>NW_028327171.1:200374273-209821773 GCF_987537825.1 Furipterus horrens
TGTTTTCTCTTGTTTTAAGTTATGTGTTTCACTTTTGGGTTTTATGTGAGGTTACCCTAAGGTTTATGAAAAAAAAAAGTGTCTAATATACAGTAGTCCTTTTACTTTTGAATGCACTGGATCTCCTTTTTTGCAAATTCAGACCTTTACCCTCTCCCATTTTATGTTTTTGTTGTCACAAATTATCCCTGTTTATCCTGTGTTTCTTGGTGATCTTACTCATAGTTTTGTAACATTTTGTTTCTTGTTTCAGGTAGAATAACTCCCTTGAGTGTTTCCTACAGTGGAGGTTTTCTGGTGATAAATTCCCTGAGCTTCTGAAGTCTTTATTTCTCTTTTATATCTAAAGGATAACTTTGCTAGTGAATTATTCTTGGCTGGTAATTTCTCTCAGTAGTTTGAATATTTGGTTCCACTCTTTTTCTTGCTTGTAGGGTTTCTGCTGAGTTCGATGATAGCCTATTAGGCTTTCCTTTACAGGATGCTTTCTTCTTTTCCCTGGTTGCCTTGAGAATTATTTCTTTGTCATTAGTTTTTGATAGCTTTAATACAAAGTATCTTGGAGAAGGCCTTTTTGGACTGAGGTAATTAGGTGTTCTGTTGGCTTCTTGGATTCAAGATCTAGCTCTTTCCATAGGTTTTTGGAAAGTTCTCATCAATCATTTGAATAGACTCCATTCCCTTCTCCTTCTCTTCTTCTTCTGGTATGCTTATTATTATTCTCTTGTTCTCGCTGATGGACTCAGACAGGTCTCATAGAGTTCTCTCTCTTTTTTTTTTTTTTCTTTTATGCTCAAGTCTCTCTTTTTTCCTCTGCATCATTTCTATATTTCTGTCTTCAATATCACTAATTCTTTCTTCCATCTGGTCTGCTCTATTTCCTATGCTTCCTAGTTTATTCTTGATCTTTTTTATTGAGTTCTTCATCTCCATAATTTCTGTTTTTTTAGAGTTTCAATCTCTTTGTTAAAGTACTAATTTTGTTCACCCCAGTTATGTCCTCCACAGCCAGACACAACTGGCTGTGCAGCCTGGATGTGCAGGGCTGCGGTGAGCTGGGGAGCAAGCCGCCTTCTTTGTTGCCTCGCCCTCCCAGCAAGGGTGACCTCAGACCTTTGCAGATTCCCCCCTGCATCTATACAAGGCCCTGAGATGAGTTGCAGAGTGCTCTAGAAATGCATGGACTATGTTTGTGAAGATATTTCAATCTTTGACTAACACTAGTATCCCAACCAGCAGTCTATTTTTATTTTTACACTTACTTAACCCTTACTAATGTCTAGTTGATTAGTTTATAGAGCTTTGTCCTCACCCACTTTGAACTATATACTCAGTTCAGAGGGGGAGATAACAACATCCACTGCTATTTATTTCATGGAAAGTCAGGTTTTCTATATTTATAAATATGACAGAGGGTTTGATGTTGTTAGTAGAACAGGAAGAAAGGACTTTAGGAGTCATAGTGAGGCTTGGCTACATGGATCTGTATCTGGGAAGATAAAACCAGGGAAAAGAGAAGTACAAGAATCTATATGTGAAGACACACATCTGTGGCCTAGGAGAGCGGCGATCCTGATGGAGTAGAAAATTGGATACACAGGGCGCCATAATATGGTTGCCTAATGCATTTCTGTATAAAGTGCAAAGATGCAATAATATCCTTTAAGATGCTTTGCCTGTTAAGATGAGGCTGGTGACTGAGAAAGGTAATGGAGAAAGGGTTCAGTGCTGTCCCATGGTCGGCCACATTCTTCTAATTTCTGAGCATCGAGTTTTAGAGTTCTTATGAAAACAATGTTTAAAAGAAATAAAACATAACCCTGACTGGTTTGGCTCAGTTGGTTGGACAGCATCCCTCAAAGCAAAGATCCACCAGTTCAATTCCCAGTCAGGACACATTCCTGAGCTTCAAGCCAGGTCCCCGATAGGGGTTGTGCAAGAGGCAACTGATTGATGTTTCTCTCTTACATCGATCTTTTTCTCTCTTTCTCCCTCCCTTCTCCTCTCTCTAAAAATAAATACATTAAATATTTTTTAAAAAGAATAAAACACAATCTGAAAAGAGAGTAATACTTTTGTGTCAGTCACAGAGTTGAACCATAGGAACCCATGATATAAGCCAGATGCTGGGGGTAATTTTTTTTTTTTCAGAGAGTGGTGAAGTGCATAGATTGGGCAGAATACTCAGTTAACTTTATATAATTATATCTGATCATATTTAATTAAAAATTCTATTTTATAAAAGTTCATCTTATCCATATTTAGATAATTCTTCATGTTTCAGTATTGATAATGGTCCATTTTTAAAAATCCATATACTATTGGCCTTAGAGACACAAGGACAAAAAATGTATTCTATTAAAAGAATTCAGACTGTTTCCAGCATTGTAAAATAGGGCTGCTATGAATATAGGGGTGCATACGTTTTTTTGAATTGGTGATTCAGGATTCTTAGGGTATATTCCCAGCGTGGAATCAAGTGCTGGAAACAGCCTAAGTGCCCATAAGTAAATGAGTGGATCAAAAAATGGTGGTACATTTACACAATAAAATACTATGCAGCAGAAAGAAAGAAGGAACTCCTATCTTTTGCAACAGCATGGATGGAACTGGAGAGTATTATGCTAAGTGAAATAAGCCAGGCTAGGGAAGACAAATGCCATATGATCTCACCTATAAGAGGAACCTAATGAACAAAACAACCTAGTGAACAAAATAGAACCAGAGACATGGAAACATGGAACAGACTGACCGTGACCAGAGGAGAAAGGGAAGGGAGATAATGGTGGGAAGAAGGGGAGAGAACAAGACAAAGAAAAGTATGAATGACCCACAGACATGGACAACAGTGTGGGAACTGACTGTGGGAGCAGGGGTGGGGGGTCACGTGTAGAGGAGGGCAAAGGGGGAAAAACTAGGATGACCCTAGTAAAGTAACAACAAAAAAATGTGTTAATAAAATTGAAGTTATTGTTATCTGCCACCCCCCCCCCAACAAAAAAGAATTTCTTTTGTATTTCTAAATACTTGGGAACTTTCAAAATAAGAATAATTTTCATGACACTTGAAAATGATATGAAATTCAAATTTCAGTGTCCACAAGTAAAGTGCAATTGGATCACAGCTATAAAAAAAATAAAATAAAATGATTCAAGGACTCATCCATGCATGCAGTAATTATGATTGTGAGCATCCAAGGAAAATTAGTGTGTAATGTCTTCATTAAAGCTGGACAACACAATTTTATTTACAGATTGAATTCTATTAAATCTTCAGAGTGGTATATTTTTATTTTACTTTCATGTAATTAATATTTAACATAGCTCTTTGGGTAGCACATTGCATCATTAATGTACATTTTGTGAGAAATATAACAGTGGGAAAAAAAAGCCTTTTTGGAAAATAGCCCATAAATTTTGCTATTATATTAAAATGCAAATTTTGCCCCTGGCTTAACAATTTAAAATATTTATGAGTTGCATTTTTGCTTGTTTAGAGATATTAGCTGAGAAAAAATTGTTAAAATCTGTTTGATTTTTTGCATGGGGATCTGTTTTCACATTTTTAAACCTGAGTTGGTAATCTTTCCCAGCGGCACTCTTAACTCATAGATATGATATGACTGTTGTTTTTGCTCTTGTTTTCTTTAGAAAAACTGTGATTTGTATTAGTAGCATATTACCCAAACTGCGTGGCTATTAGTTTGAGCCTTGGGATAAAAGAGTAAAAATTTCAAATTCTTATCATCGGTCTTGTCAAAGGACACTGTTATTTTGGCTGTGGTATTCCCTGTAAGGCAGCCTCTAAGAAAAACGCCATTTATTTTAGTTCAGCTATCAGAAGTCCACAGAAATTCTTTCTTCATTTTTTAAAATAAGCTTTCAAAAATATCCCACAAGGAGAACACTATAGTTAAGCACAAATCTGCGTAATGTTCAGCAGCACAAAATAAATCTTCTGCTGAACCTTTCTTTATTATGAAAATAATGATGAAGGAGTAAATAAACACCCCCCCCCCACCACCACCACACACACACACACACAAACATTTTATCCCTTAATGCTAAAATAAGGCACTATGAATCCTCTATTAGTCCTGGATTTCTCAGACTGGGAGTGAAAACCCTTTGAGTTTAACATGAGGTATTCCATGGGGTGGAAAAGAAAGAAGGTTTCCTAATTCTAGGTAGTAGCTTATTAACACAGTATTGTTCCCCATGCAAACACCAGTGCTCCCATCTCTCATTTGCTTCTGCTGGTTCATTCTCACTTCTGCAGCAGAACTGGGCCTCTCAGTGACTCTGTGTTCCTGAGTGTCACCAGAGAGAACCAGCCTTTACTTAGCAACACCTGTCTTTGTACTGCTTCCTCCTGGAGAATTAGATTTACAAATATGGGAAAACAGGACTCAGCTATTCTTTATTTGGCAAACATGTTCTACCTAATTCTTAAAACTCATCTGAAAATGGTTGTTGAACAGGTAATTACATATTTCATAGCATAATTTCATTTTTGTTAAGCCTTTTTAAGAAACGATACTAGTATTTAGTTCATAGAAAAAAATTAATGCTTCTCATAAACTCTTGTATCACTCTTAAAATATAAAATTTGAGGAAAGGGTTATTTTTTTTTGTTCTCAAAGGATAATTTTCCAATGAATTTTAACCCTTTCAAAACCAAAGTTTTTCTCCTAGAATTTAAATATTTAGTAGGCTTTATATTTTCTAGGAAATAGGAGAGACTTTTTCATGTGCTGATAATGCACACATTAATATTTCAAAGCTAACTCTCTAACTACTATGGACCATTAATTTATTCACTCTATGCATACAAATACAAAACTTCTCTCTCGTGTGTTACTTCTAGTTTTTAAATGTTTGTAATATTTTGGAATTTGGGGTTAATTTTGGAATGTCTCAAATCAGCAAACAAAATACAGTCCATTAGAAAATTAAAACAGAATTAGAATTTCAATACAGATAAAAAAGTAATTCTCACATGATAAACTAAAGGAGGTCAAAATTATTTCTCCAATTAATTTAAAAAGCCTTCCCTACAAAGCAAGAACCACCACATGTTTACTACAAAGTGTCTTTAGTTGTGGAAACAACTATGAAAATAATTCACTGCTGTCATTCATGATCAATTCCTAGATTATTTTCAAATTCGAAAGAGGCCTAAAATTGTATAAGTTAATTTTAAGGGGGTATATGAAATAGTCTTCATTTTGATAATTGTGTTTTTACTATACTAAAAACATGACTGCTGTTTTAAAACAGAACTTTGACTTACATTGTTTACTATACAGCTTATAAGTGAAAAAGTAAATCGCTTTAAAGAAAACATTAAGAAAAGCATAGGACAGTTGGCACTTGGCTATGGCAGCCTTTCTGAAGGTGGCACGTGACTCTCGGCTCTTCAGGAAATGGTGGTCCAATGCAATCCTTTCATATCCATAGGTATTAATTGTTGGCAAAGCACCAAGATTTCTCAAAGGACTGTTGGATCCAGAGGTTTTGTAATGGGGAAGAAACACATTACTGGGCTGTCCTCTTAACAGTAACTAAGACAGCACTTGGGAGTGGCTGCCTTCGCCCCCCTTTGCCCCCCCCTCCCCCTGCAGACCTGGTCTCTCTACCCTGGGGCATCTGCTGCCTCCCATTTCTTCCTGTCTCTTCCACAAGACTTCTTTCTTTATCCCCCTTTCATATTATGTGATGAGAGATTGACTTACGGGATTCTGGAGGCTGAGAGCCCCGTCACCTGCCCTGTCACCTGCTGTCTGTAAGCTGAGACGCAGGAAAGCTGGTGGTATAGTTCAATCCAAGTTTTGAGGCTTGCAAACCAGGGAAGCCGGTGGTTAAGGCTAGGTCTGCAGGTGGAAGACCGGTATCCCAGCTCAAGTACTCAGGCAGGAGAAGTAAGTTTTCTCTTTCTGTGCTTTTTGTTCTATTTGGCCCTCAGGGGATTTAGATGATGTCCACCCACTCTGAGGACAGCAATATGTTTTGTTGAGTCAATTGATTCAAATGATAATCTTGTCCAGGAACTCCCTCCTAGATACACCCCAAAATAATGTTTAGACCAAATATCTGGATACCCAGTGAACCAGTCAAGTGACAGATGAAATAAAATTAGCCATCACAACCTCTAAGTTTGCGTGGCCTTGAGTTAGGCACCCACTCCTGTTATACTCAGAAATGTCCAGAGTGCTGCAGGGATGCTAGATCCAATAGAGCCCTGAGCAGGGCACATTCATTTAGATAGCCTATGAGCTGAAAATAAGCATTTGTCGTCTCTAAGACGTCATTAATGTCACTGATGGGGAAATTGAAGCTTAAGAGTAATCATACAGCAAATGAGGACAGGTTCAAGACTAGAGCCCAGTTTCAGTTAGACTAATTGCTAATCAAATATTATCACCATTTATCCAAAAATATTTATCATAGACCAGTGGCACATAAGATATTATTACATGATTAAAAGTGACTTAGACATATAAGAATATTTTTTTTCTTTAGGAAACTAATATATAAAATAGACCAAAGTCATGTGGAGGGACAATTAAAGGACTATAGGAAGGAGTGGCTTATTAGAAAGTTGTGACGTGTTCAAGATCAATTTCTGAATCTGATAAATCACTTTGAGTATTTTTCAGTTTTCTTTGTGGTTTTCCTTTCCATTCTAGGCACCTGTTACTACCATGCTGTGCTTTGGGCTAGAATTCCCTTCTTTTCCCACTCAGTCCTTATCAGAATTTAAATATATTTGTTCCTACTAGAGTAAATACTTTTCTCATATCTCTTCCTATTTTTTTTGACATTTTTTTAACATTACCATTTGACACAACTCTTTTTAGGTTATAATTTTTTTTCTTGAACTCTCTAATACTATGTTTATTTTTATTATTACTCTAGGCAAGGAGACTGGTACTGCTAATTTTAATTTTAATTTTCTAGTTCATTTCAACATTAGATACTTCAATAGAATGGATATCCAAGTGTCCGTTAAAAAGTGACTAGAAAAATAAATTAGATATTTCCATGTAGTGAGACATTACACAGTTTTGAAGTAGAAAGATGTACCCACATTGACATATGTCTTGCAATACTGTTCAGTGTGCGAAAAAAGCACATAGCAGAAGAGGGTGTACAATTTCACAAAGCTGTGTTCATACACAGAATAGCACACACATTTATTATATATATTTATATATATATTATTATATTTAACAAATTAGCACACACATTTATTATATATCATATATAAATATGTTACTGGAGAGACCCTGGTTGTGTTTAACAACGCAATAAAGAATTACAGATCAGTGACCCTATTAGCATGCACGCAAAGTTTATTAGTGAATGGGAGAGTTAAAGCAAGGGTGGCTAGAGCAAGGGTGTCAAAACCAAGGGTGGCCAAAGTCCAGGTGACCAGTACCTGTGTGGCCAGAGCCCAGGTAGCCAGACGTCTGAGAGAAGAGAGCGAGTCCTTTGTTCAGAAGACTTATATAATAAGTTGGTGGGATGGGGTGAGGGAGTTGCATATTGATTGACGGGTAAAGATGGTGCCAGCTTTCCGGGGGAGATGTAACTACCCAAATGTAGGTATGGGTGAGGGTCTGTTAACCCAAATCCTTATCTTGGTCCAGACTTCATTTGTTCATTTTGCGTATGTGGCACTGGCCAGGCAATTAACCAAAATTGTTTTATAGTCTGTTTGTTTGTTTCCTTTGAGCACTTTAGTCCTCTTCCCCTTCTAGGCCTTGGGATGAATACACAGTCTCAAGGTTTTCCTTTTCCTAGCTAGTGGAGATGACACACACAGACTTTCAAGGACTGCCCCTCCACCCCTACCCTTCCCCCCACACTACCATAGTTTACTTGTGTTGTTCAGAATGCCTGGCAGCCTTATTGGCCCAGGCTCAGGACTACTGGGTCAATGGGGGAGACATGTCTTCCTTTGCTTCTAGCCTCCTGTAATAAGTTCTTTGTTAGACTGCAATGGTGAGGGCCCTGCCTTTGTTTCCCCTCTGCCTGTTCATTCTACTGTAACTTATACACACACACACACACACACACACACACACTCACACAAGGTCTTGAAAATAATGCAAAAAATAGCCAAGTCATTCCTACCAGGGAGTGCAATAGCTACTTTATGCATTTCATTACATTTTAATATTTTGCAAAGAGCTTGATTTTATATAATAATAAAATTAATTTATTACAAAACATAAAATAAGAAAATAACTGTTGAAAAATACCTATTACTTTAAAGGAAATACTCATTCAACCCCTACTTTTTGAATTATTGTGAAAATTAAAAAAATGTCTCACATGTTATAGTGCATTCTATATAAGGGGTTAACAATTTAATACATAACAGTTACAAGTGTAATTCGTAAATAGATACACATTTTCAAATTATTCTATTATCTTGGCTTTGTTTTTTAATATTTCTAAAGTTTGTCATATTAATTAATTGAGGAGTATATATTACATATCTTTACTTGGGAATTATTTATTTTAAACAAATATAATTTACTATATGTATTTCAGTTGAATAGAGAACTTAAATAATAATAACAATAATAACTCTACCAGTCAAAATGACAAGCTATTATAACTTTGTAGTTATAATATTTTATAGTTTGAAATTTCATCCAATTCTCTAACGCAACATACTTGATTGTTTTGTGATTAGATTTTGGAGCAAATAAGATGTGGTAATGAGATAATTATTCTTTTAAGACATTGTAATCTAAAATTGCTCAGGCCTCACAAATCCTGCTGCTCGTAGCCTTTATCATATACCTTTAGACTGACAGCCTCCCTTGTTTCACGCTGCAGACGCTCCCTTGTTTAATTAAGGCTGATTCCCTTTGTCATCTCACCTCCGTCCATTATCAATTCTTTCTTGCCTTCCTCTCTTCGCCTGCATCTGCCCGGTCACAGCTCCCTGAGCCGCCCTGGGAGAACGCTGTCTCTGCCTAAGCTGCTGTCTTCTGGGCTCCCAAAGCTGCAGAACAGAGAGATTGTAAACGAGCAGCACTTCCTTTTGGTTTTATCTCCCCAGAGCCCTGCTGTCCCTAACACAGAGATGGGCTGGGCACGGAGAGCCAGCTCCTCAATTCTTTAACCCAAATCCCATCAGAGGCACAGGTTTTCTCCACGACCACCCCCTGGTGGGGCTAGGAAGAGTTCTAGGCAGAGGCTGCACGGGGAAATGTACCCCTTTCTTTCCACTGTTTCTTTTTTCTCTATTGCTTCCCGGATCCCTGCTCCCAGGCATACACCAAACATCCTCCTTAGCCCTCCTTCACGAAGGACACCTTCACTGAGTGCAAAGCAGCTCTTCAACATGGATGGCTAGTGGTACCTCAAGTTCTCACACAGGTCTACGTATCAATCTAAGCTGAACCTGAAGTTCTATGACATCAAACATTTATAACTTTGCTTACCAGTATCAATACACTATCATCATCGAAATTGCCTTTACTGGAAACTTACATATGTATTCATTTGTTTATGTTCTTGTCTAGTTTTTATTTAATAAGCACAAACTTAACTCTGCAATCCAGATAGAGTTGGAAAGGGTAAGGAAAATATGGAACCCAATGAGCCATGGCAAGAGCACGAAGATTATAGGACATTCCCAGCACATCGGGGTGAAGGGGAGCTCTCCTGAACTACACGAGGAATAGTCTGGTGGTGAAGATAAAACACAAGTCAAATTCAGTCAGCAATGGTGATCTTCTTGCTGGTCTTGCCATTCCTGGATCCACAGTGCACCATGACAGTCACAACACCCATGCGGTGTCACCTGGCTGAATACAACATGCTTGCCATCCAGCCACTCAGCCTTGACAGTGCAGATGCCACCCTGGGAACCATTCGTGTGGGGTCCAGTGTTTGCCATGCACAAGATGCCGGGACTCTTTTGCTTCTGGATGAAATTCTCATCATCCGACCTCTCCCATCGATGGACTTGCTGCCTGTGCGTTTGTGGCGCGTGAACTCACCGCCCTGACACATAAATCCTGGAGAAACTCAGTGAAAACAGAAACCTTTATAAGCAAATCCTTTCTCCCCAGTGCCCAGAGCATGACAGTTTTCCGTTGTCGTTGGAACTTCGTCTGCAAATAGCTCCCAGGGGACGTGGCCCAAGGGCTCGCAGTGGACAGTAATGTTGAAGAACACAGTGGGGCTGACCCTGGCTCCGTGTGGGGAACTCCAGGGCAGCGGCGTCTGCGAGGCCTTTACTGGAAACGTCAAATAAAACATTCTTACAGTTTTTTTTCCTTCCTTTTCTCTCAGAATTTGAATTGCTATTTCCAAGAACCAGATCATTGAAAACTTCTGTTCTTTTTCACTCTTGAAAGTTTGGTACATACAGAAGGTAGATCCAGCCAAATAAGTAGTACAATTTGATTTAAAATTGCACTGCTGGTCCTGATAGTAAGAAAAATTGTAATTTTTCCTTAACTTTTTTTTATACTTACCAGACAGCATGAAAACTGTAAATGCATTTAAGAAACATCTGTGGATAACCTTCCTTTTTTCACTTGCTAAATCGTTTTTCTAGCTGTATTTCACAATTCACTGTTGTTCTAACTGCTAAGAGTAGGCAGTTAGGTAATTAACAAAAGAGGAGGGAGAGAAAGGAACAGTCACCCAAGGGAGTAACCGGCATCGTTCAGCCAAGTGAAGCAGACCTTCCTGCTTACTTGACTAGGCAAGAAAAATAGATGTACCGCAACCTTTGGGGTAACCAGCATCCTTCTGCCTGATTAACGGGGGAGAAAACAGGAGGGGAATTCCTTTTACTAAGTGTGTTCTCAGCAGAAGCCAAATGAACCAGAACTATGAGGCATGCACAGTAGGAGCCAGAATGGTGACCATAAAAGGGGGAGGAGACTAGCCTGGGAAGGTCTGGGTAAAGGTCAGATAGGGGAACAGCATCAGCCCCAGGAAAACCAGGAAAGAGAGTGGGTAGTTTGAAAGAAAGCTTGCACTTTCCCCAAACCAAGGAAATATAAAAAAACTGAAAACCTGACAAGGAACCCAGCACATGCCCTCCTCAGAGCACGCATGTGCCCTTCCTTCTCTTGGGCACGTAGTCTGTTCCCTTCTTTTCTCCTAAGCTCTAAGGGTCCCATGAGTTTCGCAACGGGGGAGCAGTGAGCAGCGGCAGAGGACTTTGCTTTTGCCTCCGTGACTTCCTTTCCTGAGTCCACACGGCCTCTGCCCTATAGCCTGGCCACTTGCTGCCTCTCCTGGGGTGTCCTTTCTCTTTACACCCTCATAAATCTTGCCCCTATCACGTAACCCTCCACCTATGTGAGTGTCCCTGAAAATTCTTTTTCTGTGACAGTGCTGAAGACCCTGATTCCTCTGATTTATTGTTTGGCACTTTATCTATGATAAAAACATAGGTAAAGTTACATTGGGTAGGAAATATCCATTAATTGTATGGTTGCATGATCCTTAGGACTAAAATTTTTAAATAACTGTGAAAAGGATATTATTTTAGAGATATACAGACTGTTTTTTTAATTTTTTTATTTGTTTTTCAACAAGTAAGTGAGATACTAAGGATAAAAGTACTTATGGTCTTCTCATATGTAAAGACAAGGTTTTAATTAGTGGCTGCCGATGACGACGATTCACCCTGTTGGTGAGAAAGGGATTTTCATTAGGGTTATGACACCCACCAGGCGTGAGACAGGTGAGCACCACAGATTAACACATAAACTCCTAGCCAAGGTGGACAGGGCACAATTCACACTCTGGGCCACAAGGGGATTGAATTCAGGAACAGGGTGAACAAGTAGAGGAGGGAGAAGACAGGTTTTGCAGTATTAAGAGGGTAAAGTGATCCTTGACTCCCAAGAAATAATGCGGTTCACTTCTTTCAACAATGCCAGTGCTAGCAGGAAAGGAGACTTGCAACTCAAGGGTAAGCAGAAACCACACCTACTCTTTTTGATAAGGAGACCTGTTTAGCTTATTCACTGGAGCAGTTTTGGGAAGGGAATCTATGATTAGGCCATTCAAGGCTTCCCATTTCCCCCAGATGTCAAGGCAGCACATAACAGCAGGCCTGAGTTTCAGGCCTTTCAACACAAAATGACTTCTATGCTGTCTTTTGTTTATGAGGAACAAATATCATTTCTGGTAGTTTTAAAAATATGCTTAATTATAAAATGAAGACTCTTCTGGGTATTCCAAGCCCAGAATTATGAGAAGACATCTAGAACCAAACTTGTGTTCTATGTGTTTCTGAAGGATGGTCTCTCTTTCCCCACCTTTCATGGATGATCTGCTTAACTATGTGTTTCTGATCATTGTTCCATATATTAACTCTCTGCAACCGATAATCTTGGATGCTTCTCATAAGAGCCACTCTCCTCAGCCTTAGCAGTACTTCACTGTAGCTCTGATGCCTGCGAACTATTGGTAACTTCTTTTTATGCCCATAGGTTCAAATTCTCAAGATAAAATCTGATCACCTTAGACTTCTGCATTCTTGCAGAGGCACCAATGCCAGGCAAAGTTACATGCTTATGGCAAGCTTATGAATGAACCACTACTAAGAAAGACACCCACTCTTACTATATTTGATGTTAGGTGATGTGGGGTTTTGTGACAAAACATGGCTAAATAATGGAGCAAATAGTGAGGGCATTGGTTTCATCAGTAAGGAAAGCTGTGGGAAGCAGGATCTGAAATGTATGTAGCAAAACACCTCAGAGCATCAAATCAGTTCCCCTTGGCAGTTCTCTCTTTCAGAAATCAAAATTATAATTTCTCAGCCACCAAGCCAAATTAGAGAATTAGCCTGTCTTCTTGTTCTTTCCCGCCCACCTTTTCACCTTCTCTAATTTTGATGCACTAAATATGCTGTTTTCTTTCTTTCTTGTTTCTCTCTTACTTTGAAATATATAGTCATTACCTTGATCCAGTCCCTTTTCCTTCAACTTGTGTCTGTTAAAGTTGTCCTCTGACACCCCCACACTGTCTCTCTGCCAGCCCTCTCTGCCAGCCCCTCTTATACCCAGCTCAACTGGTTCTAATGAAACACCAATTTCAGTAAGTTACTTTATATATCCCTTTGTGCCTCTAGAATTGTCCTCAAAGCAATACCTTGAATCATTTCTGTGTCTTTATGTATCTGGTCTACTTGTCAAAAGGGGACTAGGTCTTTAGGGAAATTTACATCTATAAAAAAGACTGGAATTACTGTGAAGGAGATCAAGAGTTAAAAGTATATATTTATAACCCTCCATATTTTTATATGTTTTCTTTGTCTGTTTCCCAAACCATATTATAACCCCCTGGAGGATAGGAATTAAGCCTCATGTTTGTTTTTGCCCCAGTACCCTCTTAATAATATACACTTTTAGTGGTGGTGATATTGTTGATTTCAGTATGCTTTGAAAGATTTCATAGTGAGTTATTTGTGTTATCTGTATCGTTTATTTGATTCAACTGCTTATAAGAACTTAAGTATGGCTATTATGTCTTATTTAACAGAATCACAGAGTGGAAAAATAAACTGACTTAAATATGACATTTAACATTTTAAAAGCCACAAACTAAATGGTGAATCTCAGCAAACAGTTTGTGATCTTTTTAGTGATGTTACAAAATAAAAAATCCCTTGTTGATTAAAGGATGGGCAAAACTTATTATGGTGGAAACATAGCTTTTGATCTTTTTAAAAAAAAAAATAGATAAAACTCATAGAATTAAAACAATGAATTATAAATATTCCCTAAGCAGAAAATCAGCTAATAATGACATGAGATCTGATATAAATACAAGTTTGAATTAAATAATAATTACTATTTCAAATGCAAAGTATGCATTAAAAGATATATACATACCATTCACTATGTAACTTAATAAAATCGATGAATTACTATTGTTTACTTTTTACTTTGAAATGTATTTTATTCTTCTATCACCTTATTTTCAATTCCAGGGGGAAGGCCACACATATGGGAATCAAATCTTCTCAGCTGTAGGACCTAGTGTATTTCAGCTTTTTTATGCCATATTATTGATTCTATATGTATGTATACTTGATTTGATCAATATTCAGAAAAGATATATTTTGAGAAACTAGGACAATGCATTATGATCAGCTATGGAAAAGTTTTTATTTAAATTTTTTCTTACAATTTGAACAAAAGATCCTTAAATACTTTACTTATCTTCTGCTTATATGAGGATTAGCATTTAGCTTATTAAAATTTTGAATTTTCTGATTTTTAACCTAGAAAAGCATTCTCTCTTCAATTTTATGGATGTGTAAGTACATAAAAATAATTCATCTTGACTCTGGACTGAGAACATTGATTGACAGCTGGTAAAAGCTGTCCGAATTGCCTATCATATTGAAACTAAGTAGTACAAAAGGCTTGTAAAAGCTTCAAGTTAGCCTGTCAATATTGACATTTCATTTAGGATTAATTGGACCAAATTTTCTTGTTAATAAATCTCAAAATATCTATCACTAAAGTGTGTAACTTATATGTTATGTTGTTTGTGTGCATATTCATGGTAAAGGAATGAGATATTTTTTCTTTTTTTTCTTAGTTTATACTTACAGGATATAAGGTGGAAGGTATTTAATTAAGATTGGATCAGAGCATACACACAGCCAAAACTAATTTTACTATTTTCCATAATCAGAAAAATAAAGGACAATATATCTTTTCTTTGAAGACCATTCCAGAATTAATTATGCTTATTCATAAATTAGAAAAAAATTAATTTTATTTACAAAGTGAAAATAGATCATTTTGCATGTCCAACTTAGTATATTGTAAGACAGTGAAAAACTTTGTAAAGTTTTACTTAATTAAACAGGCCCTCATGACTCCTCTCTCTCATATAGCAATAATAAAAATATCATTTATAAATACTAAACATAAAAAATGTCTGTGTTACTTGATGTCATTAATAAGAATCTTACTTAAATAAAAATAAGTTTATTCATTATGTAACAAATATGTATGGATAATGTACTTTGTTCTCTGTATTCTGCAAAGTAATGGGGAAAAATGGTAAGCAAAACAGACACATTACTTCTACTCATGTAGTTAACAGTTTATTAAGGATAAATATTGGATATTTACATTTAAATAGTTTTATCATGCAAAATTACAGCTCCAACAAGTGCTATGAAGAAGAGATTTCCAAGACTAGGAGAGACTGTGATAGGGAGATTTGACATAATGAAGCAGCTCAAGAAAGTGTTCAAGAGGTGACACTTGAGTTTGGATCTAAAAATTGATAAGAATTATCAATGGAAAGAGTCAGTGAAGGATCTTCCCAGGCAAAATGGTTGCATAAAGGCCCATTGGCAAGATGAAGTTCAACAAATATAGGGACTGTTGTGGGTTAAATTTTGTTACCCCAACAAAGATACAGTTCAATCCCCATTCAGGCCACATCCAAGAATCAACCAATGAATACATAAATAAGCGGAACAACAAATTGGTGTTTCTCTCTCTCTCTCTCAAATCAGAAAAAAAATTGTTTTTAAAATTTAAAGGCATCTTCCTCACTTCCAGGTTCTCCTTCTTTACTTTTTATATTTGCTTTTATTTTATCGTTATTATTTATAGTAAATATGGGAAAGGAATGATTAGTAGCAGGCCTGTAAGCCTCTCTTAACTGAAGATATTCCTGGAAAAGAAGTTTTCTTGAAATGTATTAGACTGCCTCCACCCAGCAAACACCAACGGTACATGCTCGTGGGAGCATCATTATCTATTGACGGCTGCGGCAGGACATCTAGGGTGCTTATTGAAACCAAACTTCAAATCGATGGGTTTATGTGACATGGCCCCCTGAGAACGTCATGCTCACTGGGTCACACTCCTAGTGTAAAATGGAAGTGTTGCAGGCCAAACAGCTCCCTTTGGCTAAGCCGTGTAACTGTATGTACACGCCTTGAGGCTTCATTTGTTCATCTGGGCCAGTGTGTCCTGGGTGATTATCAAGGCCTGGGAAGTTGTGTTAATAATTCTGTATGCTTCTCTGCTTTGTGTATATACCATTTGATGACATGAATCCTTAAAATCACTAGTAAAGCTTAATATTGCATAGGTCTTAAATTTTTGAGTTTTATTTGACAACTAAAATCTTCCTGTTTTATCAGTAGATACGGTGGCATTCCAGATGATTGAAGTTGCTAGAAATCTCTAGATGAGTCAATACTAAACTATGATCCTATAATTACCTGTTATAACTACAGTTCCCTTTGAGGCAATGCATAGTCATATATAATGTTGTGAAGAAATATATATATATATATATATATATGCATAAAAAGTAGCAGTACATCATTAGTATCTGTATCTCTGGATTTGCAGAATGACATAAGAGTAAATATCAGTTGGACCACTGATATATTATTATAGAGCCTCTAGAGTTTTTATAGTTAAAAAATAAATTATTTATTTATTCAGCATATAACTATTTTTTAAATTATGGAAATACATGCATTTTCTAACTGAATTACATATGAACCAAATTTACAATTGGAAATAATGTTAGCTCATTTTCAAAGCATCCCATCTTCTTTTAAAATTTGTAGCCTAGACAATTTCGGTTTTATTTATGAGAAGTAGAAATATAGCATGCCATATTTGTGTCTTTCTTTTGTTTTTGCTGCTAAATGAATATAACATATTTCTTGAGTATGTTATTTTCCAGATAAATGTGTATTCTATCATATTGTAATTAGGACCATCACATTGCCTAGAATGTTGCTTACATCTTAATGAAAGAATAACCATGCTACAAAGCTTTGTATTTTGGACCTCATATTTACTTCTTAGTGATTTTTTTCACTTTATAGAAACAATTTTCATTCTCTCGCATTTCTAATGCATCATGTACAAAATGGAAAATAAAGATATTCTTAGAGAATGGCAATGAGTGTTTTCTGTTGCTAAGAATTCAAATATCTACCCGAAGCCCCTTTTCTCCACTTCTTTTACAGATTTTAAAAGTCCTCTGTTTCCCCTTATTAAGGGCTCCTTGGATGTTAATATTGCTTTTTATTCTGACTCTTTTCAAAGATGATCTATACGTAGAGAGGATTACAGTCTGTGGGGACTTGGGAATCTAAAATCCCATCTGGATTCAAGAGAAATGTAGTCAATATCATTACAGTGTAACAAAAACAATAGTCCACCTTTGTATAGTCCTTTTAACTTCTCAAAAATTTTGTATCATATAGTATTTTAATATAAAAATATTATAATTGATAGCACACAGAAGCTGAGATCTCAACTTGTTTTTGTTTACTGAATTATAACTGACAAATTAAAATCCCAAAACGAATGTTCTTTTGACCATTCCTTGTAAAGGGATGTTTCCTTAGTTGATATAAATCAAGATGATTTAAGATTGACCCTAAATAAACCATCTCTTAATGGGAACTGAAGCCCGACAGTAGTGCTGGCACCCCCAGACCCACTGTGGTGGGCTCTTCCCTGGAGTTTATCACCTGTGTTATTGTTCCTCTCCAGGCTCTGCCCTTCTCTGGAAGGATTGCAGGTGTCCACAACGTTAACTCAGGTATACTCAGAGGATGTGTTTTAGTCAATGAAATGTGGACAGAAGTGAAGGATGTTACCTGCTGGCAGAAGCTTTAAGAGTTAGCACACTCTTTGCCAATCTCTCTTTTCCCTCTCTTATGGTGACAGATATATCTAACATGACAAAACTGCAGTCAACCAGAAAGGGACGTGTATGATGAGTGAGAAATCAACCTTTGTGTTATAAGTCACTGATATTTTGGAATCGTTTGTTACTGAAGCCCAGCCTAGACTGGCTTGACTGATACAAGTTTGTTAAAATTATTAGGGATTTTAATATCCTGTTCTCTAATGCTGCTACTCCAATTTTAATATTCTGACCTAAATGGGGTCATGATGTTTCTCTTGTTTCACCATTGCTAAGAGAGCACCATTTAAAAGACTACTAAAACTAGGTGTCAGAAAACTGAAACAAACCCAGAATCTAGTATAATCCCCCATATTTTTATTGATTCCCTGATTCTCTATGGAACTCAGGCTAAAACATCTTGATTGGAAGTGTGGTCTTTTGTTCCTGCTCTTGGTTAGCAATTGAGTCGTCGTCGTCGTCGTCGGCAGCCGTCCGTCTCGAGAGACGATGGCGTAGCTTCCTGAGAGTCTATCTGCACCGCCGAGAATGGCTGTGCAGTCCGATTCGGGAGTGACAATCCCTGCCGCACTTGGTACAGGTGAAGGCAGATGGCCGTTGTTGCTGCTGTTGAGTGGCTTTTAGCATCTGTAGCAGACGCTACAGAATTGCTCAGGTCAGCTCTCCCTTCGTGGAAGGACTCATTGCCCAGCTGTGAAGACCATCTGTTAACTTTTTCAGGCCCACCTCAGTTTAATCAATGACTAAGGCAGAATGTGGGGAAAATACCTACCCAGTCCCTTTTGCAAGGACTTCCCTGGTGGGCCATCTTTCCTCTGAGGCTCTCCACTGGGCTGGCAGAGACTGTCAGATCCGCATTGTCATCTGGCCATTCCTCCTACCCAATCCTGTTTCTTCAAAGATAATCCTTTGCAAGATATTTTGTAATCCTAACTTCAGTTTGGTTGGCATCTATTTCCTGGAAGAATAAATCTACATAATATTTACCTTCTTTTTGGGAGTACCTTCTTAGCTATCAAGTCAGGAATGAATGAATGAATGAATGAATGAGTGAGTGAATTGAATGCTTACCCCACTCTCATCTTCCTATGGCTATTTTTCTCAGTGCCTGTCTCCTGTCTGCGTTTATTCACTGGGCAGCTTTACCTTCAGCAAAATAATTACGCCTTATCATAAAACAATGATTTATAGCAGCTATAGAACAATATAACTAAGTGTGTATTCTTGGTTCTGTTGAAATTTTGAAATAAGATAGTTTTGAAATTTTCTCAAGTGTAAAGTCGAGACATTCAAAGTAACTTCCCCACAGAGTTGTAAGAAGAGCTAAGAGTTAATGTTCATTGAATTCTGACCTTTTGCAGGTTTTGCATGAACTAAATAGTTTGCTCCCTCAGCATGTGAGGGTAGGTACCAGGGCACAGAGAAGAAAGTAACATACAACTTGTAGTAACAGGCTGAGCTGAGAAGGGAGCCTAGACAGAGTGATTCACAGCTTGTTTACTTATCCACTCTGCTCTATTTCCTCTCTGAGTCAGCTCTGTAAACAATTTACTAACATGCTTACCATCGATTTAAGCTCACAATTTGTTGGAGCAGGCATTCAATAAATGTTAACTGCTATGAATATTTATTCATTTTCAAAGCTAAGGAAGAAAAAACTGAATATTTTGGATATAAAGAAATAAAGAAACTTTTAAAGCCAATTTAATGAATTTGGACTTTATCCTGAGGGGATTGAAGATTATCGAAGTGCATTAAGAAGAGGCTGGCATTCATACACGCTAAAGCCCTGGCTGGTGTGGCTCAGTCTGTGAACCGAAGGGTCGCTGGTTTAATTCCAAGTCGGGGCACATGCTTGGGTTGCAGGCCAGGTTCCCAGTTGGAGCAAGCAAGAGGCAACCACACATTGATGTTTCTTTCCCTCTTTTTTCTCCCTCCTTTCTCCTCTTTCTAAAAATAAATAAACAAATCTTTTTTTTTTTTTTTTTTTTTTTTTTAATGAGACTGTATTTGTAGTATGGTCAGTGAATTGAACTTGGCCATGAATGGAAGTAAGGAAATGGTGGAAAATATCCTGAATTAAGGTGAGGGCTGCCTGAATTATTGCAGTAGCAACAAGCATTGGAATAAAAACATTTGGAAAAAAATTATGAAACTCGAATTATAGACTTAGCCTTGCTGCTAATTTGTGTCACATTAGTCTGGACATTTAATCAATGTGGACTTTGGTTTACTCACTTGTGAAAAGGAGTCATTTGAATGAGGAAACTGCTAAAGGTTTTTCAAGTGCATGGTATCTGTTCAGATACCATGAGAGGAGGAAGAATGGGAAGGGGAACGGAGGAGGGGGGGACGGGGTAGGTGGATGTGTAGGCATGAATATAGTAGAAAAGATTTGGAATAGCTTTAGAAGTTTTGTCCATTCACGACATTAGAAAAAACGATTTTTCGGGTAAAAATCTAAACAAAGTGCATTCGCTGTTTGTTGTTGTGTGTGTGTCTATGTTTTTGTTTTTGTTTTCATCATCCCCTCACCTTTTTCACCCAGCCCTGCAACCCCCTCCCGCTAACAGTTATCGGTCTGTTCTCTACGTGTCTGTTTCTATTTTATTTGTTAGCTTATTTTGTTCATAAGACCCCATATGCGAGTGAAATCATATGGTGCTTGTCTTTCTCTGACTGGCTTAACATCCTGTTTTCTATTCCTCTAGCTTCTCAACTTACTTTTAAACTCCCTTACCACAATAAACATGCATTTATCTAGTCCTTTGAAAGAGAATTTACAACATCTTAAAACTGTCCCTTAAACATGAATAAGGAGCATCAATCACAGTAGGGGTGTTTTGTAAGTTTGTGGAGAACATTAAGCAAGTGCCCAATAAACCCAGTTTTCCTTTAAAAAAAATCTAGGATTTATGCAAATCCCCTAAACTTTGGCAGTCCGGGGAAAACAGATACTTGCCATAAAGAGTAGTGACTTGAATCTATATCTCAAGCAATACAGATAATTGTAGGGAAAGTAAAGGAACATGCTCCACTTTACTCTCTTGTGCTTTGGCAAATTGTGTTGCATCTGCTACAAGCCTGGCAAAGTGAAGTGTATCATTTTGAAAATTGCTGCTGAGTGTGGTTATTGCGCACTACCATGGCAGAGATTTCCAAAGTCACTGCAGAGCTGAGCTGGCAGGGTCACTGAGTGCTAGCGCTTTCACGGCTCTTTGTCAGTCTGCTGAATAGCTGACATCAATTTCAGGAGACAGAAAAGTGCCAGACTATTTGCACTTGGCAAAGCTTCTGGAGATAATGGCTGAATGAATAAAACTTCTACTAACTTCCTTGTACTTCAAGAACTCCATGATGTTTCTTGAAGTGTTGAATTAACTGAGAAGGCTAAAATATTTGACTTTAAATGTTTATTTGTTATTATTCTAAAATTGTTTCAGAAAGAATCCATATTTTATTTTAAAATGTCAGTAAATTTAAATTTAGCAATGAAGATTAATACAATGCTAAATATTTACGCTAGATAGGGTAAATACGGAATAGTCTTCATTTTGCCTTTCTGAATGAAGTCTTTCTACCCAATGTAGCCAAAGAGATTTTTCTGAAATGAATATCTGGTTATGGAATTCCCTGTTTAAATATCTTATTGTCTTACCACCTATTTAAACAACTTTAGTAAGTTAATTTATTAACTAATATTATGTAAGAAATCATACCAAACTTAGTTATTTAAAACAACAAAACTTATTTTCTTTGCCTCAATTTCTGTGAGTCTGCAATCAGGAGTGGTTTGGATGGATGGTTCTGGTCCGAAGTCTCCCTGAGTTTGTGGGGACTTGTTCAGTAAAGCTGTTTCTATGAAGGCTTGTCCTCACAACTTGGTGGCTCATTTATCCTCGACTATGTGATTCAAGGAGGCAAAGCAGAACTCTTCACTGATTTTTCTGACCTAATCTCAGAATCTGCCTGCTCACCTCTGCCATATTCTATTGGCCACATGGCCAGCAGCATTGATGCATTATGAGAAGGGTTTAGATAAGGCGTAAATAATAGAAGGCAAAGATGGTTGGGTACCATCTCGGAGACCAGATATCAGAGGTGGGGGTCATTTGTTTACTTTGAAATAAAGTCTCAACTCTAAGACATTACTTATAGAACCTTTCTTGATATAACCATTTTTACATTTTTTATTTCATCCTGCCATTCCGTGGGTCATGCTTACACCATAAGGAGATTTTTATGCAATTCTTCTAATCCATCATGCTGTAGTCACTCTCCTCTGAGATTTCATATTCCTATTCATTTAATTGACTCACTCCTAAAGTTAAGTCCCTAGATGCTCTCTTTTCTGAAAGTTTCCATTGACTTACTGATCATAGATAGGTTACTTGATTCTGTGCTCCATAGTATCTTGCCTTTTAAAAGTAATATCTATCACACTTGTTTTATATGATTATTTTTTCATATTGTGTATATATTAGTAGACTTTGAGATCTATAAAGGAAGAGGCATTGCATATTTTGTTCATTATTCTGCCTCAATGCCCTTCCTGTGTGTAAGATGTAGAAATATTTGTTGAATGAATGAATGATTATACAAATGAATGTAATAATGATTATACAAATGAGTATGTAAGAATATCTTGACTCTCAGTAAGTGACATTTAATTGCTTTTGATTTTCTAAGAAAATGGACATGATCTAATAGCTAAACTCACCTATTCATCATTTTTATTTAACATCTCTTTATCAATGTTAAAAGCAGAAAAGAAAACTCTAATGTAATATATCAAGACTAAGGTTTAGTTTTCTGTAGAAAATGTAAATATATGCATATATGTATTAAATAATAATGTAACATTTGTCATAAAAGTCATAGATCAGTATTCAAAAATGTACTTTGGGCAGTGAACCACATTGTATGGACGTGTCATGTTGTTGCATTGTTGTGAGGACAATGAAAAATTGCTATTATGGCCCTGACCTGTATGGCTCAGTTGGTTGGGCATCTTCCCACAAAGCAAAAGGTCCCTGGTTCAGTTCTCGGTTGGGTACATTGATTTTTCTCTCCCTCTCTTCCTCCTTCCCTTCCCCTCTCTCTAAAAATAAATAAATAAACCTTTTATCAAAAAGAAAAATTGCTATTGCAGTTTTCATTATAAAATACATGCATGTATATATAAAGAAAAATGTAAAAGTAAACAGAAAAGTGAAAACCCATTTCTAATTAACCTAGCATAACAACTATTAACCTTTAAATATAATTCGAATCATTTTCTATGTTTATCTACATTTTTGCATATAATCATACAGTATTTTTGTTTTATATTTTTCTATTTTGTTTTATTTCCTTCTATAGATCTCTAACATCATCTGTATCATCCAACATGATGCCTAATGCATAGAAGATTTCTAATAAATGTAATAAGTTGAATATATGAAACATATCCAGATTCCTGAAGAATGCATACGTGTACATTCATGTAAAAGTCCAAGGATTTTTACAGTTTCAGGACACACTGTTATCAGCATTATCTATCTAAATAACATTCTCAGGAGCGTAACTGTATGTATGTAGACATCAGTGTAAGTGGTATCTCTTACAGATGTGCCACTCTGTAGCCATGCATGAGTATTTAGGTGTAAAACATATATAAATAATACATAAGTACACATACAGGCATAAATATAAAATGCTTAGCAGCTCTATGACAGCAGATAGTAGTTAGGAAGTATCCTTACATTCTCAACTGGGGTCTGAGCTGTCTATGTCAGAATTGTAAAAGGTGACCAGAAAAATGGTTCTGCTAGAACCTCCTATCCTGCACACTTCATAAGGAAAGGTTGAGAATTTATTTGAATGTGAAGTTGAGAAGAGAGGGTTTTTTTTTTTTTTTTTGAGAGAAGTCAGTCCTGTGCATTTTTCATCTTTTCCTCTAGGTAAGGAGAAAGTCTCTTCCTGCTATCTCAAATGAGGGTGTTTCCAAGAAAACCATTCTGAAAATTGGCTTGAGTCTCCTGGAACTGGCGGAATGTCAAAGCTGGTTCATGATTTACTTAAAAATTGAAAATAAAATGAAAGTGTGTTAAGGCAAAAAACTAACCAGCTGCCTTCTTTACCTGATGGTAAGGGAAGGAGATACTGTCCTAGTCATGCAGGACACTTACAAGGGCAAGGGACAGGTCCTAGTCCTTATAGATTGGATGTGAATGCCACACAAGAGGGAGTGCTGTGAGAGGTCTTGGGAAGGGTTTGGTCCAAGGTGACCTTCTGAAGGTGCAAAGTGATGACAGCAAAAAGAGGCTGAAGGCAGAGGACTAAAGGACAGTATAAGTCACCTATATGGGGAGGAATCACAGTCTTAAGAATAACAAATGGTGGTTACCAATGGGGGACTCTCTGAAGAAGGCACAAGCACCACGAGGAAAAAAAAAAAAAACACACCAAGATTTTGGACCAGCCACCACAGAGGATGTCAGTGAATGTAAATTATTGTGGTTTACCCATTCTAGTCGTTGAAGCTTTATTCTGCTCCTCGTCACTTCTCCATTCCACCTAAGGAATCAGAGGCAGCATGGAGTGAAAATTCAAGGTGGAAATAAGCCAAAACTCCTTGCCTTGACCATCTCAATCCAAGTTGAAAGAAAAGATTTAACAATAGATGACATATCATGGTTTTTATACTAGACTAGGTTAGACTATACATGCTATTTTTAATATTTAACACCATGTAATAACTTGAAAGTAACTTAAATTTCATCCACTACAGAGAAGATTTTACTTACAGTGGAAATTGTAAAAAAAGGAGTCATGTTATTCTTGTACTTTTTCCAACCTAGGTCATTCTAGTAACTGGTCACAAAAAGCAATGACAGCAAAGTATCACAAGTTCAATAATATAGGGAGTAAAGAATGTTGTGGGAGGACAGAAAGAGCTGTGCTTCCTGGACTACAGTACTAACAAGTGTTCCATGATGGATGTGAAGAGAGAGTGATATCTGATACGTGGCAAATCCTACCTAAGATACTGACTGTAGAGGTTAGGTTCTCCAAGCAGTGAGTGGAAATGCAGGAAGCAGGGGTCGAGTGGGATCAAAAAAACTAAAAGAAAATCTATTTCTTGTACTTTAGGGTATGTTGTAGAATATTTTCAATGTACTCCACTTTCCTTTTCTCAAGAACTCACAAAAGCATCCCCTAAGGGGAAGAGAAGGGGGAGGGGGCTAGTAAAAAAAACATGTATAAATGACCCATGAACATGGACAACAGGTTGGGGATTGACTGTGGGAGTGGGGGTGGGAGGGACAGTGGGAGCAACAGGGGAAACATTGGCACAGCTGTAATAGAACAACAATAAAATAAAAATTTTAACGAATTTTTAAAAACTTGTCAGTTTCAAAAATCACTAAGTCATTTTATAATAATTCCAGTCAAGTGAGAACTTTTACACTTTTCTCATGTTTCTGTCTTCTGATCCTGGAGGGGAGACAGAACAGAAGCTAGCAAATTATAGGGAAGAGCAGAAAAAGGTCTTACCGTTGAACCAAATTTGAAGCCTTTAAGGTCACACAGAGTTTCCTATTCCCTAGGAATAAGACTGACCGATCCACATAGCCCTTATTATGTGCAAAGCATGGTTCCAAGAGCTTTTACCTCTATTTACTCTTTAATTTTCAGAACAACCCCAGAATGTAGGAACTGATAATATTCTGCATTTCATAGGTATCAGATTGGGGCACAAAGTTACGATTTGTACATACTGTTATAGATTTAAACTGGGCTTTCTGGTTCCAGAGTACATGATCCTAACTACTACTTTATATACGCAAAGTAAAGCTAAATATCATGGATCCGCTCTCTTGTTCATCAAGTACCAGATGTAGGGGACCCACCTTCTGGTAAGCATGTTTGAATAGAGAGGGAAACAATAACAACGTTACTTCTACAGTAGCCCCCCATTATCCACAGCTTTTTAGTGTCAGTTATCCACAGTCAGCCGGGGTCAAAAATGTTTAATGGAAAATTCCATAAATAAACAAGTCCTAAGTTTTCACTTGTACACCGTCCTGAATCCTGTGATGAAATCTTGCGCCCTCCCGCTTCATCTAACCAGGGTGTGAATCACCCCTTTGTCCAGTGTCTCCAACAGGGAACAAACTATCTGCCTGTTAGTCATTTAGTAGCTGCCTCTGCTATCAGATCGACTGTCACAGTATATAGTACTTGTGTTCGAGTAATCCTTATTTGGCCCAATAAGGGCTGACTCACCTCACTTCGTCTCACCACACAGGCATTCCATCACCTCATCACCACAAGAAGGGTGAGTACTGTACATTAAGACCTTTTGAGAGAGAGAGAGAGAGAGCACATTCACATAACTTTTATTACACTGCAGTGTTATAATTGTTCTACTTCATTATTAGGTATTATTGTTAATCTCTTTCTGTGCCTAATGTATAAATTAAACTTTATCATAGATATGTATATGTAGGAAGAAACGTAATATGTAGGGTTCAGGCATCTACTGGGAGTCCTGGAAGATGTTCTGATAAGGAAGGGCAGCTACTGTACAGCTTCAATCCCTTTTCAATGCACTGATTCCTTCTGTGTCCTTCAGCTCTTAAAAAGTACAGGGGAGTTTTAAAGTAATTTTTCCTGCAATGGGATATACTTTTTGGTGTGATCACTATGACTTCTTTGTAGATTGATTTGAAAGGGCACCAGAGTGGAAGGAACTGTGTGGGTTAGAAAGACTATCGTGAGCCGATGGTTGCCTGAACTAGGTAATGGAGACGGACAGAAGAGGAGAATCCAAGATCTATGTATGAGATAGAACCTAAAGACTGATTGGATGTGGAGGGAAGAAAGATTATGTGTCATTTATTTTTTGTGTGAAACTGAGAGAATACATAATAAAGTTAGTTAGAGGAAGGATCAAATGGGATAACTCAATGGGACAACTGTAATTGAAAAACCAAGAAATAAAAGAAAAAAAAAATGGGATAACTCATGACAAACACTTCATACCATGTCCTATAAATGGCTAATGTTTGCCGAAGTGGGGATCGCTTGGGTTCTGGCACCTGCATATGTCCTGGGAAACGCAGTGTAAACCCTATCTCCCTCCCCTACCTTGTGTATGAAGCACCCGGACCTTCCTAATGGGGTATAAAGGGGATTGCATGAAAGGATTCTTGGTAAAGAAATTAGCATGGTTCCTGGCACACAGAAGTTCTCAGTTAATGCTGCCAGTCTTTTACTAGTTTATTTTCTTTTCCTCTACCTGAGTTAGTGATATGGTTCTTTCACATCATTAAAGACACATGGCTGCTCTCAGAAGAAGCTGGTGTTTCATGAAGATAGTTCATTGCTCCTGTATATATAGTGAAAACCCTTTTGACCTTGTTATCTACTAATGCCTCTGTTTTAGCATGATACCAGTGCAGAGGGTACTGGCATGTCATCCACTCCACATACATAATAGATGAGACAATTAGGTAGGAGGGAAAGTAATTGCAGACTAACTACAAAGTGCAATATTGTGTCAAGTCGGAGGTGATAAAGCCCTGCCAAGGGTTAAAATTTCCCTCATCTATCTACTTAGGCCTCTGACAAAGCTGTCACATTCTGGGCTGTTTTTGATATTTTTTCCCCTGCATTTCTCATATGTTCTCTAACCTGATTATCTCTCCTTTATATTTAACTGTACAGTAAGTCTGCTGAAGTCAAATCAGCTCTTTTAGTTCTATTTCATTTTTATGTCAAATGCATTACATTTTTGGGACACACTTATTGTTAACAAAACTTATCTTTTCTAATTATGTGAAGACATAAGATGCAATAAAATAGTCACTTTATTGCAAATCTGCTATTTATGTCAAAAAGGTGACAAAGATAAAGTGATTTATAGATTTATATGTAGCTCCATCATATGATGGCTTGAAATGTTAGTTAGCTAATATACAAGGTAATTTGGGGTATCAGTGAATAATATACAATAGTATAGGCTGTAAACATTCAAACAATTCTAAGTTAAAATGTGCTTACATCTAGAGGCAAATGCCAATAAATGTTGGATTCAAGGAAAAATCATGAGTGAAGAAGATATTTTCTTTAACCAAGATGGGAAATAAGGATCTTCCCCAACCAGGAAGTCGATGTCTTAAATTGCTATTGTTTTGGAATTATTTATAATTATTTACCAACTCGCTTTTGAGGGTAAATCAATTTATCTTTTGCTTATAATTCTTTTAGGGCAATTTAACTCCTTTTCTTTAATCTGTCACTTCTAGTTATCTCAAAATTAACTCTGTACAACGTAAATCACATTTTGCCACACTTAGAGATCCTGGGATTGTCTTTGCACTACTTTGTCATCAGAATAATTCCAAAAATTCTATTTGCAATATGTAGAACTTGCAGTGGTAAACACAGCCAGAATAAAAAATGTACTGCCAGGTGAAAATATTGAAGGTAAGTTCTTTGATCTCAGTGGGACAAAGAGAAATGTAGTCATATAGCCTTGAACTCCACCACTTTCATATTCTAAGCTTTTGAAGTTTTTCTTTCCTTGGCTGTGCCTCTTTTGGTTTATAGTTTGAGCTTCATTTTTTTTTTTTTAATGTTAGTGTTGGTCAGTATGCTTAGAGTTGAAAGGACAGGGGCATTATTTAATAATTATAGTTTAATAAAGGTAAATAATTATTTACTTGTTTCTATTAGACTGAGTACAAATGCTGTGGAGAGCTCTGTCTGTTCTGCCTACTCTCCACATGCTCCTTCTGAATCAAGCAGCACTTTTCAAACTTCCATGTACATAGCAACCACCTGACAATCTTCAGAAAATGCAAAATCTGGAGGATCTGGTCAAGATGGCAGCATAGGCATACATGGCTCACTTCTTTGCACAACCACATAAAAATTACAACTAAAATATAGAATGGTCAGAAACCCAGTTGAATAGAAGTCTAACAATTATGGAATTAAAGAAACCATATCCATCTCTAGATAGAGCTGGCAAGCTGGTGCCATATCTGAGACTCCATCAACCTGGATAACACTGTTTGGCCCACCGTGGAGATCCCCAGAGACTCCACCCCAACCAACTTATGGGCCCTCCAAAACTACTTTTCTTTATGAATGGCTGGTCTGGCTCATGCTTCACAACTTCCTAAAGCCTATCAAACAAGCAACAGCTTAGATTCACAGCTTGGCTTTGCCTGGGAGCCTCCAAGCCCAGCACAAGCAGCAGCCATCTCAGATTACTATATAGTTCAGGCAGGGTGCCCTGGGAAAAGCACAGGTGGGAGCTGACCTTGGTCTGCACCACCCAGGAAATCTCAGGGCCAGCATACCCAGTGGACAGCCACAGACCATGTTGAAATAAAACCACCATGTCCCTGCATAGCTAATCCTCCATGGAGGGTGAAAGTTGGTGGTCAGTAGTCACAACTGGTCCTTGCAGCTGACTGGCCTGGGTAAATTCCTCCCATTGATCTGCCAACAGCAACCAAGGTTCAACTACAAGAGGAGGGTGTACTCAGGGCAATGAAGGATGCATCTTGAGTACCCAACTTGGGTGTTAAGAGAGGCTGTGCCACTGGATCTCACAGGACACCTACTGCATTACACCATACTATCAAGACATAGAGACAAAGAAGCTCTACCCAATACACAGGAACTACAGGGAGGCAGCCAAATTGAGGAGGCAAAGAAATATGGCCAAATGAAAGAGCAGAACCAAACCACAGAAAAAGAACTAACTGAAATGGAGATAGCCAACCTATCAGATACAGAGTTCAAAACACTGGTGACCAGGATTTTCAGAGAAGTAATAGAGTATAGCCACAATATAAGGGAAGAAGTGAAGTTTATGCAAAGTGAAATAAAGGAAAATATACAGGGAAGGAAGTCAGGGTTCAAATTAGTGATTTGGAACAAAAGGAAGAAATAAACATTCACCTCGAATACAAAGAAGAAACAAGAATTGAAAAAAATGAGGAGAGGATTAGGAACCTCTGAGACAACTTAAACATACCAGCATTCAAATCATAGGGTTGCCAGAAGGAGAAGAGGAAGATCAAGAAATTGAAAACTTATTTGGAAAAATAGTAAAAGAAAAATTCCCTAATTTGGTGAAGAAAATAGACATATAAGTCCAGCAAGCACAGAGAGTCCCAACCAAGTTAGACCCAAAGACCATACCAATACACATCATAATTAAACTGCCAACAGTTAACGATAAAGAGAGAATCTTAAAAGCATCAAGAGGAAAGCAGCAAGTTACCTACAAAGCTGTTCCCATAAGACTGTCAGCTGATTTCCCAAAAAAACTTTGCCGGCAAGAAAGGTGGGCAAGAAATACTGAAAGTGATGAATAGCAAGGACCTACAATCTATTTTACTCTATCCAGGAAAACTATTATTTAGAATGAAAGGGCAGTTAAAGTGCTTCCCAGACAAGGTAAAGCTAAAGGAGTTCATCATCACCAAGCTGTTTATTATATACAATTTTAAAGGGACTTATTTAAGAAAAAGAATCAAAACTACGAACATTAAAATGACAAATTCACAACTATCAACAACTGAATCTAAAACATAAAAACAAAAACAAACTAAACAAACAACCAGAGTAGCAACAGAATCATAGGTATGGGGATCATTTGGAGGGTTATCAGCTGGGAGGGAAAGGAGGAGAAAGTCAGAAATGGTACAGGGATCAAGAAGCATAATTGGTAGAACAAAATAGATAGGGAGGTGTTAAGAATAGTATAAGAAGGGGAGAAGGCAAAGAACTTACATGTACAACCCATGGACATGAACTAAGGGGGGATGGACTGCTGGAGGGAAGGGGTATGCTAGGCGGAGGGAGGAAAAGGGGAAAAATTAGGACAACAGTAACAGCATAATCAATAACATATACTTTAAAAATGTGGAATCTGACACTGCAGGTCTTGAGAGACCTTAAATTCTATTTTTCTAACATCATTTCATGTGGTGCTCTGGGGACCACACTTTGAGCTATAAGGATAAATAGAACGAAGGGATGGTCAGGATATCCTAAATATTTTACTTTAATACTTTCACTGTGTTAGACATCTTAACATGCATTAATTGATATTAACACCTAAAATAGCTCTAGGAAATAATATTATTCCTAAAATATGGGAAAATAAAGACAGACACAGACATAGCAAATCAGAGTGACAAACTGATCTCTCCAATCAACAAGCCACATGTGCATTGTGAAATTACCTAATTTCTGAAGGTCTTGGTTTCCATTTTGTATAAGATAAAAGATGTACCTCACAGGGATTTTAGAAGGGTTTGAGATATATGTAAAACATCTAGCATAGTGCCTGGCTCAAGTAATCTCATAGCAAGTTATCTGTTGTTATTATTATAACTTCAATTTTAGCAGTATAATTTACCGATCAACCAAGAAGAAAACTGAAGTGCTTATATTTAGTGTTGGCCATTAAGAGAAGATATAATTTGAATTATTGATATAATTGACAGATTTGTACTTCCATTGACCTAATTGGTTAAGGTACTTAATCATATAAGTATGATTTAAATAACGAATCTTGGTAATAACCATTCATTGCAAATTATGAATGTACTGAACTTCTTGTAGTTTTCATTAGTCAGCACTGAGGCATACTGAGTGTGTATTTTATGCTCAGCATGGAAAAGTAGAAGTCAAGTAGTGAACCCTAGTATGCCAATCATTTAGTAATTTCAAGATTGCTAATTAGCATCATGTTGAAGTGGTAAGATTATCAGGGCATAATGCATTCATTTATGTTAATGACTACTTATTTTATCTTATACAAGAATCACACATTTCTCCTAGAAGGAAAAAATAATTAAACAACCAACTGGAAGTTTTTAATAAAATGTTTATGCATTTAAATGTGTGATTAACTTATAATCATATTAAAATCTTTTACTTTAAAGAAAATGATACAATGAAATGAAAAAACACATTATTTATATAAGGAAATGGTTTTGTTTTTAAATGGAATTGATATTTCAGTAACTGAAACTGGCATAACCATAGAAGTATAGGAAATGTCTTTCGCCTTCAAGGAGAAAAAAAATATCACATGCAAATTAGAGACTAGCTTTAGTCTAAATTCTGTGAAAATAGCTACATACAAAGTAAGAATTAAAAAGCAGGATAAAAGTGAATAATGATAGAAATGATGAGTGAGACCAGCTTAGATTTAAACAACATACAACTAGATGGTGGACAGAAATGAAAAACAACTACTTAGGAGATAGCATCTCCTTTTCTTGTTTTGGAAGAGCACGGGACTAAGGATCAGAAAACCTGAATTTGAAATTGGTACTAGTTTGAGCAAGTGACTGTACATTTCTTGAACTACATTCTCTCATTTGTCAGAAATTTACTGAATATATCTTCCTAACTATTCCATAGTTCTTCAATTCTAAAATTCTATGCCTAACTACCCAGGACAGGAAACAGAAGGTAGTATGCAGGCCACCTGTGTTAGGCGCGAGTAGGAAATGAGATTTTGCATAGAGCATGGGCTTACTATGGCAGCTTTCAGCACCTAATACTTGAGACGGAATCACTACCAGCTGCTGAGTGGGCAGTGTGAAAAGAAAGCTGAAAGCAGTCAGGATTAAGATGTGGTTTCAAACAAGTGAGTCCATGGATATCAAAAAATAAATAAATAAAAGAGAGAGAGAATTCAAATACATGGCCACACTGTAAAGCTATGTGAGTAACAGGCAGACTTACTCTGTCAGGTCAAAATCATGTGTCATGAACATTCAAGCAGTTGAACTGGGGCTCTGTGTAGAAGTGTCATAAATTTAAAAATTAAAAAATTAGATGTCTAGAGCTCAGTCCAAGAAACTCAACACAAGTGAGTACTAAAGAGGCAAGGGAGCATAAACTAAGGACTTAACTAAAAGCATGGGGTTGAGAAATGGAGGAAACCAGGTATCGGACCAATGACCAAGGTCCTGAACCAGTATTAATCTACTAAAAACTGGTGACAGGATCATCAGTAAAGCTAACCTCAATTTAACTAAATTCTTCTGCCTTAGCATGCCTTTTTTAAAAAAAAAATTATTTTGTTAATTATGATATTACAGTTGTCCCAAGTTTTCCCCATTTCCTCTCCTCCACCCAGCACTCCCCACTCCCTCAGGCAATCACCACACCTTTGTTCATGTCCATGGGTCATACATAGAAATTCTTTGGCTACTCCATTTCCTATACTGTACTGTATGTACCTGTGATTATTTTGTAACTACCAATTCGTGCTTCTTAATCCCTTTGACTTTCACATGTTCCCCCAATCTCCCCTCTCACCTGTTCTCCATATCTGATTCTGTTTTTATTCTACTTGTTTGCTTATTTCATTTTTTAGCTTCAATTATTGATAGATATGTATTTATTGCCATTTTATTGTACATAGTTTTGATCTTTTTTTTCTTAAATAAGTCCCTCTAACATTTCATATAATAATGGTTTGGTGATGATGAACTCCTTTAGCTTTTTCTTGTCTGGGAACTTCTTTATCCTCCCCTTGTTTCTAAACGTTGCCTTTGCTGAGTAGAGCGATCTTGGTTGTTGGTCCTTGGTTTTCATCACTTTGTGTATTCCTTGCCAATCCCTTCTAGCCTGCAGTTTCTTTTAAGAAATCACCTGACAGTGTTATGGGAACTCCCTTGTTGGTAACTTGCTGCTTTTCTCTTCCTGCTTTTTTTTAAAGTATATTTTCTTGATTATATTGTTTCAATAGTTCCAATTTTTCCCCTTTGCGCCCCTCCACCCAGCGCCCCCCTCCCCCAGCAATCTCCTTCCAAGTCTATGCACATGGTTCATACATACAAGCTCTCCTGCTTCACCCTTTCATATATTCTTCTTCTTTTTTAAATAAATAAAAGATTAATTAATTATTTTAACAATAAAAAATAACAATCCCTCTCTCTCTGATATTAAGACCCTTTATAATCTTATAAAGGACAATGGGCAAAGGTCTCAAGCTCCTCTAGCTGCTTCAATCTGGACATGGTCATCGTACTACCTACCCTTGGGTCCAGAAATCCCTAATAAGAGTGGGGGTGTGGTGGGGAGGGTGGCCTTCCCACATGGGGAAGGATCGTGCAGACTCCAGGTCAGTTGGCTGTCCCCGGACAACAGCGTGCTTGGTTTAACAGGCTGGCATCCTTGTTGTATTCTAGGGACAACATATCTGGCAAAAGGCTTAAAAGACATCATTAAATCCATAACTACTAGATGACAAAAGGCAGGGGTTAATTTTTCAATGTCCCACATTAGGTAAGAAAAAAAGGGCTTCTTTGGAGGAAGGTGTGCCAGGTACCTCTCACCTGTCCAAAACCCTTTTGCCTATTATACTTAGTTTGGGCTGAGGGAAATATTTTAGGTTTCCCCCCTCTCAGACCTCTGGGCCCTTTTGGTCTAAGCCATTAGGATAGAAAAGAGAAACCAGTTTTAAAGTGAAGCCCACAGACCACTCCATTCTTCACCAACCCAGCCACTTAGTTCAGCCAAACCGTTGAGTCTCAGGAGGCAGCGCTGCAGACAGGATTAAGTGAGGCCTATACGTACAGACAATCATTTAGGTAATGCAGTCATAGGCTTATGCCCTTTGAAAACAGAAAACACGTGTTAATTTATGTAACATAACCCACAAACAAGTCTCTAAATCTGTAAGACTGTCTTATTGGAAAGACATCCAGTTGCAAGGTCTCTTCCTGCTTTTAAGATTCTCTCTTTATCTTTAACCTTTGTCATTTTGATTATGGTGTGTCTTGGTGTGGGCCTCTTTGCATCCATCTTGTGTGGACTCCCTGTTCTTTCTGGACTTCTATGTCTATTTCCTTCACCAAATTAGGGAAGGTTTTTTTTTCCCCCCATTGTTTTTTCAAATAGATCTCCAATTTCTTGCTCTTTCTCTTCTTCTGGCAAACCTATGATGCAAATGTTGATACACTTGAAGTTATCCCAGAAGCTCCTTATACTAATCTTGCTTTTTTGTTTGTTGGTTTGTTGGTTTGTTTTTTTTTTCTTATTCTTTTTTTCTTCTTGCTGTTCTGGTTGGTTTTTTGATTCCTTATGTTCCAAGTCATTGATCTGATTCATGGCTTCATCCACTCTACTGTTGATTTCCTGTAAAATGTTCTTTATTTCAATTAGTGTATCTTTCATTTCTGACTGGATATTTTTTATGCTGTTGAGGTCCTCACTAAGTTCTTTGAGCATCCTTATAACTAGTATTTTGAACTCTGCATCTGATAGATTGCTTATCTCAATTTTGTTTAGTTGTTTTTCTGGAGTTTTGTCCTGTTCTTTCATTTGGGCCATGTTTCTTTGTCTCCTCATTTTTTTTGTTGGGGGGGGGGGCTGTGGTTTCTGTGTATTACATAGAGATGCTATGACTCCCTATCTTGGTAGCGTGGCCTAATGTAGTAGGTGTCCTATGCGATCAAGTGGCACAGCCTCCCCTATCACTCTGCTGGGTACTCAAGGTTCTCCCTCTGTGTGGGCTGAGTATATCCTCCTCTTGTAGTTGAGGCTTGATTGCTGTTGGCAGGTCAATGGGAGGAATTTACCCAGGCCAGTCAGCTGCAAGGACTGGCTGTGACCACTGATCACCAGCTTTTGACTTCTGTGGAGAATCAGCTGTGCAGGAGCCCTCTTCACAGAGCAGGGCTTACTTCAGCAGGGCTCTGATGCCTCCTTGTGTTCTGTTTGGGGACACTTGGCATAAGCTATAAAGCAATCAGCAGCTGGCTGCTTCTCATGCTGGGCTTGGAGATGCCGGAGTGAGGCCAGGCTCTGAAGCAAGAGCAGCTGCTGCTAGTGCAAGGCCTGGGCCAATTAGTGAGGTATGGAGGGGCTTGCTGAAGCCAGCTGCTGGTTGTTTGGGATAATTTAGGAAGATCAGAAGCATGTGCCAAGATAAGTCATTCAGCTAGAAAAGGCACTGTTAATTGCTTGGGAGGGCCACTTGGGTGGGCCCATAAGTTGGGTGGGGTAGAGTCTGAGGGAATCACCAGGGCAGGGTAAACAGTGTTAACCAGGTTGATGGAGTGTCAGCTATGGTGTCCACTGCACTCTGTGGCTGTTGGGGGAATGTTCAGAATAGGGTCAATGGCCTCTGCCAGAAGTTCTCTCTTGGAGGAAGCTGTCCCTTACCTCTTGCCCTGATACCAGAAACTTCAATTTTTCCCTTTCTGGTGCCTTTCAAGCTGCTGTCCTAGTGCTGGAGCTCAGCAGGAATGAATCTGGTAAGTCCATGTGTGGGCCCTTTACAGGAACTGCCTGGGAATCCAGCACTTTCTTCCACCAACTCAATCCCCATTGGGTTTTACAGCCAGATGCCTCAGGGACTTATATTCCTGGCACTGGAAACCTGGGTTGAGGGGCCTGGTGTGGGGCTGGGCCCCTCACTCCTGAGATATCTCTCCTGATTTTTATCTGCCGCATGTGGGTGTGGGACCAGACTGTATCCTACCAGTCTGAATGGATGTGGTTTCTTCTTTAATTCGGTGATTGCAGAACCTCCATTCAACTAGATTTCTGTCGGTTCTGAGTGATGGTTGTTCTACAGTGTAATTTTGATATTGCGTGAGGATATGAGCTGTGTTTACCTAGGCTGCCATCTTGGCGATCTAGCTCTTATGTCACCTTTATTAATTTCAATTTGGAGAAATTTCACACCATGGCAGTAGCATCCAGGCTTCCATAGCTAGTATATTGCGGCACTAAGATTTAAACCTCTGTCTGCAATCTGCTTCCTTGGTCTAGACACTTAGAAATGATCAAAGCAAGGAAGATGGGCCAGGTATGGAAGGTCAACAGTACGGAAAGCCTCAGGTGCCTAGCAGTGGGCAAAACTGGGGAATTGAAGACTTTGCCCCTTGGGTAATCTTTCCTCTCCTGGAAAATCCACTCAGGGTGCCTTCTGTAAGCTTCTCTCAGGTCTTGAACTCTGAGTGGGGAGTTTTCAAATTAACCAGCACAGCCAGCTCTTTTAGGAAGGTGTCACCACTTGGCGGGATTTTGAAAAGACTAAATTCTTGGTCTTTTCACTTATTCTTATTTTATGGACAAAACTAACTTATCTGATTGATAAATTGAGTTCCTTTCTTGCTTTTAATTTTATAATCGGATGTGCTTTCTGGACTACTCTCCCCCATCCAGCAAGGAGCCTGCCTCTGTGGGATGAATGGCCTGTATCTGTCCAGCTTAGCCATTCAGTGAGATTTAGATACGGTCTCTAAGGTAAGGTCCTAGGAAGTCCCGTGTCTGCACATCAAAGTCATGTTCTGTAACCCAGGCTTCTCTTTCTGTCATACTCTTCTGTCCATATCTCATTTGCTTTGAACATCTGAGGGAAAATGGATGTTGTTATTGTGCCTGAACTAGCACAAAGAATCGGATTGTCAAAATAGATGCATAAAATCAGAGAGCTCCCTAGTGTCAAGTTTTACTAGTAGTTTCAAGGATACAAGCAACAATGTAGACCAAAAAGGGAGAAGTATAGGACCTTGTATGTTGCTTCTTAGTTCTTTCTTTGCTGTATCAGATACCCATTCCAACCAGAGTAGCAGATGAAGTTTATCGAAAGGTCTGCAAATCACGTCACCTAGCAGAAATTTTTAAGTTATGAGTCATCTATATGTTATAGCCAGATTGTTATAGGGCTTCTGTACATTTTAAAGGTAACTGTGGTTCAAAAATCCAAGACTCTAGGTTTGTCTACTATAAACGAACCAAACCAGGGACATTCTGCTAAAATAATTTGATAGATAAAAACTATTAAAGTCACTAGTTTATTTGCCAGGAAGTACTGTATTGGCGTGTTTAGTAAAAGGACAATCCAGATTTCACCCTTAGACATGTCTTCTTATTTTTATTTTTTATTTATTTATTGATCTTAGCGAGAGAGGAAGAAGAAGGGAGGGAGAGAGAGAAACATCAATCTGTTGTTCCACTTATTTATGCATCCATTGGCTGTTTCTTGTATGTGCTCTGACCGGGGATCAAACCCACAGCGTTGGTGTATCAGGGTGATGCTGTAACCAAATGAGCTACCTGGCCAGGGCTTTAGGGCTGGGTTGGGCATGACTCTTAATAATCAGGGGGGTAGAGAGAGAGAGAGAGAGAGGAGAGAGAAAAAGAGGGACAGGAGAGAGGAGAGACAAGGGAGAGAGGAGAGAGAGAGCACACAAGCTACTACTTCAGCACCTTCTTCCATGAAAGCAAAAAATTACTCAGATTGAGGTAGGGAATACAGGAGTGGAAATAGACACAGGGCACTTCTGGCATTAATCCAAATAATTACTTTTGCTTGTTATCAGCAGAAGTGTTATTAAAAACAAAACTAACAAACAAACAAAAAAACCTCTTGTCATGGGAAGGAGAGCCTAGCCAGACATTATAGAAGAGTTTAGGAGTGAGTAAATAGAGACAGATTGGCCAGTCAGGAGGCATGAGATGGTGAATTTGAGTATTACAATAATAACAATAAGAAGGGGAGAAGGAAGTGAAACCCAATGGTATTTTAAAGAAAGAAATGTCAGACACTGGTAACTTTAACATTAAGAATAGAAGAAACATAGGAGCAAAAGGTTTACCTACAACTTACAGTGAAGGAGGTAAAACTGAAAATGGTAAAATTAAAATAAACGACAAATTTGCAGAGTAGTTCAAAGTCATGAAAGAAAAGATCATCTGAATATAATTGATGAGTAAGAAGATATGACAGTCATGTAAAAGGGAAATAAGCCAGATGGAGTGGAACAAAAGCAGGAACAGAGAATGTGTGAAAATTTTGGAATTAGAAAAATCTAATAGTTGATATATTCAGTTAACAACTATGTATTGAACATAATACTGGGTTATTTCTTGGTGTGGGGGCTATAGATGTGAATCAGAGAGTTACAAAACAAACGAAAACAAATATAAATCCCTGCTCTTCATTATTTAATCCCGTGCACCGCCCTGATCTAATCTCTGACCACTCTCAGACTCTGACCTCATGTTCTGAGTCTGATTTTCCGAGTATGGACCTCCATCCTCATCCCCCACCAAGAGAAATCATGCCAGGAGATACCTCTCGTTGAACACTTTTACCCTCTGTAGTGTGTGGGTCAGAGCCCTGCCCATATTCCCTCTCTCACCCAACCAGTGCATACCAGTCTGATCTCCAGCTGCCAACATAACGGACAAAGAAACCCCCAGGGGCTATCTTTACTGGGCAAGTGCACTTTGCCCACACCGGTGGCAGTCACAAAGCGATGGGGCGTTAAGACCTGCTGGGAGAAAGCCTCCATCAGTGCTGGCAGCAGTCAGTGTGTAAATACTCCACTTCCCTTACCCCTGAGGTTAGCTATTTCTAAGGGATGTCTCCTATCCTATAGATGTTCTCCAGTCCCCACAGTGGTATCTGGCTTACTAAGTAGCCTTCGTTAGCCACCTTTCCTTCCTTAGTTAAAATTACTGTCTACTGTCAGCAAGGATAACTGTATACACCCTTTCCTGTCTGAAATGTCATTTACTGAATGCATTTAACTGTGGGACTAGAGTTAGAGTTGCCCATGTTTGCTTCGAAAAGTAAAAGCTAAAAATGGAAGTGGCTGAAGAGCCATTGCCATCAATTATTGGGCAATATGAAAATAGGTTGAGAAGTCTTGGCAGCTCCTATTAGAAATGAGTCCCTGTATGCATCACACTACCCTGGTTACTAATTGGCATTTGGTTTTCACGTTGAAGGTTTCAGGTGAGAATAGCAGCAGCAGCAATGTCAGGGAGGTCAAGCAGACAGGACACGACACTCCTCATGTCAAGATGAGGGGTGGAACTACTCGGTTTCTCTAGTGTGATCACACTCATCTGGGTTGTGTTAAGACGTCGAATGCTGCTGGAGGAGCTGATGAGTCTGACAGAGGTAGAGCTTTTTCCGGGAAATTAATTAGGTGTGTGAATGTCAAAGGTGAACATCAGGTTGCTTTGTTCCAATCCACTCCTTTTAATTTAAGGATTCTCAGAAGGTAGTTCACAATGTGTCCATCCTCTGGACATCTTGCTCTGCAAGCTTAATTTTGAGCATATAATCAAAATAGAATTTTATCTTTGGAAAAGATGATGGACATTTTTATGCATTCAACCTTGCTGTGAATCATTGTCTTTATGGTTGTTCTGATATGACGTTAACATTATCAAATCACTATCCTAAACTTCTAAGGACATAATAAACATATACTGAAACTGAAAATAAATTTGCTTGCCAGAAATACCTAGAGGGAATAAGTTATTAGATTTTATACTATGTAGAAATATCAGTTTTGTAGCCAATGTTATTCACTGATTATTCATTCAATCAGTCATTTACGCCAGGCACTAGAAATTGAGCAGCAACTGAAATATACAGGGCAAAAACACTTGCCTTCATGGAGAATAATTCTAGAGGAGAAATCGGCAGTTAAAACAAAGTTAAAGAAAATAATATACATAGTGATAAGTGCTATAGAGAAAAAATATATAAGTCAAGGGAATATGATAGGACGTGGTAAGAAAGGTTTGGGGCTTGAACAGCATTTTAAAGAAGCTGGTCAGAGAAACACTCACTGAGAAGATACTAGAGCAAAAACAGGAAGTGGGTGAGAGAGCGAGTCAAGCCAATATTGGCTGCAAGATCCTATGGAGCAGATGTGCTGAGAAGCAGTACATACAGTGTTATTTTCAGTGGCCAGAACTCCATCTCATGGCTATACCTAACGGCAAAGGGCACAAGGAAACGCTGACTAAATCTGCGTGGAGAAAAAAGGAAGTGAGTTTTTGAGAACAAGTTATAGTCTTTGCCACAGGGAACAAAGGAGAAACAGGGACATGAGTTAGGAGGTTGTTGCCTTTGTCTACTAGAGAGATGATGATGTGCTGGACCAATATTATTATTATGGAAGGTTAATTCTTTTCTAAATTTAAACCACTGGTTTTATCTATCTTGTAAGGAGGGGGTTATTTTTTTAATAAGCAGTCTGTTACTAATTCTTCTTTCTCTTTTCATTTTATGAGGATTTAGACATGCCTTTTTAGTGTGAATACGCATTTCTTTAGTATTCATTATCACTATAAACCTGACATGTGCTATTGATTTGTTCAAGTGATTTTAAATCTCTGGAAAAGTAGCCTTTAATCCAATAAATTCTGTAGTAATTAAATTAGATCAGATAAAATGATTGATTTGTGTTTCAGATGACGTTAAAATTGTGAAGCTCCATACTCTATTTCGGTATATCTCAACCTTTTTTTTTTTTTCATTATTCTCCCAGGTTACCTCTCAAGATATTTTTTCCTTATCACTACATATCCCATCGTATTTACTATTACTACAGATATACTCTCTATCTCTTTATGTATTGCAGCTCTTGGGAGATCAAAAAACCATCGTCCTATCTACAATTTTTGCTCCCTCCCCCATGAGTCCATTTTTATCCCCTAGGGTGCGCTGTTGACCTAGTTAAGCGTGAATGCATGCCCTCTTTGATTAATAATAATAGTTTACTCATCAAGCACCTAACAAAATGTGTGAGTACAGAATATAGAGTCAGGATCTTTGGGTTAATATCCTAGTTCAATTCTTTTAACAGATGTGTGACCATGAAAGATTAACTCAATATTCCTCAGTATCCTCAATTTAAAATCAAACTAATAGCACCTATGTTTATTAAAGTAGCACTGCCTGCTGTAACAAAACCTCTGAATGTACGATGTTTCAAATATAAAAAAGTGTATTTCTCGCTAAGGTGAATCCCAACAGTTGTTTTTCCTGGATTTCAAGTTAGCTTTATGCCAGGTGTTGGCTCCTTCCATCATGGCTCCACTAACTTTAAGCCCAAATGTAGCTTCCCAGATTATTTTGAAGTTGATTTCCAGCCATTAATTAGGATAAGATAATTGAGAATTGCCCATGAATCTTTATGGGCCAATGTGGAAATGGTACACATTATTCCTGTCTACATTCTGTGGACCAGAAATAAGTCTTATAACCACACGTAACTGCTAAGGAGGCTGGATAATATGATCCATCTTAGTTTTCAAGGAAGAAATAAAGTTGATTAATGCTTTGCTATGGCATCTATTTTATAACATTGTGGGAATTATTAAGCTACTTGAAGGATACACAATGCTTAGAACAGTCTAGCCCTGCAACTAGGTTTTATAGAAATATTTAAAGGGTGGGATGTAGAAAATAAATTTAAATGCCTTCTTATGCAGATGAAGAAATTGAAATTTATAGAAATTAAATAACTTGCTCAATGTTGCTAAGGTAGAATATGAACAATGGTCAATCAAAATGTAAAATCTGTTTTTTTCCCCATTACACTGTGCTTTCTTCACTGAATTTAATTAGTTGCTTTTGTTTACTAAAAGGCACTCTCTTTTATTTTCACTGATAAATCAAAGATTACCAAATAAAGTGATATATTTAGACCATTTTATAAAGTGCTTTGGATTATTATAATAAAGATAATGATGATGACTTTAATTCTTGAGTCTGTAATTGCTCTAGGTAGAGTTTTATAATGACAATTGTAGAGAGTATGTTTCAGAGCAATAATAAATAAAAATTTAAGTCATTTTTTATAATGGAGAGCTTAATACCAAATGAGAAATAAATTTCTCTGAGAATATAGAAAATAATCTAACTGATGTAAACAGATCTTTAAAAATTCTTTGATCATTTTAATGGTTGAAACTATATAGGACCCTATAAAAATAGATAACCAACATTTTATCACTTTTCAATTTATTCACTATGTCATCAAGATGATGTCTTGGTGTACATTTATTTTTATTCATTATTTTTCTATAGGAATTAGGTAAAGTATAACAACAATTTTATAGCTGGTAACTTTTTAGAAAGGTTATGATGTAACAAAGCTGTTAAATAACACATGAGAGTACCCAAAAATTCTACACCTCTACACCTAACAATAATCTATTCATGTTTGATTTTTCTTTTATGGCTTTCTTCATGTATACAAGTTCTTCATGTCAGTGATTATAGCATACCCAGCTTATAATCTTAATTTCTTCCTAATATAGTTTTGTATTTCTGTGGAGTCTTTAAAATGGTCATTTTAAATTTAATCATTTTTTAATAACATTAAAAAAAGTCACATTGATATTTTATCTTTTTTAAAATTAATTTTTAAAAATTTTTCCATTACCGTTTACCCCCCATACTCCTCCTCCTCTCTCAATCATCACACTGTTGTCCATGAGTCCATTCTCCTTTTTGCTCAATCCCTCCACCCCTCAACCACCACCCCACCAGAGCTGTCAGTTTACTCTCTATCTATGAGTTGTCTCTATTTTGCTTGTTAGTTCAGTTTGTTCACTAGATTACACACATGAGTGAAATCATATGGTACTTACTTGTCTTTCTCTGACTGGCTTACTTCACTTAGCATAATGGTCTCCAGGTCCATTCATGCTGTTGCAAAGGGTAAAATTTTCTTCTTTTTCGTGGCTGAGTAGTATTCCATTGTGTAAATGTCCCATAGCTATTTTATCCACTCACCTACTGATGAACATTTGGGCTGCTTCCATATCTTGGTGGTTGTAAATAATGCTGCAGTGACCATAAAGGTGCTTGTGTTCTTTCAAATTAGTGTTTCAGGTTTCTTCAGATAAATTCCCAGAAGTTGAATTTCTGGGTCAAAAGGCAGTTCCATTTTTAATTTTTTGAGTTATCTCCATACTGCTTGCCACAGTAGATGCACCAATCTGCATTCCCAGCAGAGAGAGAGAGAGACAGAGACAGAGACAGAGGCAGAGAGAGGAAGAGAGAAAATCCTTATTGGTATGTTAGGTTGAGAAGATTGAGTTAACCAGTACATTTTGAACAGAAGTAGCATATGCTGTTTCTGGTCAGACTTCACTGGCAGTGAAAGAGTCTCTGGAGTTCGTTTTCTCCCTGATGCCATAACTAGCATTGTGAGCAGAGAGTGGCTGTTCTTCAGCAGCATTGGTCTTGGTGCACATATAGGACAAGCAAGAAATAAACCTTTTTTAAATTTAAATCAAGACTGTGATTTTGGGATTGTTTGTTACTGCAACATAACCAATCATATTCTGTTCATTACAGGAACATCAGTTCTTGGTTGATTTGACTACATACCATTTGCTGATCTAATTAGTCCTCGTAGGAATTTATGCCAAATGATAAATGAGGAATTTCAATCTCAAATTATTTTTTCAGCTGTAATCTCAGTGGGAAAAGGTGGTTTGGTTAATTTACCCCTATGATTGATTCTCTGACAAATTAATTTTATAGCTTCTTATTTTGTAATGCAGATTACATTGCTTTCATACTTTTCAGAATTAATATGTGTCTTCTGCATAGCAATATTTCATTTTCAGAATAAACATTGGTTGGATAAATTAATGACTGCACACCTGTTGCTTTCTTTTTTAATTCTCTATTTGCTAAGTGCCATTTATTTTTTTTTTTAGTTTAATTGTGCAGATATCCACAATTTTATCAGAAATTCTCTATAAACAAATCTCTCTAATTGATTCATGTATGAGAATATACCAGGCATGTATTATATAAGGGAATATATTCTGACATATTATTCATAGACAAATTTATTTTGACACCATGTTGCTGTGTGTACTCATTTGATATATCTGCATATTCCTTAAAACATTAAATATAATTGGAATGTATATTAATATATTTTTATTTCAAGTGCATTTGGAAGATCTTGCTTTTTAGGGCAACATTACTGAATTCTTTTGAAAAGCCAAGATTTATTTTATTCTTATTAATAATTAAGATTTTATAAAATAACTTAGAGTGAAAAATCAGCATCATATTTACACCAGAATTAAATTTATTATTACAGTGAATATAATACACTGTTAAGTCAGAGTTGTAGCTCTAATATATTTTATAATTACAAAATATTTTGAAGTTTAAACATTTTATTCCAGGGATATAAAATCTAAGGTAGAGGTTATATTAGTTGAGTGAAGGTTCTGTAGCAAAGAACCTACAAACAAAGATTGATATCTTATGAAGTTTGAAGACTCCATCTTGGGAAAAAAAAACTGAAAGGAATAGCCCATGGCCAAACAGAGGTGAGTCAAGGCTGTGCCTGTGGATGGGACCAAGTTTCTTTTCAAGAAGTTAATTTTAGTCTTTTGGAAAAGATTTTGGTATGAGACTAGGCCTCTCATCATACTGATTGAAATGATAAAATGCAAATTAATAAGCACAAGAGCAAAAACCCCTATCAGCCTGGAATAATATGCTACAGACTTTTACTGTATGTAGAATACATAGACTATTCAAAACAAAGTAATGAGATTAACCTACTAGCCTCCTTAATGAGGAAGCAGTTATTGTTATTAAGTCAGTAGCCAAAAGAAAGAATAACTGTTGGCTGAGTACCTAAAAGTGTGGGATAAAAGATGGGAACTAAAGGTAAGAATGCGCTGTGGTCTAAACAAAGACCAATCCCTTGGAACCCATTTTACTATCATATATTTACAACACTTTAATCATAACTTTCATTTGTTGAGGAAATAAATATTTTCAAAAAAATTGAGACAGAAATTAATTAGTCTAAAAACAGTTTCTCAAAAATCTACCATACCATAATATGAGGTTAAAAAAGTTAGAAAAGTTTACATGTGAAACAGCAAGTACTGAGTGTTAAGCCATTTAAACGTTGATTTAATACCCCATGACATTAATTTGTAAAGTACTCAAAAGAAGTGAAAATATAACTTGAGAAAGTTTATTAATGGTTACTTAAGATGAGGAAGTCATAAGAATACAGTAAAAATCTGAACAAAATCAATGTAAGTGCTTATCTATAGACACTATATAAAAACATTTTATATGCATAAGCTTATTTAATCATCACAACATTACTATTATTATTTCCATTTAAAAAAAACAAGAAAAATGTCTACAAGGAACCCACTTTAAATATAAAGATACATGTATATTAAAAGTAAATGGATGGGTAAAATTATACCATGCTAACACTAATCAAAACAAAGCAGGAGTAGCTCTGTTAAATCCAGGTAGAGCCGACTCTGAAGTATAGAAAGTTATAAAGGATAAAATAGTATATTGCATATGATAAAGGAGTCAATTCTCCAAAAAGATATACAATTCTTAACATGTATTTGCCTAACAATAAACCATCAAACTAGATGAGGAAAAATTAATAGAACTGCAAGGATAATTACATGAATTCACTATAATGATAGGAGACATTAATACCCCTCTATCAAAAATGGACATATTCAACAGGCAGAATATCAGTAAGGATATTGTTGAACTCAACAACACCATCAATCAACTGGATATAATTCACACATATAGACTTTTATCTAACAGCACCACAATTCACATTTGTCTCAAGCTCACATGGAAGATTCACCAAGATAGACCACATTCTGGGTTATAAAACACATTTGAAACTTAAAAGAATAGAAATTGTACAGTGTCTGCTTTTAGACTGCAATGGAATTAAACTGGAACTCAATAATAGAAAGACTGAAAATCCAAAAACACATGGCTATTAAAAAATACATTTCTAAATAACACATGGGTCAAATAAGAAACCTCAAAATAAATTTAAAAAGAGTTTGAACTAAAGGAAAATAAAAATATAACTTACCGACTATTGTGACATCAAATATACATTGCTAAGTTAAAAAAGCTAATGTGAAAAGACTATGTACTGTATGATTACAACAATATGACATTCCACAAGGGCAAACCCATGCAGACAAGAAATAAAAAAATAAAGTCAGCGGTTGAAATGAACCAATCAACATTTAATTGACTCATGTGCTAATAATATATGCTTCTTTGACCTGTGACCATTGGACCTGGAGAAACAAATCTACTGAATTCTGATGGCTGGTAATTTCCCTCATACACTTACAGGCATTACTTGAAACAAAATATGTATTTCTCATTGCACTGTATCCATTAACTCACTGAAGTCTTCCCTAATATTGCCTCTTTTATGTAAATGCCATGTATATAAATCCATCTCAAGTTGAGAATAATACTGTCTCTCAGCTACCTTATTAATTTTGTAATAAGGATCTTTCTTTTATAGTATTTGAGTCATCTTATTTGATGTTCTAAATTCTTACCACAGTAAAACATTATTATTCAGAATTATACTATCCTTGAAATTGCTGTATTTTGAACTTGCTGTTTATGTAAGTCTCAACTTTATATAGCAGCTAGCATATGCAAGTTGGCAAATTATTGTTGTAATTACCAATGGACTTTTAGAAAGTTTTTAAAATTATTTTAGATCATTCTAAAATTTATCAGATCGTTTAAAAATTTATCAGATCAATTCTTTTTCTTCCAGTATCCATCATAAATTTACAGCATGGTGCATAAATATCAGGTTATAAAAAAAAAAAAAAAAAAAGACATGAGTACTATATGTTTTACCCGAGGATACTTTATAAATATACATAAAAAAGAGAACATATTGCCAAATAAAAAATACTTCTGTTGCATGTTTCAGAAGCTCTTTTATTCAAGTCTGCTTAATGAGTAAAACTTGAGTGAACATCTGCTTAGACTCTCTCATTTAAAACACAAATGAGTTTTACTTTCCTCAGAAACATAACCATGTCTTTAAAATAATCTAAATAAAATTATATTGTAATGCATTTATATTTTTTTCCTTCTTAAACTATAGTTTCTTGTTAAATCAAATTTGAGAAATATGAGGTAATCATTAATATGGTTATCGACTATTTTATTTTTTTAAATATAACCAGGAGATGTAAAAATAGTTCATGGCACTGTAAGTTATTTACTGTGCTTATTTTTACCAGTATCATCTATTAACACATAACAGGTTAGAAATGTTATCTATAAGTACTTATACACCTTGTTGTACACAATTTTGTTTCATTTTCTATATCTAGATATCCCTTTGGACCCTCTTGGATTACATCCTGAGACCTGGTATTATTCTGTATTCTGTATATTTACAGTGAGTTGAGGAGATACTCTATTGTATCCTAGAAACAATAATTACATTGACTAACAGGGATAAAAAAATAATTATTAATTTTTACTTTGTTTTATACTGGCAGGACAAGTACACCAACAAATATGAGTAAACACAGAAAATACCATAACACAAATATTTTATAAAGGTTAACATGGCTACAGTTGTACAGCACATGTTTTCCCCGACTCTAGTGATGCCAGCTGTCTGCATTCAAAGTGATATTTTAACTTCAATTTCAATATATGAAACACTGACTAAAAAGATAATAATAGTTAAATAAATTTGAAATATGAATCATAACTAAAAATAAAGAAATTTAAGCATATTTTCATTTACCTGCTGTTACTGTTTTAAATGAACAAAATAGAATATTTGAATTTCTGTTTAAAATATATTTTATCATAATGTAAAGTTTAAATATATTTTTAGTTATTTTAACCCTCTTTTTGGTATTTTCTTTTGTTTGTAAATCCTAAGAGACTAAAAATTCTGTTTCTATATTTAAGTGGTGGCGATAGTGGATTGACACTCACTCCCCTCTTACTCTCCAGTCTTTCTGTACTGCAGAGGCTGGGAATTTAAACTACATGTCCCAGACCACACTTGAACCTCGAGTTCTGTATGTAATTCGGTTTCTGCCAATTAGACCTGCTTGAGTGAATCTTGGATGGTGGAAAGGATTCTTAGGCTGTGCATTGAAGTTTTTCTGATGATGAGTACCTGGTGGAATTACCTGATATTTCAAGGGTAACATTCCAGAATCATGGTTTCCTTGATGAGGGCTGTATCCTCATTATGACATGCTCACCTTCCTAATCATGAGCAGCTTGTAGGTTATAGAAGATGCAGTGACTCCCTGGGTTGTCTGGTTCTGTGGCAAAGCCCTCAGAATTGTTCTGTTAAATGCAGAAAGCAACAAATGAACCAAGAACAACCAACAAAAACTCACAGACACAGACCAGAGTATGATGGTTGGCTTAGGGAAGGGAGGTTGGGAGAGGTAGAAAAGTGTAAGAAGGTGAACTATTGGTGATAAATGATTACACTTTGGGTGATGGGCACACAACACAGTAGGCAGATGATATATTATAGAACTGCACACCTGAAACCCGTATCATTTTATTAACCAATGTCACCCCAATAAATTTAATTAAAAAATAAATACATGCAATTTAGCATTTGTTTTTTGAGACTTCATATGATTCTGACAGTCATTTTAAGGCTTCATAATGTATTTTTTCTACTTATATAGTAGCAGAGTATCTCCTCTGCACTTGAACCAATTGACATTTTTAACAATATTTTAAATTTTATTATTTCAGTTGTTAAATATTTTATGAGAGAAACATATTCATATGGTAATATAAACCAAAAAAGAAAAAAAAAATAGAGATGGTCCTATTGCAAGCAGTAAAAATTCCCTGGCTCCACCACCCCTACCTCTAACCTTATAGCTAAAGACAATCACTTTTAAATATTTTGAAGTTTTGTTCTTTTGCTGGTTACTTCATGCTCAGAAATTGTGGGAATTGCAACAATCTTGATCTGCTCATGTCCCACATATTCCATTGATTTTTTGCTAGAGGATATTTATACTCCTTCCTATCTCTTCTCCTGTAACCAGCCAATATAGTTAGAGCACCATTTTTAGTTCCTTATTGATTATGTTTGTAACTTAAATAATATACCTATACTTTTATCCCCTGCCCATAAACTAGAAAAATCATGTTCTGCCTCTCCTCTTTGTATAATAAGAATATCATCTCTGCTCTCGGCTCTTCCCCGATCTCCTCCTCCTCTATCACTTCTGCCTCCCTTCTGCATTTTTCTGTGGTAATAAATATAATAAGGATAGTAAGTAGCACATTTTATTTCTCTAAAAACTTCTATTGAACTCCAAAGTGTTTTAAGCTTTCTTTAAACATATATTGATTTGATAATGATGGCTTTTTAACTCCTATCAGATTGTTCCTGATTTTGTTAGCTCTTATCATGGACATTTAGTGCCTGATCTTTCATATCGGAAGTTCCATTTAAGTCTGTTCTCATACTGAAATTCCTCCATTGCCTTGGTTTGTTATTTGCTGTTCTCTTAATCTTTTCCTTTGCTTTGTATTTTGTGAAGCACCAGGAACTACATAGTACACTACAACATGACTAATTATATTTGGCAAAAAAGAGTAGGCAAATGCTTCATTTTGGGTTTCTAAATCCTATGAGGTCACCACTTTGTAAACTTTATCTAGTTTTGAGTAGGATAACTTCAGGGAAAAATACACAGAGATGTCTTGTTCCCTGCCCTGGCCAATAACAGAAAGTTTACAAGCCATAATTTTATGTTCACAGATTATTTATTTGAAATATTTTACTGTGTACTTATTTATATTGAAGCTCACTGGCCAATTCTATACTAATTCACAAAATTATATTTTTCCTATCTTACATCATTTAGCTTAGTATTCTATTTCTCATATGTGCTTAAGGCAATTTGACACCATATTTCACTGGATTTTTTTCATCATTCCTCCAGATTATTTATAATCATACATGATATTTCTCAGATTATTTATAATTATTATTTATCATGTACAAATATATTTCATATATATTTCATATATTTGTACATGAATTATATACATATTAGTATAACATATATTAGAGTATAAATTCAGATAAAGGATATTAGTTTCTTACAGTATTAGCCTTCAGGCACGCTGAAGTCCCAGTAATTTTACCTGTGCAGGGAACAGAAAACTAGGAACAGTTGGGTCCAGATTCAGGTACTTCCTCTCATTCTGGAACTAGTCCTATAGGAAGTGACAATAAGGCAGATGACCGTGCTCAGTGTTGATATAATTTGACAGCAGGTTTCTCTAGGGCAAGTCAGGATACTTGTAGATTGAGTGGTGCCATCATTGTAATCGTAGATGGTGTGAGTGATTTGCTGTTGACTAGAAACATAAAGATGTGTGTGGTCTTAGGGAGAAAGGGATGTCAAGATGTGGTCAGGCTATCAAGAACCAGGAAAGTGTTTCACCTTTTAAAGGGACATAGACATGGTTAAGAAACAAAGGTACAATTGTAGTTGACACTCTAGCCTTGGCATAGGTAAGAAAAGGTGCAGCACAGAGGTATCTTGGGAGTGTATTTAACCTAGTATTTATCCAAATGTGACTTCTCGTGATCCCCTAGAGTTCTAGCTAAAGATTCAGATCCTTAGTTCTATTCCAGTTGTTAAGCCAGAGAGAGGATTCAATAATCTGTATTGAACTCCCTGGGAGACCCTTGTGAATCTTAAAATTTGGGTACTTTCATCTCTGAGCAAGCAGGACATTAAGCTTATGAGAGGACAATAAATTCCCCTTGGCCCAGAGATTGAGGCCAGTCTTCCTAATCCACTGTCAGCCTTGAAGGTATGGGCAGAGGAGTGAAAGAGCCATGCCCGTGGTTTGAAAGCCTTTATACTGTCCGTGGAGGGAGCTGGAACCGGGCGAGGCTGAGAAGGGATATCCATCTTTGCTTTCTGCGTTAGTTGAATACATACATAAAATATGAAAATACATTTTAGCTCAACCATATGCCACTTTGTTTTCCATAACAAGTACTTAAAATTATATCAATAGGTGTAGCTTCATACTCAATGTGAAACAATGTGTGTATGAACATGCTGAACATTTTACAGTTTATGAGATCTAACTTCCCTTTGTAAACTACCCAGCCTTTTCTTTTACTGTCATTGAATCAGATGGACTATTTTTCTTTAATAATATGAGAGCAAGACTAGTCTTCAATTAGTCAAAAATAGGTTTTAAATGGAATGTTGAAATAAAATAAGGTTTCACAGCTAAATGACTAGTTTCTTTTCATTTGCCTGATGAATGAAAGCATGCCAGTTGGATTAAAATCATCTGGAGTGTGCTCAGCTGCATTAAACCATAGAGGCCAAGGAGATGTTAAGAAATGTGATTTTGAGTTCACCTGCCGACTTTCTGAAGGCAACTCATTATAAGAAAAAGTTGATAGTGATATCATGCTGGTGGAACTTGAGCTTTCTGCTGGAGGTTGTAATCCAGTCTTTGCAAACCTGTAATCACTATTCCAAAGTAATTCTAGGTTTTTATTATTGAATCTCAACATGTCTAAAAGATATTAAGAAATAATACATAAACTAGCAATACAATGATAAGAGCATTTTTTTTGTTTCAGTAGTATTAAATTTTGATCTTTCTAATATTATAATATAATGACATTTAGTATGCTTGGCAGGTTTTTTTATTTTGTTGTTATTGTTTTTATAATTACAAAATCTGTTAGTCTTTCAAACAGAGAAATGTTTTATTTCATTTCAAATATATACATCATAGCTTGATTAAGAAGTGAAAGATAGTGGCATTTTTAAATTAAAACTTAAATATATGTATCTAATTATTCAAAGTAAGTATTTTAAAACAGTATTCTATTAATAGCACTTTGCATAAAATTGTTGACACCAAAAGTATTTGTATAATGGACTGTCAAAATATATTTTTGATTGTTAATTTTGTAAAAAGTTCTGATAGACCCATCATTTCTACTTTGAAATATATAGGTAATCTAACAAAGTTCAATTTTGCACATGAAAATATACAGAGAACCATTTTTGGTGCAAGAAAATGAAACTTTTTCTTTTTTAAAAATCATCTCATCTTAATGTGTTTCAGGAACTGTCCTAGGCATAGGGGATAGAGTCGTGAAGAAGACACTGGGTTTGCTCTTCTATACTATGTATTCTGATGGGGGAGATAGAATAAACAAGGCAATGACAATTCCAGACTGATATGATGATGATTAAATGACAGTCATCACGGTGGTGATAATGATGGTGGGCTTTCACAGATGTTGTAAAGATATGTTCAATGTCATTGCCTGTGATGTACAACTAACAGAGAAGAATCTATAATGACTGAATCCAGATGTTAAGGGTGCAGATTCATTTTTCTCCTCACAGTCTCAGGTGGATCTCTATGATACCCTGAAAGACTCAGAACTGTTGCTCTTAAGCGTCACGGAAATATTAGTTAGGTATCTTGTGGGTTAATGATGTCAATCATTAAGTTAGCAAAGTGCTGGCTTTATTAAGTGAGGAGGTAGTAACAGATTTTAAAGTATGGACAATGCTGTCTTTCCCCCTTTTATCTCATTGCTCTATGCTTTGCCAATGAGGGGTACTTTTTTCCTTTATAGTTTTTGAGATGGAACAAGTGATAGATTGCTTGGAATGGTCTTTCTTTTTACTTTGTTTCATTGCCTCACTACTTTGCAGTGCTTATATCAGTATGTGTAACATTGGGCACATTCAGGAAAAGAAAAAACTGAATAAATTCAAGTTTTCAATTACTGGTTATGAGAATAATCTGCAAAAGACAATAAACTGACAGCATATCTAGTAAATCTAATGTAGCCTTACATTTACATTTTGTAACCTGATAGATTATATACTGTATCCCAAATACTGTTTTCAAACTCTCTGAAAAATAGAAAAACTAGGATAGAAATAACTTCTAGGAACTTCATTTATCTAGGTAGCTAAATTGTTTCATTTTAGGGTTGGCCTCTCCCTGAATTCAGTTCTGGTGTTATTACCTTGAATAAAAACAAAGTATTTGAAACTGCTGGGAGGAAATTGGATTACTCCCCCAAAAGTCAGCATCTACCAAAAGAATATAGAGACGGCTGTAAAATTATAAAATACAGAATTATAAATAAGAGAATTTAAAAACATAAACATTATATAATATACTTAATATTTTAATAAATTTACTGCCATCTAAAACCTTTCTTTATAACCTTTATATCATAATATTTAATTTATAAAAGAATACTCATTCTGCAAAGAAGAAATATTTTAAGAACAGAAGTCTGGGAGATCATCATGACAGTTACAAACACTCAACGTGGGCAAAGGTCACTGCTCCCTCATTATATTTGAAATGCCCCTTTCTTACCATTTTCCGGCCTTTTCTTTTACTGTCATCGAACCAGATGGAAAGCAAACAACAAACAGCAAGCCAACAAAGTACAAAAATAAAAAAGCAAAACAGAAATGTCAGTGATTCTTTGATCAGGTTTAGAAGAACGGAGGTAGGAGAAGAAGCAGATTTTCAGTTAGAGAATACCTTTGTATCCCCCAGAGACATTATATATATACAGTATGTGTATTGTTCTTCACTTGGCTCAGCCCTCTCAGGTACCTCCAGCACACAGACAGGTTTCATGTCAATGTGCTTCGCTTTATTGCACTTCACAGGTGTTGCGTTTTACTTTACTTTGTTTTGCTGTTTAATAAACTGAAGGAGAGACTCTCCTCCAATAAGAAAACTACAACTCACTCTATGGCAATGCTTGCTTTATTCTGGTGGTCTGGAACTAAACTCACAATATCTCTGAGGTATGCCTGTACACTCTTTTTTTTTTTTTTTTCCTTCCTCCAGAAGTCTTATATCAAAAATACAAGCCTCTTTGAAACCAAGACTTTAACAGAGTCCTGGTAGCTTTCAGTTAATTCAGAAGGATTGCTTTGTTTCTAACATTGAAAGCTAGTGGAGTTCTATTTTTGGTGGTGGTGGAGGTCTGATGGCGCTCAGTGGTAATGTTCTTGTGGTTGCAGCTGTTGTGAAGATAGAAGAAACTTGTCTAAAGAGCTGTCTAGACACGGCTTTAGGACAGAGTGGTCAGGAAGAGAGAGATGGCAAGAAATGGGGAAGTGTTGTTCAGCAAATGTGCACAAGTCAACGTCAAATGAGAGCCATTATAACATTTGCCTGGCGCTGACCTCGGTCTGAAGTACTCTGCCCTTGTCCCTACATGTAAGCCCCCTTACAGGTCATGCGCGTGGAATTCTGTACTCAGGGCTCTGAAAACCGAACTGACTTGCACATGGACGTTTACACTAGGCTGCTTATGACATGATTCCCTTTACAGAAACTGCCCAGCACAGGCAAATTCCCAGATACGGAAAGTAGTGTGGTGGTGGCAGCGGCAGTGTGTGGGGAATGGGGACTGACTGCTAGCACCGCGGGTTTCTTTTTGGGGAGATAAAAATGTTCCGGAATTAGTGGTGATATTCACAACCTTGTGAGTGACTAAGAACAACTGCATACCTTTTAAATAGTGAATTTATGTAAATTATAGATCAATAAAGAGAAATGGAGTCATTGGCTGGGAACGCTGCAGAAATCTCTGTCAGTGACTCAGCCGAGCTGGAAAGAGGGCTGCGCTGTCGGGTGCAGGTTATTAAAGCGATGAATGGAGATGAAAGAGGTAAGCCTTTAATCACTTACCGTGATGGTATAAGTGGGAGGCTAAACCAGAGAAAGTGCGAGCTCCGCCTGTTCCGTTTGCCTCACCGTTGAAGGTCAGGCAGATCAGGACAGGCTGGGGGTGTCATCTCCTTGTTGAAGGAGCCCCCCTGGAAGGCTCCAACAACTTTATGAACCTTGGGATGGGGTGGTGGAGGGCGGGGGGAAGCGCTAGGAGGGGAAAAGTTCTAGTACAGGGTACCGAGGCAGTTGGGGCAAAGTGCCTCTAAGGTTTCCCTTCCTCATCTACCCCCACTCTTTTCACCCAATAAAGAGGCCTCAGCACAGACGCTTGAGGACGACCTCAGACCAAGGGCTCAGATGAAGAAACCTAGGAAGGAAGATACCTGGCTAGGAATTTAAATGTGCAAGAAGCATTGCCCACCCTCTGGGCCAGGGATCCCTGACCCCTAAACTATCTTCAGAGACAGCCATGCATTGACCGTGTGTACCAAGTCTGGTGTGGTGAGGGCAGCTTTACTCTCTGAGGGCTCCCAGGTACAATCTCGGTAATGCCCTGAAAAGTCACACACAGGATTCTACTTGGGAGCCGGACTTCCTAATCTCCGTGTCGCCAGTTGTTTTGTGGATACAGGCAGACCTATTTCTATTACCCCTTACATTCTTTGCATTAGAATGCTAAGTAGTAGGTTATTGTTCCATTCTACTTAAGAAGAAAAAAATAAATCTTTATTTTCGGTGTTAAATTAATTCATACATTGTGGGGCTTTGTTTTACCAATAACTCAAATTGTTTGACCATGCATTATATGTCCTGTAGTCATGCAATTACCAACTTATATTTAATAAAAACCCATACAGTGCACTAGAGCATTGTGTAATAAGTGGTCTCCTCGTTAGAGGGGTAAACAAAAATTGGTGATTTAGATAGTGTGTTAACACGTTGCATACCAGGGTATTTAAATGCCTTTTAATCCTCTGTTCTGGCAGGTTTTTAAGATTTAAACATGGTTATATGGCTAATATTATTGAAATAATTTCACAAAAATTAACAATTAAGCTACTACTATCCTTAATTAATAAAAAAAGCAAATGAAAAATTACTACTGAATATCTAAATAACCTTATGTAATTGTTTAAAGTTACGCGATCAAATGATGAGAATTCTCGCCATCCAAATGCAATGTGTTAAAAAGAAATTTAATAAAAATTGTACAAAAATTCAGATAAAAGATTAAGATTTCTGAATCTTCCAGAAAAAGGAGAACCTTTAAGTTTCATAATATAGATATTTGCCTACTTTATTCCATTTGAATAAATAAAATTAAGGAAAATCAAATTAACACAAATATTAATACATTGAGCAATTTACTGTGATCATGCACTAAGATGGCTAAGAGATTAAAATGGGGAAGAAGTAAACAAAATCTCTACCTATCAGCTTATAGACTTTCAGGGGCTATATATGAATAGGCTATTTCTATTGGGTTGGCCAAAAAGTTCATTTAGATTTTCTGTAAAATAAAAGACACATTTTTCATTTTTACCAATAACTTTATTGATTTGAGTATTTTGAGTATATCAGCTATCTCCTGTGTGATATAACACTGATTGTTCTCAATTAATGTCTCGATTTGATCATTATCAACTTCAGCTGGTCTACCTGACCATGGAGCATCATCCAGTGAGAATTCTCCAGCACGAAATTTTGCAAACCACTTTTGACACGTTCGATCAGTCACAGCACCTTCTTCATACACTGTAAAAATGTTTTATTGTTTCAGTTGCATTTTTACCTTTCTTGAAATAATAAATCGTTATATGCCAAAAATATTGGTTCTTTTCTCCCATTTTCAATATTAAAATGGCTACGCAAAATTTCAACAATTTAGGTAAGTTTTATTAAATGCACGCTGATATGACAGCTGTCATATACAATATGACAAAATTGTTTCAAATGAAGTTAAAGACAACTAAGCTACTAGAGCCATCTTAGGGGGGGTGGGCAAACGAATTTTTTGGCCAATCCAATATAGAGTGTAACAAATGCTCTGATAAGGGAAATTCAATTTATTCAATGGCTACATTGAAATAGCCCTTAACTCCATTTTGCAAGGGTGGGGGAGCTGGGTTGGCTTTTAAGGGATAGCTACCTGGCTAAAGTAAGATCTTATCCTTGATTTAAATAATGAAAATAAAAAAGCAATGAAAAGGAAAGAACATGTGCCCGCACCCACAAATTAAGGTGTTGTCTGGGACACGAGTGGAGGGTCACATGGCTTGAGCATGGAGTATCAGGTAAGTCTCTGAGAGCAGAAGCTGGACAAAGAGGTGAGGACTGAATCAGGGAGACTTTCTAAAACATATTAAAGGGAACAGTTGAATGTCATTAGGCAGGGTGATGACATAATCAGATTTACAGAGTCTTCTTGATGTCATGGCCAAGAATGGATTAGAAATGAGCAAACTGCAAAGACAGAAAAGTTATTTTGAAAGCTTTGGAATTAATCCAGGCAATATAATGATGTTCTAATTTAGGATAGTAGCCATCACAATGAGAATGGTATATGGTACAAAAAAAAAAAAAAAATCTTCAGGATTTAAAATGCATAGGTGTTAGTGAATGGATATGAAAAGTATGGAAAAGAATCTAAATTTCTAGTTGTGCAGAGAGGTACAATTTATTCAAAAGGGAACAAAGAAAGAGAAGTAAATCTGAGAAGATGACAATAAATTTTAGATATGTTGAATTTATAATATCTATGAGCAATCCAAGTGGAAATATGCAGCAACCAATCATATATATATGCTGGGTGTGTGGCTCATAAAAGAGATCTGAATTGCGGATGTACAATAGATTTAGAAATTGTCAAACTATCGTGTATTAATGCAACAATGGTTATTCAGGACAAGTATGCATCAGTTAGAATGCCTGGAACAGCAACCAAATGAACAGACATTAACAAAAGGCAAGTGAAGAGGAGACCCTAAAATAGAGAGTGAGTAAGAAAAGGTCAGAGAGGTAGGAAGGAAACGAGAAAACTGACGTAATAAAACCCAGGAAAGAGCTTGTTACAAGAAGGAAGTAGTTATGATCTTATAATCAGGTTAGAGGAACGGAGTTGGAAAGGAACCAGTTTGCTTGGCATCAAGGTTATTGGTAGCCTTGGCAAGAGCGCTTTCTGTAAAGTACTAGGATTAAAACTCCAGACATTAATGAATTGAAGGAGGAGTTAGAGTGAATAAAGGCAACTCTTAAGAAGTTAAACAGTAGCCTTGGTTGGTGCAGCTGGTGTGGCTCAGTGGATTGAGTGCCAACCTGCAAATCAAATGGTCACCAGTTCAGTTCCCAGTCAGAGCACATGCCTGAGTTGTGGGCCAGGTCCCCAGTCAGAGACATGGGAAAGTACAACCACACATTGATATTTCTCTCCCTCTTTCCCTCCCTTCCCCCTCTCTAAAAATAAATCAACAAACTCTTTTTAAGGTGTCAAAAAAGAGAACAGGTTTTTAAAAAGTTAAATAGTAAAAGATTTGGGGCTGTACTTATCAATTCTGTATGGCCAGTGCTACCTAGAGAAATGTTGTCATCTTTTAAATTTCAGTGGGATGTGCAGTTTTTTTTCCCACTGCTGTGAGGCTGTCCATAGAAGCTGAAGTGTCATAGGCTTTGTTCATTTGCAATAGGATGTGAACAGGACGAAGTTTCTAGTAGACTTTTCACTGATAGCTGCTGATAAAAAGAAGCAGGACCAACAGAGTATCTTTTCTGGCAGTGGCACTGGCAACATATCAGATTGGGGGTGTAGCAGAGAGAGGACTGGCAGCCAGGGCCCCCCTTCTCAATACCAGTGGCAGAGACAATGGCATTCCAGTCTTCGTCTGCGTTCTCTGGCATGATTTTAAATATACTTGTGAATTCATGACCTCCCTTGGTTTCTTCGGGTTTCCTTACCTGGCACTCCCAGGCTTTCTGGAAACTGCTAACCACCCCATACCTTTGAAACATATGTTTATCTGCTTGGCTGAGTCAGTTTCTCTTTCTTCCACTTAAGAATTCTTACTGATATGCAATTTTTATTGAGGTATAATATAAAGTGAAGTGCACAATGTTCTGTCTTTTTATTGCTGAGTTTTATATGAAAATAACACAGTTTATTAATTCATGAATATCTAACCATATGCATATTTTATTGTTTTGTTGTTTTAATTTTCATAGACATGTCATCATTTCCATTGGCTAAATATGGAATTGAAGTGCATATCTGCCTATTAGGGTGGATGTGTTTAAAACTTCTTAAGAAACTGAGAAGCATTTTTAAAATAAACCAACCAAAAGAATTTTATCTCCATTATCATATATTATGTTTCTAATATTCCCTTATTGCTCTATTATTATAAAATCATCTACCTATTCACTTCTATTCACTATTTCTTAGTGATAACTTAGCAATACTTTGGACCGGCTAGAGGATTACTCTCTTGCCTTTCCAGCTTCTGGTGGTTCGCCAGCAGTCTGGCATTTGTTGGCTTGATCCATCACTCCAATCCTCTGTCTTCACATGGCATGGCCCATTTCCCTGTCCCCATGTGGTCATCTTCTTATAAGGACAACAGTCATATGGAATTAGGGGCCTGTCCTACTCTGGATGACCTCATCTTAACTCATGAATGTTGCATTTTCTTGTTTCTTCTCCTGTACCATCACTTAAAAATCAAATACCAGATATTTTGTGTAAAAGAACAGTGGATACTGAAGTCAATAATACTTATGTCCAGGAGAGAACATTGCCCATCTTCGCTGAGGCCACTAGAGTGACAGGCAGAGTCCATCTTGTCTGCATTTGATCTGGGTCTGGCTTTCTTGAGACTTTAGTTAAATTCACTTCTCAGACTTCAAATTATTTGAGAGCAGAATTACAGGGGCATTTTTCCTGTCCCCTGCTTATCTCCCTGTCCTCAGCAGCTCAACACACCTGGACCCCAGGATGGATGTTTCTCAGCACACCTGTCTGGTCTCCAAACTTTTTCATAAAGGCTTATAGAAAAGAGTTTGTGGGTTCAGATTCTCTTTGTTCAGCACTTTTACTCTTGTCCACATTTATAACATTTTCTTCTTTGTGCTTTTGCTAAAGGTGAAAACATCATGTACCTTCTCTTTTAGATTGAACTTCATACATTTTAGACTTTAGGTTTTGTTTTGTTTTTTTCCCTCTGCATCTTCATTTCTCTGGTGGGCTTTATAAATCATGAATTTTATATCCTCTTGTATTTTTTATAATCAGTAGGGTAGGATTGGGGTGTTCTTGCAGCCTTCTACAACCTTGGGTGTAGAAGTTACTGATACTTTTTAAAAAGACCCTTTGAAAATTTCTCCTTTGCTTGAGATTAAGGGGAAACGACCTTTTTTTTTTTTTTTTTCATATCTGGGTATGCTATCATAGCTAGGAAACACCAACTATAAACCCTCATTCAAATTTTCATAGCTGAAGATTATTAGTAAACCTCCAATAAGTTAGCCCAAAGTAATTGTGATGACTGCTCTCTGCCCATGAGCTGTGTATTTACCACTTTGGCATAAATGTAAGCTAGATAAGCAGCGTTATAAATAATTGGGTAGAGTTATATATAATGCAAGGCCTGTTATAGGCAGAAAAATCCCTTTCCCATCCCAAAGATGTATCTGTGCTAATTCCTAGAACCTATGAATATGTTACATAGCAAAAGAGTCATTGCTAATGTGCTTAAATTTAAGGTCCTTAATTTGAAGAGATCAGTCTGATGGGCCCAATCTAATCATATGAGTCATCAAAAGTGGAGAAATTTCCCCGGCTGTTAGAGAAAATTGGTACTAAACAAGAATGATCAAAGAGATGCAATATTGCTGGCTTTGAACATGGAGGTCACTAACCAAGGAATGGACTGACCACTAAAAGCTGGAAAAGGCAAGAAAATTGATTCTCTTCTAGACCTTCCGGAAGGAAATGCAGCTCTTCTGGGCCCCTTGACTCAGTCCATGGAGCTCATGTGTGACTTCTACCCTAGAGAAGTGTAAGAAAATTAACCTATGTTGTTTTAAACCACTAAGTTTGTGATACTACGCTATAGCAGCCATACAAAAGTAGTGCAAGGCCAGAACAAAAAATATGTATATTTGCATATCTAGTTTTGAAAATTGTGTGGGCAAAATGACAAAAAGAATTTTTCTCTTCTCAATCTTTGGTTTGCCAGGAGAGTAACATAAGAAAGAAATTAGAACACTGGAAGAAATATGAACATTTCTATAAACATAAAAGTTGAAGACTAGAGAAATATATGTGTTTTAAATCCAAAGACTCCTGAGGAAAGGAGATCTCATAACAAATTCATTCTTTTTCCCACATTGCATAGCCCTCAGTATCTGAGCATTACTCTTCATATATGATTTGTAAATGTTCCAAATAGCATCATTAACATGAGCATATCATAAGAATCATATGAATCATAAGTATTTCATAATGAGGTCTTTTGAACAGATCTATAATAGTGAAAACTAGATAAATTTAGACTTGTATACAACTCAGAAAAAAGAGCAAAGCAAAAGCAACTGGTTTATTTATAGAAAGAAATCCAACTTAATAAAACTTCATAGGTTTGTTTGCTGCTTCACAATTGAGGACATTATACCATATTTTCCTTTTTCATTTATACCATTTGAGAAATGTTTCCTGAAGGCAGTGCTACTGTCGTTCCTCCTAAAATATGACTTTTCTAACCCTGTGCAAACCCAAATATCCCCATGGTTCTCTAGCAAGTGGCCAGTTTTTAAGCATAGTTTAATTGTACTCCAATTTATGTAATTCATTCACACTCTTCCTTTTCTATAACGAGTCTGATTGGGCTATAAAATGTCAACTTCCCCAAAAGTGAAACATAAGAATTGTTGAAATCTGGGATTTCAGTTTTGCTCTTGAGATTATTATACATTTTATAGTCTTTCTGGCTATATCTAAACAATCTGTATATGAACTGTATGATTCAGTTATAAATGAGTATGAGAAAACATAAATAAATCAGATGATTGTTACACAATTTGATATTAAAGTTTTGTACTCATAAATATCCCAATATCAGATGAGAATTATATAAATACATGTATTAGTAACTTCCATGATCACTGTCATTTCCAGAGAGTGCTTAATGTCTTGAATCTGAGTCTATCTGATATTTTTAGCTTATAGTATTGGGTTGGCCAAAGAATTTATTTTTTTCCATACGATGGCCCTCGTAGCACTTAGTTGTCTTTAACTTCATTTGTAACAATTTTGTTAGATTGCATTGTGGCAGCTGTCATATCAGCATGCACTTAAAAAACTTCTCAAAATTGGTGAATTTTTGTGCAGCCATTTTAACAGTGAAGATGGGATAAGATACACAAGATTTTGATGATCCCTTGGCCTCTCTTCTCAGTCTCTGCCATGAGAATTGTAAGGTAGATCCTGTTGTTTCCGTCCTCGCCCGCAGGAGTGAGATTAAACCAATATGAATTCCAGTCATTTTTCAGTCTCGCCAAATCCAGAGTAAGCCTGTGCTGCTACACTGATCCTGAGAACTAATCCTGAACCTCCTGCTGTCTGAGAGCGATGTCTAGGTTTGGACTTGCTTTGCCTGGGGCCTCCCTCCTACAAACTCTAAATTATCCGACACTTGGGGATATCCTTTCAACCTGTTTTTGGTCTTTCTGATTCCAAACTCTGACTGTTATAAAATATATATTCTTTGGTATTTAGCATGTCCTCTTAAGCAATTATACCTTTTGCTTTTGCTATCCCTGACTATTTTCTAGACCTAATATTTATTCAACCACATGAAGTCCGATCTTGGGTTCAAATAGGGTCTTCCTAAATCTGCTCCTTTGCCAAATTTGACCCAAACTATTTTCTTGTTCTTTGGAAAATCTCAAATATCTTGGGAAATTCCTATTGACTTTGGATTTCAGAACAGGACGAAATCATTTTCTTCTTTTTATGTTTGCAAACGTAAAATCTATTACTTCATTTCTTTTCTAACTCATATTCTCAAGGCTGAGAACTCTATTTAGTTTCCCTAAAGATGAGCATACTCTTTTACTCTTTTCTGTCAGAGAAATTGTCTTATAAATACCTAACCGTGTATAGTTTGGTAACTGTGGAACCTAAAGCATAAGATAACAGTTACACACATAAAAATAAAGACTGGTTTGTTTACAGTCAGTGCCTCCTAGTATATATTTCTAAGGGGTGTACCACATGTACAATAAGGTACAAATTGTATTCCACACAAAGATAGGCCCTTTTGCTTTTGCCTGAAGGGCCATCTCAGGACATTGTCATGCTGACCCCCACCCCCCAAATAATGTAGGCTTCTCCAGAATTGCTTCTTGAGGGGACGACAGCAAGAACGACATTCTATATACTGTACCACACTAGGCAAAACTTCAAAGACCCTTTTTGGGTACATCTTCCCTTTGATTCGTTCATTCCTCAAGCCCCCTCTCCTCAGAGTTCCCACTCCCCTTCCTTGGTGTTGCCTTTTTCTTACGCAAAGCAATTTCTTAGCCTTGTTTAAGACTTCTCTCTCCTGGGGTAGGAAAAGAACTATTGAGGTTTTATATATTTTGTCCTTATCAGTCATTGAGAAATAATTTGCTTCAGATAAATGGTGTTAATGCTTGTAAGACATTGCCTTACTTTAATAAGAAAAATAAATAGAAGCAATAGCGGTGGTGCTTCAGAGCCGTCAGCTCTCTTCTTCCCGTTTTTTAATCTCGTGTCTTCATTCTCCTAACTTCTCCCCTGTCCATATGTTCTTCCCGTGGAAGAAACAAATACATACCTTCATGCCTTATAAAGGACTCAACGTCTCCGTGTGACGTCTGTTCACAGACGTGTTTGAATCCAATTAGAAGAAATATTTTATATTCAGGGAAAGAATCTTTAATTTTGGAGTTTCTGGCATCAGCCCTGTAACTGGGGAGGGTTTCTCCAAGCTGGGTAAACTTCCCAGAACATCTGAAATTGTATCATGTGCTTAGTTTTCTATTTGCAGTTTGCTCATGAAGAAAGTTATTTCTGAATTTGTTTATTGAAGAGCTTTTACCTCCTGTGATTGTCACTTGTAGTATCAAGGTCAAAATATACCAAAGAATAATAAAATTTAGTAAAAATTTAGATTACAGTTTAAAATATCCAAAATCTTTTTGATAAATAATTTCATAGTGAATTTTATAACTAGAGGGAAAGAGAGCTAACAGAGGGATGTTTTCCATAACAATAACTACCTCCCCCTTGTTTCACCTCTTCAGAGGCTAATAAGACTGTCAAATTGATGGAACACTTCCTGCTTTACTAAATTATAGCACCTTGATTTACATTAGTGTAATGTGTGCCAAAAATGAAATGCTATCTCATTTCAGAGTCTGTGTATTTATTCTATTACTGGTAGTTGATTTTCCTAGTACTCTAAGCTGTAATAGTCCTTTATAGGCTGTTGTTGTTGCTGTTTAACAAATAGGAAGGAAGGAAGGAAGGAAGGAAGGAAGGAAGGAAGGAAGGAAGGAAGGAAGGAAGGAAGGAAGGAAAAAAGGAAGGAAGGAAGGAAGGAAGGAAGGAAGGAAGGAAGGGAGGGAAAGACATAGAGAGGGAAGATGGGAGGGAATCAGGGAGAGAGGAGGAGGAGAGAGGGAGGTAGAGAAATCAAAGGAACAAGAAAAGCAACTGCAAACATTAATGTTTTTCCTTTCACTGTGTTACAGGACAATAAAATAGGATGTTTTTCAAACTGTGCCTTAATTTGGTTTGAGTTATCCCTCTTCATTTCGTTTCTCTTTGTTTGTGATGTCATAGTGTTTATCTTGACAAAAACATTAATGCTGAACACTAATTCAGAGACCCTAAGGAGACTTCTCCTTATCTTACTTCCCATATAATTTCATTTATTTGAGCAGGTCTGTTGTATATGGTGATTTAATTTTGATAAATAAAAGTAATCTGAGTAATAAATAAAATTTACTGGAGACAGCAAAAGTAGAGAAGTGGAGAGACCTTATTCAGAAAGAGTGGCTATTATCTAAGCAAATAGATAAATGTTCTCAAAGGAAACTGAGCATTTTATACAGTGACATTAGTATGACACCTAATGGCAAAGCATCTAAGAGGAAGTGTATAGGCTCAAATGTAACAACTCAAATATGATTCCTTCATTAACTTTAAAAGAACCCTTTGTATTTTGCTGATTTGTAATCCTTGTCAAAACAAAATTGCAAAACCTTTTATCAATAAAAAGGTAATAAAGTTAGGTAGAAGTAAAGGTTGAAAATATGAATATTTATACTGGTTGTAATACAGAACTTCTGAAAACCTCACAATGCTAAGAAATGGGTAGAGTAGATTAGTTGACTATTCCATTTCACAGGTGAGGAAACTGAAGCTTGGGGTCAATTCAAGGATGAAAGTAAGTTTAAGAGAACTGGCAGTGGTGAAATGGGGTACAGATATTACCCACAGTCAATGGTTTGGAGGGATGGAGCAAGGAGATAATACAGCTTTTAAGGTACTTTGCATATCTATGGCAAGCTGATAGCTAGATAGTAGCTGTGCCACTGCCCCATGACATAAGGTGTATAGGACTTTCAGGATTTAAAAGGAAGGACAGGCAGCCATGTGAGGAGGAGCCTGTTGGAGAAGCAGGGTGGAGGTGGGTGCCATGATGCCGGAGGGTGTTGAAGCAGCCATGTGGGAGGCAGCAAGCAGCTGTGCAGTTTGCAGTCAGGATTCAGCCATGCGGCCTGGGCTAGGGAGAAAGCAGGCAGGCTGCTGCTTTGATCGTGGCAGCTCTAGCTGACTCCGGAGCCACCAAGGACTCTGCCTTGCAGACCCTGGCTCTGTCTGGACTCTTGGAACTCGGGACATACAGAGAGGACACTCTCGAAGGACTTGTCTCTTTCCTGGACTTCACCATGATCCAGTGTAACACGGCACATGCTTTCCTGGACTATTATATGGAGGCGGAGGACAACGTACCCCAGATCCTGAAGGAGAGAGCTGACAGATAAGGGATGGGGAACTGCTGGACTTGGTTTGGGCTTATAGCTTTTTTGGGAGCTAGGGAAGTGCTGGGTGTTGTGAGAAAACAGGACTCTGAACAATAGTGCTCCCAGCCCCTTTCGCCCCAAGGTTGGAATACTGTAAATGAAGACCTCTTTCCTTCAACACTCATTGTTGGTCACACACCAAGGTGCCGTGGGAGTGAGCCCCGTTTTGCTTGGTAACAGTGGAACATTGAAACTAATATTCTAAATTTAGTGACATTTTCACAACACCATACTATTTTTATTTTTTGGAAGTGAATGCTCTTTTGTAAGAATTAAATTCTTTTATAATTGTGATTTTTTTATAAAGGAGCTTTTCATTTTCTCATGCAGTGTCTCTGTTGTAACAGACAGAATGCCAAGCACGGAGGAGCTCTGTGGTAGAATATGTGATCCCTGCTCCCAGAGAGATTCCAATTCAACATAAATGGAAAAGAAGCAAATATCCTCAAGTTCTTACACTTCCTTTTTATTGAAAGCTTGGGCCAGCAATCTTTAACATTCCTTTAATATTTAACATGTAAGAGCTAATTTCCCTACTTCAATGTTCCCCTGTGTATAATGCTATCGTGGTTTCCACATGTATTTGTAATTATTTGTAAATATATTTCACAAATATCTGTCTTGTTGAGCAAAAAGATGAGTTTCTACTCATCCTAATTTTACAAGGTCCAGCCCAGTGCTTGGCATATAGTAAGTACTCAGTGGAAGCGTGGGTTTCTTGTATGTTTATTAGAAAGGTACACACACCTTGTATAGACTTGAAGCCATATGGAAGGGATTGATGAAAAAGTGTAATGTAAAAAGGGCTAAAAGATATATAAGTTGGTACTGAAACAAATGAGGCTTATTTACAAGTGAAATTGATTTTATCTTTTTGGGGTGAGACATAAAACTGTTCCATCTCTTTCTCCTACTTCTACTGCCCTCTACTAAGCACTCGTAGCATTTCAATTCAGAACCTCCTAGACATGTTTTACATGTACAGATATGATGTGGTTTTGAATTTATAAATTAAATACATAAGATACTTCAAAAATACAAAAACGACCCTTTAAAATATAGAAACTTTATATGTGATTCATAACTTAATCTTATTTACATTAAATTATTTTATTGACTTTTTTAAAAAGTAAACAATTGGATTTGTTGATGATCTTGAAACTTTAAGGTTATATAGACTATTCATAGTGTTTTACATATCACACCAGCAATATTAATTTCAGATTAACATTTATCAGGAGAAGAGGTTGTCTATTTGTTTTTGTCATTGATCATTATAGTATTTTTATTTGCATTGTTATATTATTAGTCAAACTCTTAGTCTAATAAAGACTGACTTATTTCTGTTAGGTTCTAAACAAGCAATTTAGAAAGGTATTTCTACTTTGCAGTTCTCATTTAGTAACAGAAATAATTTCTAATCCCATGAGTAGATATCTGGATAGTACATAGTTAATAAATGAATATTAAGAACTTTATACCATGTTTCCTATTGTTCAAAAGTATTTTTGTTTACAGACATTAGTTTAAATATCTTTCCTGGTTTCCTTTGCTTTTGTTTTACTGATTCGTGACTACAGATTGTCTTGATTGCTGATGTAATATTTGCACTTTTTGTGCCTACTTAAAGATGGAGCAGTGTATGCTCCTAGGCTCCATAATACATACTTCGGAGTTGAGCTATAGGCCTTCACATAAAGGCTGTGGGTGTGGAAATTATAGAATGTGTCACTGAGAATTAAAATAAATAAGAAATAGTACAGTATAAAGAATAAATTACTAAATTAAACTAAATAGATTTTTAGCTAGCCATATAGAAACTTGTTAATTAAAAAATCATAATTTTCTGTTTTCTAAAACAAGTTATAGTTAATTAGTTGATATTTTTTATTTTGGAATATAAATAAGTAAATTATAACAGATTACTATGTAATTGAATTATGCTTAGCATGACACAGACATGTGACCTCAGAGGAAAATTTACCAGGCAAAAAATATATCAAAAATAAAGTACAGAGAAAAGCTTTAAGAATCATAATAGTCTAAAAGCTTAATATGTGTCTAATAACATGGTTCAACATAGATTAATGGGAAATCAACAACAGAATAAATTATATCCTTAAAATTGACTTGATTTAGATCTTAATTATCTCAGTGCGCATTAATCTAATGGTGTATAAAAACTTGCAATAATTTAAATTTAAATTTAGAGATGGATTTGAGATTTGAAATGGTTAAGGCAATTAAAGTAATTCTGATTAATTTCCTGTGGGAAGAGCTAAAAAAAATATATATACATATATATATATATATATATATATATATATATACAGGTATTGAAGCAGATGAGGCTTATTTATAAGTAAAATTGATTACTATTTTTTTGGTGAAACATGTAAAGAAAGTTATATAACCAATGTTAAATGTGATATTTGTTATATGCAAATTGAGTGTTACTAGATAAATCAGAAAGTTAGAAAGTATATTAGAACTTTCCACACTCTTTCTAGGCTAAAGATGATGATGATGATGATGAGTGATAATATTGACAGTTTCTGTGTGCTATTTGAAATATAAAATAGAAATTAGTCAAGAGCTATTATTTACTGAATTTTCATCTCATTCTAGGCTGGTATATTAATTTATTTCAGGCCTTGAGTTGAAGAGTGTGATGAACTGAATGAAATATAATTCAACTGTAACATGGGATTCAAGGGAAACACGATGAGGTGACCTTGAACGCAGGAAGGCTGTATATTTTACACCGCCATGTAAATCATGTACCCTTCATTCTATGGGCAGTGGGAAAGCATTGAGAGTGATAAGCAGTCAAGTTATATTATAGGATACAGATATGATTACATGTGATTTTCCATCATGTTCCAAAATAAAATATAGATTTATTTTACTTTTACATTGGAAAACATCTTAAAGGTTTAGCATAGCCTCATGTTAGTGAGGTAGTCAAGAAACAGATACTTGTTTTCAGCAGTACAAGTTGATGCAACCATTTTAGGATCGTGATGCTGTGTTACGAAATGAAATTTAATAACTGCCTACCCTTTGACTCAGGAACACAACAGCTAGCATTTACACTGCAGATTCTACTCACATAAATTTAGTGATACAGCCCCAGCTGCTGTGGCTGTTTCACTGGTATGAGTGTCATCCTGTAAAATGAAAGGTCACTGGTTCAATTCCTGGTCAGGGCACATGCCTGAGTTGCGGGTTCAGTCCCTCTCAGGGTGTGTACCAGAGGCAACCAATCAGTGTTTCTCTGTCACATCAATGCTTCTTTCCATCTTTCTTTCCCTCCCTTCCCCTCTCTCTAAAATCAATAAGCATGTCCTTAGATCAGGATTAAAAAAATTCAGTGATTCATATAAATATGAGGATATCCATAAGATCATGCCACTACTTGAGAAAGACAGACCTATCGTACGAATAAATAATGAGAAAGAATCGTAACTGCTAGTGTTGTTGATAGTTAGGGAAATTGGCATTCTTATGTACTGCTGCATTTAATCATCATTTTATTCCTGCAGGGTAATTTAATGTTTAAGAGAGACTTAAGACAGACTTAGAAATTTAACTTTTAGTTACCTACCCTGGGGGATGTATTGGATTGCTATTCAAAGATTTAAGTATAATATCATTTATAATAGAAACTAAAAGCAAAAATAAGACAGTTAAATGAATTATGATAGATTACACAGTTGAATTTTATGTAGTCATCAATAATAAATATTTATAGAAGTGAAAATAAAGTGATAATACTTTGTAAAAATGGAAAATTGTAAAATCATATCTATACAAATCCCATACAAAGTTCATATATACATATGTATTAAAATATATAGAGTATACAGATATAGAAATATATGTTGAAAAAAATTGTTATATATAATGAAAATCTATACCAAGTTCTTGATAGTAGTAAACGCATGATGATGAAATTGTAGGTGGTGTTTGTTTTTGTGATGATGTTTATCTCTACTTCGTCATTTTCTACAATAATTGTTTGTTATTTATTTAATTAAAAACACAAAACATGCTTTTATGTGAATTTTAGATCTCATCCCCAACATCCATAAAGGCTTTATCCTTTTAGGACGCTCATATATTCTTCACCTAGAGGGTTTACCTGGTACATTACATTCCACTGGAGGGCCTCAGAATAGAGTAGACCACTCGGGTCCTTAGTATCATTATTTGCATAAATTTGACTTAATCCCTTTGTTCATAAATTGCTTCATACATTACCTAGAATTTATTTGATTATCCATAAGTGCTGAAGGAATTAGAGAAACTTCCAAACCAACCTTTCAGCTTGTGTTACTGGTTTGGGTGCTTGCTTTGTAGATGTGACAGACTGACCATATACTTGTGTGGTTTCTTCACTGTGGGATGTTGCATTTGACTCTAGCAGTGGCATAATTCTGTGCAGGGTGATGTAACTGTCAAACCTTACTTTGCTTTAATATTTAAAAAAACTTGCGTGGAACATTAAAATTTACCAAAGAAATTTTAACAATAATTTGAAGTGTGGCAGGCTTACATCTATCAGCCCCACAGGCCATCAAACCCTTGGATGCTTAATTGATTTTCAGTCTATTCTGGGTTTTCATGTATGTAACCTATATCTTTAAGCTTCCTAAAGGATGTATAAAAAAATTGCCTTTATATTCCAAATGACATCAAATCCTTGATCACCATGCCAGGTGTCAATATTATTGATTTTGTAGATGAATACTAACATAATAGCTCTCAAATCGTTTCTCAATTTCTATAGGTAGAATCTTTTCATTTTTACTAATTCTAAGTAATATAATTTCTTTTCTCTCCTTTTTTAGTATCATGTTTGCTTTATAAAGATAGATGAAAAACAGAGGTCTGAATATTTGTCCTGTTTGTTCTGTCACTGAAAGAAAAATATTGGTGTACTTAAAGATAAGCAACTGAATGCCAATACTTTTGAAGGGCCATTTTAATCACTATGCTTGTAGTGAAGCACTTAAAAATGCATGTAATGGAATTTAAAAATAGATTAAAAATTACTTCAATTAATGCACTCACTCATTTGATTACTTTGTAGTTGGAAATAAAACCATTCTTTCAGTAGGCTATGATATTTCATTTTAGGTTAATCACTGAATAAGATGAATTCAATTTTTGACATTTAGTGTGAGTCTTGATGCTTTATCAAGCAATTTAATAAATTTGACCTCAGTGCTTTTGGTTTCTCATTGAGATTTCCCCTTAATTATATTCATCAATAAGAGTAACTAAGCAGGAGCTGTGCTTGTTTAACAAGTAAAACCACAATGCTCAGAATTATCATTTTCTATGTTAAGGTGTGTCTGAGTCACTGTTTAACATCTCTCCTGATGAATACACATAAGAGACTATTTGTGTTTTATTTGAGACACTCTTTGCAGAACTTCAATTTTCTGGTCATTCTATCTTTTGTTTCACTAGCATCCTAGAAAAGACATACTGTGTTTGCAAAATGCATTCAACATTTGATAGTTCTGTTCAGTGATAGTCTTATTTTTTCATAGGGAATAGTGATTCTTGTTTTTCCTAAGAACTTTTCCTGGTCTTCTCATGTTACCACTGTATTATACCCATAGGTTCTATGATGCTCGAAATTCCAATAGATTCATTTTCCTACAGAACTGAACCTATCGTATCTACCTATCCACTTTTAACCCCAAACTATACTATTGGCCTTGAAGTTAAAAATAGTGTGAATCCTTTATGTTCCCCGTGTTTCAAAATGACATTTGAACTATCCAATCTATTTTGCAGCAAAACATCGCTATTATTTTTGCTCTTTACTTTTCTAGATCTTTGTTAACCATTCATATTGAAACCCACCCTCCGCAAATAACCTTTAGCTGTGCTTCTCATGGGGTCCATCCACCTGTTACTGTCCCTCAATATTATTGCTATTGCATTTAACTTCTAATCCCAAGACACCATTCACTCTCTTGTTCTTTCTCAATTCAGTACTCTTTTCTACGAATGGCCAAAATGACTCTAAATTTTATGTATCTAATTATTTAAATTAAATTCTTAAACACTATTGATGACACATCACTGCCTTTAAAAAAAGATGCATTTTTTTTTCTTTTGGTATTCGAAGCTCAATTATAATTCCCCAAACTACCTTTTGAGCTCTATAATTCACTTCTATATTTTTCAATTTTCCAACCTTCAGCTCTCAATATTTTAATCTTGGGTTCAACCTCAGTGGCTCATTTACCACTTTCTGAACATTTCTTTCTTAAAACACTATTGTCACCAGCTTAAATATTCTCCACAGCTCAGATCACTATAATCAACAGTATATTTTTTTGTTTTTGTTTTAATTTTAATACTATTTTTCCATGAAAGTTTTGTGGGTCTGAAATGTTTGTCAATTTGTATCTGTTTTATAGTTGTATTTTTATTAATTTATTCAAAGTATTAATGTTCTTTAAGTATAATATTTGTATAATTCTGTTTTATAGGTGAAAAACACAGTCTATGCAATGCATACATAACTAGAAGTGTGTGTATATGTGCTCATGCATGCATAAGCATGTGTGTGTGTGTGTGTGTGTGTGTTCACTGAGGTAGAAGAACGAAGATTCCCTATGTTAGAACAGGTAACCTTTGACTGTTTCGCATGTTGTAATGGTCCAACACTGGCTACTCACGTCAGTCAAAGCTGTACATTAAGGTATCTTAAATAACCTTCTTCTGCCTATTCTGACCTTTATTGTGTTACTTTACCCCATCACCCAGCAGCTGCCTGAGTGTTTTGCTTTAATCTCTTCACTACTCAGCTAATTTAGAAATACTATTTTAGATGAAAATAGCACACAAGTATCCACTGAGAAATCCCTGGTGGTTTAATTATCACTGATTTTTTTAGAAGCAATTTGAAATGGTCTACAATTGTGGTTAATTTAGCAATAAGTTTTCACTAGTGTGGACAAAGCAGTAAGTGTTAAAATATGAAGCAAGCCTCCTTGGGCTTAGGGTGGTTTTGATTGCCAAGTTTCTTTGACAGCAAAACTAATATAGGGGTCCTTATAGTCAAGGCTTCTTTACAAATCCAAACCTTTATTGGGTGTGTGGTTATTTGTGTTTAAGCTTATGATAGAAACATAAAAATGTCTTTGGGGAAAACCAGAGTGGGAAAACAACTTAAATCCTGTGTATATACCCTTCATTTTTGAATCATGAGACATGTTCGGTAAAAGTTGCAAGCAAATACTATCAGTGATCTTTAATACAACTCCTGTTTGTTTATACAAAGAAAGCAGATTTGTGAAATAAACAGACTGGTACATTGAGTTTAGCTACTGAGTAGATAATCATAATTTTTATGGAAGACTATTTGACAACAGCTTAAGGGATACACAAAATAAGAGCATTAAACCATATAAAAAGATTAGACTGGTATTCTCTCAGTAATGGGCTGAGTTGCATAAATCTGGAACTTGAATGGGAAAAGAAATGTGTGCACCTTAATCCTAAACATGAAAAATATGTCCATTCTTAAGTATACATTCAATATTTTAAATACTACACGTTTCTATAATATCTATATAAATGTTCTAAACTCTATTATTTTGAAATATAATTCAAGCATTGTAACACAAGTCCTTATCATTTAATGAAAGGATTAGACAAATGTTTGTTTTATGGAAAAGAAGTCCTAAAAGATGTTTAATGAAAAATAAGTGTTTGTGAATCGATGTTTTAAAAATATTGCTCATGTTATGTCATTCTATACTGCAGTTAGGTCACTCATTAACATAATAAAGACGGTGAGCATGTTGCAATGCATTGGAAGCCACCCTCAATATTATTTCAGTACAAGATACTTTCCCAAGCCAAAGACAAGTTTTTCCCCCTCTAACCACCATATTAGTGTTCATCAAGACAAATGCTCTGACATATTGTTTTAAAATGTTGCCAATTAAAAAATTGAAATAAGAATTACTCACAATAGCCCAGAGTCTTTAGCACATAAAATGAAACTGTAGAGGCATCTCATGGCTGGTGTTAGGTGGAAGCCAGGTGTACATTTCACTGCACTGACTATGGTATGTTACATTTGACCCCACGGAATTTTCCTTTTCTCATCTATAAAAGAGCAGCAATTGAGCCTCCCTCTGTGTTGTTGTGAGGATTGTATACAGAAATTTACTTTATCAGCCTTAAATTGCCACAAAAATCCCCATGCCTTCCAACTTAATTTTGTCTCAGACTGTCGGGCAACCTCAATTTTTCAAGTCCGCTAGGTTTCACTTCCAACTGAAATGACAGTTTTAAACATGTTCTACTCCCCTCCCCATCTCTGAGGACACTCCTCCAGCTGTGTTGCTCATTAAATGACTTTGCTTCTTCTCAGTGAAAATGTAAATCTTAGAAGATGTCCTCAATGTCCTGCTGCACAGCTATAAAATTTACCTGCTTTTCCCAGTGCTTTTCTTCCTGTTGAAATAATGGTGTACTTCGCTCGCTCACAGGAGGCTGAATCCAGCCCTCTTCAACATTCTCAGAGCGCTGAGCAAATTGTCCTTTATCTCATTTTCTTTTTTGAATTTGTCTCCTTTAGATTTTTCTCATTAATATTTTAAAACAGGTTTTTATTTCTATCAAAGAATGAATAAGAGCACCAAAAATGAACAGAACAAAACAACAGCAAATCAGGCAAACCTTTATTCTATATATACCCTTCAACTATCATCATTATTTTTTCCTCCCATCTGGACTCAATTTTTTTTTAAAGAATTGTCTATACTTGTTCCCTTCTAGTCACTCTGAATAAATAAGGCATCGGTCTGGCTCCTGCACATATACTTTCCTCTCACATTTACTTTCAAATAACGAGCAACTATTTGTTTGTGTCTAACAACTTTAATAGCCTTTAAAAAATACTTCAAGAGAACTGATTTCAAGTTTCTACATTTCTGTGATTTACATAAGTTATACTATACCTACACATATAATCACTATTCTCACTGATAATTCAAAAAGAAATCCTCTAAAGCATGTTAAGTAGAGAAAGCAAGATTTTAGGTCCAAGATCAGAAACAGAGTGACTAGATAATGTTCATGTTGCCTTTTGAAAATGCTAGTTTCTTCTCCCTCTGGTCCCATTTGAGTGTCCCAGAAGCCATCACGTATCATAACTTAACACCTTCATAAATCTTTTCCATACCTATATTATTTATTGATGGGCCATAAATAAATTAGACATTTCTCTGTAGTTATGAATATGTATTACTTCTCAAATGGTTTAGGTTGATATCTTTTTTAAATATCTAATACCTCTGAATTTAACCAGATCTTTTGTTTATAAACATCATTCATTAAATTCTTAACCCTTGTGGTCACATCCAAATTTAAGAAATTCTTCAACCTTTTACAAAGTATAATTTAAGACTTTTCAGCATATCAGTGAGATGTGTTTAAAAGGCCAGAATATTTTGAATTAAGATTCAAATTTTATCCTTACCTGTTCATTTTATTCCTATGCAGGACATTCTTAATATCAGGGAATTACTTTGATAATTTTCCTATTGTATTTTAAAATGGCTCACAAATTTGAAATGAAAATTATTTTAATTACAGTGACAGAAAAGTTAATATAGCATTTCCTCCTAGCAGTTTGTTCCATAAGGGTTTATTCAAGAAGTGGAAATGTATTGGGTGTAACTAATATATACATCAGGCAGTTTTGGTATGTAAATGATAGCTCGAATCATAATGGTAGCCCAATTTTATAAGCAGTATTTTAAAACAAAGTACCAGGTTCCCTACAAATAGAAAGGCTATTAAAAATAGAGTATTGGTTTTCTTCATATTCCTTATTCTAGTCTCTTTGTTATTCTGCTTTGTCTTTTTCATTTCCTTATGCTGATGGTATCATTTTTAAAAAACCTTTTCTTTCCAAAATACTTATCTCTACGAACAGTTGTTGAGATAGGGGAAAACTATGATTTGGAGAACATACCTGATATCTCACAAGTTAAATGGGTAAATTTTATTTAGTACCTTTTAGAACATTTTCTCATTTAATCCTAACAGCATCCTTTTGAAACGTACAATAAAATTATGCCATGAATTTTGCAAATGAAGAAAGTGGAAAGCTCTGCCCACTCACAATTTTCAAGTGTTCCAGTTTCTCTTGGCCATTTTTTAATCTTCTTTGAAGAAGTATCTACTCAATTTCTTTGCCTATTTTTAAAATTTACTCTTTTTTTATCGAGTCATGTTTTTTAGAAATTCTGGAAACAAATCCTTTATCAGGTATATGATTTGCAAATACTTTCACCCATTATGTGGTATCTTTAGAAGCATAAACATTTTTAATTTTGATGATGTTCAAGTTATCAATTTTTAATCATTTGTACATTTGGTAGAATCTAGGAAATCACTAATTAACCTAAGACCTTGAAGATTTATGCCTATGTTATTTTCTTTCTAAGAGTGTTATAGTTTTAACTTGTACAACTAGCTGTGCAATCCATGACAAGTTAATTTTGATGTATGATGTAGGGATCAAAATTCATATTTTTGCATATGGATGTCTATACCATTTGTTTAAGACATTATTCTTTTCCATTTAATTTTCCAGGCATCCTGTTAAAAACCAAGTGACTATAAACGTTTATTAAGGGTTTGTTTCTGGGTTCTCAATCATACTAACTCTAGACAGATCACATAACCTGTGGCAGTTTCTTCACATGCATGCACTTATACACACTCTCCTGTAGAATGTGCCTGTGCAAAATCTGTGTAAGTAGAAACAAGTAAATAACAGAAAATTTGAGTAAGCCAGATAACTACAGAAAAGTTGGTCTCCTACAAGTAAGAAAATAGATCACAATTAATAATTATCTATAGTAATAACTGCAGAGAAATAAGGTCTCCTAGAATACAACAACATGATAGATTGGAAAAGAATTATAGATCCCTGGCAGAGTAGCTGCCCTATCTCCTGAAAGTCGATAATTTAAAGTGATCCCACTCTGATGTGATAAGATAGTAACAAGTGGACAAGGGTAACAAGGTACTTTATGAAAAACATTTGATGGTCTTGTGTACTAAGGGGGAAGGTGCAGAGGTGAGAGAGGAGCAGAGAGACAGACTTTACGTTTGAACTCTATATTATAATCCAGACTTTTCACTGTTTCAGTCTCCTCCAAGAGACGGCAAAGAGCTTCGAGAGGAAGCCTGGACAGAGAGGAAAAGCCCTACCTAATTCCAGAGGTTCCAACTGAGAGCCTCAGAGCTCACTGGGTTGCTATCTACAATGACAATTCTTTTCTCCCAGCACCGCTAGTCTGTGTTTTTTTATTTTTTTATTTTATTTTATTTTATTTTTTTTGTGGCTCTCCCGAACTTCTAACCCTTGGCATCTTAGAATCAGAAAATTCCTTGAGGGGAAAACCACTGCTGGATACTGAGCTCACATCTCCGTGCCTTTCTTCTTTCCAGAATCGCCGCCTCCCAATTTTGGGCTGCTTTGGCAGTGCTGAACTACTGTTTACGCTATATAAATATTTATCGATTACCTATTGTAGACCAAGTGCAGAGCTAAGAACTAAAGGAAAATTGAGTACAAAACAGATGTGGTCTTTGCCCTCCTACAATTTAAAATCTATTGTATGAGTCAGACATAATCAAATAATCAGATACACACAGGTAAACTGAAATTGAGATGAGTGGAAGGAAGAACAAAGTGCTGCAAACCCTACGAGGTGAATTTATTGGGAGGTCAGGAGATGATGCATCACCTCTGATTAAGGGACCGTAAGGAGCAGTTAAGGGAGACGGAGGGAGAAGAGCATTCCTGGAACTCGGAGCGCAAAGGTAAAAGCCTGTGCAGCGCAGTGAGAAGGAGGCAGAGACTGATTTGCCTGAATGAGAGAACCTGGGAAACTGACTTGTGAAAAGACCGTGTATGATGCTGGAGGCCCGTTCGTGCAGTGTCTTTCAAGACAAGCTTTATCTTTATTCTCTGAGCAGTGAAAGGTCATTGAAAGATGTTAAGCAAGGGGAGATCACCATGGGAAGTGCTTATTAGAAATATTAGCTGGCTGCGTTGTAGCTAATGGCCCGTACTTCATTAAATATTGCAATAACTGTTGAGGAGACTAAAATTCAAAGAGACCATCAGACATGTTCATGGCCTGAGGGATAATAAGTGACGCAGTTGGGACTGAAACTCAGAATTGTATTTCCTGGCCTGGTGCTCCTCCCTTTGATCCAAGTTGCCTTAAGCAAAAGGGCAGGAGCACGCATAGGACTGAAAGGTAAACACACACCCATGGTTTGGTTTCCTTGTCAGATGGGGAGACATCAATCCTGGGCATTTTTTTTTTTTTCACTGCTTTAGCTGTGTTCCACAAATTTCAATGCACAGGGTTTGCATTACTTTTTAGTCCTAAATATTTTGTGACATCAATTAGGAATTATTTTTTTGACTCATAGGTAATTTAGAAGAGTATTTAAACTTTTAAACATAAAGTGTAACAATTAACTCTTAAATTTTTAAACTGAATTATGCTATGGCTGGACAATATACTTCATGTGTAATGCTGAGTCTTTGAACTATCTTAAGCCTGGCTTTACAGACTAGTAAGCTGTCAGTTTTCAACACTGTTCCATGTGCGCTGGAAGCCTGAGCGTATTGTTTTCTGTGTCCGTTAGCTCAAACTTGCAAACTCTATCACTCAAATCTCCCATATCCACCTGACTTCATCTACCTGTTATATCAATTCCTAAGAGATATTAAATATCTCCCATTTTTGTTGTGAATTGTTGATTTCTCCTTGTCACTATATCAATTCTTCAAGCTATGTTATTGGACCGCATGTTAGAACTGTTCTATCTTCTAGGTCAATTGAATCCCTTTTTAATATATGGTGATATTCTCTACTATTAGCAGTACTTTTTAACTTAAATTCTATTTTGTCTAATAATAAGATCACACCAGCTTCCTTTTGGTTATAATCTCTGCCTTTTAACTGGAGTTTAGTCAAAGTAATTTTTGTTAATGCTTAATTGAAATGCAATTTACATATCATAAAATTCATCTGAATTTTGTCAATTTGCATTCATTTTGATTGCCTATGTTTTCAAACTGAACGAAAAAGAGAGAGAGAGAGAGAGAGAGAGAGAGAGAGAGAGAGAGAGAGAGAAAGAGAGAGAGAGAGAGAGAGAAAAGACCAGTCTGGTAGAGAAATTAATGTTATGTGAGGAATAGCTGACGTAACTAGGTATGTTTTTCCTAAAGTAGAGAATATGTGGGTATTTGGAGCATGTTAACTGTCTTTAAATATTACGGAGTATGAATTCATTCTGCAGGACTCCAGAGAGCTAACCAAGGCCAATGCAGGTAATACACAAGGCAACACATTTGAGGTGCTTAGAATTCTCTGGAGGTGGGCGTTGTCACCCCTGCAGAGGAGGTTTCCTATCGTTGAAAGGAGATAAACAGAGCTGAATGTTATTATAGAAAACATCTTTTGGGTAGATAAATGAACCTTGTGATGCCTGAAAGTTCTTCCTACTCTTTAATTCTGTGATTATCTGATATAGAATTACATGTAACACTCCAAATGTATTAAATGATAGAAGAACCCAAATATAAAAATACAATAAAATACCTATAATGCAAATAAATTTGTTCATAGTTCAAATTATTTTTCTTTTTAACTTTAAAAATATCCATATATAGCAATGGTTATAATGCCCAGGGCACACTCAGAAGCCAGGTTGTTCTAGGTAGTGTGGCAAGTTAGAAATATAGGTTATATAATAAAACATCAGTCCCTTTGAACGCTTTCTTGAGATGTATTGATCATTAATAAAAAAAAATTTAGACATGCAATAAATTGCTGTGTATGTAAAATAAGTGGAGAATTATTATCAGACTTTATATCTAACTTGATGGTTGATATAAAATTGATGGTTCCTTTGTTAGCATGAGGCATTATTAATGTGCTCAGCTTGCAGCTAGCAATGTTCCCAGTAACTACAGAGAGCGTTTTCCTATTAAAAAACAGAAACAAAAGCAAAGCTGTAAACACTGTAGTTTTTCAAGTAAAGGATGATACCTGTAAACTGGGAGAATAATTTATGATTGCTCAATGAGCCCTGCTTTATAGCCTTGCCACCAATAATGAACACACCTTTAGCTTTTGCCAGCAGATGGCAGAAGGAGGCATTACTTAAACAGAGTTTACAGTTAAAGTGCTTTAACATTTTTTTACCTAATTAGATTAAATCGGGACAGACTATTGAAATAATTTTAATAGCTCTTAAAACAAGTTCAATCATGGTAAAGATGGAAAATATTAGCTTTAATGAAATTTTTGACTTAAATTCACTATAATTTTTTAAGTATTCTCTTAGGATAGTATTTTTCTTTATTAAAAATAAAAGTCTAACAAGGAATTTCCACTGATGTGTCTTAATACATGAGGTAAATATTTCAATTATTTCTTTATAAATTAATAATTGCCATATTGTCCTAAAACTGGTTGGTGGTCACAACATCAATAAGAGATAAAATAGAAACCAAAGAAGAAATGTATAATATAGTCATTAAGTTAAGGCAGATAATTTTAAAAAGAATTAGAAATGTTACAAGTAGGATATGATCAATCACATATACATTCATATAAAATAATCTGGCTGGCTTTAAAAAGTTAAAAAATAATAAAATTCACTCATATAGATCATAAGCATTTTTAAAAAGTCATTCCAAAAGGATACATGTTTCTTTACTAAATATTAAATGTTACTGCTAACCAAGAAATGTTCTTAAAGAACAAGGATACATTAGCAGGTTTTCATATGAATTAACATTTTTGTTTAGTCCTTTAAAAATCCCACTTCCTTGTATCATAGTGACTCTTCAACCCTCTATGTCCCACTGTTGGCAGAGGGAATATTCATATTTGATAAGTAGAGGGAACATTCATATTTGATAAGTTTGCCTAGTAGGCATTTGTATGGACACCCTCTTCTTTGCCAATCCAACAGATTATTTTGATGATAATCTCTCAGTCGCGTGTGACAAAGCTGCTTTCCTTCTTAAAACATGATCTTTCCTTGACTTCTATGATACCACTTTCTTCCATGTGCCCCTTTGCACCCCCTTTCAGTCTGTTTGGGGGTGGGGTGCTGGTCCTCTAACCCATCTGTAGCTGTCAGAGATCATAAGGCCATTTGTTCTCTCCTTTAACATTTCCCGACGTGGTGTCATTCATTCTCTGACTTCAAGTGTTATCTTTGTGATGAAGTCCCCAAATGCCCAGCCCAGCCCATTTCTCTCCTTCGACCTCCAGACTCATATCTCCAACTCCTACATCCAACTGCCTTCTTGAACTAAATTTATTTTATTCTAGTATATTCCCTCTCTGGTGGCATTGGATTTATGAATGGGCTAGGCTAGTTTTCCTGCATAACATTCCACCTTCTGGTAAAAATGTCAACAACATGCCAAAGTAAAAACCACATGACCTACATTCTTAACATAAGTAAGAAAATGTCACTGGACAATAGAGGGCAGTAATAGTTATACAATACAGTAAGATTTAATTTACAAAATAGATATCTAAATATAAACTAAATACAAACTTGAGTCAGTGTGTATTATTTCATAAATCTGCTAATTCATATACTTGTTTGAGGTGAGGATTCTTGGTTTATGCAGGTTGTTTGAGATGAAAGATCTGTGAACTTGAATATGACTGTGATGCATATTTAATATTTACCGGTTCACCTGGTGTGGCATGGAAAACTGCCCACCAGCCAGTCTCCCATGAGGCCAGCTACTGGCCTATGACATATCTTGGTGCCAAATATCCTGTCCAAACGAAAACAAGCTACAGCACAGATTCCCTTTGAATTTGAATCAAGAAGCATGGAAAGAATGAGATATTAGGCACTGGGATCTGCAGTTGTGAAGTCGTGGATTAATTTGCTGAGTGGGCCAGGCGTGAATGAGGTTGTCCTTACGAATAAGAATAGTGCTAAAATGAGCACCCACCACACGCCAAGCATTGTCCTGAGCCCTTGACATGCAGCAGTAAACAAGACAGGCAAAGTCCCTGAAGTCATGGAGTGTCCAAATTGAAGGGGACATAAAGGCAAATTAATAAGGAAACTAACAAATATGCAAGATAATTTCTAAGTAGGTATAAATGTTATAAAGCTATGGAGGTAATAAAATAGATATTGTCCTGAGGTGGGGTAGATTGCGGAGGTCCTGGAAAGCTACTTTGAGGTAGTGACAACTGAGCTGAGACTGTGAATGATAAAAGAAGCATCAATCCGACAAAGCTTTCAGGGGAGAGCATGTGAGGCAGCATGAAAAAAAAAACAAAACAAAACACATGAATAAGCTATAAGGAAGAAGCTAGAATAGGAAAGGACAGTGTGGCTAAAGGACGATGTGAGTGAGTGTACTCAGAGATGTGGGAAGATGATCTGGGGATGAGGTTAAGGAAGAGCCAATAAAACTTTGAAGAAAGTAACACGATGTAACATATAACTGCACTGGCTGCTGCATGGACCATGGGTACAAGCCCAAAGCTAGGAGGATAGCATAGTGAGAAACCAGAATGAATGAGATTTTTTTTGGAAGTGCCGAAATAAGGCAAATAGGAGAGTTTAAAAGTGACTAGAAGAGATGACAGGGTCCAAGTAGTGCTGTTTTACCTTTAAGAAATTTTAAGTATACATATACATAGGCTTGAATGAAAGAGAATGAAGAGTAGGAGAGGTTAAAGAAACAGGTCGAGAAAAGTAACTAATAGTGTAAGTCCTAGCTGAGGTCAAGTCTAATTCAAAAAGAGTTGGCTCTTGTCATGCCAGATGGATCCCATCAGAGCTCTTTCAAGTTATGCAAGATGTTAGGAAAAATTTCACAGCATCAGGAGTTAATGGTGCAACCTTAATTGGAAAAAGGAGAATCTTACATGGCTGCAATTAGCAAGACGGAGATGGGAAAGTGCCCCAGCTCTCATTATCATCCCAGAGAGAGCACACCAATAATGGAGCATCTGCCAGATGTGCAATATTTTCATTTCAATGGAAGAACCCCTCAATTCTGTGTGTCTTCCTATTAATATAGCAAGCATGAGAAATGGTCTTGTAGGTAGGAACATGCATTGGTTTTGGGCATCAGGTAATCTGGATTGGGGTGCCAGCCAATTATTAGGAATTCTCTGGGAAGGATAGATGCTTGACACCTGGGGAAATAGGGATTTAAGGGCCTACAAAATTCTTCAGTCCAGCCTTGCCTGAGGAGAAAGGCATTGGTTCTATGGGAAGCTGATCTTGGGTGTGTACCTTGAGCTGGAGAAAGTAGAGCCCTTTCAGGACCTAGCAAGCTCATCGTCCCTGCAACCCAGAATAAGCATTTAAGGTCATCTGTGAATATTTCTCCTAATAGTATAACACCCTTAATGGAAAGAAGAGATACTCCATCCAAAACTAAAGAAAAGAAGTGATTATATAAAAGTTAAGGTGTTTAAGGTCAAAAGGGGACAAAGAAACAAGAATTTAGGCAACTGATACGTATTCCCAATTTTCTCAGTGAAATATGTTGGGAAACTTGAGGGGCATAGCGAAAGTGTAAAATGATCAATATGGAACTGAGAGAAGCTAAGAAAAAGTGAAAAAAATGTTAAGCAGTGCGAAGGGTCCAGGATGTTTGTTTTTATTTGGGGAGGGGTTATGGATTTTAATGCTACCGACATGCATGTGTTTATGTGAGCACACACATACTTTCCTTTAATGATAGTTAGCCTATGTTCATAGAGATCAGCTAAGTGATTATAAAATTGATTTAGATTTGGGATGTGTCTAGGTTTATGTGATAGAAGCATGGGCTCCATGGTCATTGAAGAAGCTGGTGAGAAATTAGTTCATATGACAAACCATACATCAAGGCATCCACTGGGGTGAGAAAAAGATTCAGCCATAGATCAACATACTCTCTATTTCAGAAGTACCATGGATTGTAATAGTTAGAATATGAGAGACTAGGTTAGGTAGAGGCTATTATCAGACTGTGGAGTGCTCCTGTTCACATAGCTTTAGTAAACCCGTTTAAAGTGAGAGCTAGAATATAACGTTAGGATTTTGTTGCCAAAGTGGATTGAGCATAGCATTGGGATTAAGAAAAACCAAAAATTTTGAGTTAAGGAGTATTACGTCATATACATGAATTCTGAGGCCTTCTACTATTATAATGGGAATTCTTAGGAAAGAATGTGAGACTTCCCAATTTTTGGCAAATTGGAAGAATTTATTGGAAATTCAGTTGATGTAAGTGACAAGGAAAAAGTACAACCTTGCCTTAGGTTTGGTGGTTAAGGATTGCTGGGATAGGGGCATAGCTAACTGTATTTAGGTTCAAATTTTGATATTAATTTAAGATGCTTGGGTTGCTAAGGGTACAAGGTGATGATCCTGCAAAGTTGCAGACAGTTTCGTTTTGCAGTGGGACAATTCTGTCCTGGAAAAGTGACGTGGGCCCTGGTGAAGGACAGACCAGTATGAAGACTGTGGAGCAATTGTTGGTTCTCCCTTTGGGCCTGGCCTATGTATAATGTGGACAAGAAGGGAGAATTAGGGAAGAAGCTAGACCATTATGGAAATTTTGTTTTCATACTTATTTTATTAGATATGAAAAGTAAGCACTAGTTAGTATATACACTTTTAAGAATAAAGAAAATGTGCATTAATATTTAATCTTTATAGTTATGTTTATTTTTAAACAAAGACTTCTTTCTTGGTTTAATACCATGAACGTTAAAGCTTGTCACTCAACATACTTCTTGGCAATGCAAAAATCGGTCTTATTTATTAATGACTATAATCAAGGCACACATTTTCTAAAAGACTAGTAATTAGGTTCCTTGATAAACGTACCATAGAAACTGTTAGCTTTGACAGATAAACCATGGCAAGAGAAGGTTTTACTTCCATTTTTCTTTCCCTCTAGTTTCTTCTCTCTCTGATAAAACCCTTCAATACTATGTGTGTGAGCAGTGCATGCATGTGTGCTTTTTGCACATAATATGGTCATGGCAGCAAAAGTGTAGTGGGCTTTCAGGACAACAAGGAGAGGGCCCATAGTCTATTAAACAGCAGGCTGGGAGGTTTCCTCTTCCTGTGTTACTCTCCTTTCTCTCCCATCATCCTTCTCTGCTCCTGCACCCTTCCCTGCCAGCAGGCAAGGAGAGAAGATGGCAAGTGTGAAAGAGAACACCCAGAAAAAGAACAGGGGGCAGATGTCCCAAATGTCTGCTGAGGAGGACAGGCAGCCTCCCCAGTGATGGCATTTAGTTAGGCAGGTGGTTGAGAACCAAGATGATTTTACACTGATAATTTGTACATTTTCTTTCCTATCCAAACATGAAATCAGCTGCACCTGTCAACGTGATGACTGAGCGATATCTTTAACACAGTAGGCCCTGGGGAAAATCAAGCAGTGAGGGGCCAATCTTGGAAACCGTAAGGTGGCTGGACAAGATGAGTTGACTGGACTGCAGGCTACTGGAAGAATTTCAGACAAGCAGAGAGTATGGAAATTGATACTACATAATCACATTTGCAGGGTTAGGGAAGGTCAACAGGAGCGATGAAGTGGGCATAACAGCAGGAGTCAGCAGCACAATGAAGGGAAGATGGGAATGGAGATGGGGCAATTAAGGGTAACAAAGAGGAACTAAGATCCTTGGCACTCTATCAAAGCAAGGCACAGGGAAGAGAAGAGGAACCAAGAGGCTGGAACAAGTGTGCAGTAACTTGAGAGGATGTCGCTTTGGTCTAACGGCAAAGTTGTAAGGCCAGTGTTACACTGAATTGTCTGTGTTGATGAAACCAGGGCTTGGCTAGGGAGCTGATACAGAACTAAGTCTGCAGCTGGGAGCTAAGAGATTCAGCTGTCGGTGATGGATAAAAATAAGAACAGGAAATCTACTAGGTTGTTATGAACAGAAGAACTTTGAAAAAGAATTGAGTTTGAGAAAAAAAGTGATTCTTTCAGCTATTGAATAATTACCTGGTAACAGAGCACTGTTTGTTTGCAGGGAGGGGGTTCTGGGCAAAAGAGACTTGCATTTTTGTCTCAGAACATATTAGGAGATGTTTTATCTCCTAATACCTGTAATATTAGGTATCCAGAAAGCTGCTTAATGTAGCAGAGAACTTTTGGTTCATTCATTCATTCATTCATTCACATAGCAGCTATTTATTGTTTTGCCCTTAAATTATACACAATGAGGCAAGTAGTATCTAATCTTTAGGAAACTGGGATGATTATTTAAAAGGAAGACATATTTTGTCTCTCTGCTTAGACACATTATTTCTTACATTGAAAGTTTTTGTTAATTTCAGATTACATGAAAGAAGGTCATGGGATTTATTTGTTTACAGAACAAGATTAGGATATTTAAAAAATTGAAAAACTACCTTCAAATTATAGTTTCAAATTTGGTAAGCAAACAAACAAACTACGTATATAAATATATATCAGAGGTAGTAACAATTGACTCCATTTCATGAGAAAACTTATTTTGAGAAGTTGTGATTCATCTTAAAAATTGAAATTGTAGTGGATGGTGTGAATTTGTCAAAACTCATTAAGCTGAACATTTGTAAAGTATGAATTTTATTACACGTAAATTATACCTAAATACATAACCTGATTTTTAAAATATTCCCTTGAGGCAAAATTTTTCAATTTTGGAGATTTTATACAAGCCGACTTCCATGAGATTTTCAAAACAGTGAAACAACATGGGCTACCTAGTACCTAACTGGTACCAAAGACCAAGAAGCATCCCTTCAGGCTCCCATTTTTGAAATCCTTGTTCTCTTTTTTATACAACTGCCTTCATGCATAAGTGAGTGTGTATGAATGAATGAATGTATATATTCATCCTTCTGTGTATTTATGTTTTTAAAAATACTGGTTATATTTTATGTTTCAGTAAAGCTACTTTTCAATGAATGTGGCAAATTCATTTATAAAATGGAGTTCCAAGATGTACAGAGACATTAAATAACACTGCTTTCTTACTCTCATGGTCTTTAGTAAAACAGACCCTATAGTAGAATAATATCTGAATTCTCTATAAGGTAGTTCTGCATTTATTTCTATTTTCTGGGAAAATCTATACAGCGTATAATGTGAAAAATGTTTGTTTGGAAGTTTGAAAGACCACCCTGATAAAACTGCATTGATGTTAAGCCATAATGTGGAACTAATTGCTAACCAATATCTTATTATATATCTTTTTGTTTATTGTCTAATTTCCTTCTCAGCAGGTTAATGGAGACTCTTTCCTATTTACTTTGTATTCCTGGTTACTGGCACAGGTGTTTGATTAATATGTATAATATGAACGAATAAAGAAATGAATGAGTAAACCATTTTTGGAAACTAACTTTGAAAATAAAAACTGATCTATATATGTTTCTATTTATTCATTGTGTTTTTTGGTAACATAATTTTTCAGGAAACATTTATATTTCAACAAAGTTTACAAATTCCTTTGGTGATAAGCCCATAGATATGAATTAGCACCTGGGTGACTTTTCAATAGCCTTCGTAAGAATGAATGCTTGAAAAATCCTCATTTTAGTTTCCGTAGTCACTTGAAAAAAGTGTCATCTTTCTTACTGAGTATAAAAGATGAGAAACTTTCTTATGATGTTATATTATTTAGATTATTTTATATATTTTTCTGTCTAATCTATAAATGACTGAGAGAGGTATAATAAAGTTGCCTAGGGAGACTTCCGGCCAAGATGGAGGCTTAGACGGACACGCTCGGTCTCCTTCTACAACTAGAGAGGAATACAACTACTTCAAAACAAAGGATAACTAGAAATTCCAGAAAATAAAACTACACGGAAGTCCAACATATGAAGTTATAAACCAGCGGCGCCCTTTGGGCAGGTAAGAGCGAAAGGGGGCGGCGCTGTTTGCGGTCGCACCTGGGACAGCGGCAGGGAGAACAATCCCGGCTGCAGTCGAACCCCCGGCAGCTCGCGACCCCAACGCTGGGGAAAGCAGCCACCACATTGCCTTGAACAGTGAGGCCCAAGGGGGTGGGAGGACGGATCCCGGTCTCCTAGCGGAATAACTGTGTGAATCCATCTTGGACCCCCGCCCCCAAAGAAAGCGCCACAGGGCTGCGAAATAGGTCGCGGACAGGCGCCGGTCGCTGGCTTGTGACGACAAAGCACCACGGCACAGCAAGAAAGGCTGCCGAACGGCGCAGGTCGCTGGGTCGTGATGAGTACACAGGCACTGCCCCCTACACCCGGCCTAAGAAAACAAAACGCATCTGTCAAAATGAGGCAGACAACTATAGAAATCCCGGTGGCGCAGCTCACCAGGCAACAGATGGAGAACCTGAAAGATGAACAGATAAGAAACCTGTCAGAGGCTCAGTTCTGGGCCATTGTTATCAGGTGGCTTACAGAATTCACAAAAGATCTGGAAAAAGATGAGAAAGAAGCGAAAAACACTCATAACGAAAGGAACAAAACCACATACGAGACAGATGGTGAGGAAAAAAAATCCAGAGTTCATTTCAACAAACTGGAATATGGAGAAGGAACAAGCAGTCAACCAATGCAGCGAGAGGAAATGGGAAGCAACGATGAGAGGATCAGAAACCTCTGGGACAGCTATAAAAGGCCCAACATAAGAATCATTGGTTTGCCAGAGAGCGAGGAAGATGAACTAGAACTTGAAAAATTGAGTGAAAATATAATAAAGGAGAACTTCCCAGACTTGGGGAAGGAAATAGACTTACAGGTCCAGGAAGCACAGAGAATTCCAAAAAAACTGGACCCAGAGAGAACCACTCCAAGACACATTATAATCAAAATGTCAAAAATTAAAGATAAAGAGAGAATCTTAAAAGCAGCAAGAGAGAAGAAAAGAATTATGTACAAAGGGGTCCCAATTAGACTATCAGCTGACTTCTCAAGGGAGACCCTGCAGGCAAGAAGGGACTGGCAAGAAATATTCAAAGTAATGAAAATCCAAAACCTACAACCACGAATACTCTATCCAGCGAAACTGTCATTCAGAATAGAAGGACAGAGAAAGTGTTTCCAGGACAAAATAAAACTGAAAGAGTTCATTAGATCCAAACCACTGTTATATGAGATGTTAAAGGGACTGGTTTAGAAAAAGGAGGATCAAGACAATGAAATCTAAAATGAAAACTGCATCACAAGAAACAACAGAAGCTAGGGAATTGAAACAAAGGCAAAACTAAACAGGCAACGAGAGTGGAAAAAGAACTATAGGTACGGGGAACATATTGGGGGGAGGTCAACAGGGAGGGGGAATGGGGAGAGGGAGGGAGATGATATAGGAATTAAGGATCATGGTAGGAAGGAATGGAATAGACAGAGAGAGGTTGAGAAGAACTGTATGCACAACTAATGGACATGATCTAAAAGGGGGGGACAACTGGAGGGAGGGGGGCCACCGGGTGGAGGGGAGCAGAGGGAAGGGAAATTGGCACAAATGTAATATTATAATCAATAAAACACATTAAAAAAGTAAAGTAACTGGTATACTTATCAAAAAAATAAATAAATAAATAAAGTTGCCTAAATAGTTGATGCATATATATATGTGTGTGTGTACATATATATATACATATATCAGAGAAGGAAAACTCTGACTCCAAAAAACCTCCGCTGCCTTGCGGCATACCTCTTCTGGGGAAAGGCTAAGGAAGTAAACCCCGACAGAAAATCCGGAGCCGGAGTCCCTAAGGCGGTTTGACGTTGTAGTCAACACCGGCAACTCCTGCGGCGCACCTGAAGCCAAGCTGTATTGACTCTGTCTTTCCCTTGGACCCTTCAGCTTCGAAGAGAGGGGGATTCTGCTGCATGGGCAACAGCAGACCCTCCATATCACCCTGCCCAGGCTCTGTAGCTTCAGCTTCACTGGAGAGGACACTCCAGCGTCATCGCGAGATGTCGATTCAACACGGGAGGAGACAGATACCGTGTCACTCCCGAGTCGGACTGCACAGCCATTCTCGGCGGTGCAGATAGACTCTTAAGAAGCTACACCATCGTCTCTCGAGACAGACGGCTGCCGACGACGACGACGACGACGACATATATATTACTCTTGAACATACTGACTTTTAGATTGCTCTTATTTTCTACATATTTTGGGTTACTTGATTATTCCAGTCCTCTTTAAAAGTGTTTCTATCTGTTTCAAGATTATGGAACCTTTTTAAAAGACATGCTGAGCGAAAAAATCCAGGTAACAAATATATATTCACAGAAAGATCGAGTGGAATTTACAGGGGTTTGCAAACTACAGCTCTCCAGATTTGGCCTATGACCTAAGAATGATTTTTACATATTTAATGATTTGTCAAAACAAAACATAAAATAATATGCAAGAGAGACCATAATATGACTGCCACAGGCTAAAATAGTTTCTTTTTCAAAAAACAATAAAACAACATTTGTTGCTCCCTAGTGTGTGACTGGGATTATGGGTAATTTTTATTTTTAAAATGCTTTGGTGAGTTCTTTTTTATTTAAAAACTATACTGTTAAAATGGATCTCTCCTTAGGAAAAGCCATATTTATTTGGTTGAGAAACTTACAGGATTTAGAATAGTCATATATATATATATATATATATATATATATATATATATATATATGATGTCCTTTCAGATGTATATATGTTTATGACTTTATATAATCATTATGGATCATATCTTTTATCAATATTAAATGACCTATGTTACCAATTCTATTTTGTTAATGTTATTGCTAATTATGTAAAATTAGTATTATCAACCTTTATCTTGTTCACTTTTCATATGTATAATGTTTTTGCTTATAATTCATATATAAATAATTACTAAATGTGTCCTAAGTTTGTCTACTGTGCAAGACTCTGGACATAGAGCAGTAAAGAAATACAGGAATTTCTATCTGAATTCTGATATTTACCCATCCTTTTTTCCCTTAACATTTCTCTATTGTTTCTTATAAATAGAAAATACATAAATTTTGTTGTGTGTCTGCTTTCTTTAACCCAGTCTGTAAAGTATTGTTTCTGAATAAGCTATTTAAATCCCTTAAGTTCATTCTTCTGGCATATTGGTTTCAGGTTTTATACATTCATACAAAGTATTGACTTTAGTTTCTAACTTCTGCTTTTTGAAGTCTTTTCTTGCCTTTTTCCTTCTCCTGTAAATTGGGAAGCTTATAGCTTCTGTTTAATTCTAGTGGGAGTTACCCTTGCAGCTGTAAAACATTGTTTAACCTATTCTTTCACCATATAAAAATGATAACTGTTTATGCAGTTCATTTTTCATTATAGAGAGGTATTGAACTTAGATAAGTTAATAAATTGCTCTTTTATCAGTAAATTTTTATTTATTGTAAAATTGCATACTCATTTTCAAAAATTAAAATTTAATTTTTTTGTTCCACTGCAGATTCAAATTTACAGCAATTACTTGACTTTATCTTATATTTAATTTTACTCAGTATTCAACTGTAATGTTTTACTTTTCTCAAGGTTCACTGCCTTGAAATTCCCCAAACCTGAGTTCTTGATTCATATTTTGTTGAGACTGCCAAATATTTTTCAATATATCTTTTCAAGACATTTATTATGAATGCTGAGTTTTCTGAGATGTTGAATACTTAGACTGTCTTTTTTCTGACCTTTATATGTGAATGATATTTGGCAGAATAAGGGTCTAATTTATAACTCTTTCCTCTCAAAATTCTTTAGTCATTATTTCATTTTACTCAAATTTATTGTTGGAAAGGGAAGCATGATTTCTTGTCTTCGATTACTAACTGATATTTTCCCCTGCCAAAGTTTTATATTTTTAGATTTTTGGTTTAGCTTAGCTTTGCTTTGTTTAAAAATTATTTTCAGAGAATTCCTTCAATATACATTTCTATTGAATTAGAGTCATCCCATTAGCCAGCATTTGCAGGTCTTGTAATTTTTGTACCTGTCTTTGTTACAGTGGTAATTTTTGTTGTATATTATATTTGTTTATTTGCTTGTTTGTTTTCAGCTCAGGAAAAATTTTCTTAATTTGTGTCTTTGATTTTTATTTGACTTCAACTATACATTTCTTCTATGGAACTTGTAGCCTTTAAGTCTGGTAACACCCCTCCATTTTCTTGAACTTGCTCTGCATTCTAGGAATGTGGATTCATGCCACATGCCATGTCACCAGTTTGGCATCACTGATAGCTAACATTTATTGGTTCAAAACTTTATAACTATTAATTATTGAATCCTTCTAATAATTCTATACTGAAGATATTGTTATTATTTCCTTGTTGTATAGATGAGAAAACAGAGGCATAAACATATTTTATAATCTGCCCAATACCACATAACTAGTAAAAGTTGAAATAATCTTGCTCCACAGTCCATGTTCTTGGCACCTGGGCTGTAACACCTGTGAAGTGCAAGCCTGGCTCTTAACTATCGATGATACAAAGTTTAATTCTGCTCTGAAAATTGATTGTATAAGATTTATATGATCCTTTCTTTGTTAGCTCTCTCTGAATTTCAGTATTTAAATTATTTAGACTGCCTTTCTTTTTTTTCCCATCCTGATGTATTCTTTAATTCTTCTTCCTGGAAATCACCTTTTTAACCTTTTTGTATCCTAAATATCACTTTAATTCCTATAACATATCCTTCCCCTCTGTCCCCCAGAGATGTCCTTTCTCACCTCAAATGTTGTTTCCTTTTTGTTGTAGTATTTCTGAGTGATCTTAGGCTATTGTTGTTCTTATTGCAACCGGTGATTTCTCTTTATTTTCTAAAGGTGAGTGATCCACCAGATTCTTTTCGAACATTCAGAGTATGTGAATTTTATTAACTAAATTCTCTTGCTCCCTGTGCACTGGTATAACCCAATTTTCACACTTACTGTTCGAGGGCTGGTGTGTGTGTGTGTGTGTGTGTGTGTGTGTGTGTGTAAACAGCTCCTGGACCTGATTTGTTCAGATGTCATTTAATGAGCCCACTGGACCAATATGGGATCTCCTACCCACATGGCTTGTTTCTGAGAAAATTAAGCCAATAGACAAGAAAAACTATAGACTTTTTTTCTTGTCTCCCAATCTCCTTACTTCTAAATAATCTCCCGTGATAAACCCACCACAGACTTATTAGTCACAGAATTAGAACTAATGTATACTTATATAAAGAAGTAATCATATTCTGTTTACCTTCAGAAATTGTGCTTCTCAGGGAAAGAACACTGATAGATTTTACAGTTTATTTATATTCTTTTGTCTGATTTAGGGGGCAAATGGTTGGGGAGATTGCAATATTTCCCCCACTTCTTTTGGTCCTAGCTTCTCTTACTGGCTGCTGTTTTACATTGCAGAAGACATTGGAACATACCCCACCTCCAACCCAGACTTTACAGGTCTCTGGTTATAGGTTGTTTTTAGATTTATAATAGAATCTTTTGGACAGTTTCTATTTCTCTGGCTTTATAGACTCAAATTTAGTTGAAGCTTTAGAAGACTAAGCTCAAAGAAATTTTATATAGACACAAAAACAAAGCTTAGAGATATTAAATAACTCCTAGGTCCTAGTGTTGAGCCAGGGTCAGAACCTAGAAGTGTCTGAATCTAGTTTGAGGTTGTGTCCACCCTTGAGCCCATGTCATTTTTCCATTTACAGTATGAAAATCATTTTTTCACTATGAAAAAGAAAGATCCAAGTTATTCACATAAAATTCTATTTTATAATCCAATAATGTTAAATTACAGCCCCGCAATACCAACTTGTCTCATAATTGTTTTAAGTGGGATGGATCGTAGAGAACCCCATGAGCTACTTAAACCATTGTTTCTCATTCTAAAGATTTTATAAAATCTACCTCTCAAATATGTTTTCTAGAATCTGTGCTAACATATTTTGGTCTCTTCAAGTTGGGAGTCCCATGTTTTATCTAATTTTTTCAAAGATTTTATTGCACACTGCAGATTTCTTTTTCAGAATTGTATTTGCATAATGATATATAATGGGAGCGCTAACACCTAAAATTTTAACCTCTGAAGATTATGAAATGTACTAATTTGGCATGTCGACATTGTATATTCTAATTGGAAAAACACTGACTATTTTGGAGTTTATAGAATAGTAACCACAACCAGGTGAATTCACCCGTTTGCACTTTATTTTAATATCAGAAGGTTATGATTTCTCATTTGAAGCAGAAGAAAAATGGGTGGGTGGAATTGTTCATGGCATTTTGGCAGATCCCATTTATTCTGTGGTTTAAATAAAGCAAAGTTGAAACTAGTGCCGTTTTTACTACATGCTTCAAAAATAACTGTTTGTGTATTTCTCTATGGGGACCAAATTCAGTGGAAATTGAGTTACTAAAATGATAATATTATCTGAGACTAATAACATCTAAAAGTTTAAGTAGACACAGTGAATTAGTAGTACTCATTTTATCTCTAAGAGCAAATGCAAACTAAACACTTACAGTATTTTTTCTTTTTCCATGTCCAAGAGAATAAAAACTGGTTGTGAGGTGTTATAATTACTCCTTGCATTTTCTTCCTTTTAGAAGCACACCCAAGGAATATATTAGCCAAAGGGAAGACTAATTTTTCCAAAATTGTCTTAACTAAGCATGAGAAGTATGGGTTAGTGGAAATTCTTGGTCTGTCTAAATTAGAAAATTATTACTAAATTTTTAATTAATATATTTTTTATCTAACTTGATAATTATAATAGAGAATATAAAACATTGCTGTTATTATTTTGCATTTAGATTGGGTGTTGTATTGCTTCAGAATTACTTTTTATTAGTCCTTTATGCTGGCAAACAGCTATCCAACAGCTCTTTTTGAAATTTTTCTATGCCTTCTAGCAACTCTGGTTTTTACTATGAGACTTTGTCTGAATATTAATATTTTTATTTCCTCAACAGTGCTTTGTCTGTGTGAAATGGAGAGGTTGATATTAACTCCCCCTAAATATATATTTATTTTCTCTGGATCAGCCACAGAATCTCCCTCATTTTAATTCGTCTAGCTCTTGTTGCCACCTTCAATTCTGTTCTTTTATCATCTTGCAGATTCTTTGTGGCTTCCCTACTTTGTAAATATCATATTAAAGGAACGAACCATGAAATATATTTATGCGCTCATACAATGTTTTTTACTCTCTACCCAGAGGATCACCATTGTAGATAATAATGTAGTATTGTGCTACAGAACTAAACTAGAGAAAATTTAAATATATTTACCATATAGGCCTCAGATCAAGAATAAAAAGTTATTTTTTATGTTCTAATACATGTAAAAATAAATTCCATTTATATAACCAGACAACCTCTATGTTCTTGCTAAATGAAAATCACAAATGAATCCTGATTATGCCAAACTACCTGTTTTTTCAAGGGTCACTTTTAAAGATTCCAAAGTCACTTCTTCCTCTTAGGATGTTTTATAGATGTTTAAAATGTACTTTTCCTTACAATGCTCCTATAATGTTGCTATTTGCAGTTAAGAACATTGGGTTATTTTCATGGCAATGATTTAGTCGCCAGCATACTAATCTTTATTTTTGCTGCAGGTAAAAAAGAATATAGTGGTAAAAAGAATAATGTCCCCTCAAAGATGTTCATGTGCTATTCACCAGAACTTGGGATGGTTACTTTATGTGGCAAAAGGGATTTTGCAGATGTGATTAAGGATCTTAAAGTGGGGAGATTATTCTGGATTATGAGTGAGTCCAATGTAATTATAAGGGTCCATCTAAGAGAAAGAGGGAGTCAGGAGAGTCTGAAGACATGTGATGATGAAAAGCCTCAGGAGAATTTGAAGGTGCTGCATTGCTCACCTTGAAGGTGGAGCAAGGGATCATGAGCCAAGGAATACAGGTGGCCTCTAAAGCTGGAAAGGACAAGGAAATAGAATCTCCTGGGCCCTCCAGAAGGAACCAGTCCTGGCAACGTTTTAATTTTAGCCCAGTGAAACCCATTTTAAATGTCTGACCTCCAGAGCCATAAGAATATTTGGGTTAAGTCACTGAGTTTGTGGCAATTGGTTACAACAGTGACAGGAAATAACAGAGATACCTACAACCACTGAATAGTTTCTGTAGTCTGAGCCCCCACTAGTGATTGCTTGTGAGCAGTTTGTGCGTCTCTGAAAAGAGCTCTGTCCAAGGGCACTGAAGAAGCCACAGCTCTTGTTGGAAGGAAGAACACCAGCAGCTGAAAGGCTAAGTCCTTTTAACTGGCAGCTGCTAGTTTGAGAATATATGGCAGCCTGCAAGCAGCATCTTCAATTGTCCTTACCTGACAGTGTTAATTGTCTGTATAAAGGTGGTAGAAATGTCATTACTGAGTATCCAACAATTCCAGGCTTGAAAGTTAGTGATTTTTAAAAACATAACAGGGACACGAGCATGTACCCATTGATGTGTTCTGTTGATAAGTATGTGGTCTATAAGCATATTTTTGAACTTGAACAAACGTTTCACCAACGTATTACCAAAGTTTAAAATTATTGGGTCTTTAATCTATGTATTGTTCCCTAGAGCAGTTCCACATTTTGGGATTTGACACTATAGCAATGCAGTTTTTAGGTGACAAATTGAGTATCAGGATGCATTCAGCTGACAGATGGCAAAATAACTAACATTCACTTAAAAACATAGAGATTTCTTTCTCTTTTTGGTATATTTTATTGATTATGTTGTTACAATAGTTCCACTTTTTCCCCCTTTGCTCCCCTCTGCCCAGTACCCTCCTTTCCCCAGCTTTATCACATGCAGTGCAGGGCTAGCAGACTATCTTAACAAAACCATTTTGCAATCTGATTCCTTTTTCTTTTCTTTCCTGTTATCCTTAGTGTGTTGCTTTTGTCCTCGTGGTTATAAAACATGTTTTGCTGTGTTTTCTGTGGCAGGTAGGAAAGGCTAAGGGTGAAAGTCAGAGGGCAAAGAGCTTTGTCCTTGTCCCTGCCCTTAGGAAAAATTGTTCTTCCCAAGAACCTCGGCCTATTTCTTAGTGAGCATCAGAACTATGTCACATGGTTACTGTTACTACCAAGATAGTATAGGAAAGTATTTTAGCTTTCTAAGATAAATAGTGAAATAAGAAAGAGAAAAGACATTGTGAATGATTAGGGGAGCCAATCCTCAGAGACTGTGAAGTACAAATTTTAGTAAGTGATATCTATAAGATGGATTGGTTAAATCTACTCTAGGTACCACAATTCTTCAACTGCTATCCTATTTAAAATACTGAGCTTCACAGAGCTTCTGTAGGAAGACATGGAGAATGGTCACCAGACTTATGATGAGTTGAGTCTTTTGCTCTTATTCTTATTTAATTCAAAAAAGAAAATACTTGCCATGTAGAATTTTAATGGTTATTAATGTATTCTTTTCCTTTCTATATACATGATGAAACATTTTTCATGATCTTTTTCTCACTCATAAAAAAAATATTAGATTCACAAATAATTCCTGAAATGTCCAATATCTTAATAGAATTTCCTTACCAAGATCTTAGACATAAAAATGGTTTAAAATAAATGATCCTTAACACTTACTGTTGCAAAATTCTAAAACATTTCATGAGTTCCCTCACATATAGTAGCTAGCCAAAACCAACAATTCTAAAATGAGATCTTTCTTTGTTATGTATTGCAAGTTTCCTTAAGAGAGAACATATTTCACAACCTAGAATGTAACATTATTGTTGCTCAGTGGTAAAGTTGATGTGTACAGTATGTGGCACGCATCCAACCGTATCATCCATCACCAAAACTTCAGGGGTTGATTACATTACAGTACAATCCCATAGTAGAAAATTACCCACTTTCTCATGAGCTACCATTTAAAGCATCTTTTTTGAAATGAAATTTGTGACTTCTTGCTAACAGCTATAGGATGGAGAAGAGGAGGGGCGTATGGAGGAAAAGGCTCTTCCTGTAATGAAAAGGAAGAGAGAAAAAGAACACATAGGAAAAAGCATTTAAATTGGCAATATCTCTAAAGAGAAAGCCACATACTCAGTAAGCTTTCCGTATTTCGGCTTTGTAATGACTCTGGGGGTTCCTGAGAGCTTCCAAACTAGCCATTTATGATAGAATGCATATTTTTGTTGTTTTAAATCTGGATAACCTTAACACTTGGAAATTAGAAATACAGATTAACATATTGATAGGAGATTTAATAGAGAAGGAATTTATATTTTTAATCACTGAACTTTAATAGCAACCATATTTAGGCAGGTATCTATTACTCAGTGAAGAAAAGAATTGAAGCAATTACCTTGACAGTTGAGAAAAAACCATTCAGAGGCTATTACCCAGTTCAGTTACCCAAGTACTAGACAAGAGGCCTGAAATGGATGGCACTTGTTCAGGAGGCACTGGGATACTCAAATTGAAATGGAAATTTTTTCCAGTCCGTGACAAGCTCTTGCATTGTTTTGCTTTTTGGGGAAGAAGTCAGTTAAAAGGCAAATGAGAAATAAAATAGTGATTGTTTGACTTTGGAATATTAGCTAAATTTTTAGAAAGTTTGTACAGTGTTCACTATTTTGAGAATGTAAACTAATCAGTTTAAGACAGAGTAAGATAAATTCCATACATGTCTACCATAAACAACCCAGAGGTTCAAATATGGAAGAGGAGAACCAATTAGTGGAAAGCAAGAATGGCTTCTTGGAAGAGGTCATCTTTGATATAGGGTCTCTAAGACCCAAATAGAGCTATGATTGGTCAGTGGGAAGAGGAAAACCGTATTGTGTGTTTTAAGGCTCAGTGACAGTGGAAGCAAAACAATGAGATTGAAAGGTACGTTGTCTACATTACTGGGCATGTTCATAGATCAGAGAATAGTGAAGTTCAATACAATAATACTGTAAACCAAGACCAGAAACTGTAACAACAGTCATTACAAATGAATAAAGATGTGCTGAGTCCCAAGCACATAGTAGGTCCTGAAAAATTTCTCAGTCTGAAAGCATACTCTTTGCTAATGTCTCAAATAGACTTTATGGGTCTAGTGAAGTTAATTTACTGCCAACTAATTTACCTAAATATATAACATTTCTATTCATTCCTTCAGTGAAAAGAGTTTTCTCATTGTTTTATTTTTTTAAATTTTTTGATTGATTGTCCTAAAAAAGATGAGAGAAAACACACAGAGAGAGAGAGAGAGAGAGAGAGAGAGAAAGAGAGAGAGAGAGAGAGAAACACACAGACAGACCTTTTTGTCTTGTTCCACCCCACCACAAAAAATTGCTTGAGTATGACAATTGTGGATAAGAGAATGAGGGAAATGGACTGCTGAAGACAGACTTCAGTTGGCAAGATTGTTTGTTCTCTGCTCTTGGTGGGAAGTTGATGGGGCACAAGACCATTTTAGAACTTTGGTCTACTTAATTGCTTGTCTATTTGCCTTATGGATATATTAATGGAATTTTTCTTCTGAAGAAATCTCTTCTTTAATAAAATGAGTGAAATAATCTCTTCAATCAAAATAGATTTAAAACTTGAAGATTATTTAATTGTAATGGTAATTTGCATGTTTTAGCATTACAGTATTCCCTTACTTATCATGGGTATTATGTTCCAGATCACCCCCGAGATAGATGAAAATCTGCGAAGTAGGAACCTTGCATTTATTTTAGTATTTATATATATTTTAAGGCTTTATAAACCCTTCCCACACACTTATAAACAGTTCCCAGTCCCTTATTAACCTTTCTCATTCCCTTATTAACCTTTTCCACACTTTTATAAACACTACTTATGTTCTTAAACATATTCTACACTCTTAAATCTACGTAACTTTAACAACATATGTATACAGTACCGCAAAGGCCCCCAATATAGTGAAAAATCCACGATAAATAATTAAATATAATATTTTTTAAAATCCCGCAATACAGTGAGGCCACGAGAAGTGAACCGCAATAAAGAGAGGGACTACTGTACTCTTTTCGTGCTTGCAGTTTTGACTTAATTCTTGATGTTTTTAAGGTTTCATTACTTTTCAAGTTTAAAGTTACATTCTTAAGTTAATGAAATATAATACAGCTTATCTGGCAATTCAAGACCACTTTTTTATGTACAGAGAATACTCTTTCTAGGTCTATGTCATATAACCTTTTTGTTAAGGCAGCAGAATACTCCATAAAATACATGAATTAATAACTCTAGGTTTTGAATAATTTCATTCTGAAGATTATAAATATATTTCTTTTCTGAACTTACAGAGTTTTAGAATCTTATGAAATTTCATTCTTTCATATGGAGAAACACCTGCTGGATTTAGTAACACAGGCACGGGACTAAGAACTTAACATTATTATTGTGGTACATATATTGTTACATATATTTTGTAAAATTTGAAAGTAGATTTATTTTCTTAGCAATAGCCTTAGAACTTTTTGTATTTATTGGCCTTTTGTTTCCTTGGTTTGTTTTTGTTTTATTTATTTTCATTATTCATTTAATAGTAAGAAACACAATGTCTGTATTCTTTATCAAAAGAAATTATGTATACAATCTGTATATAAGCATTCAATTCCATTTGATACCTCTTGCCACTTAGATAAGTTCATTAAGAAGTAAATTGTTAAAAATAAGAGATGAATATATTAAGTGTATTCCATTTCTTGCCAAAAATTAATTTTGTTAACATGTAAAATTAGATATTATGGGACATCAGTGCATTAAAAAATAAGTTGTTAGAGTAGTATGTTAACTCCTTTTGTATATGAATTTTCTTTGAATAAGTAGACATTTCCCTGATTTTAACATGTATGTTTTCTGTGTTTCCAGAGAAAGCTGAAAGGCAAACTAATTTCCTGAAAAATAATTTTTAAACAACATTGAGATTATTAGAGATTATTAAACAGAAGAACATCACCAGTTTTGACCATTGTCCTGTTCAAAGCAGTAATTCTCATGATTAGCTATGACAAAGATAAAAGATATATTATTGCTGTAAAAAGGAGTAGAAAAACAAAAATTCTGTGTTGCATGCAGAAAGAAAAGCACTTACCACCAGTTTTGTATCTTTTATAGCCTTTGCCTATAACCTAGCTTAGAAGGAAATCCACAGAGATAGTTCTTTGGGTGGTTTAGTGTGAAGAAAGGATCCATCAATCATTTCTTTCCACTAGAGCATATTATTTCCAATGGCTTAAAAAGATTAAACACTGGGAGATAACCGAGGGTTTTTTTTTTCCCACCTTAAATGATATATATAGAATAATACTCTTCCATAATTTTGAAGGATTTGAATATTAAATAAATCAAAGAGATGCTTAAATCCAATTATGTGGTTTAAAATTAGAAAAATACTTTTTCTGTGAAGTTTAAATTTTTCAAAATGAGTTTTAAGTGTGGAAATAATGAAAAATAATAACCCACATTTAATTGAGCACCTAATATGTGACAGGTGCTCTCCTAAATGTTTGTTATGTAATTTAATTTAAATTAGATTTAATTTCCCAACATTCATTTTCTATAAATGAGGACACAATGTACAGATAGGTAACCCAGGTGATTTGTTCAAAGTAGGAGATATTATTTTAGTCTTAAGAAAACTATGAAAGAAGTATTGTTTCTTATATATCCAAAGAAAGCTTATTTTTATAAGCTATTTCTAGGAAAATATGTTTTTAGAGTTTAACGTTGTGTATTTTGAGAAATTGTTTCATGAAGCTAGTCACAACCGCACAGTCCATGGTTACTAATTCATGCACTTGGCCCACATTAGTCAGACCATCTAGAGGTCTGCAAAACCCACAGTAAACCTAAAAGTTCAAGGAATATTAGGAGCTAACCAAAACTGCTAGGATCAAATTCAGAATGTCCTGAGATTATGTAAACCATGTTATTTTAGTCTTCCAAATACTAGTGCTTGTCTCTGTCTCAAGATTTGGAATTCAGAGAGCTAATAAATAAATATTCCCTGTCCTTGGTCAAGTCAAAAATTCACTGGGGGCTAAGCATTAGATTCTGAAAGATGGAGATAAAATATTAGCTATTACCAATAAAAGCTATATTAGTGGGATATTTCAATATGTTGCCACAGAGAGCTTTCTACTGCTCCACACTTGCAAATTAGCTAACATTGTGGAGCACAGATATGCTGAATAATAGTCGGCCTGTCACACCAGAGCCTATCGCTGCAACACACAGCACAGAAGATCTAAAAATGTTTCAGATCTTTGCTGCAGACAGGCTGAACCAGAGAAGAGACAGAAGCTAGAAGTAGCTGAGCATTGTAAGTCCCTATCTTTATTCCAAAGATGAAATGCGGTCATGCAGACAAGCTTTTCCTGCATCCTCAGGAGTGCATGGTGAGGTGGAGGGAGGTCAGGCTTGTAACCTTTAAAGTCCCTCGTTTAGCCTTTTGAACCACCTGGAAACAGCCTAAGTGCCCATCTGTAGATGAATGGATCAAAAAACTGTGGTACATTTACACAATGGAATATTATGCAGCAGAGAGAAAGAAGGAATTCCTGCCATTTGCGACAACGTGGATGGAATTAGAGAGAATTATGCTTAGTGAAATAAGCCAGGCAAAGAAAGCAAAATACCATATGATATCACCTAACACAGGAAACTAAAGAACAACATAAACAAACGAACTAAATAGGATAAGGAGCAGAATAGCAGTCAATAGGGGGTAGGGGGGAGGGAGGGAAAGGGGTAAGTAAGGGAAGGGTTTAGTCAAGAAATGTGTATAAATGACTCATGGACACGGACAACGGGGAGGGATATGATTTCGGGAGAAGGGGTGGGATGGGTGGGGGGGAGCAATGGGGAAAAAATGAGACAACTGTAATTGAAAAACCAAAAAATAAAAAATAAAATAAAATAAAATAAAGTCCTTTGTTGAAAAATCACAAGGCATTGTGAGAGGCTTCCCTCTAACAATGTTTTATAATTATAATATGTGAAAATTATAATAGTTTTAATTATTTTAGAGCCATTTGTAAAAGTTGCAGATTGTTCATCGTTCAGAGCAGCAGGTTGTGTGTGGACAGTGCTATTGGACCTGAGAAAGCTACAACCTAAAGGTCAAGGGGCTAGTTGCCTTATAATTGTCATCCTCATGTCTTCAGACTGTCAGAGAATAGGGGATCCTAACAGGGTATACTCATTTTGCATAAAGATTTTTCTTCTTCTCTTCGACATTTCCAACAACTCAATAGCATGACCAAATGAACCTGAATGAATGGATGGGAAAAGTTAGGTGAGAGGAATGTCTAATGTAAGAGAACTGTCTCCACTTAATTAATTTTCAAAGAGCTGATGGATGAAAAAAATGAAGTCAAAAAGAAAAAAACAAAAGTTAGAGGTAAATTATCATAATTGATAAAGAGGAAATGTACTTGATAGAAGCAATAAAAATAGTGGTTTTAGTCATCTTTGATTTCTAACAAGTCTGCCAGGACTTACAGCAAAATGTTTTGAAATTTCTAACAGGTAGAAGTTTATTAAGTCAAAGAAAATAAAAATATATTATTTTATATAATATCCATAGTATTTATCTGTTTTCAGAAGACAAAATTAAATGCCTCTGATTACAACAAGTTCAATAACACTGAAAAGATATTTTATATTATCCTTGCTTTTGATTAGTAAAATCATAATCTCATAGTAAATAGTCAATAAATGCTAAATGATTATGGATAAATTGAGACTCTAAGAAACATAGTCTTTTAAAAGTTATTTTAAGTATTCAAAGCTACAGCAGGTTTTTCTTATCTTTACTAATGAAAGGAAGAAATGTCATAAATAGTAAATATTTTTTAAAATAGTTTTTAATTATTCATCTATATGTGATATAACTGTTTTAAATGGATTTGCTTTCCCAATTAAAGGTTATCATAGGTTAATAAAATAATTTCACATACATAGCAATGAAGCCCCCAAATACAGCAGCATTGGAAAGTGAATCTGGAAATAAATGTTTTTCACCATGCATGTATAACATGGTATATACCCAAAGAGGCAGTCCCACTGGCTTGTGTCCAATGAGTACGCCTCAAAATGCTGAGTTATGGGAGAGCTTATAAACACTTTTTCTGGTGCAACCTGTCATAAATGATAAGTGCATATGGAAATTATTTTTAATTCTTAATATTTTATTTTATTTTATTTTAGGCACCTAATTAGATTCCCAATCATAGGAGCATAAAATTTAATGGTAAATTCCAAGTAATGTATAGCAAGGGCATTTTATTTCAATAGCAGTGAATGGGGAAAATGTGAGCAGAACTTCTTCCTAATTCTGAAAAAGGAATATCTCAAAAGACATGAAGTATTATAAAATAATGTGTATGTGTCAGTTAACTTTTTACATTTTTAATTATGTATAAAAAAACATAAACCCTCACTGGTATGTAACAATAAGTATTTAATGCTCAGACACCAAAGGTGGTTATTTAGGCAGGTCTGCTGTTTGAAGCTTGGCTGGGATGGGGGTTCTTCTGGTCTTGACTAAAGTTACATTGTGAGGGGAAGCTGATTTTGGCATGTGGTGAAAATCAGGACAATGTTGGAACTGTTCCACCAGGATAGGGGAGGTACAGCCATCTCACGACAATGACAGAGGGCAAAAGAGAGGGAAAACCTAAACAAGAAAATGCTCTTCGAGCCTCTTCAGTGTGCCATGTTTACTAACATCCCATTGGCTGATGCAGTTCACATGGTAAGACTCATTTTCAGAGCTGGGAATGATACTACAAAGTTACATTGCACAGGGGCTCAATACCGAAACTGGCGGTAGAGGAAGTAGCAGTGACCTCAAAAGTGAATGTTTTTCTATATTATATAGAATTAAACTAATTTCAGAAGAGAAATAAATGTGAAATTGGTGAAAGAGGTGAAGGATTAAGAAGTACAAATTGGTAATTACAGAATACCAGTGGGGCGATTACAAAACACCAATGGGGGATGTAAGTAGAGCATAAAGGAATTTACTCAATAATACTGCAATAACTACATATTGTGCCAAGTCAGGACTAGAAATATCAGGGAGAACACTTTTTAAAGTATGTGATTGTCTAACCACTATGCTGTACTCCTGAAACCAATACATAATAATATTGGAAGTAAACTATAATTGAAAAATTAAAAAATAAAATATATTATTACTGCAGAGTTACTATATAAACATACCCATTTTTATTCTTATGTGTACTTTTACTTTTGTCAAAAGTAAATAGTTTTAATAATCATTCCTAATTATGTATGTTTTTATTGGTGCCACATATTTTTGTCATAATTGGAACAATCAAACATTGTTTAGGAGTAAGAAAGCTATACAAGACATAACATAGTGGTAAATCAGATAACTTAAGTTAGGTAAATTCATGTGTCTTAATTATTTTTCACAAGTTAAAATATAACAATTATCATAATATTAATAAAACTCTGCTGTGGATCTTATAAAGTTTGAAAGGCATTATTTAAAAAATTAGTTTCAGTCCTCAATGGTGTGACTCGGTGGGGTGTCATCCTGCAAACCGAAAGGTCACTGGTTTGATTCCCGGTCAGGACACATGCCCGGGTTGTGGGCCAGGTCCCCCGTTAGGGGTGTGTGAGAGGCAAGCAATCAATGTTTCTTTCCCTCTCTTCCTTCCTCCTTTCCCTTCTCTCTACAAATAAATAAATAAAAATCTTAAAAAATAGAAAAAAATTAGTTTCAGATCTATGTTTTAGGAAAAGAGAACTTGCCATAGATTATTTTTCTAATAATCTGTTAAAACCAGTTGATGGCTGTTTAGAAAAATGACTTAGAACATATATAATATATTATGGTATAGGATAAAATAATATGTAAATTATATAATGTAATATTATGTATATGTATATATACCTGCTAAAATTACCTGCCAAACTTTAACATTTCACTGGGGAAGAATTTCAAGTAGTTTATGTTACATACCTTTCTTTGACTATAGTTCTGCTGACTCTGTTCTTGTGTGTTTCAAGACTGATAAAAATATCATTAAGAAAATCAGCCCATGGCATAAAATATGTTTCATTTAGAACTGTTTCATTAATTTGATATAAAATAATATAATTATAAATAAGGTAATGGATTTTTATTAGAAACAACTGATCTAATACCATGGGACTCCTTTATATTAGATTTAAAATATTAAAAACTATAATCTCATATTCCATGAAAAAGACTATGTTTTTAATTAACTTTAATCTCCTTTAGTATTCACTATAGGACTATTAGCTTTCTATTGCTGCCAAAACACATTTTCATGAATTTAGTGACTTAAAGCAACATACATTTCTTATCTCACAGTTCTGTAGGTCGGAAACCTGGGCAGGCTCAGTTCAGTCCTCTCCTTAGGATCTCCCTGGGTTAAAATCAAAGCATCAGCATGCCTGGGCTCTTGTTTGGTGTCTCTGAAGCAGAAAATGCTTCTAGGCTCCTTCAGAGGGTGGACAGAAGTCAGTTCTAGTTGGTTGTAGGACTGAGGTTTCTATTTCCTTGCTAGCTATCAGGGTGGAGATACTTTTGTCTTCTAGAGGCTCTCTACATCCTAAAACTCACACCCCACCCCTCCACCTTCAAAGCCAGCAAGGCAATCAAATCTTCTCATGCTTTGAGTCTCTTTGACTTATACGTCCACCTTTTTTCCTGCTTTCCATTGCTCCTATGGTTAGTTTAGATGCTCCCTCCAGGACAGTTTTCCGACCTGAAGCATATTCTCGGATTCCAGGGATTTGGACATGGACATCTTTGGAAGATAATACTGCCTACCACTAAATAGCAACTATGTGAGAAAAGAACTGTCAAAAATTATTTAAATTATAATTGGAATAGTTCAATGTTACTGCGTATCAGATACTACACTAAGCACTGTTTAAGAATTATTTCATAAAATCTCCTATGTGAGCTAAAGTTGCTTATTATTTCTATTTTACAGAATAGAAAATAGAGGCTTAGGTATCTTTCCCAAGTGCAAGGTCCAAGACACATTAACCACAGAACCTTGGGGGTAACTGCTATATAGAGCTCCATTACCTAAACTTTGGCTGTGATTGTTTTAGCATGTGTCTATATGTGTGTCTGTGTATGTGATCATGACACCTGAAATCCTTTCTTTTTTGTCAAACTAATAACACATTTATGTTATAACAAAAATAATTTCCGTTTGGCAAAAATTTTCTAGAATAAGAATGATTTTTATTCATACATTTGCAGCATTATGTTCAGAATTGTCAGTGCTTAAGTTTACCCAAAGTGAACTAAAGAAGTATTTCCCATGATTATCTGCCTGTATCATTCTTTTCCCCCAGACAGCTGGAACATTGCTTTAATGCACTAGCAATATTGATAAAGGTGTGGGTGAGGGCCCAAGAGGAGCAGCTGATCTCTTGTATAAGAGAATGGAAAAATACCAAGTAGAGTTTAAATAAGTCTTTAATAAATGAAGTTATTAAATCAGATGAAATGTTACAGGTCATTGAACCCTTATATTGAGAAGATAAGGCAGAGAACACAAACACAGAGAACCGTAGATCCTTGTGCATTCTTATTCCTACACACGTGGAGTAAAGAGAGGACAACAAGGAGCAGGGGTGTTTGAACAAACAGGGTTAAGGGGCTGATAAACACTGCAGGAAACGCCACCTCTCCTGGTTGCCCTTCAGTGCCATTTCCTCTCCTTCTACGGACAACAGAATGTTAAAATATAAACTACACACACACACACACACACACACACACAAGCATCTAATGCGAGGAGTAACTGGAGGCAGAGCCATATGGTGTAGGGGAAGCCGTGAGTAATTTCCAGTGGGCTCTGTGCTGCAGATGTTAAATATTGCAGTACAGGAGAGTAAGTTGAGTTATTTCTAAAAGGAAGGTTGACTGAGCTCTGCACTTGAAAGAATTAGGAATGGCGCATGCCTTTTTGTTTCCTCCCACTGAATTTCTCAGGGTAGTCAGGGTAGATAATAAAGCATCAAATGAAATATATGTGCAGTTGTTCCTGTTGTGATTGTATTGTACAGATGAGGCGTGGTGATGTGAACTCGTTGTCTTTGCACATTTTAATATAGGAACTGAGACTCACTGTGATTTAGATAACATGATAATTTCAATATACATCTCTTATATTCCAAAACTTAGTTTTTAAGAAGGCAATTCTACCCTTTGCAACGTCATGGATGGACCTAGAGAGCATTATGCTAAGTGAAATAAGCCAGTCAGAGAAACACAAGTACCATGCTATTTCACTCATATGTGGACTCTAAGAACACAATGAATTAACCAGCAAAATAGCGACAGGGTCATAGATGAAGAGCAGGCTGACAGCTCTCCAGTGGTGTGTGTGTGTGTGTGTGTGTGTGTGTGTGTGTGTGTGTGTGTGTGTGTGTGTAGGGATAGAGCAGAAGAGAAAAAAGTCATTGGCATGGACAACAGTGTAGTGATTGCCAGAGGCTGTGTGTGGGGAGCGGAGGGAGGTGGAAGAGGGTACAGTAGGGGGGATAAATGGTAATGGAGGGAGACGTGACTTGGGAGGTTGAACACACAATAGAGAGCACAGATGATGTGCTGTAGAATTATGTACTTGAAACCTGTATAATTTGGTTAACCAGTGTCACACTAATAAGTTCAATAAAAAGGGAAAAAATTTACTTTTTAGAAAATGCTGAATTTATCATTAATTTTTGTTTTCTAATTGATTTATCAATTAGGTACCAAAAATAGTTATCAGAAGTTAAACATCATTGCAATCATTACGATGGCTTAGTGGTTTCTCTTAAATTGGGCCAGGGTTAGAACAGAATTCTGTTCTAAATACTTGAACATGCAAGTTGACCTCAATTTCATGTCTTAACTAATAATTACACTTCCAGTTAGTCCTAGATTATATATTGGTTATATTTCTAAATGTCCTCCTGAAAAGAGCTTTTTATGATAGAGTTCTTACCATGGGGTGATTTGACTTAAGCTTAAACAAGTGTCTACTCTGTGTCTCTAATACACTGAGGAGATGTGAGACAGAAAATTTTTATATTCATAACTACACAGAATTCTTGTAAGTTGCTGAAACATGAAATAACCAAATAAACTTTTTTTATTGAAATGGGTTTCTTAAGAACATAAATGTATTATGTAACTTTCCAAACTTGTTAAACCGGAAAGAACTACAGCAATTTCATAACATGAAGCTCAATCTGTGTAAAACTATGTAGCATAAAATATTCAGCTGCTAAGGTAGCAGGAAAGTTCCAGGAGATAGTTGCATAAATCTGAAAGTAGTTAACCTCTTTTGTTGATCTTCCTCATTCCATTTACCAAAAGAGTGGGCCTGCTTTGCCCAGTCTTTGGAGTTTATAATTTTATTTAGCTCAATCTGTGTATTTTGAATGGTCTTTCAGATATTAGAAAGTTCAACAACTTCAGGAGAGATGATATTGTTCAGACTAAGGATATCTTTGTCTAAATATTTTTAAATTTAGTAAATAAAACAAGAATGAAGCAAAGGGTACAAAATAAATGATGTCACAATTTCTTTTTTAATGTGAGGAAACAGAAACATAATAAAGTTAAATGGCTTTTGCTCAAGGTCGCTGGTCCCCCACTGTTAAGAACTGTCATTTGAAAGATAATTGGGGAGTGGCCTGGCTTGTGCACTCACAAAAGTGGAGCTTTCCCACCCCAGGAAACACAGACATCCAGCTGTGTAGCTGAGGTGATGTTGCTTTTGGAAGATTATTCGACTGCATATTTGCATATGTGTTAACTTCTCATCAATGATATTTGATATGAGTGTTGGTAGACGATCTCTACAGTTGTATGTGAAGTTGAGTTTTCTATAATAAAAATGCACATGTACACATTTCAATGGAGCATTTACACTAGTATATAAAGAGGCAACAAAAAAATGCTATTATCCTTATTTATAAATAGTTGACTTAATTAACATTAGCTAAAATTTGACTTTATCCAGTCTTAAGACTTTTCCTAGAGAACTGATTACCTTTAGAATTAAACTAAAGCTTTAGTTTAAAAGTATAAATCTGTGTTACCTAATTTGAGAATAAATCATAGATTTTTGGAAAGCTGTGTGGGACTGCTCCTTTACATGGTGCAAGAAATACCAAACAATTTATATCTTATTTAAAAGGATTTGGGTTGAGTCTATAAATTGATAATATGCATGATTGTGCTGATGTTACACAGTATGAGTTGATTCTTCTTGAAAGTAATGGTGAAAGTATTAATATACTAAGTTGACATGTCATACCTAATGAGGAACTGTATGTTAAATGAATATTAAAGCCATTTTTCTTAGCTTACTACTTACTCCTAAGTAATTTCCTCTTGCTTCTCATTTCCCACACAGCAGCTAGAGTGAGCTTTTAAATAATTATCAATTGTATAACATTCTTCTACTTAAAACCATTCACTGACCTTAGGATAAACTCTAGTCTTCTTTCCTCAGCCTGTGAGGCCCTGCATGATCTGGTCCTTGGCTTCCTTCTGCTTCTCACTTATCCTAAAACAGTCCTCTTCGCCTGCTCTCTGCCGTCACCCTGGCCTGCGTGCCGTCCCACGAAGACACCACCTCCTTTCAGCCTCAGCACTTTCCCACATGCAGTGACATGTGCTTGAGCACCTGCTCTTCAAATGTCCTAAGGATGCTTCTTTCTTCTTGCCATTCTGATCTCCACTAGAACGTCACGCCTTCAGTGCGCACTTGCCTAACATTCTTCGCAAAGCATTGTCATATTGTTACTGAGCAGGAAGGGGCTCTTTCACGTGGTGTAATACCCAACAACTGGTGTTGCGGAAAACAGGTCTTTATTTACAACATTCCAACCTGGGGAGTCTGTGATCACTCTAGCCCAGAGCCCTGTTCTCCCATGGTACCCAGCACTTCCCTTGCTCCCCATAATGCTGGAAGCCAATACCATGCCCAGAAGTTCCCCATCCCTTATCAGCCAGCTCTCTCCTTCCGGATCCAGTGTATGATGTCATCAGCTTTCATATAGTAGTCCAGGATGTCATCAGCCCCCTTATAATAGCGCAGGAAAACATGTGCCATGTTGCACTGGGTCATGGTGAAGTCCAGGTTTCACCAGAGTCCTCTCTGCCTGTCCCAAGTTTCAGAAGTCCAAAAGTCCAGGCTTTGGAGGCCACTGAAGTCAGCACGATCAAAGCAGCAGCGGGCAGCCTTCTCCCTAGCCCAGATCATGTGGCCAAATCATCCCTACAAACTGTATAGCTGCTCCTTCTTCCTCTCAGAGCACATGGCTTTTTCCTCTATCTCCTTGTAAATCGCATGGCTCTCCCTCTAATGGCTGCCACCTTATTTTTAAACCCCTGACTTTGGACTGTGACACAGTGGGCAGGGTAACCGGTTTAACTGCTTCTGACCATTAGCTGAACCTTGTGCAGGCCCCCTAAGCTCTTTTGTCACCATTCTAGGGTCAAAGCCCCTCCCATCTTCTTGGTGCCTTGGAAGGACCATGGCTATTTGCGTAACTAAGACACTAGCTATCATAGATATGCAGAGGCATCTCTTAGGATAAATGGCTGTGCTCCATTGAGTGCCATCCAGCACTGCTTTTCGTACAGCTGGGTTCTTTTGTTTAGTTTAATGTTGCCGTTTGTCTCCCCCATTTATCTATAAGCTTCCTGAGAGGGATGCCTCTGTCTGTTTCACAGACTGCATCTCAGGCTCTTGATATGTATTTGTTGAAATAAATCCTCATGTATATCCAAGCCTAAGATGAAGTTATTAGCTGAGCAATAATCAGACAAGTCTTTTATATATGAGTATATTTGTCTTGGTAAGCCCAGTAGGTGAAGTGTGAGTGTGGGCCGTTGTTATAAAAGTAGATAAAGGGTCACCAAATGTTCACAGCGCACACATTTTGATATGGATGTATTTCCAACCTACCGCATCTTCTGTGCTGGAAGTAATTAGGGCCTGTGGAGCGAAGTGAAGGAAACATTCACAACGCTGAGCAACCTAAAGTGAAGGCAGGGGTATGTTGTCTTTCTTGTGACAATCTCTTTTTTTTTAATAATTATTCTTCCCTTTGAAAAGTCTAACAGTAGTACTTACATCATTGACTTTACTGATAATTAATAGTGTTCTCCAAACACCTACACATCTTCTCTCCAAAATATCCTGTGTAATGCCACTACTGGAAAGAACAATTTCAATGACAGAAGAGTGCTTTTGAAGTATAGATCAGATGGTCTATTATAAGGAATGTGCCCTATTATAAAAGAGAGAAAAACCTCTGCTAGAACATAATATTTTATGTAACATGCCTGGTATATTGTTTAACAAGACATTTTATGGATACTTCATCAGGCTATGACTTGATTAAGAAGCAGAACAAGCATTCACCCACATTTTCTTTTTTTGAATCCTTAAGATGTTTTCTGTACTATTTTCACCCCAGTCACAAGCTTATTAGCTTGGGAATGAGGTGACAGGGCCTTTGTCTTTGAATCTTGTAATTATAATTAATAGTAAGTTAAAGGGAAGCAGAAAGCTTATATTCAAAGTTTAAACTAAAATGACTCTGTGGCACTTAGGGCAGGTGCCAGGAAGATATTAAGTAAGAGCTCATTATTCTTATTAATTAAAACTTCAGGGAGACATCTCTGAGAATGAAAGTCATTCTGTGGTAACAAGAGGGACACCTATTTGTGGACAAAGCTTGAGGAGTGGCACCTTTATTTATAAAACCAGGTGGTGGAACACAGCCTCATTCATTTCATTTATACTTTGTCTATTGCTGCTTTCATGCTACAATGGCAGATTTGAGTAGTCAACAACAAAGACTATATGGCCCATAATTTTATTATCTGGCCCTTTACAGAAAACGTTTGCCAACCTCTGCTTTAGCATATAACTACTCCTTTCTCAATCATCTTTGACCCATCCCTCCACTGCTCTGAACCCAGCCAGTGCCTACCTAATAGAAAACAACTGACAATAGTTAAAGCCTTTCCTACATCATTAGAAAATAACAGAAGGAAAAGATTAGTCTTTTTAGAATGTTCAGATGCATCTCAGTAAATCCCCCTAGCTAGAAATAAGACAACATTTAGCTTGGTTTTTGCTCCTCATGTCATCTTGAAAAGAAAAGGCTGCTGAGGTTCTGAGCTCACTCTACAGAAAGGCATGGCCTCTGACCACAATCCACTGAAATGTATGCCCTGGATCTGCCACTTGATAAATTCATGACCTTGAACTGATTACTTAACCTCTCTGTACCCCAGTTCCACCATGTGCTACTTGGGGATAATAGTAGACCTAATTCATAGGGTGTTATGGCCATTAAATGTGCTAATGTGTGCAATTTTAAGGATAAAGAACTGATTCTAATAGAGTGATAGTTATTTCTCTTCTGCAGCTTCTTCAAAAGACTGATCAGAGATAAATAGAATGATAAGACTTGACTCAGTATACTAGGAAAATTATCAGTGCTTATTAAATATTCTCCTACATTTATTATTTATAGTGTGCTCTATAAAATAGGTGAAATAAAGGCAGTGTTCTCTGACAACTTGAAGTACAAAACAAGGCACATAATTTTAGCACAAGAGAACAGATTAAGTACCTTACCAAGTACAGAATGTAGTACATCAGCACAGAAGCCTTGCATAGACAGGGATGTGGGAGGGATGCTGTCACCTGGTTTTTCCTATAGCACCAGAGAATTGTTAGCTGTAAAGGACAGGGTCCTCCAATTCCCCTAAGATTATTATGTCAGGTGGCTCAGGTCCAATATACACCCTCACGACTCCTAGATGGTTTCTTTAACTCAGGGTTTAGTAGTGACTAAATGGCTTAAGTAGTTACTGCAAATGATAATAATTATCTGCAATCTTTATAATAATAATTATTGATTTTTAAAATACACATATAAATAATAAACTGTGAAAGATTAAAACTAAGTGGAAGTAACTAAAATCATGAGCCTCAAAATCAAACTGTCCTGAATTCAAAGTCAGCCTCTTTCCATTACCAAATGTGAACTTGAGAATTTACATAAGTCAACCTCTGCTTACTTTGTCATAAAATCACAAAACTATTAGTACCAAAGTCAATCATTCAACCCGATATTTGACGAGCATTTTTTAAGTAGCTATATGCCAGCATAGATGGGGGTGAGTATACAGAAAGGATGCAGCAAACAGAGCAGCTATAACCCCTGCTCTCATGAGCTTTCATTTCCCTTATGAAAATTAAAAGCACTTTGTACAAGTTCTGGTGTACATTGAGTTTTCAAACAATATTTGATCTCATTACCATTAATTGATGGTGATGGAGGAGGAAGGCACCCGTAGTTCATTATGGAGTCGGTAATAACATTGAACTTCTGTGTCTGGGGAAGTATTTCTGGTCCATGTGTTCTCCATCTTGATCATCACCCAGTGATCTGGGTTGGTTGGGAGTTACAACTCTCGATTGAGATCTTAACCACTAGGACCTAGTCTTTGCTGATGCCCTTATATAGTGATCGAGTCAATAAGAAGTGTTTATTGGCTGATTGTTGTGAAGCATTAAGTGCCTTCTGATATACGCTGGAAATATTTCTTTTCATTGAAAGACCATTCAATGGATGAAGTAAAATACATTCTTTGAAAAATAAAATATCAGCGTTTGACTGAAATTTGTGCAGAATGATTAGAACAAAAAAAAATTTATGAGAGAAATTTATAAAATGAACCCATGTCAGAAAAGGATTGTGTGGGCAAAGACAGGAGAGAGTGTGACCAGTCACGTGGAGAGGAAGTAGGAGTTGCAGACAGGATGGAGGAGGCTCCAAAGCAGAGAGATAAGAAGAGTCTGGAAAAACACTTCCAAAACTGATTAGTCACCAATGCATCTGTGTTTGTATTTTTCCTTAACTTTTACAAATAGCTCCCCTCCCAAAAGTCATTTGGGAAACTTATCTTTCAAAGTTCGTCAAGACATCAATGATTTAGTTATCTTCACTTAAAGAGGGTAATTTGTCATCTACTCAAGTGTGCACGTGCCTGCCAGGAAAGCAGGGAGCCCATATACATCATATTCAGTTGCTTCAAGGATTTGGTCTGCCTTCTTATGTGTATTTGAATACAGAATTCATTTCAGTCTGACATTTTTTACCTCTCATCATATTTTTCTTCTAATTAAGTTCTATAAATGTATCCTCTACCCAGTTTGAGCTGTAATAAATTCCTCTCCTGAATTGGCCTTCTGAAAGTCACAAACCAACATGATGATGAATTGCAAAATGAAAAATTTCCCTTCCACTGTGTTTATTTTGAGCAGGGAAGTGCTGGAGAGAAATGAAGCATTGTCTCACTAGACAGGAGGCCCTGCTCACAGTGGCACAAGCCTGTGAGTTGAACATTTGAAACACAGGTTGACCCCAGCAGATTTCCAAAATTATATAGGTCTAATGCAAGGAAGTGAATCCTCAGTTCCAAATATTGAGGTTAAGTGGTATTAATAGGAGGGATTTATGGTGAGAAAAGTTTTAATCTCATGTAAGCCCTGGAGCTACCCCTGTAGGAATAGACTGAGACCATTATTTCTTCAGGAACTTAATTTCCTAAAGTCTATATTGAAGAAGAAAGGAACATGGTTGTTCAGAGAATGTACTTTGTGAGAAATGAATGTATAATTTTTATTTTTAAGTCATTGTTTCACTTCACTACTTGGGCAAGTAAAAGCATTATGCCTTAGCTTTGAGATGGCTATGTTGAAATCGAACAATTTGTCGCTAACATTCAGGCTGGTATTTTGACAGGTGCTTAACACTGGGCACATTTGTTCCATTACATTGTAAGGCACAGATGAAACTATATAAATAAGGTTAAAACATTGCCACAGATAAAATGTCAGGCATTAACCTTGTAGACTCTTCGTTTTGGTATGGTGTAGCTCCAATATTTAAACAGCCACAGTGATCATAGCCCAGTTCAAATAATATTGCTTAATATGTTAATCGTTATTTTACATACTTCTCTCTCATTTCCCTCTTTGCCTTCACAGAGTGGGAATTGCCTTGTGCATCCTGAATTCATTACCGTCATTTGTATACTGTGCATTGACTGAAGCCAGTTTAAGTGGCATATTAGCACAGAATTTGAGCGCCTTTGCTTTGTGTGGATAGTAGGCCATGGAGTTAACGTTTCATTTATAGTGTTTATTAAAGGACTATGATAGTGGTTATGATTCATGATCTTTTCCTTGATAATGCCTGAAAATTTTTTTTTATTTTCTTAATAAGCATAGTTACTGGTCCAACTGCACTAACACCAAATTATCACTGGCATCACTTCTTCCTCCTAAAAAAAAAACCCCCAAAAACAGAATTATTATTTTCTAATTAGAATTAGACATGAGCAGTTACCTAAACCAACCGTCTCACTTGACGCATAAGGAATCTGCAATCCAGTGAAATTAATTAGATTGACGGTGATCAAAAAGCGATTAGTATTAAAGCCATAGCCAGGATGGAAAGTCTGTCTCCCCTGGGCTGCAGGCCAGCACCCTGGGAAAGCTCCTGCTTTGCTGAGTGAGAAAGTCACTGCCATTCATGTGTTCATAGTGTGACAGCATTCGCTCTCAGCTCCCCATCACTCTCCCTTCTTTCTCCCTGCGCAGCGTTGCCGTGCACCCCGACAAAGACATCCTGGTCTCCTGTGGCGAGGACCGCCTCTGGAAGGCCGTGGGGCTCCCCAGGGGCAACGTGCTTCTCACAGGAACTGGCCACACTGACTGGCTTTCCCACTGCTGCTTCCATCCCAGGTCAGTGCTCATAAGCCCTGAACCAGCCTGATCTCTCCAAGGAATACATTTGTGCATTCTGTTTCCTCCTCCTCCTGGCTTTTTAAAATTGAAATAGAAATAACGGACAAAAGCTGTACATATTTAATATATGCAACTTGATGAGTTGGGAGATAAGTATTCATTCTGAAACCATCAACACTGTTTATTCTATAAATATTTCTATCACCTTCAAAAGTTTCCTGCCACCCACCTTATCTATTATTATTATTATCACTATCATTAAAATGCTTACCATGAGATCTATCCTCTTAGCACATTTTCAAGCACACAGTCCAATAGAGCTCTAAGACTTACCCTGTAAAAGTGAAACTTTGTACTTTGCTGGTTTTGATGACATTTTTTTTTTCTCTCTGCAACATCACACCCTCACTGAATTTAGGACAGTGTAGATAAATGCTCCTTTAGCTTTCATTATATTGGCTTTAGATTGATTGCTTTTGATATTTGGTACCTGTAAAACTTAGTCCACGTGCTGATGCATTTAACAAGAGTAAAAAGCTTCCGAGAAGAAGTGTTATTAATGCTTCTTGTATTCACAAGCTCTGACAAGACACACAGGTTTCTAGTCAATAATGTATGCTAGCGTTTACTTTGCCTCATCTACTCTTGCAGGTTTTTCTTTTAGAATTAAGTTATCTGGCAAAAAGGATCAGAAGGCAGTGATCAATTTTGCTAAAAATTCACTGACACTCAAGATATTAAAGAGAACAAAGTAGAACTGAAAGCATTGAGTTCTATAATTTTCAGAATTCATTGAATTTTTATACTGCAAAGGCCAAGGGCACAGAAGGAAAGATATTATTAAACACACAGATACACTGAAAAGCTCTTCCCATAGTTGCCTGTAGTCAACTCCTACCCCAACCCCGTGTCTGTTATCCATCGTTACACTCAGCATTTGTAAACATGCTTGCATCTGGCTCTTTCTCTGGTCTTACTACTCCTGGAGACTCAGTTCTGGTGCAGTTTCTAAACCAGTCCATTGGGACATTTTGTTCTGAAGAAGGCTGTTATTGATTTGTTTTCATGAAATTTTTTATTTTTAATTTTATATTGGTATGATGTCAATGAAATTAGAAATTTAAAAAACCTAAGTTTTTCAGAAATTTCTGAGTTAATGAGAAGCGTGAACTCTTTTTTTGAAAATTTTCTCAAAATGCAATTTACCTCTAGTGCTAGAGGTGTAAATTTAATTTTTGAACATATAGTGCATTCCATATCTGGTATATGGAGAAACACAGCCATACCACCTCTCATCTCTTAGGAACATAAAGCCCATCTTGCAAGCAGAGACAATGCAATTAGAAGTATAGCCTATTGCTTATGTAGCTGCTGGGCATGCTAATCAGATTTCCATAATGCCCTGTTACCATGGCAGCCAGAGACTCAGATATTTTCTCATTAGAGCTTGACCAGCACAGCGTTCTTTTAATAGGTCTTCCTGTTTTCCCACTCAATTACTGAAATTAAAATGAGGTAAAATATATCATTATTCACTCATAATATGAATTTACATTCAGTAGTGTCTTTGGCAGAATGTTAGTAAAATGCAGCTATACTGTTTGCTTTTTTCTAGTATGTGAGATAAAAATGAGAGAAAAGACATTTAACTGTAAATGTTTTTAAGTGAGTACTATTCAACAGCAAACACTCCTTTGTAGATTTAATGAAAATGAATAATTATCCAAATAACAATAAAAAACTTTTTAAAAAAATGTGGGTAGAAATCATCTTTTTAAAATTATATTTTTCAATTACAGCTTACATTCCTTATTATTTTGGTTTCAGTTGTACAGCGTAGTGCTTAGACAGTCATATACGAGGTCTGTCCAGAATGTATCCAGCCATGTAATATGAAAAATAGAGACATTTATTGAAGAAAATGCAAGATACAAGAAACACTGTACATAGAACAATGATGCCTCAGTACCCTTCAAAGTAGGCACCTGGGACCTCACAGTTCTCCCAATCGCCATCAGTTGCCCCTTAGTATTTTCCTGAATACCGTTGATGGTCTGAAATCTCTTCCTTTTCAAAGGTGATTTTAGTTTTGGGAAAAGCCAAAAGTTGCAGAGCACCAAGTCTGGACTGTAGTGGGGCTGAGTCACCTGGGTGATTTGATGTTTCACAAAAATCCCTGCATGAGAAGATGATGCATGAGCAGGGGGGTTACCTTGAGGAAGCTGCTAGTCACCAGTTTTCTGTAGCTGCAGCCACATTTGTTGTATTGCATCTCTCAACTGATGAAGACCATTGAGATAGTACTACTTCTTAAGTGTTTGGCTAGGAGGGGCGTACTTGTGACTTCCCATTCAAAAAAACTTAGCTAACAAGGTCTTGTTCTTGCTGCAACTTTGCCACACCTTCTTTGGGTGTGGAGAACCAGACAGTTTCCACTGGGACAACTGGGCCTTCATTTCCAGATCATAGCTGTAGACCCATCATTCATCTCTGGTTATGACCTTCTTGAGGAAGTCTGGTTCACTGGAGCAGTTTGAATCAAGTCATTAGGAACTGCAGCACAGTGTTCCTTCTGCTCTGGTAGCAGAAGCCGAGAAACAAATTTTGCCATGACACATGTCATGCCAAGATTATGTTTCAAAATCTCAGACATAGTAGGTTTTAGAATCCCCAGGTCAGCTTCTAGTTCTCACACTCAGTCTCCAATCTGTTGATTGCAGCCTGTACATGCTCAACACTCTCAGGTGTTCTGCTCGGTGCAGGCCTCCCAGAGCATGGATCACTTTCGACAGATTCTTGACCATCTTTGAAGCATTTGTGCCACACTGTTATTTGTGCTGAACTCATTGCATCATCCCCAAATGCCTTCTGAATCATCCAAATAGTTTCCACAGAAGAATGTTCAAGCTTAATGCATTATTGGGTGCATGTTCATTGCTCTACTCAGTCATTTTGAATGCAACAGCCACACAGTACACATGCTCAATGGTGTCTATCACCCCCACTGACTAGTACAGTGAAGTCGTCATTGTTCACACATGTGCATTCCAGTCCACTCTCCTTGGCTGCAAGGTTACATCGATGTTGAACAAACCATTCTTATTCTGTTAACCATGGCTGGATGTTCTTCAGACAGATCTCGTATTTTACAAAGTGGTTCTCCTGATATTTCCAGTACCCACCTGATACCATACAGTTATTACAATATTATTGACATATTCCCTATGCTGTACTTTACATCCCTGTGACAGTTTTATAACTACCAATTTGTACTTCTTAATCCTATAACCCTTTTAATGCAGTTCCACAAACCCCCTCCCCTCTGATAACCATCAGTCTGAGATCAATTCTGAAAGAGTTTAAATATCAGACCTCGTTTTATAGAGCTTAATCTATGCAAGTCAATGCTGAAAACTATATACATATAATATATGTATAATATATGCATATAGTATATTTTATATAATGCATATATCGTAAAAGTTGTTGAAAGTCATGCTTTTTGAACTTAAATTTATGTCATTTGATTTTTATTTTGGCATACGTAATTAAGTCAGTAAAAACGTTTATTTTTGAAGATAACGTTTTTCATATTTCTCTATGTGTTTTATCTATTACATAACTTAAGAAATCAAACAATAAATTTGATTCAAATATGATAATTTAATATGTAGTTGTTTCTTTAGTTAATGAATGCCATGATAGTCCTCCTTAGAGCCCATCTTTGTGACCTGCTGGATTCTGCCCAGAGTAGACACACTATATACTTACATATTTCTAATCGTGATGCTCTTCACACAGAAAAAGTAATTTGTACATTTTCTTTATTTTATTTTTAATTGTAATTGCTCCTAGTCAAGTGTTTTCTTTAACTCTGAATTGAATGTATTCTCAATCACTATGACATTTGAGGCACTGTCTCTTCTGCCACAGTGCCATAGACCAGACTTCTTTGGGGGGTCAGTCCTACCCCAAGGTGACAGTAGTACACCATGACTGACCAAAGCAGTCTCATGTGTCCTGTTTCTCTTGCTATGCCAGATATTATCAGGACATAAACAACAAACACAACACTTAGAGCAATATTAATATGGAGCAAAGGAGGGCTAACAGGTGAAAACCAAACTGATGGGATAACTATCACCTCAGAACTCAAATAATATATTAAAATATGTAGAATAACAGATCTTATAAATATGTATTATACAGAAATATTCTGACAAAGCCATAGCCATCAAAGATTTCAGTGTCCTTCTCAGCTTTTAGTCTCTCAAATAAACAAAATTATAATGGAATTAGAGAAATTAATAAACTAGAAAGTGTATTTAATAGTATATATGTTGAATTTTGTACTTTATGAGAGAAAATACAGATTCTGTGTAATTATTCAATGTTAGATTTCTTAAATGTGTAAATCTTACACCAAAAATTTAGCATAAATGAACTTTTCAGAAAAGTAATTGCATAACCAATATTTGTGAGCAATATTCATAATAAAAAAAATGATAGCATATACTTACTAAAATATAATAACTCTGGAATTATTAAAAACAATGAAATAAATATTGGTCAAAGAGAAACTATAAACTGTCATTACCTAGCTGGTAAACAATCACAACCACAATACTTATCAAACTTGAGATGTAACCAAAGCTGTATTCAGAGTAAAATTCATTGCTGTAAATGCTGCCTTATTAAACAAATAATAAAACTAAGTGCATAATGAATTCAAATTAAAAAGTACAAGCAGTTGATGTAGTACAGAAAAGTAAAAGTATGAATAAATATAAACTAGAAGTTAATAAATTAGAATGAAATATTGAATATATATTCAAGTTTGATTTTGAAAGACAAAATAATAATGCGAGGAATTACAATAAAATAAGTAGATACTGCAGGAGAAATAAAATTGAGAAGTATAAATATAAACCTAGCCATTTAGAATGAGTTAAAGCCACATAGGTAAAGACTAAAAACTATATATGTTTGGATTTCTCATAAAACAATAGATTTTTATAAAAAGAAGTATTGCCAATACTGAATAAGATGAAACAGAAACCCAGAATAGATTATTAATTTTGAGAAAAACCTAATTTTAGAACTTCTACCTTGCATTCCCATCTTGAGCAGTTTTATGATTGAGTTTTAAAAATTTTATTAAAAATGTAAATCAGTTAATTTTTAGGCTTATTGAATGGGGAGGGAGGAAAATAAAAAATAAATTTTAGTATTGGTTTTACAAATCTAGCATAAACATGATTATAAACTAAACAAATGTAGTACCTCCATCACAGCTGTAGGTTCATATCATAAATATAGATTCAAAACTTTTAAAAACAATGTAACAAATGTAATTTAGTTATATGTTTAAAGGTAATTTACAATGATCAAGTAAAATTTGTACTTAAAAAGCATGGAATACATAAGTGATTTAATTACAATGATATCATATTATAAATTATATTGATAGATAGATAGTAAAAGTTAATTTAAGGTGGGGTTGTTAAGCCCTACGTTTTGAAGTCGACAAGAAGAATGGATTTTGTAGAGCTGGGAATCAGGAAGACCTGGCAGGTGAATGTAGAATCTGGATGCTATGGATTTAGATGAGTCAAAAGAGAAATACATCCTTAAAGGTAATAGGACGAAGTAAGGAAAACAAAACCAAACAGGCAAAAATACCTAAAATCAAAAAAGGAAGAAGTCTCATTTGTCCAAATGCTCACATCCCTATTCGAGCCTAGTTTCTTCCTCAATTAGTGAATATTCTCAATAAATGTTAGCCATATTTTTCCTTTTCCTTAATGGTAATGATTATTTTTATTTAAATATTTTCAACATTTACATTACTAAACATACTCAAAAAAGAAAATGCATGTGGGAAACTTTTAACTATAAACATTGTACAAATATACAGGCTATACATACTAAAGGCATTTAAAAACTCTTATTACAAAGGCTATATTGTCATCACCAGTGTTTTGAACTCTGCATCTCTTAGGTTGGCTATCTCCACTGTAATAGCATAATCAATAAAATATAGTTTGAAGAAAAGGATGTATTGTTCTAGAATAACATTATACACATGACTGATTATTGCCATGTATTATTTACAGAGTAAATTGGCTTTGTTTATATCTAACTCTGTAGGTTCCTTAGTAGGATTTGTATATCAGGACATTTCTTAGAAATGACATGGGTAACTCAACCACTGTAGAACTGGCTGGTATTACATATTTACCCATAGAAGGCAATCACACATTGGTAAGGTAAAGTACCCTGTGCATTTACTTGGTAGATTGATGAACTAGCTCTTGAAAGTTTTTCATTTGTCACTGAGTGATGATTGAGTGGAACAACACAGTGGAACACTGGCACTGTTTTTGCACTGTTTAAAGAGCAAAAGTATAATGCTAAAAAGAAGGAAACTTAAGCATACTCCAGTGCAAGGGAGAAGTGTCTCAACAGTTGGCAAATGGAGTTTCAAGTTCCCTTGTTGGAATACTAGCTTTTCCTTTGCTAGTCCTGTTAGCATTCTCATCTGTGAAATTGGTATAATAATAATACCTACTTTTTTGGTCGATTGTGAAGACAATAGCATATGAAAAACACAAACCTGGCACATGTAGGCTCAATAAATGTTACCCACAATTTTTTTATTCATCCATAGGAATTTTGAGAACTTAAAGTACTCATAGCTCAAAAATTGCTCTAAAACAAGTAGCCTTTAATACAATGGGCTAAGAAGGAAAAGTCTATTGCAATGTCTGAGTTACACCAAACTCCATTAAAATAGCACTGTCCATGAAAAATTAATTGGGAACATCATCCTCAAGGTCTTACCAAGTTAATCATAGAAACAGTTATAAACAAAAAGAGAAATATAATTACTGCGAAAAGACATGTTATTTATCGGTTCTTAGCATTTAAATATATATTTAAAAATTACATAGATTAACTCTTTGTATTCTTTTTTTACAGAAGAGAGAATGAATCTTGTACATTATATATATATAATTTAGATTACGTTTTAGAAGAAAAAAATTTTGGCCAGAAACACCAAAAATTATTTTTTAAATAGTTTTTTCATTTGGTTCTGTTTTTAAATAATGTGAAGCATGTAGTGTTTGACCTCCTGTGACCATAGGCATTTAGACATGTCTTGAGCAACTGAAATACACAGTTGCATATCATTCTATGGGTTAGTATTAATAGATCAATAAAATACATGCTACACTAACTTAATCATATGTTATTTGATCTTTAGTTATACCAATTAAATGCTCACTGACAATAGCATGGTTTTGAATGTAAACACAATGCCCATTTTTCCTGATGCTTAGGGTTGCATATTCTTGTGTACAACCACAGCTCATTATGTGAAACAGCATGCATCTTCCCAGATAGCTCTACGAAATGAAAGCAGTTGAGATTAGTGGTTTAAACAATTTCACAGTGCTGTGTTTTTTTCCTGAGTTCACTGCCTGAGGCAGAAATAGAGCTGACAGTATCCTATTAAACATAACTTCTCCCCTTATAAGGTGATTTATGATTGTGAATAAATGGCCCTCTCCAAAATCCCTCATTCTCTCTCTTCCCTGTACAAGCTACCTATTCATGTATTTATATGCATCTAACACTGTAGTATGAACACTTCTTGACAAGTATGTCATTTACTTTTTTAAAAGAACAGAAGCATGGATAAGCTTTTTATTTGCTAGAAACAAAAGGTCTAGAGTTCAAATTTCAAAGCATAATGAAGATATTGATGTATCATTTCCCTAAAATTGTGATGTTCTGCACCTTCCTGAGTTTCAGAGGTAGATGCTTTCATAATCAGAAACCTCATTAGATTTTTACCAAGATAGTTTTTTTTTAATTTATTCATTAGAGAGAGAAAGAGAGAGACCAATTTGTTGTTCCACTTATTCATGCATTCATTGGTTGATTCTTCTATATGCCCTGACTAGGAATCGAACCCACAACCTTGGACAACCTTGGCGTATTGAAATAATGCTCTAACCAACTGAACTAACTGGCCAGAGACTTACCAAGATAGTTTTTAGACATACTTGTTAAATAAAAATATTCTACTTCGTATTTTCTGAGGAGATGTATGTTGTGCTTCTGTTCTTAGCAAAGCTTGTCACTTTTACATGAAGGACATGAAGGGGCTGAGCATTGAAAGAAATATCATACTTCTTTAAATGCATTTCTTGTCTGATTCTAAAAGTAAAACATGATCACCATAGAGAAGAGTGTTAAGAAAGCATTTTGCATAGTCTCACAGCTCAGTGCAAACTTGGGGAGACTGCCCAAGGGCCCTCCTCAGGCAAGTGGAAGGATATGCTTATACATTAGAAGCACCTCCTGAAGTCAGAATTCTTTTTGAGTGTGGATATGACAGAGCAGCAGCTCTGTCATTTTATGTAACCTCTGAGAGCCTCAGTTGCTCATTTTAAAATGGGGATAACATAGTTTATAAGATTTTTGTGATGACTGAGTGAGAAAAACCTATGTAAAACATCAGCAGTCATGGGCTCAGAGTAACCATTTGCTAAGAGTACCATTGCTGGTATGTTTTTTTGTGTGTGTGGTTTGCTCTGAAACCAATATTGTCTCCGGATCTATTGGCTTATCTCCTCTTTCTAGCAAAAATATATATCGTCGTCGGCAGCCGTCCATCTCGAGAGACGATGGTGTAGCTTCTTAAGAGTCTATCTGCACCGCCGAGAATGGCTGTGCAGTCCGACTCGGGAGTGACACGGTATCTGTCTCCTCCCGTGTTGAATCGACATCTTGCGATGACGCTGGAGTGCCCTCTCCAGTGAAGCTGAAGCTACAGAGCCTGGGCAGGGTGATATGGAGGGTCTGCTGTTGCCCATGCAGCAGACCCCCCCTCTCTTCGCAGCTGAAGGGTCCAGGGGAAAGACGGGGTCAATACAGCTTGGCTTCAGGTGCGCCGCAGGAGTTGCCGGTGTTGACTACAACGTCAAACCGCCTTAGGGACTCCGGCTCCGGATTTTCTGTCGGGGTTTACTCCCTTAGCCTTTCCCCTGAAGAGGTATGCCGCAAGGCAGCGGAGCTTTTTTGGAGTCAGAGTTTTCCTTCTCCGAAGCAAATATATATATATATATATATATGTAATATATATAAAATACATACATAAATATATTTTATATTATATATAATATATTTTATATATATTTGAAGAATATTATAAGTGAAATAAGGCCAGGGTCTGTGTTCTTATAACAGAGCAGATTAATTGGAATATTATAGGGAATCAGTAGATATTTCTTTAATTAAAATGAACAGAATTGAAGATGTTAGACCAGGAATTTGGCCACTTCCTCTAATACTCCTGTAGGTGTCATGTGATTGTAGGGATATACTCACATATATCAACATACATGCATGCTCAAACATGCCACTTGTTATTTATTTATTTATTTATTTTTCAGATTTAATGTGTTTTATTGATTAAATTATTACATTTGTGCCAATTTCCCTTCCCTCTGCTCCCCTCCACCCGGTGGCCCCCCTCCCTCCAGTTGTCCCCCCCTTTTAGATTATGTCCATTAGTTGTGCATACAGTTCCTCCCAACCTCTCTCCGTCTATTCCATTCCCTCCTACCTTGATCCCCAATTCCTATATCATCTCCCTCCCTTTCCCCATTCCCCCTCCCTGTTGACCTCCCCCCAATATGCTTCCCGTACCCACAGTTCCTCTTCCACTCTCGTTGCCTATTTAGTTTGCCTTTGTTTCATCTCCCTAGCTTCTGTTTTTTTTTAAACCAGTCCCTTTAACATCTCATATAACAGTGGTTTGGATCTAATGAACTCTTTCAGTTTTATTTTGTCCTGGAAACACTTTCTCTGTCCTTCTATTCTGAATGACAATTTCGCTGGATAGAGTATTCGTGGTTGTAGGTTTTGGATTTTCATTACTTTGAATATTTCTTGCCAGTCTCTTCTTGCCTGTAGGGTTTCCCTTGAGAAGTCAGCTGATAGTCTAATTGGGACCCCTTTGTACATAATTCTTTTCTTCTCTCTTGCTGCTTTTAAGATTCTCTCTTTATCTTTAATTTTTGACATTTTGATTATAATGTGTCTTGGAGTGGTTCTCCCTGGGTCCAGTCTCTTGGGAACTCTCCTTGCTTCCTGGACCTGCAGGTCTATTCCCTTCCCCAAGTCTGGGAAGTTCTCCTTTATTATATTTTCACTCAATTTTTCAAGTTCTAGTTCATCTTCCTCATTCTCTGACAAACCAATGATTCTTATGTTGGGCCTTTTATAGCTGTCCCAGAGGTTTCTGATCCTTTCATTGTTGCTTCCCATTTCCTCTCGCTGCATTGGTTGACTGTTTGTTCCTTCTCCATATTCCAGTTTGTTGAAATGAACTCTGGATTTTATTTCCTTTCCTTCTGTCTCGTATGCGGTTTTGTTCCTTTCGTTATGAAAGTTTTTCGCTTCTTTCATATCTTTTTCCTGCTCTTTTGTGAATTCTGTAAGCCACCTGATAACAATGGCCCAGAACTGAGCCTCTGACAGGTTTCTTATCTGTTCATCTGTCAGGTTCTCTATCTGCTGCCTGGTGAGTTGTGTTACCGGTATTTCTACAGTTGCCTGTCTCATTTTGACAGATGCGTTTTGTTTTCTTGGGCTGGCTGTCGGGGGCAGTGCCTGTGTACGCGTCACAAATTAGCGACCGGCGCCTGCCTGTCTGCAACCTATTTCGCAGCCCTGTGGTGCTTTCTTTGGGGGCGGGGGTCCAAGATGGATTCACACAGTTATTCAGCTAGGAGACCGGGATCCGTCCTCCCGCCCCCCTGGGCCTCACTGTTCAAGGCGATGTGGCGGCCACTCTCCCCAGCGCCGGAGTCGCGCACCGCCAGAGGCTTGGCCGCCGGGATTCCTCTCCGGGGTCGCGCACCGCCAGGGGCTTGCGCAGCCAGGATTCCTCGCTGCCCGCCGCTCAGGGTGCGACCGAAAACAGCACTGCCCTCTTTAACTCTTACCTGCCCAAATGGCACCGCTGGTTTATAACTTCATATGTTGGACTTCCGTGTAGTTTTATTTTCTGGAATTTCTAGTTATCCTTTGTTTTGAAGTAGTTGTATTCCTCTATAGTTGTAGAGGGAGACCTAGCGTGTCCGTCTAAGCCTCCATCTTGGCCGGAAGTCCCCCACTTGTTATTTATTGATATCACTGTATCAAAGGAACCCAAACCTAATGGAAGCCTTTCATTTGCCATAAAAACCCTAAAACATAAAATCTCTGAATAATATTACAATGAGACTAAACTTCAGTTGAAACCTATCATAAAGAGAACTACTTTCAGAATGGCAAAATAAGGACCTTCAGAAATCTCCATTGCCCTGGCTGGTGTGGCTCAGTGGATTGAGCACCAACCTGTGAACCAAAGGGCTGCCGGTTCAATTCCCAGTCAGGGCATATGCCTGGGTTGCAGGCCAGGTCCCTATTTGGGGGCGCTCAAGAGGCAACCACACATTGATGTTTATCTCCCTCTCTTTCTCCCTCCCTTCCCTTTGCTCTAAAAATAGACAAGACCTTAAAAAATTTTCCCATAAAAGCAAAAATTGCCAAAATTTTTTTCAGAACTCTAGACCTTAACCAATAGCCTGCATCAATCCAGAAAGCATTTATTCAAGAAAAGTTGCAGAATCTGAGTAAGAAGTGAAGCTTTTCACGTTTTGACTGATTTCATTCCCAGCCCCCTCTCATCAGCTCTGCTGTGGCCTTGCAGTCATGGTAGGTGTGCAAATCAGTGTCAGTGAGTAGAGAGGACAAGTTTGGAGATCCCAGCAAGACCTGTTCTCAGAGAAATGTGACTATTTGAACTTTCTAGAAACCCCCTGGAAATGTACATTTTCAGGGATTTTTAAAATTTGACCTGAGTCAGAGTTCATTTGGTTAAAATGGACTATTTGTAGTTGTAGAGCTTTGGTAGCAAATAATTAAGAGCAATGGTTTAAAATTGCAACTGCCTAAAGCCAAATTCCATATAATCTCACTTATATGTGGAATCTAATGAACAAAATAAACTGATGAATGAAATAGAAGCAGAGGCATGGATGCATGAAACAGGCTGACAGCTGTCAGAGGGGAGGCAGGAGGTGGGGCTGGATGAAAGAAGGTGAGGGGATTAAGCAAAAAAAAGAAAACGTGTATACATACAACACACGGACACAGACAGCAGTGTGGTGATAGCGAGAGGGAAGCGGGGGTAGGTGGAGGTGGGCAACTGGGAGAAAAAGGGCAGAAAAGAGACTTCGCTTAGGCAATGGGCACAGCATGCAAGGTGCAGGTGATGTTTTGTTGAATTGTACACTTGCAGTATGGTTTTGTGAACCAATGTCACCCCAATAAATTTAATTAAAAAATTGCAACTGTCTGAGGCAGCAACTGACAGTTGAGCAAACAAGTGGTTGACCAAGGTTCCTCAGCAGAAAAACTGGAGAATTAAATGTCCAAGGGGGGTTTAAAACACTCTATCACATGCCTAGGAATATCAAAGGATTCATGCATTTGGAGAACTGTGTGACTATCCAACAAAGAATTGAGAAGGGTCTAATCTCTTCCCTCTTGACTGACCTGGAGGGATTCTGTCAGCAGAAAGTAAAAGCTGAGGCAGGGTTGTAAACTACCAGAGTTGAAAATGTGCCCCATTATGTACACAGAGCCACTGGCCAAAGACTGGCTAACTTACTGGTTCAAGGCATTTAATCCTGACTTGTTCAATTTTTAGTTGACCACTGAACTAAACAATTTGACTTCTGTGGTGACACACAACAAAGGACATAGACTTTACTGAATTATTTCAAAAAAGTTACTAAACAAAAAAATCCAAAGCCAACAGCAGCAACAAAAAAACCCTGGAGAGGAAGAAATCTGATTTCTAGTTTCCACATAACATTTTTTTAAATGTCAGGTTTTCAATAGTAACAAAAATAGAAAACGACAGTAAGCAGGACAGTGTCCAGAACCTGTAAATAAGTTATGTTATACAATACAACAAGATAAGTTAAAATTGCAAATGTTTAAGATTCTAATCAGCTGACCTTAAAATAAGATTGTCCTGGATTACCGAGGTGGGCCCAGTGTAACCACAAGGCTCTCTTAAATGTGGAAGAAGACAGAAGGGTAAGAGTAAGAGCTATGGGAAGTGAGAAAGAGAGTCTCCGTTAGAGACACCGGAGGAAACCAGTTCTTTTGACATTGTGCCTTCAGCCCAGTGACACTTATTTTGAAGTTTTGGTCTCCAGAATTGGAAAATAATAAATGTGTGTGACTTTTATCTCACTAAATTTGTAGTAATTTGTTACCACAGCAAAATAACACTATTATTGCTCTTATTTATTCTAAGCATTCTATTATTTCTGATGCTATTATAAATGAAATATTCTTAATTTAATTTTCAGGTTGTTCAATGTTAGGGTATAGAAATACAGTAGATGTTTGTATATTAATCGGGTATCAATATATAATCTCATTTATTCATTTTAATGTTTGTAGTAGATTTCTTAGAATTTTTTATGTACAAAATTACGTTATCTATGAAGATAATTTTCTTTTCTTAATATCAATGCCATCCATTCATTTGTTCATTCATTCATCCATTCATTTTTTTCTTACCCAATTATTTGACTAAAACCTCTGGAACAATGTTGAACAGATGTGGCAAGAACAAACACCCTTAGGGGAAAATGTTCAGTCTTTCATTATGAAGTATGATGATAACTGTGAATTGTTTGTAAATGCCTTTATCAGGCAGAGGAAGTTCCCTTCTATGCCCAACTTGAGTGTGTTTATTGTGAGAATGCATTGAATATTGTTTGTTTCTGCAGCTATTAAAATGATCGTGTAGTTTTAAATCTTTATTCTATCACTATGGTGATTTATTTTTTTTAATGTTGATCCACTTTGCATTTCTGGCATACATGCTAGTTGGTCATGGTATATAACCATTTTTATTGAGGATGTTTGCATCTATATTCTTAAGAGATACAGGTCTATGGTTTTCTTATGATGTCTTTGTCTGTTCTGGGAATCAGAGCAATACTGATTCCCAAGATGAGTTGGGGAATGTTCCCTACTTTTGTAATTTTAGGAAGATTCTGTGAGGGATTAGTGTTAATTCTTCTATAAAGACTTGGCAAAATTCATCAGTGAAAATGTTTGAATAATCTCCCCCCAAAATAGATATTCAGCTTAATCTCTATAGTAAAAACAGAAAACTAAAAATTAAATTTAAAATATGTATAAAGTTTGATTTTAAGTTTGTACTACTTCATGCTTCCTCTCATAATATAAGAATGCCCATCTTGCCAACTCTGAATTCCAGTATTTTTTCCTGAAGTCTTGGATGTGTAATGAGAATGCCATTGACATTTAAAACTGATATTATTAGTGAAACTATTCTTTTTTTATATATTAGCTATTTTCATTTTTCCTTGGTGGATAGATTACATAACATTTTTCTATTTTTTTAAATTTATTCACTTGTAAGAATCTTTTATTTGTTAAATATAACAATTTTATATTATGTTATATATAAAGATCTTCTGCACTTATCTTCAAAACTTTTTTTTGTTTCATAAAGATCTTTGATTATGATTTTTGTAGATGTCATTCTGTTGTTTGATATTAAATCTTTCCAAAAGTTAACATAGTATTATCTAACATACAGCTTTCTTAGCTTTAATACAAATAAAATATCATTTATTTTTCTCTTTTATGGTTCATATTTTTAAAGTTTTATTATTTAATCAATTAATTTTATTCTAAATATAACTATGTTTCTGTTTAATACAACGTTAAACTTGGGTTCAAATTAAATATTTTTATTATTTATATTTATTGCCAATATTTATTTTGATATCAGATGCTTATATAACTCTATGGTTAGCTGGTGATATCATTCACCACTGGTGTTTTTACACCAATATTTTCCTCTTTATGTTCTTGTTTCCTTCAAGTATGGATCCATATTATTTATTAGTGCAATGATTCTTGATAACACACATTTTCTTTCTCATTTTTGAATAAAAATATTGAATCTAAACATTGTATCTAATTAAAACCATTTTATTTATGTTTTAATAATTAATTTTTGTTCATCTTTTTGTTCTTTCTGCCTGCATTATTCAACATAAATTTGATTTCCCAAGTCTATAATCTGTTTATATCAATCTCATCTAATTCATCTCTTTATCCTCTCCCAGAGGCAAAGTTAAAATATTAAATTTTTGTTTTACTAATTACCATTTATAAAATAACTTATTTATGTTTGCATCTCCCTTGCTGATTTTATTTTGATAATTATGTTTTCTTCAATTCATTTGAAAGAGAAAGAGAAAGGGAGAGAGAGAGAGAGAGAGAGTATGGATTTGTGGTCTCACTTATTTATGTCCTCATTGGTTTACTTTTGGCTGTGTCCTGACTGGGGATCTAACCCAGAACCTGACATATCAGGATGGTGCTCTAACCAATTGAGCCACCTGGACAAGGTGATATTTTTTCTTTCTTTTTGTATTAGTTTATTTTTTATTGTATTTTTTTCAGTATCATTTAGTCCCCTTATGTACCCCTTACCCCTCCAGTCACCACATTGTTATCCATGTTCATGAGTCCTTTCTCCTTTCCGCTCAGTCCCTCCAACTCCTAAGTCCCACCCACCCCATTAGCTGTCATCCTGCTATCTAAGAGTTATCTCTATTTTGCTTGTTAGTTCAGTTTTTTCATTACATTCCACATATAAGTGAAATCATATGGTAGTTGTCTTTCTCTGACTGGCTTATTTAATTTAGCATAATGTTCTCCAGATCCATCCATGCCGTAGCAAAGGGTAAAATTTTCTTCTTTTTTATAGTTAAATAATATTCCATTGTATACATGTCCCATAGTTGTTTTATCCACTCATCTACTGATGAACACTTGCACTGCCTCCATATCTCAGTGACTGTAAATAATGCTGCAATGAACATAGTGATGTTTATATTCTTTTGAAATAGTATTCTGGTTTCCTTTTGATATAGTCCCAGAAGTGAGTTCACTGAGTCAAAAGGCATATCCATTTTTTAATTTTTTGAGGTGTCTTCATCTTTCTTTTCACAGTAGCTGTACCAGTCTGCATTCCTACCAACAGTGCAAAAGTGTTCCCTTTTCTCCACATCCTCTCCAGGACTTGTTTGTTGGTTTACTGATGATAGATAGCCATTCTGACAGGTGTCAGATGATATCTCTGTAGCTTTAATTTGCATTTCTCTGATGATGAATGACAGTGAACATCTTTTCATATGTTTATTGGCCATCTGCACGTCCTCTTTGGAGAAGTGTCTATTCAGGTCCTTTGCCCATTTTTTAATTGGGTTGCTTTTTCTTTGGTGTTGAGCTTTGTAAGTTCTTTATAAATTTTGGATATTAACCCCTTATCAGGTGTATCAGATAATGTGTTCTCCTATTTTGTGGGTTGTCTTTTTATTTTGTTGATGTTTTCCTTTGCTGTGCAAAATCTTTTTAGTTTAATGTAGTTCCACGTGTTTAATTGTTCTTTTGTTTCCCTCTCCAGAGGAGATGTATCCAATAAAATATTGCTATGAGCAATATCCAAGTTTCTGCTGCTATATTTTCTTCTAAAGTTTTTATGGTTTCAGGCCTAACATTTAAGTCTTTAATCCATTTTGAATTTATTCTTGTGTGTGGTGTAAGAAGGTGGTCTAGTTTCATTTTTCTGCATGTATCTGTCCAATTCCAAAAACCATTTATTGAATAGATAATCTTTAGCCCATTGTATGTGCTTGCTTCCTCTGTTCATTACTAATTGACTATAAAAGTGTGGGTTTATTTCTGGGCTCTCTATTCTTTTCCATTGATCTGTGGGTTTCCTTTTATGCCAGTACCATGCTGTTTGATTACTATGGCCTTATGGTATAGTTTCATATTAGGTAGCATGATTCTTCCAACTTTGTTCTTCTTTCTCAGGATCACTGTTGCTATGCAGGGCCTTTTGTGATTCCATATGGAAGTTTGAAATATTAATTCTAGTTCTGTGAAATATGTCATTGGATTCTTGATAGGAATTGTGTTCAGTCTATAGATTGCTTTGGGTAGTATGATGTTAATTTTTTCTATCCATGAATGTGATATGTGCTTCCACTTATTTGTATGTTCTTCAATTTCTTTCATCAGTGTCTTATAATTTTTCAAGTACAGGTCTTTTACATCCTTGATTAGGTATTGCTAGATATTTTATTCTTCTTGAAGCAACTGTGAATGGCATTGTTTTTTTAATTTCCCTTTCTTTTAGTTCATTATTAGCATATAAAAATGTAATTGATTTCTGGATATAATTTTGTATCCTGCTACTTTGCTGAATTTATTTATCAGTTCTAGTAGTTTCTTGGTGGAATCTTTGGGGTTCTCTATGTACAGTATCATGTCATCTGCAAATAAAGACAGTTTTACTTCTTCCTTTCCAATTTGGATGCCTCTTAATTCTTCATTTTATCTGATTTCTATAGCTAGGACTTCTGGTATTATGGTGAATAAGAGAGGTGAATGCACCTATCCCTCTCTTGTTCCCAATCTTAACAGGAACACTTGTAGTTTATGCCCATTGAGTATGATGCTGGCAGTGCATTTGTCAAACATTCCAGGAAGAACTAACACCTCTCCTTCTCAAACTGTTTCATAAATTTCAAGAGAGGCGGCAGCCTCCCAAGCTCATTTTACGAGGCCAACATTATCCTAATTCCAAAACCAGATAAAGACACTACAAAAGAAAAAAGAAAGAAGAGAAATTTATAGGTCAGTATCACTGATGAACATATACACTAAAATCCTCAATAAAATATTAGCAAACCAAATACAGCAATACTTCAAAAAAGATCATACACTATGATCAAGTGGAATGTATTCTGGAAATGCAATGTTGGTACATTTGCAAATCAATACATGTGATTCACTACATAAACAAAATGAAGGGTAAAAACCACATACTCATATCAATGGATGCAAAAAAAGCATTTGATAAAATCCAGCACCCATTTATGATAAAAAGTCTCAGCCAAGTTGGATAGAGGAAACATTCCTAAACGTAATAAAGGCCATATATGATAATTATTTTTTATTGCTACATGAAAGAGACCTGCACTTATGATTCTTTTCATTGTCTATAAACAGTTAAGCAACCGCATATGTTTCCAGGTTTGCTGTTGCTCTTCCTCTCTCCTCTTCTTTTTTCAGGTCCCAGTTCACATCTATGTCTGCCATTTGTCACAGCCAGTGTTGGGGCCCACCCTCAGGAGCTCTAATTGGACCTATATAAAATAGCTTATTTCACTTCCTTAGGGCTGTCACTGTACGCAGTCCTGTTGTTCTACCAAATAATCAAGATGTGATTTCAATATAGGTTCCTGGCATGGCAGGCAAATATTCAGTTTCTACTTGCTTAATATAGCTAAGTCATGAATTCATACTCGACAGACTTGACAGGATACAATAGTTCACATCCACATTTTTCTTTCAACTTGGGATTCAGGAGTGACACAGCCTGGCAGGGAGGCTCTTGGCGCAGTCATCCGGAGCGCCCTGGGTCTTCAGCTAACTGCTGATGCGCGTTTCGGAGCTGTGACACTCTCCTTACCTGACCAACTGAGAAGCTCCCCGTGGCCTTCCTTTTATAAAATACCTCGCAAAGGTGAGCCACACGTGGTACTTGTTGAATTAACAAAAAACATCTGAACACATATATAATTGGTACTGTCAACTTGACAAAATACATATACAACATAAACAGAAATTATTTATAGTTTTCAATGCCTTCTCTGGGTGGAGTTTCCATCTGTATAACCCTCCTCCCCGATCTAACACATTATCTTCATCTCATATTTTTCCTACCTCACTATTTCTTACTATAACTTCAATACATCTAAATGGTTTCATGCTGAGTTGTCTTGACCTTTTGGAAATATGATTCAGCACTTTTCTAATTTTTTCTCTTTTGTTAGTGAAGACTTTAAAGGAAGATATTTTCTTTCGTTCTTTGAAATTGTCCCCTTTTCCTCACCTTTAGCATCATTTCAAAGATCTTATGGTTAAAGGAAAATTCAGAATGAAGAAGAAGTAGTACAACTGGGAACCGGTCTAAGCATACTGACTTTCCACTTATTTTATTTGCCCCTTCAGAAAGACACCTTAAGGCTTCATGAGCCTTCTGATTCTTTTTTGTCCTTTACACAAAAGAAAGGCCTGCTTCTGAGGTTTTGTTACCCATTCAAATCTCGAATAATCTCCCCCTGGGTATTCTGCTTATATCTTGGACACTTGATTCAGAAAAACACCCCTTGCTGCTATGACCCTCTGTGTATTATGACAACTGATAACTTTCCTCCCTTCTCTAAGAAGGTGTTGGCGGGGCTTTCAGACTCTTTTCGGAATAGTTCTTAGTGCTGCTTTCTTTTGTGGAAGGGAAACTGCAAATAAGGCCTTTGTGCATTCTCACAACCAATTTGGTGTGCAGTAAGTATATTCAGCAGATATTCCCTGAAATCTTTGCCTAGAGCATGTCATTCCTTGTTTCCATCTTTTCCTGGTCATTCTTATAAACCCTGGATGGGGGAAGTTAGAAGCCTTGGCCCATGTCATCATCTTCCTCAGAAGCCCATATTTAGTTTTAATAGATGATTAAAACTGACCTTTGAGGTCATTTTTATTCTTGAGTTTTTACATAATCAAATTTTGCCCTACAGCTATTTCTGTAGGCAAGACGTTTCTCAGGTCAAATAGATGCTGTCAAAATAATGACTCCAGGAACTGTTAAATGTCATGAGGAACTAACATTTTGCCTCTAGTTCAACCAAAAGTCGTTCAACTGTGTCCAAGCTCCAAAGAAATATTAGCTTGTATGACCTAACCTTGCTGATTGATGGCCTGATTAAATTACAGAGTTACTTGGCAAGTTATCACAGTTTTTAGAAAATTTTATTGCTGCATAGTATCAGTAGAGCTCACAGTTCTCCTCTTGGGAAGGCACTGTAATATATGCAAAAGCATTGTAATTGAGAGGATGTAAAACCTTGACAGACAGCATCAAGCCTTCAGGTCAAAAGTTGTCATCTAGATCCACTATGTGCTTTGATATCACTGTCCCGAAGAGCCATATCCATTGGGCAAACTAGTTCATGACATGGCTATTCCATTTGTTTGCAGCTATTTTCAAAGTCTTCATCAAATCCTCAGCACAGGCAATCAAAGAGAGATAAAGACAGTGACATGACAGCAGCAAGTTTTCATACTTAAATATTGTTACTGAAGCATAGCCAGGTAAGCAGTATAAAGGTATTAGTGATACCATAAATATACCATTGTTTTAATTTTGTTAGCATCCTTGTCAGAGAGGATCTTTTTTCTTGTATGCACTTCACTCACAGATGAAAAACCATGGCAAAGGCTAGACTACATTATAACTTATGAAGGACCAATTAGAAGAAGGTGACGTTTGTCAAGGTAAAAGAACCTGTAGACCATTGCAGTGGTGCCCTAAAAATAAGCAAAGCCACCTTAAATCTCAGTTCTTCAAGGGAATTAAACCCTAGAGAAAATTATTTGAGTGAACACTTTCAATTCTTCAATTCTGGATGTATAGGAAATAAATAAATGTACTACATTCAGTGGGTACATTAGAACATTAAGGATTCTCTTGCAAGAGCCCTGATTGAGAAGGTCAAATCAGGACCTTCTCAAGGAAACAATGATTTATAAAGATGTATAAAAGAAATGCAATAAGAATAGTTCTCCCATTGAAATTGGGAAAGAGTGAGAATTTAATATGGTCCCAGATTTTTAGCTTGGAAAACTGGGTTCCTGAGATTAAGGAATATAGGTAAAGGAATACATTTGAGGACAATTCTATAACTTTATTTTCAGTTCCCCGAATCTGGACTGTCTGTGGGTGATTCAGGGAAAGATATTTAGTATATATGATTCTATATCTTGGGGGGAGAGATTGGAGCTAGTGTGTGAGTTATCTCCTGCCACAGTATCATTGCATAATAAACCACATCAAATATGTTTAGCTTAATATAAGAATCATTTATTCAACTCAGAAATGTGTGGGATAGCAGTAAAATTCAGGCCTGTCTGGGAAGATATGAACTCAGCTGGGCTCCTTCACATATCTATTTTCAGGCCAAGTCAGCTGGATAGTTTGGCTTCTGGCAGTATCAGCTGGCATGCTTTCAAAATCTTCCACAGGCCTCATGCTCTGCATGATCTCGCATCCCCGCCCCCCTCCCCCCCCATGGGCTGGTCTGCTGTGTTCTCACAGAGAAGCTCAGGTGCAAAGACAAGCAAGCCCAGCTGTGCAAGAAAGCCAACAGAAGTGTGCGCACTCTCTTGATGGCTAGGCTTGAACTGGAACAACATCGCTTCCTTCCCATTCTCTTGGCCAAAGCCCAGAGTGAGAGAGGGTTGGTACTACAACGTGACAGGGCCACAGGCTTGGATGGAGGAAGAGGTAGAGGATTAAAATAATTTTTGCATTCTGTCATTCCACATGAATGTACTACCATGCATCCAGGTTTATCCAGAAAAGTCTCAGCTTATTCCTACTCTCCTTATAGAACTATTAATAACAGCCCTTTCCCACTATAAAAATTATTCCAGTTTGAGTGATAAATTACACAGGAGCCCTATGTTTAGGAGGGTGTGGCTAGGAATCAATGAACTCATTGGAACAATATGTGAAGTGAGTAAAAGAGTTTAAGGTTAGAGTCCATGAAGGCAGCACCTCAGAGCAGGAGATAAGCAAGGACAGAATGAATATGAGGAACCAGGAGAGAAGATGTGCATTAAGGAGAGCTAAAGAGCAAGGTTAATGCCACCAAGGAGTGAAATAAAATATGGAATGAATATGTCTAATGCATTTAACAACTAGAAGTCTTTGATGAGCACAGTGAGAGGTTTCAGAAGAGTGGTTGCAGTGAATTAAAGAGTTGACCCCAGTTCTTGCTCTCACACTGATTTAACATTGAAAATTTTTATTGGATTATTCTTGGTCTTAGATTTAAAACAAAAAGGACTGAGCTTTAAGGAATGAGGTTCTTCAAGTGCTAACAACATTCTCAGGGTTTGAATACTAAATACCAACTCCAGACTAAAGCCAAATGTACAAGAAACAAGGCCTAAAGCTTACGTTTCTTCCCTTTTCATCATTTTTAATATAAAGGAAAATGGTCTGATGTGTATTCACTAGAAATTATTCTAACTTTATTTTATTGTGTCTGTAAATTCCTTTTTCTCTGTGTATGTGATGTCTTTGACGCAAAACTCAGTAAGACCTACTGTAGTTACATTAAATATTAACCAGGACATTATTTGAGACATTTGGGAAGCTGTGATAGATCAGCCTCTATTGAAACCTTACTGAACATATTAAACAAGACATTTTTAAGGCTTTCCAAGATATTTTTGACAATTATCCTAAAAGGCAATGAAACAAATAAGAAAATATCAACTACCCCAGTAGAGACTTTACTTTAAAAGCTTTATAGATTTCACATGTTGTAACAGTTTCCAACTACAAGCAGATACAGTCTTAATGGCAGTAGATGACATTAATTTTTTAAAATAATAAACCCGCTTTTGAAATTAGGAACATAGATTTTGGTAATTTGAAACTTCAAAGATAACTAATTGGCTATCACACAAAAGGACAGAAAAATCTGACTAGCATTGACTTTGCAACAAACAAGGGATAAAAAGGAAAAAAAATGGAAGAGAAAAAAACCTACCGTCATCATGTAGTAAATCCTTTTCTTGGCTGCTATTTACACTTTACAACCTATTTGGTGTGAGTGGACATCAAATTCCCTTTGGGATTCTGAATTTCATTTATTTTATCATTAAAAGCGCATTCTTGTAGAGAAAGGAATAAATCACATGTAAGTGAAATATAAGAGATTGCACCAGGAGCTGAGCTTTTACTTTGACTAATCCAATAGCTTTGGCCAAATAGTTCAACATCAAAAGCATTATAAGTATTCTGGACGGTATGTTTGCAAAAAGAAATCAATAACAAAGTATTAGATTTGAATAAAATGTTTCCTTTTTCCCTCCACCTTCTCCCTTCCCAAGCGATATAGCCCTTTCCCTTACTCACCTGATCTTTGTTATGGTTATTGGCTGGTCTTGTTTCTTGTCATAAGGCCATATGTCTTAAGACTCATTTCTGAATCATAGACTTTTCTGCTTCTCCATAATTTCAATATTGGAGTTTATTCTCTGATGTTATGCCATGTGTCTCTGAACTTGTTAACAGCTTCACAGAAATAACAGAAACACGTTTATACAGATTATTTTTATTCCAACAACTTCACAAATTCCATCAACTTTATGATTTGTACAGAGGAGAAAAACACATTTAGCAAGATAATTCTGCCCAAGTTCTCTCAGCTCAGCTATATAGTTAAGTCCTTTCAATTATTTTGCTCATCAAAGGCTCTTGACCATCATAGGGAATTCCAGAAAACTAGTCATGATATTTATTTAGCACCTCAGGGCCTTTACATTTTCTATTGTTTCTGCTTCGAATGTTCTTCAAACTCTCCCCTCCCCTTGTCCTTTCCATAATTACCAGTGATCTGTGTTCAGGGCTAAGTGTTTTAGCCAGTTTGGTTCTGCTATAGCAGGTTATCATACACGAGGTGGCTCAAACAGCAAACATGTATTTCTTGCAGTTCTGGAGGCTTGGAAGTCCCAGATTAAGGTGCCTGTAGACAGTGTGCCTGGGAGGGCTCTCTCCCTGGTTGGCAAGTGGCCTTGTTTTCATTGTATCCTCATGGTGGAGGCAGGTCTCCAGTGTCTCTTCTTGTAAGGGCAACAGTGGCATCAAGAGGGCTCTAGCTTCATGAGCTAGTTGCCTCCAAAGACCTCATCTCAAATATGTTCACATGGAGACTTCAATATACGGATCTGTGGCCAGGGCTGGGGGAAGAGGAGAGACACAGTATTCCGTCTGTGGCACTGTGCTTTTAAGTCACTTCCGAGGGTGTTTTCTCCTGATCCTCTAAAGTAGAAAAATTCCCCAGATGTACTTTTACACCTAACATCTTATCAGCATTCCATCACAGAAGAAATTATTTTTAAAGAATATCTGTTTTCTCGACTGAATTGAGAACTCTGGGATAGCAGGACTGGGAGCCATGATGTTTCCTTCTGTATTCCCAACGTCATGTGGCACTGAAAAATATTTGTCATCATACTAATAATCTACTTGCCACTTCAGAGTTTGTGGTCTCATTGATGAATTATGGCACAAACTGCCTTACTTTTCTGCCTGCCTATCTCAAGTCCATATCGCCCAGCTCTGACTGATTTGTTTTCCTGAAACACTTTTATGTTCAAGTACAACCACTCTATCACCATGTTATTTATGGAGGAAAAAAATGATGCTCCTCAGGGTAACATTCAAGACCATGCACAATTTTTTATCTTTTTTTTTTTAATTCTGGAAAGAGAAATTAGATCTATTGTTCTCATGGACCAAGAACCTGAAATCCCCAGATGGCAGCTAATACTCTCAAGTAACAGGCTTCAGCTTTTTAGCAGATTGCTTATTTCTTCTCTATATTGTGAAATTCTCAAGAGAAAGGAAAGTTGGTATCCTATTTATATTGAACTTTTGATTGCTAGCACAGTATAGGTATTATTAAATATTTATGGAATTGAATCCATTGTAACTTAAATGGAGAAAGTATATGGTAATAGAAAAAAATGTCTTCTTCATGGAAATAGTGGAACCAAAAGTGAGAGTTTGTCAGGTACCTTTGTGTAGTAAGGACAATTGCTTCCACACATCATAAACATTAAAACAACCCAATAATTTTTCTCTCATTTCATGATCACCAAATGAGAGTTTAACCATAAAATTGGTTTCCATTGCAGACTCTTAAGTTTGGGTGAGAGAATATAAAGATTTAAGTATTCTGCTATAGAACTACTAGCTATATTTCTTATTAAGAATTTCCATTATGCTTTATGTTTATCCATATCTTGTGAATTTTTATAGAACAAATAAGCCTTTTCTACCCGTTCTGTCCTTGGTCCACCATAGCATCTTCGCTGTCCAACCTCTAACCCCAAGGGATGCTGCATTGAGAGGCTCTTGAGTAGCCTATCAGGCTGGTTCTCACTTTGTATATTTTCCTTTTTAGTAGACACAACAAATCTGTGCATGTCAGAGCTAGCATGTGACTGAACTTTAACACTTAGAGCAGGCTGGCAGCTCTGGAGGGGAGTTTGGGGGTGGAGGGACTGAGCAAAAAGAAAAAAAGATTCATGGACATGGATGACAGGGCAGTGATTGAAGGAGGGAGGGGTATATGAGGGGGATAAATGGTGGTATAAAAAATACCCCCAAAGCAACAACAACAAAACCCTCCAACCTTTCAATCAACCATTATCTTTTAATATGTAACTTTCCAAGCATCCATTTTTCTGTCTTATATAAAATTTTCTGGTTAATTGATACCAAAGCTGGAAGCAAGGTTCTTTCACTTATCCTGATGGATGTCTCTGTGAAACATGAAGAAAACATGAGGTTTCTCCAGTCATTTTAACCTCTGTGGAATGCAAACTTCTTTGAGAAGAAGATTGTGTTCTTTAAGGTCTACCATTTTGTCCACAATATCTTCCACTAGGGAAACTCTAGTGATTTTTAAAATTTTTTCCATGAGAGTCATTCAACAATGCTTTTATTTTCTGTCAAAGCTCATGTTGAGAATGTTGTTTTAAAACAAATTATTTTCCATGTATTTAGATGTCTTCAGAACAGTTATTTAAATTTTAATACTGTAATTATGCATTTATTTAATTGTGAGATATTAAGGGCAGTATTTTATTCTTTTACTTGAGGAATTATATTTGCTAGTATATTATTGATTTGTTTCTCTGTTACATGTTAGAGCTTTCTTTTTTTTTTTTTTAAATATATTTTATTGATTATGCTGTTACAGTAGTTCCAATTTTTTCCCCTTTACTCCCCTCCACCCAGTATCTCCCTCCCCCAGCATCCCCCCCCAAGTCCATACCCATGGTTCGTAAAAAATAACTATCCCTCCCTCTCAGATATTAAGACCCTTTGTAATCTTGTAAAGGACAATGGGCGAAGGTCTCAAGCTCCTCTAGCTACTTCAAGCTGGACATGGTCGTCGTCCTACCTACCCTTGGGTCCAGAAATCCCTAATAAGAGTGGGGGTGTGGAGGGGAGGGTGGCCTTCCCACATGGGGAAGGATCATGCAGACTCCAGGTCAGTTGGCTGTCTCCGGACAACGGCGTGCTTGGTTTAGCAGGCTGGCATCCTTGTTGTGTTCAACTCAGCCATTTAGTTCAGCCAAACTGTTGAGTCTCCGGAGGCAGCGCTGCAGAGAGGATTAAGTGAGGCTTATGCGTACAGACAATCACTCAGGTAATGCGGTCATAGGCTTATGCCCTCTGGTTCAATTTTGCTCATTTGTTTGTGTTGTTCATTAGTTTCCTGTAATAGGTGACAGCATAACGTATTTTTCTTTCGTTGCCTGGCTTATTTCGCTAAGCATAATTCTCTCTAGTTCCATCCATGTTGTTGCAAATGGTAGAAGTTCCTTCTTTCTTTCTGCTACATAGAACTCCATTGTGTAAATGTACCACAGTTTTTTGATCCACTCATCTACAGATGGACATTTAGGTTGTTTCCAGCACTTGGCTATTGTAAATAGTGCTGCTATGAACATTGGAGTGCATAGGTTCTTTTGAATTGGTGTTTCAGGATTTTTCGGATATAATCCCAGTAATGGAATTGCTGGTTCAAAAGGCAGTTCCATTTTTAGTTTTTTGAGGAAATTCCAAACTGTTTTCCATAGTGGCTGCACCAGTCTGCATTCCCACCAGCAATGCACCAGGGTTCCCGTTTCTCCGCATCCTCTCCAGCACAAGTTGTTTGTTGATTTGTTGATTATGGCCATTCTGACTGGTGTGAGGTGGTATCTCATTGTGGTTTTTATTTGCATCTCTCTGATGGCTAGTGATGTTGAGCATATTTTCATATGTCTATGGGCCCTCTGTATGTCTTCTTTGGAGAAGTGTTTGTTCAGGTCCTTTGCCCATTTTTTAATTGGGTTGTCTGTCTTCTTGGTGTTGAGTCGTATGAGTTCTTTATATATTTTGGAGATCAATCCCTTGTCTGAGATGTCATTGGCGAATATATTTTCCCATATGGTTGGTTTCCTTTTCATCTTGCTGATGTTTTCTTTAGCTGAGCAGAAACTTTTTAGTTTGATGTAGTCCCATTTGTTTATTCTTTCCTTTATTTCCCTTGCCTTAGGAGATATATCAGTGAAAATGTTGCTACGTGGGATATCTGAAATTTTCCTGCCTATTTTTTCCTCTAGGACTTTTATGGTGTCACGGCTTACATTTAAGTCTTTGATCCATTTTGAGTTTATTCTGGTGTATGGTGTAAGTTGGTGGTCTAGTTTCATTTTTTTGCATGTCCCTGTCCAGTTCTCCCAACACCATTTGTTGAAGAGGCTCTTTTCACTCCATTTGATGTTCTTTCCCCCTTTGTCAAATATTAGTTGACTATATGAACCTGGGTTTATTTCTGGGCTCTCTATTCTGTTCCATTGATCTATATGTCTGTTTTTATGCCAGTACCAGACTGTTTTGATTACCGTGGCCTTGTAGTATAGTTTGATATCAGGTATTGTGATTCCTCCTACTGTGTTCTTCTTCCTCAAAATTGCTGTGGCTATTCGGGCTCTTTTTTGGTTCCATATAAATTTTTGAAGTATTTGTTCTAGGTCTGTGAAATATGTTGCTGGTATTTTAATAGGGATTGCATTGAATCTATAAATTGCTTTGGGTAGTATGGACATTTTAATGATGTTGATTCTTCCCATCCATGAGCATGGTATATGCTTCCATTTATTTGTATCTTCTTTAATTTCTTTCTTCAGTGTTATGTAGTTTTCTGAGTACAGGTCTTTTACCTCCTTGGTTAAGTTTATTCCTAGGTATTTTATTTTTCTTGTTGCTATGGTAAATTGAATTTTTCTTTCAGTTTCTATCTCTGAGTTTTTATTGTTGGTGTATAAAAATGCCTTTGATTTCTTAATATTGACTTTGTATCCTGCTATTTTGCCGAATTCACTTATTAGGTCGAGTAGTTTTTTTGTGGAGTCTATAGGGTTTTCTATGTACACTATCATGTCATCTGCAAATAATGACAGTTTTACTTCCTCTTTTCCAATTTGGATGCCTTTTATTTCTCTTTCTTGTCTGATTGCGGTGGCTAGAACTTCCAAGACTATGTTGAATAGGAGTGGGGAGAGCGGACATCCTTGTCTTGTTCCTGATCTCAGGGGGAATGCTCTCAGTTTTTGCCCATTGAGTATGATGTTGGCTTCAGGCTTCTCATATATGGCCTTTATTATGTTGAGGTATGCTCCCTCTATTCCCATTTTGCTGAGAGTTTTTATCATAAATGGGTGTTGTACTTTATCAAATGCTTTTTCTGCATCTATTGATATTATCATGTGGTTTTTGTCTTTCATTTTGTTTATGTGGTGTATTATGTTTATTGATTTACGAATGTTAAACCATCCTTGCATCCCTGGGATGAATCCTACTTGATCGTGGTGTATGATCTTTCTAATGTGTTGCTGGATCCGGTTTGCCAATATTTTGTTGAGGATTTTAGCATCTATGTTCATCAGCGATATTGGCCTGTAGTTTTCTTTCTTTGTTGTGTCTTGACCTGGTTTTGGAATTAGGGTTATACTGGCTTCATAGAATGAGTTTGGCAGTCTTCCCTCTTCTTGTATCTTTTGGAATAGTGTGAGAAGGATAGGAGTTAGTTCTTTCCTAAATGTTTTGTAGAATTCACTTGTGAAGCCATCCGGTCCAGGGCTTTTGTGTGCTGGGAGTTTTTTGATTACTGCTTCAATTTCACTAGCTGTTATTGGTCTATTCAGACTTTCTGCTTCTTCTTGATTCAGTTTGGGAAGACTATAGGTTTCCAGGAATCTTTCCATTTCCTCTAGGTTGTCAAATTTCTTGCCATACAGTTGTTCATAATAATTTCTTATAATCCTTTGTATTTCTGTGGTATCAGTTGTGATTTCTCCTCTTTCATTTCTGATTTTATTTATTTGGGTCCTCTCTCTTTTTTTCTTGATGAGCCTGCTTAAAGGCTTGTCAATTTTGTTTATTTTTTCAAAGAACCAGCTCCTACTTTTGTTGATCTTTTGAATTGTTAGTTTAGACTCTATGTCATTTAATTCTGCTCTGACCTTGATGATTTCCTTCCTTCTACTTGATCTGGGCTTTGCTTGTTGTTCTTCCTCTAGATCTTGTAGCTGTAGGGTTAAATTTTTTATTAGATATTCCTCTAGCTTTTTTAGGTAGGCCTGTATTGCTATGAACTTTCCTCTTAGGACTGCTTTCGCTGTATCCCATAGGTTTTGGGTTGTTGTGTGTTCATTATCATTAGTTTCCAGAAACTTTTTGATTTCTTCCTTGATGTCATTGTTAACCCATTCATTATTTAATAGCATGTTATTCATTCTCCATGAGTTTGAATGTTTTTGAGTTTTTTCCTTGAGGTTGATTTCCAATTTTAAGCCATTGTGATCTGAGAAGATGCTTGATATAATTTCAATTTTCTTGAATTTGTTAAGGCTTGTTTTGTGTCCTACCATGTGGTCTATCTTTGAAAATGTTCCATGTGCACTTGAGAAGTATGTATATTTTGCTTCTTTGGGGTGAAAACTTCTATATATATCGACTAAGTCCATTTGATCTAGAGTGTTGTTCAGTGCCTCCATATCTTTGGTGTTTCTTTGCTTCGAAGATCTGTCCATTGTTGACAATGGGGTGTTAAAGTCCCCTACTATGAGTGTGTTGTTGTCTATATCTTTCTTGGAGTCTTTCAAAAGTTTCCTTACATATTTGGGTGCTCCTAAGTTTGGTGCATATATATTTATAAGGGTTATATCTTCTTGATGGATTTTTCCCTTAAGTATTATGAAATGCCCTTCTTTGTCTCTTTTTATGGACTTTGCTGTGAAATCTGTTTTGTCTGATATAAGTATTGCTACCCCGGCTTTTTTTTCATGTCCATTTGCTTGGAATACATTTTTCCATCCCTTTACTTTCAGTCTGTGTAGATCTTTTGTTCTAAGGTGGGTCTCTTGTAGACAGCATATATGTGGGTCATTCTTTCTAATCCATTCAGCTACCCTATGTCTTTTAATTGGAGCGTTTAATCCATTTACATTTAAGGTTATTACCGATAAGTACTTATTCATTGTCATTTTTCCCCTTTGTACTCGTGTTCTTCTCTGTCTCTCTCTGTTTCTTTATCTTCTTAGAGCAGACCTTTTAGCATCTCTTGCATTGCTGGTTTGGTGGAGATGTATTCTTTTAGCCTTCTTTTGTCTTGGAAGCTCCTTATTTCACCCTCCATTTTGAATGAGAGCTTTGCTGGGTATAGTATTCTAGGTTGTAGGCCTTTGTTTTTCATTGCTTGGAATACTTTTTGCCATTCCCTTCTGGCTTGTAGTGTTTCTGCTGAGAAATCTGATGATAGCCTTATTGGAGTACCCTTGTATGTTATTAGTTGTTTTTCTCTTGCTGCTTTTAGGATCCTCTCTTTGTCTTTGAATGTTGCCATTTTAATTATGTTGTGTCTTGAGGTGGGCCTGTTGGGGTTCATCTTCATTGGGACCCTCTGTGCTTCCTGGACTTGCGTGACTCTTTCTCTCGTCATGTTAGGAAAGTTTTCTGTCATTAGTTTTTCAAAGAGGTTTTCTATCCCTTGCTCTTCTTCTTCTCCTTCTGGAATTCCTATGATACGGATATTATTACGTTTCATGTTGTCCTGCAGCTGTCTTAGAACCTCTTCAGTCTTGTTCAGTCTTTTTTCATTTTGTTGCATTGTCTGGGAGTTTTTGTGTAGGTTGTCCTCCAGCTCGCTGATCCGATCTTCTGCTTCCTCTAGCCTGCTTTTAATTCCTTCTACTGTGTTCTTCAATTCAGAGATTGTATTTTTCATTTCCTCCTGGCTCTTATTGATAGCTTCTATGTCCTTTTTCATGCTCACGTAATTTTCTGTGAGTTCCTTGTAGTTTTTCTGGAGTTCTTTGAAGTTTCCGCTGAGCTCATTCAGCTTCTCCATAATCCATGTTTTGAATTCCATATCTGATAGTTCGCTCCCCTCTATTTCATTTAGCACTCTTTCTGGGGATTCTACCTTTCCTTTTGATGGGAGGTTGTTTCTCTGTCTCCCCATTTTTTTGACTCCTATTGTTTGTTGGTGCTTCTTGGAATGATCTGCACTTCCTGGATCTGCCTCTGGTGGCGTCAGATCATGTACCAGTCTGGCCCTAGGCAGCCTGTTGGAGACTTCCAGGGATCTACTGCTGTTGTCTGTCTTCTTTGATTGTTAATCTATTCAATCTGTGATTAGCTGTCAGGCTTAAGGACTGTGGGTGTGGCAGCTTAATTCCTGTAGGCAGGGCTTTTGCTTCCCCTCAGGCTGACGCCACTTGGAGGGGAATGGTCTACCCGCAGTACTGGGGATGAGTCAGCACTGGGACTCAGTCAGCTGCTCCTCCAGTTCTCCCCTCAAAGCCACCGTGCCAAATTCTCCCCAAGTGTCTCCAGTCCTCTCTGCCTTCCCTCTGCTTGAGCCCAGGGTAAGTGGTGGCCAAAATATTTTCGTATGTGATCCACTTAAGAGCTCTTTTTCTCCTGCTGTTTCTCTCCGGCTAGCAAGAAAGCCTGTGGCTTTTCGCTTTTCACAGCTGATACTATTTTACTTTCCACTCTGTCGCTGTAGGCTGGGAAGCCCAGCTGGGGGTTTAGACCCTGCCCTTCTCAGGGGGAATCCCCGGCTGCTGAGCTGTTTCTCAGTCCCTTCAGCAGCCACCCGTGTGAGCCCAGCCAGCCCTTCCGCGTCTCCGCACTCCCTACCGGTCACGTTGTGATGTAGCGGCCTTTTCTGTCTCTCCGTGGTTATAAGACTTCTTTCCAGCTAGTGTTCCGTTGGTTATTCCAGATGATTTCTCCAAAATTAAGTTGTAAATCCAGACTGGTCCTGGGAGGAGGTTAGTGTAGCTTCCACTTACTCCTCCGCCATCTTGGATCTCCTAGAGCTTTCTGATATTTAGTTAGGCCTGTCCTCAGCTCAGCCATTTCTGTATGCTTTTGAAAACTGTGATTGTCACAATAATAAAAATTAAACTCAATTTAAAAAGTAGTTCTAAAATTGTACTCAATTGAGACTGTTTTACAATGACTGGCTATACAAGAGAATTGTCTTAATCTTAGTTGTTAGTTCTTTAGGCAAATAAATCAATAAATATTTATTGCACAGTATATACTTTATAATTTTAATTCAGTTATTAATGTATATTAACAATAAATATAAATTAAGTAATAAATATACAAATGCATATATGTATATATAAATTGTTATTGGTATTTTTGCTAAATTATGTAAAGATAAGGTTTGCTCTGAATCCTATATTAGGAAAATAGTTTATTTCAGGTAAATAATTTAAGATGTATGCAAATAATCTATAAACCATCAAAGTCTAAAAATTAAATAAATTACATTTAAAGGAAGGCTGTGATGCATGACTGAGAGTCAGGCAAGAGAGAATTGCTGAGGCTGGGTCCCATTCATTCTTTTGTAAAATTTTATTTTTATTGTGTTTTTCTTTATCATTTATCCCTCTTATACCCTCTACCCCCATCCCCCAATCACCACACTGTTGTCCGTGTCCATGACAACATGCTCTAGCCCTCCACCCCCAGACCACCACCCCACCAGAGCTGTCAGCCTGCTACCTGGGAGTCTATGTTTATTTTGCTTGTTAGTTCAGTTTGTGCATGAGATTACACATATGAGGTAAATTATATGGTATATTTCTTTCTCTGACTGGCTTATTTCACTTAGCATAATGTTTTCCAGTCCATCCATACTGTTGCAAAGGGTAAAGTTTTCTTATTTTTTTATGGCTTAATAGTATTCAATTATGTAAATGTCCTATAGTTGTTTTATCCACTCATCTACTGATGGACACTTGGCTGCTTCCAAATCTTGGTTATTTTAAATATTAACATAGGGGTGCTTATATTCTTTTGCATTAGTGTTTCAGGTTTCTTTGGATAAATTTCCAGAAGTGGAATCACTGGGTCATAAGAGAGATCCTTTTTAAATTTTTTGAGGTAACTCCATACTGCTTTCTATAGTGGCTGCAACAGTCTGCATTCCCATCATCAGTGCAAAAGAATTCCCCTTTCTCCACATCCTCTCCAGCACTTGTTGTTTGTTGATTTATTGATGATAGCCATTCTGACCCATGTGTAAAACTCAATACCCCCCTCCCCCAAAATATCCAATTAACTAATGGGCAAAGGACCTGAGTAATCATGTCTGCAAAGAGGACATACATATGGCCAATAGGCATATGAAAAGATGCTCAACATCAGTAATCATCAGAAAGATGCAAATTAAAACCACAATGAGATACCATGAATTTATTCTTAATAATTCTAGTGAGATGCTTACTAGATTAGATTACGAAAAAAGATTTGAAGGAAAATGTTTTCTTTTCTCATTCTTACAAGGAGAAAAATGTTCTTGAATGTATGGAACAAAATTAAATCCAATTCGTAGTACTAAATGCTATTTATATGAATAACCTATAATGATATACACTATATTTTGACTTTAACATTTGTTCTTAACTAAAATTAAAGCACTATAAAATATAAAGGACTGTAAAGGATTTAAAGAAGACCATACCTTAACTCTATTTATATTATAAATTTCGCAAGCAATATTTCCAATTCTTGAACAATTTTGCAATGTTATTACAATGTCAACACATTGCGGTATACAAAGATAAACCACTTGTGTCCAAAATATAAATTAAATTACCTCTAAAAATAAACAAACATTTTAGCTTTATGTATGTAACAACAACTTAAATCATCTCTGTATAGAACATATCATCTAAAAGATATCTAACTTCCCATGTAAACTATTTACTCTACACATTTTATCACTCTGAGTAAACCTCAGAAGTATTATTCAGACATGTAGTTATTATATTAAACTACCAAGAAAAACTTATATTTATGGTTATGGTATTTCCTTGAGTAGTGGAAGAGATATTTTTCCCAAATAAGTATCTTTCAGGGTAGGGAAAAGAGCAGTGCTGAGAAAAAATGTTGTTACTTGAAACATAACTTTTATTTTTTAACATTTAACATGTACTTATGTAAAGTATTCCCTCAACTATGAAAGTTTGAGAAAAATTAGAAGGCTTTTCATGGCAAGCTTCTAAACTCTGAAATATTTAAACATTTTACCCAAATACAAAACTTCATGGTTGTAAAGTGTTTCATGTCCTCTGAATATAAAAATACCCTATACTATCATTTAAATAATAAAATTGTCATGGAGTAATGTTATAGTGTAATAGGTAGTATATGCAAATGGTAAAATTGTAATATGAAAACTTTGAGATCAGTAGGTAATTTTCTTTGTAATTATCTTCCTGAAATTAGTCTAATTTGGTTTCAAATTCAGCAGACTAATATCAGCCATAAATCGGCAACTGTCAAGCCACTTACACAGTTTCAAGCCTTACAAATATTGGCAATTTTAGTAAGGGAGACACTTTTTAGAAAATTGCTAAGCTAATCACTTCAGTGGCATTGTTAAAAATTCACAGGTTGTGTGAGGGGAAATTCTGAATACAAAAATGTGAAAATTAAATAGAAAAACTACCACATTAAAATGAAAGATCATATTAGTAAATGATAATCTCCTTTCAGTAATATTATTGTATTTCTCAATGACCTCATTTGCTTATTTGCACCAAGAAAGTGAGTAAATGTGTATGAGCTACTAAAAACATAATTAATTATTAGAAAACAGTCTATTGTAATACTGAGAAATCTCAGGAGTAGGTAATGAAATCAAAGGTACTTCCATTGTTTTCTTTCCAACTTTCAATACCTTCACCAAAAATGCAACAATTTAATCATGAATAATAATTTAAAATGACTTTCATTTGTTATTTTGGCAGACAGAAAAGATTGTTTTATTTTTTTTCTTTAATTACTTCTTTGACCATTATTTTGTGTGTAGATAAGTTATATTTATTCCTTTGCTAATTACCTGTTTATTAATTTTTCATGTGAAATTATTTTCAATTTGAATGAGCCATTTGTAAATCAAATATGTGTCTCTTTTTATGAAGTTTTAGTAACATTTTGTTTTACTTGCCTATTTTTTTCCTTTGGTTAAATTTTAGAATGCTTAATTTTAGCATTTGTAATGTTTGTCAACATTTTGGGAGAGGGTGGAAGGATTTTTTTTTTTCTTTTTTTCTGTGAATATATAGCTCAGAAAGTCATTAATCACTGTCGGTTGATATTTGTTTGCCTTTCTTCTAGTTTCCTGGTGACTTTATTTCTTTACAGCAGTTTTAAGTTTACAATATTGAGAGGGATGTACAGAGATTTGCAATACACCGTGTGCCCCCACACATGCATAGCCTCTCCCATTATCTATATTACTCACCGAATGTTACAATTTTTTACTAAGGATTAACCACCAAAGTCCAAGGTGGACGAAGCTTAGTGACGTATATCCGCCACTGTAATATCATACAGAGTATTTCACTGCCCTAAACATACTCTGTGCTGTGTCTATTTATATTTCCCTACCTCCCAATCCCTGGCAGCCACTGATCACAATTGTCTCCATAGTTTTGCCTTTTGCAGAATATCATATAGTTGGAATAATACAGTAAATAGCTTTTCAGACTGGCTTCTTTTACTTAACAATACATTTAAGATTCTCCCATGTCTTTTTATGATAGGTCATTTATTTTAACATTGAATAAGATTTCACTGCCTGGATGTACCAAAGTTGATTTCTCCATTCACTACTGAAGGCCATCTTGGTGGCTTCTATGTTTTGGTAAATATGAATAAAGGTGCTATAAACATCAGGGGCAGGTTCTTGTGTGAACATAAGTTTTCAGCTCCCTTGAGTCAATACCATGGAGCACAATTGCTAGATTGTATGGTAACAATATGTTCAGTTTTGTAAGGATACACTAAACTGTCCTCCAAAGTGGCTATAGGGTTTTTCATTTCTACCATCATGTCTGAGAGTCTCTGGTCCACATACATCTTTACCAGGATTTGTTGTCAGTGTTCTAGATTTTGATTAGAGATGATCTACATTCTAATTATATATGTAGTGGTATCTCATTGTTTTAATGTGTTTACCTAATGACATGTGATATGGAACATTTTTTCATATGCTTATTTGACATCTTTATAAGTCATTTTCTTGCTGAGTTTTAAGAATTTTTTATATTTTTTATTGTAGTCCTTTATCAGATGTGTCTCTTGGCACTATTGTTCCCACTGTGTCTTCTGTCACCATCATCTTTTGCAAGGCAGATGTGTTTAATTTTAATGGCATGTAAGTTTTCTATTACTTCCTTCATGAATCTTGTCTGGTGTTGTTTCTACAAAGGCATCACCATGTCCAAGGTCATCTAGATTTTCTTCTACATGCTATCTTCTAGGAGTTTAATTGTTTTGCATTTTAATTTAGGTCTATGATCCATTTTGAGTTACCATTTGTGAAGGGTGTAAGATCTGTGTCCAGACCCATTTTTAATATGTGGATGTCCACTTGATATTCCTTGAAGAGACTGTTTTTTTTTTAAATTTATTTATTTAAAGCAGCATGCTCCATGCAAGTGACAACCCTTTAAAGGCTATTATTATAAGTATACACACTTTTCACTTCCATTGTCCACAGCTGCTTTGTGGATTATGTTTTGGCAAACATCCTTAGTTTCATACACTCTAAGGAGTCAAAGTGGAAAGCTTTCTTTTCTTCTTTATTTATGACTGAGAAAACTAATCTCCAAAAAGACAGTTCCACAAGCCATAAAACTTTTAAATGGCAATAATATTACTAGAACTTGAGTTCTATCTTCTGCTAATATTCTAGTTTCCCTTATTTCCAGAACAATTAAGAGTTACTGAGTACTAAATTTAGTATACATCAAGGATCCAATTTAGTTATACTTGCAAAGCTTGAGTTGTAGAATTCACAATGTTAGAAGATAAAATAATACCCCTGGCTTCTATTAATTCCTTAGAAGTTGGTACAGACTGGTAAAAGAGATCTAATCTATGAAGACTTGGAAAACTCAGGTGAAATCTGTGCTGTTTTTCTAGAGTTTATTAGAAATGTGATCAGAATCTGCTGAGATTATATCTATTAGTCCACTCTCCACTCCACTAATTTAATGGTAAAACAAACAGATGACACTCTCAGAAGAACCAGCAAACATATTAGTGATTATGAAATCTTTGGCAGGAAATTAGAAGACAGGGGGGATAAATGTGTTGTTACCGTGACTCTTTCCTCTTATCTATACTTGGTGGGGATGGACGAAGAGGAAAAGTAAACAGCTGGCTTCAAACATTATTTAAACTAATAGAGTTTGGATTTCTGAAAAGTGGCTTTGTAAACTGAAATGCTCATTTGGGCTCCTGGGAAAAAACACAAGATAGCTCAGAATATTAGAAACAGCTTTGTTTGTCCTGAAACAAACTGATCTTATCAAAAGGACATCAAGCTAACTGACAGACTGGTCACTGGAAAAAAATATGCCTGCTTTCGAAAGGAAAATAACAATTTGAAAATGAAACACAAGAAGTAATTACTGAAAGAATAAGAGTAATGCCTCAGAGAATGTAAATTAAGCAAAGGGAATCTCATTTTAATATTGGGAGTACCTGTGATCTTATATTTATTACCAAGATTTGAAAACTATAGGATACAAAATTGGAATATAGTAAGGGAAATATATGCCCTGTTCAATAGAAATAGACTGGTTATGAGTCAAGGCAGAGTGGATGTATAGATTCTTAAATCTCTGTGAACTTCTAAAGTGGAAATAGCATGGAGAAGAATATTTGGGTGACAAAGGAGATGAATCGATTGTCATTTGTAAGATATGATGGCATTTCTTCCTCTACTCTAAAAGCTACTGAACAAAAGAGAGATCATTTGAACGCTGAATGATGCCAAGGATTATAACTAACTTTAATGAGGGAGAATTTTATATAGAAGAAAATCAATTCAATAAAAGGAAGACTTTCTAACAGCTACTCCAAACAAAGTGAACTGGGTTTTCTGTTACCAGACCTTTTAAATAGAGAAATGGCCAATGAAATAATAAAGTATCAGTAAAAATAATTAAAGTGAGGGGTGTATGGTTAGATTAGATGAATTTAAGGGCTCTTCCATCCTAGAGATTCTAGAATTCTGTGATACATGAATTTACTTTTACCAAGCTAATTTCAAATGTGTCCCAATTGTCATTATAATACTGCCAATTATAAAAGCATCTCATTCGATACCAGAATCAGAAACACTGCTTGTTCTGTAACCATAAAAATATCCTGCTATGTTCATTGTAAGGCTTTCAGACAATACTGGTTTAGTAGATGTGGGTTATGAAAAAGAATGAGCCTAAGATTGAATGTTCCTTCCCAAACACAAGGAGAAAAAAATTCTGATAGCATTTTCCCTACTAAATAGAGAGAATAATTCTTTGGAAAATATTGTCCCAAGTAAACTTAGAAATTTCACAAGTGAAAAACAGTCTTCTTCACAACACTGCCTGTCATATTGAAGCTTTGTGTAACAACTGTTAGTGTCAAAGAAGAAGCTGCTAAAAAATATTCCATTCCACCTTATTTGTTGGTTACAGATGATGAAATATGTATCCTGCCTCTATTGATCTTGACTATTTTGTCAAATCTATCCTCCTAGGACTTGGACTATGCATTACACCAGTGTGTTTTGGTTACTATGTACTCCTGAAAGTCAGAATAGAGTACATTGAAAAATTCTAAAATTCAAGACTTATATCAAGTCACATCAGAGGCTGAAAGAAGGTAGAGAAGCAGCAAGTATCACAGTTGGGGGTGGCTTTCTTCTGGAAGGACCTCATTTCCTCACACTTTGCAATTTAGACTTGGACTAAATTATCTAACACGTTGATCTTTGACTCTCCAGACACCAGAACTGTGAAAAATAAATTTATGTTGTTTAAGATGCCTAGCCTATGGTATTTTGTTATATTAGCCCAAGCCGACTAAGACAGTTTTATTTTCTGGTCTATCTATACTCTAGTAGGGGTAATTTTTTTCATATTTATGTTCCAATTCATTTATTATCTCTTTTGCTGTTTCTAATATGCTATTAACCCACCCACCTTTTGTTAATTTCAATAATTATATATTTTTATTGCTAAATGTTCTTTTTTGTTTCAGACCTGGTAATTTTTGTAATATTTTGCTTGATAATCTTTATTTTAACTATTTTTGTTTTACATTTTTCATGCATAGTTATATCCTCTACCTTGTAGTTAAAACAACTAGGGTCCTTTATGGTGTATGTCTTCTTTGTTAATTTTATCTCTTTACCTTCAGTCATGGCTTTTTATTTATCATTGTTTGGTAATTTTTTTTTTTTGTAAGCTCATATTTGTTTGACTTTTGTCTGTGTAATGCTGGGAGCCTTAATTAGAATGAGTAAGTCTATGTGCTAATAACCTGGATTCACTTTTGCTCTCTTTGAGGTTTTGGCGTCTTCTGTTTGTGTGGAAAAGAGGGAAACCCTGACTTTTGCATGACTTAAAGCATCTTTCACATTTCAGTTCACCATTTTTTCCCTCTGTCAGCCCTCAAGTATGCCTTTGTGTTCTTAGGAATCAGAAGCATACAATTTTCCATATTTCAAATAATGCCTTTTGAAAATAACATTTCAGAAATTCATATTCTATATATTTTGTATTTGGTTGAGTTCATACACATAAACAGTAATCTTAATATATTATGAGAATATTATTTCTACCTATTGTTAACTAAAATCTGTTTCTGGCACTTAAAAAGGGAATTACAATTGCTGTATTCAACTTGTAATTATTTTTATTGTGATTTTTTTCACACATAGTTTAAAACAAGAGAGAGGTATATAATACTTCTCTGAAAAACTTTTTCAGCCATAGGCAGAAATATACCACAGCAATTTTTATTCTAGGGCAAAATTTATGTCCATAATAACTTGCTAGCCCACTAGAAAGATTTGAGAAAGAGGCATGGTTAAATTACTTTTTTATTTCTATATTTGTTTGGATATTTCTGTAAAAATGTATTTTTGGTCTTTAATATTAAAATGTAAAATTTTGAATGTGAAATATGTGTACCAAATAAAAAACAGCTACAAAGCAAAGAGCAGTTTTTAATTTCTATCTATTAGTAAGGAATTACCTGTAATATAGCAATGTTTTTCAAGTCTTCTAATTTGGGAAATGAAATAGATATTCTTTTATAACTTTATGGAAAACTTCTTCACTCTATAATTCACCTTTTCCTGATACAACTTTATTAAGCACCCTCTCCAGTGGCTGTTTCTCTTCTGCACATAAACATTTAATTCTCTCAGCACCAAAATAAGTATCTTCCCCACCCTACCCCCCAAAAAGCAAAACATTTCTCTTGCTCCTGCCATTTCATCTCTTAGAAAGACCTGACATCTTTTCTTCTTCACTCATAGCACAACTTCATTCATTTGTGCATGCATGCATTCATTCATTCAAATATTTTTTTCTGGAAACATTTACTTAGTACTTCAATTGGTCAGTCATAAAGTTCGATACTATAGAAACAGGGAGAGGAAACACAATTCTTCATTAGGAACACAGGGAGGAGAGAAAATAAGCATTTCATTATGTTCAGTGAGAGAGATGTTACTAAGAGAACACATAGAAAGTTAATGCATTGATGGACAATGTGGAGAAGATGAGAAAAGAAATATTCTTGCATCTAATATTTTATCAAAAGATAGATATTTCTGCTTATGTTATTGAGACCATTCATTTCTTAAATTAGCTTATGTGTCCACCACTTGAAAGGCACAGTTTTTTTAAACATCTACTAATGACCTAAAGGGGAAACCCAATGGCTCATCCTCAACTACCCAACACTTCAAATCTTTCATCTCTCAAGGTCAAGCTCAAACACCCCTCATTCCTGATTCATTTCTTCCTTCGTCACCTAAACTGTACTCCTGGAACACTTAATTAATGCAAACATAAGCAATACTGACATATTGTTTTGTATTATGTTTTTGAAATTGTCCTAGTCTATGCCTAAACTTTCATTATTCTGAGGCTACATCACCCACAGAACCTAACACATAACCCTGAACCTAATACATGCCAAAAAAAAAAAAAAAAAAAGGGTGGGAGTTTAATGAATTAATCTTGAGAATATAGAAGAATCATAGAAAGTGCAAATCATCTTGAATTGCTAAATAATAAGAGTAAACATCTAACTGTGTACACTTAAGATAATAAGATTTAGGCATTCAGCTATGCCATTATAAGCAAAATTAACATATACATACAACTTACAAAATAAAACCATTTATAAAAATTAATTGGAAATTGATTTTTTAACAAATTACCTTTTTATGTTTTCTCAATAGTGGCAACAAGTTGGCCACCTCCAGTGGTGACACTACAGTGAAATTATGGGAGCTGTATAAAGGCAATTGCATTTTGACCTTTGAAGGACATAAACATGCAGTGTGGTCCTGCACGTGGCATTCCTGTGGTGATTTTGTGGCATCTTCTTCACTGGATACCACCAGTAAAATCTGGGATGTTAATAGGTAAGGAGTACTTTAAACATTATTAATCCTGTACATTGAAAAATACGCATTGGTAATGCCTTCTATACCCCCCGGAATACTACCACTGGGAGGCATTTCATAAAAAAACTGTTGGCTGATAAAATTATAGAGAGCTACTTAAAAATCTGTGAAATCCATTTTTAAGTCCATTAGTCTTTGTTGATAATGAGTCCTTTCCAAATGTAGGTATCAAGATCAAGCCTATGTAATAAGATTAGAATTGCTTCATTGGAAAGCTGTTTGTTTTAAGCAAGGTAGAAGCAAATACTAATTTTAAAGACCGAGGATGTTAGTTCTACCTTCCACAAGATTATTGTCTCTGTATCATCAAACTAGCAGTTTAATAAGCATAAATATGACAGAAATAATTACTTGTTTTATGCTTAATTTTAATGCAATGTTTTCCCAAATTAAATGCTTAGCGATTCACAAATTGTAAGAACTTATGCAATGTATTGTGTGCAAAGTCCTATACAGTATCTTATGAATATAAGAGTTTTTCATTTTGTTCGTAATTCAAGACAGAAAAATCTGTTATGTTTAAGTGTCAAAATACATGTGATTCATGTGTATTTAAATGATTATTACTTCCTGGTAGGCATACAAATAGGATATAAGAGCTACTCTCAAATATCATGATTGCTTCATGTAGCTAAGGTGTTATACTCATCAGTCAGACTTTTGATCACTTTAATTATTGAACAATACCCAGGTTGTAAATATAAATCATAACAACTCCTAAAAATTGAGGTAAACAGTTGTCACTGAGCCATTGTAATTTATTTTGTAAGAGAAAAATGGACTCATTTTATAAGTTGATATTGTTGCTTTGAGGTCATGTGTACAACCTTGAACAAACTCTCCTTTCTTCCTTGAACCATGAGTAACATGTTTAGAAGAGGGACAGGTAAGGTGTTTGCAAAAAGTCTGCAGATTTTCTGGGAGGATTCATCGAGAACATGTGCTCTGTCCTATGCCTAAGTTGATTATCTCATAATGCCATGTGCCAAGTATTATGCTATTTTGTTCTCAGCACCAAGCTCACCCTTCTACTTCTGTTTTAGTGATGCTGGGAACTGGAAATTTGCAAACCACATTCTTCCTTTTCCAGCTGACTTTCTGTTAGGCATTAGTGGTTACTTGTAGAAGACCACAAGGCTGGAGGAGGGAGAGGGACATGCTTCTTCCTGTCTCCTTTCTCTGGGCTTCTTCTGGACGTAGGGTTCCAGGGAGCATCAACCTAGCAACACTTCACCTCAGCAAGAGTGGTTCATGCTCATCACAGCAGCTGCAGCCAGTTGGCAATTGTTTTAATGCTTGCACAAACAAGTGCATTATGCCATCATCAAAGACATTTGCCCCAGCAAATAGCTGCCTTCTTTGCAGAAGTACTTGTTCCCAGTTCTGCATGGCCCCTCCTCTGAGTTGCAGAATGCAGATGTCAGCAGAAAATGATGTGTCCCCACACAGAGGGCTGAGTTTCAGCTCTGCAGACACCCCTTTCCAAGGTTCTAAGTTTTAATAATTCCACCCTATCCCCTTTGTTCATGCAGTCCTGCAGTTGATTTTCCATCATACCTTAATGCTTTCTTTTTCTCTTTTTAGTTACCTAGTTAACAACTTATACATAGTTAACAATCTCATGTGTTAATATTAAAGCCTTACTGTTAAATGATTAATGTGAATTCTGTATCCTGACTAGACCTTGACAGATACAGGACATTAATTAATGGATAAATAACATCATCCACAAGTTATAAAGAGACAAGAAATAACGTAGGAATACGTGATATGAAGAAACATGGCTATGAATAATCAATTTTAGACTTTATTCTTTTTAAAATAGTGGCGATTTAAAGATATGTTTTAATTTTCAAATGGGTACCATTTGATTATTTGGAATAATTAATCATGTAATTCTTAACATGATTTTAATTATGTGGCCAGATTTCATAAATATTTCTTATAATAGATTACTGAAATTTTTAAAAACCACAAACCACTTTATTGAGATATGATTGACATACAAAAAGATATATTTAATGCAGACAAATTGATGAGCTGGAAATAAGTATAAATCATGAAATCATTACTAATGTATGTCATATATATACCCCATTACCTCTAAAAGTCTCCTCTTGCCCTCTTTATTTATTACCCTTTTTAAAATTAGAACACTTAGTATAAGATCTAGCCTCTTATAAAAATATTAAATATACAATACAGTATTGTTAACTATAGGTACTATGTTGTGCAGTATATCTCTAGGATTTAATTATCTTATATAACTGAAATTTTAATACTGGTATCTAATTTTAACTTTTATTGCCTTTGGCTTAGATGAGGAGCCTAATAGAAGATTGTGGCCCATTCTAAAATATAACATACTTTCAAATGCCTTATACATAGTGTTTAAACCAAACTATGGTTTAAAATGAATTCTGAATAGACTCAGCCATTCTTAACATGATTTTAAACACTTAAACTTGACAGCTTTTCTCCATGACCCTGATATCCAAATATTGTCTTCCAACTGATACTCAGTAGATATTGATATAACAGATTAAAATATCTTCTGACTGATGCCAAAAATTCTTTACATTTCAAAAGTCCCATCAATGTCAAGAGCTCACTTTCAAAATTAAAGATGAAAAACATACTGATTTTGAAGCTGAGGGAGTAGACAAATTTTGACAGAAAAGGAGAAATTGATCATTGATATATCTTTCATATTTACCATCAAAGCACTGAACTCATAAATCAATGCTATGTAGATATGTCTAAAACTAGTGTCTGATCTTAAAATTTCATAGGTTATTAGAACCAGCTTAGTGACTTAAGGGAATAGATTATTTGCCTTGGTAAGATTTTGGTAATAGAAGCTGTGCTGTGCTGGGTCATATACTCTTATCCTCATGCTACATAATTCTAAATACAAAAAAATTATATTGATGGACTCTACTGTTCATCAAGGTAGGAAGAGTGTAGAATGTATTCTCCTCACGTACACTCTGCCCTTCCCTTAGAGCCCCTGGTCCCAGCCCCACAGCTGTTCCTGAATTGTGCATGATCTATCAAGACCATCTAATTAGCTCGTCACTACAAAGTTGGATAACTGGTAATTATAATTAATCCAGATCAAAAGCCACTTTTACTAAATGCTTATAAGAGCAATATCTGTGTCACCCTTAGTCTAGATGTATCAACACTCTACAAGGTTCCTAGAAATAATTAACAAAAGTATTGTACTTTGATGATCTTCTAAATGATCATTAATGTAAAGTGGAAATGTGTATTGTTTCAATTTGTAATAATCTATTTTTACCTATATTTTCAAATATATTCTTTAAAAATCAATCTTAAAACACACACGCACACACACACACAAACACACACACACACGCACTGGTATCCTAAGCAGTGAGTGCTTGGCAAATGGAATTTTGCATGCATTAATGATAAACAAAAATAAAGGTCAATATTTGCATAAAAGAGAATAGTCTTCTTGTTCCCATCCACATTCAGACTACAATTTAATTGCTTTTATTTTTGTTTTTATTAACTTTCTTGGGGTGACATTGGTTAATACAATTAGATAGGATTTAGGTGTACAATTCTATGAGACAGCATCTTGATATTGTATTGAGTTTCATCACCCCAAGCGCAGTCTCCTTCCATCACCATTTATCCCCCCTTTACCCTCTTCTTCCTCTCGCCAACCACCTTTCCCTTTCATAACCACCATACTGTTGTCTGTGTCTGTGAGGTCTCTTTTCCTAATTTCTTCACCACTCTCGCCCAGCGCCACAGCCCCGCCTGACTGCTGTCAGTTTCTTCTCTATGAGTCAGTTTCTACTTTGTCTGTTAGTTTATTTTGCTGCCTTATTCTACCTGAATCTCTAAAATGATGAAAATAGGATAAGAAAATCAGAACATATCCCAGTTGGCTATAAAAATAATTTGTGTTTCTTTAACTCATAAGATTATCAATAATTATTCATAAAATGAATTACCAATGTCTGCCTATGTCATAGACATTAGAAAATTCTAAGACTCCATTACTTTCCTCAATGAGATTACAAGTAATTTAAAAAGGTAGCAATTTTGAAGCAAAGGATATGCATTGCATCTATAATATACAATATCAGATAGGGTGTTCTGATTGACTTTTGGCTGCTTTTCTTCCAAGGTATCTGGATATTTAGCTGAGTAACTGTACTACACTGTTACTCTGATATTTGGAAGGCAGGCCACGGACCTGCTTTGTAGCTTGAGAAGAAGGGATTGGAGCCAAAGTTACTGAGTGCAGCTGCCCACACTTCTTTTAACAAGACACTGCACAGGCATAAACTGCATTGGTTATCGCAAGGATGGAAGGAAAAAGAAAGTTTTGTAAAATTCAACAGCTTCTGAACCCTAACCATGGGAGATAAATCCTTATAGCCAAATGTACCCTTTCAATAACTTCAAGATTAAATTGAGAGAAAAATGAAACAGATTTAAAAACTTTTTTTAGAAAAATAATTTGTGTTTACTGTCCCATTGACTGTAAGCAAATATATCAGTAACCTACTAAGTTTTTGACAAAGAAACCATGAACCTATCCTTTGTATCCCCATGACTCTTCAAAAAAATTATCTTCAGAGCCCTTAACTTATATCCAAAAAAAGGGAACTTTACACATTTACATAGCAGAATACTACACAGCAGAAAGAAAGAAGAAACTTCTACCTTTTGAGACAGCATGGATGGAACTGGAGAGAATTATGCTTAGTGAAATAAGCCAGGTGGTGAAAGACAAATACCATATGGTCTCACCTATAAGAGGAACCTAATGAACAACAACAACAAACAAACTAATGAGAAAAATAGAACCAGAGGCAGGGAAGCAAAGGACAGACTGACAGTGACCAGAGTCGGGTAGGGGGAGACGAGGGGAAGGGTCTAGTCAAGGGTCTAGTTAGGGAAATAGTATCAGCGACCCATGAACATGGACAATAGGGTGAGGAGTGACTGTGGGAGTAGGGCGCGAGGTGGGGGGCATTGGAGAGCAATGGGGGAAAAACTGGGACAACTGTAATAGAACAACAATAAAAAAAATGGGGAAAAAAGGAAAAAAAAGAAATGTAACAGAAACTAAAATAAAAAATAAACAAAAAAAGGAACTTCCAGTGTTTTACGAGCAACACAGAAGGTGATAGAAGATAAAGAACAAGGAAAAACCTTGGCTGTGGAACAAAGCCAGAGGCCACTGAGAACGAGGGACAAGGGATCTCCTCTTAGGGAGAGAGGCATGAGCCAATCGAAGAATTTTCTTTGGTGACACGGCCAAGCTCCTCATGATGCCTGCTCAGAGCTCCACCACTATTAGGGCTAGGGACTCTTGTGTATTCCCACTGTTCTGCTTTCTGTGTTGGGGGTTTTCATTGCATTTATTCTGTCTTTGACTCACTATTGTGATGGTGTTTGTGGTGGTAGAGACAGCAGAAAGTTTGCTTTTATTTTGTTGGACACCAGAGCACAAGTGACACCTCTGCACCCAGTGAAGCAGATTGTGCATCTTACAGGATCATGGATGTGAAATCCATGCAGTAACTGAGTGGGATTTTGCACTGTCTCCTTTTTGGGCGGTGGAGGGTTTCAGTGACTTCTCTACAAGTGGGAAGAAGGGTGGCACAAATATTTGGTGAGCGGAAGGGCCAGCTGTGGCAGATACTGTTAGCTGTTTGTCAGAATTCACTCTCCTTCCATATTAGCCGGGCACTTGGCTGTCTATCTAACTGGTATTTCTCAGCCTTACTTGCAGTTAAGTGTGGTTACATCACTATATTATTTACAATAGAATATTAGTTGAAGTGATACATGCTGTTTCTATATTCTTTCTCCCTGCTGGTGGGCTGGCATATCAATGGCAATGACCAGAGTAATCTTAGAAGCCAGTTATGGAAAATGACAGAGCAATCTCAGCCTGCTTAAAGTGAAGCCACTCCCCACCCCTCATTCCTAGCCTCCAATTAGCCTGCAACATCCTGTAGTCTAGATTCTTTAGCAAAAAGAAAACAAATTATATTTTATTTGAGACATTATATTTCTAGTCTATTTGTTATAGCACTTGAGCCTGTCCAGTCCAATAAGGCACCTGATGAATAGTTTTTAGGTGGTTTTCCCCTCGTGACATATTAATAAGGCAACAAAAACAAACCCTGATTAATTGGATAGGGTAGTAATTGATATTCTATGTTGATAATAGATAACTATACAAATCCCTGTCATTTATTTCCCTCCCCCTTCTGATTTTCCTTGGCATTTGCTTGCAGTACTGTTGGAACCTCTGAAGTCCTCCTTGCTGGTAATAATGCGTATAAGTTGAATAATTGTCCTGCATGCAAGTTAATGCCTGTAAAAGTAGCTGTAAATTATAAGAAAATATTCAATAGCAATATATTACTATCTCCATTAGTGGAAATGTGACTCAGTAATAATTATTTCATTTAAACAATAAAAAGCTCTGAGAATCTTAGTTTTATAGTGGCATTGACTATATTTATTGATGAGAATCAGTTTTGCAGATTTCAGTCAAGCTGATGGAAATCAAGTAGTACCTTTCATGTGGCTGCCCTAACAAGTTTTTAAACATTTATTTATAGATCCAATAAATAGGCATTTAGTACTTACTCTGTTATGTGCATTGTTTTAGTTACTAACTTATAGCAGTGAACAAAGTAGAAAACAAAACAAAACTCCTTCCCCTGTGTAGATAGCATTCTATTAGGAGTCAGAAAATAAGCCAAATGAAAAACAATAATTATATGTACAGTATTTGTGGGTGATAAGCTTTGTAAAGAAAAAAAAAGAGACATGGAAGGGTGGAACGGAATGGTGGGCACTGGAAAGAATTGCAATTTGAAACAGGATAGTCAAGGGCCGCCCCCTTCTCTCTCTCTTTTGAGCACCCAGCACCTTTCTTCTCTGTTTCCTCAGTGTGCATTCCCTCCGCTCCACTCCCCTCCCCTCCTCTTCCTCCCCTCTCCTCTCCTCTCCTTCTCAGATGCCTGCGTATTTCCTCCCCCTTATCGTCTTTCTCCTAGTTCCAAGGACCTTTCTTTTTCCCAGACAGCCCAGCTGACTCATTTCTTTCTATCTCTGTGGCTTTCTAAATTAAAAAGAAAGAAGGAAAGAAGGAAGGAAGGAAGGAAGGAAGGAAGGAAAGAAAGAAAGAAAGAAAGAAAGAAAGAAAGAAAGAAAGAAAGAAAGAAAGAAAGAAAGAAAGAAAGAAAGAAAGAAAGAAAGAAAGAAAGAAAGAAAGAAAGAAAGAAAGAAAGAAAAAGAAAAGAAAGAAGGAAGGAAGGAAAGAAGGAAGGAAGGAAGGAAGGAAGGAAGGAAGGAAAGAAAGAGAAAGAAAGAGAGAGAGAGAGAGAGAGAGAGAGAGAGAGAGAGAGAGAGAGAGAGAGAGAGAGAGAAAGAGAGAAAGAAAGAAAGAAAGAAAGAAAGAAAGAAAGAAAGAAAGAAAGAAAGAAAGAAAGAAAGAAAGAAAGAAAGAAAGAAAGAAAGAAAGAAAGAAAGAAAGAAAGAAAGAAAGAAAGAAAGAAAGAAAGAAAGAAAGAAAGAAAGAAAGAAAGAGAAAGAAAGAAAGAAAAAGAAAGAAGGAACAATTAAACAGGATGGTCAGGGAAATTCTCAGTGTAAAGTTAACATTTGGAAGACTACAAATAGTTGTTACAACAAGACAAGAAGACGTCCAGGAGAAGAACATTCCAAGCTCTTCCAGGGAGAGGACTTCCTCACAGTGGTAGCAGGATTCAACTGACCTGGAAATGGCAAGGAGTCCAGGGAGACTGGAGTAGAAGGAGCAGAGGAGTGAATGGGAGAGGTAAGGCAGTTAGTTCCATGGGTATGCACATATTACACAGGGAGCACATGTGAGTGACTTTGACCTTAATTCTCAATGAGATGGGAAACCACGGGAGGACTTTTAACTGTAGAGCCAGTTGATATTTTCCTGTTTAACAGACTAACTCTAGTCACCATGTTAAGAATAGACTATGGCAGAAAAGAGATGGAGTCCAAGGGAAGTATTGCAAGACGCCAGGTGAAAAGATAGTGAAAGCTTGAGGTATAATGGGAACGGTAAAGATAATAAAAAATTGTTTGTATTCTGCATAGATTTGGTAGGTAAAGCCAGCAGGAATTGCTGACGTATTGAGAGTTGTGAGAAAAAGAGAAAACAAATCACCTGTTACATTTTGAGACACCTGAAAAGCAAAAGGTTTGCTTTCCTTATACTGGAGCACTAATGTAAACTTTATAAAAGGCTTTTCCAACCACATTCATCAACTGGAATGTCAGAAACAGCTGTAGAGTGAGGAATGCCTTCATACTGTTCATCTGACACATACTTCCATTGAAGATACGTCAATGTTGTCTCCTGCCCAACAGCATTGCTTTATTTGTAATTTAATAATTCATTTTCCAGTTATAACTCCCGGGCTGAGATGAAAACAGAAGGATATAGAGACTGGGAAGAGTTAAAATTTAGAAAAAATAAATGTGAAATATTAATTTTCTCTTATGCTGTTTTCTTCTTTTAATAATATGTACTATATATTTCTTTGGGGTGAATAATGCACCAAGATGGACTCTAAAATGGAAGAAATTTATTTTTATTATAAAATCAGTAATCATAAGATAACACCAAATGAGCTGTAAAAATGGAGTTTAATATTTATAATATGAAGTGTTCCATCAATAATACATTTCATGTTCTTTATGATTCATTTGCAAGTTGGATATTTTAGAGATGAAGAATATATTGTACAATATTAATGGTTTAAAACAATGTAAGAAGAATGAAGGCTCAAGGGCATAGATTATTAGTACATTAATACCTATCTTGTAAAGACCCCCCAATTTCCCTTTTTATACTTGGAAAGGCACCTCAGGTACATATTAATGCACTGCTGAAACAGTTCTTGAAACATACTGAAATTGACCTCTCTTGTGATTAATTTATCCTGTTCTAAGAACAGTAACTCAATCTTACATCTTCTTGGATTTTCATTTACATACAGTTTAATAGTTCCCCCTTGAAATATAGACTTTATATTATATCTAAGTGTTATTGAGTATAAATATATAGATAAGCTCAAAAATGAATAAAAAGAAAATATGATATGCTATTTTTACTACCAACTTTCTCCCCAAACAGTGCATAATTAATAAACACTATTCAAGGAGTGCTTGTTTTAAGGAAAAAATATATATTAAACCTAACTTTATATTTTATTTAGCAAGTTATACTATGATTTAAAAATTGAGAAGCTCTCTCAAACCAGTGTGACTTTGCGTTGTGAAAAATGTTTTGAACAACGGTGTCCACTGTGATAGTTTGATGTGGACATTCTTTTACATCAGTATGCATGGTTGATCAGTGTAAGTATGATACATGTCTTTAACATTTATAAGTTCAGCGCCATACATTTTATTTTATGTGAGTTATATAATTTCTATCTAACTTGCATGAAATAAGGTACACTGTTATATCATAAAACAGCAAAACTGTATATTTATAACATGTTATATTATTACTCTATAACCGCCAGTTGAACAAGCACTTTAACATGAAAAAGATGTAATGCCCCTTTTCCACCCCACTGTAAAAGTCTGGTCAATAGATGTCTTTGTCCACCTTATTGCTAATAACTAAAAGGGCTTAATGCATTTCTTTATTAATATATGTTAAAAATAATATATAGGCATAGTCCATATGAGATAAAAAAATAAAAGTTATAATGTATTTTTATATTTAAGGTTTTATTATATATGTGTGTGCACGTGTGTATACTAATGGTGATGTGTATACATATGTTAGTATTAATACAGTGAGTTTAAATATTCATCTCTAATTTTCGAGTGATATAAATATTTGACTATCTCAAGTATGTTAAATGCCATTTACTCAAAAGGATATTTATTTATTTATTTATGCTTTATTTATGGCTACAAAACCCAACTTGTTTTAAACCATTTATGTGAAACAGCAAAAGCTATTAGCATGACCCTGAAACATGGTTTTGGAATTAGTGAAATAGTTTTCATATAAAGAAAATGTTAAGATTTTATTTAATTATTACTAAAATCGTTTGGCTGTCCAAGTGCATCAAATAAAAATTAAAAATGTAAACTAGTTGATATAAAAATAACAAGCAATAAAGTTTTAGATGGAATTAAACTACTTTCTTATATAAAACCATGTTTTTAGATAGAAAATACTTCCTACTTATATAATAAAGGTGAATTTGTTCTGTTCAATAAACCACTAGGAAATAAAATCTTCATTGGAATTTTAAATATTATCTCATAGTCTGATAGGTATTTGTGCAAAATCCTAACATATATCAGTAAGGGCAGAACTTGTTAACATGTGTCCTGGGTAGGAAATAAAACAGACTGTCTTCACCAAGGAATATGGAATGATTAATCCATGGATCTGGACAGGAAGAAATGCCACTTTCAGGATTTCACCTTCTAGAAATGTCTTGCATTCTGAATTGGCCTGTAATTTATTGAATCATTTACTAGAGGTGATCACAGAATTACTAAACATTGCTTTTTACTTAGAAGTTGATTATTCACATCTTCAGTATATACCAACTACATACCCAGTCAGACACTGGTTACCCACCCCTTTTAAATTATATAAAATACAAACTTTATTCGGTATCCAAACCACTCAGTTAGGATATTTTAATGCAGTTTTCACATGAAGAGGGAGATTTCCTGTGATGCTTCTATTTCAGTTTGGTTTGGGGTTATCATGTGAGTTTGTTTTTTGTTTTGAGTAAGAAAGAATATGATGAATTTCTAATAATATGCATTAGCAAAATCCATCTAAAATGCTATTCAGCAGCTGCAATTAGAAATAATTACACTAAGATGTGTTGTATTCCACACTGCTTATGTTTAAATTTTCTACCATTAGCTCATAAAAATGCATACCTAAATTACATGTTTCCTAAGTGTATAGACAGACTCAGAGGGATCTAAACATTGTTTTGTCTTACTTACACTAGGTAATGCAGACATTTAAAAAGTATTCTTGAAGATGTATAATGAGCTAATTATAGTTATTTTATGTATTATTGTCTGAACACAACTTTAACTAAAACTTATTAACCATAAATTTAAGATTTAATGTTGCTGTTGGAAATTTATGGTGATTATCTCAATGTACATTATAAAAGGCAACATGTTTTAGCCTAGAAACACAAAATATCTTTGTATGAAAACCATAACCACTGTAAAGGAATATAGGCATTTAACGTTTTTTCTTGATTATCTCTGTCCAGATTTCTGACCAGTTTATAAAAGCACTTTTTAGAGAATATTAATGTCATTATCTCCAGAACAAATGTAACTTCATTATTTTATACATAAAAATTAGTATAATATAGGTATAAAATTATAATAATAAATTATGTCTGTACCCAAAGTCATTGTGTACATGCTTAATATTGATTATGAGTATAACATTTACTCATAAATATATGGCAATTGTAGATGCAGTCACCTCTACACCTTGCTCTCATTTCCTCCTCCTCCTCATTTCTAAGCAGGTTATGACTTCTTAAGCTTAAGGCTTTCTATGTTATATCCAACAGTAAAGTAGCTCCTAATTATCTGAATTGCCATGGCTCTTATTATCTATGTTCATGTTCTACCTAAGAACTCAGTTGCGAAATTGGAACTGATTGTTTATCGTCCCTTAAGATGTCATTGGTATTAATACCATAAGACTATTGGTTGTTGTGTTCTAGGTATTGTCTACGTATCAAGATATTGTCTACATACACACCAATCAGATTTGTTCTCTCACTCACCTCTTATACCCTTTCCATCGTATGCATTAGAATTCAGTGCCTGTCATCAGCTAAATATTCCATTTGCTCGATCTCTTCAATGTACATTTTATCTTCCTGCTTAAACTAGCTCTCCCTTGAGGAAATTGAGTCCCCTTTCTAATGGAGCATGAAACTTCCTCCCTTTAATTCTTTCCAAAATATTTGCAACACACAATGAATACTAAGCATGTATACCCTGTCCTTGAGGTGCATACATAACATTTATTTTTAAGTTTTCTGTCATATATTAATTTCTACATATAAAATAGAAAAGTTAAATTTGTTTGGGGGTACTGACACAAATTTCACCTGCCAATGGACCTGGAGGTTATGTTCACTAATGTGGTCCCAGTGCCCCAAAAGCCCTTGAAACATATATAAATTAATAACATATTTCCTCTATGTTTCTTACCATCCCTTCTAGACCACGTTTCCTTCCTCCTTCCTATAATCATAGGCTGACTTCCTGGTTAACAGACAGTAGAAGATTGCGTATGTGAAAGCCCATCAGAATTTGATTTTTTTCCATGAACCCCACCTTGAATGCAATTATATTTGCTTATACTTTGGAATATATAATTCTTTTAAAAATTCTTCCATTTTTTTTCTTTTGACCGTTCTCCTTCTCCCAGTTTGGTGCAGCTGCTTTTCTGGTGCCCAAGACACATGCTTCATCCTTCTATTGGGTAACCACACAGGCTTTTGTGAATTTGTCCTGTGCCACAGAACAGTCATATTTCCGCTCTGTTCTCTTTATCTTTCTTGACCTTCTGCCACATCATAATCCCCTGTTTTTGTTTACTTTTTCAATTACCCTTTGTAGCCCGTAACAATTAACCAATGTCATATTACCTCATATTCTGTCTCAGTGTATATATACATACACGTATATATACACAAACTCACATACACACACACTCATACATCCATATTTTTTTCACTCTGGAAGCTGTGTCACTATTCAACTATAATATCTCCTTTAAGTTTTAAATCATTCAACACTGAAAAACATATCTCTAATGAATTAAAAGCATTTTGCCAAGATGACTACCATTTCTTACTTTTAAATATATGTTTGTTTGCACGATGAGGTCTTTGGTATTTAGTATTTCTCATTAGAGTAAATGATTTTTAACTGTAGGCTTGAAAGAATATTCTCTTTCAATATTTAACTCCCAAGATGATTTACCTTGTATACATGTGCTCATTATTTTGATTGCAAAATCAGGTGTATGAAAAAGTAGGTTTGAATCTGACAAAATTAAAGAGACACAAAAGCTATGTAGAGGTTATTTCCTAAAACTAATATTAATTAAGATTATTTTGTTCTTCCTTCCTCTTTCTTTTGCAAATCTTTGCTATATGGCCCTACTTCACTGAGCACAAGCCTTACATGTGTGAACGAAATGTAGCCTTTATTCAGATGACACAAAATATATAACGTTGGATCAGAAGTAACCGAAGCTTCTCTCACTGCATATATCTGTAGGTAGGTGACATGAACTGACACATATTTCTTATTCATGAGTTCTACTGCATGAGAAGGAGGATTCACCTGAATCTTAAAACTGTTATCAGCCATTAATATATTCTAGCTTGGAATTAAGTAAGCTGATCATATTATATACAAGAAAAGCATCATGCAATGGCTTCTTCACACATCAATGCTTCTCATTTGAATTCCAGTTTCTGTTGCCTGCAACAATCTCTGCAAATGATCTCTATTTCCCTTTTCTCTTCTAAAATTAAGATAAAAAATGAGATTTTGAAAAAAAATTTCACACTGTCCAGTGACATTTTTCTCTTCTTAAGGTCGTAATTTTTTAAACTTTTTTTTTTTGTCCTAATGTGTATGTGGACAAAAGAAGGATGGGTACACAGGTACATATGCACTCATCTCATTGTTAAGCTCTTCCCCTTCTTTCGTCTCTGGTCTATTTTAGTTTAATATGGACACAGTTCACATAACCCTTTAACAATGGCTTCCTCTGTTCAAAAGGTTTCCAGAGCATTGTAATAATGTCAGTAGCTTCTAAATTGCCTTTGTGGCTTCTCAAGGCATTTTAAAAATATTATTCAGGATGCATCTCTTTTGCTTTAGAAATAAGTTGTTTCTCATTTCCCCTTTTGCATAGTTGTCTTTATAATGGTTGGCATAAGTTGATTAATATTTTATCACAGAAATACTTTTAGTTTGATAACTAAGATTTTTAGAGTCCCCATATTCAAACATACAGGGTAAGATTGCTCAAATTCTGCTGTCTGAAATTCAAGAATTAATAATCTGGGGATGACAAACTCTCAATAAGTAAGAAAATTGAACATTTCAGAAAATATAAAATCTACTTTCCTTTATATTTACAGAAATCTGCAGCATTTAAATTTCGGCTGCTATGATAACACAAAATAAGCATTCAGATAAAAATGATAGTTATAAAAAAATTAAATTTAAAAATGATTCAAAGTTAGCAGAAATATAGCGTGTGTATGAATTAAAGGTCAGAATAGTAACATGTTCCTGTAAAGTAGAGAAATGGTTAAAATCAAGATAGTAACATAGAAAGCCTGCTATGACTTCTCTAGTTTTGAATGTAAATAGTTATACAACATACAAAAGACACAAGTACCTAAAACAGAAAAATTGAATGAGAATTGAAAGGATGCTTGAGCCAGGCTCAATTTCCACTCTTAATTTGACTTATTTGTATTTGTATTTTTCCAGAAAATATTTAAGCCACTGTACAAGGATAAGCAAAATATGACAGAAGAAAAGTAAAAATTTAAGTTGAAATAAGAGAGAATATACATTGAGGAGTGAAAATGGAACCATGAATTTACCAAAATGCATGCTATAGTAACTCACTCCCTAATACTGAGTAACCTAGTAGCTAAGAAAAAAAATTATATGAGTAGCAGTACGGGAAAATTTTCATCAGAGATATAGGCAACTGCATGAAATGATGATCTGAACAATATCTGACACATGCCACAACATGGCTGAAACTTTAAATGTACACCCCATAAAATCAGATGTAATATAAAGAATCTACCATCACCCTTATTCCTGGAAGTTTTGACCCCGTGAACATTTTTTATGATTTGGTAAAACAAAATTTATTTTAACAATTACCAGATGAACTAAGACACAGGAAAAATGACAAAAAGAATTCCATCATGGAAAACAATAGAGTAGAAATTGAATATACAATGTGCTGAGCATATAAAAATGTATCTAAAGCTATTATCAGTAAAATAGGATTTTAGACAATTAGTGAATACCTGGGGAAAATCCTCAAGTTTAAATCCTAATTTTCCTGTATAAACCAAAAATGTGAATGAATTAAAGAGTTAAAAAATTTTAATAGATATCATTTTGTGATAAATATGATGTGTGTCTGGAAAAAGTCCAGCCATTGTTAATATAATGAGGACATTTTGCATGACATCAATGTAACCAGGAAGCCAAGGAGAGTGGAATGAAGTGTGCATTTGTGAACAATGACGACTTCACTGTACTAGTCAGTGGGGGCAGTAGATGTTGTTGAGTGGGCATATGTGCTGTGCAACCATAGCATTCAAAATGACTGAGCAATTAGAGCAATGAATCTGCATCAAATTTCGTGTCAACTTGAACATTACTCTGTAGAAACTATTCAGGTGATTCAGAAGGCCACAGCTATGAGCAACTGATGCTTGGCTGTTTCATTACAACGATGGGTCTGGTCCACTCATGCATCACATCTCATGCAAAGTTTTTGATGAATTATCAAATCACCCAGGTGACTCAGCCCCACCACAGCCCAGATTCGGTGCCCCACAACTTCCGACTCTTTCCTAAACTAAAATCACCTTTGAAAGGGAAGATATTTCAGGCCATTGATGAGATTCAGGAAAATATGATGGGACAGTTGATGGCAATTGGGAGAACCGTGTGAGGCCCCAAGGTGCCTACTTTGAAGGGGACTGAGTCATCACTGTGCTAGGTACAATGTTTCTTGCATCTTCATTAATAAATGTCTCTATTTTTCCTATTACATGGCTCGGGACCTTCTGGATAGACCTTGTATGTATAACAAATCTTTATTTTTTAACAAGAAAAGTACTCCAATATTATATTGGGTATAAAAGCAGAATCACACCATTATATACTATATTAGCCTTTAGCTGAGAGTAAAAGAAAGAATTTTCTTAAATATATCAAAATGTTACAAATAATTTTTTCTGAGCTATGTAATTAAGTTATTTTTTGACTCATTTCCAATTCTTCTATTATATATTTATTTCGCTACTAATTAGAAAGAAAAGCATTACATATTAAAAGTAATCATGCCTTTCTTAGACCCTAGACAACGTTTGAATGAATTTCATTAAGTGCTTCTTGGCTGCCACCTTGATCATTTTTCTCATCTTCTGAATATGTTTGTTTACTCTGTCTTAGCATTTTATCTCGAATGATATGGTATGTGACCTACTATGGCCACTTTTGTTCCCGTACTCACCAGGGGAAGAGTGAAGGGAAGATGAAGTTCACACTGAGCAGTTGTTTACTTTTCTTTCCTCTAGCTCCAAACTGCCTAGGTCACAGAAAGCTCTGGGGGATTGTGAGAGCTCACCTTTTGAGTTGGAGGCTTAAATACACTCAGTAGGAGGTTATTAGATTATTTCAACTTTGAATAGCTTAGTTCAATCCACTTCTACATTTTCTGCCTATAAATTCAAGTAGTCATCATTATTCTTGTGATTTGTATATTAGAACCTGTTATATCATTCTAATGTAGCTATTCTCTTACACTCTATCGTCATTATTCTTGTGATTTTTACATTAGAACCTGCTATATCATTCAACATGCATAATGTAGCTATCCGCTCTTACACTCCGCTGTTAAGAACATAAATACTGGAGTAAATCCTACCACTTTTTTTCTTTTTAACCTCAGAGAGTATTCTGTCTGACAGTCTTTCATCAGCACCTTCTTTATAAAATATGGCAATCATCAAATCTATTCACCTCACCTTTGACATCTGTTAGGGAATTGGTTTTCCTCTCACCTTGCATTTTACCCAATAAAATCCCTTAAGTCTAACAAAGTCAAATCTCAAAGGTAAATAAAAATATTAAAGGAAAGAACAAAACAGAGACATGCTAAAATCATAAATGAAATAATTTATAATACTTTTAAATATTCAGATACTACCGTAGCTATTTGGGGGCAAATCATCTTTATTTGTGATCCTAAGGTCAATTTTAAATGTGTATTTTAATACAAAAAATGTGAAGACACAATGAAATACTTAAATTAAGTTTTTATGAAAAGAATAAATATGTAAGTTTTACTCTAACCTCTGCTATGAATACTAAAAAGTAAAGTAAGATCATTATAAATTAAATTGTCAAACTTTATGTTGATTATAGCTGGCATCTTAGATTTAAGTTAAATATATATCACAGGACTGTAGTGTTTTATGGGCTTTATGTACATTTTATTATACACAGAGACTGCATCATCGCTGCAGATACTACATTTAGGCCGATTTTATGGGACTTGAAGGACGATGGCATTACTTAGAATGATGAAAGGGGTTTACAGTGGTTGTGCTTCCTTTGATGGCATATCTGATTCATTTATTTAATGGCTAATTATTAGTATATTTCTATGTGTAAAGGTAGTCTCCTTCTGTAATGGCCAGCATATTATGTGAGGCTGTCTAGATCTTTGCCCCAATCTACTGATTTATCTATAATTTCGACATATCAACTACTTTCTTTTACTATAGTATTAGGCTTCTGCTGATAGAATGGGAAATTTACTGGATTTAGATTCAGAACTGAATTCAAATCCCATATCCTTCAGCAGTGATTTAACTCATCTTTTTATTTCACTTCTCTTCTCTATCAAAGTTATATAAAACTATCAATTTGAAGTGGATGGTCTCTGATTTAAATCCAGGCTCCATCCAGTGTTACTAGATGTTTGATGTTGTGAATATTAGATCCGTTTTGTAAAATGGAAATCATCTATCGCCTTACAAGAAACAAATGAAATAATAAATACAAAAGCGTTTTGCTACTGGCGGAGCTTCATTCTAACTTTTGTACGTAGCACATATATATTTAGTACGTATATCTAGGCTGAGTCCCCTTTCCCTGGAAGGGGAAAAATACATGTCACGTTCACTCAGAGGCACAATAAGCAGATGTGCAGAGCAACAGGAGGCACGCAGAGGAGCAATTCTAAATAATGGGAGCTTTGACTGAAGTCATGGCATTTGAAGTTTAAAACAAGAAGAGAAAACAAACAAACAAAAAAGCTCCAGAAAGAGGTGAAAGCAGGATCTTTGAACAGGCCCAAGAATGACCTCTGTTGTGAGTGATGCAGCGTAGGCTAGCGTGCAGGATGGAGGACAGAGGAGGAAAGGTGGGAACTGAGGTTGGCGGAGCATTTTGATACAGGAGGGCAGAGTCATGGAGGCCAAGTTAGTAACACGGACCTTCTTATTGGTCCAGTGTGGAGCCACAGAAGCTTTGTAATGACTTTTTATCTGGGTTTTGGCCAAGTAATTCCTATGCCTTATACATTTTTCACTTAAAATCTACTGGCCATAGAAGATGGCAGGTAGTTAATTCCTAAGACCTGAAACCCTGAACTCAAAGGACACAGTTTAATGAACTGAGTGTGGGTAACATTTGGAAGGGAAAGATATAATTTAACCAGTTTGCTTATAACTATTTAACAGTAAAAATAAAATGACACAGTAGTGAAATATTGACAGTCAGGTAATGCTCAGTGTTTATAAAAGCACACTACTGATGAAAGTGCTGGATAACTTCTCAGTTAATAGGCTCTGCATGTGTAGTACATTAGAAAAAAATACATCCTGGCCTCAGAAATATGTGATAAGTGTCCAGTTTATATAATGTGTATATGCATATATTTATCATACACAGTAAATGCTTAAAAATATGTATGCTGAATGACTGTATGGTCACTACTACATTTACTCTTTAAGTTTACATAATTACCCCGTGTGCTCATAACACTGACATAACTGACCTAATTTTCATTAAGCATGACTATAATTTTCCTACACTAATCATATCAATGCGATACTTGTTTTGATACCCAAGAAAGTAATTAGGTTGTTTTGATGAGAGTGAATATAATATGTATATTAACAAATTGACATTTTTCATTTTATTTTTCCTTTCAATTAAATATGATCAACAGACAATACTCCTAGGCAGCTAGTTAACAATTAAAATAAGCATTATCTTCCCACAGCTTGTTTAGTTTATTTGAAAATATTGTTTTACTAAATTTTCAAAATTAATTTTAAAATTTTAAGAAATAATTTATTGATATCCTAAATCTAAGTATATCAAGAAGCACCTTTTTCATTATAACTATTGCGTCATCGGTGCAAAATTTGTTATCACTAATTGGATTAGGTACTTCCTTTATCTTCACACTGAATAAATATGCTAAAACCCTTTTAAAAGTACTGCTGCTTGGATCCAAGGTGGCAGAGGAGTAAATGGAAGCTGCACAAACTTCCTCTGAGGACAAAACTGGAATTATAACTAAATTGTGGAGAAATCATCCCAAATAACCAACTGAACACCTGCTGAAGGGAAGCCTTATACCAGGGATAGACAGAAGAAACCACTTTAGCACAATGTTACTGGTAGGGAGTGTGGAGGAGGCACCAGAGGGCTGGCTGGGCTCCCACAGGTGGCAGCTGAAGTACAGGAGGGATATCCAGCAGCCAGAAAGCTCCCCTGAGAAGTGTGAGGTCTAAACCTCAGGCTGGGCTTCCCAGCCTACAGAACCAGAGCCATAAAATAAACCCAGATAACATCCCCATGTGAAAATCAGCAGGGTTTCTGTCCATCAGGGAGATAGAGCTGGAGATTCAGAGCTTTGAATCAAATGAAAATGAGAACACAACAATCCAAAAGCCATGGGATGCAGGGAAAGCAATCCTAAGAGGGAAATTCATAGCATTCCATGACTACCTTGAGAAAATAAGAAACAGCCCAAATAACCAAACTTTACACTTAAAGTAACTTGGAAAAGAACAACAAACAAAGCTTAAAGTTAGAAGTAGGAAAGAAATAAATGAAGTAGAATCTTAAAAAATGATACAAGAGATCAATGAATCCAGAGCTGGTTCTTTGAAAAGATAAACAAGATTGACAAACCTTTAACCAAGCTTATGATACCCAAAGCAATTCTTCTTCTAGATATGTATCCAGAAGAATTGAAAGCAGGCTCAGACAGATACTGGCACACATTCTTATGTTTAACTTTTGAGAAACTACCAAACTGTTTTCCACAATGCCTACACGATTTTACATTCCTGCCAATGGGCTGCAAGGCTTCCATTTTTCATATCCTTACTATCATGTGTAATTTTTCTGTTTTTTATTTTGTTTGTTTCTTTGTTTGTTTACAGCCAATCTATAATAGTAGATATATCTCCTGGTTTTTATTTTTATTTTTTCCTAATGACTAATGATGTTAATCACTTTTTTATGTGCTTATTGGTCATTTGTATATCCTCTGAAGAAATACTTAAGACCTTTTCCCATTTATAAATTGGGTTGTCTTTTCATTGTTGCATTGTGAAAGCTCTTAAATAAGATCCTCAGACCTTCAGGTAGTCCCCAGTCAAGTCAGAACAAACACAGTAATGTGTTCGTAAGGCCTGCTCTTCTCTGCTCCCTCCAAAACCAGGGCTTATGGTCCCATACTGGGATGTAAGAATGCTACCACTTGTTCCTAGCATTTTTAAGTTGCCTTTTTCTTGATTCAGCTTTTGCCTTATTACTGTATTCCTTTGACTATTTATTATAGTGTTCTGAAAAGTTGGTTCTGACAGTTTCTACTGGTTTGTCAGTGTTTCTGAGAAGAGACAGTTCTCTGAAGCTGCCTGTTCTACCATTTTGCTGATATCACACTCCTGTACCATAGTTTTACATTCTAACTAGAGTCAGTGGAATTAATAAGTAACCTGAGAGTTATAAGACAGGCATAGTGCTAAGTACTACAGGAGATGTACAGGTGAAAGACTGGCCCTCAAGGAATGTAGAGACTCATATCATGCATATAAATTTCTGTTATACAAGGTAGTTTATGACCTGCTATAAAGCAAAGGAGATGGGAAAGGATTAATAATGATAACTTTTAAGGTGGACTTGGGGGTTAAGTAGGATTTTTATAGTTGGCGATAATGGGGAGAAAAGATTCAGCTGTGACAGCATAAGTACAATACGAGGAATGAGAAATAAAACAGAAGAGTCATGTTTCATAAGTAGGCAATTTGTAGGGTTTTGATGGGAGATAGAGACAGATGATAATTATTTCCAAATTCAGAAAGCGATGAAAATAAAAATGTTTAAGCAAAGAAATGCTATGATTAAAGCTATTGCTTCAGAACTTTACTTTGTCAGTGATGCATACACTGAATTGAGAACACAAAAGTAAGTGTTGATTTGAGGTGGGTATCTTTTTCTTAGTAGCTAAATTCTTATAGTTCGTGTATGAGTAATTAACAATTACATCTAACTTGAAAAATTTAAATAAATGAATAGCTTAAAAAACTACCATAATTTATAAAACAAATGAAAGCCATTCTTTAGTGATTATTATCAATTTATCACAAATTTTTTATTTACTTTTAACACAATACAATATATAAATATTATATTTTAAAATAAAAATGTAATTTTCTATTAAAGATTATTCATAAAAGCTGACATATTTTTATTATAAAATAATTTTTCATCTAGTAAGTGTCCATTATACTGACTTTAAAAACCAATACTGAAGTGTATACAGAATCTTCAGTGCCTTCTACTTATAGTATTTTGGCTCCCTGTTTAGAAATAGCCAGTATTTTCTATTTAAAAATATTCCAGAATATTAATTGATTCTATTACACAGGTCTATGTCAGTTAACAACATGCTTTATTTATCACATGACTTCTAATTTCTCTTTAATGCCTTGTCATGTTTTACCTACATTAGATACCTAATAAATATTGTTTTCTAACAATAAAATATTAAGCCACTTTGTTACAAAAAATGTTTCCCATAGTTATAGTAAAAATAATTTTCTGTATTTTGAGTCTTTAATAATAATTAATCCAAAGTACTCTTTAAATCATCTCTTCCTTAGTCCTTCATGCACTGGAGTACAACTACAATGACAAAAATACTCAGTTATCTCTTCCACGACCAGGGACTTATTTATTTACTTATTATTTTTTTATTGTATTCTGTGGCTGCCTCCCATTTGCATTAGTTTGATGTAATACCTAATGAAGACTAAAATGAATTAATCTGTCCTAGAACCAATTGAAACAAAAAATAATTTCCCAGTAGTAGTCAACAAAGTTTACCTTAACCATTCAGATCTGGTAGGATGCCTGCCTGCTGCTGCGTGTCACCCACAGATAATGCAAATGGAACACCCCCTACAGAACGACACCTAGCCCTGGCGGGACATAACAATTACCAGCGTGTGAAAGGATATCAGGATCATATCTAGTGGAACTTCAGAAATTAAATGTGAGTTACTCCCCGTCCAAGGTAGTGATTAGGCCTGTGAATTTTACTCTGCTTAAAATTTGTCATTATAATGTCAAAGGAAGAGGAAAAGAGAAAATGCATTTGCCCAGCAAAAACTAGGAGAATGCATCATCCAAATGCTGGAAACATTGAGTACTTTTATAAAAGGTAGCTCGTCTAAAACCAAAGTGGAAGAGAAAAAAACTAAATGAGATTATACAACATTATATACATGCATGCATGCATACATACATACATGTATACATACAATGAAAACAAAAGAGATTAGGACTCAGAAATTCCATACCCAATCTGGCAGCGACTAAAAGTAACCTATTCTCCCTGCAAACATTTCTAAAAACATTCCAGACTTCTTAGTAATTAATTAAAATTAAGAATTCAAGAAACATGTAAATAAAACAGTGAGTGATAGAAACAAGGTAATATAGTAATAAGTTTATATTAATTACTAATGTGGATATTAAATATTAAGGAAATATTCAGTACTTCAGGAGAAAATAAAAAGATTAAAGTAATGTAGATCAAACATCCAAAGTTATTGCTATAAAAACCTGGAAGAGTTTGAGGGCCTTGGAGATAAAAACGTAAAACATAATAAAGTTATCATATTCCATAGAGAGAAATCAATTAGATACCATTTTATTCTTTACCACTAGTTAAAGTATAATTTACAACTTTTTAATAGTTACAGAAAAATAAAATTAGAATCAATAGGGTAAAGGAAAGAAATGTTTTTTAAAAGATAAAGGATGATAACAAAATTAAAAATATGAAATAAAATAGCAAAAGATTGCATTAGCTATTACAATAAATGCAGTTATTTTAAGCCTTTTTAAAATTCAGGGACTGAATTTTATGACATAAACTGAGGTTTATGTCAATAAATAACTAAAGTTTCATATTTAAAAACCCAACTAAGTATCATGACACCTAGGGTTTCAAAATAATAGTCAAATGCAATTTAAAAATAAAATTATGTTTAAATATCAATATCAAAGTATTTGTCAAGGAAATATAATAAACAGTATAAGAAAAATACTTATATAAATAGCATTTAAAATTTGTAACACAGATGATTATACTATGAGCCAATGATTATTGGGTGCATCCTATATGCCTGGAGTCATTTTAAATGCTCAGGTAACTCATAGTAGCCTATCAATTAGGGACCATTATTGCCATCATACTATTTTATGAATGAAAGATCTGAGACAGATAAGTGAAGAAATCGGCCTTGTCATATAACCAGCAATTGGTAGAGTTGGGATTTGATTCCATTCACTTAGGGCTCTTAAGACATTAATGGCTTCCTGACATTGTCTTCTTTTGTAATAGACATTATACATCAGGAGTCTGAATAAGGTATTATTAAAAAAAAAGGAAGCATCCATACAAAGAAACATTGAGAAAACTATCATCATCATCATCATCATCATCATCATCATAATGTTCAAATAATGATGTTCTGTTTTCTAAATCCTCAGCAGATCAAAAAGATTTAAAAAATCCATAAATTTTAAATATGGTAAAAGATAAGATATATATATATGTATATACATGTATACATACATACATATATAGAGACAGGTAGGTAAATATGACACTTTCTAAAATGAAATAGTTTCAAGCACCTATAAAATAGTTACAAAGGTGATAGAGTGATAATGTCCTAGGGCAAAAAGTTATATCAGAAATTTTCAAATATTAGAAATATACATGCCACATTCTCAGGTCCTGCTGACACAAAATTTAAAGTTAATAACAAAATGTTAACTGAAATATTTATCATATGACAATTTAATAACATTTCTAAAATAGATCTAAGATAATTTAAAATATAATTATATAACTATTGATTAATGCAGGGAAATGACAGTATTACATACTAGATGATGATTTAAAAAATAGCTGAGAGAAAAACCTAAAGACTTTTATAATAAAGTAAGATAGAATATAAACAAATAAAACTATTATACTTAATAATCTAGAGGAGCAAAACCCACAAAGTTTACCTATTAATTCATTAGAAAAGAAAATTTGATAAATTCCAGAATGCATTTTTGGTGGGGAGAGGAAAAATTCCACCACAATAGGCTAGGAAAAAATGGGAATGTCTAATAAAAATGGAGCAGGCGTGCAGGATGGTGGTGGGGGTGGATGGGGGAGGGAGAAAGAATGAAAGATGGCAAGTTCAGTATCTTTTTAAAATTTTTATTTTTCAATTAGTTTTTGTTCAGTATTATGTTGTGTTTGTTTCAGATGTATAACACAGTGGTTAGACAATCATATACTTTGCAAAGTGTTTCCTTGCTATTTTCAGTACCCACCTGGCACCATATGTACTTGTTACAATATTGTTGACTGTATTCCTTATGTGGTGCTTTACCGCCCCATGACTATTTTGTAACTACCAGCTTGTACTTCTTAATCTCTTCACCTTTTTTGCCCAGTCCTCCAACTCTCCTCTGCTTGGGCAACCATCAGTCTGCTCTCTATATGAGTCTGTTTTATAAATTATCTCAGCAGTGACATACCACCACTTTTCACATGTCCTGTTGATTGTATGTACCAATTCTGGTAGCATGTGAGAGGGAAATACCAGGAGACCATTGAGGGCCTCTTAGAGGCTGGCTACCGCAGTGCACCATCTAGTACCCAATGAATCATGTCTCTTTTTTATTTTTGTTTTTGTAAGGGATTATGTTTTACAATGTCAGAATGTTTGTCTTGGGGAAGCTAAAAATCTTGTCCAAGATAGTACTCTTAAGACAATTGAGACTTAACCCAAGTCTTCTAAGGTAAAACCTCCTGGATTTTCTCCTACAATAAAATAGGATATGCTCAAAGTCTATTAATGCATTTAGTACTGTTTTCCAGTGTTCATATTTCTGTACCACTGAGCTTTTAAAATTGTTGTGGCTATCTTTTATAAGAACACAAGATGGTTGAACAAAATGACAGTTGAAAGTTAACCTCTGTGAAGTCTGGAAGAATCACAAATTCTTTGTTTTGTTTTTAATTTGTTAATTAAGGCCAATATTTTTTTTTCTATTGAAGAGTCAGTCATAGAAATTTGTAAAAGTATATTTTAATAGTAGTATTATTTTAACAATTTTTATTTCTTACTATACGTTTAGTTATTTGGAATTCTTACAACCCAAAACACAACTCCTACAAAATTTTCTATCTTAAACATTGACTTTAAACTTTATTGTCCTGTATAATTATTTTTGTGAGCAAGAATGTTGAATGAATAATAAATACTAATTGCTCCATTTGAAAATATGAGCAAAGTTTTTTATTAAAGGCTTAAGATTATAGCTTTTGCTTATGATTTAAAAGTAAGGACTGTAGTATTCTGTTTTGTAGATTTATGGTTGGTAAAATTAGTTGGAAATGTTAATATATCAATCATTTAAAGGTTACTTGAAGGTTTGACATTTTGCCTTGAAGATCAAGTAACAAGTTTAGAATGAGTCAGTTCAGCCTCCATTAAGACAAAGTTTGCAGTGGTTTGTTTTCCCTTAATAACCATGATAATAGTAATAGTGACCCATTACAGTTTCAAGTGCTACTTTATGTCAAACTGTTAGTTGTCTTTGGGTTCTAGGTAACTTTTTACCTTTGACTTAGGTGGCCTATGTCAAAAGACCTACTTAACATCCTAAAAACCTAATAACATGTCTTATAGACTATACATTAGAATTCAATTTTAGTTGTAAAGATACTTTGAAAGGCCTGTGATATTCCCTGACTGAAGAATCTGTGAGTGCCATATTCCACAATGTAAAAACAAAATGAGTTTTGAATCAACATTTTCAAACTTTCCCCGAATGAAATGTATTTTTCTTGAGTACCAGCAAAGCTTTATTATATCATTCATTTAGCTTATTTGTCATAATTAAACAGTATTTGTTGTGCATCAGGACAATAAGGAAAGTTGAGGAAGTCCTAGCCAAACAATAGTTCGCCCTTATTTATGGTTTTGCTTTCCATGGGTTTAGTTACTTGCAGTCAACAGCCATAGAAAAAAGAGTAAATGAAAATTCTAGATATAAACAACTCCTAAGTTTTAAATTGCACACCATTTTTAGTAGCATGATGAATATCTCACCATCCTGCTCCATCATGGCCAGATGTGAGCCACTCCTTTGTCCAGAGTCTCCAAGCTGTGTGTGCTCCCTGCCAATTAATCACTTAGTAGCCCCTCAGATATCAGATTGCCTGTTGTGATATCATAGTTCTCATTTCCAAGATGTCCTTATTTTAGTTAATAATGGCCCCAAAGCATAAGAGGAGTGGTGCTGACAATTTGGAAATGCCAAAGAGAAGCTCTAAAGTGCTTCCTTTAAGTATGTATGTATGTATGTATGTATGCATAGAAAAATGCAATGTATCAATATATAGGGTTTGGTTTAATGGGCAATTTTAGGCATCCTCTGGGGGTCTTGGAATGTTTTCCTTAGATAAGAGGTGACTACTGTACTGTTTTTATTATCCAGTGTTTAGAACATCATATAGAATAAAAATGTATAAAGATTCTACCTTATCTTCCTAAGCATAGAATCAGTAATGTCATTGTAGTGGCACTGCAACAAATAGAAAGCTTATTATGAACTCCTGCCCATATTGCATCAAAATATAAGGGGCTGTGAAGTAAAGGGAATAAGTGCAACAGAGTGAGACTGACCTCAGGATTGGGAGAAGTTATGACTGGTATTGTGTTGTAGCCAGAATCCCCAATGGTGAGGTCAATGAGGCTTATATCATTATACACATGGATGAATATGAATGAAACAATTGATATGTTATTCTATCAAATCCAATTACATGAGTATTATCAACTGACTCAAAAATCTAATAACCGATTACAGAACCATTATTAAAATTCTTCTCATATGTTTCAAATTGACCTTGTTTATAGGACTATACCTCAGTTATGATTAATGGGGACAAAATGTTTGGCAGTATATTTTATATATATATATATGTATGTATACACACACACACACACACACACACACACACACATATATATATATATATACTCCTGTATATATATGTAATATGTATATATATTATATATATATAATTTTGCAAGACAGTTCATGTAAACCATAATCTTGACGTAAATCACTTCTTTCAAATAAATCCCTCCCTCCCCCCACATAGCTATGCACAAAAGCACCAGAAGGAAGAGGACAGAATCTAGATGTTAGTATAATGCAGACTTCTGGCTAGATGGCATCTGGAACAGGAATCAGCCTTCTCTGGTGTGTAAGCAAAGAGGGAATGAATAAAAGGATAGTGTCCAAGCAATACCCTCATTAGTAGAATATCATTCTGCTAATTGATTCTAACATTGTAAAAGAGACTAGAGAGCCAGACAATGAAATGGCAGAGACTGCTGAGGGTAGGCCATAGCTTCATATCATCAAGAGCTTAGGACTTAGGGAAAGAGCGGAGTTACATATGGCTATGACCCTCCAACACAGAGTGGCCTACACAGCAATGAATTTGCTATACTTGAGGTCACAAATGCTGATAAATCAAACTGGTAACTTCTCTTTCTATAAGGAGAAATGAGGGAACAGAGTTGCCTTTCTTCACTGAAAGAAATGTGGACACAATATGTTAATAAACTATAACCATAAAAGGCAGGAACTAGTAAGCACTAAAAGAAAATAGTGAGGCTTTATAGTCCTCTGGGAATATAGAGAAAAGGACCTTACCTTTTCTGGGATGACAAGAGAAGACTTCATAGAGATGATAGGACTAGAGGTGGACTTTGAAGGTTGGGTAGAACTTGGATTGCCCAGAAGCTAGAAAGGCATTCTAAGATGAGAAAATATTATGACCACTGTGGCTGAAGTATGTAAAGAACAGATGAGGAGATAAAGCTAGCTGGATTATATTTTAATTCTATTTTCTGACATGTTTTATATTAATTAATTTAACAATAAATAATTCTATACTGAATGTTTTTAAGGGAAATACTTACTTAACAAACATTTAAATATAATGCTTTTAAAAGTTCATAATTTAAAATTTGTTTATGTTTATATCTTAGCTTGGAAGTATACTGAAATCCATGGAAAAAAAGCTATAATATATTTTAGGTAAAGAATGAAATTAAAATTTTATAAAGTGCCTTATATTTAAACCTATAAAATACTAGAGTGGTTACAAAAGAAACAACACAATTTATTAAAATGCCTCACAGAAATAATTCACACAGTTGTAGAGGAACCTTGCATCCAAACAGCTATTTTCAAATTAAAAAATGCTCAGATTTTCATATTTCTTTAGGACATAGACAAGGTTTTAAACCATACCTTATTACAACTTGTGAAATTGGGAAGAAAGAAATTGGACTTTGTATAAAACTATAGCAGTTTAATAAAACATAGTATAAACTTTTGTCTTTTTTAATAACGGAAGTTAAATGAAAACGGTTTCTAGTCGATTTTTCTGCCCCTAGCTTTTACAAAAAATCTAAGAAAGTCTCAAAAGCATTTAAAAGTTTATTTTAAGTTAAGAGGATAGCAAAACAAAATGTCACAATGTATTTATTTTTAAATTAATCCTGAGATCTGATCATACCTATTCTGTATGGAAATCCCAGTAAGGAGAGATAGAACAACACCTAAAGTTCATTTTGTTCAAGGTCATGATAATCTTATTAATCGGTTGGCCATGCATTATAATCTTTCCTTCCTCCTTCCCTTCCTTTCTTTCTTTCTTTCTTCTCCTATCATATGCTAGACATCACAGCTAGATATTGACTCCCGTCACCTGGCCCTGAACCCTGACCGTATTTCTACTCAGGCATCAATACTTTCAAACCTCTCTGCCGCACCCTCTGCCTGCCTACTTCATCTTTCACTGAACCAGATCTGTATTAGGACCTCAGAGGCTCACCCACCTGCAGGAGAGGAAGAGGCTAAACTCTGGATCCAGTACTGTATTTAATGGTCCATGTTGTTTTCAGTCTTATCCTAATTTTCTGATGCATCAAGTCAACTTTAAAACAAATACGTTCAATAAGTCAAGTTAGGTGGTGACTTCTACTTCTGGATTGAGTTCTCTAAATACTCATTCATAGAGTAATATATCACATACCTGTATTTAGTTCTCCGGCTTCTGTCTGAGGCTACAATTGTAATTCTGGACAATTCTAGTTACACCCACTTGGCTGATATTTAACTTCTCAGTTAAACATATATTTGACATTGTGAAGAAGGAAAAATATTGAGCTATGCACATATTAAAAATGTATGCACATTCTTTATTAACAAACTTCTTATTCTAATAAATGATGTTAACTACAATACTCAGGCAAGGAAGACCGCTCATGTTGTAAGAGAAGAACTGTATTTATTTTGAGTAGATCATAAACAGTTTTCTAGAGTGAGAGGAACACTTTTAAGTAAATATATTTACATTGTCAAGAAGTAGCGAACTGAAATGGAGAAGGAAGGGACTGTAAACCTACAGAGTTGAGATGATTATATAAGATATAAATAGATAATTTATTTTATAAGTGCTTAAACTTTTCCAAAGTGTGTTCTAACCCATTTATGTAAACCAAAGTCATTCATACAAATACATGCTAAGAGTACTTGACAGAACAAAAACACAGAAAATCAGTAAAGATACAGAAAACTTGAACAACATCATCCATCACATTTAACTAATTGAGATTTATAGGGCATTCCACCCAACAAAGGCCAAACACATTCTTTTTGAGTATATATGGAACATCACCAAGATAGACTGTATGTTGGGCCATAAAACAAGATCAATAAATTTTAAATGACTTAAATCATACAGAGTGTTTCCTGTACAAAACTGAATTAAATTAGAAATCAATAACAAAAAGATATCTGGAATATCTCCAAATATTTTGAAGTTAAAAAATCACATTTTAAATAACTCAAAGGTCAAAGAAAAAATCACAAGGAAATTAGAAACAATCTGATCAGATAAAAGTACAGAATATTAAAATCGATGGGATAAGGTCTAACAAGTTTGAAGAATACAAGATCAGTGAACAAAAACAATCTTATTTCTTCTATACACTAAAATGTGCAATTGTAACAAAATTTAAAAAATAATTATTTACCATAGTTCCAAAAATGGAAAAACTTAGGCATGAATAAAAAGGTACAAAATCCATATGCTAAAACTACAAAATACTAAAGCAAGGAATCTGAGAAGAACTGGATACGTGAGAGACATATTGTTTATGGTTTAGAGGACTCAATATCATAAAGATGTCAATTCTCCATAAATTTTATATACAATTTTATGCAATTCTTATCAAAACCCTGGACATATTTTTTTGTAAGTGTAGACAAATAATTCAATTGCATAAAATGTGCGGTCCTATTATTGCAGTTATTGGAATAGCCAGGGCAAGGGTATCCAGTTTACATGGTAGCAGTTGCAGGAGTCCGAGTGCTGGATTCAAATTTGTGCTGGGTGCAGAGATGACTCTGGATTTTATAATGGGCTGAAACTAGTTGGACAGTGAGAATGATTCTCCAGTTGCTTTGTGAGCCTAATTCTCTGTAGGTCGGGCCCAGGAACACTGAGGACACAGTAACCTCAATTTATCTTCTCATTTCCCAAGACAGAGTTTCCTAATGTTGACTTGCCTATCTTCACCCTTTTCTCTAGGCCATCACATAGCAAAGATAAGACCTTTATCCAACCCAGTTTTCAGGAAGCAAGAGCAAATGCCAATTGCATGCATCCACATTTGCTTTATCACATAGTGTGTTATCATGTGTTTTTTTTTTCATTAAAAAAATTAACTCTAATTTCTAAAGCTCCAATTAAGTTTATTTGAACGTGCCCTTAGTAGAAATATCTATTCCACATGACCCAGCTGATTCTTCTGTCTTCATGGTTGACCACAGCCAAGAAGTGTTATACTTGGGCCACTTTGACCAAGTGAGATATGGCTTCTTGCAGAAATCATTTCTGATGGGAATAGTCAAAACGTGTATCATGCTAATAGATAAGATCGGTTAATGATATTGCTTAATATTTTGCCAGCCTTTTATAATTTTCAAACTACTCTGACATTTTTTTTTATTTTATGCTGATTATACATAAATGGAGAGATTATATGTGATTTTCCTATAGTCATATATGGCAGAATTGATTCATAATGCCAAATCCCAGCCTGTAAATACTTTTTCTACAAAACCTTTAGGAAGCAGAGTGTTATTAAACAGCCCTGTAAGCATTATATTATGTCAGTAAATTTTAAAGAATGGATTGGATTTTAGGAGAGCTATTTATTTTGTATATTTCTTCTTTTATTCCAATGGTTAAAAAGTGACTTTTTGCCTTATTTCAAACATTATTTGACATAATGTGATTTTTTTCTTTTTTAGATTTTATTTATTTATTTTTAGAGAGAGTGGCAAGGAAGGAGAAAGAGAGGGGGAGAAACATCGAGGTATGAGAGAAACATTGATTGGTTGCCTCTCACAGGCCCCTAACTGGGGACCTGGCTCACACAACCCGGGCATGTGTCCTGACTGGGAATCAAACCGGTGACCTTTTGGTTTGCAAGCTGGCAGTCAATCCATTGAGCCACAGCAGCCAGGGCCATCGTGTGATCTTTATGTTTACTAGAAAACCATCACATCTGAACTCACTTCTTTCCCCATTCACATTTCTATATCTTCTTGCTTTGTCATAAGGGCAATTAGAAATATATATGGTCCCAAATTGAAGATTATATAAAAATAATATACCTAGAAATGTGATTTATATTTACATTTGAAAATTATTATATCTGAATGTGGGTGATACATTGTCTTTAGTCAAGATACTAGAATTACACGGTGGGGGAAGATCACATTAGAAGCTATGAGGTTATTCATATTTTGCAATCTATTAATAATTTGTCTGACAATCCACTCAAAAAGATACTCTTATGGAATCTTAAAAACAGCTGTGAAATTTTGTCAGATGACCCATTTTCCTCATAATGCATTTGAATGATGGAAACAACAAAAGTAGCACCTTAATGGTGGCAGCAGCAGATGGAGAGTTTTCTCAGCTTCTTTCTTCTCTAAATGCTCTGGCTCCCACCTGTCTTTGGTTTGGCATCTTCACATTCCATTGCTTCCTCTGTCTCCACATACTTCCCCTCCTGAGCCTCCTGGGCCTCCTCGCTTATCTTATGCTACTTTGCCCACTTCTTCTCCTGGCACCCCAGCTACAGGAGGGAACTAGGATCATCATGGGCCACAAACCCAACTGCATCCCTTTCGTATTTCAGGTGAATGTAAAGATCAGTGATAATAAATACAAAGCCAGCTTTCCCGGAACCTACATGGTTGGGTTTCAAAGTCTTCTTTTTGGAGCAATGCATTGATTGGTCAAAATAAATAGCAAAGTCATGTAATCATTAAGTCAGTGGTTTCCCAGGGCAGTGGGCACTACCACTCTCAAAGGGGTGTTTTGATGATTCAGAAAGTGTGTTTTCTCGTCTCAATGACTCGTGGGAACTGCTGGAATGAAGTCGTGGAGGCCAGGCACACCTTATGTCTTGCTGAGTAGGGCAGTCCTGTGTGATGAAAACAGTTTTTGTATACTATGTGGCTTCCCAATGCCATGTATTTTCATGAATGTGAAAGAAAAATCCAGTTGATAATTCTTCTCAAATTTTATTATTGGCTAGAACTCCACTCCACCATAAAAATAAACACAAAGCATTGTTTAGTAAGTTTTAGTTATATACTGTTTATCAGGAATGCAAATAGATAGTGAATTTTTATCAGAACTTTACCAAGAGTTGTTTACTTTTGCAGAAAATTATCTGTGGCAGTAAGATGATTTGAATTTGAGTCTCCAAGACAGCACGCCTTAACAGTTTGCATTGGTGGTGTCACGGCCACAGCGATTCTGTCATACAGGTGTGAGCCTCTGGCTCCGTCACTGTGTCTCCTAGTGCTGATCCTGAACATTTATATATTGAAAAATGCATTATTTTGTTACAAATTATTTATATTTCTTTTTATAATACAGTTAGGCCAGATACTGGGTTTTCTACATTATTATCTTCTACTAATTTCATTTTAATATAGTAGACAGAGCTACATATATATTTGTTCTTCAGAGGAACCATTTGAGCTCATATAATTAAGAATTACTGTGTAAAGTAATTAAGCAGACTAGTAACAACTAATAGATGCAAAACTTGCACAAGTTATTTAGCTGAACCTAAGAAGCGCTAATTATATAAGCCTGAAAAAAAAATGTGTTGAGACCTTTTGACACACTTATATGCATTGATTGATACTTCCGTTGTGTATAAGTGATGCTATAGACAAATGATAAGACAAAGTCATGTAAAAGTTGGCCTTATAATACAGATGCGTAGTCGGCATATGAGTCATCCCCATCAACTTTCAGCCGTGCTGACCAGTCATGTAATGAAAACGGATAGCACCTGAATGAGAAAACAATTATGTGACCATCTCAGGGATGTTGGCCATACCCAAAGGATAAGCGAAGTATTTCAAGCAAAACTAACAGTGGCATAATGAGCTAAGAAGTGACAGGCACAAGCGCAAGCAGATCATGTTGGCTTGAAGCAAGCAGGGTTGGAGCTGCTTCACTGCCTCATTTAGACAGAAGAGTATGTTCAGCATGCAGCTAGGAGACAGCTCACAGAGAATGACGCCCTGCAGGTAACAGCTGCTCCTAGCATTCAAAGGACAGAGTATATGAATGGTATATTTATTTATTTTTGCAATTTGTGAGGAACCAATTGCCTGACATGAATCAGTCCTTTCAAACCCATGCTTATGAACAAGAAACCTCAAGGTCAATAGCCCAATCACGCAGCGTGGAACATATTGCCATATTTATGTGATTCAGTAGAATAGCTGAAGTCATTTTAACAGGACTATTGATAATGTGTAATTTGCATAAATATAAATAATATGCTGATTATTGTTTCTTAAGAAAAATAGACATTCAAAACTAAGCACCATAAAGCATAACTTAATGGCACTACCCTAGAGCCATATATTGTATTCAATTTTTGTTCTGGAAATCATACTCATATTGCGTACAGTTCCAGGTCCAGGCCAGAAAGCAGAAGAAATCCAACTTTATGTGGAAGAAATACTCCAGAAATATCTACTGCTTTTTAAAAAGGATATGCTTAATAGCAAAACAGTGTTTTCTTACATAAAATCTAGTTTTAGTTTTAAAAATATATTGAATCAAAGTTACAATACAGTAAACCAAAAATGCCTCTATTGAAATGCTGCTAGTTTTCTTGACATGAGTAATTGGGTATGTCATATGAGCATCTACCAAGGAATAAAATAGAGGTCATAAAATGTAAAAACATGATAGGACATACTTATAACCTCATAAAACAGACTGGTATATTAATATCTTAATCTGGTCACTTTACTATGTTTGTGTATGGGTCCTCAGTACAAAGTTCTGTCTCTGATTTGAACACATCACATATGAGAGATAAAAAGGATATGGTAGATGGGAGATACAAATGTCATTTTCTTTATGATGCTTATCTTTAGGTAGGTAACAGTCTACCAATATGACCGCAGTAATAATATATCTTTGTAATAATTTGTAGGATCCATTACTTTTCTAACAATATATTCCCATCCTAACAAATCAATTTGTGAAGCAAACACAGCAGGTGGAAGTTAAGAAAAGTTAGTGCAATATGATGTTATAAATATCAAGTCTTTTTCAAACTTGTTTTAACATATTTTTTGCAGATGGTAGTTTTTTAAAAAAATATTTATTAGTTCAGTGTTTGTGTGATTTTATGGGGAGGAGGTGAGAGTAGCCATTATGATAGCAGTAAAATGCAGTGAGCCCTAGTACATAAGTCATTGTAATAATGGTGAGGAACACACATTAGGTGACACATTTTAATGGACTGGTAAATGAATGACTAAGAAAATAGAGAACGTCAGTTTCAATATAAAAAGTAGAGGTCATCGAGTAAATAAAGTGGAGACATGAAAGCACATTCTTAAAATATTCTTTAAAATTTGCAATATCAAATTATTCCTTTCTGATCAACAGAATGGTTAACATTTTATTTACTAGTTGCAGATAAAATATGAGATCCTTTTAGAAGCTGTCTCTTATAGTCCAGCTATTATTTAGATAGTCAAAGAAAAAAATTTTCCTTAAGTTGTTTAGAACAGCGGTTCCCAACCTTTTGGCACGAAGGGTCAGTTTCTCCACGGAAGGGTAGGAGGGAGTGGGGGCGGCAAGAAGGAGGCAGAGCTCAGGGGAACTTCCCTTGTAGCCCAGTTCCTAGCAGACAGTGGCTGTCCACGGCCCAGGGGTTGGGGACCCCTGGTTTACAAAAATAAGATGCATGTAGAAAATAATTACTATTATTACTACTAAAGTATATGCTTCCATTCACTGAATCTGAAACAGATCTGACTGATTTGCCTACACATTCATGGCTGTTTTTGTTATTCAACCTCTATTTAAGGTTTTGTTCTCCACATTACAGTTACAATATAAAGGAGATAAAATGGATATACTTTGTTTAAAGATTTTGAACAAAATCATTTCCACACTCAAGAACAGATCTAAAGACAGACAATTGACTTATTCATACAATTTAAGGGTTATTACAAGGTCCCTTGTGACCCAAAATATCTGTTTTCCTACCAGCTCACTATCTTATTTGTTTCTTTTCTTATATGAAGTAACATTATTGCAATTAGAATGACTTTTCTTGGAAGAAGAATCAATAAATAGCTTTATTATGGTTTTTACATAGTATTTATTATGATATTCAGAAAGTAACTATTAAAAATATTCTCTGGTGGCATGGACCCAAGGGAAAAGGGAGGGTGAATGCCAGATTAAAGGAAGTCTTCTTATGCACCTTTTTCATTTCATTAGCATTAGGATTAATTTATTAAATTAGCTAGATGGTCACCAAAGCCTGATCTGAGAATTATGAAGTGGAAATACTTCTAAGTGTAAATATGTGTTAGAAACAGCAGTAAAAACCCTGAGGGAACTGGTGGGCTGCATGGACTACTGGCAGGGGGATTTCCATGCAGGAAGAGCTCAGGGAGGAATCCAGAAGCATAAGGTGTCATGGAAAGCACATCCTGGCTTTGGGAGGACGTGGCGGTGCCCCTGTTGTAGCACAGAAGGCTGATTTCACACCTCCTAACTCTTCTCTCTCCCTGCCACAAATAACATACATGCAATTACTTTAACTGTGTGACGAATATATATATAACCACTGAGTATGAATCTCTGCCTACAAATCAGGTGTGGAACAAATATTTTATTTCCTTATTTTCCAGAAGTCAAGATAGTTTGGACTTAAGTCTCTTTCTCATAAGTCTAGCCGGAAATTCTAACTTAGTCACTCTTAGGGTGTCCGTTCCTGAGAATTGTGCCGATGATCTAGGACTTTACTCACCACTAATGTTGAACTTATTGCTCAATGTCCCCGCTCTGTGGTTATGTCTATTACTTTGGTGTCATACGTGGCGCATTTTTGGACAAATGGTGAGCCTTGGGCCTGAGACTCCACCCCTCACATGGACCAGGTGGCCTTTCTCTCTGAGATCCAGACCCTTTTCTAGGCACTGCCATGAGTGATACAAAATCCTTTCTCACAGAATCTGACAAGCATCCATTCACCCTTCCCACTTCAAGCAACTCCTGCCCCCAACTCTTTCTCCTCCCCCGTTAAAACATTCCCAGCAGTTTCCCTTCCTTCAGAGATAACTTGTTTTAGATTAGAGTTTTACAAAAGATGAGAAATACGTTTGCCCCCACATAGTTTCAGCTGTTTGTCCACCTAGCACTTCTGAGGCAAAGCAATTACAAAGGTCTCTCCCTGCTTCAGCTGAGGGATTGAGGAAAACACCAGGAAAATCATGCAGATTGCTATTTCAACAGATTATACAATCACAGAGGAATAGCCTCACATGTTAGTATCGCCAGACAAACTGCTAATAAAGAAATTCATTCCAAAATACAATTTTAAAACAAATACTTAATGGGTAAACTATGACAAGTTTAGTCTTATGTGTGCATCATTTATGTAACTATTTTGGAAACATAGAAATTAAATCATATTTAAAACATATTTCACATACTGTACTTATTGAAATTAATAAAATTATACAAAATTAAGATGGTCCGGAAAATCTGGAATGTATGGTTTCTGTACTCAGTGTAAAGATATATTGAATAAAGACAGGTATAAAGCCATTGAGTCTGTAACTTAAAATGATAGAGAGTAAAGTAGTGAGGAAGCTCTTCTCCCCAAGCTATTACCAAGCAATTTGCCCTTTCAGTTTTTGTCTTTTTTAAAAATGTTTTTATGTATTTTATCTTCATGTTTGGTGGGCAGAAAGCTCTGGGCTCTGGAAAGAAGGAGAGCATCCTTTGGGTAAACAGGAAAGTTGAATTTATTGAGAAAAAATGTGTATCTAAATTGTGTTTACCACTTCCAGTATTTTCATTTATAGGGAGGACATTCATGAAAAATGTATCCTGATTTAGGAAGTTCAAGCTGGGTTTAATTGTATTGCATCTAGAATTTCATATAACCTCTGCCAATGATCCCCATCTTTTATTTTTGCTTTCAGGTGTTATAGAATTTATTAAAGAGTAAGAAGAGAAGGAAATAGTAAGACACACCAGGGACAGAAAAACGGGCGTTTACAGACAGTTCCATACAATTTATCTTCAGATGCAAAAATGACTCTATCTGTCGTATTACTAGAAGGCTTTTGTTTTTTAACTCAGAAGGGTGTTATATGTGTATAGCAGAAAGAGAAAGAAAATAGGGAACTAAGATTCCAAATATAAATTTTTCATTTCACCATTTTGCATCAAGTCACTGTGGGCAGATGATGGGAGCAGCCATGGGATAATTAAGTTGCCAGGAACATTATATACTAGACATGCTGTGACAAACGGAAGGTCCCCTGAAGGCTTAAAATATTTTCTAACATTCTCTTGACCAATGTTTCTCTTCTCATTTAAGCATTTGAAAATGTTCATTTTTACTCACATTTTAAACTAACAGTGGAAAAATGGGACCACCTGTTCATACCATCAAGGATGGCGACATAGGATTTATCAGTATAATACTTTTAAGAAGATTTTAGTCCTAAAACTAAGCTTGTGAATTAAGATCAGAAGGTTGTGAGTTAAGATCAGAAGAAATTAGGCCTTGGATCATTTGTGTTAATCATACAATTCTTTCTTTTTTAAGCTAGTTGAAATCCACATAAGACTTATGTACATTTATTTTTAATCAGTATATGCTGTATTTCAATGTAAAATCCAAAGGGAAGGAGGTTGGATTGAGGGTTAAATATTGGGAAGTAATGGTCTCCTTCTGGAGCGGATAACTCTAGGCAGGGCTGGTGGATGGGAGAGGGTACAGGACAAAGGTAATCAAACTGATTTCGCCTGGTGATGGGTGAAATGAAGGAAACAAACAGGATAACGTGACAATGAGTGTTATGGTTCCATTCAGTTTTCTACCTTTTTATGGTCAGAAGGCATCACACCAAGTTTTGAATGAAAACTCTGGGCTGAGGGTAACCCAGATTGAATTTTTTCCCCCCAACCATCCAGTCCCTGAATATCTAAGGATTTCCTCCCTCATTTTATCCCTGCTTCCTCCCCTCTCTGCTATGCTTGCTGGGCTCCCTACACATCTAGCGCCCAGCTGCTATCACTAGAGATCTTGCCTCTTGTCATTGACCTTTTCCCCAATCCTGATATATGGTTTCTGACTAGAACTCTCTTTCAAGGGGCTCACGTGGAAAGGAAAAGGGGTATACGATTCAAATGTATCAATTTGGCTATTTTTCAGCACTTTATATTAAAATAGTTTGTAAAAGAAAATTAAATAGAATATTTCAAAGTGTTCTTTTGGATTTGAAGTACTTAATGTTACCTCTATTGATCAATTTACAGTTCACACTGAAGTTAATTACAATTCTCTTTGAAGCTAATTTAGTTCCTATTTTGTTTAAAGCTTTTTGGTGAAAGATGTTTCAAAACAACTCTGTTGATTTGTCTTGTATGTAAAAAATAAGACATTAAATGTTCGGTAGATAGTTTTAAATCACAGAATTTTTAGAATCAAAAGTATTTTAAAAACTCATCTAACCACATGACATAAAAAGCAGCAGCATATGACTGAAGCATATGAGCATTCACTCTTTCTTACTCAGCTATGAGGTTCAGGCATATGAAAGACTGGCTTTCACGGTTCCACATCATAAGACACAGGTTCTAAAGCATAAGTAACCATTTTATTTAGTCTATTAACTTCAGACACCCAGACCATGAGTCAACTCAGTAATGTGACATTTCACTTCTAGCTCTTTCTGTCCTTTATAATAATGTTTAGGGAAAATAAATTTCAGATTTGTTTAGTAGGTACAAAATAACCCTGAAGGTATAAATGGGAGGTAATGAACCTATGGTCTGAAAGTAAAGGATGAGTTAGGAAATTACTACAGAAATAGTTTGGTATTGCGTTCTTAAGAACCGAGGCACTTACATTTATTCTCACCGTATCAGATATGCTGGAATAAAATGTTACGGGAAAAAATAAAGAAAATAAAAGATGCAAAAGAAATGTTTCTCAATACATGCAAAGTATAATCAGATGATAAATGGTGTTTTTAAATAAATCTTTAATTAATTTAACCAAAGATGTAAAAGACCTGTACTTGGAAAATTACAAAACACCGAAGAAAGAAATTGAAGAAAATACAAATAAGTGGAAGCACATGCTATGTTCATATATAGGCAGAACTAACATTATTAAAATGTCCATACCACCCAAAGTAGTGTATAGATTCATTGCAATTACTATTAAGATACCAATTATGTATTTCACACAGCTAGTACAAATATTCCAAAAATTTATATGGAACCACAAAAGACCCCAAATAGCAACAGCAAAGCAAAGTTGGAGGAATTGAACTACCTGGTATCAAACTATATTAGAAGGCCCAGTAATCAAAACAGCATTGTACTGGCATAAAAGTAGACAATGGAACAGAGAGCTCAGAAATAAACCCATAGCCCTATAGACAATTAATATTTGACAAAGTTGGCAAAAACACACAATGGAGTAAATACAACAGTGGTTCTCAACCTTCCGAATGCCGCGACCCTTTAATACAGTTCCTCATGTTGTGGTGACCCCCAACCATAACTAAAGCATAGTGATTAATCACAAAAACAATACCTAATTATATATGTGTTTTCCGATGGTCTTAGGTGATCCCTGTGAAAGGGTTGTTTGACTCCCAAAAGGGTCGTGACCCATAGGTTGAGAACTACTGAAAATAGTCTATTTAATAAATGGTATTGGGATTATTGGACAGATACATACAAAAAATGAGACCAGACCATCTTCTTATTCCACGCACAAGAATAGCTCAAACTGGATTAAAGACTTAAATGTTGCCATGATTAGTGTGACTCAGTTGGTTAGGTGTCATCCCACAAAGCAAATGGTTGTGGATTCAATACCTAGTCAAGTCACATGCCTGGCTTATGGGTTCAGTCCTCAGTTGGCATGCATACAAAAGGCAAATGATCAATGTTTCTCTCTCACATCGATGTCTCTCCCTCCCTTCCCCTTTATCTAAAAATAAATAAATTATATATATATATATATATATATATATATATATATATATACACACACACACACACACATAAAGACTTAAATGCTAGTCTTGAAACCATAAAAACCCTAGAAGAAACATAGGCAATAAAATCTTGGACATTTTTCCTATCGGTATTTTTTCTGATATGTCTCCTCAGGCAAGGGAAACAAAAGAAAAAATAAAAAAGTGGGACTACATCAAAATAAAATTTTTTGCACAGCCAAAGGAAACTATCAACAAAATGAAAAGACAATCTACTGAATGGGAGAACATATTTGCCAATCATGCATCTGATAATGGGTTAATATCAAAAAGTTATGAAGAACTTATATCTCAACACCAGAAACACAAATAATTCCAATTAAAAATGGGCTAAGGACATGAATAGAGGTCATACTGATGGCCAATAGATGAAGGAAAAGATGCTCATTGTCCCTCGTCATCAAATAAATGCAAATTGAAACCACAATGAGCTATTACTTCACATCTGTGAGTATGGCTATTGTCAATAAATCAACCAATAATAAGTGCTGGTGAGGATATGTGGAAAGGGGAACCCTCATGCATTTTTAGTGGGAATGCAGATTGGTTCAGCCACTGTGGAAAGCAGTATGGAGTTTCCTCAGAAAATTAAAAACGGAACTGCCTTATGACCCAGTAATGCCACTTCTGGGAATTTATCTGAAGAAACTCAAAACACTAATTCAAAAGAATATATACACCCCTCTGTTCACTTCAGCATTACTCACAATAGTTGAGACTTGGAAGCAGCCCAAGTGTCCATCATTAGATGAGTGGATAAAAAAAGCTGTGGTACATTTACACAATGGAATACTAAGTGGTCATAAAAAAAAAAAACGAAGCAGGAAACATTACCCTTTGTAATGGCATGGATGGACTTGGAGAGCATTATGCTAAGTGAAATGAGCCAGTCAGAGAAAGACTAGTACCACATGATTTCCCTCATATGTGTAATCTAATGAATAAAATGAACTTACGAAATAGAGATAGACTCATAGGCCAAGAGCAGACTGACAGCTCTCAGGGGTAGGAGGTGGGAGCTGGAGAGATTGAGCAAAAAAGAGTAAAAGAGAGAACTCATGGACCCTGCCATCAGTGTGGTAATTGCTGGGGGTAAAATGGCGATGGAAGGAGTCTTGACTTGGGGTGATGAAACACACAACACAGTGCACAGATGATGTGTTGTAGAACTATGCAACTGAAAACTGTATAATTTTGTTAACCGTTGTCACTCCAATAAATATAATAAAAAGGGGGGGAAAAGCAAATCTTTAATTAAAATAAATTTGAAACATAAATTCTGTCTAAACTAAAGATATTAGGATTGGGCAGCAGTATACATGAAAACCCACTCTCAGAAAAGTTCAACTCTGATGTGCAGCATTTGTTAGTTTCTATGGTCTAAATATTCCCACCATGGTGAATTTCACACTGCCCAGGTAAACTTACTAAATGTGGAATTGGGATGAGGTGTGTACCACTGTCCTGTAAAGCAGTACAAATTGACTACAGGGTACCACTATGTCAGACCAGGCAACAGTCATTTTACCTAAATCTAAAAATGTTTCTGATCCATAAATGTTGATCGTCTGGCTTGTGGAAGGATAAGCTAACAGAAATTAATTTTCTAGATAATGCACATTTCACCACAAGCACTGAAGTATTTCAAAGAGTAACCATTTCCTAAAGAAAAATTCTATGAAATGTACATTAGATTTTTCTGCCTGTAGAGCATAATTTCATCAGTGGCTGCAGACCCAAGGTCCTCAGTTGACATTGTATTGGGCTGTGCAATGACAAAGACAGTGCAGATAGGGGTTAAAAGCACATGATCTTAAGCCAACTGTTTGGGGAAAAAAGGTGCCTCCATCACTAACCACCTATGTAATACTGAGCCAGTTACCTGGTTTCTGCATATTTTAGTTTTATAATCTGTAAACTGGAAAACTTATCAGTACAATTGGTTCTTGTTATTTAAGGTAGTTATGTTTTATAAAGTTATCACAGACAATGAATTGGTGCATTTGAAACCATTGCTCCTGAGGGAAGCACAGGGTTAGTTTCCTGCAAGCTGGTTCATCAGTCAGTCAATATACAAACTTGTTTTATGAGTGTTTCTGTTTAAAAACACCTTATTTAAAATATTATATATGGTTGACTCTTTAACCTTGAACTCATAGCCAAGAGCACTATATAGCTCACACATGAACAAAGCTTATCTAACACAAATTTTCTTCCTAAGTCACATCATGGCCTCCTTTCTTTTAGGAACTCTAGATAATACTACACTTGAAGGCCATTTTAAACAGCAAAATCACCAAACTACCACACAAAGCACAAAAATGTGAAAATGGTGGCACTAAATAGACTGCAAAAGACCTGGTTTACAGTATGAGACTTGATATAAGAAGGTGGGGCTTCACCTAGTTTGAACTCCTCAGGGAGTCTGTGCATCACATGACTAATTTTTTTGCCATTCTATGCATGCCCACATCTGGGAATGCCTGCAAAAGCATCCATTTGGAGGTTGAAAATGACTGTTAGCAAGTAGGCAATTCACAAATCCGGAATCTGCCAGTAAGGGCCAACTGTTCTTTAGGGTGTTAATATATGTAAATTACAACAGTAAGCGCCCAATACATGAGAGTTTAAACTACAATGTTAAAGGTAGGAACTGGTATAGTATAGAGTTATTTTCTTCTGACTTTACTAATTGGCCCCCGTTACCATTCCAATATTTGGTCTTTTTATTTTACTTTATCCATTTCTCAGTTTACTGACATTTAGAGCTAAGCTTACACTTTTCCTCACTGTTATCAGTGTGCTCTGCTGCAGCCTTTTAACTTCTCCGTGCATCCACACCCTTTGCAAAAACAATTTAGTTGACTATTTAGCAAGTCTGAGTGAGGACTTAGTACTCTGAGTCTTCAGTTCTATTACAGGTACTTTATTTATCCACCTTTTGCTTTTATTCCCAACCTGCTGGCTGCATTCCAGGTGTTTGAGGTTATCAGAAACGTCCCTCTTAAATATGTGAAGTTTTAGTACCATTTCAAAGTAATGCTCAGACTGTATGTTTATTGGCAAAGGTTTTGGACAAAAACTTTCTTTGTCCAAGAGCTGTAACTATTCATGATCTTTTCTAGGTGAGACACGCAGAACACATCATAGATTTCACTGGGGAACACACTTTTCATTGAGTTAGATCTGACACTTGTTTTTGACTAACTTTTGGCATCTGAATCCAAAAATGACCCCAGTTTTTCTCTTTCACAACTTTTTAAGGTACAGGATATCCTCCCTTTGTCCCCAAAATCATACAAAATGTACATACAAAGGAAAATAAAGAAAAAATTACCTGAATATACTGTTTATTTAGAGTTATTTTATTCATATAAAGGCTATATATTGTTACTGTAAGTCAAACTGGGTACAAGTAGTCGTCGTCGGCAGCCGTCCGTCTCGAGAGACAATGGTGTAGCTTCTTCAGAGTCTATCTGCACCGCCGAGAATGGCTGTGCAGTCCAACTCGGGAGTGACACAGTATCTGTCTCCTCCCGTGTTGAATTGACATCTTGCGATGACGCTGGAGTGTCCTCTCCAGTGAAGCTGAAGCTACAGAGCCTGGGCAGGGTGATATGGAGGGTCTGCTGTTGCCCATGCAGCAGACCCTCCCTCTCTTCACAGCTGAAGGGTCCAAGGGAAAGACGAAGTCAATACAGCTTGTCTTCAGGTGCGCCGCAGGAGTTGCCGGTGTTGACTACAACGTCAAACCGCCTTAGGGACTCCGGCTCCGGATTTTCTGTCGGGGTTTACTCCCTTAGCCCTTCCCCTGAAGAGGTATGCCGCAAGGCAGCGGAGGTTTTTTGGAGTCAGAGTTTTCCTTCTCTGATGTGCTCTGACTGGAAGATCGAACCAGCGACACTTAGCTCGCAGGCCGACGCTCAATCCACTGAGCCAAACCAGCCAGGGCAATAATAATAATAATATTATTATTATTATATAATACTAGCTAATAATAATGATAGCTAATATTTTGGTGGTATATATGGGAAAGTGAGGATGTTAAAGTAATTAACTTCCCTAAAACAAGTAGTAAAGTTCTGCTATCAAACATATATATTAAGGTATTTTATCTTTTCAATTGATAGGCTAGGAAATGCCCAAATGAGATACTTGAAACAGGCTCCTTCATTGGCAGAGCTTTAACAAATTGCTTCATGAGACCCAGTTTTATGGGCAGAGGTGGGAATATAATGTTCTTCCTGTCAACAAGTGGCTCATGTAGAATGTTTGGATCAACAGGTTTGAGGTCAGATCTTGGGGGCCAATTTGACTCCACCCAATGCTTCTCACAAGCTCTGCTGTCCCACATGAACAGAAAACAGGGATACTTGTCATATCCGTGTTGCTGACCAAGAAGGAAGCAGACCATTTTAAGGTCAACACAGATGATCCAATTGTGCTCGTGATATTGCAACAGATTAATGACTCTCTTTACGTCTTCATATTCTTCAGGAATACAAACTGAATGGCCAACTGGGACAGCACCCAATAAACTGCCATTGTGGAGGAGGACACACTTCAAACTCTGCTTTGAGCTATCAATGAACAGTCACCATTCAGTTGCATTATAGATTGGAATTCTCAATTCCTCCACTAAACCATGTATGTTATGGCAATACACAAAGCCACCATCACTTTGAAAGTACTGCAGAAATGCACTTTCTCTTGATCAAAAGTAGGATGCTTTCACTCCTTTCTCAAGCAGTTTTGCTCATGCAGTCTTGATGCTAGGAGTTCTGAAGCCTTTTTGGATAGTCCTAAATCTTGTGCCAAATCATTCAACTCATGCTGATCAAATCCCTGATGAAGTGAGTCATCTTCAGTTTCAAAATCTTCATCATTGCTGTCACTGAGTTCTTCATCATACTCCTGTTCTTTGAAAGCGAGTAGTTCAATGAAAACTGGCACTTGGATTTCACCTGAAGCATATAGTTGATGGTAGGCTAGAATACTCCATTTTACATTTATTTTTCTTGTTATAGCCTGACATTTTCACTCTACAAAAGTAACAGTCACTTGAATGATCTCTGGGCTTTCACCAAACCATAGGGATACCAAATGGCAATTTATCACGTGTTCCCTTCATCCACATCCGTAAACTCTCAACACACTGCTTGCACACCTTGTGAGGGGCTTAAGACTTATCTTGATCACCAAGTTTTATTTTAAAATATGCAAAATAGGTTTGCCTGACAAATGCTCTGATGTTTGTCTTTTGACTGGGAATGGTGAAACTGCCACAGATATAACGAAATGAATCAGGGTTGTTTGGGCACTTACAATGAGAAATAGCAGAAGCAGACATGATCTGAAGGAAAGGAAATAAGTACATATGTAAATAAAAAATAAATTCTGCTAACTTCTTGTATACAGACAAGAACTCGGACTACACTTCGGAATATGATTCTCTATATAGAGTGGCACACAACTCTCACCAGATTGTCTCATGTGTAACTGAATAGCCTAGACAAGTATGAACTTGTCACTGGTCTCCAAGGTCATGCCCCATCCCTCCCCACTCAAAGGAGGTTTGCTCTCAGCCAATAGGAGAGCATTAGTGCTTCCCTTGATCCAGGCTCATCCAGCCTAGAGTGGTTGCATTAAGATAAGCTGTAGAGAAAAACTTGACGTGTTAGAAGAAAAATAACTGCAGTTTTGAAATCAGTATGCCTATTTAAATCTAAAACAGCTGAAAAATCAAACTCAACAGGAACTATGTTAAAAATTGTTCCCCTGTGTTACTATTTCATGATGGATTATAGTGATCTTTAAGGTAGAGCTTGTGGCCCACTCTCTGGTAGATTGTATTTAATTATCACTTCTTCCAATAGCTGTTAAACTGAATTCCATGTCACAAAAAAAGAAACTATTGCATGATGAAGGATTTTATATTTTTGTGATAGTATAAAACAAACAAAAGGCTCTCATTATTTACCTTTTCTTAACTTCTGAAGTCAAAATTTGGATGTCACTGAGGACTTTGCCTTCCTGGGGTGAAAATTTTGGTGGGTTTTAAAACTAGCATTTACATAAACTTAAAAAAATAAACCAGGGGATGGGAGGAATTCCTCACTGAACTTGGATGCTATGAATTATACTGTAAGGTTTTAAATAAGTTTCACTTATGTTTATTTTAGATTCTTAGATTTAGATATTTCATTAAGAATTTTTATTTCAGATAAACCCCATAATAAATGTTCTCATTTTATGTTGGCTCAATTATATAAATGCTTTTTAAAATCCAGGTTTTACTAAGGGTTAATAAAAATAAATTCCAATTCACTTAAAAAAAAAAAAAGGATAGATATTTTGAGCTCTTTTCTTCATATTTACTTAAAAATATATTGCTGCTGCCTTTTTATAAATGACCCATAATTCCATTAACCATTTTGTTGATCTCTAATTCATAATAGCTTGAAGTTAAAGGTACAATTTCAATATTAATATTGTTAAAACAATCACACCAAAAAATAAAATAAAACCTCTAAAATTGAACACCTCACAAAGGAAAACTGTGTTAAAATAGTGTCCTCTTATGAGTATATATATATAAACATATATATATATATATATATAATACATTTTAAATGAAAATGTAACTGCTCTAGATGAATAGATAGCTTTTTGCTTTAGCTTTGTTTTACAATGACTTGGAAGTTCAGAAAACTATCCATCATTCAGTTACTACACTAGTAAATTAAATCAAGGGGGCAGAAAAGAGAATAGAGGAGACAAAAAGAAATAAAGGAAAAGCAGGAGATGAGTTAAGAATGAGCTATTGCTTGTGAACTACCTCCTGCCTACAAAAAGTGATAGGAAAACAGCGGACAGGACAACAGAGAGAAAATTGCATCAGGCTTCAGTGTTTATGTTTTTGATGGAAACATACAAATCATTTCCATTCCTTACCATGCTGTCATGCTCCATCATTTTGGTCCATTTTCACCTTGCAAAGGAAGTCTGAATGGGACTTCCTTCTCTGGCAGCAATTAATCTCTGCTCCTGTAGCTCGTCTTCATGGAATGCCCCTCACCTTAAGCCAGTGACTCCTGAACAGATTTCTTTCCCTTCGAGCAGTCTGTCTTCTCTTAAGAGATACAAAGAAGACCCATCTTTTCCTTTGCCTTTGGGAAGCTATGTGAACTTTATTATAGCATTCAGAGATTGCTCCCACTAACAACCATAAATGAATATAGAGCCCCAAATAATTGAATTGGGTTCTAATGACAACAAAGCCTGAATGTAAATTGTTAATGTGCACCATATTTTTCCCAATAGTGCATATAATAGATAAGGAGACATATAGATCATGCATTTTCTGTGTATTCATATTTCTTAGATCTTTATTGCAATGAAACTAAAATACTCATAATACTGATACATTTGCGTTAAAAATACTACCAAGCTTTGCAAATAGGAAAATGCTTTTAGTTTAATAGCTAATTCTATATGTAAAATAATTAAGAGCATAATTCTATATATGTTGAAATGCTTCGATTAAAAATAATAAAAATCTCATTTAATTTTATTCTATTTAATAGCTACAGCCTTTAACTACGGTACCACAAATCAACTACTTACAAAGTGTATTGCTTAATTTTGTCACAGGTGAACACTTTATTTCGGTAATGGCTCATAGATGGTTAGAAGTATGAACCATACTTTAATATTTTTCTGATACTATTCACAGATATATTTCCTTTTTATTGCAATTATCTGTGTTACTTTTACATTTTCTTGCTTGTTTTTGTTAAATTTTTGTAAATTTTTATGGTTTTTTTTTATTTCCTTTTAATTAAACACAAAATCCCTCCCATCAGCTATGTATTTTGTGCCTTTGGAGAGCAGAAGACATATGTTAACATAACAGCTATTCCAAATAGTAACAATTCTCTGTTCATCTGTGAAGATGTATGTAACTTCACCTGTATATGTATGGAAAACATACTTGACAAGAGAATAGAATCACTATAAATACTCAGTTATTCACAGAAATATATATATAGGTCACATTTTCAACATCTCTACCTGTGCAGTGTCACCAATGAATGGGGTCCATTTGCTGTGTGTGTCAAAGCCCAACAATATGTGAACAGGAGTCTTTAGCAAAGGAAGTAGAGGTTTATTAGTTGAGGAAATGGCATCATACCCAGAGTCAAAAATGAGCTAGTTCTCAAAGACCTGGCTCCCCAATAGCTTCTAGGAGATAGGTTATATAGGGGGAAAATTATTAATCATGGTGACTAAGGGAGTTAGGCTCTGGTCAAGGTTGTGGTCTCTTCTGACTGATCAACACTAGGCTAGGTCGCAGCTGATCAGTTCAATCTGTTCCTGATGTCAGCCACGGTGTGGCTTTGTCTGGTTTCACAAGGATGTGGTCGCTGGGGTGGTTCTGGAGCTGAAACACAACTGAAGCCTAGATGCGATCTCTAGTTTTACTAAAACTCTGTCTCTGTGGTCAACAGACCCAAGGCTTTGTTCCTCAGAATACTTGACGCTAACCAGAATCTCATTCTCCTGAAGGCTTAGTAACGAAGGAAGTGGGTGTGCAAGGGAGATGGAGGCAGATGAGTCAAGGTACGAGACGAGACCATTTTGGATCAAAAGGAAAGACAGGAGAAAAGGTCATATTAAAGAAATGAAGTTTCAGAGCGGTTACAATAGTAGTTATTTAAAAATTACATGCTGGGTGTTGTTAATAGCAAATTATAGGGAGTCTTACTATAGTCTTACTATAAAAGGTAGTGAATTCTGTTTTAGCAATCAGTTTAATTTTAGGCAAATTATTTTTGCCCTTTAGGCTTGACTTTATTCTTTGGTATGACAAGTCTACTTTGGTTTTGAACTTAATTCATGAAGTTGACCCTTCTATGTCGGAACCTTTCTGCAATCTCAACTGAAAGTCTGAGGTGCTCAGTAAGTTCCCTCTTTTTGGGTTGGTTTTAAAGCCCAATGTCTTCCAGCAGCGTCTGGTCTCTGGTATCACTGTTTGAGTTCTCAACCACAAAGCAGGAACTCTTTTCTAGGCCTTCTGGAAGCTTACTCTGTGGAAATGCCATCTAGACCATAACCAACAATTCATAATAAATACCCACACAAACCACTGCCAGTTCCAGTGTAGCTCTCTCTTCTCGGGTACCCTGCACTGTAAATTCAGACATGTTAGCAACCTAGACTATTCTCACCGCCCCTTGGCTCAGTGAGTTTTAAGTTCTACTGGGCTTCTACCACTGTAGTTGGTAGCAGGGTAATACTTCCAAGCAGAAAGACACAGGGGTTAAAAAGCTAATGTTGAGTTTTTTCCTTCATTCAGGGATTTCCAACTGTCCTGTGGTTAGTTCAATGCCAGCAACAGTTGCCTAATACAATTTGTGTAACTTTATGGTTTTTAATTCTGAAAAGTATAGTACTAGTTACTGTATTATGGTTAAAACCCTGGCTGGTTTGGCTCAGTGGATTGAGCGTCGGCCTCCGAGCTAAGTGTCGCTGGTTCGATCTTCCAGTCAGGGCACATCAGAGAAGGAAAACTCTGACTCCAAAAAACCTCCGCTGCCTTGCGGCATACCTCTTCAGGGGAAAGGCTAAGGGAGTAAACCCCGACAGAAAATCCGGAGCCGGAGTCCCTAAGGCGGTTTGACGTTGTAGTCAACACCGGCAACTCCTGCGGCGCACCTGAAGCCAAGCTGTATTGACTCCGTCTTTCCCTTGGATCCTTCAGCTGCGAAGAGAGGGGGGGTCTGCTGCATGGGCAACAGCAGACCCTCCATATCACCCTGCCCAGGCTCTGTAGCTTCAGCTTCACTGGAGAGGACACTCCAGCGTCATCGCAAGATGTCGATTCAACACGGGAGGAGACAGATACCGTGTCACTCCCGAGTCGGACTGCACAACCATTCTCGGCGGTGCAGATAGACTCTTAAGAAGCTACACCATCGTCTCTCGAGACGGACGGCTGCCAACGACGACGACGGACGACGACGGATTATGGTTAAAAATATAAATCTTAGCAAAACATTTTTTTAAATTTTTTAATTTAATCCTTACTGTATTTTTTCCATTACCTTTTAGTTCCCTTATACCCGCTTCCCCCAGCAATCACCACACTCTTGTCCACGTCCATTGGTCCTTTCTCCTTTTCGCTCAGTCCCTCCACTCCCTAACCATCCTCCCCACCCCCACTAGCTATCATCTGTTCTCCATCTATGAGTCTGAGTCTGTTTTGCTTGCTAGTTCAGTTTGTTCATTAGATTCCACATATGAGTGAGATTATATGGTATTTGTCTTTCTCTGACTGGCTTATCTCACTTAGCATAATGTTCTCCAAGTCCATTGATATTGTTGCAAAGGGTAAAATTTTCTTCTTTTTAATGGCCAATTAGAATTCCAATGTGTAATGTCCCATCATCGTCTTATCCACTCATCTACTGATGAACAATTGGGCTGCTTCCATAGCTTGGTGATTGTAAATAATGCCACAATGAACATAAAGGTGCTTATGTTCCTTCAAATTTGTGTTTTTGGTTCCTTTGGTTATATTCCCAGAAGTGGGATCGCTTAGTCAAAAGGCAGATACATTTTTTAATTGGCTGCACCAGTCTGCATTCCACCAACAGTGCAAAAGGGTTCCCCTTTCTCCACATCCTTGCCAGAACTTGATGTTTGTTCAGTTATTGATGACAGCTACTCAGACAGGTGTGAGATGGTATCTTGTTATTGTTTTAATTTGCATTGCTCTGATGATTAATGACAATGAGCATCTTTTTATATGTCTGTCGGCCATCTGCATGTCCTCTTTGGAACAGTGTCTATTCAGTTCCTTTGCCCATTTTTTAATTAGGTTTTTTGTTCTTTTGGTGTTAAGTTTTGTAAGTACTTTATAAATTTTGGATATTAACCCCTTATCAGATATATCAGTGAATATGTTCACCCATTTGTTGATGATTTCCTTTGCTGTGCAAAAACTTTTTGTTTGATGTAATCCCATTTGTTTATTTATTTTTTGTTTGTTTCTCTTGCCTGGGGAGGTATATCTGATAAAAAATTGTTGTGAGCAATGTCTGAGATTTTGCTGCCTGTGTTTTCGTCTAGGATTTTAATGGTTTCACGTCTAACATTTATTTTTATTGTTAGATAAAGGAGATAAAGAAGACTTCTGTAGGAGAGGCAAGTGGGGGGTGGTAAGGGGGCCAGGAGCATCAACAACTGATAGAGAGCCAGAGACTGAGGAATTCTGCAACTGCTATATCTATACTTCAAAGTACACAAATGGAGGAGAGGAACTTCAGGGAACAAGTCAGTAACACACATGGTGATATGTCTTTGTGGAAGACAATAAGTATGTTTAGAAATTAATGATAACCTAACTTCAATTTCCCTTCTTCTGCCATTCATCTTTAGCAGATAACTGGCCCCATTTAAAAATAAGTCATAATAAAAAGGAACCAGAATTATGAAAATTGCAAAAATTGAAGAATAAATAAATAAATATAAACCAAGTTCCGAAGGACATACATTTTATAAGAAATGATTTTATTAAACTTATCAATAATTCAAACAAAAACTACTCTACTGATCAGAGCTTAACTGACTGGTTACCATATTAAAAATGTGCTTATACTGACTCATCTATTCACAGCATTATTAATTACCTTACTCCTACTCTTTCTCTATTTTTGTAATAGATTTATAAATAAAGTTAATTAAAAACAATCAAACATTACAAATGAAGAGTGATACTGCTGTATGTGTATACCCTGTTTTATTAAGAAACAGCCCTTTCATAAAATGGAAAAAAAGGCAAAACTGCAATTTTCTTTTCAGTTATTTCTAATTGTTTACATCAGTCATTCTCAAACTGTAGCCTAAATCAGAATCACCCGAGAATTTATTGAAACACAGGTTCCTGGGCCTCAACCCCAGAGGATGAGTCTTGAGAATTTGCATTTTAATATGTTCCTGAGTGATGCTGAGGCTGCTGGTCTGGGTAAAACCTTTTGAAAACCATTGGTTTAGATTCTCATCCCTAAAGGCAAATTATAATCACCAAGAGGAGATGTTAATTCACACTAATACTCAGGCTCCATTTTAGACCAATTGAAATAAAATGTTTGGGGCTTGAGGCTAAGTGTCTCAGGTGATTCTAATATATAGCCAAAGCTGAGAGGGGGAAAAAAAGAAACAGGATGACTTAAGGAAGTTTATCTGGTCTTAATACAGTAGTGGAATGTTTTCTTTTCTCAGTATATTCCTTTATTAAATGGGAACAATTTTTATGTAGTCATTCACTATAAGGAATGAATGAGATAGTATAAAGATGGCTTTATCAAGTGCCTTTATGAATTAAAGGTGATTTAAATTTAGTCAATTTCATGCTACTGATTTTATACTGTTCTTAAAATATAGGGTAGTTTTAGAATTTTTTGCAAATGTTGTTCTTGTACATTTTGCCATTTATAAAACTACTTTATACCTTAGACACTTAAGTTATCTTTATTAGCATTGCTCTATACAGTTAGCATAAGAAACACTTAGGTGCTAACTCCTAAGACTTTTACTCGTAATTTTTCTCTCTACAGTGAAAGATGCAGATGCACTTTGTATGGACATACAGATTCCGTGAACAGCATTGAGTTCTTCCTTTGCTCCAACATTCTTCTCACGGGTTCTGCAGATAAGACCCTGTCTATATGGGATGCAAGAACGGTAAGCAAATTCATAAGTTTTTCCAAATTTTAATACATTTAGTCACTTTTAGTCTCTCTTCAGGTAATAGCTATAACTTATAAGGTAATTGTGCTAGGGCAGGTAGATAGTAAGTTTCTATTTACAAGATCCTGTCAATGTACTCTTATCTACCCTGCCTATTAAACATAAGGACTATACAAATAATGTAATTTGTTCATTAAACATTATTTCAATTACTTATTGAAATAAAAACTCTGCTGGTGCAGCACATATGAAAGAGAAACACGTAGTGTCTCTCCTTAGGTATAATTAGGTAAGGATGGATGAAAAAGAGATTATGAGATATGTGTTAAAACGGAAGTACAACGTACAGCAGAAAACCCAGAAGGAGAACCCTTATCTGCTCGGAAGAGTGTGGATGGCTTCCGAGATGAGGCTGTGGATTCTTGAGCTGAGATTTGGGGAGTAAGTACAAAAATATATTAGGTAGTTTTGAGAGAGGTGATTCCAGGAAAGGGCAGTGCATGTACCAAGCCATGAAGGGTGAGGCTACAATGCCATATTTTGGGAGTAATAATACATTAGACTAGAGCTGAGGGAAGAAGAAAGAAATGATGGACAAGGGTATACAGATGGACAAGGACAGGATAATGAGTATTTGATGTTTTATACTGCTTTGGAGGGTAACATAATCAAATTTGCCTTTTAGAAATATGGATAGTAAGAGGAGGGAATCAGTCTCATTGAGGAGGCTAATACATCAGGCTAGGGGCAGATGAGAATTTGAACTAGGAGTCTGTGAAAATAAAAAGGGTTGATGGATGAAAGATAGAAGTTTTAACTGTCAGTATTTAAAGTGATTGTAGATGGCAGTGATAGGAGGAGGAAGGATTTAGGACAGGGTGAACCACTATCCCAGTTTGTCTGGGACTGAGGGGTTTCCTGCGTCATGGGATTGTCAGTGCTAAAACGGGTACCTGTGGCTTCTAGAATGATTTAGATGTGAAGAAATGGAGAGAAAATGGGGGGATCACATATCGAAACAATTTAGCTGTGAAGATGAAGAGGAGAAAAGGCTATAGCGCTAGAGTCAGATAAAAGCTCCTCCTTTGTTTAGATAGTAGACACCATGTCTATTAGTTTATGGGTAAGAGCAGGGGGAAAGGAAGGGGTTGAAGGTGCAGAAAAGAGAAGAGATAACAGAGAAGTTTATTGAGCACTGATTTTTGTAATTTGAAGAAGGCCAAGATATGCAAAACAAGATCTCCATATTCATTCTTAGCAACACTTGATGGAGATAATGAAGAAAACTAAGAGCCCAGGAGACTGTATGAAAAGGAGTGAAATATTCATAATATCTGGGTCCTGGGTCAGTAAAGAAATGCAACTATAATTTTTCCCATCTATCTTCCCTTATACAACATATTATCAACATCAAAAGGAAATATGATGATGATATGCAGATGGTGTGAACAGGCACCCACGTTCAATATGGGAGGCTCTATTGAGTCCTCTAGGGAAGATTTGTTTAGGATAAATAAAGAATAGGACATACTTAGGTTCAGCTGAAAATGCCTGAGACACTGACTTCACATGTGACAGAGATTTGGACTTCTGAGGAGGCAGCAGTCAAGGGGGCACTGTTGGAAAAGTCACTAAAGAATAAAATCACAGTGACTCGTTGTGGGGTACAAAGGAACCACCACCTGCCTTTTGCTTTAACATAGCTTAGGCCCTGATGCAGTGGAGTTCACTTCTGCTAATGGAGCATCAATGCAAAAGCAAGGTTTTCAGTGAATTTAGTCCAAATACTTAGATGTGAAGGGCACGTAAAAGCAATCAGTGAAGGAAAACCCAAAGAGGAAATATTCATTTAGCAGTGACCTAAATTTTATGTTCATTTTCTCTTGATAGTAGTTTTTTTTTTTCTTTTCTGTCTCTCAAAGAGCTTTACCTGGATGTTTTCAGAAAGTGTGTCTCTTATTTCCATTCTCTCATGTGAAGAACTGAAGCACTAATGCCTGAAGTGCAACTGTTAGGATGAGAAGTTGCCTCTCATAAATCTGCCTTAAATGCATGGAGCTGTTTATTGATGGTGACCTTCCTACATAATGTTGTGAGCTCTCTGTACTGTTTTTATTCCCCACAGTAGCTCTAAAGGCAGGAGAAAAGAGGGGTTCAACACTGCATAGGGCCTTTATCTTACAGTAGCATATGGATTGCATGTACGTGCATAGAAAGATTGTAAATCCCAAGAACATTATTTTAATCAATTTAAATATATATATTTTAATTGGTTTAAACACTAAATAAAACATATTATTAATATTGTTTTTATAATTTTATTATTAGTATGGATACTAGCTTTTTATTCATTAATACTAGGAAAAGGTCTATTTGGTATAAATGGAATTTTATTCACAAATAATTGTAAATGTATCAACGATTTGAAATAAAACCCATTTAATGTGTTTATTTTCTGAAAATATTTTCAAACCATATAGTAAAAAAATATATATTTAAATTGGTATCTGTAATATAAATTTAGCATGTAAAACAAAGGGGAAAATCACTAGTTAGGTAACTAATAATTACTAATTACTAGACAGTGCAAGGTGATAACTAAAATATTGATATACAAATCTACAAATAATACTCACTGCTAGTAATTTTGTTTTACAGGTATCTAATTTATTTAAAGCACAAAACAGAAAACCTTGAAATAACTAGATTTTTTAAAATTAATTTTATATACATAATTTTAAAAAGGCATATGTTATACGTTGTTTATATAATATGTAATTATTATATACAACAAAGGAGTTAAATGTAAATTAATTTCTATTTTTGAATATTAAAAGATATTGAAAAGGGTAACCAGGATAGCTATAGTTCCTCCTATGTAATAATAAAAACTGCAAAATACTTTAATACAGATGACATTACTTGACTGATAGCATCAACTGAATCCAGAGTATGCTAACTTTTTACAACTTTAAGATTATTTTAATTCTTTGATAAATGATAAACTCCCAGGTTATACTAAAAGTTGGAACCTAAAAGGATATGAATAACTTCCTTCTTAGTAAAGCAAGAACAGTACATTTCATCACCTTAATGTGATCAATTAGTATTGAGACATCCTCTAAAATATTTTTGATTAAACATGAAAATGACCAGTGGTTTATATTCCTATAAATTAGCCTTAAATCTCTTTCTCCCATTTCCAAACATATACTAGTCTTAAATCATTAACCTAATCTAGCAGGTTATAGTCAAAAATGATGTATGTGCCGACCTCTAAGTCAGTCTCTCAGTCAGCTGGACAGATCAGCTCTGAATTTGTGGGAGATGAGGAGAGTGATATAAATCTCTATCATGACCGAAGAGAAGCTATTAAGTAGCCTGCAGGTTGGAAACTCATGAAATTGCTCTGTTTTACAGGACTACATGCAGAGTATTTTTCCTCAAAGTTATGAAACAGTAAAATTATTTTATTAAAATTGAAAAATAAAGTTTAATATGGCCAGAATATGATCTATAATATATTACATGTAATGAAAATTTATAATGCCCTCTCAAAAAGAGACATGTAAAAATCCCAACGTACATCAGTGATTTGGAAGCCAATTAAAAATGCATGCAATGAGATTATTAGCCATTCACAAGTTCAGTGAAGACATTAAGGCTTTTGATATTTTTTAAAAAGGATGTGCTCACAATATAACAAAACATAGACTAGAATGAGCAATGCATCTGTGAGTTATTCAGAGCTGTGTTGACAGTGGTCAGAGTTGCTAACATTTGGTCTCTGGCGATGAATCAGACTCATAGTTCATGGTCTGGATTGCCTTTGGTGGTCATGCCTGGCTCCCTGGACTAACTGCGGGCTCTTGTCCAATAGATGGTGTTCTCCTGATGTAACTTTAGCCAAAAGTTTCAGTAACTACTATGAGTATCTATAAAGCAGAACTAAGAACTCACCAATAAAGTTCAACTCTTGAGTGCTGTCTGGTACCTCACCCATGGTTGACATCATGGTTCAACCCTGCATAGACCTGTGGGTTTCCCGAGAGTGATCTGATGAATTCTCAGAGGAGCCAGGCATTATTCATAAGCCAGAATGTGGAAACAAAGGCAAAGGTTGTACCTTCTTTCTCTAGGTTTTATTCCTAAGCCACATTACATTGATTAATATTTATTGAAGATCTTTGTGACAGGCAACATTCTAGCTTCTGCGTTGTTGACTCTGACAGAGCCCCTGCCCTCAGTGAACACATACTCTGTTAGTGAGCCTGCATAAAGATGAATTATCTTAAAATAATGTAGTATTTGTTATATACTGAGCATAACCCATATTTGGCTTTTTGTGCCAAAACTCACTATTAAAAGAGGTGATTTTATGATTAACACTTGTTTAATGCCTACTATGTGCCATCACTTTGCCTATAACTTCTATTCAATGCTTACTGGAATTACCATTATTATCTATACTAGGAGTTGGAAAAACAAAGGCTTAGAAGAATAAAATAAGCTGCCCAAGATCAGCCAACTGGTAGGTTGCAAAGTCAGGAGGCAGGCTGACTCTCCAACCTCAATTCTTTATTGTTATTTTTTGACCTCCATTTTTTTGTGAGTTCTTACTGAAAAACTAGAATTGTTAAAATGGCATTCCAGTGAAAAAAAGATGTTGTGCTTATATTTTCAAAAATAGTGTTTTAACACTGTAATTAAAATGTCTCACAGGTCAGAACTCTGCTTCTGTGTAGCAACTATTAGAGCTACAAATTGTCCTTTGCAAAGATATAATAAAACTCTAAAGAGAAAAAGAACATCATGGTCTATAGCTATCAATTAGATACCAGATTGTCAAATTCATCCACCAATTATGCAAAGGCATTTTAGTTAAAATTTTGGTTTTTGTTTTCCTTATTCTGAAGTCGGTCAGTGAGTCTTATAAACCAATTAAAAGTTTTCAAATATTTTTAAACAAAGTAGAAAATTCTATTTCTACGTTGTTAAAAGAGTTTGATTCAAAAGCTTTTAAAGGTGATTGCCCTTACATAGATTTGGCAGAGGAAACACTTTCAAACAACTGTTATCAAATGTTCTATAGAACAAATTTCTTTTGATAATGGTTCTTTTTTTGTTCACTGTTAAAATGTTACTTTTACTTTGATAGTTTGATTAACTGTATTATTATTCTCAAAAATATCTGCTTATAGCAGATATTTTGATAAATGTTTGTGATCGCATCAAGAAATTAGGTATGTTTTGTGGGCAGAAAAGAATGACTCATCTTTAAGGTCAACATTTTAAAAAATATTTTGCTAAAATATAATGTGAAATTCTGTGGGAGTATGAAACATTTTCTTGGTTATTCCCTGATTCATTAAAAAAAGATTGTGAAGAATATAATCATCAAAAGACTAGTTTGCATGAAAGTAAGAAGCTAAAAAATATTCAAACTACTCCAAATTACAATAATACATTGGTAGCTGAGAATACTAGCGTGAAGTCTTCTAATGACTTGTAGTTCTTTTTCTTTGATCGGTGGGTTAAATATGTAATAAAACTGAACAATTCCATTGCATATTGCTTCACCCAGTGTTTTCCTTGTTACTGTCACTTTCAAGAATTCAGTGACTATAATTCATTGCATCAATTTGCAATTCCACTGCCCATGTAAGTGTCTATTTGACCTATTTTGCTTGTAGTCCTCTCATTTCAGTTCAACATATAGAAATTACTATGGAGTAATCTTGTCACTTGTTATTTATTCTTTTATGTATTCAACCCATTAATGCTTCAGTAGTGATTACTTGGCTATACTTCAAGACAGTCTTCACTGTGAATCCATGGTAACACTATGTGTTAATTATAATTTTTAGGTACCATTGATGAAACTAGTAATTAAGTGTAGCATTTTTGGCAAGGGTTTCTTGTATCCTACAGTGGTTTTTTTAATCAGTGTAAGATAAAAGGCCACCTCTTTTTTATGTAGATCCCCAGCACCAGAAAATTATTAACAATTAATTAAAATGCATTTCTAATGGGTAATCATGAACGTGCCATATATTAATTTTGTTTTGTTTTGTTTTTCCCATTAATTATACTCAAATCTTTCACTTGATAAAGGAAATAAGACAAGCTGCCTGTGTGCACTCCTTCCCTCATGACATACAGATTCCCTGGATTTTAGGTAAAATGAGGTAAAATCAGATGCATCAGTTTGTGGCAGTTTAGTATTCTGTATTTAAAGGCAAAAATCTCAATTGCAGTCATACAGCGAAGTGAAATTATAAGCTGCTGCTGTAAAAGACATAAGGAAATGGCCATCTGATGTTTATTTGACTACCAAGCACTTAAGAAATACTCTCATTGAGGAAAAACCCACAATGTACACTTGAAACTTGGAGGAAGGCGGTAGTGAAAAGGCCAGAGCCTTTTTGTTTGTTTGTTTCTGTTGTTCGTTTGTCTGTCTTTTTGTGATTTCCGGGAAGACAGCACACAGCATGTAGAACTATGAACTTGGGGGGAGTAATGCAAATGTAGATGATAAGGTAGGAACTTACTTGAAGTTAAAGTATTATTGCGTCAGAATTTACCCAAGGCGGTCTCCTGGCCAGACTCTTCCTAGCAGTATTTGACATTGTTTAGTTAATTTCCTTTAGTTCTTGCATTTTCCCCAAACCTTCTAAAATCTGTCTCTATTTTTTGAGGAGATGGTAGTTATCAAATTGTATTACATAACAATTTTCATTTTCACTATCAATGGATACATTATAATTATATAGGTGCATCAGTGTTTGCTTGCACAATCTCTTACTAATGGATATTTGGATTGTTATGTATATGATACTCTAAACTAGATTGAAAGAACATCCTGGCAGGTGCTTTTTCACACTTATCAACTCATTTCATCGAGATGCATTTATAAGTGGTTGTAATCTGCATTTTAAAAAAGCTTTTAAATCATATTGACAAAGGCTTATAAAATGTTGATCATAGCTGCTTATGTACTACCTCAAGCAATACAGAAGTGTGCCTACTTTCCAACTTTAATTTTGGCATTAGGTTAAACATATCTTAATGTTTTAATTGGTAATCATTAAGATTTTTGAAATGTTTTATGTATTTATTAAGCATATGTTTAATATGCAAGCTGCAATTAATAATTTCTGTGTAATTTGTAATTGACATTTCAGTTACTTAACATGGAATTTTGGACAATTTTTTAAAATTTAGTTTGGCTACTGGTTTATTTAAAATTTAAACTAGTTAAATATTATTTTATTTTTTTCTCGTTTTGCCTTGGGAAATTAGTGTTTCTTGAAATATATTGTGTTTCTCTTAATGGTACAATTCATGACTATCCTCTTTTAGTTCACTAATTTTATGTGTATATATACATATATATACACACGTATAATACATATACATGCATATATATACATGTGTGTGTGTGTGTGTGTGTGTGTATACACATATAGTCTGTCCAGAAAAAGTCCAGCCATTGTTAGTATAACAAGACTGGTTTGTATGACATTGATATATGTATCGATGTAACCTGGCAGCCAAGGAGAGTGGACTGGAATGCAGATATGTGAACAATGACAACTTCACTGTACTAGTCAGTAGGGGTGGTAGATGCTGCTGAGTAAGCATGTGTACTGTGTGGCCCTCACATTCAAAATGACTGATCAAGTAGAGCAATGAATTTGCATCAGATTCTGTGTTAAGCTTGAACAGTTCTCCACGGAAACTATTTGGATGATTCAGAAGAATCATGCCACAGCTCTGGGTAATTGGTGATTGGCAGCTTCATCACAACAATGAGCCTGGCCTTCTCATGCATCACATCTCACACAGAGTATTTTGGTGAAACATCATATCACCTAGGAGACTCAGCCCCGTTATAGCCCAGATTTGGTGTCCTGAGACTTCTGGATTTTCCCAAAACTAAAGTTACCTTTGAAAGGCAAGAGATTTCAGACCATCAGTGAGATTCAGGAAAATACTATGGGGCAGCTGATGGTGATTGGGAGAATTGTGTGAGGTCCCAAGGTGCCTACTTTGAAGGGGACAGAGGTGTCATTGTCCTATGTACAGTGTTTGTTGTATCTTGTACCTTCTTCAGTAAATGTCTCTTTTTTATATTATATGGCTGGATACCTTCAGGACAGACCATGTATGCAGATGTTGTAATATCACCCTCCAATTTTCTTACATTTTCTGTGATTTGCAGCATGTGTCAGTGGTTGGATGATGCTGTGACATCAGGGGAGGCTAGTTCACTGTTGTAGCTACACTGCTCTACTTCAGTTCTCTGGTTACACCAAACCAGTCATGCCTTTGCCATATTTTCTATAGAGGTTCTCTGGGATTTGCCATTCTGATTGGAGAAAATTGTCGTGAGTTTATGAGGAACAGAGAATAGAATAGGAAGCATAGAATACCAGAGAGCGGCAGTAGAGTATTTTATATCTTGCCTCATCTCATGGGATTTGAACCACACTGCTGTCTGAGTCTTAGTTCACAGCAGCCACAGGAGTCAGGGTCAGTGGGCAGATGGTGGGGCATGTAGGAAAGATCTCCTCTGCCTTTGCGCAATCAATCACTATTCCATGGAGCCAAGCTGTAGCCTGGCATGTGCTATAAAGCCTGAAAAGGATTCTCAGCTCAGCAAAATTAAGAGTTAGGTAGGCCATTAATATTTTTTAGTGTGTCTGCATGCTTTAGGCTCCTTCTTCATCTTTATGGATGCCAGTTGCAATTTTACATCAAGTGCCTCAAACCAAGATTTTAAATTTAATGTTCATTTTATAAAATTTAAATATGTTAAGTTTATGTTATTTAATATTCTTAAATAAGAATTCTCTATAATTTGATGCAGTGATATTAAAATCAGTAGATCTGGGATCCTAAAAATTAACTATTCTCCATTATCTGTAAAATGACTTTTGTTGTTTAAATATTTATATATATACTGTATATATATATGTGTGTGTGTGTATATTTATATATATATATAGAGAGAGAGAGAGGGAGAGAGAGAGAGAAAGAGAGAGAGAAGCCCTAAGTCTGTACTACTTGATGTAATTTAATCAATCAATATGTAAATATTGAATGCCTAATATGCAGAAGGCACAATTATAAATTCTATAGATGCAATAGTAATTTTTTAAAAATAACAGACAAAAATTAAAAATCTCTGCAATTAGGGAAATAAGATAAAAAGGGTTCTTGACTGGTGGGGAAAAAGGATTGTTGCAATTATAATCAAGATGCAATGTGAACATAAAGGCTTAAAGAAGATTTGGGAGGGAATGCTGTGGATATTTTGCTGGGAAGCATTGCAGAAGAATAAGACAACTACAAAATCCCTAGGGTGGGAGCATGACTAGTGTGTGTTTGAGAAAGAAGCCAGGAGTAACGAATGGATGAGTAAAGAGAAGGGCGGTTGGAAAATATAAAAAGAGGCTGGAAGCATGTTGGTGAGGGTGTGTTGCGTAGTCTTATAGGTCATTTTGATGACTTTGGTCTTTACCTGTGGTGATACTGGAAAATAATGGAGAGATTCGAGCAAAAGAATGACATTATCTTTTATCATATAAGCTGGGTCCACCACCAAAATAAACTTAGGGGACTGCAGCAAATGCTGTTGATGCCACGTCCCGTCACCTCGCATCCACCTGCAGCTGGGCCAGAAGGTCCTGGGGCCATTATCCACTTCCTACCTCAAGGGCTCACATCTGCAGCTGTCTGAGGGGTTCCTTTCCTGAGGGCTTTTCTTAGATGCCACAGTTTACTGGGCTAAAGTGGAGAAAGTGAATGCCCCTGGGGACAGATGAAAGTCAGTGGATAAAAAGCTCAGTATCCCTGGACCCAAGTGGATCAATTATGAAACATATTTCATATGGTCCCTCAATGGGTCCTTGGTGTGTCCTGGTCCTTGCTGCTCATAGCGCGTCATAGCACACCCTTTGTCAGTGCCCTACCTCTGTTTCACCTCCCACTCCCATGCCTAGGCCTCCCTGGTTTATCTCCAAATAAACGCCCCTCAGAGTATTCATTTAGGCTATGTGTAGGGGTGTCTATGCCAAGCCAGGTGAAAAGCCTTGAATCAAGTTACTCATGTCCAGTTCCCAAAGCAAGGCGTCCAGGATGTCCCACAGGAACTAAGCAAAGATAACGAGTGATCTTTTGGCTCTACTCTTCTGTGCCCTTATGGCTCCCACTTGGTTCAGCATTACGGAAACAGAAGGTCTTAAAAGTATATAGTTCTTTTATGTTCCGCTACCCAATGCCCCATTAGTGTAAGCATGGTGAATCTGGTGCTACTTCTGCGATTAATCATTTTTGTCAATAGTCACAAACACAACCATGAAATGCGGAATGAATAATAGGGAGCTGAAAATGTATGAGCATACTGAGGAGCTATAATGATCACTTGTGTCTGTAATGGATTAGCAGGAATACAGCGGCTTGGAGTTTGGGCCAGTTCAGAGGATAAAAGGAGGCATTGCCTGAGGACTCTGCATTTCTACCATCTAGAACGAAGATAGGGAAAATCTGAAGTGTCACAGTCATCTGGAAGGCACAATTCAATTCACAGTTTGAATGAATTCTGGGGAAATTCCATGCTGGAAGTCCTTGGTAAAGATCAGATCCTGAGATTATAAAAAAATGAAGGATTTGGAAATGCAAAAAAAAAAAAAACAAAACCTAATTCTATATTTATGTTTGCTGTTAATGCCTTTTCGGGTATAACAAAGGTTTCTGGTTTGAGAAAGTTGAGATAGAAGGACCATGGATGAGTAAATAGTCAACAGCCCTTCCTTTACCTATCCTGGTATAATCAAAGCCTCAGTAACAGAAATATCCATGCTGTAGGATGCTTTTCGTTGTTTTTTTTGTTTGTTTTTGTTTTTTGTTTTGTTTTGTTATACAAAGAATCAGAAAGAAACAAGTTGTTCAAAGAGCTGAGAAACTGTTAGCAGAGAGCACATTCTTGTGCCACAAAAAAGTTTTCAGATAAATCAGGCAGCAGAGAAAGGTAGGAAGTAGGAATTCAAGTCAGAGGCCCTGTATCATTTTCCTACAATGACAGGAAAAGGGAAATATTTTTAATCAAAACAGCATGAACCAAATTAAGGTATTACTATGTAACAACTAATGAACTTGTATAATAGCTGGAAATACAGGAAATGCACAATCGTGTGTTTTTCCTGTGATTGGTGCTAAATAGGTTAATTTCAAAAAATAAACATTTACAGAATGTCAGGACTGATGGGTGAGTAGGCACAAGAGAAAGGAAATGAGGCCAGGATCATAAATAAAGTGCAGTTCTTTTCCCTTGAGGAATGTACAGGTTAGTGGTTGAAAAAAATGTAGAGAAGTTATTTCAGGACAGTGTGAAAAAGGCATGGGTCCTCCATAGACTTAGATGCAAAGGAGTGACATCATCTGATTTAGGGTTTCAAGGAATTACCTGGCTGTCCAGTTAGGAATAGACTGAAAGGAGGCAGGATGACAACAATCCAGGGAGAAGACTTTGGTGGGCTTGGAACAAGAGGGTACCAGTGGAGGTGACTAAAAGTTGATAAGAGATGTCTTATTTGTTTATTCATTGGTTTATGTATTCAGTCAGTCATTTATTTAGGCATAGGTGCAGTCTTACCAAAAAGTTTTAATAATAATACAGCATATACTTTATCAAGGTTCTCAAAGTGTTCCATTTTACTGTATTTGCTTTATCATTTCCTCTTTCTGAATATACACATGCATATATGTTTTTGCAAAACATTTGAGAGTAAATTGTAGGCATGTCTCTTAACCCATATAGTTCATCGTGTAATATCTAAAAATGAGTACATGCTGTTAAACAACCACAGAAAAATTTACCCAGGTCAGTAAATTGACATTGATACAATTATCTAGCCTACAGACCTTATTCAAATGTGTCCAACTGCCCCAATAATGCCTTAAAACAAAAGAAAATTGAGAATCACGTGTTGCATTCAGTTGTTGTTTTTTTTTTAATGTTATTTTTCAGTTAAGGTTTATATTCAACGTTACTTTGTATTAGTTTCAGGTGTACAGACAGCATAGCAGATAGACAATCATATGCTTTATAAAGTGATCCCCTCTGCTATTTCAAGTACCTACCTGGCACCATACAGAGTTATTACAATATTGTTGATGATATTTCTTATACATGACTATTTTGTAACCGCCAATTAGTACTTCTTAATCCATTCAATCGTTTCTTTATTTCCTTTTAATCTGGAATAGTTCTTCAGTCTTTCTTTGTGTTTCGTTATTTTGCATTGGAAAGAGTACAGGCCAGTTATTTATGGGATGTCCTTCATTTGGGGATTGTCTGATGTTTGCTCTTGATTGGATTCAGCTAAGGCAACTTTAACAGAATACCTGAGAAGTGAGGATAGTTTCTGGGAATTATATCAGGAGACACATGTTGATCTATGTCATTACTGGTGATGTTGACTTTGATCACTTGGTTGGGGTAGATTCTGCTAAGTCTTTCTACTATAGAGCTGAATATTTCACTTTAATTAATAAATACCTTGTTATTTTGGGATTATGAAACATTCTGTTTATTCTCAACATTTCACCTACTCATTTTAGCATCCACTGATCATTCACACCTGTATTATCATTTCTGTTGTCCATGGTGATTTTCTAATTCCATCATTTATTTTTCATTAATTGATTGGTTTTTCTACTGAAAAGAAGAGCTTTCCCTTCTCTCTCATTTTTTATTGATATCAAAATGGATTCATGTATTTTTGTTTTATTCAGTCAGCTATAATGCTTTGTGTTATTATTTTAATACTCAAACTGTTCCATTTCTGGCCATAGTGTCCCTTTGACATGTCCCATAATTCTCTGAGTACTCTTCTTCTAACACGAGATGTTTCAAACTCATCTTACACTTTCCTTGCCCTAACACTGATACCAGCCATTTCTCCAAGGAGCCCAGATTCCTGTTAGTGGAGAATCTTGTTAAAGGCCAAGATCTGGATTCTACATGTTCTCATAAATTACAGGGAAGTCATTGCTACTAGATCTCCATAAACATAGCTAAAAACACATATAAAGGTGATGATATTCACACATGCACACACACACACACACACACACACTTCTATACTTAGCTAGACAGATAACTAGCTATAATAAAAACTATGGATTCACACTGGTATTTCTAATTCTCATCCAGTGACAGAATTCATTCTACTTTCTTCCTTTGCATACTTCAAACTCTCCTCTCTGCCAATGATAATTATAGCTCCCATTCCCTACAATATATTTACGTATATGTTCAATCTTATAATGCACAGAAAGTAGTTTCACTATTACTCATCCAGTTCTCTAAGAAAAGAAGTCTACAAATTAGCATTTAATATTTGTTCAGAGTTATTTTTGTCTTTAACCTGAAGGTATATAGTCCAACTACTACTGTGATCAACAGTTGTTTGGGTAAGATCTCTCCTGTCTTCCTCTTCATTAATATTATTTATTCAGGTGTTATTTATTTGAAATATGTCAGTCTTTTGTTTCTGTTTGTGTTCAATTTTAGGATTGCCACTCTTCCTTTTTCACTTTCTTTTCTTTTTCTTTTCTATTGAGTCTGTGAAACATTAGCATTCTAAAAGTCAGCACTATATTAAATTCTGCTTACATCTATATTATTTCCTTCCTTGTGTTTTCTTTTGATTTAGTTTCTTTTTCATAGTTTTAGATTTTTAAGCATATCATTTAATTCATTTAAACACATTCTTTATTTTGAATTTTAAAACTATAGGATTTCCTGCAGTCACTGCTTTGTGTCCCACAGATTTTGGTATGTTTGTGTATCAGAGTATATATGTATAAAACACACATATGTGTTTTCATTTCTATTCTGTTTAAATGTTCCTGAATTGTTTTTGTTTTTTTTTTGTATTTCCACATTCACTCAAGAATTGTTTAACAAAAGACTTTTTTGATTTTTTTACGTCCAGTAAATTTTCTTTATCTACCTTCTTAATTTTTTAGTAGTTTCTAAGTTTTTATGTTATTAGAACTTTAATTGTAATATTATAATTATGAAACATTTTTGTGACATAATACAATTAAGTTTTATGACTGTACCATGAGTTCTTGAGAAGATATATTCATTATTATCAGATTATATAACATATATATTATGTCTACCTTATTGATTAGGTTTTTAGGACTTCTGCATCCTGTCTTTGTGTCCACTTGATTTATCTTATACTAATTCTAATGTATTAAAATTTCCATGGTTAATATTACTCTGTCTCTTTGCATACCTTGTAGTGTTCGCTTACAAAGGCGTTTGCTATGTTATTTTGATGCACCAATATTCACATTGTTATATATTTATTGGGAATTGAGGTTTCTAGCATTTAAAACAATAATTCTTTCCCCATTAGTTTGAAGTTTATTTCTTTTTATCTACTTAATTTTTAGAACAATACCTTTAGTACATGAGCTAAGACAGGCAGCAAGAGGATTTATTTGCCTTTTGAGCCTTGATTTTCCTCGGCTAGCACCGCAGCTCCTTACCTCCCAGCACATAACCATCTAGCTGCTCCGCCACGTCGGCCCAGTCTTGGGGTCACACGTGCAGGAAGCTTGCCTACTGAAATGGCTCCTCTAGAAGACTGCTGAGTTTGGCACTCTTTTTCCTTTCCTCATTTTTCTTCTGAATTTTCTTTGATTATTCTTTGTTTAAAATTTCTTCATCCTCAAGTCATATCGGCCGCGTTCCTCTTCCAGCACAGGGACAGTTCCCAGTGGGACTCCTGCCACTGTCCATGTGGTGTGATGCCGATGGCACCGTGCAGGTACTTGCTAGGGCTTGGGTGCAGACCAGTTTGTTGCCAGGTGCATTGTAGACAACATCAAGAGTTCTTGTTTTGTATGTACAACACTCGGAGCCCCAGGAGAAGTTGTTCACGTCCAATCTCAAGGCCCGCTACTTCTTGCTACCTCCCCATGAGCGGACGGTGTATGTGGCGGGACCGTTCTTAGTGTTGGCAACAAGGCGTCCCAGCTCCTATTGTCGCTTCTTGTGACAGGCTTTTTCTTCCCCCCAGTCTTGCAGTGTTTCTACCAGTTGTCCCATGAGATACCCATGGCTCAGCACTGACTAGAAAGATCTGAGGTTTATTTTATTTGATACCAGTGTTGCCAGGTATGTCTTAGCCCGTCTTTTTATATTTTCTGAATCATTTGTGTGTGTCTTAAATATATTTGTGTTGTGCTATGTCAGTCAAATTGAAAATCAGTTCCTTTTACAGATAATTAAGTCATTCACATTTATTGATAAATGTGAAATGTTTGATTGCAACTGTCATCGTATTTCATGTAATAATTAACATATATTATAGTGTTTTTATTTTTATATATGAAGTGTGTTTTTGGCTCTTGTAAAAAAATTATTTTGGTGTTTAGGAAAAACTAGTTTTGTTCTATGTCTTAATTTTTTACTTATTTTTTTAATCACCTTATTTTCCTGATTTCTTTTTTTAACACGTTACTATGTTTGCAGTTTTGAATGATGTACTTTTAATTCTAGCCTATTGCCTACAGAACAACAACTTCCCTTTTTCCTCTCCCTTTCTCTGTCACTTTTAGTTGCATTATTTTACTTTGCAGAACAAATAACAAGCACTATGTAGTGAATATCATAAAACACACTCCACCCTTAACCTCATTTTTGTTGGAGTCTTAAATCTACAATTAAATATATTGAAAGTTCACCATCAGTCTTACTGATGAAATATCCCAATTCATCTCTTGGTTGAGTTCTGTGAACACTTAAAATGGCTTTACAATAGTATTGCTCTTTGAATGACAACTTAGCCAACTGTGAAATGCTTGGTTAAGTTTTTTTATCCTTGAATTATTTTAAATGCTGTTTCACCGGTATGTTATTTTATATGTCGTTTTTTAAAAGTCTGATGCTAATTAATTATCTTACCTTCATTATCTATCTATTCACTGGAGACTACATAATCTTCTGACTTGTACAATTTAGTAATTTTACCATGATATCACTTTAATTGATCATTACTGATCAATTTTCTTTGTTATGCAGTAAGCCCTTTCAGTATGTAGATTCAGAACTTCTTTTATTTCTGAAAGGTTATCTTGGATTATTCTTTAAAAATTAGTTCTTTTTAATTGTTTTAATTATATTTTTAAGAGATTTCAATTATACTAAATTGAATTTTATTTGCTTATCTTCCATTTTAGCCATCTTGTGTCAGACCCTTTTAATATCTTTATTCAATTTTCATTTTCTTTGTGGTTTTCTGCTATTTTTCAATGAATTGTACTAAGTGTTCATTTGAATCCATTCTTCCTTGGGTATCTTGTAATTCAGTTTCACATTTTTAAGTAATTTTTGCCTTTAAAAAACGTTTTTTATCTTTCTTTAAGTTTTTTAATTTATGGTTCAAGCTTTCTGTTTTTTTCTACACACCTAAAAAGCTCATCATCAGTCTTGCTTGACAGAAGATAAATTTTGTTTAGAGTGTTATCATTTTCTTCTTTTTCAGTTGGTTTTGATTGGTTGGATAAAAGGAAGGTTGTATTATTTTCTGATTATTTTATAGCAGTTTTTAATAAATAGACTGTACTTCTGCAATTTTGTTTGCTTGGACTGGTGATTTAGTGCCAGTTTGAAAAAAGAAACAGTGTTTTTATTGAGTGGATTCTTTTGGGGGGGGTGCGGAGGATGTTGTGAGAAAATGGATTTTATTTATTATTTTATTTTACAGAATCCTAAATCTCTCTCTTTTACTTTTTTTTCTCTTTCACTACTCAATATCCGAAGGTCACTTCTTTCCTCTTTTTGATTTTTGTCTTGAAAACTGACTCCATGTATCCTATACAGTATTCCCTCACTTACCGCGGGTATTACGTTCTAGACGCCCCCACCCTCCGCGATAGGTGAAAATCCATGAAGTAGGAACCTTACATTTATTTTAGTATTTATATATATTTTAAGGTTTTATAAACCCTTCCCACACACTTATAAACAGTTCCCAGTCCCGTATTAACCTTTCCCACTCCCTTATTAACTATTTCCACACTTTTATAAACACTACTTATGTTCTTAAACATATTCTACACTCTTAAACTTATGTAACTGTTGTAGTACTTTGTGGTCGAGGGTGTGGAAATAATTCCAGCAGACAGAATGTGGGATGGTCGGAGGGCTGCCACTTGCTCAGGCAGGATCAGCACTGAGCAGAGCAAACACCTTCCTTTTATTGGATTTTGCAGATATGCTAATCAACAGGGAGGGTTCAGGAATGAGCTCACAGGCACATCCCGGGAATGATTAAAATGTACTTGAAACTTACAACAGAGGAAGCTTAAAGGATCAACTGAAGAGAACGCTTCCTGACAAACAAGTCTATATAGCATCTATAGATTCAAAAACAGAAAAACAGAAATCCAATCACTTATTCTTCCAAGGCTAAGGAATGGATGCACTGTTCCGAAAGCAATCAAGGTTAAACACCATTTGTGCTTAGTTTTGTTTGATTTCCTTATCAGCATCAGGGAAGATGGAGTACTCAGCAAGATTCTTTTTAAGTCACAGGATGTCTTTAAGATCCTCAGGCCTGAGCAGGCAGAGACTGTCAGCACCAGCGAGTCCAACTCGCTGCTCAGATCATTAAACACCTGGACCGAGAGGCATGTAAACATACCTCAAATCAGAAGTCTTGATTTCCAGCATCACGTAACTTTAACAATATATGTATACAGTACCACAAAATCCCACGATATAGCAAAAAAATCCACGATAAATAATTAAATATAATATTTTTAAAAATCCCACGATACAGTGAGGCCACGCTAAGTGAACCTCGATATAGAGAGGGACTACTGTATGTACTTTTGATACAAAGAATTCTGATTAGATCACTGGGGAGGAGTAGGAAGGGACTCTGGGAAGAGTAGGAAGGGGCGGTAGGAGAAGGCTGAACAAAGCAATGATAAATAGCCTAGGTCGGGATTGGCTGAGAAGCTGAATGGTTCCAGACTACATGGACTTATGGTCAAGAAGATTTGAAATAAGAGAAGTGCTCTCAGGCTCTCTGGTTCTTGGACTGGCTGACGCTGGCTCTTGGGCTCTCTTCCTCAATGATGCCTAGATGATCTCCCTGCAACTACATGTGTTTCCCAACAGGTGGTATTTTGTATGGGAAGACACTCCGGGTGCAGCCTAGGATCGAGCTGACCTGGCAGAGGGTTGCAGGTTTGTTCTTTGGGTGTTTTAAGGGAACAGGTTCTGAGGTAGAAGCCTGCCATTCTTCCAAAACTGTGCAGCTTTTGTATTTTATGTTGTTTTTGTTTGTAAACTAACCCAATATAAATAAGATAATTAAAACTAGCCAGGGGAAATGATGGGAGAACTCAGGTATTAAAGTTTAGCTTTAATTGATAATCCTAAGTGACTAATTCATGTGGAAAGCTGTTATTCCAAAATTGTGAAACTTTTGAATAAAGATCCCTTTCCTTTATCACCAAACTTTTGCCTCTGGAATTTTGCCTAGAGAGTGGTAGTGGTGGGCAGCGGGACCCCAACTGCTGTTTGGTAACACTTTCTCTTTTTATAATCTTTGCTCTGACCTACAATTTTTCAGAATTTTCACATGTAGGAATATTTTTTCAGAAGTATTTTTAGATAAAAATAGTAGGCTAAATTATAGGAGATGTTATTTAATCCCATTATTTTCAAATAATATAAACAAACATATAGAAGTATATCAAAACCTGTATATCAGCCTGGAAGTCCTCTGAACCATAAAAATCTAATTAAGCTTGCCTCGAATGTGTAATTTCATCACCTTAAGAAGTAAAAAAAAAAAACCTCATCTCTCTACTTTGTACACTTTTCGGTCTTTATAGTTCTTCCTGTGTCCAAAAACAATTTCTCTATTTTTTCCATGTCTCATCATAGGAAAGAATATTATCCCTTTGTTGAATTCTTAGAAGAAATACACATAATAACTATTTATAATAATTATTATTATATAATAACATAATAATAATAATAATAATAATAATTTCCTGATATCTATTAGACTTCATTAAGATTTTAGCAGACTAAAAAAATGCAATACTAGCTTCACACTCTCTCTGGTATGGAGAACAAAGCAACTCTCCTAAATTTCTTTTTCTAATTTCTCTATCCAAGTTCATCAAAGTGCTCAACATTAAAAAGGACCTTCCATAGTCACCTTTTTTATAGGGCAGTTATGATAAAATGTAACCCATTTTTACTCTGTTAATGTAGTGAGTGTAAAAAAGACTTAAAATCCATACTTGTTAATAGAAAAAAATTTCTTGAGGGTAGCAAGTTAACATAAATGAGTGGATTTTAGAATTAGCCTTACAAGAATCGGAGATCTTACCTAATGTGGGGCTATACTAGATATGTCAAAAGCTCGAAGTAGAGAGCGGGGTCTGGTGACTAAAGACAGCTCCCTAGATCCTGTCTTTCCACATTAGACATACACTTCTGGCCAATAATTGTAGATGAGGTCTCTGCACGAGGTTTTTGAATAACCTCATGCAGCGGAAATATTTAACTTATAAAACACCTATATTTAATATTTCTAACACTTATGTAGCTGGCATTACATGTTCCAGGGAGCTGAGCCTCATAGATTCTGGATTCTATAGTTTACCCTTAGCTAGAATATTCTATTTAGGGCATTTCATAGATAAATTCTCTTTTTCCTAAAAAATATCAATAGGTCATATACCCAAATATCCAGTTAACGAGAAGATAGGATTAGGTCACCTGCCAATACTCTTTTTCCTAGGGGCACTTTAAGCCCATAAAGGAGATGCTATGGCCTGAAAGTTTGTGTCCCCCTCCAATTCATGTTGACATACTAACTTCCAAAAGTGATGATATATTTAGATGGGGCTTTTGGGAGGTGATTAGGTCTTGAGGGTGGAACCCTCATGAATGGGATTAGTGTTCTTGTAAGAGAGATCCCACCGTTTTCCCCAGTCACTTCCATGACTCAAGGATGCAGAAACCTTAAAGCCTTCACCTGACCATGCTGGCACCCTGACCTTAGGCTTCCAGCCTCCAGATCTGTGAGAAATAAGTTTCTGTTGTTTATAAGCTACCCAGTCTGTAGTATTTTATTAGAGCAGCCAAATGGACTAAGACAGAAGTTAATGGATTATAGACAAACTGCTTTAATTACTTCCATCCAGCAATTTGAAGTGCCTTTATTTTTTTGTATTTTTCTATTTTTTTTCTAAAATATTAGATATTCAATGGACAACTGGAGGAAAAAATAGTGTAATGAAAGAGGGAGGAAGATCCTGGTCATTCACAACATTGAATTAAAATTATTCATTCACCTGTTTGCAGCTCTGTCTGAGTTTATTTAAAAAGCAGACTGACTTCATACCTGAAGATTCATTCATCTAAGAAATGATGCCATGGCATAGTTGCTTAAGTAATTGATATAACCCATGGTATCAGAAGAAGACTTTAGATTTTTATTAAGTCTCCTTGAAAATTATAAAACAGTGTAGGTAGTTTATATATATATAATGGCTAAAATTATATATTCATGTGACACATATGTGTATAAACATATATACACATATATTTATGTAAGATCCCTTGTTGTCATTACAAGAATCAAAGTTTCAGATGTATATACTGCTCATCTGTACATAACCATGTATTGTTCTCCTTTGTTTTTGTCCCTAATTCCACGTAGGAAAAGAAATATATGTTATTGTCTTGTTTTCTGAGTAGAGAATGTATTGAGTTACTCTGTCAGGGTTTTGCCTTGTCTTCCCTGTGTCTTATATTTCATGTCAGTGATTTTGTGATAATTTCTAATTAATTTTACAAAATAGTTGTCAAAATAATAATAATCCTTATATATGTATAATTTTTAATTTATAAGTCACTGAGAACTCTAGAAACTGCTCTAAATACTCTATTATTCTCTGAGTAATAAGATAATTTGAGAAATGCTGCAAACATCATTTTAGTCATTTTAGTTTATAAAACATCATTTACTCTGGTTTTCTCTTTTCTACAAAGCTAGTTTCTCCCAATCATTACCAGTCACTGACTGTAGTTCTCTGAAGTCACTACCACCCCTGGATAACTTGGTAGATGACTTTTAAGAAAGAAACAAACAATTCATTCATTATTCCACATTGGTAAAATCTAAGGAGAATTTAGTGGTTTAGACATTTTCTAAAATGAAAATATGCTTACAGCAATCGGCAAAAGCTTTCATTGATGACAAGAAAGGACTGGTTAAGAAATTAAATGGTGCTTTGTTTTATAAATGTAGTCAAGATCTTGGTCACTTGAGCAGAAGCATATCTCCTTTTTCTTCAATATTTGGCTGTTTTAATATTCATTATATGAATGATAGTTTCATCTCCTTACCCTGACTATATGAGTTAAGGCTGCTTTAAACAAAACAAAAACAGAAACAAAAAAACCTTCTTTTATACTGATTTCCAACAATCTCTTGAGTTTTGTTTCAGAAAGGACAATGTTATTTTGGATAAAATAATATATGTTTACTTACATATGAAAGTAAATTAATTATCCTGATTTTAATGATATCTTTCATTGTAGATATACTTCTATATCCATATAATATAATTACATTTTCATTTTACATACATTCCTATTCATAATGGATGGAATTTTATACTGATGTAAATTATGAATTTTAAAATAGATGCAATCAATAAATGTTTTTCCTTTACATAACATTTTTCTAAGGCGTCTCAAAGCCAGATTTTGCTGTTTTACATTTGGTGGCTCTATGCCAGGTAGCTGGGGGCCACTGTGAGTTTACTGCCAGAAAGCTGGAGGTATCCTTGGGGCCCCTGAAGGTCAGAATCCCAGGAGGGCAAGACTGGACCAACCCAAGACTAAATTTTGAAGAGAAGTTATAAAACATATGTCAGATTACAAGGCAAATGAGAAAAAAAGGAAGGATAAACTTAAAAAAAAATCATACCTTAACTTATACATTTTATAGAAACATTTAAAAATGTATACAACAGCTATATGTTCTGTATCAGGAAACATAGTTGATGGTAAAGAAGAATATATAGAAGTTAGATTTTACTTGTATACGTTTCACATAGGATTCCTTATTCTAAAGGGCATCAGCTAAGTGACCGTGCTCATATTTTTCACATCCTTTATTATTATCAAGATGCATAATTAGATTACAGTCTTGTGCCTTTCAGTAAGAGCAAAAAGCCTGCCTTCCCTAGGGATGAAATGCCAGCCTCAACCACCAAGACAAAGAAGTGAAAGAAATTCTAGTCTAATTGATTTTTAGTTCCTGTGTGCTCAAGATGTACCCAAAGGGCTTTTGTTTAAATGCAGAGTCCTGGGCCCTAGCTTGAGACATTCTAATTAAGTTTGTCTTGAAGATCCCAGGAGTGCATATTTTAGCAAGTATCACAAGCAGTTCTGAGGTAGGTGATTCTCTGAGCGCACAGAGGAAAGACGAAGTGAGGACATAGAGGGCGGGCAGCCATTTACCAGGCAAGGAGAGCGGCCTCGAAAGAAACCAGTCCTGATGGCACCTCAATCTTGAACTTTCAGCTTTCCAAACTGTGAGAAAAATAAATTTCTGCTGTTTAAGAGCCTGGTCTCTGGTATTTTGTTATGGCATCCCTCGCAAACTAATACAGGTTTTGTTACCAAGAAGGCAGTGCTGCTGTAACAAATACCTAAAATGTGGACATGGCCTTGGTACTGGGTAATGGGTAGAGACTGGAAGAGTTTTGAGATACATGTTAAAAAGAAAACCTAGATTGGCTTAAAGAGATTATTGATAGGAATATGGATGCTGAAGGTGATTCTGATGAGGCCTCAGACAAAATGAAGAACAGGTTTTTGCAATTCCTGCTGTAAAGCAGCAAAGACCTTGACTGAATTGTTTTCTAGTGTTTTGTGAAAATTAGTGGGTGAGGATTTTGATATTTAGCTGAGGAGATATCTAAGCAGAATGTTAAAGGTATAGTTTGAGTTTCTCCAAGCTGCTTATAGTTAAATGTAAGAGAGAGATGAACTGATGGAATTAAACCAGAACCTGATGATTTAGAAGATTCTTACCCTATCCAAGCCCTGGCTGGTTTGGCTCAGTGGATTGAGCGTCGGCCTGCGAGCTGTCGCTGGTTCGATCTTCCAGTCAGGGCACATCAGAGAAGGAAAACTCTGACTCCAAAAAACCTCCGCTGCCTTGCGGCATACCTCTTCAGGGGAAAGGCTAAGGGAGTAAACCCCGACAGAAAATCCGGAGCCGGAGTCCCTAAGCGGTTTGATGTTGTAGTCAACATCGGCAACTCCTGTGGCGCACCTGAAGCCAAGCTGTATTGACTACATCTTTCCCTTGGACCCTTCAGCTGCGGAGAGAGGGGGGGTCTGCTGCATGGGCAACAGCAGACCCTCCATATCACCCTGCCCAGGCTCTGTAGCTTCAGCTTCACGGGAGAGGACACTCCAGCGTCATCGTAAGATGTCGATTCAACACGGGAGGAGACAGATACCGTGTCACTCCCGAGTTGGACTGCACAGCCATTCTCGGCGGTGCAGATAGACTCTTAAGAAGCTACACCATCGTCTCTCGAGACGGACGGCTGCCGACGACGACCCTATCCATATTTCAAAACAAAAACAAAAACAAAAAACCACAAAAACAAAATGAGAATATATATGAGAGAACAACAAGGGTGGGGCCGGATGATAAACATAAGGAGATTATAGATGTCACTCATGTCTCTATCTCAGCCATCCCAGGAGAGTCAGGAGTGGAAATGGGGTTTTCTCAGCAGGAACACTGCACGCTTGGACTGAATGGGACAGAGATGGAACAAAAGGAAAAAAAAAACAAACAAAAAAAAGGCTATCGGACTTCTGGGATTCCAGATCATGAGACAATAGAACTATCTGGCTGTTAATATGTATTATCCTCCAATGAAAGGAAAGAAATACCCTAAAGGCAGGACTATTTCCTCCTCAGTTCCAGGAGGGTGGGGCCAGCTCCTTAGTTATTACTGCAAGAATGTCTTAATTAATTTATTCATACATAGTCTAATTGATACCCATATTTTCGTCATGTAATGGCCATAGTGATTTTCTATACTGTACTCTGACCTGTGTATTCATACTTCCTTCCAGTCCCATCTCTTCCACTTTTAGAACCATAAATTGCTTTCCTTTGCTCCTAGGAAAAATCAAAACCTCTTAATATGACCTATACCACATCAAATGACCTGGCGCCTACCTACCTCTCAATACCTCATGTCCTCTTCTTCGCTCTCTGGCCCATGCAACTAATTTTCTGTTGTCCTCGTACTCACCAGGTACATACTCTGCAGGGCCGCTGCATAACTTGTTCTCTCTACTTATAATGATCTTCCTACCTTTCTTTGCCTAGTTAACACCTACCAAACATTTAGATCTCAGCACTAAAATTATTTCCTTAGAAAAGTCTGACTGTGTAAAATTTCACTGTTATCACTCATAGAACTGCAAATTCTTCTTCGCATAATACTGTAAGCTCCACAAAGAGAGGGAACAAATTTGTTTGTCCTCACATTTATATCTTTACTGATGGACTCTTAACTTCAAGTATATGTATGTAAGAATGAATGTATGAATGAATGAATGAATGAATTTTAAATCTCAAAGAGAATCTTGCTTCATTACTCTCTGCTTTCATTCTACCTAACTTCGTTTAATCATATTTTTAAAAAAACCCATATAAACATTGTTATGAATACATTGGTTACTTTTAACTGTTTTATAATCACAATAAATCTGTAAACAGCACACTTAATTTTATCTAGAATAAATCAATTAATATAAAAGTCATTTCCTGAAGATGTAAGAGTCATCATCAGCTCTTTATACTCAAAGTTGAAGAGTCTGCACTGCTAAACTTTTTTCCCCTCTCCTCCCATCTTTTTGTCTCACCCTGAACCACATTATTTCTCCTCCTCAGTTATTTAACTAAAGTCTTTTTCCAGAAAAATTATAATGGGCTTAAAAAATTCACCTACAAAGAGATTATAGGGTGTGAGCCACACCGTGACAGTCACTGGTAGAACACTATTACTCATTTTTACTCCGAAACATTCTTGTTAAGTACTCAGAGCACAGAAGGGTGAGTGAGCCACGCCAGGGAAGGGGGTTGGCTTGTTTCTCTGAGGACTCGTTATGACTGTGCTTTTTGAAACATATGATCACAGCCCTGCCTTAACCTTTAATATTGACAACACAATCGTTTGTTATGTTTTAATTTAGCTCTAAGAATAGCTCTGGCATTTAGCATTACTTCTCCTGCAGCCTCCACCCAGAAGGGACTCTTTCAAGGACAGTGTGCAGTACTGTTTTGCTAATGCTAGTGCTTTATATGCCAGTCTCTTAGTCAGCTCATTGCGTTTGTCTTTTCTCTCTAAAAATATTTCATAGCAAATGAATAATATCTCAAAAAAAAAAGACATTTATCAAACTAAGGTGGGAAAAAAAGAAGACCAAGAAGAATTGCCCAGGAAAGCTCTTACTAATGCTCCGCATGAGGAAGAGTTGTGAAGCACGTTCTGAGAATGAGGAGATGGCCAGGTTCGGGGAGTCTCACACCCTTTAGAGAGCAAAGTTGGATCAAATTCCTCTGCTTTTTATGTGCTGTTTTCTTCCTCACCTCATTCCCCTCAAAGTTTATATTTCCTCTCCCTTTATGGCTGCTAACTTTCATCTTTCTTTTCTAAATGATCACCATTATCGGCGGCAACATTCTAACCAGGCCTTTTGCAGTTGCACATAGAAGAGTGTAGAATCTCAAGATAAACGATTCTTGCACCTAAAGCATAGATGACCCGTAGCGGAGAAGTTCAGACAGATGCTGTTTAGCAGAGTCAGCAAGAATACTGACAGAGCCGCGAAGGCTCTGCATTCCAGGGTCTGACAGATGACATTCTTGCGGACGATCTGCCTGAAGGGCTGATGTACGTTACTATCACTTTTCTCCGTAATCGGTTCTCAAGCTCCAAGCAGCTGCATATTGCAGGGATTTTATCCTGGCGTTAGCTGTACTTGATAAAATTTGCCCAAGAGGCAGACTTAATCTTAACATATTCATATTTATCTAATGAATAATAGATTTCCTCTTTTTGCCCTATATGATTTGTAATATGGCATATTGATATTGGGCAGAACATATTTCTATACTGTTTTCAAACACATGAATGTGCTACATAAGCTCTAGTCATGTCCAATGAAACAGTAACTTTCAGTTATTGTATTATCGTGAAACCATTCTATTGGTGGAACCATTTTCACACGGACTAGAAAGCCAGTTTACAATGCTCTTTAAAATATAAGAATTAGCATCATTCCCTATCTAGAACCTTCTATAGTCATTCATAAGTGTCTGGTTAATTACATTGAAATATCTGGTCTAACTTGCTAGACTGGACAAGGAGCTTGGCGACCAGTGTCAACCATCCGGTGGCCTTCTTTGAAGCAGAAGTGGACCCTCTAGAAATTTTGTGACCTTTGTTGGTTTCTTCTGTGTTATTTTTTGTTTTTGTTTTTGTTTGTTTGTTCTTGGTCTGACTCAGCATGTAGCAGACAATTATGAAGTCAAAGAGATACCTTGCCCTGCAGCACAACCAATTCATTTCCATATAATTCATATCTGGTAAATTCTGACTTGCCTGCATCAGCCACAGACTCCAATGCTGATCGCACCACTGCTCACAAATTATCTGGAGTCAAGGTCCGGTGCGTCTCCTTCAGACTTAGTTTGGGAGAAGTTTTTCCTCTTTGCATCATATATTATAATAAGAAGAATATGAATTCAATTCAGAAGAGTTGTTATTTTTTGAACAGTCAACTAAAAAAATCTTCTCTGCCAATTTTAGTTATACTTTGGTTTTACCTATATATGCTGATAGCGAGACTTTGAGCAAGACTTATTTCTTTTTCTTGTACCTCCCCTCTTCTTATAGCACAGTTCCACTATAAAACAAAACCCAAAACCCACACACATGCACACACAAATACAAAATAAACTAAAAAAGGAATAAAAAGGGAAAATGTCATAACATAGCTGGTTTTCTATAATTCAAGCACAGGTAGGGATAATGCAGTAACTATGGAAGACAGCTACTCCATTTAAACCAGGGATTCAAATTTTGTTTCATCTGAACTAAAATTAAATTTAGTTTTAATTAATGCCAGGAAGAATTTGCAATTCATATTAACTCCTCTTAATGGACCACAACAAAGCAAAGTGAAAAGTAGATCTTCTTTAGTTGTAATTAAGAACTGGCCAAAATTATCTCTGATGAATGCTGATTTAAAGTCAAGGTGTGCAGTAGATGAGAATGGGTATACCATGTGTTCAATACCTAATGCATGTGAGACCCTGTGAAGCAGGAGTGGGTCTTCTAAAACTATTATGAACTCTGTGCAGTCACGTTGTTTTTTGACTTTCTCTTTATATGAGCCAGGGCATGGCAGAGAGGCACAAATGAGAAATCTTATCCCTGGGACATAACCGGGTTACTTCTAGATGATTCACTCCTGGAAAACTGGCTCGGGGCACCAGCTGTAGACCCCAGTGCTGATTGCAATATTGCACACAGATTATCACACGTCAAGGTCCCAGCTGACACACGCTTGCTCATGTAGTGATCACAATGGTACAAGCGATGAAACAGAAACCCTGAGACGTAACTTAACCAGACTCACACAGCTAGGAAACGGCAAGCTTAGTGAGAATCTCAGTCTATCAATGCCAAAACTTATGTTTTTTTATCATTCTGCACTGTATACCTCGGTGAAGTTTAGACATCCTTTTTAAACTAGAGATAAAGCTGAATGTTTTCTTTTAAGGGGCTAAATGGAACTCAAAGGTTAATAATAAAACAATGAAATAGCTTCTCTTTCCTTCCCCTTATTTGATTCTAAAACTTTTTATCTCTTTGTTGCTGAATACTAACTGGTAATTAGAAAACCCATAGGAAATTATTGTGCAAGGATTTATTTATATAATTGTCTCTGTCAGACATTGTTTCATAAAGCTTTAAAGAGCAAACAAGAGAAAAGTAAATAAAAATAACAGATTTCCTCTGCAAAGCTTAATATATGATGAGATCTGTCCAGAGGTATCCAGCCATGTAATATGAAAAATTTATTGAAGAAGTTAAAACATACAAAAAACATTGTACACAGGACAATAATGCCTCAGTCCCCTTCAAAGTAGGCACCTTGGGACCTCACACAGTTCTTCCAATCACCATCAGCTGCCCCGTCATATTTTCCTGAATCTCATTGATGATCTGAAATGTCTTCCCTTTCAAAGGTGATTTTAGTTTAGGGAAAAGCCAGAGGACCAAAGGTGCCAAATCTGGAGTATAGGGGAGCTGAGTCACCTGGGTGATTTGATGTTTACCAAAAGACTCTACATGAGACATGATGCATGAGCAGGTGCATTGTCGTGATGAAGCTGCCAGTACCAGCTGCCCATAGCTGTGGCCTTCTGAATCATTCAAATAGTTTCTGCAGAGAAGTGTTCCAGCTTAACGCAAAATCTGATGCAGATTTGCTGCTCTGCTCACTGAGTCATTTTGAATGTGTTGGTCACACAGTACACACGCTCACTCAGCAGCTACTACTGCCCCCACTGACCAGTACAGTGAAGTCATCATTGTTCACGCATGTGCATTCCAGTCCACTCTCCTTGGCTGCCTGGCTACATCAATGTCATGCAAAATGTTCTCATTATATTAATAATGCTTGGACTTTTTCTGGACAGACCTCGTATTTTTGAAGTCTAAAGGACCCTATTATTAATTAATTATTTAATTATCCATTAACTAAAACCATGGTTCTGAGAGCCTAAGAGTCTAGTGTACTATTTCCGTAACTTTTAGCTGGATGAGACCTGTCTGACGAACAGTTAGCCTCGGACACCTCACAAAATAGCCTTGTTTCTAAATCAAAATGCATTTGTGCTCCTCTCTGCTTATGTATGGCTACGCATATCATTTCAGTCCAAAGCGATTTTTTGTTGTTGGAAACTTAAAGTGACTAAGATGGTTTTTAATGGTAGTAATTTTGCAATTCTAATGACATTGTTTATTATCATGAAGAATTTAATGTAAATATATGGCAATTAGCAGTGTTCTATTGGGGAAGGCTGAAAATAATCTGTCCTAATCTAGAGATTTTTCTGGGTTCCATAATATGTGTACAGTAATCCCTTTGCCCTAACAATACCACTGTATAAAGTAGCTCTAAGGATTTATAAAGGTTAAAGAGATATTCAGAGCAGGAGGGTGACAGAGCATATACAGGAAACCTAAATTCTGCAGCCATTTAGCAGGATTCTCCCCCATTAAATTGCAGTAGCATAAAATTAGATATATAAAATCACTTCATGACATTTATTTTTCAACTAGAGTTTATATATTTTCAAAGTGCCCAGAAAAACTCCCTAAATCGCTCTTCTTATATTTTATTATACAAAGTCCTATGAGAATTTCCAATTACATTTTGGTGATTTCCATTTTGATGGATAATTTAGGTATAGAACTTTAAAAACATCACTCCTATAAAGTAATTCTACTGAATGAGCAGAGTTACTCTATCCATTAGCCATCCTGTATTACTTAATGGATTACTCTTCTTAATTAACTTGGCACTTCTCAGTATATAAAGAAGCAAACAATAATGATTTTTAAAAAATATTTCTGATTTTCAAGGCTCTATCTCACTCTCTCAATTTTAAGCTGCCAAAAATGAAATAAATGCTTATGGGAAGGTAATTACTTTTCTCCTTCTTTAACTTATTTTTAATTAACTTTTAATCTATGCTGTTACACAGTGAGCATCTCTTAATATAAAATGTGTCTAAAATGTAAGAGACAGAGATTTAAATGATTTAGATAAACATCTGCCTAGCACAGAGGCATAAAAATTACAAAATTATGATACGGGCTGGCTAAGTGCCAATTGTAGCTGCCAATGAAATAAAGATATTGCCTTAATTTTTAAAATATTTTGCTTACAAACAAACCAACTTAGTAAATGCCGTCTAACCGTGCATACTTATTATAGAGCATTTTTTTGTTTATCCTACATAAAATGCTAAAAAATCTTTTTTGAGTCAGATACTGCAGAAAAACAACTATGCAATCATTTATGAAATACATGTTTTAATAAAGAAAAATAAGTAAATTGTTAAGTTTAACTATGAAAGGAAGCTCTATTGTTTAGTTGGAGTTCATTCTGTCAACAGTAATTTAAAATAATCAGTTCAATGATATGGTTCCTGGTTGGTGTTCAGATAATTACTATACTTATGTCTAGCAATTTTCATCTATTAAATGAATCACAGAGTGGCAAGTAAAGACAGGAAACTTTGACTCTGAACACCTCCTTTACTACATGTGTATAATTTGTCTTCTAATAACTGAGAGAACATGACGATAAACTCCATATGTACAAAATAGAAACCATGCTACATTCCTTATGCATGCCCAGTTAACCAAGATGTCTTGAATGTTTTGCACAAGATATGCATGATAGAAACACATGGATGCACCTGCACACATATACCAAGAGGGGCTGGGTGGGGGGAGAGATGCAAACATTTATCTTCCTTTTGTATCCAAATCTCGTTGAAGTAAAGAAAGAAAAATAAACAAACACATGAATATATTTAAAGAAACACTGAGAAGAGTAGACAGGAACATCACAGATTCAAGATTTCTATGAACTTCTTATATATCTGGATCTGGCCTCCACATTTTTTTTCTTTCCCTTATGATTCTCATTTTCCTGTACTTATTCTCTCTGTTCTGTTATTTCTTCACTTGATCTTATCATTTCTCTCTGTTCTAAGTTATTTCTTACACTTGATCTTACCATTACAAATATTGTTCCGAGCTATATCTGGCCTTTGACTTCCTTCACTCCTAATCAATTTTACTTTGGGGAAATATTTATAGAATTTTGACTCACACACTAAAATAACCTCTAAGTATTTTGTCTTTGCCTGTGTTTCCTTATACATGCTCTTTGCCTTCAGACACAGGGGGGTATTATGGGTTTTGAGCAGGGGCATACTTTTAGTGGAGTGGGAGAGGAATAAAATGAAAGACACAATCATTTTGCTCTTAGAGTTAGGCTACATTATCTGTCAAGTGGTTGTTTTCTCATAAAGCATGAAAATACAGCTTCCTAATTCTCATTTTACCCAGAAACTTGTCAGAGTGGGTTTTCTCCAAGTCTAAGAGTGACTGAGATCAGGCAGGCCTTCAAAAGAACACATGTAGCCAGTGTACACCCTTATTGAGAGAATTTTCATGATTTTCAGTCTTCTTTTAATTGATTTCTCTTAAGGGGAGTTCCTCAATTCCCCTCCCATCTCCAGAGCATCAGATGCATCCTCCAGGATCTATCAGTTTATATGCCTTGTCTTCTCAGCTACTCTAGGCAGAGTGGGGAGGGATAAGAAGCCAGGGATGAGAGATTAAGTTTCCATTCTTTATTTTGGAAAGAAGGAGGCAAAAATATTGTTAAATGTGAAAAAATGTTGTATATCTCTAAAACCCAAGAGAATAAACTAAATGCTTTTTGAAAATAATAAAAGAATTCAACAAGATGATAGTTACTGTATGTCCAAAAATCAAACAGAAAATAATCAGAAGAACGTAATAAAAGAAAAGGACCATTTATAATTAGATAAAACCATAAAACTTTTGGAATGGGATGGAATCATTAAGTAATGTTTATAGTAATAAAAATATAACTTTTTCTTGAAGAACAAAAAACACTTGTGTTAAAAGATAGGCTATCCTTTTTCTGGATTGAAATATTTACACTGCAAAGAAGTCGTATCTCCCCAAATATCTTTATGAAATCAGAAACACTGTTCAAAATTCCATTTAGATTCATTTTTTTTGAGAGATGGGGATGCTACAGAGTTATAATGGTATAATGCAAAATGAACCCCATATATATCATATATATATTCTATATGAGAAGAGTCAGAAAATTCTTTTCAAATATAAAATATACTGTAAAACTTTGGCAACTAAAATGTGATATAAGTAAAAGAATATGTGACAGAGACGATGGTTTTCAGGACACTGGACATCATGCAACGATGCCTGAGTGATGGGAAACAAATGAGGGAATCCCCACGAGGAGCACCTTAGCTTATTTCCTTGGGGAAGTTTTCAGGCAATGCCACATGGCAGACATCCTGAAGCTGAATAGGAATTGAAAGACCAAGAAAAAAGGAAACCAAGGTGGCTGGAGTGTGCAGGACAAGAGTAATGGAAAGATGAGTGTCTCACAGAGAACTTTGAAGATTTCAAAGGGATCCCCTTGATCATTTGGCAGAATACTGATCAGCGCTGGTGTGTGAGGAAAGTAACTAACTGGGGGAACCATATGGAAATATTAGAGGAAGTCGTATCTAAAGCACACGTGGTGCAAGAAATTGTGCCTTTTCCAACCAGACAAATTGGAAAAAGTCTTAATTCATGGCTCACTGGGTTGAGTGGTCAGGAAGGTCTTAGTATTTTACTCAGTGTATTAATTAGGGTTCTCCAGAGACACAGAACTAATACTGGAAATAGATATGATTCAATACAAAAGCAGAAAGAGCATTGGAAATGATAACTACGAAAGTAAATATACAAGAAGGGGAAAAAGTAGGTTTGCAGTTCTGAGTACACAAAATACAGTTTATTCTTGTATTATTGTCTATTAATTATTGTATCATTTTCCATATGAACAACTGTAAACCTAGTTTTGCCTCACCCTGTATATTTTTAATTTAAAAGTATTTTTAAAAATATATAATCGTTTAAACAAAAACCTTGACAATATATTATGATGTTTATGATGTGAGTACAAACTAAGTGTATAACAACAGTAGCAGAATGGTAAAGATGAGAGAAATGAAAGTATACTTCCATAATGTTTTTTAAGTATATGGGAAGTGTATAATATCACTAGATGATCATCTGTAAAAAGATGTACACTATACACCTCTAAGCAAACACTGAAAAAATAGCTGTAGCTGATAGATCTAAAAACAAGATAAAATGAATTCATAAACTCTGCATAATCCAAATAAAGAGTAAAAGGGAGGAAAAATTTAACAGAGCATGGGTGCCATAAGTAGAAAACAAATAACAAGATGGTAGATATAAGATAACCTTATCAATAATTGCATTTCAAGCAAGTAGCCTAAATACCCCAATTAACAGGCAGAGATCATCAGATTGGATAGAAATCAAGTCCCAACTACATGCTGTCTTCATAAAACTCAATTTAAATATAAAGATACAAATGAGTTGAAAATAAAAGAGTGAAAAAGGAAATATCATTTGAAGACAACCCTAAAGAAATCTGAAGTCACTATGTTCATATCAAAGTAGATTTTATAGCAAAGGGCATTTCCTAAGGATAGTGTTCACAATGATAAAAGGGTCAATTAAATAACAGGGCATAATCCCAAAGTTTGAAACAAAGTTTCAAATGAGCACCTGCTATCTTCCTCTGAAAATTAACCCAGAGTGCTAAAATCCATTGCTTAGGGGTCATCATTGCATACCCCTACAGGTATTTCTCCAGAAATATTCTGGGACCTTGATGTTGTATAGGTATTATGTTGCCACCTTGTTGATGATATATACAGGGTCATCTGAGCTTTATTATTTAATTCCTAGAAGTGATTTGATAAACTGTTATTCAGATCATAGTCTTTGCAATGAAATTGTATGGCGACTAACTGAATTACAGAAATCAGATACAAACAAATGAACAAATTTCTACTGTCCATTTGCTCTAGTGATTTGAATTAGTTTAAATGGGCTCCATGGCAATTTTCTACCCTGTAACTCCTATTAAACAGAATTCTGTAAATTCACTGAAGATGTTTAAATACTCCACATAGTAATAAAACAAATTTGTGTTTTACACAAATAATAAATATGGTTTGAATTAAAAAGAATATATGCCCCAAAGAAAAGAGGGACTATTTAATGCCATTTTTTATTTTATTACTTTAGAAGGTGCACATTTTTAATTCAAAAAATTTTTTGGAAAAATATGAAAATATTATTAGTATTCTAATAGTACCTATAATTGCTACTAAGCTGAGTTTTTAATATTTCATTTCATATGATTCTTACCATAAGCCTATAAAGTTTATATATAATATTATTTATATTTTTACAGATGTTAAAGCTGAGGTTTAAAGAGTTAAGGTAATTTTCCCATGTCCACTCAGTCTTTAAGATTAGAATCAACATGTAAGTGTCATATTTGATTTTGCTCCAAAACCATGTTTTAAGCACTACGTCACTAACATATTTACCATAGTGAAACCAACAACTTCAGATTATCTGTAAAAATAAATAGTTCTAAAATTGCAAGGTAATTTTGATCTACAATATTATTAGTTACATGAAACTGAAATATTGTATCATAGCACTTAGAATAACAACTAAAACATAGTAGGTCCACAATCAATAATATTGCACTAATAATGAAATCAGGGAGAATTTTTTCATTCTAAAATTTTATAATGGAGAACAATAACTTATAAAGAGGAAAAGAGAAAATGGCATGGAGAGCTGTTAGCATTTAAGAATAAAAGGAATTAAAGTTTCCTAGACTGTAAGCAGGTAGGAACAACTGCTAAAGAGAAAGCTGGAAAGTGCTAAAATAGTCCATGATATGCCTATTTCAGGTGTCTCTACATAGAGATATATTTTTGAATATGGTACACAGGTAATAATACAGCTTGTTGATTAAAAAAATAGATCACCAAAGTTTATATAACTGATAGAAAATATTTATTTACTTAGGTAATTTTATGCATCTTGAAATATTTGAGGGCCTAGTTAAAATATGAAATCCTCTCTGAAGACCAGATATAATGAGTCATTGATTCTTCCTTATTAAATTCTGAGACTTCACCTTAGCCTTTGAAATATCATCACTCTGGCCTAGTCAAGCAAGTTCTCTTTCTCTTTAACCCTCTTCTCCCTCCAAACCTTGTCATTCACTTTCACATTATCATGTCACGTTGGATTCTATGCATATAGAATATACATAGTTTAGAAAATGTCCATAGATTTGTCTAGAAAAGGCATTGCACATTTTAAGGAGAATAAAGCAAACAGTGAATTTTGTTTTGTCTAATTAAAAACAAAATTAATTCTATGGGGAAAAAAATGACACAATAGTAATCTAGAGCAGAAAGATAATATGCAGCATCTGAAAATGGTTATGTTTTGAAAATAATTTTGTGATTAAGTTTATTCTTAAAATTATTTGAGGTATTGTGTTTTGGTACTTTGAGTTTCATAAATTAAATAACTTAGTTTGTATATTTTTACTCTAGTTCCTCTCATCTTTTATTTTTTTCTATCACTTTTAGTTCATCATCTGTTGAACTAATGAAATCTCCTTCAAAATATTCTCCTTGTGCTAGAAGTATATTTTAGTGACCACCCCCCTTCCCAGTGTCACCAGATTTATCTTCCTAGAATTAGTTCTGTTCTTAAGTCTTATTAATTCCATGTCACTTAAGTTCAAAGCTTCCTTGTGAAATTCAAGAATCCCAGAACCTTGGTGCCCCCATCTTTCCTGGATCACCTCCCCACAGCCCTATAATATACCTAAACTACAACCATTAAAAAAACAAACAAACCAGCAACAACAAACCTTATGACTGCCCCAAATTGCCAAACACCATCTCACACCATAAACCCTGTTTCTAAAATGTTGTAGCTTTTTCGTCATCAAAATCTCCAAGCATCAAGGCTCAGAAAAAAAATGCCATCTTCTTCATGATGCTTTCCCTCGTCTCCCCCATTGCACACCCCATTTATAATCAGTCATTCCCATCCATCTTTATTCATACCTCTATTTGCTGCATATCCACTTCCCATCATTATTATAGTTGTCATCATGTATTTCCTTATTGAACTTGAACTCTTTGTGGTCAAGTACAATGGATTATTTAAGTGCTTCTCCTTTAGCGACATCTGGTAAGTATTTTACTGAAACAAAACCCAATACAAAAAATATATGTCATTTCCTGAAATATCAAATAGATTAAAAAACTACAATAAAATAGTTTTAGATCTTGAGACTAAAGATAACCCAGGGGAGAAAACATAATCTCTATATTATAGAAATGGAATGTGACAAAACTTGTATTGATAACTGGGTAAATTTAGATGGATGTTTTATTGGAAATGAGAAACAGAAAAGCGGAAAGGAAAATAAATCAAAATTATTCTTTGATTTCAAGTTTTCGCAGAGAAATTATTTTCAGGTACCAAGTTTGTCTGCTTTGGGAAGGAGTGATTTTGTAATTTCCAGAACCGTCATCCTTTGTTACAGGGTTGTCCTTCACCTGCTACGCTCTCTGGGGGTTTGCAGCAGATCTTACACCAGAAGCCAGGGACAACCGCGCGGAAGTCTTGCAGCACAGGAAGGCTTGGTAATCAATTCCCCACTTCCAGGTGGTGCTCTTTGGCTCCATTCATATTCAGTTCTCACTGTTCTGTGCGAAGAAAGCCTCCAGATAGTGCAGAGGGAAGAAGAGCAGTAAGATCAGTGATTATGCATCAATCACTTTTATTGCTGCCAGAGCCAGTAGCAGAACACAGATGATAGACAAAGCAATGGTTTTGCTCAGTAACTGAGTTGTTTCTTAAGGGAGAAAGGGAAGTCTTTTCAATATTTCACTCTTTTAGAAGATATGTATGTTGTTTCAAACGTTAGGTGGCATGGAATAGAAATGTAATTTTGAATAGTGGGTCTTACTGTGAACATTGAATACTCTAAGGCTGATTTGATTAGATTTGAGAGAAGATCAGCTCTGCTGCGGGTATGCAGACAAAAAAAAAAAAATCTGTGACACCTGTACATATAAAAAAAAAGGTGCACATTTTCTAAATTCGGGGTGATTCAAGTAAGGCAATACTATTGACCAAATTTAGAAAACTCACTCAAATCTTGGGCAATGATAAGAAAATGAAATTTTGTGCACATAGATCTGTGTGTATATTTCTTTCTGCAAAAAAAACTAAAGTTATGACAGTCTTATTATAATAATATTAAAGTCAAATATCTATTTGGATTTAAGTATAACAGAGTCTCTGCACGATGGACCTTACCAGGATTTGGTTGAGATATGCTTTTTATACTACCAGAAGTTCTAAATAAGTTCCATTCTGGTGTTTTTTTTGTTTTGTTTTGTTTTGTTTTGTTTTTATGGGGCCCCTACTTTCCTTCTCATTCTCTTACATCATTACCACAAAGTGTCAACCCACATTAGTTATAAGGGGGACAAAGAAAGTGTATAAAATATTCTTCAGTGGCTAGACAGTAGTTACTTGAAGAGGATGCAAAACTATAAAAATAATGTAATTTTTTTGTAAATAGAATTCAAATTACAGGTTCCCTCTCACTCTTTTTTGAAAGTAATGAGAGAATGTTCAATCTGCATAGAAGCCACGTGGTATAACAGAAAATGTCCTATAGTACAAGATTGGAACTTATTCCCACAACCACCATTGGGTTCTACAATATGACATTAGAGCTAGTCACTTAATTTCCAGAGTCTTCCAATCATATCATTAAAAGCAGAAACAGTGACACAAATTTTAAACAAGAGAACGTAAAAGTATCAGGATAGCATGCGACTATATTTTAGTTGGTCAATATGCCATTTTTGTTATTTTCCTGAAAAGATCCACTCCCAAAAGGAAATTACAGAAAATGAGCAGTGTTGGTGTGCACTGTGCTCTTAGATATTTTCACACAAACCATTATGCTGAACTCTCAGAAAGAGCATATTTAACCAGACGTAGAGCCTTTATTTGTTCTAATAAAACCCTAATTTGTCCAAGTTCGATCAGTAACCATGGTTTCCACATAGAGCTCATGGAGGTGGTCATGGTTTTTATTGCCTAATAAGACTCACTGTAGCACAAGGTCTGACGCAGAGCTTGTCTTAGGAATACAAAAAGAATAAATAAAATATAAAAGAAAAATTACTAAACTATCCCTTGATAAATAAATGGTTCCTCATAAATTGGAGTGTCTATGCAAATGAAGTAAATAATTAAAAACTCCAAGAACAGCATGGACTAGGTGGCTGATGACTGGCAATTATAAAAGCTGCATTTTTAATATGCATACATCTAAAAAGCCAGTAAAAATTAGCTCCCAGACTAATGGACTTGCCTTTCTTCTAAGGCAGAATTTTAATGAGAGCATTATTTATAACAGAGAGCCCAAGAATCAGGGCATTCTTGCTCAATATCATTTCTTTTTTACTCCTTGACACCTTATCCATTAAACTATGAACTTCTTTATGGAAGGATACTATTTTGTGCACTAGAAAGTAAAGGTCAAAATTACATTGGAATTTAGTCACACTATATATACTCTAAAGATGTACCACTTAGGAGAAAAGTAATTATAAAGCCTGTGTTTCTAAATACTCAAGTAGTATGTACACACACACACACACACACACACACACATACACACACCACATTGATTCAGTTACATTCCATATAGTTTTGCTATTGATGTTACATAAATTGTATTCTTCCACAGCTTTCTGTGTGATGAGATTATTTTCTACATGAAATGACTGGCAATTAAAATTTTTTGATACTAGTATATTATTTAGCTGTTGAATTCTTTAAGACCATTGAAAGTGTTGCATCTTTCCTTTGACACACCATTTTATTATTGGTAGCCTGGGTTATAAACATCACAGAATCATTCAGTGCTCTTCTTAAAGTAAGATTACTATTTTCTAGAGCTAGGATTTGAATCAGAAATATCTCTGGTCTTGCTTCCATGACCCCTTCACACATAGTTGTGACTAAGCAAGGAATGTTTGGCAGACAATGACCTCGGACATTTTATTGGCTGTATGACATCCCACCCAAAACTATGAGTCAGGCAAAAGCCAAGTCCAAAGATGTGTCAGAAAAGTGATTTATGTAGAGTGACTATAAACAGAAATTCACCTGTCTCCTTCCAATTCTATCCCTTCACCCTGGTGCAAGCACTAACCTAAAATCATATGACCACGGACCAGGGGTGGAGGAAGCACTACCAGGGAAATATGATAAATTGGTTCTCATTTGTCCAAGTGTTTCCCCTTCTATCTTCTTTTTTTAGCTATTCAGCATTTTATAAACTTCTGTATATACTCATAAGTACTGAAGAATTTGGGCCTTCAAAAAAAATCTCAGGACCGTAGCTCCCTCTCTAATGTTCAACATCAGGCAGCAGGAAAATGCCCTGGGTAGCCTAGATTCTTTATATCAACAAGAGGAAAGCCAGGGTGTTCTCACTGGGGATTTCTGTTTAATAAGCCGGGTTGGTAGTGTTGCTTAATAACATTGGCTTGTGAGTGCAGGTAAGTTCTCTTATATATGTTCTGGCAATATTTAAAAACTGTCTATTTTTTCTTTGCACATTTCCATACTGGATTTTTTTTTTCAAATTGATTTGAAAGAATTCTTCGTATGTTAAGACCATTACTTCTTCCCTTTCTGCAAATATTTTTCAGCTTATCTGCTTTTTAATTTTTATATTCTTAATGCATAGATGATTTGTTCTTCTGCATGATGAAATATATCCATATTTTCCTTAATGTTTTCTTCCATATTTTCATATTTAGAAAAGCTATCCCTACTCTAATATCAAACAAATATTACTTATATTTTTCTATAGTTCTGGTTTGTTGTTTTTTACAACAAAGGTAATTCATGTGGTATATTTTATGAGGTAGATCTGTATTTATTATTTGCCAAGTACATAACCACTTGTCCAAAAATAATTTATTAAATAAAATTAGAACTCTAATGCTTTGACAGTAATATGTAATATATTCATATATACTAAACATATAATATATTTTTACATTACAAATAAATATCTTATTTATAACCTAGTAAATAACTAAAATACACTATTATGAATTTATTACTAGGCTCCTTAGTCTGTTCAAGTCATTTATTTTTTAGTCTAACATCAGGAAATGTTTTATTCTCAGAATACTATGGAATTTTTCAGACAATAAGTATCCCATTTTTTCAATTGCCCTTTTAGCATCAATTGAAATGACCTTATAGTTTCTCTTTTTTATTATATCAATATTATGAAGTAATTTTATTAATAGGATTTCCAATACTTAACTCTTCTTGCTCTTCTAAAATAAATACTATCTGGTTATGGTTGTATTCTATTAACATATTACTGACACTCTTTGGATTTCTGCATATATAGTATAACTGAGAATGTTCTACAATTTTTTAAAAATCTGTCATTGCCAAGGATTTTATACATTTTTTTCTTCTTGATTTACGAAATAAATTGGAAAATGTAGTAGAAAATATTCTACAAATATGGCTGAGTCAATGAAGGGATTTGGTGCTTCCCTTTCATCTACCCTACCCAGATCTACAGAAATAACCAAAGAATTATAAAGATAGGGAAAAACTAAAAGCCTGCACTGGTACTGGAAACTAAGAAAGGAGTCTATCCACATAGCAGATGATATTGAGTCATTTCTGCTCTATGTGGTACCTATGGGAATAAATGAAAGAATTTCATGATAGATAAGTCACAACTCTATATCCCAAGAGAATAGTGTGATATCTCAGGAAGAACATAAAGATAATCTAGGCAGATCTCTAATAAAAAAAGAAAACCCTCATTTGAACAGTTGCAGCCTGAAAGCAAGGACAGGGTTGTAGATTGATGACATCTGAAATTTCCGCCACCACGGCAAAAGTATGACTGTGCCTAGCACATTAAATAAAAATGCAGCCATTTTAGACCAAAGCCTTCAGACAGCAGAACTTGCCCCAAGTGTGGCATTAAAAGCTATAAAGAATAAGACAACACAGTAAATTAGATAAAGAATGTGGAGGAGAAGCTGGAAATGATCCTCTGGAATACAGGGAGAAAGGAAATATAATGAAAACTGAAGGAAAACCATATGCCTAGATAACTAAGGAAAGCTAACACACTGGTTTTTTTAACCGTCCCAGCATGAACACCGACAGGAACCTGGGAGTAATTAATGGGTGTCTTCATGTTCACTGCATTTATTACACAAGAGATAGAACTGCCAGTCAGTTGTTCCTATTTCCCTTTAACTGCCAATAGCGAATGTAAAAATTTCCTAAAATTTTTGTAAGTGAATGGTACCTTTCCCTCACTATCAGTTTCCCCCCTTTTTTCTTGGCATCACTATTTATTTTATAGATTTTTAAAGTATATTTTGTTGAATATGCTGTTACAATCATCCCAATTTTTTTTCCTTTGCCCCTTCTGCCCAGTACCTCACTTCCCTCCAGCAATACCCCCCTTAATTCATGCCCACGATCATGCATGTAAGTTCTTTGGCTTCACCTTTTCTTATGCTATTCTTGACATCTCCCTGCCTGTTTTGTACCAACCAATTATGCAGTTGTGCTTTTTGATCCTTACATCTTTTTCTCCTTTCTCCCTCTTACTCCTCACAGCTGATAACCCTCCAAATGTTCCCCGTACCTATGATCCTCTTCCTGTTCTGGTTGTTTATTTATTTATTTTATGTTTTTGTTTTTATTTTTTAGATTCAGTTGATAGTTGTGAATCTGTTGTCATTTTAATGTTCATAGTTTTAATCTTCTCCTTTTTCTTAAATGTATCCCTTTAGCATTTCAAATAGTAATGCCTCGGTGATGAGGAACTCTTTTATCTTTACCTTTTCTAGGAAGCACTTTATCTGCCCTTGCATTCTCAATAATAGCTTTGCTGGATAGAGTAATCTTGGTTGTACGTCCTTGCTTTTCATCACTTTGAATACTCCTGGCCAGTCCCTTCTTGCCTGCAAAGTTTTTTTTTTAGAAATCAGCTAATAGTCTTATGGAAAAATCCTTTATAGGTAACTCTCTGCTTTTCTCTTGCTGCTTTTAGGATTCTCTCTTTAACCTTTGGCATTTTAATTTTGATGTGTCTTGGTGTGGTCCTCTTTGGGTGCAACTTGTTTGGGACTCTCTGTGCTTCCTGGACTTATATATCTATTTCCTTTGTCATGTTAGGGAAGTTTTATATCATTATTTTTTCAAATAAGTTTTCAATTTCTTGCCCTTCCTCCTCTCCTTCTGGCATGCATATACTCAGATGTTGGTACATTTAAAGTTGTCCCAGAGGTTCCTAAGCCTCTCCTCGTTTTTTTTCAATTCATGTTTCTTCTTTGGGTTCTGAGTGAATGTTTATTTCTTCCTTTTGTTCCAAATTATTGATTTGAATCCTGACTTTCTTCCCATCACTGTTGGTTCTCTGTATACTTTTCTTCATTTCACTTTGTATAACCTTTACTTCTTCCTTTATTTTTTAGCTGTACTCAATCATTTCTCTGAGCATCCCAATCACCAATGTTTTGAACTCTGCATCTGAAAAGTTAGCTATCTCCATTTCATTTAGGTTTTTTCCTGGGGTTTTGTTTTGTTCTTTCATTTGGGCCATATTTGTTAGCTGCCTCAATTTGGCAGCCTCCTTGTGTTTGTTTCTGTGTATTAGGTATAGCTGCTTTGACTCCATGCCTTAGTAGTATGGTCTAATGTAGTAAGTTGTCTTGTATGGGCCAGTGGCACAGTCTTCTCTGTCACTCAAGCTGGGTACATGAAGTGTGCCCTTTGTGTGAGCTGAGTACACCCTCATCTTGTAGTTGAGCCTTGGTTGCTATTGGAAGATCAATGGGAGGGATTTACCCAGGCCAGTCAGCTGCAAAGACTCGCCATGTCCACTGACCACCAACGTCGCCCTCCGTGGAGGATCTGCTGAGCAGAGGCAGGATGGTGGTGGTCTGATGTGGTCTGTAGCTGTCCACTTGGTGTGCTGGCTCTAGGGTTTTCTGGGTGGTGCAGGCCAAGGTCAGCCCCCACCTGTTTTTGCCTTGGGCCACCCTGACTGAGCTATAAAGCAATTTGAGATGTCTGCTCCTTGTGCTGGGTTTACAGATTCCCAGGTGAAGTCAAGTTTTGAATCTAAGCTGGCTGCTGCTTTTGCCAGGTCGAGGGCTCACTGAGACTAGCTATTGCTTGCTTGGTAGGATTTAGAAAATTGTGAAGCATGAACCAAGAGCAGCCATTCATATGGAAAAGCAGCTTGGGTGGGCCTGTAAGTTGGGTGGGGTGGAGTCTCCGGGGATCTCCAAGGAGGATCAAAACAGTGTTAGCCTTGTTGATGGAATCTCAGATATGGCACCAGCTTGCTGGCTCTGTGGGGAGAGGGTTCAGAAAAGAGACAAAGGCTTCTGCTCACCTTGATGTCAGACACTTCAGTTTCTCCCTGTGTACCACTGGTACCTTTCAAGCTGCTACCCTGGTGCTGGAGCTCAGAGGGAGTGAGTCTGGGTAGGTGAATCCCTGTGTGGGCTCTTTAAGAGGAACTGCTGGGGCTCCAGAAGTTGCTTCCACTGACTCAATCCCTGCTAGTTTTTACAGCCAGAAGTTGTGGGGACTTATCTTCCTGACACTGAAACCCTGGGCTGGGGGGCCTGGTGTGGGACTGGGACTTCTTGCTCCTGAGATATCCCTCCCGAATTTTTATCCACCACATGTGGGTGAGAGACCAACCTATTCTGCATCTGTGCCCCTCCTACCTGTCTCAATAGATGTGATTTCTTTAATTTCATAGTTGTCTGACTTCCATTCAAATCAATTTCTGACGGTTCTGGCTGATGGTTGTTCTCTACCTTTTTTTATATGTAAGATGAAGAACCCAATTGCTGCCTTCACTCATTATATTCTTCTATTTATACTTTATATATTAAGGCAAGAACACTGTCATTTTGTTAAAATTCAACTGATTAACTCAAAGAGAAATTATAACTAGTTAATAGTAAAATCCTTTAGGTTTTAAAAGTTAGTGAAAAAAAAATTTTTCCCTTTGGTTTGACAGTCAATTTATCTTACAATTGTGTGAAAAAAAATTTTTTTTGAGGAACAAACTGTTAGCCATAAAAGTTATAAATTGAGATTTTAGAAAAGTAGTATGTCCAAGAAGCTACTTTTTATCCCTACTGTGCTTTTCTAAACATAAATACATTATTTTTAACATTTCTTGTTTTCCAGTTGTCACACCTCCTTAAAACTGCAAGCACAAAATATGCACTTTTTTTTAGAGGGAAGTAAATGTCCCTTGAAATACTGTGACTGACAGATACATTATAACTAAGTGAAGAAGAGCAAATTTTTTCATCTTATATAAAGAGAAAATAGAAATATCTAATGAAGGATAGGAAGAAAGTTGTTTCTATTTCGGATCTGTCCTTTAGAAATAATGTTCCATTGTCTTCAAAGTCTCAACTTCTATTTTCAGAAACTACTGGAAAATATGTCCTTGTGAAACATAACCTACTTCCCTACAGATACACCCACAACAATCCCACTCCCCTCACATAAAATCTGCCTCAGAATATTCTCTGTCAGGATTTGTTCCTTCAATTACATACCATTTAAGACTGACATTAAAGAGAGACTAGGGAATCTATTTAGTGAAATCTGCTGTTCAACAAAATTGCGTTCAGTTTAATAACATTGGTAATTAAAGGTAGAAAAGTAGGTGTGTCTGACAGAAATTTAGGTGACTGGAAAAAATGTATTTGAAGGTAGAGATTTAAGGTACTTGAAAGTAGAATCCAAAATGATTTTTTTTTTAATTGTCATGCTCAGAAACAGTCTCTTTTTAAAAAAGTATTTTAATTAGGGAGGGAAAGACTTTTTCTTTTCTTTTAGGACTTTTTAAAAAATGTTTTAAAAATTTAAGTATAATGCATTTCAACAATAAGAGGGGGGAAAGACAATTTTTAGTAATAAAAAATTTGAATTTAGTTCCTATAGCATTTTAATATTTACATTTCTAATACAGTGATATACATACACACTTTCAGCATATATGTAAATATGGACATACACAAATATTTGACCATTCTTACTTTTTATCACAAAGTTAAAAATTATAATGATAATTGTTTTCCCTTTATACATTTTACAAAAATTGATGAATATATAAGGTCAATATGCAAAGATAAATATTAGTCTATAAACTTGCAACAAATTATTATAAAATTAAATTTAAACTAAGCTATCACTTAAATTAGCATTAAAATAAACCCAAGTACCTAGCAACTAACTTAATGAAAGATGTAAATGTCCTATACACTAGAAACTACAATATATTGGAAGAAATTTTAAAAGAACCAAATATAGGTAGGAACACGTCATGTACATGCATTGGGAGAAATCAATATCATAAAGATGTCAATTCTTCCCAAATTGATATATGAATTCAGTGCAATAGCAATAAAATAGTTTCATCAGTTTCTTTATGGAAAGATAATCTGATTCTAAAATTCATATGGGAACTCAAAGGGTCAAAGGGCACATCCTTTTAGTTATATGATGAACAATTTCTGGGCATCTAATGTACAGCATGGTGACTATAGTTAGTAACAATGTATCTATACTTGAAATTGTTGAGATTAGATCTTAGTATTGCCATAAAAAGGGGCTGTGAGCTGATGGATTGTTAATTAGCTTGTTTGTGATAATCATTTCACAGTATGTATGTATACCAAATCATCACATTGTATAACTTAAATATATACAATTTTGTTTGTTGATTATATGTCAATAATCTGGGAAAATAAGTGACACTGAAATACAGTGGGAGAGAGGGTGTTTTCGCAAGTGGTGCAGGGTCAATTTTATAGCTGTACAGAAAATGATGAATTATTACTACAAACTTATACAATATACAGAAATTAATCCCAGACAAATTATAGACCTAAAATAAAATGTAAGGCAATACATTTTCTAGAAGATTAAAAAAAGCATATTCTAATCATCTTTGACTTTTAACTAGGTGAGAATTTCGTAAACAGACCACAAAACATATTACTTCTAAAAGAAAAATTTGATAAATTGGATATTATAAAAATCAAAAAATTCTGTTCATTAAACTTACCACTATGAAGAAAAAACAACCAGAGTATGAGAGAATTTCTGAAAACAAAAACACCTAGCACACAGAATACTAACATACTATAAATCTCAAGAAGAGAAGTTCCAATTTGAAAAACAAATAGTAAGATTTGAAGAGGACATTTACTAAAAAGATATTCAAAGGGCTAATAAATGTGTTTAAGGGATTTAATATCTTTAGTCAATAAGAAATGCAAATAAAAAGCACATTAAGAAACATACCACTATATAACCTCAACAATGCCTAAAACTAAAAAGATAGAAAATAACAACTGTTGCCAAGAATATAGACTAAGTTGGAAAAATATTCATAGAGCATTATTTGTTATAGCCATTACCTGATAGAAGTTCTAATGTCCCAAAATAGTATAAGCTATACATAAATGGGGTAGCTTCATACATTGGAACACCATAAAGCAATGAAAAATAATGAAATACTGCTATACACAAATTTAAAACAAAAAAACACATGCTAATCTGTATTGATAAAAATCAAAGTACTAGTGACTTTGTGAGGCAATAGTAATAGGGAGGGGCAAGAAGAAGGCTTCTGGGTACCATAAATAACCTTTAAGTTTACATGTTTTCACCACATAAACTCATCAATTTAAACACTTAAAATTCAGTACTTTCATAATGTATGTTTTATACTTCAATAAAAATGTTACTTACAAACTAAATAGAAATATTTCGTGTGCAGAAACTATACAACCTCGACAGAAAAATAAAACATACATCCTTAAGACAGAAGCAAAATTCAAATGTAGCTCTACTCATTAAGTCCAAAACAAGAAAAAACAAACATATGATGAAAACTAAGTGAAACTGATTTATTTTTATCTCAACAGACATTATCATAACTCTTTATTTCTCTATGTGTTGTACTTAAGGAAAAATGGATTCTGATCTCTGCAATAAGAGAGAACAGATTGTAAATTCAAGATCTGTGCTTGAGTTAAGACTTTTCAAAAGTAATTGTTAATTTTCTTAAGTACAGAGTTGTGCCCTGATTGCAAATGATTAGTCAAAGAAAATTTCTTTCATTCATATTTCCTTATATGGAATCAAAAACTTATTTAAATAAGTTAAGTATATGCTATATTCAAATGCATTTTTACATATTTAAATATATATTTCATATAGGACGTTACATATTTAAATACAGAGTCAGACAAAAAATATATATTCAGTCTTAAATTAATGAAAAAGAGTGCTATGAAAAATCTAAGAATCTTATTTCTAAGGCATATTTATTATCTTGTTTAAAGTTTGTTTAGCTTGATATTAAAATAAGCCTGTACCACTTCAAGACACAGCACCTAATCTTGATGAATTGTTTATACAGTATATTAGTTAACAGAAATAAGCTGAGGATTAAGTATTTTATACTAATATATATCAAAAAATATCAGCAATATTCTGATAGATGAGAATTTGCTGTAAATTAAAATCAATCACTAAAATAAGGACATGCCTCAAGTGAGATTCAGTTAGGAAATTAGCCTAGAGTGCAAATTAGGTATCTCAATTAATTTTAATCCTCTTTTATTATATTTTTCCATTACCATTTAGTTCTATTCATGTGTATGTGTGTGCATGCGTTTATGCATGCGTGTTGAGGAAGAGAGTTTGATAAAAATATCAAAGTCTTCAGGTTCTGGTAAACAAGTGTTCAAACACTGAGTCTGTTACTTTTAAGATGTGTTAGCAAGTTACTAGGCTTCTTCCAGTTTTTGTAATAGCATATGCCTTGGACTGTGGTTGTGGGAATTTAATCACAAATGGCTTATAAATTTATAGTTTGCTTTTGGTGGGGCAAACTTAATGAGTAAGCAGGGGTCAGAGCTTGAGCTGGAGAGGTATGTGCTGGAAGATGAATTCAGTGTGTGACATATTCAGTGTACTGGCATCATGTAATTGTCCTGTAATCAATAGCAAGTTGACTTTGGAGAGATCTGGGCTGGAAATGTAAGTTGAAGAGCTACCATACCTACATTGCAAAGGAAGTTATGGGCATGAGCCAACGACCCTAGGATAAGGGTGTATAATGAGAAGAAAGGAGAGCCTAGAAGCTAGAAACCTAATAACATGTATGGGAGGTCAAGAAGAGAGTTCTTTTGGGTCTTACAATCTGATGATAAGGACATCCCATCTATGCCATTTGATTCCAGATAGAAATAGAAACAAATTTGAACAAGTAGAGAAAAATTATTTAATAAAAATAACAAATCACAAAAGTCTCTGGTACGTAAAGTCTGGGTACCTGAAGGCAAGAACGACACTGTACTTTGTAAGGAACTGGAGCCAGGGATAAGAAGAGTACACTCTCTCACTCTTTTCTCTGCTTCTTCCTTTCTTTTTTTTCTTTTTTTAATTTAATTTTTCAAGTACAGTTCACATCTCATGTAATTGCGTACTAGTTTCAGGTATACAGCATAGTCATTAGACAATCATATACTTTACAAAGCATTCCCCCCTGATATTTCTAGTACCTACCTGGCACCACACAGAGTTATTACAATATTATTGACTATATTTCCTATGCTGTTCTTTACATCCCAAGACTATTTTGTAACTACCAATCTGCACTTCTTAATTCCTTCACCTTTTTCACCCATCCCTCTTAATGCCTTATTTATTCTTCTATGTACAGACTTGATGTTTCCCTCTGAACATGTGTTGAAAAAATATTACACCACAGATTCTGGGTTTTATCTTTCAGCCATCCAAGAAGCCAGTTTAACAGAGAAGTAGAATTTAAGTCCTTATTGTACGTATTGTAAAAAAGAGTATTATTTCAGATAGAAATCTTCCGCAGTCTCCCTGATAGCCCCAGTACTACCAGCTAGGCTGCACTCCCGAGCCAGAGCCGTTGCATCCCTTGCCTGGGCAGAGCTGAGCGGCCGCATTCAGCTGGGCTGCCCGGCCATGTGCCAGGAAGTCCGGCTCCACTGACCACTGTCGGTCTCCAGCGGAACACCGCACTGGAGGCTGTGGCATCTGGCATGGTGCCCGGCTCCCAAAATGCCGAGATGATGCTCCTCTGAAGTGGAGGCCGCTTTGATTTCCAAGAAGCGAACTTGAGCTGGACTCCACCCCTTCCTCCCTCCCTTGAATTATCCGCAGTCATAGTTCTGCCGGTACCCTGCGCACAGAAACCCTGAATGCCGACGGTACAACTGCTGGGCCACCGGCTGCTGCTTTTGTGTCGTGGCCAGTGCAGTCAGTACCCCCGCCTCTATTGCTTCTCTTCTCTCACCTTGGCTGCCTGGGGGCTGCACCTTCTGAATAAAGCCAGAGCACCTTCTCCCTTGCTTCCGGCTTCAGTGTCTAGGGAACCCGGACTAAGCGAGGCAGCTTATCACTTAGATGTGCTCCAGGAACTCGTGACTCTGTCTCCACGGCGAGGAAAGGCAAAGCGCTCCCAACAGGTCTGCGAGGGACCCATGTGATTCCGTGGCTTAGACTGTGCAAGGCAAGTTGTTTCCAGAAGAGGAAGAACCACTGCCATCAAGTCAGACGCCCCAAAATATATCCGACAGACGTTAGAACTGCAGTCAGCAAAGGTTTTCCTGTTACTTCTCCCCTGCGGGTCTGACCATAGCAAATCCTTCCAGTTCGCCTTTTCCCCCTTTAAACAGTTAAACGAATCTGATCAGATGAAGTGTCGCTTGAAATATGGTATAATTTTGTGAAAAAAATAATATTATTGGGAAATTTATTATAGTTGATTTTTTTTGTAGATTGAGGTAACATATAAAAATATATAAGGATATTTCTCTCTAAAATTATTAAAAAGATCATTATTTTCAATATCCCTTTAATGTACACATAATTACTTTCAGATGTATTTTATGCCCTTATCAAATACTTGTTTGCAAAGCATACCTTTTGGACGTCCAGAAACCATGCAACCACTGATGCAGTTCAGCCTGCGAGGTAAGGTCAAAGACGCCGGTGCGACTCCTCTTGCTTCCACAGAGGAAGGCAGCCGCAACCCGTAAGAAACGGCCAGGACTTGATGATACATCTTGGTGTGACCTGTGACATCGGTGTCTAGATATTTCAGGGTCCCTCAAATCGCTGCCCTTCCATTGTCAAGAGTATAGAGAGTCATAAGATAGAAAGCAATAATAAATAATAAAACATGAATATCTTCAAAGTTAGATCTCTCAACCACTGGGAAAAAATAAATAAATCACTGTCTAGCTTTTCCTCACATGTCACCTCAGCATCAGCAGGCTGTATTAACTTTGTCCCTTTCCCTTTAATGTGTTCAGTGAATTGGATGCAGCATATGATATGCAGAGCACCATAGAAGGGCATAAATATTAACCAAATTATATATTGCTGCCCTTGGCAGTTGTCACCTCCCAATCTGGTAGGAAATCATTTTGTTTAAATAATTTCATGCGTTCTGTATTCATTTCACTTAATATACTAAGTTTTACTATGGTCGTAATGTTCTCTTACTCATAACAATTCTTAAATGAATATGTTAAAAAGAATTCCAGAGAAAGCATTAATGCAAAAACTTAATCATTGTGTTTAAATTTTCAATAAAATTCAAGCAATGCCTAGAATCTGGCAATCCCTGTTGAACAGGAATGCTCAGGGCAAATTGGAAAAATAGCTAAGAAGTTTCCTATTAGCAAGATGAAAGACAGTATGGGTCTCATGTAAAGCAGAAGCTCTTGTTACACATTTTATTAACCGCCCCCTTTCAGCAGTCATATTTCAGACAGGAGAATCTGGGAGCTGGAAACCAGAGAGAGGGTGCTGATTTTCTGAGCCACAACCAGAGAATGTGGTCTTTTGTTTTGGCTTTACATTAGAAAGGAGTTTTTAGAAAAGCAAGCTAATTCTTGGTTCAAGCAGTTATTTCAGTCTCTAAATTAGAGCAAAGTAGTGTAGTTGAAGGAAGATGGGCGTTGCAGGCAGTCAAATTGGATTTGAAATCTATTTTTTTGTCACTCCTCGACGTGTAAATGTGGGCAATTTACTTAACCTCTTGGTGTCTCTGTTTTTTCATTCTTAAAAGGCTGATAATATATATCTATAACAAGTTTTTTGTAAGAAATCCAATATATCACTTAATATATGACACATATAGGGCACCTGGCACATGGTATACAAAAGTGAGGCCAAAGATTTATTGGCAACAGAATTATCTGAAGACTTGGAGCATTAAAACCACCAGCAGACTTTAGTAAGAGATCTTGGCCCCAGAATTTTATCAAATAAGTTCTATAGAACTAATAGGACCTTTAAACGAATGCTAACCACATAAAAAGTTTAAAATATTTATGAATAACAGAGTAAATTGTTATGCTGATCCTCTTTATTAATCAAACTCTGCAAGATCCAAATTTTTCAGGCCAAAATACTGTAGCCAAAACTAATGCAACCCTCACTGAACTGCTACATTCCATAATTGCAGGCAGGTTTCTCTAAACAGAATCACCCAGTTCTAAAACCAACCTGATGAGGAAGGCTCGAAACAACACCAATGAGTAGGCACAGTTCTAATACGATGCGTCTGAAGAAGATTTCAGACAAGTTTCCAGGTAATGCTGATGCCCCTGGTCAGCAGACCACACTTTGAGAACTGCTATGCAAGGAAATCATCTCTTAGATGCTTTCAGATACAAGGCTATAAAGTAACAAAATAAAAGGAATATATATTCAGGTACATAAAAATTAAACAATGAGGATATATATATATATATATATATCCCAAATCTCTGCCCTTCCATTGTCAAGAGTGAAGAGAGTCACAAGATAAAAAACAATATTAAACAATAAAACATGAATATACTTCGAAATTAGATCTTTCAACCACTGGAAAAAAATGAGTAAATTGCTACCCCATATATGTGGGGTAACCAACTGTCTCCTTTATCAATCCCCTCATTGAAAAACACAATTAAACTGAGACATCTTCTAAACCAGGGTCCTTCCAGAGGTAGGATCACACCAAGACTCCAAGGTACATAGCACTTTAAGTCCTTTCACTAACTAAATTTTACCTAACAACAAACCCTCTGTTGTCTGTTGAATTGTGTCCCCCAAAAGGATATGTTCAAGTGCTAACCCCCAGTACTTGTGGATGATCCTCAGTAATAAATAGTCTTTGCAGATATAATTAGTTAAGATGAGGCCATATAGGAGTAGGGTGGGCCCTAATTCAATGTGACTGGTGTCTATAAGAAGAAGAGGAGACAGAGACCCAGAGGGAGAATTTCATGTGAAAATGGAGGAGGAGATAGGAAAGCTGCATCTACGAGTTGGTATCAGGGGAAGGAGTTTTTGTGGTGTTGTGGGGAAATGGATTTGCTGAGACCCACAAGGGAGGATGGGGCTTAATGGTAAACTTTGTTGAAAATGTAAAATTAAGGAGATTCCTTTCCTGACTTACTAATATCCCATCTCTGTCTGTCTCTACATGGAAAAGGTCCAATCTTGTCTGCAGTAGGGCCAGAATGAAGGCTACTACCCAAGGTTTCTGCTCCATATTCAAGTGCAGTCTAGTCCAGCACCCAGATTGCTTAGCGTGTGTTTCCAGCTGCAGCCCGCTGCTGTGCTGTGGGATTCAGACTCCCTTCTGGAGCCTGTGTATGGAGTCCCCACAGCCATGTGCCACACCGCTGCTAGGACCACATGGCTATGGAGAGAGGACATGCAAGTGCCCAGGGAGACAGTGGGTCACCAGCAAGAGAGAGACAGAGACATTCTTTGTTTGCCTGGGATTATATTAGTTTGGGCTTGGAAAAGACCAGAAGCTTTTTCAAAAGTACCAATCAACTTCCCAAGCTTTCGTGAGCTTTTGATAGGCCCACCTCCTACTTAGACTGACAGGCCTCTTTGGTCAAGCATCTCCCCCTGTGCTGTCCCCTACCCCAACAACCTGGTACCAGGGATGGGAAGGGCGGAGTATTAATCCCCTTGGTGGAACAAGGCTGTAATCGCCTGGCATGCAAAGCTGTAGCCTCCTCACTAAGCAAGCAGGCTCATGCTCCCATTTTATTCCGCTCAATGTCTAAGTCCCTTGGTTCCCCTTTCTTTTAGTAATAATTAAACACTGATGGTAACAAAACCAAGAAACATTAAAGACTGCCAGCCATCATCATAAATTAAGAGTGTGACATGAAACGGATTCTTCCTCAAAACTGTAGAAGAGCAATCAACACCGTTGACACCTCGATTTCAGACTTCCAGATTCCAGGGCCATGACAGTGAATTTCTGTTGGTTTATGCCACCAGTTTGTGGTCCTTTGTTAATTGCAACCCTGAGTAAATAATTCACCTTCCTCGTCCCCAGTACCTACAGGATTCTCAGCCTACCTCTCAAATTTACTTCGCATCTCTACATTTTCAGTGGATTTTCTCCCCCGCTCTCTTCGTTTCTCGTCTTTATGAGAGCGGCATTCAGAGGCTGGGCAAGTGTGACCATTTCAGCCTGCAATGACTAGAGATCAAGAAAGCCGCGCCACCATGGGAATGCTCTTCTGACCATTTCCCTCTGGCTCCACCTCAGGTTTCCCTGTTTTATTTGTCCTTCACCCTTAGCTTCAAATTTATGGCTCAATTATTTAATTCTGGCTCAGATCCTTTGTATTTCTCCCAGCTCTTCTCACACCTTGCTCTTGACTATGAGACCCCTGAAGTGTCCTGCAACTGGAGTGGTAAAATCTTCCAGTTGCCCTTCATTTCTGGCTCTTGCTACTTGAATGTATTCAGTTCTTCCTTGTCTCTCCCTGCAGCTGCTTTTAACAATATAACCATCTCTTCACCTAAGAGTTCGGCTTGACCTTTTCTCCTTTCCCTACAAACAAATATCTCTTCACTAGCCTTTCATGAAATGAAATGTGTCTCTGCCCTGAAGACACCAGACCTTTACATCCTTCTCCACTACTTTTTCCCTTCTCCATGTCCCCTGACTTTGGGGACTCTAGTAGGTTGACACTTCCCACTGCTTCAGTTCTTTGTTTTCAGGCTGTTGTTCCACTGTCTCCACTCAGTCATCTCTCCTACTTTTGAATCTGCTTTTGCCCTTTTCTCTTTCTCATGCCCTTTGCTCTTTCTTGTCCTGTCGTCTGCCTTCAGGACACCACCCAACATTCATCACTGCCCTCAATACCTGCTTTCCCCTGCTCTTCCTTCCCTTCTTGCCTGATGTAACGGTTCTCAGCTCTGATCACACATTGGAATTACCCAAGAAGCTTTAGAAAACTGAGTCTCTAACAGCTTTTCTCCAGAGATTCTAATTTAATTGAAGAGAGCCCACACATTATATTTCTTAAATTTGCTTCCCAGGTATATTCAACTATTCATCCACAGTTGAAAACCACTGGCTCAGCAGTTTCAGCATCTATGATAAAGTTCTTTCTCACTTCCTAGCCTCGCAGTTCCTCAGTTCCAATTCTGAGCATTGTCACTTTGCTTCACCTATGCCATCACTCAGACATGCCTTACCACTCATCATAGCTTTAAAGAACTCTACCATCTATCAGCATAGTCTCAAATCTCTTACATTGAACTAACTGCAACCTTTTTCTTCACCTTTTTTACTTTAAATTCCTGTTATGACCCTATATTGTTCCTTGGTTTTTTTCCAATTTATCATACCTGATGACTTTACTTTCAAGTCTACACGACCAGAAATGTGGTTGTGCTACAAACTATTAGGAAAAAAGTGCCTTTCCTGAATTCATCACTGTTCCACAAAAAGGAAGGAATTTCTGTTTCCCAGGAGGTAAGTATCTGAGGAATATTTGCATTCTTTTCTCTAGAGCCCTTCATAGACACATCCCCAAGGGAGATATGATTCATAAGCATGTCTTTGGTAAGCATGGATGAAGAACCAGTGCATGTATAGCTAAGTCTATGTATTCATCTACTGAGTAGAGGATGCAATTATTTCTTCTCTGACAAGCATTAAGTTTGGTTTTGCAGCTCCTTCTTATGACTGTGGGAATAAGTTTGATTCAGTGGAGGAACTACTGAGACATGGGCTTCCAATCTGTATTCTTTAATTCAGCTGTAACAGTAACAAATTAAGTCCCTTTTATTTTCCTTTTGTTGAGGAGCTGATACGGGAACTCAGACAATAGGATTTGTTTTCCTTAACCACTCTTGCTGCTGTTCATTTAGAGAAATGCGCAGAATCATACTTACTGGATCCACTGTAATTTCTTACTTCTAAAGTCAGCCAGATACTCATTGGTGCATTATTTTTAAAATTTATTTTAGATTACAGATTACATTCAATATTATTTTGGATTAGTTTCAGGTGTATAGCATAGTGGTTAGATAATCACCTACTTTACAAAGTATTCCCCCTCATATTTCCAGTACCCACTTGGCACCATACATACTTATTACATTATTAACTGTATTTCTTATGCTGTACTTTATTCTGTAACTAACAGTCTACTTCTTTATCTCTTCACCTGTTTAAACCAGTCCCCTAGTCCCCCTCCCATCTGGCAACTGTGTGTCTGTGAGTCTGTTTCAATTTTGTTTGTGTGTTTATTTTGTTCTTTAGATTCCACATGTAAGTGAAATTATATGGTATTTGCTTTTTTCTGACTGACTTATTTCATTAAGCGTAACACCTTCTAGGCCCATCCATGTTGTTGCAAATGGTAAAATTTCCTTACCATTTGGTAAGGTTGGTGCAAAAATAATGTCCGATTTTGAGGTCTGTTTTAAAAATGAAAAAGCCCATGATTATGAAAATATTTATTCATTAACCTCCTTTGCTTCCTAGAACCTCATTCCATCTGTCGTCGGCAGCCGTCCGTCTCGAGAGACAATGGTGTAGCTTCTTAAGAGTCTATCTGCACCGCCGAGAATGGCTGTGCAGTCCAACTCGGGAGTGACACGGTATCTGTCTCCTCCCATGTTGAATCGACATCTTGCGATGACGCTGGAGTGTCCTCTCCAGTGAAGCTGAAGCTACAGAGCCTGGGCAGGGTGATATGGAGGGTCTGCTGTTGCCCATGCAGCAGACCCCCCCTCTCTTCGCAGCTGAAGGGTCCAAGGGAAAGACGGAGTCAATACAGCTTGTCTTCAGGTGCGCCGCAGGAGTTGCCGGTGTTGACTACAACGTCAAACCGCCTTAGGGACTCCGGCTCCGGATTTTCTGTCGGGGTTTACTCCCTTAGCCTTTCCCCTGAAGAGGTATGCCGCAAGGCAGCGGAGGTTTTTTGGAATCAGAGTTTTCCTTCTCTGATGTGCCCTGACTGGAAGATCGAACCAGCGACACTTAGCTCGCAGGCCGACGCTCAATCCACTGAGCCAAACCAGCCAGGGATAGTTCCATCTGTAAACTAACTTATAAATGCCACACTTATAAAATTCTTTAGGTTTGAAGCAAAATATAAATCTAATTCATTTTCAACCTCTTCTCTTGATGTCAACCTAAGACCATCAAAATGGTCCTGTAGTCCCCGAAACAAGTGAGAATCAGAAGGAGCAAGGTCAGGAGAATATGGAGGATGAAGCAATATTTGCCAACCAAGCTCTTTCAAGAAACTTTTGGTGAGTTGAGCTGTGTGAGGATGAGCACTATCGTAATGGAAGATGACACTCTTTCTGTTGACTAAGGAAGGTCGCTTTTGGTTCAAAGCTGCTTTCAAATGACGAAGTTGTTCACAGTAAAGATTAGCAGTAATTGTTTGATTGTTGTCTAACAGTTCATAATGGACAATTCCTGCCGTATCCCACCATACACTCAACACGATCTTCTTTGGAAGAAGTCCTCCTCTTGGTTGTCGAACTCTTCCTTCTCCTTGACTGATCCATGATCGGTGATGTTTAATGTTGTGGTAAAGTATCCACTTCTCATCACCTGTAACAAGCCTACCTAAAAATGATGCTTGAAGGTGTCGTGAAGCAATGATTCACAGCAAGCAACACGCTGTTGCAGATTCTCTGGAGACAGTTCGTGTGTGACCCATTTTCCAACTACTGAAACCTTTCCAATCCTTTTCAGTTGGCGTAGCACGGTTGTATGGGCTCCGTTACATTGTTCTGCAAGTTCCCTAAAGGTGATGGTGAGGTTTTCTGTGACAACAGCGTCCACACTTCAGAATCAAGTTTTTTTGGACGACCCTCTTTTGGCCCATTTTTCAAACTGAAATCCCACTTCAGAAATGGGAAAACCACCTCCTGCAACTTCTTTCAGTTGCTGCATTGTCCCCATAAGCGCTCTGAATAGACTTTGCTGCTGTACTTGCATTGGCACCTTTATGAAACTCATAGAGTAAAACATTTCTAATGTGGTCTTTAGATGGGATGAGCATGGGTGCAAATATTGTGACTTATGAACAATAATTTGATAATCTGAAAAAATAAGGTATAAATCAGTCACTTGACATCAACAAATTATAAGAAGAGGCACAAATTTAAGAAATATCATATTTTATGGCTGAGTGGTATTCCATTGTGTGGATGTACCACAGCATTTTTATCCACTCATCTACTAAATGGACACTTGGGTTGCTTCCATATCTTGGCTGCAGTGAACACAGGGGCACATATATTTTTTTGAATTAGTGTTTTGGTTTTTTTCAGATATAACTCAGAAGTAGAATCACTAGGTCGGCCATAAGGCAATTCCATTTTTAATTTTTGAGGGAACTCCATATGCTTTCCACGGTGGCAGCACCAGACTGCGTTCCCACCAACAGTGCAGGAGGGCCTCCTCTCCTTACATCCTCACCAACACTTGTTGTTCATGGACTGATCAACGATAGCCATTCTGACAGATATAATGGAACACTCTTTTTTAATTTCTTGTATATGCTTACTGTTTAACTCTTTTTTCCTACAGCTATTTCTATCTTTCTTATCCTTCTGAAGCTCCAATACTAAATCCACGGCCTCCCAAATTTTCAGTGAATAAACTCCACCTACAATTTTGAGACCATACAGCAGCTACAGACCTCCCTCTCCTCGTCTTCCCTTTAAAATTTTCCTCAATCCATCTTTTCTTCTTTGTGCTTCTCAATGATCTCAAAATCTGCCCTCTCTGAAACATTCCATAAACTCCTCCCATCTGTTTACATCTTTGACTTCTGTCTCCCTCCTACTAACTTCGCTCTGCCTGTCAACATGGGCACAACCAGCAAGTCCATAGCTGAACAAAAAGTCCTCGACCCTGTCACTCCTGGAAATGACCTTTTGTTTTCCACCCTTCAGCACATACTTCTTGAAAGAATAACCTAGATGCTGACTCCACTTTTTAATTTCTTTCTCATACTTCAAAACATTATTTAATCTCCCTTAAATTAGTAGAACTGTCTCATTTGTAATTCATTAATAAAATAATAAGCATATTGGCAACATTTTTTTTTAGTTTTTACACTGCCTCTCTCCTCTTTATCCTTTTTTGCAATCTATGCATAGCCTGCCCTTCAGATCCTTATAAGATAATAATATAAAGTGGCTGCCACTGCCTCCGCTTCATCTTCATATTTACATTTATTCACTTGGGCCTGAACTCAACAGGTTTTTACCCCAATTTCTTCAGGTACTGTTCATTTCAGTGAATTACAACTTTATTTGCCAATGACTCAGGCTCAAAATGTCTATGTCATTTTATTTATTAATTTTCTCTTATTCATTGTGAACCTACTCCTTGTCAAGGATTACATCTATGTCCTGAAGATTAAAAGGAGAATAGAACAATATCTCTTCTCAGTGATCTTATGCTGTTGGGGGGCGGGGAGGGAAGACTGATAAGTAAACAAAGTATGTGATTAGTGCTGTTGTAGAGGTGCCACTAATAGTCTGTCTTAACACAGAGTCACTATTCACACCATGTGGGGGAGTTGGAAGGAATGCTTCATAGGAGGTGGGCAGTTCGGTTGAGTCTAATAAAAACTAGGCATTAAAAAGTAAAGACACTTCCAAGAGGATACTAGGGCAGCATTTATAAAGTCATTGATGCGTAAAGCCATATGCAATTTGATTTGACTAGAGTATAGAATTTTTTAAAAAAGGATAGGACAAAGGGGAATGAGTTTGAAGAATTATTGTGAAGGTCTCCATATGGTGGTCTCCTGAACCTGCGATCATGTTTGTTTTTAAGGCAGTCATCCCTCAACAGCATGGAATGGGGAAAATAGTCATCTTTGATTTTACTTCTCCAGTTGCCCAAGCATTCAGTCATTTGTTAACTCTTGCAAATGTGCTCTTTACATTGCTTTTTACATCTTTCCCTACTGTCTATATGTATCCCACTGCCCCATCCTTGTTCAGGGGCTCAGTATGCTTCCCATGGCCATCTTGTCTCTACTTTTACTACAAAATGGGACTTGATGTGATCTTCAAAGAGACCAATTCTAATCATGTCATTCACACAATCATAGACTTTTTAGGAAATCCTACTACCACCACATTGAAAGCAATTTTTTCATCGCAACATTTAAAGTTTCCATCAGTGGCCTATCTATTTAAATATCTGCTCATATGAAGTGGACATGTTCAGTGTCACAACCAAGCAGCACTTTTGCCTGACATCTATACATGACAGAAGCTTTCTCTCCACACGCCTCTGCTTTTGTGCTTTTTTTACATCTCTGCCTTTGAAATTCTGTCCATTCTCAAAATTTTATCTTAAAATACACCTTCTTCCAAGATCAAAATTTTTAATTATTCTTAACATATGATAGTATTTATTTTGCTCTTATGACACATTCTACCTTTTTTAAGTGACTTAAAGGTACACCTGATTCAGCCATTCCCCCATCCATTGCCATAGAATGTAAACTTGTAGGAGTGACACTATTTTACATTTTCTTTCATTTCAATGAATTGCCTTACTCAAAGTAAGTATATGTTAGTTAGGGTAGTTACTCTAACCATAATTTAAGAGGTCATATTTTTTTTTCTCTTTCACTAACCTTCACAGTTCAAGATGGCTAGGTGTTTAGTCATGATAATTTCTTGAACCAGACAAGAAGTAAGGACCTTAAAAACTATCTTTATTTACCTCTAGTTTTGATGTCTCTTTCCTACTCTAGTAGAAAGTAAAAACAAACCAACCAACAGACAAAAAACAACAAACTGGAATAGTCATGCTTTTATGTTTCAGAATGAATGGTCAGAAAATGTCTTCAAGCAGTATAGCTGAAGAAAAAAGAAAGTTTTAGATTTGCAATGCCAAATAAACAATATTATAGAATAACAATAGTTGCTCCTTAGTAGGAAATATATTAATATGCCCTAAATCCTTTCTATTCCCACCTCCTCAAACACTTCAACAGTAACTTCCTTATGGCAGAGCAGTACAGGGCCACCTCTGTGACCCCATGTCCATCCCAATACCTTGCCAGAGCGATTGACAGGTCTCTCCTAATATGTAGAAAATGGATTGGAGAGGTTGTCCGAAAGTGACAAGCGACATTAGCAATACGTGCAAATAAAATTTGGCAGCTACAAAAAATTAGTGTATAATTAACTGGAAGGAGGGAAAAAAATAAGAAAATAAACTTAATTTTGATATATTATTCAGTGACCGTTATGAACATAATCTTAATAATGTAAATACAGAGTATTAATTTAACTACAAATGTTATATTAGGAGCATGTGGTGAAGAGAAATGAGATGCTATTTTAAGATAGCTTAATAATTATCCATAATAAATAGGAAATCAAAACATAGCATCTGATATATATGCATTCGTTAATAGGAATTTAAAACTTCATTCTGGGATATGGAGGTGAATACTAAGATTATGTAAAATAAAACAACTAAAGGAGTTCCAGTTTGATTGTCTTCAGAAAATGAAATCACTGAAGACTGGTTAGGTGACTCCTGTTTTTCAGTATTATAATCATTCTTTGGTATTATAAATAAAATCCTAAATGTTTAAATGGCTTTAAAAGTATTGCTTGAAGTTTTTAAACTTTGACCATATATTTGACAATATAAGAACTTATAAGTAAATTAAATCTGAGTGTGACAACATTCATTTAACAATGATTATATCTATTTGGGACAGAGGTAGAAGAGTGGCCTGTAAGTAAACTTACTGTGGAATTAAAATTGATAAATTTGATTAACGGAGCATTCTAACATGATGAATTAAAAGCAAGAGGACTCTATAACTTCTCATCTAATGTCTTCTATTCCTAGAAATATTTTCAAGAATTTTATCATTTGCCTTGTTTATGGTTTCTTTTGCCATTGAAAAGATTTCCTTCCTAAGTTTTGGTAATTAGCTTATTCACATTTTATACTTGCGCCCATTATGAACTTGCTGCCTCTCAGCTCCACACCACCTTCTCAACTTGCTTTTTGATGGTGGAGCTGAGGCCCACAAACCGTGCTCGGGTTTGCCAGCTGCCTCCATGCAGAGCTCTGCCCCTGGTGGGAGCAAAGAGAGATTATGAGGCCGGAGGGGAATCAGGGACCTGACTCCGCCTGTATCTTTCCTGTGGGGTCCCTGTGGGGTTCCTGTGGCTCTTGCAGCTTGCTTCCTCCTGCAGCAGCATCAGGGCCGTCCTGTGACGGCAGCAACTGAATACAATTTTCAGTTTTTCCCCAACAGCCCCCTTCCCCTGTCTTCGGAATCACTAACCTCAGCCAAGCAGCACCACCTCTCAGAGGTCTGAGAGGAGGAAACCCTCCTTCTCAATTAAGATTTGATAATTCAAACCTTTTCCCTGGTTCCTTAGCCCTGGTGATCGATGATAGCTGCTTCCTATAGTCACTATTTCTAGGATTCTTTTGGGTCCTCTTTGAACCAGTTCAGCTGCCTGGTTAGCAATTTTATCCTCATAACATTTTTTCCTTTTAAATTCTTTTTTGGAATAAATGTTATGCTTCCTAGTTCCTGGCTTTATCTTGATAAATAGAATAAGCATAAATCTCATATGTGTTTCTTTGTGATTTTTTTTTACCACAATTTAAGCATATATATTTTATAGATAAAGATATGGCTATGACTGTAGATACAGATATATAGATATCTCCTCTCAGGAACCTTGAACAAAGGGCCTATTTTTCACTAGAAAGAAATCGTTATTACAAATAACAGTAAATCCTTAAGCAGAAATAAAATCAATAATAAAGTAAAACAATTTTGTGAACTTTGGAAACTTGAATTGTGGGGTACAGTAGTGAGGCAAATAACACAAAGACATTTGTGGGAATCTGAAATCTATTTGTCCTAAAATGTGATTTCTTTTTCTTTCTTTTGCTTATCAGGAGCCAGTGAGGTTGACTCTAAACTTTAATAGTTGTGTTTTCCCCTGACCCTCACAGTGGATTTCCTTTGCGTTGTTTCCAATAACGTTTCTTGTAAATGCCTCGCTTAATGTTTTCCATGTGGATTCCATGAGTTTGGTGGTTTAACATAGAAAGGCTTGTTCCATTAATGCAGAAGGATTTACATATTTTGTCCATAAAAGGCATTTCTCTGGACAAGTTTTTGGTTCATTAGATGCTGATTTCTCTGCCCAGTGTCTGCATTCTGCTTAATTACCATGTGGTACATATTGTGACAAAATGCTTGTCTTCATCAAAAGAATTCCCAGAGGTGTTGCCACATTGATGCAAATGAATTCATTAGATATAATCAAATGGAAGGTGGTTGAAAATACATATAATAACAACATAGTGGGATTTATGCTACCAGGTACATTTATTAAATCCCTTCTTTCTAAATGACACCCAGATTCACGTGAAAGTTTTTCTTCTCCTGGAAAAACAAAAACAAAAGCAAAAAAGCTGGTTTCTTCAGCAATTCAACCTAGAATAAAGAAATAAAAAATACCCTTGCTGAAAAAATTTTGCAGCAACAATTTTCTAGAGGCATGGCAAACTAACATTAATAAATGAAGTTAATTAGGCTTGATTTGCATATTTAAGTCATCTTAATTACACATGAATTCAGCAAACATTTTACAAAGATGCAATCAATCTTTCACAGACATGGTTAGTATTTATACGAAATTAAAAAAAAACCAGGAACCTTGTTAATGATTATATTTTCTATTTATATGGCAGTGGGGCTATTTCAGTAACAGGAAAGTATATTTTTCTTGAACAATATGTCAACATATTAAATTAAAATTCTTTGGTTTCACAAAGTTATTTTTTTAAAGATTTGCATCAACTATAAATGTTATGTAAATGATTATATTAACTATTTGACCCTGTTCAATTAAAAAGGATCTTCATAAAATTCTTGACATTAGTATTTCAACTTGCTAACTAAGATAATGCGTATAATAGAAATAAGCTACAATAGAAATGAGCAGAAGAAGATTTTTCTCATAGCTGGTATAAACTTTAATCCTGTCCACCCTTGGACATGGTTTGCTTTTTTCTTTTAAGAGTTCTTTTCATTGATCATAAAATTTGAAGTGAAAATACAATATAATTCTCTCTCATTTGAATAAGTTTCATTTAGAGGTATATTTAAGAAGTTTTTAAAATAAGCAATTATTTTGTTTTTACTGAAAACAATTATTTTCTAGAACTACCCACAAGAGTGATGTTTCAGGGAGACGGTGTCTCCGCATTGCAGTGGGAGTGGCTGGCAGGACCACCGTGGTGGGGAGTGCAGGGGTGCTGGGCACATAAGCAAATGCAGCCACTCTTCCTCTATTCTGTGTGACTGTCCAGTAGGTGTGAAATTCAATTATTAGGGCTCCATTTCCCAGAGTTCCTCTCCTTGAGGATTCTTTTATAAAATATAAAAGTCCCGAAAGGTTAATGCATTTGTCTGAATTGTCTTGAAAATGCAGAGGTCACATGGTAAAGAAAAGAAAGTTAATGAAGGGCAAACTTACAAACCTTACTTAACAACTTTCCTAGGAATGGCCCTAGGAGGGTGTATGTGTGTGTGTGTGTGTGTGTTTACTACTTCAGACATATTTATAAAATATCTCTCATGAGCCAGCTCATCTCTGACATTTTAAGTATGAAGTGATAAAGGTAATAGAAGTCATCCCTGCTATCACAGAGCCTGCAATCTACATGTTATTATTAATAATTAACATTTCTTGAACACTTGCTATGTCCCAGGCAGCATTCAAAGCACTTTACATGGATCACTTAAATCCTCACAATGATGCCATCATGTAGATAATGCCTATCATTCCTATTTTACAGATGATAAAACTGAGGCTCAGGGTGTTCCAAGGACAAGGCAAGGTCCAAATTCAAATTCAGGCAGTGTTACTTCAGACCCCGTGCTCTTAATTTGTCTATTAAATATATGCTCAAATATGAGATAAAAATAAATTTTTATTGGGCTGGCCAAAAAGTGTGTTTAGTTTTTTCTGTATGATGACTCTGATAGTGCTTAGTTGCCTTTAATATCATTTGAAGCATTTTTGGCATATTATGATTTATTATTTCAGGAAAGATAAAAGCTCAACTGAAACGCAAAAAAGATTTGTGCAGTGTATGGAGAAGGAGCTCTGACTAATCGAATGTGTCAAAAGTGGTTTGTGAAGTTTCTTGATGCTATTGACATTTTGGCCAAATAATTCTTTGCTGTGGGACTGCCTTATGCATTGGAAGATGTTTAGCAGCACCCCTGGCCTCTACCCACTAGAAGCCAATAGTGGGAGACAGCCAACATACTCAAAATATCCAAATCAAAGAAGTTATTGGTGAAAATGAAAAATGTGTCTTTTTTTTTTTTTTTTTACAAAAAACCCTAAATGGACCTTATGAGAAACCCAGTATTTTGAGATTGCATATCAGCTCAAAGTGTATTAATGTGATATATGTATAGTCTGTGTATAATACAATGAATACTGTAAGATAATAGCACTGTTTAATTCTTGCAACTAGTTAATGCCCAATTGGTTCTTGCACTCTTAGATATTTTATGAATGGTGGAATAAAGGTCTCTCCAGCCCTTTGTTAAGGGCTAAATGCATCCTAGGTTGAAGACCTAACTCCCAGTGCCCCAGAATGTGTCTGTATTTGGAGATAGGGTCTTTAAGGAGGTAATTAAGGTTATAAGAGGTCATTGGAATGGACCCTAATCCAATATGACCAGTGTCCTTATGAAAAGAGGAAGTTAGAATACAGATACTCAGAGAGGCAGGAACAAGTGAAGGTACAGGAAGAAAATAGCCTACACACCAAGGGGAGAGCTCAGAATGAAACCGACCCTGCCAACATCTTGATCTTGGACTTTTAGCCTCCAGGACAGTGAGAAAATAAATTTCTGTGGTTTAAGCTACATTGTCTGTAGTACTTTGCTATGGTTATGGCAGCCCTGAAGTAACACACCCTTGATTCTCTCTGTGGTGTCAAAGGATGAGACGACCACTCAATATCTGAAACAAGCAAAAAAATCTGCATTTATCATACACTTAAGTGAGGAAGAGTTATACTAGTCAGAGTTATACTCATACAGCAAACCCAGTTGCTGATCTTATGTTTGGTTTTTGTGAAGAGTTACTTTGGATTGTGACTGTTATCCAGGCAGGAGTGGGTTAGGTTGTGCTAGGAGAACAGTTGTGTTGGTTATTGAGGCTTGTTTTTTGTCTCTTACAAAAGTGGAAGAAAGTTAATATCAGGCTTAGAATCATGTTCACTGTATTGAATCTTCTGCCAATTGGCTGACTTTCAAATCCTGAGTCTGATGCTATTTGGCTTTTCAGTGAGTGTTCACTGAAATTAGTTGTCATTGATTAATTATATAGGGTTAAAATAAGTTCCGGCTGTTTACTTCTAAGCAGGGCTATGGAATTGTTACTAACAGATTGGACAAGGTAAAACTAGTTCTAGTGTTTGTTATCTTGGCTGTAGAACCATGACTCTTTTCCTAGGAGTGTGGTTATTTTTTAGTCTCAGTATCCACGAAAAATTGAAAAGTAGAACAAGGAGTAGAAAAGAAGACTACCAATGAATCTATAAATGGTAATATCTTTTACTTGTGTAGGCACTATGCTAATTACTTTTCACAACGTTCTCCAACACTAAATAAGAATTTAAAATATTACCAATTTTGTATGGTACAAATTAAAAGAGTTACATACTATATGTATAGTACTTAGCATAGTATTTATACAAATGAGAAATATTACTAATAACTTTCCAATGAGCTGGAGCTCTAAACCCTGTAATTTCACTACATTATCACATTTTTCACCACCACAATATACTGCCTCTCATAATTAAACCCACACAGAGTATGATTTAATTTATGTAAAACATGACATTTAATTTATGTAGATAACATGACGGAGTAAAGAAAAGTTCATGTATGTACACAGACTGTCCCATGAAATACATGGATGGCACCATTTACCGTAGCTGCATTTAGGGACGACCTGAAATGGGAGACTGACTTTTTATTGGATAGTCTTCTGTGATGTTTATTTCTTCAACCACATACCTATATGTCTTTTCTCCAGTAAAATGTAATTAATAAAAAAAAGTGGGGATGTTTTTACTAAGAAGGTCATGAAGAAACTTCCTGGAGTGATGGAAATGTTCTACATCTCAATGTAAATAGCAGTTATATAGATGATACATAGTTAAAAATTCATTTAGCTAGGTCCCCAAGATTTGAGCATTTTACTCTAAGTTATATGTTATATATGGCTAAAGTTATGTTAGCACATCACAAAGACATTTTAAAAGATAGCCTTGTTAAAACAAACAAACAACAAACAAACAAGCAAAAACCTTAAGTTGGGAAGGCTCACTTTGTATTTTGAAGTCTTAAATTTTTTCAAAAGAATATTGAATCCACTGGTTAAATAAGTGAGTCATTATAATGAAAATGAAGTTTGTGAACATTAGCTTTTTCATGACTTTTGATGATGGTATATTTGCTTACTTATTTTATGATTATTTATGATTTTATATTTTATGATTATTTTATGGTTTATATTAGGCTTAATTTTAAGAGTTTTTAAACTTTTGAGTATTGACTAGGTTTCTGATACACACTATTTTAATATTTTCCAACTTTTCACATTGCACTCTTGATAGTAGGAAAGCTTTTAATATTTAAAGAGACAGTATTAATCTTCCCACAGAGTGTTGATGTCAGCCAGGCTAGGCTAGGCTGTGTCATGGCAACACACCACCTCCGAGTCACAGAAACCTTTATGTCTGGCTCACGTCCGGGCCCTCCCTTGGTGGGAAGGGAGGCTCCGCTGCCGTCATACTCACCTAGGGTCCGGAATGATGTTGCCAGACAGCAGAGATATTCCCGGAAGGTATTGCACCTCTAGTTAAATGCTAGGAAGGTGGGGTTGTTCAGAGCATCTGAAGGCTATTGCATGTCATTTCCACTCACAGGTTTTGGGCCAGAACAAATTATGCGATGCCACACAATCGCATGGGGGCCAAGTGGTGCACTTTGGTAAATGGTTTGGAAAGCTGCCTGCAGCCTATCCCTTGCATGTCTTGCTTGTAAAGGGTCAAGTGTCTTTGTAATTAGACAAAACCAAGTTACTGTCTTGGCTGTGGTACTTTTTTATCTATGGCATTATGGAGTCGTGCTTCTGTTTACGCATCTCTACAATGGGAATCACAACACCACGTGTCTCACTGAGTTGTTGTGAGGATTACGTGTAATGAAAGTAAAGCAAGCGTGAGGCTTTAGTGCCATAGAAAACACTCAGTAAAGGTAACGCTGCCTTCTTCACCCAGAGGCATCACTCGTCTCCTTAACGTTGCTTAAAATGTCTCCATGCAGTTATGTAAGAGGTAATGGCAACGTCAATGGGTAACTATGCTCTTGGGTTACAATCAAGTCATGCAAAGGAGCTGAGAGAATAAGATAGTGTACGTTGCATATTATAAGTGATTAAGATGAAAATACACACTTGGAAGAAGGTCAAACTATTTGTTAAAGAAAAAATAAGCATATCTGAGGGTGGATTTTTTTTAAAAATTGGTTGTGATCTCCATGTAACTATTTAGTTTTTTGCTCGACTGTTTATCAAATCTTACTAGAGCTGTCTTGGGCTTTGGGGATGACAGAGGGGTGGACAAGACAAACAAATCAATAACCAGCAAACAAATTCATTAACTAAATTGCATTGATGAAGAGTGATATGAAAGAGACAGAACCAGGTGACCTCTCTTTTGGGTGTCAACACTTGTCAAAACAGTTAAACCCTGCATTCTCAAGGGTTTGACACAGTAAAAACTTAAAAGCTCCCATTTATGGAATGTCCAGCTGGAAGGGCCTAATAGGTGGTGTTTCCCCTTGTGGTGGTTCAGAAACTCAGACTTGTTCCAGGGCTCCTTGGCCACAGCCTGAATATAGGGAAAAGTAAAGAGCTTAGAGGACCGTGTGGGATATTTTAAGGGCAAAGCCTACATGGGACTTATTTCATAATGGCCCCTATTCCACTGCGCAGAGCTCAGCCACCTGGGTACATCTGACCTCGAATCTGGCCGAGTGCCCAAGAGGAAAAGGAAAGGGTTTGAGTTAGAAGCAGAATGCAAAGGACAGGGGTGGGTCTACAGTCATACGAAAACATACGAAGTAGAGAAGATGAAAGTAGACAGGCAGGAACATGCAAGGCCTGTTAGAAGAAGAAGAAGCCAGTATGACAGTGTTATGTTTTTATGTTTATATGTACTTATTTATCCTGTTGGGAAAAGCAGGAGGTTGCTGGGTCAGAGGTCAGACCATTTATTTGCTCACCAAGCGGTCTGTGTTAAGTCATCATCCCCCAATTTCTCACAGGGAGAAGCAGTAAAAGCCAGATGTACCCTGTGGTTACAGTGGAGTTATTACCATAAAAAGAAACCCCTGCATTATGGAAGGCAGAGCCTGTCTGCTGTTTCTCTGACAGAGAGGGTAGGGGAGAGAGAGAGAGAGAGAGAGAGAGAGAGAGAGAGAGAGAGAGAAGTCTTTGTTTTGAAATAAAAATAAATCCTCTCTGAAAGGAGGAGGGGGAAGCTTCTAGGCTTGTAACTCCTGGAATGTAAACAGAAATAACAAATGCTTCAGGGAGAGATGCCCCTAAATCTCTCCAAAGTTCTCTGTCATCGGGGTTGCTATTTAATCCTCCTTTAACTTTGCTCAGAAAGTCCTGACCATGTAGAAATATGAAAATATGCATGGAACACAGTGCATGAGAAGTGAGGACGGTAAAGGTCAGGTAGCCGGGCAGGTGACAAGCAATGTGACCCTTCGGATCTGAGTAAAGAGTTTAGAATTTATCCTGAGTACAGTGGTAATTGTTTGAATGGCTGTAACCCAGAGCATGGCATGATCCGATTCAGGCATTATTGATCAGGCTGGTGGCCATGATAGAAATGGATGGGAAGAGGAGTGAGAGGAGGAGCAAGTAGATCAATAAGGATGTTCCTGATGTCATCATGCTCCATATGACATTGTCTTGCATCAGAGTGGCCGTGATGGAGAGTGACAGAGGAGGGCACAGCAGAGCTGATAAGCTGGATGAGGTGTGAGGTGGGGGCGGGAGTAGAAGGAGAGGTATTCTAATGCTCAGATGTCAGGTGGCCTAGGTTTGGGGTTTGAGCCGCTGTGATGCCAGTTACGCAGAGGGAACAATTTGGCAAGACTCGAGACAGGCGACTGGGAAGCAGTGAGTTAAAAAGTCTGCTTGCGAATTTTATATCTGACATGCTGTACCAGACAAGTCACCAGCAGGGAAGAGATGACACGTGAGGAGAACTCCGGTTGAATATTTATGGAAATGTGAACAGGGTTAATGGACCAAACACAGCACTCAAGGGCTAGCGACAATGGGAAGCCAGCGTGTCCCGTAGGTCTGAAGGGCAGGAGAGGAGAGCATCCCTGGAGACACGTGCGCTGTGGCCCCAGGAGAAGACCGCACGGCAGGGGCTGTGGAGTTAGGTAGAAGACAGGGTGACTGACGAAATCACAGCTGAACAGGCCGTGATTTATCTGTCCTATCGCTCGGCTCTTGCATATCCTGCTGCTGCTTCCCTTCGGCAGATTTCAGCTGGAGGACAGAGGCCCGAGAGCCCACGGTGACGTGATTAGTATACAGAAAGGCGCGGGGCGGGGCGGGGCCACATGGAGAATGACCGAGGGACAGACAGAAAAAAACAGCCCCAAAGTATCTAAGACTCCTTCTTTTAGAAAGGCGGCAAGATGGCTAAGGGGAGGGAAGCTGATTTGGAAGTCATCAGCATTTTCAATGGTTTCTGTCTCGAGTTGAGAGCTAATATTTGTCAAGCTCTTACTTTGCCTAAGCACTCCATCAACATTTCACGGGCATTATCTCATTTAATTTTCAAAACAAAGCCATAGGTTAAATGGTACCTCATTGGACACAGGTAACGGTATTTAACTTTTGGATTTGTTTTGAGCATTAAATGAGGCAACCGAAGCACAGTGGAGTGAAGGAATTTGCTTAACGGGTATCATGGCTCCTAGGAAGCGGTTCCAAGAATGAAGTCCCAGACGTTTTTGTCCCCAGGGCCAGGGTTAGAAACCATTATAGCATTATTGCACACGGATTCTCTGAGAGAATCAAATACTTGAAGCAATGACACATCGGGCCACATGATTATTTTTAAAAGACACTTCCCTCTTTTTCATTTTCACCTTTTTTGAAATAAAACGAATCTGACAAGATTTCATCAAAGAAGTTATTCCAAATTTTAATGTCCCGGTTTGGGTATTGCTTTTGATTAAAGCTGTTTGCAGACTAGCATATTAGTAACCCACATATTCCCTATACAACTAAAAGGGTGGATACACTTTTATCTTGGGAACAAAGCTGGATAGAAAAAGCTTTTATAACTTTTCTTAATTCATGAAACATTTATCTTGCAGTCAGGTTTTGTTATAGCAGCACAAATGTGGTCCGTCAGCACTTCCATTATTTCCCCATATTTCCAGGGCTTTTCAAGAGTGCCTTAGAGATTCTGCTTTAAATTAAAACTTGGCATTCAGGATTTGAATCAGAAAACTCCATTTTCCTTACTAATTAATCAAATAGGTTAGAGGCTTGCAATTTAGAAGAGGACCAAATGTACAACTTTTATTAATGGAAAAAAATTTTTGAGGCAAATTTGCTCATTTAAATATTTTTTAATATTAACACTCACTGTATAAGCATAATGTTATATAACTACTATACATGACATTAGTTCTGAATAAAATTAACCGTAAAAGTTCCTAACATAATAATACATAAAGACTAAATGTAATATTTTATAACTCACCTTTTTGTCCTTGTAAGTAATTTATTTCCACTTTAAAGAATTTGGATAATTTGAAGTTCTCAGCACAATTGATGATGTTATGAAAGTATCACATTACTGAACCAGGATAACATGGGCAAGGGGGCTTCTGAGAGAGGGCCAATGTGTTTCAGCCTATTTCTTCTGAAATTTATATTCATGTGGGTAAATTTTGCAGCCTGTGAAAAGGGATTAATAGCATGCATCAATTTTGTAAATAAACTTTTGAAAATCAATTTGCGGAATGCAGTGGTGAGTGCCGTGTAGAGCCTAGTAGGAAAGCCTTTCCAACTTTGCAGAATTCCAAAATATTCCATGAATGTCCCATAACATTAAGGGACATGATGATGACACTCTGTCTTTAATGCCTCCTTTTAGTAATCATTTCTGTAATCTACCTTTCAGCCTAAAATAATTGAGGACTGGGTAAATACAAGTGAATGAGAGTAGATGAAGCTTTTTGAGTAAACCTACTCTTCTTTTGACTGACTTCTCACCAGCCACATTGGCTCCTTACTTTCCTAGATACCTACGAGGCAAATTCCCACCTTGAAACATTTGCTTTAGCTTTGCCTTCTTTCTGGGATGCCTTTGCTCCAGATGTCTGCTTGGTTAACTCCCTTACTGACTTCACTCTTTGTTCAAAACTTACTGTCTGAATATAGTCAAACTACATCACCCTACTTGATCATTTGATTTGCCCTTTGCCCCTCAGTCCCAAAACTCATGATAACCCTTACCCTTCCTGACATTCCTTATTTTCACGATACTTATTATCTTCTAACATTTCCTAAATGTGTATTTCCTCCCTTCCTCCCTACAATGTGTCGTCAGCAGGAACGAGGTTCTTTGTTTTATTCACTGACATATCCTAAGCACCTAGAACGCTGCCTGACATTTTAATTGCTCAAGAGTAACTTGTTGCATGAATACATTGTAGAATTAAATCTGAATTACAGAACACAACAAGAATCTACCAGCAATACTTTAGATATATTTTTCTCTGGTTCTTCTACAGAATTTGAATTTTTTTCTCAGATAGTGAAGAATGCCCTTTGAACACTGGTGTTAAAACGAAATCCCACCTCCCCCATTTAAATCTCCTTTATAATGTGTTATGGGCTATTTTTTTTTAATTTTTTAATGTTTTTTATTGATTATATTGTTACAACAGTTCCAATTTTCTCCCCCTTGTTCCCCTCCCCCCAGCACCCCCCTCCCCCAGCAATCCCCCCCAAGTCCATACCCCTGGTTCGTAAAAATTAACTATCCCCCCCCTCTCAAATATTAGGACCCTTTGTAATCTTGTAAAGGACAATGGGCGAAGGTCTCAAGCTCCTCTAGCTGCTTCAAGCTGGACATGGTCATCGTCCTACCTACCCTTGGGTCCAGAAAACCCTAATAAGAGTGGGGGTGTGGAGGGGAGGGTGGCCTTCCCACATGGGGAAGGATCGTGCAGACTCCAGGTCAGTTGGCTGCCTCCGGTCAACGGCGTGCTTGGTTCAACAGGCTGGTGTCCTTGTTGTGTTCTGGGGGCAACAGATTTGGCGAAAAGGGTTAAAAGACATCATTCAATCCATAACTACTAGATGACAAAAGGCAGGGATTAATTTTTCAATGTTCCATATTAGGGAAAAAAAGAAGTTTCTTTGTAAGAAGGTGTGCTAGGCACATCTCGCCTGTCCAAAACCCTTTTGCCCATTATACTTAGTTTGGGCTGAGGTAAATAGTTTAGGTTTTTCCCCCTCTCAGACCTCTGGGCCTTTTCTGTCCAAGCCATTAGGATAGAAAAGAGAAACCAGTTTTAAAGTGAAGTCCACAGACCACCCCATTCTTCCCCAACCCAGCCATTTAGTTCAGCCAAACCGTTGAGTCTCAGGAGGCAGCGCTGCAGACAGGATTAAGTGAGGCTTATGCGTACAGATAATCACTCAGGTAATGCGATCATAGGCTTATGTCCTTTGAAAACAAAAAACACGTGTTAATTTATGTAACATAACCCGCAAACAAGTCTCTAAATCTGGAGAAGAAACTTTTAAGACGGTTAGTTGCCCTGTTTTATACTCTACTACTGATCATTGTGATTTTCCTTGAATAATAATTTTTCTCCCTAAGGTTACCCTCCTTGTCTTTAAAGGGACTACATTAAGTCCATTTTTAATTTATCCTGTTCATTTGCATAAACATAACAAGAGCAGCAAATGATCACTTATGATCTTTAGTTCTGCTTTGCTGGAACTTACCCAAGGAATATTTGGGGTGACCTTCAGTCTGTTCTTCAGGGCACAGAAGCTGTGCCACATATCTGGCATTCATCCTTGCCTGTACACACCTGTTTTTTCCAAGTCTTTCTGGTCTTTCCTTGTGCCTTAAGGTCCTTCTAGCCATCTTTCAGGAAAACAACCTTCGTTCCTTCCCTGGAAAGATTGCTGTGGACCGCACAACCAACCATGGTACCAGGCCTTTTATCTCACGGGCTTTTATTACCTTTGAAAGTCATTCCCAGTTCCTCAGGGCTTTCTGGTAACAATCTGAGCCCAAGTATGTTTCCTTTAGGCTTGACATTCCAGTCAAAGACTTGGTCAAAAAAAAAAAAAAAAAAAAAAAGAACCTCTGTTGACAACTGGTCTTATTAGTTCTATGCAAAGGAACTTATGTCATTATTTACTTGTTTAGAATGCCAAACTCTGGAGGGATCAAATAGGGAGAAAAATATACAACGTGAAGGAAAATCTTTGTCCTAATATTCACTGAACTGGCATTTCCATTCTTCATATTTTCATTTTTCCCCCACTAAAAAATTTTGGTTTGTTTTTCCATTACAGTTGTCTCACTTTTTTAGCCCTCTTGTTTCCCTGCACCCTGTCCCTCCCCTCCCCCACATTTAGTCCCCACTCAGTTGCCCCTGTCTGTGGGTCATTCATATATATATATATTTTTTTTAACTTGACCCATCCCCTTACACCTTTCTTTTCCTCCCCCCCGCCCCCCTTGTTACTGTTAGTCTACTTCTTGTTTACATACCTCTGGTTCAATTTTGCTCTTTTGTTTGTGTTGTTCATTAGTTTCCTGTAATAGGTGACAGCATAAGGTATTTTTCTTTTGTTGCCTGGCTTATTTCACTAAGCATAATTTTCTCTAGTTCCATCCATGTTGTTGCAAATGGTAGAAGTTCCTTCTTTCTTTCTGCTACATAGAATTCCATTGTGTAAATGTACCACAGTTTTTTGATCCACTCATCTACAGATGGGCACTTAGGTTGTTTCCAGCACTTGGCTATTGTAAATAGTGCTGCTATGAACATTGGAGTGCATAGGTTCTTTTGAATTGGTGTTTCGGGATTTTTTGGATATAATCCTAGCAATGGAATTGCTGGTTCAAAAGGCAGTTCCATTTTTAGTTTTTTAAGGAAATTCCAAACTGTTTTCCACAGTGGCTGCACCAATCTGCATTCCCACCAGCAATGCACCAGGGTTCCCGTTTCTCCGCATCCTCTCCAGCACAAGTTGTTTGTTGATTTGTTGATGATTGCCATTTTGACTGGTGTGAGGTGGTATCTCATTGTGGTTTTAATTTGCATCTCTCTGATGGCTAGTGATGTTGAGCATCCTTTCATATGTCTATGGGCCCTCTGTATGTCTTCTTTGGAGAAGTGTTTGTTCAGGTCCTTTGCCCATTTTTTAATTGGGTTGTCTGTCTTCTTGGTGTTGAGTCGTATGAGTTCTTTATATATTTTGGAGATCAATCCCTTGTCTGAGATGTCATTGGCGAATATATTTTCCCATATGGTTGGTTTCCTTTGCATCTTGCTGATGTTTTCTTTAGCTGAGCAGAAACTTTTTAGTTTGATGTAGTCCCATTTGTTTATTCTTTCCTTTATTTCCCTTGCCTTAGGAGATATATCAGTGAAAATGTTGCTACGTGGGATATCTGAAATTTTCCTGCCTATTTTTTCCTCTAGGACTTTTATGTTGTCACGGCTTACATTTAAGTCTTTGATCCATTTTGAATGTGTTATGGGCTATTTTAACTGGAATCATTCAAACTGAAGCTTGGAAATTTTTGTAGTTAATTTTAGCTTTGTTTAGAAAAAAAATGAACTGAATGGGTAGATGTAAAGTACAGTTTGCACAAAACAAGTGCTTATTTTGTGTAAAAAATACTACTGTACATGTTTTATAACATTTTTAATACTTGTAATGATTTTAATGCCAAACTTTGAAAATTCAGGAATTAAAATAGGATCTTACAGCTAAAAACAATGAAGAAAAAAGAACCCCCCCCAAAAAAAGAAAAAGAACCCCACACCCTCAGCAGTGGCAGGGATCACGGGCTTTATTACTTGGCCCCATGGCATGAAAACTCTACTAACTGCAGAATGGAATCATTTGGTGAGACCAGTTCAATGGTATAAAAGCAAGGGCACAGGAGTTTCAGTATGGCTACCAGCCCCGGTGGCACAGCATTAGGACCGCCCTGTCTTATTCTGAATGGCAGCGTATATCAAAAGCTAACATTTTCTATCATGAGAATGTATTAATTTTATTATGAAACTAAAGCATTGATTTAGAACAAATACAATTAATTATCTGTCAGTTTCTTTACATACATGGAGTGGAATTTATCTGATTTCATTTATGCTTTGTCATCCTAGGGTAAATGTGAGCAGTCACTCTATGGCCACATGCATTCTATCAATGATGCCACCTTCAATCCCAGGGTGAGTTCAGTTCTCTCAATAATTTCTTTGACTCCTCATATATACAAACTCGTTTTAATTAAACAAAATCCCAGGGGAAAATGTAAGTTAATAAGGTAAATAGGAGAACACATGTGGCAATTAATTATGACAATTGGCCCATCTGTAGATGAGTGGATCAAAAAATGGTGGTACATTTACACAATGTAATGCTATGCATCAGAAAGAAGGAACTCCTACCATTTGCGACAACATGGATGGAACTAGAGAGAATTATGCTTAGTGAAATAAGCCAGGCAACAAAAGACAAATACCTATAATCTTACCTAATACAGGAAACTAATGAACAATACAGACAAACAAGCAAAATAGAACCAGGGGCATGTAAACAAGGAGCAGACTGACAATGACCAGGGGGAGAGGGGAAGGGTCTAGTTAAAGAACTAATATGAATGACCCATGAACATGGATAACAAGGTGGGGATTGATTGTGGGACAAGGGTGGGCAGGGTGGAGGGGGAGCAATGGGGAAAAAATGGGACAACTGTAATAGAAAAGCAACAAATAAAAATTTTAAAAATAAAATAAATAAAAATTTTGAGAATGGAAAAAACATAAGGATAGTATACAGTTGCAGAAGTTTGAAACACAAATACAATATACAGTGGTAGAAACAATGAAGGATTCACCTATTGTACTTAACTCCACTGAAGCACATTTTTGAAAGTTTCCTGTCTAATTATGGTTTCAGGAAAATAAGTGTGATATAAACTTGTAAACATTAATCCAGAATTATACAAATTACAAAAATACTTGCAAGGAAACCCAAGAATACCACTATTAAAGAAACAGGGACTTTCTTCTGGTTATAACACTGGAGCCTTCAGTGGACAGCTTTTCAATTTCCTCGTGGTAAGGTTTAAGTATTTCTTTCTTCATCTAAACTGATGGTATGCCAAAAATGTTTCTCCGCAGCTTGAGACATTGGGATATCAGGACTATTGCTCAAACAATGAAAATTGTTAAAGATTGCTTTGTGTTGCTGAGCTAATTGGGGTTATCTTTAAAAGGGTTCATATAGTAATCATGGTAGGATGATTTAAGTTTGTTCCTTTGCAGATGAAAGCAATTTGACAAGACAGATGACCTCTCAAGTCCTTTCAAACTCTATGATTTAATAATATCTAACATTTTAATTTGTCTCTAAGTTCCCAGTAGAGTGTACATCTTAATTCCATATTCCTCTTCCAATTAGCTAAAGACAAAATATGACAGATTCCCTGTATTTAATTTAAAAATGAAAGCATAGTCAAAATTCTGTTACTCTCATGCTGTTATTGTTTTTTTAGAAAGAGGAAAAATGCTCGCTAAAAATTTTTTTCTACTAGAGTAAGGTTGTTTCTTCTACCTGAATCATGCTCATGTCTCTGTCAACACTAGAATATTAATGGTGAGCTCAACTACAATTCTCTTCTAACAAAGGCATCTTAGTAAGGAATTTCCATTTGACTGACTCTATTGAGCCAATATATTAGGGATTAGTTGAGATACCAAGCAAGATTATAAAGCCGTTTAAGCACTACAGACCCATATTATTTGGATACTTATGTCAAAAATCTATTCAGTGGCTTACAACTTTATGTATCCTAGGAAAACTAAATGGAAGCCAAAGTGAAATGAACTAGTATTTTTTAAGTTAGGTCTTTTTGTTTGATAAGCAATAACATAGCTGAAAGACACACCATTTAACGTCCCAAATAGTAAAATTTAATAAATATGGAAATAGCCAAATTTGGTTTATTGAATCAGAAATCAAGGAAGGCATACATTAATTATACATATTTCAAAAACAAGATGATGAGTATGAGGTCCAGGCGTCCAGCACCAAAGTGGCTAAAATGTTTTTGTTTATACACTTTGTTTATACCAAAATGACTATTACAACACAATTCTAAGTCAACATAGCAGGGCATCATTGAATTTTCCCATCAATTTATCTCTTCTTTGTTATAAATATTTAATAACTATTAAGGAAATGACTTTGTTATATAACTGACACTCCTAAATGAAATGTATGCTCACTGTATCAGTTGATTTGAAAACTTTTATTTCAGATACCTGCTAAGGAATTGTCTAGAGATTGGGAGTCAGCAGTTACTGAAAGAACAAAAAGACTTAAGGATTTCTTGAGGGCATGGCATTGTGACACATTTCATAGTCAAACAAACTATCAGACAAACTGTTGATAATTAATGCATTATGAGGTACATATATAGCAGGCAGCGATTTGAATTACTTAGTATTAGACTTGCTAATTGTTTGATGTCTTTGGGTTATGCATTTAGATTACATTAGTTAAAAATGCATTTATCTATTTATATAAACATAATTTTAGGAAAGTTCTACAATTTTAGATTTGTAAACAGAAATCACAAATGTAAAATTCAGAGTTATCTAGCTAACAACCAGGAATCACAGATACAGATATACAATATACAACATTTATGTATGGTCTTGAAAAGCTGTGTAAATTTAATTTTATTTTTATGTCAATTAGTATTAGAGCTCTGATGTCTTTATTTCTTGCTGATATTTCTGACAGAAGTAGATAATTATTTAAAACATCTTTTTAAAGTAATCTGTTAATAAAACATCGTAAGGAATTATGAAAGCTTTTTACTAGTCCATTTTGGAAAACACACACAAAAAAGTTGACAATAATTGCTGGAAAAATGTTAACAAATACAGACAAATTAATGTAAGTTAAAAGATTAAAAAAAAAAAAACTATGTAAAAATGCATGGCAAGAAAATGAACAAGGTATACCTATCAGAGAGAACCTCCCCAGCTTCAATTTTCCGGGAACTTGACCCATCGTCTGACCAGGTGGAGATTTCATAAGACCTTCTAGTAGCTCTTGTTGGTCTTCTCCTAGAGGAATGGCATGGTGGGGTGGGTGTTCTCATCTCTCTGGGGACATTCACAACCATTCTAAGAGACACATAACCAGAATGGCTAAGCTATACATGCCTGTTGAAATCAGGTGTGAACTCTAAATCAACTCTACTGGAGTATCACTTTATCTTTTCTTGGGAGTATTTACTTCATTGCCCACATTTAAGCTAGGAATTTAATCTCCACTCATTAATTGTTGAACAAAATTAGAAGACTGTGTAAGATTGAAGATAATTCTAGAAGTCCTAGGATTCTGACAAGCTCAGAAAAAGGATGCTTTAGAATTACCTCAAGTTTTATTCTCACTTCATCTAGTTGACCTGTTATATTAATTCAAATATTGTTATATTATTTTTTTAATATAGAGGTGTGTACCTTTATTGCAACTAGTTATATAAAAAATGGATATCTTGATTCCCAAAGAGATAGCAAATCTATATTCTTTGGCCTGTACCAGAACAGATTAAAAAATGCTAGAGGAAACTATACAGTCAAACTGTTATTTAATTTAATTAACTTTAAATTTATGGCTCTGAAGTACAAATGGCCAGTCACTATCGCTCAACATTTAAACTGTATTTCTCTAGTGTGTTTACTTTTCTATTCACATAGATTGGTTTTATACCTTCTTTTTAAATATTATAACTTTTTCCTTTCATCCACAAACTCCTGTTACTTCTTCAACTTATTCTTTAATGAGAACAGAAGCCATCAGAGAAGAAATCTCATATCTTTCTCCTACATGTATTAAAGCCCAGGAGTCTCAGGCATCTCCTGTGTGACCTTCCAGTCATCATGGAAGGAGTGTATCAGCTCCTATGGGACTTGAACATTGCAGGTTACACTGTAAATCTCTCTTTTTTTTTTTTTTTCACTATCTTCACGACATTTTCAGTTATTCCTTGTTCTTACCCTTCTACAGGATTATTTTCATCTACATATAAACATGCTCCAAATTTTTTGTGTTTGAGTTTGACATTCCCTCTCCTAATCACTTGCTATCTCACTTTTCTTTCTTTCCTAACGCTCAATTTTTTTCTGTAAATATGGACTTATGTAAAATTGCTTTTAGTTTCCAATATATGAAATACTCATATGTACAAGAAAATTTAGGGCTGGTTTAATATTTGATTACATACTTGCCAGTAAAATTATCTTATTTTGTCAGTTTTGAAGATTATTTTTTATAGAATTTTTATTTTGTTTTTCAATTACAGTTGTCCCATTTTTTCCCCCATCGCTCCCCCCTACCCAGCCCACCCCTTCTCCCGCAATCATATCCCCCCCCCCCGTTGTCCATGTCCGTGAGTCATTTATACATGTTCCTTGACTAAACAGTTTTGGAGATTTGGTAGGACTTATTTACTGCCTTGTATGTGACCACTTTTAAAATATCCTATATGGACTTAGAAAGAATGTATGTTTTCTTTTGGGGTATCTAGTTTTATTGTTAAAATAAAGATTGCTCTAACCAATTATTGTGCAAATCATATGAAACCTGATTTTTTGTTTATTTTATCTTTCACATTATGAGATAGGGATGTTAAAATTTTCCAGCATTACTAGAGATTTTCAATTTTCTATTTCAAAAGAAAGCATTATTATGGATTTTCACATTTTCTATTTTCAGGTGCCATTTATGTATGTTGAGACTAAACTGTTAGGTACATATAAGTTTATGACTCATATCTTCCTTGTAAATGCTTTCTTTTACATTTATGTCATTTTCCTTTTTGACACAAAACATCTGTCTTAATTTATCTATTTTCATTGTATTTACATAATGTCTTTTATCATCCCTCAATTTCCATCCTTTTTATAGATTCATTGAGTTATTTCTCTTATAAGCAGTATATATATACTGTTTTGCTTTGTGCTCTTAATAAAGTCTGTCTTTTAATAGCTGATTTTAACACATTTACATTTATTGAGATTATTAATATATTTAAACTCACTTGTACAATCTTATTTTGTATTCTATTGATTATGTGATTTCCTTGATTTTTTCCTTCTAGTCAATGTTTATTTTTATTAATTAACCCTCTGTCTTTAACATGCATACATTTTATTTCTCTAAAATGTATATAGTTAAACAATACTGCTGTTCTCTCCAGAAGAGCACAAATAACCTAAAACACTCAAACTTGTTTTTAGACTTTTCTCGTCCATATCCATGTTATTTTTATTTTGCATTTTGTTCCCACCTTGAAATTAGTCATGTAAACAGTTAATATTTATTAGAGCTACCAATATGTTTTGTCTTTTATGCCTACAATTGACTTAGTTTTCCTTCTACTTTCAGCGTTTTATTTTCTTCTTCACTGTTTTCACTATTTGGGGGGGAGACGGTGAGTGGATAGTAAATATCATTGGTCTTTGTGTATTTCATTTTCATTCTTCTGTTCCATTTTCTTCTGGAACTATTTTTACCGATGAAAGTCTACACCCCATCTAGTAGTTGATCCTATTTAGATAATCTGTCTGATATTTATCTCATATATTTTAAAATAATTGATACTTTATTTTTAATATTTCTATGTGAATATTTCTCTAATATTCACATCCACATGTGGATTTGTCTTACTTTTGTCTCAAAACTTGATAATGCCCTTCCTCAAGGTGCACACCCTTGTCTTTCTGCAATGCTGAAAAACCTTCAGTCATTATTTCTTTATTGTTTCTTGTCAGTTCCCTCAAGTCTCTCCTTGAGACACTACTTTTGTACTGAGTTGAAACTTTTTGTTCAATTCTCCAAGTTTCTTAAGTTTTCTTCATATTTCCTATGCTTTAGTTCTCTATGTTTGCATGCTAATGGACTTCTTCAGATGTCTTATCATTTATTTATTTAATTATAAGAGAACATTTATTTAGAAAGTCACAAAGGTAGTAGATGTGAGCTAGCTGGGCTGTGTAAACTCAGGAAACAAGTTACAGAAGCAAAAGAACGGCCTTGTAGCTTAGGACAGAGAAAGGCCAAGGTAATGAGCGTGGGGGGAAGAGGAGGGAGGGAAAGGCCTGAGGTGCTCCTGAGAGGGAGTGCATGCCTGATTTACTAAATTTTATTTGGCTAAATCTGGTTTATTACTTAATCTTTCTATTAAGTTTTTATATTTTTATTACTACATTTACTATTTGCATAATTTCTGTTTAATTCTTTTAAACTTTGCCTGCCCTTGTTTTATTATGTTTTGATTGAGTTCAGATGCATATTAATTTACCTTTAACTTTTAATCCATAATCTGAATTATGAGTGGTAGTGCTATTTCTGTATTATCTTATTCCTCTAGAAATTTCCAATGTCACTTTCTTCTCAGCCACTCATATATGAACTCCAAGTCAACAACACCACTGAAATTGCTCTAGATTTTCATGTTGTTACACCCAGTGACCATTACTGCATTATTATTAGACTTCACATTCATAATCACCTAAAACATTCTTCTTGAATCCTGAGAAGTAAAATCTCCATTGTCACTGTTTCTCAAACTACTGTGCTGGATTCTCTGTTACTACTTGACTACTAAGTATTAACCTGTATCAAGACCCAATCTTAAATCCTGTTCCCTAGCAGACTTTCTTCTTACATCATCTCATTCAACCTGTCACTGTTAATTCTGTGATGACTTCAAAGTAAATCCCACTCTGATCTTCATATTCACTATTAGCTATTTTGCATGTCAGCCTCAATCTGTATGTCTCATTTTAATATGCTGAATATAGAACCCTTGCTTTTCTTTCATCCTAACCAGTTATTTTCTCCATCTTGTCAATCTTAGTCACTTTATTGCAATGCAGATGTCATAGTTCACAATTTTTTAGGGACTTCTTGTTTGCTTATTTTATTTTATAAAATCTCTTCACATTGGAATGCAATGAAAAAGAATGAGAAAAGGATAATTTAAACCTTGTCTGACTCAATATCTCCAGCATATAGTATAGTTTAATTTATATATAAGTTACTCAGAAAGGGGGTGAATGAATGCAAAGTTCTGAACAAATGAAAGCATAGGTATTTCATCCCAGCATTGTATCATCACATCCTATAACACCTTTACTGACCTTCCAAACTCTGTGGATGTTGAACTACAAGCTAAAATTATTTAATTCTCAGATGCATTAGAAAGCTTGTCTAGCATCATAGTGTCTCCTGACATTGGAGCACTGGAAAATTACCAAATTTCAGTTATGTTTGTGTCCTCCTCATACCTTTTGAATCCTGGATTTGCCATTTACGATATATATAATCTTGAGTAAGTCATTTAGTTCTTCTGTAAAAATGAATAATAAAAAGACAGTATTAGATTATGCATGTAATGCATTTAACTCAGTGCCTGGCAACTAGAAAATGCTATTATTACCATTTCTACAACTACCATTCCTATTATTGTTATTTTTATTACTATTATTAGAGAGGCTGTTTTGAAAAAAAAGTTTGTGTTCAAATAAGTAGATATTAATAAAATAACACACACAAATAAATGCTTTATTCCCATAATTTGATTTCATTTAATGTTATATCAGTTTTATAAACAAAGTTGAAGAACATATTTTGCACTTTCACAAAGATAGGAAAATAAAATTCTCAAACTATATTAAATTAGAAATTATGTAATTGTATTAAACTTGAGCTAAATCCTACTAAAAATGGATATATGCCACAGTAAGAGTATATGTCCTTTTTACATTAGAATATACCATTTAGTAATTAGGCAATTTAGAGTTTTAAATTTGATCTGAGATAGGTTAATTGCTTTTTCTAAGTTGCTAGTATGTGACCATAAATTAATTCATATTATCTTTTTTTGAAATCACAAATAAGTACCTACAATTGCCTACCTGGAAAAGTTATCCTCACTCCATTTTAGCAAAGGAAGCTCAATTTCTGATTGTTCTGAATTTTGCTTGTGACTCAGTCTCGAACAGGAAGTACTTAGTATCATTCTTTGGCCACTTTGTATAGAGCAATACAAACAACACTGAGGTCATGCAGCTATTGATCCTCTGAAGGACAAATGATGTCAGGCAGTGCTTATACACCAAAAAAAAAAAAAAATTTCAATTTTGTTTACTTCCTCAGCAATCTCACTGAATGTCAACTACCATTCACCTGGGCCAATATTGATATTTGATGTCAGTTCTTATTCATTATTGCACCTAGATAATGCATAAGTAAAAACTTTTAGATATGTAGTAAAAAATGCCAAAACAGATTCTATTTGTGGAAATTGGAAGCAATAACAGAATAAAAAATTAAGGGACATGGAGCATGCTAATTTTCTTTTACATGATATCTGAATTATTTCAATGCTCCTACATATCTAAAAATCAATTATATCTTTTAAACTAGTCTCATACTACAATATCCTTAATTAATCTTTTATTAAGTAACTTTGTGCTTAACATAAGAAAATTATTTCTGAGAGAAAAATTAAAGAAAACTTGAAGAAGAAAAGAATTCGTACAAATAAAAAATTAATTAGAATATTTAGATGTAATAAATTGATAATTATCTCTTCCCTTTATTTCTACTTTGTTTTGTTCTTAGAAATTTAACAATGTAAATGAAAAAGAGTACTATATTTAAGATTTTATTACCCTGTCCCCAAAGTTTAACCTTCAGCAATTTCTACAGTTACATAAAGATAAATTCAAGCATTTGTAATTTTCTTCATGCTTCCATGAAAATAGAGGCAACATTATTATGTCAGGTTTCTTGGTACTTTCTCTTTGACTATAAAACTAATCATTTGTTTTGCATACATATCATTTGAATGACAATCTTTTGGGCATACATGTACAATTTTTAAAAAGATTTTATTTATTCATTTCTAGAGAGAGGGAAGGGTCGGAGAGAAACACAAACGTGATCAATCAGTTGTCTTTTGCACATCCTCAAAGGGGGACCTGACCCACAAACCAGGCATGTGCCCCGACTAGGAATCCACCTGGTAACCTTTTAGTTCCCAGACCGGCATGCAGGTGACTGACCCACACCAGCCAGGGCTAATTTAACAATTCTTTATTGAGCCCCTACTATATCTCAGGACCTACTCTAAATCTTGAGGGTACAGCAATGAACAATACCAAGTCCTGTCTTTATGGACTTTATGCTCTGGTAAGAACCAGAGACAACAAACAAGTAAGCAAGTGAATAGTCTCAAGAATAATAAGTGTTATCTAACCAGAGGTGAAAGTTGGGCCTTATAGTAAAATAGTCAGGGAGGAACTTTGGGAGAATGGTATGCAGAAAAACTACAATAATCTTAAGGAAAAATTCAAGCAGAAGCAACAGCAAAAACTAAGTTCCTGAGATGGTACAAGTGTGACATGATGGATTAACAGGACCCATGGTGCAAGCTAAGATTGGATTAGGCAGGTGAAATATTTTTCATGTATAGATAACTGTTAACCTAGATTGTTATTGGTTAGAATGTGGGGCAGTTGAGGCCATGTTAGAGTAACACCATAGCGTTATCTGTGGCTTCAAAAATGTTTATTTTAAAAAAATTACCCCAATATGGGCAGGCAGTATAATAGATTCTTTTGGATGAGTAATACTGTAACTTTTTTTTTTTTTTAACTCATAACTCTTGGCACAGTTCTTGGTACAGAGGTAATCAATAAATTGTCATTGGTTAGGAAATATCAGAAAGTCACTGCAGGTCAGAACACAAGGGGTATTTAAAAGAGCACATAATTAAGACAATGTTTGCTGTGACAGGATTGAATTTATTTTATACTATTGATCTTAAAATATTATTTTAAAATTTAGTACACTTTGCAGACTTCCCATGTTTATTCTGAGCATATAGCCGCCAAAAATAGTTCAAAATATATTCACTATTTCTATAGAAAAAAATTGTTACTGTTCAGAATATTTGGCCATTTACCAAGTTGTCTTCCAATATAACTGTCTTATTTAAACAGTTTTCAGAGGACAGAACATCTTCTAAATAATACAATAATATCAATATAAAATTATACATTTTTCTCTAGTCATGATTAATTGTAGTCAATCTAGACTTGCCTGTGATTTAAAAAATTTGAAAAACTACATGTATGATAACAGCATGATTTTTTTTAAGAGAGTGTTTAACAAGTAGGTTAGTACGTACAACGCACCATCCATTATCCCTGAATCCCATAATCAGAGCACAAAGAATTGTCACACCAATTTACTCAAAAGCATAATTACAAGATAACTTGATTATCCCCTTTAATGTAATTTCCCCCACTTAATTACGTGTTCCTGGGTGAATGTGACCCTGTGAATCCACACCCCAAGAAGCGACTGCTCATTAACATGCAAAACTACAGGCAGAGCCAAAGAATGTGCTCTTCCTTTTCCAGAGTTTAATTTGTATACTAGAGTGTCCCTGCAGGGAGAATCTTTTACAAGTTCTATCTCCCCACAGATGGTCTGGAATTTCCTGTGGCAGGTTTAACAGTGGCCTCAGGGTCCAGTTTGTCAGTCACCACCATGCTCCGCCTCTCACCCCACCCGAACTGAGCAGCCGCTATCACAAAACTCAGGTTTTCTAACTAGAGAAATTTAAGCTGCTTTATTTGGATTGCATTTCAGAAACCTAAATTTATTCTATTTTTCTTATTCATATGCATTTATTTTAAGAATTTCAGATATTCCTTGACTTGTACTTGGGTGGTAGGGAAGCAAAAGAACCTTTTGTTTCTCGTTTTGAATGCTGGTTGCATCTACATCTTTTACTCCACATGAGCCAGGGAAAATTCAGACCAAAAGATGGGGCTTGATATTGGAATTGAACAAGGGTGTTCAAAACTTCTCTCCTTCGGTTGAGGGGTAGAATTTTTTCTTAGAAGTAGTTGGTTTTCAACTGACACATCCAAATACAATAAAATCATTAAATTTTGGATGGCTTCCCTATTATGTTATGTTTTCCATATATGAAAATGGCAAAAGTAGACTGTGCCTTTTGGGGATTGTAACTTTTCTTTCTCCAAGGATAATTCTATGGCTACAATTAACATCTTCAAGAAAATAAGATTGTTCTCTAGCAAAAAAAATAGTTTTTAAAAAATCCTGTGCCAACAGAAGCACAGATTAGTAAAGCAGACGAGCTATGAATTTTTGTTAAATAGATGTAGCTTAATCCTTTAGTCTATTTTTATGAATCAAACTATAGATTTGAGAATAATTTAATCACTCCAATATAGCTACAGCCAAATATAGCCTATCATCATAAACTTGAACATTAGTAATGTAAACATTATGATGACATAAATCTATGCATAAATTATCACTTTTATGTATATTGAACTGCCTTGATTTTATGCAACTGCACTTATGTACACATTAAAAGAAAATAAATTTATTGTGCATTATCCCAGCAATGTTATTACAGTGAACACTATATTAATCAACAATAATTGTCCACTTTAAAAGAGACTTCTCCCAAATAGAGTAATGCCTTAGGCTGCTATCACAATAAATAAAACAGATTTAACAGAATTTGTGTGGATCTACATATAGTTTCTGCAAAGATTAGAGAGCAGAGGACAAAGAAAAAATAAGGACTGTAAGAACAGTCATTAAGGTATTGTTGCTATCTTTGCTAGATGATTCATTTTATTTCACCATAAAAGGTAAAAATACACACATATTTATAAAGGTCTAACTAAGCACTTTAAAAATGATTATTTTTAAATTATTAGAAATATGAATTTTCACCTTGCTCATAATAAGCACTCCACAAGCATTTGTGAAACTGATTTAGATAATTTTTTTTTAATCATAATTTTTCCTAACCTGAAAAAAAAAATGGATTTGACTGGATATTTTGGGGCATGTACTATGTCAGTGCTAATTTGGACATTCAGGTTCTAAGCCCCTCACTGACCTCTAGTAACTGGCTCAGAAGACTAGTGCTTCTCGAATTTTCATTCCTTGCCCTGCCCCCTTCATTGCTTTGGGAGTATAAAAGGACTGATTTTCTCCCCTGGTAAAGGACAACTGATTAATGAATTTAAATGCCTGCAGCATTAAAGTTGTCATCCCAGGTATACTATTTAAAGTGCGGTAGCAATTGTGGCTAGCTTCTGCTCTTCAGGGAGTCCTGTGATCTCCAGTTTTTTCATGTAAATAAATGCAGAAGCTGCTCCCACAGTATCACAAGGTGTCTACTGCAAACTCCAAACAGAATGTTCTGTTTCTTGATTTGGTAAATGGAGAGAGCAGAGTGGCAGTGTTCCGGGCTACAAGTTAACAAGCAGAATATTGTTCCAGCCAGGGACAAAGGATTTTGGGGAAGAAAGCACTCTGTATTTTCAACTGTGTTGATTAGGAGATTCGCCTATATCTATTTTATTCTCAGGTATAAATATTCCCAAAATGTAAAGTTACAGGACAATACATTTCATCTCACTTAGGTTTACAAATTCGTGTGAACACAATGACTCTACAGCTCATTAAAGTCTAGGATCCTGCCTTATGCCTTCTTCACTTCTGCATCACATCTTTGCTGTCCTCCCCTCGTCCCCACACTCCATCCCGTGCACTTGACCATTCTAACAAGGAATGCTTGTCTGGCCAATATTTAATGAATGACAACTAATTTTACCAGAGTTTTTAAAAAACAAAGTTTCATCATCTTTTAAAACCGTGTGCAAATGTTTTTGTTCAGCTCACCATAACAAAAGGAAGTAGACGAACAGAGGGGTAGAGATGTACTATTCTCAAAAACAGGTAGATTACAACAGCTTGATGAAATGGATCAAAGATAAATTCAGCAGTAGAAAAACTGGTTTTTAAAGTATTTGAATATCCTTTAATTCTCAGGTTGGATCCCCCACAATTGCGGGTTGTTTTAGGAAGTCAGATCATTAGTACAGCTTCATTCAAATGTAAATATATATGACATGCATGCTTCATTTAAAAATGGTTGTTTAGAAAAAATAAGTTGATGTGCAAAGGCAAAGATCTCAAGTTATAAACATTTTAGGAAAAGGCATGCTCTGTGTGTGCTCTGTGTGTGGGCGAATGAATTATTCAGTTGGGTGACCACTCTAATTGCACACATGTGTCATTATAATTGCTTAAAGACTGGTGGGAAGTCTACTGGCGTGTTTTAGTGAAATCTGATACTTCCCAGTTTAACAGGAAAAGTGACAAAAAATTAGGAAACTCCAAGCTCTGCTCAGACTGTTGTCCGGCCGTGTTCACTAATGTGCCACATCGCCCCCCTGCCTCTCCCCTCACGTCTCTTATATCCACCTTCCAGTTCTGCGGGTTCCAAGCTCTCTGTGCCAAAATCAAACAATGCTGTGCATCAAAATGAAATTTAAAAACCTTGAATAAAAACCTTCCACTTTATTTACATGTGAATTTATTTCTGTGTTTTTGTTTACCTAACAGGTTTGAAGTCAGACTGAGTTTCAAGGGCCTTTGACCTCAGTCTCCCTCTCCCTGGATCAGTCTCCCCCCCCTCACCCCCCCCCCCCCCCGGGACCTCAGCTTGTATCCACAAATCTTTTGCTCTTAACTCAAAGGTCATTGACCTAGTGAGACCCTACTTGACCAGGCTATTTACATTTCAACATTCTTCCTGCCAGATATTCCTTCTCTGCAATTTTTGATTCCTTGTAGCTCATATCTCATATTTTACTGATTTGCTCTCTTTATTGTATGGTTCTTCCCACAAGAGTACAAGTTCCAATTGGCCAGGGCTTACGCTATGTTCACTCCCATATACTCACCACTTAAACCAGTGCCCCCTCCTAGGTACTAGTCTCAATGAATATTTCTTTAATGGATGAAGTAAAGGTTTTCCACTGGCCCAATTTGCCTGTTTCTAACTCTTGGCTAGACTTACGCCACTAACTAGAAAACCCTAGGAAAGTAATGTTTACTTGTTTTGCAGGGCCTCAGACACAATTATGTACTCAACAGTACCTACTTAACTCACTGAGACTACTCGCCTTCAAACATTCTTTTTAATATATCAATATTTATGTTCAAAACACATAAGAATGTTTTACATCATATATAAAATTCACATTTCTCAGAATTTTTACACATTGTTAACCTCATCATAAGTTCACCATGTTCCCCACAGTGAAATATGTTAATTTCTGTTTTTGTTTTTATCATCATGCCATTTTTTTTAATTCTCACCAGAGGGTATGGTTTGTTTTATTTTTATTTTTATTTTTATTGCTTTTAGAGAGGGAGGACAGGAGAGAGAGCGACAGAAACATTGTTGTGAGAGAGAATCATTGGTTGGTTGCTGCGCCCATGTGCTCTGACTGGGTATAAAACACAATCCGGGTATGTGCTGTGACTGGGAATCGAACCCTCAATACTCTGGTGTAAGGACTATGCTCCAACCGAGCCACCCAGGCAGAGCTCATTATGCCATGTTTTAATACTAATGATGCCTTCCCACCATCTCTTCACTGATATCTGTTGGTAATCTTAAACTATTTAAATGTTATTTCTAGAAAGCTTCTTTCACTTGATGGACAGTTCCTAGGGCTCCATTCCTATAAGAAACCTCTTAGCTCACAGGCTTAAGTCAGGTGTTCAATTTTTAATACAAACAACCCTGTACCTACTGCCAGCATTTAACATTTTAGCAATTGCTTGATTGTGACTCTTTCTTCAACAATTAGCTATACGTTTCTTTTGAATTTACATCCATTATATCTCCTGCTTTTGGCCCCAAACCAGGAACATAGTACAGCCCAGTAAATATTTGTTCCTTTATATACATTAATTTTCTTCATCTGTATCTAATTATTCTTGTGTCTTGTGAATTTAAATACCTGCTTGTTCAATTTGTTCTTTGCTAATACATGTTTGTTGATATTTTGTTGAAGTACTATTAGTTCTTGCAGGGTGTTCTGCCTTAATAACAGAACATGCTCCTTAAGCACTGAAGTGCTCCTTCACTGGCTTCCATTCTGGGAAGCACCTAAGTCAGGGCATGCAAAATGTTTTCCTTGATAAGAGCTTTAGACCTTGGATACTTAATTCAGTTCAACTGGGTTTGAATCCTGGGCCTGTCTGACTAACAAAATGACTTCGGACAAGCTTTATAACATTGCAAGCCTTGTTTTTCTCCTCTGAATAATAATGCAGTGCAATCTAACCCTGAAGAGGAGGATTAAATTAGGTAATAAATATAAATCACTTTGAACAAGTTATTCTGATTATGTAATGTATTGTTGAGTTCTGTAGATGATAAGTGATTATTTCTTAGATGTCCAGCTTCCATATGCTTGGGGCATGATTGGTGATATATATTATTAACAGATTGACAATGGCATAGGGAAGAGGTGTGTACTGACATCAGCAATCTGATCTACAACTTTCCAATGCTTTATATCCTCTTCTTCTTTAGCCTTGAAACTCTTGAACAGTCCCAAATTTTACCTGCTGTTCCGTCCTAATTCCATAATTTCTTTGCCTTATTTGTGCCATTAGGGTACTGAGGAAATGGTGTAATGAGCTAATGCTTAATGCTGCACAGGCCTGTCCTAAGAGACACACTAATGTATCAGTATACTAAAAATGTTTGAAATACTAATTTTTCTCCTAATGAGCCTAAACATTTTATTATAGTTATACCTTAATACCAAGTTGCAGGTCATTACCTTCACATATGGAAAGCAACTGATATTTTAGGGCTTAATGTTTCTGCCATTTGCTTGATGAACCCTCTTCCTTGCCCATTTTACACAGTAGAATTTTAAGTTATCAATATTAGATCACTTGACAGGTGTTGTGTATTATGTTTCGATTTCATTATTTTTTTATTAAAATGTATTTTCTGATTATAACAACTAATATGTGCTAATTCCATTAAATTTGAATTTTGAAAATACTTAAAGGAACAAATTTAAAAAATGATTTATCCTACCACCTAAAGATAATCATTTTTTATTTAGTTCCTACCACTCTTATTTTCAACATATGCTTTTTGTGTGTATCAGTGTAAACAATTATTTGCTTCTCCTTTTGTTGAACTACATGTGTATTATTTCCTTTATATTAATAATTTTTGGAAATGCTTTTATAATAGTTAAAATAGTAGTTTAGTTACATGTCTATTTATCTGTTCACTCATTGAGAATTATTTTCTTACAATTTCTATTGCTCCATCTTAAAAATAATATTGTGAGAATCATCTTTGTGACAAATATTGATCTGAGTTATTGATTTGTTTAAAGATATCCTAATGGAGAAATATATTTAATATATTTAAACATTTGTGACATATTATGGTACATATTTCAAAAAAAAAGAATATATTTTTTAAAATCTCCGACTTGGAAGTCAGCCAGACTTATGTGTTAATTCTCACTCCAAATCAATCTGCCTAGGTAATTTTAGGAAAGTACTTGACCTCTTTAAACCTCACTCTCCTCATCTGTAAAATGGGATGATTGCACATAAAGAAATATCTTTAAAAACAATGTTTTCCTGTAACTCTATCTTTCTTCATTTAGGTTTAGCACCTAACTATAGTTAGCCATTGTTTTTCTTACCTGAACGAGTTTTAGATCAATAATTTGTTGTTCTCTAGATGGTTCTCTAGGTGGTCATCTAATACCTTTCCCACATCTCTCATCTCCAGATTCCTCAAAACTCATAACTGTGCTGTTCAGATTAGCAACTTTCTAGTATCTTCTCATGCCCTGTGGAAGGAAATTGATTGGCAGATGGACTTCCATTTTGCATGAGGGAGGAAGTGCAGGGACATTGGAACCTGAAGATATCCCAAGTTTTTGTTTCTGTATTTTTGGCATGTTCTATCTCTTCCTTTTTTTCTAAGTGATTCAGAACCATTCAGATGATGAATGACTCAATGGAGCTTACCTAGAAGTTTTACTTTAGTCCAAGTCCTTCCATAGCAATCTTGAGGTAAATATTAGACTAAAATAAAACTTCTAGGTAAGCTCCACTGAGCCATTCATCATCTGTTGGTTTAACAAACATTTTTTGAGGTCTCCTATGCTCCAGACTCTGCTGTGGGCACTACATGGGCCTCATTGGCTAACTGGAAGTGTAGCTAACCTGTTCTTTCACTACCAGAAAATCTCTTGGTTATCAAATCTGAACACAAATTTATTTCTATATCACTTACTAAGTTATTATACTCATTTTACCTAATGCATACTTTGTCATAATTTCTAACTATCTAGGAAAGTGGAAAAATATGAGAAATGATGCTATTCAAACTTCTTTAAAATAATATCTATTCTTTTATTAATAAAACATTTAGCGCAGTCCTTGGTTCATTGAAAGCACTTAATAAGTATTGACTATTATTTTAATATTATAAAACAGTTATACATCGGTCATATGACAGCAGTAAAAGTTAAATCTAAAAATATTAAACATACTTAAATATGTATTTTTACACCAAAAGTGATTTAACTATTTTTATTTTAAATATATTTCCTCAGAATTAAATATTCAGTGGTATAAAACATGCTTTAAGATTACCTTTAGTTTGTAGCATTCAGACAAGAAAATACATCAAGTTCATAACTTCCCTTTGGTGCAAAATGCATCCAAATTAAATTCTGCTCAAAATTGATTCTGTTCCTAGAATAGCAAAAAATCCATTTTTTTTTTTTTTGACTTCTGAAAGATATCTGAAAGCCCTTATATCTGGAAATACTTCTAATTTCTAACAATATTTCCTGTGAATCCTGAGAACTTTTCTTTTAAAAAAAATTAAATTCACTGATACTTCACCATTCTTCTAATACATGTTTATATATTTGAAAACATGCCAAGTTCTCCATGTTCCTTTTAAGTCATAAAGAAGATTAAACATCCCATTTATTAACTTGGGGACAAGGTGGTTGTATTTCTTTGCCCAGGGCTACAGTTATGCAACTAATGGCATTTGTTGCATTACTGATGTTTTTAAGGAAAAACAGTCTACTAGGAAATAATATAAGCTGCACATTTTTGAAAGTAAAAGTAGACATCAAGGAGTAAATGAGAAAATCTGTGTGATCTATTTGAAAATGATAAAAAGAAAAATTGTACAATAATCAAGTTATTACCTTTAACATTTTAGAATATTTAGGAGAAATACAAGTATGATTCTTGATTTGACATTAAAAAATTAAACTAGAGACAAAAAAGATACTATATCTTGAATGGGAAGCAGTATAATGATTTATCATAAACATTTTGGGCCTGATGTAGCCAATATTCATATTTAATTAGTTAGTGGACACAGAAATTAAATGACAGAATGATGAGAATGAATATAGCTTATGAGGTGCTAGAGAACACCAACCCCTCTTACTCATCACAGTATCCTGGTCACTCCCTGACATAAAGTAGCTGCTCAATAAACATCTCAGAAGCCATCCTGAGAGGTGTAGACAGACCTTGAGGTAGAAACCAATGGGTCCACACTGGTACTTCTGTATTGGGAAAAATAGCCATTCCTGCTTCCATAACACTTGAATCCATTCATCCTCCCTTTTATTGTTTATCTCCCTTATCCAATTACCTTTGATGTTATCTTATTAACTGATAACCCCAAAGCCCCAAATATTTCTAGTAATTTTGCCTAACAGACCACAACAGACACTGTTTCCTTGACACCGATGTCACCTGGCCCTAGTGATTCTACCTTCTATGATTAAAAACTCTCCTTTCCTTCTGTTCATTTGTTTTCCTACTTGTGTTTTTATTTTTAAATGATCAATATTAACTAATTACAGCAAATTAAGTGAGGTGCCCATTTAGTGCAATGTTTTCATGTATGTAGTTTTCATGTGTAGATCACATATATAGTACAGGGTGGGGTAAAAGTAGGTTTACAGTTGTATGTGAAACACAGACTGTATTCTTGTCTTATTATTTATTAATTATTGTATTATTTTCCATGTGAACAACTGTAAACCTACTTTTGCCCCGTTCTGTGTATATATGTGTAAGGGTAAATAAATAAATTACATGGGTGTGTGCATTTTTGTTTTATTATATCTTCTAATATCATTAAAATAATCAAAAGAAATGATTTTCTGAAAAATAATTATTCCAAATTCACTATAAAATTTCGTATATTTAAATTCTCATTTTGTAACAACTTTATGTTTAAAACAAAGGTATAATAAATAGCTTGTAGTTTAGAGGAGAGTATTCCTGTGGGTTTAATAAAATGTCACACACCGTGTGAGTTACTGCATATTTTTGTATGTATGTAATATATATGTATACACATTTCTCTTTTTCATGTACTTTAAAGGGTCACATAATAGCATCCTGTGATTCCTGTGGAGTTACAAAACTGTGGGACTTTCGGAAACTCTTACCGATCATGTCCATTGATGTAGGTCCAAGTCCTGGCAATGAGGTGAACTTTGATTCATCAGGTAGGATTTTGTTTAATATTTGTGACCAGTCTAGCAACTTTAATATTTGTTTTGAAACTATTTTGTGTTTCCATTTTAGTTTTTTGGTGTTTTATCCTATGTAAATTTCTGTTCATACTATTATATTAGAATATATTATATTAGAATATATTACATTATATTTTATTATATTTTGTATCATGTATCATATTATGAAAGCCTGATGTTTATTATATAAGTAAAGGAAGAAAAATAGAGGCGGTAAGTGTGTGTTAATATATACAGTGATACCTCAGCTAACAAAGATAATTTGTTCGTAATCACATTTGTTAGCTGAAATCTTCGTTAGCCTAAATGTGATTTACCATAGGTTTCTATAGGAAATCATTTAATGCGTCCTGGATGCTGCCCACTATTTAAAGATAAGTTTTATAAAATAGTAAAAAGCACACTATAAAAGGTCAAAAACTCACCAAAGACTGAGATGAACAGCTACCCAAATGGATGAAGGAGAGTGGAAGGTAGAATGAAAAAGTTACCATCTTTACACTATTACGGTACATCGTCAACAAATCCGAAGCAGCTTGTGTTATCGGGCGTCTCACTCCTTACTGTCTCAAATGTAAACAGCTCAGATGGGTTGGTGGGTCTCCCCTGCGTGATGTGGGCAGCTCATTTCTTTGTCACACACATACAGACGAAAAAGACAAGCTCCAGAATGGCCCAGCTGTTCATGTTTGCTGCTTTATGTTAGCACACGCACCCACTAAAACATTAATTACCTGAGTCCGAAAACAGCAAAAAAAATCTTCGTTAGCCAGAAAGGTCGTTAGCAGGGTCACTCATTAGCAGAGGAATCACTCTATGACACAAGTTCCTAGTAGTGCCATTCAAAACCTTGGAGCCTATATTCCTTAGAATCACCATCCAAGGTAAGTAAATTGGTTTCTCTGAGAGCAAAATGGCAGAGAGTAAAGAAGAAAAAAGTTTGGCAAAATTAAATTAAAACATTTTTAACAGAATAATTTAATCTTATAAAAATTTGCCAAACTACCCCAGATTCTCTGTATTTTATAATTTATTTGAAATATATTCGTCATATTATTGCAATTATGTGCTCTGCATTCTGTCATATTATTTGATTGTGTTTAGCATTTTTACAAAATAATATAAACATTTTCAATCCGATAAAATAGGTCATTCTTGATGATAAATGGTATAACAACTGATATTAAGAACTGCACGATTCCAGTTGTCTATTTAGAAAGTTATAATTACAGTTACATCTTTATTTTTAATGATAGCATTTTCTAAGTTAAAGACATATCTTATTGGGTAATATAATTTTCCTTTGCTAGTATGATACATGTTTTAAACTTTAAGATTTGGGAATTTTTTAATTCTTTGATAGTAATCTGTGATAGATAGACTAAGTTGTAGAAATAGCTATTTTAGGTGAAGGAGTATATATAATGTTTTATTTAAAAAATAGTTCATATTAATTCTGTAGTCTAGGAAGTTTGTAGTAATTCTAGAAATATAAGACAATTGTGTGATTTGTGAGATGAGTTTCATAATATTTCCATCACATAACTGAAATTTAGACTACAGTAAGTTTGTTTCGGTTACATATTAGTGTGTGAACCAAACTAATAACAATGGCTTCTTTTTAAATGTTTTATTAATGTTCTTGACATTAAGACATTTATGGTTCAATAGAATTCAAAAATAATTTTTTAAAATTCTATAGAGTAAAATATCCCAACTACAAGCATTTCATATTATAATATGACAGCTTATTAATTTTAACTTATAATTTTTTATATACAACATTTGCCTTGACATCATAGAGCTAAAGGTATTTTAATTTGGTTTTCATAAGCATTTTCACATCTTTAAGTTATCATGAGCTATCATCTAAGTATTTATGTGCTTGAATTTTGAAATGCTGTACACCTAATACTTGATATATATTTTACTGTCATTATTAAATATGTTGCCACTTGCTTTTCATTTTTTGTCATACAACCCAAAATTTCTTCTCTATGCTTAGTCAGACAAACTTGATTTTAAATAAATATAGTATCTATTTTATTGTCATACACATCAATATCACCTTTAAGTTCGTGGTATATCAAACCTGTTTTTCTCTCCATAGCTGTTATAGTCTTGGTAACTTACTAATACTAAACCATGAGACTCAAAGGCAGAAGAATAATAAATATAAAAGACAAAGAGTGTAAACTAGAGGTCCTGTTAATAAAACCACTTCATTAATTTGAAGGTATATATTTTTTTTGTATTTTTTTAATTACATTTATTGAGATGACATTGGTTAGTAAGATTATATAGGTTTATTTATTCATTCATTTATTTATTTTATTTTATTTATTAGGGTAACATAGGTTAATAAGGTCATATGGGTTTCAAGTGTACATTCTTATGACACATGATTTCTGTATTGCATGTGTGCCCACCACCTGAAGTCAAATCATCTTTCATCACCATAGATTTGGCCCCCTTTACCCTCTGCCACCTCTCCCTTCCCTCTGGTGACCACCATAGTGTTTTGTGCCTGTGCCTCCAAATTTCAGTTTCATATCCCATATACGAGTGAAATTATGTGGTTCTTAGTCTTTCCTGACTGATTTATTTCACTTAACATGCTATTCTCAAGGTCCATCCATGATGTTGCAGATGGCAGTATTTCATCTTTTCTTATGGCTGAGTATATATGTACCACAGCCTCTTTATCCAGTCCTCTATCGAAGGGCATTTTGGTTGTCTCCATGTCTTGGCCACTGTGAATAGTGCTGCATTGAGCATAGGGGTGCACACTGGAAACATTGAAAACTTGAGGGAAAGTAATTTCCACCTGACCCTTCCATCCTTTTGATCATTTCTTTAAAAAATATATACTATAATTAATTTTCATTCTATCTGTTTGAAAAATTGGTGCCATAAGCCTTTTTCTCATTTAAGAATGAGAAAGTCATTGTAGAAGAGAAGTCATTTAAATGAAGAGTCATTTCAAAAGGTTGAAATATATCAAAGGTTGAAGGAAAGAGGGAGAGCAAACACCAGGTCTAATGAGAACAGGAACGGAGATGTGAAAATCCCAAAGTCAAACCCTGGAAATTACGTTCATCTTAACAAAGAAGTGCAAGTCAAGAGTAAAACAAAATCAAAATTAGAATATGGATGAATAGATCTCTTTTAATCTGCATTTATTCAGGTAAAGATTATTTAAAAGTACAACAAAATTATACCATGAAAATATTCAGACTATTAAGGTAAAATCAAATCTAACTTAGTAAGCTCAAAATGTACATTTATTTGACATACTTTTTTTCCCCAATGGCAAGCCAATACAAGCATATACAAGTCATTTTCAAAAAAGCAGAAGTATATGGACACTATTAACAATAATTAACATTTATTGAGGGCTCACATTAGTTAAGTTGTGCCAACTCACATTTCCAAGCTGACATTCTATGACAGAAATAAATTGTGCAGTTACGTACACCTAGAAATTATTTGTTACAACTTAACTGTGAGACAGTTTCTGGTCTGCTGATTCAGCTATGTCCTTGGACCTGAGAAAAAGTTATTGAAAACATACCTGTAATATCCTCATAAAATTATAAAATACATATGAAAATGCTGATAGCATTTTGAAATAATGAGAAATGCTTTTCATTGAACAATAGTCAAAATTAACATGCAAATGAAAATGCTAATATTTTATGTTTCTGCATCAATTTAATTGAAGAGCATCTTGAGATTATGAGGTGTTCTGTTTAAAAGAACTCTTCCCATATACAATGACTTATCTTTATAAATAAGGAATTTATTGTCACTGCAAATTCAACACACTACGGAAATAAATTGGGGTGGGGATCACTAAAAGGCTGAAATTATTGTCCATAACATTTGACTTCAAGTTTGTATGTATAGCAGAATTGCCTCATTATTTATTAACCTCATACATAAATATTTTTATTTTGAATTTATAAAAATAAATATGTACAAATAAAATATTACTTTATTTTAAAATTGCAGTTTCTTACAGTGTATCATTTTAAAAATGTATCTTTGATAAAAATGCTTGAAAACCATTGGTGTAGTTAAAGTGTGTATATTATAATTCAGAGTCTTAGGTATTCAGCATCTTTTATATTTTAAGGAAATTATTTAATGTCCCCTAACTAAGGTTTCCCATGGAGGAGATCATTTCTTACGGTGTTCTAATGTGATTTGAATGGATAATGTACATCCTATAATGTGGAACTCCTAACTATAGTTACCTACTATTTATATTCTAGCTAGAAAAGGTCTTAGAACATCATTCCTTTCATTTCAAGGATGAGAGAAAAATGTACATATACATTGGTGTGCAAATAAGATGCCTAAGGCTGTGTGCTAGTATAGGTTTCTAGTGAAAGCATAAACACCAATGAATAAATATTAAACAAACAAGGGTCAAACCTCACTTTCAGTAATATTGAAAATAATTTAAATGGTTAACCAAGAAATAAAGTTGTATATAACATTACTTATACAGTGTAATTAAAATCAAAAGATTTAAACATGTATGAATCACGATCTAGTTTCGTTTTTCTGTTGCTGTAAGAAACCTTCTCACACATTTAAAAGAGGAGTTGCATATGGCATAACATTATTTACATAATGTTTTATTTGCAAATATGTTGCTTGTGACAAATTATCAGTGTTTACAGATATATACATATATTAGTATATATTTGTAACTCATGTATTTATAATAGAATAGGTGTTCCTTTCTCATTAAACAGAGAACCTCCTGGTATACATGCAACACATTTCTGCAAGTATTCATTATCTAAATGATATCTCTTACTTGGAATACTCAAATGCCATATGTTTTATCATTCAACAATTTATTACAATTTCAGAAAATGTGAAATGGAATTGTGTCAAGTAATAAAAATGAAATATGATAATTTATACTTATTCTTCCCCATTTCTCACTTCCTCATGTTTATGTAGTTTAGCAATACATGCATTTCTCTCTTTTGTCAAAGGTAATCGCAGAATGGTTGCAAAGTCACATCCCAGATAAATGCAGGAACTAAAGTTTGAGCCAGATGAGGACTTCCCAGTAGAGACCTTATCAGTATCAGATCATCAAAATGGGCAAGGTTTCCCCTCTATTTGGAGAAAAACCTAAATATTCTCCACAAGAACCACAATGAAACGCTAAAACTGGCAGGGGCATCGTCCCGTTGGAAAATATGAAAAATATAAGACCCCTCCAAAATTTTTCAAAATATAGTAAAATACCCCCAAAATCTTTCGTTCAGATTAGACTTATTGTTTCTTGTTAGTAAAGTCGTGAGTTCATTTTTTGTGTGTAAAAAGCAGATTGTAGTTAATTCTTTCTGATAGAAGCAGCATAGCATAAGGGGAACACACTTGTTTAGAAGTCAGAGAAGTCCTGGTTTTGAATTTTGTCTACTTACTAGCTGATTGTTCTTGGTGAAATTTCTGAATATTTCTGAGCCTTGTATGTGAGATAATAAATATCTTTTGGGGATTTCCACTTCCAAGAAAAAGATACAGGGACCAGATTTACCCTACTACCTAAAACAATGAAAAAGAATTAATATATATATAAAACACAGCGTTTTTCAGACATCACATATTGTACAATGAAAGACAGTCACATGAAAGAGGGGCAGTAAATAAGATGAGCCCTGTGACAGCCCCAGAATATGGCTCGGAGAAGGTCACAGCTCAGGGGGTCAGAAACCAAAGGGACACCCGGCAGCCTCCCAGAGTTGAGGAGAGAGAGGGGCAGTCCAGTGAGGCCAAAGCAGCTAAAGTTTGCAGGGCAGACTACAGGCGGGGAGGAAGCTGCAGTGGGAGCGAGCTCTGGAGGTTTGCAGAAGATCCCACTGGTCTTTGGCTGAATAAGAATCAGCATCTGATAACGTAAGTCCAGGGAAAAACCTGTCTGAGAGCTAAAAGGAAAATTCCCCAGAGCTCATCCAAACCTTGGAATAGTTTGCGTCCCCACCCACCAGAGTGAAAAAACATCTTGGGTTCCTCAAGAACAGTAGGTAGAGCAAGGATTGCCGAACTGCTGCCCAGGGTCCAGCTTGACCTGTGTCCGGATATAGTTTTAATGGAACACAGCTACCCCCATTCATTTACATATTGTCTTAGGCTGCTTTCACACAGTGGCAGCAGAACTGAGCATTTACAACACAGACCATATGGCCTGTGAAGCTGGAAATATTTAATATCTGACTCTTTAGAGAAAAAAAAAAAAAAGTTACCCGAGTAGAGCACTCAGAAGCGTATTAATTATCTCAGTAGTGAGGCAACCTCAGCCCACACTCTGGATCTAGTCCCTTCACTGTTGTCTACTGAACCATCTAAGCTGGCTCATGTAAAAACCTATTTAATCTTTACTCCAACTCAGTGAGATTTTTCATTTGTCCCATTTCCACAGAGGAGGAAACTGGGACAAAACATTAACAACAAGGCTAGTGATAGCTTACTGATCAAATGTGCTGATGTCAGAATTAAAAGCCAGGTCATCTAATTCCAGAGACTAGAATTTAAAATTTATGTTACACTGCCTCTTATTTTACTAATAGTATTCCATTTCATACTGATGTATGATCTGTTAGGAGAAATTATCTATTTTCTGTGAATATTTAAATAATCCCAGGAATGACCACTTGACAGTGTTGGACTCAAAGCTAACTAAGACACAGAATCCTGTCACTAGTTGTCAACTTGTCTCTGAAAGAAGAAAGGAAAAGAGGATAGCCCTGCTACTGTGTTATGTGCCGGGTTTTTTATGTGCCTTATGCACAAGGGGGTATCCTAAGTGCCTGTATGTTCCTGATGGGATCTGGAACTCCAACCCTACACCTCAGTATAAATTATTATCAGAGTAATCAGGCTGGATTGTGTGAGCACATGTAGGATCCCTCTTTCTGCCATTTATTTTAAATCCCAGCCTGATTAGAAACTGAAGTAAGAGTAAAAGAAAGCAAGCTAACCTAACTTCTTCTATCATCTAAGGCATATGGCAGAGCCCATTGAAATTGCTTCCCCTAAAAGCAAGTCCTTCCTACCACATCAATATCCTAAGAAAGAAAGCCACAAAGGAAGAGGATATAAGAGAGAAAAAGTGACCAGATAACCCTGCTCAATTATTTATAATTCTATTATTTATTCCTCTTTTGAGTGGCTATGTTGTGTAAGCAAAACTGTTTTGTTCTAGAGTAGCATATGGGCCTCTCTGACACTGGAGAAATGAAGCAGAGGAACTAAGGGAAATCAGATTGTGCATCTCCCTTGTAGACCCCAGTCTGTGACTAATACCTGGAACAAAGTATATTGTACTCTAAAAACTGGGCAAGGTGCTTTCCTTTTTAATCATCAAAGAACTGAGTTTGGTTCCATTTTTTTCATTCTATGGCTTTGAGAGCTTCAGTTACATATGCATATTAATAAATATACACATTTGTACAGTTCTGTGAAAGTGAGTTGCATTTCATTTAATCTTTAGCTCTAGAAAACTGTAAAGAAAAATTTTTAGAGATTCATAGGGACTGTTATTACTTTCTCTGTAAAAAATTATACATGTATACATGTATTTCCTTTGGTTTTGTCATATTAATTGTATTAGAAACAATTTTATTTACCTGATGACAAGTGTGAAAAATAACATTCTAATAATAGCAGAGACACCTTGAAAACTTTAATTAAACGTGTATTGACCAAAGATACATTAATTCAGGGATAATATAGTAGTGTTATAGCTATAAACCAGTTTTGATTGTCCATTGTTCATTCTGATTCATTGATGAAAAAGCGGTATCTGTTGTGAAGCATTTAGACCATTATTTCAATAATGGGTCATCAATTCTGAGAACTGAAATGCATTTGAATTGCATAAGCTGACAGGTTAGTATAAATAAAAGTTACCGACTTTCAAAAATAGCAGAATGTGTACCTGTAACAAAGTCTTGTTCCTTCCAGATATTGTTTGAAAGGCTGTATACTTAAACTAATGACAACATCGTTGCACAAACTATGAAGCCTCCCTTTTGGAAATGTCTTTACAGTTTTAAGAATGATTATTTAATATCCCTAATACTCACAAGTATCTTAGCTGAGTCTGGATTGAATTAGTAGAGACAGCCATAAATTATTCACATCTCATGAGTCAGCAAAGGACATTTGAGTCAATCACAAAGAGAGGCTCCAAAGAATAAAGATTGTTGTTCATTTATGATTTGTAACATGAAATTGAGCAGGACACTTAATCACCGTTGACCTCAACTTTATCATCTCTAAAATGAGAGGTTTGAGTCAGATGACTTCATCAATTGGGTTTACAACCTAAATTGTACATTTGATTTTTTTGTGACCATCAGGACATGGTATCCTGAGACAAAAAAAAAAAAGTTCTAAAATAAAAGTGAAATGCTTTTTATACTAGTCAAATAAAATGTCAAAATTTAAGTAAAACATTCTACTTTTCCTTGATCCAAAGGGGAAATACAATTTGATATAAAAATCAAAATTATTGAACAAGCGAGGCTCAAATTTAAATGACAGCTGTATTGCTCAGCTATACAAAACTTTTATTCTTGCACACATTCAGTTTCTGTTTCAACAGGAGTTTTGACAAAAAATAAAAAAAACTTCAGTTCTAACATTTTCATAGATTAATGACTTGATTGAACTCTTCTTATAGCACTGTATGAGATAGTAAGAATTGGACCCATTCTGGTTAAATCCGAGCAGGAAATAACTTCACTCGTGCAAAGCATATTATTTTGAAGGTGCACTCAACTGCTATAGTTGCAGGTGCCTGGGTGATACGAAGAAGTCACAATTGTGTTGGTAATTTCTCATTTTTGTGTAGCATGTTTTTAAGTGAGTATAGTTTGAATTTTTGCTTAGCTCTCTAATGTAGTTGTAATACATAGAATTCGTCATCGGCAGCCGTCCGTCTCGAGAGACGATGGTGTAGCTTCTTAAGAGTCTATCTGCACCGCCGAAAATGGCTGTGCAGTCCAACTTGGGAGTGACATGGTATCTGTCTCCTCCCGTGTTGAATCGACATCTTGCGATGACGCTGAAGCTACAGAGCCTGGGCAGGGTGATATGGAGGGTCTGCTGTTGCCCATGCAGCAGACCCCCCCTCTCTTCGCAGCTGAAGGGCCCAAGGGAAAGACGGAGTCAATACAGCTTGGCTTCAGGTGCGCCGCAGGAGTTGCCGGTGTTGACTACAACGTCAAACCGCCTTAGGGACTCCGGCTCCGGATTTTCTGTCGGGGTTTACTCCCTTAGCCTTTCCCCTGAAGAGGTATGCCACAAGGCAGCGGAGGTTTTTTGGAGTCAGAGTTTTCCTTCTCTGATGTACCCTGACTGGAAGATCGAACCAGCGACACTTAGCTCGCAGGCCGACGCTCAATCCACTGAGCTAAACCAGCCAGGGCAAAATACATAGAATTATATTTGTAATATTATAGGAATAGATGAGCTTAAAAATATTTTTGTATATAACTAAAATATCTACTTGGAAGTCCATTACAAAGTTTATATTCATAATTATATATAAACAGTTTAAAACTAGAAAATATTCAAATAATAACAAATTCAAAATTAATGCCATCATATTTAATGAAAACTTATTTTATAATATTAATGTAATAAACATTTTTCAAATGCATTTACAGTAGTTATATGCATATAACAATATGCTAATACCAATTTTTCAACACATTAAAAAATTCAAAAAGATTTGTATCTATATACCAAGTGAGAAAAATAAGTTGCAAGACTAGCTATATATTAATATTATCTAGGCGATAAAATATTCCAGTTAACTATACAGTTAACTATAGCTGTAGGTTTTCACATATAACAAAACTTACATGTACATGCTATCATAGCTCATTTTGAAATATGACAAATGACATTTTTATACTTATTAATAAAAACTGCATTTATAAAAAAACATAAGACATAATCAGATCTTTGAGTTTTTCTAAGGTACATAAAGTAATGATATTAAGAGGAATCCATTATTTTAACCTAATAGCATTTAATAGTTTATTAGATTTAACTTTGATATGATTAAAATTTGCAGTCCACACACACTTCATAGTCCAAAGACAAGTAGCCCAAGCATTTGTCTTCTTTTTAATAGACTGTATATACAACATTAAATAGATTATCATCCTTAATCTGCCAAACTGATACTTTTTAATAGAATAATCCTTTAAGGGGTATTGCCATTTAACAGATGTGCAAATCAACCCAGAACAAACAGCATGCCACTGTTGGAGACGGAGCCTGCAGGGTTGGCACTTGTGATAACTTGCAGCTATACTTATCTAAAATTAAATTTCAAACAATATTCAAATGTAATTTACTCAAATATGATTGCGCTCAGAAGTATCTTTTCACACTTGTAATATAAGAAGATTATAAATAAAAATAGTTTAAAACCATCTTCGTACAACATCCCTTATATGCACTCCACTACCAAAATAAAAAAGTTTTAGAAAGAAGAAATAATGTGATATTGGTATCATAAAAATCAATACTCTGTAAAGGTTTTAAAATACTGAGTTTGATAAACATCTCTGAATAATAAGTAGGCATTTTAGGCCATGACTTTTATCCGAGAATTTTATCATCCTCTCTTTTGTATTTTTGTTTGTCTAAGGGTGGGAATTATGTTAATTTAGTTGAGAAGTATTTAGTTTAACAATACTATCTTCCAGTTACTATTCTAAATTCTGGGACTTAATGATGTAGAGATAGAAAAATTATTTACAAAACAAATTGAAGCAATAGACATGAATATGCAGGTAATAACTGGGAGAACTATAAACTGCTCCACATGTAATATGCTCTCTGTACCTTTCATAGTGTTGCAATAGGAACCATTTACCCTTATCAAAATTTAATTGTAACAATGATGTTTCTTCTGCTGCTGCTTCTTTTTTCCTTTGTCTACTTCCTTCCACATCTTCTTCCTTTTCTCATTTAGCTCCCTTCTCTTCATCTTATTCTCTCCCTTCTTTTTCTTCTTCTTCTTAATGTATGAAGAACTCAGTTAATCATACTTCTCAGCATATAATATAATAGACAGTAATCATAAGATTTTACAATTATTCTCCTTTCATGCCATCCCTATACTCATTTCCTCCCATCCTTTAAATATTTTTGATATGTTTCCTTAAACTTGCAGATACTTCTGAAGAATATATAGAGTTATTGTATGCATGCATGTATCTAAGACTTCTAAAACCTATATTTTGTTATACATTCCATTCAATTTCTTGCTTTTTAATTCTAAACTGTGCTCTTAAGCTTTACCTATATTAATATATATGTCTATCAAGTTTATCAGTTCTGTTTTCTAGATAGTATTCCATTTCACTCATCATTTTATTTACCTACTGTACCTAGTGATGGGCACCTAAATCCCTGGTGAGCTCCTGCTATTTCATGATAGGCTGCACTAAGCATCCTTACATGGCTTCTGTGAGTTTCTCTGTGCTATACAACCAGGCGTAGGCTTGCTATGCCATTGAGTGTACATTATTTGATTTCACTTATCGCTGTCACATTGCCCTTCAAAATCACTATACTAGTTTACAGTCCTTGCAGAAATCTTATTATCAACATTTAGTGGTGCTATGCATTTAACTGTGTCCCCTCCAAATTTAGATATTTATACAGAGACATTTGACATGGATAATAGCAATGTTTTGTGATTAAATTAGTTTGCTTTGTTTATAATCTCCTTGATGATATTTGTGTCTGTACATACACTTAGATGAGGGAAGTGTTTTCATGTGAGGGGGAAAATTATATCAGTGGCAATTTCGGAGTATTTTGCTAAACATTCTGGAATGGTGCAGCAGTAGGAAAGAGTACTGAGACCTCATCTCAAGTGGGAGGCCTTTTGCAATAATTCCCTATATCTGTATAATAATTTATTGATTTTAATATTATTGATTTCACCAGCATATTTTCTAATGCTTAGTCCTGTGGTGTTTTCATTATCAAAATGCCTTTTCTTTTAAAACATTTCATACTGACTATTATTTAGTTGACATTCAATTTGTTTTGAGATGGTTGAACTAGGTCACAGTTCTGGATTTGTTATCTCCAGTCTTCTGCTTAGACCCAAAGTATACTTTCTCATTTCTTTTTTTCTTTCCCGAAGTTGTAGTCTCAATTAAACATTGCTAATGATAAGAAAGCTTTGACCCAACATTGGAATTTGAGGCAGTCAACTGATCATAATGCAGTGATATTGTGTCAGCGATAATACTCAATAGCCCCATCATATCTCAGTCAACTGGATTAAAATATCACTCTATTTTCAGTAATGAAGGTAGAGCTTCTGTTAAAGCCAAAGTTGCTACAATTCAAAATCAATTAGCTTTCTCATGTGACAAAATTATTAGAGATTCTCATTTAGTATTGAATGAGAAAGAGCATTATTTGTACTAATTATAAAATAATCCTCAAAAATAATTCAGAAGGGCATCTTTGGCTATCAATCATGAAAAGGTAATAACTGAAAACCATTTGAAAATAAATTAACTGTGTAAGCATAAGACGTGTTCAAGTATATCTTACAATGGAATACCTTGTGGCCATAAAAATGTCATAAATGTGTATATAATTAAGCACAAAGATCGATTTTTATGATACCTTGTGAAGATAAAGGTAGTGACAGAGTATAGGGCATAATTTTAAATTGATAGACAGATGATAGATAGAGAGACTGACAGATCAACAGATATGTGTTTCTGCACTGGTTGTATCACTCCACTCATCCATTTTTGCTCCTCTTTGCTCCTCCATTCTCTGAATAAGCTGACTGGTCCATTGACTTATGTTTGTAACTGACCCGTAAGAAGCACTGACAGGAGAGGAGAGGGCAGGAGAAGACATGGGAGCATTTACTCCTCTGCTCCCACCTGGGATGCATTTGTAGTGAATGCTGCTGCCTAGCTTGACAGCTATAGCTCCTGTAGGCAGCCCCACTGCTAGACTCTAGTTTCTCCACCAGGATCCACCTAGGTCATTTCTACTCTGGCTGTTTAAGCCTAGTATTGGTTAACCTCCCATGGCTCCTAATCAATGTATTTATTTTAAAAAATTTTTCTCTATTTTTTCCCCTCTGTAAATAGTTCTTTCATTAATAAGTTCTTTTAAATTTCCACCTGAATATGTGCTCTCTGCTTCCTGCCAGGACCCTGGCAGATAGATGCACATAGATAGCCTGACATTACAGCCACCAAAATGTGCATAGGCATTCCGTGTGAGGTGTTTTCTCTATGTTCTAAGTTTTCTAAAGTAAATATGTCATTTTTCATATAAATAAAATAAAATAAAAAGAATCCTATACCTGAAAGAGAAAAAATAGCATGCAAATCAATTGTGCTGGTACAAAACAATGAAATGGGGGAATCTTTTTAACTTCTTATTTTAGTTGGCTAAATTAACCCTAATGATCTCCTACATCTAGCCTGAAGTCCTTCCTACCCTTCTCCTCTCAAAATTAGCCAGAAAGAAAGGAGAGGGAGGACAGATAAAGATTTATAGGAAGCCAAGTGAAAGGTGGTATTTAACACTTAATCCCTCTAATCTTCACTTTTGCATGGAGGAAAGGGACCTTGAATATTTCTAGCGCTCCCTCCTGCTCCCCTCTGTGAATGGAGTGTTTTGCTTAATTGAGGAGCTCAGAAAGAATTGAGCGAGTTCCACTGAGGAAATCCTCCAGCGACCCTCTCCTTGGGCAAGTCTGTCCTCTGATCACATAGTTCCTTCCATTCATTGCTTCCAGTGCATGGCTCCAATGGCAGAAGCCTCGGTTCTTGTAACTCCGCCAGTACTTGGCAGGGCAGGGTTAATTAATTGTGGCAACAGTTAGGACACTGATGAGGCTGCATATTCACGTCATCTTTTTTAATTCACCTTTATATCATTAAAGGTGATATTTTGATCTCTGTCCCTATGGTTCCTGTGTCTACTTCTCAGGACATTCTAAACTGGAACAGGAGAGAAAAGAACATTTTATTACTACCATCAAAGCACAGTAACATTCTGTTTCCTTTTCTGTGCCCACCATAAGCATTATTTTTAATATGTGTATTTTCTGTTATTCTAAATGTTTTGTGATTATTGCTGACATTTTCAAAAAATAAATATGGAGCAAAAATTAAAAAATAAGTCACATAAAGTCACACAAAATAGGGATTAAAATCTTATGTATCTTATGAAACTAAAGTTGTAATATATATAATTATATATAATTTAAATTTTCCATATATTATTATAGTAAAAATAATTTATTCCTAAAATAATAATACATATATATAATGTAGTGTTTTACACTTATATTTATATACTACTGATTTTCCATTTCCAACCTTATGTCTAATAGTATAGTATTTTACACTTTCTATTAGACTTTTTTTCATTTTAATTAATTTCAGAGGCAATAGAGCAGCAAAGAGCAACAGCTTCCAGAATTACAGTGGTAGATTTAGAATCCAGATTCTACTACTTGTTAGCTCTCTAACTTTGGGCATGTTTCTTAGTGTCTCTATACCTAAATTTGTGTCTCTATGAAATGATGATAACAAAGCAGTACCTGTCATGTTTTTTGTAAACATTATAAGATGATCTGTATAAACATGGTGAATACGATTAAGTCTCTGCCCTCCTGTGTTTACATTCTATTTAAATATTTTTTCCTACTTTTATTTTTTAACTAATTTTTTTCTTTTCAATTACAGTTGACATACAATATTTTATTAGTTTCAGGTGTACCCAATGATTTGATATTATATAACTTGTTAAGTGATCACCCCAATAAATCCAGTACCTATTTGACACCATACATGGTTATTACAATATTATTCACTATATCCCTATCTCTCTGTCTCTGTCTCTGTCTCTCTCTCTCTCTCACACACACACACACACACACACACACACACACACAAATGGTATTCAAGAAATGAAGCCATAGTTAGTGTAATAGAGTGAAAGGGTGAGGAATTGATATTTTGGAAAAAGCTGTTCAGGGAAGACCTCTGAAAAAGAGCAGCCTGCATGAAGCGAGCATACTAAGTCATGCATAGGGCTTGGGAAAGAACATCCTAGGAAGATGGCACAAGTAGACAAAACTTGACTTAGAATAGGCTGAGGAGATGCACGTGACAAGAGCAGAACGAGTAAGGCAGAGACTGGCATGGCATGACTTTGAAGAGGTAAACAAGAGCTACACTATGAAGGGCCTCAGTGGCTGTGGTAGAGAGATTGACTTGTTTCTGAGTATGACGTGAGGTTGGACAGTTTTAAGCAGTGAGGGAATAAAATTTTATTTACATTAGATCAAGCCAACAAATAAAAAACAAGTTGACAACTATATAGACCCACACTCTATCCAGGGCAAGAGTGGAAGCAGAGAGAATAGTGAGGATGCTCTTGCTATGAGCCAGAAATAAAGAGCTCAGACCAGGGAAGTCATGTATCAGGACTGGGCCTTCAGAGATCCATGAGTAAGGTGTACTGTCTGCAGAAAAATTAAAACAATCATAAAACCACCGTAAAGAAAGTCTGCTTTTTATTGTCCCCATGCTTTCAGCAGTTCTAAACATTGGTAATCAAATACTTGTCCCCAGAGGGGCAAGAGCTTCAGTTGCGCCTCCCCACCCTATTTATGCCAGTGGACATAGTGACAACTGAGAAACTGTTAAAATGCCATCAAATGTTTGAAGGCATTCAGCAGAATTTACTGATGAATGGGACCTAATAGGTGAGAAAATGCAACCTCAAACATACTTACTACAGCATTTAGGTGAAATATGACACTGTGTGATTAATTCTTCATGTTACATAATATGTGTATAATAAACTTTACATATGGTCGAGGATTTGTTAGTGGATTATGTACCTCACTCCATTGATTTTTCTTTCAACTAGCAGTTCTACACTGTATTAATTGTGTTTCTTTGTCATATGCTTTAATACGGGATGAATTAAGTTCCATTTAATTAATATTATTTTTCCAAAAGTTCTTGATTATTCCCATTTATTGATTAATGTATTGGTAAAGATGCTTTTGGCTACAAGTATCAGGAACCCCAACTGGAACTGACAAAAAAGAACCCTTTGATCTCACATAAGAGAAAGTTTACAGGTAGGGCCAACTTCATATTTGGTTGACTCAGCAAATCTCAGATGTTTTCATGGAATTGGGTTCTTTGTGTTTTCTCCCTTTTCTGCCGTCCTGTCCTCTGTGTTGGCATGTCCACAGATCACGATGCAACAAGACAACACCCAGGGAAGTGACGAGACTGCCTGTTCCTGTGGCTCTGAGGAGGGAGGAACTGGGTCACGTGCACATTTTAGAATGAAGCCCAGAGATGGGAATGGTTGCTTTTGTATCCCGTAGGGGTGTCGGCTTCCCTTTGGGTACATGTATGTGTATGTTTGGGGAGGAAAGGGATATGGGAGAAAAAGAAGGCACAGAGAAGGGGAGGGAACTAGGCCGTCAGGGAAGGTCTAACTACTAGAGCAACATAAGGAACTCAGAAGTCAGAGGGAATCTACCCCTGAAATTATTTTGTGGGAGACTAGAGGAACGTTGCTTTGGGTAGGAAAAAGATAACCAAAGCATCAGAAAAACACTGAACTCAAGCGGTGACTTTAGAACTTTATTACAAGGACAACCCGTAGTAGGAAATTCATTTTATATCACAACCCTAAAGCAATCTTATACATTATGAGTGCAGGGGTGCATGTATATAAGTATCTACAGTCTATATACAATTATATATAACATATATAAATATACACATTTTTATTCTAAGAAAGTAAATTAAATTTTAAAGTGTTGAGCTTAGAAGTCAGTTGGTGAATGTTTATTTTAACTCTCTTTTGAGAATTTCTGTCTCAAAGACAGGCAGTGTTTTGCATTTTGGTCATTTTTCTTTTGCGGAGATAATGAGGGTGGGGACTCTGCAACTGCAGGCAATCGCTTTGAGCTCTGAGCACTTTGAAGAGATTAGCCCCATTGATATTCTCTTCATTTTTGGGAGAGAAAGGCTGTCTTCCCCAGGGTATAAGAAGATGGACAGCTATTGAATAGAAACTGCTTTTGTCTAGCAGATAGTATGGTATTAAATATTCTCTTCTTAAAAGACATATAAGCAACATTAGAAAGTTCTGTAAGATGATCGGGAGCTTCATTACACTGACTTGTTAATTTTGTCTGAACCTGCAAAGTTAAATTTAGTATCATTTACCTGGAAAATAGCCTTAAAGGAGTTTGAGCCTGGACTGTATTGTTATTAACCCAGCCAACTGGTGATGAGCAAGTTAATTATCCTGGGGATTAAAAGAGGAAACAATGGCATGATTTCTGCCAGCAATACAATGAAAAATATGCAAATGAACTATTTGGAGGTCTGTCTGCACAGTAGGACTTTACTGGACAGTGACCAGTATCTCTCCTGTGTGGATTCAATCAAAGATATTTTTTTATTATTTAATAATGTTATATTTTGCTAGAATTCTGATAAAGCCATGTAAATGTTTTATGCCAGATGACTTCACATGCATTATATTATTGTTGTTTCAGAGAAGTTCAATTAGCAAAACTCTCAATTTAAATGACTTTCTGTCATTAAGATCTTTCATGTGAGAGGAATATAACTATATAAGCATATGACATATATGTATATATATATATATATTTTTTTTTTTTTTCTCCCAGTGCTGCAGTTCTATCTAGTGTCTGGCTTAAATACAAGAGCTTCATCTACTGATTAGCTTCCTCCTTCAAGCAATCAGTTAGATACTGAATCCTTTTGAAGGTCATTATACCCTTCCCTTTCTGAAAGCATCCCTTGAAGTTTAATAGCTTAGCATGTTTCTGTTACCTTGTGTCCCTTGCTCTGTTATACATACATAAAAAGGGATATTACTTTTATTCAGAGAAAGTAATAAAAATCTGTGATTTAGGAAACAAGGTTATTATCAAATAAGCCTTTATTTATGCTGTTCACACTATCTTCAGGATATCACAACTATTGATCAATTTCAGGTCAATTGGATGTGTGAAATAGAAGTACATGCCATAAACTCATGATTATATACTATGGTTTGAAGCAGAGAATTTGATGACATGTTACTGTACCCTCTTTGGTCTTATTGCCAGTGCATTCGACAGAATCTCCCTGTGCCAACTCTAAGAGCCAATTTTACCAGGATATAGTTTTATACACTTCTCCAGGGTGTTAGAAATTAAAAAGTTCTACCATCTCCACCCCTACAAAGCCATAATTCCAGTCTCAATATTGTAATCAGAGATCCTGGCATGCACTATGTGGCCCTGGGATGGAGTAATAGGGTTGGGTGTGGGATTTCCTGCAGGATGTCTAGGCTCAGAAAATTGCTGTTCTGCCTCATCTCCAAGAGCACGTCACAGGATCCTAAAAGGCTGTGATTCCTTAGCCCTTGACACTAGAACCAATGAAAATTTTCCAGGATCAATATAACTTTCAATGTAATAAGATAAAGTAAGAAAACTCTAATCTGTAAGTCTCATCACTTTTGCTTAGGGCCACTGCCTTTGTTATGTTGGACCTTAATTATTATGGTAAAAAGTTGGAAGACCAATCTCTAGCTCCTTGACATTGAGAAAGATTGTTTATAGGTGCTTAGAATGTTAAAGTACTCCTTTTCCAGTGTGTTTTTTTCTCTAATTTACAAAATGTTTTGTTTTTTTGTTGCACTTTGCTGAGTTATTTGCATTCCCCTTGTGCTATTATTTAAATAAGTATTTACTGATTGATAACTACAAAGAAAATGTTTATTGAGAGTCTTTACTCCTAGTCATTATCAGTGATTGGAAGTTTTCCCTGAGCTTTTTAGGTGATTTTTGAAAAGCACCCATCATACTCTTTTATGTTTAAGTTTGAGCATATTTTCAGCAATTTTGCCTGGCTTTTAAAGGAGAACTCTGGCTCCTTGCACCAGTAAAGTATACTAGCACATTAGCTCTACTCCTGTGTTGTAAAAAGATTTTATCTTGTTCCATAGATTCAGTGGGTACATGAATTACTAGTGGAAGAATCTCATTTGAAAATATTGATTTATATCTGATACCACTGTATCAAGTATTACTGAAGTTCTTTTTTTTTAATTTTTTTTTAATTTATTGATTGTAGAGAGACAGAGAAGAAGGAAGAGAGAGAAACAGCAATTTGTTGTTCCATTTACTTATCATCCATTGTTGCTTCTTTTATGTGCCCTGACCAGGGATAGAACCCGCAATCTTGGCATATCGGGATGATGTCCTAACCAACTGAGCTACCCTGCCAGGGCCTGAAGTTCTTCAGAACAATAATAGACATTGTATATTATAAGTGAAAAATTAATATTGAAAAGGTTCAGTTTTTGTTACCTGCATATATTAATAGTATAATGATAGGTGATGAAAAAAATCAATCCAAAAATGCGAACTTGTCGCTCTCCTTAGTCAAGTGTGAGGAGAGTCCTCCTCCATGCAACTTCGGCCCAGGATGACAAAGGTTCTTCAGTTTTCAGCCCCCAGTTCCAAAGGTCACTCCGGGTCAACATCTAGCCAGTTGATAAGAGAAGGAAGAGAAAAACAAAGAGCCTGCTCTTTATCCACCTTTGCACAGATGTACAAATAAATCATTTTTACTACCAGAGATGGTTGCTATAGATAGTTATCCCTTAAACATGAACACAAGAACTGTGGGAAATTGTACAGATTACAGTGAAGAAATTCTCCAAACAGATCTTAGTACGCCGCTCTTTTCAGTTCCCTCTGTCCTACAGTTGCGGTTTTCCGAGTAGGCTACTAAGCTGTCTTTCAAAGGTTTATTTGAGCAAATGGCAGTTCCATCTAAGCACAAAGAAAGTGAAATAACCCTATAATTTTGTAGATTTTTAAAAGTAAGCTAAGAAAAAGATTATTCTCCTTTTCCTTTGGTTAAAAAAAAAAAAGTACAGTTGTACATCCTTTCCCTTTGGTTGCTCAATAACAATCTTCCCCTGAATCTTTCAGGGGTCTCATATAACAATAGAAATACAGTAATGGTCATTTTTTTTAAAAAGCTTCCTGAGCTTGCTTGCTCTCCCACAAGAGACTCTAGTGGATTTATTGTGTGTATGTGCACGTATGTAATGATACATGTTTTAAAAAAATAGTTCTTTAAAACAAACAAAAAGAACGTTTTTCTTTGAAGTTATAGTGGCTTTTCTGGACATTATTAGCAGATATTTGGGGTTAAAATTTTATCCTAGATTATTTTCTTAATTTCTATTTTTAGAATAGCTCTTATTTATTTGTAATTAGTGCTAAACCCTAACTCCAGGAATGCTCATAAATATAGAAGACTTATTAGAAAACTAATTAAGGTCTAATATTAAGGATAATGTTGGGAATATATGTCTGTTAATGAAAACTCTCAGTATGTGAGCAGTAAATTTGTATAAAAACTAAAACCATCTTTCTTGTCAAGTGATATGATGTTATGGTGCTGTTGGTCATGTATACCCTATTTTTTATTTAAGCTCAAAAACCCTGCATTTTCTTTAACTTCTTTTCCTTAACATATGAACAATCACCAAGTAGTATTTTGCTTGAGAAATAGCTGTAAAATCTTTGCCCCTAGAATTGTATTTTAAAATTCTGGCCTGATGGTGACAGTTCCCTTCTTTAAGATCCTGGGTAGGAGCTACTGTCCCACCAGCCATTTCTTTAGCACCATGAGAATTCTACATCGTTGCTCTGTGGACTCTTGCCTTCTCCTTTGTTGAGTGAAATATCTTTCTTCACTCTTCAATGTTATATTCAAATAGCACTTTTCCTAATATCACTCTCTCATTTCTACTCAAGTCCATTCCCTGGAGCAGAATAAGTTCCCTTGTCACCTCTGCTCTTACTGCACTTCGAACGGATCTCAACTACTTACCGAATGACACACGCGTTTCATGTGTCATCTCCCTTGGAGGATGCATCCCTGGAGAAAGGCACGCTTCTCCACTCTGTGTTCCACATCTTTGCCACTGTGCCTGGCTTAGTGTGAGGGTTCAGTGTTTATGGAATTACGCTGAAGTTCATTTTATGCTGAGGTTATAGCAGAAAAAATTCTGGAACTATCTTTGGCCCAAGACATTTGCATATAATAGTTAAGTTTACATATAATAATCAGGTTATAAAATTTATAATCAGGATTACAAAATCTAAAACATGAGGACACTGATCCTTCAATTTCAGAACCTCTCACTTAGGCTTTTCTTAAAGAGAAATGGAAGTTTTTGGATCTAAGAATATCAGATTGTTGGAAACACAGTAAGAATTATGCAAAGGTCAGAAAGAAAGAAAGAAAGAAAGAAAGAAAGAAAGAAAGAAAGAAAGAAAGAAAGAAAGAAAGAAAGAAAGAAAGAAAGAAAGAAAGAAAGAAAGAAAGAAAGAAAGAAAGAAAGAGAAAGAGAGAGAGGGAGGGAGGGAGGGAGGGAAGGAAGGAAGGAAGGAAGGAAGGAAGAAGGAAGGAGGGAAAGAAAGAGAGAAAGAGAAAGAAAGAGTGGAAGAAAAGAAAAAAAAACTGCTTATGGCAGTCATTGTATTTGCTTTCCGGTTTGAGTTGGTGTGTTTATAACATGACCAAATATTATTATTGTGGTTTATTAAGTATTAATAATACTTCTGATGGTGTCAAATGAAGTTTCATAATAGTTAATAGAAACCATGAGCTTCTTTCTTATAAGCAGAAATTTAACATACTTAACAATAGTTTTCTAATTATAGAGAAGTGTTCAAGATAATTTTTGAGTGAGATAAGCAGGATATAGATATATGTCTATATTGCAATTTTGTAAAATAAATATGTGTGGATGTATATATATAAGTATATATAAAGCACATATATGTCATATATACTTGGGTATGTATATATAAGTATTATTTGCATATACACGCATATGGAAGAAGCAGAAAATGTAGCTAGTTATATTTTCTAAATTTCTTACTATAGTCATATTTAATTTGTATTAACAAAAGTCTTATTTTAAAATATCATTAAATCTAATATAATTAGATGCAATTAAGATTTTTTGGAATAAAAATTACTTGTTTAACTGAATTATCTTTCTTTAGACAGATGTTAGATTTCTGAAAACACTATTGTATATTTTTATAGTAAACTAATCTAAGAAATTGGAATGTAGGAGTCTTGAGGTTGCTACATTATGTAGTTTGTAAAAAATGATGAAAGTGATGGTAATCAATGTAGAAAAATGCATATATAAAATTGGAAACAGATGCTAATACACAGGTGGTTGAACACAAAATAATATAGCCCTGGTTCAGCAGTCTTGTGCTAAAGGAACATCTGGATATGTGTTTTATCCCTAAGCTAGAACTAGCTAACAAGAAATAAAATCAAGAAATTTCTTGAGTGAATAGAGTTGAAACAAAAAGTGAATTTTAAGGCAATCTTTAAGTGTATGTATTTCTTTTGAATGCCTATAAGGTAATGATGCTGATGCACTTGAGCCATGCATGAAGATATGTTGCTAACAAATATCTCATAGATACATCATATGTGTACATACAACTAAGTTTGTCATATAGCACTTAGTTTTTTTAATATCAAAGTAAAATCAGCTTTAATAAATATGAGCATGCTAACAGATAGCTCATAGATATGTCATATATGTACATACAACTTTTATAGCACATAGTTTTTTTAATATTAAAAGTAAACATTAATGTTTAATATTAATATTTAATATTAAAGTAAAATCAGCATTACTAAATATGAGCAAGTATATTATAAAAGCACCAGAGACTACAGTACCTACATTGCCTGCAGTTGGAGAGTAATTTAGGGGGACTTTAGGAATTTACCCAGCAGTCTGAGCTTGAGTTTATGCTTTGTGCACATACTCAGGGAAGAATAAAACAGGTTTGACATTTCTGCATATTTCATGTTATTTAGGAGATTTATCCAGAGCACAGTGGGTATTTTTTTGTTCTAATCCTCTTTTCTCATATGGTGTCAGACTGGTCTGCTGTGAGTAAACAGGTAATGGCTGTAGCATCTCAGTATAAAAGGACAGTTTATAAAATTTGGAATTATAGTATGGAGGCTCATTATACTCTCTGGACTAGCACTCAGAGTTCAGGTATTTCCAAAATAAATTTTAACTATCTTAAAAGGATTATAATGTCCATTCGATTTAATTGCTAACAAACTTTGTCTAAGAAGTCAGCATTCATCCTCCCTCTAAATGACCAGTTAATTCAGTAAGAACAAGTTATCATTCAGGCAACTAACATGTACTGTAGCATTATAGAAAAATCATAAAACTAGGGAAAAATTGTCTGGACACTCAGAAGTTGGCCAACCAAAGACCATGTATTACTGCAGTAAGTACAAATTGTGAATAGTATGTTTGTAGTGTAGGCTTTTATGATGATGGTCTACGGTTGGATTTTTCTTATACTTAAAAAAGTTTTCTGGAGTAATTAATAGCTCAGGCTGAATATGAAAGTTCTGATATTAGAGTGGTGCAAAATGACCTGCGACCTTTGCCTAGTCTTTAAGCCAAGCCCAACCTACCTGGGGCTACTTTTGGCCCTGAATGGACTGCAATTAAAATCTGTGTTCTCTCCATCATCCCTGATTGGTTTCATTATCAGTTTTATTAAAGATACAAGTGTTCTGTGCCATCCAAAAGTAAAGAAGACTTCTTGCTAATTTTACTTACTTAGTTTATGTTTCCAACTGTATTTAGAAGTAATTTTATAAAACATGACAGAAATATTGCTTGAAAGGCATTAAATCAACAATAGTCAGAATGAAGATTAACAGAGAACATCTGGGAAGGAGGAAAAGCAATAAATATGAAATTGGATTTTGTACTTGAAACTTTTGTATTTATAACACATCTCTCTCCTTAATACTAGGCTGACAGAAGCCTGTCAGCCTAACATGACATAATGAGTAGAGAAAAGGGAAGCCATACTTTTTGGCTAAAGGTAACAAACAGCACAAGGGAGAGACCTCTGTTTTTATATGGCAGAAAATCTGTCTGGCTTCCCTCTATCAAGGTGATTCGGTGTGTGTGGGCAGGAGGCTGGTTAACATAACTTTCTGTTTTACAAGCAGTCCTTTTTCTGTTTGCGAAACTCTGCTGGCTCCCAGATCCATGTTATGAGAACAGGGATGAAGTATAAAGGAGGGGCATGTAAAACTCAACTCAGGCATGCTCTGTACAGGTTGCCTCAGCATGGCTCTCGCTACACATGGCTTTGCATCTTTCCTTCCTTCACTTCTCCTTTTTCCTTTAATACCTCAGTTTAAATTTTATTGAAAAAGAAATCTTATAACTGCCTGCCTTTGTCACTTTTATAAGATGTAAAATTGTATATTTTATCCAGGCAAGTATCTGGTAGTCAAGCAGTTGTGTTTAATATCTGCATTACTATATAAACAATAGGAAATATCTAAAAGATGGTTTCCATCTAGTCAATGTTGTGATTGGCAGCTTCGCTATTTCTATGCCTCGTGCATCACAGTGACTTGAAGCACATTTTAGATGGCCCCTAAAATTACAACTACATGCTATTAAATTCCATCCGCCACCCACACATGCTCCTCGTACACACACGAAGTCATTGAGAACAGAAAATGCAACAATGATTTGAAACCCTGTTATCTGAAAAGTTTTATGGTCTTTAAACTTCTATATATTTTTCACTAGATTGCACATGGAGTAAAACGAACTGACAGTTTATCTCTCTCTCTCTTTTTTGAAACTTTTGCTGGAATGAAACAACCAATAAATAACAAAAGAAGGGGGGGAATCAAACTTAAGAATCTAGACATATTTGCACTAGACAATATGTCTTGCAATTCTTTCTTCTGTTCAATGGAAGTGCTACAGGATGACAAACATGTGTATTTTAGGTATACGTATTTCATGATAAGGATGAAAAAGGCTATTTCTTTCTCCTTTCAATCATTTTACAGCTACTGCATAATTGTGTAAGCTATATAGGTTCTGATTTATAAGATATGCAAGTATTAATGTGATCCAAAGGGACCAAGACTGAATCACATGCTCCAATCGATTCTGGAATTTTCCCATCTGCCTTGCGTTTTAGCCATTTTAAGGAACTTATCTTTTTATGAAGTGCCAGGGTCATGTCAATTTATTGTACATAAATACCACATCTATTAATCAGACACTTTCCAAACTTCCTGATAAAAGTTTTGAATAAGGAATAAAATATATACTTTAAAATTATTTCATCACTGTGACCATTGGTTGTATACTTCTTATATCCCAAATTACCAGAAACTTTATAAGAAATCGCAGCAGTGAAGTGTTTGGCATGTAGTAAATATGCAAATCGTTGTTGGAGAAATAAATGACTCTCACGTATAGGTGTTTTTCTAATAGAGCTGGTCAGTGGTAATCTTCAGTTTCATTATTTTTCTCTTTCAAAAGTACTATTTAGGGTTTCAAGATGGCCCATCCTGTTTGAATTGCTACCCGTTTCTCTCAATTTGAAAATGTAAACATCTACTACAGGTTTTTCAATGTGGTTCTCTGAGCTCAGATTTAATCATTAGCAGATCCATTTCTGTTTTGATATGTTGCCTAAATTTTCTTCTTGAGATTACTGTGCCTTATTATCAGAAAGAAATTCACTCAGGAACAAATAGTAGACTATCTGGTGAGGAGAAATGTAAACAAATAAGAGTTATTTTTCCCCAGTAGCAGGAATTGTGGAGACAAAGAATCACTAGTTGGTGCAGAGGCTCACTGTTGGCAGTCAGGCACCTCTACAAGTGCCCCAGCCTTTCTCTCGTGCCGATGTAGGGGAGGAAAGCTTTTCCCTTCATTCCTGTTAGGTCCTTTGGCTGGTCCAATAATTGACATGAAACAGATTAACAGGAGAAAAACAATTTAATTCATAACATATGGGAGCATATAAAAATATGAAACTCAGAGAAGTGACCAAAACAGGCAGCTTTTATACCTTTTAGAAAAGGAAACAATATATTTCTGAAGAATTGTCAAGACAAAGGAGTTGGGCTTGTGGTAGCAAATTAGCAAAGAAGTGAAAAGATTTCCTGATTCAGCCTTCCCAGCCCTAAATTAAATTCCCTATCTCAGATGATAAGGATGCCTCTACCCTTCTGGTACAGGGAGGGTACCTTTCCATGGGAAATTTATTTTCTGCCTTCCAGGGAACAGAGGAGATCCAAGTGTCCTTCTTATACAGGCTGTTTCTAAGTACAGTAAATTTAATTTAAAATAATATGTCAAAGTGCCATATTTTGCTCCCCTTCAGCAAAACATGGCTGCTGCAGCTCTAGGCTTGTTCAAGTCACAAAGAAGAAGGTGAAGGGGAGGCATGAGCAGCTCCTTTCCTTCAATAAATAAAGCAATAATCCTAACAGACTTCTGATTATTCTTTGTTGACTTGAGCCTTGTTGAAAGGAAAGCAGAGAAAACGTTGAGGAGACAGGTCACCTCTTCACTCTTCCCCTATTTCTGCTCAGAGCTGTCCTGGCTATTTATATTCTCTCCTTCCATGCAGGTAGAGGTAATAATGTCAACTCTCAATACCTAACTTATTTTTAGTCTAAGAAATAGAGCCTTCATGTCATTTCCCCAAATGTACTTTCATTAATCCCAAGAGTTTCATTGACCCTCTGTGCACTGGATATGCCACCTGAGACTATAAAGAAACAATCACAAGTGGCTGAGGTATGTTTAAATCACATGAAAAGTACATCTCTTCAAACACTTGAAAATTTCAACAAGAAAACTGCCACATTATCTCATAGTCTAGGTCCTATTCTAGTGTGGTCTTTACTATACACTTATTCATAGTACAAATTCTTAAGTGCTTAGTTTCAGTTTATCTCATATGGACCAATAACAACAACAACAATAACAAAAACTAGATCAGCACCAGTTTTCCAACCCCTTGTCACCTAATGGATACTCTTGTACTGTAGTCCCCCCTTATTCATGGGGGACATGTTGCAAGGCCCCCAATGGACTCCTGAGACCTCGAATAGTACCAAATCCAATATGTACTAGGTTATTTTCTATACACACATTCCTCTGATAAAGTTTAATCTATAAATTAGGCACAGTTAAGCGATTAACAATAATAATAAAGCAGAACAATTATAACAATATGCTGTAATTACAGTTGCATGAATGTGGTATTACTAAGTAAACTAAGCGCTCCTTGAACTCAAGCAGTGCCACTACATGAGATACTGTGGCAGTCGATCTAGTAACAGAGCCAGCTTCTAAGTGACTACTGGTCCAGTAGTGTATACATCATGAATACACTGGACAAAAGGATGCTTCACACTCCAGACAGGACAAAGCTAGCTGGCGTGAGATTTTTATCATGCTACTCAAAACTGTGTGCAACTACAGATTTATAAATTGTTTATTCCTGGGGTTTTCCATTTCATATTTTCCAACTGCTGTTGACTAAGTAGCTGAAACTGCAGATAGGTGAAGGCTACTGTATTCTAATATTTTGCTCCTCACTTTCCTTTCAAATATGATAAATATCTCTTTCTGTTTCTTCCATTTAGATGAAAAAATCCATGATTCCTGGTATACCATTTAAATATAATTTGATCATAATATTCTGGTATTAAAAGCCACAAGGCTTATTTATGTCATATAAATATAATATTATGAAAATCTTTTAATATTTATTAATAATTACCACTCATCTCAAAATATTCTCTTTATATTTGCTGATCTTCACCAGTTTGCTCTGAACAGAATTGGTATAGCTGGACTAACCCATAACAAATTACTGTTTAAACTTATTTCTTTTGCCTTCCATGACAGCAAAAATGTATGCATTTCTTTTTAACCCACAATGTTTTCTGGAAGATCTGTAGTACATTATGAACAAGCTATTGGTGACTATTACCTGTACATTTTTTAAGGGTAAATTTGCAACCAGTTTCAGAGTCAAAAAACAAAAGGGCATGATTTGATTAAAAATCTTATTGCTGGATAGTTCACAGATATCTGTCAGCAGTTTTGGTTCCCTTTAAAGGGCAACACATGGCTGACTAATCTCATAATAGAATTTATATGTGCAATTATTGCCATATAATTCAACAAATCACCTTTATCACTGAAAACCTAAAGCTTTCAATTTTTTGCATTTTAGTCATGGAGGGATTAAGAAGATAGGCTTCTGTAAAATGAATTTTAATTCCTTTAGAAAGGCTTCATTAAAATTTAAGTAACTTATTGACAAAATTAATATAATTAGTTCAAGTCTTTAAAAGAAATCTAGTTTTTGCTTTAGCACTTAGAATATTTCTATGGATATTTTTTAAAAAGGCAGCTGGACCTTTTAGGATCAAATTACTTATTAACATCAAGATTTAGTTGTGCTTACTAACATCAAAAAATTAACATGCATACTGATTGACAATTAAGGTAGATTTACTCACAATATAATTGACATGAAGTGGTTGAAAAATGCTTTAAAAAATATGCTCATTTTAGAGGCAAGACTGCTTTCTAAGCACATCCCACTGAAATCGAGCACGTACAGACAGTTCAAGGAAGCAACCTCCTGAACTTGGGTCTGCCTCTCTTATAAGATTTTTTATATACATAAAATGAGACACTTTATGTAAATTAGTGAGTACAATTCCTGCCACACAATGTGCACCTAATAACTTCTGGTTATTATAGGGAAGCTTATTTCTTAGTTACTGGGTGGAAGCATTTTATGTTTAGAAATGAGAACACCAGTTCAGAGCAAAATAACAAAAAGAACAAAACATATTAACATAAACAGATACACTTGCACGAAAGGTCCCCTAATTAATTCTTATCTAATAAGAGGAGTTTACAGAATGATGATGATGATATTAATTACATGTAGAGAAAAGAACTAGAGAAATTGCTAAGAGGTATTTCTTTAAACATTAAACAGATATATTAAAAAAGCACATGTATTATCTTATTCCAAGAAATGAAGAGCTGTACATGAACTGGATTGGTTTGAGAAATTTTCAAAGCTCAGGAGGACTCTCAGAATAGGGAAAGCAAATTAGTGGAGACCTATGTACCTATGTAATCGAAGACTAAGAGGCAGAGGTTTGAATGGGGCAGATGCAGAGTGATATGGAGATCAGAGAGCAGAGGAACCTGACCGTTTCATGTGGAGTAGCCTGGAAACACACACGACACCATCACCCCTTTATCTCTTCATTCCGTTTATTCCTTCATATCAACTTTCACGGTCTGTAATTCTATTTTCTCCACTTATTTAATTTACAACCTCTCTCTCCCACTGCAGAGTAAATTCTATTAAGTTAGAGTCCTTGTCTGTCCTCTTCAGCACTCATATTATCATACCTAGCACTGTACCAGGCATGAAAGAAAATAGTCACTAGTTCTAAAAAATTTTTTAATTAAATTAATAAATTAACAAATGTGAGCTTAAAATTAAAGGATTAACTCTTTCGATGGACTGTATTGGGGAAATGGTGGATGACAGACATCGTCAGGCATGAACCGCAGAATCCCACTTCTCCTTCGCTCCACTGCGTTGCCTTTCACCGTAGGACTGCTCTCCGTGAGCTCTCAGGGCCGCCAGAAATGTTCGTAGCTCATGGTGAAGCCAGAGTATAAAGCATTAGATTGTGACTGTTTAAGTTGGAATTCGTGTTCTGAGGGTAAGAAAGAAATATTTGTCAGAATCTATTTGGAGTTTTTCCCTTTTCTAAGCTAAATAAACAATCCAAGTTAAGAAAGAAAGAGAAGTCACTGGCGGTTGAGACGCATAGGGAGTGATGAGGACTAAGCGATTTAGCTGACTTGGGTACGAAGTATATGACAAGGAATGAAGAGATTTACAAGTGCATCAGTAGATGTTACCACGGAGGAATGACAGTGACCAGAACTACACAGTTTCCCTTCCTCCCATTCACGTAACCTTAGGTGAGCGCCCTGGAACATATGGGCCACATGGAAGAGAAGGGATGGATGGATGGAAAGAATTTGCTAAACTCACTAATGTGCTATGAATTTTCAAAATGAAATTCTCCCTTATGGGAGGGGGAAGAGCTCAATACAGAACCTTAGACAACATGCACACAAATAGTTTCAAAGGAGCCAGTGGATGTGTTTCTAAGTTTCCTCATTCAGGAGGAGCTCTATATAGCCGTAAATAGTTGTAACTTAAATATGCATACGTTCATTGACGTACACATGCCCTCCCCCACACACAGGATTTAATTATATTTGTTTTAATCTATAAAAATCTTCTCTTGTTTAAATGCCTGTCAATTAGTCCTCAACCTTGATCAGGCTGCTTAGCAGGTGAGAGGCATCATGTTGCAGGTAATATATCAGTATTTATACTGGTATGTTAATGTTTTAAATCACTACCCAATGGCAAAATGAGATTTTAGCAACCTGATTTTATCATTTCTTTTTATTATGAAAAGTAAGTACTCATCCATCTACCCATCATTTATTCAACAAATACTCGCCACTTTTTATCAGAATGCAAAAGCTTTTCCGGAAAATATCAGTAATTTAAGTTTACCCCTCATTGTTCAGATATGACCAATATGCCTTCCCTAGCAGCAAGGGAAACTGGGAAAGAAGTCTTTCGTGGTCCACAGAAGAAGGCAGCATGTAATAGGAGGGTTGGGAATTTTCGTGTAAACAGCATCTGCCATAATAAATAATGGAAAGAACCTCAGGTTAAGATAAATCTGCCTAACCAAATATATATTAGCTTTATAGTTATTTGTGATTACTCTGGTGATGTCATATTTCTTAGCCCACTCCCCTCGCCCCATTTTCCTCCTGAACAAAGCAGAAAAAAATAAAGAGAAAATAAAATGAGAAGAATGATATGGTTTTCAAACTTTTGGCCAAAGTACAAAATCATGCTTTGAGCTATTTCCTGTATCCTCAACTCCTCTAACGTATTATTAAAGGGAATTGTTCTATTTAAGAGATTTTCAGATTGGAGAGACCTTTAGGGAATATGACCTTAAGAAGCAGAGGCTCTACTCCAGCAACGACAACTATAACCATGAGAACCCCAAATGATGAGGAACTGAATAGGTCAGAGTGTGTGCTTCGCTAGCTCTGCACAGATCATGCCTTTCTTCTGTGTCTCCACTTCTGAATATCTGCCTCACACACGGCTCCACCTCTGACCTGACCATGTGAAACTGGTTCACTGAAGCTAGAGAATAAAAGTTTGCAATGGAAAGTTGAGAGACACTGCCAATAAAGCATTAATCAGTTATGCCAATAAGCCTATTTGAAAGTATAATGAGAATCTGTAAGGAAACTTATTTTTGTCCCATGCAATCTTTTTAAACATTGTGTATTCAGCCATTCAACACATGCTTATAAAGCATGTACTGTTTGTCAAGCCACTATATGACAAAGTATGTGTCCCCTGTACTTGGCCTTTGGTTAGGTACAACCATAATTCAATGTCTGAAAATGACATTTAGATGCAATTGTTTTTAATTGTATGTGATTCTTCAAGTCATAAATTGAAACAATTGAAGTTCCATATTTTAGAATGAATGGGGTGCATTAAACTACATATATGTATTTTATTGTCTTTACATTTCAAAAACTAAATATGCTTTGCTATTTAATCCACATGGAATATTTCTTCATATTCATAAAAATGCAAACTCTTTGCAGATGTAATTGCTTAGTCTTCAGAGGCAAGAAAGTTTTGCTTCTAAGCTTCTCCTTGGCCTTATGTTTACCTGCTACAGTACTGAATAATAATTTTAGAAATGCTGAACTTCTGTTAGTTAACAATGTCCAAATGTGAAAATCTGTTAATGCAATTAACTTTATACTTCTTAAATAGCACAGCTATCTTTGTAAGCTGTCTTTTACCTATATCAGAGTCATAAAATAATTTCATGATAATTACTTATTTATTCAAATGGGGGATTCCTCATCTCTATGTGCTTCATTTATAGCAGGTTGTGAAGGTCTGGGTGTGATTTAGGAAGAAATGAGTAGTAGTCGATACTCAGTAACATCACTTGACCAGGAAAGAGCTCAATTTTTTACACAAAAATAATGGTTATTTTTCTCCTAGTCATATAAAATTTCACTTTCAGAGCTAACAAGTCAATTCATATAATTACCTTCTACTGCTCAGATTCGTGCAGTACTTCTCACAGTGATTCTCCTGACTCCTCTAAGCTTTTGGCTGAGGAATGACAAACACACAGATATTCTGCTTGTTAGATTAACATGAGAAAACAGAATTTGCATCTGGCCACTAGGTCTTTACTCATCAAATCAGCAAATGGAACTAATGTGGAATAATAATGGGAGAGCTGGCTTTGAGAACAGAAGACTAAAAGGGATTTTTATAAAAACATGCAGTTCACATTTAAAAAATCACAAAAGCCATTAAACACCGAATGCACCTTATTTTTCATGTCGGCTGAGGTTGTCATTGTCTCTTCTAGGACATTCCTGATTTTCATGCTGCAAGTAAGGCTACTGAGATCTTTTTGTTAACTGTTTTAAATGTGTCTTGTAAACAGTGTTCTTGTCTTTGGATAAAATCCTATACTATACCTTTGCATATTGCACATTTTTAAACTTGGGCTTAAATTGAAGAATTTTTTAAAACTACAGTAAAATGTGATCCTAGGAGATTATCACAAAACCAGCAAATGCTAAATATAATTTTCCTCTGTTGAATGCATAAACACCGTTTTTACATTTTTCTCCATGACATTTTGATAGAGTGATTGAAAATACTCCAGGGAAGTGAGAGGTTTTTAAGAGGGACTTTAAAAAAATCAACTTAATTATATAGTTAGCTCCTTTACATGCCAATGAACGTATGTGACTATTAAAAGTAAACTTGTATCCTTCTCTATTAAAAACTGAGCTAACAGGGTTTATGTTTTGAATTATCAAAACTACCAACAATCCTCTTTAAAAACTGGTTAATGCCACTTACAATTTTCACATAAAATTTGATTTTATAGTTGGAAAAAATAAAGTGATTAAGAATTTTAGTTGAGTGAACTTGTCTTCAAAATGACCATAGTAGCCTAAAACTACCTTCCATTTCCCTGTTTCATTTTCAATCAAAATGCTTGTACTACAATGTCACTGGGTTTTCTCCAGATGTTGCCTCTCTTTGTCTCAATACAGATGCTTGCTGATACTCCCCTTGGACTAATGGGAGGTAACAAAAATTAAAAGGGAATGTGAGTGGGACCTTTGCAGACTTCTTTTCTTCCTCACTTGCCAGACTGCATTGTTTGCTTTGGAATTTATCTAAGAGTTGGCTTGAAAATTTTAGAGTACAGTGTTTCTTTTTCCTCATATATACCTGAAAATTAAAAAATACATATATATATACATATATATATTCTTCCACATAATTGATACCTAAAATTATTTTATAAAATTAAATGATCACAAAGAATGTTTCCTCCAGCATTTTATGTATCATATAAGTGCTATAAATGTATTTTTTTTAAAGCTTGTAGCTGTAGGTTTAAATTAATAATTTTATTATAGATGAGAAAAAGGTCAGTCTTTATTATCATACCAATCAGCCAAATCAGGCTTTCTCTGTTATCAGTTCAAATACCAACATTAACATATGTTCTCAAAATAGCTATTGTTTTGGAACTCTAGAGAGGGAGATAAACAATTAAACAGTAGAATGATAGATAGGAAGATAGACAGATAAGTATCTAGATAAGAAAGAAATGGTCTAACAGAATCCTGGAGCCTTGCCCAGATTTGGTAGGGAAAAGGCCCCGCCACCTCTCCTGTCTCTCGCCAGAGCTCCTTTTGCTTCCATGTCAGACTCCCATTAAGAGCCATGCATTTTCTAATTGTCCCTTGGTTTAGCGGGGCTCCCTTGGTTCTACCCAAGGTAATAATACACTTCTCTTTAGCAAACTAGGAAAACGATGGAAAAAGGAATCTTGAAAGGAAATACCAAGGTGCTGGGAACCAGAATGTTGTGAACCAATTTTAGGACAGGGCTCCTGTACAAACTGAGATTACAGGAAATGGTTATCCTATAGGTCCGCGGTCATGTACCCACAGGACAGGCTTTGTGACTCCCAAGGGTACCTCACACGGATTTAAAGATCATTGACACCATCTCAGTAAAGATATAATTGACATATAACACTGTGTAAGTTTAAGGGCGTAAAGTGCTTGTAATGTGCAGATTCCCGAACTTGAATCCCAACAGTTTTTTACTTACACAATCTGAGTGAATCCCAACAGTTTTTTACTTACACAATCTGAATGAATCCCAAGAGTTTTTTACTTACACAATCTGAATGAATCCCTGGATTTGACTTTGAAAAAACAGACCAAGGGCAAAGGAATGAATAGGTGAGGAAAAAATAACTATCTTAAGAGAAACTAAAGTGAGGTTACGACTCTGTGAAGGCATGGGAGTCCATGTTTTTTTTGTTTGTTTGGTTTTTTTCCTAAACAGAAATTTATGAAAATATGGACAAAAAATTACAGGGCTTCGAAAAAAAACAAAACAAAAAAAGAAAACAAAACAATTCTACCTTCCCAGTAGTGATGACCATTTGGTGATAAATTCACAAAATAGTATAAAAGATGTTCATGAATGATGGATGTAGAACAAAAGGGTCACTTTTTCCCTCATGCTTTACGTTCTTTAATGTTTTTTTCCTGATGCTTTAAGAAAATGCCAGTGTGAAATAATTAATGAATAATGTTCAATTTTCTACTGAGTAACTTTACCATCTAGTAAAGCATTCTCTTTGCTAGTTTGCAAGGAGAAAAAAAGGATTTGTTTCTTCTGTTAAAGAAGGTTTTGCCATCCCTGGAGGCAAAAACAAAGAGAAAATAGTATTGTGTCTGCAGTTTATTGAGCTATATTTGAGTGGCATCATACAATCCTTTTCATTTTTATTCTTTTAATTTTCCAGTATTTCATGCCATTTTTAAAGGATTTTATTTATTTATTTTTAGAGAGAGAGAATGGGAGGGAGAAAGAGAGGGAGAGAAACAATGACGTGATGTGAGAGAGAAACATTGATATGTTGCCTGTCACATGCCGCCAACTGGGGACCTGGCCCACAACCCAGGCATGTGCCCTGACTGGGAACTGAACTGGGCACCTTTCGCTCTGTAGGATGAGGCCCAACCCACTGAGCCAAGAGGTCAAAGCTGTTGTGTGCCATTTTCGTTGACTTTGTTTTCCTTAATTTTTTTTTTTCATGTAATATTTCTCTGGTTAACAAAGACACATTGGTAAGCAAAATATCTCATTTGCCAAATTGTACCTAAATAAAATAGCTGTTCCATTGCCAAAATGCATTGCAAAAATAAGTGGTAAAACTGCAGTAAGCTTCTGTCTCACATCAAATTCCTCTGGAAGAGCTTGACCCCTTGAGACCAGAAATCTTATGCCTGAGAGTGCCATTAGGAGAAACCGACAGCGTAGTGACAGAAGAGGGTGGGAACAGGCAGAAGCCACACAGTGATGAGGCTTCTGCTCAAGTCCAGCATCGGCCTGACACCTGGGAGCTCTGCCACATGATTAACACTGTGGAGCTGTCCCTCCTTCAGGCAAAATTGCCAAGCTCTGTGCCCCTCTATCAGTCAGTGAGTGGCTGCAGAAGGCCACCTGGGGATAGAGAGGGGGCATAATTTCATAGACATTTCCAGGCAATATGACATTTAGCAAAAGATAATTTTTTTTGAAGAAAGCAAATTGCACCTATGAGCATTTAGCAGCCAACACTCCCAGCAGCTGGGGGATGGATGCTTCGCTGGCTACAGAAAGGGGACTTGGCTGAAGCCCCAACAGCCTGCTAAGCCAGTCAAATATATTTGTGTAATTAAAATGTTAAGAGCTTTCATTAAAATTCATTAGCATTCAATCCAAAGTCATCTTTCTTCTGTGTGCCTGTAGGGGGGGGCAGTGCATCATTGGGTTGATTTGGTAAAAGCCCAGGACTACTACTACTGCCAAGGTTTGAGGCAGAGTGATTCGGTTAAAAAATAAAGTTCTCTGGCAGTAATAGACTTTTTTATGATTTATTTGCTCTGTGACCTTGAGTAGTTATTCAGCTTTTCTGGATCCAGTTCATTATCTCTGCATTTGCAGTCCTAATACCTGCCTGTGGGTTATGGCGAGAATTTGTGTGCAAAGTTGCTGACCAGGGGAAGAGACTCACTTCATGACCTCAGACACTTCCTTTGAAAACCAAAAATATACCCAGTGAGAAAGTGTTGCTGGGTCAGTACACATGGCATCTTACTGGAGAAAAAAAGGCTCAACCTGGGTATCACTTCTTTGTAAAAAGTCAGAACATTTAGTTTTATGTATTTTTTTTTAATAATAAAATTTTCAGACACTACTGAGGTGAAGAGTAATGCACCATTCAAATGCATCATTGCATCAGCAAAATTCGATGGCATTCTATAGAGGTTTCTAAAGAGAGTTACTCTTTATATAATACTCAAATATTACAGTCAGCAGATAGCAAATACAACTTGGGCAGACAAGATATTTAAGAAGGTCACTGACACACTCTGAAGCATTGTTATTACATAACCCACAGGCATGCATGGGCTTTTGTTTTTTCTACTGGTCACTACCTGATGGTGATATGTGAAACGTTCACTTCATACTTGTTTAAAGATAAAAGTCCTTACTTGGATCTCAAAAAGCAGCTATGGGCAAATCTATCTACCTGGATCACAGTAGTTTCAAAGCGTGTGCACTAATGCACATGTACTTACTCATAGGTTACTCAAGTACGTACTAGGTCCCCTTTCTCATTGTCTTTCACAGACTCCATACTCTTACTTTACAAACTTTCATAGCTGAACTTTGGATTTTTGGTGTCCGAAACTACAGGTACATTAGAAGCAGGAAAAGGAGATAGAAGGGGACCAACAATAAACGTACACACTATTTTCAAATTGGCATCTAGCAGCCCTGGAACCATAATTCTTCAAATTTGGGTATATTTTACTAGCACAAAATACATTTATGCACAGTATCACTTTAATCTTTATAATACACTAGAGGGTTTTCTGGTCAAATAGATGCTCTCGTTTTACATGTGGAGAATGACTGAGCATGTTTTTGACTTTTGTAAAGTCAAAATTAGTAAACGGCAATAACTTAAAATCCATATGTTAGATGTGCAAGGCTGCATGCTTATATTGCTAGATTTTAACAAATAAGTTTTCTTTTTAATAATTCAGAAAGCCCTTTATGAAATTCATTTGATAAAGGAAAGAAAGTTCTACACACTTGCTATGAGACCTGAAATACATGACCATGTATTTTATTTCTAAGTATATTTTATTGGTTATGTTGTCACAGTTGTCCCAATTTTTTCCCCTTTCTCCCCTCCACCCAGTAACCCCCTTTTCTCCAGCAATCCCAACCCCCTTAGTTCATGTCCATATGTCATGCATATAAGTTTTTTGGCTTCACTCTTTCTTATATTATTCTTAACATCCCCCTGTCTATTTTGTGTCTACCAGTTATGCTTCTCGATCCCTGCACCATTTCCCCTTTTATCCCCATTCCCCCTCCCAGCTGATAACTCTCCAAATGATCCTCATACCCATGCTTCTATTTCTGTTCTGGTTGTTTGCTTAGTTTGTTTTTGTTTTTATTTTTTAGAGTCAGTTGTTGATAGTTGTGAATTTGTTGTCATTTTAATGTTCATAGTTCTGATTTTTATTTTTTCTTAAATAAGTCCCTTTAACATTTCATATAATAATGGCTTGATGATGATGGACTCCTTTAGCTTTACTTGTCTAGGGAACACTTTATCTGCCCTTCCATCCTAAATTATAGCTTTGCTGGACAGAGTAACCTTGTAGGTCCTTGCTTTTCATCACTTTGAATACTTCTTGCCAGAGTCTTCTTGCTTGCAAAATTTCCTTTGAGAAATCAGCTGATAGTTTACAGGAACTCCTTTGTAGATGACTCTGCTTTTCTCTTGCTACTTTTAAGATTCCCTCTTTATCTTGAACCTTTGGCATTTTAATTATGATGTATCTTGATGTGGTCCTCTTTGGGTCCGTTTTTTGGGACTCTCTGTGTTTCCTGGACTTATATGTCTATAGTCTTCACCAAATCAGGGAAGTTTTCTTTCATTGTTTTTTCACATAAGTTTTCAATTTCTTGCTCTTCCTTTTCTCCTTCTGGCACCCTATGATTTGGATGTTAATATATTTAAAGTGTCCCAAAGGTTCCTAATCCTCTCCTCATTTTTTTCAATTTTTGTTTTTTTCTTTCTGTTCTGGGTGAATTTTTATTTCTTCCTTTTGTTTCAACTTGTTTATTTGAATCCTGGCTTCCTTCCCATCACTGTTGGTTCCCTGTATGTTTTTCTTTATTTCACTTTGCATAACCTTCACTTCTTTCGCTATTTTGTGGCCATACTTAATCATTTCTCTTTGCATCTTTATCACCAGTGTTTTGAACTATGCATCTGATAGGTTGGCTATCTCCATTCTGTTTAGTTCTTTTTTCTGGGGTTCTGTTATGTTCTTTCATTTAGACCATATTTCTTTGCCTCCTCAATTTAGCAGTCTCCCTGTGTTTGTTTCTGTGTATTGGGTAAAGCTGCTTTGACTCTGTGTCTTGGTAGTATGGCCTAATATAGTAGGTGTCCTGTAGGGACAGCCTTCCTTACCACCCAAACTGGGTACTCAATATGCACCTTCCATGAGAGATGATTACACTCTTTTCTTGTGGTTGATCCTTTGCTGCTGTTGGCAGATCAATGGGAGGGATTTATCCAGGTTAGTCAGCTGCAAGGAACTGGCCATGTCCACTGACCACCAACCTCTGCCTCTATGGAGGATCAGCTGTGCAGGAGCAGAATAATGATGCTCCATTATGGTATGTAGCTATTCACTGGGTATGCTGGCCCTGGGATTTCCAGGATGGTGTAGGCTAAGGTCAGCCCCTACCTGTGTTTTGTTCAGGCACCCTTCCTGAATTATAAAGCAATCTGAGATGGCTGCTACTTGTGCTGGGCTTGGAGACTCCCAGGCAAAGCCAAGCTGTGAATCTAAGAAAGCTGCTGCTAGTGCCAGGCCTGGAGCTCACTGAGGCCAACTATTGCTTGTTTGATAGAATTTAGAAAGTTGTGAAGCATGAGCCAAGACCAGCCAAGACCAAGCAGCTTGGGTTGGCCCATAAGTTGGGTGGATGGAGTCTCTGGGATCTCCAAGGGGGGTCGAACAGTGTTAGTGAGGTTGATGGAGTCTCAGATTTGGCACCAGCTTGCCAAATCTGTAGGGGGAGGTTTTAGAAAAGGGAAAATAGCCTCTGCTCAACTTGATGGCAGACACTTCAGTTCCTCCCTGTATACCATTGGTGCCTTTCAAGCTGCCATCCCATGAAGGTCTGAATAGGTGAGTTTTTGATGGCTTCTTTAAGAGGAACCTCTTGAGGCTCTTGCACTTTCTTCTGCCAACTCAGTCCCTGCTGGTTTTAGCAGCCTGAAGTTTGGGGGATTTATCTTCCTGGCACTGGAACCCTGGGCTGGGAGGCCTGGTGTGGGGCTTGAACTCCTCATTCCTGGGTTTTCTCTCCTGACTTTGTATCCCACCACACATGGGTGAGAGACCAGCCCTTTCCACATCTGTACCTCTTTTGCCCATCTCTATGAATGTGGTTTCTTTAATCCCATAGTTGTCAGACTTCTGCTCAACTCAGTTTTTGACAGTTCTGAATGATGGTTGTTCTATATTTTAGTGGTAATTTTGATGTGGTTGTGCAAAGAGGTGAGCCATGTCTGCCTACTCCGCCATCTTGACAGGTTCCCATATATTTTAGTTAATACATATTTATTTATACATCATCTCCATGTGGTAGCCACTGTACTAGACAATGGGATCGAGGGATGAATAAAGCAAACATGCCTTGTCCCTCATAAAATGTAACCAGCAGACATAACACAAGTAGTTACAAAATAATGACAACATATTTTGATCGCCATGCAATAAAAGGACAGAGAATAGAATAACTGGCAGAACCTAAAGGGGTGGCCTCTTAAAGAAATAACATTTAAGATGTGACCTAAAATATGAGGAAGAGTAAGCCATATCAGCAGGTAAATTTCCCCCACACAATGAATATCTTGTTAGGAAGGCCCCGAGGCCAGGAGAGACTTTGCAGGTTTTAAGAAGAGGCAAAAATGAAATGTAAGAGAAGAGTGACCAGTGATGGATGCTAATTTGGAAAGATGAAGATATAAATATAGAAAGATGTCACATTAAACAGTTTGAATTGTATTCCATGTTCAAATGAATGCTTGATAGATTTCCAGCAGGAGGACGTGTTATGATCTAATATACATTTTTAAAGAATGACTCTACCAACTGTGTAGGAAAAGAATCGTATGGGGTTAGGGGTGAAGTGGAGAGACCCCTGACGAACTCTATAGAAGAGTTCAAGACCGGGCTGCAAGGGAGGCAGTGGAGGTGGAGAGAAGTAAATAATTTATGTTTGAACAAAATTTGGTGGTGAAACTGACAGACTGTGCTTATCAGTTGTAGATGGGAATGTGGGAAGGGAGTAAGGAAAGCGACTTGAGCCCAAGGTTTCTGTCTTTTCCCCATTACTAAAGGGTGTGCTGTGCCATCACCCACTGAGGTGACGAAGATGAGGGAAATGCAGAAGACAGACTTAGGAGAGATCAGCAGTTCATGTTCACACTGGATAAGTTTGAGGTTCTTCTGAGCACAAATGAAGATTCAAGTAGAAAAGTAACTATGTATGTCTAAATTCTGAAGGGGAGTTTCACACTGCAGTTATGAATTTGAAGTCACCAACATTACCATTTTATTGCAGGTTAAATAACTAGTATCTTCTAGGACAGCAGAGAGAGAGAAGGAGATGGAGAGAGGGAAAGAGGGAGAGGGAAAGGGAGAGAGAGGGTGGGGGGAGAGGGAGAGGGAGAGAGATTAACAAAAGTACTGAGGACAGAGAGGGAGAGAGAGAGGGAGAGGGACGATGAGGGGGGCGGGGAGATGGAGAAGGAGGGAAAGAGAGAGAGAGAGAGATTAACAAAAGTGCCCAGAACTGAGGCTGAAGAACATCCACACCTAGTGGTCTTTCTACTATTCACATATCATACTGCTTTCTCATAAAAATTTTAGAAATAAGTGTAAAATGTTACCAAGGCCAGAATCACTCCTGTTTAGGAGTAATGATACTATTGGGCTCTGAGGAAAGATTTTCACTGACTTTAATTCCATGTTGCATGTCATGAGCCAGCATCATATGCCCAGGGAAGGTGCAGTTGTGGGAGGGAGGGAGGAAACTGTATCCAAGGAGACAAAACCACACACCACTGCACTCTTCCCTTCACCTTTGTCCTTCAAACTCCTCCACCCCTCTCTCCTTGTGAGACCCTGACACCTTAACAGTCTTTAGCATCAAAGCTTAAGTGTGAAAGGATTTGACATCTTTATGCCATTTTTCTACAGCATTTAGATGAGCTTTGTGATGGTTTGGAGATGACTTTATTGAGATAAAAAGGAAAACTATCCTAAGATAGTAGATACAGAATCTATAACTAGGTGACAATTTAATAGTTAAGGAAATGCAGAATAGAGACAAATATCATTGCCTAGTCAGAATGGTAAAGCGCTAAAATATCACCTAGCCCCATAATATTCTAATTTCAATAAAAAGGACCCTATACATCAAGACAAATGCAGAAGATGCTCAGAAATTGTATAGCAAGTCTTTGGAGAAGGAAGATGAAAAGACAAAGCCAATTTATAATGCCCACTACATTACTAGGGATTGAATGGGAAAAAAAAAAAGTATTCAAACTAGGTAAATTCCTTAATTTAATTGAATTTAATATTTAAGTTTGAAACCAGACACTAACTTAGGCTTCAGCCAAAGATAATGTAAGAGAGAGCTGAAGGATAGTATAATGTGGTGAATCATATAGCACAACATAATCCATCAAAACCACAGAGCCTACAATTTTCTTCCTTTATATTAGATTGAAAAATGACTTCAGAATATGTGCTTACAAGGATAAGTGATGAGAGACCTACACTGAGGGAAAAAGACCTGATACTAGCTTTATATGGTAATGTATAACTCTAACAGCTACAATTAATAATAAAGGCTTAAATGGTCCTGGGAAATATAGTTAACAGAAGACAGGTACACCTGTCAATACGAAGCTTTGGAACATTACTCAGATAAAGTTAAGGCAATTAACCTGACAGCATTCTACTACATTTCTGAGCACAAATAAATGCTATAAAAATCATGTAGGTCAGAAATTGACTTACAATATGAGAGTTCTGACACATATTTAAATTAATAATTATTCAATTATAACTTAGAAATCAATGACTAAATCAGAAAATGGAATTTATATGGACAAAATAAATGAAAACAATCCTTACTGAATTTGCATTTTTATTTTGACACTGATATTATTTTTAAAGACTGTTAATCCTATTTAGAAACTGCAAAATTTCTGAATCGATAACATTCACTTTAAATAAAACATCATTCTTTTGGACACATTCTACAATATAAATAAACTAAATAGTAAATCCCCATAGTAAATAACCCCAAATCCCCTACACTTCTACTGAAAAAGTTAAAATATTATCATTGCAATAAAATATCGTTGACATTTATTGATAAATTGTTCTAGAGGCTCCACATAACATAGTTCATGCAACTTTTTCCAAATTTTTATGTCATGAGAGCTCTAATTCTGTTTACACTTCAGTACTTTTTATTTACATTCATGTGACAGCTATGTGAGGCAATGCAAGTTTGTGACAATCATCTGTTTTCTGTGTGTTTTTCTTCTGTTAATTCAACTCTTTAATTCATAAAGTGTTTTGAAATATTAAAAACCACAATTTAAAAATAAGTCATAATAATATTATAAAATAAGCATTATCACATTTATTTTCACTTATTTATTTAGTAAAATATTTGGGCCACATTTGCTTTTGAGTTTTACCTGTTCATTGGTTGAAATGGCCAAGGTTTTAATATTCTATGATCCCATGTGTAAATCATGTGTAATCTAATACATAACTCACTTCCATTTCATTTCTACCTTGATGCCAAATTGACACATTATTTAATTACTTAAAATGTAGAGAATGATTATAAGCCAACTATACAAGTGAAAATCTAGACCAATATACTAGCTAAAAACTTTTAAAATCAAAATCAGTTTTTAATTCATTTAAATCTTTTATTTTCAAAGTATCACAAGTGAAACAAAAATTAAATCGATTGAAAGAATTAATTATGTATTTAACAATGGGGATACGTTCTGAGAAATGTGTTATAAGGTGATTTCATCCTTGTGTCAATATCATAAAGTGCATTTACACAGTCTTCGATGGTATAGTCTAGTACACACCTGGGCTTTGTATGTATGTTATGGGACCACGGTTATATGCAGTTCATTATTACCCAAAATGTCATTATATGATGCATGGCTGTAATTCTTCAAATGATCTCATGAGAATATAAATTTGTAAAAATTATATTCTTATAGAAACATGAAGTTTATTCAGAGTTTTTGAGAAAACAGAATGAATTCTAAGCTTTCTAAAAACAAATCTAGGACATAGATCCGCAGTCAATATTATTTGACTTTAAATGCCTGTCCTTCTATTCACCAGCCCATTAGCATTTTAAATCATTTATTGTGATAAAATACTCTCAATAAAATTTACTATCTTAATCAGTTTAAGTGTACAATTTAGTGATATTAATTACATTCATACTCTTGTGCAACAGGCATCACCATCCATCTCAAAAACTTTTTTCATCTTGAAAAACTGAAACTTTATATTCACCAAACAATAGTTCTCTGGTCCTCTCTCCTCTCACTTCTGGAAACCATCATTCTCATTCTACCTCTATGAGATTGGCCACTTTGATACTTCATGTAAGTAGAATTATACATTATTTATATTTTTGTGATTGAATTATTTCACTTAGCATAATGTCCTTAAGGTTCATCCACACTATAGCGTAAACAGAATTTCCTTCATTTTTAAAGCTGAATAATATTTCATTGTATGTGCATATTATGTTTTGCTTATCCATTCATCTGTCCAGAGACAATTGGGTTGCTTCCATATTTTAGCTATTGGTTTGTGCGAAAATAATGTCTAGTTTTGAGGTCTATTTTAAAAATGAAAAAGCCCATGATTATAAAAATATTTATTCATTAACATAACCTCCTTTGCTTTCTAAAAACTCATTCCATCTGTCAACTAGCTTATAAATGCCACGCTTGTAAAATTATTTAGGTTTTGAAGCAAAATATAAATCTAATTCATTTTCAACCTCTTCTCTTGATGTCAACCTAAGACCATCAAAATGGTCCTGTAGTCCCCGAAACAAGTAATAATCAGAAGGAGCAAGGTCAGGAGAATAAGGAGGATGAAGCAATATTTCCCAGCCAAGCTCTTTGAAGAAATTTTTAGTGAGTTGAGCTGTGTGAGGACGAGCATTATCGTAATGGGAGATGACACCCTTTCTGTTGACTAAGGAGGGTCACTTTTGGTTCAAAGCTGCTTTCAAATGACGAAGTTGTTTACAGTAAAGATTAGCAGTGTTTGATTGTTGTCTAACAGTTTGTAATGGACAATTCCTTCCATATCCCACTATACACTCAACATGATCTTTGGATGAAGTCCTCCTCTTGGTTGTTGAACTCTTCTTTCTCCTTGACTGATCCACAACAGGCAGCATTTAACCTTATGGTAAAGGATCCACTTCTCATCACCTGTAACCAGCCTACCTAAAAATGGTGTCTGAGGTGTTGCAAAAGCAATGATTCACAACAAGCAACACACTGTTGCAGATTCTCTGGAGACAGTTCATGTGTGACCCATTTTCCAACTCCTCAAACCTTTCCGATCCTTTTCAGTTGGCGTAGCACGGTTGTATGAGATACGTTAGATTGTTCTGCAAGTTCCGTAGGGGTAATGGTGGGGTTTTCTGTGACAACAGCTTCCAACACTTTGGAATCAAGTTTTTTTGGACGACCCTCTTTTGGCTCGTTTTTCAAACTGAAATCCCCACTTCAGAAACGGGAAAACCACCTCCTGCAACTTCTTTCAGTCACTGCACTGTCCCCATAAGCGCTCTAAATAGACTTTGCTGCTGTACTTGCATTGGCACCTTTTATGAAACTCATAGAGTAAAACATTTCTAATGTGGTCTTTAGATGGGATGAGCATGGGTGCAAATATTGTGACTTATGAACAATAATTTGATAATCTGAAAAAATAAGGTATAAATCAGTCACTGTGATGTCAAAAATTATAAGAAGAGGCACAAATTTAATAAATACTATCTAAAACTTTCTTTTAAAAAAGTTGGAATTAACTTTTGCACCAATCTGATAAATAATCCTGCTATGAACGTGGGTGTGCAAATATCTCTTTGATATTCTGCTTTCATTTATTTTGGGTATATACTCAGAAGTAGAATTGCATGATCATATGGTAATTCTATTTTTAATTTTTCTTTGAGGAAAAATTTATCTCATTTATCTTTTCTCATTGTTCTGGCCACTGTTGAAAATGGGGCATTAGAGTCTCCCACTATTATTGTAGAATTGTCTATTCTTCCCTTAAATTCTGTCAAGTTTTGCTTCATATATTTTGATGGTCTCTTATTAGGTGCATAAATATTTCTAATTATTTCATCTTCTTGTTGTATTGAACCTTTTATTATATGTCTTTCTTTGATTCCTTTAATCCTTTTTTTTTAATTTAAAGTATTTTGTCTGATATCAGTCTGGTGTCTTTTGGTTACTATTTGCATAAAATGTATTTTCTATTCTCTTGCTTTAACCTATTTGTAACTTGAGACCTAATCTGAGCCTTTTGTAGTTGGGTTATGTTTTTAATCTATTTCACCAGTCTGTATTGATTTTAGAGCTTAATCCATTTTCATTTAAATTCACATTATGTTTACATCACTGATAAGAGGGCTCTCTGTCATTTTGCTGTTTGTTTTTTATCCCTCATTTTGTGCATAATTATTTTTTAAATTTATTTTTGTAGAGAAATATTTTAATTTTCTTTTATTTATTTTTGTATATTCTATAATTATTTTCTTTCTGGTTGCCATGGAGAGTACATAGAACATCCTAAAGTTGTAACTTCTAATTTGAATATACCAACTTAATTTCAATACTACATAAAAACTGTTCATTTACAGCTCCATTCTCACTGCTTTTAGTTATTGATGTCTCAGAATTGTAATTTGTGCATTGCATATCTGAAAACATACACTGATAATGGCTTTTTAATGCATTAGTCTCTTAAATTATGTATGAAAACAAAGTGGTGTTATAGACCATTATTACAACAACAGTAATTTTTATAAGTGTATGTATGTTTGCATTAATGAGATTTTCTGTGTTTTTTAAGTTACTATTTAGTGTTAACCTATAGGATTTAAGCATTTTTTGTAGGGTTAATGAAGTGGTAACAAATTCCTTTAGTTTTCTTTATCCATGAAGGCATAATTTTCCCCTCACTTTGGAAAGACAGTTTTGCTGGATATAGAATCCTTGGTTGACAGGTTTTTTTCTTTTTTCTTTTAGTACTTTTGAAAGTCTCAGCCCACTTCTTTCTGGTCACTAAATTTTCTGATAAAATATATGCTGATAATCTTACTGATGGTTCCTTATGTGTGATAAGTCATTTGTCTCTTGCTGCTTTAAAGATTCTCTCTTTGTCTTTGGCTTTCAACAGTTTAATTATAATGCGTTCTCAATGGTTCATCCAAGTTTGTTGATTTTCTTGGATGTTTATTTTCATGTATTTCACCAAATTTAGAAGTTTTTAACAAATTTGATTTAAACAATCTTTCTGCTATTTTTCTGTCTTCTTCTTCTGGGATTCTCACAATGTGTATGTTGGTACACTTGATGGTTTCTCATAGGTTCCTTGAGGTTTTTTCACTTTTCTTAAATCTTTTTTCTTTCTTTCCCTCAGACTTGATTATTTTAATTGCCTTATCTTTAAATTTGCTGATTCTTCCTAAATGCTTGCTCAAACCTGACTTTGAATCTCTTGTGAATTTTTTCATTTTAGTTATTGCATTTTTCAGCTTCTAGAATTTATTTTTGGTTTATATTTTGAATTTTTATCTTTTCATTGATATTTTCGTTTTGTTTATACATTTTTTACTTTCTCTATGTATCTTTTTTAAAGGGAATCTCACATTTTCTGGCTGTGACACATCCCTAAAGATGTTCAACTAAATCTTCTTCCATCATCACAGGAATATAAAGAGGGTAAACTAAACCTTTCCTCTCCTCCCCCTCCCCTTTGGTTCTCTACTTTCCATGCCTTTCTTTACTTCTTTATGGCAGCTGTGTTAAGGTTTTTGTCCTGTGCATCTGCCTTCTGATTTTTCTATTAGTATTTTTTTTTAAAGAGGCCATATGTATGCCTGGTGAACTTTTTATTGAAAACTATAAACTTGAATCTAACAATATGGTAAATCTGGAAATCAGATTCTCCTTGTTCCCTAGGATTTGTTGCTCTCTGTTTTTGCTTTGTTTTGCTTTGTTTTGCTTTGATTGTGGTAGGCTTTTTCCATACATGAGGTGGAAATCTTAGGCCTTCTCAGCTCTTTTCTAAGCCTATGACTCTCCCTGGAAATACATAATAACTTTCTAATTTTCTCACATATGCAGTTCTTTGGAATGTTCTAGTCTTTATTGTTTGTCTCCCAAATGGGAAAGAAGAAAAAAATAAAGGGAAAATGGAAACATACCTAACTTTTTAAATCCCGTGGAAGCCACTTCATCTGGTTGGGGAGGGTCATTCAACCATCGAGGATGACTGCATCCGTGACTGACTGACTCTGTGTCTGCACCTTCAAGATCAGAAGCACCAGTCAGTTACTAGAATGCAGGTTCTCAATATTTGCCTTACGGGCTCTTGCAAGCTCTGTGCAGGCTGCTCCAGGAACACATGCACGGCTGCCTTACGTGGGGCTAGGGAGTTGACGATGGGTAGCTGCTGCTGAGCTAAGAGCTTAAATCAACTGAAGTTAAACTTTAATTTACCCAACCAATCCTTTCATGGGAAGTTGCAAGCCTTCCAAAAAAGTTACATTTTATGGGTTCTGCCTGTGCTACTGTTGTTTAGGTGAGGGGTCACTTTCCTAATGCTTCCTCCTCCAGCACAATCTCAGAACCTTTCCCATAGCTATTGATTTAAGAAAATGAATCAAATTCAAAATACTTGAATCAAGTAATAGTTACAGCACAAGAAAAGACCATGTAAAACATAGACTAACCCTAGCATATTTGTTTCTTTCAGCCAATTAATAAATAATCCATTCAATTAACTCAGCTTTTGTTTTTGAGCAGAAACTAGAGAAAAATGTATAGACCAAAGAAATTGTGTCAATATCACAAGATTAGAGATTGGCACTTTTTGAAGATCAATTATCAAAATAACTAAAAAAAATTTTTTCTAAAGATAGAGCTACATTTATCTATAGGCAATAATTAAGAGCAAAAAAATGTTGCTTCAGCGTCAGTGTATTAGTAAAATGTGAATAAATAGAGCTTCCGATACACCTATGCCTCACTTTTAATTAGTTTTGGAAAAATCTAGCTTCTAACTAAAAATGATAGATAATAAATTCTTTTTCTTACTTTTAATTAGAAAATGTACATGTTCTATTCCAACTATCACATCCTAGATATTGTTGCCTGCATCTGCCTCTGTGCTTTTATATGAATAAATTTAGATGCCATTCATTCATAGTATGTGACAATGTGATTATACCTGTGTTTTAGAATTTGCGTTTATATAAAAATCAACTGGATAGAATATATCATTAGGATGAGAAGAATGTTTAAAACTCCTAAAAATAGAAGACTTTTCATGTTCTTTAGAAACATCAATTCCCATATAATTTGCCAGCCTGCTACTTAGGTCATATATTAGTCACTTTAGCATGTCCTCTACAATGTCTAGTAGACTGAGCTTCATTGACATAATACCAATCCAAATTCTAGACTAGTTCTTATAATATTCTCTGATGAGAAACTTTTGGGTAAATTGAAGAACATATTGTTGCATGAACAATAGTGTCAAAATACCTCAGGTTTTAGAACATATCTATTAAGTCATGGGGTTTTTTTTGGGGGGGTCATTTATACCAACAAAAGCAGTCATTTAGAAAGAATTTTAAATTTTTACTGGAACCAAAAGTTGTTAACTTGGCAATTGTGGTAGATATATCTATACATAGAGTGAAGACAAAATTATCTGGGAAAAGAAGAGATAGGAAAGGAAAGATAGTTATACAACATGACAGCATGCTAAATAATTTTTAAGAACATAAATGACTAATATTCAATTTTCTGCATTTGTAGAATAATATTATCAAAACATTTGGTAAACTAAGATTTATTAATATCTAAAAAGGCCTTGGATTAGTGTTTAACCAAAATCATGGGGATGGAATGAGTTCTCAACATCAGAGCAGAGGTAAAGAAACTCTGAAGGAGAAAGACTGAAGCACAAGAATTCTGTAGAGGCAGAGAGCAGGAGCCATATCCACCAATGTAAATTTGAATGAGTTTTTCAAAAGACATTGTAATTTACTCAATACAAAAAAGTTGGGTTTAATATATTCTTGTCTATGTCATTAAGGACCAAGAGACAGAATGGCCTCTAGGATACATAAGTATGTTTAAAGCACCAATATCTAAAGATATTCAAATAGAAAAGCAAAGAAAACAGTTTTTTTTTTCTCTTTGTGTCACCACAGAAACCATCACAACTGTGTGTTTTTTGGTTTTTTTTTCCTGCTACCTGCTAAGATTTTAAAGAATATGATCTTGAGAAACGGACCAAAGAGAATTACCTTCTCTTTTGGTACTAAAAGTATCTTCCTAACGTTCTATTTTTTTGAAATCTCCCATCTGGTAAATTCTGTGTAGAAATTCAAAATTGAGATTTTTAACTGTAGAAATTTAAATCATTCTCTTTTATGTTCACAAAAAGAATGATTTACTCAAACTAAATGAAAAAGTCATTATATTCTATATATATGTGAGATTTATTATTGATGAAGATAACTATATCATGATGAAGACAAGTAAATAATGTCTAATTTTTAAATAGATTCCAATATTATTTTTAATGATGTGTTTTATTTAATTTACTGGTTCTGGGATATTTCTAAGAGTTCTTTTAATAATGTGAGTTGATAACATTACTTTGGATGGCTAGTTTTTTGATTAATAAGAAGACTAAAAACCATAAATTTCTTACTAACATAATGATCTCATCTTTTTATCTTGGTATTTATAAATTAAATATTCTAAGTATAATTTTTATTCATAAAATATTTCTTTAAACTATATAGTTAATATAGAAGCATCTGCTGCACATCAACTGGGCTATACTAAAAAACATTTTTAAAGCATGTCGTATTTAAAAACAATTTATTTTAGTTGAGGATACAAAATGTAGTCACCTAATAACTTGATATCCTTACAAATAAAAATCATACATCAAAATATGCATGATATTTAAAATATGCTAAATATGTTATAATTTTTGAGGGGAAATTGAGAGACTGACCTTATAAAAATGAACCTCAGAAAACGTATAAAGGTTTAAGTCAGAAAAACTATTGCCAAAGGTCTGGTCTCAATCTTATTGAAGTTGGTTCCAATAATAGAATGTGAGAGTGTTACAGAGGTAGCTTCTCTAGAATGGCTGGAAAACTTAAACCTCATGAGAACTCAATTCTACCTGAAGGACTTGTATCATTACCCTATATACCTTAGCATTCTCAATGGATGGCTCTTAACCTATGACATTTGAGGATTATAGAACAGTTTTATTAGCCCTTGTTCTTCAAAGTTGAGATATCTTTGTTTCTTAGCATGCTGATAAAAAACCTTAATTGCTTTAGAGCTTTATCAGAAAAAGATGATTTTCCATGAAATGTTTCTTATTAACTTCTATGACATTTGAAGTTCAGCCTGTCTAAAGAGATGAGTCACTCTGCTTCTCAAATCTGTTCTGTAGTGTGATGTAACCACAGGCCAAATATTACCTTTGAATTAGAATTTTGTAAGGGTGCTATTTTATCTATCTCTGTCCACAATGGCTGCTAGAATTCTGATTCTTAACATCAGATAGGCTCCACATAATTCAGATACTTGTTCTTAAACAATTCTGACCAGATTGTTCTTGTGGACTTACAAAAGCAGAAAGGGTATATTGTAATTATCTGTCCCCTCCCTTCCTGTCTGTCCTATTTCTCTTCCCATATTAATACCTATTTTACCAATAAATATGATAGTTTACTCTATTTGATTATGTATTCATTGAAGGTATACAGTGATTTCTGATTCCAAGTTTCAAAATTTTCTCATTAAGAAATGGGTCCTATCCCTTCATCAGTAGAGCGGATCAGTTTATATGTTTCTAGTTGCTCTTATCGAATACCAGCTCCCAAAGGGTAGCTTTATTTTTATTGAAGATGCTAGCTTTTCTTTATAAACATTCTCAAAATAAGGTTTTAAGTGCTGAGTCTTCACCTATTTCAGTTGAAGGCTTTATTTTACATGATGGACCCATCAAAATATTGGTTATATTGAAATAATACAATGGTTAAGAACATTGATTCTAGAGCCAAAAAGCCTAAATGTGAATTTCAACTCCTTCAGTTATTAGCTGGATTAATAGCTATGAGATCATGGACAAGGTACTTAATCTTCTTATACCTCAGTTTCTTCTTTTATAAAATGGGGATTATAATAGTACTTACTTCATAACTTTGTAGATAGGAAGAAATACAACAAGTAACTACAACATTGCCTGACACATAGTAAACGTTCTGTAAGTCACTATTGGTTGTTTATACTTTTATGGTTATGGAATAATGTTTTCTATTTCTTGAACCCAACTGCTTGGGTTTTTTTATTATCATTTTTATTTTATTTTTTGGCAGCTACAATACCTATTTAGAACTTTCTTCTTCCAAAAGCTATGATCAAATCTTAAATCCCATTAGCTGAGAGGATGGTTTCCTACCTAGAATCCAGACTCAAAATAGATGTCCATGCTGGCTACAGCCTTCTGTAGCCCCTCTGTAAGTTAGGTTGTCCTGCTCTCACCTGCTTGTGCCAAATATCCTGGGGGCACAACGGAAACTCTGCAAAAGATCAAAGAGCAGAAACCTTCCAGCCTAACTGTAAAGAATCCCACAGCGGCCTCCCAGAAATAGGGATTTCACTTACGCTTTACACCCCCTCACCTCTGTCTCTCCTGAGCTATCAAATACCAGTAAACAAGGCTCTGATTTGTTTGAAATTTTGAAAATGTGCATTACCTAAGAGCTGTCTCAGAAAATTGTACGAACAACAAACCCATTAGTGTAATAAGTCACAGAGAGTTGTTCTCTATTTCCTCTCTTTCTCTTCAACAACTTGAAAGAGTATTATGGGCCATCGAAAGAGACCTGTCTTTGCAGCTAGCTGACATAGACTTACCACAGTAGTAGAGAGTCCTGACCCTTGGTTCCAGGTATTGTTACTAATATGATCAATGCCCCCAACTGGTTCATTACTAGTAGTAATGCCCATAGCAATGATGTCTTGGCTTTCGCCAGATATATTAGCACTTCCACCTTGTATTAAGCCTAATTGAGGTTATTAAACTGCAACCTTCCACAGTCAATAATATTATATGATATTAATTTGACACCAAGAGCCATGCTTCAGTAAAGTACTTGTATTTATTTTTTTTAATGAAGATAACCCCAAGGAAGTTCTTAAAATCCATGTACTCTGTTTGTCACTTGATCTTTACAAACTCTACTATTTCACTATTCTCCTTGTCAAGAAAAATGGAGAATATAATATTTGCAACAAATACCAGATGTTGAACAAGATCACTATCCAAAATCAATACTTCCTGCTACCTTTTTCTTGACCTGTTTGATCAGCTTGAGTAGGTGTCACTTGTAAAACCTGAAACTCAGGATAGGGTTATGAGATAATGAAGAAAAGAGAAGAAGGGTCATATCTCCAGTCACTACTGGAAAGATTTTTTAAAGTATTAATTAATGACTCTGTTTTCAGATTCTCATGGTAATTGTTAATATTGCTACATAAAATACTGGGTCTGTTTCAGCATGGCCTAAAAATGTTTCTAGTCTGTAATTAGAACACTACATAACCATATGTTTAAAGAGGTGTTAACATAGTCATGTGACCCTTAAAAATATTCCTCCTAAGCATTGCAAATAATTGGGAAAAGAAAGAATTATTCAATAAATGATTTGGGGACATTTGGTTACCCAACTATGATGGAACTGATGTTGGTGGTAGTAATGAATTCCTAGCTTATGCCATTTACCAATAGAATTACAAATGGAGTAAAGACCTAAATTTATTTAATAAAGTCTTCAGAGATTTAAAAGAAATAAGGATGAATACTCATATTGCCTTAGATTGGTTATTCTAAAAAATAAATAAATAAAATTTAAAAAGTAACAGATATACTTACGTAAATTAAGATAAAGATATCTCAAACAAAATAACATAAATACAATTGAAAGCAAAATATACTCTGACAGAAAAAGTATTTATTTATAACACAATAGAAAATTGACACACCTTAACATATATAAAGACGTAAATATTCTTAACTTATAAAGAGTCTTTATGAGTCAATAAGAAAGAAAAACACAATAGAAAAACAGGGCAATAGACAATAAATCACAGAGAAGACTAAAAATGAACAGCATACATATATGTAAAATTTCAACTTTGGTATTAAAAAGTTATCCCAATTAAAAGTTTTTTAAAGAATAATGTCTCTTTTTTCCTATGGAAAAAATGAACACCTTTTCCCACTACTTCTGAATATTTTAAGATAATCTTGCATTGGTGGATGCAAACAAGTATATATTGAAAAAACCTTAGAAATATGTAAAGTTCTTAGAAATTTTTCCAAAGGAAATAATGAAGCTTAGTACAAAATTATATGGAAGATGGCCATTACTTTTAATAAGGAAATAAAAAAATAAGCCACAATTTGAAATTTATAAATATATTTGTGTCTGTATATATAGGTGTAGCTATGACTTTCATATGAATAACTATGTGACTGTTTAAAATCATATCAATGTAGTATATTTGACAAAAAAGGGAAGATGTCATAATACATTTAAGTGATTAATAAAGCCACTAGTTATTGTATCATATTGACATTGAAGTTGATAATGCCAGTCTGGATGATGATGTTGCAAGAAATTTTTAAAATTTGTTCTTTGAATCTCATGTATACTCCATTTCCCCATAATTATCATTTAATCAGGAAAAATATTTTCAGTAAGGAAGGAATAAACCTACATTAGAACTTATTAGCCTAGAGCATTTTGTATATTAGAATCACCTAGGGATCTTTTAAAAAATGCTGAGACTTACCTTGGCTTATTGAAATTAAATGTGTTTTTGTGTTTTGTTTTGTTTTTCTGTTGTTGATGATTTTTAACATGGTTTTGAAGTAATTCTTAAGTTGCCAGGCCAGTATCAGTCCACAGTGGCATTTGGGTACAATAGGCTTTGAGGAAATTAATACTAACTTCTCAGAATTTTGTGAGAACTAAGTGAAATGATGTTTGTGATCAAAGGATAGTAGATACGTATGCATAGCTATAGCTTATCTCCCAGTAAACTTACATCGGTGAGGTTTGACCTCCTTTGGAAGAGACTACTGTAAGCAGTGTGCTAGCAACAGTTGTATCCCTCTAACACCTTTACTTCCTTCTTGTGGTAACAAACCCCAGCTCTCTGAACAAGCATTGAATTAGACCCCCAATGCATGGAGAAAGTTGGGTTGCTGAGGGAAAGACTGAAGTCACCAAGCAGAGGGTGTAGTACAGGGTGAGAACTGGTAGGGTTTTACTTCCAGAATCATCCCAGGTAGAACTACCCTTGCCCTTTCCCATCCTTTGGTTAGATGGACGCCCCATGCCCCCCCAAAAAAGTCCTCCTTTTTTTAAAATTTGAATATGATTTCTGTTACTTGAAACTGAAAGATTGCTGACGAATAGCCAATTGAATACTCAATTTCAGGACCCCGCACATTTGGGGAAGAAACAATGAAACACCACAACTCTGTTACTGGAATATCGTAATGTAGAACTCCAGGCAGACAGACTTTGCATTCCCCAAGTTAACCTCTGCGTGCACCATGGGTCACAATTATCATCCACGCAGTCAAAGGCTTTTCCCTCCTCACCGAATACTTTGTTCTTTGTGTGATCATGTATTCCGTTCCTCTACTGCCTGAACAACTCAGCTCCTGCTACTGCTTACCCTTACAAGTCTTTCCTTTACCCTTCCAAGTTTGCGGGTAATTTTAGAGTTGGTAAAGAAATTTATAATCTTTCAAACTTGGGTCCACGTGGCTTCTGTCTACCTCTTAGAGACTCAGCCATCTTCTGTAATATCTTCAGCCCTATCCAGTTTTAAAGCAGACTGGCTGTACACCACCCACACCCCTGGTTTTGTTTATTCAGATGTTCACAGAAGGCTGCCAGTTATTCCTGCATTTCAGGCAAAGAGGATGTCCCAGAACTCCATGCCCCTTGAGCACTCTGAAAATCACCCTTGGAGCAACATCAGACAGTCTGGATAGACAGGGAGCCACGTCAAAGCCACAGCCAGAGCCCAGCTGCCAGAATTCTGCCTCCAACCCAAGGGACCAAGTGCAGGTCTGTGGCAGATTTCTCAGCTGCAGCACTGTTATTGGCACTCTGGGTTAAATATTCAATGCACATGAGCTGTATAACCAGTAGCACTGCTTTAATGACAACCAAAAATATCTCCAGACTTTGACAAGTGTCCCCATGTGAGAGTGTGTGTGTGTGTTTGTTGGGGGAAGGATTGTACCCAGTTGAAAATGACTTCTATACAAAGAAAGAACTGGTCTGGTAACTAAAAAAAAAAATTAAAAAATCAGCTCCATCCATTGGATGTACTAATGTCTCCTCAAAATAAGTGGTAAGAGGTCCTGAGTAGGTGAGGGCCTCCCTCTTCTTTAGAGAGCTGAGCCAGTTTTAACAGGTCCTTACCTTTATAACCCAATAAGAATCTATGAGAAGTGAAACTGGTAGGTTAATGTGATCTTTTTATAGGTTTGAGTTCTTAAAAGGGTCTTATTTTCTTTGGAGCCCTATTATCATGGTCAGGATTAAAACTTTTTCACTTCCAATGCCTTTGATGAGAAAACTCAGGCTCACTTTTTGAACTTAAATCCCTGCCATTGCCTTGCATGTGTCCTCTGTCCAGGCATATCCATTTCTCTAATTCTACGGGGATAAATGCTTTCTAATATTTCCATGTTATTCATACATGCTGTTACCTCTGCTTAAACCACCCTTTCAAATCTTCCATATTTTCTCTGACATATTAATCCCGATTACATTGAAAAACTTTCTTCAACTACTATTCCTCCTTGTGTCTTCCTCCGACAGGTCAGTAGGCCCCTCTCCTCTCCGATTCATCAAATCTTAGTGGTTATTCTAGCTTGTAAATGTCAGTTGGCTTTTTTAACCCATCTCCAATGAGACACTTGAGGGCTATATGTTACTTACATGTATATCTATTTAGAATTAAGAAAAAAATTACAGCAAATGACTGGAATTTTAAAGATTCAGGATCCTTGTTTCCTAAGATCTCTTCAGTCATTTTACTGGAAAGACTTATATGGAAACAGCACCCTGGCTTTCCCTGCCATCTCGAGTGCTCTGCAGCTAAGAGCATCGCACAAAATATCTTTGTAATTGAGTGGCCCCGGAGCTTAAGATGTATTACCTTTATGGTAAATATCCCTCTTTAAAACTAACTTTTGTTGTCTTCAATGCCCAATACAATGGTTGGAAAGTACTTAATAAAGGTTAGTGGTAACAATATTGAATTTTATTTGAATGTTAAGAAATTTCCTCACTGTTTGTGTTCTAGAAACTAAAAAAAGACTTACTACAAAGAATCACCTCCTCAATATCACTTAGTGAAGACACATGGATGTCCCCTGCCTTGCTTAAATAAGATAAGAGCAGACACAGATCCTCTATTTTCATTCTTGGCCTCATAAAGGACTAGCTGAACTTGTCTCCACTGACCAATTAGGACAAAATGATTGTTAACCAAAGTTTGGTTAACTTTATGTCCTTCTTTCTGGACCCATAACTTTGGGTCATTTTCAGCCTCAGCCATTGTATTGCCTCTCCTAAGAGAAGAGTGGCCCCAGGGTAGAACATTCTTTGACCTTCTATCCTACCATGCCAGCCTTTTGTCCCTCTTGCCCACACCTGGTTCCTTCTAGTTTTGTTTACTACTCTATAAAGGAAAATCCTTTTGTCTAACTCTTGAGAAGCCTGCAGTTCCTTTTTTTTTAATTTTATTTTTCAAATGAAGTTGACATTCAATATTATTTTATATCAGTTTCAGGTGTACAGCATAATGATGGACAATTATATAATTTATATCCCCCTAATAGTTAAAGTATCTTCCTGGCACCATACATAATTATTACAGTATTATCATCTATATTTCCTTTGCTGAGTTTTACATCCCCATGACTATTTTGTAGCTACCAATTTGTATTTCTTAATCCCTTAGCTTTTTTCACTCAGTCCTCCCATCTCCCTTCCCCTCTGGCAACCATCAATCTGCTTTTTGTATCTATTTATCTGTTTATGTTTTGTTTGTTCATTTATTTTGTTCATTATATGAGATCTGTCTGGAAAAAGTCCAGCCATTGTTAATATAATGAGAATGGTTTGTGTGCGACATCGATTTAACCTGGAAGGCAGCCAAGGAGAGTGAACTGGGGTGCGCGTGCATGAACAATGATGACCTCACTGTATTAATCAGTGGGGGTGGTAGACAAAATTGAGTGAGCACATGTACCTGTATGGCCATTGCATTCAAAATAACTGAGTGAGTAGGGCAACAAGTCTTCATCAAACTTTGTGTGTTAAGCTTGAATATTCCTCCATGGAAACTGTTCGGATGACTCAGAGTCCTATAGGAAATTCTGCTATGGGCACTGTTGTGATTGACAGCTTTATCACAACAATGCACCTGCTCGTGCATCACATCTCATGCAGAGGTTTTTGGCAAACATCAAATCACCCACGTGACTCAGTCCCCCTGAGACTTCTGGCTTTTCCCAAAACTAAAATCACCTTTAAAAGGGAAGAGACTTCAGACCATTGATGAGATTCAGGAACATACAATGAGGTGGGTGATTAAGAGAACTGTTTGAGGTCCCAAGGAGTCTACTTTGAAGGGGACTGAGGTGTCATTGTCCTATGTATAATGTTTCTTGTATGTTGTATCTTTTTCAATAAATGTCTCTATTTTTCATATTACATGGCTGGGTACCTTGTGGACAGACTTCATATTCCACATATAAGTAAAATCATATGGGATTTGTCTTTTTCCTACTGGGATTTGTCTTTTTCCTACTGACTTATTTCACTTAGCGTAATACACTCTAAGTCCATCCATGTTGTTGTAAATGGTAGGATTTCATTCTTTTTTATGGCTGAGTAACATTCTATTGTATTTATGTGCCACCACTTTTTTATCCATTCATCTATTGATGGGCACTTGAATTGAAGAAGCTTATAGTTCCTAAAGTCACAAAGGCCCCTGATTTCAGTTGTCCTTTTCCCCAGTCTTGGCGGAACTCTCTTTCCCCTGACTTTTGAACAGTCTCCCCTTACTAAGTCTGGATTTATTTTTTATTTGACAGTTGAATTACTGAAAAAGAAAGATAAAAAAGAATGAATAAAGGTGAAATTCCATCAAAGCAATAGGCTTCCTTTGTAACTCTTTATTGTGTGGTTGCAATGATAGCATTGCCACTTGCATCCTGATCCCATGTGACACTTCTATCTGCTATAGTCTCCTTTTCTGTCAGCCATACCTATAACTTAAATTGTCAATATTATCAGAGTTCTGACCTCTAACTTTCTTTTGTCTTAAATATCACCTTTGACATCACAGTCTAGATCCTAATCTATTCAGACCTTTTCCTGGCTTAGTTTTCAAGAAGTCCTGACCTCCCTTCAGCAGTTTTGAGGAGGTGAGTTTGTTTTGAAAGACCTAATAAGTACCAATTCCAAAAGTTAAACAAAGCTCCTTCCAGATGCAAACAACTGTATGGAATATCTTAGGAGTTAGAACTGCAAATTCATGCCTGAGGGTGATAAAACTAACTTTATTTTAGTTTAACTTGGTAAAATAATGAGAGAAGTTTGGTGATATTCAGGTGATGGCCTTCATTGTTAGAGAGAAATGATTGAACTTAATACAAAAGACCAAAATAGTGAAATGCTTGATTGTACTGGGGACATGATAAAACTGTTTCTAAATAGTTTAAAATAGATATTAGGTTCAGTGGAGTTAGGAAGAAATTGGGGAGCAGGAAAAATCAATCAATAAATGAAAGACTGAAGAAATAATGAACTTGGAAGTGATCAGGATTCTGATTGACAGGGCTGCTATAAAGAAAGAAGCATGTTAGGAATAGATGTTGATTGGGATCAAGATTATGAACTTTTTATGGGGGAAATCTTAGGTATTGGCAAAATATACAAACAGTACTATCCTATAGTGAGTGAAAATTTGCTGGAACTATAATTTGGGATACATTAGAATTCTGCCATTTAAATATTTTGAAAGAGTCCCATGATTATAAAAAAGAAATTCTAGAGCACAAAACACTTTTACAGTACTAATGTATTTTTCAAATATGGGGTGAAATTTAATATTTTCTTACTTTTATAAAATATGTTAATTGGACTCTTAACTGATTTTACAACTTCATGTTAATTGTAAGATTTAGGCAGGCTTATTTAGCACCAAATGTTCTGAACAGTTAAGTACAGTTAACATTTGAGTAAACTTAAGAACATTAAATACAGTTTTGAAATGATTATTTCATTGGTTGAAGTTGTTGTGATAAAGAGATATGGATAATAAAACTCTACAAAGGCACCCTGCATAGACATTAGGTATATAAAAATGTGATTAAGATAGTGTTAAATTATAGGGTCATTTTTATCATCATTATTTTATAGATTCAAAAATATAAACTTCATCAGACATTAAGATCAATTATTTCATGTAAAGAACAATGATTTATAAGAGCCAAGTGGCAGATTTAATACCACCTCATATTTTAATAAAAGAGTTACCAAGTTTTAGTTATTAAAAACTCAAAATGGTGAACATTTTAGATATGAAAAGAGCAAGGTGCCAACCGATGTAATGGGAGATAAAGCATAAGGCATGCAATGCTCAGGCTTTAGAAATGCAATTATTCCTATTACTTACTCTGTAGACGTTAGGCCATCATATTTTAGTGCCATCCCATTCCTCACTTGTCTTGCTGCCTCTTATCTTGCCTCCTGTTTGCATTTTAATTGACTTGGGCAAAAGCAAAGGAAAAAAGAAAGAAGTTGTAAAATTAAAGGGCCCTGCGTATTCTAAAGCATATGTGACCCTCCCCGACTCTATTATGCCAATGCTTTAAATACTGCTGTACTTCCTATCAGTCTAACTGCTTTTAAATGATCTCTTCCAAACCTAAATACATTTTTGAAAGCTTATGTCATCATTCTGAAGACTGCTAAATACATGTAAGAAACCTTATTAGACTTTCTTGAGTCAACTCCCACTAGGCTATACATATTTTTCACACGGTAAGATAATGGACTACTGATTTGTTGGGTTGTAATGTCTATATGCTTCAGTTTTCTCATTGGAAACTGGGAATGGAGAGAGCTACTTTATAAGACAATTATGAGAATAAAGAGGTTAATGTCTGGACATGTCTAAAAAAGGGCCCTGTGGGCTCTCTGTGAGTTCATTCATGGTATTTTGTCGTGATTCTGAAGTGGTTTTAAAGCTGCTTCTGGGGCACTGGTTCTGCAAGTTCCTGACCTTAAAACCACACTTAAAAATTATCAAGGATCTTAAAGACCTTTTGCTAATTTAGATGTTTTTAATACTATATTTAAAATTAATATTTAAATGTATGCATGATTTTAAACAACTATTTATCAATTTATTAAAATAAGTATAATAAACTCTATCCTAACATTAAAAATTTTACAAAAATCTGTATTTTCCAAAACAAACAAACAAACAAAAATATTGGCATTATTTTACAGTTTTCAAACCTTTTTAATGTCTACTATAAGAGATCCAGATTATAATATCTGCTTCTGCAATCAATCTTTTGTGATATACTGTTTTTGTTGAAGCATAGAAAGAAAATCAGGTCTCCAACAAATCTTTGGTTGGAAAAGGGAAGACCTCAAGGACTTGGGGACCCCCAGGAGCCTTGAAAGCACAATTTGAGAAGTACTCACTGTCCTAGGGAATAAAAACGAAGGGGTGGAAAGAAGACTTTTTAACATTAGGTTCAAATATAGGAGACTTAGACAAGAGAATACTGGAGACCTGGGGACCTAACTTTTGCCTTCAAGCTGCCTGTAACCTGGTTGTCTGTCCATTGTTCACTGCCCACTCTGACTTGCTCTGCCAAGGTGATCAGAGCTCTAGCCTGCACCCATATAACAACAAAAAACTGGGAAGAAGACACCAGCTACATGTGTAATAACACATTCATGCCAAAGAGGTTTTACTACATTAAAGTTTTGGTTAAATGTGGTTTGATTTATTTTTAAATACTGTATATTCTTGATCAATGGAGACTGATAATTTGCTGTTTCACAAATGGTCACAGAGCTGCATGACATGTATTCATTGATAACTTTGTTGAGGCATGAGTTTGGAACAGTCCTCAAGACTAGTATGCAAGGGTGAGTGAGTCATGTGACAGTTGTGCTCAGTGGATTGCATTTGCTGAGGGCTGCTCTTGGAACTGCTCCTAGAATATTGAAAATCATTGTTGGAAGTCTTGAGATTTGGGAGAACATTGCTGTTTTGTGAAAAATGACCTAGGGAAATTAAAAAGTCAACTATCAATCTTGGTAATGGAAACAAAGAGAAAGTAAAACTATCTATCTAATGTATGGCACTTGTTAAAAAATAATGCCACATTTTACTTTGGTCAAATATTTATAAATTAATTAAGTATCCAAAGATATAACCAAAGTTAAGCTTTGAAGTATTCTATAATGATAATTAGATATAATTTTCAGTGTTCACAAATTTGGGTATTTGAAAATGTGAAGAGTCTACTATATTTAATCAATTTTTAAATTTAGAATGTTAGAATAATGTGTTTATTTTAATTCTCAATTTGGTGTGGTTTGAAAATCTTTTGATTAAAATCTAATTTTTGAGAGAAGCTAAAAAGTATTAATTTAGTTATATTGGACAGTATCTATAAAAAAAACATTTATACAGTAAGACAAACAATTTTCCAAATGGAGATATTGCCAGCTTAAATATATAATGTTTTGCTTATGTTAAACTTTCTCTAATTTAAGTAATCTATTTAGAACCAAATTTGAAAGCTTTGGAACAATTGCTTGGCATAGTATAAAGTGTTATATAAGATTTTCTTTCTTTATACTTTCATACAAATACCAATCAAAATAAAAGGTGACAAGAAAAAAAAACAATATAGTTTATTGAGTGCCTGTCCTTATACCAGTTACTATTTTAGGCACTGAGAGAGGGTGGCATACGTTACACGGCACAAAATTCTGTTCCATGCATAACATTTCCCAAATTCTTAGACAAAAGCCTTGCTAGTTTCCCTCTCCTTGTGTGTTTAGTGAAATATAGATGAATTTACTCTCATTAAAAGTAACTATTCTATATGGCAAGTTGACAGATGATTACTTCCATTGGAAATACTAGGCCAGCTGTCTTTAGTTAACATTAACTGATTGATACAAGCTTAAAGAGTATAACCTTATGAATAAACTTAATAGGTTTAGAAAAACCTATTGATAGAGTCATCTTCCAGATAAACATGTTTTAATTGTTATATTTGTTTATACTCCATTTCTGATTGTTTGTTTTTTTATTAACATCTTATGTTTTTAATTTATTTTTTACATTTCTTTTTATCGTTGATCTATTACAGTTGTCCCAGTTTTCCCCCATTGTTCACTACTGCTCTGCCCTGCCCCCCAGCTCCTCAATCAGTCCCTGATTATTAATTTTACAAGGAAATTTTACATCTATATAAAAACACTTAATGTATTAACATATTAACTTCAAAAATACAAGAATAAAATATTTAAAAATAGATTTAATATGATTTTATAGCAACTTTAGTTTAAACTTTATTACCAGTAACTATTTAAACTTGATAATGAGGAAATTTATATATTTTTTAAGTATATTTTATTGACTTTGTTGTTACAGTAGTCCCAATTTTTTCTTCCTTTTGCTTCCCTCAGCCCAATACCCCCCTTCCCTCCAACAATCCCACCCCCCTTAGTTAATGTCCATGGGTCATGCATATAAGTTCTTTTGCTTCACACTTTCCTATATTATTCTTAATTTCCCCCTGTCTATTTTGTACCAACCAATTATCCTTCTTAATCTTTATACCATTTCCACATTTCTCCTCCTTACCCCTCCCAGCTAGTAACCCTCTAAATGATCCCCATTCCTATGATTCTGTTCCTATGCTTGTTTACTTAGTTGGGTTTTGTTTTTATTTCTTAGGTTGAGTTGTTGATAGTTGTGAGTTTGTTGTCATTTTTATGTTCATAGTTTTGATCTTTTTCTTAAGTAAGTCCCTTTTCACATTTCATATAATAATAGCTTGGTGATGATGAACTCCTTTAGCATTACCTTGTCTGGGAAGCACTTTATCTGCTCTTCATTCTAAATGACAGCTTTGCTGGATAAAGTAATCTTGGTTGTAAGTCCTTGCTTTTCATCACCTTGACTACTTCTTGCCAGTCCATTCTTGCCTGTAAAGTTACTTTTGAGAAATCAGCTGATAGTCTTATAGGCACCCCTTTGTAGGAAACTCTGTTTTTCTCTTGCTGCTTTTAAGATTCTCTCTTTATCTGTAACCTTTGGCATTTTAATTATGATGTGTTTTGGTGTGGTCCTTTTTGGATCTAGCTTGTTTGGGACTCTCTGTGCTTCCTGAGCTTGTATGTCTATTTCCTTCGCCAAATTTGGAAAGTTTTCCTTCATTATTTTTTCACATAAGTTTTCAGTTTCTTGCTCTTCCTCTTCTCCTTCTGACACCCCTATGGTTTGGATGTTGGCACATTTAAAGTTGTCCTAGAGGTCCCTAAGCCTATCCTCATTTTTTAAAAAGCCTTGAATCCTTGATCCAGATGGTCTTTTACCTAATAGTTTAGAACCTTCACCAAAAAATTCAGCCTTGCCTCTCAGCCTGCCAGCAACGAGAGAAAACTTGCTCGATTCTTCTTACTGGTTAAAAATTGTTTCAGATATTGGAGATTACTTAAGTATGGTCTGCTTGATGTATGAAAACAAGGTTTGACTGATTTCAATTGCACTTGAGCTTGTTAATTTTTAACCAATGAAATTCTTTGTGTCCTCAGTCCAGAAAGACTTCATTACACAGCCTGAAGGTTATGACATTGCCACCCTCAGCCCACACAAAGCCCTCTCAGACTCCCCACTTATACCTCTCACATCCAAGCAGATTTAAACACCCCTCTGTCCTGAAAGCACTTTATGCATATCACGATCATGGAATTTGTGTTACAGTTAAATACACTAGATTGTAAATTCCAGGGAACCGAAGGCATCTGTTCCATTTCTCTAATACTTAGGTTTGTGCCAGGGAAATAATTATCCCTGAACAAGTGTTTATAAGAATTAACCAATTAATTAATTAATTATTTTTTAACTTAAAAGCAAAATAAAACTGACATGGTAAAAAAGATTTCTGTCATGCAGTAGTCACATTTCACTTTCTAGCTATTTTTTATTTTATCTATGTTTTTGGGGAATACATCTACCACATTTATTTTTCCATATGATTGAAAAAGAGTGACACCATTTCCATACCACAGGGTGGTCATATGATCAGGACTTCTGGAGCTCCTTCTGCATCCCAATTGCTTAATTATAAGAGCCAATGTATTCCTTTATTTCACTTCAGATAATTCCAGTTGGATGTCAACCACATTCAACAGCACACTGGCTAAGATACTGTCTGCATTTTAGGACTCCCGCATGGGAAATATTCATCAAGTTCACATTCTTTAGCTCTCTGGTTCTTTCTTAACTACAGTTTATATGCAGATTGCAATGCTTTGTTTTACTGCCTCATCCTACAGTAAGTTTTCTACTCCCACAACTAGTTTTTATTTATTTTTCTTTTCACAATGTTTCAAATATTTTGAGCAAAGCCAAACTATTTTTAAACACAGATTTACAGAATGGTATTTTCTTTGTAGCTTGTCTCACTTCTTCCTTGAATGTCTAATCTCTGAGGACTTTTTCCCCTCTATTCTCTTTCTCACTCTTGACATTTGTCTCTATTTTCTCCAGTGATTTACTTTTCAGCCCAATTTTCTTACTCAATATAAAGACAAAGGTACATCTGTATCAGACATCAGCCATATTCACCTTTAAATGAAACCCACGGCCCTGGCTGCTGTGGCTCAGTGGATTGAGTGTCGGCCTGCGAGCCCAGTGTCGCTGGTTCGATTCCCAGTCAGGGCACATTACTAGGTTGCACGACAGATCCCTAGTTGGGGGCGCGAGTGAGAGGCAACCACACAGAAAAATAAAAAAAATAAAAATAAAAATAAACCCACACAATGGTGAAAGTAAGATGTCTTACTGTATGTCATGGATATTGATAATGGCTTATCTTTTAATTCTCTTTATTAAAACTGCTAAAGAGTAGACATTTGTTCCTTTTGAATATAGTTCTTTTGCTCCTGATTCTTCCCCACTTATACCTCAAAAACTGGATAAAATAATCTTTTTGCATTTCAAAGTCTATGTATGTCCCAAATAGGCTTTAGAACTCTTTATGTAGCAGAGCAGTGATAAAGTAAGAAAAATACTTTATCCTATCTTTATTATTTTCACTTCACCATTTCAGTTACATTACATGCTTATTATACATTCATCTATGTTTTTAGAGCTGTTTTAGGTTCATAGAAATACTGAGAAGAAGGCACAGGTATTTCCATATGCCCACTTCTCCCACACATGCATCTCTTCTTCCTTCATTATCATCATCTCCCACAAGAGTGGTACATTTATTTGTTACAATTGATAAACCTACATTAAATCTTCATTATCACCCAAAGCCCATAGTTTACCTTGGTGTTCAGTCTTGGTGTTGTACATTTTGTGGGTTTGAACAAATATATAGTAACATGCATCCATTATTATAAAAACATACACAATATTTTCACTAACGAGAAAGCACTATGTGCTCACTGTTAGATTTTTGCCCAGAAGAAGGGAGGAATGGGGTGGTTCAAAGCCATTATTGAAGGATGTTCAAGCAGGTGGGCTGAGTCCCAGGGGAAAGCAGGTGGGCTGAATCCCAGGGGACTGCAGCCCCAAGGGAAGGAATAGAGGGAGTTTTAAGGGCATTGAGCAGACCACCAGGGGGTGAGCCACCCTGCTGGTCGGCTTCAGAGTCCAGAGTGTAGATGTTTGCTAAACAATATCCTCTGACTAGGGATGGCTGCCAGGAGACTTATGGTCCTTGTTTCTGGGAAATTAAGGGAGAGGGGAAGGATCAATGGGGATGTAACTAGCTCTCAGCAGGATGCTGGCAGCTGTGCCTCTTTGTTTCAGCACATGCGATGGTTCAGGTCCTGTGTGACTGCAGGTCATGCATCCTGTGAACACAGTGACCACTGGCCGTAGCCTGTTTTGCAAGGCATGACACAGGTGGCAGGTCATGGAACAGGCGATATGTTGGTCTCTGGCCCTAATATTCACTCCCTCCTAACCACTATCCTGGGTAACGCCTGACTTTTTTACTGTCTCTATAGCTTTCCCTTTTTCAGAATGTTATATGTTTGGACTCATACGATATAAAGCCTTTTCAGATCAGCTTGTTTCACTTAGTAATATGCATTTAAGTTTCCTCCATTTTTTTTTGCATGGTTTGATAGCTCATTTCATTTTAGTGATAAATAACATTCCATTGTCTGGACGTACCATAGTTTATGAATCTGTTCACCTACTGAAGGACATCTTGGTTGCTTCCAAGTTTTGCAGTTTTAAATAAAGCTGCTATAAACAACTGGGTGCGGATTTTTGTATAGACACAGTTCTCCCCCTTTGACTAAATACCAAAGAACATGATTGCTGGATTATATGGTAAGAGTATGTTGGGTTTTTAAGAAACCCCCAAAATACCGTACAAAGCGGTTGTATCACTCAGCATTCCCACCCGCATAGAATGAGAGTGCCCACCGCTCCACATCCTCGGCAGCATGTGATGTTGCCGGGGCCACTCACTTTGGCCGTTCAGATGGATGCATAGTGGCATCTTGTTTTAATTTTCATTTCCCTGATGACACAGGCCATGGGCAATCTTTCACATGATTTCTTGCTGTCTCTGTATTTTCTTTGGCGAGGAGTCTGTTAAAGTCTTTGACCTATTTTTTAAATCAGATTATTCATTTTCTTATACCTGAGTTTTAAGAGTTCTTTGTATATTTGGGGTAGCAGTCCTTTTTTAGATCTGTGTTTTGCAAATATTTTCTCTCAATCTGTAGCTGTCTTCTCATTCTCTTGGCATTGTCTTTTGCAAAGAAGTATTTTTTTAATGATGCCCAGCTTATTTCTTTCATGGATTGTGCTTTTGGTGTTTTAACTAAAAATTCATTGCTTTGGTTCATTTTTGATGAGTGTAGTACCATTTTTAGAATGTTAGTTTGATTAAACAATAAGCCAACACTATTTAATAATTTAGAATTAGTAAAGTGTCTGTTGCTATATATATATATATTTTTTTTTAATTGGAAAATGTCTGAATATTCATTTAAATAAAAATATGTTTCCCACATGAGGACATTTTTTTCATTGCCTTTAGAGAGAGGGGGAAAGTAAGGAGGGGGAGAGGGAGAAAGAAACATTGATATAAGAGAAAACCATTGATTGGTTGCCTTCTCGTACGCACCCCAACTGGGGATCTGTCCTGACTGGGAATCGAACCTGTGACCTTTCTGTGTATGGGATAGTGCTCCAACTGAGCCCCACCAGCTGGGGGTGTTTGTGCTTTTTGATATTCAGTGTGATGTTCAGTGATACTGAATGTGACTTTCATCTCTCATAGTTAATAGCTTTGATTATTTACCAAATAACTAAAAGATGACCATGTATTAAGAATTTAATTTTTTTTCTACAGTGAACTGAATGTTTATGTCCCCCCACAATTCATATGGTAAAATTCTAACCCCTAATGCGATGCTATTAAGATTAGCCTTTTGGAGGAGATTAGGTGATGAGAGTGGAGCCCTCATGAATGGAATTAGTGTCCTTATAAAAGAGACCACAAAGAGCTCCTTACCCTCTTAATGTCATGTGAGGTTATAGCAAGAAGACCAGCATCTATGAATCAGGATACAGGTTTTCATCAGACACTGAATCTTCCAGTGCATTGGTCTTGGAGTTCCCAGCATCCAGCACTGTGAGAATTAAAGTCCTGTTTTTCATAAGCCGCTCTATTTATGGTGTTCTGTTATAGAAGCATGAACAAAGATACTTGGTATTATTCCATGATGTAGAAGATGACTTATTTTGAGCCAAAAATAATCTTGCCATCCATACAAACTCATTAATCCTTTTTATTCAAATTATAATTCGACATTTTGCACTGGCTCGTGTGGCTCAGTTGGTTGGGCATCATCCTACAAACTAAAATGTCACAGGTTTGATTCTCGGTCAGGCCACAGGCCTGGGTTGTGGGTTTGGTCCCTGGTTGGCATACTTGCAAGAAGCAATCGATCAATGTTTCTTTCTCACATCGATGTTTCTCTACCCCTATCTTTCTAATTTAATTTATAATTCGACATTTTTCTCTCAGAAGAAAATTTTTATCATTCAGTCAGTGAAAGGAACATAGAACCCAAGTAAATGCTTTTGGTTTAAAATAAATGTTTTCTGTTTTGCACATCATGACATAGTTGCTTACCATTTAGAAAACTCAATACTGTTAATATAATTATCAGAAAGTGTCAGAAACATCTATTTCTAGTGCAGTCCTGTGACTGACCCAGCTAAAATATATATTTTCAAGAGATTTGCCTCAGGAGGCATCGACACTTGGATTCTCTAACTTACTGCACATTAGAGTTCCTGGAATATCTACAAAATGCCCACTGGACATGTTAAATACCAATTAAATAAGTCTTTGTAGACAGGCCTTGGATTCTGTTTCTGAAAACTCCCCAGGTACTTTTAGGGTATAAGCAAGCTGAAATATCATTGATTTGGGTCAAATGTGTGTTCAGAATCTTACTGTTAAATTTTCAGTCATTTGTTGAGAACTATTTTCCTCATAAAAATACATTCGCTTAGTATTGATGGAAATGACAAATGTTTTTTTCTTTTATTTTAAAATATGAACTGTGTTATAAAAATCTTTGATAATCACAAACAGCTATATTTTAAAAGATTTCCATTGTTCTGAACTACTTTTGCTCACTTAGATTTTCCTGGGCAGACTTTGTTTCACTGAGAGATAATCCATGTTTAGCCTTAACTCAAAAAATGAAAGCTCTTTAGAAAGGCTTGTGGTGCACAGGTCATTAGCAAAGAGCTGAGATTGAGGTATTCACTGACGTGGCCATTATAATAATGAATGCTGAATTATTATGAGATTTACTTTCCTAAAATACTAATTCTCCCACATGGGCACTCTGCAATATTTTATTTTTTAGTAGGTTCACTTTTAAACATTACTGAATATATACAGTATATAAATGAAACCAAATAGGTAATAATGGGCATAGAACAAGATAAGGATTGTTTTTTAAAAGACAAAAAACAAAGTTAGGTCCAGGCTTTGCTTCAGAACAAAAAAATGCAAACTAATGAAATGGATTGTTTTATTAATTTAAGACACAGTTGTTCAGTAGTAAACATCAAAACAATAAAAATAATTTTGGTACTATTTAAAAATAATTTTAAGTAATCTGTATAGAATATAATATACATTCTTTAAAATATCCTCATAAAAAGATAAAAAAATATCTATTCTAAATTATAATTTTTGAAATATTTAGTAATGCCAAGTTTAATCTCATATTGTAGAGGAGATATAAATATAAGTCAGAGATGACTTTGCTTTAATAATTAAGTATTTTGCGGATGACATAGATATATACATAAGAATTGCATACAGCCAGTGTTGAGGCACTGAGCAAGGCTGCCCAAAGAAAGAGGCATTTGAAATAGGTTTAAAGGATGGAGAAAAGTTTTCCATAGAGAGAAGAATGAGTAAATTGAAATCAATAAAACTTAGAGCATTTGCGGATAGGCAAGCTGTTTAATAAGTCCAGAACTTAAGAGTACAGGTGCAAAGAACAGCTGCAGTCACTTTGACTCCAGATCATGAAAAATCTTGAATGTCATGCTAAGAAGTTTGACCTTCTTCTCTGGGACAATGAAATGCCATTTGCACAATATAACGTTGAGTTGTTTAAGGCTTCTGATTTTTTAGTAACTTTCCTTGGCCTGACACCAAGCTATCACCCCACAGCCATACTTTAGCTTTTCTTTCATTAGTCAGCTTGCTAAATTACTAAATTTTTTTTACAAAAAATGAATCCATTTCTCTAAAATTCAGACAAAACAATGAGTATCCCATAAAGACATATGCATATTAGTATGTATTTGTTATTCATATGAAACATAAGTCATTATGATTGAAGTCTATGATTTCATTGATATGTTTAAGTACTTAATTTGGTATGTCTAAAATATAATCATTTATCAAATATAGTATTATAACAAAGACTTTCAAAATGCCTTGTGATTTCCTGATCAATAAATAATGCATACATCATATGAACAGCTTGAGAGTTTAGTCAGAGGAAGTAGTTGCAAAACTAAAGGTTTGAGGAGGAAAAGCTGCGCAAATAGCCACCCTGAGAACGGAGCTCTGTTTGTTTTCTTGTTGGAGACCAAAAACAGCTTTAGTCCTAAGGTTTATTTTATAATGCTGGCCAATTTTAAGTCTTTAAGTGTTCTACTTGTTGAAAATGAACAAATAAATATTAGAAGCCAACATTCATTCATTTAACAGATATCTATAAAGCACCCAGTATCCTGAGGCACAGGTCATGCAGCAGTGAAACAGAGGAGAAGGAACCCTGGCCTTGTGGGCCTCGCATTCCAATGGCAGTTGTCATAATAAGGGCAGAGAGACAGTCAAACAATAATTAATGAATTCATGCTTATAGTGTAATATCTGATTTTTTAAAAAGTGAGGATAAGTGTCAGATGCTTGTTTTGTTCTCATCATTTAAATTTACTCTATTATTGAAATCAAATTTCCCAACTAAATGCCTATGTAGATATTCAGAAGCAATTACAAATAAGCCGATGGCATCATTCCTTACATTTTCCCTTCACAATCTAGAAATATGCTTTTTTCCTTGAGAGGTAGCCACCTTGAATCAAGGAGTCTGACTGACGGCTTGCGAAATAAAGCCAACAGTGGGGTTTCAGTTCTTCCTTAAATGGAGGCAGGAAACAGTATCTATGAAAGATTTTATTTGCTAATTACTGCATAACAAATCGTTCTAAATTTATTGGCTTAAATGCGAAGTATTTATTATTGCTCACAAGACTAATGGATCTCAGCTGTCCTTCCCTGTGCACAGTTTGCTGGTGGGTTGGCAGGGGCTGGCTGGCCTAAGATGGTCTTAGCTGGGATGCTCAGCTCTGCCCTTGTGGTCCCTCGTCTTATGAAAGGTTTGCCTAGGATTCTTCCATGATGACAGTGTAAGTCCAGGAGAAAAGTGAAAAACATGCCAGCACTTTTTGAAGCCTCTGCTTGTGTCAAGTTTGATAACATTCTATTGGCCTTGGCCAAGCAAGTCACATAGCCAAGGCCAAATGTAAGGATTGGGAGAAAGGACACTAACCATTTAGTAAGAATTAATAAGAAAAACTTAAAGTCCTAGGTAAAGAAAAAACAAAACAAATGATATTAAACATAAACCCAAAAAGGCATTACAGCAACAATTTCTTTTTCAAGTGTCAAGTCTAGAAGACAAGCAACTTTCATTAAGGCCTCATTCCCCAAATTGACCCTGTGTCGCTCACTACAATTTGATTGCTGTGGCCAGAGCAGCAAAATGATTTACAGGCTATTTAAAGCACTTGCACACATTCTTTCCAAACCTTACCCTGGTAAACACATTAATAGAATCACATAAGGTCATATTTTTAGCACTTAGTTGAAAAATAAGAGATCAAAAACATGAAATTCAAGGAGTATTCAGATAGCAGTTTCATCTTTGAGAAAAGGTGCTTTCTGGCTGAGACTGATTTCCTTGCTTTTAAAATGTGCTTGGTTTCTTAAAATCTCAATGATCAGATCACTGAAAGTTTTACTTCATGCATTTGTGTATGTTAGACTTTTGTACTTATCTTTTATTGATATCAGGCAATGGCTAAATTGACAATAAAATATGAATAAAAATAATGCAAAGATAATTATAACCTTAAGGGCACTTCAAAGGCACAACAATGCACCAGTCCAGAGAACCAACCCAGAAAATGTAAATAAATCCAATAAAGTGTTTTCCAGAAAGAGGTTTTAACATAAATTATTATTTTTTATTGAGCAATACAAATCATATCAACCACATCTAAAACTTGTTAGGTTCTGTCTTTCTTCTGGTAATTATTTTAATTAATTTGTGGTCAAATAGTAAGCATCAGCATTTTAGAGATTCTGTGCATCTTCTGTGTAACTTATTTGCTATAAACCATAATCTGAGTAATTTGCTGTCTCAATAATGTTAAAATTAATAAGCCGAAGTCAGTATTAGGAGCTGTTTCAACATATGCTGCCAAATATCCATAGAATACTGTTCAAAACAAGATAGAAATAAATAAAAGCCAATGATATTAATATTTTATTTTGTTATTCCCAACCACTACATATATTTTATCTCCTGTCATTTTTGCTTAAACTCCTTTTCCAGTCAGGACTGCAATATATACTCACGCATCTCGCGGAGACAAACATGGTGACTTTGCATCATCCCACTTTTTCTGTTACATGATGCAGCTTCCTCTTCTTTCCCTGGGTAATTCTAATAGTTGGTGTAGCTGCTCTCTATAATGGTTCTCTTCTTTCTGCCGTACATGGCAGCCATTTTGAAAATTCCAGCTTCCCAATGAGTAGCTAAAAGTTTGTTACTATTAAAAATTTTCCTACTGGAAACTATGTTTGTATGTATGCATGTATGTATGTACATACCCTAAAACATTTACTTTCCCTACCTTTCTCTCTTTTTCCCTTTACAGATTGATCTTGGGCTGCCATTATTTTATTCAGATCAGGAACTAAGAATAGCAACTAGTTGAGAGATTAAAGTCTGGCAAATTCCTTTATTTAAGCAGTTAACCTGGAATTCTTTTTGTTCTACATGCCTTTTGCTGAGATTCTGTGCTGTGTCTATTTGTAAACATAAAAGTGGCTCCTGGAGACAGATGATTATTTACAGTGTTTTCTCTATTATGCAGGATAAATTATTAACAAGAAAATAATTGAATATTGAATAAGCCCTAGAAAAGAAATAATCTTTCACTGAGTCTGTCACATAGTATGCTGCTAGCATGCATTCCAATTAGTAGAGTGGGCCAAGTAGATTAATGCATCAAATTGTTTAACTTCATTATGCAAACTTACATTTCTTAAGACCTTAATACAATTGTGAGTTAATTGTTATTCAAGTATGTTATCTTTCTGCAAGTTGAACTATATTTTATGGCCCATAAATTTAAATGATAATTCAATATGCATACCATTCAAAAGCTTTTCTTGAAAGCATTTTTTCATTTTGATAGTATTATATCAGAGCTGATCAAATAATTTGTCATTTTAATATGTTAAAATGTATGGGTAAAAATATATATTACCTCATTTTTTTATAAGTAAGTTTTGAAACTACTAAGTATTGACATAGAAGAAGATTATGTTAACTAGGACAGTAGCATAACTAGAATATTTGAACATAAAGGATTATAATATCAAAATAGGAGCAAACAACACTATTTAATCATTATAGAACAACACTCTACTATGTCAGTGGTTCTAAAGGTGGGTCCTTGCATTGGCAGCATCAGCAGCACCTGGGAACTTGTGAGAAGTGAAAAATCTCAAATCCCAAAATTTCTTAATCAGAAACTCTAGGGGAAGGGCACAGACATCAGCATTTTACAGTGATCTCAAAGTGATTCTGATGAACACTAAAGTTGGACAGCCACTGTTCTATAGAGTTATTTATTCTTTTCAAGTAACCTTACAATAATAATGTTATTTAATCTGTACTTAGAAAGTCAAAGTATTATCATCCACCTTTAACAGTTGAAGAAACAGAAACTCATCCACAGCTAAAGTGATGAAATAACCAGCACCTGATCTGACTTTCACTAACACTTGTCTCCATGAACAAACTCATAATTTTCACCTTAATTAGACAAAAAAAAAATAACGGAAAAGGAAAGTCTAAGTCAGGCAAGACACTGACTTTGTCATGGTGTTGAATTAGGAGAAGAATAATCAATACAGTAATATTTATTAAATGTTATATACACTACAGGAGAGGAATTCCCTGGTCCTTTGAAGGCTGCAAAGAATAATATTGTTCCTGCCATGAAATGTTTTTTTAATATTCTTTTAAACAAATCATTTAACAGTAATTGTATTAGGCATGGAGAGTACAGCCAGGAGCAACACTCAGTATTTGCCCTTCAAGGATCTTGCAGTCTGCTGGGAGAAACACAACAAAAGTTAGTAATTTGAATAGAACAAAATATGCTACAATACATAAAGAATATCATGATGAACACATAAGAAAAGACACTTCTTTCTCTGAGTTTGTGAGGATTGGCAAGTGATTCAAAGATGACTTCCTGGAATATTATAAAAATTTAGAGTAGAGGAGAAATGATCTTAACCCATAAAAATAGCAAACAATATGAGAAAGAATAAATGGGCATTAATTCTTATTGTCTTGACAATTTTTATGTAAAGAAAGGTGCATATATTTTCAAGTGTCATTATCCTGAAGGACTTTTGTCCACAGATATATTTAAAATCCAGAGAAAATTTTTGAATTGAGTTTCTTTATTGAAATACAATTATTTTAAAAACTTACAGCATAAAAATTAAATAAAAATTCTGTTAGAAACACTCTATAATTTCAAATACTAAAAATATAGTTTACTATTTAGTTCACATTTTGGTGGAATCAGATACAAAAGGTGGATTAATGTCATTAGAAAATATTTACCTAGAGCAAAAGAGGGAGTCAGCATTGAACATGTTGTGGAAGAATTCTAAAAGAGCTATAACCTATATTATCTTCTGCTCTGCTACTGAGTTATTATAGAGTTAATCAATACATTTCCTTTTCATAATGGTATCAGCTAAGTTCAGCACGGTAATGTTTAACTATTCCATTTTTTCCCAACTGAATTTTCTCCTGTCTTCCAATATTATACACAATGAATATAGAAAAAACAACTGAACACCCAATATATTGAAGAAGATACAGTAAAATGTAGATAGCTAAATCAAAATAATTTCTCTACATTTTCAGCATGTGAGACAATGAAAATGAAGATTTAATATGCAATAGCCTTTTCATTGCCATTATTCTACAACAATGAATCCATGGTGATTAGAGTATTTCATGTACTAAATTATATTGTTTGGCAATATTGCTACCTGATTCTGGATGATATTTATATCAGCTAGCTAATTGTTATATTAACCAAAATGAGTAACTAATAGACCAAAACATGTAACAAAGAAAACAGGTGACCTTACTCCTTTGTTAGCCCACAAAAATACTGAGTTCTAGAATATCTGAAGAATATAATAATTTCACAATCAGTAAAATAATGTCAATGTGCAGTTCTGACTGACTATGCCACAAACTCTTTTCACAATATGAGATATAAATAAATGTGTCAATGATGTTAAATATTTATTACATTAAACTTTTAAGTGTTGAAAACAACAGTTTTTCTCAGGGAGAAATATAATGATAGTTTAAAAATTAGTTCATAAATAATTGTACATGTGTAAATTCAGTAGTTTTCTCCCAGAAGGGAATTAAAATACACTTCTTTGCCCATGCTGGAGTGGGAGACATGAATGTAGATTAGGAACTCTCCAGCGAACACCAGAATTCTGAGACTAGATCCAGATAGAGTGTGGAAAATACAGTCCAGTTCTTATTTGGTGTCTGATATCCAAGGGAAAATCCACCCTTATGATGTTGGATGGGAGGCATTGCAGGGGCATATTTCAGAAATAGCAGATTTAGCAGTTGTTGTCAGTCCAGTTTTACAAAGAATATTTTGAAAGCAAGATGGGTCAAGCAGACCCAAACCATCTCACTACCATCTTGGGTAACAATGCTCTGAAGGCAGAGACAGTTATTGAGAAGCTGTTCATCTAAGAGGCTTTAACAGGAAGTATAGTCACAGGGCTCTAATGACTGACTAGCTCCAGCTCACCTCAGCCTATTACAGGCTCCAGTGTTGTCTGTAATAAGTCCTGATGTGCTACCTCGTTAGTTCTAGACCTGGTTGGAACAGCCAACCGTGTCCTAGAGCTGTGGTCAGTGGAAACAATGGAAATGAGCACAGGATTAGGCCAAGACTTAACATAGTTGATGTTATATATTGTTACATATATTTCAAATAGAATCTAACCTACAAAGAAAAAGTGGACAAATCAATCTAGAATAAATATTTAAAATATCAAAATTAACTTTACAAGTGAATATTTCAAATCCAACACTGTGTTAGAACATTTGATTTCTACATAGCTTAGATATAAAATCATTGTTTATTAAATTTCAGAATGGACTGAGGAAACCCATGGTTTAGAAATAGGACAAAAATAGTATCTACTGAGAAAGAGTGCGGTCAAATAAACAGTATTTGTGTCTTTAAGTTTATAAGTATTATATAACATACTTAAAAATAGTCACAGTATTCTTTCATTTACAATTTTGATGTTTCTATTAAAACAGGACTATTGGTTGTATTTAATTTTGATTTCCTCCATTAAAATAAAGAAAAAATATGTGATTTATGCTAGGGGACAACACGTAGTTAGGAGGCATTACTGAAATCCTGAGCTTCAAAAGGAAGAATGGGGGTAATGAGATGGGGAAAAGGCGGCAAAGAGGAACTTAACAAACTAAACCACACACATTTTGCCATTTCAGAGATGATGCAAAATTTAAAACCCGTTGTAAGCTTTCATCATGGAATATTATCCACTTTTTAATTTTTATCAGAGAGTACGAGAATGTGGTCATGTATTTTGATTACTAAAAATTAAGAACTCAACATGCTTTTTATTTTTTTCAATGAGTAAGAGTAAAATTTAAAAACGGTTTATTTTGTAAAAAAGAAGAGTATATACAGCTTCATTCAAATAATTTTTATGTGTTTATTATTTTACAGCTGACTAGAAATACCATGTAAATAGTTTTCATGCATTGGTAGTAGATATATTTTTGAAAGTTAAACTAATATAGTTTTATGTGAATAGAAAAATCATGTAATATCATATATGACTCACATTAGACTATACTTGTCTGCAGTAACATCTATTTTCTGTTACATATATATTTAAATACACTTCCTTGTTCTTACAGTCATAACTAAGAAGCTGTAGGGAAAAAGTAAACATATGGTAGATGCTATTTATTCTTTCTGGAAGTAAGGAAAGTCAAATTTAGAATTTAATCTAGAATTATCTCAGATTGAAGTATCTTTACCTTAACTATATTCTCAACTGGTATGAAATAATTTATTATTTCATCTAAAAATGCAATAAATTTTAATTTTTTGTTTTCATTTTCCTGTTTAAATTTTTTTTTTTTTTGATAACTGCGATGTTGGTGGTAAATTTGATTCAGAATTTTCAGTAGCTGTGGTAAGTCCAGTTAGTCATGGAATTGATAACTATAGAAGTTTGGAGAATATTTTAGATCCTTAAACTATATTAAAAAACATAAACTAGAGGGATGCATTCAAATATTAACTAAATTACCAATGACCTATTATTTGGGGGAAGGAGTTATTTCTTATTATATCATATTTCCTCAATATATTCCTTCAGTGCTAAATGAAGATTTGAATAGTAATTCTTCTTAAACTACTATAAATATAAGTATTGTCATATATAAAATACATACAATTTAATGTACATTCAGTGATACATTGTGATATATCCTACATTTTCTTCTTTGGTAATTTTAAAAGATCACCTCAAATACAAACATCATCACTAAATTCTGAAGTGCTATATTTTTCTCTATTGAATAGATATAAGAAGCCAAGGTCATTAGTTAAGAAGAGAACTAAGAAAACAACCCAAACATCAATCAGTAGTAGAATGGATAAATGAAATGTAATATATTCATGCAATGGAATGCATGCAATAATGAAAATAAGCACACAGCCAAACATAATTTTGAGGAGAAAAATCAAGCAAGAAGAATACATAATCTATGATTCATTTTATAAGAAGTTCAACATCAGGCAAAACTATTCTTTGTTATTTAAAGATGCATACTTTACAGAACTCCACAGCAAGACAAGAAAAAGGACCATAAATTAGCATAAAGGTTACCTTCGGAAGGGAGAGCAAGGATTGGAAACAGGAAGTGGCACATGGGGGAGCACTTCTGGGGTTCTGGCAATGTCGCTTTTCTTCACCTGGGGGGCAGTGACACAGGTGTTTGCTGTACAATAGTTTCTCAGTATGTATTAATTTATTCACCTGTATGTGTATGAATAAATCAGGTGACTGATTGATGTAAAAAAAAAGAAAAGATGAATTAAAATTAAAATCAAGAAAACTGGGATATTTGGCCCTGACCTGTGTAACCTGCAAAACAAAAGGCCACCGGTTTGATTCCCTGTCAGGGCACGTGCCTGGGTTTTGGGTTTGGTTCCCACTCAGGGCACATGTGAAAGGCAACTGATTGATGTTTCTCCCTCACATCTATGTTTCTCCTCTCCCTTTCTTCCTCCCTTCCCCTCTCTTTAAAAATACATAATTTAACAACAACAAAAAAAAACAGGTTATTCGATGTACTGTTCTCTGTCTCATCCAAGGCGTACTGTTGAATTGCCATGGAAAGCATACCACAAAAAGGTCATGGGAGATACTCTGCAAAGAAGACTGAGAAAGAGACTGAGAACTTTGGTTCTGAATCCAGATCCATGCTCACCCACTTACATTCTGTTTTTCACGGAAATTCACTTCAATTCTCTGAGCCTGAGAGTTCTTATCTGCAGATTGGGAGTACAGAAAAGTGGGTGATAATTTCAATGAGATTATGCAAATTATTTAGATAATTAGCTCCTCACCTCTAATCTCTCATCACAAATCCTCAGTGCTATGCTTAAAGATGTGAAAATACTTGTCAGAGTTATTACTGCCAAAATGCATGAAGCACTTTCACATATTTTAGGCCTTCATTCAATTCTTTTGGTTTAACAAAACTTCATTAAAGAGGCATTGTAGTCATGAGTGGAAAAAGGATACTATCATTTTTATTACAGAGACACACAGAGCCACTGGCATGCATGCTGGTGTGTGCATGCATACACCCTTTGTCAGAGCTAAGCACATTGGAGAACAAAACCATCAAGGAGTCGAAAAGAGCCAGGTGGTTCTTAACAGAAATTCATCTTGTGTCATCCTGTCCATAGAACATAGAAAAGGGAACACACTTACAGGAATTAACCTGACTGAAATACGCACATCTAGAATAAAAGAAAAATAAGGATATTTATTGAGCATCTCTTCCTCTTTACTAGCCACGTTTTCTCATAATATTGCATTTACTCTCACAGAAATATTGCAGATAAAATCAAAATTCCAAGAGGTCAAGTGCCATTCCCAGGACTCATGGAAATCAATGCCAGAATCCAGATTTCACCTCAGATTTGCCTGATTCTGTCTGTTATACTTAGCGATCTCCCCCCACTCACCTCCCACTCTCAGACACATACCTACATACATACAGAGGCAATTTTTTTTTTTTTTACTTTTTTTTTTTATTGGTTGTTCTCTTTAATATGCCAAGGGGAAAAAAGAACCAACTAATGGCTCAGCCAGGTTTCAGAAACATTTAGGTCATAGTCCCGAAAATTATAAACAGTTCTTTCAGATAATGATCCTTTAGAGGAATTTAGAAATAAATTTATTTTACATTTAAATGCCACTGATGGAATAATAAATTATTGTAGACCTAAATGATGGGAGTGTTTCCCTGTCCCCTCGCCGCATGTCTTGGCCTGTCCCAGATTTTTTACATAACATATGCTTTCTGATGAAGTATCCGTTTCCTGGGAGGGGACAGTGTGTGCGAAGGCGGCAGCTCTTTCTGTCCAGACGCCCAGGCTGCGCACCTGTACCTCACTCATCTCTGCCCTGCTGGTGTCCGTGGATCAGGGCCCAAGGAGCTGTGTAACTTGTAGTGTCTGGTAAACGCCCGTTCAGAGCTGCTCTTTCCCTGTGGAAATGCACCCAGGAGGGGCTCCTGACCCTGGACTCGCTCATCTGCAGAGCCCGGAATCCCGCAGGCGGGGGTCGGGCTCACCGGCCTGGCTGCTGCAAATCTCAGGTGTCCAGCTCCTGGATGTCCAGTCCCCAGGCCGCCGCTCTCTCGCAGGAGGCTCAGGCCTGAATTTTCCACTCTGAACACACTCCCCTGCTCATCAGCTGTTCTGGATTGGATCCCACAGTCCCTTCCGTGTGACTTTATCCCTCTGAGTCCTTGCCTCAGCTCCCCTTTTAAAATAGCTTCTGTTTGGCCCCCACCCTGCAGCACTGAACCCCGGGGGGAATGGGGGTGCCCTATTCTCCACGTGCTTCCATCCCTCAAAATCAGGGAGTCTCTCTTGGTCACAGCCGGCCACAGCCTGCCAGAGCCTCCAACAGTTTTAAACAAAATTTCTCTCTGGATCTCTCCCGGATACTATCACCCAGAGTGGTGGCTGAGCGCTATCCCTGCTCCCTCCAAAGATTTTCAGCCTTGGGTGGGCCTGCTCCCGCTGCGCTGCTTCTGGAGCCTGCAGCTCCCCCCGTGTCTGTCCGCCCCTAGAGCTCCTGGCTCCCTAGCCGACCTGCAGCTGCTCCGGATCTGCGCGCAGCCAGAAGAGCTGGGTTGAGCAGCCCTGGTGCCAGTTGCTCTGCTTGGAGGGCCTGGGCTGCTCGCTCCTGGGTGCCCTGCAGAGGCAGGCTCTGACCCACTCACACACACTCCCTGCACTGTCGTCAGCATATGCACTCGCTCACACAGGCTCTCACTCCCTCTCCGCTGGCTTTTTGAGTTGACTACTCTTTGGTTTAGCTGCAAGACTGGTCTGGGTCTGGGAGCAAGTGGACGGAGCTTCCAGCTATTCTGCAGCCATCTTGGCTCCATTCTATACTTATTTCATCATGACTTTGATAAATAGAGTCTAACCATCTTCTAGACCATAATATTGAGTAAATAATTCCCATCAGGTGCCCAATTAGCAAACTCAGATCAATTAGTACTTGTAACTGAAGCCGAGTAATAATTACAGATACATCTAGTGAGCATTTATTTCTTGCGTGCCAGATTCAATTTAAGCTGTTCAAGTTTAATACAGTGATAATTACATTAATATTGTAGGTGATTATAAAGAATTAACCACTAAAAAGAAAACTAAATATTGATAAAATCTTCAAAGAGATAATTTTTAATTCACCCCCTATATTTTGATTGCCCAAGCATTTATCACCATGACTTACCAAATAAGGTGATGATCATGTTTAGAGATTTTTAGAATGAAGCTTTAGGTGTCCTCTGGATTCACCTGAGTCCCCTGAATAAATTCTGCATCCTAAAGGTAACTGTGGAATGAGAATTAACCATAAGGCTTATGCCTAAGCTGGGAGTGCCACAGAATCTGTGCCATCTTCCTTGGGGAAACAGCATGATTTCCATTTTAAACCCTTTACTTGGCATTTCCCCATTTTATTTCTGAACTTTATTCTCCCATAGGGACCCCTTCTTTCCATATTCATAATATGTACTCTTGATCCTTGAAAAGTACAGGTAGAACTTTATTTCAAGAACCAGAATATTTTTTCTTGAATATCAAGGGTTAGAGTAGTGTGAGTCCTTATGTGATCAGCATCACTGTAGCAACAGGGAAACATAATTTCATCACTTTGCAACAATATTACTCTTCATACTCTGGATGTAGGGTCTGTTCTGACGTGAAGAAGCGTTTCTAAAGAATGCGCTTCTTAAGGGAAATTTTTGAGTTAATAGTTTTTGATGAGATGGCTATCAAACATTTAAAAAACATGGATTTTAACTCATGAATTACTGTTAGTATTTTATTCATAAGCTAAATAACATCATGTAATCATTAATGATCTACCCTCATGAAGAATCATTAGGATGGTATTTCTGAGATGTTTTTGTACTGTATTACTAGGTTTCTGAAAACAACTCTGAATGTTATTTAAAATGTTAAGAATAAATTTACTAAAATATGTAGCACATACAATCCTCCTAGAAAATGGGAAAAAGATAAATTGCATTTGTACTTATCTCTTACATCATTCTAAAATGCAGTATTAATCTGGGGACCAACATTTTGTTAATTCATCTTTTTGTCACTTACCAAATTAAATAATAGTATGCATAATATAGATTCTGTTTCCATGACTTTATACTTTCCTTCCTGGAAGTGATTTTTTCTTCACCTAATTTATCTTATAAAAAGTCATCTGGGATTTAAAATATATAATGAAAGTATGTTTTTGAAAAAACATGGAGGAGGAAAAATTTTACTATAACAGGTTCTATATATAAAGATTGAAACAACAGTTATAGTAGTTTTAATTACTGTTTTTCATATTCAGAAACTATAGTATCATCCTTCTAAATCTACAAGCTTATTGCTATAGATTTAGAGATTAGAGCATTATATCTAATTCTAAAACAAACATTTAAATGATGAACACTATCTTATGCTGCCAAAATCTATTCTAGTTTAGATTGTCCATAACATTAAGATTTCTTATTGCATTATAACAACTTTTAATTTTTTTTTTTTATAAAATGGAACATTTCCCTATAGGTTAGCAACTGAAATATACTATTTCTAGCTTTTTAAATGTTACCTCAAGTTCAAGTTGTCAATGGCAGGAGTGTATAATACAGACAGATATGCTATCAAATACTTTATGACTTTCCACCTTCCTGAGTTATCACTCTTGCCAGTCTTCATTTCATGTCCAATTTCCATGGACTTGGCCCCTCTAAGCTTGTCAGTCCTTTGAAGTTGAGCTGCCTTTTATTCAGGAATTATTTTTATGCCCTGAATCATCTTGTGAATTATTTTATATCAGTAAAAACAATCCTACTGTTACCTTTTCAGCTGTGTAAAAATTTGATTTTCTGGTGCTAATATGTCCCATCAGTAACAGTGCCGTGTTCAGCTGGTAGAACTATAATTGTATTTTAATCAGAAAACTTAACTTAATATATATTGAAGATATTTTGTTAAATGAACACTACAACTGTTATTAACAAGACACTATTAACTGAATGTTGTACGAATTAAAGTAAATACTACATCACTTGAGTCATTTAGTATTTCATGTACTCTTTTGTTACCTCTAACGGCAAATCCATGGCCTTATGTGTTTGACGTGCAAAAGCTTAACTCAGGAGGTTCATAAGCATTTTAAGTGATTACTGTCCCTGATGAAAATACCTTTGTTCCTAAAAAGAAACATATCTGCAGCTAACGTTTCTCAGGAGTAAATGGCATTTGTTATTTGAAAATTGGCATTCAGTCCTTGCTTGTTTGACACAGTGGATTGAGTGCTGGCCTGCAAACTGAAAGGTCACCAGTTTGATTCCTTGTCAGGGCACATGTCTGGGTTGCAGGCCAGATCCCCTGTTGGGGGTGGGGGTGAGAGGCAACCAACTGATGTCTCTCTCTCTCTCTCTCTCTCTCTTTCTCCTTCTCTTTCCCTCTCTCAAGAAATAAATATAGTAAAATTCTTAAAAAAAAAAAAAGGAAAAAGAAATTGGCATTCAATCCCATACCTAGCTATTCACCATTAGACACTACTTAGAAATTTAATTTTGAGATCTTTAAAGCTACTAACATCATAGTTCTGATATAGTTACTCATTGAACTGCTTTTTATTAATTTAATTATTTATTTTAATTGTAAAAATATAGCATAAAATGTGCCACCTTATATTTGTAAACATACAGTTTAGCAGTGTTAACTATATTCACACTTTCCAGTAGCGCTCTGGAACTTTTTCATCTTGCAAAACTGAAACTCCATTCCCATTGAACAATGAACCACCATTTACAAAAACTAGATAACCTTTCTAGATTTGGAAAAGCTCTTTGCTTATTCATTATTCCCCTTTTCTTCCATGAAGGTGGACTTTTAATTGAAACAAATAGATAAGCACTCATTTTAATGGCTGTGTATTAAGACTACTTTAATAATAAGAGCAAACTTCCATTTATCAGGCTGTTTTCAGTTTTCACAGCAGCCTGGCAGACATCAATCATTTCAGCACTTTTCCCTGAGGCTGTTTTGATACAGAGGGGCAGTATTAGCACGACACAGGAGACACAGGTAGAAGACACTCAGGTTGTCATGTCCCAGCTTAGAATCCAGGGTTGAAGAAAATTGTTATTGTTGGAAACATAATGGATATAATTATGATTCAATATCTTAAATCAGTTTTATAAACTGGAAGGTATAGGCACACTTCTGTTTTACTGTGTCAATTTAAAAGTTTAAAATTCATAAAATTCTCATTGAGAGAAAACAAAAAATTGTAAGAACAGTTACCCATAGGTACACTTTACCACCCAGTCCAAGTAGCCAGTACCCAACCCAGAGAAGCACTGTCTGCCCATGTGGGGGATGGGGGTAATTAAAGAGAGTTGAGGAAACTGAACCACTGAAATCAATTAGTGTCTTCCCGAACTCACAGGACACCGAGGGACACAACTGGGGCTAATACTCAACTCTCATCCCTCAGTGCTGTTTCCACCTTGATATTTGGAGACGCTTTTCCTTATCATCCAGTCCAAGGGACTGAAAGCCAAATTGCCCTCAGATGACTGAGTTATTGTTTCTGATTTCCTGCATATTAATTCCATGGAAAAAAACCCAAAGCCAAATAATTCAAATGCTCAGTTGTATTTGGTTTTGTCGTTTCATTTGCTTTCATGCACATTCCCAACATATTTATCATTATATCCCTCAGGCTTTCTCGGTATCTGGCCCATTGTGGATAGATCAGAAAGTCTGATAAATGAGTAAATAAGTGGCTTACAGGTAGAATACCTGAAAAACTCTGATTCTGTTCCAACTGCACAAATTCCATGTCTCATACACACCACCACCAAAGCAATGTTTAGGAAGGGTGTTTCAGGATGGGAAGGCAAACTAGAAGTCTTAAAGTAATAAATATGAAGTTTTTCTTTTTCTTTTGCTGGCAAATTCTCTAAGATTTATAAAATGTACCTATACAGTATAGATACTATTTAGAAATTGGCCAGTTGTGCCAGATAAAAATCATCTGAGATTATAATGCAAATTAGTCATCATCAAAAATGTATAATAGAGACCTAGAATTTATACAAATTCTACTCAGCATTTATTTTATGTGAAGGAGGAATACATTCCACTGCACATATATAATTAAATGTAAATGCATTCTGAGAAAGCTCAAAATCATGAAAAATACATATCCTGATGGACTACTTTTATTTGGCAACCTTTTCCTTCCAATATCGGTCTTAATACTCAAGTGTAGATTAGAAATTATATCTACAGCCAACTCTTTCTATGAAATATGTATAAGAGTAAGTATAGATAATTTATTTTCCTTCAGCTATACAGAGAAATGGATAATTACATCTTTCTGGAAACTTAGTGAAGCCATTAGAATTCTTCTAACCTTTTACTTTGTCTTTATAGACTTTAATATTGTGAGCTAGTACAATTTAGTTATGTACTATTATTTGAAGGTGACCATCCATTTTTCTAGCTTATTTTATGTAGTCATAACATTAATGCACAGTATCAGTATATATGGCTTTACTGTGTGACTTAAAGTAAGTTCTTTAGTGGCAAGATTTTCAAGAGTAAGTTTTTACTATGTAGTTAAATAAAATAAATTCATGATGGGAACTCTTTATACTCTCTTAGAAGTATGGAGAGTTCCTAAACTGCTCTATAAATCTAAAACTTCCCTAAGAAATAAATTAGTTAAAAAAATAGATGGATATGGAAAGGTTTTTAAAAGTACTACTTCTTTTTCAATAATAAACAATTTTAAAGTATTGCTTAAACTGGAAGAGAAGAGGGAAGGGAATAGTTTAATAATCTTGCAGTTGATTATTTTACAGAGCATGCTAACTGGCTTTCATCCTGCATAAGTATATGACAAGGAAACAGACTTAACCTGTCATAATAGAGATGTAAGTTGTATAAAATAAACATGCTAATGATTAACATTTGTTTTTAACATTGAAACAGATTCCTAGCTGAAACTTTCAGAACCTCATGTCTTAAAAAATGTGAAGAAAGATATAGGTGTTCAATTGTCTGGTATGGCTTAACTTTCCCTTGCCCAGAAGCAAGGAGATAAATTAGTCAAAACTAGAAAAATCAATCCAACCTCCTGTGTCTATAAACCTTTATTTCTTGGACTAGATTGCTCAGCCCATTAAAAAATGTGAGCTTTATGAATTTAAGATCACAGGTCTAATTCCTATTTCAACCTTTTAGCTTCCCCTTCTTCTGAGGTCAAAGACTCTGCTCCTAACCTTGGCAAATTATCTTATAATTTTCATCCATTCAGAAGTCAAGACACTTGGAACGGCCAGGTATCCAAATATTCCAAAAAGTCTCTAGAAGATGCCAGACTCTCAACACGGAAGGGAAGTACATGCAAAAGTATAGGTGGCTCATTACAATTTTTGCTTGTCAAAAACATATAAAGGTTAAGATTAGCCTAGCAAGTTGTGGTTCACCTATATCTGAAGAAAAGACAGAGGGAACTTCAGGGAGTTGTTTTATATTCTCCTTCAGAGATTTATACTTAATGCTTTTGAATTTTGCTTCTCCTCAAATTTCTTCATTTCTATTGAGTAAGAAACCTCTCAACTGTATTCACTGAATCCAAAATGTTTTGTTTTAAGAAGTAAGGTCAAGAAAAACATGTGATGACTGCTGTCAATACATATTTGGCATTTTCTACTTAAATGCTAAATGTGATCTATTAACTATTATCTGGGTAAGTGTAGCCATACACTGATTGTTTCGTTATTTTTATAAAATAAAAACTTACCGCAGGAATGACTTGCTGACTTGGAAAACTGAATTCTTTTAAGCTTAGAACTTGGGAAATCAATAATTGGGAAGATAAATGTTTGGGGACCTAATGAAAAGCAAGTATAATAAAATCTTCTCCAAGACTCTGAGGCATCATCCAAATTTATTGGAATGGTAACTAAGTGTTCAAAGACTGAGGAATCCGGAGAGAGACTGAAACCTGGTTCCACATCTTGAAATATTTGTCTCTCTGTCGTGATTGATGAGTTTTAATCAATCTGACTGTAGAAATAGAACAAGCAGGAGCATTATTCTAATTGGTATCAATAATCATGGAAGAAAATCCAGATACTGTGTTTACCATTTTTCAGTAGTCCCTTGAGATGAACTTAACATACAAATTTTCCCATATTTATTTACAAAATAGTCTCAAAAGTATAGTTTATTTATTAATAAACTTGTCTCCCTGGGGTAAGTGTTCCTAAAATTCATCTACAGAACCTGGCCTAATGTTTATGAAGCTGTATGTTCATTATGTTAATGTGAATAACTAATTAATTAGCCTCATATTATGAGTATAACAAATCATCTTTTTATGATATCTTTCATATGCAGATAATAACATAAAAGGCTATAACGTATTATAAACCATGAATTTCAGTCTATGGTTTGAATGCTGCCAGTGTCTAATTTTAACAATATATATTTATACCTATCACTTCTTGTTTGAGAGTGTATATTTAATTGTTTATATTTAGCTTCAAGTTATCACCAGTCACATACAATCAATGTTTATGGGCAAATAATTTCCTGAGAATTTAAATTAAAAAGATATTTTAAATTGTGTCATAAAATGCTGCACCCGGTGGAGTTTGGACTGGCCCCAGTGACTAGTGCAGAGTATGTTCCTGTCCCCATAGCCTTTCCCCACAGCTTTTCCCAACAGACTCACAGTCTCCGTTCAGCTATCCAGCATACTGAGTGCCTTTGGGCAGCGTGTGAGTAAGAATGAAGAAATTCTCAAATCGTTACTGTCATCATAAGGCCTGAATTAAGATTAGCTCCCAAGTCACATATTGGATAGAAAGAAACAAAAATATTATGTAATTATCAGTTATGTTTCTGAAATTCAAATTTAGAACTTTTACATTCATTTATACATTCTTTCATAAGTATAATTTTAATCATAATGCATTGTGTACCACAGGAGCTCATTGTATAATGGCTTTCTTGGGAATCCACTCAATCAGTTTATATGTATAAGAAATTTTTAACAAGACTTCCGATTCTAAAAAAATAAATATTGAAAATAAACAATTACATTGAATATATTTAAAATGATTACATTTTTATATATAATTCCATGGGTCAGAGTCCATATGAAGATTGGAGACATCCTATAGTAATCAGCTTCCAATGCAATTATAAATAGATTTAATGACATTGGGACTTAAGGCTTACTTACTAGTGTGTAACAAGTTAATAGAATTTTCAGCTCACTTAGCATGTGACTTCTTCAACGATAAGCTGAACTTATGAAAATAAATAAAAACTTAAACTAACTATGCATATGATTTACTCTCTATGCTCTTTGAGAAATTAGGAGAATAAGTGTAGTACCTGATTATAGGTTAAAATATTGGTAGAAAAAACAATTGTTACAAGTGAACTTTTATACTACTGAACCTTTTTAGAATGAAATTAAAAGTTAATTTTAAGAAAACTTTTCAAAAATAGTTGTATGAAAATCTATTGCTATATTGAAGTTTGTTATGACTACCAGGCTCTATTGGTTTTTATGAATAATAACATTGAAATTCTATTTTTGTTATAATGATTTTTCCTGCTGACTAATCTAAGTAACTTGTATCATTACACTTTAATCAATGTCCATATTCAGCATATGCTTTTATTAGTTGTACTCTAAACAAGAGATTGGTTATATTTAGAAATTTCTGTAGTCTTCTTGACTTCAAAAACAATGACTTTATTACAAATATCTCTTTCTAACTAAACGTTCTTAACTACCTTTGCAAACTGTAAGCTATGCCTAGACGTCCTTCAGTTTCCTGGCACCACTGGTCAATTTACTTGTGCTTCATTGTCCTTAAACTGCTGTTGTGTACATCTGTATTCAGACTATAAATTATTCGTGTTCCTCAAACACCACTTATAAACCCCTACCTCCGCACGCCGTCCCATAACTGCCAAATTACTGCACAAAAATATTATTCTGAATATACAGCAATATTCCCAAATCATCAATATAGGATCAATGCAGATTTTTTAATACCTACCACATCCTCAGCACAGCTGTTCCACCCATATCCTGCAGTCCCCTGATTACTTTGCTTTCTCCCCCAACACCTCCTCCAAAGGTAGCTCAGTTACCTTTGGTTAAACACCTTGGGCACCAGTTTTTCCATGGCTTAATGATACATTTTTATATTTAATTTTTTTTTTATTTTAAAAGAGGAATTAAAGAAAATAGAAATCACTGAGCATTTTCCCTCTATATAATAAAAATATATATATAATAATAATGTGTTGGCTGAAATCTTCAGAGAAAAAATTGGGCCATAGTCTGAAGCATTCCTTTTTTCATTAAAAATAAAACCATTTGGGATTTCAAAAGAACTTATTTCTCACAAAGAAGATATACTTTTGATTTATAGATTATAAAGAACACAATTCTAGTGTATATGTAAGGCAGCATCTGAACATCCACTGATAAAATACAAGGATACTTCAGGTCAACTCAAGGAAACAATTTTTAGTTTTTCAAATGAGAGATTTATGTCAATATTATATTATATTTGACATTTATACATTTTTATTGGATTACACTTCTAAGAAGAAATATCTCTAATTTACCTGATATGTTAAAATATTCCCCAGCACACTTCAAAGGGCCTAAAATGAGTTTTGAATAAGTGTGTAATCAAATGCATGCATTTGTAACATAGAATTGATATGTTCATTTAAGATTACATGTACAGTCAGATGTCCAGTATATGTTGCTATTTAGCATGTGTATTTTAGTTCTTTTAATGCTCAGTCATCATTTTGCCTGCTTTAGAAATTCCCAAGGAAGTCATATCACTATGTTTTCCTAGGTCCTGAATTTCCTTTTGGTACCTTATAGTAAGCACTGTGCTGAAAGAGAGGGAAAAAAAATGATACTGGATGTCAGGAGGTATATGTTCTATTTCTAGCTCTGTCACTAACAGAAGGACTTTGGACAAATCATTGGACCCCATCCTTTAAAAACTTGTAAATTAAGAAGAAAAAATGCTAATTAGCTCTTACTGGCTGTGACAAATTGTGTTCCAAAAATAATTCCAACAATCTTTTCTATCCAACCTGCTTTCCTACAAGGTGATTTTGACATTCCTCCGTTGGAGAGATGAGATCCAGGATTCCTCCCATTGAATCGGGTGAACTTGAGACTCACTTGTTACTAATCTAAGTGACAGAAGGTTGCCTATTCGAACCCTGCGTGAGTTTTGAGGCTGGGTCAGAAAAGCCACTCTAAGTTGGGACTGGCTCCCTAAAACTCTTGCACTGGAGCCCTGTGCTATCCTATTAGCCCTTGCTTGCCCTGAGTCCACCATGCTTTGAAGAAGCCCACACTAGATCACACAGGAAGATCACTGGAGAAAACCACCCCAGCACTAGCTGCTCCTGCCCCCCACTCTTTCAGCTTTCACCAGTCTCTGACTGCAGCCACATGAGAGACCCAAGGCTAAAACCGTACAGCCCAGACCTTTCTGAATTCTAGAGACACAGAAAATGTGAAATATAGTAGAATAATTTTTGTTTTAAGCTGCTATATTTTGGAGTGATTTGTTATGCAGCATATAGTGACAGTTGTGAAGTGAGGAAAACTATTTTGTGCCATGGACTGCTTCTTTATTTTCTGAAAAATAAAATAAAATCCTGCCTTTTTAGAATGTTTTTTGGACAGATATATTAGCTAAATGCCTTGAATTGTTTCAGGGTAACATGCTATCACAATAATTTTATTTATTAGATCATGGGCTCATTAAGAAATGGAATTTAGTTGAATGAGGTACAATTCCCAACACATGCTGGAGTAGAACCACAGGTAAATTTTAACTGAAAATGTCATTTCCAAAAGATACACGCTGAATGTGTGTATCCTGCTTCCCACTTCTTTGTGGCCTTCAGTCCCGGCCTCCCTGGATCTTCACAAGGTAACTCTCTGTAAAGAATATCATCATGTACAATATCTCAGAAGAGTTATGTGTTAGTAATAATTAAGATGATATATTCCATCATGTCCCCCTCCACCAAAAAAATATTTAAGATTCAGATTAGAGTCCTTTGAGGTCAAGTAGTTTCTGTTTTATATTCTGTTTTTAGACATTGAATTAGTGTGGCTCTCTCATACATGCCCTCTTGAGAGATTTAACTGTTATATGCTTACCAAATATCTTCCCGATAGTAGATGCTCAGTAAATGTTTGATGACTGAGTGAAAACCTATGAGAAATAATGTTTAACTAGAGTATGACTTTGAAATTAACCACACAGAATAATATCGTCATTACACTTTGGTCAAGAGAATACAATATTCTTATAATTTGAGACACCCCTACTTCAAACAATGTCAACACACTGATTGCAGCTATAGCTTTATGCCAAGCACCGGACCAGGAAGGACGGACACATTTCACAAACCAGAACTGAAAAAAGACAGCATCTGTAAAGCATGATATATCTAAAACCCCAAATTCCAGTATATGTTTAGAAACCTAATATTAAATAAGGTAGCCAACAACAACACAAAATATTAAAGAACAGGTTGATATAAAAAGATCAATAATAAATTATAGAATTAAAATTTAGTCATTAAAATAAACTAAACAATAAGTGCTAAACTAGGTTTAAGATGGCATTGAGGAATTTACTCAGAACAGAGCAAAAAGGTAACAAGATGTAAAAATATCGAAAGATACAATATGAATCTAATGATAGTGCCAAAACTAAGAAGTTAGAGGAAATTTCATTGACTCCGAAAATATCTATTGAGTCCCTACTATGTGCCAAGAACTATTCTAAACACTTGATATTGCCGTGAACAAGCAAACTAAAAAAAAAAAAAAAAAAAAAAATTCTCATTGGATTTAAAGTTTGAAAGGATGGCATGACAAACAAATATACAAATAATATATATGATATAGAAGTGATTAATAATACAAAGAAAATTAAGAGAATACAAAGTGGTAGAGAAGAGAGTAATATTGGGGGTAAGATGGTCAGGGAAGGACTCTTTGGTGAAGTTTATGGAGACATTAGAGCAACTTGATGATGTAAGCCTTGTAAATATCTGGGACAAGACTGTTCCCAAAACAGAGGTTCACAGAAGGTCAAAGCTTTGAGGCCAGAAGAGTTTTGGTATGCTTGAAGAACAATAAAAGAACCAGTGTGGCAGAGAACACAGTATGTGTAGAAATGACAGGTAAAAATTTCCAAATTGAAGAAAAAACCATGACACCGCTGATTTCCATGCCCTCTGAAGGCAAGGAAATAATAAATTTACATCTAGACACATGGTGTGAAACTGAAGAACTTGAACAATAAAAAAGAACAGTCCTCAAAGTTATCAGAGTGAAAATTCAGGCTGATTATCTTCAACAAAGTATTCAATGAAGGCCAGGACACAGAGCAGACTTACTTTGAAAGTGATGATGAAAAACACTGTAACCTACATTTTTATAAAAATAAAAATAGATTTTTATTCAATGGTGAGGACAAATTAAAGACATTTTTCAGCATAAATGTTAGAATTGTTTACCATTGCAGATGTACACTAAAAGAAAGGAGGAGGAGGAAGTGGAGGATTGGGGGGGGGGAGAACAGGATATCAGAAACAATACATGCAAAAATTGAAAACATGTCAGTAACTTCAATTAACTAATTACTGAAAAATAGTTTTATATGAAAAAGTAAGATTAAACTCTTGACTGTAACATGATGGACAGTTAAGTCACATTAGGATTTGCATTATATCATATGGTTGGTTTGGCTCAGTGGATTGAGCGTCGGCCTGCGAGCTAAGTGTCGCTGGTTCGATCTTCCAGTCAGGGTACATCAGAGAAGGAAAACTCTGACTCCAAAAAACCTCCGCTGCCTTGCGGCATACCTCTTCAGGGGAAAGGCTAAGGGAGTAAACCCCGACAGAAAATCCGGAGCCGGAGTCCCTAAGGCGGTTTGACGTTGTAGTCAACACCGGCAACTCCTGCGGCGCACCTGAAGCCAAGCTGTATTGACTCCGTCTTTCCCTTGGACCCTTCAGCTGCGAAGAGAGGGGGGGTCTGCTGCATGGGCAACAGCAGACCCTCCATATCACCCTGCCCAGGCTCTGTAGCTTCAGCTTCACTGGAGAGGACACTCCAGCGTCATCGCAAGATGTCGATTCAACACGGGAGGAGACAGATACTGTGTCACTCCCGAGTCAGACTGCACAGCCATTCTCGGCGGTGCAGATAGACTCTTAAGAAGCTACACCATCGTCTCTCGAGACGGACGGCTGCCGACGACGACGACGACGATATAGCAGAAAAATAGAGATAGTGAAAAAAATGCTTAAACATATTTTGAAAGTTTTAACTGATACACATAAAGTAAATGAGTATTTTCTAGTAGTGGTAGTAGTAAAAAGTCTGATAAAATAATTAAATTATTATAAATATTGTTGACTCAAGGCCTCCTAAATACATATTATTTGGGGAGAGGTAGCTTTAGATGCTAAATTATTTGGGGAAAAAATAACTAGTTTTGTTACGGTAACAACTAAACCATAATTTCAGTGGTCTAGCCCCATGAAAGTTTATTTTTCACTCGTGAAATATCTCATGTGATAAGAGGGCTCTTCTGGGTGGCTTTCTTCCCAAGAAGATCAAGAATTTAGTTTACATTCATTTTCAAGTCAACCATCTTGAAATTTGCTTCCAGCCACAGGTTAGGTCGAGAAGAGTCCACCCTCTTTACAGTACTTGAGACCAGCAACCATATATCACTTCCACTCACATTCTCATTGACAAAAATTATTTACATGGGCATAACATAAATATTTGGTAAGCGCTACCCCTGCCACATTTACTGATGATCACTTATCATTTTATATTAAAAAGTTGCATACGTTTTTAACAAATAAGCTTCGAAAAAAGTTAAAAGGAAGTACGTATCTTCAATGTGGAACAAGGTAGAAACCATTCAGAGGAGGAATATTGTTGATAACTAGAGCCTGAAAGTACTAAAGACAACCAACCTATATGACCTTCCAAGTCTAACTACAACCAATAACAATAGATATTGTTTTATTTGCACTAATGTAAACATAAATTCCAGTTTTAATGTATTTTATGTTAAATATTTACATAAAAATTAGTAAAATAAATGAGTTCACAAAATCTCTAGTTAATTGCTTAGTTTTCTAATCTTAATAACATTGGAATAAATTTAGCATTTTAATACCTGTAAAAGGAAGAAAGAAGTAAAAAGCTATATTATTGTTATTGTACACTAACCTTTTGTAAATTAAAAAAAATGCCATTTCAGTTTGCAATGTAACAAATATTTAAAAAATTTTTGGAAAGAAATATATCTAAATTGCCAAATATTGAAGTTTATAGAGAGATGAACAGAATTTAAACCAAAGGAATTTTTGCCATGTTTTCTCTTAAGAAGATTGTCTGCTTGTCCCAGATTTTGATTCATAATTTTCATGGTGCACCCCAGTTTATTAGGTTGAAAAACAGTTAAGATACTTACTTTGAATTTTTATTTAAAAGTTAGAATTTTGGCTTCAAACTACCTTTACTATTAAAAATAAAGTAACTTTTGTCCAGTGAGTACAGAAAACTATTATTTTAGCACACAAAATGCATACAGTTTAATAGAAATATTTAAATATCTCATCCCTAAACTGGAACATGTTTTATTTTAAATTCATACTCATATGACAAGTTGTAATGTATGGGGGGGGCAAAAAACAGAATTTATTTATTAAAAACTGTGTATTAATTCTTATATGTTTAAACTTTAGTCACTTTCAAAGTACTCTCCTTTTGATACAATACACCTATCAAACTTTTTTCCACTGCTCAAACAGTTTTGAACTCATTGATTTTTAAGACTTTTAGTGCTTCTGCCATTTTTTGTTTCACCTCTTCCACATCAGCAAAATGTTTCCCTTTGAGGACTTTTTTCATCCAGGAAAATGAAAAAAAAAAATCACTCAGGGTGAGATCAGGTGAATAGGGAGGGTGTGGGCAGGTGTGCTCATAAATCACCCATCATGAAATGGGCGAATGCATTGGAAGTCTTCAAAAAAAATTCACCAAAGCTGATTGCAGCCTCTCACAACAATGCTTGCTGGCACACTGATACAGATGGGTTCCTAGAGCACTCACCTAGCGGGGGAAGCCTGCACTATAAGAGGTCTGCCCTCCAGAAGATAATTCTGGGGTTTTGAGGGTCCCCCTCGTAGATTATAACATTTTGATTATATACTTCCCAAATTTGAGCTTGGATATGTTTACACACACACACACACACACACACACACACACACACACACACTCTCTCTCTCTCTCTCTCTCTCTCTCTCTCTCTCTCTCTGAAATTTATCAGACTTTGGAATCAGCGTATTTAGGGTTACTATATTACAAAGTAAATAAAAGATGTAAAACTCAGTCAATTTCAAGAGTTAAAAAATAAGAAGAAGCTAAAGTGAACAAAGACTAGAAAACTTGAGTTATTTTTCTTTCAGTTTTATTTCCATAGCATAAAAAGTAAATTTATCCTGAAAATCTTAGGTAACCATAATGACTATGTACTAATCATGACTGCAGAAGAAATACACAATCTGAACGGACACAATGAAGAGACTGGCATTGCTAAAACGTTTGCTTACCTCAATTCAGATGTTCCAAGAACACTGCCATCCCATGAGCTTGTTCAGTATCCAACAAATGTACTTCTCTCCTGTTCTCATCTGCTTTGTTTGACTCATTGCCTCTGACGTATTCCACTGTCTCTGTTTGTATGTTTTTCAGTTCAAGGTTAAACTATTCATCCCTGAAAGACAGCACAGATTGATAAAATGTAGGGACTAAGTAGCCAAATAGATGTTGATTTCTGCCTGCCACAATTTTAGGAGTAAAACACTGAAAAAGTAGCACAGGGCCTTTAGTTCGTTTATTGTTTCCCTTTAAATTCTTCGGAATTACATCCAAATAACGATAATCTTAAATGATTTGATGTGTTAAATATTATCATTTTTTATTTACATGGGTGGTTTTAAAAGATTTCTACTGTGTAAGTAACATTTGGTTATGCCAAATTATAAAAATATTCTCAGAGGAATGTATTTCTCAATTTATAGGCAAAGTCTATTAAAGAATTAATTTTTTTTGTAAATTTCAGGACTACATCTCTTTCTGAAAGGCAGTGTGGGAAGATAATACAAAGGACACTGGATTTGCAATCGAAAACCTAAGTTTAATGCAGGTTTTGACACATGTTAGCCTGGGGAATAATCACTTTAATCTTCTATATATATTAAACAAGAGGAAAATACATTGTAATACATTTAATAAATGTATACATTCTTTATCACCAATGATTACTATTATTGTTGCTTTAACATTAATAGTATTTTATCACATAAAAGTTACTATTATGAAATAAATCATCAGTGAATCATCATCAATATGATCTATGATTACCTGGCATTTTTGTCTCTTCCACATGTCCACTTCCTTCTTTTGAAAATATAACTAGCTCAGGCACTCTGACCCCAGTGTGTTTCTAACAGAGAACAATTCCCTGAATACCCATATGTCCACAACATTCATTCCATAATTAACATTTACTTTATCCATCCATCTGTTCTACCTATCCTTGCATCAATGAATCTTACTTTTGATGCATTAAAAATTAAGTTGCAGGTATCATTACAGTTTCTCCAAATACTTCAGCATCGTGTGCATTATTTAACTTCAGTTCAGTGTTCGTTTTGCACAAATCTTAAGTGTACCATTTGCTGACCTCTATGACATATGGAATATTATCCCCCAAAATTGTTCTCTCATGCCCATTCCCACTCTGTCTTCACATACATTCCTCAGCAGCAGCTACTGACAGGATATTTTTCAACCACAGATTAGTTTTTGAGTATTGCAGAACTGCAAATAAATGGGATATTTCATGTAAGTTTCTTTCATTCAACATAATATTTATGAAATTCTTTGTGTTGTTCTGTGTAAGAGTAGTCCATTCCATTTTATTTTAGAATAATATTTTGTCAGTTTATTTATCAATACCCCTAGTGACGGGCATGGGATCCTCTGAGTTTTGGAGTATTATGAATAAAGCTCCTATGAACATTCTTGTACATAGTCTCTTTAGGACATGTTTTTATTTCTCATTCTAAAGTACTGAGAAGTGGAATGGCTACATCATGGAGCTGGTATAGGCCTAAAAATTTCAACTTTTTCTATCATAAGAATATAAGTTTATACTCTTATTTACTAGTAGTATGTTGAAGTCCACACCCTCACCATCATTTGATGCTGTGAATCTTTAAATTTAGCTGTTCTGAAGTTGCCTATTAATATCTAATAATAGTTTAGTTTACATTTCCCTGATATCTAATGATGTTGAGCATCTTTTCATGTGCTTATTAACATTTGTATATATTCTTTAGTGAAATATTATTCAAATAGTTTGCCCATTTTTGATTGGGGTGATTGTCTTATTATCACTGAATTGTAGAATTCCAACATACATTCTAGGTATCAGTCCTTTGCCAGATACTGTACATGCTTTGAAAATATTTTATTATGGCTTGTGGCTTGCTCATTCACTTTCTAAACATATTTTGACAAGCTGAAGTTTTTACTTTATATGAAGCCTAAATTATCATTTATATCTTTTATGGTTAGTGTCTTCTGTGACCTGTCCTAAAAACCTCTGTTTACTCCTAAGTTACAAAAGTATTCTCCTTTAATTTCTTCTATATACTTTGTGGTTTTAAGGTATAAATCTAGGATCTATCTCAAATTTTTTCAGTACAATGTGCACTTGGGGGAAATTTTTTATTTTTTTTGTCATTAAAAACCTTTCATTTTGCCATTGGTATTTCTTGGTGTTTTTATACAAAATGCAATAGCTGTAGTAATGTGGTCCTATTTCTTGTCTCTATTTTGTTACATTGACCTATTTGTCAATTCTTATGTCAGTACTACACTATATATTCATTAATCTAGAATTAGCAAGACTTGAAGCCAGGTAGGGTAAATACTCCAAAGTTGATTTTCTTTTCAAGATTGTTTTGACTATTCCAATTTTTTTACATTTTTCTATAAATAAATTTTAGAATGATCTTGTCAATTTCTACCAAAAATAAAAAATAAAAATACCTTCAGGCAACCAATTGCTATGTGTTGAATCTAGAGATTAATTTGAGTATAATTTATATCTTAACTCTGTTGGATTTTGCAATCCATGAACATGGTACATCTCATAATTTATTTGTGTTCATTAATTTTTTTAGCAGTTTTGTTGTTTTCAGTGTAGAGATCTAAAGCTTATTATTTTAAATGTATTCATAAGTTTAATATGTAATTTCATGCTTTTATAAGAAAATTGTTTTCTTAATTTTATTTTTTTAATGTTAGCTGCTAATATACAAAATACAACTGATCTTTGCACATTTAGCTTATTCTATGACAACGGTAATATCCCTTATAATTGTAATGTTTGTTTTGTAGAATTCTTAGGATCTTCTATATAAAAATCATGCCATTTGCAAAGAGAATTTTACTTTTTTCCCCAATCTTTATGCTCTTTATTTATTTTTCTTGCCTCTACTGAGAAAGTCTTCTAGTAAAATGTACAATAGAAATAATGTGAATATTCTCGCTTTATTTCCAACATTAGATTAAAGCAGTCAATATTTCACCATAAAATATGACATTAGTTGTAGTATTTTAATAGATTCTTTAGTTTACTTCATGGATAGGTATTGAATTTTATCAAATGTTTCTGTATCCATTGAAATGATCATATGATTTTTCTTACTTAGTCTCTTAATATAGTAAATAATAATTAACTTATAAATGTTAAACCAAGCTTGAATTTTTATAAATGAAACAACAAAACAACATGATCACAATGCATTATTCTTTTTCTATATTACAGGATAATTTTAATAACATTTTAAAAGAATGTGAGGGACATTAATTTTTAGCTTTATGCTTTGCTAATTTTGTATCATGGTTATATTGCGATCATATAATCATCTAGGGAGTTTTCGCTTCTCTTCTATATAATGAAAAACTTTGCATAAGATTGATATTATTCTTTCCTTAAATGTTTAATAGCTTTCACTACTGAAATCATATGGACCTGTGTTTTTCTTTGCAGAAAAGTTCTTAATAACAAATGTATACATAATAAGTGTAAAGCTACTCATATTTTATGATTAATTTTGTATCAATTTTTATAGGTTTTCTTTTTCAAGAAATTTGTCCATTCCATCAATGTTGTAGAATTAGTTGGCATATTTTGGGTCTACTAATGTTGTACCACAGGTCTTTGTGATAGTTCATCATTTTTTAATTTTTTTGGTATTTGTTCTTCAGATTGGACTATTTACATCAGTCTATCTTCCATCATCTTCCTTCTTTTGGTTTTCTTTTACTTTAGTCACCTCCATTCTGATATTACTTCTGTCTAGTGAATTTTGTACTTCAGATATTGTATTTTTCTATTATACAGTTTTCATTGGGTCCTTTTAAATAGTTTTTATCTCTTTAATGAGATTTAAAATTGTCATTTTATATGAGCATATTTTTAATGTAGTTGAACATAATTATCACAGCTAATTTAGACTCCTTTGCCAATTCTGACATTTGTACTATCTTGAGGTTTTAGTTTATTGATGAATTTTTCTCTTAAAAATCGGTCACATGTTTCTTTTTCTTTGTATGTTATTTTGAATGTATCTTGTATTTGCTTAATAATGGGATGTAGCTACTTTAAATTATGTTATTTTTTTCCTCAAGAGTGTTAATTGCTCTTCATAGGCATTTTACTTGGATGAACTCAAACTACAAAGTTGCTCTCTCCTGAAAATGGTCAGCAACTCAAATCTCAGTTCAGTTGTTTAGCTCAGTTGCTTGGCGTCTGCCTTCTGCACTCTTGTTTTGGCAGACAGACAGACAGACAGACACACACACACACACACACACACACACATACACACACACACACACTTTTCAGTAGGTATTTTCCTCCCAAATTCTGCTCTTTGGTTCTTTGATTACACTGCAGATTTCTTTGTTACTAGTGTTTGTTACCCATCTCTGTCTTGCAGATTGGGGCCTCCCTCTTGCTAAAAGCCAAAAATTGCATGAGCCATGTCTTTCTTCCCAGTATTCACTCTTTCATTGTCTAACTGCCTGTTTGTTTTGTTTTGCTTTTTTCACTTGCCAGTCTTTGATTAATTGTGTGTGTGTGTGTGTGTGTGTGTGTGTGTGTGTGTGTGTGTGTTTAAATTTGGGTTTGTTTTTTTTGGGGGGGGGTGTATTTTTTAATAGAAAAATCTCAAATCAAAAATCCCATAGTGTGTGTTGGGATTTATTTTCTAAGTGAACTTCTTAATTATCCCAATGAATTTATCTACATAGAGAACCAGAGAGTGTGTCTGAAGCAGCTCTTATTTTGGCCAAAACTTCCTACTGAAGTTCAGGAACAAGAAGGTGGCTTTAAAATCCCGTTGTTGAAGAACTGCACCATTTTATCAAGATTAGATCATTTTTAATGTTTTAACACAGAGGATTAAAACAAATTACTTAGTAAAGGTTTAAACCACAGTAAGCCCTCACTTCACATTGTCGATAGGTTCTGCAACTTTTAGTAAAATCACATGTAATGAAACCATAGGCTGCTTGATATAAACAGGAGCTAAGTTCCTGTGGCATCTCGTCAACTTTGTAATGAAACGCCATTGAACAAAAGGGTGTTATTCAAGGACCTGCTGTACTCCATTGTGATTTAGTAACAAAATAAATAAATAAATATGTGTGATAAAAATTTCGTTCTTATTATTGAGCAGTGTTATCTTTTATACACGAAGCAGATAAAATCTCATCCCATAACTCCAGGGGTGAAGGAATATAATATTGAAAACATTTTTAAATCTACTTAGTTTCCATTACAAGGCTCTGCCACCAGGTGGGAAAGCTAATTTCATTCAGCAACTTCTCCACCCTTTTTCCAGGGATTATTTTCATATTATAGGGTCTTACAGATACCAAATGAGAGAGAAAATTATTTAGTCCTTGGACTAATGGAAGAAGCAATATCTAGTTTTTAAGATTGTAAGATGAATACGAATTAGAGGTGGAGAGGTAGAGTATATCAGTTAATATTTTGGAATTCTACCTCACCACATACATTTGATATTTATATATTTATTATATCGCTTTCATTTATGTGTTTGCCAGTTAACATTTTTTCTAACAACTTAAAAATGAAAATCAGAGTACAAATATATGTATGCATATGTATAATTACAAGTAAGAGTTAACAGATTATGTTCTAGTTATCATTTCTAAAAATGTATACCAAATAATATGTTCTATGACATTTTGATGTAAATTCCAAACAAAAATGTTGGTAATGTAAGCCATCTTTCTAATCCAAGACATAATGCTGAATTATGAGACAGACAACTCCATAAGTAGGAGATTGCTTTTTTTCTTTTATTATAAAGAAAGAAAAACTTTCAAATACATTTATTTTACTGTTTCTTGGGTTCTATATGTTAAGGTCTAAATATTAGATACATGTACTAGATATCTAATTACATTGCACATCTAATATTTATTAGATGGCCTAATGAATATATCATTATCATTTCATAATTTGTCTTATTTATCATTACTTTCTGTTTTGAAAATTTGCTTTTATTTCAGTATCCTACATATTTTACTCAATAAAGACTTCTCCAAACTCTCCTTTCTGTGAGAATATGGTAGCAGAGGAAAATTTTGGAAATGGGGATAAATTAAAACTTTTGGAGTCAATTTCTTGCATGAATTGTTATGTTTAAAAATGTGCCATGTCTGGAAAGTCTCTGAATTACTTAACTTTTCTAATGTAATTGATTTCAGCTTGATGCATACTTGTTAGTATTTTGGGGTGCAACCCAAAACCAGCCCCTTTATATGGAGGGGAGAAACCAAAGAAAAAAGCAGACCACTCCAGATTGGTGGGTGGCAGGTTAATAAGCAAGAGAACTTACTTATGAGTTTGTCTTGAGTGACCACAAAGACCTCAAAGACCTCAGATGAGTAGTTTTTTGTACTCACTTGCTAGAATCTTAGAAGTTTATATAGAAGCTCTGAGTTAGATGTGTACACAGGAGGTCTTATTCGATCCTGTTACATACACAACTCAGGTAGTCTCAACACCACATTTCTATCTCAAGATTATACCTTGGAGCAGTTTCTGGAAGCAAGAAAGGCAAGTATGGGGAGGGAATGAGGAGCCTCATTTATCAGGTTCCAGCTCACAGGTCACCTGGCAGTCACATCTTTTGATGACCTCTTCCCCAAAATGTGATATTCCTGTTTCAGTGACCATGAAATAGCAGCCAAAACAAACTAAGGTAGACTTTTCATGGCTCCTGTGTTATATACAAACTAGTCACTAAAACGTTTCTTAGAAGGATGAAATTTTGGAAGAGCTTTGTCAAATTAACTAAAATTTTAACAATATATCATGTCAAAGTAGCTTTTTTTTTCTCTTTACTCTCAGTCTCCTTATCTACAAAATGGAGGCCAAGTTTACAATGTGATCCCAAGATCTTCTCTGGCTCCAAAACTATTTGATTCTAATAAATAATTAAATATAACAAATAGTATTAAGTACAGTTAATAAATATCAAATGACATGGTGTATGTACTGCACTATACAAATAATCTTTGTTTTTAGTAATCATGTCTGACTTGTGGTTGCGAATCAGCCATGTTTTGATGTTAAACTGTGCTTGTTCATTGAATGGTTCATTGAGGGCACAGGTGCAATGGCCCCACACATGCATAAATTTCACATTTGCATTTCAGCTTCTTGACTCAGCATAATCCTCCTATCTATCCTCTCCAGTGAATCCTTAATTACCGATTATGTCTTTACCTGCTTTGTATTGTTTGCAAGGTTTGCAATAAATTTTGCATATCCTTATACTCATATGTGTGTAAATGTGTGGGTATGTAGTCATGCAATTGTTTATGTTCCAAGCACTGGATAGAAGCATATGTTTTTATATCAGCCTCATAGTTCAGGGCACTTCTGCATACATGGGAGACCATGCTTTCTTTTGTTGCATCACATTGCAAAATAACCGTGGCTGTTATACTTCAAGGACTCAGGTGTGGAGTCGTTAACAGCTATGGAATAGATCAGAATTGCTTAACAGCTGCACAGCTACAGACCAAGGGTAATCCAAGATCTTTCAGGCTTAACATCAGCATATGGACAACTCCTCAGCACTTGCCTGGAAAGAGTGTTAATTTGAGAATTTTGAGCTAAATTCCCTCAGGATGACTTCTCCAGATGATTTTTGACTTTTATAATGCAAATAGAAAGGCATGTGAAAAATAAGCAGTGTTCAATTAAAACAGAGAACAAACATTTGTGCCTGCATCTTCCAAAACTGGTCATCTTATAGTAAAGTGTACTTGGGGAAGATTTAGGTCACTGACAACTTGGATATAACTAGAGTAGTAATAGTTTTACCATTCTATGAACAATTCATCAGTATTATCGAGTCTATATTTAAAATTTAAACACAAAGTGACAAGTATCAAAATTAGAAACAAGAAACTGAATTGCATAACATTTAAACTACAGAAGTGCGTATAGCTTTCCAGACTCTTGAAAACATCTCCTAATTATTCTGTCTGCTTAGACCCTCTCCCTGACAGTACTCCTACCCACATTCCTGAAATCCATGTTCCTCTTAATAGTCAAATGGGTTTGCAGGAAATCAGATCAAATGTCTCATATAAACCCCAGAATGGTTTTGCATTGAATCTTGAATGAATTAAAAATATCTTCATGGCCTATGAGAGTTTTCACAACAGGATCTCCCTCATGGACCCTCTCTCCACCGACTCCTCTCTCCTCTGTGTTCCAGCCTCACTGGCTTGCACATGCCACATGTATTTCTTCTGTGCTTGCTAACCCTTTGGTCTAGGATGCCCTGCCCCTGACCATGGATCTTCTAATGACTTTTTCTTTTAATTAATACTTTATTTCACAGCAGTATTTGGCTTACATGAGCGGACCCAACCGATCAGTAGAGCCCACAACCCCAACTCCATTAGTTACCATGACTAATGATATTTTTCCCTATATAATTCATCCTCTAGAAGCCATCAGGGAGATAGATGGATCTTAGAATGCTAACTCACCTGTGTCTTCAGGCTTCGCACCATTCCTTAAATTTTAAAAAATGAGAAGAAAGCTTAGAAAGTTCTCATATACTCCCCCTCCCTCCACTCTTCCCCCATATCTCCATAGTTTTTACACAATTTACCCTATTATTAACTAAAATCTATAGTTTGCATTGGGATTCATTCTAGTGTTGTACTGTTCTATGCTGTTTTTTAAAATTTAATCTTTATTGTCTTTCTGTTCTTTTAAAGTGCCATTCACAGAGCAGAAGGTTCTTATTTTAATAAAATCCAACCTATCAATTTTTTCTTTCATGTACGGTGCTTTTGATGTTGTATCTAAAAAGTCGTCACCAAACTCCAAGTCACCTAGATTGTCTCCTATGTTATATTATAGAAATTTTACACTTTCTCATTTACATTTAGGTCAATGACCCATTTTGAGTTCAAGTTCTAGTAGCTTTTTATAGCTCCTTCTCCTCATTTGTATTCTCATTCTAATGTCCCCCCTCACAGAGGCTCCTCCTGACCCTACTAGCTAAAACAGTTCCTCAGAACCAATCGCTGACTAACCCATCATCCTTTTTACCTAACATTATCACTCTCTCAAATCATATTGTCCTTTTCTTACTCTCATGTTTAATTTCTCTTTTCTAGAATCTAAGTCGCATGGATGGGTGCCAAGACTCAGTCTATTTTTTCTTGTGCTCTATCCTTAGTGCCTAACATAATGTTTGGTACATAGTAAGGACTTGGCAAAAATTAGGTAACTAAATAAAAGATCAGGAAAAACACTTAACCAAACTGTTAATTATATTATAAATATGTTAAAGGCCTTGATGGTCTCTTTATAATTAAAAAGTACAGAAAATTTCTAGAAATGAAAACAAAAAGATACAGAAGAGGAATCAAGATTAGAACAAAGCATAACTATTTTGTTTGTTCTGCCTGTAACATATATTAAACGCAAAAGGATTTAGAATATGGTGCCCAATGAAGAATGTGACTCTTAGGGAAATTAAATGATTTGCATGGAAGCGTTTAGAGTCCCTGGTCAATTGCCAACAGATTTTATTTTTAGAATACATCTATTTAATCATTGAACAGTCAATAGAAGACTCAGATATATTGCTTCTCTTCTCCACAAAATTCACATTAGCTCTGACTAATTTTAGTTAAATTTCTATTAAGCAAATAATGGAAAAGAATGTACCTGTAATCTGGATTAGATTAAATGATAAATTATATCTTTCTCCTATATAGGAAAATAATTATGTGACCCAATCTTCTTATAGCCCCTACTGAATCTTACATCAAGCCAAAAGCCAGGAAAGTTTTATAATTGTTTCCTTGGCTGCCGATGGGCCATTATGAAAAGATTTCTTGAGTTTTAAAAGTATAGTCAGGTTTGCCTGCCATAGATCAGAGATAAGTGCCTGGTTTATACTATAGTCATTATAAGCAAGGTATTAATGTATCTATTGAGACCAGTTAGTCATAAATCACTTGAATCTTTCTGGTTATTTTTTATAGTGCACAACCTATAAAAATTTTAATTTATTTTGGTCTTCCCTATTGAGTCTAATAATCCATCTTTCTGCACATGCTTATGAAGGAAGCAAGGAAGAAATGTTTATCTTTCCATCATTTAATAAAATACACTAGATCAACAATACTTAATAGGCAAACTATGCTATGACTAAAATGGCTCAAAGCACTGTGTTGGTTACCAACAAATGTGTGGCACAGTTTCTCCATTTAAGAAGTTACTGTCTTTCAGGAGAAATAAGATTCAGTTACTCAGAAATTACAAGAAAAACACCAAAAATGATACAAAATACCTGCTAATATTTTAGCACTCAAAATGGAATAATTAGTTTTCTATAAATTATTTTATTTAATTCTCACAGTCAATTTTGAAGATGTTATTAATGTGATTTTTAAATGTGCAAAAATATTATTCGCTAGAATTTTCAAGAACACTTTATACAGGAACAAAAAATACTTGAATGGAGCTTTAGGGAGTGGATGGGTGATGGAAAAGGGGAGAAGGAAACTCTGGTGGAAAATAATGTAGGAATAATCATATCACCCAAGAAGAAAGAAGAACCAATGTGAATAAAAATATCTGAGTGGCATTTGTATTTATTCTAAAAGCAACCAATGGAGAAATTATGGCTTAAGGAATAGAGTGTGGAGAGAGAGAGTGACAGAGAGACAGACAGACAGACAGACAGACAGACAGAGGGAGAGAGACAGAGAATGAGAATATTCATTAAGTATTTTTGAGCCATTACACATATCATTTAGCTTCTTGATTTCATCACTGATACATGTCGTGCGTGGAAGAACAGTACAGAACTTTCTTTTTTCCTATTCCATTCAGCAGTCACATTTTTTATAAAACAAGAGAATACTATATGCAAATGTTGCTAATTGCTTTGATTGAAATTTGTGATTCTGATTACCTTTGTCCCTAAAATTTGGTTACTGTCATTAAAATGATAAAACCAATTCCACCATTTCCTCAAAATTGCATTTAGTAACATTTTGCCAGATTTTTAATTTATAGAAAAGAATGCTGTTATAAATACATCCATTAAACATTTGCCTTTTCAATAAGATTTTTTTTCCAGGCACAATTTGGAAATATTTAAAACTCCACTTTGAATTTGAATTCTAAGGGTGGATATTTGTGCTTTTAGGGTATCCATGCAATATACAAAGAGTAAAGTGTGTATGTTTCCATTTAAACGTGAACATCCTAAATAAGCTAGCATGTCATTATTAAAGGAACTGCCTAATATTGTCTTCCTTAACATAAATGACATTTTAAAACATTTTTATTATAAAATATTATAGCATTAATAAGATTTTATAGAGAAGAAAATAACATGCAGTCTAAATCCACCACCCAAATATGGTGATTGATTTCTGTTTTAAGTGTTTCCTTCTTACATTTATATATGTGGCTGTTCTTTGCAGGGTTATGCTGGCTAGAATTAGTGAACATAGAATTGTGTATTTTTGCACTAACGTGTGTATGTGTGTATATGTATGTGTTACTTAAATAAATTACATTACTATTTAATTAGTTAAATGTCTATATTTTCTTAATCATACATTTTTATTTACTGCAGTAAATTTTATATATATTTGAGTTTGCAAAACTATTTCAACTCACTCTACACCAAACTACACATTGTAATTCCTTAGAAATTATACTGTATGCACTTTATTAATCTGATCTATGTATTGGATGGGGGAGGGGTGGTAAAACATATGTCACGTAGCTATTAGAGGAGATTCTCCCTAGGTATTTCAAAAGGCTTTTAGTCCAGAAAAAGTAATTGCAACAAAGAGAGTCTGTGAGAAGAATCTGCCTCAGGCTCTTAAGCTGAAACAAGAAGTCCAAATATTGACCTCAGAATCATGGGGATCTCGTCTTCACTATTGACTCTAAAATTAACATTTGGTAAAGAAGCTTATCCAGATATGTTTGTTTAAGGGCAAATGTCATTTACTGATCAAGATCCTATGATAAATTAGTGCCAGAGATAGAACTTAGAAAAGAGAAAGAAAATGTCTTGACTTTCCGGGCCACAGCTATCAATATGTTTAGTCTCATAGCTTCCTCCTCATATTGAACTTGAAATTTCTTTAAGATGAGAACTCTGTCATTCTATTTTAGTGTTCCTCAGAGCACCAGGTATAATATCATGCATTAAAAAATGTATTGAATTGAATAATGTTCCAATGGAGTTTACTTACCTGCATAAATATTCAATTGGCAAATTAGACTTGAAATGATAGTTTTATTGAGCATTGGCTGCATCTTAACAAGCGCTCTGTTAATTCGCTTGCACAGTATTTGTTCAAGTATTTTACAGTTCATAGCTTTCTTTTTAACCATAATCCAAACATATTGTAAAAAGTAAGAAAGGAAGTCCTTCATGGGTGTTTTTACTTTCATAAGAACTGAGATATTAAACCCGTTGGTTGATAAAATGGAAGAAATGTCTTAGGCTATGAGTGATCTTTCTGGATGCCAGTCTGAGGATTCTGTCACTCTCTGCTTACAACATATTACATTTATTATAAAATCAAACTCTTCAAAATGACACACAGGAGCTGCTGCGATATGGCACCTGACTACCTGTCCTATTTTTATCTCCAATCTACTTACCTATTCAACAATATTAGCTGTCTTTCTAATCCTAAAATATCTCAACTCTGTGACATCTTAGAACTTTCCATTTGCTTTCCTATCTGCCTCGAGTGCTTATCCTTTGATTAGTCCTGTGATTGACTCCCCAGTCCTACAGTCTTGGATTAAATATCTCTGGGGATCTTATCTAAAATAGCTCCTCACCAGAATTGTTTGCTGTCACATCACCTTTTTATTTCTTTTATAGAACTTATCATGATGATAATCATATTCATTGGCTATCTTCTCCAACACAGTGTAAGTTCCATGGGTACAGGAACTCTTTTTTACCATTTTTCTCTGATATAATAGTCCCCAATAGACCCCTTTCTACCATTTTTTCTGATATAATAGTGCCTGAATAAGCAACTAAAATGCAGAAATGTAGCATTTAATATCTTAATATAAGCAACAAATTAATTTGAAGAGGAGACATAAATCTGAAGCTCGTTCACATTTTTGTTTGTCTAAAACCAATTACTAGATTGTCTTTTATGTTGTGAGCCAGCCAAGTTGCATTATTATCAACAATTGAGACTCTGAGATACATGAGAGTAGATTTTCTAAAGCTAACAATAGAGATTTAAAAAATACCTTTGCACTTTGTTTTTATTAAGCAAAAAAATTATTTAAAAATTTTTGAATGCAGATTGGTGCCTTATGATATCAAGTATTTTAAATTTCACATTTATATCAATTTTAACAATTAGCTTAGGCAGAATTTCATAACTTTGAAAGGTTTTTGGTAAGTTGTTACTTCTAATGAGTTGAAAGAAAATAATAATTTAAAACAATATATTAAAACCTTATTAAAATAAATTCTAGGAGACCAGAAAAATGATAACAACAAGATATAGTCTTATATGAATTTCAGTGAGCTTAACAAGTCTAAAAGTTGAACTTTGAAGAGTTTTTACTATATACATGATTCTAATTGTATCTACCATACTTCAAAGGAAATCAGTGAAAATAATTTCAGATTAAATAAGAAAACTTGTGATTTTAATACACAGTGCTATAGTGTTGACAATATTTCATGGACATGGTGATTTTTTTCTTGCATTTCTTTGAAAATTTTATATCATACTGTACCATTTCTATCTGTGTATAATGTTAAATCATAATTAATGTTTACCAATTTGCTTTTTAAAACATGGTACAGTGTAAGGAATGGTGTTAGCATTCTTTGGCTTAATACAAGCTTAAAATCCAAGTTTTAGAGCTGCAAAGGATCACAGAAATCTTGTAGTCTATTCCCTCATTATTTGAAGCCCACCTCTGAGGCCAATTTAAATGACTAGCTTAGGATCTGAAGCATAATCAGTGGCAGAGCTAAAACCAAAATTCAAACCTCATAATATCCATTCCAAAACTCTTTGTGAGACATTATGCAGGCTACTTCAACTTGATATATGTATGGTAGCATAATGGATTCTCTAAATAGGTTGAACAAGACTTTACTTTGGACTGACAGATTAGCTGAGAGAAGACAAAAAGGATCACAGCAGGTTCAGATGAAAAATTGATGGGAGCCACCATCTAAACCTGATACTGACTCAGTGTGAGATGGATAGATGATAGCAACCAGTACTCTAAAATATTTGTATATTTGGGGGAAAGATATAATCCAGCAAAAGCATAAAAGTATATAAAGGGTAATTATTAAGAATTATTAATAATTCTAGTGTGCACTAGTCTTCTGTCAGTAAATTGATTTCACTCTGCTTTCCTGGCTAGATAATTTGTTTGCCTTCCCTGCTTCAGTTCTTTTGTTGAATTATTATCATAATTGTATGTGTGAAACTCTGTAAGGACTTTGTTTACTTCTTGTTAATTTTTGGTTTAATAATAATAGCAACAATAGTAAAAATAGTAAATAGGTATGGGACACTAAATATATGCCTGCTACAAATTAGCACTATATTACACTTTACATGTTTTTACTCCTCTAAATGTTTTAGAGATTTCTAAATATATTACATATTTGAACTCCCTTAATCGCCACAAAAACTTACAAATTTGGTGCCTTTATTATGTCCATTTTACAGATGAGAAAACCAAGGAAGATACACTAAGTTATAGAGCAGGATAAACTCTGGAGATAATATTCTCAACCATTTTTAAAGTATATAAAATTAGCATTTTAAAAAGAAGTTTGACACATTAGCCAAAATTGAAAGAAAAGGTTGCCTTCCAAACTGATCCTCTCTGCTGATATCGGCAGGATTTTTGCTGCTCTAATAGTTTCTACATAATGATCAAATTGCTTTAAATACACATCTACAACTATGGCAATAAGGATAAAGATATTTAGCCAATTTCTTTCTCATCTGTATAATTCCAGTGCTGTCTATTTGTACAAAAGCATTCTGAATTTAACCTGAAAAAAATAACACTTAAGAAATTAACATTATAAACTTAAAAAAATTACTAATGCATAAAGGGGCGCAATAAAATCTCACTTGTTAAATAAAGCACAATGGAAGCCTTCATTATAATGTTGTTGTAAAATCAATGAATAATCAAAATATGTTCTATTGATTTGAGAGCTCTTTAGTAAGGAGACTTTCAGTAAGAAGACGACCACATTTAGCAATAAATACCATACATACATACATGCATACTTATATAAGGATTTTAATGAATAGTCTATAGGCTTATACAGCACTCCCCCTTTTTCAGGGGCATTATACCTACTAGTGAATGTTCTATAAAAGAATCTGCTCCTTTAGAAAAAACAAAAAGTGAAGATCCCTTCTACGATACTAAAAAGGTTCATTATTTTATGTCATTTGCTTTTTCTTCTCCCCTTTGACTTGATAAATTTCATCAGCCTCCCAAAGCCAGTTTAATTATCTCATCTCTGAAGTCCTCCTTTAGTTCGATTTCTTTCTCCTTTGACTTTTCCAAGTAGTGAATCTGCGCGCCACATCTAGCACTCAGTTATGTGGCATCTGCGCTATTAATTATTGATTCCAACTACTATTCTGTGTGTATTAAATAACACACACCTTGCAGGTGGTGTCCCTGTCTTAGGTGTATTTAACTCCACAGCACTTACCACAGAACCACAGGTAAGACACCCTCAAGAGCTCTCTGGTCCCTTTGTCCACTCAAAGGAAGTGCACACCAAGTTTGGTCCCCAATAACAACGGAGGAGGCTCATGATCTCACTAACTCCCATCGGCCCGCCAAATCTATTGCTACATACAGAACCATTCTCTGTTAAAGACATTCAGAAACTAGCTGAGCAACTCCTACACATCAGGTGAATGAGAAAACACCCACATCAAAACAGGTAGGAAAAGGCTAAATGTCTCTCCACATAAACCTCATCCCCAGGACAGAAACCTACAATACAGAGGGAAATCACAACTGCTAGCTTCTTCCTGAGCAGAAAAAAGGTGTGGGCCCTATATTTAGCCCCTCAACTTTTAAGACTCCCATCTGAGGGCACCCTTTCCTCTGAACTCCAACAGGGCTTGTGTCCATAAAACCAATAGGACTATAGCATCGGCTCACAAAGACTTTCTGTGGCTATCTCTTCAGGGCTCAGCAGAGGCAGAGGCTAAAATGCCCAACCCCCAGTCTTTCCCTGTAAGAGGCCAATTGTCATATTTTATCAGTGGCTGCCTGAGAACGCCGTCTCCATTGTTCTCCCTCAGCCCCTCTCCAGATAATCAGTGTCTCCCGGAAGGAGCTTGTAAACATTTCTAGCTAGACAAACCAAGAAAAGAGGAGAGAGTGCTCAAACTAATAAAATTAAAAATAAAAGAGGAGACATTGAAATTGATACTATACAATTTTTTAAAATCATGAGGCTACTATGAAAAATTATATTCTAATAAATTGGACAATCCAGAAGAAATGAATCATTTCTTGGAAACATCAAGTTATCAAGACTGAATCGTGAAGAAATAGAAAGTCAAAACATAATGAATGTCATGTGTGACAAGCCCACCACTAACATTATACTTAGTGGTGAAAAGTTGATCAGTTAACAATATCGATTCTTCTCACCCATGGAGACATTGTGTCACTTCACTGGTGTAGCTCGTCTTTAAATTCTCCCAGTAATATTTTGTCTTGTGCACCTTTTCTTAGATTTACCCACAATTATTTTAGGTTTTGGATGCTGTTTTAAAGATATCAGTTTTGAATTTCAAAATATGATTGAGTGATGCTAATATATAAAAATGGAACTGATGTTATGACAATTTTATATTCTATGACTTTGCTAAACTCAATTGTTAGTACTAGTGGCTGTTTTATATATCCCATCAGATTTTCTACATAGATAATCACGTCATCTGCAACAGCAGTTTTACTTCCTTTATTTCAAAAAAAATAAATAAAGCTGAAAGCTTTTCCTCAAAGATAAGAAGCAAGGCAAGGAGGGGGCCCACTTTCACCACTTTATTCCAACATAGTACAGGTAGTCTAAGCCAGAGCAACTAAGCAAGATAAAGAAATAAAAGCCATCTAATCTGGAAAGGAAGAAGTAAAAATATCTTTATGTGCAGATGACATGATATTATATGAAGAAAACTCTAACATCTCACACACACAAAAATAAAAACACTGTTAGAAGTAGTATACAAATTCAGTAAAGTTGAAGGATACAAAAACAATATAAAAAATGAGTTGCATTTTATTACTAACAACAAACTATTAGAAAGAGACATTAATAAAATCATCTCATTTGCAATTATATCAAAAAGAATTAAATATCTAGGAATACATTTAACGAAGAAGGGGAAAGGTTTCTGAAGTAATAAGACATTGCTGAAAGAAATTGAAGAAGACACAAGTACATGGAAAGATACTCCATATTCATAGATTGGAAGAATTAATATTGTTAAAATGTCCATATTACCTAAAGCAACCTACAGATTTAATACAATCCCTATCAGAATGTCATGATATTTTTACAGAAATATAGAAAACTATACTGAAATTCGTATAGAACCACAAAAACCCCTGAATACCCAAAGCAATTTTTAAAAAAGCAAAACTAAAGACATCATGCGCCCTTATTTCAAACTATATTACAGAACTATAGTAATCAAAACAGTACAGCATTGTCATAAAAATACACACATAAATCAATGCAACAGGATAGAGAGCCCAGAAATAACTTCACATGTATTTGGTCAGTTAATTTATGGCAAAGGAACCAAGAATATACAGTGGAGAAAGTACAATCTCGTCAATAAATGACATTGTAAAAATTGGACAGCCATATGAAAAAGCATGAAACTGGATCCCCTTGCTTATATTTTACACAAAAATCAATTCAAAATAGATTAAAAGCTTAAAAATAAGTCCTGAAACCAAAAAACTCCTTTAAAAAATGGGGAGTAAGATCCTTGGCAATGAATTTTTTGTATTTGAGACCAAAAGCAAAGGCAACAAAAGCAAAAATAAACAAACAAAACAATATCGAACTAAAAGCTACTTCACAGAAAAGGAAATTATCAACAAAATGAAGAGGCAACCCAAAGAATGGAAGGAAATATTTGCAAATTATATATCTGATATATCCAAAATATATAAACAGCTCATACAACTCAGTAGCAAAAAACAAACAATCTAATTTTTAAATATCTGGAAAACTGAATAGTCATTTTTCCAAAGAAGACATATAAATAGCCAGTAGGCTTTTGAAATGGTGCTGAACTTCACTAATCTTTAGGGAAATACAAATCAAAACCATAATGAGATATCACCTAACACCTGTTAGAATAGCAATCATCGAAAGACGAGAAATAGTGTTGGTAAGAATGGGGAAAAAAAGAGAACCCTCTTGCACTGTTTTCGTAGCAGTGTAAATTGGTGAAGCCATTACAGAAAACATTATAGAGGTTCCTCAGAAATTAAAAATAAAACCACCATATGATACGCAGTCCACTTCAGGTGTAAATCCAAGGGAAATGAAAGTAGTATCTTGAAGGCTACATGCACTCCCATGCTCATTGCAGCATTGTTCATAATACCCAAGATATGGAAATAACCTAAGCTTTCATCAATAATGAGTGGAGAAAAATATTATAGATATACATATATAGATATATTTACACACAAACATGGAATATTCAATAATGAGAAAGAAGGAAATTCTGCCATTTGCAACAACATGGATGGCCCTTGATGGCATTATACTGAATGAAATGAGCCAGAAAAAGTCAAATACTGCATGATATCACTTGTATGTAGAGTCAAATACATAAATAAATAAAAATAAATTTAACCTCATAGGAACAGTGTAGAAAAGTGGTTGCCATAGCCATGTATTGGGACAAATAGGGAGAAGTTGGTAAAAGGGTACAAATTTTTCAGCTATAAATGAATTATGTCTAAGTATCAAATATAAAACTAGTAACTATGGTTGATAACACTGTATTGTATATGGCAAATTTGCTAAGAGAGTAAAACATATATGTTCTCACTAAAACAAACAAAAAGGATAAAGATGTGAGGTAACGGATGTGCTAATTAACTAGGTGGGGAAATCCCTTCACGGTGTATACATATCAAATCGCCACAGTGTACACTTTAAGTATCTTACAATTCTGTCAGTTATTCCTAAATAAAGCTCAATTTTTAAGTGCATTTTTATTTGGAGGTGGTCATGGTTCCAGTTCATGTAAGGAAGCATCAACTAAAGATTTTTCCTCTTTGAACGGATTTTGTTAGGGTTCTGTTGAGATATATGGAAGCAGGAAGTTAAAAATCCAGTCAAATATTTACCAGATTAAACATAACTGTTACCATCATTGGAAGAAAGTCTGTCAGTTCTTGCAACAACTTATCCAACTTAATTACCAAATTATGCCTTGTCTAAAAGTAACCAGTGATTTCAAAATGTTTATATCAATGCTTATAAATTTATTTTTTCAAAATCCACAAAGCCTCAAATAATACTATAGAAAGAATAAATAATATTTTTAAAATAATGATGGTAACCTGTTCTAGTGTTCCTTGACATAGTGCTTTAAAATTATTAAAAATGATTAATAGATCCATGAAAGTATTAATACTCCCCATAATAGACTAATGGTGGATCACTTTAAATCCCATCATCCTTGTTTCTTAAATTGAATTATAACTTCTTTGAATGATTGTGTTTTCTAATTATTTTAGAATTACTGAATTACCTAGGAATTAAGGCTAGAAAGATTAACTTAGTAATTAATAAATAAAGTGTTTTGGAAAGGACTTCTAAATCACATATTCATTTTGGTATAAGATTTCCTACATCTCACAATTAGAACCACAAAAAGCCAAATCTTAGTTGTCTAACTTGTCCTTTCTCCTTACATATTTAGCAATGCCAGCACCTTGCATGATCTGCTGTTACTTTATAAACCTCTTTCTATTAATTTTATTAATCAAAATGTTGACTTTGAGTGATTGCTGAGCCTACCCATATAGGCAGTTAGAGCATCTAAAATTAAAAATAATTTTACTCTTCACTTTCTGTTTCTTTTAACTTTTCACTATTATAAAACTTACCAGTGACTTCTTTCTGTATCCCATTATAGGAATAGCATCATAAAATAAAATATATGCTGACGTTTCTAAGATTTATTATTGAATTTGATATATTCACATTTTGAAGAGTGATGTTCCACAGTTAAATGAATACAAAGAGATTAAACCTCCTTAAAAGAAATTAATCCTCTCAGAATGGTATCTTTTTTCCAGCACAGCTTGATTGGACCATAATTGGGTGTGGACTTACATAGATTGCAACACTTTTCATCTGTTCATCTACTTTAGGTAGAATTTTTTGGTCTTAATGTCTTAAAATATTGATTTCCTATCTAATCACTACAGTCAAATGCACTCAAGTCAGTGCATTTCAATAACAGTATCAACACCAATAGAAAATTACATTTGGGAAGTAGATTTGATTCATGTACTTGAAATATCATTGTGTGTGGAAAATTTAAAATTCAAATATTTATGCATATTAGCTTCAAGTGTTTCAACTCACATGCCAACTAAAGTTCTGGGAGAACCTAGCTCTAGTTCTAGCAGTGAGCATCTGTGCACTTGAGTTGATGACTTGCCAGCCATCAGCCATGACGATGGATGCTCTCCAGCCTGAATCAACAGAAAATCATGGACTTAGTCGCAGAGACTCCATTGAAGACCCAATGTTTGACTGTATATATTCCATTCTTGTCTGGCTATAAATAGCCTACATTATACTTATACATGTCTCTCCCTTCCCCAAAGAAAGGGAGTTTATCAAACAAGACACAATAATGCTAATGTCTGATCTTGTAACAGGGTCCCCAAAAGTCCCCACATTCCATGGTTTTGGGGTTAGGGGAAGAAGACAGTGCAACTTTTAAGGTATTTTGCATACCTACGGCAGGCTGGTAGCTAGGGCCAATAAATGGGCGGATGATACTATTTAAGGTACGTTGCATATCAGTGGCAAGGAGAGAGCCAGAAAGAAAGGAGAGAGCAAGAACAGCAAGCAGCAGCCATTTGGCAGGCTGGGCCACATGGTTTGAAAGACTGCAGAAGGGCCCCGTGGGCCACCATGAAGTCTGATGGGAAGAAGGGCTCCCATGCACCATGAGAAGAAGCACAATGGAAGAAGCCTGTTTGAAGAAGCCTGTTGGAGGAGCATGATGGAGCAGCTCGGCAGCTTTGTAGAAGAGCTGGTCTGCCATGGGAGAGGGCCATGTGGCCCAAGCTAGTAAGAAAGCAGGCATGCTGCTGCTTTGATTGTACCTGCTCCAGCTGTCTCCAAAACCACCAGGGGCTCTGCCTTGCAGACCTGAACTCTCTCTGGACTTTTGGAAATTGAGACATGCAGAGAGGATTCTCTTAGGACTTGTGCCTTTCCTAGACTTCACCATGATCCAGTGTAACACGGCACATACTTTTCTGGACTATTATATGGAGGCTGATGACATCATACCCCAGATCCTAAAGGAGAGAGCTGACAGATAAGGGATGGAGAACTGTTGGGCTTGGTTTTGGTTTATAGCCTCTTGGGAGCAAGGGAACTGCTGGGTGTCACTGGAGAACAGGGCTCCAAGCTGAAGCGCTCACAGCACCCCCAAGGTTGGAATATTGTAAATAAAGTCTTGTTTTCCTCAACACTAATTGTTGGGTCTTACACCAAGGTGCCATGTGAACGAACCCCCTTTGCTCAGTAACAATCTTACTGACCTTTCCAAGGTGCTTATCTGATACTAAACAACAAATATAACTGCATTGGACTCCTGAGTATGTAACCAATATCAATCGTTGTAACACACATGTAATTATACTACCTCATGGAATGGAGAATACTTGGCTTACTTCAGAATAATGGTTGTGCCCATATTCCTGTGTGGACAGTGGATCTAGTCATGATCAAAGTGCTATTTGCATAAATTTTGGTGAAATCAGGCTCAGCTACAATGAGGTTGAGGGTAGAAAAGTTGGCACCCAGACTCAGCATTGAGAGTTAGGTCATGTACATGACAGGCAGCACTCAAGTCCGCCATTTCAGCCCATTTCTGAGATCAGAACTCTGCTTTCATCATTGCTTTCTAAGAAGTTATGAAGTTGATACCCAGGGAAAAAAAGTGGGCAGGGCATTTTATGGCTGATGGATCTGAGTGGTAATTACTGGATCGGTGCATGCTTTACAACAAATTTTCTGCTCAAACCATATATATAAATTCTAAACTTATTCCATATTCTAATGAAACACCTTTGTTTCTAACTAGCATTTCTTAAGTATGTAATTTTTTTGCATCTTAGTCATAATAAAACCTTCTTAAGGGGTTCTGAGTACCCTCCCTTTCTAATCTTTCCTTAACTGGAAAATAAGGTTTATGAAATCAGGCCAGGGTGACCAATCTGTTACACATTCTCAAATAATTTTCTTGGCCATGATCAATTAATTTATCTTTTTAAACTTTCCCTTTAATTAGGCAACTTTAAAATGTGGTATTGTCCAAGAAATAATATACACACTCTTTTGTGGTCAAAATGCACAACTAAGCTCAGTCTACACAGTATACCTAAGTCAGTGTGAAACTTACCCTCATACCCCTCACACATTCTTTTTAATAAAGAGAATATAAAAGCAATTGTTATTAGATGGAAGAGATTAATACTGTGTGCATTTAAAAATGAAGAATTGGAAACCTTCAAAGACAAAAGTATTTTTATACTAATAAGTTGAATTATTCAAAGAAAGAAACAATATTTTGTATGGGTTTTACTGTGTGAATCATTTCCTTTATGGTGAAAATGATCATGTTTAATGATGTGAATCATAATTTTTAACAGTTATGATAAATCTCTTAAACCCAAACTGAAAATTATGTGTCAGAGGCTATCAAATTAAAAACAAAAGAAACACCCTCCCAGGATGAGTTAGTGATTTTTAGAAATGTATTATCTCTCAGTCTGTGCACTTGAGTGCCACTTGGTAAATCCACCTGCTGCAATAATGTGTACTTTGGTTTCATGCAGAGGTAAAGGTAAGCTCATTATATCCTTTTAATAATTTGAATTGAAATGGCTATGAAGAGAAGAATTTTTATCCTGGGTGAATTTGGTCACATCTCCAAGGTGTACTTGGTCCTGGCTTTTGGCCCTTTGCAGAGGTCTCTTGGTACCGTACTTACTTAGTATAGGTTTAGGATGCTCCACGTCAGATCAATCCTTCTATAAGTGCTCATGGATGGAAACCTGTATATTGGCCTCTGTCCATGTGTTCTAGCCTGCTAAGTGCACTGATTTCTAGAAAGTTGATCATTCACACTTATGATGTTTTATCACTTTATGTATATGGAACCAAAGGCATTGGGTTATTTGAATAGCAATCTATGCTTAGAATATGAGTGATTTAGACTTATTTTTTAGAAATATCATTCAGTTATCCTAACCAAAATGTATAATACAGTGGAATATAATTAGCAGCTCCTTTATGTGTGGAATTTCTATTTCTTACTTTGGGGCAGATTACCAAAGCTCATTTCTGTTGCAACAGATCCCACTGCCAAAGCATCCAAGTCAGGTTATCACTGTCAAAATGAAGTGGAAAACAGAAGCAACTCCTTCTTAAAAATCTTTGTAAGCCAAAACAAACAAACAAACAAAAACAATCACTTAGTATAAAAAGTATAACTACAGAATAAAAATAAATAAAACTCTTTGGACATATCTCACTACATCGTTTAAAGTGGATGAAGTCTAGTTAAAATAGTTTCAAGTAAACAAAATATATAAATTTTTAAAAACTAGGTAACTCAAACCAAACATTTACTTCACTGAAATTTAATTTATGATCTCTCTACGTAAGTGCTATTTTTAAGAAAATTAAAATCACCACTAATATTTGTAAATGGTGAAATATACACTTGTTAATTTAGCTAATAGTAATGTGTGCATTCCTGACAGGGGTTTTGTGAATTTAAAATCACTTACTTGATGTCAAGGAAATTCTTCCCTAAATCTTTCTTTTATTTTCTGCCAAACAAGTCCTAAGGTTTAATTACATTTTATTTATTTAGACAGTTTCATAAGATATATTTTGGAAAACCTCTCTAAAACCATTTCTTTAGTAAAATTGAGATAAGTTTTACCAACCTTAAGCCTGTTGTAAAAATTAAATATACCTTAATGTACACAGCTTTGACACATTATAGCTCCATAAATGTTAGCTATTATGAAAAGTTTTTATTATTTTATTGATTATCTGTAACATTCACTAGTTTAAAAGGTCTTTCAAATGAAATTTTATTTTTTCTCTTTTATTTTGTTTCTATTTGCTTTTTTGCTTTTTTATATTATTAGACAATGACCTGTATCTTTATTATGCTACCTATCATAATTTCAATTAATTTAAAGAGATTATTACTAATCCAAATATTTCTGTACATTAATGATTATTCAAATTAAATCTACTCCATAGTGGCATTAGTAACTTGTTCACTTGAGACATTATATTTCTGTCTAGGCCTGATAACTTTTTATTTATAACAACTTTTTTTGTAGTTTAGAGACTAACGTTCTATTGTTACTGTGTACTACACAGGTAGCAGACTTGTCTTACTTCACTTTTGAAAATAAGTACATAACTATTTTGCCTTGGATTATGCTTTCTTAGAAATGGAATCATTACTATCCCATTAGTAACATTTTCACACATTTAAAATATTTTTCTTCTTAAGTTAGTTCCATTTATGTAATTATGTTTATAGTAGCATGATGTTAAAACTTATGGAGGACAGTTAATGTTAGTATCTAGTAATACTTATTTAGGAACAATTTTTACAGTCATTTCAGAAGGCCTTAAATTTACACTAAGTGCTCACTTTATTGTCTCCAAATTCTAAAACATAAATAAAATCCTAAAGTTCCACTTTGAATTTTAGTTTTAACAAGAGCACAGACTTCAGAGTCTCCCACACCCTGTCTCTTTTGAATTTGAATCCCAGCTCTACCACTTTCCAGAGAAACCTTGAGCAATTTATTTAATACCTTCTTGAAAATATTTCTGAATTTGGAGGGATGACTTCTTTTAGGCTAAGTGGAAGTGGGAAAAGTGGTCAGGAAACCCAGAGAGGTATTGACTAAACCAGAGGATGCACATATGTGATGGCCTAGGAGATATTAGGAAGTATTAGTTCGAATTGGTGGGTTCACATTACGAAAATCCTTGAACATCTAGAAAAAAAGTAACAGTTGAGCAGAAGATGAGGGCTGTTTTCAGAGGTAATTCACTTATGTAGAAAGAAGAATAAACAGTGTTGTTAAAGCAACAAAATAGCTACTGTATGATCCTGAGGTGTGGTAAAGAAGGGTTAATTAAATATAATCAAAAACAAATTAAAAAGCAGAAGAAAAAACAGTGACTGGCATATTGTAAGAGGATATGGATGGAAGAATGGACTGAATGGGGGCTTCTGAGTCCATCACCTGCCCGTGACCGTTCCTCCTTTCATCTGCTTTTTTCAGTTTTTCAGTAGCAGGAAAGGAACGAGCAGCTCAGCCGGAGAAGCATCAGTAAATGGGCAGCAGGTGTTAGGAGTGGAGCCGGCAGGTATCAGCTGTGCTACCTTAAGTGGACTTTTTTTGAGCAGGTACAAAAGAAACAGTTCTATACCAACTATTTTTTTTTACACCTGTTAACAACATATCTGAAAAACCACGCCTACTATTGAATTTATGAATAGGCAGTACTTATTATTAAACGCATTAAGCTGATTGGGAGACTATTTCTTCCTATTGTTGGTTCAGTTGCCATAACCTTAGTTTGAACAAATTAAAAGTGTTCTGTTTCCCTCCAAATAGAACAAAACCATGAGTGATTTCATCTCAGATATGAGGTCATCTAGGGAGACAATGAAGCTACCTTGAGGTGAATACATATTTTTTTCTCTTTATCAAATCATACATAAATATTTCTCTTATGGCTTGGCCATTCAGATTTAGTTTAATATGGAAATGTACTTTTCAAGGCAGTACAGACCTCTGGCTTCTAATCCAATGATAACAGTGAATGAAATGAGATTAGGAAATATCTTGTCATTTATCTGCACTAGCTGGGTTTGTTCATGGAGCATTAATAATGGAAGACGAGATTATACTGATATTTTAGTCTTCTGTATAACCAGCTTCTTTATTATACTAGCCTTGGTCACCTTGGTGACCATGTTCCCTTCTGACCTTTCTTTTTAAAGAAGGTTTTCTTTCCAGCTTATGAATAATGAGTGCCTCTGTAGGCAGCCTATCATGCAATGTTGTAATAATGCGGAACGATGCTCCAGAAATGTAACAGAGCAGTAATCCTATTAAGAAAGGCAGCCTATATCAGAGATAACGTACAGAACAGTTTCAGTGGGATGGGAGAACATTGTGGCTCATCTACGGGCTCCTGAGCAAGAGACTCTCTTAACCTCATTAGCAGGTAGCTGACTATGGATTCTGGTTTTCATTTGCTTATCATGCTGCTGTTCGATGACAAGCAGTTACTCTTGCCTGCTTTCTTGCTAGCACCTTATTCGGGGCTCATTTAACAAGGACCAGTAATGAAAGTCGTACTTAGTAACTGTGAAGAAATTGTCCCTACCTCTGTAGGCCTTAAGATTTGAATAAAATGTGTTTCTGTTTTTTAAGAAAATACTTCCTCCATTAACTTCTGTAACTCTCAACCAGATTTCTAGATTCCTCAATAAATATGGGTTTCTTTAATTTTTTTAACTTGGATATTTTGTCTCAAGATTCTATTAGGGTTACCGGATATAAGTCCTCATATGCTGACCCTCATCCAATAACTTCAAAAACAACTGATATATTTCCCACATCTTGGCCATCCTCATGTTCCTACCTTCATGCTTAAATCCGCACTTCACCAAATGGTCAGAAGGCCACATATTGTCAGACCATGCACAAAGAACATTAGTTCATTTAAAAGTTTTGTTATTAACCCAATAACTAGTTAATTAAGAAGTTTTGTTAATCCAATAACAAAAGTTTATGCCATAGGCGTGATTACATAATGAAGCACAGAAAGTATATAAAGGACCTCCTTTTGTTAGAAACACCCCAGGTTGTGGTGCCTGCTCCTGATTCCTGGGTGCAAATTGTGGGTATGTTTGCACTCTAGATAATTAGAGCCAGAACCCCATTACAGAGAGTAGGGTATAGCCTCCCGAGTGAGTGATTAAAAAAAGCACATCCCAGAAGAAATGTTCCATTTTCTAACCAAGGTCATACAGAAAAGTTGGGTCAATGTAAGGACAAGAATCCAAGTTTTCTGACTTCCAGCTCAATGTTCTTTCCACTTCATTTTACTGCCACAAGGTACAAATCATTAACATTAGCATAAAAAGTAATTTGAGCACATGCTCCATTGAAAACAGTCTATGTTATAATATCAAAGATGATCTAAGTCCACGAATATAACCATTATAGTGTGAACTGAATGATGGGTATCCCAAATGAAGTGAGCATAGCTCATATAATTCTGCCTTTTGAGAGACGCTTGTCAGTCACTAAGATTCCCAAACCTCCGTTAGTACATTTTTAGAACAATTTAGATCCTTTGGATTTCAAGTATCCCAAAGGTTACTTCTAAAAGTAATGTAGACAAAGGGTTATTAATTCACAAAAAGGTTATTAACTCACAAAACAAGCACACTAAAGGAAGGGAAATTCCAGAACAAATTCATCAGGTTCACTATGTTTCCCAGCATTATAAGTCACCACAGGCAGGGAAAAAAGTGACTAATGTCTGTCTGTGTCCCGTTTTCAGAGTAGAGGAAAACTTTTCCAGTCACTCTCTCCAGTAGATTTCCTCTTATGACTCATTAGTTAGAATTACATCACATGTCCTTGTCTAAACCAATCACTGTCAAGAAAATGGAATTACCACAATTGGTTTAGGGTAACCAACCTTCATTTCCCCTGAAGCAAAAAACCTCCGAGTATCTGAACAAAATCAGAATTCTGTTGAATAAAAAGAATTAGGACATATTTAGGGGAAGATGATGATAGATTCACATAATTTGGGTATATTTCTTAATAACTAAGCATGTGTTTCTTGTAGAAGATATTTAGGATGTAAGACATTATCAGAACCCAGAATTCATCAGCATCTGACAGGTTACTGCTACTTGGCACAAGTCTGGAATATCTGTTGCATGCAATAACATGGCACCTAGGAATATGTATTTCTGTGCCAATTATGACTGATATACCATATTGGAGAAATCATTATTCTACTCACAGGAAAAGGAAACTCAGCAAATTTTTGAGAACAAGGCTTTGAACTTAAGCAATAATGGAAGTTTTCATTCACTTTCCCATCCATACCCAACCTTTCCCAAATAATCTCATTGCTCTCCCAGAAATTGTACTTGATGAAGGATGTAAACCCTTTAACAGTCAGGCTCCTTCGTGTCACAGAATTTAGACCAGACCTAATGTAGCAGGATGGTATTTTAAAGTCTGCAAGTGGGGTGGGCAGAGGTTAAGAATAGGCATCCTGCCTTCAAAGCACACTGAATAGACTCCTGTGGCTCTAGCAGAGAGCTCCTAACAGGTCAAAACCTATCTTGAAGGGAAGCAAGCCCGGGGGCAGAGCTAAGTCGATTACATGTAACTAAAAAGATGTCACTGGTTTTAAGCTTTCTTTGTGTTGCTTTCGTTTTGCGTTGCTTCTTCCAAAGCACTCTCCTTATGTTGCTAGGAACCTGTAAGTGAACATCTTATCTTAAGTACGCTGTGGAAACAATGTCAGTCTTGAGAATTTGTTCAGGAAGAGCATATTATGCTTCTTCCAGTTACGCTTCAACGTAGAGAAAAGATCATAAGGGTTGGGTTGAGTCTGATTCTGAAGGTTTCCTTAATGTTAGGCTACATTATGTGGATTTTATACCAATGAACTAAGAAAATCAGAGGAAGTGTTTGAACAGCAGTGAAAGAGTGAAATCGGGGTTTTAGAGAGACTAGTGTGGTTTGGACTTTGTAAGAGAGGGAAGTGAAATAGGCGAAAAGACTAAAGGCAGGGAGTCAGTGAGTGAAATACTGCGTAATTCAAAAGGATGTGATAAAATCCCAAACCAAGGAAATGATTCAGGCAGAAGACGCCATTGCAAAAGAAGAAGAATAGGAACTAATGGAGGACTGTATGTGGAAAACTAGGTGGAAGCAGGAAGTAGTACAAGTTGATCTAGTGGCCAAAGCTGAGTGACAGAAACAATGATAGAAATGGAGGGTTTTTTTTTTTAAAGAATTTATGGTTTTGTTTTTGGTAACCTCAATATGTCCTTGAAGAGAAAGATAGCATTCTTCTCTTTCCAACTTTGTAAACACCAGACTATCTAACACAATGCCTAGGATATAGTAGATATTCATTAAATAATTAAATTTTAGTAAAAATAGTCACCCTCTCACTTCATCTACCATGAGAAAAGTGCTAGCCATTATTTGTAAAAATTAAACTTACAGTGATAGTTATTTCTCCAGGGGGCAAAGGTGGGTTGGCAATCAGCCATGCCTGATAGTAACCTTCTTGTGCTCATGATCACGTTGCGGATCCAAAGGCTGGAACCAGATTGCTTCCTGGCACCACCGAGTGATCCATATGGGGACCAAGACCTGGCTGTGGGTTTGTTTCAAACTGAAACACAGAGGGTCTCTACAAATCCAGTTGTTGAGTGGTATAAGAATTTCTTTTTCAAATAACTAAAAGCTATGGAGTTTTTTGGGGGGAGGTTCACTTCATTATTTTAAATTCTTTCATCCAAAGGAAGTTATTGTGAGCTTTGTTGCTTATCCTCAACTGCTTGTTCTTGATTATTTGTTGAAGTGTATCTGTCCTGTTGTGGGCAGCTGTTGACACTGTTTATTTAGTGTCCATCCTATGGTTTTTATCCTCGTATAAAAAGCCTGTTCTTTCTCCTGCGTCCTTGCTCCTCTGCCCACCCCACTGAGTTTCATATTGCTTTGAAAGGGTGACCTGGCGACCTCTGTGGGCACTGGCATTAAAAAATGCACTTTCTACATTTACTTGTGAGAAGTTTTTTAAAGAGTATTATTTAAATGGTTATTGTCAGGCAGCCTTGCTCTGAGGAGTCACCCAGAGACCACTCTAGGATTAAACAATAGGTTTGTTGAGGAAAAAAAGGGAGAAAGCGGGATGGAGAGAAGAAAAACTCCCAGACTGACTGGAGGGCCCATAGGAGCAAAGAAAGTGGGGGGAAAGGGGATTCCTGATCCACCTCATGGGCCCATAGGAGCAAGGGGAGAGAGGAACATAGAGAAGTAAAGGAAAGGGGGAGTGGAGACTCCCAGTCAACTGCTTGTGCATCTCCAGGTGCAGGCTCCACACTTTGCCAAACACACATTTTGGTTAGGGTGAGTTCAACCATCAACACGTTCAGCAGGTCATTTACATCTCCCTGCTTTTCCCCCACCAAGCCAGTCAATATATAGTGCTAGGACCATCAACATTTCTTCTGAGAACGAGCAAAGTCCATTTTTATTTCCTATGGGAGCGGTTAAGTCCAGTTTAATTTGCATATGTTCATTTGCATACATCAAAAGTCCAGGTGTGCATTCTAGCTGCCTGCATGTTCTGACAGTCATACTTGTATTTCAAAAAAGAAACTGTATCTGCGTAAAATGATAAGGGGGTATCCAGATCAAGTATCCGGTTATGTTTACTTCAGGCAGGGAAATGGGACGTATTTTAAAAACTTGGTTGAGTAGAGAAATAAGGAGTTCAAACTACTGTTTTTTTGAGCTCCCACTTGACACCCTTAAATATATTAAATCAAGAATTTTTCTTCCCATGATAAGTTAAATAGCAGGTGTGGTACTTAATGAACTCCAGCAATTTGGGCTTATTGGTGTGGCAAATAGATTGTGATATTCATTTCCAATTAAAGTTCTTTTTCAGAGATCAATGGAGCACATTTTCACAAATTGAATCACACTAAACTAATAAACAAAATTCTCCCATCCCCACTGATGGCAAATTATTATTTCCTTAACATTTAAAAACCCATCACACTTAATTATAAGATGCAAGTGCTAGGAAAGATCAAATATTTATTTACCCATGTGTTTGTGTTTTACCCCCAATTTTATAAGAAATGTAAGGAACATTAAATATTAGCTGTGTAGGAATAATATTTCAAACCTGAATTTTTTTTTTTTTTGGTCTTTGATCCATAATCATTTTTTTAATTTAGTAAATAACACGCTTGTCCTAATGATGAAAAGGTCTGATATTTGGTAAATTAGAAAAGAATCTGTTATAGAGTAACCTTTAATTAATGAATGCACTGCGTACATTTACATCAAAAACAATGGGATTGGTGCAAAAAAGAAAATAGCTTAGGACTTTGCCTTTAGAATCACTGAGTTGCTTCAGAAATATTAAAATGTTAATTTAGCAATCTTAAATGCCACTAGTTTGTTTAAAGAATGCACAAATGTTATGATACTCATTTCCAAGGACCTGCTCACCTTTCGCCTCCTCTTCATATTTCTTTCAAAGTATAATTTTGAGGAAACATTATACATTTGCATAGTGTTCATGTTAGAGCTTTTAATGTCTTGATATTAATACAGGATCACTGAAATGGAGCCACCTCTGAAGCAAGGGGTAATGTTTGAACATACACTTCACTTCCAAACAACAAAATGGGATATTTGGTGAATGTGCACATGCCAGGTTTCCCTTGAGAAAACCCTAGAACTTAAGAATACTCTCCAGACCATGGTCTGCTACTTCTCAAGAAGTTTTTCAGTGGCTCATGGGATGAACTGTATTGTGTGTCATTACTGGCATGAAGAAGGGCATATCAGAGAATACTCTCAAGCTAACTGGCATTGTGGTAACTTGCCAAGTCTTGTCTCTGTGGTCTTTTCCAAAGAAGCCCAGACTACAGAAAAAAAATTAAGGCAAATGTTAAGAAAAAAATATAAAGAAAAATCCTTCTTTGATATTCTACTTCACTCCCTCCTTTTCCCTCTTCTCCTGATTCCACTCTTCCCTCCAATGAATCACCTAGACACACCACTCTTAGATTTTTTGGGTAAATAATTTAAATGGAAAAAATACTGTGGGTGTTCATCCAAATCTTTTTATAAATAAAAGATTAAACACGCATATGCATGAGTGCTGAACATGACCCTCTTCTATCATCATCATTTCAGAAAAGAAATGAAGAAATAGTAGGAAACTCTTACTGTCAGAATCAAAGGCAGCTCTTTAAATTGAGTAAGTTCATCTTCACAAAATTCACAAAAGAAGTATATTTTACTTATTTTGTCACACATTGGTGACCCTCTTGAGAACTATTATACCAAATACCTGTTTCAACATGTTGTACCAGCTGGGGAAAATGTAATTAACTTTTCAAAATGTAAAACACCTTATAATTACTAGGAATCTTGTTAAAATGGATGTGGTGGCTTGGTGGGTTTTGCTGTGGCCTGAGAGTCTGTGTTCCTAACAAACTAACAGGTGCTACTGCTCCTGCTAATCTGTGGACCACACTTTGAGTAGCAAGGAACAAATCTATTTTCTCCCAACGTGTTAATAGCTAACCTATAAGACTTTATACTTTCTAAAACTTTTAAGGTAGGGGAGAGGAGTATATTATTATGAAAATTCTTAAAGACACAGATATTAATCTGTAATGATGATGTCATTGGGGCTCAATTTGAAGAATTCTTAACCTGATCAAACTTGATTCATTTACTAGTAGTTTTGTACTTGGATCAAATTGTGCCACGTTAAATATTATTACTCTTCTTTTACTTGGAAACCATACTCATCTACATGCGTTTCTTGTTGATGCTTCTTTCAATTATGCCAAGGCAACTCCCTGTTATTGATCAGATTCCTTTGACATATATTCTAACTAAAGATGAAAAATAACATTGGTGTGAGATTTAATTATTTTTCTCTTATTAGCATACTGAGGAAAAAAGCAGGAAAAAGAAAGAAGATGTTAATTTTAAGTGGATAATGAAAACTGGCAGTGTTACAGTAATACATTGATTTCCAAAGTTCTGCACCAGCTAAACTGCCTCCAATTTTGCCAGTTTCTCCAAAAGGTGTCCCAGCATCCAAACCTAATGCCTGGCAAAATAGTAGGTTCAGTGGGTTGAATGATGGCCCCCTAAAGAGATGTTACCTCCTGGAACCTGTGAATGTAACCCTCTGGGAAAAAGGGTCTATGCATGTGTAATTGAGTTGGGGATTTTGAGATGACAGCATGCTGGGCTACACAGGTGGGCCCCAAATCCAATAACAAGCGTTTTTATAAGAGAAAGAAGAGCCAAGACAGACACCAAGGAGGAAGCAATGGGAAGGCAGCAGCAGAGACTGGAGTAGTCCAGCTGCCAGCAGTGAAGGAGGTCAGGGCCACAGTCTCCCCCTAGAGCCTCCGGAGGAGGAATGATAGCTGACACACGCCTGCTTTCAAACTTCAGGCCTTCAGAACCGTAAGAGCATCGATTTCTGTTGTTTTAAGTCATTAAGTTTGTGGTAGTTTGTAATGGCAGCCATGGGTACCAAATATGGTAAGCAAAAGAAGTGTTTGCTTACCATCCCTGTGCGATGACTAAATAACTGAAGGACAGGTATTAAAAAATGATTCTTTCAAGGAAAGAGAAGGCCAGAGTGGTAAAGTAACTTACCGAAGTTGGCTCAGCCCAGCCTGATGGAAGTGAATGTCAAATACCACCTCACTGCATTGACTAGTGTTGGTTTACTAAGACTTGCAATATTTGACTTGTCAAACTGTTACAAGTGTCTGTGGAAGACAAAATTTTAAGTGAAAATATTGAATATTGTGCACCAATATATGAATACCTTTCTCTGGAACAAGATAAAGTATTTTTTTATAAGTATCTTTGTTACATCTACCTGTTAAAAGCTTAAGTGTTATAAAATGGTCGTATTAGAATCAAATTAGACAGTGTTTGTGAGATATCAGAGCTCTGGGTCAATTCAATTAAACAATTGATTACTCCAGTTACTTGTAAAAAAAGGTCGCAATTAAGAATAAAACTTAAGCAGACAGTTTCTGTTGGAAGATAGGCAAAGGTTTGAATTGCGGTTCTATCATCTAGGGAGAGTGAGACTTTGGCTGGCTTGCTTCATCTGTCTGTGCCTTAGTTTTTCAGGGATAAAAAAAACCCTGAACTTTCTTAATAAAATGCGAGAGTTAAATGAGAACACTTTAAGGTCTAGAGCACAGACCCTGGCATGCTGTGGTTGTTACTATCTGGTGCCTAGCCCACGGTAGGAGTTCAGTGAGTATTTGTTGGACGTATTCATTCAAGGCTGCATTTGGAGTAAATAAGGTATTTTAACTGTCTTAATTGTTCCAATAGTTCCATAATCATCATAAATTTTTTGTAGTGCAGTTCAAGCTATGAACTTAGCTACATGGTCACAAAAGTATAGATTCTAAAAATCAAAGAAATTCTCCCCTCTTTTATTCTCATGGGTTATAAGACTTTCAAAGATCTGCTGTTAGGTAAGTTTGCATTTCCTTGAGAGTAAGACAGTAAGATAAGGTACAGACTCTTTTTTTTTTTTTTTTCCAAAATGTTCATTTCTCTGAAATTGATTTCTCCTTCCTGATTGAAAAGTCTGGAATTTGTTGGCCTGCAGGGAACTTTGCAAAAGGCCCATATGGTTCATCAGTCACTTGTCTGATTGATACTAGAGCATCTGCAGGGTGGGTTATAGATCATGGAAGGAAGGACTGACAGTCAGTTAATTCAGTGTCATCTGTTTGTATGTTCCTGGAGACTCTAGCGTAGGAGCAGGCTTATAAATAAAAGATAAAAGGAAGCTACTTGTCTAGATTAAATTAGGTTTCGTTCTAAATTCACATAGTCCATGTTCATGACATAATTGATAATATATATGTAGGATCCTTAAGAAAAATTTGGTTGAGGGACAGTATGTTAGATTCAGTATATTCTGGAAACTGAAGCTCCCACAATTCTCTTGCATAAACTTACTGAAGGCTGCAAATTACACACTGGGGCAGTTCAGTTGGACATATATGAATTTAAATCTGATATTTCAACTTACATGTTTAAACCTATTTCATAAAATTCAGAAGCTCAAGTTTCATGTGCTAAGTGTCTATATTAATGGGAATTCTTAAATTTCTCTTGATGGTGTCACATTCAAGTCCACTTTTGGTTGGTATTTTCTCTTATAGCTTTTTACTTTGCAAAAGTTTCAATTCATGTGGTCTTAACAATAGTAAATGTTAACATTCATTGCCTAGCTACTAAGTTCCGAACACTTTTTAGGTGAAAGCACTTCATATATGTGTGTATTAAACTTGAAGTGACTAATCAGGAAAGTAGCCTTATTTCTTCATTATGAAGATAAGAAAACCGAGGCACAGAGGAGCCAAATTACCCAACCGGGGACACCATGATGGTTAGAAATGTACCGTTGTAGCAGCACTTCTCTAAGACAAAAAGGACGATAGCAATTCTGTGATGCAGAAACAAAGGCTTCTCACTCCACACTGTGAGAAGCAGGGCTGCTCAAAGACCAAAGCTGCCCTGGAAGCTGAGGTTTGCTCCATCTCAGATCCACTCTCTGGGGTGCCGACTGGGACATGACGGGGCCAACACAGCAGCAAATCAAGTTCAGAAAACTCTGAAGTTATTTCCAGCCCTTTGGCGTCGGTCCTTGAGAGAACCATTATTATATTTTATGTATATTTTTAACTTGTCTTCTTTAGCTTCTCCTTATTTTTAGCAAAGCAGTTTAACCTTCAGTATTCATTTATTTTACACGATTAAATCAACTGAATAGATAGGATAGAAACAAAGAGCAGTATTTTCTGTGATAAGAAAGTGGCAACCCAAAAGGGTAAAAATGCAAATTGAGGTTAGTGGATGCTTGTAAGGTAGGTCTACCATTGTTCATATGGAGAATAATGCAATAATAAATAATAATACAAGGATAAACTCCGTGTTTTGCATACTCACAACTGCAAGCCTACTTTTGCCCCACTTTGTATATATTACTTTACAGAGTTTCTAAAATCTTAGATGTGAATGTTGAGGGGAGAGATAAAATAGTTTCTAGAAAAAATGCTTGTCTTCGACCAGCTGTGCATGGAAAGATTTAAAAAAACTCCTTAGAAAAAGATTGAAAAGGAAGTTTTAGATTGTGGCATCTTTGTCCTGTTAGTTCCTTCCAACAATCCTTTTAGGTAAGATTTTCTTCCAAATACTATCCCTAGAGTATGTAAACCAATGCAACACTGCTCTGTAATGGTATCCTGACCTGGTGAAATAGCACAAGACTTAAAAGACTGCTTTTAGCAAGTCCCCAACTTTATACCTACAAAATCAATGAGATGTCAGCTTGAAAGCCCAGGTACTCTGGAGCCATTAGAGAGGAAAGAGAGAGGAGCTAGATAAAAGAGGACAGAAAGTGGACAATTTAAATGACACTTTTATGGGACAAACACAGCTAGGTCTTTTAGCTCCATAGGAATAGAATTGAAGATAAATTAGGGGAATGGAAATGTTATGAGAAAATGAAAATGTGCTGCCTTATGTCAGGTTCCCCAAGAAATACTGAGATGAAGGTTTACTGGAAAGGGCCCTTGGGAGCACCTGTAAAAGAATGAGAGGAGAAGCTGCAAGGCACTGGCCAAAGATGCCTCAGTCAGCCCTACAGGAAGCTCCGGAGCTGAGATGGTCCTTCTGAGTTGTCTCAAACCAAAGCAAGTGAGTCGGGCCTTTGACCTCTGTGTCATTCAGTCCTTCTGTGCTGACTGGAAGTGGGCAACATCTTGGGAAAGACAGGTTTGTTTAGCCAAGGGCTATGCCTGGAGCCAGACCCAGCTGTGGATCATAAGGAGCCAACACTCTCAACTAGGGGAATGAGTGTGTTGGCCCTGAAGAGAGAATGGAGTGTGGCGGATGGGGGTAGGGGTGAGTTATCACAGCCTCCACTAGAGCTCCGCGCTGTGCTATTCAGATCTACTTGCTCCATGTAGTTCATTTATTCCTCTGAGAACAGAACATCTTTGAGATAGGGGGCAGCTTCCATCAGGGTGGCTGTACCTGAGGCTGCAGCTGATACCCATCAATTCTCTTCTTTACTACCATTCTCTATTTTCACCATCCTTGGTTAACATCTCTTTGGGCCTGGTAGTGGGATCCAGACCCTCATTCCTAACAGGTCTGAGCACCTGGTCACCACGCTCCTTTCAGACTGTAGTAGCTTTGCTTTACTATTTTTAGTTAATACTGATTAAGGAAAACTAGAGAACACAGAAGTAGATCACCTGGGTCCCAAACTTACTCTTTGTTCATCTCCTTACATAACAGAACCCTACCTCTTCTGAATGACAGGGGTTAGTTACTCGAGCTGGGATTGTGATTCCTCTAATTACCTGCTGGGCTTTTGGCACAAGGAGCATGAAGCAGTCAGAACTTCAAGTTTAATGGGACACTGACTGTGCACCCTAATTGAAGGGTTTCCCTGTGGGAACAACAATGACATTGCTTAATGTTGCAGGGACAGAAAGCAAAAATTCCACAATGGGTCCTTGGGAGTAATGACCTCCACCTCCCAACCCCACCTCCTCAATTATTCAGCATATCCTCTCCAAGCTGGCCTCTCAGCTGCAGCTTTGAAAGGTCAGAAGTCTCAGGCTGATAACTTTGGCATGGTGGGCTGTATGATAGGACCTGTGGATCCTATTATCCTGTGTTCGTTTTCACACCTGTTTCTCTGTGAAGAAAACCTCTGGGTCTGAGGTTAATTTTTGTGTTCTACCATATCATCTGAACAAATACTCTGTAAGTCCTCTAATAGTGGAGCTGGTCAAAGCCTTGTGGTCAGAAAAGACAATCCCATACCTGGAAGAGGTATTCACTCTAACCAAGAATGACTACCATTCCAGAGTACAAAGCATCTAATAAAAACATCTGCCACAGTGTAACTTTGTGAGATTCTTTGAGGGATTTCGCTGCATTAATGACTTGCATTGATTGGTTTTTTTCAATGTGCATTGTCCATTCAGAACAACAGCAGCTAGGTCAGCATTTGGGAATGGAATCCCAAGATGTTTGGTCCGCACATGTCTCCATCACTGACACCACGGCTCCTGGGGTGTTTGATGACAGACACTGTCTGATATCAAGTGGCCTAGTCAATCTGTTTCATTTCTTTCTGCCTCTTGCTGGTAGATGCTCCCTTGGGGGCATTATCATGTGGTTTAAAGATGGTGTTTTATGCTTACTCTTAGAGATCTATCTACAGTGTATCTCCTCCGTTATCCTTGTCCTCAACCCCCCAGTTTCTCCTTCCAAAAGGTGCGAACCTCTGCAAGCTTTCCCCATTATGATAGCTGTTACTCCAGAGGCCAAGGAACAAATGTGGGATTCTGTCAACTACCATGTAAATGCTTTCTAATTATATATTCAATAACAAGTTCCACCTCTTGGTCATGATTTCTTTAGATTATATGGATTGATCAATACTCTTGTTGGCTGCCTATTTATCTTATACCTAGGAACTCATACTCTAGTAATTATCTCCATAGTTCTTTGCATGTCAGAGCACCCTGGCTGCCGCTCTGATTTTCTCACTCTTTAACCATCTACTGTAATATTTTACTTAAAGAAATGTACTGTACTAATTACCAGTAAGATCAAAGGCAGAGGAAATGTTTTTGAATAACCTAAAAGGATCAATATTGGATTTCAATATGCCAACAGTAAAGACTACGGGACATAGGAATTCTTCTCTGCTGTGAATAGATCTCCTAGACTGCCTCATTTCTTTTAATATATCTGAGCATGGAGAAGTTAGAGAGACAGAAATTGAGGCAGTGCAGGCACCTGCCTGCAAATTCTTGACCCTAGTTCCCATTCATGAAAGAAAGTCGCAGTCTTGGGGCCCCATTGGTACTTCTAAGAAGTCATGGAATTGATCTAATCTGTACCAATCCTTTGGGGTTGCTAGGGTTATTCCTGTATCTAAACCAATGTTCTCTTTTTTATAGTAAAGTTTCCTCACTTCAGATGGGTAAAAAGTATATCACAAAGCAAAGAGAATATTTAGAAAGCATGTAATAAAAATACTGAATTTATCAACTTATTAAGAATTCCATATCTAAAATTGTAGCCCTGGCTGGGTAGTTCATATGGTTAGAGTGCTGCCCTGATACAGCAAGGTTGCAGGTTGGATTTCCCTGTCAGGGTACATATAGGAAGCAACCAATAGATGCAAAAATAAGTGGAACAACAACAAAAAGAATCAAATTCTCTCTCTCTCTCCCTCTCTCTCTCTCTCTCTCTCTCTCTTTCTATCTCTCTCTCTCTCTTTCTCCTCTTTCCCCCTCCCTCCCTCTCTCTCTCAAATCAATCAATCAATTGAATAAATAAATATTTTAAACCTGAGTAAGCCATTTGACCCATCATGTATATAATTTTCTTACCTGCCAAAAGGAAGTCAAATATATATATATATATATATGACTTTGAAGACTTCCACAAGTGCGTGCTATTATTTTGTTGTGCAGATACCAGGCACATGGCTTTCCATCTCTGATTCACATTACAGGAGAACAGCCAGGTTATGATGATAGTCAGGGTCTATTACATTTTAAATTAACGTAGGGGTACCCATAGGAATTGGGGTTTGTTTGGCTCTTCTTAAACTAGCTCTACCATTCTGATATTCTAGGGAAAATGAGACAAACAAAACAGATCTTCTATGGGTATTTTTAACAAAGAAATGGATAGCTATGGAGAATGATCCAGTTCTGGTTCTGACTGTCTCATGAGTCATTGTGTGCATCTCTTCTAAATTCTGCATTCATTGATGTAACATCGGCATGATTTTTTTTGACCATGGTGGAATTCTTTTACACTTTGAAAATCAATAAACACTATAATCCAGGGTTTATGTTATTTTATTTTTAAGCTGAATATTAAACATCTCTACTTGAAACAAGAAGGTGAAACTAGGTAATTAAAGAATTATTTGAAGCCTTAAGATGCTTTTTTTTTTCTAAGTCAGAACTTAGATTTTTTCTAGAAATGAAGAGTTTTTTTTTTTTTTTTTAGAACAAGACTAGTGCTGGGGAGAGTGAGAATTTTTATCTAAACTTGTACAAATACGATACCCAAATATTTATATTATATTATAAAGATATCATCCACTTAAAGAACCATATGCATATGTAGGTGAAACCCAAAGTTACATTACTCTATTTGAAAGTTGTTCATTTCAGCTAGTGCACTCCAAAAACTGAAGCAATAGTTAAGGATTATCTATAAATTTAATTGAACACAGTTGGACCAATAATACATTTATTTCTTGCAATCCCCAAGGAGGAAAAATATCTTCCACTATAATTCTCATAGTTAAGAGATCAGATCAGTCCTTCTATCTTTTGATTCTCTTTCTCCTTCTGTTGCTTCTGTCTTTATTATCAACTTAACTTCTAATAAGGAGAGACAAGGAAAGAATGAAAAGGCAAATCTCAATTCTGTCAGCTTTTTCTATTTTTAAAGGGCTTCTAAAATACTAGGTAAAAATAAAAGAAATTTTTGAACTATGTCTGTGTTATTAGAAATACAAACTATTTATGATCCTCCTCTGTGCCCAGTTCCAGTATGTGATATTGCCACAAAAGAGTGGTTGTTGTTAATGATTTCCTTGGACAACTATTAAATATAATAATTGCTTGGACCATGCATTTTGATGTTTTATAATATACAATCCAGTGCTTTATTATTGATGATTAGTATTGGTTTCATATTTCTGATGAGCATAAATGTTTTTGCCAACAGAGAAATTTTTGCCGCTTCATGGGTGTCCATCCGTAGCAACCAGAAGTTAAAAGACTAAGAAATCAATAAGTACGCAATCGAATGAAGCTATAATGATTGCTTCTGCTCAAAGAGGGTTGGATTTAGTGAGGTACTATCTAGACGTTGATTACATTATTTATTAAGCAATTGCCTGAAGTTTGGGTTAGCAGCTAAGAAGTGACTGAGTTGCCTTTTTTAGTAATATAACAAAGAAAGCCTGCTACTTCTCTATTACAGAAAACTAAACAGCCAAATTCATCCCAGTTGTTTGTACTATGAAGGTATATAAATTCATTTATTTATTCAAATGTCTGCTGGTCTATAAAGAACCAGGAACTGAATAAAAATATAACAGTAAAAAAGAACCGAGATGAATAATTTAAAATCTGTTGAAAAGTAAGTATAGGATGTAGACTGGATGGACCTTCTATTGATTAAAACAAAATAATGTTATAATTTAAGTTTGCCTCACTATTTAATCTCTCTTCAAGACAGTCAAGCTATTCTAGGAAATGTCTGAGAGGAAATTTGTTGTAAGAGAATTTCTCACAACATCTCTATTTCAGCCAAACCAAGCATGCTTCTCAGCTTGTAGGATCACAGTAGAACATTCCTGTTGGTTTGTGCCTGCATCTAACTTATCTATCATGCCTGCAAAATAAATTTCTCAACACGGTTTTTTATTTCTCTTTTTAGGAAATGACACTTTCTATGTCACCACCTTGTCTTCTTTTTAACAACTTTGAGGTATGACTGTCATACCAAAAAAAGTATATATTTAATATATATAACGATGAGTTTGGAGATAAGTATACATCCATGAAGCCATTACACAAAATATGCCATAAACATGTGCATTACCACCAAAAGTTTTCTCCCTCCCCCCCTCCCTCTTCACTCATTTCCTTTTGTGTTGAAAACAGTTAATATGAGATCTACCTTGCTGGCAAAGTTTTCAGTATAATGAATATTGTGCACTGTAGGCATTCTGCCATGCAGTAGACCTCTACGACTCATTCCTCTTGCATAACTGAAACTTTGTACCTTTGACTAATACCTCCCAGCTCCCACCCCACCCTAGCCCTTGGCAACCACCATTCTGCTCTCTGCTTCTATCACTGTTTTAGTACAACACTCTTAATCAAAATCTTTAAAGTACTCTCAAAGCATTAGGTGAATAAGAAAGGGTATTGTAAGAAAAGTAATCTTATTTTGCAATATGGAGGGATTAATAGGTATCACCTCAAGAAATGGGGCTGTATGTTATTAATGAGTTGCCAAACTAAGTATAGCACTAAAAGCAGAAATTTAATCAGGTAGCTGGAAGAGAGCTGTCAGGAGAGGTACTTTTTATCATAGATTATTCTATATTATTTGATTTTTTTTTATTAAGCAGGAATTACTTTGGTAAAGCATATTAAGATTGATCATATTGGGCCATTAGGGACTAATATAAAATTATATTTAAAAGCCAACGTACAAAATGCTTGGTCAAACGCTACATATCATGGCATGTTTGTACATATTTTTATAAATAAAAACTTTATCAAATGTACTTTATTTCTAGTTTTATTGAGATATTATTGACACAACATATGTAAGGTTAATGTGCACAATATGATGATTTGAGATTATACACACACACACACACACACACACATATATGATTAAATGATTACCAGAATAAGGTTAATTCACACCTCCATCCCCTCACATAATTACCGTATTTTTGTTGGTGATGAAAATTGTTAAGAGAGTAGATCTAAAATTTTAAACATATAATATAGTTCTGTTAATTATAGTCACCATGCTTTACATTGTATGCTCATAAATTATTCATCTTTTGCTGGGAGCGTGTACCCTCTGACTATGATTCCCCCCATTTCCCCTGCTTTCCCAAACCTTGGAAACCAATATATATGGTGTTTGTTTTGTTTTGATTTTAATCTTTCACTGGATACTTAAGTCATTCCCATGTCTTGGCTATTGCAAATAATGTGTCAGTGAACTTGGGGGTGCAGTTATCTCTTTGAGATAGTGACTTCACTTCCTGTGGATATACACCCAGAAGTGAGATTGTTGGATCATATGGTAGTTCTGTTTTTAATTTTTTGAGGGAACTTTGTACTGTTTTCCATAGCAGCTGTATTAGTTTACATTCCCACCAATAGTGCACAAGTTTTCCATCCTCTCTATAGCCTCCCCAACACTTTTGTCTCTTATCTTTTTGGTAGTAGCCATTCTAACAGGAGTGAGGTGATAGCCCGCTGTGGTTTTGATTTTTATTTCTGTAATAATTAATGATTTAAATATCTTTTTGTGTATCTGTTGGCCATTGGGATGTCTTCTTGGAATTATCCTTTTGCTATTGAGTTCCATTTACTCTTTATCAGATAGATGATTTGTAGATATTCTCCCATTTCATTCTGTAGGTTGCCTTTTTATTTTATTTTTATTCCTTGTTGTACAGAAGCTTTTTAGTTGGATCTACTTCCACTTTTCGGCCTTTGCTTTTGTTGTTTGCATTTAGGTGTTATATCCAAAAATAGTTATTGCTAGTACTGATGTCAAGGAGCTTTTCCCTTCTGTTTTCTTTTATTAGTTTTACACTTTGGGGTCTTTAAGTCTTTAATCCATTTTGAGTTATTTTTGTGAGTGGTATTAGTTCATTTCATTCTTTTTCATGTGAATATCCAGTTTTCCCAGCACTATTTATTGAAGAGACTCTCCTTTCCCCACCGGTTATTCTTAGATCTTTTGTCAGATATTAATTGACCATATATGTGTGGGTTTATTTCTGTTCCATTTTCTGTGTGATAATTTTTATGCCAGTACCACACCATTTTGAAAACTATAGCTTTGTAATAAATGTCAAAATCAGGAAATGGGATGGCTCCAGGTTTGCTCTTCTTTCTCAGGATTGCTTTGATTCTTCAGAATTTTGTGGTTGCATATGAATTTTAGGATTTTTTTCCTATTTTTGTGAAAAATATGACTGGGGTTTTTATTAGGATTGCATTGTATCTATTGAGGGCTTTGAGTAGCATGGACATTTTAACAATACAGGGTATCACAAAAAAATGTATCCACAAATGTAATGATTATAAAGTCTGTATTTATTAGCATACAGTTCCCTTTCAATGTTCACAATAAACTACATCAATGTACTTTTTTTATACTTAGCATCTGTTTTCAAACTGATGACCATTCTGGTCTAGACATTGCTGGCAACGCGAAACAATGGAATCGCAAACATCAAGAATCACTTCATTTGGTATTTGGGCATGTTCACTTTCAATGGATACTCATAATTCATCAATGGTTTCAGGTTTATTAGCATAAATGTTATTCTTGAGAAATCCCCACAGGAAAAAGTCTAGTGCTGTGAGGTCTGGTAATCTACAGGACCTCTTCGCTGGATCCATCTGTTTGGCAGGTTCTCATTGAAACAGGCCCTTACGTCACGATAATAAGGTGGAGGTGCTCCATCTTGTTGGAAGTAAAAGTCCTCATCATGGAAATCTTCCTGAATGCATGGCATGGCTGATTCCTGCAGTAAATTTAAGTGGCACCAGTTACAGTACCTGCAAAAAAGAAAGGGCCAATTAATATATGTGCAGATAAGCCACATCACACTGTCAGTCCTGGTAAATTTACATGTGTTCTTCCATACTGTGTGGATTTCCAGATGCCCAGTAAGTACAATTGTGGCAGTTAATTTGTACCATTTAATTTGAATGTGGCCTCATCGCTCCAAAATAATCATCTTGGAAACTGCTCATCTTCTTCACATTTCTCTAAGTACCACTCACAAAATTCCATTCTCCTACCTGAGTCATCTTCATTAAGAGTGTGTACTAACCTTGATATGTAATTTTTCCACCGGATGTGCTTCAGAATGTGATGGACACTATCGTTTGGTAATCTCAATTCATGAGAAGCCTGCCAACAGGTGTTCTTGAATTTTGATGATACGTTTCCAACACCCTTTCTTCCATGTCAGCATTCATTGAATTTCTTGGTTTTCCAGAACGTTGTTTATGGACATTCTGAATAGTTCCATCTGTTTCAAACTTATCTCTAATTCATCTGATAGTAAGTCTAGTTGGTGGATCAGTTTGAAATTATCTCACAAATTGTCTTTGCATTTCTACCATGTTTTTGTACTTCCAGTAGCACTTCAAAATAAACTTCTCTGTTCAAAACTTAATCTGACTTCAGCCATTATTTCTCAATGGTTAAATCTAAAACAAACAAACAAAAAAATTCAGCAAGTTACCAGCTATTAAACTGTGGATACATTTTTTTGTGACACCCTGTATATTACTTCTAATTTATGAACATATGATATCTTTTCATTTATTCCATTTTTTTCATTAATGTCATGTAATTTTTAGTATACATATATTTTACCTCCTTGCTTAAATTTGTTCCTAAGTATTTTATTGTTTTTGATGCTATTGTAAATGAAATTTTTTAAATTTCTTTTTAAGATAGTTTTGTAAGCATATAGAAGCTCAAATGATTTTTGTATTTGATTTTTTAGATAATGTTTTAGTACTGTGTTCTATGTCAGTAATTTATACAGTTATTCCTCATAGGTTGTGGAACTGACACACATTTAAACCAACCAGATAAACTTAGATACAAATGGGGTATTAAATTTAAAAAAAAATAATTAAAAGCTCTTGCTATTAACTTTATCTAGTTTCTACTTCAGAATGCCCTGTAAGTTAACTTCCAAATTTCAAATAAGCCATAACTGATATAACTAACTTTCAGTAAATAATTTTACTGAGCATAATTAATAAAATTGGCTTACTGAGCTTAAATAGGGAGAATGAACAATGAGACAGAACCCCATGATGTTATGAGGTGAGGGTATTCAGAATGCAATTCTAAGTCTCAAGCTGGACCATATTCAAATGACTTGTGAAGAACAAGTGGGTTTTTATTCACTTACCTTAATAATTGTGGATCTCCACTTCCACCATAGAACCTTTCTTTTTTTTGAACCCACATATTTTCAGTAAAAGCACATTTATCATCAACTACCTTTTACTGAAAATACTACTCTATATTCAAGAGGCTATCCGTATGTATTGAAAAAAAGGAGATAAGTGTCAGATGCTGTACATTTGAATGACCTTTCAAACCCTGACTTTTCCTGTGTAGAGGTGATAACACTTAATAAACTCAAAGTCTTCTCAATTGTTTAACTTTTAAAAATCAGAATGTCATAGCTTTGAAGTGCATACTTGAAATAAAAACTGGCTTTCCCAGTGTTATGGAAGCTTCACCTTGACTCCACTTTTAAAGCTTTAAACAAATCACCAGATTTAGTTTGGGTATAGAATTTATTGCCTTTTATAGATATAAATTACTTGAAGAAATTATTTTTACTACTGTAATAAGAACTTTGGACAAGTTCTTTTGGAGATCTACTTTAACCAACATGATTCTATACCTTTCTTTAATACTAGCCAGAATCAAGGTCAATATTTTTCAAGTTTAATGTTGCCCTTATTTTTAATAAATAACGGAGGTCAAGGTAAAACTTAAACCTTTTTTTGACATATGTAAAGTGTCATGCAAATTACGGTTCATGTATGATTTGTGACGTGGAAATTTAAGGCAAGCCACTTCTATATGCATGACTCGGTTCTTGCAGCTGAATTACATGCACAGCTGGAACTACTGAAAATCTACTTGCAGTTTCACACTTGACTGCCCTCTGACACCATCCCTGTCAACAAAGAAATAGACACAATCCTGAACTAGCAGCCCCAGATGATCTTGTTCCTCATCTAATATAAATTGCTTCCTTTCTTCTAGTAACTGGGATGTTTATTTATGCACATTCAGCTAAGCCCTTCCCTTAGGGCTCAAGTCAAGTGAATGAGATTTGACTCCTGAACTCTATCCCAGTTCTGCTTCCAGATAGAGGCATGTTAATGTATTCTTCTAAGACTGGAGTCCTAGAAACCACATTCTTCTACGGCTGTATTTCCACGGTTTTCTGGTAGACTTTGTTGAAGTTGACTTGCCATTTTCATGGATCATGGGCTGTTATCTACTATTGGTCTCTGTGTTGATTACAGACATAGACCCTATAAATATTTCTGATTTCTTGGAGATGATAATTCTCAATCTGTCTCGGTGACAATTAAATCAGTTTCCATCAGACTCTCATCTCTGCCTTTACCTCCTTTCCCACTTTTATTTGCCTTAAATTTCTCCTAAACAGTCTTGTTGCATTTTCTTACATTCCAATCTATAATATGTTATATTTAAAATTAATATAATTTGCATCAAAATGCAAAAATTACAAGTGTGAAGTACTATGAATTATTTTAAGGTGAACATACCCCTGAAACCACTACTCAGGTCCAAAAATAAAACAATACCAGCACCTCAAAAGCCACCCATAAGCTCTTCTCCAGTCACTTCTTGCTGCCTCATCCCCAGCAGTAATCATTATCCTGAGCCCTGATAATTTTAGTGTTCAGGAAGAAGTGGAATTTTCAAACTTCCCCCGGGACCTATAGATTTCCAAAACACCAATTTCTTCCACCAAATTTGCTGTCCTTGGGCTTCCCTGATGGGCTTCAATGTCCTCTCCAGTAGATGACTCCTCTCATGGTGAAGGAATTTGCTTTAACTCTCTCCCAAGATAACTCAATAGTGACTTGAGACTCATCTACAACCACAGCCCTCCTATAACACTCTCTGATTGAACTGCAGACAAATAGAAGCGCATATGATGTGTCTGTACTCAGCTTCTCATGCTCAACTTTACATCTGTGAAGTTTATCCTTTTTTCTTTCTTTTTTATTTAATTTTATGAATATATCACAAAGTATTTATCCATTATATTGTTGACTAACATCTCCGTTGTTTACCATTCAATCTTTTACAATAATGGCTGCTATGAACATTCATGTATACATTTCAATATTCATGTGTATACATTTCTGGTGGGTTATGATTAGGTGTGAAATATTTTGTGATGGGAAGTATATGTTCCACTATGATCATTTACACCAAACAATTATACAACATGGTTGTGCCAAATATACTCCAACCAGAAGTATATGAAAATTACCACATACACTTCGACTTTGGGTCTTGTCAATCTTTTAAACTTTAGTCCGTTATAGTGGGTGTGTAGTAGCAGTGTTTCATTGTGGTTTTAATTTTCATTTCCCTGTTGACTAGTGAGGCTGAGCAGTTTTTTAAATGTTAATTGGTCATCTTCGTTGGAATCTTTTTTTTATAAAGAAAATCTGGCTTAAGTCTCTTGTTTATTTTTCTTTTGGGTCTTATAATGGTTTTGAATAATGGCCACAAATTCTTTGATACTCCTCCTCTTGGAAGATGTCCCCTCCTCTTGAATCTGTACAGGCTTGTAATTTCTTAATAATGGAATAGTGAAGAAGAAATGCTATCTAGTTTCTGAGGCTAGATCATAAAATGTCATTCATCTTCCACATAATTCACTGGAAAACCTGCCTTTTGACCCCTAAGCCAGATTAAAGGGGTTCATTTGCCTGCTGCATCAAAGCCCAATAAGACATGAACAAGAACTTGCAGCAAAAAAAGTAAGGGTTTATTTCATTAAATCACCACACCCAAACACAGGTGAACTAATAATACTCAAAGACCTAGCTCCCCTATGGCTTTTAGAGGATGAGTTATATAAGGGAAAAGTCATTAGTCATGGTGACTAAGGCAGTTTGGGTCATGGTCTCTACTGACAGTTCTGTGCTAGGGTAGTGGGTAGTTGATCAGTGTATCTGATGTCAGTCGTAATTTGGCTTTGTCTGGTCAATAAAGTCATTCTGGAGTTGAAACACAACCTAGGCCTAGATGTTAATATTTCTAGTTTGACTAAAATTCTGTTTGTGTGGTCAACAGACCCAAGGCTTTGTTCCTAAGATTATTCAATGCTGACCTGAGCCTCATTGTCCTTAGAATTTAATGATGAAGGGAATGGTCCTACAATAGAAGAGGAAGGTGAGTGAGGGTGCTGGATGAAGCCAGTTTGAATCAAAAAGAAAGAAGGGAGAAAGGGTCATATTAAACAAATGATGTCTCTACGCAGTTACAATGATGACCAACATCCTGAGACTCCAGTCCTTAAAGATGCCACATGTAAGCATTCCTGTCCACCACTAAGCCCACTCTTACAGTCATTCCCAACAAGACACCAGAGGCATGAGTGACCAGTTCTGAGCCCTCAGGACCACCTCCTTCTCCAGCTGAAACCATTGAATGACTTCCGTTGATACCACTTGAAACAGAAGCATCATTTAGCCAAGGCCTGCCTAAATTCCTGACTCATTAAAGCATGATGTAAAATAAAATGGTTATTTTAGTCCATTAAGTTTTATGTTCATTTTTCATGCAACAATAGAAAACTGAAACAGAATTTGTCACCCGAAAGTGGGATACTGTCATAATAAAACCAAATATGTGGCATTGGATTTGGAAGTGGTCAGCAGCCTGAAGAGACTATAGGTGATACCTCAAAACAGAATGGTGGAAACTGTTATTGGAGCTGAAAGAAAGGGGACCCCGGTTATGTGTAAAGTGTGGCAGTACTGTTGTTCATGATGACATGAAAAATAGGAAATGTACCTAATCAATTAAATGATCAAGCTGAGGAGCCTTCTTGGCAAAGTTGAACATGCTGCTTGGCTTCTTGCCCCCTGTAATAAAATGAGATACAAGACAGATATAGATGAACAAACTAAAGAAATGAACTCTTCCATTTTTTAGTAGAATTTGAAGGAAATGTAAACACCCAGAATAGTCTTTGCATTCAGAAAAACAACTCTAAATTAAAAGACAACTTCAAAGTAAAAATCAAATTCTGGGCATTGTCAGTGAACCATTGCCTCAGGGGAGTCCAGGTGTTACTGTAAGATTCTTTGTTAAAACCTCAGTAAGATTTAAGCTAGAGCCTTAAATACCTTCCCATTTATAGGAAAAAAGCCTCTAAGAATGTTAACGGTGTACTTAAAACCCTCTCTGCTGGACCATAGTGCTTCTCTACAGGTATTATTCTAAAGATATCCTCGCAATAAGCCCTGGGTAGAAAGGGTTTCATCATCAATGAAGCTTTTGTCTAATTAGTTTATAAACTGATATATTAGCAACTCAAAGGCAATTTAATAGCGTGGACTGAAGTGGATTGACACAGTACACAATTAAAGAGGAATTTGAACCACAAGCTTTTCGGGACAGGGAGCAGTCTGAGAGCTACTCAGCTGCAAACCTATACTGCTCTCCCTGGGGAAAGGATGACTCAAGTGGAAGAATCCAGACCCCAGAGGGCAGAGCCAAAAGCTGTGGAGAATTATTCTCAGAGGGAAGCTCTGGTCCCTGAGCAAGGAACTGGCAATGGCAATATATGGGGTGGGAAAAAGTAGGTTTACAGTTATTCATATGGAAAATCATACAAGGATTAGTAAGTGATACAACAGTAAGCTCTGTTTTGCATACTCATGACTGAACATATTTCAGTTAGGGAGAAAGTGGCAGTAGTATCAGACAGATCCTGCATATCCCTTCGGACTCTTTCTCTTGCTTCCGGACCCCTTAGTACTTTGTATTGTTTCTCCTACCTACACGGGGTAGGCTTTCTGTGAGTCAAATCTGAGGACAAACTGGCAAATGCCCAGAATTTCTGGGTTCTCTTACTATTTCCTGACAAGGAAAATAAACAACATGTAAAAGAATTGGAAAGGAAGAAGTAAAACGTTCATCATTTGCAGTAACCAAGATTAGGTATGTGGAAAACGCATAGATTCATTTTACTTAACCCAGAATTTCATAGAAACGACATCATGCACTGTGTAACTAACCTTTTGTGTAAGTTTTTTACTCGGCATCAAGTTTTTGAGATTAATTCATGTTGTTGCATGTATCAGGAATTTATTTTTTTTATTTCTGAGTCTGTTGTATGAATATATATTACAGTCTACTTATCATTCTCCTATTGATGGATATCTGGCTGTTTTTAACTTTTGGCCATTATGAATCAAGTTTTGTGGACATGCTCACAGAGTACTCTGTGTGACTATATATTTCTATTTAATTGGTGTAAATGGAACAGAAGTGGAATTCTGGGTAATAGTGTAGGTATATGTCTAATTTTATAAGCCAGACCTTCTTCCAAATTGTATCCGTCGTCGTCGTCGGCAGCCGTCCGTCTCGAGAGACGATGGTGTAGCTTCTTAAGAGTCTATCTGCACCGCCGAGAATGGTTGTGCAGTCCGACTCGGGAGTGACACGGTATCTGTCTCCTCCCGTGTTGAATCGACATCTTGCGATGACGCTGGAGTGTCCTCTCCAGTGAAGCTGAAGCTACAGAGCCTGGGCAGGGTGATATGGAGGGTCTGCTGTTGCCCATGCAGCAGACCCCCCCTCTCTTCGCAGCTGAAGGGTCCAAGGGAAAGACGGAGTCAATACAGCTTGGCTTCAGGTGCGCCGCAGGAGTTGCCGGTGTTGACTACAACGTTAAACCGCCTTAGGGACTCCGGCCCCGGATTTTCTGTCGGGGTTTACTCCCTTAGCCTTTCCCCTGAAGAGGTATGCCACAAGGCAGCGGAGGTTTTTTGGAGTCAGAGTTTTCCTTCTCTGATGTACCCTGACTGGAAGATCGAACCAGCGACACTTAGCTCGCAGGCCGACGCTCAATCCACTGAGCCAAACCAGCCAAGGGCATCCAAATTGTATATATCATTTGATACTCCCACAGGCAATGTATTAACGTTTCAGTTGATGTCAACATTTAATGTCAGTCTGTCTAGTTTTAGCAATTCTAATTCTAGTGTATGACATCTCATTGTGACTTCATTTTGCATTTATTTTATGATTAATGATGATAGTACTCTTTATATGCTTTCATATGTTTAGTGGGAATTTGAATGTATTTTTTTGTAAAATGTCTGTTTCTTACTGGCTTCTTTGTCTTATTATTATGTTGTAGGGGTGCTTTATATAGTCTAAAAATCAGTCCTTTGTCATACTCTTTGGTTTGTTTATTCATTTCTCAGTAAGTCTAATTTGTCAATGGTTTCATTTATGATTATTGTCTAAGAAAACTTTGCCTGTCCTGAAAACATGATGGTCTCCTTGTTTTACTCTAAAAACATTGTGGGAATTGTTATTTCCCTATAAATAATATGTCTTTTCCTGGCAATTTCAGGATTTTTCTCACTAAATTTGGGTGTCAATATCTTCACTAATTGGTGCTTACTAAGTTTCTCAATTCTATAACTTATATCTCCCAAGAAATTGAGAACATTTCAAACATTATTTATTCAAATACTTTTTTCTTCTCATTTTTCTTTTTCCTCCGTTCTTAGATTCTGATTACTCATATAATAGACTCTTTGGTGTTTTCCCATAGGTCCCTGAAGCTCTTACCTCTTTCCTCTGTTATCTCTATTCTGTTGTTACGCCCATCCAGTGAATTTATATCCTAGATATTACATTTTTCAGTTCTAGAGTTCTCCTCTCTACTAAAGCTTCATAGGCAGGTTTCAAGAGAACTACTCTGGGTGGATATGTCCTTTGCCATGTGAGAGAGACAAGAACTGTCTGACTGTCACCTGGAGAAATCGGAAACTGAGGAGCTATATGCAGATAGCTACGTTGGGAGTGAGCTCCACTCCTATCAATGAGAGGCAGCGGTACACATTTCCCTTGGTATAGGTTCTATCATTCTGCTAGGCTCAGATTCACCTTCAGAAAGACTTTAAGAGAATCTTACACAAGCCATGTAATCCCAATTTAGTAATGAACTTTTGGGAGCCCAGAGGGTAAATGAGGAAGTGCTTCACAGCCAGCAGTAAAGGCAATGGCAAGTCAATGGAATGTGGTAGGCCTCTGACCTCAGCAGGGCATCTCTAAGAAATCGTCAAAGGGAACCCATGAAAAAAAGCTATCTAGCTCTGAGTTCAGTCTGGAGTTGCCTCAAAACATCTATCTGCTCAAGCCAGAATTGGAGTAAGAAAAGAAATAAAATTGAACCAGACCCTCCTCCTCCTCTATAAGCATCCAGCATGGTGTCAGTCAGAGCTGGACGAGTGGAAGAGCACCATTTGGATCAGAGTGGGGATTTTGATATTATATGGCAATGGGGACATATAATGAATAGATAGGAATAGACTTTACTGTCATCTAACAATGATCAGAAGAGCTATGGGATTCATCTAATATTTCATTTAAGAGCCAGGAAAAGAAAAATGAGCCCTGGCTGGTGTGGCTCAGTGGATTGAGCACTGGCCTGTGAACCAAAGGGTCACTGGTTCGATTCCCACTCAGGGCACATGCCTGGGTTGTGGGCCAAGTCCCTAGTTAAGGGCACACAAGAGACAACCACCCATTGATGTTTCTCTCCCTTTTTTTTCTCCCTCCCTTCTCCTCTCTAAAAATAAATAAATAAAATCTTAGAACAAAAGGAAAAATGAATGGCACATAGCAAATATAAAATTACAAAAAAGAAAGAATAAGGTTGATGTCAGCCTGTGTATATATACTTATGCACATACATGCAGGTTTTCCATAGCATTGTAGGATGACTTCTATCACTTCTATCAAATTATGTCCATATATTAGTTACATATCAATTATGTACCTTCAAGTTATATTTCTGCATACATGCATAGTATATTATTTATATACATATATAGAATACTGAAATATTGACCGTGGAATCTAAGATAATCATGTGGGGTTTTCTTCTTATTTTTTTACAATTAATATGTGTTTTGTGTACATCAGGAAAAAAGCAATACAGAATTTTAATGGTATATTGGTTAGTATTTTTTTGTTAATCAAGTATCCTAGATATTCTAATTGGGTCCCCAAAGAGATCATCATTTCCAAAGTTTTAATTTTAATGATTTGAGACATTAGAGAGACCAAGTATGCTATCATTTGATATTTGAAACATAAATCACATTTTAGTTCCCTTGATTAAGTAATGCACTTGAGAATTGATAAATGCTTTCATAGCATTCTCTCAGAGACTCTGTCTCTATTTCTACTTTCTAGTCTTTAGATCCTGTCCTGAGGTTCAGACCTCAGAATTATAACATTTGTCACACAAGAAAATTAATGCTTTTTAAAAATATTCCCTTTATGTGTATATATGCTTGTCACTTCATCTTCTGTAGTATATCTTTTCTCCTCTCCTCCTCTTTGGATATTGCTTACAGCATTTTAGTGTCCTCTTATGTTTTTATTTTTTTGAGATTGACATTTTAAAGTATACTTTTCAAATCCTGGTAAATCCATGTGCTTTGTTTCTCCCTTCTTATTTGTATTTTGTCCTTTTACTGCTGGCTATGTAGACTGTTCACTTAGACTTCATGCTGTCTTCAAGATAATTATTTAACTTTAATATATATTTTATTTAGTCAAATATGTATTTTATTTAGTCATTGAATTTTCCTTCAATTATTTCCTCATACCTTTTACAGAAAACCTTTAAAGATACAAGTAGTTACTGTACTACCATGCTCATGGTAATAATTCTCATATGATTCTAGATCTAAACCAAATGGAGGTGTGAGGACTTCCACTTTTTTTTTTTTCTTACAAATCCTTTAATATATTTAATATGTGAGTCACTGTTCTATTCTACTTATATCTTTCCTGGCTTTATATTTGTTATGGTTGATATCCAAAAAGCTATAATATTTAATGTACACAACCTGATGAGTTTGGAGAAAGTATACAGCAGTGGAACCATCACCAGAATCTGTGCTATAAACATATCCACTTCCTGCAAAAGTTTCCTCTCACCCTTCATACTGTTCCTGTTACTGCTTCTTTTCCCTTTCCTCCTTCTTCTCTTCCTGCTCCTTATTATTATTACTATTAGAATGCTTAATGTAAGAATTGTCATCTTTAAAAAATTTAAAGTATACAATAAAAAGTTATTAACTACAGGCCCTATGCTGTATAAGAGATCTCTAGGATGTACTCATCTTGCATAACTGAAACTTTGACCAGTACTTCCCCATTTCCCCCTCTCCCTCCCCAGCCCCTGGGAACTATAACTCTGCTCTCTTCTTCCATAACTTTGGATATTTCAAATACCTCATAAGAATGGTGTTACGTAATATTTGTCCTTTTTTGTCTGGTTTATTTCACTTAGCATAATGTCCTATAGGTTCATTCATGTTGTCACAAATGCTAAACATCCTGGTTCTTTATACGAGGTGTCCTAGAGTATTCTTTTACATTATCCTATTATAAGTGAAGCTTAATGTAAACATTGATTTGATCCAAACAGCAATATTTTTCTGTTGCATAAAATACACACTAAACCCTAGGAAACTGCAGGCAAAAAAAGAGGGAGGTATCTTTACTGAAAGGCTAAAAATCAATCTGATTGCTCTGACTGATATGTCTCAGTTGGTTAGGTGTCATCCCATAAATCGAAAGGTCATTGGTTCAATTCCCTGTCAGGGTGTTACTGAGCAAAGTGAGGTTCCATCAAGTGGCACCTTGGTGTAAAACCCAACAATTAGTGTTGAGGAAAACAAGTCTTTACTTACAATATTCCAACTGGGGATGGGAGAAGTGCTGGGAACATGTTAGCTCTGAGCCCTGTTTTCCCATGAGACCTAGCACTTCCCTTGCTCCCCAAAAGGCTATAAACCAAAACCAAGCCCAGTAGTTCCCCATCCTTATCTATTGGCTCTTACCTTCAGGATCTGGGGTACGTTGTCATCAGCCTCCATATAATAGTCCAGGAAAGTATGCACTATGTTGCACTTCATTATGGTGAAGTCCAGTAAAGGCACAAGTCCCAAGAGAGTCCTTACCACATGTTCTGAGTTCCAAAAGTCCCAAAAGAGTCCAGGTCTGCAAAGCAGGATCTTCAGTGGCTTCCAACTCAGCTGAAGCAGGCACAATTAAAGTAGCAACATACCTGCTTTCTTACTAACCTAGGCCACGTGGTTGAATTATCCCTTCAAACTGCATAGCTGCTCCTCCTTCTCTCAGATCACATGGCTCTCCCTGCAAATGGCTGCTGCCTTATTTTTAAATCCCTAAGTGGGGCTTGTGACACAGTGGGCATGGTTCTAGCCATTGGCACAACCTTATGCAGGCCCATAAACTCTTTTGTCACTGCTCTATGGTCAAAACCCCTCCCATCTCTTTGGTGCCTTGGAAAACCATGGTCATTTGCATAGCTAAGACACTAGCTATCAGCTATATATATGCAAAGGCATCTTGAAAGCTGTTTCCTTCCCCCATCCCCCAAATCACAAGCTGTGGGGAATTTGGAGATCCTGCTGTTACAAGGGCAAATGCTTGGTTTGTTGGTTCAGTCCCCCATCAGGGCACATACAGGAGACAACCAATTGATGCTTCTCTCTCACATTGATGTTCTTTCCCTCTCTTTCTTCTTTCATTCTCCTCTAAAAATAAATAAATAAATAAATAAATAAATAAATAAAGCTGATTAACTTGACATTACTTAAATTTACTACTAATTACATATGAAACGCTGAGGGGAAAATCCACTCTTGATTTTATTTTCTAAATCCTCTGGTGACAATGTGAATAGAGATCAGTATAACAAGTGTTTTAAACCTAACGACCATGCATGAAGAATAATTAAAGATTTTTTTAAGTCACATTTTCAAACCTACAATTCAGGGTTTAAATTATAGTATATTCCAGTTCCCAGAATCTATCTGCAAGAGGTATGGGCATTCCTGGATGAAGGTTTCAGTAAATTTATTTCTTCAAGAAAAAGGTCCAAAAATCAGATATTCTCTTTACGAGTTAAGCTCTGCATTTCATTGATAAAATACCTGTCAGTCAAGGATCAAATGCTAATAGGCAGAGTTGGATCACCCAGGAATGAAAGAAGCAATTGTATAAAGACACTCCTCCCTTAGAATTCTAAGATATTTAAGCTTTCCATAAATCTCAATTCCCCTTTAGCTACATGAAAACCAACATGTTATATATATATATATAGATATATAGATATATAGATATCTATATAGATATATATACACACACATATATATATTATTAATGATAACCTGTAATTTCACTTACTATCATATGAAATATAGCAAAGCCACTAATTTGTAATTTGCTTCTATTATGTCTATGTTTTAAGCATGATAACATGTCTCTTATTTGATTGAAGTATATTAGGAAATTTACATCTGGAAATATAGGATAGATAGATAAATATAGGATCCATTGATGTCAGTCTGTTACTGTTCATGTACATTTCCCCCCTGGAGTAAAGATATCCAGTAAACACACCCCCTGTCCTTTTGAACAGAGTCAAATATTAGGAGAAAACCTTGTCCATATGTAGGATTGCATATATGTATTCCCAAAACATATAATGGGGAAGAAAGCATATAAATACCTAGGACTCCCATAATTTATAAACCTTTTCTGTAAAAGGCATTTAGTGTATGTCAGAGAACAGTTCTTTTTTAAATTGCAATGTTTTCAAATACATTTTTAAGCTCTTTTCTTGTTCTTTTGGATGTACGAAAAGGCCCTGCCTCAATTTCTATTTCCCTCCCTTACCTCAGAAGTTGTAGACTTTATTTCTGTTCTTTTAGTGTTTACTTTAGAATTTTCAACAGAAATATTTGCCATAAAGGTGATCTGTGCTAACTCTCCTCCAGAGCAATGCAAGGACCTTAAACAATTTAACGCAAGCCACTGGGTCCTCTCTCAAATAATCACGTATAAGATGGAATTTTAATTCTTATCTTAATTTGTTAACACTAAATGTTGCAATTTTAATAATTTAGTGTGATTGACATGATTAGTTTCACTTTAGCTCAAGTTTTCTTCTTCCATTTCATACCTTCTTTTGTATCATTTTCCTTCTGGAAATGTAGTTGGTGCTTGCTGAGCCTAAGTACGACCAGTGGTTGTCTCTAATGCTCTCATTTTGTCTATAGCCTTGAAAGTTTTGTTAGTATGGATGTAGCTCACTGGCTGTCTTTCAGCACTTTAAAGCTGATCCTCTCTTAGGTTCAGACTGCTGTTACAGAGATATCACTTTCAATCTAATAGTCATTCCTTGAAAGGTGTCTGTCTTTTTCCTGGCTCCCTTACAATCCCCTTTGTGTTTTGGGCACTGTCTTTTCTCTACTGTGTGCCTAGTATGAATTTCTTCAATTTATTATTCTTAGGGTTGGTGCTTTTCATCAACTCTCAAAAATTATGATTTTCTTTTGTAATACTGTGTCTTCCCATCCTCTCTATTATCTTACTGGTATGCCACTGAGAAACATGTCGTATCTTCTCACTCTATTCTTCTTTTCTTACCACATCTCTTATATTTCCATCTGTTTTTCTCTCTGTGTTGCATTCTGTTTAATTTCTCATGATCTCGTCGGCAGCCGTCCTTCTCGAGAGAAGATGGTGTAGCTTCTTAAGAGTCTATCTGCACCGCCGAAAATGGTTGTGCAGTCCGACTCGGGAGTGACACGGTATCTGTCTCCTCCCGTGTTGAATCGACATCTTGCGATGACGCTGGAGTGTCCTCTCCAGTGAAGCTGAAGCTACAGAGCCTGGGCAGGGTGATATGGAGGGTCTGCTGTTGCCCATGCAGCAGACCCCCCCCTCTCTTCGCAGCTGAAGGGTCCAAGGGAAAGACGGAGTCAATACAGCTTGGCTTCAGGTGCGCCACAGGAGTTGCCGGTGTTGACTACAACGTCAAACCGCCTTAGGGACTCCGGCTCCGGATTTTCTGTTGGGGTTTACTCCCTTAGCCTTTCCCCTGAAGAGGTATGCCGCAAGGCAGCGGAGGTTTTTTGGAGTCAGAGTTTTCCTTCTCTGATGTGCTCTGACTGGAAGATCGAACCAGCGACACTTAGCTCGCAGGCCGACACTCAATCCACTGAGCCAAACCAGCCAGGGCTGGTTTCTTTATCATATTTAGATACTGACTTTTATTTTCTTAAATATATTCAAAATCCTTATTTTATATTCTCTTTAATAATATTATCTGCAACCTTTATGGGTCTGATTTGCAGTCTGTTATTTTTTCTAACTCTCCCTCATGTGGCTTGTTACCTGACTTGCTCTGTGATTTTCTTTAGGGTGACTTCTGTTTCACAGGAATTCTTTGAAGATTGGATTTAAAAGATTTCACTAGGGAAGAGCTAGTTGTGCTTCTGGCAAGTTCCCGGGAAAACTTCAAATAATTGAGTTCAGGAATTTTCAGGTCACATGGGTAATGTGAATTTGGGGCCCCAATTCTTAGAAGTGTAAGTTTATGATTAGCAATTTTCAGGAAATTTAAAAAGAAAAATCTTTACTGAGAGTCATGACTGGGACATGCGCAGTTTTTGATGTATCCTTGTGAAGTACAGGTTCCTCTCTAATTCACTTATTGTTGGTATTTCCCAGAGTAGCCATGCACAACCTCAGTGGCCACCTCACATCATGTCCACGTGAAGAGCATTCCCTGGGGCTGTGCAGTGCAGTGTTTGCAGTCTTATGATTGTCTTGGCGTCACCATTTGGGTGTCTCAGCTTTACTGAGTCTGTGACCTGATGGGTCATGTTGCTTGAACCAAGCTTGGTTTTCTTTGTCGTTTGTTTTTGTTTTTCCCCCAATCACATTCTCTATTAAAAAACAAGTTCTACTGAGTCACCAGGAATCAGCAGGTAGATCTCAATAGCAAACTCTAGCTTTAGTTTTAGTGATCTATATTTCAGAACTTTTGCTTATTTATTAGTGTTTTTTAATATAGCCCACTCTCCCCTGCAAGCCAAATAGTACATGGTAAAAGATTTTTTTTAAATAGTCTATACAGTATTGTTATATGTTTTGTACTGGAAGAGGTTATCTGGACATTTGGTCTATCCTATTGCCAAAAACAGAACCTGTAGGACCTATTCTGAAGTCATAGACCTAGTCACTGTTACTGCTGCTGTTAAAACCACTTCTGTGGCAGGGAATCTTTACTAGCTATGGCTCCAAAGTAGAACTTTGGTTGTTGCCAGAGAAAATGAGCTCTTTTGGAGTTGTGAGAAAAGAATTTCAAAGGGTACACACCTGGGAGAAGTTTAAGTGTAGTGGCAAGATTTATTGGGGTAAAAAGAAATAATATGCCCTTGGAGGTGTAGGGGGCGGGCAAGCTCTAGTAGCAACTGCTCTGAGGTCCTGGTTAATCCTCTGTGTATATATATATATATATATATATATATATATATATATATATATATATATTTGTTTTGTTTTGTTTTTTGAGGAACAAGCAGGCTGTCTTTCAAACTGTCCAACCTATTTCCTGTATCTTCCTGGGACAATGCTGGGCCCTCCTCCCAACCAGTTCCTTCCCTGTATCTCCAGGGCTTTATGCCCTTATCCAATTTGATTCCTTTCCCAGATTTTCCCAGGTTAAACTCCTCCCTGTTATGGTTGCCATTTTGGCTCCTACTGCTCATGCACCAAACTTCTGCTTCAATATCTGGCTTGTACTGCACATGCACTTACCTCCGCCTGTACCATCTTGGCTTTTACTGCACAATGCGCCTAGCAAAGAAATTTCTTGCACTGTTCCCAGGGAGATTCTAAAGTGGTCTTTCCTGCCTGCTCAGAGGATTAAGTCCCTTTGGTGGAGGATGTCACTGTCCACTAGGGTGTCTGTGAAGCTGCCCCTTCCTAGTTAATCAGGCTTAATGTCTGATTCCATTTGCTCCCTTCCTTTGTTAATAACTACCTACCTACCGTACAATGGTTGTGTGGTCTTATGAGCTCTGGTGGCTTTATTTCATCATGGAGAGTCTATACAGTCTAAAGATATAATACGAGAAAGGATGTACTTATAACTTGTCAGGCTGATCAGTTGATTCTATGTTGGGTATTTTTCATTTCCCCTTGCCAGTCACAGTGTCTTGTCATATTAATACAATAATTTTTGCCTACTGCTTTAGATTTTATGATTTTATAATAAGGAACACACCTTGCTGCTCTTTTTCCTTGTATAGAATGACTGATTTTTTTCACAACTTCACAAAGGTATAGGGGAAAGGAAGGATCAATTATAAAATGCTTTCTATAAGCACACTCTAAGTACTACTTATGGTTATTTTTATTATTCTTGTTATATAAATAATAACAGTTGTAATACAAGTTTACATTTATTGAGAGTTTACTGTATGTCAGGCATAGCTTTAAATGTTTCATATTTATCAAATATTATAATACAATAATTCTGTGAAAACTATTTCTATCCCTATTATAAAAAACAATCCAAGAGAAGTTAATTTTACAAGTTCATACAAATAGTGAGTGACAGGTATGGTTTAAATTCAGGTCTTCCCAACTCCAGACTTTATGTCCTTTCTATGTGAGGCAAATAAGCTACTCTCCTAAAATCATATTGAGCATTTGGGGAGTTACTATTTTGTTTAACAAAAATGCTAAATAGTTCATACACAGGACATTTAATTCTGATGGCCTTGTCTATCTTGTATTCTACATCAATTGCGGATGAACTATTTACTTCCGGATTAGTTGCTCCAGGGTTCTATTTACATTCTTAACAGAAAAAATATCAGAGGATCATAAGGCCTTAGTTAAATTTAAGAGAATTTTCTAGAGAAATAAGTGATCAGAGCAACAGAATGTATCCCATTGCTCTGTATATCATTAAAGAGTTAATTAAATGTATTAAGCAAAATGTAGTGTCAATTTGCTCTAATTAAGAAAAATTTTGAGAGAAATTATTAAGACCAGACTTAAATGAAGAAGGTTTGGCTGGCATAATCTGCAGGAGACTTGTTTGGCCACCAAGGACTCCTTGCTAATAAACTCTGACTTGTTTAAAGTCCCTCTGAGAGAGAGTATTTAGTCTACAATTGGCTTGCTAATGAGCACTGTCAAAATGTAGATGGGTCTCAGGTGCTGTGCTCTGAAACAAGCAGAAAGTTTTGCTCCCAAGTCATCTTGAACAGAACTTGGTATGCAGATTGACCCTTTTACCTTCCCCCAGCTGAAAATCACAACAATTATGTCATTTCTCTGGACAGGGCACAAAGAATATTTATCATGAGATGAAATGATTTGTAATTCTGAGGGTATCGGCTGTTTCCCCTTATTGGATCTCCCTATCAAATGCATTATACATTGCTAAAAATTAATACAACTTGTTATCTTAATAGAGTTAAAGTATATTGGGATATTCTTTTTGAAAAGAGAAACAAATAGTTTAGACATTCAAGCATGTGTATTTAACTCTTCAGCTGCTACAGACAGAAAAAGTCACCAAAAAATAACTCACTCTAGGATGTCATACTGTCGTTTTAATCATAGTAAACAGATTGAAAAACCTAGGTGTTCTATAGTTTTTCATCAACGTCCTCTTATAAACAAGTTCTGAGAGAATTTACAATTTTTGGAAGTTCTAACACTTTCACAGAAGCGTGATTCTATAGCCACTTCATTATATTGTTAAACAAAGTTTCTGTCGTCACTTACAGGATATTCCCGAGTAGATGCAAATCAATTTATGCTAAAAGACCATCACTATGGTGTTACATACTTTAGTTAGGTTGCTAGGGCCAGAGTTTTTCAAACTGAATGACACCACTTTAGTATAATAGAGTTATTAACTATTTAAAGTTGTGTCATGCCTTGTACTAGTCAGAAGCTGCCTAGCATTGAGTATTGATCAGTAAATTAAAACCCTTTGTCTCTGATGTGTGCTTTCCTGGTTTGCTGAAGCCGTACTATTGCTCAATTATTTGGGACATCAATAATAATATCTTTAGAAATATAGGTATCAAGTAAATTAGAATTTTTAGGCTATGTACCCACATATACATGTACACACACACTAGTTCATGTTTTGCCTCTGTTACTATTATGGAGTCACAATGAATGTGAATTGCTGGTCCAACTATAACATCACTCCTTAACCTGATATTTAACACTTTCATTTTCACTGGAGAACCTATCTGAAAGATTATTTTAGTAGAGGTTATTGGACTTCTAAAATTAGAACATTTAGAGTCTCTTAAGATGAATTTCTATGAATGATAAACTGTCTTCATTCTTCTCTTTGCCTCCTGCATCTGTCTTTTAATTCAACTCCAGATATGCTTTTTTTTTCTGTGAAGGCTTTACTTATTTATCCCGTCTGCTTCCAATTGCCACACAAAAGTTCACGAATCTACTCTATTATATTCTACTTACAGATATTTTGCATATAATTAAAATATAATAGGTTGAAAAATGACCCAAACATTTTCCTTCTCTAGTATTCTCTAATTTGATCAGTGGGCTTATCATGCCTTCTAATCAAGAAACCCAAAAGTTTTAGTAGACTTTTCTACCTTCATACCCTCATATGACTAAAGACCAACCATTATCTTTCTGTTTTACTAAAACATGTATCTTAGTTCTTCCTGCTGCTCTTGGTTCGTCCAACTCTAATATCCCCAGTAATCAGTATCGTCTGACATATAGTAGATTCTACATAAATATGTGTTGAATGGATTGACTATTTACTGCTTTTGGATGCTGTTCCCTTCGCATGGCATGTTTTTTCTTAGTTCTACTTGTAGAAATAGCTCAAGTCATACTGGTTCTCTCAAATGTTTCTTGCCTCCAAGGAAATACTATATGTTCCCACAGTACTTTGTTAATACCTTTATTACAGGGAAGAAAGGAAAACCATTTATGTTATATTGATACTATTCTTAGTTTTAATATTTTCCTCGAGTAGATAGTTCTTAAGGATAGGATTCAAATGTTATTTATTTTGGGTACCCTCACCATCTTTACAACATTTGGATGAATCGGTGCATGGATGAATGTTTGGAATGTGTGTGAGTTTACTAAATGCTTCACATGAAAGACAGCATATGAACAGGGATTTAGGAGTGAATTCTGTTTGGCTGTGATGAGAATGGCATTCTGATTAAACTGAAAGTATAGATTATTCTCTAAGATTACCTGGTAGGTCAACTCAACTAAAATATGCGGGCATTTTGGAAGAAAGATTCATAGCAAGTATTTTGGAAGGTAGATCATAGGTGAATATGCGGATCCTTGAATGACAGACAAGTGTATTTTATTTTTCCCTCTCTGGGCAGAGGAGAAGGTTACTCAAATTTATAACTTTAGGAAGATTATTCTGATGTCAGTATATATTTTGGAATGTAATGTAGGGTGCAGAAGCTATTAGAAAGGTACTGCAATGGTCCAGAAGGAATAAATGTGTAAACGAAAACTATAAATAAAAGAGTGAGTGGAAGAAGACACATTGTAAAGTTATCATCCAAATGTGGCTGCGAGAGGTGGAGGGAAAGAGAAGATAACTGAGGTTTCAAGCCTCAGTGACAGAAGGGACCCTCTTGTTTTTAACAAGAAGTAAGAAATATAAGAGGAAGCAGAAGTTTGTAAGAGAAGATTATGAGTTCAATTTTGGACATTGTAAGTTTAAAGAGCAAATATGAATCTGAACTGGAATATCAGTACTTGCTTAAACTCTTAATTACTGAAACTGTGACTATGGTCAGATAGTAGACATTTGGCTTCTACTAAAAGGCTTTTCCAATAATGAGTGATAGTTAGACCACATATATTTAAATATTTCTTCAGAGAAAAATTACCCAATGTAATAAAAATTTTAAGTGTGTGTATCACACATATTCCTAGTACATATATATCTAGTATGTATTCATATATATAGTGCATGTATATCATCTTATATTCCTGTGACAAAATTCAAATCACTTTTGAAACCAAATCATATGACCATATCATGAAATTTATTATTAGCTAAAACCCTTATAACTCTCAGAAATTCTGAAATTTCCATCTTTGCCTGTGATATCTTAGTTTTCCAATTCTCCATCATACTTACTCTCCTTAGTCTGTTCTTCATCAAAGATTTTACCAGAAGTCCTCAATATTCACATAGTTCCTCTCCTTTTTTTGGATTTACTTACCTTCTACAGCAGAACCCCATGATCAATTACTTCATCTGCTGTTGCTGAGACCATGAATCCTGATGTTTTCCTTTACTTTCTGTCACACCTCTTGCCACTCTCCAACCTGTGTCATCCAAAGAAATTTCTGAACTTAAAGATTGTACGGAAAGAAAAAGAACATGTTTTCTGAGGTAACTTAGACCAGAAGCTTGTTCAGCTGCTCGCTAGATGAATGATGTTGAAAGCTTCAGTTCTCTGATCCATAAAATGAAGACAACTCTTATTATCATATGATGGGGTTTTTATGAAAGCTAATGATGCGAATATGCTGGCTCAGAGCAGACAATACATGATAATTCTGCCCCCTTTCCACTGAGAAAGACTATGACCTATTCACTGTTCAACAATATTGATCCCTGCTTAACTCTTTTACTTCACTTTTACCCTAAGACATATGATCCATGTTGGTTCCTGCTTCTCAACAGATGACATAATTTTTTTTAAATCAGTAGAATATAAATCATGAGGTTGTGAACTCCTTCAATTTTTCTTACAAACATATCTAAATGTTCACTCATGCTCTCTCAGGGGAAGAAATAACTCCTTTTCAAGGTCAACCTCTGTGACAGTAGTATTGATCTTATCATTTTTGCCTCCTCTGAGATGATCCTCTCTCCATCATTTCTCCCCTTGTCTCATTAATCTCTCATCTCAGGATGTTTTTCCCACTCTGTTTATCTATTTTATTCTTTAAAAAAAATTAATACATTTCCACCCTCACCTCAGTATTGAAATTCTTTATTCAAAGGTCAAAAATGACCTGGTGGCTGGCAAGCCATAACACTTGACTCGGTCTTTATAGCTGCAGCTCTTGACATTATTGCCTAGAACCTGCTTCTTGATAATATACTGCCTTCCTGTGATGTCTACAGTTCTTCCCCTCTAGTTTGTTTTCCTCCTAATTTCCTGACTAGTCATGTGTATCCATCTTTACCAGTGGCTCTTCTAAAAATTCTGCCATAAAATCTCTCCAAATTGACTGACACATAAAGAAATGGTAGGGTTCTGTTCACTTTTGAGTGAGTAGAGTGGTTTTTTAGAAAAAAAAGTCACCACAGAATTTTTAGGCTATTTCTCTTTGACTACTTCCATCCATGCCTGAACGACAGTCTGCAACGTGCTTCTCATTCCGATTGCTGTGCTTCATACTACAAAAGTTGCATTGCTCAGCCTAACATGCATTGATCTTTTCTTAAGGGTCCAGTTTTACTGGAAAATCTAACCTGCTGCATTTCTCAAAGACCCGTGTAAGAACAGACTGTAATAATAGGGCTATCTTGTGGGGATGAATAAATGAAGTCTTATGTCAATCAAGGTTTCTATATAAGTCCCAAACTCCTTGACACACTCGGGCCTATATATAGCTCAAGGCTTAATTTCCAGATTTTAGTGCCCGTCCACTATGGTAGGTCCAGGACATTTTAGAGCTCTAAAGGGACTTTTCATGCTAGTTGAGATATTGTCAGGTATACAGATGAAAGTGGACTGTTAGTGGTGTAATTCACTATATCTGATTGAAGGCCTCCAAAATATGGGATACCTCTAAGGATATTCTTTAATGAGATTGTGCTAATATATGTCCTCTGTGGGAAAAATTTTGTTGTTCCTATATAACAGCAGTCCACTGAGTTATGTAACAAGGGTATGTTGACATTAGCACTTGTACTTCTGTGCCCGGCTCTGTGCTAGAGGTTGTCTGTAAAAGCAGTCAGTCTTGAAAACATGATAATTAATATTGTGGGCTTATGTGAATATATTGTCCTGCAAATATGAGAAGAGTCTTATATATGAGTGTATGTGTATATCTTGTGTGTAGTTTATTACTAGGCCTTCCCTTGTCTGCTCCTAACTTTGAGATATACCATCGGCTCATAGGTCTCTTCTGTTAGATCGCCCCTATTTTGAATGAAATTGAAATACTATGTAGCAGACTTCTCCAGCAGTCAGTGAAGGAATAAGTGATCCTTCACATACAGGGTTTGAAGTCAGAGAATCACATATAAAGCCCATTAGGGACCTAAATTCCATGCTGTTTAATGCTTCATCGCTGAAATAGAAATTGTATAAATTGCCTGTAGTGTGTTCTGTGTTCTTTCCAAGGCCAAATGGGACAAATAGTAATCTCAGCTTTCCTTGAAGCATCATAATAGTGTAACTGGTCTCTATCATTTAAGTCTCAAAATTACACAAAATTAACTTCCTTTCCTAAAACAAACAAAAAAACCAAACTGCATGTAATCAAGGATATCGCCAATGTTTGAAGGAAAAGAATTAAAAAACAAGTAACTTTTCTGTATAATGTCATTTGAAATATATCTTGGGAATTGTTTCAAACTGAAGAAAGAATGCCAGTTTTTTTGGTGAGGGTGAAAAGTGGGTATCAGGCCTTTCTCTGTGTTGTTTATTCATTTGTCCAGAGAGGATTATATGGGTTTCAGAGACATGGTCCCAAGAAGACTTGGTCCCAATTTAGGACGTAAGAATATGTCGTTCTATTTGTGATGTCTTACAATGGCATAATTCTTAGACAAAAGAAGTGAAATAAAATTTCTTGCCTGCCTATAGTAGAAGATCTCATCCCTTTCTATGTTATCACTGTGCCCCTCAATAAACAAGTGCCATGGGACTCTCTTCCCCATCTTGCTGTTTTTAAGATTAGAAATGAAATTTGTATTGAAGTTGATCTCTTCAAATATGCATACCACCAACTGGTGCTACCTACATTTACTGATGCTCTGGAATGACAAAGCAATATTCAAGAGGGAAGAAAAATCATGATGAATGTTTTAAGTAGCTCCAAGTCTATGAAACAGAGAGTATATCAAAGAAGGCAGTAAAACTCTGTGCTTTTTTTATTTATGAAATCCTGGTGAGTTTAAATATGCCTGCAGACTGGCACTGTCTTAATAAAGAGAAATAATTGCTTCAGAAAAATTGCTTTCAGAATAAAGTAATAATACTGAGGAATTTTTGTGCACAATTTTACAACACCTTTAATAAAATGTCACTTTCTCACGACCAACAGATACTATGAAGATGATAGGTAAGTGCTATATGCCAAAGCCAAAATATAAGATTACATTTTCCTCTCCTGATGCTATTGATTACATGAGACATGGCTATAAAATAATGAAACCGATTACAAGAGCCACACATTGTATGTGGTTAAACCTTGTGATGTAGCACATCCTCTAAGAACAATATCAAATCTAGTATATTTGTATGAGGTGAAAGTAAATAAATTATGTATTCATCTGCAAAATAGAAAAAACAGATACAGGCAGTTCGTGATTTGCAATCCTTAACTTATCATCAATGTATGGAATACAGGAATGTCAGAGAAAAGACTCCACTCAGTGACCCTTACTTTTCAATTTAGAAGTTCTGGTAGTTTGTCCAAAGAGAGACAGAGACAGAGACAGACAGAGAGACAGGGACAGAGATGGACAGACAGGACAGAGATGGAAACAGATCACTTTGCTTATGTAAGTGCAAACTTAAGGGAGGGGCCTTCTTTCGTAAAGAGGCAGAGGTCACGAAAGTAATTTACTTTTGATGCACAGCTTTTTTATCTCATGCCAATAATGCACGAACTAAAAGTAGTTCATATTTCACTTTATCATAGCAATAGCTTTATAAATCATGGTTATAATCAAAATAATGTGAACTTGTTCCTTCATTTTGCAAATAACCCTTGAACACCCACTATGTGCCCCAAACTGACCATGTCCCAAGGATATGGAGGCAAGTAAAACAGATGTGGTTTTTACCCTTGAGTTTATCAGTTTAGCAAGGGCCCAAAACAAGTAAAATTCCAGTATAGTAGGGTAAAATGCTAAAACCGAACAATGCAAAGTCAGTAAGAAGCAGTGGCTGGAAATGGGGCTACAGAGTTGGAGGCCAACTTGCAAAAACCCTACCTGGAACTGTAAGCAAATTGGATCTTATCTTATGGGCAACTTCTAAACACTGCCTTTATGCTAATTATTTAAAATGAACGTCCTAAAGTGTCTGCTTGGCAGCGAGTGATAAGCCAGGAAGGGAATCTGGAAATGACTCTATAAATATCCGGACTGATTTTCTTCAGATCAAATTCCCAAGCAAGCAAATTTGTCCAGAATCTATTTGGCAGATGTTAAAGTTAATCTGTACAATGAAATATATTTGAGTATACATTAAATGGGATGGGAAATGTGAGGGGCTACCAGCATTAGAACACTAACCTCTGGATATTTAGAAGATCTAAAATAAATATCTGCTCACATTTAAATCCCTTACTTGCTTATTTCTCTAGCTCCTGTTGCCTGAAAAACTTTTCAGAAAAACCAAAAAAAAAAAAAAAAAAAGCATGTATAATAATCATTAAAAAAAAAAAAAACTTTTCTCCTTTAAAATATTTGGTATCATAAACTCTTTTTCAAATAGAATGGAGCCAAGCAGAATATCAAAGTCTCTAAATTTCTCAAAATATACAAAGCGCTGGAGAGGCAGCCCGCACCTGCAGTCCCAAAAGCAAATGTGTTGAATAATCAGGGATCCCAAACAGAGCTGCACTAGAGTAATTTACTCAGCTAATCATTATATGAAATGGAACATTTGATTTCTGCACCAGAGTTGCATCAGAGTAGATGCATACTTCATTTGATTAAATAAAGCACCACAAACAAAATCATTTAGCTCAACGTGTGGTTCTTAGTAAGCACTCAATAAATCCAAGTTCCCTCCGTAGGGAGGGCACTGTGTGTTTTGCTTTGGGTGTGGACACAGCACACAGACAGCACACACTGCCCTCACAGTACACTGCACACTGCCCACCGCACACAGCGCACAGACAGCACGCAGTGCCCTCACAGCACACTGCACACCGTGCAGAGCACACAGCGCAGACAGCACACACTGCCCTCACAGCACACTACGCACTGCACACCGCACACAGCGCACAGACAGCACGCAGTGCCCTCACAGCACACTACGCACTGCCCACCGCACACAGCGCACAGACAGCACGCAGTGCCCTCACAGCACACAGCACACCGTGCAGAGCACACAGCGCACAGACAGCACACACTGCCCTCACAGCACACAGCACACCGTGCAGAGCACACAGCGCAGACAGCACACACTGCCCTCACAGCACACAGCACACCATGCAGAGCACACAGCGCAGACAGCACACACTGCCCTCACAGCACACAGCACACCGTGCAGAGCACACAGCGCACAGACAGCACACACTGCCCTCACAGCACACTACGCACTGCACACCGCGCACAGCGCACAGACAGCACACACTGCCCTCACAGCACACTACGCACTGCACACCGCGCACAGCGCACAGACAGCACACACTGCCCTCACAGCACACTGCACACCGTGCAGAGCACACAGCGCACAGACAGCACACACCACCCTCACTGCACACTGCACGCCGCACACAGCGCACAGACAGCACGCAGTGCCCTCACAGCACACTGCACACCGTGCAGAGCACACAGCGCAGACAGCACACACTGCCCTCACAGCACACTGCACACCGTGCAGAGCACACAGCGCAGACAGCACACGCTGCCCTCACAGCACACTGCACACTGCACACCGCACACAGCGCACAGACAGCACATCACACAAAATGCACAGCACACACAATACACACATGGAATACACACACTGCACAGACCACACACTTTATACTCACAGCACATTACACACCACATACAATGTACCCATCATGCTGCACACTGCATGCACAATACACACTCCACACACATACACTGCACATAGCACAATAATGCATATATACAATACACACACTGCACACATGACACAGGCTGCACACCACACACACTGCACATACTGTAGATACTATGCACTCCACATTGCACACACTACCTGCTACACACTGCAAACACTGCACACATACTGCATACACACTGCACGTAAGCCAAAACATTGTTCTACAGTATCATTCCTGAAATGTTGCAGACATGTATGTGGAAATGGGGGGAGGGGAAGTATGTAGAGTCTGAACCATGAGCAATTGAGAACTACACAACATCATGCCCCTGTGGGTTTCTGCCACACATACATAGTTAGTATTGAACTATGCACAGTGGTTCACAGAGAGCTATGGAGAGGGAAGATCTTCCTGACTTCACAAGTTAACATCTCTACAATTGGGAATCGTTTTAAAATTGATAGTGTCAGCTTAATTGGAAGTGTTCATTTCTTTCTAGTGGCACATAAAATAGCAGTGCATATTACAGTCTGTGTACCTTAGATTCTATAAGATATGCTATTGTTAAAGCAGCTGCATCGTGGCTGATTGTTGTGTTACTGTGACCTTCAGTGTTTTCACTTTTTTTAAAAATAACAAAGGGGAAGGAATGAAAAATAAAAATAAACAAGAGGAAATTGTGCAAAAACAAAATAGAAGCTGATAATGGCATGATTCATGGCAAATTAAAAATTCTAAGATGTATGAAATATGCTTTAGTTATTTGTATATCCCTGTCCTATCTCTAATTAGAGTACAGGAGACCATGGTTTCTTAATCATGTGTGAATTACCTCTGGGACACAACGCACTTCTGGTAACTTAGTAACTCAGCAAACATTGTTTAAATAGATTATGAAGTGAATTAGCTTTTAAATATGTTGTCCAAAATCATCCAGACCACATTTGTCACACTTCTTAGGCGTTTTCTGCTCAACCAGTGAAAACCTGACCTGTAGCAATCTAAAAAACATAATTCAGAATAATAGAACCAGAATGGAAATTGATTAGCTTAAGACTGTATTTTTCTTGATGATAATCTTGTGTTGTAGTGACATTATAATCTATATCTGTGATTAAAAAGACCTTATTATAGCCAACTACCTTAACCATGCAATTAGAGTGAGGTTTCTTCTCTGCTCACAGAGCTTCCACTAAAGTACTAAACATTCTCTAATAAGACCTCTTGACTACTTGTATGCCTTTTCCTTTTAAAAAAGGACAGGGACCTATTCACCTTTGCAAATGACATGCTTAGCACAATGTCTAGCATGTGGCATTCTATAAATGCTGACTAAATGACATGACTAAATTATACATTTTTCAAAAGGTAAAACTTAATATTAGTAATGCCTGCAGGTAGGAGACCACAGAGATCCCTGTTAAGAATGTAACCATGTGGCTCTGTTGAGCACATGTGGCAAGCAGAATGCTGGGCCCCAAAGATATCGCATCCTAATCGAATCTGAGGATATGTTACTTTATGGGGCAAAAGAGACTTTGTGCAGATGTGATTAAATTAGGGATCATGAGACAGGGGATCATTATGGATTTATCCAGTGGGTCCAATATGATCATAAAAGTCCTGGTACTCGGAGGCAGGAGAAGCAGAGTCAGAGGAGGAGATGTGATGACGGAAGTTGAGGTAGGAGCGATGAGAGCCATAGCCCAGGAACGGGAGCTGCCCCAGGAGCTGGGACAGGCTAGGCGAGGGAGTCTTCCCAAGGCCTCTGGAAAGAATGTAGCTGGGCTCCCCCATTTCCAACTTCTGACCTCTAGAACTGTAAAATAGTCCATTTGTGTGTTTGAAGCCACTAAGCTGGTGGTGATGTGTAATAAGAAACTAATACAACAGGTCAATGTTAAAGATAATCTGTCTTCAAGTGGTAGTAGCCTCCACCCAAACTGGTTTGAACAGTAAGTGCATGGGTTTACAAATTTGGCAGTCTGATATGAGGCAGAATGAGTTGCTTCATTGTCGCAGTGATATCATCAGTAAGCTATGTATTTCCTTTCTGTGTATCTGCTCTGTATTTCTGTTCTATCGGCTTCATCCTAAGACTAGTTCCCTTTTAAGTTTGGAAAGGCTGCCAGTCACAATTGGAGTTAAATGCTTCCTTGTTCATTTTCAGCAGGAAAGAGCCAGGCTTCTCATAATTATCTACCTTGATAGAGTTGGACAAATCAGGGCCCATCCCTGCAGCTTTCCTCAAAAACTACCCTTGGGGCAGATGCCCAAACAAAATAAGAGCTCTGTTAGGAAGGAAAAAGGGGAACACATCCAGAGAGGACACCAGCAACGTCCCCACCCCCACCCCCACCCAAGCATATCAGGCCTCCTGTGAATAGGACAATGTAGGGATCAAAGTGGTTAAACAGGTTCCGGGGACTTTGTGCCCTGGGTCGCAGGCCTAGGAAACAAGTTCCAGCTTTTATTTGGCAAGGTTTTCCCCTGCTCTGTAAGGACAGTTGTATAATAGGAAGAGCAGCAGCAGTTAGCAAAAACTCACAACTCATTCTGCCAGGCTGAGCCTGGCAGTTAGTCTGGACTTTTTTCCACCTGAGAAGTGGCTACAAGCCCAGTGCCTTGGCTCATCAGATCACTGTCTGGCATATCTGCCACAGGTTGCTGAACTCTGGACTGGATTGACACCAGATAGCCCCTTGCGAATCATCCCCCAAATGGTGCATTCCTTTTGAAAATGGATGTGTTCTTTTATATACATTATTGTATCAAAATCTGCTTCTTTATGTATGCTTTACAAGTATCGGATGAGAGAGTTCTCATGCTTTTCCTATCCACCCTAAGTGGGTAGTTATCAGGTAGGCTGTATACTTTACTTATAAAATACTTAATCTCTAACTTTGCATGCATGATTTTCTTTCCTTTTACAGGAGATGAAATTTGAAAACTACGCTGCAAAGCTTAACATGTCAGAGGTGTTACTAACCTTTAGGCAGAATGGCTCCCAAGCCCAGGTTCCTCCATTTGAACTTGCAGGGGCCACTCACAGAGTTGGGTATCTGAGTAGACTTGACCTATGAGAGTTGCCCCATCCTAACACTACCCCCGGATTTAAGGCTTATCCCAGAACTGGTCCTGATATTCTATAGGGAGACTGAGAAATCTGAGGAGTACCAAACTTTCCCCATGTTTGTTAGAATTAGAGATACAGGTGAAGAAAGGTCCCTCTAGACCAGTGATCCCCAACCTTTTTGGCACCAGGGACCAGTCTCGTGGAAGACAATTTTTCCACGGACCGTGGTGGGGGTGCGGAGGTGGTCTCAGAATAATTCAAGTGCATTACATTTAAGCTCCCCCATCCTGTGCGGCCCGGTTCCTAACAGGCCTGGGGACCTCTTCTCTAGACCTAGACTAGTTTCAGAAGAGCTAGAATGGAACTACCGACTTAGTGGCCCCCTTAGGTCTGCTGTACCTCAATTAACTTCAATGTGAAATCCGAGCACAATAACATTGATCGTCAGGATAGATGCATAATTGGTTTGCCAGGTGGGCCTCTCCTTCCTCCATCACAGGCCTAAGTATTTACAGAGGATGAACATCAAGGAGAAGGATTACCCCCCATTTCCTTTTGTTTCTGGGGACCCTTTCAGAAACAACACAAAAATTGCCCCAGCCAGATCTACATCTCAGGAGAGCCGAGGCATCCAGGAGTCAGGGGGTCGATGGGCCAAACTCAGTTCCAGGAGGGCAGAGTGCATGTTACAAATGCTGCCTTTCCAGGCCCAAGCACAATACCTGGCCCACAATGCATCATTCCTGTTACATGAAGGACTAAATGGATGAAAAAATGGACAACTTAGTAAACATTTTGTCAGCAAAGAGACAGACAAGGCTAGAGCAAGATGGGAAACTGGTGGCAAACAGGGATAGATTTGTGTCAATATCCAACAAAATTTATCAAACATTTGGACTTAAGTCAGATTCATAAATCTTAATCCTATAGTGATGACCTTTAAAATAGTGCAGATTCCACCATTGACATTCATGGGGTAGAAATGAAAGATTTTTTTACCCAGTGAGCATCACATGAAATTTTAGGCTTTGCAAAATGCTAGTGTTTGAAAGCCTTCCTAGTTACTGGTAATATTCAAAAAAAAATGCCTTAAACAATTTTCAGAAATGCTTCTATTGAGCTCTTATTAAAATTATATTTTGTATCGTCCTGTGTGATTGCCTCTGCTTTATTGTTCAAGAACTGTTAATAATGAGTGAGATTTTTAATATGCAGAAAAGGAGCAACAGAACGGGACCCAAGGTTAATTTATTATATTTTTTTAAATACAAAAGTAAAGATCCTGCTAGAGCCCATTTCTAGAGCTAATTTACTGGCATATAATTGTTTAATTGATTCCTAATTTAGAGATAAATCAGTGTACTAAGAGGTTAAAGCATAGCATACCTTCAGAATACGATGGCTCAGAGGTGCTCAGGATCCACCACACGTTTTTTTCAAGGCGTCTGTGACTTGAAGTCACAGGAGGGAAGCACCTCAGCATCCATCAGGCAACAGCGAAGAGATGGGCCTGGTCACCACTTCACCATCTCCAGAGACATCTTCTGCAACAGAAAGTCAATTACTGCTTCCACTCCCACGTTAGTGTAATTGGTTCTTGCTCTCCAGAGGAGAGTGTATTAAGGCGATTTCAGTAAATAAGGAAAAAGGGGTCCCGATTTGCTACTGAATCCACTGGGTGTGGATAATCACTCTTATCTTCCTCCAGATCCTAGCGGAATCCTTGTGTCCATAAAACCTTTTTCTCCCTGCAAGAGAAAGCAGAGGACACTATTTTTTCCCCCAAGAAAATTGGTATGCTTAGTGACAGCAATTGTAAGAAGCAATACCTTTCAAAGTATTGATTATTGTATGTTTTAAAGAGCACTCAGAATGTGTTCAGAGGTAGTTAAAAGGAATATATGTACAGGCATATGCCATTTCTAAGTAGTTTTAAATTTCCAGTTGCTATTAAGAAAACTACTGCCAAAGCTAAGTTTTCTACAGTTTCTGCCTGAAAACAGATCTTTGGTGACTATATAAAATCAAGATGAGTTTTACTTTGGGGAAACTGATCCCAAGTATAAAAAAGCAATGGTGTTTTCTCATGTGGGCAAGTTCTTCCTGCACAGAATGTGAGAGACGGGGAAGCATATTCCCAAGATGATTGCCTCTTTTCTGCCAGCATTTTTTGATTTTAGTGAAATATTTTCGGAATGCCCAGAGATTTCATTATTTGAATAGGGAGCTGGAACATCACATTTACAGTATATTTGACAAACTCTGTAATGCAATGCCAACATGAGAACCATCTATAAAATTATTAATGCATTCTCCCCATGCTGGGATGTTGAGAGCAGCCAGATTTTAGCGGGGAGCTACATGAGGGGTCTCAGGTGAGGGAGAGCATTAGCATCTGTGCCATCTCTGGCAGGACACAGGCGACTATATTTTCCAGTCTTGGAGATCCCTGATTCAAAGCAGTAGACAATCTGTTGCTTTATTTATGTAAGCTAAACAAAGTAAGGCAAGCAAACAAATAAAAACACTCTATTGGAGGTCTACACAAACATTCTAGGGACTGAAACAGTCATTTAACTCAGGTAAAGAAAGCAGTTCTGCCTCTATTAACTGGACTGTTGCCTTAACCCTCAGCTTTGCTTGGAAAACCAGATGCCACTTCACATCCTCAAAGCAATATTAGCCCAGAACTGACTTGTATTTGTTCCCTGAGCGAAAGGTTAAGTGATCCATACATTTATTTTCCTGTAGATTTGGAAAAAGTAAATATCACAGTGTTCTGTTAGCCAGCTTTTTTTGCAACAAGAGAATCATGAAATGTCCCTCCTGTCTCCAGAGGCAGGGCCATGTGGTGAATAGAAAATAATTTTAAAATTTTCAGCTCATTCACATAACTGGCACCGATAAACAGAAAGATGAAATCCTCGAAGGAATCTGATTAATAAGGAATCGCTCTAACCTGCTGCATGTTTGACTAAGAACTAAATTCCATTATAAAATGTGCAAAGAAGCATAATCCACCCTTCCAAGTGGCTTTTCGTTTACACAACTTCACTGTGAGGAAATGCTCAGCATCTCCAAACCACAACATATTTCTTGCAAAATAGAACCTCATTTTTAGGACAAACTTTGGATTCTTGTGGTTTCCTATCCCTATTAATGTAATATATGAGGTCTTTCCAGAAAGCATACTAGCCATGTCTAGTATGAAAAGCAGACATTTGTGGAAGAAGATACAACATACAAAAAACATTGTACATGGGACAATGATGACTCAATCTCCTTCAAAGTAGGCCCCTTGGGACCTCACCCAGTTCTCCCAATTTCCATCAGCTGTCCCACTGTATTTTCCTGAATCTCTTCCACTGTCTGAAATCTCTTCCTTTTCAAAGGTAATTATAGTTTTGGGAAAAGCCAGAAGTCGGAGGGCACCCAATCTGGGCTGTAGGGGCCCTGAGCCACCTGGGTGACTTGATGTTTCACCAAAACACTCTGCATGAGACATGATGCTGCAGCTGCCAATCACTCATTGCATCGTCCCTGAAAGGCTTCTGAATCATTCAAATAGTTTCCACAGGGGAATGTTCAAGCCTAATGCAAAATTTGATGCAGATTCATTGTTCTACTCAGTCATTATTTAAAACACTAGCTAATTTTATATTTAAATATATTTTATTGAGTATGCTGTTCCAGTTGTCCCAGTTTTTCCCCCTTTGACTCCCTCTGCCTGGTACCCCCCTTCCCTCTAGCAATCCCCCACTTAGTTCATGTCCATGGGTCAAGTGTGTAAGTTCTTTGGCTTCACCCTTTCCTATACTATTCTTAACATCCCCCTGTCTATTTTGTACCAACCAATTATGCTTCTTAATCCCTGCACCATATATCCATTTCTCCCCCTCCCCCCTCCCAGCTGATAACTGTCCAAATGATCCCCATACTTATGATTCTGTTCCTGTTCTGGTTGTTTGCTTAGTTTTTCTTTCTTAGATTCAGTTGTTGAGTGTTATGAGTTTATTATCATTTTAATGTTCATAGTTTTGATCTTTTTTAAAATAAATCCCTTTAATATTTTCTGTAATAATGGCTTTGTAATGATGAGTTCTTTTAGCTTTACCTTGTCTGGGAAGCACTTTATCTGTCCTTCTATCCTAAGAGATAACTTTGCTGGATGGAATAATCTAGGTTGTGGGTCCTTGTTTTTCATCACTTGGAATACTTCTTGCCAGCCCTCTCTTGCCTGCAAAGTTTCTTCTGAGCAATCAGCTGATAGTCTCATAGGAACTCCTCTGTAGGTAACTCTCTGCTTTTCTCTTGCTGCTTTTATGATTCTCTCTTTATCTGTAACCTTTGGCATTTTAATTATGATGTGTCTTGGTGTGGTCCTCTTTGGATCCAACTTGTTTGGGACTCTTTGTGGTCCTTGGACTTGCATGTCTATTTCCTTTGCTAAATTAGGGAAATTTTCTTTCATTATTTTTTCCCATAAGCTTTCAATTTCTTGCTCTTCCTCTTCTCCTTCTGGCTCCCCTATGATTCCAATGTTGGTACATTTAAAGCTGTTCCAGAGGTTCCTAACTCTCTCCTCATTTTTCTACATTCTTGTTCCTTTTTTGTTGCTGTTGTTCTGCTTGAATATTTATTTCTTCCTTTTGTTCCAAATTGTTAATTTGAATTCTGGCTTCCTTCCCTTAACTCTGGTTCCCTGTATATTTTTTTCTTTATTTCACTTTGTGCAACCATCATTTCTTCCTTTATTTTTTGCCATACTCAAGGAGTTCTCTGAACTTCCTTATCCCCAGTGTTTTGAACTCTGCATCTAATAGGTTGGCTATCACCATTTCATTTAGTTCTTTTTCTGGGGTTTTATTCTGTTTTTTCATTCAGCCCATATTTCTTTGCCTCCTCAATTTGGCAGCCTACCTGTGTTTGCTTCTGTGTATTAGGTAGAGCTGCTTTTACTCTCTGTCTTAGTAGCATGGCCTATGTAGCAAAGTCACCTGTAAGTTGTGTGGTTGGAGCCTGAGGTAATTGTCACAGTGGGGCTACCTGCTTCACCCCTGTATGGCTCTATTTTGGGTGGGTGGTCAAAAAGGGGACAATTCTGCTACCTGGCTTCTGGTGATTTGCTCAGCTCTTGCCCCATTTCCAGTCATTTCACCGACTTCCAGTATGTGACTGACGCCTTCCATTTGTTGTCCTTGGGTTTGCATATGTTCTAAAACCATGCAAGCCCTTTTAGCAGTGAAAATACGGCAGTATCTTCTGCAGCCCCATCCAGGCCCTTTAAGTGGCAAAAATCCAGCAGTTTCTTCTGCCGCCCCAACCCCCACTGGTTTTTATAGCCAGAGGTAATGGGGGTTTTTCTTCCTGGTGCTGGAACCCAGGGCTGGGTGGTCTGGCCTGGGGCCGGTATCACTCACTCCCAGGTTATCCCTCCCAATTTTTATCTACCACACTTGAATGTGGGACTGTCTGTTCTGCCACCCCCCACTACAGCTTCTCCAAGCCCCACCACCTCTCTCCCCTGTCTCCATGACTCCACCCCTCCTACCTGTCTGGATGAATGTGGCTTCTTTAAATCCTTAGCTGTTAGACTTCCATAAAGCTCTATTTTCTGACAGTTATGATTGTTATTTGTCTTTGAGATCTGGTTGTAATTCTTTCTATGGTTGTACAAGGAGGTGAACTGTGTCTTCTTGTGCCTCCATCTTGACCAGAAGTCCCACTCAGTCATTTTGAATGCAACAGCCACACAGTACACATGGTCACTCAATGACATCTACTGACCCCACTGACTAATATCGTGAAGTCATCATTGTTCACACATGCACATTCCAGTCCACTTTCCTTGGCTCCCAGATTACACTGATGTCACACAAACTGTTCTCGTTATATTAACAATGGCTGGACTTTTTCCAGACAGACCTCATATACCTTTATAACTCATGGCAGGTGCTGCTGTGTGCAGCAGATTTTGTGATTGCAGGTAATAGCCTTCAGACCTAAACACTCTCATGGAGGAGGGTGTGCTTGAAATGATAATAGTGGTGGAGAGGTGGCACCATCCTCTCTTAGCAACAATAGCTCAGTTATTGAGTATCTGTCAACCAAATGGCATTGGTTTATGCTCACTGCAAGTTTCCACATTGAACCTGAGCCTCTTTTTCTAAGTGAAGAGCATTGTCTTCATGTCCCTTTGTGTCTCCAAATAATTGTTCAATATGCAGCCAGAAACTAGGCTTTTCTCCTCTGAGAGTTGTGAAAAGATGTGCCAGCCACAAAAAAAATCATACAGCAGAAAGGATCCCATGAGATCTGCTTGTTTGGCCCTTTGCCTCTCCAGGCATGACTGTTGCTAAGGCCTTTCATAAAGAACACCAGATGCTATGAGCCAGAAGGCTTGCCATGGGATCCACCTCTGTGTGTTCATGCTGAAGCCCTGACCCTTCCTTAGTGCCCTTTCCCATAGGAACCAACTTCATTCAGTCAGCAAACTTCTTACTGAGCACAACACCCAGTGCTTGTCGCTGGCAATAGAGAGGTCAATCAAGCAGGCATGTTCCCAACCTTCCCCGAACTTACAATCTAGTGGGGAAGACAGGCATTGTGTAAGCTTGTCACAAATAATAATTTAAGTAGCTATATGCTGTGTGGTCTGAACACAAGTATAGGTACTCTGGTGGCATAAAATAAGGGGTCCTAGTTTAGTCTGAGAGATCAAAGGCAGCTCCCAAAAGGATGGACATTCAGACTAGAACTTGAAAGAAACTCATTTAATAAGGAAAAGGAGATAATTGGAGGGAATAACATTCTAGCCAGAGAGAATATAACTTGCCAAGGGCCCAGAAGTGGAAGCAGGGTGCAGCAAGTGATGTAAAAGTAAATGCAAGGGAGATTCTGTAAACCATAAAGCAAGTGGGAAGCCATCAAAGGACAGGCATTGGCATGATCAGATGTAGTTGTCTTAAAACTCACTATTGTGTGGATATTTATTTAGAGAGAGAGAAGAGAAGGTGCGGTGAGTCAGAGAAGAGGCTGTTGTAACAATTTATGAACATGGAAATCCTCGATAAATCTCTGTTGATAAAACAACTTTAACCAATAGCCTGTTATCACTGACATATTTCCTCTGTCCTCCAGGTAATTAATACACATTCAGGACACTGGGTCTAGAACGTCTAAAATAGCATTATTGCTTTCAGTAAGAGCTTCTAACCTGCCCGGGACCATGTGAGAACATTTCAATTTAAAACGAAGTCTCTGCTCTTTAATTAATATATCATCTGGAACAAAATTAAAAGCATTATTAAAATGTAATATATTTTGCCTTCCCTTGATTTTGGACATAAAGATATCTGAGTTGTCTGAAAAGACTTGCCCTTCACCAAGGCATGACAGTTACTACCTGAACTATATTTGTTACTATTCCCCTCCCCCCCAAATGTTCATTTTATATATGGAATTCTTTTTTCTACTTAAATAATAGTGACACCTGTTAGCACTCATATTTTCTCTAGAGATAATCCTGTGACACACCAAGTTATGGAAGTTAAATAGGGCAGTTAATACAAATCTATGTCTAATTTTGCCTCTGTTTCTCCAGTGTGACTGTAGATCAGGAAAGTGTGCCGAGTTTCAGAGTAGTGCCACATTTCATATAAAGAAGGAAGCTTTAACTAATTTTGCTCCTCACAACTGCTATCTCTGCCCACTTATTATATATATGAATGTCTTAAGTATCTTGGAGGCCCTACTGATAAACACTCCACATCCTTCCCCAGGTAGAAAGTTAGATACTTATATGCCAATGACATAACATGTTTTCCAGACAGGAATACTTTTTCAGATTTCTTCAATTTATGCAATAGGTCGCCAAACATGCCATCTGCTGACCTGGTTTTCAAAGCATATGGCTGCTTCTCCATTCAGCAACGCAGGAGACAAACTAAATGGAGTCCTATTTAGGAGAGTGGGACAAAAGTACATACAGTTGAGTCACTCTTCTATGTATCTAAATTCTATCCCTGGTTCAAGTTAGAATTCTTAAACTCTCATACTTGTAATAGTATTGCTGACAATGAGTTCCATTTTCATATTATACTTTTTACATAGACAACCGGAGACAGCCATAGAAAATCCATGACTCTGTTTGCTTTTAAATAGTATTGAAAACGTTCTTTGTCTTCTATTATGACACTAATAGTCATTAAATATAAAGCATTCATGCTATGCCAGGCACGTGGCTTTTATTATTTCAGGTGGGCAGTATAGCCAGGAGTTCCAAGACAGGCTCTAGAGCCCAGATTGTGGTTCCATCACTCACTGTTATATGCTCTTGAAAGACTGAACTTCTCAGTGCCTCATTTCTGAAATGAGGCAGGAGATAACAGCTCCCACCTTTGGGGTCGTTATGATGATTAAACAACTTAATATACATAAAGTACACAGATCAGTTCCCAACATACAGCTTGTCCAGAAAAAGTACAGCCATCATTAACATAATGAGAATAGTTTTCTTGGCATTGATGTAACCTGGCAGCCAAGGAAAGTGGACTGGAATGCATGTGCATGAACAATGATGACTTCATTTTACCAGTCAGTGGGGGTGGTAGAAGCCTTTGGGTGAGCGTGTGTACTGTGTGGCTGTGGCATTCAAAATGACAGAGCGAGTAGAGCGACAAATCTGCATCAAAGTTTGCATTAAGCTTGAACGTTCCTCCATGGAAACTATTCGGATGATCCAGAAGGCTTTCAGGGATAGTGCAATGAGTGCAGCACAAATAACAGTGTGGCCCAAATGCTTCAGAGATGGTCAAGGATCTGTTGAAAGTGATGCACGTTCCAGAAGGCCTGCATGAAGCAGACACCTGAAAGTGTTGAGCGTGTACCTGCTGCAATCAACAAAGATCGGTGACTGATAGTGCAAGAACTAGAAGTTTACCTAGGAATTCCAGAAATGACTGTGCCCAAGATTTTGCTGCAGGATCTTGGCATAAAACATGTCACGGCAAAATTCATTCCACGGCCTCTGCTACCAGAGCAGAAGGAACATTGTGCTGCGGTTGCTAATGACTTGGTTCCAGCCACTACCAGTGAACCAGATTTCCTCAAGAAGGTCATCACTTTGAAGGGGGACTGATGCATCGCTGTCTTGTGTACAATGTTTCTTATATTTTCTTCAGTTGAATGTCTCTATTTTTTCATAGTATGTGGCTGGATATTTTGTGGACAGACTCAACACTCTTCAAACCTTACTTATTAGTATCTCAGTTAAGCCACACATAATCTCCATTTTATATGTGAATAGAATGTGGCACAGAGAGCTTAAATAACTACCACTAAAGAATTCTGACTCTAGAGTCCATGAGATCAACACTTTCTTTAAAAAAATGTTTTTTATCTATTTAGAGAGAGGCAGGGAGAGAGAGAAACATTGATTTTGTCGTCCCACTCATCCACACATTCACCGGTCACTGCTTGTATGTGCCCCGACTGGGGCTTAAACCTGCAGCCTCAGTGTATAAGAACAATGCACTGACCAACTGAGCTAGCTGGCCAGGGCTAACACCTTGTTCTTCTTTATGGAAAGACTCAAGAAAGGATATTTTGTATTTTTAGAGTGCTATCTCGTTATTAAAATTATGAACTTATTTTTTGACTCAGCTATCACCAAGCACAAATAACATTTGAAGTTCACTAATGAAGACATTGTGTTGAATTTACTGGCTACCATTTGTGTGTTCTCTTTTTCACGATCCTGAGTTTCTATTAACGTTTCAATTTGACTCTTGCACTGTATACATACCTTTGGTAATAACCACATCATAAAATGCTCCACACAGGAAAAAAGTATGAATCTTGTTTTTTTAAAGAACATTGCAGTCTGTAGAGGGAAAAGTCAGCTAAATATGAATAACAAAGTTCACCCAATAGGGAAGATTTGTTCTAAGGAGACTACCGGGAAATGAAAATAAGGACACAGTAAAAGAGTATAACATGGGGAGGATTACTTGACTTTGGAAGCTGCCTAACTTTTTATTCCCAGCATTTATCAATCATATACAGATACCCTGCATCCAAACCCAATTAATTTAACTTCTCCAAACAAGTCAAATCCTTCACACATCTATGTCTTTTTATATACTACTTCCTTCTACCCCAAATGTTCTCTGGTTCCCTCTATTTTCCATGCAACCATTTTTTTCTCTTTAAAGATTAAGCTCAAACATCATATCCTCTGTGAAGCAAGCATTGTCTGACACCTTTAAGCAATTAATATCTTTCCCTGTTTGAGCTCTTATGATGCCAGATACATAATACTAGCATGGCATTTTATCGATTCACTTGCTCACTCTTTTAACAAATATTCATTAAGTGCCTGCTGCCTGGCTCTGTGCATTAAACTGGGATTACTGAAACAGAATACAGAGCAGGGGTGGGATCCTCAAAGCCCCCACAGCCCATGGTTTAGGGAATGAGGGAAAGAGATAATACAGCTTTTAAGGTACTTTGCATATCTATGGCAAGATAATAGCTAGAAAATAGCTGTGCTACTGCCCAGGGCAAAAGGTGTACTGTAAATTTCAGGATTTAAAAGGAAGGGCAGACAGCCTTGAGAGAAGCATGATATAAGTGGGTCATGACGTAGGAGCATGTCATAGCACCCATGTAAGAAGCAGCAAGCAGCTATGCAGTTCATAGGGATGACTCAGCCAAGCAGCCAGGGCTAATAAGAAATCAGGCATGCTGCTGCTTTGATCATGCCTGCTCCCACTGACTCCTAACTCTGAAGCCACCAAGGACTCTAGAGGCCTTGCAGACCCAGACTCTATCTGGACTCTTGGAACTTGGGACATATGCAGAAGACACTCTCTTGGGACTTTTGCCTTTCCTGGATTTCACCATGATCCAGTGTAATAAAGCACATGATTTCCTGGACTGTTAATATGGAAGCTGAAGACAACATACTCCAGATCCTGAAGGAGAGAGCTGGCAGATAAGGAATGGGAGACTGTTGGGCTTGGTTTTGGTTTATAGCCTTTAGGGGAGCAAGGGAAGTTCTGGGTGTCATGGGAGAACAGGGTTCTGAGCAGACATGCTCCCAGCCTCCCCAAGGTTGGAATATTGTAAATAAAGACCTGTTTTTCTCAATACTAATTGTTGAGTCATACACCAAGGCACCATGTGAATGAGCCCCACTTTTCTTGGTAACATTATGATGCAAATGTTATTTCCACTTTTTAAAATGGAGCCCTGTTTTACCCTTTAGGGTACCTGAAACAAAGGAGGTTCTTAATGCACACCTATTGAAGGAATAAGTTGACTAAGTAAAATTATTCCATGACTTTATAATCACATTCTCATTTTTAACCAAGGGTAATACTATTTCAATTGCTTCTCTCCTTTCTACCAGACTTTGAATATCTTTTGATGTCTTCAAAAATCAAATTAGTCCCAAGAAACCTACAATTTACCATCACTTAGAAAATGCAAAAGCACATGCTATCTTCCAAAGTGTGGTTGGACCATAATTATAATTTTCCCATGCAATGAAAAGTCAAGTTGTTGTCATATATTTAATATCTTAAAATTGCTACAATAATCCTTGCATATATTTCTTTGTATATTTGGCAATTTCTTCCTGTTGGAGATTCACGTTTGTGAGAATGCTAGAACAAAGAGGACATACATATTCCATATCTACTGGCCTAGAAAGTTGTCCAAGCTCAGGAATAGATGCAGACATTGTGGAGTCTGCCACCTAAAAAGTTAGCCCCATTTAAGAAAAACAAACAAACAGATAATTATGAATAAAAACTTTGCCAGGACCCTTGCCAGGGCCCTAAAAGGTGCCCATTCAGGTGTTCAAGTGAGGGTCACTAGAGTTTTGGGTTCCTTTATTTCATAGTAATTTTTTGTCCATGTCCATGATACATTATTAAAGGGAAAAGAACAAATTAAAGAATGTATATATGATCTGCACATTTTCTAAAAAAAAATTAAAGCCACTATATGTTGTGTATATATTTTCATGAGGAGATAAAAACTATGCAGTTATATAAAACAAATTATTAAAATTAGCCTCATCAAGGGGAAGTTCAGACAGAGGTTAAGGAAAGGTGGGGGGTGTTGCGATCATTTTTATTTTAGACACTTGTTTATTTGCATTACTACAGTGATGATGAGCAACTTTTTAATTTAAAAAACTAAAATCCACTTTACTGAGTAGAAAATAAAAGAATGTGTTATTGTACACTCTGAAGGCATTCCAAAGAAATTCTAACATTATTTTGGGGGATACATCGACATCTTCCCAAGGAGACCACATGAAAGTACCACATGTACCAGTTTTAGAAGTACTGTTCTACAATATCTGTTACAAGATTAGCCACATTATTTTATAAGAACATGTATTACATGAATAAACTGCTCCCCAGGCCTCCCATAAAAACATGTCATGGAAGAACCAGGTATGAAGTGAGAACTCAAAAGCTCAGTGACCTATAAATGGGGTCCCAGGAAAACCATCTTTAGTAAATGAAAGACTTTCCAGTATATCCACATGAAATCACTTAAATCAGTCACCATTTGAAACCAAGAGGCACATTTCTCCTTAAAGCAGACAAGCTTAAGATGAAAGCGGAAGCATATCCACCCCACAAGAATAGACTATAATCAAAACAAGGCAAGCCCAATCTCTTCACTTCTAGCAAGTGCCACTTGATTGTGATAGGGAAACGAACATCCAATACACATTTCAAAACAACTTATCATAAAAAGAAATTAAAGGAGATTCACACCTGAAAAAAAAATGTTTTTCAAAATAGCTAGTTCCACCAATATATAATACATGCAATCTAACTAGCAGGACATATGTAAGCCAACAGCATTTTCCAGCAAGAGATTCCATGGCTCCAAAAGGCAGAATTGCATAGCAGTGTAAGGCCAGTGATTACAGTGTGTGTGACGGTCATCCCAGCCTCGGCACCAAGCATTAAAGCAGGTGCCTTTCTCTTAGGTGTTCTGACAGGTTGATATTAAACAGCAGCATATGTCAGAAGATGTAAGAAACCAAGTGGCCCCTCTGACAGATTCTACAGCGGAATGTTTGTACTGTCAGGGCAGTGGTTATGACAGGGCTGAGAGATGACAGTAATAGGAGTGTTTAGGTAAAAGAACAAGTTTAATAGAGATGCCACTGTTGACAATAACATGCTTATGTTAAAAGAAGAATCCTTGCTTTCATTTTCTACTGGAAATTCCGAAGCCCGTTTCTGACTCTATATTTTTCGAAATCTTACAAAACTACCTTTTAGTCCTTTGCACAGGCAGCTGACTAAACTGCCAGTCATATTTTCTCATCTGTTTTTCAAGATACCTCAGACCATCATATCACTGATATTTTTCACTCAGGGCATTAGTTGAGACTGAAGCAGAACTTATGTAGAATTTTGAAGCGACTGTGAAATGACTGCCTATTTCTCTGGAAGGTACTTCAAATTAATCTTGGAGCCTAAGCTCAGGAATGGTTATTACCCAACATTCATATTGAAGCCCAACACTGTGTTCAGGATACCATGCAATCATTCTAAATCAACTATCTCATTATTCTGTACCACAAATAATATGTATGAAACAATATAATCTCCCTCTCCACAAACTCATACATTTTATATTTCTTACATTTCTGTGGATAGTCAAGTAATTACAGTGTCTGGATCACATCTCCAGCAATAACCTGCGTGCAAGTTATTTGAACTCCTCCGGAAATATTTTACTCTAACCCTGCATGCATGCTCCGTGATAGAGCATTCAGTAGAATGAACTGCTAGTTGTGAATGATGCTAAATGAATTGGTATGCTGTAGAAGAGGATCCTTTCCACTTGTGGGCTTTAATACTCATCTAATTATAATGATTTCAAATTCTCTCAAGGCTAAAATTAAACTTGGCTTCCTGCATAGTCAAACAACGGACTATTCTTCTATACCACCCAGCTCCCATTTTATCTCAGGCTCGCTTTGAGTATAAATTGGTTAAAAACAGTCATATTCTGAATGCTGAATTAAATGTCACTAAAAATATAATTTGAAGGGGCAGTTAAAATCCACCACCACCCAGTCAGAATGAGAGTAGAGCATTGTTATTTTCTCTCGATGACAGGGGAGAGGCAGGTGGTGGTCAGGGGCCACAACATTGGCTCTAGAGGAGAGTGTTGGTCATGGTGCTAATGTCCAATGGGGTGAAATATGTGGAGCCCAGGGGAAAGTTACCAGAGCACAGCTCCAATGATGGCCAGATCAGACTCAAAACATGGGTCTAAAATTGAGCTGCTAAACTATAGGAGGCTTGACAGAAAAGACAAGCCGCATATGATACTACCTGGCATGGACGAAGAGTGCTCCATGAGGAGGGAGGCATGAAATAAGAGCATAGCAAAGCCCAGAGATACTTCTGGGGCAGTGATCAGTCAGCTGGAGAAGGTACTTGATTAAATATCTGTGGCTTCAGACACGGCAGCTCTTGGGAGCTCTGAAGATCTATCAAAACACCATTATCACATGAACAAAGCCATGACCTGAGCATAAATAAACAGGCTGTGAGCATATAGTTAAGAGCAGAGACTTCAGAGCAAAATACTTTTGTCTGGCCCAGGAATTTCTATTTTATTTATTCAGTTACATTTTATTTACCCCCAGTTTTATTGAAAGTTCATTGACATATAACCTTGTATTAGTTTAAGTTGCACAACGTAACAATTCAATAAATGTATATATTTCAAATTATTACCACGAAATTGTAGTAAACATTTATCACCTCTCATATTTACATTTTTTTGTGTGTGTGATGAGAATTTCTCAGATCTATTCTCTTAGCAACTTTCCAATATACAATATAGTATTGTAAACTATAATCAGCATGCTGCACATTACAATCCCCAAATTTATTAAACTTGTAACTAGAAATGTATACCTTTGAGAACCTTTACCCATTTTCCCCAAGCCCTGCCTATGGCAATCACCAGTCTATTCTGTATGTCTGTTTTGTTGTTGCTGCTGTTTTAGGATTTTACATATAAGTGAGATTAAACTGTATTTGTTTTTCTCTTATTTCACCTAGCATAATATATTCAAGGCCCATTCATATTGTCACTAATGGCAAGATTTCATTCTTTTATATGACCATATAATTTCATTGTGTGTATATATATATGCCACATCTTTACCCATTCATCTGTCTATGGACACTTAGTTTGCTTCTAGGTCTTGGCTATTGTAAATAATGCCACAACAAGTATGAGCGTACAGAAATCTTTTTGAGTTGGTGTTTTTATTTCCTTTGATCAGATACACGGAAGTGGAAATGATGGGTTATATGGTAGTTCTGTTTTTAATTTTCCATGGTGACCACACCAATTTACATTCCCACCAGTAGAGCACAGGGGTTTCCTTTTTGCCACATCCTTCTCCATACTTGTTGCTTCTTCTCTTTTGATGGTAGCCATTCTAACAGGTATGATGAGGTGATTTCATTGTGGTTTCAATTTGCCTTTTGCTGATGATTAGTGATGTTGAGCACCTCTTCTTATACCCGCTGGCCATATGTATGTCTTCTTTGGCAAAATTGTCTGTTCAGATCCTCTGCTCATTTTTAAATTGGATTGTCTTGTTTTTTACTTTTTGAATTCTATGAGTTCTTTGAATATTTTGGTTATTAACCTCTTATCAGATATGTAACTTGCAATTATTTTTCTTCCACTCTTTAGGCTGCCTTTTTATTTTGTTGATGGTTTCTTTGATGTGTACATAATTTTAGTTGGATGTTGACCCACCTGTTTATTTTTTTGTTGCCTTGACTTTTGGTGTCAAATCCAAAAAATCATTGCCAAGACCAATTTCAAGGAACTTACTGTCTATGCTTTCTTCTATGAGTTTTATAGTTACAGGTCTTATGTTCAAGTATTTAATTAATTTGGAGTCAATTTTTGTCTATGAGGTGAAATAATAATCCAGTTTCATTCTTTTGCAACACCACTTATTAAAGAGACACTTCTTTTCCCATTGTATATTCTTAGCTTCTTTGTCATATATTAATTGATCATATATGTATGGTTTTATTTCTGGGTTCTCTATTCTTTTCCATTGGTTTATGTGTCTTTATATGACAATGTCATAATGTTTTTATTATTACAGCTTTGTAATATAGTTTAAAATCAGGAAGTGGGATACCTCCAGTTTTGTTCATCTTCTTAATTGCTTTGGCTATCTAGGGTATTTTATGGTTTCATACAAGCATCAAGTCAGGATTAATTGTTGAAAGAATAAGACCTCAAAATGCCTGCATATATTAACATTTAAGGATCACACAATGAAAATATCAATTTGCCTCCCACTGTCAGAATATTATCACCATATACACCCTTTCTCAGGAATCCCAGAGGATGTACTTTTCCTATGAGATCTATGGAACCTATTGATTTTTTAACCACATTATATATTTCCTCAATAAAAAGTCAAAGGACATTTATGAATGATGCATGGACATGGTCAATGGTGTGGGGATTGACTGTGGGAGAGGGGAGTGGGCTGGGCAAAAGAGGGCAAAGGGGGGAAATTGGGACAACTGCAACAGAATAACCATAACAATAAAAATTATAATTAAAATTTGTTTTAAATGCAAATATCTCACATGGACACAGTCTTCTAATCTCTCTTCTTAAAGTTAGATTAAGAACATTTTCATGAATATCAGATAGCTTGAGGCTTGCTTATCCCTGTCTTGTTTATCCCTGTCTTGCCTGAATATTATAAATACAGTTCTTCTACATTTATGCCCTACTCTATAGTGGCAGCCCCTGAAGAAAATATGCAAAATTTGGCTTTGTCTTGCCTTGTCCTTTCTATCACAGAGTGGAAAAGTTTGGTTCAAGAATATCCAAAATTGGGTTTAAAAAAGTTATTTTTTTTCCTTTTTACTAATTCATTGAATAATAAAAGGTAAACTATTGATTGGATTAAGTATGTGATAGATGAGAATTAGTATGTTCAGGTCTAGCAGAAAGATAAACTATTTTTGTAAATATTTTTGCCAAAATTAATTATAAAATAGTTATCCAGTAAAATAAGTTGCCATTCATATCAGTTAAGATCATTTAAGTCCAAATGCCCATGTGTTTTATGTGCAGGATGAAACAAGACTCTGTATATGTTCAGAGGGATGTTTGCACTTTATTGAAACTAAGAATATTTTAGACTCCTCATGTTTCACAAAAAATATAACATGAAGCTTAAAAAAAAAACAGGAAAATGTTATACATGAGAAATATTGACGATATTGATTAATTCCCCCCAAAATAAACAAATCAAGTGTTCATATTTGCTCTTTTAAAGAGGTTGTAAAGGGATAATAGTGTGCTATATCAAAGAGATTCCTAATTTAGAAAGACCAAATTATGTTTAATTTTTTTAATGAAATCTCTCCTCAGTCAGAGGAAATGTACCACTAGGACCATGTAATCAATGTGAAGCAGATGGTGGAACAATTTTCTGGTGTATTCAGGCACTACCATTGGCCAATTCATAGAGTGTGGGCCAGGAAATGCATTCTGTGTTTTCAATCTGTTTTCTGGTTATGATGGATAATGTTCTTTAAATAAAAATCTTTATATTATTTTAGCTTCTATAGTACAAGCTGCATCTACGTAGGCAAGTGTTCCTTTCCCCCTTTTCTTTTCTTTCCTTTTCTTTCTTTTCCTTTCCTTTCCTTTCCAGCCCAGTTGGAACTCTGTAGTGGTAATTCTAGGAATCTAATTTTGAGTTTGAGCTGTGATTATTTTTTTAGTATCAGCATGGCTTAATACTATCAATTCTTTGAGTAAATAACTGCTCCCTATACCAATATACAAATTTTAGTATTTTATTTAAGTGACTTAATATTAAGAAATTATATAGTGTGGTTCACACAGAATTCTGTACAAGAGTTAATTAAAGACTTTAAGAAGACATTTAAAGTGCCTAGTTTTTAGCTCTTAACTAATCTCATCTTAAATTATAGGTATTTTACTTTTAAAATTATAATTGAAAATATTCCATTACTCTTATCTAGGTTTCAAGTCTTTTTATAACGCGCTGTATCTTTAGCATCTTTAATGATCACTGCTGACTCTAGAGCTGCTAACTTAATTATTCAGACACATTGTATGTATACCTAGTTCTAAAACAATTTGTACATCTCTTTAATAATAATCCAACATTTTAGTTCTAAAACTAAGAACTGACTACATAGTAATGATGCAGATCTTATTATATGAATAATATTTTTACAACTTTGAATATAATTTTCCAAACATATGTAACAGTAGAGAAAATAGTATAATGAGCCCCATTTACCCCTTACCTAGGTTCAACAGCTATCAAGATTTTGTCAGTTTTGTTTCATCAGTGCCCTCACATCACATTTTCACATGTTTTATTCTGAAGCAATTCGGAAAGAGTACTTTTAAAGTTTAAACACTGTCTATAGCAAATATATATATATATATATATAGTTTTTTTCAAGATAATGAGTTCATAAAATAACCTTTATCTATTTTATTGTGTATATTTACATATTTTATTGCTGAAAAAATGGTCTCTTTATTTTAGAAATGACTGGAATGTTATTATAGTATACAGAACTATTTTCATAACCACATCAAGACTGTCATTGAAACTTAAAATATATCAACCTGATAGAAGAGCCCTTAAAAGACAATTTTCTTAAGTTAATTTTTCCTGAAAATACTGAGATTATTAAAAAGCCTTAAACTGTTGTCATCTCATCTCTTCTCATAACATAAATACCTGAAAGTGGAAATGTTCTTTATCTTTATTGTATTTTTCTATTAAAATAAAAGGCCTCATAAAAACTATAGTATGTTTCTAACTTTAGAGATTATGAACAATTTTATTCTCTAACAAGGGAAAGTCAACGTGACTTATTGGAATGGTGTTTCTTTTGGGGGTATATATAATGCCATTCAGGTATTAATAATCATAGTTTCTAGTTAATGCAAAAGAGGCCTGATTTTATGGACTATTTTTCATTTTCTAATACAGATTGCTTATTATGTAGGTATTTAGTGCTTTCAATTCTTTTGCAATTGTAATTCCCACATTATAATCTCCCTCCCTGAAGTTTTCCTTGGAATTTTTCTGCATTTTTTAGTTGCACTGTAAATCAAGAGACTCACACTAGCTTCTGTTTACCAAGAAAGCAGAACAATTATTTTGTTAAGCCAAATGAAGTTTATTTGCATAGGAGTCTTAAAAGGCAAGAGTATGGAGTAATACGAATTGTGGAACAGAAGAAAACGAAGGAAAATAAAGCGTTGTTTCCGGGGTCTAGAATGTGGTTCATTCAAAAACTGGTTCTGGTTTTGCACACCAGTCATAACTACCTGAAGTAGGGTTTGTTCGTTTTCATGCCCAGTGTCTGTTCCTTCTCAATAACAGCATCTTGATCTCCCTCTGAGATTCTGGATCTCAATTGTCGTGGGCGTTCAGCCCTGGCCTGGTCCGTCACACCCTTCCACACACCAGCCATCGTCGTTGGTTCAAGGAAAAAGCACGTGATTCAAGAAAACCAATGAGGGACAATTCTTACCCAGTATAAAACTGCTGAGCAATAGAGGTAATCTCTCCAGCGATGCGAAATTTTGGAGGCTCTGGAACTAAACCTGCCTTGACCACCAAGGGAAGAGGAACTGCCTGAGAGTGAATTCACACCGCGGAAAGCAGGGCTGAGGGACAGAGAGGTGGCGCTCTTCTAACATCCTTCCAACTTCTTGGTCCAGCTATTTCTGGATTCATTGTAGGTGTACTTCTGGGTTATAAACACAGCTTCTTAAACTATTTTCTTCTCTTTGCCACTTTGAGTTGATTTTCTTTCTTTTGCAATTGAAAATTGTCCCAATAATTCATGTCTTCATATAAGTTAAAACTCTGTTCCTTAAAAATAATTAATTGCAATGCCAACTTTGCCATTTTTATGTCTCATGTACGTGTCAAAATAATTTGCGTCTCGTTTTCACCCTAAGCAGTCACCGGTGCCCTTAATCGCAAATTGTTTCCTAGCTTTTAACAAATGCTCATCTGAGACACGTGGAATGTCAGATTAGGAGGGGAAGAGCAAGAAGGTGTGATGGAAGGAGACTGCGTGACGTGCAAACTAATCACATTTTTGTTTTACATTTTCTGTGAGGTACAAAGTCAGGTCATCAGAATACAATATCCTAGAATATTACTTTAGATTTCATAAAGATGCCGCCACAGAATTATGAGTTAATATAAATTTATTTAACACTACATGCAGCAGCCAAATTAGCTTAGCCTTCTGGCATAACTTCTTCACTTTCTCCCCAGGCTATAGAATAGAAAGGGATTAGAGGCAATTTTGGGTTGGTATTCTTGCTCTAACTAGGTCTGTTATCTTGAGGAAGTTACTTAACTTCTCTGATTCAATATCTCATCTATAAAATGAAAATGATGTTTTATTCATTGAAAGGATTACATAATAAACTAGAAAATAGTCAAGAAAAAATAGATACTCAGTAAATGGAAACTATTGTTTTTATCCTTTATCAACCCCTTGAAATCATTTTGAAGATATCAATAAAGTGTTAGGTCTTTGTATTTCCTCAGGTAATGAGTTATGAAAGATTTGTAATTTAAGCCTCTCCCTCTATAATTTCAGAGAATTTGATGATTTTCTAAACATCAGCAGAAATACTCCTTGAACTAGTTTATTTAACACCACCAAACTCACACAAGTCTTTCACAGTTGATATTCCGGCCATTCTTTTCCTCTTTGGCTGGGTGGTTGGTGTGACCTTGGCTATAATTCTTTTTCACATGTTTACATCTTTTTTACTATAATTAATAATGGTTTGGTTGTGCCGATTTATCATTTAACCACCTTTATCCAATGGACTGTGTTGCCCTAGAATGGGAAAGAATGAAGTTCTAAAAATAAGGATACAATTATAATTCACCACCTCAACATTAACAAAAGCTGACATTATTTTCTTCCCCATTGACAAAACTCCAAATTTGGGAAGGGGGATTCCTCTGTAATGAATTTAGTGTTAACATGACTGTTCATGAAGTGAAAAACTCCTAAAATATTAGAATTCTAAGTCTTTAAGTCTTAAAGTGTAGTAAATGTTATGGTTTAAAAAGTGAAAAATGAGAAGAGCTAAATAAAGGTGGTTTATTACTTTATAATAAGATTAAAAGATTGAAGTTTTAATTAAATTTTAGGTTTAAAATAGAAGCCTTCAGGGTTTTCTCTACTCGTGAATAATGGGGAAGAAGGTATCACAGTCTTTGAAGTATACTTTACCTTAGCTTATCTGCTCCCCAGAACTGAACTGAAACTAGATTTTCCTCTGACAGCAGCAAACACCTTTCTGAGATGTTTGCAAAGCTCCAGGTGCATGGGGTCCCTGAATAAATATTATTTCTACACTGATCAACTGCATAGGTGAAGACCAAGTTAGGAAACATGTCTACAAGGATTTTTTTTTTTTTTCATGAAAGCAGGTGGTTTTTGATATTCTAAATAGATTCAATAATTAGAACATTTTTAGGACTTTAGATGTATCTCACAAGGGATTTCTGTAATATTCAGAAGGCAGCTCATGTAGGAAAGCACCTGTTTAAGGAAATATTCCTTCATGATCTCCTAATAGGAAAATATTTTAAAAACTACATGTGGTAAGACCGAAAATTATGTTCCTAGCAAGGAAAGGCACTTTTTGGATTTATTTACCTGCTAATGTTGAGGAATTTCTATAGTACAAAAAGACTGAATTTCTAAACAAGAGTGGATTTCATGTGAAATAAAAAAAGTATTTGAAAAAACTTTATTTAGGGAAAACATATAAAACATACTCTGTGGATAACTCAATAAATAACATTCCATATCAAGTTTAAGTAATGGTACATTTTATATTCAAGCTGTTTGTTATATCAACTAAACATATTATCTATTCTAAGTAAGGTACACATATCTGCTTGATTCCAGTACTAAATTAAGACATTGATGCTCACTCTATTGTCAAATTTGTGACATGAGTTTCTATCCAGATCAATTTTAATCCATTTATTTTTTAACCTATATTTATACTTTGACACCATTAATCTTTGTTCAAGCAGTACTACTTACGATAGAAAAGACCCTTTAGCAAGTGTATACATAGTAAAAATACTAAAAAGTTTATAAATTGTTACTAGCACTTAAGCACTTAAGCAAGTTAAATTCCCAAGTAATGCATTTCTTCTTCTGAAGTGTATTGATCTATAATAGGATGCAAAATAAATTAAATCAAATTTTGCATGTCTTTCAATGGTGTTTTTGAAATTCTGAGTAATGATTCAGGTTGAGCCAGTAATGCAAATCCTCCAAACTTAAATAGTTTCTTGATACTTTTCATTTTGAAGCATCTTTTAAAGAAACAACAGATGCCTCTCCACATGCATTCTAAAAATCAATACAATTAATCAATAATGCTCTCCACAGGTAATAAATGCTGAGAAGCATTTCTGTCTATCCGTATTGATTGAGAGAATTGCTTCAAATTGCTTCTGATGTGTATAAAAATCATTTCCTTATTGATCAGAGACTCTTCCTTTCTGATATGTTATTTCATATATGGCATACAATTGTTCTAGACTTCATTCTTATATACATGTGATAGAAATTTTCCTGTGATCTGTATATGAGATTAATTTGAATAAATGTAAAATGGATGTTTTTATTTTGTTGGAGGAATGCATTGCTTAAAATTTAATCAAAGCATGCACAGTTGTAAGAAATTACTGAAGTTATTTTAATGAGAAATGTAAGGTTATTTCATTCACATTTTCATTATTTAGAATAAGCTTAAGTTTTGAGCCTGCTTCTATTTCTTATAAAAATTCCATTTAATCTAGAATGATACTCTTCCTGATAGTATGAATAGTAAAAAACATCATAATTTTAGTCAATTGTTGGTTTATAATATTGCTGGAAGTTATATTTTTGTAACATGAGCTAACATGTAAGGGAATTTTGTGACCTTTTTATTAATATACTATATATGTTGTGTGTAAACATAAAGTAATAAGAAATGTATGTCTTCCTAAATGATTTTCTAAATAAGTTTGCAATTTCATTCCCTATAGCATTTAATGGGTCTGATTAAATAGGACTTTATTCATCTTTGCCACAAACAATATGTGTATCCCCAGTTGCCTTGGTTAGCAGTGATTGCAACTGATGGCCCCTTTGGGTAAATGTTATTAGATTAGTTAAGAAGTTTTCCAAGAAAACTCAACTTCTAACTCTTGACGTATTAACTAGCATTGTGTATTATTCCTCCAATAATTTTAAAAAGTCAAAGATCCCTATCAACATGATTTAGCAAATTTCATAACCTACACTACTTATTTTTCTTCTCTAAATGTTCCATTACAAAATGACATTACTTTGTCCACTGAATACACTACCATGGAATGTATTGCTGAACCAGTATTTTCTTAAAACTTGACCACCAGTTTACTTTATTAGAAGGTGTCATTCATCGCATAATTTTTATTTTGAGTACCAGGGAATATAAATTGTCATAGTCACAATTGAAGTCCCGATATCTCTATCTTAGATAATTAATTTTATTTTTATCAATCTAACAATTTACTGTTATCCTTTTTTAAACCGTGAAGGAATCTTTAACGCAAAACAAATTAGTTTGTAATATTTTAACCAAACGAGAACTTTTTTTATTTTTTTACTAGCAATTAGTGTGTTCCCAGAGGGCTAATTGCACAGTAAGATTCCCAGAATCAATAAGTGCTCTTAGGGTAACCACAGAAGTGAAATTCTTGAAATCTTTCTTGTACTTAAATAGGAATTAACTTTAAAGTATTCCGAGGAGCAAGCAAAGATTCAGCTGGTAACTGAAACTGTATACCCAAAAGGTGTTTTCTCTGGCTCATGCTGTATTTTAGTAAGGGCAGCTTAGTCACAGTGGGTTAGACGACACTGAGCCAGTCAGTAAAAATTCATCCCCAGGTACTATGGGATGACATGAGGATCAGAGCATGACTTTTTGGAATCATACAGCCCTCAAATCCAGAGTCCACTACTTAAAAGCTGTGCGGCCTTGGTGAAGTTGCTTTTGATCCCTCTAAGCCTCATTATCCTCCTCTACGAAGCAGGATATGTCCCTGCACTACCCACCTGAAATATAATGTGAACTGTATGTATAGTCCCAAATACTTAGTAGCTATGTTTTCAAAAACCAAGGAAACTAATTTAGAAGTATATATTACTTAGTAAAATATAGCCAAAATAGTATCACACATGCAATCAATATAAAAATTATTCATGAATTTTTTTCATATCAAGCCTTTGGAATCTGGTGAGCATTTTACAATTACAGCACATTTGAGTATGCACTAGCTGCATTTCAAGTCCTTAATAGCCACGAGTGAGTCATGACGGCTGTAATGAATAGTGCAGGTATTCAATATATAGCTATCCCATAAGAATGTTGTAAGGGCCAAATGAGACAATGTGTATAAAGGGCTTATGTTAGGACTTGGTAAAGAATAAGCACTAAAAAGGATGGCTGTGAACACTGTTACTATTTCCATTGAGTATTGACTACAACAACCAGTGTGCTAAGCCAGGGGTAAGGCAAAAATAGGACACAACCCCTGTTTCTGAGTAATTACAAATTTAAGAAGGTAGGACAGATACATAGTTAACTAGTATTTATGGTATCTTATCACATGAATGCTATGAATAAAAGCAAAAAAAATGTTCAAAAGAGGAAGATCACTTGGGATGTTTTATCCTGACTTGGTGAAGAAAATCACTTTGAGCTGGATTTTAACAAATAGGTGAAATTTTATAAGGAAGTTGTACGGTCAGGGACCATGGAGACAGCTAAGGAAGATATTCAAAAAGGAATAATAGGAGTAACAATCCAAAGTGTGGAAAGTGAGAAATATATTCAAGAAATGATGGCAAAATCATTTGAGAACACAGGGTTCATGTAAGAGTGTACTTGGGCGAGTAAAGGCAGATTTGGTTTAGAGGATAGAGATTTTAACACACCAGGACCACTGTTCAGTGTCAGAGGGAAATAGTAAAAAGAGCATTGATTTGGGAGTCAAAGATCCAACTTACCCATGTTCTACAACTGCCTTTTTAATATGTTTTCCTACCTTGAGCAAGTCGCTTTATCACACCTGTTTTGTTTGGGTCTAAAAACACTTCTTGTTGTCACTGCTGTCTTTGTTTTTCTATTCAAATTTATGGTGTTCAGGATGGGAGTAACATAATTGAAGAAATGCCTTAGGATTTAATAAAGGTAGATTTAAAAGTAAAGAGATTGTAACAGAAAGATCATTTGGGATATCATTTCAATGGTCGTGAAACTAAAGTTAAGGCCTTTATGCCCTGGCTGGGTAGCTAAATTGGTTAGAGCATTGTCCCCAATACACCAAGGCACCAAGTTTGTAGGTTCAGTCTCTGGTGAGAGCACATAAAAGAAGCAACCAATGAATGCATAAATAAGTGGAACAGCAAATTGATGTCTCTCTCTCTCTCTCTCTCTCTCTCTCTCTCTCTCTCTCTCTCTCCCTCCCCCTCACCAATTTTTTAAAAAGTGAAGGACTTTAATATCATACACCTAACAGTTGGAAAATGGGAAGATTATAGAAAGTTAGTAAAGAATGGATAGAACTTGGGTTGAGAATGAAGAGGGAGAAAAGGTGAGAAACGAATGCTACTGCCCTTTGGAACCTGGAAAGAGAGAATATAAAATAGTTGAAATAGAAATGGAAGAACTAGTGGAATAACTTTGTGGATATGGGAAGGGATGTAATATGAGTTTTTTAGGTATCAGTTGGGTACAATTTTTAGTATGTACAATATATGCACTAAAAATGTGATATTCAAGAATTAATGGCTATGTATGAAGAATAACAGTTGCAAGGACATGAATGTTTTAGGTTCAGTTTCACAGAGTAGTAAAATCAACATGGAATGAAAGAATTATGTAATTAACATGAGCCTTACGTTAAAGCTCCTATTTACCTAATAAATGTAGTTGCATTCATAGAAAAAACTCCAAAGTGTCACACTAATCTGAGTCTTAATTTGTGAAAGAAACTTTCAAGCCAAGATTTTTATAATCCCAGCTTAAGCTTTTTCATTAGCCTAAAAGGAGGATATCTGTCTCATGGAGTGGGGTGCAGAACATGTGAGGTAACATGTGAAGCTCTAATAGTTGGTAAATGGTGGCTACTGTAAATATAAATTTATTCCAGTAGACCTAGAAGACAAAGAAATGGGTTATGTTCTTATTATTTAAAAAAAAATTTAAGTCTCTGTGTTCCTATTTGTAACACACTACAAGTCATGCTTGTTGCATGAGGACACTCATCATGATTGGTGTCAAAAATATTTCATATTAAGCAGATGCAGAATTCCTAAATTTAAGAAGAAAAATCATCCTAGGTTAGAAAGCAAGTAAGTGTTGAAAAGTTTAAGATAAATCTTGGCTATGCTAGCTATATACTCTCAAAATCAAATTGAATTATCACACATGTATGTATCTAAAATTAACTTTAAATTCTGTAATTTGAAAAAGTGCCAATATTTTTTACCATTTATTTTATGAGATAAAAGTTTCTAATTTACATTGGTTTATCCAAAGTAATTACATGCATCCAGATACAATTTTACCACTTGCTTTTCATGGATTAACTTAATCTATAAACTTCTTCAAGAGTTCTATTGCTAATGATGTTTAAATTAGTAAGTACATTGAAATATTTGCGTTTTCATATAAAATCTGATTGTTTTACTCAAGATATTACTATATCTTCTTTTGTCAAAAATTGCTTTTTAAATCAAAGTATAAAAGAGCTATGTCATCTTAAGAAATTTACAAGTTTATTTGGAATTAAAAACTACTAATTTTTAAAAGTTGGTTCATTTAATGACAGAGCAATACTTTGAGGGTAGGTGAATATAGTGCCTTTTTTAGTCAAACAAAGTTGGCAAATTTATCCAATAGAGTAAAATAGATAGCAACACATTGTCCTTAAGAAAACCCAATTGGTCAACAAAAAATTACTAATTTAACCAACAAGAAAATATTCTGAAGTCTTGGTAGATAAAAGTAAGCATTAGGATTTTCAGAGATGTGTAAATATTAACTGAAGAAAAGAAGCAAGCCATTTTTCTACATAATTGATGTTCAAATATCTATTTACATTTTATTTTAAAATATTTTAATGAATCAATTTGGCTATATTTTTAATCAATGTTGATAAATTATACTACTCTGTTTTTTAATCATATACTCTCAATCTATGCATTATTGTGGAATATGTATTGTCATAATTTTGTATAATTATTCTCATTAAAATACTATGCTAAATGATATTTTAACTTATCTATTCAGGAATTACATGTTATCAGATAATTATTTTGGTTAAACTTTGTTTTATAAACTTTTAATAAAATAAATGTAATTTATTATAGTTTTTATTTTACATTTTAAGAGGTATATTTACTTTAACATTAACATCATTGATGCAATATTTCAAAAATTTTATGGTACTATTACAAATATTATTTATACCTTATTTAATTCCAATGACCAAGTTTTGATGTTGCTAGCTAAATCTACTATACTTCCTAAAGTTGTCATTAAGATTCTAACATTGGGGTGACAAATAATTTGTATTGTGTTTATTTTTCATTGCCAATCATCAGGATATTTAGAAAGACACACGTGTATGTGTCTGTAAACACTCTACTTTCTAGAAAGGTACCAATAATCATACCGAGATTTTTTTTTGAAAGAACCTTCCCTCTCTGACAGCAGCTAGATACTGTGTAATTGGCACATCCTAGTATGGTATTTTGAAAATTTTCAAACCTAGAAAAAGTTCAGCTCTCAATTCTCAATAAAAGTAATTTTTAGGTCAGATATTATATTTCAGGTAATCCAATGTACTTTATTTTTAGTATATTTTTAATTAAAATATAGTTGACATACACTAGTTTGAGGTATATAACATAGTGATTCTACATTTCCATACTTTACTGTGTGATCACCACAAGTCTAATAACCATCCATCACCATATGTAGTTATTATGTTTTTATTGACTGTATCCCCTGTGCCTTACCATACCCATAACATTTTTTTCTATGACTGGGAGTTTATACCTAATAGTTTGCTTTCACTTTTTCACCCACCCCACCCCCTATATCCCTTCTTTTTGGCAATCTCATCAAATACTGTATGACTTCGCATATAAGTGAAGTAGTATAGTATTTGTTTTTTCTGACATTTCATTTAGTGCAATATCCTCTAGATTCATTTATGTTGTTGCAAATGGCAATGTTATATTCTTTTTTATTGATGAATAATATTTCATTATATATACCACATCTTCTTTATTTATTCATATATCTTGGCTACTGTAAATAATGCTGCAATTAACATAGGGGTGCATATATCTTCAGATAAATATCCAGATGGGGAATTGTTGCATCATATGATAGTTCTTTTTGGGGGGCGGGGAGCCTCCATACTATTTTCCATAGGGGCTGCACCAATTTACAATCCCATCAACAGTACATGAAGGTTCCCATTCCTCTACATCCTCTCCAACACTTATTATTTATTGACTTTTTTTATCTAAGAAGTGTGAGGCGATATTTCATTATGATTTTCATTTGATTTCCTTGATGATTAGTGATGTTGAACACTTTTTCATATGTCTGTTGGCCAGCTGTATGTCACGTTTGGAGAAATGTCTACTTAGGGCCTCTGCCCATTTTTTAATTGGATATATATTTTATGTTGATTGAGTTTTTTATATATAGGTTATGGCAAAACTAGGTTTACAGTTCATGTGGAAAATAATACAATAACTAATTAATAATACAAGTATAAATGCTGTGTTACTCATACTCAGAATTGTAAATCTACTTTTGCCACATCCTGTATTTTGGTATTAACCCCTTACTGGGCATGTCGTTTGAAAATATATTCTCCCAATCAGTAGGTTGTTTTTTCATTTTGATGATAGTTTCCTTTACTGTGCAAAAGCTTTTAGCTTCTTGTAGTCTATTTGTCTATTTTTGCTTTTGTTTCCTATGTGCAAAGAGACCTATCCTATCCAAAAGCTCTTGCTGACGTCGAAGTCATAGTTTACTATGTTTTCTTCTACGACTTTTACGGTTTCAGGTGTTGCATTTAAAGCTTTAATCCATTTTTGAGTTTATTTCTGTATATGGTGTATAATGAAAAAACTGAAATAGCAAGTAAAATAGAGACAGGCTCCTAGATAATGAGCAGGATGGCAGCTAAGGTTGGGGGAGGTTAGAGGGTAGAGGGATTGAGCAAAAAGCAAGAAGGACTCACATACATGGACAACAATGTGGTGATTATTGTGGGGAGGGGGTGTAGAGAACGAAATGCTAATGCAAATAAAAAATACAATAATTTTTTTAACTTTTAAAAAATAAAGTGTTCCATATTCATTTTAACTTGCATGTATCTGTCTCCTTTTATTCCAACACCATTTATTGAAGAAATTGTCGTTTCCCCATGGTATGTTCTTCCCTCTCATAATAGTAGATGAATTCACCTTAGAAACAAGGGTTTATTTCTGGCCTTTCTATTCTGTTCCATTGATCTATGTGTCTGGTTTTGTGCTGACTTTACACTGTTTTAGTTACTATAGCTTTGTAGTATAGTTTGAAATCAGAAAACATGATTCCTTCAACTTTGTTCTTTTTACTCAAGATTGCTTTGGCCTGTAATATTTTTCATGTAGTGTCTCTGTCTGGTTTGGGTATAAAAGTAATCCTGGCATCGTACAATGAGTTTGAAAGGTTATCTTTTTGAAATTTTTGGAATAGTTTGAGAGGTACAGGTATCAATTCTTTAAGTGTTTGGTAGAATTCGCCTGTGAAGCTGTCTGGTCTTGGGCTTTTGTTTTTGGGGAGGTTTTTTTTTTTTTTATTACTGATTCAATTTAATAACTAGTAATCAATATGTACAGATTTTTTTCTTCCTGGTTCATTCTTGGAAGAGTGTATGTTTCTATAAATTTATCCATTTTTCTTGGTTGTCTAATTTATCAGTATACAAGATTTTTATATTTCTTTGGTGTTAGTTGTCACTTCTCCACTTTCACTTCTGATTTTTTTTACTTTGGCCCTCTCTCTTATTTCCTTGAGTATGGCTAACGTTTTATTGGGTTGACCAAAAATTTGTTTAGCTTTTTTTTTCTGAACAATGGTTTTAGTAGTGCTTAGTTGTCTTTAACTTCATTTGAAACAATTTTGTTAAGACTGTATTGTGACAGCTGTCACATCAGTGTGCATTAAAAAAAAACATAAAAATTGTTGAATTTTGTGCAGCCATTTTAATACTGAAGATGAAAAAAGATATACAACATTTTGGCATATTATGCTTTATTGTTTCAAGAAAGGTAAAAATGCAACTGAAACACACAAAAAAAATTTTGTGTAGAGAAGTTGCTGTGACTGATTGAACGAGTCAAAAGTGGTTTGTGAAGTTTCTTGGTGCTATTGACATTGTGGCCAAATAGTTCTTTGCTGTAGGGCTGTCTCATGCATTGGAAGATGTTTAGCAGCACCCCTGGCCTCTGCCCACTAGAAGCCAATAGCAGGAGATAGCCAACATACACAAAACATCCAAATCAATAAAGTTATTGGTGAAAATGAAAGATGTGCTTTTACTTTATGGAAAAAACTAAAGGGACTTTTTGGCCAACCCAAATGTTAATTGTGTTTATCTTTTCAAATGACCATCTCTTAGTTTCATTGATCTTTTATATTATTATTAGTCTCTATTTCATTTATGTCTACTCTATTTCATTTACATCCTTCTACTAACTTTGGGTTTCTTTTTTTGTTCTTATTCTAGTTCCTTTAGGTGTATGTGTACATTGTTTATTTGAACTTTTTTTTTTTTTTTTGAGGCAGGCCTATAGTGTTATAAACTGCCCTCTTAGAACTGCTTTTGCTGTATCTCCTTAGTTTTATAGAGTTGTGTTTCCATTTTCATTTGTCTCAAGATGTTTATTATTTCCTCTTTGATTTCTGCTTCAACTTTTGATTGTTTAGTAGTATGTTGTTAACTGTCCATGTGTCTTTGACTTTTCATATTCCTTTTTGTAATTGAGTTCAACTTTCATTCTGCTGTGACTGGAAAACATACTTGATATGATTTCACTTTTTAAAAATTTATTGAGTCTTGTTTTATAACCTAATAAGTGACATCTTGCAGAATGTGCCATGTGCACTTAAAACGAATGTATTCTGCAGCCTTTGGAAGAAATGTTCTGTAAATATCTATTAAGTTCATGTGATCTACTATATTAAGGCCTTTTTGATTTTTTTTTTATCTATCCGTTGATGTAAATGGGGTACTATGTCCCCTACTATTATTGCATTACTCTCAATTTCTTTATGTTTGTTAATATCTTCTTAATGTATTTAGATGCATCTATGTTAGGTCTATAAATATTTACAAATGTTCTTCATCTTTAAAGTAATTATTTATATATATGTATTTATTGCAATTTTTCATTTTCTTTAGTTTTTTGCTCTTTTTTTCTCATGTTTACTTTTTTATTGTGGTATGCTGATTTTATTTAGTGTTATGTTTGAGTTTCTCTTTATTGTGTATGTTTGGTAGATTTTGATTTATGGTTATCATGCGGTTTATATATATAGAGAGAGAAAGATATCTATATCTATCTCAGTATCTGTTTATATTTAGAAAGAAATCTAGATATCTAGATGTGTGTGTATGCACACACACAGACACATGTACCTAGCAGTCTATTTTGGGCTAATGGCATTTATGCTGGAAAGCATTCTAAAAATGCTACATTTTTATGCCCTCCTCCACACTTTGTTTTTGACATCATCTTTTTGTTCTTTTTGTTTTGTGTACCCCTATAATTTTGGAAATTTATATTTTAACCTCTATAGTGGCTTTATAAGTAGCTGATCCACTGCCTTACATAGTTGCCTTTACTTGTTTTTTCATATATGTGTTTTTCTAAACTTCTGGTTATTGCTCTTTTCTCCCAGTTAAAGAAAGTTCTTTAACATTTATTGTAAGGTAGGTTTAGTAGAGATGAAATTTAGTTTGTGCTTTTCTGGAAAATATTCTCTCTCCTTCGTTTCTGAATAATAACTTGCCAGATATAGTACTCGAGGCTGTGTGTTTGCTTATTTTGGCAATTTAAAAATGTCCTGTCATTCCCTTCTGGTTGGCAAAGTTTCCTCTGAGAAACTAACTCTACCCTTATGGGGTTTCCCTTCTATGTGAATAGTTTTCACTTCCTCTTACTGCATTCAAGATTCTGTCTTTAATTACAATATGTCTTGGTGTTTATCTTTTGGGGTTCATGTTTGTAACACTCTGTGCCTCCCAAACCTGATGTCTGCATCCTTCCCCAGTTTAGAAAAGTATTCAGCCATTATTTTTTCAATTAAACTTTCTTTCTTTCTTTTTCTCTTCTCCTCTAGAATCTCTATAATGTGAATGTTAGTGTTCTTGATTTTGTCCCAGAGGTCCCTTAAAATATCCTCATTTTTTTAAATTCTTTTTTCTTTTTACTTTTATGATTGGGTGATTTCCACTATTCTGTCTTCCAGGTTGCTAACCCATTCTTCTATATTATCTAATCTGCTATTGATTCCCTCTAGTGATTGTATCCTTCAACTCTGATTGATTCTGTATTATATATTTTAATTCTGATGTTCTCACTGAGTTTCTCTCTTCTTCTCTCAAGTTCAGTGGCCAGCCTACAGACTATTATTTTGAGTTATTTGTCAGGCAAATTACATATCTCCATTTCATTAGGGGTTTTTATTCTGGGTTTTTTCTTGTTCTTTAAATAGGGACATATTGCTTTGTCTTTTCATTTTGTTTTACTTTCTGTGTTTGTGTTTGTGTTTGTGTCTATGTATTAAATAAAACAGCTGTCTCTTCCAATCTTGAAAAAGTGGACTTGAGTAGGAAAAATCTTTTTTAGATGGTGTATATCAAGTGGGTTTGGCTTCCAGCTGGAGGTTAAGTAGGTGTGTGTGACTCCTTCGGCACTTTGGTATACCAACTGGCTGGGACTGCACCAGGCGCTGACTGAGGAGGCTGGGCATGCTCTGGAGGCCTCATAGGGTGGCTAGAGTGCTTGGACCAAGCTCCTGCCCACACCATTGAGGTGGATGGGGAATGTAAACAATGGTGCTCACAAACACATCTGATCTCAAACAGTTTCCACACACTCTGAAAGGTCCTGAAGTTCTCTACCCATTTGGCAGGTACCAGGGGTGAGTAAATACTTTTTTTTTTCCATGTAGAGTCTAGGAGCGCTTTAAATTGCTCTTTTATTGTTATACCCCAGAACAGGTGAGTCTGTCTGCAAAAGCCTCTCAGTAATATTACTCTCTACTACTTAATACAAGGCACATGTGGGAGTTGGCTCTTCAAGATTACCATGTCTTCATTTCCCTATGTGGTTTCTTTCTTGCTGGTTGTGCAGAAGCTGTTTAATCAGCCCTCAGTTTTTCAAGAGGAATTGTTTTATATGTAAGTATATATTTGGTGTGCTCATGGGAAGTGAGTTCTGGATCTTTTTACACCTTAAGTTCTGAGTCATCTTCATCTTAATATATTTTTAATAAAGTTAAATGTGATTATAAATTTATGCCCCCGATTCAAGTAAATCTAAAAAGACTGCCATAAACTTGGTGACCCAAGTCTATTCTGGCAAAGACTATGTTTTTTAGAACATCTGAGGCATGGTGATGCTGAATTATATAATCCGATCATATATAGTTTGTTAACATAAGAAATAGTCAAACCTGTAGAGAATTTCTGAGTTTGAGCCAAACAGATGACAACTGCCAGGGGGCAAAATCTCAATGGATTCAGAAATACTTTCAGTGTAATGCTTTATTTTATACACTACAATCAAAAGAGGAAGCTTAAGGGGATTACAAGAAATCTATTGGTGATGGGTTAGGGAGGTGGGAGAAACCTCTGGGATTGGATGAAAAGTGAAATGATGAACACTTTTACACAGGAAGGTAACAGTATAGTTAATAGTCAGCATGATAACAATAACAGCAAGGATATTTGTGGTCTACCCCTGGTGTGGTGCCTGTGCTTTGAGGGGTTTGGGTAAAGGAAATTTGACATTCCGAAGGTATGTTATCATAGGTGCAATAAGACAATAAACAGACTTGGTTAAGGTAAAGCTTGACCTTTGCTAGGGAAAAATTCCAGCTTAGGACATGACTTCCTGCCATGAACTGCTTTTAGTTAGAAAGTTTTAAATTCAGACTATCCTCTGTGGTTACCTTAGGTCTCTGAATTTGCAAGGCTGGCACACATGCCTCCCCTGAAGTGTCAGGTTTTGCATGTGACTCCTTTTCTTCTACAATTTCCAATATTATTTTCTCCATCTTATTAAACCAACTTTCAGAAATTACCAAGAACCATTATAAATACTTGTAATTACAATTTTTACGGATTTGACTTTAACAAAAAGTAATGATTTAATGCTAATTCTTTCATTTTCTTTATAGGTTTTGATTCCATTTGATTTCAAAACTAGTAAATAATATTTTCCCCATCCCAGTTATTATATGAAGACTACAAAAATAAGTTACTTGTTTGATTCTTAGAAAAGTCATAAGCAGCAATTGCCTGTAGGGGCAGGAAGTGAAATCTATATGCAATGCCTCTGTCAGCAAAGACTTTGTAGAAAAGGGTTTATAATAAATATTCACATCTGCTGCTTTGGACACTTTAATCCATTCTAAGGATCTTTGCTGTGTCAGGCTTTGTTCTGGATGAAGAAGCCCAGTAGTTATAAAGGTTTGCAAATAAGCTATATTTATCATGGTTAGCTTTACTCTTATAATTTTTCTCTGTTTTAGAGGTTTTCAGAACAATTTTTGGTATAATTTGTGATTAAATATTTCACTGTGACTTTTATGGCAATATATAGAATTTTCATGATGGAATGGACAAATTCTAATTTCACAATATATCACCTACTTAAAATTTGTCAAGAAGTCATCATTGATAACAATGCTATCTGGATGTGGAAAACATAATTCAAAGTGCTTCTGATTAAACAGCAGCTCCCCTATACATATATTATCATTTTAAGCAAGTTTCTTAGTTTTTTTCCAAGTTTCTCTTTCTACACTAATATAATGAGCTTACTATTATTTCCTTTATTAGATTATTGTAAGGATTATATAACTAAATCTAGTATCTAGAACGTTAAAAGGGTTTAATGGATTTTAAATGTTGTTACTAAAATGATACTATATATCTTCTAAGTTTTATTAGATAATCTCATTAATAGTACTAATACCATATTTATTACCCCACATACTGAACTTATGTAAACATAATCTATTGTTTTTATTTACCTCCAAATTTCTTGATAGTTTGATACTGAACTTTTAAAAGTAAAAATATTGGTTAGGATTGGATTTCTGATATGTTTTTTCCTTTAACAAAATTATTCACTCAAAAGTATGTGGTATAAAAATTATGAGAACACTCAGTGTTGCATTCAGTTCTCTTATGCAATAAAAGTTTAACAGAATTTTGAATTTTAAATTAGAGTAAAAAATACTGAAGTCATCTTTGAAATGGAGGTATTTCACCTCAACTCCAAAGAAATTTGCTGAGTTAATAAATGTCACAACTTATAAAGCATAAATGTATTATTATACTTTTAAGCCCTGGCTGGTTTAGCTCAGTGAATTGAGCGTCGGCCTGCGAGCTAAGTGTCGCTGGTTCGATCTTCCAGTCAGGTACATCAGAGAAGGAAAACTCTGACTCCAAAAAACCTCCGCTGCCTTGCGGCATACCTCTTCAGGGGAAAGGCTAAGGGAGTAAAACCCCGACAGAAAATCCGGAGCCGGAGTCCCTAAGGCGGTTTGATGTTGTGGTCAACACCGGCAACTCCTGCGGCGCACCTGAACCCAAGCTGTATCGACTCCGTCTTTCCCTTGGACCCTTCAGCTGCGAAGAGAGGGGGGGTCTGCTGCATGGGCAACAGCGGACCCTCCATATTACCCTGCCCAGGCTCTGTAGCTTCAGCGTCATCGCACGGGAGGAGACAGATACCATGTCACTCCCGAGTCGGACTGCACAGCCATTCTCGGCGGTGCAGATGGACTCTTAAGAAGCTACACCATCGTCTCTCGAGACGGACGGCTGCCGACGAGGATACTTTTAAGCAATAATTTAATATAATTATAATAAAAATTTTAAACATCATACAAATTTGAAAATACAAAGCATACACTATATGTATGTGTGTTTGCCATATGTACATTTGAAGCCTATGTTTTTAAACAATTTTTCACAAACAATTTACTTGAAAAAGTTGCTTAGTGCTTTCAATCTCATCTCAAAATTATTTATTAATTCCAAGTTTAAGGAGACTAGCAGGCATTTGATGACCTCTGCATAAAATGTAGATAAATCATTAGGTTTTACTTTCTCACTTTAAATTTTTATGATCTCTTCATTGACATGTCTTAATTTTGACTGGAACTGTTTTCTGTTCAGACAGGAGTTAGTTCATGTTTAATGACTGATATCTAACATAAAATGAGTCTGTTGAATTAAAATTGAAACAAAACTATATATTCCATTGCTTATAACTTGTGGTGACTTGAAATAAAACTTTGATATTCTCCCCTCTTTCTCTCTTCTCCCTCCCTCTCTCCCTCTCAGGTCAAGTGTTAGCTCAGGCAAGTGGCAGTGGGATCATTCATTTGCTGGACCTTAAATCGGGGCAGATTCACAAGCTGTTGGGCCATGAGAACGAAGCTCACACAGTCGTGTTCTCTCGGGATACCAAGAGTCTGTTTTCTGGAGGCTCTGAAGGCACTGTTCAAATGTGGTCTTGATGGGCAGCATATCCCACTGCATGGGGCATTCCCTTTAAGGTTTGAAAATACCTCGTATAGTCCCGAACCAGTGACTACCTGGTTAACTATGCCAGCAGATAACATTTACCATTTGCTTTAAAACATGCTTTGAACACATGTTTTAAAGCTCATACTGTTACCAATAAAAAAATAAACTTTCTGCTCATTTATTTGTGTCTGGGTGTTCGTTTGTTTCTTTTTCTTTTTTTCTTATTTTGATAAGATTTTAGAGACAGAGCATTTTTGCTAGGAATTTGGAAGAAACAGCTTTACAATGACGCCTAATGACAGACTAGATGAATTACAGGAGATTGATTTTGAATGTTATAGAACAAACTGCAGGAGAATCAGGGTACTTTTTATTTTTTTTTTTTTAATCAAATTCAAGCTGCAGGACGACTTAAAGTTTAACCACGTAGCACAGGGAAAGTGTTTCCTCAACCAGAATCAATTAGAATGGTGGAGCATACATTTTACAGATTATTTGACAATGATTATGCTTTATCTAGAAATAATAATCAGAGACTGCAGCTGGTTTAAATATAAATGCAAAGCTCTTCCGGAACTTTCACCTCTGCAGCCCATCCAAGAATGCATTAAGTGTAATTACAGTGCTTTGTTTTTCTTAAGTTTTTACTATAATTTCAATGCAATTAAGTATCTCGCACGTAAGATGCTCCCCCCACCCCCACCCCCGCCTCACGCATGCATCAGCTGTATAAAGTGCGACTGCTTAGAGAACGCTAGCCTGGTCTAAAGCAGCAGCTCGGGATTTCGGCCGAGATGGGCTCAGAAGCCAGTTGGCGCTGTCCGTGGTGCTGAGGAATTCCCGGCTGCCGGCAGAATGAGCTCCACATCAGCAGTCTGCAAACTGCTCTCAGTGATGCAGAAACCCAGCTAAAGTTGCTCCTTGCCTTCATGTCCACAGTTAGTATTATCTGGTGTGTAAGAGGGGATTCAAGCAACATATTGTGGATGATGCTGATGTTATTGCCAGCGGAGCGGGCTTTAAGCTACAGCATGCTGTTGCTGTTTGTGATCCACAGAGCCTAGCCAAATCACCTCTACTGCCGTAGCAAACACTGTGTAAGTGAACTCATGTGTGGAAGAGGCGTAATCAGCTGGGAAATTTCATAGAAGGATCTGAGGAAATGCTAAAAAGAAGTTCAACATGATTCTGCTACCAGGGTCTGGATTTCTACAGGACCAGCACTGCTTCTTGCATTGAATTTTGAAGACGGGTCCAAAGCATATTTCTTATGTGTGTCTGCTGTATTTCTCTCTGGAAGGGCGGGAGACTGCTTCTTGACTGTGGTTCGAAATGGGAGCTAGGGAGAATGGATTGCCTTTAATTCAAGCCTGAAAATGTATTATTTGGATAACTAAAGAGGAACTGGTTTCCTAAAACATTCCTAATCTTTTACTTCATATTGGTCTATGACCCCTATCACCACCATTAACCTCCAGAGTGATTAGGTAAGTGCATCTTATGACATATGAGTTATGTTTGTTTTCTCAAAGAAAGAGATGCAGTCATTTTAAATCATATGTAGCAATGTGGGGAGGGGGGAAAGTTTAACTAGAAAGTGATCTTCCATTTAGTAAGGTTTACTTATTTAAAATCTTCATACAAACATTATATTGGATTTCTCTAATTTTTTTCCCTCTTAAATAGTGTCTTAAACTGTACTAGAGCAGCTCAATTATAAAGTGGAATTTTAAAAATAGCCTAAGAACTTTCTTATATTAAATAGAAAACCCTGTTTTCTTTATGCAGATTTTAAAGGTATTTCATATATGTTTAATCTTTATGTAAAGTGGATATTATACCCCCTTTTTTACAGTTTAATTTTACACTTACCATAACCTAATATTAATGCCTACCTGTAGCTTATAGACATTTCTGTCTATGTTCTTTTGAAGCAGAATGATATGGGTATTTTATATGGCTTATCTTGCATGTACTGACAGGTGCTACTGGAATACTATAAGGAAGCACACTAGCTTTTTTTTTCTCCCAAAATAAACTTTCTAAATATGTAAGAAATGTACAAAAAGCATGCCTTAATTAATAATATGTGTGTATATATATATATATATATATATATATATATATATGTGTGTGTGCTTTTTCAGAGGCTTCTCTTATGTTTGTAGCCTCTGTAGTAATTTAAGAGAAAAATGCTTTGTCAAAGGGAGTTTCCAGCTTCTCAACTAGAATTATAGGTTTGCAATTTTTTGTTCTGTCATGACTCATTATTTTTGACATATTTCAAAAGAAATCCCTCTCAGTTAACATTACCTACCCAAAAGGAATTCTAATCTGAAAGAGCAATTTTCTCTTGAAGGGAGAGCATGAATATACTACCTTCCATTTTACTATTACTAGAATTTACATATCTAATTTAAAATGCAAATGTTATAGTTCATAAAGTTTCCTAATGCCATTTTTACTTTATTTAAAAGTATCAACTGCATGTTAGGCTGAAAACAAATGTTTATCATTGCTCTTATTGTAATCTTAAAATAAACCAATAAACAGTATTCATAAGTGATCTGAAAATGTCCTATATATAATTTTCGTGATATTTGGCATAAAGCCAAAAACATTTAATTAGACAAGTGAATTATCTGACAACACTTCTTCTTATTTATGGCTCCCTAGAGTCAGTTTCCCCATAAGTTAGTCACTCTAAACATTTGTATAAGAACCCACTAGCAGCACTCCATACCAAGCACTAAGTGAAGTTTACAAGAGTCAATGCCACCACACAAATAAGACATATTTACTATGAATGGCAACACCTCATTGCTATTCTATGAAACCAATAAATAGTTTGACACTGGCATTTTTGTGGAAAATATCTTTAACATGTCAAAAGAGATGTATGTTTTCAAGATTATCGGATAGTATTTATTGTATGTTGAAGTAATTCGTTTGAATAATATTGCATGAATACTAGGTTCAAGTTGCTATTAAAAAAATGCTCAGATACATCCTCCCTGCCCACTAGGAGCTTACTCTCTGAATAAGATAAATATGTGAGAAATAACATAAATAACAGATTTCTCTTGTATTATTTATTATTTTTAATTTTCTATCTTATTCACTGGAATAGTTATGCTATTTTTCTTCTTAGCTAAATTTCAAAATCTGTATTTAAATTGACTGAAACAAGTAACCCACATTGAGACCATTGTTTTTCTCCAATTATGAGCATAAAAAAGTAGTAAGGCCTTTGTACTAGCTCCAGTCCAATTACAATTTACATTCAATTGTTGGTTTCTTTCATTTCTCTTAGAAGTAGAACTTTTCTCACTAATCTCTTGAGTTTTCATACAGATGAGTATAACATATATACATTCTATCACTAATATGGTTTCAAGAATAATAGAGAATGTGAATTCAATTAATCTTGAAATATTCATAAATAACCACTTGTAAAATCACCATTTGAAGGTTAGTAACATCATCTCTTATAATTTAGACAAAGCCAGACCTTTGGTATTCGGAAGATAAATTCAAGCTAAAGGTTCCTATTTGAAATAAATCCATAAGACAAAATGTAATGTATATATTGCCAAGATCAACTCTCCAGACTTCATAATAGAGTATAGATAGTTGCATGAACTTAGTCTATTTGAGGTCCATCTTCCAAACAGATCCCAAATAAACAGGTTAAGGGCATAGGCTTAAATAAATCTACATTTTCTTTATATATGTCAAATTGTTTCTTTTTTATTTATTTCAGCCTACCCCTCTTGTATTCCCATGGAAGGAGCTGAGTATATTTAATATTAGGAGCACATCCAGAAGCCTTGGAGGAGGGGGATGGCTCTTCATATTCATGAAGCTTGCATATTTCTGTTGGTCATCCCTGGATTGGTCACCTCTGCTGCCATCAGTCATGAAGACTACCCTGCTGATGAAGGTGACCAGTCCTCCAGCAATGACAATCTGATCTTTGATGATTATCGAGGGAAAGGGTGTGTGGATGACAGCGGCTTTGTATACAAATTGGGAGAACGATTTTTCCCAGGGCATTCCAACTGTCCATGTGTCTGTGCTCTGGATGGACCTGTTTGCGACCAACCAGAATGCCCTAAAATTCACCCAAAGTGTACTAAAGTGGAACACAATGGATGCTGTCCTGAGTGCAAAGAAGTGAAAAACTTTTGTGAATATCATGGGAAAAATTACAAAATCTTGGAGGAATTTAAGGTATGAGTTACCATCCATATTTATTGAACACTAACTTTTCACACCACATACTTAGTAGATTGCTACATTGAAATTAAAGATGAAATGACATTCCCAGTTAGTGTAAGAACCACTGTAGTCAACAAAAGCCAATTGGTTTATGGATCAGTACCTAAAGTGTTTCACAATAATCTTTTATTTTAGAAGTATTTGTAGCGGGCTAACATCTATTTTTTGCCCTTAATCATTTTTTCTGTGTTATTACAAAATATGCCTTCTGACAGGAACACTTTTCATTGAAAGCTATGTGTCTATTAAGTTAATGTTTAAATTGTATGAGATTTTTTTTGTGTGCTGCTTCTTAGCCTGTGTTTGAAGCCATTTAATTATAGCCTGGAACTCTCTGTTCAGTGTATGGAGATTTGAGTGCTATAGAGACACAATTCTGAGCTGTGGTCTTCACATTAAGAATATGCATTAGACCTACTTATTGTAGAGCGTGGTCCTTGTTCTGTTCTCTGATCATTAGCTTAAAAAAAAAACTTATAGGACCCAAGAGAGGACTGAAATTTTATCATAGTCCATTGTAAAAGTAGTAAAAAAAAAAAAAAAACTAAAATCTAAAAACTAATTTTTCAGCCTCCATGGTATTTCTTGACCTTTCTTTTATGCTTGTATCTTATTTTTGAGTAACTTGAAGCTCATTTTTATCCCTTTTTAGAGTTCCTTTTCTCCAATGGCCAGTTTTAATTAGGGTGTTTTACAAGCCAGATCTGAGCCCTGAGGTATAAATTAATATATCAAATTACGCCCTTAAATGTAACAGTAGTTTGTGCCTTGGAGTGTCTGTCATACTGATGGCTTCACATAAAAGATTTTAATTTTATCTAATCATATTCAGGGACAAAGCACTCAAAACCTTATAGGCAAAAGATTACAACTAGTTTTCAGTGTGACTGTGTATGTTTGAGGGAAGAATGTTCGATTATTCACATTGACCAAAGTCCTCCACAAGAGCCAAATAGTAGAAGAAGTCAATACGTGGAAAAGGGTTTTAACTGATAATAATCAGAGTATTCTGTATTTTAGCATTTTATTGCATTCAGTCCATTCCAGATTATGGATACACACCAGTTCTAATTTACCCAAGGATACCCAATCATTTTATCTAGATTCCCAAGAACCTGAGAAGAATTTTAAAGATACTTTTCACATTCAGCTACCTTAAACATAAATGTTATTCTAGACTTTTTTATTTTATGTATACTAATACTTTGTTGCACGATATTGAGAAGAGGCCTGAAAGTCTAGTAAAATTACCATTATTGACATATAATAATAGTTTAGAATATAGTATATTTATTAATGACTTTATTGTCTCTATAATATTGGATACATTTTAACTTTGGCAAAGTAGGTTTACAACTGTGTGTATGAGAAACAGAGTTTATTCTTGTATTATTATTTATTTATTTATGTATTATTAATTATTGTTATTAGACTACTTTTGCTCACCCCTGTATATTCCTGCTACAGTCATTGTATAACTCACTGACATGAACAAATTTTCCACCTGACTCTCTAGGCCATGAGTTTTTTTATTGAAATTAAAAAAAAAAAAAAAAAAAAAAAAAAAAACAAGGATGCTACTTTTCCACATAAATTTAATTATTACCTAGGGTAAATTCTTAAGAATGAGGATCTGAGACCAAGGAAGTTTGTTACTTGTCCAAAATTGTCAAGTTATTTAACCTATTTCTAAATACTGCCATTCTACCAATGAAGTCTACATAACCTCTCAAAGAACTTTGGCTCAAGAGCCAGATAGACCTGGATTCCAGTCTCAAGTCCATCATTTAGAAGTAAGACTTTGGAAAGAATCCTTAAATTTCTTTTTAAGCCCGAGTGGTATTGGCTATAAAATGACCATCATAATAATTGCTTCTCTTGGGAAGCAATATTGGAAAGGTTTAATGAGATAATTTATACAAAGTTAGCAGCCTTGTGATAACTAGTACACAATAGATATTGAATAAATGGTGTTCCTCTTCTTCTACACTCTCATGTCCAGGGATTTGCTCTAAATTGTAAATCCCTCTATGTCTTCACCTATGCTTTATAATAGAAGACCAACTTTAAAAGTCATTCAGTTGAAAGAATTCCAATATATTTTTAAGTATTCTACTTATCTATGTAGAATAAATATCAGCTATAATCTGCCATCTTGATTTTCTTTCAATTCAGCTTGCAAGAGACAAGAATCTGACTTTTAAACATGTATGGTACTTTGGCATATTAACCTTGGCATGTTATTAAGGAGTTTGTATTTTTGAGATATGTTTACATATAATATATTCATCTAACAAGCATTTATTGGGCTGTTTAGTATCCAGGGTAGTGTATATGAACTTATATTGGAAAGCAAGATATCTAGAAGACAAAATCTCCGATCACTAGAAAAGCATGGACAATGTGGAAAGAGATGGGGTGGGGGTAGGGGATAGGGAGAAGCAGTCTAAAGTACAGGACTGTGAAGCTCAGCACCAAGAAATGTGGTGTCAGAAGCTTATCAACATGCTTGAGGTTTGGTCAGCAAACTTTCTTTTTCTTCAGGATGGTCAAATTTGAGCCTGTTTTTAAAGAAGGAATTAAAATCGATCCGGGGAGATTAAAATTCCAAAGAGGAAACTACTCGAGCAAAATCAGAGACTGGGGTAAATAAAATCTACAAAGAGAGCAAGGAGATGGGGATAACAAGCAGCTGGATCTTATAAAAACCCTATTATAACAAGAGAGGTACATTTATATATGTGCTCTGGACAGTGGAGAGAGGAACTTGAATACTGGGCTAAAATATTTAGAATCAGTCAAAAGAATTACAAGGAATAAAATGCAGGTTTATGTGTATAGAAATGACCTAGTTAAATGTTTTTCTAAACAAGAATATCTTGTAGCCAAATATAGAATTGAGTTAGAGGTGAAGATAAATGAATGGCTGGGAAGGTGGGGCAGTTGCAGAAAACAAAGAAGGAGCTGACCAGCATGCATAAGGACAGAAACATTCAGAATGGTGTTTAGGATAAAAATCTAACTTCCCTACTATAGTCTAGATTCTACTCATCAACCTCTCCAAGCATCTCTAACTCTCAGTGACTCCTCTTCCTGTTTGCTTGTACATGCTGTCCTACATTTTCCACCATCGCATGCTTGTATACAGCCAACTAGACTACTTCAAAACTCCATTCAAATCTCATCTCAGCTGGAAAGGCCCTTTCTGATGGTCCTACTGCAGTATCCTGGGCTGGGTCTCACTCTTCTCCTATATCATCTCACTGCAAGCTGTGTACAATGTTAAAACAAGAACAGTAATCATAGCCAGGCACTGTTAAGAGCTTTCTATGTATTAAAATACATTTCATTTCATAATATCAGTATGCGGATTATACTTTTATTGGCACTGTTTTACAGATAAAACTGAAGCACCAAAGTATAAGTAGCTTGCCTGGCATCATATAGCTCTAAAATACATGAACTAGGATTCAAACCCAAGCAGCCAGACTGCATAATCTAGGCTCTTCACCACCTCTACTGTCTTCATCACACTACAACACAATTTGACACCACCTGTCTCTCCTGCAGACAGTGAACCCTTTAAGCCTAGGGACAGTATTTTCTTTTTTCTCCCAACCCCAGCACTACATGAATTCAGTACATTTTGGGTGAATGGCATAATGACTCATTAGAACTGAACCCATTGAATAAAGCAGTTTCTTTAAGATGCCTTAGTTTCTTTCTGTTCATGTGTTGCTCTCTTTATTTTAATTACCTAAAGGAAGCACTCAAAAGTTCAGGTAAAGAGTACTCTTTGGGCCCCTAAAGATGACATACCTTTTTCACAGAGCACCTGTTCCCATCCTGTGACATTCTACTCATCTCCCTACCCCTTCCCAACCAAGGCTCCTCTTGGATCCTGTCTCCCTCCCAGGGCTACAATGACCACCTAGTGTTTTTCTGTGCTGTCTCACTCTGTAGAGTTGCAAAGCGTATGTCCCTCCTTCAGTCTCTTCTGATCATCAAATTCAATTGTAAATTGAGCCACAGATGTCACCTGATAAGAATAACGTTATGTATAAAGGTAGAAATATTTTTCAACATGACTGACGCAAGCTTTGAAAATGGATTTCTCTCTACTCTTTTTGAAAACTCTACATTTCCCAGTGTTCTAGTAATGTTGTATTAGGATAAAGGTCACTGTCTAGTAGGTTCTCTCATCTTTCTTTTATGTGTCCCCAGGCAAAAGGACGCTGGATCTACCTTTGAGGAAATAAGGAGGATAAACAATAAATTATAATAGCATTTTCTACAAAAATATTGATTGTAAATGTAGGCTCTGTCAGCTTTGGCTCTATACTTAACTATCTTCTGCTGAGTTTCCCAAAGGGAGAAATAATTGCTTATTTTGCTCAGTATTTTTATAACTCTCACTCAGCTAGAATTAGCCTTTTTGGATATTTTTTATACTTTAAAACTTGTACTGATTTAGTTTTAGATCAGACACTGAAGGTTATACGACATGCAGCTGGAAGAGATAGTTCAGCTTTGGCATAGCCTGTCTCTTCACTTCAAAGTGATTTTCTCAAGTCAACACCCAGTGCGTTTAATTCAGGATTTGGATTTGCCAAACGTCTTTCATTTTCTGCAGCTTTGACCTTTGTCCTCTTCCCAGTGTGGGCCAAAGACAGTAGATCAGGTTTTTGATTTTGTTTTTTAAAAGGTTCAGTGTGATATTTTTTTTCTCATTCTTCACACTATATGTACATGTTGTCCTTTATAAAGAAAGTAAACATATTTTCATGCTGTGGTAAGCTGCCTAGCTTTTGCCTTGAATTTTGAATTTAATATTTAAATGCTGTGGAATGAAGCAAAGAAGGCAGAAGATTAATCATAGGGCACATTTTCCCAAGTCATCGCACACACAAAAACTGCTGATGCTAGTTAAGGGTTAGAATTGACTGGCTCTTGAATGGGCACCTTCGCAGGAAGACATGTTTTCCAGCCTTCTCATTAATCTGTGCTTCATCATTCATGCCCACTGTTGTAACATTGAATTTGTAAAAGTGTTGGAGCAGAAAGGACTTTTGAATTTTGGTTTGAGACATTTGTTTGATGTCTTCCTTTAACTTTAACATGGTGAAAGAATGGAAGGCAACATATTCTGGTAGTTAAGGACCAAACATGTGGAAGAACCGAAGGAAATGGAGGTGGTAAAGAAACCTCAGTGAAGGGACAAATAGTGAACGCCTCGCAAAAACACACTTTGCCGCACCCCACCTACCCACGCCCCCATCACTGCACCAGTCTATGAAAGGCACAGAAGCTAGCGCTAGGCAAAGAGGGCCCGAGTGCATCTTTCCAGAGGTGTGAAGGTTATATTTATTTTAATCACAAAAGAATTAGGAGGATCTTGAGTTTATGGGTGATATTTTTAAATGTTTTTTTTCCTAAGAAGTGGTTTACAAATTATGGACAAATGGTTAATAGCTACCAGGGACATTTGTAAGATTCCATCTAAAGAAAGTCCTAGAAAACATAATTTTTTATAAGAATCATTTAGGACCTTTGTTGAGAGATTAAGAAGGCTAATTCTATGGTTGCTGGCTCTGCAGAATAGCGTTCTGTATTGCAGAGCATGCTGTGGTTTTCAGTATTAAAATGGCCTTTCAGTAAATTCAGGACGGATTCTCCTTTCCAGTTTAAGTAATTTTAGTCAGTGATAACTGTTGTCCACCTGAGTCTCAGCCCCAGCATGCAGAATAAAGTCTCAAGGTAAATATTCAATGAGAAATTTCATCTTTGTAAATAACTAGGGAACTTCTGCTTAATATATATAATCTCTGACCAATAGCAGAGATGGGAAGTCAATTTTGTTAAAGCTTAAATTTAGAAAGTCCCTTGCACCCTTTCTCAGTATTTTCATATTGTGCTCACTTGGCATTTTTTTCAGTCTATAAAATGACACTCAATCTAGGAAATAGATCAGATTTTTATAATAACTTATTTTTTCAAACACTCTAGTGACAATTTAGGAATGCTTTTCTTCACTCAATACTCTTTCAAATGAGGGCGTAAGTATAAGTGGCTCCAGGATCGTCCTGGAAGCGGCGAAACCGTCTGTTTCCAGACAGAAAAAGGCCTGTGGCTTTAAATTTTAGGAGAACTGATGGTCAGCCAGCCCTTTGGTTAGTGATACATAGAAATAGTTTTTCATTCTCACTCACCGATATATTGTGCGGTCCTTCGTATTGCAAGCTGCTGCTGCTAATGGTGGTAACTGTGTGATAAGAGTAACTACAAGGATTTGTGACTGGGCTTCTGTGTCCTGTGCACACAGGACACATCGGTGTTGATTTGCAGCCGCATCTGAAATTTGTGGGGCTTCTCTCCGTTAGTGACTATCTCAGATTTGAGGTTAGCCTTCAGCCATTTACAGATGCTGTCCATTCCTTACTGACTTCCAGGGGTGTAAGAAGGTGAAACCAAAAAGGGGGGTGACCTGATAGTCCCCCTTCTAAACTTTAACTCCAACTGTACAGGGTGTTGGATATTTTAGAAATTTGTCAATTTTTAAGTGTGGCTTTAATCTCCAAAGCACATAATTGGTCAATGGTATGATATTAACAAGCATAATTGTTTCCATTTCCTATTTATTATTTCATAAATCTGCTCTATGTATTTTATGCAAATTTGGTAGATAATCCTATATAATCTAAACTGAGTTTGTTATATACATACATTGAAGTATGTGTTTGTATTAAATTTGAGGAAACTGGAATGTTTTTACTTCACAAAAATCTTACTTAAAGATTATGTGAATCCTTTGTTTCTACTCCTTCTTATTCGCCCTGACCATATTTTTGTTTGGTTTGGTTTTCCTACAGCTTGATTTATACATCAGGCCATGTTTTATAAATGAGAGTACAGGGAAAATGTATTGGTTTATTTTCAGTTGTACTTTGCCAAGCTTTTGAGGAAGAGCTTGAAACAAATAACTAAGAGGCAATTTAAAGTGATCAGTGATTTTGCTTATCCAGGTGATCTTTCTCAAACAATAGCTCTTGTTAATTGGGAACTGGCTTATTTTACAGTCTATAATTTGTACTTTTATCATCACTATTGATTAACATCAGTAATTTCAATCTAACACACCTCCATTGTTGATTTCCTTGCCTCTAGACTGCCATACAGCACATCACAATAAAGCCACATTTGCAGGGACTTAATGACACCATGAAAAGGGTGAATGAAGTATTAAAGTGACAAGAAAAATCATTTATCTCCTGAAAAAGTTTTCAGGTGATATTTTATGGCTGTATAAATTTTTCTAAAGTGGATAAAAGTCCACTGAACACAACTGCTATCTTTTCCCCTATTATGTCATGTGATCATGAACAAAACTTAGTTTTAATCTTTCTAGCTATAGGGTAGACACTACAATAGCATCATATATGGCTTATGAGGAATAAATATATTGGAAATTTGAAAATTATAGTATTACATATTGATTTATAATGAAATTCTAATTGCCTAAAAGATTTTTTAAATTAAATATTACTTAGATGGTTTCTGAAATCATTTTGTCTTAATACTGACATTTGACTACCACTGTTACTTCCAGGAATAGGACTGGTTTTCTAGTATCTGAGCTTATATAAATTTTATATATAAAAGGCAAATATTTTTTTTTCATAGTCTAGGTCCTTCATACTTATAAAAGCTGACTATAGAATTTTTTAGATATGGAAAAGAACTTCAAAATTATTTTGCCTAACCCCCTTATTTTACAAATGAAAAAGACAAGACCAAGAGAAGCAGTGAGAACAGCACCATGATATAGCTCGTAATTGGCAAAAGTAATACTAATACATTGCTTTCCTGTGTCCTTTTTCTACATTTTACTACCTTTAGGTATAACAGAAAAATGCCACTTATTAGCATCTTCCTTTCTGATAACTATGTTGGATGCAAAGATTTATTGCAGCCAATTGTCTATAGAAATGTGATATCAGGACCTGTCACCATGACAACCCAGATTTACAAGTACACAAGAACTATAAAATACTGGCATATCTAAAATCCCTCTGACACTGTCTCCTTTTACAAACTGTATTCTTAAGTTTGCAAAGGCTCTGATCAAAAGGGTTTTTTTTTGTCTAAAAATTAAAAATTCTATAATTAAACAAACAATATAGGCCAAAATAAAACAAAAATATATTAGATTAAACATTACCTATTTATTTTCACTGAGACTCTACTAGGAAGTAGTAACGGCTCTAAATTAGCTATACATTTGTAAAGAACTAAATTGCCATACATTGGGGGATGTTAGCAATAGAGAACTGAAATTTCCCACCTCTCACTTTGTGGCAAGAATGGAGTGTGCAAAATGGATGAGGTATGCAAAAAATATCTAGTTACAAGGCATTAGAACAAAGGTATATCCTGAAATTGACATATTGTCAGTATCATCTAAGGCAGGAATATTGCAAAATCCCTCAGGTCTTGATCTTTCCTTTTTTAATTATAATTAAAATTGTTTAAATATGTATTTCCCTAAAGTTTCCCAGAGTAGTCTAATGGTCAGTTAGATCTAGGAATTGCTGCTATAACGTAACCTTTTTCAAACTGTCTTTTAGGGAACACTAGCACCCTATGAGATTCTTAGTAAGGATTTTTTTTTTTTTTTTTTGCCATGGTCAAGTAAATTTGAGAAATGATGATCTCTTTAACATCTATTGGAAATGTGCAGCACACATTAGTATATTGACAGCACTTGAACAATTAAGGCTTGTTGGAGAGTCAGTATGTACAGTTCAACAGCGAAGAGCTCCACAGTGTGATTGAACACTGGTGTTTAGAGAGGACTCCTAACACTCACCAGCCAAGTGACCAAGGCAAGCGTTACTTTCCCTCAGTGTGCCTTAGTGTACATGTCTCTAAAACAGAGATAACAGTAAAACTTGGCATGTGAGAAGAGATTCGTAAAAGCTATGTGACATTTTTATTATTATTACTACTAAACTGAATTTAATCCAGTATTTCACAAATTTATGTAATAGTAAAATACCTTTTTTCTCAGAACTTCTATTAACATTTTAAAATTAATAATATTTCAATGAAACACAGTTTAAGAAATATCTTGTTAATGATACAAGAGAATCTTTTATTTCCTTGACTCTTCTGGGTAGTTAGTGAAAAGAAGAATCTATGACTTAGCTTATCCTCTATTGTCTGCTTTTTTTAAAGTTCTCAAAATTGTATTAATATGATTATTGATAATCATTTATTAATTTTTGTTTTATAAAACAATTGGAAAATTACTTATTTAAATTGTAATGACAATGATGCCTATCACCTGTAATCAAAAAGCTAAGACAGAAGTCAGCACATTATGAGTCCTTAGCCAAATCTAGCGCACTATCTGTTTTGGTATATAGAGTTTTATTGGGAAACAGTGGTGCTTATTCATTTCTGTCTATGGTGTCTTTTAGGATAGAATGCAGAGTTCAGTAGTTGCTCCAGAGACTGTATGACCCACGTGGGTGAAAAATATTTACTCTCTGGACCTCTATAGAAAAAGTTTGCTAACTTCTGATATCCGATCCAATTCTTCCCTTTCTACTTCCCTCAAATTGTCCTGTCATCAGATCTTTCTAACTTGCATTCTTGAAGGTTACAGATTCTTTGTGTATTAATAAATATAGGACCTACTTCACTTGTGGAAGGGATCTCTTTTCAGACATGTAAATTTTAAAAGGCCTCTAGATTTGCCTATTTTAAATGTTATGCACATACTTAACAGTAAACATGATTAGTCATATCTCTTTAAATACTTGTCTTCAAGGAGTACAATTTTGCTTCTGTATATAAAATAATTTGCATGGATGTATAATAATTTATATATAATATAAATATAATATAATTTCCTAAATTTCTAAATTATATACAATAACTTTCCACTTACTGAGAATCCTCAAATGAAATAGATAAGCAAGGTAATAAAATTTCCATTATTTTGATATCCTATGTGATCTCTTTTAATGGTGTGACAAGTTGAGTAGGTATTTTTAATATAATGTAGTAGGTTTCCTATTATATCAGTAACTGAAAATATACATGTTGTTTGCTTACTTAGTTCATTATTCCAGCTTTTCAAGTCACCCTACATAATCCATAGCTCAATTTTGTTGTGTCTCGTTTTGCTAAATATCTCTTACATGTGGAGAAGTGGTAGGTCTTGTGGGAGTGTACCAAAATATATAAGATATAAATCTGACCCTCTCGGTGCTTTATCAAAAGGAGTAACACAAATACTACCAGTAACAGGTGTCCTGTAATGGCTGCTGTAGGAACTCCCATGAAGAAAGGAGTAAATCAGTCTGAAGGACGGTAACTTTAGAATGTGAATTTCAGTGCATTGAAAGCATTTTAGACAAAATAGGAAATTTTGCAAAAGTGAATGCAAAGCATTCAGAAAAAAAGTGAATGAACCCTAGTGGCCAGGACGTAGGGTACAGGCTAGACAAAAAAGTGAGAGCTAAGAGTGAGCATGCGAATGCCAGGCCAGGAGCTTGGGTCAACACCTGGAATGAACACAGAGTCACTGAAGGGCTTGGATCAGGGAGGTGACATAACCAGATCAAAACAAGTAGTTGTTGACAATATTATGAAATGTTTTTCGCCAGTGTTCCTTCCTTGAGTTATTTAGTTCTAAGACATATTTATTCTCATTTTATAATTGAGAGGAAGGGCTTCTACTTTAACTCCAGTGCTCTCTCCATTACACCTGATTAGCTTCCATAAGTTACTGTGGACGTTACGCAAGATGTGGTAGAGATGGCTTATTTTCCATTTCAGCATGCACATGTCCTATATTCTGGAATATGCATTCAGTTATATCATATTTCACATTAAGTCCCGTATCTTTCTGGTAGAAATGTAGTACATTGCTAACATGAGTAAAATTCTTTCCCTGCTCCTCATTTTACAGGGCTCAGGTTTTCTCATTTTAAAAACTCCCATGGCCATAAAGAAGAAGCTAAAGAAGCACATTCCCATCGTTTAGAGCAAACAAAACCTGCCTTCTGAATGCCATGAGAATTGAATAGGAATATTTTTGTGATTTTAGGTTTTATTTTTCAATTGTTACATCAATGAAATACAAATTTAAAACAACAAACATGGACCATGATAATAAGTTTTGCAGACTGAGTAATTTCATAGTCAACTGTAAAACTTTCCAGTAGTTAAAAATTGTCATTTTTCTTTATAGTAACAAAAGAACCACAGCTCTCTGAAACTGCACTTACTTTTTACTGCATATTAGTTTTAATTCCCTTTCCCAAATATGACAAGGAAAAAGGACAATCACAAGAATTTTCCTTTTGAAAACAAGACTCTAGGACATTCACATTGCAACTAGAAGGTAATTAAATCAAGACTCAAAAAAATGTGAGCTCAAGTTACCCTGTTTAAAAACAAAACCTGTTTTTAGCACAAATCTAACTAAAGATTGAAGTTTCATCTTTGTAAATAAGAATCTAATTAACTCTCTAAAAATGTTATCCAATGTCTTATTCCATTTAACCATGATCTGAGTACAAACAATGCTATATTTTAGAGATGAAACCCAGATTGTTTTCAAAACTCTAAACAATATATCCTTTACAAAGTCAATACTTTAGATTATTCATGAGAAAATTATTCCATCATTTAATAAAAATAATTTATGATAAATATAGAACTTCCTTGAGAAATACATGACCATTGATAATATACAAAGGGAAATAAAGAAAAGAAACACTGGTCAAGTTGAAAGTTGTGATGAAGATGATAGTCATTTAACCAATGCTATATAATTGGAAAGTCCACATACTTAAAAGTTCCTTTTAGTCTCATAAGCATCAAGTGAGAAGATTAGAGCCCTATTATTATGTAATTATTACCTCCATCTAACAAATGAGAAAACCCAGTGATCTGTCCAAGGTAAAGCACCAGTGTTTGATGGCAGGACCAGAGCTCCAAATGTGGGTATGCCACACAACCAGATTCTACCGGGCAATAGTACTAACAAATTTTATACATGGTTTCAAAATTGTGGCTGCATCTGCTGTACCTTGCATGACAGTGCCCACTAAAGTCCAAAGGTTTGTCAAGAAATTAGTCAAGACTTTTTTAAATTAAAATATACTTTCATCTTATTGCCCATAAGCCATCTCAGTATATTTTGTGGGATGAGGTAAGGCATAAGTTAAGTAAGCATCAAATAACAAAGTCTAAAAGTTAGTAGAAAAATTGCTGAATATTAATACATTTTAATATTAGCAGTTATAAAGCACTTAATTGTATTAACTTTTAATTACTCCTTCCTTATAATACGTTAAAGAACATTACCAGCAAATGGAAAATGAAAGAAAGATTTTGATTTTTAGAAGATGTTTGCCCAGAGAAATACTGAGATACTGGCAAAGAGAGAGTTTTAAATAATAACCTGATTGACACTCTGGTACCAATGGTTTGATGGCACCAGGCCTATCACTCCTATGTCTCCTAGACAATGAAAAACCTGAATTTTGTGTCACCACATAAGGCTGGCCAGCTGAGTTATGGCCCTCTCACTTTTCTGGTATCTCCTCCTTTTAACATTTCCAACAGAATAGGACTGGTGTATTTGTCCCTCACATAGTTTCTTCAGGTTGTAGAATTCTAATGGCGTATTCTTCCCCACCCACACATGGCCTTGTTTTAGTAGATGACTAGCTGTTTAAGTGATATCAACAATCTGTCCTTTCCAGTGTCAACAACAGTGAAGTTTTGAAGTTACTGTTACTCACTTTCCCCTTCTGAATAAATGGATGATAAGTGGAGCATCCCAAGCATGGAGACATGCAGGCTCTACTGAAAACACTCAGTTCATTGTCACCAAAGTCAACTGTCAATCCAGCTTATCAGTGAAGGACTAACGGCTGCTGCTTTTCTAAGGTATTTCACAAATATAGGTGTAATGCTTTAGACAGACACATCTTTATCTCGAATCCTCTAGCCTTTGTCTATTCCATTGGGTTCTCCTAAGAACCTAAAGGCTGGAAAAAACATCCTTTTTTTCCCCCATGAAATGTAAACTGATGTTTCCTTGATAAGTGCACTTGCCTACTTTAAAAAATAACATGTGATTGTAACTAAAGAAAGATGTTTTTTTCTCACATTCTCCTTATCTATGTTTTCTGTATGTTATTCTTCATATTTCAGAAAAGCTGCATTTTATTGTCATGAGACTCCTTGAAAACATCATAAAAAAATTGGTTCACTAGACCATCAGTTTAATCAGGATAGTCAGTATGTAATTATAGAGTTTCCTGCCGATAAAAGATATGCCAAAGTATATCAATTTTTTTTTCAGAAAAATACCATTACAATAACAAAACAAGCCATTAATATAATGTTAGGTTGTGTTGCCACTATAATGAAGAATTTATAAGAATGAGGGGACTTTTTTCGTACTTTGTAATTAATCATTTTATAGTGGGCATTTTATCAACTCTTTTGCAATATTCTTTAGTTTTACATTAGCTTGGAGTAATTGCAAATAAAAATAGAAAGATTAATTCCAATAATCTTGTCTCCCATTATAATAGCCATATCAGTTATTTTTATTTAAAAAATAATTTGTTTTAAAACATTAAATCTTATTTTTATAGATACCTAGATTTCATTATTGTCTTTTAGATTGTCATTTATTGAGGGCAAGCTAGATATGTTGTTCATCTTGGTTTACCTTATATACATTATATTGTATATAATATACACCTGATAAATATTCTGAATAAATAATTTTAAAAATTTGTTTTACTTATTAATTTTGGTTTATTACTTACCTAATCAATCATATCTACATAGGCAAAGCTTTGTGCACTTTTTACAACCACTTGGCAAAATGTATTTATAACAAACATGAAGTGCTTATTGACAGACACCTGAAAATATTCCAGAATGTATTATCAAAATAACTTCTCAGAAAACATTAGAACAGCTATTATTTAACTTGTTACTCAAATAATAGCCAGCATACACATTTGCTGACCAGCTGGTGTGGTTATAAAAATATCATTCATCTAATTTTGTATCTGCTTGAGCAGTATTAAAAATTATTAAGGAAGTTCCAGCTCTGTGTTCATAATTTGATAAGACTTACAACCTCGGTATTTCAAATATGCCCCAATCAATAGGGCAGGTCACTGAAGAGGTCACCACAATCCCATTAGATATAACACACTGAGGAGCATTTTAATCACTAATGTGATGGGTCTTTTTGCACATGATGGTGAATTTTGGTTAAAGCTCATTGGACATGTTGATTATTAGGTGACACCAGTCGCATGTAAATTTAGTGGCTATAGGAGTGGCAGTGGATGCTAAATATTCTTGTACTCTGTAATTTAATGTATATTTTAATGAAGTGAGCAGTGAGATTCCTGACAGGCATCAGCAACTTTGAAATAGTGTCTTCCAAATTTCTCATACAGTTTGAAAGTAATGAGATTTGTTTCATAAAGTGATGAAATTTATGCCATAAATTATCTCTGAGAGAAGAGTGCTTCTTAAAGCAGTATCTTTGCCTTGGTAGAAATCAGGTTGTAGATAGTTGTTTAATGGGAAGCTTTTGCAAAAGCAATCAGAGCTATCTTCTTTTTCATAATTTTTGCCAATTATCAAAGAAATAGAGCACATGACATCCAAAATATAGTATCACATGGTCAGAAGGAAAGTCATTGAAACCATGATTGTGCTAACTTGGTACTTAAAATATACCCTGTCCATTCAGGTCTTCCTCCCTTCAGACTTCAACAATACAAGGGGGGAGGTGCAAAAAAACTGGAATTTACTTATTAAAAACTGCGTATTTATTCTTATATGTTTAAATATCAGCCACCTTCAAAGCACTCTTAATTTGATACAATACACCTATTCAGACTTTTTTCCACTGCTCAAAACAGTTTTTGAACTAGTCAATTTTGATGTTTTTTAGTGCTGTAGTTTTTTATTTAACTTCTTCTGCATCGGCACAATGTTTCCCTTTGAGGACTTTTTTCATCTGGTGAAACAAAACAAAAGAAGTTGCTTGGGGGGAGATAGGCTGAATAGAGAGTGTGGGACATGGGGGTCATGACATTTTTGATCAAAAAGTGACGAACACTCAGCATGGAGTGGGAAGATGTGATCATGAATCACCCATCATGAAAAGGCAAATGCACTGAAAGTCTTCAAAAAAACTTCACTGAACCCAGATGCAGCCTCTCACAACAAGGTCAGCTGATACACTGACACAGATGGGTTCCTAGGACACTCACTTAGCAGGGGAAGCCAGTACTATAAGGGGCCTGCCCTCCAGAAGATAATTCCAGTTTTTTGGGGTGTCCCCCCTCATACCCACAGACAGCTTTCTAGAAATCAAGTTATGTTTCTCAGAATATTCAGAATGTGTTTTCTTAGACTTTGCACACTAACCTGTCCTTTAGAAAAATGAGCATGTTTAAAACCAGGGCTTTTTCCTAAAAATATATAATATGCTGAAATAATTTTGTTTAATAAGAAACCATTAAACCTAACATACATTATAAAATAAGATTAGCTTTTGTCAGGCTCTGCATTTCCTCTGCATGTATTCTTGTCCTAAATTTAGTTATCATGCATTTTCTAGTGCAGTGAAAGTCAGCAATCATCTGCTAGATAGTCTAGTCAATGGAGTGCTTGAAGATTGACTTACCTTGTAATCCACACAGTAGATATTATGAATTTCAAATTACCTCTAGAGAGTGAGTTTATGTTCATTGCCATAATACTGAAACTCAATGGTTATTTCTTAAATCATAGTCAGAAACCTTTTCCTCTAATGTGCCCTTGAACATAGACGAAGCTGCCCAGAGGTATGGCTTATCCAATAAGAAAACAGAAACAATGCACAAGCGATTATGCTTATGTTAACAACTCTTCATTGAGTATCTGCCAAGTTCTAAGATATCTTCTTGGTGCTGAGAACATAGGAATGAACAAGATACAAGAAGTTTATAAGCCCTAGGGAGCGCAGATAAGACTAAAGTAAACAAATTCATAAGATACTTTCATAAGCTGACTAGAGCTCTGAATAGACAATGTGATGGAAGGAGATGATGAAGGGACAGTCCAGCAGACCTCCCTGGAAACAGGGCATTGGAGTTGACATTGAAACAGTAAGACTTTGGGACAATAAAGTATATTTGTTGCTTTTCTTTTTCTGAGTGACTTTTAATGGTCATTTTAACCATTCACAATTATTGTTTATCTAGAGGATTTTAATAATCATTCATGTGTTTCTGACATGCTTAATTCTATTAGTTCACAAATCCCCTCCCCCCAAACTAAGTACTATAAAACTCTCACAAACTTTATCTGCAACCAGATTACGCTTTGAACAAGAGAAATAATGTATTCTTTTACATAGTCATATGGTTCAAATTTTATACTTTTTGAATTTTTTTCAGAAAGCCATCATTAAGTATGCAATAATGATGATGGTTATATTTCTTACATATTTTTATGTGCTTCATGATAACTCTGTGAAGTTGGTAATATGGTTATTCTCATTTTATAGATTACGAAACTAAGGCACAGAAAGATTATGCAATTTCCCCAAGATTTCCAGCTAGTAAGTAAAGTATCATGGTTATAGAGAACTTCTTTTTAACCATGACACCACAACCACCCAAATAAAACCCAATAAGTGAAATATGCTTTTTATTTTTTCTAATTTAGAGTTCCTAAACGTGTATGGTTATTGTTATCTTAAATTTCACCAAATTAAAATAGTAAATTGAACACTGCTATGACCCTTGTCACTTTGAGGTTTGAATTTGAACAACAAATCTTATAGACTGTTATTTCTTCCTGGATACTCTATGAACAATGCCAATAACAGTTACCACATAAATATTGATACTATGAGGTACTGATGTATGGACCAAACATCCAGGCTTTTTTCAGATATGGATATAGAATACAAAATAAATGTGCATTTCTATAAACATTTGGAAAATTCTATGTAACCAGTTTATAATAACATGTTCTGATATCTTGTGCTGACTCTTAGCTTCCAAATTCTCACAAGGAACATATTTGACAATTTTTCAGGAGTTAATCAGTTATTCAGTAATTAAGTTACTGGTTCTCATTCTACTTTTTCTATTTCAAAATATCATGGAGCATTCTTTTGTTTCCAGGATTCTGGTACCTCTCCTCCAGTTCTCCAAAAATCTTCAAAAATCACAGACAGGGACATTGGGATTTCAGCTTCAAGGTCTTTAGAAGTTAACCATTTTGAAAACAATATGTATTGCCATGTTTTCATTTTAATTCTGAGGAGGAAAATGGATTCTAGTCATCTAAACCAATATTTAAGAAAGAGTCTCCTTTTACTCAAATATATATATATATATATATATATATATATATATATATAATATTAGAAAAACCCTTTGAAATTTGGGAACAGCCATGCAAATGTATTCAGTGATAGCAGGAACTACATATAAAATGTAAGGTTGTTACCTAAACAGGGCCACCCACATTAGATATTCAAAATGCTAAGGTGGAGGTATAGAGATTCATAGCAGACACTACTCAGATCATTGAGTACTTATAGTAACAAATTAATTTAACCTCTAGACCTAATTTCAGTCAAGATTTATGTAAAGGTATATATAGTAACTGTTAACTTCATTTTCCAAAGCTTTCAAAGAAGTAGAATGTTCTTTGACATTTCTTAGAAAAAGATTTCTCTGGTGTAAAATTTTAGGATAGAGTCATTTAATCATCTTACTAAATCTCTAGCTGACTAGAGCCATGTACTACACATAATTCACATGTTCCTTTACAAAAAGCTAGTAAGTCATTTTTTTTCCTCAAGGACTTACTTCAGTGCCCTGTGTTCCTCTAAGGAGAGTCTTCTTGTTTACCCTTTGGTTTTATAGGGACATTTTCAGATCTAATCTGTACTTTTCATATTCAAGAGCCTGCTATAAATTAATCTATAAGCAACTCGATGCTTAAGATGTAAAGATTAATTCAAAGTACTGAACCTTTCAGTCTTACGCCCTTTAGTGGAAAGGATTCTTAAGCTCTGAACTTAATGGCAAAGTTGCACACTGCTCACCCCTAGGAAACTTCTCAAGGTTTAAGCAATGTGTTTTCACAAGTGCAGGGGAAATGAGGACAGGGAAGGGAGTCATGCTGGGCAAGAAGACAATGGTGTTGGGATTGGGGAGCTTAGGAGAGGGGACAGCAAGAGACAGAAGGGGCTGTAATGGAAGACCCATGGGTTAAATATGATGGACTTTAAAAGGGGGAAGAGCGAGGGACATCCAGGCTTAAAATGAAAAGAAACAGACTGAAACAGAGACATTATTTGGAAAAAAATGAATGAAAAAAGGAAATAACATATTTCAGGCAAATGACTGTGGGCCAAGAAGGAACACAGGAATGTGCCATATGAATAAAGCCAATGGCTAGGGTGACATTTTTATTTTTCTAATTTATGTTTTTAGTTATTCAAAATCTTTTTAAAATAGGCATAAAAATATAAACAGACATACTTTTATCAGAAAGCCATGCAACCTTAGCTCTTATAGTATTTCTTGGGATTCCAGTACACACACATCCAACCTCCACTGACTCCAGCCAGAGACCCCAGGGTCCCTACTGGACCAGTATCTGTCAGTGCATTTCCAGAATACAACCAAGCATAGCCACCAGGCTCCAAGAACATAAGCCTCACACAATCTAACTTCAGCCTACTACAATTTTCTACCAACTCACATTAGCACAAGATCAAAAAGCTCTGCAGCGCCATAATAATCTATGCATTTACTACTCTAGTTAGTGAAATCTCCTTAACAGGGAATATCTATCCCCTATCAATCAATTGTTTAGTTGCTAATGGCTATTCCTGAAGGTCTTGTCCACGTAAAGACATGTACAATTCATTGAAAAATAAACTACTCAGATAAGAGGGCACAGAATAGTGATTCTTGCTGTCACATGGCAGTATGGTAGTGCAGTTAGGCCACCGAGATCCAAATCCGGCCTCTGCCTCTTACTGCCTCTAGTGCCTGGGGAAGTCACTTAACCCGTCTCAGCCCATATCCTCATCTGTGAAATGGAGAAATAACAAATCTTCCTTCACAGTGTAACTACCCAGTAGTTATTAATGTTCAAAACAACTGAAATTAGAATGGTATTCTAATTTAGGGTTAGGGTTAGAATGGTATTCTTCATCAGTCTGTGCTTAGAATTGCCCAACATATCTTTCTCAAAGAGCACAGTTGCTTCGAGGGCAACATTTTGCATGGGAACATTTAGGGGGTCTTTGGGATTTGTAATGCCAGACTCAGTCCCTCCTTCAGCAAGAAGGGAACCAACCAGAGTAAATGGCCAAGGGCAGGGTGCGGGAGCCATGAATACAGCAGCTCCTTTTTCTCTCATATTGGCAGGGATTGCAGGCCAAATCTTAGCTGTACTTTTAGAAGCTGTGCAAAACTACTGCTTGGCTCTTAACCAAGAAAACGGGACACCTTCTGGCAGTTTTTCTTGGTGATGTAAGATACCACAATGGAACAGTATAGCAGCAAGAATTTCCATCTCTCACGTGGCTTCCTCCTTAAAAATTCCCTCCAACAAATAATTTGCTGTAGTATCAAAGTTTTCCCTTCATGTACTGAGATTATTATTTAGTAGAGGAGCTTCAAGAAAATTCTAGTGCTTGGGACAATCCAATAAATTTTTTTTTTGAAATATTTAACTCACCACATGGTAGAAAGCTTAATTCTATCCTACAACAAACTTATTAACCATGTTAAAAAACAGCAATACTTTTTCCCACAGATTCTATACCTAATTCTCTTGTTCCTACTAAATTTGAAAGTAAAATAAGTAATTGAAAGCTAGATTACCATTCTTCAAGCAGAAGCCAAATACAAAATTAAAAATAATCAGTTGAAAGATTTCCTCCCACACAGACTACCTGAATCCAGGAGCACTGATATTACCCAAGTTTTCAAGTTCAAGAAGAAACAAGAGCTGGCAGTGGTTATAAGGAGTAGTCACTAAGACACAGACAGGGGGCTTTCACTAACACAATCTGGAAGGGAGCAAGGCAGAACCTTCTGGAAACAAATGGCTTGATTTGAGAAGTATAGACCTACATAACTTCCTAGACCTCCAAGTTGTCATGCCAGAATTCAAATCTTCTGTTTCATGGAGAAAGAGAACTAGAATCTGTAAAGAATGTGCAAGTCATAGCCTGGCCACTGCTTGCGATTATTTGTGGGACAGGCAGTTTCTAAAAGGAAACAAAATCCCTAACTCACTCTTGATCGGTAAGTACTTGGAAGACAAAGATTGCTCTCTGATTCCTTTTTTCTTTTTCAATTACAATTTACATTCAATTTAGTTTTTCCTCTGAATTAATCACTTTTCAGTTCTATTTTTAGTCTTTGAGTTTTAAAGAGTGACTTTTTAAGTCAGTGGGTTTTCAGTCATTCAGAAACGCAAGCAGGCGAGGTGCAAGGTATTCAAGAGATCTTTCAAGAGGCTGTGCCTGGATGTTTGGATGCCAAATGCAATCTCCCCAAAAATTCACGTTGGAAACATGCTCTTTGAAGTGTAGGTTAGCCTCAAAAAAAAAAAAAAAAAAGTTCATACAACGGGTAAGAATGTCCATTTACCATTTTCTTCTTTCTCAGTAATTTTCTTACGAAGAAAAATGATAAATGGTACAAACTTATTTCACATGTTCCAGGCTCTGTCCTCTTTGTTAGAGGCAAGCAGAGCCGTCAGCACATCTGGAAACCAGCGCAGGAGATGGCATATTAGTTGTCCAAAAATTTCTTTGGAAAGTAGGAACAGAGGCAAGGGAAGTCGTATGTGAGGGCCCAGTTGTTCATGGCAACCTACCGTGGCTTGGATGTCAAGGTTGCCTTCTTTTGGGGAGGAATGATCGTACACATGGTAAATGGAGTGCATACAGTAAAGCCAGTATAAACACTGATGTTTTGTCTTCTGACAGCATATGAATGTGCAAGCATTAAGTTATAGGAGAAAAGGGGCTAATTTTAGATTTGTTCCTAGCCCTCTCCATGTGAATGGTGTCGCTGTGAGCCCAGCAATGAAGTTCACTGTGTTGTAGCAGACTGCGCAGTTCCTGAGTGTGTCAACCCAGTCTATGAACCAGAGCAATGTTGTCCTGTCTGCAAAAATGGTAAGACCATATTGCATTAGCTTTCAAAGAGGGGTTAGTGCAAAATACAAATATTTCACCACTGCACACCATTCAACGCAAGAGCCCTCTAAGATCTGCCTGTGGTGTTTCAATATGGGCGTGGTCAATTTATATTTTTACCCCACCCTAAAATGAAAATAAACCAGCAATGGGTGAATCATGAAGCTTTCCAATGGGGAACTAAATCTCTTATAAGTTGACACTGTTGTGATGCCTATTATTTGTTGTTGATTTATGAGGAGGATATTGGAAAGAATAAGTACCATCTTTTTGTAGTGACTGAATTTCTCTCTTGTGGAGGCTGGGAAGCAGTTCACATCATTTCACGGTGCAAAACCCAGAATCAAGAGGCTAGATGCCAGGTATTTTTCTTTTGGCATAGATAAGACTTTAGGTTTAAAGTTTTCAAAGAAAAACAAAATTTAATTATTAATGCACTTAAGTTGATGTAAAAAAAGACTAGAAAGTTTAAGACTTTTATTCTAGGTTCTTATCACAATGCAATCTTGCTCTCATAGTAATTTTGCTATAGAGGGGAATTTTTAAATACGATTGCAGGTTTCTTTTTGGCCCTCATGGAATAGAATGGTAGAAATGACTCCAATATGTTAATTACCCAAAATCAAGGTGATGCTTCAGAAAAGACAATGAAATGCCACAAACCCAGAACAGCATATCAGTGAAGTCAATATTATACTCTTCCTACAGGTCATATACTACGAAGAGAAGAAGCTTTGCTAGGTAACACTCCACCAATGTCCCCTCTTTGCATTAACATCTGCTTGAAAAAAGTGGTTCTAGCTCTTAATTAAGCTGAGGTCACTCCTTATGCCCTTTCTTGAGTTAGCACTGCTCATCTTCCTCTATTACACTTTTTTTGTCTAAATTTGGCATGATGTTAGTTCACATAATAATCTTTTACTTTGAAGAATTATAATTAGTAAAGAGAGGCATCAGGTTATTTAGTTAAAGAAAGCTCAAAAGCATCTCTCTTTGCTTAATAATTTTATGTTTTGGTATCTTCCCAAAGGATTATAAAGAACCCTATGACATTTTTTCAGGCACAGTTTTTACTCTTTCTGATCATATAAATCCCTTGAGTTTCATATTAGTCTGCTCACCTGACTTCTCATTTTTTTCTTATCTCTCTCACCCAACTGATCTGCATCCTGGTGACCATCTCTCTGACTTAAAATGAGGAATAAATATCCTCCTGAAATTCTACTCTAACTAATATGAGCAAAGAAGTAAAATTTAAGACTTTATGTTTTTAAAGTAATTTTAAAGAAACTGGAAAAGATACAAGGAGAACTATAAGATGATTTAATGGCTGAGAAATAGGACCTATGAGGACAGACTGAAGGAGTTAGCATAATTTGTCCTGGAAAAGAGAAGGCTCAAGGGAAACCTAACTGTCATAAAGTATATGAATGGTTAGTCTGTAGTGAAAGGGGATCTGTTATTTTTAATTTTCTCCAAGGACAGAAGGAAGAAAAAATCAGCTACATAATCAATCTTTAAAATTAGGATTGACACGTCTTTGACTGAAGACTATTATTCCCTTTTTTTCCCTAGAAGCAATGGTCGAAATAGGTCCTTGAGGATCCTCTCTTCCCTCAGGGGCCCTGGGTAGCTTTGTTTCACACTTAGGGTCAACAAAAATTGTGCTTAGAGTTTAAAAACTCTTGTCTGGGCATACTTAGAATACTCACAGAATCAATGTTTACAAGCCCATATATTTAAATAGAAGTTTTACACATACGTCTGTCACATCCTCCTAGCTACCCCACACTAAAGCCTACAATATATTCAGAGTTAATTTCTGTGTCAAATGTTAGATCAGCCACTACAAGCTAGTCACGCTTGACATGATGTCACCCAAGACTATCCGATTTCTCTCTATTATGTGCCAGAGTAGGAATCTGTCTTCAAATGAAACCCTCTTTGTACAAATTATATATATATATAATGAATAGACCTCCTTGTTCAATTAGTTAATTAATTAGTAACCCATTCGTATTCCTGAAGAACATATGTTGATAGACTAAGATATATTGATAAAGGTTTCCAAATTTTGTTCATGAAGCAGTGCAAAACCATCACTTCTGTTACCTTTTGCCCTTTCCAAAGACATTTTTTATCTTTTAAATAAGAGACATGAACCTAAATTAGAGTTAGGAGGAACACTAACTCTTACTGTACTACAACATTATGACAAATTATTTTTTCGTTGTTATGTACCAGTAATTAGTCACTTGTGCTCAAAAGTAGAGTATCATCATTGTCAGAGAAGAACAAAGGACCACTAGAGAATCCTCATGACCACCTGTGTTACCAGTATTTTTATTGAGACAACAGACCGAGCCCAAGTCTTGCTTGTCTCATTGGAAGCCTTGCCAAGCGAACAGAAACAGATGATCCGTGTATAGAAAAAGTAGGGGAAAATACATGTTTATTATGACAATATAACTAGCACAATTTCCTAAATTTCCGACACATGATCAGCCTATCTCATTCTGTATGACAAGATTAATTTGACCACTACAATGTAAACTATTTTAAGCATATGCTAATATTTTCTTACATTTAAAAAAAGATAAAAATCTACCCTGCGGGCTCAAGGTAGAGGCACTAGATCTTAATATCTGAACAGTGCTGTAACATTTTCTACATTTTAAAAATCTTCATAAATATTGAAAATTTTCAGTTTGCATAAATGCTGATTATCTTGGCTGCCAAATACTTTCCTTTTGCATACTAAGATTTTTCTGCCTTCCTGAATTATAATTTACCAAGAGCAAGAGGCATTAAAGACATAAAATAAAAGTTTAAAGGAATAGAATCTACCATACCTAACATTAAGTCTCAATATTTAGCTAATAGCAAAATCTTTCCTCTCAGATTATTTAAGGCCAAACAAAGCAAAAAGTATGACATGTGTAGTTTTCCAGAAAATAGTAGTTTGCAAATGTAAATATAACGATTATCTTTAATACAAGTATTTTTTTTAAATATTACAAATTATAAGGTAATATGCTCCCTTGGCTAAACAATGATAGCTCATCTTTATTATCCATAATATAATTTTAAGAATACACTTAAAGACATATACTTCTAAAATTTGTCTCTAAGCATGTTTTTAAAAAAAGAAAGGAAGGAAGGAAGGAAAAATTTTAATTTCCCGATCTCAATGATTACCTCAGGCAAGATTTTCAATGGTTATCAATAAATATAGCCAAGCCATAAAACATACTCCATTACATTAAAGTTAGTTTAGCACCAAATAAAGACTCTCAATTTAGTCTGAATAAAATAGAAACATTGAGGAAAGATGTGAATGGCTGGGCACACACAAACCAGGAGGAACAAGAGGACAGTAATTATTTGGGGAGAATTGGAGGGGCTAACATAGGAATTTATTGTTTTAAAAAATATTATTAAGCATTTGCTTCTCCCTCTTCTATATATCTGCAAGAGCTAGTAATTCAAATGCCTGCTGAACGATATGACATTTCCAGACTGTTTTACTTTTCCCAAGATGGTATTACTTTGACCTATCTTTCAGCCCCAATCCTTTCCATGTGAATTAATGAATACCCTTTATGGTTTTTTTCTTGTAGTTTTTATAATATGAAAAAATGGGTTAGCACAGCATCTGCTTGAAGAGAACATTCTACATTGGCACACCTTATAAATATTTCAAATATTTGGTAACATCATATTTTTGACTGGAGAAATATATGATTATTAGGGCATCCAAATGACTAACTGTACTTTTTTACATTTCATCAGGCAAGATGTCAGTGAATTATATGTTTTCGCTAGGATATATAGACAGACAGTTTTCATGGTTCTGAAGAAAAAGTCACTTCATGAAAAATCGGAATAGACAGGAAACACCCACAAAATCCTCAATACACATGAAGTGAGGCATTTTCATATCCTTTCTAACTAAACTAACGTTCTCATAAGCCCTGTTTAAATATTTAATTCCATATCCCTACTCTCTTCTAGTTTAGCAGTGAAACTCATAAAGCAGGAAACAGGCCAGCCAAAAGGGCAAGATAATAAAGGGGTGGGGAGAGGGGGGGGGAGAGAAAGAGGGAGAGAGAGAGAGAGGGAGAGAGGGAGAGAAGGAGAGAGGGAGGGGGGTGAGGGAGAGGGAGAGAGGGAGAGAGAGAGAGAGAGAGAGAGGGGTGAGAGAGAGAGAGAGAGAGAGAGAGACTGCACTTCAGCGCCACCCAGCGTCTTCTAGAGGTACTGGGAGAAAATGTTTGACACATAATTGATACTATGTATCCCTAATATATAAATTGTTTCTTGAAATAAGAGAAAAACAATTCCACAGAGAGGGAGGAAATAAGCGAAGGCATATAAAGAAAATTTACAGAAGAAAGCCAAATGTCTCATAAATATATGACAATTTGCTTTACCTCACAAGGGAGAAAGAAGGTAGAAATTAAAGAGATGACAAAATTGTATTGGTAATAATTTGAGATTGATGATACCTCAAATTAGCAAAAGTATTAAGGGCAGAGAATGTTCGAAAACTTTTAAGAATGTTATTTACACCATAATTTTGATTTAATTTAAAATCAGAAATTCCATCTCTTGTACTTTGTCCCACATTCATGTCCGACATTTTTACTGCATTTTAAGAGTGAAAAGGTGAGAGAAAATGTAATAGGTTTTCAATGGAGTAATAAAATATATTTAATCCTTTAAAAAGATCTTACTGATATTTTATTGCTGTGTAAAATAAGCAAGGAGTGTACAGTAAACTACACATTATTTTATACATAATATAATAACATATCCTATATCTATAATACATACATTTATGTGGTATATTTAAAATATTTTATTGTTAACTGACATATAGTTTTAAGTAAATATTAAATTTGTGTTTATATTCTATAGGAAAAGAGCTAAGTGGATACACAATAGAAAATTAACAATGATCCAATGATTACTTGTAGGAAGTAGAAATAAGAAGTAAAAAGGGAGACAAGAGATAATCTCTTCAAAACATTAAATCCTTACGAATTGATGTTAAAACAATGGAAAAGTACGCAAACAGGGAGCTCACAAACAAAATACAAATGTTTAAAAGATATAAAATTGTAAGCCTCATTAATTAGATTAATTTTTTTAAACTTTATTTTGTTATTTTTGTATGTAGCATAAAGCTTTTGAAGAATACACACCAAATTTTTAACAGTGATCCGGTGATAGGAGTAATTAAAGAGTAGAAGTGAAATGGAAAAGCAGAAAACTTTGACTTTTTATTTCATGGGCCTCTTTATTGCATGAATTTTCAATAAACCATTCTATTTTATAATTTAAAGGGCTATATCAATCCTTTAAAGAAAAGATAATTATAATGTTATTTAAACACTTTCATTGGAAAGACAGAACAATTTTCCATTTCTTTTTCTTTTCTGGAGTATAATATTGATACAAACCACAGATTACACACTAAGAAAAAGAAAGTAGAGGGCAACCTTACTTATGATTAGTAATGAAGAACTATTAAAATACTAATCCCCAATCTAAATCCATTGGGTTGTGCACATATTGTATAATATATTATATCACCAATGGGTCTAGTTTCACATCATCTCAGTTCAGGTTTTCATCCCAACTAAGTTTTGGTGTAAAAGTTAGGAAAAATTGGGGGGTTTAAGAGATTATGGGAAAGGGATTGCATATTTGTGTTAGCAAACAGAATCTAGCAGTGGGTTAAAATAATTATTTATCCTGACCAAGTGGAATTTAGAAAAATAGCTTAAAACTAGGAACTGTCTAAATATAATTTATTTGATTACTAAATTATATACATGACAACATTAGACAAAAATCAGCAAAAACTACTGACAAAAACTGTTCAACAAATAAGACTGAGTAGATAATTTTTATACAGTAAAATACATCTACCTCAGGCCAAAAAGAAAGCATAATATTTAAACACCGAATGCATTCTCAATAAAGTCAGGAATAAAACCAGGATGCCCACTATTTAAAATTTTAGACAGAGAGTAGATATAAACTAGCTGATATAATTAGAAAAAAAAGGGGAAGAGAAATAAATGAAAGAAGGAGATAAAAAATTTATATTAGCATACGTTATGATTGTGTACTTGAAAGACACAATACAATAGACTAAAACTACCATAAAGATAGGATACAAAATGAATGTACAGATATTTTTATATGTATGTGTGTGTATATAATTATTAAAATAAAATAGTGGCACTGATATATAGTACAGAAATATCAATAGAATATAATAGAAAGTTCATAAACAGACCTAAGAACAGGAAAATTTTGTATATAACAGATAAAATATTACTTTAAATCAATGGAAGAAAGATAATTTGTAGAAGACAAACAGGATAAAGTGCCTGAAAAATATTTTAAAATTCCTATCTTATCTGATATTTTATAAAAAAATTAATTCAACAGAGATTTAAATATAAACTTTCCAAAACAGTACAAGAATATACCCCAGATAATTTGATTTTGTAATCCTGAGTGGCTAGATTTTAAAAAACATAGCAAAACAAAACATAACATCACTGTAAAAATATTAAAAACTAGGGAAAAAAATTAATCTTATATCCCAAAGGATTACTCTCTCAGATCTATGCAGAAGCTCTTAGAAATTGATAAAGAAATTGACCAACTATTTTTAATATGGGCAAAAACTTCAAAAGTCTTTAAATAAGAAATAAAACAAAAAGTTTCTAAAACAAATGAAAATTTGCTCACACCACTTACAGAACATAAAAATTGATACCACTTTTAACTTACAGATCGGCAAAATTTAATAAAACAGGCAATATTTCACATTGCTAGTGCATGTATAAATTGGTACAATACCCCCAGAAGAAATTTGACAATGTATGTCAAAATCAAGGTGTATGTATCTTTTACCAGAGCAACAACACTTCTATTTACAGATGTGTCAAATGACAGTTGAGCAATGTTGCTCATTTTCTGTGTTGTACCTCCAGTTTTATGATTAATGAAATATAATCAGAAAATTTATAGAAATAACTATAGATTTAAAATTTTAAATTAAATGTGCTATTAGCTGATAGTCAAGAAGAAGTAATTTATTTTTTTAATAACAATGAAACACTTCTATCATATTATAATTTAATTAGCTCTCATTTGCCTGCCTTTTATTCCTTCATCCCATAATACATTTGTAAACTTTAATTGCATGTTGCTCAAAATTGTGTAATAGAAATCTGCTTAGCATCAAGTAGTTGGCTACTTGAAAAAAAATTTTTTTTGCCCACACCCAAGGACATTTTTTCAATGCTGAGACAGAGAGAGGAAAAAAAAAAAAAAAAAAAAAAAAAACATGGATGTGAGAGAGAGACATTGATTGGTTGCCTCTGGAACCCATAACCTAGGTATGTGCCCTGATGGGGAATTGAACCCGCAGCATTTCAGTGTGCAAGACAATGCTCTAACCAGCAGAGCCACACTGGCCAGGGCAGTTGGCTACTATTTAAAGAAAAATAAATAAATATTAATGTTTGGTAGATATATGTATAGTTTTTAAAACTTACAAAGATCTATTTTAAAAATAAGAGGACAGCAAGATTGTGAAATGTGAAAACTCAAATTTGTTAGGCTGCTATTTCTCTAGAGATAAATTACATGGAAATCCTATCAAATTTTAGTAAATTGACAAAAGTTGGAACATTTAAGTACATGAATGAAAAGGAATGCACTTGGTAAGATTGAGAAATTCAAGCCACCAGATAAGTTAAAATATGTAAAGGTATAATAATTTAGTGTGTTGGTGAAACAAAAATAATTAGATTTATAGAAAAATATTAGAAAGTACCAACATTTGTATTACAATTTAATATGCAATTAAAGGGACATCCAAGTATCTGATGACAGAAAGTATTATTCTAAAAATACATTTTAAAGGTTAATCATTCTAAAGTGAAATTACATTTCTGCCTTAGCCATTGTACAAAAATAAATTTCAGTTGGATTAAAGATCTAAATCTAAAAAATGAAATCATAAAAAATTTGTGCAATAATGTGAATATTAATTTACTCTCAGAATAGGGATGGTCTTCCTAAACATAAAAATACAGAATTTATAAAAGCAAAAATTAAAATGCAAAATAAGCAACATAATTCTGTCCATAATTTTCTTCATAAATTAAAAGAGGACCATGTCTGTTTTGGAATGGTAAATATAACTGACAATCTCATGTACTATGGGTGAGAACATGAACAGATGTATTCTCTCTAAAGGGCAATTAAAGTGTGCAGGACTTGCTCCAACAATGTCACTTCTAGAAATTGATCAAAAAGAAATAATTGATAAGTACATAAATATGTGTATATAAAGGTATTTATTACAAAGTTGTTTATAACAGCAAAAACTTAGAAAACCTAACACCTAAATATTCGATAATAAAGTGTTTTCTTTTTAAGAAAAGGAATATCTACATGAACTGTCTACTAAGAAAACATGACAAGTAATGTTATAGAAAAAAATTAAGACTGTCCTCCACATAAAAAAATACATGTTCAGAGTATATTATTAAATAAACTAGGCAGTGTTGCTCAATTGGTTGGGCATCATCCCACAAACCAAAAGGTCACCAGTTTGACTCCCAGTCAGGGCACATGCCTGAGTTGTGGGTTTGGGCCCAGATTGAGGTACATATGGAAGACAACTGATCGATCTCTTGCATCAATGTTTCTGTCCCTCTCCTTCTCCCTCCCTTCCCCCTTTCTCTAAAATCAAAAAAAAAAAAGAATTAATTAAATTTAAAAGCTTTTAAATATAAGTAAATAAAAATAAACTAGTAGGTCAAAAGGCAATATATATGATGCTATTTTTTTTTAGAAAGACTATTATCATATGTATAGAAAATGACAGGATGCAGATACTTCTAAATGTTATGGTACTTAACTCTTTTACTTTCTTCCCTTTGCTAGCCCATATTTTCTAAATTTCCTACAACAAACATGTATTATTCTTGTGATTTAAAATTATGATTTAAAAGAGAAAATAGAAAAACTTCTTTAAAAGATTATGTAAAATTTTCTCACTATTTTATAATTTAATAACTAAATAATCAATGATGTGTTACTTATTAGAAATTGCACTATAATTCCTTGTAACAATTTGTACTCTGTAAATTAACTAACCAACTAACAATTCCACCACTTGACTTTTAGCTCCTTAACTTGAGATTTTTCTAATAAAACATTTGGACAAACCTCATTGCCCATTTTATGTGCCTGTTAGGACAATGGCTAAAATATTCACTTAAGTAAATCCATTTATATTTTCATAAAGCTATTGTGCAAAATCAGCCTTTTAAGTATGAGTACTGGATGTAAGTCTCTCACCTTAATTTGATATTTCCTCACTCCCCCAAAGGCAGACAATTTGTAACAAGCGAAAGACCAACACTGCAAACAAACACACAGGAAACAAAAAAATATTTGACAACTGCACGTTCTCAGTTGCTACAGAGCCCTTGAAAAGAGCTCATGATGAAAGCACATTCTTAGGAAAGGCAGTTTCAAAGTCTGCATTTCATTGACTCCATAACTGAAGGTCAGAATTATCATATTCGTATAAAGTAGATGTCAAAACAGAGTGATTATGGATAGCTATTTTAATGAGCCACAAACAATATTGCTTTCATAGAGCTCCCTTCCAAGAATGAAAGAAAATATTGATATTTATGTTTTCTTAACCATCAGGATTCCCTCTTAATTCATCAGCAAATTAGATTTCAAAAACATTATCATACAATGTTGACACAATGAAAATTAATGCCATATTCATTTCCTGCTAATTACATCTCTTTTCTAAATATCAGGACTACCCGGTCCTTCAGAAAATGAAAGAAGGCCAAATATGCAAAAATGTGAACTTTTTCTGTTTCCTCCTCCACTAAAGGAAAAGCTTAGGGACTGTGTTCTCCCTACAGAAATGTTTGGAATGTCAAGTCCAGTCCTCCCGCAAAGTGCACACTTACTCCCATGGGAAAAGACACATTAGGAAGTTGCACTCACCCCTTCAAGTGCCGTGTATTATTTTACTGTTCAGTGTATCACTGCCACGGGGCACCTGAGAAACCAGAGGAGGAGTAACAAGCACACACACACTACCTTTTCCTAAGCGTTCATACAACCTCAAGGCAATCTGGTTCAAAATTGGTAGCTTGGCCAAGTGTTGACTACATCTCCCAGATCCTGTGCATGCATTTCTATGCTTCTCCATTACTCTTGAGCCTCTCTTCAATTCTGTTTTTATAGAATGTCGCTGACTTTTAGGATCATATACAGTCATCTCTAATAAAACACCTCTGTGAACTGGGGATGGCAGTTACAGCGCAATTGGTGTCACCAGCAGGTTCCTTGGGAGACAGATTGGATTCTAGGAGTAATTAAGCGGGGTGAGATCTGACTGGGAAGCCAAGACATTCAGTCTGTCCAAGATTTGTGAACTCCGAGAAATAATCTCATCTGTCTAAGGGAGGCTTAAGTCATTGGCCACAGGCGAGCCACAGAAATGTGGAGCCACCAGTCTATAATGACCCCCAAGCTCTCCCTCGCCTGCTCAGACATCCACGTGACTCTGTTATGAGAGTTAATTTGGTCACTGCTGACAACAAAGGCACAGATTATGTCTCAGAGTCTCGCTTCACCCAAACCTCCTTTCTGATGCAGACACGTGAGGAAGTCGTCCTAATTCCACCTCACGTCAGCATCGCCATGTAGAAGTACAGGTTTCCCAGAAATGGAGGTCCAGAGCAGTCTGTCCCACCCACCCTCCTTCCACCCCAACTAATTAATGTCGACCTTTGCGGTCAGATAAGACAGAAACTCTTGGTCCTATACCTCCCATGCCATTGGTAAAGAGAGGATCCAGAACTCTGAGTGTCCCTGAAAACATCCTAACACCTCCTCAGCCAACAGTCACAGCCTCGCCCTCACTGTTGGACTTGGGATACTAAGAACCAATTCCTCCCTGCTTTCCTCAGACCCAGCAGAAGCCTAGGAAGTCAGCCCCGGACTCAAATCCGCATACAGTTCTGTGAGCCGTGTGGGGACACCCAAAACTACCACTTCCCATTCCTATCCTTGCTTTTTCGTTTTCCATCACAGCTAACGCCACCTGAATAAAACAGAGTTTACATATTTATTTGCTTGTCTCCCCTCTGTGCAAAAGCATAAACTCCATACAGGCAAGGGTTTTGGTCTGTTTTGTTCACTGTTGAATCCCCCCAACCTATAATGCATTGTAGGTGTAATGATACATTTTTGAATAAGTGAATGAATTAACAAACATCCGTAGTGTTCCTTTGGAAGAGCTAGAATTAAATAAGAAATCTGATTCTTTCAGTTATTTTAAATTCTCTCTTGAAAAGTACTAGTCTTCTATCTCATAGAGAAGGGCTGTCATGGGGAGTCTAGGATGCATTGTGTGATGGGAAGGGGGTGCTTATTCGATTTCTCTTCTAATTTTAGTTTATCACGAAGATTAGTGGTACATATGTTGATGGAAGGTGTACCAACGTGATTTAGAAGAGACGGGCAGAGGGCCAGGGGTAACCAAGTCCAGCTTGATGTTTTACTGCTTCATAATCTTGCCATGGACTCTTAAAGCTTCTGTTTCCTAAGAACTGATTTAACTACGTAATGTAACGGGTCACTTGAGTGTAAAATTAATGTAACACCGTTGCCAGTATTATCCTTAATGATATATTCTATCTAAAAATAGCGCTGGGACTTTTCAGATTTAAGGAAGCTATGAACATTGGCTGAATATGTGATCTGTCAGGGATTGGTGATGTCAGCTGAACGTTGTATGAAGACATGAAACAAATTCAGAAAATGAGACTTGATAACAGGGCAGAGGGAGAAAAACAGATTGCAGGGGATACTGTTTAATTCTAGACATTAACTTGTGCCACTGGAAAAGAAATCAGAAATACGGCCTAAGGCAGGGGCAAAGGAAACTTGCAAACCACTGTTTCTTCTGGCACATAGTGTCTGGGGACCTCTGCAAGGATTGTTGTGGCGAAGGGACAGCTCTTGCAGTAACACCTCTGATATTTAACGTAGCTCTGAGCTGCTTCAAATCAACCCATCAGAAATGTTAGGCCTCTTTTCAAACATATTTATCGTTGGACAGCCCTCCACTGAGGAAATGGAAATAGAAGTTCCTGCGTGCGCACTGATTTGCTTCCACGAGCTTCATTTGTACAAGGTGATGGCAGGGAGCAGCCATAAATGCTGCTGCTTGTCGGGGTGGCTAACACCGAGTCCTCCCTTCCTCTCACCCTCACTTTTATGTGTCCTGCAGAGAGGCCCATAAAGCAGCACACCTGCCTTCTGGAGGGCTAAGTCCAGTTAGTTTCCAGCATTGTTAAAGAACTGCATAGTCGGCGGTGTGGTACCCAAGTCTTTTTCTGAGTTGGAATTTCAAATACAGGACACACAGAGAGCACTAGGGACTAACGTCATGTGTCTAAGGTGTGGGGTTCTCGGCGTCTGCATGCTTTGTCCCGCCTGCTTTGATTTGATGATTTCCTTAGTGAAATAAGTCAGGCAAGAGAAAGACAAATAGCATATAGTTATACTTACTTGTGGAATCTAAAAACCAACCAAACGAAATAAAAACAGACAAACAGAGAGAGAGAGACCAAAGGGATGGTTACCAGAAGGAGGAGGATTAAATAAAAAGGGGCAGGGGGAATAGTCAGCAATATTGTGATGTTTATACGATACCAGATGCTTATTAGAATTAGTGGGTGTTCACATTGTAAGGTATGAAAATATTGAATCACTATATTGTACACAAGAAACTAATCAACAGAAGATTGTATACCAGCTATACTTAAATAAAAATAAGTTTTAAAAAATGGCTGCAGATAGGTGACAAAGAAAAGCAATAAAGGCGGAAAGCTGCAGGGCAGAGGAGAGCATGGGAGCCTTTCAAGCCAGAATGCCTGCAGGCTGATGGGAAGGAAAAAAGAAACTTAATTGGATTCTGTTTGAACTTCCAGCAAAGGCAACCGTCCAGTCCCTGAGCTGAGGGACGTTACCAGCACCTCTACCACATCCTCTGAGGTGTATGAAAACTTTCCCATCCCATCATCAAAAATAGCGCCCCTTCTAGTCTGCTGACATACATGTCCACATACACACATTTATAAGGACTTCCATGCTCACAATTTCTTTTATTTCTAAAATGTTCATAATTCATGTCACTGAGAATTTGAGAACAATAGCTAGAACATTAGGTATTATATCACACCAGTTAAGTTACATATTTTGTGGGGGCTTATCAGATGACTAGGTCATCAAATACAGGCCCCTTTAGTTTAAATGAGGGGAAGAGTAAACCGAGGCTAAAGGGAGACAGTAGATACTTTGAAGATATTAATATATTTAATCTTTACAATATTCCTATAAAGAAGAAACAATAATAATTGATCATTTTCAGGGGAAGAACGAGGTTAAAGTTTATGTTACCCTCAGATACACCATTGGGACGTGCAGCCTGCTCTACCAAACTTAGATACCATTAGCATTTAACCTGTAATTTTCAAGGTAGCTCCATGCCAGCAACATTCTCATTATCAGGAAACTAGTTAGAAATGTAAATGTTGGAACCCATCCCAAATCTACAAAATCAGCGATTCTGGGACAGGGACCCAGCATCCCATGTCTTAATAAGTCTTCCAGGAGATTCAGTGCTCAAAGTGTGAGAACCATTTCTGCCATTCTCAGGTGTCTATGAGGGAGTCTGTTCTCTTTCAAAGGAAGGACAAGTGTGTTTGCTGGGGTGGGTGGGAATAGTAAAAACTGAAATAATCACCAGTCACAGGTATCTGAGATCACGTTACACCAGGATAAGAAGTAAGGCAAAGCTGGAATGGAAGGGCAGGACTACAGAATGCCCTAGAGCCAGAGTGGGCCCCTTAGGTTGGAGAGAATCTAAGAGCAGCAAATTGCAGTGGGGGCAAAAGGAAGTCCCCAGGCCCAACAAGCAACAATACAGGTGGGGGCAACCAGGGAGATGATACTCAGGTTAAGCTGTCGAATGGTTATACTGAAAGATATTTCAAGCCATGATCTTTGAGAGCTAATTTCAACTAATTTCTAAAGGCAGCAAAAGTCACTTGAGAAGGCATGATGATAAAAGGAAAGGCAGTCTGAGACGAACATAATTATTACTGATTCAGCTGTCACTTTCCTCTTTACCGCTCTACTGTGAAGAAGCAGTTGCTTCAAGTGAATTACTCTTTCTGGTCTTAAGTTATGGTAACTATTAAAATTCTAGAGGTCATAATTATAGTTAAGAATACTAACGTTCTAGAGGCCATAATTATAGTTAAGAATACTTAATTTTTAAAGCAGTTATATTGAGGTCTCATTGACACAAAATTAGCTCTACATTATTAAAGTGTACATTTGATGCTTTGCCATATTCGTACCTGTAAAACTATTGCTATAGTCAAGAAAGGGCCCATAATCTATCACTTTCAAAACTTTTCTTGTGTCCCTTTGTAATTCTTCCCTCTGTTCTTCTCGGCGTCCATCCAATCCCAGTAACCTCTGTTCTGCTTTCTGCAATTGTACCTAACTTGGCATTTTTTAGATCTTTGTATAAATGGAATTATTCAGCACGCAGTCTCTTTTCATTCTTTCTTTCAGCATGATTATTTTAAAATTCATGCCCTGGCTGTGTGGCTCAGTGTATTGAGTGCTGGCCAGTGAACCAGAGGGTCACCTGTTCGATTCCTGGTCAGGGTGCATGTCTGGCTTTTTAAAAATATATATTATTAAAGATTTTATTTATTTATTTATTTTTAGAGATAGAGGAAGGGAAGGAGAAAGAGAGGGAGAGAAACATCAATGTGTGGTTGCATCTCTCGTTCCCCCAACCATGGACCTGGCCCACAACCCAGGCATGTGCCCTGGCTGGGAATACAACTGGCGACACTTTGGTTTGAAACCTAGTGCTCAATTCCCTGAGCCACACCAGCCAGAGCTAAATAAAATCTTTAAAAAAATAAAATTATCCATGCTGTCGCATGAATCAATAGTGCATTTCTTTTCTATTGCTGAATAGTGCTCCACTGTACAGTATAATTTATCTATTCACTTGTTGAGAAACATTTGAGTTGCCTCCAATTCCATTATAAATAAAGCTATTTTAAACATTCTTGCACCGTCATTGTATGGATATATGATTTATTTTCTGTGAAAATATCTAGAAGTAGAATGCTAGATCACATGGTAGATGTATTCTAGATCACATGGTAGGTGCATATAACACTATTTTTTAAAATTCCAACAATTTCAGAGTGGCCGTATTATTTCAAATTTCTACCAAAAAATGTCTGAGTGCACCAGATCCTCCACATCTTCATGAGTTTCTGTGATCATCAGTCCTATTTAATTTTAGCTGTTTTAATAGAATTGTATTATTATTTTATTATGGTGCTAAATTGCATTTTCCTAATGAATACTGATGTTGAGTATAATTTCATATGCTAATTTTTCATTAATATATATATTCTTTAGAAGAATTTCTGTTCAAGTCATTTGCCCATTTATATTGGGAATGTTTGTTTTTGTATCATTGACTTTGGGGAGTTCTTTGTATATTTTATGGAGGAGTCCTTTATTAGAAATACACTTTGCAAATATTTTCTCCCAGGCTGCGGATATCTTTTCATCTTTTGAAGAGCAAAAGTTTTTAATTATGATGAAGTTCAATTTATTGATATTTTCTTTTATGAATTGTGCTTTGGTGTTAAAACTATGAAATCTTGGCCCAACCTAAGGTCAAAATGATTTTTTCTCTCTTTTCTTTTAGAAATGTCTTATTTTTAGATTTTACATTTATGTTGATGATTTATTTTGAGCTTATGAATATAATGCAAGAGATTAACTGAAGGTTTAGCACCAGTTGTTGGATAGACTTTTATTTCTTCACTGAACTATATTTGTGCCTTTGATAAAAATGAGTCGTTGAGCCTCTATATGCTTTCACCTATCTATGAACTCTCTATCCTGTTCCACTGACGTGTTTTTGACTATTCTAGGTCCTTTGCACTTCTATCTGAACTTTAGAATCAGTTTATAAGATTCTACCAAAAAAAAAAATTATGGGCATTGAATTGAATGTATTCATCAATTTGAGGTGAATCAACATCTCAACAATAGTGAGTCTTCCAGTTCGTGAACATGATGTATCTCTCTGTTTTGTTCTTCTTTAATTTCTTTCAGAACTGTTTTGTAGTTTTCAGTATGCAAACCTTTCACATCCATGGTCAGTTTCTCCCAGAGTATTTTATGTTTTTATGCTACTTCAGTTAATATATATTTTAAAAATTCTATTTGCTGCTAGCATACAGAAATAAAATTGATATTTGTATATTGATCTTGGATCCTGAAACATTGCTCAACTCAAATATTAGATCTAGTTGCATTTTTTTTGTAGATTCCATTCGACTTTCTACATAGATAATCATGTTACCTATAAATAAAGGCAGTTCTATTTCTTCCTTACAAATTTGGATGCCTTTTAGTTATTCTTATTGCACTTGCTAGAACATTACATACAGTATTGAATAGAAGTACTGAAACCATAGATCCTTGAATTATTCAGATATGGAAGGAAAATAATTTAGTTCTTTCCATTAAATGGGATTTTACCTGTAGTTTTTTCATAGATGCCCATATCAGGCTGAAAAATTTATCTTCTATTATTGCTTCACAAAGATATTTTATCAGGAATGGATATTGGGTTTTTTAAAAGACTTTTCAGTATCAATGGAAACGATCATGTGGTTTTTCTTTTATAGTTTTTTAATATATGATTCACATAGATTGATTTTCAAATATTAAGCCAACCTTGCATTCCTAAAATAAACTACATTTGGTCATGAGGTGCTTTCCTTTTAGTATACTGTTGGACTTCATTTGCTAAAATGTGTTTAAATTTTTTTAATAATATTGAGTCTTCTGATCTAAGTTTATGAGGCACTGTGATCTATAGTTTTCTTCCTTTGCAATATCTTTGCTAGGTTTGCATATCAAGGTATTGCTGATCAACTAAAATGAGTTAAAAAATATTTTCTTTTTTTCAATTTTCTGGAAGAGTTTGTGTAGAATTAATATTAATTTTCTCTTATGTGTTTGGCAGAATTCACCAATAGCCTATAAAGTTATCTGAGATGCAGATTTCTCAGTGAAAAGTTTTTTAAACAAGTTTATTTAATAGCTATAGTGGTATATGAGTTATTACACCCTGAGTCAGCATGGTATGAGCTTCCACTTACTTGCATCTTCTTCCATTTCTTTCTACAGTGTCTTACTGTTTTATGAGTACAGGTCTTTTACATCCTTGGTTAGGTTTATTGCTAGGTATTTTATTGTTTTTGTAGCGATTGCAAATGGGGTCATTTTCTTAATGTCCCTTCCTGTTAGTTTGTTATTGGCATATAAAAATGCAACTAATTTCTGGATATTTTACTTCTCTTATTCAACATAGTACTGGAAGTCCTACCCAAAGCAATTAGACAAGAAGAAGAAATAAAAGGCATCCAAATTGGAAAGGAAGAAGTAAAACTGTCATTATATGCAGATGACATGATGTCGTACGTAGAGAATTCCAAAGATTCTACCAAGAAACTACTAGAACTGAAAAATGAGCTCAGCAAAGTAGCAGGATACAAAATTAGTATCCAGAAATCAGTTGCATTTTAATTTTTTTCTAATTCTCCCTTTTTATTTTCATTCCTTCTTTCCCTTCCCATCTCTTCTTCCTTCTTTTGGATTGAGATTTTTATGGTTCAATTTTATCTTTTGTTAGCTTTTTAAGCTATAATTGTTTAGTTTGTTGTTTATTGGTTCTTTGGCGTTTACAGTATATATTTCTAACTCATTACACCAGACAGTCATGTAATATTATACTATATCATGTATAGTATAAGAATCTTACAATAGTATACTTGAATTTCAACACTCCAGACCTTTGTACAATCGTTGTCAAACATTTTATTTTTACATAAAGCAAGGTAAAAGTTTTACTTTTATTTAAATAGTAAAAGGAGATTTAAATAATAATTTGAAAAATTATATTTACCCATTGGTCTAATTCCAATGCTTTCCATTTCCTTTCTGTATACCAGTATTTCCAAATAGTGTAGTTTTCAATCTGAACAGCTTTCTTCATTATTTCTTGTAGTGCAAATGTGTTGGTGAATTCTTTAAGTATTTCCATGTCTAAAAAATATGTAATTCTATTTTTAAAGATATTTGTATTGATGCAGAATTCTTGGTTTACATTTTTCTTTCACTAATTTGAAGATATTGCTTCACTGTCTTCTTTCTTGAATTTTTTTCTCACAAAATATCAGCTGTTATCTTTATTCCTATGAATTTAAGATGTTACACCCAATCTCACACCCAGCTGTTTTTCCAATTTTCTTTTTATCACTGATTTATGCAATATAATGTTATGCATTTTTACGTAGTTTTCTTAGTGTTTCTTTTTTTTAAGTATATTTTATTGAAAATGTTGTTACAGTAGTCCCAGTTTTTTTTTTCATTGCTCCTTTTTTCCAGTACCCCCCTTCCCTCCAGCAATCCCCACCCCCAGTTCACGTCCATGGGTCATGCATATAAGTTCTTTGGCTTCACCCTTTCCTATATTATTCTTAACTTCCCCCTATCTATTTTGTACCTACCAATATGTTTCTTAATCCATGCACCATTTCCCCACTTCTCCCCCTTCCCCCTCCCAGCTGATAACCCTCCAAATGATCCCCATACCTATGATTCTATTCCTATTCTGGTTTGCTTAGTTGGATTTTGTTTTTATTTTTTAGATTCAGTTGTTGATTGTTGTGAGTTTGTTTTCATTTTACTGTTCAAATTTTGACCTTCTTCTTTTTCTTAAATAAGTCCTTTTAACATTTCATATAATAAGGGATTGGTGATAATGAACTCCTTTAGCTTTACCTTGTCTGGGAAGCACTTTATCTGCCCTTCCATTCTAATGATAGCTTTGCTAGATAAAGTAATCTTGATTGTAGGTCCTTGCTTTTCATCGCCTTAAATACTTCTTGCCAGTCCCTTCTTGCCTGCAAAGTTTCTTTGGAGAAATCAGCTGATAGGCTTATACCCTATATAGGTAACTCTCTGCTTTTCTCTTGCTGCTTTTAAGATTCTCTCTTTATCTTTAACCATTGGCATTTTAACGATGATGTGTCTTGGTGTGATTCTCTTTGGTTCTAGCTTGTTTGGGACTCTCTGTGCTTCCTGGACTTGTATGTCTATTTCCTTCACTGAATTTGGGAAGTTTTCCTTCATAATTTTTTCACATAAGCTTGCAATTTCTTGCTCTTTCTCTTCTCCTTCTGGCACCCCTATGATTTGAATGTTAGCATGTTTAAAATTGTCCCAAAGATTCCTAAGCCTCTCCTCATATTTTTTAATTCTTGTTTCTTCATTCTGTACTGGTTGATTGTTTTTTTCTTCCTTATGCTCCAAATCATTGATTTGAACCACGGTTTCCTTCTCTTCACCATTGGTTTTGTGGGGATTTTCCCTCATTTCATTTAACATAGCTTTCACATCTTCCATTATGTGTTTTCCATTCTCAAGCATATCTGTCAAGCCTGTGAGCACTTTTATCACCAGTGTTTTGAACTCTGTCAAGCCTTTGAGCACTTTTATCACCAGTGTTTTGAACTCTGCGTTTGTTAGGTTGGCTATCTCCTCGTCACTTAGTTCTCCCACTGGAACCTTGATCCATTCCTTCTTTTGGGCCATACTTCTCTGTCTCCTCATCTTGACAGGTTTCTGTATTTGTTTGCCTCTGTATCTTAGGTAGAGCTGTCGCACCTGTTACATTGTGAGGAGCGGAGCCTTAGATATTCGTCAGTACAGGGTGACCCATTTTACCACGTTGTGGTGCTGTATGTAAGGAAGGGATCTGGGAGGAAACAATGTCACTTGCTCGGCCCTTGCTCCTTTTCCAGGCACTTCTCCCATGTCCGTATGGGACTGGCGCCTCTATAGCTGTTGCCCTGGCCATTGTTCCCAGATTCCCAGAGTGGGCGGGTCTATGGACATTCTAGGACCATGGGGGCCCTTTAAACAAGCAGACTCTGCTGAGAAACTGGCAGTACCTTCCTCCACCCCAACCCCCACTGGTTTGCACAGTCAGAAGCAATGAGGCTTGATTTTCCCCAGCACTAGGACCTTGAGCTGTGTGGTTTGGTCTGAGGCTGGGAATGCTCCCCAGGTGTCCCTCCTGACTTTTTAAAACATGTGACAGCACTTTCTGCCAGCTTACCACTGGCGCTGCTGCTGCCACCACCACACCGCATCCTCTCCGTCCTGGCTCCACCCCTCCTACCTGTCTGGGTCAGTATTTCTTCTTTATATCTTTGTTTGTTCGACCTCCATGCAGCTCGATTTTCTGGAACTTCTGGTTGTCTCTAGTGTTGAGGTAGTTGTATTCCTTCTTAGTTGTGGAGGGAGACGCAGCATGTCTGTCTAGGCTTCCATCTTTGCCAGAAGTCCTTAGTGTTTTGTAAGGTTGTGCTTCATTAAACTGTGGACTTGCATGCATATACAAGTTTTGTCACATGCATATACTGACCAATACTCAGCTGAATACTGAAGGAAAGCCACCTGCAGGCCCCCAGAGTCTGTCTCTGGGCAGCTCCCTTTTCACCAATACTCTGTACTGCATACTCAAGCTGTCTTGCTCTCCCCAAAACCTTAGTTCTAATTCTTCAACTCTGGGATTCACTTGGGTTTCACTACCCAGCACTAGAAGCCCTCAAGGCAGAAACATAGGGCAATCATAGAGACAGAGATTTCTCAGGGACCTCTATCCTTCCTTGATTTACTCGTGTATCTAATGTCTTGAGAACCACTGTTTCATATATTGTATTTGTTTTTCATGATTCCTAGTGAGGTTATAAATCTTATCAGTTATTCTACCTTGAAGAAACTGGAAGAGCAAAGTTTTAATTTTATAATTTTTTTTCCAACAGAGGCCCAGGCTCATTCTGTCTCTACCTGTCACAACAATGCTGAACAATTCATAGCTAAACAAATTAGAACAGTCAAGTTCATTGCCCCCACAGTAACTGCCAGTGGTTGTCACTCAGTAAATATTGAGTACATACTATGTCTTAGGCAATGTGCTAGATGATTTCTAGTCTTAATAACATATCATGAGGCTTTACCTCTTTTTACTTTACCTTTTCTGTAAATCAGGGAAAGTAGGTTTAGAGATATGAAATAATATACCGAATACTTCATAAATGATGTATTTAGCTTTTTAAATCCATGTCTTTTCTGATTCCAAAGACTTTGCACTTTCCATAGTGCTGTGGTTATTATTTACCATAAAATAGAAATAGAACATTTAATAATGGATTTCCTAATTATGCTTTCCAGTTAAGTACATTAAAACATTTCTAACTTACCACCTTAAAAGACTTAGCTGACTAGTAGAATTTTTTAAAAGATTTTCTGTACATCAGCAGGGAAAGAAAATGTACATTGCAAGAACAAAAGAAATAAAATAGAAATACTATAAGCTGGTTAAGTTTATTACTCAGTTTAATGTTATACATTGAGAACAAGAATTTGCAGTAGAAGAAAAGGGGCCCAGAGAGGCAGAAACCCAATGGAAGACTCAGAAGGAAATTGGTTCGTTTGACAAACCACCAAACACAGCACAAGACTGCTGACTTAAGAACAAAAATTATGGACATTTTTGTGACTTACAAACCTCAGATGTTGCAGATATGAGCTTTTCAAAAATTAATATTATCAATTTAATCTGCACTATCTAACCTGCCAATAACCATAAATAGTATATTCATTAAAGGCATTAAATATTTTTTTACTTAAACATATTATCCCTTTTTATATTCTTTTGATTTAAAGACTCTCTCAAATCTTGGTTTAAATATTTTAAATACATAAACATTTAATAAATATTTTTAGTAAAAAAAATAATCATTTTAAAATTTTCTAAATATGCTATTGTGACTACCACAAAACATCAAATAATTGCATTTTACTACTGAATTCAATGAAGGATGAAAAATACACAAAGTATAATAAAGCTAAAAGGATATTCCGTACATATTGTGCAAATAACTCTTATCAAATAGTCAGGAGCAACTAATAGTTCCCATTTAATCTATGCAGTCAACTATGTCCTGACATGAGAAGTGAACCTGCCTCAGTTCATACTTTTTCAGTAAAAGCTCTTTAAAGTATCATGGGTATATTGTATTTGAGAAGACAAAAAGAAAATCTATATAGCATTTTGGATCTCTATATCCTCTTAGGGATAACTAGAAGTAAAATATCACCTTGAAAGGTATTAGGACAAAACAATAAATTATCCAGAACTGCTCTGTATTCATTTCAGTTATTTAAAATTTCCTACATTGAAACAACATTTAAACTTCATTTAATTCCTGTTGAGGAGAGGACTAAGAAAGATCTTGGCTGCACAGATGACTACTCATGATATAATTTTTTTTTGTAGTATGGTTATAAAGAATAGAAATGGAACTGATTTTCCCTATGTCTGGACATTTTTCAATCATCTAAGGAAATTACAGCTAATTCCTTTAGAGGGAGAAGAGACTGATACCTTTAAACGGGCTTGACTTTATTTTAAAGAAAGACAAAAGGAAAAATTATGTTATATATAAGTCATCAAATGAACTATTAATATATGCAAAACATCATGGTGTTACTACCAACATAGGTATGGACCTATTACAGAATAGATATAGCTCTAAGAAGAAGGCTGAACTTCAGGCTCTATAAATGATTTTTTTCCAAAATTATTTTCCAGATAAAATTGGAAATCATAGAATAGAATTTTAAGACTGAAAGAGGCCTTGGAAATTATTAGATATATATCTCTTACTTTATACTTGAAGGAAACCCAAGATTGGGGGGTGTATTGTTCATAAGACTACAGCAGTAAGAGCTAGGACTAGAACCCAGCTCTGCTCACTCTCAGGGGACCCAGGTTTTATACTGAATAAATATATCCTCTGTATTGTCCCAAAGGTATTTGTTTTTTTCTTTCTTTCTTTTAACATAAATGCTGGTAATTCTTATGACAAGTATTTTATAGAATTTAATTTGTTTTTATATGCCTCTGGGTGTTGAGTTCCAATCAAATTATTCTTAAGGTTATTTTTGATTTTGCAAGCCCTTGTGCACTTACAAGTAAAAATGTGTGGTTAGAATGCTAATAGCAACATGTACTCAAGAAGACTGGGATCTGTGATGTTAATAAATTTGGGAAACACCATGCCCCAGGCCAGCTTTGAAAAAAAAAAAAAAAAAAAAAAAAAAAAATATATATATATATATATATATATATATATATATATATATATCCATTTCAAATTACTTCTTAGGAGAAGAAATCTCAAATTTTTTTTAGTAAAGTGTTGAAAAATGGCTGATGAGCGTTCCTTTTTAGCATCTATATCTTTCCAATGGCATGTTCTGTTACTATCATGATGAATATATTCCACAGCACAATAAAATTAAAATAACACCTTTGTGCCCAATTCAGTTTAGGAAGTATTTATTGCCCTTCTTCTCTTAGTAAACACATATCTATTGAGTACCCATAATTTGCCAGACGGTGTGCTAACTGTGCAGCACTAAACGCAATGGTGACTAAGGTTAGTCCCTGTCTTCAAAGAACTCCAGCTTTAAGGGAAATATGGGCAAGGAGACAAGCAGAGAAGCAATTAATTGTCATTGCAATATACTCAAAGAAAATTATATAGGAAAAACTCTGCTGCGAGTGCCTAGGGGGAGAAAAGTAAACCGAAATATAAGTAACTTTGGCCATATTAAAGAGAATTAATTGTAATATGAGACAATCTATTGGTCCTTAGGCTCTTCTTACACAGAATTTTTGAACCTTTATGCCCACCAGTTGAACACAGATGAAAGTATTTCATGTACTTGTAATTTAATAAATGTTAAATATCTTTTTACTGGTGTTTGATTATAGAGAGGATTGATAGAGTGTTAGAAATTGGCAGGTTGAAGAGATTCTTGTACTACTTCCTGCTCTCTACTCCAACAATAAGAAACAAAGATAAGTGAGTATTTAGGGAAATAATAAAAATAAGTTAAAGAGTAGAGCCAAGGAAATTAAGAAGATACAGAATAGAAAGTTTATTTAACCTCTGAGTTTCTTTGTTTCCTTCTCTTCCCTCCCACACCACTTGATATTTCTCAGTCATCTTCCCTCTCTGTTCCTCCGCCAGTCCTAGCTATGTAAGTCATCCGTAATTTCACTTAAAACACCAACAGGAAGAGAACAATCTAATTCCAAATTATGGTAACTGTGGCCTGTTCCTTTAGTTTTTAGAAGTTGAAAACATTACTTTCCACTATTGTTTCATGGATTTCAACAGCAAATGCCTAAACTATTTTGAAAGACTCCCTATAGGAAAATGAAGATATTTGTTTTGCAAAGAATAAGTAAGCTGAAATAACAGGACTTTAGTTTGTCGCCTCCAAATGAGACAGGTGATCATGTCATGGGCAGATTAAGACTAGGTTAAAAATTAGGCTTAAGGTTAAAAATTATGCTTAATGTTATAGTTTAATGAAATGTATCCTCTATTTACAAAATATTTTCCCCACAAGGATTTTTAAAGGCTTTCTTAACTATTTGTCAGTAATTTTTAGTGTTTGCAAGAATATCCCAGTAATCTCTCCAACATGAGGAAATGACACTATGCAGATTGGCCATGTTCTCACTGCACTATATTTCTGGAAACCTGTTGATAGGAGAAAAGTTTCAAAGTCTAAATCATGCCCTTCCATAGAGGCTGAAGACTCCTTACTTTGCATCTCGTGGGTATATGATTATCTGTAATTTAAGTAGAAGACTAAGGTTGCTCATAGAAACTCATTGGGGATTAAAACTGATGAATAAATGAATGAGCTAAGGTAGTGATGGTTATAGTAGGCATTGTTTTATGCACTGCAGGATAAATTAGATGACAGTATAGCTGTAGCACATAAATCTGTCCATAAAATAGAACTTTACTGAACAGCTAGGTTAGGTGCTGTACACATGTAATCTCATTTAATTTTTCCAACAATCCAACAACCCCTTTACAGATGAGACTAAGGCTTAGCAACTTATCGTTGGATCACATGGCTGAAAAGTTCTATACACACCTATAATTACCACTATTTCCAACCCATACTGCACGCTCTTTCCACTAAATCCTACAACCAATGTGTGCTCTATAAGCAGACTACCTTGATGCAACAATTTCACTTAAATATCCTCCATTAACAGCAAAGGGCAAGTATGAATGTGGGTTGGGGCTTTAAAACAAACTCACAGGACTCTATAGACTTGCACACAATAGGTGTGCTCTGCGCTCTACTTCTAATTTCTTAGTTTCTCAGTTGTAAATGACAAAAAACTCATCTTCACTTGACTTAGCCAAAAAGTTTTACATGTTTGAAAACTCCAAGGGCCCCTGGTTCTAGGCCTAAATGAATCAGAGGACTTAGACAGTATGAGTACTTGCCATTTCCCTGTTGGCTGTATTTTGAGGCCCTTCAATGGTGACAAGCAGCTGTCAAAATGTTCAGGCTTTATTCTTCATATGTCTACATCTAGTGGAAGATACAGGAATGGATAGATTGTTCATGTACCGTAAGTATTTGGTATGACTCAACTTGGCCTGAATTGAGAATAAACAGATTCCTGAACCAATCAATACCCCTGGACAGAGGAATGTGATTCTTAGTTGGTTGGGCTGGAGCCACGTTCCCATTCCTGAAGGTAGAAATGGAGACCATACCGCTGGAGTTCCATGGTGGTGAGGGCAGGTATTTTTCTAGGAAAATAGGATTGCAAAGATATATAATGTCCTTAGTTTGGCAAGAAAAACAATAAATTGTACAATTTTGGTGGTATCAATAAGTTCAGTCTTTCGTATGACCTTTTGGAAGTATGTCACAGCCAGGGGGCAATTTGTATCTGTGGACATGAGCAAAGCTAAATGATCATCTTGGTCTCATTAGCACGTGTCCAGGTGAGCTGACCAGTTAGAAACAGGTTCACTGAAATTTTGAGGACAGATGTAATCATCACAAACACCTCTCAAAGATGTCATGTCAGTCTAAAAATTTTACCCATGAAAGAAGAGCCCGTGGGTTTAAAATGAGCAGGTTGCTGTTATCAGTATTACCCAATTTCCAATAACTTTGTTGTTTTATTGTCATCCATACGGCAACACTGAAATAAAAAATAACATTTTTTACTGTGTACATGGAAGGTAGATCATTTTTTCTCACTTTGTAAGAGAAAAGGTGCTTACATACATACTTAGAAGTTTGCCAACCATCTAGCCTAAAAGAAGGAAGGCAGCATGGTACACTAGGAAGTGATGAGAATGTGGCATATGAATATTGTGGTTCAATTCCATTAGAAGTATGACCTTGAGCAAGTCACTTGGTGACTTGGTGTTTTCACTTGCAAAATGAAGTCAATAAGACCTGCACCGCCTACCTCCTGAATCTGTTGTGAGAGTTAAATCTGTGTGGAAGTATTTTGTCAAGTATGAGTTATAGGAAGAAAAACACATGTTCACAGAAAAATATTACAACATTTCAGGGGGAAAATAATTTCTACTATTGCATAAGTAACATATTTATTTTGTTCCCTTATCTATCTCTATCAAAACCATCAAGGTCGTTGTACAATATAGTGAAGTGGTTCTGAGCAAAGCCTGTGACAATAGAGAGACTAATCCTCCAGTGCTACTTGTGTGACCTTGAACCAGCTATTTAACCTCCCAGCATCTTAGACTCCTCATGTAAATTTGGAAAAATAATGCATTTCTCATAAAGTAATTATGAGGATAAAATGAGATAACATATGTAAAATACTTTGCATAGCACCTGGCACATAAATGCTGGCAATTTATTGTGCCTATTATAAGGCAAGGCGTGAGGTGTTATTTATCTCAGACTTGCCTCTTCTGCTTGCTTCCCACCTTCTTGGGTCTCCGTTATTGGGAAGAAAAACAACAACAAAACAACTCAGTGCAGTGCCAAACGGGACAGAAATCTTTGGTTTATTGTGGAAATGAAAGAATAGAGGGAGAGTGAAAATCTAGGAAGACCATTCCCTTTAGCACACAATTGCCTCACCAAGGCCCCTGAATTCATGCAAATTGTTTAGAACAATTCAGCAAGCTACCCCCCTGGCCTACACAGACCTTCTTTTGAAAGCTTTACATTGCATGTGTAAAAGCACTTCTTCTGGCTTTTAGACCCAGACATCTTCCCAACGAATTCTCTCTTTGGTGTACTTCCATGGGACATTCAAAAGAAGGCATCTGATGAGAAATTTCTACATAAAGTTATAGAATTGTAACATTTTATGCCCAAATGGACCAGGGATGAAAAATGTGAATGGCTAAAGACGCCAGGCAAGTAACAGTAACATAAATGAATGAAATGGGGCTTGTATTTTTTTCAATATGGACTTTCTTTGTTAGCATATTAAAACAAAAGATATTCATTCTTTTTAAAAATGTACTCTTTTCAAATAGTTTTTAAAACCCAGGTGTCTTGGACTATTGTTTTTCCACTTTAGATAGAGATATAGATACTGAAAATATATAGCTATACCAATAAGAAAATCAACGATAAGCACAGTAAGTGGAACAGAAATTAAGTCCCAGTTCTGAGAAGAGACTAGGGAGTGGTGGAGACTGAGACAGTGGGAGAAAGCACAGGCCATATTGAGTGAACCTCCATTCTGCTCTGGTCAATTGTTGCCATGTGGGAATGAGGGACTGGTATTACATCTAACCGTTTTTTAATAGAAGCCAGAGACCTGATTTTTTTTATGTGAAATTTCCCAAACTTTTAGAGTTGGTTCAGAAAAATTTAAAACAATGCAGGCAAAAAAAAAAAAAAAAAATATATATATATATATATATATATATATATATATATATATATATACCAACTGTGAGTATGAATGTAGACCCTGTTGCAGAGAAGTAACTGATTATAAGAGAGTCTAAATGACTTACTCAAGGTCACCTTGATATTAGCAAAGCGAGAAGTTGAAACTAATCTTCTGTCCCCTGCCCCCAGCCCAGGAAAACTAATCCATTGTCATCTCACAACTAAACCAGCCAGAAAATCATTGAAAAGAGAATGCATGAAAAGAAAACAGAGCAGTCAAATGCACATGTTATTATTTCTTTCTCTCTTTTTTTCTAAGTGCTTCCTCCACTTTTTTCATGTATTATTCAGGACATGATAAGATATCCCTTTCTCTTTTCTGAGTGTGATAATAATTCTCACACTCACAGAAAGCAATCTTCTGTCTTGATAGCTAATACCTTCGTAGATTTAAGGAAATATACTGCATCCGGTATGCAGAGAAGTTTGGTACAAGAAGCACAGACTGTATCATTTAAATCAATATTTTCAATGATACAGATTCAGAACAAAATCATCGCATTCCAACCCCTAGCTTGCCTAGTTTTAACATCCAGCTTACAAACCACATAATGGCATTCTGGTCAAAATCATAGTTCCCATACAGAATAACAATTGTAAAAATACTCATTTGGTTATGGATTAGGGCATCAAATGCCAAATACTAATGAAGAGAGGTTGTTATCATTTTTTTTTTACATTGTGCATCTAATTTGTCCAGCCTCTCACGCTCTGCTGCATCACAGACTTAAACTAAAGAAATGCAGTTACCTGGTGAGCTAATGCCACCACCCAAAAGCTATATGACAGCAGGTGCTGAGTAGAAAATTACTAGGTAGTGGGGAAACTGATTATAACCTGCAGCTGGCCTCGTTACATCCATGTGTATTTATTCATCCGATTTAGAGAAGAAACCACATTTTCACCTGCCTTTCTCGTGCTCTCTCTTTTTCCTTTTGGGCTATTGAAGTGTTTTTATATTTTATCTGCTTATTAACAGTGTGGAAACTCAATAAGGAAAGCTGAACTTCAAACATTTATTTTGTCAATCAGTTTTACAGCTAGAACTAAGGTGTTCTTCCCCCATCCAAGAGCATTGACTAACTTCTCTTAAGAGTCTAAGCCCCTTTTAGAACTGTATACCTCGAGAGACAAGCTTTTACACGGTGATAAAGTAAAAATTTCTAAAGAGGCAGAGAGAGCGGGAGAGGAAGGCAGGGAGGGCAGGAGAGAGAGATAGAAAGAAAGAGAGAGAGAGAAAAGAAGTGGAAGAAAGAAAAGCATGGCCCATGTTAATTTTTCTTCCACCTGCTAAAGCTCTATGATGCCTCCAGCTAATACCACCCCTTCAGAAGAACTGAAGCATCAGGAATACATATACACATGTAAGGGAAAAAGAACTAAACCTTAATTAATCAGAAAATGCATTTGTGTGAACACTCCACTTCCTAATGAGGCTGTGAACTGAGTTCTGGCCATCCTATAATGATGTTAGAAAATTCCCCAAGGAATGGAAGGGCCATGATATTTTCTCCTTCAACCCATTAACTTCCTGGAAGCTATAGCCATGCGTTCATGTTGCAGGCCACCCTTGAGAGATGCACAGAGGTCATTCCTGGTTCAACTCTAACAGGGACTTGCTTTTCTGGCACAAATCTTTGTGAGGAAATTTATAAGACATAAATACCCTTAGCTCCTCTGACCACAACCTCGGGAAAGGGGCCAGTGTTTCACAACTGCCCTGGGACCCTAACAGAAACAACAGCTAACTTGTGTAGAGAACTCAACATTTTATGGACATGAGCTCATTTAATCCTCACAACAGGTTAATGAGACAACAATGATTATTTTTGCCCCATTTTACTGCTGAAGACACAAAGTCTTCAATATATTACATGTCTCACCTAAAATTGCACAACTAGTAAATGAGGTGGCAGGCTTTGCACCTAGGCTGGCTGACATTCAATCCCTGTGTTATACTGAATGTACAGTGAAAGGCCTCATCTTCCCTTGAACTTCATTCATTTTTGGATAATACCTTTGTAATTTTAAAGGAACTATTCAGGCTATTTGCCAGCTGTGACTTATTTTAGGGTCTTTGTTTGCTTGTTTTTTCACTTTTCTTATGCATATATTTCATTTTGTTATTTTATTTTACTGTGATAAGAACACTTAACACGCAACCTACTCTCACAGATTTTTTAATGAGAGTGCATTATTGTTGCCTCCAGACACAGTGGTGCACAACAGATCTCTGGAGCTTTTTCTTCTTGCCTGACTGAATCTTTGTCCCTTGATTAGTAACTTCTCATTTCCCCCTCCCCCTAGCAACCCCCAATCCACTCTTTGAGTCTATGAATTTGACTATTTTAGATACATCACATAAGGAGAATCATGCAGTATTTGTCTTTTCATAGCTGGTTTATTTCATTTAGTATATGTCTTCAGGGTTAATCTACATTGTTGCATATTGAAGAATTTCCTTCTTTTTTAAGGCTGAGTAGTATTCCATTATGTCTCTATACCATGTTTGTTTTATCCACTCATCTGTTGAAAGAGATTTATGTTGGTTCCACATCTTGGCTATCATAAATAGTGCTGCAATGAACATAGGAGTGCTAATATCATTTGAGATTCTGATTTCAATTCTCCTGGATAAATATCCAGAGGTAGGATGGCTGGATCATATGGTAGTTTTATTTTTAATTCTTGAGGAAACTTTATATGGTTTCCCATAGCAGCTACACCATTTAGCATCTTCACCAACCATGTATAAAGGTTCCAGTTTTTCCACAGCTTTGCAAGCTCTTGTCTTTTTAATTTTATTATAGCCATCCTGATAGGTGTGAGGTGATATCTCATTGTGGTTTTGATTTGATTTCCCTAATGATTAGTAACATTGAACTTTTTTCATAGCATGTTGGATACTTGTACATCTTCTTTGGAAAAATATCTATTGAAGTCCTTAAACCATGTTTAAATTAGGTTATTAGATTTTTTTTACTATTGAATTTTTGAAATTCCTTATATATTTTCAAGATTAACCCCTTATTAGATATATGATTCACAAGTATTTTCTCTCATTCCAGATTGGCTTTTTACTATGTTGATTTTTTTTTCTATGCGGAAGCTTTTTAGTTTGACATAGTCCCTCTTGTTTATTTGGTTTTTATTGCTTATTCTTTTGGTGTTGTATCAATAAAGTTTTGCCAAGATGAATTCCATGAAGCTGTTCTCCTGTTTTCATATAAGAGGTTTACAGTTTGGGGTCCTATGTTTAACTCTTTAATTCAATTTGAGTTGATTTTTGTGAATAGTGTAAGGTAAGTGTCTAATTTTATTTCATGTGGATATTAAGTGTACTGAACACTAGTTGTTGAAAGACTATCCTATTCCCATTGTGTATTCTTGGCACCCTTCAATTTTAATTGACTGTACATGCAGGGATTTATTCCTGGGATCTCTATGCCATTCCATTGGTCAAGTATATTTCTTTGTGCCAATACCATACTTTTTAAAAACTGTAGCTTTGCAATATAGTTATGCCTCTAGTTTTGCTCTTTCTCAAGACTGATTCATAGTCTTTTGTAGTTCTATATGGATTTTAGAATTTTTTTCTATTTCTAAAAAAATATCCTTTGGGTTTTGATAGGGACTGCAATATATCCTATCAAAAAAAAAAAGATTGCTTTGGGTAATATAAACATTTTAACAATATCACATCTTCTAATTCATGAACATGGGGAGGTGGCTTCACATTTTTTTGTGTCTTGTTTAATTTCTTTTGTTTTATAGTTTCCAGTATATAAGTCTTTCATTTCTATACTTAAGTTTATTCTTAAGTATTTTATTCTTTTTTGGTACTATTGTAAATGAGATTGTTTTCCCTAATTTCCTTTTAAGGTAGTTTGATGTTGGTGTATAGAAATATAAATGAATTTTCATATCCTATCACTTCAATGAATTTATTAGTTCTAACAATTTTAATGGGATCTTTAGGACTATATATATATATATATGTGTGTGTATGTGTGTGTGTGTGTGTGAATATATATACACATATATATATATATATTCATTCATGTCATCTGCAAACAAAGACAATTTTACTTCTCACTTTTTGATTTAGATTTTTTTATGTATTCTTCTTGACTAATTGTTCTGGGGAGGACTTCCAATACTGTGAGAGTGTCCCTGATTTTAGAGGAAATGTTTTTAGTTTTTACTGTTAAGTATGATGATAGCTGTAGGCTTTTTTACATATGGTCTTTAATATGTTGAGCAATTTCCTTCTCTTTCTAATTTGTTGAGAGTTTTTGTCATGAAAGGGGATTGAGTTTTGTCAAAGGCTTTTTCTGCATCTGTTGAGATAATCACGTGACTTTTATCTTTTATTCTAGTAATGTATTTCATCACATTAATTGATTTCTATATGTTGAACCATTCTTTCATCCCAGGAATAAATCACACTTGGCCATGGTAGATGATCTTTTTATTGTGCTAGTGTTTTGTTAAGAACTTTTGCATCTATACTTTGAATGTCTGTTCATCAGGGATATTGGTCTGCAGTTTTCTTCCCTTGTGGCGCCTTTGACGAGCTTGGTATCAGGGCAGTGCGGGCCTCACAAAATGAGTTTGGCAGTGTTCCCACCTCTTTAATATTTTGGAAGAGTTTGAGAAGGATTGTGTTAATTCTTTTTTATATGTTTGGTAGAATTCTCCAGTGTCACCATCTGGTACTGGGTTTTTCTTTGTTGGGAAGCTTAGGAAAGAGCTGTTTTAAAATGACACTTTTGTTCAGATAATATTCTTCATGTATTTAGTTTATTGACCAAGGCTAATATAGATTATGAACAAATGCAACATTTTTTTGGTCTTACCTTTTTAAAAAAATTCTTTGGTGGAAGTTTCCTTAGATGAAAACTCAGACAGGACGTTGAGTACTTAAAAGTCACAAATGTAGTCTCAACTCGTTTATTAGAATATCCAGTCTAAGATATTAATGAAAACTCCAAACCTGATTTAATGTCAAATCTCTACTTCTCTAGCTCTGGTTAGAAGTCAGGGTTGGGTAAGAAGGTGTAGTGCTACTGCTATGTGTTTTTCCTCCTGCTCACCTCTTCCAACCACTCCCAAACTTCTGTTTCCACTGAGGTCTCCTTGCCCAGACAACTCCACATGAGTTCACTTCCTTATGTAGCTCACAGCTGTGCAGTACATAGCACCCTAGCCCCTCTTCCTCTGACAAATAGGAGTGGCGCTCTCCTGGTTCTGCCACAAAAGGAGAAGGCCAGCCATTCACTTGCCTTCATTATTTCCCAGTTCCCATTCTCTGAGTCACTATAGCTTTCCCAGGTATAAATCAGGCATCAGTCTTCTATACCCTTACCCCCAAATGCAAGAACTGAATTCCAACGCTCTCCCTGAGGCCTCCTCATTAGACTCAGAGTCAGGAACTAGTACCACCACACACCACTCTTCCAAAGCGACGGGTGAGGACTCAGGAAGAAGAGTTATGTTCACAAAAGTCTTTAGGAATGTTGCCTCCCCACTCTGACCCACTCTTAGAACCCTTTAATATCCTTGGTCGTATAGAGGAGGCCTAATTCATGGGGCAGGTTGCTCTCTTTGTAAATTGTTCCAATGGATGAGGTCATCACAAACGCATCTTGTTCTTTTTTTTTTTTAAGTATATTTTATTGATTATATTGTTATAATAGTTCCAATATTTTCCCCTTTGCTCTCCTCCACCCAGCACCCCACCTCCCCCAGCTATCCCCCCCCAAGTCCATGCCCATGGGTTGTACATACAAGCTCTCCCGCTTCACCCTTTCATATATTCTTCTTCTTTTTTTAAATTAATTAATTAATTAATTAATTATTTTAACAATAAAAAATAACAATCCCTCCCTCTCAGATTTAAGACCCTTTATGATCTTATAAAGGACATGGGCTAAGGTCTCGAGCTCCTCTAGTTGCTTCAAGCTGGACATGGTCGTCGTCCTACCTACCCTTGGGTCCAGAAATCCCTAATAAGAGTAGGGGTGTGGAGGGGGAGGGTGGCTTTCCCACATGGGGAAGGATCGTGCAGACTCCAGGTTGGTTGGCTGTCTTTGGACAATGGCGTGCTTGGTTTAACAGGCTGGCATCCTTGTTGTATTCTGGAGGCAACAGATTTGGCAACAGGGTTAAAGGCATCATTCAATCCATAACCACTAGATGACAAAAGGAAGGGATTAATTTTTCAATGTCCCACATTAGGGAAAAAAAGGGCTTCTTTGGAGGAAGTTGTGCCAGGCATGTCACACCTGTCCAAAACCCTTTTGCCCATTATACTTAGTTTGGGCTGAGGGAAACATCTTGTTCTTGTGATATCATGTGATTTAAAACAATAGAGCAAACCTCCCTTTCTTTTACTAGTATATTCACAGTATAGTATACCAGCAATATTACATTTTACTTTACAGCATCCATAAATTATTTCTTTGTTGTTACAGTCCCTGTGTTTATCACATCATTTCCTTTTGCAATCACCAGAAAGAAGTAACCAAAAATATAAAACCTATTAAAGGGTTTACTTTCTCAAGAAATTGGCTTTCTTAAATTTTTATTATATTGAAGTAGAGAAAACAGTGTGAACATTAGATCCAATTAAATTTTATTAGTTTCTATGTTTTAGTATTTTTAAAAATAATGACTAGCTCCTGATTTTCTGTGTTAATAAAAGAGACAAGTAACCTGAGTTAACAAAACTAGAAAAATCTAAAACTCTCTAATGTTTGGTGATGTTTTAAAGTTATGGCTGACTAAACGCAAGGAAGAAGATACATTTCCATCTCTCTATGGTATCAAAAGAGAAATAAACAAGTTGATAATAGGTTCAGTATATTCTGAATGGCTCTCTAATTATACAACAAAGGGAGATATGTCAGCATTCAGGTTTATCTGTGACTATAAGAGAAACTCAAGAAATAGTGCTCAGACAACTAAGAAATGTATGTCTATGGCATTCAGGAAATCTAGAAGAAATCCGTCCAGGACTGGTGTAGCATTTCTTGGGGTTAAAGACCCAGAGGTTTATGTACCCAGCTAAAAAAAAAAAAAAAAAAAAAAAAAAAGCAGAAAATCAAAACAGTAACAAAATAGAGACTTTATTTTTGATAAGGAAGAAAGGAATGGATTTTGAAGGACAACCAGCAGTGTGTTTGCCACAGGAGGATAAAGGGATGCAATTACTTTTATAACCTAAAACCAAACACAGAGTACTCGGCCAAGGGGGAAGAAGGCTTCAGGGACAGAGATGCACTGGCGCCGAAGGAGCCAGCTTAGAGAATGATGATTGGGTGAAGAATCATAACCCCAAAGTCCATCCTCTGCACACATGCCTTCTCAAGGTGACTTTCCTCCTCCCATTAAGCAGGGGTAGAGTCTACTTCTCTATCCCTTGAGTTTGAGTTGACCTTAGGAATTCCTTTGACCAAGAAAATGCAGCAGAATTGATGTTGTGAGACTTCTGAGGCTAAACCTTCAGAGACCTTGCAGCTTCTGATTTCATCTTCTTGCAACACTCCCACTAGCTAGCTCCTGAATTTGAGAGACCAAGTAGAGAGAAAGGTCCAGCTGACAGCCAGTGCTGGGGTCTCAGACTTGTGAATGGGACTATTTTTAGAGCTTCCAGCACCATCTGATCTGACAGCTGCCTGAAGCCTTGTGAGCAAGCTCAGAAGGAGAGACCCGTGGCCCACTGAACCCCCAAAATATGAGAGATAATCAGTCATTGCTCTTTGAAGCTACTAAGCCCTGGGGTGGTTTGTTATGCAGCAATAGACAACTAATACGATAGCATATTTGAAAATCATCACATAACAGATGTGATGATATCAGATAATAGTTTGATACCTGACATACCTTGAGATGCTGACTTATAAATTTTAACTAACTATATAGTCCTGATGTTAAATAAACTATTGCAAGTATCAAAAATATTGACTTGGATTTTAATTCTGGAATACAGTGGCACTGGTATTATCAAGTCGACCTTCTTTGAAAGGCATCACAAAGACTTTCCTGAATTCTTGAAACTAAAAGTAACACAGAACCTCACTACTGTTTGTGCAAGATGAAACTCTTCCCTGATACCAATGCCTAGTATGGGTTCAAAAAAATGTTCTTGGTTAATGAGGTAAAAAGCTGTTCACCACAGGAAAGATAACACAATAAATGGAGGAGGAGGGCATGGCTAAAAGAAAACCAATTTCTTAATCTATAGCTTATATCCCAAAGGGGGCAAGTAATGCCAAATCTGGGATACTGATCATGAACACATTGGGAAAAAAATGTAAGAAAACTTACACAGACATACAAAACATGGCAGAATAATGAACACAGACAGTCAAGGGGAGCCGAAGATATGAAGGGCAGCCCATATACTCATCACCTTATGAAAAGCATAGGTGGGCCCTAAGCCTTCATCCCCCTCATGCTCATCAGCACCATTCGGTATACTACATGTAATAGACTTTTTAGTGTCCTAACAAGCTAAATAAAGGATTCCAAAGGAGAGGAAAGCAGTCTAGCTTAGTCATATATATATAAAAAAAAAAAAAAAAAAAAAAAAAACATTGTTCCATTTCTCTTTCCTCACAACTCCTTACTGAGGATGTGAACCATCCCTCACCGAGCCCAGCACCAGCTTAAAGAAAACATTCTCTTTATCCCTTTCCTACTCTCTCACACTAGAGCAATAACTATGTTTGCAATTGTTCCACACTGGTAGAAAAATAAGATAAAATAAAAATGTCCATTCAACATTGATTTTAATCTACCTGATGGTCAGTTTGATTTTTTTTTTTTTTTGCCCTGTTTCCCCCTAAAACATGTCATCCTGTATTCTGAGCACTTGCCCATTCCAGGGGCGAGTAGATGTATCAAGACCATTTGCACTCAAAGTACTTGTGTTCAGTCTCTCAGTCCACTCCAGGCAGCAAAGCATCTACCCCTTCCTGCCTCTCTCCATTGTTCACAAGCAGTGAGCTTAAAATCAATACATTCTCTCTCTCCTCGCCTCCCTTTTATAAGAATGAGGTGGGGGGGGAGTGAAATGTGAAGTTCTAATTGCTGGTTCTTTATGTGTCATGTAAACAAAACCTAAGTGCGTTAGTCTAAAATGGCATTGCTGGTCTCAGAGCCTGCGCTTCCAGCCTGGCCTTACTCCTGTGTGGCTGTAGATTGAGTACAAAGAGTAACCAGCTAGAATAGCTACAATGTCCAAGAAGGAAAATCGATGGAGAGCTGGAGACGAGCCTCGACTCTGATAAACCATAATACAGTAATCTGAGCTAATGAATCAACCTTTCTTTTGTTCTGTTAGACTTTTAACTTCAGTGAGCATGGTAAAAATTGGAATGATCTATCTGACAAGAAAGAATAATAGGATTTTGAAAATTGTAACGTGCCAGTCAATTCTCAAATATCAATATTTCTCTTATACTGACCTCCAATATTCCATGCTGTTTTAACAATTCTCGAGACCCACAATACCTAGGAAGTAATTTCTCCACATTGTGTTCCTGTTTGGTGCAAAAGCAAGGAGCAATACATTTACATTCAATTTAAATAGATCACTGCTTCCTGTGACGAGATTTAAAGTGACTTACCGCTAATTGGAACAAAAACAGCACTAAATGTGTTTGTCAGGTGTGAGTGAGTGAGCTGATCAGTTTACAGATTAAAATGCTGTCCTTCATTTTTGAGGGTAGGACTTAACCCACTGGCTGTGGCAGCACATTTTGGGGTCTTTATCTAGAAAGAAAATGCCCAACTTGAGCCCTGGGTAAGCAGAAGAGATTGTATTCATTTCCTTGTACTGCCATGACAAAGAACCACACTGGGTGGCTTAAAACAACAGAAATGTGTTCTCCCATAGTTCCGGAGACTGGAAGTCTGAAATCGAGACAGACTCATAGATAGAAAGCAGGCTGACAGCTGTCGGGCGTGGGGAGAAGAGTCGGGGGGATTAGAGGTATTGAGAAAGAAAGAGAAAAAAACTCATGGACAAGGACAATGATATGATGATTGCGGGAGGGTGGAGGAGAGTGCAGAGGGGATAAAAGGTGATGGACAGAGTCTGGACTTGGGGTGGCGAACACACAATACAGTGTGCAGGTGATGTGTTGTAGGATGGTTCACCTGAAACCTTTATAATTTTGTTAAACAGTGCCAACCCAATAAATGCAAGAAAAAGAAAAAGAAAAGTTTGGCGGGGACATGCTGCCTCCAGAGGCTCTAGGAAGAATGCTTCCTTGCCTCTTCTAGTTTCTGGCAGTTATGGGCACTCGTTAGTCTTACTTAGCTCCATAGATCCATCACTTCGATTTCTGCCCCCATAGCCTTCTCCCCCATGTATCTCTTCTCAGTTTTTATAAGGACACCAATCATTGGATCAGGGTCTATCCTAATTCAGTTATGACCTCAACTTAACTTACATCTGCAAAGACCTTATTTCCCAATAAGGTCACATTCCAAGGTCCTGGGTGGACGTGAATTCTGGGGAGATACTATTCAACATGTACAGACGTGCTAATGAAGGATTCAGGTGGCCTGAACTCTTCCCTGAGATTTGCTGCTGGCTAATTGTGTAACTTGGGGCAACTCACTTCACCATTCCTGGCCTCAGCACCTTGTTTAAAATGAAGAGCTTTGAACTACATATTCTCTGAGAGCCCTCCAAACTTGAGCCATTTTGTGATGCCCTCATGTCCTCAATTTCAACTGCCCCAATTCCCCCATTCGAAAAAATGGGATGCATTTACCAGCTGGCTGGCCAGCCAGGCAAGGAGCCATCTTCGGACCACAGAACAATGGTAAATAATCTGCTGTCAGGTAGCTCGGTCAGTTTCAATCAGGCCTTCACACGGAGTCTATCTTAAGATATAGAATCAGGTAGAAATCAGTGATGCTTTTTAGAGCTCAAAAGTATGATATATTTTTCACATGTCTAAGGTTCTTTGAAAAGCCTACATGGTAAAAGAAAAAAGAAACAATATAATGGTTGTGTGATGTTCTTCCATAATTAACTTTGATCTTTGCCAGTTATTACATGTTCTCACAAATTCCTGGCATCAGGGTAATGTCAATGTGGGACATTTCATACTTCTGTGCAGTACTTTTCCTGGATTATATATACTTTTATAAACAGAAAAATATATCATCTCAAAAATGATTAAAGGGCTGCATGAAGCCAAGACATGAAAAACAAACATTTCCTACCTTTAGAATTCAGTATGTTACACACAGCTTGTTGGGGAAGCAACAGCATAATTTTAAAGAAGGAAGCCTAGATCTGATCTCGAGCTCTGCCATTCATTAGCTGTGTGACATTAGGCAAGTCGCAGAACCTCTCTGAGTCTATTTTTCCTCATCTGAAAAATGAGGCTCATAAAAACATTTTCTTCATCGGGTATCCATGAGACATGAAAAATAATGTATGAAGATCACATAACTCAGTGCCCATCAGAAAGAGGAAAAGAAGGAGAATCTTAACTGAAAAGCCTGGTGGTAAGCTAACATGTACACATTTGCCCCATTCACAGAGGAAATGTGCTTCATCTTCCTGTGTGCCAGCACTACCTTACATGCATCTCTGCTTATACCCAGAGTTTAAGATCATAACTGTTCTCATGTTTCTTCTTTTTAAAGACAACAACCATGTCTCTCATCTTTTTCTGTCCGGTGCCCAGCAGGATCAACACTGTCAAATGAATGAATAAGTAAATCACAAAGAAATAAATACTAGGGAGCTTGTCCAAAGATATAAATTACCCTGACCTTTATATGCGCTCGTTCAGCTCAGAATAATTCTAAAAGTCTTTTTTCTTCCCATGCAATGTAATGTATGTATGTAGACACTTTTTTGTGTGTGAACAGAAAATAACCATTGTAATATTAAGCTGTAATTATATATTCAGAGCCTCTTTTATTGCTTATTTACCACAACAACCTGATGAGGAATGTCACAGATACCATCGTTTTTCACAGCGAAGACCGCGAGCCTTAGCAAGGTTAAGTGGAGGGGCCGAGTGAAGTACATGCAGGAACCAATGGCAAAGCAGGAGTCAGAGCTTACAGCCCGGAATCCCCTTTCATCGCTCAGCACCATCTGTAGGTTATCACTGCGGTGGTACGTTCTTACAAGACATCGTAGGAGCCTGGGGGTTGAAAATTAATCTGCGACAGGTTGCCGCCTTCCCTTAATTCTCTCTATGCCCCAAGGAGACTTATCATGTTCATCCAGAAGCTTCAGAGAGCTGATCCCAACAGTACCCTTGCTACTCTGGTAATGACATCTCTCTATGTTACTGGGTAGAAATTAGCTATTGATGAGGGAGGCAGGGCTGAGAACCCTCCTGCCCCCACATGCTGGAGGACCGGAGGGGGTCATTATGTATGCTTCTGCAGGACTCGGCTGGCTGGGCCTTTGTTTTGTTTTTTATAAAGACTTATTTTTTTAGAACAGGTTTAGGTTTACAACAAAATTGAGAAGAAGGTACAGAGATTCCCATATACCTCCTGCCCCTACATGCGCATACCCTTCCCATTATCACTGTCACTGACCAGAATAGCACGTTTCACCAAGCATGAACCTACACTGAGACATTTTACCTCCGGGTTCACTCTTGGTATATACATTCTACATATTTAGACAAATGTATAACATATAGCCATCATTATAATATCATGAAGAATATTTTCACTGCCCTAAAAATCCTCTGTGATCTGCCTATTCATCCCTTTCCTCCTCCCTAACCCTGGCAACCACTGACCTCTGCTACGGTCTCCACTGATCTTTTATTGTCTCCATACCTTTTCCAGAATGTCATATAGCTGGAATCATACAGAACGTAGCCTTCTAAGATTGGCTTCTTGTACTTAGAAATATGCATATAAGGTTGCATGACTTCAGAGCTCATTTCTTTTTTAGTGCTGAATAATATAGCATTGTCTAGATGTGCCACAGTTTATCCATTCCCCTAATGAGGAGCATCTCTGTTACCTCCAAGTTTTGGCAATTAGGAATAAAACTGCTATAAACATCTTCGTGCAGGTTTTTATATGGACAAAAAAGCTTACCTCCTTTGGGTATGATCACTGGATCATATGGCAGGAGTGTGTTTAGTTTTGTATTAAAAAAAAAAAAAAGCCATCTTCCCAAGTGGCTGTACCATTTTGCATTTCCACCAGCAATAAATAAGAGTTCCTGTTGCTTCACATCCTCAGACCCATGTGACGTCAGTGTTTTGGTTTTTGGCCATTCTACTAGGTGAGTAGTGGTATCTCATTATTATTTTAATTTTAAGTTTGCTGATGACACATGGTGTGGAACATCATTTCATTTGCTCTTTCTCTATTTGTATATCTTCTTTGGTGTCTATTCAAGTCTTCAGCCCATTCATTTAATTGGGTTGTCTGTTTTCTTGCTATTGAGTTTAAAGACCTTCTTGTATATTTTAGATGAGTTCTTTATTGGATGTGTGTTTTGCCAACATTTTCTCCTAGGCTGTGATCTGTTCTCTAATTTTTTTGATGTTGTCTTTCACAGATAAGAGGTTTTTTACTTTAATAAAGTCTAGCTTAACAATTATTTCTTTCATTATCGTCTCTTTTGTGTTTTATCTAAAAAGATTTTCCCCTGAATAACCTGCAAGGAGATTAATAGTTTCACATAAAATCTATGTCTGTGGTCCGTTTTGAGATCATTTTGTGGAAGGGTGTAAGGTCGGTGTCTAGATTCATTTTTCTGCATGTGAATGTACAGCTTGGGCCTTTGGGGTGTTTTTGTTGCTGTTGTTTGTTTGTTTTCCTCATCCTTCGCTACATCTTCTCCGTATCATCACTGGGTCTGTTTTAAGTTGTCTTTACTTCACTTTTAACCTGCTTTGCACTTCTTTCTTAAAGCAGAACTCAGAGCTTCCAAAACACAATTCACCACATATGTCAATTTAGTTTTATGGACTGAAAGGTGTCCTCACAGGCTGACATACTAACCCCCAGTACCTTAGACTGTGACTGCATTTGGAGATAAGATCTTTAAATAAGTAATCAATTTAAAATGAGGTTATTAGGGTAGACCATAATCCAGCATGACTGGCATCCTTGAAAGAGGAAATTACAATGCAGGTACCCAGGGAAGACCCTGTAAGGACACAAGGAGAAGACCACCATCTGCATGTCAAGGAGAAAGGCCTCTGAAAAAAACCAACCCAATGGACACTTTGATCTCAGATTTCAAGTGATGTGGTTGTGGATTGGGGCAGGGGGCTCTTTTTTACAGGGAGAATCTTGAGTGTGTTATGTGTGGATGGAAAGACACACTAGGAGTGAGAAGTTAAATGCTTAGAAGAAGAAAGGGATAATTTAGGGGTTTTGTCCTGACTGAAGGGGGATATTTAGGATGCATGGTGAGAGTAACAGGCTCAACTTGGATTGAAGATGCCTTTCCCATCAGGGAACCACCAAGGAAAGAATGAATCCTAGAGCCAAAAAATCAGTAGGAGGAGGACAATGAATGGAAGAAACCTCTCCACTGTTCTCCAATAAAGTAATGGGCTTTGGGGCAACCATTTTAGATCCATAGAATGTTATGATACCTTAGAGTCAATTTTTCTCAACATTGTCATTAACTAGGAAGTTTAAATGATTTTCCCTGAAGCACGGTTTTCCTTCACACCCTGAGAACTTTTTCACTTAACTCAAAGAATCAAAGGACAAAAAAAAAAAAAAAAAAAAAATGGAGAGAGGAACTTTGGAGACAATTGGAAATAACTGAACCCCAGTTCCATTCCTTATGGCACCTTGGTCGTGTTACTTAAACTTCTTAGTTTTATCCTCACATATACAAAATAAAAAAATATATATCTACTTTGGAGTCACTACAGTTTCTAGTCCAGGAATATGCACTTATTAAGCTTTCTTCTCCCTGCTTTCCTCCTGCATTCCAGCCTCACAATAGCTGAAATTTGTAGAAATCTGGCAACTGCTAAGGGAGACAGTGTTGTGTTTTTATTTGACACATCTTTGTTTGGACAAAGATATAAAGGGTGAAGTAGCACAGCTCATAATACTGCAGGGCCTCAGAATGTAATGTCAAGAGAGATCAAAGCAAGCATGACAACAGCTGATCTGAGAGAATTATGCATGATGAACAAATCAAAGAGGGGAGAAGTCAAAGAGTGACTTTTTGTGTGTAGTTCTGGGACACGCAATGTGACATGCAGTGACCCACTAAGCAGCACGAAGCCTTTTGGAAGCAAGAGGGCATGTGATGACCATCCCCAGAGGCAGGGGTTGGTTCCAGGGATGCACAGCCCTCAGGGTGCCATGTGTGACAATGGGGAACAGCTGTTCAAAGAACTCCACAGTCATCAACATGACCACAAAAGGCTATTACAAAGGAGGTGCTGTTGTGACAAGTGCCTTCTCTCGTGACATTTGTTGGCAGAGCAGCCAAGGAGTTGTCAGCTTAGAACAACAATGCATCAAAAGATCTACAGAATCAATAGCGTGATCCCAGAATATTGTATGTGTGAGACACACACAGTAACCAGAGCCCAGGAGAGATAGATAAACAAGGAAGAAAAGGCAGTTATGTTACAATCAGGATTGGGGAGGACTTTGCAATGAATGTGTTCCTTTATCCTGTGTAAATTTTGGGGTATTTTTTTGTAAATTGAATTTTATATATGCTCCAGGGAACCTGTTATTTAGATACCTGTTGGTACTATGAATCATTAACTGTAAAAATCATTTTTTCTTAATTTTGGGTTTTGCTATGCCTAATATATCAATCAGTGTTTATTAGGTTTTGCTGATATAACAAACAAAACCCTAATCTCAGGAGCTTACAGTGAGGTATTATTCCTTGTTTACATTACATGTTGGATGTGAGATGGCTATGATTCTGTTTCCCCATAATTTCTTCATTCTGGAGTCTAGGCTGATGGAGCCGTCCCTATCTGGTACCTGTGCTTTTCTTGGTGGGGGAGGGGAAAAGTGGCAGCAGAACATTGTGATGGCTCTTACAGGTTCTGCTCACGTATGGGGGTCACCACTTGCATTCAGATTGCATTTATCAAAGCAAGTCACCTGGCCAAACCTGTGTCAACTGGGCAGAGAAATAGAATCATTTTAGAAGGAGAGGGAAATAAATAATTCAGAACAATATTAAAATTTATCATAGCGTATTCCTTATGTGGGATACACCTGCTTATATGTTTCTGTTAAACCTTTTGAAATTATACAAGCTTAGGTTAGATTACACTCTCCCTTGCTAAGAAAACCAGTCAGAATGTAACAATACCTTGCTGTTTCAGAATATCTCAAGGAAGAACTTTGTCACTTCTGAGAGGCAGGGTTCAATGACTAGTTCGATAAGTATTATTCCTATTCACCCATATGTTATTTGATTACGCAACCATCTTAATGCAAATAAGAAAACCTAACCCTGTGTTAACAAAATCCAAAGGCAAACTATTACACATTTTGTAAGTGAGAACACTAAGAACAGGTACAGTTTAATGCATGGCTAGGCTCATGCACAAGGATCCTGTCTCTTTGCCTTTCAGTACTCTGGCATTCTGCCCAACCTATTCACTTCATTCTTAGGCATGCTTCCCACCCTCATCAATTTTTGCGGTAATAATGGCACTGGCAGTTTTTTATTCTACCCACCTAGTAGCCACAGTGAAAAAGGGAATGTCTTTCTTAAAGCTCTGGCAAAATTTCCAAGGAGGAGCTGTTTGGTTCAATTTTAGCCATGTGTCCACTGCTTAAACCAGAAAACAGAGTATTGTGAGGTCAGCCTTAGTAACCTGTCCATCTAAGCTGCTGAAGGCAGGGGCTGGGGGGACCACCTGAACCTCAGAGACTGCCAATGACTGTTACAGAGATGATGAAGAAGTTGCTGACCAAGGAAATACTGGGCTGAAAAATCAAGGTACATCTAAGCCTCTACCTGAGAATGTGTCTGGGGTGAAGTGATTTCTTATCCTATTTACCACATGTCAGTCATGCCTTTCACTCTGTCTCCACAATGGATCAGTCTAAAAACACCAGCTCCTAACAAACCAAACAACAAACATATAGTCAAATTCTATAATTTTACTCCTAATTTTCTAGAGTTCAAAAGGAACTCAGTGGAAAGGTTCAATCTACTTTGCTATAGTTTTAACATTTTATGTTAAATGCATCTTCCATATCCTCTTCAGTATGGGATGAAACCTGAAACCATAGTTGTCTTACTTAGCATAACCTCATTCCCGTGTGAACAGGGAATAATGTAAGTTATCTAAGGTTTTGTTTCTTGCTACAATACCTTCAATTATTTATTCAGTCCTAGGTGTAACAAAATAATATAATTCATCCTCATACACATGAAATAAAGTACTTCTCTCCTTCTCAATTATTGTGATTTAATTTTTTCTTTCTTTTTGCAAAGCAAGCTGCTTTCCCCTGCAGAGTGAGCACAAGGCTATTTGAATGACTTAAGACAGATACATTTTGCCAAAAGCTTTTTAGTAGCAACGCAAAGAATAATACCCCACTCTGCATGGTGCTGAAGAGTATCTCAGTTGAGGACTAAGAATGAATTTGACCTTCCCCCTCTTCAGAGCCTCTCCCATTTGTGATAGTCTTCTCCGTTTTTGGAGGAAAATCTGCCAGCTCATCTTTGAGTCTCAATGTCTCTTCCCATCAGCTTTGTTTACCCCTTCCTCGCAGAGGTTCTTCAAGGGAAATCAGAAATTAAGGTGTATCAGAATTAGGCAGGTGTTGCTGCCTCGAGACTTTAATGTGCTTAAAATGCATCCTTGAAATGTTATACAACTATTTTTTTTATAGCACCGGGTACATTTTTTTTCCAGGTTTCTAATTTGGTGTCTTGGGTGCTTTCTTCTTGTTTTTCCTTCCAAGGGCACACACTTCAAGTAATAAACTTCCTGGAAAAGTTACAAACATCCTGCTGCTCTGATGTGTCTATTCAAGTTCCCACCTAGAACAGTTCTTAGACTTCTAACACCTTTGATGTTTTCTGAACTGTCTTCTAATTCATCGTAGTCTTTAGCTGGAGCTTTCAAAGTGGTCTGCTCTATCTAGCATTTTCATAAACAATGAAGTATTCCAGACCACAATATTGATGACTCCTTTAACGATCTTATTGTATTTTATTTTATTTTACATTAACCTGACATTATGTTTCTCTAGATTAAAAAATACTCTGCTAATACTTTTTTAAAAGAAAAACCAGAGCCTGACAGTAGTTACAGCGATAAGAACAGAGTTTATTCAGGAACTATTGCAGTAAGGGAAAAGATACCTCACTACAGAACTGGCCTCAGGTCTGAATACAATACGAACAAGTGAGGATTTCCAGCCAAGGAGCATGGGGGTGTCAGGGAATGAAAAATTATTCTAAAGGGGTATTTCTGGCTTAAATAGGTTTGATAGGATTTTTGCTGAAGGCAGCAGACCCAGTGATCAAATATCATCTAGGGGATATTGGGGAATGAGGAATTTAATCAGTTGTAGAGAATGATTAGATATCAAAGGTGGGGGATTCTTGCTCAACTGGCTTAGCAAAATTGCTGTGTGTGGGCTCTGCAAAGGTGGATTCTACAATCCAAACGTCAAGGCCTAGTTGGCAAAAGAGTTCATAGGAGCCTACAGTTTGGTCAAGGAGGTGGTTGCCAACTATCCCCTCCCACTGTCCCGTCACCAAGAGTTACAGAAATTCAGTCCCCAAGGCTGCCAAGCCAGTCCCTGCTCCCCATCCCATGCTGTCCTCACAGGGCTGCCTTTCTACCCACCACGCTCCGGGACAGAGCCCGACGTGACGCTGGGCGCCTGTTCTGAAAGTTCTGCTTTATTCTTCTTAGAGAACCATGAGCTTCTGCATGTCAGGGATCATGCTTTCTCATCCTTGTTTCACCTGAAATGCCAGGGTAGCTTCTCAACAAACAGTTCTTCATTCGAATGGTTTCATTTTCCTTTAACTTGCTACGAGAATAAATCGGGGGTCCCTTTCTAACATCAGTGTTACTCGGTCAACTGACCAGTGTTCGGGAACCACAGCCAGGCGACCTCACTGTCCCACTAGTGTGGTGGTCAGTGTTTCAGCAGATGGCTTGATCTTTTTGTTGCAATTTCCTCAGCTGTAAATGAGAACCAATACATTCCGATCAACATATTTCCACCATCCACTGCACAGGGCTATCATAAATGTCACATAAATCAACGTGGTCAAAGGATTTGGTAACCTTGAAAACGCTATGATTATCTTTGCTAATGGAACATAAGCACCTAAAACATCCACCCTCAAATTATATCATTTTACACATAAGAGCTATAAGCTTGAAAAGCAGCATGACCTCCTTCTGAAATCCTCATGACCAGCTTCCAAACATGTGAATTGCAAGGAATACTATTTCCAAACAGGGCAACACATCAGATCCGACATTTTGTGGACTGATCATCTCACAGTTTTGAAAAGAAAGATGCACTAGATGAGTTGCAAACATATGAAACCTCTTTCTCTCCATGACTCGGTAATAATTTACACAGGATATCTGGCATCGTCTCGCAGACCATGACACCCGGGTGCCGTGCTGTATCATTTTACAAATATCGGTCATGCTTCGGTCTCCAGACCCATCAATCTACAAGAGCACCAGCTTTCAGAGTATTGATGGACCCCAATTGACTTGCTGTTTCTATGAACATGTTTACCACTGTGCTTGGTCCACTTTGGGGTTTATTTCACTAGTACAGAGCAAAGATGTTTTCAACTAGCTCACCTTTACTCCCAAAGTAAGCACAATCAAAGGGAAATTCTATATAGTTGTGCAGTATTGCTTAAAGCTGGCAATGACCAATTAAATCATCAATGATTAAGTGTTTTAACTTAAGCAGTTATAATTTCATCTACCATTTATTCTAAAAGGGCACATTCAGAGCCTCTTTTCAGCAGATACTTGGTTCTCAGTGAAAACTTAGGAGTGATAACACCTATAGTATTTATGACATGACCTCTAGTTCACCAGCAAGAGGGGCACATTTTTCATGGCCCTTAATATTACATGTGTCGACTTGTATATTTTGGTCCTTTCACTCCTTTTTTTTTAATCGTATGCACTATACAGAACCAAAAGAGCATACTTCTTTGAGGGGAAAAGGTGATCTGTTCCACGTTAAGGTGAAATGCAGATTCCCCGTTAAAAAGTTTATTCTACCTTTCAGATGGTGAATAGGCTGATACTTAACAAAATCCCAGCTGGTTAAATTTAGAGCATTGGAAAAGACCCAATCCAAGAATAGTTGTTGGATTTAGTGCTGTAACATTTTTGCTTGATAGTGTATGGGAAAGAAAAAGAAAAAAAAGCAGTCATTTTAGGCTCTTGCCCTTTCACATATTGTTCTTCTATAACAGGTCAATGGGTATTGATAGCGGTGTTGCTTCAAAACCATTGCTTCCCCTAAGTGATCTATTTTAATTGAATTATGCCAGTGCAAAGGGGCTTCTGCTTGCAAATATTTACACTTAAACTATCGTGTCTTGACTGTCTAAGTGTCAATGGCTTCTTTTTGTGGCTTCATTTGTAACAGCATCTTTGAGCCTTTACCCTCCTTGAAATATGGCAGGGGCATGGGCATCCAAGCATTAGTACTCATCGCCGCATTATGGAACTTCTCTTTGACTATTCTCCCACTTACTTACTGACTCCTAATTCATTCAGCTCACATGCTGCCTCAGGATATAGCCTACTGTCCATTTCCAACCCCAGACTCCTAGTTGCCATTTCTGCAAATCCACTCACTTTATCAGTATTCCTCTAAATGTGCATCTAAATCACCGAGAATGGTGATGAAAATGCCTATTTCTGGGCCCCGTCCCAGATTTAATGAATCAGAATCTGGGAGCGAGGCCTAGAGATTTGTATTCATGAACAACTTTCTCCCCAAAGATTCTGAAGTTTTAGAACTGCCCTCTGCTCAGCCAGCTTTCTCTAATGATGGGAACTTCATAACCTCTGTGAAAGCTATGTGCTGACACACTCAAAATATCCAAATCAATAATGTTATTGGTGAAAATGAAAAATGTGTCTTTTATTTTACAGAAAAAAAAATACGAACTTTTTGGCCAACCCCATAAATGTTTATGTACGTGTATATATGTCTGTATGTATAGATATATGTCTATATGTATATATATATGTACATACACACGGGGTAAGCAGAAGTAGATTTTAGTTGTGAGTACATAAAACACAGTTTGTTCTTGTATTATTTATTAAGTATTGTATTATTTATTTGTACTGCAACTGTATACTTTTGTCTACCCCTGCACATATACACACTAATCATATACTGTGTGTACAAAAGTATACATATTCATATATGTACATTACATATATATCTGCAACTGAGTTCTGGGTGTGTGTGTATATGTGTGCATGTGCCAACATACAATAAATTGCAGTGGCAGATGTATTTTTCCTGAATGTAAAACATTGCTTTGTGTTTATTTTATTACTAAGGAGACATAGGTAGTATCAGCCCAGAAAAATTAGGGACTCTGGCCAAGTCAACAGAAAAGTGATATGAATTCTTTCATGTGCCCTTTGAGGCTTATATCTCACTATTTCTCTCAGATAAAACTCAAAGGAGGAAGTCAACAAAATTTGAAAAATTGCATTCTAGCTTAAATACTACCTATTACACTCAACAATTGTAATGGACATATTATTTTAATAGGCACAAGACCACTCGGAAGTTTAACAATACATTTGAAGTTTTCAACCTGAAATGAGCTATGAATCATAACTTTATACTTGCATTGATTTATTGGTAATTTTCCCAGAAATCTTTCAAAATCAAATATGCATTAGTTTCCATTTATTCATTTATTCATTCAACTGTTTAACAAATATTCATTGAGCATCCACCAACTGAGAGACTGTTGTAAGCACTGAGGAGACAGTAATGAACAATAACAAAGTAAAGAGTAGGGAGTAAATAGAGTCAGGTTATGGAGATGAATAGGGCTATTATTATATAGAGCATGATTAGGAAGGTCTTCTGAGCTGTAGACATTTGAGCAGAGACCCCAGTGGGGGACAGGTGTGTGCATGAGGCAGAGGCATGAGAAAGTGCCAGTGCTCTGACGGAAGAGTGTATCTCACATGAGAAATCTCTCACATATGCACATATTTAAAAATCCCCCCATATGACCGTGAATATCTTTTTCACCAAAGAGCACCATCTTTCTTAGAAAAAGGATCAACTACATATTCGTACTTGTCTACTCTATTAAAATGGTCAATTAGGAACTGTGTTCAACTGCAAAATAAGAGAAATATGAAATACAGGAGCTTAAACAGAACAGGGTATTTTCCTTCTTCATGACAATGAAGTCAGGGAGCAGATAGGTCATGGAGGGCCGGTACAGGGACTCCATCATATCATCCAGGTTCCACTTCCTAAACTTTGTGCTTTTTCTTTCATCATGCATGGGTTTCACCTTCAAGTTTACCTCATGGTCACAAAATGGCCACTGCAGCTCTAAGCATGTCTGCATTCCAGGTAGGAAAGAAAGGAAGAGGAACACTTTGTACCTGAATCTGCTCTCCAGGCCCCTACCGTTACTGCTAACTTCTGAGGAACTTCCCCACAAGTCTCACTTACCAGCTTCTGTTTACCTGTCACTAGTCAGTTGGGTTATATGGCCCCTTTATCTGCAAAGAAGGTTAGGAAATATGTTTTTACTTGAACGCATTGCAATCCTCAGCAAGATTAGAGGTTTATAGGGATGAAGGGGAGAATCAATATCAGTAGATCACTGAAACCAACAAGCCATGGCTTCAGTTACATGAGCAGGATATATAATAGAACCTCCATTCTATAACCAAACATGAGCTTAAAGGCCAATTACTCTGTCAATTATTTGTCCTCCTTAGGTTACATAATACCTCTCTGAGTATATGTATTCATTCATCACTTACTCCTTATCTCTTTTCTTTCCGTCCCAGCACATATCTCATCATTTGTAATCTCCTCAGGCTGTTGTAATCCCTGAGGAGGCCTATAAATAGCATCCCTCTTCCCTGAATTGAGACATAAAATAACACAGTAGCAGATGGAAGCCTGTATCATTTTGGTTACTCATAGCGACCAAGTTAGAGGGCATCGTTTCAGGTTCATTAGCCAGTAGCTAATACTGAACCCCAAAATAATACAGACTTTTCTACCTACACTGCTAGACTCCTCCTATAGAAACCTCTCACTCCCAATAGTCAAACATACTCAATTATTTTTCACAACTTCATCACCCAGGAGCAGAGTATTTCAATGTCACCTCCATCTGGAAAGAAACCTGAGGTGTGAGAAGGAAGTTCTCCCAACACGAGTTCACTGGTCTCTGATGCACTGGTGGCCCCAGGCAATCAAGTTTCTCAGAATCCACACTCTGTCTATACCATCGCCCTGGAATCTGTTTGAACCAAAGGAAGGCATCAGCCCTAAGCCTAACTATTAAAAAGGACACTTGATGTTTAGATTGCTCTCTCAAGACCTATGAGCCGGCTCCCCTGCCAGAAAGGCCACATGGAAAGGCTAGCTAGACAGGAAGAGGCCCTGAGGTTACAGAAAGAGAAAAGTCCCCCAGTCCCAGGATCCAGCTAAGCCCAGCTTCCTGCTAACTCACCTGCTAAACTGCAACCACTGGAGTGGCCACCAGCACCATGACCAGAAGTGCCCAGGCAAGTCAGCTTACCTGGCAAGATGGCAGCTAATTAACTCATGGTTTTAGTCAATTGCTAAGTTTTGGGGGTGACTTGTTACGGAGCAATCGATAACCAAAGCAATTAAATACTGCTATTTCTTTGTCTCCAGTATTTTTCAGTTTCATTCTTATCTAGTCTCAGCTTCAGTATGTTTTACTGACCTTGAAAATATTGGCAAGTTCTCAACAAATATTAGCCATTATTATGGAAGTTTTTTGTAAATGGCAAGTGTAAATATTCAGAGTAATAACCATCTTCGAGCATTGTTTGCTGCTAGTTGCTTTTTCAAAACTCTAAAATGATACCTAGTCGTCTTAGTGATCTAAAATTGTCACTGTCATGTGTGATGTTCTGTCATTGCAGACCTCTATGTTTGCATAACACCAGACTGGTCTTTCTCATTTGCTTCCTCTTAGAAGTTCTTGCGAGTGCTGTTCCTGCTCCATATTATGAACCGCCTTGTTAGCTATACTGTGTTTTTCATATTCTGTTCCTCTTTCTTCCCATTCTCTACTGTCTAAGTGCCAGACTCTGGCCACTGAGCCCTAAGAGCTGGTATTCCTATGGCCTAATATTGCCTAGACATGTATTTGTATGCAGTGGTCACATGCATTTATTAGTGTATAACCTAAACATCATGGTGATACTTGAGCAAAGTTGGTTCCCCCACTTTTGTATTTGCTAGTATTCATAGCCAGGCAGGCACCCAGCTGCAAGCATAAGAACCACCTGCAATTACCTGCGTGCAAGTCATACATAGCCTCCAAACTCCAGTAAATTTACATGTGATGGTATGTCAAAGATATAACGTGTGTAGGCTCTATAATCAATTTTCAAATTAGATTACCAGTTTCCTAGGTTGATTAGTCCTGGATGCATTCTGGGTTGTAAGAGAAACAGGAGGCTCAGTGCCTAAAGCCCACAGTAATTTTATGGGCCCATGGAAGTGTTTTATTTTTATTTCTCCCATTCAGAAGAATTGAAGTTGAAGAAAAAAGTTTAATATATAATATTCATCTATAAGCCAAGGCAGTAGTCAGATATAATTTTGAATATTTCTTATGGAGGTAGAAACCAAAAAAGGTAAAAGTGCCTGGAGCCCACGAAAGTCATAATATGGCCCAAGAGATTTATTAGCCTAATCGTTCTTAAAATTTAGGAAGCATTAGACTTTCCTGTGCTTTTTTTTTTTTTTTTAATGGTTTCTCAGCCACAAAAGCAGTGATTCTGCTAAGCAAGGCTAGAATAAATCTCATGTATCTACATTCTTAATGAGCAATTTAGGTAATTCTACTACAGACTGAATTAGAGAAAAACTAATGTGAAACCAGAATAATGAAAGTCTTTGCATCTAAGGAGTAGAGGGATGGGATAAATAAGCCATGAGTAGGTTGTATTGTGTTATAACTTTATTGTCCTGATGATTTGTTCTCACTACATGGATGTGGCAAGTATTAAACTATTGGCTCCATGGTCAGCATTATACCTGTACTCCCTTGAAATTCTCCTGTGTATAAATGATTCTGCAGGGAGGAGCATGATTTGTTGGCTACAAGAAAACCACTTACATCGTACACTGGCAAACAAGATATGTCACGTTAACCTTGAAAACAGTTGAGATTCTTGTGCATTATACAGATTGTAGCTGGGCCTGAGTATAAACAGAGCCAGTTGGGTAGGTGATTGAAATACTAAAGAAAGAAAGAGAGAAAGAAAGAAAGACAGAAAGAGAGAGAAAGGAAGGAAGGAAGGAAGGAAGGAAGGAAGGAAGGAAGGAAGGAAGGAAGGAAGGAAGGAAGGAAGGAAGGAAGGGAGGAAGGAAGGAAGGAAAGAAGGGAGGAAGGGAAGGAGGAAGGAAGGAAGGAAGGAAGGAATTTTGGCTTCAAAAAGAGAAGAAAAGTTTTTTACTGTTAATTTTGAATTGCTTTAGATGCTTTTGCTTCCCTAAAAGAAAGACCGAAATCAAGATGTTCAAGGCAAAGAAGAAGGAGGAAATAGTTGAGTTGAATTGACTAATGTTCAAACTAGCCACCTGTGACCCATGCACCTACTGGATGAGTCAAAAGCACCTTAAGGATGGACTGTTCTCCTTAAATAAGTATTTGGGATCTCCCTCTGACTGGCCATCTGTGTATGATGTGTAATAGCAGCACATGTATACATGTTTTGGGGAGCTAAAACTTCTTAAGTTCAGCCAGATTGCCCAGCAAAAGTAGGTTTTGGCCATGCTGATTATACAAAGGCCAGTAAATTAATCTTTAATTAAGATTAATTGAATAGCCACGGTCAGCTAGCTCAGATGGTTAGAGCATCATCCCAAATATACCAAGGCTGTGGGTTCGATCCCTTGTCAGGGCACATGCAAAAAACAGCTAATGAAAGCATAAATAAGTAAAACAACAAAGTGATGTTTGTCTCTCTTCCCCTTCCTTTCTCTCTCTAAAATTAATAAATAATTTTTTAAAGGTGAATTTAATAGCCACCAAGGAATTTGTTTGGGGGGGGCAGGGCCTGAATAAAACCAGAATGCTTACCCAACGATAAAGAGTGACATCATCCCCAGGAGGGGACCGTGGTGTGCTCTCCAGCATAAACCAGAGTCATTGGTTATTCCCTCCAAGTCCTAGGAAATACAATTGTGTTTCATGATTGCAAAGTGCCTCATAACACTCATTATTTTATCTTCACAACAAGCATATTGGGCAGCCTGGGGATGTGATTCCCATTTTACACAGGAGGAAACAATCAGAGGGAGATTAACTAATTCACCCAATGTTCCAGAATGAAAGAGGATAGACAAGTCCAATTTTAAGCTGTGAATTTCTAGCACATCATTTAGCTCATTGCCTCCCTTGCTTAAAATCCCAAAATACACTTGACTGGTCTGAACATTAAAAGAGATATCATAATTAGTTAAATTAAAGATGTCTTGATGGACTTGGATGCTATTTCTTGTCTACCCCCATCCCCCTGGACATGTTCTGTGAAATTTCTTTTCTCAAGGACAGTGTTGATTTAATTGGAAAGAATCATGTTCTCATTTCCTATTTTGGCTACCGCAGTACCCCCAGCCATATGCACAGTGGCCATCTGGAAAAATCCGTTGCTAACTTCAGGGAGTATTACATCAGTTTGCCCTAAAACTGTTTACCAACTGGCTCCGCTCTTCATTTTTCAGAAGCAGTGTAACTTCTACTTGGGTTTACTTGAGAGTCTGCCTAATAACGGAAACAAACAGTGGTACATAAGCCTCCATGGAGAATCTGCGCACATATGTAGACAATACTTTCCCAGTGCTGCTCTATAATTTGTTCCTTTATTCTCAGTTTTTGTTTTTTGTTTTTTTATGAAAAGTTGTTTAATTCCACTTTTATTAAATGTATTCATGACTACAAGGCTTGTTTTTTTTTTTCTTTCCTTTTTTTTCAGACGAAGTAGTACTCAAAGGTATAATCAGGTCCTTCCACAGTATTTAATTAGCTATAATTAAAAGACATCTACACAAAGCACAGTGTTTTCAAAGTCTTTTCTTCTGTTACATTGCTAATGAATTAAGAAATTAACTGGCATTGTGAGTTACAATAGGAAATGTCAATGAGAAAATTTTAACTGTCTTATAAAATTATCCTTTTTTGTAGATCTTGTTCTGTTACTGTACTAAGTTCAATGTCATTCCCAATCACTAAAAGAAAAAAAAAAAAAAAGGCAAAGCATAATAACTGGGAGAGAGAGCAGAGAAAGGAATAAAGAATGTTTCTATCGATCTATATTCTAGTAAGATTATTTTTAATTATCAAATCTCTAAGATATGACATTAGATTTTGGAGAGTTTTTAATTCTCCAAATATCTTACAGATAGTGGGTGAGGGGGGACAGAGGATAGCAAGGAGTATCAGGAAGAAGATGAACTTATTTTTATACCCAACTATCTGACTTTATTGCTTAATAATATATATGGAAATATTATACATATGATTAACCCTAACAGCAGTAACAAGGTCTCATACAAGACAGTTAAGTAAAAAATTTGGAAAATAATACCTCATGAAAATCTTTAGTCTTGCAGAAGGTTATTTTCCATGGACATACGTAAACTCTATCCTTGCATTTCAAATAATTTAAAATGATTTTACTTGGGCAAAAAAATAGAAATCAAATATGACAAATTTCTGTTATTTAGAAATAATCTAAATGCCACAACAGTAAAGTTCAAAATATATTGATTATATTTTCAGTTAAATATTATGCTAATAAAAATATTTTTGAAGAATATACAATGGTATAGAGAAGGACTTATGTACAATCTTTTGTGGAAACAAAACATAAAACTAAGATCCAAATTTTTATGCTGTATATCTAAGTGTGTAAAAAGAATAAAATACATTAAAATATTAACAACTTTATAACTGAGTAGTTGATAGTGCTAAAAATTTTCTCCACTAATTTTTATAAAATGCTATACAAAGAAAATATATTTTATGTTTAAAAAATATAAAGTTGACTTTATAGAACAAGGTCAAGATCAATATGTTTGTTTCAAAGAACAAGCACTCAGAAGCATAATTTTAAATTTAGACTTCTGTCATAATTAAATGTAACTGAAAGTGTTTATAAATTTAATATGTGTATCTGAAAGGTCTTAATGATTCCATAGATATTTTAGCATTGTTTAGGAATTCTCTAATAAATCAAAAAGACAAATACCATTTGAAACCCAACAGAATTGAATAAAGTTTAATTTCAATTTGAACTTTATTTGGAGTTCTTAATTCTATGCTAAACAATTGGAAATCCACTAATTATTGGATCAGATAGAATAATGATCACAGAAATAAAGATTAATGATCATTAGTAATCATTTTTATATGTTACTATATATGACCTTGATGTTTGTAAACAATGCTTTCTGATCAGAGATATGGAGAAATTTATTAGAGCAAAATTAATGAAGTTGCCCATATCCCTCGGCAAGTCAGAGATGGAGCCGGATCTTTGACCTAGTACTTCTGATTTCTAATCCTGGACCAAAGTTCAGCATTTGTGCCAATGTTCCATGCTGGCACCCTAAAATAATCACTCTTTTCTTGTCCATTGACCTGACTATGCCAAAAAATTTGTTCTTAAAGTTAAGGATAACATCATCTGTAACTGTTGAATTTGATAACACACATTTCTAGTAAATCGCCTTGGAGACACCAAACTCATGAGCCTGAAACGGGCTCAGATTTCCACTAGATGGCATGTAGCCTGCTTCTCGTCTGGTGGATGAGCTGCAGAAAATTTGCAGCTATTTGTCTCATTTTTTAATGTAAGTTAAGCAAAATATTAGATACTATATTCACACCGTTTAAAATGCTAATTAATGTAAGGGTTTCAGTTATTACTACCTTTTTGAAGGATAGAGTTACTTCTATCTTTTTCCAAAACTATCTCCCTTTTACCTTGCCTTTCCCTTTCTATTTTCATAACTGTCATCAGCACTTTTACATGATTAAAGTTGCAAATATTTACATCTGTCAGTCAAACTTTGTTTACAGAATGATTCTAAATGATGGAACTATAAAGTAACATTATTAATGACAACATAATTTTTTTCCCTAAACCAAATAATTGACTATAATCACATTCCCCTTCCTATTTAACTAGTGTATGCTTCTTTTAATGTGAAGTTTTGTATTTCCTTTCTTATAAAATACTTTGCCTTTTCTTCTAATACTTCCATGGATTTCTTTTTAAACTTGTAATCATTTTTAACTTCAAGATATCTTTCAAGTTTTATGATCATATTACTGTTCTTTTACTAAGGAATATCTTTTTTCTCACCTCTACTTGAGAATTTAATATGATTTGGGGAGTTCTAACCTATTTCCTGAAAGAGTATTATTTTCTCAATGATTTTTCTTTCTTTTCTTTCTTTCTCCTTCCTTTCCTTTCTTTTATTCCTTTCCCCCGCCTCGCTCCCTCCCTTCCTGGTCTTGCTCTTTTGCTTTCTGTGCATAGCATCTCACAGGATTCCTGCCCCCTGTTTGAATCACTCTGCGGCGAGTTTTCCTACAGTGTCCCAGAATTCCTCAGTAAGACTGAGCCTGGCTGTGCACAGGCTTCTGTTGGCTCCTTCCCTTCCTGGTCTCACTTCCTCACTTTCCCACTAGGGTTTCTAGAGTTTACCTCCCAAATAACCTGGCTGCCTCTAAAGGAAGTCTGAATTGTCTGAAACATGTTCGATCTCTGTCCATTCATACTAAATATGCAGCAACTGAATCAATGGCGATAAGGCACTCATTTTGTTGGAAGATTCCTACTTAACCAAATTTGGATATTTTGCTCTTCAGCACTAGTGCCATGACTACCTGTCAGCCTCTAGTTTCTAAAACACTGCCCATTGACTCCCAAGACAGTGGAGAATTTTTTCTGTTTCTTTAAAGGAAGATTTTACTTCTTAAAAAAATGGTTTGCTGTTGATGTTGAATTTGCCTGGGAGGTAAATGTCTTAACTCCTGGATATTACAGATTTGGATGAGGGAAGGAAGGTAGTAAAGGGGGGTACAACTGATTTGAAGACAACCTTGTTATTATCCTCCTCTTCACGGTCTCCTCTACTTTACTTGGTGTACCAGAGAGCCGACGTGCTTTGGGCTCCTGAAGGGTAGAGTGGCTCTGCTTGGCTAGAACCCCTTAGTGCACAATTTCAGCAATAGCTTTCTCCTCTCCACTTTATAGTTCATTTTTCAAAATAGTTATTGAAATTTTCTACTGGTGATGGCTCCCATCCAGCTCTCCTCAGGATGGAGAACTTAGACATTTTTAAATCAATCACTTTATGATCAATTTAAGGATGGCCTCTTGACATAAAGGAAACAAGTGCATGTGATCCGAGTCCCATATCAAAAGGGAAGCTAGCTGTTATCTTTTACAAATAAAGCTGCCGGCAAAATGTACTTTATACCTTATGTAACTATGAACTATTAAAATAAAATCCCATTTGTAACTAGAGGATTATAAAATATACACAATTCTGGTGCAGGAGGCACCTGGCTCAATTTTAATGGGCCTTGGTTTTTAATTAAATCTCTATTATATCCCAAGCTTCATTATAATTTTATTTTGTCTCTTCAAAATCAGAAAGCCTGATACTTATTCTAAAAATTGTTGAATCCTAATAACTCATTAATGTGAACCAGATGTAAGCAGAATTGACTATCAGAAATTGTGATGGTCTTTTACGTTTGTCCTTCTGGGTTCTCTATGGCTCTGCTGAAATGTTTAGAATTTATAATTTATTCCCCTTACACTTTAGGTATTATGAATTAAGTATTTAATTCATTCACATGTTACATAATTTCTCTTTTTTGGAGCTGCTTTCTGTTAGTTCTAGAAAGTCTCCTAAGAAAAATACATTATTTGCAGTTTCACCTCCACATTCTATCCTTCAATTTTCTCCTCTTCGTAAAAGGAAACCTTATGTAGTAAATGAGCTTACTCTTAGTTTTCCTTCCCACAGTTCTGGGAGGACTTGCTTAAGGTAATGTAAGACACTGAAGGAGAGGTTAATCTTAGTTGGGACTTTTACTGACCCTTGTACACACATTCTAATGGCTCCTGTAGTCAGCCAGAATCACATCCTCTGCATTTAACAGTGGAGCCACAGAGTGCATTTCCTGGCACGTTCTCATTCCCTAACAGACAGTTACTGAATAAATAAATGAATACTAGAATACCTCTACACTTTGACTCATGTAATCGGAAGAATAACGACTCCGCTAAAGAAGTCCACATCCTAATTCCCAGAACCTATGAATATGTTACCTTACATGACAAACTGTACTCTACAAATATAATTAAGGTCATTGATCTTGAGGTGAGATGAATATCCTGGATCATTCAGGAGGACCCAACCTAAACACATCAGTTCTTAAAGGCAGAGAACCTTTCCCAGCTATGGTCACAGAAATGAAATAAACCTTGCTGGCTTTGAAATGGAGGACAGGGCCATGAGCCAAAGAATTCAGGTGGCCTCTACAAGGTAGAAAAGTAAAAAAACTGAATTCTCCCCTAGATCCTCCAGAAGGAAATGCAGCCCTGCTGACATTTGAAGTTTAGCCTAGTGTGACAGACCTGTAACCTACAGAAGTACAATTGAATACATTTGTGTTGTTGTAAGCAATGATATCAGTGGTACTTCGTTATGCAGCAATAGAAAATAATATGCATTTGGCCCTGGCTGGTGTGGCTCAGTGGATTGAGCACTGGCCTGTGAAATTGAGGGTTGCCAGTTCAGTTCCTGGTCAGGGCACATGCCTGGGTTGCAGGCCGGGTCCCCAGTGGGGGTGTGTGAAAGGCAACCACAACCGATTGATGTATCAATTGCACATTGATGTTTCTCTCCCAGTCTTTCTTGCTCCCCTCCCCTCTCTCTAAAAACAAATAAATAAAATCTTCTTTAAAAAAAAAAAAGAAAATAATATACCTTTGGCCTCAATGCCTAAACTATCCCCACTTCTGTTTCTGCTTATTAAAAAGTCTATCCATTCTCCAGCACCCATGTGAAATTCTGCTCTCACATGAACTCTTTCATGCCCCCCCATGAATGAATCTTTTTTTTTTTTTGTAAATGTTCATTGCGTATTATGATGGTTTAGTGTGTGTGTGTAAAGTGATCAGGAAATAAAAACTTATAATCACACTGCCATGAACTGAATTCTGTCCCCCTCAAATTCATATGTTAAAGACTTAAACTCCCATGTGACTGTATTTGGAGATAAGGCCATTAGGAGGCATTAACAGTCAAATGTAGTAATAATGTTGAAATTTTAATCTGATATAATAAGGAGGAGGGGGAGGAGACCAAGAAAGAGGAAGAGAATAACAGAAAGGAGTGAGAGAAGAAGAGAGAAAGTGAGAAAGAACGAGGGAGGGTGGGCAAAGTGGGGGGGGGGGGGGAGGAATCTGCCTGCAATGAGAGGACACTGCTAGAAACTAGGAGAACCCTCACCAGAAACCCAGTCAGCCAGCACTTTGATCTCAGACTTCCCAGCTCTAAGATTGTGAGAAAGAAATTTCTGTTGTTTAAAACACCCAGTCTATGCTACTTTGTCAAGGCAGCCCAAACTGACTAATAGACACATCTGAAAAAGAAATTAATACATTTCCCCATAAGAGATATATAATCTCATGGAATCCTACATTATTTAAACTAAAAGTATAAAGGATGTTGAGTTGCATACATTTTATATGTATATGCATATATATGTATTGGTCTTGCTCCCAAGGGGTGATGAACTTAATTTCTGCCATTTGTGCTTCTCTTTTTGAGCCATGTTATTTTTAAACTCTTGCTCTCTTACGATTAAGATCAAAGGGACCATCATTTCACTTGATATCATTTGATTATAGTCTTAATCTCATTTGATTATGGTTGTAGGTAATGTGTAATTTTTTTTTTTCTTTTCCCAACAAATTAGCTGGGAAGCAACTGCACAGCTACCTGCTCGAGCAAAAATAGGTCAGCAGGTCTTTTGTCTGCTATGCTTACGCTACTTTCATTTACTATTGTGATGTGATTTTTAAAAAACTATGTGGATTTGAAATTGACCACTATTACTTTCTAAATATTCTTTTGTCAGTGTGACAGGTGTTTGCTGGTACAGGGTTTGTGTTACAAACCAAAGACTAGTGCTATCAGGTCAAAATAAAAATAAAAAAATTCAAGACACAATGTATTAAATTTAACATCCAAGAATTGCAGATCTAAAGGCTGTCAAAAGGAGTAGTCTCCCCACACAACAGTGATAAACCACAAGAAGAATGTATAATGTGAATGTAACTGGAAACCAAATCTTTTATGACTTTATATATTAAGAATGGCATGATAAATTATAAATAGAAGTAAAATGATCACATAAACTACAATGTCTAAGTGAAATATGTGCTCGAAAATTCCTCCTGAAACATCAGTAGTTTTCAAAACTGACTCCTTATAGAATCCACTGAAACTCCGGTGATGTTCAAGAATGAAGACTTATAGAATCCACATTAGTAGTAATCCAACTATAATAAGTGAACAAAGGCAGCCAAGCTCTATAGAAAAAGAAAGCCCATCTTGGTCATTAATATCAGTTAGATAAAAAAAAATTATTACACAGCTACAAACAAGGGAATCCTTAGAACTGTGCTAGTACTGCTGGTAACATTGTAGAAATGAATGTCGTTTCACTCAGACTAGGGATTCCTTTAAGGTCAGGCAGAACCAGTGTGGCTCCCCAGTCATTATGTACATTACACCTTTAACCTGACCTTCAAGCTTTACTTCCTTTATTTTGAAATCAGGTCAGCCCTCCAAATCAGGATTATCCAACAAAATGCAAGCCAGGTTAATGTCTTTGAGAACAGGTTATCAAATGATGCCCAGGATGCCAAAATAACAGTCCTGAGTAATATTTCTGAAGATCATATGTGATTCATTTTTCCATTAGGCCAACATCAGAGGGACAAGGGTCTTCATCACCTGATACTTCATCTGCAGTGCAGGAATTGTATATGAGCACTCATGATGTGGCAGAGAAGATTCTCACTATCGATGCTCCTGAGTGAAATAGTGTTCAGTATGATGTCTGGACAGATCTGTTATTCATTCATTCATTCACTCACTCATTCACTCACTCATTCATTCAAATATTCGACATAGAATCTTGGAGAGCTACTCAGTGCCAAACAAAGGTTGCTAATGACGGTCCTAATGAGCCACAATCTCTTTCTTATGGAATAAAGAACCAAGTTTGGGGAAACAGAACCCTCTATTCAATGCAATAGTATCATCCCCAGCACCCCTAGAGGAAGAAGACCTCCAGTCTCTGGTTACAACCTTCCCAAAAGCTCTAAAGACAACTTGTCAGACGTATGAAATCTGCCCCTAATAAGATTACTGGCAGCCACAGTGCTGTCTGCCTATCACATGACATACTTAGCTCGGTCAGCAACTTGACGGGCTGCCACTCTGCCAGAAGTGGTCTGAAGGATGAATGCAGGGGGTTGATCAAGCAAATATCTTGGCTCTGAGTTCTATTTATCAGTGATAACTGATTGATAGTTCAGTCCATCTACACACCTTCGTGCTGATGGCTTCATCTTTACAGCTCTACATGTAACCCCATGTTAATTTGGATAAACAGTTTTTAAGGTTCATATCAAAGGTTTACTTTTTTCTGTAGTAATTTACTTAACACTTCAATCTTTTCATCTCAAGTCTTCCATTTTAAATTGTTCAAAGATAATCTCTGCGTTGGTACCAGATATGGAGAGAAAACATCTGTACTGTGTCAAGTATAAACAAGAGAAACAGAAAAGCCCCAATTTCTGATATTTACATACTATTTTTTGTCTTTTTTGGCATCATTTAATGTAACACAGAGAAATATGATTTTAGAATATCAGGGCAAAATTCTTTATTTTTAAGTCTTGCTTTCTGTTCATTTTGGTCTTTGTCTAGATAGACAGGTGAGAGATGATACATAAATAGACCAATTGATCTACAAATATAATAGAACGGGATTATTTCTACAACTAAATCCCACCCCCAACTTCAGATTATTCAATACCTATGTGGCAACATTTTGCCAAACATATAGTGTTGTAAGAAGAAATAGTTATTTTTTTTACAATCCTACATTCTACAACAATAGATTATTAAATGCCTGTAACATTTTCTCTACAGCCCTAGGGGTGCTGACGATGATACTATTGCATTGAATGGAGGGTTGTTTTCCCAAACTTGGTTCTTTATTCCATGAAAAAGGGTTTGTGGCTTGATAGGACCACCATTAGCAACCTTTGTTTAGCACTGAGTAGCTCTCTCCAAGATTCTATGTCGAATATTTGAATGAATGAGTGAGTGAATGAATGAATGAATAATAGATCTGTCCAGGTATCATATTGAACCCTATTTCACTCAGGAGCATCGATAGTGAGAATCTTCTCTGCCACATCATGAGTGCTCATATATAATTCCTGCACTGCAGATGAAGTATCAGGTGATGAAGACCCTTGTCCCTCTGATGTTGGCCTAATGGAAAAATGAATCACATGTAATCTTCAGAAACATTACTCAGGACTGTTATTTTATTAGTTCAACAGCACGTGATCTAGTGATGGGAAAAGGAGGACCAGATCCTCCAATACATGCACATGTCTGAAAACTAACAGCCGCTTTTTTGGTGGAGATATGTTATTCCAAAATTGGCATAATCACAGTTTGCACCTCGTTTATGACCAGCATAAAAAATTGCATAAAATATCATGTACAGCTGTAGTCAGAAGGAAGATTCAATTTGGGCTTTGTGTGGACTTGACTTGCTGCCAGGGCAGTTACATACATCATCTAGGGCTGTATTTAAAAGGATAAAATACAATTTTAATTCTTGTGGCAAATTTAATTTCTTTAAAAGAGAGATAAAATTGTTTAAATAGCTTGTAAAGGGCATGAAGTCCCTCCCTGCCTCCACCCTGGCTATAACACGGCAGTTCTGTCTACCCCAGAACGAGAAGGTGTCTGGTGTGACTGCGTACGCCTTTTCATTATTTAGACAGCCTTGTAGGGGATATTACATGTGGACAACCTCAAACATCCCTGCTGATTTCCCTGAGAAATTTCAAAGGCCGGAGTGATGGAGAACAGCATGGGCAAGCCGCGGAGGAAGGACCACATTTTCCTCTGAAACCCAAAAGCACAATGTAGCGCACATTTTTACAGGGAGATTTCCTCCACCCCTGCGGAGAAGAGAGCTGACTGGCATCCCCGTGTGTCACTGTATCACAGCATCTGCCATCTCTCGAGAGCCTTAAAGGGCTAGCTGCTTCATTTCCCAATCAAGGGTCGAAAGACAGTAAGTCACAGGGCTAAGCATGGACTGAATTGGAACCAGAACTGTTACCGAGCAAAGTGGGACCCATTCACGTGGTGCCTTAGTGTATGACCCAACAATTACTGTTGAGAAAACAGGTCTTTATCATATCCTAACCTTGGGGTGGGGGTTGCTGGGAGCCCCATTCTCCCACAAGACCCAGCATTTCCCTTGCTCCCCAAAAGGCTATAAACCAAAACCAAGTCCAATAGTTCCCCATCCCTTATCTGTCAGCTTTCCTCTCCAGGATCTGGGGTACATTGCCTTCAGCTTCCATATAATAGTCCAGAAAAGCATCTACCATGTTACACTGGATCATGGTAAAGTCCAGGAAAGAGACAAGTCCTTCGAGAGTGTCCTCTCTGTATGTCCCGAGTTCCAAGAGTCCAGACAGAGCCAGGGTCTGCAAGGCAGAGTCCTTGGTGGCTCCGGAGTCAGCTAGAGCTGCTACGATCAGAGCAGCAGCCTGCCTGCTTTCTCCCTAGCCCAGGCCGCGTGGCCGAATCCTGACTGCAAACTGCACAGCTGCTTGCTGCCTCCCACATGGCTGCTTCAACCTGCTCCTCCATCACGGCACCCACCTGCATCCTGCCACCCCAACCAGCTCCATCTCTCAAGGCTCTTTCCTCAGGCTCCTGCTTATTAATCCAAAACCTCATGGCGCCTTCTTTCACATCAGACATTCTTTCAAACTGCATGACCCCCTTCCTCGAGGCTCCGCCCTAAGTTTAAATGATGACCCCGTGCACCAAATGTCATTGTTATGAAAAGTATCTTAAGCCGTACCATCCACACTTTTACCTGGTTGGCAGCACACCTATTATCTAGGTATCAGCCTTGCCATAAATATGTAAAGCACCTTAAAAGCTGTATCATCTCCTTTCCCCATCCCCTAAACCATGAGCTGTGGGGACTCTGGGGATCTCTCTCTCTCCCCTGCTCTCTTACAGAACAATATTCTCTGGAATTTGAATCCAATGTTCTTTCTACTTTTTTAGACTAGTTACTTCCCTTTGTGCTGCTTCATAAAGTGCTTGGCATCTCAAGCAATGAGTGAGAATGTCTCCTTAGAAATATAGAGCAACCATGTTTTTTATTTCTTATCTGATGGTGTGCTAGAGCTGGTTTACACACTTTTTTTTGCATTTAGCCCATTTTTATTGAACATCTACTATGTACACTAGACACTGTTCTGGGTGCTATTTTTACAGCAGAATAAGAAACAGACAAAAACCCTGCCCTTACAGAGTTCTTAGAGCTTACGTTATAGTGAAATCATATACCCCACAGAGAAAATGATCAAATAATGAACCAAAAAACAACATCCCTGAGCAGTAACATGAGCGGTTCCCTACTGTTTAAGTCAGAAAAAAGCAATGAAGTCCCTCCTGAGAGTCAAATGTTCTCATCTCTTTCAAACCTACATTTCGTGACTTCACGTTGAGCACCAAGCCACTTGTCTTATTGCCAACCCCAGGAGTGAGCTCATCAAAGATTAGGTGTAATGCTGCTCCCACCTACCAGCACCCATTCCCCACCTCACCATCTGTAGTTACCAACTCTCCATCACTCACAGCACAGCAGGTGAGGGGCTGCTGTGATGCTCCTTGAGAATTACCTTTTCCTGGGGGTTAGGACTCTTCCAGGACTCCTGAAGTCAGGAGAGGGCAGAACAGGAAGTGTTGTCACTGACTAACAGAAAGCTAATAGGCTCAAGAGTTTTATCAGAGCTTCGGGTTCCAAAGCTTTATTTCTTTTAATCTAAAGAGTGCATTGGTATTTTAGTTTTTTTTTTTTGTAGATTATGTATAGCTTATCATTAAGCAGAATTTTGCTACAAAAGAAATAGGTTCTTGGAATTAAGAAAAGAAGCTGAGGAAGAAATTATAAAGTAATTTCTTACTATAGAATCATAGGAAATTATGATGTATATACAGCCAATTCAGTTGCAACTAAGAGGATATTTCTTATCAATAAGAGGCAAGGGAATATAGTTGCTCAGAGCTTTGAAAGTAGTTAGACTTAAGTTCGATCCCAGCTCTGACAACCATGAGCTCTGAGACCTTGGGCAAGTTAGTAACCTCTCTAAGCTTCATTTTCCTGATACATAAAATAGAAATAAAAATTGTATCTGCTTCTTAGGGTTATTGCAAGGGTTAAATGAGTTGACGTGCACTAGACCCTATCTCCTTTTGCTTATCCAAGAATTTTGTTCTAGCAAATTTCTTCCTTTCTCTTCTGCATCTTCAATTCTTTGTTCCCCACTCCGGGTTTTATTTTTACTGCACTGACTTCTGCTGATCTTATCAAGGTTACTACCAGTGATCTTCATATTGCTAAACCCATTGGCCAAGTCTTCGCTCTTATCTGACTTGACATAACATATGACACAGCTAATCAAGCCCTCCTTCCTATTATACTTTCTTCACTTGGGGTTCGGCACCCCAGACTCTAAGACTTTCCTCTTCCCTATGGGTACTACGAATTCTGGTGGTCTACAGGCTATAAAGGAGAGCTGCATTGTAGTATGACAGATGGCAACAGGGACATTGAAACCTAGTGAAGGAGGTGGAGATGCTGCAGGTAAGATGAAAAATAAGCATGAGACGTTTAGACCAGTGTTTTTCAATTTTGGCTGCACAGCTGAATCACTTGGGGAATTTTTGGAAATAGTGATATCCTGGCCATACCAAGTAAATCAGAGTCTCTGGGGTGTAAGTCAGGTTTCGGTATTATTTGAAGTTCCCCAGGTTATTGCCATGTGCCAACAATGTTTGGAAAAACTGATTTTGATAAAGAATAAGAAGTAAAGGCAGACCCCAAGGGGAGGAAGCAGGTAATTGAATACGAAGGCTGAGAAAGGCAAGTTGTGCTAGAGCAAAGTAAGGAGACAATACTGTTTAAAAGGTGCCATAAAATGTATACTTATAAAGTACTACTTAAGAAATTCAGAGTAAATAGAGATGACTTGGGCTTCTGATAAAGTTTATAAAAATGAAAATTAAGAGAAATAGTGCTGTTTATCAACAGATAAGAAGAATGAAGTCAGATTGGCTGGATTTGAATTCCTAATTCACCACTTTTTCTGACCTTTTACAATGTCCCTCAACTTCCTCATCTGTAATAGGTATACAACAAACTTATCTCGTAATCCATATACAGCTCTTAGAACAGCATTTAACACATAGTAAACATACCTTACATGTTTATGCTGATTGTGATGATACGGGCTTTTATAGACATTGAGGGAATTAAGTTGGAATGTTGGTCCACGTTTGGGCTTTCAATTTTAAGAAAACCATGATAGATCCTAAGCTGTATATTCTCTCTCCAACCATAACTATCATGGGGAACATTATGAATCATGAAAATCTTATCTCCAATTGATGTGTCCACTCTTGTTAAGGCATTTTCCTCCTCCCCTGTTCTTCAAGACAAGGATTTTTCTACATGCAAATACCTCCCAATAGAAAATGAGCTGATAGCAGTACCATTACTGAGATTACTTTTTCTCATTAGGACTATATCTTAAAGTTTTATCTGCAACTGTGGAATGAACAACTTTATGCTCAAAGGAATGTTAGAAGTCAACAAATTAAAATAACGTAGATGAAATCACTTTTAAATTATAAGTTGCAATATAAATATTAACCTTCACATTGGATAACTTACTTCTAGAAAGCCCTTGAGTTACTCAGGGGAATATCCCACTTTATTTGCCACAGACAGTAGCTCTTACTAGAAGGCCAATATTCCTCAGTAGCAGCACAATAGTCCAGGCTTATAGAAAAAAAAGAGTTGACTGCAATGAGCTGCAGTGAGGACCGTGGCAAAAGCAGGTTTGCAGATTGCTGGTAAAATTTCTGTTCCTTAAAAATAACAAAAATCATGCTGGATTTCTTCATATGTATTGTGGTTAGGGAGCAAAGGGAAAAGACAAAACACAAGGACAGGTGAGTCCCTAGACTCACAACCTTGTCACTGTCAGATCTTGTCTTTTCCTTTGGAATTCCCACTGCCTACCAATGTATGACTGGCCCCACAAAACATTTGTGAAGCACCCAGTATGTGCCAAGCACCTTTCATTGTACTAGAGCTGTAAGGTGAGTAAGGCATAGCCTCTGCCCCTGAGTCGCTCGCACGAGAGTATGCAGACCACTTAAGTAAATATTGATAGATGAGTCGTAACATAATATGCAAATTTGAAAGTAGGCATGTGGTGCTGTGAGCACACTGATCTCAGCCCACATTGGAAACCATTATATCACAAGTGTGTCTTAATAGATAACAGTGTAGCCAGGAAAAGAAATCTGCAAAGAATGTTCAAGATAAAAGAAGAAACAAAGCAAAACCATGAAGTGGCCACAGCAGCATACTGGTTAAATCCTCTTCCAAGCAGTAGGTCATCCTCAGAATACCCTGGTCTCCAATTAGAAAATACTGCCTCTTCCTTCCCAGAGATGCCATGTCATTTCTTTCCACTACCTGAAGAAATGGTATTATTTTCTCCCTCCTAATACTGGAGGCTCATGTTCAGGTGTGTGCATGCACACATATTCCCCCCAGGTTTGTTTGCATGACTCAAGGATGCCTTGGCACCACAAAGGACAGGGGCTAGAAGTACAAACAAAGATATTTAGGTGCAAAGACATACATTGCAATTATCTACATATTTTTTTAAATACCAAAAAGGGTTAGGATCATTATAGTATACCTGTAAGATTAAACACCCTAACATTCTAAAGCTATTAAAAATACATAATTATGAAATGTTAAGACTATTTAATGGCATGAGAAAGTTGTCAAGATATAATGTTTGTATCTGTTTCATATGTGTGTGTGTACACATATAGGTATGTATGCATGCATGTACAGATGGATGGATGGATTTGTATTTCTCAGTTTTTCTGCCTTGAGCATAAGCTTATATAAACATAAAAGGCAAACGTTTTCTATGTATGTATGCATGGATTTATATGTATGCATCTGTGTGTATGCATATATGTGGATATATATATTTATATATGTTTGTGTGTGTATACCAGTATATACTTACATACATATTCATCTTTTATGTTTATATAAGCACATGAACAAAGTAGAAGCTTTGTGAAATACAAATAAATAAACTAGTAAATGCTTAAATAAACATCATATATAACCCCAATAGTCAGATATAATCATTATTAACATTTAGATATATATACCTTTTTTTTACGCCATTCTCTGTACATACTTGTTTTGTAAAATATTAAATTGTAATACTGGAGCTTTGCATTGGGCAGTATGTTCATTCCATATAACATCGTATCAAGAATCCTTTTTATATTATTCTTTGTAAATTTTATTTTAACAACTGTACAATATTTCATATTTTGAGTGTAGTATAATTTATTTGCCAGTTTCCATATAGTGGACAGTAATAATTTTTTATTTCCTTGTTGTTATAAATGACCCTTCAATGAACTGTCTTGACCTTAAGTCATTGTTCATATATTCACTTATTTCCTAAGACTAGCTATATAGAAGTAAAATTACTAGGTCAAACCATAGATGACTTTTAAAATCTCTTGAAATATATTCCCTAAATTGCTTTCAGGAAAGGTTATACTGGTTGATACTCTCACCAATGATGCATGATGGCACTCATAACTCTGAGTCTCCAGTGTTATCTTTTATCATTGCCAATTTGATATGTGAGAAAGAGCTTCTCTCTTTGATGCTATATTATGTTCAGTAAAACAAAGTCTATAAAACTGTACATGCAATATGATCGCAACAGTGGAGAAGCAAGCTTAGAAAAACATGAATGAAAAGAAATACACGACAATGTTAAAATGCTTAGTAATTGGTAGAATAGTAGATTATGGCTATTTTACATCACAACATTAATAACAATATAGGACTATTTATTCAAAAACTAATATGTTTTGGGAAACATGGTAGGCAATGTACACGCAGTATCTCATTTAATCCTCAGAACCCTCCAATATTTTATTATGCCATTTATCAATGAGCATGACTGTGCCGAGTAGATAGAGGCCATGCCGGGACTTAAACCCAACCTTAACTAATGCCACAAGTTTCTTCTTTTACTTCTTCTTCCTCTTACTTTCCCATATTTTTGGATTTTTTTTGCCAACAGTATTTGTCTTTTTTAAATCAGAAAAAGCAATAGAAGTTATATTTATAGTCATTCCCAAATCAAAAGGTCCCTTACTAGAACTGTTGTCAGTAACATTTGACCAGCTTTCCCTGAAAAGAAGCTCCTTCTCCAGCTCAAGGAGACGTGAACATGAGTAACTCTGGATAGCCCACTAAGATGGTGGGTTGACCGGATGCCGGAAGCATCAAGGTCAATACTTAAAGCATCACTTCCTGGAGCCTCTGAAGCCATACTACATGGGTCGCTGCTGACCCCAAAGGATGTTAACTGGGCTTTGGCTTGTGGCGTGTCACTGTATGAGAAATAACGCCTCTGCGTGCAAGGTGGCCACCCTGGGAAACAAAGTCCGAAACCTAACTGTTGCCTTTCTTGAATTAACAGGATGATTTTACTTTTTTGTATTAATATGAATTTTAATATTTTTAAAGAAGATAGTAACCAGAAGGTGGTGTGGCAGCTTAATTCCTGTAGGCAGGGCTTTTGTTTCCCCTCAGGCTGATGCCACTTGGAGGGGAATGGTCTGCCTGCAGTACTGGGGATGCATCAGCACTGGGACTGGGGCGGCTGCTCCTCCAGTTCTCCCCTCAAAGCCACTGCACCAAATTCTCACCAAGCATCTCTAGTCCTCTCTGCCTTCCCTCTGCTTGTGCCCAGGAATACAACAAGGATGCCAGCCTGTTAAACGAAGCATGCCATTTTCTGGGGACAGCCAACTGACCTGGAGTCTGCACGATCCTTCCCCATGTGGGAAGGCCACCCTCTCCTCCACATCCCCACTCTTATTAGGGATTTCTGGACCCAAGGAAGACCTTTTAACATTTCTTAGAATACTGGCACACTGGTGAAGAACTTAGTGACAGCAGCACGCACTTCCGGCGAGGAGAGTTGTAACTATTCCCATGGCGAATCAAGCAGAACTCAGACTAAATTACAGCCTTCTCAAAAGCCAGTTTTGCTTCTTTGGAGTTGAATAACTTTTCCATAAGTTAATATAACTTTTAACTGACAGCTCCTTAAACACAAGGGAACTCCGAAAAGCTGTGCTCCGAGAGAGAGGCCGGCAACAGCTTTCAAGTGCGCAGAAGAAATGTGCATTGACCATCCTTACCATCTCTAAAATCAGAGAAGGAAAACTCTGACTCCAAAAAACCTCCGCTGCCTTGCGGCATACCTCTTCAGGGGGAAGGCTAAGGGAGTAAACCCCGACAGAAAATCCGGAGCCGGAGTCCCTAAGGCGGTTTGACGTTGTAGTCAACACCGGCAACTCCTGCGGCGCACCTGAAGCCAAGCTGTATTGACTTTGTCTTTCCCTTGGACCCTTCAGCTGTGAAGAAAGGGGGGGTCTGCTGCATGGGCAACAGCAGACCCTCCATATCACCCTGCCCAGGCTCTGTAGCTTCAGTTTCACTGGAGAGGACACTCCAGCGTCATCGCAAGATGTCGACTCAACACGGGAGGAGACAGATACCGGTTATAAGCTCATCCGATTGGCGAAGGAAACGAGCGCCAGGGGTCTCCTCTGACGGTGGGAGAGGTCATCGCACCTCACTGGACAGCTACCGCCCGCCTCAAGCTGGGCAGCCCCCAGCCAATTAGGTGCCATCTCACCATGGCTCGCCTGCCCCACTGGGTGCGTGGGGATCAGAGAGGCGCCTCTCGAAAAGTGGGCCACAAAACACCCGCAACAGTTAATTCCAAGCAAACAACAAGAAAGAAGCCTCCGGCTCTTCGCCTCGCTAGCTGGAACATCAGGACCATGTGCCCCGGACTTACTGCAGGCCTTCCATGGATCAAGGGTGCCAGGAAAACCGCTGTCATCGATAGGGAACTGGCACGACTAAACATCGACATTGCGGCTCTACAGGAGACCCGGTTGGCTGACAATGGAACTATCAGAGAAACCAACTACACCTTCTACTGGCAAGGGAAGTCTCCGGACCAACCAAGACAGCACGGTGTTGGGTTCACTGTGAAGAACACGCTTGTTAACTCCATAGAGCCACTCACAGGAGGCACAGAGAGATTACTTACCCTCCGATTGTCAACAACTTTTGGCCCAGTCAGCATTCTTAGCGCGTACGCCCCAACCCTCTGCGCCACCATCGAAGAGAAAGAACAGTTCTACCATGCACTGGACGAAGCGTTATCCAAGATACCCAGTAGTAACGCTCTCTATCTCCTTGGAGACTTCAACGCAAGAGTAGGAGCCGACCACATGGCCTGGCCCACCTTCCTTGGAAACTTTGGGAGAGGAAAGATCAATGAGAATGGTCAGCGACTGCTTGAGCTTTCGTGTCACCACGGCCTGTGCGTGACAAACACATTCTTCAAGTGCAAAGAGATCCACCAGGTGTCATGGAGGCACCCCCGCTCCCGCCATTGGCACCAGCTTGACCTCGTCATCACCAGAAGAACGGATATTGGCAGCACCCTCCTCACCCGCAGCTACCACAGTGCAGACTGCGACACGGACCATGCCCTCGTGGTAAGCAAGGTGCGCATAATGCCGAAGAGGTTGCACCACTCCAAGATGAAGGGTCACCCACGCATCAACACCAGTTGTGCCAGCAACCCAGTTAAGACCCAGCAATTCATCAACAAGATGGAAGATGCACTCGGCGAGGGAGTGGCGGCAGATGACACTATCGAATCCAATTGGCCACGTCTCCGCGACGCCATATACAACTCCGCCATTATTGCTTACAGGAAGAAAGAGCGGAAGAACGCTGACTGGTACGAGGCTCACTGGGAAGAAATGGAACCCGTGATCGAGGCTAAGAGGAAGGCCCTACTGGCTTACAAGGCCACGCCCACTCCCAGTACACTTCAAGCTCTACGGGCTGCCAGGAACAAAGTCCAGAAGACCGCCCGCCACTGTGCCAACACCTATTGGCTAAACCTGTGCAGAAGCATTCAGGAAGCCGCCGATATAGGCAATGCACGAGGAATGTATGAGGGTATCAAGAAGGCAACAGGCCCAATCCCCTCCAAGATCGCCCCCCTTAAGTCCAAGACAGGTGAGGTCATCACTGACCAGGAACAGCAAATGCGGCGGTGGACCGAGCACTACCTCGAGCTGTACGCAACAAAGAACACCGTAACAGACACTGCTCTTAATGCCATCCCAGACCTACCAGTCATGGAGGAGCTAGACACCCCACCTACTGCGGCAGAGCTCGGCAAAGCCATCGACCGCCTCGCTTGCGGGAAAGCACCAGGAAGCGACGGAATCCCTCCAGAAATCCTAAAGAGCGGGAAACCAGTCCTGCTACAGCCGCTCCACCATCTACTCTGTCGCTGCTGGAAGGAGGGTTACATCCCCCAGGATATGAGAGATGCCAACATTATCACCATGTACAAGAACAAAGGAGACCGCAGCGACTGCAACAACTACCGGGGCATCTCTCTCCTCAGCGTCGTTGGCAAAGTATTCGCCCGGGTCGCTCTTGTCCGCCTGCAGACCCTTGCTTCCCGCGTCTACCCAGAGTCCCAGTGTGGCTTCAGAGCTGGCCGATCAACAGTGGACATGATCTTCTCCCTACGCCAGCTGCAGGAGAAGTGTCACGAGCAGCATAAACCACTCTACCTCGCCTTTATCGACCTCACGAAGGCGTTTGATCTGGTCAGTCGAAGCGGACTCTTCAGCTTGCTACGGAAGATTGGCTGTCCACCACATCTGCTTGCTGTGGTCATGTCCTTTCACGACAACATGCACAGCACGGTGTCCTACAACGGCGCAACCTCTGAGGCCTTCCCAGTCAGCAGCGGAGTAAAGCAGGGCTGCGTCCTCGCGCCTACGCTGTTCGGAATCTTCTTCTCCATGCTCCTCCAATATGCCTTTAAGGACTGCAGCGAGGGTGTCTTCATTCACACCAGATCCGATGGCAAGCTCTACAACCTGGCCCGTCTACGAGCCAAGACCAAAGTCAAAGAGGTGCTCATCCGTGAGATGCTCTTTGCCGACGACGCAGCTTTGACATCACACTCCGAAGAGGGACTCCAGCAGCTAGTCACTTGCCTTTCCCACGCATGCAAGGAGTTCGGACTAGCCATCAGCCTGACGAAGACGAATGTTATGGCTCAAGGCACGGGGACTCCCCCATGCATCACCATCGACGGGTACACCCTGGAGGTTGTCAACGACTTCACTTACCTCGGGTCCACCATCTCGAGCTCTCTGTCAGTCGACTTGGAGGTCAACCGGAGAATCGCCAGGGCAGCCACAGTTATGGCCAGACTGAACCGGCGAGCGTGGAACAATTCCAGCCTCACTGAGAAAACCAGACTGCGCATCTACCAAGCCTGCGTACTCAGCACTCTCCTCTATGGCAGCGAGACGTGGACCACCTACGCAAGGCACGAAAGGAAACTCAACAGCTTCCACATGAGGTGCCTGCGACGCGTCCTGCATGTCGCCTGGCAGGATAAGGTCCCCAATACCGAGGTGCTGAAGCGAGCCAACATGAGCAGTTTGCATGCAGTTCTTAGTGAGAGACGCCTCAGGTGGCTCGGCCATGTCAAAAGAATGGATGCAGGCCGTATCCCCAAAGACCTCCTCTACGGCGAGCTAGCAGAAGGCAAGAGGATGACAGGGCGCCCAAAACTGCGGTTCAAAGACATCTGCAAAAAGGACATGACACAATGCTCCATCAATCTCAACACATGGGAAGTTCAAGCAGACGACCGCCTAGCCTGGAGGCTCGCGGTCAGGCAAGGTACGTCACGTGCAGAGGCTGCGCGCAACGAGGAGGCGGTCCAGAAAAGATCGAGGTGGAAGCAGCGTCAACAGCAGCAACAACAGCCATCTGCCTCCACCTGTAACAAGTGTGGCAGGGATTGTCACTCCCGAGTCGGACTGCACAGCCATTCTCGGCGGTGCAGATAGACTCTCAGGAAGCTACGCCATCGTCTCTCGAGACGGACGGCTGCCGACGACGAACCAGAAGGTGATGGTGTAAATATGTCATTTATAAAAATATATATACATATACATATATGTATGTATATATATAAATGACAACTTTACTTTGTTTAATTAAAGTCCATATAATGGCTACACAATTTTAATGGTTGTCTTTAAACATGCACATAGTATTTTAAATATATATTATCTATACCCCCCCAAAAAAAACCCAACACATTTGGCTGTGGTTCAGTGGATTGAGCGTCAGCCTGCAAGCCAAGTGTCGCTGGTTCGATTCCCAGTCAGGGCACATTACTAGGTTGCACATCAGGTCCCCAGTTGGGTGCACGAGTGAGAGGCAACCACACAGTGATGTTTCTCTCCCTCTCTTTCTCCTTTCCCCTCTCTCTAAAAATAAAATAAACAAACAAATTATTTAAAAAACACATTTGTAAAGTCTTTTAACTTACCTTTTAAAGATATATTTAAATACATTCCTGAAAACATACTGCTTATTAATGATCACTATGACTTATGAAAATACATGTTTTCCCATAGATGAATACAATAGCTATTTTATAGGAAAAAAAAGTTACTTTTCAAACTTATATTTCTGTTCTAGGTTTTATTAAATCTTGATATGTAAAATACGTATATTGAAAACACAATACACAGAACAATAAGGAAGAAATACAAAATATTTGTATGTGAGGAAAAAAATCCCAAAGCTAACTTTTTTAATATTCAAAAAACACATTGACTGTATATGTAATATAATTCAGACACGTTGCTTGACACTGTCTCAATATAGAAGTAAGCACTAACAAAGCAGACTTTGTTAGTAAACTTGCAGGTGAAAGGAACCAGGTCAACATTTTCCATTGACTTTTATCAGAAGAGAAATGATTTGCATAACGGTTTATCATTTAGTAGTGACTTCTATTTCTAAGGCTATAATGTCACCATCCAGGCTCCATTCCCCGGCCCCAGGCCATCGCCTCATTTCAACTCCAGTCCATCTGCTAATTGTTTGACCTGTGTGGCAACATGAATCAATGCACAGAAGCCTTTGGGCACTTTCTCTCTTGAGGAAAGCGTAATTGAGTTACCCATTTCCTGTTTTTCAAGAGCCAATAGAAGTCTGGGAATCTGAGAAGGTTTTGCCTTTCACTGAAGATGCACAAAACACTTTCTGGGTAGTGTCACAGGCTTCTGTTTTGCTCATTGTTCCTTGCATTTTAAATGTAAAGGTTCCTCATGAGAAAGGAAGAGTATTTAGAAATCCCAGCTCCACTTTTTTAAATTGAAAACCTGAGAATGTTTTAAAAGATGAAAAGAGAAATGATTTGAGGTACCGGAGACAAATTAATATGAAATTAGGTCTTAAAAGATTCAAGTTTTGCAGAATTCTCTCTTTTTACCAGTGATAGTTACTTCCTGGGGTTTGCTATAACTATGAAGGGATACATGGTGGATGGAATTTTTTAGGTTAATTTGGGGAGGAAAATTAAGAAATCTATGTGTCTTATAGCCATAAGCTTATTTTAGAAAAAATAATTGATTACTCATTACGGGTGAACAAAAAAAAAAAAAAGAAAGGAATTTTCAAAAGCTAATTATCACGCTGGCCAGGTGGCTCAGCTGGTTGGACTATCTTTTCATACAGTTAAAGGTTGCAGGTTTGATACCCAGTTAAAGCACATACCTACGCTGTGGGTTTGATCCTCGGTCAGGGCATATACAGGAGGCAACCAATAGATGTTCCTCTCTCACGTCAGTGTTTCTCTCTCCCTCTCGCTAAAATTAAACATATCCTCAGGTGAGGATTAAAAATAATAATAATAATAATTTGAAAATAAAATTATCATAATATAGACTTTGTCACTTAACAGTGATAAAGCTCATGTTATATCTGCCCCCTCTTTGTCTGATTTGTATCTTGCCAACCTCTCGGTTTCCTGGTTCTATCCATACAAGTTACTCTCAGTTGTTAAATATGGAAGTTCAAGCACATAATGTCACATAAATACGAGGAAGAACAATATCATCACTTTCTAAACTTGACCCAGACTGGTTCTCATAATTCTTTTTCCAAGAGTTTCAAACTTCTCTAGAATTCTTAGATCTTGGACAAGTTCAGAGAATTTCCCTATGTTAGTGTGAGTTGGAGCCTAGGTTTTCTCATATACAAAAATGAAAAGATTAAGCCAGAAGGACACCCTGAACTTGTTGGAATAAAATGAAAATTAACCTGATTCTGCTTCTAACCAACTTTTTATTCGCTCCACAAATATTGGGTAAGCACTGCTGTGTGCCAGGCACTGTGTTAGGAACCAAGGACATGATGATGAGGAAGCAGCACAGGGTCCCTGCCCACCCCTAACTCACCCCTCATGAGGGGAATGCTAGTATTGCATGCCTGCGCCCGTTACTGCTCTCTCACGCATGCCCTGGTCTCTTCGAGTGAAAGACTCCACTTTTCACAGCTTATTTAAAAGAATCAGATCATTTGACCATCAAACTAGACATATCACAGACAGTTATCATATAATCTTGGCTCAAACAAAGGTTAGAAGAACACAAAAAGATTTTATTTTCATTTCTTTGCTGACAACTCTAGAGCCAAGGGCACTTTGGCTGACTTTCTCCTTTTTAGAAATGCCAAGTATGAGACAGGTCCACACACTTATTGAGCGGTTTGCATTTAGAAAAGACTGCAGGCAGGGCAGGCAGGTAGGCATTCTTGCTTTTACATTTCAAATTTTTAATTAATAATGAGCTCATTAGTTTCTCATAAATTCTTTTTACACTAGCTAAGGAAAAAAGGATTTCATTCTATCCAGTCTCTTTTTCTGCAGGGAAAACCCCTGTTTGGGATTCTTAATCTACCTGCCACATGCCATGATTGTCAGGATTAAATGAGTTAATATGTGTAAAACACTTTGATTAGTGTGCAGCATAGAAATGACCGTGAAATTGCCAATATGTGTGTCTAAATCAATGTCTAAAGCAAAATCACAATGAGAGATCACCTCATGCCTGTTATAAGGGCTATCATTAAAAAAAAACAAGAGATAAGAGTTGGTGAAGACATAGAAAAAAGGGAACCCCTTAAAAATAATAAAATAATAAAATAAAATAAATAATTAAAAAATAAAAAAGAGAACCCTTGTGTACTATTGATGGGAAAGTAAATTGATGCCGCCACTATGGAAAACAGCAAGGCGTTTCCTCAAAAAACTAAAAATAAAACTGCCATATGGCCCAGTAATTTCACTTCTAGGTGTATATCCAAAGAAAATGAAAAGTGAATCTCTAAGAGATACCTGCACTCTCATGTTTATTGCAGGGTTAGTCAAAACAGCCAAGACAGAGAGCAATCTGAGTGTCTGTCTACAGACAAGTGGAGAGATGGCATATGTAATGAAATATTATTTAGCCATGACAAACAAGGAAATCCTGCCATTTGTGACAACACAGACTGACCCTGAGGGCATTAAGCTAAGTGAAGTCCGACAGGGAAGGAAAAACACTGCATGATGTCATTTCTATGTGAAATCTCAAAAAGCCAAACTCAGAAAGAGACCAGATGATGGTTACCAGGGGTTGGGGTAGGAGGTAGGGGAGATAAATGGGGAGCTATTGTTCAAAGGGTACAAACTTCTAGTCATAAGATAAGTTTTGGAGATCTAATGTACAACATGGTGATCTAGTCAACAATACTGTGATATACTCTTGAAAGTTGCTAAGAGTGTAGATCTTTAATATTCTCAAGATAAAAATGGTAATTATGTGAGGTGAAGAAAGCGTTAGCTAACACTACAGTGCTAATAATTTTGCGATATATGTGTACCAAATCAACACATTTTACAGTTAAACTTACATGATGTTATATATCAATTGTATCTAAATAAAGGTGGAAAAAATAGCAATTTCTTAGGGCTTGACCCAATATATCAGGTATAAACAAAATACACTATCAACGTGGTTCAGGCAAATAATAAATTAGTTACTAGAGAGTCAGGAGCTTGCCTAAGATCACAAGCTAGATATAGTAATGGGAAAGCTAGGATCAGATCAGAAGCCAGACTCCTGATCTAACACTCTTGTCACATATTATGTAACTTCTACCCAAGAACAGCCTTTCAGATTCCTAGAGAGAAAGAAAATGTGTTATATCACAAGGCCAATTCTATCATCTTCTCCATGCTAATAATGTAGAAATGGGATTTCATAGAAGTTTATTAACTTGGCCAACACCACAAATCAGGGCGCTGGGAATTTGAGCATGGGGCCCTGGCTCCAGGCAAGGCACTCCTAGCTAGTGTGATGCTTTCTGTATTTCACTGCTACTATTTGCTTTTACTACTAACAGATCCAGGTTTTGTGGGATTTTCTGATTTTTTTTAAATTTGTAAATGTTAACAAAGGCTAAATTATCAAAATTTGTTTTATCACAATGTATTTTTTGTAAGCCATTCACTCTTACAAATACACAAGACAAAATATTTGTTTTACATCTATAGGCAGTGGAAACCGTGGAGACAATTGGAAAAGCTTGAGAGGCAATAAGCGCTTGTACTAAAGCTATCGCCAGGTCTTGGTTTTGTTCCACTGCCATTTTCTATCTAAACGATGAAGCTTTTCTACAAATTGAGCTCATAGGCAAAGTGCTGAGTCATTTTCATTATTGCATTTAGTCTACACCGGGGCAGCACCATCATGTTGGAGGAAGTCAAACAATTACTCTGTTGTTTTATTTCAACTTATATCTCATATTGATGAAATTATCAAATCATATATGTGCCTCTGTTAAACTGATTGATGCTTAAGCTCTTATATTTGATAGCTTCATTTTTCATCTTCTATCAGGTAAGGGACTGGCCATTCCTGAAGCCTCCATCATAGAGTCCTATAATTCAATAGATTCAGAAGCATCCAAAGTTTAAAATCACAAACTTCATCCAAATGGGTGGTTCTTTGGATCTCACAGCAGCAAGCAGTCGAAAGAGCAATAACCATGTCAAAGTCGTGAGAATTATAGTAGTTCAGAGAATAACTTACCATGCAGAGAAAAAATAAAATTACTCTGTACTTAGGTCCCCATTTTCTTTGTAAGGTATTTTTAAAATGAAAGTGTGCCAAGTGGGGCTCAAGCCAAACCTTCTCACCTTCACAGCTCACCTTACCTTAGTTAAAATGGAGACATCAGGGCACCGCCATGCCCGTGGCACAGTGCCAAGTGGGTAACAGAGACAACCAGCAATTATGCCATGAGGGGGGAAAGTTCATGCCAGAAGCAGAGGGGCTCAAGTTCAGCTGTGAGTGATGGCGGAGTTCTCATTTTCTGATATGAACCACTGATCCCCATTTAGTTATTTGTTTACAATACACATGAGATAACATTTATCCGGACTCCAATGCCATAGCATCTCGGCCTTTAGCACAAACACATGCTTTGTCCTGAGAAGGCTGGGAAGATAGGCAGACCTGGACAAACCTTTTTGACTTGCAGACCCACAGCTAACTACCTGTGGGAGTCAAAAAGGAGCCACTTGAGAAATCAGGAATGGATCATTCAGGTAGTGACAAGATGAAGAGAGAGATTAGTGATTGAAACCAATTTCAGCAAATTATATATAATTTGCACAAGGTCTGAGAATAAACTGATGTCACAAGTACCTGGTTATATGTGTTTCCATCCCAGAGGAAATTAACGAGGTAGATATATATAAAGTGTATGCATACACATGCGTCAAACTCATTACTAAAACAATATTAACATGGCAACCATATAAAAAGGAGACCTCAAAATCTCTAAGTCATTGCTTAAACTGCCATATTAACATGATATGTGTTTTCGTTAGTGGTCTTGATAATCATGTTAGGATGAGCGAGTGGAAATGAAAAATGTGGTAACATCTACAAGAGGGGGTGTTTTAATAGTGCCACCCACTCAATAATTTTAATGTTTCCCAAATCTAAGATACTTCAATTTTCATTCTTAAGTGACCTTGACTGTGTGTTGGCATTGATCTTGTTTCTTTCTCATAGACTCAATAACATTGAGAGAGAAAACGGTTGCTCCCCAAGGACCCTCCAACCAGCACCTCCACAAATCTCAAGTTGTGTTAGGATCACAGAAAACATGAAAAATGCAAACAATAAAGGAGAACAGGCGGAGCCGCTAGCAGGCCTACATAACCAGCACCTGCGCATAGGATTTCCACAGGCAAACACATTCCGATCTGATCGTGTGTGGACTGTCTCAGTCTGGACACATTTTTCTGCTTAGGATGTGAAGAAACACTGCCAAAAAAATTATTACTTGGAAGTAACCAATGCCTTTTAGATCAAGTTATTTTTTTCCGTCGTATGCCATTCCTTTTTCAAAATTTAGAGTTGAACAGGTAATTTGTTCTGGCATAGGGGAAAACTGTGAAAATAAAAGAAGCAATTTTGCATTTTCTCTGTATTGGAATATTAGGTCTATTCTGCAGGAAATCAATTTTCCTGAGAATAAAGAGTTCTCTTTCTCAGGGAGGGTGAACTTTTCAGTAAGCAGATGTCAAACAAAACCATTTCTTAAGTGGGCTCTTTGCAGAAGCAGTTGGCTTCACATTAAGGCAGAGTCAGAGCTATGAGCGACTCCCAGAACATTACAACTAAGGCAAGTTCCCATGTAATTGTCTAGGGGAGACCCCACCCAAAAGCAATGATTGCCAATGGGAGCTACCAATGTCTTACTTTCTTATTGAAATAGAACAGGTTTGAATGCCATGGGTTCAGGTTCCCAGAGTTAGCTTAGCTATCAGATTTTAAAGGAGTAGAAAGGAAAACTATAGTAACATATCCAAGCTCAGTGCTCTAGTAATTCCACTTACACACTTAATTTTACATTTCTACAATCCACAGTATCAACTTTCATCCAAATGGAGCTGTTTGCTATTTTTCTGTAGACCCAGTAAGACAAAGGGAGGAAAAAGAAATCTACTTTCCTGGGCAAAAAGTAGCCTTAGAGAAAGGAAACATAGACCAGGAATTGACAAAACCCTCCTCTAGGATTTGACAGAATCCACTTCTGTTCACAATGAAATGCCTCCATTGCACTTGGTGCAGAGCAGGAACGAGGCAAAGAGGTGCAAGTCACAGTAAGGGTAGTAATAATATTAGGGGTACCATCATCTTTACTTTGGGGTCTAGATATAAAAAGTGGTCATAAAACTTGACTTCTTGCTTTGCTCACATGGATATTGCTGAGGTAAGAATGCACTTTTTTGATACATGTACTATAAAAAAATAATAACTCACTTTATGGAGCCACACTAAGAAACGATGGCACATAAGCTCCTTGAGTAACCTGTTCACTGACAGGAAGGACCAAGTTCCCTCCTTTCAACAGTTTAATATCATTCTTATTACTGTACTGAAATATCTTTTTAAATTCATCTCCACTCTATTTATACCAAAATTAAGAGATAAGAGGAAAAGCTAATATATCTTCATAGTTAATTCTATAGTCATTTTGCACGCTTTTATAAAACTATTGAGTGTTTTTCATGCATTCTTGTATATTTTGTTTTTAAGCCACATATTTATGAACATTAAAAAAGGGACAATGGGAACTTTATCGACTAATTGGGAATAGGAGATGGAGTGGGACGCATTGGCCAGAGCTCATTTCCCCAGGCAGCACACGAACTTAAAACTTTCTCCCACCTGAGACTGGATAGGAAAAGCCAGAGGCAACCCCATTAGCCATGCAGCTGGATTGGAGAGACAGATGCCAGAGCCAGTGACCTCGTGCTGGAGGGCGGGATCCTAGCAGGCTGACTTCTGCATTCATTCTCAGAACCCCTCCTCGCAGCCCAAATACTTTCTGATACATCTCCCAACTTCCAAAGACGCGGTTCCTTTTATAGAATGAAATCCAGGCAAGCCTACCACCTCTCCAAATGAGTAGAATCAACTCCTGCGTACATCAGTGCATCTGATTGACAGCTCTGCTCACAATCACCTGACAAACCATTTCACCTTGCTATGCTCCAGTTTCTTTTGCAACCCAGAAACACAGTAATGTACAAATCTACCTCATGGGATTGTTCTGAGCAGTAATTATGCGCGCGTGTACTTGTATTAAAGCACTTCAGCTTTCTAAGATGCTCTAGCAATATCTGAAGTTAAAATCAGAATAACTGAATAAGCCTGCAGCTGTAGCGGATGTGCTACCTACGCGCGCGGTTGCTAGTATTAAACAGCAAGACCTAGAGCTGGTCTTCTCATGGCTCTACCCTCGGGCTCTGCGGCTGACTTTTGATTCTTTCTACCTCAGTATTCATCCTTAAAACAACTTAAAGTGATGCACTCCCTTGCAGGTCTAAGGAGGAGAGAAAAAAAGCCAAGCAACTTAGTAAGTATAGTTTAAAAAAAAATAACAGGATACATCCCTCAAATACTTGCTAATTTCATTCATGTAACTGTCAATTCAGCCTAAGAGAAAAATCAGAAGAAATTCTCTGATTTAAGGCATTTGCCTAGTAATAGTCACAGACATTTTTTCTGGTTTTAGCCAGCCAAGTGAAGAACGGGAGGTTTCAGAGAATGCCTGTAATTTTGCCCTGAATGATTTGTACGTGGCTTCTATAAATTAAATTGTTGGGGTTATCTATGGATAACGGCAGGCAGAGTTTAGCCATAAATCTTCCCAGTAACCGTGACTTTAAGCCCCCTCTTCCAACAAATATTTCTAAACTGTTTTCCTTGACTCATTGCCCATAAAATGGATGGAACGCTTTCAATTGTCTCTTTCTCTTTCTTGGTCATAGCTTCAGAACCCTAGCGCTGCTCTGATTCCCTCCAGTTGCAGATATTGGTGGAGTCAAGGGCCAGGCCCCAGAAAAGTTTCACAGAGGGGCCATACAGAGGGCCAAATTGGACCCTTCCATTCACAGCACGTGTCTCTGAGACGTGTGGTAAGTGACTGCGGTACTGATGACGCTGCAGCCACGATGGCGCAATGGAGACAACGCTCCGCTCGCTGGACTGAAAAACCACGTTGCGTCTTCATGCCATCGTGCTGCGTCTCCCGGGCGCTATGCATTTTAATTGCACATGCTGCAATGAAAATGTAGGAGTCAAAAGAAATGATTGTATACATTGTGTTTCCAGGTCATCGTCTAGTATCTCTGCATTCTTTGACAACAAAATATTTAAAGACCGAAGTTGTAATATAGAGTCTTAGGGACTGCGTTCAAGTACCTTCCACTTGCACAGAAAGAAATGCATTATCACCAATAAGCAAGCAATGGCGGGGGTACAGGTACACAATGCTGACGGGGCATGATTTACTCAGCTCCCAAGGTGAACAGTGCCCCCTAGAGTTATGCAATGAAGAATTTTGTCAAGGTCCCAGTTAACCTTAGGGAACTCTTCTAAAGAAAAAAGTGACTCAAATAAATTAGAACTGTCCTTCTAGAAGACATAGGTTCCAGTTCTTCTGCCTTTGGGGTCTGATTTTTCTCACTGAAAACAAGGTTACATGGGATCATCTCTATGAGACGTCAGTTCTTAAAGTCTCTGAGTCAAGAGACTAATGCAAATGGTTCCCTCTTTCAAGCAGGAACTTGTAGCTAGTGCCCTAATAGTGAAAGCAAGAAGAAATTCTATTTAATCCCTCATTGTTTTAAAGGAGGCCTAAGATAAGAATTTAAGTCCCTGGACTGCCTGAGTAGTTCAGTTTCTTTCACAGCCAATGGGAACACTGCTTAAAAATGAAAGACAACACAGAATCATAGAGGAAAGGAAACTCAACAGAGGCAGTATTTCAAAAGTGAGTTTAGGAGCTCTGTTTTTCCCAAGCTGAAAACATATTCTCTGAGCTAAATAATGGAGTTTGCTTTCAACCAAAGACAAACTAAGCAACTCCCTTGATTTGGGGCTGCGTTACAGACATATGTATTTAGAAAATATGCTCCCTACAATGTTTTCTCAATCTGTCTTTTGCCTTTCACCATCCAAATTCTTTATTGAGCTTCACATTCTGCTGTTTGATTTATAAACGTAGGAAATATACTGAAGATACCTTTTTTTTTTTTTTTTTTTGACATTTCCCCTGTCACTCTGCTCCCCTGATCCAAGGTTTTTGTACTGCGTGGTGAATCCCTGTATCCACATTGGCCTATTGCAATGTGAGCCGAACTTGGCTTCCGGATAGGAAACAGACTGAGCACACACTTTAAAGACTATAATCCACGTGGCACAATCATTACTTATAAACCATGAGCTTTTGTTTTACATATATAAAGAGAAAGGTGATTCTTAAAACTGTGTCAGTTATCCCTACTTCAGACATCAGTCATTGGGCTGGGAGCCAGGCTCAGTCTGGGTACAGCCACACAGTATTAAGCTCAGTGAGTTACATGGAATTTTACAATAGGACTTAACAAAAATCGTGACAGAAATTTAAACACAAGTTACAAAACTGAAAACACACAATTCATACAATATTCTATATGTGGGGACATCTGAGACAGAAGGGAAGACACAGGACCCCTACTTTACAGAGTAACAAATAGTTCTTCCTAAAAAAGAATTATCACACATTGTTTCAGTCTCTCAGGCTTTCTATCCAAGGCTAAACTTCACTGGGGCAGTTCTCCTGGGCATAGCCATTTAAGTATTTTCCAATATCCTTTATTGGTACATGGAAGATGTGTTTCTCCTAACTTTATTCTCATCTATCCATTATCACACTATACTGTAAGTCCTATGAAGACCTATTCTTCTTCACTTTGGTGTCCCAATGGCTATTATATTGCAAGACACAAATATTTTTTGAATTACTAAATAAAAGATGGAAGAATTCTTTTTGTCTCTCCTAATAAATGTGAAACACCTTTATTAAGTCCCGGTCATAAGTTCTCCCTAGCGTTTTGCAGTATTCAATTAACATGTATGTAAATTATAGTGCTGTTTCAATTCAAGGTCAGCTTCTAGAATAAGAAAAATGCTGAGATGGACTTGAATTCAGTTCTTCAACCAGCAGTTCCATCTATATTCCCCGTGATCACCATGAGGAGTGAACTTTACAGCCTTAGTTACATCCCAGTTCTGTGTAGTTTTCAGCCAGCTGAGAGTCTGCCTCCCCTGCCAGCACCCACTTAATCCACACTGGAAAATTTGATACTTTAGTGACATCCAGTTGAGCTAAAAACTTAACATTTGTGGGTAAAAATAGAAATTAGGGTTTCCCCTTTACTCCTTTTATAGGGATATATATATTCCTTTACCTTTACTTCTAGAACAAAAATTATTAGCATTGTTCTTATGATTCTACAAAGATATTTTACCTTCCCTGCTTCTACAGTTTTCTAAAAATATGTATCTGATCTCTTCACCCCTGGCTTAAAATATCCCCAAATGCCTTCAGCATAAAATCCGGATTCACACTATGACTTGCCAAAAGGTTGATGATCTAGCCTCTGTTTATTCTCAAAGCTGATTCCCTAGCACTGCTCTCAGTAGTAACCCAGTAACTTCCACCACCCCCAGATAAACCTGTAATATTAAACATTTCCAAATATACATATTTTACTCCTTCCCCCAACTCCACAAACTCATATATCTCTCCCTCTCCCTCCCTCTTTCTCTCTCTCTCTCTCTCTCTCTCTCTCTCTCTCTCTCTCAAATACACGCACTCTCTCTCCACTGGGCTAACCTCTATTCAACTTTTCAATTAGCTCAAGAATCATTCTTCCAATTAGACATACCAAGTCCTCACTCATCACTCATCTCTCCCTCTCATAATCTAGGTGGGTGGTCCTCTTAGATTAAAAACTATACTACTTTGTCTGCTCATCCCTTCCCCAATGGTCTCTATGTTTTGGAAGGCAGGGTCTGAGACTTAATAATGTCTTTGGATCCCTAGCAACCAAACTCATGCTTATTAATATAGTCAAAACTCAATAAAAATTGATGAAATAAATAAATAGATCCATGCCTTTTATTTGTTTATACTTCCTCTCAAAAAGTCTGCAAGGATTTCTTATTGAACCTATTAACCCAATGCATAAAACCAAGCAAAGCAACCAGATTGCTTCCAAATGGGCTGGCACTGGACTGGTTTTGGCAGACTTGCTAGGGATAAGATTTTGTACGGGCACTGAGTAAATATATACATCATCATGCATGCTAATGTCCTCAAGCAGTTTTCTTCTCCAGTCTCCTCTTTGGGGCATGTGTAATCTTACTTATTGCCATACTACTATAGAAGATGGGATGGTTTTGCTCAGAACTGGATTGTGAGGAGATGCAAGAAACAACATGTCAAACATATATCTCAACGTCTACATGGCTGTGACAGACAAAATAAGAAACCAGGAGACAGACTGAGCACTGTGCATTGACAACTGCTGAATGGCTCTTCATGAACTATTCATTTGCTCTCATCCTTGCAGGATGTTGTCACTCTAGCAAATTATCACTTTAGTTAGACATTCCCAGAGACTGCCTCCTACTCTCTGTAGGTGAATGCAGTTGGCTTCTTGCATGAGTAGAGAGATGCTCAGCCTATTTTATGCAAGTGAAATGAATACTATCATGTTACAAATGCCTCTGATTCACTCAACTCAACAAAAATGTGTCAAGCAAATAATTTTGTGGCTTCAAGTGCTATGGGTGAGGACATTCTTCAAATAAAAATGCAAATGTCCTTAGAGTTTATTGTCAGTGTAATTTTAGTATCATTTAATATATATATTAAATATACACTAATTAGTATTTATACTTTTGTATAGTAGTATACTGTCCCTTAAAGAAAAGTGTCCTAATAGAATGTTCTCTCTGCCTTCTCCCGACTACATTTATACAATATTTTATTTTCTGCTACCTTAATTTTTATATTCTGCTCTGTCAACCCTAAGTTACTTAAGAGCTAGATGTGTTTAAGTGAGTAAATACTGGGCCACTTCTGTCAAAATCTTCAGTTCCCAGTTATCTGAGAGAGGAATTAGCTGTCTAGCCTATTTGCAAAACTCACATGAAAATTTCCATTGGGGAAAAAACCCTCATAATTTCTAAGCTGAGCACTTTTAAATTGAATCTATAGATCTTCTTGGCATGAATGGATATCTGGCATCATACTTAGCAATGCTTGCTGCAATGCCTCCTCATAAAATTAAGCAACTGTACGATCAATTAATTTTTTTTCCAAGGCAGTGTGATGGTGCTCTCCTTGGATGCCATACTGTGTCTGATTTGTTTGGGGACTACTGCACCTGACATAGAGCGATGACAAACACTTGGTAACATTGCAAAGGAGATGTAAATCAACTCAGAGGAGCACCAAAGCATCACCCACTTGGCAACAAGAGAAGCTCTGTATCCCCTAAATGTGTTCAGCTCCATCACAGAAAAGTTTATGAAAAGAATTATTTTGGTAGCCCTTAACAAAATTTAATCTCTGTTTCCAAAACTTGCCACAGTTAAAATGCAAATGCAAAAAAATTAAGCGTTGCGATTAGTTCACTGTTAGTGAAGTTGTCACTGCTAGCTGAAATCTTTGTGTGTACCTTGTACCAATTAGGAAAAAAGATCAATGAGAATGAAAGGGACCTTTTAGTTCCATTACTGTCTGACTACTTATTATTCTGAATCATTACGCTGAGGACATAAAATTTCAATACTTATTCTCAAACTTTGTTAGTGAATAACGAAGTTATGCTGACCTTGCGTGGTAGCTAATCTAGGCTGAAGGTTCTGCTTTGTATTCCATATTCTCTTGATGTACTGCTGCTGTTCGATATGCAACCTGTAATTAGATTGCATAAACTTTTTACAGCTAATATTTTAACAAAGATACTATCTTTCCTAAAGCAGACTGCTCTCTCTTCCTTAGAAATAAATTACAGCTTTTAAGCATCACTGATATTGGAAAATAAAATATATTATAAAACTCAATTAATCAGTTTAGATTTCACCTCTAAAATGATTTTTTAAAGTAAAAAGATTAATTTTGATCTTGGGTATATATTTTTTACTGTTGCATAGAGTTTATTTGTGTTTTGCATTTGGTAATTTCACACACACACACACACACACACACACAAACCCTTAAAAATATCTGATAAATTAGCTAAAGGAATGAGGTATAAAATTTAGAAACTACAGCATTTATTTATCCTTCTCAGGAAAGCGTACTTGGAATTGAGTACACCTGGAAGTATTGATACCTGTTTGGTGAGAAACCCACATAAAACAGTGGACACTCTAATGTTTATTGAATGTTTATTTATTGAATACAACCTAGGTTTGCTAAAGATACCCATAATCCCTCTGTATTGGAAAACTTGGTTTAAAAAAATGTTAGAAAGAAGATAATAGATTATATCATCAAAACCAATATTTAACTTTCACTGAGCATTCACTAGAATCTCTTTATATGCTTAATCTCTTGAATCTTCCCAATAACCTAAGAGCAGAACACCCTATTTTGCAACTGAGGACAATGATGCTCTAAGAAGTGAGGTAACTCAGGCAAGGTCCTCAGGTGGCAAATACTGGACCAAGATCCAGACCCAAGCAACGTGGCTCCAGGGCTCTATGGCACCCACAGATTCTAAAGGCAAAATATTCTTTTCCCAGAAAAGATGGTCTCTCCTTGTGTATATTGGAGAGTTAGCGTCTCTAACTCATATATAACCAACATCTGTACTTGAGTGGGAGACATTTATTTGCAAAGTTTGATTTTTCAATGCTAATGAACGTTAAAATGTAAGATTTACGTGAGAAAAAATGCAGGCTTCATGTGAATGAGAGGAAGGAATCCCAGGGAAATTAATTTGCTTCCAGAGCACTGTGTGGTAAATAGCAGCCAGCTTTTCTTCTAAACTGCTTTGCATCTGTAAACAATACATTAAAGGCAAGGCTAGAGACTAGGGATGGATTTTTTTTTTTCCAAGCTGACTTTTTTACTGATGCTTAAAGCACTTCCAGTTAATAAGTGGATACATTTCTGATGGACTTTACAGTGATGTAACATATTCTCAACAGTGTCCGGGGGCTAGAGTGGGACCACAGCCTGTCTTTACACAACACATGAGAAGCCAAGAGACCTCCCATCAATGTATTTCACTTGCTTTTACCCCAAAATGTCCCTAAATTTAGCTTTTTCTTTTCCATCACAGGTGCCACTTTTTTTTTCCTGGAACACACTAGTTAGGGGATCATACTTGGAAGGGATAAAAATCACGAGACTTGTACTTAAACTACTAAAATTCAGGGTGCTTTATTTACACAAACTTCAAAAATACTTGGCTCAAAGTGATGGGATGCTGTATAAGATGATACCCAGGCTGAGATTGGCAAGCAACCTCTTCTCTCTGTCATCATCTGTCAAGGTCATTTGTGTCTGTATAAAGTTTATTCTTCATCCTCTTCTGTTCCCACATTTTGTCTTCAGTCTTGTTACCACCCCAATAGGAAAACAGAAAAACCAACAAACCTGTCCCTTCTTTGACTTTGCCTTGTTCATGTCTCTGAGTCACATTTAGCCATTTCCATACCAGGCCACACCACCCAGACACATGTCCTTCTGCTCATCTGAGAGCTCCTTTTCCCATCCCCATTATAGCTGCCTGATTGCTCCACGTGGTCTTAACTCATTGATTTAGCATGCTCCCTGGCATCAAATAGAAACTCAAACAACATCTGTCAAAGAAATGTTTGAATAAACTTGCAATTTATAATGAAAGATGAGCTTGGGAAGAATTTTCTGGATAATGCATGGATAAAATGGCAGTGTGCACAGTGGTGAAGAAGTTAAGTTTTGGGGTAGGTGGTCTTCATTCTGCAGTCTTGCTCTGTCACATGTCAGCAAGGGTATTGAGCTAGTCGCTCCGCCCCACCAAACCTTGCAGTCCCCATCTCCGAAATTGGGACAATTAGCTTGTACCATACTCAGCTTTGTGCCTGACACCAAGCAAATACACAGTAATAGCACTTTTAATTTCTAATTTATATTTTTTGGTGGTAAGCAGTTAATGCATTTAAAATTATAATGTGGAGATTTTAATATGTCATTAAAATGTGATATATTCCAGGTGAATTTTAGAACAGCATTAGAGTTCTGGGGAAGAGTAAACACTGTTTATTCTTCATTTTTTTCCCTCCTGAGTTAAAGTGTTAAATGTGAAATAATAATAAGCAACCACCAGAAGGGACTCCAACTGCTAAAGGGTTGTGTAGTCATTTTGCTCAGGTGAGAGAGGTCATGCATTATGGGATGGGGTTGGCTCCCTGGGTAAACGTAATGCTGGTGACAGTCTGCCTGGCATTAAATGGCTTTCCCTAGGTTTAGGTGCCTCTCACAAGTGGATTATTAACAGAGTCCATTTAGCTTGTTCTTGTATGCAGTGTGGTTAAATCTAAGGAAAACAAGCTGTGACCACTGAGGACGATTTGCCTCTGATCATTCCAGGCAGCTTGGAAAATTGCATAAACACCGCCAGAACCAACCACGATGGCGGTTCCTCTCTGGTGTCCGACACCAGCAGCTGGGACCAGCATCGCCAATTGCCTTTCTGACTTCCACGCTTGCCGCCTCGGTGAGCAATCACTGCCGCTGCCAATGGTCTGAACACAGAGGTGGGAGCAAAGTTGAAGTGACTGAAAACTCCTCATGCTGCTGCCTGGCTCTGATCGACCCTGACATCGTTCAGAAACATGCAGTTAATGCAAGATGCAGATGGCTGGTGTTAGAGCTGCAGGGGCTGACGGAGTCCCATTTTTAGCTAGTGTCCACGAGGCAGGCAACCGGGGTGCCCTGGGCAAGCAAAAGTCGCTGCAGGCACCAGTCAAAACAAGCTCCCTGCATCTTATTAATTATTACCCGCCCCCCACCCAGTGTGCCTCTCCTGTGCCCTTTCCAATATTTCAACCTTCATACTCTCTCTGACTATCCCACTCCAGAAATGGATTTATCCCCGGCATGATTACAGCTAATGGCTGTACAATTTTCATGCACTTTCATCCAAGACATATTTATATAAACCTTCCCATTACTGAAATGTCTGCACAATTTAGAAACGACATGTCAACTTCAGGTTCATTCACTCAGCAAACATTTATTGCACACCCCCGTTAGGGTGTCATTGTGTCACACCGATGCCTTTCCTTGGCAAGTTCCTGATAAATTCTCACTGAAAAATCTAAACTGTGCTCATAAAATGACTTGCATCTGAAAGAATGCAGTGCTCAGTTTGCATTGATCTTTCTCTCAGATATTCAGTAGCAAGAGCAACCTTGTGACAGCAGCTCTTTCAGGTTAATACGAAAAGTTGACTTCCAAATTAAAACACCAAAGACCCCTCCCATTCAAATGCACTCCCCCACCTTTCCTCCAGAATTCTTAAAAAGGCTGAATAGAAATGACTTCCTTCAGATCTGTTCAAACAGAACTTTCAACCTAGCCAGACTTTAATTCATTTTTGAGGACTCTCAATTTTCCAGGGAGTGTTCACCTTTGAGTATGTTTGGTTTAACTATAGAAAACCTACCTACAAGAGCAGTAATTTCATATGGATGTGGTTCAACTTAAATAGAAAGTACAAAGGAAAAGCTAATTCTATTTTATAACTTTAAAAATGTTACTCAAGCTAACCTAATTAATATCTTCAGGCCCTTCCCTTCACATTTTATAAACAGGGTTTCTTTTTAAGGTAGTTATCAAATATAATAGTCAACAAAAATTATTTGTCTTATCCAGAGCACTTTTCAGAAATGCAAACTTGCTCCCAGAAAATTTATAGATTAGTTATCCTCTCGCTGAATGTGCTGACCACGGAAAGCAAGAGAAATAAAAGACAGAGAGGAAAATGAAAATGGTTGGCAAGGTCTCTCAGTTTAATTGAATAAATGAGGGAATTCTAAATAGTGTCCTGCATGCCCTCTCAAAGCCAAACCTGTCTGGCTGATTCTAAAGTGCTAAATGGCTCCCACTGGGCAGTAAGAAGTCCTGGCTTTCAGCCAGATCTGCCAAATGGCTTCACTTTCCCTGTGCAGCTAGGTACGGGGGAAACCTAAAGTTTTTATGGTGTGCCCAGAAGTGTGATTATATGCCAATATCGTGATGATAGAAATGAGAAGTATACTATGGTGCTCTGCAAATTAAAGGATTCATTTCTCATTAACTATTTTAGTAGGCAATCCTGAAATGCTATGACGATAAACATATGGGTATGATACTGCTACCCGTGCCTCAGAGTGAGGATTTAAGATATAGAGAGATCAAACAGCTGAAAAGACACAGGACCAAAGAACTCCTCACTTCTGATTCCAAGTCCTTCACTTTGTGCTTGTCAAAGGGGACAAGGGGCCTCCTGCCCTGGACAACCAAAGTCTAGAATTCACAATCATCTCACACATGTGTCTGTATAGACATAGCTGTGTAGCTCAGAGTTGCTGACCCATTTTTTAGCTAGAAACCAATGCTGTGAGGAGATTTAGTATGTAAAGGCCTCAAGAAGGTAGTAGTTGGCCACTAGCAGGTAACCACTTGGAGCTAGTGACCCAAAATGGTCAACACAGCCTCTCTGTGACTTGGAAGTTCCTTAGGCCTGGTAGTCTTCCAGAAAACTCCCCGCAAAGCTGGCTGTCTTTCCCAGGACATTCCAGCATAAGACTGGTGCACGTGATACTTCCTGATACTACACTCCATCCTCATGGTAGGATGAAGAATCTCAGGCCAAGACTTGGTAACCAAATAGGTGCTTGAGTAATGGTAAATGGTGCATGGGATTTGGAATTTACCTTGGGAAAGACTCTTAAACTCTCTGAGTTCAATTTTTTTTTTTTTAATCTATAATGGGGAACACAACAAGTCTTTTCAAATTTGCTGATATTACAAAAGGTAAATGGATTAATCTCTTATATTCTGCTATAGATCAGGCACTATTCTATGCCTTATAGAAACCCTATGAGGAGAGTATTATAGAGAAAACTACAGTATGGAGTATTTAAGTAACTTGGCCGAGAATATATAGCTAGTAAGTAGCAACAACAAAATTTGAACCCAGGCTCCCAAGTTCATTACAATGCTGCTTCCCAATTGTCCTGAATTTTCACATACTCCATACCACATACACTGCAAAGTTTTATGTTGGTTAATTTGGATAGCAGGACCTAAAATGCTAATCTCCAAGAATTAATTGCTAAATGCATCTTCTAATAATTATAACTGCTGTGACGGGTCTGTAGTGCGTATAGAACTTTGACTATTTTACTACTTTGCTTTTATCTTCTGTTTTATGATTCCTCAAAGCCATTCTGGAAAGTTGAGTTATAGTTAGAAAGCTATTCATAAAGATTAGTTAAACAGAAAATGAATCTACTGGGTACGTTAGGAGCATTGGCATGTACCATACCCGTGTGTACTCTCACTTTGAAATCTGTCGTTGTTAACTGCTCACCTTTAAGTAACATCTCTGCCAGGATACTGACTAGCAGTTCTCTCCAAGTTGTAGAAAATACAGAATGATCTGTGGCTGTTGCCATTTGGATTAATGACATAAATTATTTTTAACCAAGTATCACAGTAGCACAAGACCATTGTTCTAAGAAAGTAATTATTTTCCTCAGGATACAAAAGGTATCTATGACACTAATATGAAGTCTAAAAAATATATAGCATATTTCATGAAACAAAATGTTGTTTTTTTTTAAATATAATGTTTCTGAGGTTTCAGAGCTGCCAGAAACCTAAGGAAAGGCATTGATGTCTCTCCTGAAAACAAATTTCTCTCTGTGTTAATTTTATGAAGTGTTTTATTGACTTCAATCAAATTTAAAATACAATTTAAAAACACTTTCCTGGTGGGGCTATCAAGGATACCAAGAAAATCCATAAACATTCTTGATGACCATGTTCCAAGACTCTAACCACAAAGACAACTGTGATATCCCACTGGTACTCACTACATCAACTTGTGGGAATGCCTGATTTTTCTTACTCCCACACCCTAAGGGGGAAAAAATGAAATAGTTTAATATTTCAGCATCAACTGATTCAAATTTTCTATGCTGGCGCTAACAAAAATAACTGAGGGAGGCTCATTAAAAATGACGTTATTTCATTCCTGAAAGGCAGAGTTATATCCACCCTCCTATCACCTCCACCCCCATCCTTGCTCATTAACTTCTGGGTTTGATTTGCACCCCCACGCTCCAGCATAAATATGAGCATGCTTCAGTTTGATCGGGGTGGTAATTTGTATAAAAAAGGTGGGTAACAATCCTAGCACAGAGCTAGGAAATGAACTGCCCCTAAAACTGTCCTGTGAGCTGAGCCTGAATGATTTCTGTTTCTTGCTCGGGTTGAATCTTTGGCTTCCTCTTATGCATAAGCCCATTTACTAAGCAGTGAGAAAGAATTGCTATGGCATTTGGCACAAAGCTGCCAAGATGTACAAAACTTCAGTTTGATTACCATATGTTCATTGTGTTAATTTTCTTTCAGCCAAATGCTCCCTAGATCTTGTCTGCTGTCTCTTTTAGCTTCTGCTAGATTCTCCCAAATTCTAATGTTTTTCTTCCTTGCTCGATAATGCTCTAGTGGGGAGCGTGCAGAAACTCTGTTTTGTTCTAGAAATGGCCACAGTAGGAGTCATATTGCACTTCGATGCGGCAATTGTTCTCATTGCCGGTGACGGTTAGTTTCATAAAAATGAAGTGTAATGTTCACAGGCAGGCCAAGTAATTATCGCAAATACCAGATTTTTAACAACAGAAAATTGCATGCATTGTCCACGAACCTTTTCATATGGTTTATGTTATAATGTTTGCATATTTGAAATCTATGCCACTGTGCCATCCCTGAAGTTCTACTTTTAATAACATCATTTTTAGCAAACACTGAGAACACTGAATGTCACAAACCGTATAAGTGTTGGTAGAGTTGTCATGTTCATGTGATGCTGTGCCCAAACCAAGTGTCACAGGGGGGATCCCAAGAAAGATGATACCCTAATTTTAATACAAGGGGCAAACCTACTGTCATGAGTACGCTTGGGTATGTGCTACGATCATTTACTAGACTTCTACGCACTGTGCTGAGTGCCTCTGTGGTGGTCAAAGTCCAGCATGGAAATGGACTTGTGCCTACGTTCTCTTCTATGCCAGATTCCATAGCAGATACACAGAGGCAATGCAAGGAAGGTCCTAAGGGGAGACGGTCAGCTCACACTGGTGGCACTTTGTAAATCAGGAACTGAAGTTCCCCTCAAATACCACCATATACGTAGCAATAAGCAAAGGCTTGAGTAAATTCTAGGAAAACAAATAGAACACTTGAGGTTACATCCCAAACTTTTTAGTTTACACCTTCCTAAAATCCTTGAATCAATGCTAGAACTAAAGCAAGGATATTTAGAAGCCAGAGTAGAACAAAACAGATAGGCATGGGTGTATACAGCCTGCCACGGGCTGGCATGTTACATATACAATCTGGGGCGAGGTAAACTTTGCTAGGGCTGAAAGCATAAGAGATATTCAAACACTTTTCACCAAGTGGTCTGTGATTGTTAACATCTGTGTGTCTAGTGCTCATTAAAAAGAAATCTCCCGATTAATTTTTTTAATGATAAATACTGGCCTCAACATGGAAATTACTGGGGTATAGGAGCTTAATTGAGCAGCACTTACTGAAGACCACCACAGAGCAAAACACAGCAAAATTCTGTCCAGCTAGCCCGTTTAGTAACAGAACTCAATCATTAAAGCATTCTAGGTGCATTCAATGTCCCAGATACCAGAAAGCACAGAGATTTCATGGGAAGTAATCAGTAAAAGCTCATTCTCCAAACACCTGGGTTTCAGGGGAAAACAGACTTGCCAAGAGCTCATTCGTTCTCAGCTTAATATGGCCATCCTCCAATACTAATAGCTGGAAGCCAATCATCTTCCTGAAAAAGTGCACTGCATAGTATACATAGGCACTGAGGAGAGCTTGTTGGGTAAATCCATAAATACACAATTTTTCTCTTCTGTATGCGAGAGAGTTTTTATTTTTTTCTGCCAGCTTTTTCCATTGATTTAGGTTTCACTCCAAGTTGCACCCGCTAATGTAAATTTTACTTTCTTCAAATGTCTTCTCCATTTGGAGGCAATACTGATGTAACTCTAGGGTTGTCATTAAATCTACAAACATCTTATGACTCGTGGATGTTTTCCTGTCTGGAAAACATCACCAGTAGTACAACTAACAGAACAATTAGCTCCTCACACTACTCAGAACTTCTGTGAGTTCCGCTGAGCCATGTGACTCACTGCCTCCCCTGGTATCCTGGGTGTTCCTCACTGCTTGACAACACGAGGGGTGAAATTTACAGCTTCAAACATTTACACAATTTTTTTTTAAATGCCAATATTCTCTAGGATCTGCATGAGCATTTTTTTTAAACTGCATGTTGGCAGAGATAATGTACTTTTGATTTCTGAAAAATGAACAGTACAAGCCAGGACTTACAATTTATAAATAAATTTTCATGTTTTCCCTGCAGGATATAAACACTCAAAAACACTGCCTGCAAATTCACATATGAGCAGGGAATTCAACCAAATCCAATGGATGATGGTGCAGTACTAAGAACATTATAGAATTCTTGATTTTTCTTTCTTTCTTTCTTTCTTTTTTAAGTACATAAAGCAGCTAAGGGTAGACCACAAATCCTTCAGTCAAATCCAACCAAGTTGTTAACACAGACAATTTGTCAAGTGGCTGCTGTGATAAGTAGTTTAACCTTCTGTGTTTAGGCTTGTTCGTGTTCTGTGTTTGCACCAAATCCTCACCCCTCCAGAGATTCTTTTAAAGAGCACTAATAACAGCATTAGTAATCAATATGCAGTTTGAAATCCTTTTAAAATCCATCGGGAAATTCTTCTTATGTCTGAACTTTCCTGTCTGCTTCAGCACCATCTACGAGCTGGCTCAAGATTACAGCTTCTGCAACAAATTACCACAAGCTCACTGGCTTAAAACAACACAGGTGTATTCTTGTACAGTTCAGCAGGTCGGAAGTCTAAAACCCAGGAGCAGGCTGGGCTGCTGCAATCCTCCTAGGAGCTTCAGTGGAGAATAAGTTTCCTTGCATTTCCTAGCTTCTAAAGGCCATTGACGTTGGTTCGTGACCCCTCTCTCTCATCACTCCAACCTCCTGCTTTCTTCTTACTGCTGACTCTTATCCTCCTGCCTCCCTCTCTCTTGGAAAGAACTCTCATGATTACATTGGACTCCCTGGATAATCCATGATAAATCTCCCCATCTCATACTTTCTCACTTAATCACATGTGCAAACTCTCTCTGACCATGTAAGGTTAACATGCTCACTGGCTCCAGGGATTAGGATACAGGCAGCCCAGGGAGGCCCTACGCAGCATACCACAGGGAGGTATGCCAAAGAGGACACAAAAATAGCAGCTCCATTTACTTAGGACAGTATTTCCCCTCTAAAGCAATGGAGAATCATGGAGGAAAATAAGCAATTAGGAGAACATTGTTATGTAACTGCAACCAGATTGAATTAAGAGGCTGGCCTAACCATAAAGTTATAAAAATTGAGATCTGAGAATTAAAAGGTATATTCTTGGATATTCCTCCTTGATGCCTTGATACCATCCCTGATGCCTTTATGACTGCCCTGTCTAGATGCCTCTGCTAAGGCTCAGAGACAAACACTGAGCTGCCTCAAAGACTTGACCGCCTAACATCTTCCATGATCACTCTGCAAACTTCCTACTGCAGAGAAGAGACAAACTGAGATATGCTTTAACAAGTGCCTAGTTCAGTGTTTGGAATCAACTTTTTAGTCTAAAAGATTCTGGCTTGGAAATCTGCATATGAAATGCAAATGCTGTACAAATCCTCTTTATTGCTCAAATGCTCCAGAAAATACAATCCCTAGTGCTGTGCAGTGCCATTTGGAATGAAAACGAGCATCATATGAAAACGTGGGTGTATCTAAAGGTCAGTGGAATTTCAACCAGATGCTTTGCTTCCCCACCACGGTGTTGGCAGTAGGAGTGGCTTATCAATTCCACCTTGGGGAAATAAGTGTAAATATTTTTAATAACATTTTCCATTTCAACCTTAGCTCTTTAAAGTTCAAAACACAGTTTCACATTCAACTTTTGCTAATGTATTCAACCAATATTTATTACCACAAGTAAAATAGTTTAAGTGTCTAAAATGGAACTCATTGCTCCCCAGCCTCCACATATCATCACCATTGCCTCCTTCTGCCCTGAATATGTTCCCCTCTCTGTCCATCTCAGTGAATGGCCCACCTGTGTCACCTAATCCAGAAACCAGGGATAAGCTACAGGCTTCTTCCTCTGCCTCATCCCCTACATCCAATGTCACTAACGCTTACCATGTATGATATGAGAATTTTCCTGACAAGACTCATGTTTCTCACATAGACAATCATAATGGTTTGGTCACTCATGCCCTCGTCTCTCATCTTGCAAACATCTGTCTATTGTCTTCTACACTCTAGACAGAGTGAGCCTTCAGGAATGTAAATATCATGTCACCTCCCTACTTTAAACTTCTCAGTGGCTCCTCATTTTAGGTTAAAAATCCAAACATCTAATTTTGGTACAAAAGGCCTTCCATAATCTTCTGCTAGGCCTCTTTCTGGAATCATCTACCCTATTCCTGAAACCTGTAGTTTGGCTATAGAATCTCCTCTTTTTATCCAACATCACAAGACAAATTAGCAAGACAACTCCTGCCATTTAAGATTTTACAATATCTTAGAATGCATGAAACTGTTGAAGCATACACACACACACACACACACACACACAGATACATATGACACAAGTGGTATCATAAGGGAGAAACAATATGCTCTGAGGTTCGAAAGTTAAAGAACATGTGGGGGGAGATCAGTTTAGCATTCATAACATACTGCAAGTATAAATTTTACCAGTGGTTATAAAGAAAAGAAAAAGCATTCAAGAAAGAAAGAACATCATTCTGATATCACTCAGATTTTATAAGTCTTCTCATTCTCAAAGAACTGAGATGCTGTAGATTTCATAAGGAAGCTATCTGAGTGGGCAGTTTCATTGCCTGGAGCAGCCCAGACTCTAGCGGGATAGGTAACCGGGGAAGAAAAAGAATAATGAATATTTTAGATGGGTTATTTGTAAACCATAAACAAAGAGACTGTGCAGTGAGAAGGAATAGCTTTTTTGGACAAGCAGCCACTGTTGCTGGCAGTGTAATATTTCTCATTTCTTTTCATGACTATGATTAACCCCCATTTCCTTCCAAGCTATCCCTTCTCCCTGATTTTTATTGACTTCCCTTTTCAACCCAGACTCTGTGGTTCATTCATTCACCCTCTTTCTTTCCAAATCCCACTTGCTAGCAAAACCTCAAATCTACATCAATCTAAGTGTCTGCCTCCTCCAACAGCAGCCCCGGGCTGTTGGAGACATCTACACAAACACTCAGCTGCCTGCAACAGTGAACTCCAGGGCTCCTCTCCCAGTCAGACTTTCAGCCCAGCCATCCCAGCCTCCAGCACTGGCTCCCTTACTGCGTGCACTTGCTTCTCTCTCCCTGTCAGGAGATTGCTTTGTTCCTTCACAGCAAAGTGAGATAGCATCCTTTTTAACCCCCTTCCTTGCCAACCTCAAGAAACGTGTGTGTCCTTATCTTTGTATCATCCTTATCTCCATATTGCAGGAGAATTGTTCTTTCTTGTTAAAAGGCAGATTCTGCTGCAGGAGATCTGGGTGGGGCGTGGTGTCACTTGTTTCTAACAGGCTCCCTGGTGATGCCCAGGCTGCTGGCCCTGAGATCATGGCACTTTGGGCAGCAACTCATTCAATGTGCAAAGACCCAGAACTCCCTCTCCTCCGCACCTGCCATCCGCCCTTCACCGCGGGTTCCTTCCTCTTAGCAAATAGATAGGTACATCTCTCGGATCTTAACAAGGAGAATAGGGCCTCAGAAGTTCAAGGACTGTATTCCAGCCCCGTAACCACTCTTGTCATTTAGCCCCACATCTCACCTTCTCTTCAAAACAAGGCTTTCTTTTTCTTTTCTAATGTGGTTGACATTCAATATTACAGTATCCCCTCAGTTATAGCGGGTATTACATTCTAGACCCCCCCACGATAGGTGAAAATCTGTGAGGTAGGAACCTTACATTTATTTTAGTGTTTATATATATTTTAAGGCTTTATAAACCCTTCCCACCCACTTATAAACCTTTCCCAGTCCCTCCTTAACCTTTTCCACTCCCTTATTAACCTTTTCCACACATTTATAAATACTACTTATGTTCTTAAACATATTCTACTCTCTTAAACCTACATAACTTTAACAACATACGTATACAGTACCGCAAAATCCCACAATATAGCAAAACATCCGCGATAAATATTTAAATATATTTTTAAAAATCCCATGATACAGTGAGGCCGCGATATAGAGAGGGACCACTGTATCTTGTATTAGTTTCAGATGTACAGCATAGTGGTTAGATAATCCACGTACTTTACAAAGTGCTCCCCCAGCTATTTCCCATACCCACCTGGTGCCACACAGAGTTATTACAATATTATTGACTCTATTCCCTGTGCTGCAACTTACATCCCTGGGACTATTCTGTAACTACCAATTGGTAGTTCTCCATCCCCTTCGCCTTTCTCACCCAGCCCCCCAACCTCCCTCCGCTCTAGCAGCCGTCAGTGTGTTCTCTGTATCTAGGAGTCTAAAACAAGGGTTCTTGAGGGTGTCGCTTCCATTTTCTTTCCACACATCACTGTAAACGCACTGAAGTCAAGCTTCATCCCCACCACGACGGGGACGTTGCTTTGGCTTCCTGCCCGCTGGATACTAAACTCCATGGATACGTTCAGCTGTTGACTCCACATCTTGTAGCATCTGACTCCTTACAGAAACCCTGTCCATTGACTTCCACCGCATCGTCTCACTCCCGTCCCAACATCCGCTCATCCACAACCGCCTTCGCAGGGGGCCATGCCTCTCCTCTTGATTGAAACGTTACTTCCTTGGGGTTCCATCCATAGCAACCTTCCCATTATTTATTTTCTCTTTTCCCAGGAAGCCACTTTCATGGATTCAATAACCATCTACATCCGGAAGACTTCTAGATTGATGCTTCCTGTGCAGTTATCTCCCTGAGGTCCCCGCTGTTCTATCGAACCACTTAGTTTAAGCTTCCCACTGGTTATAAGCCAAAGACATTCAAAACTCACTGTGGACCTTCACCTAGACTTGACTACCCCATATTTCCCCTCTCCATGAAATAAGCTACCAGCTGTCCATTACAAAATCAAGATGTACGGACATCATTTTATTTCCTCCCTCTTTAAATACCACTTACATTAACTCTACTCCCTCTCACATTACCCCAGTTGGTCCCTTCTTCTCCATTCGTACTGCCACGATTTCTATGTGGGCCATTCCCATTTATTTTCTGGAGTAAATACCATTCTTGCTCCCTATAGGCTGGGGGCTTTCCCACCCCACACCGAAGCAGTAGTGATCTGGCTAAAGCACAAATATGATTGTACCACTCCACCACTTAAAAGTCCTTTAATCCTACTGCCCCCCTCCACACCCCCAGTGATATAACAGTAAAGTCTATTCTATTGAGTATAACTGACAAGGTCTCCCAGAACATGGCCACTGCCCTTCCTCCTCTTCCAGCTTCAGCCCCCTATACTCCTCTCGGGACCCTAAGGTTTAGCCACATAACATGCCTTATATTATTTTTCCCAGTGGGCCATAAGCCCTTCGTTGCTCATACCACTGACTCCTCACGCACCACTATCACCTGTTCACCCCACCAGATCTACTCAGTCTTCATGTGTTTCAGCAAGATTTCCCTTTCTCGGTTTTAATCAGATCCTCTCCTACATTCTCCTGTCAAATCCTGTTTCTAACTTTGGACTTGCCTCATTCTGCCAGAGGATCAGCCCACTGAGAGCTGAGAATATGCCTTGACATCACTGTATTCCTAGTGCTTTTCAGTCTCTGGTACATGGAAAGCCTGCAATAAATGCTTTTAAATAAATGAATAAATAAGCTATCCTTAATAATTGATACCTGTCAACGGGTAATTCCTGGGAAGGCAGTAGATCCGGGAATATCTTTGAGATAAGAGTGGCAGTATTTGCACTTAAGATGAATTACCCTGATTGCTCTTCTCTCCACCCTGCCCACCTCTAGGTGTTTTCTCTAATTTTAAGGAAAAATCACTTGGACAGGCAAGAATAATCTCAAGATTTCCAGGCTCCCATGGGGCCAGGCCCTAGTCTATAATTGTACTTTATTTACTTCCTTGTTAGTGCGTGAAACTATTTTCCTATTTTTAGAGAGCTCAATGTAATATTTTTACCATGTAAAACTTCAGTCTGAATGACCATATAAAATGTATTCCCAGAAACAAAATAGCACCTCTGAGTGTCTCAGCACATCAGCAATGCAGAAGGTTCCTTTGAAAGTTCAGTTTTGAAGATTGTTTATTCTGCAGCAATGCAAGCTTGGGCCAAACTCATTGTTTTTCTGCCTTAAATTGCATTGCAGACCTCAAGGAAAAGAACATAAACAGTTGGCAAATTTACAGCCTTTAAATAAAATTGCTTTAACTTGAAGGGATTCCCTTAATATTGTTTGTTATATTTTTTCTCCTTTTAACTACTCTCCCATTTCATAAGAATTCAGAACACAAAGTGTCACACAGAGAATCTGCTGCAAGCTAAAACTGAAACACACACCCACACCCACAACATCTTTTTCATGTAAATTCCTTACGCATTGGGTACCACAGCCAAAGGATAGAATAGGAACTGGAATGAGAGAACTCAGACAGTGTTATTCATTTTTCATCAGCGTTTTAATTCTGTCAATAAAACTAGCATATTGTAATCTTAGGCCAAGACTCCATACCAGGAAGACTGTCAGTAAATAAAAAATCATCTAGTGATTTCCCAACTCCATGACTTCACCTCCCTTGTTCTCCGGTTTAACTCTGCAGTCTACAATTTCAACCACTCTCTTGTTAATATCTCCTGTCTCTTAGCTCCTATCACCCCATCCCTGCCAAAACCCCAAAGCTAATAGTTGCAGAGCATATATCATATGCTAACCATTCTCTAAACTGTCCTGTGTGTGAACTCCGTTAATAATCCCAACAATCGAATCAGGTGGGTACTCTTATTGTTCCCAGGTAACATGTGAGGAACTGGAAGTAGAGAGACTAAGTGACTTGTCCAAGGTCACACTGCTATTAAATGACGGCTGTCTTCCCGGGCACTCAGAATATGGCTGAGCTCCAAGGGGCAGGATCACACGTGCAATCAAATTGGTACCACCATGAACTCATCACCATCCTCATCTAGACATTTACCCTGTTTAATAATTTTATTGTGCTTCCCCAGTAATCTTTCTATTTTCATTTTCTTAAATGACTTCATCTTCTCCCTTTACTCTCAGCATATTAGTACCCCTCCTTCTTCCAGAGATAGCAGAATTATTGGACAGAACCTCCTTTAGCTTCCTATTGCCTATTACAATAGAGGACAGCCCCCCATCTTCTATCTTAGAACACAGATTTCCATTCCGTTCTGCTTTCTCGGGGACTCTATTCTCTCAGTTACTCCTTCCCACCCCGCCTTTTTATACTCTACCTCTCTCTTCCCCGATTCTTTCCCACCAGCATTTAGACATGTTAATCTCTCTCCCACCCTAAATATCCTCCCTCAGCCCTGGTCTTGTACAGCTACTAACTGGGCTTTCTTTGCGTCCACATCCTCTTAGAACCCACCCAGCCTTCCACCTGCTGTAACCTTGCCCTTGTGAGTCACCAATACATTTGCCTCAGCCCATTCCTCATGAGCCATCTCAGATGCACTGGACGCTGCTGCGACTGCTCCTATCCAGAGCATCTCCTTTGCTCAGCTCCTCTGATACCACGCACGCACTGCCCCTTTTTCTCCTTCCTCTTTGGAGGCTTCCTTTTCATCACCTTAGTTGACTCCAGCTCTGCCATCTGCTGTCCTGGCCCCTCTTTCTTGCACTACACCAAATGCTCAAGGTAACTTCATCCTCTCCCCTGTCTTGACTCCCCATTCATTTACCAGGGACTCCCAATTCTCTCCCTGCACTCAGGCAATCCTGTTCCACTATTCACCTCCACTTAGATGATTCATGTGTGTGTAAATTCAACATTTCTAACATCAGCCTCACGGTCTTCCCCCAAATCCTGCTGCATTATCAGTGTCCTATATGATTGCTGAAATCAGAGATGTTATGGGCATCTTCTTACCCCACCCATTCCATCTACCACCACATCATGTTGGTTCTACTTCCTGAATAGTGCTCACATCCACTCACATCTCTCTGTTCCCACAACAACCACCCTAGACTAGCCCACCAATATCTCTGCCTTGACTAATGCCAGAATTGACTGAACTGGTCAGCTTTCTGTAACACAGCCCTCTCCTCTGATTCAACTCATTATCTAGAGTAAAGTCTGTGTAATCTGCTTACAAGGTATATCTGGTGATATCGTGGTTTGAGTTGCTCTTTAGATGGAATACAAAATCCCAAATATGTTTTTGTAAGATTTTATTTATTTTTTTGAGAGAGGGGAAAAAAGGGAGAAAGAGAGGGAGAGAAACATCAATGTCGATTGTTGCCTCTGGGAATCGAACAGGAGACCTTTTGGTTCACAGGCCGGTGCTCAACCCATTGAGGCACACCAGTCAGGGCCCAAATACGGTTTTTACAAAGCACCAAGCACTAGCTTCTACTTGTGTCCACAGACTTTTATTTTGTCCTCCCTTCCAAATGCTCTACAGTATCTCAGATGCTGCCCCTATGCCCCAAGCTTTGGTTGCATTTGGGAGCTGTTCACATGTGGCTTCTTTGCCCCCTCCTTCCTATTACCACCCATCACTGTCTCAAGGTAACCTTCCCTGACTTCTAATCTAGATTAAACCCCCTTAATATGTGTGTGATTTATCTTATTTTTCCTAAATTTCTTCCCATTGTTATTTCTAGTTGATATCTACTTTTGCCATATCCATACAGGAAGGAACTATTGCTGTCTGGTCAATGTTATATTTCTAGACTAAAAATATTTCTAAACTAGATTGACTATATAGTTTGTGAATTATTTTTACTAATGTTGTCATCATTTCTGTATCATAGTAATTAGCTATCTACAGGCATTATTAGGTGGACATTAAATAAAATATCATTTTGTTCTTAATTTACCCATGGCATGTCCAATAATACAAGGTGAGGCAAAAACGGGTTTACATTTTTGTGTATTTGAAACACAGAGTTTGTTCGTGTAGTATTACTTATTAATTATTGTATTATTTTTCATATGAACAACTGTAAACCTACTTTTGCCCCACCCTGTACATTACTATGAAAATCCTAGAAATGCCGGTAAGGCAGCTTTGGTCCTATGTTCCAATAATCAAATGATCTACCCATCAGCATTTTCCCCATTGCAAAGCATTTTGTGTCTTTGCAAATAGAGAATAAAAATGGAAAGTTTTCTGTTTCATCTCCACGATGAAATGTGTTGTGTGGGGGGGGGGGGTATGCTGCCCGCTTTGTTGACAAGCACACCCCACATCCCATGCCCCTCTCCCTTATTGAGGACATCAGTTTTATTCCAGCATGTTCAACCAAGCATAGTATTTTAAGGAAATAAAATAGATCGGTAGTTTTTGCATTAATGAAATAAACAGTTTTCAAAGATGATACTAAATTAGTTTCAGAAGTAGAAAACTTGTTGCTTAAACTAATTTTATTTTTCATAGGCAAGATAGATAAAACTGAGTCACGCAATCTTTTCTAACCAGATTCTATCCAAAATGTAAATATATACTATTTTCTTGCCGGTGACAACCAAGTTGTTTTTGGAAAGAAAGGTCATGAAATCATCCAAAATGGTTCCAAATGCCAAGTTCCACGCATGCCTCTTTGATTCTCAAAGCTGTCATGTAAGTAAAAAAGTCATGCTTATCAAAGGAACACAATAATGACAGCTCAGAGCTCGGTACTGAAGCTTGGATGTAATCAAACTGTTTAACCGCCCTTCACTGGCTCAGAATTTCTCCTCGGGAATGACCCGCTGCTAAAAGCCTATGTTCTTGCAGCGCGCCAAATGTATTGCCTTTTAGGATAAACTCAAGTTATTTTGAGGCATCTTTCAAAACTTAGGCTATACTATCTTCCTAGTTCCCAACAACATGGTTTTTATCCAAGTTGTCTTATCCCAAAGCAAGGGTTCTCATATCTTAGCCTGCATCAGAATCACCTGGAACAGTTTGTTAAAATAAATTGTTAGGCCGGTACGCAGAATTTTCTGACTCAGTGAGTGTTCTGTGGGGACGAAGAATTTGCATATCACAGATGTTCCCGGTGGGGCTGATAATGTTGATCAAAGGCCTACACTCTGAGAATCCCTGTCCGAAAGATAGTCCCTTTACTACAACTTAGTATTTCTTCCTCTTGGTCCCTCCAAATGCTCCGTTTTTCTTTCATTAATTCCTCCAGACCAGTACTGTCTGATGAAATATCCTGCGAGCTATCATATTTTCTAAAATAAAATTTCCTAAATTAGCCCCATTAAAAAGGTAAAAAGAGATGGAATTAATTTTAAGAATATATTTTATTTCACCCAATCTATCCAAAATATTTTTGCCCAACATGTAATTGACACAAAAATCATCAATGAGCAGTATTACATGCTGCATTTATGTGCAACACACACCAAGGCTTTGAGACCTGATGTGTATTTTTCACACTCACAGCCCCCCTCACTTCGGAATAGCCTCATGTCAAGCACTCCATGGCCACCCCTGGCTGGTGGCCACCACAGACGACGGCTCAGCCCTGGAATTTCAGAGTCAAGGAGACTGAAGAACTGATGCCTCTGCTTGGTCTGCCTCTCTCTGATTTTTCACTCCATTTCCTCTGCTTAAAATGTGCCTGATTTTCAGATGCATTATCAATTAAATAACACATTTTAAGGACAAAAACAAAACCATTACATCATTAAATGCACACATTGATTTTAAAATGCGTGCCAATATATGAATTTTCTCCATTTTTATGCACAGAACCAAATATAAAATATTGCAATGCACCTGTTTTTCTCCCGTTGTTTTGGCCTACTCATATCCTCCCCCATCAAAAACCTTCCCTTCCAGCAAGATAATCGATGCTAAAAGCACAGTTTTGGGGCTTTATTTTTCCTTCTTTCTCATATAATCCTATACAAACACACACACAGAAGTTTGTCTATATTTGTTTTCTAAAAATAGGATCATCTTATACCTGCACTTCTCTGCATAATTTCTTTCTTATTCAATACAACTAACAAAACATCCCCACAAGTCAGATTGGGGGTTGTAATTCATTCTTTTTTAATGGCTACAGTAGAGTCCTTGCAGTGGGGATCCATCATTTATTCAAAATTTCTGTTATTGGCAGACATTCAGATTTTTTCCCGTATTTTAAAGCACTGAGAAAATGCTGCAAAAAGAAAAACCTTTAGATAGATATTTTGATCTATAGGTATATATATTGTCTACTCTCTCTTTTATTTAGCTTGCAATCTCTTTGTTAGCTTCTAACTTAGACTTTCTCTCACCATATCTGGGCTCTTCCTTTCCCACAAACAAAAGCAGTTATCATTAGTAGTCCAAGCAGAGCATTTTAAGTCATTTTCCTAATGAACGCTTCCACAGCCAACAACTGGCGCAGACCAGTACCTCTCCCTTTAACCCTCCCCAACGATGCTGTCTCTACTCACAGGAGAAATCCACATAGAAATGATTTTGCTGTTATATGCTCACTCGCTGTGAAAAAAAAAAAAAAAAACTTGACATCAACAAGATTAATTTCTTCACTAATGTTGTGAAATTAACAAAACAAAACTTAGACTAGAAATCAAAGGACCTGGACTCTCTAACCTACCCAAAGAAGCATGATTGCAACTCAGGTAATGACTATAATCAGAATGACAAATAGCAACAACTAACATTTATTGAGTGTTAGGATGTAACAGGCACTGTTCTAGTTTCTTTACATATGTAATTCATTTGCTCCTTCAAACTTCCATAAGGAGGTACTCTTATTATTTTAACATTATTCCCACTTTACACCCGCGGACCCTGAGATCAAACCTACAGCAAACGGCAGAATCAGGAGTGAAATGTGGACATCAGAGTCTGAATCTCCTCACCTAGAAGTAAATCAACTCAGCTACTCGATAAGGAAGTAGTAAATCCCCTCAACTCCTCTCTCTTTAAACCTCAGTTCCTGATATTACTGGTACAATAGTGCCAACTCTTCCAACCTTAAAGATTGCTGAGAAAAAAAAAAATAGGAAAGTGATTTAAAAACCACTGAAAGCTCTAACAACGGAGGCTGTCTCATTTCAGCTCGGAAAATTTGGCTGGGACTGTTTCATTGCTCGCAGCAAAAACTAAGCAGATAAAGGGGTTTATGAAACAGCGAACCAAGACATATGCTGACCGCACCCACCCTTCTGAAGGGGAGGCTGGACATCCAAGGCCAGCATATCGAGCGTGAACTACCCCAGATTCTGGCAGTCTCCTGATTTGCCTGAAATTAGAAAAAGAGCAACCAACCTTTCCCTCTATTGTGCAGCCTGACCACATCCTTCCTCCCTGCTCCAGCCCTTGCATTACTTAATTGGAGCACCAGGCTATAAATCTTACGCACTTAAGGGCCGGGAGGCTCTCTGGAGCTCTCACACTGAAATTTGTGTGAGAGTTCGGCAATACTGAATTTTCAAATAAAATGATTAACAGGAACCTTTAGGGCAGCCTCAGAGAAAACAATTCTTCCTGAATCTTACCACCTTCATCTGAGGAAGCTTTTTGTTCTTAGGTTTAATAAAATGGTTGGAAAGGAGCAGAGCCATGAATGACTCAAAGCAGAAACAGAGAGGCACTCCATTTTCCACTCTGGAAACTCCCTTCAGCAATCAAAATCTTGTCACTGCTCTCTGTCCAGGCCTAATAAGGCCATTGGAATACGTGACTGAGATGCTTTCAATCACTTCATTCAATTTTAACTGCAATCAGCTCTAATTACTGGTTTTTTAAGAAACATTTTCTTCAAGATTTTAATAGTTAGAAATGGGTTCACCTGATCAGAAAGCCAGTCTGCTTTTCCATAGCATGATAATGACTTTATGAAGCAGAGAATTAAAATCAGTTGAAAGGAAGAACATAATCCAATCTGATTCAACCCCAGACTGAGGCCTACATGCCTACTATTTGCTGAAACATTGATTTAGATGCTCTGCCAAATAAATATGGGATGTTTATGTTCTCACACAATAGGAATCTGCCTCATTTGTGAAACAGGAAGATCGTTTACAACCAACTTCGAAAAGACACCACGTGTCAATAATAAATTTTCAAATCAAGGCCAGAAATGGCAACACTCAAACAGGGACCATTTAGCAATATGAAGTTGTTATTAGAAGAAGGATTTTCAGGGATGCCGTGCCAACTTATAATTTGGAAGCATCTGTAAAGTGATCGTGATGGGCCCAGCTGTCCTAGTCTCTGGGAAGGAAGAAGCTTGGCAGGAGAGAGGATCTGGGTCAGCAAGCAACAAGGACAGGGGACCTCCTACTGAGAGAGCTCAGTGCCAGTCTGCCTGCCTTCCAAGACGATCACTGGAATCACACTGTTTTCTCGGCCATATCTGCTTCTTGGGAGCTATCCTGCTTTGCAGTTCCTGAGAACTGGAATAAAGCTGTTGCAGGGACCCAATTCCCTGCCCCACATGGGAGTTTGGTAGCCAGACCTACCCCTTTCCGTACACTCTTTGCCTATTCACCCCTTTACCTACCTTCTCTCCACCCTCCTCCCAGCAGGAATTTAAATTTCCCAGCCTTTTTCCTCTAACGCATCCAGGTGCTATGAAAATATAGAACAAATGAAAAGTAGCTCCTACTCACAGAAACATTGGCTTCTGGAACGAAGCATGCAAGAGTGGCTGTGTATGGCCCAACTCAATCACTTACAAGCTGTGTGACTTTGAGGAAGTTTCTTGACATTTCTATGTCTCATTGCCTCACATATAAAACAAAGAAAATAGTAGCTCATGTGAGAAGGAGAAAAGGTCATGCATGAAAATGCTTTAAAAGTATTCACTGAATTTAGTGTTGTCAACTGGATCTGGGTTTCACATAAGCTTCCTGCAAGAGAAAGCTGGGGAACAAGGGAATGTATGATTATGACCGACATTTGGAGTAAATCACAGCACATATAAAGAAAGAGTCTCCTCAAGGAAAGTTTCAACCAGGGATCAGAATACGAGGGCTGAGATTTAAGCTCTCCTGTTGTTTACTTCTCTGCCCTTTATCAATCCTTTAATCTCTTTCTCAGCATTGCTTTCTTCATTTGTGCAACAGGATTCATGATAAACACCTTATAGCATGATGGTGAATAAGAAATAAGAAAACATTTATGAACATGATCTGTAAACTATAAAGAATTTTTCCACTTAGTGTCAAAGCATTTGACTGTATTGTCTTTATATTCTTTATAGCACAGAATGACTTGAAATAGCCCTGTTTAATTGGGTTTTTTGTCTGATTTACACCCCCCCCAGAATGTCAACTCCCTAAAGGCAGAATCTCTGCCTTTTTTATTGAATTTATTGGGGTGACATTGGTTAATAAACTTATATAGATTTCAGGTATTAATTACATAATACATTGTCTGCATAGTGTATTGTGTGTTCATCACACCAAGTCAAGTCTCCTTCCATCACCATTTATGCCCCCTTTTACCTTCTTCTACCTCACTCTATACCCCTTCCCTTTCTCTCTGGTAATCATCATGTCGTTGTGTGTGTGTATGAGTTTTTCTTTGTATTTATATTAATAACTGTATCACTCATGCTTAGAGCAGTCTTGTTCTGAATGAATAAATATTCAAGACATGCATACTGGCAGTCAGCCCCAGAAAAAAAAAATCGAAGCAGATAAAGTTTTCCACATTGATCTCTCTTCCCATCCCTCTTAAATCAGAAATGAATTGCCCCCTTTCTTTGATTGGGGAATTCTCTACATATAAAGAAAGCCCATCTCTCCCTAGAGAAGCTGCAAATTCCAGAGTCATGTCCCAGCCTCCCTTGCAGCTACAGTGCAGGTATTTAACTAGGTTCTGTCCTCGGGCTTACCTGCTGCAGACTTTAAATTGAAAGCTAGTAATTTCAGCATAGGACCATACAGTCTTTATTCTTGCAAGACTGGTAAGAAAGGCAGCTGTGTGCCCATGGGTCTAGCAACAGCGTCCCAGGTCCTGGGTTGGTGGTGTTAATGCAGCAAGCTGCTATATCTGCACCCAAGGTGTGTTTGCACTGGGTCAAATCTGTGGCATTATTTTGACATTTGCTCTTAATTGTATTTTATGCTCCAAGCTTGGTTCTTTTGGCTATTCTGGATAATCTTTAGATAGAACTTCCTCTAAGTTGTACCTTTTATTCAGGGTTTGTTTTGTTGCTGGACTGGTAAAATCCTCCTCTTCCCCAAAATGCCCAGTAGAACCTTTAACAGGCCCATGATTCTGGTTCCCTAAGGGACTCCAGATACATTTTTCTTTCACAAATTACCTTCCTCCTCCAGCCCTTTTCCTTCTCCTCCACTCAGATCAAATCATACATTTCCTAGGCCTTCTTTCCCCTAGGACCTTACTTTCTATAAGGCATAATCTGATCAATTAATTCAAGCCAATGTGGTAATAATTGACACTAATCTAATATTACCCCAGCACCTTAGCAGATATTTTTTAATACCTCAAAGCAAAAGAGAAAGAAATGTGTTTTCACTACCACACAGTGCCAGGGCCTGTGAAGGCTCTTGTCTATGTCTGTAATCTCAAAGGACTTGAATCCATAAAGATGTCATGTCTAGTCTGACTTGGATGCTCTGTGGACTGATCACATAGTGATAATATGCATTTTATGTCATCAGTGCCTTTACTTTATGATAGTACACACACACGCTGACCTAACTAAAACACGTCAATAGCTTCCTATGGCTTTTAGAATGATAGAACTCTTTAACACACTCCAAATCTTTCCATTTACCCAGAGCCCAGATCAAGTTCTGTTACAACCTTCCACAGCTCTCTGATCCTGTCCTTCAGAGCATTGATTCCATGTTACATATTTGTTCCTTCATGCAACTGATGTGATGTTTAGCATCATAGCAAGCATAGATCCATAGGATGTGAGCTCAAATTAACTATTGACTTCCTTTTTCCATACAGTTTCTATGCACCTTTTTATGCAGGAAATGCATAGTGGATGAGTTGAATCTGCTCAGTTCTTACAACCACAAATATGACAGACTCCCTTCTATTTTCTTCTGGTTTCTTAGGCCTTCGAAGCCACAAGAGATCATTCCAAATACCTTTTCTCTGATCGTTGGATATTCTGTGTAAATGCCTTACGGGTTCCTTTGCGAGGTTGAGGTGGAAAGACAGGAAAAAATACTGCTGATAAGACAGTGCTCCAGGCTCCCACAGCAACCTCACCAGATTGGTCTGCCTTATAAGATTATTTTGAATGATTTCTACTGTGGAAAAAATGTTTTCAAATCATTTTTATTTTCTAGGTGTGCAAAATAAGTGCTCTGACAAGTGTAGGATAATAGGGAAAATTATTGATATGTTTCATGGAAAAAAAATGTTTTATGTATGAGAATTCCTGGCCTGCTTTTCCTTCTTTCCTTTTTTGCTCCAACTCCCAGTGAAGATTTAAGCTGCAATTCCCACTGTATTGTATTTTCAAAAATATGATCCTTTCTGAGACAAGACAATATCGTCCCCCATTGGTATTCAAGTTACGGAGTGCTGCCTAAAGTCACATCTATAATTAATTGTAGAACCACAGCTTAACCCAGGTCTCCCAAGTAGCGGTTTCCTTTCATTCACACCCCATGGGAACTGCTGCCCCGCGAGAAGCCAAAGTCCAATACTGCAAGCATCTTCTCCACAGAAACTTCCTTTTCACTGGTAGGTACTTGATATTTTCTGGAGACACGATCTAAAACCAGTAGATCTGATAAAGTTCCATAGAAAAACAGTCTCACGTCTTGCTAGCCATCCCATTTCTTAGCTTGGTATGCATCCTCAAACTAAAACCAAGTGGACTTCCAAATTCTGAATAGAAACTCAGGATCTGGGGAAAGAATGCACTCCATGGATTCCTATAGGTTGGGGAGATTCGACTTCATATTCCACTGATGTTATGTACTAGATATGTGATTCCACACAAGTCATTTTTCATCTTTGAGGCTCAGTGTCCTGAGGATGTAAGCATGCACCTTATATGGTTTATTGGAAAGATTAAATGAGGCAAACTTCTGGCATGAAGTACATGCTCAAGAAATTATCACTCTGTGTTTCCTCTAATTAACAAATTTTTAAACTTATATTACTAGGGCTAGATCTGATGTGTGTGTGTTGGGAGTAGGGCTGATCTATAGGTTCAAAAACTAATTTTGCTTCCAATATATAGCTAGTTTGTTCATTCTATGTCATTCATTTAAACATATACTGAGTTTTTAATACTTGCTGGGCACAGTGTTAGGTCTGGACCATAAGAAATGATAGATACTCAGTTCTTGTTTTCAAGGAGCTAATGATTTAAATCATACCTGACAGATGAGATGTCCTGTGTTCCTAAAGATTTCTAAGAGAGAAGATCTCCTCACACTGTTGGGAGATCTGCCATATTCAATTCTCAGTTCTCCGAGCAATTTGTGTGTGTTTACAATTCCTTGACAATCAATGTGCCTCCATTTCCTCTTATGCTAGGCGTCAGAAGAAAGAAACAACAGTTGGTCACCATTTTTCACCTAATAAGCTTTCATTCCCCAAGAGTTATTGAGTTATTCCTCTGTCTTCTCTTTCTAGATTAAATAATTCCAATCCCTTTAACCTTTTCTCAGAGGTCCCATTTGCCAGCCTTCAGTTTAATCATTTTCACTGCTCCCCTCTGGAGTCTCTCCAAGTCTTCTGCATTAAAATATGTTGCTCTTGTTACTGAGTTCACTCTTCTAAGCATCTTATTCTTTCACATAAACCAAGACAAAAGGAAAGCAGCTCCCAAAAAAAAGAAAGTGAACAGCCAGAAGGACAGATTTCTTACATAAGGAATTCATGGAGAACACTCACATGCTCAAAGAAAATTAGCATTTACTGTCACCACTATTACGAAGGACAGGCCAAAACCAAAACAGTTTCTATATTGTGCCAACCATTCTGTTTGACAATTATCTAAATGACTTTTCAGCAGATCAGACTATTAACAGCAAACTCCAGGCTTGCTTGAGTTATCCCTGAAATTTTCAGAAAGATGCTAATAAAATCGCTGTTAATGAGATCAAACAGGATTTTCTGATTCTGTAAAATACCTCCACCTGCCAAGGAGACCATAGAGAAGCTGGCACGTTATTCACAGGCAGTGCCTTTGACTGGTCAGTCCTACCAAAGGGCAAAGAACCTTTCTTTGCATTCTGTCAATCACTATAAATTAATATTTCCTGAGCTGAGCATTCAGCAAATTCTAAATAACTCTTAAGAAATGATGTCTTGAGGCTGATCGAATACATGCTGATCAGAGTTTGGCACTGACATGGGCAGAAAGGAGAGTATATGAAAACCAGAACCCTAGTAAAATAACTCAAGACATGCATGATTAAAAATAAATAAATAACTAATTTAAAAAGAGATGCACGATGTTACCCGAGTGAGCCAGCAACATTCCTCTACACATGCACACATGGTTAAGACTCTTCTGACAAATTTCCAAATCCTCTCAAGAAGCTGGGAGAATACTTACTGAATAATATTCTGCCTACTTCAGGGACTTCTTTGATTTGAAACCGCTGTTTAGGAATTTTTTTTTTTTTTCATTCCCCATTTGGAAATGTTAGATGTAGGGAGGTGGAGTGAGAGGAAGGACTGCCCTCTCTAGATGATTCCAGGATAACAGAGGTGGTCGTCATTTAGTTCCATGGCTGAGCTGGGCTCTGGCCTGGTCTGACCTAGAACAAGGTGGGCTGAGAGAGCTCTGTTAACAACAGCCAAGGGAGAGCCAGCTATGTTCTGGAAACGTCTCCTTGCCAAGTTCTCTGAAGACTCCCTCAGGTCTGGTAACAGAACAAATTCATGATTTGGTATGGCATTCTCCCAGGGAGGTGTAGTCCCAAAGGCAGATGAATCTCTCAATATCTAAATCCTAAGACTTAGGAACCTGATACCGTGAGCCTTAAACAATCAACAATTTGGATGGCCAGGGGCTAAGAGCCACAGCCTCATAAGAAGTGCCCTCCTGGGTAAAAGTCAATGTTCACTACCTGTTCAATTGTCAGCCTTGACCTGTTATACCCCTCCTACTTTTACTAGTTCTCCATATCCAGGCAAATGTCTAAGGTGTTTGTCCACCAGAGTGAAGGAAAGTCACAGGTACATGAATGCCGCTGGGAGGAAGTGCACGCGCAGGTGAGGTCTGGGAGTTCTAAACAATGGGTGATGAAAGCCATAACATACTGAGTAGTTTTATGTTGACAAATAGGTATTGTTACTTAGTAGTTACCATTTCTATAAAAGCAAGATTCCAGTTATGAAGTGGAACTACAGGTCGCCTGTTTTATTTATTTGATAGTAAATACAGTCTCGTAAGCTCTAATCAAGTGGCGAGAGAGTGAAAGTGGGGCACTGATGTTGATGGATGTTGCCATGTTACTTTGCAGTGGTTACGGCAAGTGGCCAGTAATGCTGGGTTAATAAATCACTGCTAGACACAACTCTGTGTTCCCTCCCTTTATCCTAACATGGACTTCAGAGACATACCAAATTATTTCAAGGAAACAGCAATTTGCACTATCCCACTATAATCCACTGCACCCTGGGAAGCAATTTTTATTCCACTTGAATCTGAGAAATAGTATCACCAACATGGAACACTGGCATTTATGCATAGGGAGGGTTAGAAAAAAAGAGGAAAAAAAAAAAAAAAGTAAAGGGAAAGTCAGAGAGAGGAAAGAGAAAGACAAGAACTGGAAAACTGAGACTGGCAAATTCTAAAAACATCCATCTACAGTGAGCAAGTGACATTTTCAGTAAAGAGGTTCAGAATCTGAAAAAGTAAAATAAAATTCTGATCCACTTTCAAAAGCCAATCATTTGGGTCATTCTTTAAAATAAATAAATAAATAAAAGATAACCAACAGATTAAAGGAACTCCATTTATAAAAATCAAATGAGTCTCTAACAAAGCCTGTTTGGGACATGAATAAATCATCTGGTCATGAATTATTCATTATTATCAAGAAACAAGCTGGGGATTCCAGGAACTGGGCTTGGGGAGGTGCTGAAACTGGGGAGTGAGTGAGTTCATCATCTCATACCCACCATGAGAAGCCAGAGAACAGGCCACAGGGTACCATCATCTGATGCAGACCTCGTTGGACCCCAACTTGGGTTTCAAAGGACACTTTGGCAGCCTTTACACCCCAAAGCATAAAGCCAATAGAGTTTAATTCATAAAGCCTTACTTTAGAAAACTGCACGTACTCAGTAACAGACAATAATATTTGGGGGCACTGGATCTTTAAAATGCTGTGTGCAAAAGACAGTAGGATTTGAAAGTTTTTATTTAAATCCTCTCATGATAAACTGTTAAGCATAGTCTCACCAACTGATTCACGACATCGGGGTTGGATTTTTTAACTGGGGTGGGGTGGGGAAGAGAGAGAGGGAGCCTCTCAGATTCAATCAAATAATCAATGTATGTGTGTGTTCCAGGTCCAAACTGCTTCGCAGGAACTACAATAATTCCGGCTGGCATTGAAGTGAAAGTGGATGAATGTAACATCTGTCACTGTCACAACGGGGACTGGTGGAAGCCGGCTCAGTGTTCGAAACGCGAATGCCAAGGCAAGCAGATTGTATAGAACAAATTCCCCACCGATGGCGCGTTCTTAGGAGAGGACGCTATGGTTTCTACTCTGCACACGTTTAAAACAAAACAGAACAAACACACAAACTCCTGCCAGCTACAACGGGGTCACCAGCAAAACCTTTTAGGGTTGACAAAAGTGAATATTTTACTAAGAGGAAATTTTTCTCTTTCTCTCTTGCTATATAAAATATATATAGTATATAGCTATCGAAACCGCTTTTGTAATTTCCATGCTTGATGGTGACTTGACGACTGGATTTCTGGAACAAAAACAAGATATAGCCTTGTCCAGGCTCCTTCTCCAGGGACACCTCTAGCCTGCCAGCTCACCGTCCGCCAAGTTCATTCATTTTTACTCTCCTGTTCGTCACACATGGCATTTTTCTCTTGTAGCATTTCTTTTCCCCATTTTGAGTTTAAAGGGCCAGAATTGACCACACAGTCAAGTTCTGAGCTGTGTCCAATAAGCTCTGGTAAAGCAATGTCAGGGGTGAAGGCCCTGCCTGACCAGGAAGACCAAAAGCATCCCGCCAACCACTCACTCCCCACGAGTGACTCAGGCCCTGTAGGCTAAGAGAAGAGAGGTGCACACAAACGGACCCACTGCTGGGCAAGACAGGGACCTGGTGCTTGGTGCATTGTTTGGGGACTCCCAATTTCATTCTTACAACCCATACATCTCATCTGCAAAACCTTGAAACTGCCAATCAAAAACTAGTATGCGAAGTACACCATGAATGGGACTAAAGAATCCAAAGGAGACAGGTATTCAAAATGGTAGCATTATTAGTCACCAAGCTTTCTCATGATGCTGAATTTGTGTTCAGCTTGTAACTAAACACACTCTAAACCCACTGTCAGCTGGCACTATAAATACCAGAACCAGGGTGAGTAGCCCCACTGTGAATCCGAATCCTTCTGAACACTACTGGCTTTTGAGTTCAGAGTTGGCTGAAAGCCAGTAGTACACACAGACAGTTTTTATGGGTCAGGACCGTGATTGCCATGTTCGAGTAATGACCACTCCGCCCTATGTCTAAAACACAGATTCAGGACACTCTTTCCACCTCAAGTGCTGATTTAAATTAAAGATTTAAAGATTAGGGTAGAGTGAGTCTTGCACAATACAATTCCATTTGTTGAACACTTTTTAAAATGTATATATTAGATACCGACCAATTAAAGTGAACCTTTGAAGAGTCTCAAGGTTGCCCTGGTAATGCTGCTAGTATAGTAACTGGAAAGATTAAATACACAGGGTATCTGATGCCACCTCGAGTCAAGTGCAAATTTAGCAATTATGAAACCACATGGCATAGTTAGTCGCTTATTCCACTTTCCTGTCTTGAAAACCCTGGTGCAGATCTGGCAAGGTCCTTGAGGAAACTCTAAGGTTGTCTTCATTACCATTGTTCTTTCCTTTTCTGTCCTTACCCAACCTGGGCTTTGCCATAACTCCTGTGGAGTGCTACATTCTAGAACAAGGTTTCTCAACCTCAGTGCTATTGATATTAGGGGCTAGACAATTCATTGTTGGGGGGGGCAGCTGTTCTGTGTATTTTTAGTATGTTTAGCAGGATTCTTGACCTCTCTTCACTGAATGCCAATAGCAACACCCTAGTTGTAACCACAGAATGTCTCCGGACATTCCAAATGTCCCTGAGAAGTAGGGGAGTGGATAAAATATCACCTGGTTGAGAAGCAGTGGTCTAGAATAATCAGCATAGAGTGGTTTCTGCCAGGGGACATACCGGACAAGCTCTGGCTGAGCCTGTGGTTGAGTTGAGCCTCTGAGCCCTATGGGACATTCACAATCAGCAGCTCCATGGGGGAGGGCTTGGTCCCCTCCAAAGGAAAAAAAAAAAAAGATGCTTCTATTGCTTCTATGCTTCCATGCCATAGGTCCACCCTTAGGACACATAGTTCTTGGGTCTCATCAACTGGATTTTCATTTACAATCTCTCGTCCCTGAAAGCACCTTTTTTCATCAAAAAAGAGTTGTCATCCCAAATTAACGTGCTGATGAGTTGGACCTGACACTTCCCATGCACACTGCACTTGTGTTATGATACAAAAGCCATGCCGGCACCATCCAAGGAAGAACATCAAGCCACCATCCCTTAGAACACCAATTTGCAATAAGGTTGGTGCCTTTCAGTTGCCACCATGGATACATCATATAGACAGTCATGAATCATTCATGACCAAAATTCTGCACGATTTATTCCTGCACTCCAAAGTAAAGGCATTCCATACTTCAGCTTGTGTCTAGACAGAGATGTATTACAGAGCTTGCTTTGCCCTGAGGTTGTCTGCTTCCAGCTTCAAAAAGCCACACACTCTTGGAAAGAAATAATAAAAATAAAAAATGACAAGAATAAGGTTTGAAACCCAGAAAACATCATTAATGGAGCCATGTAGCATAGTACCCTATGTATTATTAAGGAGTTACTATGTCCTTTTTAGAGTGCCACAGGGAAGCCAGAGTGCAGAAATTCTGCATCAAAGCCTCGGCCCTCTGGTAGCTGTGGTAAGAATTAACTATTAGGGCGAAGTATAATATCCATCAAGAAACTCTCTTCAGAGAGTCCGCAGAGTGAGGCTGCTCCGTGGCCTCTGTGACCAGCCAGAGAAAGGGATTTTTTGTTGTTGTTGTCATTGAATTTTTTCTCTCTCTCAGTTTCACTCTAAGTTGTTTCCTTTAAGACTTTGTAGCACTGGCATTTTTTCCCCTTTTAGGGAGAGATGAACCTATACTGTGACAATTTCTCATGAACCATAAAAGCTGGCCACTCCCTTCTACCCAGGTCATTGAGGAATTCTTTCCAAACTCTGAACAAGAGTTGTGGTCTCATCTGTTGTTTCTTTTTTCCTTTGAAGGCTCTGTGCCACCATGCTGTCACCTCTGTCCTTACATTCCTGCTCCTCGCAACCTTTGGTTCTAGGCTTTAACTACAGCTATGCTTCAACAAGGGATCAACAGCCTGTTTGTCAGCTGATGCCTGTTTAAGAAAAAGAGAGAGAAAAAGATTCAGTTTCTAAAACCTTTGAAAAATGGTGTGCCTGAAAACTAGTGAGAAAAAAATAAAAACCTAAATACTAAACTGTAAAAAGGGGATTCTAGCAACAATATTTGATGTGTAAAGAATATATTATTAAAAGATTATTTTGTTAAATATAAAGTGTGTCAACCAGCAAGCATTGTTCGTGGTATATTTTCCTTCCTGAATTCCTCCCGTTCCCTACCCTCATCATTGAATGACTAATTCTCTGTGACTCCTCTCATCTGAAAGTACATGTATCACTAGGGCTATATTCCATTAGAACTAAGTGTTAGCTTTAGCATTTGCCTGTGCACACTTTCATTTTTCATAATATAAGGCCAGGCTGACTTGGAGGTCAGAGAGGAAGCTCAAATAAACCAACAGTGAGAGTGAGACAGGAAAATATTTTCCTGGCCCGTATCCATACACAATACTGATGATAACCTATAATTATGGAGTGCTCGCTCTGTGGCAGGCCCCATGCCAGGGCGCTGAAATGCACTGAACCCACAGGATCTTGTTCACGCCACGCAGAGCACCGACAAGGGAGGGACTCTTCTTATGACCTAAGCTTGCTGTTGAGGAAAGCAAAACACAAACAGGTTAATTTGTCCAAGGTCATAGGGTAGGAAGTGGCAATTGGGGGAAAAGGGGACAACTGTAATTGAAAAACCAAAATAAAAAAATTAAAAAAAAAAAAAAATTTGTATTTGAAAAGTGTCCAACACACACAAAAATCAAGAACAGAGTATAAGGGACCTCCACGTACCCACTGCTCAGATTTAACATTTAGCAAGATTTTGCATAATGCTTCAGCCATTCTTCATTTCCTTTGAAGATGTGAAATCAAATACCAAGTAAGCGTCATGTAGTTCCATCCCTATATCTTGCAGTAATTGTCTCTTTAAAAAGAAGGGATAGTTTCTAACAAAACCATATATTACCAAACTCTAAAAAAAATAAGAAGAATTCCTTAATACTATCCAGTCCATATTCAAATGTCTTCAACTTTCTACAAGACGAGAGAGGAAGGGGATTTGCAAGATCCAAACCACCCACAGCACTGCATTTGGTAGTACGGCCTCCTAAGCCCAAAGTAGGGTCTCAACGCTGCCAACTGGCAGCTGTGAATCCTGACAGACTCCTGGCTTTGTTGTTGTTATTGGAAGGTTTGTGATGGGATAATTGCTCTTTCTAGAGCTCCGTGTTAAACTCCCTTCTAGGCGCTGAACAAGGCAAGCAGCAGGCAAGAAGCTTTCTACCAATTGACCTTCAAGGGGCAACAAAGAGCCCAGAGCAGGAACCCTTGCAGACAGCCAGCACTCAGGCAACGCTGCTTTTCATACGTGTATCAGCTTTCCTTGGGGAGTAAAAGCAAACTGTTATTTTTCTTCTCTTTAAGACAAACATACACTGCCTAATACAGAGTAAAACTGAACAATAGTTTATAAATTGCCATCATCTTCTGCACTATCGGAGGAAGAAAGAAAAAAAGCCAGCCACTAAGGAAACCTCAGCATGGAGTCCCCACACACGTATCCACAGCTTGTCTCCACCAATATTTTCTTAAAACAAGATTACACATTTTTCCTTTTCCGTTTCCCATGCATCCAATTCTCTGCTTCCTGTGTCCCTTGCAAAGGATTGTTTACAGTTCATTTCTAATCCAAGTTCCATGGGAGAGCACTTTAAAGCATAGGAGAGAAAGCTATGAACTCTGACAGTCCCAGACATGTGGGCATTTGAGGGTTTATGTTGGGACTCTTACTCTTTTTGGAAGACGAATGTTGTCTCTGAGCCAGTAACTGCCCCTATACCTCCTTTCCACATTTGGAAGGGATTTACACCTTGAATCGAGGTGATAGTCTTATCAGTGAGTCTCACACTGCACTGTCTGGCGCGCCCACTCTGTTCTCCCTGATCAAACGTACACATCTAGAAGGCATGTTGTTCTTGTGACGAACAAGACATAATAAATAGTGCCATCGAGCCTTTCACAGAGTAAGAGTTAATGAGTTGAGTTAAAGGAACCTCTTTCATTTAATTTTGAGGACCTGGAATTTGTTCGATATTCCAAATATATTCACTTGCGGTAATGATTTGATGACTTTTTGTTTTTTTTTTTCTTTTTTTGTAAGACAAGAAAATGAATAAATGAATTATGTACTAAAGAACCAGAGAAGGAGGAGGGAAGATGGACAAGTGAGATGTATTTTTTTTTATTACTAAGGGATATTAGTAGAAGGGAAGCTAGAGTTAATAAAAACCAATTTATAACTTTGATTTTTAAAATGCCAAAGAATAAAAACAGAGAGTCTACTTTGTAGAGGAAACAGCCTCCCAGGAAAATCACCTAAGGGTGCCTCCAAGTCTAACATCTTACTTAAGTCATTTATCTATTTTATGAAATATAAATAAATATGATTCTTTAATTGCTAGGTTAGTGCTGAACATCTTTCTTCCTGTCAAAAATTGCTTATTAGGTCTTATAAGGGAGTTCCAAGCCAAGCAACATTGTATATGATACAAGGTAAACACTACTTTTTTAATAGAATAATATAATGAACCCAAGTTAATATAACTCAGCTTCACTGATTAACTCATGGCTAATCTTGTTTCATGTATTAGCTCTTGCATCCCCAGATGTTTTTTAAAGAATGATGGGTGGGAGAAATGAGTGAATGGGAGTCAAATGATAGCTTTCTTCTTAACAAAAATCTTGACCTCATGGATCTTTGAAACCCAAATTCTGATTTAATGAATCCCAGTACTTATATTACTATCTGACCTTGAGAGGGGCACTTTTTAAAAGCTACACATTTAGAATTAAAAATAAATAGCTATGTGAGGTGGGTCGAGTTGGGGAAGAATTTGGACATAAACTCAGGCTACCCTTTCTTAAGCCTCTTTTGTATGCCAGATACTGTATTGTCTACTTTGCATAAGACAATGATATATATTTATTAGTTCAAGCACCTTCATAACCACAATGAAATTATAAACTGGCATTCCCATTTTGCAGACTGGAACACTGAGATTCAGAGATATTTTATGATTTTTCTCAGTAGAAAGAGGCAAAACCAGCTTTTTATTTTGGAATCAAGAAATTTAAAACCTTAAACAGAATACTACCCCCAAAATAGCTTATAATAGAACCCAGAACATAAAAAGAGCTTATTTTATGTTATCTGTTATTAGGACTGGTGTTATCATAAGAGATATCTCATGGATAAGGTACAAATTGGGCAGATAATTAGGGAATAATATTGTATAACAGAAAGAAATGAATAGTGTATTTGCAGTGGGACAAGTAGTCAGGTGTCATGTGAGTGTGAGGGTGGGGATGGAAAAGGGGTGCAGACACAGTGAGAGTGACTCCAAGAAGAAAGCCAGTTGTGAGGACCTGGGAGATCATGCTGAGAAAATTGGATGTGATTTTGTTAATACTGTGAGTGAACTAACATAAAAGAGGGTGATATGGCCATATTTGTGTCTTGGAATAACAATTCTTATACCAGAGTGAATGGTGGACTGGGGTCTGGAATACAGAGGTGAGGACGCTAGTGAGAGGCCATCAGAATATTTCCGGAAAAAAAGATAAGGACCTGATCCTGTACTGGTGAGACCCAAAAAGACCAGCTGGGGCACCAGGATTTCATGGGAATTCAAAAACTAAAATAGCCAACATTTCTAGTTCAGGTGACTAAAAAGATGTTGATGCTAAATACAACCCATTACTTTCCTTGGGGTTGGCACATAATCTCATTTTAGACTATGCCAGCGATGCTGGCACAAATCAGGTATTTAGGATCAGCCTCAGATATGCCTGTGTCCAGGGAGCTCAGTCTGTTTGCTTTTGCCAATTCTATTTTTATCTTGGTTTGAATAATTGCCATTTGAATAACCAAAGTTCTGTACTGGTCATACATTTGTTCATACTATTCTTGAAATGGAATTCAAAGGTTGGAATGACAAGAATACAAATTTTTTCACTACTTTGTGGAAAATATTAATTTCACACCATTGTAAAAGGAAAGTTATCAGCACCTTATGATAATTATAAATTTCCAACATCTCTTTCTTCTCATGCCCCATCGGAATATAATATGTCCGTTTTATTTTTATATTGTTGTTGATGAGGGTCCTGGAAATTCAAAAAAGAGATTTAGCCACCCACTATGATCCTCTCTCATTTTTTTCCCACAACATAAAGGAATAAATAGCAAATTAAGTCCTAGGAGAGTCTTTTGATTTGAGATTTCCAAAGATGCCCACCCTGCTCCCATTACATTTTTCTTTGCCTTTGTTTGTTTTTTGATTTCATTCTCTTTTTAATTAATCACAACATTGGGTCAGCCAGACCCATTAACTGCATTTCTCATTTAGACCTTTCAGAGATGCTGCTGCAGATGCAATTTAATTTGTTGACCCATGATCGATAGCAATTAATAGCATCTCTTTAATCTTGTTGAAAGGTCTGTCTTTGGCTTCCAGTAGCCACCATTTCAAGAGAAAGGTATCCACACACACAGGTTATTTAGCTTCTAGGCAATAGTTGCCCTCAACCATCTACCCTTCTCATGACATAGCAGCCATTTCAGAAGTCATTATTTTCTAGGGCATTTTCAATTATTGCCAAAAAAAGTTCATCTGTACTCTGTTATAAGATTCTTGCCTGAACGTTCATCATGCCAATGTTATGGGCCAGGAACTCTGAGAAAAAATACTACAAAGTACTTTTTTAAATCAGAAAAATAAGTTTGACATTTTACAGTGCATTATGTTAATAAAATAAATGCTCGATCTTTTGGGGACTTCTCCATGTTGTCTTGTGGAAAACCCAATCCCTGAATTCCAGTCTTTTCCTTTTACCTGCTGAAGTAATTAAAGACTTTATTGACATCCATGAGTAAATGGTGACAGGAGATCTGACTTTAGGTGGTAAGTACACAATGCAATACACAAATGATGTATTATATAGACTTCTACACTTGAAACCTATATAATTTTATTAGCAAATGTCACCCCAATGTCGTAGTTTTTTTTAAAGATGACATACAAAAAAGTAAACTATAGTATACCAAAAACAAAAAGTTTATTCAATTAATATGTAACTTTCCAGTTAGGAAACTAGACACTGTGGTCAAATCTCAATGAGACATTTTTCCCCTGCTCTCAAGGAGCCTTCAGCCTGAGGAGGTCAACAGCAAGGCAAGGCCACAACAACACAAGGGTGTGCTGGGCTCTAGGTGTAAACAGGTGTAAACAGGTGCACTTGGAATATTTGCAAAAGACAGTGCATCACCCTGGGCCTGTTGGAAGGCTTCCTGGAAGATAGAACTTGTAATATGAGTTTTAAAAGAGGAGTAGATAAAGAATGAGGAAGTAGCTAGTGCCCTCTTAGAGTTTATAAGGTGAAGTTTCTACTGCTACTGGTCAGACCATGTAACTGGCCCATTTTGCTAATAATGAAAGTCATCCAAAGCCTTAAACATGTGCCTGGAACCAAACCAAGGGCTTTGATCAAATTTTTCTTAAGAGGAAACAAAGGTGAATCACCTCTATATTGAGAAGGAATCATTTATTTGCCTGGGTGCCATGGGCCCTTCTTCCTTATACAGACAGACCATGGAGATATTGTGGGTTTAGTTCTAGACCACTACAATAAAGTGAAATATCACAATAAAGTGAGTCACACAAACTTTTTGGTTTCCCAGCGCATATAAAAGTTGTTGACACTACACTATAGTCTATGGAGTGAGCAGTAGCATTATGCCTAAGACTAAAATGTGCATACCATAATTAAAAATACTTTATTGCTAAAAAATGCTAACCATCATCTGAGCCTTTAATGAGTCATAATCTTCTTGCTGGTAGAGGTACATTGTCAATGAGCAGTAATGTTTTGAAATAAATCTTTTTTTTTTCTTTTCTGAGCAGTAGGTCTCAACAATGGGCTTCAAATATTTAATAAATTATGTTGTAAATAAATGTGCTAGCATCAAGGCTTTGTTGTTCCATTTATAGAGCACAGGCAGAGTAGATTTAGCATAATTCTAAGGGGCTTAGAGTTTTCAGAATGGTAAATGAGCACTGGCTTCAACTTAAAGTCACCAGCTGCATTAGCTCCTAACAAGAGAGTCAGCTTATCTTTTGAAGCTTTGACACCAAGCATTGATGTCTCCTCCTGAGCTATGAAATTACTAGATGGCATCTTTTTTCCAATGTAAGGCTGTTTTGCCTACATTGAAAATCTGTTGTTTAATGTAGCCACCTTACTTAATTATCTTAGCTAGATCTGGACAATTTGCTGCAGTTTACATCAGAACTGGTCACTTCAGCTTGCACTTTTTACATTATTGTTTTTTTCCTTAAACCTCACAAACCCATCTCTGGTAGCTTCAAACTTTTCTTCTGCAACTTCCTCACCAACCTCAGCCTTGACAGAATAGAAGAGAGTTAGAGGCTTGCTCTGGATTAGACTTTGGCTTAAGAGAATGTTGTGGCTGGTTTGATATTCTATCCAAACCAGTAGGACTTTCTCCATATCAGCAATAAGGCTGTATGACTTTCTTATCATTCATGTGTTCACTGGAATATCACTTTTAATTTCCTTCAAAACTTGTTCTTTGCATTCACAACTTGGCTTACAGTTTCACATAAGAGGCCTATCTCGACTTTTGACACACCTTCCTCATTAAGCATAAGCATTTCTAGCTTTTGGTACAAAGTAAGAGATGACTGTTCCTTTCATCTGAACTCTCAGAGGCCATTGTAGGGTTATTAATTGACCTAATTCAATATTGTTCAAGGAATGCAAAAGCCTAAGGAGAGGGAGATGGAGCCATCAGTACACACAACATTTATAGATTAAATTCACCATCTTATATGGAGAGGGTGCATGACACCCCAAAACAATCAAAATAGTAACATCAGAACACACTTGTCACAGATCACCAAAACAAATAATTTTTAAAAGTTTGAATTACTGCAAATTACCAAAATGTGACGCAGAGACACAAAGTGAGCAAATGCTGTTGGAAATATGTCACTGATAGACTTGCTTTTGCATGGCTTCCACAAACCTTCAATTTGTAAAAGAAAAGAAAAAAGCAATATCTGTAAAGTGCAATAAAGAAAAGCAATAAAAGGAGGTATACATGTAGTCAATTCACTGATGAGTGGAATTCCCTTTACATTGCCCAGTTGTGGGGACCCAGCACTCCACAACTCAGTAGGAATTTGTATTTGCATTACATTGGCTCTTCCTGCTTGGTACCAGGCTCAAGTGTGGAATGGAGAGCTGTTGTCCCTGTCACAGTACCAGGAAACAAGCAAGAGAAATATTTCTGAACAAAAATTCCTTTTTAAACTTTAGGAAATGACAATATGAGGATGGCCACATGCTCTGTAAATTCACAAGACTAGTCTTAAAACCAATTGTCAAGAAGATTCCTGTATTACAATTTACAAACAGATAATAAAAAGCTGCTAGGCAATGTCTTATAGGTAATATTTGAGAATATTGGATATAAAAATATGAGGCTTATTATTTGCAAACTGCAAGTATAAAATGTCTAAGGTACACAGGTGTGTATATTTGTAACTATGCATAAATAGTAATTTATATGTTTATAACAGTGTAAAATGTATAGACATCATGGTGGACTGATAGCAGTTAAGGTCGCTTACTGGCTGCATCTCCATAGGCTTGGTGTACTCTGCTCCCACTTTGGTACCTGACAATTGCAGGCTTGTTTAGTCTACAATAATTCTTATCCCACCTTTGCCTTGCTGTAAGGCATGTCGTTAGTTCTGCTCCTTCATAGATTTAATTTCCCATCTAATCATTTGTGGCTCATGTGGTCCATTGATTTCAGAGGGAGGCTGAACATGATAAGCCAAGGAGAATTCCGGAGGGGAATAAAAAATCAAGCTGCTATGGAACCTAAAGTTATTATAGTGACAATGAGATCCATGTATTAAAAACAAAAAAACAATATTTCTTATTAAACGTGCAAAATATTAACATGAACATACGGTTGGGGTTGGGGTTTGTTTTTGTTTTACTTTTGCAACTAAAGACTCATTTCTGGTTGACAGGGCTTAACTTGCCTTTACCTGCTCTGTTTCCTATCTGATGAGACCCTTCAGGCACCACTCCTGTAAGACGAACAGAGAATGACCTCCTTGGTATCCGGACATGCGTGAGGATGCTTGCTCACAGAGGAGAATGTTCTCCAAGTCACTTCACTTGTTTACATGAGGCAAGCTCCTATCCTGTTGGTTGGGTTGGGTGCTCCAGAGAACCCAGCAATGTCTCTGAAGGTTCTGATCACTCAGCTACCTGTCGCTCAGCCTGGCAAGTATTCTTCTCTCAGGAGTGTTGACTTTAATTGCCTGGTTTGCTTTAGAGATCCACTTGTACATTCCCGCTCATGTCTTACTGAGCAGCTCTACAGGGCTAAGCACACAATGAACGTAAACAGTAGTATGAGAGGCCCAGCCCCACTCATGAATGAGAGCAGAGACAGCCACGTTCCATTTCCCACTCCCTTTCTGCCAGCACAGTGCCTGTCATCAAGCCAGGCCACTGGCTACCAAGACCCCAGAGTCAGCAGCCTGCAACAGCATCATTAGTACACTATGACAGGGCCTGTTATTTAAAAAATGTGCAGCTCTCCTCCAAGGAGTAGTGAGGCCAAGGCCCCAGTAACAAAGCTGTAAAATAATATACCTGAAAAGCAGAAAGTAACTTTAAAAATAGGGGAGGTGCACAGAATTTAGATACTTCACAACACCAATGTAGCGTGCAATGACACATTTTCCTTCCTTGCACTTGAAGCAGTAAAATCAGAATATACATCTGCAATCACATATTCCATCCCATTGATTTGCTCTCCCAGAAAATGGAAGGCTAGTCGTCAAACTCATATGCCTACTGAAATGATGTCAACTCAGAAAAATATTCTTTGCTTACCATAAAATCTATTATTCAGTACATATAAATTCACAGTATGTTGACTGGGTATACAGCATCATACAGTTTTCTTTAACCATCTTCTAGAGAAATAAAAGGGCATATTGGAAATGCATCATGCATGCAATGAAATACAACCTGGAAACCTGTTCTCTAACCCTCTGCTGTGATACACAATGAGAGGCAGATTTTTAAAACTATTTGGTTAGTTTGAACAATTGTATACTTAGCATCATCAGATCCGGGGTTGAACTAACTTATCTGGTTCGAAGTAATTTTCTTTGAGACCTGATTTACGTCTATTGAACAAAATCAAAGAAACTGGATCATGGTAAAGACCCACTCCTTAACAGCTCTGTAGATATGGCCAAAATCAGGTTCGTAAGGCCAATAGCTTTCATTTTTTCTATAAAGAATTCATTTTAAGTGAACATCTTTTTAAAAAACTTTTAATTGACCTACACTATATATACATAAAAGTACACATACTATAAGAATATATTGGACATATCACTAGTAATCCAGAAGTCCCCGGTCAATACCTTCACCACCACCAAGAATCACCTCTACCAGCAATGGCTACACTTCTAAACAGCAAAACTCACTTTTGTGTGTTTTGAAACTCTGTAAATAGACTCATACAGCTTGTGTCTTTTGAACCTGCAATCTTTCATTCAACATTTTTGTGTGTGTGGAATTCACCCATATTGTGCATCTCTTTATTTTATCAAAAAGGCGATTTGATTTCATTGGCAAAGCTACATCCCTTTATTTCCTAGGAGAAATACAATTACTGATATTAGAAATCTAAACTCTCACCCCAAAATTAGGGATAATGAAGAAATGGGGGGATCTCTATAAACTTACAATTTTTTCCTCTTCTAGGGATTTAATAGAAGATATTACTTTAGGATTTACTGGACTCCTAATATTGGAACTGCTTCTAATAAGAGGTAAAGAGTATCAGCGGTAGAGTGGCATTTCTATTTTTTGAAGGAGATGGTTTGTCCTTCACCACAGTATTTCATCACTTCCAGTTCAATTTGTCATTCATTTATCATCTCTCCTATCACTGTAGAGTAAAGTCTTACACTGGCCTACAAAGAGAAGCAGGACTCCTGGACAAGCGAGCTCAGAAAGGTCAGATGTGGAATAGAGAAGGTAAAAGAATCATGACATCCAGGGTGGGGTCACCGGAGACCAGAGGAACTGTAATCTTTGCCTGGAACACGTGGACCAAACCCACCCCTACTCCTTCTGGTTCTCTGTGTCCCACCCCTCAGCTCTCAGCCAAAATGCCACTTCCCAGGTGACACTAGACTCACACTGCGGCTGGGCCAGGTCCCTCAGAGTGTTCTCCCATAGCTTCCCGAGTTCTCTTTGGGGAAAACTTATGACGCTGTAAGTGAACTATTCTTTGGTTGCTTCCCACACCAGGCTCTAAGTTGATGAAGCACCCAACAGTGTGCCTGACACACAGATGTTTATCTAATATTTTTGAATGAGTGAATTAATAAAGGAATAAAATTAAATAAATATTACAGCCATCCTCATGAAATAAAATGAATTTTACCCCTGAACTTTCTTATGTGTTTCCTTCTTAGTGTTCTGATATCGGGGGGATATGTATGTCTCTCTAAACAAACAAAAAATTATTGAGGGTCTCATAAATCCACTTCTGAAAATAAAATGCTTATTTATTTCCAGGAATATGTGCATAACAAGTTCCTTAAATTAGAGGTCCAGCAGCTCAGCATTTTGGCACCAAACCCCCCCCAATGAACGGAAGGTCAGCAGAGCAAAGACATTTGCTTTGAAAGAAGGATGTTACACCACCTCAGACAAATGGACTATTGTAGGCTATCGAATGACATCTTTAAGAGGCTTGTAACTTGTGTACCTCTTCTCACATCTAGTGGATCCACTTAAGATGACTTATTTGGCAGAAAAGAAATGGTAAAGATATGTCTCTGTTTTTATGTTAAGTACCTGTTTGTTTGGCCTCTTATTTCCTTTCAAGATTCTTAGACTACAAGGAAATTTAAAGAATATGTTAATAAAAAGTGTATGGGTTTTCTTCAAAAGTGATGCACATGGTCACACGATGGGTCCAGTCTTTGCAGTTATAGGAGACCAATGTGACCAAGTGAGGGTTTGATCTGGCACTTACAATGAAGTTGAAACAGTGATTATTTTGAGATTTCTTTGAGGGCAAAGAAATCCTAAAACTCCAAAACAGGAAAGGCCTCAGAGATTGTGAATTAGTTAATCTAATGGGAAATAATTATTAACAATTTACACATAAGGGTATTGACATTTCTAATAATTAAAATGAATTTATAGCACATGTTATTCCACCTGATAGCATCAATCCCATAATCCTAGCCATCCAACCAGCTCCCCGAAATTTATAGCCAATATTTAACTAGCCAAGCTGAAACTTTGGTGTAGATCCTCTAGGATATTTTCAAACACAATGCTTACAAGTGAAACCTGATTTCAACCTATAAGTGACACAGGGAATATCTAAATTACGAATTCTTCCAAGGCCTCTTTCAATAATCTACCCAATTATTCAAATCTCTCAGCCAAAGGAAAGGAAATCTTATGTAAAACCATTAACTGTATTCATTTAATTCAAATATGATTTTAATGAGCATTTTTAATCATTTACCAAGTAGAAGGCACTGGGCCGCATGTTGAGGGTACTAGAATACATAGAAAATAGACTTTTTCTCAAAAACTTTATAGCCTAGTGAAGTAGAGACACAAACAAAACTGTTAATAAAATTTCAATATATATAGGTTTGCATCGCATGTGATGGAGCATAAAAGAGGATTAATTATTTCAAATTGGATTGCAGAGAAGGCTTTCTGAGGGAAGAAACCACAGCTGATGCTTGAAAGATGACTGGAAGTGGAGAGACCAGTGAGCTCTTGCAGCCACGAGTACACCATGAACAAAGGCATGCAATGTGAAGCCACGTTGCAAATGTGGAAAGTTATGAACAAATCCACAGTGCTCTCGAATAGAGAGATGAAGCTGATAAGGCAGGTGTAAGCCAAGTCAGGAAGGATTTTGTGAGCCCTGGTTAGGAGTTAAATGTCAATCCGTAGATGCTAGGAAATCACTGAGAAAATTTAAACAGGGGAGCTGCATAGTCAAATGTGCACATTGGAGAGAGGATTCTGGTTCTGGCTACAGCATGAAAATGCACCTAGGGAAAATGATGCTCTGCTGGAAGCAGGATTAGATGACAGCTGGACTCAAAACAAGAGACGGTGGAGTCTATACTAGAGTGTTTATAGGGATAAAAAGAAGTGGATCAATATGAGCTAAATTTTGGCAATAAAGTAATGAGGACTTCAGAATTCAAGATGAGAGCTGAGAGAAGAAAGCAGTCTAGCCTGACTGAGAGCTGAAGTATAAGAGAAAACTAGGTTTATGAGAACATGACTTTAAACTTTAGGCATTTTGAGTTAGAAGTGACAGTGAAGTTTCTCAGTAGCTCTCTCCAGCAGCCCGTTGGATACATGAGTTGGAAGTGCAAAGCCAAGCTCAAGATCGGGATACAGGTTCCACAGTTCTAAGAATGCAGAAGACAGTTAAAACCATAAAGAAGTTAAGCTTGCACAAGTAACAACGATTGGGCTGGGAAAATATCCATTATAACATAGAAACAAGCCAAATAAAGACACATGTGACTGTGATCAGATCATACATCGGTATGGCCACACATTTTTCCATGTTCTATTCAAGCTTAGGTTCTTTCTCAGTGTTCCCAATGGTCAAAATATTCACTAAATCTTATTCACTTTTTTTGGAAAAGGAAAGCCGAGAGCTAATGCTGGATTAATGTTAAGCAAAACTTAAGTGACTTGATGAAATTGATTATCAGTGATCTCAAAGAAATTCAACAGAATGTGTTGGTGTTACCTGCCCATGTAGGTAAATACATATGTCACTGGATAAAGAGAATGTGAGTAATTTATTCTCATACAAATAATTCTTACATATACGTTCTGAATTGGTCAGTTTTCCAGTCCATTAGGTTCAATTTAATGCATAAAAAAATGCCTAGAATCGATAGGACTTTGAAGGTTTCATTTCTAATTTTACTCTGATGAAAAACACTGAGTGCTACTTGATAGTTCTACTACTTAACACACCATTGCCAACAGGCTCCACCGGAAGCATGAGGCCAAGGTTAAAGCCCTTCTAAGTCAAGATGCTGCAATACCCAAAGAACCAATTTCACAGGATGGCCTGTCTTCTGGTGTTTTATAGGAATTCCCAGGATCTGAGAGCAGGACGGGTACACTGGGACTCATTTCAGTTGCAGCATTAAATTTTCCTTAACTTTCAATAAATTCAAGGTTACTGCTTTAGCTTATTAGTCTTTAGCTAATTTTATACCACATATAAAAAAACAAAAGTAGGAATGCTGTTTTCCTCAAAATACAGGACAACTGTGTAATGGGAGACATGGGTCCCAGTTTCTGCTGAATGAGCAAGTACATGCTGAAGACCGAATAGCTCGCATCCCTTTCCTCGTGACTACCATGGTGGTTGTCTGTATATAAGGGAGAGGCCCCTCTGGCCAAGTGGCATTCCCTGACATTGTTTCTTTATTATTAAAGAGTTTGTATATCCCTAGCTATACCCATGCTCTCATTTGAAAAATGGTAGATGAGAAGTAGGACAGGGCTTGGAATAATATACATGTAATATATGAGCACACTTCCTGGCAGCAGCTCAAACACAATGCAAAACATATCTTCAGGGCAAAATACTCTCTGCTACCATTCTACTAATGTATGTGCCTTAAACTCAGTCCTTACTGACACATCAATCCTGGAGATCCCGGCATTCGTCTAACCCAATAACTTGCTGAAAAATATTTCATACGTAAGTTGATATTTCAGTGGTATTTTGCAATTTTTAATGTATCTCAAAATATTCTATTTTACAACCTAAGAAGTCAGTGTAGTGACAGAGCAGCTGTTGTTACTGCATTATCTTATTGGGGAAACTGAAGCTCCAAGAGGTGAAATGGTCTGCACAAATAATGTGATTAATAAATGGTGGATCTGGGCTAGAAGATAAGTCTTCAGACATCGAGGCAAGCTTTTTGTTTGTTTGTTTGTTTGAGATCTAAAGAGAGAGAGACATTGATTAGTTCTTCCACTTATTTATACATGCATTGGTTGATTCTTGTATGTGTACTGCCGGGGGATTGAACCTCTAACATTGGCTTATCTGGATGACACAAACCAACTGAGCTGCCCCAGCCAAAGCAGAGGTCTAGGCAAGCTTTACCTTCTCTCTACCCCAGGCATCCTGTAAAAATAAAAAAAATTAAATCCCTGAGGTCTTACTCAGGCAAGGAATAGTGCCTCGGGCTATGGGATGAAGGACTATTCTTGTTTCTTAACTGGCTGGAGCAGATGACAGCACAACTGAGAAATAAACTTTGTCTTTGACATTCTTACCCCTTTTCCTAGAGTTCCATTTCCTTCCCCATCTTTTGACCTCCGGATCTGAACATGAGGTCCTCAGAATCCTGAGGATAATGATTCCCATCTCTTCCTAATAAGCGTTTCTTTTATTTCTTCACAAGACACAGATGTGGCCTCCTCTCTGAAAATGTTCTTATTTCTTCTGGAATCATTTATTGTCCCCTCTTCTGAGCTACCAGAGAAGAGCTTTGTTCATACATATTAATATTGCTCATTACATTATGTCTTCTTTATAAGTATACTTTATTGATTATTTAGTTACAGTAGTTCCAATATTTTTTTTTTCATTCTGCTCCCCTCTGCCCCTCTTCCCTCCATAATCCCACCTCCCTCATTCATGACCATGGGTCATGCATATAAGTTCTTTGGCTTCACCTTTTCCTATACTATTCTTAACTTCCCCGTCTATTTTGTTCCTACCAATTATGCTTCTTAATCCCTGCACCATTTCCCCATTTTTCCCCTTTCCCCCTCCCAGCTGATAACCCTCCAAATGATCCCCATACTTATGATGCTGTTCCTATTCTGGTTTGTTTACTTGGATTTTGTTTTTAATTTTTAGATTCAGTTGTTGATAGTTGTGAGTTGTTGTCATTTTAATGTTCATAATTTTGATCTTTTTCTTAAGCAAGTCCCTTTGACATTTCATATAATAATACCTTGGTGATGATGAATTCCTTTAGCTTTACCTTGTCTGGGAAGCACTTCATCTGCCCTTTCATTCTAAATGATAGCTTTACTGGATAGAGTAATCTTGGTTTTAAGTCCTTGCTTTTCATCACCTTGAATACTTCTTGCCAGTGCCTTCTTGCCTGCAAAGTTCCTTTTGAGAAATCAGCTGACAGTCTTATAGGCACCCCTTTGTAGGTAACTCTCTGCTTTTCTCTTGCTGTTTTTAAGATTCTCTCTTTATCTTGAACCTTTGGCATTTTAATTATGATGTGTCTTGGTGTGGTCCTTTTTGGGTCTAGCTTGTCTGAGACTCTCTGTGCTTCCTGGACTTGTATGTCTATTTCCTTCCCCAAATTTGGAGAGTTTTCCTTCATTATTTTCTCACATAAATTTTCAATTTCTTGCTCTTCCTCTTCTCCTTCTGGCACCTTTATTGTTCAGATGTTGGCATGTTTAAAATTCCCCTCATTTTTTTTCAATTCTTGTTTTCTCATTCTGTACTGGTTGACTGTTTATTTCTTTGTTATGTTCCAAATCATTGATTTGAACCGCAGTTTCAGTCCTTTCACCACTTGTTTTGTGGGGATTTTGCTTCATTTCATTTAGCATAGCCTTCACTTCTTTCCTTATGCATCTGCCAAACTTAAGCATATCTGTCAAGCCTGTGAGCATCTTTATCACCAGTGTTTTGAACTCCACATCTGTTAGGTTTGCTATCTCCTCGTTTGTTAGATTGGCTATCTCCTCGTCGCTTAGTTCTCCCACTGGAACCTTGATCCATTCCCTCTTTTGGGCCATCTTCTCTGTCTCCTTATCTTCACAGGGTCCTCTGTTTGTTTGCCTCTTTGTCTTAGGTAGAGCTGTCACTCCTGTTATGTTGCAAGGGAGCCTTAGGGATTCATCAGTACAGGGCGACCCATTTCACCATGTTGTGACACTGTTTGTAGGGCAGGGGTCTGGGAGAGAACAATGCCACTTGTTCAGCACTTGCCCCTTTTCCAGGCACTTCTCCCACTTTGTATGGGACTGGCATCTCCCTAGCTGTTGCCCTGGCTGTTGTTCCCAGAGCAGACATTCTAGGACTGTGAGGGCCTTTTAAACAAACAGACTCTGCTGAGAGACTGGCAGTTTCTTTCTCCACCCCAACCCCCACTGGTTTGCACAGTCAAAAGCAATGAGGCTTTATTTTCCCTGGCGCTGGGACCGTGAGCTGCACAATCTGGTCTGATGCTGTGAGTGCTCCTCAGGTGTCTCTTCCTAGTTTTTGAAATGTGTGACTGCGTTTTCTGCCAGCCTGCTGCCGCCACTGCTGGTGCTGCTGCAGCCACACCGCATCCTCTCCACCCCAGCTCCACCCCTCCTACCTGTCTGGGTCAGTATTTCTTCTTTATATCTTTGTTTGTTGGACTTCCATGCAGCTCAGTTTTCTGGAACTTCTGGTTGTCCCTAGTTTTGAGGTAATTGTATTCCTTCTTAGCTGTGGATGAAGATGCAGAGTGTCTGTCTAGGTCTCCATCTTGGCTGGAAATCACATTATGTCTTAATATATCATATTATTCTTTTTTTGCCCACTGAGCTGTGACTTCCCAAAAGACAGTACCTATATGTTTTATCTTTGTATAATCCACAGTACCTAGCAGAGTCTCTGGCATATAAGAGATATTCAGAAAGTATTGGGTTGACGGATCTAAAAACTTTCAGCCTAAACTGAAAGTGGTGATATGCTTGCTCCCTGATAAGAGCAGAGAGATATAAATGTTAAGAGATGTCTTCAGAGAGAGGTCAATACGCAGCCCAAAAGTAATGAATCTCTCATTATGAAATGTCAGATACCATGACAGTAAGAGGAGATTCTAAGGACAGTGGAGTATTTCCACTGTTTCTCAAATCATGTCACATAGGCAACTTCCAAGACCAGTTCAAATTATTTTAATCAATAAATAGTTACAGTGGACACTTGACATTCATAGACATACATCCTTAGTTCTATATATATCCTTAAGTTTACTATTTCAGAACAGTTTGCAAAGGATCTTGGTTTTCTCCACAACCACATTCTATTGAAAATCACCTGTTTCCTTTCCATTTCCATACCATAAATTAACTACTTTTTAAAATTCTCATTAAATCATGTCTCTTATTTGACCTCTATTTTATACATTAAAAACATTCCGTTGTGAGCACTAGATGATGATATTCAATAAAGATCACTTAACAAGAAGAGAACCACAAAGTCATGTTGAGAAGCACATGCTATGCTGGGAGCACCACAATTCCAGAGCCCTTGGGAGATCACTTGGGAAAATACAAAACCTCAAATGTTAAATCTGCAAATGCCATGGGTTTAATATATAATGAGTTCCTATTACATGCAGGACACTGTGGTGAGTTCTGCAGAAAATTCAATATGCATAATTGTCTTGTCTTAAATAGTCTGCTAATTAATCCAATGCCTCTATCTCTGCTGTATTACCATTTAAGCTTACTTTTTTAATAGAACTCTCTAAAGAAATAGCCTAAAGGCTTCCAGTAAAGATGGTGCCTTGAATTAATGCTTCAGCCCTCTCTGTGACTACTCACACACATAATACTGATAGATTAAATACTTTTAAAATATTAAAACCATAAACATTTTAAAGTATATAAATGTGCATAAGAATTGGAAATAGAACAAAAACAGAGGTAAGTAAGAGCTATATTCATTATATCAAAGAGATTTCAGAATTATTCACAATACATGTCTTAGGCAGCTCAGGCCACTATAATAAGAGAAGTCAACACTATGAAAATAACAAGTAGGTGTAAAGCACTGTGTTGCTTAATGACATACACAGGTCATCCTGAGGAATAGCTATTGTTTGAACTGTGAAATGAATTACCACTTTTTCCATGAAACACCATTTTTACTCAAAAGAATGACTAATAGACAAAATATAGCTATCAAAATTAGGTTATTGCTATACATTTTTTCAAAGAGGAAATTTAGTAAATCTGTCATTTTAAGGAAAACTGACAAATAACAATATCTATTGCCAAATGATAAAATGTAAGCTTTCCAGTGAAAATTATAATTTTGGAAAACTTGTATTCATGACCATGAGCTTGATAGAATCCCAATATTTAATGAATGTTCTGATTAAATAGGTGGTTTTATTAAATAAATATGGTTTTTGATGCTTTTATATTAAAATTTGTCCTTTGGAATATCTCAATGAACCAATACTTTCCAACTTATAATATGTTTTTTAAAAATTAAGCACAGGTAAAAGATCTATTCAATATGCAAAATAAGCCAATAGATGTTAGTGTAACAGAGTATATGGTAATAATTTCAGATTTCACCTTGCCACTAACTGTTAGTTTTTGGTGTATTACCAAAGAAAAATGTCCACGATTATTTTCTACCAATCCTACTGCTTAGCATTTCATTAGATCTTCTAATCAATAAAAAGTGATAAGAAGCCCTGGCTGCTGTGAGCTCAGTGGATTGAGCGTCGGCCTGCAAACCAAGTGTCACTGGTTCAATTCCCAGTCAGGGCACATGACTAGGTTGCATGCCAGGTCCCCAGTTGGGGGTGCGTGAGAGGCAACCGCACATTGATGTTTCTCTTCCTCTCTTTCTCCTTTCCCCTCTCTCTAAAAACAGATAAATAAAATAAAATAAAAATAAAATAAAGTAACCTTGTAAAAAAATTAACATTAAAAAAAATGATAAGAAATGACATGAATTATACAAAGAGAAGCATTTGTCATTTGCAGATATGATTGTCTACATAGAAAATCCAAGAAAATATCAAACTATAAAAATTAATAATAAAGTTCAGCAATGGAATCAATATACAAAAATCAATAATATCTATCTATAGTCATATCCAAATAGAAAATGTAATAGAAATAAAGTTATTCACAATGGTAACAAAAATTATAAGGTACCTAAGCATAACACTAACATTCTTGCATGATTTCTCAAGAACTTAAAATATATATATATATAAATGAAGAGATATATGTTCATAAAGAGAATTTTACAAAGAGAAAAGTGTTCCCAAAATTGATCTAAAAATTCAATTACCAAAATCCCTAGAAATTACATGAAATTTATACTGATTCAAAAGCTTGTATCAGAAAAATGTTTAAAAATTTTAAAGCATAATTTATAATAATGGCAAACATTTAAAGGTACCTTATATGATGTATAACAAATATATTTATATTATGAATTAATTTTTTAAATTTACTAAACACTAAAAAAAGTGAATAAAGATATTCTACTTGCATGAAAAAAAACTAAACATAATAAAGATCTCATCTCTTCCCCAAAGTGATACATAAATTCAATAAAATTCCTAAGAAATTCCAAGTAGAACATTTTAGGAAACCCAGTGAGCTGATTCTATATCTATTTATGGAATAATAGCAAATCAGGCACTTTCTAAGAACTTCATATATAATTTTTTAAATCCAATAATAACTATATTTATAAGGTAGGTACTATTGGGTTGGCCAAAATGTCCATTACATTTTCTTTGTAAAATAAGATACATTTTTCATTTTCATCAATAATTTTATCAATTTGGGTATTTTGAATATGTCGGCTATCTCCCACTATTCACTTCTAATGGGTAGAGGCCAGGGGTGCTGCTAAACATCTTCCAATGCATAAATAAGACAGCCACACAGAAAAGAATTATTTGGCCAAAGTGTCAATAGTACCAAGACGCTTCACAAACCACCTTCTCCATACATTGTGCAAATTTTTTTTTTTTTGCATTTTAGTTGCATTTTTTCCTTTCTTGAAATAACAAAGGATAATATGCCAAAAATGTTGTGCCTCTTTTTCCATCCTTAATATTAAAATAATTGCGCAAACTGCCAATTTTTATCTTTTTAATGCATGCTGATATGACAGCTGTCACAACACAATCTAACAAAATTGTTTTGAATGAAGTTAAAGACAACTAAGCACTACTAAAGCCATTGTATGGGAAAAACATAATGGACTTTTTGGTCAACCCAATATTTCATCCTCACTTTACCCATGAGAAAACTGAGGCACAGACAGATTAAAACTTATCCAAGGTCAGACAGATAGTAATAGAAGAACCAAGATTATTCCCTAGTTTGTCGAGAGTGCCCTTAACCATTATGCCTTACTGCCCAGAGTTCAAAAATAACTTTGTGGAAGAACAAAGTGAGGTATGAAATAGTATCACTATCACTATAGCTTGAAATAGTGTTATGTGAATGCATGATAGACCAATGAAACAAACTGAAGAACCTATCAACAGCTTACACATTTATGAGAAAGATGACAACTGACATCAATGAGAAATTAATGGTATATTAAATAAGTGTTACTGCGATAATTAAAATAAGATCCCTACTTTATTCCATAAACGAAGTCAATTACAAATAGATTAAATGTGTTGAGACAGCAAAAACTTTAAAATAGTTACAATAAAATTTATGAGAACATATTTATGAACCTAGTGTAGAAAATAATTTTAAACCCACACAAATAGAGCACCAGCTATAAACTTAAGAATTATAAACCTGACTACATTAATATTAAAATCTTCTATGAAAAAAAGCACACCAAACAACAGGACAAGATGAGAGAAGATAGTTCTTATATATAACTAATAACTAGAACCCAGAATAAAGTCTGACAATAAAGGGAAGATATAGGGAAATACTAATTCTCACCTGCTGTAGGTGAGAGTATGACTTGGTGGCCCACTTGAAGATCAACTTGGCAATCGTTAATAAAAATGGAGAAGTGCCTACCGATGACTCATTAGTTTGGTTTCTAGGTATATTAGCCTAAAGAAAACTCTTGCACACATACACAAAAGACAACTTCAAGGATTTTCATTGTTGTTATTTGGTGCAAAATTATTTTACTAGAGAATAAATACAATGAAAATATTAAGATATATGGACTAAATATAATCCAACTTAATGGTTGTGTTTTACTCTGGAGAGCAGAAAAAGGAATGATTTATAAACTGGAACATAAGAGAAATATCTGTAATGACTTAAAGAGAAATCTGAAGAAAATATATTATGTTAACATTTGTTAAATTTGTATAGTAGCGACGTGGGTGTTTATAAATATTATTATTGCTTATGCCCTTTTAAAATTTGCATATTTTCCTTTTATAAGAGAAGTACTATATTTTCCTTAGCTTCCCACTAAACTTAGAATCAAACACTGGATTATAATGCAGGCTTTTCTACTAGATACCTGTGTGTCACGGACAAGGCTTCTGAGTTTTAAATGGGAATGTAACAGCTTCCTTGAAGAGGGTGATTAAATGGGATAACCTGAGTCACATGGCTTCATGTACTAGCCAACTGTAGAAGTTAGCTAAGGACTGCCAAACAACATACCACAAACTACGTAGTCTCAACAACAGAAAATCATTGTCTCAGTTCTGAGGACAAAAGTCCAAACTCAAGGTATCTGCAGGACTGGTTCCTTCCAAGAACTATGAAGGAAAGACCTGGTGTAGACCCCTCTTCTTGGCTTGTAGGTACTCTCCCTATATCTCTTCAGATCATGTTCTTGGGATGTGTGTCTGGATCCAAACTTCCCCTTCTTAGGAGCACACAGTCCTACTGGATTAGGGCCCATCCCAATGACCCCATTGTCACTCAGTTATCTCTGTAAAGAGCTTATCTCCAGAAAAGGTCACATTCTGAAATACTGGGCCTTGTGACTTGAACATATGAACTTAGAGAGGGCACACTTCAACCTGTGACACCTACCACACATAGCAGATACATAAAATAAATAGAAAGAAAAAAAAATGTTTGTTCAAGAATGTTAAATTCCTCCCAATTAAATGTGAATTTAATTTAATGACATTCAGTCATTGGTCAAATGTTAGGAGGCAAGACTGAGGAGAGGCAGCATGAGGTATTTGATCTCAGCTCATTCCTGTTTGGATGTGTTATGACACCTGCTTGGGTGAGCCCTGTGGCCGAAGAAGGCTGGACCTGCCAGCTTCTCACTTGTAACTCTGAATCTAGTGTGCTGGGCGAGGGAGGGTAATATTAGCAATGCCAAGATCATATGTTTAATTCCCATCAGAGCTAATTAGCTTCACTTATCTTTATTCATTTGGCCACTTAGCTTTTGCCTGCTGACCCATGGAACAACTGAGACCAATAAAAACACCAGGGCACTGGCTGTTCAAAAAGCCCTGACTTCTATTCCGAGTCCAAGAATGTATTACCTAAGAGCAGGAAAGAGACAATGGGAGGTTACCTTTATCCCAGTTCAAGCCACCACTCTCGTATTATTTTAAATTTCCATGACCAGGTAATTAACACTATGCAAAAAAAAAAAAAAAAAAAAAATCTCCAATCTTCACAAAATGGAAGAACCTACACTCACCAATGACAGGGAGCAATGAACTCAGATAACATGACTTGAAGACACCATAGCCTAAGCTTAACAATACTCATCTCTTCTGGCCATTTCTTTCTACCTAATTAAGTGTATTTTCATATTGAAATAATTACAAGTAAGTTTAAACTGAATAATCATTATTTATAAATATTTTATCCCCATTTATCAACTATTCCACCTTTTTCCTCTGTAAAAAAAAAGGGGGCATTTTACAAAATAAGCTTTGTAAAAACTTTATCAAAAACTGTTACCACTCTTTTTGAATTTGGTCAAATCTTTGTTATAAAAAAAGACAAGAGTTTCCACATTTAGATGCAAAAGGCAGCAATCATATTCCCAAGATCTCATAAATACATTCAAATTTCCAAGTTTTTTTTTTCTTTTAAGTGAATAACTCTTAGCTTCTTAATTAGCCTCAGAAATCTGAGCCTTAAAATTGATGTGGATTATAATTCAGAGAAGTCAGCTAAAAAAACAATTTACTGAACTCTTCAACATACACAGATATGATGGGGAGAGAGACCCTCTTGGCACTTTCCTCTTTGTCAATATCCCAGCAATGATGACTAGAGAACATGGCTAAGAGTGCTCTTGGTTACAAGCAACAGAAACTCAATTCAATCCAACAGAGAGAGAAATTTTTGACACTCATAATTCAAAAGTCCTGACGTCTACTTGAGGCACAACTGGATTCATGTGCTCCAATTTCAGGCATCTATCTGTACCTTTGCATCTCTCAGGTCTACTTTCCTCCTATAGGACCAACTCAAATAATGACGCAGAGGTCCAACAGGAGCTCTCCAATCACGTCCTACTAGTTTAGCAATTCCTGAAGAAAAACATAAAACTTCTGTTTTATGAAACTTCCAGCAAGAAGCTCAGATTTCATGACCACGCGCCCATTCCTAAACCAGTCAGTGCACCTAAGCAGATGCTGGGCTCTCGTTCACTACGCCTCGTCCATGTACCCACCCACAGAGTCTAGGAGAGGGATCAAACTCCACCTCAGCCATATGATCTGAAATAGGTAAGGGCCTGTTCCCCAAAGGAAAATCAGGATGCTGTTCAGAAGGGGGAATGGCAGACCAAAGCAATAGATAATCATTATCAAAGGCCTCACCTGTTAGCACAGAAAAAAATACCATTAGTCATAAGAGGGCAGAGCCAGAAAACACGGCAAGTTCAGTATAAACTTACCATTGTGACTGGAAAAAATAAATTAGAAATCCATTTTCTAGCTAGAGGGCCAATAGTACATTGATGTATGGGCAACTAATTATAAGTTGTAGTTATCATTTGAAAGATGCTCTGTCGGTGTGAGAAACAGCAAATGAAGAGCGACATGCCCTGCCACCAATAAAATTATACCCAAGCCTTCAATATTTGAAGACCCACAATAACAAAGAGCTATCATTATCATGCCATTATTATTAAGTTAATAAGAAAATTGATCTATGCTGTCTTTCAAACCCTCTCTGTGCAAGGGACATGTCATTAATTAATTTTTTTTGTAACAATTCATTTCAGTGTTTCTGTGAGGCAAGCTAATTCCTCACCAGGGTAAAATGAGCCACTTGGATAAAACTTGTGCTTCTGAAAAGCATGAATGTCCAGTGCCGGTAAAGACTCCTGGGTCAAAATATGTTCCTCCATTCCACAGACTATTCGCATGTAATTCAAAAGGCTATTAAAGAGAAGGTGACCTCACTAGGTATGTTCCTTCAACAGCCAGTTATGACTCCCTTGTTTGACCCTTGGCCCCTTCGATTATCTATCCAGTGGTGGTCAGCCATAAGAATTAGGCATGAATTTGCTGTAATACTCTATCATAATGACAGTGTCACACTGTGCTTAATATAAATTAATTTTATATTTTTTCAAATAACATAATTTTGTTTAAGTTTCATGTGTAGCCAGATTTTTTAATGCATTATATGGAAGAGGGAAAAGACATTCCTCTATAGAGGGTTTTGGACATTTTTTTTTTAATCAAGACATAAATAAATAAAGGACTCGCCATATGTGCAGTCTGGGACATTGCTTGTAGCATTTAGCAGGGTCAGATTATCAAGTTTCATTATTTGTTACATTTTTCAGGCTGGCAACAGACTCGCAAAGAATTGATGGGAACAGCAAATTCATTTTAAAATGGGTTTATCGCTTCATCAGGTATTCATTTAAGCAGAATCTGCAGCATAACTGGATCTCTTTGGCCCTATGTGACATGTGTTTCCAAGTGGAATGATAATAAGTATGGAGATGTAATATGTAGTTAAAGATCACCCATCTCCATGAGGCATGCAGACAGTCCATGGAAGAAATGACTTGCATTCTCCGGCCACTGTTCACCGGAGGGTCAAGGGCCAGCTGTGTAAGGGCTCCGCCAAAGAGAAATCGAGAGATGCCATGATCCTTTTGGTTTCTAGTGAATGAGGCTAACAGGTACATTATAGGAAACCATTATAAAAGATTTATTTTCTGCTGAGAAAAATTATAAATTAAGCATTAAGTAAGGTATTACAATGCATTTTCTTAGAGCTACTAAATCAGATCAACTAAGAAAAAGCATGAAATTAGTTAAGAAGATAAAATTGTAATATAAAAAATATTATTACAGAACTTGAAGCTATTTTGGATTTCCAGAGCATGTGAATTTTGCATGCAATATATGCACAGCAAACCAAAATCTACAAAATCCAAACTCTAGTCTGAGATAAAGAATGAATATTTGCTGAGTTCTTATAGAATGTCTTCCTCTAATGAATTCTCTCATGACCGCCTCAAAAAATTCACTTCAAAATATAAATTGTTGATTTTCCAAAGGCATATTGACATATTTTGAGGACAGAAAAGCTATAGGTGGTGTAATGGTATGTCCAGCAACAACAGACCATACAAACCATGGTGGTCCCACAAGTTTATAATCCGTCGTCGTCGGCAGCCGTCCATCTCGAGAGACGATGGTGTAGCTTCTTAAGTGTCTATCTGCACCGCCGAGAATGGCTGTGCAGTCCGACTCGGGAGTGACACGGCATCTGTCTCCTCCCGTGTTGAATTGACATCTTGCGATGACGCTGGAGTGTCCTCTCCAGTGGAGCTGAAGCTACAGAGCCTGGGCAGGGTGATATGGAGGGTCTGCTGTTGCCCATGCAGCAGACCCCCCCTCTCTTCGCAGCTGAAGGGTCCAAGGGAAAGACGGAGTCGATACAGCTTGGCTTCAGGTGCGCCGCAGGAGTTGCCGGTGTTGACTACAACGTCAAACCGCCTTAGGGACTCCGGCTCCGGATTTTCTGTCGGGGTTTACTCCCTTAGCCTTTCCCCAGAAGAGGTATGCCGCAAGGCAGCGGAGGTTTTTTGGAGTCAGAGTTTTCCTTCTCTGATGTGCCCTGACTGGAAGATGGAACCAGCGACACTTAGCTCGCAGGCCGACGCTCAATCCACTGAGCTAAACCAGCCAGGGCCTACACAAGTTTATAATAGAGCTGAAAAATTTCTATTGCCTAGTGACATCATAGCCATCCTAATACAGGGGCACAACACATTACTCACCTGCTTGTGGTGATGCTGGTGTGAACAAAGCGATTCCACTGACAGCTGTACAAAAGTATAGCACATATAGTCACAGGAGTAGGCTACACCATCTAGGTTTGTGTAAGTACACTGTGATATTGGCACAGCACAAAGACAAAATTGCCTAATGACACATTTCCTGGAAGGTGTTCCCATTAAGTGGCACATGACTGTATTGACGGGCATAGCTGACATCTACCTAAATGGACTAAGAATCCTGCCACAGTCCAGACCACTGGTTCTCAATCTCGGCTCCCTATTGGAATTACTTGGAGAACTTATGAAAGACCCCATGCCCAGACCAAGGAAATCAGAAGACTCACTAAGGATTTGCTCAAGCCATCAGTATTTAAAATAAAAAAATAAAAAATAAAAATTTGCCAAGTTCTTCCACTGGGCAGCGAAGTTGAAAACCATTGGTTTAGAGTAGTTCTCCAAATGGGGTACCGAGAGCAGTAGCCTCAGCATCACCTGGGATCTTATTAGAAATACAAATCAGGTTCCAACCCAAACCTACTGAACCAGAACCCTGGGCAAAGATAGGCAGTGGCACAGACAGTTCAGGAGATTCTGATGGGCACCGAAATGAGAGAACCACTGGGCTAAAGCTTGAAACGGCCCATCCAGGAAAGCTTGGATCTGCAGAGCAGACACACTTACCTTGGACCTTCACTGCTCGCTGGTCTACAGTAAAAGTGCAGAAAGCCAGGGGTGGATCCAGGCTCTGAGGAGCTTGAAGTTACTACTGTTTCAAGACCTTTTATAAGAAAAAAAAAAAAAAAATTCAGTGCAAACTAAATATTTATTTAGAATCAGAGAAATCACTTTTTTTTTAAATTTCATGCTAACAAGTATCACAAACTACAAAATAACAAAACTTTCATTAATTTATTTTCTGGGACTCCTAACACTTAACTTTATTTTTCTATTGAATACTCTTTGATTGCCATTTCATAGGATAAAAACTCTGTAATATTTCCTGCAGAGAGAAAAATGATAACCCATTCTTTCCCCTAGCATGGTATTTTTGTTTGTTTCTTTTGTTAGAAGTTAAGAAAAGGTGTCTTTGGGGTTATTGTTGAATTTCGGAAAACCTCTATTATGTTGCATTCAAATATGAACTATAGGATTTTAGGATGTTTTAAGTATTTTATTGCAGCAACTAAACTTAAACCTCTCTGGAATGAAATCTCTAACCAGGGCCTTGGAAGTGGTCTTTGAAAATGAGAACCCTAACGCTTTATTCTCTTTATGCCGAACCTGCCTTGTACAGACTTTTGATAAATAAACTTGCCCAACCAACCCACTACCTAGGTAACTCATTCTACTTCTTCAGGGAGGAGGAGGAGATGGTACAGACAGCTAGGCGTGTATAGGAAAAATCTCATCTGATGGCAACTAAGTGAAAAGAATCTTTTTTCCCTTGAAAGAGAAGGGCAGCTTTGGGGGTGATTTACAAATGGAGGAATAACAAGATTCCCTTCTCTCTACTGCTCTAAAAAGAGTGATGCTTCAGCTTTTAAAACTAGAGAGTCCCAGTGGGCTCAAGTGTAATTTTGTAGATAAGCAAAAAAGAACAAACAAACAAAGAAAAAGCCAGATGGATACTGTGGTGCGGAGCTCCGAAGCCTGCTCCCTATCTTTGTGAGAGTTGGCCATTCAAAAACAGAATACTGCTGAAGACCCTCATTAGATAGATCCTGAAAGAGAATTATCATCTGGACACTGTTCAAAATAGGTTTTTGTATTTGATTTACTCTCAAATCAACAAAGGAGTAGAACATAGGATATACAGGGGAGAGCATGGCCTCCCTTTTCTTCTCCTGGGGTGCAGCTGAGGCACCGTGCAAACTAACCATCACCTGAGAAGGGTTGAAACTGAGCATCAGTAACTCCCGACACTTTAGCACTCAAGACACACCTTATTTAACATATAAAAACAATAATTCAGCCACTTAGGGAACACTTGTCCAGGTTCCGGTTCTCAGAGTTCCTGGCAGGGTCAGCTCTGAGACACTCTCTCCACATATTCACCTGCTTTATGGACTTGGGAGCTTTCTATTTTTGTCAACTCACCTGCAGAATACCTGGAACATAGCAGGTGCCCAACAAATATTTGTAAGGTGAGTGAATGGATGAGCTTAAAGTTTGTAGGATTGTAAGATAGAATGTGATAAGTACATACATAAGAAATAAAAAGTTGTACCCGATACAATATTTTCTTTTAACTTGTTAGTTTAACAAAATACCAGCCTAAATGAGCATCTCTTTACAAGCTGTCTTTTACCAGTATTTGTCTGCTGACAGGCTAAAAAAAAAGACAGAACATACCTTGTTGAGGAATTCAAGAATGCCTTAATGAATTAGGTGGCATTTTGGATGGGTTTGGAGAGATGGAATTTGACAGATGACATATTTCAGGAAAATATTCCAGATGGACAGAACCTAATTAGCAGAAGGCGTAAAAGCAAGAGAGCATGAGATGTGTTTGGAGGAGAACAATGATACAGCTTACCTGAATTGTAACAGGCCTGAAGAGGAGAACACTGTACTGCAAGTTTGAGTCTGGAGTGTCAGTCTGAAGAGTGGGGATTTTTGGCAGTAGAAACATGGGCACCATAGAAAGTTTTGATGAGGAGAGTGACACATCAGAACTGTACTTTGAGAAGATCTATCTGGCATTGGAGGTGCAGTGAGGACTAGAGAAGAGAAAGACTGCAGAGTGATGAGCTCAGTACGATATCAAAGAGCCATCCAAGTACTGAGAAGCCAACCTCAACTAGGACGGCAACTCTGGAAATAGAAAGGAGGGATGTGAAGAGTAGGTAAGACAAGCTTTGGCAACTGTGTCACCTGGGACACTGTGTGAGTACAGGGAGAAGCAGACATCCAAGAAAGCTCTGAAGTTTGAAATCTGGGAGTATCGTAGTAAACTTGCTGGGTTTATACTGTGTAATCTTCAAGTGTTGACCCTGAAGACAGACCCAACAGACCACGGAATGAACAGGTCTGTCTGGACCTTTGGAAGTTACCTCTAGACCTAACCCAAATTCCATGAAGACAGACACTGTGTCTTTTTCTCTGCCACTAAATACTCAGCATATGACCTGGTACCTACTAGGAGTAGTTAAAAAACATTTGCTAGATAAAAGAATAAAGATTATTACTGAGTTAATGAAAAAGATTTGGATAGAGAAGAATAATGAATTCAGAACTTGGGGAAATGGGTCAAACACAGAACCGTATATAACACTTACAAAACATACATTTCAAGAGAAAGAAAACTATCTAAGACCAGCTGCTATACCAGACAGTGTTGAGATACAATAATAAGGAGGCTAGGTTAAGCAGGGTATAATTCATACGCTCTGAGTTCACTGGAAGATAGGAAAATATTTGTATCTGAGATACCTATGGACCCTGGAGCAAAAATTGCTTCACTAGAAGTTGATGCTGTTTTCTAGAGTTATGGTTATAAAGGCAGGGAAGGTTGAGTCTCCTATGGTACCCCATTCTGAGTGACCATGCTGTCTGAGGGACCTATGGAGGGGTACCGGTTGGGATATGTGAACATCTTAATGTCAGAATGATCTTTTTATGTCAAGCCTCTTACTCCTCTATTTAAAACCCTTGAATGACTTCCCATTATACTTAGGAAAAAGCAAACCCCCTAACATGGCCCACATAGTCTTACAATAGCTGCTCCCTGCCAACCTCTCCCACCCCATGTTGTGCCTCCACCTCTGGCAGCCATGACACTGCCCACTACCATTGTCAGTCTCCCCATATGGACCCTTCTCCCTCCTGTTTCACTTTCTGATTGGAACACCATGCTTTCAATCACCACTGTGCTCCCTGCCCATTCACTTCATCTAGCCAATGTCTACTTACTCTTCAATCTCAGCTGAAATGCCAGTTCTTTGGGGAAGCCTTTCCCCTCTCCTTTGTTTAGATCAGATTTCCCTGTTACTTACTATTCAAGTTCCATTTATCTTCACTTTATAGACTTTGTTGTATTTTATAATTAGACACTAATTTTTTTCCTTTTTAAAGTATAATTCTTTGCCAATCAACCCTAATCTCATGGCGACGGTGTTGGCTTTGGTTTACTTTATACTCCCAACACCTAGCAGAGTGACTGGCAAGTAACTCCTAGTACTAACAGTTAGCTTTCTCATAGATGTATTAGGCATCTCCTTGGATATTGTTCCAAGTATTAACATGAAGTGAAAGCAGTAGGATGTGGGGTAAAAAGCAAGGATTTGAAAACTGACGGCCTGGGTTCAAACCTCAGCTTGGGAAAATTATTAAATTCTCTCTGCCTGAACTTGCCCATCAATAAAATGGAGATAAATGTATATCTGTGTGATGATTAGGTAGCTAAGAACCAGAAGCACAATTAACCTGCCCAAGGTCTTAAAGCTGTAAGCAACAGGGCTTGCCATCTGAATCTGCTATTAAACTGCTATATAAAGGAATAATAATATACATTATATAAAAAATGCATATATATATGTATATATGATTTGCATTTCTAAAATTACTATAGAGATAAGCAGGGACATCAGTAAGTACCTGTACTTGTCCCTCATACCCTATCCTGCTCCTTCCTTTTCCTTGGAGCAACAAGGAGACTGTTAGGCCTAGACCCATGAGAAAATACCTCAAGAAGTGAAATCAGGCCAAGATGATCTTCCCCACCAATGCCAGAACCAAACCTAGAAGAGCACCACCAAGAGCAGGTGCCCTGGAGTCGACTGCTGACAAATACGGGTGTACTTGTGCCTTGTTTTTAAGTGGAATGTCACTTCACTAACAGATTTCAAATGTCATTCCTTTGCGCATACATACCAATATGCTTTAATATTTATCACTTAATAAACACATGAAAGATTGCACAGAATCTGTGTCCAATGATCCTTGATGATAAAAACATTAGTGACCCAATTCTTTTCCAGACCTAATGATGCTTTGCTCCAGTCACCTAGTGCTATATCTCATATGAAACAAATAAGACACTGATGCATAAAATTAATATGGTAAGCTCCCAAGGCAGTGATAAATTTGGAAAAGAAACAGGTCCACATAATCATTTCATCTCTCATGAAGGCAGATTTCCTATAAAACCTTGAGTCACCTACATCTTGACTTGTAAGGCTCTTCTTGAAATTATACCATCGTCTGCCATGAAACCCAACAGGACATGTGCAGTCAAGGTGAAAATAAAGGGTGCAGTGAAGCTGTTGAGGAGATACTTAGAAATATGGCCACTTCATTTTATGTGGAAAGTCTATTGATCTGTAAGCACTGAGAGAGCTCTCAGCTTGCCCTTTGCTATTGAGTTATCCTCACCATTCTGCTCCTTTCAGTTCCCCTGTGAATAAATGGGTCCTGAATTTCCTTGTGTTATGTAGGGGCAACTGGAGGTGATCATATGCCTGAGAAACCTTTGACAAGCATCTGTATCAAGAGTATAATCATGGAAACGTAGGGTTGTTCAGTTTTCTCACTAGTCACTAGGAAGAACCTCTCCTTCTGAAAAGGTGAATCTCATGAAGATGTTCACAAATAAAACCCATGTGTCCCTAGAAAAATATCTTAGGCACCCACACGGTGAAACTTATTGTGAAAGATTGAAACAGAAACATTTGAAAGTGGTTTTTGAAATCTGAAAACTAAACAATATTGTATTCAAAAATTCCCATTTATAGCTTTTGGAGGAAAATGGAAGTACACGTTGTAGCGTGGATCCCATTACACCTCCCTGAGAAGAGAAAAATCAAGGATTTTGTTATATTTAGGGAACACACTGATAACTTGCTGGACAAGTCATGTTATACTAGGGTAGCAGCTGAGAAAAATAAGGGATTCTGGTTGAAATAATAGTGAGAATGGCAGTTGTTGAGTTTACTTCACCAGGGAAGTAAAAAGCATCTCTTCTGAACTTCAGGTGCCTGCTATGGCTTTTTCATTCTTATTGCAGCTCCACTTGCAAAAGTGAGTTTTCAGAATGTGTGTCTCGTTGCTACTGTGCAATCAGTAAATTGTATATGTGAGTGTGTTTGATGAATTCCTTTTGACCTTGTTGGTATTTGTGTGGGTGTGTGTCACTTTGAAGAAGGAAATGAAAAACAAACATTGTCTTCTAAGATTCTCTTTTTACAAAAGGAGAACCAGCTAACATTCCCTTTTTGCCTCTTGAGGTGGGGGTTCTGAACCACAACACAGTACTTTACATATTAAATTGATAACAGGAGTCTCTATGGAAAATGAAAGGCAAGCTAAAACATACCCCGAGGGGATTCCAAGGTGCAGAAATGCGATCTCCCTTCTGTATCACCACAGCATTAATATTAATAGTGAGTTACGCATACCTGCTTAGCAAGCAGCTCTCCTCCCATGGGTGTTCTCACAGCACTGACGATGCCCCCTGGTTCTCATTCTGTTTCCTGAATTTGAAATCCAGGCACCGGGATGTTAGCACTTTCTTGCAGATTCCTCCTTTTCCTTACAGTTCCTGAGTCCTAGCTCATCTTCCAAATGTAATATTGGGTTGGCCAAAAGTTTGTTTAGTTTTTTCTATACAATGGCACTAGTAGTGCTTAGTTATCTTTAACTTCATTCGAAACGATTTTACTAGATTGTATTGTGACAGCTGTCATATCAGTGTGTATTTTAAAAACCTTATCAAAATTGGTGAATTTTTGGTACAGCCATTTTAATACTGAAGAAAATATGCAACATTTTTAGTGTATTATGCTTTATTATTTCAAAAAATGCAAAAACACAAGTGAAATACCAAAAATAAAAATAAAAAAAGATTTGCACAGTGTATGGAAAAGGTACTCTGACTGATCAAACGTGTCAAAAGTGGTTTGTGAAGTTTCTTGGTACTGTTGACATTTTGGCCAAATGATCCTTTGCTGTAGGGCTGTCGCATGCATTGGAAGATATTTGGCAGCACCTCTGGCTTCTACCCACTAGAAGCCAATAGCAGGAGAAACCTGACATATTCAAAATATCCAAGTCAATAAAGTTATTGCTGAAAATAAAAACTATGTTATTTATTTTACAAAAAAAATTAAAGAGACCTTTTGGCCAATCCAATACACCCTTCATTTCATGGTTACACAGGACTTCCTCTGCTCTACTCTCCCTTCATGAAGGGTTCTTGTTCTTCTATTTCCCCCATCCTCTTACTATGCTGAATTATAGCATTTCTAATAGTAACGGCGCTGGATCCCTGAATTATGGGAGCTTAGGTTTAATTCAATATTAACTAAAATAACTAATATTGTAAATGCATATATAAAGCTCCCACAAAAACACAACCCGCGTGAAGAGAAACTGCATTTTACTCTGCCGTGATCAGAGGTCCTCTTGTATGAGCATACTTTTTCTCATTTCTTTTTTTGGTGGTAATGCATCTTTGGTAATTTAGAGAAAACAGATGAGTAAATGTAATTCATGGGACACAATGTTCAGGATGATAGGTTTTTATCTATTACTACTTGTGTTTATTTATAGAGCACTTTAATGAACAGTTAAAATTACCCTATTTTGTACACTGTAAATAAATCATTCTTAAAAAGCTACGCATACATGGTAGAGCCGCCACAGCACACATTGGGTCATTTTGGAATTATGAGAGACATTCAGTTTCTTAACTTCTTTAAAGGTCATATCTCCGTGCAAAATAAACACAAGAATTTTATATGCAAAAAGACAAGATGTCCTATCTCATTCAAAAACTATTTAGTAGGGCTCACTGCTAGAATATATGTAAGCTTACTTAAATCTACATCTTTCTTACAGATGTACAGATGCAGAGAACAGATTGATGGGTGCCAGAAGCAAGGGGGATTAGGGAGTTGGATGGAAAAGGTGAAGGGATTAAGATGTACTAACTGGTAGTTAAAAAAATAGTCACAAGGATATAGTCAATAATGTGATAACTGTGTATGGTGCCAGGTGAGCACTTGAAATATTGGCAGGAACACTTTGTAAAGTCTGATTGTCTAACTACTATGCTGTATACCTGAAACAAATACTAGGTGATGTTGAATGCAAACTGTAATTGAAAAAGAAAATTTATAAAAACCTTCATCATTCTTTTCTCTCCCCAGCAATTGCATCTTACAGTAGGTGTGCACAAAAATGTAATTCTCACTATTGGAAAAAGTATGTCTACTTAGAACCCCGATGCACTATAATGTTAGACCTGAAATAAGAATTTCGAGTTCATCTTGTCCACCCCAATCATTTTATAGATAAGCAATGGAAGCCCCAAAAAGATAAGTGGTTTTCAAAAATAACACAGTAACAAAACACATTGTGTAACTGTACAGAATTGGGATACCTAGTATATTATACTAAACTTTCTATTAAAAGTCATGAATTTAACTCAAGCTTATCTCCTCACTTTATACCACTACAATATTAGTATATAAATATTTTTAAATATGAACTCGTAACAACAAAGAAAATGGGAAAGCAGGCAGCCTGCAGATGAGAGCTGTATGAAGAAAGGATAATTAATGGAACAAGGCAGAGGGAGCCAGTCTTCTTACTGTTAACGTGTGCGACAGATGGCAGGAGGCATAGGAATCCCCAAATAGCTGAAGTCCAGCAGACCCAGAGATGAAACAGCCTGGCATATAACAGAGACAGATATAGTTTTACAAAAGAAGTTTCCAGAATTAAAAGGTGAGTGCCAATAAAATAAAGCTTTTGAGAAGAGTGGATAGAGATGTATATTACAAGGAAGTCATGTGACAAGAGGAAGACAAAGGTAATTTGAAGTACCAAGAAAAACAATTGCTATACAAAGCAGAATATAATATAATTAGCAGTAGACCTTACCCTAAATCCATATATTTTTGAATTGTTGAGATTTTAATTTAACAAACATCTATTGAGCATTTATTATAGACAATGAGCTGCTAGAGTTACAAGAAAATGTCCTAGTCCTCCAGAAGGGTAGGTCTTGGGAGGGAGACAAACATATGTACATCTAATTATAATATAAGGCATACCAGTATGCATTCTATGATAATGGTGCGAGCAACTTGTAATAGCTTTAAAGGGGAAAGATAATTCAGATTGTACAATCCAGCAAGATGAGACTGGTAAGCATGAACATGTAATAAATTAGGAGTTGCCATGGAGAATGCATTTGCCAGATATGGAGAGCCTAGAATCCCAGGGAAAAGAATTTAGATATACTTAATTTTTTTTTGCTTTAAAGATTTTATTTATTTATTTTTAGAGGGAGGGGAAGGGAGGGAGAAGTAGAGGTAGAGAAATATCAATGCATGGTTGTCTCTCACATGCCCCCAAATGGTGACCTGGCCCACAACCCAGGCATGTGCCCTGACTGGGAATCGAATCGGTGACCTTTGGTTCACAGGCCAGCGATCAATCCACTGACCCACATCAGCCAGGGCTGGACATACTTAAAATTTTTAAGAAGCACGGAGCCATCAAATATACATGCTATAGGAGAAAAGTAATCATGTTTTTAAAAAATCAGTCTAATAAAGGTATTATTTACATTCAATAAAATGCATCAATTTTAAGGGAACAGTTTGATGAGTCTTGACAAATATAGATACTTGTATAACCACCATCCTAATCAAGATATAGAACATTTTCACCATTCCAAAAGTTTCCCATGACTTTCACAGTCGGTCCCTGCATTCTTTATCCAGACAACTACTGATCTGATTTCTATCGCTATAAATTGTGTCTGTTGGGCAAATTTATATGAATGGAATTCTATAGTATTGACTCTTCTGTATCTCACTCAGTTCACTCAGCATAATGTTCCTCGAGCATGATTCATCTTGCCTTGCGGCCCCCTAGCCGTGCACCTCAAAAGGAAACTGCTCCATCAGCAGACCTTGCCTCCTTACTCAGCCTCCAATCCAGCTACCTACTGCTGTTCAACAGCCCCCTCAACAGCAAATGATAACAGCGATAAGCATGTGCCTTCCTTATGAATTAGTCATTTGGGCAGGACCTGACGGGAGCAGCTCATCTGAGCTCCACATGAGATCAGTGGGACAGTTCAAGGCGCTCAAGAATTCACTTCCAAGAGGGTGCACTCACATGGCTGGCCCCTGAGTGCTGGTTTCTGGATGAGAGTTTGCCCTGAGATGTTAGTCAAGGGCCTTAGTTCCTCTCCATGGGGTGCTTGGGCTTCCTTTCAGTGGGGTGGTTAGACTCCAAGGATGAGTTTTTTCAAGAGACAGGATGTGGAAGTAGAAGTTGCTGATCTTTTAAGGTCTGGCCTCAGGAACTGGCAGCTCACATCCTCGGTACGCTAGTACTAAAGCAGTACCAGAATTTATCCAGAATCAATGGGCAGAGACATGGACCATCCCTTCTTGATGAAGGGAGCAGTCATATTTATCCAGCACACCTTCCTAACCAAGGAAGAGGCCTTTTAAAGAAAAGATTTATTCAGTAGCAAAGAAAGCCTACACCGGGCATCTGCACAAATTCACCTATTCCTCTTGTCACACATGATGAACGAACAGAAAGGTGGCGGAAACAAAACTGATACAAATAATTGGAAATAACTTGTTTCCATTCTAATTTTAATTCAGTTCTAATTTGTAATTGTCACCAAAGATAATGGAGAGAATATTATTATATTCATAAAGTACACACAGGTAGGTTGCAATCTTAAAAAAACAACGAGAACAAGTATGCTTTCCTGGAAATTATATATATTTACCAAAATATAAAATTCACTAGAGAGATTGAATCTTAGAATGGATAAGACTCAAGACCACGTTAGACATCTGAAAGATAACCAAAAATAAATCAGTCAGAATTTGAAGCTGAAAGACAAAATGCTGAAGCAGAGAAAAATTAAAGCACACGGAAACTTGATCCAAAAGGCACAACCCCTGTCTGCTAGGCACTCCATAAAGATGATACAGAGACAATTAAAGGAAAGAGATGAGAAAAGAAAGAAAAATTACCTTAAAAAATGTATTTTCAGATGAAAAAGTCACCTACTGTCAAAAAGCGTGAAATGACAAAAAGCTCACACTTTGCTGTTTGGAGGTGAAATTTTTGCAGTTTAAGATTAAAAGGAAAGCTCTGTAAATTGGGGTGGGTGGTAGAATCTGATAGTAAAAAGAAGAATCATCAGATTGACATCAATATTAACACTAAATTCTAAAAGTGAATAATGAATGCCTTCAAATGTCTGAGGAAAAAATTATCTGCACTTAGAATTTTATGACTAGCCCAACTATCAAGCAAATATGCAGACAAAATAATTACATTTTCAAACACATGAGGACTCAGTAAGCTTATCTTCCAAGACCTTTTCTGAAATAGTATTTACTTATCTTCCAGCAAAATGAGAAAAGAAATCCAAGAAAAATAAATAGGATCTAATGGTGAAACCAGCCCAAGAGCACAATGAGACCATATCCCAGAATTATATCAATAAAGCAGGTCTGATTATAATGACAAATTAGAAGTCTCTGGGAAAATGATTTAATCACATTTCTTTTTAAAATGTGAGAAATATTCACAAGGGTTCCATAAAACTAAAATATTGCATTTTAAAATTCTGTGGATTAAAAAAAAAAAAAAAGCTCTGAGAAAGTCATGATCTAAATATAAAGCCTACTATTGAATAAATGAAAGAAGAATCAATTTTCTTAACACTGAAAATATTCTCCTTCAAATAGTACCAGTTTAGTGACATGGCATTATATTTCCTTCTCTCTGGATCTACTTATGTATTTCTTGGTTTAGTACTGCAATGAATAAAATTTACATAATCATTAAATATTGTTATGTCCAACGTTTTGATTTTATAATTAACCTATGTACAGATCCAAAATCCTATACACATATATATATCTTAAAAAGAGGAAATATATATTAATATGTATCTGTGCATCTATACATGTGCATATGGTGCATGTATATGTATGTGTATATGTGTGTACCCTTATATACATCTCCTCATAAAATCAATGGACTAACTGACCAGAAGGGATGAAAAAAGAGTGGCAGAGAGGGTAGATATGCTAATTTCCTAATTTTATATTAATAGATACGACTTAAATTAATGGTTCAAAAGAAACAATTTTAGATATGTAATATACAACTCTAGAGTAATAATTAGAAGATCTGAAAGGAATAACATAACTTTAAAAAATCCAGAAGTGAATAACAGGTAGCATATTTACACTAAATTTCTCACTTATTCCATTGGTTAGTATACGCATGTTACTTAAAGTCATTAAATCAAGAAATAAGTTTACAAGTATGCTATTTAGTATTTTTGAGGTCACCAACTTTGAGAATGTAGGAATGGGAAGGGAACCCAAGACACATCCCATTGTGCCCAAGGAAGGGACATGACTTTTTGAAGCAGTTCTCTTGAGCAAAAGGCGAATCCTTCTTGCTGAGCAGTGCAGGTCTGAGAACTTCGGTCCTGGAGGGGAATCTGAGCACTGCACTATAGCATCTGCCACGGCAAGGAGGTGGAGTTGTTAATAGCTCTGTTTTCATATCAAGGGGACTCAATAATTGGGGGTTTGTTATATAGAGATTTCCTATGTTACTCAGTAATTATGAAGTGGTTCTTTCTCATTTGTAGTAAGAATACTATTAGTGTTAGAAATAGCATAAAAATAACCCTGGCCCCAGGTGACTCAGTTGACTGGAGCATCTTTCCCATACACCAAGGTTTCAGGTTCAATTCCTGGTCAGGGTACATGCAAGAGGCAACCAGTGAATGCATGCATGGCTAGAGCAGTGGACCAATCCCTCTCTCTCTCTCTCTCTCTCTCTCTCTCTCTCTCTCTCTCTCTCTCTCTCCCTCTCTCAAAAATCAATACATAAAATTTTTTAAATAGCATAAAAATAATTCCAAATAATTATTTCTGACATGATTGTCTTTTGTAATAGACTCTCTGTAAAACCATACGTATGCAATTAGGACATTTTTGCTCAAACCATCCAGAATATAAGGCCTATTCTTCTTTCTATGCAAAATAAGGCTTTAAAAATGTGTGAAAATCTCATCTTTCCTAATTACAAATTCTCTGTTAAATTTATTCTACCTTTACTCTGTATCATGAAAAGGCAGTAGTACATATTCAAATGCATCACTTTCCTACCTATAGATTACAGATGCAACAAAATTTTGTTAATTCTGTTTTCACAAAATTAGATTTATAGTTATTGTAACAGAGGGTGGGTTGAGATTCATTTATGTTCTATGATTGTTAAAATATCTTTATAGTTTTTGCAAAATATTATATTCATAGAATACTCAACAATTATAAAAAAGTGTAAAGAATAAGGGAAATAATCACTTAAATCATACCACTCAAAAATAATTATAGTGTTAAAATCACTCTAGATAGCTTTCTATACAGATGAATAAGTGGGTGGATGGATGAATGGGTGGAGGGAGATAGATATAATAGAAAAAATGTATAAATGTGATTACATTTACATACTGTAAATATAGAATCTTATCTTTACTAGTAATGATGACATGTCAAATTCTTAAAAGTATTTGTGACCATGACCTTCTAGCCTCTTAAAGCTTTCCATTAAAAAATATTGGGCTTTGTGGCCTAGCCTTTTTCCTAGACTAGTTTAATTATAACACACCCAAATTATTCTGTTTATAATTGTTTTGTTTTCATAGTAATAAAAACATTGCCAACATGTATTAAGCATTGACAATGTCTTGGGAACTATTTTAAGTACTCTTACAAGGGTCATCTCATTTCATTCAATGCTTCCAGTACGGCCATAAATAATTGAGTCCAAATAGAGGTTAAGCCACATGTCGCTGGCGAAACAGCTAAGTATCAGATTGGATCTAAACCCAGGCTTTTGGATTCCAGAGCCTGCACTTGTAAGCACTAGTCTATACAAAATTTATAAACCCCTGATTAAAATAAATCAGTACATGGGCAAGAAATTTATACTGTTTTCCTCATTTAAATTTATAGTGTCTTAAACTCATGACAGTACATTTCCATGTTCAGTAAATAGTTCATCTACTAGATAACAGGTACTGTGGTATGGGCATAGAATTAGGGAGAAAAAGGAAAAGGAATGAAACATCATATGAAGGCTTTTTATCATAAAAGAACAAAGTACTGGGCAGAGGACACTGCTAGTCTATTTTTATAATGTTTATATTTATTGATTGAGAAGTGAACTGTGGTTTATTCCTTGCCTGTTCTTTTTCTATATGTAAGTATGCATTTTCTTATAAAACTGAGGATATATTCCCTACTTCATTCTGCAGTCTCCTGAGCATTTCCCAGATCATTAACTATTTTTTAAAAATAATTCTTACTAGCTCTTTGGATGTAATTTTAATGGGCACACATTAGCATATGGTTGAGCTATAAAATATTTTAATTACTCCCCAATTGTTTAATGTTTATGCTGTTAACTTTTTTCTATTATAAAACAATATATTTAATAAACCTAGAGCAAAAATAAAATGATTCAACTTTTTCAAGTATTCAAAACAAGAGGACATTTATTCAAGAGATTCTCTGATACTTAGAAGCCTTAATTCATCTCCTAAATAGTGTTTTACTTTTTATCCTTGTATAAAGTGAGTTTTATTTTTTTCTTTAAATCTCCTATCTGTTCAATGTATTGTTTTCTTCATTTCTTTTCTTTTTCCTTGTTTATTTTTCCTATGCGAGAGTCACCTTTAACACTGAAAATAGTCAATTAGAGAGTATCTAAATTTCTGGGGAAAGCAACTCTTGTTCTTTCTCATTATTTTCCTGTCTCTTGTTTTCCAATAAACACAGGAAGAACAACACCAATCTGTATCCCGTTGCCCAGTCTGAGTTCACCATCATCACTGAATAAACACTCAAGCTTGGGTTTAGAACATTCAAGCACTTCCAGCTGAGGTCCAATTGCGGCAAAGTGATGTGATATTCATGGCTTTGGTTGCCCTCTTTCCCTTAGCAGAGAGAAATAGTTTAGTGGCTTAATCTTTTATGCTCTCATAGATTTAAAAATAAATAAATAAATAAAAGCACCCAAAGGCAATAAATTATTCATCATGTTGCTTAGGCTTAAATCCCAAGTTAATTTTTTTCTACCATTTTCACATATATTCTTTCCTGTTCCATAATACTTCAGATACCAGTTATTAAATACGTGTGCTTGTGTGTTGATCACTGGGTTTAATCACATGAATGCTTATCAAATCCAAGGGACTAATTATTTTATGCTTTCTACTGCATCGAGGAGCATTTTGCTGGGAATTAAATGTTAAAAATGCAAAAGTTCTCTCTATGTAAAATATAAACTGATTTATTCTCATAAGGGAATACAGTACTATAAGCTGAAAGTAAATTGAGCCCCCCAAAAGCCAAACATATTCTAAGTGGTTTCCTTGAATATATTTTGATTTTCATGCTTAATAAGGGGTAGGAAGAGAAGCCATTTAGTTAGCACCAAAAGACTAGAAACTGACCATCATATATAGTACTAAAAATGCTTCTGTAATTCCATCTATTACATTTTCGGGTTAGTCATGATAGCTATAATTGGGTAAGGAAGTGGTATCTAATGTTTAAATACCGGGTATGACTTCTTGTGTATGAAATGGGTTAGTTAATCCAAAACATTTGTCACAAGGCTTTTACCAGCGTGAATACAAAACTAACAATGGGACAAATACCTGCATCATCAGTTCTTTTAAACACATTAGGTGTTTAACAAATGCAAAATTGACTTGTGGTTTAACAAGAGGGTGGATAAAAGCAGTCACAAGTTGAGAGGATATTTGTATTGAACCACATGGGACCATTCCTGAGAACACCTGTATGTGCTGTTGCTGATTATTAGTCCTGGGAAGAGGTCTAGGAGGCCATCTTGTCCAGTGGATTTTAAACTCTACTTCCCTGAGCCCTGTTCACTTCCACAGAGGTGGCATCTGTGTCCTGGAGAAAGAAGGGGCAGCTCTTTGATTATGGGCAACCTTTTAACTAACGTTGCCCAGCTTTGATCTGTCTTACAAAGTAGATGAAAAACCTAAATATTCATTTTAAAAATTCTTTGGTCCACTTCCTCATTTTACAGTGAGAAACTGAGTACCAAATAGGTTAAATATTTATCCACTCTGCAGTATCTGGTGGTGAAATCAGATGAAATCCAACCCTTTTACTTAGCCCAGAAGCTTCTCTTTTAAAAATGCTACTACATTCACATTCTCAAAAGTCTACTTTGAACTGAAATTTTCCAAAAGTCAGATAATTTTTGGTCAACTATCTTTTTTTAATTTGCTGAACACATCTGGAAAATCAAACTTGAAGAGAATTATCAAAAGGGAAAGATTTTATTTCCTAGTTTATGATCCAAGAACCTCTGCTGGGTCTATGACTTTAAGTTATTCAACTTTGTTTTACCTTAATGTCTTCATTTTTTAAATGAGTATAATGTGATAACATTAAAACAGCAATAAGATACCATTTCACCTAAAAATTATGCTATCAGGTGTTACTGGGAAAAATGGTGCAACAGTACTCAATCACAGTTCATGAGGGTATAATTCGGTTACACCTTTGAAAACAGTTTGATAAAATCCAGTAGAGTTGACAACATAGATTTTGTAAGCCAGAGACACTACTTCTAGTTATAGGTAACTAAGTATCATACGGGAGACTTACATGAGGATGCTCAATGATGCTCATTGCAACATTATTTCTTAAAGTGGAAAATTGCAAACCAGTGCCCACCAACAGAGGACTAGGAAGGGTATGGTTCCAGATGACCACCTAAGGAGCTTAGAAGTCACTTTTACCCAAACAAGTAAAAAACTGAACAAACTGAAAAATCAACAACTCTTCTTGAATCCACAAGGAGGGGAGGGCACACCAAACCACAACCCCCAGGTAGGAGAGACAAATAGGCCAACCAACACAGGAAGTCGTGGCTTAACAGACCAAAGGGGTGGGGAGGACCAGCTCCCAGAAGAAAACCTTGAGCTGTAATTGACAAATTGCTGGAGGCTGGGTACAGACAAGTCATGGTCGGGTTGAGTTGTGGGGGGAGGCACTCCCACAACATTGTGAGATTCACCTCAAGGAGTTTGAGCTGATTTTCACAGTGAATATCCAGTAAATATGGGAGAAAAATCCCCTCAGGCTTCCAGCCAGGCAAAGGAACAAAAAACCATTTTTGAAATCCATCAGAACACTGGGGTCCTCTTAATAAAGCTTGTCCTCGGGGGAAACCAGTTACCCAAAGCTTACCCCTCCTAGAGTATTGTCAGTCTAATTGACCTAGGGGAAGGGAAACACCCGACTCCAGCTGGCTCTAGCCACCCTGATGTTTGGGCACCATGTTGCTAAATGTGAACTAATTTCCTTTGTTTCCAGGGAAAATATTTCATCTGCTTCACAATGAACTGTAATTTATGACAAACATTTAACCATTGGAAAAAATCAAGAAACATTATCGGGCAGGATGCAAATAATGTAAAGTTTGAATCTCCTAGTAAGGTTAAGGCACAAAATCACATGCCAAAATCACCAGGTAAAGGACTGAGTCTGCTTCCAAAACCTGTTATTTCTTAGAACACTACTGGTAAGATTTTTCTAAAGTATACTGCGTGTATAAACATAAATAGTTACTTCATTTGCAAGAATGACTCACCCTTAGCAGCAGACAGAACCATGGGCACACTCAGAATATGGCTAGGGTCCCGAGAGAGACTATCTGGTTAAACTGTGACCAAGCCTCCCCTACACACTCCTGTCCTGGTTCCTGAAGGGATCTACAAACAGAACCCTCAACTCCACTTGTCAGTGTTTTCTGCCTTGCAATCAAGGAATCGATTCCTTCCAACCAGTAATATCACTGTATCGATCACTAAGCTTCAGTTCCTGTGAGAATCATATTTTCCCATTTTCCTAATTTCTCAACTGATTTTTTTTCAAGATTTAAAATTTTTAAAAATATTTATATTTCCCGAGAAATGCTAATAAGGAATTCCCACATGGAAACCAACACATGGACTCGAGACATATTCCCCACATTCCTGACTATGATTGTAGCTAAGAAGGGGCAGGGGATGAGTACAGAGAGAGAAATAAAAGGAACTTAAACTGTATCTGCAATGTGGCCTTCTATAAAAAAATTCAAAACAAAAAATGATAAAAATTATCTGTTAGTTTTAGTGGAGAGTATATATGTGTGTTTGGTAAATCATTTTACTTTCTTGGGATTTTTTAATCTTTCCCCCCAAAATTGCTAATGCTGACTCCTGGGTCTCACTGCCAGAGGTCCTCATTTTGTGGTCTGTGGTGGAGGGAAACTGAGAATCTTCATTTTTATTAGACCTGCAAAGGATAATAGGGCAGATGACATAACACCCAACTTGGGTAATGCTAGCCCTATTCAGGGAAACCCAGATGCACACCAGGAGTGCCGGTAAAAAATCCTAAATTGTGACCACACAGAATCTGCACGTCACATCCTGAGGCCCAAGGAACCAGCCCCAGCAGCAGGAGTAGCTGGGAGCCTTTGCCCTGGTTGTGTGAGGCAGGAAAGGCCCCCTAATGCTCATGACGCAGCAACGTGTAGACGCCTCTCACACCTCAGGCAGACATGGCGCTCTGCCTGCTGCCACCCTCCCACCTCTGCTCACGAGTTTCAGTAATAACACCTCTGGGTGGGGGAGTTGAGGGGAAGCAGAAGCTCTGTATTGAAACAGAAGTACTTGAAGAGTTTCCCAAGTCCTTTCTTTATTAAATAAAGAAAATTCCAAGCCACATTCGTACATTTGCTTTCCTCATGATGTACTTGAAAGGCCCCGTCCGACCTCACTGTGTTACTTCTAATACCTTTTCCTAGTCCTTTATACTTTCTGGTGGCTTTGAAATTATGAACCAGTTCATGATTAAATTACTAGTTTCGAACCCTCGTTACAAAGCAATAATGTCAAATTCCTTCTTTCTCTTGACTTGATTTTAAAATTGTAACTCAATACCACTAGTTAGGCCATATGATAATATCTGAGCAATATTTATGCCATGAGAAATGTATGTTTGTTTTATGACACTAACAGGTGCAGCAAGAAGCACATTTTAGGGCTTATGATAGTTAAGAAGAAATAAATCCAGGCTCCTGAATTCTGAAACTAATGTGTGTTCTCTCTTCATTCTCTCTGTGTAGAAAAGTGGGGTTTTGATTTTTAAAAAAGAGGCATAGTTTCATGCAGTTCTATGTTTGAGGTCTCAGAAAAATCCCAATTTCTGCATTAATCTTTTGATTTCCAAAAGAAGAGCTTCTGAGCGGTTGGTGAACTTGACCTAAGATTCTGACTTCTGAGCCTGAACCCTTCTCTCTCTCCTTTCATCTCCTTCTGGCTTTTGCTATCTGATGCCAAGCTGAAGGGGACTCCCCCTCCCAAACGCATCTGACAAGGCTCATTGTCATCCTGATCAAAGTTATACCATGTGGGAATCATTTGGATGTTTTTCCAAATGCCATGGAGTGAGTGGGATGCCATCTGTACAGGGAGTTTCACAGGCCGCTGCTCTGACTTTGGCCTTTACACAGTGCTACAGGCTCCTGTTGTGGCAGAATGAGCTACTCCAGCTAATATACCAACTTTCAAATATAAAAAAATCAAGTGTCTAGTTGTGCTCCCTAACTTCCAGTTGACAAAGACATCTGCCTCGCAGCGTGGGAAGTACATCCTTCCCACTTCCCACTTAAACTCAGTGTTCACAAGTTACACTCACGATTAAGATCATTGGATATCCCAGTGCTGGAATCTGGGGTCTCTGCCCTGACTCTGAGGCAGGGGCACTCAGATACTGATGATCACGTGGGACTGAGGAAAACCAGTCCAGGCTTTGCCTCATGAAACACAGGCAGCATGGATTAAGGCAAAAAGCCCCGCGAAATTCCTTTGCTGTCTGCTCCCCTGAACTTAAAGGTCTGTACCTAGTGACAACCAAAGCCCAGGGCAACCACCCTTCCACTGTGTGAGACTAAGGTTCTTCAATACAAATGAAGCACGATACTCATGGATCTGCCCTCACGCTCACCTTTCACTATGCACTGACAGATAGATATTCCAGAATGCAGCCAGACAGCAGCAGAGGAGACAGTACACGAGAAATGAGGAAAGCCGTGGAAATAGCCACTGCCCCTATTTACAAGAAAAGTGCTCTACATGGAGATGGAAGAAGGGAGAATGCTGCTAGCAATCATTTCTGAAAAAGACTGAAGAGGATTTGAGAAAAAAAATAGTGGCTGTAGAAAAGATGACTTCATATAATGCTGAACCAAATTCAATAAAAGCATTTCGCATGTATAATTAATTGCATTATACTCACCATAGCCACACGCGTTAAACACTATGGGTAGGAAAAGTTACTTTTCTTCTCAACTACAATGGGATTGAGTGCCCAAACACTTTGGAATCCATTCATTAATTTAACACATATTTACTGCGTGCCTACAAAGGCATGGTTCTGCAGCCCGTACCAAGCCTGATGACAGATGGCGTGCCTGTCACTACACGCTGAACTCCCCGAAATCACAAATAACCAAAATGTAACTGAAAAATACTAAGTGACCAAAGAGAAGGAAAGATAAATTGTTACAAGCATGCAGAGCAAGGAAGAGGGAACTTCAAGGGAAAGGAATTGAGAACATCAAGCTTCCTACAAGTTTGTGCATGTGTGTGTCTGTGTGTGTGTGCATGTGTGTGTGTATGTGTTCACCACCCCAAGTCAAATTTCTTGTCTCCCTCAATCCCCCTTCAAACTCTTCCACCTGCCCTCCCCCTGCTTTCCCTCTCATAATCACCATACTGTTGTCTGTGTCTGAGTTTTGTTTTGTTTTGTTTTGCTTAATCCCTTCACCTTTTCACCTGGTCCCTCCACTCCCCTCCCCTCGGACAGTTCGGCAGTCTGTTGTCTGTTTCTATGAGTTTGTTTGTATTTTGTTAGTTTGTTTTTCATTAGATTCTACATATGTATAAAATCATATGGTCCCTCTCTTTCTCTGACTGGCTTATTTCACTTAACATAATACTCTCCAGATCCATCCATGCTGTCACAAAGGGTAAGATTTCCTTCTTTTTTATGGCCAAATACTATTGCATTGTCGAAATGTATCACAGCTTTTTTTATTCACTCATCTACTGATGGGCCCTCGGCTGCTTCCAAATCTTAGCTATTGTAAATAATGCTGCAATGGACATAGAAGGGAACACTGGGTCACTAGGCAGTTCCGTGTTTAATTTTTTGAGGTAACTGCATACTGCATTCCTCAACGGCTCCACCAGTCTGCATTCCCATTCTTACAAGTTTGAGCTGAGTGCTTGCTTGTAACAATGCAGATGATTGGAAGAAAAGCAAGCCAACCCAAGGCATGGACAAAAGTCAAGGTAAAGAGCAAGAAAAGAACCAAGACTAAGCTTGAAGAGGCTGAGTGGGAGCATAGACGGGGAAAGCCCTGAAGACTCAGCTGTGGGGCCAACAGACTTTCCACCGTGGCAAGTCTTGAACAATAGAGTGAAACTATTATTAATGCTGTGCTTCAAAAGTTGATGGAAAACAGACTGTAAATTGTATTGGGAGGGTGGAAAGAGAGTAGGAAAAAAAAGTCTCTTGAGGTAGTTTGAGTGCAAGTTACAGAGTGCTTGATTTCTCTCTCATTATGTGACATTTTATAGATGAGGAAACTAAAGCACCCAGAAGTTACCATGTTCAGAGTCGCACAACTGATTGGTGACAGAGTCCTGATGCAAGTTCGGAAACCTGGTCACAGAGTCCGAGCTCTTCAATCTGCAGCTGAATGTCTCCATTCCAAAAGCTAAGGGCGTGGCCATGCCAGGCCATTTAACCAACAAACGATTAAGTAAGAATAAAAATGTGAGCAACCTAACATTTCTGTAAGAGGCAAGAATGTATCAATTATGAAACATACATACCACAGACATTAAAATGATCTTTGAAAGAATATTTAATGGCACAGAAATAGTTTCATAATATGCTAAGTGAAAGAATCAGATTATCAACCTCTATCTATATTTATATATGTATGGAGAATAAACATGAGAAAGGTTTATACAAAAAGGTACTTATTTACAGTTCTCATTTATCTTGAAGGGGAGCCTTGGAGTGGTTTTTATTATCTTTATTTCTCTGCATTTTATGATTTTTCTGCTTGACTTCTGTAATAAAACTGCATGATTTTCTAGTGCCAAATAACCAATTTGCTCAGGGTTGTCACCTCTCATACATATTTCCATGTAGATTGAGCCTCTCAGCTCCACATTTAGTTTCTTAAATGTATTTGAGCATCAAGCAGGTACCAGACCCTGTGCAAAGCATTGGAGTTGTGGCTGTGAAATAAGACAAATAGAATCATGAGCCGTATAGCCTAGTGAAGAACAAGAGATCGAACAAGTAAATTAAAATGTGGCCGTTGTTTCCAAAAGGAATTTACAGGGCGCTAGGAGAGTACCCGCGGGTACAAAGAAGGACTGGCTGAGGAAGGGGCTTTAAGAGGAAAAGCAGACATGAAGGGAAGTGTGGAGTGATAGTCTTCCAGGATGAGCATGGGAGTGCATGAGGGCCTCAGGAGAGGGAGTGTGAAGGAGGAGAAAAGGGCAAGGACTCTGGAAAGACAACGGAGATCCCAGCTTGTATGGAACGTGGGGGGTCTTAAAGAGATGTTCACTTCCGTGCACTTTGTCCTGAAGGTAACGGAGAGCCCCTGTTTTCCTGTGTAAACTTGTCCAGAGAAGGAAAAGAGACAGAGCAGGGAAACAAGTCTTTCTAGAAAGAATGGTAGTTTGCCCCAGGAGAGTGGCAATTTTTAAGGAAAAAAGCAGATGAGTCAAGAGTACTTAAGCAGTAGAGTCAGCAGGATTGTATGTGGTGGGGGTGGATGAGAAAACCCATAGACATTCCCCAATGTCTGACCTGAACCACTGAATAGATGGATGTAACTTACCGAGCTAGAAGGCACTAGAGGTGGAAGGGGGCAGTAAAGACTGGAACAGAACCTTCACCTCTAAAATCCAAACTAGTCTAAGAAACTTCCAAAGTAATGTCTCCACTTCCTCGTGAAAAGTTAAACTGGCAGAATGAGCAGCTGATCGAGTTGTAATTTTCAGGGACCTAGGAGTGAGGGATTAGCTTTCATTAAGTCCTTATAAAGATAAATGGTCCTCCTGACAGCTGGGATTTGAAAAGAAATACAGAATTTCAACTACTTAAATAAGCAATGACTTAAGTAGAGCTCAGCATCATTTGTCATCCAGACAAACAGGCAGGTGCCTCTTCTGCAAGGGCTCTAACTAGAATCTGGAGGTACACATCTTAGCTCAGTTCCAGCACCATGGAACGCCGCTCGCTTTCCGGGCTCGTCCATAGTGCTACGGCTTCAAAATTGAGTCTGTCTTTGTTTTATTAGTAAGAAGCTTTAAAGGTACGTATTGTACTTATTTTCAAATCCTTTTCTGATACTTCTTTGAAAATAAACTCTTTTGTGATCTCATTGCCTCGAGGGTTCACAAGCAGTAGCACACACTAATGCCAGTAACCGATTAGATATCTGGAGTGAAATCTCATAATTTACCAAACAGGCAGATCAAGAAGACCATATCGGCCAAAGCAGGGCTTGGGAAATTAACATGTTTACAGGGGGTGAAGCAAGCTATTGGAATGACTGCAATAGACTGTGTATAGAAAAATGCGAGCGATGTCAAATGATAAGTCATGCATAAGAGAGCGGTGGAGACTGTAGCATTATGGAGGGTGCATGACCTATCCAAAAGCAAAATAACTACTCAGCTGATTGGTGCCTTGGGAATATGGGGATTGCATTCCCAGCTCCTTTTCTCCTATTTTATCTTAATTTTGTCTCCTGGTTTGTACATTTTGTCAGATAATTCAGCTTTATAACATGTGGAAACCAAATAAAACACACTTATCATAGGCTGTCAACTTGAAACTGTGATAGGAAAAAAAAAAAGCGACTCTGGCAGTATTTCTCAGTAACACCTTAGTTGAAAGGGTGATCCCTTCTGATTATGAATATTTTTAATATCTGGCATTCTCATTTACAAAGTGTCATGAATCCTTTACCCATGTTCCCCTGATGGAAGGAGATGTTGAAAATTTTTCAGCTTTGGCACATACTATCTTTGCAAGACACAAGGCTGAAAAATACTTGTGTGGCTTTGTCAGTCTTTGTAGACAAATCCTAACTAAGTGTATCAAATCCGTTTTTTAAATTGTTTTTCAGTGTTTGTTAAGCAATAGCACAAGACATGACAAAATGGAAAACACGGCCCCTGCCCAAGGGGCGTGAAGTCTACACAAGGAAAACAAAACATCCCAGAAATAAAAACACCAGCTGGGAGAAGACATAATTAATGAAAGACTGCCAAGATCATTGTCTTGCTGCAATCACCAGGTGTTTCTGACACTTCAGCAGAGACTGATGACTCGCAGTGAAGCGCACAGACCAGGGACTCACCTGCGCGTGGGACTGAAATGGAGTGTGAAGCTTTCATATGTGGCAGCGCTTCACTCTGTCAACACAACGCAGCAAGCAAAACTAACTGACTTGCAAAGCCCCGTAATGGTCCTTAATGACAGTCATTCTACAGTTACATAGCTGCCTTGACCTTTGCAGAAAATTAATAGCATTAAATTGCTTTACCTCTTCCAGACTCACCCCAGTTTATTTTGGAAAGGATTTTGCTATTGTTGTCTGAATTTTTCAAAGGACTTTAGGAACGGATGAGGGAAAATAGATGGGGAACATACACTGTAACCAACATAATATGATCCCAATTTTGTTTTTACAAAATGTATGTATGCAAAGAAAAAAATCTACAAAGAAACAAACCAACATGAACTGGTTTCCGAGTGCTCTCAGGTGATTGTTAATATAACAGCAAGCAGAAACCAACCGTGTTTTGTTTTGTTTTGTTTTTTAAGTATTTCTTCTACAAATCCGCTCTATGAATTTGAATGCCTCTTGGATGAAATTTCACAGAATTCCCAAAATTTTTTTCTGGTGACCCTTAAGTAATAAAAGAATAGCCTCCCCCAGTAAGAAAAAGTCTAATTTGATCTAAGAATAGTATAGCTCCAGTCAGGTAAAATATTAAAACTCCAAATTCTTATCCAATGTAAGTATTACCCATTAAGCAGCACAAATGCCTGTTTAGACCAAAGATGATTGCACAGTGGAGAAGAGATGACAGCTGAGCTTCTCCCTTTGCATCCTCCGCAACTTGCTAACTGAAACATGTGGCCTCTTCAGGGTCGGTGGACAGCGGAAGGTGAAGCCAGGTAAAGGGGCAGGGAAGGTTTGTCTTGAATGACTCACCTGTAATCTGGGTCAGCGCCTCGGGAAATGGCTCTCAGGAAGTGCCTTTGGAAATGACTGCTTCTTTTAAGGGGATCCTTTGCAAAGTCTTCAGAGATTTATCTCTGGCCATCTCTGATTATAGTCACCTCTCACACCCTCAACGCCTCTCCTCTAATATATTTCTGAGGTTGCCTCAGCCCCAGGGACTTTCCATACTCCACATCCAGGTTGTGACCCTATTGCCCCTTCATATAATATTCTGACAGTCTTCTTTAATATTAATCCCAGACTGCTCCTTTCTTTGGTGTCCAAATCTGGTCCACAACAAGGAAACATCTTTGTCCCACCTTCAAAGAAAGTACAGTGCCCTCCCTCCCTCCCTGGTCATACTCTTATCTTTGGGTTTCTTCTGGAAGGAATCAGACTCCAGTTTTGATTTCACCAGACTCCAGGTGACAAATGTCAAGTCTTCCAAGGAGATCTTCCGATACCCCATGTCTCATTTGGCCAAGGTGAGGAAAAGCATCTCCATCTCCTATGGCCTTCCCATGGAAGGTCACCCTGGGTTAGCTCTGCTGATGGATTTCTCCATCCATGGTGCCTCCTGCTCAAATTGTCCCCATTTCACTTTAGGAAGTGGGGTCCAGGAAACCTATTGTATTTTTCTCAGTTTTACGAGTTTCTACTGAAACTTAGTGGGAAATAGAATAACACTAACATATTGCTGAATTATTTTCTTTTGTATGTTTTTCTCTTTGTTTTCTTATTTTATTTTACCTTTATGTGAATTGTTGATTATGAAAGAAAAAAATTAGTGTTTTTTTTCCTGAGTATCAAGTGTTAATTTTTTGAAAACAGTTTGACATCAGTTGCATGTATTTGTTCAAAAAAACCCTTTAAATTTATTTTTTAACTAGATCAAGCACAGAATAATTCCCTTGAAATTTGTAATTATAAAAATATTTAAAGTATATATTAGACATTCGCCACCTGTATAACCAGAACAAATCACTTTATACCACATCACCAAGCCCACATCAATGCCACTTCTCTCCCTATTAACATTTCCTGTTGTAATTTAAAGTTGTCATGGTGATAAGATCATAGGCTTACTAAGAAAAAACAACTAAGCTATCCAGAAAAGGTATTCAGGAATCTCCCGGTTCTGGCTCAGTCACCATTATCTAGAGACTTAATTACAGCTCTTCAGTTTATAAATTCAACTTGATTAGAAAACACAGAATTTATTAGACTAAGGATAACTAAACTAAATCATCTAAGAGTGAAATATGTCACCTATGTATTGGGTCAAAATCTCAGATTATAAACCTTGCTGTTCAAGAGATGTTAGGTTATATTTCCTCCTTGAATTTTCCTTCTATTTTGAAATGTTATTCTGCTGAGTGGAGAAATTGAGTATTGGGCACGTCCTGGTCCCCCGTTGTTTGGGTTTTCTTCATTATCTCGGGGTATCTACACAGGATGGGGGTGAATGGCTTACACATTCCTTTGGGTGAAGGCAATCTGATTTCCACTAGTCTTGATAAAACACCACTTCCTCAGAAAAAAAAGTCTCCCCTGACTTTCTCACAAAGTCCCTCCCAGCTGCTCAAGCACTCACAGGTTCTCATTAACAGATGTTGGCAAGCACCCCAATGGGATCACTCTAAAAAACAGCCTAGAGCCAACATGTAGGAGAAAGAAAAGTATAAACAAATAAATCAGAGGGGGCAAAAGACAAAGCAGAAAAAGTGGGCCAAATAGGATAAGAAGTTTAAAATTTATCTGTTGTCTGCGATTTCAAAAGCCATGATAAACTACCGTTTTCCGGTTTTGGAAGCATCGATGTGGATTTAGGGGCTAGTACCAAGAAGAGCTCACAATCCCCCAAAAGACAGTGTAGTGTTAAATATGGACAACTCATCTTCAAGAAAATGACCGAGTCTGGTAGAGGATTATTTAATAAATTGTAGCCCTCGTGCACTAAATGGTGCTTCTGTGGCCTGGGGAAGTTAATTTATTTTTTTTCAAAAGCTCAGTAAGCATCCACTGTATGGCTACCCTGGTGGGATCTAACCCAGAAACCATATTGGATCCAGTCCTTCCACAACATATTTATTGCAAGCCTACAATGAAAAATACTAAGTCAGATCAGAGATAGAGAGCATACATAACCACATGCACCGTGGAAGGTGGCAAGTGCCCAAGAGAAGAAAAGAACAATGTTACATGAGCTGAGAGGAAGGTATAGAGTTTTTCAAGGAAGGAATTGGACAGCTTTCCAGTGATTTAAGCCGAGTTCTAAATAACAAGGATGTGGGTATGTGGAGGGGATGCGGAAGGGCAGTCCAAGGAACTGGCCTGGGCTGAGGCAAAGAGCAGGAAAGGAAGGAACTGCAGAAGGGAGAGAAGGAATAGGCTGCAAAGACAGGTTGGGGCACAGACAAGGAAGGCCTTGAAAGTCCACATCAAGACTTGGAAGACTTTTTGCTGTTGTTTATTTTTCTATACTAGGGATGCACTTGTGATTATTGAGGAAAAGAGTGTAAATATCAGAGCTGTGCTTCAGAACACAATGGGAAAGAGATTGTAAAGTAGCTTAGGGGATGGGACTGAGGAAAGTGAGGTGAGAAACAGAGTCTTAAATAGTCCCAGTGACATCAGCAGAAAGCCTCACCTGAGACTGTGTCCCCCTGCACCCTCCTCCCCCACGGAGGTGCTAAACAGGAGAGAGTTAGATGATAGCTGAATGAAGATGGGGGGGAGAGTGAATGGGTCACATTCTTCACCTAGCAAAAGATTGGGAAATATAACCTGAGGAAGACAAGTGAGTTTTTAGAGAAGGATAATATTGATTCCTACACATAAATCTAAAACTAGATACAAAGGTTAAGGTCACCTGACACGTGAGAAGTCAGGGTCATGAATGATTGGAAAGGATCTTGGAACTCTCACTGGCTCACTTCTTCTCCCTCAGGAAGAACAGTTTAGCAGATATATTTACTTTCTTCCTTGTTATTCTACCCACCTGCTGTAGCCTCACGATATATGTAGCCAAGTACCACTTTCTTTAAAACATAAGTTAAAAACAAAAGACTTTATTGTATTTTTCTAGACATAAAAAATCAACTGCTCACTAAAGATAAATAATTTAATAACTTGGAAAAGTCAGGAAATTACTTAAATTTCATCCCCTGAGATAAGCACATTTAATTTGTATAAAGCATTCTAAATACATGTAGATACACAGAATTTAAGTCACTAGGTTGGTAGATATACAGATAGAGCAACATATATTGCTGGGTAAGCTTTTTATTTGGAGCACCAAATTCCTGTGCTCTTTTTTTATCTTAAAATTTTGTCATTGTTGCTTTTACATCTCCCATAGTGAACTCAAGATTAAAATCTACAATGAAATTAGAGAACTCCGTTTAGCTATCTCTTGGAGCATGTTACTGTTCTTATTGTAATTAGTTATACTATGTATATAGGACATTTGCTGCGAGAGAGCTGGCAGCCCTCGTCAAACTCCAGGAAGTGAATAGGAATTACTTTTAATCCCGGTGCTCAGATTCATAAAAGCAGAAATCCAGCAGCTCAAGGTCACCTTGCCCAGGAAAAACAGGCCTGGAAATCAAATCCAGGGTTCTGCAGGCTGAACCTTTCACGTAAGAATGAAAATCTCTTCATACAATGTTCAGTCTCACAGATCTGGACCCAAGGGAGTCTACGTCCATCTCTTCCCTCTACAGACAAGGAAAAAAAACATGCTGAGAGGTTTGATATCTGGTGTGGGTCGTGTTAAACGACTGATCTAGACAGTTCTTTCCATTGTCTTAAATCAAGACAGTGTACACACCTTCTTGACTACTTTTGAAGACATTAAGAAAGATGGTTTCCAAAAATATTTTAAGAAATTAATTAAAAACAAATCTTGAGTAGAAAATTAGAGTCCATGAAAAGTGAAGAGAATATCTTGGCTATTTTGACTATTTTTGACTTGATAAAAACAATTTGAAAGTTAATTTAATTTTTTTAACTCAGTGTCTTCTACTTCAATGAGTTTGTTAAATTAAGTTATTAATCAATATGTGTTTTATGATTTTTAATTAACTTTACTTTTTAAACATTGTATAAAGCTTTGTTATACATTCAAAACAGATTTTGTTGAAGTGTAATATAATCTTGTTTTTTTTTAAGTGTGTATGGGGGGATTGAGTGTGTAGGTGTTTGAAAGATCATATATCAAAATAATGACATTGGATGGTGAGTGTTCAGATTATTTTATCTTTTTCTTATCTGTGCTTGCTTATTTTCTCATTTTTCTATAATATAAATATATATTTATTTATTATATAATGCAAGAAAGAATTTTGCCAGCAAATTAATGAACTTCCAGCCTCTGTGGGAAAATAGCCATTGATTGTATTTGAAAAGCAATGTGCGATTTTTCATTATGGCAGATACGGTGCCTGGCTTGCCTGCTTGATATCTGTTCCAACCTCCTTCCAAGATATCTTCCCATCCTGCAGTGTTTGGAAAACTGAAAGTGATAGTGTTAGGCTCCTTTGCAGCTAGGGTTTCAGATGAGACTTGGGTTGTGCCAATGAGATGCCCTCATGCCCAGCTGGAATTTGAAAAGTAGGGACTCTGTGGGGTGCAAATCATGGCAGATCATAGCAGAAGCTGTATGGTTCTGTAGTCCCCTGGCCTCAGTTTGCTGCCTCTGCAACTGCTGGCAGCATGGCAGCAACGTCCTGATTATAAAGGAAGCATTGTGATCCTGGGGCCAAGTGCGGTTTATGGGAACTCTACCTACCACCTGCTTCTTTGGCTTTTCCGATGATATCATAAACCATCTTATGCATAGTAAAATCCCATTCTGCTTAAAACTATGACTGTTCTGTTGCTTGCAACTGAACATTAGCCCATGGAGTCATGTTCAAAATGGTCTTGTACATCCATCTTCAAGTCCTTAAGAGCTACTATTAATGTTTGTCCTTTTGTAGTTTCAACAGTAATACCTACCTGTTGTAAAAAAAATAATAATAAAATTAAGCCATACAAAAGTTATATACTGAAAAATAAAAACCAGTCCTCATGGTCCCCACCCTCATCTTATACCTCAAAGGATCCACTATTACTAGTTTGGTGTTTCCTATTCTTCCATATTTTTCATGCCTAGGACGTATGAAAACACAAATAGGTTTTTTTGTTTGTTTTGGGTTTTTTTGTTTTGTTTTGTTTTTACATTTTTACAGAAACGACATGATACACATTTACATAAATCTTGCAACTTAATTTTTTTAATCTTTTCATATTTGTATGTACTGAACTACCTGGTTCTTTTGAACTACTATATGTTATTCTGCTCTTTGGAGAAACTAAATCATTTTCCTACGGATGGAAGTGCTAACATTTATAAACAATGTTGTAAAAATCATCTTTTATCATAGATCTTTGCATGTACATTTCAATATTTCTTGAGATAGATTCTAAAACCGAAATGCAAAAAATATTAAATGTTAGCAGATTGGATTTAGCAGTGTTTTTAAAGAATAATGTCTGCTTTGCCTATTACTATACTACTGGTGCTCAGAACAGCATCTGCCGTGTAGAAAGAACTGAATAAATATGTGTGAAATGAATGCCAAATGAATGATTGAAAATAGATTAGGAACTGTGTTAATGCAATTCACCACATGAACAAATTAAAGTAGAAAAAATAAATATATATACAACCATTATGATGGATGTCCCCACAAATCAGGTAAAACTCCACATTCATTCCTAACTTTTTAGAAAAAATTATTCATCAAAATATAGAAGAAATATAATTAGCTTGATAAAAGGACTTATCAAAAACCAACAGCAAAATATATTTCTAAATATTTATAAAAGGAGGAGTAATTACCTCCTTCAAGGACTCAACTATGAATAAAAATAAACTTGCAGGCCTGAGATAGAATAGAAGGCAAAAATATTAAAATAAGATATAAAATATTAAAGACCTTGAGACTTCCATGAAGAAATGCAAAACAGATATAATCAAAAGGCAAAATCATCAGCCACAGAGGTGCATTGAGTTTATTCTAAAGAAGTTCATCATATTGAGAGCAGACTCAGTGGTCCAATTTTAATATCCAAAAACCATGGATACTCAAGGAGCAGTGACCAGGCTACTGCTGCCCTGACCTTTCCAGTTCTCCCAACCTCGTCAACAGAAACAAAACCGATTCACCTTTTCCCCTCATGTTCTGCTCTATCAGTTCTAAATGCTTCCCGTCCCCTAATTATGCTCATTTGGAAGATACGGACAGGCCAAGAACAAGGCTCTTTTTAACTTCAGGAAACTCTGTGGTATAAATTCAAATTGTAGGAAACCATCAAGTAACCCATAATTTGGAATATTACATAACTATTTAAAAACATAGGCATCTTTATATGTTCTGATATGAAAAAAAAACCCTAAGATGTGTTAAGTGAAAAAGATGACAATGTATATAGCACAATTATATATTCACCACTTTTGTCTCTAACAATTTTTTGAGTTGTCATTTGCTTAAGTCTACTTATTTAAAATGTATAATTTCATAATTTTAAGCATATTTATAGAGTGGCACACCTACCACCAAAATCTTATAGAATATTTTCATTATTTGGCCCCCCCAAAAAATCTCCATACCCATTAACTGTCACTCACCATTTCCCCTCCCTCCAGTCCCAGGTAACCACTAAAGGACTTTCTGTTTCTGTGGAGTTACCTATCTGAACATTGGATATCAGCGAAATCACAGACTCAGTGGTCTTTTGTAAACAGCTTCTTTCACCTAGCATATGTTTTCAAGGTTTATGCATGTTGTACCATATATCATACTGCATTCTTTTTATGAACCAGTGATATGATATATCACATTTTATTCATCCACTTGTCAGTAGATGGACATTTGGGTTGTTTCTACTTTTTAGCTATTATGAATAATGCTTCTATAAGCATTCATGTAGATGTGTTTGTGTAGACATACGTTTTTACTTCCCTTGAGAATATATCTAGGAATGGAATTGCCATGTCATATGGTTTAACATTTTGAGGAACTATCAGACTGTTTTTCAAAGTGGCTGCATATTATATTCCCACCAGCAACACATGAAAATTCCAATTTCTTTATACTCTCACCAGCATTTGTTATTGTCCATGTTTTTTATTACAGCCATACTACTGGGTATAAAACAGCATCTCATTTTGGTTTTGATTTGCATTTTTCAAATGACTAATGATGTTGAGCATCTTTTCATGTGCTTATTAGCCATTCATAGATATTTTTTGGAGAAATGTCTATTCAGGTCTTTTGCCCATTTTTCAATTGGGTTATTTGTCTTTTATTAGTGAGTTAAAAGAACTATTCATATATTTTGAATACTAATCCCTACTCAAATACATGACTTGCAAATATTTTTTTTCCATTATGTGAGTTGTCTTTTCACTATCTTGATGATGTCTTTTGAAGTAAAAGAGTTTTTAATTTTTTAAAGATTTTATTTATTTATTTTTATAGAGAGAAGGGAAAGAAAGGAGAAAGGGAGAGAAATATTTCTCTGAGAGAGAAACATCAATTGGTTGCTTCTTGTATGCACCCCAACCGGGTACCGAATCTGCAACCCAGGCATGTGCCCTGACTGGGAATCGAACTGGTAACCTTTCACTTTGTGGGACAATCCTCAACCAAAACTGAGCCATACCAGTCAGGGGGAAAAAAAAGTTTTTAATTTTGAAGTATAACTTTCCAATATTCTCTTTAATTACTTGTATTTCTGATGTCATGTTTAATTTTCTTTTTTGCCTGACCCCAAGTGTTGTATACAGTTTCTAAAGCACACAGAATCCTGTGTGAGCATATGTGCTTTTCTTCTCTGAAGAGTCACAGAAATATTAATAGGTAACTTTGTGGGGAAGGACAAGGAGAAGGAAAGAGAATTTTACGTTTAACTTTATTCATCTGTATGGCCTAATTTTTTTATTGTCTGTATGTGTCACATCTATTTTAAATATTTTAAAAAATCCTCTTTGAATAACAAATAGCAATTTACTATTGCTGGCATTTTAAAAGGCCTGATAAATGACAATTCTAGTTCCTGCCTGAATTCAAAACCAATTGAGATACAGACACAGAAATCAGGTAGGTGGAAGTCATATGTCAACCTGATTTCTGATACAGCCATATTAAAGGAAATGTCTTAATGTAAGAGCCAAAGTGACCTGTTAAACACCATGACTAGCCTGGTTTAATTCTTGAAATAGTCTCCCCAAGAAAACATTTGAGTCTAAGAGTGTGCGCACTGCCTGAGGATCAGCGCTGAGCACTGTTCAGGGGAGATGAGGACAATAGCAAGAGATAGGATCCTTCAGGCCTAAGAACTTTTATTGGGTTGTCCAAAAACTCCATTTAGTTTTTTCCATAAAATAGAAGACACATTTTTTATTTTTACTAATAACTGTATTGATTTGGATATTTTGATTATGTTGGCTGTCTCCCGCTATTGGCTTCTAGTGGGTAGAGGCCAGGGGTGCTGCTAAACATCTTCCAATGCATAAGGCAGCCCCACAGCAAAGAATTATTTGGCCAAAATATCAACAGCACCAAGAAACTTCGCAAACCACCTTGGACATGTTTGATCAGTCACAGCGTCCTCTCCATACATGGCACAAAGCTTTTTTTTTTTTTGCATTTCGGTTGCATTTTTACCTTTCTTGAAATAATAAACCATAATAAGCTGAAATGTCACACATCTTCTTCCATCTTCAATGTTAAAAATGGCTGCACAAAAATTCACCAGTTTTGATAAGTTATTTCAAATGCACACTGATATGACAGCTGCCACAATACAGTCTAACAGAATGGTTTCAAATGAAGTTAAAGACAACTAAGCACTAGCAGAGCCATCTTAGGGAAAATACATAATGGACTTTTTGGCCAACTCAATACTATATTGGCTCCACCCAAGAGAAAGTTGTAAATCAATACCTTTCACCCACCAAGCAATCGGCTCACTCTACCTCCATGACAAGAACTAATTGTGGAGGCAAGAGGCTTGAAACATTTAAGAAAAACCCCTCTCCATAGACTACAGAGAAGTAGGTAAAATAAGCATCTCCCTGATAATTATCATGAAATTGTAAACTACAGTATAGAAATTTGTACCTAGATATTATATATTCTTATATCTTGTTACTGATGATACATTATAAAAATGGTGTGTACATGTCAGTAATTGCTAATTAAGTAGCAAATTAAGGACCTAAACCACCCAGGAAACTCCAAGGCATCTGAATAGGCATCACGTTTCTTAAGAAGGATATTTGGAGGGGAAACTCAAGACACTAGAACAAAGTATTTGCATTCAAGAAGTAGAAAGCAGAATAAGATTCTAAAGCAATGAACGGGTCTGGGAAGTAAAAGTCTTTTCAATATAGAAAAACATCAACAGAATATTTACTGAACCACTTCTTGCTCACCACGGTGACAGGTACTTAATGAGGCCAGAGCTTTCCAACCCAGTGCTACAGTGTACCTCACGCCCCAAGAGGCTGATGCTCTTAGCCCTCAGAGAAGGTGGCCAGAGTCTGGAGTCATTGGAGTACACAGGTTGGTCAGGCCAGCTTTTTTCGTGTCATGTCCCTGGTGGGTCACCAAAGATTCATATTTTTCAGTGTTTGTCTTCATAGGAATGATATTGGAAAGCACTGTGACATTAAGATATAGTGAAGACTAAGGTCCAGTCATGGCTTTTAGAAATCTCTAGTGCAGTGAGGAGAAACAGGCATGTAAACAAATAACTCTAGTTACTAAAATTCCATGCATTAATGCTAAAATAGAAATAAGTACAGATGAGAGCCTCATTCAAGGCACTACAATAATAATTTGTTTTTGTTGAGTAATTACTTGGGTTAAAGTCCTGTGGTAAGCAGTTTACAAATATTATTTCTGTTGTGCATTAGAACACTCATAGGTGGATTCTATTATAATTCCCTTTTCCAGATGAAAATATCAAGATGCAGAAGAATTAGGTAGCCGAGGTTCCTAGTTAATAAGCAGAGGAAACAGGATTTAAACCTTGCTGTCTGAAGCTGGAGGTCTTACCTTATGCACTGACCACAGGCAAGTTTTACACCCAATGGTGGTCAAGAAGAAAGTACTTAAATATGGCACTGAATGGTATCTCTCAAATACCTTCTCATTTAATTATTGAGGCAATAAGTTTGTCCTTGCTTGGAATATATCAGATTGAATGAGTAACACTATATTTTAAGGGTCTAAATGACCAGTAGAAATCTAAAACTACCACATGCATTTGAAAGCAAAGCTCCAAATTTGGTAGCCACTGAGCAGACTCACATCTTCATGAGGACAAGGCAGGTGTACTGTCTTCTTCATCTTTGGCTCCTTAGCACGATACCTAGTATAGATGAGAAACTCACCAATATTTTTTGGATAAGTGATTAAATGAACAAATAAAATAGTGGAAGAACAAATTAAAATAGCTTCCACACACAAAAAATAACAACAGTCACAGAGGAAAAACATGACGCAAACAAAAATTAGTAGTGCCTTGACTATCTGCAATGATACAAAACAGAATTTGTGTAAAAATCATAGTTCACAGTCTTGACACTGAACTTATTGTATTGCTTGAATTCTAGAGTATGACATCTCCAAGGGTCATAGAAGGTATCTAGTGTGATTCAGTTGTGAAATCCTCTCTCGTGACCTAGCAGGATGTCACTAGGTCTCCATTTGAATGCGTCCCATGGTAAAAAGCTGCTGGTAACTAGCTTATATTTTTAAGTATATGGAAGCCTTCCCTGTCTTGATCCCCTATCTCCTTTCTGTTCCTAGTTCTTCTACTGAAAACCACATCTAATCTTTATAGCTCATCATGGCCCATTAAATATTTGAAGACATTTATCATGTTTTCTCATTTGTACTCCCATATTTTTTCTGTTTTCCTAGAGTACGATTTCTTCCTATTGATTTCATATGACATGTGCATACGTATTTCAACACATATGTGATTCATGAAAAGTAGTCCCAATCACAGTTGGAGACTTGAGAAGTCCTTTCACAGACCATACTCAGGAATTCACAGAGACAAAATTATGTGTTCCTAGATGGAGAGAGAGCTGTCCAGGTCTTCAAAGTTCCCCAGGGGAGTAATAGATGTAAATACCATTTATTCCAATTCCCAGAGTGAGAATTCTGCAAGACATAAAAAACTCACTTTTGCATTTTCTTGGGGCAATTTTTATACCCTCATGGGCTCCTCTCCCATCTACCTATTCTAGAGTCTGTGTTTATGTACTCATCAGGTGCAGAGAAATAACCCAACATGACCCTGACCCTAAGAGTTTACTGTGACACTGACTTTGAAATGTCAAGTTTTCAGGAACATCTCTCAGCAAGCCTAGGAGTCTGGCCTGGCTAAATGTCATTCCTACATACCCAGAGTATTTCTCTTATCCCAATTTTCCTCCTCAGCCTTGCTTAACTTTTTTAGTATCCAGATTTCTATCCCAGGAGAATGAAGGGCCCCACCCAGTGCTGTTGTAGAAAAATCAATCCAGGCTCAGAACGTAAAAACAGGACTTTGCTATTTTTAAGCACTGTCATGCACGAAGTAAGGGGCACTGAAAGAAGAGACCACCGTATCCAGTTCCCTAATGCATCTACATGACAGTCTTCGGTTGGTACATGAGCACAGCCCAAGACCCTCCAAGATTTGCTCGTGATCAGGAGGGCAAGTGGGTGACATGACATGTATATAAGGAAAATGAGATCTCGTGACATTCAATAGAAACGGAAAAGGGGGAATGTGTACTTACACCTTAGCGAACTACACAAAGACTGTATCAAAAGGATGTCAGTAACATGCATCTGAAAGAAGTCACAGGATTGTACAGGAAGCCATTTAAGATCTCTGTGGGGTCATAGTGTTTGTCCAGGACAAGAGAACATCGTAGTTTCTTCCATATTTTTTAAAGATTTTGTTTTTTTATTTTTAGAGAGAGAAGGAGGGAGAAAGAGAGGGGGAAAAATGTCAAAGTGTGAGAGATGCATCAGCTGGTTGCCTCTCACAGTCCCCCAGCTGGGGACCTGGCCTGCAGCCCGGGCATGTGCCCCCCACTTAGAGTCAAACCCCCAACATTTTGGCTCACAGGCCAATGCTCAATCCACTGAGCCACACCAGCCAGAACAGATTTTTTTGTTTGTTTTTTTATGCTATTCCAGTTGTCCCAATTTTTCTCCCTTTGCCACCCTCCCCCCGGGCCACCCCCCCAACACTGTAGATTTATAAAGGTGTCCCAATATCTGTCCAGGAGGATAAAATATTAAGGATCCCTGTTAGTTGAAAATTGTATTGCTTTGAAACTATGACACAGAGTTCTGTGGCTGGTGAACCTGCTTTCCCCGTCTGTACAGAATAGACCGTGCACCTCATTTCTAAACAGCGACTTCTTCCTTCACGCTCCTGGGAGGAGAAGGCGTCCCGTTGCTCGCTACACTGGGAGCTGCTTTGCTTATTGTGTGTCATGCTCCCTATCACCCCTCAGCCACAGGGGACTTTTAATGTTTTAATGGGGGCAGAGAGTGGTTTCAAACTGTCATTACTGAACAAAAGACCCATTTAAAAAATAAAACAGTTTTTATATATTTATCTGGACCTTTAAATTGAAATCATGTTAAGGAATTACATCTGTCTTTTAAGAAGTCATTTTTTGCCATTTAGTAATGAAACATAATTGTACAAACCGATGCTAATTTATGACAATGAAACAATAAATATTGATGAAATAAAAATCCCTAGACTTCAGCAATGAGAACAGGCATTTAGATGAATTCTCCACACTGGCACCAAAGCAATCTTTTCAAAACACTATCCAGTTTGTATTTCTTGCTTCCAACACTTCACTAGCTTCCCACCATTTGTAAAATAAAGTCAAAACACATCAGTAAGATAAAATATTTCTTTCTTGGTTGACTCTTGCTTATTGCTTATATTCCACCACACGCATCAACTCTTTTGTTTTATACAACAGCAATGCTAAGCTACTCATACTTTCCATGTACACCATCCCAGCTTATGCCTCATCCTTGTAATGGAATTTCCTTCTCCAATGTTCACCCAGTAAGACCTACTCATCTTTCAAAATCTAGCCCAGATTTTACCTACACTAAGTATCCTTTTGCTAATGCTTCTCTGGATGAATTCATCACTCTTGCATTTTTCTTCCACCTCTGTACCTCACCTATGTATTTATATTTCTAATAGCTGCGATGTCTTGTAGGCTCTTTGAAAACAAACAAAATTTGGTGTCAAAGTACATAGAGTACTCTGTAAATGTAAGCACTCTATAATTTTTAAAAATTCTATAACAGAGTATATTATTTGATACATGAATACTTTATATTTTTACAGACTCTGGAAAAATAAATGCAAATATTAGTGCTTTCATGTAATATAACTCAGGCAAAATTCTCAGACCAATATTTCCTTATTGTTAATACAGAACAGCTAGTAAAAAAAATGTTAGAATCAGAACCTAAGACTTTTGACTCTTATATTGTCCAATATTCTGTTTACTACCTACTTTGATGACAAAACTTTCACGCTCAGAGTTTTTTTCATCAGCCTGAGGAGAAGGATCTCTATGGGATGAGTCTCAAAATAATTATGCTGAGGGAATGAGGCCAGACAAGAAAGAATGTATATACCATATGATTCTATTTATATAAAAATGTAGAACAGTGGTTCTCAACAAGAGCCAGTTTTACTCCTAAGGGAACATTTGGCAATGTTTGGTGACATTTTGTGTTGTGCATCGGGGACAGAGGTGCTCCTGGAGGGTAAATCTCCTGCAATGCCCATGACGGCACTCTACAACAAAGAATTATCTGATCCAAAGTGTCAATAGTGTTGAGGTTGAGAAAGTCTGTGGAGAACATGTAAACTAATCTATAGTGACAGGAAGAAAATCAGTGGCCGCTTAGGGATGGGAGAAGGTGGCAAGGAAGGATGTGAGAAAGGGATTTCAAAAGACCTCTCGGAAACTTTCAGGGGTGATGGATACATTTACTGTCATAATTTTAGCAATCATTTCATAGGTATGAACATGTCAAAACTAATAAATTTGTACATTTAAATATGGACAGATCATTATTTGTCTTTTATGCCTCATTAAAGTTGTTCTTTCAAAAGGTTTAAAAATTAATTGATAGAACAACAACAACAAAAGATCCCTATGGTATGAGTTCAAGTCCTCAACAATCCTCTGTTACTTAAAAATATCATGCTCATTAGAGTGACCAAAATCTGGCTTTAGAATGTCATCATGATCTCTTGGAGAATTAGTAAGTTTCCTTTCCAAGCATAATCCCTGGCAAGTTATGATCCACTTCAGATGGTAGATTAAAATCATAAGGAAGATTCAGAAGCCAAGATGTAGGTAATGGTTTGATACAAAGTATAACGTGTTTATTTATATTCCAAACAAGCCAAAACAGAAAAAGGTGATGAACATTAAACATTGTCCATTGATCATTGAAGAAGAAGTCTGCTGTTGAAACTAAGCACCTTGTATGCACCGATCAAAGTGGGTGGGTTTGTGGAAACTAGAGAGCCACCTCTAAGAAATGCCCAGTTGTGAGAGTAGTGACTTTCACCTGCACCCTGTACTTGGTGGGAACTGATACAATTACACAACTGGGTAGAATGAGTAGGTGTTAAATAAAAAAGAAAATTTGTACAACACTTCTTGTGCTTGTTAGAGCCCATTTGTGGTAGCCATAACTCTAAGATGGCCCCCAATGATCCCACCTCCTTGTACTGACATCCTTAGATAGCTTTCTCCCACACTGTACAGAGTGGGTCTACCTTGGCAATAAAAAACAGCAGAAATTATGGTATGTCACTTCCAAGATTTATTTTATTTTTTATTTTCTTAAAATCTGTAAAATTACAGTTTGCATTCAAAGTTCTTTTGTATAACTTTCAGGTGTACAGCATAGTGGTTAAATAATCATATACTTTAAAAAGTATTCCCCCTGATATTTCCAGTACCCACCTGGCATCATATTATAATATTATTGACTATATTTCTTATGCTGTACTTTACATCCCATGACTATTTTGTGACTATCAAATGACTTTTTTTTTTACTTTAAGGTTTTTTTTTTATTTCTCAAGATAATTTTAAAAAGCACTTCTGTTTATATTTTGGTCTCTCTCTCTCTCTCTCTCTCTCTCTCTCTCTCTCTCTCTCTCTCTCTCTGATATGCACTCTGGGTAAGCCACTTCTGACCCTTAGAAACTGAGTGTGATAATAATAAATGCTTGTTATTTTAAGCTGCTAAGTTATGGGACAATCTGTTATGCATCAATAAATATTATACCAGCCTACTCCTGGAATGCGGAGGTTAGACATAAGTCTACATTTGGTATGTAGATTTTCTTAGGATGCTCATGTTCTAGCCTAATAGCTACTCCTAGGATGGCATCCCAGCACCTACAAGTGAACAAATATGCTATTTAGATGCTGGGGGGAAAAAAAACAGAAAGAAGGGAGAAGCTGTAAACAAACCTGGGCTCCCTGGGTCTGTGTTAAGAAGCTGGGTAAAGAAAGAACATCCCTGTGGCTGGGAACAAATATCTGAAGCTGATTGGGAAGCACACTGTGGAGACCTTCGTGGAGGTCCTTTTATGTACCTGCTCCAAGCAAACAGACTACAGGCTGGAATGGGATTCACAGGCTAAGCAGAGATTTACTGAAAAACATTTCACTTAAAATATGCACAATTAGAGCCACAGCTTTGGCTAAGGGATAAGACATCATCTCTATAAGACCCCAGTTAAAATGCACATGCCTCGTGGGGGAGGAGCAAAAAACCTCTTCCACTGATACAGCAGAAAAAGAATTGGTTAATAAGGTTAATTTTTATAATAAGGAGAGGGGGGAAAATGAGAATAGAGATCAAGTTTGTTTCAAAGGCAGTTGCTATGAAGGGCAACTGATTTAAAAATGACATCAACAATAACAACAACAAAACCAACACAGTGGTTCACAGTCTTAGCTACACAAAACACTTAGGAGACCTTTAAAAATCCCGATGTCTCGATCTATTACTTCAGTGTCTTTGAGGGTGAGAACAGACAGCAGTGTTATTTTTTTTTTTTTAAGCTTCCTGGATAATTCCAATAGATAGCCAAGTTTGAGAACCACTAAGCTGTGGGATATGAGAGATCCAAGGAGAATGCTGAGTGAGGAGGGAAAGAAAAGCACTGAATTCAGCAGATTTGTCCCATCTCTTGCACAAAGACTGCTCTGGCTGCCACTGCTTACTAGACAACATGCTACCTCAGTATCATATTCCTCCTTTTTCTCAGCACGAAGCATGCAGTTGACATTCTATAAATGTTCAATAGTAACAATGGTCTGCTGTCAGTGTTTTCATTATAGTTCTCACTGTTGTACAGCTGTCTTATCAGGAAAGAGGTTTGTTCAGCACATTCCAAGAATCCAGACATCATCACACTGGTCACATCAGTCTAACACAAGCCCTAGGGCAGTGAAAGTACAAGGGGAATGTCAACAGAAGCAGCTCCTGGAGTGTCACCTTGTTTTCCCACAGCTATGTGGCTCCATTGGCTTTCCAGAAAATCTGGGTCTTGATATCTCCTCTCTCATTTTGCAGCTATCTTACATTCCTCTCCATTGCTAAGATTTGCTGTGGCCTGAGCTCAGAATCCAGATGATCTCCCAGAGGACTAGCCCTCTGCTTCCTCTCCCTCTTAACAAAATATTTCTAAGATCACCTGGTGTAAATGTTTTGGGTAGTTGTTGGAAACCCTCCAAGTGTTGATGGGGAATGAATGATTAAGGATCAAAGCCTTAAGAAAACTACGTCTCCAATGTCATACATAATGACCTTGCACTGTGAGTAGTTTAGAATTATTGCATGTCCAGGCTCTCATGTGTCTATCTAGAATCTTGACATTACAAAACGCAAGCTTTTGCTTTGCTTTAATAAGGTCTTTAGGCTGCCAGTGGGAATTCCTTCAATATGCAAAGATGTCAATTGGCAAACAAGAAAAGTATTTGAAGGACTTCATGACCTACAGTCTTTCTTTAGTACAGTTAGATATTTTTAAATATATGAAAGAATAGTTGTGGCTCATCTTCTCCTGGAAAGCTTGTTGCCATAATTCTAACATGAGGCTGTTGTGTATTTTAGAAATGCGAGCTAGAGTTTCCTCTGTCAGCAGTAGCATCTCAAGACAACTTAGTGAGAAAATAAAGCAAGAGAAATGCAATTCTCTTGTGAATGCAAACAGCTCATTTAATTAATTACATAGTAGACCAAAAAAAAAAAAAAAAGAGGAAAATTTAAACAAGATTCTGGCTCTTTATTTATGTGAGCCCCCTTCTTTTTTTCTTTTCCTTTTTTGCCCACACACCCCCCCCAAAGGCTCAAAGTTTCAAGTTTTCGTCTTTCTAATCCAGAGACCAAAGAAGTGCAAAGACATAATTTCTTTTTTTAGTTAAAAGGACTTTTACCATAGTAATGCTGCATATTATTTCACACATCCCATTAAGAAGCAGAGATGTATTGCAAAGCAGTGTTGAAGTCTGGGGGTAATTTGTGTGCCTGAAATTCTTTATTATAGTAATTTAAACTGGAAAGATGCAATTATTATGTAGCAATAAAGGACTATTGCATTGACGACTTACTTACTCACCCATTACCTGGTTTCAGGTATGTTTTTATTGCTGCGTTGCATAATCGTATGATGGAATCTGTGGCACCTGCAGCACAATGACGCAAGCACAATGACATATACAGCATGCGTGCATACATAGGACTTTTAATTATAGCCCTGTTTATAACTGCAAATAACTGGGGGTAAACTAAATACTGATCCATAGAAAATAGTTTAAATAAATGATGACATATCTATTCATTAAAATACAAAGCAAGTTTCAAAACAATGAGGCAATTTTTGAAATGCTCCTTAACAAATATAGTTATATAAAAGTAGAAAGGTGTATTTTAGTAATTATTTGTGGGACAAAAGGGGGATTAGTCATGCATGTATAATTTGCATATGCATGGACTGATAATAAAAAGGTAATGATAATTATGGAGAAGAGGATTAGGAAGGTAAGAATTAGGGTTAGGAGGGAGAATTTTAAAGTTCTCTGTGTAGTATGCTGCCTGTACTTTTCTTTAAAATACTTCACCATAGGAAACTCTCATGCATGTGGTATCTCTGACTCTCTCATGTATGCGGGGCTCCCATACATATGTATGTATTAAATTTGGTTATTTTCTCTTGCTTAAAATAAATAAAATAAAATACTTCAATGTAGATAGTATGGTATATATGTGTATGTTCATTATTCTTAACCTATTTCTGTATCCTGAGGAAATAGTTAATATTTGAAATGCTTTAATCAGGAATACACACTTAAATATTAATAATAATTAGCACATTAAACTGTTAATCAAAAGCCCACATTTTACAAACAGGTTAATATAATCACATTATCAGTCGTACTTTCAGATCAACAGCAAAGTTCATGTTAGTTTAAAAAATATTTTATTGATTTATTCATGTATTTAAGAAATATTTATTTAGCAACTGCATAACATGCATGTATATGTACAAATGTTTGTGCATATGTACACATGCATGTACATGTATTTTAATTTTTCTCTTTTGTAGGTTTTTATTTTATTCTTGTTCAATTACAGTTGTCCCAATTTTCCCCATTGCTCTTCCCTGACTGGCCCACCCCCTCTCCCACAGTCAGTCCCCACCCCGTTGTCCATGTCCATGGGTCATTTATACGTGTTCCTTGACTAGACCCTTCCCCTTCTTTCCCTCTTTCTCCCCCTCCCCCTTACTACCTCCCCTCCGGTCATTGTCAGTTTGCTCTGTATTTCCATGTCTCTGGTTCTATTTTGCTCATTTGTTTGTTCTGTTCATTAGATTCCACTTATAGGTGAGGTCATATGGTATTTCAAAAATAAAAATTAAATCTGCTATTGAGGATTTTCTTAAAAATAATTTGATCATCATTTCAGATATGTAGTGTCTTTGGAAATTATTTAAGATGTGTTTGTAGTGTTACTTTTTACTCAAAAGTTACAGATACCCAAGGACAAAATAAGGGACTATTTTTAGGCAGAATAATTCTATTACTTGTGTTATTTGTCTTATTTATGGAATCCAGATCTCCATTATTAAGAATGGTAAAAAAAAACCTACAGACCTCAATGCTTCCTCAGAATCCCATCAAGGCAGAGGTGAGAGTAAGGGAGTAGGAAGGTATTTAAAGGGTTCTGAAAGCAGGAACTACCTTAAATATTTCCAAGTGTTTACATATTTGGTTCTCAACCTCCTCTTTATGTGTAACTATCCCAAAATGGAATATAATTCAGAAGCAGTATGTAGTTTCTTTCATTATAATGCCATGATATCAATAAATATGACTAGAATTCACACAATCTTATATTTTGGTATGATTTTCTTGGATGCTGGAATCAGAAGCAAAACAATCGCCATAAAAAATTATCAGAATTTTGGCATGTAGTTTTAAAGTTTTTGAAACTCTCAAATATTAATGACAGATTTTCTGTGTTTACTTTCTATTTGGAAAGAAATCTATCATTTCATCTTCCCAAAACAGTTGCCAATGTGCTTTCATCAGAAGAGGTTCTGGGCACACCTATCAGTCAACACCCAAGTTTCCAAATGCTAGGTGACAGCAGTGCCATTAGAAGATAATATAGACTAGGTGTGACTTCACACCTGAGTGGCTTTTCGATTCCTGTTTGACAGCATGTTAAAGGCAGTAAAAAGTGAAGATGTGCAGCACAGAGGAAACAAAATTGCCCATTCTTTAGTGCCCGGGATTAAATCAACATTTATATTAAGAACAGTTTTTAGAAAATAGATTCTTTGTCAATGACTGCCATGAAAAAACATAAAACCAGAAACACAGATAAATGAAGCAGAATAGAGAGCCCACACCTATATGGTCAACTAATGCATGACAGGAGGCAAAACTATACAATGGGGTAAAGATGGTCTCTTTAATAAACAGTGTTGAAAAAACTAGACAGATACATGCAAAAAAATGAAGCTAGACCACTTTATTACACAAAATACAAGAATAGACTCAAAATGGATTAAAGACTTAAATACAAGACCTAAAATCATAAAACTAGAAGAAAATAGTCAGTAAACTCTTTGACATCAATCTTAGCCATATGTATATTTTTTGGGATATGTCTCCCAAGACAAGAGAAACAAACAAACAAAAATAAACAAATGGGACTATAGCAAACTAAAAAGATTTTGCACAGCAAAGGAAACCATTAACAAAGTGAAAGGACAACCTATTGAATGGGAGAAGATATTTGCCAGTGGTACATCGGGTAAGGGGTTAATATCCAAAATATATAAGTAACTTATACAACTTAACACCAAAATAAAAGAAAGGAAGAAAGAAAGAAAGAAAGAAAGAAAGAAAGAAAGAAAGAAAGAAAGAAAGAAAGAAAGAAAGAAAGAAAGAAAGAAAGAAAGAAAGAAAGAAAGAAAGAAAGAAAGAAAGAAAGAAAGGAAGAAAGAAAGGAAGAAAGGAAGGAAGGAAGAAAGAAAGAAAGAAAGAAAGAAAGAAAGAAAGAAAGAAAGAAAGAAAGAAAGAAAGAAAGAAAGAAAGAAAGAAAGAAAGGAAGGAAGGAAGGAAGGAAGGAAGGAAGGAAGGAAGGAAGGAAGGAAGGAAGGAAGGAAGGAAGGAAGGAAGAAAAAAAAACTTATCTGATTAAAAACTGGGTAGAGGATCTGAATAGACATTTCTTCAAAAAGGACATACATATAGATGGTCAAAAGGAAACCCTTGTGCACTGTTGGAGAAATTGTGAATTGGTACTGCCACTATGGAAAACAGTATGGAGATTCCTCAAAAAATTAAAAATAAACTACCATATGATCCAGCAGTTCCACTTCTGGATATTTATCTGAAGAAAATCCGAAACACTAATTCAAAAAGATATAAGCACCCTTGTGTTCATTGCAGCATTATTTACAATAGCCAAGATATGGAAGTGACCAAAGTGTTCATCAATAGACAAATGAATAAAGATGTGGTGCATATATACAACGGAATATTACTCAGCCATAAAAAATAAAATCTTACCACTTACAACAATATGAATGGATGTAGAGGGTATTATGCTAAGTGAAATAAGTTAGACAAAGACAAATACCAAGTGATTTTACTTATATGTGGAGCCTAACAAAGTAAAAGAACAAAAACCCAGCCACATATCACATTAACATACAAAGTACAAATTGTTACTCACCAGAAAGAAGGATGATTTGGGAGATGGGTGGAAAAGGTAACAGGGATGAAAAAGTACAAGTTATCAGTTATTAAAATAGGCATAGGATGCAAAGTACAGTATAGGGAATATAGTCGATAAGTTCGTATTAACTTTGTATGGTATCAGATGGGTACTAGACGTATGGGCGTGATCACCGTGTTAGGTCTATAAATGTCAAATTACTATGCTGTACACCTGCAATTAATGTAATATTGTATGTTACCTGTAATTGAAAAATTTAAAAAATTAAAAGATCTCTCAATTATGTTTTTAAAAAAGTTTATGTTTATTCATGGACTTCCATTTTTCCACAGAAATTTTAGAAAGCCAGTTTCTCAAATTTTATAAAAACATCCTTATAAAGTCTAACTAACTGGAACAACATTAAATTTAAGATTAATTTGGGAGAGAAATTAAGTGTTTACTATGTCATACAATCTCATCCTGGAATATACTGTATCTCCTGATGTAAAATCTACTTTTATTAACTTAAATAGCTTTTTAAAATATGTCTACTTAAAAATCTTGTGTGTTTAGTTAAGTTTATTCCTGAAATTTTTATCATTTCTTTTGTTGTTATTGTTGCTATAAAAGGTATTTTATTTTCTTGTTTTTTTTCCACTTAGTTTTCTTGTTTTGCATAACTACTGACTTTTGTATGTGGAATTTGTACCCATGATTGTCTATTTAGCTATTTGCTCCTTCCTGTTAATTCTTTTTTCTATTTCTGGGACTAATAATAATTAAATAAGCTTGACATTTTTAACTCTAGTCTTCTATCTCTTAGTTTTTCATTTTTTTCCATTTTTTTAACCTTTTATTTTATAGGTAGTACCTCCATCTGATCTTCCAGCTGACTAATTCTTATTTCAATTTTATTCATTCTTCACTTCAAACCATCCATTGAGTTATTCCAACTACCCAAATGTTCATTAAAGACCACTGAATCACCTAATTGACACCTCGCTGTGTAAAAGAAAGACTCAAGTAAGTTCTGTCCAAGTCCTTGACCCCAAAAAACCGAGATATAACATTTATTTCCTTAAAGATGACACTAAGTTTGGCCCAGTTTTTTATAGAATAATTGATAACCAGATCATCATGAGATGGTAGTAAAAAACATTGTAATTTTGAGAGACAGATGAATCAAACCCCAATCTAGATCCTGAAAAAAATAAAAATAACATAAAACTACCTAGATTTCAAATAGAAAATAAAAGCCTCCCAGGCTGGTCCCAGTGCAGCCAATCTTTTCCCTGCTCTTACCTCCCAGTGATGTCACAAAACTCATGACATTGTGGAAATGTCAAACGCCCAGGAGCCTTCCACATCCCCGGACTCATCCCTGTGGAGCACTTGGGGGACGTGTCTGTTCTTAGTGCCGTCTCCTGTTTATTAACTGAAGTAGCTAGACTCATTAGGAATACATTGAAATGTGCTTGTGTTTGCTCTTTGGATTCTCTGAGTGATTTTTAAATCACCTTTTGTATAAGCTAAGAGCCTCTAATGAGGACAGAAACCATCAATTCAAAATAGCATTAGGCTGCAAAAAAAGAACAGCTAACTATCTTTTTGGCTGTTAGTTGACAGTCCACACATAGGGGTCGAACAACAGATTGTCATTCATCAGCAGGCCTCAATAAAGATGACAACCTACCACTGCCCTTGAAGAAAACAACCATGTATTTGCCTCTAATTTGTCTCAATTATGTAAAATTCAAAAGCCAGTTGCCCAGGAGAGAGCACTGAGCCTTGATGTAAGGGGCAGAGGGGTCTGAAGTTGTTAGACATGCTAAACCCAGTGTGCCATGGGGAAGGAGTAGAAAGATCCTTGGAAAAGTTGGATTTCTTTTTCCTACTTAGCCTCAGTTTTCTCATCCATATGAGAAAAATAATAACACTCACTCTCGGGACCAAAATGAGAATTTATGTCTAAATTGCCTGAGGAGCACTCAGGAAATGGTAGCTGTCACTTTTATCTTTAATATGTGAAGAATGAATCTCAGTAATTCAGAACAGGGCTAAAGCCTAGAGAGATCAAGGAAAGAAAGCATTCTGTGAAGATCTTACTCCCAAACCAGTGATGCTATAGATTAACTAGAAAAACACCAGATACACCACAACTAGTCACTTGGGGGTGCTAGATCAGGAGCCAGGAAGTCAGTGTGGGTAAAATATTCAAAAGAAATCAAAAGCATGCAGAGGTCATGTAGAAAGCCAATGTTTCACCTGTATAGCTCATCCCACTTTCTGCCATTTTTAAGGAGCAATTTGCCTTTTGATGGATTCTCATTATAATACTTAGAAACAGGAAATATTTAGGTGGAGGGCAATACAAATAAAATATGATGGGGAGATGTTGCTATCAAGAATTCCTCTTGCAGAGAGCACTCACTGTTTGGAAAGTACACTTTGATAAGGGTAGCAGATACTCGGTGTTGAGCCATCTTGGATTCCTCTGTGCCCTTTGACCCCGGCTTTAATATGCACCTGCCCCTCAGGGCCCATGGGGCACCTTGTCTTTGAGGGATTGTGCTCAGGCTACTGGAGCCCTTTACCTGCACAAACAGAGTCTCAAGTACAGTGGTCCCCCCTTATCCACGGTTTCACTTTCCATCATTTGAGTTAGCCGTGGTCAGCCGTGGTCTGAAAATATTAAGTAGAAAATTCCAGAAACAAACATTTAATAAATTTTAAGTAGGTATCCTTCTGAGTAGTGTGATGAAATCCCCTGCCATCCGTCTCTGTCCCGCCCAGGATGTGAATCATCCCTTCATCCAGCGCATCTATGTTCTATATGCTCCTGTCCATTAGTCTGTTAGTAGCCAGCTTGGATGTCAGATCTGCAGTCACGGTATCACAGTCCTTGTGTTCGGTAACCCTTATTTTACTTAATCAAGGCCTCCAATTTCAAGAGTTGTGATGTTGGCATTTTGGATATGTCAAAGAGAAGCCATAAAGTATTTCTTTTAAGTGAAAAGAATGTATAGGAAAAAATATATATGGGATTTGGTACTACCCACGTTTTCAGGAATCACTGAGGGTCTGGGAATGCATGCACTGTGGACAGAATGGGATGACTTCTGTGCATGACAGTTTATTACCCTTCAGGTTGGCCCTCAGCCAATGATCAATGGGAGACCAGTCTTTTGCTTCAAGTCACAAACCATGAGGTGTGATTTATACTCCACAGAATCAGGTCAAGTCCAGGACTTCATGGAGATTACACCTTTGCTTGACTTTTCCTCCTTCTTTGTTCTGCTTCCCTCACTACATTTCCAGTTTCTCCTGGGAGCACCTGAAATACACCAACTGTGCTTAAATCCTCATCTCCGGGTTTGCTTCTGGGAACCCAGCCTACAACAGTGAGCCATTCAGGTGTTGGCTGTAACCCTGAAGGGATGCTTAAGTAACAGGTTATTGCTCTCAGCCTTCTAAAATCAGTGGGTCCTATCAATCTGAGAACCCTTTGTTTCAGTGGGCTGAGAATATAAATTTAGTAGTAGTTGCTGAGACAGAGGTGGTGATCTCTGTGATATAACCACTCCCCAATCACCACGCATATACATACAAATCATCTTCTCTATGAAATTTCAAGTAATGTCTGTCACACTCTATGATGTTCACACCTAAGTGGATTCTTGTGAAGAAATGGACCACATGCTGAGTTGTTCATTGTGATGGGCAAGAAATAAAAAACAGAAATTGCTCCTGTTCACCTACTACACAAACCTAGAGAATTAGGGCCTGTTTCCCTCTTGGTAACCCCTAAAAGATAGGACCTTAAGTTGGGATCAATAAAGTGGAATGAAAAAATAACCATAATGCTCTTAGTCTCATCCTAATCTATTTGTTCTCCTTTCTCATTAACCCTTTAGTTACATAAAATGCTTAACCCATTTGTGCCAAATTTCACAATCTGTTATCAAAAATCTAACATAACTGAAATATTGGCTTCTCTCTCCTTTCAGTGATCAAACATGACCATCTACCTTCCCAGCTCCTTGGTAGCTCTTTTCCCATCTTTCCCTGTCTCTATTTTTTGGGGTGTCCTCCCATCTTCCTTTAAATGAAGGCTGGTATCATCTTGAAAAAACAGACACTCTATTTTCAGAGGCTCTGTCATCAGTGCAACTGTCTGGCATGCTGTCGCTGCCCATCTCTGTCAGTTAACACAGGACTACAACCCTTCGATGACATTATGCAAATGTGTAGCCTTCCCTGGAGACTTTCTGCCTACATGCCAATGTCTAGGTTGCACTGAGATAGCACACTGTCCACTTAGACAGCTCTACCCTACTCTGATGTGCGTAAGAAAAACAAAGAAAAATGATCTTGACCACATTTAAGGGAATCTATAATCTCTACAGTGAACAGTAACCTAGACCAAAAGTCCCACAGGGAAAAATGCCTTTAGAAAGCCATAGTCCATGTCATCCAGGAGGGACCTTCAACAGAAGTAGGATTTAAACCTCATTGAGCAAAATTGCCTTTCCTGATGCTCCAAGAGGTAATATAGGTTTTTCATGCTTTCTACAACACCCAAACTGAAGGAGACAGAGGAAGTCCACCCTTCTCAGTTTAATCAAGTTCCCCAGTCCTCCCTTCTCTCTTCCCATCTTCTTCAGGTTCATCGGGCCAATGCAGATTAAGTGGAAGCTATAACAACATTTCGGTCAGCCCAACAAGTCTAACCAACAAGCATAGTTTAAGTTTTTTCTTCTGTTTTTATGTGCTGATGGTAATTATCCTGCAGCCATTTTACAAACCTATATTTTTCCAAAGTTATGTGCCAGACCAACTCATGGTGTTTACAGTAAACTGTTTTGAACCACAATGAGAAGTAATGTTTAGGAAAAAAAAGTAATCATCTACACAATGGCATAATCTGAAACAACTTTTAGAATGCCATTAACACTGATAGGGGCTCCATTTCCCCTCCCTGGCCACGGGCTCACCCTGGGATATGCTTCAACCAATAAAAGGCAACACCGGGAGTGACACTGTACAACTTCTGAGGCTGGGCCTCAAGACATTTGCAGTTTCTTCACTGCTTGAAATACTGTGTGCTCTCTCTCTCTCTCTCTTACAGCACATCATCTGTACACTGTATTGTGTCCACCACCCCAAGTTAAGTCTCTGTCCATCACCATTTATCATCCCCTTTACCCTCCTACACCTACCTCCACCACCCCCGACAATCATCACTCTATTGTCCATTTCCATGAGTTCTGTCTCTCTCTCTCTCTCTCTCTCTCTCTCTCTCTCTCTCTCTCTCTCTCTCTTTCTCTCTTGCTTTCTTTTTGAAGCAAGGTGGCATATTCTTAGAAGTCTAAGCCAAATCTAAGTTGAGAAGCCATATGAAGAACCAAGATACAAAGAAGGTCGTGTAGCCAATACCAACAGCCAGACATGTGAGTGAGACATAAGAATGACCCAACTTGACATATCTACAGACATCTGCAGTCCCAGCTGATACCATAGATAGAATCATCCAGGAAAATCCAATAAAGCCAAAGGGTCATAAAATGTGATACATTTTTAGGCCACTAAATTTTATGTGATAATATGTAACTCACACACACACACCCCACCCCCTCTCATGTTAGGTCAGTTGATAAATTACCATTGTTTTCATCTGACCTAGATTTAAAAGGATTCTTAAACTTGCTAAACCATTAGGAAAAGCCAATTTATCTTCATGCATACAAGACTATGTCTTCTCACCTTAAAATCTACACACCCATAATTAGTAATAATACACCTGGTTATCATGTAAATGTTTATTTAAGAAATGATGCTTTTCAAGAGATGTTCTTTTATAATGTCCGAAGTAAATGGGGTTTAAAGAGTGAAGACTTTGATAAGTAGTGTAAAAATCTCAGTAAGACTTATTCTTTTGGAAAATATTTTGAGCATTTTAAGGAGAATGACACTTATTGATGAAATGTTTTCCTTCAATAATGAACTAGAAAAAAGGAAGGAAAAAGAGAAAATACTTTTGGTAATGTCATTTTATTGTCATTAAATTGACCTTTGATTTCTGATATGTTTCTGAAAATATATCCCATACTCTTATGTAGAGTTTAGCAAGCTTCTAAGTTTAGAGCCAAATTTCAATTTCACTTATTTTTACAACACTGTAAAGTACAAATTTCAGACTTCCTACAATTTTTAGATTCCTCTCATGTGTTACTTGGTGAATGTAATAGTCTATGCCATTAAAGTCCCCCTTTCTAAATCTTGAAGATGATAACTGAATCGATGCATGATTGAGAATCTAATGTAAAGATTCATCTTGATTGCAATTTATGATTCTCCTCTACCACTGAAAGTAATTATGAGAAATAGCTCAGGAAAATATTTTTATATACTGTGAAGTTAAAAAAAAATTATAAGTTTCAGGAATAAAACATTTCTTCTAAGAATATATTCTCAAGAATGTAAATAACTTTCTTTAAGAAATAACTCTCTACCTTAAAATCACATGAAGGAAGGATAGTAAAAAATTTGAATTGTTATTCAAACTACATAATAGTTGTAATCATAGTGTACAATAAAAGCATTCCATAATTTTAAGCATGTCAGGTATTTATTAAAGATATCACTGATTTTACTTACCTTTGATTACAAAACATACAAAATATTTCAAATTTAGATAGGTTGTTAATATTTTGACAATATTACAATTATTGCAAATCTCTTTCTTAGAACTAGAAAACTTCTGGAGATGTTACCCATCTCTAAAATATCATACCTATTTCAGGTCAGAAACTCTTCCAATTTCTCCTGACAGCCAATAATTTTGCCTTGCTCAAGTACATATATTGGCTATTTTATTTTTCCTTGATAAAATAAGCCCTTGATTTAAAGACCCTATTTTGGTGTCATAAGCATCCTAAAGTATAATTTCTTATATCAATGAAGGACCTAACAACTTATTCATGCAACCTCCTGGGATAGTAAAAAATTATTATTATTATTATTATTATTATTATTATTATTATTATTTTAAAGATTTTATTTGTTTTTTTAGAGAGAGGGGAAGGGAAAAGAGAGGGAGAGAAACAGGAATGTGTGTGGTTGCCTCTCACGCCCCCAACTGGGAACCTGGCTCACAACCCAGGCATGTGCCCAGACTGGGAATAGAACCGGCCAACCTTTGGTTCATTGGCCAGGGCAATAACTATTTTTCTGATTCAGGTTAAGAAAATGAGACTCTGAAAGGCCTCATCCAGGTGGACACTTAGTAACTGGTCTGGTAGGAACTCAATGTAGAACCCCGACTCCTTCTCTCATGCGCCTGCAGCTCTGTCAGGCTGCTTCAGACCACACAATATGGTTTAATTTGAACGATTGATTGCAGAACTTACAACTGCTGACTTAAAAAGGAAAGTGTAAATTTATTTTATGTCGCATTACAAATTACAGAATATTGTGAAGGACGGGGACATAAAGTTATGGTTATTGTAAAAAAAAAAGCCTTTGCAAAATAGCGTATCTGAAGAACATATATTTCCTTCCTGTGTGTCCTCAGACTCACATCTGCCTAGTTTACTTGGAAAAAATAAGCTTTTTACTGCCACCTCTTCTGAAAAACCAACATTGCTACAAAATAGTAAAATGCAAGCTATTCTTCCTTGTAAATCAAAAATATCGCTGACTAAATCCTGCTTTCAGAGTCACCATTGTTGGTGACAAGCCAAAGGAAATTAATGGTTTCAGTACTGTTCTTAATATATAAGATAAAATATTACTTAGTAAAATGTTATATCGAACCCTGTTTCAGAAATACTTGAATTTTTTCTGATAGAGACAGAAATGCTTGACATCTTAAGTCTTGGCTATGAGCAGGTGCTCTGATATGAGTTTCAGTCACATTTCTTATTATCAGGAGATGGCAATTTAATTTAATAAAGCCTTGACTTTTATGTGGCAGAAATATGTAGCAAAGCTCCCAGAAATTGAGAAACCTTGTCCTGGTCTAATCATGCCTAGCAGTGATTTGAAATTAGTTGGGTAAAGCAGAATCCTTCAAGCCACAGAGAGTACATCTACATAAATATCCGACGCTTCAGTATGATTACATCAGCTCTTATCATTATAAAAGCAAAAACCCAGTCGCTGAAGTCAGCAAACTCCATCAGCGCCACAGCAAGACTGGCTCCACTCATAACTGCAGGAGAAAAATATGCCTATCTTGGCCCAGAGGCTGTGACGACTCCAACCTCCAACACTAAAGTCTCAAATCTGCCTTTTTGGTACCAAAGACAGTCAGCACTTAAATACGTCTCCAAAATTGTTATGTTCCTTTCGTAATCGATGAGACAGAGTTTGCCTCATTTCTGCCTTCTCTGGTTACTAGTACTTTTTACCTAAAAAAAATGCAAAAATCTTCTGTGAGGTGAACTATTTTATGAAAGGGTAAAAATGAACTTTATCAGATCAAAGGCAAAAAAAGAAATGTACATGGACCACTTTCCTCTCTCAAGCACGGGCATATTAAGATCACATTACCTTCATATTTTAAGGCAGATCAGGAAAATCACAGTTACCTTCTTCAGCTAGACCATTTTCCAATATTATAAGAAATTCACTGTTAGCAGAGAACCCGGACGTCGTTCTTTTTTGGGTTGTCTTTCCATCGGTTTCATCCATCTTGCATTGGAAATTGTGAAGATTCTTTTATTTAATACATTAATTATATGGCTGAAAAAAGTATGTACTTATTTTGTTTTGTTTTGCTTTGCTTTGCTTTGCTTTGGGAAGTGGCAAAGGTATACTCAAGACTGATTTTGTCTTTGCCAGCCATTTATTTGACACAGGTTTGCTGTGGGAATTATAATAATTTCATAAGCCAATAGCATACAGGATAATATCTCTTAATAAGCCAAATTAAAAAATAGCATACTCCAAACAAATGACAGATTAATCACACTATTCTTGCAGGCAAAGAAAGATGAAAGAAATAAAGTCTAAATTTAATTTGAGGTGTATCTTTTATATGAGTCTGGTTTCTCTGGAGAGGTGGCTGAACGACCCCGGAGATGACATCCAGCTGCCAGTGCAGAAACGCTGAGTCCCTTGTTGTGTGAGCACGGTGCTAGAGAATGGAGGTCCCTCTGCTGTTTTCACTCCAGGGCCCATTGCAGGTGTTAGCTCCAGGGCTGACCAGTCTCCTGACCGCAGCAAGAGCAAATGTCTCAGGATCGTAGAAGAGCTATTTAGGTCAGCAAAGTGTGCCTCTCCCAGACAGAAACTCTTGAATAGTCCTCACAAACTCTCAGTGTTTATAGTCTAAGGGCACCCTTGCCAGTTTCTTCTCCACAAGACCCCAACGGGTCCCCTCAGCACCTGGACCACATGAGATGATGGCATCCTGACACAGCTTACTCCATTCTCAGAGCCAAACAACTGTACTTCTAAAAACAGCTTGATTTGTCTCTGTCATAAAAAAGTGGATATGAAATCAGATTAAACCAAGACACAGCAGGTCCTCCTATGCTGGCCGGAATGCCCCAAGCCCACCATGAGCAGCTTGTCATCACAGACCTCTGGTCTTTTAGAGCAAAAACAATGCTATCAGCGCATTATCTCTTAAGTGAATGTTCCCTGGTTTTGGTCTGCATTTCCCCTGGGAGTGGGGATAGGCTGTGGAAAAATCCACATTCATTATTGTATGAGAAGGTTGACCAAGGACAGAGGATAAGGGGGCAAGTAATTAATCCCTGTGGAGTTCAAGCCCAATAGAGAGCCTTGAACCAAATAAGGTAACTTCTTTTATTTTTCTCCATTTTTTTTTTATTGTTGTTCTATTACAGTTGTCCCATTTTAAAGTTTGAATGTGAATATACTTGTATATACGCATTTGCATACCATTCTTTCGCAAGGGTCAAGCTCACTTTTTCCATCTAGCAGGAACATTTCATTCCCTCCCAACCTGGTCCCTCCGCTTCCAGCTGGCTGGTCCTGCTCAGGGCTGCCGCTGGCCGCAGCGGCCGCTGCTCCGGTTCTTCTCTAGTTCCGTGACAGTTTGTTCTTTCTTTCTGCTGCTCTTCTGGAACACACTGCACACATGTAATCACCTTGTGCAAACACACATGCCCATACACAACATGGTATATTGGCTGGCCCCTTCTTCCTTACCAGCAGTTCCATTTTTGTGATTGTTAAGAGTCAACACTTTGCAGATGGGCTCATCCTGTGACTTTCTGGCCAATAAGATATAAAAAGCAGATTTGGGGTGTGGCTGACAGATACTGGGGTTCTTTTGCTCTCTCCTTTTAATTTAAAATGCAAACATGATGGCCAGAGCTTAGTAAACACCTTGTAGTAATGCTGCAAGGGGGAGAAGGAGACCCACTGTACTGGTCTTGAACCACTTGCCTGTAGATCCCATGTTACATAAGAGAGCTATAATTCCCTACGTGCTACAGACCACTGCCTTTCAGATCCATGTGAGTGATCTGCTGCTTAGATTGGCACCATGTACACATTACTGAATATATGCCAAGCATGTTACATGTTCTCATTTCATCTTTATGGCCCATCAACACACTATTGTCCCTCTTTTACAGAAGAGAAAAACAGTGCCAGACACGAAGTTACCTGCCCCAGTTATTCAAGTTAACTTTTATAACTTCAAGTTAGCCACTTATTAGCCAGTACAGCACGTTGCGTCTTTCACGCTGCTTTTCAGAGGTCATTCTCTTTAGACGTGTTGCTTCCGTCAGCTCTGGGGCTGATTCTTTCCACCAGAACTTTCCTGGAGTCTTATCTGGGTTCAGAGATGGTGTGGGCTCTTGAATCACACCGTGAACTCAGCTCTCAGCAGGACTCAAACTAACTGTTTGACTTTGGTCCAGCTACTGTAGCTCTCAGAGCCTAGTACCGAGGCAATGAAGGCTGTGGTGAGCATTATTATTAACCAATGAACATGGTGTCTGATCATGGCAGGCATGTAATGAGAAAGCTTTCACTGCTGTAATCACTTTATAGTTCTAGCTTTAAGGAGTTTGTACAAATTAGATTACAGGTTTTTATTTTGTGGGGTTTTTTTTGTTTGTTTGTTTGTTTTTTAAATAAGAGCCAAAGGACCATTGGCTTTCACCGGTAACTGGGAATGAACATTTTAGTAACTTTTTGACAGCAACACTGAGTAAAGGTTGAAGTAAAAGCCAAATTTATGTGTTTGGATTGGATGGGGGAGAGGGCAGGGAGAGAAAAATAATAATAATTAAAGGGCAAATGAAAAAATAGTATTCTATTCACTGAAGTGGGTGAACTTCTGATGGCTTTGTAAAAGTAGGCCATTCCAAGTATCCTGTGTAACATTTTTTCCTCTTGGATGACCAAGTTAGAAAAAAACTGGAGAGCATCTACACTCAGAAGTTTTGAGAGCAAAGCAGGAGAATGGTGATATCTACATGAATGGAAGTTTAACAGAAATAAAAAAAAAAAAAAGAAAAAATGTACGCCAAAGACAATGCAATCAGTCTTCGGTTCAAGACATAGAACAGAAATGGAGGCAGAGGTCTCTGTATTAAAGGAAGAATCTATTGAAAATATCTGGTGACAGAATTGGCAGGAAGAAAACGCCCAAGTATAAAACAGAGAAAAAAGGAAAATGTAATAATCAGGAGGGGAAGAGCTCTGCGCTCCAGTTCTGTAGCCTTTTAGCTTGTGTGTGATGAAACATTTTTAAACAAGCAGCAAGCTGCTTTTAGTGATCCTGACACTCACCTACAAATGGAAGTGATTTATGAAGAGATAAAACTTTGGAAAAGGTTCAAAACAAGAGAAGGAAATGGCTCAGGATCAAGATGCTAATTCACAGTCTCCTGCACATGCTGACGATTTTAGTAGGGATGAGTCCATCAGGGACATGTTCAGTTCTTAAATTCCTCTTTTTTGCTTTACTAATTCATTTCCTTCAGAAGTTATTATGTAACACTTAACATATTCCCCAGCAATCACCCGCTAGATATATGTTTATAGATTATTCACTACCCAAAGCAAGCTCAGTGGTTTATTGCCCCTAATCCCACAATGGACAGGTAAATAGAAAACTGGATGACTATTTTCTTAGAGATGAAAAGCCACAAAACCTGCAAGCTTATCTTTCAGTGAAGAGGCTTGGCTTACCTGCCAATTCTTAAGAAATTACAGTGTGACATAAAAAGACATAAAACAATTATTATACCTGCTTCAACGTGTTTGCTCTTTCTCCCCCTTTCCTCAGCCATAGGAGATTGACTGGCTTTATACCTTATCTACCACCCCAAATATCTGATTGGTCATCATCAGGTGTCCTTATCTTTCTGAATCATCATGATAGTTCTTTTATATTTTTAAGTATATTTTATTGATTATGTTTTTACAGTAGTTCCAATTTTTTCCCCTTTGCTCCCCTCTCCCCAGTACCCCCTTCCCTCCAGCAATCCTACCCCATTAGTTCATGGCCATGGGTCGTGCATATAAGTTCTTTGGCTTCACCCTTTCCTATATTATTCTTAACATCCCTTTGTCTATTTTGTACCAAATGATTATGCTTCTTAGTCCCTGCACCATTTCCCCATTTCTCTCCCTCCCCCCTCCCAGCTGATAACCTTCCAAATGATCCCCATACCTATGATTCTGTCCCTATTCTGGTTTGCTTAGTTGGATTTTCTTTTTATTTTTTAGATTCAGTTGTTGATAATTGTGAGTTTGTTGTCATTTTAGTGTTCATAGTTTTAATCTTCTTTTTCTTAAGTAAGTCCCTTTGACATTTTATATAATAATGGCTTGGTGACGATGAACTCCTTTAGCTTTACCTTGTCTGGGAAGCACTTCATCTGCCCCTCCATTCCAAATGATAGCCTTGCTGGAGAGCATAATCTTGGCTGTAGGTTCCTTTTCATCACATTGAATACTGCTTTCCAGTCCCTTCCTGCCTGCAAAGTGTCCTCTGAGAAATAAGCTGATAGTCCTATAAGCACCCCCCTGTAGGGAACTCTTCACCTCTCTCTTGCTGCCCCCAGGACTCTGTCTTGATCTTTCACCTTTGGCATCTCAATCATGATGTGTCCTGGTGTGGTTCCCTCTGGGTCCAGCTCGCCCGGGACCCTCCATGCTTCCTGGACCTGTATGTCCATCTCCTTCACAAAATTTGGGAAGTTTTCCTCATTTTTTTCAATTCTTGCTTCCTCATTCTGCACTGGTTGACTGTTTTTTTTTCTTATGATCCAAATCATTCATGTGAACCCTGGTTTCCTTCCCTTCACCATTGGTTTTGTGTGGATTTTCCTTCATTTCACTTAGCATAGCCTTCACTTCTTCTCTTATGCGTTTGCTGTACTCAAGCATATCTGTCAAGCCTGTGAGCATCTTTATCACCAGTGTTTTGAATTCTACATCTGTTAGGTTGTCTATCTCCTCATCTGTTAGGATGGCTATCTCCTCATCGCTTAGTTCTCCCACTGGAACCTTGATTGTTCCCCCTTTTGGGCCATACCTCTCTGTCTCCTCATTCTGACAGACGCCTGTGTTTATTTGCCTCCACATCCCAGGTGGAGCTGTTGCTCCTGTTACATTGTAAAGGGCGGAGCCTTAGGGATTTGTCAGTACAGGACGACTCGTTTCACCATGTTGTGGCGCTGTATGTGGGGGAGGGGTCCGAGAGAGAACAATGCTGCCTAAACAGCCCCCACCCCTTTTCCAGGCACTTCTCCCACTTCTGCACTGGACTGGTGCCCCTCTAGCTGCTGCCCTGGCTGTCATTCCCAGAGTGGGTAGGTCTGTGGATGTTTTAGGACCATGGGGACCCTTTAAACAAGCGGACTCTGCTGAGAAACTGGCAGTCTCTGCCTCCACCCCAACCTCCACTGGTCTGCACAGTCAGAAACAATATGGCTTGATTTTCCTCGATACTGGGATCATGAGCTGTGAGATCCAGTGAGGAGCTGGGAAAGCTCCCCAGGTGTCCCTCCTGACTTTTTAAAACATGTGACTGCACTTTTCACCAACCCGCTGCTGCTGCCGCTGCTGCCACCACCACACCACGTCCTCTCCGCCCTAGCTCCTCCCCTCCTACCTGTCTGGATGAGTTTTTCTTCTTTGTATCTTTGTTTGTTGGACTGCCATGCAGTTTGATTTTCTGAAACTTCTGGTTGTTTCTAGTTTTGAGGTAGTTGTATTCCTTCTCAGTTGTGGAGAGAGATGCAGTGTGTCTGTCTACGCCTCCATCTTGGCCAGAAGTTGATAGTTCTTTTTTAATGATGGCTTTTTAAAATCCCCATCACCTCCCCTACACCAGATGACTTTTGTTTGCATGTTTGCAGATCTCCTCTGGCAACAGCAGACCCTCCATATTACCCTGCCCAGGCTCTGTAGCTTCAGCTTCACTGGAGAGGACACTCCAGCATCATCGCAAGATGTCGATTCAACACGGGAGGAGACAGATACCGTGTCACTCCCGAGTCGGACTGCACAGCCATTCTCAGTGGTGCAGATAGACTCTTAAGAAGCTACACCATCGTCTCTCGAGACGGACGGCTGCCGACGACTGCCTTTACTTTTCTAAATCTCGATAGTGCTACCTAAAGAGAAGAGTATCTGCTAAAAATATTAACCATAAATGTACTGACATTTTATATGAAGAATACTACAGACAGACTCAATGGGCTTTTTCTGGGCAGGTAAGGATTCCATCATTTAAAAATCATCATTCAGCCCCAGCCATTGAGACTCAGTTAGTTGGGTATTGTCCCACAAATTGAAAGGCCCCCTGATCAATTCCCAGTCAGGGCACATGCCTGGGTTGTGGGTTCAGTCTGGTTGGGGTGCATGAGAGAGGCAGCCGATCAATGTTTCTCTCCCTCTCTTTCTCCCTCCTTTCCCCCTCATTAAAAATAAATAAATAAATAGAATCTTAAAAAATAAATAAAAAATAATAAAATCATCACTCAAGGGTTCAAACCTCATTGAGAAATGAAACTGTTTACTAAGTTCAGTTAGCAAGTTGCCCCAAGCCCCACGTGACTAACCTGCCTTGTTTCATCGAACATTATTACTCCCAGAGGACCAGGTCACATGCTTTTAGACAAGAGTATGCCCAATTATTTCCAAATGGCAGAAGTAATGCAAAGCACCAGATGTTTTATTGACTATGTACAGAAGGTAAGAATTTCTGGTTTTCACAAGAATGAGTACCTATGTTTAAGGCAGTGTTTCATGGCCTGCCCTTCTCTGCCAGAAAGCTATATTAAATAACCAAACGTAACCCTCAACATAATATATAATGGGTGAAAATGGCTTCCTAAATAGAAGGAAGGACAAAACCAAGTGCCTATAGAGAAGACACAGAAAAGGAGGAAGCCAAATGATTCTTCAAAACCCCACTTTGAGGGAAAACCCCACTTCTCTAACCTAAGAATTATTTACCAAGCCAAAGTCACGGGTGATGGCAGAATGAAAACATTTTTCAGATAAAATGTTCACAGATTGTATTCTTCCTCCTGAGGCTCCTGGAGGATATACTCCATCAGAATATAGCTGTAAAGCAGACAACAGTGACTCTGACAGAGAAGAGAAGCAAAGGGGTCTGTAAGGATCTGGGAGAGAATGGGGGGTCTCAGGAGGAAGGCCACGCGCAGAGCTCCCGGGCACGCAGCCCACACTGCAGCGGGGAGGAAGAGGACGGTTTCCAGGAAGAACTGAAGCTAGTCTATTACCCAAACAGATCTGTCTTGGAGAAAAATGAGATTGCAAGACCTTTTCCAGAGATGTCAGAATGTCGTGGAAGACCTAGACAAAGGTTCAAAAGTGTAGTTATAGATTTTTTTGAAACTAATAAAAATTCAAGAAAAAAAATGAAAAGGTGTACAAAAAAGAAGCTGCAATCATTCAAATAACTCTGAAGGACACTATTTCCATAGTCCTCATAGTGAAAAGCCTGAAAAGAGATTTAAATTATCTACTGGGAAGAAGGGCAGAGGGAAAAAGGGATCTCAGAGTGCCAAAGTGATCAATTACTGTAACAGGAAGTCAATAGATGTCTAAATGGATGAGCCAGGAGAACACAGTACACACATACCTACTTATGAAGAAGGCGAATAAAGTGAGCTCCTAACAGAGTGCAAAGTGATTCTCTTCAGTGGAGATTGAGAAGGAGGTACAGGAGACTGATGTTTTTTGACTAAATCCTTTAGCACCATTTGACTTTCTTGCATTTTTATTGAATTTATTGGGGTGACATTGGTTAATAAAATTATATGGGTTTCAAGTATACAATTCTATAATACATCATCTGTATATTGCATTGTGTGTTCACCGCCCCAAGTCAAGTCTCCTTCCATACCATTTATTTGACTTTTTAAACTAGGTACACAAATTATTTGGCTACAATATGAAAAAATTTTAAATGCCAACAAGCCATTTAAAAACACCTTTCTTACATTAAAAAACTTCTCCTTTCTGATGACTACATCTGAATTTATTTTTTAAAAATAACAGCATGAAGATTAAAACAATGAATTTTTAAAAACAGTAGATAAAATTAAATTTGCTAACTTAGCAAATTAAACACTGAGAGCAAAAAACTCATTTCCTATTCATGGCTTAAGCAAGCTACATTTCCTATTTCTGACTTGACTTCCTAATTAAAGAAAAAAACCTTCTGATAAACTATTAATAAAATGTCATTCTTTTCCGCAAAACACTAAAAGTATCGCTTGAGGGGAATTCGAAAATGTGTAGTGAATACCATGATAAATATTAATTCATCTGGTCCTAAGAAGGAGTCCTAGATACTGTTTCAAAAATAACCTGATTATCTCAGGGCAAACACTGGTTGATTCTTCTGCCCAGCGAGGCCTGTGGAGTGAAGTAGTCTTCTTGAAGAACATCCCGACGCAGTAACAGGCACCTGCCTTGCCTGAAACAATACTTGTGCGACCACATGTGTAACTATTTGGCTCTCCAGATAGAGGGGAAGCCCTTCGCAGGTTGTAACCATGTCCTATTCACCTTAGTTGTTCCACCTGAACAACAAAACCTGATCTCCAGTTGCTTCCCAGTAAATGTTTAATGAATCAATGTGCCAATTAGTGAGCCAATCATATCAGACTCTTATTCACCCTCCTTTGAAAATATAAATCCAGATATGTATTTTTTAAAAAGAAAAGGATAAAATGCATATGCATAATTGCTAGGGAATCTTTGCACAGCCCTTTATAAATCAGAGGATACTTACTGGAAAAGTCAAGTACCTTTTTCTCAAGAAGACTTGGTTCTTCTGTAATATATCTGGGAAAGAAAGGTCAATAAAAATCTTCAGAGTTTGTTTACTTTTCAGAATGCCTTAATTCCCTTTTAAAATAAATTAAATGTCATACTTGTTCACCACCATATCCACAGCCTAGAAAAAATAAGCCAAATTTACCACCAGGACCTCAGGGATAAAAGGAAATAGTTGTCACAATGAGAATGGTGATGACTTCAAGGCACATCAGTCACCATGTTCTACAGCAAATACCACACACCTTAGCTTTGGAAATGGGTGTCTTGGGTAATCAGATTTGGCATGCACATCGTCTACAGTTACGTTTAGTCAAACACACATGCGCTACATTGCAATGGGCGCCTAAATCAGAAATACAGTTTCTACAGGGCATGACCATGTCACAAGTACAGTTTCAATACTAAATGGTGTCAAAGCAGTGCCTTGCAATGGTGGGATGCGCAGGCCTAAAAATCACCTAGAGGGCTTTTTCAAGTTATATTCTTCCATCCTCTTCTTTCTCCCTGTCAGCGAGCTTTTCGTTTGGGTTTGTTTTTTTTAACCCTTCAACCCCCAAGGCAGGCATGTGCTCCCAGTTCGGAATTATTTCTGTACCGAGCTACAATTATTAACTGAAATATGTCCGATACTTCCAGTAAACTGCTATGCTCTGGGGACAGCAAATCCATCCATCTGCTGTATCAACTTGACCACTTGGTTGTGGCCACTGGGAACAAGGGTTGAGGGGGAAATTTTTTAAGACCCTTTTTGATCTCAAGAACAGATGAAGTAATTAGTGAAATCCGTTGAAGTGGAGGTGGAGCTTCCGGCACATGTGGAATAGATGCATCTCCCTTTTAAATGTCCTAGACCAGCCCACTCAGTCCATTCAAGTGGAAGTCAGATCCCAGTCTCGGGAAGAGCAAATACTCCCATTTACTTACAGATGCCAGGTACCGTGGGAGGGGGTGAGGCACAAGAACACATGCATTTAATCTGGGCCCTGCCAATAATAAGCCGTATGACCTAGTTCTCTGGACCTGTCTCCTCACCTTAGCACGTATCTCCCCACAGGTAACGTATCTCTGAGGTCTCTACTAGAACTCCTATGATTCACCTCCCCACCCCTATTTCTGCTTAGTTTCTAACCCCTAAGAGCTGGAATGCTTTAAACCTTACATGTAGTCTCATTAACTCATGAAAATCGTAGCACTCAATTAAGGCTCATTTTGTCATTTTTATCTTGTAAGCAGAACTGTAAGTCTTAATTTAAATGTATATGCTATGCACTGCATTTTATAGACATGGTAATGACAGATGGTGACTTAGCTTTACATTTTAAAGAAAACCTCCCACTGAAAATTTATTTTTTTTTTTTGCTTTTATTTATTTTTATATTTTATTGTACTTTTTTCATTACCATTTAGTCCCCTCTACCCTCTCCTCTGCCACAATCACCAGTTGTCCATGTCCAGGAGTCCTTTTATTTTTCCCTCAATCCCTCCACCCCATAACCTCCCCCACCCCACCACTAGCCGTCATCTGCTCTCCATCTATGAGTCTGTCTCTGTTTTGCTTGTTAGTTCAGGTTGTTCCTTAGATTCCACATATGAATGAAGTCATATGCTATGTCTTTCTCTGACTGGCTTATTTCGCTTAGCATAATGTTCTCCTGGTCTGTCCATATTATTGCAAAGGGTAAAAGTTTCTTCTTTTCTACAGCCAAGTAGTATTCCACTGTGTAAATGTCCTATAGTTGTTTTATCCACTCATCTATTGATGGACACTTGGGCCTCCATATCTTGGTGATTGTAAATAATACTGCAATGCACTATGTTTCCATAGCTTTAGCTATAATAGAAATAATCCAAATATTCAATAGCAGGGATTTGGTTAAATAAATTATAATACATGTTGTTGATAGGATGCAATTATTGAAAATTATGGATAAAAATGCTTAATTACATGGGAAAATATGGAGTAAAATTTGATTCAGGGTTTACTCCTTAGTTATAATAGCTGTGTCTGCTTGAATAGAAAAAAGGACAAGAATGTTAATAGTTGTTATTTTGGGTTGTGGGTTAACTTCCTATTTCCAAGGCTTAAGTAAATAAAGTGGAAGGGATTATACAGTAGGGAGTAGTGGGGACTGTGGAGAACTGAAGCACACATGCCCTTCAGTAGCATTTAATAAATGTGTTTCACACTATTAAGGCCAAACAGAACAACTAGACACTTTATGATTCCTGGGTTTGGGGATTACTTTCTTCCCTGTGTTTCTGTACTCTGCAAAATTTCCATAGTAATTATGTAATACTTCTATGAGCAGAGTTATGCAAAAATTTGAAGATAGCTACACTGGTAAATCCAGGAAAAGGCCTTTGTATGTAATTGATGGCAAAACGTTTTGGTTATATTATTTTATCCATCAGGAAAATGGGAATGATTTGGCAAAATTGTAGTATTAATAATGAAAATAAGTCTCACAAATTATGGACTAAAGGTAGAAGAGCTCAGCCTCCACTTTTAAAATAAATATGCCAAGTAAGCTTATCCCAAGATTAGAGAGTGGAAGGGCTGAGGTGGCCCAAAGGGCTTGTGGCACAGTGCTGATAGAAGTCTGGCCCGTGCTTTCAAAAGTCAGTCTCTCAGCAGTCTTGGTAACCGAAGTAAGTGCATTTAAGAGATGAAAGCTAAACAAAATCTTAGCTGAATAGGCAGGCCAGCTACATAGATGAAGAAACTTCACTCACAGATGGAGAGCAAAGTTAAAGGTGAGAAGCAGCCAGACAGGCCAGTTCCTGGGTGTTGTTAAGTCTACTATCAGTCAAGCGAAACTCGGAAGCCAACCAGCAGCTGGGCAGGACTATTCAGAACCAACAAGATGAGCATGCTACCAAAACCCTTTCCTGAGCTGCTTTTAGAAACACCTCCAATCCGTTGTGCTCACAGAGGTATTGGAAGGTGATCCTGTACGTGCCTCCAAGGTGCTTCTGTTCATCTTTACGTCCATGTAAGACGGACAGCATTTCCCCCCCTTTACGAACGTCGTAACTGTAGCTCCTCACCTTATCAACTAGTAAAGAGATGGTCAACAAACCCGCTAACTTCAAAGCCCGTACGGGAGCCATGCCCTTCCTGTCTTTAATCCAATCCCCAAGCCTGACAGGTTTACTGACCTCAGAATGGCCTGCACAGGTACACTGGAAACTGGGGCCAAAGGGAGCTTCTTCAGGGCTCAGCTGTTAGTCACCAGCCTTTTAACCCTGCGGAGGTTGTGGCTGATCTGAGAGATACACTCTTTTCTTAAATAGTTACATATATCAGTGCACAAGTTTAAGGTCATGACTAGCTCTAAGTTTGTATGTGACTAACACAAATCGAAGGAAATTCTAACGACATGAATATGGCTCCCTCCACAAGCAGAAAAAGGGAAAGATGTGTTAGGTGCTATGCAACCAAAATGAATCACTTATCAAAATATTTTTGCAAATGTTGTGAAAAGTATTTGTCTTGAGCAAAACAATTGTTTGCAATGACTTACATTTTACAAAGCCAACTATTGAAGATTCTGATTAATGTTAACAATATTGTATTTTTACCAATAGCTGTTTCCATTTGAAAAGAAAATTGTTTTCATATTTCCTTGTTTAATAATTTCTAGATTGTAACTGAAAATAATCATGTATTTTTATCATAAATAAATGCAAATTTGCAGTTCTTAAATTTTCACGTTTCAGCACATACTAGTAATGAATGTATCTCTTGATACACGTGACTTCCACATGGTTAAGCCAGGTCAGTCAGAATAGCCTAGCGTCTTCCCCACTTCTCACAGTGCCGTTCTATAGAAATGTCCAGGTATCAAAAGGTGCAACCTTGTGCCTTAGAAACTACACAAATAATTAACATCGCTAATTCATAAGAGTATGCCAAAAATAATACAGCATCAGTTAACTTAAAATAAGAACTGTTGCTGTTTTGCTTTGACATGCTTATCTTCGAAAAGGGTTCTTGTTAACCTGCACGAGGTCTGTCCAGAAAGACCAACCATTGTTAATATAACGAGAACGGTGTGTGCAACATTGATGTAACCTGGCAGCCAGGGAGAGTGGACTGGAATGCACAGGCGTGAACAATGACTTCACTTTACTAGTCGGAGTGGGCAGTGGTAGATGCTGTTGACTGAGCATGTGTACCGTGTGGCTGTTGCATTCAAAATGACTCGGCGAGTAGAGCAATGAATCTGCATCAGATTTTGCGTTAAGCTTCAACATTCCTCTGTGGAAACCATTTGAATGATCCAGAAGGCTTTCAGGGATAGCGCAATGAGTTCAGCACAAATAAAAGTGTGGCACAAACACTTCAGAGATAGTTGAGATCTGTTGAAAGTGATCCACATCCTGGCAGGCCTGCACCGAGCAGGAAACCTGAGAATGTTGAGCGTGTACAGGCTGCAGTCAAAGACTGGGGATATGAGAGGGAGAACTAGAAGCTGACCTGGGGATTCCGAAAACTACCGTGTCCCAGATTTTGACACAGAATCTTGACATGAAACGTGTTGTGGCCAAATTAATTCCACGACTTCTGCTACCAGAGCAGAAGGGATATCATGCTGCAGTTACTAATGACACTGGGAGAACTGAGGTCCCAAGGTGCCTACTTTGAAGAGGACTGAGGTGCCATTGTCCTATGTACGTTTCTTGTATTTTCTTCAGTAAATGTCTATTTACATATTACATGGATGGATACTTTCTGGACAGACCTTGTACAAGGAGGGACCCAAGAAAACTCCAGTATTTATTTAAAAAATCATGTATTTATTCTTATATGTTTAAGCTTCAGTCACCTTCAAAGTACTCTCCATTTGATGCAGTACACTTAAGACGTTTGTCCCACTGTTCAGAAGTTTTTGAACTCGTTGATGCCTTTCAGTGATTCTGCCTTTTTTTCGTTCCACTTCTTGCACATTGGCAAAATGTTCCCCTTTGAGAACTTTTTCGTCCAGGGAAACAAAGTCACTCCAGGCGAGATTGGGTGAACAGGGAGGGTGGGGAATGGGGGTCATGTGATTTTTAACACTCAGTGCAGTGTGAGTAGGTACACTCATAAATCACCCATCAAGAAATAGGCAAACACATCAAGTCTTCAAAAAAAGTTCACAGAAGCCAGATGCAGCTTCTCAACAGTGCCAGCTGGTAGTGATACAAATGGGTTCCTAAACACTCTCCTAGCAAGGGAAACCTATACTATGAGGGGCCTGCCCTCTAGAAGATAACTGTTTTTTTTTAGCCCGTACCCCCCACCTCATACTTTGTTTGTTCCATCTTCAAACAAAATGGTGGCCGTTGGTTATTAAACAAGCATTATTTCCTGCCATTTTAATGTGTTTTGATTAGAGAATAGAACATACACTTGTGACTGTGATGACATCCATGAACCTTTAGAACAGAATGACTTTTTCTATACCAGCCCATGGAGGTAGTAATAGCTGATGTGTAATGTGACCTGCCCAACACTCCCTGCATCTTCTTATTCCTACAGGAAGCTCCAAATCTTCCAAAACATAACCATTTTCTATGCAGAGGTCCTTATTTTAAGAATCACAAAGCAGGCTGGAAAGAAAGCAAGACAGATAAATGGTGACCCTTATCTACAAAAACTATGATTCCAAATTATCAAGGTTACATTGTATTCAGAAAAAAAATTATTCAAGGTCATAATGTATCTAATATACTTTAGAAATAGTTCTATCCAAAAATAATTAAAAAGCATTAGTGCCAAAAAAGTAGTTTTTATTAGCTGAAAGATTTCCTCAGTCTTCCTGAGTCTCATTCTTCAGGAGCATAGAATAAACCACTTCTATAGAAAACACAGAAATACAAATAACTTTCAATGGTTTCAAGTACATAAAAGAAAGCTTGACTCTATGATTGAAATATGAAAATAATTATGTGTGTGTGTGTGTATATATATATATATATATATATATATGTATATATAAGGTACAAGTTTCAAGAGCTTGACATTAATTAACTGCTGTCAAAATATTTAAAGAAACCCAAAATAAAACTTCTTAATGGTGGGGGACAAAATACAACAAAGGGGACAGACCAAGAAAAGGAATAAAGGAAACCAAGCAACTCCCCAAAGGTGTTTTTACAAACAGGGATTCAGATCAGAAGAACAGACACAAACCAGTCAGGAAAGTGACCAATGAGCTAAGAGAAAGTGATGAAAAGTCAGGTATAAATCAAAAACAACAGCCCAAGTCCCAGTCTTACATTCTTTCATCTAGATGTTATCTAACCCTCAGATTTGTTTGGTGCTATGGTGCTCACCATTCTCCATTAGAATAAAAGGTGGGACACACGCATTACTGGCTGGAGTAAGTGTTTCAGAGCCGATTCACCCTTGAAGGTCAGGGTCAGCAGTATATTACTGTAATCACATATTTCTTGATATGGAAAAGTAACAGGTCTAAGAAGAAATTAAAGTAAAATTTATTTTGAACAATGAGCAGAATCTAAAACTTTCATATAAATGGATTTTAAGATGTTCATGAATTTCAGACCCTCAGTACTTGAATCCAGTGGTTATCAAGCAGTTCTCTTTGGCCCAGGAGGGCCCAACTGACAGGCCTCACCGTGTCTCCTTCCTGTGTCCTCAATAGTGTAAGAACATTCCATTTCTAAGACGACTTCTTTAAAAATGTTTTTAAATGATCTACCGTGTGGACTCACAAACGAGAACACTCAGACTTGAGTTACCTCCCCAGGTCTCCCCGCTCTCAGGGGTGTCCCGTCCACTACTCCGCAGCCTTGACTGCTTTGAGGTTATGAGCAACTTGTTCCCACTCCTACCACCAGACTTACTGTTATGGTCTTCTGTATCATCTGCATAAATTCTGTTCTAAATCAAATAATCCCCAACTTCTGCATCCAAAGCAAATTAAAAATTAAAGACAAAACAAAAAAACCTTTATGAAGGAAGAAATTAAGACCTTTAAAAAATTACTTTAGCAATAGTAAGCAAAGTTTACCAGAAAAAGACTGCTTCCTAATTTAATTTACATATTAACATCTGATTAACAACTTGCTAGTCTGGTGAGATCTAAGAAATACAGACACTGAAATATGTTAAGAGAAAATGCTTGAAGTGTGTGTTCATATAGGTAAATATAGCAGCACATTGATAGTTAACAATAAGCAAGCATTTACAATAAAAACATGTGCCATGAACCAATGTTGATTTTCACCACCAAAGAACAATTAATGTTAAGGTTCAAATCATGATTTCCTGATAAAGAGGCAAGATAATAATAAGAGATAAAAATGAAGGTACAGACATCCACGTCAATTATAAAAATACTAAATAAACACAATGTAAAATGAATGCAAATGTAGAGAGAAGAATTTATCACCTATGGTAACATATGTAGGCCAGGTACTCTCTTTTCATTACAATAAAGCCACAATAAATTATTTGACAACATTCTTTGTTTACTAAAGGATGGCAAGTATTTCTGCTGGTGGCAGGTATGGATTATTTCATCAAAAAATATTACAAGGCTGAGGCATTAATGATACCACTTGTACATCAACCAATAGTTCTGATACCCTCTCATTAATCTTTGATAGTTGATCATTTGGGTAGAAAGACATGATGAATCAAAACATATGTCAGTTTTAAACAGAAAATCCTTCAGTGCAATTTCAGCATCCAAACAGTAAACAAAGAATAAATTCCTAATCTGACATAAGATTTTTTTTAATTCAAAGAAAAAATATATGAACGAGTCTACCTATTTATAAAAATGTGAAGGATCAAAACAGTGAAGAGTATATTCAATTTGAAATGTTCATCTGATAATAGTATTCAGCTGTCAAGAGGGAGCAACTCAAAAGATACAACACAGTCTATAAACCAGCTGGACGGAGCCATCCAGACTTTGCCCTGCCGGGGCCTCTCTGGGGGGTGAGTGGACAAATCCTCGTAGATGATATACTGGGTGCAGAAGCGCTGATCAGAGTCTGGTTCGGCATGGTACGCGACTGTATTGATAGTCTGAGTCACATCACTGTCTGGCTTGGGCTTCCTACTGAGGATCTGGCCCCCAGCTGCAGTGACGAGCTTCATAAGGTTGTCCTTCGGATGGTGTCTGAAGATTCCTCCAAAATAGAAGTAGCATCCATCAAACAGCTTTGGCAGCTAAAATAAAATTTAAAAAAAATTTTTTTAATTTTTGAAAATCTTATTAAAAGCAGATCAAAATATTTTAAAACCCGGAATAAAAATTAGGGAATTAAACATAGTCATGGCAGTTAAGCAGTTGCTTAAGATGGTGTCGGGACAAGGTGGATTCAACACTCCTAGTTATAATGTTTTTTCCTAAGACTCAGTCAACCTTCTCAAGTACTTCTGACTCTACTCAGTTTTTAGGTGTGTTTTGCATAAAACAAAAGAAGTAAACAAAAACCATTCATCAAACTTCTCGTATCAGAAAATTTATTCATATTTGGTGGGGCTTAAAGTTAAAGGCCAAGGGTTCCTGGGTATTTGAAATACGCTTCAGGGACTCGGACTAAACTTGGATGGTAAGAGCAGCATCCCTTCCACGATGTCCTCTAATTCCGCCCGTCCAATTCAGGTTCCTGTACTTTACCAGCAGCAGACCTCCAGGGCAGCGGCGGTGCCGGTGTGGCCTGCAGAGGTGTGTTCCCTGGGCACATTACATTATGAAGCCATGGCTAAGGATCAAATGAGCTATGAAGCACACTTCTGTGTACTCTAAGAAAAAAAAAGGTTTCAGACTCCCCTTGTCTGAAGACTTTTCTTTGTCGTTTCTAACAGACACCCACAGGACACCGGAGTGTTCTCCGTTACGACTGCAGTCTACGGCAATGAAGACCTACGGTTACTAAACCCGAGCAGCAGCTCTAGGTCTGCTTTCAAGATACTTCCTGCGTCTGCAGCTCACCGCAGATTCTGGAAGGTTTATGGGAACATTCAAGATGCCAAAAACCCATTAACAGTATGAAATTATTGCCTTCTGGATTTTACTGCTCATCGTGATCATCTCTCAGAATCAAGGGCTTGAATAAGTACAATTAAAATTTTAATCAGTCACCTGTACTTGCGGAAAGGGCAGGAGAAGTCTTTCATGATGGTGATAATAATATTCAGATAGAATAAGAACAAGAAAAATGAAAATAGTGGCAAAAGAGAAATACCAGCTGTTCTCTGTTGAGCCTGCTTCTCTGTGGTCCTCCAGGAATCTCAAACTTTTCTTCCTGTTCACATTCTTTGCTTTGTAGACATGCTTTCACCCCTGACAAAAAAGAAGAAAAGCAAAATAAATCCCAAGTGGGCACCACTTCTTTCTCATTGAAAGTAAGCATTTACCTAAGTGATTTTTCTTCTTTATAAGAAGTATTTCAAAATAGTAATAGAAACCTTAGGTCGAAACAAATGTAATAAAATGGGCTTTCCAAATAAAGAAAATATAAGAAATCTCTCCTCAGAGGACTGAGCAATGAAGTAGTACTGAACACTGACAAACCTGTTTCCCTTCTGAAAAAGTAAAATCAATACACAATTTCACAAATAAAAATCTAAATTATCAAAATGAAGGTGAGTAAAAAGTCCCTCATTCAGTTCAGCCCGCAGTGACCTGAACTTGAATGTTTATCACCTGCATGCTCCTTTTCACAATCACGTCAAGTCTCCTGCAAGACTACAAGCAATCCGCGGTGAAGGGAAATGCTCTGGTCCAGAGCACCTAGCTCAGCCGGCCACACCACAGGGCTCCACAGTATTGTTAAATAACCAATAGGCAGAGCCTAAGGCACGTTTGGGGTTTGACAGGTGCACACTGAAGTCACCACTCTAGAGATGACTTGGTGAATATCTCCAGTGCTTTAGAGCTGCTGCAACTGAGATGTTCAAAGATGCTGCTTACCACACTAACGTCAGATTTTAATAACTCAATACTGCATCGCTCCAAAAGCAGAGCTTTGTCAGGAGACTAAATTTTGTCTTGACTTGGGGCACATTCATATTCCACACAAACCCTGGCCTGTCTATGATCCCCTATCACGTGATTCTTAGCTTGTCAGTTTTGCCTGGGCTTTGCTGCCCCTTTCCTCCAAAGTTTTTAGTACAAGAATCACAGTTAGCCAAGTCTGCTATGCTGAACCCATTCTTCTAAATCTTATTCTTCTCACTAATTTATCATAAACAGCACGGTTCTATGAAAATTGTTGTTTTTATGTAGTAAAAATTATACTTTACAAATATTATAATTTTTAATAATTGCTCATTTAGTAAAAAAACTATCTTTCTAATGAAGCTAGTAATAAAACAATAACTTTACTGTGTACTGAAAATCAGTGTCAACATTTTTGACTAGGTCGAAGTATCCTACCAGAAACATCGCTAGTGTGTACACATTACATCATACACTATTTCCACATGAAACACCAACCCCAAAAGGCATTAGCAACCTAGCTTAATCACTAATGTACATCAAACTCATCATTTTATATGTAAACTATTACTTCTACGTTTCATCATCAAGCATGGAGCCCTCTTTCTAAACCTCCTTTCCTAATGATATTTGCAGAATACTTGCAACATAATCTTTAGACAAATGACTAGGCCAGCCTATAAAGCTAAGGACTTAACACTGAACGCTCCTATGGTATCTACGGTAACGAGTGAGTGGCTCATGTCTAACCACAGAAGTATATAAACGGGCTATGCTTATGCTTGTTGCTTATCCCTCATGGCTTCATTTACGTAGTGTCCAAAAACCATAGTAAAGTGTTAGCTATTCACCCCGGTACTGTGCTGACTTTAGTCACCCAACAGAAGGCAGCCTTAACAGATACGACAAGCATGCGATAAGCAAGGCATCAAGAAAAGGGGACGGCAGGTGCCAAGGGGGCAGGCGGCGCTTCCCCAGGTGGACGCCAGTGCCCGCCTTGTGTGGCTATGCTGCATGGTGTAAACTGCCAGCTTTACAGCGCCTGTGCAGTGAATTTCGGTCAAGGAAGAAAACCCGTGCTTAATTACGGAGCTGAATGAAGAACACCTTCCTCAGATATTCTCTTATTCTGAGTCACCAGGTGCCAACTCTCTAGGCCACCTAATATCGACTAAAGAAGAAAATACAGCGTGTTTTTTTCCCTCTGAAAACAAAGTGCTCTGTTAGAATTACTGTCATAACATAGGAAACATCAAGAATTTCTTAAAAGCTAAGGATGGCAACTAGTCCAAGTGTTGCAATGGTGTCTACAAAGGCCAATCAGATTGCACGCCCCTGTGAGGAGCCTGGGGCTAACTGGTAGGAAGTGCAGGGACAGCAACGAATGGGAAAACACAAATCATACGTAAAGACACAGAGATAAAATGGGTCTGCTGGACATAACCGCATGAATTGTTTGCTCTGGCCCTTTGCCACGCTGAAACTCCTGATGCTGCATCTAATCAGCCTCTTCCTCTCACAGGAATCTTGAGTCCTAAGAGATTTAAGCAACTTTCTCCGTGACACAACTGAGATGAGAACTCATATATCCAGTTTAAAAACCTTTATTCTTCTTTAATCTTTTATTTTATTTTATTTTTTTAAAAACTATCTTATGAAATGCCAGGCATCCTCTGTTTAGAGTTAACATATTGTGACTCTCTTACAATAAGTCACACAATCACTTAATGAATGAGTAATAAATGAATAATTTTTAAGAGATTAGCCAACGAGGATATGAAATGGCAGAAACACTGGCTACCTAGGGAAGGAGGTGTGGGAGAACATACACTAGGCTCTGTCGTCAGCAGACAAAAGAAGTGAGTTTATTTAACCTAACTACTGGCAAAGCTGACACTCTAATTTGAACCGTGGGAGTTCCAGAATGAAGATGTACCGCACAGTAGACATTTATGATAATTACAAACTCATACCAACTTCCTAGTGAACCTCTTTTGAGATAAACTGTACTGATGACTAAGTAAATAGGAAATAAGAATGAAATAATATAAAATAAACTTTCAGCAATTTAAATGTTGATACATTAACATCACTGAGGAAACGGAAGAATCTCCCAGCCAAAGGCTTAAATAACAGGTTTATATTTTAAGGTTTTATTGACTCAATAAAAGTTAACCTGCAACAAGAACACTTAAGCCTAATTTCCATGTTAAACAAAATATCAGAACTTTCCCAACATTCCTGCTCATAAACTCATCTAAAGTATGATGTATACCATAACACACATAAAGATTTTAAAACAGGTTATTGTTCATCAATAAAGATACTTTTAAAAACTTAACCAAATTATATTTTATAGTCATGTACTTAACAAAGTCCATATTCTTCCATCATCTGCCACTAAACTTGTTTAGCACAAAGGTAAACTGTTCTTTTTTGAAGAAGGAAGCATATGCCAGACTACCTATTAGCTTTCTCAGCTATTAATTTCCAAACTGGAATGACTTTACATGAATAAACTATGTTATTTATGTAGACACAGATTTCTGCATATACCAAAATGATACACTTTAAAATGTGTCAAGCCACTATCCTTATAAAATATGCTCTACATCCTTTCTTACTTTTTACATGTTTCAATATATTTTAAATTTTGACTAAAGCTATCATTTTGCAGAAATAGAGGAATAAATTACTCATTAAAACTGAGATTCTTTTAGCCCAGATGTATTCCTGATCATGTCTACCATTTCAGGTAAGCTTTCCTTTGGCTCTGATTGCATTACTTTTTTACATATATAGATAAGTAGCCCCATTCCTTAAGTACTGCTTAACTCAAAGTTATTAACTCAAAGTTACTAAGGTAGCTCTGGCTACCTAAGCAAAACCTAGAATCTTTGCATGCTAAAGCATTTATGAATTCTGGGTTACCATATATTTTTTTCAAGAAAGAAGTCTGTAATATACAGAAAGGCATTCCTTTATTCTAAATCTCTAGTAGCTATTCTTACCTCCTACCTCACAAATGCATATATATCTATAGATGTGTATTTTCATTTTAGCTGCATGAACCAGTGGTCTATATTAAGCTTGGTGACTTTTCATCATTTCAGAAGGCAAGAAGATTCATACAAATGAGAAGGAGTGGAAAAAAGGGGATTCCTGAATCCACTGCTACGCCCAAATGATTACAGAACAATGGAGACAGAATAAAGCTTCCACATGAAGATCTGTTAAATGTACAAAGGGGGAAATCACCCCTCTACGACAGGCCAAAGAATTTGCTCACCCCTTTCAAAAGCTAGAGCAGTAAAGAAATCCATTATTTTAAAGAATCATTCCTCTTCTGCAGCCACTGTAAGAAGTAAAATGAAAGCTAAATGCCCCATTCATGCCATCATAAGCATCTAGTTTTATAACTGAAATAGCACTGAAAAATCACAATTAAGTACTACTCCCAATTAACACCAGATGTCCTAAAAACAATTAAAATACAGAATACGACATCACTCTATGTCAAATGCAAAAGTCTTAATAAATATGTCATTAGATCTAAAACAGGCACGTAACTTAAGGCAACCGCATATTAGAGAAAAATTGAAGAATTTCCCTCTGATTCTATTAAAAAACAATACCCACGTTATAAAAACAAAATAATTTATTTTTTAAATGCTTTTATATTAGGCTTTTTTGTCAAATAGGATATGAGATGACTGAACTTTAGAAAAAAGAAAATCACTAGAGGAAATAGTTTAAACCCATGACATAAAAAAAAAAAAAAAGGAAAACTTACATTCACATCAATTTTTGAAAAACTGGGTGGCAAGAAAAAGAGGAAATAAACCCATTATTATGAAATTCCACAGTAAAGAGTGAAAGAACAATGAAATAAAGGTTAAAATGGTAAAATAAGAGCTACATACTCTAATTATGCCAGCATAAATATCTAGATTTGGGATATCACAGAAAACTGTCACAGATCATTAGATTTTGTGATTCCACATAAATACTATTTAACAACTGGTTATTTCTGAATACATTTAAGTCAGTATTTTAATTATAAACATATTTATATGTAAAAACATTTCTTCACATGACACTATATTCTATTTATTTTACTTAATGCATATTAAGAAACAAGTCAAATTCTATGATATTATGAGTAATAATATCAAAATAATTCTCTTTACAGATGTGGCTAAAGACAAAACTCAGTCTAATGACCAAAATTGTTTTTAGTAAAATAATTTTAAAATTTATTCAAGAGTACTGCATGGGAAAAGGGGTGGGCAGAAGTGGAAGAAGGTATAGGTAGGATAAATGGTAATGGAAAAAAATAAAACAAAAAATAATTTTAAAAAGCTCATACAGTCATAAATTTAAAGTTCAAATGTTTATGTAAGAATATGTATTTTTATTAGGACAATCACCATAACAAAATGTATCTGCAAGGTCTGCATAACATGTACCAGAAATCTGGTCTATCAGATTGAAGGTTCTGATTTCCCTGACTGAGACTGAAGCACTTACCTATGCAATTACTCTCCGGAAAAGACTAAGAAGATATTGTTATCAGAACTTGAGCAGTTGAATTTCCTCCTAGAGAATTTCATTTAATAGACACACTGTTTCTTAAACTGTTATAAATAAACAGGCACCTACTTACTAATCCACCACTGTTTTCTTTTGATTATTTCTTTGCTGTATGCATTCCACATTTATATATTTTTAAAGATATAATTGTTTGATACATTTTGAAACTAAAATAAGTTTTTATAATACTTCAATCTTAATAATCATATAAAATACCAATTTTTTCAGAGAATATGTTTAAGCATTCCAAAATTTTCTTAATTCCCTCACATTTAGGCCATTCTCCCTACTTCTTGCAATTAGAAATAACACCACAAATAGTCTTTTTTTTTTTTTTTTTAATCTATCTTGCTTGCTTAGGGTAAATTCTGAGAAGGGAAATTGTTAGATCAAAGGATGTTAATTTCTCTTTGGACTCTGTATTAGAAAATATGGGGATATAAACTTCAATAAGAGATTCCATCCATCCTTTAACCTAAAAGAACCACTGATATTAGAATATGATATTCACTACTGTGAGAATCATCGAATAGCACACCATTAAGTCAGCTTGAGTCCATCAGTGATTCTATAAAAATGACATGGTCAAGCCATTAAATTGACAAAAACTTCCATTTCTTGAAGAAGGCAGATTTTATGTACATGAATCATGTAGCCTGTATACGTAACCAAATGCAAGTTCAGCATATTCACAAGAACTATACACTCAAAGTTAAGTGGTAAATGCCATAACATTCAAAATCTCACATGGCTTCTTTATAACTGAGACTTTATTATTATGAAAACCCATTCCTTCCTATAACCACAGGCAAGATTTCTGGCAGAGATTTAATACAAAAGCATCTATAATCATGAAACCACTTTAAATCAATTTTTTAAACATTGAGACCCAGTAAGACGTGCCACAGATTTAGAAAGGAAAAGTTTCAGAAATAGGAGTAAGACAAAAAGGAAAACTTTTTTTCCAATGTAAATCGTTAGTCCAATTCTTACACTTTTTAAGCTGGTCGTGACGGGGAAGACGGGGAGAGACTAATAATAGACCTGTGAGAACAGAGAATGTGCCTTGCTGCTCACAGCCCCTTAGCTGGATATGGACACATCAGGGGATACTAGCATCACAAGAGAAGAAGCAGCTACATTTAAAAACGATGTGAATACCAATTGCTAAAAGAAAACAGTTTTACAAACCAAATCAACTTCAAAATACAAAATTAAATAAAAAATATAATTAAGATCTTAATAAATCAAGCATATCTACCATAAAACCTTCAAAGCACAAAGCCATAAAAACAAAGTTTTTTTAAACATATTCTGATCTGATATTTGCTTCTTAAAAAGTTTCATCAGAAACATACACTTTTTTCTTTAACTGTTTAATGTGAAATAATTATAGATTCACAGAAAGTTGAAAAACATACAGGGCAGTCCCATCCACCTTCGTCCAGGGGCCGAAGTTAACCTCTTATACAACTATAGCACAATATCCAAAGCAAGAATTTGACATCCACAATCCAACAGCACATTTTAGTTATACATGCATTAGTGTATGTATATACACGTGGTATGTAAGCCCTGGCTGGTTTGGCTCAGTGGATTGAGCGTCGGCCTGCGAGCTAAGTGTCGCTGGTTCGATCTTCCAGTCAGGGCACATCAGAGAAGGAAAACTCTGACTCCAAAAAAAAAAAAACCTCCGCTGCCTTGCGGCATACCTCTTCAGGGGAAAGGCTAAGGGAGTAAACCCCGACAGAAAATCCGGAGCCGGAGTCCCTAAGGCGGTTTGACGTTGTAGTCAACACCGGCAACTCCTGCGGCGCACCTGAAGCCAAGCTGTATTGACTCCGTCTTTCCCTTGGACCCTTCAGCTGCGAAGAGAGGGGGGGTCTGCTGCATGGGCAACAGCAGACCCTCCATATCACCCTGCCCAGGCTCTGTAGCTTCAGCTTCTCTGGAGAGGACACTCCAGCGTCATCGCAAGATGTCGATTCAACACGGGAGGAGACAGATGCCGTGTCACTCCCGAGTCGGACTGCACAGCCATTCTCGGCGGTGCAGATAGACTCTTAAGAAGCTACACCATCGTCTCTCGAGACGGACGGCTGCCGATACACGTAGTATGTGTGGGGTGTGTGTGTAGATCTACAATTTAATTACTTGTGTAGCCTTGTGAAAGGTAAACACTACTAGGATCAAGATAGTAAACCGTATCATCATAAGACCCTCTTGTAACACCTTTCCATCACTATTCTCTTTTTAATTTATTTTTATTGTATTTTTTCCATTACTATTTGTCCCCCTTATACTCCGCACCCCCATACTCACCACACTGTTGTCCATGTCCCTGAGCCCTTTTCCTTTTTGTTTGATCCTTCCAACCCCTAAGCCCCGCCCCCAGAGCTGCCAGCCTGCTCTGAGTCTGTCGCTATCACCATTCTTTTCTAAGCCACTGGTTGACAAAAACGGTCAATCCATTGTCGTATTTTAGCAACTGTAACAAAAGTAGATAATTTTGCTATTGAGTAGAAAACAACCCTGTATGAGTTTTCTTTTTTTTGTCTTTAAGTCCTAAGTGAATCAAGGTTAAGATCGCAAACAAGAGTCGGGAAGGTGAAAGGGAGCTGCGATGGTGGCGGCGGACTACCAGCAAGAGGTGGGTAGCGGGGCGTACATTTTCAGAGATTTACATAGTCGCTGGTACTGTTGCCCCAAATCAGGCAGGACAAGCTGTCTGCATTTCCCAGCAGCTTCCCTAAAACACGCCACATTAGCAAAGAAAGCAAAAGGGTGTTTACATAAAAGCTTTTAGAAATCAGAGAGAGAAAGCAATAAACTACTTTCATTTCATAGTAACATATGTAAAACATTCATTTATTAAATTAAACTTATCATTTGATACTAATATGGATTGTGTGGCCTTAGAAGTCTACTATATAATCCATTTATGCTTTATTAAAATAGTTCGTATTGTAGGGAAAAAAAAAGAAGACTTCAAAACCAGAACATATCTGTGGCCATTTACCAAGAACATCAAAATGATACCAGTAATATGACAAGCTTTTGCCAAATGAAGTGGCTAACTGCAGGTAAGAAAAAATGAGTGTAAGTTCCTGAAATAATTATTGGCAATAGTGAACTATAAAAAATGAAATTAGTCTACTTAATCCATTTTGTAATTCCCCCTAATCCAACACTTACATTCAAATTTTAGGATCCAGCATCCATTGAGAATCCCAAGCATACATTTTAGGGTACTTTCAACTGTATCACCAGGAACAATGACATGAGTTACTAGAATACAAAAAAGCAATAAAAGAAACAGAGATATAAACCAAAACAATACTTTAACCAGTCTGCATTTTATAACCAGTCTACACTTTATAAACTTTTATCTGAATTTTCCTCAAAAGCAGTTTTTATACTTAGGTATAAAGCTTATTTTAATATCATTCTCTAGCCTGGCCACCAACATGAAAAATCAGATCATAAAACAAATATCTTAAAACCACATTAGCATAAACCATTCTTTCCTTTATTTTCAAGTTAAAACTCAGGAATTAAAGCATTTACATTCACTACCATTTACTTGTCATTAGCAAAGTCATAAATTTGCTCTTCTACAATATTGTTCTGTCCTAAACCAAGGGCAGAGCTTTAAACTTTACACTTCCTAACCAAATTAAGCCTATAAGTAGTATATAACAACAGAAATATTTTAGATTACAAGATTCAAAGTATACAGACACTTCCCAATGGAGCTCTTCAAAGGAATTACCTATTTAAAATTATTTTCTACCAAAAATAAATAAATAATCCTCACCTGTACTGTCAAACTCAGCACATTTTTTAACCTTAAGAATTGCTGCAAGCTCACTGAGCATTTTCTGTTGTTCTGAAGAAAGCCCACTGCCTATGAGTACAAGGGGTCCATCCCTACGCTGACCAGCATTCACCTGTTAACAAAAAAGGAAATGCCACAGTGTTAAAACAATTTAAAGACCGGATGAAGATATTCAACTGACCCTTGCTTGATGTAAGCTCGAATTTCATTACTTAGCAACATCTACTAATTCCCAATAATTTCCACTGAATCATCACTCAAAATCTTAACGCTCAATTCATTTAAATAATTATTTTTCTTTCTCTTTACCCCAACCCCCGCCCCCCCAATCAAAACGTTACTTGGGATAGCTACATATACCCAGGGCTTCTTGTTTATTTGATTCTAAATTGGGTCTCTTTAATCACTTAAAATGATCAATTGCCGATCTCCTGTCCACTAACTATTTTAGTAGAGTTGAACTCGAACTTGGTCTACTTAGTTTAAACTGAGATTATGTGAAAATTTTTAAAAAACACTAAGATTTCCTGAACAGCACTGATATCAACGATAGAAATGAATTTTTAACATTGAAAGTTACCTTTCAAAACCAAGAAAATGAAAATAGACAAGAGAACACAAAAGTTAGATCAGATTCACCACAGTAATAAGTCAATGCAGCTCCTGAAAGGGAAAGATGTGCTCTATGAACAAAGACTAATATTTTTACTTCAATAGAAAGACTTAGCACTGTATTACAGGAGACAAAAAAGACAAAAATAAAGAGAAGTCAACAATGAACAGTATTAGAGATTAGAACTGAAAGATTCAAAATAATGAGATAGTATATTCAGTAGTAGCCTACAGAAATTTAATAAATGGAACTGGAATGAGAGCTGAAAGCTACCTGATTAAAAGAAAAAGCAATGACTGAGCAAAGAAGAAAAGAAAGGTAAATCAGCACTACTGAATTAAAGAACAGTAAGTCAAACATAGTACTGTAATTTTCAAATACAAGGCATATGGCCCTCCTACATGTGTGAATATGTGATGTACTGGACATCTGGGACCTCAAAGCTCCAAGGGACATGAGTGTCACACTGACAGTGTGACCACCCGAGTAGTTCAGCAACTAGATTAGAAAAAGTCGGTATTTATATACTCACTTCACCTGTCAGAGTAGTGACCCTTTATCTAGTCTGAAGACCTACAATATTACATCTAAATTCTTGGTTACATCTATAAGTAGACTGATCTCAATAATTCATTCACTCAAAATACATTAAATGAGAGTCTACTATGTGTTAAGTATATATGCAAACATTTTTAAAAAGATTTTCGTAAGTCTTTTTAAATTGCAATGTTCAGCACTTTTATTGCCCTAAGGTCAAGTTAGAAAGATATTTTTACTGGACATGCTATGCACATTACACATTTACATCACATTTCTGCCTATGCATCTTTCCTAGTCACTAAATTACAGCCTGATGTAACCATGTCTACACTAAACATTGTGAACACTCCGTAACAAGAAAATAGTTCAATGTACTTTATGGATTGTTCAATTACTATGCGATGGTTAATATTTGAAAAAATAGTATTTCAATAATTCTTGTCAGTTATACAAATAAGTGCAATAAAACAGCTCTAAATAGGACATATTACTTTTCAAGTTACATAACTCCACTTCAGCTAAATTAGCTCTCTACACAAAATACAAGAGTAAAAATTCTAAATACAGAATATGATACTATTTCTACCAACAGAAGGAATACAACAAAGTCGGTCAAGACTTTTCCTATCAGTTTTTAAATTTGTATTAAAAAAAAAAGAAACTGGCATTAATTTCCAACAGTTAAGAAATGCTATTTAAAAACACAAGCAAACATAAAGCAAACTGCTACCAAGGGCACATGTCTAACAAGGGGCAGAGGTAAGGGGAGGGGAGTCGGGGGGGGGGGGGCATCTGGCTGAATAAGCAAAAGTCTAAGAACCATAAGGTTCAAAAGACATTTAAAAAATATCCCAAGGGGTTCAATACCCTGATTAGATACTATGTACACTAGCATTAAACTCTTATTTAAAGGACAATTTGATACGGAACATTTTCTTAGATAAATTATTCTTAATTAGTGAGTTTATAAAAAAATAGGGTTTAAAAATATGAAAAGAAAAAGGATAAACATGCTGCTATAAGGGTTCACGGGCAGAGGAGTCACAAAAAGAACACTGCAAGCAGCTTTTTAAGTCTTTAGCTTAAAGTCTGCTTCTCTAATTTAAAAGTGCTTTCCAACAGCCATTAATCTTTACTCGAAACAAACAAAACCTCTAAATGGGAAGTAGAGGAACTCAAACCCCACCCACTCATGACCCCTTCCCTTCTGCGCCATGCTTCCTGAAGCAGCTGGCAGAATTGCTTAGAAGTCACTGATGTGAGGATGGCAAACTCAGCTACCAAGCAGCTGTGCTGGGTTCAGGGGCAAGCACCCATTACGAACGACCCTGCAGTCATCACTCACACACTCCACGTACACCTACGAGACACCGTTCTCACTGCAGGGGCTACTACAGTAAATAGAAGAGGCAAGTGCCTGCCCTCGGATAGTTTATATTCTAGTTGGGGAAGAAAAATCGACAAAATAACAATAAATCAGGTAAGATGGATTGGCAGGATGCAAGTTAGTGTATGTAGTGCAGAGATCTCTTTGGTGGGACTACAGTGGAGTCAGACCTGAAGAGCAAGGAGCCACGTGGAATCTGGTTCCCCACATTTGCCCCTGGCAGAGGCAAGAGCCAGCACCAAGGACCTGAAGGCGGGCATGTTTGGTGGATTCAAAAGACAGCAAGATGGCCATGTGGCTGAAAAAGCATGAGTGGCACCCGGTAGTGACTGCAGGAAGGCAAATCCCAGAGCTTAGATTTTAACACAACACATAAAGGAAAATCCCTTTCAGCTTAGAATCTGTTACCATTCATTTTCTTTTCCTTAGTCAAATATCACCTATAAAGGTAATAAGTAATGATATTCACTGGTCATGTCCGTGTGACATGCAAAAAGTATAGGTTTCCTACATTTAATAAAACCACAACAGGACCTGGATAGTTGAATTGGGAGGAAGATAATCACTTTGCTCTTCTCTCAAGGGCATTAATATCCTCAGATTCCAAGAATACCATAAAGATATCTTTACTTTTGACACATTTAAAATAATCTTTCTCCAGCTTTTACATAAAAGGAATGCTGGCAAGTGACAACTTAGTTATACTATGTTCTGCCAGAAGAGTTCAAGTTCAACTGAATAAAGTAAGTGCCAATTTACAGTGGTTAAGTATGCTGAGAATGAATGAATACTGACCTAAGATTTCAGTAATCTGTGTTCTAACTGATCCAGTAAAAAATAAATAAAAAATGTTTTTATGGCTGATTAACCCTGGGCAAATAACAGCCTTTCTAGTCTCAACTTTCTCATTTCTAAAATGAGGGAATTAACCTGATTTCTAGGGTCTCTTCCAGTTCATTACCACTGCCCTTCCTAGACCAGAAGTTATTTCTAACAGTCGTAGGTGTCAACATACCCTTTTCTCTCATTCCCCCATCTGAGTAGTGACTGAATAGAGTCCACCATCCATCACTCCCTAAAAACCTGCTACCCTCCCCATCCCTCACCACTACCGCCACCTGTAGCTTCAGTCCTACCCATTGCACACCTGGGACCCACCACGACAGCCTCCTAGCAACCAGGCTCAGTCTTGTCCCAGTCCATAAAAAAATGCTAGGAGTGCCCCATTAACCGGGAAGCAGTCTAAACTCCTCTTCAGGAAATTAAAGGCCTTCCAGTCTGATCCCAACCTAGCTCTTCACTGTCAATTCCTCTTTAACACACCGTATGCTCCTCTCACACTAGACTCTAGTTTCTCAAATTTCCCTTTCTTTTTGCGTCCTTGTATCTGAGCTGCTGTTCTTTATATTGGGATCGCCATCCTCACTTCCTACACATTATAAGAATCCAAACCTTCAACTATGATGTGTGTCAAAAAGAAATTCTGTGAGGAATGACACATAAGGGCAATCTACTGGAAGGCTCTGGGAAAGGTTTTCATCCTTTTAATGCTGCCAACATTCTATAACTACTGGGGGTGGAGGGGTTAGTGAGGACAAAGCTGAGGACTGCGAAGTACAAAGACAGGAAGAGTCTAGGTGTCTATGGTGCAGCCACTTCACGGCTGAACTAACCGTGTGGAAAGCTATCCTATATTGGGATTATCTTTAAGCATTTGAGTGACAGTTTTCTGTTATTTGATGCTAACATTTCTTTTTTTTCAAAATTAAGATATAACTGACATATAAATTAATTAGCTTCAGGTGTACAACATGATTTGACATATGTATATATTGCAAAATGATCACCACAATAAGTGTAGTTAACATCCATCACCATACACAGTCACAATTTTTCTGCTCTTGTGATGAGAACTTTTAAGATCTACTCTTAACAACTTTTAATCTGTTCACTATATCCTAGACCTAATGTTTGGGGGGGACTGTTGTTTGCTGCTTTTCGATTCCACATTAAGTGAAATAATACAGTATTGTCTTTCTCTGTATATTTCACTTAGCATAATGCCCTCAATGCCCATCCACGTTGTCACAAATGGCAAGTTTCTTTTGTTTTTATGGCTGAAGAGTATTCCATTCTGTGTGTATACATATATATCTGTATGTGTATATATATTTCACTTAATCCATTCATCCGCCAATGAACATTTAGGTTGCTTCCTTATCTTGGCTATCAAGATAATGATGCACTAAATGCAGGGTGTGCGTATATCTCTTAAAGTTAGTGTTTCCATTTTCTTCAAACACCCAAAAGTGAAATTGCTGGATCATATAATAGTTCTATTTTTAATTTTTGAGAAACCTCTATACTATTTTCCATAATGGCTGCACCAATTTACACTCCTACTAACAGTGCACAAGGGGTTCCCTTTCTCCACACCTTCACCAACACTTATCTCTTGTCTTTTTTGATAATAGCTTTTCTAACGGGTGTGATTCTCATTGTGGTTTTGATTTGCATTTCCCTAATGATTAGTGACACTGAGCATCGTCTCATATGTCTATTGGCCATGTACATTACTCTTTGGCAAACTGTCTATTCAAATTCTCTACCCATTTTTTAATCAAATTGTTTTTTTGTTATTGAGTTGTAAAAATTCTTTGTAACAACAGAATTCTATTACATACCTCGCTAAAGCTTTTATTTTTAAAGGCTTCACAGAGAAGGTCTTAAACTCATTCTGCGTCACCTTCTCTGTGAAGCAATCCCTGATTCCTCCTGAAGTCAGCTTCTTCCTTCTGTCTGGTTCTACTGTGCATTGTTATGGCTCCTATTATGAATTTATTACACGTGCAATAAATATTTTTACATCTATATTCCCCAGGAACTACAGGTTCCTAAGAAATTGGAATTCTTTGCACTTTAGCTTTTACCTCTCTAAGCTCAGACTCAAATATCCAACTGCCTATTCAACATCTTCATTTGATGGCATATAAACATAAAATTGACAAAGAGAACTATCCATTTCCTTCTCTATGGCAACAAATGGGACCACCATCTACTCCACTGCTACAGTCATACCAATTCTACTCTTGCCCCACACCTGATTGATAATCCATCAGAAAATTTTGTTGACATTAACTCAAAAATGATACACTAGACCTCATTACTTCTCATAATCTCTGCTATTACCTTAGTCTAAGTCATCGTGGTATCTATCCCTCACAATGAAAAAATCCTAATAATTTCCCTACCTCCATTTCTGCCCCACCCCACAGTCTCTTTATTACAAAGCAGACAGAGCGACTTTTCTAAAGCATAAATTAAGTAATGCCATTCCTTTCCTTTAAAGCCTTTCAGTGGTTTATCATTACCCCTAGATACTCTCTGGCAAGTAATACTGACCTCTCCAACCCGCAAATATGACAAGCTCCTCCACTGAGGAGACTATTCACTTGCTGCTGCTTCTGATTGGAACACTTGTTCTCTGGGTATCCACTTGGCTGCCGCCTCTCATCATGCAGGTGTCAAATCAAATATCAGTTCTTTAGAGGCTCTCCCCAATGACCTTAATGAAAAGCAGCATCTCTTCTGGAGCCCACCACTTCTCCTGATTCACAATCTACAAACCCTTTGTCACAGCATTCATTTGTATGTTCCTGGAATTATTTATATTAGCTTACAAATTTACCATCTGTTTCCTATCTCTCACTGAAATGTAACCTCTTTGAGAAAAAGAGTTGCTCTGTCACATTTATTGTGCATGAATGCTGCCTAATATATGGGGGACAGGGCTCAATACATAGCTGTTGACACATTTATTCCGATTGTCTTCAGATTCACAACAGCTACATACACAGGAAGTGCTCAACAACTGTTCAGTGAATAAAAGCAATTTGCTAACTGGAAATTTTTCCATTATGCTCCTTTCATAATCAATTTCAGGAAAAGATATAAATTTCGCAAAGGTAAATCCATACTTACTACTGAGTAATAACTAGTTGGTGATGATTCATTCTTCTCTGGTAGCAGCAACAGCGATTTCATAGTTTCATTCTCCGTACAGTCCACAGGTCGCAGACCAAATATGTTACTGGTAAAATAAGTACAGATGCATTTAAGTAAATAAAATATGTGACTTGATTCCTAACTAAATAGATGCACTAGCAAAATAATTTTTTCAACTTCCTTAATAATAATTTTTACTAAAATAAATGACTCAGAATTAGCAGCATAAGGATCAAGTATCACAAGATGCAGAATTCAATGGGAAAAAAAAAGGTGAAATTTTCATTTGAGACTGGATCATTACAGGGGGTATTTTTAATTGAATATATTGTTACTTACACATGAATTTTTTCCCCGACTCTGTATAATTCTATGCTCATATTCACTTTACAATATAATCATTAATCACTATGTGTGAGATGTTTTCAAAAGCAAATAAAAATCATTGACCGTGCAATTATAGGCTCTATCATCTATATAAACAAGTATAGAAATTCGATACGTTCACAAGACAGGGACTAGAAGGAAAGTTAATGCCACATGACAGACAAACAATTTAATAAAGTAGTGACCAGGACACTTCTTAAATTAAGTTTAATATGTATGTACACTACAACCTATGGTAACCACAGCCCTCGCAGGAACAAACTGGAATGGCTCAGAGAACAAGGTGATGCAGACCTCTCCCCACGTGCTAGTTCACAAGTCATGGAATATTACACTGGAGGAGACTTTAGAGCCAGAGTATGCCTCTCCTATTTCACTGATGAGAAAACAAAGAGAGAAGATCCCCCTGACTCCCGTTTTCCTTGTTAGTTACAGGAATATTTGTTATTGCCCATCATTAGTCTTTCACTCATCAGTAAATTGTAAAAACTACACAACTTGTGTCTACTATTCCACTTCCTTACATATGGCTTCAAAATTATTCTAATATACTACACAATAGCAGAAAGTTTTCTAAAATGAGCATATCTTTTATAATCTTTCATGGTTTTTAAGATAATGGTATATCTCCGTAACGGCCACCAAAGTTCACGTGAAAATATAGTGCATGAAACAGGATATAAAATGATAAACATGGTATAATATCAGATTTTACAATTGGATTGAATGCGTAGAAAAAGATGTGGAAGGAAACAGAGTGAAACATTAGGAGAAGAGGGAGGAGGAAGACCTCATCTCTGATGCTGCACGGAGGGCACACAGATGAAAGACACCTGGAAAAGAGACCGAAGCATCTATCGGGTTTAGGGACAAGGTCATTAATGACCTTGGAAAAAGCTGTTTTGATGGCACAGTAGGAAGAGAAAGCTGGTGAATGAAAAAAAATGAACCACAGCAAATGCTTCTCTAATGGCTGCTACTCATGACTACCAGGTTCAGTGAGTATTTCTTACAGGGACAGTGCTGGGTAAACACTGATAAATTTGTATTCTCAGATTCCCTTGAATGCCCAGGTCCAGTACCGTGTAACCTCTTTCTGGCAACAGTCTTTTCCCAGACAAGGCATACTACAATCAGCTGTGTTTCAGCTTTCTGATTTCCAGCCTTGACACTAGTCTTCATCCTGGAATCTGGGTCTTCGTAAATTCCCATATAGTTACAGCAGACAATCTCAGCTTATTTCAAAGGTAGCTGATCTCATCACTATACTTAATACTTCTCAGTTTCATTCCCTAAATTATTATGCACACATAACAAATACAGAATCTCTTCACAGGCATACTGTGTAAGTATAACAATCAAAAAACAGAAATTGGAGTGAGAAAACCAACATTCTATGTCTTAATCCACCATGTGCAAAAATAAATAAAAAACAAAAAGTCACACTATATGCCATCAAAAAAAAAAAAAAATCACTGCACACATAAGGAATTTTTAACAAAGACAAATGTAGAATTTACACATCAAAGAAATAAAAGAGCCCAATCATGTGCACTGTAAGGCATAGTACCTGCAGCATACTTTACCCGAATACAAATCAACTCCACTGTAACCTGAAAAAAAAAGGTAATGAAAGTACCACGACCATCATCTAGTGAGGACTTAAAAGTAAAACCATGGTCTTCTAAGGTGCTTTTATGGCCTGAAAAACTGCTTCATAAAATGACTAGCAGGATTCTAATTTACATTTACCATCCTTACTGAACAACACTTACTATTTCATCTGGCCTTTAAACGCGTGGTTTTAGATTATGGACAGCTTCTGCTTACACGCAGTTCACTAGACCCCTAACCCTCCTGTACTGTTAATGGACTTGAGAATGGTACATTACAAATGCTACAGTTTGAAAGACAACTGCTTAAACCTCAGCCCTGTATCATGGGAGATGGAACCTATTAAATCTTGTCATGTTCCTGCTGTGTCATGGACCACTGAAATTTGGAACTAGACACAAGACTTAAAGTGGCACCTTCAGAAACCCACAGCAAGAGAAGACAAGGCATATGCAAGATTTATACTTCATTATGGGGGCACAAAAAAACTCGTAAAACTATTATTCCCATAATGATATATTTGAATGGACTAACACTTTGCTTATAGACTGTGTGAAAAATCAGTTTAAAATATACATTAATTAAATTTTTTTTTAATAAAGCTAATACATGGAGGAAAAGTCACATGTCACATGCACAAGGGACTATCAATGTGATTGCTTATAAATTGAAGACAGTGATGAATCAGTTATTCTCCATTACTACATAGGGAAGTTTTTTTTTTTTTAGATCTGTTGCAACACCATGGACTCAAACTTAAACATCAATAATCTCATCAAAATGGGTTACCAAGGGTGCTTTTATAGACTGATTTTTTTCTTCTAAATGTTCTTAAATATAGCATATCCTCTATTTTCTGGCATACTTTAACCTAAAGCCTTACCATGTAAACTAGGTATTTTGGAGAGATACATAAAACTTAGAAAATCCTGTCCTTGCCTGTAATCTTATTCATTCAACAGGTAAGTTTAAAACCGATGAAGTTTAAACCAAAGCACAAGTAATGAGGTAAAATATGAGATGGATTCCAAAGAAGGTAAAGAATACACATTAGCAAACAAAATAGCCTTGAACCCTGGACTAGAAACTGGAATTTGGTGGATGAACGTGAAGGGCCTGTGGAGGAAATACCAACAGGACTGTTGAAATGAATGGAATTAATGGAAGACAGCCTTCCACCAAGGCTGAAGGGACCAATGACTTCCTGCTCCTGTGTAGGCGCCAAATACAATATGGAAAATTGATGGAATAATCAGGCACGAAGCAATGGACACTGGAGACAAAAGCAGCACAGAGCTGTGAAAATGGAAAGGCACAGTGTTTGTTAAACTCTATGGGCCAATGTAACACCAATATAATGAAGACTATGTTCAGCATCTTCACTGTGGAATTTACCTGTAGTACATGACAATATATTAACACCTGTCATATACACCACTGTTGACAATTCAGTTCCCTTAATGATCTATCAAAGAAAGCCTCTTACAACTCGGTGACTTCAAAATGATTACATAGAAAATATGCTTTATCTAAACTAAATCCTATAAATTCTATTTTTCTGGTTATTGAAATATTTTACATAATCACTAACCAAGAAGATACTTTTTTGACTGAATTTTTTTCTGTCTTCACAATATAGTACACTGGCAAATTTTACCAGTATTTTTCCTCTAATGTATTCCTGCTCTATTCCTTTAGCTGTGATTTTCCATCATAACTTTGAAAATATATTTCATATAAAACTTTTAATGATATGACTGAAGATTTTAAACTTAAAAGATATCGGCAGAAGACCTAAGTGTTCCTAAGTTATTGCTTTTTGCTGTCAAATGCTACTATGAAATATTGAAGAATCAATGATACTGATATAGGTTAAGGTTTTATGTAAAAATGGCTGTATATATTAATATAAATAACATACATATACGTACCAGGACTATCAATAATTCAAAACACACAGAATGAGTACATGTATATACACATAGGGGAGAAGTTACAAATATCATTTGGTAATCAACTTGGCAAATATTCACTCAAGAATTACCTCTAAGAATGCTTTTAGTTACTAAAGAATTGATGAAAGGTAGTTCCTGTTCTCCCAGAGTTCAGTGAGCCAAAGCAGAGGGAAGTAAATAGGAAGGACTTAAAAATCTTGCAAAACTTCAAAGACATGAAAGAAGAAAAAGAAGTGGGTAGAGCGGTAGAATACAAGTATTCCAAGAGAGAAGAAAGTGTGTGCAGAGGCCCTAAATGAAGTGAGCTAGTGTGGCAAATTAGAACACCAAAAAAAGAAAAAAGAAAAAGAGCAAGAGACAGAAAAAAGAAACGAGGAGGGAGAGAGAAAGGGGTGGGGGAGAGAAGCAGGCAGAAGGCACATGGGAAAGAAAGGGAGTTCTGGAAATGTAAGCTGTGGCCAGAAAAGGAAGGACAAAAGGGTGGTTTGAGCTGAACTTGATCCAAGGGACAAGAATCCCTGAACTCCTCACTCTCTACATGGTTGTAAGCAGAAGGACAGTGTCAATATAGCACAGTAGTTATGAGCTGGGGTCACGGAATCATATGGCCTGGCTCTGCCACTCAACAGTTGTGTGACTTTTGAAGAGTTGCTTAACCTGTAAAATGGGAACAATAATACAACCTACTTCATAGAGTTGTTGTGAAGACCAAATGAGTTTGTATACCAAAAAGCACGTAAACCGCTGCCTAGCAGATAGTGAAAGCTGAAAGCTCAATAATTGCTAGCTATTAACATGATCAGATTTGCATTTTTGAAAGACAGATACAGAAGGAAGATAAGGAACGTAAGTTACATCTAAAATGTTGAATCTTATTTTCACTTTCCCCAGCTTTATAATATACTTCATGTGTGCTCTGTAATAATTTGCATAGTACAAATATAAAACAAAGAGTATGTACTAGATGACCCTAAAAAACTTCACTAGAATTCCTTTTGATCACTAAGACAGAGGAAAAAGAAGTATTAATTGGAGTTCAGAATATAGTGTAACCCTTTACTGTCCTTTTCCCCTCAAGAATGATATATTAGCACCTGCCTACAACTGTGCCTGTGACAAGTGGCACCACTATTAAAAGGGGGAAGGGAAAGATGGGCAAATTTAAACTTGCACTTGGCACAGAGAGAGTGCTCAATCCCAAACACACATAAGCAAAAAGGCATTTTTACTAATGCTAAATCTGTCATAACTGACAGGAGACTGTCCACAAATGAAAGCGTTTATGAACAACCATGAAATTGCAAGCACACAGGTTTTAATTTTTCAAGTCACTTGGCTTGCTGTGAAGCAGGAAAAAGCACTGAAATCCAAAAGAGCAACACGTTTTTTTAAAGCTTTAAAACATGTATTATCTGCTGTAGGAGATTAATTTTTTTTTTAATTAGGTGAGGCAATTGAAAGGACCAATGGTCCATATAGTATTTTCTAATTAAGAATTCTACATCCTCCCAAGCAAAGCTCTGCTAATGGCAGACCCAAATACCAAATCTGAAACTATGTATGTTTTTTTGTTTTTAAAGCATCTGATATTCTCCGTTCACTCAGCATGGTTCTGACGGGACTGAGCGCACTTGTCTCAGGTTCACTGGGGACACAGGGCTGTAATGGAGGCAGGGGGGAAGAAGGACAGCCGGTGAAGTTTTGAACAGTTACCAATAGAAATATTCTCAGGCAACAATGAAGTATAGAAGCAGGAATCTTTTTCTCATTTTCTGCTACTTCACCAGGTAAACCTATTTAAAACAACCCATCTATCTGAGAGGGCACCTGCGAAGGCAGATTCACTCACTGTCTCATGCCCACACCTTGTATATTAATAAGCTTCACAGTGTAGCAAAGACCCATGGTGTATGAGCCCCAAGACAAGCTCTGAGTTTTGGCTCATTAATCCTCACTGTGCTCTGAAGAAATAGAAAAGTTACAGGCAGCACCCATGTTTTATAGGTGAGGACACAAAGGCATAGAAATTAACCTGCCTGAGGCAATAAAGTCAATAACAGAGTCACAAATAAAAGCTGGGTTCCCTAATGCCCTGACCAGTGCCTCATTCATTAAAGTAGTCATAGCTGATTTAACAGCGCAAGCATAGAAACTATTCTATTTCCCCTGACCCAGGCAACTGTGTGCTCTATCAGATCATTTGCTACACCCATAGAAGGGTCATATCTGGTAGGTCCGTATCTGTATATAGACCTACTGGGGATGGGGGGTTGGGTGGTGTGTGTGTGTAAGGCAAAAAAAAATTTTTTAAAGAATATTTATCCCCTGAGTTTGCCCCAATTATCTTTTCACATAGGGTAAGAATAATAAACACACTGAAACTAACAGCATGAAGGTATAATACATTCCTGCATTATTAATTTGTGTTATATGGCCACCTATTAAAATTACAACCTAGGAGCTGTGCATTTTATAATTCTTATTTGCCTCTGTAACCAGAGTAAGCCTGACCTTTTGTGTGTTCCTTCCAAACCTACAGAATCAATGGGTACACAGAGACAATTCTTGCATTTTCATTTCGACTACCTCATTAACTGAAGAGAGTAAAATAATATGTAAGGAGACATGAACCAAGTTATAGATTAAAGATATAAAATCCACATACAGCATTTGCTTGACAATCTTTACAGTAACAATTTTAAAATGCAGCAGCCGGCACTCACGAATGCATCTCTGCCCTGGCACTGCAACACAACTCACCCAAAGCCTCATTTAAATGATGTGAAAAACCTAAGAAATAATTTGACTGCCCTTGCGTAATGTCTGAATTCTTACATATTTTAACTGTTTTTATTCTAAATATGCAGAAAAAGCAGTGAAGGAATGGAATATTTAAAACAACGCTTAAGTATTAGGAAAAATATAAGTTATTTCTATGCTTCTAAATCTTTTCTTATTAAAAAAGTATTAATCAATCTAAATACTACAAAATCTAACTAAATTTTGTACAGAAAGTCAAAGCTCTAAAATAAATTGTACCAACTATTTCTGAATTAAAAGCGTATCTCCCTTAAATATGTATCATGAAGAAAAATGGCATGAATGCTGATTTTAAATGCAGAATTTAATGGTCACATCTAACTTTAGTTGTGAAAGAGAAGCGAGCCATCAACTGGGTAATAAAGTCTTTGCTTCATCACAGACCTTGATTTAGGAATTCAAGTCCATGCAGAAAGTCTCTATGTTAAACTACTTACACAGCGCTCCTGGAAGCTCCATAGGACAGTAACAGCTTGACTATATCCATGTGTCCATTCTTGGCGGCATCGTGGAGTGGGGAGTCGTTCTGATACCCAGTGGTGTTCACCAGTGCCTTGTGCTGCAGCAACAATTCCACCACCTTTAGGTGCCCATGACTGCAGGCTTCGTGCTAATTTTTTAAAAAGAAAAGAAGTGAAAAAGTGATAAGGAAGAGCAATGGGTAATATTGTAATAAAACCACATTTTAGAAAAATGTGAACCTCAGTCAGTAAATTGGTTCTTACCTACTCATACATACCATAAGTTGTTGACAAAGTAAAAGCCACTATTAATAATCTTTGTAATAAGATACATGATGATCAGAATCTATGCAATTCATACAAAAAGATTTTTCATTTGAGCCTTAGGTGAAGAGTTCATTTTATAGAAGAAAATGTACTTTTAAACCAATTATAGCTCCTAAATTATTCTACAAAAAGAAATTTAAAACAAGAAGAAGAAAAAACTTAGAAAGTATTTAACAACCAAGTCATGCATAAAATCTGAAATTCTCCAAGGCTGAATAGAATTCACTAAATCAGGTGTTTGGCCGTAAGCTAAGTAGTATAACCGCACATGCAGAGATTACTGTACGGCTGATGTCAATGATAACAGAAAAACATGGAGTAGACCCTCAGAGGGGCTTACTGAATGAAGGCGTAACTGGTAACAATGGAATGTGCAACGATATCTCATGTGCAAATCGTACCTTATGTCTAATGAACTGCTAAGAATGCCACTCTTGTAATCTGACAAGTCTCTGGCATATTGTGCTCTTCGATTCATAATAGGTAGTATGTACTAAACACCTATAGGTTTATTTCTATGAGAAAATAATCCAGATTGGCATCAGGTCCTCTAAATCACTCGACTTTTACTACGATTTGCCTTAGTGGCTTAAAAAAAAAAATTGACCTTTCTTTGAAAAGGTTAGCTGGTTCATAGAGTCCAAACCACAAAGATGGATCCTGACTAAACCCTCCCAGCTTACATTTGGCAAAGAGAAATCATTATGTACTATTTTAAACCTTTTTTGCACCTGGCCTAATGAAGCGCTCCTAATTCTTGTTAATTTCCAGTTCCCGGAATAAGGGCATACACTTCATCTGTTGGCACATCTAAGGCTGTATTCAAATCACATGCTTACTGTCCTAATTAGCCCGTGTAGCACTTATTCCCACGTATTTGTGCCATTCTTTTTCCAGACTACTCTTCATGCTGCTTTTTAGTAATAATAAACAGAGATTTTAAAAAATAATTAATGAAGCGAAGTTTTACTGCCTCTATATATCTGGAATTGGATAGGGTATATTGAGTGAGGCTGAGACAGATCCTCAGTAAGAGTCACTGCCTTTGTGATACATTCCTAACCCATCCAGTTCCTCTGACCCCTTCCTGTTCCATGAAATGCTTCCAGCTACACACAATGCTGCAGAACAGAGCCTGATGCTGGTTGTAGCAGTTACCTCTCCACACATTTGGTAAATTCAGAATACAGTATATGGTGTAACCGGTTTCCTAAATCTAAAGGTAGTCACTCAAAAGGTAGCTCATTTCATACCTATCACAATTAAGAGCTAGATGAAAAATAATTATTTTCTTTTACTTGGTGAAAATACAAGTTTTCAGATTTAAAAAGTGTATATAAGGCAGAGAATGATATATAGACAATTACGTAACTATAAACTGTAATAACTATAAAACATCAACAGAATTGGAATAAAACACAAACAAACAGAAAACTACCAATGGTGTCCATCCAGCATGGTCTTTGACATTCGGGTCACTTCCATTTTGTAAGAGGTATGCAACAGAAGGTATGTCACCCTAGTATAAGAACAAAAAAGAAGAAGAAAAGAAATTGAAAATCATAATGGAAAAAAGTAAAATACTGAGATTTTGTTTTGTATGTATTCATTGTTCTGAGGCACCAAGTCCCAGAACCCATATGGTTCATCCTTGAATATAGAGTACAAAATCTCTGCAATAAGCAACCCATATTGAAATTCATTTCAAAATACCAAATAATGGACACTAGCCACATCTGATCATAATAAAGTTTTTAAAGGCATTTCATTTGTGAAAAACATCCATTTCGAGCATATATGAAAATGGTTTCCGAGTATCGTTTACAACAAAATTAAAGCCAAGAAGACCGCAGAGTAAAACCAATGTTAAAACTGCCAAAACCTGTTGTCTTATGGGCTCTTAGTCTATCCTTAATACATTAATCTAGCTCATATTCACCTTATTCATTCAAAGGTATACTTCTGGGCAGAAGCAATGCTTATTTTCTCCAAAAGTAACTAACAGAGATTTCTCTGAAAAATAAATTTTAAAATTTATATTTGACAAATGTTAGTTATGACAACATTGTGTCTTGTGAAGCAGTCCCTTAGGGAGAACAAAATCTTATCCTCTATAGGTTGATAATGTAGAAGTTATTAAGATCCCTTAATACAGTATGATTTGCCTTTATTTGATTGTTTTGGGTCACCTTTCAAATACAGCATATCTTCTATTTTAAACTTCTAAAAAATATCCTCACCCGAGGATATGTTTATTGATTTTGGGGGGGCGGGGGGGGGGGGACAGCAATGTGAGAAACATCAATTGGTTGCCTCCTGTACACACCCCAACAAGGGATCAAACCTGCAACCTAGGTATGTGTCCTGACCAGGGACTGAACCCCCAACCTTTTGGTGTACGGGGATGATGCTCCAACCAACTGAGCCACCTGGCCAGGGTTCGAATACTGAATATCTTAAAATGGTAGCTTACTTAGTTTTCTAAAAGACAAATCCACATGCAACATATTTTTCTATATTCCTAAATTAACAAAATGACCTTAAATATGCAATGCACCTAAAAAATAAGAATGATATATTTCAAATCAAATGCTCCAGTTTGAATAGAGCATTTTCCCGTAGTTCTTGAGGGGTGCAAGTTCTGTATTTCTGGTGCAAGTTAACATGTATTTAGCAACTTTTGCTCTATATATTTGTCAGTTCCAAATGAATTAAGGAACATGTCAACATACAAATATGATTTGATAAAAACAATCTGGGGCAGATGAATAGCAAGAACCACACACATTCCCAACCTTCAACATGAAAGTAAATACAAGAAGTGGACAAAAAAACCTTCTCAAAAATTTTCTCATTCTAATTACATGGTGTTTGTAAAACCATATTCATCTAAAGAAGCCTATAAAATAATATAAACACAACTGTGGAATGGAAGAGTCACACAAGAATAGTCACATAGGAACAGAGTGAGTTTAGAAACTAAAGAAGAAAATCCTCAAAGGCTGCTAGACAGCAGTATTTTTCTTTCATGTTACCTCTTCATATTATCAAAGATGTCTTCTGTTAACACTGCACCCCTAGACTCTCCTGAACTGTATAGCGGATTTGCATACTGCTTGCTTTTAATACCCAACCTGTTTCCTCTTCCCTCATACTTAAAAGTTTGTCATATTTTCATCCTTCTCCTTTATGGAAGTTTAATGTCATGCACATAAATAAAATTATGATAATTAGACAGGGTCCACAGTAACTGGGTGAGCTTGAACCAATATGAAGTTTCCAGGAAATAAATTAACTTCTGCTTCTGATTTCTTTAAATTACTTGCTTCTGTGATAGAATATTTTATGAGTAATAAGCACTCACTTTTAGGCTCCTCACAACTTAAAAAAATAATAATTGAGTTTGTTTTTTTTTTTAAACCACAGCAAGAAAAGAAAATCATCTGAGGAAAGTATTTACCAAGGCTTATAAGAAATTTTAAATGGATTTGATATTTTGAAGGAACACCTTAAAGGCTGAAAATAAGGAAGAATGCGTGCCTCCTTGAATTTTCCTATTGCTAATCTTTCATTCAAAGGACTCTTCACACATTCATGCATACTATAACAATAGAAATTAACATTACAAAACACACACACACAAACAAAGCTTTGTCCTTATTATAAAGGTTAGTGCTTCCAAAATACTATTAATAAACATCTTTATAAAAATAGTACAGTATTCCCTCACTTACTGCGGGTATTATGTTCTAGAACCCCCCACGACAGGTGAAAATCCGCGAAGTAGGAACCTTACATTTATTTTAGTATTTATATATATTTTAAGGTTTTATAAACCCTTCCCACACACTTATAAACCGTTCCCAGTCCCTTATTAACCTTTCCCACTGCCTTATTAACCTTCTCCACATTTTTATAAACACTACTTATGTTCTTAAACATATTCTACACTTAAACCTATGTAACTTTAACATACATATACAGTACCGCAAAATCCCATGATATAGTGAAAAATCCACAATAATTAAATACAATATTTTTAAAAATTCCGCAATACAGTGAAGCCACGATAAGTGAACCGCGATATAGAGAAACGGACTACTGTATAGGACGTTATGATTAACTGCAGTAAGAATAATGAGTTACCCAGACTGGTTAAGCTTTCCACATATATTAACTGACCAAGTACCTAAAACTTCTTTTAGCAACTAGATGTCATTAAAAAATTTTTTTAAGCCCTGGTTGCTGTGGCTAAGTGGATTGAGCGTCGGCCTGCGAACCAAGTGTCACTGGTTCGATTCCCAATCAGGGCACATGACTAGGTTGCATGTCAGGGCCCCAGTTGGGGGCACATGAGAGGCAACCACACAGTGATGTTTCTCTTCCTCTCTTTCTCCTTTCCCTTCTCTCTAAAAAGATAAATAAAATAACCTTGTTAAAAAATTAATTAATAAAAAAAAAATTATTTTTAGTCATCTGGAATGGAGCTCTCTAATATATTAAACATTTCCCTGGCTTCTGAGCCAGAGTTTACTGAATAAAATAGTTTCACAGATGATTCTGACAACCAGTCTTTGTGACCCAAGTTACTGGCATTACAAAGGTGTTAGGTGGCAGACAGAGGGTAAAATGGATACTGACTCCAAGAGGTGCTCCAGAAATTAAGGTCTTGAAAATACCACAGATGCCAGTTTGCTTTTGAGTCCTTTGCTACTGTCTCAGGAAGCCAGTATGGATGACATGTAATGATGTGGCTTTACACACAATATAACATGACTGCCTTAAAGTGTAATGAATTAAACTCCTCACTAGGGATTTTCTCTCTACCCAGGAGATCCTCATCACCTTTGTTATGCTAAGCACATCCTGCCTTGTAAACTGCCTTCAAAACACTATCTGTTATGTCTGCATAACAAATACATCATGTGACATGCCAACTTCAAGCCATTTTTGTATTTCATAACACGTTCACTGCTGTGATGTGAATTATGAGTCATCATTACCATTTTAAGTATCTATACCAGGGAACTTTGGGGAGGTTTTTCCCAGCACCTAAATTCCTCAGCAAAGGTGATATTAAATAGAGTAACAAATCAAAATTTTCTTCATGTCTAAAGAAATATCAAATACTGAGATATTTTTTTCATTAAATCAGAAGAATAAAGAATATGAGTATATATCTTAGTTTCTATGTAGGCATATGCTTCCTCATAAAAGCTCTCATTTATAACATGTTCTCAGCATTTTAACCACAGGTGACACACACACTAAGAGTAACATGGGGAATAAGAGCCTAATGGTCTCAGCTTTTGTTCTGGTTAAATGAGAATATCCACAACATCCCTATAATTTAACCACATTAAAGTACAGTTAAGGTATTCAAGAACAGTCCTGTGCCGTTTTCATTCAGATGGGGATGAATATACCCAGAAACTAAAAACCAGCTGGCTGGCCTGTACGCCCATGACCCTGAGGGAGAAAGGATATGAGAGCGGACAATCCAGACAGTATCTGCTGATGACCTCTCTACATTCCAGCAGCCTGAACATGTTTCATAAGATCCTGCTGTTGCCAAGGTAAATAAGATAACACGTTTCACATTAATCCAGAAGTCCCACTTCTAGGAATTTATCCTAAAAATATATACCTGCTCATATATGAAACAAATATTGCTTACTACTGTACTGTATATAAGAGAAAAAGGAAGAAAAGCAGGCACCCAACAGTAAGGAACTAGTTAAACAATGAAAACTCATGGAAAGCTATGCTACTATAAATATGTACAAAAAGTGTGCACTAATATGGAGAGCACTTGCTTATTCACATAAGGAAATTCACAAAATACACACAAGAAAATAAGACAGGTGGCTAGCAGGAATGACTTGTCAGCAACAGTGGCTGGGACAGAAATGCAAGTGAGGCTTTCCACTATAAATACTTTAATTTTTATTTCAGAAACATGAAGTTTATTACTCATGTTTTGAAATTAAATTTTAAATGAGGGAATATACACTGGATAACCACAAAATTTAACTGAAGAGTCATATAATAAAGAGAAAGCTAAGTAAATGTAAGTGCAAACAAAATATCACCATAGAGAAGAAACTAACTCTGGGAATTCTGGAAAACAAAATAAAACCTTATTAAGAAGGTAGAATATGCAAAAGACCAGAAAAGGAAAGAGAAGGCTGTAGAGGAAAGGACATAAGAGGCAGAGAAAAGGACACATGAAAATGTTGGCAGTGTTAATGAATATTTCTGAATAATTGATAAGGTTAAAGTTCAATGTGACAGCAGAATGGGGTTCAGGTCATGGCTGAGTGGAAAATTCACTCATTTATTCAACAAATATCATTCTGTTATGTGCCAGGCGATGTTCTAGATATTGAAGACATAAAAATGAAAAAAGAGAATTTCTGTTCTCTAAAGAGAGAAAACAAAGCAATCTATAATAATAATGTCAGGAAATAATAGGAAGAAAGACAAAACAAGCTAAAGGTATGGCAAGGACTGCTATTTTAGAGAAGTTAGAAAGTCTCTCTGAAGAGGTGGCATTTGAGCAGAAACCTGCAGAAGGAGGGATCACATAGTGCTATGTAGACATGGGGAGGCTGGTGGATTTCATTTCCAAGTGGGCTAGGAAGTCACTGGTAGGGAGCTGAGAAATGACAAGTTCCAGCTTAGGTCAGATTACCATGGCTGTCAAAGAGAAATCTGAATGCCAGAAAGCAGAGCAAGAAAATAGTTCATGGTGGTTGGAATAATGACCCCCACCCCCACAAAAAAACTGTCTCTGCCCCAATCCCCAGACCTTGCATGTTACCTTACATGACAGAAGGGACTTTGTAATGTGACTGAGGGTTGAACCTTAGATGGCAGAGAGCACCCTGCATTGTCAGGGTGGCCCCAGTGTAACCATGGGAGTCTTTAAAGGCAGTGGGCACTTCCGGGCTAGGTCACAAAGATGACCTGAGGATGCCACCCTCTGTTCCTGACTTGGAAGACAGAGGAAGAGGGACACAAACTAAGGAATTGTGACAGTTTCTAGAACCTGAGTAGGTCCTTAGCTGAGAGCCAGCAAGACAACAGAAACTCAGTCTTACAACCACAGGGAACATGCAGTTCCTAAAAACAGAGCAAATACTCAAAGAATGGGTTCGTTTGTGGAACCTCCAAAAAGTAACATAGCCAACAAACTGATTTTAGCCTGGTGAGACTCATCCCAGACTCCTGACCTAAGAAAAGAAATGTGCCTGTTTTACGCCACTAAGTTTGTAGGAATTTGTTGTAACAGCAACAGGAAATTAACAAGGCAAGAAAAGAGGAGCAGCATGAAAAGGCTGTGGCCAACAAAGATGCCTAGAGGTTGTTTTGAAGCAAGACATTAAAGGATTTTGTTAATAACGTTACCAAGTTCAGAGATCAGTCTGCAAAGCCACCAGCACAGCTAACGGGCAGAGAGAACATGCTAACTGCTGTGGGGTCCTCTGCCCTCCGTGCGCTGCGTACACCAAGCACGCATCACGCAACCGTGACTCCCAATCTGAGGGACAAGGGAAAAATGGAAAATGCCCATCTGCCAGGACACTTTATGGAAAAATGACAACTATAAACAATAATGACAAAAACCTATCTTTGACAAACCTGGTACTTCCCCTTATTTGCTTTGGACGCCTGAAAGGTCGTCAAGCGCTACTCATTATTCAGCTGCAGAAGCTCTTTCCCCTTTCCCTGCTCCTTGTTCATTTTATAGTCGTTTTAACTTCAGAGTCCCTCTAATCCTTTTCTCAAATAGATGGGTATAAAACATAAATTAAGACAGCAGAACTGCAATATTCGGTTTCCTAGTACAAATAAATTGTTCATTTTCAGCTGCAAATGAAAAAATAAGGATAAAAATGAAATAAAAATTATTTATAAAAAGAAAAATATACAAATATATCCATTGAGTTTCCTTCAAGTATTTGTTCTATTAAAATCAAGCTGGGTGGGGGATGCATATTCAACTCATAATAAATTTTTCAAAGAGACACTTGTTAAATATTTAAAAAACAAATCAATTAACTTTTCGTAAGTGTACTGTATCAGAATCTGCCAACTAATGACAATAATACCATCTGATAAGTTCAAGATAATCAAAATGGGTAACTAATGCTGTCAAGACTCTAAGCAAACTGACAATCTGACAAAACTTGTATGAAACCATCTTTAATGAAGAAAATTCACAAGCAGCATCATGCCAACCAGTTTTTCCTGATTTAAGATTATTTTCTGGCTTTTTTCCATGACCTAGGCCAAGGGGAGACAAACTATGGCCTGCGGGCCAGACACTTGATCTTATATGTAAAGTTTTATTGATTTACATACTATCTATGGTTCCTTTTGCACTACCAAGGCAGAGTTGAAGAGTTGTCATAGAGACTATCTGACCTGCAAAGCTGAAAATATTTACTCTAATTGCAATTTTAGGAAGTAGTTTGCCCAACCATGGCCTAGCCTCTATGTCCTAGAGCTCCTCATTAATCAAAATAAATTACTCTTCTGGTTAAAAGAAAAATTCTCTACCAATGTAAGGGGCGGTGCAGCCACATTCTTATGTATTATTCAGAAAAACTGAACAGAAAATAATTATTATGCTAACTACTTATGTCTATGAAGCATTAATAACATTAGTGTTAAGATTCATAACAGCCTATGTATATTATGCATATGCCTATATATTATATATAACAAAGAAGACATATATAGTCTGATTTTTTTTAAACATGCTTTGCAAAAATCAAACTAAAATGTAACCAGAGCTAACTCTGAAAATTCAGGTTGTTCAAAGGACATGTAATTCCGAATATGTGGTCATATTGCAGGTTCTCCCTTTTCTTGCATCAGATGGATTATACATTAGTCATTTATTGGAAGGTAAAGCAAGGAAAATAATAAAACACTAAGAGTTGGGAGAAAGTCAGTTTTGTGTTTTTCCCTCTCTCCACACGAAAATACCAGGGATCCCTGAACTCAATGTTTACTCCATGTTTTTCCTAGATGTTTTATGTCACCAACCTTATGAAGGGGATCCTTTCAGACCTCCCAAGTTCTCTATCCACACACAAGACCTAAGCAAAGATTGCCCCAAGAATTTACAGGAAGATCATAAAAACCAATCTTAATCTAGTAGTAATCTCTCCCATGTCACATTTTCATGACAAAGTATATAAAGCTACGGTGCTAACTGCTCCTCTATATGTGCAGTACCTGCGTCAATTTCAAAGATCAACCACCTCATCCTCCGAAACCCAGCCAGGTTCCACAAAACAAACACACAACACCCCAGGTATTTGGGCACGAAAGAGAATTAACTTCAATGAGCAGGCTAGTAAAAGGAACTGCTGGCTGCAGGGCGGAGAAGCTCCTTTGTGGTGAACCACAGGAGCACTTCACACAGTCGAATGTCCTGGTCATGGGAGAAACATGCAGATCACGTCTTTCAACCTTTCAAATTCCCACAGCGCCCCTAGGAATGTCAAATAGACAGAAAAGCCTGACACCTCTCGCAGTGCCCCTAGCTCTTTTGCTAGGAAAGACATGTTACCAGCAGTAAGTTAGCAATCATCTATATTCATAGAACAAAATGGTGAAGACTAAACAAAACCATTATGGATTAGGCAAAAGCGAAAGCACTGGCCAAAGTAGAAGCTAAAATATTGAAACATAGGTTTCCCCTGCAAGATCATGTTCCTCAGGCCCAGGGGCCACTGCTGTTACTGAGATGGGCAAGCAGTCCCTATGAATTCTACTCCTTGTTCAATCTTTAACAGTATCGCATCTGTGGTAGGTTAACTATCCTAGTAAACCTGTTTCGTTTTTCGCTAACTCCAAAGAAACTGGTTAGTAGTTGGTCTCATTCTGAAATTGTACTTCAAAGTAAGCTTTGTACCTTAATTGAAGCAATATGGAGCAAAGTCTCTCCCTTATGATTTCTCTTCACAGTCGTAAGGTGACTGGGTGGCCGCTGCACGGCTGAAGGACTGGACAGCATTCTTCCGTAACTTGCACTATTCAGTGTAGAAGGTGGTGTAGCTGGTAAAGAGCTAATGGATTCATCTAATACACTACTGCTTTTCCTCCTTACTGTGCCACCAACTTTAAGTTTGCTTGAAGGTGGCAAGGAAGAGCCAGGCTTTGGGATGTTTTCTGAAAGCACCATTTGCTTAAGAGAATTTCCACTGGTGCTGGGAATGCTGCGCCTACATCTCTTAGAAATTGGACTGGGCAGTCTCCTGGGACGCCCGCGTTTTCCTTTACGACCTAAAGGCACGGATTTCTTAGATGTAAGATCATTTTCACAGGGATTCTTTTCAGGAGTCACTACTTCATCCCTGCTCTCAATTTCTGGAGACTCTATTTGCTCAGCCAATGGTAAAGAGACTTCAGTTAAGTTTCCAAAACCCTCATCTTCTGCTACGGAGCCACTGGCTAGTAAGTCTATTTCACCATTTCTCTGCGGACTAGCGATAACAAATGGCTGGAGGCAGAAAGATACCAGCTTTTCCTTCGATCCCTCCTTGGAGTCAAGTTCACCACCTTTTTTGTCTGTCTCTAAATTCCATTCTCGGTTGACTTTGGTTAAAATTCTCTTTTTCCGTCTTTTCCCAGATCTCGCCGAAGCCTTCTTAGCCCTCGCGGACACCTCTGCTGGAGGACTTGCAGAAACATATTCATACGCTGATGCCTGCTGAGCATTTTCATCATTCATCATTTGAGGCTCGGTTTGCACTGAAACTTTACTTACAACATATCTGACCTTCTTACTTCGAGGACTAAACCACATTTTTATTGATTTCTTCTTACTTTCAGCATCATTAAATAAATTTTTCCTGGATGTGTCTTCTTTTAAATCTGGTAGAAAAAAGGAAAAGAAATCTGTTACTTGAACTTAATCTCTCCCATGTTGAGCTCCCAAAGAATTTTGTCTATGGTTTTCCTAAAATGTAGCACACCTTTTATTTGTGTTCCCCTTTCTCCCCTCCTACACTATGAACTCCATTAAGCACAGATATTCGGTCATTCAAAAAATAATTACAGAATCCTACTTTAGCCCCAACAATGTTCTAGGACCTAGATATACACCAGAGAACAAAACAGGGAACTTAAGCTCCACTGGGGATGACCAGAATATACAAATAAGTAGGTAGAGCATACAGTATGCTGGTGGTTATAAGAGCCATGGAGGAAAGAGATATTAAGTAAATAAATAGGCAGATATGGAATTTAATAAGCAGTAGTAAAAAAAATAAGATGTTAACTGATGGTTAGTTTTTTAACAAGACTTTTTGAAAATCAATCGATATAATGCACGATATCAACAAACTAAATGAAAACCATGTGATTTCTTAACAAATATTGGAAAAAAAAATACAATAGCCATTCATGATTTTTTAAGATGGAGCAAATCAGGGAAAGAAGGGACCTTCAGCCTGATGAAGAGCCATCTACAAAAGTAAACACAGACAGTATTATGCTTAATTCTGGAAGACTGAAGCTACTATTTGGTTCCTATTACCTTCCTATTATGAAGAACAAGGCAAACATGTCTGCTCTCACCACTCCTAATGGCACATCCATCAGTCCTGTTGCTTAGGACAAAAACCATAAGAGTCAAATTTGTCTCTGCTGTCTCTCTCATATCCCTTGATGCAAAATGCTAGTTCTATCAGTTCTACCTGCAAAACGCATGCCAAATCCGACTACCTCTCACCACCTCACCTCCTGATACCCAGATGTAACACCATCATCTTGTTACAGAAACAGGGGAGTCCAAAAATCCCCAGAGTTTGCTGCTGGGGGATGGGGAGAAGTAAGCAGCTTTTCAAATGCTTCCACATGCCTGAGGCTGGTGGCTACTGTCTTTCTTATGCAAATGGCTTTAATGCATCCAAAGCCTCAGGCAGATGGGAGGAGTCTTGAACCAGGGGACGGTATGGAAAGCACACAGAGCCTACGTAAGGGTCTGTGAATGGTCAGAACTGTTTGCAACGCCCACTGCGTCAGATGACGCAGTCAGGGATATATAAGCAGCTGCAGACATTTTAGCTCGGACTCTCTCAAGCTCTCGTTCGGGCTCTGGCTCTCACTGGCGCTCTGGCGCTCTGACTCTCTCTGGCTCTCGCTCATGCTCTCACTCTGGGACTCTCGCTCTCGGGCTCACGCTCTCGCTCTCAGGCTCTCGCTCTCGCTCTCTTGTGTGCTCCCTCCACGTGGCTTGGTGAAGGGGCCTTCTCCATGTGGCTTGGAGAAGGGGTCTCCAGGCTGCTTTAAGAGGCTCTTGCCATGCAGTTTTGAGAAGAAGAGAAGACCCACGCGGTTTGCGGGAAGAAGACAGTTTGCAAGGAGGCTGAGAATCCAGGTGGTTCTGCATTGAGAGCTGGAGGGCACCACAGCACAGAAAGGACCTCCCCAATCAGATTGAATGATTGGCAGCTGCTGGTAAAGCTGAACTGTGTTTGGAAAGTAGGGAAACAGTTTCTCTGACTTTCCTAAAACTAGCCTGGTTTGGAAGCGGGGGAGGCAAGGATATGTGTTTGTGGGTGTTTTAAAGAGCATAAGACTTAACAACAGAAATCCGCAAATAACTAAATCTATATAACTGTTAAATAAACAATTCTTTTTCTTTTCACTAAACTCTGGTATTGAGAGTTATAATTTTGGCGGCGGGCAATCGGGCCCCTAACTAAAGAGCCCGTGGGTTTGTTTTCAATTGGAGCAGCCCAGGGGTTCTGTAACAATCTCTCACTAGATTACTAAATAGCCTCCTAAGTCAGCTCCCTGCTCACATCTTTGCCTCATCCCCCATACGCCTATTCTCAACACTGCAGCCAGTGATCCTTTTGTAATTGGCCAGACCATGGCTCTAAACCCTCCAGCCACTAACACCTTCCAGCCTGACTGAATAAAAACCAAAATCTTAGTAGCTGAGTACAAGGCCAGAAACAACCTGATCCTCCTTCCCTCTCTTATCTCATCTCTTCTCTCCTTACTCACCATGTCAGCCACCAAGTCTCCCTGCTGTTCCTCAAACAGCCATACATGTAGCTGCCTCAGAACCTTCACACCTGCTGACCTTTTGCCTAGAGAACTTCCCCAAATAACTGCAGGCTCAATCTCTCACCAACTTTGGGTCATTGCTCAAATGGCATTTTTTCCTGTGAGACTATCCCTGACATCCCAGTTAAACTTAGGAATCCTCACTTCCTACTTGTTTTACTTGTACTTATGTTTTGTGTGTCTTCTCTCTCTCTTCCCATCTGAATATAAGCTCTCTAAAGGCAAATATTTATGTCTCTACTCTGCCAAAGCCCCAGTGCCTACAGGGTCTAGCACATCGGCTCAATTAAGTTTGCTGAATAAATTAATGAGATCTTACAATTCATGTAAACCAAGCTGGATCCCACTGAGGCTCAATTCAGGGAAGGGAAATAATGTTTGATGCTTTAGAATGAATGATCACTCTGGCTGCTATGCAAAAGAGGAACTTGAGAAGGGAAAAAGGGCGGGGACACAGTGACCATTCCATGGCTGTTATCCAAGATTAAGATTACAGTGGCTTTAGCAAAGATTGTAGCATAGAAATGATAAAAAGTATCAGATACAAAATCTGAAAGACTATTATATTAACTAAACTAAGAGACAGGGAAAGATGATGAAATGTTTAAAGATGCAGTAGCAGGAGGGTATATTAACATGTTTATGTATTTAAGGAACTAAACAACAGCCAGTATACCTGCCTTGCAGAGACCAAGGAAAAAAATGGTATAATGATGAGACTATAAAAATAGACAATGACGAGGCCATGGAAATTCTCGCTGGCAATGTTAAAGACTGATACCTATGCTAAGAGCAATGGAAAGCCAATAAAGTGTTTTACATAAGTTAGGTGGCAAGACTACATTTGTGTTTTCGAAGGATCATTCTTGGCTTGAGTGCGGAAAAACAGATTGGAAGAAGGCAGAGTAGAAGCAAGAATAATTGTTAAAAGACCAAAGTGGGAGTCTAGGTGAAAGATAGAAGACTAGGGAGTCGGTGATTGAAAAAGAAACACGTAGAATTATTTGAAAAAATTTTAGGAGCTACAATTCATAAGACTTTGGTGATAAATGAATACAAGAGGGAAGAGGTGACAAGGATGATTCACATGTGTCTAGCCTGAAACCACTGAATGCACCTAGGGAGTATCAACACTGGCGATCAGAGAGACCATCTGCCTGGGGTCCTGAGCATCCCTGCATGTCCTTGCATTGTGTACCAAAAAGGCAGGGCCCTGGTTGCTCTTTAGCCAGGCCAATTCTCAGAACTGTTGGCAGCAAGCAACTCTGACAGATATGGCAGTATCTGTGTGTGTGTGTTGGGGGGGGGGGGGGGGAGAAGGCCAATTTCTGTTTATTACAAAAATATTCAATTCCCCAAGCTCACTGCATGTAAAAGAATCCATGATGGGCCCTTTACCAATTATGATCAAAGATGCAAAACTGCTAAATAAAACATCAGCAAATCAAATCAGGTATTTCAAAGACAACATGAAAAAATATTTGCAAATTTTTAAATGCATATACCCTTTCACAAAGCAATTTCATCTCTAGTAATCTATTTTATAAAATATACAAAATATTCATGCATGTGCCTGCAACCACAGGTGTACAAGACTTGTTAATCATGCAATGTTTATAGTAGCATAAATTAGGAAAAAAGTCAGTGTTCATCAATTGGGGATGAGTTAACTATGGAGCATTTATACTACACAGTCTTAGCTAGCCATTACATAATTAACTAACATGCAAAGACCTTGAAGATATGTCTAAGTGTGGCAAAAATCCCATTTATATTTTTAAAATTCTATTATGTTTATGTCCAAATATTTTCATAAATTTATTAAAGAAAAATGAGATGGTTCAACTGAAAACAGTACTTCTGAAAAAGAAAGGGATCTGTGCTTTTCGGTTGAGAGAAGAGGGTGGAGACAGACTTCCATGTTTTTACTCTACACACTTTTATACCACTTATATCAGTGGAAAAAAATGTTCTCTTGTATTTATATATAAATTAAACAAATACAAACAAAACTGATGTAAAAGAAACCAACCATGTTCAGAGGGCAGGAATTTTAAGTCCCATCTCCTGACCTCCAAGAGGGGAGAGCAGCTAGAGGCTGAATCAATCACCGATGGCCAATGATTTAATCAATCACGCCAAAGTATATAACAAAGCCTCTACGGAAACCCGTAAGGACTATGCTCAGAGCGCTTGCGAGCTGCACTCAGGGAGGTGCTGGGGGAATGGTGTGCCCAGAGAGGGCATGGAAGCGCCACACCCCTTCCCACAAACTTGCCCTGTGCATCTCTTCCATCTGGCTCTTGTAAATTATATCCTTTTGTAATGAGCCAGTTATGTAGTTAAGTAAAGTGTTTTCCTGGGTTCTGTGAGCTACCCTAACAAATTAATCAACCCGAGACGGTTGTGGGGTCAGGGGGAAGACAGACTTGTGGGACTACAAAGACGCGATCCCGTCCCGTAGGCGCTTCATTCTCAGCCATCAAATCTCAACCCAGCTGTCTCCTCTTCTGAGAAGCCTTCCCTGACCACCCAACCTAGAGCAGGCTCCACTCAGGATTCAACTGTACCACTACTATCTCATGCCCATGGTTGAGACCTTCACTTGTCTGAAGGCAGAGGCCTGGGGCAGAAGATCTCCAAGTTCTTTTTCCATCAAGGTTTTGATCAGCTATGGTGCAGCATTAAAGAAAAGGATATGCTGGGCGTACTGATGGCCCAGGGCTGCCGTGGACAGCTAGGCAGGCTGTGCCCTGCTCAACCCCATTCAGACAAACCATCCACGTTTTTCTCAAAGCAAACCCTAACACATGGGTTTGGGTGCAGTATTTTACTTGGACAAGCAGCTAATGGCTACCAAGCAGTCCTTCTGCTCCAGACAACGTGTTCGGTGTTTATTATCCTCATCATCTCATGGAATCGTCTCTGGAGCAACTTTCTGGGGACAGCAACCTAACCCCACAGGAGGCCCAAGAACGGAAGTAACAGTCCCAGGAAGTGGGGACGGAGAAAAGCACCGGGCATCCCATCTTCATCATCATACACAAAAAATGAGAAAGAACCAATAAAGCAGAGAAAATAAAAAATAAAAAATAAAAAAATAATTAAAAACAAAACAAAACACCACTCCCTCCTGGTAGAGAAATGGAAGAACTACACTGGAAGACAATAACTGGTAAACCCAGCTGAGAGCAAGTGTGTGTCTGAGTAAGGGCAGACCCTCTGGCATCCCTTCTAATGCCCTAGCTGAACTTCACCTGGTTCACAAAAGTATTATTAGGACAGGATCTTGGAAATCAAAACAAACAGAATGAGGGATCCATTCACACAGAGACTTAATGTCTAAACTCAACAAGGTCTTTCCTCTGCAGTGATAAGTAGATTTCAAAACTAAGTCACTTCTGATATAATCTCAAGTCTAGAGGAAAAGGTCAAAATGAAATGCTAACATGGTTACTCTTTAAGAAAGACTGAGGGTTACAAAGACGAAAGGTTAATCCTCTGGTAGTCTGTAAAAGCTTGTATTTATTTTTTAATGTATTTTAAATATAGATAATGACATTTTCAACTGAAAAGTCAAATCCTGAAGTCCTCAATGCTTATGAAACTTATGAAATGTAGAATTAGGCATTTAACAAAAAATTAAAGCTTTTAAGTAGCAGCAACACATTCAATTGACTAAAACATCTAAATCTAAAAAAACAACAAATTTCACTCAGGTGTACATATTTCTTAACTTATAAAGTAGTAAATGAAGACAGCATATAGTCATGTAATTTATAGGTACACAATAATTTTACTAGTCTTCTAGTAATACGAAAGTTCCTCAACAATATTTTCATTGTACATACTGTCCTAACTAAGCAAGCAGCACAACCACAGACGTGCAAACTCTGGTCTTACACAGCATCTCTAAGACCATCAAAAGCAAAACCTCCACCACTGTTGGAACATAAACCGCACTATTAACAGCTACAACAGTTTTTATGGGTGAACGCCTCTAAGCATAATAAATTATCATATTCATTTCAAGAAGAAAAAAAAAAAAATACCAGTCCTTCCACTACAAAGTAAATTTCACAATGATGACATTTAAAAGAATTCTGTTCTCTGAATTTAAACATTTCTGAGTACTCTACAAACTATCCAGGAACAGAGGTGCACATGTTGCCAAGGAGCTGCTTAGCCAAGTTTATTCTTAAAATTGAATAATAAACTATAGAAAAGGGAGGCAATTAGAAAGTGTGATTTAGCTATCATTAATCTACATCAAAGGATTATAATGATGTACATTGTGTGCCTTTCAAATTATCATCTATTATAGGTTTCACAACAGAAGTTGAGAAATCTCTTCGACGGACTAGCCCCTTATTAAAAAAATCAAAGGAAACTACTTTGCTACCATCTGTGCAACATTAACGCCTTCACTGAAGAATGATTATTTTGTAAGTATTCAGTTCTATCTAAAAAAAAAATAATAATAAAAGCAAAAGCTATTCAAATGCTCATCTTCACCTATTATAAAAAAGTCATAGCATATCTGAAACACTAAATAATTCGCCACAGAAAGACCAACATCTCTCCTGAAACCAGAAAATAAAATTGTGATCCCGTGAAAGCATAATCATAATTTTTTTCAATGTCACCAACATCAATATATATTTCACAGAACCTGACCAGCACCTGCAAAGTCTGATTTAATATGATGGAGCCAAGAGAAAATAAAAACTTTTAAATTTAACTCCATTAGTAGGAAGCAGATTATGTTATAAAGAATAAGGCAAAATTATCCATAAATGGTTGTCAGAAAAATTTATGACTGTCTCTTCGCTTTAAAATACACTGAACCGAGAAAAATCTGTTTGAGTATTTAGAAGCTCATTTTAGAAAGTATTACTGTAAATCAGCCTTCTTTATCTCCAGTATATACCATCCACTATGTTCATGACTTGATAAGTCCTTCCTAATTATCCACCTTAATTACAGTAATTATATATTCTATAGTAAATGCAAATAACAAGGTTCATTTGGAAGATAAATTGTGAACTACAGGTTTAAAAAGAGAAAATGTGGAAGATGTCCTACCATTTCTCTTAATTCATTTTCAACACTTGACCATTTAACCATCTGATTTTTGAGCTAGACCTTAGGAATCACTTAACCTAATACTCTTATTTTATGAGAAGATCATTTCCCATTTCCTCATTATAAAGGAGATCAACCATTATTCAATCCAACTATCATTTCTGACTACTCACCTCATTCACCTTAAATCACTTTAGTGTTAGAAGTACTTGCTAGATAAACTAATATAAAGGTACCACATAAAATACATTGACAGACCTGGAAGAAGCCAACCTTAGCAGTCTCTTGATTGCAGACTTCTGGCCTGCACAACTGTGAGAGAAGAAATTTCTGTTGTTTCAGCCACCCAGTGTGTGGTGCGTCCCTTTGTTATGGCAGCCCTAGCAAGCCGATATCATTATGTTAACAATAATAATCACTACACAGCAAGTGGAGAAGAATCAAATCAAAATACTCTCAACAGGACACAGAATTCGCAGTAGCACCCCAAATTCCAACACTTAGCCAACATTCCTAACAGACCAGACACCGGTAAGAATCTCATGAAAACCACTTTCACAGAGACGTGAACATTTTTCATACTGTACACTTAAGAGGCTCACTAATCCTTCCCTCCACCCCCATCACTGCCAAAGACGCATGGACTCTTGATTAAGAACTTGGTGCTTTAATCAATGTGATGGGGGGTAATGGGGCTGAGGAAGCAGACCAGACCATACACTAATCTCTTCCATAAAAAATAAAACACTACTGCACTGTCTCTGAGTAAGAAGGAAAAGGATACAGATGAACTTAATAATAAAACTCTCCCTCATTGTGCTCTAAAGAGATTTACAACACAATATTGTATTTTGAAAAAGGTAAGCACTTTAAAATGTGTATGCATATAATTACATCTGAAAACCAATAAAACTTTATCACTATAGCAATTTTATGATAACAGAATGGAGTCTAATATAATAATCAGATAACTAGATGAAGAAAACTGTTTGTAGGTAACTATGATTTTAAATCTTCTTAAAAATATGGACCTGGTTAAGAAGACTCAAAAAGTGTTTGTCTCATTTCTTCATTTTGTCCAATCAGTTCACTTTTAATAGTTGACAGCACTTCAGAAAACTAAGATCAAAAGACTTTAAAACAGAAATCCAGCCCTTTTATAAGAGCATTATCAATCCTTCGTGGCATACTGCCAATCAAGAAAAGGTTCTCCTATAAAGAAACACAAGTTAAAAGGCCGAGATCTGGTCAATAAAAGGACAATTCCAAAATCTAATTATGAAGCTTCAAAATACTTGACATTCGACAGCTAATTAGTTCTCAGAAGAAAGCACAATAGGAAGATACACAGTTAATATACAGAGTCTAAGAACAATTTGGAAAACATTAACCCCTATTTAAATAGAATGAAGATGAATATTAGATTTTTGCTCTTTCAAAATATGCTTGTCTAATTAATTCAATCTAGAAAAGTGCTCCATGCAAGAAGGCTGTACTCTGTCTTGTAAAAGTGTATTTAAGTGAGGGTAAGGACAAAATCATTATTCTATATATATTACACAGAAATTGTCATAACTGAAAAAGCAGGGAAGCCGGTAAAAAATGTCTCTGGACTGACAATTAGAAGAAATGGGCGCTGTTCCGCTGTTTCTGGTACTAACTACGTGTGGCTTTAGGCAAGATCATTTAACCTCTCTGGACCTTGGTTTCTCATCTATAAAAAAGGGAGTCAGACTTAATTACATCTGAGGTATGTATCACTCAAAATGATTCCAAACACCACAAATCGGAAAACCTGAAATATACCATTCAGAATTCCTGATCTTTGTATGACCAATACGAATTCACCAGCTACGTAACTAAGAGAGACAGTGATATTCCTCACCTGAACCCTCATTCCCATGCAGCAAATTTCGAAGCTTCCTACAAAGCTGGATCATGTTGTCCAATTGTCTATTTATCGTCACATCTTGTATCCAGGCTGGCGTATTACACACTGGACACTTGGTTCCGATGCAGTCGCTTACACAGTTACTTAAAAAGGATTAAAAACACATATGTATAATTATCAATGCATTCAAAAATAGATATAAACAGTGTTTGAAGAGAAATAAATGAAGAAAAGGCTGTTCTAACAATGGCCAATTATAATTTTTAAAATAGTGTTTTTAGAGTATAATACACAAAATCTAAAGTTGCTCAGGTTATCTGCAATGCAGAGACTATGCAGCCAGACATTCTTAGTCTGTATTTTTCCCTACAAATAAATCTATAGCTTCTAAAGGATGAGAGCACAGAGAAAGACATAAAAAACACATTTAAAACTTAATACACAACAGCCATGCACCTCAACCTCCCTATCCTAACCCTTAACACTGCGCTCCATGAAAATACCTACAGTTACCACAAAGAGACCAGGAAAGGTACTTTTTGTTTTATTTTTGGACGAGTTTCTAAAGGCTTAGTACTTTCTGAGAAAAGATCTTTGGTTCTTTCAGGTACTTGCATAAATGTAGATTCCATTAAATTCCCTTGGATTATCTATCCAGGAGTTACAGTCTCATAATTAGAAGGGTTTTCCTACCTGTGAGGGTTAAAACCCTTTGCAAAGCTAATGAAGACATACACAAGCTCTTGTGAAAACAAAAGGAGGGGTCACAATCTCCTCCGAAGTCGCTGGTGAATTCCAAAATAAGAAACCTATACATCTACTTCTTCCTTAGTCTCACCAGACAGGCTCCAGCTGGACTGGGTAACGTATAGTCATAAAAACCTTCTGCCCTGGCTTAAGAATAACACAAACAAAAGAACTAAATAGAACAAAGAGCAGAATAGCAGTCAATAGGGTAGAGGGGGGAGGGAGAGAAGGGGGATAAGTAAGGGAAGGGTTTAGTCAAAGAACATATATAAATGACTCATGGACACGGACAACGGGGAGGGATATGATTGCGGGAGAGGGGGTGGGTTGGGTGGGGGAGAGAAATTGGGGGAAAAGGGGACAACTGTAATTGAAAAACCAAAAATAAAAAATAAAATTTAAAAAAATACTCATCTCCCCGAAACACTAGGTTCCTTTCCAGGTGATCCACTCATTTACAGCATAGGGGATTATTACAATATGAGCTCCCTTCAGAAAAAGCCTGCCCTGACTAGTGTAGCTCAGTGGACTAAATGCTGGCCTGTGCACCAAAGGGTTGCTGGTTCGATTCCCAGTCAGGGCACATGCCTGGGTTGTGGTCCAGGTCCCCAGTTGGGGGCACACAAGACACAACCACACATTGATGTTTCTTTAATCCCTCTCTTTCTCTCTCTCCCTTCCCCTCTCTGTAAAGATAATAAATAATATCTTTAAAAAAGAAAAGAAAAAGCCTGAGGCATTTCTAATCTTTGTATCTCTAGGTCCAAGCATGATTTCTGAATCAAAGTAACTCAACAAATGTTGTAAAATCAATTTATAAACCATATTGGGGCTGGAAAAGACAGTCCAGATCACTGGATTCAACAAATACAGAATTCCTTTCTCTAAATGAACTTCTTTGAGTCTGTTTGCTCGTGGTTAAGAACTCTTCACTTGGAACCTGAACACATAAAGTATGTAAACTGAGTCTTCAGGAGATTTAAGTCAAATGTTATGCAGAATTTAATAATTTGAGGAAACTAGTGAAATATATTCAAATCCACTCATCAAAACCATAACCACCCTGGCAGGTAGCTTAGTTGCTCTGAGCATCACCCTGATAAACCAAGGTTGCAGGTTCAATCCCTGGTCAGGGGATATGCAAGAATCGACCAACAGCACCAGCCAGTGTGTCAGCTGACTGGGTGCAGTCCCGCAAATAGAAAGGTCGAAAGCTTGATTCCCGATCAGGGCACATGCCTGGGTAGTGAGTTCAGTCCCCAGTCAGGGTGCGTGCGGAGGCATCAACTGTTGTTTCTCTCTCACATCAATGTTTCTCTCCCTCTTTCTCCCTCCCTTCCCCTCTCTCTAAAATAAAAAATAAAGAAAATTAACCAATGAATGCATCTAAAATGGAACAACAAAATTGGAGTCTCTATTTCTCTAAAAAAAAAAAAAAAAAAAATCTATAAAATTAAAAGTTACCTCATCTGCAGATGAAGAAAATGAGATCCAGTTAAAGACACTTACCCAGCACTACACCAGTACTCAGATCTATTTTATCTATTCTGTAATATAATGTCTGTCTTATAATTGTTCTCAAATTATTTTTAGACATTAACCCAATATTCTGGGGAAATATGTCATTTCTCAGTAAATCTGCATAACTGGGTGAGCCAATATTCCCCAAATGACCAATGTATGATGTCATAAAATCATGCTTGGATAAAAGAACCATTCAAAGTACAGGATTACACCAATGGAATTTAATGTAACAGATAAGAAGTCCATTAACATGATTGTATATTCTACACTGTTTCAAATTTAAGAAACTATCACTTGCCAAGAAGTGATATAAGTACCAAAGAAGAATATACATAATTATTTATCCTCCTTTTTCAACAACAGATTCACGTAAGATCAGATTTTCTTCACGTACTTTAATCAAACCTAGATTATCACAACAGACTGAAAACAATAAGGAGATACAAGAATCTTCAAAAATGTAAAACGGTGCCATTCCTTTCGCTATTTTTTTCTTTGGTTCGTAAAAGTTATTATTCCTTAAAAAAAAGTGTTATTTGTGTTAGTAGGTAATGGGTTTATTATTGTTGGTTTTAAATGAATTAGCCTTTTTAAAATGTCTATTTTATATGGTAAATACATACACATACCCCACATACATACCCACACACACAAACAAAAGCTCTCTGGGGTCCTCAATTTTTTTAAGAGTATAAAGTGGTCTGAGACCAAAATGTCCGAATCCCCCTGCCATGTCTCAAATGACTTATTTCTTAAAGTGAGTATGTGGACTACTTTTATACGGAGTTGGTAAAAAGTACCTTGAAACAACACAACACTATCAATGATACAAAAATCTGTGCCTCTCCAACCTTCCCCCATTTGTATGTTTCAGTTGGACTGGAATATCAAAACCAACTTTTAAAACTGCAAGGTATTTATGGCATTGCTCAGCAGTTTTATATATTGGCAGACAATACAAACAACTACCTAATTCCTGGCATCATGAATCAAAATAAACCAAAACTGTACTGAATTGTTTCTTTCCTATGTTTATGTCACCTAAAGACGACCATTTTCTCTTTTAGATGATCTCATGCCTCTCTTAATCTTTCATTGGCTGTTTTAAGACTCACATTCCTTTAGAATCCAATTAACCATAGGTATGAATCTCTCTTTCTCTCTCTCTCTCACACACACACACACACACACACACACACACACACACTTTACATATAATTTCACAGAGTTTGTTATGCTCCAGCAGTTTTGTCACTAATCTGATACTAGGCACAGTGAGACCATGCAGATGTCCTGGGACAGGAGTGAGCTTGCCGTTGCCTGAACTTAAAGGGCATGGCTGGAACAGGTGAGCCAGAGGGAAGTGTGGATCAAGAGGCAGGCAGGAACTAGGTCCTATCCAGGGTCTTGAAGACCTTAGTGCAGAGTTTGGATTTTATTCTAATCGCAATAGGAAGCCACTAAAAGACCTTAAGGAGAATACAGTAGTCCCTCACTATCGCGGCTTCAATGTATCGAAGGATTTTTAAAAATATTATATTTAATTATTTATTGCAGATTTTTCGCTATATCGCGGGATTTTGCGGTACTGTATACGTATGTTGTTAAAGTTACGTAGGTTAAAGAGTATAGAATAAATGTAAGGTTCCTACTTCACAGGGGGGTCTGGAACGTAATACCCGCGATAAGTGAGGGAATACTGTAGTGGTATGGTTGTGATTTACACTTTTAAAAGATCACGGACAAGAATGAGGAAAGCGGGGAAGGGAAGCAGTTATGAACTTCTAACAGTAGTCTGTGGAGAGATAATATGATGATGGCTTTGACCAAAGTGTAAGCAGCAGTAAACAGAGAGATAAGTGAGGAAACTCAGGAGTCAGGGAACATTTTGAGATGGAACTGGCAGAATGTAATGATGTGGAATAAGGTAGGAAAGAGCAGTTAGATACAACTTACGGTTTCTGCCTTGAGCAACCTGGCAGTCAGTAGTACCTCTATTACTGTGAAGATCACTGAGGCAGGAATGGGTTAAAGGGAATGATGATCAACAGATCTGCTCTGAACATAGCAGATCTGAAATCCCTTTCATAATCCAGGTTGGCAATAGGGACTATTTCCATCCTCATCCTCTGTCCAGATATTCTCCATATAGCAGAACAAAACTGGGACCCCCAAGCACAGCTGCCTCCCACATATCCCCAGCCCACTAAAGTCACACAGTAAACTGTTTTCATATGTGCTTAAACTTTACATTGCAGCTTGTTCATGCCAGAGTTTCAGTCATATCTTGAACTAATTAAAAGATTGATTGAAAGGAGGCTGTATATTAACACTGCTCAAAGACAATTAAACTAAGATGTTCATTCTTTAAATTGATTTCTCCTGAATAAGAAACAGGATGAAATAAAAATCTAATAATCTGATCTATAAACCAGAGCGTTCATATTATAACATGGATATAATTTCACAGTAACTGTTGTGGTTCAATTATGTCCCCCAAAATGTTTAACCCCCAGCACCTGTGAATGTGATCTTATTTGAAAATGGGGTCTTTGCAGAAAATCATGTTAAGATGAGATCATCAGGGTAAGCCCTAATCCAATATAACTGACATACTTATAAAAAGGGGAAATATGGAGACAAAGATAAACATGCACACAAGGAAGAAGGCCATGGAAACATGAAGGCTAAGACCCGAGTGATGTCTCCACAAGCTAAGGAATGCAGAAGACTGCCCGCAGCCAGCTTCTCCACCAGAATGCAGGGGAGAGCATGGAACAAAGTCTCCCTCACAGCCCTCAGAAGAGCCGACCCTGCTGCCACCTTGCTCTCAGACTTCTGGCCTCCAGAAGGGAGAGGCAACAAATTTCTGTTGTTCTAAGCCACCCAGTTCTTGGTGCTTTGTTATGGCAGCCCTAGGAAATGGATACAGTAACTATAAGAACCAGACTTTTATAATTTGGAAAGTCTAGATTCAAAACTAACTGGGAGGAAAAAAAGAGACATATTTGAATTATATAATAGAAATTAATTTTCCCCCCAAGTTTAGCAAAACTGCTTATTAAACTTTCTAACTTTGATCAAGTCATCTCCTTTAAGTTTTTTCTTTTTTGTAATTTAAGGCAGTTGTAAGGGACAAAATGAGATCATGTATAGTAAGTTACTTTGCAGTCTAAGACAGTTATACAAACGTAAGAAATATATCATCAATATGATTACATGACTGTTAATAGTAAAAAAAAAACAACATTGTTGCTACATATGTATCAATATAGTATGTATCAAGCCATAACTACTTACCTACAGAAGATGTGCTCACATCCTCCTAAACACACAGGCTCCCTCAGAATATTATTGCTGTTTGAAAAAGGAAATCAAGATTTAGTCATTGGTAGATCAATGTTTTTACCCAACATTTCATAAATCCAAGGCCCAACACTGCCATATTTCTTTTCTCAAAGCTGAATATATTAAGATGTATTCATCCTGGTTAAATATTGTATCATAACATATCTGCTGAATTCAAATACCAACTACTAAATTTGGTACAAATTGTAACACTTTTTATAACATATACAGAGAGGTCACAGTAAGCAGTAGCTTTATTCAACCATCTCTAAACTTCTTACAACAGGCAAAACCAAGCACAGGCTGCTTCAACTACTAAGATACATCTTCACCTGATTTGATAATGATTTGAAGAGTAAATCCTAAATCTCAAATGAGACCCATAGCTGAATGACCATACAATGTATCATCCAAATGAGAGCATTTCTGAGAGGGAAGAGGAGTGGTAACTGAATAGGATGCTGGAGCAGCAGGCCTCATCACAAGGGACCCAGGAAAATCAGGACACCCAATCACCTTGCCCTTAAGAATTCAATGTTCTCATAACAAAACATTGGTGCTGGCTACTGTTAAGTAGCCACCCATTCTCATAGGTGCCTTGTCAAAAACACAGCCATTCTTTCAGTTCACAGGAAGTCAACTGTTTTGTTCTTAAGCAAGTGCAAATAGGAATCATCAGGCTGACAATCAATCTGCAGACTGAATGAGATTCACAGCACTGTGGAAAGTGAGACAGAAACCCAATTATTCCCAACGCTGTCCATCAAAAGACCTGGTATAGCTGATAATCCTAAGAAGGTAATGGTACTTACTAATAAACACACACACCAAGTCATTATATTCAGAGGGCAGAAGGTAGCAAGAGCAAACAGAAGATTTTAAAGGATGAACGGTTTTTTTGTACTTGGTTTATTACCCTAATCCTAGGACCTTTAGGTATTTACGCGTTATCCAGTTACTTCTTTACACATACCACATATCAATAAAAACAATTTTAAATACATTTCTTGTAAGATCAAAAGTATCACACTGCATATTTTAATACATAGGAACTTAAAGTGAAATTCAGCTTTCAAAAAGAGTGCTAAAAACAGAGTATGCAGCACTGGACTGTGTGGCTTCAGCTGGTTGGAGCACTGTCCCATAGACCAAAAAGTTGTCGATTCAATTCCCAGTTAGGGCACATACACAGGTTGCAGGTTCAATCCCTGGTCAGGGCACGTACAAGAAGGCAACCAATAGATGTTTCTCTCTCACATCAATAGTTTTCTCTCTCAAAAAAAAAATAAATAAATAAAACAGGCAGTGAAACTATGTCTTCAGTAAAGATTTTAAAAATTAACAAAACAAGACTCTGAACCCACTATGTTATTCTCAAGTTACCAAAAATGGTGCTGAGTGACATTATAAAACCCACCCATTATGTTTTAAAAACTCACAATATGTGATTTTTCTATCATATTACATAAAATATAGTGATGATGACTTGTGATGTGCCAGCCAATTTTGTGATTCTGGTAACTGTTAGCATAGGTAATTAGCTAATTATTAATGAGAGAGCAAAGGAAATCAGATATTAAACTTAATAAACTGGGAAGCTGAATTAGATACTAGGACAGCATTCCATTAAGCTTACTTGGATGCCACAGCACTTACAGACTCATTCACACACTCCGGGGCACTGCTGAGGACAGGGGACTTAGTGAGGAGGGAATGTGGTCCCCAAAGCAGACAGGAAATCCCCCCGAGGATGCTGCTGGCCTGGCATGGTACTGCATATCGGAGGGAGGAGGGGGCCAAATTCCTCTGCTGGCACATGCACAGTAGCAACCAAATGACTAACAGAAATTTTTGACACGTGTGATAGAAGTCAAGATGGCACAGGGGGAAGAGGTGTTTCTACTTTTGCACATGGCAGTAAAATCAAAATGGCAACATAAAGGGGCAGAGCCTCGCTTGGGAAAAACTAGAACGGTAATCAGATTGGACAGAGGGCATGGAACCCCAGCAGGTCACAGAAAGGGACTGGACGGGGGCAGGGAGCAATTTAAGCACAGAAAGAATCAGAAAGTTGGACTGGATGGTCTGAATGGCACCATAATCATTATCAAGAACCAGGAAAACATATGGAGGATTAACAGAAGCTGCAGGGAAGTTGCTGCTAGAGCCTGCCCAACCTCTATTTCCCCAAGAGTGTACTATTTCCCTTAACCCCAATAAAATCTTGCCCTCACCTTTAAATTTTTCCATCCATGTGGTGTTTGAAACTCCTTTCTCTTGGCACTACAAAAGAACTCATTTTCACCAGTAACACAATGTTCACGCTGCTTCTATAATTTTTGTTCATTTTGACCTAACAAACCTACTCTCTCCCAACCAAGTGTGTTAAATGCTACTTCATTACAAGCTCTGCCCCTGAGCACTCACATCCTCCTATCACAGTATCCTCTACCTCTTTACCCCATCACCCCAACCAGAGCTCCACCTGCACGCTGCTCTCCACCATGAAAGAACTCCACTCACTTCATTAGCCCCTTGAACTCAGTATCCAGCCTAGGCCACGGAGTAAACCACTGGGTTGGCCAAAAAAATCCATATTATTTTTTTCTGTAAAATAAGACACATTTTTTCATTTTCACCAGTAACTTTATTGATCTGGATATTTTGAGCATGTCGGCTATCTCCCGCATGGTATAACACTGACTGTTCTCAATTAAAGTATCGATTTGATCACTATCAACGTTAACTGGTCTACCCAACCATGGAGTATCGTTCAGCAAGAAATCTCCAGAACGAAACTTCCAAAACCACTTTTGACTTGTTCAACCAGTCACAGCTCCTTCTCCATACACTGCATACTTTTTTGCGTTTCAGTTGTGTTTTTACCTTTCTTGAACTAATAAAACATAATATGCTGAAGGTGTTGTGTATCTTTCCATTTTCAGTGTTAAAATGACTACCCAAAAATTGACTAATTTTTATAAGTTTTTTTAAATGCACGCTGATATGACAGCTGTCACAATAAACTCTAACAAAATTATTTCCAATGAAGTCAAAGACAACTAAGCACTACTAGAGCCATCTTACGGAAAAAACCACATAAACTTTTTGGCCAACCCAATACTTCAGAGATGTCTTTACCACCACCCTACTTCCAGGGCCTCTTCGGCACTCAGGTATGCATATCTGTAATGCTACAAGGGTCCACAGGCCACTCACTCCTTCCTCACCGGCTCCCAGGCTATGAATAATGATCATAAAAAACAGAATATACAAATATATCTCTATAAATTTATGTGACAGCTTCTTTACCTCTGTACCTCTATAAAAGTGATGTATTAGATCTTCTGTGAGTAAACAAACAAATGAATAAATAGCTATTCAAAATAATCTCCGTGCTCCTAAATGGAGCCAAATGGTATGAGCCTTTCACCACCTGGGCTCACTTCTACCTCTTCACTCATAATCTTATCCCTCCTTCCAGGCAAAGATGAAAAGATCTCCTTCAGTCATTTTCCTTCTTAAAATGGGCTGGTCTATTTGTCCCTAGAGCCTGTATCGTCTCTGGCTCCCAATATTCTATTCTCATCATTACAGTCCCCTTCTCCCACCTGCACCTAACCATGCAGACACACTCTCTCCTTCAACCTAAAAAAATACATATTTTAGACCATGCCTCCCACTCTATCTTCTGCCCCGGCTCTCTCCCCTTCCTTGAAGACAGAAGTTGTTTAAAAGGGGCTGTATGCCAGCTAAATCCATCTCCTTACCTTGCTGGCTCTAACTTCCCACTGCTGAACCTGCTCTCCAAAGCATTTCCGATCCTCATTCTCTGTCATCTCTCTGTGAAACAACATTTACATCACCTTCTTTCCTGAAACCTTTCAGGAAAGGTTTTCATTTTCTTATTTATCTGCCTATTTCAGCACTTCTTAAACTGCTTCTTTTCCTATCTGTCAGCCCACCCCCCAGGATGCAGTCCACAGCATTCTGGCTTTCTCTGACAATATTTGACTCAATGCATTAATTCTTCTGTTTCTAAACTTAAATTTGGCCCTGGCTGGTTTAGCTCAGTGGATTGAGCGTCGGCCTGCGAGCTAAGTGTCGCTGGTTCGATCTTCCAGTCAGGGTACATCAGAGAAGGAAAACTCTGATTCCAAAAAACCTCCGCTGCCTTGCGGCATACCTCTTCAGGAGAAAGGCTAAGGGAGTAAACCCCGACAGAAAATCCGGAGCCGGAGTCCCTAAGGCGGTTTGACGTTGTAGTCAACACCGGCAACTCCTGCGGCGCACCTGAAGCCAAGCTGTATTGACTCCGTCTTTCCCTTGGACCCTTCAGCTGCGAAGAGAGGGGGGGTCTGCTGCATGGGCAACAGCAGACCCTCCATATCACCCTGCCCAGGCTCTGTAGCTTCAGCGTCATCGCAGGATGTCGATTCAACACGGGAGGAGACAGATACCGTGTCACTCCCGAGTCGGACTGCACAGCCATTCTCGGCGGTGCAGATAGACTCTTAAGAAGCTACACCATCATCTCTCGAGACGGACGGCTGCCGACGACGACGAAACTTAAATTTCCTTCCTGAGATGACTGTGAAGCCTTTATCTGTATAGCTCGTACTCTGTACTCTTAACAATAAGATGCTATAGCGTAATTAGCAATAAATCTAACACCTATGGAAAATTGATCAGTTGCACTAATTATTCTAGGTATAGTGAAATAGAATATTTTTGTTGCTGTTAATAGGCGTGAAAAGACAATGGAAGAATGACTGAAAAGTATTTGCTTATGTATTGGGGAAAGGAGCAGGGAGACAAGTTATAGCCAAAGCTGGGAGAGAGCAGAGCCATCTTCAAAGGAATATTAATGGAAGAGTTTGAGGGGAACCAAAGTTTGCCACCCCAAAATATGCCTCTTGGGATACTGATTCTAAGCTGGTTATTAAGACACAAAAGACTCAGAACCTTTGACCCTCCTCCTTACCTGCCTAAAGGAATTCAGGTAGAAAAACCTGCTTAGAGAGAAGAAGTGTCACCTTACCAGCATAATATAAATTAAATGTGGCAAACAGAGAGAAATCTAGCAAAGCCACTTTGTTTAACTTCCTCCCGTTTCCCATTTTTTCTGGGTGGTCCAGCAAGTATTTGTTGACATGTTTGCTCTTTCTCATCTACCTGTTAATTGCCTACTTCTCCTTGGAAGTCCCAGACCCCTACCTTCTTTTCTCCTTTGTCCAAAAGGGTACATAAACCTCAACTGCCAGCTGCATCTTTTTTCAGGTCTCATGTCTGATGGCACCCCTGCATGTATATCTGTAATAAATTTTGGAAACTTTCTCCAGTTAATCCGTCTCATGTAAATTTGATTATTAGCCCGGCTAGAAGACCTTAGAAGGTAGAAGACAAGTTATATTTATGCCCCCACAAGCTCAAAGGAAAGAAACACAACACAGATAGTGGCATTGATGTGTGTCAAAGTCAGATATTCTAGCAACATCTAGAGCTTATGAGAAGATATATTGGGATAGAAAATTTTTATTGTAACTAGGCAATGTCTATCAAAATTGTAAATGCACCAAAATTTCACTCAACTATTTCACTACCAGGAATTTATCTATGATATACCCTCAGATCCTCACAAAACTGAAAATTCAAAACCGCAAATATATCTAGACAAGATAAAGCTTCCAGAGATTAAGAAATAATAAAATTAAATGTCACATATATATAAGACTCAGAATAGCCCAAGAATCTCAAGAGTAACATAGGATGCTTGGCCATCAAAATAATACTTGAGACTTACTTTGTATTTCGAACTTCATATCCAGTCATCTTCCACAGAAAAAAAACTTAATAGATCATAGGTAATGAGAAAACTCATCTTTCAGAGTAGAATTTGGAAATTAATAAATAATATCTAAAATAGAGAAAAAGTCAAGAAAGAGCAATAAAAACATCGTTTGGAAATGCAGACGTAAGTATTTGAACTAAAAAAGATGAAAGAGGTAGTGACTGTGGTATAAAACTCAAGGGTGGCAAGGAATAAGGCAAAAAAGACACTGTCATGACAATCTTTGTCCTACTGACTTTACAACTGTGTTCATGAATAATTTTATGACAAACTTAAAATATAAATGCCCATAGACAAGGACATGCACTTCAACACAGCTTATTACAGCGAAAGACTGGGAACATCTACATTTCTACCAAGAAATGGTTCAATAAACCCTGACACATCTACACAATGTTAGGTACACCCTCCTCTGAGGTAGATACGCTCCCATAAACACAGGGTAACCCCCTCCTCCGAGGTAGATATGCTTCCATAACACAGGGCAACCTCTTAAAAGCACACACAAGAAACAGTGGGTTCTTAAAAGAAGAGGATTCAGACCTACTTGTCATTCATTTAACAAGTATTTAATGACCATATACTATATTTTAAAAATTTTTTGGCATACGTATGTATTACCTTCAATTTTTAAAAGCTTAGGATTTCTTCACCATCTCGTAACTCCCAAGCCAGGCAACTGTGGGGGCACAGAAAATAACTTTCCTCCAACCACCCAAGTTCTTCCAGCTGGGCTAACAATCAAATTAACGCCAGACGGATTAACAGGAGAAAATGTCCAAAATTTATTACGGATGTACATGCAAGGGTGCCACAGACATAAGACCCAGAAAAAGACACTGGGCAGCTGAGGTTTATGTACCATTTTGGACAAAGGAGGAGGGGAGTAACGGGTCTGCAATTCCCAGGAAGATGAGAAACAACAAAGATGTCAACAAATATTTGCTGGGCCACCCAGGAAACATGGGAAACAGGAGGACATTAAACAAAGAGGCTTTGATAGACTTCTCCCTGTCTGCCACATTTAGTTTATATTGGGTTGGCAAAAAAATCTGTTTAGTTTTTTTCCATAAAAGACATTATTTTTCATTTTCACCAAAAACTATTTATTTGGGTATTTTTAATATGTTCCTGTCTCCCACTATTGGCTTCTAGTGGGTAGAGGCCAGGGGTGCTGCTAAACATCTTCCAATGCATAAGGCAGCCCCACAGCAAAGAATTATTTGGCCAAAATGTCAACAGTACCAAGAAACTTCTCAAACCACTTTTGACACGTTCTATCCTTCAGAGCACCTTCCCCATACACTGCACAAATCTTTGTGTTTCAGTTATATTTTTGCCTTTTCGGAAATAATAAACCATAATACACCAAAAATGTTGTGTATCTTCTTCCACCTTCAATATTAAAATGGCTACACAAAAATTCACCAATTTTGATACTTTTGAATACATGCTGATATGACAGCTGTCACAATACAATCTAACAAAATTGTTTCTAATGAAGTGAAAGACAAACACTACTAGAGCCACCTTATGGAAAAAACTAAACAAACTTTTTGCCCAACCCAATGGCGATGTTTCCTTTCTTTAAGCAGGTTTTTCTATTTGAATACCTTTAGGCAGGTAGAGGGAGAGTAGTCAGAGGTTCTTTCCAAGTCCTCTGTTTCTCACGAACCACCTTCAAATCAATATCCCACGGGGTGGTTTTTGGCGTGGCAAAACTTTGGTCCCCCTCACCTTCTCTATCATTGCTCACCAAAACCTCATCGCTCTCACCAGGCCAGTGTCTGTAACACTTCTCAGACACCCTACGCCCACCTCCAAGCCCACAACTGCTCCAACCGTTCTCCCCCACTTAGAATACACTTCCTCCTTCCCCAAAACTATTCAAGCCCACCTCATTATCCAAATACCGTCCAGGATAATGTAATAAAAATGTCACTACAAAGAAGCACAGGAATTCTTGGATGTTAGTTTCCATGCCATGACTTATGCAAAATCTATACCCCGCATCAGAAATGTAAAGAACACAACAAAAAACTTAAAACTCCATGCCTGAAAGTCTTTTTTTAAAGAAGCAAGGGTTGATTAGGCCACTGCGAGCAAAAATAGGAGACCGGCACGGAAACAGCCACGTCCACCGTCCTGAGGACTGCAAGCATTTCATACATCAGACAGGGAAGAGAAAGGTGTAAGCCGCTCTAAAAGAGTTTACTTTAGCTCGGAACAAAGGGGACGTGAGAAGAGGAAGAGCGGCTGGTCCTGGGAGAGGCCCGCAGAGCCCTTACAGCTGTGCGTAAACAAGCCGCAGGCTCCTGGGGACAGGCAGGGCTTCACTATTCTCTCTTCTGGGTCACCTGGGCTATAGCCACCTGGACATTAGCTTAATAATTCCAGCATACGGTAAGGAGTGTGAGCAGTCTTTGCTGGTTTTGCACTGCAGTTAACTGATGAACCCCTTCCTGCCTCTTCCTTCTACCCTCTGGCCTGCTGTCATTTAATTCAAGACATCTGAGGATTTTCTCCTTGTCAAAATGAAGTTGAGTGTGTTACACTCTTTCCTAAGGGTCTTATAACCTAGCTGGGTAGTTATGTAAGCCAAGTTACTACATAACTTAAGAGAAGTACAAAATGCTCTGAAGTTCCAGAGATGGCATCAAGCTGAAATCAAAATACTTTGTATTTTATCTGCCTGATCCCCGCTCCCCCCTGCCATTTTTTTAGTCTCAAAACAGACTGTAGACCTCCATACAAGAGATGTTGACTTTCATTTTTTTCTGAGCTTCCCCAACAGTTAACTGCCTAGCATGGTGCTACATGAATAGCAGAATTTCAATAAAGTGAAAGAACCAAACGGAAGGCTATACACAAAAATGCAAATACGGGGTGGGCAAAAGTAGGTTGACAGTTGTTCATATGGAAAAAGACATGCAAGTTACTGTTACAACAGCTTTATTAACTCGATTGCCACTCACTACTGTAAACCTACTTCTGCCCACCCTTGTTTAGTAACAATTCTATTTGATCCTTCCCCTATTTTTTTGTTTGGTATACATATATATTAGAAAGAAAGAAATTTGGAAGAATAAAAGGCATTGGCATGGTAACAGGATATCTATACCTTGAAAGTTCCCATCGCAGTCATAGTTCTGTTACTTCACATGTAGTTGCTTTGGAAAGATCAGTGCAGTGAGAGGATTATAACTTAGGGGAAAACTAAGTAGTAAAAACAAACTTTTTTTTTTTTAAAAAAAGGTCCTACTGATAGAAAATTTTCTTTGCAAAGAAAAAAAGGAAAGTAAATTCAGTGGCAATTATTTCCATAAGAAATAAGGCAGACTTATTTCTTAACTGAATGGCTCCCTAAGCTTCCATAAAATATCAACTGCTATTTAATACCAGGCAAAATAGCTACCACAGTCCTCTTATATTTTAGAAAATCTCCAAGGTATTTTTAAATGTGGAACAACATATTTAACACCAAAATGAACAGGTTCTCCAAGCCAGTTAAGCAATTTGCTGTGTTTATCTTTATGAGAATAAACAAAACTGTTAACAAGTTAAGGGTATGGATAATGACAGGGAAGCATCTTACTTTGAATAGTTATAATATGCCACATTCAAGCAAACCACGTGGAGAAAATAAGAAAGTGTCTAATTGTTTAGTGTCAATAACTACTAAATAAATCAATGAGTCGAATATCCCAAAAGTCAAATAGACAACAGAATGCTATCTACTAATGACTAATAGACTCTACCACGTGAGGCAGATAGGTAAGCCACAGAGAATATTATGTATACCTAAACTGAAATAGTTTCAGTTACTGTCTTCTATTCCCTTCTCTCCACAGCAAAACAGTAGATAATTGCTGGACTTCACCCCCACTATCTGATGTTCAAATGTTAAGTTTCAAGGCTATGACCTAGTTATAGGTCTTTATATACCCTCCCCTGCTCACTTCCAAAAGAATGCCTTCAATTACCATCTATATGCAGATGACTCAAATTTCCACTTCCAGCCTAAAAGCTCTCCTCTGAGCCTCAGACCTGTGGAGCAATAATTTCATTTGTAAGACCATCTCTATGCGGTGGGGGGCAGTATTAAAGGGTGCGCAATGTGGCTGCTAAGTTTCTCTAGCAATCACAAGCCCTATATAACAGCTGGTGTGTGGGGAATGGTGATGGAACTGTTCATGTTGTGGTTCCAGCTCTAAATCCCAGGGGAAAGACCTGTACTACCTTCTATACCTGCCTGGACTTCAGTCATGTTTACTATGGGTCATTAACTGCAGGAACTTAGGAGGGATTTCTTGGTGATTCAAGTGAATTAACCAGGTCCTCCTAGTATTTTCATTTTCAAAGACCCTTAAATGGTGCCCTAACTTAATTATTTCCTGTGTTAATTCAACAAACACTAAGAAACTATGTGCCCAGCACTGAGGCTACAAGTGTGAACCTGTCCTTAAGAAATGTGTACTATAACTGAAGACAGGTATCGATCACACAACCAAAAAACCGTGTAAGTAAATAAATCCCACAATTTGGAGGGCTATATGATACATACTGAACACCAATGATTTGTGCCCTTTTCTGTGTGTATGTTAAACTTCAATAGAAAGTTTTAAACGGCATTCAATGGACCTAACAATTCTGGAATCTGGAGGGAGCCTTAAAAATCAGTCCACTTCCATCATTTTATAGATGAGGACACCACTCTCAGGATAGCTACACAAAATGCGGCGCTCCTTGCAAGTAACTACAGGCATACCTTGGAAATACAGAGAAGGAAAACTCTGACTCCAAAAAACCTCCGCTGCCTTGCGGCATACCTCTTCAGGGGAAAGGCTAAGGGAGTAAACCCCGACAGAAAATCCGGAGCCGGAGTCCCTAAGGCGGTTTGACGTTGTAGTCAACACCGGCAACTCCTGCGGCGCACCTGAAGCCAAGCTGTATTGACTCTGTCTTTCCCTTGGACCCTTCAGCTGCGAAGAGAGGGGGGGTCTGCTGCATGGGCAACAGCAGACCCTCCATATCACCCCGCCCAGGCTCTGTAGCTTCAGCTTCACTGGAGAGGACACTCCAGCGTCATCACAAGATGTCGATTCAACACGGGAGGAGACAGATACCGTGTCACTCCCGAGTTGGACTGCACAGCCATTCTCGGCGGTGCAGATAGACTCTTAAGAAGCTACACCATCGTCTCTCGAGACGGACGGCTGCCGACAATCGACGACCTTGGAAATATTGCAGGTTTCGTTCCAGACCACTGCAATAAACTGAATGCCACATTAAAGCAAGTCGTAATCTTCTCACTGGTGTGCATGGGGTGGGGGGTGGAGGGCAGGGGGGCGTGGCCTTGCCTTCAATTTGTAAAAACTGCAACATCTGTGAAGCACAATAAAGCAAGGTATGCCTGCATCTGAACCAACTGAATAGTCGGTTGGGCTACTAATCACTCTGTGATTTGGCCCCGCCTTAATTCCTCGCCCACCTGACTCACTCCACTTCTATTCTACACTATTTCTTAGCATAGTATTTGCTGATAATCCCCGACTTGGCTCCATTTATAAAAACCTACCCAACGCCCAATTCAAAGCCCATGAAGCTTTCCTCCACTGGCTCTACCCAAGTACTCTTGTTGGCATCCCTTTGGCTTTCATCGTGATTTACCCTAAAGCATGTACATATTTTGTCCCTTAGTTTTATTAAGCACATGCTCCTTAAGAGTAGAAAATGTCTCACCATATCCGCACTAATACAATGCTTCAGTGGTTGCTTGTTGTTCTAATAAATAATCAGCGCCAGAGCAAACTGAAAGGAGTAATCATCTCATTTACGGTTCACTAGCCTATAGAAATGCCTCTGAACATTGGCAACTCCTGAAAAGACAAGAGCTGCCTGCTGGAGTCAGGAAATCTATCCTTTATTTTACAAATATTCATTTAGCACTTAGAACCTAACAGGCATTGTTCTAAGTACCTCATAAATATTAACTCATTTAATTCCCACAACCACCTTATTTGGCACAAACTACTAATTCCTTTTGCAGATGACCAAAAAGCAGCTTACTGAGTGAGGATTTGAAGCCAGAGTCCAAAATCCATGCTCTTAACAATTAAGCTATGCTGCCTCAAAACCTGATCACCTTTTAAATGATAATTCAGAAAAATAAAATCAACTCTCCTAAAAATTGCAAGATTACTTTTTGACTTTTTACTAAAAGTTGATTTAAAAGGTGCTAGAACTCCAAGTTAAAATTGTCATAAATGCCAATGCCCCCAATAAATTGTCAAAGTACCTATTTTAATCCATAAGATAGTATCATATGACACCTGGGCTTTTAACACTGCAGCTCCTATTATCATTTCCTGCTTCCTTTAGGAACACATTACTATGCTTTCTGCCAGCTACTCAAATGATAGACTTCCTGTTTCATTTTCCCAAATCTTTAAATAGCTTCTTCTACCTGGTTGTGAAGCTTGGACCTAACACAAATGTCACAACCGAACAATTTAATCAGCTTCATCTTGGAGCCATACTGTCTAAAGGTCAAGAAAGGATGCCCTGTAATGCGGACAGTCTACTGTCACCGGCAAGTATGATGCTTGCTGCAAAATAGATCCAGCTGCGAGCTGAATGTGAGGGTAATGGGGTAATCACTAGCACACAGGGCAGAGCTTTGAAACTCTGTAAAAGGACACACTGACACACAATTTCTAATAATGGCATTGCTTTGAATGGTGGGTAGCAAAAGCAAGATACAGACCGTCTTGAGTTGCTCCTTTTGAGTAAGGATGTCAGGCAACTACTAGACAGAGGCATAGGCGAAAAGAATGTTTTTCCCTTATGGGTAAGGAGCACCTGGCCATGCTTTATTCACTACAGGCAGTGCCAAGCATGCAGATACCAAGGGAGGAACGCAAAATCATTTATGAAATCCATGTCACATGAAATTTTTACCCCCAAAAGTATTTTTAACTTAGACATTTTACCTGTTAAAACAAAGTTTGACAAACTATTGCTGAAGTGCTAAATCAAGCCAGTAGGCTGTTTTAGTACAACCCTTGGGCTAAAAATTTTTACGTTTTTAATGGTTGTAAAAAAATAAGAATAAGACTCTTGCCAGCAAAGACTAGCATATTTACTGTATGACCCTTTACAGAAAAAGTTTGCAGAGCCCTATGTTAAAATATGCATTCAAAGAAATAGTTAGGATTTAGTTAATCCATCAGTGGTTCACGTATTAAGTTTTTTTTTTAATCACCAGAGTTCAGCATTATTCTCCAGTCAAGGGATGAGTTGTGTTAAAAGTCCAGACCTAGCTACTGATGTCTACTTTCAGTCCTGCGGCTCTTCTTGTCCGCTCACTTCATTAGGAACTGGAAAAATATTTGCCAGGGGATAAAAAGTGAAACTGGCTTTATTAGATTTCAGGACAACCCATAGATTATTCATATAAATCACTTTTCTCATTCCCCCCAAACCATTCAGCAAGCTGGGTATTACTTATCACTTTACATGTGTAATTTCATTTAGGTGCTTCCCTCTCATAATATTTTACCTTCATAAGGTTGGAGTTTTTTCCCACTTTGTTCACTAAATGATACCAAATGCCTAAAATATGTCTGGCACTTTGTCGGTGATCTGTAACTTTTTAAGAACATACTATCAACGAGCACTACCATCACTCAGATGGGGAAACTGAGGCACAGAGAGGCTGAATGACTTGGGCCATTCAACAGTGTCAAAGCTGGAACCCAAAATCAGGCAGCCGGACTGTACAGTCCAAGTGACGCACTAGGCTGCTGCCCTACTGCCTCCCATACAGAAATGTCCCACCTGAACGCCTAACTTTTCTTGAACTGACAATTCAGTTATGACTAAAATTGCTCCTTTGATAGCAACCAGCAGAAGCCAGTTCTAAATTTCTTATTCTCAGATGGATAACCCCTGTGCTGTGTAAAACACACACAACTCTCAATGTCTCCATAGACTCATTCAACAAAAGCGCCGCTTTTCCAAGGAGTGCCACAATGTCATGTTTGTCACAGGCCTTCAAATTTTTGTAAAACAAAACAAGTGCAAAATTGTGACCATTAAGACCTTTCCTGTTTCAAGAAAAAGCCTTTGTCACTTATACTTTATATATAACTACATTCTGCAAGTTGAAAACCAGAGGCGAAAAATATCAAAACAGTCCAAAAAAGGAACTATGATGGGGACAGCGACAAAAAGAGAAAACCTGCCAGAGTGACAGTGATGCAGAAATCCTGAGCTGTGCACATAGCAGGTGCTCGATAAACGCTTTTGGAAGAAATGAAAAGAGACAAGCCCTTCTTGGGCTTTATAATCCTTCTTGGTTTCCATACCATGAAGACCTGCTGGAAAAGGGGAAGCAAGGAGTCATGAAAATGATATCTTCAGTTGACTCACATGGTATAACAGCATGAAAGAAAACAAAAAGCAAAGGAAGATAATAAGTCGCCTCTGTAAGAGCTGGAAGCGCACGCCCGTTGTCTGACCAAACCAAGGAAATGAGAAATTGAAGGAGAAATAGTGTCCGTGTTCATCACACTGCAGTCTTCAACCTACATTCAACAAAGCCCTCCCCCGCCAAACGCTCTCCCTCCCCCCAAACAACTGCCACGGAGAAAACATCAAAGAAGCCAGCTCAGCGAAGAGTAACAGCTGCTTGAAACTCAGCGTTGACTCTGGAACCGGCCTGCGACGAAGACCCAGGGCCCGGTAAACAGTGCCGAGGCCTGAGCCCCGCCCCCAGCGCCACAGATTCAAACTCTGGGGGCGGGGCCCGGGGTCCGCGTTTTTAACTACAGCGTCAGGCGATTCTTTTGCCCGCTCAAATTCGAGAACTACCATCTTAATTGGTTTTGCTGCCAAAATAAAAATAAAGAAGGGCACCCAGAAACGTGAATGGGAGCCAGGAACGGGACAACTCACACCAGATCCCCGGGCAAGTACTAACTCAGCGCGCCTAACCGACGGCGCGACGGGAACGGAAGTAGGAAACCGGACGTTTGGAGAGACCCCCCCACCCCCAAGACTGGGGCGACCCTTGCCACGTTGCCCTCCTGGCAACCCCCTCGAGGGTCTGTCTTTACCAACGCGAACAGCGCAGCAGCTTCTCCAGCTGGTCGAGCGCGGCGCGGCTGTGGGCCCAGGCCCCGCCAGCCGCCGGCTCCATGGTGGGCGCGGGACGAGGCTCATTCCCCGAGCGGACCCTCAGTTGCCGGTTCTCCGGCATCGCCCCGCCTTCGCAGGAAAGCTTCCTCGGAAAGCGGCAGGCAAGGCGGACACGGACTACGACCGAGACGCCACAGGCCTCTAGCCTGAACCCTAGCCCCACAGATTCCCGCGTCTGAACGGACAGAACGCCTGAGGGCGGGACGCGCGGTGTGGGCGGGGCAGGGGCAAGGAAACCCGCCAAAATCCCGGCGCGCGGGATGGAGGGGCGGAGCCGCGACCTCACTCCCGAAGCTCTGTGGGCGGGGCCTCGGGGACGAGGAGAGGGGGCGGGCCCAGGGGGACGCCCTCTCTCTCCCGGGGGGATAAACGCAAAAATAAATAAATAAGATCGAAAAAAATGAGAAAAGCCTGTTCCTGCTCTCCTAGAACAAGATTAGCACCCTCAGCTGAACTTCACCGATGAAAAACTATAAACTCAGAAACGTTTAGTTGCGCGTTACCTGTACAGAATGCTGTTTCAACTACTGTTGAGCTGGGAAAAAGCTTCGCTCGTGACGCTGAAAGTGCCACTCTTTTTATTCCTAAGAAAGTAACCTTTTTCTCCCTCTTTCCGAGCCTTTTGTTAAAAGAGTGTGTCTATCACCCTTTGAGGATCTTTCACTGATCGCCAAAATTTACAGATAACATTTAATGAGTTCCCCTTCACTCTTCACATCCAATTCACTGCCAAACCCTTGCCAGCTTTCCCCCTTAACTTACTCTCAAATCTACCACTTTTCGCCATCTTCACTCTACAAGTGGCCCAATTGTATCATCCACACCTGGATTTTTCCCATAGCCTACGTGTGTCCCTCCAAGGCCCCTCCAAGCTTCAGGGTACACTGTAGCTAGCCATCTAAAACGTTTGCAAATAAACACTCGGTTCATAGAAGCAGAATGAGTCAAACTTAACAACATCTTATGGAGTATTTTGACTGACCTATGGTAACACCTTAAACTAACCAAAAAAAGATTTTAACTCAGATGTAGCCAAGAAGTTAACCCTTGGTTACTAACCTTGTTTAGCTACTGCCTTGCAGAGCCTACATGAAATCAAACTCTAGAAAACATAAAATGTTAAATAAACTTGGAGAGACCCCACAATGTGTAATGGTGTACATTGGAGATTTCAAGAGCCACGTAGTCCCACTTCTAATCCCATTTCCTCCATTAAATAATTGTTTGATTTCAGGGGTGATGCTTGGCTTTAATGGAGATGTATATGTGTTTTTGAATCAACTCTTCCTCTGAGCCCTGTATCCTGCATATGAAAAGACAGTTCTTTCTCATGTCCATACATGTGTGCAGGTAAAAAGACGGGCATCCTATTCAGAATGAAACTCAGCAACAATGTGTAAAATCTTGGAACTAGTCCAAGCAAAACTTCCCCAGGGAAATCCAGTCCAGCTATGGGGTCTTAGTAAAGCCTTGGCTTAAGGCATTAACAATATTCTTTCTCCACTTTTTAAAAAGGGCTTAATGGTATCTTATTTGCCTTTTGTTTTCCTGCAAGGACCTCCTGAGTACATCAAAGTTTAGCTTTGTTGCTCGATTTCACTCCTAGTCTATTCTCCTCCTCTTCCAATTAAGCAGTATTCCCCAGTACCTTAGACTCTTTCAAAATTATTCATTCCACCCCAGTGTAATCACTTCAGTCCTGGGGGAATTCTGAAGCAGACAAATTGGCTTGCTTTAGCCGGTTTACACACCCTTCTCTCTCCATGCTCTCTCCCTCATTGCTTTGATTACAATACTCCAAAGGCATCTCTGGCCTGGATCTCTTTCCTGATCTTCAAGCTCCATGTAATGCTTTATTGAAAGCATTCTAAATGCTAATTTTTTTGTCTTCTGTTGTAAAGTATTGTACAAAGTAGTAAATCTTCCTCATAGTCACTTGGATAAACATATATAACAAGCAAAATGGGACACACATAATACTCAGACTCTCCTCCCATGGAACATGAAGCTCTCTCACAAATTCAACATTTACACTAATTCTTCTCTGGCACTTAGTTATGGTGTAATACAGTGGGATTGACCACTTTGACACCTTTGAGTACATTCTCTCTGTCAGATATAAATTTTCTTTGCAAGAATTTCTTGCAAGAAACCTAGAGTTCCTTACCCCAGCACCCCCCACCCCCAATTCAGCTTGAGAATAATTGACAAAGATCAATCAAATGTAATTGATGGAGTGGAACAAATCTCCATAGCATCTAGGATGTGATGTCTGCTCTCCACATTTGACAGAGCTAGCCATTTTATGTGAAAAGGCTGTTAACCAAGGTTAAAGTCATGAGCTCTGTGCTATTTTTTTCTGGAATCCAGTGTGGGTGTAATGACTAAGTGCATAGAACTCTGAAGTCCAGCACAACTGGGTTCCACACCAAGCCTTGCTATTTCCTAGGATTGCATCCATAAGTCCGTTGTTTAACCTGTCTTGGGACTTAGTCTCATCTTTTGTAAATTTAGGATTAATGTATACAACCTGATACTCGTAGCGTTGTTATGAAAGCAATTGCAAGTTATGAAACTTCTAAACCAAGTAGTGCAGCACAACTGATGGAAATCCCTTCACAGTGGACTTTACTGAACTTCATTTAATACATATATTAAAGGATAACTCACAATAGATGTTCAATACATTTTTTTCATCTTTAGTAGTGGTCTTAACACTGAGTTACACTAAACGAGTTACATTTGCATTAAAATTCTTTTATGAATAAGCAAGAAGTATCACTTATTCTTTAACTATTGGAGCAAAGATACTTGCTGTAGCCATTCCTCTGCAAATATGATGCAATAACTCTGAAAGGAAGCTTGAATTCTGTTTAATGATCATAATCTGTTTTAGTATCATCTCAAATAAAGTATCCACTGGATTTCTAACACCATCCTTAGCATGATATTGGGACCTAATAATGAAAATCTTTGTAGTTTTGTTTAATTACCTTGGAGCATTTTTCTTCACATTTTGTTCCTTATTTAAGAGGGAAAAAAAAAAAAAAACTCAGCAATTAAAAAACAGTAATTTTGTCCTGTCTGCTATAGACAGCTTCTATGAAGCAAACAAAACAGTAGAAACAAAACTAATAGAACCCAGCACCCATGGATGCCCTAGTGATTAATGTGAATCCCTCTTTGATGGGTACAGTTGTTCATATATGTATTGATTAGGTTATTGGCTGCAGTGGACTGTACCGAAATGTTTTGACACGCTGCAGTCTCTTTGAGTTGCACATATAGAGATAGTCTCAAAGTCATGTAGACCTTGGCATTTACTGAAAAATTACCGAAGCTCTAGAAGGAAGCATCTAGATATTTTGAGAAGGTTTTTGAAAGGATGTTAACTCCATTCCTGTGGGTACTTGCCAAATTTCTGTCATAGGACCAAAAGTAGCCAGTCTAAGGATAATAGTTACATTAATATGTCCCCACAGCAGTGGCTTTAAAGGTTTTGGTGTCTTCTGTATTTCCTGATCATTCATCACATTCAGGCTGACACAGATATTTCACTGGTCATTGTTTTTGTTCAATAGACTTCAGGGTTCAACCCATTCCGCTGCCTTTTATTGCCTGCTATTTTTAAGAAGACACCTCAGTAGAAACCCCCTTTTTCTGTACAGTGTAATTACTGAAGCACATAAAGTGGTTATAGCAGGAATTTATCACTTTCAGGTGGAAATACTCTGAGCCAAATAAAAGATAGAGTAGGAATGCCAGAAGCAATTTATAACAGGCTCACTGACATTTTATGTTGAGAAGCTCTACCACTGAATAAGCATCAAGTCATAAATCTCTGTAAACGTGATTAAAGCAAGCAAGTTATTCTTTGAGGGGACACTGTAATAAAAGAATGCTGCGATGCAAAGCAGGAAAATTCTGTTGACAAAAATCACCAAAAACAGCTGTCAGTAAAATTTACAAACAGCTTGCTTTAAATTCTGTTGAAATCGGGCAGCTGTTTGTTTGCACATAAAATGTTCATTTAGAAAATGAGTATTGGCCTAGTTTGAGTTCCATTGTGTTTCAAAATTCTGTAATCATTTTAATCAAAATTTGTGCCATAATTTAAATTTTTTTTAAAGGACAAGTGAAAGGTAACCTAGTCTACAGTCATGCGCAGCATAGTGACATCTTGGTCAAGAATGAATCATATATATGAGATTGCCCCATAAGACTATAGTGGACCTGAAATATTCCCATTGTCTAATATGCCATGGCTGTTTTAAAGTCATAGTGCAACACATCACTAGCATGGTGGGGGTGGGGTGTGTGAAACCTGAGTTGCCAGTCATGTAAAAGTATGGTACCTTCGATGACGTACAACACGTGATACTTGATAATGATGATAAACTATGTTACTGGTATGTGTATGATATTTACTATACTATACTTTTATCATTATTTTAGAGTGTGCTCTTTCTACACATAGAAAGAAATGTGTTGTAACCCTAGCCAGGTAGCTCAGCTCGTTAGAGCATTTTCCTGATGTACCAACAAATAGATCTCTCTCTCTCTCTCTCTCTCTCTCTCTCTCTCTCTCTCACACACACACACACACACACATACACACATTAATAAATACTTTTAAAAAAAGAAAGAAATGTGCTGTGAAACAGTGTGCTGTGTTATGCTGGCAGTAGCCTCATACATCTCACATTTACTGTGTCTCTTAATCACATCATTTTGGTTTGTGCTGGATTCAATTTCATGTTGGTTTATAAGTGTAGTGTAGCCTAAATGTGCCGTGTCTATAGAGGCTACCATAGTGCACAGTAACGTCCTGGGCCTTCATATTCACTCGCCACTCACTCACTGACTCCCACCGAGAGCAGCTTCCAGTCTTACAAGTTCCATTCGTGGTAAGTGCCCTCTACAGCTGTACCATCTTTTATCTTTTATACCGTATTTTTACTGAAATATTGCTATATTTTTAGATGTTTACATACACAGATACTTGCCATTGGGATACCGTTGGCTACATTATTCAGTAGAGCAACATGTGGTGCTGATTTGTAGTCTAGGAGCAATAGGCCACATCATATGGCCTAGGTATGTAGTAGGCTATGCCATCTAGGTTTGTGTAAGTCAGCACGCTCTGTGTTCACACAAGGACAAAACTGCCTAACGATGCATTTCTCAGACTGTAGTCCCACCATGAAGCAGTTCATGATGGTATTTAAGCATGCCTTACACACCGTAAGTGTTCAATAAATAGGGGAATCCATGAGAAAAATATATGCCATTGGTTTTAAACTTCCAGAAAACAGTCTATAATCCAGATTTATCAAAAATTCTTAATCAAAAATGGTACAGAAGAGGAAAATGGGCTCTCTGTTGTTTAAGAACTATCGCAAAAGCACACAGTTTCTAAGTGCAGAGCAAATAAACAGGTCCAGTTCTGCCTGACTTCAAAGCCCATTTTAAGCAACTATGTAACTTGGTTTTAAGTAAGTTCAACTTCAAAGGACAGTGTTTAAAGCCAAATCAGTTGAAATGCCAGCGAGTAGACTTATTTTCAGAACAATTATGAATTGTAAGATTATAGAAGAAGTTTAAGTTAAGGTCTCTCCCCTCAGAGAATTTACTGTCTGGTAACAGACAAGACTAATGCAAGAAACAATACAAATAATATGAGGCAAATTATAATCAAGTGTTCAATTGTGTCATGCATATATAAGTATCACAAAGGCCAGGGGAGAAAATGCTTATGATCATGGATATCTTTGTGGAAGATAGAGAAGTTTGAAGGGAGTAGGAAGATTACTTCAGATGGGCAAAATCATATGAACATAGTTTGACTAGAACAAAGATACTGAAGTGAAGATATTAGATTGAAATTACTGCTTTTATAGGTAAAAAATGGCTGGATAACAGCAATTTCATCTGATTCAACCTGATACATATTAGCTAGAAATGGTTATAGGTAGTGCAGAGCTGAATGCATTAAAGAACTCCTAAAATTTGGGGAAGAATCAGTGAAAAGACACTGAGAGGAAAGCTAGCAGAAATCAACAAATAATAGCTGAAATGATTATCTGCTCATTTATGTACCTAAGAGAAATTTGGAAATATGTTGCTTAAATATTCAAAGAAAAGTACCAGATAAATCAAAACAAAGTAAAATTAAAGAACCAAAGTATTGTTTTAAGTTGTCTTTCTCAGGAAAATCTGAACCAGAGCATAAAGTTAAATCACATTATTAATAGTAACAACACATTTAGGTAGTTTTGGCATCTGCCAGTTGTGTGGTAGATGGGGTGTACAGCCTCACAAGAGTCAATATTGATAGGCATTTTACTAGCTGGTTGTTCAACAGATCCATTATCAGAATGCATATTATTTAAACCTAGAGTTGAATTATTTCTTAAAGCAAAGGTAATTAATATTCAAAACTCATAACTTCCTAAATTTTTACTACATTTTTGTCTGTCATGTTTTTTATGTCTATTTTTTCTTTTTTTAAATTTGGTGGAAATGCTACAGGATACAATCGTGTACTCTTGAACATTTCTTTTCAACCCCATGTTCAGTAACATTACCCAGGTAGCTTGAAATCAGCCACATAATAGTATTTACACAATGGATATTGGCCACAGCTACAAGTCAGAGCTTGATGTATTGTTTTGTTGGTTGTTGTTTCTAGACTTAGATGATGTTAATAATGCAGGTAGACATGTCAAACCTGTAGCTCTTGTATTGTGACAGAAAGTGATGATTTATTCCTCCAATATTTAAAATTATTTATGCAATGAACAATTCATGCATATCATTAACAAGCAATTTTCACTTTTGTTCTTACTCATTCACACAAATATCCATCAACATATGCCAGAATTACACTCAGAAAGCCAGTTGTTCAACATTTACCAATCCATCAGTGCATCTACTCATGTGTGAGATAAGGCATCTCCCCTGTTTGCCTCACCGTGGACATCTTCAGGCTGTATTTCACATTTACTCACAAATGCAATGCTTGTCTGCCTCTGACCTGAGCCACACGGGGGTTCCTGCTGCCTTGGCTCAGAAGCCTGGCCTAACCCAGACTCCTGAGATCTGCAGTCCTTCTGGGCCCCATAACCCCTCCCATCCCAAATCATCGACACTGCTCTACTCAAACAAGAACTCCCTTTCCCCGACTTCCGGCCAAGATGGAGCCTTAGACGGACACGCTAGGGTCTCCCTCTACAACTAGAGAGGAATACAACTACTTCAAAACAAAGGATAACTAGAAATTCCAGAAAATAAAACTACACGGAAGCCCAACATATGAAGTTATAAACCAGCGGCTCCCTTTGGGCAGGTAAGGGGAGCGAAAGGGGGCGGTGCTGTTTGCGGTCGCACCTGGGACAGCGGCGGGGAGAACAACCCCGGCTGCAGTCGAACCCCCGGCAGTTCGCGACCCCAACGCTGGGGAAAGCAACCACCACATCGCCTTGAACAGTGAGGCCCAGGGGGGCGGGAGGACGGATCCCGGTCTCCTAGCGGAATAACTGTGTGAATCCATCTTGGACCCCCGCCCCCAAAGAAAGCGCCACAGGGCTGCGAAATAGGTTGCGGACAGGCACCGGTCGCTGGATTGTGACGACAAAGCACCACGGCACAGCAAGAAAGGCTGCCAAACGGCGCCGGTCGCTGGGTCATTACGAGTACACAGGCACTGCCCCCTACAGCCGGCCCAAGAAAACAAAACGCATCTGTCAAAATGAGGCAGACAACTATAGAAATCCCGGTGGCACAGCTCACCAGGCAACAGATGGAGAACCTGACAGATGAACAGATAAGAAACCTGTCAGATGCTCAGTTCTGGGCCATTGTTATCAGGTGGCTTACAGAATTCACAAAAGATCTGGAAAAAGATGAGAAAGAAGCGAAAAACACTCATAACGAAAGGAACAAAACCACATACGAGACAGATGGTGAGGAAAAAAAATCCAGAGTTCATTTCAACAAACTGGAATATGGAGAAGGAACAAGCAGTCAACCAATGCAGTGAGAGGAAATGGGAAGCAACGATGAGAGGATCAGAAACCTCTGGGACAGCTATAAAAGGCCCAACATAAGAATCATTGGTTTGCCAGAGAGCGAGGAAGATGAACTAGAACTTGAAAAATTGAGTGAAAATATAATAAAGGAGAACTTCCCAGACTTGGGGAAGGGAATAGACTTGCAGGTCCAGGAAGCAAGGAGAGTTCCCAAGAGACTGAACCCAGGGAGAACCACTCCAAGACACATTATAATCAAAATGTCAAAAATTAAAGATAAAGAGGGAATCTTAAAAGCAGCAAGAGAGAAGAAAAGAATTATGTACAAAGGGGTCCCAATTAGACTATCAGCTGACTTCTCAAGGGAGACCCTACAGGCAAGAAGGGACTGGCAAGAAATATTCAAAGTAATGAAAATCCAAAACCTACAACCACGAATACTCTATCCAGCGAAATTGTCATTCAGAATAGAAGGACAGAGAAAGTGTTTCCAGGACAAAATAAAACTGAAAGAGTTCATTAGATCCAAACCACTGTTATATGAGATGTTAAAGGGACTGGTTTAGAAAAAGGAGGATCAAGACAATGAAATCTAAAATGAAAACTGCATCACAAGAAACAACAGAAGCTAGGGAATTGAAACAAAGGCAAACTAAACAGGCAACGAGAGTGGAAAAAGAACTATAGGTACGGGGAACATATTGGGGGGAGGTCAACAGGGAGGGGGAATGGGGAGAGGGAGGGAGATGATATAGGAATTAAGGATCATGGTAGGAGGGAATGGAATAGACAGAGGGAGGTTGAGAAGAACTGTATGCACAACTAATGGACATGATCTAAAAGGGGGGGACAACTGGAGGGAGGGGGGCCACCGGGTGGAGGGGAGCAGAGGGAAGGGAAATTGGCACAAATGTAATATTATAATCAATAAACTGAATCATCTTAAAAAATAAAAATAAAATAATAGGAAAAAAAAAAAAAAGAACTCCCTTTCCCCAGCTTTGTACCTACTCAACTAATTGAGTGTCTTCAGTATCTCTCAGAAATGGAGTACTAAGTTGGCTCTTTTGGTTTTGTTGTGATTTTTACACTCACATCACAAGTCTATGAGGGACTGGTTGAGAGAAACTCTTCCTACCCCACTTGACCTTTCTTATGTTTTTCTAGCAGGTATCACTAGCTAAACATTTTATATTTAACTTATTCATGTAATTGATTAGATATATTTATGTAATGCATGCTCTAAAAGAGCAAAGATTTTTTTCTGTTCATTACTATGCCTCCAGCACCCAGAATAACACCAGGGATGTAGCAGATATTCACATGAATGAATGAATGAATGAATGAATGAAAGAAGACTAAGTGGCAGAGATTATACTGTACTCAGAATCACCTTGGCCAATTAATGCTGGGGACATTGTTTCTGGACCAAACTTGCTCTTCATTCTTTTTACTTAGGGTAAATTCCATCCCTGGAGACTTACAAGTCATTTGCACCTTGCAAGTTCTCCATGACTAACTCTTTCCCTTGGTGGGTACTGCTTAGATTCCCCTCCCCACACCATCTGCCAAAACTATGTTAACTGAGTTTAAAGGTTATGATATTTCATGTCTAAACAGGTAGGTCTCTTTTGGCAAGTGAAGTAACTGCACACATTACTGTTTACTGATCAGGGCCAGAGCACATCAGTATATGGCCAAAAAATAAAAAATAAAAAGTAGTGTGGGGCTGGCAGTCCAGAACCTTGAACTGATTAGGAAAATATGAAAAATTAAAAATGGATCTGCTTTTTGATCTAGCAATCCCACTTCTGGGAATATATCTGAAGAAACCCAAAGCACTAATTCTAAAGAACATGAGCACCCCTATGTTCATTGCAGTGTTATTTATAATCACCAAGATATGGAAGCAGCTCAAGTGTCATTCAATAGACGAGTGGATAAAGCAACTATGGGGCATTTACACAATGGAATTCTACTCCACCATAAAAAAAGGAGAAAAATTTACCCTTTGCAACAGTATGGATGAACCCGGAGAACGTTATGCTAAGCGAAATAAGCCAGTCGGAGAAAGACAAATACCATCTGACTTCACTCATATGTGGGATCTAATGAACCAACTGAACTAACAAACAAAACAGAGACAGACTCATAGATGGAGAGCAGATGCCGGCTACTGGGGGTGGGGGGGTGGGGGGGGACTGAGGAAAAAGGAAAAGGACTCATGGACACGGACAACTGTGTGGTGGTCGCTGTGGGGAGGGGTGTAACAGGGGACTGAATGGTAACGGAAAAAAATTAAAAAGATTAAATTTTAAAAATTAAAATAAATAAAATAATAACTTCTTTGAAAGTTACAACCATTTTTTTTCTCATATGAAAAAAAATTGTTAACAAAGATGGGAAGGGCTCACATTGGTGAAAGTGTGGTTTGAAATCTAATCTTTTGTTTTATCTAAGTAGGCCTGAGTACGAAAGGCTTCTGATTTTGTTTTGTTTTAATATCAGATACTTCCTGCCCCCAAGGGGAAACATTTTTGCTACCTGAAGAAAATGGGCAAGGGCTATAGCACTAGAAAGTGTGGCAGGTTTATATTGTCTCACTCTCAGACTGTCCAAATAGCCCATGAAACATTGGATTATCCCCCCCAGAGCAAGAAATGACAGTCCTTGTGGGTAAAATATATCACCTGAAATTGTTACTGATCATATCTTCTTCTCAATAGAGTTCTATTTCCACATTCAGTGACTTGGTGTCAAAGATTTTCACATCTCTCTGGTTATTGCTTTAGGTGAATGTGGATGCTGGGAAAGCAGTAATTACTAAAACTGAGAAAGAACAAGAAAAGGAAAAATACACTTTGCTTCCCAGTGGTATTTAATGGTTAATAGTATTTAAAACTAAAAGGAGAAATATATTTTATTTATTTTTATTGAATTTATTGGGGTGACGTTAATTAAAAAATTACATTGGTTTCAGGGGTACAATTCTAAAATGCATCATCTGTAAATTGTATTATGTGTTCACCACCCCAAGTCAAGTCTCCTTCCATCCCTATTTATGAGAAATATATTTTAAATGTATACATATTTTAAAAAGAATTCATTAGCATTTTTGGAAGGGATAAAGGAAGGGGAAATAGGGGTGGATGGGATAACTACATATGATAAATTGGCAAAAACAACAGACAAACAAACCCCTCAGAAAAAGAGGTCAGTATCCTTGGAGCTATAAGACCTATGTTCAAGCCCTGGACCACCCATTTGCTAGGTTTATGACCCTAGTTAAGTCATTAATTAGTCCTTACTGTTGTTCTCATGTATCAATGGTTCTTGAAAATTTATGATATACCAGTCACTGTCCTAGGTGCTGGAAATACAGGGGTGACTAAGGTCAACCAACACTTTTTTCATAGAGTTTACAATCTGTTTCCCTTTTATTAAATCTAAAATGGGGGAAATAATAATTGCCTTCTCATAGTATTTATGTGAGAATCAAGTGAGAATACCTTAAGTAAAAGCAGTTTGTAAATGATGCATGTGAAATATTACTATTATACTTCTCTTTGTCCAAACTTAAAATAAGAGGAACTCAGCCAACCCCACATTTGTTCAAATTAAAACCAAATTATTAACTTCAATTGTCAGTGCACAATTGCCTCTGTAGAAGAAAATACCTCCTTTAAAATAACCTTTCAAGATTTGGTGCAACTCCCATTATGATCAATAGACAATGTGGCTTGATTTGAAATTTCTCCTCTACATTTCACTTCCAAGTAGGAATTAAATTTTCTTTCTTGAATTATAGGGTGCCAGAACGAAGATTTGACACATTGGGCGAGAATCATAAAATTTAACTCATTCTTTCTCTCAGTCCCTGAACCAAGAACCCCCCCTGCCCCTGCAAAAAAAAAAAAAAAACTTCTGTAATTTAAATAGCTATATCATCAGACTTAAGGTAATTTTTTATTATATGACACAGTAAAAAGAAAATCCATACCTAAAGATAAGTTTTTAAACTATTGAATTAAAATAACTATTTAATCTGCTCACTCAAAGAATAAGTTTAATATCAAATCAAACAGAACTATGGCCTTATATTTCCTCTTATTCTCATTTATATACTGTATCTCTTTAAATAAAATTACAGAACTAATATGTTCACAGATCAAGCCATCTTGACAAGTTCAGCGCTGCTAAGTGTCTTATAATCATTCAAAAATTGTTAAGCATTACTTGAAATGAGTATTTCTTGTATTTCAAGTATTACTGGTTAACAAATATATCATTTTTGAAATGGTGCTAATACCAGTTTTAAACAGTATTTTATGCATTGCTCTTCTAAATAAAATTGCCATTAACCTTTGAAAACAAAGGATACCAGTATAGACCTCATGACACAATAAAACAGTAGAATATAGCATCTTCTTTTCCATAAACTGAAATATGTGTGCAATTTTTGTCAATAAGTTAGTATGTGCATGCATTTCTGTTGTGCTTCACTTAAATTTACAATCAAGTGAGCATAGATAAGTGATTACACATTACAATTAAGATCAAATGTATACAAATATAATAGTACATATACACAAATACATTACTGTAGTAGGATAAGATTAAATTGACTTATTCTTGAATTCACAAGGTTAAAGAGTTTACAGATTCTGGAAACATAGGAAAGAGTTTCTCTGCAGTAAATTATTGCAGGCAATCGGACATTCTGAAGAGCAAACTTGGTCCATGAAAGAATGAAGAATGAACAGATCACTAAATTTGGTTTATGCAGTAGTTAAGCACAGGCATTGCCATTGTTGCCTTTATAAGGCAAATGTATTTTAAAATCAATTTGTAATATGACAGAAAGCCGGTAAAATGGTTTCAGTAGTGGTATAATATACTGTGATAGTTTAGTTCCATGCAACCATGAATCAAGGCTTGCATATCCTGTCAAGGCAACAAAGACTCTAACTTTGCTAAGAGAGTAATATGAATTCCAAACAACGCACTCCTGAAAAGAAAAACTTGAGGTGAAAAATAGCACCAAGCTTTCTGAAAGAGAAGTACAGTTATATTCCAAGTAGATTGTACTGCAGTCTCTATATTTTACAGTAGCTTCCCATGTTATGTTCTTCATATACTTAGAACAAATGGTTTATTTATTAAAAAGCCTAGAAGAAATTTTTAATAAAAATATAGTACTCATAGTTTTATAAGGTGTGATATGGTTTTTAATATAGTAAAAGTTAGAAATGTTCATGTTTGAGAAAAAACAATATTTTAACTCATTAAATGAAGTATAGGAAGAAAAACTTTATAAATTTGTTTTTAAAATAATAAACCTTTTTTATTGCTTTCAGTAGAATTTTAGATGGGAAAATAGCTTCTTTCAACAAAATATTACTAATATTCTGCATAAACAAAATAAAGGATATCATGAAACAAGTTGAATTTATAATTTCATCGATGAAGCACATTTTACTTAACATCTGTTTATGTAAAGTGTAATGAAATTCTGTATAAAGTATGTTTCATAAGAAATAATCATTTCACATTTTATATTTGGAGCTACATCATAGATGAAAACTTCTTTGAAATAATCTATTAAGGCCAATTGTAGGGTGTCTGAAGTATATAATTTGCAAGTATAGATAGCCCCTAATCTAACTCAACCTGCAATGTACGCCTAGTACTCACTTTTATTATGCATCTATACTAGAACTAGGGGTGACCAATGATCAAGAACAGACTACCTACAGTTCATCAGGATGTACTGGGATGGTGGGCATCGATATTTCCTAATCTTCACTTGTACGGATGGTTATGGCTGAAAACTATAATGAGCAAGGTTGTTTAGTCATATGCCCTTTTTCAAGTATTTAAGCTAGGGAGACATTGAAATTTTATTTTGGCGATGATATATTCTGATACTTAGAATTAACAATTACAAAAAAAAATACATTGATTAGGAAGAGTGTGAAAGGGAATAATCCAGAGTGAAAGGGAAGAATATGAGAGATGGTTCCACACACTGCAAAATAGCAATTGGAGAATTTCTTCCTTGGGAGATTTTGCATATTGCGCCTGTTCATTTGTTTAAACTTGATTTTCATGTAGAAAAAAATGGGGGGGGGGGAGCAGAAAAATATATAGAAAGGTCTATAAAATGTACCCATTTTCCAGGAAATAAATAAAGCAATTCAAAGACAGGATCCCTGATTTTCAAGACCTTCAAGGAGAAAGTATTGAGTAAAAGAAGGGCAAACACCTTAGCTAGAATGTAAACACTTGGGAGGCAGGAGAAGCAAGATGATTCAGGAGATAAAAAGGGATAAAAGAAAAAAGGAAATATTATTTAAGCTTTAAAAACATTATTTTGAAGAAGAGTTTGCAATTCTAAGTGAATAAGATGGGTACAGATAAAAAGAGACTAAAAAATATCACCGATCATATTCTGTGGTTTAAAAGACTCCTCCAGTGTTAGGTTAAGGGTTGATAACTGGAGAAAAACCATAGAATTTGGATATTCCACCCCCAAAAGATGATGGCATTCCAGAGCAAGTGTTATAATCTCTCTCCCAAAGGTAGCTACTCTTTCATCTTTTGCAGATTATTGAGATTGAAATGGCTCGAGCTCATTCCTTTTTTTACTTTTTCCCCAGAAGGTTCTCATGATCTGACACTATTTGGTCCTGGGGAGAGTCCACTTAAGGTGGATGCTCTTAACCCTGGGCTCCAATTTTCTTAATATTTACTGAAGAAAGAATGAAAAAAAGAGACAAGAAGGAGTAGGAGGAAGGAGAACAAGGTGAAAGATATTTGATGGGTATTTACTTTAAAAATGCAATACAATTGTGAAAATAAATATCATACTTAACATTTAGATTCTAATTGCAATTATGTGTTCATTTTTTAGAATGAATGAAACATTGCTACTGGACCGCAATACTTGAGTTTGTCTGTCTGTGTACATTGGTCAAAAGAAATGCAGGAGTTTGCAGTACAAAAGGGAAGTTTGTTGGAATTGGCCAATCTGGAGTGGGGGCAAGCTCATGCTCTAAAGACCCTACACGCCTGCAGTGTGTAGGTTACAGATCACATAGAGTAAAAATCATAAGATATCATGGTTAAGGATTCATGTTGGGAGCTGATTGGTCAGAAGTGGGGTAAGGGTACGAAATCATCAGGTCTTGAGGACAGTTCTGAGGTGTGCTCTGGCATCCCTGTCTGGTTTCATGGAAAAGGAGCCAGAGGGTCATTCTACTTTAGGGCTCAGGTGCTGAAACATCACTTAGGTCAAGATATCTTTAGGCTGCCAGAGGTCCGGACCATTTGACCATTAGTCAGACCCCAGCTATTGCCTTCTGCTGCCTCAGAGGGTCGCTAATTATCCAGGTAAAAGACTCAGTCTCTGAGAGAGAGAGACAGACAGACAGACAGACAGAGACAGAGACAGAGAGACAGAGTGACAGAGAGACAGAGTGACAGAGGAGAAGGAGAGGATTTCTAGAACTTGAATTCAAAGGTAAATTTAATCCAAGTCATAAGGACCCTCAGTTTCAGAATGAGCAAAAATATGGTACTTTGCAGTGTAACATGACAAAGAAATGTTTTTGACAGTGACTTGATCTCCTCAATCCATAGTTTCCTAACGGCCTCTCTTAATTCTTTGATATTCAAATAATTCTCTCTTGAAGCTTCAGTCTTGTCATCTTGCCTCTTGCATTTCTCCTCTCCAGTACTTGAATAGTTTAATTTTCATTTGCCTGGGTTCCTAGCAGTTCTCCATGATGACATTTGGTAACTTTAAGAAAGTTTACATCTTGTGCAATATTTGCATTTTCACTTGAAACTTGATTTGCATTGTATTTTATTATTATTTTCCAGATACTTTAAGAATGAAGCGCATAGAGGTGAGGCTAGCTTTAGGCATAGAGAATTCTGTGTTATGTGAATGGAGACTAATTTTATAAGTGGCCAGTTTGGTATTACATATTTGTAAGTGTTTAGTATTGGCTTTCTTATACACTCTTCTATGAATTCAGGATGATAAAAACTCAGCAGAAAGCCCTCTCTGATCTCTGAACAATCAAGAATGGCTTGTCTTTCCAAGCCTCCTAGAAGTGACTAAAATTTAATAAAAGGGAAATATAATCATTAAGAAGTATGTGCTCTTACTTTAGCCTCAGAAATCTTGTTTTGCTCTTCTTAAATCATCGTAATATATTTGGGACTATATGCCTAGTCTTTAGCAAGTTAGTTGTCCATCTCAAAACTTAACTACAAAGAATAAAGCAGAATAAAAAACAATTGCGTATGACTGGTGAGCTGTTAACAAAGATCCTCAATTTTAATTACTTTTCTCTATGGTAGTTCAAATTGGTAAAAATTATTAGTCTTAGATTTGACTTATCTGTTATTCGTACATGTAGAAAAAACTATAAATTATGAAAATTTGAAATGCAATTATAATCTTATAATACAATATATATTCACAGTCAGAAAAATATACCATTGATATGAGACTTGTTGCTATGAAATGAAGCTATCTCAACCATTTAATATTTCTAGCAATTTTCTATTAAAGGAATGTTTTGATTCATTTTGAAAGATTTCCTGAATTAATTTGAATTTTTAAATCATGTTGATAGAGTAAATTAAGTTGATAAAAAAGGTAAATCGAACTTAAGTCTATCCAATGATTTTCAAAAAATAATTAAGGATGGGCAATCTGAAAAAAAGCCCATTTATAATTTTAAACCTCCATATTCTATATTTACTTATGGTGTAAAAAAAATCATTATAATGCATCATAAAATTCATTGGTGTTATAGATTTGCTTTTACAAAAATATATTTGCTTTTGGAAGAAGCATCTTATTGCCCAAATTGCTTTGCATTTGGTTGCATTAGAAGCCAAGCTGTTGTTAGCCCACAGCTAATCTGTACATGAAGAGATGCACTTACTTCCCTTTTGCCATCTTTAATGCTCTTCTATTTCAGTAATTTGATCTGTATCATGCCATCTTTTAAAAAATTCATTTTTTTATTTAAAATTCTGTGAACAGTCTCCTTGCTTTCAATGGTGGAGACTACTTCTGACAAGAGACTTGTTGATTCCACTTTTCCCTTATTCAGCCACAAACGTGCCCTCAGGAATTATTGGAAGTGGCTAACCAATTTCCCTAGGACAGGTGCTGTAAGATTTTTTTAGGTCTTGGTCCATTGGAGGGACAAAATACTCTATGTCTCATATATACTATACAATGCACATTTCAACTAATGTGTAACAAAATGTCCTTGTATAACCTATAAGAATAGGTTATGGAAATAATATGAATAATAATGTTGTTTTAAGATTATTCTCGATTGTTGTTAGTCTTGCTTTGAATTACAGCCAGTTCCTCAATAAACTTAATTGGGTAACAATTTTAATTTATGCATATCAAAATATATGTTCTTAAAACTTAGTAATATAAAATTTACCTAAAGATTTAAAATTTCCCAAAAAGATTTAAAAATTACATATTGCTGTGAGAAGCGCAAAAAAGATTTTGAAAATGCTGGACCATTGTAACTGCTGTGTCTTTCTTTTAAACAATCTCTATGGAAACTGCAAATATCATCTATTATTTTACTCTGTCTCTCAGATGCTTTCAAATTCATGACAATATAAAGCACAGACACCAAATTATGGTAGAAGAAGTCTGAATGATGAGTCTGGATGCCAGGGTTTATAACTGGGTTCCCACTCACTAGAGCAGTCGCAATACTCATACATTTCAGTTCCTATCATATCACCTCATCTGCTTCCCTTCAACTTAATTTATCTGCTCTAGTCAGACAAGTTACAGTTTGGTCTTTTCTGTGTGGTTCTCTCACTTTTTCTTACTTTTACATTCATTTCTATAACCAAATTATTTTTCTTCCTTTCTTCTAAAGAGAAGAACCTCATGCAAAAAATCAATAAAGATTTGCCCTGGCCTGGTAGTTAAGTTGGTTAGAGTATTGTCTGGATATGCCAGGAATGTGGGTTCGATCCCCAGTCAAGGCACATGCAAGAATCAACCAATGAATGCATACATAAGTGGAACAACAAATCAATCTCTCTCTCTCTCTCTCTCTCTCTCTCTCTCTCTCTCTCTCTGTGTGTGTGTGTCTAAAATCAATAAAATCAATATATAAAAAATTTTAAGACATAAACAAAAATAACTTTAAAAATTAATGATTTATTAACAACTAGCTCATGGACAGTTTTCTCAAATTCAGATCATCTTCCTCTTTACCCCAAGCAGTTAACAATTTTTGAAGCCTTGTATACAGCTGTAACTGATAATGAAAAAGATTGAATGCATTGATCATATGTCCTAAATTGTAGTTATTTAGTAACCCTTATTATTCCACAGGTCATAAAATCATGGAAAAGAATAACCAAGAAGAAGAAAAGCAGAGAAAAGAAAGGTGTGAGGAATGTCTCCAGCTCACAATGTCTCTCCTTTTTTTTTTTTATAAAGAAATTATACAATTAAACTCTTTACAATGAATTCACCAGCTGAATTAAGCATAGTTTTTCAAATAATTACTAGTACCCAGTAGTAGTTTGCATCTGCTAAATGTTAAGTTATGAAGCTATTGGTCCTTAGATGACAGTTTACGCAATATAAATTTAATAAGTAAGAAATAATGGACAGTTAACAGATGGTGTTGACAAATGTCAGAAATGTAAACTTCATAATCTTACCCATCTCTGAAAACTCAGCTTCTTTGTCTTTTCCTCCAGGAAGGTTTTATTCCCCAACCCCTATCCCAAAGTCACTAGTGGGCAGGGGTAGGTGTTTGTTTTTATTTAATCTCTGTACTTCTACTGTTTCAAAGACAGAGACTCCTTTTCTTCCATACCATTATGCCTAGTGTATAGAGAGCACTCAATCAACGTTTGTTGAATGAATCTAGCTCCAATAAATGCTATGTTCCAGGAGGAAGAACACCTGTAATAAGAGGATCTTTCTCAGAGGCTACTCAGCAAATGTCAAGCCTTTTAAACTGTTGCCTGGAAAAATCTGACACTAGCAACATTAACCTTTAGAAGCTACATTAGCATTTCTTTGAAGGCTATGTTGTGCAATGAGTAAGAAGCTACATCTAAAGTTTGGTAACTTGTAGCCTAATAACACTAGTTTAATAAAAATGTAAAATGGGTTGAAAAATTATCAAAGACTATAAACTCCCAGCTTATTACTATATAGCACAGAACATATTCTCTAGTTAATCTTTTATTTCTCAGTGATCTATAGCCACTTAATCATCCCTAGAATCCAGGCAAATCAATTACAGTGTTAGTTCTTACAGCTTCCAAAGAGGAATATCCTTCATCTCCCCAAATCCTCAGGTTTCCTTGTGGATCCCAGTTTCATTTCATCACCAGGTGAAAGCTTATTTTAAAAATGACATGTTCCTTGAGTGATTTGCCCTATTAGAAAAAAAATGGAAAAATAGGGGCTTGGAAATCAGCAACAGTACAGTTGAACTGTGTCTGTGTCTACTAAGGTTTATTTATGCTCACCATTTTGATCAATGCTGAGGGCATTATAAAACAGAGGCAAAACACCAAATGCTATATGGCACAGTCATGTGAAATATTTAGTAGTATTATAAAGTGGGGTATGATTGTCAAGATGAGATGGACAGTTAAGAAGTGCTGCTGGAAGAGAAAGACATCAACAGGGGTCTAAGAGAGTCCTCCTGTGGGACAGTTGGGATAGTGACAACTGTGAAGAACTCTGAGCAACCTGGGCGATGTAAACATCCAGGAGGCGAGGGGAGGAATAACCAACAAGGAGAAAAGAGAGGAGAAAAGAAAGAAAGGTGTGAGGACCATCTTCGGCTCACAGTGACTCTTATTTTTTGCTTGATACAGAAGTATACGAGCAAATTAGTATTATTCGTGTTGCAATTAACTATTGTTATTCATTTATTTCTCAAAAAAATTAAAAAGATTGTGAAAATGCTGGCAATAAAATAGAAAACTAAAATTAAAATATAAAGAATTCATAATTTCAAAACCTAGAAGAAAATTTAGAAGGTCAGGACTAAGGAGGAAAATCAAACAGAAAAGTAGATATGAGAAGATTTTATGCAATCATTATATTTGAGCCACAGATCTGCATCTGAGCTTTCTGGCAGTTAAAGAAAAAAGAGACATCATTATAGTATTTTAATTTCTGAATTTGTTCAAGGAAAGATTCTTAAACAGGGTCTATGGAATCCTTATAGTCTACAACCTTATTCACAAACATCCTGAAATTTTATGCAAAACATCATTTCATGGACATCTTTTTGAGATAAGTATCCATAATTTCATCAGATTCTTAAAGGGGTTTGTGGCCTAAAATGTTAAGAACCATTGAAAAATGATATTATTGAATTCAAGGTCAAATTGAAAATTCCAAGAACAAAATTTGGCCCGTGGAGATACATCTGTGTGTGTGTGTGCGTGTGTGTGTGTGTGTGTATAATATACAACATTTTCTAAAAAATGGAATTGCCAATGTTTAAAGGTATTAAAAAACTGACAAGTCTGGCAATACGGAACACTCACTGCAGCATGACAGCAACCACCTACTAGAGGTGAGAAATCCTGTTTCTTGGAACCAAGCAAGTGTCGTCTAGCTTATTCCATGCTCATCGTTTCCAGTCGTTCTGGATCCCTTTTTCACTCATTTCCTTTCTAGGATCTGTAGATGTTTGTGTTTGAGAGTCCTGAATTAAATAATTTATGCAGAAGCTAATTACTGGATCTAATTTTGGCTCCTGTTAAGAATGTAGTTTACCCTGGCTGGTGGGGCTCAGTGGATTGAGTACCAGCCTGTGAACTAAAGGGTCGCTGGTTTGATTCCCCATCAGGGCACATGCCTGGGTTGTGGGCCAGGTCTCCAGTGGGGGAAGTGTGAGAGGCAACCACACATTGATGTTTCTCTCCCTCTCTTTCTCTCTAAAAAATAAACAAATAAAACCTTACAAAAAATTTAAAAAGAATGTAGTTTACTGTCCCAGTGGTTCTCCAACTATATACCTGCTGGAACCCTGTTGTTATATGTTCACCTTTTTTTTTTTTTTGCTACCATTTGTCTAGTAAGAAAATGTCAATAAACATACCTATACATAGTATGTGTTTTAGTTGGTCACTTTTTTTTATATTCTTAATTTTTTAAAATTGTTTTTCAATTACAGTCATCCCATTTTCCCCAATTAGTTGGTCACTTTTTTAGTGAGCACATGCTCATTGGTTTATATATTACACATATTTGCACTCATTCAACAAATATTTCTTGAACATATACCATATACTAGGAACTTTTCCAGTTCTATAATTTATGCATATTTCTGCTAGTAAACTATTTCCTAACTTATATGATGAAATTAAATATATCAGTGTTTTATAATATTCTGTACAAGCTGCCATGAATCTATGTTTTTCTGCACCTAAACTCAATCACCGCCCTCCCCAAGCTACTGTCCATGGAACTACTTATGCCTATTTGCTGGTCTCCTATGCATAGGAAAGATAACTCTAGGAGAACCATTTTTCTTTCCTCCTTAATTGCAGCCCAGCCAACATGGATTGATTTTCTTTTTTCCTCCAATCTAGCAGGTATATTATTCTGGTAAGTTACTTTCTCCTACCTGGATTTCATACTCTTCACAGAACTGTAGATTTTCCTCTCTGAGAAGTGGCAGAGCCATCAACACAGTGCTTCAGTTCAAAACTTTAGGAGGTGGCGTTGATTTCTTTTTCTCTCATCTCCTCCTCAGTCTCTAACCTAGTATTTTTCACTGTTAGCTTGTCTTTTCCTCTGCTCTTACCCTGGTCCATACCTCCTCTTACCTGGTCCACTACAAATAGCTTTGCTGTTAGTTTTCCTGTTTCTACTGTGGCAAGTCTACAACTCATTCTCCACACAGCAGCCAGAGTGATGTAAATGTAGACAGACCCTATTAATTCACTGCTTAAAACTCTCTTACAGCTTTTTCTTCCACTTGTAATAAAACACCAATCTCTGACTTTGGTCTTCATGACCTCTAAGATGTGACCCCTCCTTCCATCTCAGAGTTCATGTCCTATCACCCTGCCCTCTGCTCACTAAGCTAGAGCCACACTGGCTTCTTGTCAAGTCTGTCTCTGCTTTAGGGACTTTGCATTTCTGTTCCTTGGGCCAGGAACATTATTTCTTCCCTTAGTTTTTTGTATGCCTGGCTACCTCTTATTTTTAGATCTTCAAACAAATTTCATGTCTTCAGTGAGGTCTTCCTGGAAATCCAGTGGAAACGAGTCACCCTCCTTTCTGATGCCAATCAGTCTCCCTCACCACCCATTTCCATGATCTTGTTTTTCCTATTCATCTGAATGCCTGGATCAGGAACTTGTTCTAAATGGGTGCCTGGTACAGACATGACCAAAAATATTTGTTGAATGAATAAGTGAATAAATAAATGAATAAAAATAAATGAAAAAAGCTAACACTCTTGGAATCTAACTATGCTGACTCATGACTTGCTGACACCCATGATGCAGGTGTTTGAATTTGAGGACGGATAAATGGATGAATGAATTTGTTGGTTGGTTGGTTGGTTGGTTGGTTGGTTGGTTGCATTTTAGTGACTGCACTAGTGAGAGAAAATCTCAGTGTTTCATTTGGTTTTGGTTGAGATGGCATTGCCTCTGACCTAGCCACATAAGCAGACATAATCTTACCTAGTATATATCACTTTAACAGACAATAAACTAACAGAGTTTTAAAATTTCTTTTCTTCCCAGCATAATTTGTAGCCTGCTATCTAAAACTATTTTTTGGCTACAGGAAATAAATAGATGCACAAAGACCATTAATAGGAATATATAAACTACTTGGAAATCTTTAAACAAATTTTCAATATGGAAGACAATGATAATTTTTTAATCACACAAATTCATAACATTTCATCAAAGGAAAAATATAGTCCCTTAGTGATATGCAGGAAATACAAAATACATGCTAATGTTGGAACTGCACATGTTTGGTATGGCAAAAAGAAAATAGTTTTTAAAAGATAAGGCTCTGTAAGTCACTTGTAAGAAATAATACATAAAATATATTTTTCTTAACTAAGAGGTAATGCAGAATCTAATTAATTTTTATTAAAAGTGAATGAGTTTTTAAAAAAATAAATGTCAAAGTTTAGCTCTTGGATCAGACAGAAAACAATATTTCAAGTTATTATACAGTAGGCAGAGGCAGTTAGTTAGATATTATATTAACAAAAGAGAAGAGAGCCAGACATCGGATTAAGCTGGATTAACTAGGAAAGGGCAGTTTCTCAGTCACTCCAGGCATCTGAGTAGGCAGGAAAGACACTTTTCAGCTACCCCAGGGAACTCTGTGTCATAGCACAGTCTTTCCTGGACCGCTATATGGAGGCTGAAAACAACATACCCCAGACCCTGAAGGAGAGAGCTGACAGATAACGAATGGGGAGCTATCGGGCTTGGTTTTGGTATATAGCCTTTTGGGGAGCAAGGGAAGTGCTGGATGTCACGGGAAAACAGGCTCTGAGCTGAAGTACTCTCAGTCCCCACAAGGTTGGAATATTGTAAATGAAGACCTGTTTTTCTCAACAGTAATTGCTGGGTCGTACACCGAAGTGCCATGTAAATGTGCCCTGCTTTGCTTGGTAATAATGCCAGGACAGACCCTCTTGGTTCCTGGTCTTCCGCTGGCAACAGTGTCATATATTAATAGAAAGAAAAAATGCTCTTTTAGGACAAAAGTAAGAAAGACTCAGAAGAGTCCCACTGAGGCAAAGAGAAAATTCAAAAAGATTTTAAAACATTACAAGATCTATCATTCTGTTCTTAAAGAAAAATGGTTTCTTGCTTTGTAAAAATATTCGGAACCTGTCCCTAAATCTACATGGAATTTCAGCCTGTACTGAGTGCAGAATATTATACAGCAACTTTGAGAGATCTGGAAGTTATGGATAAGGGATCTCCAGATTTGCCTTGAATGCCAATGAATGTGAAGTTTATAAAACTTACCGATCATAGCATTAACATTTGTGTAATACTTCAGAGCTTATGGGAATTTCCAAATACAGCATCTCATTTGGTTTTCAAAGTAGCCCTTGGGAACACTGAAATACATTTAGTTTTATATTACTGATAGGGAGAGATTAGGGCAGGCCCAAGTCATTTGGTTCGGCACTGAAATAAATAAAATCTTCCCTGCAGCGTCACATCACTTTACTTGGGAACAAAGCATCTCATTCCACAGAGTATCTAGGTTTAACCTGCAGAGGCTCTGCGAAACTTCACACCTGAATTTACAATTCCATTGAGAGGCAAATGAGTGATTATAGATCCTTTTCTGTGGGAAGACTTTGGGAAGACCTGAAGGAAAGGGTCACACAGCAGCAGCTCTTAAAAAGTTGTTTTCCTTGAGTGAAGGAGGTTGCAGGAAGGAAGGAGGGGTCTTTAAAGGGAAACCTGGCCAGTCACAGGTTGTCTGAGGTCACCTCATTCTCAAGTTCAGCTATGCTAGTGAATATCATGTACAGAAGTATACTTTTGTTCTGGATATTTTAAATCTGTGTTTTGACAGTTTAAAATAATGAATCAAGGAATGATATAAGTTTGTCAAGTGATTTTTAAACTAGATGCGAAGAGCGAGTAGGAGGAAGGGGAAGAGCATATCCCAGATGAAGGGAGCAGCCGTGTGTGAAGGTCAGAGGCAGGAGATGGTGTGGCCCGTTATATTACCATGTGCCAGGATAATTCATTGAGATATATTACTTTGCGTTTTGATTGCACAGCTGTAGTTGGATCAGAGGCATGAGAATTGTTTTCTGTTTTCTTTTGGTTTTTGTTTTCCTTCTCTCTTAATGCTCTTCTCAGTTCCAGCAAGGCTTTTGGGCTGAGACTCAGGACTTGTATTGCAGAGTTAAGAAACTTTTGTTTTGTAAAAGATAGTCAGGGAAAGGAGATGGGCTCTGAAACTTTAAGGTCAGGAGCTGAATGTGACAAACACTGAGAGACTCCCCGTAGGGTTGGTGGTAAGGGGATGTGGAAGTAACAAAACTGCACCCCACCTCCTCACTGCACCCCAGGAGGCGTTAGCTCCCAGAACAATGGCTGGACCCCATCACCAAAGCTCCCAGCTTCTGGCGGGATCTCAGTGTGTATGTTACCATCAAAGCCTCCTCCTTATAAAGAAAATTCAGACTTGGACAATAAGCAGTGAATTACATGGGGCAAAGATAAGACCTGCCGAAGCTAAGGTGAGGGGTGAGGCAAAGGACTAGGTGTCCTAGTTTTCTTAGAAGTGTGCAGTTACTGTAAATACTCATTTAAGGTTTGTCCATTACTTATCTTAGACTCAGGGATCTCAAGACTAATCAGGCCTTTGGAGCATGAACGACTCAGGCTTACCTTCATCTCCAGAAACTATAAGATTTCTAAATGTCTCAGGATCATCGTTTCCTACATACCCATACCTCTAAAATTAGAAGCATTCATTGTCACAATGATTTGATAAGTTCTATATCTTACAATCATCATGATCACAAAGAACAGAAACCCATATATAGGTAAGCCATGCAAAGGGGGGACTTTTACCACCTCAAGGTAAAAATAAGAGGTAACACTCAGACATACAGCACAAACTCTTTTCCAAGTGCTGTTCTGAGTGATTTAGCTAGGTTAAATCAAATAATCATCTTAACAATCCTACAGGTGGATACTATTTTTATCCCAAGTATGACTATTCCCAAGAGAAAGATGGTGGATGAAGAAAAGCAAACACCAAGATGACATTGAGCACTGATGAAGTAAGCTAAAGGTAATTCCTGGACCAAATTCAAATGATATCATAAGAGGAAGAAAAAATCATTATTTGTACCAAAGTTAAAATAGGCACAGAATGCCTTTTTTACTACATAGAATATAGATAAAATGATCACATGGGCTTATTTTGCCGCATATTTTCTGAGAGTCAGTTACTTTGTGTGTATAGGCTTTTTCTCATGATCTCACTTGGGTTCTTATTGAACAAGTAAGGCTTACTCCCAGGTGACTTCCAGCGTTATTATCAGGTGACCGTATCATCCTGAATTCAGCAATTATTTTCAGGGCTTCTAGGGGCCACACATTGATTGGAATAAGCCAGACACTGTGCAATTGGAAACTTAGGTACTATTGTTCAGTAGAACCTACTATCCCTTTTATTTTACAGCAAAATCTATCACAAAAGCATTCAGTAAATTAATCTGGCTTATCTGTCAGGAGATTCCGTGTTACCCACCCCCACAAGGCGCTATCGGGAGTTTGTTCATCTATCATTTATATTATTCCTAATGTTTTACTGTCATTGACAAGGCTAACCTGAAGGAAAATTTCAAGGTAGCCAAAGTTCACTTTAAAAGTCCTTCCTTTTTTTCATGCATACCCCCTCCCATTTTCTTAAGAAAACCTGGATTGTCTTTAGCCCCAGGAATGCTGATATTCACTGAAACCCTGGATTCATAAAGTGTTTTGGAAACCCCAAATTTGTCATTGGGTTGGAACTGATTTTCCATTGCTAAACCCACTAATAAATCTCAGTCTTTGACCTGACTTATCAGCACCATTTGTTACAGCTAATCACTCCTGCCTTCTCTGTATACTATTGTTTTGCCCTGTGGGCCTCCCCAGCATCCCATTTCCTGGAGTTTTTCTTTGTGCCAGAAATAGATAGCTTCTTTTCTATCTCTTTTGTTCCTTCTCTTCTTTCTTCTTTCTTCTTCCTGGCTTTTTAACACTGGAGGGAGGGATCCATTGTTCAAGACTTGGTCCTCTTCTCTTTGCCTCTATATTCAGTCTTGCTTGAAATGTCATCCTTATACCTACCAATGTCTCTTATTATATCTCTTTTGTGAAACTTCCTCCTGGACTCTAGACACATGTGTTGAACTGCCTACTTGAAAGCCTCTCTTGAATATGTACTAGGCATCTCGAAGTTAAGCTGACCAAAATTGTATGCTGTATATTTTTCAGAAAATCTTCTTTTCCTCAAGTGATTTTAATCTCACTTGTAAGTACTTGATTATTTCAGTGAATCCAAGCAAAATCTTTGGAGACATCCTGGAGTCTTTCCTTACCTTGCATCGTACACCCAACTCACACATCTAACTCCAAATATATCTAAACTTCAACCTCTGCTGGTCACATCCAACTACCTCCAGTGCTACCACCCACTGTGGTTGAACCATCATTATCTCTTGTCTGGACCATTGCAATAATTCCATAAAAACTTTCTCTGTTTCTATCCTTTGGACTACCTTGGTTTCGACCCCAATAGCAGATCCAGAGCAGTATTTGAGTGGACATTATTTAGGAGGTAATTAATCCTGGGGAACATTGGAGGGTATGGCACAGAGAGAAGGGTAAGAGGGAAAGCCAATGAAAGGTTTAGTGCTAATGAGTAGGTCACCATTGCAGACAGCTGGGGCTCAGTCCTGCTGGGGCCGCTCTGAGACACTGAGTGGAGCATGTGTCTGAAATTTGCCTGCAAGGAGCCAGGAACATGAGACCATTAACACAATAGATAGAATAGCTTCCAAACCCAAGGAGGGCTAAAGCAGTGTGCCTCTTTATTTGTTGAAGAAGGTGAAATTATTTGTCCTTCACATTAAAGGGGTATCCTGGCATTCCTCAAAACATTGGACTATAAAAATATCACTGATGCACCATGAATTTTTCTAAGGTTTATCTAATTTCCAGATTACTTATGACTTGCCAGAGCATCCAGAGCCTTTGCCACAGTAAATACAAAACATGAGGTTGCTGCTGGCATAATGTGGCATACTGTTTTACAGCAAATATTTTTTTGTAAGTTGGAAGAGTATACACTCTAAAATAACAATATAATGTAAATGCATAAACCAGTAAATAGTCACTTATTATCATTAAGTATTTTATACTGTACATAATTGCATGTGCTATACTTGTTATATGGCTGCCAATGTAATAGGTTTGTGTATACCAGCATCATTGTTACAGACCAAAAGGAGGTTCTTTCACGTGGCACCTTGGTGTAAAACCCAATAACTAGTGTTGAGAAAAACAGGTCTTTATTTACAATATTCCAACTTGGAGAGGACAGTGAGCACTTCAGCTCAGAGCCTTGTTCTCCCATGGGACCCAGCACTTCCCTTGCTCTCCAAAAGGCTAGAAGCCAAAAACATGCCCAGAAGTTCCCCATCCCTTATCTGTCAGTTGTCTCCTTCAAAATCTAGGGTATGATGTCATCAGCCTCCATATAACAGTGAAAGAAAACATGTGCCATGTTGCACTGGATCACGCATGGTTTTCCCTTTGCCCTTTCGAAGCCACATGGAGATCTCTTCTGCTCCCCTTGCAAACCGTGTGGATCTCCTTTCCTCCTCTCAAAGCTGCATGGAGATCTCCTCTTCTCAAAACCACATGGAGAACCTTCTTCTCAAAACCACATGGAGAACCTTCTTCTCAAAACCACATGGAGAACACAGCTAAAATGTCTGCTGCCTATTTTTAAATCCCTGTGTTCTGTGACACAGCAGTGGGTGTGGTACCCAGTTCTGACCATTCACAGAAACTTGCGTAAGCTCTGTATGCTCTTTCCACACCACTCCATGGTCAAAACCCCTCCCATCTTCTTGGGGCCTTGGAAGAATCAAAACCATTTGCATAACTGAGACACTAAGCTTCTAGCTATAGTCATACAAAGGCATCTTAAAAGCTGTTCCCTTTTCCCCATCCCCCAACCTGCAGGCTCTGGGGATTTTTGGAGACCCCCACTCTGTAACATCACCACAAATGCTTGATTAATGTGTTGCTCTATGACATTATGACGGCTATGACATCATTGAGTGATAGAAATTTTTCAGCTCCATCACAATCTATGGTACCACTACCATATATGTGGTCTATTATTGATGAAAATGTCATCATGTGGTACACGAATGTACTGGGTCTATCTCAGCCCCTCCCTCAGGTTTCCTGTCCCCAGTAAGAAAAAAAAAAGATGTTGGGAAGATAGATGAACCTAACAAGCTAGAGTACCTTCTTGTCTCAATTTTTGGAGGACCAGAGTAGAATTTGCCTCACAGATGTACCCTACTTAGAAAGGTCTATTCCTCCTATAATAGAAAAGAGAGGTGATTGTTTCTCTCATCAGAGTGCCCAACACCTCCTTTTCCCTTGGAATACCAGGGAATTGGTGCTCAGGTGGTCACACCTATCCTGCCAGTGACTCTGCATCCTGCACACCTGTGTGTCAGTGAGTGAAGTCCAACCAGGGCCTGGAGCTTTTCTGGGTGTCCTTCTGTGGGGTCTGGGGTTTTCTCTCTTTGAGAATTCTTCCTATGGGACATTAGACTGACATTGGGGAGCTAAATTATAACAACTAACTCTCATTCCCCCAGTTTAAACAGGGACTTATCTTGCAAATCTTCTTTTGGGTTTTCTTATAACCTGAAAGCAGCAAAATTGCCTTCTTTCTTTCTCTTTCTAAATTACCTTCAGCAACAGTGAAATTTTGGCAAATTTGTTTCCCACTTTCCCCTGTTTCTTAGCTATCTGAGCTTCTTCAGAAAAATTCACCTTGAATTGCTCCTGTAACTACCCAGAGCCACCAGGATAATCTCTTTCTCCCAGATCATTTTGTGTGAATCCCTCCTGGCACAGCCTCTCCAGTCCTGGTGCATGGGCTGAGGCCTCGCCTCCCTGTGACTGTATGGTCAGAACAGATATGCAAGCTCTTACAAATCCATGTATTCCTGGATTTCTATATTCCCAGGTACCTGTTTGAAGTGCAGGAGACATCTGAGGCCTTGAAACCTTGAACAATTCTGAATGCCAGACATTGACATTTTTATTTTAATCCCCAAATCTTCCCCTTCAGTCTTTAGCACTGGCTGTCTTGAAATGCTTATGTTCTCTAGTAACTTGTAGCTTGTATTTAATAGATCTGTTGGGGAGTCTTATTTTAGCCACTGAAGGACAGAAAAGGCCCCGAATTTGCCTGTTTCACTTTGCCTCAGACCTCTGATCTTCCTCCAGGAGCATGACATCTTTCTAAAAAAACCCATGGAGACTGGGTTAACCATCAATTTCTAAGCTACTACTTCATGAAAGGTTGTTTCTTGGACTTCACCTTAACTCATTCCCTTGATGCTGCATTTATCTGATTCTCAGTTGGACAGATGCAATCTTGAACCTTCATTATTTCTCCAAAGACTAGATTGCCAATCTCATTACAGTTTCCACAATCTTTTGCAGAATTTGGAAGAATGTACCAAGAACCGACAGCCCTCTTGAACTCTGAATTGAAGAACTTATAGTTTAGCTGGTGAGTGTACAGTGCTGGCTCAGTTCCAGGAAAATATCAAGATTCATGGAATAATCAGAGAAGAAAAGAACTCTACAAAAGGCACAGAAACTTTGGTACTGGCCTTAGCTCTATCACTAATTAAATGATGTAACTAAAAACAAGTCACTTAACCTTCTGGTGCCTCATTTTCCTCATATATCAAAAGAGAAACAATAATAACTAGATTTGTTGTGAGACAAAATTCAATAATGGGAAAGTGCTTTGAAAACATGAAACTGTACCAATGTAAGTTAATTTTATTATTATATAGCCTAAGTTGCTTTGGTCTTCCAATTTTAGTTGAAATTAAACAATTGAACATAAAACATCAATTTTAAAAGGGAATAGAGCACAATGAACAGTAGTAAAAAGATCAATTTAATCTAGACTTCATAGTTTTATTATGTAAAATCATTTAAAAAGAAATGGTATTTTTGTTCAGAATTTTGGTTTAAGAAAGGAGATACACTGGAGCTATTGGAAAGAATTGGGTCATTAATTTTATTAGATTTTGACATCACTTAAAAATGCTTCAAGTGAAGGCTGTAAGTTTGTTTCATGCTACTAAAATAATAAACTCAAAGGATAAGAGCATAAAACCAAAAGTAAGAGCCTTTATCTTATGTGTTAGAAAAAAAATAAGGGTCCCTCTTTTAGAAAATATTAGTACTATAAACAGGTATTAATAATTTTTGGCTGTGAATTATTACAAGTATCAAGAACAGCCAGTAATAATTTTCAATTTATAATTCATTACAATTAAATATTTAAAATTCAATTTTGCATTTTTATAATTAGAAATTTTTCAAGAGTTTTTAACTGTTTGCCCCTCTTTGTTACTGCTGCAGGTTTGCAAGCATACACAGTCAAGGTGACTCAGCAACTCCTCTGCTTATTTAACATTATTTGAATTCCATTCCCAGTCAGTAGGGTGAACAGTCACTACACAAAGACAATTCCCAATCTTGTTTTCAAGCAACCTTCCCATCTTACTGCCTTGCATGAGAGGCAGGAGACAGAACACTTCCTTGGAGCATATTGTGCTATACCTGGGCTTATCTATCAGGCAGGTCTCTTTTTCCAAATGGAATTTTAGGTTGTTTCCAAATCTGGTGTCAAGAGCACTTGTCTCTAGAATTAGGTGAATAAAAAAAAAAATTTAAGATGTTTATATTTATTTTGCATCTTAAAAATACAGAAAAAATTAAGGTTTATCAGTAATAAAACACCATTTAGTATTGGTGCCCTTATATAATATTCATTGTAACACTTCATATATGTATTTACAAATGAAAAATGCATACATAAAGGGTACATGCTCATGTATTTTTATAGATAGGATCATGTTTCCCACATATTTGGAGTTCACTTGTTTAGAGCACCAGAAAACACTTACCTGACAAATGCTAAAAGTACTGAGAGATCCACACTTCTAATTTCTTTCCTTGTCTTCCTGGTTCTCAAAATTCTGGACAATTCAGCTCTGTGTATAATATTCAGCCAAACCAATGTCCTATAGAAAACTTACCCTACCCACGTGGGGGAAATAGCTCAGGGGCAACCTCATTCTTGCATCTTTGGAGCCTGACACTCAGCTCGAAATGGCAAAGCAAACTGCTTATTCTTCTCTTAGGGGTTTATGAGGTAGGTATTTTGCATCTCCCCATATGTTTACACTTATAATTACTCTTGATGTGTTTGAATTTATACTTATTTATTGTCAGGGAGGAAAATTTTTTCTCTTTACTCTGAGATTCGGTTATGGGGGCCTGCAAACTTAACTGGCACAAAAAACAGATTAACATGGGAAAAGGAATAAATTTATTAATATTTTTATATACATGGGAGTTCACAGAAAAGAAGTGAAATCAAAGAAGTAGTTAGACTCTAGAGCTTATATACTTCTTAACAAAGGAAAGAGCATTTGGGCTCCAAGGGTGAAAACTGTGGGGCAATCACTAGGAAATATGTAGGGGAACTAATGTAAGATAAAAGTCTTTTTAGTAAGCTTTGCGTGCACAGGTTCTTCTCGGTGCTGGGTCTTTGTCTCTGGTGATAAAGGTCATCCTCCTTACCCTGGTATAGGACAGGAGAAGAAAATCTGTCCCCTTCACAAAGTGAAATGTTCATCTTGCTTTTAGGCAGAAAGGGCTGAGACCGCCTCCAACTTTTGCTCTTTCTTAATTATTTTCAGCTCAAAATAATCCTTGTGCAAAACAGGATACTTTGGAGTGGCATTTCCTGATCCCAATTACTATCAACATCTGTAGTGAATCAACACCTTCAGCCTCTGTGACAGGCATTCTGGATGGGTTGGATGGTCCACTACCCTTCACAACCCCTTCTCCCTTGCCTTCCTTCACAAAGGTGGTAAAAGCTAACTTACTCTTTTTCCAAGTTCCTTTCTAGCCGGGATGGTCAAATGCTATGAATTATGGCCAATAAGACAGGCTAGAAATATTCTCTGGCTTTCTTAATAAGAGAGACGATAGTGACTTGCCATCACTTTGTTTGTTACTGTCACCGTGGCTGTACCATCAGAAGCTGCAGCAGGCATCCTTGCAACCATGAGATGCTAAGCCCGAGAAAAGTGCCAAGAGACTTGTACAGGCAACTTGTCATCAAGCTTCTGAACCAACATCCAGCAGCTTCTTTTCTCCAGAACTGTTATGAGAAAGAGATATCCCTCTGTGGGCTGGATTTCCCCATTACCTGAAGCCAAGTGCATTTCTTAACCGTAGGGCCTCCTGCTGAACAAGACAACGATAATTTGTTTCAGTTCCGCCCTACATTCCATTCTCATCATGTCCCAGGGCTAGATTAGCTTGTGTTGAATATTGTACATCAACCACTCACACGTCTTTGCTTACTTCTGTTGGATGTTTTTCTCCTGCTGGAGTTCGGGGATTCTTTCAGAAAGGATTTATATACACGGAAACCTTTTGAGCTTCGTATGTCTGAAACTGTCTTTATTTTGTGCTCACATTACATTGACTGGACATAGAATTTTGGATTTGAGCTAATTTCCTCTCAAAACTTTGAAGTGATTACCCACCATCTTCTAGCTTTTGTTTTTAGCAATGACATGGTTGACCAGGGCGCTGTACTGAGCACCTGTGGGAAGTACCATCTATATTTCAGTCTTATATGATTAGCTCCTCAGGAGCACAGTGTGAACTCTTCTCCCTGGGGATGTGAAATTATGAGGTTCTGAGTTGGACACTAGTTTGACTTTTATTCCTTCTTAAATATATGTTTGTTTATTTTCTTTCTGAAAGTCTACAAATGTTCTCTTTATTCTTAGGCCATAAACTATCTGTAAGATATGTCTACATGTTGGTCTTTTTACATCAGACCTCAGCTATGTGGTAGATCTTACACCTCCTCCTTCCCCCTCTTCTTACTTTCCTCTCCCTTCTCCTTCTCCCCTCTTCTTTCTAAACATAATTTCCTTCCTCTCATTTCGTCTGCTCTCTCTTTCTGGAATGCTTGTGGGAACATGTGAATGTATTCTCCAGTCCTAACTTCCCTGGTACTTTTCGCCTCTTTATTTCTTGAACTACATTCTCAGAGAATCGGCTTAGCTCTATTGGCCCTCTCACTAAGTCAACCTGCCCATCTACTGAACGTTTCATTTTAAGGATCCTAGTTCTTATTTCTACAATCTCTACTTTTCTTTGAATATTCACTTAGTCTTATTTTCTCTGTTAACTGTTCCTTTTAATGAATTTTCTGTTGAGTTTTGTGCCTCCATTTCATAGTTTTTCTTAAATGTTTAAATTTTTCCCTTTATGTTGATATTTGAAAACTCTTATTTCTCTAGACTCATGTGTCACCCACCACAGTATCACCAGCATCTTTTCTTCAGTTTATGTCTATGCCTGAATATTGGTGCCTTCATGTTCAGCTGAAGGAGGAAAAAATTCAATCTTGGTTCTTGGGTGTGTTGAGTTGGTATGTAGGTTCAAGCTGGCACAGATAGCAGCTACACTAGGGTCCCAGTTAGGAGGTGGCCTTGAAAGGTAATAGTGAGGGCAAATGTTCCTAATGAGTGGAACTTTGGATAGTGCACTTGAGCATTATTTTGTGTGAAAAGAGATATACCCTGAAACTAGAACATGTACAAGTGTATGGACAGTATCAAACAACTTGGCTCACCAGACAGGGACCTGGGAGATCTGGGATAGAGGCATATGGGTGAACATATGCATGTGGGCACAAAGTGTGGAAATATTTGTGTCACATGTGATGTACTCAGAAAGCATTCACCATGGAAAAGACAGTAAGCAATCAGGTAGATAAAAACTCATTCAGTTGATATCAGCCAGTATCTTCTTCATCTAGACTAATGCTATCACAATGGACAATTAATGAGTAGCCATGATGACAAGGTTAGAGACTATGCATGGACCCAACTGTGTGAACTCTCACCTGACAAGACTGATGCTACCAAATGCTCAATCATTTAGCAAAAGAAATTAATACGGAGCTCCTTAATATGGCATCATCCTTCAAGGAGAACCATCAGCTATTTGGTAGCAGGTTAATTAAATTAAACCCCCTTTACCATGCAATAAACACTTATTTTTTGTTTCCTTGGCAGGAAGAGATAGATATTTCAAGTACTGATTTACTTTTTTGTCTGTAAGGCTCAAGCCAGCCCCGTTTTCTGAGGGTTTACATAATTTTTGTTCTACTATGTGGCATCCTACATATGTCATGTTAGACCAAAGAGCCATTTGATAACAAAGAAAATGTGGGAGTAAGTGCATGACCAATGGATCCATCCACTGGGCACATCACATTCTACACCACTTAGAAAGTTGGTGACACAGGTGAAATAACAGCCCGAAGTCTGTACCTTGCAACGATGGAATCCCATCCTCCAGGGTACACTTTAACCAGCATCTCAATCAGAGGCAATTTTGGAGAACATTTGGCAATGTCTAGAGATATTTTTGGTTGCCACAATTTGGGGGATTGCTTCTGGCATTTGGTGGGTGGAAACCAGGAATACTGCTAAACATTTTGCATTACCAGGCTATCCGCTACAACGAAGAATTAACCAGCCCCAAATGTTGGTAGTACCAAGGTTGAGGAATCTTGCTTTAAATTGATGAACTTTGGAGGGTACTACTACTCTATAATTAAAATACACTGGCCTGGAACCCATGAGTTAGAAGCAGAATAGCCCACTTAACCATCACTACCATCTCTTTTCTCCAACATATTGAAATCGCAAGAACACTCCCTAATAAGTCTTTTGCACATAATCTCTACCTCAGTCTGCTTCCTGGGGAACTCCATCTGTGACAGATCATAAATTGAGCCAAGGCAGTAACAATAGCAATGGAGCCTGCATTGAAATTTTAGAATATTATAAGAAAAAATAGAGTTCATTATCAACTGTATATAAAAAGAAGAGAAGATGGAAGACTTAATTATAACTTCCAGGTTTACTTGGACAACTGAGTAGTCAATGGTGCATTCATCAAGATAAGGCATAGAAATAGAAGTAAAGTTTGAGAGAGAAAATGACCAGTTTTTTCTTGTACACTTTTATCATGTGTATAAAGAAAAATGCAACAACTTAATATGCATAAAGTTATTAGTTTGAATCATATAGAATTGCCATTTTTATACGTAAAAAACTGCCAAATACTGGCAATTTCAAATGAATCAAACTAATAACTACGAGTTAGCGTCTACATGGGAAAATTTACTATTTTTATTAGGACTTATATAAGCCATATAAGATTTTAGAAAGGTATTATCTGTCAGATTCAAAATATAATCTTTTGGATAATGATATGTCATTTACATTTAAGTTCCTGAAGTAAGAATATAAGTCACATATTATTGCTTTAAGGCACATTAAGGGATCTTGATGAGATTGGGAACTCTGTTTTATATCAATTTTCTTATGGAAGTTAGAAATAATTGCTATAAGCAGAGCCAGGAAAGGTTACAGATAACTTTTATGCCAAAGCTTTCAAAAACATGCTATCATCTGTCATAAAAAAAAATTTAAGACAAATATAGTATGTTACGGCATTTGTTGCCTACCAATAGGCTCATTCACATAATCCAAAATGACTGCATTCAGTTTTAAATGAGACTAAAACTGCGAACTCACAGACAATCTCACATCATCTTTATGGACTTAAAAATATACTTTTAATATACTATTTCCTACCAAGGTTGTAGCATGTAATGTTGATTCAATACGTGAATCCAAATATTACTGATATAACAGATTCAAAGTGATAATTGAGGGGATAGAGTTAGCAAAAGACTCTGCTACTTTTACTTTTCAGTATCTGAGCCTAAGAATATTGTGTTTATCCTTTTTAAATAGAAAGTAATCCATTGGATCTATATTAATCTGGTCAAAGAAAGACAAGTAACATGACTAATCTCATGTTAAACCACTGACTTGGAGAGATATAAAATTAAAATATGTATATGCAGAAAGAAAAACAACAACCTTCTTTTAAAGTGTAACATATAGGTTCAAGGACAGAGGGAATAACATCACTCCTTTGGATATAAATCAAAGATAGATGATTAAGAGATGGAAGACAGTCAACTTAGTAAAAAGTTACAAACTCACATTTACTTTCTGTACCTGAGTCAGTTTCTGACCCTACACTTACCAGCTGAAGAAGAAGGGACCCTGTAACACAGTGGCAAATCATTCCCCATAGGAATGATAGCCATTTACTAGTATAACCAAATTTTGGGGAAAGGGTAATATACAAACATTTTGAGGAATGTTATATGTCAGATATGAGTTGACATTGATAACCAGACATAAAGCATCATCATTGTCCTTAAGTTAAAGTGAAGGCATATGAAGGCCAGAGATTTAATGGAATTCTGGCATAAGTCCAGCTCACACTAGCTGGTTCACTGGGTTCACTGATGCACAAATTGATTGTTTCTTTGGTCCAAGAATATAATTGGAGTGGAGAGACTTGGTAGTTAATGGTTCATTAGACTGCAAAATAAGAGTTAATCCAGTGGGAAGGTCAAGTAGAAATTTCTAAAACTCCCTTCTAACCCTACTCCCTCCCCTGCAACCTGTACAACATAGTAAGTAAAATATATAAAAAGGCTGAGGCAAAAGTAGATTTGCAGTTGTGAGTACATGAAACACAGAGTTAATTCTTATATTATTTTTTATTAATCATTATATTATTTTCCATGTAAACAACTGTAACCTACTTTTCCCCCACGTTGTATATATTATATGTACATCATCCTATGGGAAATAAACAATGCAGAGGTCATGGACCCATTATATCTCCATTTGACTCATTATTTTGGTCCCTATGCAATTGAGATGGATCCTGAAAGGTGAAAACAGATTACCGCAAACTCAGCGAAGTAGGAGCACTAATTGCAGTTGCTATTCTAGAAGAAGTACCTTTGTCACAGAAGATTAATATAGCTTCATGTACATGGCGTGCAGACATTAATTTGGCAAGGAATATATATATATTTTTCAGAAAAAGTAATCAGAAACAATTGGTATTCATGTGGGATAAACATTTGTGATCTTGCCTCATTATGAGGTTAATTCTTAAACCTGCTGTCATGATATTGTCTAGAGGGTCCTAGACAGTTTAAACATCTACATAGTATCACATTGATCCATTGTGTTGATTACATCATACTAATTGGTCCATGGTATTGATGACATCATATTAATGTGTTTTCACATTTTCCATCCACAATGCCTGGCAGCTTTTAGGGGTTCTTAAGGTAATTACTGCACACTTGGAACACTGTTGAGCCAGCTTTGAGAGGAACCCAGAGTAGGTAATGTCTGTACAGTAGGTCCAGAGACAGCAGACCCTGTGGTACAGAGGTACATGTGGTAGGGTAGCTGTAAAATTAATGATAAGAGAATGACAATTCTAGAGCTCCTAGGGTTCTAGAGCATGGGCAGGTCAAATATTGTAGAGAATTAAGCATATTTTTAAATGTCTTTTGGTGTGCTACTGGCACTGGTAGATATGCAATGTCTGACCATGGGACACTTAAAATAGATGTATTAGTGATATGACTGCACAACATTTTTAAAAGACTTAAAAAGACCAAAGAGTCAGAGTTTTATTCAATTGCACAATGTACTCTTTGAAGAGGCTGAATGTACCCCAAAGATCTTTTAATTATTCAACAGGTTCTCCAGGAAGCTCAAGGGCTTAACTCTTCAACCACCTCAATAGAAGTCCAAGAAAAGAGCTTTCCTCAAAAAGATTTATGGGTGTGGCTTTTGTCTCATAAGGAAAATACCAATGCAATTCATGAAAAACCAGAAAAGTTATTGAGAAAATGAAATCAGCAAAAAAATTGCAGGCATAGCCTGAAATGGACAGAGCAGCACACAATGTATGTGTCCCTCATTTTCTCCCTTTCTGAGCAGGAATGTCTTTATCTGTTACCCTATGTCTCTCTCATCACTGTGTTTTGGATAAGTGGGGGGCAGATAATTCACCTCTCTGGTGTAACAAGTCCATGGCTATAAAAGAACTGCTTCCGGGGCTATATACTTAAGGAGTTACTCTCATGGAGACTCAGCCACACTTGAACATAATTTAGATGAGGTGATACTAAACTTGGAGGGGATGGGTTGAGTTTTGCAGGGATCTGAGAGATGATGAGTACATTTTTCAAGTGGAATGGGTAGAATAATTGGAGTTCAGAGGAAATATAGTGAAAGGTTGCTTGTAAGATGGTTGCCTGTCATCCCCACCTTCTGGTATTCTCTCCCTTGTGCAATCCCTACTCCTTAAATAATTAACCACTGGACTGGACTTAATTAATCACTTCTAGAGAGCAGAATATAGTAAAAGTGCTGGAACGTCACTTCTGTGATTCGGTTATAAAGACCACAACATCTATCTTGCTCATACACTCTCTTTCTGTGACTCTTATTGCTTGTTCATTTTGATAAAGCAAGTTGCCATATTATGGGATGCCTTATAAAGAACTCATATGGAAAGGAACCAAGGGCAGCCTTCAACCAGTGGCCAACAAGGACTGAGGCCCATGAGGAGCTGAATAGTGCCAATAATTGTGTGAATGAACTTGGGGACAAATCTTTCCTGAGTTGGTCCTTTGGGTGACTTCAACCTCCATGCCACCTTGACTGTAGTCTGTGAGCACTCCTGAACCATGCCTACTATGGTCCTGGCTCACAGGCATAGTGAAATAATAGATGTTGTTTTAAGCCACTAAATTTTGGAATAATTTGTTATAAAATAATAGATGACTAATATGATGGCACATCATTGTACAGCTGGACAGTCATCTACCCAAGCCTCTCCTCACTTTACAGCAAAGAAAAATGAATCCCAGTGTAATTAGGAGCATAAAATGTATTCTTTTAACATTGTTTTTAAGATAAGTTTTAAATCATGTTTAGATTTGTTTTATTTGTCATGAAAACAGCACCAAATCTTTCAAGATGTTTAAATAAATGAATCATGAAATCACAAAATCATAAAGCTGGAAGGGAATTTAGAGGTCAGCTAGTGGTATCTACTCATTTTACAAAAGAGAGAACTAAAAGTCTTTTTAAAAAAACATTCCCTCTTATAATTGCCCTCTAAAGTGTTTTATGAACTACAGAGAATAGTAGGCTCATAACTTTAGCTCACCTTATCTTTGAAACCCCGAAGAGTATAATCCAATTTAACCAACTACTTTATTCACTAGTCTTGACTTTTGGCAATCTCTAAAAAAAATCAAATCTCCTGTCAAACATTGAAGATTTGACACTGTTGAGGACAATAAAAAAATAAAATAGCTTTAGTCTCTGAAAGCAATTTCAAAAGGAGTTCTAAAACTGTCTTAAGCAATGGTAGTGTGGCTGGAGTGAATGTATACTCTGTCAGGGCAGCTGCTTTGAATGGGATATAGTAATTGAGATCTGCAGTTTCTGTTTTATTTTTTTCAAAGAGTAGAAACATTACATATCAGTGTGCTGAAAATAATAGCCATCCACTCTGTAACTACAACAAATAATTAAACAAAAGGTTTCCAATAGTGCTTCAATCTTTGCTTGACAATCTACATCCATGATTCTTTGCATTTTGTTGTTTTCAGGTACTTGGGTGTATGATACCCTTACCATGAGTTCTGTGATTAACTATTGGTTTTTCTAACACTTTTCTTCAACACCATACCTAATAGCAGGACTTATCCTTCTATACAGTTCATACATTCTCCACATTCATACATCTTGACCAATACTTAAAATGCAACCATTAGAGTTCTATGACATAGATCCTGAATTACAAGTAAGTTTATAAGTGCTTGTTCATGTTGTTCAGTTGTTTGTAGCTAACTTGAACACTAATGTTGAGAATGATTCTGTGGCCTTATCTGGTCTCAGAGGGAGAGAATGTCATCTTTCACACATGCCAGTATCTAAGAGAAAACGCAGCTGCATATATATCGATGATCCTTCTTTGGATTACTGCTTTGATATCTGTTGCAGTGAAAGTATCCATAGAGTGAAGAATGCTTTAGTAGATTTTCAGCCAATTATACATTAGAAGAAATAAAAGGTTTCCATTGTGTGGCAGTAGAGAGCACATACAGCTAAGGTGCATTAAGGATATGAGATGTTACCAGGAGAGAAAATGAAACAGTTGATGCCGAAGTGGTCTGGACTTCTACAGTTCACAGTTTTATCCTAATTCAGCCCTAATTTCCTTTAATTATGTCTTCAGCATGTTGTAATGCCCTCTTTCATCATTCAGGAATATTACAGAAACCTGAAATATCATATTGTCACTTATGTTTTCAGGACATTGATTTAATTCCAGCTCCATTGTGCTAGGATAGGTTGATTTTCCAAGCTATAATTTGCCTGGAGGTTGGGTACAATTTATCATGATCAAACACATGCTGGAAAAACCCTTGGGTTAAGTACTTTGTGCTATTCCTGGATATTAAATCAGGACACAATCTTATATGTAGTCTTTTATCTCACTTACATGACCTCTATCTCACTATATAGAGAAGGCTCAGCGTTGGACACCTAATGGATGCCCAGTGTTTGAATGCCACTATCCTTTCATCTATGCCTAGAGTCCAGACACTGTGAATTTGACAATTTAAAACTTCTTTTCTGCCTACAGTAAAAACTAAGTATAAGAAAGTAAGCAATCAGAAAAAGTTTGAGAACTCACACAGGTAACTGTGGGGAGGCAAAATAATTTTCCTTCTACCCTACTAAGTTCTTCTGGCTAGACCAATAATTCAATTGACAAGGGAAATGACCACATTTATTAGGTATGTATATATGGGAGTTCCATAAGAATATCAGACAAATTGGGTAGTTAAAGCTTATATGTGATCTTGAGCTGAGTGGTTTGGGACTTCAAATGGCAGGAAGGCAATGCACATGTAAACAGAAAAACAAGTGTTTGGTACATGAATGTTTGCTGGGACATTCTTAACAAGGGGACACAGAGAGGACTTTGATCAAAGGGCCCTCGCTAGCTTCCTCTTTGTTTATCACACCTAGTTCATAAAATTATGTATGATGCTATCTCCCTTCCTGGAGCAGGTCTTCTAGCTTAAAATAATCAATATCCCAAAAGGCATATTTGGGTGCAGCAAATTCTGCTTTCCTTCAAACCTTGACCTTAATAACTTGAATCAGTTGATGATACTTTAGTTTTACCTGGTATCACCTGTATAGTCTCTCCTAAGCCATGATCTCATTTCCTCCCTCCTTTCTCTGGTCTAGCTCCCCTCTCTCTCTCCAAATCTCCTATTGATGCCTTTTTTCTCCGTTTTTTCTTATTTTTCTACCACACTTTGCTATAGTCATTCAGAGCTAAATAGAGTGCCAACCTCTGAACCAATCCATGGTATATTGCTGTGACCTGAATCCCATTTTCTCAGTTTCCAATAAATTGCAATTCATTTCTCACAGCTTCCTGACATAACCTCTGACTGGTTCACACTAATTCTTTTATGTATCCCAGAAATCTAACCTGGTCTAGACTCTAGTTCACTTTTATGGTAACTCAATATATCTTTCTGTGAGGAGAGTTAGTCTAGTTAGCATTATCTTTTTTTTGTTTTTTTCTTTAAGTTTGAGACAATATTACTAATTATGGACAAAGATTATTTTTTAAAAATCTTTTATTCTAATGTTATTCTAGCTTGAAGTAACACCATGCTTTGTTACAGAATGGCTGAACTTTATTTTATTAAGAAAAAAGTTGAATAACACTGAAGTTTGCATATTTTCTGAAGTAAAGATTGCCTTTAGTGGGTTGAAAACTTTTCTGAACTTTTTCTATGATAAGTAATTGAATCTCTGCATTAGTTGCATTACAATTCAAGCCAGTCACCACAGAATACCAATTGGCTCCCCTGAAAATATAGCAAAATCCCTACTGGTAAATTCTCAGTTTGGCAAGTGGTGTGGAAAAAAATAATTACAACTTCTCATACCACTGATAATTTAATTTCTAGTTTATATAATTGAGTATTTATCAGTGACTCAACTCAATTATGCCTTATTTAATAGATTGGAGATTTTACACCACAAAACACTGCTTCTCTGCACTGTGGCTACTGCTCTGCCCCTGCCAACGAGAAACACAGACCACTACCATCTTCCTTAAAAATCCTTTCCAAATAGAGATCTTACTGTGCAGTTTTATTTTTTATTTTCATTTAATTTCCATTGTATTGTTTTCCATTACCATTTAGACCCCTTATACTCACCCTTCCCCCAGCAATCACCACACTCTTGTCCGTGTCCATGAGTGCTTTTTCCCTTTTGGTCAGTCCCTCTACTCCCTAACCTATGCCTCCCTCACTAGCTCTCATCCTGCTCTCCATCTGTGAGTCTGTTTCTGTTTCACAGGTTAGTTCAGTTTGTTCATTAGATTCCACATATGAGTGAAATCATGGTAGTTGTCTTTCTCTGACTGGCTTATTTCACTTAGCATAATGTCCTGCTGGTCCATCCATATGGTTGCAAAGGATAAAATTTTCTTCTTTTTTATGGCCAAGTAGAATTCCAATGTGTAAATGAAGCCCTAGATGGTGTGGCTCAGTGGACTGAGGGTCCGCCTATGAACCAAATCTTCAATTTTTATAATAATTTTGTCTTGGGTTAGATAGGGGTCCCAGATATATTTTGAATTTTCTAGATGAAGAATTAAAAAAAGAAACAATATATTGTAAATAATTTATTTGTATAACAGTGAAAGAGAATCTTTATCTTCCCATTAAAAGCAATGATGCTGGGTGTAGAAAAGCAAATTCGTAGCCATGCATACCTATGCTTCCAGCAGTAGTCTTAATGAACTTACGTGAGGGCTACATAACTTCACTGGAAACTTCCTTGTTAGCCAGCTATTTGTTTCTGGCTACTTTCAATTAATGTGCCTTTAAAAATAATTGCATGGTCAGCAAAAGCCTTCAAAAACCTCCAAAATAGCATTTCTGTCTGTCTCAAAATAGAACATCATTGATCAAAAGGATGCTTTCAAGCGAATGACAAATATCCTGAAAAAGCAGGGTAGGGAAGCTAGAAAGCAGGGTCTTTTTGAGCAAGTTGGTCTATTACCGTCTAAGTGATCACATCTCCTAAAGGACAGATAAATAAGTATTTGAACAAAGAATCTAAGAAGAAAACATAAAAGGTAGAGACTGAGGGCAAATATCAGTGAGATATACGCAGGGAGGATCAGAAACAACACAGAGGATACAGGCTACAAGAATTAAAATAAAAACAGCCTTGAGTCAGAGAAGTAATAGCATTAAAGAAATAAGTGGCATACTTTTTTTTTAAAGGAAGATAAACTGAAAAGAACGCAAACCTGTAAAGATTTGCACTAAAGGTAGCTAAGATCTAGTAAAAATGCTTATATCTAGACATTGAGATAGTCGCAGGAGGTGTACTGCCCTGGAGACTGAAACTGCCCTGGAGATGATGGACAGACAGCTCAAGTGATAGAATGAAACTGGATGTTGTGAGAGGAGTAAGGAGAAAGTCAATCGAGAAGACATAAGAAAAAGAACTGCGATCTTTGCGAAAATCTCCAATTGAAGTCTGAGAAACTTGTCACTGATGCATAACACGGTTTTTCTTTCTTTAGAGAATAGATAAAACTAACAGTTATTCAACTATTCTCATAAAGAATTTCCTTTCTGAAATACATGTTGACTATGTGCCCCAAGGGAGCATGAGTAACAGTTACACCTCCTATTCTTAAAGTGCCTTTACTTAGGGACTCTCTTTTTACTCTTACACACATGCCTCATAGATGAGTTAGACATGTGTACATTTTTTATTCCCCAAAAAGACAAACAGAAGTTGTAATTGGATCTTGCCAAATCCATTTCCCCCTCTGTGCTGGGATATCTCAGGGGTTCCTGAGTAGGGGCAATAGAGGCTTGCATGAAGCTTTTCAGTAGAAGCAGATTTATTGTGAGATAGATGATGATCAAGCTTTAAGGCCACCTCACTTTATGTGTCATAAAACAGAAATTAATGCTTTTGTTTTAATTTTCCTTTTGATGCCAGGATAATTTCTATTAATTTTATCATTTTTTCATATTCCATTCTTTTTTATCTGACTTTTCTCAGTTCTTTAATATATAACTTTATGTATGACAAAGATGGTACTATTTACATGTGCAAGTTAGTGTCAGAAGCCTCACTTATTTAATCAAAACATCTTTAAAATGATGATAGAATGGGCCTATGTACAGCAGCAACTAGGACATTTCTTTCTGCCTCTCTTCAATAATTCTATGTGTGTACTTAATTACATTTTAATGCAACTAGTCAACATCTCTGGAGGCCAAACCACCATGGACCCCTGGCTCATATGTCCTGCTTTTGCAACTTAAGAGGGATGGAAGGATTGCCCCTTCATAGTTCTGATTTTTAAAAAAAATCTCAGGTAAGGTGACTATAATGTCTACTTTTTAAAACATTGTGAGCATAAACTTGTTTTGGTAGTTTTATGTTTGTTTGTTTTCTTAAGGGGGGGCGGCGCTCGAATTGTAAAAGTTTCAGGACCACAAAGTCTACATCAGCTTCTGACTGGGTAAAACCTCTTATTGTCCATTCTTGAAGGTTAGCAGTGCCAGATTAGGAAATCAGAGCAGTTCAAATAATTCAAGAGTCTGGTGACTGAAAGCACCATAGCATTATCTGGACATATGTTAATGTTGAAATTGATAGAGGATGTAGTTATGCATTCTCATTGACTCACACTATTTGTATCATTATGATTCAAATACTCAAAATACTGTCTAGACTAGTACAGGGGATCTTCCCCAGTACTGGCAGATCTTAGAACATCATGTCATCCCAACGTAAGGAATTATTGCCAGGAGAACTTGTGGAAAAGAGGTGGTAGAAATTCAATGCAAGATTTATTAACTTATTACAGAATAAAAACAATGTTTATACTTATTTTATTTATTACATATTAGATATCTTTTCCCATGAGATGCTTATCAAGTTATTATCTTTAAAAATCCCATTATCAACTTCCGGCCAAGATGGAGGCCTAGATAGATACACTGTGTCTCCATCCACAACTAAGAAGGAATACAACAATCTCAAAACTAGAGACAACCAGAAGTGCCAGAAAATCGAGCTGCATGGAAGTGCAACAAACAAAGATATAAAGAAGAAATACTCATCCAGACAGGTAGGAGGGGCAGAGCCAGAGTGGAGGAGACGCCGTATGGTGGCGGTGGCAGCAGCAGCAGCAGCAGCAGCAGCAGCAGTGGCAGGCTGGCAGAAAGCACAATCACATGTTTTAAAAAGTAAGGAGGGACACCTTGGGAGTGCTCACAGCACCAGACCAGACCTCGCAGCTTGTGGTTCCAGCACCGGGGAAAATAAAGTCTCATTGCTTCTGACTGTGCAAACCAGTGGGGGTTGGGGCAGAAGAAGAAACTGCCAGTCTCTCAGCAGAGTCTGCTTGTTTAAAGGCCCCCACAGTCCTAGAATGTCCACAGACCCACCCACTCTGGGAACGATGACAAGAGCAACAGCTAGCGGGGTGCCAGTCCCATACAGGAAGTTGGAGAAGTGCCTGGAAAAGGGGCGAGTGCTGAGCAAGTGGCATTGTTCCCTCTCAGACTCCTCCCCCACATACAGTGCCACAACGTGGTAAAATGGGTCTCCTGAACTGACAAATACCTAAGGCTCCGCCCCTTACATAACAGGTGTGACAGCTCCACCTACAACACAGAGGCAAACAAGGGAGCCTGTTAAGATGAGGAGACAGAGAAATATGGCCCAAAAGAGGGAATGGATCAAGGTTCAAGTGGGAGAACTAAATGACGAAGAGATAGCCAACCCAATAGATGAGGAGATAGCCAATATAACAGACATCAAGTTCAAAACACTGGTGATAAAGATGCTCACAGACTTGACAGATATGCTTAAGTATGGCAAATGCATAAGGGAAGAAATGAAGGCTATGCTAAATGAAATGAAGGAAAATCCACACTAAACCAATGGTGAAGGGATGGAAACTGGGGTTCGAATCAATGATTTGGAACATAAGGAAGAAAAAAACAGTTAATCAGTATAGAATGAGGAAACAAGAATTTTAAAAAATGAGGAGAGGCTTAGGAACCTCTGGGACAACCTTAAATGTGCCAACATCCGAATCATAGGTATGCCAGAGGAGAAGAGGAAGAGCAAGAAATTGAAAGCTTATGTGAAAAAATAATGAAGGAAAACTTCCCTAATTTGGTGAAAGAAATAGACATACAAGTTCAGGAAGCACAGAGCATCCCAAATAAGATAGATCCAAAGAGTACCACACCAAGACACATCATAATTAAAATGCCAAAGGTTCAAGATAAAGAGAGAATCTTAAAAGCAACAAGAGAAAGGCAGAGTTACCTACAAATGGGGTGCCTATAAGACTATCAGCTGATCTCTCAAAAGAAACTTTGCAGGCAAGAAGGGACTGACCCTCAAGTTCTTCTGTCTCTGTTCTAATAACTGGAATTCTTTTATTCCTGAGTTCCCCAACTCTCTTAATTCTTCTAACTGGCTTCAGTGGAGATCCTTATTTTTCAGGGTATTATTTTGATACCTGATGTCCAAATCTCTCCCAGATTGGGGACCCACCCTCCCACAGGCTACTTACAGCCTATGAATCCTTGTTTATTCAGTAGGGACATTTCACCATATGTAGGACATTTCCAATGCTAGCTGTCTGCTGAACTACTGTGTCCCTAATCCAAGTTCCCAATCTTAGATTCTCCTGATACTTCATTGTGAAACTCTATGGCTGTCTGCACAGGCCACAGCTGAAGAATCGAGGGGGTAACCAGGTCTTGACTGACATTTGGCCTCAATCTCTGTTGTCAGCACAATCTACTATCTGAGTGTGCTTATCAGCCCCTAATGCCAGATCCAGAGCTCAATGACAGAGATGTTATTTCTCTGCCTGACTGTCCTATCATGTTCTAAATGATTAACCAATGGTATGGTCTCTTGATGCCTTAGATATGACCTTAATATCCCCCAAAATAAAGGAGCAGAAGGAAATAATATGTGAGTACCAGACACCCTTCTAAGCCCTTACATGTGTGAATTCAGTTTTATCTTCACAACAACTTGGTGAAATACTAAGATCTCAAATATGTCAATGTGTCGTAGTCCAGTATGATAACTCAAGTGCATAATGGTGGTCTTGAGTCATCAAACCATAACTGAATCATTCAGTTGTGTTCTATAGGGTAGAAAATTGAGTAAGACATTTCAAAGAGTTCTCTCACAATCTATTAAAAATAATGGCACTTTAAAGGGTTGGCTTCTGTTCTCTGGAAAATTAACTAAGGGATCAGTGTAAAAATAAATTGTTACTGTCTTGTGACCATTCACTTTTTTATCAGGTTCATTTAACACTTGAGTCATACCACTTCTTTAATTTGGACCTAATTCATTACAGGAGATAGTTACATATACTGATATATTTCTATAGTTTTCACTAGAATCAATTTTGTTTATGGGTAACATATTTTGATGTTTCAATGATTCTTTTGATTACATAGCTCTTTGCAAAGTTAAAATAAACAATAATGAAAAGTGGTACTTTTAAAAGATAAATGCCCCAAACTAAAAATAATGTCATTGTTTTTCTGCTGTAACACATTTGTAGAACTTTGATGATGAATTTCCATTTCATTTTTCTAACAGTTTGACCAGGTAACTAAATAAATTTTGTTCCCTACATAATATTTCTTAAAAAACAAACTCTACAAGACAGATACATGCAAAAAAAGAAAGAAAGAAAAAGGAGAAAAATAAACTGAACCACTCTCTTATACCATATTAAAAAATAAATGAAATGGATTAGAGACTTAAATATTAAGACCTGAAACCATAAAATGCCTAGAAGAAAACACAGGCAGTAAACGCTTTGACATTAGTCTTTGTGTTATCTTTTTGAATATGTCTCCTCCAGAAGAAAACAAAAGCAAAAATAAACAAAAGGAACTACATCAAATAAAAAAACTTCTACACAGGGTAGGAAACAATCAACAAAATAAAAAGACAATCTATGGGATGGAAGAAGATATTCTCAAATGATATATCTGATAAGGGATTAATATCCAAATTATATAAGGTACTCATATAACTCAATAAAAATAGGTAGAGGACATACAGAGACAGTTCTCCAAAGAAGACATACAGATGGCCAACAGGTTTATGAAGTTACTCAACACCCCTAATTATCAGGAAGGTTCAAGTCAAAATCATGAGATATCACTGCACACCCATCATAATGGCTATTATCAAGCAATCAAGTATTGATGAGCATGTGGAGAAAAGGGAATCTTTGTGCACTATTGGTGGGATTGCAAATTGGTGCAGTCACTATGGAAGAAAGTATGGAGATTCCTCAAAAAACAAAAAAAGGACTACCATATGATCCAGCAATTCTACTTCTGTGTATTTATCTAAAGAAAATAAAAGGACTAATTCAAAAAGATATATACATCTCTGTGTTCATTACAATATTATTTATAATACCCAACATATGAAAGCAACCTAGGTGTCTATCAGTAGATGAATGGATAAAGAACACATAGTATAAATGTACAATGTAATGTTACTTAGCAATAAAAAAAATGAAATCTTACCATTTGCAACAACATGAATTGACCTAACAAAACAGAACTTAAGAGAAATAGAGAGCAAACTGATGCTTGTCAGAGAGGAGGAGTTTGGGGAAATAGGTGAAAAAGGTGAAAGACAATATAGTCAATAATATTGTGATAGCTTTGCATGGTTACAGATGGTTAGTAGACTTGGTAGGTTGATCACACTGTAAGGTATGTATTGAGTTGCCCAAAACGTCCATTTAGTTTTTTCTGTAAAATAAGACACATTTTTCATTTTCACCAATAACTTCATTGATTTGAATATTTTGAGTATGCCGGTTATCTCCTGCATGATATAACATTGATTGTTCTCAGATAATGTCTTGATTTGATCGCTATCAATTTCAACTGGTTACCCAACTGTGGAGCATCATCCAGCAAGAAATCTCCAGCATGAAACTTTGCAAACCACTTTTGACATGTTCGATTAGTCACAGCACCTTCTCCATACACTGCATAAAGCTTTTTTTGTGTTTCAGTTGCATTATTACCTTTCTTGAAATAATAAATCATAATACACGAAAAATGCATATTTTCCTACATCTTCAACATTAAAATGGCCACACAAAAATTCATCCATTTTGATAAGTTTCTTTAAAATGCATGCTGATATGACAACTGTCATAATACAATGTAACAAAATTGTTTTGAATGAAGTTAAAAGACAACGAAGTGCTACTAGAGCCATCTACAGAAAAAATGAAATGAACTTTTTGGCCAGCCCAATAAACGTTGAATCACAAATGTTGTACACCTAAAACTAATCTAATACTATATGCCAACTATACTTTAATAAAAAAAAATTTTAATGAATCCTAATTACCCCAAATTTAAGGCAGAATGTGTTACAGGTCATGGGTTAATTGCATCAATCTAGAGTTGATTGCACTATCATCTTGTCAGCATCCAGAGTCTTTAGGCCACTGAGAGTCCAACTAAAAAAACAACAACACATACTGTCCCAAATCTTTTCTGAGAAAGGGCAGATAGAGGCACTAAAAACACATAAAGGAAAAATTACATTGCACTGTTTCTTCTTTAGAATTTTTCGACATTGGTAATGGTTGAAATGAAAGGCAGTATATGGTGGGTATTTCTCTACACTGTCATCACATCAGAGTTACAGCAAGACCTGTGAACAAACACCTGGGCTTCACACCAGAATAATAAATCAGGAGTTCAGGAAGTAGGTCCTGGATGTTGGTGGTGCATTTAAAATTTCCCCAGTTGATTCTAAAGTGAAGCATGCTTGAGAACACCAGTCTAAGCCAGGGCCCGGCAGCATACTGTGGTTGCTGGCCTGGTCAATATGTAAAAAAAAAAAAAAAAAAAAAATTTTTTTTGGAACACAGCCATACCTACAAATATATGTATTGTCTATGGCTGCTTTGGGCTACAAAAACAGAGTTGAGCAGTTGAGATAGGAAACCATATGGCCCTGAAAGCCTAAAATATTTACGATGTGGCTCTTTTAAAAAAGTTTGCCTCCCCTATCATAGGCTAATGTAGTATCATGGTATTTGAGTGGTGGTATCTAGATGTGTTAAACTTGCTCAAAAAAGGGATGGAGAATAAATATACCTGACTTTCTTTTTAAATTTTTTATTGTTGACATTATTATAAATGTCCCCATTCCCCCAGGTCACCCACCTCTACCCAGTCTCCGCACCCCTGCCCCTCTGGCAAACACTATACTGTTTGTTTCTATGGGTTGTGCTTGTCTTTCTCTCTTGATTATTCTTCAAAAAAGTTGCATAGACCACTTTTGCTTGTACCTCTTAAGCTTGTACAGTTTAATCATATGGCCTTACCTAATAGCTAGAGAGCAGGGAAATGTAGTCTTTATTCTGAAGGTCATTAGCCCAACTAAAATTCTGTTACTAAGGGAGAAGGGAACGCAGATATTGGGTGACCACAAGAAATTTCGCTCACATTAAACTGTTTTTATATTTCAATATTACATCCTTGTGCTGCAACAGAACAGAAGAAAACTTTTTGGATCAGAAAACAACCAAAGGACAGGGTAAGAATCTATTTGCCCTTCTCTCCTATGTTAAAACAGTTGTATGTTTTTGCTTTTGCCTGTGCTATGCTCATTGACTTAGTCTCTCAGGGAGCACAGAAAATGGTTTTGAAAAGCTCTCTCTGTAATGATAAGGCTTGTGTTCAATGCCAATATCAGAACTAATGGACAGAGTCATCTCACCATTGTTGTCGTATCTGATGGCTGGTGTGGACATGTAATTTACGGTCAAGCTAGATAGACAGTGAGAATGAAAAGAGTGCTAGTAATTGTTGGACAGCAGGTATAATCTGGGAAAATGGGGAAATGTCACCCTAATTTGATCTATAATTTGGAAGAGCGTTTGTTACTGGTTAAGAGATAAAAGGAGTGAGACATCTCCCATATTTGTCTACTTTAATCCTACAGTTTATCCTGAACCAAAATGCTACTGAATCTTCTAGTGAGTTTTGAAAAAAAACAAATGCCTAAAAAGGAGGATATGCTTTCAAAAGCATAAATTATGTGTATTAGCCGCAGCTTGGTTTTCACCAAGAATAGCAACTGGATGACACAAAAGGTTTAATTAAGAGGTGATATTACTTCATGACTTCTAGTTTGTTTCTGTTTTTCCTTCTCTGCGGTGACTCAGCCAAGGTAAGGTACAGGCATTAACTGAAACAATTCTTTTACATAGTGGGCTTTTCACTCCATGGGCTGTGGAATACAGGACACAAAATATCACATTTTTAATGTAGCAGTTTAACCATTTCTGTTAATCCTTGTGTGGTGGTTAGATGCCAATACCCCACGAAGGCTACAGTTTAAAATAGCAATTATTTTAAAGTATGTCTCTTTTGTACACCACTAGTAAATTGGATTATGTTTTCTGAGCCTCCCAGGAGCATTAGCCAAAGCATAGCTAAAGCTTTTCCAGTATTATAAATCATCTTTATAGGCTCACAGATATTTTATAATAAAGGTTGGGATTTCCCTAATCTTTTTAATGTGAAATTCATGTTTCCTTCTCTCCATTAATCCTTAGCCCATTTCTGTGGCTCCACTCACACATTAAATTTATCTAGGCTATCAGCCAAAGTGGAGCACTTGTTTACTTTCTTCTTAAAGTCAGTCTCTTCACCCAAGTCACCCACCGTAGATTATAACTCTATTATGACCTTGTCGCACGAAATCAGGTAACTCGGTTATTCCGAATCGTGAGTAGACAATAGGCTTACAAATTACCCACTTTTTTAGTTGTTGTTGGTATTAACTTAAAACAGGAGGCTCTTTCCCTGCCCCCCCCCCCAAAACATGTATGAAAGGTTGTGAGAAAAATAAGGGAAGAATTTTTTTTTCTTTGTGTACTTGAAATGAATCCAACATTAGGGCGCTTAAAAAAAGGCTCACCATTGGCAATCTGTAGTTTGCATTGCTGCGTGCAGGCCCATACAATTGCACCATAACTTAATTTTAAAAAGTCCCAGTTGTCGGTGAATTTTAATTGAGCTCTATCTGACTATGGGGAAACTGTCTTTCAACCCAATTTAGAGTGAAAAACAAAACCAGAGACAAATGAATAAATATGCACAAACCACTCTACAAGGAACTCTGGCCAAAGTATCACTGCCATATTTAAGATGGAAAATGTCATTAGAATCTGAATCTACTCACATGTGACTTTTAGTACCAAATCGTAAAAATAATTGCTATTGGACAGGTTTGCTTAAGCTTTAGTAAGAGAATATAGTAGACATAAGTCAAATAACTGTAGTTTAGAATTTTAGGAAAATGTTATTTGGTATAGTTATAGTTCTGTACTAATTATATCACAATAACCAAATTCCCTGTCAATGTGGTGCTTTTTCATGGATTCTTTTGTCTACAACTAATAGAATACCTAATTTACATCGATCTAATTTACATCGATTAACAAAAGTAAGTTAATTCTCTCATACACCACACACACAGGCTAGGGACTTTCAGGATTGGTTCAACAGTTCAGCAATATTATGAAGGATTTAGGTATTTCCATATTTCAGCTCTGCATTCTCTGAGAATTATCTTGGACTTTAAGTTTATTTAAACCCCTTGGATATAAGAGTGTAACTGTAGTTTAGGTATCACTTGTTGACATGATTACATCTGCATAAAATATGCAGTTTTCCTCTATATATCTTCTGTTAGTAGGAAAGAAAACTTTTTCCAGAAGTTTCCTAACCAACATTCCTTTGGGTCCCTTCAACTAGAATTCGGTCACATGCCTTTAACCTAGATACAAGGAAATTGAAGAAAATGATGTGTGGCACTTTGAGATTCCGTAGTTGAATGTCACTGGGCTTGCAAGGAAGAAGTGAGGCGAGGGAGGAATCTGACAGCTGGGGAGACAACAGTTATCTACCTACAGTTGTCTCACATTTTTATTATTATTTTATGCAAAATAAAGTTACCAAGAATTAAGTGTAATTTTATTTAAAGTACACTTTTGTTTGTTTTTGTAAATGAATTCGTACCAATACATTACGGATGTTTTTATGAGAGATTCACAAATTAATTCCAGTTAAACCCCTTGAATTTATTTGAAGTAAATTACAGAAGTCCCCTTTAAAACACGTGGAAAAGAAAAGGAACCTCATTGTGATATTACTGTTCCAAGTAATAAAGAACAATAGGATATGATGAACTGAGAAACCACATCACACTCTGTCAATGGCATGTGTCAAAGACCAACTGACTGGTAAAACAGTCAGAAAACAAGGCCCTGAAGGGAGGCAAAAGCTTACAATGAAAACCAATCAGATTAAACAGACACTAGTACTATAATTATAGTCCACAACAGATGTAGACGTGAAAACACCAGGGCACCTGTTTTGTTCTGTCCGAAGCTAGACTTTATAGACACAGTCCGAGAAGCAGAGGGCAGCAATAAATCATCTCTCTTCATCCGACTGGATTCTCTGTGGCGGAATTCAGGTTTCCCAGGGGTGGGGCGATTCCATTCGGGACAAAAGAGACAACTGAGAAAAATCAAACAACAAAACAAAGATCTTACCTTTTTCCAAATGTTCCTACCCTAAAAAAAAATCTTAAATCATCTTTCTTTTTCATTTCTCTAGTTTTATCTATGATAAATATAGGTAGCTCCCCCTAAACAAATAAGCTTCAATGCAAAATGTTACTCAGTAACACTGTGTAAGCAGGAGCTTATGAATCCTCACAGGACTTCCTTTATTGTTTTATTCCCTTATTCCTCTTTTAACAGAAGAGAAAACAACTCTGAGAGCTGCAAAAGAGGCTTTAGATGGCTGGTTTAATAAGTCCCCAACGAAAGGAACAGGGACCAAGTCCTGTCATATTTTAACCAAAGACAAAGAAGACCTTCAGAGTTTCACTAATCACCAAAATAAATATAATTCGGCTGCATTTAACTGAGGATTATTAGAGAATACAGGAATTACAGCACATTATTAAGGAGCAGTTCACTTCCTGAAAGACAAGGTGCTTTTCTAATAAAGAGAAGCATAATACATTGAAATTTCCTTAAAAAAAAAAAAAAAAAAGGAAAAAGAAAAAAAACCAAAGCTCATTTAATGAGAAGAGAAAAATTCCATTTTATTAATCTATTAATTTTTCAAGAATAAAGGCTTTTCATAGGCTCCATTATCCTAAAAGTCAAAATCTCCATTTCAATAGAGTGTTTTTAAGGGGAGGTAAAAGGGAGTTCTAATGAATATTTATATCTAATTCTATCGAGATGTGGCCGATGACAGGACACAGAACCTTGTTATATGCTTTAAAAAATGTGTGTGGAACCTAACATGAAAAACGGGACTGGCATCATATTCAAATTGCTGGAGCTGAATGTACTCCAACAGGGCATTTCAACAGTCTAAAAACAATCATTATTTTTCATAGTGACAAATAGCTTTCCCTCCAAGACACAATACAGCAAAACCAGTATTTATTTCATTACAGCTTAATTGAGCCTAAGACATTAGGCTTAAGCCTGTGGAGTATTTGAACCAGCTGCAGCCACCAAGAACCCAGTATCTGATCATTTCTCCTGCCAGTCAGTAAATGTTCACTGAACACCTAGTGTACACTGTGATGAACTCTGAGGATGCAGAAGTAAACAAGTCATAGCTTCTGCCTTCAACGTACACTCTTCTTCCTCTCTTTGTACTTTTCTTTAGGATTGAGGGGAGGATTCTGAAACTTGTTTTGAGAGATTCTCCAGTGATACTAATGGGCCCCCAAAACGATAAACATGAACACAGATGATAGACCTACCTTGCAAGTTTCAGCCAAAGACAACTTTATCCAAAGAACCTTTCTGGATCCTGCTTCCTCCCAACAATACACACATTAATCAAATTAGGTCAGACTTTTGTGGACTTCAATATTATGTTAATAAATATTTCCTTCCATCTATTTTAATTTAAAATGAGGAGAAACAATGACTGGGAAATTCATACAGCTGGAATTATATCTATGCTGGTCTTTCATACAATCTTCATGGTCCTACTAATCACCCTAATGACCATCAGTTTAGTTCCTAATGTTTTCACATGCAAGCAGCCCAAGGTTTATTGGAATTTTCATTTCTTAAAATGTAACTACTTATCTTGGAGCATGAGTATGGAGAAAAGTTTCTCTGCCCTATGAGAAACAACAATGTAGGCATGAGAATAAATTTGCTCACTTAAACAACAAATATTTATTGGGTGTCTGCAATATATCAGGCAGTGTTCTAGGCACTGGGGATACTGTGATCTCTGCTAGGTAGGAACTTCAACTGCAGGTCGGGTCAGAGAATAAACAAGTACGCAAGTGTGCAAGTAAGGTCGTTTCAGAGAATAGTAAGAATCATCAAGAAGGTAAAAGAGGGTAAAATGGGCTAGAGAGTTACCATGCTTAAAGAACGGGGGAGTTCTTCAGTTTGAATGGTCAGCTATATGAGACTAGCTGCAGGATTAGGAAAAACTGAGCTGGAGGCAACTGTGACAGACTGGAGGTGTGCAGATGTCATCTGAAACTAGCTCTGCCCTTGCCCTGCTGTGGACAGATCATTTCCACTCGGCAGTTAGCGGGGATGGGACAGGGTTGGGGAGACCATGATGCCAGAAGACATGGCTCTTATCAAATTTTGATTTCCAAAGGAAATTGCTTTTTAAAACGTTGGCAGATAATTAAAATTTAAAATACGTTGCCAACCAGCACTATGCCATTGGAAACCAAGTACCTGGAGGGCTGGGTCAGGGAGGGGAGAGGGCTGCCAGGGCTTTGAATCTCTGCTGTAGGTCTTCCTTCTGGTCTGGGCTACCTAAGGCAAATCTAATAAAAGAGTTGGGTCTGTGTGATCAGATTATATGGTGACATAGCTTCCACAGGTGGTCTTTACAATTTAGCCAGGATAGTTCATGAAACGTGATGCTCCTTCTACTTGTAGACACAAAAACAATGGGTACTAAATTAACGGTAATTAGCATGATGATTAAGACCACTTGGAGATTATCTTGTGGATTACTGTAGGCATGTTTCTTACCGTATTAGTTTTTCACTCATCTCCTCTCTTTTGGTTTAATTAAAATAAATGGAAAGAAATAAAATAAAAATTGGAACATATACGTTCTTTGATTTAATAAGGAAATAGTATGTTAATATTGTCAGTAATGCTTTATAAAATTAAAACATGCTTTATATCAGGAAGTGAATTATATTTAACCATAGCGTTTTCAGTTTTATTCCATTTTAGGTTTACTTGCGATCATTTTTTTACGGCCTCTTTTTCTGTCTAAATCCTTCATCAGTTCTCAGCATAAATGTCAGAGCTTGGTTATGATTCTCGGAAAAATCATGCCACATAGTGTTAATATCTCACCATGTCTGAGAAGAGCCTTTCTTCTTCCCACCTTGAAGCACAGAAAGCATTGTAAGCAATACTCTATTAGATTTTTTAAAGCCTTTATCTTCGTAGAGCAGTTTTATGTTTATAACAAAATTGAGAGGAAGGTGCCGAGATTTCTCCTCTGCCCCTGCCCTACCTATGCATAGCCTTCCCTATATTCAACATTGCTCAGCAGAATGGCATGTTTTTTTTACCGGGGAGAAGCCTCCATTGACACATCACAATCACCCAAAGCCGATAGTTTAACCAAGGGTTTACTCTTAGTGTTGTACATTCTGTGGGTCTGGACAAAAATATAATGATGTCGATTCAGCATTACAATATTATACAGAGTATTTTCACTGCCTTAAAACATCTGCTGTGCTCTGCCTATTCGTCGCACTTCTCCCACACTGCCCTGGAACCACATGGTTTTGCCTTTTCCAGCATGTCATATTGTTGGAGTCATACAGTATGTAGTCGTGTTAGATTGGCTACTTTCACTTTTTAATATATATATATAAGGTGCCTCCATGTCTTTTCATAGCTTGATAGCTTTCCTTTTTCCATTGTGTAGATGTATCACAGTTTACTTTTTTATTGCTCTACTGAAGGACATTTTGGTTGCTTTCAAGTTTTAGCAACTATGCATAAAGCTGCCATAAACATCTGTACACAGGTTTTTGTGTGGATATAAGTTCTTAACTCTTTTGGATATATTCCAAGGAGTGCAACTGATAGATTCTGTGATAATGTAACAGAACCTCTGGGCTGCTCCGATGGAAACAGAACCCACAGGCCGTTTAGTTAGAGGCCCGATTGCCCGCCGCCAGAATTACAACTCTCAGTACTAGAGTTCAGTGAAAAGAAAAAGAACTGTTTATTTAACGGTTAAATAGATTTAGTTTATTTGTAGATTTCTGCTGTTGTCTTATGTTCTTTAAAATACCCACAAACACATAGTTCTGCCTCTCCCTACCAAACCAGGCCAGCCTCAGAAAAGTCAGAAACACCATTTCCCTACTTCCTAGGCACAGTTCAGCTTTACCAGGAGCTGCCAATCATTCAGTTCTGATTGGGGAGGTCCTTTCTGTGCTGTGGTGCCCTCCAGCTCTCAATGCAGGAACGCCTGGATTCTCAGCCTCCTTGCAAACTGCCTTCTTCCCGCAAACCACATGAATCTCCTCTCCTTCTCAAAACTGCATGGTGAGAGCCTCTTAAAGTGGCCTGGAGAGCCCTCTCAAAACCGCATGGAGAACTCAGCTTCTTTAATCCGCATGGAGAAGGCCCCTTCACCAAGCCCTGAGAGAGAGAGCCAGCGAGAGCGAGAGGGAGAGCACGAGACCGAGACAGAGAGAGCAAGCCCGAGTGAGTGAGAGCAAGTCTGAGTGAGCCAGAGCTAAAATGTCCGCAGCTGCTTATATATCCCTGACTGCGTCCTCTGACCAATCACAGAACCCTACCCAGGCTCTGTAGGCTCCTTCCGCACCATCCCACAGTTCAAGACTCCTCCCATCTTCTTGGGCCTTGGAAGTATCAAAGCCATTTTGCATAACAAAGACACTAGCAACTAGCCCCAGGCATGCAAAAGCATCTTAAAAGCTGCTTCCTTTTCCCCATCCCCCAGCCGCAAACTCTGGGGTCTGTTTTTGGACACCCCTGTTTCTGTAACAATAAGAGTGTTTTTAGTTTTGTATCTACTAGTTCTGTGAAGAAAAAAATTGGCAGTCTTTCATGTGTTTATATAATTAAGGGCAGATTTTTTCCCTGTTATACTTGTTTTAGAGTCAGATGATGGTTTCCGAGACACCTTACCAAGGTGTTATTTCTTTTTCATTATTAAACTTTTCAGATCTGCAAAAATTAAGATTAATTAAATTATAAAATATATTAAATAATGGGATTTCTGAAAAAGCTATTAAAGTAATTGATTGAAAACTAGGATCAACTCTTTTGGAGAACAAATTATTTACATTAGAAATATATTTAATAATTACCCCTTTATGTTTTATAGCTTAGGAAGAAGCAGAAGCAAAAGCAGGAGGAGGAGGGAAAGTAAAGATAAGAGACAAAAAGAAAGAAAAGAAACAAAAAGAAAGAAAAGAATATCAAACTTTTCTAAAGAAAATCTTTCTTTGCTTTTCACCAAGGACAGATGGCACTGATAAGGAGCAATGGGATCATCCATCAAGCTAAAGACAGTAATGACAATGGTGATGATAAAATAAGGACAAAAATCTCCCCCGTAGTGAGGAGAGTTTACATGTGAACCAATTCATTTTGAAATAAAAACTAGAATCTTCTACTATGAGACTTGAACATGGTTATGAAAATTACACCCAACACAAAGGCCTTCCTTGCTTTTAGTTTCTTTGTTCTGGTTTTATTTTCACTTCTATGTACATTCATGATCATTCTTATGATCAGGAGAGGTGTATGCTCTTTTAGTTAGCATATTTACACCTTGAATGCAACCACTTCAAAATTACATTCGGTATATTTCTTTTGAAAGTCATAGTGAATGTCATGTACTTTAAAGAGATTTAAATGCATAATATTGATCCAGGCAGAAAGTATGCTCTGTATAGACATTCTTTTCCAAGAAACTGAAGAAAATTATGCTCTTGAAGAATGCCACTCTGACCTCTGTTCTATTGTCTTGTTACAGATATAACAGGATACAAGCTGTTCTTCATAGGAAATGAGCTTCTTCTGAAGTCAGATCTTAGTGCAAGGAGGGATTTTGTACAGCTACTCAGAGAAACTGCAATTGGAGTGTGGATTTGCTTATGGGATAAAATTGCTGGGCATGTTTGGATCTTGGATCTGGAAGTAGATTATTTGAGGACCTATTATTCTCTTTCCAGTTTTTCCACTAATATGTAGTTTGATTATTGTTAAGTCACTTTAAATACCGTAAGGAAATAGCTAAGTAAACCCCTTAGCTCCCAGACTTTCTGTGTAAAGTTCCTATGTTCTCTTAGAAAACCCCTTTCAAATTGTGAGTGGTGTCAAAACCACTTTAATTTTATCTTTACGTAAGCTACTTACCTATTTCATCACCAAAAGTCAATGTATTGATCAAAGAACAGCTTACCATTCCATCTCCAGGGCACATCCTTCAACATAAAATAAAAATATACTTTGTAACCTCAACTGATGTGATCTATACAATGATTAAAACATGCCATGAAAGTAAATTCTATTTCCTTTTTATCCATATATTCTAGTGCTCACCTTTTTTCCCGCAAGTGAAACCAGAAATATCACCATTGGTGCTGCCTGTCATTACCAGAATAAGTAGAGACAAGGATTGGGTCTCTATGAGTGCTTTATTCAGGTGCTAGTGATCTGAGAAGATGGCGGGTTATGTACTCTCAACAACCATCTTAACATTTCATTTCAAGCCAAACTTTTTATAAATAGAAGAAAGGGTAGGTGAGGGTTCGGAAAAAAAGGTTAATGGGATAAGAGTTGCAGTCTGGTGGCGTTTCCTAGTACTTCTTTATCTGTTGATCAATAATTCTTTATTTGCAGTCCCTCCCTAGAACACAATGCCTCAGAAACCATCCTGCTTGCAGACTCCTAGGGCACAAAGGTTGCATTGCTTGTTAATCTCCTGGACTCAGATAGGTCATGCATTCCAGTTCCTGGAATAACAGCTATCCACATGCATTAATCACTTATGCCTATTAACTATAGCCAAGGCTAAGATCTTTAACTGTTGAGTTCCACTATTGATGGGGGCTCAAAATGTTGGAAGATTTTTGTTTCGGTTAACAGCTAATGAGCTTAGTAATCAATGTATGTAAAAAGCTTTTGTTTCAGGAACTGGAGGTACAACACACCTTCACTCCAGGAGACCTTAAACGGTTCCACTTTTGTGCCTCAGGAGGACTGCAAGCAATCAAGGTGGTATCTGAGCCATTGTACTCCAGGGTGACCACCGCCCAAGGCACAGATGAAAGGACACTGCAGCTTTTATCCAATTAACCTTTTCCCTGAATTCCAACACCCTTACCTACTCTTCCCCTTACAAAAGGGCCCATTTTATACTGGAATTTAAGACAGTCTATTAGGGTACAAACCTGCTGTCTTCTCAGATCACTGACCATCCGAATAAAACGCCCATAAAGATTCAATCCCTGTCTCTGCTTATTGGGTCTGATGGATGACAGGCAGCAGGAGCACCAGCTTTTCCAGTTTCTCTATCACAAGTTCTTATTTATCAACCCCAAGCCTTCTGCTTTGTCCTTATCACAGACACACAAAAAGAACAATGATGGAATGAGCACAAGCCCAGCATTCGTCAGCTATTGGGAAATACATACTTTCTGAATGTATTCTGTTCATTCAAAATTAAGATGCATTTGATTAATGGGATTTGATATAATTAATATTTAAATTATATATTTTATTGCCTTCAAAACAAACAGGGTAATCACATAACGTTTAAAAGGTTTTGATATGATTTATTTAATGTTTTATATAGTCCTCCTAATAAGTAATTGACCATATAATGTACTGTACAGCTTTGAGAATGTAAGGTAGCATTATGAATAACTAAGCTTGGTCCACAGATGGTAACTAGGACCATCCTGTGCAAACCAAGATGCATGATCTCAAGCTAAAGAAGAGTTAAGTTTCTTTAGTCAAGCAGGCAACTTTCTCCCATTTATATTTAGAGTTCATATTTGCAAGCAAATAAAACAATCAATTCTTTTTTCCTGCAAATAAGGAGACCTTGTCTAGTCAAATTTTCATCAATAACTTCTCCAAGGTGCATGTAACTGAATTAATCTATATCACTTTTTCACCTAAACTGGAGGATAATGTAGCAAGAACTTATTGTTCCACTCTCTTGGCCACTCTTTCCTCTACCTGAAAATAATGTATTACTTTCACATTTGTTTTCTGTCCCTCACTCCACCCCAAACACCATGTAAGCTTCATATAGGCAAATATTTTGTCTTGCTCATTGCTGCATCACCACTGCTTAGAACTTAGTAGATACTCAACAAATGTTTGTTAAATGAATGAATGTATGAAGATTCATATTCAGTAAATATTATTTGGATAAAAGATGAAAGAAAGGCAAGTAGGAGGACCTTGGCAAGTAACTTTTGTAAAGTCACAATTTCAAATGTTTTTTAGGGCCAGTCCAAGATGGAATGAACGCAACAAGGGGTAAATTCTTGTGTACCAGCTCTGGGGGTTGCGCTCCACCCAAATCCCTAGCTACAGATAAGCTTCAGTCAGTTGCTATCAAGCAAAGATGGATGTCCAGTGACGTCAGATCCTGCAATTTTTCAAGACCAGAAATTTGAATTTCAAGCCAATACCTAGAACATAATATGTTGGCTCTTTATTCTTTTTCACGATTTTCTGTTGCTTAAGTAAATTGGGTGTTAGATTGCACTTTTGTGATCTCTGGTTTAATTCTAATTCCATAAGGTGAAGATTCATTAGGATAAATTAATTCTGTTTTCTGATATAAATAATGCTAAGAGTATTAACCTCTATCATTCTCAATTTCAAACCAATAGCTTTGGTTACATCACAACCTCCACAGCTATGGGCTTCAGAAACTGGTAGATTTGACTGGGATGAGCATATTTGACTTTGAGAGTGGATCTTTTTAAAAATTTCCCTTCTCTTTATGCTAAATTTATTTTTAAAATTATCATGAGAGACTCTCTCGCTCTCTGACTCACGCTCTGGCCCTCTCGCTCTCGCTCTGGCTGGCGCTCTGACTCTCGGGCTCTAGCTCTCTCTCTCTCCTGTGCTCCCTCCACGTGGCTTGGTGAAGGGGCCTTCTCCATGTGGCTTGGAGAAGGGGTCTCCAGACTGCTTTAAGAGGCTCTCGCCATGCAGTTTTGAGAAGGAGAGAAGATCCACGCGGTTTGCAGGAAGAAGGCAGTTTGCAAGGAGGATGAGAATCCAGGCGGTTCTGCATTGAGAGCTGGAGGGCACCACAGCACAGAAAGGACCTCCCCAATCAGATTTGAGTGATAGGCAGCTGCTGGTAAAGCTGAACTGTGTTTGGAAAGTAGGGAAACGGTTTCTCTGACTTTCCTAAAACTAGCCTGGTTTGGTAGTGGGGAGGCAAGGATATGTGTTTGTGGGTGTTTTAAAGAGCATAAGACTTAACAACAGAAATCCGCAAATAACAAAATCTATATGACTGTTAAATAAACAATTCTTTTTCTTTTCACTAAAAAAAAAAAAAAAAAAATTATCATGAAATAACATTAATAGTAATCAAAAAAAGCAATAAAAGCAATAAAAGTTTCTTTGAGTTAATATCATATTTACTCAAGCTAATGAATATTAAAATCTAAAAAAATTTCCAAGATTAAATTAATATGTTTAACATAAAAAATAAGTTTATACTTCTTAATGATCTTAAATTCATTTATGTTTTGTTAAAAATAACATATCTACATATTAATCTATGACTACAAGAATAACATTAATATTTTCTTTTTTTCTTTTTCTTTATTCTAAGAATAACATTAATATTTTCTGTGTTCAAGCTTACCTTCTGCAAATTTGTCAGTGGCTTAATCAAAATAGATTTTTGTATATTTAAATTCTTTACTATTATAGCCAGATAGTTTAATGTGTCTGCTCAGAGTCAAAGAACACATTTTATTAATTTTAAACTCCAAAATATTTTCTCACTCAAAGCAACAATTATGTACTGCATAGAAAAATAGAAATATAAAATATTTTGCGGAAATTAAAAAAAAATCTCATTTCATAATAAATCCAGCTATCCCAATACTCACCATGTCTTTATTTTTACTGGGATTGATTCTAGCAGTTTCAAATGTCTGTGCAGTCAAATACTTTTGCATGCATTAAAATAAAAGTACAATACAATTTTGAGTAAATAAAAACTTGAAGTGGCTATATAGAATGACAGAATTGAATCTACAAGTGCTGCTTCTTTATTTTTACAATTATAGTGCTGTTGTTCTTTATTTAAAATATACCACTTAAACAAGAATATATAGTTCCAGATGCAGCAGAAATTGAACCCATGCAAAAGGAAGATTTCTGGATTTTCTTGAACTTATAACCAGGAGTTCTCCAAATTTTCCTCCATTTAGAATGCAACTGTTTATTAAAGGATAAATACTTTTTATCCTTTTTTAACTTCTAATTTGCAGTTTATATATTATTAAAACTCAGTAGCAACCACATCAATTGTTTAGAACTTATACTGACATAAGCTGTTTTGAGATATTTTATCACTAACCTTGATTGGAATTTTTGGAGCTAGAAGGAAATAAAAAGCACTATATTAATTTGTTCTATTATTATTTTTTAATTCTCTGTAGATGTTGTACCCTAACTTTATCTTCCGTGGAGTGGATAGATCTCACTGCCACCCTGGAAAGGTCATAGAAAAGAAGTAGTAAATAAGAGGGAGGACAAGAAATAAATGAGGAAGAGTATAATACACCCACAAGAACTTTCCCATAAGCTCCCACTCCACTTTCATGGAGGTGTCTGCACATTAGCTTATGATTAACTCTCTGGTCATTGTTTTTATTTAAAGAATAGGGATTCACTGAGGATTCTTAAGTAACTAAGCTCTGGTACTTCTTATCTAATTCGGGGTAATTTTAGTCCCCTTTGCTCCCCATTGCCTGCATGCCTGCTCTTGGACCCAGAGTTTCAGAAAGCTGTGGTTCTTATTTCAGCTGTTTCTGGTCTATGAGACTATCCTTTAAAAAAAATTTTTTTTTACTCCAAGTATGGTTTTCTTTTTGCTTTTACATTGTATCTACCATGATTGGTTTTCAGTTTAGGTGGTTTCAGCAGATCTTGGACTGAGAGCCAGCTTCTCTATTTTCCATTGGCATTGTTCATATGCATGCACATTTGTAAGGTTATTTAAAACTTAAAATGTTCTAGAATGAAACACACTCATTATGGTGGTTTTCTCTGGGGAGATGAGGAAGGAGCCCAAATTGTGAGTCGTGTCAAAACCACTTTAATTCTATGTAATGTTTTAAGTATTAAGGGAGATTGTAAAAATATATTAATTCATTAACTTAAAAAATGCTTAAATATTAACGGAATAATACAGAATGAGAATGAGGAATGAAAGTATTTTATAAATATCTAATGCTTTATTTTTTTTTTTTAGCTTTTAACTTAGGAAAATGATTTTACCTTTATTAAATCTTAATGTAATGGGGGGGGTCTGGCAAGATATCTGGGGAGGTGGGGGGGGGAACCCCCGTCTGGGGCAAGAGGCTGACTTCCCTGGAGAATTGGGGTGTTGTAGAAAACCCCAAGCCAGTGGATTGAAGCAGGGCCAGCTAGCAAAAGAGCTTGCCTTCCCCACAGAACGGGACCCCTGAGAGGGTTGGGAAATGCTTACCGCAGCTGGGGATTGAGACAGGAGCTGGGGCAAGACTCCATACCCCTGAGGCAAGAGTAAATAAACTGTCTTAGGTGCTGGTGTGCGTTGCCCTGGCAACCGAGCAGTGTGCCATGACACAGCCAGAGGCTGCTTGCACAGGGCCTGTGAGGGGTTAAAAAAGTCAAAACATAAGTGTAACAAGGTGCTATCCCACCTCAGGCAGAGACATGGTGCTCCTGCAAGGCTAGAAAAACCCTTCTGCTCACTTCCGATCATGGCAGTGGGAGGAGGGGCAGAGACATAGAGCGGGCTGACACTCAGGGTGAACATTGGCCCAAATTGGATGGGAATTTGGACACGTAGGATTTGGGGGCAGAGATTTAAGATGAGCGTGTGCAGAAGTGCTTCTCGTTTTGCATCCTCCTTGTACAGTCAGAAACCAGGCCGGGCAGGCGGACTCCTGCCCATGGGACACGCACCTGGACTGCTGCAGGCCCGCAGGACGCTGGGCCCCTCTTGAGCGTCTTGCATTGCCCCGATTGCAAGGTCTTGTGCAGGCTTCCTGGCACGTGGCACGCGAACCCCTACGGTGGAGGGCTTGGGCCAGATGCTGCAGCCCCCTGCTCAACAGCACGTGTCCTGAATTGCTCCCGTTCTCTCGCCCTAGAACAGTGCACAGATGCGGCAGCCCTCCGGAGGCACAAGCTGCCCTGGACGCTGGGGCCCAGCAGACTGAGCCCCTCACACACTGAGTTGCAGTGATCCGGCACTGTGTCCTCGCCCTGGGAGAAAAAGGACGCTGTGGCGGGGGGTGGGGGTGGGGGGGTGGAGATTCTGGTCTTAGAAGTGCCTGCCCCAGAAAGAGAGCCTGGAGCTGGAAAGATGAGACCCATCTGTGTAGTAGCCTTAGCCTACAGATAAGAAGGAGGGGAGCTTTGGTCATGGATTGGGATTTCAGTCTTTTGGGGAACGAGGGAATTTCTGTGTTTTGCAGAAGAGAATGGCTGGACACAAGGGATCCCCCAGCTCTCCCAATATGGGCACCCTTTTAATAAATCCCTTTTTCTTTCCCCTTCGATCTCTGTGTTATGGTTGTGTAGGGTGGCAGGCGGCCAAATCCCATTTTGCCCTGTAACATTAACACACCTATCGATGTAATATTACATTAATGGATTCTAAAAATATTTAAAAATATATATATTATATTGTTACTCTTCTTGATTTTATTAAAAATATATATATTATATTGTTACACTTCTTGATTTTATTAAAAAATATTTAAATTTTAAAAATCAAAAAATTATTCACAAAGTTTAATTTGCTGAAATATTGGAAGAACCATTTACTTTTCCAGTGGTAAAATCTACGGAGCTGGAAGTCTACTTCTTAAAAAAAAAAAAAAAATTATTGATTTTGCTGTTACAGTTGTTCCAATCAATTCCCTCATGCAACTCTCACCCCTTAGTTCCTGTTCATGTGCATGCATATAAATTCTTTGGCTACTCCATTTCCTATACTGTTCTTAACTTCTCTCTGTCTATTTTGTACTTACTGTTTTTTACTTCTTAATCCCTGAACTATTATCTGAATTCTCCTTCCCCTTCCTAACTGATAACCCTCCAAATGATCTCCATACCCATGATTCTACTTCTGTTCTGCTTATTTGCTTAGTTTGCTTTTTATATTCAGTTGTTGATAGTTGTGAATTAATTTCCACTTAATGTTCATAGCTTTGATGTTCTTTTTTTTTTTCTTTCTTATATACCTTAATTCCCTTTAACATTTCATATAACAATGCTTGGGGATAATGAACTCCTTTACTTTTACCTTGTCTGCCCTTTACTTTTATCTTCCCTCGCATTCTAAATGATAGATCTGCTGGATAGAGTAGTCTAGGTTGTAGGGCCTTGCTTTTCATCATTTTGAAGACTTCTTGCTACTCCCTTCCAGCCTACAAAGTTTCATTTGAGAAGTCAGGTGACAGTCTTATGGGAACCCCTTTGTAGGTAACTCTTTGCTTTTCTCTTGCTGCTTTTAAGATTCTCTCTTTATCTTGAATCTTTGGCATTTTAATTATAATGTGTCTTGGTGTGGTCCTCTTTGGGTTCATCTTCTTTAGGACTCTATGCTTCCTGGACTTGCATGTCTTATTTTCTTCACCAAATTAGGGATGTTTTCTCTTGTTATTTTTCCAAATAAATTTCTGATTTCTTGTTCTTCTTCTTCTCCTTCTGGCACCTCAATGATTTGGATGTTGGTACATTTGAAACTGCCCCAGAGGCTCCTTAGCCTATCCTCATTTTTAAAAATTCATTTTTCTTCTTGCTGTTCTTATTGAATGCTTTTTCTTCCTTGTGTTCCAAATCCTCGATCTGATTCTTGATTTCATCCCCTCCACTGTTGGTTCCCTGTAGATATTTCTTTATTTCACTTAATGTAACCTTCATTTCTGCCCAGGTATTTTTTATGCTATTGAAGTACATAATGAGTTCCTTCAGCATCCTGATAACCAGTGTTTGAACCCTGCATCTGATAGGTTGCTTATCTCCATTTCATTTAGTTCTTTTTTTTTTTTTTTTTTTTTGGAGTTTTGTTCTGTTCTTTCATTTGGGCCACATTTCTTTGTCCTTTCATTCTGGCAGCCTCCCTGTGTTTGTTTCTGTGTATTAGGTACAGCTGCTTTGACTCCCCCTCTTAATAGCATGGCCTGTTGTAGGAAAGCACACCCATCTGTATGAATGTGGCTTCTTTAAGTCCTTGGTTGTCAGGTTTCCATACTCTTCAATTTTCTGATGTTTCTGAGAGATATTTGTTTTGTAGTCCAGTTGTAATTTTTGCCATAGTTGTACAAGGAGCTGAGGCATGTTTACCTGCACCTCCATCTTGACCAGAAGCCTAATCCTCATCTGGCAGTGCCATTCCTCCAAGGAGTTCCAGAAGTAACTTCCGTTGCTACTTTCTGAAAGTAATCAGTTTACAAAAAAATTAAATACTTTTTTTTTTTTTTCCTGTGGCAGTACTTACTCATTGAAACAGAACATAATGCCTAATGTTTTAATTGGATTGTTAGGTAGGATTTAAATGATTCACATATGATTCTGAGACAAAGTATCCTTTTTCAGAACAGCTCAACATGATTCATATTCTGTGCTATATTTTAAGAAAACAAGAAAGAATAGAGCACCTACTACAAAAGCAGATGGGACAAATACTTTAGAAGCTGTTTTGGTATCTATAAGCACTGTGGACCACCTGGATATAAACTCAAAGGAATGTTCAGTATGATAGTCTTGTTGGAAAGAGCTCCTCTGGAAAATAATGGCTCTTAAGTAGGTTCAGCTGTTTTTCCTTTTGTATATGGCAATAGAGTGAATATCCATTTTCTAAAAAGCTGCATTGATTTTTAAACATAAGTTTAAGATAAAAAAAGGCTAGGACATAACTTGGTTTTTACATCATTTAAAACCATTATTTAATATCTGAAAGGCCCCTTCCCAATTCTAATTTAATGCCATAATTATAATATGAGATTTCAAGGAATTCTAGTACCTGGAATATATATTGAGGCAATGCAATTTATAATTCTATCTATGAAACCAAAGACTACCAAAATTTAATAAGACTCTGAGGAGTTATATATTGTTTCTGAAATTTTTCAGTGAGATATTAATTATTTATAGCAGATAGTATTCCCTAATCTTACCTACTTAATCAGAACTTCCAAGCAAGGGCCCAGAAAGCTGTATTATCATTAAACAGAGGGCCCTGATTGATTATTATTAGGAAACATTGTTCTGAGTTAAGCATTACAATCAATAAATAACAACAACACAAAATTTCTAACTACATCTGAAATGCTGTATCTTTAATTGAAAGTGCTATATTATTATGTCTAAAGAAATAAGGATCCATCAAAAGGGAGTTGGTTGGCCACAGAAGCAATGAAAAGAGCTTCTGAGAGACAAAGAATGGCAGAGCTCGGGGCTCACTCAGCTCTGTGAGGGAAAAATAGTTTTCAGAATCAAGGATGAGTCTTTTGAAAGTATATCCTACCATGGAGATGGCTGCTTCAGGCATAAGAAGCCTGATGGCATTAAATGTTGGAATCATATAATTAATTCAACTTGCCTCAAGTCTCTGCTCAGCAAGCAACCTTCTGATTAAAGCTTGACTTCCTATGTAGTGTGCTTGTGGGGGCAGAAAATACATTGGCTGTGGTGTAGGAATGTTCAATTAAAGTTCTCATTGTAAATCAATAATCTGGCCCTCAGATTTTACTCATCAGTGTCCTTGTCCTGGACTTTCATGTGAGTCCACCCATGGGAGATGTAGCCCCAGTATGCCGTTCAGGCATGATTCCAAGCCTGCAGAACTGAGGTGCAGTGAAAAGTAATGCCTGCCATTCTGAGGAAAACACCTACCTGGATAGACATTCCATAGCCTCTGGCCTTTGAAACTTTCTCTTATTAGTCTTTCTGATTATGATGCCTCTCACTGTAACTCAAAGTATTCATCTGTTGGGAGTTGAGTTGAATTATAAGGAGGGAAATATAGGGGATTAGAAAAATTACAGAAAGGATGTGGAAGAAATGACCAAGGTAATACTCAGTTTATGACAAACAAAATAAGGACTGTAACACTGAAGGACAGGGTATTATTTTAGGAATGAATTTGCTAAATTTTTTTGGTTTTCCTCCCTGCATCCCATTTTGTAGATTAATAATTTAAACTGGAAAACTGGAATAAGTTCAAGGTCATTGAGTTTTCTTGTAATGTAAAAAAATACACTTTCTGTCTTAATATTTGTTGTTCATTGTAAATGGAGGGATTTGATACAGAGAAGGCTTGCTGGCTTTTCATTCTGGGGAATAAAGGAAAGGAGAGAGAGGAGGTAAGACGAGAGAAGGATGAATTTAGGGATAATGTTCTACTCTCTGTGCTTTGACACAGGAGTGTGTGTGTGTCTCTCTGTGTTAAATTGTTCAGTAATTGAGCTTAATGTGGACAGTGAGCTATGGTATGTCACTCTGGGACATGCCATGTCAACATGAACTAGACTACAAAGGATGATTCAATAAAGGAGACATTGGATCTCAGCTTGGCCACCTACAATTGAGTTTGGCATAGGCACTGACTTGATAGCAGTATTCCCTATCTTAGTACCCACCCCAGCAAGATTAGGTGACCTCTGAGCTAAGGGTGACCTGTGGTGCCTGAGGGAGAGATGGAATATGTAACAAACATACAGGAAACACTACCAGATTCTGATTAAGCCAAGGAAGACCAAATCACAAGCTAAGTAAGTCAAGACTTCAGTCATTAATCCTAACAAGGAAAATAGTACCCAAGGAATAGGGAACACTTTCCATTCTGGTGACTATTAGAGGCAGCAGGCACTACCCCTAGCAACCTTGATTCTCTCCTGTCCCTATTAGAATATACAAGTTCTCTCTTTTCTGATAACTAGTAATTCTCCAACTACTGCCTATTTCTCTGTTCCCCTTTCCCTTACTCTCTTGAAAAATTCAGTTATGTATTTCAATCTCCACTTTTCCTTCTATTTTTCATGGAACTCATTCCTGAGGCTTTCTTCCCCATCATTCCACAGAAACTTTACTCGTTGTGGTCACCCATGAATGTGTCAAATCCAACGATCAATTTTCAGTCATTTTCTGGCATATTCCTCACTAATCTGGTAGCAAGTCCTGTCATTTTTGCCTTCACAATTTATGTAGATCTGACTTCTTATTACCATCTCTGCTATCACCTTATTCTGATGCACAGGTGTCCTAGGTTTCCTTGGCTTCCACTTGGCCTCACTACAGTGTGTCTTCATAATTCTAGAGTTGTCGCTTAGGTTTGGCTGGATCCTGTGGTTAAAAAAACTCATCAGGCATCTGGTCAAGATGAAGGCATAGGTAGACATAGTTCACCTCCTCATGCAACCACAGAAAGAATTACAACCAGATCTCAAAATAAATAACGCCCAGAACTGTCAGAAAATAGAGCTGTATGGAAGTCTGAAAACCAAGGATTTAAAAAAGCCACACACATCCAGACAGGTAGGAGGGGTGAAGTCATGGCTAAGGGCAGAAAGGCAGCATGGCACAGAATGGTGGTGGAACAGATGGTTCCACATTCATGTTTGGTGAATAAAAATTGGGAGGGACATCTTGGGAGTGAGCGATCCCAGCCCTAGGCCAGACTGTGCAGCCCAGGGTTTCAGCACTGGGAAGATAAATCCCCATTACCTCTGGCTGTAAAAACCAGTGAGGGTTGAGGTGGTGGAGGAAACTGCTTGATTTTCACCACTTAAAGGGCCCACACAGACTTAGAACATATGTAAACCCACCTACTCTGGGTTTCACCACCAGAGAAGCAGCTAGAAGGATGCCAATAGCATATAGGAAGTGGGTGAAGTGACTGGAAATGGGGCAAGTTTTGGAAAAACCTCCAGAAGCCAGGTAGTGGCATTGTCCCCTCTTTGAGCCCCCACAAAAAACAGAGCCTTGAAGCAGTGAAGCAGGTCACCCCACCCTGGTGAATAACTAAGGCTTCATCCCATACAACTTAACAGATGCTCTAACACAGGGAGTCAAAGCAGCTCTACCTAATACACTGAAGCAAGCACAGGGAGGCTGATAAATTGAGGAGACAAGGAAACATGGCCCAAATCAAAGAACAAAACAAAACTGCAGAAAAAGAACTAAATGAGACAGAGATAGCCAACCTATTATATGCAGAGTTCAAAAACACTGATGATCAGGATGATCAGAGAATCCATTGAGTATGGCAATGACACAAAGGAAGGAATGAGGGTTACACTAAATGAAATAAGAAAAATCCATAGGGAACCAAGAGTGAAGGGAAGGAAGCTGGGATTCAAATCAAGGATTTGGAACAAAAGGAAGAAATGAGCATTCAACCAAAACAGAAAGAACAAACAAGAATTAAAAAAAATGAGGATCATCTTAGGAGCTTCTGGGACAACTTTAAACATACCAACCTCTGAGTCATAGGGGTGCCAGATGGAGAAGAGGAAGAGCAAGAAATTGCTTGATAACTTGCTTGAAGAAATAATGAAAAAAAAATTCTCTAATTTGGCAAAGGAAGTAGACATACAAGTGAAGGAAGCACAGAGAGTCCCAAAGAAGATGGACCCAAAGAGGAACACACCAAGACACATCATAATTAAAATGTTAAAGATTAAAGATAAGAGAAAATCTTAAAGGCAGCAAGAGAAAAGCAGAGAGTTACCTACAAAGGAGTTCCCATAAACTATCTGATTATTTCTCAAAAGAAACTGCAAGCAAGAAGGGACTGGCAAGAGGTATTCAAAATGATGAAAAGCAAGGCCCTACAACCTAGATTACTCTATCCAGCAAATCTATCATTTAGAATGGAAAGGGAGATAAAAGGCTTCCCAGACAAGGTCAAGCTAAAGGAGTTCATCATCAACAAGCCATTATTACATGAAATATTAAAAGGACTTAGTAAAAAAAAAAGATCAAAACCATGAACATTCAAAAGGCAACAAATTCACAACTGGCAATAAATTCACATCTATGGCCAACCAAATCTAAAACAAACAAACAAACAAGCAAACAAACTAAGCAAACAACCAGAACAGGAACAGAATAATAGGTATGAAGATCATTTGGAGGGTTATCAGCTGGGAGAGGGAAGGGAGAGAATGAGGGAAATGGTGCAGGGATTAAGAAGCATAATTGGCAGGATCAACACAGACAGGGGGGATTTTAAGAATAGTATAGGAAATGGAGAATCCAAAGAACTTACCCATATGACCCATGGAGATGAACTAAGGAGAGGTGGATTGTTGGAGGGAAAGAGGGTACATGGCAGAGGGGAGTGTAAGGGGAAAAATGGGGGTAACTGTATTAGCATAATCAATAAAATATACTTAAAAAAACTCATGAGAACTTGGTTTATTATTCCACTTGTCAGTTTTGCTAGTTTGTTTGACTTTATCTAGCATGCAAGCTCCTTCTAATATTATGGACATGATGGCACTGGGAGCTCTAGACTCCTCTCCACTCAGAATAGCATCCCATAAAAGGAAGTAGCACTCCAAAAATTTAACTATTAATAAAGAATGGTTATTAATGTTGCTGGAGTCACATGTCAATCACTAAACTAATCATGAGTCCTGTGACTAACCTAATTGCTAGGATGGTGTGGGGCCACCATCATTGACAGCCTCACTGAGACAACCTTGAACAGGAGCAAGAAAGCCATAGAAATTATGAAGTAACTTAGGGCAAACAAGAAACACAGCTAGCACTTATAATTTAATACATTGTGTTTGTTGGAGAGTTATTTAATTCCTTTGATGCTATTTCTTCATCTAGGGACAATAACACTTCACAGAGTTGCTGCTGTGAGGTTCAAATGATTTTATACATATAAAGTTGCTCCGTAAAAAATATAATTATAAACCTTGTAATATAAATGTTAGCTATTACTAAATTGTGATTAGCCCATCAGCAGCAGATTATGATACAGAGGATGACCTTCTGTAACTTATAACAATGGCATAGGTGTAAACAAAAGAGACAGATGAAGAAAAATCATTTTAAAAATCAGGTGGATAGGAATACTATTTACACACTTAATTGATTAATGACTAGAGGTACATACTTTGAGAAGAATTACTTAAGAGAAACACTTATCAAACAAGGCTGCAATCAAGGTGTAGGTCAGGGCTGGTTTGTCATCCATATGCCCAACTGGGGGAGAATCTATTTCCATACTCAGGTGATTGTTGGCAGCACTCAGTTCCTTGTTGATGGTTGGGTTGAGGGTCCCTGTTTCTTGCTGGCTGTCAGCTGGAGGCCATCTCTGTTTCTTGTAGTCGTTGGCCAGAGGCTGCCTGCAATTCCTTGCCAGTGGGCCTTCCCAACATGACCTCTTGGACTGCATTAAAGCCAGCAAGGGAAGGAGGCTCCTAGTAAGATGTTACAATCATCCATCAAGTAATCTTCTGACCAGTAAGCCATTGGTCAGAAGCAAGTCACAGGTTCTACCCACACTCAAGGAAGTTAATCACTCAAGAACATGAGAACAGGGAGTGAGGATAATTGGGGGCATCTTAGAGTGTCCACCATACTATGGCAGCCAGTTTTCTCTCCCAAGTCAGATTTGCAAAAGAATATCTAACAAAAAACAAAAGCGAACTTGCTAACTCTCTGTAATGCACTTTACACACATAGGTCACGTTACAGATTCCCTATTCATGGAACAGATCTTAAAATGCTAGATAGGTCACACTTGTCAAGAAAGGTTATAAGCTCTCTCTTTAATAAAGATAAATTATTTAATAAGATGATCTATCCTTTAATTTTGCTATAAAGGAAGGATTTGGGGAAAATGTCTGTAAATGGGAAAGTACTTTTAAAGCTCTACCGAAGAAGGGGCAAGATACGTTCTTAAAGTAGGCTAGTGTAAAAAGAAAATTTCCTAGCTTAGTGTGTGTGTGTGTTAGTGTGCCTCTCAGCAAAGAACCAGATAGAAAGCTTCAGTACATCTTGCTTCTACTTTTAATTCAATAATATGTAACAAATAAATATTTTCATTTAGTAACTGAATTGTTTTAACAAAGGAAAGGGAAGATTCTCTGGTAGTACTAAATATTTTTGCCAGACTTGTTAGTGGAACTTTTAATTTTGAGAAGGATTTTGGCCTGCAACTCTACTGAGTTGCCCAGAGTGGCAGTTTAAGTAGGGGCTTTTCTCTTTTACTAGAAAGTTCTCAATGGACCCCATGTAACAAAAACTGAAAATTTGTTTTGAGGTATCACAAGAATCATTTTGGTTATAAATTGTTTAGGGCACAGACCATTTCATAGTGCTGGCTTCCCTACACTGGGAGTTTTTGTCCCCATATGAATGAATTAATAAACCATAAAAATGGAAATAGATATAAAATGTGGAAAGAAATAAAATAAGTATGCCTTATATTGAAAACAACAATAACAAAATCCCAGTAAGTACTAAGCAAACTCTTTTGAGTAAAACTAAATGTAAATGATTAGTAAATACACGTCTAGTTGACATGGTTGGGGTTCTTGGTGAGAAATATCAGGGGGGGTGGGTGGAAGGCTAGGGTTTCTTGTGGATGGCCAGGGACAGAGCGTTCTCATTAGTAAGGAGATCTGTGCTGCAGTGGGCAATGAAGCAGAATTAGAGCCATGAGGGCCAGTTGCTCCCATACTGGGTCAACATGACGTAAACACAGCTCATGCAGCTCATGCCTGAATTATTAGCAAATTTATGTACCTGAGTCAATATATTTAAGACTTATTTGGGGAGGAGGGGGTCCCTGGAGTCAAATTTGCTTTTTTGTTGTATGATTCTGACCTTTTCCAACCTTCAATGTTCTCATCCATTAAAATAAAGGCTCTTAAGTTGAAGGTAACTTGTGAGAATTAAATAAGAATATAAAAAGTGTGGCGCACCTGACTCCGTGTTTCACACACAACAAATCGTCAGTAAGTGGTAGCCGAGGTTGTCTTAACTGCATATCTTACCTTTGTGTTCTTTTTACCAGTGTAATGGGAGTGACTAAGCATAGCTCTATCTGGGTGAAAGTATTTTATTTTAAGTGATATTTTTATTTTAATATACTTGGGCAAATGACTTATTGGGCAACACTGTTAATAAAATAGTAGCATGTCCAATGCTTGACATTTTAATGAAGTACGCTTTATGCAGAGTCAACATTTTAATTTAATTAATTTCTGCAGCAATTACTTTACATTTTCATAGCTAGTCTTCTAAAACTAAAATAAACATAATTGCAAAATCGTTAAAGCAAAAATCATGAAAATATTTGTAAATTGAAACAGACTGGTTTGGTCCTTCAGTGATTTATTGAGCACCAACATGTTGCTCTGGTGCTGGATATGGAGAAACAATGATGAAGAAAAATAGTTCGCTGCTCTTAAGGAACTTTGAGTATAGTGGGAAGAGAGACACATAGAGAGATGATTTATAATGGAAATGCCCCCGCAGAGGCATGCAAATGCTTTTGTAGCAGAGCACAGAACAATTAATGCTGCCAGAGGCTCTCTGGGAAGATTTCCTTAAAGAGACTAGAGGAGCACAGACTACATACGGAAAAGAGGTGGAAGCACCGGAGGCTGGACTGTGAAATGCTTTGAGGATCGGTGTCGGAGTTCACGTTTAATGCTACAGATTATGGAAAACCGGTCTGGGTTTACAAACAAGGGAGTGATAAGGTTAGTTTGCCACAAATGATGCCAAAGGAGCTAGTCCCTTTTGGTTTACTGTCACTGTATTTAAACTCTTATATTAAGAGGGTTACCCACATGAAGCAAGCAGGCTCCCAGGGTCCTGTAGGGGTAAGAGGATGGAAGCCAGCTCTATTAACCCCCATGTATTACAGAGAACACTGAAGGGATGTGGATTCAAGTTGTTTTTCATGTATGTTTCTTACTTACATGTAAAAATGTACCATGAAATTCTTATACTGTACATCCTTACAGGCAAAAGGACAAAGAAGAAAGCACTAGAATTCTGATTACAAAGAAGATAGCAAAATCCTCCCATCCAGGCCAAATCACTGTAATTTCTGTATTATGGAATCAAGTATCATCTTTCCTTTTTCTTCTTCATGAGTCAACTACCTCCTGAGAAGCGTCACTGCATTTCAGAGACCCAAACAGAAAAAAGGTGCTTGGTTTTCATGCCCACGCACCAGCCTCTGTTTTGTTTCTCATTCATTTATTCATCCATTTAACCAACAAATATTAATTGTACCACAAATATTTATTGTACATGTAAGTACTGGTGGGAACACGAGGAAGATAAAATAGACCTTCTGTATTCGTAGAGCTTCAAGTCCAGTGAGGGAGAGAAATACTAAATTCATACTCAAATAAAAGTATAATTACTGCCATGTCAAGGCAGCCTGGGCTCCCTTGCCTGCTGAGAGGTAGACAAAATGTGCTGAAATGCCTAGACCCATGTTCTTTCGGATAGAAACTCCATGCTGCATGGATCTGGTGGCCTCCCCCTTCCCTGGGTGAAACAGTCATTGTTCAGCAGCCTTTTCAAATAAGACATTAATATATCCCTTCCTCAGTTTCCACTAGATGCTCATTCAGATAAAGCCTCAGTAAATGTGACTGACCTGAATGAAGGTTTATGGGTAATGAGTACAGTTCACAGCTTGGCTGTATAACAAGTAAAGGTGAAAACACACTGGGATATTCATGTGTTAGAAGTCGATTCAACCTCTCCACTTCCTCACTGGACTTTCTTCTTTCTTCCAGTACTCAGCCTTCCGTCACCTCACTGGTTCCTCCTTCCCCCATGCCCTTTTCTCTCCTTTCCCTTTGCACCCCACCCTGCCATTGCTCAGAAGCCTGCAACCAACAGCTGCAATAACAAATACAACGGACAATAACCAAATCCCAAGTCCCTTTATTCTTTCATGGAGCCTGACATTGTTTTTTTTTTTTTTTTTTGTTATTTGGGCCCCTGCACACACGTATCCTTTCAGAGTTATTCCTTCTACTCCAAAATTTTATCTATGTATTATACTCAACAAAGACATTTTCTATCCCAAGAGAAATTCTGTGGCCATCTGTTAAGGTATACGAGTATATTGTTAGTCTGGATATATGACAAATTAAGATGTACACCCTGATAGAGAAGTGTGAGGTACAGTAAGTGCAGGAGTAGAATGGGGTGGGGGACTGAATTTAAACCGAGAGCACAGGGAAGGAAAGCTTCTCAGAAAAAGAATCACATTTCTGAAGACTGTTAGCTGGGCATAACAAGTGGGGGAACAACATCTCAAACAGGAGGAACAACATAAGCCTGGAGATGCGGAGAAGCTTGGTTCTGCTCTAGAAAAACTGAAAAAAGGCCAAATGCTAAAGAGGGAGGGAAGAATAAAAGGGATGAGAGCGGAGAAAGGGATGAGAGGGATGCAGGAGCAGATCACAGGGAACCTTGTAGGCCATGTGGCCCCAGTTTTTAGGTTTCTGGTTCTTCTCTAACAAAGAAAATGACTTCATTAATTGTTTTTTTTTTCTGAACCTCAAGTTTATTAATTTTCAAAACAGATACACTTGGTAACCTTTTACACACACACACGCACACACACACACACACGCAAATGTTACATAAAACACCTTTCCCGAGGGCCATATTATTTGGCATTATTATGAAGTCAATCCTATAGCCTTAAAGATGATTCTGTGTCAGCTGGGCAATTAGCTGAAAATTATGTTCATATTCATTTTTCCTCCATGGGAATCTTTCCTGCAGAGAGGCCCAGAACATGAAGCTTTTTGTAAGAGCTTAGAAAAAATTACCTTGCCTGCCAGCAGCACGTAGATTCTCTATCAGTTTTCCAGATTTGTATATGCCCAGCTGATGTACCCATTTTTCCAAGAAGAGCAAGTAGCTTCTTGCTCTGCCCTGTGCCCTCTTATTGTCAAGGCATGGCAGGAATATACCTAAGTTCTGTTTACCACCAGGGTAAACTGCCCTCCTATGGCATTCCTGTAAAAAGCCATTTTGGGGGTGGGGGGTGGAAATTAGGTCAGTAGGTCCCCAGGTATTTGCAGGTATGGAAAATGATATATTCTTTGTAGACATTGTGCCCACTGTTTACTGCCAACGCTAATCTTGACCTTAGCATTTTGTACATCACAGTAGATTCATGTTTTTGTGATGATGCTTATTCTGATATTTTCTGGAAATAAATTATTTTGTTTGCTTTCCCAATTCTACCTATCCCAAGCTACCTTACTTTTTTTTTCTACTTTTATTTTTCAGCTACTAATAACCATGCTTTTTAAGCTCTCTTTTTTTTAAATTGAAAGTAATAAATTAAGACATTTATCTTGAGGTGGTTCATCTTGGCATAAAAATCACCACCGTATACATTAGCATGCTCACAGTGTTGAGTATAGATGAATTCATTTCAGTAGCAACAACATTCAGTGACCTTAGAAAGAAAACTTTCTGTTTATAGTTATTTGCTAGTCTTACACAATTGAAACTTTCTATATAGTATAATGCTTCAAAATTAAGATATTTTAAGGAAGTAGTATCTTCAAGGAAGTGGCGTCTTCTGTGGTTCTTCCTCAAAATGAAGCCATTGGCTTTGCTGAGATCAGTTTGCTGGAGGTACTAAGACTACAACCGGTCATCCTGTGAGTCAACACTTATGGTGGAAGTCTGGCTACTGGTATCAGCAGTTCCATAGGATTTTTGGTCTTTGGCAAAGTTGATGAAAACCTGTTTTTTTTCAAGGGAGATAAAGCCATTAGTGCTTGATTAAACCAAAGGAAAAACTAAGATTAATTCACACATTACACACACACACATATGCATGCTTGTAGATACTTAGGAGAGCAAGTAAAAATATTAGGTTTTATAGGACCATGCCAACACATATACACACTCCTACTAGGAGTCCTTCCTTTAAGTATTCAAATTTAATTGGAGTTTGAAAATAATATCTATATCTATAACTATAATTATATTTATAATCATAATAAAAATCCAGCATTATAATTGAATAGATGTAGCCACTTTATCTCTATGATCTTTATCAATATTTCTATCAAGTGTAAACAAGGAGCCCAACTCAAGCCCTTATCAAATGCTTGTATGGTGTTGTTGAGAGAAAATTTACTAATTTCAAAAGTTAATGAACTAAAATAAAATTTGTATAGAAATTTCACATTAGCTTTATGTTCAGTAGGCCAATTACTTAACAGTCAGAATGTTCTCACTTTGCTTAAAGTTATTAAATCTATTAGTCATCACTTCATCCAGAAAATACTGAGAGTCTGTTTTGTCCCAGACATGGTGCTGGCAGTTAGTTACAAGCCAAAGGCTAAATATTCTGTATTAGAAAGGAAATATTTGTCTAAAGACTCCATAGAAAATTATCCATAAAGTGCAGCACCATATATTAACTCAGAGGCCCCAGTGGCCTCACTTTCAGGCCTATTTCAGTGAGATGCAATCAAATGTTCTATACATCAGGCTGGTTGAGCCAAACAAAGTTAATATAATGCAAAATTAATATAGTGCGATAAAGGATGCCCCAGGAAGCCTCAAGCTGCTGCATACAAATGTAATTAAGACATGATATGAGTCAAACAGAAGAATTCTGCCTTTGCCACTTTGGTTTCCTGAATTTAGCATTCTAAAACTCTGGCACCGAATTCTTTCTCCATACACCAGCACACTCTAATCCCGGAAGTCAATCAACAGAAGTGTTATTTGAGAAACCTATCAAGGAGCATATAAGGGAAATGTTTCATTTTATAGGTGAAAGTAATGCGTTGCTGCTTTACACATACGCATAACCTGATGGATATAGATATCTTGTAGAAAGGAAAAATAAATCTTTTCTCTATTAAAAACAGTTAATACTTTGAACATTTTTTCCCCTGACATCCAAAATATGGTTAGAAATAAATGGAGCAAAAGTTTTTCGGTGTAAGTTTAGATATTGCTTCAACTAAAAACAGATGGAATGTCATTGAAAAGACAAACAGAATGTGTCATAATGAATGTGATATTGGGCACATGGATCCTGATCTCCAGCTTACCTCTTCCAGAGTCGTCTGGCTCACTAAGAAATTTGTGATATTCAAAGCAGCCTTGTTGGTTTCCAGCAGATCAAAAATGTTTGCTACTCCTCCTGCCGTGACTGGTACATGGTACTCTAGCATGCTGAGGTGTTGATCCTGAGGGAAACAAAGAAAAAATGAGCTTTGCAATGCTAGATAATATAGACTTGACTAGTCATATCTGAGCAAGTCAAGAAAAACACTGAAATTCATTCCACTGAAGATGACATTACAGTGTAAATAATGGGTATGTTTTGAACTAACAGCTTGCACAGATGAGATGAAAAGTTTTATGGGTGTCAAAGAGAAAGCAAATTAAAAAGGTAATGAAAATTCTGAAGCATTCTACATTCATGTGCACTTACAAAGCCATTACAGTCTTTCCTGTAAAAAAACAAAACAAAACAAAACAAAACTGGGGAATGGTATTTCAGATGTCAAATTACGCTTCTCAGCTCATGTAAACTTTTTCAGAGATTACTTTTTAGAAATTTCATTTTTTTAAATGTTAGAATTCTTCTAAAAGGCCAAGGATTAGCTGCTCAATTTATATTGCTTAAGAGGCTAGATTTCAACAGCACTGTCAAACCTCATTCAAATAACACTGTATTTTTTGACAACTCACCCTAAAATTCTCTTTAGTTTCTTTATGGTAGGCCATACATCGATTTAGTAATCTATTCTTATTCCCTTGGAGTGTCTTTAACACGTTGCTGTTTTGCATATTTGATCAGTTATCGTATCCCATATTTTTTTCCTCTAAAACACCCCTCAGATTTAACCTCATCACTCCACACGTTAGTTACTGCAACAGCCTCTCTTCAGAAGCCTACAAACCACATACACTTACATATTGTCACAAAGCAGCTAGGGCAATCTTTAGTCAGGATGTTTTCTGGCTCCGTAATCTCCCCCTTCAAGCTATATGCGTTAAACCAAGACTGCGTGCTTTCGCCTGGTACTCAAGGCTTGCATTGCTGGACGCCCCTCCTCCCACCCCTCTGCTCCCTGCATAGCCCCTCGTATTGACTTATTTTCACATCACACCTGTCACTGCAGTCGGGCTCTTACTATTTTCACTCCCAAGTTGTGTGTCTGTTCCTGGCTATTTCCCTTCTAGGTATCTAGAAACCATCACACACTTGTAAAGGAATGGTCTGTTCAGGAGAAGGAAGACTTTTATCATCACCGCATTTGTCTTGCGGAGCCCCGGTCTCACGAGGAACAGGCAAGGGCAAATGCAATCTTATCACTCAGGGAATACGCAGGCTTTCAGTCCAGACACCCATCGAAAGAAAAAGCACTATGCCCAATGCAATTTGTGCAAGTAAAGTGTCTTTTCATTTCTAAATTTTAGTTTAGTTTAGATGATAGACAATGGGCTTTGATAAGAATCGTAAAATCTATTATTTCCTGGAGAAGTTGGACAAAACTTGGAAGGTTGAAGCAAAAGTATTTGGTTGAGAAAAATAATTGTTTTTTAAAAATATACTCTATTTTACTTTCTCTAATCACTTCACATCACTTCAAGATACTTAAAGAAGTATCTTTGGAACATTTTATCATTTATTTCTCACTACAGTCTTGTGACGTAGATGTCATTATTGCTCCTTTACAGATGAAAAAAAGAAGGCTCAGAAACTTTAAATGTCTTGCTGGAAATCACACAGGGAGAGCTGGACCTCAATCCAAGACTTCCAATGTCTTTTCACCATTCCACAGATGATTTCCTTTTAAAATTATCATTTGCTATAATCATCTTGCACAAACTACCTGTACATCAAAGATGTTATATAATTATAACATTTTTGTCAAGTGCATTTATTTTATTTTAAGTTTGTACTATATGAGATATATAGGCATATATTTGTATGTGTCCATCCTGTGGAAATGTATGGTAAGTTGAAATTAATTGAACAATGTCTCAACTCGTGTGGGTCTTAAGAACTTGATTTTTAAGCAGTTCTGCTCAAACCTTCATGGGCTTTTTCAGATGAGGGGAGAAAAGGAGATAATTTCTTCTGGCTGTGACATTCTGGAACACTATACATTTTTTTTCTAAAAAGAAATGTACTTGGTCACACAACTTGAATACTAATATAGTATGGTCATAAAGCCTTTGCAAAGAAGAAATAAATAAAAGTATGTAAAAGATAATATTACTTTTAATAGCCACAAAAAATATAACTTTTGTAATTATATTTGTTGATTCTATTTGAAGGATAGAGTAATTTGAGTTCCTGTTTGTTTATACTAAGTGTGCTGCAAAGTATCTTACATATCTTTAGCTAACAAATATGTTAAGATTAATAATAAAGCTATATAGGTCACATTGAAAATGGCAAACATACACTATGATATGAGACTATCAAAACCAGTCAATATAAGAAGGCAGAATAATCTCTTACTTTTAAGTACGTTTTTGGAAAGTGCATTTGCATGAACGCTGTGAGGGCCTCCATGCTAACTTTGGTATTCTTCACATGAACCTTGACAGTAAATCCTCGTCCAAACCTGGAAAGAAAAAGTACAAAACACTGTATAAGTTACGTTTTGTTTAAATAGCTCCACTGGGGTTCTAGGTAATGAAACAAGACCCCAGCTAACCGTTACAGCCCTTTTCTTATATAAAGACTGTTATTTTGTCATGAAAGTTCAGGGCATGCAGCAAACTAGAAATAATGCACTGCCATGATTTTTAAAAATTTATGTCTACCACTCTGTAAAGTCAGACTTTTTGGACAAAAGCTGCATTAGAAAGAAAATATAAACTATTGGCTTTCTCTGACATCCATGAATCGATAGTTGATGTCAATTTCTAGGATTAAGTACTTCATAATTTAAAGCAAACAAGGTATTGACAGGCAACTCATTGGAGATTTGGCGTCAATGGTAAAGATTAATGTAATTGGGTTTTAAATATAGATAAAAAATAAATATACTAACTAACTGTTAGCACCAAGAGTAGAGTTTGTAAACAAATGGCAACAGACTTTTTGAGAACAGCAGTATAAGGCTTTGACCATCCTTTTTTCTCATCTTGGTCAATACTATTGTATAAGAAAGCCAGATGTACAGATAAAGGTATAATATCATGAAGTTTGGAGATTATATGCATATATAAATTCATATGCAGTCTGGCAAATATAAAATATTAGTTTAATTTAACTTTGCTAATATGATATTTATGCACATTTCCCCAATGTATTTTTGACCAAAAGGTTTTGAATGTGATAAAAACATCAAGTAGCTTACTGAAAGCCTGTGCAAATGGCAAATGAACATGCTAGAAAAAAATCTATGCCTTCGTTTACCTGTCAAGGTCTAATTTGTTATTGAGTAAACTCGTGAAACTGCTTCTTGAGGGTATTTTGCTTGTGGATTAATTTTTTAAAGCTTTTAGGTGCTTGGGGGTTATGAACTAAAAATACATCCAACCCCCACTAAGATAATTTAACCAAAAGATGATTCAATGATTATCTTCTCCATTCCTGTTTCACCACTCATTGCAGGGCAGGCTGCCGAGGGGATCCTGAAGGTGAGCCAAGTACATTGGATTGATTACCCTACACCATATGTTAAACAGCGCATTTGTGCTTCACCTGCTCTTAATATGCTGCAAAGATCCAATACACTGGAACCTTCCATTCACCATAATGGCCAGCCTGGTACAGAGAGCTTCACATTCTTCCATGCTGAAAGACAGCACAATCATTTCAAAATTCTGGGCACAGAAAATTGGGTTTGAGTTCATGAACATAAGCTTAATTATTTCACTATGGCATTTTAGAAATGCTCTTGTAGTTCCTTAATATTTCTTTTCCCTTGAAGAACTAAAAACATTTTTTAATACAAATTAAATGTCTTCATATAGGGTTTATTATGACTCCTTCTGAGGCCATCTCTCTCAGTTGGAATGCTCTCTCTATCAAGTACATTATTTTTTCAAGCTCCTTTAAGCTTTGATTTAAGACCTACATTTCCGAAGACATGTTTCCAAAATAATGCTGAGTTCTTTTCATTATGCTTCGTAATCTGTACTCAGTTGGTTTTTATGTTTTTGTATTTATAACCAGTTAACCTGCATGTGATTATATAATTTCTAATTTCATAGACTATGATAACTGGAGGAATCTTCAGTATCACCTTGTCCACTTCATACAAAAGTTCATGAAAATTAAATAAATGATCTAATTAACATATCGGAAACTGTGTGCTAGGGCAAGTGAGGATAGAACCAAGTCTCTTTATTATAAACAAATCTAATACTTTTTCTTTGATTATAAAAGGATGAACTTCGTATAAGGTCAACCTGATGAGAAAAGCACAGATAAAATGCTTCAGCAGTTTTTTTACTTAACTGATTGAAAGGGTCTACATCATGGAAAGAGGTCTTTGAACTGGTTCGTAAGGGACTGGTAAGATTATAACTTGGAGAGACTTTGTCAAAAGATCATTTCCAGGGCACGGTGACAGGAAAGGTCAACGAGTGTGTAAGGAATCACAAGGCATTCAGACTGACTGATAGAAGAGGGGCTCATGGGGGAGGGGGGAAGGTAGAAATTTATATAATAAAAGTCCTTGAATATGAAGTCAGAAGGTGCTGAACTTATGTGCTGGGCAGCGGGCAATCATAGTTGAGTTGCGAGGGTCATAAGTCATAAGAAATTTGTTTATAAAAAGATTGTTTAGGCCTGGAGCTGGAGTCTCACAATGTAAGCTGCCTGACTTGTTCCTAAGACTATAAACATAAAATACTTTCATCTAATTGTGGACATTCATCATCAATACACATTACATGGGAATTACCTTTTCCCACTTATCATCCTAGAATTGTGCCCATTGACCTTAAAGTTCCCACACGCAATTTACCTGTGAGATGTGAGGATGACGGAACATTTATTCTGTACTTCTTCTGAAATAATCTTCCAGAGGTGCCGTTTGGATTTAGGATCCATCCCAGAGCTCGGCTCATCCTTAATAGAAAGTTACAAGGAAAATTTATCGAATTAATTAATTTCTGATGAGGTTCTTAACATGAATCAATACATCTCACTTCTCTAGAACAGAAATCACTTTGCGAAGTCCTGTGACTAACTTGTTTTATCTGTAATAGACTCCTTTCTGCTGCTGTCAAAAAGCTCAAAATTAATCATTTAAAATCACCAATCTGTTTTAAGAAGTGTCTCATTGAAGCTGACACCTGTTAACTTTACACTTGTCTCCTATATTTCTTTGGAAAAAATCCTGCTTCAATTACTGACAAAGCAGAGTTTTTACATCTAATACTACATTGTCACATATGTATTTGAAGCTGCACTACAAGATTGCCACCTTTCTTCTCATAGCAGAAGGGTGGCTGTGTGTAATAAAATGCCATGTGAAGTGGAAAGAACATAATTTAATTTTTCAGTTTCTACATTTGAGGTATACTTTTAGTTTTATGTCATTAATTGAAATTTTATACTCCTTGGGGAAATAAGCATAAGGTTTACACAAACTACCGAGTAGAAAGATATAAATTATATTTTTAAAGTAAATTATATCTCAAAAATTTTTCAGACATAAAATTAAAAATGTAGCAATGGATAATCTATACAAGCAATAACATGTCCTGACAGATGATTAAACAAACACAATTGTGGGTCAAGATTAGGTAAAAATTAAAAATATATATTCATAATGGAATGTATTATAAAGGCTCACCAGAGGCTTGTTTTTATAGTAAGGGCTTAAATTTAAATTTAAAGAAAGAAATGAGTGGTAATGTGGGAAAATAGTAAAGGGTATATTGTCAAAGAATCTATTTTTAAAGATGACAGCATACATAGTAAGTGTACATAAAATAAAATAATAGTATCTTTACTGAAATAGCCTGTATTTCAGTGAGACTCAATATGTAACATTTGCATAGCGCTTTTAACTTTTTGAAGTACTTTACATCTATTATCTCACAGGAGTGCCTAAGGATTGTTTTGTTCAATTTAAGGGACACTTACACAATAAAATTCCATTATAAGCATCGATTGGCAGGAATATAACACATTACAAGCTCCGGTATTATAGAATGATGGGCTGTGCATCACTCTATCTGGGCAGTTTACATGAATTGATCCTCTGCATGACTTAATCCCTGATATAATGTGTGATTTATAAGTGGATTTTTATTGCATCTAGTTAAGGCTCTTTTGGAGTTGGACATCCTTAAATGAAGGGGATCTTCCAAAATAAGGACAAGCTTATTTCTCTGAAACAAACACTTTTTACATTGTTTGACCCAGGGGACAGGATGCTGTTACCTGTGTGTGTAATTTACATTTCTAGGTGATCAATTTAATTTTTTAACCCTTAACAAAAATATAAATGTGGAATAGAGTCCTTGCCTTAAAAAATTCAGATAAAATAAAATGGCAGATAACTAATCACATCCCAAACTAGGTAGCTCATAGTTAAAAGTAACAAGGGAATAAAATTTTAGCACAACACATTGTTTTAACATGTGTCTTTCCACCCTTTTAGAAGTTTAAAAACATGTTAGCTCACCTGATCAGTTACCAATAGAACTGATTTCTACAGTAACTGGGAATCAAATTCTACCATATTCCAATACCGACTCATTTGTATACCCTGAATTTGTTCCAGTTACTTCCCATTCCCATGCCAAGGGTTTCTTCTGAAACCAACTGCAACACAGCTTTAGACAAAAACATTCTTGAGGGCACATTGTCGTGGCAACAAATTATTTGCTGATAGAAATTCCTTTCATGAGACAGTATAGGTAAAGGGCTTCGCAAAATAACCAGCACATAGTGAACCCTCCATAAATGTTCATTCCAGTCATGAGAATGAAATGTTACACACACGATGGGGTCCGTGGTTCTAAGTATGTAGTAGCCTGTTTCCCAACCACTCTCTCACCAGCAGCAGGATGGAAGGCCTCCCTATCAAGGCCAGGGCGGTGGACAATTTTCTTTTTGTGCCGTAGCTGCACATAGAAGTGGCTCTGTTCTTGTAGGGCATCAGGTGAAGTCTCCATAGGAGTTTATGAACGGTCTGTGGGGCAGAAAAGACAGTTAGGATGACCTTCTCCTGCTAAAACCTTTAAAGCACTAAACAAACAAACAAGCATAAAAGCTGTTTGTGAAAAGAAAATGTTACAGGGAAGAAATACATACCTGAAAAATTCAAACATTTCAACTTAACATAGATTTTATTTTCAAAGTTCCACTTAAAAATTAATAATCATTGAAGACATAGAAGCAATGGTGTGGAGGCTCCTTTTCAAGCAGGATTTTCCCCCTAGAGGTGTGTGCATGTGTGCGAGTGAGTGTGTGTCTGTGTTTACAACTGTGGATTGTTCTTTCTGCTTCGATAACACAGGAATTCATAGGAAAGAGTAAAAGAGCTAAAACAGAACGTCGCCTTTCTCAAGGCAGATTTCCTCATGGATTGTCGGGGCTGTTTCATCTTTCTTCTCACTGAGAGGGGAGTTGTCACAAAGGCTTTAAGCCTTTGTCAGACTGACCCAGTATCAAAATTTTAGCACATTAACTGAGGAATCAGGAGTGCGTGTGGCTATTTTTGCACTTAAATAGCCCTGGCAGACAGAGAAATCCTAGGAGGATTTCAACAGGTCCCTGGGGCTGCAAAACCAGAGGAAATTTCCCGAAGGGTTAACCATTCCATTACAAAAGCAAATAATTGTAGTGAACTACAAAACCAAATTTAAAAAATCAAATTGGAATCTATCCTTACTTGGTCATTTTGTAGGTAATGACACGTTTTACTGCTTATTTGGACACTAAAGGATGTACAGGCATCACCAATCAATGCTCCACCCACAGCCAAGGCAAGTGCGATCCTTCATTGAATACTTCTTAAAAAGTAACTGAACAAACACCCTTGAGCTGCTTCTAAAGCTGAGCTCATAGGTGTGTATATGATACATGCAATCAAGCTAATACTGTGTCCACTAACATTGTCAGGAGGAAATATCATAGTGTTGTGAATGTCAACTTGGTCTTGGGGGCAGGAAGCAGAAACAATATGGTTTTTCAAATAATCTAGTTTTCTACACTATTACTCACATCTTTAATATCTTTCTCTGGAATTCCATGTACCCTGGCATAAAAATACAAATGTTCTTCCACAGATAACAGGTCATCTAAGGCATCTTCCTGAGGACAGTAGCCAACGAGGGAGCTGTGAGAGTCGACGTGAGCCAGAGATCTAAATTGGAAGAATCAAAAATACAGATGACTTTCAAAAGATATTTCCCTCTTTGTTCACAAATAATGGGAAGGCAGCTCTATTTTGGTCATGGCAATTGGTGATTCTGATAAAAAGAGATAAAATAACCCCACTGTCACAATTACACTTAAAGCGTTAAAACTTTCTACTTGTTTAAATAGCTGTTCCCCGCCCCCTGAGGTTTCAGTCATATAACCATATAATAAAATAAAGGATCTTTAATTATATTTCTCATTCAGTTATGATGTTCTGGGTAAATTAAAGCATTTGTTTTTCCTACCCAGCCTTATTTCTGATCAGAATGTTTCCACTTGAAGGAATGATGTCTCCAGTCAGCATCTTGAAGATAGTGGTCTTTCCTGCTCCATTCACTCCAAGAAGGCCAAAGCACTGGTTAGTGGGAGGGGATAAAAAGATGTAAGCCTTAATTCAAACCAAAGAATGTTACTATTATATCTCTTTCCTCCTTTTCCTTGAGTAAAATAAATGACCAATGAATCAATCAATCAATCAATCATTGGAAATATTCATGGATATTATAGTGCTCAGTTAGCATTTGCTAAAACTTTCTAGTTTAAAAGAAATGGATGCTAAATTGTTAGTTACAGAATTCTCATGGGGATGTTAAGTACAGCAAAGGGAATATAGTTAATAATCTTGTAATAACTATGCACGGTGCCAGATGGGTACTAGATGTACTGGGGTGATCGCTTCATAAGTTATATAAATGTCTAATCATTGAGTTGTATGCTTGAGACTAATATAATATTGTACATCAAATATAATTGAAAAAAAATTAAAACAAATGGGCCCTTTTGTATCTTTGTCCTCTTTTCCCTTTATACATTTGTGTGACATGATAAAATACCCAAGTAAGATATGCTAACCTGACAAAGTCATTGTACTTACAGATTTCACATTAGTCATACCAACTTGACTCACAACTTCACTGAAAAGGCTACTTAAGCAATGATTTCTATATGCTGCTGAATAAATTTGATACATTTATTTTGCAGCTCTGCTCGAAAACAAAGGGAGATGCCCACATTCTCTTTCTTCTTTCCAAGCTGCTTTATTCCTTCTATGAAAACTACAAAAATAAATATGGATGCAGTCCTGGGACCTCACGTCTGACAACTGATTTCTTTATGTTCTCTTTTGAAGAGGCCTGGAAGCTAGAAGTTGAAGATGGCACCTTGCACAGGCCTCCTGCCTGACAGCCTACCCCAGGAGGATAGGAGCTTGGGAAGGTGCTCAGGACTTGATCTGTGATAAATCCTCCTTATGAAGAGGGAGGACTAGTATGGACCCATGTAAATTTTATATATAAAATCCATCAAAAGATTCAGAAGTTGACTTTCCTATGTCTAGAAAAAAACTGAGGAAAAATAAGAATTTGTATTGGTCACTTCTCGTGCCAATACTGAGGACAATTAGAAATAAAACGTTATTCTTTACCTCCCCAGCAGGTATCCCAATGCTGATGTTGTTTACAGCAATGATCTTTTTGTGAATAAGTTGGTAGGTCTTCGTGAGACGATGGAGTTGAACCAGGTCTAAGTCATCTGCACCGTTCTCAACTCTTAACCTCTCAGCCCGCACATCTTCATCTTCATCTATTGTCTCAGTTACAGGTGAAGAATTAAAGTTTCTGAAGAAGAGTCTAAAAAATGAACCCAATGATTTGCATCAGTGATTTTGAAATGGCACCATTCAATTTTGACATGTTTTGATGGATTCTCAGTTCACTAAAATCGTGCTATCACATACTAGGCTTGTTTTAAATTTGTTATACACTATGATTCTCAAATAACCTAAAAATTAGTGTAAATGCTCTTCACCATATTCATTATGATATCTGGAAAAACAGCTTTTGCTTACCATGCCTTGAATGTGTACAGATTCACTGTTACAACTCAGATTCCTAATTTTGTAATAAGGAGGTCAGTTTGGGTTTGAAAGTTACTTCCTAACAGAGACCAGAGTCATTAATATGAGTCAACACTTAGAATTCCACAATCAGTGACCACCTTTTAAAAAACCCTCTCTATTTCTTCTCTTATCATCAATAATATGAATGTCTTACCTACGATCTATGCAATATATGAAGGTTATCAGCCCTGGAAACTCACTAAGTCCCAAACCCACCTCAGTATCTCGCTTAACAAATACCAAAGCAAACCAAACCAGACAAAGCTTAAAAACCCAACAAATCAGGTTAGGTCTTCCTCCCAATGTTTCTGTGTATTTTAAAGATATCCCCACAGGTTCCAGCTGTGATGTTTTCTTTGAATCATCTCCATTCCAAAATCCACTTGTGCAGTTAGTCTGCTCACACTGGAAATGTCTTGCAATACCCAGTCATTGTCATCAATCAGTTTCTTTTTCTATTACCATCATAGGCTTTCCCTTTTTCTCATCCAGGTTTTTGCAGGAACCTCAAATCATTCATGTCTCTGACTCTCACCTTCCAATCTGCACTACTTCTACAAAATCATACCTCCTAAGGCACCATTTTATTATGCTGCTTTCTATTCAAAAAACTTTAATGGACTCTTTGTTTGTTGAACAAAGTCCAAACCATATCTCTTTAACCAGGCATTCAATAAACTCCATAATCTTCCAACCACATACTCTAGCTCTTCCTATTTCATTGCATTTATTCTGTTCTAAACAAATTGTGTTACTCATTTCTTAAATATGTTCCAACATTTTTTTCTTTCTTTGCTCTTGTCATTCTTTTCATTATTAACTTAAGTTTTGTTTTCTGATAGGTGATATGTCACATCATGTATTAAAATTAAAATTAAAATTAAAGTGGTACTGAAGAATATATAGTGAAAATTAAATCTCCTTCAACCATACACAGTTCTCCTCAGCACAGGCACATGTAATTAGATAGTCTATGCATATGTTTGCATAAATAACATATATTTCTTTTCTACCTCAAATGGCAATATACTTTACAAATAGTTCTAAACCCTGCAATTTTCACTTAATAAATATTAGAAGTAATCCCAAATATCACACAAATATGTCTAATGGTTGCAAGGTATTTAATTTATGAATATATGTGTATAATTTATTTAAGAAGTCCATAAATAAAGGATTTAGACTGTTTTCATTCTTCTGCTATTAGGAAATGCTTGCTGTGATGAATAATTTTGTACATACATAATTCCACATATTTATAAGCATATCTGCAGAAAAAAATTCCTAGAAATGGAATTGTTGGGTTAATGATAGGTATATTTATGATTCTGTCCTCAATATTTCAATTTTCTTTTCCCAAATTTATTTCTAATGTGCTACATACTCAATCTTCTTTCCCCGTTTTTATTTTCTACCTTCCCAACTCAAACAACATAAGCACACTACATCTTTTGTTTGTGTACACGTTTCTCTCCACCACTCAATCTTAATCTTTTTAAGGCTCACAACTGTGAGCTTGATGTTACTTACTCTCCAGTCCACAGCAATACTGCAGACACATAGTAAGATTCGATAACCATTTTTTGAATGAAGTGAATGGTAAATTATACTACAGTTTTTGAAGAAGTTTTTTTGAGCAAAACATTTATACATTAATGAAAAGGCTTAGACATATTGGCCTTTCCCTGAATATTTTGAATTGAGTTCCATCATGGATATCATATACTATATGTTTACCTGATTTGCTTTATTAGCCATTCATTGATTAAGAGTCGTAAGATAAAAAACATCGTGCCCTGAGCAACCAAAGCCACAAACATTGCACCTAGTTTATCCATCTCAAAGGTTTCACTTGGGTATTCCACACCATATGCTTTTAAGAAGTCTAGAACCGACTGTTGTTGAGAAAGTTCAATCAATCCATAGCCAAAACAGAATTGCGGGAAAATCAGGAAAATACGCTTGAGGGTTTCAGAAATAAGTTCTAAGGTCTGAAATAAGAGAAATAAAAATAAAGTTCAGTGTTAGGCTTCCAACTAATTGACAAAAATTAAAAACTAGATGTAGATAAATATTGGAACATGAGAAGCTTATCTAGACTGGCAACTACTTCACTTGCATACTGAATTTGCTTATAGATATTTATCGCAGCCAAATAAATGGTGGAAACTCACTACTAAAATACAAGAAGAAATAATGTTTTTTCTAAGATGATTTAAGGTGTCAGGCAAACCTTGAAGACATAGTCACTTCTAGACCTGTTTTAGATCGTAGGAATTTAGGAATAGCCAGGACGTTGCAATCTGATATAGGGTATCAGTAGATGTCTGGGTGAAAGAGGAATTTAGAAAAGCACAATTTTGGAACCTCGGGTTATTTCTATTTGAAGAGGAACTAAAATGGTGAAATGAGATGGAAGGAGACAGCAACTTATCTTCATGAGAAGCAAATAGCTCGTTTTCGTGTTATTCACACTTAGGGCCAACCACATACACCCCATGAGTTCTTTTCTTCCTCCTGGAGTGTGCTTGTTTTTCCCTTGGTTCACTTCATTTCCTCTCTTTTTTTTCCATTCAATTGCCTGGCACGGTTAGTGCTTCCCTTCTCACTAATCATAATTGTCAGCTCTGAATAGAAAATGATGCTTATAATAAAGCAGGCTTCAACACATGATTGAAAGGGAAAGAATTAGTATATTTTTTCCATGATTGTTGAAATGAATCTTAATCCATAGTCATATAACTAAGCCATTGTCCTTGTCACTACTATACCATAACAATTTGCTAATGAGTAAAAATTTTAGCTGACCAATTGGTTACATGATTTTTGTCATGCCATACAATATACCTGATTGCACCCTTATCACCCCACTCAAGCCCTATCATATGTCAATAGTTTCGCCAATGGGTAAGTCCAATCATAGTTATTAACCTAGGTGGAGCCTAAAAGGAATTTTTAAAGGCTGTAGTTTTCCTCTACTAAATTTAATAGACTCTAATAAAATTCCTCTTTTCTACTTAGAGAATGCAAAATACAGACCATATTTCCACCTTGGGCATGTTGAAGACTTTGAGACATTCACTGAAGTTTAGCAGACTAATAAAGGACCTTACCGGATCATTGAGCTTTTCCTTGGACAGAAAGTATACCACTGACAAGGAAACAATGGAATTGATGCCAAAGAAAAGGTTAATGCAGACGTAAGTGATGAAAGCCATGCCTGTTTCACGGAAGAGCCCAGCCAGCAAATACATCCAAGAAAATGTGGCATACCTGTATGTTAATAATACTAAGAATTAAAATCATGAATTCATTATTCTCCTTTATTCAATACATACATACATTATACATGTATACATACATATATACATACTTAGATGGAGTTTCAAAGTGAAAATAAACATTAAGAATGAATTACCAAGCCATGTAGCTAGATCTCTCTCTCTCTCTCTTTTCTATTCTTCTCTTTAACAACAACAAAATCCAAAGATTGTTTTTAAAATGACAGTAAGAATCCTCTTTTTAAAGGAAACTTGAGCAGTCCTACATCATTGTAATTTCAAATTAATTCCTCCTAGAGATGGTGTTACCTCACCTAGGGAAGAACTCATTTTTCTTCTTAGAAATATGGATTTAATAAATATAAACCTTACAATTTAAAGTTGAGAAAAATAATGGTATTATTTTAAGCAAGCTAAGCAGACAGGGTATGCTTAGAAGCTTTCTGTCTTGTTTTGAGCAAATACTTGAGCAATCTTTGGGGTAATGAAGTAGAACTAGAGACAGACAGATCCTTCATCAGCTGCAATTGCTAACTGAATGGATAGACCCAAGCTTTCAGGTGAGAAAGAAGCATTGATGGTATAAAACTATATTACCTGTTTTAACCTAATATAGAAACAATATTATGTGTGTGATTTAGACATCTATAAAAATATAAATAAAATAAATATATATTTTATAATGCTACATGTATTCAAATTTTGCCAATACAGTAATTCATTTACACATATATATTTTTTCTGATCATTTTAAAGCCTCCATTTTTATGAAAATTAAATTACATATGTAAATTGTTAAGCATGACACTTGGTACCTAGTAAGTGTTCATTAATGGCAGGTATTACTAATGACAAGATTCACTTTCAGAAGTATTGTACTTTATAAACTGTGAACTAGCAAGAATCATCGCTCATGGCTAATGGAAACCCAAGGCAATTGTCCATAAGCTAATGAGCGTTAGGTTCTGTTTGTGCCTAGTGTCATGATTGTTGAAATGAATCTTAATCCATATGTTTATTTTTCTTTCACTGCAGCTTACCCAAACAGCAAAAGTAGGAGAGATACAGCGCCTAGGTTGTTTCCACTGTAGAAAGCAGGTAACTTGAAAATTGCAATGACACCAATTGAAAATGCCACAGGCACCAAATAGAAGACCTATGGAAATATGTAAAACAATGTTCAATACATGGCAGGTATTTTAAAAGGAAAATCAATAGCCCTTCTAGTTTAAAACTGTAACAAGTTGACTTAGAAATATTTGAAGGAATGAATTTTTATGTATGTTCCTGTTGCTTGTAACACCCAGCTTATTTTACACTGATTTTATTCTAGAAGTTGTCCCCTGCACTACAAGGTCAAGCCAGCCTTCGTCTTTATAGATATATACGGAGTCCCTAGTGTTCCTGCCTCCAGGCGTCAAGACTTTGAAGGATTTGGTGCTAGAAGTTCAGAGAGAAATAAGACAGCCGGGTATCCTAGCATTCAATTCAGTCCTCAAAGAATGTATTTCATTCTGAATGCTGGAACTCTCTCAGATGGCTGATTTCTAAGGCTTGGTTATCAGTATGAGGCAGTCTGCAAAACAGCAGAGCAGCGGGTCCTGCACATTCTTAGAACCATAGGCTCATGAACAAAGAGCTCAGTTTTAGAGTTTACAGCAAGATGCACACAATAAAAGAGTTGGTAATTTAATTTAGGAGCAGAGGGAATCGCTTAAGTTGCAGTGGGCACCAGATAGGACAACAGAATCTAAATAGTAGCTCTTCATGGAAGTGTATACTGTTAGGCTTTCTTAACATTAAAGCTCCTATTAAGTCCAGAAGAGTAATTACTATTCTTTTAGATTTGACTTCTACAACAAGTGCATTTCAGACCTCACTGGACACATTCACAGAATAGATAATGCAGTTAATTGTTCTCCAGTCCTTTAAGCCAATGGTCAGTACAACAACTCAGACAATTTCACCATAATCAACAGGCAAATCGTACCCATCTAGGGATTTTGGCCAATTTGAAGTGTAAAAAAAACTGAACTTTGGGACCATTTCATGCAAATGAAGAGAGCTATCAATAAAATTCATCCGTTACTGTTCTATTAATCTTCTTCGATGTGTCATTCAGCAGGGGCTGCTACTTTGAAATTTTCACTATTAGTTGATTACATCTTTACCACCTTGGTTATTTGGTATCATTGTGCAAGGGTATTCTGCAAAGTCTCTGTTTTCTCCACAGTAGTGATTCTCAAACTTCATTGTGCATAAAATAACTCGAAGAACTTTATCAAAAGTGCATATTTTCCGGGCTTCACTTCTAAGATAGGGATCTAACAGATTTGGAGTGGACCCAGATATCTACATTCAATAAGTGTCCTGGGGGATCTGATCCAAGTTGGCCTCTGACCACAGAGATGAGGGCAAGTGGATTTTTCTGTGACCTTGGAATAAATGTAGCTCTAGCACATCACCCATCCACTGGATGGCTGACTATGAGCCTGATGCAAAGCATTTTTTCTTAATTTACTTATTTTGTGGTAATAATCTTCACACACTAGCGTAAATAAATCTCAGATATTAAACTGATGTCTTCTACTCAAATCAATCCTGTCTTCCTGCAAATACACAAGCTACTCACCATGTCATAAATGAAGTTTGTGACCCAGTAGCAGGTTACACCGATGCCTGAAATATGCTGCAGCTGCTTGGCCTTGGTCTGATGCTCCCTTACAACATAGGTGACAAAGCTGGCAGTGGTGACGGAGTAGCCCATCAGGATGGAGAGCGCTACTAAAATATCGATTAAGCTGCTCATTCTATAGTGAGCAATAGGGAGAAGAAAGCACACATAAGTTTTTGGAACTCTTTTCCTTTCAAGAAGATTCATGATTAAACCATCAGCAAGACAGTATAAGAGTTGGCTGTGACACAAATAAGTCTTCCTGCAAGAAAGCCAGATAATATCTCCTGCATGACTTGGCTGTGACCCTGGAATAAATGCCACTCTAGCGCATCTGAATTGACTGAGGACATTTGACAGAAAATCCTCAGCCTCTACGAGTTACGGGATGTATCAAGGGATATATAGTTCTTGAGCATAGAAATATTGCTTAAATGCTATGCAGGGAAATTGAGATGAGGAAGCACTTACACACCTGACTTACAAAAGCAGCAGATTCTGTGAATCTACATTAAGTACAACTCGGCAACTCCACTGCACGCTGTTTCAGAAACTCCTTTTATCCCAGCCAGTGAGTTATATTATCAGCTTTTCTAGATTGACACTCATTCAGATACAACTGTGATTTCCAATTACAGTACTTTACACAGAGACTCGACTATGCCAAGGAAGAAGTAGTCGTGCCAGATATATGTACTTACGTGGCTTGTTCTTGGTCTTGCACTCCTGGATAAGGGTGACTATACATGATGATGCCTTAAAGAAGAGACAATAATTTTCATTAGTAGGCATTCAGTTCATCAGAAACACCATTTTTTAGAGAATGATATGCAATGCTTCTTTTCCTTATGCTATGACCTCACAAATTTTACTTTGGGGATACTCTTTCAAAAGAAATGGTTTTCTTCCAGTCTCATCAATGCCATACAATTCGAGACACATAAAAAGAAAAAAAATGTTTTCAGATTGTGTATGAAATTTTGAAGGTAGGGGCAAGAATCTACATTTCTTATATAGTATTTCACTTTCTGTTATATTTAAGTAATTGTTTCCATATTCTTCTCTTTATTTGCATCACTTCAGAAATTTATGGCATATAAAGAAACAACTCAAAGGGAGACCAATTATATGAGGATCTGCTGAAGAAAAGACACTTATCCCCTCTCCCCAACCTTCTTCATTGTGCTATTGGCTGTGGTGGGGAAATTAGTACCTGAGAATATCCCTCCTCCCCTTTAACTGTAATATTTCTAAGATGCCTATTATTCTAGAATTCTACCACAGTAGGGCTGAAGCTTCAGCTACCCGCAAGGGATTTGCATTGAAACATAAAGATCAAAGAAGATTCAGAGAAACTAGTTGGCTTCAGAAAAGTAGTCACTTAATTCCAATATGGTCCAAATTACTGGGGTCTCCCACGGTTGGTTTCACTTCCTGAGTTAGAAGCCAGCTTCTTTCCTCTTCTTCTTTAGAGGATGTTAGTTAGCCAGAGTCCAAATGGGCAGGTGGCAATTTCCCAAAGAATCACAGTGTGAAGGTAAAGTCTATGCTTTGGAAAAGAATGGTGAGGAATGGAAGGAAGATATCCCTTAAATACTGGTTCCTAGAGCCATTAGAGGAGCGAGAACTTTCTTACCTATTGCTAATGGAGCATATGTTCATTATAGTAGTGTATTAAGGTCCCTTCACAATGCCTAAAAGTTATGGAGTTTTTCTAAAGTTCTACTCTCTCGATCAGCTTGAAGTTATAATTTTTATTATGTAGAATATGACATGCTTTGAATTTGAATTCTGCAATTGTTATATGTTAAAGAAAAAGGTATGCAGTTGAAGAAAAACAAAGAAACTAACAACAACAATAACCAGTTTGGCCTAGAATTTTAATCACATCATTGGGTCAATAAACTTTTCTTATTAACTTTTTTTTTTTTTTTTTGGTAAATTAATGAGCTCTCTTTTTACTGAGATTTAATTTTTCCATGGGACTCTACATAAACCTAGTTGCTGAATTATAATATAGACAGGGGAAGAACATTAAAAAAAATTTTTTCTGCCTTGTTTTTCAGAATCAAGAAATACTCTACTTTGCTAGAGGAATCTTTGCAAATATGTTTGGTCTACAATAAAAAATGGTGCTGAACCAATTGTTTTCATGCAATTTTTAGCTGAAAGATCAAGTAAATGTGCCAGCATTAGGGATCTATGTAAAAATCTCCTCTGTGGGTTTTCCAGCATCCAGCATAATGTTTTCAGTACAGTGATTATTCAATGAATGCTTATTAAGTTTAGTCTATATTAAAATTTCAGTTTTCCCCCACATATAATAAATATTAAAAGTAACACATTTTATGCTGTTTCTACAGTTGTTATAAACCTAAAATGAGACATTTCCCATTGACCATTGCTACTAATGCAATAAAGGGTAAGAATAAACACTAGGGTAGAGGGAACAATGTGTCAGTTATTTTGAAAAAGAGCCTCATCGTATAACATTTGTTAGTTATAAACAAGCAAATCTATTCTTTGGGAAGCAAGAACAGAATTTTCATGTGTAATTAACCATGAAGAGAAACCACATGAATATAATAGATATTGACATTGTAAAGGAAAGCTAATTAAAAGATTTTTAATAGCATGTGAGAATTCAAAGAAAATCAATTTTACAGCTAAAGCAAAATCCCAGTTCATGTAACACCCAACAAAAATGGCTTAAAACAAGTAGTGTAGTTGTGGGGAGGGGTGGTGGAGAACAGTTGAATTGATTTTTAACGACAGTATTGCCATGGTAGACCCTAATCATACATTACAAAATAACAAAGGCATTTTAGGGTGACATGGATTTTTCTTTCTTTTGAAGAAAGTAAGCTCCTTTCAGAAAAGGTGGAAGGTTACCCTTTTCATAAGTCTATATAAGGAAAGTTAATTTAAAAATAGAAGACAAGACTTCTGGTCAAGATGGAGGCATAAGTAGATATACTTGTCTCCCCATGCAACCTTAGAAAGAATTACAACCCTACCTTAAAACTAGTAACACAGAGAACTGTCAGGAGATGGAGCTGTGTGGAAGTCTGACAACCAAGGATTTAAAGAAGACACATTCATCCAGATGGGTGGGAAAAGTGGAGTCGCAGAGATGGGTGGAGAGGTGACGTGATTTGGAAAGGCAGTGGTGGCAGAACAGACTGGAGAGACACCTTAGGAGTGAGCCATCCCACCCCCCAGGCCAGACCACACAGCACAGTGTTCCATCCTCAGGAAGGTAGACCCCTATTACCTCGGGCTGTAAAACCCAGTGGGGGGTTGGGGTGGCAGAAGAAACTGCCAGATTTTTGCTGCTTAAGACCCATCATGGTCTTAGAACACATGCAAACCCACCCACTCCAGGATTCACCACCAGGGCAGCAATTGAAAAGATACTAGTAGCGCACAGGAAGGGGGTGAAGTGACTGGAAGTGGCAAGAGCACCAGGTGAACTGCCATGAGCCAAGTGGCAGCACTGTCCTCTCTGAGCCCTCACCACACAGCCACAAAGAGGTGAACCAGGTGTCCCTGTCCTAGCAATAACCTAAGGCTCTGCCCCACACAACTTACTGGTGCCTTTTCTACATAAGCCACACTACTAAGACAGGGAGTCAAAGCACCTCTACCTAATACACAGAAACAAACAAAGGAAGGCCTCTAAATTAGGTGACAAAGAAATATGGCCCAAGTCAAAGAACAGAACAAAACCCCAGAAAAAGAACTAAGTGAAACAGAGAAAGCCAACTTATCAGATGCAGAGTTCAAAACACTGGTTATCAGGATGCTCAGAGAACTCCTTGAACATGGCAAATAAATAAATAAATAGATAGATAGATAAATAAATGGAAGAAGTAAAGCTTACACTAAGAGAAAAAAGAATAATCCATAGGAAACTAGCAGAGAAAGGAAGGAAGCCTGGATTCAAATCAACAATTTCGAACATAAGGAAGAGATAAACATTCAACCAGAACAAAAAGAAGAAACAAGAATTTTTAAAAATGAGGATAGGCTTAGGAACCTTTGGGAAATCTCCAAACATGCCAATATCCAAATCATAGGAATGCCAGAAGGAGAAGAAGAAGAGCAACAAATTGAAAACTTATATAAAAAAGTAATTAAAGAAAACTTCCTTAATATGGCAAGGGAAATAGATATGCAAGTCCAGGAAGCACAAAGTCCCAAACAAGTTTGACCCAAAGAGGAACACACCAAGACACATCATAATTAAAATGTCAAAAATTAAAGATAAAGAGAGAATGTTAAAATCAGCAAGAGAGAAGCAGAGAGTTATCGATAAAGGAGTCCCCATCAGACTATAGCTGATTTCTGAAAAGGAACTTTGCAGGCAAGAAGGGACTGGCAAGAAGTATTCAAAGTGATGAAAAGTAAGGACTTACAACCAAGATTACTCTATCCAGCAAAGCTGTCATTTAGAATGGAAGGGCAGATGAAGTGCTTCCCAGATAAGGTCAAGCTAAAGGAGTTCATCACCACCAAGCCATTATTACAGAAAATGTTAAAGGAACTTATTAAAAAAAAAAAACAACAACAACAACAACAACAACAAAAACAGAAGGTTAAAAGCATGAACATTAAAAAGGCAAAAAATTCACAACTATCAACAACTGAATCTAAAAAAAAATCTAAGCAAACAAGCAAAACAGGAATAGAATCATAGGTATGGCGATCATTTGGAGGGTTACCAGCTGGGAGGGGGAAGGGGGAAAATGGGGAAATGGTACAGAGATTAAGAAGCATAATTGGTAGGTACAAAATAGACAGAGGGATGTTAAGAATAATACAGGAAAGGGTGAAGCCAAAGAACTTATAAGCATGACCCATGGACATGAACTAAGTGGGGGAATTGCTGGAGGGCAGAGGGTATACCCAGTGGAGGTGGGAAAAGTGGGGAAAATTGGGACAACTGTAATAGCATAATCAGTAAAATATACTTAAATAAAAATAAATAAATAAAAAACAACAAAATAGAAGATATAGCACTATTAATTTGTATATAATTCATGTTAAGCCTTATTTTTAAATTAAAAATAAAAACAAATTTCCTTTTGGGGTCAATATGAAGTGTATGTTCCAGAATTCCTAATTCTTTTCACTTTTTAACTTAAAAATACAGTGGTAGTAGCCAGAACTAGCCTGCTGGAGTCCAGAGTGATTCACATTGCTTTGGTCATGGTAAAGAGCACTAGTAATAAATGAATTCTGAATACAGGGTTCAATAGCTGACCCTTCAAAAGTGGAACTGGTCTCTTGTTCTCACCTACATACCTTTGCTAGATTTCCCCCTAGTTATTTCTATAGTTCTTACCCTTTCATTACCTGTCACAGCAACAAGTAGTGCCTTTTGTTCTGAATAAGACATCCTCCCAAAAGTCAAGTGTTCAGTGGTATTTCAAACCAGGTTATACTAGATTCACCTGGCTTTAATCACCATTTAACTTAATTTACCACTTTTGACTATGCCCTTTACTGATGGTCTAGATCTCTGGACTATCTAACAACCTTACTGTCTCTTTATGGTTTCTCCTACCAGGAAAAGACCAAAGCAGTTGGGGAAAAATAATGCTGATTTCTCTGAAATAAGGCTTCCAAAAGATCCTGTTTCTAGATTGAGTGTTTGACTCCACAGTATACTGGCACCATCGCCATCTGGCATATACCCTATTATGCCCAACAGCAGGGAGATGAGTGAAAAGTAAGCCTCAGCATGTCTCAAAGACATGTTGTATCTTTCTTCCTATATAATAGATTATTTGTTCGCTTATTTACCAGGCTAGACACTCAGCCTTGGCCAGCAAATACATTACTTCATTTTTTTCATCTTCATTGTTTTATTTTTTTTAGAATCAGTATGGCAAAAGAATTTGAGCAAGGCTTCAGAAGAAAAAATGATCTGATGGATAGTAATTGAATTAGAAAAAATAAATCAGTCTCTTTCAAATTATAGACTCTATTTTTAAAACTATATGGAAGCCTCTTGGGAAATCCAACTAAAGTAGAACTGGCTGAGTATACAGAAGTGAGAGAAAAATGAAGTGTCATATATCAGAAAATGAAGAGGCAAGGGTCAGCAGACATGGGTTAAAATCCCACTTCTGATAAATAGTAGTAGAGAACAATAACACTTGTCCTGAAAGGGCACTTGTGAGGATTAGCAACATTCCAGAGAGAGCACATGATACATGGTAGGTGCTTAATTAATGGCAACCCTTTGGTCAAGCACAGAACTTTTTAGTTTAAAAGTTTGTCTTCATGTTCAGATTTGTGTTCAATATTTATTGACATTATTTTTTATTTTTTAGCCTATATACAAGTAAGTAGTTATAAAATATTTTCCTATGAGGTATAACTACTAGTTAGGAGAACAGAAGGAAGCGTGAAGTCAGCATTGCTATCCTGAATTAATAAATAAGGGCACTAAATTAACCTGAAGTTAAAGGGATTATCCCAAATCTTCCATCTGGTGGTAGTTTAGAAGTAGTAACTTTTAAAAATCTGTGATTTAGGTACCATAAAATACTTCCCCCCGGGAAAGAGTGGGATCTAATGTGAATTTTTATATGCAGAGTGGCAAATGTTGCAATACAAGAAGCTCTGTGTAAGTAACTTTACCGTGTCGGGCAGCATCATATTTTGACATGTTAACTCGCAGGAGGAAATTATTCAGGCTGTTGAGGTAAGCTGGAAGGGAGTGATAGCCTTCTGGATCATACCACACCTGTTCAATTCCAGAAGAAGGCAAGATCAGAACTGTGTTCAAGTAAATTAGGCTGTTTTCACATCTGACAGCCTACAGAATGTATATTTAAAATAAGAGCACAAGTCCCAATAGCTTATTTAATCTTAGAAGATTATGAACCATCCCAACCTAAAGATGGACAGAGATTGGGAAAATAGGTTTGTTTGTTTGTATTTCTGTATGACGGCAACAAGTTATTAGTTATCCCGATCTTCTCTGTAGGCAAAGCTTTAAGTAAATTGGAGAAATTGTTATTATCTCCATCTCTGCAGCTGGCATATAGTGACTCTCAGGCTGAAACTAAGGCACTCTGGTTCTTAAAAATAATGATAAAAACAAATGGCATATATGCCAGGCTGTAGAGAGAAATTAAATACATCTCTAAGCATCGTATCGTTAACAACAAGATTAATAGCCTTGAAATTTCCCCACTTAACTATTCCTAATTACAACCCACAAAGAAGTGAGTTACTTTACTTTCTATGTCAAAAACAGAGGGACTTAAAATATTGGTGGTCCTCAACTTAAGAAACCCCATTGATAATTTAAAATTACAAATCTTACTTACAGAGAGAAATTATTTAATATTAGAACTCTTTTGTTTATGCAAGAATATTCACTCTGTGTGTTGAAAGGGGGAGAAAAGGAACAAAAGGGGGTGCATTCAAATGTTCCGTACTACTACAACTTTCTCTATGACCTTGTGAACATCAGCTAAAATGGGTTCATACCTATCTCATAGGGATATTGTGAAGATAAAATTAGGTAGTGTGTGTAACACAAGATGTCAGTGCTTGGTTTAAAGCAAGAACTAAGAGAATATTGGTTCTCCATTTTCCCCAAGTCTGTATATGTCTCTTACTACCAAATAAGAAATATGTGAAGGGTAACTAAAAACTCCTAAGAGTACTATTGATCATACGGCTAAATATATCTGACATATATGTAGGAAAATACACAGAAAGTATTATTGTATAGTTCAACAAACATTATAAAGGGAGTAGAGCTATTGAACCATCACTCGGGTTGAGAAACAAAAATGGCCAGCATCTAGAATAATTTCTCACTGACCATCTGTGTCCTTCCAAATCATAATGTCTCACTCTTAAACAATACGGTAGAGTTTTATCTATTCTCAAAGTTTATAGTAAATGCAATTATAGTTATGTATTTTTTTGTCTTTTCTTTTGCTTATTAATAATGTTTGGGACATTTAACCCGTGTATGATACAGAATTGAGTTTATTCATTTTCATTGCTAAGAGATTCTACAGTACATAAGCACTTGGGGTTGTTTTTTGAGCTAATATGAGAAAAACTATTATGCACATATCTGTATATGTATCCTGGTACTTATGTGTACATGCTTCTGGGGAAGGACCATCATGGGATCAAAATCACTGTGCTATGGGGTATGTATCAAGCCAAACTGCTTTTCAAATTGATTGTACTTATGTTTTGTTTTTACCCCACAAAAATGCTTAAACATTTCAAGTTCACATTCTCATTTATGTGATATTTCAGAAGAAAGTTTATAATTTACCTTGGCAAGTGTTCTGTTGGCAGGAATTGCTGTTATATCAAAACGGAGGTCATTAGTCAAAGGCAGCCCAAAACTCCAACCTCCATATCTATATAGAATAAAATTTATATTTGTTTTAATGGAGAAAAGAGTCATAAATAGACCTAAAATGTTTAAGAGCTCAATCTTTTCTTTCTTATAAAATAAATACTGCCTGAAAAATATTTTACATTTTTATCAATTTATTTTATCATAGTTTAGTCTAAAATGTACATTACAACTAGAAATAAAAAGTCTTCTAAACAATAGCAAATGTGAAGTAATCATTCTGAAAATCAACAACATATAATCTAACCAATGGCTGCAACTTAACTGGATCTGCACCATCTCAAAAATCTACAGACTTTAACACTTAAATATCCTTTTTTAGGTAATCGAATACTAGAGTGACATATCAGTTTTGTTTTGTTTTTTCAAATGACTTTTTTTCTTTTATTCTCCAAACTTTTCCCTTAGCTTGTTCCCTGTTGCATATGTTTTCTCTTCCTGGATATTTGAAGTTGAGCTGTGTCTCTATAACTGCCCATCAATTCATGGTCTCTTAATAATCAAAAGTGAATTTTAAAAAATCTAAGTAGCAATTTAAAGAATAGATTAGTTTAACTGTTACAATAGGGGTTCGGTTAAATAAATAATGGTGCGGTCATACTGGTATAATCTTCTTGTGACTGTCATCCTAAATGGAAAGCCACAGTGCTACAGTTTTGGCATGCAAAGAACAATATAGCATTTTGTTCACTTAAAAAACAAAAACAAAAAACAGGTTTTAGAATCGACCCCATTTTGTTGAAAATATTTACATGTATCTTTGACTAGAAATTTCTGGAAGGATATACAGTCAATAGTGGTTGTATCTGGGGAGAAAGAGACTACATTTCCTTTTTTTTATCTGTAGATTTTAATTATTTTAAGGCTAACATTAGTCCTTTATGTACATTGAAAAATGAAAGTGGGAAGAGATAGGAGAAAGGAGAAAAGAGTAGCTATTGCAAGCTTACTAACTCCCCCCTTTCCCAGTTTTATTGAGGTACATTGATAAATAAAAACTGTATATATTTAAAGTGTGCAACTTGATATTTTGAAATGTATTATGAAATAATCATCACAATCAAACTAATTAACACATCCATCACCTCACATAGTTACCATTTTCTTTGTGTGTTATGTGTATGTGCTGAGAACTTAAAATCCATCCCCTTAGCCGATTTCAAGTATACAATACAGTATTGTTAACTTTGTCACACATTGCTGTTGATTAGCTCTCCAAGATCTATTCATCTCATATCACTGAGACTGTTACACGCTTTGACCACCAACTCCCCATTTCCTCTTCCCCGCAAACTTTGGCAACCACCATTCTGCTCTCTACTTCTATGAGTTTAACTATTTTAGATTCCACATATAAGTAAAATCATGCAGTGTTTGTCTTTCTGTGTTGGCTTATTTCACTTAGCATGGTGTCCTCCAGGGCCATTCGTGCTTTCACATGCAAGCCTGCCAATCTTACATCCATGGCAAATGCTTAAGTGACTTAAGTATTTGCTCAGTGCCTTGCTACATATGTACACATTTTATCCACATGCAGACATTTGTATTGGAACTAAGGCCATTTATTACCGGAAGCAATGCCTTAAAATTCTCCAAGTTGGCCTAATTCACTCAATAAGTGTTCATTTGCATCACAAAGAAAGTACAAATTTTACAATACATTTTTGAGCCTGAAAAAAAATCAGTGCTTTTTAATTTGCTCGAATGAATCTTAATTTAGAGTCATGATTTAAATTTTAATGCATAAAGCTGTTTAGATAAAACAGATAATTTAACCATGGAAATGATCAATAGACATTGGCATCTATTGTCTCAAGTTCAGAAAGCGGTTACTATTAAAATTAGAAAGTTTAATATGCTAAATTAAATGTAATAAACAGTATTTTTACCTTCTTTGGGTAAATTCATTAGCAGTTGATATAAGATAATTTTCCAAGCGGTGCCCAGTGAGGTCATAAATTACTTGGGAAGAATAAGTGCTTCTGTGCGGTGGAGAATAGTTAAATCTAGGACATTCCTGAAAAATAAAGTTAAAAATTAAGTTCTTTCTGGCCAATGTAGTACAAATCAGATAGAAAATGTCAAGGACCTTCAGTCTCATGATTTGTCTATTAATTGCCACTGATGGAGGGTGATGCCTGTTCTCTGACTTTAAAGAGCTTTGAAAAGGAAGGCATCTTGCCTAAGCCAAGAAATTAGAACAAATAAGTTATTACACAGAGAGAGCTGACACGTGTGCTTAGGGTTCCCTGGAAGTCAAAAAAGAACACAACTAATTGTGATTTTTCTTTTACCGCACTGATAAGCTTGATATGCTTGGAGAATAACACTAAACACTAAGATGATTCAAAATCCCCTTAATAATTCACAGGGAAGAAAAAAATGTTTGCCCAAAATTGAAACGTCAACAGACTTAACTTCTCAAGGTCTAACAGCAGTGGATGGAAAGTTTGAGTTATGTTAGTTTTAAAGTCCCAAACCTACATGCCAGAACCCAATTTTACATGTATCTAAATCTAAATCTAATTAATTTTTCTACACATCTAAACCTAATATTTACTTATGTAAATCTAAAATCATTTCAGATAAAAAGTTTATATATATTGTAAAAATAATACAGGATCCCTGTTGACCCTTTACCCAGTCTGTCCCATTGTTAGCATCTCACATTATAATCACACATGTGATCAAATTAAGCACTTTGGGTCATTACTATCCACCAATCTTAGAGCTTAGTTTTAATCACTTATTCTTATACTTGCAGCTTTCTACACTTCCTGGACATTTACTTTTCACGGAAGCTTCCCAAGTTTCACTGCCATGAAGTGCAGTTTGGGAAGAGCCGAGCACCTTTCCAGCTTTTCCTTCCATCCCTTCATACAATGTCCTACACTGTGAGGCTAATGCCACACACGTGTACCAAGAACCCAGGGCTGCAGGTGGCTCTAAAAAATGAGTGCTGAAGTTCACCTTCCATCAAGTTGTACCGAGCTGAAGATCACATTCTAGAATGCCACTGGTTTCACAAATCGGAAGACACCCTTATATAGGCAGTGTAACACTTCAGCTTTAATTTTTGTTGAATTATATTACACATACATAAAAGCACACATATTAAAATGGATACTGCTTGGTGAATTGATAAACTGAATGCAGGGAACCAGTCACTGGATCAGGAAACAGAACAACGCCAGGATCGCAGAAGCTCCCCTCATCATACATTCCCTTCCTCTCACTACCACCTGCAAAGTCACCGGCACAGGAGAGTTTGGCCTGTTTTTTGTATTTTGCATAAATAGAATCATATTATATGTACCCTCTTGTATCTGGCTTTTTTTACTCATCCTATGTTTGTGAGAATCTTCCAATAGGCTGTGCTGTTGCAGATCGTTATTCCCGTTTTGTTGTGTAGAGTATCCCATGGTGGAAATACGTTACATTCGATTTCTCCACTCCTGTCAGTGGGCGTTTGGGTGGCTAGTACAAACAATATTGCTATAAATATTCTACTATGTGTCTCTTGGTGAACCTATTCCCGTTTCTGGTGGATCTATAATAAGAATGGAATTACTGATCCCACGTGGCCTGTACATCTTCAGCATCAGCAGATACTGCCAAACACTGTTAAAAACTGTTTACACAAATTTAGAGTCTCATCAACAGAGTATTAGGTTGAAAATTTTTTAATTTCCTGGAATTTTTCTTTTTTTGTTGTTAAAAAAAAAATGTATCCAGATTCCAACTTTAAATACTGTTAGTTGACTTTTACTGCAAACTAAACAAAAGACATAAAGAATTTCAGAAATTAGATACATTAGAGGAGAGACTGGAAAACTCTTTGGGTACCAGGTAAGACTAATATTTAAATAAGCAAAGACTCCAGAAGATACCATTGAATCTCATATTTTATTGTTAGTAACTGCCTTGCATGAAAACACAAAAATAGGTTGCATTTACTGAAAATATTTTCATTCTAACATACTGTACAAAGATAGTTCTGGGCACAATCATGTTATAACTTTGAAGAAAATATTGCTAGATTCCTCCCCATGGGAAAGTGAACTGACAAAATAGTGACTCTTAGAGACTAATAGTGATCTCTTTTCTTCGACTGTCTTTAATTTCCCCAGTGAATTTGCTCTTCTTAAAAGTTTATTGAACTAATAGGTCTAAGGTGTGTACCTATAGAATATAGACATGGTATAAGATAATTGAATGATTTTTTGTTTGTTTTATTTCAGGATGTGAATCTTTCTTGCATTCTGGAGGTGCTGTTTGGAGAAACAGGGAGTTCTGTTCTAGACTTCCACATTACTGACTCCCCAGCTGACCACAGTGGCAGTCTCACTGTGTTTTCAAATATGACAGTTATGGTGGCATTTTGTTGTATGAAATATAGAGCTTTCTGGTTAGAACTGAACTGAAACCAAAAATTCATCTTCAGTTAGTTTCCACGAAGACCATCATAGAATTACCTACCTTTGGAAATTTGTCCTGATATGGATTTACAACAGTGACCTGAAGTTCAAAGCCAATATTTTTGAGCTGCCCAGACCCACATCTCTGAGCTACTAGCTTCCATAAAATGAAATTATACTGACTCTTTGGTAACCTAGATAGATCTTTCAAGTTTTGATATTTCTTTCTTTCTTTTTCCTACTTCACTAAAATTGAATTCCATCTTACCTGGACATTTTCTGAGCAGGAGCAAACACCAAAGTTAGTGATACGTTCTCCACTGGTGTTCCATTTTCCCAAGCTGTCTTTTTCTGAACACCTTCTGCAAGTAAAATGGTACAGAAGTAAGGCATGTGTGCATTCTCATGTTCATGTATGTGCATAGAAAAAAAAATCTCATATTAAATTCAGGTCCCGGGTACAAATTACTGATTTTTTCTTAGCTCAATGTGCATTGCACTACTATTTTCAAGTAATTGGACGTTTTTGAGGGAGTTAAGGGAGAGCACTTAGTAATTAAATAGTATTAAAACCAAAGCTCAGTGAATTGTCTTAATACAGCAGGATGAGGCTTTTTGACCACTTCCTTCTCTTTGTTCTTTTCATTCTCTTCTCTGACAAGAAGGAGATACTTTAACAAAATTATGTGTTAATGTCAGGTTTACAGGTGTTGTGTACTGTCCTAGAAGTTTGAATAAGCCATCCTACATAGTGCGAAAGCAGGGAATTGGGGTCAAGACTTGGATCTCAGCTGTAGCTGTACGACTTCCAACCTAAATTACTTTATACAAGAAACTTAGCCCCTACGAGCTTCAGTTTTTTCATCTAAAAAACAAGATTAGTAATTCACAGGGTTGCTGTGATTGTGAAATAAAAATATATACACAAAAGAACTTCACAAATTATAAAGCATCTAATGTTGACTATTACAGTATGGCCAGGGAACTAAAGAATACAGATTAGATCCATTGAACAGATTTCTGTCACTGTCTGCCCTTCTCCAGCCAAATAACACACATCCCCTCATTCACACACCCTCACACACATGCCCAGACATGGACACACTCAGAGTGGAATGTTGAAAAGAAGAAAAAGGACAAAAACTACTTACGTATCACTAACATTCAAACACATGTTGTCGATGCCAGGGAAAGTCCACATGGCTGAGACCAGGGCTTCTGTGCTTGGGTTAGAATTTCTGCAATATTCAAGGACAGGAACAGATTCATGATTCCTTCACTCCCATATTAACCTCCTGCTCATGCATAATTGGAGTAAATAAAATAGGCTCTCTATGGAACTGCTGCTTTAAAAATATAAGACTTAATCACAGAGATAAAAAGTGTCACAGGAAAAAAACCACGCATCTCCATTTGGCTGCCTTGTTATTCTTCTGATTGTCATACACATTCAGAGATTACATATTGTCTACATAACATTATATTATGCAAAATTCTTATATAATTATTTAATTTGTGAGACCAATAAAAAAGTATTTGCTATATATTCCAACAGATTGGGAAGCTATACCTAACCTGGCTCTCTTAATTAAAATCTAGTCATTAAACATGAGGATCTAGTATAAGTTTATTTTTAGGTAAACACAAAAATGGTTAAAAGTCATTTGATGGCAATAAGAGTGTCATGTCACAATAAATCAAACCGTCCAATCCTTTGACAGAATTAGGTACTGTGGCCTCTGTGTTCTTATCCTTCAGCACTTCATTGCATGTATTCACGCACAACGGTGCCTCTGGAAGCAATGTGGAAGGACAGTTTTAGGTAAAGGAAGGAGACTTACACATAGAAGGCTGTCTGTTCAGAGGTACCATAAAGAGACGGGGAGATCTGGATCTCTGGATAACTGTTGCTGGAATTTCTCAGTGTGCCAAGGCCCATGGCAGTGGTTACAAAGACAATGGGGAGGATGACCTGAGCGATGAAACCTTTCCAGTTCCTGCGGGTGTGGTGGAACCTCTTGATGAGGATAGCCATTATCTTCTTCAGTAAGAGTCCAAAACCATCCAGCCTCTCTCCTCTTGTCAGGATTTTGTCTGGTTAAGAAAAAGAGATTTGACATGTTTCTGGGGAGTCCTGATATATCAAGTAATAAAGTCACTTCAAAACCTATGAATAGATAATATAAAGTGATATGGTGGAAAAATCTTATAAAGATTTGGATTTTAGGTTCAGCTCCGTATTTATTAGCTTTGAGACTGAGCCTCTTCATCTCATAGTGCTGCACCCAGAAGTGCATTGAAAATGACAAATCACTATACACAAAATATTATTATCACATGCAGAGCAGTTTTACATGTCAATGGGATATCTAGAATTTCATAAATGAGTATCATCCCCAATCTCCAGTCTCAATTCAGGCTCAGTATGCATTACTAATTACTAATACAGAAGAGATTGCTTCTACCAATAGACTGGACTCAAATCGAGTAAATGGAAACCAAAATATCAGCCTAGTCTAAGAACTCATTTCTACGGTGGGGAACTTAGTGGTTGTAAGTCTCATTGGCTCTCATTCTTAATGTGAAGTCCAATGAATTCCCCTTAAGAGGGAGAAAAGGAAAACGCTCTCCTCTAAAGGATAATTCCAGTTCAAACACCTATTCATTACATTCACTTTAGAAATCTGGAGTAATTATATGGCATTTCAAAATTCCATTTTTACCACCTGAGTCACAAGAAAGAACTGATTAGGCAGAATGTCTACTCTTGTCCCTTCTGAAATTCTGTTCAGGCACTGAGAAAAATTTCACGGCATCTAAGACTAAGAGCAGTGTGGAGGTCATACAGTGGTCCCTCATCAGTGCCCTTACAACTGGTCATTCCAGCAGCACCCCTTAAAAAATAAAATCAGATATAACATTCTTTTCTGAGGCCCACCACCAAGCAAGCATGTGATGAGATGACAGTGTTTGTCTGCTCTGTGGGTTTTAAAATTCATCACAAATTATGCAGCACAAAAAATCATGATCTTCATTTAGCTGATAAGGAAAAATACAAAGCTGCTTAATTTAAAATGAACTCCAAGTTAACAGAGTGAACAAGTTTAAATGCAAACTCATATCTCTGCAGAGGGGAACTGTAGATGGAGCTAAATATTTTAAGTTAGTATGCTTTTCTGTTTCTTGAGAAATTATAGGTGGATGACTTACAGATGCATGAAACAGAACAAATGCGATTTCTAAAATATAATGTCAATAATGGGTACATTTTGCCTGAAGAAGAGTTTCAAGTTATGAGACAAACATATAACGTTTACTTCCTGAAGCAGATGACCACTTTCAAAGTCCTCAATTACACGGACTAGACAATTGTATTCCCCAAAAGATGGTACACGAGGAATATGGCAGAGGACAAATGAGACTTCGAGGTTGCAGAATTATACAAACATTAGAGATTACCTGTTCTGAGTTTTAGAGCCAGGGAAATGCTTAATTAAAAGTTCTGTTCCTAGAGATTTGGTATCAATTTAAACAAGCTGTTGAAATGACTACTCCATAATTTATGTATCATTTTACTATATGCTTCCTTAAATAAAGTGTTTTCAAAGGAATAAATTAACTGTCAGAAAGAGAATAGTGCAATAAAAGTTATTTTCAAAAGAGCTCAATTCCTCAAAGTCATGTCAAGAAATAATGATTTTTCAAACATATATTGTGTGAAGAATTGGGAGGAGAGACTTATTATAGAGTCATCGCCATTGGGTCCAACTTCATCAATTCAGAGACCATCCTCCAAAAGCATTTTCTCAGAGCCTGAATTTTCTCAGCACCCGAATTGTTTGGGGAGGTGGCAAAGTTAGATGTGTTTTCCAATGAGGTTCCATAAAGAGTGACTTTTTTTTTATTTTTATGGCTATTATCTCCACTCAGACATGTCTAATAGCAGCGAGTGAACTGCTTAAAAAGGTTACTTTGTCCATTGAGGAACAGTACCAGTTACAAGAAGGATTTTAACTTGTTGAACACAAATCTGAGACCTTTGTAAGTTACATGTTTAAAACAACTACTGGTGGGTTGAGAAATACTCATCATTGCCCTAAAGGGACTTCTTCAACATTCCTGAAAATATTTTTGAAATAGAGTTCCTGACGAGGCAACTAGGTTGGTTAGAGCAACATCCCTATAGGCCAAAGTTCTAGGTTTTATCCCACAGTCCAGAACACATGAAAGAATCAACCAGTGAGCGAATAAGTAAGTGGAACAACATATCAATGTTTCTCTCTCTCGCTCTCCCCCCCACTCTCGCTCTCATTCTCCCCTTCCCTCCTTCCCTTCCTCTGTCTCTAAAAAAAAAAAATCAATAAATAAAATTTAAAGATATGTATTTTGAATAAATATTTTTATATTAAAAAGAGAAAGCTTCTATATCTTTAAGCTTTTTTAGTTTAGAAAGACAATTTAAAGTTGAGTTTAAAAAATAAAAATCTGTCATGTGAATTTTCTCATTTATGTCATTTACTGAAATTAAGCAAAATATGTGATTAGATTGATACCATCTCTGTCTGTGAAATTGCTGCTGTTCACAGATAAATCATCAGGAGTTGAGGTGCCATTGTTATTGGAATTTCCAATTTTCTTTTGTGTTAAGTGCTCAAGTCTCATATCACTATTTTTGTGTGACTCTTTAGTCAAGTTCAGGAAGACCTAGAAAGAAAAGACAGAAACTTCATTAATATAAAACATGCATATCTTTAGTTTCTAGACTCACTTTTGATTTTGAATTCTTATCACATTTATTAAGACAAATAAGTTTGACTTTAAATAAACATATTTGTATGCAAGATAGGTATGCTCTAACTGGAGCAACATGTAATTTTTTTTTCTCAGGAGTCAGTCTTACATAAGAATGATATTGAGATAATTTAAAGATTTTGTGAATGTTAATTTTAAAACCTTTTCTTTTTTTAAAAAAATGAACATATTTATTTTAAGAGAACAGCAACTAAATCAGCTTTAAGAAACGTCCAGGTGCACCTCTTCCACGGTGGTATCGGAAATGCCATAGCAGCCAATGTTGAGGTCACCCATGCCATTGTCCAGCGCTCTCAGGAGTGACAGATAGGCCCCTGAGACTTTGGTGCTAAACGGAGGAAGCACATAAACGAGCTCTCCCCCAATGTCCTCCTTCAAGTAGGCTTCAGGCAGGTGTGATTGGATCATTGCTGTCACAGCCATTGTGTCACACACTGTATTTGCATTTAGATTTGGACTCTAGGGGAGAAAAAAAACAACAGAAGTTAAAAACTCCCTGGTCTGTACCCTGGAGTGTCCCAGGACCCTCATCAGAAGGTAGGCCACCTACAGATAACTACTCTATGGCTCCTTCTCCATCCTCACTGCCCACCATCCTCCCTGTCACTCGAAACCACAGTCTCTTTTCTGTGTTAAGAGTGCTTCAGGCTCAGGAACAGCCCCTCCTCCAGAGAGTGACATGGCTCATTCTCTCCCTAGCTCCAGCTCTTGGCTCAAATGTCACTTTCTCAGAGACCCCTTCTCTTACTACCCTACTTAAAATGGCACCACTCAACATTCCCTAGGTGACTTTCTCTGCTGTATTTCTACCCATAGCATTTATCACCTGCTAATAAGCTAAATAAGAAATGCATTGGTTGTATCATCTGAGTCCTCCACACTTCATTAGAACACAGACTCCAGGAGGACAGAGATTTTAATGTCATCAGTCCACTGCAATATCCCTTACACCCAGAATAGTGTCTGGGGCACATGATAAGGCATAACACACACAATAAAAAAAATTTTGAATGCATTGATAAATATAACAATAAACTACTTTTTATGTTTTGGAAGTCACATCAGGATGATTAGATAAATAAATGATAGTGGTCAAAACCTGACCGAAGGAATATACACCTCGCACAATCTGATACACCATAGGCTATTTAGGCAGTACAGGGATTCCTAGCCAGCATTTTTTAGTCTTCACAGATGTGAAAGAAAAGCACCATTGGTTTATCTGAGTTGGTCTCCACATCACCACTTGAGGAGTACTGATCAGAGAGTGACTATTTGAAGGCATGTTTTCTTCACTTGCTTTGGCTAGCACAGAAAATCTAACTTGTAGCTTTATAGGATGAAATGCTTGGGAGAATAAAGGGCTGAGTCTTCATCAGTAACCTGAGGACATAAATCATTTTTTTTACCGAGCCCTGTCGTTTTCCCCGCGTGATCACAGACCTGTAGAATAAGAACCACTTGGGACCTAGTTAGAAATGTAGTAAATTCTGGAGCCTCGTCCCAGGCAGACCTACAAAATCAGAGACTCTTGAGGTGGGGCTAGAAGTCTGGCTTGACCTGGGCCTCCAGATGTCCAGAGGCTTGCTCAAGTTCGAGAAATATGACTCTAACACGCTAATGGTGAATTTTGTCAGTGAATGAAACTGGAGAGAGTCTGGCTCTGTTTCATACAAAATTGACTTATGACCCGAGAATAAGGTGTATTTTCTCTCCTACGAACCTTTTTCTTGGTGAGTGTGAGGTGATAGCCATCCCCAAATGCTTCCTTGAGGTAAAAGGGGGATCCACAGCAGCGCAGCCCTCCCTGCTCCAGGAAGGCGATGCGGTCACTCAGCACTTCAGCCTCGTCCAAGTGGTGTGTCGAGAGGATGATTGTTCTGGCTTGAAAATACAGAGTGGAACAACTAAGAATGAAAAATGGAAATACAGTTCCTAAGACATATAGAGTTAGCATGAGTAAATCCTGTGATTTATGGGAAGACTCACATTGCATGAGCTAACAGAAAAACTGACCAGAAGGAGCTTCCAAAAGGATCAAAAAGAAATTCAGGAGTGTTCCTAAAATATTTGGAGGTCTCTCTCTTTCCAACCCCCTCATTTTATTCACCACTAGGAAGCAGCAGTAATTTTAAAGACTTTTTGAATATTCCTCTCTGATTAATCCACTCCACTCTGATTGCTCTTTGCTTCACATCCTGTTAGCACTTATTTAGTCTGTTTTCAGTTTATTTTCATTTGTGTATGTTTGGTATCTCTAATTAGATTCTAAACTCCTCTAGGCAGAATTTGGAACTTCTGTTGGATTTGCATACTCTCACAAAGGCCAGTTAAGTGGTCAACTCCCAGTGGGCACTGCATTGATATTAACTAGTTGACCCAGAAATTTAGTTGTGAGAAATGAATACTTGGGAAAAGGAAGAGGCCATGTGAGGACTTTCATAGTTATCATAAACAGAAAGGCTTCAATTTGCTTGCATGTATCCCAGAGAGCAAACTTATGACTGTTGGGTAGAGGAGTTATAAGAAGGTATTCATACCACTTTTGTTCTTCGATATAACATCCCATATACTTCGGCGAGAACATGGGTCAACTCCAGTGGATGGTTCATCCAGAATGACCACTCTTGATCCACCAATGAGAGCTATGGATATGGATAACTTCCTCTTCATGCCTCCTGACAATGTTCCAACTCTCTTATGACGATGGCTATATAGTCCAGTATCTTTTAAAGTCCTTCAAAAATAATGTATGGTGGTTATTTTACAGATAGACCATTTAAATATTGGAGAAGTATAATAAGTACCCTAAATGATAGATATTCACTAAACAACCATTATATGCTCAGCAAGGTGCAATAAACTAATGAAATTCATGACATAATTTTCAATTATGTATCATCTAGTTGGAGTCATAAAATTCATGCTTAGGAAACAACATAACAGAATATATGACTCATTATTTTATTCATTCATTTGACAAATATTTATAGAGCATTTGGCCTTTTAGTGCCAGACTCTGTTTTAGATGCTGGGGGAAAGAAGTAAGCAGATAATGTTCCTACCCATAAACAGATTATTTCTAGCATGTGTGTGTATCAGGAAGGACGTGAGAAAATTTAGTCGATAAACATATTGCCACGTAAAATTATTATATGCCAGGTGGGGATAAACACAATAAAAATGAAGAGAGCAGAAGACATGGGATAAATAGTGCCTGGGGCATGCTGTTTGAGGCCCCTATTTTATATATGGTGGTCTCCTCAGAAGGTGACATTTCATTAGAGACCAGGAAAGTGGAAGAGTATGTCAAATGGCCATTTGGGAAAAGCTGCTCTACGAGAGGAAATGGGAAGTGAGAAGCCCTGATGCTGGAGCAAGCTGAGCATAGTCACGTGTGCAGCTGGGCTAGTGTGCCCAGGGCAGAGTGAATGTTGGGAGACTAGAAATAAATGAATCAGAAATGAGACTGCGGGCCAGCCATGTAGGCTTGGATAAAGACATCACTGAGTTCCTTCTACATTGAATGTGGTGAGAAGACGTTAGAGGGTCTTCATCTCAGGGATGGCAGGCTCTGATCTGCAGGTTACACGGGTCACCCTGGCTGCTCTTTGAAGATTAGACTGTATAAGGGAGAATAGAAGCTGGAAGTCCAGCTGGGAGACTTGGACCAGTACAGTAGCCATGGAGATTAGAAACAGAAGATTCGGGGCAATACAGAAGCCACAGTTGCAGAGATTTCCACAATTCCTGTATATATTAAGTGTATTCAATACCGGGGAAATAGAAAAACTAAAATTCAAGTGGTTTGTGAGGAAATGTTTCCTATTGGTATTATTACTGTAACTTGAATTCTCTCTTTTAAAAAAGAAGTTTATTTATTTGTTTGTTTATTTATTTATTTATTTTTAGAGAGAGGGGAAAGGAGAAAGAGAGGGAGAGAAACATCACTGTGTGGTTGCCTCTCACTCATGCCCCCAACTGGGGACCTCACGTGCAACCTAGTCATGTGCCCTGACTGGGAATCAAACCAGCGACACTTGGCTCGCAGGCTGATGATCAATCCACTGAGCCACGCCATCTTGAATTCTCTTTGAGAGGTGTTAACAACACACATTCTCAGTCCACCCACAACTGACCTTTTTACTTCCTCGTGCAGCTGCTTTTTAGTCCAGTGAGGAACCTTGATGGAGCCATATAAGAGAAGGTGTTCTTTGGTAGTGAGGTAACTAAACAAGACATCATGCTGCATGCAGACTCCCATGCTCTTCCGTACGCTGTGTAGGTCTGTTTTGATATCTTTTCCATAAACAAAGATGGTACCTGCCGAGGCCCCAAACAGCCCAGTCAACATGGAACTGAAAACAGAGAAATGATAAAGTTGGTGTAAACCAAGCATTGGAGCTAGACTTTTAGGAAGAAACACAACTCAGTTGTTAGCAGAAAAATGTTACCAGTCTATTTCCTTTGGCAAGGTCAAACTACGAAAGAAAATGGTATTAAATAGGAATAAAAAATAAAAGTTACTTTCAAAAAGTTCTTAATAATTTGGAGTGTTGCATAAACACGACATAATGATGATGATGATAATGGTGGGATAGTGGTGGTAATAATGACAGAAATGGTTGGACTTTTAAATTGCCAGTACATTCTCTCCTTTAGCAAACTGGTGTGCTTCCTTGGCATCAGAGAGTATCTATAGGTTGTTATTCTCAAATTGAGAACTCTACCCCAGTTCTCATCACCCAGTTCCAGGCTTGCTTTATACATTCAACAGACAAGGCTACGTCTCCAGAAGATATCTTCCATGGTCCTCAAACTCAACACACTTAAAACTGAACTTCCAGTCTTTGCACTCACACCTGTCAACATTGGTGTGTTATCTCCTTCACCATAGAGTGAATTCACACAGTGGTCACACAAGCCTCAGATCCAGCTGTTTTTGTGTCTTCCTCCCATCTCTGTCCCACAACCACCACGTCTTTCCATTCTCCCAGCCACGCCATAGTGCAAGCCACTGGCACCACTTGCCTGCTGTTGCGGTGTGCTTCCAATTCTACCCTTGCATACTCTTTGGCCTTCTCTAGTCCCTTGGTCCACTCTGTGACTAGACTAGACTCAGATAATTCCTGGTCACCTAGATGGTGGGTAAATGGGGCAATTATTTAATATCCATTTTCTTCACTAAAATGTAAGCTCTGTGAGGTCAGGGAAAGAATCTGTTTTCTCACTGCTCTGTCTCAGTACCTAACTAGTGCTGAGAACTTCAGTGACTACTGTGGATTAAATGGGGAATCAGTATAACACGCAATCCTTCCCATTAAAACACATAGAACATATTTTATTCTTTCTATTAAAGGTTCATACTCAGGAAAATAAGATGGTGACTTTCTCAGCTAAAATGACAGCTTCCTCTATCTCTTTTGCTCATTGGCTTCTTGTTGCCTGTTAGAAATCTAGCCTTTTAAGCATTCTATTCACACTAGAAAGCCAACTCTGAATTTAAACAGGCCACATAATACAGTTACATGTTCACTCATTCCATGACCTTCCTTGTCCCCATTTATTTACAAAATAAATTAATTTAAATACACTTTGGCAATCACTGAATTTACTCATGATGATACTAAATAGGATATTCAGCTACTGACACTTTTTCTCAGATAAGGACTAGAGCGGCAACAGCACCTCAGAGCTGACTCCCCGGTAAGCAATGCAGAACGTGGGAGGTGAATAACAACAACAACAATCTAAACAATGTCACTTTTCAAACACTTGAATCTCTTCTCCAGTCAAACATAGGAAAGCACTAGTTCAGTGAAGACTGAGAAAGAACAGCCCATGTGCCACTTCTGCCCTTTTTGATCTCCATCTCCAGGCTGGTGATTCTTTCATTTCTTTATGAAACAAGGGAGAGCTTCCCTGTGAAGGAGCAGCTAGGGCTGAGTGTGTTTATACCAGCACATGTAAACTCAAGCTTATATGTGATCCAGGATAGAATGCAAATAAGTGAAACAGACTGGACACATGAGATAGTATGGATTGGTAAGGACCAGAAATAAACCAGGAAGCAGATGCCTCCTTTAAGAGAAAAGTCACTAATATGCCCCAACCAATTGTCCCAGCCCAAGACTGTGGATTCAATGTTGCCATAAACTTCTTTTTATCTAAGAGATGCTAAGAATATTTTTTAATGAGAAAATTCCCTTATTTTTAAATATTGGCACTGAATTAAAATTTTTAAGAAATACTGGGTGAGCCAATATGAGGTAGAACAAATAAGCTTGTCTGGTGGGCCTGATCTGGCCTTTGCGCTCAGTTTGGGATGTCTGACTTAGACTCCATCTTTTAGTATATAAATTAAACCATCTTAATCCATCTGGGAGATGTAATGGCTTTCTTTCTTCTTCTTCTTCTTCTTTTTTTTTTTTTTGAAAGAGTTGAGGAAACATTGAGTAACATGCTTCCACGATAATAAGTGTTATAAAGTAACATACATGGTGGTAGTTTTCCCAGCTCCATTGGGCCCCAGCAATGAAGTGATGTGCCCTTCATAAAAGTTCAGATTGAGGTTATCAACAGCAGTTTTTGAGCCATAGATCTTTGTGACTCCATGCAGGGCAACTCCAACTGTTAGATCTTTAGGTTCAGGTTCAATATTGGAAGAAAACATGTGTTCAGGACCTGGAGAGAAATCAAGACAAGTGTTGTAAGCTCACCAAGAAAGAAATTGCAGCTAGATTTAGCTTTTTCCTAGTTAAAATGACAACCATCTACATAAATATAATTCTGGAAGCAAGTGATCTATTATAGTTTTAAGCCTCCTCACTTGCTTAAAGAATATGGAACTGCATTCTCTAAGATCTCTATGGCCCTTCTCTGTCAGAAAATATAGTCCCTCAAAATAGTATAATTATAATGAATTCTGTTTTATTTAACAAATTCCAGATATTCAAAAAACAAGTCTAAGGTTTGTTTCCCTGATTGATAGGATGATACCAACTTATGAAAGAAATGTGTACAAGGTGTGATTTTACAGTGACAAGGCTAGCTCATTAGCTCAGACTTGTGGTTTATAGAATCCAGTTCATTAATTACTCTCTACATCTCCTTTAGGCATCACAAAAGGACCACTTTTATGGACCATCCTTACTCTATAAAGATGACACCATTCATCCAATGTCAGCAAGACATGAACTTTGAACTGTTTGCCCAGTGTCGGCGATAAGTTATGCTAACCTATCCATACTTGTTACTAAGTTACTCCTTATGACTAGTGACAGATGGCTGGAGTTAGGGGTACAGATTATGGCCAAGGAAGAAAATTATTTTCTGTGTGAGTCTAACTGGACCACGAAGGGATTTGCAATCTTGAACTAATTAGCGCTGTATGCTAACCAACTGAGTTAATGAGCCTAGAAAAAGCCACAGTTTAGTCTCCATAAGAGTCCAAACACATATGTGTAGACATATTCATCCATGATGAAAAGAATGATCTTGCCATTGAGGAAAACATAGTTAAAATCACTCGTCACGTAAATTTTATATCACTTCTCTTATAACAATGCACGTAGTTAACCTACTTGTCTTACTGGCAGAGGGGTTGGTGTTCTGCATCATGATATTAGTAAACATAAGGCCATTGCTCTTCTCATGCTTCACCTCTGCATATCCAAATTGCTCCTTCCAATAGGAAGGAAGGATTGGGAAATACCATGGAGCTGCCATGCCGTATGTACCTGTAATAAACATGTATTAGGAAAATTAGCTATTAATTGATTACTAATATTAAACTCTAAAAGCTAAATAACAGATTACTACATATGGTTCAGGAAGTAGTTTAATTTTTTTGATACTGTATAAAACTAAAGAGTGGTCTCAGTTTTCAAAGTAAAGTAAAAAACATAGCTTTAAAAAATATTCTCTCCTTTTTGAACAGCTTCATTGGGATATAATTATATATCATAAAATTTACTCATAAGTACAGAGTCAGATGACTTTAGTAAATTCATAAAGTTGTACAACCGTCACCACATATTAGAATACTTCTATAACTTCAAAAAGTTATCTCATGCCCATTTTAAGATAATCCCTGCTCCCACCCAGTCCCAGACAATCACTAATCTTATTTCTATCTTTACACATTTGTCTTTTATAGAAAGTTTATATAAATAGAATAATACTCTTGTATTCATTTACAGCATTTACAAATATAAATATGGCTTCATGGAAAACTTCTAAGCATGTGAGAAATTATGACCACTTGAGAGCTAGGAAGGGAAACTCCAACTAGTCATTTTCCATTAGAATTAGGTAAATTCTCATTAGGATGAAGAGACTTGAAAAGACTGGATTCCATGCTTCTTAATTCACTCCATCCTTTAAAGAAATATCAGAGGAGGAGCTCACTAGGTGTATTATCTCATCCTGAAAAAATTTTAGTTAATTTTGGAATTTAAATATTTATTTTTAAAAATTATATATGGTAAATCAAATATTAGAGAATATACATTAGCCAATTCCTAGTGGTGACAACCATAAGAAGCAGGTATGTATAGGAAGTAAGTCCATACCTGGGAAAACATTCCTGACATACCAAGCAATAATGAAATAAATGAAAGAGTCAGCTACAATCAGACCGCACAACCAGCCGAAGGAGGTGGTGTCATCCTGAATCGGTGAGCTGTACATATTTTCCCACTGAAGACCTATAAAGTGAACACACATATTTATTCTTGTGTGAGATGTATTGCAGTTTGGAACAATAAAATCCACATTTAAAGAAAGGAGCCTACCAATGCCCTGCTCTTCATATCGTGCGATATATTGACTCGCATAGCTGAATGCTGTTGGCGATAGAAGACTCTGTGAAGAAAACAAAGCAATGAGAGCTCTTCCAGATTACATATTTTCATCCAGATGGATCTTAACATACTTAAAGCTTTGGACCCATGTAGATAAAATCATGTTTAAAAATACAGAGGTCTCTTACCAAGTATGCTACAACTCTGAAAGGAGAGAAAATGGCAGAATATGAACTGAAAAATTATAACTTGAAAGATATTTGTCAGATATCCAAATATATATAGAAAATTATTAAATGTTTCTCAGCAACTTATAAAATAGATAAGTACAAAGTAATGCAATGTTAAGACTAAAATCAAATGAAATGTTAGAGGCCAGCCAAAATGTGTTTTTACTTCATAAATTGATTTCAGATAACAGAAGTATTGATAAAAACACTAAAATATCAATTAATTGAATATTTATTATTGCAACAAACTAAAATTTTAAGTTTCGTTTAAACCCAAAGTAGTCAAAATTACATGGAAGTTATTTATCACTTTTTATTTCTTTATGGCAAGCAAAGTTGTAATATGGCTTTTAGTCAATAAAGAGGTTTACTTCTGCTTTCCAAAGTTCATAATCTTAATGCTTTCACTAAAATTCTTAAATTAATTTAGCACATTTGAATTAAAAGGCAGAAAAGAATTCAAAATTGATAATATATTGCCAGTGCATTTGTTCTTATGCTTGTAAATTATATTGCATGTTATGAAAACCATGAAAATCATTGATATATGAGAATAATTCCAGTAATAGAGGCTTTAAAGTCAGAATTATTGATACTTTTTAAAATGTGACATGTTATATTTTTACTGTTCTTTCTTCAGGAACTATTTCTCAACAGTATCAACTTATGATTTTAGAAACTATGGGGAAAGTGTTTCCTTTTCATAGTCTTATAGTTGTATGGTATACAATGATGCAGAAAAAATTATCATTAGGACAATTAAGCTTATTTTGGCATCATTAAAGTTTTAAATTTAAATAAGTGTACATGTACTTTCAGTTTGAGAGTGTAAAACCAAAACAAAAAAGGGTCCATTTTTCTCACACACTGGCCATTCCATGTGACAGCTGACTCACCATGAACACTTTTACTACATAGCTCAACTCATCATCAACTGTAACCATAACAATAAATGGGAAAAAGGCAATGATGTAGATGAGGCTTCCAATCAGAGCTGCGATGTTGGTGTTGTTAAAGAAGACACTGATGAGATAGCTCATGGCAATAACCGAGAAGCTGTAGTCCGAAAAATACAGGAACAAAATGAACCCGTTTGTTTTAGGAAGAATATTGCCAAACTTGAGTATAATGATGAGGATGACGATGGTAACCAGTAAAAATCCAACACTCTCTATCAGCCAGGCAAAAAAGTGGCTGCAGGAGTTCACACCCATCATCTTCATGTACTGCAAGAAGGAAAAAGTGTTAGCTGCTGCTCAAGCTCATATATTCCCAAGTAACAATTTTTCTGTGCCATGCAAAAATACCCATGAAATACTCACATATATGAATTAGGTAGGCATCTTAATAATTTTCATAAGTCAAGTATTGGTCTATACATGCTACATGATGTTAATATGACCATTTATTCTAGCCCATCTTAGATTGTATGCTTATGCTCCCAGAGTGCCCAGAATATAATGAAATAATAAATAATTTTGATGGTGAAGTTTTTTTCTTCTACAATTCCATTTTATAACTGGTATCTAACTGATGTCTCCAGATTAAGTTAGTTTAGAGTAGACTATCAAAATTTACGATATCCCCTGAAGAATTCTACAACATGAGAATGACATTTGTGCAGTCGTGATTATTTCCAGCTAGTGAAAACCATGGCAAATTCAATGTTGGGACTGATATAATAAAACTACATAATTTTTTAAATAAACAGTCAATATTCATGTTCCTGGAAGAAATAAAACAGATTTGATTCCTGAGAATTTGAAACATGGAAACTTTGAAGGGAGGCTTTCTGTCCCCATCTTTAACATCACTGGCAGTCTAGGTCAAGGTTGTCATATTTGTTCCCCAAAACACATTCCTACAGTCAAAATTAACTCATATATCTTAGATATTCTATATCCCTTTCTCAATTAATATTTCTTTATAACTTGGTGATACTCATAGAAGCCAAGGTATTTACAAAGGTAGAAAAACAGCCCAGCATGATGTGTTTGTGCATTAACTCAGAAAGATTCTGAAAGATCTAAAGCCCCCTGGACATTGGTTGTCTTGAATTTGGTGACATGTGATACTTTGGGGGAACCTGGATATCCTGGCCTCTAGTTTTAATAATTCATAATTAATATTAAGCTTCTGAATCCAGTATTTTATAAAAATAACCCAAAATAAATATTCTACTAACTTTATAATCCCCACTTTTTTAACTTAACTTGTCTAGAAAAAATATTAGGAAATGCACTGGATCTTTCGCTCTGTAAGCAAGAGAATGAATTTTACTTTCTGCCTTTATAACTTACCACATTTTGATAACCCTGCTGTTCTGGTTGTTACCATGGAAACAGCTACCTGACTGCCAATAGTTTAAGCTGTGTGCTTTAAACTAACCACCACCGAGAAAAAGCCTCTGACTTTTCCTCTTAACTTCGCCCTTTCCTCACCCTGTTTTCTCCCTACTGCTTCACTCTTCCCAGGCCCTATCACCATTTGATGTCAAGACTCTACCTATGTTTCCATAAGAATAGATGTGTGGGTCAAAGTAAAAATATCAGCACGGAGCAAAGATTCACTCTGGAGGTTTACTCCAATTGTCACTTATCCATCATTGAAAACAAAATTGCATTTTGATGTGAAAAAAGACCTCATAGATCTTATTTTAGAAATTCTTTCCATGTACCCCAACCCATTTGATATAATTATTGCATCATGTTTCATGACTACATTTCAGAGATATGCACCCACTCAACTATGATCATGATATGTTAGCTTTTTATTTGACTTTCTTTCTATTTCTATTTTGAGGTGCTTTTTTAACTGAGTTTCTGCCTTTTTAAATATAATTAATGAGGAGTTATGGAACCCATATGGCTATTCCAAAGCTAATAATATTCACCACCAAATTTATGTGGCCTTCACAAAAGTATCTATTCTCCAAAGTATGTCAGTAGGAGACAATGTTAATATATTTCCCAAAGTGGGTATAAACTATCCAGGACACTATTGAGGACATAAAATAAAGTTGACTCCATGAGCATAAATGGGTTTTCCTTCCCTGACGATTGAGAGCTGCAGTACAACACATTTATATATTTAGAAAGTTCTCCATTCATTGCCTTGTTAAAGTATAATTGGGCAGACCTGAAGACCAGGACTAAAGGTGCTTATCATTGTAGTTTTGAAAATTTTGAGACTTGAGATCAGATTCCTATTCCTAAGAATGGTAAAAGGTGGAGACTGATTATTGCCTTTGATAAAAACAAATTGAGTTAGGTGCTTTCAAAATACTCACTACTTAACATGCTAGCATGAAACAAACTTCAGTGTTAAACTTCAGGGTTTTATGCCATGAGAACAGCTGTTTTCATAAAGAGCCAGAGCATGTAAGTCATCCATAAATTATCCAGATTCACTGTCAATTTTGTTATAATAAACAAGACCAAACTTGCTGATGGAAGATGGTCCACAGAGAATGGTTGGCTATGCCTTCTTGGATGGCATTGGTTGCTCCTCAAAGTGACAGCCGTGGGGTGCCAGCTTTGTAAGCAGAGTCATGTGTGTCATGCCTCCAAATCTGTCACAACAATTAATCAATACCTGATAACCTGCTGCTCAAGGAAAACCCTTCTGGACAGTGGCCAAAGCCTGCCCCAGTTTATGGCAGAAAATAATGAGAAAAGATTCGGTAACATTTTGCATAAATATGTTGCCACATTCAAGAGAAGCTTATGAACTGGGGCTGGCATTAGTGCTATCAGGAAAATAAACCATAATTATTCATATATTTACTTGACAAGTATTCATATATTTAATGGAATATTTACTTATTCAATTCAAAAAGGATGTCAAGCACTAATTTGTAAAGAATATTTTCTACCTCCATTTAAAAAATTCTCTTGAATATATATTAAAAGGATGCACAAGATGTTGTGATCATTACTTGGAATGTTCCAAATTTCCACTAGTGGAATGAATATGTATGTCAAAAAAAGCATAAAAGCTAAAGTGAAGCACCAAAGGACTAAAAATCCTTGCAGAGTTCTTGGTAACATCTCTGAAGCTAACAGGTATTTTAGTTTACCTAACTAAACTGAGAAAGAGCAACTCCAACTGAATATGAGCACTAAAATTCCCATAAATGACTTATATTAGATCAAATGGATGAAACATATCAGGAAAATAATATATAATATACACATATATATTATATGTAAAAAGGACTGTTCTATGTATTGTAAAAGCAGCTTTTATATGGCTTTTATATTTTGATTTTTAAAAGCAAAGAATGCAGAAGACCCAATTGAAAAAAAATTTTAATACTTTTTAAAAACTACAGTCTTAATTTCATCAATAAACTTATTTATCATTTATATTTGTGCTAATTTCTTTAGCAAGTTAAAGGAATTCATTGGAGTCATACCATAAGAAAGTAAAAGATTAATGGTTTCATTGAAATAACAACTCACTTGGTTTTGCCCAGATTTGAGAACAATTACAGAAGAAAAATAGTTGTTTTTTTACTTTTTGGATTTAATTTGGAATAGAAGGAAGCAGAGAGTGGGTAGCTTTATACCTTAACTAAATATAAAACAATGGCATTAAAAAGTGACTTTGAATCTCTGGTAACCTAAGAGATTATCATCATCTTCAAAAGATTCTATGCTAGTAAAATAAGGTTCAATAAGATTCTATGCTAGGAGAGTTGGATGGGAAGTCAAAATACTTGAGTTCTAGCAAGGTCTACTGTTAACTAGCCCCATAGCTTTCAGCAGGTCACCTACCACTTCCTGTGTTCAGCTTTTTTATCTTTAAAAGGGAGGAAGTTAGTTTAGAACAATGGACAGTGGAGGGAGGCTGAGCAGGAGACACCGGGCATATTCTACTCATTCTTCACCTGCTTCCATTCATCTCATAAATAGACCCGATTCCTTTGAATTTAGGACACCACCGATTTTAAGACATGCCATTATTTTACATGCAACCAAGAAAGAAAAATAACTGCCAAATAAATTATGACACCCTATTAAACGCATCCCAATTTCAGAGGCTTTAAAATGTGTAGGAAAAAATCATTACCCTGGAACTGATAAAATATGTATAATTGAATGTTTCTTCTCTTTTGTCAGTGAGAGAGCTACATTCTGGAAATATAGTGCTGAGTGAAGTCTTGATGATAACACTCAGAAAATTTAAGGGATTGGACCCAAGTGAATATGAACTGGAAGACTCAGAGCCTGATTCTCTGATTCCAAGTTCACTGATCTTTCATGATCTTTCATTATATGACTTTGACCTCCAAGATCAGGTGGTTAAATTTTGAAGGCAGATGCCTGAAAAATGAAGACAGAGCTACCAAGCAGAAACTGGTTCACTGTTTAAAATTACTTTTATGTCTTAAGTTGAGAAAGGATTCTTCATTATGCTTTGATAATTTTTTGGTGACATATATAAATGCACTTAGAAACTACCATTTTTAAGACATACAATAATATGATGTATGTATTTTATACATATATATATCACATATATGTATATCCACACATATTTATTGTGTGTTTCTACCACAAATAGTATTTTTAAGGTAGATATTTATTTTGAAGTAGAAAATAACTTAGTTGTTATCACAGTTTTCTACCTCAAAGTTTCTCTTTAATCTTTGAAGATTCACTTCTAAGTACCAGGAATCTGAAAGAAAAATATAAGGTAAAACTTGCAACCAAAATCATGGTCCAAGGCATGGATTCAAGTTTTTAAATTGGAACTAAGAAACCATGGTAGCCAGTCCTGAATACAACTGGGTTCAAGCCAGAGGAGGCGACATTGACCAACTTGTAACTGAAATTTGAAAATGCAGCTGTGAGGATCGACCAGAAACTAAACAAAGAAAGGTAGCAGGTGTCGGTTCAGACTATATGACAGCCTTGGAAGCCTGATGTGGAACTAATAAAAACATGAAGCCATAATTTATGCCTTGTGCGGAGAAATCATCAATTGCCGAAAAGCACTGGCAAAGTGAGTTTGAAAAGTACAATTAGACTAACAGGTTACCCTAACCTCATTATCTCAGATTGTCAGCCAGGACTTGCAATAATTATTGTGCTCCCGTTCTGAAATGTTCCTGTTTTCTCTTTGCTTGTGAATGTAAGAAGGGACTTGTTATAGGATGAGAAGATAAAATAATTTCTATTACAACACAATCCAAAAGTCACACAATGCTTTTTTGTAAATTCTAAAAAGAAGTAAGATATTTGGGATTTGGCGATAATGATGAAGAATATGCTCAAGAAGAGTTCATGCTTTACATCCTAGATACTCCCTTCCGTTGTTACATTATTAACTGAATCAGTCAGTAGCTTAACATAAATTCTTAGCCTACAAATCATGAATTAGTGGGAGATAGAGGAGAAGATAATTGAAGGAGCCAAGTTATACTGGAAAGAGAATTTGCTTCCTGAGAGCAGAAACAAGCCATATGTCTCTGTCTCTGTCTCTATGTCTCTGTCTGTCTCTGTCCATGCCTATGTCTCTGTCTCTGTCTATGTTTATGTCTCTATGTCTATGTCTGTCTTTGTCTCTGTCTCTATGTCTTTGTCTATCTATATCTAGAGTTGACTCATGAACAACACACATCTGAACCTCATGGGTCCACTTACATGCATATTTTTTAAATAAATATATAGTCAGCCCTCTGCATCACTGGGTTTTACATTCCCAGATTCAACCCACTATGGATCAAAAACAGTATTTTCGCTCCATGGCTGGGAATCTGAGAATGGGGAGGGTGGACTGCATGCACTGATCTATGACAATTTATATAAGCAACTTGAGCATCTGAGGATTTTGATCTGTGGGGGTCCTGGAACCAGTCTTCTGTGGATACCAAGGGATTGAAGTTTTGGGGGAGTCAAAAGGGATATGTAAATTTTTGACTATGCAAGGGTCAGCGCTCCTACTCTGCTCATTATTCAAAGGTCAACTCTAGATCTATACTTATATTTACATCATCATTAGGACTCATTTAGTTAGCATGCCAATAATCTTCTTGCTTTAATAGTATTATTGTTTTTAATACTTCTTCTGTTAGATCTTAAGTCCTATAGGTAACTTTCTGGGCAAAAAATTAGTCTTAGAATCATAAATTGTACTTAGATTTTACTCAGAATTATTAAGATTTTGTTTTTCAGAAACACTTACATGTAACATCTACATAATTTGGGGGTGGGGATAAAAATATTGCCTTTTCAGCTGCCTTTTTGATGCATAAAATATATTTCTAATTCACAAGGTATGGCTCAGGCTTTCTGAGTTTGTATAGGTACAATGCAAATCATAGTAATTAATTATTATAGGAATATACCTTATTCACAATAAGAAAAAATTCTCAACGTACCTCATGAAGCCGGAGGTCTTTTTCATAAACAAGCTTTTTTACAAATGCAGCTATAAATACAACCCAGGCAACCATGAGCACAATTGGAAGAGAATAAGAGACACTGGTTAGGAAGCTGTAAAAAAAAACAAAAACAAACAAACAAAAAGAGAAATCCAGTGACCAAAATGAATGTCATACTTGCAGATAGCAATAAAAAGAAGACACTCCTCCTTACACTTAAATTATACTGCTTTTTAAAATTGAGAATAATCATTGATATACCTTTTACTTATGAAATGTGAAGCTGATCTAACAGTAGGCACATGATTTTCTTGCTCTAATGTTGCAAGAACAACAACAACAAAAACAGCTCCGAATTGCTAGATAAAATTGCCATATTGTTTAAAGTGTGTTTGAGTATGTCTTGTCCCAGAAAATTATTATATATATATATATAATTGCTAGGCTCAAAATCCTTCTGCCTAAACCAAATTCTTATCTAAAAGGCAAATTTAAAATTACATGATAATTGGTTTATCTAGCTAAAAGCTGTATCTTCCCAAATTACTGTATCCACCTACTCTGGAAGCTCATAGTGATTATTAAACTAAATTTCCCAATAAGATAAAATAAAGCTCAAAGGATTCAGTTTAGAATGCAGACAAAGAACTTGGCTTCTTTAAGATAATGCTTCAGGAGATTTTTCATAGACAGTATAGAAATGTTTTTCTCTGGTAATATGCTAACCAGAGGGTCAGTGAAAGACCTCATTGGGACCCACATATATTCCCGAGTGACCTCCCATGGTACCTGAAAGTTCCAACACAGTATTTCTCAAAGTTGAACATTCATCAGAATCACCCAAAGGGCTTATTGAAACACAGATTTCTGAGCCCCACCCATAAGCTTCTGATTTATTACATCTGGGATGAGGTAAGAAATTTGCATTTTAAACATTTTCCTGGAGATGGGGTGCTGCTGGTCCAGGGCCTTACACTTTGAGAACCATAGCTTCCTACCTTAGCCACCTTTCTATGAGCTGAGCAAATGAGTAGCTCTCAGTAAGGGAAGCTCTACATTGATTTGTTTTGCATTATTAGGCTCCACCAAAGCTTTTACGAGGAGAAAGATCCCAAGGCCATTTCCCTTTTAATCTATAAGGCTAAGGAATTACCTTCAAGTTCCGCCTGATAAATACAAGTATTAATGGAACATGACATCACCATCATTCATTCTCACTTTAGCATCCCGAGTGTAACACCATCAGAGATAGGAGGGGTTTTTCAGTGCAAAAGGAGTGAGGGTTGGGGCCATATCCAATGTTTTTGGTTCCTAGGAAACTGTCTGGCCTGAGGTAGGCATTTAAAGGATATTTTTTGAATGAATTTTGTCCTGGTTCAGGTCCAGCCTTATGTGGTTTCTCGTGCGAGCATTAGGCAAAAGCCCTCATCCATTAATAACAAACCCCCATAGTGATTCTCTTGAGTAACTGTATATTTTAGATTTGATACAGGATAAACAACAACAAAAATGCTGGTCTTGCAACCTAAGGACCAGTGCGCTACCAGTTTTACAACTTTGGACAAGTTACTTAACCTTTTTGAATTTTCATTTTTCTCATCTGGAAAGTATGGTCAATAATACCTGCCCCCATTTACCTTATGAGGTTCTTGGGAGGAACAGATGAAATAACATATGTGAAAGCACTTTGTATGCAGCACAGTTTATATGTGCATGTAAAGCATTATGATCATCCTCCCATAGAAATACACGGTACGATTACTTTTAGTCTTAAAAGAAACATCCACATACCCATCATCCCAGGTAAAAAAAATTGACAAGGGGTAAAAAGTGAGCAAGGAAATAGGTAAGAGTTTTCATTTAATTGAACCCACGGGTCTTTACTGTTTTTTTTGTTTGTTTGTTTTTTGTTGTTGTTGTTTGTTTTTAATATCTTGTTTATTTATTTTTAGAGAGAGGGGAAAGGAGGGAGGAAGAGACGGAGAGAAACATCAACGTGTGGTTGGTTGCCTCTTGCATGCTCCCAACTGGGGGTCTGGCCTGCAACCCAGACATGTGTCCTGCCAGGGAATCAAACCAGTGACCTTTGGTTTGCAGGCTGGTGCTCAATCCACTGAGCCACACCAGCCAGGGCTACTGTTTTTTAAAAGTAGTTTTTCTATTACAGTTGTTTCATTTTCCTCCCATTGCTCTCCCCTGCCCTGCCTCTCTCCTCCCTCTCCCACAGTCAATCCCCACCCTGTTGTCCACGTCCATGTGTCATTTACACTAAGTCTTTACTGTTAATGCACGTCACTGCATTTCACACATGCTTTAGACTGCAGAGTCCTGACTGGCCTCCACTGTCAGCAGTTCGCCTTGACAACCCACTGACAAAATCCTCACCTGTCTGCCCCGATCACTGCTGCACAAAGCATTATATAACCTCTTCTCATCTATATATAGCTCTTGAAGCTATGCATCCATACAAAGAAAAAGAAAAAAATCCAAAAGCATCTGAATTGCATAGAAAATGCAGTAAGTTGGCTGAATAATGAGTACAATTTCTTTAAAGTAATGTTCGGCCTCAAGCTTTTGTGTATGAGAGAACAGTCTTCTAACCTTTATTTTCTTTTTTTACTGTGTCATAGTGGAAGAGCCATTCAGTGCTACCTGACTGGCAGATTTCTTGAACATTCAAATTCAGTTTTCGAAAAGCATGATTCCTTACATCTTTTGTTCATTCAACAAAACCACTTCAGATAAACATTCCTAGCAAGTGTACTAATAGTATATTACATGGTTTTAGGTAGCACTGTATTTATCTTTTGATGATGTGTTCCATCAAAATTTTCTTTACAATTGACCACTTAGTGACAGGTTTTTAATTAAATGAGAGTTGGGAGAAATTTTGAGATTGTCTCATTTAACTCCCTCATTTGGTTATAGAAAGGTAAGACCAGCAGAGAGTAGGTAACGTGAAAATCACGCAGTCCTGCACTCAAGGCTGGAGTCCAACGTTCTGCATTCTGGCAGAGAAAACATGGATCGTTCAGCAGGAACGATCCCATCATGTTGGTAACCATGAGCAGCAATGTTAGAGCTATGCCCTACAGCGTGGACCAGAACCTTTCTTGGAAACAAGCATTTGACAAAGGTTTGGTGAATATTATTATCTCTTTCCCTTAATACATGTGAATGAATGGACAGAAATGAGTTCTCAAAAAAGTGGCTGATTGTTAATAAGGGCTGAATGTGTACAGACTTACTTGTCTTTCATATAGCAGGGATAAGGAATTGCTTGGACCTGGACTGCTATTTCCTGGGAGTTTCTTCCAGTCTGCAATTCAATGATTGCTCTTTCAATATTATCCTGTAAGTAAACAAAAGCCCTGCCGTAGATCTGGTTGTGTGATGGAGAATTATGTGGCCCTGGGGCCCAAATCTTAGTCCTTATGTTTCTTGTAGTCTGTGACGTCTTGAGACTCATGCGGATGGTATATTTTATGACAGGAGGAAGAGAGACATCTTCAGAGTCATAGGCTCTGTGTTGGCTTCTGTTAGAAGGAAGCTTAAAAATAACACCTAAAAATAGAGTGGCAACAACAGCAGAAAGGTTATTTTATGGTTGACATTATTCATTGTTTGGGAGGTACACACACATAAGGGACTTTCAAATGGGCAATTGAGTAGTAATGTGACAGTAAGTTCAGGGTCCCAATTTATAGAAAAAATGGCTAATTGGCAGTAACAACCTTAGCGATTCAAAGCAAGAGTTTGAGGATATAATCATAAACTAAGTGTCCAGATTAAATATATCACTCTAAGCCACTTACTGAAATAAAAAACAAAAACACACACTTTACAATGAATAATCTCGATAATTACAAGGGTTGATTCAACTTTACCCTGTAACTATGAAATCCTTTTCAGTCTTAATTTTAAGCATACCAACAAAATTACACATAAATTGAAGGCTGCTTGGATGATATGGCTGGTTGACTACATGAAAGGTTCTTGTTTCTAAGGACATCAGAGGGGACAGTGATGACCTCCACCCCCCGATTACTTTACTGAGTTCTGGATAAAAGAGGCAAGGGAAGAATTTGGCCAATTTTAATACAAAGAGAAGTTCAAACTCTAGTAGAATAACACTTACTTCCAAAGAGTTCATTGCTTTTGGAGAGTCTTTTAGCTTCTCTCTCCATTTCATCTATACTTTCTGCTGCCTGAATACGATCATATAAAACACAGGAGGAAATATTTACTGATAGGGAAGATAGTGTGTTCAGATGATCAATGAGGTCAATGCTGTTCTCTAATTTCAGCCTTAGAATGTCTGAAGAAGCAAAGCAAAACAGACAGAAAGCATGTTATAACATTGTATTAGAATGTTGTTTCTTCTAGTAGTAATGAGACAAAACAATGATTTGGTAAGTATATGCTAAACTAGACTATAAGTAATAAAAAGTTGTAGAATTTACTCTAAAAAGATCTAGTACTCTAAATTCAGGAAAATGTGTCCAGTTGTGCAAATATTCATTAAACAGAATGTTCAATTGCAAGTACAGTAAACTCAAGTTCAAAGAATAATACACAGTGAAATAAGTCAGGCAAAGAAAGAAAAATACCATATGATATCACCTAATACAGGAAACTAAAGAACAACACAAACAAAAGAACTAAATAGAACAAAGAGCAGAATAGCAGTCAATAGGGGGGAGGGGGGAGGGAGAGAGGGGGGATAAGTGGGGGAAGGGTTTAGTCAAAGAACCCGTATAAAAGACTCATGGACACGGACAACGGGGAGGGATATGATTGCGGGAGAGGGGGTGGGCTGGGTGGGGGAGAGAAATGGGAGAAAAATGGGACAACTGTAATTGAAAAACCAAAAAAAAAACAAACAAAAAAAAAAAAAAGAAGAATACAAGCTAATTTAAAAGTGTATTCTGCTACAATTTAATTAACCAATCACTAAATGTGAAAAAAATTTTAATGTATCTATATGCAATTAGAAAGAAAATTATAAACTAGAGACGAAAGTTTTAAATAAGCAGTAATGCCTGTTTTGTTCAGGGAATGGGAATATAATAATTTAAACAAAGGAAAGTATGCCTAGTGTGTAGAACAAATAAACTGTATCATTCAATAAGTTGTGCTAAAGAATCATTTCTTAGGGTACTGTGAGATCTATGTCACACATATAACTTTCTAATATTGTTTGATTTAAAACCTGTGTGGGTTATCTCTACTGATATCTGTGTTAATCTAGATTAAATGATCAAGATTTTATTTTAGGTATTTACTCAGGAAGAAAGAGAATTTAATTGCTTTTCAATTTCATGATTTCTTATTAGGAAATCAATGGAAACAAAGGGCAAATATGAAATTGCAAGTTAATAAATCACTTGGCCAATTAAATTTTTACTGATTTCATCATTGTGAATACTGAGAAGGCTGTGAATATCATAAATCCCTCCTCATAGAACCCAAACAGGTCTTTGCCATTGTCCAATATAAGACTAAATTTCTAGCAGAAGGCAACTTTTAAAATTCTAATTGTCATTAGAATTTAAAATGAGCAAAAGAGAGATGTACAGCGGTGGTCTTTGTCACTACAAAGAACACCCCTAGTGCCTAATTGCAACTGGGACTTACAGAAAAATTCAGCAACTGGCTGTGATAGGAAATAACATGTGGGAAAACAAACAAAGAGACCAGTTCACTTAAAAATATTAGTGGCAGAGCCATGCCTTCACTCCACATCTTCTGATTAAGACAAAAAATGGAGGCTCACAGAGGTTAAAAAATTTTTCTAAGGTCACACAGCTAGGAAGGGGGCAGCTCCAGATCAGAACTCATAGACTGACAACAGAGACACTGCACTCTCAGCCATTGCAATAGAAGATGCCAGTAGGTTTTGACAATGAGGGGGAAGACTGTTGGTTTTTGGATCTGAAGAAAGGGGAACCATTTGACTTAGCCTTTGAGGAAAATTGGATGGGAAATCTGACTGCCATTACTTGAAGGAAGTTACAGGAGGACTTAATTTATCAAAAAATTTTATCCAAATACTTCTAATAGGAAAGAAGTTGCAACAAGCACATACTTATGTGTCTGTGATATTACCTAGACTGTATCTATAAGCAAAAAATATCTAGGTGACTGAACTTCTGGTCAAGTTAGAGGTGTAGGTAGACAAGCTTCACTTCCTAAACAACCACAAAAATAATTTCAACTAAATCTCAAAACAAACAACACCCAGAATTGTCAGAAAATGTGGAAGTCTGACAACCAAGGATTTAAAGAAAACACATTCATCCAGACAAGTGGCTTTTACAGAAAGTCAAAGCAGCTCTACCTAATACACAGAAACAAACACAGAGAGGGTTTCAAATTGAGGAGACAAAGAAATATGGCCCAAATGAAAGAACAGAACAAAACCCCAGAAAAAGAACCGAATGAAACAGAGACAGCCACCTATCAGGATGTTTAAAGAACTTATTGAGTATGGCAACAACATAAAGGAAGAAATGAAGGGTATGCTAAGTGAAGTAAAGAAAAATCTACAGAGAATTAGCAGTGAAGGGAAAGAAGCCAGGATTCAAATCAACAATTTGGAACATAAAGAAATAAACATTCAGCCAGAACAGAAAGAAGAAACAATAATTCAAAATAACAAAGATAGTATAAGAAGACTCTGGGACATCTCTAAACATACCAACATCCAACGTCCGAATCATAGGGATGCCAGAGGGAGAAGAGGAAGAGCAAGAAATTGAAAACATACTTGAAAAAATAACGAAAGAAAACTTCTCTAATTTGGTGAAGGAGATAGACATACAAGTCCAGGAAGCACAGAAAGTACCAAACAAGTTGGACCCGAAGAGGAACACACCAAGACACATCATAATTAAAATGCCAAAGGTTAGAAATAAAGAATCTTAAAAGCAGCAAGAGAAAAGAAGAGAGTTACCCACAAAGAAGATCAGCTGATTTCTCAAAAGAAACTTTGCAGGCAAGAAGGGGCTGGCAAGAAGTATTCAAAGTGATGAAAAGCAAGGACCTACAACCAAGATTATTCTATGCAGCAAAGCTATCATTTAGAATGGAAGGGCAGATAAAGTGCTTCCCAGACAAGGTAAAGCTAAATGAGTTCATCATGACCAAACCCTTATTATATGAAATTTTGAAGGAACTTATTTAAGAAAAAGTAGAGAATCAAAACCATGAGCATCAAAAAGACAATAAATTCACAACTATCAACAACTGAATCTAAAAAAGAAAGGAAGAAAAAAAGAAGAAAGAAAGAAAGAAAGAAAGAAAGAAAGAAAGAAAGAAAGAAAGAAAGAAAGAGAGAAAGAAAGAGGAAGAAAAACAAAGCAAACAGCCAAAACAGGGATAAAATCATAGACATGGAGATAATTTGGAAGGTTATCAGCTGGGAGGATGAAGGGGGAGAATGGGGAAATAGTGTATAGATTTATGGATTAAGAAGCATAATTTGTAGGAATAAAATAGATGGGGGGATGTTGAGAATAGTATAAGAAATGGAGAAGCCAAAGAACTTACATGCATGACCCATGGACATGAACTAGGAAGGGGCAATTGCTGGGGGGAAGGGTATACCAGTGGAAGGGGGCAAAGGGAGAACAAGTGGGACACTTTAATGAAATAATCAATAAAATATACTTTTAAAAAAGTTTAAAGTGAAATGTTTTGCTTGATACATATGTTGGTGGGGGAGGGGTAAAATTGTAGATAAACAGTGGCCTCCAGTGGCCATTGGAAATCAACACAGCACTAAGGATTCTTTAAAAATGTTGGTAGACAGACTCAAAGAAAAGCTGTGAAGGTCACTGATCCGCAAATTCAAACTATACGGCACCTTAGATACTAAGTTACTTATACAACATATACAACTACACAAACATCAATTGTTATATTCATTTTAGTTGTCTTAATACTAAAAATCCCATCCTATATCTAATGTTAGGAATGATAAAATTTATATAAGAACTTTGTAGCATATCCCTGATATTTTGGTTCCTTACCTAAATGAGACTTTTAGAGAATAAATACACTAATATTTTTCTTTAATCAAACTGGGCTAGATGACATAAATTCATACAATTACACTGGATAATAAAAATGTAAGCATAATTCCTCCCCACTGGTTTGCAATCTAAGGCACTTTGTCCCTGTAGATCCAGGGAGGAGGAGGGGTACTTGCTCTCCTGCTGCCAGTTTCTGAGGCTCTCAATCCCTTCCTCATACCCCTAGTTGCATAGCAACAATAAATCAGACAGAGTTAGACATCTTGCATCCCTTAGGTTGAGAGTGGGGATGTGGCAGAGAGAGTGTGCGTTCAGATGGTTTCCTTTGATCCTCTTCAGAGCTGGGTTGTTTTAAAGGACCGAGAGAGGAAGATCCAACCTGACTGCTGATTTAGATTTATTTTCTTTTGAATCTTTGCATTGCTTTTGTTTTGCTTTTGCTAACTCTATAACCTCTTCCAGTTCCATTCTGCGTTAGTAAAAGTGATTCTGAGGCCAATGGAAATAAAACGTAGCCAGAAATAAACAATTTCATCCTCCTTTGTCCTTAAGGACTTGCTTTGCTCTTAGCTACCTAAAAATAAAAAGGGTCTTCTTACTTTTAATAACCCACCAACTTATCTGTCATTTTATGAAAGGCTGCACTTACACAGAATATATTGCCTTATAGTTACTGAAACTAACCACAGTCACTGGGTATCCAAATAAACATTACTACTTATAATTGCACAACTAATGGGGAAGAAAGTGGGTATATGTCTGGGATTTCACTTTTCTTAGAAAAACTCGCTAAAAACCAAGTATAAAAGAAAAGGAGAAGAAGATGCTCTATGGGACAAAGGTTTTCACATTTCTGACACAACTAGTGAATAAAAGTTGTGTGACTATGGACTCACCAAGTTCATCTATCTGTTTTAATAGTTCAACGGCATCAAGTCCCACGGAGAACTTTATAAAAACTTGCACAAAGGGGTTCCTTAGCGTATTCTAACAAATAATAATAGGGAATTAGTGTTACTACAGGAGGAAAACATGTTTAATCATCATCTCTCTAACAACACCCACCGTGAAATGAAGTAACCACCCCTGGGCATTGTGAATGCACCATGTTGCAAAGACCCATAGACAAATTCTTGAGAAAGGAAGAGAGGGTATATGGCTGGTAATGTCCTGAACAGCTGGCCTTTTGCTTGTCTATAGACACAAATTGGTCAGCATGTTAACATGACCAGATATGACCATAATTATCAACATTAGGAGATTATATTCAATTTAGCAATTCTTTTTCCCATGGCTATTGTAGAATTTTATATATAACATATATAACATATTATATACAAAATTTTGATAGTTCATAATTGAATTTTGTCGAACTAAAACAAACACAAGCATTTTTTTACAAAGTGGGATGTCTTCATGGATCTGACATCACAACTCGTTTGTTTGTATATTAGTTCTACCACTTTCTAGCTGTGAAGTTTTTAGCAAGCAACCAGCCTTTTCCAGCCTCTGGTTATTTTTCTGTAAAGTAGAGATGAGTGACTCATCAGAACAGTCTACTGTAAATTATTACAATATTGTTTTAAATGCTAATAAGTGCAACTACCTGAACATGGAAAAATAAACCAATAATAAAACTTTAAATTACTCTACTCCATGGAAAGACTAAAAATTTTAAAATAAAACATAAATGCTTTAAAATATAAAAGCTTTTATAATTAGCTTCCAAAATTGGGAGATATACCTAGTAAGGTAACACTGAGACCTTGTTATGTGCTGGGCGCTGTCTAATAGAATTTACTTGATTTTCTCAGTTTTCAATAAGACCTTGAGGCAAGTACTGTCATTACGCCCAGTTAATAGAGGACAAGGCTAGGGCTAACATAAGTGTGTAAATTCCTTTGGAAGGAGACTTGACTTGGGGTGCTGAGCACACAATACGATATACAGACAATGTGTTGTAGAATTGTATACATGAAACTTAAATAATTTTTTAACCAATGCCACCTGAATAAATACAATAAAAATTTTAAGAAAAAGAAAGTGTCTTAATTCTCCTAAGGACACACAACAAGGCTCAAGGGGCAAGATGAATGAAGAGATTTCAACTTCATTAAAGAAATATTTATATATCTTCTATGTAAATTCATGGGCCCAGTTTTTATGTGAGTTAGGCTTAAGTTGGTTGTACTTTTTGAAGACAGTTCAGTACCATTTATTTTGTCCTTCCTAGCAATATCTTCTGTTTTATTATCATGGAGATAAATGAGTAAGAATAATATGTATTAATAAAGCATACATAAATATAATAAAATTGATTTGCTAAACACATAGCTGCTGAGGGGTCTAAGAGTAATTAGTAGCATGCAGACTGATATCAGGCTATCACACTGCTATATTCTATGATAACCTCAGTCCTTTAAAATCTGTTTACTGGAAATTAACTTGTGTTTCATGGAAAGACTGAATCAGAGTGTTATTAATAAGCAAAGCACTGTGTTAGCTATGATTCCAAGATGCTTGGCATCTTATTTTCATTCCCCCATCACTCCTTTTGCAATCATTTCTCTCTGTAATATATAATACTCCATTTAAATGACCCACACATATGATCCCTGCAAATCTGTGAAGTGATTATCAGTACACCCATTTTAGAAATTCATAAACTTCAGACCAAGTATTTTAAGGAATTGGCCTAAAAGTTCACAAATGGGAAAGCCAGATCTTTTGCTAAAAGTGTGAAACTTCAAATTCTGTGTACATTTGGAGAAATAAGTTTTTCCTCAATAATTAAGAATAATGACTTCCTTTGGTCTAGAACAGAATAAAGATATTTTCATTAGATGATGATCCCTTTATGGATATGATCATAGAATTTCTTCTTAGTAAATGACTGAACTTCAGAACTATTATACATAGATCATGTCCTTTGTTAATTTGCCACTTTAGCTAGCAAAACTTTCTTTAATGAAATATTATGTGTGGGCTTTTTATCTGTTCACAGAAAAAAGTTTTTGGGAAAAAAAAAGCAATCTTTCACATATGCCAATAAACTACTAAGTAGCCTTTGTTATCTGAGATTCACTGAAACAGGCCACTTAAAATAAATGTGTTTATAATTAGAACCAAATTTAATGTCAATTGTGGGGAAGATATTTGATGAAAAGTTTATTGTATATTAATCAAATATATTAAATATCTGTTTGAGAAACTTATTGCATTATTATAATAAAAATCAGGTTGTAATTATAACTATCCACTAATTGTTAGCAAAAACAAGTTCTAATAAAGTATGTTAAGGCTATAATTTTCCTGACAAAGTTGCATGATTCAAATCCTTTATGCTTAACTTCTTGAGCATGATTATTTAAAAAGGCATTAAAAATATATACTCTAGGGCTCCATCAATTTTCCAAGGGCTGCTCTCAATTCTTTGATAGACAAGCCTTTTTTTTTTTTTAAGCTCCTGCATTGTCATCATTACTGCCCATTTTCTCTTCTCCAGCAGATAACTGATCTAGCTCTGCTTGGTCCTTAATTATCAATAGCTCTGGGTGTGATTGAAACACTTCTCCATATTATTTGCATGACATTCAAAACATCCTGCATCTCTCACGAGAATAGTAAATTACACTCTTCAACCAGTGTCCACTGTATTTGAGTTGCATTGTCAAATCTTGGACCAAAACTAGAGTGTCATGTGTTCCAACCAAAGAACTCCCCAAAAGAAACATTCTTTTCCAGAGTTTTAGTATTTTAGGACATCTGCTTATTTTAAAATAGCAAAGCATAATTTAAAGTGGAGAAATAAATAAATAAACATATTTTAACTAGTTTTAGAGCATTGTATTTTTGGAAAACAGATTGACACCATCAGCTATGTCTCAAGATCAACTTGTAAGATGGCTTATCTCTGTATTACAGAAAAGCTGTGATACAAGAGGGAGGATGATTATAAACATGAATGACATATCTGTTATCCTATCTCAGACCCACTCTCTGAAGGAGAGGAATTTTAATCTGTTGAATATAGATTCTGAGTCCCTATCTTACTATTCCCATAATGAAGGCAATTAAAATCACAAAGAATTATTATATAAATTGTATGAGAGTGATTGACAGACCCCTCTCTTACCTGGAGCATTGGAATTGTCTGGTTTAACAGGTGGAATGAATTCATGAAAAGTGGTGACTGATTCATCCACTCTTGAGATTTTTCTCTTAATTCTGCCAGCTGTCTCAGAGTTACATTAGACTTAAAGACAAAAATAAAACAAAATAAATTAAATGAAATAAAAACAGATCTGGTTTATTTGTATTTTTCCTACATTTCATAAAGGTCTCTTGAGGTTGTTTTGTTACATAACTTTAAGAAACTGTTCTAAATGGTAAAAGTATTGCCAGAAATTTCCCACATGGTCAAAGCTTTTAAAATACCAACTTTTACAGAGTCAAGATCACTTACAAAATTTCTGGAAAATTTAGGATTTGCTTCACGTCCAAAGTGAAATTATAACCAAAATAAAAGCATGTTTTCTGCAGTTTTCACAAGTCATTCATTTAAAAAATGATACACTTAAATTTACTGCTAAAGAAACAGTGAAATTTAAGGATATAAGAAGAGGATACACTCATATGTTGCTGGTGGCAATGGATGTTACAGCCTTTTTTTGGAAAGCAATCTGACATTAGTCATTAAAATAAAATATAATACCATTTAATCTTTCAATCACTGAAATAAAAATACCATTCTGTAAAGTCATATTCCCAGGAGTATTTGTCGCTACATTGTTTACATTAGTAAAAAATCAAACCTAAGTCCTTGAAATAAAATGAATGCCCAACCATTGAGGATTGGCTGAGTAAATTCTATGATATGAAAATTTTCAATCTTCAAAAAAGAGTGAATTAGACTATACCTATTGAATTGGAAGAAATTTCCACAAGGTATTGTTGTATGAATAAAGCAATACATTTGAAAGTGTTATAATGTAACCTAATTTTAATAATTCAAACAATGACTAAAGAACTCTGCATACAAATGTATATATAGTTTAATAATTTATAAAGGATGAGAGAAGTGTGCATAAATTATAAAAAGGCACATACTTGAATGCTAACGGTCATTAGTTTTCATGGAAAGAAGAGCAGAATAAGAAGGGACAAAAAGAGGAGGTGAGAACCAAGCAAAAAGGAAAGAAAAAAAAGACTGCACTAGAAAATAAACTTTTTGACTTCTGTAATGACTTCACTTATGCAAAATTGTGTAGACATGTGTAGTCAATACAGCAATAAGGCATTAAAATGCAATACAAAAGAAACAAATAACATCCTGGAAATCAGTGATGCCCTTATGTCTATTTTTATAGACCTAACAATAATGTTATATTTACATAAGCTACAGTTTTGTAAACAAGGAATGGTAAAACAGATTTTTTTCACTGTTATTCTATCATTTTAAAAGCATTAAGTTTATAATTCAAATCATTAAAGCCAATTTTAAAAGTGAGAAGGAAATGCTATTATGGTTAAATTAGATAAGTATAGTTACTACTACTAATGTCGTCTTTCTCAACCTCTATATTTTATATAAGATGTTAAGTTGTACAACCAAAAATGAAGTCAAGAATCTATTATTTAGGGACTTTTTTTGTTAAAATTAGTTATATGATGCTTCAATTTTTTTTTCTAGTGTCATTCTTTTTACATACTTAGAAAGTTAGACAAGAGTTGTCAAAAAACATTCTGCTTTGGGAGATAAGTTGAAAAATGTGAGGCCTTGCTTTCACTAACTTCATTCTCAAGCATCAACATGGTTCATTTCTCTTCAAAGAGCTACCACCCAATCCACATTGTTTACACATATACAGGACATAAGTAGAGAATTGTTAAGTTTCCGAAAGCCAAAGGAAATCTGACTCGGCTAGAGTAAAACTGGAATTTGGCTACTTTAAAAATCATTTTAATATGCAAGATACAAACTTTTATTTATAATGGACAAACCTTCTCCATTATCGCCTTTGTGATTGGAGTATACGGTGCATACAAAATCTTTCCCAACAACATAGGTTTCAAGAAAGCCCAAATCACAGGTCCAGCAGGCATGTTAATGATGTCTTTATAAAGGGAGAAACAAAATGGTGCTGGAAAGAAAGTGTAATAACATATTTTAGTATATATATTTCAAATCTATTTCTTGATGGTAAATTGACACAGATTATTATCACACCCCAAAACAGTGCCTTAGCACTATTAACAGATGTGAGGCATCTGATATCAAAGTTAGAAAGTATAGTAACAAATCCTTTTTAGATATAAAAGTTTAACTCAATAACAAGCTCATAAGAAGTGATGGCATTTTGTCAAGAGGGGTTAGAAAGATTGAAAATTAAATTGCAAAATTGCTTCTAATGGATCCACCTCACTAGCATTTAATTTAAAGTACACACACACATATTTACCAGATAAAGGAACTGTTTAATAAATGTTTGTTGAATAAATAAAAAGATAAATAAATGAATTAATCCAATTGCTATACTAAATGTCTATATATTATTTGGAAGAGCTCAGCTGATCATGTTTTGCATCTCAAAGTTTATAGAGGAAGTAAATGACTTTGATGTGCCACTAAATGTTCATAGTCCTGCTGCATTCATGGAGCTTCTCTATATTGATGCAAATTTCTAATTCTAGAATGTCAAGAAAAAATATTGACTGAACAAATTTAAGGCGTGTTTTTATGTTCTCTATTGGCAAGGAAGGTGTAATTGTAACTGAAAAATTCTTAGTGTTATGGGCTAAGTGTCTACTTTGCAGCAGACTGCCTGGGCTCAAATCACAAGTCTGATACTTCCAAGTTGGATGAGTATGACCAGATTCCTTAGTCTCTCTGTGCCCCTTACTACGATGAAGATAGAAGCATGTGCACCTCGTAGGGTTGATGTGAAGAGTAGATGAGTTAATACACAAACACGCTTGACATCTTGTAAGTGCTATATAAATGTTTTCTATTTTTATAGTTGGAGAACATTAATACTTTGTTTATTATAAAAAGCTAAGATATAATAGACAATGCTGTTAGGTAACATTACCACACTGATTTTGAAGTATACTCACTGGCATTTGTGGGAATTCCATATTTTGCAGCAATTTGCTCTTTACTTAATTTATAAGTCAAAAAATCATTGGTGTGGTTGCCCTTTCGCCTCTGGGAAGAGGGCAGCAGGGCAGTTAGGTATTCAGTGGTAATCCCTTGGGAACACAATGCTTGGGAGATGGTGCTAAATGACCCTTGAGCTGTGCTCATCCGCTTGCTTCTGTACATTGCCTGTGAGATCAAAATCCACAATTTACGTACATTATATTAGCTGCAAATGTTATTGAAAACCGTCCAGAAAAAAAAAAAAACCTGTTAATACTTAAAGTATTCTTATAATTTCTGTATGTCATAATTCCTTTAAAACCTGTATCCCAAATATAAATGCAGAATGTGAAACTTCAATTTAAGCCTGAGTAGAAGAGTTTTCCTGTAGGAGAATTTTTTTTTTGCAATGTACCTTATTTGTAACAATGTATTATAACTATTCTCAAATATAAGTTAACATGACAAAAGGAATTTTCCAACAAGAACATTACTGGGTGACTTTTCTACCTGTGTTAAGGGAACATTTCTGGGCAGATGCATTTGTTTCAAGGATCTCATTTTGTTGAGCAGCGGATATGTGCCGGAAGCCAGATGATTGAGAATGCCCTTTAACTTTATGAAGAGTTCTATCATTTTTTCTACTGGTTTTTGATCTTCTTTGGGGAAAAACACCTAACAGAAAAAGAATAAAAATAAATGATTTATGTGGAGAAACCAGAACCTTCACACACCATTAGTGAGAATATTAAAAGGCAAAGCCACTTTGGAAAACATTTTGGATGTTTATCAAATGGTTAAACATGAACATACCATACAATCCAGCAATTCTATTCCTAGGTCTTTCCTGAGAGAAGTGAAAATGGTATGTCTATGCAAAGACTTGAAGGTCCGCAGCAGCATTACTCACAAGAGCCAACAGGTGAAAACAATCCATGTGAATGGATAAAATATATATCCTTAAACTGGAATATTACTTGGCAATTAAAAATTAATGAAATATTGACACATGTTGCAACATGTATGAATCTCAAAAACATTATACAAAGTGAAAAAATCCAGACATAAAGACCACATACTGTATCATACAATTTATATAAAAGATCTATAAAAGGCAAATCTATAGAGATAGAAAATAGAGTAGAGCTTGCTGGGCTTGAGTTCAGAATGGGAAATGATTGATGGAAATGTTAAAAAATTAGGTTGTGGTAATAGTTGCACAATTTTTCCCATTTACTAAAAAAAGTCATTAAATTGTACACTCAAGTAAATTTTTTGGTATATAAATAATACTTCAATAAAGTTGCCAAAAATAAAGAATTTTAAAAGTTAGAAAGGTAAAGATCAGTTACATAGTTCTTCATGTATACTATTGGTCAGAAGTCATATAATGTGCTCCTTAAAAGCAAAAAACTCTGCTGAAAAGCTCACGTGGTTTATTTACTCCTAATCCCATAATGTGTTCCTGCTGCAGAAAAAAACAAAACCACTAAAAACATTTTAAAATTATAAAGTCACTTTATCCTCTTACTCATTTATTTGTTCACAGGACTTTAACTGAATGCCTGCTATGTTTCCAGCACCAGGCAAAGTGACGAGTATACAGTGGTGCACAAACTGGCACCTTCCCTCCAATAAGAGACATTTGGTCCAAGAGGGGAAACAGCTATTAAATAAGTCAACAAACAAAAGGCTTGGGAAGATGAGGAGGAAGAGAGAGTTTAGCTAAGAGGTCAAAGGAGGTCTTTCCAAAACAGAACCCCAAAGAAGAGAAAGAACATACTATAGAAACAATAAGGAAAGGAAGGAAGGTTATAGGCAGAAGGGGAAACGTGTGAGGTCCATTAGGAAGGAGAGCTCTTGGCACATCCAAGGAAGAAATAAACCACCATTACGAGCACAAGATTTAGTTGGAAAGATATAAAGACAAAGCTGCCTTCATAGCACAGTTACTAATTGCCATCAGATTTTTCTAAATTAGAATAAAAATTATAGGCATTCTTACATCGATGTAAAATAAATTGACTAATGATGAAATTTTTAAACATTTTTGTTTGCAACACCTAAATGAATTATGTGTGGTCTTTAGCTTGTCGAATTCACATGTTTAATTACTAGATTCAATAAGAAATGTTTGGTTTGATATCTTCTCTGCGGAGGCATTATCAAATAAAGATCAAAATATGGCTTCATATGCATTTGAGGTTATAGTTTAATAAAATGACCATTTGTTTAGTTAAAGAGTATTGTCTGAATTCTTCTATGGGCCAGGCACTGTCCCTAGCATTTGAAATGTTTCAGTGACCAGAGAGGACCTATGGAGCCCGTATCTCAGTGGGGATAGATAGAAAATAAATAATAAAAATGGAGATTAAGTAAAAGATGTAGTATTAATCCGGAAGGGCGATAGAAAACAAATGGAGCAAGGAAAGGAGGTCTGGGAGTGCTGCACATGAGGTCGGTTGCATCTTGAACAGGGTGGTCAGAGTCGGTCTTAGTGAGGTCCGTGCTGACTAGGACAAACAGCCCTGCAAATCACGGGCAGGATGCCTCACTCAGCAGCACCATGTGGCAGTCTTGGGCCCAGGGAGGAGCCAGGTAGGGAACAGAGTTTTAGAGACGGGGTCCTTTTGGGATTTGGGGGTTTACTGGAATAAAATGCAGAGCCACGGGAAGGTGGTGAGCAGAGAAGTGACATAATGTGACTCAAAGTCAATAGATCACTCTGGCTGCTTAGGGATGTTAAGGTGGAGAGCGGGGCAAGTATGGGGGCCAGGAGGCCAGGAGGCCAGGTAAGAGGTCATTGCAGAAATACAGACATGGGAGAGTAGTGACTCAGGAAAGGAATATTCATAAGTAGTCTTAAGACATTTTCATCCTCTTTGCTATGATTCAACTATGCACGTCACCTGTGTTGCTTTGGGTTTTTCTTTCCAAAAGATAGAGACATATTTGTCAGTGTTTCTAATAACAAGTCAGTATTTTTGACTTACTTTAGATTTGGGTGAACAAAGTGCTTAGTTTTCTTATGTTCATATTTTTTCTTTCAGTTTTTATTAAATAAGTACTTATAAAACATCTACTTATTGAATTTACTGAGCCCTAATAATGACCATTTTTAAAATTCTACTGGATAACTAATGGTAGCCTCTACCTAAATTGATTAAAGAAACACAGGTTTTTATTGAAAACATACCCAACTCTCTTACTGTTTTACTTGAAAAAAACCACTTTGTTCTAATCTTTATTTTTATCTTAGTAAATGAATGCTTATTCACTGTAAAAAACTATCCTAACACTTGTACTTCACATATTAATATAGTACATATTAAATTTATATATTCCATATATCAAATTTAATTCCTGGTCTTGGATATACAAACTGAGAGTTAATGAGTCTATAATATTCATTTATTCATCTATAAATGTGCAAATTTGCTATATATGATCTCTAAGGTCCCATTTCACTCTAAAATAAAGCTATAATTCCACAAGCTATGTAAATGGATTGGATTCCTTATAGCATCAGACAGCACACATGTGTAATCACATATTTTATACTCAAGTATGAATATAAAAATATTTCAGCAACCACAACTTGCCTTGTACGTGAAGTTGTAAATGTCTAGGTAGTGTAGAAGAGTGAGCCCAATGAGGTAAGACTGACGGTATCTCTCGGGAAGAGGCAGGCTACAGAATTCCTTCATCGCATTTTCCAGTGAGGGGTTGGTCATATCAGCATCACAAGAATGCAACCAGAACACACGAGAAATAATCTGCAAGTTGTAGGAAGAAAAATATTTTAGCTGTGAATCCATTGAGAGCCATCTGTCCATTTTGAGAGGTTTTTCTTATACTCTTAGACTTCATTTTAAAAAGATGACATCCTCAAAACCAAATACTTATTTAAAGCACTAATCACTACCAGTAAAACTACAGCAAGCCCGTAGTTCACTGAAAAGCTTAAGGAATAAGATGGGAACAGAGAGAGGGGTCTACAATTATTTCTTGCCTGGACACCTGGGTGAATAATAGCACCAAGAAAAAAAAAATTGGTTTGGAGTTAAGTTTGGGAAAAATACTAGTTTAACACTCATGCTGCCTTTAAAACTTGCCTTAGTTTATTTAAATTACAGTTTATTTTTATAGTCATTCAAAGTTGTAATATTGTACAATGGGCTCTTGGGTTCAGAAATGAAAGGCAAAGAAAAATGCCCAGAATCTCACAATAATGTGAATCAACCTGGGTAGTGATACTGGTGCAAAAAGTGAGGTATAAATATGAGAAACAAGATATCTCCATTGCCACCAAGTTGAAATGAAGAGAAACGCTTATGAAATTCCAGATTATAGAAACTTTTCTCTTCTTTTGAAAGCAATGAGAATGCATTCTCTCCATTTACATGTTTTAATTCAGTAAAATAAAGCTGCTCGTCAGAAGCTAATAACATGATTGCTGCAATTAGATCTTAGGATCAAATGAGCAAAGGGTGAGACCAAAGGGAAAAGGTGGGTTAATATTATTTGCTAGAACAAGAGGAGGAAAGTGAAGGCAAAGCAGTTTCCATTTTTGTACTAGGGAACCAACTAACATGACGCAAGTAAACATAAATATTTTCCAAAGGCAGCCTTAAGGGCTTTTAAAAAACATTATCTAATATTGGAGAATGACTGGACTGTGCTTAGGAATGACATGCTCTGTCACATGGGAGGTTTGAATGGATTAGCCTTAAGCTCTGCAGCTCTTTTAGAAAATTTCTATGGCACATCCAGACAATGGACTTGGAAAAGGGATAAAAGATAAGAGATTGCAAGTGGAAAACCCTATTATCAGCCTACGAGGAAATGACATTATTCATTTTCACACCCCGAAATATACACTACACCTGCAAACTTACACCAACTTACTTTGACCATATCTATGTTATATACTGTCTTGTCCAGGGACTTTTAAGAAGTAAAAAAAAAAAAGTATTTATGATTATTTTAATTTCAACAAATAACAAGTTATAGTCTTCCTGTTTTGTCCCCTAATAAAGTTACTGAAACTTTGATATCATCATAATAGAAATTTATGATGCAAATCAACTTCAGATAATGTGAATGTGATAGTGAACACAAGGAACTGATTTCACCGCTTATTTAAGAAAACCATGGGGGCGGGTGAGGAAAAGGAGAGGAACAAGTAAGCAAGAGGAAGGAAAGAAAGACTAGAAGGGAAGGAACAGAAAGGAATAATATTCTTGCTTCAGAATTTTTCTTCCATCTTCTCTTAAGATCTAGTCCTCTAATGTTATCACTTGAATGGAAAATTCACCAGATTTGCATTCACCTATTCAGTATTTTACTGATAAGTACTCAAAAAAAATATTTAACGTTATTTAGATTTTAAACACTGGATGTAAGTACAGATACATTCCACCCCACCTCAGCTCTGTTATCAGGGATAGGAATGGCCAGCAAATTGTCGATAGTCCTGTTGGATAGTCCTGTCATTCTCCCCAGTTCTTCCTTTAGTGCTTCCACATTTTTAAACATTTCGATTAACTGACCTGCAAAGGGAAAAAAAAGAAAGAAAACTCCCATGTTGATGGTGATGTAATTTTTTAAGTCATACTAACACAGAGAAACCGTCTAGACTAAAACATATATTCAACATGTGTTTCTTGTGTCTGGAACAAATGTCTCCCAGTTTTGGCAAACTTTGCATCTTTAGGATGTATTTATATCTGATTTAGACTTCTTCTTATTACAATCTCACTAACCCAATGAAACAGATTGCCTTGTGTTCCTTAGAGGTCTGCAACTCAAGGTTCATTCAAAAAAAATATGGTTTCCTCAGAGACTCGGATCACATAATGGACTAAATATATATCCCTCCATTTGATTTAAAGCATCCCACAAATTCAAAATGCTTTTTAACCTCGGATCATATAATATTGTCAACTTAGGGCAAGGCTTGCTAAATCTGCTACACAGGGCCACAGGGCGCAGGGCATTTTTCCAAAGCTTTGCCCAGCATGTTACTAGTTTATAAAGAGTTTTCAAATAGAATGGGTTTAACATCAAACTTTTTTAGGACAGTAATTATAATTACTTCATATCTGGGTCATTTAATGCATAATATTTTTTACTTCATTTTGGCAGATGGTGATCTCCATTCTGCAAATGCCATTCGACTTCTTTATGAAGTATCCCTCATGCAAATACAGCATCTTTATTTTTGGACTTAGTGTCCTTCCCATTTTGTGGCAGCCTGTTGTCCGAATTCTAAGTGCCTTTCTGTTCAGTATTGAGGTATTATGCAGAGAAGAAATGTATTGCATGATGCATCATTCTCAGAATACTAATAGGAGGTTCTGAATTTAGATTTCTGTACAGAGCAGTGCATCTATTTTATTTTTTAAATCGTATTATCCTCATGGAAGTAAATAAATTTCATCCTACCTTTCTCCACGGACCATCAAATGTACTTTAATATATCAGAGAAACAAAAGGTAACTCGTCTAACTAGTTAAATGTTTGAAGACCTTTTTGCTGTGAAATCAAATTTTCCTGTTTTATTCTCTGCTGGCTTTCTGTGTTTTTACTTTACATGAGTAACCATATTTGAAAGCTTCAGGTTTCTGATGCAAAAGAGCAGATACAAAGCAGATTTTGTTGAGAACTTCAAAAAAGCTTTTCTTACACTGCAGCATGAGAATCATACTCATTCTAATAAGACAGCATTTAAAATATGGATGGGGACACACCTGGCTTTTCAGAAGTGTCTGCACTGTGATTGACATGCAGTGTGGCTTCTATGGCTGGTATTAATCGTGTAATATTTTCCAAGTAATTCATTTGCAATGCCTGTTCTAGAAACCTGGAACAAAACAGAACAGAAGAGGAAATTGAACTCTGCATTTCAATTATTTGAGAAGAGATTTCACCAAGGAAGAAGACATTGAAAAAACATACCTATCCATATTTAAGTTAATTTTGATTGGATCTCCAGTGAGCAAATCTTTCAGTTTTTTAGCAGTGATGTCGTTGTACAGTAGGCTGGTTGCTATCTCTGTGCCGAGCTCCGCTGCTTCGAGGAGTTCCACGTGAAATGCACTCTCTTCACATAGGTTTCTGAAGTTTATAGTAGAGAGCTGGCACATTTTCTCAACGGAATTGAAAGTTTCAGGTTCACAAAGAAGCTCTGTCAAGTGTCGAAGTTGAGACACCTTTCCAGATGGGGGAAGGAGTGGGAAATAGATGTTACATTATTCTGAATACTTAGTACTTGACAACAAGCAACCAAAATCAATTTACTTCAAAAAATTCATATGTGTTTTGTTAGTTGGCACTTGGCAACAGTTTTAGCATGAAGCGCTCTTTTCAGTCACGTGAGTTTATTGTTTTCTTAAGAATTGTAAAGGGGGTCAAATATTTGGTGACAGAAGATGATTTGACTTTGAATGGTGGACACACAATGCAATACACAGATCATGTGTCATAGAAATGTACACTTGAAACTTATATGAGCCTGTCGATCAATGTTACCCTAATATACTTTTGAAAAATAAGTCAATTTTTAAAATGTTATAAAACTTTTGGACCTATCAGACCTATCTTTTTCAACTGTACTCATATCTTGTAGATTCAAAGTTTTAAAAGATGTTATTTAGTTTTACCTATTTAACTCACAAATACTTAAAGTAAGTTTATATGTTAAATCATCGGTAAGGGAAGATAGCAAAGCAAGTATGGTTTGGAACTTCAAAAATGTCTATCTTCCTCACCCCCATAAAGATGGGTACTGTTTTTAAAAATCCCCCAAAACAAAAACAGAAAATAACAAGTGTTGTCAAGGATATGGGGAAATTGGAACACTTGTACACTGTTGGTGGGAAGGAAGAATAATGCAGCCACTATGGAAAACAATATGGGGGTTCCTCAAAACAATAAAAAATTGCATTATTATACAATCTACTTTTATGTATATACCCCAAAGTATTGAAAATTCAACTTTAAACAGCTATTTGTTGATGGCAGCACTATTCACAATAGCCAAGAGGCAGAAGCAACCCGAGTGTCCATTGACAGATGAATCTGTAAACAGGATGTGGAATATACATGAAATAGAATATTATTCAGCCTTAAAAAGGAAAGAAATTCTGACACACGCTACAACACGGATGAGCCTTGAGGACATTACTCCAAGTGAAGTAGCTAGTCACAAAAAGATAAATACAGATGATCCCACTTATTTAAGTCACCTAGAGTAGAAAAATTCATAGTGGCAGAAAGTAGAACTGTGGCCTTCCAGGGACTAGGGGGGCGAGAGGGATGTGGAGTTGTTGTTTAATTGATTTTAGTTTTACACGATGAGAAGAGTCCTGGGGGCTGGTTCGCACAATGATGTGGAGGCATTCAACAAGACTGAACTTCACAGTTAAAATGGTTAAGGGTGCAAATGTTACGTTACATGTATTTTACCACAACTAAAATTGACAAGAAAGAGCCTGTTTTGAACTGCAGCCTGAGAATCATACACATCTTACTAAGACTGCATTTAAAATATGAATGGGGACACACCTGGTTTTTCAGAGGTGTCCACATCGCTATTGACATTCTCTCCTAACCCTCTTATCTATTGAGGAAAACTAGGGGCAATTATTTATTTTGTGGAACAAAAGTGTTTTTAAAGGGGCTTAAAATCCCACATGCAGAAGAGGAAAATGGAAATCAAATAATTTCCTATCTTGTCACCTACATTCTCTGACATTCACTGTGCTCGGTGAGTTTTGAGGATATATCCCCTAGTCATGCTTCCTGGAAGGAAAAATAATGCCTCTGGGAAGCCGCGTCTACTGTGCTTGGGAGCTACCCTAGAGCTTTTCCTTTTAAGAAGTCAAATAATTTGGAGCACCATCTAAAAGAGCAAATATATGTATCATTCACTGCAGCTCAGTTTCCAATCAGAAGTTGCATTTTGACAGAAATGAATTATTTTATTATACAGGAAAATGTTTGGAACATTTTTTTTCTTTTTTAAAATTAACTTTAATGAAGTATAACTATATATTATAAAATTAACTTATTTTAAGTGTACAATTCAGTGTTTGTAATTGTCATTATAATCCAGTTTTAGAACATTTATTTTTCAGAGTGGCAGATTATTATTTTTTTAATTATTGTTGTTCAATTACAGTTGTCCCAATTTTTTCACCAGTGCGCTCCCCTCGCCCCCTACCCCCCGATTCCCACAGCCAATCCCCACCCCGTTGTCCATGTCTATGGGTAATTTATACTTGTTCCTTGACTAGACCCTTCCCCTTTGAAAGGAAATTCCTTTCTATATATCAAATGGGAAAAGCACAAGAACATGTCTTTGATGAGAGGTTCATAGCAAGTATGTGCAGGCCGTAGCAACTAAACACCGATCATCTTATACATCAAATATTATTGGCCTGTTTTCTAATTGAATTCTGGCTTTGAATAATCTAAAATAGCCTCACACATAATAAAATTCTACTTACTAGTCTTATTGGTAAGAGAAATTTTTCATTATGTAATAGATCCAATCATTCACCAACTATAACTATATGTTTGCCACTCTGTTCCTTCCTTTGATTTTTCCAGATAGTAAATATGATTAAACTTTTAATGAATAGAGCCAAGCCTTCTTGTCACATCCACCAGTGAATTTTATTTTAGTGATTTCTTAAATAAAAGGATAAATACTGGTAGCTCAATATATTTGTTTTAATTGAGAATTTGAGGGTGCAGTAAATTTGAACAACTTTTGCTCCTCAGTAGAGACCCAACTATATTTTTTAATTACAAGTTTGACATACATGGATGAGAAACCAGTAAAAGTCCATATAGCATAATCTTGGCTTGATAAGATAGAAGTAATAGAAGTGAAATGGAAATCTAGCCACACTATTGAAGTAGATTTGGTTCTCTGAAATAAGAATTTAATTCAGGGTCAATATTGTGGGATGCACTGAGAGGCACATCTACCAAAGAGCGGCATGATGCCCATTTAGTTTTTGTCATTGTTTACTACTTCTTCTAAAATTTGTTCATACATGCGTTAGCATTTTGGTGCTCTATGAGTCATTAGTAACCAATGTAAATTTAGAGAATTAAAATTCTTTCTTCAAATGTCTGTGTCAAGTCCAGATTGTAGGTTTGTAAGAACCTCATGTACAGCCTCTCTCTCCTTTATCACCAGCCTGGTCCATACAGTTAGTAAGGACTCAGGCCTCACTGGAACAATGACCATAACTAATTCCATGTCCAGCAGCAACTGAATTCCCCAGCACCTATGGTTCCCAAATGCATCTTGAATCAGAATTTTAAGTGACATGATGGTGTACACCTCAGAATATTGTAAGCCTAAACATGATAAAACAGCAACCTACGGGCCTCTTGGTGGGGGAAAGGGCACTATTTAAAAATGTAAAAGTGTTACAATAAAAATATGTGTTATGGATATTTCTGCCCATTATGGGGAATAGCTACTTCATTTGTAGTTCCCCAATAGTGATGTTATCCTTCCCACCAAAAGAGACTGGAAAGAAAGAGGAATAAAATAGGCAATGAAGGAAGGAGAGAACACAAAAGCTCTAGAGTAGAATATTAGGGCTAGAACAGAGAAGTGGAACCGAAGGAAAAATCACCAATGAATGACAGGCATTTGACATTTTGGAAGGTTTAAACCTTCTTAGAAATACCATGAATAAAGATTTGGTATGGATGGCCCTGACTGTCACAATCAGGGTCCTAATTACCAGGGAGGGCAGAGCAGAGGAGTAAAAACATCTCTCATTGTAAAACTCTAGGATTTTGTCTTCATTCTTTCACCGATATGTACTGAATATTTCCATGTGCCACACTCTATGTCAAGTGCTGAGGATATAACGGTAAAGGGGACAGAGTTAGCATAGTTCCTCATGGAGCTTGTAGTCTTGGTAAAAGGCAAGAGATTTATACAATCTGAAGAGAAACGAGCATATGGGGCTTGTAGTCTTGGAATGAATGGGTTGTCAATGGCAAATAGCAGCCGTGCTTTTATAAATGACAATGCATTTTCTACCCAAGGGACAAAAGTATAGTTTGTTTCCATCTCCATGGAGTCTAGAATTTTTTCTTAATGTAGCCCTCTAGGGGAGTAGTATATTAAAAATGTAGATGCTGTTTTATATTACTCCTAGCTCTATTGCCATTCCATTAGAGTAAATAATTGAGAATGTTTTCTTTCCATTTTCCTAGTATGTATTGTATACGGTTTCCTCACAAAGTGAAAACTACAATGAGTAATTGCCCAGGTAACACAATCACGTGGCCAGGGCTCTACTTTAACAGCCTCATTTGTTCATGCATTCTAAAGTCAAGTCTTAAGCTCCTACTATATGCCAGGGGCTTTAGAGATGCAGAGGCATAATTTAATCAGAGTTTATACTCTAGGAAAGGAAAAAGACCCTATCTATACAAAAAATTATAGTGCCAAGTAATACATTCCAAAAGCCAGAAATCTATCTGTTGTCAGAAACTCTTCCTTACACCTCACACCTCACTGGCTGCCATCATTTCCTGTCAACTCAACGTCCTACAGCACTCTTGAAAGTGTCTCTTCCTTCTAATTCTCTGCCATTGACAGGGTTCAGGGTCTCAATTTTTGATTAGGTTATTTCAAATATCACCTATTCGGTTTTCTTCCAATCCATGCTCCACAATTCTCCCAGAGAGATCTCTTTCTAAAATGCAAATATCACCTTCCTAAAACTCATAGCTTTCAGGATCAGATTCAAACTCCTTGACTATGACAAAGAGGCCTTTGGGATCTGGGCCTGTGGTTCTCTGCATCCCCCTTGCCTGCCTCTCCCATTGACACCTTCTTCTTATGCTGGACACATGACTCCAGGTAGCCTATGTCTGTCTTTTAGGTTCACACCTCTGTCATCTTACAAATGCATGTCCCCATGTCTGGAATGCAGGATTGTAACCTAATTCTACGCAGTCCAGCTAGACACTGAGTAAGCATTACCTCCTTCAGAAATTTTTTCTCTTCACCTCTGTCCCTTGAGATCTTCCTTAGATATCCCTCCTCCACACACTGAATCCTGTCCTTCCACATACCACAGCACTTCTCTCACCATGTTATAATTATTGGTTTGTCTTTCTAAGTTCTCCAATTGATGATAAAATTTTTTTAGATAGAGATTATGTCTTTTAAAGAAATAGATTAGTAGTATGGGAGCAATATTGACAGACTGAGTGAAAGAATGGATAAATATTATATGCACACAAAGTAATTATCCTGGCTGAGAAATAGGAAGGAAGACAATACTCTAATATTACTGGAATGGCCATTAAACTTGTCCTTGAAGGATGAGTGGATGTTTTTCAGATGAATGCATAACTTCCTTCTCATTTGCACAAACAAATTAAGATGGTGCTAAATTAAGTACATTAAATTTTTTTTTAATTTGTGTAGAAGACTTAGGACTACAATGTAGGTAATCTAACTAGCATATATATTTGTAATATTCATGGACATATGATTTGGATGCCTGCTTAATTAGACCGTGTTGACTCTACAAGTCATCTTGCATGCCCTGAATAAACCAGTTTTAATTTTACTTTATCTCTGTCTACATAAATCAGATTAAACTGCTGTTCTTACTAGGAAAACTACTTTCAAAATTTAATAGGGTGATTTAAGAAACGAAGTGAATTTCATGATAACCTGCATACTATATGCATGAGCTAAACAAAGAACAATAGACAAATAAACATGAACCAATCCAGACAAACTTCAGGGTTTTAGTTTTTTTGGTTGCCTCCTCCTCTTTCTTCAATGTCTTACACTTTAATATGAATTATTAGTTTCTTTTTATAATGACAATAATAAAAATAAGGTGAGTCAACTGAGTTGTTTTTCTTTTTTTGGCACACTGCAAAGTCTAAAACATCAGCTTTTGAAATCAAATTTTATAGTTTAAAAAACTAATAACTCAAATTAGAAATAATATTACGAATGAAGCTTCATGAGATAGCTATATTGTTAGTCATTCTTTTATGCATATGCACACTGTAACTTGGCTTTTATGGTTCATTTCATGCAGACACACCTACCAATTAAAAACAAAATATCATTATAACACCAGCACACTTCTGTCACAAATTTCCAGCATGAATCTAGAGTTCACATAGGACCAGTATTTATGAAGACACAGATTTAAAACTTAAACTAAAACCATCTTGCCAGAGTACAACAGGAAGTGTTGAGGTTTATTATTTTTTTCAGGGCTTACTTTTGAGTTCAGGACTTCAGGAAGTGAAGGGAAGTAATCCTCATAGGAACCATTTTGAAGAAAATATTTTTTAAATTGAATTGTAGACTGCAGGAGTCTTAAATTTTCTGTAAAGGAGGGAAGAAAAGTTACCTTATGGGAATTGCAAGGTCATTTAGAAAACCAGTTTGAAAGATACCTTTATCCTAATTTATTACTGTTTCTACAATAATAGCCTAGTTCAATCTAAACACAAGACAAGTGAAAATTTAACCTTTTTTTGAACCATGGAGACTACAGAATTCATTATTTTAAAAATATTCAGATATTCTGCTTCAAGACAAAAATATTTCTAGCGAAGGTGCTAAATAGTTTTGGCTCTATGTGAATTGAATATGCTTTTATTTATGACTTTTGAATCTACTATTAAATTGAAGTATTTGGGGAAGAATTGATTGTATAATCACAGTGACACAAATATGCCCTTACAACCTTAATTAATTCATGCCTGCTAAACAGAGACCATGTTTAATTATTTTTGTGCTATTTGCTTGCCATTAAGTTTCCAAGATTGTTTCAGTGTAGGAAAAGTGAATGCCTATGTCCTATAAAATGTGTGAACAAGGTATTTTCTCTTTAAAAGAAAAGAAACATTTTATTAAATGCAATTTTTTATGGTTGTCCAAGTAGGAAGAAACCTGAAAATAAAGTATATAATAGTAAGAAGTATAAATAGCCTGCCCCCAAAATCCCTTCGTTTATGTAATTTACATCTGTTTTTGGTCTATATTATCATTCTTCATTATTTTTTGACAACTAAAATTATTAAGGGCACAGAAAACATCATGAAAGGTTGGGTGAACCCCTAATGACTTAGGACCTTTGGGAAGTTCGTCCAAGGGTTCAGCTGGTATAGCAGTAGCAAGAAAAGTAATAATATATGATTACATATTGCTGTGATATATCGAACCACCAAACTAAAACCGATGCATATGGAAACCAAATTTTTCCATTTTCTTTCCTTTTTAAGCAAATGTCTTAAAAGACTTTCTGCTTTAGAATAAAATTAGAAGCCATGAGCAGCATTTTGACTATTAAGGGAAGTATTACCTTGTGATCCCCTGGCCAAGTGGTCAGTGACATTTCTTACACATGCCAAGTAAGGAATATAAGGACTATTGGCTGATATATTTAAGAGGGCATCTTCAAAGTTTTCCAGTATCAGGAGCCTATAGAATTAGAAAAGAATATGTAAATTAAGTCACATAAAAATAAAGCAAAGTCATTTTGTTCAAATCATGTGAGTCTCTGGTCGTTAGGCATGGGTTGACTGGAGCATCGAAACACTGTGAAGGGGGACGTCTTCCCTCACCCAACCCAACTGCACAGCGACAGCAGGACCCTGGGTTCTGTGAGTACTGCCTTTCTCATGGGCATTATCCCTGCATTTAATTATTTTAATACCCAATTATAACTAATATTAAGATAATAATTTTTAGGCAAATTTAGGGGGAAGAAAAACATCACTGGGCTAAGCATGCTTCATAAAATACACAACCCCTAGTTAAATTTGAATTTCATGGAAACAGTAAATCATTTTTCAATGTAAGTACATCTTGTGAGCATGCATGTTTTCGTTTTCTTTTCCCTCTGAGCCTGGAAACCCCACACTTAGTCTCAATTTCTTCTCTTGTCTAATGAGAGGCAAGAGGTTGGATAATCTGCTAGATCTTTTATACCTATAACATTCTCTAAATCAAGTTAAATTCATTTCATTATGGCATCCATTTGAACACTATAACTTTTTCTCTTAATTCTAAAAAATCTACCAATTCAGTGTTACCAAATTAAGCACTTTATGGTTTCCTTTTGACTGGCATAGGAGGACAGAGCCTGAGATTTTTGAGGCATGTATATGTAAGTGAATAAATGTGTGTGTGTTATGCATGCCCTTCACTTCAACTGTGACACTGTTTCTCTGTTTATTTTATAACTTCTTCCCTTAATGTCCACTGTTGAATGTTATTATGGGAGATAGAGTATAAATGTCAATGACTGATTTGGGGACCATTTAGTTTGAATCAAACTGTACAATACACAAATAACTAGTTTTATCATGTGTGCTTAACTTTGATTTTCAAATACTTAGGGAAGAGACTTACCCTGACACAACTAGTAAGCGTGTAGGAAATGTTTGCATTAACATTAAAGAAGTCTCAGGGTGTTTAGATGTGGGTTATCAACCCTGAATCCTTAGGGAACTTCAAAAAGAAATGTCAAGAGAAGTCTCTAACTTGGCAGTCAGAGCACAGCTAATTGGTGCAATAGCTGACCCTTATTTAAATGCAGTCCATTCCCAAGCCCTCTGGCTTTTGCTTAGGCATTTCTTGACCAGAGACTCTCTCCCTAGTTTTGCCTTTCTTTCTTTTGTGTATGTCTTCCTTTCTGCCAGTTGTTAGAGCATAGAGCCATTTCCATCCTGGTGCAGTGCTCTATAGCAACACATTGGCTTAACCTTCTAAATGGAGTGGCCCAAGAGGCTCTCATGACAACATTTCAAGCTCAAAATAAAAGAATGTTGTGCTTGAAGTGATCTTAGAATATCATCGAAGTCATTTTCTTAGTTTCATAACATTTGATTGACAAGATTTTTGAGATTGGACTCCCTATATCTCCAAAATTAAGATTCCATATCTATGTGCCACGATCTTGGCATAAACATCCAATTACTTCTTCAAACCATTTAATTTATGTATCCTTTATATATAATCCTATCTACTTCCCACAAATGCTTATATTAAAAAGATGAGCTTGTGGATGTGTGCATGCATGAGTGCGTACACACACAGGCACACAAGACATTAAAAACAATAACCTTAGAACAAAAATAACGAAGAAGGAGAAAAGCTAAGAAAAACGATTTTTTGAATGGCTTTCTTTAGAAAATTCTGGACCAAAAATTTTTAATTGTATGCCAAGTATACCACTCTGCAATTATTTTAAAGTGGGAATAGAGAGGAAGTCCAAAGATAAGAAATCCCTTAATTTTATCAGCCTCAACAAGAACCATCTTAAAGGACAGAATTCTTCCCAATAAGCTGTCAGCTAGCTGTCAGCAACTAACTATGTGTGCTATGGAATTTGCAGATCTGAGGTGTTAGCATTATCAATGTTTTGGATGCCTGAAGGCTCTGATGAAGATATCTGGCTTTAGCAATAAACATCAGTTACCTCAAGGTTTTTTTTGTTTGTTTGTTTGTTTGTTTTAATTTATTTTTGATGGCTATGAAAGACTCTTGGAACATGGCATCCTGGCCAGGGGGAAATTTCCCAAGGCTGTTCACTTGCTCTGTGGAAAGCACGTGATCCAGCCACCTTAGAGGAGAAGAGAGATGGAAGCAGAAATAGGAGGTAGCTGTTCATGGAAGGATTTGGCCTAGAATTACCCAGAATGGGAGAAGTTGTTAAATAATAGAAAGATTACAAACAACTGCATAAATTTGATTTTAGAAAAAGAAATTCATGGTTTAAAATAAGTCCTATTTGTTTTTATTTATACGAATTTCCATGAGCATAAAAATATACCCTTTGGGACTAAAGTAATCAAAAATTCAATAGTATAATTTATCAGGCCTAAACAACTTCTACATAACAGGCCATCTAGTCTCTAAATGTGCCTTGATATAGGAATTGACTTCAATCAGCTTCTAGAAGCAACTGCTTGTATTGCCTACAATAACTGCTACAGTTTCTACAGGGACCTACTGATATTAATGGTCCTTAGAAGCCAAGGTTGCTGCTGTCATAGCCACTGCCTAATTCTGGGATGACATATTTACATGCCCCCCAAATACTCCAGCATTAAATTACCTATAAACCGTTTTCCACCCAAATACTACAGGGGCAAACACATTTTTGCATCACCTTGACTGACCTTAAGAAATACTTTGATTTTTAAAAACTAAAAGAGTAATGTGAAAAATTGAAGGCTTATACATTTTTCATAATAAAAAGCCTTAGAAGAGTTGGAAATTGGACCTCCAGCTAGATTTTCCTCATAGACATAAGGTAACCAACCAATCCAGATAGGACAAATTGGATCTAGTTATGCAACCTTAGAATTCAAAAAGAGCTTCTTATAAGTTCCAGCTTTACTACTCTTCAACTATACCCTTTTCTTTGGTCAGTCAATAATTGACTTTTCTATTCCATCGTCTTACACACATAAAAGAATTTATGTCTATGAATTGTTTTGATTGCTTCAGCCAAGTTGCCTACCCATTCAGAACAAACCAACAAAGAAAGACTCACTGTGCAGCCAGGCTGCTTGGTGAAAGTGACTGTGCATCTTCTTCTGTCCACGAGTGCGTTGTATTATCAGAGCTACCTGAAGTAACACATTTATGTAAGTAACTATTTAACATGTTGGCTTAAAGCAGTTATTTTTCTTAGCAAAAATCATTTCAGGTGAAATTAAAGGGGAAAAATGCAGAAAGTCTGCAGAACTTTTCCCGGAAGGATTTTGCAAGTGATGTCTATGTTTTGTTTTGTTTTTTAAACATTTAAGATACTTATAGAAAATAGAGGGTTACTAATCAAAATAATCCCAATTGTCAAGCACACACATTTATGACAAATTCTTTGTGTATGAAACCATTACATTATTTTATCCAAAGCCCAGGATACATAGGCGATTCTTGAATAGTATAATGCAGATTGACTACCATGTGACTTGTTAATCAAATGAAGCCAATTTCAGTCATGGATCACGGGAATTTTCTTTGCCTTCATTTGTCTAGAACTTAGGAACATTTGCCATCACTAATCTATATTTTTCATCTTTCAAAAAAGCAGCTACTGATTTCAATTGAATGCAGCTGTGAATGCAAATTGGCTAATTTTAACTGAACTGTTTTGAGTGGTCTCGAATAATATGAAGTTTTGGAGTGTGGAAGGTAATAACTAAGTTGGATCTAACGGAAACCATATGTGGAGACCTAACTTAACATTGAGAATTGCCCTTAGAAGTCGAATAGGTTGCTGATTCAGCTTGCTGCATAACATCGTATCATTAAAGAGTAAGTGTGCAATAATATTCACCTGAAAAATTGAAAATGAAAATATTTGAAAGGGTTACTGGATAAATAAAAACATTATAAATCCAATGTTTTCATTCAGCCCCTTCAGGAAAACAGTATCACTTATTGCTGTCTTCTCTTCTGACACTGTTTACTCCTTATAAATAATCCAGTATGTTTCAGTGCTATCATTTTTAACACTGGCTTAATCATTTTCAATAGGACATTTTACTACCAGCATCAATAGTTCTCCCATGGTCTTTAGTTAGTGTGTCCTAAAACCTTCCAAAAAAGGTCCTAGTGCAGAACTACGCAATCATCCATTCTTTTCCAGTGCTGGCCATTTAGTCTATTTAAAGTAGCATGCGTGTAAAAGAGTATCACAGAGTTAAAGACCTTATTTATCTCTGCATCAGTCATGTTTGAGTAATGTGTGCACCATCCCTAGTATGTAGCAGAGTGGCTGTTTCAGTTTTCCTCTTCAGCAGAGCAGAGTTTTCTTGTGTTCAGCTCAAGCTGCAGCTAAATGTTATTGCTCTGGTAGTAATGCATCAGTGAATTAAAAGACCATGAATGAAGATACACAAAATAAATAAATTTAATAATAGTAATACTAATTATTTATTGGCATCCATATACAGAATAATCAAAGGTAGGACTCCATTGAGATTTATGCTTTTGCAATGTAGAAGTATATAGAACCACCTTTCTAAGACCAAATCTTTCTCACTTTGAACTCCAAAGTGATACTGAGCAAGTTTAATGTCATTTGTATAATATATTCCATGGAATTCCACTTCCTCATCGAGCTATTAAAATGAGTAAGTAATAGAAATTAACTTTGTACATATCAATGATAGACTTGACCCCGATGTTAGTAGGTACTTTTCCTTCTGGTCACTTTTTCCTCTGGACTATAAAGTGTCTTGGAAAAGATACTGCATTAAATAGACTTTAATATAGGGTGAATGTTATATACTTTTAAAAAGTGAGAATTTATATTTTTATTTATAGAATTGGGCATCTTTAAAAATGGAGCCCACAGACATAGAAAAAAAATCTAGTGCACTGATACCCTCTTTTCACCAGTAAGAATGGCTTTCTAGTTAAAGATATAATTTGATATAATTTACTACTTTGCTAAAGAGCAAACTTCAATGAGTTACAAAGGTAATCTTTGCTCTCAAAATTCAGTGTTTTTAAGTGTAAGTGCTAAATACTAAACTGTGACACAGGGATCCTCGCTGAGGCAGAGCAGAGAACTAGGTTCCTAAAGATGGGAAGTTGAAAGACAACCTTCTTCCCAAGTGTGTTTTAGCATCTCTATATTTTCAGGGTTGCTGAGCAGGCTCCTGAAGAAACCTTAAAGTGTGTTCATAATCGAGGTTGAATCAGAGATAGACATGGGGTGGGAGAGGTTGTAGAAATCAGAGCGTGGGGAGAATTTGAGGGGGTGACTGTGGGAAAATCTATAATGTGGAAGGAATCTGGAACGATGAGTCAAATTTCATCAGTGACTGAAAGTGGGGCCAGCCTGAGGTTCGGTGGCGGCAGGTACTTGAGTGAGACATCCTGGAATCAAGTGTGTATAGGTCCCAGTGAGTAAATATGAGTGAGGTCATTGAGCAAAGAGCTCAAAGGACCTGGCTTCGGGCATAGAAGAGCCAGGATTTAATCCTACTTGCTGGATATATAACATAAGCAAAGTGCCCTGACTCTCTTTGGCTCAGTTTCTTTGTAAAATGAGTTAACAACTACATTTCATGGGGTTATTTTAGTGACAAAAGGCATTTAAGATAACAGAGCACTTATCATCAACACAAAAAAATACAACTTTTTTATCATCCTTCTTTGAATGAGTGGCGTGAGACTTTCAAAGCTCTATCAACCCTGTCATACATTAGAAAGGACCAAAGCCACTCTATTAAGAGATACCACCTCATTCCAGCTTAAATGAAAGTAAAACCAAGGGAGAAAATGTGTTCTCGTCACAAATACCGTTCAATGCCATGAACACTAAGCATGGGGTGGCCTGGCAACGTGGCAGGAGGCTGCACTTGGGCCTAGAGCTGTTGAACTACCGTCACTGGTTCAGCCTTCAGTGACAAGCTCGAGTTTCCTGGAGGATCTGCAAATTCTTAAAAGGATTTTTCAAAGTCTCTACACAAGCAGGCAGAAACTTGGGGTTACGGACTTGTAGAAATTGACGTTAATGCCACTGCACTGGTATCCTCAGAAAGAAACCACAAATTTAATTAAGCATATCAAATTTTTAAATAAAAACACATTTCCTTGATGTATTATATTTCCTTGTCATCTTGACCGTCTGATGTCATGCTTTAATACATGAAAAAAATTAAGCATATGCATGCATATGAAACATGGTTATTGTCAAGTGTTAAAAAAAGCGAGTTATATTGTTCACCAAAAAAATCGTTTGCTGTCTCAGTTAATAAGCGCAGCTTACGTCTCTGGCTTCTAAAGCACTGATGAGCTTTTGTCATTTGTGAAACATTTTTTAACTTTATCTTCTTACTTTATATAATTACAAGGTGTGAGTCTGAAGATGAAAAGGAAAAGAATGGTAAGGAGAAACCTGAAGTTTTCAAGTCTTTAAAATACAAATATAAAAGGAAAAATAATTAGTGTTTGTTAGTGCACTGTCTGGTTTTCTGGTCTGGACATTTTTTTAAGGGTAAGTCTTTTTTTCCCCAATGGTCTTTAAAACCTTGACTTTAACAGCAATTTTGAAAGCTAGTCATTAAGTCTGTAATTGTAGATATACAAAATGCTCTGGACTAACAGCAGTTGGTATCCAAGAGTTCGTTGGACTCTCCAGTGAGAATTCTTCAAAGCCTTCCCAAACCTGCTTTTCATATGAAAACGAATGGTTCGAGACCTTACAATGAACAATCAGCTTGTGACCTGATGCTCTCAGGATACTTATTTATAACCCGAAGTCCACATATTTAAAAGCTGACAAGCTCAACTGAGAAAACCTAATTCTAAACTCATTCAGAAGAGCTAAATGCTAACTGAACATTTTACTTGGGAACTAGGGACTTATTCCTTACAGCCTGAAATCCCTCTCTGTGATTATATGCTGTGTATTTCCATGTGTGTGGAATGTGATGCTCTTCTATACGTGCAAAGGTTTCATACTCACTAGCAACATGCTACAGCCTTCTCAATGAGATTGACAGCAGATTTATACTGATCTATTCACACGCCATTGTCCCCTATGCGTTTTCAAAATGACTGATTGAGTGGCATATTTTTATCAATAAAAAAATCATCCTGATTAAAAAGCAAAATTTGGAAATGAAGGCAAAAATTCTTCAATTTATGTACTTTTTGTTCCAAAAAGTACTGGTAGAAATCTATTTGCTGAGGCTTACTTTTGATATTTATTTTCCGTACCAACTATAAACATAGTTTTAAAAACTAGATCATTTTCACCTAAATAAAAACCCTAGAAAGTCACAGCATCTTTTCCAGTGATTTCTCCCTTTCTCCACACTTTTATTAGCCAGATGTCCAGATTAAGTCCTAGCACATGCCCCCACCTAAGAATAATATCATCCATAAATGCACTCTTTTAAATTTCTAACAGGCTCTGTGACACAGAATTGAATACAGCAAGATGGAAATATAATACCTTGAGCTCGGGAGTTCAGGGTGTACAGCAGATGTTTAACAGATTTATGGAGAGTTCTGAAACCTTCGTTAGTTGTGACACGTGGATAAACCTTCTGCACGGCCAGCAGCGCACTAACGAGTCAAAAAACAATTAAACCAAATTGCATTTCAAGGTTTGCAGACAGAAACAAAAGGTTACTCAAGGAGAAAATGTCTACAATATAGAAAATTGTCTTATAACATAAAAAGACAAGATGCTACTGTTGTTGTTTAATTACTTGTTTGCCTGTTCATGCACAAAATCCCAACAAAATGTTCATGCACCTGACAGAGCGCTTCACGTTTCCAGTTTTCTAAGCCTTGGGACTCCAAGGCCTGAAAATAATGGAGATGTTCACTTCAGTAGTTTCAGTTAAGACTCAAAGATAAGTGATTAGGAACTGCTACTTCTCATGAAAGGATAGCACTTTTTTTTTTTTTTAAGAAAAGAAAAAAACTAAATATTGGAAATTATTTTCTTTAAAAATCACACGCAGATAAAGGACCCAGTTTCAGGAGTAATTGTTATTTAAGCATTTGATAAATATTTATCTCTTGCTAAATTAATGGTAATGTTTTTGAAACAAATGGAGCTTGTCCAAACTAAAGACTGCATTCTCCCCTCTAAGTGGCCCACAGGCACTGCTCCAGGGGTAGCTCAAAATTAATATCCAGACTAACTGGCACTGCCTTCCAATACTATGTTACCAATAAGATGGGCAGTCTGCACTGGAGATGGACAATCAGCAAATTCACTGATGCTTGAATTGCTTCCGTATTTCTAACATGCAATTAGTCATTTAAGATATACCTCCTTTTGTCATTAGTGTATTTAAAAAATGCTGGCACTGTACATGTATGCTTGAATTTCACAAGGACTGTGATTTATACCAATGATCAAGGCTAAGTGAATGCTTTAATTTGCTGAGCAGTAACTATAGAAGAAAGGGCTTTGTTAACAATTTTCCATTGTATAGTTAAATGTAGTACAAATTAGCTAATAGTTTTTCCCTATGTATCTCAGCCAACTGAAGGCTCATTCTAGCAATAGATACAGTATATGCATATATATTTATGACATTCTACATATTTTTGGCATTCTTAACATTTAGATTACTTTAATTTTAGCTTCCTAACTATGAATGAGAGCTACATTTAGAGTGCCAACTTTTTAGTCTCTTCTAGTTTCTAGTATAATATTAAGATATGCATATAGATATAGGTTTATTTGTATGTCAAGATACACATATATATATACATGGTTTCATTTAGTTTTGTAATAATTCCATAAAATCCATTTTATTTGCCTATTTTAAAGATGGGTCAACTAAAATTGAAAAAGTTAAATAACTTACAGTTTTATCCAGTTAATAAGTAGAGCTGATTCTGTCTCATTTCAAAGTTTATGTTCTTTCTACTCTATGACTTGCCTCTGGTGTGGAAACTCTGCCCTGACATGGTGGGGCAGAGACAGGCAGAACATTTCTGCACAGAGCGCACAGACATCATTAACTTGTTATGCCAGGTGTGTGTTTGCTTCTGTATATGTAACAGTCAATACCTCAGGCATTTTTTTTCTTTGCCTCAAATATTTCCTAGTTCTTAGACTTTAGTTTTTTCTGAGCCCTGGTGATGATGTAGACAGTTCAACAGCTCTCTGCCAGCCTTCTCCAAGCATGACCCCCTGCCTGACTCACCTGATCTGCTGTCCCAAAGAGACACCATCAGGGATGGAAAACTTGGCAATCTCATTAAAACTGTCAGCATTATTGTTATTAATATCATTAATAAAATGTTAGTAGACCTAATTCATCTTTATCTAACAAAAGCAACTTAATAATAATTACACATAGCCTCCATCCTCTCTAAAATCCTTTGAACCATTGATCAGAATATTTTTAGATATCTTTCCTGCTAGTCATCATATAATAATGCAAGTTACCCAAAACAAGTTGCCTCATAAAGATAATTTTTAAAAGAGTTCCTGTAATTCATACCTCAACAAATCTTCTTCATAAATGGTAAAAGCAATGAATATTTTTATATACCCTTCTTCATTTCTTGTGATTGCTCATTTTTGCTAATTTCTGGCATAACCCTAACATTATAAATCTGGTTTTGGTGATTTGGTTATATAACAATTTGCAACTTAAAAAAATTGGAGAAAATGATGAAAATTGTTATGGGGTTCATAGAGTAAGATGAACTAATGAGACTGTAATTTGGTGATAAAATATAGTCATTTGCAAGGAAATTGTGGCCTTTAATGACACTCAGTTTAATAACAATAGTAAAGAAAATTTAACTATAAAAAATGGTCAATGAAGGACATTCCAACAGAAATGTAATGCAAGACATATTCAATTTTAAGTTTTTTAGTAGTCACATTGAAAAAGAAATAATAACATGTTTTATTTAACCCAATACATCCAAAATATATCCTTTTAACACTTAATCAACATAAAACTATTAATGAAACATTTTAAATCTTTTATTGTACTAAGTCTTCAAAATTCACCATGTATTTTACACTTAAGGAGCATTTCAATTCAGATGCTAAATTTTTATTTAAAAATACTTAATCTGTACTTAAATTTCATTACATTAAAAGGTGAAAAAATAGGTTCACATACCCACATTGTTCCAAACATACCTAAAGGTTTACCAGTTACAGTGTCAGCGTTTAAATTTTAAATTAACTGATGTCAAATATAGTTAAAAATTTAGTTTCTTAAGTTGAAAACCACATATGGCTAGGGGTTATCATATTTTTAAAAATGAGTATATACATTAGAAATAAATAAATCACACATAAAAAAAGAATTATTCTGATTAGTTAAAAGTTGAATGTCATCTGCTTCAAAATAACTTGAAACTATTTCTTTTTAGCTACTTTCCTTTTATTCTTCATTACTATATAAGTTGGTTTACAATATTTATAATCATTACCTGAGAGCAAACTTTATTGCATAATGTTATTATATCCAATAATTTATTTCATGTTTTAAGAGAATTCAAATAGCCATAGTGCATATCTTTCCTATGTATTATACTCCACCAAAATAATACTAGAATATTTTATTTATTTATTTGTTTGTTTATTTTTGATTCTCAAGTATTTTTTGATCTTCTACCTTCTAGTGAATATTATTTTGTGGGATTTCTGTCTTTTTATTTGTTGTTTTTTAACCAAATTTCATTGAGGTATAATTCACATATGATATGATACAGCCAGGTTACAGTTCAATAAATTTTGCCAAATTGGTATACTTAAGTTACAACCATGCTAATAAGATACAAAGCATTTTGATAACCCTGCCCCTCTCCCCACATTCTCTCAGTCTCCCAATAGTTACTCCAGAGTGCACTGATCTGATTTCTAACACTTTAAATTAATGTTGTCGATATGAGCAGTTCGTTTAAATGAAATAACACAATATCTGCACATCCAGTATGTTTTTTCATTTTTTGGTTTTGGTCCTTTTACCAATATAATATTCATAAGACTTATTCACCTTGTTGAGTGGTCCAGTAATCTGTTTATTTTTCTTGAGTAGAATTCCAATTTATAAATAAACTAATTTTCTGCCATTCTGTTCATAAATATTTGTTTTTATCCTCCAATTTTTAGTTATTATGAGTGAATCTGTTATGAATGTTAGCATATAAGTCTTCGTGTGGGCATGTTTTCATTTTCTTGGGTAAATACCTAAGGATAGGAAGCTATGTCATATGGCTCCTCTGTTATCTCCATTAGAGCTGTCACACTGTTTTTCAAAATGATTGTATCATTTTATACTCTAACTAGCAATGTATGAAAGTCCTATTTGCTCTACATTCTTGCCAACAGTTTTTTCCATTATAGTTTTGTGCAGTGTGGTCTGAATATTTTTTTACTCTTTTCATTGTTATTGTGCTAAGAGCATATGACTTAGATTTTTTGAGTTCAATCAGGTCCTGGCTTTGCCACTTACTAATTGTAGAACCTTGGGGAAGTCATATGACTTGCATGTTTCCTCTTCTATAAAATGGGGATATCTGTTGTCTTAATCTCAAAGCACTATTGTGAGGATTAAATGAGATTAATGGACCAGCATAAAGGCTTATTATAAGGTCTTTGAATAAACATAAGCTCTTGGAAGCTTTCCAAAGAAAATGAGAACACTCTCTTCTGGAGCATCAGACATGAGAGACAGAATACATTGTATTTTTAATAATATATTAGAGAAGCAGCGTGGGTTCTGAAATTAGAAAACTCAGGTTTAAATCCTTCTAGCTGCATGATAACCAGATATTTAATTTTTATGAGTCTTTGTTACATCATTAATAAAATAAATGATAGTTTAGTTGTAGAATTTAATATGTACGAGATCTGTCCAGAAAAGCCTAGCCATTATTAATATAACAAGAATGGGTTGCACAACATCTGTGTGACCTGGAATGCATATACGTGAACAATGACAACTTCACTGTACTAGTCAGTGGGGGTGGTAGACACCATTGAGTCAGCATATGTACTGTGTAGCCACTGCATTCAAAATGACTGAGTAGAGCAAGGAATCTGTATCAAATTTTGTATTAAGCTGGAACATTCCTCTGTGAAAACTATTTGGATGACTCAGAAGGCCGCAGCTCTGGGCAGCTGGTGATTGGCAACTTCACCATGACAACGCACCCGCTCATGCATCATGTCTCATGCAGTTTTTTTGTGAAACATCAAATCACTCAGATGACTCAGCTGCCTTATAGCCCAAATTTGGTGCCCTGTGACTTCTGCCTTTTCCTAAAATTAAAATCACCTTTGAAAGGGAAGAGATTTCAGACTGTCGATGAGATTCAGGAAAATACAACAAGGCAGCTGAAGGCAACTGGTCCCAAGGTGCCTACATTGAAGGGGACTGAGGCATCATTGTCCTATGTACAATGTTTCTTGTATCTTGTATCTTCTTTAATAAATGTCTCTATTTTTCATATTATATGGCTGGATGCTTTATTGACAGGCCTTGTATAGAGGGCCTACTAAAGTCTCTGATGTGTAGCGGACACTCAATAATTGATAGTTGTTGATGTAGCTGGTGTGCTAATTTTTTTAATGCACATTTTCAAACCAAAGTACAAGTCGATTAAATTCTAAATGTTGGCCATATTCTGATTTCTTTTATGAGGAAATCTTTAAAGAAGTTGCTTCTGTAAAAATTTTCAAATCTCCATATTATGTGTCAAATAAAGCCAACTCAATATGTAGGCTCAGAAAGATGACTTACGGGCTGGTTACACATGATATAGCCCAACCCCCTTGAGATGGCTTGGGTCAAGACTCCAACCAGCAGAATTGTTTTATAGTGGATGGTATTAACCCAAACCTAGTGAGATCGTTTATTCTTGAGTGGCTTGAATGCTAGATACATGGAGCTCTTGCTGTCCCTGAATGAGCCTGAGCCAATGTTCCAATCTACTGTTGGACCTGCTAGACACCTCTTTCTCAGAAGTTCAGGGATACCAACTGACAATCTAGTTGTTAACATTAGTGTTCCTACTCACTGTCTTATGTACATTTTGATAACCCTGAAGACCTTAATGTGTGTTTATTTGCTTATCTAATATCTTTAACTTCACTGCTAAAATCTGTACTAAGGTGCTGAAGGGTTATTTGCTCTGTGTTTAAATTATCTTCCTACCAGTGATCTTCACAGGTAATATTTTTAAAAACTGATATATTTTTTTGGTGAATAGTGACATCTCACTTAACTCTTACATTTTCTTACCTGTTTGCATTTCGAAGAACATCAAATACATGGCTTAGTGTTGTGCCATTCTGAAATGCATTTGGAAAACTAGAGAGAAGTTGCCACACAGCTGTCTGCTCCTGCACTTTCGAGAAGAAGGACAGCACTTTGACCATTTCTTGAAATATTGTCTTCTGGTTGTTGGGGTCTCTTGATATCTTAAGAAGGAAAATGACAAGTAGGACAAAATGCAACTTCAACATTCGCAATCACATGGCATATTTTCTCTGACAACATTAAACATCTAGATTTTCATATAAGCAATTCTTTCAGATTTCATTCAGTTTGATATCATCTTTCACTTGAAGAGACTATAATTATTTTTTGTTCTTAAGCATAATTGCATTTTTTCATATACCTACAGAAATTGGAATATTTAAAGTTAAACAGAACTATATTTGAAATTGTATTTTTTAGAAGTTAATTAATTTCTTAAAATTAGCTTCTGAGTAATATTCTTGTTTTTCTCTAGGACCTGGTGTGGAGTTATAGACATATCTTCCCTCTATTCATTAGTAGACCTTATATTTTTATTTTTTGGGTGGAGAACTCTTAAAACTTTATATGCACATATTTATATATATAGTAGTATATACATATATATAAGTGTTTATTATTACAACACATACTCAATGGAATAAAATATTTTTACAGTTCTTTTGTAATATCAGGACCTTTAGTTATGATAAATATAGTGAATGAACCTGTGTAATAATCAATCACATCTTGTTCTATAAACAAAACCATGACATTTGCTCTTACTTTGGATCATAAGACTCAGCTAGTACTTTCGGAAGTAAAGTATTTCTTAAACTCAAAGCAATTTCTCTTAATAAGCTTATTCGTACTCAAAGAGTCAGAACTTTCTGTCTTAATTCAAGGTCTTTCATGCTGAGAATGTTTCAACTATGTATTCTTTTTGTTTGTTTGCTTTGTTTAATATTTTTCAAAATGGATGTTTGTATTAGATTTATTTAAATCACAATCTAGCAAATCAGTTCTCTAATAATAGAATTTGTGTTGTTTTAAACGTTTTATTTATTTATTTTTCACTTAACAGATGGTCTTGGAGACTTTCCAATGTCAGTACATATAGCTTACCTCATTTTTTTTTTTAGCAGCTTGTAGTATTCTATAGCGTAAATGTAAACATTTCCTAGTGACAGAAAATTAATTTCCAATTCTCAGTACCATTCATACATTCACCAAATATTTGGTGAGCATCTACTATGTTACAGAAAGTGATGTAGTTACTGACAATATAGGAGCAAATGACAATGTCATTTTTGTTGGGAGAGACATGCCTCATTGAACATCTTTGTACACATATTTTTGTGTACATATGTTTCTGTGTGATAGGTTTCTAGCAGTGATATTACTGAATCAAAGAAAAATTATGCATATTTAGCATTTTGATAAATATTTCTAAATTCCCTCCAAATTAACAGTACATTTTATACTCCCATAACCATCTATCAGAGGACATGCTTTCCCATAATCTATTTATTGCCCGAATAGTATCAATTCTTTTTAGTTATGAGAAAAGTAACATCTAATTATTCCTTGATTAACAGTAAGTCTTATAGTGTTCTATACATTTATTGGTCATTTATATTTTTCTATGAATTTCCTGTTCAGAACCTTGCTAATTTCTACTGAGCTACTTGTTTATTTATTTTTATGGGAGATTTTTTATATATTGTACATTATATTCATGGTGTTTTCTTTCTCTCTGCCTGTCATCCTTGTATTAAATTTAATTTCTGTTGTCTCTCCAGATACTTTAATCCCAAGATCATGACTGATTAATAATTTCTTCCTTTCTATGTTGTTGAAAGTTTGACATGCTGGCTACTTCCCTTGTAGTCACGTCCTCTTTATTAAAAGCAATTAAATATCTTTTTATTTTTCCATTACAGTTGACATACAATATTATATTAGTTTCAGGTGTTCACCACAATGAATAGACATTATGTAACTTACTAAGTGATAATCGCAATATATCTTGTATCCATCTGATACCATAAATAGTTATTAGAATATTATTGACTATGCTGTACTTTACATCCCTATGACTATTCTGTAACTATCAATTTATACTTCTTAATCACTTCACCTTTTCCACAAATTCCTCCAACCCCCTTCCCAACTAGCAACTGTCAAAATGTTCTCTGTACTTATAAGTCTCTTTCTGTTCTGCTTGTTTATTTTGTTTTTTAGAGTCAATTGTTGATAGATGTGTTTTATTGCCATTTTAATATTCATACTTTTGACATGTTTTTTTCTTCTTCTTCCTAAAAAGGACTAATTGACATTTCATGTAGTACTGGTTTGGTGGTGACAAACTCCTTTAGCTTTTCCTTGTCTGGGAAGCTCTTTATATATTCTTTGATTCTAAATGATAGCTTTGCTGGGCAGAGTAATCTTGGTTGTAGGTCCTTGCTTCCATCACTTTGAATATTTCTTGCCAGTCTATTCTGGCCTGCAAAGTTTCTTTGAGAAATCAGTTGACAGACTTATGCAGACTCCTTTGTAGGTAACTAATTGCTTTTCTCTTGCTGCTTTAAAGATTCTCCCTTTGTCTTTAAACTTTTGCATTTTAATTAGTATTTGCCTTGGTGTGGGTCTCTTAGGGTTCATCTTGTTTGGAACTCTCTGTGCTTCCTGAACTTGTATGTCTTATTTCCTTCACTACATTAAGGAAGTTTTCTTTCATTATTTTTTCAAATAGGTTTTCAATTTCTCGTTCTCTCTCTTTCCCTTCCAGTACCCCATGATGCAAATGTCAGTATGCTTGAAGTCGTCCCAGAGGCTCCTTACACAATCCTCATTTTCTTAAATTCATTTTCCTTTTTGCTGTTCTGATTGGGTGTTTTTGCTTCCTTATATTCCAAATGGCTGATTTGATTATTGGCTTCATCTAATCTATTGGCAATTCCTTGTAAATTATTGTTTTGTTTCAGTTAGTGTACTTTGTTTCTGACTGGTTATTTTTTATGGTTTCCATGTCTTTTTTATGCTGTTAAATTTCTCACTAAGTTCATTGAGCATCCCTATAATCAGTATTTTAAACTCTGCATCTAGTAGATTGCTTATCTCCTTTTTTTTTTTCAGTTCTTTCTCTGGAGTGTTGTTCTGTTCTCTCATTTGGGCCATATTTCTTTGTCTCCTCATTTTGGCAGCCTCCCTGTGTTTCTTTCTATGTATTAGGTAGAGCTTCTATATCTCCTGGGATTGGTAGAGTGACCTAATATAGTAGGTGTCCAGTAGGGCCTGGTGGCACACCCTCCCCTTTGACCCAAGCTGGCCACTACAGCTGTGTGCACCCTCCTTGAACAAGGTATTCTTAACCACACTTCTACTCTAGACAAGTGCTGAGTTTCTTGAGAAAGGTTTTTAAGTGCTCTACAATGAACTAGGATTATTGTAACAGTGTCTCTAATCTGGTTCATTTGGAAAACTCAGGTTACTGATGCATAATTTAAGCATTCTGAACTTAATAAATATTACTTATAATAAAATTCAAGGAATTAAGGGGAAATATTAGAAATGGACCTGTGTCACTTATTCCTATTTATAAAACTTCAAGAGAATTCTGTATATTTTTGTAATAGTTCATTTACATGGGGTTTCATTAAATATAGATCAATGTTTTATTTTCACATTGTAGTGTAAGACTAGCTTATAAGAATGGTCATTAGCACTCCATAAAATGAAGTTCTTGGTTCTAGTGTATATTTTGGGGAGATAAATATATTGTTTCATCAAAAATAAGCTTTTCAGCCCTGGCCGGTGTGGCTGAGGGCACACTAGAAAGGCTACCAGTTTGATTCCCAGTCAGGGTATATGCCTGGGTTGCAGGCCTGGCTCCCAGTTGGGGACATGCAAGAGGCAACTGATTAATGTATCTCTCACACACTCATGTTTCTCTCCCTCTCTTTCTCCTTCCCTTCCCCTCTCTCTAAAAGTAAATAAATAAAATCTTTGTAAGAAACTGAAGACTAGGACTTTCTTCCTATGCAAAGGGGAAAATAAAAGGAGAAATATTTTCAAAAAAATAATAAGCTTTTCAAATTAGGGTTGGGTGTGAGAAAAATTTAAAGGTTGCCATTTATTCTAACTTCTGAGATTTGCATGGGTTCAACAGTTGAATTACTAAACTTACATTACATCCTAAGTATTCTCACTTAAGTATCTCAGGAAAAATCATCAATCTAGATTCACAATATAACAAAGATGTACTTCACCTTCAAATATATGCCTATATTAACCAAAATGCAATATTTTTGTTTCAACATGAAAATCATTTCAATTCTACACATTAAAATGGAAAACAGACATTCCTTAGAGCTTGACATTGTATGTGAATCTCTGTATGAGGAATCCACACCAAAAGTCAGCAAATATTCCAGTCAGCATTTTACAGTCCATGTGAGTTGCTGACCTGCTCTTTGACTCATGTTGAATCACTTTGTGTATATAAGAATAAAAACAATACATTTCCTATTTGACAAAGGGGAAGGAACATAAAATGTAATGAAAAGAGCCTCTTAAACAAATGGTGCTGGGAGAACTGGACAGGGATGTGCAAAAAAATGAAACTAGACCACCAAATTACACCACACACCAGAATAAACTCAAGATGGATCAAAGACTTAAATTTAAGTTGGGACACCATAAAAGTCTTAGAGGAAAACATAGGCAGGAAAAATTCAGATATCCCATGTAGCAATATTTTCTCCAATATATCTCCTAAGGCAAGGGAAATAAAGGAAAGAATAAACAAATGGTACTACATCAAACTAAAGAGATTTTTCTTAGCAAAAGAAAACATCAGCAAGATGAAAAGGGACCCAACCATATGGGAAAACATATTTGCCAAAGATGCCTCAGACAAGGGATTGATCTCCAAACTATATAAAGAACTTATACATCTCAACACCAAGAAGACAGACAACCCAATTTAAAAATGGGCAAAGAATCTGAACAAACACTTTTCCAAAGAGAACATACAGAGGGTCCATAGATACATGAAAGAATGCTCAACATCACTAGCCATCAGAGGGATGCAAATAAAAACCACAATGAGATACCACTTCACACCAGTCAGAATGGCCATCATCAACAAATCAACAAAAAACAAGTGTTGGTGAGGATGCGGAGAAATGGGAACCCTGGTACATTGCTGGTGGGAATGCAGACTGGTGTAGCTACTATGGAAAACAGTATGGAATTTCCTCAAAAAACTAAAAATGAAACTGCCTTTTGATCCAGCAATTCTATTGCTAGGATTATACCCAAAGAATCCTGAAACCCCAATTCAAAAGAACCTATGCACCCCTATGTTCATAGCAGCACTATTCACAATAGCCAAGTTCTGGAAACAGCCTAAGTGCCCATCTGTAGATGAGTGGATCAAAAAACTGTGGTACATCTACACAATGGAATACTATGCAGCAGAAAGAAAGAAGGAACTCCTGCCATTTGTGACAACATGGATGGAACTAGAGAGAATTATGCTTAGTGACATAAGCCAGGCAATGACAGAAAAATACCATATGATATCACCTGATACAGGAAACTAATGAACAACACAAACAAATGAGCAAAATTGAACCAGAGGCATGCAAACAAAGAGCAGACTAACAGTTACCAGGGGGTAGGAAGGAGGGAGAGAAGGAGGGTAAGTAAGGGAAGGGTCTAGCCAAGGAACTAGTATAAATGACCCATGGATACAAACAACGGGGTGGGGATTGACTGTGGGAGAAGAGGTGGGTGTGGTGGGGGAGAACAATGGGGGGAAAAGTGGGAGAACTATAATAGAAAAACAAAAAATAAATTTTAAAAAAGAAGAACAGTATAAATTTGAATTAAAAAAATACATTTCCTTCTACTGTTTATGAGATCTTGATCATGTTAAAATATTTACACTCACCTGAGAGAACTGGTTTGTTAGTTCTTGGAGAGAAGATTCTAAAAGAGTCATGTTGGACAGGCAAAATATGTTTAAAACATTTTTCCCTAAAGTGGTCCAAGAGAAGGTGTTATCAGCAATATATCCTGGGTAGATCTCACAGAGTTCTCTTCGTATATCTTCTGAAGTTGAATTTTGCTTTAATAGCTAAACATGTGTGTGAGAAGAGTGGAATAATTTTGTTAGTAAATATAGATATTAAAGTATTTTAGTCTTTAAGAAAACTGAACTATCTTCAGAGTAGTCATTTTGAGGTCCTGCCTTATAGCAAAATAACACTAAAAGACACTGGGTTTACCCATGAAGAGTCACCAAATGCATGAATTTGTTTAACTGAATTTATTTCCTGTCTCCGACTGGAGAACCTAAATGTATCAGACCTTTTCTGGTAAAAATCTTCAGGCTTAAAAATTTTATTGTTTCCTGAGCATTTAGCAGCAGAGACTCAGACTTTCTAACTCTTTATGACACTTCATGGAAAACTGATCCTTGGAAGACTTCCAAAAAGTAGCAGCTTCAGAATCTATTCTCAAAACAAATTATTTTACAAAGTGGAAAAACATGGGTTATGTTTCATTTGTAAAGCAATTATTTTACTTAAGAATTATGCAAATGAAGAAAAAAGGAAAACATATGTATGAGAATACATAAAAGTATATAATTACCAAAAGCAATAATTGGGAAGCATTTACATTATAGAATCATTATAAGTCTTCCATATATTTCACAATACAGATGCAGCAATATTTTCAGCTATAATATTGATCATATTCACCATTATGAACTTTAGATATTTACAGAGCCAACTGTATGTAGTTGTAATGTTCAATGGGTGCTTTCTAATAATTAAGTCTTATAACCCTGTGAAGTAATGGCCAACTAACTTCATTCTCCCCTTAAGTTTACATCACAAAATCTACACTCTGCCTTCCAGTGACCCAACTTCTAAACGTAACAGAACAAAACAGGATCCACTTATTCTAGGATGTAAGTGCCAGGTCTTCTAGTCACTCATCCATATCTACTTCCTAACATTGCACATAGACTCACCCCAGAATGATTTCTCTACTCGTTCTTGCAAGGGTTGCAGAAAGCAGTAAAGAAAAAGAGAGAGGACTCAGAGATTGCTGACGTGGGCATCAATATGTCACCCTGATTTTTACCTCCCTTCACTGCTCCAACTGCTCTAAAAATATGTATCTATACATAGAAAATTCATTTTTGACTTATCTCCACTGGATATATGACTCTGTGCTGCCTCACAAAATTCTGAAATTTTATTCCATGTGCAAAAGAGAACTTTGGGAGTTTTAACACAGTGAGGTTAGGTATTTTTTAGAATAGTATTACCTTTTTAGATATTAAAGAATTAAACTGATCCAATGCAAGACTGATTATTTATAGGAACAAACATGCAAGAAATAGAATGGAATAAAATAATTTTCCCTAGTTTGCACACAATGCTGGTTGGGGTGAAGGGTTTTAAGTTGGAATTAACAGGGCACATCAGAGGCTTCCTATGCCAGACAGGGTGCTTCAGGTATCTCAGCTATTATTTATTATTGAAACTAGATGTTTAACATCTAGACTGGACTGAATGGGAAAGTCTTATATTTATTTCAACCACACTGACAGAATTGCTTTGATTGGTATGGTGCCTTTTCCTGGCATTTATTTTTGTGTTGTCCTTTGGCTCATTTACATAAACCAGTTTATTGAAATGTCTTAGTTATACAGAATGTTAAGGGTAACTAACAGGCATATTAAGCAGCAGTGGTTATAGTCACTGGAATAAGAATAAAAGTCAGAGATATGTCCTCATGGTTCAGGTGGAACAAATTTTTAGTATAGAAGACATAGATATGCGCGTTTGTATGTGTGTGTGTGTGTGTTTGTGAGAGAGAGAGAGAGAGAGAGAGAGAGAGAGGGAGAGAGAGAGAGATCTATTGCAAAATGTTGAAAATGGCCTCATCTTAACTTCTAAAGAGCATGTAAAGCAGGACTCAAATGGCTATAGGTCCCAGACAAATAACTTACATGAATGGATTTGAATTTGACTGGATAAAAGAAAATAAGAAAAAGTGGAGGGTATTAGTTAATAGTACCTGTTCTACAAAATACATTTAAATTTAATTTCTTAAGATCTCTGTTCACACACACACACACACACACACACACACACACATAGAGCTCACAGGCTGCCAATTTATACATTTAATAGAAATTATGTCTATTATCTTGCAACCTGGAATCTTAATGTAAATGACTAGCAAACAGAGGGAAATCTATAGATAAGCTCTCTAAACTCCTTTAAGGAAAAGATTTTACTATTTTGGAGAGATATTTTCCATTGTTGAAATTTTTCCAAAGGCATTATTAGTATGAATGTTATAGATTTGTTTGCTTTCATATAGCTTTTTTCTTTCCTGCTTAAGAAAATAAAAAAGATCTCATATAGTAATACTACCTTATTTCTTATTAAAGGAAAATCTTAAGTTTGATTAAGGGGCTTAATAGGGAAGTAAATAAATATCCAAGACCTTAAGAAATTCAGAAGGTCTCAGAATTAAGCTTTTTTACTGAAGAGCTCCTAAGAAAAGAATCTTCCTGAAATATTACTCCAAATAGGAAAGATGGCCCAAACCTCTTTTTATTTGGGAGCTCCCTCTTCTAACTTAAGAAGTATTTGTTCAACTGTTCTTTATTATCAGTCCATTACAAAACTGAGTGAAATTACCTTTTCCAAATCAAGGATCCTGTCAAGAACTTGACTACCATTAAAGGTATCTGTTCCAGTACTTTGCAAATCAGAACTTGAACTGGGAAATACTAGGGCTGTAGTAGAAAGAAAGAACAGATTAGATGTTAAACACACACACAAAAATGAGCAGGTTTACATAAGAATCCATAAATATCACAGTGCCCTCATGTACCCCACAGCTCAAATATGCATCTTCCATGAAAGCTTCATACTGGCAAAACGGTAAATTTCATCAGGGTTTTTTTTGTTTTTTTTTTTCACATGAAATTGTGATGGTGTTGGTCTGTTCTTGGTTATTTTTCAGTCATTTCAGATGTGGTTTTCTTTCATTCCAGTTTATCTCATTAAACTTCATCACCAATATTACTGCACAGTAAACGGAATCATTTATGTGCAGGCTGAGAGGATGTGAGGTGTCTCCACTAGCTCCACAGATCCATCAAAGCCAACATCTGTTCAAAGGATCTGCCAATGCACATCTGGTGATCACGGTTTTGTTTTTAATTATTCAATTGGGAGGCTGAAATCTGCTAGGATCATAAATTCTCTCCTCCTGAAAGTGGTTTCTGAGTGATATTTTGGGTCAAATAAATGGGATAAAGCACTTAGTCCAGACTACAGTATATTCCACTTAAGTAATTCCCCAAGTGACCTCATCTAGTATTATATGGAGAACAGCAGACAGTTCTGGGTTAAGAGTATTAGCTAGAACAGTATATTCATATCTATGGCATGATGTTCATTGAGACTGTCTGTTAACTATTACAGTTTTGGACAGAAATACTTTCTTATTCTTACTGCAAAGAATCTTAATATCAAAAGACAGATATAGGGACCAATCATCATTAGGGCCTAGGATTTATTATGGTCCTCACAGGGCTGAAGAATTTACCAACTGCTATGAGCACAGAATACAATATATATGTGTGTGTGTGTGTGTGTGTATGTTGTGGAATTGGACATTTGAAACTTACATATTATTATTAACCAATGTCACCTCAATAAGTTTTTTAAAATTACCAACTGGTTTCTCTAGACCAAGGTAATACATTTGTGAGATGACCAGCCAGGGTGAGAAACATAACCTGTGTCTACTGAGCAAGCAAAGCTTACTGGATCACAGCACTCTGCTCTTATGTCTACTGTGCTTTAACCTATTCAGTCAAAAAGATCATTCACAACAGACCCTTAACTTCTGAGAACCACTCATTACCACATTCCTACCACATTAAGACAGGACTTTTCTCATTTGGTCCATAACTTGTATTAAAATGTTATTTAATGTCACAAAATCTTAAATGTCTTACGCTATTCTTTTTTTCCAGAGTATAATGATATCTCAACGTAGTGGAATTTTTGTTTTGTTCACTAATATGTCCCCAAGACTTAGGATGGTGGGGAGTCGATAGCAGGTACCCCATAAATATCCTCAAATGTAGGTAAAACAGTCCTGCTGTTTTAAGAGTTTTTTTTTATTCTGAAATTGTGGCTTCTATTGAGTGTTTCTCAGGATCATCTGCATCAGAATCACTTGGTGTAAGGCTCATAAAGTTCAGCCTCCAGGTCTTCTGTACACTAGTTTATGGTCTATGGGCCTGCTGTGAATGAAGGAAGTGCACGGTCACACTAAATAACTGTGATTCTGAGCGCTGAGCTGGAGGAATAAGGGTCAAATTGGAAGAGTCCAGCCTGGCCATTGTTCTAGTACCAGGTCTGCTGGATGACTGTAGTCTTCACACTTAACTTCCTTAGCCCCATATTCCTCATTTGTAGGATGGAAAGTTTGGATGAATCTCTGTGATTCTACCCAGTGATTTTCGTTTTTGGGCTTTCTTTCCATCCCAGCATCACCTTGCGAACAACTACAGGGTCCTTAGTCAACTCTGGCAAAGTGTGCAATTCTCAGCATCATATTTAGTACCACCTAGGCTTTTGCTCCCAGAGAGTATTTCACTAAGGACTTGATTTGCAATTATTCTCAAGAATTTTGCATAATTGCACCCTCACACTTAGGCAACCATGATAAACATTTAAATCTCGTAAAAATATTCTAGGCATTCCATCCTTGCTAAGGAGTTAAAAGTATAAACCATTTTAAATAGTAGACCTTTACCGGCTGTTCCAAAGACCTGTTCTGAACTCAGCAGAAGAGGCTAGCTTACCCGGCGATGCATGTCTTCTTTCTGGAACTTTGGTGCTCTGGAGTGATAAATTGCTGTCCTTCTGCAGGTTGGATGACTTTCTCAGAACTGCACTAAAGGAAAAAAGCAAGAACTCTATAACTTTACCGACATTAATTCCAGTTAGTTACAGCAATGTATTACGTGGCAGATTCCAGGGCTCTCAGAGAACTTTCAAATTTTTAATCTACTTTCTAGGATTTTAATGGAAGAGCTCACCTAACCATACACTAATAAATATATAAGATATCCTACAAACTAAATCTTATTCAGAGAAAATGACTTAAATGAGGTTTAAAATAGTTATTTTTACTTTAATCCTGTAGAAAAGAAATTATTTTTAAAAGCCATTGGAGCTAAATATTGAAAGCACTTTTGTTTCATATTTTTTCTTTTAAAAAGATGATGGATTCTATAAAGATAAGAGTCCAGGGGTGCTTCAGGGATGGAAACAAAGGTCTGTTTATTTGTCAACTTTAAAAGAAAAACAAGTTTTCTATATTAAATTATAGATGGCATTTTGAAGACTGTCAAAAATGAATGCTTGTAAGACAGAGTTAAGGTAGAAGGAAAAGAACACACATTTATTGAGTATTTAATCTATTCCAGGCACTACGGTTTGTGTCATTACAGGGGGCACCATGGGTTAAAGGAATAACAATATAAGCCGATTTTTAATTGTATTGAATACATCAGCACAGTAATAATAGCATTGTGGTGTCAGGAATCCCTGTACAACATGATCACACACCAGCTTTTGGTAGAAAACATTTGTGGCCATCCCCACAATTTGGTAACCCTCATTTTAAAAAAATTCACTTCCTGTTTAGTTGATTATTATTAAAATGAAGATACTCGTACTTTATTGAAAAGTTGATTTACCTAAAGGAAGTGCCTAAAATAAATGTATGTGTGTAACCTCAAGAATAAAATCAGTCTGGATACCTGGATGTGAATACTTTTCACAATTCCTAAAAGTCAGTGAATTTTGTGTAGTTCTTAAAGATGGACATAAAACGATAGTGTAAAAACAAGACGCTCTGCTTACTACTGTGGTTCAATATGACTTCCTTTTTAGAAACAAGGTCTGAATCTCGGTTCCAGGGTACTTTGTGATCTGTAGTTGGGAAAAAAAAATCTGGTTTTGTTTTTTTTTTCAGTGTATCCTTTTAGTACAAATGATAAGAAGAGGTGGTATTTGTTTTCATTCCCTAGTGTTTTGTGTTTTTTTTTTTTTTTCAATATTCTCTTGAAAACGTACTGCTTGCTTCAAAAGTTCTGCATTGTTGATGTATACTTGAATTATTCATGACCATGACTGTATTTCCCTAAATCTTTTTACATTCCTATGCTGACTATTTGGATGGGAAGTTTTCAGATGAAAATAAGAGCTGACCTGAACCTTTTCCTTTCACTCATACAGAAGTTTTAGAAAATTTGAAAAAAAGTCAGGGTCACTTTTCTTTTTATCAACATTTTCTTTTAGTTCAGCTTGAAATACTGTAAGGAAGACGATTGAATATCAACACATTTTTGAAAATACAAGGAAAAACTGCCTCCATAAAAACTGTTAAGGATCGGGGACAGCAACAAAAACCAAAGGGGGAATGACAAAGATCAAAATGAATGAAAAAACAGAGCAAGAGCCAAAGGAGACCGAATAATAAATGGGAAGGAGGAGAAAAGAAGAGGCAACGGGAAACTGAGAAAGTGTGAGCTTGGAGAAGCAATAGCCACGTATCCTCTGCGGAGGACACCTTGCCCATCTTCCCTCACTTAGACAAGAGCTCTGAAACTTCTCCTGTTCTTTCAACACTGAAGGAAAACAAGCTCATGCCTTCCCAGCAAACCACTGGCTCAGCAGTTCTGAATTTGCTCCACAGTAAATGGTTGTTTCCAAATAAAGAGGCTTCTTTTCTAACAGGTCCTGCCCTTGATCAGGAAATGTCCATGATTCCATGGTCACCACTGAATGACTTGCATATAACAGGAGTGAGGAGGTAGCCCATCGCCTTGTATGGGGTCTCAGCTGGTCTTTCTGTGGGGGTGAGAGCTCAGGATATGGCGTGTGCTTTAATGTGTGCCTGCAACTTTTCCGCAGTTTTATTTTGCATTTACAGTGTGTGGTATGATGTCGCATGTCCCCTACCACTGCACACATGCACACACAAAACTGGTTTCTAAACTTTCAAAATAGAAATTATAAAATAAATGTAAAATGGAGAGTATTGTGGGTAAAAAGATAAATTAAAGCTATAAGGTGAAATACAGCTTCTTCCCCCAAGCAACTGTAATTAATTCTATCCACTCTCCATTAAATTACTAAAGGAGGGGAGGAAAGTAGCCAGTCTTGCTGAGTTAATAATAGTAATCTTTGAACTTTGTGATTAGCATGACAGTACTTACAGACACAGCACTACATGTTTCAAATGATAGGTGAGAAACAGTACCCTATTTGACACAGTTTAAGCACTTCACATACTTATATCACTTTTAAATGTTTTATGTTGGTTTGTGTACCTATTGCTACTTCTTCTCCGTTTTAGGCTGTGACATTTTTGGAAGCAGGCACCCTGTCTCATTCCTCTTTTTTATTCCAAACACCTAGCCCAGTGCTGGACAACAAGATCAGATGGCTGATTTTTAAAAAAAAGCGACAGTATTGCTGGGGTGTTGCAGAATCTCTTCAGAATCCCAGCTCTGCCTCTTCCCAAACGATCTCAGTCATTGCTTCCTTCCTCTGCAGATTAGGAATGACACAGCTACCTTGTAAAGTTGTCGTGAATACGCTATGAGACGTGCTTATTGAGCGTCTGTCTGGGCTCTGTCATAGGCACTCAGCAACATTAACTGTCGAAGTACCCGCAGAAGCAGATGATGCAAAGACATGGCCTTACCCTGCCGTATGGAGCTGAAGTCCCATGCTCGTACATCTCTGCTCTACATATAATCCCTCTAGAACACTAGAACCTTCAACTTATCTGGACAGCGACTGGATGCACCTATTACTCGTAGACCTGGAACCTGCAAGCACTGGCTGGTGAGGTAGGATGAGGCAAAGGACCTCACTCAGGGTTTTGTAATACCTTCTTAATTTTAGTATTTAATTTGTCAGTTTACTTTACAATTCTTCGGAAGACTCTACAATGCATTGTGTTGGTAGATGGCAGGATGTTTAGCACATGACAAGCATTAAATACTAGATAATAAAGACTGTCACTTGGAAGAATTGATAGCTAAGAAAGCATCATTTTTACATAGCCTGGTCTGCCCTCCATCGCTGCATACCTGGTTCTGCAAAGATCCTTGAAAGAGGAAAAATCCCAGGGATGACACCACACACCCTAATGTATAATCTTACATTGTACTCACAACATTCACCAGCATGTATTAAATTCCTACCATATATAATATAATGGGCAAGCCAAACAGAAAAAAAAAAAAACAAGAATTATGCATTAACGGTGTTACTAAGTAAAAACACTCATGGGGAACAATGGGAACACATTGCAGGGGCTGCCAAATCAGAGTTATCATTTGTGTTTCTTATAGAGCAAGATTCTAGAATCATAACTTTAATTCAAACATCTTGTTACCTTAAAGTTTTTTCTTTACCCTTTCACTAGACCAGTGGTAATCAACTATGGACAATTCTTTCCCCAAACTCCAGGGTACATTTGGCAATGCCTGGAGACATATTTGATTGTCACAACTGGAAGGGGGTGGCGTTACTGGCATTTAGTGGGTAGACGCAGAAGGTTGAGGATGCTGCTAAATATCCTACAATGTACAGCGCGAAAAAAAAAATTATCTGTTCACAAGTAGCAATAATGCTGAGGTCAAGAAACCTTCCTCTAGGCTATGACAGGTGCGGATTTATTCTATGATGACTCATCCCAACACCCACTTCCTAAAATCAACTCAGGAAACTTACAAGTCCTATTCAGGAACTCTGAATAGTTCTAAGGAAATCTCCGAGAACCTATCTCATGATGGATACCTCTGCAAGGTATTTTAGAACATATGCAAAACTTCGATGTTCCTGAACCCAGCATGTAAGCTAACCTGAGTCCAAAGAATTCAACCTTCTGGATGAGGCAAGAAAGCCTGAATCAAATCTCCAAGTGGCCCACGGCACCATTTAACTGCTTTTACTGGACCCAACCACATGCACAATAGCATGCAGATGGCAAAGGGCCTCTCCTTTAAGGTGCTGAAGAAGTAGATTCTGCCTCGGTGGTACTTAAAGGGCTCTATTTTGGAATGGAAGTAATAAAAGAAACATCTTGTATTCAAATCTTAAATTTAAGATACTGGAAGGGGAAGTAGGCCCAGAGTAGATTTTACCTCTTCTTAGACATGTCAACCAACAGTTACATTTGGGAAATGTCACATTTCTATAAATTCTATAGCATCTTATGCACTTCCACTGGGTGTCTTTGAATTTCCTGTGAGTGGAAAGACTACCTGTGTAGGTGGTACCCGCGTGTGCCATGGCACATTCTGTCTGTCTATAAAAGGAATTCCTACCAGAAAAGACACATATGGCAAATCCTGGAAAGAAAATTCTGATATATTTTTTTTTATTTGTCTCTAAGGACTAGTTAACTTTTTATTTATTTTTTTCCCTTTTCCTCCATAATTAGAGTTACATGGATATCAAGTGACAACTGGAAAAAAAGATGTAGGATATGCTCTAGGCCCGCTTTGATCTCATGAATGCCTAGATGACATTCATTATTGACCTCTAACTGCAGATAACGATGCTCTAGTGGTATGGAGGTCCTCTCAGTGATTTGATGCAGTTATCCTTCCTGCCTACCTCCAAGTAGAAGTTAGTTATAAAAAAATTTAATTTTTTTCATTATTTTCTTGTATTTCATCCTGGCTTTATTACTTTTTTAAAAATTAAAATATTTTATTTATTTATTTTTTGAAAGAGGGGAAAGGAGGGAGAAAAAGAGAAAAAAAACATCAATGTGTGGTTGCCTCTTGCACACCCCCAACTGGGTACCTGGCCCACAACCCAGGCATGTGCCCTGACTGGGAATTGACTGGAGACCCTGTGGTTTGCAGGCTGAGCCACACCAGCTAGGGCCCTGACTTTACTTCTTCAGGGTCATCGTGCTTCAGATAAAAGCTTGCTCGCCCACTTAGCAATCAACAACCTATATAAATTAAGATGTTAAGATTTAGAAATAGCTTAGTATGTTGCTTTGTCTTAGGATATTAGATATTAGGAGAGACCTTGACTATATACAGGCATGGCAGTTAAGACATCCTTCCCCTTTGTTTTTTGATAAATACAATTTTAACCTTTGTTTTTATACGAATACTCACTAAAATGCTTACTAAATGATTATAAATTACTCTAAAATTAAGTCAGCCCAGTATTTTATCTAAACATCCTACTTCATCTTTATAGTTAAATGAGGACACATGCTTCTCTATGTCCTGTTACCTTACATTCCCAATAATATCTTCAGGTCAGTTTCTAAACACATACTTTTAAATACTAAACAAAAGCCTTGGCAGTTTAAAATTATCCCTGAAGAAAATATAATTAGCTACATTTCAAGTTCTATAGGAGCCTTTTAATAGGACAGAGATCTGAATTCGGAAACCATGGGTCACAGATGAGTGTGGACATGAGACTGATGGGGGACAGATCCACAAAGGCGTTTCCCCTACAAGATCCGCAGGGAAGTGGAATCACTTCTCCAAGTAACGACCATGTGAGCTCCAGAGGATGACCTTCGCCGTGGGCGGCTGTGTGAGCAATAGCGCAGCCAGGCCTCCACTGCGCTGAGGTGTTCTTGGAGGCAGCGCAGGGAGGAAGACCCTCACAGGTAAGTCCTGTGGTGTTGGCTCATCGTCGTGCAAATGAGCGAGAAAACCATAAATCGAACCATTTCTTTTTTTTTTCAGATAACTAGTTAGAGTTGATGCTGAGTATAGCGTTAGATTTTATTTTTAAAGTACCTCACCCTCAAGTTAATGACTAGAGAACTACGAATTTTATAACAGAAGGAGAAGGCTCGGGCCAATGCAAAAATACATCAAAGCACATGGGGCAACTGGCCAGTAAATAGTGACTGCGGTGCGACTGTCAAGTCTTTCCGAGAGCGGCCTGTTACAATAAACACGCTGGGCCTCCTCTGATGAGGCCAGAGACGGAATCTTTAGTCTCACTTACAGAACAGAAGAGGAAGACTGTTTTTTCTCTTAATGAGGCTATGCTGGTGAATCTTTCTTCACCAAAGGGAAGCGATTTAGTGGAACGGCTTACCCAGTAACCATGCTCAGTTTCACTGCGTGCTGTATAAAGCATAAAAGTTAATAGCATGGTGGGAAATATCATTAATGCAATTTTATTATTGTACATAATTTTCTAAATTAAGCTCCAATTACTTGGTAGTTTAGAGAAAATACTGAATATACCACTTGAGCTAGACAATCTATCTGGAGGATAGAATAAAATTTTAAAAAGCAGATATGGTCTGTCAGCTGTTGCAGAATATAATCAACAGAGGATAAAATAAACCTGGGTTTTAATTATAGTTCCAAAACGAACTCAATAGCCTATTCAGGCAACTCTCATGAATTTTGCTCTCTATTATGTAACATAAAAAAATAATCCTTTTGGGGGAGGTATATTTATATACTTCATAGATATTGCTAACTATTTCTCTCAGAGTTCCTGTGTTCTTCATTTAAAAAAGAAAAGGAAAAGTAAAGAAGAAAAACCAGGCAGAGTTGTAATCTGATTTACAAACGATTGACACTAATTTTCCCCATATCTTCTCTAATGTTCAAGTCACACCTCTTCATGAAGACTCAGCTGAAAGTTTAGATGTGGAGGATGCCAGCTGCAGCATCCTTCCGGCACTCTCCATTGCACTATCTCCTATTATTGCTATTGACTTAATATTTTTCCTCCCCTGCTAGAACATAGGCATAGATCATGCTGAAGTCACCACTCCCACAAGGACACACAGGCCATCTGTGATGGGAACTGGTTGAATGGCCAAGAATGCCGTGCTTCCACGTTACCTTTACACCGACTGCACGAGAGGCCAGAGGGTCTCGTTAGCTTTTATCCTTGCAGAGAACCACAACTAGTGCCAGTGGAGGTAGTGCTTGGACAATATATGCCTGGCACAGGTTAGTCTCAGAGACAGTATGTCATGTCGTTTCTCTGCTTAAGACGTTCCAATGGTTTCTCTTGATACTAAAAATAAAATGCAAATCCTTTCCCTTTCCCTACATGTCAGATTCTGCATGCCATTTCTGCTGTGTTCCTTTCAATGTATCCCCTACTGGTTCCATCATTCCTCACTATGTTCTTAGCCATATTAGCTGGTTTTCTGTTCCTCTAAATGGTTGTGTTTGCCCACACCTCAGGATCATTGGGTAATTATCTGCCTGGAACATTCTGTTCCAGATGTTCACATGCTGGTGCTGGTTTCTCCTTGTCAGTGTTTGTCTTTACCTAAGGGCCACCTTCCCTCACCACTCAATTAAATTCCACCTTTCAACTTCTACCTCCTAACCTGCATTATTTTCTTGCTATCACACTTACTATCAGTAATTATGCTGCTTACTTATTTACTTGCTTATTATTTTTTGCTTGTTCTTACATTAGAGTGCAAGTGACAAATGGGTAGAGAATTTGTCAGATTCCCCTGCGTCTCAGTGCCTAGAGTGGCGCCTGGCACATAGAAACATCTTAGTCATTACTGCTTGACCAAATTAGTAAGCGAATGAATGAACATGTGAATGTTTTAAGCATCAAGTCTGAATAACTTAGCGAAACAACAAAACCAATGTGATTTAACAACCAAGCAATTATTTGTGTCCCAAGTCATTTCCCATGACAATTCTTGACATGTTCATATTCTACGCTAAATAGCTTGTAGTTGCTCTGTCTTAAAGTATCACTCATATTATATGATGACCAAAATCATGATGATGTTATTAAGGAGAAATGGTGCTATTCACCAAGAAATTTCGATTGAAGTTCTGGAACCAAATATTTCTGATTATAGTTAAATATTGAGAGACACCTAAAAATACATCTTTGCCAAAATTATCTCATGGTCAATTGAGATTATAATATTGTTTTCCATTCTATAGACAGGTGGGCTCCTGGGGTCCCTCGAGATTTAGAATCCCAGGGTGGAAAATTGATATTGTAAATAGTATCAATTCTCTCTTTTTATTCTTCACCTGCCGCTCACTCTATAAACTGGACACATATTAACCTCGTTTTTAAATCTTAATTATTTAATCTTTATTGTATTTTTTGGTTACCATTTAGTTCACTTATGCCCACCTCACCCCAGCAATCACCACACAGTTGACCATGTCCATGAGTCCTTTTTCCTTTTTGCTCAGTCCCTCCACCCACTCAGCTGCCCACCTCAATAGCTGTCATCTGTTCTCCATCTATGAGTCTGTCTCTGTTTTGCTCATTAGTTTAGTTTGTTCATTAGATTCCACATATGCGTGAAATCATATGTTATCTGTCTTTCTCTGACTGGCTTATTTCACTTAACATAATGCTCTCCAGGTCCATTCATGCTCTCACAAAAGGTAAAGTTTTCTTCTTTTTTATAATCAAGTAGTATTCCATTGTGTATATTGCTCCATTAAGTATAATTTCAACTTTATTACTTTAATTTCAGGACCTTTAATTTCCTTTTTTGCATTTCTTGGTTTCTATTATATCAGGAAATACCACATAGAGTAATATAAATATGTTATTCTTCCAGGAAATCATGCCCCTGACATTGCCCTAATTCTCATGCCTGTGATCAAGTCATAGGGTAACATGTAACTGACAATTTGAGGTGGGACAGAGGATCTTTGAGGGAAGTAAAAGAGAACTGCCTTGGGCACACAGTTTAAAAAGCAAAGTTCGAGAAATTTATCCCAAGTAGATTATGCCGCATCCCACATAGACATGGTAATTCCAGGTGGTATCCACCCTGTCCATTCATATTCAGAGCATCGCATTTGTAGATACATAAAAGAAAGTTATATATCTAATGTAGGATAGCTTTCTGGATATCTCATACAAATATAAGATCTGACCTCTCTAAACAACTAAACACACTTGGGAAGTACCCCCTACCTGTCTTTAAATAGTGCACCATCAACCCCTTTCCTGCGAAGAAGATCCTGTGGGCCATAGGGTGTGTCTTTGCACTTAGAGTCTGTGTCACAGAGTAGGGTTTGCAGGAATGGGAAGAAGCCGGTACTAGGAAGGTTCCGAGGAGCAAGGTAACCTGAAATTAAAAACAAACACAAGCAAACAATAATTACATCACTGTGATGCTTGCCTGGGAAGGGAAAGAGAAGTAGTGAGAGTATTTTGTGAAATTACCTTTTGAATTATGACTATTTGGGCCCCCTTTATACCAAAAGAGTTAAAAATTCCATGAATTCCTTTTCCTGGGATTTATTCAAGGAAATAGCTGCAAAAAATGTTTTCTAGAGTGTTTTAAAAGCAAATCAGAGTATATCTATATGATAAAAGATCATGCAGCCAATAAAAATGTCAAAAAATATAAAAAATGTTTATAATATATTGTTAATTAAAAACAGCAAATCAGAGAAGTGTATGACCAGAATAGTCCTCATCTTTTAAAAAATATATTAATATATGCATATATAAAATTGTATAGGAATTTTTTTTCCTCTAGGTGGTATATTTCATGTGAATTTTACTATTATTTGACTATATATTAACTATTTTTCCCACAATGTACATGTCCTCCTTTATAATTAAAGTCATTATAAGTGAGCCAACCTTCCAGCTACCAGGAAATATTTTTGTTCTCAAAATTTAATATAACAGCAAAATTAATTATCCCATGCACACAATGTTTTTTCTATTTAAAAACCATGGATGAATATGCAGATTTTCCCCAATACTAATGTCACAGAAAACAAGAACTATATGAGTAAAGGGTTTTGTAACCTTTACTTTAACATTTGTTTTATAAAATATGAAGATGGCATACACATGAGTCAAGGCAATAGGCAAACTGTGGAGTTAAAATCCACAATTAGTTTTGATATTGAAACTCTAGATTCCTCCCTTTGGGGACACTGAACTGTCTAAAAAGGCAGATTTAGAAACTAAAAGAATAATTTCAAACTGAAGACTAAGAAGCAAAACCTTAAGTTCCTCAGGAATCTGTTAAAAAGAGTGTGTTTTCATTATTTTTTAAAAAGTCTATCTTTGTTATAAAAAGAAAGAAAAAGCAAAACAAACAAACAAACAAAAAAAAACCCAGAAAGAGTGACATGACTAAGTATGCATTAATATATTAGCAGAGAGAATAATAAATAGGTATTTGATTCATGTAACCTATATACAGATCCACACAAAGAAAGAAAGTTGGAAATAAAAGGGAAGGGACAATAAGAAAGTTTGCCAGAAGAAAAGGAGAGAGAAGGAGAGAGGGGAAGAGAGAGGTGGAGAGAGAGATTGTTGACTTTGAAGTGGAGAAAGGTGACAAGGGCCAAGGAAAGTGGAAACCTCTAGAAGCCAGAAAATGCAAGAAAACAGATTTTCCTGAAGCCTCCAGAGAGAATGCCATCCTTCCAACACCATAAGTTTTAAACGCTAAGACTAAATTTTGAACCTGGGTTCCACAACTGTAACATAATAAGTTGGTGTTGCCTTTAAGACACTACATTTGTGGTGATTTGTTACAGCAGTGATAGAAATAACTAATACATAAAATCATACTAGTTGAAATAGTTTTGAAAATGCAGAAGAAATTAGAAAGACAAACCCACCCAACTATGCAGTACTTCCTTCACAGCAGCTTCTCTTTCTGACACCAGAAAGACCATTATCTCTCCTAATATTAAACCCAAGTGAAAACTGCAGTGAACTGGCAATATTTCGATCGTAGTATATTCCCTTGAATAAGCTGGAGGGTCGCAGTCAAATTGCCTGTTAGAGTTTCACATCATCCCTCTAGAACACAATTCTGCCCCAGGGAACTGCACACAGCATGGCCTTTACAATTCTGCGGTGGAATTTCATTCTTAGTGGTATTGTACCCTGTTACACAGACCACAACTGTGGCCATTTACTTGGGGTGTGGGTCTGCAAATGGGCTTGTTCCTATCCCGTCTCAAACACGTGCAGTGGGTTAAGTGGATGGCAGATAGAAGGGCAACAAAAACCAGGACTCCTGATTCTATGCCTCTTCTCAGGGTGGTGGTATGACTGAGCCAGGCAGTGCTGGAAACAATGGAAGGGCTAGAGAAGCCGTACTGTAACAGGAAAAGGGGAAAAGAAGGGAAAGGATGTCACAGAAAAAGGACCTGGGAAGAGGTGACACGTTACATCCAAGTTTACTTTTTCGGGCGTTGATTACAATTTGCAAGTTATTACATAAGAATTTGAAAAAATTTAAACCCACGAAATTCTTTGGTGTGATTAATTATATATACAGGCCTACTTTGCCCTGGCTGGTTTAGCTCAGTGGATTGAGCGTCGGCCTGCGAGCTAAGTGTCGCTGGTTCGATCTTCCAGTCAGGGTACATCAGAGAAGGAAAACTCTGACTCCAAAAAACCTCCGCTGCCTTGCGGCATACCTCTTCAGGGGAAAGGCTAAGGGAGTAAACCCCGACAGAAAATCCGGAGCCGGAGTCCCTAAGGCGGTTTGACGTTGTAGTCAACACCGGCAACTCCTGCGGCGCACCTGAACCCAAGCTGTATCGACTCCGTCTTTCCCTTGGACCCTTCAGCTGCGAAGAGAGGGGGGGTCTGCTGCATGGGCAACAGCAGACCCTCCATATTACCCTGCCCAGGCTCTGTAGCTTCAGCGTCATCGCAAGATGTCGATTCAACACGGGAGGAGACAGATACCATGTCACTCCCGAGTCGGACTGCACAGCCATTCTTGGCGGTGCAGATAGACTCTGAAGAAGCTACACCATCGTCTCTTGAGACGGACGGCTGCCAACGACAACGACAGGCCTACTTAACAGGAAAACTCACTGTAGGTTTTTTTTTAAAAAACAAGGTCCCACAGTGTTCAAAGTACAGACAGTATACACTTTGTACAGGTATATGGATAACTGATATTTAACAAGTCATAGGGGGTTTATGCAAATGAGGGATTGGTTTAGATGTGCACAAGTTTCAGTTAACACAGTGCCATGCAGAGTATGGACTGCCTGCATTATTTACTTTGCCATCATTTTTAAACCAAGAACCACACTCATTAAACTAAAGAGACCTGCTGCAGCAACGAGCGCACTGATTTATTAAGCATATACTGCATTGCTATGCTAGGCCTGTAACATACATTTGCATCATCCATCCTTCTTTGGTATCCAGACAAGTTCTCTCATACACATCAACTTCTCACAAAATCTAGAAATCCTCTATCATGAAGGCAGCATTAACTAATATTAAACTCTATTGTAGCTATATTGTAAAAAAAAAATGAATTTTCAATCTTTTATCCATCTCTGTTATGTGTGCAAGGGAATAAACCCTTAGAGGAAAGCAATGGAACTGTCACACATTTTAAAGAGCTGCTAATGCTAAGTTGAACTCATTCTATTCTGAATGAATGTCTCTGGCACTTGCAACTTTTAACATTGTGTTCCTCTTTATAATCTCAATGCTAAGACCCAGGGAACAGAGAAACATTCTCTATCCTTCGCAGAACTTTCAAGCATCAAGCATCAATCACGCAAACTTAAGGCTAATATTAGTTGCCCAAATTCACAACCAGAGCCTAGATTTAAGGATACAAATAGAGAAAGATCTTAACTGTGCAAACCACAGCACTGCTTGCCGGAGGAAAACATTTCAGGGTCTTGGGGTGAAGTGTTCAGGCAGGATAAAACCCTGGGTATCATAATTTCCAAAGGTCTCACATCCAGGATATTTATTCTCACCTCTAAGAGAAGTGCTAGGGAAGCACTTGAAATTTCACGGGGGAATTAGAGTCAGAAGACTCTAGTGTAGCCTGGGAGTGAGGTGGGGCAGGTGGGAAGCAAAATTCCAAGCTCTTACAGCTTATTTTTTTATGGGCTTCAGGAAGAGGCAGTGAGATTATCTAAGGAGCCACCCATGGGTGGGGAGGGGTTATGTTCACAGATACAGTCAACATTAGTGACAAAGACCAGTAATTACATTGAAAGAATCCAATGTTATTTCAGGGAGTTGAATCAAACCAGACTGTAAAAATGTTTTGTAAAACATTTTTAGGAACAAGCCTTCAATTACCAAAGGGTTCTGTTAAATCAAATTTATTTTTCATTAAGAATGAAACCAGCCTTACAAACAGAACCGATCTAAAGATTTTTTTTAAATGATATTTTATAAATAAATGTGATGTCAAGCAATACATCTATGTTCACGCAATAGAGAGAGCAAGTTTAATTTTCCTTTCTCTTTCTGAACAAAAGCCCTTATTCAGAGCAATCTTAGTATGATACAATGTAGAGATTAGAACAGTGGTTCTAAAAGTGTGGTCCCGGGACCAACAGCATCGGCCTCACTTGGGAACTTATTACACATGAAAATTTGAGATCCCATCCCAGATATGCTTAATCAGAAGCTCTGGGGGTGAGGTTCAGAAATCTTTATTTTAATAAGCCCTCCAGGCAATTCCATTGCATGCCAAACATTGAGAACAACTGGATTAGACTGCAAACCTTTTCATAAGAGCCAGAAAGTAACTATTTTACGTCTGGGGGCACACACAATCTACTGTCTCCATGACAGTTACTCCCCTCTGGTGTTGTACCGTGGAAGCATCCATGGATAACGGGTACATCAACGGGCCTGGTTATATTCCAGTAAAACTTTATTCTTAAGAAAGGGAGTATGCTGGATTTGGCCTCCTGGCTGTAGTTTGTTGACTCCTGGAAGGATGACCTTTCTTACACTCATTCTTCTCCCTCTCCTGCCTTGTTCATTTCCTGTTTTCACTTTTTTTCTCCTTCCTTAATCTCATTTAATCTACATAATATCCCCTTTCCTCTATTCTACTCTCTTTTTTCTCTCCTTTCCACTCACCACCTCCTTTATTTACTGTTTCTAATTCCTCTTCTCTCTTCCTCCTGTTACTCCTCCCTCTCGCCTCTCTAACACTTAGTCATTGACAGTCCAGAATGCACAGTCTCCCAACATCCTCCTTTAGTCTTTTTCTTTTTTCACCACCAGAGAAGAATTTTCACACACTTCCATAATAAATTCAGGAGCACCTTGCTCATTGGCACTATCTACAGAAGTGCTACTTTCTGTTTATTATATTATTAAAGAAGGAAATGTCACAGTCTTTGCAGTAATGAAGCCACTTCCATGTGACACCATTAGGCTCTGGAAGCTTTCTGTAGGTTGCCTGGGTGACATTTGTAGATATCATAGTAATGGTAGAATTGGAGAACCTCCACTGTGTTTTTTTGTGGTTTTCTCAAAGCAAGTCAGAACCCAACCTCATATTTTTGAGTTTCTAGGTGAAAAGAATTTGGTCTTTATCCCAGTGAAAACATAAATGAAAAATCTTAAAAGGAAATATCTGACTTTTTAAAATATGAAGTAATTCATTTGGGGATTATATTTTTCTTAAGTTTTTGGATACAGTCACATGGGAAGAATAAATATCAAGCCTTCTAATCAGACAAATGATAAGACTCCTCATTAAACACCACAAATAAATTGTCACCATAACAAGAGTACAAAATGAGATAAGCATGTGAAGAAATATCATCTATAAATAATCAAATAACCAGATATGAATAAAGAAAATATGAAAAAAGAAATTAATCTCAGAAATACATTTATAATATTTTATTAAAGTAAATCTTTCTATCCTTCTTGAAGTTTTTGAGCATATTTTGTTCTCAATAACATTTTTAAAGACATATTTAAAATTATCAATGACATAAAGCTAGTCTTTCAAGTCATTCCAGAACATTGTATCAGGAGCCCACAGGACCATCACTATTCTCTGTTACCTGCATCTTCCCCTTACAGGATCAGTTGTTCTCGAAGGGGAAGGGTCCCATCACCAGGTAAGATCAAAGACACTTTTGATTCCAATCCTTTTGAATAGAGATTTTTTTTTAAACCTCTGTGGCTCAGAGATGCCTTAAGCTAGGGTTAAATACTGATATGACCTTGAATCCACAGATGGACACTAACTCAAAAAAATTGTAGTTTTTGAGCAGATGGATAAAGAATAAGCCATATGAAAGAAAAAAATCACTTACATGGTTCTCAGCACAATGCTTGACTTATTGCAAGCAATTGTTAATTATATTAATAAATGAATCAATAAATGAACAAAGCCCCTCAGGGTACCTAGGAATACTGTGTGATTTGGGACTTTAACATAATCTACATCTTTGTCTTTATTATTTGTTAGACAAAGATTTGAATTTTGTCCCAATATTATAGTAAGATCAAAAGATAACAATGGATATATTAAATACAATGCATTATATTCATGGGTCTTATAAAAAGGATAGATTGGTATTGGTTCATAAAGCCAATAGCATTTATTGGTATAGGCTCTTTATCTTGGCTTCCTGAAAAATCTAGCTATTATACATTGACAACCATAATTTCAACAACTGGATTTATTATCCACAAAGTGAACCCATTTATCATTTATTCAATAAATATTTTCTGAACAGATACTGTGTGTCTGGTACAGAGTAAGATGCTAAGTAAGGTTCATTCTTCTATTTAATTTTTTTTTTTTCATTTAAACACTAGAAAAATATAACTGGGTTGTTAGTGTGTCTGCATGTGTGTGTTTGAGAGAGAAGAGAGAGAGAGAGAGAAAGTGAGAAAGAGAGAGAGAAAGCCTGGCTTCAAAGCTCATCACACTTTCATTAAATAAAATATAAATATTAGTCATTTTTTGTTTTCCTGAATTGTCAGAAATATTTTGTATAAAAATAACATACATTTGAAAATAATTGGTAAAAAATTGCTTTAAATAACTTCATGTTTTTTAGATGAATTAATTATAATTTCATATGAACCCCAAGACCACCTTAAAGATAGGCAAAAGAAGTGTTATACTCATTTTGCAGATAACCTCAGAGAGAACAAGCAATTTGCTCAAGGTCACATGCAAACTGAAACACTAGAGATAGAACTAGAACTACGTGATGAATGACAATAACAAAAACAACATTTTGTTCAGCTAAGTTTCAGTATATTTTGGAGTGAACAGACTGAGAATTTGAAAAACAGCACTTCTGGTTTTGCTGGTGATTCGCTGAATCACCAGAAGTAAATTAACTCTGTCTCTATTTCCACATCTACCAAATTGAGGATAATGGGCCTTACCACCTCACAGGGCACAGAGAAGATTAATTAGATAAAGTGTGTGTAAGGCACTATGAATGTGGAAGAGGAAAGGCCCCAGAGAATCATGAGTTACCATTGCTCATCAGACAGCTGTTGCAATATTTGTCTCATTTCCCATGCAGAGGCCGGGGCTCTGCTGCTCTACTTGGTCTCCCATCTCTGCGCCTCGAGCCAACGAATGGTTAGGAGTATTGCATGATGTGTTTCTCTCCCTAGTAATTTATAATATGGACCTGTATCAGCTGGCGTAGTGCTGCAATTACAGCTTGCTTAGTGGGTGTGGTGGCATGACACATTCTTCCTATTCTCCCCAGGCAGGTCTTGCTTCATAGTGCAGGTGCTTTTCCAAGTTCAAATCTACTGGCAAAAAGGTAGACTGTTTCTGACAGTAAGGGCTGAAGCAAGATGCCTAACGCTTATCGTATCACGTAAGGAGATCTGATACTCCAAAGGCTGGCATCTGTATATATTTGATGAACAGAGCCACAGAGAACAAGAACACACCGTGGGTCATTTCGGATGGTGTCCTACGTGCTGGGGTCTTTCCTACATTCCCCACATCCTTCAGAATTTCTTTCAAGTACCACAGCCCACAGGTTTTGAAAAGTGCAAAAAGTGTCCCTGTGAAGATAATTTAAGGACTTGGGCTATGACATTGCAGGTGCGAAGGAAGCAAAAAAATATTTCTGACTTACTTCTTTATGTATTTGTCTTATTACCATTATTGTTTTTTAAAGATAAGATGAGGTAGTTTGGACTCCGGACCTTGCTATCGCTTTGAATGTTATCTCTTTGATCTTAAAGTGCCCACATGACTTAATGGTCAGCCTAAAGGGCTTTATAACCCACCTTAGTGAGTTTCCACAATAGACCGTGTCTCCCCCTTAGGGAGACCCTGTTGGGTGATGGACCCCCAAAGGCCATAGCTTGATTTATTTAAATTGTAAACAAAGTGACTTGATTAAATGTTTGGAGACAGAACAGTAACACAACCACACCATATAAAAACTCCCACACAGACTGAACCTGGAGAAGTTTAAAAATAAGAATCTCATTAATACAATTCAAAATATTCCTACTTGGCAAGGAAAGTTGATTCCTGTGGCTCATCTTGAGTGAGTGGGGATCTGTTCACATTGTTAGAGGGGCCTAATAGGAAGTAACATTCTGCTTGTCTGAAACTTGTCCTTCAGTAACAAAGATTCACAAATGCATTTAAAAAAATCTCCTTACCATGGCTATTTGCAACCACAATCTCGGAAACTGTTTTATGTCTTTCTAAATCTAAATTAAAGTTAAAAGAAAAGAAACCTTAAATCCTTATTTTATTGTAGGACATTATTCCTGTAACACTTAGTCTCCTAATTGTCCTTTCCTGGTAATTTTCCTCACCAGGAAAGTGCCCTGTACACAGAAAAGGGCTGATATGAAGCTGGGTACACGTTGATGTGACTGGAATGGCTGGGCTAGTGCTAGTGGATAGAGAGACATGGGCTGAGCCCCCTTAGTTGCAGCCCCTCCCCTGAAACATGACTTCTTTTTGGCAGATCCAGTAGCATCAGTTAACATCTAGCCAATGGGGGAGCGTTGCTTTGCAAGACTCATTCTTCCTCCAGTGTCTCCACATCTGTTCTGACTGGTGAGTGACAGGCTGCTCCAACTGGTGACCACCTTGCATATCACCCAGTCATCTAGGTGGTTAACTCACAAAGCCTGCACTCAGGGGAATGAAAAGAAGGATTAAATCCTCTCCTGTCACCATGGTCTCCAATGTGATGCTGGAGACTGGAGGAGTGGAAAGCAGAGGAGCATCAGGATTGGCATAAACCAGACTCAGGGGCCAAATGGGTTTAGGAAACTAAATTCTATTTTCTGTTCCGATGAAGCTAGAATATATTTGCATATTAAAGACTCTGAGAAGTTCTTTAGTAAAAATCCAGAATAACTTTGGTTAATTCACATTTCCACACATGTGAACACAAAATATTATTTCCTTTATTTCTTATTTTTCTTTTTCATCCAGTTTCTTAAGGTAGCACTGGATTAATATCCTGGGAGCAGATGCACCCTTGGGAAAACAGTGCCTTAACCCATGATTTCTCATATTCCCAACCAAAAAGGGACCTGGAAATGAAAATGTATTTATTTTTTACCCAGGAGGAAACTTTGGGTCTTTACATACTAAAACTACTTGAAAACTGCCACCTCGCTCACTTGGCTTAGCTACAGTAATTCAGCAGGCACGTTAGTGGTTATTTGTGGGAGTCCTTCAGCAAAAGTTGTCTGAGACAGTGCTTGGAGAAGGGAATTTCTTTCCAGATGGATTTGGAGAGGCTTATAAAAATACACATGCTATAATGGGGGAGGGGGGATTAGGTGATGAAGAAATCAGAACAAGAACAAACTAGGGGAGGAAAAAATAAAGCCAGCACAATAATAGGAGCCGAGGGTCTGCGTGTTATCCGATGTTGGCTGCAAATTAGAATCTGGGTGTTCTAAGAAATGAAAGAAATGATCATTTCCCTAGTTTATGGTGTCCCTCAAATAAAATAAAGTAAAATAAAATACATAAAATAAATGTACTAGAAGAAGCACAGCTTTTTCTAGACAGAGAGAAATCGCACCTCGTAGGCAACAAGAACTGTACTTCAGTGGGTCCTGGTGTGTTTGCCCCCACCAAGGGGCTTGATGAATTACTATAGCTGAGCCAAGTTAATGAGGTGGTACATTAAGACCTAAAGCCAGAACAGGAGCACCAATGGAAGTGACTCACCATCCCAGTGACCCATTATTTTTGGGGAACCGAAGGTGTGTGTCACTAGGAGGCAAAGACTAGGGAGAAGCTGAGGGGCTGCTATCCCTTCACCACCTTAGTAAAGGGTCACTGCCAAGTTGAGGCACCATCATCATGGGAGGGTCCACAGAATTCTGAGCAAGGCAATGAAACTGGTGTGAAGTTGCTTGGTGGTTCGTCAGAAAGATGTCCCCTTCATCTTCTCACATCTTTGCCTTTCAGGTGACTAGGCTGTTATGAGCTGTTGCCAGAAGCTACGTATCAGCAGAAATTTTAGAAATTACTCTAGTAAGTGAAGTACTGGACTGGAACAAGAGTTTAAAAGCACCTTTCTAATCCCAGCTTTGCAAATGATTCATTACACAGCCACAGCCCTCTACCTTCAGTCATTTCCTTACGTATGCAGGCAAAATAAATCTAGGCTACCCATTCATCACAACCATTGCAAACAGAAGACTCTCCTGTAAAAGGAAACTGGCCACGTTGAAGTATGAAGTACTTAATATAAGATCAAAATTATGATTGACAGATCTGGGGGGTGATATTAGGGGTGGAGGGATCCAGGAAAAAGGACTCATGGGCACGGACAACAGTGTGGTGATTGTAGGGCAGAGGGGGGATAGGAGGAAAAATGATAATGGAAAAATACAATAAAATTATATTTTAATTAAAAAATAAAAAATAAAAAAATAAACATACAACAGGAAAATATTTTGGGTTTGTTTTTTTTTTATGTGATCTTAGTAATCCACCAAGGGTAATAATCTAGAGAAAATATTTTCAATAATTATGCCTATAGAGGTATGTTACTGCCAACTTTTTTTTTTTTTTAATTCAGAGAATGACTCAGTTACTCTGACAGAGAATGTTGTGTGTTATGGTGTAAAAATAAAGCCAGTGAAATATATTGCTAGTGTCATTGTATAGAAAGAAGGAAAAACAATTCCTTATAAGGGCAGAAGCTTAAGAACTTTGCTAATTCAACAGATGGTCTATTCCCTTGGGAAGAGCAGGGTACGGTTCTGGATCCTATCGCTCCTCAACAGCTTGTGTAATCTTAGGTGTTTGGTATTCATGTTCATGTGTTTACAAGTGATATATATGACAGCTTGCCAGTGGAAAATGCATGTCGCAACCTTTTCTTTCAGGTAGTGCTGTTGGGAGGTAGCAACCTCATTGTCTTGTCAGACTTGACTTTCTCCTAAACCAAAGATTCTATTACCAAGACCTCTGTCAATCAGAAACAGACAGTTTAAGTGACCTGTGACTTGCTTTGTAACCCACAACACGTTACTGGCCTTCTTTCCTTCAAAGTACAACTTCTTTTCATCAAAGCTATGTCATTAGAAAAGAAGGGGCGAAAAGCAGAGAAAAATATCCCAATGGTGTTTTCCTAAGTTGTACAGTCAAAATTATTAACACAGCAATTAGCATTTTCTATCTTTCTAAGAAAAAAGTTCAGGGGTTAATATGCCAAATATATAAAAAACTTACACAACTCAACACCAAAAAACAAACAATCCAATTAAAAATGGGCAAAGGACTTGAATAGACTCTTCTCCAAAGAGGACATACAGATTGCCTAAACATACAAAAAGATGATCAACGTCACTAATCATCAGAGAAATGCAAATTAAAACCACAAGGAGATATCACCTCACACCTTTCAGAATGGCCATCATCAATAAATCAACAAACACGTGTTAGTGAGGATGCAACGGAAAGGGGACCCTAGTGCACTGATGGTGGGAACGCAGACTGGTGCAGCCACTATGGAAAACAGTATGGAATTACTTCAAAAAACTAAAAATGAAACTCGCTTTTGACCCAGGTATTCCACCTCTGGGAATGTAGCCAAAGAGGCCTGAAACACTAATTCAAACAAATACCTGCAGCTTTATGTTCATTGCAGCATTATTTACAAAAGCTATGATTTGGAAGCAGGCCAGGTGTCCATCAATAGATGAGTAGATAGAAAAGCTGTAATATATTTACACAATGAAACGCTACTTGGCCATAAAAAAGAAAGAATTTTTAGGTTTTGTGGCAGCATGGATGAACCTGGAGGTTATCATGCTAAGTGAAATAAACCAGTCAGAGAGAGAGAGACAAATACCATATAATTTCACTTATACGTGGAATCTAATGAACAAAATAAACTAACAATCAAGATAGGAAAAAAAGGTTCTTTTCTTTGAAATGAAAATACTTGAGAAAAATACAAATTAAAGCCACAAGATTTTATTTTATACCTAATAGATTGGCAAAAACTTAAAAAGTCTGACAACATCAAGTGTCAGGGAGTATATGCTGCAGTGGGCACTCTTCTTCTATGGTGGGGACTTAGGAACTCCACTGTGGAAAGCACTTGAGCACATTCAACAAAATTTAAAATGTGCATAGCTCCAGGTATATGCCCTAGAGACATGTGCACATGTGCCCAAAGAAACATAAAAATATATCCATCTTGATACTGTTGGAAATAAATTGGAAAAAGCACCATGATGCTCATCAAAAGACCATGGATAGTGAAACATCTATACATGAAGTATGTGGTCAAAATGAATATTTTAAACCTCCATAAATCAATGGAGATAAACATACAAAATGCAATGCTGAGCAAATCATAATGTTCAGCTTAAAAAGCATAAGACAAAAGATGCTAGAATGGGGTACCATTTATGTAAAGTTTAAAAACCTGTGGTCAAGAGCTACAAACTTTCAGTTACAAGGTAAATAAAATCTAGGGATTTAATGTATAGCATTGTGCTTATAGTTAACAGTACTGTATTCCTCACTTGACAGTTGCTAGGTAAGGTCTTAAAAGTTCTCATCACAAGAAAAATATGTGAAACCATGTGAGATAGATATAGATGTATATGTCCATAGATATATCTAAATTTATTGTGGTGATCATTTCACAATCTATATATATCTCAAATCATTATGTTGTGCACCTGTCTCAATATAACATTATATTATATTATATAACATTATATATATAATTATATCTCAATAAAACTGAAAAAAATATGCATAGTTCTACTAGGAGACATGTAAAATGGAGATTCAGGGCAGCACTGTTTTTAATAAGAAAAGAAAGGAAACTATCTGACATGCTAAATACAAGGAAATTTTCCAAGACACTCTTCTGCAAAGAATCATCAAATTGTCCCGACAGCACCCACTTCAGAACAAAGCCCTGCTTCCTATGACCCTCCTCAACTATCACCCAAAGTCCAAATCTTACAAAAGCTTAAAACCTTCTTACTGAGACACCACAGTTCCTTACGGCATGCATTCTCCCTAGCTGCAAGGAGTGAAAAAACTCAACTGGTTGAACAACAATGAAATTAAATAAAATCCAGAAATCACCGAATTTTTAAAAATCCTTCAAGGTACTGTTATACAAGCAGTCATGTATATAAATATGTAGTACGAATATATAAAAGAAGCAGGGGAATATTGAACTACCAAGCAGAACAGAGACAGACAGACTCAGATGGAGAGCAGATGACAGCTAGTCGGGGCAGGGGCGGGGGTCTGGGGGTGGGGATGTTACAGGGCGGGGGATTGAACAAGTAGGAAAAAGGAGTCACAGACATGGACAACTGTGTGGTAAATGGTGGGGAGGGGGACAAGGGGACTAAACGGTAATGAAAAAAACACAATAAAGATTAAATTAAAAATTAATGATAGTGATTTCCTTTAAGATAAAAAAGAAGAAAGCAGAAAAAAAGAGAGAAATTGACCTGGGAGGTTTACACAGGGTCTCCGTGGTAGCTTAATGTTTGATTTCTTTGAACAACAACAACAAAAATAAAATTCTGAAAGAAATATGGCATAAAAATGTTGAGGTTTGATAAAGTTAGATAATGAACACAAGAATGTGTGTTTCATTTGCATGCTTGCCAATGTGTTTGAAATACTTCACACTTTTCTTTTTAATGATAACATACTGGAATTACGTTGGGCCTTAACTAGGAGCTTTTAGTTATCAGAGAAAACTCATTATAATGTAATCTTACCTCCAGACCAGTTCAAAAACAGCTTTATAACAATGCTCTCTGTGCTGATCAATTCCATCCCCTGTTTGCAAAGCTGGTGAGTAACTCGTTGACCTAGGATTTTTGCCTGTGTCCTCCTGGCGGTGTTTATTACGACACAAGCTGGGATCTCTCTTCCTGAGAGGCAGGGCTAATTCAGAACTCATTAAATGCGTGACTCCAAACTGTTCGTTATATATTACCTCCGTCTTTCTCTCTGTCGAGCATCGTCTGCTGTCGTGTTTACCCCATTACTGAGCTTAATTGAGTCCTTCAAGAGTTCCTCGTAATCCTCCAAACTTGTTGTTGGCAAATACGTGCCATTTATTTGCATTCTTCTGAATTATTAATAAATATGTTTTTAAGTGGTTTCTAGGTTTCTGAAAGTCATCTCACTGTTCAAACTGATTGACATGCTCTCTGTGGATATATTTGCTTATTCAACTGATTTTTGGAACTATCTTGGGAACTGACCTTTTACCTGCTCTACCTCAACTTATTTAAAGGACCCTTGATGCTGAGCCTTGAGGGAAGATCATAACAAAGTCCCAACTACTGGCTTTCCAAAGTGCAAGCATGCAGTTAATTCTTTTAAGGAAATTTGGCAGGTTAAAAAGACATAATTTATTAAAACTGTACCAAGTGAGCTGCCTGAGCAGTCAGGTTTTTTTTCCTGCTTAAAGAAAGAAATTGCTTACATCTAATGTGAATTCCCAGGATCTCTCTCCTCACATTGAAAAAAACAGGTTAGCCATTAGCCAGCTGGCAGCGCTTTAAAGATATTCTCACATTAATGGTAAATGATACAGCTTTATTAGTGGGTCAGTTTCATGCTGCAGTCCCTTCAGATTTTTGAAGATGATAACCAAGGGAAGCGATGTCATTTCATCGCCCCAGACTCCTCCAGATTTTACTCTCAAATTCAAGTCAGCATTCTCCACCATTGAAGAGATAAGAGTAATGCAGGATCACGGAGCATTGGGTTGAGCTTCCGTCCTTCTTGACTATTTGAGAGGGTGTTGTTCTAATACACTCCTCTGGCTTTGCCACATGGATGCTATCATAAAGTGGTTGTTACTCTTTTAGATTGTGGGTAATGTTGCCTTTAAATCCCTTCCTTTTCTTAAAAGTCCTAGTTCTCATGCGGCTGTTTGCCTTTTGTTCTCCTTTCTGCAGTGGCTATTGTTTCAATATCTGTGGCTACAACCTGCCAAGCATCACTGAACAACTTTTATGTACATAACATGAAAATGCCCTTGCTGGACAAGAGAACTATCTCTTTCTCTACCTCAGGAAGACTAATGAGAGACAGGAGAAAACACAGGGCACATCATGTTAGCAAAGCAAACTCTTGGTCACCCCATCTTTATTGGGGCCATTAATATCTGAGTATTATATCTAATTGACACAATAACCTCCAGGCAATTACCTGTCTTTTCCTATTTTGGAACTTCCCTTCCAGGAGTAGACATTTCTGAGGCAACAATGAAATTAATTCCTTCCCATAAGTCCAATCATTCAACTGGAATATGAATCAGCATATGAACTGGGTGAGTAGCATGTATATTTTGTTTCTTCCTTCTTGTCCCTTTTTATGCATATTTAGTGGACTTTATAGCAGCCCCTTTTGTGTCTGAGGCAAGCAGATGCTTTTGTTCTTTTAGCCTAATGATGTGGAGAAAAACAGAAGGATGTGAAAAGTCTTCAAGTGCTTTGTCTTCAGAGATAATAGATACTAAAATTGCATTCCTCACACCATTCTCTCTTCCCAGTTCAATATCTGGAAAAGGTGAAAGAAGCATAAAGCTGTGCTATAACACAAAAGAAAATCCTTCAGTAGATAGAGTTGGGTTTCTTATCAATAAAAAGGTGACCAACTACATAAGATTTAGAATTTGAAATCATAGCACTTTCTTTCTGGCTCTGAGACAGTAAGTGTAAATGAGGGGCCTTACTAAATATTCAATATCAAATCCTCAGTGCCAGACTGGGAGAATATTGATAAATAATAAAAATGAAACATAGAAGATATCTGAAAGCTCAAATTGATCTCCAACTATCAAATATCAAAATTGATGCAACTTCACTGACTCCTTGCTATACTTAAAGGAACTGTTAAGTCAGGGTAAACCCCATTAATTCCTTCCAATTCAGTTTTATCATTTCCTGATCATTTTCCCTCTTGCTTTGTATCATTTAAGCTAGCTTTTGCTTATTGCTACTAAACATGTAATAAGCTGCAGACTTTTTAAAATTATTCTTTTACATTACACAACTCTCAATTTCATGTTATTTCATAATATGTTTAGAAAAAAAAAATTAACAGAAACATGAAGTTCCAGGCAAGTGACTTCCAACACTGAAAAAAGTTGATAAAATCAGGTACAATATAGAAAGTGGGGAAGAAATTAAAATTAGATATAGCAATAAGATTAATGCCAAAATATTGGTTGTGGCTAGATGCCCCAGCAGATATGTGGATAAGTGAATAAACGAACAAATGGACGACCACAATTTATTGCATTCTTAATATGTACTTCTTCATGTGACATATATTGTTTCTCAATTCTTAAAATAACTCTTTAAGGTGAAGATTTCTTTCTTGTTCCATACAGTAATTCAGAGAATACTGCGTGTATTTGAAAGTCCTGTTTTGCATCTTTACTCCCACATCAGTTTTCTTGCTTGTTTATGGAATAAGATCTATAATTAATACCTTTAGTGTAGTTTTAATTTTTTTCTTTCATAAATAAAGTGGATACCTCCCCTTAAGAGTAATTAAAAGTCAAAAATTTACAAAGATTTATTGTAGAACTAAGACACATTTCTAATTAAGTTTCAGAATGCTTTAAAATTATATATTTATAAATCTAAGCAACTGCCCTAGGCTACTTACAAGAGTTAAAAAAAAAAAAAAGCTTATTTGCACTTTATAGATTAGAAAAGAAAGACACTGCAGGCGTAAACGATACCCTGGAGGCAGCCTGGTCAGTGGCCATAAGTAACGCCTATTCCTTCCTGTGTCTCTTGGCTGTTCCACTGGGAAGCCAAGATAGTATCTTAACTGTTGCAGGCCATTCTGTGCTCCATTTTTCCTGCTTGCTGCAGTATCTGAGTTTCATACAGACAGTCCTGGAAATACCAGCAAGCCCCCTTCAAAAGAGTTCAAGTCCAGCCTCTCTTTCCTCCCCCACCCCTTAGAATCATATTATTTTTTATCTTTTTCTGGATCAATGCTGACATAGTTCCCTATTAGTTGATCAAAAATCGAGAATTAGTTGATTGATCCTGAACATTGCTTTTTTTATCATTAATTTTTGCTTTCTACAGTAAGCCTGGTTTTGTGATGCTAGTATCTGCTCAGGAAAAGGATATATCGATTACCCTGTCTGTTATATTGTGCATATTTGTATTCAAAAACTCCAGTTAAAATACATCTTAATTGGCTCTTTAATTTACATACATTCATTTCTTGAAAAAAAAAGCCAACAAAAATGGGGAGAAAAAATTTAGATTTAGTTTCCCCCTTAAATAAAGGTGACCGAATTATTATGCCCCTCCTTGAATTACTTTTAGATATAAGGATACTCTGATAACACTATTATAATTCATCACAGAACTGATATTTAAAATTATGCATTTAAATGTATGGATATATATTTTTATTACGTATTATGCACTATTTCATAACCTGTGTGTCTTAGGAGAGCCCAAAAGAATGCAAGAGATGACACAGACAGGGAAGAGAAGGGGACTCAGGAAGAAGGGATTCAGATGGAGTTTTGTTTCTCTATAAAATAGAGGATCTTGACTTTTCTAACACAAAACCAGAATTCAAAAGGGACGGGACAATGTTTTTTGTTACTGGACTACTTCAATTGCCCTTATTAAGAGTGTTACACAGGTGTGTGTCAGACCTCAGATGACAGTGTGAGTCCCTCTTCTCAAGGCCATGTGCAGTGACACATCGTGTAGGCACGACACTGAAGTTGACTCATTCTTCCCAGCATTTTAATGCCCTCTTTTCTGAGCAGCCTTCTGACCTTCAGAATCAAGTTCAAGCCTTAGTACTGAGTTAGGCACCTACCAGTCTCCGCCCTCTACTGACCTCCAACAACAGAATGTCTCTCCCGCCTACAAAAATGAAACATTTTAAAATATTTTGCAATAAGCCTTCTCTAATTGTGCCACAGAGCTGTTAGGAAAATAGGCCTGGCCCAGTCAGTGTTCCTTGTTTAAGCACTTGACTTCTTCCTCCTCACAGCCTCTAGCCTGATGAACTTAAGGCTCAGATAAGGGAAAAGAAGAATCAATGGCCTACCAAAAGTCAGGAAAGAGGCTGATGCATAAAAGTTTGTGACCCCCTATTCCATACACAAGCCCCTTGCTAGCTGACTGTCCTCTGGTTGTTTTTGAAATATTGATACACATAACCTGTTATATGTCCTTGAAGGGTTGACTTGGGGGTCTCTTTTTCAATTACTGTAGCAGTAATATGTATGGTCAAATGTAATTATAACATGTTTTCATGCTCTTTAGGTTCAAATGTACTTTCACAAATAACATCATATTTGAGTTCTAGTCACATAACCATGGGAGGTAAGCACCAGTTCCCTTCTTATGGGTTTGGTAGTAGAAACTCAGAGACATTTGTAAGTAAAGTTGGAATTTTAAACAAGGAGTTGTCTTTTCAAATCCTACACTCTTATTCTGTTTATACTGTGTGATCTGAGAGCTGATGGGAGTATGGAAGTCCCCTCTTGCCTCTAATTAAATCCTCTTCCCTAACTTGGCAATATGATAGGCATTTCCACATAGTAATGGTTCTTCAGAGACACGTGCATTTAAATTAGATTAATACATTATGTTACCTGAGATGTGTAAAACATTAGAAACCTGACAGATTCACAAGGATTACTGCCTATTGTTCATTAAAACAGCGAGTCACCTAGCAGAGAACAGGTGTCTGTGGAAATGGATGCTGAAACGTGAAAATGTGGTAGAGAATGGAGGCTGTGGACTGTCCTGAGCACAGGAACGTCCCTGAGTAGTACATCAGAGTGTGAGAGCTGGACGCCAGGGTTCAGTACAAAGGCATTACAGGGTGCTAGGATGCATTGTGGGAACCAGGGGGAAAGGCTAGGAGTATCCCATGGTCCAAAACCGCTAAATGCCTTTGGACATTAAAAGAGGTCAAATGTCAAGGTTCTTTTATACTGAACAACAAGCAAAACGTTTGTGGGAACAGAAGAAAAAAAATCAACCACACTCACTTGTCTTCTGGATTACTGTAATATTGCTTTCTACTGTTTCTCTAGAGTATGCTAACCAGAAGTCACTTTACCATCGTGGTCCTCTCTTGGGGACAATGAGGTTAAAACCCATAGTTCAGATGGGTATACCGATGCAGAGTGCCTCATATGACATGTCCAGTGGCTTATCTTGGGTATTAAATCTAAGGACAAAGGTATTTGGTGTGCCATGCTGAGTGGCTTAGCTTTAACTGCATTGCATATTTTGCCCTTACACTACCATTTCAAAATGAAAATATTTTTGGTATGGCTTGGTCTTTATGATTTTCATGTTTATTATTATGGAGTGTCTTTTTCTACCTTTTGTCTTTTTTAGAAATAATATTTTCAATCTGTCCAAGATACCAATATATAATTTACATGTGAATCATACCTATGCTTATAAACAGCATTATTTCATACACCAAAAAAAGTGTAACGACCCTTCATTTATCAAATGTTGATCTTAGTCTCAACAGATGATTGTCTTATTATTCAAGTTAAACAAAATGGTTGTACTGTTCTTCCTGTAATTCTTTTTTTTAATATATAATCTTTCCTTTTTTTATTGTTGTCCTATTACAGTTGTCCCAGTTTCCCCTGTTTCTCCCCACTGCCCTGCCCACAGTCAATCCCCACCCCATTGTCCATGTCCATGGGTCCTTTATACCTGTTCCTTGACCACGCCCTTCCCCTTTTTACCCTCTTACCTCCAACCCCCTCCCCTCTGCTGTCAGTCTGTTCCTGGTTTCCATGCCTCTGGTTCTATTTTGATCATTCGTTTTGTTCAGTAGGTTCCTCTTACAGGTGAGATCATATGATATTTGTCTTTCACCACCTGGCTTATTCCACTTAGCATAATACTCTCCAGTTCCATCCATGCTGTTGCAAAAGGTAGCAGTTCCTTCTTTCTTTCTGCTGTGTAGTGTTCTATTGTGTAAATGTACCACAGTTTTTTGATCCACTCATGTACTGATGGGCACTTAGCCTGTTTTCAGCACTTGACAATTGTAAGTAATGCTGCTATGAACATAGGGGTACATAGATTCGTTCAAAATGGGGTCTCAGGATTCTTTGGGTATAAGCCTAGCAATGGAATTGCTGGATCAAAAGACAGTTTCATTTTTAGTTTTTTGAGGAAATTTCATACTGTTTTCCATAGTGGCTGTACCAGTCTGCATCCCCACCAACAATGCACTAGGGTTCCCTTTTCTCTGCATCCTCACCAGCACTTGTTTATTGATTTGTTAATGATGGCCATTCTGACTGGCGTGAAGTGGTATCTCATTGTGATTTTTATTTGCATCTCTCTGAGGGCTAGTGATGTTGAGCATCCTTTCATATATCTAAAGGCCCTCTGTATGTCCTCCTTGGAGAAGTGTCTGTTCAAGTGCTTTGCCCATTTTTTAAGTGGATTGTTTTTCATCCTGGTGTTGAGTTGTATGAGTTCTTTATATATTCTGGAGATCAAACCCTTGTCCAAGGTATCATTGGCAAATACATTTTCCCTCATTGTTGGTTTCCTTTTCATCTTGCTGATCATTTCTTTTGCTGAGCAGAAATTTTTTAATTTGATGTTGTCCCATTTGTTTACTATTTCTTTTATTTCTCTTGCCTTAGAGGATATATTGGCAAAAATATTGTTGCATGGGATATCTGAAATTTTACTCCCTGTATTTTCCTTTAGGACTTTCATGGTGTCACAGCTTATGTTTAAGTTTTTTATCCACTTTGAGTTTATTCTGGTGTGCGGTGTAAGTTGATGCTCTAGTTTCATTTTTTTGCATGTACCATTCCAGTTCTCCCAACACCATTTGTTGAAGAGGCTATTTTTACTCCATTTTATGCTCCTGTATCCTTTGTTAAATATTAACTGACCATAGAGACCTGGGTTTATTTCTGGGGTTCTATTTTGTTCTATCGATTTATGTGTCTGTTCTTATGCCAGTACCAGAGTGTCTTGATTACAGTGGCCTTGAAATATAGTTTGATATCAGGTATTGTGATCCCTCCTACTTTGTTCTTATTTCTCAAGATTGTTGAGGCTATTTGGGGTTGTTTTTTGTATCATATAAATTTTTTAATTATTTGTTCTAAATCTGCAAATTATATCATTGGTATTTTAATAAGAATTGCTTTGGGTAATATGGACATTTTAATGATGTTAATTCTACCAATTCTTGAACACTCTATATGCTTCTGTTTATTTCTATCTTCTTTAGTTTCTTTCTTCAGTGTTCTGTAGTTTTTCTGAGTACAGATATTTTACTTCCTTGGTTAAGTTTATTCATAGGTACTTTATTTTTCTTGTTACTAAGTGGAGTTTCTCCTAGTTTCTGATTCTGATATTTCATTGCTGGTATACAAATATGCCTTTGATATCTGAATGTAGACTTTGTATCCCACTATTTTAACAAATTCATTTATTAGGTCAAGTAGTTATTTTGTGGAGACTATAGGATATTCTATGAACACTATCATGCCATCTGCAAAAAATGACAGTTTTATTTCCTCCTTTCCAATTTGGATGCCTTTTATTTCCTTTTCTTGTCTGATCACTGTGGCTAGAACTTCCAATATTATGTTGAATAAAAGTGGTGAAAGTGGACGCCTCTGTCTTGTTCCTGATCTTAGGGGGAAAGCTTTTAGTTTTTGGCCATTGAGTATGATGTTGGCTGTAGGTTTCTCATATATGGTCTTTATGATGTTGAGCTATGCTCTCTCCATTCCCACTATGCTGTTTTTATCATAAATGGGTGTTGTACTTTATCAAATGCTTTTTCAGTATCTATTGATATGATCATGTGACTTTTGTTTTTTCATTTTATTTATATGGTATATTATAATTCTTTAAAGCTAAGAGATAAAAAATTGGAGAAGGAATTACAGATGCTAAGATTAAAGACAATCTTCTACTGGCCTAAAGTGGCTGTAAGATTAAAGCTTTTCAACTACCAAAGCTGAATTGAAATCCTTAACCATCAAAAGAGGGAGCCTGGACCAAGTTTCTTTAAGTATTATCCCAACTGCACAAAGGTCAATATGTTTATTTGATTCCAGGAACATACTGAAAGTTACATCTCTCTGTGAAGGCCAATCTGCCTTCCTTGCAAGGTTTTATATGTATATCATGACATATATAGACCTCTCAGAGTATGGTAGGAGCAGGAGCTCAAAAATCCATTGTTAAACGGACAAATGAACAAATGAGTGTTTGGTGCCTGTAATGTCCAAACTCAGTTGCAATGAGCTTATACTTCAGATGTTCTAGACTTTCGCTGTTGCACATATAAATTGAAATTAAGTGAACCAGGTCAAGATTTTACAGTGTTTTTGGCAATGGGGTATGATAACAATTTGTGTGATGTTAGCCCAGACCTGAACTTAAAGTTGGCTTCAGCTTTAACGCCTGTATGATGTTAGGTAACTGATTTTACTCCCTCTTTTCCTCAGAGGCAGAAAGGAGACAACAGCATGTACTTCCAAACGATATTGTCAAGATTAAATGACACATCATATGTAAAAGATTTACCATAGTCCTGAGCACAATAAATGTTAATTCCTCATACATAATTATTTTTTACAATGGGATTTAATTCAACATGATCTGGTCTAAATTAATCTGGTTTTATAAGTAATAATTCCATCTTCTTCATTTTAGCATTATGTACGCAAGGCTAGGTTTCTTCCTTCTATAACTTGGAATGTCATCTATTCATTCCATAAACATTTTAGCACTTTATATTTGTAAGTAATTATGCTGCATACTGGGGTTACTGAGATAGGGAGGAGAAAGGGCAAAAATTATCAGCAAAACATCAATCTGCCTCCACAAGGAAGCCAAACATTCAGAAACTTGGCCTCCTTCTGTACATGAATTGAACCTGCAACCCAGGCATGCACCCAGACTGGGAATCAAATGGGTGACTTTTCAGTTTGCAGGACAATACCCAAACAACTGAACTACGCTGGCCAGGCTAAATGAGCCTTCTGTCCATAATCTGTTGTTGTCAGCAGCACCTACATACACCATTTTTAGGAAGAGGCTGCAAACAACCCTTGCTGAATGGCCAAAGAATCCAAGAGTTAACTGATGTTATTTTATTCTTTATTTTAAGATGCATCAGGATACTGTAGGTAAAGTGCTTTGACTAATTTTAGTCTAGCAACTATCTGTTAATTTTTGAAGTTAATTCTAGTATAAAATTCAGAGGCTGTCAGTTAACTTTTGAAGTTCCTGAATCAGGAATATACTGTCCAGAATTAAACCTAAATGAGAAACTCTATAGGACCTGAGCCAGGATGGCATTCTGCAAAGGTAATGCTTCTCCTGCTCAAGAATGGGTTAAATAACCTAAGTTTCCATCAGGGAAATAAATGATGTCCAAGATTATGTGGCTTGGCTAGAAATATTGTAAAAGCACCTCTTTCTTTGCATGAACAGGGTGTAAGAATCATCAAACCAGCCTCCTAACACCCTGTGGAGAGTACATGTGGACTAGGAGTCCCATGCAGCCCTGTGTTCCAGCACTGACAGGGAATTCTGGGGCTAATGCCCACTAATGCTCAATGTATTGTTGCAGGTGCCCAAGCACCTTTCCAACAAGGTCCTTGTCTGAGTGCTTGAAAGGACAAAGAGCTAGGACTTCACTGAGTTTCACAAACAGGTTGGTGTGATCTCTTTTGTACATGCTTGCTAGCAAATGTTTTTGTGGATGACAAACTCTGAGATTTGTTCATTGTAAACATACCAATTTCTAGCAAGACTGTGGGAGAGGAAACCTACAGAGTTCACTTATCTCAAGTATCAGACAATTATTAATATTGTGTACCAAGAAGAACCCAATAATCATGAATGGTCAAATTGGCTTATGATACTTGTAACAGACTGTAAAACACAAAATAGAAAAATGTATTCAAAGAGTTTACACCAAATACAGATCTTTAGCTTCCATTTAGATCACAAATTTATTCTTTGTGCCTGTCACTAGGTTGTGTAGTTCGAGCAAATATAGATATAACATATAAAATTCCTAAATGGCCTTATAAGTGCTGTGTGTGTGCGTGTGCACGTGCTTGTATGTGTGCATGTGTGATAAGGGATTTGGGAAGGCAAAAGAAGAAAGATAAGCATATCTCTGAACAATTATAATTGACATGGTACGTGCTATGATGATATAGTCACATACTGGGTATGCTACTAAAGTATAAAATTTGGACTCAATACAATTTGGGGGCAGAAGGTAAGGTGAGCAGGTGAGTGTCAGGGAAGGTAGTACCTGCCATGAGTTCTGAAGGACAAGTTAGAGCTCACTGAGACAATGACAGGGAAGAAAGAAAATAATATATGCAAAGGCATAAATGTAAGAAAGCCCTTGAGGAGCCTGAAGTACACTAAAACCCTATGATAATGCAATAACTTGAACTAAGATATAAAGCAGTTGGCTCACCAGGTCAGTTCATTATCCTTGCAAAACAAGCTTCTGCCTTTTACATGATCGAATGTCCTCGACCCCAGCATTTCCTTTAGTTTGTTGAAAGTGGCTGAGTGTGAAGTTCTTGGCTATGAGTGATGGGAGGACATTGTGGCTAGAGATGGTGCTGAAGACTTAGGGCAGAACACAGTCATAAAAGGTCTAAGGTGCCATGCAATAGCATCTGGGTTTTATTCCAAAAGTAATATTGGATCAGAAGGATATTATGCATAGGAATGACATGAATAGAATTGTGTTTTAAACAATAGCTGGCATTGGTATAAATGAGAGACTGAAGGGAACTAGATTAGGAACATGGAAATCTAAGAGAAAGCTACTGTAGTTATAGTAGAAGACAGGAGGAAGATCTAAACTAAGGCATTGACAGAGGAAATAGAGATAGAAGAGAGTTTAAAGATATTAGGAAGGAAGAATGGACAGGACTTGGTGATTGAAGAGTGGGAGTAAAGGGAGGGAAAGGAAGGTTACCATTGTACTGCTTTGGGTCACTTGGAGAATGGAGGAGCCATTTCCCACACTATACAGTGGCCAGTTTGAGAAAAGGGTTTAGGAATATATCTACTGAACACGTATACAAACCCACCTTTTCCAAATTATTTTTCTTTAGGTATTGAAATTGGCCTCATCTAGCATAATGACAAACCATTACATTTCAGTGTCTAGAACGGAGCTGGATTGGATTCACTTATTATGAATGACTGGTAGGTATGGAAATCACACTGCCAGAAGCTTAGTTTGAAGTTTTCTGTCAGCAGTCCCACAAATGGGAGGAGAAAATTTTTATTTTATTAAGAAAAATAAAATGAGAACGAAGACACTCATTCTTTTTTTTTTAAAGCTTGTTTATTCTTCATTATGCTCATGCATTTGTCATCAGTAATGCTGAGTGGTGTTGGCGATGTGACACAATGGCTCCTCAGATTAGTTTTAGTAGCAAACAGGGAGTTGGTATTTGGGGGGAAACATCAATGATGCATTAATTTAGTGATTCCAAAAAGCATTCATCCAGGCCATAAATATTTATTGAACATCTGCTAAGAGCCATGCACAGTGAAGGAGCTAGGGGAGTTTGGGCAAATTTAAAAAGAAAAGGATCAAGTTTTGGTTAAAACACCCAGACAAGGCTTTGGCAGTTCAGACCTCCACTGTATAAATAAGGGACCCAGAAATATGATAGGAATAACTAAAGTGAATTAACACTTACTCAGGTTTGATTAAATCTTCCTTAGCCATAGCTTAGGCTTAAAAAAATATATTACTTGGGCTCAAACAGGTTCTTTATAAACTCTGTAGTCTTTTCTTGCTTATTGTTTTATGATATTCATGTCCCTTCTCTTAAGAATGGGGAAAGAGCATGTCAAAATGAAAAGAGTGACTGTTACTCTTCTAAAACTTATTAAAAACCCCAATCTTCAAGAAAATCAAAACCAATACTAACAAGGATTATGAGAGTAAAACAAGGGCTACCTTTTAAAAATTAGGGAGCAGGTCAGAAAGCTGCCAACCATTTCTGCTCTCAGAAAACATTTTCTCATCACTTTGCCTCTCTTGGGTGACTGCTGTCTGGGGCCTACTGGAGTAGAATTCCTTCAGATGTTGGTTCTATTAAAATTGACTTGACTTCAGAACTATAAATAAGTGCAGACTCAAGAAGAGAATCAAGTTCCATTAACTGCGGTTGTTGCTAAAGATTATAGAACTAATTTAGCATTAAGAGAATTTTTATCCAGTATGTCTCTCTTGGCACAGCTTCACACATATGATCCAGTATGCAAGTACAGAAGCCAAAGAACACACTACATCCTTTCCCAAATCTTAAGATAATTAAGATAGGCAGAACTAAGTTAAGAATCAATGTTTGTTTGTTTTTTCCTCCAAACACCGGATCAGTGATTCTTAAAGCACGGACTGCAATAATTAAGGAGTGTCCTTTGGGTAGTAGACAACCAATACTTTCACAGATCTATCCCTGTGCCTTTATTCTCTGCAGTAGTAACATGATATGTATAACAAATACATCAAAAGACCGAGGTTTAAGTCAGAAACTCTTCCCCTTACTAGATGTGTAATCTTGGATCAATCATCTAATTATAATAATCTTATATTGAGCAATGACTATATCACAAGTTATCTTATTAGATGCTTTATCTTACTCAACTTCTCCCCTCCCCAAATGCTATGAGGTAAGTACTTTATCCCCATTTTATAGATCTTCAGAGAAATGAAGTGAGTTCTCAAGGTCAAACTGAGACTTAATTTGAACACCCAGACCAAAGGACCATGAGTTTGATCATTAAGCTCTAGTCATCTCTCTAAAGGTTTTTATTTTTTCTTCTATAAAATCAAGTCACAGCAATAAAACTTGCAGGATTTTTACAAGAATGAGAAAAAAATATTACATATCATTGTTGTTATAGTTATTGTTGTATTATTCTCTCAGGCTCCCAGATTAAAATTCAGGGAAGTATTTTCATTTCCAATGATTTCTTTTTCCCCCAAATTCAATCTCCACCCTATTCTACTGACTCCTCCCAATATATTTAAGACATTCATTCCTCTCCATTTCTGTTTCTCCAATTGTGTTAGTAAAGGTGCCCATCAATTTTTATAATTTTAATAACTGTGTCATTATTTTTCTTGCTCCAGTCTTTCCCCATGCTTATTGATCTATCCTTCTCATACTATCAATGTACACAAAGTGCCATATTTCTATTTATGTGTGCTATTCTTTATTATCTGATAAAGATATCTCAATATCATTACCCTGGTACTGGAGACACCGAGTCTCTTGCTCCTATTATTACCCATTTAAACTCGTTTCTCAGTAGAATCTAATGGAATTGGGAGGGGACATTTATTTATCTATTGAGTGTCTGTTATGTGCTCGGTGCTGCTGTTATTTGGTGGAAAAGACAGGCTTAATACAAAGCAATCAAAACTACAATGAGATGCCACCTCACACCTATTAGAAGGGCTATTATCAACAGACAAGTAATAACAAGTGTTGGAGAGACTGTGGAGAAAAAGGAACCCTCATTCACTGCTGGTGGAAATGTAAACTGGTACAGCCACTACAGAAAACATTATGGATGTTCCTCACAAAATTAAGAATAGAGTTACCTTATGACCCAGCAAACCTTCTTCTGGGTACCTACCTGAAAATGTTAAAAACATTTATTCACAAATATATATGCACCCTATGTTCATTGCAACATTATTTATAGTAGCCAAGATATGGAAAAGCTGCTGTGTCCTTTGATAGATGATTAGATTAAAAAAATAAAAGTGGTACATATATACTATGGAATACTACTCAGCCATAAGAAAGGATGAAATACTGCCATTTGCAACAGTATGGATGGATCTTGAGAATATCATGCTAAGCAAAATAAGTCACTCTCAAAAAGCTAAGAACCATAAGATTTTACTCATATGTGGTATATAAAACTGAAAAGGGGGGTGAGGGTAGTAAAGGGTAAAGGAGGTCAAGTATATGGTGATGGAAGATGATTTGACTTTGGGTGGTGGGCGCACAATGCAATCATGTATCATAGAAATGTATATTTGAAATCTACATAATCTTATTGAACAATGTCACCCCAATATATTTAATTTATAAAAAAGATAAGCTTAAGTACAGGCATCATGAAGGAGAGACCAGGACACAAACATCAAATAAATGCATATATAGTAAATTATAATTCTAAAGGAGGGGCAGTGTAGGGGTGAAAACCAACCTAATACAGAGGTTCAGAAAAGGTTCCCTGAGGCAAGATAAGACCTTACATCCCACCTGACATCCCGTCACCATGAACATGGTTGATTCTTTCTTCTCTTGGAAAACTCTCCATTCTTCTCATGCAAAGCCAACAAACCTATTAGTCTTCCTCAGGATACAGCTTAAATCCTTACAATATTAAGTTTTTTAACTTCTTTAGCCTTTAAAGATTGCAATAAAAACACATCTTAATGCATGTGTGGCTCTTTGTTTCTGCTGTCAAAGTTGATTATGAAATAGGTTATGGGTTTAGGATCAAGTGCAATATATCTTGCCCCCACAACTTGATTATTGAATGTTTTTATCTAAAATTCCTGTGTTATTCTGCTTTGAATTCCACATAGTGCTATAATAGTTTGTTTAATGAACAGTTCATGTTCAGGGGATGGGCACAGCTGGATGTTTAAAAATCTATGTAACAAATTAGGAATCAGAATGGGTCTGATAACCTTAGACAACATTCCTAATGTTTGAAATTAACCTAATCCCACACTCATTCATTTGCTTTAGGTTTTACTTGAGCTTAAATTTGATACTGTTTGCATTAACATTGCAGAAAAACTGCTTATTGTTCTGGAGGTTTGGCTATATTAACTAATGTTAACACAGAATTTATAATATTCCCCAAACTGAACCTGCCTATGAAATTCATTGGCCGCTATCATTTACCCTCCAGATTATATATTTAATTCCAAATTTCCACATAAAACTAAACACAAATCAACAAAATAAAGACTTTAAATTTCAGCTCTTGGCATGCTTCTGAAAAAGATGTAATCTATGTAAAAAGTTTGTTTTGTTTTTCTTTCTGGTTTTCAGAGCTCTGTTTAGCATGCAGTCTTTTTTTTTTTTTTTTTTTTTTTGGCGGGGGAGCCCCGCTCTGTGGCAATTCCCTCCTCTCAGACTTAAGACCCTTTATAATCTAGCATGTGTAACCTTAAAAACAGCTAATTAAAGCTAATAGTAGTGAATGAAGATGAGTGAAGTTTTCAAAGCAGATCAGCCTCAACTTTGCTACAAAATTTTTTCCGGATTACATAGTATTGGAGTTGTGTAAAAAAAGTATATGAGAGTTTGGGTATGCCTTGCTGTACTCAAATTTACTTGTTTCTGTTTTCTGTGGTTTGAATGTCAACACTTAGTGCTGTTCAGAGAATTCCAGCTGTGCCACATTTATTTCTCCCCCTCTACTCCACTGTCACTCTTGAAAAGACTTCATTCAAAATAACAATGCAATGATATAGAGTTCCTTCTCCATAAAATCGGTGTGTGGTCTTAAGCTTTTTAAAGGACAGGAGCTTTATATCTACTGTGTTTTTCATATCTAACTTCCACCCTTTAAACAAGGTGTGTCCCTTCAATGAAAATGACAAAGTAATAACCTGCGCAAGAGGCAAGCACGCTGGCCTGTCTTCCCCAGTTTTCCATTGACTTGTATGTCAATTTTAACAGATTTCTTCATATCTCTAGCCTTTGTGTATAACAACAAATTTGGTCCTTTACTCAACAAACACTTGGTGGGTGACTAGTAAGTACCATGCAATATGCCAGGGGCTGTTTTGTTAGCTCTGCCTACAGCAAGGTAAGTTTTTCTTATGGAGATAGCATGGTGAATGGAAACAGGATTTGGGTAGTAAGACCTAGTTAAATCTTGGCTTCAACACCTACTTAGCGAGATCTGTCACTAAGCCCTCTGAAAATAAACACCTTCATCTAGAAAACATTAATAGTGGAGGACTCCATGTTCAGGTACTGGGCTAGGTGCCAGGAATGGAATATGGCCCCATGCCCAGGAGAACTCTAACATGATGGGCCTGAATATTTCAAGCAGGTTTAGCACACGCTATTACTGTACCACTGACTCTTGTTAGTCTGTGTGGTGATTTAAAAATGTGTTCTCATAATCATTTTTCCTTCAGAAGGTGGAGCCTCATTCCCCTGCCTTTGAATACAGGTCAGGCTTAGTGACTTGTTTCTAGTGCACAGAATGCGGCAGAAGTGACGCTCTGGGGTTTCCGAGGCCAGGTCACAGAAAGGGTAGCTTCCACTGGACTGTGTCTTGGACTGCTCACTCGGGGAGAAGCCAGCTGCCATACCACGAAGACAATGGAACAGTCTACAGGAAGAAACCGAGGCCTCTCACCAACCATCAGTACAAACTGGCGACCCATAGGAGCAATCCACATTGAAAATGGACCACCCAGCCCTCGTCAAGCTGTCACATGAGGGCAGCCCTACCCAAAGCTTGACTGCAATCTTAGGAGAGACTCCAAGCCAACACTGCACAGCTAAGCCACTCGCAAGTTTCTGACCCATAAGCACCCAAGGAAAATAAATGTTTATTGTTGTTGCCACTCAGTTTGGGGAGACAATTTGGTACAGAGCAATAAATAATGAACATAGCCTGTGATAGAAATGTCTGGATGAAGCGGAACAATTATGGTGGAAAAACCTTTCAAATTTCCTTTAGTTTATCTTCCATGCTAGAAAGAAAAATTAAATAACTTCTCATAGATGTTCAGTGTTTCTATTACTAGAGAGGAAAATCCAAACTCCTAGGCTTAGTATTGAAAATCTACCCAGCTTGATCTCCTCTACTCTCCAGCAAAAACTTTGTCTTGGCCAGACAAGTCTACCTATCCTGAGCTAGTTAGTGAGCCCTGAGAGCTCCTGTGTCCAAGATTTTGATCATGACCTTTCTCCCTCTTGAAGGGCACCTCTGTTCTTGTTGCATAGCCAATACACTCATTTTTTCCCCCTTCCAAGCTTAATTCAAGTCCTGGGGTAATTCTTGATGATACTAATTCATAGCAATCTCTTTCCTTTTAAAACTTCCAGTAATTTTTATTACCAATGCTGCTATTTACTACTTATTTTCTTAAGTATTTGCACTGTTGTTACATGCCACTATTAACTAATCAATAGGTATTTGAGTCCCTATTATGTGCAAAGCCCTGTGCCAAAGGCCATACTTAACACTTTCACTTTAGTTACATTTAACTTCTTATTTTTACAATCTATTATGGCACATAACTTTTCATGTGTGTCCCTTCAACCACCATTAGATTCCAAGCAACTTGAGGACAGAAGGCAGACTTATTCTTTCCAGTTCCAGCACATCCTTGTAGAATATAATGCATCTTTTTACCATTTCCACCTAGGGCAGCAATTTCAAAATAATCAAATGATTTTTTACATTTTCTTATTCTCCTGATATTTATCAAACTAGAAGCATAGTGATACCATGTTAGAATATAAAGCAGCATTTGTTTAAGTAGAACTGGGTTCCCCTGGGTAGGTAACTTAATCATGATATCATCTCGGAAAAACACCTGTGCATAAAAATTCAGGAAGTTATGAACACTTCCTTAGTCACCAACCTGGCATCACTCTTTGAGAGGAGGTGTTCTCCTCTTCTCAACTGTCTCGAAAATGTTGTCAACATAAGACATAGAAAATGGTGCGAGGCTTCTGATGTCCTGGGGATGGCAGCGAGAGAGCCAGGGCTAAAATGAGGCAGGGAATGCTGGCAAACTCTGAAGCGCCACGATGCGGCTCAGGCAAAAGCAAATTCTTCCCTGAAGTTATTCAAAGAATTACATGCATTTCCTGGTCCGATTTAACTGCAGTGAGTGAGTAAAAAACAACAGCAACAACCACCACAAAAATACACCTATTTTAAAATAAGACAAGGAAGTTGAAAAATAAGAAAGAGGCCACTCCCAAACTTTAACTTGCTTCAGAATTACCTGGGATGTTCTTTCAGCTGCCTGGTCCTCTACATCACCCCACTCGCTACCATTACCGCCTCAGCATCCCCTCATATCCACCAGTTCCTCCTTCAGATGCCAATTCAAAAAGCCTAGAGTAAAAACCTGGAATCCACACTTTTCAACAGGCTCATTTAGATGAGTTTAATTAAGGTAGAGTGAATACATCTGTTTGTAAATCTCAACTATAGAAAAAAGACAAAGAGGAAAATATGCTAATATAGTATGATTCATGTATTATTTTCTCTTTAATTAGCTGCATTTCCATCCTTCTAAATTGTATTGATCTCATCTGAACAGTATGAAATTAGGGGGTTATAGCTAGTTGTGCATTGAAAACCGCCATATCATAAAAAGTCTATATTCTTTAAAGAAATCTGGATTTTAAAATCTGGGAAGAAAGTGAGAGAGTGAAGGAGGAAGTGTTTATAAAATTCTTGGAGAAGTCTATAGAAATTTTAACCCCATAGCATTGCCAGGGCAACCGCTGCTCATCTAATTCATCCATGTCCTATGTCCTCATTGAAGCTGGCCACTTTGTTAGAAACACAAAGACACTAGTTGTCTAGCCAACAAACTCCTATTCATTGTTCAAGATTCATGCAAATACATAGGACTTCCATGTGAAAATGTTACTGATGTCCCAGGCAGTACTATATGAGCCACACTGGAACCCAAGACCAAAGAAAAATCTGTAAACCTGATGTTTATTTTATTTAAATTTTTGATATTTTGCTCATCATGAATTTTTAAATTTTAATTCTGATATTTTAGAATATAGTATTGAAATATGATTTATCATGATTACTGAATTTTTGGTCAACCCCTCTAATTTTACATTGCGTTTGCTTCACCAAAGTCCCAGCTCTGATCCTGGTAAGTTGTCTGAACTCCATTTTTCTCTGCTGCTTCTGCTCTTGGACCTATATCCACTGTGGAATTTATCACATTATAGTTTCTGATAGACTTATTACTCTCCTATAGACTTAATTGCTCTGATGGCTCATGGCTTTTTTGATCAACACAGACATAATAAGTACTCTTTAAATATGTGATTATGACAAGAATAAATGTTGTGAAACTTCAATCAAGTCTCTTAAATTTTCTGAGCCTCAGTTTTCTTATCTGTCAAATAATAATAAGATACCAGATAACTTCTATAATAATAAATAATTGGTTCTATACTCTATTCATATATAACAGTATAGTATAGTAAAGTATAATATAACAAAAATATCCAACACTAATGTAGCTTTTAATATGCGTCAGGCTCTTTTCTAAGTACATAACAAGCATGAACTCATTCAATTCTCACAACTAATCTATAAGTGGGGGCTATTATTAGTTTCAATATACAAATGTGGAAACTGGGGCTTGGAGCATCTAAGAGATTATCCAAGACTAGTATCTGAAGCCAGGTAGTCTGGATCTGGACCTATGCTCTAAATGACCTCTCACAATAGTAAGTTTATATACAGAGAAATATAAATATGCAAATATATAACCAATACAAAAATTTTGTTTTTTTAAATGTGAAAATATTATAGGTCATTCTAATTCCAATTCACAATGAAATTCTAAATGACCAGAGACCAGTGAATATTGTATGCTGTGGCATTTCTTCTATGAGGGTTATTATTATACACTGGTTCACTTATCAAAGCAAAGGACACAATGTTACTTAATTTAAAAAATTAGAAAAGTTGAATAGGGAGAGTAGCATAAAATGACTAAGGTTTAGTAGACCATGTTTTCTGGGTGATACTTAGGTTTAATAAAACAGTACTCAGGAAAATACATTGTCCACCAACCATGGAGCCAAACCTTTACCTGTGAGCCTATGTCTGGGCTTTCTGCTCTCTGACAAGTGAAGGCAAATTGGCTGAAATTACTTTGTTAAGTTTGGCCCTTAGCTTCTAGGGAATATTGGAAACATTAGCCGATATTGCTACCTCAGCAAGTAATATTACTATACTGGTCAAGATTTTAGACATAATCAATTATTTATCTTTATCATATAGAGGGTATTATAGGTTCCTAACTGTAAGTAACAGAAGCCCCTCTTTTCTTTATAAAGGAAGGGAAAAGGAAAGGAGTGAGAAAGAGAAGCCGTGGCTCCCAGAGCCAATTTCAGTAAGGCAGTCTCCTCTGGGAAGCTTGTAAGATAGATCATCAAAGTAGAGATGGTGTAGAACAAACAGAAAAAAATATTTAAAAAGCCTGCCACTGTACAATCAACAACTATTCTTTCCTCATTTATTTTTCTCCTGGTTGAATTAAGTTTTACTGCAGTTCAAGGTACTTCCGGTTCTGTGAGGCAACTCTGTGTACTAAGCCTACTCTTAGGCGTTAGTTGGGAAATCCTTTTGTTATATTATCTGGCATTGGGTGTGTCCACCTGCATTGCAAGATAGAACAACAGAATTTCCAGTCAGGAGCTGGAGGCAATGGGCAACTACCAGCAGAAGCTGGAGCCATCCCTGTGCAAGAAGAATGTGATGGAGCCAATGTTTGCCTCCTTCCTGTTTCCTACAGCTCAGTGCAAAGTGCTAGAGGAAGCAAAGTCGCAGTCTAATTCCAATCTCACTTTCTACGGTTTCACTGGGTTCATCTCCATGTTACCATAAAGGGTCACTAATGTTTACATAAAAGCTGTCAACTACTGATTTGCTAGAAGAAGATGTAAATGATGGTATTTGGCTGTGAAATTCAAAAGCTGTTCTGATGTTTTCTGGAACTTAAGCAAGAAGCTGACAGCAAAATCTCTCCCACACAAAAATCTTAGGCATGCATTCATAAGAGCTCTTAGATATTCATGATGGAAATTCCCAGGTGTATCTACCTGGGGAGGATCAGGGGCCTTTATGTTTATTGTTTTCCCCAACATTAGCATTATGGACATTTTTGATAGCACAGTGAGATTTACTCGGATCTGAGACGTCAATATCAAACCCAAAACAAACTAATTCCTTGTCTCTTATTCACTTCAGACTCACACTGAGTTGTTTGGTTTTCCTCTAGTCATCTTTTGGTGAATTTTGTAATTCCATCACCATATGAATTTTTTAAACTGTATCCAATGCTGAGCAATATAATGAATGCCTATTTTGTTTCCTATGTTAGGAATCATGCCGTTTCTAATACGAGTTTGATGTGATGATGTGATTTCTGGTATTAATGTACTATCTCTCCAATGAGTGAGTCAAGATCAAAGCATAAAGCACTCAAAGACCACTATAATCCAATACATCAACAAGAGAGATAAAAAGGAGGCATAATTGAAGTTTGAAGGATAGGGAAAAGCTAAAGGGTAAACCTTAGACGTGAGCTTGTTTTATAATAGACATTGAGGATGATTCATGAACATGTGGGTCCAAGCAGCAACGAGTATCAGATGTGTGGGACACATTCAGACACTGCTTCTTCAGGCGTAGACACAGTGCAGGACAGAGAGAACAGAAAGGTGGGTGGGTTCTGATTATAAAGGTCTGGAAAGCTAGGCAAACAGAACTGGAAACTTGATAGGCCCCAAAAGTAATTTAGGAGACTATCTGATGAGGAAACTTGGAAAAGTGATGGGAGAAATCCAGGCATGAAATAATGAAATTTTGGAACAACAAGTTGCAAGGAAGATGACATTTCACAAGACAGATTCTGACTTCAAGGCTAGTGATTATGGGAGGTGAAGGAAAGGGAGGAGCAAAGATGATTCGGATGTTTCTAACCTGAGAGGCTGCCTAGTGGTGCTGGCGCGTGTGAGAACAGAGAAATTGGATGGGGCAATCCCTGGCAGAGGAAGAATGATGTTGAGCTTCCCAGAACAAAATCTACATTGATTTTGAGCCAATCAAAATAGAAAAGAAAATTATTTACTATGGGTCCCTCACCTATTACTATCGCTATGACTATTAAATCATAAATGTACTGGTGAGCATGTTACACCCAGAATCCTGTCCTCATGCACTTGTCTTCACTTCCATTAAAAAAATTAAGAAGATGCCATTCTAACAGTCAGCAGCAAGAGAGCTGGACAGGAAGAAACCTCACTCCTCTAACTTTCACAGCCCTCACTAGTGAGATGCCTCATAGACCCTTTCAACATGAAAGTACACAATCATTTCCTCTTTATAATTCAGGTAGTATAGTTATAGCATTATGCATGGATCCCACAAACCACCAATTAATCAATAATTTAAATCTTCCTTCTCAATTTTTTCCTGCAGCTGCTGACAAGTAGAAAAACCAGTTGAGTTCATTTTTTCAGTTACATTCAGTCTATGATAGTGCTAATAGGTGGTATAAGGAAGAAAAGAAGATGCCATAAATTCAGATGAGCCAGCCCTTCGTACTGCCATTGTTGGCACTCACGACCTGGATAAAACCACTCTATCTGCAGGTAAAAACAGCACAGTTAAAATCCAGACTCGGTCACAGAGTAACCATGTGAACATTGGTAAATTACTAAACTTTCCTGTGCCTCAGTTTATTCATCTTTAAAATAGGGATCATCAAATTACATAGTTCAGAGAGATGATGTGAGTATAACTAAGGAAATACATGCAAAGCACTTAGCATAGTGTCTGACACATGGTAAAGTGTTCAATAAGTGTTTCCTTATTATTACTTTTATTTGTCTCTGAAGACAAAAAGCATGCAATGGAGGTCAAAAGACATGGTAGGAATGTCAATCTTGTGTTGACCCAAACCACTGAGTCACATCTGGATGGCTGGTATTCAGTATAACTTTATGGTAACACAAATTTGTATATCATTCAGTCAGCAGTTGGCTTTGGCTTTCTCTCAGCCCCTATATTCAGATGTTGGATGGGCAAAATTTATAATCTTCCAACAAGGGAGGGGTGTAAAAAAGTGACAACCTCAAGATAGTTGGGGTTTAATTCAGTGTGTGGTTACACTCGCAGGATATGGTTTCTATTGTGCTTTCAGTGATATTTTCTGCCACTTCAGAAATATTGTTTTTCATTAACTTCATAAAAATGCGACTCCTTATTTGGCAGGACTGAATTTTCGGCGTCCACTTATCTCATTATGGCAGGGTTTTACTGTTCTTGAAAAGTAGTCAGTTCGACAGTCATTAGGAATTGCTCACCAGTACTTTCAGGGGTATTAATGTGGTAAAAGGAGACAAAATTAACTCACTGCACATTATAGCTTGGCTAGCTCTAAATGCATTTTGGAGAGTTTTGTTTTGTTTGCCTTTGCTCCTAACCATGGTATTTTGGCTTTATGTTTGCCTCTTGACAAGCTACTGCATGTAGAGATTATAAGAGGTTGGAATTAATGCAAACTTGGGGCCTCAGTCCATTCCCCACCCCCGCCCTCCGCGTGAATGAGAAGCATCAGGCCCTGCCTGGCAGGCTTTGGAAGCTTTCTTTTCCTGGAACTTATTATCTGCAAAGGCTAGTAACATAAGCTTTGGTAGCAATGCAGAAGGGCTTAAAGGAGAGCAGATGATGCCCAAAGTAAGCATTTTGCTCTGGGCTGGTGCTCACCTCACCGTGCAGGACTGCAGCGGCTTCCTCACCCCAATCCAGACCTTGCCAGAAACGCATCCATCAAATAACGATGGTGGGAGTCCTTTGAGTGGCTAACTAGGTTTGGTCTGAATGATTTATCAGTCCTATAGACCTGCCCGGCTATTCAGAGAATAGAATGTGCCCACAAGATGACAACTCCCGTTCTCACCATGGCTGAGTTTCAGCTGGGGTGTAATCTGAAGTTTCATCTTCCTTTCTCTGTTGCCCAACTAGCGCTGAAGAAGTCACTGTTTCCCAGAAAGGAGTTTTAACTCTTTCAAGCAGGACCTGATTTCTATGGTACCACAACTACAGTGACTCATGCAGAATTTGTCAGACAGAGGCAGAGTTCTACACTGAATGCTAATATATAGGATAACTCTGATACGTATATTGAAATATACCTCTCCCTCTCAGAGAAGGAAAACTCTGATTCCAAAAAACCTCCGCTGCCTTGCGGCATACCTCTTCAGGGGAAAGGCTAAGGGAGTAAACCCCGACAGAAAATCCGGAGCCGGAGTCCCTAAGGCGGTTTGACGTTGTAGTCAACACCGGCAACTCCTGCGGCGCACCTGAAGCCAAGCTGTATTGACTCCGTCTTTCCCTTGGATCCTTCAGCTGCGAAGAGAGGGGGGGTCTGCTGCATGGGCAACAGCAGACTCTCCATATCACCCTGCCCAGGCTCTGTAGCTTCAGCTCCACTGGAGAGGACACTCCAGCGTCATCGCAAGATGTCGATTCAACACGGGAGGAGACAGATACCGTGTCACTCCCGAGTCGGACTGCACAGCCATTCTTGGCGGTGCAGATAGACTCTTAAGAAGCTACACCATCGTCTCTCGAGACAGACGGCTGCCGACGACCTCTCCCTCCTATCTCTTGATTTCGTGATACAGAGAAGAGGTGTTTATATTTCTAATTTCTAATGTTTAGTCTATGTTGGCAAAATCCAAGTAATGCAACATGAGAAATTAGTATGGAATACTAGATGTAAAAAATGTCAGTTCTTCATGGACGTGCACACAGTGTGATGATTGCTGGGGAGAGGGTGGTATAAGGGGACTAAATGGTAATGGAAAAAAAGAATACAATAAAGATTAAACCCCCCTAAAAAAAGAAAAAGAAAAATGTGAGTCCTTGAGCTTAAAACCAGATTCTGGAGCCTAGGTTCAAATCCTGACACCACCATTTGCTGACTGTGCGATTATGCTCAAGGTATTTAATCTCTGTGTGCACTGGGGTTCTCAATGGTGACATGAATAACGTTACCATGACCTAAAAGCCTGGCACAGAGTATAAGATCAAGAAATGTTCATGATTAGTAGCTCATTTTAATCTTTTGGTATAATAGCTATGAGAAACAAAGAAAAATCATAACAACAACAACAAAAAAGAATAAAACTACCTAAATCCAAATTGTCATTTTCAAGTTATTCTCTCTCTACTACAAGAGAAAAGAAAAGGTAACTGTATCTATACTAGTTTTAGGTTCTCTAAATTACTCTACAAAATAGCACCTCCAAATATAAAATTACATTTTATACTTTATTGACTATAGGATGAGTTGAAATCTTGGACAAAATTTGTATTTGGCTCTTTGTATAAGAAAGTAAGATCCTTTATAAATCTCATGGACAAAGAATAAGAAAAGGTATCCTACATTATTGAATGTTGGTAAATTATAGTCTCCCTGGGTCCCAGTGTTCTCATCTTTTTTTTTTTTTTTTTTTAAGTAAAAAATATTTTTTTTTTTTTATTTTTAGAGAGAGAGAGGAAGGAGAGAGAGAGAGAGAATGAGAGAAACATCAACATGTGGTTACCTCTCATGTGTCCTCAACTGGGGACCTGGCCCACAACCCTGGCAGATGCCCTGACTGGGAATCAAACTGGTTACCCTTTGGTTCGAGGCCAGCACTCAATCTGCTGTGTTCGCAGGCCAGCACTCAATCTGCTGAGCCACACCAGCCAGGGCCAGTGTTCTCATCTTTAAAGTGACAGAGCCCCTTCTAGTTCTAATACAAACTAGTAAACTATTTTTTAGACTGAGTCTTACAAGATCTGAGACACTGGCAAAAATATTTTCAGTGTTTGAACTTTCCTATAATTTGTTCTCTCTTACTCACAAACATACATATAATTACCTCATAGCTAATTATCATGAGAGTATGATAATGACCCATAGTAAAAATTGGTATCATCCTCTTTTGGTTATTATATTTTTCCAGATACTCTTAGATTATTAGGTCTATGATGTATTTGTCACAATTTTTCTAATTTTTTCTTTGTAACTTATTATGAATCTCTAAATCCTATCAGGTAGTACCAATTAAATTAAGACTACTCACACACCTCCTATTTCTCCTTGGAAATTAACAGAAAATCCTTAAAAACAAGAAATTGGCAGAAATAAGTTGAGGAAAGGAGCTATAAACTCCTTCTCTCACTATCATTAGCAAATTAATAATTAGCATCTTAAATCAGAATAGTTCAAAGAGTATTTGTCCATATGTAATGAATGCAAGACTTCTGAAGCCTATGCTATTGTACTTAAAATATGCAAGAATATTAATTGTAACAGTATACGATGGAATTAACCTGCTATAAAAAGCTAATATGAGAGGAACAATGGGGAGAAAGTGAGACAACTGTAATAGAAAAACAATAAATGGATTTTTTAAGCTAATATGCACACAATTTAAAGAGAACAAAATTATTCTGTTTTATAAAGAACTTTAAAAACCTCACCAACAGCTCTACACAATTACCTGTGCAAAAGTCCTTTAGGAATCATAAGTTTCTATTCAAATAAAAAAAATTATGTGTTATAGCATCAAGAGCTTAAATGTTACACTAATTGAATTGATATATATGCTGAATTATCTTATTGCATATGATTTAAGTAGATTCCACCATAGCTTTCATCTTATTCTTTAGGACTGAGTGATTGAAAGGGACTGTGCTTTTTAAAATGTCACTAGCTCATTATTCTGTTTATAAATAATTCATCGTAGTATTCCTTTATATAGCAAATGGCTATAATTTATCTGAAATACAGATATTTGATTAATGAGAATCTTTAGAAGATGACTTTTGTGAAACAAGAAGCATCTCACATAAGTTTTACTTAACTAAAAGGGTTTACTTAAGTCAAATATAAGTATTTCTTATTAAAATACTTAAGTATTTCTACTAAGAAAATTATCTCCAAAGTTTAAGAACAAAAGCAAAAGCGACAATGGTCAAATCATTGGGGTTAAAAAGCTCTCCCTCCTCACTTCTGAGGACTTGTCTGAGTTTTTCTGCATTTTTGTTCTGGATCCAAAAGCTAATAATGAACACAGTTGGGCATTGTGCTCAATTTATAACTTGGCAATTACAAAATGTAACTGAAACGGCACTAATTGGAAACCAATCCTCTCTTAGACTGTGTTGATACATTTACACCCCTCCAGTATGTGCCCCGAAGAAAGATAAGAGATTTTTGTTGTAGAACTCTGGGTTTCATTCATTCAGTTGATCAAAGACAAGGCCTATGGTCCCTGCTACAACACAAAACTAAAAGCTGAGATTGCTGCTTGTTTAGGTTGTGCATACCACGGTGAGATCTGAGATAAATAATAAATAGGTAAAAATTTCACAGATCTTTATCTGCTTGCATGTCTCCTTTATGCTTTGTATTTTTCTAGATAAATATTATAGGTTCATTTTTCTAATGAATTAAAAAAAACTAAAGAAAACACATGCTAAGTATTTATATAAATGCTTTCAGAAGGGAACACTGTTCAAAACATAAATTTTAGAATGAAACACTGAAGTAGTATCAAAATAAATTTTAACTAGAATTCAAAAGTTAGAAAAACAAACAAATCTCATTTACTTACAAGTTGGTTTTGCTTTTGGAGGAAATTTGGTCCGGGTAATAGCCAAAATTATGAAAATAATGACTGGCCATAAAATCAAGACAAGTGTCCAAAGCTGCAAAATAATAATAGGAATAAATGTTAATTATATTGCTGGAAAAAAAAAAACTGACAAGAAGTACATCATACTCTAAGATTCCAACACAAGACAAGTATTTTCCTGTAAATATTATTAATAAAAAAGGAGTGCGAGATTCTTTAAAAATAAAAGAGGCCTAGAAATGAATACAAATTTTTTTCCAGACTTAAACTCTTACCATGCCCTTCTGAAGACACCTTTCCACCCACCTACCCCAAGAGTGATGATCTTAAAATTCTAATCTGATCAGTACGGTTGCTTGCTGGATAAGACTTAGTGTTCTGAACAGGACACATACAAAACCCCACCTACCTTACAACTTTCAAAGTCAGCATTTTATGGTCAGCCATAAAGATTAAAGTGGGACATCGGATAATAGTTCAACAAACATTGTTGAGCAACAACAACAAAAATGAGTGAATAAATGAGTCAATGAGTAAACAGGAACTTAAAGTTTTATTCAACAGGCTTCACCGTACAACTATAATAAATAAGATAGAAGCAAGTTCTATGCTTCTATCATAGAACTTAACATACGCTGACCATCAACAAATTTTTTGCCTGGCTCACAAAATAAATTGGAAATTCTTTTATGACAGAAACGGTGTCTTATTGATCCCTGAATTTTCACTGGTACAAAATAGATATTCAAAAATGTATATACTGCATTGACATTCTATTAGGGAATTTCACTGTAAGACATTTTAAGAGTGGCTTTTCTCTCCATGTAGATATGATTCAGTTCATAAGACATTAACTGCTTAATATTTTACAAACAAAATTATTCAAATGTGTATTTACAAGAACATTAACTGTGATATGCAAACAGTTATAGCACTCCAACCAAACCCAACAGAATAAACCTTGCCTATAATTCATAAAGTAAAACTTGGAATTATGTTTCTGCCTGGTTATGATCAGACTTGTTATTATTCCTCCCCCTACTTTTTCAGAGACAATTTGCTTCTTCCAAACCTCAAAATACTGGTTAGGGCTCTTTAATTCTCCAAAACAATCTAGACCCATCCAATGATTGATCCTTAAGAAGCTCCTAACTTAATTTCCCATGAAAATCTCCATTGTGTGTCTAGTAACACTGCCCTCCTTGCTAGAAGGCCTGTCACCAACTTCTTAGACTTTGGGTTTAAGTGCAAGTTTTTTAAAAAGGAAGAAGTCAACTGTTGATGTAAGGAGTCCCAGAGTGCTGGGTTTGATCATAGCCAAAAACTTCCCAGACTGGTCTAACAGCCTAATCTATACAGCCCTTCTCAACTATTAAGATGCATACCCAGTCATCTAAGGATCTTGGACACAGAGAGCATCGGATTCTGTAGATCAGACATAGAGACAGAATCCTGCATTTCTAACGAGCTCCAGGTGGGTGCTGCTGGTGCACACCTGGGGAGAGCAGTTCCACATTCACATCACCCACCTAACAAGCAGGATTGTTTATAAGGTCCTGGAATGTTTTTGTTGGAAAGTTTCTTTGAGATCAACTAATGGGTAGGATTCAGGGCTTTCATAAACTTGGATAGGAAAATATATATATTGCATTTTTTATTTTCTCTAGCTTGTGATTGAACTTTAGCATTTCCATTGATGATGGATGTAAGCTATGAATCACAATGTAATTAGAAGTACCCATGACTTGGTCACCAACAGAAATCACAGATACTTTCAAATCACATTAGTGTTGTGGCAGATACCTCAAAGTTCTCTTTACACTTACCATGACATTAAAATTACAGTAGTTATGGGTTCATGCTATGTATTTATTTAATGCTGTTATAAAGAAACACATATTACCATGTCCTAAATTTTCTTTTAAATACCTTAATAACTTAATTTCAATATAATTCATTTTATTTATAATCCCATTTATTCTTAGAAGAGCCATATGTTTCTCAAGGCTGCCAAAGACGTCCATAGCATAGAAGAGGTAAACAAGCCTTGATCTGATCCAACTCCCTTATTTATTCTCTGGGGTACAGAAGGTCAGCATCATTTATCCAAAGTCATCTACCCAGTTGGGAAGCAGAGAAGAGGACAAGAATCTGAATATCAAAACACTGAGGCTAGGATTTTTAAAAAATTATCATACTGTTCTGAGAAACAAATAAGAAAGAATTACAGAAAGTATATTGGAAAATGCAGGAGCTATAAAAAATAAGATGTGTTATTATTCTAGCCTTGTCTCTGAAATACTTGAAAATTAAAGTTTGTTCTTCAAAGATACTAGATATGATACAAGGTACCATTTTTATTCTAAGTGATTTATTTGAAATGTAGATGGTAAAGAATTAAGGTTAAAAAATGTAATTTCTGTGGATTTACTTCTCTTTTATCAGAGGCCATAGTTATTCTTTGAAAAATAAAAAGCTCATCTGAGCAGGTTTAGTGCCCCATTGCCACTTTCAGGAGCATCTATTCATTTTTCTACAGTAACCTCATAAGAAATCAGTGCACAACTGAGACCAATTGTACCACTGCAAATGTACATTCACATTCAGATAAGGGGCACACCTGGTGGGATATCTTTAAGTGGTCTTTTGGTTGATCTGATTTGATGGCTTCATGAAGATGTTTTGGTGAATTTTGTAATTAATTTTACACACAATTTAAATACAGACCAAAACATAAACTATATCAGGGAGTTGAAGGAAACTTTGACTGTTACAGGTAAAAACTACATCAAGCCCATGAGCTATCTATTATCACAAGATTTCCCCTGAGATTGTGGATCAGAGAGGTTTGCACAACATTTCTGCATACTGCATTTTAGAAGGATAATAAATACAAAAACGCTCACACTGTGATCGCAGGAATGTTAAGGCTGACAAGTTAATCACAGAAGCAAGAAATAAACAAAATTCAAATCTTCATAGCAGCAGGATTGCTCTCAACACCATTCTAAATATTATCATAAATAACCTAGAATCAAATGTGGTGTCAAGGATCCAAATACTAAACTGATGAGTCATGGCTTTTCTTTGTGTTTGTTTAGAGAAAGGGCTAATATATTGATCTTATATGTATAAATATTGGAACACTTGAAAACTTTGGGAAAAGCAGCTTTTAACATTTTCATATTTTGCTGATATTTTAATTTACCCCACACTTTTCTCTAAATCTCATTTGTCTTCCATCCCCTCTGCATTCCTGAGGTGGAAGGGCTTAGGCCTTCCAACCAGTTTACAGTTCCTTAGTGGGCCATGGCATTTGACCCCTTTTATTTCTTCAGGGATTAGTTTCTATTGAGGTGTCCCATTCTTTCCTTTTCCCTTCCATTTTTCCCCCAAAACATTCAGGGCCTGAAAGTCCTTAGGTGGTGCCCAGCAAGATAAGTCCATGCTAGGACTGGGGGACCCACAGCGACGCAATGAGGGAGTTGGGTCCCTGGCAAGCCAAAATGGACCCCCACAGTGCAGCAACCAGATGTGGGGTATCAGAGCTGAAGTTGAGTAAGGAAAGTGCCTGTTCTGGGTAAAGAGCAGACAATTGGTTTCATAGAGCGAGGCAGACTTAAAAGGTAAATATCCCCTACAAGAGGGGGCAGGTTTCTCACTATCTATCAGGGGAATTACAAACATGGAAAAGGAGAAAACTAGAATGAACTCTTTAGTGTTAGGTTAGAATTAAGTATGTGAGTAGGAACTCCTGATTTCCAAAATGTATAAACAGACATGAAATATTGCTATGAATGTATATATAACTTCTTTCTTCTTTCTTTCTTTCTTTCTTCCTTCCTTCCTTCCTTCCTTCCTTCCTTTCTTTCTTTTCTTTCTTTTCTTTCTTTCTCTTTCCTTCCTTCCTTCCTTCCTTCCTTCCTTCCTTCCTTCCTTCCTTCCTTCCTTCCTTCCTTCCTTTCTTTCTTTCTTTCTTTCTTTCTTTCTTTCTTTCTTTCTTTCTTTCTTTCTTTCTTTCTTTTCTTTCTTTCTTTCTTTCTTTCCTTCTGGTTCCACAAGTTGTTTCTGCCTCATTGTGTACTTTCTCTGTCCCAGTCTGGAAAATACCCAATTTCCAGGAAATGTGAGCTTCTTTTAGTGGACAGGTGAGTGTGCTTGTTGCTATTGGGATGCCACTGTTTCCAAGCCTAGACAGAGCCACAGAATACATGTAGAATGTATGCAGACACATAGATAGATGATAATAGATGAGAGAGAGAAAGAGAGAGGGAGAGAGAGAGAGAGAGAGAGAGAGAGAGAGAGAGAGAGAGAGAGAGTTTACACCCCTTGCACTAGAGTGGTTTGAAATTGGTTGTGTCCAAAATGAATAACAGTGATTATCATTATAATTTTCAAATTGCAATAGGAATTCCTTCTCTAACTCTGGAAATTAATAAAAGTAAAACATTTAAGGTAAAGATTCTCCATTCCCCTTCTGAGAATCAAAGTCTTGGGGAGTCTTAAGGACACTTAGGATTTAACATACACTATAGTGATCATTTATTATTATTATTATACAATAAAAAATGACTGAGCACGTACTGTATACTGTACACTAGGCATTGAGGAGAGAGTAATGAAAATTTTCAGTCTTTTGAGAAAAAACTTAAAAATAATTATAACCAAACATAGAAGATAATGCTAAGACATAGGAAGTAATGAGTGCAGGAGAAAGATAAAGCAAGGGGAGCTGATTCTAAAACCTGAAAGATGGAAAGGGTCAAGCAGAAGGAAAGATCTATGTGTTGGGTGGAGTGTGAAAAAGAAGTGGGAGTCTTTTCAGCAGAGATAACAGTTACGTGAAGACTCACAGATGGAAAAGAGGGTGAAATATTACAGGAAAAGAAATAAGTCCAGAATGACTGGTGCATTAAGAGTCAAGGAAAATATCTCTGCCACATGCTTATCCAACCTTTATAAATGCTTCTAGTGACTGGAAATTAACTATTTCATAAGACTTCTTTATTATTGAACAACTCATATTTTCTGACTTTTCTGGCTTATATCAAGGTGATATCTTCCTTATTTTGACTAACTTTCATTTGCCTTGGTTTGGTATCCTCTTTCACATCAGAATTCAACAGGTATTTGAAGAGAAACAAAGTCCTTTCTCTTCCTGGGTACCAATTCAGTTCCTTCAACAATCCCTGTTAACTGTGGTTTCAAAATATCTTTCCCACCCTAAGTTCCTGTGGTCAAGTGGTCCCCTTACAATTATGTCAGAATTCAATATGATACCCCAAATGATAATAGCTAATAGTTATTGATTGCTTAGAATGTGCAAGGTGCTATGTTAAACACTTAATCGTCGTCGGCAGCCGTCCGTCTCGAGAGACGATGGTGTAGCTTCTTAAGAGTCTATCTGCACCACCGAGAATGGCTGTGCAGTCCGACTCGGGAGTGACACGGTATCTGTCTCCTCCCGTGTTGAATCGACATCTTGCGATGATGCTGAAGCTACAGAGCCTGGGCAGGGTAATATGGAGGGTCTGCTGTTGCCCATGCAGCAGACCCCCCCTCTCTTCGCAGCTGAAGGGTCCAAGGGAAAGACGGAGTCAATACAGCTTGGGTTCAGGTGCGCCGCAGGAGTTGCCGGTGTTGACTACAACGTCAAACCGCCTTAGGGACTCCGGCTCCGGATTTTCTGTCGGGGTTTACTCCCTTAGCCTTTCCCCTGAAGAGGTATGCCGCAAGGCAGCGGAGGTTTTTTGGAGTCAGAGTTTTCCTTCTCTGTAAACACTTAATATGCATTATCTTATTTAATATAATCACTTCATTTCCTCTTGCAGGTGGGACGTTGGAAGCTTAAAGGACTAAATAAGGCTTCATCCCATAAAACACTAAATGGTAGAGCTGATCTTTGAACCCAGGGTGCCTGGCTTCAGCACCTGCTCCATGAACCTATGTAGCCAAACCACTACAAAACAGATTTCTAGCTCTCTTTGCCCTCAATACTATACTTTTATTAGTTTAGCCCATAAGGACATTAAACATAATTTAAAAGTCATTTTGTAACCTTAAATCATAAGTTTTTATTACAAACTTGAAAATAAAATTTGCCCAACCTTCCATAAAGTACCCTGTCTCTTCCTTCCTCTTTTATTCCTACCTTTGTGGATTGTCCCTTATGTCAAGGATGACTGCTACTTGATGGGAACAGGAGTATCCCCAAGTTAACATTCTGAAGTAAGAGCTCGGTACTTTAGATCTGGAATAAACCTTAGCTCAACCCCCAAAAGAAGAAAACAAAAGTGGCAAGCATTCTCAGCTAATTGAGCCTTTCTTGCCTATTAACACTTCCATCCATATGAATGACCCATTTGGAAACTGGCATTAAGAACTTTTTCTGAAATCTGCACTTACAGATTATAATACATTGTGGAGATTGGTAAACTTTCGATAGTGGGCATGAAAACAACATATTTCTGTTGGGCTTTAAGCGAACTTATTTCTCTATTGCTCTTATTTCTAAAACATTTTTACTTTACTTTTATTGATTGACTAATAAAATGTACATGTCTGCTGTGACAAGCACCATAACCAAAAGGTAGATCTTTTTTTTTTTTTTTTTTTTAACAATTAAAAGGTAATAGGGGAGTAAATGGTATAGACCCAGACGAGATAAAAGGACCTGGGATGTTCTAACACATAGTTGAAGCCTAGTTTATTTTCATATGATTCAGAATTTTAAATTTGGGGATTAGAATTTAATCCTAAATTGTCTTCATCCAAAAATTATTTTAATACATAGAGCAATCTGCTTCAAGATTTGGAAGCTAGGTCTTCCTTTTTCTCTAGTCACTCTGAGGGGAAGTTATATGAGCAAAGTGGGGGTTGGGAAGGAAGATCCAGACTTGATCCAAGGTGTTAGGAGTTTGTCAAGTTGTGAGAATATCTGTGATACAAAGAAAATAGTTCTATTCACTGAGCTAAAGTGTGATCCACTAGATAAAGTTATAGAAGCAAATAAACAGCTGATATTAATTTTTCTTCCTCATGTTTTAAGTTTGGAATTACCTTCTACTTCTATAGACATTGGAAGTCACTCCTTGATATGCTATTCAGAACCTGTCTTCTTAATAAACTCTTACCTTACACTCTCTAGTCTTCCCGTTTCTTTGCTGTGCCAGGACTCTTTCCCATCATTAACTAGCATCTCATTAGATGAGCCTCCCTATTGCTAACCATTTCCAGCAGAATGTATTTCCATTTTCCCATTATTTTTAGAGTTACATTACAAACCCAGCAGGATAGCAAGTACACCTAATTGATTTTCTCTATTACCTAACATTTCTGTTCATGAGTACTGTGTTTTTTTTCACACTTTTAGTATTCATTTTTGCAACTGAGGAAAGTGGCATAAATGGAGCCATCTAAAAATGGAGTAAGAACCACCATCCTATAGAAAGGGCTTTGTACATCTTGCTCTTTGAACCTTTGAAATATTTGACTTTGGAAAGATAACCTTTGGCTAGGGCAGAGTAGCGCTGTCTTCCATACAACTGTGTATAGTGCTAATAGGAAACTGGACATCCCGACTATAAGGACCCAAAATTAAAGACATCCTTTAGAATCAGTAAATAGCCGGGTAGAGTTAAAGAAGAATTTAGCTTACCGGCACCCACAGAAGTTCCTTCCATCTATTCATCTAATTATTTCCCTTCACTTTCTCATAAAAACTCATTGCCTACACCCCATAATCAGAACACAATTTTGGTTTCTGCTTAAATCAGTGCTTCTTGGTTAACTCTTTTTTGATCTCAAATAAATGCTTCTTGCCTCTCACTTTGGCTTTTGATTTTCAGGTTAACAAATATGGTGTCAAAATTGGGACCTGAAGCCATCTTACCTGCATGAACCAGAGTCCCCTGGAACCAGGTAAGATACCCAAATGAGCCTCTGTTGTGCTCACCTCTCCATGGACCAGCCACTTCCACAAGTTGTGAATTCTCTCAAGCTCCTGACCTCCCTCCATTTTCATTGAGGTCAGTGACTTTCTTTGAGATCAGAAGGGGAAATTCCCTCAGTGAAGCATTGCCATGGGGACAATTGTCCCTGGGCCCATATGATGCTGCCACAGGAAACTGGCTACCACATGAGAAATTTTCTTCAGGAAGGGCTTCTTTTCTGCTTGCGAGAAGTTCCCTGGGTGTTGAGCAGCTCACAGGGATTTAGTTTTTCCCCTCGTGGGTGAGTACAAATTTTTGTTGCATGTTCTTTTCTTTGTCTCTGTCTGTCATGTTGTTTGTCGTAAGAAAGAGACTCCAAAGGCATAAATTCTATAAACTTGGTCTGACCCATGCAAACTGACAAGTTTTGCAGATCTCACCAGCCCAGCGTCCATTTAAAGAGATTTTATTGTGGATTAAATGCACGTGAGGTAAAAGCTATTGGTAAGGGAAGCTCGGAAGAAAAAGCTGCAAAATTAGTGGACATGGGTAGAGCATTGGCAAGCCAGAAAGACACTAGACACCTCAAAAAAAGGCACCTGTGGTAAGGTGATCATGAATTGGGTTAGAAGCCAGTCGATGTGGTACCTTACGTACAGGGTTCCCAGCCTAACCAAATGAGTAGGGAAGGTCACTTCCTGGCAGACACAGGAACCTCAGGATATCTTGGGGCCCTTGAGACTTCACTGCAGGTAAAGTCTGATGGCAAGTATTTGGCTTGGCCTCTTAACCTCAAAAGGCTGTTAAAAGTTCAATCTCAAGATTTCTTATTGAAAGGTCCAGCAAAGGATATTTAAAAGAGCCTATATAGTCAATTGCTATATCTGATGCATTTATGTAGATAATCAGGCCAACTTTATTAAAACTAAACTTAATTATACCAAAACTAATTTGCTTGCAAAATATGTTTGGTAAAAATTGGATAATCATAGAGAGAGAAAGAAAATATATTTCAATAGAAGCTGTAATATACACTTACGGAAACCTGTTCTGTTAAATGTCTTTAAGGTTTTGTTTTCCACCTGTAAACTGGATTAGATTTTGAATTATTTTAGTTTGCTCAAATATTTGGCTATAACTCTTCAAACTAATGTTTCCAAATTTTCTCCCACTTTTGACTTGGAATCATTGAGAACTAATGTTGCCATTTTCCTGGAAGCCCTGCAAACAGACTGTAAACAACTTGATATAACTTCACAGAAATCACCACAAATGCTCATGCTTGAACAATCTTCATGCCTCATGTTGTGTAAGCCACCCAGGAAGTTCACCCAAACAATGAATGACATCATCAGAGACATTTCAAACTGCAAAAGATGCTTCAACTTTGACACCTACGGTTTTTCTTGACTGGCTTCCCCCTCAGCTCAGAAACTAGTTTCTTTCCATCAACCTTTGTTTTTCTTTTGTTTCCATGGAAATGTCTCTTACTAAAAACCTCACTGCTGACACTCCATTGCCCTTGAACTTCTCAGGGGCTACGCTCAGGCATTTCTTCTTACTCAGTCCTATTCTCCAAATCAACTTAGCATTTTGTTTGTCATTTCAAAAATTCTTATTATAAAATTTTGTCTGCTTTACATAGCTGGATGTTGTAAAGGCACCACTTGGATAGTGAGTGATTGCTTCAAGTTTTGAGATAATTACTAAGGCCTATGAGACTTCATATGAAAAACCTCAAGGAACTAACTGCAGAAAGAAGATGTTTGCCCTTAAAGAAACATGGCACTAAGACCTACCTTTATTCTGGTGCTCTCGTTGCTTAAACGTGGCCTACAACTCCTAAGGAAACCACTTTCCCTTCTACATGGGACATGGCATACTGGAAACGAGCCTTCCCAACAACAGATCAATGAAGACTTCAACAACTGACCCGTGTTGCTTTCCATTGGTTGATCAGCAATGCTTTCAAGAAAAGATCTCAGTTAAAAGGGAGAAATAAGAAAAAGAAAAGAAATGGAGCCATTTCTAAGTTAAGTCAGAGCCACCACCATCCCAGACAGAAGGTCATGCATGCCTTGCTCCTTGAAACTTTGAACTGTTTGACTTTGGCAAAGTAACCTTTGGACTGAGCCAGAGCAGCCTCGTCTTCCAAACAACTGTTTGTAGAACTAACAGGAAAGCGGAAATCCTGACCACGGAGACTGAAGATTAAAGACCTTCTTTCAAATCAGTAAACAGCCATGTAGAGCAAATGAATAACTTAGCTTATTAACACCAATGGAAATGCCTTCCTTTTTCATGTAATTGTTTCTCTTCCCTTCCTTTGCCTGGGCTTTTTATTTTTTAGGTTAACAATGTAACTGAGAATTGATAGTACCACTAATATTTTTTTAAAATAGCACTAAGGCCTCCTTGGCAAATATGATGTTTTTGCTGGTGAGCTGAACTCTAAACAGAAATTAGAGACTATTGGGAAAGGAAACAGCTCAGGAGCAACAGGGAAGCAGCAGGAAGAAATAGAAAGAATAGATCTATCTTTGAAACCTTAAATTCACTGTGTGACCTTGGACAAACCTTGAATACTCTGAAACTCTATAAAATAAAAACATTTAGATAATCTCAACTATTCCGGAATTCTGATATTTATGTTGTTGTTTTTTTTTTTTTAATACAGAAACATTTACTCTAAGAACAATTTTGAGGGTGATCACCTCAAAAATGAAAGATCACGCCTTCCTTTTTCTGCAACCAAATTCAACATTTAGCTTACCCCATTGTGATTCTGTTTCTGAGACTGCATATCTGTTTGAAATTCTCTCATTTTCTATGGGAGTGTCTATTTTTACAATGTTTCCTTAGGAATCCCAACTCTATTATTTTGAGTATATCTTCTTTGTGTTTCTTTTTTCTTCTTTCTCATATATCATTTGTTTCTCCATTAATAGATTCCTAACTTCTTCATTTACAAACTGTCTTTCCCATTACTTTGCTTGGTGATAGAAGCTCTTGAAAATAGACTGGAGGAGAATGTCATAGGGGTGATGCTAGTTTTGTTTTGTTTTTTGTTTTTTGTTTTTGTTTTGACATTAAGTAAGGACTATACATTTTCAGTGTCACACATACCAAATTCTGTTTTCCTCTGTACAAAACATATATATTTTAAAGTACATATTCAGGACAATTACAAACATAGACATTATAATTGCTTGATGGAGGACATAGCCCAGTTCCTACTGAAAGATTATGTCCTCTCCTTAAATTTATATATATATCTGTTTTTCAAATTCTCTGTCTTCTAATGTGTCTATATTTCTTATTTTCTTTCATTTCATTTCCTTTTAGATCTTTAATCCTAACTTTCCAACCTCTTGATGTTCTGATTCTTCTCTCTTAATTAACATTGGTCCACATATATCCTTTCTACTGTGTCTTCAAGTCTTCTTCTCCACTTACCAAAATATAGAGTTAGTCCTAGGCAAAAATACGGGGAAAGAAATAGGCCTTTCCTTGCCCTTTCACCTTCCATTTGGAATTGTCTTTCTTTCTCCATTTGGCACCACTATTTTCTAAAGGTCTCCTGTGTCCCTGTGGTTGGTCAAAATGGATTCAGGAGAGTTCTCTTTATTATCCCAGATTCTGGACTTTTTCTAATCACTCCTTCTGTAACAAAAACGTTTCTGCCCCAGGTCCTATTCTCTCCAGGTGTACTTAGCTTCATTTGATGTCCCCAAATAAATGGATAGCTTATGTGTTCTCTTTCCCTAGGAAAAAGTGTAATTAACAGGGGCTTCTTAGGCATTTTGGCTAAGTGGGAGTAATATAAAGTATCAGAGTGAAAACATTTTAACGTACCTAACTTCCATCTCTAAATATGCCATGTCCAGCAGAAATAGACTAAAATAGAAAAAACTCTATAGTAGAAAACTAATATACCGGCTACATTACAGATAAAGAAGAAACTTATTAAAATTTCTAAGGATAAAATTTCTCAATGAAATATTATATTCACCTGAAGGTTTTGTTTTTAATTTGTAGGTAAAATAGAATTGTAAGAAGAATATGAAATTTCAGCATTCTGTTCATCAGCAATAAGTGATATATTTTCAGTCCCTCTATGCTTCTATTTTAAACTATTAAGTGTTCATCACTTAATAACTTTACGATATATAAATTTCTTTCTCTCTCCCACAACTCCTTCTTCTGGATTTCCTTTCATCATTACATCAAATAAAATATGACAGCCATATTGCCCCAAATCTCTCCGTAACCAATTTGCCAGGTGTTTGGCATCATTTATAAAGCAATTTGAAATACATTAGCACATTTTGTTCTCACTACCCTATGAGAGATATGCCAGAGGTCTTATGCTCATTTTAAAAAGGGGAGAGCCAGAGCTCAGGGAAATTGTGATATGCGACTCAAGTTCTGTAGTGGGTAAAGAGCAAACCAAGAACGCAGCTCTTGTGTTTTGACCACAGTCACCTCCCCAGACACTTTTCCTGCTGAATTCCACACAGAACCTATCATGGGATTATTATGAGAAGTTTTACTTTTGTGTCGCTTTCAGTTAAAAAGCAGTGAAATAAAAATAGCAATAATTTAAAATTTTATGTCCAAACCAACACCCATGAAATCACATAATGCCTTATGATTTTAAACTCTACCCACCAAATTCACAACAGTGAGTGAACATTTACTTCTCCCTCTTAATATATACATCAGAACACTTAAGAAAAGAGTCAGGCACTATAAGCGAACCTAGAATGAGATAAGGTGCGGAGATAGAATGTTGGTTTCTATGACACATACTATTTACACAATATTTACATTATTCACTTAAGGCTGGGAATTACCACTCTAAAATGAAGTATATTGAGTGCCTTTTTGGATTTCTCTGGGTTTCAACATTCTTCCCAGTATGTAGCAACTCACAAAAGCCAATTCCTTCCTCGGGATCCTATCTGATGAGGATCTAATAGCTAGCTTTGTAATTTAAAAAGCAAACATGGATGTAAGAGCATACAAAAAATGTTGCAATGAGCAGAGAAGACAGACTGTAGCAGTAAAGTTAAGTGATTCGTAATACTCTGGAAATATGGCACACACTTCCTTGGCGTGTCTAGTAAATAATTTTTGTATAACTAAAATTTCTTAGAAGCTTTTCTACACCAGCAGCCTTCAGAGTATTTCTTGTCTATATCTTACTTTTCAACCAAGCTTTCTATTGCTTTGGTTTTCAAGTATATTTCTCTCCCGTTTGATTGTACCCTTAATCCAATACATTTTTTTTTTTTTTCATCTCATTTTTAACTAAATTCAGTAAGAAAGTTTCTTAAAGCATCTTGGCCAGAAACTTAGAATTCAACACTAGTTCCAATTCAACCAGTGAACAAAATACAGCCTTTCCTTTGCCCAGGACATATCCTGGTTTATTCTTTTACTGAACTCAAAAGGCTGCTGTAGGGGCAAGCTTAGACTTGTGCCTTTCACTCGAAGACGGATGCAGGGATGGTTTCTAAATACCTTATTTCCTGCTTTAACGATCAAATTAAAAGCCTTCTCTTTTTACCTCATCATCATCATCACGTTTTAGGAGGGCCTGAAACATTGCCCCAAAGCCCGTTCCCTTATTTTTACTCACCGGCTGCCTTTTGACACCAAGCCAATTTTTCCAGACCAGGACCCGAAGCTGGTGAAACTGAGAAGCCATCCTTCAAACACACCAAACAATAAAATTTCTCTTTTTTACTCCACCCCTCAAAAAAAAAAAGAAAAAGAAAAAAGAATTTGCCCAACTGGCTGTTGACAAGGGGTCAGAAGCCTTTTCACGGCATAGCTTTTGAGGCACCTGGGGTAAGAAACCCACAAATTTTCTCTGCCACAGATCTTCTTTTCCTGGGCAAGGACTGGCTTAATTCTTCACTGGGGAGCACTTCTCAACCAACTCTTCTTCCCAAATAAGGACCCAGACCAATATTTTTCAGTGGCTTTTGCTTCTTTTAAAATAGCCTCCAGTTGCTGCTTGTTGTATGAAGTCCAGGCTCAAAGACAGAATGAATACCATTCAGATAATGCTCCACCATAAAAAAAAAAAAAAAAAAAGCTGATCCTACACCTCCTACTCTCCATGAAATTAACTGCCTATCCACACCTTCAAGAAGGTGTCACCTGCACTGAACACGTCATGAGGAATTAGGTGGGACTCTTGCCAAGCCAGTAGGACTTGTCCTAGTTTCTCTCGCCTACTTTACTACATAGTGCCTGCTCTAGCAGAGGCAAAATGTAAGGAACATTTTCCAGACTCTAGCCCGGTGACTCTTAAAATACCTACAGTGTCATTAAGATATTTTAAGTCAGTAAGACCAGAGCTCAGCTGAAAAGCTCTGAACCTCAGCCTATCATTAGATAGATGTACAGAGAAAGTCTTATGTTTGATCTAAAGTTGAGTTGAATATTTTGATTTGAAGGAAAGTGACTATGTTGGCTAGGTCCCACCTTCTATCACAATTTACTAGGTTAAGCAAAATGCAGAAAATAAAAGGTAGCAATAGGTGATATAAATAATATACTATGGATTCCTCATTTTGGAAGTGTGGATTCATGCATATGTTGTAGGAAACATCTCTTGTTCCAGTTTTTAGAGCTAAAGAAAACATCGGCTAACTAAGTAATTTTCATTGTGATTAATGAGCTATATAATAGAGAAGCCTGGCATAAAGGCTTCTAGAGATAACCTTGCTTACACACCTTAATGACAGCCCACTTCCTCCAATACTTAATGCCTCCACCATCTGGCTCCAGCCAATTTTCCAATCTCACCTTCCAAAAGCCTATTACAAATGCTGGACCACTTGCCAAACTGGTATATATTACAAGATGCAAACATATCCTATGCTTTCTGGTCCCTGACTTGTTTATGCTATCTTCTCTCCCTGGGATGCCTTCTTTCCCTCTCTAAACTCCTACATTTCAAATTTACTCCCAAGTTGACATCTTCCACGAAGCTCTTTTTACTTTATTTTTATTGTTTACTAACACAGATGTCCCCATTTCTCCCACTTTCCCCACCTCTCACCCTCTGCTTTCACTCTCTGCTTCCCTCTGGCCATCACCACGCTGTGGTATGTGTCCATGGGTTATGCATGTATGTTCTTTGGCTACTCCCTTCACCTTTTATCATTCAGTCCCCTGTCCCCATTCCCCTCTGACAGTTGTCAGTCTGTTCCATGTATCCATGTCTCTGTTTCTATTTTGTTTGTCGTTTTACTTTGTTCATTAGATTCCACATATAAGTGAAATAATGATATTTGTATTTCACTGACTGGCTCATTCGCTTAGCCTAATACCCTTCAGGTCCATCCATGTTGTCACAAAAGATAAAAGTTCCTTCTTTTTACGGCCATGTATCCATCCACTGTGTAAATGTACCACAGCTTTTTTATGCACTCATCTATTGAGGGGCACTTGGACTGCTCCCATAGTTTGGCTATTGTAAATAACACTGCAATGAGCATAGAGGTGCTTATGTTCTTTTAAATTGCTGTTTCAAGATTCGTAGAATATGTTCCCAGAAGTGAGATTGCTGGGTCAAAAGGCAGTTTCATTTTTAATTTTTTGAAGTATCTCCATACTGTTTTCCATAGTGGCTACACCAGTTTGCATTCCCACCAACAGTGCACTAGGGTTCCCTTTACTCCACATCTTCACCAGCACTTATTGTTTGTTGATTTATTGATAATAGCCATTCTGACAGGTGTGAGATGATACTTCATTGTGGTTTTAATTTGCATTTCTCTGGTGATTAGTGACGTTGAACATTTTTGCATATGTCTGTTGGCCATCTGTATGTTCTTTTTGGAGAGGTGTCTATTCAGGTCCCTTGCCCACTTTTTAATTAGATTGTTTGTTTTATTGGTGTTGAGTTGTATGAGTTCTTTATATATTTTGGAAACTAGCCCCTTTTATGATGTATCATTAGCAAACATGTTCTCCCATACAGTGGGTTTTGTTTTCATTTTGTTGATGGTTTCTTTTGCTGTGCAGAAGCTTTTTTATTTTGATATAGTCAGAAAGAGAAACTAAGAAAACAATCCCATTTACTACTGCAACAACAACAACAAAAATAAAGTACCTAGGAATAAATGTAACCAAAGGGTTAAAAGATCTATACTTGGAAATCTATAGGACATTAAAGAAAGAAATTGAGGAAGATACAAGTAAGTGGAAGCATATACCATGTTCATGGACAGTAAGAATTAACATCATTAAAATGTTGATACTACCCAAAGCAATTTATAGATTCAACACAATCCCTATTAAAATCCCAATGGCATGTCATATTCCACAGATCTAGAGCAAATACTCCATGAAGCCTTTTTAGACATATTACAAGAGATACCTTCTCTCCTGCCTTTGAATCCAGTATAATTCTCTGTTTCTATCTATCTCAAGAGACTAATATTTTTGCCTTATTGTTATTTTTATAGGTCTCATTTTTTCACTAGATTTCAAATTCTTTGAAAGCCTAGACTATTTTACATCACAGTAGTTCTTCATACATGATCAGTGCTCAAAAATCACTGAATTTACTTGAATAAACTATTTGAGCCAAAGCTGATAAAGCTCTCTTTCAGTACACTTTTCCATTACTTTATTTGTGAAATCAGTTAAAACAATGTTTGAGTTCTCCCTTCACACCTGGAGCAAGTGCTCCCCTTTCTGGTCCTTCACGTTCAGTTTCCTGGTCCCCATGCCAACTCCGCAGTGTTGACGACAGCCAGCCTGGGGCTAAATGGACCAATGCTGGCACATGCCCATTGCCTCAACTTAGTTCTTTCTTCATGATGATGAATCCATTTCTCACGAGGCAGTATGTCCTGAATATCAAGAATTTGGTCCTTTAATTGTTTTCCACACAAGGTGTTCTTCAGACAGCCGACAGTGTCAGAAATGCAGTGTCAAGATTCACCTGGCTTTCTCAAGCTTTGTTGAAGACTTGAACTTCTGCTTCCCTATCTTCTTTCTGTGCCATCTGTCACAGTCTACAATTCACTAGTGGTTTGGTTCACCAAAGGAAAATCATTCAGTTGTGAGGACAAGGTGGAATTTGAGATGTAACTCTATGTGTCTATGTACATTACTGACACACAGTCACTTTATTCAGTCAGGTTACTTCAGGTTAAAAAGTACTGACTCACCACATGATTGATGCAGGTGAGAGGTCAACTCAAAAAGTTCCAAATATTTACTCCCATCCTCTGCTCGTCACCTCTCCACTATAATCATGGAGGTGTTTTGTTGTTGTTTGTTTAATTTTGGTGAAAGATTTTCTCTCAGGCCGTCTTCTTGCCCAGATACTTTCATCTACTACCTCAAATTTTCTGTTGAAGATAATGTATTTTATTATATCTCATGACTTCCAAGATTTATTTCTTCAAAACTACACATAAGGTGATTAATATATATAAAATATTTGTTTTATTCTTGAAAGCATACAATGTTATAGCACCAAACATTACACATATTTCCTTGGAGACTGGGGTAATATTTCACAAAATATAATTCAAAGTAGTTTAGTTGGAGTACATAGACAATCATATGTCCAAATTTCGCTCTATTCTGAGTAATTATATCTTTAAATTAAATGTATTACATTAACCAATGTAATTGGTTAATAACATTATATAAGTTTCAGATGTTAAATTCTATAATACATCATCTGTAAATTGCACTGTGTGCTCACTACTCAAAGTCTAGTCTTCTTCCATTGCCATATATTTGACCCTGTTACTCTCTTAATCATCCCTCAAGCCCCTCTCCCCTCTGATAACTACTATACTGCCATCTGTGTCTATAAGTTTGTTTCATTTGTTCATCTGTTGCTTTCTCTTTTATACCCTGCATATGAGTGAAATCATATAGCACTTGTACTTTTCTATATCATGGCATCCATTTTGACCGTATCTGCTTCTAGTTTCTTCTTTAAGGTTCTCAAATTTCTTTTAAAATTTGATTAATCTGATAAGGGGTTAATACCCAAAATTTATGAAGTACTTACAAAACTCAACACCAAAAAAAACCCCAACAACCCAATTAAAAAATGGGCAAAGAACCTGAATAGACACTTATCCAAAGAGGATGTACAGATGTCCAATAGACATACAAAAAGATGCTTAACATCACTAATCATCAGAAAAATGCAATTTAGAACCACAATGAAATATCATCTCACACCTGTCAGAATGGCTATATCAATAAATCAATAAACAAGTGCTGGTGATGATATGGAGAGAGGGAAACTCTTTTGTACTGATAGTGGGAATGCAGACTGGTGCAATCACTGTGGAAAATAGTATGGAGATACCTCAAAAAAATTAAAAATGAATCTGCCTTTTGACCCAGTGATCCAACTTCTGGGAATATATCCAAAGGAACCCCAAATGTCGATTCAAAAGAACATAAGCACCCCTATGTTCATTGCAGCATTATTTACAACCACCAAGCTACAGAAGCAGCCCAAGTGTCTATCAGCAGATGAGTGGATAAAACAACTCAGGGACATTTACACAATGGAATACTGCATGGCTGTAACAAAGAAGGAACTCTTACCGTTTGTGACAGCATGAATGAATCTGGAGAGGATTAGGCTAAATAAAATAATCCAGTCAGAGAAGGAGAAATACCATATGATTTCACTCATATGTGGGATCTAATGAACAAACTGAACTAACAAGCAAAATAGAGACAAACTCATAGATGGAGAGCAGGATGACAGCTAAGGGAGGGGGAAGGTAGGAGATAGAGGGACTGAGTAAAAAGGAAACAGGACTCATGGACGTGGACAACTGTGTGGTGATTAGGGGTGAGCGGGTATGAGGGGACTAACTGGTAATGGGAAAATATAATAAAAATAAAATAAATAAAACAAAATTTTATTTTAAAACATTATTTAAGATTTCATTGTAGAAAAGGTGTTGGCTAACAATATTAGAAGCTATAGCTTACATAAATCAGTAATTTTAACCATTGATCAGAAGAGAACTTGGAGTAATTATTAGACCAACTAAAAGAAAATGGGAGAGAGAGTGTGGAAGGAGATTAAAAACTGTACTTTTTTTTCACAGAGTAAGATGTAGTTTTGTATCCACTTTTGATTGTAGATTGGGTTACTATTGGTGGGTATCTTAGGATTTCTCCTTGAGGGAAAAAAGAACACTTTTAAACCAGAAGTAAGCTATTTCCAGGACACACAGCTGCTGAAAAATGTTATCTATAAAGCAAAAAGCTACACTGAGCAGAAAATAAACTAAGGCAAAAATAGAGGAATACAACCCATGAAATAATACATTTACCAGAAAACTATTTACAGATTTTATTCTTACAGGTACACCAAGAAGTTAAATGACTGTGTTTGTCAGGTCTCTGGTGATCTGCCATATTACTCAGTCATTCCAGTGCTTCTGCCATAGGCCAGGAGACCCATGGTGTCCTTAGGATGACTCCAAGTCTTAGTCCACAGTATACGTCTCCTCTCCTTTCTTTGCTGCTGGTGACTCTCCTTCTTGATGATCAATAGGTTCATCCCTTTATTAGGCAAGGAATCATCACATCTACCAGAACATAGGCATCACTTGCTTTTATGCACTCACTTGATCAGCATTAAAAATAAAACTATAGCTTTTTCATAAAACAGTTTGAACAAAAATGTGCTAATCCCAGGATTCCAGCCTTCTGCATTGCTAAACTCCAGTAATCACAAGTTTTGAAGAGTAGTTCAACCAGCCCAAGTTTGAGCCATGCCAAGAATAGTTTGGAGCTTGTTTGATCATTTTCCTGAAGTTGGTCTTATCTAGGGTTCCCTCCAGGGCACTTCAGCCACTGAATCTAATTAGAATGCTGGCTCTGTCAAGGCCGCACACTGTGTGATTGACAGGCTCCATGAGCATTAGATGTGGCAGCTCTTGTAAGTCAACTGACATGTAGCATACTCCAGAACCAAGGCAAGAAGGAATCAGTCCAACCATGAACAGAGTATTAATGTAGCTGAGACACACTGACTTGCTTTAATAGTATTTATTAGAGATCTATACTACTATAATAAATACTGGACTACAAAGCCCTTGTCTTGTCTGTTTAATTCATCACTGTATGGTAGAAATCTAGCACAGGTATTGCCCTATAGTAGGTGACTAATTAATGCTTATTGAATAATTGAGTAGCAAACATTTGTTAAGTGTTTACTGAATCATCATAGGGGGCCTAACATGTAGAAACTAGTATTATCCCCATTTTCAAAGGAAAAATGTGGCATTCAGAGAGGTGATGTAACTTGCCTAAGTTCACCTAATAAAAGTGAAGACAATGAGGACAGTAGAGAGGAAACTCAAACCCTAACTGTTTTTCTCATCTCTGTGCTGTGCCGCCTCCAATCTTATGCACTGTTAGGCTTGGGAAGAGCTGAGAAGAAAAGTAAATAACTTTAGGGGTTTGCTGGTTCTTTCAGAGCCTATAAATCACTTATAGATATCTATTGAAAATGAAAAATTATCACCAACATAAGTGCACAAAGAATAATTGCACCAGGAATTTATAAAAGGAAGACTGCTCTTTTAAGGCTTCTTGGTATAGCATCAAAAGACATCTCAGCCTGGCCCTTGCCAGCTTCACCAGGTGTGTCTCTCCACTCTCAGCCATGCCTCCTGCCCTCGCTGGAATGCCCTTGATGAGGATATTTACTTTCAGGCTTTGGTCATGCTGCTCCCTCTGCCCAACATGAAATGGTGCTCATTGCTCATTCTTCAAAGAATGACTCCAGTGCCACTTCCTCTCCGAAGCCTTTCCCAGCCCTCCCACCCACCACGCCTCCACCTCCAGCTGACTTAATCACCTCTTCATCTGTTTCACCATAGATCTCTCTTCATAAAGATACTCAACTTCTTTCTAGCTACTATTATAGTCAGTCTGTCTCACTGTCTGTACTTTGAGCCCCTTGAAGACCAGGACCATGATTTATGAAACACTAAGAGTTGAGGATTAATCCTATATCCCGGAGAATGGTTAGAACCTTGGCCTGACTAGATCCAAGTGCTGGTTTGAAGCAGTAGAAGATAAAGTTGGAAAAGTTAGAGATCTTCCTGATAAGAACAGAGGAAACAAAGAGAAGACTGGGAGGTCCTCAGATAAGGGACTTTCCTAAAGCTGGGGCCCTCTGAGCAGAAAGGCAGCACCAGTGCTGGCAACAGAGAGCAGGAGAGAAACAAGCCTGGCAAGAGGACCACATCATGGAGTTCAGCAACCCAATGGAGAAGTTGTCTCCCAAGACCTTCAGCTTCCAATTCTGCAACCTACTGCATGCCCCAGAGCGGAACCTCACCTACCTCTGCTTTGAAGTGAAAGAAAAACAGCACTACTCTCCTGAGTCCTACTACTCAGGGGTCTTTCGAAACCAATGGTATCCGGAAGAGCCTCTCCACGCAGAACTCTGCTTCCTGAAATGGTTCGAGGACACGATTCTGTCTCCTTATGCGAACTACGCCGTCTCCTGGTACGTGTCCTGGAGCCCCTGCAGTAGCTGTGCAGAGGCGGTGGTCAAGTTTCTCAGGGAGCACAAGAAAGTGAAACTGAACATCTTCGCCTCCCGCATCTACTACTATAAGTACAAGGACAAGCAGGGCCTTCGACACCTGGACCTGGCAGGGGCGCAGGTGGCCATGATGTGCCCAGAAGATTTTGAATATTGTTGTGATAACTTCTTGGACAATGGCGGAAGGAACTTCAGGTATTGGCTGAACATCAGTCGACATTATTATACTCTGGATGGGGAGCTTAATGACATCCTCTGGGCTTCCAGAACAAGCTCTGTAGCTCAGCTCCTGGTGACACTAATGCCCTTAGTGTTTGGGGCAGCTGGAATGAAATAATTTGATTCTCAATCAAGACTTGTTCACCTGGGGATAAACTTCAGGTCCCAAGGAGGAGTCTCGAGTGTGCTTTGCAGAAGAAAGACGGTCTCCCAGGTAGCTGAGACCAGCCGCTGGCTTCCAAGTGTCTGATATGAAGAAGCATCATCTAAGACTGTGGACTCACAGATGTCTGTCCAGGTTCTCAGAAGCTGCCCTTCCCCACCCTCTAACTGCCTAAAAATGCTCTACTTCTTCTTTTTGGAGAAGACAAACCTGAGAGGTCTTTCTCTCCTTTTCTCTTACTTTGGCCAAATTGAATAAACCCTTCTGTGACTCTAAAAAAAAAAAAAAAAAAAAAAGAACACAGAGGAAACCATATTGAGGTTTTAGATGGGAAGTTCTGGCAACTCAGCTAAAGAAATAGAGCATGATAGAAATGGTGCTGTGAGAAGGTGAAAATATTAGTAGAATAAAAGAGTCAGGTTTAGACCTGAAACCTCTATTTTGAATGGAAACAATAAGTTTGGAATTGACTTAATGGTGAAATGAAACAGTTTATCGTATTTAATGGTAAGCAGATCTGTAAATATATTCTTTCACCGCCAAACTCGTTTTTGTCCATAGCATCAGTGACAACTTACTTTTGTCCCCATGATTAACTGATTATTAAATTAAGATCCTATGGGATACTCATCATATACAGGATCTAATCTCTGTGATAAACCTGTGTGGTCAATATTATTATCTATGCTCTATAGGCAAGAGAGCATAGGTCAAGCAGCTTCCCCAGGTCACGCAGCAAATGAGTGTCAGAACAGTGATAGGAACTTTGGTCTCTGTGTCTGCAAAGCCTGTTGTCAATAGGACCTCATAAAACAAGCATGGATAAGAAAACATGGCAAGTGTATGCTTTTAACCCATGTGGAAACATGTAATAAGTTGGGAAACTGAAGCTAACTCATGGCAAAAATAACAGCATCCTTTTTTTTTTTTTTTTATGAGAAGGGTGGGGCTCCACCAGACATTTAAGATAATGAGGCACCAATTGCTAATACCTCATTACCTAAGATCCACCTTCGATGTAAGGTGGTGATAGCCAATGCTATGAAGCAGGTAGGTGTGAAGGAGGTATCAGATTCAGGATTTTCAGGTGCTTTATCAGCACTGAGACACTCCAGTGATGATGGGGATGGACAAACTATGTCAAGAAACAACTGGTAAAGATCCCCAAAACCAAGTTAGACATATCTTAAGAGGGTTTTAACAAGACTCACTCCAGCTAAATTATAAGGTGGATTTTCTCTTTAGGATGATACAAATGGACAGAATGCTTTATCGCTAATAACATGGTCCTGTCAGGTGAGCCAGTTTGATAAACTGATTACCACTGAGCTGTGTGAGTCTGAGAATTTCAGGGTGATTTAGAATCTTGCAAAGAATTACTCACCCACTCACCCAGGATGAGTAATAATTTGCTTGGTTAAACTGGTAAAGTATGCTGAATTAATTAATTTTATTACATGTGTGGCTATAATCTTCTGGAAATGAGAAATAAGAAAAATTGGTATTCTTGGCCAATCGATTAAAAATAAAAAAATATTCTTGAATTTTTAATTCTTCATTTAGAGAACATAAAAATGGAAATACTATTGTTTTCTCAACTTATATCTTTTTTTGCCATAAAACCTAAAGCAGCTTAATAAGACAAATCTATTTTCTATCTAATATCATCTTTTTCTTTATTGAAAAAACATAATAACCTATTTCTGCATGTGTTTTAGCCTTTGGTGACCAGCTTTGTTAGAAAAATTGATTTTTCTTGAATAAGCTAGAAAATGATCATCCCTAGCATTTTTAAATTCAAAAGCTTCAGTATAGGAAAAATAAGACTCAGCGATTTGTTCCCTCAATGTTGAGCAACACACAATTTTTCCATATGCTTTTTATGTTTATTATTGTTAAACTGCTTTGAAAGCATAGGACTGGGGAAAAGGTACTGGTCAATGATTTAGATTCAAGTCAATAATAAAATATTTTAGTTGAAAAGTCTGATGATTAAAGCCTTGATAGGAAGTCTACAGGGAATTAAGATCTTTATTTTCATGGGCCTCCATATGGCCTCCCTTTAATAGCACCTCCCTTTCTTCAGCCCCCCCACCCCCCGACCCATGAGCAATATTTTGAAACAAAGGAGAGGCAAAGATATCAGGTAGAAATTAAAAGGGCTACCTAATTGTCATGTATATTGGCATCTGATAGTGGGACTTTTGAACAACATATTTTTTATATAGGGCGAAATAAATTCCCAAGTTCATACTAAAAAAATATCCGTTTTTATATGTGTTTATATAGACATAAATATATGCCCATATATGCTTCTTTACAAACATGTAACTAGAGATGCAAAGCATATAAGTATGTAAAGAAACATTTACAAAATTTTAGCCATTATATAAGCACACATGGATTGTAAAAGTGAAGAAAATGGTGTATAATAAAAATGAAACATCTGGCCCTCCAGGTATGCATTTTAATGGGTGCGCTATCAGTAGCATGTGACAAATAGAGCATATGGCCATATCAATAAAATCTTGCTACAGAGAACTGGACAGATCTTTTGAACCAAAAAAAACATTTTTTTTGTAGCATATAGATATACCCACAGTCTTTTTCTAAACACAGGAAATCAAAACCATTCTAAATTAAAGAATTACATGCTCATTAACTTTTAAGTTTTTACATTACCTTCTTCTTAAGGGGAAGCACTCACATGTGACACAAAACAAACTAGAATGTGTGTGATCTCAATCTAAAATAACAATTTGAACGACTACAACGAAGTGAATCTTGCCCATTCTGCTACTACTCTGGGTTTCCCTCAGGACCACGGCATTGTTCTGAAAGCTGGTTGTAATCTATATATAGACTATAATAAAGAAGAACCTTGTTCAAAACTCTCCAAGAAGCTTATACAAACTTTCCTACCACTAAGGCTTTTATGGGAAACATAATCCCATTCTCACCTCCAGCCTGACCTTCAAATCTTCAGCCTTACTTCAATAATGAAAGTTCATTGCTTAGAGCAAACAAGCATTTTGTGGAGCACAAGGAGTCCATGAAATGTAGCCGTTGACGCTGTGATTCTGCCGCTTCAGGAGATCATTGGCAAGATGCCATTTTGATATAGTAACTTCATTCCTCAGACTAGGGGCCACCTGAGAAATGTCAAATCATGTTGAAAGAGAAGGCACTAAGTGACCATAAGGGGAGAGAACACTACAAGAGCTTATTTAAAAAAGACTTGTTTTGACTAGCAAAGGCGCAGAGCGTTTGGGGGAAAAGAGCGTAAGGGGTCTAGTGTGGAGTTGGAAGAAGCCACTCAGCTGCTTCCCAGCTAAGCTGATGTCTGAAGCGCAAATGCTCTGCCTAAAAAGTGGTTTTGCTTAGTCCACAGGTTTGCTGGGGAATGAAAGGATCAAATAAATGTAAACAGCCTGGATGTTAGCAGGGCCTCTCTGTCCCGCAGTGTGTAAGTCTATGCAGGTGGCTTGAGTTAATACCCTAACGACCCAGGTAGAAACGCAGTCCAGGAAAACAAAAACAAAAAGGTGCACAAAATATTTGGTGAGTGTACTACCCATATCGCAGAGTAGCGGCCACAGATAGTATGGGATCTCTCCGTCTCACCAGCTCAGCCTCTTCTCTACCCGCCTCCCATCTCCTTCATCTCCTCATTCCACCTTCCTTCTCCCATTCTGAGACAATTCAATCTCCCTCCTTATCTCCTGCTGAGTAGTTTTGCCTCCTTCTCTAACGCATCTGTGCCTCCTGGGCTCCAGACTCCAGAGGGATGCGCCTATACCCAAGCTTAGATGTAACTAGAATAAGGGCTATTCTCTCTCCGCGAAAAACTCTGGCAGTAGCTCCTAAAGAGTAAAAATTTCACTGACTCCTCACACTTTATTACTATTATTACTGGCTGAAATCAGAGAAGGAAAACTCTGACTCCAAAAAACCTCCGCTGCCTTGCGGCATACCTCTTCAGGGGAAAGGCTAAGGGAGTAAACCCCAACAGAAAATCCGGAGCCGGAGTCCCTAAGGCGGTTTGACGTTGTAGTCAACACCGGCAACTCCTGCGGCGCACCTGAAGCCAAGCTGTATTGACTCCGTCTTTCCCTTGGATCCTTCAGCTGCAAAGAGAGGGGGGGGGTCTGCTGCATGGGCAACAGCAGACCCTCCATATCACCCCGCCCAGGCTCTGTAGCTTCAGCTTCACTGGAGAGGACACTCCAGTGTCATCGCAAGATGTCGATTCAACACGGGAGGAGACAGATACCGTGTCACTCCCGAGTCGGACTGCACAGCCATTCTCGGCGGTGCAGATAGACTCTTAAGTAGCTACACCATCGTCTCTCGAGACGGACGGCTGCCGCCGCCGCCGCCAACTGGCTGAAATAATGCTTGGTCACATGGAACCTCCAGAGCAATGACAATCAAGGAATATGAGATTAAGTCCACAGCAATTATTTCAAACTCAAAGCACTATTCAATTACATATCAGGATATATGAAATATTGCCACTTTCTATTTTTTTCTACACCTAAGACAGTTTGAGCAGAAGTAGAGACACCTCTGGGATCTGTGAGATATTCTCAGGGGCCTGTGAATTCTTTTTGAAGATTTAACATTTGGGGGCTTTTGTGCTTATAATATTTTCAGAAATTAAAGCAAGTTCATTCTGCTTCATCTGGATGACTTCCTTATGAACAGTAAGTGTCAAATAATCATCAGTGGTACAAATTTTCAACCTTTCAATAAATTGATGAAGTTGTCTAAGTTCTCTTGTTCTAATATGAAAATGACAATATTGTTATGTATCTGCTATTGTAACTCAAACTCAAAAGAACTGTTCAATTCTTCTACAAGGTATAAAAATAATACTTCTCTGTAGCAATGATATTTCACAACTAAATTTTCTTATGTTTTTTATAGATTTTAAGGCTTTGATTTGGCATCATTAACATGATATATGAGGCAAAGCAAATGCCATTTGAATTACATAGGGTCAGGGAGGAAAGAAGGTGGACTTAATTCAGAAATTATATATTTGCAGTAGTATTGAACAAATGCACACAAATGTATTAAAAATGTATAGTTTCAGCACAGAAAAATAAAAAGAAATTAGCAGTAAATGACTCATTCACAATATTCTAAAAACTAAGTATAACAGTGTGGTGATTGTGGAGGGAGATAAGTGGTAATGGAAAAAATACAATAAATAAATGAAAATAAATTTAAAAAACTAAAATAAAAACTAAGTATAAATTGAGACTTCTTAGTTATACTTCAGATTCAGAGAAGGTTGCTCTTTGGAAGGTTCTGGTTAAATATAAAGTCTGAACTAACAAACAAAGGTTTATGGAAATTAATATCATGTATGATTTCCATGAACATACATTTAGAATATAATGACTCTCCTTTGTAAGTTAGTAATAAATCCATTTAAATATCAAAAATTATCAGGTAAACATGCAAATAAACCCCTATGCTTAAAGGCATGAATGACAGAAAATTAGATCATGAGCAACATGGAGGAACTCTAGGGACAAATATTCAGGGACCTGTGATGGTCTTTCCATGAGTCACTTGGCTAGGCTAAATCCCCAGGTAGTCATTTAAAGGCTCAGCTAAGTGTTGCTGTAAAGATATCTTGTAGATGTGATTAAAGTTTATAATCAGTTAACTTGAAGTCCAGATTATTCTAGATGATCTGCGTGGGCTTGATTCAATGGTCAAAACACTTTCAGAGTGGAACTGAGGCTTTCCTGATGAGCGTTTCAGCCTGTGGATAGCAGGATTAGCCCCAGACTTACAGCCGGCCCCTCCTGTTGTTCTGGGCTACAGGCTTCAGACTGGCCTGGCCAGCCCCCACAATTGCATACGCCACCTTCTTGCAATAAACGTTTTACTCCATAACTCCTGCTGGTTCTGCGTCCCTGGGGGAGCCCTGACTGACACAGTGCCCCAACAGCCTGATAATATGCAAGTGTCCAGCAATCACAAGAAATTAATATCAAATAAAAAATTTACATCCAGCAGAACTTTTTAGGTATTTGGAAACTAACCTCTCAACACTTATTTTTATCTTTTGATTTTTAAAAAGTTTCTGAAACAGTTCTATCGACATACAAATACTTGAAGGGGAAAAAGACATTTGTTTTCAATAAATGTTTTAAATGGTAACTGCTTCTTATGAAATGACATTGTTGATTGTAGAACTGGGAAAGTTTCAAGCAATTGCCGTGAACTTCACTGGATGAACAACTAGGAAACTGCATTCTAGGAAAATTTCGATTCTAGACAAATAGTCTTGGCAAATGGCCATTAGTGGTGGGTACCAGCATGATGCTGCACAGCGTCAGTGAGAACTGCCTCGGGGGTTAAAAAGCCTGAGAACAGACAAGATCTGTCACTCTAGAAGAGACCGATGAGGTGCCACAGTGAATGTGGAACTGTGGGCCTATTTCCCAAACTTCCTTGACCCTTGATACTTCCAGTTTATAAACCCAGCCTTCAATAAATTTCATCATCATCTTGGAAAGGATCACAAGGAGTTAGAAGAAATATAAAAAACTGAGAGTTTATCCCAAACACATCATAAAGAGGTTAGGTAAATTGTAAAGGGCTATTAAACAATATGTTACCACGTTTCTAGAATTGTCTTTTCCTTCATGCTACCCAGTGAACTAAAATATTGTAAGGAAGAGCTGATCTATTAAAAAAATAAAGAAGCTGCATTTTATTTGCACACTTTGTGGCAGGATGAGTAACTTTTCAACCTCATCACAACATATATGTTCTTGTTTCTTTTGCTGAAAATACTGGGATTGAAATATTAATGATATCAAGTGATTTCCCCCTAAATCTACTCCCCAGCTGTGTCCATGAATATTCCTAAAGACTTTGTTTTTTTGTTTGTTTTATAACAGAGGGAGGGATTTTACTTGAGGATGAGTTAGAATAGGAAGATAAAAGAGGGGAGTACAAGGCATCTGTTCCTTTTCAGAAAATCTAAACTAAACATGAATCAGCGAGGTTAAATGGATGAGATTCAAAACCCGATGGAAATGTTTACAAGAGATTCTGTGAAACTGACTACAAGTGGAATTTCTTTGTTGCCCAGATGGCAAGAAGTGGCATGAAATTGAAAGACGGAGACTGGTCTTTCTGCCAAGCAAAGGTTAAAAGGCATTTACAATCAGGAATCAAGTGCCTGAATCCCCCTCAGATATCAAACCTTCTGGCAGAGTGAATGTGGAGGAAGGATAAGGCAAAGGGGATCCCCAGTCATCTACACTGATTCCTAAGACAGCTGTGGTCCCATAAGGGTTAGCACTAGTTCCTTAGTGGGAATGGAGTTTCATATCAGAAGTCACCAGACTTTTTTCCAGGACAACTGTCCTCAAGTTTGGCTCTGACCTCATTACTTGACCAGAATCTGCCCTACAGCCTCAGCCACTGGAAAACAAAATTGAATACTTAAGCAAATGCTATTTCAGACATCCCAGAACCTGTGTGTGATAGGGTTATGTCATTGTGCATGTTACCATTATACCGAAACAGAATTTCATAGTCAGTAATATGAATAAGACATGCCATTTGGATTTGTCATTATTTTAATTGTTCCTTTTAAATATTGGTAAAAGTTTTAGATATAATTAGTAATGAAAATTTGTTTATGTGCTTGTCATTGAAAATCTATATCAATTGACATATAAATGTATATTCATTATAGCAAGCATAAAATGTGGTGACAATGATGTTCTTTGAAAGCTGTTAATTTAATGTACAAAACCAATTATTAAGAACATTGAAATTGTTAAATAAGTAGGAAACTAGGTTGACAGTTAATATGAATGTTAAAAGAGAACCATAAGCTTGCTACCTTTATAAAGACTATTGTGGTACCAAGTCTCCAAGATGGCACTCAGTGTGACCCTCACTTCCTGATATTTCTGCCCTTGATGAGTACCTTCCTAAGCTGAATAGAACTGACTTTCATAAACAATGATCACATAGTATGACTTCTAAAATTATGTCAAAACAGACATGGAGGCTTCTCCCTTGTTCTCTCTTGAATCACCTATCCTGGGGGAAGCCAGGTGCTATGTTGTGAGGACACTTGAGCAGCCTGAGAAGAGGTGCATTGGGAGGAAATGAGGCGTCTAGCCAGCCATCACCACCAGCTTGTCAGTCATTCATGGAAGCCAACTAGGAAGCAGGTCCACCAGTCCCCTTCAAGGTTTCAGATCCAACCCGTGAACTGCATTCTCAAGAGAGGCCCTGAGCCAGAACTGCCAGGATAAGACACTTCAATTTTCTAACCCACAAAAAGTGAGGATAATAAATGTTTATTGTTGTTTTAAGCCATTAAATTTGGGGTGACTTCTAATGCAGCAAAGCATGAATAACTATTACAAATATAATACTTAACTCAATTAATTTTTTTAAATTAAGTAATAAAACAAATATATCATGGGGATATAACATACAGCATGGCAATTCTATTGCATATTGAAAATTGTTATGAAAATATTTCTTAAAAGTTCTCATCACAAGAAAAGAAAATTCTTTAATTACGTACAGTGATGAATGTTAACTGGACTTTTCAGTGTGATCATTTCATGATATATACAACTACCAAATCGTCATGTTGTACACCTGAAGCTAATATATTGTATGCCAACTATACATTTTTTTAAGTAATAATACAGCCCTGGTTGGTGTGGCTCAGTGGATTGTGTGCCAGCCTGCAAACAAAAAGGTCTCAGGTCGATTCCCTGTCAGGGCACATGCCTGGGTTGTGGGCCTGGTCCACAGCTGGGGAAGTGCTAGAGGCAACCAATCAATGTTTCTCTCACACACCAATCTTCCTCTCCCTTTCTCCCTCCATTCTCCTCTCCCTAAATAAGTAAAATATTTTAAAAAATAAAAAATAATAATACAAAACAATAGCAGAAATTAGATCATACTATACTTCTAATCTTTGTAGAATAGCTTAATGTACTTGTATTTACAGCAGTAAATAAAGTTATTTTTAAGAATATCACATAACTATTCATTACTTAATTACATAAAATCCTTGAGTATTTCAAGAAAGAAGCTTATTTTGAAATCTTCATATTTCGAGAGAAATAATTACAAGCAAAATGTCAACTTTGCTTCTTCAGAATTTCAAAAGCAGAAGAAAAACTTCTAAAATTCTATTAGAAAAAGCCATGATAAATTATATTTGATTCAGTCATAATAAAAACTATGACCAAGAGAAAATATTAAAGAAAAATGAGGTACCCCAAAAGCAGTTTGTTCTCATTAATCACACTGCAAAAACAGCAAGCTTTACTAATATTAAAAAAATTGTCTTAGAGTTCAATCTACAAAGGTTTACAATGCAAACAGAAAAGCTATACACTGCCAAACATTTTTCATGGTTGAAGATGAAGAATTTTTGAGATTTGAAAAGATACAAACTCTAGGTACAAAATTCTAGAAAACTTGTTGCTGAACATTTTGCCTGATTTATATCACATCATATCACATTGGCTATTATATTATGATAAAATTATGTTTTTTTTTACTATTATATGAACTAAACTATTAGTGGTATTATTGAACATGCTCTGCATATGTGTATGTTCCAAAAGATACATAGAACAGATATGTAATCATGAAACAGCAGGATACATCAAAATTACTAGCCATAAGAGAAAGATGATAGCCCTTTTTATTATTCTTCTACCACAAATAATCCATATGACATACAACAATGTTTTAATAATAGCTTCATTAAAATATAATTTACATACCATAAAATTCACCCTTTGAAGTATATAATTTAGTCATTTTTAGTATAATCACAAAGTTGATCAACCATCCTCACAATTTTAGAACATTTCATCACCCCCAAAAGAAAGTCTGTTCTCATTAGCAATTATTGCCCATTTTTCCTCTACTTCAACTTCTGGCAATCACTAATGTATTTTGTTTCTATTGATTTGCTTCTTCTGTACATTTAACGTAAATGAATCATGAAAAATGTGGTCTTTTGTAACTTTCTTTCATTTAGGATGTTTTCAAGATCATGTTGTAGCATCTGTCTGTAGTTCATTCCTTTTAATAGTTGAATATTTCACTCTGTGCATACACACTTTTTTGGCTGTTGTGAGTAATTTTGCTCTTAACATTTGTGCATAAATTTTTATGTGGACTTATTTTTGTTTCTTGCAAATATAGACCTAGGAGAAAAACTGTCAAAATGTTTTTCAAAGTGACTGCTATGCTAGGAATTGGAGAACTCCTTTGCCACATTCTTATACAAGATATTCTAGCAGAAGGAATATTGCTATTATGTGGACAAATTATAAGTTAGCTTGAACAACAAAAACGCCTTAAATTTGTACTTTGCAGATAACAATGCCTAGATAACAAGACTTTTTAACAACTAATGATTGTTTACAAAGGAAGCACTTTGAAGACCCCGCAGTTGCTAAAGAAACAAGCACCCTGGTGGATCTTGAGACATGATACCCGCTCTAAAGATGCTATGTTATCTCTAATGACAGTTACATTGAGCCATTGCCACATGCGAAAAGGCTCGTATTAAGGAACAAACATGTTTCAAGTGGTGGGGATGGAGTAAAAGACAGGATGTGAAGGATTTGGCGACCGAGGCTTCCCCACTTAAGGTCTTTGTTCAGCAGTGAATATTATGCTCATTTTGTCATGTCGGCTTCCACCTTCATTGTTTAGTAAAAACTTTGCACACAGACAACAGTGAGGTGATTGCTCGGGGACAGGGGTGAGGAGAGGGGGAGGAGGGTATAGGGGGAATAAATGATGATGGAAGGAGGCTTGGCTGGGAGTGGTGAACATACCACACTGTGCGCAGATGACATGTGCAGAACTGTGCACCTGAAACCTGGATTATTTTGTTAAACAGTGTCACTCCAATAAATTCAATAAAAAAGGAAAATAACAACACACAACTTAAAAAAACACAACTTTGAAATAATTTTAGGTTTACACAAGAGTTGTAAAAATAGTCCAGCATGTTCCCATATGCATGTCACTCGGCCGCCCCAATGTTGCACAACCATAGTACAAGTACCAAAACCAGTGGGTAATATTGCCGCCATACTGTTTCAGCTCAACTGCAGGCTCTATTCAGATTTCCCTCATTTCCCCACCAAAGACCTTTTTTTTTTATTCCAGGATCCCCCAATCCAGGATCCCACAGTGTTTTGTCGTGTCTATAGTCTCCTCTTATCTATGACTGCTCTTCAGTTTTTGTTTTTCACAACTTCGAGACTTTTGTAGAGAACTGTTTAGTCGTCCTGTAGACTATATAATATGCCTCAGTTCTGGCTTCTTGCTCATGGTTAGAATGAGGCGTGCGTGACTTGGCAATGATAGCAGAGAGGTGACGAACCTTTCTCAGGCCATTATATCAAAGGGCACATGTTGTCAGTCTATTTATTACTGGTGATAATAACCTTGAGTCCCTGGTTAAGGGGATGTCTGCCAGTTTCTCTACTGTAGAGTTACTTATTTTGGAAGAGGTTCTTTGAGACTATCCAAATACCCTGCTCCTTCTTAAACCTTTGCCCACTAATTTCAGCATCCACTGGAGGATCTTGCTTGCAGCAATTACTACTGAGGTGCTATAATGGTGATGCCCTATTTTCTACCTTCCTTTTGCAATTATTAAATGGAATTCCTCTATAAAGGAGTGTTTTCCCTTGTTTACCTTTTGTATATTTATTCACTTATTACTTATACTAATATGGGCTCACAGATACGTATTTTATTTGGGGGATTAATTCCAACTATGTTTAACTGTTTTCTTTTTGTTGTTGGTGGTGGTTTTATAAAACCCTGAGTTAAAGATACCTGGACTAGGAAGATCCACTGTGAATAGTTAAATCAAAATTTTGCAATGTAGTGTAAGCCCAATCGTGTAACAGAATATTTTGTAGAATTCTGTCTTAATATATTTGTCTCTGTGTGTGTCCTATACTAGACTTTCATGTAGATGCTCAATAAATGTCAAATAAATTAGTAATTGCTTAGAATCAAACACTTATTAAGTCTTCAAAGTATAATAGATAATTATGTTGAATAAAGACTATGACCCTGACTTATAAACATTCTGGGGCTTATATTTTAGTAGGCTTTTTATTCTACCATAGTACACATGACCAAGAAGCAAGAACATAGTTTTAGTGCCATCATTAAATCATACATCAAGATGTTAATCTCGAGGCCTGGGTTAAGGTGAAATCTGCTAAGTATTTTGGGAGAGATACTTTGAAACTATGTTAGTACCTTGCTGCTCCTTAAACTTTTATCTACTAATTTTACCCACAAAATTCACTGTTCCATAATTCTACTTAGTCAGTTACAGAATCCAATGAATTCAAAATACATTGACTAAATAATTAGAAATCTCTTCTGGAAAATGTACTAGCCTGAGATGCTATAAAGCTCAGGTAAAAATATACATAATTTCAATAAAGCCAAAAATACATAATTTCAATAAAAACAAATAAATGGCTTTTACCTAAATTATTCATGTAATTACAATTGAATGACCCAGATGTAGTATTATATCCTTGTCCAGCATTTCAAACATAAATTTTAGTATCTATTATAATATCATTTTATGGTACAAAAATACTCTCTTCTGTGATAATGCCCTACTGTGGTGAATAATCAAACTATTTAAACTACCTTCTCTGAAGCAATTTTAAAAGAACTAATGAAAAATCCTGAGTTCATATTCTAGGCCAGAAGCATGCTTGTTTTGGGAGAAGAGAGATAATGAAAACTTGTTCCCACTGACATTCTCCAGGAATTATTTTAGAACATCATATACTTTTATTTTTTTAAGTATATTTTATTGATTATGCTGTTACAGTTGTCCTGATTTTTTCACATAAGTTTCTATTTCTTGCTCTTCCTCTTCTCCTTCTGGCACCCTTATAATTCAGATATTGACATGTTCAAAGTTGTCCCAGAGGTTGCTAAGCCTCTCCTCATTTTTTTTTCAATTCTTTTTCTTCATTCTGTACTGGTTGTTTATGTCTTCCTATGTTTCAATTCATTGATTTTAACCCCGGTTTCCTTCCCTTCAGCATTGGTTTCATGTGAATTTCCCTTCATTTCATTTAGCATAGGCTTCACTTCTTCCCTTCTGTGTGTGCCATACTCAGTGATATCTGTCAAGTCTGTGAGCATCATTATTACCAGTGTTTTGAACTCTGTGTCTGTTAGGTTGGCTATTTCCTCATTGCTTAGTTCTCCCACTGGACCCTTGTTCTGCTCCCTCTTTGGGCCACACTTCTCTGTCTCTTCAACTTGACAGCCTCCTGTGTTTGCCTCTGTGACTTAGGTAGAGCTGTCACACCTATTACGTTGTAAGGGGCAGAGCCTTAGGTATTCATCAATGCAGAGCGACCAGTTTCACCATGTTCTGGTGTGGTATGTGAAGGAGGGGTCTGAGAGGGAACAATACCACTTGATCAGCTCTTGCCCCTTTTCCAGGCACTTCTCCCACTTCCCATATGTGACTGGTGCCTCTCTAGCTGTTGCCTTGGCTGTGATTCCCAAAGTTGGTGGGTATGTGGATGTTCTAGGACTGTGGGGGCCTTAAACAAATGCACTCTGCTGAGAGACAAGCAATTTCTTCCTCTGCCCCAACCCCCCCCCCCTGGTTTTCACAGTCAGAAGCAATGTGGCTTTATTTTCCCAGTGTTGGCACTGAATCCATGAGCTATGTGGTCTGGTCTGGTGCTGGGATCACTCCCCAGGTATCTCTTCTGACCTTTGTAATGTATGACTGTGCTTTCTGCTGGCTGGCCACCATCACTGTTACCACACCATGTCCTGTCTGCCCCACCTCCACCCCTGCTACATATCTGAATTAGTATTACTTGTTTATATCTTTGTTTGTTGGACTTCCATGCAGTTCAATTTTCTGGTAGTTCTGGTTGTTTTAGTTTTGAGGTAGTTGTATTCCTTCTTATGGTTGTGGAGGGAGGCTAAGCATGTCTACTTATGCTTCCATCTTGGCTGGAAGTCTAGAATATCATATACTTTTAAAACTTCTTAGAAACTCTAGGAAATGGGGAGTCAATATTACAAATTAGGTCAAATAAGAAATGTTAATTAAAATTAACATTTAAGAAACAATATTACTGTGACAATTTAATTTAATTTTTAAAACAATATGTAGACTTCATATTTTATCACCTAAAGAGAAAATGGAGAAAGTTTATAGACATAATTTTCCATGAGATTAAAATAAATAGACCTTTTGAAAACCTCGCCATTTGCACTACATTGGACACACTGCTTTGGTTGAGTCCTTACAGTGTAAGGCTGAGAACTTAACAAAATCCTTATAAGTTCATAAAACCATTGTGTATAAACCTGCCTTTATAGGTTAATAAGTAACATAGAGGGACTGGTGAAAGTAAGTGGAAAATGTACATATTGTGTACATAAAAAGTAAAAATGAAAGCAAAGGGTACAGCCTTATGCTTGAAATAGCTTCAAGGAGATGCCCAACAAGTCCAAATAACATTGCATTTGACTTCCATACAACTGGCTCTAGGACATTTCAGTTGAATGCAGGGTCATCTGGAAAACTCAGGAAACTGGAAGGCTGAGAAGTCACTGCTCCTAAATCTAATTTCTTAAACTCCACATCTATGAAATCAGAACTATGATGTCAACTTGCTTCTCAATGTTGTTGTGAAGGTTATTCAAGAAGAGGCATAGCATTTTAAAACACTGAAATGGGATCCTCTGTAATAAAGTCAAATGTCAGTATCTGTTCCCAAGAGATATGGCAGATTTTTCTCTTCTTGAAGACTTTATGAAGTCATTTGTCCTGAAAGTTTGCAACATCCATAGGTCTGAAAGGAGAATGTCAGATTAAATTTCTTGATATCCTTTACAACTTTATTCTCTTGTAAATTAAATGCTGCTTTCACATAACAATTCTCAGTAAGTTTTGATCAGTGTTATGTGCTCTGACATCCACCCTTGCCTTTCCAGATTGTCTTCCAGATTGCAGTCACAATGATCTTTCCAAAGCACAGATGTAAAGATGTCAGAACCACACCACCTTCAAAGCCCTTGAATGCTTTCCCTTTGTGTTTAGGAAAAGGACAGAAGTCCTTCATGATCCACAACACATACTATGGTCAAAACCTGCTATGGTCTGACACCTATCTTCATTCCTCTTCCAAATTCTCTCCACTCATCTTCTCTCAGTGCCTCCTCATGATGCTCCCTCCCACCCTAGCCCCAGGGCCTTGCACACATTTTTATCATCTCCAAGGTTGTAGCGACTCTACTCACTCTTTTTTAGGGGGTGGTGGTGGTGGTGGTGGTGGTCACTTCCTTAAAAATGCATAATCTAACATCCATAGCACTGTGCTTATCACCTAATAACATTTATTATTTTTACAATTTACATTTTTGTGTGTAGTTATTTTACTGCTGCTTATATCCCTCACTGGACTGTACACACATCAGGATCTTTGACATATTGGAGTCACATCATGTCCCAGGGCCCACACAGTGCCTGACTCAAAGGAGGCTATCAGTATATTTTTGTTGAATGAATAACATTTACTTAAGACATTGCTGTTTTCCTCATAACTGAATGCAGTCATGGGAATAAGCTCCCTTTTGCATCACATCTGTACATGTCACAGATAAGTAGTCATGTGCTTGCTTCAGCAACACATATTCTAAAATTGGAATGATACAGAGAGGACTAGCGTGGCCCCTTGCTCAAAAACGATATACAAATAAGGAAAGCAAAATGTTGGTAATGATGCCAATAGCTCTGCAAGATCTGTCTTTCAATAAGATATCTTTTTAAAAACCCAACTTCTTTTTAAGCCTGGCCTCTTTATTGAGAACACAAGCTGCCTTTGATCTTAGCACAGAATAGAAATGCAAAGATGACCAGCAGCCATCATGGAAAAGCATTAGTGGGTCTCCGAGTTGCCCCACAAAGGACAATAGGCCAGCATTGCTGAAAGGTCTAACCTGGTTTTGCATCATTTTATACTAGGTGCTAGTGCTTTCCTCTACCTTCTTTAATCCTCTTGTGGGATAATACTACTCTTTTTAGTTTCCTATTTGCTCAGATCCTCTGGATACCTCATTATTTTAAGGGAAGTTACGTTGTTCTCCTGTCATGGCTATTGTGAATAACGCTGTAATGAACTGGGGATGCAGATATCTCTTTGAAATAGCGATTAAGTTTCCTTTGGATATACACCTAGAAATGAGACTGCTGAATCATATGGCAGATCTGTTTTTAATCTTTTGAGGAACCTCCATACTGTTTTTGAAGGTGGCTGTACCACCAAGTTACGAGTTGCCCTTTCTCCACATCCTCACCAACTGAAGTTATCCCTTACCTTTTTTATTATAAGTGGTATCAGGTGATGTCTCATTGTGGTTTTATTTTGCATTTCCCTGATGATTAATGACACTGAGCATCTTTTCATGTATTTTGTTGGCCATTTGTATCTCTTCTTTGGAAAACTGTATTCAGTTCTTCTGCCCATTTTCTTTTTTAATTGGATTGCTTTTTTGTTTTATTTTGTTTTTGCTGTTGAGTTGTATGCACTCCTGATATGTTTTGGACATTAACTCCTTATAAGGTAGATGGTTGCAAATATTTTCTCTCATTCCTTAGGTTTGCCTTTTTATTTTGCTGATTTGTTCTTTTGCTGTGCTAAGGCTTTTTAGTTTGGTGCAGTCCTAGTTGTTTCATTGCTCACACTTCTAGTGTTATACCAAAAAAAATTCTTGCTAAGACCAATGTCAAAGGTCTCTTCCCTGTATTTTCTTCTAGTAATTTTAGAGTTTTGGGTCTTACACTCTAGTCTTTAATCCATTTTAAGTTAATTTTGTAAATGGGCAAAATGTGACCCAATTTTATTTTTCTTCCTGCAGTTATCCATTTTTCCCAGCACCATTTATTGAAAAGACTATTCTTTCCCCATTGAGTCTTCTTGACTTCTTTGTCAAATATTAGGTTAACTGTCCACACGTGCATTTATTTCCAGGGTTTTGATTCTGTTCCAATGGTCTATGTGTCTATTTTTATGCAAGTACCATACAGTTTTGATTACTATAAAGTTTGAAATCAGGAAGTGTGAAATCTCCACCTTTGTTTTTCTTTCTCAAGATTTCTTTGGCTATTCTTTTGTGGTTTTATACATATTTTAGGGGTTTTTTCCTGTTTCTCTTAAAAATGTCTTTGGACTTTTGATAGGAATTGCATTGAATGTATAGATGGCTTAGGGTAGTATGGTCGTTTTAACAATATTAATTCTTCTGATCCATGAACATAGGATATCTTTTCATTTATTCCATCAATGTCTTGTAAATTTTCACCTCCTTGGTTAAATTTAGTCCTAAGTATTTAATTATTTTTGATGTTATTTTAAGTCTTATTTAACTTATCAATTTTTCATGTGTCTCTTCTAGAATATAAGCTACTTGAAGATAGGGTATTATTCAAAATAAAGACCACTTTAGCAAAACTGCATGCTTCAAAGACATGTTTGTTTAATTAATAAAATAATTTTAGGTCATTCACAATTATGAATCTAATAATAGTTTCTGTACCAGGAACTAGTTTAAGCACTTTATATGTGGGTTGACTATTTTATCTTGTATAGTCAGAAGCTCAGCAATGTATGCCTTCTGATCAAAGAGGAGGCTTTGGTAAAGGCCATCCATCCTCTTTTGGTTTTTAAAGGGATACACATGGAGCATCAAGCAAACCCTAAATCAATCGTGACAAATAACAGTGTGACAAATGTCACAGTCAAACTGTTCACACCTCCCCATGTCACAATATGTGAGACACCTAACTTGGTGCCACAGGGGTTACTGGAATGAATAAAACATGGTTCATTCTCCAGAACTCTTAATGTATAAAGGCTTATAAAATCCCCTACTCCCTTCACTAGCATCTTTTCCTTACTGGACTCCCAAAATGCTTACAGCCCATCTTATATTATTAGGTAGAAAATGAAAGACATTCTTTCTGGGGAAACTGATCCAACAAGAAGAAAAACCTTGAGAAATTATTTCGGTAGTTTTCTACTGAGAGAGCCAAACCTCACATTCAATTGCCCTGTCGCAAGTTCCACAAATTGCCAAATTGTGTCAAGAAACAACACCCAATAATATTTCTTTTAAAATGAACAGTCAGAAACCACCAGTTAACCAAGAGAAGCTTTCATGTGAAATGCAGAGACTGAACAAATAGAAAAAGGAAACACAGAGAAAACAAAGATAAGGGAGTAAACAAAAGGAAACTCTAAAGCATTTAAGTCAATTTTGTTTAAAAGGTAAGAGCAGATGCCACAGCAATCTAAAAGAAGATGCCCATAAAACAAGCAAAGGATGTTTTGCTACAAAAGAAAGAAAAAAAGAAAATTAACTATATGATGCAGAAATAAACCTTTCAACATGTAGGAGTGGCAAAACATTTTCTCTGCCTTCTTAAGATCACCTACTAGGCCTGAGAATTAATTTGACATAAAACAGATTATAGGAGAAAAGCATACAAACTTTATTTTTGCATGTATAGTGAAGACTTCACAAGAAAATAGACTCAAAAAAGAAGTTTGGCCTAGTGTTAATACACTAGGTTGAATAAAGAGTAATAATTGTGAAAAAGTAACTCAAATACATAAGGAGGTAAAAGAAGATAACGGTTATTTTAACAAGGATAATTTGTAAAGGTTCTTTTCAGCCTCAATTCCCAGTCTCTGGTGATAAGAATGTTCTTTTTCATAAGGTCAGGAAGAGCATGTTTCACATGGGGGTTTTAGCTCCCATTTTTAGGAAGAAAAGGGAAGATCAGAGTGTCCTTTCTTGTACCTGTTAAGTGCCTTTAGAACAAAAGAGTCAACGTTGCACACTAGCATATTTTGGGATGGTGTGTTCTAAAACCTTTCAAAAATAAGCATTGAAAAATAAAGCAGAATGTAGAAATAAAATGCAGAGATACTGAAATTAGGGGAAATTTTTTAATCAGTCTGATAAATCTAGCATCTAAATAGTAATAGTCCTTCTATAAACAGAAAGCAGAGCATAGATCAGTAAAGGATAAAACAAAAGTTAAAGGCATATATTTCTAACTAGGTTCTACAGTGTGATCATATTGCACAGCCCTTCCTCGCTGTTAATTATAGAAAAAAAAGCAAAGGTTGTGCAAGAAGAGATGTGCAATTAGCATATTCACAAACAATGTCTTAGCTGTGAATAAGCTTATGTATCATTATAATCATTCAATTATTCTAAACAAAAACCTGTGATATATCTAAATAGAAAGGGAATGTGTGTGTGTGCATGTGTGCGTGTGTGCGTGTGTGTGCATTAACAGCAGAAATGAAGATTGGCTGGTATTTGTAAGACAGAAAAATCCTCTTCTTCCATAGTATGAAATAAATAGAAAGTATCTAAAACTCTAAAAATCAAGCAATCAATTCAAGAAGCATGAACTTTGGAAATATAGAGGTAAATACCAGAAGAAACAGCTTAAAGAGTTGAAAGTGGTTGCCTCTGAGTAGCAGGAATCAGGAGCTTTTCATTATAAGCCAAGTAATACTGTTTATATTTAAATTATGTCCAGTTATTATTTCCTTAATAATTAAATTTAAATTTTAAAGAGTACGTAGAAGTAGTTTGGAAAGAGGTTTATCAGTTCTGTCCAGGTCTCCCCTGGTGACATTCCTTATCATGCTAAATATATAAACTTGAACTTATAGTCCTCAGCTTTGTAGATTCAAAACCTTAATTTCACCTGCACATAAAAAGCTGGTCCATCTCTGGGAGAAGAAGTGAAACTCATTTAGTCAGCCTCACAAGATGAGGTAGGATAATTCAGATTGGGATCTCAATACACTGGGAGCCAGCATGCCTAGGCCTTTAAAAATGGTGTCTTCCTTTTCTATGGTAAAGCAACGTGGTTAGGTAAATGCAAATCATTGGTTTATACTAAGAAATGACTGGAAAGTTCCAGAAGCCCATGTGCTCACTACAAAATCTCCCTCTAGAGAGAATTACTTAAGAAACTACATAGTTGGAAGGTTGTTTGGAACCAAAACTAAACAAATTCAATGAGTTGAGTGTTTAATGGCCTCATCCTAAACTATTACAATGATTCTGCAAGGCAGTGTTATTGTCCACTGCCTTGAGTCTTCAGAATATTTGCTTATTCTAAGAATAAGAAACTGAGGCTTAGAAAAGTAAACAGTTTTCCTAAGGTCACACAACTAGCTGGGATTTGAATAAGGTTTGTCTGAGTCATAATACTTCTATTGTGTCTCGCCATCTTCCCAAAATAACCAGTGAAACACATGATTCAAAGACTAACTTCTTAGTTCAGCACTGCCCTCCCTTTTTTAATGCCATGAAAATAGGCCTTTAACAAAACCATCTTTTAAAGGTAGAGAGTTAAAAATAACAGAAAACAGGGAAATTAATATTTAATGAAGGCCTACTATGTAAGGCTCTGTGCTAGCAAGTTTTTAATTCTTATCTATTTTTAATTTTATGAAGTGCATTTATGAGTTTTTATGTATTTTTACATATTATTGTTCATTACACATAAGCAGTGGTTAGTAACCTGTAAGAGCAAAGGTTACAGGTTATTTTGTATTATTAAACCAGACATGGAAATTGCCATAGTTTGGAACGTTGTTGGAATTTTTACATCTGTGAAGTTAATTGCATAAAAATACATTCAAAAAGTCTAATGCATCTCCAATGAGTAATGCTGCAGTCATTTCAGAATATGAAAATGGAAGTAATAACACATTATATTCTGTTACCACCATTGCTCTAAAGCCAGATTTTAATGAGCCTGACTCTATAATCTACCTGAGCATTTATAGACTTTAAGAGGGGAACTCTGTGGCTTCAGGCTAGAAGCAGCCACAGAGTGCCTCTCAGTCCTGCAGGAGCCGTGTTGGGTAAGGCTGCCCCGTGGGTAAGCTCATCAACTGTGCCACTAGCAGGGGGCACTGCCCAGGGCAAAAGTAGGGCTGGCCAAGTTTGCCACTAGACATGTAGAGGTATATAAATCCCATCCATTTTTTCCCCATTTAATTGTGAAGAAATGGAGAAGAATACAGTAGCCAGTTACTATATTACCTATATACATAAGTAGCCTCACAAACATTTATAATACTTTTCTTGTGGAAATCCACCGATGTACCTGGGAGGGTGGGCAAAGGAAGGCAAGAAAGACAAAAAGAAAAAAACGGTTAAGATGGTGCCAGCAATCCCACCTGCCATCTCTCGTAATATGCCGAATGGATGCCCAGGATGAGCGTGAGAGACATAAATCTGCTCTCTCAGTTTATCTCAGTTCTTCTGAGTTTCTCTTAGTGAGTCCCAGATGCGCTAAATAGAATTCTGGGACTCAGACACAGAAGACAGTTTTCTTACAACATGGCCCCTAAACAGAAGCCAACTGTGTCTGACTGAAGAACAAGTAACTTGTTCCAAAGTGGGAGGAAAAACTAGCTAAGCTGAATTCAGCTGAGAGACAGCATGGCGGCCTCAAACTTGGCAACGTCCCAAAGGAGTTTCGATAGCAACTTTGACTATAGGTAGTTTTCTCTTTCTTGTTGACTTGAGACCCTAACCCTTATTTAAGATGAAACCCAGCTATAAGCAGGTTCTAAGCAGATGGGGCAAGCCAGGCTGGTCAAGTAACTGAGGGAATCAGTAAGAATTTGAGATTCTATAAAGACAAAAGTCATGGTGAGCATACCAGCTGTTCTAACGTGTGCCTAGAGCACCATAACTCTGAGGCTTACTGACTTCAAAGACCAGGAGTTCTATCAGTCAGCAGAGAGCAGAAGACAGTTACAAGAAAGGATTCAGACATAACTCTTATTAAAAATAGGACTAAAGGGGTCATGTATTTGATACTAAATTTGGCAGTCTTGTATTTTAGCTTGTGCTATAAAGTAAATGTGTCTTTCTGATTATTTTAAATATTTCCTAATTTAAAGTAATGTTGTAGCATGAATTGAGGAGTATTTGGTTATTTCTGAACCCTTGGTAGTGGGCTCAAGGGGCAAGAGAGCTAGTCTATACATTTGCTTTCTATAGCTCAAGATGTGTGGTTCGTCACTGTGGAAACCTGTCTTTGTTCTGGGACTGAGTCTGTTGTATACATCCTCTTGGCCAAGCAGACGTAAGACAAAAGCCCACTCAGGGACCTTGGGATTGCTCCAGGTAGTAGCAATTTAATACATGTGCAAGTACATTAAATGGGAGTGATGAGCATTTTGTTTTGTAATATAAAAGACATTCTCATAGCAGAAAAAGATACATCCAATTACATACCTATTAGGCTGGCAAAATAAGAGAAAGAGAGAAAAGAAAACCAAATAACGAACAAACCCTGGTTACATTAAGTATTATCAGAGGATTTCTGCAACTTTCCTCTGTCCCTAGCAAGCATGGAAAATGATATGACCACTCTGTAAAACAGTTTGGCAGTTTCTAATAAAATTGAGCAAATACTTACCATACAACCCAGCAATTCCACTCACAGGGATTGACCCAAGAATAATGAAAATTTACGTTCACACAAAACCTGTCCATGAATTTTATGGCAGCATTATTCATAACTTCCCCAAAGAGGAAACACCTCAATGTCCTTTTTCAGCAGGTGCACAGATAAACTGTACTTTCGTGTGGTGTTATCCCACTCAGCAATGAGAAGGAATGAACTATTGGTACACACACCAACAGAAATGAATCCAAAATGCATTATGCAAAGTGAAAGAAACAGATTCAAAAAAATTAGTTGTAGTTCCAATTATATGGCATTCTGCAAAATGCAAACAAATCAGAAATGACAAGGAACAGACCTGGGAGAAAGGTTTGACTACACAGTGGCAGCGCAAGGACATTTTTGGTATAGGGCACTATTCTGTATCCTGATTGTGGTGCTGTACACCAAAAAAGTGAATTAAAAGAATTTTTTAATTAAAAATATGTACGGTTTCACAGAAAGGTTTGTTTCAAATGAAGGGACTGGCAGATTCACCTAGCAGGTGGGGAGTCTAAATGTCGGTGAAAAGACAGACGAAGTTAATGAGGATGAGAAGATTGAAGAAACAGGGGGCAGGCAGGGCCCAAGGAGAAGACCATCAGAAGGGAATTCTCTGTAACACAGTCTAGGCATGAGTGCAGTCATGAAAAATGGAAGACCTTCACTACTTCAATAGCAGCCCCAATTTATTTTTAAAAATCATTCCAGAATTGTGCATTGATTTTCATCTCTGGAATGCAGGCATGGAAATAATTTTTCAGGTAACAAATGTGTGGAGACAGTTAGCAAAACAAAATCTGCTTGAAATTGATCGCATTTGAACTTTGCATATTCCCCAGCATTCCATACGGCTGTTTCATATGAAACTAAGCTTTAATAAAAATATTTTGTAAATATAATATATTCACAGAAATAGGCCAAATATTTAATTCTTAAAATATGTTCTCCTCCCCTCTCACCATATGGGTAGTCCTGTAAGTCACTGGAGGACAACCAGCATACTTAATGAGTGGGGACTAGGAGAATGTAGATTTCAAATGGGGACAGAATGTGGGAGCCCTGCACAGCTAGACTAATGTTGACTAATTATTCAAGGTGGGTGATGAACTAAGAAGCTTGAAAGGCAGCTTAGAGATCATCTTAGGGTCACTCTCATTTTCCAAATGAGAAAAATGGGGGTCCAGAGATATGAGATGACTTATCAGAAGTAACAGAATTAAGAAATTATTTCATCTAGATTTCTGCCTCAAAGCACAGCATTTGGTATTTTTGAGCTTTTTTTTTTTTCCCTGCAAAACTACGATTTGCTGTTCTTTCTAAAATAGGGGATACAGACCTAAGTATACAATTTAAACACTCTATGATACAATGGGGAAAATGTGTATATTTGGAAACTTTATTAAATCGGTAAGATGCAATCTTTTCTAAAGAATATTCTGTTACTAATAACTATAATTTTGTAATTTTCAGTTATCAGCCAAATGAAAAAAGTCCACTATTAGCTCTCAGACAAGCTGAGTCTCTGTCTCCCACCTCTTGTATCTGGAAAGTTCTATCAGCACTGGAGCCAAACCAGAGGCCTGGTCTCTGTGTCACAGTTTGCATACGGAGATACATAACAGGCTCTTCACTGAATTCCTGTTGGGTTGCTCTGACCTCAACCTATTTAATTAATTGTACAACCAAATCTCAATCCATGATATGCATTATATTACAAAAAAAAATTGTATTGTCCCTATAAAGAAGACAGACAAGGTCCCAACAAGTGGGGCGAGAGGTTAAAGCCAGAGATAGCCCTGCCCTGTGGATGCTGACATTCTGCCTTCAACTTGGGGCTCTGGAGCAACTGCTGAGTTACTGAGGTGAAAGGAGAGAGAGGGAGACTCAATCCAATTAAGAACTAAAAATGCATTTTTTTTCAGTTGGTTGAGTAGTGAAAACTACAGTTATTGGTTACAGAACATTGTTTAGAAAGGCTTACAATGTATAATTTTGGTTCACTGACGAAATGAATTGTTGATCAATACAAATTATTTCTGTTTATGGGCTTTGATACATGCTCCTGGGTCCCTGCAAATCTGCAAGAACAGAGCATCGTGAGAGAACCAGTCATAAAGTAGTAAATAACAGCATATCTCTCTAGAATTATCCATTAACCATCCTTGAGCAAGCACAGGAAAGGCCAATCTGTTAGGTACTTATAAAATACAACATCAGAAAAAATTCCATATTCTTTTTGTTCCCTCTTTGCTCCTAACTCCATGCAGGCATGTTACAAAATTACTGCTGAAACTTCATCAAATAAGCAATAGTTTAAAATGATGGATGATGTTGTTTTATGAAATTAGTCATCAATGGCAGATTTAGTGGCAGAAAAGGGGAGGCGAAGCTCAAGTACTGAGATGTTCTTACACATTTGTTTAATTTATATTGTCTGTCTTTGTAGGATTTAAACTTCACAGAAACAGCTTCCTTGATTGTCTTATTCACTAGGGTCTAACAATAACTGACCTTCATTAATATAGAAGGAATAAACTGATCAATTACTACAGCAGAAGTCTTTGATCAGGAAAAACTTCAGGCATTTATTATCTGCATAAAAAAAGATAATAAATATAAAATATTTTTGAAAAGGTTAATGTACAAATGAAAAATATTTTTATTATTGTCATTTCAGACTGAGCACATTCACCCTGGGACACATTGTCTGTACCCCCATTTGCTTTAAGACACCAGTGCCAGTCGTCCAGACAAATAATTTTAATGCTCATTACCTCACTTCAAGTATTAGTAATTCTAAATACAAAATCTCATGACATTTTGACAGAAGGCCACATATAAATGTGTCTGAATTATACATGCAAACAAACCCGAATTAATATCAAAGGAGAGAAGATCTTTTCTCAGAGGGCAAGAAGAGCATTCATACCAGTTTATCATTTAATACTTTGGCAAAGGCTTTTGCTAGAAGATTTTTAATGTTCCTTTCAGTATTCAATCAAACAACTGTCTGAAGAGGATGTTGTGATTTGGGTAATAATTTTCTCAAACACATTTACATCCTTAATTTCTTTTTGAACCAAGTCAATCAACATGCCATTTGGGATGCACCTGGAGGCAACTTGTTTGAGCTGGTTTTTTAGTTTTAGTTTAGTTTTTTTTTTTTTTTTTTCCCCTGAAAAGTAAGAACTACTCAAAATCCATTTGCACTTAAACTGCCTGTAAATACCTCCCAAAGTCCTATAGCTCTAAGAGAGAGAACAAAAGAAACAGCCAGTTTCAGTTGGTACTTTGTGATTTCTGTATTTCACAGGCTGGGAAATAGAATAGAGGATGCAGTCAACACTCTTTGGGGTCATCTCTGGAGTAAAGCGGAGAAGCCTGATTTTTTACATTTTAAAATGCTTTCCTTTCAGTCTGCCGCAGCTTCCCCTGACAGCCATGTCTGCACATGGGACTGTCTTACAGGAGTTTCTCCTGTTTTTTTCACTCAGGTAGCAAGTGAAAAGTGAGGTAAATATCATTCTCTTTAGTAGCTTATTAAATGTTGAGCTCCCAAACCCTTCTTTCTGTTGTATTATCTTTCTCTTCCTTATTTCCAGTGTTCCTAGACCTTTAGTTTGGCGCTTATAGCAAGAGCCTCATCAGGGAGGGAGAAATTTTTTTCTACTCTTCCAAGTTCTTCTGGATGGTTTAATAATTAAATTGACATGATACTTATTAGCAGGAGAAAACAACCAAATTTAATTATATACACACATACGGCGAATTCATGAGACTATGGGGTCTAAGGACAAGGTGGGCAGGTAAGGCGTATGTGCCATCTTGAGCTAAGGAGAAGTTGATAGCTTTGGGATTTCAAAGGGTTTGAAGAAGGTAGTTCGCATGAAAATGGAAAAGCAAATGTTTAGGGAACAAATATTTGTTTGGCCCTCCAAGGACAATGACCTCTATCCACACCCTCCTGAGTCTTCCGTACGACACCTAGTAGGCATTATCCTATAGTTATGGTGAGAGCTCCCTTCCCATAATAGGCCCTCTAATTTTTCTTTTAGGCAGCAAGAGAGGTGGTCATAGGTTCTTCCTGAGTATTTGTTTCTTAAAAATAAAATAACCCTCATCCTAGAGAGATGCATTTGGAGTTAACAAATTTTGCTGCCCAACAGCCTATATAGTGATCCCTCACTTATTACGGGTATTACATTCTAGACCCCCGCCCGATAGGTGAAAATCCATGAAGTAGGATCTTACATTTATTTTAGTATTTATATATATTTTAAGGCTTTATAAACCCTTCCCACACACTTATAAACCACTCCCACTCCCTTATTAACCTTTTCCACACTTTTATAAACACTACTTATGTTCTTAAACATATTCTACACTCTTAAACCTATGTAACTTTAACAACATACATATACAGTACCGCAAAATCCCACGATATAGCAAAAAATCTGCGATAAATAATTAAATATAATATTTTTTAAAATCCCGCATACAGTGAGGCCGCGATAAATGAACCGTGATATAGAGAGGGACTACTGTATTCAAAGACTTTAATTGACAGGCAGACTGGACATGCAAAAAGTTAGTTTTAGGTGAAAATGAAAATAAAAACATTATGCCTAAGCTGCTGTGTTCATACATTCGACTCCTCAACACCTATTGTTTCATTCAAAAGTCTGCAATATGGACCATGCCCACCTTCCCATCTCTGTCTTCCATGGCTCACAAACAGGAAATCCAAAGGCCAACCAGCCCAGAACAATGTCTCTTCCCACGGTTACACGCTGCACTTATCATACCAGGTTCGTCACACTTGTCCCTCCTGCTGGATCAAACCCAGCCTATCTCAGCCTCCTAGGAATGCTCTTCATCCTTCAAATGCTTTCTCAAATCTACCATTAACCCTTTATTTCTGGCTCCTCACCCAGATAGAACAAAATGAAAATTGAATTATCTTTTATAGCTGTGTGAGAAATTACTTAAATTCCTTGAGATGAAAGGTGATGCCATGAAGGCACAATCCCAAGAAGCAAAATGATGGTCGTCCTATATTTCTAAAGAAAGGAAAGGTCTCTAGCCATTGGTGGGATAGAAACCCTGCAAGGGCATAGTTAGTGGAGACATCTGGTGACCAAATAGTCAAAAGATATTTTAACAATGGAGAAACCAATCTCAGATTAAAGTTGTTTACATGATGTGAGAGTTGATTAAAGTTGTTTACATGGTATGAGGGTTGGTTTTAGTGTCAGCTCAACTAAGTTATAGTTACCCAAGTTATTTAAGCAAACACGAATCTAGGTCTCATTGTGAAAGTGTTTTGTAAATGTGGATAACATCTACAATCAGTTGACTTTAAACAAAGGAGATTACTTTCAATAATATGGGTGGACTTCCTTTAATCAATTGAAGACCTTAAGGTCAAAAACTGAGGTTTCTCAGAGAAGAAATTCTGCAAGATTGCAGCATTAACTTCTGCCTGAATTTCCAGTCTGTATATCAATGTGTCTGTTTGTATTGTGAACAAAAAAGGGGCTCTGCAATAAGTCTGACAAACCCGGAGATTGAGAGTAAACTCACAGAGGGATCTGATCATAAATTCCGAACCGGGCAGGTCATGGTGGGTAGGTGTGCCCCAGGACTAGACCTTCTGTAGTCAACCCTTGTCCATTACTCTTGTGCGTATAGGTTAACAACTTTGAAATGCCAGAGTAATTCTCTCTTTCAGACCCCTCAGAGGGTAACCACCCTCAAGGGAGCACAGAATCCTATTAACTATCCTGTAATCCAATCATAGAATTTTCTCTATCTTGCTTTCTCCCACCTTCATGTAATTTTCCTTATGTTCTCTTCTTAATTTCAAATGTATAAAAGAACTGCAACATTGCCATTGTATGGAGCATTTGAGATCTTGCTTTCCAGCATGTCGTCAGTTTGACTCAAATAAATTTTTAAAAACTCATAAAAATTCTCTATAGGTTTAGACATCCTTTTGTTGACAGTATAGATGTATATGTAGATAATGTGTGTGTTTATATATGTATGTGTTGCACATACACATATGCAACATATATGCACATACATATTAAACATACACATATACAATTGATCCCCATTATTTATGGATTCCTCATTTGCAATTTGACTACTTGCTAAAACATATTAGTAACCTCAAAATCAATACTCATGGCACTTTTGCAGTCATTTATGGACATGCACAGTATTGCAAAAAATTTGAGTCACCCAATGCACATGTTCCCATTTGAGGTTAAATAAGCAAATCTCAGCCTTCCTATTTTAGCTCTCATACTATAAACACATGTCCTTTTTGTGGTATATTTTGTGCCACATTCTTTGCATTTTATGCCTTTTTTGCTGTTTAAAGTGACAACCCCCTCACCCCAGCATAGTACTGAAATGCTGTCTTATTAGTGTTTCTAGTGCAAGAAGGTATGACATGTCTTATAGAGAACATATGTGTATTAGATAATTTTTGCTCAGGCATGAGTTATAGTTTTGTTGGCCATGAATTCAATGTTAATGAACCAAATATATATATATATATATATATATATACACACACACGCACACACACACACATATATATACATATATATGATATGTAATGTATAATATGTAATGTGTACACACACACGTGTGTGTATATATATTATAGTGTCTTTAAATAGAAACACACACTAAATAAAGTTATATATTGATCAGTCAATAAAAACATTATGACTAGTGACCCCAAGAACCCAATTCTGTATTTCCCTTAGGAGCAATGGTTCAATATTTGCTAATTTAAGTCTTTGAAGCAGCTTAATAGAACATAACTGCTGTGAATTGTGAGTAACAAGAATTGACTGTATATACATACACCTACATATATATGCATATGTATATCTATAACTATATCCTGTTGGTTCTGTTTTTCTGGAGAACCCTGATTGATATACAGGCTATATCTTAGCTTATAAATTACCCCAGTGCTCTGAGGAAACTGGTAGGGAGTGGAAAAAGCAAGAGAGAGAATGGGGAACTAGGCACAGAAGAAATGTTTGATGAAGTCACATCCCTATGTCATGGCTATTGTCTCTCCAGGAGAACATAAATGCCCATGTATTTTGGTTCTGGCTTGGTCCTAGCAATGAATTCCAGTGGTTCAAGCACTGTCCTCTAAGGAAGATTGTGTGGCCAAGTCCACAACAGTGAAGTAGCCTCAAAGTAGGAGGACAGAAGAGGAGGTAACATTAACAGATACCGAGATGGCACGAGAAAGCAGGGAATCACTGTTTATCTTTGTAAACTAGCACCTAGCCAAGTGCCTTGTGTATAGTAATGCTATATAAATGTTGAACAAATAAATAATCCATCCCGCCGCATTTCATTAAGAATCACATATACAAACAGAGCAGAAAATCAACCATGCTCAGGAGTATTTTCTTGTGCTTCTCTACAACACAGCTGTTGAAAATATTTGTAAAAGGAAAAAGTTATGAAAATATCTTCATGGCTACTTGATAGATAACTTCTTTTATAGAACTATATGATAAAATTAAAGTTGTTAGTCTCTTGACAGAAAAGTTTGAGAGCTAATCCTAATGGTAAGTCAGAGAAGAAACCGTATACATTCAGAACAACTTTGAGAAATACAAATGTGCTCTATCACATCAAGAAACTAAACTAACTCTCTCTCTCCCTCTCTCCCTCACTCTCCTTCCCTCTCTCTCCCTTTTTCACTCACATGCACAGTGGACTCATGCATGCATGCATGCACAAACAAAAACAAACAAAAATTTATTCTCCATAAAAAATATTCTATATTCACCATAAAATTCAAATATAAGTGAATAAATAAAAATCAGTATATCATAATAATATGATATTGAGTGATATTAAGGTATCTACAAGTGAGGCAATATATTTTTATGTAAAATGTGAGAAAGGGTATTTGTAAGGGTAGTGTTTAGAATGGTATCTGCCTTTTGGCAGGCAAGAAGGACTGGATTACTCCATAAGGCAGTTGAGGAATTGCTCAACTGTTAGGGATAGGTCCCTATCACCAATAAAATTAGGTGCCAACTACTTAGCATAGCATGTAAGATCTTTCACCATCAGTCCCCAACCTGTCTCTCCAGCCATATTTCCTGATCCTTCCCTCTCAACAGAGCTTACAAAGGGACTACCCAAATTATTCATGCTTCCTTCAATGAAATGGACCATGCACTGACATGCTTGGGTATCTTTATACTTCCTATTTCTTCAGCCAGGAATATTTTACCCTCTATGGCAAACTTTTACTCATCCTTCAAGAACCAATTCAAGCTGTGAGACAACCCTTGATCCTCTTATTCCAAGGCAAGTAAGTCAAGCTTTCTCTGATCCCAGAGTTCCTTGCATATCCCATCTGGTGAAACTTCTATCATATTATATTGCAATTGTGTGATATGCTAGCTCCTTGAGGACAAGTAACGTATTTTCTGTTGGTGTCCCACATGCTCTGGCACATAAGTTTTCAATAAATTAATCATGGATAACCTTCCCGTTTTAAGAACAATGATGAAAGGGAATAAACATTAATGAGTAACCCCCCCAAAAAAGTGAAGAAGAATATATTAAAATGCTAATTTAAGTACTTAAATATGTTCAAGCCTTTGTCAAAATGGGAATTTGGAATGAAGGCTTAACCCAAGACTTGGCCAAGAAATTATTTCCTAGTATTGAGCAGATGTTAGAGAGTAGACACCTTGTTAAGAATGGAAAGAACTATAATCTGACCTAAGTTCTATTTGGAGAGGAGTCTAGTCAAGTGATCAATGTGTTGGAGTTTCAAAATGAAGTCAAGGGCCAGTGCTTCATTAAATAAGAGTAAGCCTGGGTGATCTGGAGTAGTAATATTTATAAGTCTAGCCAGGAAGGTGGCTGAGAAGCATCAGGAAGCTCTGGAAACAGGAAATGGGGTCCCAGACCTGAGACTAAAGTTCATGGATTGGACTCCAGGCCTTAAAAAGACTGACAATGAAGTCCTAATGTATCAAGCAGTCGATCAAAAACAGATGCTCAAGCAAAATGTAAGAAGACAGGTATACAAAGTGTGGAATTAGGATTTATGATAGATTCATCAAAGCACAAGCGTACATATGATTACCAAGTCATGGCACAATGCCAACGTGGAAATGGCAGCAGGGTTAGTGAGATGTTTAATCATTGCAGGTCCTCACCAAGGGCTTCTGGAGTTCACTCAACAAACAGGATTGGCCCCAGCCAGAGATGGACTAAATGTGTGGGGAATCAAGAGCTTAGGTTAGGGGAGAGATTGGAGACAGGGATGGGTTGGGGGGTGTGCACCAGATAGCTTTATAGCCTACCACCAGATGTAGCTTCTCACCTGCCACTCACTGATAGAGTTTTGAGACTGCGAGCAGTTGATTTATTAAGGTCTCTGTGCACTCAAGCCTCTCTGCTGATGATCATCTGCGTTTGCAGCCATTCCCCAGAGCTGGCCTCACTGCCTCAGCTTCACCGAAGATCATCAGGCATTGGATTCTCATAAGGAGCATGCAGTCTAGATTCTTCCATTGCACAGCTCACAGCAGGGTTCTTGATCCTATGAGAATCTAACCCACTGCTGATCTGACAAGAAGCAGAGCTCAGGGGGCAATGCAAGCGATGGAGAGTGGCTATAAATACAGGTGAAGCTTTGCTCACTCACCTGCTGCTCACCTCCTTCTGTGTGGCTGGTTCCTAACAGGCCAGGGACCTGTCTGTAGCCCCTGGGGGGTGGGAACCCCTGTCCTAGAAGATAGTAAAGAGAATAGGAAGTGAAAAAAGTCAAGGACAGAACTTGTAGGAAAGGAGCCCAGGATATGCTAGGACAGTTTCTTTTTTATACCATTTTAGGTCCCAGAAGATTATTTTGATCTTGTATAAAGTATTTTAAGTAGAATTACACAAACATGATCCATTTCATCAAGAAAATATTTTTCTGAATCTTATTCCATTAAGCCAATTTGATTCTTTGATCAATTTTCTGTACAGTGCAGTTATTTTTTTCACTTTTATCTTTAATGTAACTGAAACTACTTCTTATTGAGATTGATTTTTTCCTCCTTAAATACTACTCTGAAGCTATGATTGTTTTATTGAATTTCTTGAGAACATTGTATTTTTCCAATTATAGCTTCTACTATTGGGTTTTTTTTTTCTTCTAGTAGCATCTCTAGCAAATTCAGTTTTCACAGGTTAAATTTGATACATCTAAATTTTGTCAAAAATTTTGATTCTGGTATCAGATTTTAGTGATTGATAAATCTTATCATGTGACGTTTTAGCTTCCTTAGTTTTATTTTTTGAGTATTACATATACTAATTCTTTCCCAATATTCTTCTTTCATAGACTTTCAATCTTTAATAAATTGTATAGTGTGATGTTTTCATCATTATATATTTATTTGGGGATTTTTATCAAAAATATTTATTATAACATTTACATAATGAAGTATTGTGCCAGACACTGACAAAAAGAACATGACAGATCTCTATAAACTGCTATTATTGTAAAAAAAACAGACGTATATATATGCTGTGCTAACTTTTGCTTAAAGTGAAAATAATACATAATATAAACATACATGCACATATTTGTTTACTTTTGCAAAAAGAAACAAAAAAACAAACCAGAACTAATTACAAAGTTTATCAATTTGCGTGAATATAAATGCATAAATTGGAGTGAGGTTTCTCTGAGTATGCATTTTTAAAATAGTTTTCTGTTTTGAACCATATATGTGTGTTGCCTAAAGTGAAAAAAGAATGAGAACAATACACTCTCTCAAATGAATCCAAACAGAAACAAATAAATCTAGCAAATAATACTCAGAAAAATGCTCATTATTTTGCATCTAATTCCAAGCTTATTTATTAGAAAATTGGGAGCGATTCCCTCAGATGATCTACCAATATCTGGTGAATTCAATTTTTTTACATAAATCTTTGACTTTGAGTGCTGTGTTCTGATCGTTCATGCCACTGGTGGAAAGACGGGTGAAAGAGTATAAAAGTGCTTCAGTGATGGACAGACAGTTCAGCTTAGTCTCTTTGTGTGTGTGTGGGGGGGGGGGGGGCTATGTTCTCAAAATGAGGAAAAAGGCCCTCCAAAGTACCCCCCAAAAAATGGCAGAGTGGCTGGGTCAGTGGGATGAATATTTGCCTGGTATCCCAAAAGGAATCCCAGAAGGTGGAAGAATACATCAGCTTCTTAGAGCCAACAAAAGCTGTAGCAACAAAAAGAAGCCATGTTATGAAAATTCATTATAAAAGCAAAAATTAAAGTTATCTTTATTTCAAGAAGAAAGAAAAAAAAGACAACACAAATAACCTCAGTAGCAAAGACCTTATTAAGGGGCCTCCTGAGATTTCAGGGGAAGAGAAGTCTCAGTAGCTGGAAGGGACTTTCTGAGACTTTCTGTCTAGTCCATGCTGTATAACCTTCATATGAAAAACAAAAAGAAGTGCACTTGATGTGATAAAGCTGGGAGGGAAATCAGAGTGAAGGAACAAAGCAGGACTGCTCACCTCTGGGTGCTCTGTCTCTAAGAGAAAAATCCCCATGTCACCAGGTGGCATCTGGGGAAGACTGACTTTGAAGCACTGCAAAGAGGAACCTGGTCTTTGCACTAAGTGGGTTACTGGGTGAGGGTTAAGTAGCAGGAAAGGTACTATTTTTTTTACAAGAAGACCCCCAAATTTTGTTCGAGAGTTAGGTTTTAACGATTCTCTATATGGACCCATTTTTTATATTAGTCTCATCTCTAAAGGCAAAGTTTAGTGTAAACTTCCATGGTCTAGGTATTTATTGTAGGACTTTTTATTACTATCAACATTTTCAAGCAATGACCCTCTCTTGAACTTCACATGTATTGATTTTAAATTTATTATATAATACAGTTCCTAGATGTAAAGGATCAACTACAATATTATTTAGACTTTAATAGGACAGTTATGTAAATAGCACCTAGCTTGCATAAAACATGAATTGCTGCTTTCTTCTGGTTTTAAACTACAAAATATCTATGTGCTCTTGATCTTTTCCAATGGTCTCAATCCATCCTGGCCATTTATTCACAAGCCTGTTTCATTCACAAGCTGTTACTTCGTTTTTGTATTCTAACACGACACTGGCGATTGGCTGCCTAGCAGGCAAAATTATTAATACTTGGAAGTTCAGATCGGGTCTGTATAGCCCAAGTTGCCAGAATGAAAACATTGCCAGCCTAAAATATTTCAGTATCTTCAATTAGTCTGTAGAACATACTTCAATGTACAGTATATTATATACGTAACTGGATGCTCAGTTATTTTTTTTGTTGTTGTTAAAATTATTGTCCTTAATTCCAGACACTTTAGGAATGGTTATCAAATTACATAATGAAAAAAAGTGATGTTGTGTGCAAATCATTGAACTTACTTTAAGTAAAGAATTAAAACAATCATATTTAACTCTTAGGAAAACTATAAAGTGCATTAGAGATGGTTGGAATGGCATGTGCTATCAAGCTCAACTTTTTTTATTTTACAAATAATTAGTAGATCATTTCAAAGAATAGCATGAGCCAAAATGTAGTAAAAAATCAGAGAGTGAAAGAAATGGAGAGAGTTTGATTCTGGAAGATTGCACAATCATTTGGTTGACCAAAAATGAAGTATTTTTTATATGCTAACTTCTAAAACTGTACTCATAATATCTTTTAAAAAGTGACTAACAACAGTTTCCGGATTATCCAGACTTCTTTGGTCTTCCTTCTTTTTTTCAATCTGCTGCTTGTCTTTTACTGATACGTGATTATTGACTCACTTCCACTGAGAGTCATGTAAAATGCATGTGATGGAAAAGAACCAGAAAGAACAACGTGATGGATGTGAGCTGGGACCTTGCCCACGCAAACCCCCTCTGCCTCCATGGACGTCAAGAGGTCAGGAGGTGTGCAGTGAGCTGGAGACAGCAAGGAGGTACAGGAAAGTGTGGGGGCGGAGAGAGAGCGCAGCTGACCACCGGGCGCTGAGTGAGGAATGTTGATGTGTGAGCAAAGTCCCTTCATGTGCCAATGAAAGGGCCATTCACACAGTATTTGAAGGAGGAGGGCTCAGAAGTTGAAAAATTACAGTGATGTTAACCCTAAGGTTTGCTTGGTATATTAGCAGTCGTACACACACCCACAAACAAATGTTTTTAAAGAAGGATTACATATTCTCTTCAACCTCCTAAGCGTTGGAATTTTATTGTTAATGGTAAGTGTAAACTAACTTAAATGGTCTGATCAAATTTGATGCTTTACCTCAGCAGCAGTTCCCAATGGAATAGGACGTTACTACTCCTTTGCCCCCAATTTTTTAAAAAACGCAAACACTTCACCACAGCTCTATGACAATGTCTTCTTGTCCACTGGGTAGACAAATGTGTCAGAAAATTTTGAAATGAAACCAATAACTAGCATGGGCATCAGGGACCGGGCACAGTGGTTAGTGGGTGTCCCTCTTTACTTTGAGAATTCATTTTAAAGAAAGCTAACCAGCAACTAACACTGTGAGTGTAAATGGCCGGTCTGGTCTATGCTGTTTTATTCTTCTGAACCTTTTTCTACCAGATGACCTTTACTCCACATACCACAAACAGAACGTGTGTTTGTTCCTGAGAGAGGGGAGAGCCAGTCTGTCAACAAACCTGTCAACCTCACATTTAAGGAAGAGAGCACTCTCAGCATGAATCTAATAAAGCCCAGCGGGAATCCAAGCTTTTGTTTTACCATGAGTTATATTGATTTCTTCTACAGTCAAAACAACAAACAGCCTTGTTTAGTGGTCCAGAATGTGTGAGTCACGCTGTCTAATATCACCTAAAATTTTTCTTTGGTCAGTTCTTTAGGATAAATCATTCCTCCTTCCTCCATCCTAATTACAATTTCCTAGTTAGTGTTTCAGCTGACTTGTTTTCTTTAACATATTTTTTATTCTTCTGTACTCTCCTTATCTTGACCAAGTGTTGGCCTGAGCAGAGGCCAGTGGATGAAAGCTCTCAGCCGAATCAATAGCCAGCTCTTCAAAGCCATCTTCAGCTTTACAGTTTACCTAGTAAATGAAAAACATGAGACAATACATGCCTCCTCTATTATTCCTGTGTACCCGAACACCAAAATATTTGGAGAGGAAGAGGAAAAACTGCAATGAAAAGTGAGGCAAGGAGCAGAGTGCACAAAGTCACCAGTAACTTCAGGGGTTCTTGATTCAAGCCCTAGATGAGCCATTAATTTAGTCCTATACTCTTTGGGTAACTCATGAGCATAATAAAATGTTTATTCTTTAAATATCACTAAGGTTTGGGGTGATTTTTTATGCAAAGAGGAACTGTAACACCTTCCAAATCACTAGTCATATTCTTTTTTTTTTAATGTGTTTTATTGATTATATTGTTATGATAGTTCCAATTTTCTCCCCTTTACTCCCCTCCACTCAGCATCTACTAGTCATATTCTTCAAGGTATTTTCAAGTTCATGGGAAAGTCAGAATAGCACCAATGAGAGCAACCTGGAGGGCTGTGTGGATGCACACTAGTGAGAAATAGCCCAGCTAATCACACCTTTTTTCTAACTCTCGTATCCTGAAACTTGTTGTCCTCATCTTCTTGCTTTTTCTAAAAAATTGTCTCACCATCCTTTAATAATATAATTTACATTTGCTTGTTTAATTTTATATAAATGGAATCATGTTGTACTCAGTCTCTTGTGCCTTGTTTCCTTTGCTTTAGATTAGGTTTCTGATATTCATCCATGTTCAAGCAGTTCAATTCCTAAGACATCAGGTAAGCTTCCCTGAAGAATAGTGTAAAAAAAAAAAAAAAAAAATCCGCCTGAGCCCCTTAGATGTGCTTCAAACTTTTATAGCAGCTCTGTTACATGAATATAGGACTTACAAAGTTACATTTACTATACTGCAGGGACAAATGTGCCAGAAAGAAAACACAGAATGACTAAAACACAGAAGAGTTTCTTTAGGAAGAGAGATCAGGTTATCCTGATCCACTACTAGATGGCAGAACGGAAGCAAATCCTCTGCTTGTTCAAATCACAAGCAGATATCATCACTCAACAGGATCTTCACTAGGGTAGTATTTGTTGAAGATTGAAACTATTTCCAGTTTGGCACCTATAAATTAACCATTCATTGATAGACCTAAAACTCATTTCTTAAAAAGAGTTTGAATTCTAGGACAAGCTCAGTCTCAAGATTGTATGTTTTACAGCAGTTTGTGAAATGTACTCTATCTGAATTCCTTTCTTTCCTTCTTTTTATTTATTGATGAGAGAGAGAGAGAAGGAGATTTTGTTGTTCCAATTATTTATGCATTCACTGGTTGACTCTTGCATGTACCCTGGCCAGGGATAGAACCTGCAACCTTGGCATATGGGGACAACACTCTAACCAACTGATCTACTTGGCCAGGGCCTTTAACTGAATTCCTTAATTGGTGAAATTTGGGATTTATCTCATATCACCAAGAAGAGGGTTATGCATTTCTCCATAAGTTTGGAAACACTGGATGGCAGGGATAGTGTACTTATCTCTTACGCACTATTGTACATGGCATATGTGATAATAGTAGCAGTAATTTCCATTTATTGAACATTTATTTAATGGTTAGAAATTAACCTAATTTGGACTTCCAGTCAAGAGGGTGACATAGGTATACACAGCTCACCTCCTAACACAACCACATCAAAATTACAACTAAAATATAGAACAACCATATCTCAGAACCATCAGAAATCAAGATGAATGGCAGTCTGACAACTACAGATCTAAAGAAACCACATATGTCCATACTGGAGGGGTGGAGACACGGAATGGGCTGGTCCCTCACCCACGTGTGGAGGATAAAAATTCAGGAGGGGTATCTCAGGAGTGAGGAGTCCCAGCCCCACACTGGGCTCCCCAACCAAGGGTTTCAGTGCCAGGAAGATAAGTCCCCACAACTTCTGGCAGCAAAAAATCAGCAGGGATTGAGTCAGTGCAAGAAAGTTTTGGAGTCCCAAGCAGTTCCCCTTAAAGAACCCCCACACAGACTTACTCATACAGAGAGATCTAAGCGTCTGGCACCAAAGCCGAAGCCGGGGACAGCATTTTCACTACGTCTGCTTCCTTTCTTCTATGGGGTCTGCATTCAAATGTTGAATACATGAAGGGTCTTCTTTAAAGTATTTATAAACTATGTAACAATTACCTGGTCTGCATTTAATTTTAAGGAACTAATAAGCATTTAAGCTTTAAGGACTTATAGCCAAGACCTAAAGTAGACTTTTTGTTTCTAATAGCACAAGAGTACCCATCTGAGTATTAAATTTATTCACAAGCTGTGAGGGTGTTCAGATGATTCTGATACACCTTGTTTGTTCATACCCTCACACAAGACATTGATTTGCTATTGTATACCCATCAGAGAGGGGGGAATCCTTCTAATACAAGATATCTCCTTTTTAAATCAACTCTTTGATAGACATGTATTCAACTGAAATCACCTTAAGATTTGGAATATAACAATGCGATGAATTGGCACATAAATCTTATCATGAATACCAACTGAAAAGTGTACAAAATCTTCCTGATCTCTCTAGGCAGCACGTTTTGCCAAACACTCTGTAAGTTTCTCATCAATATCAAAAAGTGTCTCACCAATATAGCAAACTCAGCCATTGACCACCAAGCTTGAATCAAATTTGTAAGCAAAGAGGAAGTAATCCCATGTTACATGTGGATAATTTAGGATTTTTATATGGACCTTTGTTTTAAGTAAGGTTAAATGAAGCAGTGAACAAGAAATAAGGTTTATGACTTTCACATACCACTAACTATATACCAGGAAATAATACAAAAGTAGTCTACTCAAATTTTCTCACTCAAACCTTCTATAAAAAAGGAAGGAACTACTAACTCCCTTTTACAGATGAAGACACTGAGCGGAAAGGGTAACTAACTTGACAGAGTCACACAAATAGCAAGGAGTGGAGGCAAGATTCAAATGATCATCTAACTCCAGGACCCACATTCCTAACTCCTTTCCAAACTGCTGCTGAGAAGTTTTCTCACGGACTGAGAGCGTCTGTGAGCATCTAAAACTCCATATGTTCACGGTAGACTCTTTCCTCAGCCCCACCACCCTGGCCCTAATCATCCCTTAGCTTCCTTCTTTCTCCCTTATTTCTTTTCACATAGTTTCTAAACCTGAAATGTTGGTCTCTCTCCATTGCTCCTAATATTTCATTTGTGGCCAAGCTCTGTAACTGCTCTCTGCGATGTGCCTTGAGTCCGTTTCTGACTTCTCCCTCGAGTTCAGTACAGAGATCAGTGCTTCTCATCTGAGGACCTGCAGTCATTTTCTGACTACTTCTCCCACCTCCTTTGTTGCTGTTGTTATCAATACATCCTATCATTATTCTAAGATTCATTCTAAAGCTATGCTGTGACAATTCCTGTCCTTTGATTTTTAAAAACAACTCTTTCATCTCTTTTGCTTATAGAATTGACATCCAAGTTTTATACCCGAGGCTGTGGAGAGATGAATTGAGACAACCTGGAGATTTTCCTAACCATTTACAAATAAGGCTGTGGCCCTCAAACTCAACCAACCACAGGAAGGAGTCACATGCTTCTTATCATAATCAGCCCTGGGTTGTTATTGCACAAGCAGGGCGGTCCACACCATGTTACAAAGAGAAATATCATTTCCTCATTGTAGACTAACCTGTGTTGTTCTTAGGATAAAATGAACGTTTGCTGTAGCAAGATGGGTTTGCTTTGGGTAACTTGGGAGGAACCTAGCCGTAACCTTTGATGGCTCAGCTTCTTCCCCCACCTTGAGGAAACAGAACCCACTGACCCAATTTCAGAGCCTGAAATTGCTAAGCAAAGGGAAATACACATTTGTATCTGGTTGAAGATCTAGACTCTTAACACTGGCAAAAAAACAAGAAGGGAAGTAGCTTTCTTTTCTTCCTGGGAGAGAGGTGAAGCTTTCAGAGAACAGGGATTGGGATTCTGTATGTGGAGAATTGAGATCGAAAAGGGATTATGAGAGGATTGTCAGAGGGATTTCAAAGATCAATCATTGTTGAGTGTGAGGAGGGCAACTTCCCTCTCTATTACTCTCTGTAAGTATAAATTCTTATTCTCATTTTTTTCCTTTCTTTTACTCCTTCTTTGCCTCCTCTTCCTTTTTCTTTTTAGCATTTACCACCCCATGACTTATAAATCAATTCGATTATTGTTTATATCCCTTACTAACATGTAAGCCCCATGGGATCAAGGAGCTCCATATTATTCACTGCTCTCTCTCTAAAATCTAGAACACAGACTGGCCCAAGTTAGGTGCTCGATTAATAGGTGCTGAATGAATAAAGAAATGGCAGGACAGAGAATTCGTGAAAGAACTTCGAGAGGCACAAACTCTTTGTTGCATCTCAAAAGAACTGGGGAGTGTTCTGCCACCATCAATCACCTTTACTAAGTAGAGGACCTTAGTCCTGGGAGTGCACTTAATTCAGCTCATATATTAACTGCCAGATATGTGTCAGGAGTATTCTAGGCATTAGAGGTTGAAAAGATGATACTTGATTACGAAGGGCTTCTGTATGAGCACATAAGGAGACAGACACGCTGATGGGCAATTCTAATACAAGGCTGACTTCGTCTTCTATGTCGACACAGATGAGTGTTCACTTGAAAGAATCCTGCTGATTTCTGGAGGCCAGCTTTTGTAACTGTAAACGGTCACTACACCATAAAACAATGCTTTTTACCCACTTTTACACAGGTTGAGGCATTTTAAGAATGAACATTTGTTTAGATTTTTAGTGATTCGAATTGGAGTATCTATTCTCTCTTTAGATTTTCTTGTGCTTATCACCAGCATTATGTTATCAAGTATTCCACCACTCACCCCACTACTGTTAGAAATTAAACAAAAAGCAATGAAATTACAGCTACCTTGACTTAACATTAACTTTCCTGAAGAAGTCTGAAAATGCTTTATAGCATCATTGGAATTAACGCTAACCTTTTTGCCATTATACTTTGAAACAACTGAGGAAAACATGTAGGTCAAAAACAGGAGAGTAGAAAAGATCAGAAGAGATTAAAGACTCAACTGGGAATTAGGAAACCTGGCTGTGTACCTGTTTCAGACACTGACTTGCTGTATGATGTTGAATCCTTTGGGCCTCTTAGAAGAAGAGTAAGGCCCCTTCCCAACTCCAAGGTTCCCTTCAGTTACAATGTGGAAAGTTGCGCCCCCAAGTGGATGATGAGGTGACAAATCCGGTGCCAAGAACAATTGGCTTTTCAATGATTTTCTTTAAGTGCTATCAAGTGGGAAAGAGTTTCTGGACACTGGTAGCTAGATACTGTTAACAAATTACTGCTTAACCATATCTCTCAGAATCAGAAATAAAGGATGCCTGTGAAGTAGCACCAGGATGAAAGTCTTTCTCATAATCTTGCAATAAAATGCCTAAACACCAGGAAGCACAATCTAGAATTGAAAGTCTCTTGTGATGGTAGGTTGTATGTGTCACCTTAACTAGGTGATAGTGAGCACTGTCTCATCAAATACTAATCTAGGAGCTGCTGTGAAGGTATTTTACAGATGTGATTAACATCTATAATCAGCTGGCTTTAAGTAAAGGAATTTCTTCTTGGTAATATGGGTGGGCTTCATCTAAGCAATTGAAAGGCCTTAAGAGCCAAATTGAGGTTTTTCTGAGGAAGAAGAAATCCCATCTATGGACTCTGGTGTTAGCTGCTGCCCAAGAGCTTCCAGCTTGCTGTCCGTCCTACCCTATGGATATTGGGCTGGTCATGCCAGGCCCCACAACTGCATAGACCAGTTCCTTTAAATCAATGAATCTCTTTCTCTCTCTCTCGATATATATATATATATATATGCGGCATACCTCTTCAGGGGAAAGGCTAAGGGAGTAAACCCCGACAGAAAATCCGGAGCCGGAGTCCCTAAGGCGGTTTGACGTTGTAGTCAACACCGGCAACTCCTGCGGCGCACCTGAAGCCAAGCTGTATTGACTCTGTCTTTCCCTTGGACCCTTCAGCTGCGAAGAGAGGGGGGGTCTGCTGCATGGGCAACAGCAGACCCTCCATATCACCCTGCCCAGGCTCTGTAGCTTCAGCTTCACTGGAGAGGACACTCCAGCATCATCGCAAGATGTCGATTCAACACGGGAGGAGACAGATACCGTGTCACTCCCGAGTCGGACTGCACAGCCATTTTCGGCGGTGCAGATAGACTCTTAAGAAGCTACACCATCGTCTCTCGAGACGGACGGCTGCCGCCGCCGACGACGACGACGACGACGACGATATAACATATGTTTCTAGATGAATAATACATATATGTATCTAGATGTATAATACATGTTACATACATATTGTGTGTGTGTGCATGTGTGTGTGTATCCTACTGGTTCTATTTCTCTGATAGAATTCTGATTCACATACCATACACCCCTACTAAATCATATATATCATATATATGTATATATGTATATATCTGGAAGTCTATTACTCATGAAAACATTTTATCAACCTTGATCTTGTGAGCTAAGACTGTCAACTTAGAACAAAAGTTAACATTATATATATATATGTATATATATGTATATGTATATATGTATGTATATATGCAGGCATTTTGTGCCAACACATCATGGTGGGAGTGGGAGATTTTTTGAAATACGCACGCAAATTTTGTCATTACATAAAATCACTATAAATTGAAAACTACTTTGAATTTTCTTCATGAAACTTTGATATCTTAGAATGTATTCTTCATCGTTATTATGAAAGATAAAGGCACTCTATGCAGTTTGCAAAAAATGTAATTTTCTGTGTCCCACATACAATGTGTTCATATGTGTCAGGCTTATTTCATACAAATTGATTTATTTAATGCTCACTTCAGTTCTATGAGAATGGTATACCTACCATCCTGAGAAGTTAGGTGACTTGCTCAGGGCTATGTGACTGCTTAGGAGTAGGTTCAAAATTCAAAACTGGGGAGTAGGTCTCTAGAACCAAATTCTTAACCACTTTGTTGTGCTGCATCTTGGAATCAGCGCTGAATGTCTCCCAAAGCTGCAAAATGGCGCTATAGCATTAAGAAGTCTAGAATAGCCAACTTCAAATTTTGATATGGTTGTTGGAACTCAATTCCAGTTGGAATCTGATCTCTCTAGTTGACTCCAAACTCAAACTCATCATACAGCAATGCACAGTCCCTGATAGGGACAGAGATGGGCAAATAGAGTAGAAGAATCCTCAGCCACTATGAGCAAGTTCACTTCCAAAGCCATTGCTGATAAAAGCACTTGTCTGTTCACCTTCAGACATACCAAAGTAGTAACTGAACTTTGGAAAAGTAATGAAATCACCATTACTTTTGAAGATGTTACCTTTACTGAATAGGTTTGAAATGGTTCATTTTTCAAAACTTCCTCCATGGAAGCTGAAAGAAGGAGAACTCTTTAACTCTCACAATAGAATATCATTTTATGAAAAATGCAGCCAACATATCAGCTGTGGCTGTGGTCACCTTGTCGGCTAAAATCCAGAGGCGTTTGATTGGGCCCCTGTTTACCTCTCATACGCAATCCAATGACCTTCCCCAGGGTTCCCAGTTTTTATTCTTAGGATCAACTAAGGGTTGAACTCCAGCTGCCGCTAGGTCACATTACTGCATGAACTGTCATCCTATTCTGTCCTTGCTATTTTTTCCCTCAACACATCAATGCCAGCAGGTGTTTCAATCTTCTTCCTTAATTTTCATGCAACTTAGTGTGTACCTACTTGTCTTTTCTGCCAAGAGAAAATTTTCGATGACTTGGAAATGAGCAAAAAAGATTACTGGGATTACTGAGTGTCCTTTCAGTGAAGCCCTGAACTTGGTCCAGGGGACCCTGTGCGGATTACCTGATTTTATACAGGTGTGTACCTCTGATTATCTTTCTTATTAACTAAGCTGTTTCACGACTCTCTCAGGACTGTCAAATACTGATAGGAATGCAAATGATTCTTGTCCAGAGCAAAGGAAATCAAGTTTTCCCAGTAAAGATACAATTCATTTCTGCCTCACAGAAAAGACTGACTCCAAACATAAAATGTTACTATTCTATAAGAAATAACCAGCTTTGCATCTATTAGCGAATTCATTTAAGCAGTCCTGATTTCATGTTTATTCTCATTTGAACTAGCCTTAATATCTTAGTTTCCTGCATTAATTAACAAAGTGAATAAAATATTTCATTTCATATTTGCATGAGAGTCATATTATTAAATTTTGAAAATGACACCGTAACATTCTGACCATTTTGGAAACAGAGGATATTTACATTTAAGAAACATGAAAGATTTTAAATTGAATGTTAACCATGCTCTTTTAAAACCCTTTTAACTATTTTTATCATCTCAAGTTCCAACCTCTAACCATGTTGTTAGACCCAGATGCCTTTGCTTTTTCTGTTCTCCCCCATCCTTATGTAAGGCACTTTCCCATATGTGCATGGCTCCTCATTAACAAAGAGACTTAAAGAATTATTCTCTTAACCAAATATTGTTCTTTCCTGAGAAGAATCTTAGTGCCAACTTTATTTTGGAGGATATCTTGGTAAGGAAGACTGGAGAAGATTGAAAAGGAAAATAAACCAGCATGACCAACTGGATATTTTATAGATTGAAAAAAAACAAGGTTCAGAATTAATTTGCTCACATATATCCAACTATTTACTTAATTCATTGTTAGAGAAATATGGCTTTTTCTGCAATATATAATATTATTTTAGACTGAACTAGAAAATTCAAATTAAGTGTTAAAATGGAGTTATTTCAGTCTCACTAAAACTTTTGTACCAGAAGAGAGGAGAGTTTTAATCAAGGAAAGTATAAATTAAATTTGATACAATTGTAAATTGGTTCTTCAGAACTGGAAATCTTCCTAGGGAGGAAGATGTCATAAATGTTCATATTAGTAAGATGTGAATTTACTATAAACAATTGTGTAAAACACTGTTGTCACAATATTATTTGGGGGGCGGGGAGAATATCTAAACTGGAAGAAACATCCAAAATTTGTCTTGTAGTTTCTTTAGAAAAAAGAAAATCTTCATTTTCAGGTTGATAGAGAAAATAGGAACAGTTCTAGTGATTTTGAAAGAACCTTCTAGAAATTCTCAAATGCCTTACAGGATAAGTAAAATAAATAGCTCATAAAAATAATTAGAATAAAATGCAAATATAACAGCTAATTTATTCATTCACTCTCACAAATAGTTGTATGACTTGCTTGCTTTCTTCAGAAATAGAACCCAAAATAAAAGCACTGAACATATGCTATATGCAATAATGATAAATGCTAATGGGAAAAATAAAACAGGAAAAGGGTTAGAAGTGCTAGAGGCAAGTTTTGATAGTTGATCAAAGATGGCTTCACTACAACAAAACTTAAGTAAGCATGTATAATACTTAGTGACAAGTAGTTGTCAAGATTCCATTTAAGATCAAGAACAAAACAAAATACCTGCTGTCATCACATCTAACCAAAATTTTTCTCGCGTTCTCCAGGATATTATAACAAAGAAATGAAAAAAAAAAATAAAAAATAAAAAAGACCCACAACATAAAAATCAGAAAGGAAGAAAAACAATGTCATTATTTATAAATGATATGATAGTCTCAGTATAAAACTCAAATGATTTATAGACAGGATATTATACTGTAAGGAGAAGTTATATATATAAAATAAATATTTAAAAATATATCACATTTTTACACAACAAAAGTATGGCAGCAACAATACATGTAACGTACCCCTAAATAAATTCAACATGTGAAAAATCTTTATAGAGAAAATTATAATACACACTGAGAGAGATTAAAGTAAACCTAAATAAAATGGGGAGTTAAACCATTTCCTTGGGTAGGAAAACATTCTTACCTAAGGAAGTCACTTCTTCACAAATTGATCTAGAGACTCAATGCAATTCTGATCAAAACCTCCAAAGTTGATTTTGGGCCAATTATTAAACTCATTCTAAAATATGTATACAGAAGAGCTTAGAACCAATGTCAAGACATAAAAGAAGAAGAAAAGCAAGTTGAAGAAACGTGTCTTACCAGATATCAAGCTTTAGTATAAAGCTATAATTAAGACAGTGAAGTATTGGTACCAAGAGTCCAGAAACAGACCCACACAGATACTATAACAAAGTTGGCCCTGCAGGAGTGGCGGAAGGGCGCCACAGGAAATAGTTCTGAAATAATTTAGTATATCCATATGGAAGAAATGAAATTTGGCTCTCACTTCATTCCATATAAAAATTCAATTTCAGATTGATTAAAGATTTATAAGACATAATATATAACTTTCAAGAGATTATATAAAAATATCCTCATGACCTCAGGGTAAAAAAGCAATTGCTTAAGCAAGGCCTAAAAATCAATAACCTTAAGAAAGATTGAAAAATTAAAAACTGTTGTTCATCAAATGGCACCATTTAAAAAATGAAAAAATAAGCTACAAATTGAACAAAATATTTGCAATATATTTAACTCATGATGGATTGGCATCCAGGATGTGTGCAGTATGAACCAATAAAAAAAAAAGACAACAGACCAATTGAAAAATAGTCAAAGGAATGAAAGAATGAATGAAGAAAAAAGCACAAAGGCCATTAGAAAAAGTGTGGCATTTTCAGATAAATTTGGACATGTGCACATACAATGACATAATACTTCCACTTCTAGGTATATATATATATACTCTTAAGTAAGTATATGTCAAACTGTGGGTTGTGATCTCCTCATTTAAAAATAAAAAAAGAATGTACTGCAGTTAGTAAGTATTGCTTTGCAAAATTGTTTCTTTCACAAATTACGTATGCATGTGGTAACTGAATTGTGAAGAAAAAAGAAATTTTACTGTGCATCTTGGGCAAAATGTTTGAATACCACTGTCTACAAAAAACCTTACATATGTGCACCAGGAGTCTAGTAGGAAAATGTTTATTACAGCACTCAACACAAATATTCATTACCAGTAAAATGGATAAACTGTGGTATATTTATTTAATGTAATATAGTACATTAGTGAAAATGAATGATCTACTACAAATATCAACATGGAAGAATCTCAAAAACAGAATAATCAAAAAAATAAATAAATAAAATAACAAGCCCCAGAAACACATGTACTGTATAGTATCAAGTATATGTGATTCAAGAATAAGGAAAAGCAAATGTTTAGGAACACATACCTGGGTGCTTCTGTAGAAAAACTAGGCAGTGAAACTATAAAGAAAACTGTGGGAATTATTAAGACAAAATCAATATGGTGGTAACCTGAAGTTGAGGTGGGGACAGAAGGGATGCCATCAAAGTGGAACATTGGAGGTTTTCTAAGGTGCTAATCAAGTTTTTTTTCTGAACTTGAGTGGTGAGCACATAAGTATTCATTTTATTATGGTTCTTAACTCTATTTACAGCTATACATGCCAACAATGATACATACCATATACACAAATGTGATGTATAACATATCTCACAATTAAATTTGAAAATTAGAATAAATGTTAGCTACTGTTGTTTTACATAATCTATACCTCACTCGATAAAAGTTTAAAATTAGAAGAAAACCTAGCAGTATGGTCAATGCATGCAAGGTTTAAGTAGATATACAATTTATTTTTTAAATATTTCAAAACTTAACAAAAAGTTGGAGATAATCACTACTGCTAAAACTATTAAGCCTATGTCAGGTCATTCAATGTCTCTTAAGAACCCAGTAACAAGATCATGCCAGTATTTAATTAAGGTCAACCCATTAGTATCCAGGCTTACCATTGTAGGGAACCGCTCCTCGTGGTTTAGGGAATTGTAGCCCCGGCCTGAGCATGACTGCCGCCGGCATTCTGGCTGTGCTTGTCTTTAAGTCTCAACATAAGGTTGCATGTGAAACATAACTGAAAGCCACTCAGAGGGTTTCCATGGGAATTAGATTTAAAGAATGCTTATTATGCTTTAGAACTTGCTCTGCTTTCTTTATCTATAACATAAACAATCTCTAGCAAGGAATTATGAAACCTTGCACCTACTGCCAGTGTGGCATCAAGATGTTTGATAGACCCTGACACAGACTGGTCACTGTACCCTCTGTAATAGTACATGTAATCTGTTACTGTCAACTGTAATCCTAATGCCTCCAAACTATTGATGATTCATGAATCTTGACCTTGTATCTCTCATGTGTATCCTCCTCAATAAAAGGCATGAGGGAAGAAAGTCTAATCGCTGTTCTCCACTAGAGAGGCAGCCACCTTCCTTCCCCTAGACATAATGAAATGTCCTGGGTAAAAGTTTGTTCACCAGACATAATAAAGTGTCCTGGGTAAAAGTTTGTTTCACCGTGGTCATGAAGACTCTGCAGGACAGAACAGCTTTGAATTGAGCCTAAGGTGTGTGAGGCACATCCGCCTCATACCATCACTCTAAAATCTGCTCTCTAGAGATATAGTTGGGAACTTTAAAAAATTTAATTGAGTGAACAACTTTAAGAATTGGAAAAAATGGAGGTGGGAAACAACTTCAATCACAGAATTGCCTATTTAAATAATTATACCCAGATTATGGAATACTCTGCAACCACCAGTAAGAACCATGTGATGTGGGCTGACATGAGAAGATGCTCCTGATATTTTGTTAAAGATAAGTTACAGAGCAATTTATATGTATAATACCATATGTGTATGTATATCACATATGTGTGCATGTGTGTGCTTGGTCTGTCCAAAAAGTCCAACCATTGTTAATATGAGAATGGTTTGTGCAACATCAATGTAACCTGGCAGCCAAGAAGAGTGGACTGGAATTCGCATGTATGAACAATGACAACTTCACTGCACTAGTCAGTAGGAGTGGTAGGCATCATTAAGTGAGCATGTGTACTGTGTGGCTGTCGCATTCAAAATGACAGAGCAAGGAGAGCAACAAATCTGCATCAAATTTTGCATTAAACTTGAGTATTCCCCTGTGGAAACTATTCGGATGACTCAGAAGGCTGCAGTTAAGGGCAACTGGTGACTGGCAGCCTCATCATGGTAATGCACCCGCTCATGCATCACGTTTCGTGCAGAGTTTTTTTGGCAAAACATCAAGTCACCCAGGTGACTCAGCATTTCTACAGCCCATATTTAGAATCCTGTGACTACTGGCTTTTCCCAAAACTAAAATCACCTTTGAAAGGGAAGAAATTTCAGACCATTGATGAGATTCAGGAAAATATGACGGGGCAGCTGATGGTGATAGGGAGAACTGTGTGAAGTTCCAAGGTGCCTACCTTGAATGGGACTGAGGCATCATTGTCCTATATACAATGTTATTGTATTTTCTATCTTCTTCAGTAAATGTCTTTATTTTTCATATTACATGGCTGGATACCAACAACTAAATAAGGACAATGATAGGGTGTAATCCATTTTCTTGCATGAAATAAAAGAAAATCAAATGATGACAGAGATTTCAGTTTAGTAATAATCATGATCAACTAGCAAAGTACTTTCTGTTCATTAAAGAGCTGGTTCTAGTCTATGAAGAAATAGTCGTTTGTTTCACCAGGCCTGTAAATGCTGACCCACATATTTTTCAAAAATAGCAATAGGGACTCTACTGACCATCCTGGCATTCTTTACTGGTGGGTAATGAATTGTCCCTCCTTCTCGCCCTCTTACAGAGTAGATGGTCTTGCTCTTCTTACGTAATGATGTTGACACTTGAATGAACTCTGATTTAATCTGTTTGCCCTAAAGTACCCCTAGGTGAGTTTATAGTCCTGAAGATATCAATGAAAAATATGTTAGCCGCTACCCACTCCATCTGTACTTTCAATTTAGCTCACATCTATTATTATAATTTAAGGAAATAAAACGTAGTAAAGTAAAATTGTTAAGACTTTTTCTCTCCTTCTTTTATGCATTCAGCTTTAGGAATCAGTGCTAACATTTCAGATAGGGTCAATTCTATGGATTTGCCATAAAGTTGCAGCATTTAAAAATAAATAAAATTCTTGTAGTAAAATATTTTATTAGTCCCAATAAACCATATATAAACAAGATTACATTTAAAATTAGAAGATTGTCTGTCTCTGTCAAATTGTCCCCCAAATTTATGGGCCTATGCTTTTTACATGAGATTATCACCAAGCTTCTCTCTGTCTTGCGACTGAGGACAGAAAGTTAAACATTAAACAAAAACCTACTGGCTTGCTTCTAAATCTGAAAAGGTAACATTCCAAGGACTCTTTTTGAAAAAAGTCACCCTGAAAGGCATTCTGCTCTGACCCGAGGCAAACAGGGCAAGACCTGCGATTGCCAATAAATAGCACCACTGAACCCTCTCCTACTGCTCTTCTTTGCTCACTCTCCATTGCCTCATAGCATTTCTTCTCACCTCCTTCTCCTTAAAGGTGGGTAAATAAGCGAAGTTCAGAAAATGCCTTTGTTGTGAATCTAATCTATTCAAATCTATTTCTTGTGCTATTGGTCTTTCCACCACAACTTTGAGTAAGAGCCTTACCTGCTCTCTACCAGTGTCTCTGTGCCTCAAAGGTACCTACATTCTATTCATGCTTTGCAATCTACATGAGTGATTTTTCTAGATTAGACGTACCATTGGGAAGGTACTAATTTAGTGTGCATAATGTCCAGGGTGCAATTAGGTCACACCCTGCATGTGTGTGTGTTGCTGGGGGCGGAGGGAGCCCCTGGGAAATTATCCCAATGGAGATGAAAGAAGTGAAGCAGAGTAGGCTATTGATCATATTAAGATTGTAAGGTAACAACATGGAGGCATCACCCTTTCCTTGTCTCTTTTCCTCTGCCAAGAGTGGTAGCATAGATAATACACAGACCTCGGTAACAATGGATAGAAACTATAGTAGTACATTCATTAAAGAATGAGTATATAAGCTCAGTAAACAAGTCTCTTACTCAATCCCATAGGCTGGACTAGACAAGTGGTGCAAAGTCAAAATGCTCTGAGAATATTAAGTAATACTTACTTCTGTCTACAAATGCAATAATAAGATACATTTCTAACTCTAATGACATCATGATAGATCCTCATTTCAATGATCTGTGACAAAGATATAGTAAGGAGATCTCAGAATGTTCCAGTATTCCTGTTTATTTTGTCAATCACTTTCATTTTATCAGCATTTTTTTATAATAAAGAGAGGAGGGAGTTGGTTTGATTGACAGCCAATCTTGGTACAAGATTTCTTCTGTCTGCTAAACATGCACCTCACTCTTTACAATGCATCTTCAAGACAAAGCAGTCAGAAAGCAAGAAGACAGCTTTTGTCATTAGTGAATTTGCTAGAAGCCTTAGCAGGATATTAGAGTGAAGGAGCCGTTAGTAGTGAACCTAACGTTTTAACTGGGAAAGTTTGAATTGTAATGTAATTTAGTACACAGGTTACCTTAAGGTAATTGGCAGAAAGTAAATTAAGAATACAATGAAAAAGGGATGCATATCCAATGTCCTCAAGTTTGTTTTAACCATGTGTAAATTTATTGCTTTCAAACATAATACTAATGGAAACAGGCACTGTTTTTTCTGTTTTACAACAAAGTTGCTTTACTATTATGCAACTGCGTTCTTTTTTTCATTAAACGATGAGTTCACTGAATTCTCCAAAAGGTCGAGTTTCACTGTCATATTGAATAGAAAGCCTGATTTTAAATATGCTCACTGGAAACATTTACAAATAATCCAAAATATTGTTTTTAGTATTCATACAAAAAACGATATTGTGCATCATATTGAACTGGTATTATATTTACTTCTTTAGTTAAAACTAGGAACATCTGGACAAATTAAGTCAAGAGCAGTATTCATAAAGTAACTCAGTATTTCTGTCAATTATAAGCAATATTTTTCAAAAATTTAGAAGTAAATGTGTATGTATGTATATATAAATATATTCACACATTTATACATTTTTTTGGGGGGGGGGGTCTGCTGCATGGGCAACAGCAGACCCTCCATATCACCCCGCCCAGGCTCTGTAGCTTCAGCTTCACTGGAGAGGACACTCCAGCGTCATCGCAAGATGTCGATTTAACACGGGAGGAGACAGATACCGTGTCACTCCCGAGTCGGACTGCACAGCCATTCTCGGCGGTGCAGATAGACTCTTAAGAAGCTACACCATCGTCTCTCGAGACGGACGGCTGCCGACGACAGATACATTTTTTTTCTTTTTAAGTAAACACATTTCCTTAAAAAACAATCTTTAAATAAGGAAATTTCTTAAGTGAGAAATTTTCTTAAATGCTTTTAAAGTTAGGTTCAAGTTTTCAAGACATTATTTAATTGCTTAATTTAATATTTACTGTATTTACCCAGATCATAATCTGTAGTTCACTGAATGCCCATGATGTGCTATAGAACATAATACGGGCCTTTTTCCTGTATGAGTTATCCACATGTAAATTTTCCAAAGCTTATTTCTACTAACTGCAACAAGAATAGCCACTTAAAGACTGAGGTAAGTCATTTCCTTTCAAATTAAAAAACTGTTTGGACCTTCTCAGAACTCCAACTGGTGTCACTCATTAAGGTTTTAATACTGTCTTTTTTTTCTCAATAAAATAAAATTCATTTTATTTTTAGGAACTTTTGTTTACTTTGGTATTCTCCTCCAAAGTTTTTTTTTTTAAAGATTTTATTTATTTATTTTTAGAGAGCGGGGAAGGGAGGGAGAAAGAGAGGAAGGGAGAGGAACATCAATGGGAGAGAGAAACATTGATTGGTTACCTCTCATAGGCGCCACACCTGGGGACCGAACCTGCAACCTAGGCATGTGCCCTGACTAGGAATCCAACCAGCAATCTTCTGCTTTGGGGGAAGATGCCCAACCAACAGAGCAACATCATTCAGAGCTTTTTCATTTTGGGGGGTGGGGGTGGGGGGTTATTAGTATATGTCCCTTCTCTATAAAATGATAGTAGAAATGAACAGCAGTGTTTGTTTTCTTATATCTTTCCTGTATGTCAATTCCCCAACATTTTTCTCGGTGGTGACATTTTACCACTCTGGCCAATGGGGAACATTGCTCTGTAGCCATCCTTGCCCTTTGCAGTTCATTTATTGTGCTTTCACAAATTTCTGTGATAGGGTGATCTTGTCTGAGCCTCTACACTGAACCACATGCTTCTTGAGAGGCCTGGCGTTCACGTTCATCTCCACATTCCACCCAGAGTCCAGCATCATAGAGTGGCCTTCATGGATGCTACTTGACTCTAGTTAAGCTCTCATTCCCCATTCTCCAAACAGGGCCCAAAATTCTCTTTTCAAATCGTCTCTCTCCTCTCACACACACATATGCAGATATACACACACTCACACAGATATAGTCTGTATTTAAAACCTCTGATTTTAGGATAACGATCTACATCCTTATCTTAGCATAGTTTAAAAGATTTGCAAAAATAATGCCTCCCTACCATCTCTAGCTTCACTGTAAGTCCCTACAGGCCTCATTCTCTTTATATATCAGTCAAATAAACCTGCTTCCATGTTCAGAAAGGTGCCATTTTATTCTTTACCCAGAGAATGAGCACATGCTCTCTCCTTGGCCTAGTCCATTTCTATCCATGAGGCAGTATTTAGCTTAAATCATACTTCTTCTCTGAAGCCTCCTTGACTCACGTGTACCAAGTGTTGTTTATTCCCCACTTATACTTAATCATATTTTTACTTATGTAATTATTTGCGTGTCTAACTTTTAGACCCTGAGTTAGATGAAGACAAAGATCTCCTCCTTTGGGCTCATCGTTTAACCCCAGCACTTTGCTCAGCGCCTGCTATATGGTAGATGCCAATAATAAATAAACATATGCATTTTATTGAATTTATTTTTTATCAAACACTTATATAGTGTTTATTAATGGTGGCAGGCATCATTCTAAGTATTTTTAAAATGTTAAGTTATATAATCTATTTGTCCTATTAGCCCCCCTTCTAAGCACTTTCAGCTGTGTATTTTGGACTGCATTTTAATCAACACTACATCAAATTTGTGGTATAAAGCACACATTTTAAACAGACAGGGTATGTTTCTAGGCCATTATAGAGGTGAACCTTCAGGGGGCTTTCTTGTGAACTCTACATCCCATCCTAAAATGTGTCACCTAATAACCAAATTGTAATGTTGTAATGGAGAGAGAGATGACATAACTCAGTGAAGTTAATGGCAATGCATTCACCTTGATGTGGATCCATTTTTTAAATGACTCTTTTTAAATAATCCAATAATGCTGGGAGAAGTATGCCTTCAAGTACTTCACATATTCATTAAATGAAGAATTGTTAGGTAATTGAGCAGTAAACAAAAAGACCTTTAGTAATTGTTATGAACACAGAGACCCGTGTCGAAGATCTTATAGTATTGAGTTCAACAAAATGTAATCAAGCCACCAAAAGGAACTGGGAAAATGTTCAAAAATCATTAACTTGAGTTTCTTGAAGAATGCTAAAGTGAATTCAATATCCTTATCTCCACCTTCTCCCTTAAATAAAAAATCTCAAAAAGGAGACAATTTCCTGAAGGTTCTCACTGTTTAAACCAGATCACATACTCATCCTTTCCAATTTTCAACTCTCTGGATCATGTCATCTTGCTTCCTGGGATGTGCACCATGTTAGACACTAATTTGTCCAACTCTCAATGCCTGGTTTTATTTCCAAAACAGTCAGAGGTCTTTACTTTGCCATACTTCTTCTACTCTCCAATTACTTCAATGTGCAATGAGGAGAAATTTGAATATTTACATTAACATTTTTTTTACACTTGCTATGGTGCATGTCAGACTGTAGTGTGCAAAGAATCATCTGGAGAGCTTGCTAGAACAGGTTCCTGAACTCCACCAGAGGTTATAATTCAGTACATAAGGAGTCGGATCTATGAAACTACATGGTTTGTGTTTCCTGTGCTCTTTAAGAACTCTTTGCCTAACTCAATGTCACAATGATTTTCCTATGTTTGTTTATCCTCTGTTAGCTTCTAGAAGTTTGATAGTTTTAGCTCTCACTTTTAGATCCATTTCAAATTAACTTTAGGTATGGTATCAAGTATGAATAGAGGTTTATTTTTTTCCATACACATATCCAATTGTTTCAGCATCATTAAAGTACATTAGCATATCTGTGACAATCAATTGGACCATGTATGTATGGATATATATACCTGGTTTCTATATCTGTTCTAAAATGTGCTGAATAGTACCTTGAAATCAGGTACTATTAGTTCTCCAAACTTGTTTTTCTTTTCAACATTGTTTTAGCATTTCTGGGCTCTTTGAATTTCTGTATAGATTTTAGAATAAGCTTTTCAATTTCTTCAAAATTATCCTGCCAGGATTTTGGTTGATATTGCATTGGTTCATTATGGGGAGATTTGAGAACTGCTATCTTAATCCTGAGACTTCCAATTTATGTTTGGTAAATATCTCCCTTTGTTTAAGTCTTCTTTAAATTCCTTCAGCAAAGTTTTGCAGCTTTTAGTATACAGTTTTACATATCTATTCTCTAGAGTTATAGGGCTATTTAAGTTTTCTATTTCTTCTTTGATTCATTTGGAAATTGCTGTCTTTTTTCTTTTAATGCCTATATCAAAGAGAATATGCCTTTATAAAAAAGCTGCCAGATACTGAGATACTACCAGACAAGGACCACACTATGACAGCATTGTGCTATAACACTACAAACTGTCAGGAGTATAAGAGATTTCTGATAGATACTTACTATTTTACTTGCTATTATTTATAGAGATACCTCTCAACAAAAACTCCCAGGAAACAGACTGACATCAAGTTCTTAAATATTACCCCAAATATACATTTTAAGTCACAATTTGTTCAAGTTTTAGAATGGAAGGCTTATTCAACTGTCAGTATAACTGTGAGTGACTTTTAACATCTGTTCTTGTCCAGCTTAATATACAGGATCATATTCTTATACTCAGAAAATCTTGTCTCAAGGTATAAATAAAATGACAGGCTATAACTGGAACTGTTTTTGTAGTAAATTGAGTAAATGTTGCCCTCTTTTTACCTATCCCTGAAGATTGCAGCAGCAGTGATTTCTAAGAAATACCCCAGATTTACATACAAACAACTAAATAAGTTAGAAATTAAGTCAATTGTTAATAGGTAATTAATAGCTAATTATCAGGTTAATAGAAATCATTGATACTTTCCTTGCAAAGAGAGATCTGTTCTGAGCTTTTGCTAGTTTATACTTCACAAAAGTCTGATTCTACTACTAATTTAGCCATTTCCTAAGAGAAAAATAAATGGATTTCTAATATCCCAGCATAAAAGTATTAATTGGGCTTGTGGTTCAGAACAAGTAGTTTGATTGACAATATTTTAAGAACCATGGCTGGCTCAATATGAACTTGAATTATAAAAAAATATGTTTCTTAAGCAGTAATCATTTATCAAGTATAGGCAGCATCCCAGGTCAGTTAATCACATGCTATAACAGATGGTCTTTCATATTTCCCTGTATTCCTCTTCCTCCTGACTCTTTCTGACTAGATGTCAAAGAGGACTGGGGAAAGCATGCAGTACAGTGTTTCAGCCATGTTTACACTGCAGAAAGTAAAGAACAATTGTTGAGGGAGAGAATGTTGACCTTTTACATTTAAAATAGATAAGAAATTCCTAGAGTTTAGGGATTGACAGTAAGGCAATATGTCAGGCCCTAGGTATTGTGACAGGCCACAAACCGTTGTGTGGTGACTGAAATACACCAGAGAGGTTTATTTTGCTTTATTCTGGTCAATTAGGGACCTGGGGAAATTCAACTCAATTGCAACAGCCAATGAGTAATAAAAGGTAAGTATAAGTAGCTAAAAGGGCAACCTTGTAAATTATCTCTGATGGAATAAGGTGTAAGTGACCATCAGTATATTCAGAAGCAAATACTGAAAAGAAAAATATTAGAGATAACAAGGTAAGACAAATGACCAGATAGCACTTTGTGCATATTTTTCTCAGGACATTTATTACTTTGTTTCACAGTCATTTGTTGACGTATCAGTTTCTTATGTAATCTATGAACTTCTTGAGATCTAGAAACTTATTCATTTATCTTTGTTTCTCTAGCACTCAGCACAAAACCTGGGGCTTAAAAATAAATGAGTGACCAAAGATGATATACATATGACTAACAAGAGCATGAAAAGATGATCAACCTCACAAATCATTACAGAAATGCAAATGCAGACCACAGTAAGACATTATCTTATATTCATTAGGATGGCTTCTATCACAAAAATAGAAAACAAGAATTGGCCAGGATATAGAGAAATTGGAACTCTTGTGTATTGCTGATTGGAATGTAAAATGGTGCAGCTACTATGGAAAACAGTATGGAGTTTCCTTAAAAAATTAAAAATATGATCCAGCAATTCCACATGTAGGTATATATCAAAAAGAACTGAAAGGAGAATCTTGAAGAGGCATGTGCATAACCGTGTTCATAGCAGCAGCATCCATAAGAGCCAAGAAGTAGAAGCAACCCAAGTATCCATTGATGAATGAATAACCAAAATGTGGTATATACATCTAGTGGAATACAAAATAAGCCAGTCCCCAAAAGGCAAATATTGCATAATTCTACTTGTATGAACTATCTAGAATAGTCAAACACATAGAAACAGAAAATAGAATTGTGGTTGCTAGAACAAGTTTGGAGAAATGAAGAGACATTTTTTAATGAGCAGAGAGTCTCAGTTTTGCAAGATAGAAAGGTTTTGGAGACGGTTGCTCAATAATGGAAATATATTTAACCTTACTCAACTGTACTTAGAATCAGTTAAGATAGTCAATTTGATGTATGTATATTTACAACAATAAATATATTTTTAATGAAGAAATGAATGGTTTAAAGAGTAAGCAGCATAAACATATTTATAACAATAAACAGAAGATATGGCAATTTATGATAGCTTATGTTTTAATTTACTGGTTAAAAAATAATGAATCTAGAGTGCTATCCCATATAGCATTTGTGGATATGGTTATATTAAAATAACATAGATGTCATGTATACTTGGTTGTTTGTTAGACTCAGAAGAATATAGTATCCTGTTTGGGATTCTGCAGCTTGAATAACTGTGAAAAAAAATTTTAATGCCCAGAAAAAGTAAAAAAAGCACTCAAAGATAAAAAGACAGAAAGTAACAGGAAACATGTAAAGAATTAATTACTTTAAAGAAAAGGAGGCCAAGAGTCCACTGAGTTTTTACATTCAGGTAGGAGTATTACAGCAGAAAAATCCTAAACTTTACAGGTGAAATGGGCTTAAGTTGCAGTAAGAGAGATTTAAGAAGATCCACAAAAGACACCAATGAAAATTTTAAATTTTCTATAAAAATAGAAGAACAGAATGCAAATTTAAGAGAAATACTGGACTTCTGGCCAAGATGGAGGTGTAGGTAGATGCCTGGCATCTCCCTCCACAACTAAGAAGGAATACAACTATCTCAAAACTGGAGACAACTAGAAATTCCAGAAAACAGAGTTGCATGGAAGTCCAACAAATAAAGATATAAAGAAAAAATATTCATCCAGACAGGTAGGAGGGGTAGAGCCAGAGCAGAGAGGATGTGGTGCGGAGGCGGCAGCAGCACCGGTGACAGTGGCTGTCACACATTTTTAAAAAGTCAGGAGGGACACCTGGGACCACTCCCAACACCAAACCAGACCACACAGCTCACAGTTCCAGTGCCAGGGAAAATTAAGTCTTATTACTTCTGACTGTGAAAACCAGTGGTAGTTGGGGCAGAGGAAGAAACTGCCAGTCTCTCAGCAAAGTCCATTTGTTTAGAGGGCCCCTATGGTCCTAGAATGTCCACGACCCACCCACTCTGGGAATGACGGCCAGGGCAACAGCTAGAGAGGCGCCAGTCCCATATGGGAAGTGAGAGAAGTACCTGGAAAAGGACCAAGTCCTAAGCAAGCAGCATTTTTCCCACTCAGACTCATCTCCCACATACAGCGCCACAATCTGGTGAAATGAGTCACCCCCCACTGATAAATATCTAAGGCTCCATCCCTTACAACATAACAGGTGCAAAAGCTCTGCCTAAGGCACAGAAGCAAACACAGGAGCCTGTCAAATTGAGGAGACAGAGAAGTATGGTCCAAAAGAGGGAACATGTCAAGGTTCCAGTAGGAGAACTAAGCAATGAGGAGAGAGCAAACCTAATAGACAAAGAGGTAGCCAACTTAATAGATGTGCAGTTCTAAGTGCTGGTGATAAAGATGCTCACAGGCTTGACAGATATGCTTACTTATGGCACACACAGAAGGGAAGAAGGGAAGTGAAGGAAAATCCACACAATACCGATAGTGAAGGGAAGGAAACCAGGGTTCACATCAATTATCTGGAAGATAAAGAAGAAAAAAATAGTCAACCAGTACAGAACGAGGAAACAAGAATTGAAAAAATTTGAGGAGAGGCTTAGGAACCTCTGGGACAACCTTAACTGTGCCAACATCCAAATCATAGAGGTTCCAGAAGAAGAAGAGGAAGAGCAAGAAATTGAAAACATATGTGAAAAAATAATGAAGGAAACCTTGCCTAATTTGGCGAAGGAAATAGACAAACAAGTCCAGGAAGCACAGAGAGTCCCAAACAAGCTAGACCCAAGGAGGACCACACCAAGACACATCATAATTAAAATGCCAAAGGTTAAAGATAAAGAGAGAATCTTAAAAGCAGCAAGAGAAGAGAGTAACCTACAAAGGAGTTCCTATAAGGCTGTCAGCTGATTTCTCAAAAAAACTTTCAGGCAAAAAGGGCCTGGCAATAAGTATTCAAAATGAAGAAAAGCAAGGACCTATAACCAAGATTATGCTATCCATCAAAGCTATCATTTAGAATGGAAAGGCAGATAAAGTGCTTCTCAGATGAGGTAAAGCTAAAGGAATTCATCATCACCAAGACATTATTACATGAAATGTTAAAGGAACTTATTTAAGAAAAAGAAGAAAATCAAAACTATGAACATTAAAAAGACCACAAACTCACAACTATTATCAACAGAATCTAAAAAATTAAAATAAAAACAAAAACAAACTGAGCAAACAACCAGAACAGGAATAGAATCATAGGTGTGGGATCATTTGAAGGGTTATCAGTTGGGATGGGGAAGAGAGAGAAATGGGGAAATGGTGCAGGGATTAATAAGCATAATTGACAGATACAAAATAGACAGGGGAAGTTAAAAATAATACAGGAAAGAGTAAAGCCAAAGAACTTATATGCATGACCCATGGACATGAACTAAGGGGCAGGGGTGTTGCTGGAGGGAAGGGGGGTACTGGGCAGAGGGAAGGAAAGGGGAGAGTAATTGGGAAAACTATAACAGCATAATCAATAAAATATACTTTAAAAAAGAGAGAAAACATAAGTTTTAGGTAATAAGAAAAACTACCCAAAATTTGGAAATAAGGCAGAGGATAGTGTCTGTTTTTGTAATGTAATATAAAGCATTGTGTATAAGATGAGCCCAAGATTATTTTCATTTCTAGAAGAATGTATTTTCTGTTCATAAGTGCCTGGTCTCTGTGAAATTAGATGATAATTTGTAGATTTCTGTTCATAGAAAAGATAATGTAAACACTTACAATTTTATTGCCATATATCATTATTAACCAGTTTGATATCTAACTGCGCAAACTTATTCTAGCATTCTACATTTCATTGTCTAAGTACTGACTCTCAAAGTCCCCTTTTAATTAATGTATCATCCTATTGGTCCCTTCACTAAAGAGTAAAGTAATTAACACTCACTATGGCTGTGTAGGAGTCATGTTTTTAACTTTCTGGAAGTTATATTTTACCTAATGTTACTATCTGATGATTTCATTAACATGAAACTTTTGTGATTCAGATAGTAAATGAAGATAAGCAAATAAAACTCTTACAGATGCATATATCACTGAGCAAAAGAAAACGAGAGTATAAAAACCAAGCCCCAAAGGAGCTCCCACAGGAAAAATTTGGGACAATTTGTGCTTCAACTTAAATAATAAAAATAACAACATATAACTGAAATAATAAAAATAAGAATCCAAGAATACATGCTGATATAAGTAAATGAATCAATAAAAGAAGGCAGGAGAAAGAAAAGCTCTTCTTCACATTATTTTGGAGAAGCAATAAAGGATACAAAAAATTGAACTTCCGGGCAAGATAGAGGCCTAGACTGACATGCTCCATCTCCTTCCACAAACAAGAAAGAATACAACTACCACAAAATCAGAAAAAAAACAGAAGTTCCAGAAAATAAAGCTACATGGAAATCCAATGTATGAAGTTATAAACAAGTGGTGCTTGTCCAGATGGGTAGGAGCAGCGAAGCCGGGGCAGAGATGTCAAGCTGTGCTGGCGGCAGCAATTGCGGCAACAGCAGAGGGACAGCGGTAAGCACAGACACCCGTATTTAAGGGGAGGCGAGAAGCACCTGGGGAGCACTCCTGGCTGCAGACCAGACCCATCAGCTTGCAATTCCAATGCTGGGGAAGGCAGACCACCGTTGCCTCGGACTGTGAGGGCCAAAGGGGGTGGGGATGGAGGAGGAGATTCCCAATCTCTCAGCGGAGAGTGAACAGCAGGAATCCATCTTGGACCCCCACCCCTGCAGAAGACTCCACAGTGTGGTGAGACGGGCCACCTGGTTGTGACAAGTGTGCAGGGTTCCACCCCCTATAGCATAGGAGGTGTGACAGCCCTGCCCAGGAAGCAAAGGTAAACACAAAACTGTCAGGATGGCACAGATCATGGTAGAGAGCCCGGTGACAAAGCTGACCAGGCAGCAAATATCTAATCTAACAGATCAGCAGATAGGAAATCTTTCTGAGGCATAGTTCAGAGCTTTGGTTATATGAATGCTTACAGACCTAACAGCAGATCTTACACAAGACAGGGAAGGAATGACGGCTAGTCCTGCTGAAATGAATGAAAACACATATAAAACTAGTGGTGAGGGAAAGAAAACCAGGAATCAAATCAACAAATCGGAACATAGGGAAGGAACAAACAGTCAATCAGTACAGAAAGAGGAAACAAAAGTGAGGAAAATGAGGAGAGGCTCAGAAACCTATGGGACAGCTAGAAGTGGGCCAACATCCAAATTATAGAGTTGCCAGAAGGTGAAAGAGAAGAACTAGAAATTGAAAAATTATGTGATAAAATAATGAAGCAGAACTTCCCTAACTTGGGGAAGGAAATAGACTTATAGGTCCAGGAAGCACAGAGAGTTCCAAAAAACTGGACCCAGGGAGAACCACACCAAGACACATTATAATCAAAATGTCAAAAATTAAGGATAAAGAGAGAATCTTAAAAGAAGCAAGAGAGGAGAAGAGAATTACTTACAAAGGAGTCCCAATAAGACTCTCAGCTGATTTCTCAAAAGAAACTCTGCAGGCAAGAAGAGACTAGAAAGAAATATTCAAAGGAATAAAAAGCAAAAACCTACAGCCATGATTACTCTATCCAGCGAAGTTGTCATTCAGAATAGAAGGGCAGAGAAAGTGCTTCCAGGACAAAGTCAAACTGAAGGAGTTCATCAGATCCAAACCACTGTTATATGAAATGTTAAAGGGACTTGTTTAAGAGAAAGAGAATCAAAACTATGAACATTAAAATGAAAACTGTGTCACAACAACCAACAACAGAAGCTAGAGAATCAAAACAAAGGTAAACTAAGTAGGCAACAAGAGTGGGGAAAGAAGTATAGGTATGGGGAACATTGTGAGGGGAGGTCAGCAGGGGAGGGTAAGTGGGGAAAGGGAGGGAGATGGTATAAGAATTAAGAAGTATAGTAGGAGGGAGTGGAGTAGACAGGAAGATGTTGAGAAGAACTATGTGCATAACCAATGGGCATGGACTATGGGTGGGGGGACAACTGGAGGGAGGGTGGTCACTGGGTGGAGGGGGCAGAGGGAAAAGAAACTGGGACAACTGTAACGGCATAATCAATAAAGCATATTTTTAAAAAGGCATATAGAAAATTGGTTTTCAGACAATTAAGAATTAATAAATAAATAATTGATTTAGGCAAGAATCATCAATGTTTGCTAGGACTAGAGGATGAAAGTTTCATCAGGAACAGGATATTTATATAATCTCAAATACCTCCCCATAAATTAGTTATATATCACAAAGTAGTACAGGTTACAAAGGGATATCTTGTTATGAGAGTTATGTGTCCTGAGAAAGACACAATTTCTCTTCAATGGTATTCCTCCTCCAAAAGGCAAAACCTAAATCTAATCAGAAGGAAATCTCAAACTAATACAGACTGAGGGACATTCTACAGAGTAACTAACCAATATTATTTGAAAATATTCATATTATTTTATGTAAAGAAAAGGGAACTCTTGTGCACTGTTGGTGGGAATATAAATTGATGCAGCCTCTATGGAAAACAGTACAAAGGTTCTTCAAAAATTAAAAATAGAAGCACCATCAGATCCAGCAATCCCACATCTGGGTATAAATTTTAAAAAATTAAAACACGATATCAAAGAAATATCTGCACTCCCGTGTCTATTGCAGCATTACTGACAATACCTGAGGTCTGAAAATAACCCAAATGTTCATCAATGGCTGAGTAAATAAAGAAGATTGGTATGTACATACAATAAGATATTACTCCTCCATAAGAAAATTCTACTGTTTGCAACAACATGGAAGAACCCTGAGGGCATTATGCTAAGTGAAATAATCCAGACAGTAAAAGAAGCACTTTGTAACCTCACTGATATGTGAAATCCAGAAAAAAAAAAAAAAAACTGAATGCTTAGAAACAGAGAACAGATTTGTGGTTGCCAGGGCCTGAGAGGTGGGAAAAATAAAGAGAGGGGATTGTAAAAAGGTATAAACATTTAGCAATTAAGATGACTGAGGTCTGAGTATCTAATATATAACATAGTAGCCATCCATAGTCATGACACGGTATTACATACTTGAAATTTCTTAAAAGCGTAGACCTTAAATCTTCTTACACACAAAAATTATTTTTAAAAAATTGATGTCATTTTAGACAAAGAAAGGCTACGGAAGGCACTGTTCCAATGAAGGAAGGACAACGGAATTGTAATGTGTTTCCTGGACTGGATCCTGGACTGGGAGAAAAATAAATAAAGAACATTATTAAGACAGTGAAATTGTAACATTTGAAAATATTTTCTAGATTAGATCATAATAGGCAATCCATGTTAAATTTAAGTTCAGTCATTGTCCTGCTGTTATGTAAGGGAAAGTCCTCATTCTTCCAAAACGCATGAACACTGAGGTATTTAGGGGTAAAGGCTCATGATGTGTGCAGCCCACTCTCACACAGTTCATGAAGAAATATATCTATATTTAAATATTTCTATCTTTATCTGTCTATCATCAAGATTCATACATATATACATTTATGTGTGTACACACATACAGAGGGAGAGAAGGAGAGAGGGAGAGGGGTAGGAAGTAGGAGGGAGGGAGAGAGAGAGAGAGAAAGTTCACTAGGAAATAATAAAGTCAATGTTGCAAAATGTTAACAAATAGTAAATCTAGGTAAAAAGTATCAAAAGCTCACTGTAATGTTTTTGCAAATTTTTAGTAAAATTGAAATAATTTCAAAATCACATACAAAAAGAAAAGTTGGATATCAGTGAATATCTAAAGAAATAGAAAGAAAATAATAACTTCCCATGGCATATAATAAAAGGTAGAAATATTTTTTTAATCTAGTAAATTAGATATTAACCACTTATATTCATAGGTAGAAAAGGTTTAAACATTTAAGTGATTAATATTTCTGTTGTATCCTGAAAATATAAGCACAAATAATGACCAACAAGTAATCTTATGCAAGGAATCTAAATTCTGGGAAAACTGAAATAAAGGCTAACCTCAATAGGACTTTTGAGTATAAATTATTCTCACATACTAAAAGGATCACCATTAACAATTAGAAAATTCTCGAACAATTATGGTCTAAGATGAATAAGAAAACAATGCTCTCATTTAAAAGAAAATAACAATGAACAATTTCAAGATAAATTATATTAAAAGAATAGAAGTTTCTTATTTATTTGTGTTTTGTAAGCAGGTTAAGGGGAATGCTCATTTTGAATATGCTTTGCACACTTTGGCAGGTCTGACAAGAATCCTAAATTATGAAGGGAATTTGTTAATGAATTCACAAGAGCCTAAGTTATTTTTGTAAGGTCTTGAAGAACTGCAAAGTTGCTAAGGGACTGAAAGAAAACAAGTGTAATTGTATCTTTTAAAGAGTTGATTGAAGCAATTAACATCAAGTAAGTCACAAAAGTAGTTTGCAACATAGCAGAAAACAATGGAAGAAAACTGTATACCAATGGATAATAGGTAACATGTCTCTACCAAGGAAAGTTTATGAGTCATAAAATAGATTAGATTTTCAAGGGGAAGATCATCAGCTGCCTCACTCAGCTGTGAGCTCCTTGGAGATAAAGGGATGTCTACTCAACTTTGAATAAAATACTATAGATGTGTGGCTGGTTGTAGCCATGGGATCTCCAATTGCATGAGAAAGCAACCTCGAGAGACTTTGACAGCTCAGGTCAGGTAAATACCTGCAGCGGCCACTTGTCTTTTCTAATATAGATATATGAAAAGAAGGGAGGGAGGCTAGATTAGTGGAGGAAATACAATACACTAACTGAACAATAATGCACTACAGTATGACTTACAGAAAACACTCAATTTAATGCCTAATGATTGTCTACAAACTTTATTTAAACTGAAAATATAAATAAAGCATAATGGTGTCTCACAATGACTGAAGTATAATATTGAATAAATTCACTCTGTCATTCAATGTTCAATAAACAACCAGGAAAGTTCAGAGAAATAAAATATATGTTATTGTTCTGTTGTTCTCTTCCAAACAGAAAATTTGAACTACTTAGGAAACAATTCAATTCGTGGAAATGCAATGGGTTCTTTACTCTCTCTGATCAATGTAAGAAATATACGTTTTTATTCATTATAAGAATTGGCTCCTAGTCAAGAGATAATAACAAGCTGTAGCTAATAATCTCAATGCTATCTTGAGGAATGAGGAATTTAAACATGTGACCTAGCACAAAAAGTGCAAGTTGTGAGAGTTTAAATACTCAAACTTCCTGAAACAAGTTCCTTATGAAAAGGAAGGCACGGACGCAAATAATTTGTCTTCACCCTTTCTGAGTAGTGAGAGAAATACATCAAGCCTAAAAGGATAAATGACATTTTGAGTTTAAGAGCTCAATTCTGGCATCATCTTCAAATTATTTTTATAAAGTCACACATCTATAAGCCCCTGTCTGGTACAGATTCACTGAAGATGCTGAAAGCATATTTTACACTTCTTGTGCAAATATCTCCCCCCAAAAAAGAGGTCAAGTTGTCTGGAAAAAAATAATAAAGCAAAAAAGCCATCCTTAGATCTCAAAGGTAAATAATCAAAGTGTCAAGGCTATGCCACCTGCTGCTAGTAAAACAGCCTACAAATCTATTAATAGCCTGACTGAAGATGAGTGAAATCACCAGACCAACTCATTTCACAGCCCTTGCAGAATTATTTTGAGTATACAGTATTCCCTCACTTATCACGGGTATTACGTTCTAGACCCCGCTGTGATAGGTGAAAATCCGTGAAGTAGGAAACTTACATTTATTTTAGTATTTACATATATTTTAAGGCTTTATAAACCCTTCCTGCACACATATAAATTGTTCCCAGTCCCTTATTAACCTTTCCCACTCCCTTACTAAACTTTTCCATACTTTTATAAACACTACTTATGTTCTTAAACATATTCTACACTCTTAAACCTACGTAACTTAACAACATACATACACAGTACCGCAAAAGCCCACGATATAGCGAAAAATCCGTGATAAATAATTAAATATAATATTTTTCAAAAACCCACGATACAGTGAGGCCGCAATAAGTGAAACGCAATAGAGAGGGACTACTGTACAGGCATAAAGTAACATGAACATTCACAGAAACATCTGTACTGTTGCCCACTAACCTTTCATAGCAAAACATTTTTAAAAATTCATTTGTTTTTAGAAATTACAGAACAAGCATCTTTCAATTACTACTTAAAGAACAAAAGAATTTTGATGGGAGCCCTATTTCTATCTAGAGAAGATCGCCAAAATATCCTTTCAACTAAAAAATTGACAATTTACAGTAACTCTCTTACTCCACATTTTTCCACCTAGATTTCTTACATTTATTGGTAAGTGCATGCTTCCTGAATGGTTTCTCTAATGGAGGACTTTGACCAGTGAATGGAGACAGCAAAGAGGAAATCATGAGAATAAGAAATTAGAGACAGGAAGTGAGTACAGTGCTTGTATAATTTTACTTGTTCCATCACAGTAGAACTCCTGCCCTAGATCTGAAACATCTTTCTCTCACTGATAAGGATGAGAGACCTCAACAGGCAGATGACGGGCTGTGACTTACACCTGCATTTGGGTGGGGTTTGAAATTACTGAATAATTCAGCAATGACTTGCTAGAGGGCTTGAAACTCTTTGCTCTTCAACTTCAACTGACAAAGCAATGACTTTAAATCTATAAACAGTCAGTCCTAATAAAAGAAGAGAAGGAGTGATTGGAATTAAAAGGAAAGTTTTGCTGAAATATATTTTAAAAAAGACTATTTCCTTTGTCAGTTTACTAATCAAACCTGAAGGAAGTCTCTCCTACTCAGAATTTTGCATCTTTTAACATGGGCTTCTTTCTTCTAGTTTGAAAATACAGTGTTCATCTGACTTTAAAGCATAATCACTATTTACATTAATTCTAAGAAGGGAATTGGCCACTTAATTATAATATTGATGTTTTCTTTGTGTAATTGGGTACATCAAGGCACTAATTTGATTCACAGCTGTGGCATGTTTTTATAGACTTTGGTGAACTTTAATTGCTTATAAATATTGAATTATAAGACCAAAAGCCTTCAGTAGAATGCTGTTCATCCCCATATGCTTTCAAACTTGACAATATGTTGTCCATTTCCTGAGAATCCTTCATTCCAAATGGCCCTGAGGGTGGGAAAGAAAGAAATAACACATATGGCTCACATGGCTAAAGTCCATTAAGATTTTTGCTGTTGACAGCACCTAATGAATTATTGTTGGGAAAAAAGATTGCCAATAAGCCCATTCTTCCATAATAATAAAATTGAAATACAAACACACCACAGCTCACTGCCCTGTAGTCTTATTGTGAAAGTTAGATTATTTTTAAACGATGCTCATGATTCCATAGTCAGCCCTACAGTAAGTGCAAATGGAAACAGACAGGATGGCAGCTTGGAGTAGAGCAGGCTGCAGCTGATTCAGTTTCCTGAGTTATATGGTAAAAGGCCAAATCGGCCTCATGCTGAAGCTGGTAACAGCCTGTGACTAGATAACCCCTCCCAGAGTCTGCCCTGTGCTCCCAGTGCAAAGGAGAGACTGTCACTTCCCTCTTCACTCCTCTAGGGCCATCCCCAGGTTGCAGGGACTGCGGATATCAGCCCTCCACGGTCTAGTTGAAAGTAGGAAGGATAATCAGAGCTGGAAAGAGAATCCCACTTTTGATGCCAGATTAGAGCTTGGGTTTCTGGAAGCCACTCGTCATTACCACCCCTAAACAGGCATCCAGATTCCCCAGGAACACCCATGGGTTGTGCTGAAATTATAACTGTCCCCCTCATCCCATTGCCAGTGGTTCATCCCCTCAAAAGCCATCTGGAAATTATGATGACCAGCACTAGGTCAGTGATCCTGACTCCTTCCTGATCCCCAGGCCACACTCTAACACAAAGTCCTGTTTGATAGTCAAGGGTAGGTTCTTTGGTCACAAAAGCATGGACTCAAACCCTACCTCTGTCACTTGAGATTGGTGGTTACATACTGAAGTGAATTCTATTCAAACCAAGGGACACTGATCCATTTAAAAGTTTTCTTTTAATATGAGGTATTTTGATACATGCTTTGTAACTAAATGCTGACATGTAAACAACTTAATAGGAAAATATTTTGTCTGCTCTTATGTTCAAGTAATTCCTCTTTGTTTAGTTCTTGGCACATGTAAACATTATGTCTTAATTTTTTTAATGGCTCTGGTTACTGTGTTGGAAGGAGCAGGTCAGTTAGGAGGCTACTCCAGGAAAGAGATGACAGTGCCTTACATGAGTCTGGTAGAGGGAAATGGATAGAACAGTGTTATCTATGATTTAGAATCAATTTCAAGGTGGAGCCAGCAAACCTTGTTGATGGAATGGAAGCGAGGATGACAAAGAATTACCTACAACAGCCCTTTTAAGGAAGGAATGGCCATGGCAGGCTACTAAGAACAGAGCAATTCTGAAAAAGTAGGAGAGCCCTACCAGGAGGAGGCAAGTACTTGGCACTTCCCAGAAAGATCTGGTGAAGGGATAGGCGATGGAAAAGTAGGGTCTGATCTTCTTACAGTAAATGGGATGGGGGCTCAATTCATTTCAATTGGACCCTGTGGAGTTCTGAAGCTGGACCTCATAAGTGATTGTTAAATATTCAAGAATGTTGTGAGTCCCATCAGTAGCATGAAATTGCTCAAAGCTGGGAATACTTACACCACAGAAGTTAACAAATACTATGTATCAGGGCTCTTCCCCCACCCTTTCCCCCTCCTCCCCACCAAAGCTGCTTGTTAAACATTGACCAGCACACCCTTGACTGGACTCCACACACTGGAAGGCCTCAGAACACCGGTGATATCTGACTTACACAATCAACTCACGCTGTTCTCTCTGCCAGCAAAGCAAAGGATGTGGCTGATTCTCTAAAATTCAGGAACTTTTGGAAAACTCTTTGAGATGCAATGTCTATTCATCCTACAAACCAAACTTCCTAATGATGTTTTCCTGAAGATGATATTAAAAGCATCTTTTGTTTGGTGGCACATATTGCATAGGAAATATGTTAGATCATAAGAAAAGCTGGTCCAGAATTTAAAACACTACCCAGAACTGGACTATAAGTAAATGTGTTCAGTATCCAAGTAATCAAGATTGCCTTAATTTCAATTTATTCTTCTGATAAATATTTTATAATAGTTATATGACCAGATCCTATTCTGATCAAATTACTAACAATAGCAGTATAACACTGATAATATAAAGATGGAATATAATTAAATGTTTTAATTATAAAATCTGCCTCATTCTTGCCCCTAGGGGACTAAGAAAAACATCCTTATTGCTAGAGTTAAGAAATCTAGGACCAAGATGGCAGCGTAGGCAGACATGGCTCACCTCTTCACACAACCATATCAAAATTACAACTAAAATGTAGAACAACCATCAGCCAGAACCATCAGAAATCGAGTTAAATGGAAGCCTGACAACTATGGAATTAAAGAAACCACACCCATCGAGACAAGTAGGAGGGACACAGATGCAGAACAGGCTGGTCCCTCACCCACGTGTGGTGTATAAAATTTCAGGAGAGATATCTTGGGAGCAGGAAGATAAGTCCCCAAAACTTCTGGCTGCAATAAAACAGTGGGGATTAAGTTGGTGGAAGAAACTGCTGGAGCCCCAAGCAGTTCCTTTTAATATGGACTCACCTACTCAGACTCACTCCCTCTGAGCTCCAGCACCGAGGTAGCACTTGAAAGGCGCCAATGGTATACAAGGAGAAACTGAAGTGTCTGGCATCATGGTGAGCAGAGGCCATTGTCCCTTTTCTAAATCCTCCCTCCACAGAGCCAGCAAGATGGTGCCATATCTGAGACTCCACCAACCTGGCTAACACTGTTTGGCTCACCTTGCAGATCCACAGAGACTCTCTGCCCCACCCAACTTACACACCCACCCAAGCTGCTTTTCTATATGAATAGCTGGTCTTGGTTCTTGCTTAACAACTTCCTAACTCCTATCAAACAAGCAACAGCTGGCCTCAGTGAGCCCCAGGCCTAGCACTAGCAGCAGCCAGCCTAGATTCACAGCCTGGTTTCGCCTGGGAAACTCCAAGCCCAGCACAAGTAGCAGCCATCTCAGATTGCCTTATAGCTCAGGCAGGATGGTCCCTGGCAAAACACAGGTGGGGGCGACCTTGGCCTGCACCACCTGGGAACCACAGGACCAGCGCACCCAGTAGATAACTGCAGACCACATCAGAGCACCACCACCCTGCCCCTGCATAGCTGATCCATCGCAGCGGGCAGAGGTTGGTGGTCAGTGGTCACAGTCAATGCTTGCAGCTGACTAGCTTGGGTAAATCCCTCTAAGTGATGTGCCAAGAGCAACTGAGGCTCAATTACAAAAGGAGGGTGTACTTAGCCCACATGAAGGGCACACCTCAAATACCCAGCTTGAGTGATAGGGGAGGCTGTGCCACTGGACCCTACAGGACAGCTACTACATTAGGCCATGCTACCAAGACACGAAGTCAAAGCATCTCTACCTAATACATAGAAACAAACACAGAGAGGCAGCCAAAATGAGGAGACAAAGAAACATGGCCCAAATGAAAGAACAGATCAAAACTCCAGAAAAAAAGAGCTAAATAAAATGAATATAAGCAATCTATCAGATATAGAATTCAAAACACTGTTTATAAGGATACTCAAGGAACTTAGTGAGGACCTCAGCAGCATAAAAAATATCCAATCATAAATGAAGGATATGCTAATTGAAATAAAGAACAGTTTACAGAAAAACAATAATAGAGTGGATGAAGCCAAGAATCAAACCAATGATAGGGAATGTAAGGAAGCAAAAAATAACCAATCAGAGCAACAAAATGAAACAAAGAGTCAAAAAATGAAGACAGTATAAGCAGCCTCTGGGACAACTTCAAGAGGTCCAACATTCACATCATAGGGGTCCCAGAAAGAGAAAAGTAAAAGCAAGAAACTGAAAATCTATTAGAAAAAAATAATGAAAGAAAACTTCCCTAATTTGGTGAAGGAAATAAACATTCAAGTTTAGGAAGCATAGAAAGTCCCAAACAAGATGGATGCAAAGAGGCCCACTCCAAGACATATAATAATTAAAATGCCAAACGTTAAAGATAAAGACAAAATCTTAAAAGCAGCAAAAGAAAAGAAGTTAGTTACCTACAGGGGAGTTCCCATAAGACTGTCAGCTGATTTCTCAAATGAAATTTTATAAGCTCAGAGGAATTGGCAAGAAATATTCAAAGTCATGAAAAGCAGGGATCTACAGCCAAGATTTCTCTATCCATCAAAGCTATCATTTAGAATGGAAGTGCAGATAAAGAACTTCTAAGACAAAAAAAAAAAAAAAAAAGCTAAAGGAGTTCATCATCACCAAACCATTATTATATGAAATGTTAAAGGGATCTATTTAAGAAAAAGAAGATCAAAACTATAAACAAAAAAATGGCAATAAATTCAAATCTATCAACAATTGAATCTAAAAAAAAAAAAAACTAAGCAAACAAGAAAAAACAGACAGAATCGTGGATATGGAGAATGTTTTGATGGTTGCCAGATGGGAGGGAGCTGTGGGGGATGGGTGAAGAGGTGAGGGGATTAAGAAGTTCAAGTAGGTAGTTACAGAATAGCCATGGGGATATAAAGTACAGCACAGGAAATGGAGGAGCCAAAGAACTTATAGCATGACCCATGGACATGAACAATGGTGTGGGGATTGCCTGAGGGAGTGGGGGGTGCTGGGTGGAGGAGGGCATATGGGGAAAAATCAGGACAACTGAATAGTGTAATCAGTAAAAGAATGAAAAAGAAATCCAGGACCAAAGAGCTTACATGAACAAACATTGTTACCCCTTTACTAATAAATTAATTTGTCTTGTTTTTACTCTTACCTCTCTCCTCCAATGTTACACACGGACTACCTCCGCATGGCAGCCAGAATGATCCTGTTAAAATATTTGCTCTGATCATGTTGTTTTACTCTATGGCCATCCATTTCACTCAGGATCAAAATCGAAGTCCTTATAGCAGACCACAGAGTCTTAACCATGGGCTGCCCCATATAGCACCTCTCTGATCACCTCTCCTCCTCATAATCCACCCTCCATTTGCTCCTTTGTGACTCTCAATAAGCCAGGTACCCTCTAGAATGAGGGCCTGTTTTTGTTTTACTTCGTTTTTGTTTTTTAGCTATTCTACCTGCCTCCTGTCAGATGTTTATGGGATCAGCTCCCTCACGTCCTTCTCAGAAAGGCCCACCTACTTAAAATTGCAGCTCCCAATCCTGAATCCTTATTCCTTTATTTTCCTGTTGTCATTTTTCTATAGCACTGAGTACCTTCTAACAAATGGTACAATTTACTTATTTATTATTTCATTGTTTATGTGCCCCCTATAGACCATAGCTCCATTTGAATGAGGATCTTTATTTTGTTCAGTAGATTAAATGCATTAATAAATGGCTACACACTCATTCAATAATTCTGAGACTATATCAAAATAATAGTTTAAAATAGTTAAAATAAAATTAAAGATTTCAGGGAAAAATATAGAGTAAAATAAAAAAATAAGGTAAATGACATTTTAAAAAGACTCCATGCTATAGATTAACTAAAGCTCAAAAATAAATTTATTCTAAACAAATAAGAAAAAGAATGAATAAATAAGTAAAACAGAGTCTCAGCTGACTAGAATTCAGAAAATCTTGGAATGTTCCCAAAGAGTGAACGCGTAAGAGGGTCGCATAAATGATGACAAAGCATTTGTAGTACAGTCTTAAGAGGCAGTTTTTGTTTTTATAAACTCCTAAGTCAAGTTATTCACTTTCATTAATAAATATATCAATTAACTGACCAAGAATTGGTGTCATAAAAATTCAGCAATGACTACATAAGTAGCCAGAATCTAGCTAGCTAGATTTAACGCCTCCCCTTCAGCGAGGCCTCCTTTAAGTTTGTTTATGAGACTGATAACATTGAAATAATTTGAACATGAAAGTGTTAGAACATATTAGAAGCTCGATGTAGAAATCTGTAAACAGAGATAAATAAACATGTGAAAATTTTGGAAGCAACTCTTCTGGCATCTGTATTTCTTCACTCTTAAGACACCATCTCTATTTTTAGTTGTGTTAGTGTCCTCTAGTGGTCAGAGTGGTATATGCAGTTTTATTAAATCATTCCCAGCCTTCAAAACGTACATCACTGACATCCCAAAAGGAAAAAAAAAAAAACAGCCTGTCAATGGAAGCATTTTTTTTAATGCTGCACTCAGAATAGAAGAACATACAAAAATAAAAAGTAATTGTGCATCACTATTACAAAAAAAAAGCTTTGTACATTAATGGAATCTCAACATTTTGAAGAAAGACTGCTGAGGTCAAAGAGGGAGTTGAGAATGTTGTGAAAGCTATGGACCTACTTCTCAGAAAAATACACATGCACCTATAATGTCAGAAGTTCATGTTGAACCTGAAACTTGCATCCCAGTTTAAAGGCTTGGGGTTTATGTACCTCCATCCACATCTCGAGTTCCTCAGGACAAAAATCTTATCTTAAATGTTCAGTTTAAATTTTAGGTTGAAGATATATACAGTAAGACAATAAGTAAAATAGGACTATACAGTTTCTATGTATACATAGTGAATATATACAAACTATGGAAAGGATGGACATTAATTTCATAGTAGCAGTTGCTTCTCAGAGCAAGGGAGGGTAATAAGATGGGAGAGAAATAAAGATAGCCATAGTTACATCTGTAGTATAACATTTCTTTAGAAACTATTCACACAATATTATTTTAATAAAACTTGATAGTAGATATTTAGATAATGGATCTCCAGACTTTTATTTTCTATTCTTTTCTAGATATTTGATGTGCTTCCAAATTTTAAAAAGTTAAATTGAAAAAGTAAAATTATTATATTTTAGTACTAAACTATCTAATTTCACTGTCATGTGAAAAAGCTTAATTTTCAAAAACATGCAAATGCAAGTCTGTGTTCTGAGAAACTAATTTAATTCTACATTGTATAAATACCCAAGCTTATTTTAAAATATAAGCGGAATATTAATATTAAACAGGAGACCATTGTTCTCATCACAGAGCCCATAAGTAGAAAAGCCTTTATTTTTATGGTTATAATTTCATTTTTTGATAGAGAAAGGAAAAGGGGGAAATTCTTCTGAAACTAATGTTGTATTGGAACAAAACTTATTATCGATCCATTCGTTCCACTATAAAATCTGATGAGAGTTTAGATAAGGTATTGTTCTCTTTGGGGATTTCATACATAACCAAATCAGCGTGCCATTGCCTGAGAGTCTGAACCTAAGAGCCGATTAATTGATTCCCGCTTGCAGCTGCACTGCCGCATCCCAGAGCGCTCCGACGCTGCCATCGGATACATCTGATCACGATGCAAACCAGCAGAGTCTTAGGCCTCCCTTGATTAAAATGGAGCGCTGGAGGAATGAGGCAGCACAGGCCGTGTGGAAGGCTGGGAGGGACGAGCATCAGCTCTGGTCCACCACTCAAATGATAGAGCTGACAGGCCCAGATGAGCCTGGGGAGGTAACCATTGGCACAAACCATCATTGGCTAATATATATCGTTGGCCTCTGGGGTCAGATCTAGGCTGCAGTCTTCCCCCCGACCCCCTGCAATCTTAAAAAAAAAAAAAAAAAAAAGCAGTTAATTTAAGATGATATTTGTTGGACCATGGCATTGAGGGTAGGGGAGAACTTCCAGTTAGAGTAAGGAAAGGGCACACAATTTTATGTTTCTCTGGCAATGTTCTCCAGCTGGACTTGGTTTCTTAGAGGTCCTGTCCTTTCTGACTTATTAAAACAACTCCTTTCACCAGCTGCTGCACTAGAAAGAGAGCTAGGCCCTGTTTTCCACCTGCCAATTAACTCCTTCAAACTCCTCTTCTCACCACCCACCCAAACTCCACTTCCTGATCTAGGGGAGAGCATTAGACACTTCAGCTTAAGTCTTAGGCAGGGGAAATCATCCCACTCATCCCTTTTTTTCTTTGGGTTTATCTTCCCCTCTCCCCCATTAGAATGAGGAGATCTGCAGGAACTTCTTTTAGTGAGGCCTTTGACAAAAACATATAGGGATGTTTTCAGCCCTGTGTAATCCAGCACAATGGAGCCAAACCAAATATGCAATAGTTATCACCAGTATTCAGGGGCCTGGCCTCTCCTCGGCGCATGTATCCACCATGGGGAATTGGTACAGGTGGCTGTGATCACAGTAGGAGGCTATTCAGAGACTTGGTTTCCTCTTGTGGCTGTAACAAATTACCACAAGCTTGGTGGTGTAAGATGACAAAAATGTGTTATCTTATAGTTCTGGGGGTTAGAATTTCTGAAATCAAGGTGTTCGTGTTAGTTTTAGCAAGTTTGTGTTTCTCCTGAAATCTCTGCCAGCTCATTACCCGACTACTACGACATTAGATACCACGTAAGAAAGAGAAAAATCTCCTAAGGATCCCATGGCCAAATTGTCTCAGCATTTCACTAGAAACACCAATAACCACATTATTCTTCTAACGTGCCCATTTTCGAAGTATTTGGTCTCATAACATTTTTACACTCTTACTAATTATTGAAGACCGTGAACAACTGCAGTTTATGGAGGATATATCTATCGGTATTTGTCATATGCAAAATGAAGAATGGGATTGCAACAGAAAGCATAAGCACAAGCTCCATTAGCTGGTAGAATAATGACGTCATCACATGTCATGGGGCCCCTGGAAGCTGCACTCTTGAGAGAACGAGAGTCAGAAAAGAAAATCATATCTTAGCATTATTATGAAAAGAATGCTGACCTTGTGGACTCCAGGAGGCGTAAGCAGCTATAGTTACAAGTGTGTTGATGTCACAGATGAAGAAGTGCAGCATATTAAATTCAAAAACAGTGTGTAAAAATAGCTGACAAAGTGAAGACATTTCCAGACTGAGCTCAAGAACATTCAAGTAGATAAATACTCAAAATATAAATACAACTTGTACATAGTTATAGCTTTCTGTCATCTGGGGGATTTTCAGGCCAGTGAATGATGGGAGAGAAGCAGCAACAGCTACAGACATTTCAGCTCCCCGCCACTTGAAGGAATTGCCATGCTTACTATGCCAAGAATAGCATGGCAGCTAATGTTTCCTACTCCTGGTAGAAAAGACCAAGTGAGCAGTCTAACACTCCTGCAGACTTAGGCTGCTGGGGTGTTAGAATCAACCAGCTGGGAAGCAAGAAGAAGACTGGAAACATTGCATAAATCCTAAATCCTGAGCTGACCTTAAGAATCACTGTTTTTAACTGGGTGAAAATCAAATGAATTAGATTAAGTTGGCTACACAAGCCATGGCAAGAGACTTGGTGTCAGCAATTACACTGTGTTCTAACAAATGTTTTAAACTTCATTGTTGGGAGCATGATTGTCACAGACAATACAAGAACTATTAACTATTTCCTCTGTATAGGTATAACACACCCAGGAATATGTCCTCCTGGTTGAGCAGCACGTGCTGTTCCTGGGATCCTCTGACGTTGGTTGGAGGGATCATGTGAAACCACAGCCATCTGAACCTTGGGAACCATGCCTCAGTGTTTATGAATACAGGAATAACATCAGTACGCTACAGGTGATAGACCTTGGTGCCACACTGATATACTAATAGTCTGCAGCCCTTCTCAAGGGGAGGTGGAGGTCAGCATAATGAAATCAGCCTCATTCTACTTTTCAATCAGTTTCCCAGCCCGAGCCAAATAGCAGTATGGGGCTTGGAGATGATCAGAGGAACCCACGACAGCGCTACGGTGTGGTCTGTACACCACTGCAGAGCCAAGAATTGTTTGCTATTGGTTCATGAGAAGTACAGAACTTGAGAGCAAGGATTTAAAACTTTCAGAAAAATTAGGCAAAATTGTACATCAGTCTGAACTATTTAAAATCTGTGGTTCCAGTTTGTGTTTTTATTTTCACTTTTCCATTATTCTAGTACTGTAATTCTATTGTATTTTATAAAATTATTTATCTGCAACAAACTGGAGGTAGGGGTGGGGTGGTGGCCTGGTCTATCATCAAAGACAATTTGTAAAGCGTTGCTCTAGATGTTAAGGTCTGTTGATTGAAATCCAACAAGTAATCTTTTTATGCAAAAGTACTGATTCTACACAGGTATAGTCATTTTAAAATTTTTTCTCCAGTTTGATTAATCTCAGTAAAGCACTTAAGGTCACATTTAATGCCAATATTTAGACTTGACAACTTCAAGGCTAAATAGTAAACTAATTACAAGTCATTATGCTCATCAGATATGTTGATTTAATATTATTTCTTTTGCCTAGCTCTGTGGTTTATAGGCTTCCAAGAAGCAACACTATTTAATTAAATACCAACAACAGATCTGTTTCATGTGATGCTACATTCCACTAGCAATAATAAAAATGCTATCAAAAGTCAAAAGAAATGACACATCTGGATGAGTGAGACACAATTTAATTAAGGATATGGATCAAAAGACTTAATTTTTTTTAAGTGCTTTTTTTCCTTTGGGTTTGTCCTATCATTATGGTTCTATGCAAATTTTTAACATCTAAGACAGATTTCAGAATATTATTGAAGCTCACAGTTGAAAATGCTTGTTTACAAGTGTTCATCTTGCCAAACAAATAAACATTAAGGTGCTCTGTAATGGGCTTTTGTTTTACGTATTTCTGTTGATTTGTAAAATTCAGAGTGAGCAGATCCCCTGTGTTAGGTTTTAAAATTTGCAAGCACTAGCGTTCAATAAATTCCAATTGGTGGAGGGAGACCAACACTCTTAGATGAAAGAACACATTACTTGATAACTCCTTTTATCTTCTTTAAGCAGAGAAAAGCAGCCATCTCATTCAAATGCCAGCTTCCCAATGAGAAACACACACTTTCTGCTTTATCTCCAACATAAGGGAGAGAGAAGATGAGGCTACAGCGAGCAGGAGCGTGCTACATTGTGTCTGAGCATCTGATAGCCATACACATCAGACACAGATCTCAAACTGAATGGTGCACACCTTTTAATAGGTGCAGCAGTCACTGAATGGACTTATTCCTTTAATCACAGAAACCAAGTCTTTATAGTTCTTCTCCCATATTGTAAATATTGAAGATTTTATTACATTTTTCTTGATTATAAAAGTAATACATGCTCATTATAGGAATGTATAATACGAAAGCAAAAATCACTCATAGTCTTACCACACATAGAGATAAACATTATTAATATTTGTTTATACTTCTTTTCTTTTTTCCCCTATGGATATTCATACATTTTTTCCAGGTAAATGAGATCATTATGTGTATATCATTGCAGTGTATATTTATTCTTTGGTTTAATATTAAAATATAAGCACTTTCCAAAGTTAATACTAATTATTTGGGTATGTAATTTCTAATGACTGTATAATATTATATTGTATTGAATTTATAATGCTTATAAGCATTTTCTTGTTGCTGAACACTTAATTTTTCCAGAGGTTAAGAAGATGGTTTTAAATTTGGTTAAATTCCTGGCTCACTCTGCCATTTATTAGCTATGTGGCCTTAATCAAGTTATTCGATCTTTCGAAACAGCAATTTTCTCATCTGTAAAAATTAAGATAATAATGCAAGCTACTTTAGAGGGTTGCAATAATAAACAGGATAATGCATATAAAAGAGCTAACCACAATGCCTGGATTTTCTCAGTAATTGTTAATTATTTTGATATTGTGATGAACATCTTACTTCCTACAGCTTTCATCTAGTATTTTTTATTTAATTTAGACATGCCAACAACACTAAACATACAATAGAAGAGTATATTTTCAAGAGTACTTTTCAGCTTTGAGTATAACCAAGAGAAACTATTGAGCAGTGACTAGACTTTATCATAATATGTTAGATATTATCATAAAGTTAGATATTACATAGTAAGACATCATTGTGCAATTAATGGATTTAAATGCTGTAAGAACAAGAATGTTTTGTGAAAACCTACTTCACTTGTAATTGCTCACATATCCCTCAAATAAGAGTTAAAAATGGAAAAATGATGATTTGGTTCACTCAGTAAAAGATGTTAAAGATACACGGATGTCAGATAGATAGAAAGTAGATGGAGTAGGCATATAACACTCTCACCGTATCTCCCAAGGACTATAACCTTTAACATGCATAGCTCTGACCTGCCCAGGCTCACATTCCGTCTTAACCTTCCCTCTTCTCTTTTGTTCATTCCTTACCCCACAACTAACATAGTGAAGTAGCTACTGATTGCTGCTCTTCTGTACAGATATGGACTTTGCAGCAAAATACCTCTATACATACAAAATCTGTTTACTCCATATGTCATCAAATATTTTTAAGAGGGGGAAAAAAAGAAGAGAAGAACCCAAGACATGTTCACATATGTTAGGGCCTGAATTGTATCTGCATCAAAATTCGTTTGTTGAAGTTCTAACCCCCAATATGACTGTATTTGGAGATAGGGCTTTTAGGAGGTATAAAGTTAAATGAGGTCAAAAGAGTGGGATCCTAACCCGATAGGATTGGTGGCATTAGAAGAAGAGAGAGAGATAGAAAGAGAGAGGAAGAGAGAGAGAGAGACAGAGAGAAAAATCTTGCTTCCCACTTGCATGCACCAAGGGAAGGCAAAACTAAGACTGTTGGCAAGCTAGGAAGACAGCTCCCCCCTAGAAACCAAACATGCTGGCACACTAACTCAGACTTCCAACCTCTAGAACTATGAGAAAATAAATTTCTGACATTTAAGCCACCCACTTTTTGTTATTTTGTTATGGTAATCCAAGCAAACTAATACAATGTATGCAAACATTTTCTTTGGATACATGACTTCTGACACTTTGATAGATATTCTTATAAGTATACACAAGAAAGGCACCCCTTATACAGAAAAAGGTAAAGAAACTATCAAAAAATCCAAACCCATTTACTCCCACAAACCTCTAAAACATTTGTAAGAAACAAATAAAATATTTTTACCTTAAACAAAATGCATTATATTTGTCATGATAATATGCTTGTATTAAGTGCATTTTCCCTCTATTTACATTTTAAAAAGAGCTTGGGAAGTTGAGTTTATAAGAACTGTGGCAGCCAACCTCCAAGATGGCCCTTGTGTATTCACATCTAATAGGCTAACCTGTGTAGTCAGTAGGCTACCGTGGAAGTCATGAAACATGACTTGTGAAGTCAGGTCATAGAACACATTACAGTTTCTGCCTTGCTCTTTCTTGAGTCACTCTCTCTGGTGAAAGACCACCACAATGTTGCAAGGAAAACCAAGCAGCCCTATGGAGAGGCCATGATGTGAGGAGCTGAGGCCTCCTGCCACCAGCCGGCATCAACTCACCAGCCATGTGAATGAGCCACTTTGAAGCAAGACCCCCCACCCTGCCAAGATGGCCTAGCTGGCATACTGACTGTAACATCATTAGAGATCCTGAGCCAGAACCATCTAACTAACCCATTTCAGGTCCACCCAAGTTCTTGACCTATAGGAAATTTGTAATATAGCTATCATTTATTGTTGTTTTAAAGCACTAAACTTTATGTGTGCAATCATGGATGATACAAGGACTGAAGTTAGTGTTCTTATAGCACTATTGTTATTAGAAAACTCTGATTCCAAAAAACCTCCGCTGCCTTGCGGCATACCTCTTCAGGGGAAAGGCTAAGGGAGTAAACCCCGACAGAAAATCCGGAGCCAGAGTCCCTAAGGCGGTTCGACGTTGTAGTCAACACCGGCAACTCCTGCGGCGCACCTGAAGCCAAGCTGTATTGACTCCGTCTTTCCCTTGGACCCTTCAGCTGCGAAGGGGGGGGGGGGGGGTCTGCTGCATGGGCAACAGCAGACCCTCCATATCACCCTGCCCAGGCTCTGTAGCTTCAGCTTCACTGGAGAGGACACTCCAGCGTCATCACAAGATGTCGATTCAACACGGGAGGAGACAGATACCGTGTCACTCCCGAGTCGGACTGCACAGCCATTCTCGGCGGTGCAGATAGACTCTTAAGAAGCTACACCATCGTCTCTCGAGACGGACGGCTGCCGACGATTGTTATTAGAGTGCTCATTTAGTTTCTGTTGACCAAGTAAAACTTTACTTCATAATGTGTAAGAATTTACAATAATAACTTTAAAAATCAACTTTGGGATCAGGGAGGGAAATTTAAAGTCTAGCGCTTCACACGCATATCTCAAAGGAGGATATTCAAATAGTCTGAAGTATACGAAAAGTTACTGAATCTCAGTAAGTCACTAGGGTAATTTAAATTAAAACCACAGTGGAATACAACTCTACTCCCACTAGAGGGTAAGAATTAAATGAAACAACTAAAACTCTCAAACACGGATTAAAAGTGGACAATCACTCCAGTAAACTATTTGGCAGTGCAGTATGTACTAAAACTGAACTTAGGCATACTCTATGAGTTAACTGCTTCACTCCCAATACTAAATCCAACAAAAAATGCATACATATGTGCATCAAAAAATATAGAGATGTAGATATATAGATACATATGCATCTAAAGAGAAAGTCAGTGGTGAGGCAAATATTGTAAAAAAAAAAAAGTAACAACTGAGGAGTCTGGGTAAAGGATATGTGAGAATTATTTGTATTATTCTTGTTATTTTTTATGAATTTAAAATTATTTCAAAATTAAAGTTAAAAAACCTATTTAAAATATATCCAACAGTTCCATTTACTGACTGCACTTCCATGGATAAATTGTGAATTTCCCTATGCCTCAGCGGGCTCTACTGTTACATGGAAATATGAATATCTACTTTTTCAAGGCTATGATGTGAGGCAACAATGAGTAATAGTTATTATATAACTTGCCCTAGGTAATAAACCTAGTTAAGTGTGAGCCAGAATTTGACTCCAGAGCTTACACTCTCACGTAGTACACACATCAATCAAGCAAATAACACAGTGAATGGCCCATAGCTGTTGTCATTAATTGTACCTATGATGATGGTGACAATGATGTTTGTCTTAAGAGACTTTCAACAACAAAAATGTATTCTCCCATAGCTCTGAAGGCTAGAAGCCCACAATTAAGGTGTTGGCTGGACCATGCTCCCTGAGATGCAGGGGTGAGTCCTTTCTGGCTTCTTACACCTTATGGTTGTCCGAGGCCTTGCTTGGCCCGTGATGGCAATCGCCATTCTCCACCTCTATCTTCACAGGGTCATCTTCCCTCCGTGGGTGCATCTCTCTCTTCTCTTCTTCTCAGAAGGACACTAGTCATATTGGATGAAGGCCCTCCCTAATTTGGTAGTATCTCATCTTAGCTTGATTGCATCTGCAAAGACCCAATTTCAAAATAAGTTCACACTCACAGGTTCTGGGGATTAGGACCTCAACATGTACTTTGAGGGGACACAATTTGGCCCATAACAATACTTCAGAACTTTCTGCCACATTTTTGCCAAACAAAATAAGTTTAAGTGGAAGAAGTTCCCAGCTCAGCACGGGGAAGAGAGAAGATGATACTTGGTATGAGGAAAATAGACCCATTTATGACTCTTCCTTCTGCTTAAAAAAAAAGTGAAATAGAGCATCTCCAATTTGCTTTCAGCAATGTGGTCGTTTCAAAGTTTATCCAAAGGATACAGAACAAAGCAGATGGATTGACAGTATTTGAAAAGGCATAGTTTCACAGAAACTACGTCAAATGATACTGATTACCACTCAGGGTGATAAATGTAAAGTCTCATACATATGTTAGCAGGAACCCTGGCAAATTGTTATATTTAGCTAAAGATTTTTCTTTCTCTCTTAAAAGTACCTTTGTCCTTGAGAAATATGTATGTATGTGCCTGTATTAAGTTTGATAACGGGATTTTTTCACAAAGAGAGGATACCTCTATTTAACATTGGAGGAAGGGTAGGGAAGAGGAAATGGAGAAGGAGGTTTGACGTGGAGTCTAGTGCCCACCTTAGAGTGTCATGGTGAACCCTCCGGGGATGATCCTGCGGCTTGAATATTCAGAAAGAGCAAGCCGTGGATTATTATGTCTAGAGATTACATGGGAGAGGAAGCACAGACACAGCCCTGTGGATAGAGCAGTGAATTTTCCAGAAGAGAATTAAAGGTTCATATAGTGTAAATATGGATAAGAAAGCCACTGTTGAGTAATGTGAACTCAAGGGCAGGAGACTGGGGACAGAATCTGAGTGGGTCCACAAAGGGAATCCTAAACAAGGGTTCTAGCCTTCGGGATCTTTTCTCTTGGGAATAATGACGTGTAGCAAACAGTTTAAGATTTTTTTCTGTCAGTCAGATACATCTGAACAGCCTAGCATAGCAAGGTAAGGAATTAAGGGATAGAGTAATAAAGGGATGTATAGCAAGTTGCTCATCTATCCCTCTGCATCCAATCATGGGAGGTCTCTTTTCCAGAATATGTAAGCTTTGCTAGCATCAAAAGGTTAAAACCCTGACTGGTGTGGCTCAGTGGACTGAGCGTCAGCCTGCAACCAAGTGTCGCTGGTTTGATTCCCAGACAGGGCACATTACTAGGCTGCACGTCAGGTCCCCAGCGGGGGTGCATGAGAGGCAACCACACAGTGATGTCTCTCTCCCTCTCTTTCTCCTTTCCCCTCTCTAAAAATAAGTAAATAAACAAACAAATTAATAAGTAAATTATTTTTTTTTTAATTTTTTTAAAAAAAGATTAGTGATCAGTCCCAAAGCAGAACAACATGAGATAAGGAAGAACAGAAAGCCAACAAAGGCAGGAATCGAGCAGATTACTCAAGAGTTGGAGTAAGATAAACAAAGTATCCTAAATATTCTAGGGAAAGGTGATCTCGGGAGACCCATGGATAGGGAAAGGTAGTGTGAAGTTACATGATCGTTGTAAAAACTTGCCCCCAAACTACCCTCTGCTTCATCATTTACTATTTGCATCGAATGCTCACATTTATGTAAGTTGTATTAAGAAAAATTACCAGAGCCCTGACTGGTGTGGCTCAGTGGGTTGGGTGTCATCCCGTAAACTGAAAGGTCACCAGTTCGATTACCTGTCAGGGCACATGCCTGGGTTGTGGGTCAGGTCCTCAGCTGGAGGTGCATGAGAGGCAACTGAGCAATGTTTCACTCGCACACCAATGTTTCCCTCTCTTTCTCCTTCCCTTTCCCTCTCTCTAAAACTGAATAAACAAAATCTTTTTTAAAAAAGAAAAATTACCATAAATTTTGAGAAAAGATGATTCTGTTATCTGTTAGTATCGCTACTGTTAGGGTCTAAGATATTTGAAGTTAAATGTTTAACTTGTAAAGACTGATCACCTGCAAATAATTTCTGTCCTAAAGAGAACCAAACAAACCCTTGGTTATGCTTTATTAACAAGTAGGACACTGGCCGAATTTACATATAATCTAGCAATCTCATTTCAGAATTCCTTTCCCTCTTTTTAATTTTTTTATCATATATATCAGTCTCATATTTTTGTTTGCCCTGGTTTTGTTAACATATTGGCTAAAAAAATGTTTAATCAATGCTATCTACTTATATACAAATTATCTTGATATTTTGAACTTATACACTTGCATACATTTGTAGAAAATCATATCAGAGGACATATGCTTTTAATTCTGAGCCTGGGTAGTGAGAGATAAAATGGGAAGAAGGGGAGACCAAGAAAGAACATATCAGACTTTTCAGGAAGTACATTTGTAGTTTGTGAAAGCAAGCATTATAATATTTTATATTTGACTATACTGAATAAAGTTTCATAACTTTATTTTGGTGGGTGAGAATATATAAACTATAGCAATGATTTTCAACTGGAGCATGAGAATTTTATGTCCACTAAAAAACGGGTTATGAATTCAGAAAGACTGCAAAACATTCTTTTAAGAAATTGTTCATTATTGTAAGCCTCATGCCTGGAAGTGTGATGCACCATTCTGTTTATTATTTCCATTACTTCTAAATTTTATAAATAAACCAAATATTGTGCCTGTCACAAACATGTTTTAAGATTTTATATCTGATGTACCGTAACTAATCATTTTGTAAGTTTACTGTGATTTGTGACCAATTAGCTCAGCTTATTAGTTACTTTGTTAATGAGGCCACAGCTTCAGATCTGATCCCTAAATAATGAAGCTAGTCTTACAAACTCATGCTGTATCATTAGTCACAAGAAAGATCTAAGTAAGGATTAGGAAGAATTTGGATGAAGCATCACAAATCCATCAGCCCCCAAATAATCCCAATTGTATCCCCCAAGTTCCTTAGGTTGATAGCATCCTTTATTATAGTGTGGGGGCTATAAAAACATGTTAAACCTGGAGCTAGTGATAGCCAATGACTTTTTTTTTGTAATTAATGAAAGATAAAAAGAATGTTGATCATAAAATTTCATAGAATGCTTTAGTTTTAATAAACCATTTATCAAAATATGAATAGCTAGGGCTTCTCCTGTATGGAAAAATTAATTTTGATTTATAAAGTGTTATAGATTGGAGCTTTAGCTGATGCTGACCTACCCATGGCCTATATTTAACTCTGACTTAATTGGCTTATCGGGGGGCTGTTGATTCTGTCATCAAAACAGTTTTAAGAATGTTAAAACCCTTGCAGCCCTTTTTTGCCACAGGTTTTCAATGGCTTTAAAAAACACACTCTCCTCTCAGTACTTAAGGAGCCAGGCTTACTCTTGTATTTGACAAAAGGTGAGAGAGAGAACTCATTTGTTGAATGTCATAAAATATTTGTATCTTCTATCAGGTATTCTTATTGATTGATTTCCTATACCAAATCCAACAGGATTCTACATCAAAAGCAAAAGGTTCTCTAAAGTCTATTTTATATTTAGTTTTTCCCAAAGTCTATTCTTCTCTCTTAAAGAGATTATTTTTCTTTTCAAGCATCATTTTACATGCATTCAAATAAGAAAGGCTCTTTTTAGAGTCTTCAAGGCTCTTTATTCCATTATTTTATTATGGGAGATGAAATAAGTTAATAAAATCATCTTATTTATACATAAAATTTACAGTACATTAGATGGTGATAAGGCAGTATATAAAGGAAATCGTGTGGAAAAGGGAATAGAGAGTGTGGGAGGGTGTGAAGGGGATTTGCAGACACCTGAGTAGCTAACTCCTTCTCCCTCAAGTCTTTCCTCAAATATCACCCCCTTAATGAGGCCTGCCCTGATTTCCGAAATGCATCAGTTTCAACCCTTTATCCTATGTTCTACTTCTTTTCCATAAGATTTAGGGTCAAATTTATGTCTCTATTATATGCATTGCTCATTATCTGCCTTCCCTTACTCCACAAGGGAAGAAATTTTTGTCTGTATAATCCACTGTTACACCCCAAGATTCTAGAGTAGTGTGTGGCACAAAGTGAGCGCTCAGTAAACTTACATTGAATGAATGACAAGTGCAGTCAGGAATGGCCTCCCTGAAAAGCTGACAATGAAGAAAGATGTGAGGTTGATAAGGGAGTAAAGCTTGAAGGCAGATGCGTGCCTGGAACGTAGAAGCAGCAGCCGTGATTCCACTGCGGGGAGGGGCAGCGAAGCAAGGAAGAGGGGCTGTAATGGAAGAGGACAAGGAGCGGGGGCCAGATGGCATAGTGTCCATAGGTCAGTACGAGTACTTTGGCTTTGACTCAGAATGAGAGGGGATGCCAATGGAAGTTTTAGAGCCGAGCTGAATCATGACTGAATATGTTTTTAAAAGAATTTTTCTGACTGGCTGCTCTGTTGAGAATAGACTGCAGGGGGCAAGAGCAGAAATGGGAAAAACAGTTAGAAAGCTGTTGTAATAACCCAGGAGGGGGGGGTGACAATTACTTGTCCAGACTGATGGTCATAAAAGGGTTAGATTCTTGAGGGAATGGAAAAACATGCTGATTCCCACTTGGAGTTCGATGGTCAAAACAGTTCAAATTTCTTGTCTTGATTTATTTTCCTAAGTTCCCCCAGCAGTTTATGCTGCAGACTTACCTTCAAGCTTGGTGAGTCTCCTAACAGCTGCCACCCATGGATGGCCCACTCTCAGTATAACTACCCTGGACGTTTTCTAGGACTCCAGGACCTTTCTGAAAACTCTATTATCCTGGCAGCTCAGAGTTCAATAGATATGTTATATATACATTTATATACACACACACACATATATATACATATACATATACATGTGATAAAGTTTGCTTTGCATTGGAGAGCTACATGCAAGGAAGCAGCGCTCCGATCCAGAGTGACTTACCCACAGCCCTCGGTCACCAGGACAGGAAGAGTGAACTCTCAGGGCTCTGCTGGCACCCTGTCTGTAGGTCTAGCTCTCCCCTTGGCCATTAGTAGTCAGCTTTGAATCCCATTCCTTGTCTCCAAAAGCTGTTTAGAAAGGATTTAAAGACAGTTTACAAATTGGCACATACAAAACTGGAACACTTCATGAAGTGGACAGTCTCCATTTGGCGAACTACAAAATGGAGTGGAAGGTGGGGAGCTTTTATAATACAGAGAATAGTTCTGGTCACAAAAACATCTGCAAACTTCTAAATAAAGACCTTAAACATTTCTAACATTAAACATGAGCTCTATATACATTTAAGAAAGGTTAGTTAAAGCAAGTCAGATCCTTCTTTTCCAGCGCACTTATTCCAGACCTCGGTTGCTGTGGCAGCAGCTCAGGGCACAGGCACGGCTCCATCTTGGGCCTAGAAGGTTATTTCAGCACAGAATAACACATTATTCTCCCAAATAGCAGCTTAAAACAATAAAAGTGTCACCTCACATTTTCTGGCAGTAGCTTACGTGGGTGCTCCTAGCTCAGTCTCTGGTGAATTTGTAGCCAGACGGTCAGCCCGGCTGCTGACCTCTGAAGGCAGCTGGAGCCTCAGTTCCTCCCCGCTCAGGCCTCGCCATAGGGCAGCCCCCCACATGGCTGCGGACCTCTCCTGAGCTAGCGACCAAGAGACAGGATAAGCGAAAGTCTAAGACAAAAGCTCTCCCGTCACAGAGACCAACCTTGCTGTGTGTGAGATGGGACCACACAAAGATAAGATCAGAAGGCAGGCATCACTGGGGACTATTGCGGAGGTTGACAACCACAAGTCTTTTGATCAATTTCCATGATTTTCTGCACAATAACTTCCTGTGTACCATCAAGAGAATGGTAATGCAATATTTGTTAAACAGTATGTCACTCTTATTTCCTTACTTAAGAAAGCCGCGAGGAAGGATTTTCTGCCAAGTTACTGACACACATTTTGCATTTAATGTTGGCACTGTCTTGATTTTACCATGTGTCATTGAAAAATTTCCTTTTCTTTTTTTTTTTTTTTTTTTTTTTTTTTGGTCTGGAAACTCTTTTCTTAATGTTCCCAATTCCAATCCAGTGCAAGTTGCATAGTAGGTATTCTATAAATGTTCGCTAAATGAAGAAATCTTTCAAATGATCTAATCCAACTCTTGCATTTTGATATGAGTCCATGGTTTCTCAGCCCTACAAAAAGCCTGGTGTGAAAGCAATCATATTTCCTACATGTGGAAAATTGTCTGGTCATCATTGGCAGATGGACAGATATTAAAGCAAGAAACAGGTGATGCTTTGTAAGGGTGCAGTGTAACTGTGGCGAATGCATCCACGTCCACAGTATTATTGAGCTATGTTGCAAAGCCCACCTCCAGCAAAATATCTTCTCTTTGGCACCAACCACCACTACTACCTGAGATGAAGTTGGGGATTGCCTTTTTTAAAGGAAAAAAAAAAAATGCTTTGAGAAGGGAAAGCAACCATAGGATTCTTCCTTAACTTTGTTAAATGAATCATGAATCATCTGGTAAACATCACTTTGAGATTGCAAGTGAGACCTGGCCCTAAGGCGATAAGGTACCAGATAAACACACTTGAGTATGAAACAGGAAGAGGGAGAATTGGGAAGCTAGGACCTAGAGTAAGAAGAGTACAGACCATTGTACCACTTTCTTTAAACAATGATCAACACACACCCATTAATATGAATACATACCAACGGATAAATTTGCATTATTTATATACAATATTTCCTGAAGTTTAAAACACACTTTCTTTTTCTTATATTTTTATTTTCTTATATTGGAATGCAACTTAAAATTAATATAGAATGTTATACCTCTCCTACTCAACAATAAAAAAGTTGATATAAAACCAATGGTACATCTTAGAATTGAAAAACTCAGTGATTGCTCCTTTTAGGCTGAAATTCATACTCCCAGGAGAGTGTCTTTTCCTCTTAGCTCTCTTAATACCCATTAGACTGAACACAGACTTTAGAGTGGGAAAACACAATTTCAACTTTACCACTTCTTAGCACCGTGACCTTGAGCTTCTACAGGTCTTCACATTCTGCATCTGAAAATTGAGAGTAAGAATACAAGTTCCCTCGTTGCATTATAATGAAAATAAGTGATGAGAGCAAATCAGTAACTGAAAAGCATAGTAGTTGATTACCTACAAATGTAGTAGGTTATCTTTGACAGAAATTCTTAGTTGATGCTAATGACCCAAGAAACGACCTCTGCTGCTCCCTAGTGGTAGTACCTTCTCCTGGGAGCACCGTCAAGAAATAAATCATCTTTGCTTTCCTTACTCTTTGAGGAGGAGCTTTTACTTTGATATGCTTAATGTTTTGTGTGGAACAACTGCGTGACCCCACTGCATAAAAAATATTTATAGAGAATAATCTAAGTAGAAAATGGTTTAAGTATTCTGCAATTGCACTTCCTTGAACTTCTCCATTTCTCTGCCTTTATGAAGCTTAAATGTCCCGAGTGCCCTCCTTTTAATCATTCCCGTCCCCTTGCCCTTAACATCTTACTTAGCAAGTGTGAATTTTGGATGGGGAGAAACAAGCCCGTAAATGAATTTGTGCCATGAGCACTTTGTTCACTCACATTTATGTTCTGTTACACGTAAATCCTCTGACCCCTTTCTAGTTTGCATTATCCTTAAAACTAAAAAAAAACTAATAATTTTATTTAAACAAAACTTTTTCTAGATTCCTTTTCCTTTTAGACAAGTTAAAAGTTTTTCTTGAGAACAAAAATTGTGCTTATTTTTATTATGTTATTTCAAGGACCTCTCCTTGCCCTGTACTCTCTTGCTATTATATCCATGCTGAATCAATGGTACTTCCAAAAAATAAAAAAATAGAAAACAAATAAAGGAAACATTCTTAAATTCTTATTGAAAACCCAGCACCAAAGAGCCCAAATAGATTATGGTTTGGATTTCACAAAACTTAAGCTTAAAAATGATATTTATTTAGAGCCAACATCCCTTAATATTTAATGACAAAACAGTGATAATAAATTATACTTATGCTTTTCTGAAATAATTCTGCTGCTTGGAAATTTTTCATCATTCAGATTCAATAATAAATAGATGCAGTGTATAGTCTCTTGGGTCTGATATTTAATGTTAATCTTAGACTAGAATTTTGGGGGGGAAGAGACATATGACAGATGACAATTGTGTTTCATCTTCTAACTGAGCATATGGAGTCTTTTTTTCTTTTCTTGGAAGGCTACACATTTTTTTGCTCCAAGAAAAATATTGAAGTGTTTAATTATGCTATTATTGTTCCAAGTGATCAAAAATATTTTTCTTTTGCTATTGATTTTTTATATGGAACTCTTCCCAGTATTAGACTGAAGACTTTAGTTTAACCTTGTACACAGACCTTTTCTCTCTAAACACTTAAGCTATTGGTTCCAAGGTCTGAAAATATGGTAATATAATATTAAAGGTTTGATTTTTTATGAATAAATTCTGAGAAAGTACACCTGATTAAGTGAGTTAATCTTTATAAAGTGTAGAGAACAGTGTGCAGTATGCAATGATATATAATTGTTAGCTATGTATTTATAATGGCACAGGAACATTGCTACAGGTATACATTTGTAATGAGCATTACACATTGCTAGAACTCAGTATAACATGTTTTGTTGAAAGGAGCTATAAATATCTATATATATAAATCCATATATTTCCTTTAAAATTTAATTCAGATAAGATTTTTATGAAAATCCTAAAATATGAAAATTTATTTTCCAGGTATTAAGCCAACATGTACACTTTTAAATCTATGTATATATGCAACTCTTTTATTTCTAAGTTTAAAAAATGACATATTAGCAAGCAACCCTGAAATGAACACTTTCATATGGTGGTCACTGTTCTGCTATTGAGCATGAGGAAGAGAGCAGAGTTCACCCTCTTCCTCAGTCCTCCATGGGAACATAAGGAGCATCTATATCTGTGTTCTATTTCTGTTTTTTGAAAATGATATATTTTACTTATTTATTTTTTTATCCTCACCCGAGGATATTTTTTTCATTGTATTTTAGAGAGAGAGGAAGGGAGAGAGAATGGTAGAGAGAGAGAAACATCCATGTGAGAGAGAAGCATCAATAGATTGCCTCCCCATCCGCGGTTATTTTCATTTAAATCTATATGTCCTAAATATGGTCACTACAACATGTAATTAAAATTATTAGAAATACTGTTTTGTTATTTTGGTTCTAAGTCTTAAAAATGTGGTATTTATTTTACACTTAGAGACATCTGATGCTGACTTCGTTTTGCCTCTACTACGTGAACTGTGAAGTCAATCACTTAATTTTTAATCTTTAGGTCTTCGTTTTATATTCTTAGCTTTATTAGAATAAAAGGATGCTAGGACTGCCAAGCTGCTGTCTACCTTTGCCGACGTATGAACTATGAACTTTTCCTTGTGTTTCTCAATCATTTTGATACTTTCACCTACATTCCCGCTTGAGGACAAACTGCCCTGGGCAACAGGCGTTTGAATGAGGCCCTGGGGCAGCCACATCCCGCGGGGCGGGGACCAGTCAGGCCCGCAGCGTGAGATTGGGGCGGGGGTGCTTCAAGCGTAAGGTCTGACTCTGGGAAGGTCAGCTGGTACCCGTCCCTTTCAGCCTGGAGGCTCCGATTTCGGGTCCTAGAAGGATCGGGGCGGGGGCGCGGCGGGCCAGGTCACGTGACCCACCCGGGCCGGGCTTGGGGATCCCGATCTCCTCCAGCCGCTCCGCCCCCTTCTGCACGTGGCTTCTGCTCTGCCGTGTCCCCGCTCTCCCCGAACCCCGCTACCGGTACCATGGCACCCGGCCAGCTCGGTGAGCTCCTCGCGCGTCCTCGGGGAGCCGCGCCATCGGTGCCCGTGCCCGCCTGCGTCTTCTCTCGGCGATGGCGGTCGCGGGGTGGGCTCTAGGGTGGAGGGGGGGCGGTGGGCCTGCTGCGCTGCAGGCCCGGAGGTCCCGGCCCGCAGTAGTGCGGCTGCCTGGGCTCTGCATAACGCCCCGGGTTTGGGACTGGGAGTGTGGGCGGAGGTGATGGTGCCCTTGAGTTCCGTGACTGTTCTCCCCAAAACGCGCCTACCCCCCCCCCCCCCGCAAGGCCCTGAAGAACATACTGTCATGTACAGCGACTGAGGACGAAAAATGCCTTCTCTTCCAGCCTTGTTTAGTGTGTCTGACAAAACCGGCCTTGTGGAATTTGCCAGAAACTTAGTTTCTGTTGGTTTGAATCTGATTGCTTCTGGAGGGACTGCAAAAGCTCTCAGGGATGCTGGTCTGGCAGTCAGGTAAGACACAACTTAGTTTTTAGTTATGTCCCATCAGAAAGTAGTATGAGCACGTTAACCAGAAGGTAATGCACGCCAGGCACTGAGCAAAACACCTCATTTCCTCCTGCCCAGCGCTGTGAGATTGGTACACTGCTTACCCACTTTATAGAAGAAGAAAGTGAAGCTCAGAGACATTGGATAACTTCTGCTCAAGTTTACAGTTAGTGCAGCTATCTAGAGTTAGTGGAGTTAGGACCCTGGGTATCCTCATTCCAGAGCCCCCTTCTAAGTTGCTCTTCTGCACAGATTAATTTAAGCGGGCTGGGTCTTTTGCAAAATCAACTCAGTTTATGATTCACATGGTCTGTTTTGACTGGCTATGTAGTAAAACTGTTGACATTCAGATCAAGTCTGCGTCTTTTCCCATAGCATCTCCGGTAACTACATGAGGTCACAAACCTGTCATTCATTCCTTCATCCATGTGCTATTCATGTCCCGGCTTAAGTGGTGGGAGAAGGAATGAGCAAAAGGTAAATCAGGCTTCAATTCTTGACATCAAGGAGCTGGCATTCAGGGAGATGGAGTAACCACTGAAAGTGTAGAAAATGAAAAAGACGAGAGGGCAGCTGTAATAAACCGAAGGGATAATTCAAAGGAAGGGCATCTCCATCCCTACCATATATTTTAGAAAATTAGTGAAAGATCTGTCTGCTTTTATTGTCATGTGGTGCATTCCCTCTAGATCCATGTGGAGATAAGAGTATTACCTTTTTCATCTTGTAATCCTGCCCTACGAGAGCAGTACAATTTGATAAGTTCATATGGCAAGAATGCCTTACTATATTAAATAAATAAATGCTTTTTGTGTTCCAGAGTCTTTCTGCAGCACCTCTCTGATGTGGTTTGCATAACAACCATGTGAGAATCATGGAAGGCAGGGCGCTGAGACTCCAAAGCTTGAACTCTGTTCTGTCCATGGCCCCATGTTGGGTGGTTTTGTAGTAGGACCCTTTAAATTAAGCTAGGTCCTCATCTGTCGCCTCTCCCCCTGCCCTGCCCCCCACCAAACTTTGTGCTGTGGAAACCCTTCAGACATAAAAGGAGAAAAGTATAATGAGCCCTTATGTTGATGTCTGTCCTCAAGTTTATTTATCAACTCTTCGGCTTTGTTTGATCTGAACCTCTACCTGCTCCTCGCTTAGCCCCATTATGGCTCTGTCTTTTTTTAAAACTTGGGAATGTAAATGTGTTTTCCATTAAAGTGACATTGTTACCACCTTTAAATATATATTAACTCATGCAATTCTTACACTGACCTTTTGGGGTAGGTAGTTTTATCCCCATTTAATAAATAGGGAAATTGAGGCACAAAGAAGTCAAGTAGTCCAAGACCACACAACAGTTATAAAACAAGGATCCAGGATTTTGTGCTAGGAAATTAACCTTGAGGTGTGAGATAAATCGATGAGATTTTAATTGGTGAGCATGTATCAGTGAGCATTCTCTTCCGAAGAAGGCAGTTGTTACACACAAATTTTTCAAGGTAAAGGATCAGCAAGCTTTAAAAAAATATATATTTATTTAGTTTTAGAGAGAGTAGAAGGGAGAGAGTGAGGGAGAGAAACATCACTGTGTGGTTGCCACTCACAAGCCCCCAGCTGGGGACCTGGCCCACAACCCGGGCATGTGCCCTGACTGGGAATTGAACCAGCTATCTTTGGTTTGCAGGCTGGCACTCAATCATTGAGCCGCACCAGCCAGGGCAGGAAGCTTTTTAAGTACTACAAATGGTGGTTAATTCTAAGTATAGATTTGCCTTTTCTCTTTAACAATTATCTTCAGTGGGAGGGACTGGATTTTGCTTAATTCCAGGAAAGGGAATTTTGAATTGGAAACTATAATGTCACCAATTTGTCCATTTACGTTGGAACTGCAAATCATTTTGGTCAAATAGCATTTGCAGATGTCCCTCCTTAATAGGAGTGTCTACCCAGTATATTCTGTATCCTGTGGATAGAATTTGCTGCTTTAAAATGTTTATTATTTTTTTACAATAAAGGCAGCATATGTTCGTCATAGACAATCTGAAAAAGGTGAAAAATATTAGAGAAGTAACAAAAATGGCTTGTAATTCTGTTCAACATGTTAATGTGTTTCCTCCAGTGTTTTTATAAGCAAAAGAGTAGCAATGTTCTGTTTACCTATTTTCAGAGATGTCGCAGAGCTGACAGGGTTTCCTGAAATGCTAGGAGGCCGTGTGAAAACCTTACATCCCGCAGTGCACGCTGGTAAGTAATTGATACCTTTAATATAAAATAATCAGTAGTTTTCAGGAATATTTTAGTTGAATGCTTGGTAGAATAAACAAGGAAAAAGGCAAGACATAATCTCAAAAAAAAATATATATATATATATACACCAATTTTGTCACATTTGATGCTGAAGTTCATAATACATTAGAACTTGTTTAAATTTAGTGTGCTTTTTGTGTGATGAATTCACGTTGTTTTTCATCTGCTTGATATCAGCACTGACCTGAGAATTAACTTAGAGTGATAGCTCCTGCTGGAGTTAATAATATTTAGATTTTATGTTTGAAAAGATTTTATCATGATTCAAACTTGGCATAAAGCCTGACCAGATAACTGACTTTCTAAAGAATTATTTCTCAAAGTGCTGTACTTTCTTCATTCATCTGAGACAACAAATTGCATATCAGTCAAAAAGGGTGAAAAATAAGAATATCACTAACTTGCCAGTTATAGTAAAATTGGGCAAAATAAAAGACTGTAAGGCTAAAAATTAGGTAAACTGTTTACTTATGGGAGCACATCGATTAATGGAACTGGCAACAGTTATGTGAGAAAAATTTTACATTTTGTTAAGAAAAGGGAAATCAGAAACTGATTAAAAACAGTTTTTAAATATATCCGCTAATCTTATTTTTAACTACGTGTTTGGTATTCTTAACTAGGCTATGGTAAAGACTTCAGCTTGATTGATGGGGCAGTATTGGAAAGAAGTACATACCTTATTCTGAGTAGTTTTTTGAACTAATATTTTAATTTTGTTGAATTAGGAATCTTGGCTCGTAACATCCCAGAAGATAATGCTGACATGGCCAGACTTGATTTCAGTCTTATAAGGTAAAAATTCAAAGTGAACTGTTAATACAGGAACAAAGATGAAGACTATTGCCCATTTTCAACAAGGGGAATAAATACTCTGTAAAGTATATGATTGTCTAACCCCTAAGCTGTACACCTGAAACCAATACAAAATAAAATTTTTTTAAAAAAGAGATTACCATTAGGTTTAGTTTTATGATTGTTGACCACAAACATTTATTGAGTACCTTCTGTGTGGCGTTGTACATGTGTTAGCATTTTGGTTTTTACAAGTATATATTAGCAAAATGCATACTTAAACTTAAAACAACCTTTGCTTTTTGGGGAAGTTATGATCTAAACGTTCATATATACAAGCAACTTATTTGCATAAAGTTGCTCACTGTTTCTTTTAAATATAAGAGAGAAGCTTTATTTGGATACAATTCACATACCGTACGATACCCCAACTTAAAGCATACAGCTCAGTAGTTTTTAGTATATTCAGAGTTGTGCAGCCATCATCATGGTTAATATTCGAACGTATTTGTCACCACCACCCCCCAAAAAAATACCCATTGACAACCACTAGTATAATTCTGTATGTTTACCCATACCAAACATGTCACATCGACGGAATCCTACAATATGTGATCCTTTGTGATAACTTCTTAGCATGTTTTCAATGTTCATCCATGTTATAACATCAGTACTTCGGGTTTTGGGTTGTTTTGGTTTCGGTTTTGGTTTGGTTTGTTTTTGTTTTGAAAGGCAACAAGCTTTCTTTGCAATCAAAAAAGAATAGCTTTTGAGAAAACGAATTCATGCAGAAGCCTAAAAAAGTTTTGACTAGGAGACAAAGACAAAGGGTATTTACAAAAAAAGAGAAAGGGAACAATTACATCAATAGAAGGAAGGTGTTTCTATTGATGCAAATAAGCTGCTGACACAGTAACACTAATTCTAAACAATGTTTTTAATTTTCAGTCCGGAAGTCATCAGTCTAGTAGTTATAATACCTGCTTTCTTGTTTTCTTTGCAAACAGTTCTCAGGGACACAATATTGCTTAAATACCTGTGATCCTGTTGAGCAAGTTCTCTTCTTAATTTACTGAGTGTTTTTATCATGTGTGAGTGTTCAGTTTTGACAAATGCTTTTTAGTGCATCCATGTAAATGATCAGGTGGTTTTGTCTTTTATGTTATTAACACTAACACGGTCTGTTACATTAGCTGATTTTTAGGTGTTAAGCCGACCATACATTCCTGGGATAAACCATACTTGGCTGTAGTATGTACAGTATTCCCTCACTTATCGCAGGTATTACGTTCTAGACTGCCCCCCACCCCCGCGATAAATGAAATGAAAATCCGCGAAGTAGGAACCTTATGTTTATTTTAGTATTTATATATATTTTAAAGCTTTATAAACCCTTCCCACACACTTATAAACAGTTCCCAGTCCCTTATTAAACTTTCCCACTCCCCTATTAACCTTTTCCACACTTTAATAAACACTACTTATGTTCTTAAACATATTCTACACTCTTAAACCTGTGTAACTTTAACAACATACGTATACAGTACCACAAAATCCCATAATACAGTGAGGCCGCAATTAAGTGAACTGCGATATAAAGAGGGACTACTGTATCTCTTTTTATATTTTGCTGGGTTCAGTTTGCTAGTATTTTGTTGAGGATTTTTGAGTCAGTTCTTGTGAGAGACACTAGTCTGTTTCTTGTGACATTTTGTCTCATTTTGGTATTAGAGTAATAGGTATTGGGAAGTGTTCCCCTTCTCTTCTCTTTTTCTTTTTTTTATTAGTTTTCCCAGTTGGGCTTGTTTCACTGGGAAGTCTGCCCACAGAGCTCCTCACGTAATTGTCAGAGTGGAGCTCTGCTTCGTTGGTTGTTAATTTTAGATTAGTTCTGTATCTTAAATTACTCTTTTGGCCTTCCATTTTTTAAAATTTTAATTTAGTACAATATTATATTAGTTTCAAGTGTACACCTCAGTGATTAGATATTGTATAACTTCCTAAGTAATCGTTCTGATAAATCTCATACCCATCTGACACCATACATAGTTATTAGAATATTATTGACTATGTATATTTCCTATGCTGTACTTCTATATCCCCATGACTCTTTTGTGACTACCAATTTGTACTTCTTAATCTTTTATCATCATTATATATGACCTCTCTGAAGACAAAACAAATATTTTATGCTTAGAACGATCCATCATTTTTCATCATTGTACATAATCCATTGGAAATAGAATCTAAAATTGAATGTTACATTCCAAAATGAGGACACTCTCTGTAACCTTGTATGTTACATGTATGTTAAAATTTTAAGAAGTTTTAGTGGCTTAGTAGTATAATGGGCAGCTAGGTTTACCCACACAGCAACAGTGAGCTGCTAAAAACATTCAGGCTGTCCTCTTAAGCCACTTCTGTTGACGTGTGTTCTGCAACATGGGATGTTTTGCCTTTTCACCATAAATTTTTAGAATTCTAAACTGTCAAGCTCACAGTTTACATTTTAGATTTTTAGAGGTTTTGGTCATGTATTAATAGCAGAGCTGTAAACCATGTAAGCTGAATTTTTAATGACAGGTACATTCTTCTTTTAGAGTTGTTGTTTGTAACCTGTATCCCTTTGTGAAGACAGTGGCTTCTCCAAACGTAACTGTTGAAGAGGCTGTCGAGCAAATTGATATTGGTAAGTTGGAAAACCATTTTTGGAAGACTGGCAGAAGAGAGGGTTATCGAAATTTTAAATGAGATTTTGCTTTGAAGTCCAACTGTGGAGGGACTAGGAAGTAGTTAGTAACTGCTCCCAGATTATATTCTGGGGTGACTATAATTCAGCTATATTTTCTCAGCTATTTCTTTGTGCGGGGATTCATCTGGGTTTTTTTCCCTTATTGTTATAAGTCAAGAATTAAAGCAGAAGTATGTGTACAATGTCTATTTGAAAGAGGTTAAACTGATCATGAAAATACAAGTTATCTTTTGTTTTTTAAAGGTGGCGTAACCCTGCTGAGAGCAGCCGCCAAAAACCACGCTCGAGTGACCGTAGTGTGTGAACCAGAGGACTACGCCGCTGTGTCCACGGAGATGCAGAGCTCCAACAGTAGAGATACCTCCTTGGAGACGAGGCGCCAGCTGGCCTTGAAGGTCAGGGTGCACTTTTATCTAGTGCAAGGTTTGCCAAGCCAAACAGTACTCAGTACTCTGGACTGTATCATCCACCAACGCTCTGCTCGGAGCTGCTGTTCTGTTATAAATGAAGAGCCCAAAATTAGAGAGGTAGTCCCTTAAAAAGATCGAAAGAGGACTGGAAAGGGAATAAATCACTGGGCTATTTAGTGCTGTTTGATGTCTTTCCTGCCCTGGATATCTGCAGGGCGAGGGGATGCAGTTGGCTATATGCTTAAATAAAACCGTTTTGTTCCCACTTTGGGGAGTGCTGCTAGCGTTTCACTCAGCTCCCGCTTTCTGCAGGCTTTTACTCACACGGCGCAGTACGACGAAGCAATTTCAGATTACTTCAGGCAACAGTATAGTAAAGGGATCTCTCAGATGCCCTTGAGGTACGGAATGAACCCGCATCAAACTCCAGCCCAGCTCTACACACTGAAGCCCAGGCTGCCCATTGCAGGTAGAGGCTGAGTACTCTGGGGCACCGTTTGCTGTGTTTGGGGTGTGTGTGTGGGTGTGGGTGTGGGTGTGTGTGTGCGCATGCCGCTGCATTGTTATCTGATGTGGTTCACGTTTAGGAGGTACATTACAATTTACCTCTTATATAGCCGCCTGAAGTTTGAGATGTCGAGTGGACTTGTGAACAAAAAATACTGAGATTGTCTGGGCTTCTGGAGAGAGGTTGAGTTGGAGGTGGAGGGTGCAGTGTGTTTGTCATATTAGATCATTTCGAAGACCTGGGACAGGGTGGTGTGGCCTGGATTTCACAGAAGAGGGTCAAGACCAAGCCTTGGGGTAGCAGCGGAGAAACCAGCAGGGGAAAACCAGGTTGGAAAAGGTGTAGAGTTTGAAATGGTTGGAACGCTGCTGAGAACAGGAACAGTGACGATTGGATTTGGGAATTTTAAGAGAAGCAACTTCCTTAGAATGATGGATCTGAAAGGCTAGTTGGCGTGGGCTGAAATAGGAATGTGAGGTTCACAGTGATAAAGATAATCCTTTGAACAGAGGAATTAGGACTTGCCTGGGTTTGTAGAATTGCAAGAGGATTGTTCAATTTTGGGTTCTGTTTTGTTCTTAAGATGAGCTGTTCAAACTTGTCCTACCCTCTGATAGAAGGGAGAGGGGGTGCAGGTCGCACAGGAGAAACTCGTGCGTGTGAAGGGTGGGAAGGCCTTGGAACTGCTAAAAACATTCAAGTGTAGGTTTTTGTGTGCATATGTTTTCAACTCATTTGTATAAATACCTAATATTTCTTCTCACTGTTTACTTTTTATTGCCTATTTGTTTCTCCTCTGCTTCTCCCATAAGTTCTATGAAGACAGTGATTTTTTTGGTGGGAGGTGGCTGTTTTATTCATAAGCAATACCCCAAGTACCCGGAACTATGCCTAACATTGCAGTAGGTACTCAGTAAATACTTGGCCAAGTTTTACATTTAAACGTATCTGGGATCTAAAATAACACAAAGGAAATGCAGTTATTTATAAGTTTGTTTTTTAGTTAATGGCCCACTATTTTTTATGTGCTGAACTTAACAAATGTTTATTCATAAGAAGTATTAACTTCTAAAAAGTCCTGCCATCATCGTTAAGAAAAGAGGCAATGCAGAGCTCTGAATTGTAGTCTTTGTTGGAACTGCATTTCTGCTTTCCCCAGCACCTACTGAGTCTGGTGTAAAAGAAGACAAATTCAACTCACTTTTCCTTCCTCTCCTCTCACTTACAGCTCTTGGCACTTCCGTTTGTAATATTATTTCTTAAATCAACAAAGTTTACAACTTAAATTTTATACTGCCTCTGTAATTGCCATAACTAATTGATCTTAGTTCTGTACTGAAATGGATCCCTGATCATCACTAGACTTGCCATCTTTCTTCCCTCCCGGTCGCTCCTGCTTTGTTCCTAGATCGGCTGGATCGGGCCCTCCGAGAGTGTGTGCGCACGTGTTTTCACTTTTCTCACGTTCTTATATATGTTTGCACAGGTCTCTTTGCCTCTTCACTTAAAACATATTTGTGCAATTTTGATACACGTTTTAAGAAATGTGCATATATCTGACCTCATTGACCCTTCTTGACATCGTTTGTTATTTTTGTATCTGTAGTGCTCAATGGAGCCCCCGGGTTTATTAACTTGTGTGATGCTCTGAATGCCTGGCAGCTGGTGAAGGAACTCAAAGAAGCCGTAGGGGTTCCCGCTGCTGCCTCTTTCAAGCATGTCAGCCCTGCAGGTAAAGCATTGCTCCTGGACCACTGGCACTCTTCCAGATGCCCTTCCTGTTCATTTTTAAAAGAATTTGTGAGTTCTCACGCAAATATAGACGTTCTGTGAAGTCTGAAACCACTTTTTCTCAAGTCTGTTAACACTTTCAGTATAGTAACATAATAAAATCAGATAATAAAATAACACAGATGTTATTTACATGTATGTCATTGTGTAACATTGTGAGATAAAAAGGTTAAGACATAGTTATTTTGTAGTGGAAACATGAAGTTTTAAAAAGTAAAAAAGTGAAATACCTTGATGAGGCATGACTGAAGGGTTTTCCACATGTTTGAGGATTGAACGGAGTAGACCTGAAGAAGTTGTTCTTAGGATACTTTATCTGTAACTTTTTATAGCCATCGTATGAGGGGTTTATTTGCTTTTTTCTTTTTATGTTGAAGTCAACTCCACAACTTATTTATATCACTGGTCTGTTGGACAGTCCAACACATTAGTTCTCGTACATTTATTCAGTATTAAGACAATGTGAGAAGGGAAGAAGTAAGCATTGTGTAGTAAGAAGCAGGATGGAGAGTCAGTAATGAAGTAAACTAGCTTCATGCACATGCCTGGCGCTGGCCAAGTTCAGGCATGTGGCTCTGTTTTCAGAGGCCAGAAGTGGAGAGTCTCTCCACTGTAACTGGAGTTTTAATGTTCAGTTATCTGGCCAAACAGATTTTTGTTTGATTTGGCACAGGTGCTAGAAATTATGCTGCATAGACAATATTAAGAAAAACCGCTGCCTTGATTTAGGAGTTGACAAGTAATAACTTGAGGTTTTTGGTTTATTTTGTGGTTTTCTCTTATCAGGCGCTGCTGTTGGAATTCCACTTAGTGAGGATGAGGCCAAAGTCTGCATGGTCTATGACATGTATAAAACCCTTACACCCATGTCAACAGCATATGCTCGAGCAAGAGGTCAGAAGAATCACAGGTTTTTTGTTTTTTTTTTAAAATAGAAAAGGCAAAGTTTTCTCTAAGTAGAATAAAATAGCGATAACTTTATTTCATTATAAGATTTCAAATTTTCTCTAACTTATTTTTTTATTAGTACTTTTGAATGATTGTATGAGTGCCTTGGAATGCGTTTGTTTATAAAAGTGTGTTAGTATTTTAATGTAATAAATGAAACATTTGGCATCTGGTGCGTGTAATTTCAGATTAGCCTGTAGAATGCATTTGAATTGCTTAATACATGACTAAAATTGTATGGTTATTCTGGCTGTACTGTATTTTGTTAGAATTATATGTTTCACAAATAATCTGATTTGTGAGTTTAATAACCTGTGAATGTTGTTACAACATTTATAGAAGGTCATTGAGAAACCTAATGTCATAGTTTACCTTCTGTAATGGCTTAGCTAACTGTGGTTCATGGACAGGATCCAGCCCACCACCTGTTTTTTGTAAATGGTTCGATTGGAACAGGGCCACATCCTTTGTCCGTGTGGCATCAGTGGCTGGTTCAGAACTACAACCAGAGTTCAGTGGTCGCACCAGAGACCATGTGGTCACAAAGCTTAAAAGTATGTACATCAGACTGGGCACAGGAAAAGTTTTCTGAGTGCTGCTCTAGAAGGTAAAATTAAGGGATGCTTTCTCACTATTTTAATTAAATAACTAATTATTATTTAAATCTTTTATAAACAGTAACAGATTTGAGAAATGGATTTTATATGATCATGTTGATGTTTTTTATACATTACCTTTTACTAATTTGTGATACATACCTCTTTTTAATTTGTATCTTCAGGGGCTGATAGGATGTCTTCATTTGGTGACTTTGTGGCATTATCTGATATATGTGATGTCCCCACTGCCAAAATTATCTCCAGAGAGGTTAGTGGATATTTATGTGTCCTGATTTGTGCATAACTGAGTAAAGCTTTATTTGTTCAGTGTTTACTGAAACTATAACCTACAATATTTATTTATACCCTGTGTAAGTTAATCACTTCACTGTAAACCTTTATGAATCTGTAATGAAAGAGTTTGTATAAAGGGAAAATATATAAACCACTCTGAAAAACTAATCTCCGTCCGCCGAGTACCAAACAGGTATTCCAGAAAAGAGAGGGTGATGCCGGGAATGGGGAGATGAACAGAAAAAAAAAGCTTAAAGGAAAAAAAAACTAGAAGTGAATCCTAAAGGGGCATGTGGCTTGACAATGTTTAGTTGCTTTAGGGATTCTTCTCATGACCACTGTCATCTCCAACCAGAACATGTTCTTTCCGGCACAAAATGCCACCCGGTGAACAGAATAGTAAGAAATTGTTGTTCCTCCTTAAGGGTATTAGAGCAAATCATTTATATGTTAGTTAAAACTGAAATGAACAGCCAAAAACTTTGAAAGGACAGCACATGAGATGCGTTCAGCCGTAGAAAGTTGTATTCCAGCATAGGCTTGTATTTCCCACGTAGAGTATAGTAAGTCCTCACTTAATGTCATAGTTAGGTTCTGTGACTTTAAGCAAGACAGTGCAGAACAAAACCAATGAATTGATATGAACAGAACTTGAAGTTCCTCCGGCATCGTATCAACAAAATGACGGTATTTGAGGACCTGCTGTGTTAGCGTTATCTGTTGGAGGTAGAAGGCAATACTTATGGCTACGTTCTTTGAAATAAATAATTGTCTCTAGATTTTTAAAGAGGTGTTCTCTAATTTCTTACAACAGAAAATATTTATTTACAGGTATCTGATGGTATTGTTGCCCCAGGATATGAAGAAGAAGCTTTGAAAATACTTTCTAAAAAGAAAAATGGGAACTACTGTGTTCTTCAGGTTAGTGAATTTCTTGTCTGAAATTGTCATATGCTCTTATTTTGTGTCTTTTTCCCCACATTTAATCTTTCCTTTATGCTGACGTTCTTTACTGCAGTTTCTTTATCCTGAACCCTGCAATTACTATTTTTTTCCTGTTGATTTTGGGTTTAAGATGAGAATACTTTTCTTACTCTTCATAAAGAATTTTTTAAATTTTAAAAATAATTAGTGTATTTACATGGTTTTCTGTTCAAAAGGTATTAGGGGCCATTTGAAGAAAAGTCTTTCCATCCTTTCCTTCTGCCACAGTTACCTTTTTTAGAAGTACCTTAATACTTAAAATGTTTTGCTTATCTTTCCTGAAATACATGTTTAGCACATATGGACATTTTTTCCTTTTTTTTTTTTTCCTCCTCACAATGCTCGACTATCTTGGAATTCTGTCCCGTGTCTGTGTGTCTTATTTAAACAGTCACTGATCTTGAGCTGCTGCACGATCCCTGCAATGAATAACCCAGGGGAAGGAGCCTTAGGGGTGGAGCTACGGCAGGATCGTCATTTTCATAGTCTTAGAAATTGTACAAGCAATTGTATGTTTTAATGGGAGTGTCTGAAGGTTGCCTGTTACTTAATACCATTCCCAGCATTGTGTTCCTAAACTGTTTCATCTTAGCAGTAAGATAGATGAAAATGGCATCTCATTATAATTTTAATTTTCCATTATGTGTGAGGTGAACATCTTTCCACATATAAGAGTATTTTTACTTCCTTTTTATGAACTGTCTGTCCATACCATACTCCGCTTATTTTCCTAATAGGTGGATGAGATTTTTTTTTTCCCTTACTAATTTTTGCAAGCTCTTAGGTATAGGGAAACTAGCCCATAGTCTAGGATTTTACAGTGATAAAGCAAAGAGTTAATTCATAATGCTGTTTTTTAGAAAGTATTGATATCAGAACATTTGTAGAATCACAGCTCCCTATAAAGGAAGTTATTAAGTACTTATCCTTCATTGTAAGATACCAAGAATTGCATGGTTCACCGTACATCCCACTTCAGCTTTTTAAGGAAAAAAGAAAAAATACTACTTTAAATACACATACTTCTTTCTAAGCTACTTGACAATAAGTTCAACCATTCAGTTAGCTGCCACTGTATTTTTTAGTTTCTTAATCGTGTCTTCTGTTAGAAGAGTATTAAGTACATGCAGCTTTAGCAGTTATGTGTAGCCACATAGACAATGTTTTCCAAACCCTGAGCTCATCATCATGACCCCTTCAGCGTCTGACAGTTTCATATTCAAAAGCATAAAAAATCTACTGGAGCTTCCTGTGTACTTGGAGAATTTGGCTAAGTTTACCTGTGGAAACAAAATGACACCTGTGGAACAACGTAATTCCTCCTGTCTAATGACGAGCTTCTTTTGATATCAGCTAATAGGAAGGCACATCCCAGCATTAGAAATTGTATCATACAAAGGAATAAAGAACATGTTAGAATTCAGGAAAATACAAAATAAGCAAAATTAACATGAGGATTTGCTTGTAACTTATAGACATTAGTGCTTCTTAAGTCAAAGATCATCCAAAGGGTAAATGAAAAAAATGCTGTCAAATTTAGAAAAATATCTAGGGAGAGACTAGTCTTACCACAGATTATTTCCACATGTTAATATCTTTTCAGTTCGAGATCTAGGAGAGAAAGATCGCAGTAAAAGACATAGTCCCTTTCAGGTAGCAAAGACAACAGAACCAGTCCTGTTTTCCCTCTTATCACTTCTTAACTTCTAATTCAAGTGTTGGGTATTTCTTAATAGATTTTCAGGAAAAAAAAAGGAAAACTAGAATTTAATTTCTGTGCCACTGCCTGTTTATTGGCAAATTTAGTTCAATCTGTTGATCATTCAGAAGATAGATAGTCATATAGATATTGATTTTAGTTAATGCAACCCAAAATGCACTTCCTGGAATCATTGTTTTAATATATTATATAAAAATTGTAAAACCCATCATACCCTATAGAGTTGTAAAACTATAAAAATTTTTGGCAGAAAATAGTGGTGCCTGGCCTTTCTTTCATACCTATACTGAAATTATCTTATGTATGTTAAAATTGGGGGAAAAATGTATCTAACCTTGCTTACAAACAAATCCTTTGTGTATAAATTAAGTGAAAAATTTTGAGGGGTGTAGGTATATTACTTTTAACTCTCTCCATTTGTATTTTAGATGGACCCATCTTACAGTCCAGATGAAAATGAAGTTCGAACTCTCTTTGGTCTTCGTTTAAGCCAGAAGAGAAATAATGGTGTCATCAACAAGTCATTATTTAGCAATATTGTTACCAAGAATAAAGATGTAAGTTTGAAAGTATCTGAACTGAACATTAGTAATTCTGTAGGTCTGTTTTTAGTATTTGTAAGATTGTGCATTTATTAAGGCCCGTATTTAAAACTGATGGATACGCAAGAGGCTGTTCCATCTTTGAGTCATCGAGTAAGTTTGAGAACTTAAAAAGCATGAATAAAAGACCATGTTAGAAGCTTCTGTGAATATGTATGGACATCGATTTATCTTCATTTATTCATAAGTGAGATCATGCCTTTTATAATTCTGTTCTGCAACTTGCCTTTTTTCATACACTGAGCTACAAATGCATTTATCAGTAAACATATATCCACATCTTTATCCGAAAGGCCACACAGCAATTCATGTATAGATGTACTATGGTGAATATTTTGGTGGTTTTATTTTTAGCGCTGTGATCAGTGTTTTTGTGAGACAAGATTTTGCTCTTGTGCCTTTGTCATCTTTTAGGAAGGACGTATTCCTAGGATAATATTGGTGGGGGTTTTTTTTGTAATTATATATTACAGCATTTAATACGATAGCACTCCATGGAGCAGAGAGGAGACTATTATCTCTATTGTGAAAGTCACAAAATTATGACAGGGGAGACGATTAAGAAGTTTGCCCAGGTTGCACAATATGGAAATGGATGAGCTGGTAGACGTTTTCTGAAATCTTTTCATTGGGCCTCCAGTGTTGAGGGATATTTTTGCTGGGTCTAATGTTGGCTGTACTTTTTCTCAGTACTTCAGATTAGTCACTCCGTTGTTCTCTGATCTTGTCTGCCACTGTCCTGGTATTTTTGATTGACTGCTGGTCATGGATAAAATTATAGAGATACTTTGAGGTTCTGGATGGCTTTTTCTTTTTCTCCAACGAGTTGGCTTATTCTTGTGGCAGGCACATCACTTGGAGGCAGATCATCTTTATTCAGGCAGGAGTTGAGCTGATTTGATCATGGGTTTCAGTCTTTGTAAGGTCTGGTCTGTTTATGGTTCACCCCTGTTCTGCTGAAAGCCAGAGGGTCCACTAGTACCACTCCAGTCTGGTGTACACCGAACTGTTTTTGCCTGTTGTAAGACTCCAGAGCTGTACTCAGCTTACCTCTGTGTGTGTTGCCTGCACTTTGGAAAATGCCTTGAGGGGACAAGCATGGATGGTCACACTGGTTTCTCCCTCTCTGAGATCATGCTTCTCAGTATGTGCTCTTTTACTAGCCTGTGTTTAGCTTTTCTCTTTGTCCTTAGCAGAGGATTAGTCTCTTAACACGTCATTCACTGAAACAAAAATGAGGGGCCACAAGCTGTTCCCAGGTCTGACTTTGAGGCTTTAAGTAGAATTGCTGAAAATGAGCTTTAAAATCTATATTGGGATAGTTCTGTTAGCAAGCATATGGTGATTAAGACATGAACTTTGTTTGTTGATTTATTGGGTATCCTTCCATTTTTAACTTTGAACATTATTTGGTGTCCTGAAGTATAGAAACGTGTGGGCGTTATACGTAGAAATATCTTTTTGACCTTTGAGTTTATTTCTTGGCCATGGCTGTGAGCTACTGGGATTTCCACATGGAAACTGTATTTTGCAACAGTGTAATTTTAAGCAGCTTACTGTAAAGTGAGGCTCTTTTATTACTTATTAATCTGTTTGGTTAATGTATCTTTAGAGAAACAGAAAGGGTATTGACCTAGATTCCATGGTACCCGTGTTGCCTAACTATTGAGACACTGACTTTGTAAAGTTTTCCTTTTAGGTTTATAGGTATTGGACTGATAAATAATTCAGCAGTTTTTGATAGATTTTGTGCCTCTAGGTGTGCTAGCTTAGATTTTTTTTTTTTTAAAACAAGGATTGAGGGTATAGTTTTAATTGCTTTTTTAATCTACATTCTTCTCTACTTGTTTCATATCTGTTCTTAATAGAAGTCTGCGAACTTAAGGATAAAGAATGATGGTTTTATCTTCCTTTGTATTTCCCTCCCTTCTTTTAAAGCAAGTATTTGTTAACATTCCAGCCTCAAAATCATCAGATTGAACTGTTAGGTCTAAGACAGTTTCAGTCCTGAGAGAGTGGGAGAAGCGTAAGGAGTGAGTACTAAGCATCGATGAACATGCCTGAGCTATTTCCTCTTCCACTGTTGTAACGCAACTTTAATTTGCTTTAACTATTTGTGTTGTGCAGGTAAGACCCTCCATCTCATTGCCATCCGTCCCTGATTTGTCTCATATTCCATCATCCTAACTCAGAACAGCAGGTTATAGAAGGTAGACATCCAGGAGCCTGGCACTGGTTATTTATTCACCTTTTTTAGAAACAGAGGAATAAATGTATAGTTGGTGACTCATCAGACAGCTGCTACAGATAGGAAAAGGTGTATTTCCTTAATGGCACCTTAGAATTATAAATTCCTAAGAAATCCTAACAGTATTTTTAAATTAAGCTTGTAATTTTGAGAGTAAAAAAATAAAAATAGAAATTGTAGGTTCTCAGGCAGCTTTTGAGAGCTCCCATGTTCCTTCTGCCCCGTTTCCCCTAATGGTGAACGAAGTCTTGCAGAACTGCTGTGCAGTAGCACAGCTGTGGTGCTGGCTTGAGTACCCAGCATTCCCATCCCCACAGGGCCCCCTTCCTTCCTGCCGCGCCCCCTGCTTAACCTTGGGCTACAACTGAACTGCTCTCCCTTTCTGTAAGTATTGTTCATTGTACATTCGTGAACAGGTTTTCCTGGAGTATAAGGTTTCATTTATGTTATAAATGCCCTGGAGTATAAATGTTAGGTGCTGAACGGTACTGTTTAGGTGCACATTTAGTTTTTTAAGAAACTGCCAAACTCTTTTCCTGGGAATAGTTACCATTTTACATTTTACACCTGTAGTATATGAGTTGTCCAGTTTCTCTGCATTCTTACCAGCTTTTTTTTTCAGATAGGTACCTGTGTGGCAGTGTCTTTTTTTTTTTTTTTTTTTAATTCTTACCTGGCGATATATTTATCGCTTTTGGAGAGAGAGGAAGGGTAGGGTGGGAGGGAGGGGGAGAGGGAAGGGAGAGGAGAGACAGACAGACAGACAGACAGACAGACATCAGTGTGAGAGAGAAACATTGATCCATTGCCTCCCATAAACTCCTCGACCAGGAATCAAACTGGGAACCTAACTATGCACACTGACCGATAATCGAACCTACAACCGTTTGGTGTGTGGAGCAGTGTTCCAACCAACTGTGCCACCCAGCCAAGGCGGAAGGTCTCATTTTAAATAGCATTTCCTAATAACTAGTAGTAGACATTTTTCCATGTGTTTATTTGCCATATGTATATCCTTTTTGGTGAAGTATCTCTTCATGTCTTTTGTCAACATTTTCTAATTGGATATTTTTGTGGGTGAGTTTCAAGAGGTCTTTATATATTTTAGGTATTAGTTCTTGCTGGTATGTGGTTTACAAATATATTCTTCTAGTCTGTGGCTTGTCTTTTTATCCTCCAATACAGGGTCTTTTGCAGAGCAGAAGTTTTTTATTTTGTTGAAGCCTGATTTATCAGTTTTTCAGTTAGCTAATTTATCGATTACCTGCTGCTTTTGTCCTTTGTCACACACCATAGCAACATAGATCATGATTTTTTTCCATTCCTATTTCCTCTTTATATTAAAGGTAGTGACTGTGGGGCTGGAATAGTTGTTGTTTTATATTGGAACTAGTAGTTCACAGTGCGTTTTTTAATAGTTTCTACTTAGAATATTCTAAATAAAGCAGAAAGTGATCTTACTTGGACTTTCCCTGAATAGCCTTGGCTATTCTCAATGTTTTTTTCTGAACATAAATGTTATTACATCTCCATATATTTGTTGGTACCATGGTAGAGAAAACATTATTTATTAGTGTTGGAGTGGATATAGCATTTCTCTTCTTGTGTGATATGTAAACAGCCTTAAGCCAGAGTTCTTGCAAAGTGGCATCAGTTTGGGTCTGTGATGCATTAGTTATTTTGCAAAGTTCCACGGCAAATACAGTATGTCCAATATTGATATTTTCAGTAAAACACGCTGATGCTTAGCATGAGTAGCTAATTCCACATTCCACTCTGCCGTTTGAGAGATAGCTGCATCGCTAGTCTGTTACAATATATGCCATGTAAGATGCTTAAAGGTAAATGAAGTTGAACTAGCCTGGTGCCGTTCACCATCTGTGTTTTCTCAGTTGCCAGAATCTGCGCTCAAAGACCTCCTCGTGGCCACCATAGCTGTGAAGTACACACAGTCCAACTCCGTGTGCTACGCCAAGAATGGCCAGGTAACCGAGCTATGCAGCTCACCTGGGGGCTCTTGTTTGACAAAACAATATTCAAAAACCCATCTGCATCTGGTACTAGACCACCCGAAGGGGAAAATTGGCCAACTTTTTTCTCCCCTGGGTTTGTCAGTATTTCCTGAGTAGGTTGGTGGACTGTTCAAATGAATGATGATTAACAAAAACCTTTGGAACTAGGTATTAAAGTTAGCTCCGAGTAGCTTGTTGCCTGGGATGGGTTGGCACCCTTTGTTTGGATTAGTGGGACTTGAACAGCTGCTATAAAGCTGGTTTGTTTACCCCCCTTCCACACCATTGGTAGAAGAGGGAGTAAAGAATGATGATACCACCCACCAGTCCATATTTTTACAGCTCATAGGGTATTTTTACATATATTTTTTTAGGTTATTTTACCAAGAAATCATAGACTAGGAGTTAACAATTATATCTTAAAATCAGGTTTGCTGAGACACAATTTGTATTCTGTAAAATGGACCCTTCGTAGGTGTAGGGTTTGACCAATTTTCACAAATTATATAGTTGCGTCGCCTCTACTGCAGAAAAGTTACGCAGCACATCTTACTATCTGGTGTCACAAGCAAGCTGTCCTATTAACCTTCTTCCCCCGTCCGTGCTCCCAGCCTCAGCCTCAGGGCCAGGCTCGCCCATCACTCAGGCCTCTCCTGCCTCCAGGGCGAGCCCGGTGCTGCCTTGGCCAATGCAGCCTGGGAGCCTCTCTTCTCACGCGCCTTGGGCTCTTCTCTCGGCATTTGTCTGGCCCTTGAGTGGGAGGGTGCATATGAATCAGTGGGTGCCCTGGAAGGCCCTCTCAAAATGAGAATTGAAGTGATTGTTAACTGTTAAAAGATTGCTTGTCTCTGACAACAGAAACCTGGGAGACTGTGGCTACTGGTCTCCTCAGGTTCTGATAAGTTCTAGTAAGACCATGCTTCACTACTGATGTTCAGGAGTTCTAGAAACTTCCAGAACATTAAGAGGTCAGATGTATAGATATTAGTCATAAATCTCTTACCTGCCCTCACCTTTTAATGACTTAATAAGTATTTACGTTTCTTTATTTTAGCCTGCTTTTTTCCTGCCACAAAATTAATAGGTAGATTTTGGGGGATCTGCACAAAAGATCCTTGCGGCAGAAGTGTAGTTGGAAGAAGTATTCATTCTAATGTCCGTGTTCTTCAGGTTATTGGCATTGGAGCAGGACAGCAGTCTCGGATCCACTGCACACGCCTGGCAGGAGACAAGGCGGACTTTTGGTGGCTCAGACATCACCCGCGAGTGCTCTCCATGAAGTTCAGAACCGGAGTGAAGCGAGCAGAAATCGCCAATGCCATCGATCAGTATGTTACTGGAACCATCGGCGAGGTAAAAGGCTTGTCCTTGGGTTACGGGTGGAGTGTATTATTATGTTTGCCCTTTTCTGTGTGACAGACTTTACTTTCATAACTACAGAGAGAAAATGCTATCTTTTTTTTTTTTGAAATTCTATATTATCTCAAGGTGTGCATCTAAACTTGTTACCGATTTCTCATTGTCTTCTGTCTCATTTAACCCATTTCTTACACCACACATTTTCTCTTTTTAAGTTATAACCATTGGTGTTTAGTTCTGTATGTTCGTATTTCCCCTGTTGATTATGAGCTTTCGATGGCAGGGACTGATTTTCACCACCTTGAGGTGTCTGTCACAGTACCACGTAGGGTGTGATAGGTGTGTATTCAACATTACATACAAATTCTCCTCCACCCATATTTCCTCAAGCACCATTCACAACTCAATATATTTCTGTTAACTTTCATGTTCTTCAGTATCTTGATGTATGGGAACATTAAAATCGCAAGTGTCAGGTAGCCTGCCAAAAGAATAGGGTTTAGCCCAGTTTCTGGATATTAGCAAGTGCTTAAGAAATACTGGATGGAAAACAAGAGAAAGGTCCTGTGATCAAAATCTTCGCAGTTTTTAAGGGGCATGTCTACTGCACTGAGGTGTTCATTCAGGGACAGGAATCGTTAGTGTAGTGAGTGTCACTGAAGGGTGAGGCTGCATAGCGTGCCTTGTAACACAAGGACTTGAAGCGTGTATTTTTTCAGTTTGGTATTACCAAGCAAAGCCCTGCTAATTTTCCTGGAAGAGTATTTATATGTGAACAGGAATAAAAGTATATTTTTTAAGCCAAAAAAATCACCCAAAATGGAAGTACTTTCTGAAACTATGAATACTATGAGTTGTCTTTAGATTTGTCTATAAGGCTGTCCATGTACTTGAGACAAATTGTATAAATGTAGTTTTAGAATATCCCTCCTCATCTGTTCCTTTTCTTGCTTTGATACAGGGGTATAAACTAGTATATTTAACTTGGGCAAAGATTAAAGTACAAAATATATTTGGAATACGTTGATGTAGAAAGTAAATGGTATAGTCTTTATTTGATACACTTAGAATCAGTTTTCTTTGTAATGAAATGTTAAAAGCATTAAAAGAGAGAGAAAGAGATTCTAGAAATATGACTTAAATGTAATTGTCATTATTTTTACTTAAGAAGGCCTAGGAAAAATGCCTGAGTGCTTCCCAGCATTCTTGCATCAGTGAGTCCTAAAGATGGTGTCGGAACCTCTCCCTTTTTCCCCACTCGTAGGGTGAAGATTTAGTAAAGTGGAAGGCACTGTTTGAGGAAGTCCCTGAATTGTTAACTGAGGCCGAGAAGAAGGAATGGATCGGCAAGCTCAGTGAAGTTTCTCTCAGCTCGGATGCCTTCTTTCCCTTCAGGGATAATGTAGACAGAGCTAAAAGGGTAAGTATGGAATGGGTATACATTTGCAGAGAATTGATCATTGTATAGAAACTTTGAGAAAACCTGCTTCTGATTTTTAAGTTCTGTGAGTTCATATATTTAAGCTATGGCAATGTGCTTTTTCATTGATATTTAGAGAATTGTTTTGACTACTCCTTTTGATGTATGGATAGCTCAAATCACTTTATTTTGCCTTTTTGACTGCATAAATAAGTCGGCAAGGTGAATCATTCTCAGCTTATGCTTTTGAGAGGTGGGTTTTGGTTTTTGTGTGTTTTTATATAAAATTGTGTTTCCCGCTCAGAGCGGTGTGGCGTACATCACTGCTCCATCTGGCTCTGCTGCTGACCGAGTTGTGACTGAGGCCTGCGATGAGCTGGGGATCATCCTCGTGCACACGAGTCTTCGGCTCTTCCATCACTGATTTCACCGCGCCCTGCTCGAAGGTTTGCTTATCTGTAGGTGAAAAATCATGTGAGAAATTTTGAAGTCACACTTTAAAAAAAAATAAAACAGTAAATCTGAGTGATTATCTTGAATCCATGTACTTAATTTGTCCTAAAGCTATAAAAATCACATTCAAGTATTTGTGTGTAAGACATGCAAAAGTATCCCAGCCTCCTGGAGCTCAGCCCACCCCAGTACATCACCTGTGAGAAGCTTCTAAATGCCATCACGTAAGCCCGAGAAACTGAGCGGCACGGCCTGGGCGGCACACGCATCATAAAGCCCCACTAGCGTGCTCGTGGGGCTCCGACTCGTGCAGAGTTTCTTTCCACCACAGTCCTGGAAAGCATGGTTTTCTGCCTTCTAAACAAACAGCAGATTGTATGCTGTGAGCCAAAACCTTAGTGGGAATTAATAAGTCTTCTTATGGATCATGCTAGTACATACTCTTCCCTCTGTGAAAAGTGACATGTTTCCCATACTTTCAGCAAGCTCTTGATGTCCCCTCTGGAGCTGCCTTAAAAGAAGTAATTACTGTTTGATGCCCAGAGACAGACCAGTAGTCACTGCACTTGGGGTCTTACCACAGAAAAGCAGGGCACAGAGGCAGGGCAGTGCCTCGCTGCATCCGGACAGACTCGTGCATTTACGTCCCTGCACACGTGGTCTTGACTGTTCGCCTCTGTTACACCTGAGACCAATGCAGACCTTCGGTCATCTTTCCTCTTAGTAAGTGAGTCCCACCCTCTTCCCATTTTTTAAATTTAACTCCTCCCTAAATTAATATTTCTTCAGTTTTTTAAGGTCATTTTTCCAGTCATTATTAATTTATTGACTAATGCAGACATTGAACCAAGGCTGATGTGGGTGCTGTGGCCAATGAAATAATGTAAAAGAACGCGTGACTTCATGGAGTAGGTCATAAAGGCATTCAGTTCATTTATATTCATGTCTGTTCCTGGTATATTTGGACTTGAAATTTGAATTGAAAGATATAATTTCCTCCTAATAAGTTAAGAACTTGTGCCCACGTTGACAAGCTTTTCCCTCCCCCATTTCTCAAAACTCCTGTAATGAATCCTAATCTCTCGGCTTTTTTTTTTTTTTTTTTAAAGCCAAGCTTTCCAAGGTTTCTGTTAACCTTTACTTCACATACCTCTTGCAGTATCCCTGAGTTTATCTCTCCTCTTGTAGAATCATGCACTGTGGTCTGCTAGGCACAATAAATTGTAATAAGATATGCTTATGGAAACTGCATAAAACATGTACAGTTTAAGGAATAATTTTTAAACAAACACCTATGTTACCATCAAATAAGTCAAGAAAAATTATTTTGCCCGCAGCCCATATCCCCCATGCCTGTTCTAGGTTGTGGCCCTATCTTACCCTCCAGGAAACTGCCATAAAGCCTTTTATGAAAATTATTACCTTGTTTTGCTACCCACCCATTGGGTGATCTTGGGTCAATGCCTTAACCTCTTGAAAATTGTTTCTCATCTATAAAATGGGGGTAGATATGGATATGCTCCTGGAGAGACGGAATAACTCCCTTTAAAAAGTAAATGCCTTAGAGGTAGTTTGTCCTGGCTCTGCTGCTACACCGGCTAATTCACTTAGCCTTCCCCTCACCTTCTATCTGTAAGACATTGGTGCTGACAGCACCCACCCCTTAAGGTTGCTCTGAGGAGTCAATGAGACGATACATAAGGAGCTCTTAGAACACAGCCTGGGACGTGATAAATACTCTTTATGAAAACGCTGGTTGTTTTCATAATGCTTTTGTGTGTATGAGGTCATAGAAGGTAGTGGGAGATACTGATGTATGGAAATTACCATAAAAAATAGTAAGTGTATATTTATGGAAGATTTTATTTCAGATATTCAAGAAGTGTCTGAGTCCCTTCAACCGTTCACCTACTCTGTTTTCCCACACTCCACTTAGGAATAAACTAAAGGATACATTAAGACTCTCTGGAACTAAAGTGATATATTTTTTTATCAGAATAAAATTTATGAAGCATTTTAACCAATTTAAAGTATACAAGTCAGTGATTTTAAGTATATTCAGCGAGTTGTTCTGTCAGAACATTTTCATCGCCCCCCAAAAAGGAACTCCATCCCCATTGGCAGTTACTTTCTCTCCCCCATCCCCCCAGCCCCCAGTAGCTATTAATCTACTTTCTGTTTCTATCGGTTTGCCTGTTTTGGACATTTCCTATAAATGGAATCATGATACATGGCCTGCTGACTTATTTCACTTGGCATAATGTTTTCAAGGTTCATGTTGTGGAAGGTATGAGTTCTTGCTTTCTTTTTATGGTCAAATGATATCCCATTGTATGGATAGACCCCATTCTGTTTACTCGTTCATCAGCTGACGGGCCTTTGGGGTGTTTCCACTTTTTGCGTATTACGGATAATGGTGCTGTGGACATTTTTGTGCACGTTTTTATGTGAACACGTTTTCAGTTCTGGATGTGTACCTAAGTCGTATTGCAGGACCCTATGGTAATTCTACGTTTAACTTTTTGAGGATCCACCAAACTGTTCTCCGCAGCAGCTGCACCATTTCATGCCCCCACCAACAATGCATGAGGAGGCCAGTTTCTTCACCAAAGCAGCATGTTTCTGAGTCAAATACTGGATAGCTTTTTAGTGCTTGGGTCAGCATCTTACAACCAAGGCTGAATTATACACATCAGCAGGAGGTTTTATAGTCAAGTTCTGTCCAATGGTCTCCTGGCAGAAGCGTTGTTGCCTTTTTGGAATGAAATGGCCATTTCCAAAAAGTACCGTGATGCAAAAAGAGAAGGCCAACGGGGGCGTCCCTAGCCCGTGACGTAGTGTTTTATGTGAGGGGAGCCTGCTGTGGTGGGCAGCCTGCAGGACATTCCACGCCTGCAAACAGTGCTGACTGCAAGTCTTTGGAGGCCCCACACAAGTGCTGTTCTAGAGGTAAAGTTGCCCCCGAAGATTGTTAAAACCCGTATGTCTCTAAAGACTAAACCAGAATTCAAGGAACCATATTACATGTTTTAATATCTCCTACCTGACTCTACTGAGGAATGTTAAAAAAGGAGTTTCCCATTTTTGGTTTTCAGCTGAAGCATCGATTCTCTTGCTCTCTTATTACATTACAATATTTTCTTCCTTTGTAATTTACATAGATTTTTATTTGCAATCCAAATGGAATCTTTTAATGAGTCTATGGAGTGGGACCACATGGCAATGATAATAACTTGCATGTCAAACATGAATACCACATACTCTTGAAAAAGAACTTTTTTAGTCTGAAAAACCCAATGCAGTGCAAGGTCATCTTTGTGCTACTTCTGCTTTATTAGCCTTTATGATCATCTTTAAGTGTTCCCAAACACGAGACGTCCCGAGAGTGTTTTCTTTCTTAATGGTTGAAATGTATCTTCTGAAAATGGGATTTTATAATTGTAGCCTGCCACTTCCCTTACCACAGTAATGGGAATTTACTGAATAGGAAGCAATTTCGACACTTAAATGTGCTGATGTGATGTTTCTTAATCACTTTAATGAGTTACATGCAACTAGAAATGGAATAGAATTTTCAATGGAAATATAATTAAATAAAAAAGTCATTTCCTGTACTTCTGACTTCCTACCTGATCATTTCTTTATTTACCTCCATAGAAAGTGTGCCTTCCAAGCTTTCAGTGATATTATTATATAGGCTAATTTGCATAATTCACTTAGGTCTTGAGAACTGAAAACAATAGAAATGCACAATGATAAATTTCATTACAAATCAAGTGCAGCAAGGCATGGTAAAGCTTCCAAACTGATTTTTTCTTTTTAAAGGCTGATATATTTACTAGTTTTACATGACTTTTCTTGAAATTGGCAATTTCTTGCTTAAATCCTGATCGGTCTTTTAATTATGTCTTTTCGGTCTAGCCTGCTTAAGATAGTTCTCAGGGGAAGCAGTAACATGGGTCAGTAAAAACTATAAGGTATTTGAAAGTCCTCTCTTCTTATATTTGAATGATTTTGGTGAGAAATCATTTTAAAAGTTTTACCATTCTTGCACTGTGATGCCATGGCTATATATATATATATATGTATATTTATTTATTTATTTTTAGAGAAAGGAGAAGGAGGGGGAAGAGGGAGAGAATCATCAATGTGCAAGAGGTATATTGATCAGTTGCCTCTTGCACACCCTCAGTTGGGGACCTGGCCCACAACCAAGGCTTGTGCCCCAACTGGGAATCGAACCAGCAACCTTTCTGTTTGCAGGCTGGCTCTCAATCCACTGAGCCACACCAGTGTGGGATGATGCTATCACTTTTGAACACTAATGATCACAGAGCTGAGCCAGGCAGTAGGCAGTGGTCACAAGATACCACAATACCAGGTCTTGTCATCAGCTAGGGAACAGATGGAGACAATTTGCCTGTCTTGGCTAAAGAATGAACCATGGATTCTGAGTCATTAGTCAGTTCTAAAATCATGAGACACCAGTTAAGATTCTCAAGTCTGTGTTTTCCGGGCTGTGTTGTCTTAGGTGACTTATTTAATCTTCCTGATCTTGTGTTTACAGAAATTTAAGGTGACAGTGATAATTTCTGTTCTACCTTCATTATGACTTAAAAAAAAAAAAAATAAGCATATGTAAATCTTTTATAAATAAAACATAAATTGGTTTAATCTGTTCTGATTATTTAAATGTAGTTACTGATTCACTATTGGAAGAGTTTAATTGGTAAACTTTGGTTTTTACATAAGTTGTCAAAAGGGCTTGCTCTCCCCTTCAATACAGTCCAGCAGGATTTATTTAGATGCACTGTGGGAAATACTTTTAGGTTTGTAGTTAGGTAAGTGGTTTGAATTTCAGTCAGACTCAACCCCAAGATTCTCTTTCCTTATTTTTTTAAATATAAAGATCTTTAAACAGGATGGACCTGAGGTGCATGTTCTCACATAGGAAGAATGATGGAGGACCCGCCTGTCTTCTCTCAGGCACGCGCCATTGCAGTGTGTGGATTTGTACTGAGTCACATTCTCCATCACGCTATGATGACCCACACATGTGAGCGTCATTTAACATCACCGTGATCTGTACTTTCTGTGATTTCCTCCCCCTCACATACAGGGCAACTATGTTGGTGTATGGCCTGATAAAGCAGAAAGATTACTGATGTTAAAGAAAAGTCTGGGGGTCTGGGTCTGTGTCCTGCCACGGCCAACTCATCTGAGCTGTAGTCTCTGTAAAAGTTAGACTTAAAAAACTATCCCAAATGAGATGCTGACCATCAAAGCATTTATAAACTGTAAAGGAATTCAAATGTAAATGTGGTTTTTTGTTTCAATTCAAATGTAAATGTTTTTTCTTTTAAAAACAAACCTGAGGAAATCCCTCTGTGTTTAATCTTAACATTCATTGCCAGGTATTTATTGAACTATTTCTCAGCATTGCACATAGCATATAAAATATATTTTCCATGTCTTGTATTTTATGCGTTATTAATATTTTACTAATTGATAACCGACTATTTCCACTGCCACCGTTATTCTGAGTGCTATACTTAGTCCCAAAGCTTTGATGTTACCCCAAAGTGAAGCTGAAAAGGAAATGGCCTTTGTAGACCAAGAGTAAGCAAACCCTGTTCAGCTGGGGGACCCTGAAGTTGTTGACTGCCACAAATGTAGACAAGTTGGATTGAGGTAATTACACCACTGGGTGTCCCTGGGACAGAACTTCCCTGTGCTATGCTATTCAAGTAGTTTTAACATCTGTCACCTTTTTTGTACTTGCAGGCAATCTCTGGGGAGGGAAGAGTGATGATGATTAGAAAAGAGGAACTAAAGATTGTTTCAGCTTTATTTCTGAAGAACTAGGTAGCAAGTTAAATAAATACTTGCATCAACTTAAATCTGGTAAAGCAAGAAGTACGGGACGATCTGCATTACTGAAGAGATGAAATGACAAAATGTATCTGTGTTTGTAGTGATTTAGAACTACTTGTACTGAAGTCACCAAGAATTTGAGAGCCGAACACAAAGGTTTTCAAATGTTTGCTGCATTGAAAAGAAAAAGAACATTTATAATTCTTTTCCCCCAAATGTCTTTATGTAAAAAAGAAGCCATGGCATTCAAGTTGTGGAATGTAAATCTTTTATTAAACAGTTGTCTTTCCACAGTAGTAAAGCTTTGGCATGTACAGTATAAAAAATAGTCACCAACCATAATTAACCCAAATTCCTCTTATCAACTGCATACTAAGTATCCTCAATGCAATTTTTTTTCCATATAAAAATACTGGGAAAAATTGATAAATAACAGGTAAGAAAAAGATATTTCTAGGTGATTACTAGAATCATTTTGGAAGAAGTGAGTACTGCGAATATTTTAAACATCACAGTAACAAGGACATGCCGTTCCTACAGTATTGTGGGCCAGACAGTTAAATGGAAGCAGAAGTGTTTAGGTAACTTTCCTTCTTAAAGTTTGGGTAATATCATTTCAGTACATTTTGCATCTGGGCTGTTGCATGTGCTTCCATATTGATCCCAAATCACAAGTTAGAATCATTTAAAATACTGAGCGGTATCGAATACTTTGGAACAGAACAAGCAATGTACTGCCCCCTTTTATGAGAAAAGTCTCAAAACACTCCCAGGGTGATGCTTGGAGAAGCTGTGAGTTGAGCTGAAGCTGGAGGAGTTCCTCTTCCGAGCAAAGGGCTTAAGAAAGAAACAAACACTAAGATGGGGCCTGCTAATGTCACTCCAGTTTGGATGGGCCTTGGCGGAGATCCATGCTTGGTTTTCTGGGTTGGAAATATTACTCCTGATAATCTTCTCTGTCAGCCTGTACATCTAAGGGCATGAAGCACTCAATGGGGCAGTTGACATTCTGTTAAAGTAGACGATGAAGAAGAATTAGCAGCAAATACTGCAAAGTGTACCAAAAAAAAAAGGGGGTGGGACTTCTAAGACAATTACTTACAGGTCGGAGAATAGTTTTAGCTTTAAGAACCTACCAATACCCTGCCTTTTGTCATCTAGTGGTTATAGTTTTAATGACGTCTTTTAACCTTTGTCGCCAAATCTGTTGCCCTCAGAATACAACAAGGATGCCAGCCTGTTAAACCAAGCACGCCGCTGTCCGGGGACAGCCAACCGACCTGGAGTCTGCACGATCCTTCCCCATGTGGGAAGGCCACCCTCCCCTCCACACCCCCACTCTTATTAGGGATTTCTGGACCCAAGGGTAGGTAGGACAACAACCATGTCCAGCTTGAAGCAGCTAGAGGAGCTTGAGACCTTCGTCCATTGTCCTTTATAAGATTATAAAGGGTCTTAAGTCTGAGAGAGGGGAATTGTTACAGAGCAGGGGGCACCTCAAAAAATTAATTAATTAATTAATTTTAAAAAGAACCTACCAATAGGCTCAAACTGGGTAATAACAGGTGATGTTCAAGAGTTTAATACATTAGGACCTAAATTATGTTACAGGATATAGTAATCTAGATTGGTTGATTCAAAAGATAACAGTCCCCACTATGTGACATTGCATTTAGGGGAGAAACATTCATGGTGCAAATGCACTTACAGTGTTTGAGTTCTGATTGTATCTCTCAGAGTACTGGTTGTTGTAGGGATGCTCGGGAGAGCCTTCGTGACCGGGCTCAGCCCCGGGTCTGCGGCAGTTGTCACAGCGCCAGCCCTGGGAGCAGAGGCATGAAGTCAGGGGGGGTTTATGATAACATGAGAACATCACAATTCAGTGCTTGTGTTAAGAATGTCATCTCTTCATTAGCAAAATATAAGCAGTTAAGCAAAGGACACTTTAATGATGATTTTGTGAATGTATAACTCATAGAATACATTTTGGCTGACTACTCATATCTTAGAGCCGCCTCCATTTCTGCTTTTCCTTTCTCCTGAAATGTTCTCTTTTCCTCCAACCCTCTCATCAGCTGAGGCTCATTCCAGCCCCAACTACCTTAATAAGCTTTCCCCACTAGATAACAGACAAGGTTTTCCTAGAATCCTAGAGCTTATAAAAGGGGCTTGAGGTCACATGGACAAAACTGTTCAATTTATAGGTAAGGACACTCAGAAGGGTGACCCACTCAGAGGGAGTGGGAAAGTCACACAGTGACCTGCTGGTGACGTTGGGGCTGCCACCCAGCTGAATGACTCCTGGCCATGCTCTTCCAATCGTACCACATTGCCACTCGCTTCTTAAATGGCTGTAGCCAGTGACACGTAGCCTTTATCCGACCAGTGATGGCCAGAGAGTGGGAGTGAGACCAAGCTGGGCCAGTGAGGCTCTGCCTGAGGCTTCTGCTAGAAATGGGAGGAAATGTGTTCCCTCTCATTGTCGTTCCTAAGCTGGAAGGAGATAAACCTGGAGCTGAGGGAGGCTACCTTTGTCACTGTCCCTCCTGGAGAGTGAAGCCAATACAAAGAAAGGAAATACATGACAGCGAGACTCCAATGCCATTGAGTAAGGGGCCCCCAAGCTGGTGGGTCCTGACGCGTTTCAGTTCTGTGAACCTTCTTTTGCCTAAATTAACTTGGACTGAGCTTTCCTCTTACAGCGAAAAGAGCCCTGAGTAATACAGATCACTCCTCTATAGTGCCAGTTCAGTATTTCAGACATATCCCTCCATTGAAAAGCATATTCCCCATAACGCCAAATACAATTATGGGTAAATGCCTACTTAGACAACCAATGAATCTTGCTTTCCTCTAAAAATATAACAGTTCCCACTCCTGTCTTAGGCGCTTCATTTAGCTCTTTGCTTTAGACCAGAAGAGGTGTCACACGTGAAAGGTTTCATGTGCGTAAATAATGAGATGCCCAAGTGAGACCAAAAAGTACTTCCCAACAAACTCACTCCCATCACATTTCCTTCTATACCAACCCCGTGCCCAGAGATGAGAGATCTGTGATCACGGTCTGTAAGCGTTAATGGGAAATACAGAAAGAGACTCCGCAGCTTCTCCCTATCGGAATGGGCAGGGCCTCCTGCCCCACCTAACCCCTTGGGGTGGAGGGAGACTGTAGCAGTTGACTGCCTGCCCCAGGTCCTCAGGTGGGGACAGAAGCAGACCCTTTAAGACTCTTCCCTGCTGCCAGATTAATCTTTTTAAAGGCCACTGTCTGTCACGCTCCTTTTCTTCCTGGGCCCCTGCAATTGGCTGTTGCCAAAGGCATCAACCAGGGATTCTCATCCTGGAGCGGGGAGCATCTCCTCCCGCATCAGAACTGGAGGGCTGTGCGGGAGGGTCTGTTCTCACTGAAACCAAAGGACTGTTAGGTCCCTTTACTTTTAAAGAGTCACAAGAGTCATTTGATTTTGAGATTTCAAATGTTAAGAGAAAGGCGCAGCATTTTTCATGATATGGAAGTAGAACAGATTAGAATTGGTTGAGAAGTACTGGTTTAAATAACAGACTTCCACAGCCCATCTAATTCCTTACCACAAGACACCAGGCCGAGGGGTGGCTCCCTGAAGCCCGGACAGTCAGCCCCTCCCCATCCCAGGGGTGTGATTACTCTGCTCTCTGCTTCCTCCCCTCCCTCAACCCAATTGGAACCATCCTAAATCCCAGCCAGTTTACATTTCTCTTTCTCAAGAAACTTTGCATGCTGATTTCAGCCTACCTGGTACTGTATTACTTGGCAGACCCATTAAGAACCTTATTTAATGAGCCTGACTTTCAATGTATGCTAATTTAATGCCTCTAGCTACCCCATCTTGAAGAGCCGGGACCATTTTCATTTCACCCCTATTCCTTAGCACTGTGCCAGACCTATAGCAGGAACCTCTATGTTTTTGAGACAATACAAAGAAAGGGCACTCTCTTAGATCTGGGGTGATATTCAAAACATTTAACAACGATGCTGCAGGGGCACCTGTTCTTTAGATTGAAGCTGGAGGCCCAGCACTACCCAACTTGAACACTTAAGTTGCCGAGGAAGAGAGACAATCACAAATGGGGGGCAACTGGAAAGAGTATTCAGGAGCTTTACCTGGGAAGCTGTGTGCCAAGCGGAAATAAGGTGTTTCAATATTTCATAAGGGGCATCACTAGACTATTAGGTACAGCATACACACAAGAAGCTTAACCCTGAATTGTCAGTTTATCTTGATCTTATCAAAATTGTAGGCAGCCTTACCCGCTGGCCTCCAAAGCATGTGCAGGAGCAAATAGCACCGAGATATTCCTTCTGCCACTGTTCTCCTACGTGGTACGTTTTCCCATCATCATAGCACGTTGTTTCATCTACATGGAGACATAAGTTAGGAGTGTGTTTGAGAATAATCAGACAGACTTGACCCATCTAAGGGGGTGGCTTCTGTTTCTTCCCTAAATTTGTGTCATCACAACCAAAACGCCACATGTTTGGGGAATCATTCATCACAGAGAAACTACTGTATACCTCATAGGAGAGCATTTCCAAAAACTACATCTAATAAACTGAGATGGTGGAGATTGTATATTAAAAGTTGAGTCTAAAGACCCATAAAGCTTTCTGATAACATTTCAATGCAGTTAATGATCAAAAAGCTCGGGTCAGAGCAGTGCTCAAGCGCCATCATTAACATTAAATCATGGCTCATTTCTGAAGTTTGTCTGCTTTCCCAAATCAAAAGATTAACAAACCCACTGTTCACTCCTCAAAGAGACCCAAAGTCTCCACTCGTTTCTCTGATTGAGAGTTATAGCTCAGTAATGAGTGCGGAAGTGCTTGACAAGGCACTAAAAATGATCTGTGGCCACATACGGGGATCACATTTGAATTCTCCTTTTCCATTTCCAAGGCAAGTGCAGCTCATCATCTGGCCATTTTCTCCCTGACGATCCCACTTCTCTCCAATCTTGAAGTTTACACCGTTGTCATGGCACCATTCTGCAGGGTGGGGGAAATCAGAGGCAGTTACTGGTGTGTTCTGACTCACAAGACTGAACACACTTGGGGTATGTCACAGGATTTTAAAAGCCAGGTATCTGGAAGGAACAGTAAGGAAAGTTAAAGGGCATCATCTCAATGGCAAACCAGTATTTTTTTTTTGTTGGATTTTAAAATATTATGTTCACCATTTAACATTTTTTGAGCTATTTTAAGAGTCAATATATTCCTCCATAGTCACGTCACAAGAACAGTCAGTGACCTTCGTTTGAATTCTCACTATTAAGGTAAAACTAAAGTAGTATTTGAATATTTTAGGACTAGACAGTCACTTTGGGTTTTCAGAGATCCAGGATACAAAACAGTTCAATTAACCGAAGTACAGACAAAAAACAAAACCCAAAGGTCAGCCGGTTTCTGTTTGCCACAACCTGTTTTTTGTAGATGAGAAGAGAAAAAGAATAAATCTGTGTATCAAAACAACAAAAACAAACAAAATGATAAATCAATGGTTACTGTCTCTGAAAATCAGACTGATTTTAAGGATAGCTAATAGCCACAGTTATACATCTTTACTATTACACATAAAAGATGACTTTTAAATCTACACAGTTTATATAGAAACAAAATACACTTCAATAGTTTGTAAAACAATACACTATTTCCATTTTATCAATGTCACTCAGTCCTTAAACTTTACGTTAATCAACAATTATGACATCTAAGCAAAGAATATATAGTGTGAGCCAAAGAATCACATAAATCAACTTTATAGCTCTGCTCCCAAAATTGCACCTCCTTATACAGATGATAAATACACATACTTAAAAGTAGTTCAGTTTCATAAATGAAAAACCACCTAATTGATGCCAAATGTTTAAAATTCCAACTCCTGAAGAGCATGACACTAGAGCTGCCCTGTCTTTCCATTTTCAGGTGGTCGAGCACAGGAGTCTGCATTAAAAAAATTAGTTGTGTTTCTGTTTCGGTCTGGATCATATCATTTCAGGTATACAAGTTAACTAAAATATTATGTTTTATTTGTCCAGATATGATTTCTGGATATGTCTCTAGAAGGCTTGTATGTAAGGCATAATGGTTAACATCTACAAAAACAAACCAATTGTCAATAATATATCCCCTAAAAACAAACATAAATAAAAGGTTTATAAATTCTACTACAAAATCTTAAAACATAATAAGTAATTCCTTGAATCATTTTAACTAAAAAACAAAATATTACAATTTTTGTATAATTTGAAGATCAAATATATTTTGATTGAAGACTCTCTTAATCATCTATAGATTACCTGTACTCCCTTGTGCCTGATGTGTGTTTGTATGTGTTACTATGATATGGACATGTTTGGTTTGTGTTGAAAGAGGCAGAGTGTTTGTTGAGTATAAATGTTTACCTCTGAGCTCACTCAACACTAAAGATTAAAAGAAACTTGGGGCTGCTTGTATCTCTCACTCGACCTGGCTCCCAAGAGTGTGACTTCGTTCATTTAGCATAACAGAAAATTTTTAAAAATCCTATTACCATCCCCAAGTTATTTTTCATTGACGCATTGACATACCCCCTTGAAATGAAGCACTATTCCACAAGTAAAATTTCCCATCATTTTTCTATGATGCAAAATGTTACTTTGAGTCAAGCAGTCTCCCCTCGTTTGCTCCATGTTTGGAAGAGCCCATGTCTGCCAAACATGATTCCTTGGCACACTGCAAATGCATGGGTCTGCAAGGGACAGACGGATGAGTGATGGACAAAGCAAGCTACTCACTAGATGAATCACATCTGAAATGACCACTGCCAAAGCCTAAGCACTGGCACGAGAGTTTAAAGCCCGATTCGGACAATCGCTCCCACTCCTCTCCGACGGCATAATAGGAAACCGTGTAGGGGTCGAAGCACGAGTCATCCGAAGGTGGGTTTAGGCCTTGGTCAACTACATGAAGAAACGGAGGAAAAAGCAATAAAAAGACATCTTATTGGAGGCTTTGGACTGTAAGAAGAAAACTCCTTATTCTATGTAGTGACTTTATCTAAAACAAAAATCCCAATAGCATTAAGAAGCATGCATCTGTTCTATCAAGGCAACAAGCTGCTCTAATAAATGACACTTAAATGTTGCCAGTGGACACCTGAAAACGCATCTTCAAAGGAACCCACCCTTTATTTTTTGTTATCAGCTCTGTAAAAAAGTCATTTCTTGCAAATCTAGCCTATAGAACAAGGAATGGATCTTGACGCAATTTAAGCTAGTTAAGAACTTCAGTGCACAATGCAAAGACTCAAAATGCCTCTCCGTCACTACGTCAGTGACCTTAAGCTATTATATTATAGTTCTCTGTAATAAGGGATGATACTCAAAATATCTCTACCTGCTTGGGAGTTTGTGAAGATTACATGAGATCATGGTTTCAAAGTTCTGGCCCATTACTAACTCTTAGAAAATGCTCACCAAATAAAGAATAATTATTAGAGGGCATCTTTTGCTTTTACTGCAAAATTTTAGCATTTTTATATTCCATTATAATGTGGTCTTCACTTTTATTTTTGTATATTTTGCTTAGTAGTGCAAAACTTTGAGATTTTGTACATATTATCATAATTATAGGACTTAATAAAATTAATTGTTCCAAATAAGAGGGAGCAATGGGATATAAATGACTTAGGAACATGTAATGGTGGCTCTTCATGTTGCTTAAGATCTCAGTCTTTGTGTCTTAGGAAAGTTTATTATAAAATAATTTATACCAACAAAGAATGTTTAAGTTATTCTAAAAAGTAAATGAACTAACTTCTGTGTCTTTGAATCTCACTGTGTATATTTCTGCTTACAGTGCAAAAATCAAAAGCTCAAAAGCCAGAGATATTTGAAGTGCCTAATATTTTAGAAGGAAACACCCTGGGGGGAAAAATAGAGTTTTGGAGAAACTAAGAAGGCTGAGATGTTTCAAAGCCAGGAGAACCTGACTAGAATGCAGAATATTGCTGCTGGGAATATGGAGGCAGAAAGAAAAATAGAATGAACTTAAACTGCTACTAGAACTTTCAAAAAGCCTCCTAAAAAGAGCCAAGAGTTAAAATTCCACCTGATTAAAGTTATGGAGATAGAATTTTTTTAAAAAAGGTGAAAAAGCACAAAAACCTTCATGTTCTTGAAAATTCCTTTCACGTGGCGTTCTACCAGTAAAACCACACAAAGCAGAAGATATGTGTTACCGTGGGTATACTACAACTAGCACAAAAGGGCTCCTTCCCCCTCCCCCAGATACTCAACTGCTGAATTCTCTGGTGTTTATACATGTAAAACAGCACAGTCAATGAGGAAGGAGGCTGACATTAAGTAAACTGGCCCTAAAAATAAAGCCAGTCACTTGTCAGGGAAAAAATTCAGCACTGCCTGGTGATAGAGAACCCTCTGGTAGGAAGATAGGGGATTTAGAGTTCAGATAATTTCCTAACTTATGTTCCTTGGTGAATCTTCAGCTGTTGCAGGTTGAAAAGCCAAGTAATACCCTACTGGTTTAATAGGATTTCCCAGGTGCTATGAAGAGGCAATGACCATTCAACCTCCATAGAGGTTTTGGATCTATGTAATCAGGAAAAAAAATTGAAACAAGACTGGAAATAAGGGAACCCTTGGGACAGAAATGAGTTGTGTTGATAGCATTTTACTTCAGAAACAAACACCAGCTGTCCCATGTCTGCAGATGGGGAATGTCCTTTGCAGGTCATCAGTTTGGGGACTTTAAAATGACTTAAGAGGACAGCAACATGGGGAGATGGAGACAGTCTGGGCAAAGGGGTCAGGAAGCCTGTTCCCGGTATTGACTCAGATTCAGAAAGGTGCTCATGAGCAGAGACTCAGAGTGTCAGACTAAATATCTGAAGCTTGTTCCAGGTCTATCATCACATAGCTGTTTGGGATTCTGAAATATGTGTGTGTTTTACAAAGACACCAGGATACTATGAGGGGAACATAATTATTTAAAGTTGCTCATCTATTACACAAAGTAATATTATTTCCCAAAGTTAAAGGACAAGTCAGTAGAAAAAATAGAAAAAGCATCCCACAGAGGGGAGCCTGGGCCTCAGTAACACAGGCGTTCACATACCCGAGTTGCCCACAGTGACAACCTCCTCCCGAACTTTGTGCCTCTCGTGGTCCTTCAATGCTTCCACAATGATGTTGTAGGTGGTCCCTCTGGTGAGACCAGTCAGGGTGGCACTAGCAGAAGTTCCAGGAACTCGGAACTACCATTATTGGCACATCCAAAGTAGGGAAGAAAGCGTGACAGTGAGAAACCCCCATGACTTACCCTCTTCTCTCACCCATAACCCTCCCTGTGTAAACAAAATAAAGGATGACAAAGAAAGACGGACAGGGGAAAGGTCCCAAACAGCCAAGGAGAGAAATGGAACTTCGGTGAATGGCCATCACGTCTCTGTGCCAGATCTTCCTGCCAAAAATCTGCCCCATGTGCTCCACAGTTACCAGGAGCCCTCGGTAACTCTAGGGACAGTCTCTGTTCCATCTGCTACACTCACAGGTCTGTACAAGCGATGCCCCCTTTACACAGAATGTGGACATGGTAGGGAGATTTATTCATCCCACACAAGGTGGCACCTGACCCCCACTAGGGTCTGTAAAACACTTTGGCAAATTCTCCAGCTCAAGTTTCTAAGCTCATAAATCTTTCATAGTTGTAGCCAGTTTTTAAAATTCTGCCCCTTTCTAAAACTAAGAACACAATAAAATTGATCCCAGGAAGACAAATGAAAGAATAAGAGTTTTAGTTAGAGAATCAATCACTTACAACAGCGGATATGCACAGCTTCACCTAAGTTCCTTCACCTTAGACCTATTGTAGATAATGGGACTCTTCAAGGACAAACCATAGGGTGGCATTTTAGCGCTTTGGGTACAAATTAAAATTCAGAGAGAATACTTCTCCCTCTTTTCTAGGATCATTTCTTTGTCTATATTACTAAGGAGCCTCAAATGGGTGTGAATAATGGAAAGGATTTCATTCTTTCTGCTAAACAGAAGCTAATGACACTCTGGTAGTCCCCCCTGCTGCAAAGTAGAACCATACTGAAATAAAAATTTTAAAAATTAAGGGTTTAAGTGAGCCACCTTTCTAAGAGGCCCTGGAAATGCAGCCACTTAACATGAGCTTTGGTGCCTTCAGTTTTCTAGCTTCCTCCTTTCCAAGCCACCCAGTCAGATGTAAAGAGAAAATTAATTACCTGTAAGGGTTCTTCATCTGTGCCAACTGGATGACATGAAATTATATACTCAGAGCTTTCCTGGAATGGGGTCCAAGAGATGGTTGTCTGAGAGAGAGCTTCTTGTCCTGTAGAAGCATTTGGATTGAGTCCCAGAACGTGAGGGTAGAGGTGATGGTCTACGTCTCCCCTGGGGACATGACCAATTTGGATCTCCTCATTTATATTCGGCAGATATGGTCCTGGCCTATGCCTTATGGGGGTGGCCGTTGTGGGCGGTGTGGTCCGCCTAAAACCATGCTCCTCAAAGATCATTTGTTGCCCAACACTGGGCTGCTGCCCCGCAGTGCCAGGAAGCTGAATACCGTTTCCAGTGCCATACCCAGGGTTGGTGATGGAAGGGGTCTTTTGAGCTGTGGAGGGAACATCCAAGATCTCTGGTCCTTGAAGGTTGGGGTGTGGAAGGGTTACCAGTTGGGGAAGCTCATCTAGCCAAGAGAGGTTAGAGCCAAAAAAGCAAAGCGTGTTAAGCTCCCAGAAGTACCAGCAGTAGTCATTATCAATTCAGGCAACAAAGACTGTTTATTGATTTGATCAAAGCTCCTGGCAAATTAGCAGTTCTTAGATCACAAAACACTTTTTTCAGAAAGAAATCTTTATGACTTGTTTCTCAAAGATTTCTATAGAGTTTATAATGAAAAAAGTGTTAGTATGAATTTATCATACACACAAAGCTTTATACCACTGAGCCCCAGTGAAGCTGCCTCTGCTCAAATGAGGCCTCATGGAATTGAAATGCTTTTCTTTTCTTTTGAGAATCATGTTTTAAGGACTAGAATCCACACTAATTATGTCAGCATCTGGGGTATGAGAATTCCAGAGGTTTGGTTCAATGGTTCATGGTTTGAAATGGTAAAAATAGATAAAAATACATACATGTTTGTTTTTTAAACTCTAACAGCATAAACATAGCATTTTCTTCAAATTAAACTAATTGGAAGAAAAAGTAAGACATTCTTTAGCTCCAACTTTCAGAAACCAAATAATATTAAGCATTTTTAATTTCAAAAAAAGGTATAGATAAATAGCAATGATAGTCATTTCACTTTTATATTTTTATATCTCTTTTGAACGTTTCAAAGGTGAATAAAAGTCTGTATTTTGACTGGCTAAGAAAAAAATAAAATGACTTTAAGGAAAAAAAGATTGAACAGATTATGTTAGGTTATCCCTGCTATCAAAGAGCACAACATATATGCTATGCTGTTAGAAGACAAAATTTCCGTGAGACATGCATCGAAACCTGGAGAAGCTTTTCACTGCAAAAGAAATCATTTGTAATTTAATTAGTTTTTTTCCTGTCTCCCCATTACCCTGAAAGTGATCTTTCTTTACCTGTCTTTTTCCTCCCAATCAGAGGCTCACTCTTCTGGTTGTTCCTAAGGGCAATGACTTGGATTGTGTACTCAGTTCCTGGTTCCAGACCTGATGGAAGGACAGACAGATTATCACATTATGTCTGTGGGCTCAGCTAGTCAAGTGGAAATTGATCTCATCAGGAGACACTCCTGGGGAGCAAGCGTCTTCACTGCCTCGGGCTGCTGGACTCTTGAAAGGTAAAATTGACTTTGCTTTTCTTCCATAAACATCCAAATACTCTGCATGTGATGGCCACTGAGCAAATTAATGATTTTACCATCAAATAGGACACCTGGATAGGCACTTGCATGCTAAATTTTCCCGGGCATTCTTTTAGCATATGATCTATCTGCCTTTTTGAATTCCAAAAAAATCTATCAGCATTGTACACCTCCAGTGGAATGCACATTTGGGAGAGATCACTGAAGATGATATCCATGGATCTGCTCAAGCCTAATAACCAGATGGCCCTCGGTGAAGGATCAATGAAAAGTGAGACAACCGGGTTAAGTGCTCTGCAGGAGACAATGAACAACCTTTATGGAGGGCCTAGAGGAAGCATCCGATTCAACTGTTCCCATATCTGATTTTATTTTCCTGTCCCCAAAGTTTCTAAAACAAACAAAACAACAGTGTCTCCTTCTGGTACCAGTGTGTTCTCCAGATGATACCCTAACACATAATTTGAAAACTTAATCTCTTGGAGAAATATAATACCAGAGGCCCGTGACCTTTCCCACTGAAATGGACAACTCTGAATCCCCGAGCCAGGCATTCTCTCTACTATGCAGAGCTGGGAATCACTTTGCCTCATGAAGGGCAATGAGTGGAACTCTGGCACCTCCTACAAAATCATCAGCTCTTTAGGGAGTTGAGTGAGAGGAGAGGCTTAAATTAGCTAGTTTGCCTTGAACTATGTATGTTTTCTAGAACTGGACTGACAAGTACCTGGCAGATGTATAGCAAATAAAGAGATTTTAGTCATGCCATTAGGGCAGCATCAGAATATTACTCCTTTTATATGACTTCATGCCGTTTGAGATGTACTGAGCTCTGTAGCTCCTATACAGAAAATGCTTTGGGGGAGCTATCAGCAACGGGCTTCTGTTCTCCTGGTAAAGCATTGCAGACACAGCTGGAGTCTGCTAAGCACTTTGTGTCCCAGGGAATAAGGAGGAAAAACAGTAGCATGGAAGCAGTAATACCAGTAATAGTGGCCTCTGTGACACCAGGGCGGGGCCGCGGGACCACTTCTCTGGGAGCGGAGCCGGGCTTCTCATACTTGATGATGTAACCAGTGATCTTGGCCCGGGGCGGCTGCCATGACACCAGCAAGGAGTTGGGTGTGGTTGCCAGGAAACGCAGGTTGGACGGTGCATCAATGGCTACAAGAAACCAAAGTTAAGTCTCTAAGAAATGAAAAACCGAGAAAATTACTCCTGTGCCCTTTTTCCAGTCCTTATGAACAGAATCAGAGAGTTCTGTAAGCTGTAAAAATGATTCACTATGATCTTTAAGACAAAAATATCGGCCTCATTTTTGTTTCTTAAGTTCACAGGACTGACCACGTAGAGGTCAGTGGCATTTCTTCAGCAGAAAGGATAGTTACCAGTGGAGGCGTCGATGATCACCGGGGAGCTCCGGGCATTGTCATTCAGGGTGTACAAGTAGATCTTGTAGTCAGTGCCGGGTTGTAAACCTGGGATTTGTGAAGAGATGATTTTTATCAGATCTTGATTTATTAGGACGTCTCAAACTCATTTGCAATTTTCATGGTTTCTCTATTACCCTGTCTGTATATGGACCACATAAATGGGTCACATTGGAACAGTAAATCAGAGCGTGGCGTGGGTATTGACTGTTCACGAGAAACCTCTCTCAGAGGAAAAATCGCTGATGCATACAAAGACAGTGGCTAAAATAAATCTGAAAATACAAAAATGCTACGTCTGAAGTGGCCCTCTTGGAGAATGAGGGGCAAGTACTTATTGAGTGTTTTCTCTTCATCATAATCAGATGGTCTTTGATTGGTAACTGCAATCAGAACTTTAAATCTCAAAGAAACTTGAATTAACCCAGATACTGAATATACTCTGACTACAAATTTGACCTTTGTGAATGTGCTGTTTGATTTTTTAAATTTAATTATGCTTCATAATCTTTGCTAATGTCAAATCATTTCTTTATTTACTGATTTTTGGAGTGAGGGAGAGAAGGAAATATCAAATTGTTGTTCCACTTACTTATGCATTCATTGGTTCATTCTTATATGTGCCCTGACCAGGATTCAAACCCACAACCTTGGTGTATTGGTTTGATGCTCTAACCAACTGAGCTACTCGGCCAGGGCCAATGACAAACTATTTTAAGTTTCTTTTGGTTTAAGCATTACATTACCACTTTTTTAATATAAGAAAGGATACATTGATTAAAACCAAAATGATGAATAGAACATGTCATTTCTCTGGCAAACATTAAATAAAATCAGGCATTCAAAGGACAAAACTATTTCTGATCATGGTTTGAAAATAAGTTTTTACATAATAGAGCTGGGTTATCATAAAATGCTGAAAATAAATTTAATCAGTGCAAGTGCTAGAATAATAAGCTCATCTATGTGGCGAGCAGCAGCGAACAAGCATGGTCAGTCCCGTGAGGTCCCTGACCTGTGATGGTGTAGCTTCTGACATCTGGACTGATGGTTCTCTGAACTGGAGTCTGGCCATTCCCTGGCATGGCTTCAACCTGGAAGCCGGTGATTGTCTCAGTCTTGGTTCTCCAGCTAATGGTGATGGTGGTCTCAGTAGCATCTGTCACACGAGCCCTTCTTGGAGGGCTGACATCTGCATGGGATCATAGCCAGAGATTAATGCCTGGCTAGTTCATAGAGGTAAGGTGGTGATATTTTAAAATCTTCCTTTATTATACACAAAATACATCCATTTCTAAACATGGCAATGTATATATTTTCTCCTGCAGCATCCAGAGAGAAAGGTTGACAGTAATTAGAAACATAAAAATATTCACCTTTTGTTTTGAAGAACTAAAAAACACTTGTTACAGATATTATCAGTGGTTCCCAAGGCGAGTTTCATAGTATCTATAAATCCCCCAATAAATGTTAAAATTATTAACTTATTAAAATGTACCATATGTGTGGTAGGAGTTAGAATCATATGGCCAGCTAGGAATAATATATACATGTACTGCTGGTATTTTGTCATTTTTATAGGGCTTCATATTTTTTCTCTCAACAGATGAAACACCACCCCTTACTTTGTAGATGAGGAAACTTTGACACTATATGATTTCTGAAAGAGCATATCATGAGTTATTGATATGGCAGAAGACTAGAGTCTGAGCCCAATTCTGTCCAATACTTCTGCGCTGTTAAGATACAGTAGAAGGCGGCATGTACCCCCCAAACTTAACTCTATAAAAGCAAATTCCAACAAGTAGAGCATAAATTACATGTTAGTCCTCGTTCATAACACGAATATTTTAACATTATGAAATGATCCCCTTTGTGGACCCCTAGACCACTCTGTGGGGGAGGGGTGCATAAAAGGTGACAATGGTTAAGTCAAAGGGGTGGGTGAGGAAATCAAATCCCAGATTGGGAATCATTCCATGGATAACTTAGGGATCTAGAAAATCATTTACCATTCTTTAATTTTTATTTATACAGAATGCTTTTGGATACTAAAAAGTTTGATTACTCACTCTCCAGAGTAGTAACAACTCCATAAGCTGGTCTGCTTGTCAAAGTGTCCTTCAGAGCATAAACACTCACTTCATATTTGGTGGCCACCTAGAAAGAAGGGCACAGTAAGCTTTAGCAATGGGAAGCCCAGGGATTTTCACTCCAGCATTAGAAAAACAACATGGTTATAAAAGAAAAGAAAAAAAAAAAAAAAACTAAGAAAACCTACAGCATTATAATTTCCTAGATTAATTTTGTTCCTACACTACAGGCAATCAACAACAAATTTAAATTACATGAATTTTAAAATGCCCTCAGAGGTTAAGCCCAAGTAAGCCATCACTTACATACTTACACTAAACTGATACAAAATGAGGAAAATGGGTATTAGCCTGTTTTTGTCCCTTATGAACTAATAGGTATAAACAACAAATTTTTCTGATCATAGGGATGTAAAGAGAAGTCTCTATTCTATCTCTGAACCCTCTTTCTGTAGTTGCTTCTGGAACTGGGCTAATGTTAAACTGTACATCAATCTCCTAGGCTCCTGGCTCATTTTTTGCACGCAGGTCCAGAAGGACTAGAACTGTTAATAAAGATAGGGTCAGGCTGGGTTGGTACAAACTGGAGAATATCCCCTGCCAAAGTAACAGAGTTCAGAAAATGCATAGTAACTTAAGTAGGTGTATGCATTCAGCCTGTAGATATATAAATTGTCCCCACCCACATATAACCTTTTAAAATAAACAGAATACATTTAAAGAGCTGTTCAACATCCAAAGTGATTTTTTATAAAATTGATATACAATTACAGTAAGCTGATTTGATGGCTGGGGCAGACTACTATTAGATTTATTATGATATTATATTCCCACCACCTTAAACTGTGTAAGAGACTGCCTACTTCCTTATTGCAATGAAAAAGCACACTTCTTACCATGAGTCCTGATACAACCACAGAGGAGCTGTCGGGAGCAAGGTTGATTTCTTTCATTGGGCCTGTCTTCTCCTTGGGGGTCACCCGCACCCGATACCCAGTGAGCTGAATATTGGGTGCTGTCCACTGGGCAGTCAGGCTCGTTGGTGTAACCTGAATGAACTTCAGGTTGGTTGGTGTAGGAATGGCTGTCGGGATGGTCATTGGTTAGAGGTTATCTTACAGGAAATGGGGAAGATGGAAAATAAAGTGAATTCCAAGAAGTAGACTAGATTGTGCTTGTCTTTGGTTAGGTGGGTTCCCTGATCAAAGATTCGGTACAAGAAAGTACAAGAAGGGATGCAAAATAAAGAAAATGTTTTCTGGAAAAAATGTTGTATATTCACCAATGCTCAGAATCACTGGAAACACAAGAAAATGTCAGCATTCTAGAAGACTAGGTTTTTAGAAGATGTTTTTGCTTTCCCTTAAAGATTTTTTTTTTTTAAGTCAGAATGACTTATTGGCCCATTGAGATTGATTTTTCCATTTATATAGAAAGATGAGCAATATCCCTTTTCCTATATAAATTGTATTGGTATGGAAAATGATTTCACACAGTATTCCATACCCTAAAAGTTAGAATTATGTTTTTATTCTCTTTATTTGGACCCCGTGGCAGATATCTCTGCTAAACTGAAGTATTCTCTGTGGTGCAGCATTAGAAAATTGGATCATAACAGAAGCAGAAAAGAGAAGCAAAGAGCAATGACACAGACTGTCACCTCCAGGGTTTACGCTGTCACGAGGACACATCTTTAGCATTCCCCTGTGCTTCAGAAACAAAGCACCAGATAATAAAGTACTGTGGAAAGCATTTGCCCTATGTGTCTGATTCTCAATTCTTTAAGCAAATTATATACCGAGCACATGATATCAACCCGGAGAGGGAAGGTCTTACCCACATGTTCCCAGAATGATGCTGCTATGAATGGCCCATCTGGGGCTCCTTTTTTAGAGTAAGCTCTAGGATGCCAGACTTCTTTCCTTTATACACAGTGAGTATAGCCACAGGGAGGAATAGCTTAGGGACTAATCCACAATTTTAGACTTATCTTCAAACATCTTGCTTTCTGGCCTTGGTTGTAAGCCAAGCTACTCCAAAATGTCTGTTTATTAGACTTCATCTAAATATTCCCTAAACTTCATTGTTTAGTACTATTCCTCTTAAAGAGGGCCTTTCCTTTTCTTTTCTTCCCCCTTACGTGGGAATCAATAGCCTGATAAAGTATAATTCATTCAGCAGGCATAAAGCCTCTGCTCCCATGAGCACCCAGTGGTGCAGTTAACGATATACCTGTGTACTGGGTTCCAATCAGGGGCTGGCTCTCCATATCATCGTGCAAGGCAACCACACTGACGGTGTACTCAGAACCAGGCCTGAGGCCTTTCAGCTCTGCAGTGTCTTCTTCACCATCAGGTGCAGGGAATAGCTCATGGATTCCATCCTCAGGGCTTGAGTAGGTCACCCTGTACCTGGAAACTTGCCCCTGTGGGCTTTCCCAAGCAATTTTGATGGAATCGACATCCACATCAGTGAATGCCAGTCCTTTAGGGCGATCAATGTCTGTTAGGCAAATTAATGGTAAGAGGTTATGTGAAAAGCAAGTTGTGAAATAAGCATTTTTATAACGTGCAAAGCAGTTCTGCAGATACCATTTTCTGATGAATTAAATTCCAATTAACCCATTATTACATAGAAAATTACCTGACACATGTCAAAGTATTTTTGATTTAGAAAATATTTAATGTCGCATCACTTAATTAAAGCAGGTGTTCCCGAGATGTGTAGGCACCCTGCAAAATGTCCTCACCAAGAGGATTTACTTGTGTTAATTTTAAGATAATTCTACCAAAATTTGTTTTTGCGATGTGATGTTAGGCTCACAGACCTGGATTTTCTATGCCTTGGAAGTGGTAAAGTTGATTTTCAATGTTAGATTTCCATTGTTATAAGTCTTCCTTTAACTCTTCTCTCCCATCCCACCCCCTTTAAGTATTTACATTCAACACTGGTGCAGCCACAGTCCTGCAGATGCTCTGAACGTAATAGCTTCAGAAGAAACACTTCGAATCAACTTTACCATCCGGTTGTAGAAAAGACAGTCCTGGCAAAATATTTTGTAGACGTGCTATTGGCAAATAAGATTTTGCTGAGGCCATGTGAGCAAAAGAAAATTAAAGCACAGCAACTAACTATACTTGGTGCCACAACTTCTTTCCCTATGTGTTCGCTGCTTGGCACTGAGAAGAAAAAAAATGTCTGTATAGGCCTCAGCCTACAAACTAACCAGCAAGTCGGCTCTCCCCATGTATGATCACAAATGACATGCAGAGGGCATTCAGACACCTAAGAACAAAATATGACTTTGAAAATGGAAACTGAGCTCTGGTTACGTACTGGTTACTGCAGTCTGGACCAGAGGCTGACTCTCCCCGTTTTGATTCTGAGCATAGACGCTAACCACATACTCCACTGTGGGCTGCAGGCCCTCGATGGTCATTTCAGTTTGATCTGCAATGGGAGTGAAAAACAAATGCAGCATCTATGTCATCCACTGGAAGGTCATCCAAGTGACGTTCAGATTTGGGGAGGAAATATGTGGGGGCCTATACTTTCATTGGCAGATTTATCGGGAAAGTATGGACGAGTCAGACATGGATTTCCTCTTGGACACACATGTTCACTGCTAATACAAACTGTCATATTGCAATAAAGTCACACTAAAAGATAAGTACCCCGTGGTGATATATATCTCTCTCTTTCCTCTAAAACTCCAACAGCTCTTCTTCTGCCTCTGTGATTTGTTTCCTGAGCCCACGAAGTGCAGCTGGCTCACTTTTTTTACCTCTGTGACTTTCTAAATAAATTTTCACTTGTATTTGAGGAAAAAAAGAAAAAGACATTGCCTTAGGATCCTAATTTCACAAGTATTTTATATAAAAAAACAAACAAGGGCTGAAAAGATCCTGAAAAATGAGTTAGACCTTCTCTCTCTTCTTGGCACGCGTGGTAAACAAAACCGCAAAGGTAAAGTTCATAATTTAGGATGTCCACACCATCAAACAGGGCTGTGAATGTGAAAACAGAACTGCACTTATCCTAAAAATTCTGTGGAGGGAATAACAATCTTGAGCCCTGGATTCACAGATGGGGAAAGTTTGACATCATGATATAAAAATACATAGTACTCAGAGTAGGTGGCTATTTGCTTAAAAAGCATGCGGTGTGGGCCTGCTCTGTTTTTCCTGGTGCATGTGAGATGCTGGCAATTCTTACCTGGACCTGTAGTTTTAGTTTTTGTTGGTCCCAGGCCATTTTTGGGAGTGGTGGTCACTCTGTAACCAGTAACAGGGGAACTCGAAGGCAGCCACCTGACACTGATGCTGTTGTCCTGAACATCAGTCACTTGCATCTGGGATGGCTTGTCAATTTCTACAAATAAAAGGAAGGAGAAACCAGTGAAGCCACAGTCTGTGGAAACAAGCCTGGATGTGTCCTTCTCTCCGGTTCTGGTACCTACTGGATAATCTCTTATTATAATTAATGACCCCCAACTATTTCTTTCGCAGAAACAAAGATAGCTTTTGGGAGGTGGGCAAAGCCTCTCAATACCATTACCTACTTCCAAGATGGCTACTTCATTCACAAAGAAACTACATTCTAATTCAGTATTTATCTTATTACTTTATTTTCACTCATTCATTTATTAACAAATATTTATGAAACACCTTCTATGTCTGTCTCTATTGTAGGCACGGGGACTACTCAATTAATAAAACAGACAAAAATCCTTGCCCTTGGGGGTATTTCTTTGTACATCTGGCTCAAAACAATTAGCTGTAGTCAATTTCATAGAGAAAAGTCAATTTCACAGTGAGGGAAATCCCTTAGGAGAACATTGTACAAACCATCTGAGTAAATATGCCTGTGTGATCCCAGAGGAGGAGTGGCTACCTGTTCGATAATCAATGGAAACTGGCTTGCTGCTTGCTGGGCTGTCCCCTCGGCCAGTGACAGCATAAACAGTGATGGTGTAGTCTACTCCAGGTCTAAGGCCACTGATGGTAGCTGTAGACTTGCTCCCAGGCACAGTGAACTCCTGGACGGGGCTGTTTCCTCCTGTTTGAAAAGAGGTTTGTCAAAATCCAACAGACTGACAGATACTTTGGAATTGCTGAGTAACTGAATCCACATATTGAGAGCATCATGTAAGTCATACCTTTGCTTATTCCCTTTAGGAAAGTGCTATTAACATGGCGTGAACAGAAACCTGTGTCTATTTATGCATGTGGTAAACCTTGGTAAGTTGGGAAAAACAGGGACAAAATGGCAGTTAATGATATTTTAACATTCCGGCTTTAAAAAGTCAGAGCTGTGGATTAACATGAAAAGGGAAAAGAAATCCTCGACCTGGGATTGCATAAACTGTGTTCCTTTTTCAAAATTTTAATAGAATATATTCATATTAAATAAAAATTTGAAAATGCAGAAAAGTAAAAAGAACAATGCAAATGACTTATTATTTCACCACTGATGATATATATGTGAATTTGCGGTCCTTTCTTCCTCAGATCTTCTGTTCTCTCTCTAGGATTATACAAACAACTTTTTATCTTGATTTTGCTACCAATTATATTGTGCATATTTTCCATTTTTTCTTGGAAAAAACAAGGAACTTTCTTTAATTACGTGTTCACTGTTGGGCTTTCAGATTTCCCACGATACAATCTGATTTGATTAGAGTGTGAAATAGCATTTTGCTAACGCACCTGTTTCTCCATAGGTGATCCTGTAATATCTCACTGTGACAGCAGGAGCTTCCCAGCTGATCATTACGCTGTTGGGGGCTGTGGCAACAACTTCCAGGTCCCTTGGAACATCAGAAACTAGAAAAGGCAAAGAAAAATTCTTATGTCCGCGACTTTCAAACAATGCCCAGATTCACACTTTGTTCATTTTCCAGGTAATTGTCCCTGTGATTTTTTTAAATATAATAATTTAAATATAATAATGTAAATACTATACAATATTAGCAGGATTAAATATGAACAATTCGGGGTAAGGAGTTAAGGAGTCAATTCAAATTCTGATAAAATGGTTATGTCAGTTGAATGGTTTTCTTTTTACCCTAAACTTTTTATTTCGAAAAACTTTTAAATAACAGGAAAGCTACAAAATAATATAATGAACACCCATATCCCCTTCCTATAGGTATTTGCTATGTGGTAACATTTGCCTCTCTCTGTCTTTTTGTTAATCCACTTGAGACTAGGGTATAGATCCCATGATAATACCTTTCCCCAAAGTACTTCAGCATCTACCTCCTAAGAACCTTGACACTATGGCAATAAAATAATTAACGTTTTTAAGGTATATTTGAAAGAGCGTTTTCTATATTTTGAATAAAACTGTAGTTATTAAAAATGCATGAATATCTAAATCAGGTGAGAAATTTCTTGAGATTAAAAAAGTATCTTCTCTAATATAATCTAAGAAAGAGATTTTTCTCCACGTGGTCTCTCACTTCCCTCTCCATGTCTCATAACCAGTCTGTTTTTTAAGAGATGATGACTCAGGCAACACATACCTATTTCACAGGAGATGTCACCTGCATAGGAAAGCGCCCTGCGTTTTTTTGAAAACCAGAAAACAAGTTACCTGTTGACTGCTGGCCCACCAGTGGGGGACTTTCCTCTCTGCCATTAAGCGCAACAATGCTGACCACATATTCTGTGCCCGGATTGAGGTTGCTGAGGGTGATGGAATTCCGAGTGGGGGGCACCCGGTCTTCTCGGGGTCTTCCACCTGCGCGTTCGGGATTATGGCGAATCCTGTAGCCAGTGATGGTGGCTCGAGGAGCAATCCAATGGACAGTGAAAGAGTTGGCAGTGATATCAGAAAAGTCAATGCCAGTTGGAGAATCAAGACCTGTTTTTCCAACCCAGGAGAGGAAGAGAGAGGGAGAGGGGGGAAAAAAAAAAAAGACACCACCAGGTGAGGAAGTGAGAAACTTCGGGAAAGTAACATACAGCCAATGTTTCTGTTTTTTCATTAACGCAATTCATTGCCATAAACCTCAAGTTATGATTTATTTGCTGGTTCTAAGCCACATATAAAGTTCCAAATCATAAACTGGCTCAGTTCCAAATGGATAACTCAAGCACTCTTTTTCTTTCTCTCTTTCTTTTGCTGAGCAATCCAAGTGTCATTATAGTAGGTTTCTGGATCATATGTGAAGAATTCGGTGCTTAAGATATTCTGGAAATTGACATTTGTAAATGCCTCCATGTTCAGTATTCTGTATTTCTATCTTATAAGTTTATCTCTGAAAGTGACAGCTTCTCACTCTCAAGCTAAGTCTTTGTCTCTCAAAGAAACTTTCTATACTCATAAGAGAACTGATATGCCAACAGGGTGATAATGATGGCAAACATAAAACTAAGACATTATTCTGGACCAATTACAATGCAAGTAATTCCTCATCAGTGGAGAATTGAGTGGAGTATAGAAAAATTAGCAAGAATTTGGAGTTTATCTCAAATTCAAATCATGTAACTTCTCTGGGACTTTCAACACATTTCTGTTCCAGTTATAACATTTACTTATTCTATTCAATAATGTACTCAAACCAAATTGAGATATCACAACTCCTTTTTGGAAGCAAGTGGACTATAATAAGTAAATTAATGGATATATTAAACTGTATTTTTTAAGGGAAAAATTAAAAGCACTCCTCTTTAAGACAGGACATCACATTATGGGCTTCAATTCAACTTCCTTTTTATAGTAAATGAAGATTCCATCAAGCAGAAAAAAAGAGAGAAACTTGTTGGCTTAGTAAAAGAGGGGAAATACTTATGACAACGACAGTGTTGGTTCAGCCATTAGAGAGAACCTCCTAGTGAGAAGGCCTGCTTCCCATCCCTGAATAATAGACAACAAAGTTTCTGGACTAATTTCAGTGTTCTCTGGAAAAAAAGAGTAGGATCTTAAGAGATCGAAAGTCAGGGTGATAGTTGAATAAGGTGTCTTTTAATTTTCAAGACCAATGATCAGAAAGTAATGACAAGGCTACAAACACCACCATCCCCACCACAACAGATGGAGATGCATTTTTAGAAGTAGCATTCCATTTTTGTTATTTAAAATTGGTAGGTGAACGCTACTTGATGAGCGTATTGCCAACGTGACTCACCTGTTCTCTGTCTTCCTCTGACAGGTGTGCTCTCGTGTTGTTCATAAACACTGGAGACACTGACTACATATTCTGTGCCAGGCAGGAGATCTGAAGAGGCAAGTGGGACTTATTGTAAAATTGTGCTTGAAAGCAGGAAACACCAAAGCTCCCCTGGGACTATTTCCACTTGTAAAATAACTAGGAGTCCAGTCCTTTAGCTTACTTACACCTGAGTGAATGTGGCTACCTGGAGATGGGCTAAGGAAGGGTCACCTTGCCCTGTAACATCTCTAAGCCTGTGTGAGTGTCACTCAGCCTGATCTGCAATCAGATGGAGTTGCTGTAGCATAGTAACATTTCTGTCATCCACTTCACAGAGAGTCTGTTGAGGTTATGTGACAACCTGGCCCTGTGGCTTATCATTTATTCCTCAGAGCAACCCAGTGAGGTAGTTCGCTACTTTTTCTAAAGTTTATAACAAACTGCGCATATTTTAAGTGTACATTTTGGCAGGTTTTGATATATGCAGACACTGGTGAAACTGTCACCCTATTCAAGATAATGAATAAATCTATTACCTCCAAAAGTTTAGTTTACGATTGTTCCCATTTTATGAATGAGAAAACTGAGGCACGAAGAAGTTAACTTCTTTGATATACTTGCCCAAGGCCATACGGGGGTTGACCTGGTCCATGGCCAATGGTCTTAACAATTAACTTTTGGTTCTGCCACATTAAGATGAGAGCAGAATACGTAAAAATTCAAATATACATTCCCAGATAGCCTCTCATGTTGAAGAACCAAAAGGTACAGAGTAAGGTATCTAACCGTTGAACACCTGCTCATTAAACCCCAATCCCTTCCATATCATCTCCCCCTCAGCCTTTCTGCAGAGGCCTGTGCTGAGTGCTTGGACTTCACTTTCCTCCATTCTGCTCGGCCAGGGGCCATTTACTTGACCACTGGGCACCCCAGCTGTTTTATCTGTAAAACAGGGTAATGATGGCTACTCTGGGGGGAAATGGCTACCTTGAAATCTAGAGTAGGATCTAGAATAAGATCTTAGAACACAGGCTGGACATGTGCCAGGTCTGTGGCTTAAGGTGGGGCAGACGGGGTTCCTGAAGCAGGGGCTTCTGTATTAGGTGATGTAACTACTGATTCGAAGTACTTCAGAAGGGAAACAACCGTCCCACGGATAGGCAGATACGAAGATGCTCTGGCCCTCAGCCACGAAAGGGGAAACCCAAACTGTGGTGGTATGCTGAGCTGTCTTTCACTCTCTTAAAAAATGTCTGAATGACAGTATTTTCATACCGTCATTTGGTAATGGACCTAAATGTGAGCTATTTGTCCCCTCATGAAAATACTGAAAAGCAACATCGGCTGGAAACACAGCACCACGTAGTAGCCCACTTATACTTCCTTTAATAAAAGCTATCTATTTCAAAAGAGTAGGAACTAGAAAGAGACAATTTCCATAAATTGTTGTTATTTTAATGGCAGTTGTTTTCTAAGTCCTCAGCCTTCAGAGAAATCTTGCTAACAGATTCTTTTTGAAATACAAATTAAACTGGCTCTCTCTTCAAAGGAGCATCCTGGTCTATCCTGAGTAACCAGTCACTGTTTCCATGTTTTCAAATGCTAACTAGAGTCCCTGCTGACACTGGGGGTGGGGGGAAGGGAGAGAGAATAAAACAGATATGGTGACATTATTTTTAATCTTCATCCTCTCTGAACAGTCACATTTAGTCATATAATTTCTCTTGATATTCATTATTTTTTATGTGCTTATTTGGAAGCATAACTTGTTTGAAGTCTTCAGACTTCATTGCTGGTGTTTTTCCACCATAATTTTTAAAAAGTTGTAGATATTAAAGATGTATTAAAATAACAATAAACATGACATGTTTCAAAATTTACATAGCTGCAGGTCAGCTTTGGAGTTCAGTTCGTAGTTCTGTTGTAGTTGTCTTGATCTTATTTGCTCCAAACATGAGCACTCGGAATTCTTTCCTTACGCTCTAGCTTAGTATTTACTGAACAGATACATTTGACCTCTTACTTGTTAAGACAACTGCGTTGTCTGATGGAGAAATTGACAACTCCGCAACGTCTTCCTCATTTTTCACAGGTGAGTACCGCACCAGGATGTTAGTCAATTCAATGGATGGAGGTGGGGCCCAGGTGACACGAATTGTGTCTGGACCAACATTGGTGAATCGCAGGTCAGTGGGAGCAGGGACAGCTGGTTTCCAAGAAGAAGGAAGACTTAAGTTAATGCAATTTTAAAATGAAAGCTAACAGAAGTAGCTGGCAATGTAAAAACAATATTTCATGCATGAAGGAAACAAGTAACAATCATGCAAACAGTTTCATCTAAAGCTAATCTAAATGAGAGTAAACTATAGTTGACCCTTGAACAAAACAGGTTTGAACTGCCTGAGTCTAGGTGGATTTTTAAAAATAAATACTGAATGTATTTTCTGTTCTTTATGATTTTCTTAACACTTTCTTTTCTCTAGCTCACTTTACTATAAGAATAGTACGTAATTTGTATAACGTACAAAATATGTGTTAATCGGCTGTTGATGTTATCAGGAAGGCTTCCAGTCAACAACAGGCTATTAGTAATTAAGTTTTGGGGGAGTCAAAAGTTATACATGGATTTTTGACTGCATGGGTGGTCAGCGCCCCAATCCCTATGTTGTTTAAGGGTCAATTGTACTGTTAAAAATAAACCACTACACCTAGTACTGTTAGGCCCCTTTAACCTTTCTGCCATCAATTTATCTTAATGATTTTCATACACTTTCAAATATGTTGATCTTAAGTACGCTATTAATACCACTGAAGATTATTTTATCCCAGGCTGAACAGGCTCAAGTTGCCACACAGCAAAGAGAAACATAGCGGTACTTTCCAAAGAAACACATGCACACAGACAAAAAGACAAGAGGGTCCTGAACTTCCCCCTGACGCAAGACCACTAGAGCTACAATTCCATTCAGTAAACACTACTTACAAGTGAAGAGGGTTCATGCAAATTCGTTCTCAGCATGTTTCTTACCATGCAGGGCAGAGAACGTTTATAATGTTGCATGCTTGTCCCCAGACTGAGGTTAAAAGAGGAGTTTCTTTACCTCCCTATAGCAATGGAACTTAAGAGTGCTCCAGATTTTATTTTCTCTACCTCCACTCTACCCTACATTTCAATGTGTTTTCAGTCAGCTATAAAAAAGGAACATGGTCGAGATTATCGAAGAGTAGAAGGAAACACATAAGGGTCCATTTTGGACATCCATTTCTTATTAACTGGTGCTCATTACACAATGTGGCATTAATGTTAGATCATTTTTTAAAAATTACAGGTCTGCAAATTCAATTAACCTTTGCCATGTTGTATTTACTAGATCAGATATCTACATTTCTTTAGCTGTATACCTTTTAGTGCTTTAAATGAAAGCATACTTAAGGCTACTTGAATATGTCTTCATCCAAATAGTTTGGCATCTGCATATGTTTCCTTCCTCCTCCAACCACCTTCTCTTAATCTTTGGCAAGTTGCTGGCTTTTCCACTGAAACATCCACATTTAACCACAGGGCCTGGTGGCAGCATGCAACACCATCCGTGTCTCAAACACAGAAGTTTTCAAAATTCACCCGTTTGCTGTGTCAGTGTAGTAGGGGCACTCTCTCCGCCATTAATGAGAGTGATAACGCTGATGTCATAGTCAATGCCCGGCTCCAGCCCTGTCACTGTGTAGTATCCTACTGAGGAGTCCACAAAATCTTCAAAAATAGGGATACCTTCTCCTGCCGCAACTACTGTGATGCGGTACCCAATAATGGTGGAAGAGTTTAGCGGGGTCCACCTCAGGCCGATGCTTGAATCGGTTATATCAACAAAGCTTAGGTCAGTGAGTTGGGGCACCTCTATTGAGTTACGAAGCAAGAAGGGGGGGCAAAAGAAAAATAGAGGCAAAAAAGAGGAAAAAATAAAGCAGTGTACATCAGGTTACTAGTAGTAAAATTGATGGAATGTGAAAGCAATGATGGTAATATGCAATCTGCTCCAAATGATCTGAACGACTATCTGAGCATCATGAATAGTTTGCTTCCCTGGGAGAATCAAACAGGTTACAATATTCTTAGGGATTTTCTTGCATCTTGGAAATGTCTCTAAACAGTACAGTTTGAACCTCTCGGGTTCCTAAAGATTATAGGCCTGTTTAGGATGTCAAAACCATTCCTACGATCCAGGCATAATATCTGTAGGAAGTATCAGCAATGGTTTAAAAAAAACAAAACAATGTTTTTTTAGTAGGAAGATAAAGCTTGCATGAAGAAGTTTTTTCTTTAATTGGTTGATGAATTTCTTTTTTTTTTCTTTTCTGTCCCCCTACAAAAACTCATGACAACATATGGTCATAATGCTAACACATTATGAATATATGGTGTGAAACGTGCCATCTAAACGCATATTCAGGTGGAAAACAGGCCTGAGTCCAAGGCCATTGCCAATATTTTGTTTAATTCATAATCAAAGTTATTTAATTAGCATTACTAAAAGCATTCGATCCAAAAGTGCAAAGGGGAACACAATCTGTCCGCTTCAATTCCGTCACAACCGAATTTTGGACAAACAACAAACCTATCCCCGGATAGGTCTTTGCAGTGCTGTGTTTCAGTCCATAAGAAAGAACCCCCAGAAGGTGTGTTCTTTCTGTTTCTTTCTTTTCAATTTTAAAAAAGAAGGAATTGAAACAGCCAGATGAAGAATTGGATGTGTCAATCAAGTGCTATTTCAGTGCTCACATACAGAGTATAGAGACAGGTATTCTTTCATAGACAGCAGTGGAAAATTGGACCCTGAAACCAGGCACAAATGTCCTGATGGGATGCGTCTACCATATTACTTTTAGCCTGTCAGTACTGAATAGACACACGTGACGTTGTTTTACTATTTTCACGTGAGCAGACACTCGGTGTTAATGCCACAACTGCCACTCCGTTACATACTCATCGCAACAGACAGCACCCCAGTGAAGCACAGACAGTAAGCAGTGTTAAAGCAAGCATTTGTCCAAATAGTTGCTTTGACTTCACGGTTTTGAAGAGTGTGTTTGGGAGGTCAGAAATAAATCCCATCTATATTTGACACACTCAGCCACCTGGGGATTAAGATGTTAATCCCCACTCTTACTGAAACTGCCATTCTGAGGACAACAGGCTTATTTTTCCATTACCTGGGATGATAGTATCAGAGATAGGGACACTTTCCTTGTCATCTTTGACAGTGTAAACGCTGACATTGTACTCCAGGCCAGGATTCAGGTTTTCAAATGTGCAGGAACTCTGATCCGCGTGAACCACTTCTTCGAAAGAATATCCCTGCTGGCCATTTGTTGGGGTGGTGGTGATTCTATAACCAGTAATGTCTGCAGAAAACAGAAAGGTAGAAGTTACTGCATGGATAATTGGCAGCCCAGAGTGTTTTAAAACTAGCCCCCAGTGATGAAACCAAAACGGTGAATCGGGAAAGGGCTTGGCATTTATCGAGGCCTCTGCTGTCATTAGTGCTACCATTTTGAGGCAAGAATGAATATTCTTGGTTTAAAGAAAATCTTGTAACAGTGAAGTGATTATCAAAGTCTTTCCTGTCTCGAAATTCCATGATCCTTCTACCACTGTACCCTGATTTTCCCTAATGCGTCATCTGCACCATACCTGCGGAATATTCCATTTTACCTGCTTAGCTCCCAACCTTAGGGTCATTCCCCAAAGTGGGCTCTGCTAACACACAAAGTCTGCTCCTATGGGATTTACATGGAGTGAAGAGGAAAGGAGAAAAAGTGGCTCTACTTATTCTAGAGAAAGCATATAAATTGATAAATATTCCAGCAATCATAGAAATTAGGCAGTAAGAGGGTTGAGGAGGAGGAGGAGAGATTCAAATGAAAATAGTAATAACTAGAGACCCGCAGGGACAGACTAAAGTAAATGAGAAAGTATATTTAAGTTAAACTTACTAAAGAGCAAGGGAATGATGGTATCTTTTGTCATTAGAAACAGGGTGAAAACTAAAGTGGTATAGACAAGGAAATCCAACTGGATGGGAAATAAATGTTGAGGTCATTACATCTGCCAGAGACCATCCAGATAGGCAAGCGAGGCTATCCATTAAAACGAAATATTAATGCTCTAGCTTTCCACAAGCATGAAATTTGCCAACTTAGTTTCAAATTCAGAGTCATTTGGCTGGAAATAGTATAACTTTGGCTTAAGCAGTGTTTCCACAGATCATGAAAACTTCACTAGAATCACTCTACTTCAGAGCTAGTTTTATTCTGTGCAACATTGATTAGATAATTAGAGATAATTTTCTTAGTTATGTGCCTGAACAAAGGTAAGAACTATTTTTATAATTACAGTGAAAGTAGAATTAGTGAAATAATAAACTAAATTTAGACCTTCAAGTAAGAAGTATAACATTTATGGATGAAATCAATGACTTGGAACTTCTGTTTTTGTTTAATTTAGAATTTTCTCAATTATGAGTATCCTGATATCTCAGTAGTATTTCTTCCAATATAACCAATATTAAATAATATAATTACATTTTAGCCCACCATTTCTCATTTAAAGAGACTTTCACATGGGCTTGGCAAAGGTGAGGAATATCAAAAAATTTCTCCAGTCATGGTCATGGTACATTATGCTATTTGAATAGTGCTATAGTTAACTTTGATCATTTATGAATTTTATAAATAAGTTTCAACGTGTGTGAACAAGGAGTTTAGACAAAAGCTACATTTAAAATCTTAAAGAGAGTCATGGAACTTCATTTAAGCAAATTTCTCAGTATTAAGTAAAAAACGCATAATTAAGTTCCAAATACAGTATGTGATGCTGGGTATGAGGAGTCTGAGAAACTTTAAATGTCCCAATTCTGTGACATTTAAAATTTGCGACTGTGGGTAGGTCAGTTTTTTTCTGAGTCTGTGTTTTCATTCCATAAAATGTATCATTTCTACCTTCCATTATTCTTGGGATTTGTGTGGTAGAACTCGTGACAAAATATCTGCAAAACTTCACTGAATTATAAGCATAGAATGTGTGATAACTCATCGAAGGAAAATCACGTAATATGGTTTCATCCATTTGTTTGGCAATTTTGAATGCCACTGAGCAAAAGCCACCTTCTAGAGCCTTTTCCTCAGCCCTCATGACTCCCTGCATTCCATAAGGATCTGCCTTGTTCTTTTTCCTGTGACTTGAATAAGTATGCAGTAAAACACCCTACATATCACTCCGTGAGGCACACACACGTCTTCCTGCATTTTTTACGGAGGGATAGGTACTTATCATTTTAAACTTATGTTTCTCTGAGAGCAACAGTTTCTAAAACCTTTGTCTTGGAAAGATACTGCACGCTCACGCCCTCCGATACGTCACAGGCTTACCTGGGCTGGTACTCCTTTCCCAGGAGACGGTAAGCACTCCGGTGTCAGGGTTTGCCTCCAGGTGCAAGTTTGTTGGCGGTGACAATGCTATGTGGAAAAAAGTTGCAAATTAAAAGTTAAAGCTACCCCACAACACTTGACCATCCTCCCTCCCTTCCTCTCTCTCTTTTTGAAACAATCAGTAAAAACATAGAAGTTGTACTATAAAACCATGGTGGACAGCAATTCTCTGACAGAACTTTTTTATGATCACTGGTTTTATAACACTATTGTAATCCTTCCCATCTTGCCAGTTTATAAATATCCTTGACACGGAAAGAACACTTCTGATGATGTGGAAAATATGACATGAATCAAACTTGCTACTTAAATTTAGAAATAGCTAATAATACAAGTAGGGGTAGCTCTTTCCCCTGTGCCATTATCGTAAGTAAAAAGTGATATTGATATCAGCTATTCTTTGAAAGTGGAATGGTTTAAAAAAAAAAAAAAAAGCAAAGAGCTCCTCTTACGTGTCACCACTCTGTTGACAATGGGTGTATCTCTCTCCTGCCCATCTCTGAGGACCGAGATGGTATACACGTACTCCACGCCTGGAGTCAGGCCGGACACAACAATGCTTCCCGAGTCTGAAGTCACTTCTCGAGGTGCTTCCCCTCCCTGGCTTGGTCGTACACCCAGCTAGAGGAAGGAAAGCAAAATAAACACCAATGACACACATTCCCCGAGCTGGGTTATTGCCGGAAGGTTGTGGTTATGCTTCATAGAATGGGAACTCCTTGGGAACTGCACAATGTGCTTTTACTGGGGAATGCGATGGGGCCTTACTTTTGCTCTATTAGATTCTTTAGCTGGAGAGTCTCTGTCCTGGGGAGGTGGGGTGAGGGAGGTATCTTCCAAAACTGCACAAAGGTGCTTTGTAATGAAAGCTTCCAGGGAAATGCCATCACCTACTATTTTGCTTGATAAATCATCTCCCAGTACAAACCATAAGCACCCAGGGGCTTTCGGCCACACAGAAGTTCATTACTATTTTCTTTTCACTGGAAGAAATTCCCTAGCTCTCTCTTTAATGAGTTATTAATATTCAGTTCATTTCTTAAGTTGTCATTTAGGGTACTAGTGCCTGTGACACTCTGCACCGTAAAATACTTCTTTTGAAGAAGTATGTTCGTATCTTCAACTGCAGGACGGTATGTTACAAAAGAAGAGTTAAAATGAACGTGCCTATACTTTTAAATCCTTTTAAGAGTTCCCAAAACCTAAGTATTATGTCATCAATGTTCAACTATAGACATCCTTTGTGTGTTATAAGGCTTTTGGAAGTCAAAATGACACTATTAAAGGAAATTTATAAGTTATGTTAGCATAATCATTAATATGACCACTTACACACCTCAAAGATGTGAACTTTGGTGTATTTTTCTAAACAAGTACTCGTGGGGGTTTCGTTTTGACTTCCAATAACTATTCTCTATATATGCTCTAACTGCCAAAAAATAATAAAATTAGAATTCTTTTAAACATATTCATTTGGGTTCATCACTTCCCTAATATCATCACTTTAAAGGACATGAATCTATATATCTACAAGGAAGACCTTAATCTTAACTTCTATGAAGCAATTGACCCACGGGGTGCCTTGAACAAGTTGAGATGAAACCAATTGGATAAAAATGTGATTTTTAAGTGACTTTGAGTTTACTCTCTCTCCCCAAATGGGCTTTCATGAACTTGTTGACACCCATTTAGAACAACACATCAAATGGAGTTTCCTTTATATTTTTAAATGTAGTTCCCTGGGGGAGAGGATAGAGAAATTAAGATAACAACAGCTAACAGTTCCATGCTAATGTTTTATCCTTTGCAAAGCACTTTCACCTCCTGCATACATCCTTCCAGCCATTTAGTGAAGCACAGGTATTGTTATGCCCTGACAACAAAATCGGAGAAGTGGGAACAGAAGCAGGTAACAAAAGCCAGCTCCCCAGACTTCTGAATATCTTGTTCCTACCACATCCAGAAATGTGAGGGCACCTCAGGGCTATATCACAAGACATTTGAAACATCTGCAATTTACCTTGAAACCAATCCTTGGAGCAGGGGTCCATGTTATCACAATGGTGGTCTCAGTCACCTCTGTGTTGTAAGGTGGGATGGAGCCCTTAGGCTGCTCTGTGAAATAGGATCAATGCACACGTCAAAGCCTGGGACTCACAGATGGCTGCAGAGAATGAGTACTTTTATCAAGAGCCTCAGTTTCATCAGGTGGTGGATCCAGAATGGAACATACATCCCTTCATTAGGTGAGGACTTGGAGCAGGTCAGGGCTTCTCGATCTTTCATGTGCTATGCAAATCATCTGAGACCTGGCTCAAATGTCTTTTCATCATGGTTCAGATTTGAGTTTGAAGATGAGTGACCAGATGTAAAACTGGTCACTACCAATTAATTATCAGTCTGCCTCTAAATCATTAATTTTGGTGAACAATAGTTAAAATTTTAGATGGTGACCTAAAAATAGCCTTATGCTGAATTATTCCATGATGAAAGTCAATTATTTTTGGTTATAGTAAGGGATGCCATATGAAAGTTAAACAAAACTGGCCATCATGGATATACTTATAAATTCTAAAGTCTTTCCTAAAATATGTGAATATTCATTCGGAACAACACTGCAGAAATTTGATATTCAGTCACTGGAATCAGGAATTGAACAAAAGTTTACTCACACATTCTAGTATCCTGACACCACTGTTATTTCTCTTAGTAAAAATATTACTTTAAAAAATAATTTAAAAAATGAAGAAAAAGAGTAGGTGTACAGAAAGTTAGGGCAGACCTTTTCAATAATCCTACAAATATTATTATAAATTTAGAATTTCTAAAATATAATTGGCTGAGCAACTGAATCTTGTAATTAAAAGAATAAGCATTTTAATAACTGGCTGTTTCGGGAAAGGTGACCTCAGAAGGCATGATATTTTAATAGGGTCATCAAATTCAAGCATTTCAAGTGTGCTGATGGTCCTCCTCACATATTTGGGGACTTCACAATTGTTTCCTCCTTACATCCCAACCAAATTCTGAGCCTTTTGGGGGGAAAAAGAACTATTAAATGTATTTATAGTAAATTATGAATGGCTGGTGAGACAAAGAATTACCCTCCAGAATTATGTAAATGGGGACTGACGGATGAAGAACTCCAGTCTCTACTCAGTCCAGTTAATTGTTTTGATTTTGTCATGTGGGAACTTAGACCCAGTACTGCAATTCTTTCTTTACTTTTCCTTCTTCTCTTTCTTTCTTTCTTTTTATTTTTTCTTTTTAATTCTTTTAGTCTGGCTTTAATGTGCAGTTTTAAAAGTATTTTTAATATTGTATGGGGAAAAATAAAATATGTGTTTGGTCCACTTTGTAATGACTGTTCTAACAGCTCAGTACTGGTTTAGTGAGCTGTTTTCTTAAGTGTGTTATTATTTTGATGGCATTTGGAGGGGACTTGAATGGGTGACCTGTGATGCCTTCCCAGTGTCTCTGAAATCTTACACCACTTGGGTGCTGTTGACTTTACCAAAAAACTGCCACGACCAGCCCTGTGTGACTCTGTTAACGGCCACAAGAAACAATTCGGTAAGCAGTCAGCTTCTTTCACGGAACACATCTGTGAAAGCCCCAACTTTTTCAAATTATATTCTCCTCAACTGTCTTGGGCTTTAAGATTGGGTATTTTCTATTGCTTGAGCCAGCCAGCTAGAATCTTCTTGAGTTTGAGATGACGCTCTCTGCCTGGGAAGACCATTACAGGAAAATCTCCAAACCACAAACCCACAGACTGATGTCAAACAAAGGATGTGACTGTAAGTATGAGCCATGGGTTTTGGCAGGTCTTGTCAGGTGAAGAAATAGTGTGGCTATTCAAGAAATAAAATTTCTTCTATAAAGGAATAAACTGAATTTATAAAAGAGTGAACTGAATTCCCCCAGAAACACCTCCCTCCACTCCCACAGTTGCTCTTAAGAATTTAACACAAGTTACAAAACCCAGCAAAGTTATTCCCAGAACTCAGCTTAGTAAGACAGTAAAAAGATACAGAAACTTTAAAGCCATTTCAAAAATATGCAACCCCTGCTAATGTTTATAGCCTCAGACAGTACTGGGAGTTCAACAGAAGTTGTAGGACTCCCTGTGTACAGAGGTTTATTTAAATCTCAGCTTGTTTGAGCTGTTTTCATTATCATTCTTTCCTTACTCAATCATCTTTTAAATACTTTTTTAAATATACTATGTGTAAGGCACTATGGTAACCTCTAGCTAGTAAAATCAGTTTTGATTATCAGCACTTTAATTCAAATATAGTTAGGTTTTATATAAATGCATTGTCAGAGCAGAAAGCAGTATGTCCCATATATCAAAGTCTCTGAGTACTTGAAATAGCCCCTATCAGCCCACCTCGCTCCACTTAATTAATGTTAGTATCATGAAAAATTCTTTTTCTTTTATAGGCACTCTATCCAACAAAAGAGCCTACATAAAATAACAACTTATACGTGGGAATAAAAAACATAACTCCATACACCAAATTTGAATGACAAGTAAATTTTTGGTAAATTATAAATTCTTATTAGAAGAAATGTATAGACAATTTCTTTGAGAAGTAAATTTCCTAGTTGTTTCTGAACTAACTTCTATTTGGTTTTTGAATGCTTTTTAACATCTATAGTTTTAGTCAGAGTAAGATGTGTTGAAAGCTTTTAGAAAATTGCAAACTAGTTCATATTCGTATATATGTATATGTAAATACACTTCAAAAGTGTTATGTTAGGTGCTTCTGTAATTCAAAATGTCAAGTTAAAGCAGTACTCAACTAGAAATAAGGGGTTTCATAATTCTTTAGTGTAAATGAAAATGTATTTAGTAGAAGTCAGTTAATGAAGATAGGCTTTTATTGTGATGTAGATACGTAGGCGATTTAAGACCACTTCCTATCAAATGTTGAGCAAAAAAGACAGACGTGACCAAAAATTACTGTCAGTATTTTCCTCCTGTGGAATTTCAAGAGAATTTAAGAACAATTACATTAAAAAAAAAAAAAGCTATGCTGTTCTGCAGAAGTACTTTAATCTGCTGCAGGGAACACTGGTAAAGAAACCATTTCCTTAGCTACTTGTTCCACTGCTGTCGGTGCAATCAGTAAATGTTTTTATTCTACACTTACTGCTATCATTTGATACCTAGCATATGAGAATATAGACATGTGTTAATTTTTTCTTGCCTTAACTAGTATTTGGTGAATTTATTTAATACAATAGGATTCAATTTTTAAATAACTGGGTGTTTCAAACCATGTTACTCAAATTGTTAGTCCCAGAGCAAACAGAGAGCTTGGCAATGTATGTAATTTAACATATTGCTTCTTTCATCAAGAAAATTTTGCTTCAAAAAATTATGAACTGATTAAACAGTGTGCTTCCTGATTTACATTCTGGCACAAGCTCTTTATTGTCCCCTAGCAAACAGCTCATGGACCACACTGTGAGATGCACAACTTGAACTCTTGAAATTTTTAAAAGTTATTTCTTATTTAAATCTTGTACTAAGTTTCTCAAGTTAACTTTTTTTAAAAAATGGATGAAAACCAGAGAATGTAACTATAGGTGAGAATGGATGCCATCACTAAGAAAAGACATTGAACTTGGCTTACGAGTGGTGAAGACTCCGGTGGCTCTGGGGCTCTGCTGGTTGCCTTTCACAGCCACGAGGGTTGCGGTGTACTCGGACCCAGGCTGCAGATTCCTCAGCGGGTACTGGGAGGCGGAGGGCCCCACGTTGTACTGCTTGGGCTGGCCTCCCTGGGTCAGGCCCACGGTCAGTCGGTACCCGGCTATCCGGGCTCGAGGTGGAATCCAGGTCACTACCACGGTCGTGTCCGTTTCATTCATAAACTGGAGGTTAGTGGGAGCATCCAATTCTAGAAAAAAAGGATAAAACACACCAAAGAACATTGAACCTCAGTAATTATCATATGAAATTCTAAAGTCTGACTGAATTTGCTCAAGTTTTTTTAAGGTCAAAACAATATGTATCAACGCCTTGGAAATAGTGAGCCATTAAGAGAGTGAGTGCTACAGAGAACTTTGCAAAACTGCATCAGTCATGAGAAACTGCTGACTTTTTTGCTTGGTTATGATTCTGTGGAAAGTCTAATTGCCCAGCATGTCTTTCTCATGACCCTCTTGGATGATACTAACATTATAGAGATGGCATTTTTAAAAACTTGAAAATTCCACAATTTACTCTGTTGAGCCAAACAAGTTAAGAAAAGAGAAGCAAGCCCACTAAAACGAGAGCAAAGGGAAAGCGCCACATGCAACAGAAACAGTACATTCTGCATTTATTGGCTAAACAGTCTTTTGATGGAGAAATAAAACTTTCACATGATTCTGATTAGACCATAATTATGAAATTAGACACTAATTATAACAGTTATACTCAGAACTGCAGAATCATGGTAGGGCACTGGTGAAAGAATCCCATAAATTTTGAGTTTTCTTCTTATGTATGATAACTAGCAGTTAACCTGCAGCAATTTAAAACACCTTTGAGAGACAGAAAATATTTAGGAGGTAATTAAGTATAATAATTGGATGCATGGACTTGAGAGTCAAAAAAAACACAGGCCAATGTGCCCGGCTCCGTCACCTCCCAGACCTGAGAACTCACAAGCTGCAGAATATTTTATAAGCGTCAGTTTCTGCATGTACCCAATAGGGATAACAGCAACTAGACTTCCCTCATTAGGTCAACACGGAGATTAAATATGAGGTCAATGCTTACAAAGCACTGAGCACAGGACCTAGAGCTTAGCCGTTACTATATGTAAATATTTCTATTATAAAAGTGTTAGGAACTTACATGTGAAGTTTGATCTAGATACATTTTACATAAAAAATGCACTCATATTTTCAATCCCTGCCTCTATGAGCAAGGAAAATTCCCCTCTCTTAGTGCCAGTCCACTGGCACGTGTATTTAGGCAAAGGGTTAGCATTTAGCACCCATGTCTGAGTTTTATTTTCTAGTTTAATGTGCTCTGTGTCCACTCTACTGTCCCTTATTGGCTGAGTGCTTTCCTCTTCCTAACTGTAGGGCCAGGAGTGAATGGCGTACTACACACGCATCACAGCTCGGCAGTGAGGGTGCAGAAGTCGAGGTGGAGGTAAGGGGAGGAGCAGGACTTACTGGTTGTCTGTTCTCCTACTAGAGGCTTGCTCTCCCTCCCGTGGTTCACGGCAAAGATTTTGAAGTAATAAGTGACCCCAGGGGACAGCCCTATGACTTCTGCAAAGGTGTTCCTGCTGATGGGCAGCCGCTGCCCGTGTTCTCCAGGCAGGTTGACAGGGATCACGTCCACACGGTAACCGGTCACGGCACTCTCAGGGGGTGTCCACATGATGGTGACCTTCACGTCTGTCACTTCCACAAACTGCAGGTCCCGGGGAGGGGGAACTTTATCTAATAGACAAGAGTCAACTGGTCATTCACCATTCCTGTGAAGGTTGTTTCGAAAAAGCCAGTTTCCTGGGTTGTATAAGGCAATTCACAGAGCAATGCTAAACTTCATTTCTTCACCAGAGAATATGCTTTTTCGCTTGTTTTTACGTTTCAGTCACACAGCTTACAAAGGACATTTGAAGGCTTTATTTAAAATATGTAGGTGAAGCAGATGATATTCCAACATATAAAACGTCCTACTGAGGAGTTTAAAACAAACATATAAAAAGGCATTGAGACAACAGAAAAATATGTGGTAATTTTCATTCTACTGAATCACCTTTTTTAAAAGATTTTATTTATTTATTTACTTATAGAGAGAGGGGAAGGAAGGGAGAAAGAGAGGGAGAGAAACATTGATGTGTGATTGGTTGCTTCTTGTGTGCCCCCAACTGGGGACTTGACCAGCAACACAGGCATGTGCCCTGACTGGGACTGGAAGTGGTGACCTTTTGGTTTGCAGACCGGTGAATCATTTTGTAATACTTAAGGGCAATGGAGGAACTGACCCTTACGTTTCTAGGGAAAAATATGAAGACTTCATAATGTCAGTTTGTAATCAGGAAAGCCTATATAGCCAGCTTTGATGCTATTTTATAATGAGGATGTTTCAGCTAAATTTCATAAATTTAGGGTTAAACTAATCTATTAGATTATTAGCATATAGGAACTGTTGACAGAGATAAAAGAAACCCCTTCCCGAGACAATTAGTCTTTCTTCTTACACTTCTGTTCCCCCACAGCAGGCTAAAAGAATGAACACAATTCAAGGATTATCTTTTTTCTCTAACACAGTGATTTTCAACTGGCGTGTGGCTAGTTTTTAACATGCAATGCCTGCCTCTTTAGTCAGGGCACTGACCTGTTTTCCCTTAGACTGTCAAATAAAAAACAAACAAACAAACAAACAAAAAACAAAAAAACCAGCCATCACAACAATAGCCGTCTGGTGTGACTATATCAAAATTATACCTATTTTTTTGTCAGATTGGCAAAAAATATAGTTTTCGGTGTGCTGCAGAATTTTAGTAATCGGGTTATGTATGCCATGAGATGAAAAAGGTTGAAAATCGCTGCTCTAACAAAATGAAGGTTAAAGCTGTTATATTGTTAAGCCCTCAGAGATAAGATGGCACAGGAAGTGTCTTTGAGTTACCTGGACGAGGGACGCCGGTGGTCTCCTGTTGGATGAAAACAGGAGTACTTTCTTGATTTTCTTCCACAGCGTAGATAGTAATGTTGTATTGAACACCAGGCAGCAAGTCACTGAGGGTGACGGAGTTGGCGGTTTCAGGAAGGTTGAGTTCTGTGCTACTACCTTCCACTGACGGTGAATACACGATTCTGTAGCCTGCAGGTTTGTGAAGTAAAATGGAAGACATACTGTTTTATGAAACAGACGTGTAAAAAGTCATCAACAGCCCTCAACATCTTGCTTGACTAGTTAAGAAGTAGTGATTCTTGAAAAGTTGACTTTTCTGACGCTGCTGCTTCTTTTAAGTTGTAGTTGGTACAGAGATAAGAAAAGAACAGTCATGCAAACTGTTCTAATAATAAATATTATTCCTGAGGATCCAAGATCCTTCATAAGTGCCTATCAGGGAAGCCATGAGGAGAAAATAAATATTCATGTTAAGCTGAGATCTTCTCTTTGAGCTCTGCATGATGTAAGCAATTAATGAACCCCCCTGAGCACAGATTTGCTGAGCACTTTTAGGAACTTCAGAGACAGTGGCATCACTGATGAGCTAAGTAGAAAAACAACTCAGCTACCTCTTTAAGTATAAGTCTTAGTGTGAGATTTTCAGAAAAATTATCCCCCTTTTACTACAGGAATTAGATAGTGTGTGTGGTGTGTGTGTGTGTGTGTGTGTGTGTGTGTGTGTAGGGGTTGGTAAAATGGATTTCAGGGGGAAATGATACATAAGAAAGTAGAGCTGTAAGACCTGAAAAATAATCACATTCTCAATTAATATCACACACATGCACACATGCACACACACACCCTCTCCACCCTAGACTAGCACTTCTGTAGGAGATCTACGTGATACGCCGGTCCTCAGATCAGAACCTGCTCCCTCCCCTCCAAGGCCATCAAGATTAACACAGCAGCCAAGAAGAGGAAGCTAAGCTGACCTGTGATGGGGGCCTGGGGTCTGCTCCAGCGAACAACAATTGAGGTGTCATCCACTTGACCCACGGTAGGGTTAGGAGGGGCATCAGGTGCTAACAAAGAAAAAAAGGAACAAGGGAAACAGTCAGAAAATACTACTGTGGGTCTGTTTAAAAAAAAAAGTATTGGATACCAGGTGGTACACATGTACCTGTTGTCTGTGAAGTAGACAGGATCAGACTCCGCTCTCCTTCTTCAGATATCTGATAGACATTTACAATGTATTTTCGGCCAGGCAGCAGGTCAGGGATATTTACAGAAGTGGCTGTGCTTGGAAGATCTTTGAAATAAAAAACGAGAGGTTACTAACCTGGAATACCTGTCCTTCAAATGACTTCACAGCCTATGAGAAGGATATTTTAAAAACCATATAGTCATGAGGGATGGGGAGAAGATCAGAGGAAATGTACTAAAGGATACTCAATAATTGTCAATGTGCAACGGGATAATGTTTTTCCCTATTTTTCATTTTTCAAATTTGTTCTCTAAAACTGCATAATTTTTGTAACCCACCCCTAACTTTGTAACCATAGTCCTCTTGTAAACATCACTCTTACAGAGTCTATTATAAGCAACGTAACTGGAAGTGAGAGTACTGCTTATAGGTAGGGGATGATTGGGTGTGGGGTAGGAGGGTTGTTCTTTTCCTTGATCTGGGCGCCAGACAAGTGGGCGCATTCACTTTCTAACAACTCACTGAGCTCTGGATTTATGATCTGTGTACTTCTCAGTACGTAGATGACTCTGCAATCAAGTTTTTAAAAGGCCCCTAAACATGAGAATTTGAAAAGCAACCCCCAAAGTTAACATTTTCTATCGTGGTCTTCAACTTGGCAATCACTTCCATAAAGAAGACACTTCCGTTGCATGAGTCTGTGCCCAGGCAAACACATAATACCATGCACATCAGGACCCAGGAAAACATGAACGTGGCTCACGAGAAACCCCAGTTCAGTTCTAGAGGCAGTCAGCCATTTCCCTTTCTCATATTGGAAGGTACTTTGGTCAGACTGAACTGTCAACTAGTTCCAAAGCTCATGGACCACCCACCCAGACACCTGGACCATCTAAACCTGTCATGACAGCACACTTAGCTCACCGAGGTACTGAGGTTCATCCCCCTCTTCACTCAGTTCATATTCCACACGGAATCCCGACACTGTGTCCGAAGCTGAGACCCATGAGACCACAAAGCTGCTGGCGGTGATTTCAGTCACAGATTCAGAAGTGGCCACAACAGGAGAGAAAGGTGTTGTCTCTCCCGTCACTGCATTGCCTAGAGTCACAGAAAGGGGAAAGAGAGCCTTCAGCCATCGAGAAAATTTACTATTATCTGTAGAATAAGATTTTAAAAAATAAATAACTTTGGGTGGCATCCATGTAAGAATATGAATCAAGAAGTAAAGCTCTTCCCGAAGAAAGCCCACCGCTGAGAAACTCAAGCACAGATGGGATGACCAGGGTACGTACTGCTCGTGCTGGTGGTGGTGAAGTCAAAGCGAGTCACCTCTTTGTGGCCATATTGCTGGACGCTTATGAGCTGCCCCTCATATATCACATTTGGCCGCAGACCTTTAATGGTGTATGAGTTTAAGTGGCCTGGAATGGTGGCTTCCTTCCAACGGCCTGGAGAATTTTTCTAAAAATTCAAATGAAAAAAAAATCACATAAGTATTCACAATGAAGCACATTCAGAGATGATGTGGCATAATTTTCAAAGAATGAGGGACCTTTGCATTTTCATTATGGAGGAAAATTGGAATCAGAACATGGACCTGTAGTAGTCTGTTAATAGTAAGGTTAATTATTTTTAGAGCTAATATTTACTGACAGCTTACTATGTACCAAATTCTGTGCTGTTTCACATTCTTCCAGGTAATCTTCAACTTCCCTCCTTCAATGTAATGATATTATTGGCCTCATTTTACAGGTGTAGAAAGTTTTGTGACATGCCCAAGGTTACACAGTCACAGGTGCGAAGCACCTTCCTTTTAGCCAGATTAGTTATTGAATATCATCACCATAATATGATGAACCCAAGTTTTACCTCTCCCAATTAACAGATATATATTCCTATCGTAAGTGGGGAAAGCCATATATTCTATTTTCTCCCTTGATGGAACAGAATTCAAGTTTCTTTCCTTGCAGAATCAGTCGAAGACATAACATTGCCTCATGAGTCAATTCCTGGTTCCCATGAAGACTCATTCTTGGATGTAAACTACCCCATCAAAAGTGACCACCAACTTTGGGCAAGACTGCGAAAGAATGTGATTTTGGTTTATTTAATCTTTGCTTGCAGCTTGCATTTCACATCCTGTCCAGTTTCATTCATATGTCATAGATCACAAAACTCATTGCAATTAAGCGTGTGGAAGAGAAATGCCCTTACTTCAGACAAGATGAGATCCTTTTCAGTTGTAAATATTCTGGACTAATATAAGTCAAAATACCTTTTTAATGCCAATGATTGTTTTAAAATATCCAGTCAACCAGTTCTAATAATTCAGATACTTAGGTGCCGATTTATATTTTTGGAATAAATTAAAGCAATGCTGGTAGTTTTTAAATTTAAATTTGAACTCAAATACACTGTGAAAAAAGTTAAAATTAATCAATGCAATTAGCTCCGATTTCATAGTAAACCTTTTATTCAATGTGAACTTTTTGATTAGCTATCAGAAGAAAATACTAGAAAATAAACTCTTAGGTGACACACATCAAGAAAAATCTGAAAAAAATTTGAGAGTCGGTATTTAATACTTGCGAACATTATAAATTGTAGAAATAGGTTGTAAATGACACCATGTCATTGGGTATGGGAGAAGAGACCCGGGTCATATGTGTCAGTGAACCTGGAAGTTTTTAATTGTTAAAAGTCTAAAAGAAATTCACTATTGCCACCCTTTGAAGACTTTACAATTCAATGTATGTTTTATACCTACCTGTAAATGTCTCTTATTACAGTAGTCTCACATAATACTTCAGAGTTAAGTTTAAAGTGAATAAAATTAGTGATGAGATGAAAAGATGGGAGACAAGCAGGTATTACAGAAAGAAAAATACATTGATTTCATTGACTAGCATTGTTACCTAAGAATAAAGTTCTACAAATGGCTATTCAATGGACCACGGACCAAGAGGGCAAAGGAAGAGAAAGAATGCTTACAACAGTGTGAATATTTTTTCTGTAGAATTTAAATACAACTGCATGAGTTGGTCAAATGGTTTGTTTTATTTCATTTTTTTTTAATTGCCAGAATTCAATAATTGTGATTAAGAATGGATATTTTTCTCCAGTGTTTAAAAGTGTTTCTCAAATTCTGAGTCAAGAATGTTGGAGATATTGCAGGGTAGTTGGAGAGGGTAAGAGAAACTGAAGCTTGGTAGATCAACATCCTCCTAATTGTGATTCTTCAATTTCTAGACATCTGCTACGGGAAAATTATAAGATTTCTTTTCCTTCTACCTAAATAACTTCAGAGGATCAAAAAAGTCAGGTTTTAAGAAATGACCACTTAAAAACTAAGCAAAAAAAAAAAAAAGATTAATTTAGCTGTTTTTTTCCCCAAATGATGAAAATGATGCCAATAATTTTTTTCCCTTTGATGGAGTTGCAAAATGTATCACAACTTTAGCTTCTCTTCCCATACTGGGGAAGAATAATTTTCAGCATTATCATTTCTAAGTCCTTGCTAAAATCTTTCTAACATAAAGAACTAAATATTTCTAAAGAGCATAAAAAGCTAAATCTGTATGGCAATCACAGATTGCTTTGTCACTAAATAAATAGTACTGTTATGTGAATAGTTAATCAGATATATTTGGCTCAAAAACTGGGAAACAAAAAGTCAGCATTTGTCCATTTCAGGAGCCTCGGTGTCCACTTTCTGGGTGGCATACTCACAGGTTTCCATCTGAGGATGTACTTGGTGATGTGAGATGGTTCTGGGGCGTTCCACTGGATGGGGTGGGAGTTGGGGTGGCTGGGGGTCTCAGTGATGATTACTTGGACAGGGCCAGACGTGCCTGTAAATGAAAATGTGAGACTTGGTTATCTTGAGTCCTCACTCACTTCATCCTAAAATTTACTGCACATGGACGGCCATCATTAAAGATACTTTTGCTTCTCAATAAATGTGAATATAGTAAGAATTTTCTGGAATCATAACGACATTGGAAATCAGTGCAACACATCTGTTTATCATGAGAACTGCAAAATAGAACTTTTTATAGCTAATAAAATACACTTTTAAAAAAAATGCCTCCTAGTTTGCTTTCTTCTCCATTTACAAAGTAAAAATTATAAGGAAATATAAAACTATCATTAACACAGATAGTGTAATATTGACTACACATGTCATTTACTTATTATATTTAGCTTCTTTGAAGCAAATTCTGACCTGTGGACACTCGCATCAAGAATGAATCTAACACCTAAGAAGAAAACAACATTCCAAAGGCCACATGACATGATGTAAAACAAACATATTTCTAAATAGGGTAGACTCTTAGACAAATAGACATGACCGTTAGTTAAAGACACTTTTATTTCTCATCAGTTTATGCATCTTATCATTTTGGGAAAAAAATTATTTTTATGTAGTAAGTTTACTCATATTATTATTTGGTCAAATTATTCTTTTTTATTGATTTTTACAGAGAGAGAGAACAAGAGTGAGGAGGAGGAGAGAGAGAGAAAGAGACACTGATTTGCATGTGTCCTGACCTGACTGGGGATCAAATCCACAACCTTGTTATATCAGGATGACAGTCTAACCAACTGACAGTCTACCTGGCCAGGGCCTGGTCAAATTATTAATAGACTTTTTTTTTCTACAGCACTTATCAAGTGAAATGACATTTTGCAGGACACATTAAATTTACTTTTTCCAGATATTGATTTAACGTATGGTGTTAGTTCTTTTTTAAAAGCAAAATAAGGGAAGTGAAATTAATTTCTTAATGGTATAGACTCAATTCAGGATAATAATAAAATAGTTGAATAATTTCTGCTAGCAGAACAAAACACTCTTTTTCCTAAATACTGTCTTTTTATGTCAATCAACATTCAACTTACTAGAAATAAAAATAAATTTTCTTATAATAACCTTTCCAAGAATTTCTAATAGGCACTCTGTCAAACAGAGCAAAATCTTGCATGTTTAATAAAACACTTCACCAGATTAATAGATTTAAGTTTTCTGAACGCTCTTAGAAAACATATTGATCTTTCAAACTCATTATCTTTGCTGTTAAATTCTCTTTGAAAATAGTTTTCTCTAGCAGAAAAAATATATAATTTGCAAATCTGTATAGACACCAAAGATCTAGAATAACATATTCATTTTCACACTGAGAATTATTCAAAGTTAATTGAAGACTAACAAATACTTTTTGAATCTTGAATTCACTTAACCTTAAGTATTTCTAAGCCACATGAATTCCAAAATTTATGTACAAAATTCTCATTTTTCCATTCTAAAGTGCTACATATTTCCCAGAACATGTCATGATATTTATTTTAATCAGTTGACAGAAGTCAATACCATGTCCCTTTTCAAGTTACCCTTTCTGTTCATGATGATTCTCACAACTGTAAATAAGTTTTTAAAGATAAACATTGAGCCCTGGCTTATGTGGCTCAGCTGGTTGGAGCATCACCCTATAAACCAAAAAGTCACTGGTTCGATTTCTGGTCAGGGCACTTGCCTAGGTTGCAGGTTAGGTCCCAGCTGAGGTACGTACAAGAGGCAACCAATCAATGTTTCTCTCTCCCTTCCTCTCCCTCTCTCTAAAATCAATAAGCATGTCCTTAGGTGAGTATAAAAATTAAAATTAAAATTAAAAAATATATACGCTGAAGCAAAATTTTAGAGATGTGATGATTGAAAGTACTACTTCTGTATAAATCAGTAAATATAGGGATAGTGTCCTTTAAATTATCTACAATAATTGGCATACAGTTGTTTAAATATTGACCCTTGAAAGAAATCCTACTTTAACGCCCTCAGATAAAGAGACACATGATATGTGTTTTACTTTGGCTGGCAGTCATAATTTTGAGGGCAAAAAGTTTACGACATGATGGAATATACAACACCAAGGACAATCCCTAATGCAAACCATGGACTTTGGGTGACAATAATGTGTCCACGTACGACCACTGATGGTAGCAATTGCACCACGCTGGTGAAGGTACTGATAGCAGGCTATGCATGTGTGGAGGCAGGGAGTGTAAGAGAAATCATGCTTCCACTTTTGCCGTGACCAAACGCTACCTTAAGAAAAACAGTCTTCAATTTAAAAACATTGACGATGGTTAAATGTCTATTAAGACAAAGTTCTAGAAGGGCAATATGAACGACCTTTCCTGCCCGCTTTTATGCCTAATCATGTTCCTATCCACCAAGAGGATAATAAAGGGATGGAGCAAACCTACGAAAGTTTCTTTTCTTTCTAAAACTTCAAGCCCTAGTTTGAAATTCTGTTTTCGATGTTAGGCTTGTGCCATAGAGCACCTTTAAGGGAACTGTGCTGAACTACAAATGGGGGGTGGGGGGGACGGTCATGCATTTAGCACATTGTTGTCCAGGAAGCAAAGAGACTAGGTCCGTTATTTGTAAAGTCAATTAAATTCTGATGATCACTATGCTCTGCCTTATTCCACATATGATTGGAAAACAGGAAATCTGGACATTCTGACATCATTTGCATTATTTAGATATAAAATTTTGATAATCCTTTCAAAGCTGGTTAGTTGGTAAAACTTTTAAAATTACCCTAACTGAATAATCACTCACCATTGTGAGAACTTGACTCCCTCTCTTATACTCAGTATGATCAGGCTAACAATAAAATAGTTACGTAAAGAAACGATACAAGTCTATACTTTAAAAACCAATTTAAAAAAAAAGTCAAAATGAATAATTTCCAGTAAAGGTGACCCTGGAGAAGTTAAACATTTATGGGTTTGCGACTCAGTCCTTTTTTTCTCTATTTAGTTTGCTGAGATCTGTGCCTTCCTAGTTGTTTATTGACAAACCAAATGCCTCTTATCTCCCGTTAGTCTGAACAACTCAACGAGTCCTGTCAGAGGGACAGACGAGGCAAGGCTCTATTGGTAACCTGTTTTTCCTTTATTTTTCCCACACTCTTAGAACCCCACGTGCAAGGCATGAATCACTAAGTAAAGCAGACATACAGGCAAGCTGAGTGCTGAAGAGAAATACCAGTCCCCTCTCCCCTAAATCTCCTCTGGGTTCAATGGGCTGGACTGTTCATCCTTTTAAAGAGGAGCAACAAGGTCAGCGTGTAAGACTCCAACACAGAAGGACTCCTTCCCATCTACGTTTCACCTCTGACATAGCCTTGGAAATGCATCCAGCCATCAGCTACGTGAACAAGCTTATTTCAAAAGACAGAAAAAGTTCTCTCAAAATCAGTAAGGAAGAACTCCCTTTCAACAGATTGCCACATCACACCAATAAACATCATACACATAGACACTAGAAAGCATTATCACTTAGAAGTTTCTATCCTTTGTCTAATTAAGAAGAAAACCACAATTATACTTACTGAACATACGGTAATTCTGCAACTATAGTTTTAAAAATCACTAGACTAAAAAAATAAATTTAATGATCCTTATACCCAAATTCACCACAAAACACAATTTAGACCCAGGTCAATCTGTGTCATTAGACTGCCTGAAGCAAAGTCACCTTAACAGGCCTGGCAGTGTCTAAGGCTTGGGGAGAGAGCAGAGTCTCTTCAGAGGTCATAGGAAGAGTATCTGGGTGGGTGGTATTTAGGATCAGATTGTTAGTCTCTTAGTGCTAGAAGGAACTTGAGGAGTAATCAGCCACTATTTCCCCATTTCACGGATAAAGAAATAATGAGTGAAGCTTGACATGTATCTCTTGAGGAGCAGAGAGAGAGCTGGGACCCATGCCTTGATGAACACTGCCTTTGGCCAAATTGTTTCCTGTTTTATTATCTAAGATAGTGAATTTCTTACCACATTGTGGGGGGACTTAGTTAACTTAACCTTAATTTCTGTCACAGGCAGAGATTCTGAGGCCCTGAAAAATCTCTCTTTTTATTTCAGAATGTGGGCCATGTTTTAAGTCTAAAGTTAACAGAAGTCTAGGAGGTCTTGTACTTCCGTAGTTGCTCAAATAATTAATTGATACTTAAAAATTATAGACTTTCATAATTCAACACATTTTGTTGTAATTAATCACTCAATGGAAAGTAAATACAATTTTAAAAGATAAATCAATAAAACCATTATCAATTCATTTTAATAATGTCCTGTGACCTGAAAAACCCAGCAATAAACATTCGAGAGTATTTGAACTGTGTGGGCGGAGAACTGACCATGTTACACAACTCTTGACCCAGGATACTTTGTCCCCCACTCCAACTGATCAAACAAATGAAAACTTTGACGAAAAAGGAGTCTAGAGGGAAAACTGAATGAACGCATACCTTATATTGTATTTCATGTAATTTCTCTATACAACTTCTCTGTTAGGAGCCATAACATAAAACTCTAACCCTTTACTCTCAGCATAGCTCACTTTATAGTTTGTATTACATGTGTGGATATGAGATGAAATCAGCCCATGTTTTAACATAATGAAATGTTCTACAGTATGTACATTCCAGCACATTTTCATAGCCCTGCACACCTTTTACTTGATGGGGGAGAAAGGAAAATCCTTTTGGTCAAACATTCAATTGATTATTAACAGTGACATAAGAAAAGAAAGGGAATGGAAGGAGATTCCACCTTAGGCATCAGAGTATTAAGTATTAGTATTCATATTGATGCTGCTCTTGCTGTTTTTATGACCTAGTCTGTAATCCCAATTTGCTGTAATAGAGCTACTTACCTGGATAGGTCTGTAAAGGCTGGCAATGCCATTCCCCAATGCCACGGCCATAGCAGTAGCACTGGTACCTAACACCATGCACATACTTCTCCCACGAGTCTCCAATTTGATAAAATGTTCGAGTTTCTGAATCTTGGCATTGGTCTAAAATATATACAAGTAAAAGTTAAGCAGCTTGGAACACTGAAATCTGCAAATGTAATTTCAGTGTGCTTGAGCATTCATTCTTACTTTCAAGAGAAATTTGCAACTGTCCTTACAAATATATGCAGTTAAAAAAAAAATTTTGTAAAAAAAAGAAAAAAATTTTGTTCATATATTTTACTGCACAGAACAATTAGCAATAAAAAAGAAATACCGAAGGGATTAGTCAAAGAACCCGTATAAAAGACTCATGGACATGGACAACGGGGAGGGATATGATTGCGGGAGAGGGGGTGGGCTGGGTGGGGGAGAGAAATTAGGGGAAAAGGGGACAACTGTAATTGAAAAACCAAAATAAAAAAAAAAATAAAATAAAGAAATAAAAAATAAATAAATAAATAAATAAATAAAATAAAAAAATAAAAAATAAAAAAAAAAAAGAAATACCCATTGGAAGGAATATTTAGTTTTCTAAAAGAACAATATTTCTAAATAAAACTTGTAAGACTTACATTTCAGTATATATTGATACGCTGAATATTAATTTGAGAAAATAAGTGTTACAGTTTACCCATATTAATGTAATTGATTTACCATTTGAATAGCAATGACAAAATATCACTTTCTACACTTTCTCAAAATTTGGAGGATTTAATTTTACATGTAAATAAATGGCCTAGATTTTAATTGTAAATACTTGCTGAGCAGTTTCTAAGAAAACCTCTCAGGCTTCTCTCTCACCTCTGGCAATCTAGGGTCAAACAAACTCGAGTATCTGATCAGTTTGTTCTCTTAGTGAGCAACCTCTTTTAGTAAAGGAGTATTAATGGATTACCTTAAAGCTGGTAACACAGCTCTTTTCGGAAAAGTTCTAATCTTCACTATTTGCTTAGATCTATTATAAAGAGCAGCCAAGAAAAATAGTGTTTGGAAGGATGTATTTACTAGCATAATCATTTGCCCATTTTATTGCACCGTCGGCAAAGGAAAGTTATCTTTCCTAACATGGACTCTGTTTATAACTCAGAACCAAAGAACAAATTTAATTAAAACTGTACTTATCACCAAATTTAGCAAAAATCGAAGACTACCAATATCAAGATTATATGTGGGTCTGTGATTAGAGGAAAGACTTTGCAAAGCTCTTTGATGAAAGTTTGAATCAGACTTCAATCACGGAACATCAAATAGCTCTCCTTATCCGAAACTTGCTAACTATTCTCAGTGGCCAAATCCATCTGGAGAGACATGGCTCCTTACCAATGGGATCGCACTTCCATCTACCCCGGCCCTGACCGAAGCAGGTACAATTCAGCATGTGTCCCTCTTCATGACGCTTGTGAAATGTGTCGTTCACATTGTAAGTGATGTCATCGACAATGCATTGATCTATTTAGGAAACAGTGGGATGGGTGGAGAACGTTTTTTGAAACAAACAACAAAAAGCCACACTTTTTGAAGCACACAGTTCCTTCCACTAAATTATCAAGGCCTCTCATTAAAATAACTTTTCTTCTGGCATAGAATAAACATTTTTCAAGGCTCACTCAATAATACAACTTCTGCATACACAAAATGTCTCTCATAAACTTGTAAATGATGGTGATCGAAGTAGATAGCACTGAAAAATGTGGTAAAATACACCTTCTTGTGGAAAGGCAATTTTTGAGCAGATACATGTCTTAGTTTTGGAAAACTTCTGGCTTAGTTGATAATGTCCTTTAGACCTCTGCTTGTTACAATAAATGGGAGGGAGACTAAACATACTTATACACAGCAGCCAGCATGGTGTGATGGTCTGATGTCTGGAATGGTGGGGGTGGGGTGATATTGGGATTTAGGAGATAAAATATCTACAGCATTTGTAAAATTAAAAAAAAAAAAAAAAAACAGTATGCAAACTCTGTTCCTAATTCCCTGAGAGATCCTGAGAAAACCACTGTCTTTCTTTGGGTCTCAGCTCCTTCATCTGTAAAATAAGGATTTGGTTTGTATTCCTTCTTATTAGGGCCCCTTTCAACTCTGCAACATCATATGTAATCCTCATTACTCTTGGATTGCGTTACCTGTTGAACACACAAAAATGTTTTCTACAAAAAGGGAACAAATTCTGGCCAATGTCAACACACCAGATACATGGACTATTTATGAAGCTCAGAGTTCTACCTACATTTTACTTTTCAAATGAAACAAATAGAAAAAGCAAAATCGCTTTAATAAATCAATACCCCTTTAATAAATCTATACCTGGGTCTAAAGGGGAAAACTGATCTAGACAAAATAAATTGCCTCTCTCTGTGTTTACCTCCTTAATGTGGATCTGTAAGGATCTGATTTTAGAATAGAAAGGTCTCTTTTCTTTATATGATTATTCAAACTTTTCTAGACAAGAATCTGATGGCATAACTGAACACTAAAGGATCAAATGATTGTGTTCTAGGCTTTGCAGTCATCTTTTTGGCTCAGCCTAAGTTTTACATCCTGGAAATGTTTCAGAAACTGCTGCGCCGGTTTTTCTTCACTGGCTGCGTGCCATGTGAAAGGTATCCAGCACAGTAGACTCATGGAATGGCATTACATGTTTTCTCCTACTTCTGGTTAAGTACAAGTTTTCACATCAAAGTCGCCCTCTCTGTACCCTTGGTCCTCTCACGTGTTTTCATGCATCAGCAAGCATACCTCGGAGCTGGGAGTAGGCGACACAGGTCCATTCCCCACGACCATTCCCCACACATGTGCACCTCATCATGTGCCCCATGTCATGCTGTTTATCCCACTGGTCTCCAACGCGATATATGACCCCTTCTTTGGTTGTACAGCTTTCTTCGTGGGCTGTTTAGAAATGGATGAGAAATGTACACTTGAATAACGGGTCGTAAAAGGTAGGCAGTATTATCAGTCCAGTTTGGTTATCCTACAAACTCTCGCTTGGAAAGAATCTTGTGTGCCTCAGAGAAATCTCAGGGCTGCTCTGTAGATGAACAGTCTTGAGTACCAGAGAGGAAAACATTGTTCAGACATGAGGCATGTTGAAGAAAATAAATACAGGAAGGGTTAGGGATGTCGACCACGATGATACCTACACATTCACACAAAGGGTTGGCATTATTCTAGAAGTCTGGATTTGACTACTGCCCTAAAACTGTTTCTAATTCCAGTTTATTCTAACTCAAAGGGAAGCTACGGGTACAAGGATAGAGTTGTAAGTTCCAGCGTTTTTCTTCTAAATCCAACATTCTCTTTGGTTGAAATGAGAAAAATAAAAGTGAGCCTGAGTTGTTTTTTTCTTATGTTTTGCTGCCTCATAGTCACACCTGACAATACAACAACATATAGATAGGTTCTTGGTTCTACAACTGGAAAATCAAATGTGATCTATGGGCTTCTTGGGAATTGAAAACAAATAAAAGGTATAGGTTTCCCTTTCTCTACTCATAGAAACTAGAGCTCTCACCCCTCTTTTAGAAAAAGATCCCTTACTTGTCAGAGAATATAGTTTTTGTCATTTTGGTATTTAATAAGTGATAGAGCTTACGCCAGTTAAACCAAAATCACGTGTAAACGTTGTAGGTCTGTGACTATCAGTCAGTTACATCTAAAATATTTCAAGCTACTCAGTTGTGTGCTCCTTACAAAAGACATTATTTGTGCAAAATTTAAACGTCCAGACGTTTTTATGTTTCTATATTTTTGGACACTGAATTATATCAATGGGTTGTTTAAGTTCTATAAATAATTATATAATTCACATTTATGTATGATATTACCAAGTTTTTTTGCAATCTCAAAATTAAGTCTTAATTGGGTAAAGCAGGAGTCAGGTGGACACTACTATTCTGCCTTCTTCCATAAGTGGGCCTCTCCAAGGGCTTCATCTTACCAGCCATGGGGCAGAATCCAAACTTCTGGTCCGCATCATAGTTCTGTGTGGTTCCGCACCATTTCATGTTGTCTCTCCTGCCCTCGGAGGTACAATCAGTGTAGTTGTGGTTGTTGTATAGGAAGGGGAAGTGGCACAAGGCGCCATTGGAATTTCCGCCTCGAGTTTGAACCAGCACTGCCCAGAGCAACACACAAATAGGAAGAAAAAAATGACCGCTGAGCCTTCTGATGTACCGTGGGGAACAACTACAGAAAGGAGCCAGGTCTCTGCAGCTAATTCGCAGAGTCTGTCTCAGAATAAAAGAAGTCAGATAATACAGTTCTAAACCTCCTTCGTGTGTTCACCTCCATTTTCACTCTCACTTTCCCACCAAAAACAAATAAATAAATAAATGGTCGCTTTGAATAAAACATCGTTTCAACTAGAAGAGAAGCAAAAACAGTCATCCATTCTCTGCATTCTTCAGCCCCGTGGGATTACATACTGGTTTTAATGTGTGAGTATGTTTAATCACATCATAATCCTGATAGGTCAGAAATAAATGAACTGGCGGCCTTTTCCCTTGGTGTCATTTTCCAAGGGTACAAGGGACCATGGAAGGATGTTCAGCTGCTAAATAAGTGCCCTGTCTCTTGGGTCTAAACTACTGAAAAGTGATACTTCTTGTGCAGCCTCAAGATTAATGGCTAGATGGCTGACTGATAAAAACAGGGCATGAGAGATGGGTCTTTCTCACTGCTGGGGCTCCCCCTGGGGACACTCACCAGTATGGTCTGTACAGAAAGAATATTTCTGGTCTTGTTCATAATTGGAAGTTGTGCTGCACCAGAGGTGTCCATCCTGTCGCCCTTCATTGGTGCAGGAGTAGAAAGTCCTGCCATTGTAGGTGAATGGTAAGACGCACGGCTCCCCGTTTGAATTGCCACCGTAAGTTTGTGTTACAGCTACAAGCAGAACCAACAAGATCTTGGTAAGTAGAGTTGCATTTATGCCACCGGTAGCTGCTTATTTATACCTTAAACGAGAGACTGGGCTTGTACAACAAAGAGAGATGATCATCTGGTTAATTTCAGCCATAAGGCATTATTCAAGAAGCCACGTCTTTGTAGACAGAGCAACACCTAAGGATGTTCTCTGCTGACATCCTTGGCTACCACCTCTGCTCCCAGAGGATACCAGAGGAATATGCATGGTTCTGTTGGTGGCATAAGTATTAACACATAAGACTATTCTAGGGGAAAAGTCAAGTGAACCAATTATTATTGCCAAAATTACTAACTTTCACTTCTGTAAGCCAGGAGAGATGAATTAAGTTGTTAGAAGTTTACAATACTCCAGAAATTTGAGATTTGGAGTATAAAATAAGGATGATTATTTAGAAAGCAACCCTCTTATAACAATATTTTAGATAAATAAAAGATAATACAGAGCAGTTTAATCTTCACTATAGAAAAGAAAACACATATATTTTAAAAATTAGAAGAAAATACCAGTGCCAATCCTGGCTGTTATCACTAGTGGTAAAATTATAAGCTTTTCACGTTTGTTTTATTGTCTTATATTGGGGGGGGTCATAGTAAATGAATGTATTGTCTTTCAGAAACTAAAAAATAAAGTTATCAGTACTACTTTTTTAAAAAAGATAATGCATACCTGTCTCTTGGCAGCTGACTCCATTGCCCAGGCAAGTGCAAAGCATCTGCTTATTTCCTTGTGTCTTCAGCCACTGCATCCCCACCGAGTAAACCACACCACTGTCTGTGACACAGTGACCATATGGTACAGGCTGGACTTCAGTCTGAGGTTGGAAAATGGCCATTCGAACATCTGTGACAGTGCCAGATCCTAAGGACATGAGAAAACAAAATCACTAAGTTGGACAAGAGAAAATAACTATCTCCAGATCACTGAAATCCATGTTGCTACTGACCTAAAACTACAAAGGAACGTTCCTCCCCTTGTGCATTCATTTTTGCTCTCAGCCTAGGCAATAATCCACAGAATCTACCAAATCTCCTCCACCTTCCAGTTCATCTGGAGCTACTGCGATTGTTATTTCCAAATCACAGACATTATTTCTCCACTCAGCAGAGCAGTTGCCTTCAACAACTCCTTACTCATCCAGGAAGCTCATAGTCTATCTAAGCCTCCACAACTCTTAAGACCTGCCTTCATTCCAGCTCACTTCTGACCTCCTTCCTTGCTCTGCGCCTTGGATCACTGAGCCACTTCCTCATCGTTCCCTGAGGAGCCCTGTGCTGTCTTCATCCTCTTCTCTTCACCTGGAACAATGTTCCTCACCCCTTCTCTCTCCGCAGCTTCCATAAGCCCACTATATCTGGGCACTTCTCTTCCTGACCTTGTTTTGAGAAGTCCCTGCCACTCTGCAGCAGACCCCTTATCCTCTGTGTGACCACGGGCTCTTCGGAGTGTGCCCTAGGCTGTCATGTGGAGTCCCTAGAAGTTGCCCCTCCTTCCACATTTTGTTTCTTAAGACTTATTTGTGAATCTGTTGTGTTTTTTCCTAAAACCAACCAACTCTCTTAAAATACCTTTCTTTTCAAGATGAGACAATAGCTTGTGTGGATCTTTCCTTTAAACTTTTGGACATCTATTCTCCCAAAGGTCTGGCCCACAGTGAGGCAGAGTCAGAACTGATGCTAGAACTGGCAGACTAAAGTCAGCATCTCCCTCAGGAGAAGCCAAAGATACTTCACAGACAGTGATTTCCAAGATCGCACATACTGGGGCAATAAGGCATCTGTATTCAGACCCCCCACCTGGCAAAGTCACAATGCAAATGAACAGAGAGATCCTGTCAAAGTAGGCTCCATTTTGCTTAACCCAGTGCTTCTCAGACCTTTTTGGATAATGGAACCTATTCCATATAATATTAATAATGTTACTAAAATAGATAACATTTATTGAGTGTTTACCCCATATAACCTTGACTACCCTTTTAAATTAAATTCTTTGAGTAGATTGATATTTGTAATTGTTTCTTTTGGGGGTTAGCAACCATTTTACTGATAATAATCAAATAACTCAAAGATAATATCAAATCTAATCTTGTTCGCCTTCATAAGTACTCAGAGCAACATGAAAACTCATCAAAAGGAAAGGAAAGAAACCCGAGCAAGTAATTAATGTTTCCAGCTGAATGGCTGGTTGCTAAGAGGCTAAGCAAGAAGACTAGTACATCACATAGTGAAAACTTAATCACACATACTAAGAATAATAACAGAAGTACACATCCTTGATTGTTTTATGTCTTTCTTTTGATTCTTACAAAACAGGCTACAAGGCAAGGGCTTTTTATTTTTTACCAGGAATAATTAAAACTTCTCTGTAAAAGAGTACTTAGGTCTTGGGTCATTTATTCCCATCTCTGGGCCTTTATAAATTTCTCAAATCATGAATAACAATATATGATGAAAATGACTGTGTATTATATTATAGAATATAACAAAGTTTGCTGGAGAATGGCAACCACATATAAATGATTGTTTTCTGAATGTCAGAAAAAGAAAATGTACTCCATTTTGAAAAAAAGAACATATGTACTTTTTCCCCTTACCAAACAGAAGAATCAAGTAATCATATAACTCATCATAACTCTCTCATTTCTATTAAAATGCACTTGCACTTTAGATATTCAAAATGCACATACATGTATATGTGTATATGTGTATATATATATATAGCTATATGTGTACATGTATAAATAGATCTATATCTATATATGTATATAAATTTTATAAATTTTATGATATTAGCATTTTTTAAACATAAATTTAATCTCGGGGCTAAAACTGCATTTCCCCACTAAGATCCATTTTTATTTCATTTTCATATAAATTTAAAACTTAATATTAAGTAAAGTTTTAACAACTAACAATCTATAAATAAACTCAGCTTACTAGCTGAAACTGCAAATCATCCTTAAATGGCATGTCAAGGCAAAGATGGACTTGCAGAAATATTTTTGGCAGCGCTACTCTGTTTCCCACCCTGCCTCCTCCGGGCCTCACCGGTGGATGTGGTCTGCAGGGATGCGTGCCGCTCACATTTCCACTCCCCTCTGCCGTTGCCTGTGCAGATGCACTGGAGCAGGTTCCCTCGATTATCCTTCTTGCTCCAGGTATCTCCGATTCTATAGGATGTCCTGGTGTCCTGATCATTGCACCTATCTGTGTTACAAAGGAAGCATTTAAGTATATGTCAGTCAGGGCAAGCTTGGCACACACGCACTGAAACACACACACACACACAAACACACACACACACACAGTAGTTTAAAGCTTGGCAAGTTATTTTTTGATATGTTTCTATTCAGCTGTGGTTCCACACATGTTAAACTTCCAAAAGATGGGATTACATTGGTTCCAGCAGAAAGAGAGCTCTATGATTTAATATAGTTCCACTTCTGTTTGCCAAAATAGTGTTTTATCATTTTTCATTAATTAATTTTTTTGAGTTTCCATAATGCTCTTTTGACCAAATTCATTCACTGGTTTTCTATCACCTTTGTCTTTCTCTTTCAGGCTCTCCCAGTAGTAACACTATATGACCTGCCCTTCAATAAGGGACTTCCTTTAGAAAACTAGGAACAGTAAGGAGGCAAGCAGGTTTCAGAGTATCTTGGGGAGAAGCCCCAAAGAAGCTAGAAAAAAGACAGCAGCATCTCTTTCTTCATTTGCTTGATAAAAAAAAAAATTCAGGAAACACCAACTTCTCTGACTAATAAGTTCTCTTCTTTCCCCACACACCTACCTATTTAAAATCACTAACAAAATGGCTTCTTGAATTGCTCAGTGTTAACTCTCCAATGGAAAAGTGGGACTATTATTCTGTAAAATGATATTTTATAACTAAATTACCATTAGTCTGTGTGTTCAATTGCCTGATAAATAGATTGTTTCAATTATAATCTGGTTTTGCCCATATGCCACAATGTGAGTCTAGAGGATTTGACTTGTTTGTGAGTAAGAAAATTACCGCAGTGGGTGAGAGAAAAATAATTGGACGTTTGATGTAAATTCACACAATACGCAGCCATATTGATCTACTACCTGAATAGAGGTCTGAATGAAGATATTATGGCTGGTTACAGCTTTTTCCCGAATCCTCAGCTAAAAGGAATGTCTTCCCTTGAACCTCCATAGCACTATTTGCAGCAGTCACTTTGGAGCTCTCCATATTGTAATTCATAAAAGGTGACTAGGTAAGCCTTGCTCATCTTCCTGACATACTTACTAAGTGCTCTTTGAAAACTGAGCTAATGTCCAATTCATTTTTTGCATCTCTATACCATCTTGTACAAAGTAGAGACAAAACATTTCATGAATGACTTTTCTTCGAGAAACTTTTCCCAACTTTCCATTAGAGGAGTTCTAAATAATAGATAAGAGTTTGAGCCAGACATCTTGTCTGTCTTAAGCTAAAAACATTACCAAAAAATTAAAAAAAAAAAAAAAATTTTCCACCAAGGTCTTGGAAGTCTAATGCTCATAATAACATTTTAAATACAAAAAAATTTAGAGACTTATCAAGTTTCTGGGAAAGATTTGGTCAGAATCCTTATTACTTTCCATGAGAGATTTATTTTTTTGTTAGCAGAGAATTCAAATTTGGATGAGGAACATTTTAAGATGATTAAACATTTTAAGCTAGATAAATAAAATAGGTTCAAAATATTTAGATTTGATTTTAAATTTATTTATAACACCCATAGATAATGGCTATTTTGCTTCTATAAACTCTACAGCTGCTATTAGTTTGAACTTTCAAAAAAAGAAGTCTTGAACTCCAAAGGCAACAACTAAGGCCTCGAGGCAGTCTTACAAGGAGCAGTCAAGCTGGCAGGTCAGCTTCTTTCTAGTACTACTGTACTAAACTGATTTAGAATTTTGAGTAAGAGACACTATCCTTAACTCCATAACAGACACATCATTTTAACCAGTGGGATAAGCACTTTTTATTTTCATCATTTCTGCTTGTGATTTCAATGTAGAACATAAAAGGAAACCTGAAACTTTAGAGTTGTGATCCATTCTATCTCAACAGCACCCACATTAATTACCAAAGGTGCATTTGCATGTTATTTTAATGATTTCTGTGCTCTTAAATACTTTGAAAATATCCAAGTAATAATTTAGATTAAACATTTGCAACTCATCTTCATGTCCCCAACCCATCTGGCATTTCAGTTATTAAGTTTCTTTCTTTGCAGCTGATAGTCTAAGCCTTATTTTAGTCTTCTTTGAAGAAGCAGAAAACGTTTGTTATGAAATTTTTCTTGACATCCAAAAGCTACCAAAGTACATTGCATTGGTGTGTTCTAAGTGACATCACATCACACATCTCTCTAGGAATCCAGAAAATCATACCTGGGCTCCTTTTAACATAAAAATCTAAAACATACTTCTAGAGGTACAGGTGATGCGTCCACTGCCTTCTCCCAGACAAGTACAATCCACCATCATCCAGCCTTGGTAAGGCTTTTCCCAGGTTTCCCCGACAACATAGGAGGTCCCAGCAGCATGGTCAAAACATTTCTCAGCTGTAGGAAAATGTGGATTAAAAAAAGAGAGAAAAAAAAAAAGTTATTTCAAATTGTGCAGTCTCCCTGTAATTTGAAATGTATGTGTAAGCAAAAATCCAGCCACATTTTTTTAAGTGGTACTCTGTTCAAAAAGAAAGGCATGCCCTGTAACTAAGTACATAGTAACCAAAGCGAAAGAGAGCTCAAGTTGAGTGGGCAGGCAGAAGTTCTGTTCCCCTAGTAAGTGCATAAGCACATGGACTATGCATTTTCAGCTAGTACCATTCTTCTTCACACCAGTATTTTTAAGTGGAAAGGATCTATATGTATCCAGTCTGTGGGAAACTAAATATACAAAATTCTAATCTAATTATGAATGACAAATTATGAATATCTAAAAAAATGACAAGAAAGCCTTTAAAATTGGATTTCTGTAAAAACAAACACCACACAAAGGAAAATAAAAATCTCTGAATTAGAGAACAATAAGTAGAGTAAAATATATAGACAGAAAATTTCGGATTTATAGCTAGAGAATCCAACGAAGGATTGAGACCAAAAGAAACTCAGCAATTTGGGGGAAAAAATATTAAGGTTTGACAGAGCACATGCAATTTTGTTTTTCAGTCTCGTGTATGCCAATAAAAATGACAGAAGTATCGTTTATTGTCTTTTAAATAACTTATATCTTGACCAAGGAAAACCTGAGATTAGATATTAGACAAAAGAAGTTGCTTCCTCCTAAATCTTCAATTCTATCTTGTGCTTCTGAAACAAAATTAAGACTTACATACAGGTGAGTACCTTTGATCTGATTCTTTAAAACTATAGATTATAAAACATTTCATTATTTAAAACAAAATTTCCATTTCAGCCCTGGCTGGTGTGGCTCCGTGGACTGAGTGCTGGCCTGCGAACCAAAGGGTCACCGGTCAGATTCCCAGCAGGACACATGCCTGGGTTGTGGGTGAGGTCCCCAATAGAGGATGAGCGAGAGGCAACCGCACACTGATGTTTCTCTCCCTTTCTCCCTCCCTTCCCCTCTCTCTTGAAAAAAATAAAATCTTCTTTAAAAATTCCCATGTCGTCATTTTTTAAAATTGGAATTCAGATCTCTTGTCCATGTAGAGTTTGGTTCAACCCAACACTTTGTACATTCCCACCTGTCATTTATCAGTAAGAGTCACACACCTATGGGCTTGCAGGTCCATTCTCCTTTCCCGTTACCAAGACACACACACTCTAACATGTAACCACCAGTCTCATGTGGTCTTCTCCAGGTGTCACCAATCTTGTAGGACTGACCCCCTTCATGGCAGCGGTCTGTTCAAGATTAAACAAAATGTTAAAGAGAGTGGGACAGAAAACATTAAAAAAAAAAAAAAAAAGAATAAGTCTCATGTTCTACCAAGAATAGGTACTTAGGTGAGCCAAAGTGAAGACATAGAAAACAGCTTTCCCATCAGAGACAGGGGAAAAGTTAACAGGTCTTGTCACTTGGGGTCATACAATTAAATGTTTTGTTTAAACACAATGGGAAACCAAAGAGAAAATTGAATGGCAAAGAAAGAGGTCATAAATCCTGGTTCCCCAGAGAGATCACAGGAAATTGGGTCCTGAAGCAGAAAAGAAAGGCTGGCAGGCATGGCCCCCTCACAAACACAGCAGGTTGAGCCTGAAAGTAATTCAATGAAAATGCCATATTGGGTATAGTATTTCAGCTTTCAGGAGTGTGGAGAGTCTGTATTTTAGCCAAGGTTAGAAATGTCATCTTGGCAGAAAGCAAATAGATGTGCACATATCAAGTGTGAAAATCCAGGTACTTTTCTAGGCTGTTAAACACAATGACACATGCAAAGGCTGAACTATCCACTAGATTATAAACTCTGTGGACCACTGACTCTTAACATTTGCCAATGAATTTGGATAAACCCTAACATTTAGTATGGGGAAAGCAGATTGGTCCTGTTCACAAGGGACTGACTTGTTCTTTTGTACAGAAGTCTTGAAAGTGACTTATACTTAAAGGAAGGATAAAAAAAACTAAATGTTAAGTTAATAGAGCTATTTGTAACACAGTGAATCATACTGGAAAGAGCACCTGAGCTAAATAAACCAAAATTAATGAGTCAATCCAGTCCCCAAAGTATCTTGGCAATACTAATAAGTACCACATTATTTCTGGGTATAGAGAGATCCACTTCCTGGGTATAAATTATTGGTCACAAAGAAACCAGACTGTGCAGGATGTGGGATGTAAGAGGTCTCAGCATTATAAACAAGAAGAGCAGTCCACACAATGGAAGGTTCACTCGTTGTGGCCATCTTGCCAATCACTGCAGAGTAATCACATGATCCTTCTGGCTTGAAGATGTCCAGGTAATGTAAAATGGGCAAGTTTTTTAAGCATGTCTTATGGAGTGGGATCCAGGAGATCCACTTGATTACACTATGTACACACACACACACACACACACACACACACACACACACACACTGATTCTACCTGTACTCAAAGACATCTTTCAGAAGCATAAAAACCAGTTGGGTGACCACATAAGAGTATCTGTGGTCACTTAAGGTAAATCCTCAAATTAAAACTATCCCATCACTGATAACAGAATATGTCAGTGACAGCAATGGTGAAATTCTTATTTATGATATTTTAGTATCATTTCACAGAATGTCTTTCTTACTTGCAATGGTACAGCTTATTCTTCTTCGCCCAGCCCCAATGCAGGTACAGTCCCAGATCATGGAGTCTTTAGGGCGTTCATAAGTGTCCCCCACCCTGTACGTGTTCCCAGTGTACTTGTCAAAGCAAGTCTCTTCAGCTGAAAGGAGAAGGAGAATCCACGTGAGCCTCACATATGTAAAAGCTTTTCTATGCAACTAATCACATCCAAAGGAGAACTTACTTTTCCATTCTATGAGTTAATACAATATAACAAAAAGTTTTCCAAAAGTTAAGTGGGAGGCCTAAATTTTACCTTAGGCTCTAATAAAGCCTTGACTTTTGACCTTTGACAAGTTCCCTAGTTTTCTATAAATTAATTGCTGCTATAAAGGGGCCTTGGGCCCTAGGAGAAAGCCATATGAAGCACTACCTTATGAATGGCTGGACAGTGAAGGAAGGACTTGAGATTCAGGGCTCTGACTCAGAAAGTCAAACTAAGGTCCATATAAAAAGCAAACAATTTGAAAAGCTCCACCCCCACCAGGCAGAGTCCCTTGTGAATCCTACTATATCCTTTTAGCCTCATCCCTGCTTCTTCTCTGTGCAAGTTGCCATAATTTACAAGAAACATATCAATGGTCATAAAAAATGAGAACTTTGATGTGTTCAGTGGTTTTGTGTAAAAAAAAAAAAAAATCACTTTACAATATAAAGCCCAAAGTGTTTCCTGGCCCATAACCTTATAGTGTAAGATTCAAAATGCCTTCCGTGTTTTGGAGGGAAAAATACACAAAATATTTTATTTTCTTATCAAAACCTTTGGGAGAGTAACACAAAAAGAAGGCTCTAGGAACTACTTGGAGATACATTTGTTCTTTTGTGTTAAAGGTAAAACATGTAAAAAGAGAAATAAGCAGTTGTTAAATTTTTTAAGAGAAAAATGACAAACTATTCTATTGAAAAAATGGTGTGTGTCCTTTTACAACCAATGCTAAGTTTAATTAACAAGCATCACTTCTCCATTTCCTACAAGGTTCTAACTACCAGGCTCCCCACCACTTACGTTCAGGTTTACTCTCGCAGTTAAAGCCCCGGCTCCCTCCGTAACAGGTACAAACCAAGGTATTGCCCAGGTAGATTCGTTCCCATTGTTGGTTTATCTGATAGTGATTCCCATTGTCAAAACAACCAGCTGTAAATAATTGAACAAAAAGTTATTACGTTTGCGTCCCACCTTTTTTTTCCAGATTATGGGATTTTCTTGCACAACTAAATTGATATGGCTAAGCAATAAACATAGAAAAATAAGTGACTCTTCAGGCACGAGGAGAATTAAAAGCAATATTCTGCTAAAATGTAGATGAAGAAACTAGCTATCTAAAGAGTTAACCACAATTTATACACGTAAATATCTAGGTATTCTTTTTTCCCTTTCTTTTAACGTAGCTAAATGTTACACAGTGATGTCATTTCCATCTGGCCAGAGGTCTGCATCAAAGAAATGGAAACGTTTGGAAAAGCAGATAATTGCAATTGCATTTTTAACTTTGCAAGAAACTTCTATGCTTTTCTTGGGTAGTAAGTCTAGAGGGCAACTTGAAGCAGTTTCCTTTAGCCAAGGCAAAGGGAGGGTGTGTCTGAAAAGCTGGAATAGGAATTCCGTTCTGGTCTGTTCCTGGAGCAGTGTCCTGAGGGGCCCCGAGGCCATGTGAACGAACTAAATTACCTCTCTTTCCAAGTTAGGAACAGCAATAGCTATGTAGTTACCTTCTTCCCGTTCCATTTTGAAAATATTTCACAAGCTATTTAGTAACACAGAAAATAAGAAAGACCATAGTAAACCCAAATGAAAATGTAAAGGCGTGGATTGCTTTTCTCTTTCAAGGAAAGCTTTGATGAATTCACAGGGAGACGACTTGAACGTTAGTTGATAAGAGCACAGCAGAACAGCGCGGAGCCCCGGTCCTCCCCTATATTACCTTATCCTAGGCCCTCAGACCAGCCTGCTCAAACCAATGCCTTTTGTGTCCACAGCTGGTTTCTCGCATTAAGACGTGCACACTTTCCGCGCGCGCGCGCAAAACTTCAGCCACAACTTTAGTTGGCTTCACGGTCCCATCCCTGAGACAGACAGCCAGTTTCAGCCCGCAGTCAATACTCACGCTTGCTTTGGCTGACAGCCACCGGGGACTGGGGCTGAATGATTTGCTGAGCCTGCCTCTTGCCCCTCCAGGCTTCGGGGGAGGACACCGCTATCTCCAGGGACAAGAAGGCCAGCAGCAGCTGCAGCCCGGGCCCCGGACCCCTGAGCATCTTGAGATGGCGCGGAGAGAGACGCCCTCACCAGGAGGCAAGTTGCCACCAAGTTTAGTTCTCTTCGAAACCTGCGGGAGGAGTCCTTTCCAGTGCCTCCTGGGGGGTTGACGCCTTAAAGAAGGTAGGGGTCAGAGGATGGGGAAGGGGACAGGTAAGGGGGACAGAGGGGCAGGAGAGGACGGGAGAAAAGTTGTGGCCGCAGGTCCCAGCTTGCGCCTGGGGCTCCTTCTCCTCCCCTGTACAGCGCAGCCGGCGCGGGCGGCTGAGCCCGGACAGCCGGGGTTTATATGGGACTGTCCCCTCCCGCCCCCCGCGAGGTCCAGGGCGTCCGAGAGGAGGGACCCGCCCCACTCCCTCCACCCCGCCTGTGGCCGCCGCTGACCGCGCGCCGATTGGCCCGGACTCCGGGTGACGTCAGGGGGACTGTGGGTTCGCCGCGAACAAAAGAGGTGCTGATCCCCCGCCAGGATTGGGGCTGGCGAACTTTTTTCGGTTTCCTTTGCGGTCGTCCAACTTTTGGGGGAGGGAGGGGGAGGGATGGGAAACGACTGTAAAAGGATAGACGGGGGAGAAAGGGAGGGGCTGGAGTTACGCGAAGCGAAGGGGTTGCAGGACCTCCTCCATCACCCTCCCCCCGCTTCCCTTTTTCTTATTAGGGTGGGGGGTGAGGACATTTCGTCATCTCTGGAAAAAAAAAAAAAATCTCTGCTCACTGGAGTGTATTTTGGGGGAGGACAAAACCATAAAGCAGCCACCACCTTGCAGCTGTAGGAATGTAGACTTTGCAGTCCCAGGGCGGGGCTGGCTTTTCTCCTGTTCCCTTTCCTTGGTCTACTGTGCGTCGACTTGGGACTCCCTTTAGTTTGTCTTCATAGCTTCCTGTTCAAGACTAACCACCACCACCCCCCGCCCCCCGCAGACGCTGTACCTGCCCGTTCTGAGGAGGTGCTGGCTGGGGATCAGAGGGGGAAATCCATCCTTTAATGAGCTTCGGCTAAGTACTAGGAGTTCCGCGGGGCGCTTGACGGATCTGGGGGAAATTCAGAGAACGAGGTTTCTTTTGAAAGGAGAAAGCAGCACTTTGTATTAAAGAAAAATAATTGTATTTATATAGATAGATATAGATATAGTTATCTTCCTTTCCCGGGGATGGGATGTCTCTTTCCACTGAAAGTGCAAGCAGTCGAGACCGACCTGGAAACTGGGAAGTTGGACCGGCTGTGGAGAAAGATCTTCATGTCTTTGCTCGTGTTTTCCGTTGCAGTTACTCACAAAGAAGAGATCTTGTTTGAATCACTGAAAGCTAAGAAAAGACCATTTCCAGTCTTTCCTTCCTACATTCCCTTCCTTGCTATTATTTGGAATTTTCTTTTTGTAGACATCAGTTAAGTCACAGAATTCCCCTCCCCCAACCCGCAGCCAGATTTTTTAAATTTAAATAATCTACTCCAGGAATGTGGCAAGTTCCCACTTAAGATTTCTCCCGCTTTCCCTCTAAATTCAGAGGGTGGACACGGAATCTGAGAAGCTTCTAGCGGTTAGCAACTCATCAAATCACTCTTTTTTTCAGACAGACACAAGTCACACTTGCTTTTAAAGATCTTCAACAAAAGTCCACGACCTTCTTCAGTAAATCCTGAGAGATCCAAACTTAAATCTTTGCCTTCTAGTTATGTCAGTAGTGCAGACCTCCCGTTTGCTTCGAAAACCCATGAAAGTTACTAGCAATATGTACATTTCTGCAGGTACTTGTTTTCTCCAAAAGTTCCACCTTCAGTAACTGCGGTGGGGTAATTCCAACTGTATGGTCTATGAAATGCCTAACACATCAAAGACACAAAACTAACATTTGTTTTAATTAATGCAGAAAATTGTTTTAAAACAGCAAATACCAGTTTCCTACAAGTAGTGTAAAATAACTTCTTGAGTTTTTGTAACCAACATTTCAAGTTGACAGAGTGCCACAGATTTTCCCAAATTTAGATTCCTAAATTAGAGGTGTTTTTTTGTTTTTGTTTTTTTAACTTTTCATCATCACTTGACAGAACAGTTTTCTCTTTCAAATATAAGAGATTCTCGTAAATTCTTAATACATTTCTGGGAAGACGGTGTTCCTTCCGAACATAAGGATACCTGGAAGTTGGGATGTAAGAAAGATAGACCTGAAATTAAAGTTTTCTTAACACACAGATTCTGGAGGAAGGAAATAAGTGGTTAGAAAAAGTATGTTGTCAAACAAAAATATGAAAGGCTGATATATTTACTGTACTCAAAATACATAACGTACATATGAGAACTTGGAAGAAAAAAGCCCACCTTAAATCTTAGAAGAAATTTTTATATTTGGATCCCATTGAAATATAATTTGTTTAAGGAAATGGTATATCTCTAATGTCCCCTAAACAAAAACTTAGTGATATTTAACTGAGTTTTATTAGAATGCTTGGAAGTTTACTCTTTTACTTGAAAGTTTGTTTGTTTTTTTCTTTTTAACTTTGGACATAGAGATATTTTCTTAGCTGAGATAACAAAGCTTGAGACAGTATTCTTTCATTATCGAAATCCTTTCTAACTGTGTAGGTCTATTATCTCTAACTGGTGAGATAATTGAATCTTAAAGATCACACTGACTTTGTTCCAACTCAGCAGACATGCCCTTGCATTCCCTTTAAAATCTTAAAGGCTATTTTGACACAGTAGGTTCTTCAGTAAATAGCATGCTTCTGCTTTTATGAAATATCCTTAAGAGTTCTTTTTCTTATCTCAAATGGATAGGGAGATGTAAGCAAGCAGACAGAAAGTAGATTCATAGATGCCTGGGACTGGGGCTGGGAACGGAAATAAACTGTAAATGGGCACCAAGAATCTTAAAGAGGTGATAGAAACAAACATTCTAAAACTAGATTGTGTGGTGGCTGCACAACTTGGTAGAGTTAAAAAGAATCATTAAGCTGTACACCTAAAGGGGGTGAACTTTACGACAAGTAAATTTTACCTCAGTAAAATTGTCTTTAAATAATTGATTAAAAGCGGTATCTCTTTTTAAAAAATAAAAATAAATAAAAGTAGTAATTTTTTTATTCTTTTCTACTTATACCATCTCCTGAATTTGTGTCAAGGACACACTTCCAGGTGGCAGCAATACATCCAAGGTGTCCTAATTTCTTAATTTTCCCAAGAGGGCGTTTGCCTTTCGTACAGTAGTGGATTGTTTCCTTGACACCAGTAACTCCCTAGGAAACCTAGCATTTGTGTGAAGGCATGTATGTGGCAGAGACAGAACAAATGTTCATTTAGGACTGTTGTTGTTTCTTCTTGAAATTGCCATGGCAATAGAAATTTCCCAGAACTTAAGTCAATTTAAATTTTCAGTAACAAATAAAAAGAGCACATATATCTGTGTGTGTGTGTTGGGGGCGGGGGGGATGTTATTTGCCTGTTTTGTTATTGGAGAAAGTTAGTGGGGAGCAGGAGCAATTATGGAGATCTGAACTGAATTGACTTCATTTGAGTTGAAGATTATGACTAAGCACAACAAGAATTTATCAGATCTAGCCATTTTTGAAGGATTGGAATTAAAACAATTTAAGAGATAGGTTTCAAAAGGCAATTATTTCCATGTAAAAAATGGGTTTCCTTTTAGAATAAACACATTACAAACAATACTCCCGGCCAAATCCTTTGCCTATTGAAGGAAAAAAAAAAAAATCTTACCCCTGTTAAGAAATAACTTATTGACACAGTGGGTTATATTTAGAGGCAGGTGGGCTGTTTTTTCCTGAAAGCCTTTGGTTTTTAACCTTGTTCATAATCTCTTTTAGTCCTATTAGGCCAGGGACTAGGTGACCTTTGGAATTTTCTGACTTAAGAAACTGGGGTATCTTTTTCTGATTTCGGGCCTCGTATAGGTAAGTTGAATGGAAATAAATTACAGTTGTTTTGTTTCTCATAAACGCCTTCCCATCTTCCTCACCTAAAAATGGCCAAGCTTACAAAACTGATGCTCATTAAGTGCAGGTGTGAGAATGAACAATCAGCACCTCATGGGCAGCCCCTGTGTGTAGATGGACTTGGCACCTGCCACCAGGGATAAAATACTTGATAAAGGCTTTAAATGGTGCCTAGAAAGCCAGCCAGTATTCACTTACTAAGCATTTCGTTTATATTTTAAGTTACTTTATTATTTAATCAGCACTTTAAAAAACCTAATCTATGCTCTTTGTTTCTTAGCAGGAGGTCTCTTTTCTCATTAAAGAGATAGTAAATCCCAAAAGGTTTTGCAAAGGAGTAATTCATCCAGTAAAATAGAACTAACTACCGCGTAGCTGGAGCACTTAACCAAAACTGTTATAGAACATTTCAGCTTTCCAAGATAGGTAGCAGGTTTTGGGAAATTTTTAATTTTTGACTGTTGTTGCTCCTTTTTCCAGTTTTGCTTTATTTTATGATGCTGGACTCAAAGGTTTATTTTGAAAGGCTAAACATTTTTTTTAACTTAAAAGATTTCCGTCGGTATTTAAATTATTTTCTATCCTTTTAACATAATTTCAGTATTTTCCTATGCTGCTAATCATGAAGTTTGTGTCAGATGCTTTAAAAGAACCATAACTATTATCTCTTAAGGAAACTTTTATGCCTTTTCATAAATAAACTTTTATGCTGACAATAGACTACTGTGATATAGGTGGTCAGTGGACACTTTTTTTCTACTCTTTCTATTGATTAATTAGTTATAATAAATCAAAGGCAAATTCACCTGAATTATAAAATTAAAGTATAAATATAATTATCATTAATTAATTTATCACTAAATTAATTAATGATAATGGATTCGATTATTAAATTAATGATTTTCTAGATAAAATTGATATTTTTCTCATCAGCTATGAAAATTTTACTGAGGTGGAATGGACATTTAAAATCATTTCATTTTAAATATGAAAAACTAAGGCAAGCTGAAATGCATGCACAAGGTCATAATGATTTCAGTAACTGAAGAAAAATACGTTTAAATAACTAGATTTTATTAAGCACTTAGTCTGAGCGAGACATGGTATTAACTGCTTTATGTGCTTTTTAAAAATTTTTTTATTCAACCATCAACAACCCTCCAAGGTAAGTGCTATCATTTTCTCACTCTTACAGATGAGAGTACAAAGCTTACAAAACTAGCTGGAATGAAGTTTTCTGCACCACCACTTTATAGAAATGGTGATATTGCTTCATGATCTCCCTCTGGAACAAAGGTATGGGCAAAGCAATTGGCTAAAGGGTCTTGTGGATGACTTCTTGGACATGTGGCTAATTTATTCAGAAGATGTCACATAGAACTTTACTAACTGATATGCGACCAGTTTTCACCTGTTATATATCCAGGGCGATTCTTTTGTAGACCAATTTCCCTCAAACAGTCGGACTGTGTTTTGGAATTTTGAATAGGATGGGGAAGACTGTTACCTCTGACTCTGCCAGGCTGCAAGCTTGGTGGACAGAGTCTTGTTTGCTCTGTGTGCTCAGCACTGGGCACGATCAATGCACCATCGTCGGGTAAGTACTTGGCACTCATGAATCAAAGGATAGAAGAGCGGGAGATAAATGCTCTAACATTTACATGTAGTGATTATTTATCCAGCCAGGAACATTACTAAGTGCTCTGCAAATGTTGTTTTAGTTTACTTTGAAAGCAACTGCCAGAAATAGATACTAATAGCTCCATTTACTCTGAGGGTTAGAGTTTAAAGATGGTTCTTAAGCTTATGTAGTGAGAGAGGGACAAATCTGGAATTTCAATCGAGGTCTTCCTGACACAACATCCATGTTCTTCACCAAGATATGCAAGGCTCCCCTCAAAGAGATTTCACCTCATATGAGGTATAAAAAAATTGGAAAAAATAGCTACTGGCTACTTTCTTTGTTTCCCTGATCTTCACGCTCTGCCCTTCACTGCCTTGCTCTGCCCAGAGAGGACCCTGTGAACCATCCAGCAGGCTCCTCTGCTGCTGGAGGCTGGAGGACAAAGAGGTCGGGGTGATTCTTCGGAAGTCTGCTTCCAGCCTCAGGGCCACAATCCTGGTGGCTGCTGCCTCCCTCTAGAGCAGTGGTTCTCAACCTATGGGTCGCAACCCCTTTGGGGGTCGAATGACCCTTTTACAGGGGTCGCCTAAGACAATTGGAAAACACATATATAATTACATATTGTTTTTGTGATTCATCACTATGCTTTAGTTATGTTCAGTTTGTAACAATGAAAATACATCCTGCATATCAGATATTTACATTATAATTCATAACAGTAGCAAAATTACAGTTATGAAGTAGCAACAAAAATGATTTTATGGTTGGGGGTCACCACAACATGAGGACGTGTATTAAAGGGTCTCGGCATCAGGAAGGTTGAGAACCACTGCTCTAGAGTATACAGTCTCAAAGGTGGCAATATTGACCCCACAAGGGTAAAAATTGGTTCTTGTGGGAGAGATGGTGAAAAAAAAAAAACACAATACTTCAACCCTACCCGATAAATGTGTATTGCTTAGTTGTTCATTTATTTCAGTAGGTAGATCTAAAATAGATTTTATTTTTTAATAGCGTAGGGTAGGGATAATAACTAAAAAGAAATGGAAAGGAACCCTGCTCTGGAACATCAGCTACTGGCCAGGCTGTTCTCTGAGGCTCCAGGTCTCTCCCTGGCTCCCTTACTTCCTGGTAACTTGACAGTGATGGTGGCCAGCAGCCCCGGGGAGAGAAAACTTCCTCCCTACTGGTCTCCGGAGCTCAATATTTCTTGTTTATCCCGTGGCTGTGCCCAGACCTCATCAACAGTTTCTTCACCAAAGTCTTTCCATGGAAATCATTTGAATTCCGTTCTCTGCTGTAACCCTGACAAGCCAGATTCTGAGAGTCTTAACCATGACATGAACACAGTTTATGTAAAGCTGTGGTTTAAGTCATAAATTGTAGCAAACCTGATTTAGGACATTTGGATTCTTCTCCAAGCTAAGAAACAGATATTACTTGGTGATTTCTCCTTGCATCGCACATGTTCCAAACAGTCTTTCTCTCTTTTTGGTCCCCCCGCCCATCCTAGATGTGTACCCCTCAAATACAGTATCTTTCACAGAGTAGAATGCTGTGGGGATAGGAGCAATGACCCAGTGGTCATAAAATAACAAAGAAAAGAAACCAGGATTTTAGTTTTAAATATATACTATTTGCCTTAACTCCTTAACTACCTTGAAAATAATTTGATTTCTCCACTGATTAATTTGGTTAATGCAAAGAAGTTGTAAACATGAACTCTGATTACAGATTACCACATCAGAAATAGAAATTTATTTTTGAAAGTCCCCCATAAATCTACAAATGTCATATATGTAAAAGTTAAAAGTTTTCACACTTTTTTACATGTATAAAATGCAAGTTTTGCATTTGAATTCATTTTAGATATTGAAATAATTTACCCGAGAGCTTCTAAAGTCAAGGAAAACTTACTCAGATTTACTTGCTATAAATTCCCAAATGTTGCCAATATTTAGTGCAGATACATTCCTTATGTGGAAATAATTTCTTGGACAGATCTGATGCATTACTAATTATTTACACCTCAGAAACTTTCCATCAAAAACAAGCAAAAGTCTATTATATTTTTTCATCTTAGAATCCAATATGGTATTAGGAATACACTATTTCTGAAATGCTTTGAAATTCCTAGTGTTCTGTTGATTTTTCAACTTACTTTACTCGCTGTTTGAAAACTGTTGGATCTATTTATTTTGGAGTTAATCTAAACATTAAAAGAAATTATTAGCTATGTGTGATCAGTAATTTTTTTTACATCTTAAAGATGCTTGATACTTTATTCTTTATTTTTTACAGCAAAATGCTCACATTTTTGTCAGTTTATGCAAAATTCTTGAAAGATTCACGGTACTTTACCAACTTACACATTCAATTAATTTTTCTATTTTCTTTGCCCAATTAAATTTTGAAGCAAAATAATACAAATATTTATAGACCCAAATTATAAACCCATTTTAGAAGAGAAGAGCAACAGTGAGTAAATATAATAGGGAATTATAATTAAAACATCAACTTTGTTCTGCTCTTTTTTTAACATCTCTGAAGAACTAAGATGTTCAATGTAGGCACATGGTATAATAATTAGACGGTATTTTTCTTTACTCATGAAATCTTCGTCTTTTAATCATTCTTTTGTAAGTTTGGGTTTTAATTATGGACTAATTAAAATTGCTTAAAGTTACTACAGACAACTGACTTGAATATTTCAGCAAATTTTGATTCTGTTTGTTCCTAAATTATAACAGTTTAGAAGGAGCTATAATTAGAGAACTTTTTAAAAATAAATTAAAAAAAAAACATATTGCTTTCTCTAAAATGTTTTCTTCACATTTTAAAAATAGCCGTATTAAGATATAATTGCTATATGATAAGCGGCAACTACTTAAAGTGTTGAATTAGATAAATATTAACATGTATATCTAGTCAAGAAATAAGATAGCGATCATATTAATCACCCCCAAAAGTTTTCTTGTGCCCTTTTCTTTGGCAATCCCACCCTTGCCTATCTCCAAGCAAGCATTAATCTATACTCTATCACTGTGGATTAGGTTGCATTTTCTAGTTTTATATAAATGGAACCAAAGGGTATGTATGACCCTAATTGGAAGTTGGGTCTTTACAGAGGTAATCAAGTTAAAATAAGATTATCAGGGTGGGCCCCAATCCAGTTAGACTGGAATCCTTATAAAAAGGGGAAATTGAGAAAGACCTTCAACAGGGAGGAGGAGATATGGACAGGAGGACTTCGATCTGAGTGCTGCTTCTACAAACCAGGGAATGCCAGAGGTGGCCAGCAAACCACCAGGAGCGAGCAGAGAGGCGTGGAGCGGATCTTTTTATCACAGCCCTGAGAGGGAACAAACCCTACTGAAACCTTTATCTCAGAGTTGTAGCCTCCAGAACTGTGAGGTAATAAATATCTGTGCTTACGGGACCCAGTGTGTTGTGCTGTGTTATTGCAGCCCCTACAATCTTGATACAAGCCCCTATGGTATTAATGCTAAGGAGAGTGTTAGGGATGAATTCAGATTGATATACAGAGCTTTAGAGGCATGACATCACATTCCTAAAACGCAAACTCCTAGTCAGTTGAAGGGCTGAAATGGTTGCCTTTTTGGCCCATGAGTTTTCCTGCAATTGTTCTTTTGTGCCAAATATTGTGTGCAGGAAACAAAGATATAGGTCTTATTCTGAAGAAACATAAAACTGAGTAGCAAACTGGTAGGGAAGAAAAGGTTTGATTTATCGTCGTCGGCAGCCGTCCGTCTCGAGAGACGATGGTGTAGCTTCTCAAGAGTCTATCTGCACCGCCGAGAATGGCTGTGCAGTCCGACTCGGGAGTGACATGGTATCTGTCTCCTCCCGTGTTGAATCGACATCTTGTGATGACGCTGAAGCTACAGAGCCTGGGCAGGGTGATATGGAGGGTCTGCTGTTGCCCATGCAGCAGACCCCCCCTCTCTTCGCAGCTGAAGGGTCCAAGGGGAAGACGGAGTCAATACAGCTTGGCTTCAGGTGCGCCGCAGGAGTTGCCGGTGTTGACTACAACGTCAAACCGCCTTAGGGACTCCGGCTCCGGATTTTCTGTCGGGGTTTACTCCCTTAGCCTTTCCCCTGAAGAGGTATGCCACAAGACAGCGGAGGTTTTTTGGAGTCAGAGTTTTCCTTCTCTGATGTACCCTGACTGGAAGATCGAACCAGCGACACTTAGCTCGCAGGCCGACGCTCAATCCACTGAGCTAAACCAGCCAGGTTTGATTTATACACTATAGGCAAATATGTCCCTTGAAATAAGGTATAGATGTGCACAGACTTTAGGATTATAAGTTAGTGCATTTTTCAAAGGGCATTTTGGCAACATTGAAAATGCCCATTACTACAATGCAGTAGATAGAGCAAGCACATGCATTTTCTCTGAACTAAAATGATACTTCAGAGATTAAAAAACAAAACGAAACAATAAAAACCACAAGAATAAAGAGAATAAGGAAGAATAAAGACAGTAGATAAGAAATATCAAGAAAATTTTGGAAGTAGGAAAGCAGACAGAGAAGTGATAACTGGTCGTAGAATAAGCCAATAACAAGCAAGTTGCTTTACATTCAAGAAACCTTGATATAACTAGAGGCACAAGGTATCCCTGAAGTTGGGGAAGAAAAGTGGGACTGAGAAAGAAGTGTCTGAAGTCTCCACATAAGGAGCAAGTAGACACCCTCTTCAATCCCTCTCCTGTTCCACCAAGCCAAGGACTTACCCACCTCTCCCTACCTCTCCCTCAACTTATCCAAGCAGGAACCAGGAAAAACTCTCTATACAGTAGTGGGAAGGATGAAGAACAGTGTCAAAAACAGGAAGACTGAGTGAAAGTCTTCATGCTTACTCTTCATGTGGCAGACTGGACAGTTTCTCTCCGGACTTAGTCTCTTTGGAGACGATCATCTGTGGGTGAAATAAAATAGTTGGAGCCCAACCCAATCTCCAACAGTGAAGCCAGTCGGTCTACAAGCTCTACTGTGTGCACAGTTTTCAAGCAGATATTTAGTGCCTTGATTCTAAACCTGAAGAGGAAGCCCAAAGGTCACCAAATATTTGAGGAAAGTTTCTAACATGAACAAAGATCAAAATGGTCTTACAAAAGGCAAAACAAAAAGATCTGAATAAGAGACGATGCAAAAAAAAAAGAAAAAAATGGGAAACAACAAATTAAAATCCCAAAATCAGTGTCTGAAGAGAAGATACATGAATAAAACCTCCTTGCAAACTGCGTGGATCTCTGTCCTCTCTGTTTTTCTCTCTGTCTTCTCTCTCTCTCTCTCTCTCTCTCTCTCTCTCTCTCTCTGCAAAAATGGCTGCTGCCTTCTTTTTAAATCCTTACTGTGGGCAGGATAACCAGTTCTGACCATTCACAGAACCTTGCACAGGCCCCATTGCTCTTTCCTCAGCATTCCATAGTCAAAACCCCTCTCCTCTCCTTGGGGCCTTGAAAGAACCAAAGCCATTTGCATAATGAAGACACTAGCTACCAGACATAGATATGCAAAGGCATCTTGAAAGCTGCCCCTTTCCCCTGTTCCCAAACAGCAGGCTCTGGGGATTTGGGGGACCTGCTCTGTAACAATTCCGCCATGCCCCCTTTCTTACAGGTTGCCTATGGCTGCTTCTGAGCTACAATAGAACACAAAACTGACAATCTTTTATCATTTGTCTCTTTAGGAAGAAGTGCTCATGATCTAATGTGTATCTATTATAAATATTCAAAATTATACCACCCCTGGTGTGGACTATCTGAGCAAAGTATCCTTTCAGAATATTATAATATTTCCCCTAATCTTTTTAGTTGTTTTTCTCAAACTCAATTAAAAAGCCTTATTTTAAATGCCCCAGCTTTATCATGTCTTTCAAAAGTAATTTAAATTCGTTTTCATAGAAAATTTTCTGTTGTCACAATTCTATTTCAAAAGTTCAAAAAACATATTTAAATTTCACAATTATAAAAACAAGTATAACTGTGATAAACAATTTGGTATCCAGCAGCACCGGCACGTTGGGAGGGACCATGGGCTTTGAGCCTAGCCTGGGCCTCACTCACATGTTTTATGGAGAGAAAGCAGAGCATTAGGTTAATGTGGTGAGTGAGTTGAGGGAAAGATGTTTAAGAGATTTCACACTGAAGTCACAGTCTGGTTATTTTAGCCGTTTGGTCTCCTCTCCCCAACTAAAGTATAAACCCCCTAAGGACAGGGATCACCCTTACTTGTTTTATTCCCATTATTTAATTATTTATTCTTAGAGAGAGGGGAAGGGGGGTAGAAAGAGAGGGAGAGAAACATCCATGTGTGGTTGCCTCTTGCGTTCCCTCAACCAGGGACCTGGCCTGCAACCCACGCATGTGTCTTGACTGGGAATCGAACCGGAGACCCTTTGGTTTGCAGGCCGGTGCTCAATGCACTGAGCCACACCAGCCAGGGCACATTTTTTAAAAAAATCATTCTTCCAAGCATGGAACACTGAGTTGAGCACATGACAAATGTTCGATCAATACCTGCTGGGAGGTCAAATGAGGAAGGTTCTACCAGCAAGAGGTGACAGTTCCTGGGGCATGTCAGTTCTCATAGTCACATGGAAAGGTTTTCTCAAACACCAATTTTTAGGCCTTCAGTTTGTTTTGATTTGTGATGCTGTATTCTTTTTTGCCATTCTCCCAAATGACACATCAGCTTTTGTGATTTATTTTTATTTATTTCTTTTTATTTATTTCAATATTGGACTTTGGCTTAAGCAGCAAAATTCAAAGAAAACTCTCCTGTCAGAATTGCTAATGTGAAAGAAGGCCATAAGTTTAAAATGACCTCACAGTGCATCAAATGTGAGTGAATAGGGCACACGATTTATTGTGCACGACAAAGACGAGGAGGCTGTTGCAAGTGTGCTCTGTTTCGGTGACATGGGCGGGCTTGCTGCCCACTGCCTGAAGATCGAGTTTTAACATGTCATTAATATTGACCAAAGAAAACTGTCTTAAGAAGGTCCATTATTATGTATAATTTACATAATTTTAATTTAGCTATTTTCATTTTTAGCTACCCAGGAACAGGATTAAGACTGTGTTATAACCCAGGCTGGAGTGGCTCAGTGGATTGAGTGCCAGCCTGAGAGCCAAAGGGTTGCTGGTTCAATTCCCAGTCAGGGCATATGGCTGGGTTGTGGGCCAGGTTCCAGGGTTAGGGGCGTGTGAGAGGCAACGAATCAATGTATCTCTCTCATGTTTCTCTCCCTCTCTTTCTCCCTCTTTTCCCCTCTCTCTAAAAGTAGATAAACTCTTTTTAAAAAAAGACTGTTATAATATAGTCTAAGATCACTTGTTATTCTAAGAGAAAATGCTTTTGTGTGGAAATTAACCCAACGTTTTATAACAACTCAGTGTATACTATCAAATGCCAAATATGTGTAATCTGGTATAGGAAGCTCTCATAGAAATTAGGTTATTAATTTTATTCTTCATTTGGCTTATCATTGCAGGAAAAGTACTTCTTTTTTATAACTTAATCACCCTCTTTTGTACAATAAAAAGCTGGATGAAATTATATCTGCCTACATCATTAATACATCACAAAGATGCATACAAGTGGTCTACAGAGTGATATTTATGGCTCTCAGCTTTATGATTCTTATCAATCAGTATTTTTTATATTATTGGTGCTCAGGTTCCTGCTTTGCCATTATATATCTGTGTGACCTTGACTATGCTTCAATCTCTCTGTGCCTCAGTTTCCTTATTTGTAAACTGAATGTGTTGAATTAGCTTATTTCCTATTCCTAGGGCTAAAAGATCACATGATTATAAAAGAGCTCCTGCCAATTACAACTTTTTAACTTTGCCTTCAGAAATGCCTGAATATAAAATAATGACACATTTACACTTGCTAAGTATTTATGCCCATAATTACCATATACCCAGAATACTGGAATATATATATTTAGCGAGGAATATGGGTTTGTATCCTAAACTTGCCTCTATTCCTAAGAGAAAAGGTCAAGAACTAAGAGTTTACTTCTAGCAAGAATGTAAACTTTGTTTCTTCTCTCTGTTTACGTAATCAAAAGATTTTTGTTTCCCTAATTCATCATTCCCCACTTTCAGGGTCCCGGAGGTGGGAGGTACAGATGATGCAACAGCCATCTCTTCCCTGCTTGCGTGCTAGACTGATGGGTGCGAAGGTGAAGGAAGTGATTCAGCAGAGAGCAAGGTGGGCCTGCTCACGGTACTCAGTCAGAGAGGCTTATCTGCCCCTTGCAGGCCCCCTGAATGGAGTGGCCCACACAGGGCACATGCCTGCCTCAGTAAAGACAACTGCATGAAAGAGCAGAGAAGCAATAGAGACTTCAAATGAACAGACTCCATGCCTAGGGGAGCAAAAGGAATGCAGTGTTGAGTCAGCCTGTCTGGCTCTTCTTCCCAAATTTACAAATTCAGTAAATTGTTTCACTTCTTCAGAGGAGAGACAAAATGAGAAAAAGATCAAAGAGAGTTATCAGGACCGTGCTTAGGGAACATCGGCAGGGACAGGGTGAGAGGTTCGCTTTCAAAATCTAGGATCATAATCATTACTAGCTATGTCCTCTAGAAACAAACCTGTGTGACTTTTTTTAAATCTTAGAAAATACCAACATATGACATGGAAAGCACTTTAGTATAACTCTTCAAGTAGCTCTTTGTCTGTAATGAAGCCACTCATGGTTCTACGTTTGCAGATATTCTGCAAAGAAATGTATGCATGTGTTTAACATTTATCTTCAGTTTTAACTGTGTTAGTATTACTATTGCTTAACTTGACATTTTAGTTTTTACATTTCTATTTTAAGGAAGGAATTAAAAAAAAAAACTTGACTTCAAAGGAGCTATAACTCATTTTCACAATCCAAGTTCATGTGTTTTAAAAGACACTTCAGAAATGGCTTTGAATGGATTTGAAGAATGAAATGGTTTCTGAGATAACATTTAAGGCTATGCCATTTGGAAATTAAAATCTTACTTGTGGGAATTGCTTCTATGGAAATATATATCCAAGTACAATGTAGAATGTATTTTGATAGAATGAGTATATTAGCAGAATTTTCAGTGTCTCAATAAAGACCTACAGTTAAATAATAACTAGAAAGATAAGGACAAAAATACCTGCAATCTTAAGTACAGTTTGACTTTCACAAAAATAGATAGAAATTACATGGCGGTAGATTAATTTCAACATAAAGATGAACTTCCTAATGGTAACAGCTATCCAAGACTCTGATGGGCTGCCATAATCAAAGGCTGTACAATCACTTGGTGATGGTTCTTGAAGGAAATTCATTCATGCTTGTATTGTATTGGGTGACTTCCAAATTCTCTTTCAATTCTAATATTCTATAAGAGCTACTGAAACATGTAATGATGTCAACGCTTTTAAAGTTTTTTCTTTTATATTCATTAATAGGCTATACTAAAACTACCCAGCATGCCTCTGCTTACAAAAATAGAAAAGAATCAGAAACATTTAAAATCAGTTAGGGAAGAAGAGAATCATTTGATAAGTTTTACAAATTAAGGTGTTAAAAGAACCATCTCTATTTTCTAAAGAGATTTTTAAAAGACCCTTACAAGTATGAAGCGTCATATTCTATTAGTATTCCATTGCTAGTTTTGAGAAAAGCTTCTGTGTATTACTCCTTAATCAATATTGTAAATAATCAAAATTCTGCTGGTAAAATTACTTGGCATATTCTAAAATTTATAAGAGGACACACTAAATAAAGGCTGCCCAAAGAATAGACAATAATAATTTGGAAGCATGTTTTTGAGGATTAACTAAGTAGATGGATTCGAGTGATACGTCCATAATTTAGAAACTAACCACAGCTTCTTGTTGTCTGGATGGATGGAGCAACATTGACTTATGGTTGTTGGGGCAAAAATGGTCTGGACACATGACTAATTTCTTTATTTCATCTTAGAGTTAGGATTCCCCAGGAACACACTTCCTGATTTGATAATTAATGCCACACCCTCAATGACAACTAGGAGGAGCTGTTCAGTCTTTACTCCGTCTCAAACTCTCCTCCTGAAGTCAAAACATTGCACCTACATGACATGAGTTCACCTTTTATATCTTTTGGTCCACGAATGAAAAGGGCGAAGAAAAATGCATGCACTTTAAGGTAGTTGAAGAAAACACAATTCCTGGATTCTTTATGCCAATGAAGATTCATTCCTCTGCCCTTTTTTGTTCTAAAATTCTTTCCTAAACTGTTCTGGAAGGATGGCTTACTGAATTGTCAGCTCAGTCATGAGCTCTCAGTCCTGTTTCTGTCCATGGGAACTTACTATTCTCAACTACTCTCTTACTTGGCAGATAAAAAGTTTAAAAGTCTCGATCTCTCATCTAAACTGTAAAACATCTTTTTTTCCCCAGTGGCCATGCCAAAACAAAATCACCCCCCTCCGCCCCCCATCATTCTACAGAGCTGAATCATTAACTGTTTGCATTTCAAAGAGCCATTACTGTAAGTCTAAGCACTGTAATGTTCTTTTATTAAGAGAGTATTACATTTTTAAAAAACTGTGCTAGAAGTAGAAATATGGTTTCTGACCTCAGACACTCTAAGATCCCATTTGAGAACAGACAGAAGCTATAATATGGCTCATAATCGGTAAGAACAGCAGTTAAAAACAATATGACTAGAGGTGGGAGACATTTTCTCTGGTGCAGGACTTCTAAAAAGATCAACATATATACATTCTTTTTGGCGTCTGCATTTTGGGGAATAAAGTACAAGATAGTGATAGGGGAACTCGAGTTCAAGATTTTAGCTGTAGTTAGAGTTGATAGGCTTAAGTGATTAATGCTGTGAGAAGATGTTTTTCCAGGAACTGGAATGACCTACAAGACTTCAGGAGGTCCACAAGCAATTCAACCTTTGTGCCCCAGGGTCTCAGCAAGAGATTGAGATGATATCTGGGACACTGTGTGTCAGTGAGGGAACTTCTGTAAAGAATTGTTGATCAACAGATAAAGAAATACTAGGAAAATCGATAGCAGACAGCAACTCTTATCTGATTAATCTCTTTCCCAAACCCCTTACATACCCTTTTCTTCTTCTTATACAAAGGTCACCTTGAGATGAGATATTAAGAAAGTTTCTAGGGTACATAACCCATATTCTCAGATCTCCACCATCTGAATAAAAGTACCCATTAAGATTCAATCTTTGTCTCTAGTTATTGGTTCCAATAGCAACAGGCAGCACGAACCCTGACTTTTTTTAGTTTCAATAGTGAGTAAAGCCTGTGAAGTTTTATTTTTGCTGTCTTCTTAAGATGTCAAGTCCATAAAAACCCATCAACTAAATAGTATTCAGTATTAAATTGAACACATCCAAATAATATTAGGTTGAACCAACTGAAATCGTTATTTCTGTAGATGAAAAAAGTGAATATTGACAATTTCATGGAGGTCAGTCAATAAATAAATATCTCCATTAGTTTTCTATTGCTGTGTAACAAATTACCACAAATTGAGCAGCTTAACATATACATTCATTAGCTCACAGTTGGGCAGATCAGAAATCTGGGTGGACTCCACTGGATTCTCTCATTAGGATTTCATGAGCCAGAAATCAGGGTAGGGCCGAATCTTATCTGGAGGCTCTACAGAAGAATCTGCTTCTCAAGCTCAGTCAGATTGTTGGCAGAATTTAATTCCTTGTAGTTGGTGTCAGGGACTAGCAGCTACTCTCTGGTCCTTGTATGTTACCCCCTCCCTCTTCAAGCCAGCAAAGGTAGTGAATCTTTGTGCTTCAAATCACTATGACTTCTGCCACAAACCTGAGAAAGCACTCTCTTTTAGAGGGTTCATGTGATTTATCAGGCCTGTCCAGATAATTTTTTTATTCACTCAAGTCAATTGACTATTCTTTTTTATTTTAAAAATTTTTAGTCAATTGATTATTAACCTTAATTACATCTGCAAAATCCCTTTGCCAAATATAATAACTAATCAAGGTTTGAGCGCTTCTTATTAGAGTGGGAAATCACAGGGGGGCATTTAAACATTTTGTCTACCACATATAATAAACATGGCCCCAAATGTCTTGGTGGTAAAATCCTTACTTGTCATAATTATGTTATTTGTGACCTGGAATCCTCCTTTAGGCACAAGATGCCTGTGAGAGGATGGGGTGTATTTTCAAAACTGACAAACCTTGAAGGATTTTCTAATGCATTAAATGTAATCAGTGTTCTCCCAATATACTACAATTTTAATCTTTGTTTTATTCTAAATTATAAAATAACATTTATTATTTAATCAATAAGTATTAAACATAGCTAGAAAATGTTATGATAAAAATAAAATTAATCTCCATACATTATGCTTGTTGGCAAATTCCAGGTCTGTATAATTTTATTTTCTTCATAGATAACTAAACAAATGTCTAGTTTATTCAGGCTGCTGTAACAAAATACCACAAAGTAGATGATCTATGAACAAAACAATTTACTTCTCAAGTTCTGGGTGCCAGCAGGGCTGGATTCTGGTGAAGGCCATCTTCTGGATTGCTGACTGCCAGCTTTTTGTCATGTCCTCACACGGTAGAAGGGACTAGGGAGCTCTCTTGGGTCTCTTTCATAAAGTTACTAATCTGATTCATGAGAGCTCCATCCTTGTGATCTAATCGTCTTCCAAAGACCCCACCACCTAATACTACCACACTGGGCATTAGAATTTCAACATATTAATTTAGGGGGGACACAAACATTCAGAGCACAGCAACAAGCAAGCAAACCAATGAAGCACACTGGATCAATAGGCTACCATGCTATATTGAATAAGCAGGCTTGATCCTGATACATGAGGCTTAATCCAAGAATTCGGTAAACCAACTGAATATTTAGCTAAACAAGGGAGGAAAGTTGTCAATGCTCTTTCATCACCATTTCTTTGGTCCAATTGCCTGAGTCATTTCCTTCCAATATATCCAAGCTAAAATGAACAACTAATGATTAATACTCAAACTTCATTCAGAGAATGAAAAAGCAACACAGCCATTTAGATCTCAAAAGCTGACTTTATAGCCATTCGGTGATTCCATTCTGCAAACAACTTTCTGTGTATATATTTTCCATGTAAGAACTGACCAATCCAAGACTGGCTCTCGATGGTCAATTCAAAGATCAATGAACTAAAAGCCAATTAACCAATTAATGATCTAATATATGACCCTGTGGTGAGATAAATCACCTTGTTTTTTCTTCTGAGTAACAACTTCTTCGCCACTTTCAGTTCATGAATTTCAGGCACGACCAACCTCACAGTGGGATTTGGACTTGGGTCTGGGTAATCACAGCATTGAAATGCCCTACCTAGCCTGTGCTGTTGGTTTATGAACCCACAATCCAAACTAGGCCAATGGAAATTTTTCCTTATAAGTTTTATAGAATCATTGAACAATTTTGCTTCCTTTTGGGTTTGCTAGAGTGTAGAATATAATTGTGAAGCTACTGCTGTGTAAGTTTGTCTGTAGGAAATGAGGCTGCAGGAAATGAAGACGACCCAAAGAAAATGAGCTCAGAAGTGGATAGGCTCAGTCCTGACGATGTCTTCTGAGCGCTTATGCCCAGCCATGAAGTAAAACATTATCCCTCTGGACTTAACCAGTAAATTATTTATATTTTGTTTAAGCATATTTGCATTTGCATTTCTGTCCTATCAACTAAAAGAATTCTAACACAGATTTAATATTGCCATGTTAACTGTACAAATTAATTAATTGATTTTAGTCCCAATTACATAGTTTTGATAGAGAAAATCTCTACCTACTGGTTCACTCAACTGTGTTTAGCATTAGGCAGGCTCACGGAGCGCAGCCATGCCCGTGGTTGGGGCAGACCCTGGTGGGTAGCTAAGGAAAGGTAGTTCTTAGCAAAGAGAGACAGAAATACATGCCAAAAGTCATTTGGTTCAACCTCTAAAAACATCTTGGAAAAGAGTAGTTATAAAAGAGAATTGGTCTAATTATTACAAAACTATAACAATCAAAACGTGTGTATTTTGTAATTGGTGAATAAGAACACTTATTTTTTTAAATCTTGTTCTTTTGTTAAATTCAGTGGCTGCTAGAAGTTTTTATTCCTGAAATAACTTTAGTTAACATTTAATAACGGAAATCCGCGCAGCAAAAAAATGTTTCCTTTAAGTCATTTGAACTAAGGGGAATCGGGCTCACATGGTTCACGGAGAGCCAAAGCCTGTTTAGTCATTCTTCCTTTCCATGCTTCATCGTCTCACACTCTAGCCAAATTCCTGCAACAAGTCCTATGCTCTGTTCTCGGTTTCCAACCACCTCTTTCCCTAAGGCACACTCACTCCATGAATCATCAATATATTGCTAAGTAGACCTTAGAGACTATTTAGAACACCTTTCTTTTCAGATGCTGTGTTTCCAAGAAGTCAATAATAGTGAAATATTAAAAAGGGGGGAAAGCTGATTTTATCAATATTTCCCAACCAAATTGATATTGCAGGTACTTAGCAGTCCTAGCTCAGATTGGCATGTTGGGTTCTCTGTTTATAGACTTTATTCCTAAGGAGATCCCTTTTTTCTTTTTTCAGAAGTGAGCGGTCAACCGAGCCCAGAAATCATAGGGTGGAAGAGGCCTCAGAAGTTAATCTAGTCCAACCCTATCATTTTATAGAAAAGAGAACTCAGGCTCAGAAAATGGAGTCCAACAAGTGAAACTAAGAGGGAAGAACATTACTGGAAGAAAAAGCAACTTGAACAAAAGCACGATTTGAGAAAAGATATGCTCAAGGACAATGTTGTGACAATAATTTGGATGTGGCTTTGGATGCTTGAGAAGTTGACTGTAAAACCTGAAAAGTAAATTATTAGGTCCAAACTATAGGAGTTTTTGAATATCAGTAAAAAGGGGTTCTTTTTTAAAACTTATGAAACATAAAAGTAGAGAAAATTTGATAATGAACTCCCACAATGATGAACTAACTCATGGCCTATCTTATTCTATCCATGCTCCATTTCTGCCTTCCCTCCATGCCCCCAGATTATTTTAAAGCAAATCTCAGTCATAATATTTATTTATCTATAAATATTTCAATATATACCTCCAAAAAATATTTTTAACCCTTCTATAAATAATAGGAAGCCTTTGGATATTTTTTTACTGGGGAACAACATGTTTAGAACTGTGTTTATTTCGGTATTTAGGAAGGTTTTCTGGCAATTATTGATACATGTCTGGACAGTACAGGGCAACACAAATCCTTAATACTCCCCATTGTCATTGTCACATATGCACATTAAAGTTACTTCCCAGTTTCCATATCTGAAATATATTGTATGGTTTTCTATGCTAGTATTTGGGGTAGAAATAATTTATGCATTCTTAGCCAACAGAGCTATTTCCCTTTTGAAAGTTTTGTCATCTTGATATTTTATTCTCAAGCTTTGTAATTCTTTTATTCATTGAAGTGTATGGCAATAACATCACTGTGAATTTTTCTATTTCTACTTACATATTAAATATTCATCTTTTATTTTATTATATTGCTCATAAGGACATTCTGAGTACTAGCTTGATGTTTATGGGGGAAAACAGCTTTCTTAGCTCTAAAATACTGCCTTTTGAGTTCCTCTTTTCTATAAGTAGCAAAATATGTCACATAAATTATTCAGGCAATAGGAAAGTAAAATACCTTTCAAGTCACCATCTAAGATATCATCACTCTGTGTACTGAGTCCTCTTTCATATAGACACTAAAAAACCATGAAAGATTGAAATGTTTTCCGAATTAAAAAAGTGTTCAACATTATGCACCATATAAGGTATTGCCAACAGAAACTAAAATGAATCCTTAGGGTTCATGTTGAATATTTAGAATGGAAAATACTCATTTCATGCTACATTTTTCTTTTATCCCATCATCCCAAATTGGAACAATAACACTAGAGCAGAGATAAGAGCGACCGTCTGGCCAGCTGAATGTGCCGGCCTTCACACTGCTGAAAGATTTAGAGAGTATGGCAGAGGTTTTTAAATCCTGAATTCATACAATACATCTTCTGCTTTTAATTTATGCTTTAAAGATTTACACAAAATAAAAAGACCAAATAACTCACTTTCCAGTTAAAGCGCTCATATTTCCTTCTGGCAGCTCGTTATGAATAACATGTCTGCATTACATAATAGTAAATTTTTCATACTGATGCTTGTCTGCCATCAATTTATAATCAGAAATGTCACATGATGTATTATAAGAAATCAGAATTACACATTGTTGATCTATATGCCTCTTTATATTTCTTACTAGAAGCTTTTCTCTTCTGCTGGTTACCTCTGTAAATTGTGAGGAATTGTTACAGTAAAACCCAAATAGAGGGGTCTAGCAATTTCATAAAATTGTAAAAAATTTATTTGTATGACCATCACAATATTAAATATTTTTATTTACCTAAATCTGGGAAATCAAGACTAATTACTACCTAGCTACAAAAATTTATTGACTATCCATTCAATTGCAGAGAAGGAAAACTCTGATTCCAAAAAACCTCCGCTGCCTTGCGGCATACCTCTTCAGGGGAAAGGCTAAGGGAGTAAACCCCGACAGAAAATCCGGAGCCGGAGTCCCTAAGGCGGTTTGACGTTGTAGTCAACACCGGCAACTCCTGCGGCGCACCTGAAGCCAAGCTGTATTGACTCCGTCTTTCCCTTGGATCCTTCAGCTGCGAAGAGAGGGGGGGTCTGCTGCATGGGCAACAGCAGACCCTCCATATCACCCTGCCCAGGCTCTGTAGCTTCAGCTTCACTGGAGAGGACACTCCAGCGTCATCGCAAGATGTCGATTCAACACGGGAGGAGACAGATACCGTGTCACTCCCGAGTCGGACTGCACAGCCATTCTTGGCGGTGCAGATAGACTCTTAAGAAGCTACACCATCGTCTCTCGAGACGGACGGCTGCCGACGACGATCCATTCAATTGAATTTTCTTGCTGGCTGGGGATTTAGCAGTGAACCAGACTGAGTTCTTGCTCTACGGGGTATAGAGTGGGAGAGTCACACATTGATGAATGTAATTTTAAGTGCCGCAAATATTTCCAAAGGCAGAGAAGTGGGCTCTGTGAGACTGAATGAGAGGGTATGCTAACCAAAAGTGGGTAGTCAGGGAAGTCCTCCTAGGAGAATTGATGCAAAAGTTGGGTCTCAAAGGATGAACTAAGTGAAGAGTTGGGGAATAGTATTCCAAGCAGTAGGGAACATCATAGATAAAAGCCTTGAAGTGAAGGAGAGGCAGATACATTAATGGAATTTAAAGGTGAGCAGCATGATTGGAGAAAAGCAATGCTTCCTGGTATTTTTCACACAAGAGTCAATGGACCAGTCCGTCCCAAAGGGCCCCAAATCTTGGCCTATCTGCAATCAGTCTGCAGAAGAGCTTTCAGCTTTTGTGAAAAAGTTAGGAAGCTCTAGCTTGGCCTTCAAGAGAAGGTTTGGCACAAAAAGATGCTGACTAAGAAGACAGGGGCCAGACTGGTTGGATGGTGAATGGGAGTGGGAAGTTAGTGTGGGCAACACCCTCAAGACTGTCTAAGGTCACAGAGGCCTTGTTGAGGATATGTGATTATACTAAGGACAATGGAGACAGAGGGCCTTTAAGCAGGACAGAAATTTGTCTAGAAAGGGGAAAAAGTCGCCTGAGATGCCTTCAAGAAATCCACTTGAAGGTGTTAATAGGTCTGAGCTCAGAAAAAATTCTCTCCCCAATCCCAGTTCTCCAGTTTCATGCAGATTCTAGGAAACCCTGATATTCTTCTAAGGTATTCCTTTTGTTTACAATAGCTACCATTCATTTCTATTGCTGGCAATGAAAGAACTCTAAGTAATGTGATAGTGCAAAAGTAATAATGAAGATGGCACTGATTTAGAGAAGACAGACATTCAATTTAATTTATTGAATAAAGAAACAGAACCAAATGGTCAGAGTTTACCAATATGGTATCCCTATTGGGAGTAGGTTGCTCTGCCTGGCCTGCAAGCCCTTTGTGACCACTAGAAAGATTATACATGCTTTTTCTTCAGAAGGAAAAGAAAGGTAAAACATTCTCTTTGAAATGGATCAAGTTATTATAATTAAAAATGAAAGTTGTAAAGATCACAGATCGTTACAGATTGTAACATCAGGCATGACCTTTAAGAAATATGTATCAGGACATATCAAATGATATGTATTAGACATAAAACTACAAAGCTTAAAAGCTATCAAACTTTTTGTCTCACTTTGCAATCATTAAAAAGTTTTTTCTGAATATGCTGGGAAGTTAATTTTTAATGTTAATATTTAAGGTTTTATATCAGTTAACATTTTATACGTATGGATAGAGCACAAAGAAACTATACTTTCTCTCAAGAGTGAATGATATCATTTTATTTGGCTTCTTTTCTCTCTCCTCTGAGTTTTTTTCTAGTTCCTTTGATAAGAAATAAAAGATGAATTTATCAACTTGTGCTCCTCCAGTAGCTTGCTTTTCCATTTTGTCCATTTTGTCAGGATTGAGTTGATAGCCTCCCTATGAAAAATCTCTTATAACACATATTCATGAAAAGGTTTTGCTAAAATTAATTAAGTGAAGCCATTTGATTTTGACAGTAACTTTAGAGGTAGTTTCAACAAGGTATAAATGATAATCCAAAGAATCTACTGGAATTAAAGGAAAAAACCTGCAAAAGCACATAAAAAATTATGAACTCTAAGAGTTATCTAATTCACACATAGTTTCTTTTCATAAACGCAGACATAAATATAAGCTGTTTTTCATCCCCACCCTTTTGGTAAATTCTTCCTGTTTCTATGCATGATTATGTGTGGATTCAGTCTAGACATACCAACCATTAAGCAACCAATTTCACAGTTGAGTTGTCTGTGTTTAGATTTCCTGTTGGTCTCTTAAACCCTGTTGTCCTCTTCCCTTGTGATCTCCAATTAGATACCACAGTGGGTATCTCATTTCAGAGATGTGACCCAGTGGCTCAAATCCTAGTGAACAGTTCCAGTAGAATTCCCACCCTCTGCTGTTCCACACAATTTTCTTTTGCCCTAGAGTGGTTGTCTCTCTGTTACAATTGGGTCTTGATAAAGGAGGCTTTAGGAAATTCTTCTATGGTGACAGGCCTATTTGTACTTCTAATATGTTAATGAGATAAACATGAAATCAGTTTTAAACTATTACTGCTGTTCATATCTAATTAATGTGCCTTTTCTTCTGACACATTCTGTAAGGAAGCATATTTAATTTTTCTATCACATTTCTTTAAGTTCCCATTAACATCCCTCAAATAAAAAGTGCCACTCTTTCTAAAATTTCACAAATGAGCTACTAAAATTACTGTCGAGATTTTAAAATCAAATAGATAATCAAGTGTGAAGGAAATTAACTTGCTATAAAAGCTCAAAAACAAAATATCACACATGCAAAACAAACAAATCAAAAAAGTATAACATCATGCATTTACCCACCAAGCAGTCCTTTTTTTATTTGGGAAAATAACATTTTATTTCTCAGCCACACCTACCCACCAGGTATTTGACAAGAACATCTCTGAAGAGATTGGGACTAGGAGTAGCTATTCACTTGATCTGCAGGTCAGGGTCTTAAGCTTAATGCAATGGTTTGCAACTTTGAAATCTATATTTTATCTAATTCAGAAACAAATTAAAAAACAGATGTTTTCATGACTGAGACCCAAGGAAAACAGCTCATTCCTAAACAATACTGATCAGTTCTTTCTCAAAGCAGGGGTCTAAAATCTAACTCTAACTGGCCTCAGCAAAAGAGGGAATGCATTGGCTTCTTGAACTGAAAAGCTCGCAGGCATAAGACACAGCTAGATACAGATGCTTAATGTCTGTCATCAGAACTCAGTTTTTTTCCAATATTCCTGGCTCTGCCTTCTTTTCACTGGCTTGTTTTCAGGGAGAACATTCCCCACCACCCAAATGCAGTGATAAGATGTCTACCAGCAGCTCTGGGTTTCTATTCTACTAAATTAGTAACCCCTACAGAAAGAACACCTCTTTCTCTATTGATGGGGTCTCTGAGGGGTTCGGTAACTAACATCATTCTCTCATACCTAGGTTCCAAACCAATGGAGAAATAAGCCAAATAATAAGGGGCCTGAATAGTACCTTTATTATTGAAAAAGCTATCAATTGGCATTAGATGTCAGTTGGTATTAGAGCCACGTGGATTCCCTAATATGAATCACAGAATTGAGCAGACTTTTCTACCCAATCCCGTGTCCAGGCAAGCACTACATTGAGCTGTACCTCCCAAAGGGGGCTCTGTGAATGGACACAAGTTATTCTTTCCAAATTTACCAGTTTGAGAACTGAGGGGAGGGAGAATAAAGGCCAGAACTGTTAGGGCTAGTGCAGCAACTTCCATATAGAAGAAAATGTCATGGATGTGCGTAAAGTTCCTACTAGTATTCCCTGGCTCTTCGTTTTGTCAACCCACTCAATTAACCATTAAACCTATGGACAGCCAGAAGAGTGGCTGCCTCCCTCAAGGGGCAGTCCTGCTCCCTCCTCTATGGGGCCATTCCCAATATTAACCACCCTTCTATTGAGGATCCCCCTGGGACCTCCAGTGGGCAGGGTGGATTTGGTACCCAGAAAACTCTGAAGTGGGTCAGAGTGATACATTAATTCAACTAACTCCAAAGCCAGTGTGTATCCAAGGCTGAATGTTCACAACCTATTCTATTTCCCAGCCCACACGATGTCTAGGATCATTCCTTTTGGTCTTTCAGAGTTCAAATGATATCATAAAGTCACTCCAATAATGAAATGTAGAGAAATTCCACCAGGACAATTTTGACAATTTAGGGATTTTGCGAATGTAAATATAACATTCTTTCAATGTTCACATTCCAGGGAAGAAATTATAAAGTCTATAAACAAAGCTTCCTCTTAAATGAAAATTCATAGATATAAAAATCAAGAGAAATTAAGTTCTTTAAATAAATGTCATTATCCTTGTGAGCGAAAAGGCCAAAGTTAAAAATTCTTACATTAGAATTAAAGCTCAAAAGCTATTCTCCCCAACTTACTACTGAGCTTGTTAGTCTTGGTGTGGGGGCTCTGGATACCTTGGGAGAGATGAGGTTCTTTGAACATGTGTAGTGTGGGCTGTTTTTTTCAGAGAAGAGCTTGGTTCTTTGAGGACCTCAGAAGTTGCATTAGTTTAATGTCAAATTTCGCACTTTCTAAAGAACCCAAATTGTTAATAGGACATACAAAGTATCCATAGTATTGGCCTCACATTCATCATTTTTAGGAAACAAGATTATACACCCAAACCCCTAAAACAGTCATTTCCAGCAAAATTATGTACCCAGAACTGAATAGTTAGTGTTACAAAGAGCATTACAGAGACATGTAAGTGTCAGAAGAAAGGGGAGTAGATTAAGCTCTTGGCTTTAGCGTCGCCAAACGCAAGTCAGTCAATGCTGCTTACCTGGAATCCATGACATCTAAGAATCTTATAATGGGGAGATTATCCTAGTTTCAGATGGGTACTAGACTTATTGAGGTAATCACTACATAAGGTATATAGATGCCTAATTTCTACATTGTACACTTTAACATCATATTGGACAACAACTGTAATTGAAAAATAATCTTTTTAATTATTATTTTTTAAAGAACCTTATAATGGGGAGATTATCCTAGATTGTCAAGGTGGGCCCAATGAAATCCCAAGGGTTTTTTTTAATGGGAGGAAGGAGAGTGAGATTCAAAGAAGGGTAAATGACAAAAGCAGAGGTGTGATGGCCATGGGGACCAGAAGGAGGCCATGAGCCAAGGAAGGTGGGCAACCACTAGAAGCTAGAAAAAACAAGGAAACAGATTCTCCCCTAGAGTCTTTAGAAGGAACAGAATCCCAGCACCTTGATTTTAGCCTGGTGAAGGCCATTTTGGACCTCTAATCTCCATATTTGTAAGATAATAAATTTGTGTTGTTTTAAGCCACTTGATAATTTATAACAGCAATAGAAAATTAATACAACACCCATACTGTACTCTCCAATCCCCTCACCTATTTAATTTTCTCTCTGGTAAATATCACCACATACATGCTATATTTTACTCATCTATTGTATTTACTTCCTGTCGTTACCCACTAAAACGTACCTCCATAAGGGTAGGAAACTTTTTGTTTGTTATTGGTCCCTGACATCTAGAACAGTACTTGTCATATGCTAGGCCCTCAATAATTATTAGCCAAATGAAAGGATTGTTATTAAAAATTGTATCACATGCTATCATTCTTAGTTATTTTTTCTAAACAGTTTTAAAAAAAAATTCTTTTACTTTTAGAGAGAGGGGAAGGGAGGGAGAAAGAAAGGGAGAGAAACATTGATGTGAGAGAGAAACATTGACTGCTTGCTTCTCACACGTGCCCCAACCAGGGACTGGCCTCAACCCAGGCATGTGCCCTGACCAGGAATCGAGCCAGAAACCTTTTGCTTTGCAAGATGACACCCAACCAACTGATCCACAATGGTCAGGGCTCTAAACAGCTTTTAAAAAAACAACAAAGCAGCACATTTTAGTAAGAATGACATTTTCTTCCTTATAGTAAATAATTTCTTTCTACATTTTCAGCTTTTTCAAATGTAAAACAATAGACAGTACTCTATTATTGATATTCTTACAGTTAATTCATCTTACAGATGAATATTAGCAGTTTCATTTACAAAGTAACCCCTTATTTTAAATGTTTTAAAATAAAAAATATTTTTTACATTTTAGATTTAAAAGAAAAAGCACCCATGTTCCAAAAGCATTAGTAAATTCAGAAATTACGTTCTTACTTAATAAAGAAAACAATCTTTAAATTCCTGGCCAAATACCAATTTCCTGAACTCATACAGCTTCAAATCTAAGGACCCCAAGTGTGCTAGTGAAAATTCCAAAATATGTTTCTCATAGATTTAGGGAAAGTAAATCATCTTAGAATAGTTCCTTTCCTCCCTCCTTCCCTTCACTACTGTTACATAGTCTTTTCTTTATTTCAAGTAGAGGGAAATGACAAAATGTGCTATGTCCTGGTTTTTATGAAATTTGCCATCATGTATTTTATCATTATGACCCCCAAGTCCCATGTCAAGTTTATGGTATTCTACATCCTGCCTATGCAATTGAAGAATATTACTTTTCTTCTCACTTTTGGTAAGGACATACATTGGACTGTGTGTGGTCATTCTGCTCCAAGATTCCTTGGCCTTGTCATCAAACCTGCATGTTATCCAGAGATAAGGAAGCAGTCGTCTGCACAGCTATTCCTTCCATTAATTTAAGAATATTTGTTAACCACCTACGTTCGGAGAGGTGCTAGAGGTACAAAAACCACAGGCTCTGATCACCCTGAGCTTTCTGTCTGGTGAATATCTTCACACAGCTTTCAGGGAACCAAGTGTCAGAGCTTGTCAGTATATAATGAATTTCCAACAGGTAAGGAAGAAAATGTAGAAGAAACTAATGGAAACATGTCTTTGGTAAGAAATCTTAAAAAAAAAAAAAAAGAAAGAAAGAAAAAGATTTTATTTATTTATTTTTAGAGACTAAGGGGGATAAGGGAGGGAGAAAGAGGAAGAGAAACAATGAATGATTGCCTTTCGCATGCCCCACGACTGGGGACCTGGCCCACAACCCAAGCATGTGTCCCAACCTGGAACTGAATCTGTGACCTTTCAGTTCACAGACCAGCTCAATCCACTGAGCCACACCAGCCAGGGAGAAATCTTTATTTTTCAGAGAATGAGTTATTAGTGCATTAAGTGCATTATTTAAGCCTTTTTCGTAGAAAAAAAGATATAAAACTTCTGCTTCAAGATGGCAATTTAAGCACATATGTTTGGATCCTCCTTTTTCCCAAATTCCCATAACAATGCAGAAAAAACTCTGGATTATTGCTGTGGCCAGGTACCAATCATATATATGTTCAAATTAAATGAAATCCATGAATGATATTAAGCAAATAGATTGGCATGACTGATGGGCCAACCAACCAGTGGCTGGCTTTGAGCATAAGAAGAAGCTGGAAGTACAATTAGGTGGAAGTCGTCGTCGGCAGCCGTCCGTCTCGAGAGACGATGGCGTAGCTTCTTGAGAGTCTATCTGCACCGCCGAGAATGGCTGTGCAGTCCGACTCGGGAGTGACAATCCCTGCCGCACTTGGTACAGGTGAAGGCAGATGGCTGTTGTTGCTGCTGTAGACGCTGCTTCCGCCTCGATCTTTTCTGGACCGCCTCCTCGTTGCGCGCAGCCTCTGCGCGTGACGTACCTTGCCTGACCGCGAGCCTCCAGGCTAGGCGGTCCTCTGCTTGAACTTCCCATGTGTTGAGATTGATGGAGCATTGTGTCATGTCCTTTTTGCAGATGTCTTTGAACCGCAGTTTTGGGCGCCCTGTCATCCTCTGGCCTCCTGCTAGCTCGCCGTAGAGGAGGTCTTTGGGAATACGGCCTGCATCCATTCTTTTGACATGGTGGAAGTACTCCACTAGTATGCCCTAGCTCAGCAAGATAGAGGCTGGAAAGAAGAGGCGGCTTCTGGAGGTCTTTGAGGGACAAATATCTATGACGTTGCGCATAGCTCACACAGAGCACTATTCCTGCCATGGCTCTTAAATTATTTGAGCTCACACTTGGTGGAGTTGGCCATTCCTCGGCAAGAAGCCGTTTCCTTTAGCTGGCTCCTAATGAGGGCAGTTGTGCCAGTGAGAAAAGGCAAACACTTCTTCAGCCAGCTGCCTGCCACAGCAAAGGAGAAAAAGAACTCTCCCAAACTGAAGGGAACCCTCTCAGGTCTAATATCTTTTGGCTTGGAGTTCCCTCCACAAGCTAATGGGCCACCAACCTGAGTAAGCATGTACATTGTTCTGTTTAGTTTTCTTTTCTTTTTTTCTTTTTAATTAATGATTTGAACTGGTACACTTGCAGTTTCTGAAGACAGCATTTTAGTCCACAAGAAAAGGTAACATTTCTACTTGCTTTTGTATGGATGGGTACACAGAGATAAGTCACAGAATGTATATGCAAAAATGGTCTGTCATCAAAAGGAGAGATTATGCTGAGCAAAGAAGGTCTTGTGATTATAAGAGATTAAGATCAAAGGTCTAAAACCTCATCCTCCACAATTGATTACATCAATTACAGAGTCCCATCAACATAAAAAATTATAGCTATTAAAAAAGATGTTATTAAAAACTTTTACTGACATGGTTATAATATACTGCTAAGTTTAAAAAAGAGAGAGAGAAAGAAATCAGCTAACAGAATGGTGAAACAGATGCATTGTGAGTGTGACTGGGGGCACGAGAGTGAGAATTGTCAATGAAAAGATCGTCGGCAGCCGTCCGTCTCGAGAGACGATGGTGTAGCTTCTTAAGTGTCTATCTGCACCGCCGAGAATGGCTGTGCAGTCCGACACGGGAGTGACACGGCATCTGTCTCCTCCCGTGTTGAATTGACATCTTGCGATGACGCTGGAGTGTCCTCTCCAGTGGAGCTGAAGCTACAGAGCCTGGGCAGGGTGATATGGAGGGTCCGCTGTTGCCCATGCAGCAGACCCCCCCTCTCTTCGCAGCTGAAGGATCCAAGGGAAAGACGGAGTCGATACAGCTTGGCTTCAGGTGCGCCGCAGGAGTTGCCGGTGTTGACTACAACGTCAAACCGCCTTAGGGACTCCGGCTCCGGATTTTCTGTCGGGGTTTACTCCCTTAGCCTTTCCCCAGAAGAGGTATGCCGCAAGGCAGCGGAGGTTTTTTGGAGTCAGAGTTTTTTGGAAAATTATACAGCAAAATAATCAATAGACAAAAAGTTAGTATGCACTCCAAATGTGATATTAGGATGATTTTATTATCTACTTTTTGATTATCTGTATTTTTAAACTTTTGACAACCTGAACATAAATGGACATGCTTTTCTTGTGTAATTCTAAAACTAAATGTTATTTCTCAGAAAACTTCCTTCCTTAAATAAAAGTGTTGGATTGAGACAATTATATGGATATTTCTTAACACTTAACAAAGAGATGCATAATTTCCATTTATTTAAAATATTCTAAAATGCTGGAAAAGATGAAAAGTGTGCGGATTCGTTTTATGAAACGATTATATACCTGAATATCAAAGTCTAAAAAAGAGCTGAAGAAAGCAACCATGAGCCAATCTCACTTGTGGATATGATACAAAATTTTAAAAATGATATCAATTTGTTTTTAGTATAATGTTAAAAAAAAGTCATAGCCAAGTAGAATTTATTTTAAAAATACAAACATGTTTCAATATCAGCAAGTTAATAACATTTTTGATCAGCAGATCAAAAAAGACAAACTAATTGACATTGAGGCATCAATAGAGTTTGAAAATGCATTTGATGACACAATGTCAAATTCCTTAAAAACAAATGAAAGTAAAACAACTAAATCTTAGCTTGAGACTGGAAGGAAAGTTTCTAAATGTAACAGAGAATGTTTATGTTGAGCAAACACCCAAGGTTACATAAAACAATGGAACAGTAAAGACATTTTTAAATTATCATTATTTGTAAAGATGAGCTGCAAAACCCTAAAGGTAGAACATGCAGACTACAACTAAAGGATTTGGAATGGGCTTGAATTAATAGAGTGACTCATCCCCACTTAAGACATTTTAAATACTTAAATCTTTATGGTACTTTGAGTTGTTAATCCTCTTAGACAAGTAACTTTCTTCTTTATCCTGTTTATTTTGTTAAATTGCACTGAGGAAATTGGCCTTCCCATGTCTGCAGGGGCTGGAGCTGGAGCCAGAGGTGCTTAAAGAAATGCATTAAATTGAGCTAAGACCTCCCCAGATATGGGACTTGTGATACACAGAGTAATAGAAAGTGGCTTTCATTTCAATCTTGCACTTCTGTGGGATGGTATGTTAGTTTTTGTTTGTTTGTTTGTTTGTTTTATGACATCAAGTACTTCTGACCCCAACTAAGGGGTTCTACAATTCAGTTCTGATGCTAGCTATCCAGAGTTAGCATCAGACTCCACAGGTTGAAGGGCTCGATCCCACAAGACTGCCCTTACTTCAAGTGTCAGTCACAAGTGTTGGGTTCCCAGGTGGCCACATCTCTGTCTGATTTGACTACAAAATTGGAGGTTCCCACCCCACGCCTACCTTAGATTCAATAATTTGTTAGAATAGCTCACAAAACTCAGGGAAACAATTGACATTTACGGTACCAGTTTATTACAAAGGCTAGAAATGAACGGCCAGAGGAAGAGGTAATAGAGTTAGGTCTGGAAGGATCCTGAATGCAGAAGTGTCTGATCCTGTGAAGTGGGATGTACCACCCTCCTGGTACCTGATGGGTCTGACAGCTTGTGAGCTCTTGAAACCCACTGTTTAGTGGTTTTTAAGGAGGTTTTGTTACATAGGCATGATTGATTAAATCATTGAACAATAGTAATTTACTTCAACCTACAGCCCCTCCCAGAGTTTGGAGGGTGGGACTGAAAGTTTTACACTCTAATCAAAGGCCTTGCTGGTGACTTGAAGGTCTAAGGCCCCCAAGAACCACCAGTCATCTTATTAGCATATAAAAGACAGTTTTATCATTGGAGATTCCAAGCAATTTAAAAGCTGTGTACCAGGAACTCAGGACAAAAACCAAATGTTTATTTTTTTATTATACCACATACATTCAAGGAAGGAGCTAAACCCAATTACCAGGGAAAAGAAACTTCAGTTCAAGGGCGATGTCTTCAAATCCTCTGTGTACTCTATTTCCCTTAGATGGTTGGTCCTCTACACAGCTAAATAAAGACACAACAACCAAAGCTAAGTTTACCCTGCTGTTATCTCATGTAGGGATTTATATACTCTGACAGAAATCCCCTATAAAATGGACAATGCAGGAACCTAAAGAAAACTTTTAAAAACGTATAACTCATTTTATTACTGAAAGTTGTGAGGGCATTTGGTTTATAGCAAGGTGTGAAGTCAGTGAACATTTCCTAGATGTGAGATGTGTTGGTGATAGAAACAGTGAGCAGCAGATTTAAACGAAAGGAATGAAATCTATTGAAATGGAGGTCAGCTCAGGAATTCTCCCAGTCAGACACCTTTCCAGGCCCCTAAAACCTGGATCCCCACTCTGTATACTACCCATGTATTTCTCCATCCAATCAAGAAATGAGTCCTAGTACACACCACAGTGATTATAGTCAACAGTACTGTATTAAAAACTTTGAAGTTGCTGAAACTGTTCTTAACACCAAAGAGAAATGATATAAAGGTGTTAGCTAAAGCTACTACAGTAATCATATTGCAATATATAAATGTACCATACCAACAAGTTTATACAACTCAGACTTACACAATGTTATATGTCAGTTATATCTCAATAAAAAATAAATCAACATAAAGAAATAAAATTTTATAAAGGGGGAAGATTAAGAATTTTAAAATTCTGGGTGATATCAAGCCAAGGAAACATGTTTAGTGTCCAAATACTTGTTAATATATTTATAAAACCTAGAGGAAATGTAAAGAATGATGGTGAAAGAGAAAAATAATATAAAAGAGTGGGAGGAGATATGAAAAGAGGGATATATTTCTCCTTTTCCATAAACACTGTATTTAGATTCTATCTATGATGATGGCATGTGATTTTGTTGTTCAGTATAAAATGGACACAACATTCTAAATATGTAATAACTGGTGTATCATGAGCATTTACCAATTGGAATGTGCATCAATTGTAACAACTCATGCTATCCTGGTGCACATACAGGGAATACAATCACAAATAAACATGGTAAGCAGTGCAATCTGCAATTCTTAAGTTATTCAATTTTTTTAAATTATATTTTATTGATTATGCTATTATAGTTGCCCTGATTTTTCCCACCTTACCCCCCTCCACCAAGCATGCCCTATTTCCTCAGGTGATCACCCAACATAGTTCAAGTCCATGGGTTATGAGTATAAGTTCTTTGGCTACTTTGTTTCCTATACTGTACTTTACACCCCATGGTTATTTTGTAACTACCTATTTGTACTTCTTAATCCCCTGACCTCTTCACCCATTTCCCCACCCCCTCCCATCTGGCAACTATCAAAACACTCTCCTATACATACCTGGCAGGGGACACACCATGATCAGGAAGGTTGCTTTCCCAGGGCAAGGCTTATCTATTGCACTCCAGATGTGCTGACCCCTGTGATCCTCCCACCTAAAAACAAAACAAAACAAAACAAAAAACCCCACTCTCCTTATCCATGATTCTGTCTCTGCTCTTCCGTTTGTTTAGTCTGTATTTTAGATTCAATTGTTGATATATTTGTATTTATTGTCATTTTATTGTTCATAGTTTTGATCTTCTTTTTCTTAAATAAGTCCTTTTAATATTTCATATAATAATGGTTTGGTGATGATGAACTCCTTTAGGTTTTTTTCTTGTCTGGGAAGATCTTTATCTGCCCTTCGATTCTAAATGATAGCTTTGATGGATAGAGCAATCTTGGCTGTAGGTCCCTGCTTTGCATGGCTTTGACTATTTCTTGCCAATCCCCTCTAGCCTGCAAAGTTTCACTTGAGAAATCAACTAACACTCTTATGGGAACTCCCCTGCAGGTAACTAATTGCTTTTCTCTTGCTGATTTTAAGATTCTTTCACTATCTTTAACCTTTGGCATTTTAATTATGATGTGTCTTGGAGTGGGTCTATTTGCATCCATCTTGTTTGGGACTCTCTGTGCTTCCTGGACTTGCATGTCTATTTCCTTCACCGAATTAGGGAAGTTTTCTTTCATTATTTTTTTCAATAGAATTCCAATTTCTTGCGCTTTCTCTTCTCCTTCTGGTACCCCTATGATGTGATGTTGGACCTCTTGAAGTTGTCCCAGAGGCTGCTAATACTACTCTCATTTTTTGGATTCTTTTTTCTTCTTGTTGCTCTGATTGGTTGTTTTTTGTTTCCTTATGTTCCAAATCATTGACTTGGTTCTTGGCTTCATCCACTCTACTGTTGTTTCCCTGTAAATTGTTCTTTATTTCAATTAGCACGTTCTTCATTTATGACTGGATATTTTTTATGCTGCTGAGGTCCTCACTAAGTTCTTTGAGCATCCTGGTAACCAATCTTTTGAACTATGCATCTGATAAATTGCTTAGCTCCATTTTGTTTAGTTCTTTTTCTGGAATTTTGATCTGTTCTTTCATTTGGGCCATGTTTATTTGTCTCCTCATTTTGGCATCCTCCCGGTGTTTATTTCTATGTATTCGGTAGAGAGGTTATGATTCTTTGTCTTCGCAGTATGGCCTAATGTGGTAGGTGTCCTGTAGAATCCCGTGGCATTGCCTCCCCTATCATCCAAGCTGGGTACTCTAGGTGTGCCCTCTATGTGTGCTGAGCACTCCCTCCTGTTGTAGTTGAGCTTTGATTATTGTTGGCAGGTCAATGGGAGGGATTTACCAAGGCAGTCAGCTGCAAGAACTGGCTGTGACCACTGACCACCAACCTCTGCCCTCCGTAGAGGGTCAGTTGTGCAGGGGCAGGGTGATGGTGCTCCAACATGGTCTGTAGCTGTCCACTGGGTGTGCTGGCCCTGGAATTTCCTAGGTAGTTCAGGCCAAGGTCAGCCCCATCCTGTGTTTTGTCCAGGTTGACCTTCCTGAGCCATAAAGCAATCTGAGATGGCTGTTACTTATGCTGAGCTTGGAGATTCCCAGGCAAAGCCAAGCTATGAAACAAGGCTGGCTACTGCTCATGCTGGGCCTGGGGCTCACTGAGGCCAGCTGTGGTTTGATAGGATTTAGGAAGTTGAGAAGCATGAGTCAAGACCAGCCATTCATATAGAAAAGGAGCTTGGGTAGGCCCACAAGTTGGGTGAGGCAGAATCTCTGGGAATATCCAAAGCGGGTCAAACAGTTGTTAGCCAGGTTGATAGAGTCTCAGATATGGCATCAGCTTGCCAGCTTTGTAGGGGGGAGGGTTTAGAAAAGGTACAGTGGTCTCTGCTCACCTTGATGCCAGACACTTTGTTTCTGCCTGTATACCACTGGGGCTTTCAAGTGCTACCCTCGTGCTGGAGCTCAGAGGGAGTGAGTCTGAGTAGGTGAGTCTGTGTGTGGGCTCTTTAAGATGAACTGCTAGGGACTCCAGAAGTTTCTTCCACTGACTCAATATCCGCTGGTTTTTGCAGCCAGAAGTTGTGGGGAGTTATCTTCCTGGCCCTGGAATCCTGGGTTGGGGGCCTTGGTGTGGGGCTAGGACTCTTCATTCCTGAGACATTCCTCCTCAATTTTTACCTGCCACTTGTGGGTGAGGGACCAGCCCATTCTGTATCTATGCCTCTCCTACCAGTCTGGATGGTTGTGGTTTCTTTAATTTTGTGGTTGTTGGACTTCCATTCAACTAGATTTATGATGGTTCTGGCTGATGATTGTTCTATATTTTAGTTGTAATTTTGATGTGATTGTGTGAAGAGGTGAGCCATGTCTGCCTACACTGCCATCTTGACCAGAAGTTCAATGTTTCTCTAGTCATTAGATTTTTTAAAGTGAATTTTAACTTCAATTGTTTAGTGAAAATACTGGCTTTGTGGAAACTATAACTATTAAGTAGATTAAAAAGTTCCTATCTTTGCTTTGCTCTCAAGTCAAGGCAAACACAGAAATTATCTCACTATATTTTATACTATATTATTAGAATACCAGTGCTGAAAACATATTCTCAGTTGTTAGAATACCAGTGCTCAAATCATAACAGCTACAAAGCCTTCAGTGTCAACTTCAAAGAGACAAGTTGCAGTGAATTTCTGTAAACTGTGAAGGGATGGTCTCAATGTATAGTCACTTTTCTCTTCTTTACTCCAGAAATGAAAGCAAAAACTTTTTGGAAAAAAATAAAGCATTCTCATCATCTATCCCTGCCTTAATTTTGTTCTTTGAGTTCACATTTATTAGGTAAGAAAAAAATGTATTTGCTAAAATGGGCAAAGATCAAACAATACATAAACAAAACCACCAAATCCAAAACAACACTATTTCCTGGGAACTGTTAACTAATATGCATTTGTTTTATGGATGATGTTGGCATTGTGATAGGGAAGTAGAACTTTTGAAAGTGATTCTTTTCAATGCAAGGTACAGATTACAATATGATATTTAGGACCTCTATTTATATTCTATTCCTTTGTTTGTTAGTGGTTGTAGAAATCATGACTATAGAAATACACTCTGTCTTCTACTTAACTTGGAACCTCATTTCATTGCTTCATCACTTGTAGGCTGTTGGCATAGAGCTGGCATCTCAATTATTCATCTGTCAGAGAATGACAATGGTATTTTCCCCCCTTTTCTACACTTAATTATGAACTGCATAGCAGTACCAATTAGCTTTCTGTCCATAGGAGTGTGTGTAAAGGGTGTGTGTGTGTGTGTGTACAGTGTGTGTGTGTCTGTGTGTGTGTGTCCTATGTCCATGTCTGTCCTAATGTACAAAATTTTCAAGTAACTTAAGAGTGTGATACCAAGGCAAATGTTTCCAGCATCAAAAATAATTTTTTCATGGGTCTGTCATATTTTTGGCTTTTGCTTAGGAATAGTTTAGTTCAGTTGCTTGGGTACAGTTGATTGAATACAGTTGCAACGACTAATAAAAATCTGTTATAAGTTAGGGATACTTTACATTTGTACTCCATTGTCTTCAATACAGTGCCTTATTTTCAACCCAGAATTTAGAGCCTACACAAATCCTCTCTTGGTCTGAAGCCTTGTCTAATGATTGAGAGGATGAGGAGAGCATTAACTTACTTTGAATTGAAAATAGTTTATTAGTAATATAATATTCTATAAAAATCAACAGAAGCAGAATCTTTCTCTTGCTGAAAATAGCCCAGTTTCTGAAGGTTTGCACTATTATGTATTGGATGTCATTAATTCAGCACCTAGATATGTTTTACATACCATTCCTTAAAAGCCTCTGCTAGTGATGCCTTCCACTCCAAAGCCAGGGTTTAATGAATAAATTTCACTTTGTCATACTCACTTTAATGCAGTTAGATGAAGGCATGTATATAAAATGCATTTGCATGGAAGAGGCTCAGTAATATCCCTCTAGTGTCAATATCTGATCTCTAGTATCCATCCAAAATCCTAAATATCTCATCTGGTCTAGAAGCAGGACATAGAGAACAGCTAGATCTCAACATGGGGGTGGAGGCCTGGGGCATAGAGCAGGGTATGAGTTAGAGGACGGCTTGCAAGAGAGAAGCTTAAAAGAAGCACTACCCTTTGGCAACCTCATCTGAAGGCCTCAACACTGAACATTGATATTTCAATAGAATATTTTGTAATGTTTCTTTTAACATTTACCATTCATTTATTCAGATTTTTTGAAACATTGTTTATCAGGTACCAGGCACTGTTCTATGTGCTAAGGATACACTACTCTCTGTACAGGTTCAATAATTCTGCCTTATAAAGGGTGGAGGAATGGACAAAGACCCTAAACAATAAAAACGGTAAGTAAATAAGCTGACTAGTGAGCTTATTAACCAAAAAACACAGAATTGGGTAAGAAGGTCAGAAATCTGGGGAGTTGCAAATTACGTCACTGACATTGTTGAAGGGATAATATTTGAGCAAAGACTTGTAGCAAGTGAGGGAATAAGCTACCTGTTTAACATAAACTTAACAACTGTTACATCAACATGTTAAAGCAGCTCTGTCCAACTGACATACAGGGTGGGGAAAAGTAGTTTCATAGTTGTTCATATAAAAAAATAATACAATAATAAATAAATAATAATACTACAATAAATTGTGTAAACCTACTTATGCCCCACCCTATAAAACCATGTAAGTAATTTTAAAATTTACACTTAAAAAATAAAAATATATAAAATAATTTTAATAAAATATTGTGTCTAACCAAATATATCCAATATATCATTTTACCATGTAATCAATCTAGAAAAAAATGTCAATTAGATATTTTGCATTCTTTATTTCATATTAGACTACGATGTGGGATGGGATGTGTATTTTATAATCACAGCACATCTCAATTTGGACTAGTCCCCAGCAAGCATACTTGGTTCGTGGTCACCATATTAGATAGGGTAGCCTTAAAGAGTATTGAAAAATTGCCACTTTTGAAAAAAGCACTCAAGGGGAGTGAGTGGTCCCTCCCTCTGCTTTCCTGTCCCTCCAGACTAGGCTGGGTGTTCACAGGCAATGGGAAAGAGGCAAGCTCTATTTGGGGCAAGGGAGAAATTTATTGCAAAACAATAGGAAATTTTTTTTATTTAAACCCAATAAGGGTAACCCATATCATCCCCTTTGAATCAGCAACCTGATGTAAAGGGTCACAGTTAATCCTCAGACATTCCTATGTCTCTTCTACCAAAGACTTTCTCTCTTTTAGGAATTGTCTCACTGAGAGACTGGTTTTGCTGGATTATCCGTTCAAGGTTAAGGTCCTGTGGTATTTTGTATGTTTGTTGGAAATGTAGATGATAACCTTAAAACAGAAGTTAGGATAGAAATAGGAATTTTAAGGATGTAATTGTACTCTGAATAGCCAAGTTCTAATATTATGACTGCTTACAAAGTATCAAGTTCAGCAAAAACAAGGAAGATCTCAGCCATACATCAATGTGATTTTCTTAGTTCTTAGCAATCAACAATGAAAAACAGCTATTATTAGTCTTCCCTTCCCCAACTAGATTTTAAGTCGACAAGGACTGGAACCACATTTTCATTATTTTCTCTTTCCTACTGTATCCTCCACAGAGGGTAGTGCCAAGCACATAGTCAACATTTAATAAATATTTATAGATTACTGCAGGATTTGGTAAACCTTTTCTGTAAGGGTCAGGTAATAAATATTTCAGTCTTGGAGATTCAAAAAATCTCTGTTACAACTTATATACGCCACTGTTGTAGCAGAAAAGCAACCATAGACAACATGCAGCAAACAAACAGAGATGTGTTCAGTAAAACTCTTTTTATGAGCATAGATTTTATGTGAACAATAAAACCTCATTTATGGACATACACCTCTCACATGTCACAAAATATTGTTCTTTTAACTTTTTTTCAACCATTTAAAAACTTCAAAACTCTTTTTATCTGGAGTTGCACAGAGACAGGCGATGGGCTGGATTTGGTCAATGGGCCATAGTATATGCTAACGCCTGGCTTTCAGTTTCCTCAGGTTTTGCTTCTTTTTCCTTTCCTTTGTTTCCTTTCTTCCTAATTCATTCTCCTTTCTTACTTTTGACCTTCTTTTGTCTTACTGCTCATTCTTCTATATTCTTTCTTCTTCCCTATCTTATGTTTTAGCCCCTCCACCACCCCCCCTCACTTCAAGCCTCATGGACATTTTCTCTTAGTTTATGTAAGCACTGTAGTCATAGGTGGAAGAATTTTCTAAAACATTGATTCAGTCTCAGGGGGGAAAAAAGGATATATGGGATTAAAGTCATATTTGAAACATGACAATTAGTCTTAAAAGTGTTATATTGTGACTTCTAATTCTTTTTCTTTTCCTCCTCATCTTTATGTTTATCTATATACTCAGAACGAGTGCAAAAGAATAAAATGACTTATGAATGTATGTATTGACAGAAGTGTCATTACTAATATGTGCAGGTATGTGGGTGGGTGATGGTTGTTCCAGTTGTGCTATTTATTTTGCATTAACTTGTAATATTTGGCTCCTCAGTGGTTTATTCTTTCACCCCTTCTTGCAAATTCCAGACAACTATTTGAGAAAATTATCTTGACTCACTAAACAATTTTGGCTTTGCTGAAAGTAATTTTTAAAAAGTTTCCAAGCATTCCAATTCATAGCTTCTAATTTTAAAGATGGTTTTATTCAAGTTTTGTTTGTTTGGCATTCTTTGAAACCACACTTTCATAAATAATTTGCCTCAAATCTACCAGCTTTGACCAATAGTCTTTAAAATTTAGTTACTATGGGAATTTTTTTAAAGTTACAGACACTACAAAGACAAAAAACCAACAAAATAACCTCCACAAAAACCTCCTTTGGTTCTTGTCAACAAATGTTCAGAGCATGTCTCCTTTAAAACAACACTGTTCCAGCGTATTTTCCCTAAAACAAATGCAGCACATTTTTTCTTTTTTCTTTTTCTTTCTTTCTTTACAAAATTACCCACTTAAAAAATACGATAGAATTTTACTATTGTCAGCAGTTATGCAGAATTTTGCCCATAAATCCAAGATGTTTTTACCTTTCTTCATGTTTTTAAGACACTGATTAGATGTTAAAATCAACAATTCTCCTTCTCTGATAAAATATTTTTCTTCCACTAAGCAATATTCTCTGATTTAAGGTATGGCCATCAGTTTCTTCTGCTGTATTTACCATTGGGTTGGTCACAGAGATCTGGTCTTTTAAAGAAATTCTACAATTTTTTCTCTTTAATTCACAATAGTTGATAGAATGTGTTATAGCACAATTAGCAAAACTGAGATCAAAGCAAAATGTTCACAAAAGGTATTAAGGCTTCATGATCATTTTATCCTCAAACGAACACACAGTGTTGATTTGAAATATTGTTCTCCTTGGGAATTTATTAACAATTCACTGAATCTCACCAAATCATCTTAGTCCTGTGCATTGCTGACACATGCTGACTATGAATCTGTGATTTGTTACCTACAAATTCCAAGATAAAATGATTATACTCTGGTTGCATAGTTATTTACTTATTTATTTTAACTCTGAAAACACGTTATACTTATTAACTTGACTTTATAACAGCTCAAGGGTTTGAGAAAAATACTAATACCACAAACAAGAAAGCAATGGTGTTTTGTAATATAATTTACTCAATATTATAAAGCTAATCATAAATATTAAAATTTAGTCCACATACTTTTTATGTTTTCCCCTTAGTTTATTACAAAAATTATCTTAAAGACCAAAGGCATAAAAAAGATACTATCTAAAATACAGTCTTTCATATATTTTATATGAAATTTTGTCAATCTTAGAGTAAGATAAAAAGACTAAAAAAATTACAAAACACTTTAAGGGGCATTCTTAAAGACACAGAGGCTGTAAGACAGGCCTCCCTGCATGTGACATTGCCTTGTTTGGGCTGAGTGTAAATATGCAAAGAAATAGTAGGCCTTTGTGGCTGATGCATTTTGCATAGATTGCTACACCAACATATATCACATCCCACATGCTTTTACATTGTGGTACCAACATACCTCCATCTAGAGGTGGGGTGTATTTTCTTTCCCAGAACCTGGATAGATCTTTCTAACTGCCTCCACCAATAGAATGTGATGGATGCAACGTTGCAAGACTTTTAAGTCTAGGACAAAGAAAAACATCCAACTTCTGCCTGGCATTCTCTTCCTCGCTCAGGGCACAGCCCTCTGGAACGAGCCACCATGTTATGAGATAGGCCAGATCACATAAAAAGGCCACAGGCAGGTGTCCTGGCTAAAAGCTCCTTCTAATAGCTAGGCTGACAGCTGGCATCAACCATCATTTATGTAAATGAGTGACTCTTTAGGTGATTTCAGCCCCTAGCCTTTGAGCTATTCTGGCTGAGATCAAGTGGACCAGAGATGGCTGTCCTCATTGAGTTTTGCCTAAATTAGAGATCTGTGAGCAAGATAAATGTTGGCATTGTTTTAAGCCTCTAAATTTTGGAATAATTTAATATGCAGCCATAGATAACTGGAACGGCCTTAAACAAGATAGTTTTTGGACACTGTGAAAATTGTATTGCTCAAATATTTTGAGTTCCATTGCATCTCAAAAACTAATGCTGAACCATAGCAGTGCCTGGCTTACTTAGTAGACCTACCATTCTATTGAATATAGAATTCCCCTTTTGTGATTGCCTTGAGAAGAGAAAAAAGTGAAACCACTTTTTTTTTGTGATAGGAAGTGGCCAGACTTCATTGCTTTATGGTTTTTGTGAGTCCTTAGCACTAGAAAAAAATTAATTGGCTTGCAATAAAATGCTTCCATTAGCTGTGCTCCTGGGGGACCTCCTCCATAGCTAGCAACATGATGATGCTGCCCCTGTGTACTTATTCTAAAGCAAAAATGATCCAGATCTTATCTGGATCTATTCCTGTAAGTCTAACAGAATAATTTTTAGGGTGCAGATGAGTAAACAGTAAGTACAGATAGAGTAAATAAATTATGTTCTTAGTTATCAATAAGTTATATTCTTATTGTGCGAGTCCCCAGGTAGTCTGGAAACATAGTTGTGGCAAGCTTAGGGTTATTTCTCCATTTGTAACCCAATAGGATGGCTCTTGTGGTTGACCTAAGAGTCACAGAATGAGCTAGAGAAATCTGTCAAGATGTGTTGGCCAACTTCTCAGGTAAACACTTAGAGGTCAGCACCACCATTTCAGCCCGACTTTCTCCAGTGTTGGCAGCTTGGATAGGATTCTAGTTCACAAAGTCCTTAAACTTGATTAAGATAAATTGTTTACAGCAATCTACAACAACTAGCTAGTACAGCTGAAAGCTTATTTCCAGGTGTTTTAAGGATTCTATGTCAATAATGTAGTTTTTACATTGATGTGGTCCTGAGAAATCCATATGGACTATTAAGCAAACATAATCCTTATAGAATAGAAGGGGATATGAAATATGCAGCAATGTAATCTACCATTGCGACATTTAAATCAATTGCAGTTCACCAGGCAAAACTTTGAGTCAAAGCTTTCATACAAATACTCTTTGAAAGACCCACGATAAAGTGATCAAGACAAAGTAATAATCATATAGAAGGAAAAGGTGGAGAGTAAAATATTTAATAGTATGGACTCTGGAGCCCATTGTGTCTCCGAAACTGGTTATGTGATCTTAAGGCAAAGTTCTGATTTTCTAGCATTTAAAAATTAGTCTTTCTTTGCCTCTGTTTCCTCCTTTCAAAAATAAAAATAATAGAGTTGTTGTAATGTTTAAAGAAGTTAATAGATGCGCAGTGTGTACAACAGTGCTCAGTAAATGTTAACTATTACTATTTGTTTGTGAGTGAACCATTGAGTGTCTTAAATTACTCAAAATTTTCCCTTCTCTCACCGTTATAAAGTATTTGAGGGTTCGGGGCAGTTAATTATCCAATTTGTTCAGGCAGAAGATACGCTTCAAGCACAGTGTTTAACGTCAACACTCTGTGGAAATGTCGCAATCTCCCCAGAAATCTCCCGTGACAGTCAGCTCTGGGCATCAAGATTACATATTATTCTTTTCATTACCCACTAAGCAAGTAGAGAAAACATCATTACCACTGAGTATGTGGCCTCAATGATGCATGGATTGTGGTAATGATAATTAATGGCAAAAGCCTGCAATAAGAGTTTCAAGTGAGGTTCTTATTATATCGGTGAAAATTGAGCAGTGCAAGATTGTTGATTTCAGAAACAACTCATGGTGTAGATGGTATTCGGTGATGCACACCTCAGAGCCAGCCACCTTTTTTTTTTTTTCCACAATGTGTAGCTCTCTCACCATGAGCTAGAGAATCATTGGCAGGAAATTGTGACTTATTCACAACCTAAGAAACTGATTGATTCTGACAGGGAAGTGAAGATAACATCCTAGATAGCAACATTTTGCTGAGGCCAGCTCAACAGTATCATATTTTCAATAAGTTATGAAGTGAGCCTGCCCTGGCAGACTTCTGGAGAAGAAACACTATAAAAATGTGGAGCTCCTGGAAAGTTTAGCCTTGCTGAGCTTTAGATCAGATCTGGTATTGCACATACACTAGTCCCTCACTATATCGTGGTTCACTTACCGCGGACTCACTGTATCAAGGGATTTTTAAAAATATTATATTTAATTATTTATCGTGGATTTTTTGCTATATCACGGGATTTTGCAGTACTGTATATGTATGTTGTTAAAGTGACGTAGGTTTAAGAGTGTAGAATAAATGTAAGGTTCCTACTTCGCGGGAGGGTCTAGAACATAATACCTGTGAAAAGTGAGGGACTACTGTACTTATCTCAGCTGGCTAAATGCTGATAGCAAGAATAGAATAACCCAAGACAGTGCCAGTGGAAGTTCTCATTCCAAAACTCCCCTTGTTATTTGGATGCCCATTGTGTCCTCTTTTTATGAGATTATCAGCAATGTTTTTCTTCTTTGAAAAGACATTAGTGTCTTTATCAACAGCTATGGGAAAATGTTTGTGAAGCTAACATTATTCTGTCCTTTATATTTCTGAGTATTCTGTGAATTCAACCTTTCTTTTTGAGCCCATGATTAACAATGCTTAAGTGTTAGCAATTTTTGCTAGTCATTTGTCTGTTTTGTTCTCAGATACATTCCCTGCTCTTCTCTGTATTAGAGGGAGCTCCATTTCCCAGGTTTCCTTGCACTCTGGCATTTGAGTGAGTTTGGTCAAGAGAATGAGAGATTGGATGTTGCTTTGGGCAACATCTCCAACAAAGTGTGTGTCTTCTGTGTGGCTCCAACTGAGTTCTCCACCGTGGTTCTGCTTGACATTGGAACTTCCATAATAATGACTTCTCTCTCCCTCTGTCTAGTAGTAGTGGCTTCTACTTTTGCTGATTTCTGGTTTTCTCAACAACCTCTGCTTTCCTTCTCAAATCTTCCATTACCAGAGTAAAATATTTCCTGTATTAAACTCCTCTGATGGAAACATGCAGAATAATTTCTGCGTTCAGACAGGACACTGACTGATATACACATGAAGAGTCTTTGTAAGATGTCTGAAAGAAAATTCCAGAATGCTAGAAAATTCAAAGATTTAAAGGGTAACAGGAATTCTAAATGATGTTACTGAAACTTCTTCTGGATTATTGATTGTTTGGCTATCTACAGTTATGCCGTTAATGATCAGCTACTACTAGGCAAAAATAAGTCTGTTTTTACAAAGATCTTAACCTTAATAAGGATAGTAAGAAGTTGATTAAGTATAAACACTACATATGGGGACTTCTTAGGGTCTTTCCTCAGAGTTCTTCTATAGCCTCTATAGAGTTTAACATAAAACATTAGTAACCATGTCATTAGATTAGTCCACAGTATGCACAAGGTGTTCAATGGTAGCTTAGTTGACTAGAACCCAAAATAGCTTCTCTTTATTTTTCCTTAAAACAAAAAGTATTTCTAATTCAGAGTAAATTACCACAGTGTCTGGATATAGATAGATTGACACAGGTATACTTTTTTTTGGTGCAATTTTTCAGAGATGTCATGAGAAATTTGTTCCTGTCTTGTTGAAGCCAAAACATTCTTTGATTTTGAATATCTTGGACACTGATTCCTAATGTTAGGAGATAGTTTCTCCTCTCAAGTGTATTTTGACAACAAATGAAAATGTGTCTGTAACCACAACATAGTTTCTGGTAATATCAATTATTTGATTATTACAGTCTTCTTGAAGAACTGTGAAGAGTGTTCATAAGAGTGAGGTAAAAAGGCTTGGAGAAAAATATTACAGAAAGGTCTCAACCATACTTTTAGACCATGCTATAACATCATCTCCCATTTATTCTGCAAGCCACTGCCACCTGGCTGCCCTGCCTCAACTCTGACCCAATCTTCCACCTCTCTATTGGAAGGGTCTTAAGAAGACCATCAGTGATGTGCCATGTTAAATCCAGTCTTCTTTTCTTCAAAATCTCTTTTTTCTGGTCCTTATTTTTTTTTAACCTTACTTTATTGTAAGGTAGTTAATTAAGACTCTTAATTTCTCTTCCCCAAACAATTTAATAGCCTCCTTGTGTCTCATTGCCTCTTCTATGTTTCCTTCCTAATTTATCCTTCACTTTGTCACAGCATAGAAAACAACACAGTATACTGAAAAGTTCATGGGCTTGAAGTCATAAAGACCTAGGCTTAAATCCCATCTCTTCCATGTAAGTGACTTGATGCTGACCTCAATTTTGACACATCTTATAAATGTGAATAATAGAACTGACCTTGTGAAGTTATTTGCAGAATTAAAAATAATAATGTCTAGAAAGTGGCTTTTGCATGACACAAAATCATTTTTTTATTTCTTAAAAATTAACTCAATCATGAACATGTCTCTTTTTCTATTAGTTACAGAATAAATTGCAGCCTCCTTATCCTGGCACACATAGCCCTTCACAGGCGACAGCTTCGTTTCAGTCTTAGCTTCTGTGCCATCATCCAATGTTCTGACAACACAGATGGGCTTATTTTTTTCAGCACTTGGCCTCTGAATTATGCCTCCATGAATTTGCATATATAGTTCTCCATCTGTAATGTCTTTGCCCTTCTATCTGAGTGACAGGCTCCCAATTTATTTTTTAGCACCCTATTCAAATATTATCTCCCAGTCTGTTGGCTTCATTCTAGTAGATTTGGAACAGCTTTATGCTGTTAAAGTGATCTCATATTCTTGAAGGTTCTGCTCTTCATATGCTGGAATTTGCAAATATAGTCTGCAGCTTCCTTACTTAAAAAGTAGATAACAGAACCCAGCAGGTATTGTGGAATTCATTTTTCTTATGACCTCTTGACCTGGTTGTCAAGGGCATGTTATTTCCATGTTAAAAACAGAAATTTTAGTTAAAATTTTTCATTGTTATAATTCTTGTTACTGATTAAGATATGATAAAATAAACACTCCCATATCACTTATGAAAAGCAAATTTTGGAGAAAACAGTTTACCAACATATATTTAAAACAATACTTAAAATATTTACATTATTTAAGCCAGTAGTTTTATTTCTAAAAATCTATTAAAAGAAAACAAAAAGAAAAAAATGAAATGTGAAGATACACATACAGAGATTTATGCATAAACACATTCATTATATAGTGATAGTAAAAAAAACTAGACAGAATTTAATTATCCAAAATAGGTTTTAGTTATATAAATTATAACATGTACATATAATAGAATACTGTTTAGTCATTAAAAGTTACTTTTACAAAGGATTTATAATAATACAGAAAATTCTTATGATATAACATTAAATTAAAAATCAGAATGAAAATGCACAATTTTAGTATGACCAAAACTACATTGAATATCTTATATACATAGAAAAAAAAGATGGAAAAGAAATATGCTGAAATGTTATTGACTATCTACATTAGTCAAGATTGGCTATCTGCTGTAATAAACTCTAGTCTCTGTGGCTTAACAATAAAAGTTTATTTTTTGTTATGTCACAGTCCAGTGTAGGGTTGGAGGGTGACTCTTCTCCAAGCAATTATTTGAGAAATCAGGCTCTTCCCATTCTCTAGAGACTGAGTTCTTCTGTGTATTCATTCGGCAGGGAAAGGAAGATTTCAGAGGTATGGCTTAGAATTGAGACACATCAATCCCATCTATACACCACTTGTAAAAAGTCAGTTGCCTGACCCCACTTACTTTCCCAAAATTTTGGGAACTGTATTCCTAAGAGGAAGAATAGAAACTTGAATATTGGCAGCATTAGCATGGCCTTTCTCATCTCTGAGAGGAAATCCAACAAATAATTTCTATTTCTTGACATTTCTATGTATTTTTCAGTTTTCCCCAGTAACTGTATTAAAATAGAAAACTGTATAATTAGAAGCTCCCAAAGTTTTAAAAGAAGCTACTCATTTAATTTGTGTAACATTAATTTACACTGTCTAAAGTATTTCTTCAGACATTGAAAAGATTTCATTATTAACACCACTAGATATTTATGCATTATGAACAGTTCTTTGATTCAGCTGATGGTATTCAAATATCTAAATAGTATTGAGAAGCACATTGATTATTTCACAGATTCATCAAATATTATTTAATAAAATAGGATGTTGAGAAATCTAACTTGAAATCATGTTTTTGGTAGAAAGAGATGGATGGATGAAATATCTGAGACTCCAATTTCTGAACCTCAAGCCCTTTCCTGTTAACACTGTATAGTTCTGTTGATCCCAATGTGTCCTTAATCCACCCACATCAGCCGTCATCTGGGAGTGAAGAAGAACAGGGAGAGAACACTGGAGGTGTACAGTGGCCTCCTCCTTCAACTTCTCCCTTCAGTGTCCAGAGGCCAACACTTATTCTGAACAATACTGAAAATGTTGACTCCCAAACTGTCAGGGTGATGGCCACTTTTTCTTTCTTCCTTTCTTCCATCCTTCATTCTATCTATCCATCCATTGAACGACCTATCTAAGAAACACTGACTGAGACTCTGTAAGGAAACAGGAAGTAGGCAATACGACTTTTTGTTGGTCTTCTATTTTTATTTGCTGCCCAATGATGAAAGTCTTCCCCAATATGTACACTGGAGAGCTGGTAGACTGACAGAAAGTCTTTCTATTTGCTCTGCAACAGCCATTTTAAACACAGGATCCCCTCAGATCCCGGTCTGGGGTGTTATCTTAACCACCAGACTATTCTTTGTACATCTAAGAGAGCACCTCTCCACCCCCATCTGCTTGAATATCCCATAGTATTTGTGCTCTTGCTGTAGTTCGTTGGGTTACATATTTTCCTTATCCCCCTCCAACTTCAGCTGGATTGCAGAGTTGCTTATAATAACAAAATAAAAACTAAACAATAACAACAAAATCTACACCACCTGCTAGTCACCTTCCTTTTTTTGCACAAATCAGCCTCAATCCAACCATTCTGAAAAGTATGGCATAGCTGTTAAAAAAAAAAAAAAAAAGATGAAGCAAAGCCCAGCAGGTCTACTTCAGGAAATTACTACTAAAAGCGATGTAGTTTGCCACCAGGAAGCCCCAGAAAGACTCTACCAGCCATAGAATCAATAGATGATAGCTAGCCCACTACCCACAACATACGTAGGGTTATACATTGAGCCTAAGTGAACGTAAGGTATATGAACCATTGAATTTGCCATCACATGCAAGTCAGGCTGGCTCATTTTTGCACTGAGTAGTTGCAGCAGTGATGTTGCTACATGAGAAGACATTGATGGTCTCCTCTTTGGGCTAACCCAACCATGGTCTTTCTACATTTGTTAGAATCTGCTTTCACATTAGTTAGTTCATGGGCATCCTTTGTCCCCATGTTGTTTAAAAATATGTAAAGCTCTGGCTGGTGTGGCTCAGTGGATTGAGCACTGGCCTGAGAACTGAAAGGCTGCCAGTTTGATTCCCAGTCAGGGAACTTGCCTGGGTTGCAAGCCAGGTCCCTAGTTGGGGGTATGCGAAGAACAACTGATGGATGTATCTCTCCCACACTGATTTTTTTCTATATCTCTTTCTCCCTCGCTTCCTCTCTCTCTAAAAACTGAACAATTAAAATCTTAAATAAAAAAAATCTATCTATCTATATATATATATATATATACAGATATATATAGATATATTTTCCTGGCTGGTTTGGCTCAGTGGATTGAGCGTCGGCCTGCGAGCTAAGTGTCGCTGGTTCGATCTTCCAGTCAGGGCACATCAGAGAAGGAAAACTCTGATTCCAAAAAACCTCCGCTGCCTTGCGGCATACCTCTTCCGGGGAAAGGCTAAGGGAGTAAACCCCGACAGAAAATTCGGAGCCGGAGTCCCTAAGGCGGTTTGACGTTGTAGTCAACACCGGCAACTCCTGCGGCGCACCTGAAGCCAAGCTGTATTGACTCCGTCTTTCCCTTGGACCCTTCAGCTGCGAAGAGAGGGGGGGTCTGCTGCATGGGCAACAGCAGACCCTCCATATCACCCTGCCCAGGCTCTGTAGCTTCAGCTTCACTGGAGAGGACACTCCAGCGCCATCGCAAGATGTCGATTCAACACGGGAGGAGACAGATACCGTGTCACTCCCGAGTCGGACTGCACAGCCATTCTCGGCGGTGCAGATAGACTTTTAAGAAGCTACACCATCATCTCTCGAGACGGACGGCTGCCGACGACGGATATAGATATATATATAAAACATGTCTAGAACAAAAGTCCTAAAGAAGAAATTAGATTCACAACTTGTTTTATCTCTAATACTCTATTTAAAATTAGAAAAGTCACGTTTCTTGTCCTCAGTTTATCAGAGAAAACAACACAGATGTTACTATATACAACCCCTTGGGTTATTAGCATTTCACAATCATTATCCTTTTTTTTCCCAAAGCAAAAAATGTCACTAGAAGCATATGTCATATATCTAAGGATCGTATACAAAATGTACAAAACACATGAAAAATACTTGTTTTTACAATTAAGAGAAAGAATTTTAAATGTCTAATTAGTTTTTAATTAGAATTTTAAACTCGGTTAAATGCTTAAGTCCATCTTTCCTAATTGAGTGAAATTTGCAATTTCTCTATACCATCCAGTGTTTTTTGCCTGTGATCTATGTTCTTGTATGTACATGGTCGGTTGTGCCTGTAGAGCCCAGAGAATCAGAACAGGGAACTTTATTGTGTGTGTTTGAGATTATTTAATCAGCCACTTCATATTATATTAAAACAGAGAACACTGGATTGTCTACATTGTCTGTTAAAATAGGTTAAATTCTCCGGGTATTTTTTTTACACGCTCTGTTTTCCAGGAAGCTGGTGCAGGGACTTATTCACACTGTAGGTACTCTGATGGCTTTACTGAGTTCACACAGTAAGTTATGCACTATGCAAAAATTTCACTTTAGGTTCAGCTGGTGACCAGTAGGTTCATAGCTTTTATTTAGCACTGGCACTTAAAAGGAAAAAGCAACAACAACAAAAATCCTGCATTTTTACTGAAACATGGTTACTTTAGTATACTGGCAAAACATTGAAATTTTTTACTTTTAGTCAGCATTTCCTGGTGGTGATAATTCTGAGCATGCAATAAGATAAATAAAAGATTCCTCATTTCACAAAAGCATTTTTTTTGTAATACAGATATAGTCATTTTGAATGAGTGTACTTTGAGACTATTTTAACCAGATATTTGAGGAAAGTATCAGTGCCAACTATTTGAGGTTAATGCTTCTCAGTGAGACTCAGTTACTTGAGAGACCAATGTCCAGTAATTTACTCCCAAAGAAAGGGTTTGACCTGCTTTACAATATGTTCTAATAACAATGAGTAAGCTATATTTATAAACTGTTCAGGAAACCTAACACAAATCTCCGTCGGAACCGAGAGACTGGAATAAAAAACAATCGGCGCTTTCTGGCAATGGTTTGGATTAAAAGGCAATGTTACTTCTGTTTTTAAATATTACACATTTTCAGGTTATCTCCTTGTTCCCCTGAGAGGAGAAGAAAGGTCTAGCCATGAGAAGACACAGATTTATCTTTCCTTTTTTCTTTTGACGGTTTAGAAAAAGAAAGTATTAGCAGTTTTTCTCAGAACCAAGCCAGCTTACTTTGGCTTATGTTTTTATTTGCTCTTTTCTCCCCAGCTTTGCCTTCTTTGTGCCTGTTTTTGCCTTTCTGCCTCTTCTGAGTCATATGTTGACATAACTCAGTGCAACGCCTGGGGTTCGGAGATACTTGGGCACGAAGTCCAGGTACACGGAGACTTTTGTCTGATAACACTGCAAACACTCTGCTGGCCGACTTCCTACCCTCCAGACATAATATTTTCGAACACCTATTTACCAAGCAGGTTGGACATGATTGTGACAGCCTGCCGGTGGTTCGTCAGAGCAGGGATGCGTCTCTCTATCCTTCTAACTCTTGGGCTTAATTCTCTGTTTAGCCACACTAATAAATATAGCTTGCGTTTGAAGTGGAGAGTCTAGATATTTTCTCCCCAAGGCTGTGGAGAGAACGTAGAACAATGAACCGCTTTATTCCAAACTTCATTTTGGATGAAATACAACTCACAACTCATTTTAGAATTAAAAGCCTCTCAAATGTTAAACTGTTGAAAGTCTGAGTCTGAGGTGCTGTGACAGTTTCTTGGTCACTTGATAACTTTACTTCCTGTGTCTCTAGTCGCAACTTTGAAGTTAGGTGTACCTACCTAATACTCATCATTTCTATTAGCTGTTCTCAAATGTGAATAGTGGTGACTTTCTATCCTTAATTAAATGTCTTCTCCTCTACCCAACCCTCACATTTTTACTAATTCTTTTCTGCTCCCTCCACAGATAATGTAAGCAGATATTTGATACAAGAAACGAGAGGGAAGGGAACAGAACAGGAAAAATAAAGGAACAGACGAGAGAAACAAAGTGAATAAGTGGAAAAGACAATAAAAAATTGCCTACTTTATAATATGGGAAATTTCACTAGGTATAGACAATCTGAGTTCTGTCATGAAACAAAACAAATAAAGCTGATAAGATTTTTTAATAAAGAAACTACATTTAAGACTAGCAACAGATTTCTGAGTAAGAATTAATGAGTCTGTCTCTCCCTCCCCGAACACACACATGCGCACACACATGCACACACACACACACACACACACACCAGTGGGATTTGGCAATCAACGTTTAACCATATAAGAGCAAGTAATTTCAAAGATAATGATTTTGAGTCAGCAAAATGTCTCCCTCTTTGATTTAGACCAGACGTTGTCTGTTATTTGGCTATAGATGTGTCTTAAGGTCCCTTTTAGCTGTGGTCTTGCTGAAGCCTAAAGCTTAAGGCAAAAACAAACATGCTTTCTGCCTTTTGATGTTCATGCTACTTTAGCACCAAAATATACCCAGCATCTATGGTCTATGGTGGTAGACCCTCCATGATCACTTAACTTTAAATAGACAGATAGATAAACAGATGGTACTTTCTCTTACTCAGCACTGGTCAGGTTTTTTCCAAGAAAGTGTGTCCCAGTTTGGGGCTCCACATCTTAAAAGAACTCTGAAATTTGGAGAGGATTCAGAAGAGACTATGAATGTTGATGAAAGGGTTGGAAAATGGAACTTATAAGAAAGAGTTAAAGACATTGGAATTGCTTATCTTGGAGAGGAAAGGTAACCTAATAACAGTCTTGCAGTGTTTGAAGGTATATAATATACGTAATGGTTACCAGCTGTTTTCCCCCTCCATCAAAGAGAACAAGAGGCCAAGTTCTCACACTGCATAGATCGAATGTAGGGAAATGCCTCTTGCTGCTGGTGGTAACAGTGTTAAAAATATAAACTGGTAACTGTTGAATTTGTAAAAACTTTTTGGAGTTATTTAAATATAGAATGGTATTTTTCTCCTATTTTCTGGGAATTGGAAGACAAAATTTATGTTGTGGTTCTTAATCTTGCATTGTGATTTATAAGTCTATAAGAACAGAAACTTATTTTAAGAGAATAAGTGTACATCATGGTCAAGAATCATAAAATCTATGATCTACTTTCCACCATATAAGTGAAATCAAGACAAGGAGACATGATTTCCATCGGGGCTTTGGGTGTAAACTTTTTAGAATGGCATTCTGCTTTCTCAGAAAAGTACTGCTGCTAATTGACATACAGAAAGAGAGATTCAGGAGATAGCAGAGATTTAAAAATATACAATACGTACTAAAATTATGTAGACACTAAAAATCTCAACTAAAATTATACTGGCACACAAAAATCTCATACTTTTATCTCCTCTATTTTTCTTTTTTGTTACAATTGGCCAAGTTAATTCTTCCAAGTTGATCCACAAGTAGGACTGTGTCTGTGAAAAAAAAAAATCTCTGTGAACCAATATGATTTAAATATTCCTCCTATTCCCAAGGCCTTAAGATACACTGATCAATTCAATAATAAAAAAATTAAAGTGTCTACCTAGTCTATAGCAGCGAGTCACGTTGGTTATTTAATTAACGTCAAGGAAGAACTAAAATATCCAGTTTTTTGGCAAATTTCTATTTTGTGTTGCACTAATATCATAGGAACTCAGTCTCACTCTTCATCTGTTTTTAAAACTGACAAAATGTATCACATGATTTGGATGAAATATCAATATTCACATAATGCTAGCAAAAGTGGGGTTAATTAATATACTTATAAAATATAGTACCATATGTTTTTCTAGAGGCGGATTAAGGTCAGTTGAGGCCCCAGGAGCAGAAGAAAATATTGAAAAAAGAGAGGGAGATGGGGAAAATAAAAATACATGTTAACCATGTTTTTAAATAAATAAAAAATATTATGTACTATTAATTTATTTATTAATTATTCATATACTATGAAAATCCAGGCGCTGGTGTAACAACAGGAATTAATTTTATCTTAATATAATTTCAACAATAGGAATTTATTTTAATATAATTTCAACTTATCTGAATATTTATTTATACACACAGGAAGCTATTTTTAAAACCGTAAATGAAACAAGTACATATCCACAAACTAATTTACATCCCTGCGTATTTGCGTATATAGTAAGTCTTCACTGCAGGAGAACCTTTTTAAGTACGAAGCAGCAAATACAATTGTATTGCTCCCATGAGCAGTAGAACAGCCGCGCAGGGCCTATGCAGTGTAGTATGTGTATAGTATGCAGCGTACTAATGAAATAATGAAAAAAAAATAAGTGACTATAAACATACTATCAGGTTTTGCTGCCGATTGTAAACTTGTACGTAATTAAAGTTGCACATATGAAACCAAACTTGGTGTCATTAGAAAAAAGTATAAAGTTGGGGTTTTGCAAGCCCTTCAGAAGCCAGGGCCCAGGGCACGCACCCGGTGCACCCGCCATTAAATCCGCCTCTGTGTTTTTCATAATGAATATTATATTTTTATGTGTTTTTAGTTTTTCATCATACAAATTTATTGTGTTCTGGTTTCACCAGTTCTACTCTCATCATTAGGAGCATTTCTGCCCCACCCCAACCCCCAGTTTTGTTGAAAAATAATTGATATACATTATGGTATAAGTTTAAGATATACAACATGGTGGTTTGATTTATATATATTGTGAAATGAGCACCATGATAAGTTCAGCAAACATTAATTATCTCATATAGATATAAAAAATAAAATAAAAAAATGTTTTTCTCCTTGTGGTGAGAAATCTTAGGATTTATTCTTAATAATTTTACTATATATAATATATTATCATCATGCTGTACATTACATACATTCCCTAGTACTTATAACTGGAAGCTGATAACTCTTGACCACCTTCCTCCAATCCTCCCTTCCCCTCACCCTTCATCTTTGCTAACCACAAATCAGATCTCTTTTTCTTTTTTTTTCTCAATTTCACATATAAGTAATATAATGCCTTCAAGATTCATCCATGCTGTTGCAAATAGTAAGGTTGTCTAATTTTATACAGCTGAATAGTATTTTATTGTGTATATGTGTGTGTATATTTATACACACTTTTTAAATTCATACATCTATCAATGAACAATAATGTTTCTATAAATTTAGGGTTGTGTATATCTTTTCAAGTTGGTGTTTTCATTTTCTTTTGACAGTCTTCAGGAAGTGAAACTGGAGTCATCCTATTTTCAATTTTTTGAGGATCCTCCATACTGTTTTCCACAGTGGCTGTACCACTTTACAATTCTACCAAAGTGCGCAGAAGTTTTTTTTTCTTCACATCCATACCAGCATTTATCTGTTGCTTTTTTGATAGTGGGTATTGTAACCAGCATGAGGTTATATCTCATTATGGTTTTAATTGTCATTTCCCTAATGACTAGTGATGATGAGCATCTTCTTACATACTGTTGGATTTTCAGATACCTTCTTTGGAAAAATGTCTTTTCAAATCCTTTGTCCATATTTAAATTGGGTTATTTATTTGCTGTTGAGTTGTATGTGTTCTTTATATATTTTGGATATTAACTCCCTATCAGATATATGGTTTGTAAATATTTTTCCATTCTTTAGGTTGTCTTCCCATTTCATGGTGGTTTCTTTGGTTGTGCAGACACATTTTAGTTTGACGTAATCCCACTTGTTTATTTTTAATTTTGTTGCTTGTACTTTAGGTGTCAGATACAAAAGATCACTACCAAGAACCATGTCAATGAGCTTTATTCCTATTTTTTTCTTCCACGAGTTTCATGGGTTCTGGTCTTATGTTTAAATCTTTAATCTATTTCAAGTTCATTTTTGTGAGTAGTGTAAGAGAGTGGTTTAGTTTTATTCTTTTACATGTGAATATCCAATTATCCCAGCATCATTTATGAGAGACTGTCTTTTCTCTGTAGAAGCTTCTTGGTCAAATATTAGTTGACCTTCTATGCTTCAGTTTATTTCTGAGTTCTTGCTTTTCTGTTCCATTGGTCTATGTGTCTATTTTTATTCCAGTATCATACAGTTTTGATTATTGTAGCTTTAGTATAGCTTAAGGCAAAAACAGACAAGGACAGTTGATTAGCAAGCCTAATTCTATCACGACTTTATTCCTTTTTGCCATGTAACCTAATATGTTCACTAGTTCCTGACATTAAGACATAGACATCTTTGGAGACCTTTATTCTGCCTTTCACATTGGGCATATTTTACATTGATTCACAAATATACATTTAAGTCTTTCGTGTTAAATATATAATATAGATATAATAGTCATAGAGAAGTAATAAAGAGGCATTTTGCCAATCCAATTTGGCTGGATCTATATTTAATTTTGTAGACTGATTACTTACCTCATTGATGAATTTGAATGAACACAGTAGTAATTGTCACCTCAGTTAAACAACAACAACAACTAAAACAACCATTTGGTTGGCAAAAAAAATCAGTTACAAATAGAATAGCTTATGGGCAGATTGGGCCTTCTAATAGAGTCTTAATACTACAATCTATCAATTTACTTATCCCAGAATATTTCTATGGCTCTGTGGCCTAGCATACCTCAACCATCTGAAATGTTAGGCATCCTCTCTCTGGATTCTCAATTTTTTTTTCTACAGACTGCCCCAGGCCCCCACATCACGTGTCCAAACATGCATTTTCCTTCTATTTTGTTCCCAAACATTATGCTTAGTTGGGAGGCCTCTTTGGTTTGTCTTACAATGGAGTGAAATGGTGTGATTTTACTGTTGCCCCCAGCAGTAAAGCTGTAGACAGAAAAACTACAGATGTAGAACAGATGTGTATAATGATCATTTTTTAAATTCCATGTAGAGCTTTAATAAAAAAGTGATTGTGATAAATGTTTATATGTTTGGCATTCATACCATTTAAACAAAATCATCAATTTACTGTGTTTTGCAATCTTCCTTATATATTTCACTAAAAGCAATTTATGACTACATTTTTTTCTTGAGTTTGGGAAGATGATAGCTTTGTCCTCCTTCAAAATTCAGGATAAATTGGTTTACCTCTTTTTTTTTTTTTTTCTGTTCTAGGTGGAGTTTTTCCTAAGGGAAGAGGGAAACACCTTCCTTGAAAGGGGCATATTTCATGGAGGTAGGAAATAAGAGCATTAGAATTACATGAAATCCCAGCTCAGCCACTTAAGCTAGTTAATATACCTAAGCCTTCATTTCTCATATGCAAAATGGGGCTAACAGTATAATTCATAACATTGCTGTGAGGAAGCTGGGATAATGTGTTAGAAAGCAGTTAATGCAGTATCTGGTGCATGAAAGGTCAGTTCTCTTCCCCTGCCTATGGAGGAGGAGGCCAGGCCACTAGAAAAACAATTTTAAGACCACATAAGTTTGTTTTTATTTCTTATTTTATTTTTCCTATGATAATGATCTGTATGTTGCATTGTGTGCCCACCAACCAAAGGCAAATCATCTTCTGTCACCATATATTTGGCTTCCTTTACCTTTTACTACCCTTGTACCCTCTTTGTCTCTGTCTATAAGTTTCAGTGAGTCAAGTCATATGGTTCTTAGCTTTTTCTGACTATTTTGCTTAGCACAATATTCTCAAGGTTCGTCCATGTTGTTGCAAATGGCAGTATTCAATCTTTTCTTAAGGTTGAGTAGTATTCCATAGTACATATGTACCACATCTTCTTTATCTAATCATCTATTGAAGGACACTTTGCTTTTTTCCATGCCTTGGCCACCATGAATAGTACTGCAGTGAACACAGGGCTGCATATATCTTTGCAAGGCATGCTTTTGTTTGGTTTGGTTTGGTATGGTAGACACCCAGAAGAGGGATTGCTGGGTCATATAGTAAGTCTATTCTTAATTTTTTGAGGAACCACCATACTTTTTTCCACGTGGCTGTACCAATTTACAATCCCACCAGCAATGAATGAGAGTTCCTTTTTCTCCACAGCCTTTCCAACATTTGTTATTTATTACTTGTCTTTTTGGTAATAGCCATTCTAACAGGTGTGAGGTGGTATTTGATTATAGTTTTGATTTGTATTTCCCTAATAACTAGTGAAGTTGAGCGTCTTTTTTTAAAAATAATTTATTTGTTTGTTTGTTTATTTATTTTATTTTTTAGAGAGAGGGGAAAGGAAAAAGAGAGGGAGAGAAACATCACTGTGTGGTTGCCTCTCACTCATGCCCCCAACTGGGGACCTGACGTGCAACCTAATAATGTGCCCTGACTGGGAAACGAACCAGCAACACTTGGCTCGCAGACCGACGCTCAATCCACTGAGCCACAGCAGCCAGGGCTGAGCATCTTTTCATATGCCTGTTTGGCCATTTGTATATTTTCTTGAGAAAAGTATTTGTTCAGGTCCTTTGCCCATTTTTAAATTGGATTGTTTGGGATAGAGTTGTTTTTCTTTATATATTTTGCAAATATTATCTTCTATATGGTTGGTTTCCTTTTTGTTTTTGTTGGTGGTTTCTTTTGCTGTGCAGTAGCTTTTTAGTTTGACATGATCCATTCATTTATTTTTGCCTTTACTTCCCTTGCCTTTGGGGTCAAATTCATAAAATCTTCTCTAAGACCAAGGTCCATGATTTTAGTATTCATGTTTTATTCTATGTAACTTATTGTTTCAGATCTTATATTTAGGTCTTTGATCCATTTTGAATTAAGTTTTTTACATGGGGCAAAATATAGTCTAGTTTCATTCTTTTGCATGTAGCTTTCCAATTTTCCCTGCACCATTTATTGAAGAGGCTTTCTTTTCTTTGTTGTGTGTTTTTGGCTCCTTTGTCAAAAATTATTTGCTCATATACAACTGGTTGTATTTCTGGGTTCTCAGTTCTGTTTCTTTGGGCTGTGTGTGTGTTTTTCTGCCAGTACCATGTTGTTTTGATTATTGTTGTTCTGTAGTATAATTTGAAGTCAAGTAGTGTGATAACTCTGGCTTTATTTTTTTTCTCAGGATTGCTTTGGCTATTCAGAGTCTTTTGTAGTTCCACACAAATCTGATGAATTTTTGTTCTATTTCTTTAAAAAATAGCATTGTAATTTTGGTAGGGTTTGCATTAAATCTGTATATTGCTTTGGGTAATAAGGACATTTTAACTATGTTGATCCTTCCAATCCATGAACACTGAATATATTTCCATTTCATTGTCTTTTTCAATCTTTTTATAATGGTTTGTATTTATCACATATTTTATTAAGTTCATTCCTAGGTACTTTATTCTTTTGTTGCAATTGCAAAAGAAATTTTTTTCTTTTTTTGAAATTTCATTGTGAATACATAAGAATGTAGTGAATTTTTATACATTGGTTTTGCATCCTCAGCTTCTAGCAATTCATCAAAACTGTCATTTAAGTGCATTTATTAGTTTATGGCTTCAGCAGCTTCCACTCCAAGTATTCTCAGGGCCTTTAATAAGCCCATGCACAAGGAGGGCTTATAGCATTCAAGTTTTCCAGACTTACATAGATGAAACATCATGGTGTGTCACTGGTTAACAGCATGGGACCTGAAATCAGGCTGCTTGTGGCTGAAACTCAGTTTCTCAATTCCTAGCAAAGAGACCTAGTAAAAGTATGGGACATATGGCATTTGAAATAAAAATTCACTGCCTCATTATCTGACTTCCAAAGACCCTTTGAAGCATTTGTGTGGTGACCTTCAGTGTGGACCCATTGAAAAAATTTTAATTTTAATGGAAATTAATGAAATTTTTGTATTTTATTAATTAACACTCTCAAGGAAATGTTTTTATTCATCACTAGTTATTTATACTAAGTATAGTAATGCTTTGTACTTATAATCATTAAAGTATAATAAACAGTAGTCAATTATGCACATCAAATACCTTTTCAAATATAATGCTAATAAAATCTAGTATTCAATATACTGACAGTTTTCAATCCATAATGGACCATACACAACAAAATTATATTAAAAATCTGTTTTTATATAAAATTAGTTTTCTATTTGTGGGTATCATGTGAAAATGCCTGGATAGACTTTCATAAAATTTATAGAATACTGTTTAGAAATGTCTGATTTGAAACTTAGGTTATGTGGCAGGTCATAAAAATCACTTTACAGAGTCCTAAGGCACCCCAGAGAAATAGGCAGTCACCAACCAAGAACTGAAAGGTGGGGTCAGTGAGGGGTCTGAATAAGTATCATTTGGAAGAGATGTCATATTTAGTAATATGCTATTAATGTAAAATAATAAAAGATTAATTTCCAACAGGTCCCCCAAATGGCAAATTATAAGGGTAGGTGCTCTGCAAAGCAGGTGTGATTTGTTACTAAACTGCCATTCATGTGGGCAGCTCTTTTGTGGATTTCTCTGGACAGAAGCACAGCATGGACCTGTTTTTGTTTTGTTTTGTTTGTTTGTTTGTTTTAAGTGAATGATGGTTAACTTTTCAAACAACCAGGATAACCAACATGAGATGTAGGTTCTTTCTCAATTTCCTCACCGTCCATAAGTCAAAACATCTGTGTTTCTTCTGCACGCACCACATGGCCATTCTTCTGAATGTGGGAAGAAATGTCTTCTGGGGGAAAAAGAGACTCAGAAAAAGCAATTATCCAAGAAAAATGTGCTGACTGAACCAGAAGACTGAGCAGGAAACTTTTTCTGAAATGGTAAAGGATAATAACTTGGTAAGAATTACACTAGCAATTAAACAGTTGTTTCCAAGGCTAGGAAAATACAGACATTCTATGTGTAGGAGGGAATGGGCATTTCAGATTTATTAACATGGATTGAAGGGTTTAGGGTTGTGTGTATTTGCGGTAAAGAACTCAGACATAAAGTCTTTGTTTAGTACCTCAAGATTTAGTAAGTCAGTTTGTTTCTTGTGTTCTGTCTCATCCACAGATAATATCTTTTTAAATAGAACACAAGATTGCATGCATAAAGTTAAGCAAATGTGGAGTAGGAAAATTACCGCATTGAAATAGGCCTTAGGATGGTCTTGATTCATAGGAACATTAGAAAATTTTCAGAGTGCCTCACCAAACAAGGAGATAAATATTTAAGGCAATATTTCATGCTATGCACACCTCTGTGGTTGGAATAAATAATCTGTACTTATGGCAAGTCCACTTTAAGACTACCTTCCAAATCAGATCTGTATTGAGTGACAGAAAAAAACACGATTAAATGAACCAAATATATAGCTAATATTACAAAGACATCTTCATGTATAATAAAAATTTAGAAATAAAAGGCAGTTCTGCATTTGGTTTTGGCTTTAGATGAATTACAGAATGAGGAAGAATGGGAGGCCTCTGTTTTAGAAAGGTCATCTGGCCACAATTTTGGAGATAAGACAATTTCATAAGCCAATGTTTCGAAAAAATACTTGAGAGGAAATTGCAATAGTAGAACAAGAAGTGATTTAAGAATTTCAAGAGAATTTCAGAAAAAAACTAAGGTCAAAATGCAGTCACAATCTGATAGGTTTCAACAGGAGGTAGTAGCAGACAAATAAAAAAGTGGTGGAAAGAGAGACTGTCCAAGGACATCTACTGAGTCAGCAAACCTTCCATCTGGCTTCAGGAAGAGCTCCGGCTAGAGGTCCTAAAATGGGTGCGTATGTGTGAAAATGTTTTAGATTTCTGATACCTAAACCTGGAGTTTTGATGTAATTCAAGTCCAAGAGAATTCAGATAGAAAACAAAAAGCCATCATGACCAATTTACCTCTTATTTTAATGCTGCTTTGAAAATAAAATCTTATATTTGTTAGTACTTTAACCTTCTCACAACCTTTCATGATTAATATATCCTTAATTTCTGTGTGACCCTAATACACTCCAACAGCTTGTGAATGTGACAAAAAGTGAGATGAGAAAAAGAGAATAAATATTCTTAGTCCGTGGTTAAGTGGGAATCAAGCCCGGATGCTGTCCTCCTTAACCTCGGAGCAGGTGCGTTCAGAGGCTCATTCAGAGGCTGAGCCCGGGGGGCAGGGTCAAAACGGAAGCTGAGCCTGAGGCAACTCTTTCTGGAGAACAGACTATCTACTGACCAACATAACATTACCTCCTTCATCCTAGAACGAGGTGGAGCTAACTAAGGCTGGGAGATGTTAAGTAACTTGTCATACAGCCAGTATTGGTAAAGCTAGCATTCATGTTTAGTTTTATCTGATCCCGGATCTATGTTTCCCTACTATGTACCCTCCCCACAGTGAAGTTTCATCGCTTTTGAAATGGTATGCATTAGTGAGTATTTATTTACTTCACCCCAGTTAAGTGTAAGACAAGAATATATTTTATTTTTAGTTTACCTACCCTTTCTTATTACATATATCACTTCTCCCTTCTACTGCAAAAGTTGTCAAGTTAAGTATAAATCATAGCTCACTATAGTTTGCTATCTTGGATCAGTTCCGCAATTTTATTAGTTTGTCGCTATAGATACCCTTCCATAGAGTTTGAAGGTGGTGAGCAGTATTGGAGAAAATTCAGCTGTTGAGAACCTCCCTCCACTCACTTTTATACTCATTTGCTCATGTCTTATAGTAAATGATAAAGTACTCCCTTTCTGCTGATTCCTGGGTATAATTTAATAATTGGACGAATTCTGTAGTAGACCAAACTTTGAAAAATCAGAAATACTGAGGACTTTAAAAATCAAACACTAAAACCTGTAGAGGCTGTGACAGACTCATTCATTGGATTTGCTTCAGCCACAGGTGTTTCCGGCTGAGATACGCCTTTAGCTCTTTGAATGGAGATGGCTTTTCTGTAATACCTTCTTGACTTGGGTCACTTTGTTGTCAGGGTCCACGTGAGTAAAACTCAGTCAGCGGTCACCTCTCAGCCTCTTCATAAGATTAGTCAGTTTTTCAAAACCATTGAGTGGAAAGACACAAAGTTTTGGTTTTAAGCAATTATACGTTTTACTCAAATGACCTTGGGGACTAATAGAAGAGGGAAAACCTGCATTACATATTTCTACCCTTTTTGATGAATTTTTCATTAGTGCTTAAACAACTTTCTGCTATGTCATTAGAAATTACTCTCCTGAAATATGCATGACCAGCAGTAGGATAAAGAAAGGTCTGCCCTCTGCCCCGTCATCTGTCTTTGCGACAGTCCCACCCACCCAACTGTGTTGCCTTCTTGCTGTTTAGAGCCCCACCTTTTGGCTCTGCCACCACAACCATTTCTTTTGAATAAACATCCCATACTCCAGGATTTGATCGTTTCCCTTGACTCAGCCAATTCTTAACTGTCCTGTTTTTTCGAGAACAAGTTAATTGACTAATCTGTTAAGCTAATTGTGTGTGCTTATTCATGAGTGATAGGGGATATCAAAAATCCTTCTTCCAGATACAAGTGGTATAAGAATGACTCCATCTAAAAGCAACCAGAAGTTTTTTGCTTAGTGTATTTGCTTGCCACCGTTTAAAATCACAAATTCCTTATGCCTATTATCCTGCTTGAGTATAAATTAGAGAAACCATTCATAGCCCATGGGGAAAAAAAATGAAAGAAACAATGAAATTATGAATAGGGTTAGAAGATAAGAGTCAATTAACCCCTAATCCAGTCAGCATATGAGAGTGGCTGGTGCCCTAGACACCTAGACACCTAGAACAAAGTAGACACTCACAGCTCCCTCAGCCTTTGGGAGTGTAATAAGATAATCTAACTTTCAGGGTCAGTTTACCCATTTGTTCCTTCTTTTATTTCTTCATCATTTACATTTCCTATGCAACATGGGCTTAAATACATTAATAGCTCTGCCATTTTCATAGTTGAAAAAGAGGAAGTCGATTTGCAACAGAGAATAACAAAATTAGAAAATGTGAAATAAAGACATTCTAAGATGCCTCATCTGTTTTATCCATGCAGGTATAAATAATCTTATATATTTATTTCCCTAAAATTGATTTAGAAGAGAAAAAACAAAAATTTTAAATGTATTTTTATAAATATGCATCATTTCTTATGAAAAAATAAAATTAAAAATAAATATGGATCATTGAATTACCAGCTAAATGACAGCCTTATTCCATGAAGGTTTTAGGGTAATGACAATAATCAGTATTAATATTTATTGAGTGATTATTATATGTCAAGTAACTATGTTGTATGCTTAGCATCAATTTTTACATTTAATAATCATGAACAAATTCTATGAAGCAAGTTTATTATTTCTTCTTTTCCTGGATGAAAAAGAGATCTAGAAATGCTGGTCTCATAAATGGTATTTAGAGCATGCATTTGAACTCAGGCAGTCTGACTGCAGAGTCTTCAGTCATTTGCTTTTATGGCATTTGTTAACTCCAACTATTTATTTTGGAAATTTTAAACCATAGAATTTTGAAAAAAAAAATAGTACAGTGAGCATTCATTTATCCTTCACCTAAATTTACTGAATATAATTCTTTCTTATGTTCTTATGTTTATGTATGCATATATGTGTGAATACATACTCATTACATGTGTATGTATTGGCAAAATCATTTAAAAATTAGCTGCAAACAAACTGTAACTTAAAGAACAATTATATCCTGCAATCAAGGATCAGACGTTCTGGTTGGTTGCCATATTACCTTAGTTCCCATAATCTAGAAAAGTCATCTTATTTTTTTGTCTTTTGAGACATTGATATTTTTGAAGAAACGAATCCAGTTTTCTTGTAGAATATTATATAATATGGGGGAGACACAAAAAAGTGAAATTTATTTACTTAAAATTTTGTATTTATTCTTACATGTTTAAATCTCAGTCACCTTCAAAGTGCTCTCCATTTGATGCAGTTTTTGAACTCATCAATTCTGATGCCTTTTAGTGCTTCTGCCATTTTTTGTTTGTTTGTTTCACGTCTTCCACACTGGCAAAACATTTCCCTTTGAGGACCTTTTTCATCAGGGGAAACAAACAAACAAAACAAGTCACTCAGGGCAAGATTGGGTGAAAAGGGATTGTGAGGCACAGGTGTCATGACATTTTGGGTCAAAAGCTGCTAAACACTCAGCACAGTGTGCGCAAGTGTGCATGTAAATCACCCATCTTGAAACGGGCAGATGGTTTGAAAGAGTCTTTAAAAAAAAGAAAAATGCACTGAAGCTGAACACAGCCTCTCACAACAACACCAGCTGGTACACTGACACAGGTGGGTTCCTGGAACACTCACCTAGTGGGGAAGCCTGTATTACAAGGGACCTGCCTCCAGAAGATAATTCCAGTTTTTTCAGGGGTCTCCCTCATAAATTGGTCTGGTTGTTTTCTATTACTAGAATCCAGTTAAACATTTTTACCAAGAATACTGCATAGATGATATATCTTTCCCATTACTTTCCATTAAAAAGCGCATAATGTCAACTTATCTGATTAACCACAAGATTTCTCTGTTGTAAAGATACCCTTTTCCCTCTTTCTCTGATGCTTAAATTGAACCAAACTTGGACAATGAAACTCTTTTAAGCCAGCTACTATGTTCACCTGAAACATATTTATTAATGTTTGAATATTTTCTTGCTTTTTTTTTTCCTCAAAAATTATTTTGTGCTTTTTCTATCCTGAACTGGATGAAATCAGTGATTTCTTCAAGAAGCTTTGGCTCCTATTAATGAGGAATGATATAGGAATCCCAAATCTGGACTTTATTTATTGATAAAGAACTGTCATTGTTTTTTCCCCCCTTTTAAAATATTTATTTATATATTTATTCATTCATTCATTTTTGGGGGGGTTAAAAAACACATAACATAAGAAACTTCTGGCCAAGATGGAGGCCTAGACAGACACGCTGTGTCTCTCTCCACAACTAAGTAGGAATAAAACTACCTCAAAACTAGAGACAACCAGAAGTTCCAGAAAATCAAGCTGCATGGAAGTCCTACAAACAAAGATATAAAGGAGAAGTACTCATCTAGACAGGTAAGAGGGGCGGAGCCAGGGCAGAGAGGACAAGGTGTGGTGACGACAGCGGCAGCAACGGAGGCAGCAGCAGGCCAGTGGAAAGCACAGTCACATATTTTTAAAAGTTGGGAGGAACACCTGGGGAGTGTTCCCAGCCCCAGACCAGGCTGCACAGCTCATGGTTCCACACCATGGAAAATAAAGCATCATTGCTCCTGATTGTGCAAACCAGTGGGGGGTGGGGGGCGGGTGGAGGCATAAACTGCTGGTCTCTTAGCAGAGTCCACGTGTTTAAAGGGCCCCCACAGTGCTAGAACATCCGCAGACCCACCCACTCTGGGAACAATATCCAGGGCAACAGCTAGAGAAGCACCAGTTCCATACGGAAGTGGGAGAAGTACCTGGAAAAGGGGCAAGTGCTGAGCAAGCAGCATTGTTCCCTCTCAGACTCTTCCCCCACAAACAGTGCCAACATGGTGAAATGGGTTGCCCTGTACAGACAAATACCTAAGGCCCCACTCCTTACAATGTAACAGATGTGACAGCTCTACCTAAGACATAGAGGCAAACAAACACAGGAGCCTATCAAGATGAGGAGACAGAGAAATATGGCCCAAAAGGGGGAATGGATCAACATTCCAGTGGGAGAACTAAGTGACGAGGAGATAGCCAACCTAACAGATGCTGAGTTTAAAACACTGGTAATAAAGATGCTCACAGGCTTGACAGATATGCTTAAGTATGGCAAATGCATAAGGGAAGAAGTGAAGACTATGCTAAATGAAACAAAGGAAAATTCACATGAGACCAATGCTGAAGGGAAGGAAACCGAAGTTCAAATCAAAGATTTGGAACATAAGGAGAAAAACAATAGTCAACCAGTACAGAATGAGGAAACAAGAATTGAAAAAAACGAGGAGAGGCTTGGGAACCTCTGGGACAACTTTAAACGTGCCAACATCTGAATCATGGGGGTGCCAGTAGAAGAGGAAGAGCAAGAAATTGAAAGCTTATGTGAGAAAATAATGAAGAAAAACTCCCCAAATTTGGTGAAGGAAATAGATATACAAGTCCAGGAAGCACAGAGTCCCAAACAAGGTAGCCCAAAGGAGGACCACACCAAGACACATCATAATTAAAATACCAAAGATTCGAGATAAAGAGAGAATCTTAAAAGCAGCAAGAGAAAAGCAGGGAGTTACCTACAAAGGGGTGTCTATAAGACTATCAGCTGATTTCTCAAAAGAAACTTTGCAGGCAAGAAGGGACTGGCAAGAAGTATTCAAGGCGATGAAAAGCAAGGACCTACAACCAAGATTACTCTATCCAGCAAAGCTATCATATGGAATGGAAGGGCAGATGAAGTGCTTCCCAGACAAGGTAAAGCTAAAAGAGTTCTTCATCACCAAGCTATTATTATATGAAATGTCAAAGGGACTTACTTAAGAAAAAGAAGATCAAAAGTATGAACACTAAAATGACAACAAACTCACACTTACCAACAACTGAATCTAAAAAATAAAAACAAACTCCAACTAAGCAAACCAGAATAGGAACAGAATCATAGGTATGGGGATCATTTGGAGAGTTATCAGCTGGGAGGGGGAAGAGGGAGAAATGGGGAAATGGTGCAGGAATTAAGCATAATTGGTTGATACAAAATAGACAGGGGGAGGTTAAGAATAATATAGGAAAGCGTGAAGCCAAAGAACTTATATACACAACCCATGAAAATGAACTAAGCAGGGTGGGATTGCTGGAGGGAAGGGGCGAGCAAAGGGGGAAAAAATTGGAACTACTGTAACAACATAATCAATAAAATATACTAAAAAAAAACCCCACATAACATAAAATTGCTATCTTTACTATTTTTAAGTGTACAATTAGGGCTGTCATAGATTTTAGGCCTTTTCAGGGGACCAAGATACATATGAATATAAGCAGAAATACAGTCTTTGTGTTTGTGTGTGTGTGTGTGTGTGTAAGTATGTATGCCTTATTTATATTATTTTAAATTATAAGTTTATACTGATATCATAGGGCTTTTCCTCACCTTATCCAGTCCTATATTTGTAATTTCTGTTCCCTACCATGAGAACCTTGGTTCTCAACAATGTATTGTTTTCTTCTATATTATAGACAAAATAATTTGAGTTACTACACCAACACCATTATCAACAAAAACCTATGAAGTTCAAGAGTTCTTTTTGTTTTTAGACTACATTTCACTATGAATGTAGAAGAAAAAAAAACTTCCAATAAAGATGGCAGTATAGGTAACATGGCTTGCCTCCTCACACAACCACATCAAAATTACAACTACACTATAGAACAACCATCACCCAGAACCATCAAAAATTGAGTTGAATGAAAGTCCAATAACTACAGAATTAAAGAAATCACATCCATCCAGACTGCTAGGAAGAGCAGAGATGTGGAAATGCAGAATGGGTTGGTCCCACACCCACATGTGGTAGATTAAAATTTGGGAGGGATATCTCAAGAACAAGGAGGCCCAGCCCCAAACCAGGTCATCCCATCCTAGGGTTCCACAACTTCTGGCTGCAAAAACCAGTGGGGATTGAGTCAGTAGAAGGAACTGCTGGAGTCCCAAACTTTTAAGAGTTCCTCTTTAAGAACCCACACACAAACTTACTCAGACTCAGTCCCTCTGAGCTTCAGCACTGGGGTAAGCAGCTTGAAAGACATCAGTTATATACAGGAAGGAGCTGCAGTGTCTCACATGAAGGTGAGGCCTGGGGGACAGATTTCTCCCAGACAGAAAGGTGGGCAAAGTCCATTGTAGCTTTTCTGAGCTTTCTTCCCAACAGAGTCACAGAACTGGCAATCTGGTGCCATATCTGAGACTCCATCAATCTGGCCAACACTGTAGATCTGCTGAGGCTTCACCTTACCCAACTTATGGGTCTACCCAAACTATTAACAGTGGCTTTTTCATATAAATGGCTGGTCTTGGCTCATGCTTCACGAGTTCTTAAATCCTACCAAAAAAGCAACAGCCAACCTCAGTGAGCCCACAGCCTCTGTATCTCCTGCTAAATGGCCCCAGGCCTGACAGTAGTAGCAGCCAGCCTAGATTCACAGCTTGACTTTTCCTGGGAGTCTCCAAGCCTAGCACCTGAAGTAGCAGTCATCTCAGATTCAACACCTACTACAGGACACCTGCTACATTAGGCCATACTACCAAGACAAAGAGTCATAACATCTCTACCTAATACATAGAAACAAACACAGGGAGGCTGCAAAAGTGAGAAGACAAAGAAATGTGGACCAAATGAAAGAACAGATCAAACCTTCAGAAAAAGAACTAAACAAAATGGAGATAAGCAATCTATCAGATGCAGAGTTCAAAACACTGGTTATATGGAAGCTCAAAGAACTTAGTGAGGACCTCAATAGTATAAAAAAGATTCAATCAGAAATGAAGGATAAACTCATCAAATTAAAGAACCAACAGTAGAGTGGATAAAGCTGAGAATCAAATAATTTGGAACATAGGAAGCAAAATAGAACACAAGAAGATAAAAGAACTCCCCAAAATGAGGATAGCATAAGAAATCTCCTAGACAACTTAAAGTGTTTCAACATCCACATCATAGGGGTGCTAGAAGGAGAAGAGAAAGAGCAAGCGATTGGAAATCTATATGAAAAAATAATGAAAGAAAACTTCCCTAATTTGGTAAGGAAATAGACATGCAAGTCCAGGAAGCACGGAGAGTCCCAAATAAGATGGATGCAAAGGGTCTCACCCCAAGACACATTTTAATTAAAATGTCAAAAGTTAAAGAGAGAATCTTAAATGTTGCCAGAGAAAAGAAATTAGTTACCTATAGGGAGTTCCCATAAGACTGCCAGTTTCTCAATTGAAACTTTGCAGACTAGAAGGGATTGTCAAGAAATATTCAAAGTTATGAAAAGCGGGGACCTACCACCAAGATTGCTCTACCCAACAAATCTATCATTTAGAATGGAAGGGCAGATAAAGAGTGTCCCAGCATGAAAAAACTAAAGGAGTTCATCATCACCACACCATTATTACATGAAATGTTAAAGGGACTTATTTAGGAAAAAGAAGAAGATCAAAACTATGAACAATAAAATAGCAATACATACAAATCTACATCAGAGAAGGAAAACTCTGACTCCAAAAAACCTCCGCTGCCTTGCAGCACACCTCTTCTGGGGAAAGGCTAAGGGAGTAAACCCCGACAGAAAATCCGGAGCCGGAGTCCCTAAGGCGGTTTGACGTTGTAGTCAACACCGGCAACTCCTGCGGCGCACCTGAAGCCAAGCTGTATCGACTCCGTCTTTCCCTTGGACCCTTCAGCTGCGAAGAGAGGGGGGGTCTGCTGCATGGGCAACAGCAGACCCTCCATATCACCCTGCCCAGGCTCTGTAGCTTCAGCTCCACTGGAGAGGACACTCCAGCGTCATCGCAAGATGTCGATTCAACACGGGAGGAGACAGATGCCGTGTCACTCCCGAGTCAGACTGCACAGCCATTCTCGGCGGTGCAGATAGACACTTAAGAAGCTACACCATCGTCTCTCGAGACGGACGGCTGCCGACGACATACAAATCTATCAACAATTGAATCTAAAAAAGCAAACTAAACAAACAAGCATACACAAACAGAGTGATAGATATGGAGAATGGGTTTTTGGCAGCCAGATTTAGAGGGCTGGTTTGGGAAAATGGATGAAGAGGTGAAAGGATTAAGAAGTACAAATTGGTAGTTACAGAATAGCCATGGAGATGTAAAGTACAGCACAGGAAAGGGAGTAGCTGAAGAACTTATACTCATGACCAATGGATATGAACAAAAGTGTGGGGATTGCTGAGGGAGTAGGGGTGCTGGGTGGAAGGGGGCAAAGGGGGAAAATTGGAACGACTATAATAGCATAATCAATAAAATATAATTTTCTAAAAAGGATGTGGAAGAATTCATCTCTCTTTGAATATATTATCAGAGTGCTATGTTTAAAAGTTATTTAAATTACAATTTCTGAGTTTTTATAATGTTCAGCTCTTTATTTTCTTCTTTTACTTAATTTATTTTCTGAACTAAAAAATGTTTTCATAGTTCAAAAGTCACTCCAACAGAGCCTATATTCTGAACTCATAATTTTGTAATTCATTCCTTCATTCACTCACAATGAGCAGCAGGTTTAGGTCTAGGTATTGAAATGTAGCAGTGATCTGGAAAGCAAGATCTCTGCCAAGTTAGGGAAGATAGGTAAAAAATAAATACCAAAGAAGCTAATTTTAGAATGTTATGGAGAAAATATTAAGACAGAGACTAAGATTAGGGGTAGAAAGAGCTATTTTGGATTGATAAATCCAAGACCAGCTTTCTGAGGCGGCCTTGGACTAAGACTTAGGTACAGATTAAAAAGAGTCAAATTTCTAAGCAAAGCATGCCCTACACCACTTGGGAGTGAGTTGGTGCCAGAACGCTCCATTATTCCCAAACTCCTTATCATGCATTTTCTACATAAATATTTACATAAATACAATATGATCATTAACATTAGAAGCCTAAAATCACTTTATCATGGTGCTCTAATTCTGATTCCATTCAAGTTTTGCCAATATTTACTTATTTTCTCCATTTCCCTGTTTGATACCAAGTTGCTGCCCCTTAATTCAAGCAGATAATCTCCTTCACCCAACATGCTGCCCCGGACACCACTTCACTCCCATGTAGATGCCCTTCTCTTCACGTTTTGGATCCCATTACTCAGACTTCAGACTCCAGATCAAGCCAGTACTACAAGGCTCCTTCACTTCCCTCAACCACAGATGCCATTTCAGACTTACCTAGGCTCCAACACTGTGCCAATTATTTCAACCCTCCCAAACTGTGTAGACACTCTTCTCACTTGACACTCTGTATTGGGCTGATCCCTTCTTGGACATCCTTCTAACTCACTCAGGGTTTATTACCCTAAGTGTCCCATGAGAATACTGTGTTCACACTGCTCAAGTTCTAACACCCCATGGAGGGATCCACATTCGCACAGATGTCCCTCACCCCTTTCAAGCTCTGACATCTCATTGTGAGGAGCTGCATGTGTGACTATCCTCTTCACCATCTTGGGCTTCGGCACCCTGTGCTTGGCCATCGGGGCTGCCCTCACCCCCAGAACACGTGACTGCCTTGTTCAGCCTCACCTAACAATGTTCAGACCAAGTTCAGGAAGGAAAGAGAGGAGAGGAAAGGGAAGAGGGAGAAGAAGAGAGAAAGAGAGAGTTTTAGAAAAAATGTTCTGAAGTTGGGTAATATAACACAGAAAAAGACAATTATAAATCACATTATACAACAATCCAATTGAGTTTACAATCCTTCAAGGCTAATATTATAAAATGAAACCTATGAAATTAAAAAGAGTACCATGACTTAACTGAGAAAAACCTCTAAAATTAAAAAAAAAAAAATTGGAGAAAGCATATTTAATGCTTTCACTTAAACTTTAAAGAGGCTTTGAATAGTTTTTAAAATACAATCTACAAACTTTTTCAAAAGAGTGACGATTAAGCACTGAACATCTTTATTTTCCAAGCAATGTGTTATGATTTTAAGAAAAAGTAGAATGCCTTTTGGAAGGCTTGCATTTTTTCCAGAGGAAATCTTAGAGGAAAATAAATGTCAGTCTGATATAAAAACTAAGCAGTTTGGGTAACTGTTATGGAGAAAAACACCAACACCTATTACTTTTATTACCAATAAAATGAAATTTTATTTTTCTCCCTCTCCATCATTGTAAATACCACTGTTTGCTGTGCACTTTGTAAAGGCTGAAAGTGTCATTTCCTCGTGTCCTAATGGTTCCACGCACGAGCATAAAGAGATATATTTAAGACAAGAATTTCTTTCTGCATTCCAGAGTTTCCTCTTACTTAATGAAATAATTAATATTTGAAAAATAACTATAAAGTGAATGTGAAGAAAAGAGAAAAATATCACAATTTGGACATTATTTATAAGTTGGCATACAAAAGGCTTATACTGATAGTTATTACTTGGAAAATTCTTGCTTAGAAATGAGGTCTGTCGGTCTCTACATTTAAAAAATAAAACAAAACAAAAATGTAGTATACAAAGAGTGTTACCACAATTTCAAAAGATTTTGATTTCAGATCTACATAAGCTATATGAAGTTGAAAACTTAAGTGATTTGAATAATTTAAATTTAAAATATGTCTACCTCAGATCTTTGGTGTTTCTTTAGAATACATTCAGGCTCTAGATAATTAGTATAACCACCTTCTTCATTTTGCTTGCAGGAGTAACTTAGTTCCTATAGCTTTATAGGCTTACAGGGGCCTTGGGAAGATGCAGATGCTTCAGGGCTCATGGGCAAAATGTTCAATGAACTCAAGCAGGCCACTCTTTCCTCTAGATGTCTGTACAATCATATTCTCAGCAAATTGGCATAATACCCCTCAAGGTGTTAGCTGAGAAATCAGATGTTTTAATATAGTATCAGGGAGAGGGACAATAATTTAGGTTGATTTTTCAGGATAACTTAGAGCCAGAGATGAAGATCCTTTTGCAAGAGAAATCTTTAGAAGACCCAGACCCTCTTTCCTGAGCTTCTGAGTACCATGCCCTTATTAGATCATGGTCATGGTGACAGGCCACAGTAACACTGGGTCTGAGAGTACCAAGAGATGGCCCAATGAATCCCCTAAATTCCCTAGTGTGGGAACTCCTTTGTGACCATGTCGAAGCCAAAGATTTATGTTTAGAGTGACTCTTACTGGGTCCTCATGATGGAAGAATTTTCCCTTCAAAAACCAGAGACTAAAATTGCTGAAGTTGAGAATGATGGTGAATGAGATCATTTCTATTTTCCCCCTTTGGGTTCTGGGCCTATATTTTCTAGTTATTGCAAATACAGGACCAATATAAAGCCATCAGCTAAAATTCTATGCTGTATCTTAATGGATAGTGCTCCATGCTCACTAGATGTCATCTTCAAGCTGGTGTGCCTCAGCTATGTCTTTAAGAGGTCATTCTGTTTGATCATACCAGTAACTTCTGGATGACAGGCGACATGCTATGTGACATGGCCTGTAGAGTCCACAATCATGTGTTCATCATTGCACCTCTTTGGCCAAAGAATGGGCCCCTTGATCCAAAGTAATGCTATGCAGGATACTAAGTCAATGAACCTGGCCATGGGGCTAGCTGAGTCACTGTGGATAGTAAAGGCAAATCCATCTCTGGAAGATATATCAGTCCTGGTCAGGATAAGTGATTGTTCCTTCCAGGATGGAAGTGTCCATCTTGAAATGTACTGCTGGTCTTGCCTTGGAAAGGTGGCTAATTCTAGGCACTCACAAGCTAAGTGGCTTTCATCACCCAAAGACAATACTCCAGAAAAGATTGCAAGTGTGAGCTGTTACCAGAAACATCTACAGCAGCCAGTCAAAAAGATTTCAAGCACCTGTGCTTTTGGCCCTTCATATTATCTCCTGAGGAATAGGGATGGTATTCTCAGACGGCCACAGAGGCCAGCCTGGAAAAGTAATTGAATGAAGCATGCCAAGTAGGAGCTGTGGCCAACTTGAGAGCTAACATCTAGTCTAAAAGGGAAGTGCCAGTTCTTTATTGCCAGCACTATTGCCAGATTTTCTAATTTCTCATGAGTATATGATAATCCAGATTTATTTTCATGCAAAAATCTCTCAATTTTAAAAATGTTGACACTCATATCATCAGTTTTTCTAACAGAAAACAGATGAGCTTCCCAAATTAGTGTAAACAGAGGAGGGAGAATAGTGGAGAGTGGATCTGCAGGAGCAAATGGAAGCTACCCAGCACAATGACCAATTCAGATTTTTATAAAACACTCTGGGTCAATATAATGCAAGTATTATATTAGTCTGCATAAGCTGCCATGGCAAAATACCATAGACTGAGTGGCTGAAAGAACAGAAATTTATTTTCTTATGGTTCTGGGGACTGAAGGTCTGAGATCAGAGTGCCAGCAGGGTTGGTTTCTAGTGAAGGCTCTCTATCTGGTTTGCAGTCAGCCACCTTCTAATTGTTGTCTTTATAGGGTCTTTCCTTGGTGCCTGCAGGTAGAGAGAGAAAGGGAAGAAAAGGGAGCTTTCTACTTTCTCTTTTTTATAATGACATTAATCCTATAGGATTAGGGCTTAACCCTTATGACCTCATTTAACGTTAATTACTTCCTAGAGGCCCCATCTCTGCACTGGGGTGCTGGAGCTTCAACATATGAAATGGGGGGCGGGGGACAAAATCACTCAGTTCATAACAGACGCCAAATAAAATACTCAGAGAATACAAAACAAATGAAACGTCTCCAAGCTAGCACTGAAACACTAGGGCTTTTTTCTTTTCTTTTCTTTTTTTTTTTTTTTACCTCTGATGCAAATAGGAACTAACCGCCTACATAGAAGACTGTACCTAAGTCTGATGCATTTGTGTGTCCCAAGCTGTGAGTCAGTAAGACAACATTTGATTTATTGTTTAACTGATTACCCCAAGTTTTCACCTGTAAAAAGAAATAATGAGAAATCTGGGAAAATTATAGAACTGAAAAATATATTGCTGTACTTTTCACTTGAGATGAATTATCTGGTTCAACAAGTATTGACCTAGTAATTTTCTTGTTTGTTTTGACTTCAAACTTAGCTCTGTATTCAAAAGCAGTATGCAGAAGAACAGAGAATTAAAAACACTGTAGAACTGGAGATGAACCCAGAGCGGACAGCCAGTCAGGAGCTCAGCTTTCGGTCCTGGATCAACCAGTTTGAAGGTCAGTCTTTACAAGGGGCTCATGGTCTTTTATGCATCCACCACTATCAACACAGGAGTTCAAGAAATGAAACCTGGAAGTTGAGTCTCTGAGAAATATTGCTAAGAATGGGTTTAGACCTCAGAACCCTAGTTTTATCTGAACCGTGCAGGGATGACTGTGGGCCAGAAAATATGGACTTTAAACCCAGCCAAAAACCTGCACTTCTAAAGGCAGGAGGGTCTATGGGTTCCAGAACACTCAGCCTAGCTCATTTCAAAATAGCAATAACTCATGCGAAAGGCAGGAACTGCAAAGACTCTATAAGTCATTTTAGTCTTGGCAGCAGCCAGAAAAACACAGCAAGGATGAAATTATTTTTCAAGTAGTACTGGAACACTTTATGATCAATAGGCACTGCAGTGACAGGTATACATTGAAGGATAACTGGGAATCAAGTGGCAGAAACCTGGAGACATTCATGCAAGACCAGAGTGATGATTGCGTGAAGCCCCCTGGCTTGGTCTGTGTCTACATGCAGGGACAGGAAGCCCTTTTTTTCTTAGAATATTCCCTTAAGGGAAGTCATTGTTCATCTAACAAAAGCGGTTGTCAATAGCATCCCCACTGGAAGCAAACTTGGGGACACCCTCTTGGACTCCCCAAGGTACTTGTCTGCAAACAGGACAGGAGATGAAGATAAAGAGAACAGTGGCAGTATTTCTTTGAAAACTACTGAAGTGAAGACAGTAGTACTAGTTGAGGCCACTGAACACCTTCACATATCATTATCCAGGGAGTGAACTTTCCTGGGCCTGAAAAGGGAGGTATTTCTTTGGAGAATCCACTTAGTTTCAGAAGAGCAAGTCTAGGCACCTTTAGGTCCCAAGAAGGGTCCTTGAATGGACCCTTTCATCAACATGTCTTTATGGGGATGGGAACAGCATTTTTCTCCACGCAGGACCAGGGCACCCTTGAGCCTGTTCCTACTCACCAGAACAATGCAGGAAACTCCACATGTGGGGAACACCAAGAAAGATTCCAAGGAACCCAAAAGTCATACCAATGTGAGAAATGTCCCAAGTTCTTTAGGTATTTCTCTCAGTTAAAAATCCATCAGAGAAGACACAATACTGAGAGAACGTTCATTTGTGCTGTGCGTACCAAAGGCTTCTTCCAGGGCTCAGACCTACACATGCATCAGAAGATTCATGCGAGAGAGAAGCCTTTCAGGTGCAGCATGTGTGCCATGTCCTTTGGCGACAGAACCAACCTTCTCGCTCATGAAAGAACCCACACGGGAGAGAAGTCTTACGTGTGTTCTGTGTGCCAGAGACGCTGCTGCCACCATCCACCTACCCCTGCCACCTGAGGATGCCTCAGAGAACTGCCTTCCGATGTGTTTCCTCTGCCCCAGAAGCTTCTTTGACGTAAGGTATATAAATATATCTGGGAGTATGTATATTTCCATAGCACTTCTCTATTTCAGATTTGCTTTATAACTTCCCAGTTACATTTTCCATTCATTGTCACCCCAACTCACATGTAAGTTTAAGGAAGGCAGGGAATTTCTGTTTTGTTCACCAAAGTGTCTCAGGTGCCTAGAAAGTGGCTGACCTATTTCAAATGATCAATAAATAGTTGTTGAAAATAAATAAATAAATAAACAAACAAATAAATAAATAAATACAAATGAACTCAGCCAAGTTGTCTCTATTAGTATCAAAGTAACTCGTCTCAGATGATGTACTTAAATACCACTTTCAATCAGAAACCAACAGCTGAGACTTTGTCCTCCAGCACCCAAAAGTAATTGCTCTGTATCCACATCAATGTTGAAGTGTATTTAGTCCACAAACAACTCATCTAGGAACTTCTTAGAAACACAAAATTTGGCCCTACTGCAGACTTGCTAAATCAAAAACTGTGGGGATGCGGCTCCGTATCTGTTTTACTGAGCCCTCCAGGTGATTCTGTTACACAGAGCAGTTTGAGAGTCATTGCTCTTTATTAACAAGTTGATGGAAAGAGGCAAGTCCAGGAGAAAGAAACTGACATTTCACTGAGCTTCTACAGTGTCCCAGCACCTTGTTAGGAGACTCAGTGCTGGCATCAGGACTTGGGCTCAAGCCTCTCCCTCTCCAAAGACCTGTGCTCATCCTATTTAAAGTCCTCCTTAAAATATGTATTAGTATTTCTGTTGGGCCGAGTGCTGCACATACGTCATCTTATTTAAGCTTTACAGGGGTTCTGAGAAGTAGGCTATATTATTTCCATTTTACAGACCAAGAAGATCAGGCTTACAGAAATTAAGTCATTTTTTCACTGTGGCATAGCCTGTATGTGGCATAGATGGGATTTACCCTCAATTAAGATTGTCACAAAGCCCATGTTCTCACCCTGCCTCCCTACACCAAGCTGTTTTCCCTCATTTGTTAAATCTTCTACCTCTGGTTGCCATTGCCTACCTACTACTCATCCATTTTCTGTATTAGAGGATCTAATCTTTCCCAGCTGGCATCCCTCATCTGAACTAGAGAACACAAGAAATGATTAGAATGACTGTTCTCTCTCCTCCGAGATGGTCCTTAACTGGTGCCAGGCTAGAGGCATGGGTGAGAGTGGGAGGAGCCAACTTATTACACACAATGGAAGACTTGAGCATTCGTCTGACAGAAGCCCCTGGAGACCAATTCTCTCCCAGAATCCCCTGGAGAAAGCCTAGAAAACATATGGAAAACCATTCTTATTAACCCATCTGGCAATTCACTTTACTCTCCTCTTTCCAAGTTCCTCTTTCCTTCAGAAAATTTGCCAAGAGGAAGCATGGTATAATTGAGAAAACACTGAGCTGGGGGTCAGGGGTTTCAAATCCAGCACCTTTGCTAGGTAGATGTGCCTTACTTGATAATTCACTTCTATTCCTTGGTCTCTGTTTCTTCACAGGAAATGTCTGGATTAATGAACATGGATAATTCTGCCCAGCTCTATCACTCTGTTTATGAGAAGAAATTAAGCATTACTGTCAAATCATTCTTCTTCATTCCAGTGAGGAAAAAAAGGGAAAATGCATGTCTCATGATTGTTGTGTGTGTACTTTTATATGTAGTCACCAGACACCCTTTAAATATTACTGCATATGATTTTCTTCTTGATAGCGATGGGATTCAAATAAATACTACCCTCAAAATATGGCATGTTGGCATATTTTAAGCCAAATGAGTTTAAGAAAATGACAGAAGCTGGAAGGTCACTCTGACCTCCTTTCCTCTTCACCCTTCTTCCCTGAAACACATTCTAAAACCCTCATTTGAGAGGTGACATACTTGTACCCAGAGGAAAGGAGCATCCTTATTTCTGAAAACAAAGGGACATCAAAAAGAATTCTAACAAATAGGTCTTGCTAAGATTCCCCCAGTTCACTACACAACCTCATATTCCTTAACCTATCGTAATCCTCCACAACTGTCCACTCTTCATCAAACTTACCTTAAAAGTGCACAAGTTTAACTGTTTCCTTGGGTCTTCATCTCCTCAGGAAGGCTCACATGTCACATAAACTTAGATTCAACAAATCTGTATTCTTTTCTCAGTTAATCTATTCTTGTCAGTTTAATTTTCAAGCCTGATGAGCAAACCTAAGAGGGTTTTTCCTCTCCTACAATAGCCACAATTATTTCTTTGGAAATGTTTTTGGAAATATCTTTGTTCATGAAACATCCTCACTTAGAATTCAAGTTAAAATTAAAGGTGAGTGTATAATTACCCTACTGGTTCTGAAGAATTCTTTATGATGTCCTGAATCTAATGTATTTATGGTACTTTATTTAAGTTCCATTCCATTTCACCAATTGTCGTCGTCGTCGTCGTCGGCAGCCGTCCGTCTCGAGAGACGATGGTGTAGCTTCTTAAGAGTCTATCTGCACCGCCGAGAATGGCTGTGCAGTCCGACTCGGGAGTGACATGGTATCTGTCTCCTCCCGTGTTGAATCGACATCATGCGATGACGCTGAAGCTACAGAGCCTGGGCAGGGTGATATGGAGGGTCTGCTGTTGCCCATGCAGCAGACCCCCCCTCTCTTCGCAGCTGAAGGGTCCAAGGGAAAGACGGAGTCGATACAGCTTGGGTTCAGGTGCGCCGCAGGAGTTGCCGGTGTTGACTACAACGTCAAACCGCCTTAGGGACTCCGGCTCCGGATTTTCTGTCGGGGTTTACTCCCTTAGCCTTTCCCCTGAAGAGGTATGCCGCAAGGCAGCGGAGGTTTTTTGGAGTCAGAGTTTTCCTTCTCTGATGTGCCCTGACTGGAAGATCGAACCAGCGACACTTAGCTCGCAGGCCGACGCTCAATCCACTGAGCTAAACCAGCCAGGGCCGATTTCACCAATTGTACTCTGCAGTATTTTGCCATGTGCATCCTTTATACACATATTAACTCATAAAAAGCTGCCTAGGAAGGCCTAGGAAGTTTCTTCCAGTGGAAAAGTTAGTGCCACAGTGACTGGGCCTGCAAATGAATAACTTCAGAGGTTACGGTGAAATGTTCCTTAGCAGGAAATTTTATTTTGGAAGAGTAGTCCATTTTCATTTCTGTCTTGATCAATACAGATGAAAGAAAGCATTTGTGTCTCTAATGCTATTTTGGGTTGACTTTTAAAAAGTATTTCTCTCAGAAAGAGAACAATAAAAAGTATTCACTTTTATAATCATCCACCTTCTATCAGTTCTTGTATCCATCAAATAAAAAGAAATTTTTATGAAGAAAATCCAAAATATGCTAATTAAGCAAACCTAGGCTAGTGTTGCATATTTTTGTAGAAAATTAAATTAGCCAAAATAAGACTTAGAGAATGTTTCAAATCTCTATCAACTGAGTTGTTTGTACATTCATCCAGAGGCTTTAAATGACCAAAGGGAGGGGCAGGGAAGAATCTCCTCATGCTTAACTGCTTACAGCTGCTATCTTAGCATCCAGCCTGTAAAGGTTTACAAACAGTACATTCTTTGTTTCATGCTGAGGTCCTTCAGTATACAAAAAAAGGATGAAATTATGCATGGCTTCTGTCAGCCAAGCTAATAATTTACAGAAAACACAGAATGAGAAAGTAGTACACCAAGAAAAAATGGGTATTAAGAATTGAATGAAGTAATCTCTTATAACCACCCCCAAGTTCATCAGCACTAATATTTATATGCTAATAAATACTTCTAATAAAGCATTTCATCTGTACAGATAGCAGGTCAATAAATGTATACTCCTTTTGCCAAAGCTGCAAATATACAAATTTGCCAAAATTGTCGAAAGCGCTCCCAAATAAAATCAGCAGTGTTCCTTCTCTTGTTAAGAACTGGGAGCCAACAACTTTCAGACATGATTAACTAACTGTGAGGTTAGACTATACAGACAAGCATACTAAGCATATGTACGTAATGGGTATACAGAGTGTTCTATTGTGGGCGAGTAAAATTAACAGCAATGCTTATCTAGCAAGTTGAAAATTGAGCTGATAGACATAAATAATTATACTTTAACTTTAATTGCCATTTTTAGATTTTAATATTCTACATATAATCTATTGTATAATTTTGTCACCCATTCTTTTATTGATTCATTCAATATTTATCAAATTCTTACCATGTGCTATGCTAGGCATTGGGAATACAAGTAATAGGACAGACAAGGTCCCTGTCCTTTGCATGTAGAGTGGAGACAAAAAGAAAACAAACACAGACTTAAGTAAAAGTAGTGAATTTTAAACAGGAACTCAAAAGATGCAAAAGAGTCAACACGGTGATGAGTTAAGGAAAAAACCTTCCAGGTAACCAGAGGTGACAGAGGCTGGTGTTGCTAGAATTAGGTAAGGCAGGGAGGTGCTATATAAAGGGGGTAGTTGGGACAGGGCCATAGGGAATTTTGTAAGAGACACAAAAACATTTGGGTTTTACTCTAATACAACAGGAAGCCATTGAAAAGTTTTTAATCGAGAGAATTACATCAGATAATCTCTCATTAACAGTGATTGTCTGGGTGCTATGCAGAGAATGGATTTGAAGGGTACTTCAGTTGAAGAAGTAAGGGCACAAGTTAAGTGAATATTTCAGTAATCCAGGTGGAAAATGTTGAATAAAAATATATTTTATAGGTAAGACCATCTATATTTGTTCAGAATGACCCCCAGATTTCTGACTTTAGTAAATGGATAGAAAATGACTGTGATCGTGCCATTTCCGAAGGTAGGAAATACTAAGTGAAGGTCATGTAAGTGGGAGTGGGAGTGGGGATGAGAAAGTATCAAGAATTCCATTTTGGATGAGTTATCCAACTGCAGACAATAGGAGGCAGTTGGCCATTCGGTTTGAAGCTTAGTATCAATGTTTGGACCAGAGATGTAGATTTAGAAATTATAACTATATAGATTTATGCAAAATTATGTGAATAGAAATAATCAGCTTGGGTAAAAATATAACAAAGAGAGAAGAGGTACCAGAAAGGATTCTTAATAAATGTCAATATTTTTAAGCTAAGAGAAGGGTAAGGAAGCATCGAATTAGACCAAGTAGAAGGGGCCAGGGAAAACTAGAACAGTAGGAGTTGTGAAGAAGTCGGTTTTAGGAAGGAGAGTGTTCACTGAATTAAATTAAACAGACTCACTCCATGCTGACTAGGCCAGTTCAAAATGTTAAACGTTTTCTCCCCCCTTATCCATTTTTTATAATAAATATTAATATTAATGGCTTTCCCTGTTTACATAATATAATAAATTACCTGGGTTCCAGTCACAGTTACCCCCATTCAGCCATACTCAGAAATTCTGAACCTTCTCCAAAATTCAAGTTCTCTGATGGGTTAATGTGCTCCACCCAGTCAACCTGTTCCTTGTTTCCGCCATACCTCCAAGTTTCCAGAACTAGGGGCTCTATTGAGAGGGGAACTCAATAGTTAAAGATTTTAGCCTTAGTTGATAGGCTTAAGAGATTAATGCATGAGGAAACCTGCTATTCCCGGAACTAGAATGCATAACCTCAGTGACCCCAGGGGGTCTTCAAGTGATGAAATGGTATCTAGGTTGTTGATCAACAGATAAAGAAGTACTAAGAAAATTGCCCCTGGACTGCAACTCTTATCCTATTTACCATTTTCCCAACCCCCTTACCTACCTTTTCTTCCCCTTATAAAAAAGTGGGCTTGAGATGAGATGTTAAGACAGTTTTTGAGGGTACATAACCCACTATCTTCTCATTGCCAGCATCTGAATGAAGTGCCCATAAAGGTTTAACTCTTGTCTCTACTTATTGGTTCTGGTAGTGACAGGCAGCATAAATGCTGACTTTTCCAGTTTCACTATGGCAGTGGATTGCTTGGGGATGAAGATGGCAAGGCCATTTTTGCTGGTTGAGGAGACCCAGGGTGGTGAGAAACAGATTAAGGTCAGTGGCACAAAAGGTGGACCAGGGGCACATAATTCAAATGGTTCTTATATTCCAGGTGTCTTAAGACAAAGGAATTAGAGGTAAAAGGCATGGGTAAAAGACAAGGGGCCAGCTGAATTCCTGCCAAATATTTAAAGTACGTTTTGTCTTTTGGGGACAATTTAATCTAAATGTTAGTAAGAGAGCATAGTACACAGTGAGCAAAAATCAGGTTGACAGCATCCCCCCTCGAGAAACAACAAGCACACATGTTGTTAGGGATTACTTCAGCCTGGAAGTTGACCTCTCCCTGCCATGGGCTGGTGAAGTGTGCACAATTCTATCCAGCACAGCAGCAAATATAAGAAGGCATTTTCACTAATTAGAGGAATGTAAAACCTTCAGCTTTTGCAAGGATATGTGAAGCAGCATATGGCGGGGCTGGGGGGTGGGGGGAGTGTCCTGTATAGAAAAGAGCTGATATGTGTTTATGTCTGAATTTTGAACAACTGGCCTCTGACTGAGAATTCATGTCTGTAACGTGTCCACTGTTCAGCAAAAAAGTGATTACTTTTCCATGGATTAGCCTGGGATATGGAAGAACCTGACAGATGACTCAGAACTGGAGTGACCTTGGAAAAAATTGTCCTGAAGAGGAGCCAACACAGCCAAATTGTCTTGACCACACCCTGACCAGGATTATATCGCGATACCTCCGTGAGAAGGAACAGCCACGGAACTCCAAAAACAGTGGAAAAGAGTTATAAAACAGTTAGCCTTCTTCATATTTTCTGCTGTGCTGAGTCGAGTTACGCACACTTCTCCAGTCCATGAAGGGAGAGACCAACTTCCAGGCTGAAATAGTCCCTAACAACATTTGTGCTTGCTATTTCTCTAGTGAAGGAATCTGAAGAACAGCAGCAGAGGAAGGAGAAGCAGAAAGGGGCAGCTGATGATGCAAATGACAAACTTCAGAACCAGCTTCATAATTTTACTTCTTACAACCAGGCTTACATGCTTGTGCACCATCTTTGTTCTAGTTCCAAAGAGATATGTAGGTATTTTCAAATTTGGGGTAACACTCTCCACTTCTTTTCTTCCCCCTCATATAATTTATAATTTATCGCTTAACCCTTCCAAGGTCAAGGAGACCCAGAGAAATGATGTGATTGGATATGCAACTCAGGGAAAAATATAATTTAGCACTACAGTTAAAAGTTTATAATTCAGGGAGCCATGCTAATTATGGAACCAGTTGATACCAAAGACCTGGCTGAAGCCTCTTCTCATCAAGTTTCTGTGATTACTATGAAGGCTGGCAATGGACAGGGAACCCACATCCCAGCTGGTTGGGGTGTCCTGTTTGAGTGTTTTACGGTGGGGCTTTTGTTCCACCTCATCAGATGATAAGACCCTGGAGATATTAGGCCACCCGCAGGATTCTTTCTCAATGTTGTTCCTAGAAACAGGAATCAAAAACCCATATGCAAGAGAGTGAGCAGACCTTGGAATCCCAGGCTAAAATGTGATAACCTGAGTGAATGACTCAAAGCACTAATCCTTTCATTATGTCTCTAGTTCCATATGAAATGAGTGGCTGCAATGTCTACATTGGAAATGAGACAAGGGCAGGACTGAAAACAATAGTTTGTTGGCATAAGATTGTGTAGTTGACAAAAGACAGCTTTTCTTGAATAAGAAGTGGAGAATGACATCAGCTATTTGGATTATCTAACTACATTGCTTCAATTTGAGCTTTTTTCCCCTGAAATCTTTCCCAAATTCTTTTGAATTGATTTGTATTATAGTAACAAACATTCTAACAATAAGCCAGCTTAGTAAAAGCAGTAAGTTGCGTTGTTAGGACACACAAACAAAAAACATGCTGACCTTTTCGTTAGCTACATAATTTTGTTGACATCCCTCTTGGTTTTAGAAGACTGTTAGTAATTGATATCTTAAGTGAAGTCTACACTGAACAAGGAGAAAAATGAAAAAAATATCTTATGAAGTAAAGTTGTGCTGATAGTTTAGATTTCAAAGAATGTTTCTAGGTTAATTGTGTGTGTAGCCTATCTATGTATTGATCATTGACTAGTTGTGTACCTTCTTTTGTAATAGGTATGTTTCTGTTTGCATACGTTTCTCTCTCTCTCTCTCTCTCTCTCTCTCTCTCTCTCTCTCTCCTGAGTTGAATTCCTGTGTCCCTTTTATATTTACCAAAAGTATAAAAGGGACATGCCCTAAAAGTATGAAGTATGTATATAATATTTCTCCTAATGGTTAAAAATGTATGTATAAAAGGGACATGCCCTAAAAGTATGAAGTATGTATATAATATTTCTCCTAATGGTTAAAAATGTATGTAGGTGGAGGATTTGTCTTGATCTTGAATGAATCATATCTTTAGAATCAATTGGTTCAACGTGAAAATGATTCTCATTTTTGTATGTTGAACCAGCTATTTATACCAGAAGGTCTGGGTTGATTCCCAACTTAGTCCCTGACTCATTCAGCTGATTTTCCCCCACAGGATGTGAGGAGGTGGTATGTCTGGGGCCATGAATATCCCTAAGGCATCACCCCAGGGCATAGATTGAGTTTCCTAACACACAGGGAAGAGATCGGCCCTTGTATTTCTGCCATTCCCTTTAGAAGCCGAAACAATAAACCACTGTAAGGATGGGTGTAATGTCTTCCTTTTCTACTTAGTCTGATGCTAAATATTCTATCATCCTGCCTGTAGGTCAGCCCATTTATTCACTCTTTCAATAATGAGTATATTTCTAAATTTTTATATGTAGTGGAAAGCATGTTGGAATAATGTACACATATAGATTTAGAAGCTTACAGTCCATGAAACAGGTGAAAACCTAAACTAAAGAGAGTCTGTAAAAGATCTGTATTGTGACCTTGTAGAATAGTTGTTATGAGCTAAATTCTGTCCATCATCCAGTCCCCCCACATTCCTATGTTTAAGACCTAACCTCCAGTACTTCAGAATATTATAACAGTGACTGAAAGAAACATAATATATTAATATGGTGGTAATTACAGAATAGGCTGTATTAACAAAGTTATAGAAGATTCATGTATTAAAAGTTTCCTTCTAAGTGTTTTATAGATATCAGCAGTCGCACCTCCTACTTTTAATTAAGGAATGACTGTGACCACTAGAAATGGGCGAACGTCAGCGACTCACATCAGAACAAGCAGAAATGCTGCCTGCACATCCTGTTCCTACATATCAGCAGAGAAACTGAAGATAGAGCAATGATACTACATGATCATGTACATGGTAGATAATTTTGAAACCACCCAAGACAAGACTGAGAAACTAAACATCACCAGAAGTTCCCCCCTTCTCATGGTTCCCATATACAAAGTAGAACACCTGAGATGTTAAGCTGGGCTTTGAGATGAGAGTCCCTCATCTTCCATTTTGCCAGCACCTGAATAAAACCACTTTCCTTTGCATCAGCACCTGCCTGTCGACTGTTGGCTTTCAAAGCAGTGGGCAGCCAGACCTGTGTTTAGTTAACATAGGACTGTATTTGGAGATAGAGCCTTTAAAGAGGTAATTAAGTTCATATGAGTGGATACTTATGTAATCTGACTGGTGTCCTTCTAAGAAGAGGACATTTGAATACCCAGAGAGGTCTGCTCATGAAGACACAGCTAGACTTCTGGCCAAGATGGAGGCCTAGACAGACACGCTGCGTCTCCCTCCACAACTAAGAAGGAATACAACTACCTCAAAACTAGAAACAGCTAGAAGTTCCAGAAAATCAAACTGCATGGAAATCCAACAAGTTAAGATATAAAGAAGAAATACTCATCCAGATAGGTAGGAGGAGTGGAGCCGGGGTGGAGAGGACGTGGTGTGGTGGCAGTAGCAGCGGCAGCAGTGGCAGGCCAGTGGAAAGCGCAGTCACCCATTTTAAAAAGTCAGCAGGGACATCTGGAGAGCGTTCCCATCTCCTCATCAGACTGCGAAGCTCACTGCTCCAGCACCGGGGAAAATCAAGCCTCATTGCTTCTGACTGTGCAGACCAGTGGGGGTTGGGGTGGAGGCAGAAACTGCCAGCCTCTCAGCAGAGTCCGCTTATTTAAAGGGCCCCCATGGTTCTAGAACCCACCCACTCTGGGAATGATGGCCAGGGTCACAACTAGAGAGGCGCCAGTCCCATATGGAAGTAGGAGAAGTGCCTGCAAAAGGAGCGAATGCTGAGCAAGTGGCATCATTCCCTCTCAGACCCCTCCCCCACATACAGCGCCACAACACGGTGAAACAGGTCGCCCTGTACTGACAAATCCCTAAGGCTCCGCCCCTTACAACGTAACAAGAATGACAGCTCTACCTGAGATGCGGGGGCAAACAAACACAGGAGCCTGTCAAAATGAGGAGACAGAGAAGTATGGCCCAAAAGGAGGAATGGATCAAGGTTCCAGTGGGAGAACTAAGTGATGAGGAGATAGCCAACCTAACAAATGCTGAGTTTAAAACACTGGTGATAAAGATGCTCACAGGCTTGAGTACAACAAACACATAAGAGAAGAAGTGAAGGATATGCTAAGTGAAACAAAGGAAAAGCCACACAAAACTAATGGTGAAGGGAAGGAAACCAGGGTTCAAATCAATGATTTGGAACATAAGGAAGAAAAAAACAGTCAACCAGTACAGAATGAGGAAACAAGAATTGAAAAAAATGAGGAGAGGCTTGGGAACCTCTGGGACAACTTTAGACATGCCAATATCCAAATCACGGGGATGCCAGAAAAAGAAAAGGAAAAGCAAGAAATTGAAAACTTATGTGAAAAAATAATGGAGGAAAACTTCCAAAATTTGGTGAAGGGAATAGACATACAAGTCCAGGAAGCATGGAGAGTCCCGGGCGAGCTGGACCCAGAGGGTACCACACCAAGACACATCATGATTAAAATGCCAAAGTTTAAAGATAAAGAGAGAATCCTAAAAGCAGCAAGAGAAAAGCAGAGAGTGGCCTACAAAGGGATGCCTATAAGACTATCACCCGATTTCTCAAAAGATATTTTGCAGGCAAGAAGGGACTGGCAAGAAGTATTCAATGTGATAAAAAGCAAGGACCTACAACCAAGATTACTCTATCCAGCAAAGCTATCATTTGGAATGGAAGGGCAGATGAAGTGCTTCCCAGACAAGGTAAAGCTAAAAGAGTTCATATCACCAAACCATTATTATATGAACTGTTAAAGGGACTTACTTAAGAAAAAGATCAAAACTATGAACACTAAAATGACAACAAACTCACAACTATCAGTGACTGAATCTAAAAAGTAAAAACAAAATCCAACTAAGCAAACCAGAATAAGAACAGAATCTTAGGTATGGGGGTCATTTGGAGGGTTAACAGCTGGAAAAGGGAGTAATGGGGAAATGGTGCAGGGATTAAGAAGCATAATTGGTTGGTACAAAATAGACAGGGGGAAGTTAAGAATAATATAGGAAAGGGTGAAGCCAAAGAACTTATATGCATGACCCATGTATATGAACTAAGGTGAGTGGGATTGCTGGAAGAAAGGGGGGTACTGGGCAGAAAGGAGCAAAGGGGGAAAAAAAGTTGGAACTACTATAACAACATAATTAATAAAATATACTTAAAAAAAAAAAAAAAAAAACAGCTAGGCAACAGCCATTTTAAGCTAATGAGGGAAACCTCAGAAGAAGCCAAACCTGCCAACACCTTGATCTTGGACTTCCAGCCTCCAGAATTGTAAGAAAGTTAATTACTGTTCTTTAAGATACCCAGTCTGTGGTATTTTGTTATGGCAACCCTAGCAAAGTAACACAGTGTTGTAGGAGGAAAACTCAGCTTTGAACTGCTAAAATCTGAGTAGACCTTGAAGCACTAGTATAACCTCAGGGAAATTGTTTAAAGTTACTAAACAGAGCTTCCTCATTTGTAAATTCAGGTTAACAATAACTACCTATCAAGCTTATCTTGAGGATCAAATGAATGTTTGTAAAGTATTTGACAGGAAGTAGATATTCAAGAAATATTTTAGGGCGGTTGCTACCTACTAGAGAAAAGGTGTGGGAATTTCAGTAAATTAGACCTGGGTTTGAAGCCAAGCTCTGTCACTTAGCTAGGCAACCAGGGCACATTAATTAAAATCTCTAATCCATAGGTCCTGCATACAAAATACTTGGAATATATTACAATATATGTGTTAGTTGGTTAGTATACCTCTCAATTCATGTTAATTCTCCTTGGAGAGTCTCTTGGAGTTTCTTGCAGTTCCAATTCTTTCTGATTTTCAGTCACAGTGGACAGTGTCTTTGGCAGGGAGTCATGGAAGGTGGGGAATCTGGTTATAAAGATAAGACTGTGACTACATTATTTATATTTTGACCCTTTAACCTTACTTAACACATGATAAGTAAACACTTTGCTAAAGAAAGAACAATCAGAGTAAAGAAGGTAAAGAAGGCTTACCATGAGGTTGATGCAATGCCCATTAATATCTTACCATAAAAATGGCCATGTGAAACCTTATTACCAAATTCATAATTTCTACATGGGAAAATGAATGAAAGTAGGGCTGAAATAAGTAAAAAAAAAACCAAACAAACAAAAAAAAACTACTTCTGTAAGTTACATGTACTCTTCCCAAAAAGTATAAAAATTATCATTAATTTCTCCACCGAGAAATAATCATCATTAATTTGGTACAATCTTCCAGGTGTATTCCAGTTAATGGTAACATGGGTTTATGTATGTGTTTATATTTGAAATTATATAAATATTTTTATGCACAGTATTTGGTAACTACTTTTTTCCCACCTACTACTAGATCATAACCTATTTCCATGTTATTAACTAGTGCACTCAATATTTTAAATGACTGAGTGGTATTTCATTTTTGAATGTAACAGAATTTTAAAACAACTCTTTTTTGTTGGAAATTTAGGCCTCATAAGTCTTTTTTTAAAAAATCAAGATATCACTTATCTGGATGCCCATCTGAGTGAGGACTCAGAATGTATAGAGTAAGTTAAAATAACCTGAATGTGTAAATGTAAGTTTGAGGGAGTGGGGGGAGACATAATGCCTACTATGGCTCCAGGTACTGGGGAGAAAACAATGAAAGGGAAACATCGTGAGAAACATATTTCTACCTTAAATTTATTGGGACAAATATTATTTCAGGGCCTAATGAAGCATCACTTCCCTACACAAAGGTCTATATCTCATTTGAAATCATTGTGTTCTTGGCATCAACTAAAGAGTTCAATCTTGAACTATGGTTCTGTGGAAATGCAGCAGAGAATTCAGCCTCAGCAATTGGAGAGAGATGACATATATTTAAGATCCTTCATTGATGACTATAAGAAAAATGATTATAATTCTAAATAAGCATTTTATTTCTCATTAAAATTATAGATAAGATATCCTTTTCCTCTCCCTCTCTTCTCTTTCTCTCTCTCTCTCTCTCTGTCTCATACACACACACACACACACACACACACACACACACTTCTTATGCTCATAACACAAAAGTATCTTTCATGAAATCAAATACCCAGCTAGGAAAATGTGTCATGCTTACCAGTTCAGCTCAGAAACATGTAAAAGGTGAAGTCTGTTTATCTTCTTAGAACTTTTTCCTTTTCCTTACTCCTAGATCTGTGAGTCACTATTTTGTGTAAAGAGTATTTAGAGTGAGAATTATTTTTTGACAAGTCATGTTGTTAGACAAACTCCCCTATTGTTCTAAGTGAAGGCCCTTCTCTCTTTCTTTGCTGGAAGAAAGTCTCATGGTGGCATTTAATCCAGTCCAAAATACTTTCTTATGCTTCTCAGCGATTGACTATACTGCTTTCCAGTGATTGTGTTTATACCACTATTAATTTTAAAAGAAAGAACTTCTGTTTATTTTCTTGGTTAGTCAATGTTGGTAAATCCTATCAATTTGGTTTTATAAAGAGAGGCCCTAAGAAACAATTTGATTGAGAGAAGTTATTTAATATAATAATTCATGAAGAGAAATGCTTCAGTTAAAATATTTTTTTAATTAAGTGACCAGATAATACACCATTCATCAGAAAGTGAAAGTACGGACCATCACAATAACGCCTTTGAATCCACTGAGACCACTAAAACCATCAGTCTGAGAACTTAATAGATTTTCTGACTAAGAAATATGTTTTTTAAAAGTATGTTTATTATAAGTACACCCTGTGCCCACTTACTTTTTCTCACCCACATTCCCCTCTAATAAGCAATCGTGTTTTAGCCAATGTCAGCCCTCAAGAGATGTTTGCGTTGACAATCTATTTGACTTCAAGGTAAGAGCAGAAATTTTTAGTATCCACAAAACTGAAGTTACTCTCATTCTTGCTCCAACATTTAATGTTTTTAGTGTCACTCTGAACTAGCATAAAATTGAGAGAATTTTATTCTTTTTTAAGCACCGTTTTATTCCATTTCTTTGCAATTCCTCTTAATGTTGATGATTGGTTTTATTTTCATATTGCCTGAGTTATTCTGGAGATGTGTTTCATAGATGTTTTTCATTGTGTAGCATGGTAACGACAAATCTCTGACAAAACGATTTCATCTTCATGATGCTTCCAGATGATAGGTTGATAATAAAATTATCGTAGGTGTCTGCAGTATCTGTTAGCAATATATACCATTGACACGTGTGGGCCATCTAGACCTGGATTCCTGTAATTAGCTATGGTGACTAGTTGACAAGTAACAAGCAGACAAGGGGGAGTGAATAGTTTTATGTCCACATACTTGCATGAGGAAGTGACTGGAGGATGGAGTGTATATTTTGGTCAAGAGAATGTTTTAATGATATTTTCTTTTTCCATGTTGATTGTAAATGAGCTATCCCAGGAATAAAAATATATTCGAGTTTACAGGTATGGTTTGACATTTTGTGTGAATATCTAATAAATAGTACATGGGTCTTCCTCCCTATGAATGGGGGGGGGAGCAAGATTTATCCCCAAAGAAGCCCTATAAGGGATGATTTATATGTACTTAATACCAGGAATAAAGAATTCATCTCTTTAAGTAAAAAAAAATTGTATTTTGAAGAATCATTTTTTTAAGAATCCTTTTTTAAAATGTTTAATTTTCCAAACACATTGTAAGAGAGAGGACAGAAGTCTCAGGGCTTTAGGGGGTGAGACTCGGGGAGCACAGCCATTTTCATGAGAGATCCCTAGTTTCTTAGTTATGCAGATGGCTGTGGCCGCTGCCTGGTGGCACCAAGGACATGAGAGGAGCTTTGACCATAGAATGGTGACAGGAAAGCTTACAGGGCCTGTGCGAAATTTCCTATGGGTGGTGATGACCGATCACTGTACTCACTGTGTCACAGGCTGCAGTCGGGGATTTAAAAATAAGGCAGCAGCATGAGCAAGACAGACAGCCACACCGTCTGAAAGAGAGCAGAAGAACCCCGCCAGCTGACCATGAGGTCGGGTGTGTAAGAAGGTGCCACGCGGGTCTGAATTAAAAGCTGAAAAACACCGCGACAAGGACAGAAACCTCCCCAGTCAAGCACAGATGAATGGGAGCTGCCATGAGAGCTGAACTGTGTCTGGGAAATACGGAGCCACGGACTTCTGTCTTCCTAGAGGGAAACGGTACCTTTGACTTTTCTGTTCCGGAACTGGCCTGGATCGGCAGGGGGAGGCAAGTCTGTGTGCTGTGGGTGTTATAAAGGGGGTGGGCCTTAACGGCAGAAACCCACCATTAATCTATATCTGTATAACCTTTAAATAAACAATCCCTTTTCTTTTCACCAAGCTCTGGTGTTGGGAGTCATGCTTCTGGTGGCGGGCAATCAAGCCCCTCATAACTGAACAGCCTGAGGTTCTGTTGGAAGGTTGCCAAAAAACATTCCGGGAGTAGATTGTGAGATGTCACTATTAATCACTCGGTCTTCCTCATTTCTCTAGGTGAAAACAAAATGAGTACACAGAAGAAACATGCGGTGGTGCTTGAGAGTTGAAAGCCAGTTGCTACAGTTGAAAATGTTTTGATCTGAGGCACAGCACTAGCAATACCTCTGCCTTGGCACTGACAATTTGCAAGTCCCATAGAATGTCCCTGTGGGAGCTGACCTACACCCCTTGGCTGACTTTCAGATAACAAAGAGATGTGCAGATGCCTTTATGTTTCATGTAACAATTTGAACATTCCTTAGATGTATCACTGAGGGCAAAATATGCTCATTTTAGATGATACACAGGAAAGCATTGCCAATCCTGACATCATATGCTTTTGTTGAAAAGAAAAAGGAGACCCTAACAGACTGCTTTGCTAAAAACATAAATATAATCAACTTCTCCTACATCACCAGCATCAACTTGTCTTATTCTCTCCATCACTTACTATTTCTCACCCCTGTGGCCTTCTTTCAATCTCTGGAAAGCCCAAGCGCATTTCTGACTCAGGCATTTGAACATGCCCTACCTGATACACTGTTCCCTTCTTTAGGTATCCCCAAGCTTCAACTTAAATTCAATTATTTTCCTGGTTTCCCAAACCAGACTATATTCTCCTGTTACACACTTTAATAGTACTTTATACCTCCTCCCTTCTTTATGACTTTTATTGTAATTTAAATGTATATTTATGTCGTCGGCAGCCGTCCATCTCGAGAGACGATGGTGTAGCTTCTTAAGAGTCTATCTGCACCGCCGAGAATGGCTGTGCAGTCCGACTCGGGAGTGACACGGTATTATATTTATGTAATTTTTTGTTTAATGTTAGTCTCTGACACTAGACTATAAACTCCATTAGGGTAGGGAAAGTATATATCTTATTTTCTGCTGTATCCCCAACACACAGGTCAGTGATGGCACATTGAAGGGAATCAATAAATGTTTGCTAAATCAATGACTGAAAAAAATTTCATATTGGAGTTGTATTAGAGAAGGTCCAGGAGAGTTTATTCCTAAGTTAAGGATATAAAAGGAGCCTTAATTTCTGCACTTCCTTTGTCTCCTAGGAAAACCAGCTTCACTTTGAGTCCATACATTGGCCCTAAGAGTCAGGACTCAGACATTAGAAGGGTGTCCAACATAGAGATAGAGTTGTTTCCACCATTAACTTGATCTAAATAAGGATATGCCCATCTTCACGTAAGGTCCAGTGGAGATTTTCAGGTATGTGACCAAGAGCGTCAATGAGGGGTAGGGGTGAGAGACAGCAACATATAGAGTCTAACACCATCACCATCATTTTTAAGAAGTTCTCTAGCTCTAATACATGATTACATTAAAATGAACTTGTTTATTTAATGTGTACCCTCCATCACATGGTGACTTAATTAACATTGTATAAAGAAAAAACAATTGGTTCAACTTTTTAGTGTATGGACCCAGTCTAGACGCTCATTACAGAAGCATTGCAGTCCTTGCCCAAATACGGTGACAGCACTTTAGGTTGAGAAAATTGGCTCCAATTTACAGTTTGAAATCCAGACTGAATATAGCAAGACCCCAGTGAGTCAGCATGTGTGATTGTTCTAAAGGTTAGGAGGAAGGTCAACGATTCATAGCTTGCTATTTTCAATAAGATTTCAGAACATGAGTAATTTTAGACTCATCATTAAATAACAACAATAAAAAGTCTAAAACAGCAGTAACAAACACCAGTTAAAGATGTGAAATATACATTCAGATTGCCTAAAACATTCATTGTCATATCATTCATGTTCACTGAGATTATTTAAATAGCGAAGTCCCCATATTATTAAAATATAAAATCTGACTAGTCGGGAATTTAAGACAAAGTGTTGACTGTTCAAAATAGGATATAGAGTCACAGAAACTTGTCAACACACTTAAAATTAGAATTTAACTGCATAAATTACCATTTATTTTTAGACCTTTTTCTCGAATGCTGGGCCAATGTTTACAGAACCTGGGCTGAGATGAGTGGCAGCCAGCTCAGTGTGGCATGTGGCAGTCTCCAAGGTGATGTCCACTCCAGCCCTCCCCTCCCAGCCAAAGGTGTCTTTCATACCTACACAGGCTCTGGAAGTTTACCAGTTAGACATTGATATTCTTTAATGTCACACAGGGTTAAAGTATCCTGCCTTCTATGAAAATCCAGACATAGCTGGAAAAGGCAATAAGTACATCAGCTTGTTATCATTCACTGCCCAGTTAGCTGGAAATAAAAGACTAGAGGGTTTATTATCAATAATTCATTCTTACCTACTCAAATTAAATTTTATATTCTTTTAAAATAAATAGAACTTGTTTTAGCCTGCTTAATATTGATCACTGTAGGAAACACAAAAGGCATATATGACTTACAGTTTGTCAATCACTTTCATGCACAGTCTCTTGAGACACAGTACAGGACTATTCTGAATAAAAGAAAGAAAGGAGGCGTGCCTGGAATAGCAGGCAGTTGTGAAGAACAGCTTGAGGACCCTGTGTGATGGTGGCTGGGGGTGAGAGAATGAAGAAGAGAATAGGATACAGAGGCCTTGCAAATGGCCTTTGTCTGCATTCCAGTTTTTCCCAAGAGTGGTTCTAATGTTGAGTTTGCATATGCTTATTGTTTTGAGAGAAACAGAATTAGAGTGATTTTGAAGGGCTGGGGAGAATCTACATGTAGGTCTGCCTTCCTCTATGATGCCATTGTAAACAATGGAAAATGGAAAAGTTAAGAATTAAAAGGTCTATCCAATATTTCTAAAATAAAATAAAATAAAACCACTTTGCTGCTTCTTCATGCCTGAACTGATCAAAGCTGCAGCTTGTTCTTGCATCCAATATATTTGGCTTTAATCAAAAAGCCCTAGTATCTAACTAGATTTGAAGAATTTGTATAATTTAACAGAATATACAAAAGTTTCACTAAGGTACATATTAAAGATTGGCTGGCTTAATCATCTTTCAGTTGCCTTATGCTTCCTTTAGCAGCAACTGGTGGTGTTTTCACTCTGAATTATTTTTGTAGAAAATAAAAATTAATGTATCTATATTTTGATCAAACAATAATATTCCAAATTGAAGTTGACAACTTATCCCTCTCAAATTTCTGCTTGTAAACTTTAATGCAATATATCTAAAGAAGGCTTCTGCAATGATGTCATGTGTACCTCTGGTTGAATGATGCGCAGTTCAATGTACTGTATGTTTTGATATAGACGTCACACCATGTCTGGGCATCTCATTATAGAAGTAGCTTTAAAGAAATTCACATCATGAAGTAGGCTGATGCAAGGCTTCTTTAGTACACACTAAAAAATTCCATTTATAGCAAAATAATTTAATTATTAATGAAGCGAACTAAAACGTGTGCTATAGAACTGAAAGTTATCAAGACTTAAACAGTTAAAATTTCCATTATTATGTAACTTCAAAGTGGTCAGAAATTGTAAACATCATAGTGGCAGTGCAGTCACCCACTTTACCTGTTTTAGTGGCATGTGTGATTTGCAGCCTTTTCATTACACCTTTTTTTTTTTTAAGTGCAGAGAGTGGAGTTAATCATGATAGTTTATCATCATCATTGGTCTGGCAGGTTTCTTCCTTTATTTTATTGATATTATTATTTTTCTTTTTTCCCCAGTCTCTACTCCCCAAAGTCTTCACTTTAGTGTGTTTGGTTTATGAGCCAGGATTCTTATATATTTCTGAAAAAACTATATTTCTTTTTTTTAATTGAGTTTTAAATAATATAAATGGTATTATATCACAGAACATGTTTGGTTTCTTTTCTTTAAAGATTTTATTTATTTATTTTCAGAGAGAGGGGAAAGGAGGGAGAAAGAGAAGGAGAGAAACATCATTGTGTGGTTGCCTCTCATACACCTCCAACTGGGGACCCAAGCTGTAACACAGGCATGTGCCCTGACTGGGAATGGAACCAGTGACCCTTTGATTCACAGGCTGGCACTCAATCCACTGAGCCACCCCAGCCAAGGCAGAGTTTGGTTTCTTACCTGGGGCATTCAATATTGTGTTTTTGAGGCCTATCCTTGTTGATGTATGTAGCTTTAGTTCATGGCTTTTGATGTTGCATAGCACAGAAAAAGAGTCTATAGTACCCATCTGCCACATTTTACCTAGCCTTGGGCATGTGGATTGCCTCAAATTCCCAGGTCTTCTGTTTGGATAACTGGGTAGATGGTGTTGCCATTCATGACACAGAAAGTCCAAAATGAGGAATAGATTCAATGGGGAAGACAGTGTTTTTAGTGTTGAATTTGAGTTGCCAGTGGAACATTTCAGTGGATATGGAGAAGAGGCATTTGGTTCTCTGAGTGAGCCTTCAGGCTGTTAAGAGCCTGGATCTCAAGAGTCTGGGTTAGGTTAGAGGTCATGACTTTAGAGTCATGAGCATAAAAGGTGAATCAGATGAGATTATCTTGGAAGTATGCATAGTATGAAAAGCCTTGAGGGCTCTTGATAGGACTCAAGGTCAGACCAACATGGAAGGGTCGGTAGAGGCAGGGACTCGCAAGGCAAATGAGTTGTAGTGGTCCTGCACAGAGACGATGAACTAGGTCAGGGTCAGCACACCACTCCCTGTGAGTCAAATATGGCCAGCTGCCTGTTTTTGTAAAACATTTTTTTCCTGGAACACAGCCACAAGCACCTATTTTCATATGATTTGTGACTACTTCTCTGCTACAACGGCAGGGTTGTGTAATGTCAGCACAGACTGTACTGGATGATCTGCAAAGCAGAAAATATTTACTATCTGCCTTTTTACAGCAAATCCTTGCTGACCCCTGAACTAGACAGTGAAATTAAGGGAAAAGGTGAGTGACTCTGGGATTCTTAATGTCTCTCCTTTGCACCACAAACAGGTTAATAACTGTGATAGTATCTGTACGCTCAAAAAGCATAAATTTTGTAATTCTGTAAAAATGCTTTGTGTTACTTCGTTTCTTTTGAATAAATCACTTTCTAATTGTTAATCCCCTGAACTCAGATTTGCTCTTTTTAGAACAACATGACTTTGCTTCTTTTGCTTGTTCTTTCCTGTATTGTATGATTAAAGTTGAACTTTCCATGTTTTGTATATTTGAATTCCTCTGGGCATGATTACCCATGAGTTTATGCCTTGGTAAGAACAAAAGATCTTTTCTATTATGTATATATATATTTTAAATACATCTTAAAAGCAACTAAAGCCTTAGTAGAAGTGTTGAAAAGTAAGTATCTATTAACTTTCAGGTAAGCAGCAGCTTCTTTCTATCTCAAGTTTGAGATTCTGTTCCCATGTAGTTTATTTCTTCCTATTTTCTTTTACATTCTTTGGGAGACATGAATTCACATTGTAGCGCTTAGCTTTCTGAGACCTTCTTTTAAAGCCAGTCTGCGTCAGAAAAAAGTTGCAAATATAGTAAAAGGATCCAAAATTTAAAATTTTTTTAATCCAAAATTAATGTGTTCTTATTTTTCCTCTTTCAATATGGACCTTTACTTAAAAGAGAAAATAAAACATTATATTTTTAGTAGGCTCTCATTATTGAGATAAAGCATCATCAACTTTTGTCAATATTAAATTCCAAGGGAAAAAAAAATTTGTTTAGCCATTTTGTTTCCTGGACAAGTTTATGAATTTTTCATGTGTTTAATGGATTAAAAAGAGCATTTCATACACAGGTGTTTGTGTAACCAGAGCCGGAATTAAATTAACAAGATTAATAAAAATAGATATTAAAATAGGATACAAAAATATGCTATAATATGGTGTTATAATGTAGCTGCATATTGGAATTACTTAAGAGTTCTAAATTTAAAATAATAATAATAGTAATGCCTGAATCCCACCCCAAAGTATTTTGATTTAATTAGTCTGGAATATTGGAATTTTTTAATTTTTAAAACATTGGGATTTTTTTTTAAACCTTCCCTAGGTGATTTGAATATGCTACCAAATTTGAGAACCACTGATGTAAATAAGTACTTAATGAAATGAACATGTGGGGTGATGGGAGAAGAGTTTAGAGACTGTAACAGAAATTATCAGTCTAAGAATTGGTTACTTGGGAACCACTGCAGAGAAGTAGATGAAATCTTACTGAATTGGAGGAGGGGGAATTACCAGGACTGGTTAGAAAATATAGAATATGTGGAGTCTATGAATTCAGGAAAGCGGCTACAGGGCATCGAAATCTTGTGGAGAAATTAAGAAAATAATGAGGAAAAAGAGCAGAAGGTTTACATTTTGCAACCCTTAAGATTCACAAGCGGCTGGATTGTGGGCCCCCCTCTTGATCCCCTGAGCTGCTGGACCACCTCCCCCTATACTATTTATGAAATAAGAAATCCTAAATGCAAAGACATGGCCTGGCACCACAGTTCTTAACATTTTAGTGAACATCAGAATCACCTGCAGGGGTCCTCTAAACACACTACTGAGCCTTACCCCGGAGTTTCAGGGTCAGTAGGTGGTGTGGGACTTGAAATTTTATATTCCTAGCAAATTCTCAGGAGCTGCTGATGCTGAGAACCTCTGGTCTAGCAAGTTGCCACCAGGGATGAAGATCAGGGCAGGAAACTCAGAAAGTGCTTTTTGGAAGTAAAGGGATTAGTAAATACTTAGCATTGTCTGCAGTTGACAATACAATGAAAAGTTGTTGGTTCACTCTGGGTTTATGTAAAGTGCTAATTTGGGTCTACTATCATCTCAACATTTTAAGGTTGTGTCCTTGCCTTTGCAACTAAAGTCATGAGAATGAAGTACTAAGTCGTTTACATGTTTGTATGGGCTTTTCTTATTTCACATTAGTAGCACAGATTCTAAGTACTTTTTCTATCTAGTTCTATTAGAAAAGAAGTAGAGGTTTGATCCAATCATTTCATTCTTTCTAAGGGAGATTAACTATTTACCTACAGATGTCTCCCTGGTTTTAGGCAATGACTTCAATCTGATGCTTGGTAATTTAGCTGTGACAGCTGGTTTCCTTAAGCTTAGTCATACTGGACAATGCCTTCATTCTAGTAAAGTTCCTTCTGTCAGGTTTGACACCTGATTGGGAGGCAGAGATGTATTCATAAAACTAAGGCTGTTCACTTTCAGAAAAGTGTTGTCTATGCCTGTCACCCATACTATGCCCAATTCCTCCAGAAAAAGGAGATTCCTCATTCTGAGTTTTCATGCGAATGGAAAAGTAGGCAGTTTCAAGAAGGCTGCATCTCCTACAAGAGAGGATCTTGCTAGAGTCTAAAGAATAGTTACCTCAAGGGAGACTTACAAAATTCAAACAGGCCTGGCGTATAATGGTGAGACACTTCAGAGCTATACATTTTACAAAAGGTTAGACTTTTTTTACTGCCGAAATAAATGGCAACATTTAAGCTTACCCTAAGTACAACACAACAGACATTTAGATGGATTTAACTTTGAGCTTTACTTTTTGCCACCCCTTTTGAAATATAAAATACAAATGGTACTCTAAGAGAAAGAATTCATTAAAATGTAAAAAGTTCTCCCATGCAATGGCAATCGATTGCTTCATTTAACATCTGAGAAGAAAGGACAAAAATTGTTTTAGTCTTTAAATAGGGAGAACATGATAGATCGAAACAACCTTTTCAAAAAAAGCAGACATGTTTTGAAATAGAGCAAAATAGGTAAATGAGAATGGAAGATGGAAATACATTTACCTTCTGTCTCTGCTGGAAATTCACTGCTAGCAAGTGGGAACAGGGTGTTATTTGACTTGGTCTGGCTATTAACCAGCATTCTCAGGAGCACAGATTATAAGTAGTATGGTTATTTTTCTTTTTTGAAATACCCCCACCTTGCATAATTCAAATTCAATGAATGAAACCCTTTCCCCCCTCTCCAGATGTCTAACAAAATGAATCAACACTTTGCTCACTACAGCTACCTAATTGTGAAGCATCTATTTCACAGTCTGACAAAAATAAACAAATGCACCATATTAGGGAAAGAAGCTCAGGGACAAAATTAGTAGGTCATTTGTATGAATCCAATGTGCCTGGAAAACAGGTGAGAATGGGCCTTCTGTCATTTGCAGCAATTCCAGGAAAAGTGTTTCCAGCTAGGGATGAGATGATTAATTAGAGGTGTGTTTTTCACATCAAATGTACACACTTGGCTCAAAACGATTTGTCTCAGGTGCTTCTTGAATGATGGGAAGAATTGCATGTCTGTCCCCAAAGATTAAGAATTCCAGAATCTCAAGCACAGCTTTTTTTTGGTTAAAACTCATGTTATTTTAAAGTAAAATAGATGACTAGAAGAAACATGTGGTGAAAGCAAGTCTACAGGGCAATCGGTGCTGAGGGAAGTCTTGTCTCTCTCTGGTGGCATGTGTCTTCTATATAGGCACCGAATAACATTTGGGGCTCTAAATTGCAGACTCAAAACAAAAATCTTGCCTTTGAAATGCACTATGCTATCAAATAAAGAAACGAGGTGGCCGTGGGTTTTCAAATTTTAGTGTGTCTAAGATCCCCTGGAGTATGCATTAAAAGGGCAGATTGTTGGGCCATCGTCCCTAGAGATTCTGACTCAGAACCCAGGACTCTGTTTTGTCTCAAGCACCTTCTGATTCCGATTCTGTGGGATCAGAGCTATGTTTGGAGCAAAGTTAAGGGCTACCGCTTTCATGTTTCTTTTAGAAAAAAGACCCTGTCCACTCGCAAATGTAGTCTTTCATTTCATCATTCAATAACATTCACTGAGCCCGTAAGCCCTGTCCTAGGCTGTGGAGATACAGGAGTGAACAGAATAACCAGCCAATAATGCCAGCTTTGAGTCAGGCAGCTGATAGTTTTGTGGGGAGAGGGAGACATTCATCACAGCATCACACAAATAATTTTGAAATTACACCTTTGGTAAGATCTATTGGAAGTGGGCCATGGTGTTATGAGAGCAGAAGAATCAATAAGATAGGATGTTTCACAATAACTCCTCAAGGGTAAACAAAGCTAGCTCTTAAGTTTAAGTTTGGAAAGATTTCATTTCGTGTCTTGCTTCTAGGAAAGCCAATTTGTCAGCAAGCTGCTGTTGCCATGCTGTGTTACACAATGCTGGGAATGGCATTGATGTTCTCCGTGTCCATGCTGGAGATAACATCAAGGGCTCTAAGCCACAAGCTGAAACCTGACATTTTTTCTTTGAAATGAATCATGCAATCAAAGAAAGAGCCCAGTGTTAGAATCCATGAAGCATTCAGCAAAAACTCACACACAGTGGTCTAGAAATACCATCTTCATGGAAAAAAAAATACGCACTTTTGAATGAACTGGGTTTTGAAAACTTCCATATCTCTTGCTAAACCTGTTTTGCTGAGAATGCCCAAAGTTGTTGGATATGCTGATGGGGGACGATGGCTGTTAAATTTAGTCATGGACATTCATTAGGTCTATCATGAGATGCAAAATTGTGGAAACAGAAAGGATAGATTGCAGAAGAAAATGTTTTCAACCTAAATATAGTTGCAACATTGTTAAAAATCTGAAAAGTCACCATGCTAGGTTATTCCATTAGAAAGTTATCACCTTGATAAAGGAATACAAAAAATAAAAAAAGGTTAATAATTGAACGATTAGTTGGCTAGACATTGGTAATCCAAGAACTCATTCTTTTTTTTTAAAATAATTTTATTTATTTGTTTATTTTTTGAGAGAGGGGAAAGGAGAAAGAGAGGGAGAGAAACATCACTGTGTGGTTGCCTCTCACTCGTGCCCCCAACTGGGGACCTGATGTGCAACCTAGTCATGTGCCCTGACTAGGAATCGAACCAGCGACACTTGATTCGCAGGCCAATGCTCAATCCACTGAGCCACAGCAGCCAGGGCCCAAGAACTCATTCTTAACACATTTTCTTGCTGAGAATATAGTGGGCAGCAGAAGAGCAGGACCACTCTGCCCTGAGGGAACTTTCGGTCTAGTGCCACCATAAATTACTTGCACCTATAATCAGTGACAAGTGCTTTACTGAACATTTACCATGTGCTAGGTGCCATTAGGCTTTGGGGAGCAGAAGATGAATTAATAAATGCTCAGTCCAGTGGACAGTGTCCCTGAATGGATAGGAAATAAACAGCAGAAAGAATGTGGACCTTGAAGCTGGAGAGAATTTAATTCAAAGTTCATCTCAGCTGAACATCATGTGGTCTTTCTGAGCCCCAGGTTCTTCTATGATATCACATCTATACTCAGCTTCAGAGGTGTTGTAGGATAGTCCCCATGCAGTAGTCCTGTGCACCTTCTGTTTGTGCTCAGGTTTTGACTCAACACTTCTGCACAGTCACAGTGAAGTCTCCACTCCCAACCGTATTACTTTAGCAGGGTGATTTTAATCAAAATTTGTATGGGGAATGATGGGAGGGGCTTACATTGCGCTTTATTCTTCTGTTTTCCAAAATCATCTTTCTCACCGTCTTGTTGCCAGCCAGGTATGGCTAGTCAGTCTTCCTAGCTCTTTAGTATAGCTCTCAACTTCCCCTCTTTTTTTCTTTCTGTTGTTGACACTACTACAGATGTCCCCATTGTTCCCCCTTTGTCCACTTCCACCCAGCCCGCACCCCCCCTTCCCTCTGGCCATCACCACACTGTTGTCTGTGTCTATGGGTTATGCAGATTTATTCAACTCAGTCTGAGCTCCTCCAAGTCTGCTTGCCCATATTCTCCTGGTCCCATATTTCAGCACCTTTAGAAAAAAAAGAGGATTAAAAATATGTAAATATTTATTTATGCAAAAGAAGATTTTCCTGTTAAACAATTAGAGAAAAAAAAAAGCACACAAAACACCAGAGTGCACAGAATATGTTGGATAAATGGTCCAGAAACAATATTGGACCTCTATTGTCCCTTCTTCTTCTGATACTCTATGATAACAACATGCAGTTAGGAAATTGTTTAATTTGAACAGTTCAAGCAATTTGTAAACTTTATTATTTTTTATATAAAATAGGTTACATAAATAACCGTTCTATGGATGAAAACATGGTAGCAGGGAACTATTCAAATGTTCAATGTCTAATGATTGGCTCCAAGAGGAAAAATAAATCACTGGTTTGGCATCTGAGGAGGGTCATGCATCAGGGATGGTATACTTCTAAATAAAAAATAGAATGTGTATTAATTTAATTTGTATTAATTTTTCCAGGTGTTTATTCTGCATGATGTTGAATAGGAAGCTATTTGACTTTCTGAATTCACAAATGAGATCTTTGATTTAAACAGTTATTAAAATGATTTATTTTGAAGAAGCCAATTACTTTCTTACTACCTGAAAAATAAGTGTTTTTTATTGATTACTACACAGCATCAACTTAACATTCTGTCTGTAAAAAATTCAGCAATATGGTCTTTATACCCTCAGCACATTCAGCACCAAATCCATTTTCAAAAAGAAATTATAACTGTGTTTTCTGTAAAAACTACATGGTGAAGAAGAACAAATTTCTTCAATATCTTTTTTATGTAATATGTTTGAGTGGTTCAAAATGTATGTGCTTGGTAAAGTGGATTAAAAAAAAAAAGAAACGAAAGAAGTTGTTCAAGTTGAACCTTCAATCCTGTGACTATTTTTTAAAGGCCCCTGATTAGCAACAAATTCTGAAATCTTACTTAATAGAAATAATTCTTCTTTGATGCAATTCCGCTCTGGGATAGACTTTAAAATAATAAATATGCAGAGTGTGGTTTCTCTAATTTTATGAATCAGGGTCTTTTCCAAATGTATTTCCCCAAAGGTTGGTATTTTATGCAATAGCCTCAGCCCCTAACAGTCGTTCCATTCCTTTGCAGTGGCTGGTTTCATGACATTGCCTTTGAGAAACTAAGTGCACACTAGAACCCGAGGAGGTGTATTTTGAGGTTACTGTGTAAATAGACCCCTAGAGACTGTTGGTGGCTGCTGACTAACACTGTCCTTAATCGCCTTTATTCCCCTGACCCTTTCTCTACCCAACTCTCCAAGTGCTAGGACTGCGTAGCTTCTGTATCTTGTTTTAAGTGTTTTACATTATTGGGAAGGCCAGATGTAGAATATTAGACCACTAAATACCATTTTAATCCGTAAATTAATTTTAGTTTATGTGAGGATAATTTGTAGTCTGTACGTAATTTCACATTAATGCAATAAGAAAACCAGATAGTAAGAGTCTTCATTAAAGCTCAAATGTCAGACTGTAAATTAAATTACTTATATCAATTGGTATTACGTGCCAGAAACTGTTGTAAGCACTGTGCATATATAAACTCAGTTAATCCTCACACTAACAAAAAAGAGGGCATTAGGATGACCTGCATTTTACAGATTAAAAAAATTGAGACACACAGAGTTAAATTAGCAAATAAATAGTAGCACTTGCCCCCATGTGGTCTGCCTACAGAGACCACAGTCTTAAACACTGCAAGATGCCACATTTATGGTTATTTGGTCAGTTGTGGGAAAATATAACTGGGGTTATATAATGTTTAAAATAATTTAAAGAAATGAAAATTAATAGATGAAAGGGCTCATTTTACTTTCTGTTTCATTGTAGTGGCATTTCCCACTGTGTTAAATGTAGATCTGCCAGTAGAGACCAAGTCCTTTGACTCAACTTCACACCAGAAGAGTATAATCCACAAGCTCTTGCAGATAGACAAAGCCCAGCAAAGCAAAGGCAGAGTATGTCCTAGACAGTGAGGCCAATTCTGCGGTCTGCATGCTGACTCTGAGCATGAGCCTGGATATTGCCATGTCTCATGATCAGTGGAAAAATATAAAGCCACTACAAGAGAATTTGGGGTGAGATGTTTTATTAATAGCCACTTGAATTTCTTGTTCTTGGAATGTCTTTTTTATGCCAAAAGCTCAGTTCTTGAAAAATAACCAAAACAAATATCTGCATGGTTTTTATGGAGAAATTTAGATAGATTACCACTCTGGGGCTAATTGAAGTAAGCCTGTCCCAAATCCATGTGCTTAGATCTTCTGGAGGTTGGTTTCATGATTCTAATATTTCAATATAACATAGCTTGCACTAAAACCAAATTTGGCTGTCAGCATGACTAAAAAGAAATAATGTCTATGTAAAACACAAGATTGAACCAGCTGAATTTTCAGACATACAAGCCATGAAGTTCTTAAGGCATTTATGGATGGCTGTGATTGTGTGTTAGAGTGATTCGATGACTTTATGTTCTCATTCTCAGCTGTCTCTTCTGTACTTGGTTAATGGATAAAACCAAAGGATAGAGGACCCAGAGGATAATTATTGGGTTGGGTCCATTGGGTTGGGAGGAACTGGGATGGTGTTTTAAATGAAAAAGGAAGAAATAAAATTAGCAAGTATAAAAAATTTAAACTAAAGTATATTGTTACTCTTTTTTGTTTTTTTTTACTTGGAATTTTTACTCTGGATTAAAGAACACAAAGGAAAAGTGTCTCCAGCCAGAAATTCTTGACTTCCTACCATATGCAGAAGTGATTTATTATAAAATTGCCTCAAATGAGACTTTCGTATCACAGCAAGATTCCAGGACAGTGCACAAGGAAGAGAGCACCTCAGTAAAAAGTTGCAGGTCAGAAGCTTAGGGAAATATAGAAACACCGGCAGAATTCACTTAAGTTCAGGGGAAGTTGGGGGTGGGGTTCAAGTGTAGGCAACAAAGTACCAGATTATTTGTAGAATCTGAGGAAACATAGAAAGCAAAGAGGAAGACAGATGCAAAGTATTACTGGACAACACAAGATCTTGACAAGGAGCCAAGAATGGTTTTCTTAGGGCTGCAGGGGGAGCGGCAAGAGAGATTGGTGTGGGTGGGGGGGAGTGTAGTTAATGAGGAGCCAAAGAGGACCCTGGGCTAAGAGCCAGCCCCTGACACAGGCTGAGCCTGACAAAGTAGTGGCAGTATATGCGTAATGCAGTATATATACACAATATAATACAATTGTGTTATTGTATTATGTAATACATATTCTACAGTATATACATTAAATATACAGAGGTGAGCAAAAGTAGGTTAAATTACCAGCCATTATCACTTAAAAGATAAATCTTAAGTAAGGATGAAAAGTAATAACAATAACAAGGAAAAGACAAATAATACAATAATTAATAAATAAATAACATAAGAATAAACCTTGTTCTGTGTACCCACAACAGTACACCTGCTTTTGTCTACCCCTGTACATAGTACATAATGAGGATGGTACATATATATTATCATTCATAATATGTATTACTTATAATACATAAAATTGTGTTATATCAAAATGTATATCAATACATATTGCAACTTGCTGATAGTTTACAACAAAACATCTCTAGAAACAAAGTGTGCCTTTTATGGGCTGAACTGTATCTCCCCAAAATTCATAATTTTAGGGTTGAAACCATAACTCTGAGTACTTCAGAATGTGACTATATTTGAAGATAGAGCCTTTAAAGGCCTAATTAAGGTTAAATGAGGTCAGATGACTGGGCCCTAATTCAATATGACTGGTATCCATACGTGAAGAGAAAGAACACACACAGACCTAGAGGTGACCACATGAGAACACAGAGAGAACACAACCATCTGCAAGCCAAAGAAAGAGGTCTCAGAAGTCATCCAACCTGCTGATCCCCCGATCTTGGACTTCTGGCTTCCAGAACTGTAAGAAAATACATTTCTGTTGTCTAAGCCACCCAGCATTTAGCATTTCGTTACAGCGGTCCTAGCAAACTAACAGTATACAAAGTAATTCTCACCAGTTCAACTACAGCAATCCTCTAATGTATATCACCCGTAGGTCTCAGTTATACCTTCAATAGATGTTTCTAATAAAAATGTTTTATTCCTAGCCTAATGTCTTTAGGAAAGAAATGTAAAATATTGACATTTAACAGGATTATATTTTAATTGTATTGTGCTTTCAGGAGTCATATTTCCTTTGCATTTTGGAAAAATTGATGGAAAATATATATATATAAAAGAACTTGATGTTCCTGTCTTTTGCATTGGTGGAATATCACCTTGCCGATGTGTTATTGTTTAAAACATCTGGAGAGACTCATTTATTTTCTTTTCTGAAGAGTGTATGGATTAAAAACAAACACAGCATGGAGGGACTTAACATCCAGGCTTTGTCCCACCAGCAGGGAACACAGTGTGAAGTGAAGAGAATGAACTTTAACAAGGGACCATCCTCATGGCCTGGACAGGTTCCCAAGAGCAATCAAACTGGGGGAGCTAAACAGTCTTGTCAGCAGCTATTAACGAGATCAGGAAAGTGAGGAGGCGAGCAGCTGTTCCACTCCATTTAATGTTCACCCAGTGCCATTCTCCAAGCTTTAAAATCATGTGAGGCATTGAGTTCAAATTCCATTTTTAATAGTGGTGCTGTGGGCAGGACTTAAGGGCAAGGACTGGGTCCAATTTATTTGTTTGTCTCCTGTCACTCAAAAAACATGTGAGAAACTTGCCTACAGCCAGTGCCCGCATATCTATTGAATTGAATCTACTATAAAAGTGGAAAATTTCCCGTTGCAATGGACACCTCTTATTGAGAGGTAGATGTGAGTGAGTGTATGTGTAAATGCACAAATATGGGTATTCTAGGTATAATATTTTAAACTTCCTGTATATAATTTTTAAGCCTAAATTTTTTCTAAGTGAAACAAACATTACCATTATTATTTCTACCAGGGAGCAAAGAAAAGAATCAAACAAGTCTGCCAGAGCTCAGTCATGTGGTAAAGTGAAATCAGAATCTGGGCATAGTTGCGCTGAGACCCTACTACAAGAGCTCACCAAAGACACTTTCAATTCCAGAGAAGCTAAATGATGATACATTTTTAACCAACTACGTTCAAGTGATTGGGGGATTAGGACTATATCATTGCCCTAGAACATAATGAATGTTCTTTCACCAAAGGCCACCATAAACAGATGTTCTTCTTCCCCCCACTTTAACTATAAAGCACTTTTGTTGGGGTGGTTGTTGTTTTCAAAAAGAATCTATAGTCCTATTTCAAAGGAACTTTCATTCCCTTAGGGGCCAAGTGATGAATATTTATTGTGTGATACTATTTGTCATGAGCCCATTATATGTCATTTAATTCTCAGAGTAATCCTTTAAGGTAGAAACTGATAGCCCGAATTTAAAGATGAGGAAATAGAGACCCAGGAGGGTGACAAAGCTTCCCCAAGGCCACTAAGGGAATAGGACACAGATAGATTTCAACCTGGACCAGCAATTCTGCATAGGTTTCCTCCTTCTACTTCATTCACTGCTTCCCAAATTCTCTAAGGTTGGTTGGTAGACTCTAGGTATATTCTATAAAAATTAAATTACTTTGCTGTTTGTTTATTAGCACATCATGAAAAAATGGCTAGAGACATTTTCATTAAATTTGGATGGAACATATGGGATAATCTGACTTTAAAACGTAGACTGTGTAGCCCATATGAATGGGGGAAACTGAGGTATACCCCAGGGGTAGGGCCTTAAGACAGTGAAGAGACAGGTTCTTTTGAGCACAAATAAAAGTGACATCTAACAAAAAGGCATTTAACGGTTATCTAGAAAAGAGATGCTGTGTTAATCTGCTAGGGCTGCCATAACCAAATACCACTGACTGGTTGGCTTAAACAACAGAAAATTATTTTCTCGCAGTCCAAGATCAAGATGTTGACAGGTTTGGTTTCTCCTGAGATCTCTCTCCTTGGCTTGCAAATGGCCTCACATGATCTTCCCTCTGCGTATGCATGTCTGTGCCCTAATCTCCTCTTCTTATAAGGACACCAGTCATATTGAAATAGGACCCACCCATACAATTCCATTTTACTTTAGTTATATGTTTAAAGACCCTATCTTCAAATACAGTCACTTTCAGAGATACTAGAAGTTAGGACTTCAATAAATGGATTTGGGAGGGACACAATTCAGTCCATAACAAATATCTAAAGAATATCTGAGTGCCAAGAATGAGAGAGAGACAAGACATCCTTCAGAGTGCCTGAAATGAAGGTTTGTGACATGTACCCATGGAATGGCATGTCAGGGGGAGCCCATGCTTTGCCAGAAAGGGACCTCAAAGCCTTGTATGAAGAACATTTGGCTGTCAATTAGAAAGAAGATATTGTATGTCTGATGTCATGGACAAAGAACAGAAAGAATGGTTTCAGCTACGACAGCTAAATGAAATTACGCTAAGAAACCTAATACTAGTTCAATGTGTGGAGTTTGCTAGTTACCTAGACTGAAAAGGCAAGGTGGTGTTAAGGGATGTGCTATATGAGGGAAAGGTCCGGTGGGAGTCTCAGAGTCTCCACAGTCTTAATCAATGAAACAACATCCAGGGCTCAGACACTATTAAGAGTGTATCTTCAGGATTTATAACAGTGATTCTAATATGGTGTGAGAACAGGGAAGCAACATAGATCCACTGGATAGTGATGACTTCTTTCAACTATTTCTTTGTTCTTGAATCCCTGAAATTTTCTACAAGTATCTCTTTCACCAGGAGTACATCACAAAGCCAATATCCCAAATTGCAGGCATTCATTTGTAATCGATGTTTTCGAAACTAACCGAGGGATCCATGGTGAGTAGCAGAGAAGAGATATTTAAGTAAACTTTATTACAAACTTGGGGAAACAATTGAGGTGCTGTCCAATAGAAACATAATAAGAGCCATCTATGTAATTTAAAATTTTCTAATAGCCACATTGAAAAAAGTAAAAAGATAAAGGTGAAATTAATTTGAATATCACTTTATTTAACTTAATATAGCCAAAATATTATCTCTTTAGCATATAATCAATATGTTATTCATGAGTTATTTTTTTTTTAATACTGAGTATCTGAAATCTTGTGTGTATTTTTTACTTACAGTACATTTCAGTTTTCTTTGGAAATACTGGATCTTCATTTAGGTTCCATAAAATTTACAGTTAGAAAAGTAGATTCATATATCCACATTGTCCCAAATCTAACTTCTAAGTTTCAAAATGTAATCAAGTATGTTTTAAATTTTAAATTAATTAAAATTACATTTTAAAAATGTAGTTCCTCAATCATACTAGACACATTTTAAGTGTACATTGGCCATGGGCATCTGGTGGCCACAGTATTTGATGGTAGAGTTTCAAATGCAATTACCTGAATACAATTTAAAAAATGACTACAATTAAGAAAAATTATTAGTTTCAACAGTATTTTTTCTTGTTCATATAATGTTTTCATGATGGTTAATAATTTTTATGGCCCAGGAAAGTACTAAATAAGAAGGCAGGGTGACATAATATAACCACACAGAGGGCAATATAGCAGTCCCGCCTTTGTCCCCACCCATTGGGTGACTTTGAGCGATTCACCTCACCTCTCATACCCTCAGCTTCCTCATCTGTCAACAGGGGGAGTTGGTCTAAAATTTCTTCCAGCTGTGACTTTTTATAATCTAAATTCACTGAGGAATTGAAGTTGGCTTGTATGAAGTCAATTATATTATGAGAAAAATATTTTGTTTCCATTAGAGAAAATCTGTTTTCCTTTTATTTCATTATACTCACAACACACAGGATGCTATTAATGTATGAAATTAAAATTTATCAAAATGTCAGTAGTTAAACAACTGAAGACCAAATCACCTGGAAGATTTCACATCCCCTGAATTCGAAGGAGATCAACCAAGTGAGAGGTATCGCCTTCTAGAGGAAACTAATTGAATCCTAGCCCCTTCCAGGTCCCTTTTGTTGAAGCTGCTGGAAAACCTACCCTTTTGGCCTGTCTTGCATCATGTGAGGCTTACCAAGCCTTGAGATTCATTGCCCATGAGATCATCATATGTCTGATGTCATGGACAAAGTGATGCTCTTCAATTTCACTATTTAGCTGATACCTAAATAAATAAACTATGAGGTATTGATTAAGTGATGTCTTAGTCTCTTTTTTCCCTTTTATGGCCATGAGTATTATTTAATTTGTAAATATTTTTTAAATCCCATATTTTTCTGCCTAAAATGACATTATTTTATGTATTTATGTAAAATTTTGGAGAAAGGCAGGGTGATACAAGAAGCAATAAAATCTTCCATTATCTTACTAGTACACAGAAATAAACATTTTCACCAGCTTTAGGTGTTTCTCTTCAGCCTTATTTCCCATGCTTGTTTTTATTTTTGTATTTATTTCTTATGAGACTGGAGCCACATTTTATTTAGTGATGGCTTTTTTGATGTGGCAGCTTGGCTAGGCTATAGTCTCCACCTATGCAATCAAGGACTAAGAGATATAGTGAAGGGATTTTGCAAGTGTAAATTAAAGTCTCTCGCTGATTTTAAGTGCAGGAGACTTTACTCTGGATTATCTGGATGGCTTGACTTAATCAGATGAGAGGCTTTAAATATAGGGCTAAATCTTCCAAAGGAGAGACGGGGAGACTGGGAGACCCTGCCTGTGAACAACTGCTACACTCCATGTCTGTAGGCTCCAGTGTGCCTTGCAACTGTTCCTTTCTGATAGCCAGTCCTATGGATTTCAGACTTAGAAACACTTTAGCCACTCTCTTGTCATAAATCTCTTAACACATTGTGTACGGGTGGCGAGAATTCTCGTCATTTCTAAAAGGCATTTAAGTTCCCTGGTACGCAACGTGTTAATATACACGTCTGCTATTGGTACTGTTTCTCTGGTTAAAGCCTAATTGATAACGTTACGTGCTTTTATGACCCATTCGCTGAGGACATATTGAACATTTCCTCACATCACTAAGTTTTCTTCCAGCCTATTTAAATATTTGTATAATATTCATTTTAAGGATAAAATAACATTATTATGACACTTATGTGACTTGTAACTTTGCATCATTATTAATAATACTAAACTGCAAATACTTGTACACAGATCTTGGTGTGCATAAGATATTCTTAGATGAAAGAGTCTGAGACTTGTTTGATGAAATTGCTTTCCAGAGAGGCTGCATCAGTTCATACTCTTATCAGCAGTTATATAGGACCTAACTCCTGGTGCTCCCAATAACATTGAGCTGCATCGTAATTTTGAAACTTGGCTTGTTAGACAAAAAAGTATTTTATATTGTTTTAATTTGTACTATGTGTGTATATAAATGTATATATGTACACATATCTGAAGTATGTGTACACATACATACATATATATATATAATCACTAAATGTCCTTTTGAAAATTTTGGGTGAAAATTTTTATTATGTGTGCATCAGTCAGACTTTCATCACAGAAACAGAACCAGTAGGAAGGATTTGTTTATCTATTGGAAAGAATTGGCTTATTCAGCTATGTGGGCTGGCCTTGCAAGTCCCAAGTCCCAGGGTAGGCTGTCAGGGAGTTGCAATCAGCAGTTCTCAGGCTGACCGAAAGCTGCTCTCTTCTCCACAGGTGGAATTTCTTCTTTAGGGGAAACTCAGTTCTGTCCCTATGACCTTTCAGCTGATTGAATCATGCCCACCTGGATTACTGAAGCTAAGCTCCTTTACTTAAAGTCACTTGAATCACATCTATGAAATATAGTCCCAGCAGCACCTAGATTAATATTTAATTGAACAGTTGATTGAATAATAGCCTAGCCAGGTTGACACATACAATGACAATGGGTTACGTGAAAGAACTTCTCTAAAGCCCACACAGCATACTACCTTTTCCATCGTGGTTCTGTTTGATTTTCAGTTATTTTAACACTTTATTCTCCCAAATCCCAAAGACCAAAAAAGGAATGACCTCAGCTGGTAAGTATAAAAATATTGTAGATGCAGAGAACCGGGCCTGCAGCAATATTTTATTCTCAGTCTCCACTCCAGCAAAATGTTAGGAACATGTACTTTTGTAGTAGTCATCACAATGTCAGTAGGCCTTGTGGGAGATACCAAAATGAATTGGCCATAAAGGACATGTGTGTGTTATTATGAAAGAAGAAAGAATGCGAAGGGTACTTTTAGTGAAACTTAGTGAGTTCAGTGGGTATTGCAAAAGGGAAAGGGACATTTTGACCATGGGATGAGGTCAGGCCTCATGAAAGTGGGGCCTTTTAAATAAACGCATTAAGGATATTTGGAGTTGTGCGTTCTAGATGAAGAAGAAAATATTAATTAAAAAAACAAACAAAACAGAACTAGAAACTTATCAGAAAGAGGAGCACACGGTACTGGAAGAAAAAGTGAGGGAAAGTAGAAAAAAATGTGTGAAAGCCAGATATCAGAGTTTTAGATAGTGTTAGGCTAAAGGATACGGGCTTCATTCTACATGGGGAAGGGGAGGGTGACCCTGGAGCCTGGGTTCACTAGAGTAGACCTGGTACAGGGTTGGGCCTGGGACCTGGGTCTTCATGTGCTGACCTGGACCGTTGATCCACAGGGACCAACCAGGTGCTGGAGACACCTGGGTCCACAAGGACCAGTCTGGTATTGGGACCTGTTAGGAGCCTGGTCTTGCAGGTCTGGAGGCTAGCCTGGCACAGGGGTGAGCCTATAACCTGGGGCCTTGGGGCCAGCCTTGGGGGCTGGGTCTGTGGGTGCCAGCCAGACACTGGAAAGAGTCAAAAGTCTGGGTCCTCTGTAGTTGTTCTGGAGCTAGGCCCCGCTGGGACCTGGGGTTTACAGGTAGCTGGAAGAGTTCTGATATAATATTAATGACATTCTGTTTCTTGGTCTTCCATAGAAGAGAAGCTCTATTGCAGTCCAGGTTCTTTTCTGGACAAGTTCCCATGGAAGGTTGTATTCTAGACCTGTGGTTCTCCACCTGATGGACAGGCCCCAATTCTGATTAAATAAGCGTGTGCATCAGAGGCACCGCCAGCACAAAAACCACTCCCCTAGGATCACCCTAGTCCTGAAGTATAAACCTGTTTTGAAATAGGCCAGAATGGGTTTCCGGGGGCCAGCCTACCTTGAAACAGCCTTGGAAACTTACTGCAGTCTATGTGGGATTACTGGAGTGTGGCCTGAGGTCTGGGAGTATTTAGTCTGGGGCTTTTGATGCATACCTGTCTGGGAACAGGACAAAGTAGACTTGTACTTAGACATTCTGGGTATACATTCAGTTCATATTCTTAATCTTTGTATAGTTGAGATTTTAGGTATATCTTTTTATGTTATTTGGTGTACATATTTTTCCCCCGAAAGTCAAGTTTCCTGGGCTAGAGTGGTTTTTCTCTAAGCATAATAGAAATTCATTGTTCATCATCTAATATGCCATAGACTAGTCACAAAGATACAGTGACGGAGTTGACATAAAAGATTAGGGACCTTAAATCTCAGAGACATCAGTAAAATATGATTAATTAAATATGTCAGCAAGATACAAGTGCCTATTTTTAAGAGGATAATAGCTCCTTAAGTGGAAAGTGTATCCTATACTGTAAATTAATGTCATCTTTCTGAGTCCAATAGAAGAATGTAATTGCTCTTGCTCAAAATTAGGGTTCCTTAAGCACAATACTATTGATCTTTTGGACTGGACAGTTTTTGCCATGGGGACTGTCTTGTTCATGGTAGGGTATTTAGCAACGTTGTGGCTTCTACCCACTAGATGCCAGGAGTGTGCCACTACCCCAGTCATAAAAATTAAAAAATGTCTCCAGACATTGTCTAATGTATTTTGATAGGCAAATTCACTCTACTCCACCCCTACCCCATGAGGACATACTGAGACTCTAGACTAGGCCTTTTCAGACTCCAGTCATCTGTTTGTGTTACTTAAAGGCGGCCGCACTGAGGAGAGCCAGGGTAGTTCATTAGTTACATGCTGTGTGCTATTGTATAAATTTTATTTGATTTATAGGTGGATATCAAGACTCCCAACTGTCTGTGATGGAGGATACTAATGGGAAGGCTTTGGGCTATGCAACACTCAGAAACTGTATGCAGCATTGAATACATATGCGAATGTATGCCCTCCTCACCACCCATCCCACTCCCAGGAGAAAATTGACAGTTTCATCAGATTTTCGTAGGGTTGCAAGACCCAGACAAGATCTGAGACCTCTGCTTTGGTAAATCAAACAATCTTGGAAGATTTCAGAAGAAAAAGAAAAGAAAAAACAGGACTTAGTAGAGGTGGAGTGCCGAAGCCATGACATTTTGCTTATAAAAAATAGGCTTCACAGGTTTTAAAAATTATTTTGATGGTTAGTCGAATTGTAGAAGGAATTACTAGTTAAATAACACCTCATGTGTAAATTCTTATTTTCATATTTGTACAGGATGATTCTCTCCTTTTTAGAAATGGGATATATAATCAATTTTTTGTATAAGACATTGTACAATACTGGGTATTAAAGGGTGTCTCTATTGTCAGGCAGCACTTTTTTCCCCCAAAAAATATAGTGATCAGTTTATTTGCCTGTTTGTTCTCATGTTCATTCCCACCTTTCCCTTGTTCTTCTCTTTGTGGCAGGGAGCTGCATTTCTTAGGCCCCTTGAACTGCTTTCATGGTAGGTTTGGCTAATGGAAGGCACTGAAGACCTGCTCAAGGGGAGAGGAATGGGTGTGACTGGGAGACAGTTCTGGCTGCAGTTACGTCACCTCTCTTGCTAAAGCTCCTGGGAGACAGGTATGCCCCCACCACCCCATGATCCCACATCCCGCCAGCAAGCCCCCATGTTTCTGGTCAGATGGCTCTGGATTCTGGGTTCTGGCCACACCACCTTTACTACCTTCTCTCGTTGTCTCACCAGCCCCAAGTGCGAGAAGGGCTTTCTGCTATTGCTGAGCTCTGGCTTCCTCCGTGAACTTTTGCTTTGTCTGCTCTCCTATCACCTGTATGATAAATCCCCTCTACGAAGCTCCCACTATTGGAAATACCAAGAGTGGTTTGGTTTTCCTTAGCAAATCCTGAATTATACAACAGGATAGAGTACGTACACATATTCTTTTAGTAAAAGCCAGGCTAAAGGGGACACAGTGGAAGGCAAAGTGTCCCAGGTTTTTAAGAGAAGGAGTGGGTATATCCAGATACAGTGAAAGGCTTCTGACAAAGTGGGGAGAACATACTGTCGAGCAGAACTGCAGGAAAGAAGAAGGAAAAACACAATCAATACTGAGGGACAAAATAAAAAAGGTATGCAAACAGGAAAACAAAATTATTTTGTTGGGAGTGTTGGGGACTAATATAGTTTGGTGAGAGTAAAAGAAATATGTAATGGGACTGCTGAGGAGTATCTAAATGTCAGGGTAAAGAGAATGTACTTTCTAGGTTCAGTAAGCTTTGGGTATTGAATAAAAGATGAAATATTTGGAATTATGTCAACAATTTTTTCTCATTATTTCAATGACTGAGAGTCTAGGTTCTGAAGTACACAGGGAAAAAAAAACAGATAAAAATCTCCTACAGAGCTTGTATTCTAGTGAGTTTGTTTACTATCTGTGAGTAATTTTGATCATCTATAGCTTTGATTTAAACATGGGTTAGGAATAGCATCAGGTAATTTGTGGGGAAGGGATGCTAGCTGGATGATAGTTGAGCAGGGAAGGAAGGCACAAGGGTGTAGCATTTACCATAGATGCATCCCTCTTTTGGAAACTCACTCTGAAGTAATTACTAGCCCAAGCCAGAGCACCTTGTTTTAAATTACAGGTGTTGTTTCCTGTAATATTCAAGACCTCTTGTGAAAGAAAGGTTCTGACAGGAATGAGATCAAAGATAAGACAGAAATAAAATGAAAAATTCCATCAAAATAAAAGCAGCTTTCTTTAATCAAAAATGTTGGGCTGCAATTTTTGTCAAGATAATAAGTTCCTCTTCGCTCACTAGGGTGGTAATAACAGTGCCCCAACTTCTGCCAAAACTAAAAAAATACTCCAACTTCTGATTTTTGTGAATTTGCTTGCAAGTTGGTATTTCTGTTTCCTTACTGTCTTACTTCTTCTCAGTGTCCCCAAGATTTAATTTAGCTCAGAGAAAAATCAAACCTTTCTAGATGCTTTGAAATGGAATTTTTGGCATCTAGACTAAGTCATGAGCATTTCTCATTGAGACTCTTGGAATAGCCTTCTCACAGGCTTTTCCATACCTAATAATCTCCAGTCTCCTTCTGTATGTTCCCCTTCTATGTGACCTTCAAATATATATAATACATCATGCCCTCCTGCCCCCTTGAATCCCTTCCATGGCTTCCCACAGCCCCTTCCTATGCTTCTGCCATCATCCTGCAGCCGCTCCATCGCTGTCTCTAAATTCTTTCCTCTACATGGAACTTCAGCCTCACTTGGAGTTCTTTCTTCAGAGGAGTTCTTAGGGACTTCCGCTTTCCTCAGCCCTTTGGGAGGTTAGGTCTCCTAGCCCATTGCACTTTGCCGAAGCCCCGTATGTCTCCATCATTACATATGTCAGACTAATAGTTAATCAGTGACTGTGTGTCATTTCCCATTGAACCCAAAGCTCCATGACAGCTGTGAATGCGTTTGTTTGATTCAACACTACATTTTCAATAAGTAGGGTTGATGGCACATAATAAGTTCCGAATAAAGATATATTTAATTAATAATTACTGTTTATTAATGAAAAGATTGTATTTTGTATTTGGAATGGGGTTTGTGGGCTTCCTTTCTATAGCTATACTGTACATTACACACCTTAGGAGGGCTCCTACCAGATTATAAAACAAGTTCAGGAAATAAAGGTGAGGACCAGAGACCATTAGCTGAGAATTCTGGGTCTCAGAGCATCTTTCCAAGCTGATTTAGGATTCCAAGTTTTCAGGGAATATTGTAAAAAATAATGTGCGGTATTTTGAAAAAATGAATATGTTATGCATTCTAAATTGAAAAATTTCCTTTAAACCAGACACTATTGGATTTTTCTATAAATTGTTTAAAATGGCTGCATAGATACCCAATGAAAGATATGGTTTGATTAGCAAGCCAGTCATCTCAGCAGGTGGTGGTTAGCAAGAAGTTTCTGCTGTGTTATCGTAATCTAAACCAGCACAGGTGTTCTGAAAGGTTTTCAGTGTCTGAGAATTTCTCCCACTTCCCCCCAAGGCATCTGGAAGTTACCCCCATAGGCAACATAACAACGTGAATATTGTCCTTACAACTCAACATTCTCATGTCCTGCTTTCTCTGAGGAGGTCTAAATTTTACTTCACCTCACAAAAGGAGCTCAGATGTTTTAATAAATCAAGAGTAAAATAAGGTAATGATAATAAGTCTCCTTCTTTGAATCACAGAGCATCCAGGTACTGGAATCAGAACAAAGGATTCCAGATTAGGAATCATTCCTATCACATGTCAACTGAATCTAAAACATAATATTTACAGTACTTTTTCTTAGGTATGGGGCTGGCCATTTAGTCATGGTGCTCAAAATTATTTAAGAATCTCCTTCCTTCACATATCCTAAGGTGCTATCCTGCCACAGAGGGACTTTATACTCTGCAAGGCACACATAAATAAAGCCACTATTCTGAGTTGTGAAATCTTGCACAGAGGAAATTTACAGGTTGCATGTGGTCAGAGGTAGAGTTTGGTATTGCAACCCCAGGAATCTCTTTGGTTTTGATGCCAGACAGCACTCCCCATTGCCTCTAAGGAAATCAGCTTTGAGAAAAATTAACAAGAAGGCCAGTGTGGCATCTCACTGTGGCTTTTAGAAGGATCCTCTTAAGTGGCATTTACAAAAGTGGCATTCATTTAAAGGTTACATCCTCAAGTGAATAAATCTGCTAAAGAGGCATGCAGTGATTAACAGTGAATGGAAACCCTGGATTTTGGTCAACAGTATTAGAGTTTGAGCTGATTAGAGCAGTCCCAGCTGATCAAAATCAAACTGTGTTATTTGTGATTTTCTATGGTTTCCACAGTGGGAAGTTCACACTAAGAATACTTTAGAGGTTGAATTTCATAGCCATTATTGTTTTAATTAGGGGTCTGCTGTCCAATGTTTCTCCATTAAGTATTTTTGGAATTCCCATCAAAGGAATATAAAAATGGCCCATTGAAAATATTTTGACTACAAAGTGGATAGTTTCAAATGGTAAGACTTAGCAAATTTATTCTACTCTTTTATTTTGTCTTATTTCCTAAATGGCTCAAATGTTCAACCAAGAGTATTGATATGTACTTAAATTTGACTTTTCACTGTTTCTGCTTCCAAAATATTTGTAATACCAGGGTTTTTTTTCCTTCTGGTAGCTTTACATCTTTAAGTTACTTTATTATAATTTTAGTGCTAAGAAAATTTACTCTAAAGGTATAGTGAAATCAACCCTAAGGAAAGATTTGATCTCATCACAGAAATATTAATATTAGAGTGAAAGAAAAAAGAAAAAAAAAGAATAAATCTCATAGCATTACTTTGTTCATTTTTTCTACAGATTTAAGATACATGTTTTAAAGAATGAGGTAATGCATAACGCAGTGTCTGGCAAGCTTAAAAATATAACTACTGTGATAAAAATATAACTACTGTGGTTATTATTATTCAGTTTTATGATTTATTTTATAATATTAGTTTAAAACATAATATTGATTGAAATATTAATTTTAATGCTACATGATTAATATACTAAATTTAGCTGAGGATTTCTTTAGCATGCATATATATACTAACTTATATAATTTGCTCAGCTTGAGACCTGACTTAAAAACAAATGGGAGCAAAAAGATGTTCTGATTTTAATATTCCCAAACCTGGCCTTGGCCAGGTAGCTCATTTGATTAGAGCATCTTCCCCATACGCCGAGGTTGTGGGTTCGATTGCTAGTCAGGGCATGTACAGGAATTAACCAATGAATGCATTAATAAGCGGGACAACAAATAGATCTCTCTCTCTTTTTCTCTCTCTCTTCTCCCCTTCCTCTCTCTCTCTTCCCCTCTTCCTCTGTCTAAAATCAGTAAATTAAAAATTTTTTCCACACCTAAAATTTTGTTCTAAAATTTCTTTATGCAACTTTATAAAATTCTCCTCAAACCTAAGGAAGCACTTTATGACCTTATTGAGCATCAGCACGAACTAAACAGTAATGAGCTCATTTTCATAAAATGAAGCTTAATATATTTCCAGCTGTTGAAAACTTGCACAGCAGGATACTGGCCACAACACAGAGCTCTCATCTGCTAGTGAAAAAAAATAAATATTATTTCAGACTTATAACAAAAGACTCTATGTCTTTGAGGAAACCATTTTCTACTGAAATCCACGTATGAGACAACCTAAAGCTGAACCATGACTAATCCTTCTTTAACACATTTGTACCCATTTATTTTAAGAAAATTAAGGTTGAAAATAGACAACACAGCTTGCTCTATTTAAGGTACAGGGCTCTCCAGAAGGAAGCCAAATCCTAGACATGGCATGCTGGAGTAAGTCATCCGCAATTCTGCACAAGGCAGTAAGGAGAGGGTATGGGGTTCCTCTTTCAAGGACCAGAAAATATGTGTATTAAAGGGTGCTATGGCCACGTGTTAAAGAAAGATCCATTCATTCATTTAATAGTATGAGGCATATCCTTACAATTAAGGTAGAGTTGACAACAAGCATACAGCTCTCGCTCATTCATTCATTCATTCACCCAGTTGTTGAGCAACCACTAGTGCAAGTAACATCTCATGTCTTGCTTTCACACTACCTTCAGTGTTTTCATACACCCTTATCCAGTGTTGATGATAATTGCTCACTCTGGAAGTCATCCTTGATTTGTCTTTTTCTTCTAGACTCCATATCCAGCACGTCATCAAATCCTGTCACTTAGTCCTCTTTACAGCTTTCGTCACTACACCCTTGTCTAAACCACCAACTATCATGATCTTTCTGGAACACCACAATAGCCCTACTTGTCTCCCTGTCCACCCTGCCTATGGTTAATTGTTTACATAGTAACAGCAGTTATGCATCTAAAAACTTCAATACAAATCTCTCAGTTAATTGCCCAAAACCCTTCAATGGCTTCCTCAAATACATGGGAGTAAAATTCAAAATCTTCCTTGAGGCTTACATGGCCCCTAATACTTTGGTCCTGGCATTTCTATCTTCCTAACCTCATCTCTTGCTACTCTCCACTTCATTCTAAAGGGTCCAGTCACACTGGATTCCTTAGCATTCCTCCAATATGTCAAGCATGTTTCTGCCCCAAGGCATTGTGCCCTCTCTTCTTTCTACCTGAAATGTTCTTTCTCCGTATCTCCTAGTGCACATAGACTCTCTCCCTGATGTCTCTTAGCTAAACTGTTGACTTAGCTGATGTTCCTTCACCATCCAATTCATCCTCTACCTATTTATTGGCACCAGGGACATGTCTAAAAAAAGAATTCTATTCTTATGGCCTTAAAAATCTGATCCTAACTCTCCTTTTGGCCTTCTTCTTCCCCACTTCTCAACCTTTACTTTATAACCCAGCCACACCAACCCATTCATTTTTCTCCTTACCTGCCACACTCTCCTACCTCTTTTCCTTAATTCAGGCTGTGCATCCTACCTGCCATGTTCTCACTTCTGTCCCAGGGAAGTTTCACACCAGGAATTCAAAGTGAGTGAGTATGAATAGTATTCATAGAAGAAGAAAGATTTAAAACCAGGTAGTTATTAAAGGAGGAGTCGTTAGATAAGAATGAAAAAGGAGGGACTTCTAGACAGGGTGACACTTGGCAAAGCAGAGAAGTTGGAGTGTAGCTCCTGAAGGCACCACTCCATGAGATTTTCTAGGGCTTTTGGAGAATGCACAATACAGAGATGTGGAAATAAGAATAGGGAAATAGATGTGGATGAAGTTCAACTACAGAAGCCAGGTGTAGGCATGGAATAGGAGTTTGTACTGATCGGGCTTCCACAGACTATAATAGGAATTTAATGAAATGCTGTATATAAAGTCATTAGTACACTATTGGGTACATGACAGTTGTAATTAGCAATAAAAATATATTGTATGTTTGTAATCAAGACAACAATGAAAGCAAAGATCTGCAACTGGAGTGCGTGGGAAATCTCTGTCCCAAGGTAAACACCCCCAAACCCAAACCCAAGGCAGTTTTATGGATTTAAGGAAATTACTTCTAAACTCTTTTTTCAAATATATCAATTTAGTTTAATTAAACTAATACACTTTAAAGGGTAGTCTTTTGGGTTTGCATCTTCCTGGGATGATTTTAGGTTTGCAAACATCACATAAAAGATGATATTGAACATGATTTATAATTTGCTTGAAATGTATTCATGACCCAGTGACTGAGTTTAACTATACCATGTGTTCTTTTACTACAAACCAAATTAAATCAGTCCAACCTTACATCTTGTGACGGCAGAGTAAAGATGTATATTTAACTCCAAACTACTGTATTGTAAATGTCTTCAAGATTTAAATGTAAGAAGTGCCAGTATTCCTTCATCAGTAAAACCTCAACTATAAAGAGCTCAAATTGTGACAAATGGTATGTCTTAATGGATGGAAGGACATTTTCTGTGAACCGTGTAGTACTTGTATACAGGAAGTATAATACAAGTGCTGGCAATGTGTCTGGAATGTCTACATTACATTAGAGTCTCTCTACAGTCTTCTGACTTTAGAGACTTGTAAATCCCCAGTCTGTGACTTTCATTTTTCTAAAGAAGCTGACTTTACAGTTCTCTTGAGTACTATGAGTTTTGCATTACAAAGAGTGACCTACCAAGTGAAATTAGAATGTTCTGAAATGTTGAGTAGCTGAATGGTTCTTGAGAGCTGCAAAAGTAAAACTTGCCCTGCTTAAGAGGGTATTGGAACTTTGAAATTCAGTTATGTTTTTGTCAGCTAAAAAGTCAAAGATGGTAAATGCACCGTGATAGCTCAAGTCATTAAAAGTGTGGGTTTTTGTTTTTGTTTTTTGGACAGTGGAAATCTAAAGAAACAAGACAGCTTTATATTACTTGGAGTTTCCCTTCTGGAACTTTTTGAAGTATATAGGCTCTCACTTAATTCCTCCTAACCTGTCTTCTATGTGTTGGAATTTTAGTCACCCATAAAACACTTTAAAAAGTACTATTTTACTCTTTATTATTTCTGTGCAAGGGAAGACTGCCATAAATGTTGTGTAATAGCCCTGGCTGCTGTGGTGCAGTGGACTTAGCGTCGGCCTGCGAGCCAAGTGTCACTGGTTCGATTCCCAGTCAGGGCACATGACTAGGTTGCACGTCAGGTCCCCAGTTGGGAGCGCAAGTGAGAGGCAACCACACAGTGATATTTCTCTCCCTCTCTTTCTCCTTTCCCCTCTCTGTAAAAATAAATAAATAAATAAGCAAACAAATAAATAAATTATTATTTTTTAAATGTTGTGCATTTATTAAGTGTTCTTCTAGGCTACAGCTCAATTGTGGTTGGAAAAATAAAAATAAAAACAACTTTTTGGAGACCAAATGTGATGATTTAGGGCAACTTGACTTAGTAAAAACCCTTAATTCATATCAGTCAATGAGTTTAATTGTAAGAAAAGCAGGAAATTGTTGATGATAAAACACATAAGGACTAGGGAAATTCATTATCATTTCCATTTAAATGAATCAATACTTTCATTTCATTATTGTCCTTTGGTTGTTTACTTCCTATAATGTATGTCCAAGTGTTGGGTAAGTCTTCCTGTTTTTCATTATGTCCTTCTTCCATAGTGACCATAAAGAAAGAAACAGGAATCAGACAACTAAAGGGTGAATATACGATACTTCTTTTTATGACAATATAAAACTTTCTCTTTTTTCTTTTTTCTTCATTATTTGTTTCTTTTCATAGACTATTGCCTCACTGTTTTCATTTGCTACTTGACTTTGGAGTATGTCCACCCATACTTTTACATTCAGGATGCTCATTATGTACACAGCATAATTCTCATGAACCACACTGGCTTTGTAGGTATTTTATTATAGAGAGAGGCTCTTTTAAGGTCAAGTGGGATTTTTGTTTCCTATCATATATCCTCTGCTTGTGGAAGTACTATTGATTTCAGTCAATAGGAAAGTACCGAATCTGTCAAACGAATAATTTTTATTTCAGATGTTCATTCTGCATTTAAGCTTTACTCTCTCAGAAGTAGCGCATCGTTTTTCTCATTATCGAATTCTATATTTTGTGTTGCTGAAAAAATGAATGAGCATTACTTGAACATCAAGAACTGACAGAAACCTTATAGTTTTATTTTTGACTCCTAAAACTGGTTTGGAGTCTTGAGGGCTATAAAAGCAAAGAAATAACTGTCTGGCTATTTATATGCTCATTTCAGTAAATAACCTGTTTTTATAATTTGCAGCATTTCCTATCAGGAGATGGAAGAAGCAACTCTAATTTCTATAGCATTTTACTTCAAAATGGACCTTGCACATATGGCCATCTTGTTTCCTGCAAGAATAGTCCAAGAATTCATTTTTAATAGAGGATCTATTTAACTTTCAGTTAAGGAACTCCAAATAGTCCCCCAAAAGCCTGCTGACCACAGTCTGAAAATATGAAATGTTCTTTGGAGGCTTTTGGGTGTGGAGTGAGATGCATTTCTGTGATATTCAGTATGTCATCATCAAGCAATGTTTACAAACCCCACCACCCTGGGGATATGTGCAAGGTTTAGCAAGCAGATGTTAGCAGTCAAGGAAAAATTATGACTGCTGCCTGAAAATATTCCCTCTTGCCTATCAGTTACATACAAGAGATTCAAGATCTCTTCTTTTTGGGGTGTGCAATTTGCCTGCTTTATAGGACAGTTAATCTAAAAACAAGTTGGAAATTTGCTGAAAAAAATCTTTCATAAATGGACATTCAAGAATCTCTTGTCCATTTCTATGAGTGAGTTTTTTATTGAAAAAAAAGAAAAACCTAGGTGTCAATACTCTAATAATAGTACTTAAAATGATTGTCTTATAATTAATTTAATGAGTTGTTTTTTAATCCAGACTTTCCATCTTGCACCTCCACTCTTCTAAATAGTAAGTTATTAAAAATGCTAATGGTATCACATAGCAACTTCAAATATGTATTAACTTCAAATTCTGAGAACTGACATTTTTTAGTGGAAAGAAATAAAATAAAGTGAGTCTGTGTCCTAATGTATTGATATTTAGAGATCAAATTTTTTCCCCTCTTGATAAAGTATAAGGGTTTCTGGGGTAAGTTGAGGTGTTCTTTTCAAAAGGGCAAGTTAGAACTATTGGGCTAATTTTAAATCAACAAACAAAATTTAAATAAAACTATAGTGATATTGCTTGTTAACAGTCTGAACAGATGATTAGATTCAATAAAAGTAAATGAACAACCAATGGATGCTTTTAGTTCTGTAAGAGTTCTGTTGTAAAGAGTTATTTTGATTGAATCTTTATTTGGGGGAGGGTCTTTCTTTACATATGAGAAAATCTTAAGAATAGCATAATTTAGTGATAGATTCACTTGATGCTGAAAAATCATTGCTGTCAATAGTGAGATTTATACTGATGAACAATTATTTATAATGTGAATCATAGATAATGACCTTTTGTTAAAAATGTTTTTTACCTTTAAAAAATTGTAACTTTTTAGTTCTTGTAACAGAAAGGGAAATTAGGAGAGAGAGAATTCAAATATCCACAATAAGGACACTAGATGATGTCAAAGAGGAGCTCATTGTCAAAGATCTTCACTTCAAAGGCAGGTTCAGAAAGAATTACCTCTATTTTTTGAAGACTAAGCAGGCATTAGCTGCACCAGGAACTTGGAGTAATACTTGACCGTGTAACTTGCATGTGAGAAGGAACCTCTTGCAATAAAAAGGAGGTTACATGAAGATAAAAAAGAAAAGAGCCATAATGAATAATTAGGTTTAAAACAATTAGTTCAATTATTCTGTTATAAATAGTGAGAAATTGGAGGGAGAGGGCTAACATCAAGTCAGCCACCATTTTTTCTTTAAAATAGAGAATAAGAAAGTGCCCCTATAGAAAAGCAGAAACATTTATTTCAGAAAGATTTTTTTAGCAAAGCAAGAGAATTGAAACTAAAAGCTGAAATTTGACCTTTCCAACAATTAAGAAATTTCCTGACTTTAGCTCATCAGAATTCCACTTGACATTCTGTGCATTGCGATTAAACATTCGTTAGCTATAATTTTTGTCCCATTTTTCTTGCACGGAAGGTCATTTCTCATATAGTTTTGTCATGTGTGTTGTTCATAGAAAATCATTTTCTGTGTAACTGAACATTAGTCATCCTCTAAGACTTCTCTTTTCTCTGGTATTAATTCTTAATATGCATATTAAGCATACTAGGCATAGTTAAGACTGGGAGAGGGGTGTGCTTTTATTGAAGAAATGAGAAGTATGCTAAACCAGCAAGAGAAAGTATGAGGTCAATAGGACTGAGCTCCTTTTGAAGTAAACCTTGAAGAGTTCATATTGGTTTGCCTTTGGCTCAATTTCATTTAAGCCTAACAAACTTACAAGCATAAATGTTTCTTTGATGTTATGACTCCTACCAGATTGTATTTTGATGCATTAAGAGCAACAGTTCTGAATGAATGAAGAATAGAGAAATCCCAGTGGCCATTAAATGCACTGTTTTATAAGTTAATGACTAGTTGTTAGGAAAAATGTCTTACCTTTCAAGTGCTTTAAAAAGAGTGTTTGAATGTAAGTTATTGCCCATGGTGGAGGGAAGTTTATGGAATCTAAAACATCTCCAAAACCCAAATTTATGCAGATCTCTAATAAGTTCCTTTAGGATCTAAAAATAACTGGGTTTCAAAAGTGAAGTGGTCCTGGTGAACAAGAGTATATTTAATTCCCAAGAATATCTGTTGCCCAGACTCTGATAACGACTTTCTCCTGATACCAAGGAGGATAGTGGATTTCTCAGCAATGAAAGCACTCCTACCTATGGTTTGCTGAGAGAGCTCTACATCTCTGTTATCTAAAACTTGCCCACCTGCAGAGTGGGCTGTCTACTGCCGGCCAACCACCAGAAGTCTCAGCTGCTTGGTGGGTTGTCAGCCAAGCAGAAGCCACACCTACTTGCCCTCTCAGCGGAACACCTGGAGCCAGGCTCTTTTGTTCAGGCTTATGAATAAGGAGTGCAATTCAGGCTCTTGAAAATGCAAGTCTGCTTCATAAGCTCTGGTCTCTTTTCTTATTCCTATTGATTATGTCCATCTGCTAATGAGTGGGATGAATAAACTGGCTTTGGCCTGGCCACTGGATATTTTTCATTCCATGAACGCAAAAAAGTTTTACTTTCATCATAAAATGGAGCATGGGGCAGGGTTTGAGACCAAGTATAGCTGGGTGTAAACGATATACAGACCCCATATGCAGTGGTCAGTAGGTCAACATCGGTCCCAGATAGCCAGGTGGTAACGTGTTCAGAAGTCATTATGCTGACCGCAGAATCTTGTCTTAATAAATTCTTGTTTCTATGATTCAGGTCTTTCTTTCTTCCCTTTGCGGTGATTGGAAGAGTTTTACCACCTGTGCGCAACCCTAGGCATGCAAGTAGAAATCCAATTCATAAAAATTAGTTTGATGGGGAGGGGAAAAAAATGACCTTCTGCATGAAAATGGGAAGGAGAGGTAAATTTAAGGATGCAGGCTTACAGAAGAAAAGCATTTTAGCTCTACTGCAATACACATTAGAAAATGCAAATGACTTATGGATGTGGACAACGGGGAGAAATATGATTGTGGGAGAAGGGGTGGGCTGGGTGGGGGGGAGCACTGGGGAAAAAATGGGACAACTATAATTGAAAAACCAAAAAATAATAAAATAAAAAAAAAGAAAAGAAAATGCAATGAGCTGAATTATTCAAGAAAAAAAATCTCCAAGCCAAATTTTAAAAAGTGGACAGTGGGTGAGAAGATTGATTTCCGGTTTATAATGTCAGGGGTTATTCTCAAGGTTTCCATGGATAAACCGAATATTATGTTTAGAAATTATTTAAGTGTCAGATTGGTACAATAGGTATCTTTACAACCAACTCTAAATCTCCTCTTTCTTTGAGAGAACAGATATTGTAATTGCCGTGTGTTTGGGGTAGCTAAGAAGGTCTCTGGTCTCTCTAAATTTAGTAGGGTGACCTTATTGTAAAAGTTACTTAAATTGCCTCAATCAGAAAGTTCATCAAGGCGAGCTTTAAAAATAGACATAATTCGTCATTTACCATGACATGCAATTCTAGGATTGTCCAGAAGAATTGTAATTTGCTGTTGCTTCTTCCTTCCACTTGTGATGCCCCAAAGTCCATCATCTAAGCTTCATCCTGTTTACTTAAAACTTCGATCTTTGTCAAAATTCTAATATCTGAAAAACTAATGCTGAAAGCTGTAATTCCACAGACCCATGGAATTGAATATTTTTATTAGTTAGAAAGTCAAAACTCTTTTGCCCTGGTAATGAGCATTCATTTCTTGGGAAGTGAGAATTTTTTCTTTTGAACTCTTCAAGTTGAGAAATACAGACTGCATGCCAGTGTGGATGGATGACATATTTTGTTAGGAGGGAAAGGAAGGTCTCCGTGAGCAAAAATGATGCAAGAATGATGAGGATAGCAAAGACAACATCCCTTCTTTAGCCTTTGAAGTAGAGCTAGGTTCTCTGACCACTGTAGATGGTGGGCAGACAGCAAGTGGAAAGCGAGCTAAGAGTGAAACCAAGGAGGAATGTAGGACACAGGGTGGGGACTGAAGCTAGGAGTGGAGCCATCAGGGAAGGCCCGAAAGCAGATCCTTGGCACTGTCTTTCCTTAAAAAAAAAGTATCTGTGTTGTCTCTCTCTCAGCGAGCGGAGTATCTCTGGACTTCTGCACAGTCTGCTGAATGGAACGTGGGGCCAAGAAAACGGAAAAGCTGACTCACCAGAGCTTGTGTCACTTGTCCAAGATCAAACAGGAAAATACAGTAATGTCAGAGCTGACAGGCCACAGAGTCGTTGGGTATCTGCTCACAGCGTCAGCCTTCAGATGAGTCACTGTATTCGGTTCTATCTCAGACACATACTCCCTGACCCACGGTGATCTGCTCAGACCTCAAAGGAAAGGTTTCTCACTTTTCAGTGGTCTTCCTCTTTTCCCTTTCCCGTCCTTCCTTGGGGATTTGCACTCTTGCTGTTTTCATTATATTTTATTTTTCTTTCTAAGCAAGAATAATTGTATAAATCGCCTTTGTCTTCAAACTTTAAGTGATATTTAACTGAACCTTTATTTTCCTCTTTTAATACATTGTTGACTGGCAATTTTATACAAAAGCTATCTGATATCACTGGTTATTCTTTCATCATTGAATATGAAAATGAAACAATCTAAATAAACATCAATATACTTTATACATAATGTATTGAAATGAAACTTTGTACGTAACTTCTGTATAACTTTTAATAACTTTTTTTCAGTATGATAAACTGTATAGCAGTTTATCGTGCTTGAAAACACAAGTTTATTCGTAATCAGTCAACAATGTTAACATAAATGGAGGATGGCCTTCAGAAAAGAACTATTGCCCCAGGACTCTTCAGTTCTACCTACAGTGGTTCTTAACTTCTTTGGAGCCATTGACACCTGAAGCCATTTCATGAAGCCTATGTACTCCTTCTTTGGATTATGTTTTAAAATGCTTAAAATAAAACACACAGGATTACATAGAATCACAAAGGAAGCCAATTATATTGCAATACAATTTTCAAAAGATTAAAACACCAGCATTTTGATGTAGTAATATATGTGTTTCTTTATTAAAACTTATATAACAAGACATAGTGGCCAATTTAATAACTTGTAATTTCAAAATGGCGATGACAGTAAGCAGCGTGTAAATATATCTACAATGACTGCAAAGCGATATATGAATATCTGTGATTTCTATTACTGATGAGTCATAGGAAAACTCAGTGTGGTTTGCTGCTTACATTCATAATTGAGGGAAATGGCAAATTTCAGTTTGAGGTTAGTGAAAATAAGGATGTCTTTCTTCTTTTTAATCCAAGTTCACAGACTGAATTCTATCCAAAGACCCCAGATTAAGAACCTCCAGCCTAGAAGCTTTAATATAATATTAGACCTGATAAATTTTCTCATTGACTAGTTATAAGGACAGGTTTTTCTGAGGAAGATTCAACTGAACTGTCAAACTCCTTCCTCCAATTTTCCCCAAATTTTAATTTTTCATATGCAACTTATACCTAAGCAACCTTAATATCATTCCAGAAACCGGCAAGATTAATTTCAGTCATAACCTTATTTCCCTTCATTCTCTTGATGTGTTAAACATCAGAGAGCCTGGACTTGGCATTGCTGTCTCAGCCAAGGTGACTGAATGGCCTCTGTCTTGGGGGCTTGATTTCCTCTTCCTCTGGCAACTCCTTAAGCAAGGAGTGTATACACCATGCCATTCCCACATGTTTATATAGTTTTTCTTCAAAGGCCTTCTTGAAACAGATGTTGCCTTTCCATGAGAGAAGCCTGTGGATGCTGTTCCATGGAAAGCAGATCGTGCTGTTTCTGACTTTGCGTTCTGAGGGACAAAATCCAATTCCACTGCCGTTGGTTTTTCCATTGGAATTCTTGGCCACGAGTACATAGGCAGAAGCATATGCCCACCTAATTTCATTTTCAGTCTTCCCAAGGACCTAGTTTGAGTATACTGACTTTACATTTCTCTTCTAATTATTCTTATTAACCCAAATGTTGTTTCACTTATTTACTTACGATAAGAAATTTCTCTTATTAGCTAGATAGTCGCTAGATGACTGCCACTGTCTAAGCCAGAAGAAAAATAAAAGAAGAAAAAAAGAAATCCTAAAGAATACAGGCAAATAAATTCTTGAACATTACAACTATGCAAAGTTATTGATTCCTCCTAAGACATCAAGGAATTTAAAACATTTAACAAATGCAATGAATACTCTAATTATATATCAAAAACAAACCACTTCACCAAAGTATATACCTTGCATGTAAAGTGGATGTTGTTATTGTTTCTTTAAAAGCACTGGCATATGTTTTTTTAATCTCCACAGTAAGTCAGTGTTGTTTCTCACCGTGGATGTGGGAGTTGCTTCCTGTTTTATTACCACAGCCCTCATCCTGGTGTCTCTGTGCCATGCCTTGAAGGCTGTTGACATTCAGACAGGATACAGCCTCTTGTCCTTCACTACTTGAGTTGGACAACAACGAGAGACTTTAGTTGGATAACACCAGGGGTGTGCTGGTAACTGTTTAACTACTGGCTCTCCAGGGGAAATAAAGGCCAGATTTGTAACATTTGCCAATTTGTGTGGTATAAATCCTCCCACCACCGATGATTTCAGGCTACCAAAATGACTTCACTAAACCCAGAGTTGGGAAAAGATGAGTACAAGTGGCTCTTGTAACCCAGGGCAAACTAGTTTTAGCAGCTCACTCTAGACTCACTTATTCCTTAAGACTGAGAGCTGTAATTGTCTATATCTGGGGTTGTTTTTCTTTTTGTTCAAGCTCAATTCATATAGTAACATCACAGATGAGAGAGGGAGAGGGACCTTGTTGTAGACACATTTATGTTCTGTTTTAATGTTGTTCATTCCTACTGATGTCACCTACTAAATGACTCCAGAAGCTAAATGTGACATCCGTTAGACATTCAAGTCTTGCACCTTCATAGGTCCAAGTCTCACACCAGATTTCTGCAGGCCACACATGTTCCAGTTAATTAGGGAAGTCGTACAAAATGTTGTCTGATGGAGCAGGATCTGTGGCTCTTTATCAGTCCTCATGAAAGTATTACCTAGAATGAGATATTCTTCAAGCAGGAACATTTCACCTTTAAAATGCTTTTAGTATACTATAATTCTGTTAGTCAAAATCAGGGTACATTATAGCTACAGAACTCCCCTAACTTAATCTATAAAAAGGGGGATGGTGTTAGTATAACACAGACCAACCTTGGCTCTTAATGTTTACCACATCTTTTCTGTGTGTTTGTAAACTCTGTATTTTGGAATTATTTTGAAAAATGCTAATCAATGGCTTCTAAAATCCATCTCTTTTTATCCCTTCTTTGAAAATTAGGACTGTCGGGGGCTAAACATTTAAATTGCACCATCATCCTCTCTTTTTCTTTATTGACACAACACTACCCCCAAACTCTAAGATATAACTGGATTTGCACTTTGAGATAAATTTCATGTAGCATATAATTCACTTACTGAAAGTGTGTAATTCAATGGTTTTTAATAGATTCACAGAGTTGTGTGACTATCAACACCTTTAATTTTAGAACATTTTTATCACCCCTAAAAGAAACCCTGTATTCATTGGTAGTCATTTCCTATTCTTGCCTTCCCACAGGCCCAGGAAACCACTAATCCTTCTGCCTCTATAGATTAGGCTATTCTGAACATTTCCTATAAATGAAATCGTATAGTGTGTGGTCATTTAGCATAATATTTTCAAAGTTCATTCAAGTAGTACCATGTATCAGTATTGCATTCCTTTCTGCAATATGATTTGCAAAAAAAGTTCTTCCATTCTATAGATTGTGTTTTCCTCATTAGTGTCCTATGAGCAGAACAAAAGTTTTAATTTTGATGAATTCAATTAAAATATTTTTTTCTTGTTGCTTGTGCTTCTTGTGTCATTTTTAACAATCTAAGGCCACAAAGAATTAAGCCTATGTTTTCTTCTGGGTTTTATAAATTTAGCTCTTACATTTATGTCTCTGTTTCACCTTGTACTAATTTATTTATATGGTGTAAGTGTGGGTCATTCTTTTTTATGTGGATATCCAGTAGTTCCAGCACCATTTTTGAAAAGACTACTTTTTCCCCCATAGAAATGTCTTGGCACTCTGGTTGAAACTCAGTTGACCATTGAATCAAATCTTGATTTAAGTACATGGGAGACTTAAACTCTAGGTCAACACTCAGGTGACTAGTAGCAAGTCAACTTCATCGCCAGTTCTCCAGATACCACTGAGGTTACTTTGAATCTGCATACCACAAAGTGAGGAGATGCGAATATATGTCAACCAGAAAGAGAGCTCTAACAAAGTGCCCCAGGACATCGTTATTAACTTTGTGCTGATAAGCACTTCATTGATGATGTAAGTGGGGATGCGTGCTTGTTAAACTTTCAGGGAGCTCAATGCTTAAAAGAGAGTTATTTAGTACTCAATGCATAAAATTAAAATTCAAAATACACTTCACTGCTCAGAAAACTAGATTGAATAAACAAAGAAGGCAAACTGAGATAAATCAGAACACTTAGTTTCAAAAATGAATTACATAAGTATTGAGTATTAGAAGCTCGCCTGGAGATTTTTGTTAATAGAATTATAGCTCTTAGATTTTGGAGGTTGATAGTCCCATTGTACACTGAATTATTTCCGCCATATGTTTGGGGAGACCCTAACACAGGCTCTGAAATCCCTTTGATACCACCATGTAGTAACTTGGCAAGAAGCTTATGTAGCTAATAGGTTTTTGACTATTATTTCTGGTCAAGGTACACCAAGGTTCTAAGTGTTCTTAATTACAAACAAGATACACACACACACACACACACACACATCTGTATACGCACATATAAATAGACACATATATACGAGGTATGTCCAGAAAAATCCTGCCATTGCAAACATAATGAGATTGGTTTGTGCAACATCAAGTAAACTGGCAACTAAGGAGAGTGGATTGGAATGCTCGTGCAAGACAATGACGGCTTCACTGTGCTAGTTAGTGGGGGCAGTAGATGCCATTGAGTGAGCATGTGCACTGTGTGGCCATTGCATTCCAAATGACTGAGTAGAGCAACAGATCTGCATCAAATTCTGAGTTAAGCTTGAACATTCTGCCACAGAAACTATTTGGATGATTCAGAAGGCCACAGTTATGGGTAACTGGTGATTGGTAGTTTCATCACGACAACACGCCTGCTCACACATCACATCTCATACAGAGTATTATGGCAAAACATCAAATCACCCAGGTGACTCAGCCTCCCTATAGATTTGTTGCCCTGTGACTCCTGGATTTTCCAAAACTAAAATCACCTTTGAAAGGGAAGAGATTTTGGACCGTCAATGAGATTCAGGAAAATCTGACGGGCCAGTTGATGATGATGCCAGCAATGGATTTTGCAGTTTTTTGAACAGTGGAAGAGATGCTGGGGAAATGTGTGAGGTCCTAAGGTGTCTATTTTTAAAGGGACTGAGTTGTCATTGTCCTATGTACAATGTTTCTTGTATCTTGTATCTTCTTCGATAAATGTCTCTATTTTTCATATTACATGGCTGGATACTTTCTGGACAGACCTTGTATGAATTAATAGACACACAACTATGAACACATTCGCACATGTAGATAAATATATTTATATAGTTTCCGAGGACCCTTTGTTCAATGTTTTGTGTTCAATATTTTTATGTCTAAAAGTTTTTGGTAATGAGTAGCCCCTCAGTACATTTCAATTGCTTCCCTCTTTTGATATATGTGTTTTCTATATATAGATTAGGGACAAATACTTTAACCCACATAAAATTGAAAAAAGGTAAAATAAAAGGTTGTGATTAGAAGTTACTAGGGACCCTAAATTTCTACTCTAAACAAGACTATAAAAGCAACCAGAGCATTCTTTTCATCTCTACCTAATACCACCAGCATCCCAGGATAACTGCCTAGCATTTCTTTAAGAGTCCTGGGCATCTCCCTCTATCATGTGCTCCTACCAGTAGTCTCATATGTGAAACTTGAGTAATTGAAGTCTTTCTACCTTTTAACAATGGGTCCAGATTCAGTAAGGTTAACTTTAACTTCATCCCTAATAGGGAATGAAGGGAAATACAGCTCTAAGCAAACTTGCTTCTTGTATCCTTCAGACTAACAAATATATATTGTTTAATTCAGAGTGTGAAGACATCAAAATAACGCCAACAAACTAGGGAACATTCTGGGAAGGCAAAAGGCACTGTGAGCAACATAGAAGCATGTCAGGTATTGTTTGAAAAAAAATTAAAAAGAAAGAACCTAGCCTGGAGAAGCAAATATCCAACAAGGTATGATAAATATATTCAAATATTAAAGCAGCTATCATGTTTTATAGAGAAATATATCAATTGTTACTTTCTGTTTCCAGACATGAATACTAAGAAAAATAAGTATTTCTGTTCAGACTAATAACGAATTTCTAACAACTGTAATTTTTTGGTCAACATAGGTCTGTCTTGTGAGGGACAATGAAGATCTCTGAGCTCTAAAGCAAATATTGGAAGTTTACCTATTGGGGATACTATAAAATAGATGGGGAATATGATAGGGTAAGATCTCTTTGAAATATAAATGTCTACAGCTCTCTCCCCTTTCCCATCCAGCCACAGTCCATATCATACATGGCTTTTCTTCACAGTGATAGCAAAGCTTATTCATCTTTCCCCAACCCATTTTTTAAAATTGGTAGGACATCTTGTCTTTGGTTTTGCATTATATTCACGAAAGAAGCCCATTCCATTTTATAAAAAATTGGGAATCCTGAATTTAAGTTTACATTTAGTGGAACTTGTCCTCCTTTTTTCTTCTCATTTATAAGGTACCTTCTGGTAACAACTTCTCAGAGGTCTGGGGATCAGTCTACAACCACTGGTTTTGCCCCGAGTCATGTTCTTAGCTTCTCCACTCCTGTTCCCCCTTCAAAGTTGCAGCCAAGCCTTTACGAGGGAATATGGGTTCCCAAGAGGACCCATTCGCTGGCTGATAGTAGAAGTTGGGTGAGCCAAATAGCTGCTTCCTCCCAAAATGTGTCACTGAATGAGAGCAAAACGTCACAATGGAATATCTATTTTTGAATTATATCACAATTGGCCTAGACAAACAATGCTGTATCTAATAGTAATGGTTACACCTAAACATTCATATTCTAATATGTGACCGGTCTCATCATATTCTGATTGTAAACAAAGTATAAAGCAGAGTACATCAATTTTTTCCTCTGGTTCCTAGGTTTGTTTCAATTTTAAATAAAAATATTTCTTCTCTTAGAGTACAAGAGTACAAATGGTGGCCTATAGACACACACACATACACAAACACATACATACACACAATTCAGTAACAGTTTGGCGCTTTTTTTTTGTTATTGTTTGTTTTCATTTGAGATGTCAGGCTTCCTATATTAATAAATTGTAGAATAACTTTTCTAAGTTTTTTAATGCGACCTCACACCTTCTCTCTTGCACAAACTACACAAAATATTAGTTACAAATTGACAGCAGGAAAGAGGAAGCTACCTATTTTCACTGCTGTCATCATGTAAATACAATAAAATGTATTCGTTTTTGATGGAGGAATCAATACTGGTACATGACCTTCAAATGACTTGGTGGAAAGGGGAATATTTGTCATCTTTCTCCCTCCTTCTACTAATATTAAAAAAGCCATTGGGTAAGAGACATTTTCACATCTTTCGGTTTACAAATGGAGGAAAGTTGGCATGTCTTAAGCAATTAATCTCAAAGGATGGGTGAAAGTTTAGATAAAAGGCCTTAATGATTTCCTCTTTCAATCTGAAAACAGCCTCTACAGAAATATTTATAATCCATGAGGCAGGAACCAGAAAGGAGATAATGCTTTGAAATATGGGAGTGTAAATATGCATCATCAGTTTAATGGTTCCTCTTAAAAAAGAAAATATTTTTGAAAACTTTTAAGAAAGTTGTCAGGTGAGGTGCAAAGAGATTTGAATTCTCATCCCAGTACTGGTAATTCCTAGCTCTGTGATATGGGACAGGTTACTCAACCTCAGAGAGTCTTAGTTGTTTTCACATGCAAAATAGACATTTCTATGTCACAACATAGGATTATTGAGAAGATTCAGTAAGTTATATATATATATATATATATATATATATATACACATATATATATATATATCTCCCCCCCTCCATGTATATATATATACACATATACGTGTGTGTGTGTGTGTGTGTGTGTGTGTGTGTGTGTGTGTGTGTGTGTATAGTGTTTGGCAAGATATTAGCCTCTGTAAGTATTTGCCTATCTTTGGCTACTAGAAATAAGCCTTTGATTGTACAGGAAATAAGATAATTTGGAATCAAATCTTTAATTTTTTTAACTTTTTAAATGATTGACTATATCATTTTTAAATATAGCACAGGTATTTGTGATTCAGAACAAAAATAATATTGTGTGTGGTTTTGTGAGTGTATATTTACAGACATCCACACACATCCACATGCACACATAATTCATTTAATGAGCAGGAAAATAGTGGCACTCAATAACTACTGAAGGCTTTCTGTGAATGTCTTTTAATATTCCCAATTATCACATCACAAACTATGAGTCTGGACGGTGAAGTATAAAATTTCATACCATAAGCTCTTCAGTCCTATTACAGGCACAGAACACTCACATCCTGTTCCAGAAGGTGGACAGACAACCTTTCAAGGCAGCTCACTTGTAAAGCAGCCATTCAGAAGCTTTTGCTTTGCTGACAGAAAGAAATCTGGGTGAGTTTCAATTTTAAGTGACCCCAAATTAGTCCATATAATATAAAAAGCTGGTTTTCTGCAGGATAACTAAGTGTGGCTTTGTAGAAAGAATGTTGGTATCAGAGCTGGTTAGGAGACTGGGGGTTTTATTACTTATTCAGCCTTGAAGGGATTGCTTAATATTGTCCAAATTTCCATTCCCTTATCTATCAACAAATGCCAGCTCATTTTCTTAAAACAAAACTAATACCTTATTTTTTTTAACACTTCCCTCCTTGATGTCTATGCTATAATGGCACAGGTCTTCTCTAAGCTTCCAAAATACACTGAACTCTTTTTCCACTTCAGGACCTTTACACAAGCTTCACTTAGAGCCAGGAAGTCTCTTTCCATCATATTTTCCTGACTTCTTGTTTTGGATCAACTTAAATACTACTCTTTCGGAGAGGCTTCCCTAATCTCCCCTATTATTTTCTGTCTCATAGCACTTGTCGTAACTGACAATTGTTTCATTTGTTTGGTTTCATTATAACTTGCTCAGCTATCTTACTGAAATAGAGGTTCATCGAGGGATGCTAGCTTTTTTGCTCACCACCATATTCCGAGTGTCCAGTAAAGATCCTGACAGGGTTCAATAAAAGGTGTTGCATGGATCAATTAGCATTTTCAGGGTTGTTTTATAACTTAGATCATTTATAACATATTCTACAGTCTCACTACAGTAATTTTTTTTTTAAATAAATATTTAGGAGCAGAAGTAGCACAAATTTATCTAGTTCATATGTTAAAAGAGCTGTGCTTGGAAAAGCAAAGTATGGTAGAGTCATTATGGAGTCAAAGTCATTGCTGACTCACTAACGGCCAACTTATAATGGAGAATGCCCTGAGGCCACGTGTCACACATTTGAAAATATGTACACCAGCTGCCATTTTCAAAGCTTTCGTTTCCTAGAGACCAGCCAGATAAGGAGCTGACCTGAGCACGTACACAAGATAACATTTTCTCCACCCCACTTAAGAATATGACAAATATGTCTCTACAAATATGGTTGTGCCTCCTTTACACAAGTTTGAGATAGGTGACCTTTTCCTCTCACCTCTTCTCAGAGCAAAAGAAAGCTTCTTCAATGGGCCTAGTCTCTATTTTCAATAAAAGCTAACAGACCGTAATTTAAAGCCCAGCAAAAAAGTGTAGTTAAGCTACTGAGGGATGTTTCTACTGCATTTTTTTAATTGATAACTCCAGTCCAGGTCTCTTTAAATGAATCCAAGCAGACGAGAGGAGAAAGGAAGTTTCTGCAGATGCCTTCTTAAAATCAGAAAAAAAAGCCAATAAAAACTAATGATCTAACAACAAACAACTGCCAATTCCGAGTCATCTTCTTTTGGGAAATGTTTGGATTTCATTAGGCTTTTAAGTACCACTGGCTGATTTGTTATTTTCATTTCTTATTTTCTTAGTAGGCTGTCATGAAACTTCAGTCATTAATATGAAGAATAAAATGCCCTATAAGCTATAAGTTCCCACATGAGTACAATAATGATGGTAATAATCATCACTGAAGGCTCTCATGTTATTTGTATCAACTGAACTCCAAGATGGTACAAAAATCACCCTTCAGGATACATATCACCCCTTTCCTACTTTATATTCTGATCTCTGTTCTCATTCTGATCTCTTGCATCTTTCTTGTGATACTCAACCCATATCCAACATCTAGGCTGAGACTTTTTCCTAACATTGTTCAAATCTTTGCATTCCTTTCCATTTTTTGTGGGAGTTTGCTGTGCAATATATATTATGCAATCTCTAAAGATACCATCATGAAAATCACAAGTAACTTCTGAGTAAGGATTACACAAATTTACATGGAGAAAATAAGGTTGCTTATTTCAAGATGCTGAACAAAATAGAAAGCTGTAAGCGCTTTTTGTGTTTTTATATCGAACAATATCTATTTTCTAATTAGGAAAGTTGTTCTCTCCTATATGTGCTACTTGTTCGCCCAATGACCATGCATCAATGTTAGAACATACCTCCTTTCTCAGTGATAAACTATGCTAAATTAAATTGTTACATAGTTTTGGGGAAATTCTCTATAAAGTCCTTCTACCCAATGAATCAAGACCCCAAAGGGAAATCTGTGCCCAGTAATCTAAATAACCTAATTAATCACAATTTCATGTCTCAGAAGTTGAAGCACTTAAATTATGGGTTTTTTTGTGTGTTTTGTTTTGTGGTATGCAATAATAGTACAAATAGTAAATAAGTTTTTGCAGAGAATATTAAAACATAAATTCATGGAGCTTTCAATTTTTCATCAGAGCAGACAATCTGATTCAGGTAACTGCCTAAGGAGCTATTCTTCAAATTTTTTGAAACTATGACCCAAAGGAAGGAGTAAATATTATATAGACCCCAATACACACAAGCACACATATTACATCTAAAATCCGGATTTCATTACATAACACCCTCATTGGATATGAGAAGTGTCCTTGTCCATGTTCAAGGTAATAGAGGGTCAGTGTGGCTGAAGCAGAGTGAGGGAAGGAGGTAGGAGATGAGCTGAGACGTGTGAAGGAACGCAGGTCACAGAGCGTCTGGTAGGCCATGGTAAGGTTTCAGCTTCTGTTCTAAGTGTGTGATAGAAAGCTCCTGAGGGCATTTTAGCTGAGGAGTGACACAGCATGACTGGTTTCAACAGGATCAGCCTGACTACTGTGTCACAAACATATCTGTAAAAGGCCAAATATGGAAGCCAGTTAGGGGGGGTAGGACCAGGGCAGTAGTGGTGAAATAGGTAAAAACAAGACAAAAGTAATAGCACGTTTCTGGTTTATTGTGAAGGTTGAGCCTCCTCGAGAGAGACTGAATATGTGATGTGAGAGTCAAGGGCAACTGCTAGGTTTGACCTGAGCAACTTGAAAGATGGAAGCGTTATTTACTAAGACTGGAAAGATAAAAGAGGAATGTATTTAGAGGAAGAAAACAGTTTTAAGTTTGAGCCGCCCATTGGACTTCCAAGTAAATATGTCTGGTTATAAGCCAGATATTAACTGGTCTCGGATTCATGAGAGAAGATCTGGCTGGGTGTATACATTTGGGAGTTGTCAAAATATGCTGGTATTTAAAGAATTGCACGAGGAATTTCCAGTCACCAAAGGACTAAACACTGACTAAGAAAGAGAAGATCAGAGTGGAGGTAGGGAGGAGGGAGGGGTAGGTGCCCTGATCACATGCCTATCTATTCTCTGCAGCTACAAGCAACTGCAATCAGCATCAGCAGATTCCCAAGTGCATACTTTAAGACTAGGAGGAAATTTTGCAAGGTCCCGAGTCCAGGTATCTCATTCGCCTTAGCTGGATTAAGCTTCAGATCTGATGGGGTCTGACGGCAACTTCAGTTTGGCCAACATTCATAAGTCCCCATGAGGCACAAAAATGGGCGAGCCATAATCCTTGCTGGGTCTGCTGCATGGGCAACAGCAGACCCTCCATATCACCCTGCCCAGGCTCTGTAGCTTCAGCTTCACTGGAGAGGACACTCCAGCGTCATCGCAAGATGTCGATTCAACACGGGAGGAGACAGATACCGTGTCACTCCCGAGTCGGACTGCACAGCCATTCTCGGCGGTGCAGATAGACTCTTAAGAAGCTACACCATCGTCTCTCGAGACGGACGGCTGCCGACGACGATAATCCTTGCTGTGTTAGGGCTGCCATAACAAAGTACCACAAACTGGATAGCTTAGAATAGCAATGAACTCACTCACAGTTCTAGAGGCCAGAAGTCTGAAATCCAGATTTCCGTTGGGCCATGTTTCCTCTGAAGGTGCTGGGAAGAATTTGTTTCAAGCCTCTCTCCCAGCTTCTGGCAGTTCCTGGGCTCATGGCAGCATAACTCCACATGGCGTCCTCCCAGAACACATGTCTAGGTTCAAATTTCTCCTCTTTTTAAAAAATCTTCATCTGAGGACATGCTTATTGATTTTAGAGAGAGAGGGAAAGGGAAGGAGAGAGAGAGGCAGGGAGACATAGATGTGAAGAACATCAGTTGGTTGCCTCTCATACAGGACCTAACCAAGGACCAAACCTACAACGTAGGCATAAGCCCTGATCAAGAATCGAACCTGTGACCTTTCAGTTTATGAGATGAAGCTCCACCAAAATGAGCCACACCAGCCAGGGTCAAATATCTCCTTTTTTAAAGGACACCTGTTATATCTTATCTACCTCTGCAATGACCCTATGTCCAAACAAGGTCACATTCTGAGATGCTGTGGATTAGGACCTCAGTATATGAATTTGGATAGGGGGAACACAATTCAGCCCATAACGCTTGTTCTCTGAGAGTTTATGATCCTGTGAGGGAGCGAGGCATATATATCACTGAAGTCTGTGAAAAATTACAGCACGAGAGAGAAATCATAATGGAATCAGTTCCCATAGCAAGGACTTTTTTAATGCTATCTACCTACCAACTGTTTGTTTCACCATTTGTCAGCATGGTAATAAATAAAACTGTTTTACGGACACATCAGTATTGTACAAATATTTCAATCATGACAAAAAGTTGAATAACAATATTTCTATAGAGAAACGTATGAAGTTTTTAATATGAGGAGAAATGTAAAAAAACTCAATAACTGAGTCTGTTCAAGTAAGAAAGAGAAAAATAAAAGTAATATGATGAAAGTATTGCATTTTCCCCTAGCTGGTGTGACTCAGTGGATTGAGCACCAGCCTGTGAACAAAAGGGTCTCTGGTTCAATTCCCAGTCAGGCCACATGTCTGGGTTGTGGTCTAGGTCCTCGGTAGGGGGCCTGTGAGAGGCAACCACACATTGATGTTTCTCTCCCTCTCTTCCCCTCTAAATAAGTAAATAAATAGAAAGTATTGCATTTTAATTTATCATAACCAAGAGAGTAAGGCATTTAACCCTTTAAATTGTGCCTGCATGACAGGGCAGAGTCAGACTTTGGTGATTAGCTAGTAAATCTAATCAACTTGGACATCCATGTGAATAATTCAAGCTCCAAGTGAACAGGGTAGGTATTTGAAAGAATTAGCCAGAACATTAAATATGGGTTTCAAAGAAGGGAACTTAGCAATTAGAGATCAGTGAAGATGAACTCGAGACTTTTCTCCTGAAATTTTCAGGCTGATCGTGATCATCACAGAAATAGAGACATCAAGAAATATATATTTAAATTAAATTTAACACATAGGATATAAAATTCCAAGTGTGGTGGTGAAGTCTTACCATAGAGACATTGAAGTGAACCCTGAATTTGCAGCTGTGAATGTTGGGCACATTGTTTAATTTGTTTCTATTATCTATGGCTTTGTACTAAAGTAGAAAGGAGCAGTACATCATTCAAATGTTACCTTATGTTCTATAGACACAGCCTATTTCCCTGTGTGTATTTTGTTGCACACTTTCTTGCCTCTTGTGCTCAAAAAAAGTGTCATAAAAATTGCATCTGGTGGGAGGAGTGCTAGCTCGGACTTTTTATCCTTCACAAAAGCATCAAAACAAAGTTGTTTTTCAAACCCTTTCTCTTCCATACTGCTATTTCTTCATATATGTAGTACTTTAAAACAAATACCAATCTGATGATGGTAGTCTCCTGCTAAAAGTGCTTCATTATCCTTGAAGCCAAGTTCAAACTCTGAAACATTATCTGCAAAACCCCACAGGATCTGACCCCAGTTCACTTGTCTAGTTAGAAGAAATGTTTTTTGTTTTTGTTTTTTTTTCAGTTCCCCAAATAGTCAAAAGTGTCTTTGTGCCTCTGAGCATTTGTGCCTGCTGTTCCCTCTGCTTCTGTATTTCCTCATCTCTGTCTGGTTTGCTCCTACTCACTCTTGCAGTCTCAGTCTAGACGTCACTTGTTTCCAGAGCCACCTCTAATCCTCAAGTTCACAGTCAGCACTCTTTCTTCCTGGAATCCAACACTTCCTCATTTTGAAGCACTTATCACACTGCAGAATAATTGCCTGTTTACTTTGTGTATTCCCCTACATACCATAATTTCTCTTGAGGGCAGACAATGATTCTTTCTTGTCCAATATTGTATTCTCACTGCCAGCTGGACAACGTTGGTACTGGACAGTATTTTGAACAAATTTATAAATTCATGAAGGTAAAAGAAATATAGTTATCTGTGATCCCTCTGGGAGATGAGTAACTACAAGTATTTATGAACAGCTAATATTTATTAAATATTTCAAGTGCTCTTTCTCTTCAAAAACAAGTAAAACTAATCTGCAATAATGAAGGCCAGAATAATGGTTACTCTTGGGAGTACGAACTGAAAAGGGGTACAAGGGAACCTCCAGAGGAACAGAAAATTTTCCCTACCTTGATCTGGGTGTTAGTTTCATGGGCTTCAACATACATAAAAATTCATTGAGCTGTGCACTTAGGACTTGCATACTTTATTGTATAAGTTAATAAAAAAGAAAAAAATTAAAATATTTTTCTCACTGCAATGCTAAGGATATAGTTTACCTTTTGTTAGCTCAAGAAAAAGGGTCCTAGTTTTAAAGGTAGTTTGTAATGCCGTTTAAGATTGCATCTGTTTGATAAGATTGCCCCAAACCTCCTAGCATGGGGCCAGTAGAAGGCCTTTTTTTCTACCTCTAGAACCTATAGTAATAATTCTAAACCAGCTAACGGTGGGTCTTGTCTGAGCATGTCATGGGAATCAGCTCCATTGCAGGCCTCCCAATCATAGGAAACTCATTCTACCCTGGTTCTAACCCCATAAGCACCAACCAGATTGCACTTCCAAAGCCGGTTTTCAAATGGGTCTTAGGAAACCCAGAAATTCTTCTGCTCATTAGTCACCCTATACTGAACCCACCTCCAATAGTAATTAGAGATTCCCTCTAACTAATGATGGAATTCCCCAGATCTCAAACTCACTTCTTCAAGGGAATTTCCAATGAATTAAGCAGAATTCTTGTGCAATTAAGCCATCATTTCAGCATACTGTCATTTAAAACTGTGTCAAGAAATTAGTCTGTAGGGAAATGGAGCTAATTTTCCTCTTATAAAATGAATTAAATCCACATGCTTGTTTATATAATTTTTGAGTTACCTTCATTTATAGTTACATTTGCTCATTATACAACTATTACAATTTTTTGAAATTTTACTTTGTATTCATTCTGGTGCCATATGAGACCAATTGTAACATTTTTAGATTAACTTTATTCTCACTTGTCTCCTCCATCAACCCTATCTTTATTTGCTGTAGTTCAGCCACATAATACCTAAAATCCTGTCTTGGTCTGCAGCCATTTGGAGGGTTATATATGCTATGCAAGTTGATGACAAATTGTCTTTGCCTATTTGTCTATATCATCATTCTGGCTTTGTTGCACCCTGCAGTTCTTCAATGTGGGATAACGGTCAAAATCAATTACAAACTTGTAGTTGGCTTGGACAAAAGAATATTCACTATTGTTATTAGATGATGCACAAGCTTTTGGTTTCCCATTTATGGAGGCAAGAACATGCTTCTCCCTGAAGATTTTATCTTTTAAAGAGTACATAAAATTTCAGACTTGCTTTTCAGCTTCATAAATACACATACAGCTGCATAGACTTAACACAGATCATCCATCTTGAGTTTCTTTTGGTTCAAACAACAATGGAATGAAATCCCACCTAGCCTATATAAGCCTGTATATTTAAATCTACTTTACCAGGAAAACAAGAGCTCAACTGCTTGATAATTCAGGACAAGAAAAAGTGTAACTTGAATTTTAACAGTAAATTCAACAAAATTATGTACCTTTAGAATAGAGAGCTGCTGATTTTTCAGTTCTGTGTGTATTGAATATGTTAAGCGCTTTTCAGAAGTTTCTGAAGTCTAATTTGAAGTCATGTTAATGAAGATTCTAACTTCCAACCTTAGAAAATCAAGACATAACAGAATACTGAAAGCTATCTCCTATAAGCACACATACACAATACAGGATCAGTATCAGATAATATAGCAGCGTAAGAAAGTACTCCAAAACATAATGGCTGAAAACAATAACTATATTTATGTAGCTTATGAATTTGCAGTGTAGGTGGGGTTCAGCAGAGAAAGAGAGTATGGAATGTTTATGGAAATAGGGGGAAAGGGGCTTTATTTAAAAGTACTGTGTTTAGATAGCATTTTTGCCATAGTAACAGTTTCCCCTTTTCCAGCCATCTGTCTCTCCTCCCCTGGCCAAGCACGTAGCCCAGTTAGCCCAGTTCTGTGTTCACAATGCCAGGAGAAAAGCATGACTGGGTAGGAAACAGCAACAGCTGGGCTCTGGCTTTGCGTTTTCAATTTCTTGAACCTTTGGAGGAGTTCCTGGGATACCAGCGTCCCTCTGAGGGAAAAATATCAAGATAAGGGAAAGAAGAATCCCTCTCCCATGTCTAAGTCAGGGTCTCTGGTAAGGAAAACCTAACTCTCACTAGGTATTTCAACAGAGTGGGTTTAACTTCAGAAATTAGCTCTTCAGAAGCCATAGAGGGCGAAGGTAGCCAGAGAAAATGGGGCCGAGACCTGGGAGGAGGGGGCACCACCCAGCTGCTGCTGGCCCTTCTGAGGGGCTCACGTGGCTGATTCAGGGAGTGCTGAAAGATGCTGGGACTGCGGTATATGCCAGCTGCTGCTGGTGGGATAAATGGCCAGCCCTGGGCAACATTGACAGGACAGGCAATAAACATGAAGGAAGCCACTGCTTCCTACCTCCGGCCTCCCATCCTCCTCCGCTGCTGCCAGTTGGCAGAATGTGCAGAAAGGCAGCTGGCAAAGAAGTCTGGGAAATACAGTTTCCAGAATTCCAATCCCAGAGTGGCAGCAAGAGTGTAAAAATGGTGACTTTGGAGCTGAGGGGCAATAGGTAAATAACTAACTTATTTCTGTACAAAAAAATAAAAACTACCACAGGATTTAAGAGAGAGGAAATTGGGAGTTGATCAGGGCTAGATTTTGGTGGGTCCTGAGATTTTGCTTCTGAAGCAGCAGCATGGCAACCGAAGAGAGAGAATTCAAAGAGGGACAAGAAACCTCTCAGCAGACATATACGTAGATGTCACTTGATCCTCAAGTGCCCCTCTCCTCACCATTCCTTGAGAGAACAATACCCCTGACCCTTTTCAACTTAGACACACCTCCAGATTTGTTTCAAATTGACCGAGATTAAATTTTGGTTCCCAGGCAGAATAAGAACTTGACATAGAATTAATGTGTACCTTAGAAAAATGAAAAAGTTACTATTTCATGTATGTCTGAATTTGCGGACTAAGTTATACCCTCTATAGTAGTTTTAATTGTGCAAGCATCGCAGACATAGGGAAATGCTGCAAGGGTAACAGAAATTACTTTTGCAATTACTGTTTACAATTATTATTTCTAGAGGCTAGTGTTATGACTGATCCTTTATTTCTGTATACTTTTCATTATTTTCTTGAATTTCCACAATAAACATATATCACTTCTACAATACAAATTATTAAAAAGCTTGTTGATGCAAATAGTATATTGTGATTTACTAGGAAATCATGCATCAAATACATTTCTCAATTGGCCTGATAAGAAGCCCAAATTTTCCTTTTTGTTCTCATATATTGTGTAAGAATATTAGAAACTAGCAGGTCCTGTGAATTCTATTCCTTGATGCGTTCTCCTAAACTTCATATAGCTTCTGAATACAAAGAGGAGTGTAGTCTTTATTTTCTGTTTTATTTTCCCAAGAAAATATAAATTTCAATTATTTTCTAGTTTGAAATTTCACAAATTATTTCTTCTGCCTATTGACATCAGAGACTGGCCTGACTGTGGTAGCATATGATTGATCTGGAAATGATTTACAGAAAACCTTGGAGTACACATTCCAGAAGTTCAGTCAGAGTCCTGATTTTGTCAGTAAAACACAGACAACAGGACAAGTTCTGGGAGATAAAAATGATTAAATGAAAGAAATAGAAAAGAAAGGTCGGGCACTTCGTTTTCCACATAGCCCTTTTCACCATAATACTTATCATAAGGAAAAACTTTTATATTAAGAAAAAGAGAAAAGGAAAGGAAGGAAAAAGAAAAACATGAGAAAGACTGAGATCCTTTAACTTTTGGGGGAGGCTTTCTCCCAGGACAAACAGTTACCTGCTAATTTAAAATTTGCATCTGCCTTTCAGCATTATGCTGTGAAATCTATTGTAAATTCCTTGTGTTATTGGCCCAGGAGATATCCACAGATAGTAAGATGCCTGGGATTCCAGAAGGAAAAGACACTTTCAACGATGCATTCCAGTTAGCATCTGTAAACAGACCAACACCTGAAAGCATGTTTAAAAAAAAAAAGAAAGAAAAAGAAAAAAGGAGGACAAATGCAAATCTGTGATTGTCATTAAATCAGACATCAGTATTGTCTATTCCATGAAACACTACTAGGCGCAGCACCTGTGAGGCCAGCACTTCCCTGCCTGCCCTGAAGTTAGGCTCGGCCGGGTGCACTGTCTATGAAATGTGACTGCAGCTGGTCTGTGTCACTTCTGCCTTCTAAGGAGATTATGAGCCAATGTCCGGCTCTCTCGCTTCTCTCCTCTTAGCCCCTGACTGGCCTCAGCTTGGGTTCAAAACAGACTGCAATGAACAAAGGAGCCTAGTTGACCATCAATGGACATGTAGCAAGAGCAAAAAATAATCTCTGTTGTTTTAAGTCTCTGAAGATTCGGGGATTGTTTGTATGACAGCACCATTGAGCTCATCGAATGTGGTAGTGCTCATCCACAAAAGTATTTTTATGGATCTGTGCCTGTGTTCTCCATTGAGGGAGAAAGAGTTGCTGTGGGTTATCAATTCAGTGATCCAGAGCGAGGGATTGGGAACTTTGTGAATATACTTTACCTACTCTACTTAAAATGTAATATTACATTATCCTTCCTTTTACTATAGACATTTTAGTAATGTTATATCTTTTGAAAAAATACTTTTTAATTTTGTGTTCTTCTATGTTCCTGTACACATATAGTTCTTAAAATCTTTCTGATGAATGTTTAATGTATATTCCCATGAAAATAACTGATAGATTTCTGCTTTTACGACTGTTATATTTTTAAATGTAGGTGTCTGTGTCTACAAAATAAATACAGGAAAATTTTTTATTTTGATGTTGAGGTACTTTATCTGGCAACCACACAACCTCCAGAAAATTATGCTCTTCTTCCCTTTAGTAAATCCCACAAGAAACAGAACTAGTAACAGGAAATTCGTGTTTGAAAAAAGCAGCCATTGCATGACTGTGAAAAGAAAGTTCTCTAAGGATAAGGTTATTGTGACTAAGAATTCATGAAAAGTATCCAATTATTTTCTTAAAGTCAAGCTTTCTTCAAAATCTTGTTAAGGCATTGCTCCGGGCTGCTAATGATCTCCTTTTTTTCACACTTCATACTGTGCCTTTTTAAAAATCATTTCATTTTTCCAGGTGCTCTCCTCTGTAGGGTCAATTTAAGAATTATTGTTGCTGGGCGTGGATCTTTTGAGAGAACTGGCAAACGTGGTGCTTTGAAGCTGCAGTTTTTCCATCAGCTGGGAGCAGTAACCTAATCCCTGCTCTCTGACCAGGTTTGACCTAAGTGGACACAGCTCGCTGCCATCACAGGATAAGAGTGGAGGGAAGAGCTGGGCTACAGGTCCCCAGCTGAGAAAAGGGGAAGGTGGGGAAAGATAAGAACTGTGGTTTCAAATATCCTTGATGGGAATTCTCCACAGTCATTTTTCACTGGGGTTGGGTGCTGTCAGAGCTTTGATTACTGCCTCCTCTTCCCTGGGAAGCCTTTTGTTTGGTCCCCCTAGTGCTTGGACTTTGGCCAGGCTGGCGTTTTGTGTTTTCCAGGTGACTCGGGTCTGTCTCAGTCCGGCCCTGGAGTGACTCATACATCTGTAACTGATAGATCACTGTCTTGCTTCCAGCAATCCGAGTTTTCCTCCCATATCCATGCCCCAAAAGGCGAGGGCGAGGTTGTTGCCTTTTGTTTTTTTTTCCTGGCTGTTTTCGGACTGGCTCCGAAAGCCCGAAATGCATGCAAGCCATGGCATTGGGCACTTTCATCAGTATTTTTATGGGTTTGTTTTTATTTTGTTTTTTTTTTTGTTTTTTGTTTTTTTTTTTGGTGGTGATTGTTATGCACACTGGAAGTAAATCACCACGCTGAAAAGAGAAGGCGAGCGGAGAAGGAATGCCATTTGTTAGAGGGTTCTGATTTATGAGTCTGAAGGACCTGTCACATCAAGCTTTGGAATGACTTTAATTAGCTGCATGACTGAAATGCCTGTCAGTGGGGCACATTAAGCTGCCCCAGCCGACGAGTGAGCAGCCTGGACGGAAGAGGAGAAGTGAAGAGATGGGGGGAGGCCGGGTGCAAATGCAAACCTCGCTGCTCATTTTTGCCTGCTAACAAAAGGTGATTCACTGAGGCCCATTTTCCATTTCTTGGTTTCCAAAAGCTGCTGAGAATATTAATGAAGCCCCACCCAGTTTTTGCCTTTTCCTAATGCAGCTGCAGAAAGTGAGAAATATGAGAAACAGAACCAGTTCCCCAGCCAATAACAAAGGAACTCACTGTAGGAATTTAAAGTCACATGTGAGCGGACTTGTCCTGGGAAGGCCTCAGACCAACTCATGACCTGTGTCCCGTTATGGGGTGCAGAACAGGTTGTGCAATGGGGCTGAGAGCATGTGGAGCAGAGGCCCAGAGCCTTCACGGGATGCTCTTGAACCACAATCTGTGCTGGGGCCGTTGTTCGTACCTCCATTTCTTCAGTGACACAGTGACCTTCTCCATTATGAGTCTTGGGTGTGACCTGAGTTTAGCCAAAAAGTCTGAACAAATGGGGGATGTTGTCAGGAAGCCTATGGATAATGTAACAGAGAAGTTGGTCTATTCTTGTTCCAAACCAAGAAGCCCCTTCCCAGAAATGCCATTTTGGGTGCCATTCTGGGCAAGGGCCACTTCGGGGGTGGGGCTGGGCATGAGAGATGGCTTGTAGGGGTAAACCAGGAAAAGGCCACAACATTCCAATCTGAGGAAACAAAAGCAAGAAAAGACATGCTGAATGTCCCTAGAACACCACCATCTAGCACAAGCTAAGAAAAGACTGGGGCTTTATGTTAGAGATCACCAAGAATTTGACTGGCTATATCTTCCATGACTTTCTAATTCAAAAAGTCCCCCAAACCAAGAGTCTCTGCTTGCTGTTTCACAAGCATTGGCCTGCCCTTTCCTGTTGCCAGGCTCATACCTTTATCCCTATCATTCCTTCCCTTATACGCGCGTGTCCCTATTCTCACTACTAAAGTTAAATCCCACTTACTAAGAAGGCCCACTCTATGCCACCTCAGCCAAAGGCAGAATTCCCATATCCCTTAGGTCTGCCCATTTTGTTTCTGACAATTAATCATACACTGCCAGGTGAAATCTTTTACATTGATGTTTTGAATTATTCTCTAAATGCTATTTTTATTATTTAATTTTTATATGCATCAACATGTAAATAATGGCATGGGTGAATTAGGTCACTGCAACTAGTAAAAACCTTAGGGAGACAGTGTAGCACAATGTTTTGCTCTTTTAAGTAACAGAAGTTTGGAGATAAGGAGGGAATCTGGGTCACTAAAGATAGACTCCTAACTTTTTGTTCCACCATCACGCTACGTAGTTTCTGTGTTGAAGGTACCTTCATGAAGCAAGAGAGCTGCCCAAGTTTCTGCCACCTTGTCTACAGTCAAAGGCCAAGAAGGAGGAAGAGAAGAATAAAATCTCCCCTGCTGAGTCAGCAACCTTATAAGAGAGTGCCTTCTCAGAAGTCCCTCAGGACACTTTTCTTATATTTCATTGGCCAACACTTAGCCACCTGCCTACCCCGGATAATAAGGGAAGTTGGAAAACTTATTATTTTAGCTGGAGTCATTGCCATCACATATATAATACTGATTCTGACACAAAGGAAGAAAGGAAGACTAGCTATTGGGAGTCAGCGAGCAGTTCCTGTCACATGGTCTGACAAATAATTTTCTGGTGCATCCAGGACATATCTGAGTAATTAGAATAGCAAAAAAAAATTGGACATTCTAGAAAATTCCAGTGTGTTATGGAGAGGTAATGAATGGATGCTTCACAGGCCACATTTTACCTGCAGCACACTTTATTCAGCCAACATAATGTTTAAAAGTTTGTTGAGCTGACACTTAAGATTGAAAGAATATACATAAAGTCCAATAAGAAAGACTAAAGAACTTTCAGAGCAACCATAGTTATTCCTCAAAGCCCCCCCCCAAAGGTCTTTGTGTGGGCCCAAAAACCAATCCATCAATTACAGTTGTGACCACCCAGTTTCCCTCGTGTTTCAGTCCTTCTTGTCCACTGACCACAGAGCTCCTCATGATTTCCTCTTCAAGGAGCCCACCCGGAAAGTACCAGCATAACCACGGTTACCCCCAAAGTAGCCAGTCATCAGGCGCTAGAGAGGTTCCTTGAGAGAATCATGGCTTCCACCCAACTCTGTTTCCCACTTCTTCCCCAGAGCAGCACTGCCCATATCCTGTTGAAGTTCTGCCTGTGTTTCTCACCTCCACTTTGTCCCACATTCCCAAATATCTAATTAAAGGGGTGCATTAGCACCAGACACCCTATTTGGTCCCCCGATACCCTAACTGCCAAGGTAGCAACTCAGTTTAAGATGTCATAAAGATAAATGACACATGAACATGGACAACAGAGTGGGGAGATTGACTGTGGGAGAAGGGGTAGGCTGGGTTGGGGGGGAGCAATGGGGGGAAAAGTGAGACAACTGTAATGGAAAAACAATAAATACATTTTTTAAAAGAAGATGTCATAAGGAGAGTAGACGCTATGCCCTGCTCCCCAACCTCCACTTCCTCTCTCCTCCCAGACTATGCCTCCAAACCAACTCTGCCCTCTTCATTTACCAATGAATGGGGTCCTGCACATCAGTGGATGGAAACAAATAACTGATGTGGTCTGGGGAGGGCACACAAAGTCATACTGAGCCTCTTTTCAGCAAGCTCAAAAGTCCCATTATTCAATGAATCTTCACCAAATCTTGAGGAAGCCTGGACAGGGAGAACCCGTTTGAGTGGTGAAGAAACTAACTCAGAGATTGTGGCATTAAGTAGTCAGAAAGGCAACTGAAGGGCAGAGAGGACCCTTTGACTCATGGATTTCACTAAACTGCACTCCCCTAAGCACAAGCTAGACATAGTCCCTAAAAGCTCAGGAAAAAAAAAATCAAAGATAAAGAACATCAACTACAACCATGGAATGAAGTGGAGGACAAAAGTTTTTGTTTTTGTTTTTTTGATCCTCAAGAGCTCATGTCAATTTAGAGGGATGTTTAATTTAATAATACAAAGGAGATGTGTTAACTTTAGCTTTCCCTGCTTCTTTCAGACACCCGATAAGCCAGGATTAATTTTTACATGAAACAAAAGCAACTTCTCATGCTTACCATGGGATACCTTCTAAATATGTGCCTGATGTGATTTCCCCAAATTGTTATGCAGGGAAAATGCCAACGAGTCTAAATATGGAGTTTTCTCAATTGCGTACCCAGAGAACTGTAATATTTCCCCCTCGGACTGTATGATATTGGGCTTGGCTATATGTCAGCAGATTCCAGTAATGGAGCATGAAAGCCTTTCTAGATACAGGGCACCAACAACTAGAGAGTAAATCGTCGGCAGCCGTCCATCTCGAGAGACGATGGTGTAGCTTCTTAAGAGTCTATCTGCACCGCCGAGAATGGCTGTGCAGTCCGACTCGGGAGTGACATGGTATCTGTCTCCTCCCGTGTTGAATCGACATCTTGCGATGACGCTGGAGTGTCCTCTCCAGTGAAGCTGAAGCTACAGAGCCTGGGCAGGGTGATATGGAGGGTCTGCTGTTGCCCATGCAGCAGACCCTAGAGAGTAAATAATTTGGGGTTAATAACTGAATGATGCCAACTTATTTTTTCTTAACAAGGAAAATTTGCTTTCTAACAGAAAACATAAGAAATGTTCTCCACTTGGAAGAAACTTATTCACGCTAGACACACTCATCATACTTTGTACAGCCTTTGCCTATGGAACTTTTAAATAGTGATTATTTGTTCAGTTGTCTCTCTAGTAAACATGAGCTCCTTGAGGGCCTGGAGTGTGTTTGTGTTTATATCTTTAACATCTGGTGCATTGGAAGTGGCCCATAAAGGGCAGTAAATGAATTAATGGATGATACAAATGCAATGATCTAAAGAGGCTAGTTCTACTTTGGAAAAGAGACCTTGAAGAGAGCCAGTGTCCAGGAATAAAAGTCTTTGCCACACCCACCATTTTTGCCCCAGGGTAAGAGGAGCAGAGATTTAACTGAAGCTTCCTTTCCCTACAAATATATACAAAACCCAGAAAATAATAGATTTAGGACTGAGAGCAGTAAGACAACATCCTAATACCCTATTGAATAGGTCCAGCCATCTTGTCACCCTGAAGGCAACTATATTTGCAGTTTGGAGGACATGACACGTTTCATTATGTTTCCTTTCTTTCTCTGTAATTCCACCATTTCCTGCACTTGCTTCACCCCCGCCCCCGCCACCCCTGCCACCTTGTTTTGTACCTTGTCCTTCCAGTGGTGGTAATTATTGTGGTATCACTAGAGAAATATGAAAGAGGAAGTGGTATGAACATGGTACAAAAGAGAAAGTAACTTTCAGAATAAGATATTCAGCCCTGCCAGTGTAAAAGTCTAGGTAAATACTTTAAAAAAAAAAATACTAGTCATTTCTCACCTCCCTTTTGCATGCTGAGTGTGGTTCCTTTTAACCTTCCTTTGCTTAAAGATGATATAAACTTCCTTACACATAGATTACTCTTCCTTTCCTCTCTTCCTCATCTTCTTTTTAATCCCTAAATATTCTTTCCTGCCAGTGGGAAGCACAGATCCCCAAAGCCTTTTGGTTTGCAGCAGCTGCAGTAGAAAAAGCCTGTGTGGAGATCAAGTTTGCTTAAGTCAAAGTGTGGGTAAGTGCTGCCCAAACTGCAACTGCCAGGTAGGGACTCAGACCTCTATTTCATTGGCTCTATCTGAATCTGCCTCAGTCCTACCTGGGCTTTATCTTCAGAGCTGTGATTGCCATGGATTTATAGGTTTTTGCAAGGTCAGCTCTCAGAAGTTTGCCTCCTCCTTAACACTTACGTGTGGTTATGGCCTGTAGCCATTACTGTGATTCCCTGCTTACCTGACAGAAGTTTACCCTAAAGGCAAGCCACAGGACTCAGCATGGTGTAGGGAAGGAACAACCAAATGGACTCTATACACCCAGATCGCGATGGGCGCAAATACTGGCCACAACTCTAGCACTTTGAACAAGTTACTTACTCTCTTAGTCCTTTGGTTTTTCCAGTCCGTAAAATGGGAAGAGTGATATCCACTTTGCTAAATTGTCATGGAATTAAGTAAGATGATGCATGCAGAGTGGCTGGGGAGAGGCAGGAGTTTTACAAACACTGCAAATTAATTCTACCTTTGGTTGATTTCCTTCCTCCCTCCTCTCCCCCACCAATAACAGGAGTTATTTTCTACGTTCCCTCAACACAGGAGCTCTGAGGGTCCCAGACCAAATACATAAAGACATAAGAAGATGAAAACATGCTCTTAAGTGACAACTCTTGAGAATTGCAGTAATACCTGACCTAGAATATTACTTCTAATCCACATTAAAAATTATAAATAACCTTGGTATATTCTTATTACTTGTATCTGAATGATGTCCAAAAAGTCCTAGATAGAAGTATTAGTTCCAAGCTTTGGAAGAAGTTTCCTGGGGCCATATATACTTGAGAAAAAAGTGGGTAAGGGAGGAAGAAGGAAACAGAAGACTCTAAATCCCAAGATTAGATCAATTTTAATCCTCAAGTTGATAACGCTTGTGTGGTCATTTGCTCTATTTTACCCGCAATTTATTTGAGTTTGTGGCATTACATGTGGAGTAGCAGGATTTATACATCAGTTTGGACATGAGTCTCTACCTTAAAAAGTCTATGATCTACTGACACAAGAGAAACACAAGTGAAATCCATCCAAATGCCCCTCAATTAGCATATATCACTAATCTTGTTGGGCTGGAGCAAGGGGTTAGGACCTCCAGTTCAGCATGACTTAAGAAGGCAACATGTGCAGAGAAAATTTCTTAGGCCCCAGAGTCAGGTCTGTCATATACATTTGCTAGATCCAGCTGCATTTCCTACATGCTGAACATATTGTTCTGACTGATTATATTCTTGGCACCCAGCACCGCTAAGCATTATCAAACGCCAAGAACATGCAGCACAGAAGTAGCTTTCCCTAAAAGGCCTGTAAAGCCATGACTAGTTTATTTTCCCAAAGATCCAAGGTACTTGTAAAGCACAAGATCGGCTTCAACTGACGTGGCTCTGAGTTAACTGTGTCGCAACACATTCTCAGAGAGACCATTCCCTTGACTAATAGCCTCCATGCTTGTCAAAACTACCGTAAGCCAAAGGGTAGCAGCAGCATCTGGCAGCACAAAAGCAAACCTAAAAAACTAAAATAAGACCCAGGCCAGTGAGTCCAGCTCCTGCTCCAGCTTCTTCAATCCACTACACAAAGTCTGAGTCCATGCTGCCTCCGAGTAGAAGTTTAGAGATTGCACTGGATGTCTAAAAGCAAAGCAGAGATCTGAGTGATTCGTTCACTCCAGGAGAGGGGCACCCATGCCTGCTTTGTCACAGCGCTCAGAGAATGTATGGAATTGTCAAAAGACATCTGCTTCTACCTACTGTGTTCTTAAAATACAAGTTTAAGATTTTTAGGCAGTTCGGGTTAAGACACTCGAAATCTCAGAATGGCAGAAACATTAAGAAGTGCATGTTAAGATGGAATGTCAAGGGAATGCAGTGAAGGGACATCAACACAGCCTGAGAAAGGAGGAAAAGCAATGTTGCCACAAAAAGGTCATACCAGTCCCCCAGTCTAAGTGACTGTATACACACCGTCCAGATTGCCTCATTAAACACCTTCACTTTGAGGCATCGTTGAGATGGGAGGATTAGTAGGCAGGTTTCCTAGAGGACAGGAAGCCTGAATTAAGGTTTAGAACATAAACTAAAACAAATGAGAGGATGTCACTCTTGGACAGACTAGGATGAAGCTCTCACATGAGGTTGAATACTTCTGATGTCTCAGATCTGTGTATGTTTAACATACTAGTTATCAAAGCATGTAATACATCAAAGTGTACTTTTTTGACAAGTAAATAAAAAGTGTTCTACCTCTGACCCAGACCTAAAGAGTAAATGAAGTGCTTTATAAGCATGAAAGATCAAGAAAAGAGAGAATTTGTCCCAGCAAAGATCTTTAAAAGGTTGATACCATTGGATAGCAGTTTAACTTAAAGAAATTTATTCTAGTAAATAATAAGATAATATTTAGTTACGAGGCTATCCAATGCTATTTTCCCTTTTTTTGTAAGAATGAAAGACTGGAAGCTGTTGAAATATCTGTCAACAACAATACATTGTATGGTACATTCATATAATGGAATAATTTAAAACGATTAAGAAGAGAAGTTACAGAAGAATACTATGGAAAGATGTTAATGATACATTATTGGGTGAAAAAAAGCAGGTTAAAAGAATATATGCTTCAAAAGACACTGTTAAGAGGGTAAAAAGATAAAATATTTGAAAATCACATATTGGATAAAAGATTTGTATCCAAAATATATTTTTAAAAACTCACAAAATGCAACAATAAGAATACAATCCAATTATAGACAACAAGTATTGGAGACAATGTGGAGAAATTGGAACACTTGCATGCTGTTGGTGGGAATGTAAATGGTGTAGCTGCTATGAAAAACAATATGAAGGTTCCTTTAAATTTTTAAGTAGAACTATATATGGTCCAGCTATCCCACTTCTGGGTACATATCCTAAAGAATTGAAATCAGGATCTCAAAGACATGTTAGCAGCAGTATTCCCAACAGCCAAGATGTAGAAAAAACCTAATGTTCACAGACAGATTAATGGATAAAGAAAATGTGGTATATACCTATAAGGGAATACTATTTAGCCTTAAAAAAGAAGAAAATTCTGTGATATGCAACAACATGGATGAAACTTGTACACATTGTGCTAAGTGAAATAAACCAGTCACAAAAGACAAATATTACATGATTCCACTTATAGAAAGTATCTAAAATAGTCAGATTCATAGAACCAGAGTGGAATGATAGTTTCCAAAAGTTGAGGGGAGGGAAAATGGAAAGTTACTAACCAAGGGTCATAGAGAATCAGTTAAACAACATGAGTAAGTTCTAGAGATCTGCTATACAATGTTGTACCTATTTTCAACCATCCTGTATGGCACAATAACATTTTTTAAAACAATTTTAAGTGAGCAAACGATCTTAATAAATACATTACAAAAAGATATACAAATGGAAATAAGAACATAAAAAATTCTCACATTACTCATCATTACGGAAACACAGTTTAAAACACAACAACAGGATGCCACTACGTATCTATTAGAATAGTTAAAACCCAAAAACCTAGCAGTGGATACTTACTGAGCAGGAGGAGCTCTCATTCATTCCTGATGGGAATGCAAAAAGTACAGCCACCTTGGAAGACAACTCCTCAGTTTCTTACAAAGTCAAACATATCTTACCACATGATCTAACAATCAGTCTTCTGGATATTTACTCAATTGATTTAAAAATACATGGGCAGGATTTCTGGCCATGATGGAGGCCTAGACAGACACGCTGCATCTCCCTCCACAACTAAGAAGGAATACAACTACCTCAAAACTAGAGTCAACCAGAAGTTCCAGAAAATCAAGCTGCATGGAAGTTGCCCATGCCTGTCCGTCTCGAGAGACGATGGTGTAGCTTCTTAAAAGTCTATCTGCACCGCCGAGAATGGCTGTGCAGTCCGACTCGGGAGTGACACAGTATCTGTCTCCTCCCATGTTGAATCGACATCTTGCGATGACGCTGGAGTGTCCTCTCCAGTGAAGCTGAAGCTACAGAGCCTGGGCAGGGTGATATGGAGGGTCTGCTGTTGCCCAAGCAGCAGGCCCCCCCTCTCTTCGCAGCTGAAGGGTCCAAGGGAAAGACGGAGTCAATACAGCTTGGCTTCAGGTGCGCCGCAGGAGTTGCCGGTGTTGACTACAACGTCGAACCGCCTTAGGGACTCCGGCTCCGGATTTTCTATCGGGGTTTACTCCCTTAGCCTTTCCCCTGAAGAGGTATGCCGCAAGGCAGCGGAGGTTTTTTGGAGTCAGAGTTTTCCTTCTCTGATGTGCCCTGACTGGAAGATCGAACCAGTGACACTTAGCTCGCAGGCCGACGCTCAATCCACTGAGCCAAACCAGCCAGGTTGCATGGAAGTACAACAAAGATATAAAGAAGAAACCCTCATCCAGACAGGTAGGAGGGGCAGAGCCAGGGCAGAGAGGACGCGGTATGGTGGCAGCAGCAGTGGTGGCAGCAGCGGCGACAGTGGCAGGCCAGTGGAAAGTTCAGTCACATATTTTTAAAAATTGGGAGGGACACCTGGGGAGTGTTCCTAGCACCAGACCAGACCGTGCAGCTCATGGTCCCAGCGTCGTGGAAAATAAAACCTCATTGCTTCTGACTGTGCGAATCAGTGCGGCTTGGGGCAGAGGCAGAAACTGCCAGTCTCTCAGCAGAGTCCACTTGTTTAAAGGGCCTCCACAGATCTAGAACATCCACAGACCCACCCACTCTGGGAACAACAGCCAGGGCAGCAGCTAAAGAGGTGCCAGTCTCATATGGAAGTGAGAGAAGTGCCTGGAAAAGGGGCAAGTACTGAGCAGTTGGCATTGTTCCCTCTCAGACCCCTCCCCCACATAGAGCACCACAACATGGTGAAACAGGTCACCCTATACTGATGAATGCCTAAGGCTTTGCCCCTTACAATGTAACAGGTGTGACAGCCCTACCTAAGACACAGATGAGGAGACAGAGAAGTATGGCCCAAAAGGGAGAACAGATCAAGGTTCCAGTGGGAGAACTAAGCAATGAGGAGATAGCAAACCTTACAGATGAGGAGATAGTCAACCTAACATATGTAGAGTTCAAAACACTGGTGATAAAGATGCTCAGAGGCTTGGCAAATATGTTTGAGTATGGCAAATGCAAAAGGAAAGAAGTGAAGGCTATGCTAAATGAAATGAATGAAAATCCACACAAAACAAATGGTGAAGGGAAGAAAACCAGGGTTCAAGTCAATGATTTGGAACATAAGGAAGAAAAAAACAGTCAACCAGTACAGAATGAGGAAAAAAGAAATGAAAAACTATGAGGAGAAGCTTAAGAACCACTGGGACAACTTTAAATATGCCAACATCCAAACCATAGGGGTGCCAAAAGGAGAAGAGGAAGAGCAAGAAATCGAAAACTTATGTGAGAAAATAATGAAGGAAAACTCCCCAAATTTGGTGAAGGAAATAGACATACAAGTCCAGGAAGCACAGAGAGTTCCAAACAAGGCAGACCCAAAAAGGACCACACCAAGACACATCATAATTAAAAATGCCAAAGGTTAAAGGTAAAGAGAAAATCTTAAAAGAAACAAGAGAAAAGCAGAGAGTTACCTACAAAGGGGTGCCTATAAGACTATCAGCTGACTTCTCAAAAGAAACTTTGCAGGCAAGAAGGGGCTGGCAAGAAGTATTCAAGGTGATGAAAAGCAAGGACTTACAACCAAGATTCCTCTATCCAGCAAGTTGTAATTTAGAATGGAAGGGCAGATAAAGTGCTTCCCAGACAAGATAAAGCTAAAGAAGCTCACCATCACCAAGGTATTATTATATGAAATGTTAAAAAGACTTACTTAGGAAAAAGAAGATCAAAATCATGAACATTAAAATGACAACAAACTCACACTTATCAACAACTGAATCTAAAAAATAAAAACAAAATCTAACTAAGCAAACCAGAATAGGAATAGAATCATAGGTATGGGGATCATTTAGAGGGTTATCAGCTAGAAGGGGGGAGGGGGAGAAATGGGGAAATGGTGCAGGAATTAAGAAGCATAATTTGTTGGTACAAGATAGACAGGGGGAAGTTAAGAATAATATAGGAAAGGATGAAGCCAAAGAACTTACGTGCATGACACATGGACATGAACTAAAGGGGGATGGGATTGCTGGAGAGATGGGGGATATGGGCAGCGGGGAGCAAGGGAAAAAAATTGGGACAACTATAACAGCATAATCAATAAAATGTACTAAAGAAAAAAGAAAAAAAGAATCTCATGGGTGGGATTCAGCAATCTGTTTTACAGCTCTCCAGAAGTGTGGATGTACACTAAAGTTTGATAACCAGTATTGTAGTCATTTACAATTTACATTTGTCCAAGTGTTAATGCCCAATTGATTTTTATTAGATAATGTTTTCTGATGAAATAAAAAATGCGTGTGCACACAAAACCTACATGAAATTATTTATAGCAGCTTCATTCATAATTGCCAAAAACTGAAAGTAATCAATATATCTTTCAATAGTTGAATGGATAAGTAAACTGGTACAGTCACACAATAGAATACTATTTAATGATAATAAATGAGCTATTAAGTCATACAACATCATGAAATCGTAAATGCATGTTCATAGTAAATAAGCCAGTCTGAAATGTCCACGTACTATATGAATTTATTTATATGATGTTCTAGAAAAAAACAGAACTATAGACATCAAATAAATCAGTGGTTGTCAGATGTTTGCAGAAGGGTATGGTTGAATAGGTGAAGCACAGGGAAATATTTTTTAAGGCAGCGTAACTATTTATTCTGTGTGATACTGCAAATGCATAGTAGTACGTGACACTATGCATTTGTCAAATCCTATAGAACTTTACAGCACAAAAAGTGAACTTTAATTTATAAAAATTTTAAAACATCATTTAGGAGATGACGAGATTCCGAGATGGGATGCAGCCTATGACAAACGAATCTATATTGCAAATTATGAAATAATCTAACTGAATGGGGTAAGGCTAACAGTGCTGACCTATATAACTTTGGAAATAAGTAGAAATTAAAATAAAAGACAAAAAGAATTGTACATAAGTACTGTACTCTAGTTGACAACGTTGTTTCCCGTGAGGGTAGGGGTTCTCACAACTATGCATGTATACTGGAAGTGAACAATTAAGTAAATGGATGGCAGATGGTGGAAACTAGGCTTCTCACTCATAGAGTGGGAATTTCCAAACAAGCAAAGGAAGAAGTCAAAACGATCCATGTGGTATTGGATTAGAGCTGGAGACATCAGTATGAACTCATGCTTAGTTTAATATAGATACAGGTAAACATATAAGAAAAAATAGCGATAGATATGTGTGTATACGCCATTTGATAAACACCTACACATTTTCTTGCCCTGTCAACTGAGAAGGCCTAAAAGCAATGACATCCAAGTAGCAAAGAGCACACCCAGCACTCAGAACTTGTTTCTAATACCACTTTCCAGTGAGAGGAACCAGGGCCCCTTGGAGAAAGGACTGATTCTAGGTCCAGAGCAGGATAACCCAAGATGACTCTGGAGCAGCTGGTAGTGCCAGAAAGTAAGGAAATGCTCAGGAAAACCTACAACAATGGGGGCTTGTCAAAGGGACACAGCAGCCCCCTGAAGTGCTCCCAGCGGTCAAAGCTGGAACAATTTGAGCAACAAAATAAATAACATAGTATTGGATTAAAATCCAAAGTATCAAAATCCATGATGAGTACATACTGATATACAAATAAATGATTAGATAGATAGATAAATAAATAAATAAATAAATAAATAAGAGAATGGACAAATCATGCATGGAGAAGAATCTCCATAATATTGGTAGATACTCCCCCCTTCAAGGGATAGGACATAATTCCATGTCCCTTTAGTGTCGACTTTGCATAGGAACTTTTTCCCAAGGACTACGATATGGAATGGACATAAAAAGCATAACTTCACTGTGGAGAAAACAGACAAACATGACCTCAGTCAGATGTCCAAGGTCAACATCAACAGCGATGAGCCATGTTGATAGTATGTACCCTTGTGGTTCTCCTCACCAAAATTTATAACCACAGTATTATGAGAAAAACAGACAAATTCCAAGTGAGAGACATTCCACAAAATACCCGACCAGTACTCCAAAAATGTGGCAGTCTGAGAAGCCTAAGGAGACATGATGACTAAATGTAATATGGTGTCCTAGATGGGACCTTGGAACAGAAAAGGGAATATTAGGTTAAAAACTGAAGAAATCTCAATGAAGCATAGACCAGTTAATAATTATGTATCACATTGACATCAATAATGACAGTGCACCAATATTGGTTCAATAGATGTGACATTAGTGCCATACTAATGCAAGATATTTATCAATAGGGAAAACTGGGTCTAAGCTACATGGGAACTCTCTGCACTATCTTCACAATGTTTCTGGAAACCAAAAACTATTATAAAGTAAAAGTTCATTAAGCAAAGGGTACATGCTCTAATTTTCCTAAATTTGTATATAGATAGGCATGTACACATAGCAAAAGGTGAAAGGTTATATATCAAATCATTAACATTCATTATTGCTGGTGATGACATTAGAGAATATTATTGTCTTATTATGCTCAGCTGTATTATAACTTTATAACACAAAAAGAAAATGAAAATTTTAAGCCTTCATTTGGACCAGAATATTCCTCTGACTTAAGTGCAAAAGAAGAGCTACATGTAATATTTTAAATTCCTAAAAATATTTAAAAGACACACAGTATAAAACAATCCTGTCAGGGGGGTAATGCAAAAATTACTTATTGATTCACAACATTTTTTCCCCACAATGTTCTTTGATAGTAACTAAGGATAGAGATGAAGAGGAATACTTATTCTTGAACTAAGAGTTTGATCAACAATAGTCAATAGTCTTCAATTAACCTTCAAGATGAATTCCAATTCCCCATTTTAATCTCTTCACTTGCCTCATTCTAATTTCTTATGTAATTTCAGATGTTTAAAGCCACTAGAGAGGTTTGTCCAGGGCTCCATGAAGCTGCTGATAGATGTCCCTTGCATTCATCCAAGCACACCTGTTAGAACACCTTCTCACATGGTAGAGTAGGTGCTGGTGGGGAGCAATCTCAGTGCTGGTGAGTTGCCACCACTCCCTCTAGTGAGAAGCCGTTAACTACTTTAAATGCAAATCTACTAGTTCCTCCTCATGATAGCTTGGATTATTCTGTTTTAAATTATTAGATCCCTCTTTGCCTGTGTATATTTGGGGTAGCCTATGTACTTTTTTTTTTTTAATGGATCATTTCATTTAGTCATTTTCTCACTCTATAAATATTCACTGAGAGCTAACCCTTTGCCAATCACTGTGTTAATAGTTGAGGAATATGAAAGTATGATAATATATAGCCCTTATTGAAGGAGATTTTAAGAAAGAGAGTCACAGTAAAACAGATAAATTATTACACTTAAAGATAGACAAAATGCTATAAAGAAAAGTTCAAATTAGGTAAAATGAGCATTCACAGCAAGGAGCGATTATATCCACGTAAAGCAGGTCCTCAAATAACATTATTTTGTTCACATGACATTTTATTATAATGTTGATGAGATGCCATAGGAACTTAACTCTTGTTTATATCAATTAGCATCTGACAAAATTGGTTTGATTATATATCGTTTCACTTGAAGCTGTAGAACCTATGGACAACATTAAGTGAGGACTTACTGTAGAAGGGCAAAGGGAAGGATTTGCAAAAACAATTGAGTGAGAATAGGGCCCTGATTAATATTTGGGGAGTGGAGGGACAGGAAGGATGTTTATTCTTCTTTATTTACGTTTCCATGTCAAGGAACTTCCCCTGTGATATTACTCCTGGCCTTTCTACCCAGTCATTACTCCTCCCATATAGAATTAGTGAGTTTGAGAACAGAAACTGAGCATGTGCAGCTTAGCTCCTTCTGGTTTCTTTTTCTTTTTCTTGTTAACCTGTCTCATGTCAATTTCTTTATAAATTAATGTATACTTGTCATACAATATAATATTCATTTTAGGTATACAACATAGTGATTCAAAATTTAACAAAGTGACCTCTACCGTGCCTAGCAACAGTCTGTCCCTGTACAGTTCCTATGATATTATTGACTATATTCCCTAGGCTTTATTTTATGCATTCTCACCCATACCCCACCTCCCTCCCCTTTGACAACCACAAATTTATTCTGTGTGTTTATGAGTCTGTTTCTGTTTTTCTAAGATGTTACATATAATAAAATCATACAGTATTTGCCTTTTTCTGTCCAACTTATTTCACTTATCACGCAATACACTCTAGGTTCATCCATGTCATCACAATGTCAAGATTCTATTATTTGTTATGGCTGAGTAATATTCCATTGCATGTATATACCACATTTTTTATCCATTCATAATATATCGATGGACACCTAGGTTGCTTTCATATTTTGGCTATTGTATATAATGCTGCAATCCTGGCTGGTTTGGCTCAGTGGATTGAGCGTCGGCCTGCGAGCTAAGTGTCGCTGGTTCGATCTTCCAGTCAGGGCACATCAGAGAAGGAAAACTCTGACTCCAAAAAACCTCCGCTGCCTTGCAGCATACCTCTTCAGGGGAAAGGCTAAGGGAGTAAACCCCGACAGAAAATCCGGAGCCGGAGTCCCTAAGGCGGTTTGACGTTGTAGTCAACACTGGCAACTCCTGCGGCGCACCTGAAGCCAAGCTGTATTGACTCCGTCTTTCCCTTGGACCCTTCAGCTGCGAAGAGAGGGGGTGTCTGCTGCATGGGCAACAGCAGACCCTCCATATCACCCTGCCCAGGCTCTGTAGCTTCAGCTTCACTGGAGAGGACACTCAAGCGTCATCGTAAGATGTCGATTCAACACGGGAGGAGACAGATACCGTGTCACTCCCGAGTCGGACTGCACAGCCATTCTCGGCGGTGCAGATAGACTCTTAAGAAGCTACACCATCGTCTCTCGAGACGGACGGCTGCCGACGACGATGATATAATGCTGCAATGGACATAGGAGTGTATATATCTTTCTGAATTAGTGTTTTCGTTTTCTTTGGATAAATGACCAAAAGTGGAATTACTGGGTTGTACAGTAGTTCTATTTTTAATTTTTTGAGAAACCTCTATATTTTTTTCCATAGTGGCTGCCCAAATTTATACTCCCACCAACACTTGTCATTTATTGTCATTCTGACAATAGCCATTCTAACAGGTGTGAGGTGGCATCTCATTGTGGTTTTGATTTCCATTTCCCTGGTAACAAGTGACATTGTTGGAGTAATCCCTTTGCCATTATGTAATGTTCTTGTCTCTTGTTACGTTCTTTGTTTTAAAGTCTATTTTATCTGGTATATTACTACCCCAGCTTTCTTTTCATTTTCATTCACGTGAAATACCCTTTTCTATCCTTTCATTTTCAGCTTGTGTGTGTCTTTAGATCTGAAGTGAGTCTCTTGTAGGCAGCATATGTATGGGTCTTGTTTTTTTTGTTTTTTTTCATCTGTTCAGACACCCTATGTCTTTTGATTGGAGCATTTAGCCCATTTACATTTAAAATATGTATCGATAGATATGCACTTATTGCCATTTTGTTAATTATTTTCTGGTTGTTTTTATAATTCTCCTCTGATTCTTTCCTCTCTTGCTCTCCTCCCTTGTAATTTGATGACTTCATTTATTGTTACATTTAGATTCCTTTCTCTTCATTTTTTGTGTATATATTATAGGTTTTCAGTTTGTGGTTACCATGAGGTTCATATATAACATCCAATGTACCTAGCAGATTATTTTAAGTTGATGGTCACTTAGTTCAAAAATATTCTGAAAGTACTACGTTTCTATTACACTTCCTTCACCATGTTTTGTTTTGATGTCATATTTTATATCTTTGTGTATGTATCCCTTAACTAATTATTGTAGATATAGATAATTTTACTACTCCTATCTTTTAACCTTCACCCTAATTTTATCAGTGATTACTCCACTACCTTTACTATATGTTTGCCTTTACCAGTAAAATATTTTCTCTTTTTTCAGCTTAAAGAAACCTTTTTAACATTTTAGCATTTTGAGACCTATCACCAAACGAGACCAGTGCCATCTTACTGCCCTCCAGTTGCCCCATGTCCTGTTCTGGTGTCCTCCACATTCTCTATTCCTTTCTTCCCCTCCTATATTCTCTCATTTTTGAAAACTCCAAATTTCTTAGTGTTACTAACTTCCAAAAGGAGTTAGAAGAAAAACAGTTTGACTGACCTAATTCAAATAATAGTGTGATTGCTGGAATCTAACCTTTATCCAGAGCATTTGCATTAAAAAACAAAAACAAAAACAAAAAAACCCTCAGTAAATCTGTTCAGTGAATCTCTAGGTCACGGAACAAAGGGACGAGAAAAAGTTCACACTTTATTTTATTCTGTAATACATGATACTTAAAAAATTAGTGCTAATCTGTGTTATTCATTTGAGTATATTCTGTTTCATGAAATTGTGCTTAACATTCCAGGATAGAATCCAAATATAAAACAATGATATAGCGATACCCTTATTTTACAAATGGAAAAACTACTAGACAGGTTTACTTACCTTCGTCATTCTCGTGTCCTTGCTCCTCTCTCTTGGGAGGAGCATTACTGATAAGCACGTAGAGGTCCATATTCTCTCCAACTTCTTCAAATGTTTATGCTGTTTTAATGACCTAGCTGCCTTATTCCTTTTTCTCTCTATTCAGGACTATTTTCACCCTATTTTTACTCTTTGACCACTAATAAATAAGTTATGCAACAAAAGGGGCCTACATTTCTCCCCTCTTCTGGTCCAATTTCAGATTTAAATCTACATAATTTTGTAAGAGTTAAACAAAAGTTAAGAGTGGAGTGTGCGAATCACTTCCTTTACCTGAGAGTAACTCTTAATTATACAGTTTGTTTCTGACCATCAGAACGTTTCTGCCCTCCTCCCTGTTCGTCCAAATCTCTTCCATCTCACAAAGCTCATCTCCATCCTCATTCACTCTTTCAGGAAGCGCACACCGACATTCTCTCCCTCATCTCTCACAGAACTTAGTGCCAATTTTACCACTTTACACTCCACATTCCAGAATTCTCAGCTTGCTCCACGGGTGTACCTACTGTTTCCCTGAGACCATACTTTCTCAGAGATGAGGACATTGCCCTATAAATTTTAACACACTGTGTGGTTCAAGTAACCGGACGGTTGAATTTTTTACATTAACACTGAGAACTAAAGGAGAGTCCTCAATGCTCCTGGAGTAGCTTAGTCACTTGTCTCTTGGTTTGCAATTTTTCAATTAGTTTTCTAAAACAGAAACCCCAAAATATCAATTGAGTATAAAGCGTGACAGAATCAATGAAGACAACATTTAAAGTACCAAACCCTGAATCTAATCAGCGAAGGAATTCCACTTTCCTTCATTCAGCTGATGTTTCCTGAGCCTTTCCTGTGTCAGATACAGGAAGCTGTAGAAGAAAGTTTAAGGAGCACACAGTTCCTGGATTCCAAGAGTGCAAATGCAACGCTAACAAATGTAGAATCAGGAAGTGACTAGAAGCAGGTGTCTTCATGAATGAAGAGAATATATAAGCACTGTGAGGGCAGGACCATTTCTGTTTGTTCTCTGTTGTACATTCAGATCTTAGAACAGAGAGTCTCGTAAATATTTGTTGGATGAACACATAAGAATGCAGGAAATGATATGCAAGAAATGGTATGCTTTGCACTAGAAATTACCAGTTCAGGTGCCTAAAGAACCCAGCTGTTCATATGTAGGGAAAGCAAGCAACTACGTAACTGTGACTAAGTGAACTTTTGCTACTACCTAAAACTTGTTAGTTTTTGTCTTAATAGATTACAGGCCTAGAATAGTCAAATTCTCTAAGTTTAATAAGAATTGAAAAAAACCCGCATTTTAAATGCAAATCCTGATATTTTCATCATTTGGTTCAAAAGTTTTCAAAACTAAATGCAGGTCATACCCAGCAAAAATGATGTCAGTCTATGACATTTGCTCTACATGGAAAGACTGGAAGTACATATGTTTTGAAGATTTGCAAAGACTGAATTAAATGGAGAAAAAAGAAGAGAGAAGGAACACAGGGTCTCCACATTCATTCCCTCACTGCTTACACTGCAGTACTGAGCGGTCTCTGCCCTGTGTTTTCACCTCTCACCCCTGCCCCTCTTTACCCAGGAATTTAGAAAATGATCTCTTTATATTTATAGCACTAATTTCATTTATTTATTTATTGTCTAATCCTGTGAAAAATAACAAGGAATTAACCCTGCCTCCAGTAATGCTGTTGTGTGTCTTATATAACAATGCCTAAATAAATAAGAAGCCCGGGTAAAAGGTCTCCAAGATTAAAATATTTGTGATTAAAATGGAACAGGCAAAATAAAAGATCTAGTATCGACTTCATATATCAGATGAGGTGTAAACCAAGAACTCTTCTCAGTAACCAATAATTTTATCTGATTATATAAATGAGTATTTCTTTTCTTTGCCCTGAAGTTGAACTTTGTATACAAAGAGGCTGCCAAACACATTTTCACTGTAAAGAACTGTTGTTTTCTAGTTGGATCACCCAAGAGGCATCAATTCAGATTAAAATATTCAAAAATCAAATTTCTGTATTTCTTTGGATCTAATGTGGAGAGATGAAGCAAGCAGTGTTAATGCTACTTTTCTTCTCTAGAGGGAATTACCACTGAGCAAGTTTAGTCAAACTTTATAATTGTTCATTTCAGTGGCTCTCAGCCACACTTGGGAGATTGCCATCTGTGGAATCAATAAAAAACACCCTGACTCTTTGGTCAGGGACACAGTACTGGATTCCAGGCACTCTGCTTTTCTAAGGAAGCAATTGATTTAAAACAAGCCTGCCCCTTCTCCTTTGCAGAGAATTCACCATTATGCTCCTGACTCCCAAGTACCCCTACAGGCAATTTTTCTGCCTAGAGGTGTCATTTTGGGTCTCTGTGACTATGCCTGTCAAATACCAGCTTTAATTCAAGAATAACTGGAAAAATAAATATTCAATACCTATTTCCCTGCCCAGTCCCATTCTCCACTCAAAATCCTCACAAGAAATAGATTTCTGGTGGGCTTTTGACATACTTATAACTAGCCTTCTCACTAGGCTACCCCACATATCACTGGGTACCATGAGTTTGAATTGCCTTGAAATAAATGAGATCTCTAGCCCATATTTTTTAATTACCAAAATTAAATGAAAAATATTGTTCTTACAGAGGTAAACAAAAATGTAAAAGTTTCTGGAGATAATTCTTGAGCAAAATAAAATTACTTTCATAGAATTCTAGAACTCATTATTTTAGAATTCAAATATTGACTCGATTCTGAAAATAATTATACCATGGCCTCCCCAAAGGAGTTCCCTTCAAAGTGGCTACTTATTTCACATAAAAATATCTCCCACAATTTCAGTCAATATCGCATTTAAAGATTATGCTTTGATATTCCCTTTTGCATACACACAAATACAGTCTAGGAAACAGGCAGGTCACCCTGCGGGCAGGTGAATGAATCTTCAATTCCTAGAAGACAAACTCCTAAATAGGAAAAGAGAAAAATGAGGGTGGGAAGAGGAGAGATAACTTAAAATATAAGAAAAGCTTAAAAACCAAAGTACTCAAATACATTTAAAAATATATAAGGAGGGACCCCCCCCCCCAAAAAAAATTATCTTCTGGAGGGCAGGTCGCTCATAGTACAGGCTTCCCCTTCTAGGTGACTGTAGTAGGAACCCATCTGTATCAGTGTGCCAGCTGGCATTGTTGTGAGAGGCTGCACTGGGTTTCAGTGAATTTCTTTTGAAGACTTAACGCATTTGCCCATTTCATGATAGGGATTTTCGAGCACACCTGCCCACACAGCACTGAGTGTTCAGCAGTTTTTGACCAAAAATGGCATGACCCCCAGCCCTACCCTCCCTACTCACCCAATCTCTCCCTGAGTGACTTTTGTTTGTTCATTTGCTTATTTCTCTGGATGAAAAAAGCCCTCAGGGGGACACATTTTGCTAATGTGGAAGAGTTGAAACAAAAAACAGCAGAAGCACTAAAAGGCATCAAAATTGACGAGATCAAAAACTGTTTAGAGCAGTGGGAAAAACGTCTCCTTAGGTGCATTGATTGCATCACATGGAGAGTATTTGAAGGTGACTGAAGTTTAAACATGTAAGAATAAATACATACTTTTTTTGTAAATAAATTCCAAGTTTTTGGGGGTCTCCCTTGTAAAATGCTGAGAAAGCCAGCCAATAAAATCACTATAGGGAGAGTAATTCAATCCAGGTAAGATTAAAATAGTAAAGAAAGGAGAAAACTATCTGAAAATGAGTGTGCTTAGGCTCTTCTAAGTGATAAATTGTGGGGTGGGAGGAAATAACAAGAAATGCCAAAATAAAACAGGCAGAAATAAGACAATGATAGGTGGATAAGAAAGAGGAGCAATTAGAAATCTTGAAAACAAAAAGCATAGTTATTATGATTTAAAACAATTTGACAGATAAGACAAATCAGTTTATCCACTGATGACAAGTTTGGGAATGGGAAGGTTCACCAGGAATGAAGGATAAAAGTACAGATTAAAACCATGAAAGAGAAGTTAAAGACATACAGCATAGATTAAGTGGCTCCACAATGCTTGTAACAATTTCTACTGAAAGAGGGTATAGGAAATAGCAGAAAATCCTGTTAGAAGAGATGAGGTGAGAACACACCAAAATTTAATCATGAGTCTTCAGAGTCAAAGTGTATGTTACGTACCAAACAGAGAGACGCCGAGTCTATACCTAGATAGAAAATTTACACAGGTATTTGTGGATATTTTCTTTATATGGAAGCAGGAAAGATGAAAGATGTCATGTGTAATCTGAAATGATCTTCACAAGTGACTGACATTTCACATATTTATAATATAGAAATAATAAGGAAGTATTGGATCGCTCATAATCACGAGACAAAGGAAGTGTGTCTGCATGTCAAGCAGAGACATGATATGCATGGCCTGAGTATGGGCCACGCTGGTTCTCCCTAACTGCTCCTATAGGCCTTCTCTGCAATGTAGGACACTCCATCTGAACAGTCATTTAAGCTGGCCTCAGCGTGGGTGAGAAATGCCAAATCATGCCTCATGAGATCAATCTGTTATGTTATCTGGTAAGTTACTTGGAAACAGCAAGCATTTCATTATTTTAACAAGGGAATAGAATGGACCTGTCCTGAGTGACTTCAGTGTAGCCTCCATCTGACAATCCATGAAGATGATGTAACCAAAAGCAGCTCATTAATCTCATCCCAAGTCTTAAATTCCAAGTCACAGTGAATCAGATCTGAGCTAGTTTCCACTGAACAAAGCTAGAAAATTATTTTATGGTGTGGAGAACACTTTCTTACTTCAAACTTTGTTGCAACGAGGTACAGAAAAGTCGCCTTTTTACAAAAATAATAATTACTTGAGCTCTTAGATGGACCACAGCTGAATTTCAAACTTAGTAAAAAGAATCTGAATCTCTCTTAATGCATAAGTCCAGGCTGCTCATAAGGAAGGGTATTTTGTATATAATGCTATATTCAAGCAAATTGACAGTCCACTTCTTAAAACTCTAGACCAGTGCTCTTCACAGAACTTTCTGTAATGATGGAAATGTTCTAATATCTATGCTGTCTAATTTGGTAGTTATATGCGTACCTCAGAGATATTGTGGGTTTAGTTCCAAACCACTGCAATAAAGCTAATATCACAATAAAGCAAATCACACTAATATTTTGGTTTCCCAGTGCATATAAAAGCTATGTTTATACCACTATAGTTTATTAAGTGTGTAATAGCATTAAGTCTAAAAACAATAATGTATAAACTTAATTAAAAAATACATCATTGCTAAAAAATGCTAATCATCATCTTAATTTTCAGTGAATTGTAATCTTTTTGCTAGCAGAGGGTCTCACCTTCAGTTTGTAAAAAATGCAATACCTGCAAAGCACAATAAATGAAGGGCAACAAAACAAGGTCTGCCCGTATTAACACCAGAAATATAGGAGTTTGTTATATCATTTAGTTAAATTTATTCTAATGTTAATAGCTACATTGGCTGGTGGCTACCCTATTAGGTAGAGCAACTTGGGACCACACGTTACACATTAAGTGAAACAAATCAGGTCTGAATCCTTATTGTATTATTAATAGTAGTAACGTAACTGAGAATACAAATGTCACAGCAGCATTTACAGGTGATTTCACCATTCCCATTGACTTGTCCAGGCAACCCGCTGAGGTCATTGGGATAAGTATTATTTTCTCTCTCTCCCCTCTTTCCCTTGCTTTCCCCTCCTTGCCTTGCTCTCTCTTTTCCATTGTTCGTGCCACTCTTTTTCTTCTGTGTCTAATGATCTCCAGTCAGAAACTTTCTATATTAAAATGGTAATTCTTACAAAACAATCTAATAAAGCATTGGTAGTAGTAACAGGTTTTCCTTGTCTTTAGAAAACGTAATGCAACTCGTAAGAAGAAAGTCCATCTTCTTTTTAAAATTAGCACAAGAAAACATATTAAATGAACATCTATGATGGGCAATAGTTTAGAGAAAAAAATGAACTGCACATTCCAATGTCTAGTCAGCTTGCACACATGTTCACGGAGGCCCTGTGCACCTGTTTTTGTGATCCACCTGAGCAGCAGGTGCTCTGCAAGGGAGATGGGACCCATGTCACCGAGAAAGACCCCAGTACTACTAGTCAGCCTGTATTTTATGCATTTATGTTGGAAGGGCAAACGTTTAAATTGGCCCATCTAAAACCTAAGCCTATGGTTTCGTGGATTCTAGATAATTGAAAACAGGGCTTCAGTGCACTAAATCCACCTCTTCTGGCTCTTTGCCCTAATACACTCCAATCTGAAAAATACTTGTTTTAAAAGGAGCATCTTATACAAAAGGCAGGAAAAAAAGACAGACAGAGTGGAAGAAAAATAATCAATATATTACAGCAAATGTACTTGTCACTTGCTAAAGTATACTTTGCTCAAGTTGCTTTTCTGTTAATATCATTACAGCTAGGCAAATAATAGTTAAGGCTCCTGAACTGCCCGGCCTGCTTTTGCAAACAGGAGAGGAAGAAAGCCACCTGAGGCTGTGGGACTGGGGTCACTAACTGCCCATTCCCACGAGTGACCACAAGTTCATAAACCCAGGGAGCCTCCAATGTTATCAAAGTTGCTAAATATTGAGAAAAGTAGTATATATTCTCTAGGCAGAAAGATTTTTTAAATGAACAGTTATGGGGAATTTACAGTTTTGATAGGAAATACTGGCAAAACAGAAGTACATGGAATATATAAGTATTATGCATGCTGGTTTGGAGGTGGAGACAGAAATCAATTGCCAAATGAATGAATTCTCTCTCCTCTGTTATTTATTCTAATGAGATATTGTTGTTTGCTATTTATTTTCTTGATTCATTTAAATACAAAGATGGGAACTTAAGTATTTTAAAATGTGTTCAAAGTCTGAGTCATTTTAATGATGAGAGTGAAAGAGAGAAAGACAGAGAGAGAGAGAAACAGACACTATGGTCTTCTACTATCAGCTGCTGCTCCTCAAACACACCGGGTCCCTCCCTGCTTGGGGTCTTTGTTCCAGCTCTTTGCTCTAACATGCTCTTTTCCCAGACTTGGTAAAACTCCTTCACCTGCTCCAAGTCTTTGTTAAAACTTTAACAATGAGGCTTACTGTGACTACCTCCTTGCACACCCAACCCATTTTCTTGCTTTTTTTTTTCTTCCTTTCATAGTACCACTATTCTTAGGATTCATTATATAAGTCATTAGATTTATTCTCTAGTGTCTCATCCTCCCCTTAGAATGCCAGTGCCATGCAAGTAGGGCTCTTTGCCTGCTGTGTTCACTGATGTATTTGAAGCACAATCGGATGCATGGTCGGCATTCAATCAGTAGTATCTAGGATAGGTGAATTGTGAACACAAGGACTTCACGTTATGTCTTGCAGGGTGTTACCTGAAAAGGACATATGATATTTTGGTTGGTAAAATATACGGTGCGAGGAAGGATTAAAATTCAGCCTTTACTCAGAATATGAACTCCCTATGGAGAGGGGCCAACTCTGTCTTTTGACCACTGTATCCTTAGTCCCGAGATCAGTGCCTAGCATATACAGATGTTCAATAGTGCTTGTCAGGTGAATAAATGTACTGAAATTTATTGAGAAGGTTACTACCGGACTCGGAAGTCAATTATGTGGAAAGTTAGGTTTGTTAACACATCTGTGATGCAGACATGCCCATCGGATAGAACAAGCAGCTGGTACTTCCCACTTCTAAATATATTTCTTGGACCATGAATTGCCTTTATTGGAAATCTTTTCCTCTTAAGAGTTTTTCAATCAAATTTTTTTGGAAAGGGGACAGGATGGAAGTTTGCTCAGTTAAACATACCCTAATAGCATGTTCTCATTTTTACCTGATGATAAGAATCTCTTGGGAGAGTCTGTTAAAAACATAGATCCCTGGACCTACTCTCTAAATCAGAATCTCAGGCGAGAATCCTGAGAACAACCCCAGGAATTTTGTGATCAGGTGAGTGAGGGAAACGTCCACAGGAAGAGACAGTGCCTGTTTATAAATGGCATGTAAAATAAGAGCAGAACAGCTGGTGGGCAGCAGAACCACCCCCTCTACTCCAATTGAGTCTGAGTCTCTCCGCTGTGCCTACCTAACATGGCCATCAGGGGCTCAGGGAATTTGGGGGTGACTCATAACCCTGTGTTTATGAATTAGTCACAGAGAAACTAAGTGGAACAAGGGAGCCTGCCTGCTGACTCTTGGCAGACGCAGCCGTTCCTTAGAATAGTCTCCACGAAGCAGACAGAGTGGTTGAAATAGAGGTCTGGGTCACTCAGCAGAAGGAGGAACATTGCAAAACACAAAGAGAAAAGATGGAGCCATGGGGGGTTGTGAAGAAAGATGGCACAAGACTCTTTTATCATTCTCCCAACCGAGATGCCTCTCTGTTTATGAAGGTCACCTGGTATATATTTAATATAGCCTGCCAGATAGTGACATAGTTATCAGGTTCCAAACGGCCTTTAAGCTATCATTCCTATTCAAGGGGAAGAGAAATTTACTACCCCATGGGTATGTTTGTGTTCTGTTGAAGTCACTTGTAAGGTAGGTCAGCGGACGTAATCTTTGTACTTCAGCTTTCAACCATGTGTATTCCAAGTCCTCTCTCCAGAATCTTTCGAAGAGAAGACATTTCATTAAAACTTATGGAGCGAGAATTTAGTGGGAAGAAACCTATAATTTAATCAAATGAAAACCCTCTCCATTTTTAAATTTGGCATACATTTTAGGTACTCATGTGTTTGGGGTCATTTTTAGTTATTTTGGCTTTTTTCCCCCTGTTTTGGCAACCAAGTTGCACTTTGCTGATGAGATGAGAGGGCAAGAGGTCCATTAGAAACCCTGCGGGATTTCACAACTCTTTGCTGAAATCAGCACATATTTATTAAGGGGTGGGCATGAAGCCTCCCATCTGCTAGTTTTTTCAGGGTGCTGACAAGAACATTCTGATTCCCAGCTTGAGTGTGTGTGTGTGTGTGTGTGTGTCTTTTCTCCATGTTCTCTGACCAGAGGGCTGTCTTAATGTTCAGAGACAGACAAGAAATGATGCTTTCGTTTTCTAATTTGTCATTGTATGTAACGAAAGCACCCAAAACTTCAGGCTTACAGATATTTTTGCCAGCTTGCAAAATACACATAAGACCCGCCCAATATTACCTGTTCCTAGAATTGATCTTGACCTTTTGTTCCTCCTCATATCCCTGTTTCAGGGGAAACTCAGGCCCTGGTACAGGCAGGTATGCCTGAATTTTCTGAGAAAGGCAGGGGAAAGGGGAAACCTTTAGATCTGTTGTCTGCTTCCTTTCCCATGGAGAATATTCACCTTACTTTCTGGGAATAATAGGGTGGGACAGAAGGTAATTTTATCTTGCTTTCTTTAGGGGTTGTATTAGTTAACTCCTATGTCTTCATTCCAGCTGTGCTCCCCCTCTTTCCCTACCCACTTCTGTCTGGCAAATCTCAGGAAGTCTCCCCAGCCTCTCAGACGAGGCTGAACCTCTCTTTTATACACCCTGGAAGAGTCTGTCATTCTCCTTCACATGGTCTTAATTGCTTAATAATTTTATTTTGAAATTTCTTATTTAATATCAGTTTTAGATAGAATTCTGAGATGGCTGCCAAGATTCCCACCCCCTGATGTCTAAGTCCCTAGAGTGTGGGCAGGATGGAATGTCACTCCTGCATCCTGCATCATGTATCAATGTATGGCAAAGGTGAGGAAACTTGGAAGATGTAATTAAGGTCCCTAATGAGTTGACTTTAAGTTAATTGAAGGGATACTTTCCTGGGTGGGCAGAACTTAATCAGGTGAACCCAGGTGGTCCTTGAAGTCAGAGGCACTCTCCCGCTTGCCTAGAAAGAGCAAGCTGATGTGAATTTCACAGCTGCAAGAAATTGATTTCTGCCAACAACCAGGGAGCTTGGAGGAAGACGCAAAGTCTCCACAAAGATCACTGACCCGGCCAACGTCTTGACTGCAGCCTCCTGAGTCCCTGAGCAGAGGACCCAGCTAAGCCCTACCCAGATTTCTGAGCTATAGAACTGTGAGATAATAAATGGATACTGGTTTAATTACTAAGTTTTGATAGTTTGTTATTCAGCAACAGAAAACCAATACAATAGCTCAGGGTCAGTGTCTCTGATTAACCATGCGATCAGTGCCTACCATAGTGTCTGACAATAGAAAGCTTGCTAAGTATTTATCAAAGGACAGACTCGCCTGAATGAATGGATAGGTTTAATGGATTGTGAGTTGCCAAGTGGACATCAAACTATAAACAGAAATTTCACAACGAATTCACAAGAAATCAGTCAATGAACCCTGCTGATCATCTCCAAAGTCACTCCCCTACCTGATGAGAGGGATCAGATTGAAACAAAAATGAAAGGCCTCTTATAAATCTCTCCCATGTTTGTGTCTATTCTTAGGTCAGCCTGCTGAATTTTACATTCTTCTCCAAAATTCCCTGCATTGACTGAACCTTTTGAAAAGTAACTTACTCTTATGTCCTCCCTTCATCTCGTCCCATCACCTCCAGGAGACCACCTGCTCTACCACATTGGACTCAGCTGCAGGTCTGGGCCATGAATCCTGGGCAAGTTACCCAAGCAAAGCCCAGCAAAGCTCAAGGATGGGCTCATGACTCAATGAGAAGCAGTGTTTCTCCCTGAATCAGCCTGAGCCCAGCCACATCTGAAGAAAAGCATGGCCACGAGCTTGGCCACGATTTTAGCCACAACCTGGCTATGTGTGGATACACGGCTCTTGCAGCATCTCAGATGAGACGACATGTCTGCTGATTCACTTGCACCTGGGGTTTCCTGGCTGAACATCTGGAAAGGGCTTTTTTTTTCTAGATCAAGTTTTATTTATCTAAACGGATCTTTTAAAATTCATTTAGATTTCTTCAAAGCATCTGGACATGGTGCAGAATGTGGTTTATTTTGTCCACATTGCAGCAGACTCTATGCCATAACTTGCTGAAATTTGGGGTTGGCCATCAGTATACCAGCTGACACCAATTTTTACTGAGCAGCTATGTTCAGGGTGAAATAGGAGTAACGAAAGTGCCAATGCACGCTGCTGTTTCAGGTAAAGCTCACACTCAGGTAACCTAAATACACCTTTCTGGAACTATACACATCAAAATGTCTAAAGGGTCACTTAACAAACCTCAGAGCACCCAGTCAAGTGGAGGGTTTGAAGTTGGATTTGTTTGAATGATAAGAAACAAAGTTTATGTTCTGTGTTTAACAGTTTACAGTTTCTTGGGCAAGGAGCATATGTAATCTTAGCCTGTTTTTATACAAGAAGGATGAGAGAAGCACCAAGATGTTGGAAAGAGAACTGGATATGACTTTGGGATACATTGGGGAAAATAGCCTTCATGAGCTTCAAATTATTCACCTGTGAAACTCAGTTAACAATCCTTTCCCAACAAGATTATTGTTAAGATAATGAGGATGCTTACATGAAAGCACCTTGACTCTGACTCATAAAATGCTCAGTTAATTTTCTTGAATCTAAGGCTCAGAGATGTTTAGGAATTTGTCAAAAGTACTTAGCTTGGAAGAGAAAGAGCTAAGAATCAGATCTTTGCTTCCCATTTATTTTACTGGCCTCTAGAACTTGACCCAATAAATGCTTTTAAGAAAACAAGGTCCACCTCTGGCATTCCCATTCCCATTGGACATTAAGAACTTCTCTATTTCTTTGTTACAGGCTTCCTTCTCCCCAGTCCCATCCTTATTCAGTTGATCATAAATCCCTATTTCCTAGAAATCTTTCCAGGTGTTCAGAATATATCATTAAACTAAAAAAAATAAGCAAGGTCAAAATGCACATCTAATAAGAATGATACCATCCTTATCAAAAAAAAAATGAGGCAACCTTATATAAAAAACATAGAATAAACATCAATGCATTAATAGTTGTTGTCTTTCAGTGAATTAGAAGCAACTTTTATTCTAACTTTTGCCTCTCTAGAGTTTCCAAGTCTTCTACAAATGTGTGTGTGTGTGTGTGTGTGTGTGTATGCATTGTTTTGGTGTAGGAGAAAAAAATATCCCATTCTCTTTGAGTATCTCCCAACTCTCCCTTGAACAAACTCATATTTTTGTCTCTGGGTTATAAATTACCAACTGCTATAACCTTGATGTCTACATTCTCTGCATCTCTTCCCTCCTACCCTCGTCAAATCTGCTTCAGTTTCATGCTTCTACATTAATCCACAGACTCCAAGTGCCTAAAGCTTTCTAACGAGCTCGAATCATGGAAACAGCTGTCAGCTCTTGCACTAAATGTGTCAAATCCTTCCCATAATTAAAGTAATAATTCAGATGCTCACTTCTGAATATGAGAAGCCCACTTCTAAGGCAGATCTTGTAAATAAGCCCCTCAATATTTGCCAGTTCTTACAATAATGTCCACTTACAAATTATACAACATGATCTTTTCTCTTCCTAAATTGCAAACTCTCTGAAGGAGGAAATTATTTCCATCTTCTATACATTTCAAGAAGACCACATGTTTCTCTCTGAGCATCTGTGTTTATGAACTGTGAGTAAATTATGCCTTGGCAAATTAGCAGATTGAAGTGTTAAATTTACACACATTCAGACTTGTAAACTTAACCACTATTAACTTTTAATAAAAGTTTTAACATTCCTTTTCCTTTTCAAAATTTGGAGTAATATTTCTCACAGAGGACTTTTTTTATGCCAACTTTAACATTTATGGCTCCAACTGCTTTTGGAAATCAGAGAGCCAGACAGCCAAATACAGTAGAAAGATTTTTCTTTTCCTGTGTCATGCTTATTCCCCTCAAAAGCAACCGAAAGATGTTTCTCTCCAAGATTCTGAGAGATCATCTGTCCTGGGTATGGCAACTTTACACCGGAAGCAGAGGAAAAGAGAGGTTTAACATGAAGCTGTTGGGTTAACACAATGTCACTTTGGCTGCTTATGCTTTCTCTATGAAATGATGCAAAAGGGCAGGTAAAGTAGTTGAGACATAGAAGAAAACAGCAGATGCCTTAGGTGTCTGTAAATTTTACAGAGTCCACAATGGCTTCTTACTAGAGTTGACACTGGGTCATGATTCCTGAGAAGCCCCTGGACAGAACTTCTGCCATAGAGACCAGGATGCAGTCCACCCACCTGCACTAAAGATGTATTCCATCACATAGGAGGGTCCTGTGTAAGTTACCGGTTAAGTGGCAGGAAGGGTGGCCTTTCTGAGACAAAATGAAGGGTAGGTAGGCACCTAAGAGGCATGTCTCAAGGAGACAAAGATCTATCAACCCATAGATCTCCAAATTTTACCGTTAAGAGTTAATTCTCTGTATTAAAGCATACTGGGCCAAACTGACCTTGTAAAATAGGAGCTTACATACACACCAAGGCATAATTATGCTTTGAAATCTTAGCACCAAGCATTTGTCACATATACATATATCTATTATTCAGTCAGTTGTTAAATAATCTCTGATGGAAGTTAGAAGAATAGAATATTACCTGAGATGAAGACATCAGGTTCAAGAGACAATATCAAAAGGGGAAAGATCTCGTCAGCAAGAAAGCTGATAAACATGATGCCAAATTGGAAAATAACAAGACAAACCTGGCCTCTTGGTATCATCTGGGCCAGTCCCAGAGAGAAGACAAATTAAAGAAAATTATGGAAGAAGAAAAGAGGAGTAGGAGATATTAGAAGGGATTTTAACATGTTGGTAAAAGTAAATTCTTCTACTCTAGTCCTGTTTAATCCTGTGTGTGTGTGTGTGTGTGTGTGTGTGTGTGTGTGTGTGGTTATTGTTGCTAATGATAATGCTGGAAGGAACCCCTCTCTTTCCTCATCATGAATTTCATGTTATCAATATTTCCCACTGGATAAAACGATCTTCTGACAACATATTTTCATTCTTATAATTCTCTTAAGTATCAAATTTCTACAGGAAAATTTTTCTTAAAACATTCATGGATAGATAGATGATCTGGCTGTCTAGCCATGGGCACAGCAGGACCTACTTAAATTAAACTTACTATGATATTCTGGATATTTCAGATTATATCAAAAAGTCAAGTGTACCTTACGCAGTCCAAAAGAATTTTGTTTTTATACAGAACCTTAATGACATTTTAAAAAATTATATAGTTACAGCAAACACATTGGAAACCCATGCTAAAATTACATTTTGCTCACTTTGACTCAAGTGTCTGCCTCCTTCAGGCCCTAAGATTTGCCATTATCAATTAGCTATATAAACCATGCTGACAAAATCCCTCTTAGAACATTTTTTTTTTTCACCAGCATCTTGCTTCAGATCCCCACAAAATGACTCATTTAAATAAGGCCCATAGGGAACAGCTAAGTAAATGACTAATGTTTAACATTCAGGAGAGAACAGGAAATTACCTTTATGTTTATTATTTGGAGGAGAGACTGAAGACTTTGGACAAACTACTAAAAAATACTTGAGTCCCAGAGAGTGTCACTCACCCATTTGCTTAAATGTTGCTATTAAATTTGCAAGTGCCTCAGTTTTAAAGTGGGGATTGGAAGATGCTATTACAATACACACAAAATTAACTGATGATAATCATTTTAATTTTGATATTTAAAGAAATAGAAGTTACAAGTTCCTGGAGGAAAGAAATGAGGTCTTATTTCCATTTTGACTTCTAATCTTGCATTTGTCTGTCTGGTCAAGTAGAGTATAATTAACAAGATTCTGTTTCAATTTACACTTAAGTCACCCATCTTAAACCATCCTGACAATGAAGCCTTTTAATTTGACACATCATATGAGTTTTGTATGGACTTCACAGGAAAAAATTTCTTCTTGTAAAGAAAGACTGTATGCTTTCAACAAGGTCTACAATTCATGGAACTAACAGTGTTCTGCCTTTTCTTGCCTTCTACAAAACTCCCATACTAATACCATCTCAATCACAACATCTCCACCTCCACCTCCATCTATCCTAACATTAAAAAAAATTACCTTTCTAGATATAGTGTTTTCATAACTCTAGACTTAACCAGATGTACTAGACAAAGTTTACAATAAAATATCATACAGATTCTTTTTTTTTTTATTGATTTTGGTGAGAAGATTGTTCTTATCGATTCCTACTGCTGATTGGTTATGTTAGTCTTTTCATTAAAAACCAGTTCTTCAGTCCAGCATTTTCCCAGGAAACACTCCAATGCACACTAATAATGACTCTTGTCTATTGACAAAATTGACATTTCCAGCATGTCAAGTAGCCGACCTTTGATTTTCCTGGCTATCATGGAAAGAGAGCATGGATAAATCAAATCTGCTGATCATCCTAAATGATACTTTGGCTGGAAATTTTAGCCAAACCTGATGATTACCTGTGAGTAGACCTTTTTATTTTCTAACCTTTCCTCTTTCCTTTTCTTCTTTCTTTTTTTTTTTTCCTTGACAAAGAATGAAATAGCAAGAGCATGTAATCTTTCAGATCAGACAAGCGAACAACCACAGACATCATCAAGTTTGCTTTATTCATCAGCAAAATTCTATTTAATAACTAAATAATTCTATTTAATAGCTAAATAATTTCCTACAATCACAATAGGAGTTATTTCCATATTCTCCTTCACTTGTAAACGGGAAAGCAGATTTTGATCTTTCAGTTTATATGTAAATGTAGTGGGAGATGCTACACTACACCTAGTGTCTCTATAGATTGGTTTACACACTGTTCACTGGGTCAAGAGTCAAGGACAGCCCCTTCTGTCTATTTGTAATTTACAATAAAAGCACAACTTTTTAGCAAAATAAAATTGATATTTTCAGTTCTCTGTTTTCTAATTCCATATGTGCTGAATTCTTTAGACTTTCACTCATGTGTTCTCCTACACATAAAAAACTAAGACCAGAGTAGGCCCACACCCAATTTTAAGTAAGTAATTATCTCTTGTATCTTTTCCTCTTCTCCTCTCAAGTATTACCCTTACTCTTTTTCACCTTTCCAAAATCACAACCCACAAAGGAACCCTGTTCTAAATTGAACCCTAAAGATCCTTCAAAGTTGACCTTTGCTTCATCCCATTCCTGGAATTTTGTTAATTATGTAAGTCAATCTGATAAACTATTGTTTTCTATGGGAACATTGGTTTAATAAGTTACTCTTCATAAATGACATATTTGCATTCCAATAAAAGTTCTCATTACCTTAAACATGTTCCACATTGTATTTTTAAAGGTAAAGAAGGGCATCCTGAAATAAATGTTCTTGAGAGTTTCTGATGTCTTGGAAGACTGATAATGGAGATATTTTGGGATTAGTAGAATCCTAGCATAGTTAATGAAATGTTGACCCTGTCATTTTCTTTTTACTTAACTGAGGTACAAAGGTCACTCAGTGAACTGGGTACACAATTAGAATTCAAGACATTTGCTATTTTCACTCTCATAGAGTTCTTCCTCACCTTTACCTTTCACTCTCTCTCTGCATAAAGTCCCTTCTACTATCTATCAGTCCTAAATTCTTTCCTAATTCAATTATTTAAGTTTCCAAAAGAAAAGAATAATGTGGAAGCCCAGGTTGCTCTAATTTTTGAGTAATGAGGGAACAGAGTAAAACCAACAGATTTTGAAGACATGGTAATTTCCACAAAAATAACTATTTCAATTTAAGTAGTTAGGACAGAGAAAAACAAAACAAGTTAATTGAGAAAGGTAATAAGGAAGGGGAGCATTTCAAGAATCCTAATTTTCTAGGATTCTCATTTAATATTATACTATGTGACCTACTAGCATTGGGAAGAAATGTCTGTCCCCAAAGGCTTAAATGATTATCTGACAAAAGCTTTTCTGAATGTGTGAACTTGTGATGGCGACATTCCTCAGCCTGCACATTGTCCATCTGCCAGAGATTCAAGATTTGCTGGCACCATAGGGAGCTGTCCTTCTGATAAAACTCAACAGTCCAGAGAGATTTGGTCCAGCATTCTTAGGTGATTGTATAGTGTAGTCCCTGAAAAGAAACAGAAGGGCATTTAACTCTATACAGAGGCTTGCATTCACCCACAAGTGACATTACTTTAGAAATTAAAGGTGAAAGCAAGAAATCCTACATTACTCAGGAAATCCCTGTCAATTTCAGTGACTAGCTGCAGAGAAACACATTAAAGAGAGCATTTCTAATGTCCTGATCTCCTCTTGGACAGTATTCCTGCCAGGGATACAATGCTGATATCAGGCAGGTCATTATTACACAACGCTTTAAAAATCATATCTGGTAACTTAATCTCTGGGACAATATAAACCCCTCTCTGCTAAGTTACTTTCCAAGTTGCATCTTTAAAAAAATAGGAAAGGCAATGTAAATCAAGGAAATTGTCTAGTTTTCACCACCAACCCCCAAAGTATTTTTCCCCTGGTGTTTTCCCTTCACACAATTGCTCCAAAGCACCAGATGCACAGAGATGTAAATATCTGCCTTTGGATGGTGATGAAGAATTCGAGGAGCAATGTGGTACAAGTCAAGAAAACTATCTCTACTATTGTCACACTCCAGTGAATGAAATTGCTCCCAATGCTTCCTTGGGGGCTACGTGGAAGCTTGAGTAGACGCCTGATCAATGTCTAGGGTGTAACCACCGTGAGGCAGCAGCTCAGGAAATCCATGCCCTGGGCTTTCTCTGCGCTTGGCACACACTGCACCCTCATAAGGGGAAACCCAACAGTTTTCACACATGATAACAATCCCAGGGAGGCCAGGCTTTGGAAGAGAAGGCTGGAGCGAAGAGTAAATGACTCCCCAATGAACACACCAAGATCTCTGATTTCCCAGATCACTCCTTTTATTGAATGATAATGAAATCTGGTCTCCATACAATTTCTTCCTGCAGACAAGTTATGCTATAAACTGTTTTGGCATTGGCTATACAAAAGAAGTTAAAGGGAGAAAAAAAGGCACGGGACATAATGTCTTTCCTTGTGGATTTTTCTCTACGCGGTGGCAGGGTACACCAACAATTTCTAACATAAGCAGTAGACACTTTTGATTAATGCTTTAACAGGGGCAGCAAGATCTGACACAGAATTTGTCAGAAAATATAAGAGGGCCCGAAACAAATTATTTATTACTGCAGAACCCTGCACAAGGCAGCCACAACAGGATAATAGAGTTTGGCTGTGAAGATAAAAGGAGTGAAAAAATTGGAAGAATTTTTTTCCCACCAGCTGGTAAACATAATGCATAAATGACACCCTTCCCTTTTCTAGGGTAGAAATGTATACAAGGGCATAAGTAGACACAGTATTGAGAATTCCTAGTCCTGACTGAGACTTTCCTAGTTCATCTGCCTTCTCTTCCTTCCACCTGGGGGTCAGCAAGAGGCGGCGAGGGCAGAGTGCATTCACACAGGAGAGAAAATAGCTGGGCAAGCTCTGTGTAGACACAGAGTGCTTTGCACACCATCAGTGCTTGACAAAAGAGCTGAATAAGCAGGCAGGGATGGGAATATGCCAAGACCTTACAAACCGTGAGTCTGAAGCATGAACCTTAGCCTCATTCTGTTCTCTTAGCCAGTAGTAAGTCTGGCCTAAAAAAAAGAATAAGCCTCCAAAAAAGAAGGTGAAAGAAATTATTTAACACACACAAAAAAAAAGTCTACAAATTTAGGTTCCCCAACTGAGAGTCAAAATCTGATGGCCCCAGGACGGCCTGCCTGGGATGGCACTTCACTGCCAAGCCCTGATTGTTGTCACCAAAACACAGAAGTCCCACTGCCCTGTCATCAGCCTTGAGCTTTTACCTAAGGTTTCCCTCCTCAGTTCTGACCATCCACCCTACCTGGGAATTTTGGAGACCAGAAGCCTGTGTGTCCCCTTAGCAGGGGCAGCTCTTTCTCCAGGTTTGCGTGCTGCTCTCCTGTACTAATCATCGGCGCATTGTCTATAGTCTGTATTAAAATAGTGCATTAGCTATCGTCGTCGTCGGCAGCCGTCCGTCTCGAGAGACGATGGTGTAGCTTCTTAAGAGTCTATCTGCACCGCCGAGAATGGCTGTGCAGTCCGACTCGGGAGTGACATGGTATCTGTCTCCTCCCGTGTTGAATCGACATCTTGTGATGACGCTGAAGCTACAGAGCCTGGGCAGGGTAATATGGAGGGTCTGCTGTTGCCCATGCAGCAGACCCCCCCTCTCTTCGCAGCTGAAGGATCCAAGGGAAAGACGGAGTCGATACAGCTTGGGTTCAGGTGCGCCGCAGGAGTTGCCGGTGTTGACTACAACGTCAAACCGCCTTAGGGACTCCGGCTCCGGATTTTCGATTTTCTGTCGGGGTTTACTCCCTTAGCCTTTCCCCTGAAGAGGTATGCCGCAAGGCAGCGGAGGTTTTTTGGAGTCAGAGTTTTCCTTCTCTGATGTACCCTGACTGGAAGATCGAACCAGCGACACTTAGCTCGCTGGCCGATGCTCAATCCACTGAGCTAAACCAGCCAGGGCTGCATTAGCTATAGTTTGTAGTAATCGGTGCATTGGCTCTAGTCTGGAATACATGGACAGCATCTCCCATAACAACCACCTCATGTGCCTGCTTTCCCAAACCATGCTTCGTGGTGATGATGGGATACCCTAGCACTCCCTCATTCTATACGTAGAAAAAGACTCTCTGACCCACCCTGCTTCAGTCATGGGACCCATCAAAGGAGCTGGTTATCTCCCCAACTTTTCTCTCCATACTCTTTTTCAAAAGGGGTCCTTACCCTCTTCGACTGCAGGGGTCTTCTCATTCCTGAAACCTTTGATGGCAACCTTGCTACGACGTAAATAGCTTTAGGGAGTCCCTGCTCCTGGATTTCAAAAATCATTCTTTTTAGACTGTTTCCTCTTTGACCATTTAAGCTTGCATCGCATAGTAAACTGTGATGAGAAAACCAGGTGGAAATGCTTTCCAGGGAAAAATGAATGGAACCATTAAAATAAGATAAATGAGGCTACACTGAACAGAAAAATTTGGCTTTAGAGCTTCTGTTATCTCCACCTTAACACTGCTTATCAACACTGAAGCTCACATACTACCCTTAATTATAATATAAACATAACTATGCCCAAGAGTATCGGTTCAAAGTCTACTCTGCCTGTTGGCATTGCAAAGGGATGTCAAATCACTCTAAATTCTTTCTAAGATTTCTATAGGGACTTGGGATTGATTAACAACAGCATTTTCAATTTTACTGCAAACCAGTTTTTGAAAACAGCATAACTTTTGTTTCCTGAAAATAGGCACTTTAAAAAATGCTGCATGCATAAGGAGAATCTTTGAAGACTCACCTCCCCCAGGACTCACATCGTCTGAGCACGTAATCAGTCTCCGCAACAACCGTTTGCTCTGTCGGTCCTCTTTTCTGAGAGTCTGGTGACAAGGGGGGTATTATTGGATGAATAGAGTAACGCTCTATGACCCAATTTATTGAGTTATTAGCGTTGGTGATGAACTGCTCACAGTAGGAGTGGTCTAGGCTCACCTATCAGTTACTAAAATCACAGACTGGTATAATGGGCCCTGACCACAGCTAAAAGTTGAGCTTCTATTAATTTGACACATTGATTAAGTCACTTAAGAGATTATGCCTATTTACCAATAAGATGAAGACAAAAATTATCTCTACTTTTTTACTCTAAACACACAATGTGGAGTTGATAATGCATATTCATATAACTACTTGAAATTATCTCTGCACAAACATGTTCCTTTGCCCTTGTGTCTGCACCATCTCACACCATGAAAAGATCTAACAGCCTCTGTTAGGCTCATCCTCATCGACTTTTTAGCTCTTGTCAAGAGCAGTCTTGGCTAATATTTGCCTTGTCTGACCACTCTCTTCTCTGTTAGTTGATGCCAACTTAACTCTGTCTTCCACTTGCTAATTTTTAACATAAACTATAATATTAACTATAACATGAAGGAAAGAGGTTAAAGTGATGTATATGGTTGCAAGGCTTCTACGTTTTACTTGAAATGGTAAAATATTAATTCTAAGTGGACTTCGGAAAGTCAGGTATGTATAATGCAATTCCTTGAACAACAACTATAAATTAATATGAAGTGTTATAGTCAAAAGGGGAATTTATAATTTGAAATGGAATACTACAAAACACAGTAGTCCTTCTCTATATCACGGTTCACTTATTGCGGCCTCACTGTATCATGGGTTTTTTTAAAATATTATATTTAATTATTTATCGCAGATTTTTTTGCTATGTCATGGAATTTTGTGGTACTGTATTCATATGTTGTTAAAGTGACATAAGTTTAAGAGTGTAGAATATGTTTAAGAACATAAGTAGTGTTTATGAAAGTGTGGAAAAGGTTAATAAGGGAGTGGGAAAGGTTAATAAGGGACTGGGAACTGTTTATAAGTGTGTGGGAAGGGTTTATAAAGCCTTAAAATATATATAAATACTAAAGTCAATGTAAGGTTTCTACTTCACAGATTTTCACCTATCGTGGGGGGGTCTAGAACGTAATATCCGCGATAAGTGAGGGAATACTGTATTCATGTAAGCCAGATGAAATCAGGAGAGGGGAACAGAGAAAGAGAAAACAGAGAGAACAAACAGAAAACAGTCATAAGGTAGACTTAAATTCAACCGTATTCAAATAACCATTAAAGGACATAGACTGTCAGATTGGATTTTAAAAATAGAAAAACATTATTCTATCAGAAACATTTTAAATATAACTATCCAAAAGAGTTAAAAGTAAAAGAATGGAATAAGATATACAATGTGAATGCTAATTCTAAAAAGCTAGAGGGGTTATATTAATATCAAAGTAGACTATAGAATAAGGAATATTTGCAGGGGTAAAAATGAACATTAAATAATGACGAAATAATCAATTCACCAAGAGGACATGAGTTCTAAATGTGTATGCAGCTAACAACAGAGCTTCACAATACATAAAGCAAAAATGGAGAGAGGTACAATTATACCCAAGTTATACTTGGAGACTTCAATACACTTTCCTTAGAATTCAATATAACAAGTATACTAAAATCAGCAAATGTATGAGACCCAACACCATCTCCCAACTTGATCTGAATCCTGTTTAGCAAGTATGATACCCAACAACAGCAAAATACACATTTTTTCACACTTGGATTATTTGTTAAGATAGAGCATATCCTGGGCCTTAAAACAAACTTAACAAATTTAGAAGAATTTAAATCATTTAAAGTATGTTATCTTACAATAACCAAAGTAAGCTAGAAATAAAACAAAAGAATATCTATAAAATCTTCAAATACTTGAAAATTTTTTAAATTAAACTCATAGTTCAAAGTAATCCACTAGTCAAAACAGAAGTCTCAAGGGAAATTAATAAATATTTTGAACTGAGTGAAATGGAAAAAGGGAAAAAGGTAAAACTAAAATGTTCAGGAAAAAAAATATGAGATGACAAATAGTTTTGTTTTTTAATTGATTTGAGAGAGATACGGAGACAAACAATGATTTGTTGTTCCACTTATTTATATATTCATTGCTAGATTCTTGTGTGTGCCCTGAGCGGGGATCGAACCTGCAAACTTGGCAGATGGGATGATGCTCTAACCAACTGAGAACCCTGGTAGGGCCCAGACAAGTAGTTCTTAAGTACAACCCCAAAAGCATATCACAGAAAAAAACTGATAAATTATCTTTACCTTTTTTTTTTTTTTTTTTTAGATATATTGGTAGTTTACCTCTTTATGAATTGAAATAACTTAGATATGCCTCATAAAATATGTTAGTTTTTTTTTTTTGTTTTGTTTTGTTTTGTTTTTTCAATTACAGTTGTCCCCTTTTCCCCTAATTTCTCTCCCCCACCCAACCCACCCCCTCTCCCGCAATCGCATCCCTCCCCGTTGTCCAGGTCCATGAGTCTTTTATATGGGTTCTTTGACTAATCCCTTCCCTTTCTTATCCCCCTTCTCTCCCTCTCCCCTCCCCCCTATTGACTGCTATTCTGCTCTTTGTTCTATTTAGTTCCTTTGTTTGTGTTGTTCTTTAGTTTCCTGTATTAGGTGATATCATATGGTATTTTTCTTTCTTTGCCTGGCTTATTTCACTATATCTTTACCTTTAATATAATAATTCACATTTATCGTATTTCTAATTCAGTTTCTCAACCTTAGCATTACTGACATTTGATTGAGAAAGAGAATTCTTTGTTGTAAGGGATTATCCTGTGTATTGTAGAATTTTTAACAGTAGCACTAGCTGTCAGTAATATGTACCTCAAGCCCTGCCCAGTGGTGACAACAAAAATGTATCTAGACATTGTCAATTGTCCTTTGTGAAGACAAAATCACCCCCTAGCTACCCTTTGTTTATCAGTCTTTCAATGCACAGAAAATTTAAAAACACTTTACATAATCAATTTATCAATCTTTCCTTTACTGTCTGAGATTTTCATTTCTTCTTTAAAAATGTATTCCTTTCCCTGCAGTTATAATGATATTCTCTCCTGTTTTCTTCTGGAAGTTTTACACCGTCTGCAATTCATTTCTATGGAGAGTAAAGACTGAATTTTATTTTGTTTCATACAGACAACCAGTTGTCCCAGTATCATTCATTCACCACTAATTAGCAAAGCTACTTTTGTCACATATTTCTATTCGAGTTGTCCCTCTAATATGTTTCTCTTCAAATTAGCTTGACTTTTTATTTATTTATTTAGTTTATATATATTTTAGAATTGAGTTATCAGATCCTTTTTTACAGAATTTTAATTGAGAGTCTGTTGAATTTATAGATTAATTTGGGAAGAAACAATATTTTTGTAATAGGATGTGCTTCTATAAAGGTTTTTTCTCTCCATTTATCATCTTTGAAATTGTCTTTAAATAAAGTTTTATAAGTTTTTAAGTAAATTTCCAGCCCAAATTTTGTTAGATTCGTTTATAAGAGTTTGTCTTTTGCAACTATGTAAATGTCAATTTTTTTAAATTAAAATTTTCCACTAACGTAGAAGAAGCCAATGGTCTTTTGTATCTTGATATTATATCCTGCAACCTTGTTGTACTCTTTCATTAATTCTAATAGTTTGTCAGTAAATCCTCCTGGGTTTCATTAACGAATACTGGCTGTTTTATTTCTTCCTTTTCGTTACTTATAACTGGTTCTTCTTGTCTTACTCTGATAACTACGACCTCTAAATAATTTTAAATGGAAGAACAGACAGATGACATTCTTGTCTTGTTGCTGAATTTAAAGAAAATGTTTTGCTTTCTCTCTCCCTCTCTCTCCCTCTCCCTCTCTCTCTCTCTCTCTCTCTCTCTCTCTCTCTCTCACACACACACAGGTTGCATAATAATTTCTGTTTATGAAAGTAGTAGTCTTGACAGTACTCCTTCTTTCTTTATCCATTCCTAAAATACCCATAAAACTCAATTGTAAAGATTGTTTTTCTAATAATTAACAGCAGCTTCATTTGTTTACATCAAAAAACAAGAAGCAGTGGAACTTAATTGCTCGTGATTGTCAGCACTTCCATGGCCCATCAACATATCTTCCCTTCAGGGATACCTGTGTTTATTATTATCACCCTTACTCCTCCCATTTCCTTCCTCTCCCTGGTCCTATCCTGCTTTACTTCCATCCAGTGACTCATGTTTTAAGGAAAATTGAAAAAAAGCCTCAAGTTCCAGAGAGGGCAAAGCTGTAAGTTTATATGAAAGACAGCATGTCAACAGCATTGCCAAAAAAAAAATTAATAAATCAAAATAACAGATGGGTTAACCAAAATAATAAAATATATAACTCTTGGGTGTCATGCGAAACTTCTGGAATGTCTGAGGTTTTCTTATTCCCTTTTTTAAAAAAATACTGGTTTCCTGTAGGATATCTCCCTGGCTTTTCAGCATTCTCATAATCGCCTTTGGCAACTTCCAGGTTTCTTTTTTAGCTATATCTGATGAGTTGCAGTGACTGCTTCCTCTCCTCACATAAAAAGTCAACGTGCAAATTCACATGTTTAAAACGTGTCCATAAATGGTAAGAATTTGAGACATAAGAAAGAAACTTGAAGGAGTGTGAACCACAAATAACATCAAGAAAAGGCACAGATAAGAGAGTGCACGTAGAAGCCGAGATTAAATCCAGCATGAAGACAGGCATGAAACTAATCTGAATTCTTGAAAGAAATCAATCAGCGAAAGAACATGTGGTTTTTCTGAATAGACAACAGGACACAAATTTTCACTTGGGCATTAAACTTGTTTTGTTCTGGCACTTTCTCTGACTGAAAGATAAATGGTAGGAAAAATGGTTTTTGATTATGGAAGAGGATGTGTTGTTCACCTTTTCAGGTTGATGCTGAGGAGAATTGCTGTTTCATTTCATACACCCCACGGATCCATGGAAATGAATTTCAAAAAGAGGAAAACCAAAGACAGAAGGATGTAATGAGCATTAAAATTCACGGCTCTATTTTTTCCAAAGTTGCTTTGAAAAAAAAAATATTAAGTATACCTTTTTTATGTGGGTCTGGCAAAAAATGAAAAGCTATGAATAACCCTAGTTTTAACTCTCATCTCTCTGATCTTAAGCAAAGTCCAGAGAGGTCTGGTGATTCTCCCAGGATCACACAGAAAACTCCAGTCTTCGGCAACTCGGTCTGGTTCTCTTTCTGTTGCATCATGTGCTTAATAATTGTTCCTTAAAATATTGTGTAGTGTAGATATTATTTCTCTCCTCGGTTATCACAATACAGGCAATTGGATTCTTTTTCACTAATAGAAGTTAGTTAAGAACAATAATCTGCAAATTCCTGGATTCACTTTTATAAAGTATACCAGGAACATTAAATTTCCGAAATTATATCATTAGAAAATATAAAACAAATAGTTATTACAGAATCATAAGTGGAGACTAAGGCCCTTTGCATTTTGTGGGCCATAAGCAAAAAATTTTGGAAGTGGATGTTTCTGAAAGAAGTGTCCAGAGATATCTTTTTAAATGCATTTTAAATGTGATTAAGTACCTTTTTTAAAAAATAGCCAAATAATTCTGAAGTAAAATAGTCATTCTTAAACAATGTAAAGATCATGTCTAAAGTCTAAGTAAATGTTTAGTCATTCCAACAGGAACACATCATAAAGAAAACAGATAAAGAAGATATCAGATTGGTTAAATGCATTCTTTATTCATGGTTTACTCACTGAAACATTGTTCATGGCTTCCTTACTGATTTTTACGGTCTACATATTTCTTTTTAATTTTTTCTCTTTATGTTTCCCAAGTTCACAATTCACACAAAATACCCATTGAAGCAGACAGAGTAATGTTACAAAAAATTTCAGAGCTCTTTGGGGATTCAAATAGGTTTTCACAATAAAAAGTGGATTACCCGAAGGGTGCAGAAATGCTTGAAACCTGACAACGGGAACAGGGGGCCAGACTAGGTCGGAGAGTGTCGAGGGGGACTGAAGCCGTGTAGGATTCAGGCAGTGAATCTTCAATCTTGGAAGCCAGGCCAAGCACCAAGCCAGAAGAGAGTCAGACAGCACTGGACATGGCTACAGTGGAAGGGGGTTGGGGGGAAGACACTTGGCAAAGATGCCCAAGGTTGCGGTTTCCTGATAATTGAAGATGACATAGACAGCACCGAAGGGCTTGCTTCATTATATTATTGTGAAATTTGGACTCAAATAGAATGAGGCAACCCCACAAGTTAAAGTGTTTTTAAAGTAGCTTAATAATCACTTTGAAAACAGAACACTCTCTCTGCAGCATGATCAGAACTTTGATCAACAAACACCCAAGGGACACAACGAATCATTTATGAACAAGTACAAGTATCACTGTGGAGGCAAACTTGGACCGCACTACCCCTAGAAAGATGCTTTTCTTCTTCAGTTATGAAACCTGGTGGTAGCGTTATGTGCTACAATGTTTTACATAGATTCTGTAGGAAACTTGCCCTCATTGAAGGAGGTATAAAAATTATAGCAGGTAACACAAAGTTCTTTGATTTTTTAAAAATTAAAGGTATTAAACTTTTTAGATTTCCCCCATTATGTTTTTTCATTTAAGAATCAGCTGCCAAAAGCATCAAACCCCACCTGGGCATACAACCAACTGAAACAGAGTTTTCTTCTCGGTGTTCATCTTCTGGATTCCTTGATGACACAATTTCATATTAAGTTATACTGCAGAGATAAAGAAGATTGGCTACAATCAGGGCTCTCTGTCAAGTGGGGTTGGGAGACAGAAGAAGAGGAAGAGGGAAAAAGGGAGGAAGACCACAACCATCTTGAGGTTAGCAAGTTTCCCAACCTTATGCTGTTTGTAAATTTCACCCAGCTGTCAGCCTATCCTACACTCGTCATCTGGACCAGACCATGGCTTGAAAACCATGCCTCAATCATAGTGTCCCTTGACTTCAAATGACTCCACAAATGGGTCACTAGCTGTGCTGGAGTACCAGCTCTTCCTCTGAATTCCTAATCCATTTCTTTAACAACTACTGTTTCTTGAACATTTCCAGCAATCATTCATGCATTCATCTGTCTATTCAAAATGTGGATTTCTTTTTTTTTTTTTTTTTTTAGCACCTGCAATGTTTAGGTCCTATGTTGGCACTAGGAATGGAACATTGAACAAAACCATCGCTGATTTCATAGTACTCACATTTCAAGGAGGGAACTGTTCATCATTAGAATAGAAAAACATCTCATAAAGTTGGAACATAGTGAGTGAAAGTGTTCTGGCCAAGGCTGGGACCACAACGTACTGTGAGCTTCTTGCGTGGTGAGGAATTAAAGCTTATTAAGCACTTAACGTGTGCTCAGCCTTATGGGAAAGCACTGTATCCTCCCTGGGTATGGAGTGGAGCTGGATGCTTTCTAAAGTATCCCTTAAAATCTCGATCATTTTGTTGGCCACTATAGTTTATGGTAGACTTTCTATAAATTTTTCACTAGAGCTTAAGCTGTGGCAAAGAAAGAAATCTATATTCATGAGGTCTCTTAAAATGACTTGAATTTTTGAGGGGAAAAGGGGAGAGGACTTTCTAATAAGTCATGTAATATAGTGAAAACATCTACACTGAGATTCAAATCCCAGTTCCCCTACTAACATTTTTGAGCTTCCCCAGTGAGTTGAGGTTAATTTATGCCTCTCAGTATTATTGTGAGGATTAAATATATTTTAATATGTAACTCATGCCTCTAGTGTACCAGTCACTGTCCCTGCTACTGAGGATGTAGTAATTAACAAGACACAAAGTCACTGCCTCTATGAGCTGTCTTAGTTCCTTATGCCTTTTCTTTGTCTTTTTTATTTTAGAGGACTTCATTTGGTCACTTGTGAATAAAAGACAAGGTGAAGGGTGCAATGGGGGGAGGGGGAGTGGGACAACTGTAATAGAAAAACAATAAATAAATCAAAATTAAAAAAAAAACTTTTAGGTATAATCAACAAATTTTTAAAAAAAAAGAGAGAGAGAGAGAGAGACAAGGTGAAACTCTCCGCCTTCTCCAGGTAACCATTGACAATCTCATACCTGATTAGATAGCCCCACCCTGAGCTAGATCTGTGGCCTCTCAGGTGGAAAGCAGAGGAGGTATTCAGAATCTAGCCAAGCCTGTTCCCTGGAGTGGCAATCCCTGGGGAGGGTTTGCAGATCCTGGCTGAATGGACAAAACATCACCTTACATTCAACGGGTTCCCTGATAAATACATTCCAAATCTATCTGCAAATCTTAAACCATGTGCCTTTATTTTAAATGCCCTCAATATTGAAAAACCAGTAGACTCTTTACCTCCACTCCATTCTTCTCTTTCTCAGCACAATGACAATACTGTTCTAAGCACTGACTATTATGCAATATCTTATGGTGTCTCTAAGAAAATCTTAAAAACGGGAAAAATGTTTATTCCCAGGGTGAGTTAAAAAAGTATTTTAAGAGCTAGGGCATACATAAATCTTGAAAAATTATTAATGAATAAAACACAAATATAGTTTAACTTTTCTATATGGTTAGAGAACCTACACAGTAGCCTGTGAAACATACAGGAAGGATGACAATCAGAATGTTGGAGCTCATATTGCCCAAAGGCTTCTTAGAGTAGTAAACACCAGATATGTGGGCACATTTTTTAGTTTTTATTTTTCATCTTCCAAGTTATCACTTCACACCCTCCATGAGAGCGAAGCTTAGTGCTCTGGAAAAGTGATTTGCTGAATTCTCTGCAATTTTTTTTATATGCCTAGAAACATGAACATGTTAAAAATTAAGTTACAAGGAAAAGAGGAGAGAGAGAACTGAGCTAAATGAAATCCGTCGTAATCCTTCCTGAAGTTAATCTAATGACAATCAGCTCTCAGAAAGGTGATTATATTCACCCTCCCTCCTGTCATTGGGGCTATGTCTTTACTGCTATTTCTGCAAAACTAGAGATGCTGTGGACAGAGCAGGCACTAGAAACGGAGAGTAGTGTGCAGGGTCTGATCTGGCTGTGAAACAATTAATTTGAATATAATGAAGTTAAACAACTGCAGTTTCCTGGTTGTTGGTATTTGTTTTATTTTGTTTGTTTGTTTGTTTTTTAGTCTACTTCTTGTTTACATAGCTCTGGTTCAATTTTGCTCATTTGTTTGTGTTGTTCATTAGTTTCCTGTAATAGGTAACAGCATAAGGTATTTTTCTTTCATTGCCTGGCTTATTTCGCTAAGCATTATTCTCTCTAGTTCCATCCATGTTGTTGCGTGCGAATGGTAGAAGTTCATTCTTTCTTTCTGCTACATAGAACTCCATTGTGTAAATGTACCACAGTTTTTTGATCCACTCATCTACAGATGGGCACTTAGGTTGTTTCTGTTGGTATTTGTTTTTATATCCAGGCTGATGGTGGGTTTGACTTTAAAATCTGATGGACTTAAAACTGTTTCGTTTAAGGCTTGAGCCTGACACCTTTGGGTGAGAGAAAACATAAGTCACTTTAAGGTGGGAGTTGAGTTTTTCTTCCTTTTATTTTATTTTTAAAGTGACTGAGGAAAAGTGAATCAGCTGTATTTTTTATTTGTTCAAGTTCCAAAAAGCTATTTCAGGAAAAAGTGTCTTTGTTTTACATCAAATTCTGGGTCTTTTTCAGCAGAAATGAATCAAAGGGAATGAGAGCAATGTGAGTTGACTTTTTTTTTTTTTAAGGAAACAGATGAGAATCTGGTGTCAAATGTTTTTGTCGAGAGTTCTGTAGTGATGATAACTGAAGTTGCTTTCTAGAACGCATAGGAAGTAATTGTGACCAGATTTGTTTTTGTTGTATTCACATCCCACTCCATTTCCCCAACACTCACCCACCCTTCCAACCCTCCATCTCCAAGGACGTCATTTCTTTTTTTCCAAGGATAACCACACAGGAAAATAATGGACTCAGCTCAGGGACATCAAAACCGTCCAAACAGTCTTTCTGAAAGCAGGGACTTGTATCATTCTGCTTCACTATTGAATGAAGAGTATTTTTCTCATGTTGAGCTTTTGAGGATCTATATTCTTAGACACTGTGCCAAAAATAATGGACTTGCCTTTTCTTACGTGGGAACTTTCCCTGTGACTGAAATTGCCCAAACAAACACTGAGCACTGATTCTGTTGGCCTCCCAGAGAGAGATGGTGGAAAAAGAAATTGTCCCTCCAACTCGAGGATTTTTTTCTTTTTCCCAGTGGGTCTTAATAACAGCAATATGAAAACATATTGTGGGTTTACAGTAATTATCAACACTACTATATGTAAATAGAAAAGAATTCATTTTTATTTCTCGTGCTGAAAATTTCAGAGTTTGGAGAAAAAATAGTTGCATTAATTCTTTCCTATAGTCTAAAATATTCTTCAAACAACTATAACTAACATATCACTCGAGAACAGTAATCAGAATAATCATATGTTCAACACGAAAATCAAGCTATATATAACTGAATATTTCCACAAAAATCTCTGGGTCAGAACTTAGTAACTGGCCACACCTAGCTGGAACGGAGGCCATCAACACAGTCTCGATTCAGAATGGCCATGGATTCAGCTAAAAAGCAGAGATTCCATCACTGACATAGAAGAGGGGAACAAACTCAGAATAACAAGTAGAAGTGTCTGCCTATTGCCCTATCAAACAAATGAATGGAAATAGAAGAAAGTTTGCTCAAAGATCCATCAGGCCTTGAAATGTATTCCACCCACCCCCCGGGCCCCCTGCTGGCAGGGTAGGGGCTAAAAGGTTCTAGAATTCAGTGGTAGAATGAAGAATCAGAATGAACATGCCTAGTTTACAAACACAGACTGGCATTCTTCTGCCTGGACTTTCAGTCAAACCACATCAGCACAGTCTGTAGACACATTTGTATCACCAGACAACTAAAAGTTTGAAACATATGCTAATTATAGGGCTAAGCAGAGAGAAAGATAGATTAGCCTGATCAGTCAACAAAAAAACTAGAATTCTGTTCTGTCAGAGACAGAAATGATATTTTTGGAGAAATTCAAGTTTTAATAACTAAGGTAAAAATCTCAATTCACCCTGCTAAAAAAGAATTAGAACATGGATTTATCTAACTATAGCAATATCACAAATATTCCAAAAAATGAAATAAACCGTATGAAAATCCTAACAAATCTACACAGCACTAACCAAAAATAAGGTATTACTATTGTTTGAGGTGATAATGTTAGAGCAGTATTAAAATCCAGGAAAGGTACACTCACACAAACAGAAGGCAGATTAGAGGTGTCCAGAGGCTGAGGGCAAGGCGTTGGGGAGGAAGAGGAGAATAGGAAATGACCAGTTACCAGATACAGGGTTTCCTTTTAGGGTGATGAAAATGTTTTGGAACTAAATAGAGGTGATGATTGTACAACACTGTGAATGTACTAAATGCTATTGAAGTGAACCCTTTTAAAATGCTTAATTCTATGTTATGTGAATTTACCTCAATCTAAAAAAAAATAACTTAGGCCAGCATATACTTCTCATATTTTAGAAATCCTTTTATATAAAATTTGTGATGTAAAAATACAAATAAAAAAAGATTGGTGCTAGAACGACCAGCTATCTAAAACTACTCATTCCCAAACATTGTAAATTGCCAATTTAAATTTAACATGGTGCCATCAAATTCAAAACAAGGGAATTTATACATAGACATGTAATGTGATTGAGGAGTTTTCAGAATTAAGAGCTCAAATATCTAGCTGGAATTAAAATGGTACAATGTGACCCAGAAAACTGAGGTTAAGCTAACAAAACTATTCAATTAGTTTAAGTATCAGGAGATATGGCCTAATGGTGAAGTCGACTATATTCTGAAAAGAGCTGCCAGAGGAAGTTGTCCAAATCCCATAATTTGGGTCATTAAAAGTGGATCTTAAAAAAGAAAAATGATCTGGAGTAAGAGGTGGAAAAACTCTGAACAGTAATTTTACATTGGCAAGGGTGGGATGCAATGACATTATGAGTGTTTTCGTTTCTCAGTCCAAACTCCAGTGACACTGGCTTTCTCATGACTTGTACATAGAACTTATATTTGCTTAAGGTTTTTCTAGTAAAGAATTTATCTGGGGGAGGATGAAACATGGAAGATGAAAGACACTTCAGAAAAAAATAACACAAACAAGCCTTGGATTCAACCGCTGAAACACATCAAATTTATATAGCTATTATGTAGTTTTTTGTTTTTTTTTTTTTTAAGTCTTTGGCCTCAACTGAAATGAAGTCTTGCTTCATGTTGTTTCTCTGGTCATTTTAAATAAAATGTTCAAATATTGATGTTATATAGGATGAATGATATTTCAGGTCATATAAATATATGAAGTTACCAGCTCTCTTCCATGGAGAGGAGTAGGAGATTCTGCTTGAATAAACACGCTGAAGGTAGAAATACAAAAATAAAAATAAAATGAGTTCCTGCACCCACCTCTCCCAGCCCTCAAAAAATGTAGCTAAGGAGGTGGTTGCAAGAATGAGAAAAAGCTTATTCACATTGCTTCCCATTCAGATTCTTCTTCGTAGGCTTTCAAAGATAGTAATCAATCCAGAACACAGAGAAGTCCTCTAAACTCTTTCCAGAGATTCCAGGATACAGCAGGTGGACTGCGCATTTACACTGGAGAGGAGGACTCCCGATGGTAATGACAGTGAGAGTGAATATTGGGTAATTTCTGAGGCAGAGCAAGATTAGTTAAATTGTAGAGCTCTGATTCTGGGCTAAGCACCTAGGCCCTCTGGGCATCAACAACTGGGCGTTTCTGCCTCCTGGAACACAGTCAAAACATAGTGCCTCTCCAAACCAAAAGGATTAGAGACAGTTTCATGGTGAAGGTCATGCTGGATACAGGTCTTGTAGGAGAAGGAGCAGTTCAATGGGTGAAGAAGAAGCAGAAGTGTGGCCCAGAGAAAGGAACAAACATGAACAGATATTTCAAGCTTTGAGATTACACAGTAAATTCAGAAAATCACAAGGTATGCTGTATTATTGGCCTTTGAAACAGAAAATAGATGAGATTGGATGTCTGGAGAAGAGTCACATTGTAGGTGATTTTTATGTTGCCTGATGAAGTTGCATTTTATCCTAGAGAGAGAATATGTCACTGAAATACTTTCAGCAGAGGAAATGGAAAAGTTGTTAGATAGATCTCACTGATGACAGTGTAGAAGCTGTGAGGTTGGGAGGAGGTAGATTGAAATTAAGGGCATCATTGGGGGCTATGTGATAGTTTAAGTGAAAGAAGACAAAAAAAAAGTGAATTGTAGGATGGGAGAGGTGGGAACATATTCATGGAATGTTTGGGAGATGATTCCATACGATTCAGTAATGCAGGGAATGAGCATATGTAAAGAATAAAAATGTAATGATGGGGTGTTAATTCTTAGTCCTAAAGGGACAGATTCTCTGAAACTTTTGTTTTGTTTTGTTTTGTTTTGCTTGCTTGCTTGACAATACCAATTTTGACTGTTCTGTTAATGCAAAACTCGGTCACAGAGTGCCATGGATTCTTTGGGTTTTTACCAGGTAAAATTAAAAGAGGTAAATCAGTCTTTTTCTTCCTTTAAAAACAATTATTTAATGGGTAGGTGAGCCGCAAGATACGATAGGGTCTCAACAATGCCATCGAAGCATTTGGAAAAGTAAGAACAAATAAGCTAAAGCCTCTCAGATTTACCTAAGAGAATCTTGGGTTCTCCTCCAAGGATGGCGATCAGCAGTCCAAATTAAAATCACTAAGGTGTCCTGGAAGACATGACTCAACGAAGCATAACGTCACTTTGGTACTCAACAACTGAATTTTCTAGGGGTTTTCCATGAAGTACATGTATCTGAATCGATGTTAAATTCCAGCCAATAACTAGAGAATAAACAAGTGATAGCTCCAAGGGTCTGGCAAACATGAAGAAAAGGAAAAGTCCGCAGAAAGAGAAGTAGCTCAGGGAAGAGATTTATCCTAGTTAGGGATCCATCCTGGAAGGAAGGTATGTAGTTAAGTCCATTTATAAGGACTGGGCAAACATGCTGGTGATCAGAGAAGCCACCATCTCAGCCATTCCATCTCCTAATGCACATGAGGCTACTTACGGGTCCGCCAGCTAGTTCAGATTTAGTAAGCAATTAGATGGGGACATGTCGGCACTGAAATGTACTGTCTCCTGCCTCCTTTTTACATTTCCCTTTCCATGTGCTACCTGTCCTCCTTGATAATACAGTGCTTTTTTCACAGAACTGAGCCCTTATTTAGCAACATCCCATGCTCCGAATCTATGCCAAGTTGTCTCCTCTTTGCCCCAATTAAAACGTTTTTTTTTTATTTGCAATTACATTCCCTCAAGATCCGCCAGATGCCTGGCTAGGCAAACAGGTCTGAAGAGTCTAAAGGCTGGGGATTACTCCTCTCAGGTAACACTGGCATTTTAACAAATGCTTTTAGTGCTAAAAAGGAAATATGAGGGAAAGCTTTTTAGACACTGGAAAAGTGGATAGAATGGTTGTTTTCAAAACATTTGTTAAATGTTTGTATTTCTTAAATGGAGCCGTGTAAATTAAATTATTGCCTAATTCGCCTATGTATAGGTCTGGTCTATGCATTCATTTTCTCAGTTTCCCTTCACCCCCACCCCAAACACATACACAGGCTCTCTCTTCCTCCTTCCCTCTCTCCTTCCTTTTTTCTCTATCTCTGTCTCTCTGTGTGTCTCTCTCATTAGAGGTATATACTCCCCAGCTATATGGAAATATTGAATTGCTGCATATTCTTCAGTATTCCCTTATAGATTTTATGGCTGTAAGTCTTGAAAATGTATAGACTTGCATTATCTTGGTATATGGTAACATGTTCGTGAATGTTTTGTGCATGCTTTAAAAGAATGAGTATAGCAGCAGTTGTTGGGTGAATGCTTATTAGATGGAGCATGTTAATTGCATTTTCAAATCCTCTTTATCCCATTGACTATTTGGTTTTTGATAAATAAATTAGGGATTGAAGTATGGTAAAAATCTCCTAACAAAATGGATTTTAAATTTATCCTTATATTTCTGTCAAATTTTGCTTTATTTTGAAGTTAGATTATTAAGTGCATACAAGTCTATAATTGCTGCTTTTTTCATGTGAACCAAATCTCTTATCATTATGTAGTTTTCCTCTTTATTTATAGTAATACTGTTTTACCTGATAATAATATAGCTATACCAGCTAGAGTTTATGGTACTTGCCTATTATATTATTTGTTGCCACATAACAAATTACCCCAAAAGGCAGTGACTTAAAATAACAATTCTCATCTATTATATTCTCAGATATTAAGGGATCTGCTTCCAACATGACTCATTCATATGTCTGGGTAGTTGGTGCTAGTTATTCTCAGGAGACCTCAGGTCTACCCACAAGGGACTTCTCCACAGGCTTAAGTATTCTCATGACACGGTGGCTGAATTCTCCCAGAGAAAGTGATTCAAGCCAAAGGGCCAAGTACAATGATATTATTATGATCTAAACTTAGAAGCGATACAGCATCAGCTCCACCACACTCTGTTAATTAAACCAGAGGAAGGTCCAGGAGGAGAGAATTAGAATTCTACCTTTTGAAGGACAGAGTGTCAAATAATTTGCAGACATATTTTAAATCACCGCAACTGGTATATCTCATTACTCTTTTACTTTTTATATTGTTGTGTTTTTATGTTTTAAGTATGCCTCTTGTAACTGAAATTTTATTCCAGTTTGATAATCCTTATCTTTCAACTGGATAATTTAGTTCATTTATATTATTTGTTGATTTGTTGATTATTTGTTGATTTGTTGATTATTTGTTGATTACTAATGAGTTAGAATTCACTTTTTTTATCATTTTATCTTGTACTTTCTATTTCCTTCACATTTTCTGCATTTCTTATTTTTCTCTCCTTTCTTGCTATCTTTTGAAACTTCTTTCTGCTGCATTCCCATTTTTTTCTCTGTACTCATTTTGAAGTTATACATTCTATTTGTATTCTTTTACTGGTTACTATATACACTTGAGCATGCATGTTTAATTTCAAATTCTAAAGTAAATCATTTATCTTCATTATAAATTTATGTTCACTGGAACTTTATCAGTGGGGCTTCCTTAAGGACTGCATTTAAAATGAACTTTTTCAGAGAAAATTTGTATTTGTATCTTTAGGACACTACCAATCCAAGACCACTTTAAATTTGGGGATTTGGGAACTGTGCAGAGTGTGAAGTCAACCCACAAATCAACACAAAAAGGTGGCTATCAATTAGGAATGCACAGAGAGAATTCCTGTTTCCATTTTGGTACAACTTTTAATTGTTTGATTGTTTTTTGCTTCTGTTCGATTCAATTTTGTTTTAGTTCATCCTTTAAATAAATGTGCTCTTTGAGGATGAGCAATCTAGCCATCATGTGAGGAGAGGGCACTTTCCAATCTGACTTCTTCCCTAGCGCAGACATTAGTTTTGCCCATCCCCCCCAAGAAAAGGCCTACTAAAACCTATAGAATCTCAGAGATTGTCATTGCTTGTCTGTCCTGACTCATGACTTCTTGTCTATTTCTGAGGATTTCCTTCCTTTCCTGTCAGCTGAGCTATGTGCGTAAAAGGGTTTGTAAAACAAGGTTAACCACAGAGGTTTAAAAATGCTTTGAAAATAGAGCTAACATTGAAGCCATAACCCACAAAAGGCTGGCATAAATTTGCATCCTAAACTAACCAGGTTGAATGCTTGCTAAAACAAAAGCTGTTGACATTCTCCATAGGATTCATATGAGACAGCCTAATGACACAATACTCAAAATGCCCAGGATGCAATTCAAAATTACATCTATGAAGAACCATGAAAATCTCAATTCACTTTGGAAAAGATAATCAGCAGATATTAATCCCAAGATCACACAGATATTAGAGTTATCTGAGAAAGACTTGAAGCGGCCATCATAAAGTCCTCCAATAAGTGAGGGAAAATACTCTTGAAACAAATGGAAAGAGATAAATCGTCATCAAACAAATAGACGAGTCAAAGACAAACCAACTGGAAGTTTTAAAACTGAAAAATACAATAACTGAAATAAAAACAAAACTCATAAAAATGGGCCCAATAACAGGGTGGAGATGACAGAAGAAACAATGAATTTCAATATAGATAGAAATATAAATTTCCAACCTGAGTAACAGAGAGAAAAAAAATGGGAAAAAATGGGTGACCTTCAATGATACCTGAGGCAACATGAAACTTCTATCTCATCAGAGTCCCAGGAGAAGAGAATGAGTATGGTACACACACTGACACTCACACACACACACACCTGCGAAAATAATTATTGCAAACTTTAAAAACTTGCACAAAGCATAAACATACTGATCCAGTAAGCTCAGAGAACCCCAAACAAAATAAACTTTCAAAGCAATATATTCTAATATATACATATACAGATTAGAAAGAAAGAAATAAAATTGTTTCTCTTCACAAATGAGATAACTGTCTACATAGAAAACCACAAGGAATCTATAATAAAAATATCCAGAACTAATAAGTAATTATAACAAGGTCACAGGATATAAGATCAACACACAAAAATCAGACAGAATTCTATATGATATTAGCAATAAACTACTGGAAATTAAAATTTAAAATCAATGATATTTATAACAACTCCAAAAAACTGAAATACTTATAGGCATAAATTTAAAAATACATATAAAGAAGTTTTATGTTGAAAAACACCAGTGAAAGAAATCAAAGAGCACCTAAGGAAATGGACATGTTCATTGAATGGGAAATGCATCACAGTAAAGATTAAAAAAATAGATCTACAAAATTAACGCAATTCCAATCAAACTGACAGTAGGATATTTTGTAGATCTTGGCAAGCTGACCCTAAAATGTATATGAAAAAGAAAAAAAATACTAATAGTAAAAATAATTTTGATAAAAGATAAAGAATTGGAATGAATTCTACTATCTGAGCTTGACTTACTATAAATCTACAGAAATCAAGAGAAAGTTCAAATAGCGACAGGACAGAAACAAAGATCAGTGGGACAAATATAGAGTCCATACATATACCCATACAAAAAGATCAACTGATTTTTCACAACAGTGCAAATGCAATTCAGTGGAGATATGATAGTCTTCTCAACAAATAGTGTTGGAACAATTGGACATTCTTATGTAAAAGGTAGCCTTGACTTAACTTCATCCCCTATAAAAAAATTAAATAAATCATAAATCTAACTATAGAACATAAAACTAAAACTTTTAGAGGAAACTATGGGAATAAATCTTCATGAAATAGAATTAGACAAAGAGTTTTTGGACGTGAGATCAAAGACATAATTTATAAAAGAAAAATGATAAAATGTACATCATCAGAAAGTGAAGAACATTTGCTCTATGAAGGACATTAATAAGAGAATAAAAGGAAAAGCTAAAGATGGAGAGAAAGAATTTGCAAATCACAAATCTGACAAAGAATTTGTATCCAGAATATAAAAAACAACAGTTAAAAAAAATTTTTTAATAGGCCAAAGACTTAGACACTTATGCCACCAAATAAAATAAAGGGAAAGCAATTAAGTACATGAAAACATCATTAGCCATTAGGGAATTTAAATAAAAACCACAGTAAGATAACTTTACATACCTAATATGTTAGCTAAGATTTTTAAAAATACCAATAATACAAAGTACTGGCAAGGATACAGAGCAGCTGGAACTCTCACATTACTGGTGGGAAAGCAAAATGGTTATTGCCCCTTTGGAAAACAATTTGGCAGTTTTTTACAAGTTAAATATATACCTGCCATATAACCCCGCAGCCACACTCCTGAATATTTACTCTAGAGAAATGAAAACTGACGTTGGCACAAAAATTTGTACAAAAAGCTTATAGCAACTATATTTCCAATTGAGAGATCTGGAAACAACCTAAATGTCCATGCTATAGTGAACTAGTCAGCAGTTTTTTAAAAAGAGTAAATTATTGATACACACAGATTTTGATCGATCTCAAAGGTATTTATGCTGAAAGAAGCCATTCTCAAAGGGCTATGTACTGTATGATTCTATTTAAATGGCATTCTCAGAAAGACAAAAAACTATAATGACAGAAAACAGATCAGTGGTTTTTAGAGGTTAGGGTGGGGGGGGGTGACCACAAAGGCATAGCACAGGGTGGTTTGGGGTGGGTGGGGGTGATGGAACAATTGTTCTAAGCCTTGGTTGTGGTGATGGTTACATAGATCTACATGTGTTAAAATTCATAGATATGCATATGCCCAAAGAGTTCATTTTACTCTACGCTAATTTAAAAATCAAAATTTAGAAAAAGATAAATTTTAAATTATGTTGATCAGCATTATTGGGTGTTTTGCACATAAAATGTTTTCCAAAATATCAAAATCATCCTATTATTGGAAATGATAACACACCCATGATAGCTTCTGAAATACTAAAGGCCTTGACAGATGTTTTCTGAATGAATGATTTAGTGTATGGCTCCAACATTTTAGATCTCTATGAATTTCTGTATATAGGAGAGAGAATATATTTCTCAAATTCTTCTCAATTCTCTCAGATATAACATGGAAATAAAAAGCTATCTACTTCCCAAGGTGGTTGTGAAAGTTAAATGAGGTAACATATATAAAGGACCTGGTCCTGGAATATTGAAAGTGCTCATCCCTAATGAGGTGCTATTATTGTTCTGGTGGCTAGTGCTATGCAATGCTTATTTTACTGTATTAAAATTGGCTTTCTACTCATCTAGCTCCCCAACTGGACTGTTGTCCTTGTATTTCTAGCACCTGGTATAATACTAGACAAATAGTAAGTATTCAGTAATGGTCAAACTGAATTAGTGATTGGAGTAAATAAATAAATCACATAACTTTTTAATGGTTAAAAAATACTTGATGCACAGGAAAAAGCAAGATTTAACCACAGGGCAATGGGAATGGATTGGGACTGGAAGTCATGAGCTAGTCCAATAGTGGTTTCCAAAGTCTCATTTTGCTTGTTGTTTTGATTTGGTTTTGGCAAGAAAAATTCTTCCTGCAAATAAAATCTTACTCAGAAGCTTAAATAAATAAAACATGATTTAAACACATACCCACACTTTTCTGGATGAGGAGATCTGATGGGCATAAGATGACTCTGGAGGCCTCCGTTTGAAAAGCCCAGAAAAAAAAGACACCCTTTAAGGCCAATTCCGGCTCTAAAGTTCCGTGAGCTAAATTCTAGAGAGAGTGGAAGTGTTCATGTGGTTCTGCACTACATGAAACAAAGGCATTCTTGGTGAAGAAGGGAAAGTGACCTCTCAACCCACCATTTAACTATGCTATAACACTGTATATAAAGTTCTGTGCATCCCAGAAGGAAGGAGAGGGCAAATAAATAACTTGGAAGCTATTAGGACACTTGCTGCAGGAGGTAATAGGAGAATGAAGTAGAAATGGCTAAAGAATTGACAATTGATTGTTTAATATGACAAGAAGGCCAAAGATGAACCAGTGACTAACTGCCATGGTCAAGGACCCAGGGGCTGGCTCACTCGCTCTCTCTCTCTCTGTCTCTCTCTCTCTGTCTCTCTCTCTCTCTCTCTCTCTCTCTCTCTCTCTCTCTCTCGTGCTCCATCATCCTATGTAGGATTGCAAGATCTCACTTGGTTGTGGCAAGATGACTCCATAATCTCAGGAGTCACATGCTAAAGAAAAGAACCACATTCAATGAAGATGAGGACTATTTTCCTTCCACTTGGTCTTTCTAGAAGAGGGTGACTTTAAAGAAGTAGAGAAGTTCTATGACATTTAGCATTTAGAAGAAATATAGAGAACTGAATCCAGCTAAGCTCCCAGCTGATTCACTCAAGAAGCATGAATACTTAGGATGCCATGGCTTCTGCCTTGTAAGTTCTAGTCTATATCAATTATCAGTCAGGGTCTCAACAGTAAACAGATGGCATGCTCACATTAGGATAATCTGAGAAGACTTTAATAAAAGTACTACTTAAAATGTTGTAAACACAGTGTCAAGGAACCACAGAATATAGTTCAATACCCCAGAGCTTCCACAACTCCTCCCAATCCCCCACACACAGTTGAAGAGAGGTGTGAGGAGGGGAGGGCTCAGTTGCTGGAACCTGGAAGGAAACATTCATGTAGGTCAAGTTTTTCTGTAAAGGGCCAGATAGAAATATTTATCTTTGAGTTCTTCATCTCTGTCTGTGTCTCAACAACTCAACTCTACGCATGTAGCACAAAAGTAGCTGGAGACAACACACGAATGAGTGAGTGTGGCAGTCTTCCAATAAAACTTTATTTGTGAACACTGAAATTTGAGTTTCATGTAATTTTCATATACCATGCAGTAGTGTTTTTTTTTTTTTTAGTTCCAACCATTTAAAAATATATACAATTCATAGGCCCTACAAAAACATATGACAGGCTGGCTTTGGTCCAGGGGCCCTGGTGGATCCCTTGTGTGGAGAGGTGCTATGACAGTTAGCTAAGGGAAGCAGCCAACCTTAGTGACACTGTAAGGTAGAAGTCACAGGAATAAATACACTGACCTCATTCCCTTCTCCCCATCCTGAACTCCTGCCAGGGTCCCCATTAAAAAATTCCAAAGAGTAAGTGAGCTCATTAATGTGGTCCCTACAGGTAGTCCCCCCAAGGAGAAACGCTGGTGAAGAGGGGTAGAGAGTGCACTGGAAGGGCAAACAAGACTCCTGGCACAGCAGCTTTCCCCTTTGTTGGTTTATTGTCCTGTTTCATTCTTCTTCCAGTTAGCATAAACTCATAGAATAAAACTCAGAAAACAAAAGGCTATTGTCATTTCCTCTTTGGGAACAGCAAGAAAGACGGAATAAAACAGTGTTTTGCTCTGAATACAGGCAGGAGAACTCTAAAGAATAAACAGGATAATATCAGCTCTAAAGAGTAGTAAGTGAAGAAAACAGTTTCAACCCTTAGCACCTTGAGAGAAGAAGAAAAAGGAGAGATAGGGCCCTGGATAAGGCTGACAGACAGCTCTGCTGTTGAATAGAGGGAAAAACCACAGTTGGCTTCTGGAGGGACGACTTTCTCAGGAAGCCTTGATAACCCAGGCGCTATCTGCCCCCTCCTCTGAAGCTCCATGGAATTTTAGGTTTCTTTTATAGCAGATTTGACCATGATTATTTAAGTATGTATCTTATTTCCACTATATTTTTTTTAGGAGTCTCTTGTTTGCAAGTTATAGAACACAACTCAAATCAGCTTAAACCTTAAAAGGGAACTTATTGAAAGGATTCTGAGTTACTGTCTAAAGAGGAGTTGACTAAACCATAGAACGGTAAGAAGCAGGTGGCACTCCAATTCCTTAAAACCAGGAATATGCACACCATCAAATCCTTTGCACTTCATTTTGGTTCTCTCTGCATGGTGACTTCATTTTCTCAGCACACAACAGCTCTCTTCATGAAATGAAAAAGCTAGATCCCAGGTTTTACATCATATAGCTTCAACAACTAAAGCCAAAGAAAAAAATCATTGGTCTAGTTTGGATCACATAACCTTTCCTGGACCAATCAATTTTCTCACTGGGTGGTAGCCAGGGGCTTGTTGGAACATTTCTTCTTTGAACAGTGCAAAAGAAGGGAAGAAAACAGGGCACTCTCCCTCATAGGTATCTGCTACTTGTCTTTCTGCAGGTGAGAGTTTGAGAAAGGACTTTTCATATTTTATTTCCTACAAGACCTAGCAGAGTGTCTTGCATGTGGCATGCCATTAGTATTATTGGAATTAAAGGAGAAACTTTGCCAGAGACATTTTCTTTGGATCACATAAAACTTCAATGTTCTGAATAATAATACTTCAGAATTTCTTAGTTAAGATTATTTTGTAGCTCTTCTATTTAAAGCATTTTAAAACCTTGTTTTATTAACACATTTAATTATAACCACTGAAGCACAGTTTTAAAAATAAAGCAGTGGGGCCAGATTCTAAACCTAATCAAGACACACAAGCAAAAGAGCTGTTTATGTCAAATTGACTGCCATTTTTATTGTCAATTATTTTATTACTGGATGACTAACAATATGTGTGGTTGAGTTTATACCTTTAAAAATTACTTCTTTTAGCATGACAGACAGAACGAAAACTAAGGTAATACTGAAAAATTCCAGAAGATTTTAAGTCCAAAATATTTCCTCTCTAATTATAGGCTCCTTATTGTTTGCTCCTTTCCTTTCTCATTGACCAAAATTACTCTTCGGTCTCATCATGACCCTCAGCACCTCAATTCTGATTCTACTTCTCAGATCATTGGCCCCCTTTTTGCTTCTACTGCCAGAGTCTGCCTTTGCAAAGAGGACATCTTACATTCAGGACTTCCGTATATCTCTCAACTTCCCATCGTGAAAGACAAAAACATTTGTCTTTGTCCTCTTGGTTCTTTTAGATAACCTAAAAATTAAATTGATATGAGACAGATTAATAGGAGAAAGTAACTAAATTTGTTACATATGTACATATAGGGGTTCCCAAAAGAATTTTTGGCTTCCAGGGCAAATCCAGCCATTAAGGCTTATATGCTATGTTAAACCAAAGAGAAAGGGGAATAGTGGTCTGGGACTTCAAAGGGGGGAAAGACAACTCACATGGAGATAGTAAAGCAAATGTTTGCTGGGTCACCTTTAACAATGGGGCAGAGAGAGGACTTTGATCAAAAGGGTCTTACTAGGTTTCTCCCTGTCTATCACACTCTAGTTTATATTAAACTATACTTATCTATGATAATAGCTCCCTTCCTGGAGGAGATCCTCTATCTGCAGACAGTTAGCAGAGAGGTCAAATATTCTTCCTGAGTCTTTTGTTCTTTAAATATAACCAGCTTAAAATAATCAATACTCCAAAAAGGTATATTTGGAGGTGGCAGACTCTGCTCCCCTTCACATTCGTGATAATTTCCCCAACTCCAGTTTTACCCTATCCCATTCTAAGCAGCCAAGCACTGTTGGAAAAAAGCATAAAATTTTATGTACAAACCAAATAGGTTGAATTTATCCTTTTTTATTTTATTGTGGTCTTTTTTCTTCCTACTGAAATTTTCACATGCTCCAGTTTTAAATCTTGCTGCTCCCCACTTAATCAAATAATCTAAGCAGATTTATGTCATGTGGTATTAACTCCCTCCTTGCCTCTTATTTTAACTTCAAAACCACACTTTCTCAGAGAATGATGCACCTTGTAGTTTTACCAAAAACTATTGTCCTATTTGTAATTCCATCACTTTCTTCTGTTCCAAGACTTTATGTATTAATTTGCTAGGGCTGCATAACAAATGCCACAGACTGAGCAGTTTAAACAACAGAAATTAATTTTCTCACAGTTCTGGAGGGTGGAAGTCTAAGACCTTCCTGGACAGCCACCCTCTTGCTATATCCTCACATGATTCTGTGACCATAGTTCTTTTCCCTGTGTGCTGCATGTGCCCTTCATATTTCTCTGTATGTCCCAATCTCCTCCTCTAAGGACACCAGTCTAATTGGATTAGAACCCACCCTAAAAAAAAAAAAAAAAAAAAAAACATTGTTTTAATTCAATCACTTCTTTAAAGGACCTCTCTCCAAACTACTGTCACATTCTGAGGTATTGGGTATCAGAGCTTTAAGGTTTGAATTTTGGGAAAACACAGTTCAGTTCATAACACTATGAACTTTCATTTATAATCATGCTCTTTTAAGGTAATGCATAACCATGTACAAAAATAGATATATACACACACACTCCCTTTTTCTCTCCAATTCCTCATTGTTTTTTTTACCAGTTTCTTTTAGGTTTACTAATCGATTTAGCCTAAAGGTAAACTCTTTCTTCCTTTGCTTACATATTTCCTCCAGCCTAGAATTCCCTCTTCTCTCCAGTAATTTAGGTTTAACCCTTACTTCAAACACTAATGAAATTTTATCTCCTAATCCACCTTTTTCCAACTCCCGTAAACACCAGCAACAATTCCCTCCTCCAAATTACTATAGTCATTACCTCTACTCCCACCTGCCTTAAACATCTATATTGTACATCATACCCTGTCAGCCTAAGTTGATCCGAAACCCTTTAATGGAGTCATAATTTGCCACGTGTTAGGGAGCAAATAAAAAATTACTACTTAGACCCATGATTTCTTCTGAGGGGACTAGCACCAATAAAAAGAAAAGTCAGGGCTTTTTCCAGGCTTTTGCTGTTATTCATTTTTCTACAAATATTTATTTAATACCTCTAATGCAAAGTTGGGACTCAAAGTGGGAACCAGCAAAATTGTTCACCATTGAGTAATAAGAATTTGAAATAAGAAAAGGCAACCTGGGAGGGAAGAATGAGGAAGAGAAAAAAAGAGCCAACACTGGACAGAAAAGGTTAGTATGCTGCATGATCTGGCAATGCTAGTGACAAAATTTCTGGTGGTAGATTGGCCAGAAGAAACTCTTCGAGAGGACCAACACTGCATTTTACGTTGCTTGCATTCTTGAGAGGTAAATGCCTCCCTCTCTGCAAAGTTTAGTTTAGATGACCGAACTTGTGGGTTCAAGTGTGTGTATAATCAAGAAAGGGAGCTGAACTTCATGTCTGCATTGAGTCCATAAGGAAGAGGGACAACACAATCAGCATGATGGAAAAATTCCTAAATGGAACATGCACAGGATATCGCAATCAGAGGTAAGCATGAAAGCATGAGACACCTGAGAATCCACAAAAATTCTGCAGAAGGGATTGGACATTTTTAAGGTTTTAGTATAAAACATTTAAGTTGTGCAAAAATCATGTGTAAATATAAATGCAATTAATATTTATGCATACTCCAGCCAGCCCTAAGAAACACATTATCAATATATCTGAAGCCACCTGTGTATCTTCTCCAATAACATCTCCCACCTACTCCACTCAAATATAATCTCCACCTTCAGTTTGGTGTTTATCATCCTCAAAGACAGATAGCAAAATTGATTCAGTTCAATCTTGTCTACACCTAAAGGACAAAGGCAATTCTGACATGTAGGTTATAACATATAATCTTTTTGTGCACCCCCAGTGCCAAGCAGACTAGTATATAATAGGTGCAAATCACATACTCAATAAATACACTCCAACACATACACACATATGAAAAACTTATCCAGAAAACACAGCTTACTTATAAATATAATGTACATGTATATCTTGAATATTTGTTCCCCAGTGATTTCACCTTTATTCAACTCTATTTCATTTTAACAAATAAATACAAATTACAAATCAGTACATGCATATAAACAGTTTTCTTGGGGCTTCAAAAAACTTAAATACATAGTTATTCTATGAGTTCCCTGAAAGCCACTAAACCAACTGTTTTTTTTTTTTTTTTTTTTGCACTAGGCACCCAGTTACAGCACCACTGAAAATTAAAAGTTCAAATTGCTTTGGGTTTTCTGCTTGGTTGTAATTAATTTTAAAATTCATGTTTACAAGAACATGTTTTTCTCAAATCTCTTGGATATCAACTAAACGTTAAGCACCACTATCCAATGTTTGAGGTCATTGAATACATTATTTTTCTGTATGAGTATTTTTATTAGCAGATATCTTATTTAGAATATTGGGCTAAACAATGGGAAACACAAAATTTATTCATTTTCAAGATTGCCCAGTGTATTTGGGGAGGAATACTTAATTCTCTTTCTTTTAAAAGTAGATACCAGCAACCAATGAATTATATATTTAAAGACTAAAGCTGGAACTAAGCATTGTCCTTATCTAAGTAGCTTATATTGTACGATTGCTGATAAACACAGTGCTATTTCTGAAGGTGATTTTCAAAGTCAGCTACATGTATCCATAAAGAATCATTGCATCCAAAAGAATCCAGGGGAACAAGCCCTAAGGAAAAGGGAACTTCACCTTGGCTGTCTCTACTGCAGCATGATGGGTTTCAGGAATATTACAAACTTACCCCAGGCAGTAAGCCATTGCACATGTAAGGAAGTGTGAAACTTGCCGGTAATGTGCTGGGGATCCTTAGAACCAAGGATGTATCTCGCTCAGAGCCATTGGAGGACATAAGGTACCTATAAGAAGAGAGACATCTCTGGAGGATTGAAATGATCAGAGGAGGGTTTTAGGTCCCAAGATATCAAAGGATGAACAAGGACTCTAATCTGGGGTTTCAGAATACATAATTTTTAGGTTGAGAGGAGAGTCACTGTACACAAAAGCCTAAAGTTTGTGTCAGGCAAAGTATAAACTGGCCTGTCTGGAACGAAGGTTGCTTTTCATACTATAGAGAGAAGTAGGTAGGCTAGGGAAAGTATCCTGGAGCCAGAGCATGGGGACATGAAGGGCAACTTGAAAACAAACAATAAGAAAGCCATTTTTATTTATTTATTTATTTTTTAGGTCAGGGAGGAACGTGATGAAAATGGCATTTTAGGTGTGTCCAAAGAAATTATAGTGGAATGAAGATACATAAGTCATATGTCTCATGTTTCTTTTTCTTAAGTTTTCACTCTTAGACAATGGCGTCACCTCCTGTGATACTTTGGGACTTCCAAATAAATCATCTTCGACTCCTCAGTATAACTCCCACTCTCCAACCAGGACCTCATAACCTGGTTTTCTGATACTCTGCATGGTATCTCAATACCTAGCCTAGCGTAGTCTGTTAATAAGTGCCTGTTGAATAAATACATGACTGAAAAAATGGGTTATGTTTCTCACATCCCTCTCTTCCTTTCCTTTTCCCTAGGCCCACTCTGTTCTGGTCCTTCCATTTGGTCTTTGTGCTAGTTTCTCTCCCCTCCAACCCACCCTTTCATAGGCCAACCAGAACTATCATCCTTAAGTACAACAGCAATTATGTCACTACCATGTGAGAGAATAAAAATCAAAACCCCCAAAGCCTGTGGGTTCTTACAGTAAACACAAAGTACAGATTACTTAATAGGACAATGTTTTTTGGGATATGGCTCCATCTTTTAAGCCTTAGTTCTTAATTCCTCCCTCTGCTTCTCCTGCTATATCCATCCAGTTCAACTAGTATCTTTCCTAATTGCATTTAGGGCACTATCATTGTCATAAAGTTAAACAAGTTTAAACATATAAATTGTTTGCAACAGTTCCTAGTACTTAAAAAGTCTAAGTGGTTATTATTGCTATTATTATTAATGTTTCTAAGGGTTTTCTTTCTTGGTTTCCTAAGCCTTTGCATTCCTGCCAACAATTTGCCATCTCATCTCTTTCTGATAAAATTTAATTTTTTCAAGGAAGCCTGCTTCCAATGTTGCCCTCAAAGGCTAAGGAACCTTTCCTAATGGCCTAATCAGAGTATCTCTTCATCCCCCCTACCCATAGCTCTCCATATCACATGTAACACTGAGAACATTCTACTGAACAGTGGCAGGATGGACAGGGACTTCTCTCCACACAGAAAAACTCTGGGCAAGATTTAGGGATCATGAAGTGTCTATCTGAAGCTGATGCCCTTGGTTTGAACTGCCATAGAGACCATTCTCAAGTACTCTATCATTCTTGTGACATGAGTGGGAAGGAGTGCGATGAGAATTAGGAAAACAATAATAAAAATATTATTTCATAAGGAATAAAGTTGAAGTCATCTTAAAAGGAAGGAAAGGCTTTTCTTATTTACAACAGACTTCTATCCCCAGAAGAAAGCAAATACTCACTGTGGTGAGGCGTGCTTGCTCTTATGTAATTCATTAGGAAATTAGATGAATTCTGATTTTCCACCTCCATGCAATAATTAAACCGTCTCCCACTCTCACTGTTCAAGAGATCTTAGCTCATCCACTGGCCCCTTAGAGTCAGCAAAATTGAGGTAGAGCCAATGAGCTTTCGACCCAAACATGAAGTCTGGAGTTTTATAAAAAGAGAATTTCTTCCTTGTTGGGGAATAAAGGGATGGGAGAAACAAAACCACAAGAGGAAAGCTGAAAAGAGGAAAGGGTCAGACTCAGGATGAGTTCTAACCCCTTTGAGGCTCTTGCCATGTGTACAAGGGTGTGGAGAGCAGGATCAATAAAATGGCATTGGTCCGATCAAGAGAGCACAAAGCATATAAAACAAAGTGGCATCACTCATGTCAACCAAGATGGCTGTCAGTCAGCCATGACACTTTGGTTCAAGAGAGAAACTACCTAAGTCATGCTAGACATATCTGGCAGGGAGATATACCTAAGATATTTGCATAGGTGACTAGGAGAGCCCTGTCTGCAGAGCAGGACCACTCATCAGGGTTGCCAAGACACTTATGAAGAGACCCAGAAGGGTGGAGAACACAACCTCAAGGGTATACCTGAGGTAGATTTCAGACCACTGCTGAGAGAGCTGAGCTCCACACACCAAGATGCTGCTTCACATCATGCTGATCTCCCTTGGCATTGGCTGCCAGAGGCTGTGTCCTGCTGAACTGAGGACTTCATCTGCCCTGCTGCCCAGATGGCTCCAGAGATTCTTCCTTGCAAGACGCTGATGGCTCCGTTGCTCATCGTACTGTCTCCCAGACCCACAGACAGACTCTGGCATTAGGGGTCAGTATCCGTCAATTCTTTCCTGTGATGTTATTACTGATTGTTTCTGAGTGACTGTTATTAGATTCGTATAAATGTGAATTAAACCTACCATAATAAAAGCTGAGTGAACCTGCATTAGTAAAGTCTGAGTAAATAGCATCGTCATCTGTGTTGGCTCCCTGTTAATTCCCAGTGCTGGTGTCACCTGTAGGATGGGTGGTCATGCATGTGGTTCAGTGTTTTCAGTTCTTAAAGCCTGAATCAGATGATCCAAGCAAGACCAAAGGCTGACTTATAGGAAAGATGATATGGTGAACATATGCTTGTGACAAAGGGAGAGAGTTAATCAGATGAAATCACAATCCCTACCTCTGTTCTCCATTGCCTTGTGGAATCTACTCAACTTTCCAGTAAGACAACTGCCCAAATCAGGAATCATTCCCAGTCTGTTCTGAGGAGGGACACAAGAAGTGGACAGAATCCAGTCCCGGACCAACCTATAGAGTTCCTGCAAGTTTGGGCTGAGGCAGCACCCACTGCCCACCCTGTTGCAAATTTCTAAGTGGACCCATATGCCAGGAAGAAAGAACCATGAACCAACAGGCCTTCTGGGCTTCATCCTCTGGGGAGCTTCCCTGGAAAGGACCGGGGGCAAAGGACAATGGTAGCTGACAAATCTTATTTTTTTAATCTTCCCATTCCCCACACCTGTGCAGACATGAGTGCTCTTTGAGTTGCGCTGATGGTTGGGATGCCCACGAGAGATGAAGAGTAGTGTTGAGGAGGGGTTGGTGGTGTTGGAGCTTGTGCTGTACAGACCCCCATGAAGCATCCATGTACCAGGAGCCCACACCAGGCAGATGCCATGAATCAGCCTCTGTTTGTGAAAGCACAGCTCAGGCCCTGCAGAGTGACCACTTCAGGTTTCCATTTCATCATCTCACTCCAGAAGAAAAAGAAACGGTCCATGCGGGTTTCGGGAGGGATGTGTTACAGTGTGCATTCCTGTGGAATTGCCTCACTTTTTTGACATGGGGGAAAATGGGAATCTCACATAATGAAGCAGAAATTCACATCTCTTGAAGCCTCTGTGAAAGAGTACTATGCTCCCCTTAGAATTCATTTCCAAGGCTCCCCACCTCATGACCAAGAGTGTGCTTCTTGAAAATGAATCCAGCAAAGGAAATTCACCAAAGTCCCTCTTTTTTCTGTCAGATTTTGTATTCCTTAAAGACAGGATCCATGTCCCTGCCACAGCCCACCAAGTCTGCGTACTGAATAAATACTTGACCATTTGATTGGTGCTGCTAAGATCTTCTAAGTTATTTGTCAATGTAGCCAGGTACTTGTGTATGTGATATGCCTTTAAAGATCACAGGGGGAAAAGAACATATCATTCATTAACTCTCAGTTGAATGAGTGAAAAATTCCTCAGCTCCAAATTACCTTCCCCTTGATTCCAGCCGTAGGACATAATATACAAGTCAATGTTTACTCCTTTCTCATTTGTTAACTGTAAAATGTTTGCCCTGGATAATTGAGACTTCCTAAAACCATGTTAGCAAATAAGTCCACTCAATTCAGCTAATAAACATTGCTTTGTCCCCTTATATTTGCAAGGCACATACAAGGTTTAGGGAATGACAGTACGACTTAGGAATCTAAAAAACCTGAGATTTGATGGTGTTTGTCCCAGTTCAGCTGATTACCAGCTGTGTTACTTCAGTAATGTTAATGAACCTCTATGAGTCTGTCTCCCCCAGTGTAACATGAGAATAATAATGATCTGCTACTCACAGGTCTGCTACAAGGATTAATTAAATAGTGTCTGGACTTTGCCCAGACCTTCACCCATGGTCAGGACTTGATGAATAACACTATTATTACTGTTTTTGCTGTTCTGATTTTTGCATTTGGTCTTCTTACCACGATGACTGTTGAAAACACTTTCCTGAGATATTAGCAAGCGATTAACCACCTGGATCATATTTCTTGAGCAGAATAGCTGCTTAGTCATGCTATGAGGGACAGAGGCAGAGAATTCTGACAGTGTTGTAGACTTGAGAGGGAAAAGCGCTGGTGAAAAGTCACAGGACCAGACTTTGGGAAGGCTCTGAGTGTCGGGACAGAGTAGACTCACCCCAAAAGACCTAATGGTCTCTGAGGAGAGATCTGTAGACTCTGTCCTTCACAAAGGTACAGTAAGTATCATTCTCGAAATGCACTGTCATCCACAGGCACTTTGTCCTCCTCCACAGAGACCTACAGTTTGAGAGAGAAGTGGCAAGAATTGCTTCATATCTTTTTGCCACTGTGTCCTTCAGTTTTTCACTTAGAGAGAATTCGGCAGAAGTAGAACTTGAGGTCAAAGCACATAAGCATTTAAGACATTGCTTTTCTTCAAATCCTTGAACAAATATTAACTCATTCATCATCTCATTACCCCTGAGAATTGGGAAAGCAGAGCCCAAATATAGGTTGGAATGTTCTAATCCTATCTGTAAATTACACTGCTTATGAGATTTATTAACTGAAGGGTTTAAGATTTTAGGAAGCTTTCCTAAATGTGATCGCTCAATTGCTATCACAGGATTTGCTCAACATGCATTTGAAAAGAGAAGAAAAATCCAAGGCCATACTGCTGTGGTAATCAAACCTGCCATCTCACAGAGCAAAGGAGAAAGGCAAGGAAGAAACAAGGGAAGACCAGGAGAAGCAGAAGCCCCTCTGTATTTCATTTATGTTAAACAATTAGTTTACTACATTTTAAGTGGGAACCCGTTAGTTGAAATGACACTTGTTAACCCCAAACATCTGAAAGTAAAACACTCCAAAAATTTTCACTGTGGATGTTCCAGCGGTAGCGATGTGCATTGTAGAACTCAAAGTCAGTTGAAAAAGCAGCAGTGAAAGAGATCAGGCAGTTCAGACAGGAATAGAAAGTAGAAGCTTAGAAGGTTGCTCAATCTTTGTGGGTAGGTGGCTGCGTGAGTGAAACTGGGCTCCAAACTTTTGATAGAGGGTGTGCCATGAACGTTGGATAGAGGGTGTGCCGTGCGGTTGTGGGAAAGGGATGTCAAATTCTTGTGGGCCCCTCTCTAGGAAGCCGCCAACCAGCCCCTCTGTGCCAGTGTGGTGCCCCTTATGCTCTCTCCTCAGGACCTCATCATTCTTCCGCCTTACATACTTCGCTTCATGATTTCTCTATTGTACTAGACAGCCTTGACATGGGCCTGGCGTCCAGATTTTTCCCTTCCTTTTGTTCCTTCCATATCTCTTACTCACCCTCAAACACTTTTCCTTTTTTAGGATTTTACTGATGACCACAGAGAAACAGGCAAGGAATAACAAACATGGGAACTTATGCGGTTGACATAAACTTTGAAGTCACAGAGTCAATTGTCCTGAGTATGTTGAAAACTTTTTTATTATAGTTTATGCTGACAAGTCTCCCTCCTCTGCAGAAAAACCTCTAGACTACTTGCCCTTACTCTGTATCTAAAGGAGAGTTCAAATCTGGGAATAATAATAGAAAGGATAATGGGAAATTCAAACATCCCCAAAACTAATAAGCATAATTTACATATCAAAGGAACTCCAGGGAGATGACCCCTAACTCACCATGTCACTTTAGGCATTGGAGAGGCCATCTTATGCTGGATATGATGCTGTTGTTGTTGCTGCTGCTGCTGCTGCTGCTGCTGATCTAACAGCTTAAACAAGCTCTTTCTATCACACCTGTTCTGCGCTACCTGACCTCAGAGGGGATCAGCCATACTCTTGTATTGTTTCCCTAGCTGCGTAGCTGAACACAAACTGGGGCTCCATGCTGCCTAATAAAATGAGGGTGTTTCCCAAAGCCCATTGGATGGCCAGTAAGCAGATTTCTCCAGCACCTCCTCACCTTCTCTGAACAGGCAATGCATTATACTCTAGTGAAGTTTCAAACATTTAGGAAATTGTCCCAAAGCCATCAAGAGACATGGAGATATCCCTTGGGCACTCCACGTCCTAATAAGGGAGCCCTCTGAGAGTGACAACATGATGTCCTGCAGGATCCCAGCTCCCCCCTTTCTCCTTCTACATCTTCTTCACTTTTAGAGCCCTGACTCATTTAGTATTCCTGATTCTCTCCCCTTCCCCGAGGTGCCCAGTGGCTGGTTCTTTTCATACATATTGCAAATTCTGTCGACTCAGTCTGAAAGGCAGTAGCTTTCATGTTCACTTCATCGTATAAGGGAATGGGATCCAAGCTCCAAAGAAGAGCTAGCTCTGGTTCTGGGAACAGGAGAAACGATAACGGGCCACACCCTGGAATGGGGTTGGATTCCTCCCACCATACATAAAATCATCCACAATTCCTCACCACGATGAGTTGTTTCCTACTGAAGACTATGCCATTAACTCTCTCTGGGAAATCCTTATTCCTCCTATTAACATGACTTTAATTTTGTTGGGAGGAAATGATCAGCTTCACCTTATTTTACTGAGTCTGAATTGAACCCCTCTATGACTTGGGTTTCCTAATAAAATTTCCTCACATTGATGAAAAGTGAATGATGCAAGCTCAAAGTTACATAACTTCCCTGAAGTGAAACTGAGTTAAAGCCAGATCCATCTGATTATATTATCCCTCTTAAGTGCCACTGTGGCAATGACAACAGCATGGCACAGGTCACCACTTACCCTCCATACCTGTGCTAGGCATTAAAAGTTGGCTATGGTACTTCTCTCTGGAGCTACTCTATGTTCACTACAGAATCCATATCAGTAAGTCCCCAGTAGCCACTGCAGATTGATCAGAGTGGTTATGTTGTTAATGTGGTTTGTCATCCCTATCTTGGGCCACTCCTTCACCTCGTCATTCCAGCATCAGTGCTACTTCTCACCTCCTAATGGAGACACATCATCACAGGACAGTAACCATATGCGACTGAAGAATGGCTTTCGTGGTTGAAACACCTACCTTGGTAGGTGAAAAAAACCACTTGCCTGTGTCTCGGTAAAAGTTTCTTGGCTATCTCCCTCCCACATTTAGCAGTAAGAGGTTTCTACTGAGGAGAAAGTAAATGAAACTTGCAGCAGGTCTCTTGTCTCTGACCACCTTTAGTGCCTAAAGGTGCTTACATGCATGCATGTGTGCATGCACACACACACGCACACACACACACACACACACACACACACACAGACTCCACTGCCCCTCCTGCTGCTCATACTTTGCACTTGACATTCAGAGAGGGGGAAAATTATAGCTCTCTGGTTAAAGCCCATGCCCACAGTGTCATCACTTTTATAAAACCTCAGTGAGGACAATAAATGTCAATCTCCACTAGTCCCTCCTTACAAAAAGAAATACAGGCACAGAGAGACAGGGAGTCCAATATCTCCACTCTGAATCATGACCAAAGGTAAGAGCTAAAGGTAAGGCTCCCACACTGGGCTTGCTTCTTCTCACATGAGATGCACCACCCTGAAGAGTCAAAGAAGCCATTTACCTTCCAGTTTTCTTAGACAATATTAAAATTCGACATTCTCTTTGCTAATCCAGGGAAACATAAAAATCTGTCCTTTTCTGAACTTTAAGATAATGCAGTAAAACAAACACCAAGATGTTCAAGATTTTGTTCCTTGATATTTAAAGTTTATGGATCATTCTAGAAAAATTAATTCCATAGAGTTCTGATTTATATATATTAAAAGTTCATCAATATGTTGTTTATTTAACAATGACCTGACACCCAAGGAAATTTTGAGTCTTTTTTAAATAAGTTTCTGAAGCATTTTCCTCATATAAACAGGAAGGCAAATTTGGCCTGGGCTAAGTCCCCTTGGATACCAAACACTGGAATAATCTCACTCATCGATGGCAAATAAGGTTTCAACATGGCCAAGCTGACTATTCCCACTTTGTGTGTTAGCTGCCATACCACACCACCTCACCTCTGTCTGCCCACCCCCAGCTCCTCAGCGGTGGTGAGGATTGGGAAGAAGGCTGATCTCATGTGTCTACCAGGCATGTTACTCATCAACACCCTCATAATTCCCAGATGCTCTCATACTCTCTGTGGAATAACAAGAACTATGTCTCTTTGGAGCCAACACCCTAAAACTGCACAGAATACTGACTGATGCCTTGCACGGGAGCCAAGAGGCCCTTACAGGATGCCCCCTAAGACTGAGATGCCCTTCCAAACAGACAAACCATCTCACACCCAAGTCCTGTCTCAGCAGAGCCTGAGAAAACATCTCCTTAGCTGGCTCAAGTGGAAGACCCTTCCCTGTGAAAAACACAAACAAGAAACCTTTAAATCCCTTGTTAATATGATGTTAATCAAGATGTATATCAAGTGAATGGGAACAGAATCAGCCTAGGTTTGCCAAGTCCATTCAAAAACTGGGACTCATTTCAGTTCTAGGGCAGATAGGGTTGCTTTGGAAGGGGATTTGGCCCATTGAAAATAACAGTTTTATGATGCCTTCCTATAAGTCTAGACAAGCAGATGGACTAGTTCTAAAAACTCTTTGTATTTATGCCTTGAGAGATACTTATCTACATCATAAGGTCTTTGGAACAAAGAGAGTGGTTTCCCCTTTCTACAAAGTTTGGCATCATTATTATTTTGAAAGATAATCATGTTCACCCATTGCCAGATGACTGCTGAGTTATGCTTTCTATATAGTTTTTAAAGATTTTGCTTTTGAAAACAAGGTTGTGGAGGGTTGGAGAGTTGTGAAGGCTGACCCCGATCCTCTCGTCCACTCCCTTCCTGGCTGTCAGAAAATGTGGGCCTGGGAATTTACACGGTTTGTTTTCTATAAGTCCATCTAGTCTGAAACCAAAAAGGATATATTTCTAGAGAACAGACCACAATGTGAGAGGGAGAATGGGCTGAGGGGGTCAGGGTATAAAAATCTAATAGGTCAGCATTGGCTCCAAAAGAGCTGAAGGAGGGGGATTCCACAGCATGTGTGTTTTCTCTTTAAAGTCTCGCTTTTCTTCCCTGCCATCAGGAAATGCAGTAGACATTTGTCACCAGCAGCTCTTTGGAGACTTCGATGTTTCTTCCTCTCAGGGTCCAAAACAGGACTTCAGACATGAAAAAGTCATATTTTGCAAACCAGCAGAATTTTTGTGCAGTGTTTATCAGACAGGCTAGAGGCTGGGAAAGCAGAGCTTGGGAAATAGTTTAAGCAGTTCATAAATCAGATGTAATTGAAAAGGATAGGGTCTCTTTTCTGAAAGCCCTGGCAACCTGTCTTTTATAATCTCTTTACTGGGGCAAATTGTGGTACATATAAAAATCAGGGGTCTGATGATGTCAGGTTACCTTGAGTCACCCAATGTAATTTTTTACTGGCTAAATCATCAAACAGAACTGATTCTGCTCCATTATCTTTACACAATACCATCTCTTTTGATCATCAAGTATGTTATGCCAGGTTGCGTAACATTATTGACAACAAAATTCTTTGGAAAAAGAAATTTTTTTTGCACACACCTAAAAACAGCAGCTGAAATCAGCTGGAGTTCTTGGCTAGCCAGCAAGTAAAAAGTGCTTTTTATATGGAATTTCTAAAAAGCCCTAGAAACATGACGCAAAACATTTTAACCCCATCGGCTTTTAAACTGGTGGAGTTTTTATGGCTTTTAAAAATTATGTTTGGTATACTGACCAAAACGCAGCTTCATACAAGGATGCTAAAGGGTTGCCTAAGATTTTCCTTTGAACATAACATATTATCAGTTGTTAGAGTATAAGAAGCAAGCAATTTTGGGGGACTGATCAGTTTACTAACTCCAGGGAGAAGCTAAGACACCAGGAGCTCAGAAGAACACAGTGAAGAGTTCCTGAAACTGAATATCAGGCAAATACCAAAGGGAAGAACAGAGTCAAGTTCTAAAGGGCAGCCGCTTCCCAAATGCCAGCCCAGAGGTAAACCCAGAGAATTGCTTTTTCCTGGCTGCACAATCACAGGAAAAGCCCGACTGCAAAGCTAGAGGGTAAGTGAGCGACTAACTGGGCAGTCAAGTTCTGGGGTCTGAGAGTAAGACCAATCAACTGATAATGGTCAGTTGTTTTTACTTCTTTTGCACCAATGTCTCTTCTTTTAAGTAGCAATGTAAGCAGATTGTCCCCTACATGATGTGCCCTATTCTGCAGGGGCCATGAAGATTACACACTCTCTGACATTACCTAAGGAAGACTGGAGTTGACGTATGCACATCACAGTCACATAGGCAGAGGGGATTTTTGGACCATGGAAATATCACATGTTCAGGTGTCTGCCAGATTGGCACATGACCATATTTTGTACAACATGGTTTCCTCATAGAGCTGGTTGGTTTGGGTTTGTCTAGGTTGTCGAGAGAAGAGAGTTCAGGCTTAGCTGTATCTCACACCAACCATGGAGCCCTTGCTCCTGGGCAGGGCCTTGCTGGGGCACAGGCTCTTTCTCTTAATGGCTTTCAATGTAGTTCTTTCAAACCCTACCCCTCCAGAAACCTTCATCTTGACTATGGCTGCCTCAGAATGATCTTGGCCTCTGGTGTGGTAAAATAGAATCATCTGCTTGAATAATATTTCAAGCCAAAGTCAGTGTCTTGTAGCCTAACTGTATAATTTATCTGGCCCTTGGGAGCTCCTACTGAAAGTGCTGAAATGCCATACTGACATTTCACTTCAGACTTACAAACCACCTACACTCAAAGCAGGATTTATCCCTGACAGGAGGCTTTCTCCTATTCAAAATCAAACAGTGTGCAACGACTTCACCTGCTGAATAATGTCCTCCATCCTAATGAGAGGAGTAGGGGCAGCAGAGGAATAACTACAGAAAGAAGAACCAAAACTGTGTCCACACACGTTAGAAAGAGAAACCGTAGCGGACAAGTTCAGTAAAAAATTTCTAATGAATCTATCAGCTCCAGTTTGTCTACCCAGAGTCCTGGTTAGGAGAGAGACTGAAATAGGAGAAGCTCATAGGGAGGCTCAGGGGCAATTTCTCTGAAACAGCAGCTGGAAGGATTTTGCAACAATTCTGGTACCACACCCAGAGAGGCTACCACATCTACTCTCTTGCTTCCATGTACCATCATCAAAGCTTTCAAGCCTCTCGATGTTAGTAGAAAGAAGCCAGTAGAGTTTAGGGCTACCTTTCATTCCACCCAGAAATCTAATGAAAAGAGAACTGTCTACATTTCTGCCACAGCATGAATATGAGTTTTGGGCCACATGTGCACCAGTGTTAACACGGCGTGAGCACTCGTCCACTAGAAGGACCATTATGTGCTGACGGTGCACGTCCCAACACAATATCAGACACACCAAAGTACATTATCATTGCTGTTGGTGATAACACTGAGTAGGCAAAAGGTCTTCTCTCTTCCTGCATCACCCCAAATCCTGCAGGTAAGACCTCTGGGGATTGGGGCTATATCCTTTTATGCCTTTAAGTTCCAACAAAGCAGAATAGATCACAGCACCTGACCCACACTGGAGAGGAAAGTTTGGGAGGGAAGAGGAAGCTACCTTCTTCTGTTCAGGGCACATCATTCTCAAGGACTGAAAGAAAGAAAGGAGCTTAGGAAAACGCATGCAGTGAATACATTTCTTTGAAAACACTGTTTAACTCAAGGTCTTCAATACCCCCAGAGTTCCAGAGTGAGCTATATGGAACTCCAGGAGGGGCCCAACTTCCAAGAGAATGACCTACAAAATCAAGTAGAGTTCTGTAGCTTTATTTCCAGCTCTGGATATAAGGGATGAAATTATTATAGAACTATAATAGTTATTTTCCCTTATAATTCTTATCTATACGTACATAAAAGTAAGAATAGAGGAAAAATTCCATTATTAAGCTATGGTGACAGATATCCTCCATTTACAATGTTTTTACTAAAGGAAATGATTTAACATTTTAAAAACCAAGATCTGTTCAGTAACTCAGATAATAGGGAAGAGTAAAGCTAGTAAGATAAATGATTGCTATGCCAGGGAACTACTAGTGTTGTAAATGACACCTCCTGTAGGGATACTAAACACTCAATCAGAAACACCATGGTTGTTTGAGAATCAGCTTTTTCAAATCCATAATTTTGAATGAGTTTTGTTTTGTTTTTTTAACTGAAACTTTTTTGGTTGGTAATAATTCAGTCACTATCATGCTTTAAAAGGCAACCCATTACAAACCCTTCTGAGAATCCTTATGCCTTACATGGCATGGTGAGTCAGCACTGTTTTTGAATTCCAAAGCATTAGTGAAGAAGCTGAGAGAAATTGTCTGTAACTGCTCACAGCAGCATCTTTAACCTTCTGCCAAATACCGGGTTGCCAGCTGGCAAGTCCTAGTACTCTTTAGTCCCTCAAAGAATCACGGATGTGTCGCTGAAGATAGACACAAGTTGTTCTGTTCTAACCAGATCAGAACAGGAATAATCAGCAAAGTGTATAAACCTCATTAAGGTGGCTGTCAGTGTGAATAAATTGTGAAGAAGTTCCCCCCTTATCCCTCCATCTAGAGCACAATGTCCAATGCTCCCAAAGCTCCTTAGCCACCTCCCCTCCAGTTCTCAACAATCACGGTCCCCAGCTCTGGATTCGTATCTGCTTTTTCTGGGCAGAAGCTCATGTTCCAAAGCAGTGACTCATACATTTGATTCACATAACTTCAACCTTCACTATTTTTGCCCATTACAATTTTATTATCATTTCCCAATATCTTACTATCATACTATAATTAAAATTCCAACATACTTTTTCATAATTAGTAGGTAACCATACAAAAAAGAACTAATAAAATCAAAATAAGGTCCTTAGAATTTAACTAGATACTGTTACCTACTATAAAAGCTCTGAGTCTGAGGCCTGCTGTCTTTTTTAAAAGGGAGGTTAATATGTGTTAGAAAGGTGTTAAAGATACATTAGCACCAAGCTGAGACTTCCCATTAATACATTCAGAAGAATGGAAAAAGAATGCCAAAGGAAAATTGTTCATTTTGTGTGATTCCATTTTACTTAATGCCACGTTCATTTTATCTAATCTCGTGCAAAATCATCTTTGGGGCAGAATGTAGCATTGTTTCCCAAAGTGTGTATCTAGGAGATAATCTAGCAACAAACTGAAATGCAAAACCCCTGGCTCCACTCACTGAGTCTTCTGGGAGAGGTCTTAGTAAGTTGCATTTTTAAGAAGCTTCTAAAATACTTATATACACAAATACTTGAAAACCATCAGTCCAGATTTGTTATTTTCAAACATTCATTAGCCAAGGTATCCTTTCTTCCAATAAGATTCTGCATAGATATTAAGCTATAGAGAAGAGTAGGAGCCTTTAAGTAAAGTGGGAGAGTGGGTCTGGGAGACCAAGTTGCAGCTTCACTTCCTCCTGACCCAGGGCAGCCCATGGAGCATCGCCATGGAGCTCCCAGTTCTGCAGAACAAGGTATGAAAACGTGTCTTCTCTGTTTTTCCCTTCATCTCTCCCTTCTCCAACCTCTCCTTCCCCCTACAACCAAAAATTCTCTGTAGCTTGTTTTTACATATCTTCTCTACCCTCCACGTTACCTGACAAAGATGTATAAAAGCTGAATACAAATGTACTGAGTTGAATTCAGTCTGACTCACTGCATTACAAAATAAGGATACAAATACCCTAATAGTTAAATGGATGAAAAAACATACACTTCACAAGATAAAATAGTTAACATATTAGAAAATGTCCAGACTCATAACAACCAAACAAATGCAAATAACATGCTATTTTTTACTTGTCAAATTGCAAAGATGTTCTGAAGGATGCACAATGCAAATGAGGATACTCTAAGACCAACATTCTTGTACATTGGAAAGCTAATGAGCACAGCCTTTCTGGACGTACGAGTATCTTAAAATATTTTTCCTTTAATGCAATACTTTACCCTCTATGAATCTGTTATGCAGAAACACTCTGAAATTCAGGCAAAGATTTATGTACAGTTCTGGAACTAGATAATGGGCGATGGTTGTACATCTGTGAATATATTCAATGCCACTAAATTTCACACTTTAAAATGGTTACAACGTAAACTTATACAATTTTATCACAGTAAAAAGATTTATGCACAAAATTGTGTATTTCTATTTCATTATTATTTATGATGAGAGTTTAAAATGGCTGAATGTTACCTCAGCCATTTCTTCAAATATAGAATAATCTAGAAAGAAATATATTAAAATATTACCAGTAGTGGATTCTAGAAGACTGATAGAATTATTAATACCTTTCCTTTCCTCTTTACACTTTGAAAAGCTTTCCTAAAATTAGCGTATGTTATTTTAATAAACAGAAAAATAATTAAGTAAATCATTTCAAAAGAAAATTAACTATGGGCCATATGCCAATCTCCATTACAATGCCATTAATTAATAAAGTGAAAAGTGTTCATCTCTAATTAGAAATTATTTATAATTAATTAATTTGGCATGCCTGAAGATACAAAATAATAATAGCTAATGTGTGTATAGTGCAGGCATTGTTTTAAGTACTTAGCATGTATTAATTACAACTTCTAAAATGAATACTATTATGAGTCTCATTTACATCTGATTTTACAGAAGCATAGAGAATTTGAGTAGCCAGTCCAAGATAAGACAGTAGGATTTGAACTCAGATAATTTGGTTTCAAAGTTAATTATGATCTTAGTCACTATAATATAATACCTTTTGAAAAAATTAAATTATTTTTAAAAAGCTAGCAAGAAAGTGTGTTAATTTCCTCTTGCTGCTGTAGCAAATTACCACAAACTTAGTGGCTTACAACACAGACATATTAACTTATAGGTCATAAGTCTAAGCTGGGTCTGCATGGCTGCATTCCTTTTGAGCACTCTAAGGGAGAATTCACTTCCTTGCCTTTTCTAACTTCTAGAAGAGGCCATATTCCTTGGCTCATGGCCCCTTCCTCCATCTTCAAAGGCAAGAGAGTAGCATCTTTTCTCCTCTCTGATCTCCACTTCTCTCCTTACATTTTCTATCTCTATCTTTTGACCGTCTTCCTTGCCTCTTATAAGAATCCTGTGGTTACATTAGGCCCACCTGATAATCCAGGATAATTTCTTCACCTAAAGATGTTTCATTTAATCAGATCTCCAAAATCACTTTTTATCATATTGAGTAACATAGTCATAGGTTCCAGGCATTAGGATTGAACATCTTTGGGCCCATTTATTCAGTCTACCATGAGAAGGAAGGAAGGAAGGAAGGAAGAGAGGAAGAAGGGAGGGAGGGAGGGAGGGAGAGAGGGAGAAAGGAAGGAAGGATAATTCTGTTCCAGTTTCTATTCATGTGTAACAAAACATTTTTTTTCATGCATTATAATTTTGTGGGTCAGGAAATTGGGAAGCACCCATCTGGATGATTCTTCTGTTTCAAGTGGTTTGACAGAGGTCACTCAGTAATAATATTCAGTAGATAGATGAGATGGTCTAAAAGATACACACAGACTCATTCACATGATTCCTTTTTGTGTGCGGATAATAGGAGGGCTGGGATCCACAAGGACTGCCACCTTAAGTTCTCAGACATGACCCCTCCAGCATGGTAATCTCAGGGTAGTCAGGATTCTTACATGGTGGCTCAGCTCTCACAGAGAGAACAGGAAACTCTGGAGGAGACCACAAGGGTCTTCTGACCTAGCCCTCAGAAGTCCCAGAATGTTACTTTTACTTCATTCTGTTGGTCAAACAAGTCTCTAAGCCTGGCCCAAATTCAAGTGAAAAGGAATTGGAACCCACTTTTCCACAGGAGGAAGGGCAAAGAGACTGAAGCCATCTTTAATCACCTATGCTCTCTAAGTATAAATTTTCAGCTAACAAGGAGTACATGATGAAAGCCATCTAAACTGGAGGTATGGGGAGTGTGTAGTTCTAGTACCTGTCAGATATGCAGCGAACATACTGATGTGTTTAAATTAGTTTGGGAAATGACTTATAAATCCCTCTAATTTTAAGAATTATAAACTTCTTTTAGATGTGCTTCTTTTTAGTTTTTCTTCTACCATTCTTTAGTGTCAAAGTCTATGGAAATAATCGTCAAGATGAAGAATCATCAAAACTCACTAGTTCATGTTTTCATGTGTTTTATTTATAAGGCTTTGTCTATAAAACACATTTATTTGAGGCATGCCCAGCAAATAAAATCATGTCCTTCACCTCGTATTGGGAGACAATGATGACTAGGTTAAATCCATTTTTCTTTTTTTGCTTATCACCATGTCTGAAATATAGCCTGCTATTTCTTCTTTGTCTTAATAGAATACATAGTCTGCCAAATTTATTTTTCTTTTCCATCATAGTACTGGCCTTAATATTGATATATGTGGTATGTTTATAAATTTGAATATATATCTTTTTTTTCTAATTTATTCAAACCTTTTGATTTGTGATAAGAATCACTATTGTATAGAATGCTGGTATCTTTATTTTCATCACTAAATTTTAAGTGCATACAATAGCCAATACTTGTATTCTACCCATTTACATTACCTTTAGTTCAGCAATTTTCAACCTTTTTCATCTCATGTCACATGTAAACTAATTACTAAAATTCTGTGGCACATCAAAAAAAAATATTGTTTGGAGACTTCTGGCCAAGATGGAGGCATAGACAGATGTGCTGCATCTCCCTCCAAAACTAAGAAGGAATACAACTACCTCAAAACTAGAGACAACCAGAAGTTCCAGAAAATCAAACTGCATGGAAGTCCAGCAAACAAAGATATAAAGAAGAAATACTCATCCAGACAGGAGCAACAGCTCTACCTGGGACACAGAGGCAAACAAACACAAGAGCCTGTCAAAATGAGGAAACAGAGAAGTATGGCCCAAAAGGGGGAATGGATCAAGGTTCCAGTGGGAGAACTAAGTGATGAGGAGATAGCCAACCTAACAAACAAGGAGTTAGACAACCTAACAGATGCAGAATTCAAAACACTGGTGACAAAGCTCACAGGCTTGACAGATATGCTTGAGTATGGCAAACACATAAGAAAAGAAGTGAAGGCTATGCTAAATGAAATGAAGAAAAATCCACACAAAACCAATGGTGAAGAGAAGGAAGCCACGGTTCAAATCAATGATTTGGAACATAAGGAAGAAAAGAAAACAGTCAACTAGTGCAGAATGAGGAAGCAAAAATTGGAAGAAATGAGAAAAACTTCCCAAATTTTGTGAAGGAGATGGACATACAGGTCTGGAAAGCACAGAGGGTCCCAGGCAAGCTGGATCCAGAGGGGACCACACCAGGATGCATCATGATTGAGTTGCCAAAGGTGAAAGATAAAGACAGAGTCCTTGGGGCAGCAAGAGAGAAGTGGAGAGTTGCCTACAGGGGGTTGCCTATAGGACTATCAGCTGATTTCTCAGAGGACATTTTGCAGGCAGGAAGGGACTGGCAAGCAGTATTCAATATGATGAAAGGCAACCTGCAACCAGGATTACTTTATCCAGCAAAGCTATCATTTGGAATGGAAGAGCAGATGAAGTGCTTCCCAGACAAGGTGAAGCTAAAGGAGTTCATCATCACCAAGCCATTATTATATGAAATGTCAAAGGGACTTACATAAGAAAAAGATCAAAACTATGAACACTAAAATGACAACAAACACAACTATCAACAACTGAATCTAAAAAATAAAAAGGAAATCCAACTAAGCAAACCAGAATAGGAACAGAATCATAGGTATGGGGATAATTTGGAGGGTTATCAGCTGGGAGGGGGGAGGGGGAGAAATGGATATATGGTGCAGGGATTAAGAAGCATAATCGGTTGGTACAAAATAGACAGGGGAAAGTTAAGAAAAATATAGGAAAGGGTGAAGCCAAAGAACTTATATGCATGACCCATGGACATGAACTAACGGGGATGGGATTGCTGGAGGGCAGGGGGGTACTGGGAGGAGGGGAGCAAAGGGGAAAAAAATTGGAACTACTGTAACAACATAATGAATAAAATATACTTAAATATATATGTCGTCGTCAGCAGCCGTCCGTCTCGAGAGACGATGGTGTAGCTTCTTAAGAGTCTATCTGCACTGCCGAGAATGGCTGTGCAGTCCGACTCGGGAGTGACATGGTATCTGTCTCCTCCCGTGTTGAATCGACATCTTGCGATGACACTGAAGCTACAGAGCCTGGACAGGGTAATATATACATATATATATAGTTTGCCAATCTGACAAAAAAAATAGGTATAATTTTGATTGATTTACTTAAAAAAACTAATAATTATCCATCCTTTTTGATCCAAAGCAACTTTTTAAAAAATCAGGTGCCTATACTTGTATATAGGGATTTCTGATACCAAGAATTAACCAATAAGACACAGCCAAAAGACAGAGCAACTAATTCTACTGGGTGGAATTGAGGAAGCTTCCAGGGGAAGGTCATGTTTGGGTTGGTCTTGGGAGATGAGTAGGAGAGACGGGGGCACTCCAGACAAGAAGAACACCCTGATCCAAGAGAGAGAGGCCTGAAATCAGGGTGTATATATATTTAAAGACTCATGGAACAGCCACACATAGGGCAACTTACACAATTCTGAACAGAACCACTACCCCTGTGCTTCTGCAAAACAACATTCTAATTTTACTTTGGTTTGCATAATGACAAAGTGATTCATTAGTTCCTATTACACAGAGCAATTTCAAAATGATAAGACATTGAGAACCCTTTCCTAATAATAAAAGTTCAAAAAATGAAGGTACTTGAAGCAATTCCACTCTTACTCAGCAAATATGTGACCACAAGAGGTTCTGAGGTTCTGTCTACCCTGCACACAGCAACCATCCAGCCTTATTTGAACAAGCATGATAATAAGAAAAGAACATATCTGCTTTATATATATAGTGGAGCCTCATACGTGCACCATAACTTATTTTATAGACTTAGATAGACCCATGCCAACTTATACCTGCCAAGGCACAATCAATTACATTTATTAAAAGCACAATTATGGTGAATCTCACTGAAGAAAACTCAAAATGTAAAAACACTGATTTCCAAAATTAATATATTAGGAGGCAATCGTTCTACATTTATTTCATCATTGGTTTCACTTAAATTGTGAGTTTTAAAATACAGTTTAGTTTACCACAAGCTATTTTCATACTGGAATATATTTTGTGTAGACACCAAAGCACCCCAGCGGCTGTTTGGTAGCAAGCAACAGAGAATGATTCTGGCTAGCTTAATCTGAAAAGAAAATTCTCGCGAGTATATTGTTCAAGTCACCAAATAAAAAAAGAGAGCTGCACACAGAACGCAAAAAAGTGCTCCCCTAAAAAAAAAAAAAAAAAAAAAAAAGTAGCAGCTCTTGAAATCCAGATGGTGGGAACTGATAGAAAATACCACTTTTTTCACTCAGCTCAAGTTTCAAAATCCCAGGATAGAAGGTCTGATTGGATCAGTTTGGAACAGTTGCCCAGAGAAAGCCAGACACCTTAAACTACAGTCCCATGGAGGCTACACAGATTCATGCAGAATGGTTTCCTCAAGGGCATTGACACTATTATCAAAGTGGGTAGAAAAGATGCTGGTAGCCAGAGACAGAATATTCACTCCAACTCCTAAGGGTAGTTTGTGTTTAGTCCTGACCCACTATACCAATTTAATACAGAGCTTCCATTGAGCTGAGAATTTTGTCTTTGTCCTTCTTCATCCTTCTCTGACCCAATTTGTTCTGAAGAGGTCAGTAGAAACTTCTAGATTCTACTTTATTGAGGAATCTTCTAGATACACAAGTATTGGTTAGTTGAGGTTTCTGTGTGATGCATTTTACACACTAAGCAGTTTACTTCTCTACACAACATGAACAAATAAACTAGAAATTTATTTCAACTAGTTTTTCTCTTATATTAAGGCACCAGTCACATTATACGCGTCAAATAATTTAAATATGTCCACAGAATGCACGACATTTTAAAAATAAGTTTTTAAAAGCGTAAAAAACGAAAGAGTTAATTAAAAAAAGGTTTTGGTCTTTGTTGCCAAACATTCCATCAGACAGATATTTTTCAGATAAGTTACTGGTAGTTTCAAGCACCATGTAAATATAGCTCAATGCTCTATGTGAATTTATGTAAGATTTTCAGTAGGGGCCTATAGTGCAGGAAATATGTAAAAGATATACAATATATAGAAAAAAAATAGTTTTGTATATATGGCCAAAGGAGAAAAAAACAGAATGATTTCAAATACAAATATCTAAGAAACGCTGAATTTAAAAAAAAAAAGAATTTATAAAATGGCAATTCTTTTTAAGTGCCCAGCTGAGCTCATACAAAATAAAGAGGAATGAAGAAGTCAAAGGGACCAGAAAGACTGAGCGTGTGCAACCAAAGCTGCAGTGGGGGGAGCAGAGGGGCCTACCTCATGCTGTGAAATTAGCCCTGATGTAACTACACAAGAACAGGTATGAGGCATCGGGGCTGTGTAAGGAGGCAGTTGCAGCCTCTGAGACCTTTGCACAAAGCTGGAATCCTAAAGGGCTACTAACTTGTGTAAAGGAACTGGAGCCCAGGGAAACGGCAGTGTGGCTCGTCTCTGGGGTGGGAAAAGGACATTTTCCCACAAGAACATGAGCCCCTGCCGCACCTAGGCTCAGAAACTGACTTCACACTTTCCTTGGGATGTGGGATTCCCAAGTTGGAGGCTGACATAGGCATTGTTTCTGAACAGGTTGTGCAGGGCTGCTTGAAGATACAAAGTTCTCTAAAAGAAAACTCCACTGGAACTGCCACAAAGGGTGCCCACAGAGGAAAAAATAAATCTGCTGAAGATAAAATTGCACTTTAAAAATTATATAGTACATGAAGTAAAGACCTAGGATGAATGAGGGTCCAAAAATCCCTCAAAAAAAAAACATCCCACAGAAAAGAAATATAACATCCAAATAATTTTATACTATCTGAAACACAGCATAAATAAGCAGTTCAAATGGCTAGAGAGAAAAAGAAGGAATAAAATCCATGATGAAAGAATATGACACTGACAAAAGACTATGCACAATTTTAAATAGAACCAAATAAAAATCTGGAAATAAAAGATAAAATCTAAAAAATTCAGTGGATTTGTTAAATAATAGATTGGGCCCTGATGAAGAGAAAATTAGATGACTGGAAGAAAAGAAAATCTGAGGATGTAATACTTTGAATGTAGCATGGAAAGAACTTTCTAACGTAAAAATATAAAAGATGGAAAAATAAAAGAGATGGAAGGTAGACTGAAAGGTCTGAAATACATCCACTTAGTAGGGTTTTTTTTAGAAAGGCTCATAGAGAATATGAAGAAGATTCAAAGAGGTAATGTCTGGAATTGAAAAATGATATAAATACGAGGTCCAACCATTTTTAATATAATGAGAATCGTTTGTATGACATCGACGTAACCTGTCACATCGATGAGAGGAGAGTAGACTGGAATGCACATACATGAACAATGACAACTTCACTGTACTAGTCAGTGGGGGCGGTAGACACCGTTGAGTGAGCATGTGTACTGTGTGGTCACTGCATTCCAAATCACTGAATGGGTAGAGTAACAATTCTGCATCAGATTCTACATTAAGCTTGGACATTCTTCTGTGGAAACTATTTGGATGATTCAGAAGTCCACAGCCATGGGCAATTGATGATTGGCAGCTTCATCACAACAATGTGCCTGCTCACACATCATAGCTTGTGCAGAATATTTTGGTGAGACATCAAATCATCCAGGTGAATCAGCCCCCCTATAGACCAGATTTGGTGCCCTGGCTTTTCCCAAAGCTAAAATCACCTTTGAAAAGGAAGAGATTTCAGACTGTCAATGAGATTCAGGAAAATATGATGGGACAGCTGATGGCGATTGGGGGAACTGTGTAAGGTCCCAAGGTGCCTACTTTAAAGGGGACTGAGGTGTCATTGTCCTATGCATGGTATTTCCTGTATCTTTTATGGTTTTTAATAAATATCTCTTTTTCATATCATATGATGGATACTTTCTGGACAGACCTCGTACATAAAAAGCTTGCACAAAGAAGCCAGGAGTAGAAAAATAGAAATAAATATACACTTAGATGCTTTGGAACGAAATTGTAGAACACAGAAAGGAGATAATCTTAACACCAATGGAAAAATAAGACATTCACTACAAAGAATGAACGACTGGACTGACAGCAACAACAGAGACCAGAAAAAAGTGAAGTATCTTCAAAGGTGATAAGGAAAAAACCTTTCAATCTAGAATATTTTACCAAGCTAAACTATCATTCAAGAATGAAAGTAAATGGGTCCCTGGCTCAGTCTCAGTTGGTTAGAGTGTCATCCTGATGTGCCAAGGTTGCGGGTTCAATCCCTGGTCAGGGCACATACAGGAGTTGACCGATGAATGCATAAATAAGTGAAACAACAAATCGATGTTTCTCTCTCTCCCTCTTTCTCTCCCCCCCCTTCCTCTCTTTCTAAAATCAACAAATGTAAATTTTAAAAATAAATTTAGAAGAATGAAGGTAAAATAAAAATAAATGTTCGCACCAACAAAGAATGAGAAATACCAGCCACTGGCCCTCTGAGAATAAAAGGAAATTAAATCAGGGAAAGGACGGAAACAAGGACTGTTAAGTTGCCATGGACATGGACAACAGAGTGGGGACTGACTGTGGGAGCGGGTGCAGGAGAGAGCAATGGGGGAAAATTGGGACAACTGTAAAGGAACAACAATTTTTAAAAAGGAAAAAAGAAAAAAACACACCCAAGTTGCTTTGTATGCAAACATTGAATGTAAAAAAATGACAAGATTTCATTCGGAGAGTTTAAAAATGCAGTAGAGCTAAATAGCAGATATGTATGGAAAACAGTATGGAATTACCTCAAAAGATTAAAAATGGAACTGCCTTTTGAACCAGCGACTCCACTACTAGGATTATACCCGAAGGATCTTGAAACACCAATTCAAAAGAACATATGCACCCCTATGTTCATAGCAGCCCTGTTTACAATAGCCAAGTTCTGGAAACAACCTAAGTGCCCATCTGTAGATGAGTGGATCAAAAACCTGTGGTACATTTACACAATGGAATACTATGTAGCAGAAAGAAAGGAGGAACTCCTGCCATTTGCAACAACATGGATGGAACTAGAGAGAATTACGCTTAGCGACATAAGCCAGGCAAGGAAAGACAAATACCATATGATATCACCTAATACAGGAAACTAAAGAACAACACAAACAAAGGAACTAAATAGAACAAAGAACAGAATAACAGCCAATAGGGGGAGGGGAGAGGAAGAGAAGGGGGATAAGTAAGGGAAGGGTTTAGTCAAAGAACCTGTATAAAAGACTCGTGGACATGGCCAACGGGGAGAGATATGATTGCGGGAGAGGGGGTGGGTTGGGTGGGGGAGAGAAATACGGGAAAATGGGACAACTGTAATTGAAAAACCAAAAATAAATAAATAAATAAATAGCAGATATGAAAAAATAATTATTTACAGTCAACAGGTACTAAGATCTTTCTACTGGTCAGGAGGATTAACTCTAAGTAGTGTAACTCAAGAATATATATCAAAAATATGCTGGTAACAACTAAAAGAGAAAGAGAATAGAAATAAAATGGAAAAGACTGTAAAACTTCTAAATCAGTATAAGAGAAAAGAAAAAAAAAAAGTTTATCAGTTTAATCAAAGGAAGAAATGGAAAGGAAATAAAATCATGAAATCCATTTTAAAATCAAAAGTACAATATGTCCCAAGTTCTTTTCTGTGGGACTTTATTGAGCTTCTATGATTGGATTAAAATAAACAGGCAAAATAATAATCCAGGTCACTGCTTCTTCCAGGAGATATACTAGAACAAAGTGACAAAGTCAGAAAGTATAATATTTGGAATAATACATACCAAATTCTAAACAAGAGAAAGCTAGTGTATTGATATACATAGCAGACAAAACAGACTTTAAGTATTTGGGGAAACAAAGAAGGTCATTATCTAATAATAAAAATGATAATCCTCTAGGAAAATAACATTATCCTGTGCATGTTTTGCCCAACTTTTTAGCTCCAAAACATATAACATTTTAGCTCCAAACATATAAAACAAAAATGAAAATACAAAGAGAAATTGATGAGTACACAATCACAGTAGAGTATGTTAATGCCTTTGTCAGAAATGGATAGATCAAAGAACCAAAAATTAATGAGTATATAGATTATTTGGACTATACAATGAATATGGTCAAGCTAATGAAAATATATAAAACCTTACTCCAACAATTAAATTATAAATATTATTTTTAAGAACAAATACAGCAAATATAAAAATTTACAAGGTAATAAAAGCAATCTCAAGAAATATCAAAAATTGATATCACATGGACTATATCTTCTGACAACAATGCAACATAAAGATAGCCTCCAAAATCCCAGGTATTTGAAAAATTTGACATTTCCATAGTAGTTCATGGGTCAAAGAAGAACTTCGATGAAAAAAAAAATTTAATTGTTAATAGTGAACATTGGAGCTTTGTTGTATCTGTAATATTTCTTTTAAGAAAGAGGGAAATATCTGAAATAAATATAACAAAACATGAGCTGTGTTTAAAACTGGATGCCTGTTGTATTATCTTCTGCGTACTTGGAATATTTCATACTTATTTTAAATTTCAAAATAAAGCTACTTATTCTATTTCACACCAATATTATTTATACTGCAATCAATAGAGAAACAGGCAGGGATTTGTTTGGTTTTGTTTTCTTTGTGGGATAATCAGGACCTAGACAAAATATTTCCATCTGTGAACACAAGGCATCACCCAATCTGGGACACCTCATCATCCCTGATCTCCATGTCTCATGGTCACTAGAGGCCCAAGGCCAGATGCTCCCAGGCTGGACTCTGAGGTCACCTTCAGGTCTGTCAAAAATAATTCCTGCTGTTGAGCAGAAAAGGCTGCAAAGCCCATCATTTGAAAAAAGAACATATTGCAAAAATCACCCACGTACAAAGTCAACCCTCAGGGCAGACTGTGTGGTTGACCACATTTACAGTGACCCCTCTTAAAAATATTTTATTAAATACTTCTGATATAAAAACAAAATCTGCCTATGAGTTGGCTTTTTGGTAAACACTCCTCCCTTTTAAAATTGTGTATTTAAAAGAGTTGTCCTAAGCAAAATTAAAAACTCCCTACTCCTTATGACTCAAATCTTAGGTAACCCTCAGATCCTCTTCCCTAGTTCCCCCATAGGCAATCCTTGCTTTCAGAATTTTATACCATTAGAGTCAAACTTGAATAATGTATGCCCTCTTTTCTTATATATATATAACTAGATGTAAACTTACTATGCTAAACAGTCATAACACCCAAACAAATTTACAAATTAGAAATAAAACTACTACAGTTGAAATTAACAAGATTAATTTAATGTGACAATTGCATTACAGTCAGGAACTACTGGCTTCCTGTTGCATTCAGCCAACAAAGGGCATTAGAAGCATATTGGAAGGCAGGAGGCAGCCTGTTATTTGTTCCTTCACTGTCCTTGTTCCAGCCTAGCAAAAAAATTCCTCCCTCCCAGGTCCCGGCTTCTCCTGGTAACTTCGACCATGCTATTGTTTATGTCAAGCATCGCTGGGTTTTTGCCTCTGCTAATACTACCTCCCCTTCCTCTCAGAGAGGAAGACTGAAAATATTTCACGTTTCCTCCAGAAACTGCCAGACCACTGGGCATCCTCTGCCAGCCATCAGACCCGCAGTTTATGGGGGGTTGAGCTTTTAAAAGTCTAGACCAGTGGTCCTCAAACCTGCACGCATATCAGAATCATCAAAGGGACTTTGAGAAGTGCAACCATTTCTCATTTCAGATCCTTCTTGGCTGTGGCTTGCTGCTGTCACTAACCCATGGGTCACCGCTCCATCTCCTGTTTGGCTTTTTCTTTCTTTCAACACCATTTTTAAAAACTAGTTTTCCATATTAAATTCCCTTTACTAAACTACTGGCACAAGCTCTCTTTTCCTGCCTGTCCCCTATAGATACATAGGTCATACAGAGGAGTAGCAAGAGCTGAAGAGTAATCAGCTTTGTAATCTTTTCCACTTGTTTTTTTTATACCAATTATTGTACTTTTAACTTCTTTCTTTTTTATACTTCAAAGTGCCTATAAATAAACCAAAAAGAGAAATGCTCCCACAAAGTTTATGCTACTGTTTTATGTAGGAATCAGTTCTATTCTCCGAATTTCCTGTGGCTCCATTAATCATCACAGGGATTCAACAGGAATATGTCTATACCACAAAGAAAAAGCACCAAATGATGGATGAGTTCTGTCTGCAGACACCAATTTGAGGAGAATGACTGAGTTACCCCAGATATATCATCCCCATCATCTCCAAAGCAACTAATAATTTAAAAGGAAAATCTAGACATGCATTTGCTTTGAAAAATGACTGATGAATTGAGGTAACCATTTTTTTTCCTTCCTAGAGTTCCCCCAACATTACAGGCTGCGTCAGGATTTCCCTTCACTGAGTTGCACCATTGGAACCGCTACGGTTTTCATAACACACCCTCTGAGGAAAAAGTTAATGCCTACACTCAAGAACGAGAGAGGAAGGATTTTAAATCAGAAAGGCTCTCTCCAGGGGGTCAGAATGAGAAAAAATAATTTCTGATAGGATGACTAATATTCCTTATTCAAATGTCAAGTTCCTGCCTTTCTCAGATGTAGCTTTTAAGTTACATAAGTGCCAGCTCCTATTTTTTGTCACATCTCAAGAGCATGAGATATTCAACTGGTTGGGAAAATATGGTTTCTCCTGAGACAGAGAAAGAGAGCTGGAATATTTAATGTTGCATGTTTCCCACAGAAATTGCCAGACCACAGGGCATTCTTTGCTGATCTTCAGACCAGCAGGAAATGGGAGGTTGAGTTTATAAACGCCTAGACCAGTTGTCTTCAACCCGCACATGCATATTGGAATCATCGAAGGGACTACTAAGAAAGGCTGATGTCAGGCTTTACCCCTGTCAATTAAAACAGAATCTCTGGGGACAGGTCCCAAGCATTAGTACTAAAAAAAAAAAAAAAAAAAAAAAAAAAAAAAAAACTCTCACATGATTCTAATGAAGAGAGAAAACAGTGAGCCATAGGCCTATACCAAAAACTAGGAATTAATCCTAATATTTAAAATTATATGTAAATAATTATAATGTTATATACAATTGTATGTAATCCTTTCATTGAATTCAGTTGTTTTCTGCATAAGGGGTTGTCCATTTCCCTTCCTCATTCTTTTGAATGGCACTGACATAGGGAGACTAGAGACATAATGAACTTGCAATTTCATTTTGCCTGTCACTTGATGAAAGAAATAGCAGAAAAGGAAGACAAGTTCTTTTGGGAAGCGTTCCGATTATGGTGAACCTGCCACATTCTTTGGATGTCTGGATTGTGTAACTCTCACCTTAAAAGTGGCTTTTAAAGACCATGCATCAAGTCCATTGTCTTATCAGTCTTCCGTTTTGTGTAACCACTTGATACTGTCAGTCTGTTACCACATGATATCAGACACAACTATGTCATTCTTTGTCACGTTAAAAATAGTTCATATTGTCCAGAGCCCAAGGCTCTTTTGGAGTTGAAATCCTACCTCTCATTATAGTGCAGCACATTATATGTATGTATCTCCCAAGACAAATACCTGGCATGAACTGGGCAATGGCTTAGCCCAGGGGAGACCTCTAAATATTTTTAATAGCATGTCCTCTCAGTAAGCTCTCTTTCGACACACCTAATGAAAGCTTAAATAGGAGTTTAATGTTTTTCCCATGACCCAAAGGATCATATTAGATCTCTGAGATGCTGAAACTTTCCTCTGAAGACCACTGATCTAGTATATTGTGTAATGCCCGCCATTTGACAGAAAGTTATTGTTATCTTGTGGTATGAGTTGTCCCTGAATATAAATATCATATCTGAAATTCTTGCCGAGACTTGTACAACAATACATTCATGGTAAATAGCTCATGCTTTACCATCACCATGAGTTACTCCATGAAAGAGTCTAAGGAAATAGGTTAGTACCAAGTGTTTCCCATTACCAGCTGGGTGAGGCCTCTGGGGCTCCCCAGACTCTGGTCTGATCCTTCAGACACAAAAAGTGCCCAAGTCACTTTTTGATCTGTTTATAGCGAATTGCATAATTTGTTTAGTGGCCACTCTGAAAAGTAGCTTCTAGGCTGTCTTGCTCAAGTGAGATGTTCTTCAAAAGAAAGCTCTGGCCATAATTTCAAAGCAAATTTCCTCTCCACCTTAAGCCGGTGTGAAATAGTAAACAGTCCAGATGAGGCATAATTTAGGAGCAAAGGTACGGTAGATTCTTAGGAAACAGACACAGAAGGATTTCCTTAGGGTCCTTGCAAGAAGGGAAAGGGGCTCATGTGAGCAAGTACAGGGAAGAAAGTCAAGGCAGTTCCCTTCTGGGTTTCCAGCTGAAGAAACCCATCTCCCCAAGGTCATGTAGCAGCTAAGTGAGAAAGCTTAAAACAGATTGCAGACTCCTAGCTCACTGCTCCTTCTTTCAGCCGATAATGTAATTATTCCTTAATCCCTTATCGCCCATTGTGTTTTTTATCTGTCTTAGATGAGAAGATCTGAACCCTTCTCTTGTTGTCTTGTGAATCAGCCTTACTTCACAAGGAGCCCTGCCTTCCCACGAGGTATTTCTCTTTCCCTTCCTGTGCACTTCCCACAGGAGGAGGTCTTAGATTCCCAACTGCAGGGGTCCTGCCTGTCCTGGAGAGTCCTTTTATCATTGCAACGTGTGGGCTTCCTGTCTCTAAAAATAAAATTCCATTTATTTGTTTGGTACAAGGAAAAATCAATTATGACACAGTTCTCACTGTGGAAATACTCTCAGACAATATTTTAACTGACTCCCAAGACCTATTTTTAAAAGCATTATAACCAGAGAAGTACAGAATTCTGGCAATTAATAGGACCACAGAGTTCAGCCAATGTAGTTCTTTACCATTTGGGGATCCTGAAACCCCTTTTGAAATTATGATGACTGCTATCGAAACTCTCCCCAGGAAAACGTACATACAAAGATATATATGCATACATGGAATAAAATTCATACAAAAATTTGCATATAACATTGTGCACTGGCCCAGAGGCCATTCCCTGGGTCCCTTGTTTAGATCCCCCTGCACTTGACTGAGAAGGAAATTGAGTCCCTAAGAGAAAAATAACCTGCTGTGAACACACAGGTAGTTACTAGAAACAACAGTACTAGAACACAGGTCTCCTCTTCTGCCAGAGGCACACTATATCGTGACAAGGGTGACCATGTGATTTATGGCTTAACCCAGGGCACTTCTGAAAGTGGAAAGGTGGGCTGTTGATAATTAGTCTAAGACAACAGGTGTAACCTGGAACTGTTTCGGGCAAACCAGGACATATGGTCACCCTGGTCGCACCAAAAAGCAAAAAGGTTCTTGAGCCTGATGCTTTGGTGTTGTTATTGTGGTTGGTAGTGGTCAAAATCTCCCAGGGAAAAAAAGAAAACATGAACTTGCAATATAGTCTCTGACTCTTTGTTCTGCAGCGCTTTGAAAACCCCCAGCTTCTACCCCTCCTTATCTGAGCTCTCGTTAAAAGCATATCACACCGCTCATGAATATGACATACAAAGGAAATTATTGCAACACTGCATAACAACAAGACTTAGGTTTTCTGGAGCCCTCCCAAGGGGCATCTCAATCAATTAAGTCTTATCAGCAACACAGTAGTAAACATGAGAATTTTCCCGCTGCTGTTTGTAAAGTTAGTTTTACTCCAGAAGTCCGACCATTTCACTCTGACTATGCAGAAGGAGAGTAAAGAAAATTGACTTTATTGCAAAGAGACTCCTCAAAGGTCTGAATAATTCATATTAGTCTCAACCTTCAGACATTATCTCAAATGGCAAGTATATTCCATAAGCCTGCAAGCTTCCAGCATTTGCCCCTGGTCAAACAAAGCTACCTTCACACCCCTCAGTGACTGGCCGGCCCTCCTTCTGAAGAGTCAAGAGCTGTGTCCACCCATTCCCTTGTTCTTAAAATGTTAACTTTATGACTTTGTAAAAAGAGTCTGTTTTTCACCTTAGTGACCCTCTAAGTATCTTAGTGGAATCTCCAGTTTTGAATTACATTACTACAGTTGATCCTGGGTTCCAGATAAGGGGCTCTCACTGGCTATGTATTAAAATTATACAGAGAACTTTTCAAACAACTTCCATGGTTGGTCACTACCCCTAGAAACTCTGATTCATTGGGCAGAGGTTGGGCCCAGGCACCGTCATTTTTTTCCCAAATTTTCCCATGTGATTCTAATGTGCAGCCAGACTTGAGAACTAGTGCCTTAGAGAAAAACCAATGGGTGTTTCATGTTCCATATCAAGTGTGTTGCTCTTTTTCCCCTAAAGGTAGGACAGTGCATAGGCCCTTGATGCTGACTCATATGGGAGCTGAGCTGGTAGGAGGCGGATGATGGCTTAAAGAAGGAAAATTCAGTCCCTTGGGAACTCCAGTATATAGGCACACCCATCCATGAACCCAGTTCAACCCAAATATGTCTTGAAAATTAACAGTGAGGATCTTCAGAAGAGTTTTTTCCTTGACCTGGAGTGCAAAAAAAAAAAAAAAAAAAAAAAATCATATTTCTTCATTTTCTATGTCAATTTGCAAATGGCTCACCACATCTGCCAGGGTTGGTAGGGAATCTGACTTTAGTTGTTTTTCCACGTGACCCTTTTCCACATCTTTCTATCCATACTCCTTCAACTATGCCTATATGCCATAAGCCTCAAGGATATGTAGTCCAAAAAAATTGTGAAAGGGTCCCATTTCTTCTCTGTCCCCAACATGTAACCACTGTCATTCTTGATGCTCATTCACATGGCTACTGGTGAGTGCTGCTCTTTCCTGCTGGTCAAGCCCTGTTGCCTGCAGCAGAGTACCAGACATGCTCCTCACCCCTCACCTCCCAGCATCTTCTGGACCAACACAGAGCCATCATTCTCCCTACTAAGATCTTGCAAATTCTGGGGCACTACATTAGAAAAGGATCCCAGTTTCTTCTATTAAGATAACAGCAAAATCTCTTTCTTATCTTCATGTTTCCAACAATGAACACTTTACCAAAAGTCTGTCTTGATTTTGGCCACTAGCTTTTTGTAAGTACATTTTGAAACAAGAAGATTTTTACTTTTAATGATTACCTGAAGATTCAAGTGAATTCACCATCAGCAATAGTGCTACAAAGAAGAGCAACTTTATACCTGGAAGATGAAAGAATTTTTTTTTTAGCTACTACTTTGTACCAGGCATTTTGCTATATTTTCATTCACATCTTATTTCATTTAGTCCTCTTGATATATTATCTTGTAATCACCTCAACTCTAAGTAATTGTCACCCCAACTTATAGTTGAAGAAACTGAGGCACTGGGACATTAAGATACTAGGATACCTACTGATTAAGAAACCCAAAATTCAAACCTAGTATCTATGACTCCAAGGTCAGGTTCTTCTCCTTTTTGTGACCACAGAAAAGTATCATAAGAATTGTATGGTCAAGATTCCCGGGGGGGGGGGGGGGGGTTGGCAAGGAACAGGTTACATCTCTTTTCACCTAAGACAGAACACAAGGACAGAAACAAATCAATTACCACCTCATGCTCAATAAAGACTGACAGTGGGTCTGTAGATTTGTTGGTGTGATATTGACTGATTTATGCTCTATGGGATGGGGCAGGATAGGACACACATTATGGGGATCAAGGTCTTGGGAAGCTGGTTGGTGGGAACAAGAATTTTTTTAAAAAAGGAACATTGCAAGATATGCTAACACAGAATATTCAGAAAAGTAATGCTTCTGTTCCTTATGAACTTGCCTCACTCTTTTTACAAGGATCCTTCCCTAAACAAGATGCTCAACTAAATGCCACAGGTAGGATTTATTTAGTTATGTGGTCATTGTTTCTAGTTAAAGGTTGGATACAGGCATTTTAAAAACCCATCTGGGTCCTCTCTTAAAGGAAGGATCAGGAAAGTCAAGTATCCTCAAGCTCCATTTGTAGCATGAGCCCACGGATGAGATGTGTTAGTTATCTGCAGCTGAGAAAGAAAAAAAGGACTCAAAAATGAGAAGCCTTAAAATAACATTGATTATCCCTTGGTTTTTGTAGACCAGGAACCCAGACATGGCTGAGCTGGGTTCTCTGCTTCAGGATGTCTCCAAGGCTATACAGCCAAGGTGTCAGCCAGGTAAACAGTCACTTCAAGCCTTGACAGACAGGGCAGGATCCATCTTCAAGCTCGCTCATGTGGTTATTTTCAGGATGATATTCCTTACAGGCTGTTGGGCTGATGGCTTCAGTTCCTTGCTGGTTGTTGACTGAAGGCCCCCCTCAGTTTCCTGCCACAGGGGCCTCTCTACAGGGCAGCTCACGACATAGAGCTGACTTTATCAGAGCAAGCAAGCAAGAAGGTCCAAAGAGAGGGAGAGAGTGTGAGCAAAACAGAAGTCACAGAAGACTTTTATAACCTGTGATGGTTAAGTTTACATTCAGCTTGCCTAGGCAAGGGGTGCCCAGATATTTGACCAAGCATTATTCTGGTGTGTCTGTGACAGTGTGTTTGGATGAGACTAACACTTAAATTTGTAGACTGAGCAAGGCAGATTTACCCTCCTAATGTGGATGGGCCTCATCCAATCAGTTTAAGGCCTGAATAGAACAAAAAGCCTGATCCTCCCCCAAATAAGAGACAGTCTGCAAACTAGGACATTTGCTTTTTCCTGTGTTTGGACCTGAACTGAAATATTGGCTCTTTCCAGGTCATGCATGAGCCTGCAGCCTGCAAGCAGGGACTGTTGTACACCATCAGCTCTCCTGAGTCTCTGGCATCTGGACCTGATAGACAGAATTGGTTAACAAAGTTCCCCCAGAGTATTTGATAAGTCTCAGAGCTGGTGTCCCGGGAATGACAGAAGGAGGCCTGGAGTTGGACTGAGAGAAGCAGGGTTCAAAGCCCTGCTGAGCCACTTACACCTGGGTAAACTTGGGTCATGCTACACGAGCTCTCTGAGATGGGCCTCTGTCTTCTCATCTGTCAGATGAGAATAACACCACCTGCTTCACAGGGATGCTGGGAGCACTAAACTAAATCTCATTTCCCCAAGAGTGCTCCACTATCAGCTAGGTCTGTAAGACGTGAACAGATAGACAAAGGGTTCCACTACTTGTTCAGTTTGGGAAATGCTAGGTTACATGCAGTTAAACAAGTATCCTTTATCCACCTCTAGAATCTATAATGAGGTGCTAAGCGTTCTGGGTATGCAAAAGGAAGACATTAGGCAGTGTTAACCAAATGTATTTGACCACAACACTCCCCCCCCCCCCCAGAGAATCTCATGGGATTTGTGTTAAATAATGAATTAATTATATAAGGCAAATGCAAATGCCCGCCCATGGAGCCTGACAGACCACCCATGTGTAAGCAGTGTGTGTGAATCTGAATCAAATCATTACAGCCGTCATGGCAGCAAGCCACACTGGGACAGGCCAGGACTGAAATCACAGACACAGCATTAGTGTAACAGAATAACCTCCTACTAGATATGCCTCGACTGTGGACAAATGGTGGGCTTATTGTGTAATGCTCTAATAGGCTATAATATGAGGCCATCAGGCCAGGCCACACTCCTACAGAAAAGAAAGGGTGTCAATGCTGAAAAGAGACATGAGTCTCAGTACCACTCAGCTGGGAAGAATAACATGGAAATGGCATTCTGAAGGCATTCCTTGGCCAAATAAGAAAGAGAATTCCTGGGCTTTCTTTGGATGTCCCTCTGAATCTGAGCTGGCCGCATTGCCTCGGGGCATTCCTATCTAAGGCCAGCCCTCCAGCACATGGATTCAGCCCTGAGGAAGGCAAGAAGGCATTCCTGCATGATATCGCAAACTCAGGATGAGCAAGTCTTATTTTACAAAGTGGTTTCTAGTTGTATGTTCCCCCTTCACTTGATGTTTAGGTTAAAAATCTAGCCTCCAGTGACAGCTGGAAGGAGCTGGGATGCATGCTGGGCCCATGTGGTAGGAGTGGCAGAGTGTCACATGAGGCCAGTATGATCATGTCTGGTATGAAATCCAGGGTGAGTTCCCAGCGTATGTCCATGACCCTTTCCTGGAGATGGGCCCTGGTTTTTAGAAACAAGCCCCAGCAGCCTTGTCTTTAACTTGGTGACAAGAACTAGAGCTGATTTATTCAGAGGTGAATGCCTAAACGAAGCTGGGCTAGTCAGGTGGCCTCTCCTGGTACTACGGAGCTTTGCAGGCAGAGAAACAGCCCCTGAGGGTTGTGGACCTGAGCCACACGGTGTCCAAACCTGGAGGTCTAAGAACTCCTGCAGCTGAGATTCTCGAAGCTTCCCTACTTCTCACCTCCTGGCACTTCTTACGCTCAGATCTTCCCTGTCATTTTTTCTTTTTTACTTAAACTAGACAAAGTCTGTTTCTTTCCCAGTAACCAAAAGAGTTTTAATCAATACATGGTGACAGCAGTCATTCTTTGTGAGAGATCCCCAAGGTCAAGGCAAATGGAGTATGAGAGTTAGAACTAGTAAGCTTGGCGACTCTCCCCATCTGTAGCTTTATCATATGGTGATCATCGTCGTAGTTGTCAGCAGCCGTCCGTCTCGAGAGACGATGGTGTAGCTTCTTAAGAGTCTATCTGCACCGCCGAGAATGGCTGTGCAGTCCGACTCGGGAGTGACACGGTAGCTGTCTCCTCCCGTGTTGAATCGACATCTTGCGATGACGCTGGAGTGTCCTCTCCAGTGAAGCTGAAGCTACAGAGCCTGGGCAGGGTGATATGGAGGGTCTGCTGTTGCCCATGCAGCAGACACCCCCTCTCTTCGCAGCTGAAGGGTCCAAGGGAAAGACGGAGTCAATACAGCTTGGCTTCAGGTGTGCCGCAGGAGTTGCCGGTGTTGACTACAACGTCAAACCGCCTTAGGGACTCCGGCTCCGGATTTTCTGTCGGGGTTTACTCCCTTAGCCTTTCCCCTGAAGAGGTATGCCGCAAGGCAGCGGAGGTTTTTTGGAATCAGAGTTTTCCTTCTCTGATGTGCCCTGACTGGAAGATCGAACCAGCGACACTTAGCTCGCAGGCCGATCCTCAATCCACTGAGCCAAACCAGCCAGGGTGCACATATGGTGATAACTCTGCAGAATCACCTAAGTGAAATAGGGGTCCATTTACCAAGATCAGAGTATAACCCACAGATCAGAGTCTGGGGAGAGTTAGCCTCAGGATGGGGGCGGGGAAGAGGGTGTGGAAGGGAGAAACCATGATGGACAAGCAGACAAGCACCAAGGCGAAGGCAAAACACAAATTGATAAGCAGGTAGCCTAATAAATAGGGTAAGTCTGCCAGTTACAAAGAGCATGATATTTAGCCAAGAAACTAAAGTTCAGAGGAATGACCTCAGGCTTAAACAAATTGAAACTCAGGGCAGGGACACAAGTCCAGGGTGACAAGACAATGACCCACTTGGGTCACAGGTTGAAGCAGAAGCCTAATTACAAGAACTGGAGCATAAGGTCAGATCAGGGGAATTCATCAGCATGTGACCTGCAATGCTGGACTCTTCAGTTTTCCGATGAGGGACAGGTCTGTCCCAGAGTCTGGAGCATAGGACTGAGGTTGCAGGCAGGGATCCAGCGTAAGCAAGCAGAGATCTGGGAACAAGACAGCCAGGGCTCACACTGTGATTCCCACTTTCCTCTCACAGTGTCACAGCCTTGGGACCTCCGCTCAGCCCCAGAACTGCCAGGCAGAAAGGGCAAGGGCTTCAGGGACGAATGAAGTGAGTTCGGGGAAGGGGCTCCACCATCAGCCTGTGGCACTCCTGCATGGAACAGCATGTGGGTGTGGAGAAGAGGAACAACTGCATTTGTTTGTTTATTTCTTCATGGCAACACACAAACGCAGATAAAACTGAGGACATGAAAACTTTCTTAACCTCCTGACTCAGAAATCTTACTAAATATGTAGATCAGAAGGAGGCAGAGTTTCCAGGCAACACCCATCCGTCCTCAAACACTGTTTCCCATGTCCTTCCAGGTAGAAAGATCTCCCAAAGGCCACCAAGATGGGCTTGCCTTATTGCTCAGTGTTTTCTAAAATAAGCCAAGTGGAAACCCAGTATTCACCTCCCGGTGTTTCCTCTATTCAAGGAACCAAGCAGACTTAGAGAGGCTTGATCAAAATTTATGCTAGATAGATAGATGGATTAACTATCCCAGTTCTATTTTCTCTTTAGCACACTCTTCCACCCCTCGCTTTGATTACACATGTGACAGATATAACTGGGGTTCCTCAGGATCAAGAATAAAGCTACAAATCCTGTGGGGTACTCGCCTCTGATGGGCTAAGACCGAGGTTAAAAAAGGAGGGCATGGATGGGTCAGCCAACCTATGGGAGGAAGGAAAGGATTGTGATGCATTCTGAAATAGATCTACAAGTGTCTTTAGAAGTTATCCCATGAGACTGGTTTATTTAGTAGTTGGCAAAGTGAAAAGTATTTCTTAGTAAATATTTCTACAAGGGCCCCAGGATTAGACATATCAGTATTTTCATCTTATCCCCAGATTTTAGCTGTGCTTAAAAAACCGGTAGGGGGACAGATAGAAGGATTAAAGGCAATTGTAGAAGAGCGGATTCATATCAGATGGTTTCAGGGAGCTCAGTATATGGGTCAAAAGAATTTGGCAACAAATTTCACAAAAGAAATAAAACCTACTTTCTTCCCTATTTCATCTACATTCACTGAGTGTGGGCTTACTAAAATTAATGTTTTTTAATCTATAGTTGGCAAAGTTGTGATCTGCTAGAAAAATAAGGAAAGAAAAGAACAATAAATCCAGCCTCCCCATCTCTTCAGCCCCTGCCTATTGCATTTTCAAGCTGATGGAAGGGTGAGAACAAAGCTACTAAATTATCAGAACATCAAAACTCCTGTGACAGAAGGTGTCTTAGTCATTTTGGACTGCTATAACAAAAGTACCATAGACTGAATGCCTTAAACAATAAGCATTTATTTCACCAAGTTCTAGAAGTCGGGAAGTCCAAGATCAGGGTGACATCAGGGTTGGCTTCTGGAAAGGACTCTCCTTCTACTTTGTAGATGGCTGTCTTCTTGCAGACAGAGAAAGAAGCAAGCTTTCTCATGTCTCTTCTCATAAGGGCACTAATCACATTCATGAAGGCACCACCGTCATGACCTGTTTCCCTCCAAAAGGCCCCACCTCCTGATACTGATGGGGAACTCAAATGCTGGAAAATTTTAGTTTCAGGTAACAGCTAATCAGCTTAGTAATCAATGTATGTGAAAAGGTATTGTTCCAGGAACTGGAGGTGTGACCCACCTTGACTCTAGGTAACCATAAGCAGTCCCACTTTTGTGCCTCAGAAGGACTGCAGGCAATCAAGGTGGTGTCTGAGCCATTGTACTCCAGGGTGGGGTGACCACCGCCCAGGACACAAAGGCCAACGCCCAGGACACAAAGACCACAGCCCAGGACACAAAGACCACAGCCCAGAGCACAAGGAACACTGCCCAGGGCACAGATAAAGAAATGCTACAGCTTTTATCTGATTAACCTTTTCCCTGAATTCCAAACCCCTTACCTACACTTTTCTTCTCCTTATAAAAAGGGTCTATTTATAATGGAATTTAAGGCAGTCTGCTAGGGTAGAAACTCGCTGTCTTCTCAGATCACCTAGCATCTGAATGAAGCGCCCATAAAGAATGAATCCCTGTCTCTGCTTATTGGGTCTGGGAGATGACAAGCATCATGAACACCAGTTTTTCTGGTTTCAATACCATCCCATTGGGCATTACGATTTCAGCACATGTATTTTGGAAGGACACAGTCCATAACAAGGAGTGTCTGTGGCTTTGGTCCCAGCCTTCCTCACATAAAGCCCTCAGAACAGTGCCTGGCACTTAGCAAGCGCTGTATAGGTGTTCACAATCTGTATTTACAGCAGTGTTGGCATCCATAAACCAGTCAACTTTCACTTTCTCTCATACCCCTGCTTTCATCACCATCCAGGGGCTGATGGCCCACAGAAATTTATTCAGAATGCTTTGGTTAAAATCATTGTTTCCACAGTTGAGAAAGTTAAAAAGGATTCTCCTCTTTGTGTAGTTTTTGGAAAAGAAATCTGAGATTCAACTACTTTCGCCTATGAATCCAAAGAAAGAGAAAAATGTGCAGGCTGTCCTCTCTCTTGTCCCCTCTCACATTCCATCCATCTGCTGGCCCGATGGAGCTGACAAAACACTAATTTCTCTTTCCACTCCATTGATTCACTCATTCACCACTTTTCCGGCTGATTCATTGGTCTTAAAGCTAACTTGTCAACATTTTGCCTTACGATTCAGGAACACTGGGTGGAAAAACAAGGTAAGTGCTGGCTATCCTGTAGCAGGAGAAGAAAGCATGATTCATTCCTTGCCATTTCCCTGCCTGCAATGGCATTTCCAGGAATGCCCTGTAGCAAAAAGCTGGGGCAGCCTGCAGGCAGTTAAAAGTATGTTTTTGTGCTTCATCACTGCATAGGACCATAGGGCTCTTCCAGAGCCGCCCTGTCTTATTTAGATTTTTCTCTTCTCAATCATTACAGACTAAATACAAGCAACTATGAATGGTAGCTGTTAACAACAGAGCAAAAACAAAGCAAGGCACAAGTGTGTTCTGCAATGAGTTTTGAATCTGAACTATCAAACTTGATGCATCCCTTGTAAGTCCAGGTTTCCCTAGCCTGTAAATATAAATAAGGTCATTACTCTATTATTTATCTATGACTTCAAGAATCCCTTTCAGGGAATTCTCAAAGGTGCTGGTATTTTATGTGCTTTGCTGAGTCAGTTGTTCTCTGTCTCCATGGGTTCAGGCCACTAATCTCCTCTCTGTCCTCAGGCCATTTAGGTCAGCTAAGGGTTCCCCTTTACTCTGGTAGAACTGCTGGTCTGACTCTAGCAAATGCTAGTATTTCAACGTGGCCCTGGGTTGGGGATGGAGGGGAAGAGAAGAATGTGCACCCCTCCTTTCTCCCTGCTTATCAGGTGGTCAAAGCACTCTTCCTTCACACAGGTGAGACCAGTCTGTGACTTTTGACAAGATTTAGTTCAGGGAAGGGAATTGTAACCTTGTTACTCCCAATGTGATCCATGAGCCAGCTGCCACATCACGTGGGAGTCTGATAACAATTCAAAACTTCAGGTCCCGCCTCAGTCCTCCTAAAACATAACCTGCATTTTAACCAGATTGCCAGGCAAGTCATGTGCATATCAAAGTTCAAGGAGCATGAGTGTCAACACAGAGGGACTTTCAGTCTACACCCCAGGTATCGACCATTTGCTTCTCCAACTGCAAGCCCCGCACTTCCCTACCCTAATCTCTGCAGGTGCTGACCCTAGGGACCTCCCCAACGAGGCTTCAGTACTCTCTTTTGCTGGTTGTGGTTGACTAATAAGAAGCCCTAGCAGGAGAATGGTGCGAAGTGGAACGAGGCTGGCCTCAGACTGACTATGACCCCTTCGGTTGGTACGTGTCTGCAGGCCCAGGCAAAGGACGTCTCTCTTGTTCTGTTCAAGACCTGCAATTTCCTTCCATGGCAATGACCTGCTGTCATGTGTGATCAGTAGTATAAATACCTTATCTTTTTAACGACTTTCACAGTTTTTCCTCTAGTTCCAACCAGGGTAAAACATCACAACGCAGTGATTCAACATTTGTACATTTTCCAGCATCTACTTACTTAGTCTTCCAGAGCAGTCTATGTCTAAGAGCAACAGTCCTGTCCCCGCTTACCTGTGAAAGCTATAGGAGCGGTGTTTCCTCCAGGGTGTGGGCTGGGGCTGCCTGTCCTTCCAGCCAGCATATCCATTTTGGCCCCCAACGTCCTGCAAAATGGCTCAAGCCCAAATGGACACTTCTCCTCACGAAGCACCTACTTTTTAAAGTTATAGGAGGGCTATCACTTTTACCCACTAAAGATTCATTCTCCGATCAGGAGCCAGAGTGCTCTTTCTAAACCACAAATCAGGTCTTAAGATCTTTCTGCATTAAAAGCTCTCTGTGGATTTGATTTGTACATAAAACATAAACTGTGGTGTGGCAGGTCAATTTTCCCAGGAAGCAAATCCTGAGTTGGAGGTTAGTATATGGACGTTTGCATGGTGGTGTTATCATGATCATCTTCTGTGGAGGAAATGAAGGAGGGAGGGCTGGATGGAGAGAAATTGGGCAGCAATAGGGACACAACAGAAGCCTCAGTTGATCCCAAAGCCAGAGCGACCATGCAGAGTCATCCCTCACTGAAGCAAAGGAAGCTGAGTCTTTGCATGTCAGTCCTCTCATATGGACTGCACTCAGAAAGACAGTGTGACCTTGGACAACAAGACTCTCTTCAGCCAAGGGCAATCCCTAGAAAAAGCCTCAAAGGCAGATTTCAAATGTAGAAGTCAGGTTTTTCTCATTGTTCATATGTGTAGATTTACATTGAGGCACCCCATTTATATCAGCAGCTGCACATGACCTGTTGGCCAAATATGTCTGGCCAGTAGGTATTATTTATCCTGCATATTCATTTTGTGCTTGTATGTTTATATTTTTATCAACATTTAAATATTGGCACCATTAACATTTTTTAAAAAGCAGACTTCTAGCTTATTCTGAAAAATAAGAAGAGCTGGCAACACTGGGATTATTTGCCCAATTTACCCCCATCAACACCAACCCACTTCATGTATCTTTGTTACCTCTCTGTAGATATTTCAGTCTGTGACCTTGTCTTCTACACTTGTCACCAACACCAAGCATTTTCAAGACACCTGGCCAGACACAGAAGGGAGTCTAAGAATATATGAGATGATTGAATCTATAACTTCTTAGTATCACTACCTTATTTTATAGCAATTTTAAAATTCTATTGCAGTTATTTATTTACCTGTTTTCCTACAAGAATGAAAACTCAACCAGAAAAAATAGCACACTAAAAAAACAGACCTCAACCAGGGACTTATTCATTTCCAGCATTTAATATAACCAGTAAGTGATTAAATGAATCTTATAAGCCACAGACAATCCTACAATAACCACACACTGGACTAGAGGCCCAAAACACAACCCAGACCAACACCCATGGAAACTGATGAATCACTGAAATGTAATCCAACTGCTTTATGGAAACTAACTGATTCTGTTCTGACCTACCTGATATATAATTTGGAGACTGGAAAGAAAAATGTGGGCCTGTCACTATGGCAAGATACTTCTGAACCAAAAAGGAAACTCCAGGATAAAGGTTAAGGGGAGATTAAAATAAGCTATATATATTAAAGTCAAATATTTCTCACTACAACACAAATACTTGGGGCAGAAGGAAGTGGAATAGGTGAAGAAAAGATAGCTTTTTAAAATTTCTGTAGTGATCTTTTATTGCTCTCAAACCCCTAGTCTTGCTGAATCGACAGAACAAATTTGTTCATAAAATTATTTAAGTATTTTTTTAAGACCTCAGTCTTTTCTAATCTAAAGCAAATACATCAGCAATCCATTCAAAGTTTGAATACCCTCTTGGATCTTTCTCCCTTCTCACCAGTCTTCCTTCCCTTTTCTTCTTCTCAATGTTGCATCTGGACATGATGGTGGTTAGGGGCTTTCTGGTCACAGGGCTTTCCACTGAATCACCTGGGAGTGCTATGAACAATTTCATACAAGTTAACTGGCCTGGTCTGGTCCTGGCTACTGTATATTGCATTGCAACCTACATTATGGCTAATTTTACAAGTCCTTTTAGTTGTGGGATATTTCTATACTGCTGTCCAATTCTGAAGCTGACCACCAGAGTTAACATCAGATTCTACAGATTTAAGGACACAATCCCCAACAAGACTATCCTCACTTCAAGCAGGTTGAACCTGAGTCTTGGCCTGTCACCTTTCTTCCTGAACAACATGAGCCTCAGCACCTGCTCCAGCTAATCAACCAACTACCGAACCCTGGGCTCCTTGCAGTCATCCAGTCACCAGGCCCAACCAGCCAGCAGTACAGCCAGCGTCTATTCAGGAACTAGGGGCTCATGCTCCTGGGTCTCTTTGTCTCACTCACCAGCGTGACAGGTGGCTGGGGATCTAGAGACCCGGTCAGGAGGATGTCTGGAGGTCTGGTGGGCCTAGGGGGCATCCAGAGAGAGAAGGAAACTATGCAATCCTTGGATGACTACCTGACCTCCTACCTGATATGGTAAGGAGCCTAGAGGCTGACAATTGGAGACTGGGGAGCAAAATCCAGAAACACCTAAAGAAGAAGGGACCCCGGGTCAGAGACTGAGAGCATTATCTTAAGACCATCAAGGACCTGAGGGCTCAGATCTTTGCAAGTTCTGTGGACAATGCCCATATCATTCTATAAATTGACAATGTTTGTCTCGCTTCTGAGGACTTCAGGTCAAGTACAAGACGAAGCTGACCATGTGCCAGTCTGTGGAGAGTGATATCACTGGGCTCCAAAAATGTCATTGATGACACCAATATCACTGGGCTGCAGCTGGAGACGGAGATCAGGGCTCTGAATGGGGAACTGCTCTTCATGAAGAACCACAAAGAGGAAATAAATGGTCTGGGTTGACCATGGAATTGGATGCCCCCAAATCTTAAGACCACAAAAGATCATGGCAGAAATCAGGCCTGGTATGACAAGCTGTCTTGCAAGATCCAAGAGAAAATAGACAAGTATTGGCTCCAGAAGACTGAGGGAAGCACCGCAGTGGTAACTTCACAGACCGCTGAGATAGGAGCTGCTGAGAAGGCAGTCATGAAGCTGACATGTCCAGTCCAGTCCTTGGAGATCAACCTGGACTTGACAAGGAATTTGCAGGCCAGCTTGAAGAACAACCTGAGAGAAGTGGAGATGTGCTCTTCCAGGCGGATGGAACAGCTCAATGGAATCCTGCTGCACCTGGAGTCAGAGCTGGCCCAGCCCTGGACAATAGGACAATGCCAGGCCCAGAAGCACAAGGGCCTGCTGAACATCAAGGTCAAACTAGAGGCTGAGATCACTACCTACTGCCACCTACTGGAAAAAGGGGAGGACTTCGATCTTGGAAAATCCCTGGACAACAGCCATTCCATACGAGCCATCCAAAATACCACCACCGCCCACAGCACTGTGGATGGAAAAGTGGTGTCTGAGATAAGCAACTCCAAACTTCTGAAGAGTTAAGGCACCAAAAGTGAAGCAGCCCTTGGGGGGCAGTAGGCCAATAAAAACTTCAGAGATTTTAAAAAAAAAGACTACCCTCCCTTCAGATGCCAGTTACGAGTTCAGGTATCCCCGCGCCACTGCATGTCTGACCAACTGGCTGCAATCCCAGGAGTTCCAACAACCTCCACTCAGTTTGATAATTTGCTAGACTGACTTACAGAATTCAGGAAGTACTACACTTCCAATCAAAGTTTTATTATAAAGGATACAAATCAGGACCAGCCACATGAAGAGACATATGAGGTGAGGTCTGAGAGGGCCCAAATGCAGAGCTTCTGTGTCCTTTCCACACAGAATCAGGCTGTGTCATCCTTCAGGTCCCAAGTTTTTATCGGAGTTTTATTATGTATGTATCATTGATTAAATCATTGGCCACAATATCCAGTCCTCACTTTTCCCCCTCCAGAGGTTGGAAGGTTAGGCTGATATCATGTGGCTCAAAGCCCCAACCTCCTAATCATGCAGTTGGTCTTTCTGGTATGGCCTGTCCCCATCCTGAGTCATCTCAATAGCATGAGCTATCTAGGGGCCCACCATGAGTCACCTCACAGAAACTACCAGACGCTACCAAAAATAATAAAGAAACTCCTATCATTTTAGAAATTTGAAGCATTTAGAAGTTCTATCCCAGGAACCAGGGACAAAGTCCAGATAAATTCTCCATTATACCACAGAAAGGCAGCCAGTACTGAAGTCAAGGTCACTGCCATAACACCCCATCTTAATGTCCTTTTATTCCATGGCTTTCCATTCTAGACTCCAGGCCTGGTCTGTCCTACCACTTCTCTCAGACTTTCTGTGCCAGTTCCCACCTGGGGATCCAAACTGGTGGTTGCTTCTCTGTAAACACCCCACTATGCATGCGACTCACCAAGGCTATATTCAGGAATCCCCCTCAATTTGAAATGGAAGTGTAGATCAACAAAAATAAAAATAAAGACTTCTGGAAATGGTAAATACAAAATATTTCTTAATTTCCATAGTTTCATAAAAAGATACGTGACTAAAGTGAAAAACATATTGTGGGTTTTATAATAAATGTACAAGAAAATGTATGAAACAATAGTAAACACTTGGAAAATCAAAGTATACTATCATAAAGTTCTAACATAAAATGATGTGATATTACTTAAAAATAGGCCACAAGTTAAAGATGAAGGTTGGAAGCCATGGAGTGGTTAATTATTGTATGTTTTGAAATAGGGAGCAATGATTTTCAAACCAGGAGGAGATGTCTGTATTAGATAATATGTAGAACTTTTCAAGCTCTGCTTATCCTACTCATCTAGAAATTTTATCTCCCTCCTGGCAACATCCACATCAATCCCCATTCAAACTTTAATAAACTACTGGGGTGGAATAGAAAAGAGCTTGAATCATTACACTTTTCCTACCAAAACTGCCTGATTCTGATAGAAACATAAAAAATAGTCTCATATTTAGAAACTCATTTTATAAAGGAATCCTGGAATATACCAAGTAGTGAATAACTCTAGTGAGGAGAAGAGGGGGGTGGGAGGGGAGGTGGCTTTCAGTTTTATACTCCATATAGAAAAATGTCTCATATTTTCTTGTATTTTTGTGTTTAAAATGTTTTAAAGAAACAGAAAGAGTACTCTTGATCAAAATATATCCCTCCCCTTGTTTGCAAGCAAGGATGTACCTTCAGGAGGGACATGAGCAGAGTAAGGAGGGAGGAAAAGGGCACAAGAGAGTCAGCACCGGATCAGCAGCCCTGAGACAGGAGACCCAGGTCTCCCTCCTACCCATAGAATAATATGTGGAGAACACAAGTCAGACTTTGCTGCTTTCAATAGACTGATGGGTTGGTAGCATCATGCTACCTACCTCTTCCCCAGATCCAGAGAGCTGCTATGGAAGTGTCCTTTCTCTGAGAGGTCTCAGCCCTTCCAATTTCTACTGCACAATTTAGCACTCAGTTGCACTCATAGAACCCAGGTTTATGTTCCAAGAGTTGTCTGTTGGTTTGAATGTTTGGTTTCTCAGCACACATTTTCCCATAGACACTGTATTATAAATTATGGTTAAATCCTCAAAACTGCCCACAAAAGGCTTTTCAAAGTTAATGTATTTGAAATATATATTACAAATGATACATTAACTATGCTTAACCACCATTTAAACCTTATTTATATGGGAGAACTGCATTCCATTTTGCAACCAGAGATGACAGGGTTGCCCTGGGATAGAGGAGAGTGGAAAGGAGCAGGGAGGGCTGGATAGCAAAAACACCTGGGGCTTTAGAAGAAGCACTAAAGATGGACATCTGTCACCCATAACCCACTCAATGTTCATCTGGAAACGAGAGTTTGATTTTACTTTAGAGAACTACCCCTCCCATCTCAGTATATGTAGTACAGTTGGGTTTACCACCCTTACGACTCCAGGATGGATGCGTGACCCAGGCAGTCCTGGACACCGTGATTGGTTCAGAGACAGCCACGGTCTGTCTTTCTAGTTAGAGCACATACAACACAACGCATGTCCTGAACACACTTGTATCCTCCAGGTGGCCTAGCACAGTGCTGGGCACCAAGGACACAGCCACGCTCAGGTAAGGAACAGGACGGAGCTGTTCTGAGCAACAGCTCTGTGCTAGCCTTTCCCATCACTGTTAAGTGTTGCACACCTTGTCACACAGTTCATGTTGCCAGTAGCACGTGGCTTTCCAGAAGCCTGCTATGTTCCGGAAATAACATCCTACTCAGTTCATGCATTTATAAATATCTGACTTTAGATTTTAAAAATTGATTATGATAAGAAAAGTACTTAATTTCTATTAGTATTTTACAATGTTACACAGCTCATTTATCATAAAAAAATAACAATAGTAATGCCAGGTCTACCTGACTTACACATCAAAATCCCTATCTTGAGAGTCGTAAGGGTTAAAAGAGATACATTTTGAAAGTGAACTTAGCAAAGCACTATACAAATATTACTAATATCATTACTGTAAATATTACTGTTATTGTCTTTGCAACTTTGATTCCCTTTTCTCAGCCTACAGTTATTTCAAAGTTAAAAGTGTTTTATGTAGTATGTAAACGTGCAGCTGAATAGGGTGGTCCTGGTTGCAGGTTATATCTTTGTTTGCTGGACTTCCATGCACTTTGATTTTCTGGAACTTATGGTTGTTTCTAGTTTTGAGGTAATTGTATTCCTTCTTAGTTGTGGAGGGAGACGCCGCATGTCTGTCTATGCCTCCATCTTGGCCAGAAGTCCTCCTAGTGAATATTTTAATTGAATTATTATATTCTTCAATTCCTGAAGTTCTATTTTTTAAGATATTTTCATTTTGTTCATGCATCATTTTCCTGATTTTCCTTAGTTGTCTGTTTTCTCTCGAAGTTCATTGAACTTATTTAAGATGGTCGTTTTTATTTTTGTCTCATAATTATTAGGTCTTCATTTCTTTAAGGTTGTTTCTGTGCTGGCTTAGGGGAGGGGCTCTCATGGGTGAAATAATTTTTTTAACCATTTTAATGTAGCTGGTTTTGGCTTTGCACTTTCCTGGGATAGTATGACTTTTTAACTGGTTTCTGGAGTTCTCTTAAAGCTTTTTTAGACAGTATATTGTTAAGTTCGTGTCTCTGTGGAAGAACAAAGTGTGAGGCTTCCTATTTTTCTAAAGGATTGGGCTGGCCTGGCAGAGGGTCCCTGGTTTATTCTTTGGGTGTTCTAGAGGGAACAGGCTATGAGGCAGAAGCCTGTCATTCTTCCAAAGTTGTGTAGTTTTTGTATTTTATGCTGTTTTAGTTTGTAACTAGCCCTATAGAAATAAGGTGATTAAAACAGGGGGAAATGATAGCAGGGCCCAGGTGTTAGAGTTTAGCCTTAATTGATAGGCTTAAGTAATTGAAGCTGTGACTGGATAGACTTTCTTTATCACCAAACCTTTGCTTCTGGAATTTTGCCTAGAGGGTGGCGGCAGGCAGCAGGACCCCAAATTGCTTTTTGGTAGCATAACTACTATTGAATCAAGATTAAAGCATTTCCATCTCCCTAAAAATTATCCTGTGTCTTGTTGTATCATCCTTTCCTCTAGCCCCATAGCCCAAGGCAACCAGTGATCTACTTTCTGTCTCTATAATTTTGCATTTTCTAGAACTTCATGTAGACTTTTATGCTTTGCTTCTTTCACTTAGCGTAATGCTTTTTGAGATTCATTTGTGTTGTTTTGTGTATCAGTATTTTGATCTTTTTTATTGCTGTGGATGTCTGTGACGCGATATTCCAGCGTCTGCATCGTTTAGAGCTGTGACTCAGAACATGGCGCGTTCCTAGAAGCCGCTTTCGGCATCAGTGGGCGGCGGCGCGTGGACTTGCAAGCGTGGGGCGCGGGACCAACCGACGCCACTTCGTGTTGGACAGTGGAAGCTGGAGAGCCGGGCTATTCGGACTGAGCCAATTGGTTTCCATGGATCTCAATAGTGCCAGCACTGTTGTTCTTCAAGTCTTAACTCAGGCCACCAGTCAGGATACTGCTGTGTTAAAGCCAGCTGAGGAGCAGTTGAAACAGTGGGAAACACAGCCAGGTTTTTATTCAGTGTTGCTGGTAAGTTGCTTAAAAATAGTTATTATTTTTAATAAAATGAGACACTATTCTATTGTTTTAAAAACCTACTTGTGTTGGTGGTTTACTTAGTGAAACTGATCCAAATGTTTGGCTGCCATTGCACTGCCATTTACTAATTCGAGGCATGGCACTTGGAGGACATTTAAGAGATGTTTATTGTCGGATGAGTATTCCCAAGCAGGGTATTGGTAGTATCTGCTTAGAAGGTTACACTGCCAGTTTTCTATTTTAGCCTGTAAATGCTGCCCTCAAGACTGTAAAGGAGGAAAGAGGAAGGACATCTCTAAAATCAGAGAAGGAAAACTCTGACCCCAAAAAACCTCCGCTGCCTTGCGGCATACCTCTTCAGGGGAAAGGCTAAGGGAGTAAACCCCGACAGAAAATCTGGAGCCGGAGTCCCTAAGGCGGTTTGACATTGTAGTCAACACCGGCAACTCCTGCGGCGCACCTGAAGCCAAGCTGTATTGACTTTGTCTCTCCCTTGGACCCTTCAGCTGCGAAGAGAGGGGGGGTCTGCTGCATGGGCAACAGCAGACCCTCCATATCACCCTGCCCAGGCTCTGTAGCTTCAGTTTCACTTGAGAGGACACTCCAGCGTCATCGCAAGATGTCGACTCAACACGGGAGGAGACAGATACCGGTTATAAGCTCATCCGATTGGCGAAGGAAACGAGCGCCAGGGGTCTCCTCTGATGGTGGGAGAGGTCATCGCACCTCACTGGACAGCTACCGTCTCGCCATGGCTCGCCTGCCCCACTGGGTGCGTGGGGATCAGAGAGGCGCCTCTCGAAAAGTGGGCCACAAAACACCCGCAACCAGTTAATTCCAAGCAAACAACAAGAAAGAAGCCTCCGGCTCTTCGCCTCGCTAGCTGGAACATCAGGACCATGTGCCCCGGACTTACTGCAGACCTTCCGTGGATCAAGGGTGCCAGGAAAACCGCTGTCATCGATAGGGAACTGGCACGACTAAACATCGACATTGCGGCTCTACAGGAGACCCGGTTGGCCGACAACGGAACTATCAGAGAAACCAACTACACCTTCTACTGGCAAGGGAAGTCTCTGGACCAACCAAGACAGCACGGTGTTGGGTTCGCTGTGAAGAACACGCTTGTTAACTCCATAGAGCCACCCACAGGAGGCACAGAGAGATTACTTACCCTCCGATTGTCAACAACTTTCGGCCCAGTCAGCATTCTTAGCGCGTATGCCCCAACCCTCTGCGCCACCACCAAAGAGAAAGAACAGTTCTACCATGCACTGGATGAAGCGTTATCCAAGATTCCCAGAAGTAACGCTCTCTATCTCCTTGGAGACTTCAACGCAAGAGTAGGAGCCGACCACATGGCCTGGCCCACCTGCCTTGGAAACTTTGGGAGAGGAAAGATCAATGAGAATGGTCAGCGACTGCTTGAGCTTTCGTGTCACCACGGCCTGTGCGTGACAAACACATTCTTCAAGTGCAAAGAGATCCACCAGGTGTCATGGAGGCACCTCCGCTCCCGCCATTGGCACCAGCTTGACCTCGTCATCACCAGAAGAACGGATATTGGCAGCACCCTCCTCACCCGCAGCTACCACGGTGCAGACTGCGACACGGACCATGCCCTCGTGGTAAGCAAGGTGCGCATAATGCCGAAGAGGTTGCACCACTCCAAGATGAAGGGTCGCCCACGCATCAACACCAGTTGTGCCAGCAACCCAGTTAAGACCCAGCAATTCATCAACAAGATGGAAGATGCACTCGGCGAGGGAGTGGCGGCAGATGACATTATCGAATCCAATTGGCCACGTCTCCGCGACGCCATATACAACTCCGCCATTATTGCTTATGGGAAGAAAGAGCGGAAGAACGCTGACTGGTACGAGGCTCACTGGGAAGAAATGGAACCCGTGATCGAGGCTAAGAGGAAGGCCCTACTGGCTTACAAGGTCACGCCCACTCCCAGTACACTACAAGCTCTACGGGCTGCCAGGAACAAAGTCCAGAAGACCGCCCGCCACTGTGCCAACACCTATTGGCTAAACCTGTGCAGAAGCATTCAGGAAGCCGCCGATATAGGCAACGCACGAGGAATGTATGAGGGTATCAAGAAGGCAACAGGCCCAATCCCCTCCAAGATCGCCCCCCTTAAGTCCAAGACAGGTGAGGTCATCACTGACCAGGAACAGCAAATGCGGCGGTGGACCGAGCACTACCTCGAGCTGTACGCGACGAAGAACACCGTAACAGACACTGCTCTTAACGCCATCCCAGACCTACCAGTCATGGAGGAGCTAGACACCCCACCTACTGCGGCAGAGCTTGGCAAAGCCATCGACCGCCTCGCTTGCGGAAAAGCACCAGGAAGCGACGGAATCCCTCCAGAAATCCTAAAGAGCGGGAAACCAGTCCTGCTACAGCCGCTCCACCATCTACTCTGTCTCTGCTGGAAGGAGGGTTACATCCCCCAGGATATGAGAGACGCCAACATTATCACCATGTACAAGAACAAAGGAGACCGCAGCGACTGCAACAACTACCGGGGCATCTCTCTCCTCAGCGTCGTCGGCAAAGTATTCGCCCGGGTCGCTCTTGCCCGCCTGCAGACCCTTGCTTCCCGCGTCTACCCAGAGTCCCAGTGTGGCTTCAGAGCTGGCCGATCAACAGTGGACATGATCTTCTCCCTACGCCAGCTGCAGGAGAAGTGTCACGAGCAGCATAAACCACTCTACCTCGCCTTTATCGACCTCACGAAGGCGTTTGATCTGGTCAGTCGAAGCGGACTCTTCAGCTTGCTACGGAAGATTGGCTGTCCACCACATCTGCTTGCTGTGGTCATGTCCTTTCACGACAACATGCACAGCACGGTGTCCTACAACGGCGCAACCTCTGAGGCCTTCCCAGTCAGCAGCGGAGTAAAGCAGGGCTGCGTCCCCGCGCCTACGCTGTTCGGAATCTTCTTCTCCATGCTCCTCCAATACGCCTTTAAGGACTGCAGCGAGGGTGTCTTCATTCACACCAGATCCGATGGCAAGCTCTACAACCTGGCCCGTCTACGAGCCAAGACCAAAGTCAAAGAGGTGCTCATCCGTGAGATGCTCTTCGCCGACGACGCAGCTTTGACATCACACTCCGAAGAGGGACTCCAGCAGCTAGTCACTTGCCTTTCCCACGCATGCAAGGAGTTCGGACTAGCCATCAGCCTGACGAAGACGAATGTTATGGCTCAAGGCACGGGGACTCCCCCATGCATCACCATCGACGGATACACCCTGGAGGTTGTCAACGACTTCACTTACCTCGGGTCCACCATCTCGAGCTCTCTGTCAGTCGACTTGGAGGTCAACCGGAGAATCGCCAGGGCAGCCACAGTTATGGCCAGACTGAACCGGCGAGCGTGGAACAATTCCAGCCTCACTGAGAAAACCAGACTGCGCATCTACCAAGCCTGCGTACTCAGCACTCTCCTCTATGGCAGCGAGATGTGGACCACCTACGCAAGGCACGAAAGGAAACTCAACAGCTTCCACATGAGGTGCCTCCGACGCGTCCTGCATGTCGCCTGGCAGGATAAGGTCCCCAACACCGAGGTGCTGAAGCAAGCCAATATGAGCAGTTTGCATGCAGTTCTTAGCGAGAGACGCCTCAGGTGGCTCGGCCATGTCAAAAGAATGGATGCAGGCCGTATCCCCAAAGACCTCCTCTACGGCGAGCTAGCAGAAGGCAAGAGGATGACAGGGCGCCCAAAACTGCGGTTCAAAGACATCTGCAAAAAGGACATGACACAATGCTCCATCAATCTCAACACATGGGAAGTTCAAGCAGACGACCGCCTAGCCTGGAGGCTCGCGGTCAGGCAAGGTACGTCACGCGCGGAGGCTGCGCGCAATGAGGAGGCGGTCCAGAAAAGATCGAGGCGGAAGCAGCGTCAGCAGCAGCAACAACAGCCATCTGCCTTCACCTGTACCAAGTGCGGCAGGGATTGTCACTCCCGAATCGGACTGCACAGCCATTCTCGGCGGTGCAGATAGACTCTCAAGAAGCTACGCCATCGTCTCTCGAGACGGACGGCTGCCGACGACTGTTATTGCCACCTCTTTTCTTACCCATTCAAAAGAATAAGAATCTGAAAAACAGATTAGGACCAATTGTAACCATATTCCACCTAAGCTATAGACTTCTCTATAATCTGAGATAAATGAACAAATTAAACTACATTGCACACACACATACACAAATACACACATACCACCTTCAAAGGAAGCTTATGTATGATTATTTTTAATATAAATAAAATAAATGCTAATTTTCCCTCTAGTAAAGTCATGAATTTTCTAAAACTAGGCAACAGAACTCTTTAATGGGAATTTGCATTCATGTTATTGGTTAATTGCTTTACATTAACCCATGAAATCATTCATCTTTTTCTACACATTGAGTTTTGTTTTGTTTTGTTTTGTTTTTTCACTAAAATGATTTTCCTATTCTCTCAAATTGTTACCTGAGTGTCACTTTTCAAAACTGGATGTGATTAGCTCTGCCTTGAGTTTGTTTGGCAAGAGCGTCAGAAGCCAGCTATGAAATGCTTTGTTTTCCTAGCACTAATTTGTTCCTCATTATCTCAAATATATATTTACTTAGGAACTGGCTGCCACATTCTTTCAAGCATGACCCAGTCTGATGCAGTATAATGATCTTCCCTGTCTGAGGGCCAGTGAGAGCCAACAGCAAGAGAGGGAAGATAACCCAATGACCGCTTGTCCCTGACTAATGCCCTAGGCATGCTGTCTCATTACCTGGGAGAGAGGACTGGAGACCACTGCCTTCCCATAGCATGCACACTGGTAAATAAAACACCCCACTGGTGACCTGAGTCTTACTTTCAGGGAGGCTGTGTCCCCAGGAAAACATATGTCGCTCCTGGGCGCCTGCAGAACCAACATGGTCAAACCATGAATGCTTTCAAAACCAAACATCTTGCTTCCATTTCCATTTGCTAAAAATTAAATCATTGAATGACTAACAAAAAGCTCCAGGTCTAGCACTTTAGAGCAAGAAATTTCTAATGCAGAAATCTGGACGCTGTCTATTATACTGGAAAAGCATAGAATGCGGTACTAGGGCAAAGCCCAGCCAAAGGGAACCAGGCCAGGGCAAAACCCCGGGAGAGAAAGCCACATGAAATAAACTCCATTTTTATTTTTCAATTACAGTTTACATTCAGTGTTATTTTCTGTTAGTTTCAGGTGTACAGCATAGTAGTTAGACAATACTTTCCAACGTGATCCCCCAATATTTCAATTACCCACCTGATGCCATACATATGATTATTATTTCCTATGCTCTACCTTACATCCTCATGACTATAGGAAGTTACTTAATTTGTACTTCTCAATCCCTTCACCTTTTCACCCAGCTCCCAATCGCCCTCCCCTCTGGCAGCCATCAGTCTGTTCTCTGTATCTATGAGTCTGTTTCTATTTTGTCTCTTCATTGAATAAATTCCATCCTTGAATTCAACTGCAACTCTGACTATAACCAGTCTCAGTCCTCACCTCTGGGACGGGAAATGTTTAAAAAGCACTGTTATATTCATCTGGGGCAACACACCCAACTCTAATTCCAGATCTGTCTTCAGTGAATGCAGAAGCCTTGAGCAGATTGCGCTACCAGGTGCTGAGAGGACAGTATTTGACACACAGGGGACACTTGTGGCTAAATTTACATCTGCCTCTCTGTTCCTACAATTTCTTATTTGGAAAATTGTCTAATGAATGGAGTAAATAAACTTTCCATACTTATATTGTAGGTATACCATTACATTATGCTTCCTGGTTTAAAAATTATTTTCATATTTATTCTCTTATAAAGTCACAGTAACTGTAGGACAGAGGACAAGTATTATTGTTATGTCTCATTTGAGGTTAAGTATGGCCCAGGCACATTAACTAGCAGTCACAGAGCTAATACGTTAAATAGCTATTTAAATCCCTATAGAGTTGTTAGATTTACAGAAGAATGTATCTAAAATTTCTTGGCACATCATAAGGGCCCCATAAATAGTAATCCTATGGGGAGGTAACAGAGCATAATAGCTTAATCACAGGATTTGACGTTTGTATCCAGGCTCCATCACTTATCAACTGTGTGAGACTCAGAAAGTTTCTAAACCTTCTTGGGCTGTTTCCTCACCTGTGAAATGGGAATAGGAGTAGCTACCTCATACAATTATTGTGAAGACTAAGTGAAAAACCACGTGTAAACCCCATAGCACATAATTCAAGTTCTCCACTGTACCTCACTACCTCTCTAAGTGATACATGTGAAAATAAAACAATTTATATGCTGATAGAATGAGACAATGCTCAAAAATACTTAGAAAGAAAAAGCCAAAGCAGAGAGAATAAATAAGAAATAGGAGCATAACTGACTGAGAGTAAAAGTCATTATTTCATCATACTAACTTACTAATTATTTGTGGTATCCTAAATCCATAGTAGCATGAATATAGGCTACTTCAAACAAAATAATACAATGGGGAAATAATTGCATTGGACATGAAGGGAGAGAAAAAAGTTGAGGTGACAAAAATATACTTAGGTTTCTAAAATACCTTAATTTTAGAATTCTTTCAATTAAAACACTTCTAGTTCCGGCCAAGATGGAGGCTTAGACGGACGCGCTAGGTCTCCCTCTACAACTAGAGAGGAATACAACTACTTCAAAACAAAGGATAACTAGAAATTCCAGAAAATAAAACTACACGGAAGCCCAACATATGAAGTTATAAACCAGCGGTGCCATTTGGGCAGGTAAGAGTTAAAGAGGGCAGCGCTGTTTGCGGTCGCACCTGGGACAGCGGCGGGGAGAACAACCCCGGCTGCAGTCGAACCCCCGGCAGCTCGCGACCCCAACGCTGGGGAAAGCAGCCACCACATCGCCTTGAACAGTGAGGCCCAGGGGGGCGGGAGGATGGATCCCGGTCTCCTAGCGGAATAACTGTGTGAATCCATCTTGGACCCCCGCCCCCAAAGAAAGCGCCACAGGGCTGCGAAATAGGTCGCGGATAGGCGCCGGTCGCTGGGTCATTACGAGTACACAGGCACTGCCCCCTACAGCCGGCCCAAGAAAACAAAACGCATCTGTCAAAATGAGGCAGACAACTATAGAAATCCTGGTGGCACAGCTCACCAGGCAACAGATGGAGAACCTGACAGATGAACAGATAAGAAACCTGTCAGATGATCAGTTCTGGGCCATTGTTATCAGGTGGCTTACAGAATTCACAAAAGATCTGGAAAAAGATGAGAAAGAAGCGAAAAACACTCATAACGAAAGGAACAAAACCACATACGAGACAGATGGTGAGGAAATAAAATCCAGAGTTCATTTCAACAAACTGGAATATGGAGAAGGAACAAGCAGTCAAACAATGCAGCGAGAGGAAATGGGAAGCAACGATGAGAGGATCAGAAACCTCTGGGACAGCTATAAAAGGCCCAACATAAGAATCATTGGTTTGCCAGAGAGCGAGGAAGATGAACTAGAACTTGAAAAATTGAGTGAAAATATAATAAAGGAGAACTTCCCAGACTTGGGGAAGGAAGTGGACTTACAGGTCCAGGAAGCACAGAGAGTTCCAAAAAAACTGGACCCAGGGAGAACCACTCCAAGACACATTATAATCAAAATGTCAAAAATTAAAGATAAAGAGAGAATCTTAAAAGCAGCAAGAGAGAAGAAAAGAATTATGTACAAAGGGGTCCCAATTAGACTATCAGCTGACTTCTCAAGGGAGACCCTGCAGGCAAGAAGGGACTGGCAAGAAATATTCAAAGTAATGAAAATCCAAAACCTACAACCACGAATACTCTATCCAGCGAAATTGTCATTCAGAATAGAAGGACAGAGAAAGTGTTTCCAGGACAAAATAAAACTGAAAGAGTTCATTAGATCCAAACCACTGTTATATGAGATGTTAAAGGGACTGGTTTAGAAAAAGGAGGATCAAGACAATGAAATCTAAAATGAAAACTGCATCACAAGAAACAACAGAAGCTAGGGAATTGAAACAAAGGCAAACTAAACAGGCAACGAGACTGGAAAAAGAACTATAGATACAGGGAACATATTGGGGGGAGGTCAACAGAGAGGGGGCATGAGGAGAGGGAGGGAGATGATATAGGAATTAAGGATCATGGTAGGAGGTAATGGAATAGACAGAGAGAGGTTGAGAAGAACTGTATGCACAACTAATGGACATGATCTAAAAGGGGGGGACAACTGGAGGGAGGGGGGCCACCGGGTGGAGGGGAGCAGAGGGAAGGGAAATTGGCACAAATGTAATATTATAATCAATAAAACACATTAAAAATAAAAATAAAAAAAATAAATAAAACACTTCTATTAAAACATTTAGCAGAAGGCAAAGACAGTAACAGAGATGTTTAAAACACAAGGTAACCAAAGACAGAAGCAGATTTAGAGGAGCTGAAAAGAAAAGGTTGACAAGAAATTAAAACCTTAAGGGAAGGAGAAGCACAGAGCAGCTAATGCTGAAGAATTAAAAATATGGAATTATTTACACCACCTCCTCTTACTCTCCCGCTCACTCTCATACAGTAAAAGTAACTTAGACATTTTCCACCATGAAATTCTCTTTGGTGGAAATGCTCACTTTCTCTCTTCCCAACAAAAGCTCAGATCTGTCTCCTGAATTTCTGTACAAGGAACTCTGAACTGCCTCTGCCTCCTTACCATCCTTCAAAGTTGATGACTTTCATAGACTTTCTCCAGGTGGAGCAAGATGGCTTTGAGGGGGTCACTACCACTTTTAAGAACTACAGTTCTCCTAGTAGTTCTCCAAGAACTTTCAGAGAATGTTTCATATTAATTTAATAATGACCTATTTGGGGAAGAGAGAGTAGGCTTCTTCTTTTGTGCTACTTCTAGGAGATCCTTCAAAAATGAAAAATAGACAAACAGTGTATTAGCATTTCAATAAAATCAACCCCTTTTTATAAGAAATTGTGACAATTTTATAGAAGATGGCATTGATATACATCATACATATTACATGTGTATAGGTTGGGGCAAAAGTAGGTATCCAGTTGTTCATATGGAAAATAATACAATAATTAAAAAATAATAATACAAGAATAAAGTCTGTGTTACCCATACTCACAATTGTAAACCTACTTTTGCCCCAACCTGTATGTATGTGCGTGTATTTGGATTGTATTTCCATATGTATTTCTAGAAAAAAAAATCATAAAAGACAAGTAAAAATAAAAAGCAGAATTAAATAGGTTGATGCTTCCTGATCCAAATGTATACAACATCAATATTTAGGGGGGGAACAGCACATCTCACACCTGAAATTATTTTAAATGGTGTCTGAGTCTTCAGGTAAAGGCAGGAGGCCCAAAGGGCACTTGCCAAAGGAGGTTTATGCATACTGTGTGACCTGGGGAGGCAGTGCCATGGCTTCCCTGCAATAGTCCCAGAGGAAGGAAGTGGCCTTAACAGTTGCTGATGTAAAAATTTCCATTTCTGTACTCTGTTAATCTGCCTACCTGATGATAATCGACAAGGCTAGGACAGATCCTTCACCAAGATCAGCCTATCTCTGTAATAACTAGTAGCCTCTGACTATGAGCTAAAGACAGAAATGGGTATTCAGGGAAAAAAAGAAGAGTAAGCACAGCAAGGCTAAGTCATGTTCATGACAAACACTAGAATAATCATCCATGAACCATTGCTCTGGCAGGGCAGTAGGATGGCGGTCATTTGAGCTTCCATAGTTTCTGGTCTTCCCATGAAGCTTAGTTATTCCATTTCTCCTAAATACAAGAAGTCCCTACGGCTAAGAGTCCTTATTTCCAGGTGTATCCCCTAACCACTTAAACCTGTTTCTTGCAAAGAGAAGAACATAGTAAGCACAAGGACTCTCTAATAGTTTCCTTTTCTTCTCATGAGAATTTTTAAAGTCTTGACTCTCTCAACACCTGAATAACCCTCCTCTAGTGAATATCTCTGCCACTCTCATAAGTGTTTACCCTGCACTGCCTTCTCTTGATAGTCAACTGTTTCATTTGCTGATGTCTTGTCTTCCAAATCAATGAGTTTTTGGAGAAACAGCTCCACATCCAGTGCAAAGTCACCAGCCATCTTCAAGAGGATTTGTGCTGAAGATTGCAACTCATCAACTCTTTCATCAATGGGTGAGCAAACATCCTCTTCTTCCAGAGATAAACTGACCCAAGGCTGTTATTCTTTCTTATCTTTTTTTTTTTTTTTTACTTACCTCTCTCAACAAGCCTACATTCATAAACCATTTATACAATATGTTCAATATGTTTGAGGAATCAGAAAGCTCCCTGGTCCACCTGGAGGTATATTGACCCAAGACTGTTACCTATGCTTTTTATCTTTTAAATATCTTACCACATTATCCAATCTCTCTGAATATCTACATTTGCTGTGTGGATCTTAAATTAAAGCATCATCAGAGATACTATATTTGAGAATCTTGGTCCACTGTTTATTTGTTCTGTTTTGTTTTGTTTCTACCTGTGTCCTGTACAGTCAGTCCTAAGGGCTCTATGGACTCTTTCAGTTTCCCAGGAAAGCAGGAGAAACAAGAGGAGCAGAGTGTGTGAGACTGTGTCCCATGGCTCCCCTTCAACACTGATCTATTTTCCATAATGGGTGCAGGAAGATTGATTCTACAGCCCCAAGCAAAAATGGAAACTTGCTTGTATAGCAGGATTTGAGGACTCCGATTTAGCTTCATGACCAAAAATAGCTTCTCCACCTTTAGGTATGTTCTTTTCCCTTTGCATTGAGGTCTTTGTGTCTGGATTTTAAAAGATCAGCACCCTGGGGTCAATCCTGGATGCTTCATTATGCAGCGCTATCAGAACTTGTATATCAGGCTCAGGGAGACCTGCTGCACAAATGAGACATATCAGAAAGGAAAGTTTTGATGGTCAGTCTAGGAGCAGAGGTAGAAAAAGACTCTAAAAGTTTCATCCAGAGAAAGTCTGACAAGCCTTCCCCAGTAGGACAGGAAGGAAACAGCCTAAGGATAAGGCAACATGGGGTTGGGGTGAGGATGAGGAACGGAGTTCCACACAATTGTCCCTGCATGGGAAACAGAGGCCAGTGAAGGCATTCCACACTCACAAGCTTGCTGAGCATAACTCACCTCTACTTCTAGACAGAAAACAACAGAGCCAGTTCTCTATTATAAGTTAACTATCTGTCCAGATTATTGACTCCATTCCACAATGAGCTTGTGTCAGGTGCTTCCCAGTAACAATAGTCCTCCATGAAAAACACTGAGAAGAAATTGAACCCATAATGCTAGGTATATAAAACAATATTAGTTGCAGAAAAGTACTAGAAATAGATCTGTATCTATGTTTTGTTTAGAAACCATTCTAACCATTTAGTAGATTGTCCTGTTGACAATAAGTACTGAAAACAAACTGAGGATTCAGAAAAACTGAGTCCTGATTAAAGGAAATGCAGATATATATAGATGCTTTATTAGGTTGATTTTTATGTAAGACTATATATTGGCTATGAATTAAATTTAGAGGTAGGCAATTTGTCACACACCAATAAAATATTCTTCTGCTCAACATAACCTAATTTCTTACTTCTGGTAAACCAGATGTTTGATTAATCTTCTCTGAAACTTTGAGGAGTGCCTTGGAAAAGATATGAGCCCCTCCAATCATTCTTACCTCATGCCATAGCCACTAACATTGGGCAGGAACACACTGACTGGCCTTTTATGATGCTTAGTTCCTTAGCAGTCATCCCCAGTCCCTTCTTATTTTAATCTTTTAACTTTCTCTCCTATACCCCATGCTCCAACCTCTATCTCCATCTTCACACTTAGTAAAAAACTCTCCTTGCATTTTTTTTTCATAAAGATCTGTGTTTCTCTTATATTTTCATTCTCCTAATGTTTAATGGGTCAAGTACAGCCAGCGTTATCAAAAACATAAGCCACGTGCCAAAATGGTTTAGCATGGTGTCACATCCGGACCTGACTTTAGTTCTGGCTCTGTAAACTTACCCTCCATTCCAAATGTCACATTTGATGTAGAAGCAATTGCTTTGCTGTTTAGATGTTCCTGACACCATCTAAATCCATTACTTCATTGAGATATTTTGTTCAATATCCTCTTCCTACTATGGATAAATTAATTATGCCCAACACTAGCCATTCTCACTCCAGAACTCAGGCCAGCTATGACAAACATGTCAACTCCACGACTGAGTCCTCCTCCCTCTTGATTTATGGAGGTTTGGGCAGTCTGTACCAGCAGGAAAATAGATATGCCTTAAAGGAAAGACAACTGGAGCAGATTTTATTCTTTACTTACACTAGATTGAACCAGAGGAAATAGCTGTTTGTGTAGGTCAAAAGTGGTCAAACGTCAACAACCTTATATGGTTCAGTCCAATACATGAAACAATGCACTTACAGTTCAACAAAGTAAGTCATAAATTCCGTTGTGCACAATGATTATGCAAAGAAAAAAAAAGGTGTCTTGAAAGATTGGTGCACCGCTACATTAAACACCACATGTATAGAAATGCTCTTTAAGAGTTTGTATGCTTGAAGGCTTAGCCCTCAATGCCTTCTATTTTTAATAATGAAAAGAGTGACAGATCCCCTGCTCCTCATCTGAGGAAATGAAAGCACCACACCCAGCCAGCAAGATTGATGGAAAAACATGTGAATGAAGGGCACTTTTCTTATTTTGCTCCACGATCCAAGGGGCTAATTCAAGAGGGTGCTTCATTGCGGTTGAACTCATCCAAACATAAACCTCAGAGGGGCACCACCCTCCCACAGGGTATGGGAAGAGGAACAGGCCCAGAGGGACATGACTAATGCAAGGTCATCCAGGGGTCCACAGGCTGAACAAATCATGAACCTCAACCCTACCAATGTCTGGTCATTGCTTCACCAGCATCTGCCTTTCCTCTTTAAAAGGCATGACCAAGCAATACAAAACCAAAGACTTTCATTGCTCCAGCCAACCTGTCTAAAGGAGGAAATGGAGGCTGTTTTTCATGGATCTAACACCCTTCAGAAATTCTGACATTTGGTGGGCAATGTTATATCTTTCAACTTTCTTTTCTGCAAAGATCATCCTCTCCTTTATCCTTCCCCGAGTTTTAAATAGCAGAATCTGTCCTATAAAATAACATACATGTGCACACACACACATGAGATATTTGGACTCTATCTGAAGTTAAAGAATCAAGCAAAACTTAAAGTCTTGATATCTACAATGAATTAAGGGTATGATTAAGAGTTATTTCAATAAATCAAACTTTACTTAGCACATCTACAGAACACATTACTATAAGGTTGTAACTTTATGGTCTTATAACATTTTGGTCTCATTATTCTAGAGTTTTGCCCCCAAATAAGGTTTTTAAAGCAAGATAATATTCAAGTTCCTTTAAAAAGAAATTCAGCTTAAAAGACGAATGAAAGCTACATAGATACTACAGTACACATCTGAAAAATATACGCAAAGGCTTGCTCCCGTAGCTGTGGATTCATCCTCACAAGTTTTTTTAAACCATTTACACAGCTTGTTCCAACTCCACTTAAACAAGAAAGCAAATTGGAATACGTAGGTTTCCCAGTCTAACACAATGTCTCACCTCTAATAAGTGGAACAAAAGGATAGCATACCCAAGTAAACCTACGGGCTCCACACTTCACTTCAGGCACCAGTTTGCATACTCACTTTTGCCATACTTCACTAGAACCCTTAATGCTGAAAACCTTCTCCCTCTCCACACTCCAAAACTTCCTTTCACTTAACAGGTATTTATGGAGCACCTAGAAGTTGCATTGCACAAGGCAAAATGCTGATGGAAAAGAAAAAACAGAGAGGCAATCATCAGCTTCCAAGAAACTAACATCCCATAGAGAGGAAAATCGCAAAGCCCATTGTCAGTGTCCCAGAGTGTGTTTCTAGGAACACACAGCCCTTGATTTAGTAGTTTTTATATGAAAAACTAACCCCACAGCCAAATAGATTTGAGAACTGCTAGGCTGAACAAAGTTAAAAACTTCTCTTTTGCAGATCTCTCAGAAACACAGCTGGGCAAATGTAAATTGGGAAACTCTAAGACAGGGATGCCAGATTTGTCTTCCCTGTGCTATTTGATCATAAACCTACTGCACATCATCTTCCGGCAACCACACTTGGGGAAACATTGGGTTAAGTGATTAATAGCTTGTTGTGTGTTCTATTCATTTGGCAAGGTTCAAAGACAGAGACCAGATGGAATGTTGGAGAATGACTTTCAGGGGAGATTGAATTCAGACTGAATCCTGAGCTGGACTCTGAGAGAAGAATAGAAGTTGGATAGGCACAGAAAAAGACAAGAAAAGAAATTTCCTATGCAAGAAGGCATGAATGCACAAAAGTTTGGAGCCAAGAATGAGCGTGATGCATTTATTAATAGAAGTCTTACTAGAGAGAAGGGAGAAGCAGCATAAAAATAAATAGGCTGAACGTACTGATCTGGTGTTAGTTTTTCTAATTCTCTTACCAACCCTGAAAGATAAGCATTACTCTGTCATTTTACAGATAAAAATACTGAAACTCAGAGAGAGTAAGAAACTTGCCCAAAGTCTCATAACCAGCAAATGGCCAACCTGAGCTTAGGACACAAATTTGTCTGATTACAAAAATAGTGAAAATCAATTCAGTGGGACTTTAAAAGTCAAAAATGGTGGAGGGGAGGGGCTTATATGAGAGATAGTAGAGATTTCCCAGTATCTAAGATTGCTCAGAAAAAGACTAATGTGAAGTCCTGGTGTTTTAGGAAGATAAGCTCAATAGTGGTTCTCAGGATGGACTGAACAATGAAGGAAACAGAATCCAAGATGCAATTTGGAGCTTGTTTCAGTGATTCCACATAAAGAGAGGAGCAATTGGATGAACATGGAGACAGTGGAAGTGAAGTGGGAGGACCCAATCCCTAGGGAGAAAAGCCTGGCCTTTCAAAGGAGGGTTAGGCTAGGGTACCTGATGACTGGTTACATGTAGGTGCTAAAGGAAAGGGAAGAATCCAGAACATTTTTCCACTTCCTTCTTGACTCTCTTCCCCCCCAAGTGAAGGTATGAACAATGAGCTATTGACACAGCCTCTGAACAGACAAGGAAAGAGCCAGCTAATCCTGGCATTTGACTGGGTCCCATGATGCAGTGGGGCTGGCTTATCATGAAGGATCCACATAATAGGTACACATGTGTTTCCTCTACCAGCAACTATTAAAAACCAGGACTTCTATCCTTCAGAAGTTCAAACTTTTCTTTAAAGGAGTCTCATTATTCTCAAACTCAGTTGAGAACCACTTGTTTAAAAGCCAAAGAAAGCATGTGGAGGGTATTAGTCCTAAAGTGAATGACCTTGAGCAAGTTCTTTCAACTTTGTAAGCTCCAGTCTCTCATCTTCAAAATGGAAAGGATGACTTAAGAAATTCATTCGAGGCAGTAAATTCTATAATTCTCATTATCTACACCAAATGAAAGATCTTTGACTAGAGTTAAATGTATTTGGAATAAGCTGTTTTCTGGCCCTTCCTCCTTTCTTTTTGAGCAGCTTTATGCATTTATGAAAACCCTTGTAGTCCTGAGATACAAATCTAGTCTTTCCTTAAGGTTCTAGGCCTCCAAGCCAGGCTGCCTAGAGTGACTAGTGACAATTACCTCATGACCAACAGCTACACTTCCTTCTGACACAAAGGGAGCTTTGCAAAGTTCTCTAGACATTTAGAGGAGCAGGCCTTTACAGAGAAGTAACAGCATTTTGCTTTCCCATAGATATGTAAGTGAACTGAGACTCAACACATAGTTAATGCCTAAATCTCAATTCTAATGTCTCCATCCATTTTGTTTATTAGTAAAATATCTGTCCATGGATGTGTAATGAGTGCACTAAAAAGATACAGTTTTTCCACAGAATAAGCAAACAAGTATTGAAAAGCTCTCAAGTCACATGAATTTGTTTTACTGAGTTCACCCCTTTCCTCCCTATAGGACTATGAGACCAAACTTTTGGGTTGACTACCAATGGGACACTTTGAGAGCCCCCATATGGAGTTAATTTCTACATCCAACATCCTGCCAGCATTTCCAAACTTCTTCACCAAGGAATGCCTTCACAAGCCCTTCAAATAAAAGTCTAAAATATCTGAGATCAAGAAAACTATAGAATGACCACAGTAGGTCATAGGCCTTGGCTGGGAATCCACAGGATATGCATGGAGGGAGTATTGTCAGAATTATCAGTTGGACATATCTCTCTTGCTATTTCCTCACATGAGCCCAGCAAGGTGCTGCTTTATGTCAACTGCATGAGTCAACTCCCACAGGAGTCTGCTCCAATGGGAAACAGTGCACAGGCCACAAAGAACATTGTTCTCTCCCTGGAAATGACCATAGGAGTATGGTCAGGACAGGGGTTGGGGGTGGGGGTGAGGGTGGATGAAAGAGAGACAACTGATTCAGAAATAGGCAATAAAACAGGGGTCCATCTGTCAAAATGGAATTAATCACTAGCATTTGATGATGACTTCTGCTTTCTTTTGGAGTAGAGTAAGGATGGAGTTGAAAGGATTCTGATATTTAAGTTGGTTTTACCCAGAAGCAGATCCCAAGACAATGCTTTGAATATAAGTAGTTAAGTGCAAGAAGATCCTCAGAAGCACCAGAAGGAACATGAGAAAGTAAAGAAGCAGGGGGCGGTGGAGGGGGCAGTATATAAAAAAGGTGCTGTAGGCACTGAGGCTTAGTCCCTCTGGGATACAGTTGGATGGTATCTCAGAGTCATCCCACTGAAGGGTGAGAAAACGGGCTATTTATCCTCCAAATTCCTTTCATCATTAATGAGGGCTACTCCAGGTGCTTTAACTCCCTGACTTACTACTTGTCCACATGCAGGCCAAGAGAAAGCCCTCGAACAGAGTCACAGTGCTTACACAGGGACACTGCCACCCACATACACCAAGAAGACAAGTGCCATGAAGACATGGACAGGGCTGAAGTCAACTGAAGAAGTCATGGGCAGAATTAAAAACCAATAGAGGAGGGTTGAATAGGTGGGACACATTTTTTTTTTAGACAGGGAACATATTCTGAATTATTCTATAATGGTGAATACGTGTCATTATACATTTGTCCAAACCCATAGAATGTACACCACCAGGAGTGAATCCTAATGTAAAATATAAACTTTGGGTCATTATGATGTGTCATTGCAGGTTAATCAATTGTAACAAATGCTCTACTCTTGAGGAGGATGTTGATAATGGGATAAGTTATGCATGTAGGTGGTAGGGAGTATATAGGATATATCTATACCTTCACATTTTTGCTGTGAGCCTAAAACTATTCTAAAAACTAAAGTGTAAAAAAATACTAATAAATACGATAAATTTATAATTCCTTCAACTGTCATGCAGTTTCAGTTGATATCATCTAATGAAGTGGCAGTCATTTTAAAACGTGATGAAACCAGCTTAACTGGGTGTGGTTATGATGGTCCATCCCTCCACCACCACACTTGGATTACTGCATGGCCACTTACAGTGTCTCCCTGCTTCCAGGTCTGCCTGCCCCCACCTCTACAACTCACATACACCTGCTTGGCCAGTCATGGGATCACGCTTAATACATATCACATTCAGTTAAATGCTAAATTAAATGCAACACAACCACTGTACTTTTATAAATCATTTTTGTAAAAATGAATACAAATCAGAAAGCATCCTTTGTCGCATTGCACATCCCAATTTAGATGTAACAAACTGTGATCAAAATATAAAACAATTCCCAAAATATATTAAGTTAAAAAAAATACAAACAACAAAAACGAGGTGCAGACCAGTCTGTAATATGTGCCGCTATTTGTGTAATAAGAAGGAGACAAGAGACCAAGAGATGGATGGAGAGATAGACTGAGAGGCAGGTAGATATATATTACAATATAAATATATATGGACATACAAATATCAATATCTAGATAAAATATCTCTGGAAGAATACACAAGAAACTAGAAATAATTATTGCCTCTGGGGAAGGAAAATGGAAAATAAGGTGGGAGAGAGACTTTTCACTATTTACCATTGTATATTACTTGAATTTTTGCCATGTGTAGGCGTTATTGTTTAATTCAACTTGTGTAAGACAGAGGGTTACAATGGAAGGCAAAAGAATAATAATAAATATGGTCCCCATTTGTAGCCTTATCTTCTGGTCCAGGCGGACTTACTCTTACCTGCCCTAAAATGAGCAACATTTATTCCCAAAAATTTCAGACCATTCCTCTGATAAATGCTTTCCTCATTGCAGTTGCATCTTTAGAGCCTGTCCAGCTTAAGTCTCAGGTGCTCCAAGAAATTTCCCCTCAATTCCAGGCCAATTTGACCATCTGCCACCACCATCACCACCAAATCTGATAGCCTTTCTTTATTTCACAGCAGGCACAGAGGACCTGGACAATAGGATCAAGGCATCTATTTGTGTTTCCTATGTCATGTGTCTGGGGTGGAGGTGCTGAGTAGAAGCTCAGACTCAGTCTCTCTAACAAAACCCGTGGGTGTGCCTGGGAGCTGAAGAGCTGCTTCTCTAGAACACCAGTTGTCCCACCAGAGGCAGCAGGGGCCAATCCCAGCAACCTATAAACCAGGGATGTATAGAATAGCAACAGCCCTCTTGGTATGTTCAAGGTGTCAGAACCTTGCCTCAGAGAGCATATACTGCAAAGAGAGGGTTGGCACAGGAAAGGAGAGCATTAAATCTTAAGAAGACCTCTGGTCTTTACAGGAAACAACTTCAGTGACTCAGAGGAATGGCCCCAAAGCCCCAGTTCATTAGATTAGAGAAGAGGAAAGAGTTTGGGCAGTGTTTACCAATAACTAGAGGGCCTTCTGTCATCTGTAGACAGTAAAAGACGTGGTCATGCTTATTTGGAACCTGACACGAAACATCGTTCAATGGGTCTGGGAGAAAAGGAGAAAGCAATTGAGGGCTGAGGTGGGGTTGAGGGGCAGCTATGGGACTCCATGCAGGAAAAAAAAAAGATGCCATCAATGCAGAATAGAAGAAAGACCATCTTCAATGGCCTGGAAGGACAAAGGAAACTTGGAAGACATATAATAAGGATAAGAATTTGTAAGGAATTTGCTCAGCAGTATGTAAGCTGGAAAAATCTTTAGGTCGATCTCTATTACTAACTGATATCTCCTGCTACAGACTGAATGTTTGCAACCCCCCTGAAAAATCCATATGTTAAATCATAACACTCAGTATGATAGTATTCGGAGATGGAGCCTATAGGAGATGATTAGGTGTTCTTATTAAAAAAAAAAAAAAATATTCCCAGAGAGATCCCTCATCCCTTCTACCATGTGACAACTCAGAAAAAGGCTATCTATGAACCAGGAAGCAGGTCCTCAATAGACAACAGCCTCCAAAACCATGAGAAATAATTTCTATGATTTATAAACTCCCCAGACTAAGGCATTTTGTTTTAGCTGCCTGAATGGATTAAGACACTTGCCAATTCCTGCCCTGGCTAGCCCTCACTATCTAGTATTTTTCTTCACTTTTCCCATATTTCAGGTACAGGAAAGCTTATTCTATGAAAATTCTGGCTCAATGCAATATATAGATGATGTATTATAGAACTGTACACTTGAAGCATATATAATTTCATTAACCAATGTCACCCTAATATATTTAGCAAAATTAAAGAAAAAGTTCAGGCTCTTGGGATCCCAAATCCTTTGCCCATTGTTTCACTATTAATGAATATACTCGCTTCTTTATACATAAGCAAATTTCTAGGTCAAAGTTCTCCACTAAAGATATATAATTATTTTCCCTCTTCAATTAGAAATGCTATCTCCCCAGCATTTTTTTAAATATGCTTTATTGACTATACTGTTCCAGTTGTCCCAATTTCTTTTCCCTCTGCTCCCCTCCACCCAGTGTCCCCCCTCCCTCCAGTTGTCTCCCCCACTTTAGTCCATGCCTATTGGTTGTGCATATAGTTTTTCTCAACATCTTCCTGTCTACTCTACTCCCTCCTGCTATGCTTCTTAATTCCTGTATCATCTCCCTCCCTTTCCCCACTTCTCACTCCTGCAAAATGTTCCGCATACCTATAATTCTTTTCCACTCTCGTTACCTACTTAGTTTGCCTTTGTTTTGGTTCCCTAGCTTCTGTTGTTGGTTGTGGTGATACAGTTTTCATTTTAACGTTTATAGTTTTGATCCTCTTTCTCCTAAACAAGTCCCTTTAACATCTCATATAACAGCGGTTTGGATCTGATGAACTCCTTCAGTTTTACTTTGTCCTGGAAGCACATTTTCTGTCCTTCTATTCTGAATGACAGCTTCGCTGGATAGAGTATTCGTGGTTGTAGGTTTTTGCTTTTCATTACTTTGAATATTTCTTGCTAGTCCCTTCTTGCCTGCAGTTGCTTTTGAGAAATCAGCTGATAGTCTTATTGGGGCCCCTTTGTACATAATTCTCTTCTTCTCTCTTGTTGCTTTTAAGATTCTTTATCCTTAATTTCTGACATTTTAATTATAATGTGTCTTGGTGTGGTTCTCTCTGGGTCCAGTTTTTTTTGAACTCTCTGTGCTTCCTGGACCTATAAGTCTATTTCCTTCCCCAAGTTAGGGAAGTTCTGCTTCATTATTTTTTCACATAATTTTTCAATTTCTAATTCTTCTTCTTCACCTTCTGGCAACCCTATGATTCAGATGTTGGCCCGCTTATAGCTGTCCCATTGGTTTCTAAGCCTCTCCTCATTTTTCTCACTTTTTGTTTCCTCTGTCTGCACTGGTTGACTGTTTGTTCCTTCCCTATGTTCCGATTTGTTGATTTGATCCCTGGTTTTATTTCCCTCACCATTAGTTTCATATGTGTTTTCATTCATTTCAGCAGGGCTAGTCTTCATTCCTTCCCTGTCTTGTTTAAGTTCTGCTGTTAGGTCTACAAGCATTCATATAACCAAAGCTCTGAACAGTGCCTCAGAAAGATTTCCTATCTTCTGCTTCGTTAGATTAGATATTTGCTGTCTGGTCAGCTGTGTGATGGGGATCTCTATCATGATCTGTGCCATCCTGATAGTTTTGTGTTTACCTTTGCTTCATGGGTGGGGCTGTCACACCTCCTACGCTATAGCAGGCAGAGCCTTGTGCACTTGTCACAACCAGGCCACCCTTCTCACTACACTGTGGTGTTTTGTGTGGGAGCAGGGAATTTCTTCTGTTCACTCTCTGCTGAGAGACTGGGAGTCTCCTCCTCTATCCCCACGCCCTCTGGCCCTCACAGTCTGAGGCAATAAGGGTCTGCCTTCCCGGCATGGGAATCATGAGCTCACAGGTTTAGTCTGCAGCCAGGGGTGCTCCCCAGGCACTTCTCGCCTCACCTTAAATACGGGCGTCTGTGCTTACCACTGTCCTGCCACCATCACCACAGCTGCCACTGCCAGCACAGCTTGACCTCTCTGCCCCAACTTCGCCCCCCCACGCATCCAGATGAGCACCACTTCTCTATAACTTCATATGCTGGACTTCCATGTAGCTTTATTTTATGGAATTTCTGGTTGTTTCTAGTTTTGAGGTAGTTGTATTCCTTCTTAGTTGTGGAGAGAGACAGAGCATGTCAGGCTAGGCCTCCACCTTGACTGGAAGCTGTCTCTCCCCAGCATTTTTATAGCTAAAACTGCAACAGACTTGGGAGACCTTCTGAGTTATAAGTCAAAATTTATTTCCATCAAGATTTATACTATCTAAACAAGTATATTTTTTGTCTCTCTTTGCTTTTAAAGTTTTTATTTTATTCAAATGAAGTCATTGGTGGCTCTAAGGCTGTTTTGTTCTTGATATAAAGTTGACTTCTATCCAATTCTTTACTTCTCTGGCCTTGGTACCAGGTTCATGGTTTCCTTAGAAATAAAACTGTCCCACTGTTTTTGGATGAACAATGCATTTTGGTAATCTACCAGGATGATTCCATGTTAAAGTTATTGCAACTTTTTATATATCTAACTCCATGCATGTGATAAATTAGAGCTGGAAATTAAGTAGAAATGTTCCTGGGATGCCAAAGACATCCAGTGCATTGTCACTGTTGTAGGAATAAGAGCCCACTGTCACTTTATTGGACACATATTGGCAACCAATTCAGTAATATCAAAATTCCTTTTGACTTTTCAGTCATTGTCTACATTTTAGAGCAATGTCTGTTATTTACAAAAAATTGAAGTTTGAGTCATGTTACGTTAAAATAAGTGACTTTGGAATCTAAACAAGAAAATATTCTAGAGCCACATAAAAAATATAAAATCACTTCTTAGTAATTTCTTTCTTCAGTCTGTCAGATACATTCTATACAATGTCTTCTTCCTTTCTGCTGTTAATTGAATAACTGCAGTTCTATGGCACTTTCTCAAGTAATAAAAATAAGAGATTTACAATCTGGCAAAGGGAGGAGGGGAAGAGAGTATAACTGTCCATGAAAGCACAACACTTAGCCCAGAGTGAAGCATCAGTAGTGTTCCCTGAATCTAGCATAATAACTAGAAGGTCCAAAAGACCTATATGAGACCTTGAGTGAGAACCTGAGCATAAGAGGATTCTCCTTTCCTGTTATTCTGTGTTTGAATTTTTTTCCTAATTCTACAATGGTGATGCCTGAACTGCCTACCCTTGTACCAGTCTGCAAGCTCTGCTGGTCAGCAATGGAAGCTGGACAAAAGGCAGAGATACACAGAATGGCCTGTGAGATGCAATCACATCATTAGTGATGGGAGATGCAACCAAAATAGGGTGGGGATCAACAGAGGGAAAGACAAAGTCCTTTTGTTTCTATTTAAAACATACTCTAGAATACATGGCTCAGTTGAATAAGAATACCTAGTTTTCACATTAAAAAATAAAAATAAAAAATGAAATAAATAGAAATTCTGCATTTTCCATCAGCCCTTAATCCCAAACCAATTCTAAAGTGGGATCTAAAGAAAAATAAGTAAGATCCCCAAATAAGGGCTGCTGGGAATGCATAGATAAATGGAAACTCAGAGTCTAAATCTTTTTTTCAGACTCAGGAGAGACCTAGATATCCCTAAAATATTATTTGAGTCCTTCTTGCTCATAATAATGAGAAACAACAACAAAAATAAAACAATAACAAGCCATACATTGAGCATATACTATTGAAACTGGAAAAGTCAGTGTTCATACTGCCTGTCACTTCCAGAACCAATAAGTAGAGACAAGGATTGAATCTTTATGGGCGTTTTATTCAGATGCCAGAGATCTGAGAATATGGTGGGTTATATACCCTAAAAAACATCTTAATATCTCATCTCAAGCTGACCTTTTTATAAGGAGAAGAAAGAATAGATAAGAGGTTTAGAAAAAGGTTAATCAGATAGGAGTTGCAGTCAGCCCTGATTTTCCTAATATTTCTTTATCTACTGATCAATAATTTCTTAACTGCCTCACAGTCATTCCCTCCTTGGAACACAATGGCTCAGATACCATCTCCATCACTTGCAGAACCCCTGGGACACAAAGGTGAATTGTTTGTTGACCTCCTAGAGTCACATAGGTCATGGAACAACAGCTTTCATATGCTTAATCATCTAAGCCTATCAATTATAATTAAAGCTAAAATCTTTAACTCTTGAGTTCCCATGTCACTATGTGTCAGGTACTGTGACAATTGATTCACATGTAAATGCTTATTGAACCCTTCCAATTGTTAAGTGTAATAGACACTGAGACCTCAATTTACAGACAAAAGAATTAAGATTCAGGGAAGTTAACTAACTTGCCTAGGATTAAATTTGTACAGTTACTAAGTGGTGAAGGCAGGATTCAAACACAAGCTGTGTGATTTTAAAATCCCAAAATGGTGTTGCCCCTTCCCTCTCTCCCAGATTTGGATCATTTGGAGTTCCCCTTGACCCCAAAACATATGAATGGAAGCTCCTCCTTGGGAGTGGCCCGAGGCACCCTTCGGTTTATAAGTGTTCTGAGCATCACAGGGAGGTGTCCTCTGAAGGCTCCTGATGACGTGGTTTGAGGCAGGTCTGGTATTGTAACCACTCAGTCATTGGCCACTTGGTCAACCTGAAGTTCTCTTACATATGGAAACCAGAAAGTCAGCTGGAGAGGTCTCAGGTTTAGCAGGGGAGGTTTCGGGTTTAGCATATCTCTCAGGTACTCAAATAGTGCCTCTCACAGCAGGGTATCCCCAATTTCAGGGGCATTTGCCTGACAGAAAACCTACTTGTGGACAACTTTCTAGAATCAGAACTTGAGCTTTATTTAGGCAACAGGTCCCTCTGATACATTGCCTTCTCTGCTGGGCCTGGGCGCTCCTCCCAAGTGCTCTTTATCCCTTAAGACTAAACCCTTGCTAGCATGCTCCATTAGGAAGAGTTTCAGATCCCACTAGCCTAGAGCAAAACTATTAGCACCCTGCATGTCCCCAACCTTGAATACAGACAGAGCTTAGTGTTTAGAAATATAGCAACCAATTTTCTCTCCCTGAATGGGAAGGAAAAAGCTTTCATTCCCAAGGAATAGGGGTGGTGCTAGGAGGGAAGATAAGAAAGAAATAAGAATTCATATTAAAATCATAACCATTGGCTATACTACCTCTCAGGCATCCTGACATTATACTGACATAAGCAAAATAAGAGCACAACCCCATCCACCTAAAGTCTACGTGCATCTCAATGCTCTCATAGCCCACCTGGCTGCCTCCCTCACAGCACTTATCATACTGCATTAGGTGGGCCTGTCATCCCATTCGGCTGCACAGAGAATGGAGCAAGTGACACTCATCAAATGTAGAGCAAATGAATGAATGTGTAATGTGCAAGATATCACAATGAAAGAGCAGCAAAATCTCACTTAAGCTCTGACCTGTTGCATAGAGTTGTTTCTTTAATTTCTATGATGCATGTTTGCTGGAGTCCATGTCTTCCATTTGAACATTTAATCATCCATTCATCTATCCATTCATTCTTTCATCTATATTGAATGAATTTTTGAGTGCCTATCACATGCAAGGCATTGAGCTAGGCACTAGGAAACAGGGCAAGCCAAAATACGACATGCCAAGGATACAATAACACCTTTCTTCCTATAATCTTCACAAAGTTAAAAATAAAAGAAGGACTAAATACAAGGAGAAGTCAAATAATAAATAGTAGCTGCCAGAGGGAGTTACTAGAGATATGCTCAAGGGAGAAAGAAATGTCTTTCCAAGGAGATTAGCAAAGAAGGGCACTGGCAATGCACAAGGAAAGCCCAAGAAAAGACATCCTAGAAGCAGAGAGTTAGAAAATAGTCCCTTAGCAATGAGAAAAGCCAAGTCTGCCAACTCATTCCTCTGTCGCTGAGGGCAAAGAGAAAGGGTTGCCTGACTTGTCTGCATGTGCTCTGAGAGAGTCCAGCTGTGCTCTGGACGACAGAATGCCTGCCCCGGGAGCAGAGCTGAGCCTTGCCGACTGATTAATAAAACATGTACAGTTGGAGAATAAACACAAAGCTTAAGAATGTCTTGCTGTGTGCTTTGTGGTCAGAAGAATACTGCAGTCTTTTTAATATAAAGCTATCTTCTGTACTTGCTGACTCATCTCCCTAAACTCCACAAATGGCATCCATTTTGTAATGTTCTTCTATAAGGATCTCTCTCTCTCTCTCTCTCTGCCTTTCTTGTGTATACCTGATCTGAATTCTCTGACAGAACATTCAAAGAGTATCTTCATAAAAGACAGAGATCTGAATAACTATTGATCTTACAACATTTCACGTTTTTATTTTAATTGAGCTCTGCTTGATACATGCACTTTCCAAGTTCCAAACAAAATTGGAACCAACCTTCCAAGTTGCAAGCAACGTTGTCCTCTCAGATTCTCTTGGCCTAACACTTAATTTAAAAGGAATGAATGCCAACTGGATGGCCCCAGTTATCAGAGAACTGTTTGTACCAAACTGCATAGCAGGATTCTGAGTTGGTAGAAAGAACAGCAACCATGAATGTTCTGGTGCCCAGGTATAAAGCTGGAATTGTGTGGATTTTAATCCTCAAGTCTTAATTAAGTTACCTGTCCATGAAAGAGTTCCCTGAAAACACCCCCCCACCAAAAAAAGAAACAAATACAATACCTACTTTGTTAAATGGTTGAGTAACTTTTTATGAATCAATCAAAACTCAACTGAAAGATTACTGATATGAAAACCTAGTATGTGCCTAAAACAAGGAGCTAGATGTATTGGATTTTTGTCTTTTGCTTATTTACCAGCCATATAATTTGATATAGGTCACAAAATCTCCATAGGAAAGTTAGACTAGATTAGGATAACTTGAGACCCATTTGAAGAACATGCAATCGTTTAACAACTAGGAAATTTAACCTAAAATCTAGATTTCTGACTTAGTTTTAAAAATTAAAAACCTTAGACCTAACATTCCCCATGGCACATATCAGCAAAGGATACACACTTATAAGTTGGTCATAGTTCCCACCACTCCTATTGTCTCCACCTGCCACAATTTTCTCCTTTATGTGACCTTTGAGGTCTCTATAGTCATGTGAATTTAAATTTCCTAGTCTGTAACACTAAACTCCATTTTGGTGGGATATTTTAAACATAACACGTAAGAGTTAGCAGGAGGAGACATACAAATATTTTGCATGCCCCAGAAGTATAGTGGAGAAACAGGCCAGGAATTTGAGAATATAGAGAAAGGCATTAGTGAAGCAAAGACTGCCTAACGACTGAGTAACTCAGCCTGGAACTGCCCAAAATATATTTGTTCAAGGTCATCACAAAGTTTGCCTGAAGATTTCCCTTTTTAAAAAAAATTATAATTTTCACTGTTAGACTTTTGTGTGTGTGTGTGTGTGTGTGTGTGTGTGTGTGTGTGTGACTACTTCTCTGTTGTAGTTGTTAACATTCCGGAAATAAAAGCAAATATTGGCGGAGTGGGGCTAAGGGTTTATATTATATGATTCTTTGACTGCAGGCAACCAACTATAGCTCACTGGCTATAAAATATACAAATGCATTGACTGCGAAGTGAGAAGAGTGGAGCAATTTAGGGGAGACAGTGCTCAGAGTCACAGGCAGAGTGTGCCTGAGTTAGCAAGGCATTGAGCCTGCCACTGCTTTAAAAACCAAACTAATTTTAATTTGAAGAAGTGGTCTTTTCCCTTCCATACCTCTTTTTCACTTTATTTTCCTCCATGTTAACTTTCTGTTGCAGCACCTATTGAGAAGGTATATGAGTACCAATCACTGTAAATTAAACAATGCTATAGAAACAAATAAATCCCTCAATCCCTCTAGAGCAACACAACAAGGTTTATCTCAGACTTAAGTCACAGGTTGAGTAACTGCCTTATGGAGCTTTCCTCTAAGGGTGACTCGAGGACTCAGGATGCTGCTTTTGCTACACCATCTGAAATATCATGTTTCCGCTATTGTGGAAGGGGGACAGTTAGAGGATCACATAAGATGTTCTTATGGGCCAGGCCTTGCAGTGGACTGTATGACTTCTGATCCAGTTCTACTGGCCAAACACAGACACGTGGTCCCAGCAAATCTGCAGGGTAAGCTGGAGAATGCAGTCTTCCTGTGTGCCCAGGAATGGGAAACAATAATGTGCACTCAACATGTTGTCTTCGCCACACAGAGCTAAATATGTCTCACAGCTGTTAAGTGACCACCTGGGAGTGGAAGGTGTTACCATAGGCCAATGACCAGATTAATCTACTTCACAAGTTTGGTTTCAGCCCATCATGGGTACATAAACTAGAGAAATAGATGAGGCTAGTTGTGATGACGGGGCCAGAGGTCACATGGAATCAGAAGAGTAACATAAAAGTGAATAATTTTTCCTTCTCCTTGGTACCCAATCTCTGGCATAAAGAAGAGGGTACTGTATCTTCAGACTGAGGACTGCAGGGAAGCATAATTCTCTCTGTTCACTGTGGCTTTCAAACTGCGTTGTGATGTGGTCTTTGGAGACAGGTTCAGGGAATCTGCTAGTCTAATCCCTGCCCAGGCTCAGAAGCTGATTTTCCTGAGTTTTGTCTAGTGCTGGATCTCAGACCCAAACTGGTGAGATCAATTATTCAGTCAATCTCCTTATCACCAGCTTGGCTTCAACATGGAAATCCATAGAGCAATATGAGTTAATCATGGTTTGTTTGAAGCTACAGGTAGAAAACTTCAGAGCAGGGTTAGCCAGAGACACTTAGTCAAGCATTGGTACAGGTCCCCAAATCCCAGGAGGACCATGGAACTGAACTTCCCAAAGTTACCAGTAATTTTTAAATGAACAGATACTATAGAAATTAAAACAAAACAAAGCAAAACCCTTTGCTTATCAAAAGCAACTAAAAATAAAACTAAAAAGACAAGCTACAAATGGGGAATTGATACTGTGCATAACTGACAAAGAAGCAACATTTATAATACACAGTGAATCCCTACAAATGAATAAGAACAAGTCAAACAATCCAATAGAAAAATGGGCAAAAGTTCTAAACAGACATTTCCCTAAGTAGGAAGCATAATACAATAACTATAAGTATGTAAAAGACACTTGACCTCATTTGTAATCAAGGAAATGCAAATTTAAACTACAAGAAGATACCTTTTTATACCCATCATTGGCAAAATTTATAAAGGCTTGTACTACCACAAGAATTAGTACACAGTGTTAGAGGCAGTGTAAATTGATAAAACCATGTTGAAAAACATTTTGGTGTCGCCTAGAAAAGTTGAGAATGTATATACCCTTCAGTCAGGCAATTTCATTCCTAAGTATTAATGTTTCCTAAAGTTATGCCTGTACCAGGACACATTTATAAGAATACGCATAACAGAATAATAAATCAAAATAGCAAAAATGTTGGATACAACCTTTTCATTGACAAGAAAATGAACAAACTGACTGTGATGTATTCATGCAATGCAATACCGTGCAGTAATGAAAATGAATGAACTGCAGGTCCACACATCAATGTGGACTAATCTCTGGAACATAATGTTAGGTAGAAAAAAATGCAATCTCCAGGGGAATATTTTATATACAACATGCAAAACAAAATAATATATGTTCCTGTGTTAAAATGCTAAAGAAAAGCAAAGGGGGGATTTGTAAAATCAGAGAAGGATTCTTATTTGTTGGTGATTTCTATTTCTTTATCTAGGTTGTGGGTGTATGGGTATTTTATTAGAATTCTTCTTTAAACCACACCTATATACTATATACACTCATATTATGTATTTCAAAATATGCGTTTTCCTCTGCAACTGTGGCAGACTGTGTTACTTAGTTATCCAATATCCATTCTCCCCACTCCTCCTTGCTAATTAGCACCTGTTTCATTTGTCATACCACCCCCGGAAACAGATCATCTTTAATCAAAAGTGTTTCTTATTTTTCCTGCTTCCCTGGCAGACAGGTGTGGCCATGTCATGACTAATAAGTTATGGAAGAAATTCTGTCGAGGGTCTTCTGGGAACATTTTTACTTTCTTTGTCAGGGACTAAGATGTACTTGACACTGTCCTTTCTCCTTGTCCTGAACATCCATGCTGCCTAACAAACCATCTCCAGCTTTATTTTGCTCACAAGTTAATTCTGTGGTCAGGAATTTGTAAGAAGGCATTGTAGGAATGGCTTGTCTTTCCTCCACAAAGGCTGGAGCCTTATCTTGGGAAGTTTTAAAAAACTAGGGGCCGGAATCCTCTGGAGGCTTCTTCACTTCCACCGCTGCCTCATGGGCTGAGATGGCTCAGCCAGGACTATCAACCAAGCCACCTACGTTGGGCTTCCCACATAGCTCGAGCTTCTCGCACAGTGGCGTCTGGACTGTGAAAGGGAGAATTCCAGGAGGAAGAGTCCCAAGAGGAGCATCCAGAGAGTAAGTGTTCCGCGTTATGATCCAGCCTCAGAAGTCACATAAGCAGGCTCACACTCACTCAGAGAGGGAGTACCGGCCCCACTTCTCAATGGGAGGTGTGTCAAGTAATTTGAGGCCATATTTTAAAATCCTCACACTCATCAACTTACTCTTTTTAAACAGAGAACCTGATGCCTGGGGCTGTAGCATCCACCTTGCATCCATGAGGAAAAAGCCAAGACAATTACAGAAACACAAACCCTGGTCGTCGTCGTCGGCAGCCGTCCGTCTCGAGAGACGATGGTGTAGCTTCTTAAGAGTCTATCTGCACCGCCGAGAATGGCTGTGCAGTCCGACTCGGGAGTGACACGGTATCTGTCTCCTCCCGTGTTGAATCGACATCTTGTGATGAAGCTACAGAGTCTGGGCAGGATGATATGGAGGGTCTGCTGTTGCCCATGCAGCAGACCCCCCCTCTCTTCGCAGCTGAAGGATCCAAGGGAAAGACGGAGTCAATACAGCTTGGCTTCAGGTGCGCCGCAGGAGTTGCCGGTGTTGACTACAACGTCAAACCGCCTTAGGGACTCCGGCTCCGGATTTTCTGTCGGGGTTTACTCCCTTAGCCTTTCCCCTGAAGAGGTATGCCGCAAGGCAGCGGAGGTTTTTTGGAGTCAGAGTTTTCCTTCTCTGATGTGCCCTGACTGGAAGATCGAACCAGCGACACTTAGCTCGCAGGCCGACGCTCAATCCACTGAGCCAAACCAGCAGTATATACTGAGATACAACCATATTCACATTCTTTGACAATTCTAGTAATCTCCTGAGAATTTATTGAAAGGGAGATATCCAATTTGCCTCATACAAACCCTGGTGATGTTAGGTTAACAAACCAGTCAGGAAACTGTTACCTCCAGACTTTCTATGATGTGAAAAAAAAATTAATTCTTATGTGTTTAAGCCACTTTTTGATTCTTATTTTACTTGTAGGCAAGGGCATTTCTAACCAATATACTGCTTCTCCCAGAGAGAGACTCAGAATGCACTGAATAGATGCATCTATTTAGTCCAAATAGACTTGGAATAAGCACAGATATAGAATTAAGAAAGCTATATGGACGTGTTTTGGTCTTTCATGATCATTCTTGAATTTTAGTCAACTCTGGCTAGGCCTCAGAGAAGTTGAAAGTAAAGCATATTTGTAACTAGTTGACAAAAAATTTGTGTATAAAACTGACATGAAAAAATTTATTATCTTTAAAATTTGGTGGAGCACTTAATGACTGCAAAGCACTTTGTGGCATTCAGTCCACAATTGGAACAGGAGATTTGCACTCTATTTCCATTCAGGATCAACCCCCAACAGTGTAGAAAATGAAGTCCTTTGTCTCTTCCAGACATTATACTCTTATAAAACAAAGCCTGGAAGAGGCATCAGGATTCCAGAAGAATGAAGGAAAGTCAAGTACTCTTCCAAATGGAAACTTGAGAAAAAGCCCAAAGACAATGAGTACCTATTTCCCCCCACTGTGGGCCCACCTCTGTCCTGTCATCTAGATGAGGACACTGATGAATAGAGAACTCCTACCCGGGTCCATTCTTCTTATTGTCCACAAATCTTATTGTTTCCTAAGCTTGCCAATCTGAGTTTGCTGTCACATCTATTTACTGCTGAGCTGAGAGCCTTGCCTGTTACAACATGTGTGCATTTTATGTTCAAGAAATGCAAATTAGCTCATTTTTCAGAGGAGAGTTATCCCAGGGTCAGTCTCCTAGCACTAGCTTGTGAGCCTGAGAGAACTCACTTCAGACATTGCTCCAGAATTTAATAAAGCTCCATTTACTTCTAAGACACACAGAATGCTTTGAGGTTGGTGGTCACAACAATAGAACATGCAGGAATGGTTCTGCTTTACCTCAGTACTGCAATTCATTATCCCCATGGACATGTCAGCATGTGCTCAGACCTCACACCACAGGATCTTCCTATGGGGGAGTTTCCATATTGACTTAGTGAGGACCAGCATCAGGTCATGCCAGATCCAGTGAGGCAAAGCCTTGAGCATGTGGACTCCGTCCTGGCAGCCTTCCCTCCCAGCAATCAGCGTGACAAGTATCCTTCCTGTGGGAGACCTCCAGCACTGATCTGCTGGGGAAGCCCTTCTTCCCAAGTCTCCAAGACAAGAAACCTTTCCCTAGCATCCCTTATCAGCCCCAAAGCTATCAGATGGGACTTTGCATTCCGTGAACTCATTACGGGCCTCAAAAGACCTTCAGAAGACCGTGGTTCAAGCCCCTAAACCCCCTCCTCTCTCCAACAATGCTCTGTAATACCCTGAACTCTGTAAATCATAAGGCTGATGTCCTGAGCAGTCTAACAAAACAGAATGACTGTAATATAAGGCAGAGTCTTGTTTTTGAAAGTAATAAGGAAACACAATTGCAGTTTTTCTAAAGCTTCCAATTTTCTCAAATTTTCCATTTGGATGGTATGTGTTAAGCCCATCCTTAGTGATCCCAGCTCATCACTATCATTACTAACAACAAAATATAACAGATGTTTATTTGGATAATGATGCTGACTCAGTGGTCTAGAGGGAACACTCTTACAGAGGAGGGGAGCTACAGTCAACACTGCATGTGATCAGCTGCTGGCCCTGAATGGGGCAGAGCTGGGGTTCAGTGGAGAAATAGTTAGAATTCACTAGCTCTCTTTTAAGGGCATGGTAAGTGTGTGTGTGTGTGTGTGTGTGTGTGCAGAGACACACTTGTAATTTGTCTCCTTAGAAGAAATACTATCACTTATTTTTGTGAGGCATTCCGTTTTGCTGCTTTTCTAGCAATACACAAACCTGTCTCATTATCAGAAATTCAAAGCATCTTGCAGGCACTACTTCAGTGGCCCTTGCAAGAGCCTCACAAAGTTTGCACGGGGAAGTATTACTGTTTCCAGAATGGTCTCCTGCCACAGTCCCTAAAAGAGTTCTTGAATGCCAACTAAAGCAGTTCCACCCCTTCAAAGCTCACAGATGCTTAAATTCGACTTGAAGGTGAAAGTTCAAGGAAGGAGGGTTTTTGCTTCTAATTCCTGCCATCTGGTCTGAATCTGACTCCAGGGAGAAGCAGGCTGGCAGGTGACAGACTTAGAGCATGACTGGTCTTTACAAATGTCACCCAATCCTCTTATGTACAATTGGTACCTAGATTTGCATATATTTGCATAAATCATGCATCCATCAGAATCCTTTTGATGCTTGTTTAGGATTAAATTTAATTTTCTATTTTTAAGACTCCAAATGCTAAGTGGCAATTTTTTTCTTTTTATACAGTCGTGTTGCCTGTGCCCTCTCAGACTATCAGTCATCGCTCTAGTAAGGTGCCCAATGACAAATGCAAAGTCACTCATTTCATAAATATTTATAAATAAATTTTGAATAAATGAATGAAGCCAAATCTTGAGTGTAAGCCTCAAGTATCAATCAGAGAAGATGGCAACTCCTGAAATCCCACAGATGTCTGATGCCCACAGGACTGTAGAGAGAGGCCTGGCTTAAAGCTGCTGGTGCATCCCGTTCAACATACAGTACTTTGACCACACTCTTCTGTTTGCATGTCAGTGTGTCTGTCTCTTCCTTTAGGACTGGAGTGGAATAGGGTTATAAGTGAGTTAAAAACAAGTTTGAAATTTTCCCACTCACAGACAGGCCTCTCCTTTAATTTTTAGAATGTTGTCTTTTTTAAAATATTTATTTATTTATTTATTTTATGGGGGGGAAGAAGAGAGGGAGAGAAACATTGATCTGTGATAGAAACATCCATCAGTTGCCTCTAGCACACAGAATGGGCCCACAACCCAGGCATGTGCCCTGACCAGGTATTGACCTGGGGAACTTCCGTTTTGTGGAACGACACTCAACCAATTGAGTGACACCAATCAGGGCAATTCTTAGAGGATCTTGCTGACAGTATTTCAGGTTGAGGCTCTGCTCTTATTTCTGACAACAATGCTTTGTTCTCAGAAGAGCAGAATAAAATTCCTCAAACCCACCCCCTAAAATGAGAAATTTGGGAGCAAAAAGGGAGCTTTCTCTTTCTCCTGCTCCAGTGTTGGGATCTCTAAAGGAGCCTGGGCTTGGAGTTCGTCCAGCTCTGTGGTTCTCCACCTGAAAGTACAGCAGCATCCCTTGAAGAAAGTGAGCTTTACCCTCAGAGGCAGATAAACAGGTCTAGAGCGGATCCCAGGAACCCAAGCCTATGTGTTTAAAAAGCACCTCCAGGCAATACTGAAGGGCAGTAAACTTGAGAACCCTGAACAGCTCAGCCCATTTCCCCATGAAGAAAATGTAGTTCAGAGAGATGTGATCTAGTGGAAAGCCAAGTCCTGGAACCAGAGCTCTCTCATGTCTCAAGAGGTTTGCCAAGGGTGGAGATTAGGAGAAATGTGTGTCTGTCTTTAAGGCAGTGGCATCTGAGTTTGAGAATGGAATCTTTTTGAGGGCAAGAACATTATCTTACTGAGCTGCTTCTACAGAATTTTCTATAAGTCTGATAAAGAAATGAATCCATCTAGCAACATAAAGCCCCATTCAGCAGCCACGCCCCTCTGCCACAGACTGGCCCTGGCTTCTCAGCTCAGATTTCTGGTAAGATCCAGAGGTGGTATCTGGGAATAAGAAATGGACAATCATTTTAACCTTCTGGGAATTAAAAGCACTCTATGTGCACTTTACCAGAGGTCATGGACACCAGGTCCAAAAACCATCAGGGGTTGATAATCAGCCTGCTAAAAGATAAACTGAGGCAGACTAAAAATTTTAAGAATTTAATTGAGCAAAAATTGATTTTAATAAGACAGCACCAAACCAAAAGTTTGTTAGGAGCACTCCATCCACAGGAGCCAGGGCAAAGATTCATACAAAATAAGAAAATTATTTGACTGACTATAGCTGAAAGCGTAGTTGGCTGTTGGTGATTGTTATCCAGTTTAGATTTTATAACCGTGAGGCATTACAGGGCTTGGGTTTTGGTTTGCTTACGTAGCTCCTCATGGCATTAGAGCCACATTAGTCCAATGGCCTCCTTGTTGAATTAACTTAACAGGTCGAGTAGTAGTTTGGCTCTCCCTGAGGCACCTTCTAGGATCCCTGGCTCATATTTCGTTTTTCAGCAAAAAAAAAAAAAAAAAGTGTTAGAGGCTTAGTCTAAGACCCTTGAAAGTTCTCAAAGCTCCAGAGGTTACTAGAAAGCAAGACTGCAATGGTCAAGAGAGTCCTCAAGTTAGCCCTTAACTTTCTGTGCTCTCAAGACTGAACTCTATGCCAAAAATACTGTTCTGAAGTCTGGGCTAACTGGGAAGGCTCATTCCAACTAAAGGTAACCAAGGAATCTCGACTGCATCCTGCCTGTGCACTCGATGGCCAGGCCAAGTAAGCCATGGGCTCCGCTCACACCACAGGGCTTCCTTTACATTATGCAACCCATGGACTCTGGAGTGCTTGCCAACCCACCTCCCCCAAAATGCCTTCTGAGCTCCTATTTAGGTGCATGCTTTGCATGTGTTACCTCATCTGATCCTCACACAGATGTTATAAGGTAGGTGTCCCCATCCTTTACAGATGCAGAAACACCCTCTAGGTCACTCAGTTAGAAAGCAGCAGTGTCAGGATTTGAACTGTCATGCCTGTCTGACTTCAAAGGATCTGCTCTTTCTACAAAGTATGCCACCTCCCAGAAGCAGGAAGAAGAGAGCTGGGTGGCTCTCCCCTGCTCTAGAATGACCACCCTACCTGCATTACTGACAGCAGTCGGTCGTCGTCGGCAGCCGTCCGTCTCGAGAGACGATGGTGTAGCTTCTTAAGAGTCTATCTGCACCGCCGAGAATGGCTGTGCAGTCCGACTCGGGAGTGACACGGTATCTGTCTCCTCCCGTGTTGAATCGACATCTTGTGATGAAGCTACAGAGCCTGGGCAGGATGATATGGAGGGTCTGCTGTTGCCCATGCAGCAGACCCCCCCTCTCTTCGCAGCTGAAGGATCCAAGGGAAAGACAGAGTCAATACAGCTTGGCTTCAGGTGCGCCGCAGGAGTTGCCGGTGTTGACTACAACGTCAAACCGCCTTAGGGACTCCGGCTCCGGATTTTCTGTCGGGGTTTACTCCCTTAGCCTTTCCCCTGAAGAGGTATGCCGCAAGGCAGCGGAGGTTTTTTGGAGTCAGAGTTTTCCTTCTCTGATGTGCCCTGACTGGAAGATCGAACCAGCGACACTTAGCTCGCAGGCCGACGCTCAATCCACTGAGCCAAACCAGCAGTATATACTGAGATACAACCATATTCACATTCTTTGACAATTCTAGTAATCTCCTGAGAATTTATTGAAAGGGAGATATCCAATTTGCCTCATGATTATTAAGAAGGAATGACTGCCCTAGCCTGGTGTTTGCAAGTACAGGTGAGCCTCACACCCATGGGGATCCCCCAGGAATAAGAGGAAGCAAAGTTTATTTCCCTGACTCCACAGAGCTCTTCCGGGATGCCCTGGGGTAGAGGCATCTCTGCCAGGCAGCTTAAATACACACACTTCCAGAAAGAAAGTTCCTTAGTGAAAAGCTGCTGTTTTCAATTTCCACAACTATGGCTTTGCCTAACTTTCTGTAGCAAATAGATTTAAAGAAGTTGCCTTGCAGGGCCTGTGAGCTGGGAACAGAGCTGCCTCGTCAGGCTGGCTCAGCCCGGTTTGGTTGTTTTGTTTCTAGTCTTTTGTTTATTGTTTTTCCTGATTCTGTGGGATGCAAAATCACAGCAAGGCATTTAAAGTTGTCTTCCAAAGAAAGATCTGAAACATTTACACTGTAATCATGAATCTTCGGTATTCGTAAAAGAGTCATTTAACTTGTCATGGAGATGTTTCTGCAGTTAATACCAGTCTACAAGCCAACAGGAGCCACAAATGTTTTCTTCTGATCCTCTTCTAAGCAATCCATAATTTTATGTACCAGCAAAGAGCTCTGAGTAGGGGAAGATGTGCACCACAGAAGTGTTGAATGAAGTAGAGGATTCAAGTCAGGCAGTCTGGCCATTCTAAAGTTTAGAGCTCAGAGACATTGTTTGGAAGATATTGGCCTATCAAAGCCCTTGGCGCTGCTGTGCTGAGCGCTTTATATGCACAAGCTCAGTTCCTTTTCACCACAATCCTATAAGGTCATGGCATTCTTATTACCCATGAGGAAGCAGACCCCGAACAGGCTTAAGCAACTTGCCCCTGTTCCCACAGCTACCGTGAGGCTGTCCAGCCCACGCAGTCACCCTGTGCTGCCCACCGCTTGCTTCCACCTGAGAGGCAGGGAGTAACTGACCCATCAGAAATGGGATTTTGCTTTTTGTCTCACCGCCAGATTAACTGCATTGCCCACCCTCCAAGCCAGAGGTTCTCAGGGGAAAGTGTGATAACCCCAGAGGGTCTGGAGTACCGGCTGACTCCAGGGTCATTTCAGAGCAAGGGAGGTTCTGAGGGAATGGTGATCACGTGAAGCTAAAAGCTTTGTGATTTACCCGAAGCTCTCCTGAAAGACAGATATGGGCTAATCAGCTCCCAGCCTCTCAAGACTTCCTGTGTTCTTTGATGTTTTCACATCTGCTGCTCCCGTGCCTTGGGTGAAGTTTATATTCACTGAGACCACAACAGTTTTCTTTTTTCTCACAATCTACAGCAATTTCTAGATAAGTCTCTCCCACAGCCTGTTCACAGGAATCAATGATAAGCAGACTCCGCTTTGAATTGGGGGTTTATGCTCACCCATGGAGCACAGAAGTCCCAAGAGAATATCATAAACCATTCCTTAAAATAAAAAATCATGTGACCACAATATCACAGTCCCACCAGCAGCCGCAAACGCCTGCACCTTTCAGCATACCCCACACTCTGCTCATCTCCAAAGAAAAATGATTCACTTGTTAATGTCCCTTGAGATCACATCTGAGGTGAAATGGGACGGTTTAGCGCTTCTTTTCTTATGCTTATAAAAGCTATTTTTATAATTAAATTCAAACATTTCATTATAAAAAGGAAATTAAAAATTATAATCAAGGGCTGTGAAATGGTTCTTGATGAAATTCCTTGTGGAAACCCAATCTCAAATCTCCTGGAATCCATTCTTTGCTGTACTATTTCTAGTCTTTTTGTGCCAAAGTAGGCATTTTTCTTAGACTAAACTGCTTCTCAGTTATGTTAGTAGAAATCACTGCAGTAAAAAACAAAGCTGTATTGAATGTCAATATTAGCATCAGAATTTACGGAGCATGAACAAAACAAAAAATTTTTTTAAAACCCTATTTGGCTGGTACTTCTTACCAAAAGCTCGTTTAGAATCTTTTCTCTTGATTTTCAATTTGTTTATTTGAAAACGAGAGAGGTGAAATAGATGATATCTAAGGTTCCTTCTAATTCTGATGACATAAGTCTATAAAAATAGAGTACTTCTCTAAAAGCACTCAGTTGAGTCCCTTAAAATTAATTTTTAATGATTTAGAATGAACATTGTCATCACACCAATATAATTATAATACAACTGGTATTTTTCTTTTTGCTAAAAAATTAAGCCAAGTTTATTGAAATGATTGTATAACTTTATTCCTTTTCTTTCTTCCTTTCTTTTTTCTATAAACATATCTAATTGCCTAAAAAGTCAAGTGCTCAAATGAAATTGTTTTATCAATACAAGCTTTGCCATTGAAATTACTTTCTTTATGTGCACTATGACTTCAGAAAGGCAATTGAGGGAAGATCGGCTTATAAACATACACATACATTCTCATCTCTTCCTGCTGAAACTAAGACTTCTCGTCTCTGATTAGTGGAGATTGTGACTTGGGTTTTGATTGAGCAGCAAATGAGTTCAGAATGGGAGCTTCATGTCCACTGTGGTTTGGCTTAACTCCAAACCACGCAGGGTAAGCGTAAGCCACACCATACCACTGAGTTTGTGTTTACAAGAAAACCTCCATCTTGCTTTCTGCGTCACCTCGCATGCATCTCCAAAGATTTCACTATACCCCTGAGAACCCTCGTTCATAATGTTGATAGCACACAGTACACACATCAAAACCCCACGGCTTATAATGCAATAATGCACTTACTTCCAGCAAAGCCAGGACAAGGAGGTGAACAGAGCTGGTTGAAACTAGAAGTTCCTACAAGTTCGCTTGCTTCATCAATAGGAGGTGGGTTTTTCCCTCAGTACTTGCTTTCTTTTAATGAGGACTGTGTGTACTTGTGTATTATCGGGTCAGTACAGCCACTGATACAAGGACGAGCCTGACATTAAGTCAAGCTTTGCAAGTTGACATTGTAATGGATAGTAACAAAGATTCACCATGTCCAAACTTTTGACAGGCTGCTCTGAGCCCTCTTTTCAACTAGGCCTTGTCTTTGGGCCTTATCTTTAGCCTACCTACTCCTCCAGTTTAGCAAGAATCTGGTTAAGTCAATTTATGTAATCAAATTCCTCATCCCGCACCCTTGATCTCTGATGGCCCTGGCCTGCTTTCCACAAAAATCACCCTTCCCTTGATGCCTCCTTTTAGCAATTTTCTATCCACTGACACCCCACCCCCATTCTTCACATTGGCTACAAACCCCTAGCTTATCTGCTGCTTTCAGGGCTGAGCCCAACCTCTCCCTTCTACTGCAATAGTCTTGACATCAATGGTAATAGTCCTGAACAAAGTCTTCCTTCTGGTTTTAAAGTGTCAAATAACTTTTTCCTTAAGAATAGTCAGGTTGTGTTATCTGTGTGTTGTAAAACAAAGCACTTACAATCTTCTCCAAGGTGTTAACATACGATCTGCTAGCTAGGGCAGGAGGGCTCCAAATTCCTTATTGCCATTGCACTTAGTCCTTTCTCCCCCTCTTCTTGCTCCCTCCCTTTCTGAAGAAAGAAAAGCTGTGCCTTACTTAAAGCTGCTGTTAGTCTGAAACCAGTCCAGAGGAGGATGCAGAAGGCATAGGGAAATGAGGGGTGAAAGGCAAGTGGAGGGTTCATTTACCAACACAGGAACCTTCTGCACCAGGTGGAAGGTAGTGTTGGTGAAAGCGTGGAGGCCAGAGAAGAATCGCCAGATACCAGGATAAGGTATCATGGGTCATGGGAAAGAGAAGGGGCTAACAACATGCTTGTTGAGACATTAGAAGCAGACAGTAGAAAAAAGTTTGTGGGAGAGTGAAAAGAAAAAATAATAGTTAAGGAAAAAAAGATGGAAGAGTCAAAACACAAAGTGGGAGCTTTGAACTTGGAGTGATTTCTGGAAGAACTCTAGCAAATGCCTACACAAAGCCACACGAATCTGATGATGCTTTCTTTCCTGATGCCAAGGGGTCGCTCTGCAAGCAACCTGGAGGCACTGATTTGCCTGTTTGCCAGCTTATACATGGATAAGTCAGCCTGGGTTAGTTATTCCAGTTTATTTTATGGGCTGTTACCCAGGCATTTCAGTATCACCAGCAGTGGGGTATCAGGTGATTTATTGCAGAATATTATAGCACTGTCACTAAATGAAATGAGATCATTCACAAACTTTCTCTTTTCTCTGCTTTTTAAGTGCATGTAGTTGGACAGCTGATATGACCCACCAAACAAAGGCAGCTTTCCTCTGCTCAGTCTACACCTTAAGCAGAAACCTTCGCCCATACTAGTTTCATTTCCCAGAGTTCTGCAAATCCTGCTGACATCTTTGCACCCACTTCCTTGGCTTATAATGGCATTGAGAGTTGCTTTTGGCTTTCTTAAAGCACTGAACATGTGAGTCCTGATGAAAGTGAGGGTGAGCACTGTGGATTCCGGTGAGGGCACATGTTGGGGAAAGTGAGATTATTAGCAGATCAATGTCATCCAGTCAGTGCCTTCTTCCCACTGTTTCCTGAAAGGATTAGTCATCAGAGCATCACAGGTTGTGGCATTGCCATTGCCATGAAGGGAAGCCCCCTGGGCTTCCCATTTGTGCCTGCAGATCCACTCTCCATCTGCCCCATGTTGTTCCATGGCAGACAGCATGCTGTGGAACACGTATCTCCAGCTTACTTGCCCTCTGGCTTCCATTGCGTTTGACCAATGGGAGGCACTGGCAGGAGATCAGAGGGTGAAAGGAGTGAGCACTTCTGGAAGTGAATTTCCTCCAACTCCTGCCTTCTCCTTCCCTCTCTCCCTCCCTCCCAGGCTCAGTTATGCAATGCTTGCAATCCTTGACATCAGGCCACTATTCCTGTCTGGTGTGACCAAGGGCTCCAGCTCACACAAGTTTCTGGTAACCTCTCCCTGCCCTCCTTCAGACCACGTAGGGATTGGCGCCACTTCCACTGGTGCTGCTCCTATCACTGTCCCTTGGCTTGACCTTGCCAACACAGTTTTTTAAGGATCCTCTTAGGTGATCTTTTGTGGGGGCCATCTGTTTCCTACTGAGATCTTGACCACTACACACATCTCTTCATTCACTGTCAGGACTATATACTTATCTCAATTTTCCAAAGCACAGCTCCAACTGCAAATATTTCTTTCACATTTTGGAGTGTATTAAAAAGAAATAGCTGTAGGTCCCAATTCCAGAATGGCCACGTGAGGAGCCCTGAGTACAAGTGAAACAATTATAACTGATGAAAAATATTTTTAAAAAACATTTAAAGTCTTTAGAAATTGTCCTAAGAACATAGAGAAAATGAAGAAACATGTATTCAAGATAATCTACTAAATCGTGGTAAGAACAGTGAGTTCCTAGCACTTGAGCCATGACTGCTAGCTTACTCCCTCCTGCAGCTCAGCTGGAGGAAAGCTCCACTCTGAATGGGTCTACCCAAAAGGTGAGGCTCCCTCTTGTTCCACTTCCCAGTTAAGAGCTCTGGTATCACACTGGGAGGGGTAGGGCACCAGCCAACTTCAAGTTGGAAAAGCTAAATTCCTGAGAAAAGTAGCTGAGAGGTTGCATTTCCCATCCTCCACTCAGCTACCTCCCACCACTTCTATAGCCGATCAATACTAGGGACCCAATTATCATCTGCTCCAGTTCACTCTTAGCATGGAGGCTCCATACCAGGAGAAGCAAACCAAGAAGATCAGAAGATACCAACCCCTTCCCAGGGGGAGAGATGATCCCTGAGAGCAGAGGCTCCAAACCTCTTCCCCAAAGAATTGACTTTATTATAAACAAAGTGTGGGGAAGTTCAAGCCCAAGGGTGCTCTCAGAAACAATGGGCATGTTAGTGGTAAATAATATAAAGGAGGCTTGGTAGCTCCTAATAAACTTAATCATAGGCCAGCTAGTTAACCAAAGAAAACCAGGGAAATAGCCAGAAAGAGCACTCCTAGGGTCAAAAAAAACCCTCAAAGACTGGCCTCAAAAACTATTCTTGCTTGAACTTAATGGATCAGACAATGGAGCAGTTATACACCAGGCATTGTCAAAAACAAGAGAGAAATGGGCGGGCAACTGGTGAAGCCTAACAACTTAGTGTGATATCAAATGAGACAGATGGCTTAACAGAGTACTCAGGTAAAAAGAAAGTCAAGGGTAAAATGGTAGACATACGTCCAATTATGAAAACAGTAGCATTCAATGTAGATGAATTAAATGACAAAATCAAAAGACAGAGATATCAGACTGAATAAAAAACCAAGACCCAACTATGTGATGTCTATAGGAGACACTTAAGATTCAAAGACTCCAATCAGTTAAAGCAAAAGATGGAAAAGATATATAATGCAAGCAACAAGCAAAACATAGGTGAGGTAGCTACACTAAGATAAGATGAACTTTAAAATTAAAATAAAAAGTTACTAGAGACAGTGAAGAACATCTTATGGTGATTAAAATGTCAGTCCCTCAAGAAGATATAACAATTATAAACATATATACACCTAACAACAAAACCTCCAAAAATACATGAGGCAAACATTGACAGAAGTGAAGGGATAAACAGACCGTTCTACATTAATAGTTGGAGACTTGACTACTCCACTTTCAACAATGAATAGAACAGCTATTCCTCCTTAAGACCCTGGAAAAAGAACAAAAAAAAAAAGCAAGCAGATGGAAGAAAATAATAGGAATTAGAACAGAAACTAATGAAATAAAAATATTTTAAATGGAGAAAATTAGCAAAATCAAAAGTTAATTCTTTGAAAAGAATAAGAAAATTGGCAAACCTTTAACTGGACTGACCAAGCAAAAAGAGGGAAAACTTAATTTACCAAAATCAATAATAAAATAGGGGACATTTCTAGTGACCTTACAGAAATAAATAGGATTATAAAGGAATAATATAAACAACTACCTGACAACAAATTAAATAATTTAAATTAAATGGACAAATATCTACAAAGAGTAGCAAAACAAAACCCGAGAAGAAATAGAGATCTGGACAAACCTATAAAAAGTATAAAGATTAAATTATTATACTTACATGGTTTCACTGGTGAACTCTACCAAAAAACTTAAATAAGAATAAATAATATTATTTACAAGCTTTTCCAAGAAAGTAGAAGAGAGAGTAACACTTCCTAACTCATACTATGAGATGAATATTCTGATACCAAAACAAAACAGCACAGGAAAGAAAAGTACAGACTATTATCTTTTGTGAACATGAATACAAAATTCTTAACAAAATACTAGCAATCAGATTCAACAAATAGAAAAGTATTGTACACTACAACCAACTGAAATTTATTTTAGAAGTGCAAAGTTAGATTAAAATTTAAAAATCAATTAGTGTAATATTGATAGAATAAAGAACTAAACCATATGTGATTATCTTAACAAGATACAAAAAAGTGCCCTGGCTGGTGTGGCTCAGTGGATTGAGCACTGGCCTGCGAACCTAAGGGTCACTGGTTCAATTCTCAGTCAGGGCACATGCCTGGGTTGCGGGCCAGGTCCCCAGTTGGGGGCACCTGAGAGGCAACCACGCTGATGTTTCTCTCCCTTTCTTTCTCCCTCTCTTCCTCTCTCTCTAAAAATACATACATACATACATACATACATACATACATACAAAAAAGTACTTGAGCCCTGCTGGTATGGCTCAGCGGATTGAGTGCCGGCCTGCAAACCAAAAGGTTGCTGGTTAGATCCCCCGTCAGGGCACATGCCTGGGTTGTAGGCCAGGTCCGAGGGTTGAGGGCATGCAAGAGGCAACCAATCAATGTTTCTCTTGCACATTGATGTTTCTCTCCCTCTTTTTCCCTCCCTTCCCCTCTCTCTAAAAATAAATAAATAATTTTAAAAAATATTTTACGAAATCCAATATCCCTTGATGATTTAAAAAAACACTCAATAAACTAAAATAAAAGAAAATGTCCTCAATCTAATAAACAGCATCTATATCATCCACAAATAATATTATACTTAATGGTGAAACATGAATGCTTTTCTCCTAAGATCGGGAATGAGATAAGATTATCCACTATTACCATCTCTGTTCAACACTGTACCAGAAGTTCTACTCGAGGAAATTACAAAGAAAATGGAAGACATTCAGGTTTAAAAGGAAAAAGGAAAGCCACCTATTGGCAAATGACAAATGACAAGATACTATATGTAGAGAATCCTAAAGAATCCACTAAAAAACTGGTAGAATTAATAAATGAGTTTGGCAAGTTTGCAGAAGAGATGATTATTATACAAAAGTCAATTGTATTTTATACACATATAAAGAACAATCACAGAGTAAAATTAAAATAATTCCATTTACTATAGCACCAAAAAGAATAAAGTACATTTAACAAAAGAAATGCAAATCTTTAACAAACAATAATACACTTAACAAAAGAAATCAAACTCTCAAAACTACAAAACTTTGTTGAAAGAAATTAATGAATACCTAAATAGAAAGACATCCTGTGTTCATGAACTGGAAGACATTGTTAATAAGACAGCAAATCTCCCCAAATTGATCTACAGATTTGCCACAATCCCTAACAAAATGACAACCTTTATTTTTTCTTTGCAGAAATTGACAGATTGATTCTAAAATTCCAATAAAAATTTAAGGGGACTGAAAGTAGCCAAAAATTTCTGGAAAAGGACAAAGTAGAAGGGCTTATACTTCCTGATTTCAAAACTTATTACAGAGCTACAGTAAATCAAGAAAGTTTGGTACTGGTATAAAGATAGATACGTAGATCAATGGAAACTAATTAAGCATTCAGAATTAAACCCTCATATTTCTGGTCAGTTGATTTCCAGCCAGAATTCCAAGACAATTGAATGGGGAATAATAATATTTTCAACAAATGGTGCTAAAACAACTGGATAGCCATATTCAAAAGAATAAAATTGGATCACTGCCTAACATCATATACAAAAATTAGCTTAAAATGGATCTAAAACCTAAATCTCAGAGCTAAACCTGTAAAACTCTTGAAGGAAACACAGATGTAAATATTTGTGACCTTGGAATAACATTGGTTGCTTAGTTATAACACTAAAAGCACAAGAAAAATGAAAATAAACATTTATCCAAACAATTTTTACATGAATGTTCATAGCAGCTTTATTCATAATAGCCACAAAGTGAAAACAACCCAAATATACATCAACCGATGAATGGATCTATACTATTGGGCCATAAAATGGAATAAAGAACTGATATATGCTACAACATCAGCAGACCTTGAAAACATTATACTAAGTGAAAGAAGCCAATGAGGTTGTACGATCCACTTAGATGAAATGTCCAGATAAATATGTAGTTGACTACAGCTGGAAAGAGTTAGGAAGAATGGGGAGTAATTGCTAATAAATATCGTGTTTCTTTGGGGGGAAATAAAAATGCTGTAAAATTAATTTTTTACATGATGGTTGTACCACTCTGAATATAATAAAAAACTATTGAACTGTACACTTTCAATGAGTGAATTGTAAGTGTATGAATTATTTCTCAATAAAGCTGGGTTGGTTTGTTTACTTTTTAAGTGATTACAATTATTTTTTTCTGAGGTAGGAAAGCAAACCAACCATGAATATAGAACAGCATCTCGCCATTCACCGATACACTCGTCACTCCACTCAGACCAGCTCTCTGCTGCATGGGCTGTCCTGGCAGAATAGTGCAATGGCTGGAAGCCAGTTGCCTGTGTTAGAATCCTGGCTTACTCACTTACCAGATGTAGGATGTTGGGAAGATTCCTTAACCTCTTGGTGTCTTAGTAATTTTAATTAATTTACTTCATAATTATTAATAAACTGTTTATTAATTCATTTCCTCTTCCTAACACTACCCTGAATCCCCCCACCATGAGGATCGGTCAGTCATATTCCACTCCCTTGTCCACAGTGACTGGTTCACAGAAAGACACGAGAGTTAATCAGGCCAGTCAGTGCCCGTGAGAATCCCTTCTCAGACCTTGGTTGGGCTGCTGGGTAGCGGACTTCCCTCCTTACAACTGGCAATAAAACACAGAAACATTTAGCTCTAGTGGTCTGGCAGTCATTAGGGGACCACAGGGGAGGACTCTCTGGAAGAAGGAGACACAGGTTACAGTGTAAACATAAGTTCCTCCTGAAAATCTTTTCCCACAATCACTACACACAGACCGGATTAAGTGCTCCTGCTTCTCAATCCCATAACAACCTCTAGATCCCCAAACCCTAAAACAATACACATCTCAGTTTGTCCAGGGTAATCTCAGTTTAAACCTCTTGGCCCAACAGAATTAAGAACTCCCCTTTTCACCCACAAGGGAGACGCAATTTGAATAATCAATTAGATCTAAATTTATGTGCTATACAGTGTTACTCGTTTAATTTTCTGACTCCCTTTTTAGACACTGTGTTATAAAGGGCAGGGATTATGGCCATATTGACCATTGTTTAATTCCCTAAAACAGTGCCTGGCAGGAAACAGGTGTTTAATAACTATATGTAGAACAAACGAATAAAGCAATTTTTAAAAATTATCGCACCTAGTGCTAGCCCCAAGGTTTTTCTTCTTTCAAAATTATCACCCTTGCCCTGGCCAGTGTGGCTCAGGCGGTTGGAGCACTGTCCCGTACTCCAAAAAGTAGTGGGTTCCATTTCTGGTCAGGGCACATACCTAGGTTGCTGGTTCGATCCCCAGTTGGGGAGCCTATGAAAGGCAATCTATCAATGTTTCTCTCTCACATGGATGTTTCTCTTTCCCTCTCTCTCCCCCTTCCTCTCTTTCTAAAATCAATAAAAATAAAAATAATACCTGAAGAAATAATGACTACAAACTCCCCATATGTGCTAAAAGACATAAATTTATAAAATCAGGAAGCTTGGTCATCCCTAACAGAAAACCATGCCCAGATCCATCATAAACTATTAAGAACAGCCCCCTTCAAAAAATTATAAATAAACAAAAACATATTAAAAATATTACCACTTAAAATTGTCCCTAGTATTTAGTTTTTAAGTTGATTTCACAATGAATTAAAATATATTAGAAAAGCAAGCATATAATAGGATGATCCTATAACCTACACCCCCTTCAAAAGAGCAGTGTTTGCTCCAGTGGGAGCCAGTGAATGGAAATATTTTATTCTTTTGCATTCAAACAGATGCAACACCTGAAAAGTTCAGGACACCGAGTTGAGTAAAAAATTTTTTCTAGTTGAAAACTGAAGCTCAAGGTAAAATTCCCAGGTGCAGGGAAAGCCCTACCAGAACATCTTCCCATTAGAAAAGAAAGCAATGGAATTTAGGTTGTGAGAAAGAGTACTAAAAAGATTTTCTGTGTTCCATACCTGAATTTTGGACTTCATTTGACCTCTCTGCCATGCATCTCAACTTAGATTCAGCACATAAAGCTTTATCAGATCCTTAAGCCATTTAATTCCCCTACACTTTGCCAGGATATTTTTTCCACCGGCATGAAAAATTACTTGCAAAGAAGTTTTATTGTTTCATGAGTTGAAATTATAGCTCAAACGGCAGGAAGGACAAGGACAAATTTGGATGACAGTCTGCACAAATGCATGTATTTATTTGATATAACAGGATAAAAAGAGTAGGGAAAATACACTCTTTGGAATATTTTTGACATTCATTTAATCATATTAACATTGCCCCAGAGGCAAATGTGGCCAGATTTAAAATGTTCACTGTGTGTTCTTGAGTTAAACTTCATCCAAGTTATTTTCATGCCCTTGGGGTGTGCAACCAATGTTCTGAATCCAAAGGTTGGTTCAAGGGAAAGGCATGAAAGAGATGCAAGATGTCCAATAAAGAGGTTACATATACTTAGTAAAGGTGGTCAAAACCACATGAATATTAATTGGGCCACTTTAAACCTTGACCCATCACTAAAACAAAAATATTTTGAAGCTTTAGGAGAACATTAAGTAGGCAGATTTTCCCAAGCTACTTTTCGTCTCATTGCATTCTACATTTCTTACTGCTGGGCCTTGAAATTGCGAGATTATGAAAAGAGAAACTACACTTCCGATACTTCTTGATTAAATATCCCAGAGCAAGTAAAACCAGTGACCTAATGCAACGCTACACTCTGGGAAGGGTCATTCTCTACCCAAGTGCTTAGAACTGGCTTTGTCATTTCCTTCCACACACTGCAGCCATGGCCGGAAAAGGAATTTGGAGCCATGAATCTTTAGCCAGATGCAGACTTCTTTTCTCGGCCTTGTCATTCTTCCTTCTCACTTAATGTTTTCCCTTCCTTTCCTGTTCTTTGATTTCCCTGTGCACCTCCTAAAGAAATTTATTCACAAAACCATTAACGAACTTCCTTTGCAGCGATATATGTTGGCTACAAAAGAAAAAAGAAAAAAAAGGAAGGGTGTGCGAAGAGAGCTGATGTTGAACTCCACGTGTAAATCCTTTAAGAGTCAGACTGATAACTTTAGAGTTCCAGCTCTCACTTCCAGGCCAGATTAGAAACACTAATTAGGCTATATGTTCAAGACCTTTTGACAACAGGGCTATGGAACTGTCTTTCTGTTGTAATGAAAACCTAGATTTATTCTTTCTTATTTCATTACAGTTGACCCTTGAACAATGCAAGGGTTAGGGGTGCTGACCTCCCTCCTGAACAGCTGAAAATCCTTGTACAACTTTTGACTCGCCCAAAACTTAACTAACAGATTACTGTTGACTGGAAGCCTTACTAATAACATAAAATCGCTTAACATATATTTTGTATCCTATATGTATTACATACTGCATTCTTACAAAAAAAGTAGCTGGAGAAAATAAAATGTTATTAAGAAAATTATAAGAAGAAAGAAAAAATAAATTTACAGTACTGTATGTTTTTATTGAAAAAAATCATAAGTGGACCCGGGCAGTTCAAACCTGTGTTGTTTGAAGGTCAACAGTACTTTCATTTTCAAAAAAAGAAATGGTGTCCAGTTTCTTTTAAGTATTTTGTTTTAAAGATATGTTGATGTGCCTCACTATAAAAAATCTTGTTCATCAAAATCTGAAACAAAGAAACATCTCATTTAAAGCGCAATTATTCACAATACGAAAAAAGCACAATCATTCACAGTCCAAAAGATTTAAGCCCTTCACAAAAATATTCATCATTAGTTTCTTTTAAGTACAGGGGTAAAGTTTTTCAATAACTAAAATTAATTATATTTTAATATTAGCACACAAGTTCTTAGATCTTTCACATTTTTAAATGTACAATAAATGTATCCTTGTTCCAGGTGGATGGATAAGACTATCATATTTAGTTTCTTTCCCATTATACTACCCACCACTGTACACTTACTAAATGACATTTCATAAAAACCTTGTCCTGTTCAAAATATATATCTCAAAAGTATTTATGTAGTCATCAACTAATCAATTTTTTAAGTTAGTCACCCACATAACTAAATACTTATTAATCATCTACAATGTTTCAGATCTTTTATCTAGCAGAGTTAATGGCTCACACCACTTTATACCTCCCCTGTGCTCTGGGCCACATAGGACCTGCTGATTTATTTCCCTAAACCTCAAACTTCAGTCAAAACTCCTAGTAGTAACTTTAATAGAGTACACACCCTGCAATGAATACAATAGCATATGAAAGTTTAATATATAATAAACCCAAAATCTCAAGTTGGTGGGAGAAATATAGACTTCTAAGTAAGTGGTACTGTCCTAACCAGATAACTCTACTGTAAAAAGGAAAAACTGATCCATTTCTTCCATCATAAAATAAGATAAATTCCAAATTTAATCAAATTTGTAGTAATAAAAAAGTTTGAAGCGACTCCAACAGCCATAATACAGGACTGACTGAATAAGCTAAGACGTGACCACTGTGAAAAGGCATCTGTGAAAAGAGATTAGAATTATCTCTACAGTATTATGGAATGAAATTCAGGTAAATTATAGTATTCAACAGAAAAAACAACTGTAAAAAGGTATATATTATTAGAAAGGATGAGAAAGATATAAATACCTGTAAGTACTTGCTCATTTAAAAAAAGCAAAAGCAATGAAAAGATAAAGATAATTTTTTTAATGGTTACCTATGAAGAGAGAAAAAATTATTTAGAGAGGAAAGGGGACAAAGCAAGACACCTCTTAATATACTTTGATTTGTAGATTTGAGCTTGGCACATTACAAAAATTTTACATCATTGTAAAAAAATTAAACATAATTCTTAAAAATTCAGAGCAAATTAATCAAGTAAATGAAACTGTGTATCAGATAGGGAGTAAAACCACACTGGAGGAAGTATTCCAAATGACTTTGAAACACTGTAAACTGACAACTTGTCCCTATTAGGACATATCTTAAGGATAAAAATAATTGCAAACAAGTCTTAAACTGCTTTCAATTATCACGTGGTTGATGTTAGTGATAGATATGGTTATTCTAAGTCTGTTGTATGTGTATTATGAGATTAAACAAATGACTAATTCTGTTGGTATTATCAAAAATTAGAATGTTTGCTATGAAAGAAAGGAAATACAAATGTAAGAGCCATGAGTTAACAACCTGTTGCCCTAAATTTGAATCAAAAGTATTAGCATGAACTTATAGTGCATTTTATTAAAAAAAAAAAAAAAAAAAAAAAAAAAAATATATATATATATATATATATATATATATATATATATATATATTTCCTAGTCCCTGGCTGGTTTGGCTCAGTGGATTGAGCGTCGGCCTGCGAGCTAAGTGTCACTGGTTCGATCTTCCAGTCAGAGCACAACAAAGAAAGAAAACTCTGACTCCAAAAAACCTCCGCTGCCTTGCGGCATACCTCTTCAGGGGAAAGGCTAAGGGAGTAAACCCCGACAGAAAATCCGGAGCCGGAGTCCCTAAGGCGGTTTGACGTTGTAGTCAACACCGGCAACTCCTGCGGCACACCTGAAGCCAAGCTGTATTGACTCCGTCTTTCCCTTGGACCCTTCAGCTGCGAAGAGAGGGGGGGTCTGCTGCTTGGGCAACAGCAGACCCTCCATATCACCTTGCCCAGGCTCTGTAGCTTCAGCTTCACTGGAAAGGACACTCCAGCGTCATCGCAAGATGTCGATTCAACACGGGAGGAGACAGATACCGTGTCACTCCCGAGTCGGACTGCACAGCCATTCTCGGCGGTGCAGATAGACTCTTAAGAAGCTACACCATCGTCTCTTGAGACGGACGGCTGCTGATGATGACAATGATGATATTTCCTAGCTCTGTCCTCTGAGAAGGTCTAGAAACAAAGACCAACCCAAGAGCAATGAACAGCCTAGGTCTCATGTTATTGTTTGCATAAATCATTTCTAACTCAAGGGAATCATGTTCCTTTGGGGAAAATGCTGGTTCCAAGTCTGATAAAGAAAATGTAAAGGATGAACTTGGATCACCTTGTAATACCATAAAACAAAGATTGCTCAAAAGACTCAGAAGATACTGGTGGACCAATATGGATACTGACAGCAATGAATTAAAACACATCAAATATGCTTCTTTCATAATAATAATTTTAAAAATTAATGAGTCACTGTGGAAGGATGCTAACTGTGATGAAAAGAGAGTCCTACAGAAAGTAACCTCATAGGTGATCTGATCATAAATTCCTAACCGGGCTGTTCATGGTGGGTAGTCAAGCTCCAGTAATATAACTTCCTTAGTAATAGGTTTATCTTTGCCTTAAGTAGGTCCTGTCCACTTTTTCTGTGCATCTAGATTAACACACCTTTGAAATGCCTTTTCAGCCATTCAAGATAAACTACTCTCAAGAGAGCACATAATCTTAGTAAGACTCCTATGATCCAATCCTGCTTTGCTTTCTCCCACCTCCATGTAATATTTCTTATATTTCTTTCTTATTTTCTAATGTATAAAACTACAAATTATTATTCTCAAAAGCATTTGAGAGCTTGTGTCTCAGCAAGTGTCATCAGTTTTGGCTCAAACTCATAAAAATTCTCTACAAGTTTCATTGTTTCTTGTGTCAATATAACCAACCAGCTAATGTTTTTGAAACCTAGTTAATTAAGGGAAAGAATTAAGCCTATATCAGGCCTTACCTATTCAAGGTGTACTAGGGGTAACTAGATAGCTTATAAAATTCATAAATGAAAGGAGAAAAGGTAAAATTTACCATTATTTTGCAACCTTTAACAAATTAATAGATCTTAGCAATGATTATCAGTGGCTGCCAATTTTACAAGAAGATGATAATTTCATATTAGGTATCTCCTAATAGAAGTGCACAGCGCCACCTAAACTGTGTTCTTGTCAAAACTAAATTAATTAATTAATGTGTATCTGATTAAACCTCAATATCTAACTACTAATTTATAAGAAATATAAGATTAGAGGAACATGTTAAACAGTCCTTCAGTGATACAATCAGCAAAATCCAGACTGTGGAGAATCCTATGGGATGAATTACCCAGCTTCTTCACCAAATACATTACTAGAAAAAATAAAATGGACATGGAGGGAGAATTTGTCAACTGAAAGAGACAAGAGCAACATCAACCAATTACATCGTATAGTCTTATTTAGACCTAAATTTGAAAAAGTTATGTGAAAAAAACTGACACAATTAGGGAAATATGAATAAGACAAGATATGTGCTTATACTGAAAAACTACTGAAGTCTTTGATGTGATATTGGTGTTGTGGATAGGTTTGAGAAAGTAGTCCTTATCTTTAGATATTTACAGATAAAATTATAGGAAAACTAGGATTTAACTAAAAAACATTGGAGCTGAGGAAATAGTGGTTGGGGTATAAATGAAACTAATTGGGCCATTTGTTATTAACAATTGAACCTGGATAATGAGTACATAGAGTCCTTGTGCTATTTTTTTCTAATTTGCATATATGTGAAATTTTCCACTTGAAAAAATTTCTACAAGAAAGATGTACAGAGGTTTACAGTACCCCCAAACAATATCCACACTCTCATTAATAGGAAAACCTATTTTTTTCTTTCTGTAGTTTCAGATGTTTTAAGTATACATTCAGTTTTTCAGCAGAAAAAAAAATAATTCAAAGAAGATGGCCTAGACTGATTATTAGGGGAAAAAATGAGTTAATGAGAGGGTGACTCAAGCAGGCATGTTTAAAGAGAAGAACTGGTTGAAAGGGGGCTTTTGGATAGTGTTTTATTCTGAACAAAGTGAACTAAATCTTCACAAGGAGAAACAGACCCAAGATAGGCATGATCTACATGTTTCCTTCTTTGTCCTCTTCAGCAGTCTAGAGCCAGAATTTGGGTCTGAAGGCCAGAGTGAAAATGAAGTCTGTATCTGAGACCTGAGTCACAGAAGAAGCTCAAGAGCCAGTGTGAGCTAAAGTCTTCAGAGAGACTGAATCAAGCCAGGAAGACCAACATCAGTCTTTATATCTGTAGGAGAGAATCGAGACTCAAATGGAAGCTGAAGCTCAGGATGTTTAGTGGAGAATTGAAAAGATATCCCCAGTTATTGCTTCAAATGGAATTTTAATGTCCAATTTGCCTTTACTGGATACTGGTCCCATGATGTAGGGAAGAGAGGTAGACTGAGTGGATTGATCTAGGGCCTTTTATACATAATGCCTTGACCTAAGTCATGGGTTTGGTGCACTGCAAAGGGCAACACTCAAGATCAAAGTTTAAGGCAAACACATAGCTCTGATGCAATGCTAGTCCATTCATTTCTTCAACAAGAATGTACTAAGCACCTTCCATGTGCCACACAGCATGGCAAGCACAGTTGAGGCAATACTGTGATTACATCAATATTATAAATGTGTCTGAAAATGGACAAAGACAGGAAGGAAACACAACGGTGAACTTACTCTGTTAGAGTGGTACCATTATTAATTCTTTTCTTTTTTTCCATTTCCCTTAATGTGATTAAAATAGTGTTCTTTGACTTGGCAATAGATATTCTAAACAATTGCTCTTGGCTGAAAATGACAAAGATGCTGATTAAAAAATTAGCACTAAAGTTTAAGTGATTGATAAATCACTTAAGGGCTGTTCCTCCCAGAATGCTGTCTAAATTGGAAAAATAAATCTCTCCTCATCAATTTCATGAAAATAGGAAACCGTATTGGGGTAGGGCTTTTCCCAAAAATTCCTCGTAATCTCTAGGGGAACATTTATTCTCCAGTTTTGAAGGAAGATAAAATATGCTTTTCCCCCCCAATACATCAAAAGATGGTAAGCATATTTCAATCAATACTTATAGTGAGTTATTTGTTGAAAACAATATAAAAATGAAAATTTCCCTTCAAAGGAAATGACTATGATGTTTTGACTTCACTATTAATGTGATTCCTTTTGTAAAGAAAGCACATGAGCTATGAAGTCACAGCTGGATACAGTGGACATTAAAGCAGCAGTGTATGAATAATTTGAACAATTGTCCAAATCTATAATAATTCTTCTCTAGGAAATCCTCTGACTGAAATAATAAATAAAAATAACCCCATTAATTCTGCAGCTCCTCGTTGCAGTTTCTCTTTAAAGAATATAATTTATTATACAATTAAAAATGAGCATATTTAAAAGTTTAAATCTTCTTCCAAGTTCTCTGAAGATTCAGTGTCGTCTTTGATATTGACTTGTCTATAATAAATAAATAATTCAATAACTTTAAAATATCCTTCATAAGAAGCATCTAAAGGATCTTATCTACCAGAATCCAAACTAAAAAGCAGCTCTGTCATCTTTTTGCTACATGTCATCACTGAGACCTTTAACTCACCCGCCAAGACACATGAGCAACAACGCAGATAAAATCAAGCACAATTTTGTTGAGAGACTCCAAAAGTGTTCAGGCCTGAAAAATGTATTTCTGCCCACATGACTGGCTCATGAAACATCCCATATCTGGCCAAATGATCAGAGAAATGCTGAAGAGGAGAAAAAAATCTTCCCACCAACCTCCTAAAATGCCTAGAATTCTGATAGTTGAAAACTACTTTGGCTTAAGCCGATGCTTCTCAGTTTTTCATCCAAGAATCCCTGGTGGGAGAAGGAAGTGAGAACAAATCCCAGGGTAGCTAAAGACCAAAGTAGTTTCCCAAAAGTAAAAATTTCCTGATTTCTCATGCTTTATTTTTAAGATATGGGGATGTCTGGTTTTCTCTGTAATATATATCTTTATTTACTTTCATCTGAAAATAATGTGGTTTTCCCCCAACTAAATTTTCAAGTAAATTTGAAGTTCCAGGAAAAAATGTGTTGTGCCTATTCTGTGAATTTTTTCCTAGACACGGGATAGGCGGTGGGGCCTGGATGGAGTGAAGGCATTAAAGACCCAAGTCAGATAAAGTGGAAATGGGTTCTTTGCAAGAGGATGCATATTTGGGGTTGATTTTTATTAACTATTAACATGAACATAATTCATGAACATGATAATAAGCTTGGCATGAACTGATTTTATGAGAAGAACTGGCCAGTCTTCCAAGACCCTGAGGTAGTGAAACCCATAAACAGAGCAAGTTTACACAGCAAAGGCATAGGAACGCCAGGTAGGAACGCTGTACCACCCTGTCTATGAGGTGACGTAGATGGAAGGACAAAAGGAGAAAACTTCGGCAGTAGGAGATAGCAAGCCTGGAGTTTAAAGGAACAAACAAGAAGAGGAAGATTTCTGCAAGAGGGATGGAGGACTCAGAGATAAATTTTTCCCACATCTTATGTTTATCGAGAGCACCCTGACCATATCACCAGGAATGAAAACATAAACATCTGCTTAAAGTATAATCAGTGCAATGAATTGGAAAGTGGCTGGTGTGGGTTCCTTCTAACGGTCCTCTGGAGCCCACGCGGAATGGAACGCGAGATAAAGAGAAACAGACCCCTTCACAGCCACAGTCATGTTTTCTCTTCCCTGTTCCCACCAAACAATGGTTTGCAGGGGAGGTCATTTCCTAGGCAGCAAACGCACAATTTGTCAGGTAATAAAAGCCAAATAAGGTACAATTAAAGAAAACAAACCATACAAGTAGTGATTTTTTTAAATATAAAATAGAACAAAGAGACACAAAGTAGGGTCGCTTCTTGTCAAGCAATTATTTCCTAAACAAAGGAAAACCCGGATTCCAGAAAAGCACACCAGTCAGTTATAGATCAACAGGCCCAAAGGCGAGGAAAAGACAATGTCTGGAATATAGGTTACAGAATACCTCTCAGATATGATTTATGCACATTCCAAAGCTACAAGGGCAACAGAAACAAGAGAGCAATACAGAAGAACCTGAGATTTCCCAGATTTGTGGAAGTATAGCATGCTGGCTCACTTCGGAAAGCTCGGGCTGTTTATTCTTCTAGATACAGAAAGAAAAATGTATCTGTCTGCTGCCCTCTCTCTTCTCCCTCCTCAAGCATTCTCTGTATTTAAGAAAAGGTTTTCTCTAGAAGAAAACACTCCCTGACATTTGGAATAGCAGCTTACTTTGCATTCTCTCTTTTCAAAATTGAATCAAAATCTCCTTGAAAGTAAGGACTGCTCCATTTCACTATTTACTTATTTAAACTTTTTGTTTACTGATTTGTTTAGAGACAGAGAGAGAGAGGAAGGGAGAGAGGGAGAGAGAGAGAGAGAGAGAGAGAGAGAGAGAGAGAGGAACACTGATTTGTTGTTCCACTTATTTAAGCATTCATTGCTTGATTCTTGCATGTGCCCTGACCGGGGATCAAACCGCAACCTTGGCGTAGGGCACAGTGCTCTACCAACTGAGCCAACCAGACCAGGGCTCTATGCTGTACTTCTTTCATGTCTCCTCCGGCCAGCGCTCTGGACAAGAGGATCCAAAAAGTTCCAGCTCGTTTTGCCACCATACACAGCATGTCCGTCCAGGTCGCTCAGAAGGAATCACAAAATCCTTAGAACACAGTTCATTTAAAAAGTAATAAATACAACTAGTTCCACATTGGTATCAACAATAATTGCCCGCCACACAGCACTATTTTGTAGAAATATGCAAAATGTCACACACACAAAAATTTTTTAACTACTCAGTAAAACTGGCTTGCCCCAAACAAATTGTTTTTCCCGTTCCCAAAACGGTGGGAACCACCCCAGTGGCCACTGCCTGCTTTTCTGTGCAGGAGTCTCAGGAAGAATGCGTAATTTCCTCTGAGGTTCCCTCCAGTCACTATCAGGGCACAGGCCACTGCCTCCAGTCCAGCACACTCTCACCAGGAGCTGAGCTTAGCAAGCAAGGCCTGCACCCCAGCCTCGCCCTTTTTCACAGCTGGCAAACACCTTCCACAGCTCTCAGATGGCTTCATTCCCCTAAGGGAAACTTTCTCTCCCCTACATACGCACATCTACACAAACATACTTCGCCCTCTTCTCTTTAATTCTTGCACAGCTACTGCAGAAAAAGAAATCTGGCTCTGTCCTGGATTCTGTGATTTCAGGACTGAGGACCAACCCTCCCCACACCCCATTCCCCAGGGGTTGCTCTCCGAGGGAGAGCGGGCTTGCTCAATATCACCACCCCTCCCTGGGGGTGATCCCTATCCAGAAACTGGTCAACGACTAGATATAAGTCTTGGTCTCTTGCCTCAAGATGGGACAGCTCAGGAGGTCTGAGCCTGCTTCAAGGCCTCAGCAGAGTCCTTTGTCATGGATACATCTCAGCCCAACTTCCTGTTCCCCAAGCCTGTGTCCTCACCCCTACAGGGGTCCACCCATAGTATTCGCACCAGTAAACTTTATCTCAGACTCTGACCTTCAGGAAACCCAACCTAGACACTCTCCTGTTTTCTCTGCATTTCTTCTGGTGATTAAAATGAGCCTTATTCTAAAAACAAAAACAAAAAGATGAGCCTCATGGTGGCTGATTGGTGCTAGTAAAACATGGCTGTCAGAGTAAAGTTTTAAAGTAAAAATATTCTTTAACTTCTAAAGCCTCTACCTGTCCTAAGAATTCCACTGCCCAATCATTTCCTCAGGTCTCTAGTTTCTTCACATCCTCACCCAATTAAAAAGGCCATGGGCAAAGCCATGCTACAGAAATAAGGAACCGCCTTTATTAATTTGGTGATTTTTAGTTATACTTCCTGGATCTGCAAACACAACCTTCATTTCTAAGCTATAATGTTTAAGTCTCCTGCTTTTCACGACACATGGATGTTACTCCATCCAGGTGTAAATTTAAATAGATTCCTAGGGGCTAGCCTTTTGTTCTTTTTATTATTTTTGATAGAAAAAAAAATAGTTTCAATTTCAAAACAAGTGACTTTGAAATCCACTGTTGGAACTTAACTCTCTGTACGTGAGAGAAACCTGTCATCCTTTCAGGAACATGAAACAACTCTCGGGCTTCCCCCGATGAGGCAGCTGCCCAGTTGCATAGCTGTGTAATAGCAGAGAAGGCCCAGCCAGGCTGTGGCAGTTTGATTTCCCCAACTTCAGATCATCGCTTGGACCACACCCACACTGGCCATCTGAATAGGATGGCCTGGTCACATGTGCGATGGGCAGCAATTCTTTCCTGCTATGGGGCATGTGAGGTCACATAACACATCCATCCAAAAGCTTCTCCCCAGATCCCTTTTTTTGGAAATAAGGTAGGGCTGAATATTTTATTAAATCTGCTAATAATTTTTTTTTTTATCATTTGTACTTTCTGAGGGACCATAATGATAAATGAACAAGGCCAGAGTTTACCATCCTCATGAGAACAGTAACTACAGTCAGAGATATACCAGTCAAACTGATGGGGATGAAGAAATTGGCATATAAAAATACTAACAAAGGGAAGGTGACTTTTTAATTATTAATAAAGAAGCTAGGATCATGAATGATCAAAGCTGCTTTATTTGTGTATCTGAAAAGATTAACAGCAGAACCAAAGTGTCCGGTAAGATCAGTAAATAATATGAAGCCCTACTGAGCTGCTGATGAATTCCAAGAATATTGTCCAGAAAGTGGAAGCCACCCCAGGAAGAGAGGATCAATTCAGTCGGTGGCTGTCTGGGTCTGGCTGCAGCTGGGAGGGAGAGCTCTATGTGAATAGACCCTCTCAAGCAGGAGGGAGCTAAAGCCTGCACCTCCATCTGCTCAACCTGCCTGGGACAAGGACAGGGCCTGGAAGTGTCCAGTTTCCTGGCACAGGGGACAAAGTCATATTTCAAACCAGAATACCAGGGAAGAAGGGTCAGAGAGGAGGCTACTGGGAGCAGAGTAGCCACACGAGCACATGTAGAGAAGCAATTGGGCCAGGGAGGAGAAAGTGCTCCATGGCTTCCTCTGGCACTTTCCCCTTATTGTATTTACTGCTCTACCCATAAGACAGTGTTTCCCAACCCTTATTTCATTAGCAACCCCCTAAAGAAAAAAAATAAAGTTAAATAAATTAAGTACTAGCAAATAGGATTTTGTTAAGTAAGGTTGAGTTTTGAAGGGCCACAAACCATTTAATATCTAAGATTTTTTGCCCCCCAAAAACAATTTTCATCCCCTTGTAGGTGATATAGCCCATTGATAACACATGTCCTAGGCTGATGTGTCCAAAGGACAAAGGTACTAAGAGATCCACTAAAATATTTAATAACTTTAAATTGACTTTAGTAATATTAACTGAATTTAATTGAATTTTTTCCAATATAAGATAAAGAAATAACCATATCTCTGGAATATTTCACAAAAAGCATCTTCTCTGTATTATTTTGATTTCTTACCATGGTTTAAAAAAAAAAGTTCTATATCCATCTGAAACATAGATTTTCCACTATTTGTAAATACCATTATTATTTTTTATACTGGCAGCCATTGAGTCATGTTTCTTTATGCATGCAAAGAAGTCTGTTGAGCATATTCTCTCTTGATAGACATCCATGAAATGAAGACTCTGGAGAGGCAAACTCTAATGTCTCAGCTTAAGTACTCTGTGATTCCCTGTCTTATACCACAACCTCACATTGACAGAGTGACAAAAATCATACAGAAGAATAGTTTGCCACAGAAACCTGTTGTAACATAAAGTAGGTTCACATAAAGACATATTTACAGTACTTTTGTCTTTAGCTGAAGATGATACTTAAGCTGAAGTTCTAAGCCATCTCAGGGAGTTACTCATTTTTCCCTGGGTATCTCCCTTGTACACATGAGGTATGCTGTTAATAAACTTCCTGTTTGCTTTTCTTTTGTTAAACTGTCTGTTACTGAGTATACTGGAGTCTCAGCCAAGACCTCAGAAGGATAGAAGGAAAATTATTTTTCTTCCGCTACACTCATGAGTTCTCACCCACTTCTGTCCCTTACTAGTTAGCATTAGACCCTTACTTTCTTCCATCAGAGCTCATGTTCATTCATTCAATATATATTGTTGAGGGCCTGCTATGTTCATGAAGTCCTCTTTTAATTAGTAAAGATACAATGATAAAGGAGAAAGTCTCTTCTAGTTCTTCCAGGGCCAGGCGGCAGAAAAAACTAAAAACGGAAATGGCCCTTGTAGTGAGTTTTTTTGAAACTGCGACTTTATTTAATTGTCTTTGTTTTTGTGTTCGTGATCACGTGGCCATCAAGTAGTATTTTAATGAACATAGCCTAATAAGAAAAAACAAAACTAGACTTATGAAATAAAAGATGCATTTATGCCAAATGAAGGTAAATGAGGTCAAGGTGTTACAGGGGCAGGGATCCCACTAGATCGCTGTGAAGTGGGAAAGGGAACCCCAAAGCGGTGCGAGAAACTGCGCTCCCTGGAGTGGAGAAGGGCTTGGGAAGCGCCCAAGGCGGCAGGGAAGCCACAGCGGCCTCAAAAGATTTCTGTATCCCTGGGCGAAGAGTAAACAAATTTGTGCACGATACCCAACACTGTGCAGAACTAGAAACCCTCCTCCCCACCTTCCAGATCACGGCGGCAGGAGGAGGGGCAGAGACGCTGCAGTCGGAGCAGCCTGATGGATCCTAGCCCGGATTGGCTGGGAATTTGGATGCTTCTGCCGTGCATGGGATTTGGGGCCTGGACTTATAAATAGAGGGTGCGTGGAGACTCGGCCCTTTTTTCCTTCCCTTCACTCACCCTGTTGGGGGCTGGAAACCAGAGTATTTGCAGGCTTGCAGGCCCTGGACACCATGTGGTCTGGCAGCATTCCCGGTCCCCTCCCTGCAGGAGAAGCAGCAGCCCCACCCCCAGCCCACCCCCGGCACGTGGATGAACTGGCGATCTGAGGGCTGGAGGGATGGCGAGTTGGAGTGGAGGAAAAACCAGTGTGCAGCAAGTAGGAGTACAGCCAGCACACACAGACTCCAAAAGACGCCTGGTCCGGGGCTGCCACCAGGGACCAGCCGAGCCACCTGGACTATCTTACCGCCGCCTGCGTTTTCCAAGGAATGATGTTTTTTAAATGGGAGGAGGAACTCCCTGCACAGCCTATAACCCGTCGAGCCAGGCAGAGGGCAGCAGGGTGATTTTTCTTTGGCGGTTTTAAAAGAACGGGGCTCTGAGACAGAAGCCCATCATTCTCACAAAATTGTGTAGCTTTGAAATAAAAGACTCCTTTCCTTCTTCACCAAACTTCTGCCTCCAGAGTTTGCCTATTGGGTGGCAGGAGGTAGAACGCCACTTGCTGTTTCAGTACCAAAGGTACAGAGTTTCTCCATATATGGTTCAAATGAAGAAATGGCAGAAGAATCGGGACCCCCCCCCCCCCCCCCAACTCCATGCGGCTGCACAGGCGTGCCAAATTCCGAAACCTGCATCACGGCGCTGAGGAACATATTCATACTGGGAGTAGCAGTTTAATTCCAACAAAACTTCTTTCTGTCACATCAGATTAATGCTGCTAATTTGAGTTGTATTGAGTCTAGAGTTTTATTCTTATTAGTCTGTAACTTTGTTTTCGCTTTATAATTAGAAGAGCACTAAGAATGAAGAATTCATACTTAGTTTTATATTTGCACATTTGTAAGTAACATTGTCATTAAGTGAATTTAAATTAACAATGACACAAAGGAAAACTTGTTCCTCAGATTCATATTAGCTTCAGAAACTGATTTATTAATGAAGTTATCATTCAGCTCCTACTGATGGAGTTACCCCTCTTTTCAATTGTTTAGTAGTTCCCAGAGTTGAAAGAAAGTCTCTTTTTGTTATCCAAAAGCTTGAGGGGACACTTCTGGCCTTCTCTGCACATGAACTGCAATTTCCTTCAAATTTATCAGTGAAACAAAATAGTCTGTTGAGAGCTGGCAAACATCTGAAAACAATAAAGTGGAAAGAAAAACCTAATTCTGTCTGTTGCCTTAGGGAATGGGGAAAAGGCTGTGTTTTCTGATAACATGGGGGAAACGTGTGGAAGATACCAAAGGACAGCTGCCATCCCCATAGCAATGGGGAGGAGCCATTTTTTCATTATAGATCTAGAGGTGATATTGAAATCTATACCAGGCCATCTCTCTGTCTTCCTATTTTGAAAACACAAGTGAGAAAAGCAGTGTTTTGCTCCACATGGTTCTCAAATGCTTGCTCTCACACCCGCACCAGGCCATGGCAGCTGTCACCAGTCTTTGACAAAGTGAGAAAGATGAGGTCAACTAGTGTTGATATAAGCATGTTGGTGTAAGTTTACCAACTGTCCTTTCCCAGAAAGAACTTCTTTGATTGGTGGTCGCCAGATTGGGGAGTGGGTGGAAAAGGATAGGTGAAATAGATGAAAGACATTAAGTATAAATTTCCAGTTATTAAAATAGTCACAGAGATCTAAAGTAAAGTATAGGGAATGTAGTCAATATTACTGTAATAACTACGTAGTGCTCCAGGTAGGTACTAGACATCAGGGTGATCACTTTGTAAGATATATAAATGTCTAATCACTATGCTGAACATCTGTAACTAATATTGTATGTCAACTGTAATTAAACAATGAATTTTTAGAAAATGAATACCAAAAATTTTTTTTTTAAACTTTTTTGGTCTAAAGTGTGACTTTCTTGCTTTTTTATGGTTGAAATGCTCAAAGGATGCTCCTCCTTCAGATCAGGAATCAAATATATTCAAGACTTCTGGCCTTCCAGGAACACAAAGTAATATGATATAATTACATGCTAACATTTAAAAATATAATAAATATATTTAAATACCCTTCTTTCTTAAAATTGCTTTGAGTAGATGATCATCATTTCTTTTCATTTTAATTTTCTATTTCTGTACGTATAAACATTGTAAACTTTACTTTAGTCCTAAGGATTTTTTTAGTTTTGCTTTTCAGAGTTTTACTGATTCATGAAATCTAAAAGTTCAAGAACCATTGAGTAGTGGGAAGAGCTTGTGACTTCAATGTACAGAGACTAGGATTTTAACCTGAGCTCCATCACTGGCTACACCATCTTGAAGAAACTACTCTTCCAAAGCCACAGGGCCTTCATATACAAAATAGAGATTAGAGCATCTTTCTTCATAGAGCCACTTGTGAAGATTACTGGGGAAAAAATAAACATAAGCATCTGAGAGCTTAATAAAAGTTATCATTAGTAAGACTTTGGTTTTCGTACATTCAATATGAGTTCGGTGGTCAAGATGTTTAATTGAGTAGACTCAACATCCTTTAAAATCAGAGACAAAGAACAGGACCATAATTTCCGACCTGACTGGTTACTTTGTTTTCTCTGGACTAGACCAGACTCTGTGTACACAAAAATAAAGAGAAAGAAATTAGAACACCTAATGCTTTTTTTTTTTTTTTTTTTTTTTTTGCCAACAAGTTATCAAACAATCGGTTAGGCTGATATTTTTGAACCTAATATGACATCACTTCAGACAATAGCTCCCAACATCCTTGATGAGAATCTATCTAACCAGGCATGTACACACTGGGACAAAACAATACACCATGTATTTTAAAATAAATTTTCAACATTAAGCAAATATTTAGATAACCAAAGGAAACAGGAATTAGGATTTTTGCCCAAAGCAATAAGAAATGCTTACTTAAAATCAGATATATTTATGTGCTGAAAATTTAATGCATAAAGTTTATTCATTTACGTGAATCATCTGAAAACCCTATAAAGATATTACTAGTGGGTAGGTAATCTTCACTAACCTTATTTACTCAGGTTTTTTTTAATGATGAATAGATTTAAACATAAATTAACTTCTTTAAAAAATATAGATGTTAATAGATTTAAGTTGAGGAGACTACATGTTCTTCCTTGTTTGAATAATGTTCGATGACTGTTTTTAGACATTGGGGAAATAGCTCAATTTTATTCTAAACAGACCCCAACTGAGAAAATAACACAAGACACTGTTGTGTTTACCTGGGGATTTGAGAACTCTGAAAGTTCATGTGGGTTTCATGAGTAAAAGAATCAACACTCTTTTCAGACATGTCAAATTAATCAAAACACAGCAAAGTACAAACTGGGGTCTTGATGGAGCACATTTCTGACATGTTTCTCATGAATATAAGTTTTTAATTCAGCAAGTTACTCATGTAGGCTTAGCAAATAAGCCCCTTACATGTTCCTTGACTCTTTCTTCTGAGCTGTGTTTTCCTTTCCTCTTGCAATTGGCAGTAGTTTAGCAACTGATAAATGAGCCATTGCTAGAACACCATTTGACCATTAAGTAATGCCCAGGAAACTGTATTAGATAAATGCTACGTGTTCTGCACAGAGAAGGCTACGACAGTTACCCCACACCCCCAGACAACTTCAGAGCAAGGAAAATAGAGAGAACTGTCTGCACTTGGCAGCCCACTCAGCTTAGCTCTGTTACTCTTACCCAAGCCTATAGTGGCATGGCTTCACTTCCCTAATTCAGCTACAGGGAAGTGTTTTGATGTCTATCATTCCCTAGACATATAGTCTGCAAACTTACATTAATCTAGGAAAATAGATCTATGCCTTGAGCCTATCAACTTAAATATAGCCAATTTCAGATATAATTACTTTTTATATTGAATAAATTTGATGTATAACATTGTTTAAGGTGTACAACATGTTATACTTTGATACATTTATATAATGTAATATGAATGTCAATGCAGCGATCTTTGTCACATTACATAATTATAGTATAATATTATAGTCCATATTCATTATACTGTACATTAGATCTCTATGGCTTATTTACTTGTTATAAGTTTATACTTTTAACACCATCACTCTTATAGTCCCTTCCTGCCATCCCCTGGTAACCAACGTTTTACTCTCCATTCTTCACATGTCTGACTTTTTTCAATTCCACATACAAGAGATATCACACAGTACTTGTCTTCCTCTGACTCCTCTCACTAGCATTTGGGTTGGTTTCATATTTTAGCTATTGTGAATAATGCTGCCAGTGCATGTATCTCATCAAAATCTCTCTTTTGTTTTTGGGGTATATAGCCAGAAGTGAAACTGCTGGTTCATATAGTAGATTTATTTGTAACTTTTTAAGGAATCTCTATTGTTTTCTATGGTGGTTAGACCAGTTTAGAGTCCCATCAATAACGTATCAGTGGTCCTTTTTCACCACATCCTGCCAGCACCTATTGTCTCCCACCTTCTTGATAACAGTTATTCTGACAGGTGTGAGGTGATATCACATTGTAGTTTTGATTTCCATTTCCCTAATGTTTAGTGATGTTGAGCATCTTCTCATATGTTTGTACAACAAAAGAAACAATGAACAAAATGAAAAGACAATCTACAGAGTGGGAGATAATTTTCTTTTGCAAACCATATATCGGATAAGGGGTAAATAACAAAGTACTCAGTGAATTTGATAACAAAAATCCATTAAAAAGTTAGCAGAACTACTAAATTGACATTTCTACAGAATGAACATCAGATATAATTTCTAAATCAAAGAACTGAGGTTGTAATGCCTTTCTTCAACAACTTGAGGGACCTCATTTAGTCCTTCAAAATCTGACCAAGATCTTGGAGAGAAATTGCTTCCCTCAGTATTCTCCATTTGCCAGAGGCAGGATCTCGCCATATGCATGTCCTCATTCACATAAGCACAGATGTGCACTTGTCCTTGACACCCCAAGGAATGAGCCCTATGAATGCAGAGCATTCCATTCTTAGAGACAACTCTTTTCTCATAGCCCAAATGGACTTAAAAATTGAATCTTTCAGTAGGAAGTTTAAAGATGTCAAATAATAAAAATCTAGAGCAATTCCTTTCTTTATTCCCTTGAAAACGAAAGAGAGTACTTGTATATTTTTATCTAGAAAAATTCTGTGGTTCAATCCTTTCAAATGTAGAGGGTAATAAATCACATAGTTATTTCAAGCATTCACTGATTAAATTGCTTTCCTTTTATTCACCATCTTACTTCTTCATTTGATAATACTACTAATTAAAATGCTACCTACTCAGTTTAGAAATCTATAGACATTAAAGTGTTTGCATTTTGGAAAAAGAAAAAAAGTCAATATATTACAGAAACACACCTCATTAGTGGCAAGTAGTCAAAAGTAGATTCTATTGACATTATTCAAATCCCCTCATCCCCTAAGAATAAACTTAAATCCTAGTTTCTCCATGGAAATTCTTCCTAACTTCCCAGTCTGAAAAGATCTCTTATGCTTCTGAACTTCCAAGCAACTTAATATTGTAATTTCACAGTCTAGGAACAGGACTACATTGTTGTCTTGATTATTTTTTATACCTTGAATGTCATTTTACTTCTAATGTATCTATGCTGCCCCTCACTTAACTTATAAACAAATTACTTTGACTCAGAGACTGAGTTCTAATTCTTTGTATCTCCACTCTATACAGACTTTTCATCCAAAAAGTTATTCTTATTATTGCATACCCATCAGTGTTCTGGGTAAAAATAAGCTGGACTTATTCTTTATACCTTATATCTAAATAAATTTCAGATGGTTCAAAGATGTATTGACAAAACATAAAATAATAAAAATACTAAAGGAATAAGAGAATTTAAATATTAATTTTAGAGCCATTATTATGTAAGACAAAACAAATGTTACAAAAATACACTGATAAATACATAGAGAGACAATATTGAAATCAAAATATTTGTTGGTAAAATCATCACAGGCAAAAGGAACAAAAAGGAACAAAAGCTAGAAAAAAAATTACCATTCATATTGCAAAGGGTTAATTTCACTAATATAAAAGAGCTCCTACTCATTAATAAGCAAAAAAAAAAAAAAAAAAAAAACCAACTGCAAAATAAAATAGACAAAGGACAGTTCATTGAAAAAGAAATACATGTGTTTTCTACAAAATATGACAATATGTTCACCCCTTCTCCTCTTCCAACCAGCTATAAGGTAATATTTTTGACCTACCAAATTGGTAAAGAATATAATTGGATGATACATGTGCTTGCAGGTATGTGGTAACAGGGCCACAAATACACTTAGGGTCAGAATGTAAATTTTTCAACCTAATGTCAACATCTAAAAAATTTATAAATGTATATACCCTTTTACCAGAATTTCACTCCTGGGCAAATATCCTATAGATCTGACTTTATATGATTGACGTGCCCTACCCAGGTTATTTATTGCAAAGTTGTTTGAGTTAATTAAATATTAGAGCAACATTAAGTGTCCCTCAACAAGGGGCTGGTTTAATACATCATGATCCTTGCATACAATGGAATACTATGCAACCATTAAGAAGAATGACAAGATCTTTCTGTACAGATCTGGAACAATCTTCAAAATGTACTTGTAAGTAAATAAAGTGCAGAACAAGCATCCTATGATACTATCTGTGAAGAAGAGAAGGAAAATAATATAGAATTGGTTGTACATGTATAGACTATGTCTAAAAGGATCCTAAAGAAACAGTTATCTCAAACAGGGCACTACGGTGGTTGTTGGACAGGGACAGGTGGTAGATGTTTCACTAATACCATTTTCCTTTTACTTTTAGAATTTTCCTCTAAGTGCAAGATTTCCATATTAAAAAATTATATTTAGAGATTATCCTATAAAAACTACATATATGTGTGTGTGTATATAATATAAAATACATGTATAATATATACATACTATGTACATTTGCATATGTATGTGTATACATACATAAAGATCATATACTGCATGGGGAGAATGAATTGGAAAAATATGAGAATCAGGGACAATCATCCAAGTAAGATATAATGGTGGCCTGAATGGGAATTGTGGCTATAGAGATGTAAAAATAGGAGCAGATTCTATACAGGAACCTAAAGCAAATTTACTCCTAAAGCTGTCTTCCTGTATAAACAGGTTGCTCAGTGTTATCCAGCTAGAGATGTAGGAAGGGACCCATTTGATACTAGCATCCTTAATTTTAAGGCAAACTCTGATGCTTGCATTTGCATTTCAACCTGTGTGTGCATATGTGTGTGTGTGTGTGTGAGAGAGAGAGAGAGAGAGAGAGAGAGAGAGAAAGAGAGAGAGAGAGAGAAAGAGAGAAGAGAAAGAAAGGAAGAGAGAGAGAGCTGCATTGATGAGTCACTTACACTATTGTTTGGAAATGAGGTTTTCATTTTTTCTAAAGGGTTAAGACAAACTATGACCATCATCTGTTAATTATATTTTCTTTTGGCCAATTTTCTATACTGAGTCCAGAGGGTTCCAATTTTGGTGATAAGAACCAAAAAAAAGAGAAGAAAAAATCAAATGGATCATTTGGACAATCCACTGTTCTGATGTTTAGTCTTTTTCTGATACGCTGGCTGATGATAGGATAATATGCCTACTGGTCTGAAAAACACACACACCTACTGCATTCAGTTTTGAAAGAAGTTACCTCAGTTTTTCCTAAGAAAAAGAAGGAATGATCCTTTGCTCTCGTTTGCTCTGGTCTCACAAGTCTGGGACATGGCTGGGTGAGGCCCTGTTATATGCAGGAGAAGAGGCCAGAGTTGGAGGGGCAGGCCTACCAGGGTTGGGACACAGGAGAGGAGCTGGCAGGGACCTGACCGGAAGTCAGGCTCAGGGGAGCCTATTAGCAGTTTCAGTGTCAGCTGCTTCGTGTAGTTCAGGAGCTTGGATGGCCGGTTTCAGCAATAGAACTAGAAGAAACAACGCAAGCCTCTATTCGTACGGAAGCTGAAATAAGGGCAGATCATCAAGCAAGGACTAAAGCAAGAAAACCAAGCTTTAAGAATGGTTGTTAACAGAAGAGTAACAAGGGAAGCGTATTACTAAGCACTAGGGTACTGGGATCAAGTTTTTAAAGTCCTGGACTGATATTCTGCAGGAATACTCTGATTAATATATTGAAATAATACCAAGCTGATTGGTAACTAGCTACTTCCTGCAGCCTCTCCCCAACCCTCAACCAATTCCCCCTTCTCCTCTTCCAACAAGCTACAACTGTCTAGACCCTCCCCCACAGCCTCGGCTCAATAGCCAGCCGGCCAGTATACAGTGCTCCACCCAACTCCACACGGACCCTCTGTTGGTAGCATTGGCCTCCCAGTGTGCAAATGCTAGACATTTATCTGCATCCCCTCCCCCAAATTGTGGCTGCCCAACAGTTTTGGCCTGGAGTTTGTCCCTGGGAGGCTGTATGTTGGAACTACAGCCTTGAATGTAGGCTACCACTATCTACCAATCGTTAAGTATATTTAATATTGCCCCTTCTTAAATCTCTTCTATTTAGGCCAGGATGGGTACCCCCCCCCCACACACACACACACATAAACCTAAAGGTAGAAGTGATGGGCCAAATGAGGGCAGTAATGTCAGCTATGGGGACAGAGAAATTAAATAGTTGAAATTCAAGCAAAGTCTGATTTTTAAAAAAGTTTAGCATTGTGGTTCTCAAACACAGCTATGCAGGATAATTTCCTGGGGAGGGTGCTATAAAACAGATTCCCAGGCCCACCCCAGACTGAATCAGAACTTCTGAAGGTGGAACCAAACATCTACAGCTTTAATAAGCTCCTTATGGAATCCTTATGCTCAGCAGAGTTTGGAACTCTGAGCTAACCTATTTCTACAGTAATATCAACCCTATGTGGATTTCTTGAGAATTGCTGCCCACTGATACAACCTTCAACAGATTTTTTTGCTGGCTGCTATGGCTGTAAAGGGTTGAGGGAAACTGGGAAGGACTAGGGTAAAAATAACTACAAAGACAAAAGTTGAAATACATGACAAATAAATGAACATTCTATTGAGAAAAGTGTAAAGCAATCTATCCACCAGGTCATTTTAATTACTGTCTTTAAATTACTTTTTATGCTACATAATATTGTAGGTTTAGGTTTGCTTTTTATTTTTACAAAGCAAAGAAAAGATGAAATATTATCTCTCAAATGTACTTTCCTTGAGTCCATGTGGCTATTTATTATTCAAGATAACATCATACAGAACAAATGAAAAAGAGCTGATTGTAAAAAATTATCTGCAAGAATCCTACGAGAAAAAAAATTCAGTGTGAAGAAAACTTGTAAAGGGTTTAGAGTTCATGAAGAATCCACTAAAATAATGTTCAGTGCAAAATTTATCAGGAGGTTATAAAAGTTTATGACCATGTATAATACTCAAAATAAATGGGGAAAAAAATCGATGTAAGTATACCTGCTTTGCTTCCTCTTGTAAAGATATCTGTATTTCATTCTTGTCATTCCCAGAACATCCTGCTTGGTCCATGGCCTTGTGATCTCTCCGGTGATCCTCCCCCTCCCTCCACTCTCCTTCCTATCCTGTCTGTCTATACACGCTGCTGTCTGGATTTCACCCTCTGAGGTCAAGCAGCGACCTGAGGCAGGGCCAGTACCAAGGTCTGGGTTCCACAGTACTAGGACTTGGGTATAGGTAGAATAAACTTATTCAATAAAGGAAGTAAACATTCAAATTCAGGAAAATCCCCGTCCAAATACCAAATCCAAATGGTTACAGAGCTACAAACTTGGTGTCGGGCTCCTGTCTGTGGGGACAAGAGAAAATCTGAAAATAAGAGGAAGGTCCTGGAAGAGCAGCTTTGTGATAGGTAGGATGGGAGACCTGCAAGGTCTACCTTCCTAAGTAACAGCACTGACAGTGTTACTTTCCTGCTGGAAAATGTCAACGGCTTTCACTTCCCATCCCGTAAGGGCCCTTCGTGTTCTGGTGCGGACTTTCCTTTCCTGTCTTATCTCCCATGTTCATTCATTCAAGCTGTGGACAAAATGTGTTCAATTCCTACTATATGTCAGATTCTACCAAGTGCAGGAATAAGAGACATTAAAAAGCTCTGACTGTTTCCATCTAGTCAAAATTCAGGAAGACTTGAAAGGCTATTAGTATCTCAAAATTACATATTCAAAATGGATTTGATCTTCCCTCTCAAACCAGTTTTATTCACAGTCTTCTCCACTTCAGTAAATGGCTTTTCTTTCACTTCTTCAGGTCAAAAGCCCTGAAGCCATCCTTGACTTCTCTTTCTTTTTCTCATATCCCATATCAGCAAATCTAGCTGGTTCCACCTTCAGAATACATACAGGATCCAATCACCTCCCACCAGCTTCACTGCCACCACCATGACCCAAGCAACCATCTTCAATTGCTCAGATTAGTGCTCCAGCCCCCAAAGTATCTCCCTGCTTCCATGCCTTGTTCCTATACAGTAAGTTCTTGGTACAGTAGGCAAAGCAATTCTTTTATATTTTACTATAAGCTAGGTCATACCCATAGCCCGCCTTTTCAAAATCTCCCATTGGCTTTCCTTCTCATTCAAAATGAAAGCCAAAGACATTGGAGTGGACTCTAGGACCATGCATCCTCTGGCCTCACTACTTCTCCCACTGCATCTCCTACCACTCTTCCTCTTGTGTACTTTGCTCCCACAAGTGTGTTTCTCCAACACTGCACCACATCTCACCTCGGGACCTTTGCACTGGCTCTTCTCTGCCTGGAACACTCTTTCCCGGGATAGCCTATGGTTCACTCTCTCACCTCCCTAGGTCTCTGCATAAACATTGCCTTCTGAGATACCTTCTCCAATCACCTACTCCCAAATCACACCATCCTTCCTAAGCACTCCCTACCTTCATCACTTAACTCGGCTTTATTTTTTAGCATTATACTTATCAGTAACGAATACAGTCGTCCCTCTCTATATCACAGTTCACTTATCATGGCCTCACTGTATCGCTGGATTTTTAAAAATATTATACTTAATTATTTATCGCGGATTTTTTGCTATATCACAGGATTTTGCGGTACTGTATACGTATGTTGTTAAAGTTACGTAGGTTTAAGAGTGTAGAATAATTGTAAGGTTCCTACTTCGTGGGGGGTCTAGAATGTAATACCCGCGATAGTGAGGGAATACGGTATATATGTTTGTGTGTTATTTTTATTCTCCATCTCTCCCACTTGATTATAAGTATCAGAAAGTCAGGGACTTTGCTTCCTTCACTGCTATTATCTCCTGAAACTGAACAATGCCTAGCAAGTAGTAAGCTCAATAAATACCTTTTGAATTAATTAATTATTTTGAATAAAATACTGCTTTTCCTTCCTCTCCTTGCAAACCCTGGAGTTGGTAACATTGTACTCATCTTTAGTCTCAGCTTAAATGTCACCTCTTCGAAAAGCTTTATCTGACCCAGCCCAGAAAATTAGGTGCCTCTGGTATATGCTCACTCTACTTCACTTGCTGGTAACTAAATAAGTGAAAGCAAATGAAATGGTGGTATGCCTCCATCCACCACTGTTTCACCTACATCCTACATTCCTAACTATGGTTTTTCCAGCAGCCAATGCCTAAGCCAAGTCACACATCCAATTTGTTTCCAGAACATGAAGTTCAACTCCACTTCTAGGCTACTGTTGAATCTTCCCTTCAATCCATTCCAGCATGGCCTACCCAGCACTCCTCCCAGCCCCAGTAAGGATGGGTCTTCCCATCGTCTTTTACTCTTTCCCCCTCACAGACCCTACAACTCCTCTCTCCACCTTCCACAGTCCCTTTTCCATGAATACCCTAAATAAAACATAGTTAGGGTATTGTTCACCACATTGGTTGGCTTGCTTACATTTTTGGAAACCTCATATTGCACATACTGGTATAGCCACTTAAATACATACAAAGATATCATTTTCATTGTTCCTACAAAATATTGATCCCTAATGTGATCAATATTGTAAGATCAAATGTGACAACACTTTTGACCTCCAGTTCATTTTCCAGAAACATAACATATCACCACTTCAGGAATAGCCAATTAACCTCAAAACCTATTTCCTTAGAAAAATAACTTCTCAACCAATCAATCAACACTTAATATGTACCCAATATTGGACTATGTGTCATGGAATCAACCTATGTTAAACAATAGGCAGTATAGTAGAAATCAGATGTTTTATTCTGACCAGAATCCATTTTCCCTTCTGACTTTCCTTTGGGATCACAGACCTTCCATCTACTCTCAATCCAATTGTTCTGGGTGGAATTGAACCTACTTTCAGTCTAGGAGTAGATTGTGACCCAAACCTGGCCAATCATAGCATTCCAACTATGACACAGTAATTGATTTAGGAGTGGGCACGTGACCCAAGCCAAGCTAATATGAGTCAATTCCAATACAGTGTAGTATTAATTTAACAGGCCCTGGAAAAGACTGCCTGGATTCAAATGCCAGCTTCACCAACTACCAGGTGTGAGTATAAGAAGTTGTTAGGCCCTGGCCAGACAGCTCAGTTTGTTAGAGCACTGTCCCAATACACTAAGGTTGGGGGCTCAATCTCCAGTCAGGGCACATACAAGAAGCAACCAATGAATGCATAAATGAGTGGTACAACAAATCAATGTTTCTGTCTCTCTTCTTTCTTCTCTCTCAAAAAAAATCAATAAACAAAAATACATTTTTTTTAAGGACTTTTCACATTATTGCTTCTCTGCTGAGTCTGGTCCCTTGTATAGAAAATGAAGACAATAGTTTCTAGGCTCAGAATTGTGAGGCAGCATAAATAAAACGATAAGAGTAAAGTGGTCAAAATCATGCCTGGTATGTATTAAGCATTCAAAAATGCTAATCATTTCTATTTTGGGAACTCATTGGAAAGAAACTCTCTCTGCTGGGCCATCTTGCTAACACATGGCAGGAGCCTGCCTGAATTAAGTAAAACCATAGAGATCAGAGCTGAGAGGCTGGGAGAGATGGAGCCGGGACATGGCCGTTGAGCCTATGCTTCTACATGTCAGCTGATGCCGGGACTTTCTGTCTGTGAGTCAATAAATTCCCTTTTTTTAAGGTAAGTTGATTTGAGTTTCTAACTTTTGTTGAAAGAGGTCTGCATAATACAGATAGCAGTTTCAGGAGTAATTCAGCGCTAAATGGATGTCACAGACCTGGAGAGTCTAGCGTAAGTCAAGTTCAATGTGGGCTATGGAAAGTAGTGAGAAGTGGGTCACCCACCTCAAATTCTGCCAGCTCCAGCAGCACTGTCAGAAAATGTCTGGGAGTAACTTGAGATATCATTGCCCTAGAGCATTATATAGTTAACCAGGGAAAATTTACCTTCTAGAAGAATCATGTCATTTTAGAACTTTTTAGCAAAAAATCTCTCCCATCCCATAGCCAGGATCCAGAACTGTATTCTTTGCTTTGTGGGAATGACAGCTTGCAAAACAGCAAAAATGATGCTTTCAGAGGGAAGGAAGAAAGGTTTTTGGTTTTATATCTGATCATCAAGTTAGCTGGATCTAGCTGGCACTTTTAGAAGTGTCACCTTCACAGTGAGTCCTTTCAGGAAATCAGCAGGTACGGAATTTGTTGGCTTACCCTGCAGTTTCCATGCAAGGCTCTGTGGGACCCAAACTCCACGTCCAGGGAGCCATCCCTCATCTGGAACTGTGCTTCATCACCCTCATCCTCCTCTAGTTTCATCTCTTAACCACTTCTGTAGCAATTCAGCTTTCTACCTCTTCACCCTTTCCTTGAAGAAATGCAGCTATCTTTCTTTTCTTTCTTTCTTTTGTTTTTTCGTAAGGTGAAGATAAAAAAAATGGTCTGTCTTTTCACAAAACAGGGAGCAGGTTATCTAGAGCATGACTACAGCATCACTTCATAGGCCTAGGTTTTAAGCTGATAAGAGGTTTTCAAGAACAAAAACGTATTGGCAGACAAGCTATGAGCAAGAGAAATCTAGTGAGTGTGTGTGTGTGTGTGTGTGTGTGTGTGTGAGAGAGAGAGAGAGAGAGAGAGAGAGAGAGAGAGAGAAGCAGCCAGTCTCAATTCTCCAAAATTACTACTATTTCTTTCTCATGGAGCAGTCAGCAAAGGCCTCTTCATTTAGAAAGTTCATTAAAATTTTATTACCTTAAAATTGCCCAGTACATTTCAACCATAAAGGAAATGTTAGAAATGGAAATGTCCACTGTATTACTAATCTTAAGGTTAGTATCTGTTGGCAAATTCATGCTTGCTTCATTAAGGTTGTAATGTTTAGCCTTTGGCTTTGCTAAAAAAAAAAAAAAAAAAAAAAAAAAAAAAGAAAAGAAAGGAAAGGAAATAAGGAAAAGAAAGAATATACCAAGAACTCTAAAAGTAGTTTTGAAAATGCCTTCTAAAATGAAGATGTGAAGACATTAGGTCAGAATATCAATGGTTACTACAATTTCATTGTTTATGTCCCTTATCTATATTTTTTAAAAACCAGGCCACAAACAAATTCTCATGCACAATTTTCTGCCACTCGTACAAACAACATTAATGTTGGAATGTGCCATCAAGGAAGGTTCAAAAGTGATTATTCTGTCGTGGATGTCATCGAATTGTCAACTGCTTATTTCTAGCATTAGTGCCAAGAATAAAAGCCCAATCGACTCAGCTTTCCATTAGAATTTGCTTCCATCTTCTCATTACAAGCACTTCTTGTAATGGCTGTAGCTTTAAATGCAGACTATGTTTTCTCAGTGTCTTACTGAGTATGGAATAAATGGAAGAGAGAAGGGTTGAAGGGGCATCTGGTAAAAGGCCATTGCAGGCTTGGAGCGATAGGCTCATGCTGTGGCTGCCCGTGAGGTTCTCTGGAAAGGATGCTCTGCCTAACCTGAAGTAGCTCTGCAAATGTGATGCCTTGGGCTTAGAGAGCCAAAGCTAACTGCCTAATTTTTCCTGAATCTGGAGCTGAGAACATTTATAATTTAGACTAAATCCATTCAACACCAGAGAAACTAGAATATGCTATAAATATAGAGGTGCCATTCGGCGAGATGTAAAGGAAAAGGAACAAACTCTTTCTCACCAGATACAGCTAGTTTATTACTGCTACATTAAGCCAAAAATAAAATCCCTGTGTTTGCTTCCCAAATCCTGAACAAACGCTTTCAATATCCTTCCTCATTGCAGTTTTAAGGCCATTTGAGGTCGTCGGCTCCCTTCAATGGATGCTAGCCCAGTAAATCTCAACCCCTCAAATCCAACATCTTTTAACAAATACGTCCTTTTTATTGACCAGAAGTGAAATATGTAAGTAGTCTACACTATCTACCAACAAAAAAATTTAAGTAACTGAATACAATGACCAAACTGAAATATCAAAGACAAACAAAGGACGTGTCCCCAAGAGTACAGTATATGAGTCCAGCTACACTAGAAGACACCTGTGGGCATCAGGTGCTGCTTTTCTCCACAGGATCTCTGCCTCATTGACTCAACAGATCCCGTGAGCATTGGCCATGCATCTGAGATGGTGCGCTTGTCTTTGTCAATTGCTTTCGCTTGTCTTTGTCAATTGCTTATGCAGTAATTGCATTCATAGAAAATTCAGTGTATGTTAAAGCTGTACAGTAAATATTTTGCTTTGGTGTGTAAAAATAGAACTAGGTTTTAGACTCAGATAATTACAAACAGGTTTTTCACCTACGTGAAAGTTTGTCAGGAAGTTCAAAGTTGTACAGGATAGGGAACAACTCTTTGTTTCACGAGATGAGCCCATGCACAGCCGGACATGTAGCATCATTGTTCTCGGCCAGTCACTATAACACCTAATCCCTCCCCTGACCTACATTCCAAAATGCCATCCAGGGTCAGTACTCCCACCTCCCACTAAGGACACTATGCTGGTCTCTACTCAGTTCTCTTACCAAATGATCTCTGCTTAAGAATAATGGAAGTCTTTATTTCTGTAGTAGGCAAAAACTTAAAATTCTATTCTAATACTTTCATTTAAAATTTAAAGTAAACAAAACTGACTCTCAGAATTGTTAAGCGATATCTTACAACGAGCTACATAGGAACACATCTGTTGCTGGAACCCAGGTCTGCTAAGTCTTTCCTGAGTCCTGTGATCAATCCTGAGTTCAGTGTTAAATCTGAGAATCATTATTCCTCCAAAGAATCATTTTAACAATGGCATCTTACTTCACTAAGTTTTCTAAGTGATAGCAATATAGCAATATCATCTGTTATTGCTCTTCCCTCAAACACCACCTCTACCTAGAGAGCTTATTTCCCAAATAACACTACATGCAAAAGCCCAAGTGTGGTGCCCGGCACAGCGGCATTCAACAACAGGCACCAGTTTCTTTATGAATCCCTCAGTTGGGGACACAGAGTAGTATGAAAGCTTTGGAACCATTCAGAAGTTGTTCTGGATCTTTCCAACATGTTCCCACTGTGTGACTTACGGCAATCTTTAAAACAAGTGCCATGGAGTCGGTATTATCTCATTCACAAGTAAGAAAATGGGGCCCTGAGAGGGGATTAGTTTGCCCAAGGTCACATAATAAATGAAAGGTCAGAATTTTAGCCCAAGTCTTGTCTTATTATCTCCAAATATATACAGTCTATTATTCTAGGCTTCCTATTCTCAAGAAATATTAGATCCCTTCTCTTCGTTTTCTTTTCCTACTGAGTTGGTATTCCATTTGCTCTTTTTCCTTTCTTAGGTCAAACACAAAAAAAGGGGGAAATTATATTAGCTCTCTGCATGTCAACCAGATAAAAGTATTTTTAATCAGTAAAAGTGTCCTTTGTTCAAGGTTCTTTCTTGTGTTATTGAATAATGTGGCTATTTTTGGCTGAAGAAGCCAACTCTAAATAAATTAAACAAAACTAACAAAAAAGAAGTCCTTGTAAGCATATTAGGATGTCTCTGGAATTTAAGCGGGCAAAGCAATCCTGAGAGATGTGGAAGGAGGATGGCCGGGGACCCCCAGCAGCGGTGTCTGGGCCTCTCCTGTAGTCCTGGGGCTGCTGCTGGTGTGACCCAGTTCTCAACCACTTCTGCTTTCTATGCCTCTCCTTTCAAGTTTGGGTCCTGATAGCACCAACCTGAATTTTCCAGCTTGGACCAATCATGTAGGACCAGACATAACAGTCACGTATAAAATTATGGCTGGTAGGAATCCACCTGTGTGAGAAAATTGGACATTTCTCAGAGGAAAGAGGCAGCTCAGTCGAACTGAAGTGTCCATTCCAAGAGGACGGAGCCAAGGTGAGAACATTTAACAAGGGAAAACAGCAAGATTTGATGAAAGACCAGATATAAGAGTAACTGCCCAAAAATATAGAAAATCTAGGTAGCAATCAGATATGAAAAGATAAAACAAAGTATTCACTCTCTTTATATTTTCATCTACTTAAAAGACCTTTAAAAATTGGGAATTCAATTTAAGGGTGATCTCCACGACATCAGATCTGAAGCCCAAAATGACCCTGAGCTCTTAGCTGATCACCTAGCATGTTTATGCGCCTTATATACCTGGGTCAGAGCTGGCTTTTGCCACCTCTGTCCCCTATGAAACTGAAGAAATATTAATCGATTGAGAATCCACTTAAGTGAAGAAACACTGTTCAAAATTATTCTTAGCCCTTAGAAGGACTGCCTTTAGGACCTAATTATTTTGGCATTACCTCATCACAGACAGAGACTGTTTCAACCTTACAAATGTGTTCATTGAATTTGGTTTCTAGGACAGAGTGGGATAGTACCTAAAAAGCCCATGAATATTAATACATGAGATCATGCTTTTCCCCCAAATCCCTCTCACCCTATAGCAATTACTGAAAGGCTAAGGGGAACATGTAACAATTTGTAATTAGTTTTTGTTTTTAAAAGAAAAGCGACCATTCAGGTGTCTGCGCTAGAAGTAACAATCTAATTTATACTTGCAGGCTTATATCATGTAGCAGCATACATTTATGCAAGGAGCAAGCTCAGGCTTGCATTTAATAACTCCAAATGAGTTGTCTGGCACCTTTAAATAGGAAATTGGCAGGTAAAGGACCCAAGGGCAGAGAAAGGAAAAAACTGTCCGTATGTATTTTCCCTTCTTGCCCTCCTTTTCAGAATAAATTATGGCCTTTTTATTTGACTCACTAACCTACTGGTGCTACTGCTGTAACAATAAGCTTGTAATTTGTCCTTGAAATGTGTGCCTAACCCTGATGACACTCTTCAGAGAACAAGAAAGAGTCAAAACATTCCTCAAAGAGATTAGATGATCCCCTTTATAGTTCTGATATCACCTCTAAAGCTTCAAAGGGCCCAGGCTGCTGTCTTTAGGAATATGTAGCTCCTTATAATATTCCTCAAAATATCACTGGTATTGATTGGAAACCATATCTGTGGTCCTTGTCCCTTGTCCCACACCCAACCCCCGTGATCTTTCAAGCAGTCATAGTTTGTAGAAAGAGGTTGACTTTACAGGGAAACAATACAAGAACTATGTTTGCAAGTGATTTATAAAAATGTAAGACTAACACAAATGTGGTCTTAGCCAGTGCACACATCTTAGTGAGCAGAAACCTCCCTTCCCAGCACCTGAAGCCTGGACGTCCTCCTGGCCTGGGCTGCTGCAGAATGAGATCACCTCTAAAACTTGATTCATTCTATAAGCATAATGGGTCCCCAGGAGGAAGACTTGGAGTCTGTTTTCCCTTCCCCACTCTCCCACACTTCTGTGTTCTCTCTCCTTCCAGCCCATTTTCACCACATCCTCAGTTGCTTCTCTCTGAGTCAAATGCTTTTGTGCCAAGCTGACGAGCATGCCCACCTTAGTGGAATAGCGCCCACCCAAGTCATTGCCTGGGCTCTTGTGCATTAGGAGAGCAGAGGAGGGGAGTATAAGAAACAGCACACTCACCTCTGAGAGGTCTGTCAGCTGGTAGCTCTCAGCCTTCTTTCCCACCACAGTATGCCTGACAGAAACTCTCCGCACACCTGTCACTTCCTCATCAGTGACAGTTGTCCCCTTCCCACTGCTTAGCTCAGTGAGGATACCAGCCACAAGTGTTGTGCAATTAACTGCTAGCTAGCTCTACCAACACCCCTTTGTTTCTCTTGACTCAGGGGGTGAGGACGGCCAGCAGAACAGGACAAACACAAATAAATATGAAAGTCGAGTGAACCAACACAAGTGAGCATATATCCATTGTAAATAGTGGCAACTTTAAATAAATATTGGCAATTATGGCCAAATAAGAAAGATCAGAGCAGAAAGAGAGGGGTGACTAAATGTATACTCATTGACATGAACTTAAGAAAACCCCAGTGAGAAGGAAAAAACAACCTCGTCTACATGGTGTTAAAGAAAACAATTATTCCAACACTCTAAAAGATAGTAAGGAAGACTATATTCAACAAAGGACTACCGCAAAGGAGTTTTGCAATAAGGGAGAGAGTTTGGACTCAACTGAATACAGCAAGGAAAACTGGGGATAGAGCCAAGGAGCAGGGTTGGGGGTCAGTGGATGGAAAATTACTAAGAGGAGACATCAGGGGTACAAGGGATTCAGACTAAACTGACTTGACAAGATTCTTGCTAGGTGATCAGACATCACCTGGGGATGGTAGAGGATGAGGAGCATGATCACATATCAAGAGTAATCAGATAGCCAGGGTGGGGGATTCTGGCTCTTTCACACAAGGCCCAATGACAGGAACCTAACTAAAGTTCCATTAAAGAGAGAGTTTTTGTCAATAACCACCCCTTCCCATATAGAGCATTTCTTTCTTAAATTTTCGTCTCTTCAAAACTTGGAAAGTTTTCCTCTATTGTATGTTCTTGCCTCTTTTGTCAAATATTAATTGACCATAAATGCATGGATTTATTTCTGGGCTCTCTGTTCTGTTCCATTGATCTATGTCTGTTTCTATGCCAGTACCATGATGTTTTGATTACTATGGCCTTGAAGTATAGTTTGAGACAAGATAACAGTGCAGTGATTGCCAGGAGACGGGGGTTGAGGGAGATGAAGGAGGGTATGGGGGGCATAAATTGTGATGGACAGAGACTAGACTTGGGGTGGTGAACACACAACACAGTGTACAGAGGATGTGTTGTAGAACTGTGCCCTGGAAACCTGTATAATTTTGTTAACCAGTATCACCCCAATAAATTCAGTAAAAGGAAAAACAACTTGGAAAGCTTTGTTCTTTGTTTTATAATAAATCAGGAGGTATTGTTTTATTTTGAAATAAAAATAGTAACAAGTAAAAATGTTGTGTGAAAGCTCCACTGTGCAGGAAAGCATTTCTGTCCCCTGCGACTGCATTTCAGGGGGACACCCACACATGCCCATGACAACAAGAACGCGGCACTGGCAGCCAAGTGGTTAACAATTTCCATTCTAGGGCCGCGCTCAGCACAGCCCACTTCATCAGTCAACTATTTTTCCTGCTTCAACCACATGGACATCTGACGGTCTTACACACATGTTTCAACTTACTCCGCACTGGGCCAGCTCTTGCAAATGCATCACAATAAAGGGATCTTGTATGAAAATATTTGAAACTATTTAAAGTAAGTGCAAACATATGCATACTTGTTTTGTTTCATTTTTCTCCCATTGTTACCGAGAGTTATGACTTTTCTTTTTCCATTGTTTACCCCCTTCAGTTAAGCAGTAGAAACGAACTTCTAGCGCATGTTGTATTCTTCCTCACCTAAGCCTATCAGAGTTGCATTCAGCGGGGTGCATTCAGTGCAGCGGTGCTTCTCCAAAGTGGGAGCTGGGGAACGGTGTTTGGTGAGCTTAACGGTTTTGAAGGTAGAATGCCATTTTAATGAATACTGTACCTTGAAAACCTTGATTTAGAATGAGGCTATTTTCCTGTCCTTTATGATAGCACAGTCTAACAGAGTTTTACTCATGTGGATACTATAAATTGTATTTTTAGTGTTAAATACCTGTTTTGATTCATTTACAAGGCATATCCATTTAGAGATGTATTTATTGAACAACAGCAAAAAGCTTTGTTTTTAATACACAATCTGTGTATTATGATAAAATACGATAGTTTAGTAGTTTTTATTTTTTTAGTTCTAAATTTATTTTTATGTCTTTGGTACGCATGCACAGGAATCCTTGGAGAGAATCCTGTTGGTTTAGCTGTGATTGCAAATTGAAAAGCAAAGCTATTTTTAAAAAACATTTATTTATATATATATATATATCCTCCGCTGCCTTGCGGCATACCTCTTCAGGGGAAAGGCTAAGGGAGTAAACCCCGACAGAAAATCCGGAGCCGGAGTCCCTAAGGCGGTTTGACGTTGTAGTCAACACCGGCAACTCCTGCAGCGCACCTGAAGCCAAGCTGTATTGACTCCGTCTTTCCCTTGGACCCTTCAGCTGCGAAGAGAGGGGGGTCTGCTGCATGGGCAACAGCAGACCCTCCATATCACTCTGCCCAGGCTCTGTAGCTTCAGCTTCACTGGAGAGGACACTCCAGCGTCATCGCAAGATGTCGATTCAACACGGGAGGAGACAGATACCGTGTCACTCCCGAGTTGGACTGCACAGCCATTCTCGGCGGTGCAGATAGACTCTTAAGAAGCTACACCATCGTCTCTCGAGACGGACGGCTGCCGACGACGACGACGATATATATATATATATATGAGAAGGGAAGGGAAGGAGAATGAGAGGGAAATAAACATCAATGTGTAGTTGCTTCTTGCACACCCCCAACTAGGGACCCTAGGGACCTGGCCTGCAACCCAGGAATGTGCCCTGACGAGGAATCAAACCAGTGACCCTTTGGTTCACAGGCTTCCACTCAATCCACTGAGCCGCACCAGCCAGAGCAAGTTTGGTACTTTTTTAAAAAACATTGGGATAGTATTTATCTATATGTTCTGTTAACTGTTAGTAAAGTCTATTTTCCATTTTACTCTGATTTCTTTATCACCAGTGTTTCTTTATATCTTAGAAAATTAACTAATTCCCCTTTCTCATTTTTCCTTTACTTCACTTTATCTAGCTCTGAGTGTGGTAATTGTCATTCATTTACATGATTTTTTGTACCTTTGTCATCCTGAGTCAGATCCCAAGTTTATTTATGTTTGCTCTCAGGTCCTGGGAAATAGAGCGTGTCAACCGGATTCTCTGGGAGGCAGACACTGAGAAGTCCAGAGAACTAAGGGTTTACTGGGGAGTAACCTCCGTGAAAGGAAAGAGAGGAGGCACGTGGGCAGGCAAAGCCATCAGCCAGTAGTATAGTCCTGGTAAAGTAGGTCTCAGCCCAGCAGGGAACAAAGGCTTATTAGAGAAGTCCCCCTTTGGGGGAAAAGAGCTAAGCCCTTGGATTGCCATCTTGCTCCATCATTGCCTGTGGGCTTCCACAAAGGAGAGCAGGACTGCAATGCAAAAGCTGTGGTGGAGGCCCAGGGAACCACAACTGGAGGTACCCATCAACCACCCTCCTCACAGCTGGGCTGAGCCTCCTTTCTTATAGGGGGCTCTGAGTGGTACATTCCTGTGTCTGCTGCACATAGAATGCTTTAAACAAATGACAAATAATCACATGCAGTATTTGGAAAAGGGAAATTTTAAGACCAATAGAGTTAAATATTGCATCAGAGTAAATATATACACTTCACTATCACTATTTAGCTTTCTAACACCAAACTTATACACACGCACACATTTGTCTTGTTAATATTTGTAATTACATTTTCTTCATGTAAGCATTTTAAAATATACAGTGTTAGAAATCCAATGGACAGGAACAGAGTGAGCCAAAATGAGTACAGAAGAAAAGCACAGGTCTTTCTACAGAGATCTATTTTATTTGCAAATGAAAGTTCGATTCTACATAAAGTATAAAGATGACACACTGGTATTGAGAAGGCATGCAAGTGCCCAACTCCTATTGTTTCACAGATAGAGGGTGAGAGGCTGGTAGGGAAGTGAATTTTTTGGAGTCCAGTTTACTTTGAATAGTCTAACTGAAATTACATATTTAGTTTTAAGGATTCACCTAATCAACGAAGTATTAGATCTATAAATCTTAAGAATGTTTCCAAAATTATTTGAAATTATTCAAAATCTTTAAATTATGTGCACTGGGATCTTCTATTTATGTTTTCTTCTAAATTCTGTGGGAATTAGTGAGCATTAATTGTCCACGGATTCCAACTATTAGAGAACGCATCAAAGTAATGGTTAACACCTGCATTAATACTACATATACATATTAATTAACGTCCTTTGTGTGGTATGTTTATGGTGCATGACATTTTCTAATATTTTCCTCGAGATAATACAAAAGTTAATGAGAACCACACATGTGCATCGCGAAGAGAATAGAGCCTTTGTCCTAATCTTATTAAGTTTCTCCAGATGTGACAATATTGTCCTGTCTCCAAATGGCGCTTTTTTTTTTTTTAATCACTTCAAACTAATAAGACTTAAAATTAGAAAACAAAGTAATACAAGCAAAGAACCTCCTGGACTTGTGTTTATTTTTTATTTTCCTTAATCATTTTCTATTTCCTATGAGTAAAAGAATATGACTGCAGAGTCAATACGCAGCTGATTATAAATCTTGAGGCATTTTTCTTGCACATAAACCTGAGTTATAAAGCTCAGAGTAGTTTCAGGTCCAAAAGAGAACTAGATACAGATTCTCTTGAGCATTAGCTAACACATTTTAAAGCACCACCTGCTGAATGACAACTATGAGCTTATAATACACTAAATGCTTCCATATATACTGCCCACTTAATCATTTTTCACTTAACACACCTTTATTAAGCATTTTCTGTACTGAGCTATAAGAATACAACAGTGAGTGAAACAAACATGTTTACTTTTTTGTGGATGTTTTGATTTGGGGAGGCTGATATAATCTCATCAGTCAGCTATTGCTGCAAAGCAAACTACCCTGAGGTCCTGGGGCATTCAGTATGCACTTGTTATCACACTCACTGGTGGACAGATCAGCTGGGGCATGTTTCTCATTCTCCTGGGACCAGAAAATAACCAAGTGAATGTTCTCCTCAAAACGATCTCAGGTGCACAAGAGAATAAGACTTGCCACACAAGCACTGTTCAAGCTTGCGTCATGTCCACTAACATCCTATCAACCAAATTGTGTCGCATGGCCCAGCCCAAAATAAATGGGGTGAAAAGTATACTCTGCCCACAGTGGTACAGTCAAGGGAATAAACATTTTCTGGAAACTAATCTAAATTGTTACAATAATTAATCACAAATTGTTGAATAATTTAAAACTCTGGAGTATGATGACATAAGGTCAAGTGCGTTTGGTCAGGGACTTACCTAGGGTGATCAGGAAGACTTCCCTGAAGACAAGGGAAGTACAGTAAGCTAAGAGCTGAAGAGATCAAAAATAACTAGATAAAGAGGAGGTGTGAGGAATCATCCAGACAGGGAAACTGTGTGGAGCACAGCAATTTCAAGGACTGGAATGGAGGTCCTGAGAGTGTTGTTTAGAGAATGAGGAGGAAGTTTGAGGAGCTTGAAGCTGGAGGAATGGGTGACGAGAGATCCTGCAGGGCCTTGCAGATCTTGTTCATGTTTACCCTGAGACCAAAGGGAGGCACTGGAGGGTTTTAAGCAAGTGAGAGACATGATCAAATTCAGTTCTGGGAATGATTCCTGTTGCAATGAAGGGAACAGCTAAGAGTGGACTTAAAGGAATTAAAGTCATCAGCAAATAAATGTTAATCAACGTCATTGGCATAGTTCACAGTCTGTATTTATAAACAAAGATTTATTGGAGCACAGCCCTGCTGATTCATTTATAGGTTGTCTGCTATGGCTGCTCCAATGCATAGTTGAGTAGTTGTGACAAAGACCACATGTCCCACAAAGACTGAAATATTTACTATCTGGCCCTTTACAGAAGACATTTGCCAGTGCATGCACAGATGAGATACCTTTATGAAGAAAGCATAGGGAGAGGGACCCAAGAGGCTGTAGGACATAACCTGATAGAGAAGAGGATGATAGAAAAGAGAGAAAATTAGCTAGTAAAAGAAACCGAAAATCCTAATGTGTTTGATACTTTTTAGCCCCATTTTACAGATTTAGAAACATAGGTTCAGAGAGCGTAGGAGATTGCAACATATACACCAAATTCCTCCCCTTCTTATATGCATAACCCTTTGCAATGTGACATCACTGTTTCTTCCATTAAGAGGCAGGGCACACTTTTCCACGACCTTAGGTCTGAGGGGTTCTGATGACTGACTTTGACCAATAAAATGCAGCAGAAGGTACACTGTAGTAGTTCTAGCCTTGGCTTCGAGAGATGGTATGGTTTCCACTTTCACTCTCTTTTTGTCCTGAGACTACCACAGGAGGAGGCCTGAGGTAGCCTCCTGGATGATGAGAGTCCACATGGAGACAGACCCAGCCAACCGTCAGCAACACTGCCAGACAGGTAAACAAGGGCATCTAAGATTGCCTAGACTCCAGCCAGCAGCCAGCTGACTCCTGTCAACTGAATGAGCCCAAGCAACCCCAGCAGAAGAGCCACCCAGCTATGTTTAGCTCAGATTGTTGACCCACAGAGTCACTCAGCTTTAGGGTAGTTTGTTACACAGAAAAAGATAATTGAAACAGGGGGAGAGAAATTAGGGGAAAAGGGGACAACTGTAATTGAAAAACCAAAATTAAAAAAAAAAAGAGATAATTGAAACAAAGACATTAAATGACTTTCTTGAGGTCACACGACCATACAGTCTTAGGAATCCAAGTCCCTAATGTTCTCACTGTCCATGTTAAACATGGCAAATAACAGCAACCATGATATTAAGTTAGTCTATCTTCCTGATAACCTGTCTCAATGCACTGACATGGCTTATTCTAGACTTAAATAATTCATTGTTATGTGAAGGGGTATTGGAATGCCCTCTTCCATAAAACAGAAGGTATAGAATATAGAAATATTGTGCCAGTTTTCCAAGTATCTGGAAATTCAATTGTATGCACCTTTATTAATTCATTTTCATTCTTTCTTTCTTTATCCCATCTTACTCTAGAAAATATTTTGCTCAATTCTCCCCAATCAGATTTCATTGCTTTGGTTTAGTACATTGTCCTGGTTGGATGGCAAATAATATTCCTGGGAAGAGAGTTAGCAATCATTAACTGCAATGTGTAAACTTGTCTATGAATGGTTTCCTACAAGGCACAGAATAATTAAGTCTTAAATAATATTAAGGTAGCCAGGGACAAACATTGCCTGGACATACTTCAGATAGACAAAGAGAGATACCCTACTGGGCAGCAGCAGTCAGAAGATAATATGGAGTCATTGGCCAACTGAAGGTTAAGAACTAAAAGAATGAGGAGAAGAGAAGAGATTTGGAAGGACTGAAATCACCCTTCACAGCTAAGTCAAAGGAGCAACTATTTAATCCTGAGCAAGAAAAAAAGAATAAATAATGAAAAAAAATTAAGGAAGAAAAAGAATGAAGAACTCACTTGGCTTGTTAAAATTCAGGTCTATGCAAAGAATCAGTTTGGGTACGAAAGGTAAGGAAGGTGAACTTGGCCCTCAAATCACTCCACTCCATCTTCCAACCTCCACCATCCCCATCCTTCCCACCCCATCCCTGCCAGTTTCACTGCACCTCTGCCTACAAACTGCCTTTTATGATTGAGATTATTATCCTCTGTTTTTTCTGTTGTCTTCCAAACACTCTCTCAGGAAGCAGATCTTGGTTATTTGCATATTAAATGGCTTAAATAAATATATCTGTTTGTTCCAGAGAAATTGCATCTGAGGTCTAATTAGCCTAATTAGTGGGGCAGTAGGGCTAGGGGCAAGGTGCAGGGGATGCTGTATTAAAGAAATTTCCAAAAGTTGTAAGTATGTGAGGGAAGTTCTTTCTGGAGCCAGAGGAGGTTATGACTATGCCCACACCAGGTTCAGCTTCAATACACATTCACTGCATTTAAGAATAAAGGCCTTGGTAAAAAAAAGAAATGGTACATGAAGGTGGTGTGGCAGGCTGGTAATTTGGTAGGATTGTTTTGACTCTGTATTCAGGTAAAGACAGACCTGGAAAAACCTCACTTGGGCCAGGAAACCAAAACAATGTTATATATGCCTGGTAACAAATGAGACAGATGGTCATAAATAAATTAGGAGTTACTAAAATAAAGAGAACCGAGTTTATAGATATAGGGATAAACTATGCACAGAAGAAAAGAGATGGAGCTAAAACATGATGTACAAAATGATGTATAGAAGGATGATCATGAAGGACAGAGAACATGATTCAAAGAACCATTAAGCTATAACCATCAGAGTGGCTAAAATCAAAAGACTGACTACACCAAATGCTGACAAGGACAGGGAGCAATGTAACTCTCATACATAGCTAGTGGGAGTGTCTGGAGGTACAGTCACTTAGTAGAGATATTTAGCAGCTTCTTTAAGGTTAAACATTCATCATCCCCAATGATTTTCAACTGGTGTGTGCAAGAATTTTTAAAACATACAGTACCTGACTCTTTAGTCAGGGGCACTGACCTCTTTTCCCTTAGACAGTCAAATTAAAAAATGACAACAGCCAACACAAAATAGCCATCCAGTGTGAATAAATCAAAATTATAAATATTTTTTGTCAGGTCAGCAAAAAATGTGGTTTTTGGTGTGCTGCAAAATTTTAGTAATTAGTTCATATGTGCCATGAGATATAAAATGTTGAAAATCACTGATCTACCCTATGACCCAGTATCCCCCTCCTAGATGTTTACTCAAGAGAAGAAAACACATGCTCTTTAAAAGACTTATATAAGAATGTTTATAGCAGCTTTATTTATAATAGCCCAAAACTAGAAACACTCCAAATGTCCATCAGCAGGAGAAACAATAAAGAAGTTGTGGTATATTCATACTATAACCTCAGTAATAAATTAATGTATAATCCTCAGTAATAAAAAGAATGGACTACTGATACATGCAACAACAAGAATAAACATCAAAAATATTGTGTTAATCCAAGCATTGGCAAACTATAGTTCACAGGCCAAATCTAGTCCGCCATCTGTTTTTGTAACTAATGTGTTATTGGAACACAGCCACACCCATTTATTTCTGTACTATAACTGCTTTTGTGCTTCAACAGCAGAGTTGAGTAGTTGAGACAGAGACCAAATGAGATGCAAAGCCAAAAATATTTACTATCTGGCCCTTTATACAAAAATTCTGCCAATCCTTGCATTAAGAGAAGAAGCCAAATACAAAAAAGTAAATAGTATATATTATTCCATTTATATGAAATACAAGGACAGACTAAACTAATCTATGACAATTGGGAGGAAGGGCAAATTGACTGGAAAGGGGCACAGGAAATTTTTTGCAATGATAACAATGTTCTTTATTTTGTTTAGGATGTTGGTTATACACCTGTCCACAACTGACAAAAATCATCCAACTAAACATCTAAGATATGGGAAATTTATGAATAATTATTTCTTTGAAAAAAGTTTAAAATAAACCACTTAGCCTTAGGGAAAAAGAATTATAGAAGAATATTTAGTTTAATTCTAAGAAAATTAATTTGGAAATCTAGCAGAAGAAAAAAAGACTGATTTACAAAAATAATCTCCAACCAAAACACACAGAGAGAGAGAGAGAGAAAGAGAGAGAGAGAGAGGAGAAAGTACCTGATAGGAAATCAATGGATCTAAGAGAACTGGTTTCCAAAACCAGAGTTTTCACTAATTTGATGAATAACTTTTGCTGAAGCACTGACCTTCTCTAGAATTGGGCAGCTGTTGAGTTCCCTCCCAAGTCCATCATTTCATGTTTTATGGGTCATTCCACCAAAGATCAGTCACTTCTCTTTTATAGCATTGGTCCCTCTTCTTCCACCAAGGTCTTTGCCTGAATTATCCCTCTAATTGTGGAAGCTCTCCACTTCCCTTTGTCATCCTGATTTATAATTTTTGCTGACCGGTAGGGAAGAACCAAGGAAGGGGTCTCAAACAGGATTATTTCAGGCAAAGTAAGATTTGATCTGCTGGAACTGATAACAAAGACAGTTTGTTTTTACAGCATTTTCAGAGGCAAGAAGCACACACCTTATTTCTTCACCATGCAGTGGCAAAAAGGTATCATCATTCGCTCTCCATTCACTCAACCAATAACATGCCACAGTGTCTCAATAAGCTATGCATTGGGTTAAACATTATCCTGCCACAACGGAAGCCACATTCTGGTGAGATGACTTACTGATAACTTCATGTAGCATGGTGACCATTGAGAAAATATCCTGTGCTTTGCTTTTGTTGCTTGAGACTTCATGCAAAGCAAACCAGCTTCCCCTATTCCTACTGCCTATTTCTCACCGGACTAACAGCCAAGTCTTTATTTATGAGCTGTAAGCTCTCTGCATAACCTGTAGAGATAACAGAACTATTTTTGGGTTTCTGAGCTTTAAAAAGACAAGTTACCAGGTATTTGGAAAATCTAGACCAGGACTTTTTTACAAGCTCTCAGACCTATAAAGGCCAGAAAGATCATGTAAATGAGTACAGTGAACTTGGCATAAAATGATATGTAACAACTGACCTTGTCCCCACTGAAGAAGATATAGCAGACACGGGTAAGGAGTGGAGAGACATAGAAAGGAAATGCCAGCCGTTACCTGAGGGAATAAAGATTTCACCTTGCCAGACCTGCTGAATTTTCAATAAAACCTGGACATATTCAAATCATCATTTGTTAATGATGGCAATTAATTCAGATTTTAAACTTTGTCCTCGTGCACACTGAAGGAAAACAAGAGGCCACGAGGTTCATTTTCCACTCTTAGTCTAGGTGCACTGAGGGAATTAATTGTCCATCCCAGAGCAGGACAGTGAAGGTGGAAATGGCCAAATGCCCTGAGCATGCTTCGGCCCCCTGAGATAGGGAAGATGAATGGAAGGATATAATTTAGGGAAGTAGTGGGACCAGAGCCTGCTCAGGGCAGTGCACTTGGGGTGCCAGGCTCTTGAATGGGGACAGGTGCACCAATGACTACAAAAGCAGCTTCATGTGCTGTCTTTGGAGCCTCAGCAAAGGTTTCTGTGCCTGACTATGACATTAAAGGGATGGAGTTCTTGACAGAGCCACCTGCTCGTAAAGACCACACCTGAAAAATGACAAAGGCCACTCCCCATTTTCCTAGACCATATAATTCCCAAGTTTCTCACAGAATCTCAAAAGCTGAGAGGGAGTTCCCTTCACCCCATTTTCTGCCACACAAAATAAACAAAGCTCTCAGGAAGAGAGAGCCAAGGGGGATTTAATTTGATACGTAAAACGTAAGAGGTTGTCACGTCTTATACCCAAATCATTATTAAACAATTTATACAACAATTCAACAGCTGGTTAAGAGACAGTGGGTTAACTATGAGTTATAACTTCTAATGGTTAAAGAAGTGAATTCTCCTGCCTAGATAAATCAGACACCTTCTCCTTCCAGTGAGGATCCCCAACTCCTCCTCTGAAATGCTCCACAGGGGAAGGGACCCTCAAAGGGACCACCAAAGAGGAGGGCAGAGCTGGGAAACTTCTAGTGGGACATTTCGCTTTTGAATTTTGGTCTGTACTGTATTAGTTTCCTAGTGGTGCTATAATAACTCATCACAAACCTAGTGGTTTAAAACAACACAAATTCAGGACCTACAGTCCTGAAGGTCAAAAGTCTGAAATGGGTCTCATGGGCTAAGGTGTTGGCAGGGCTTCATTCCTTTCTTGAGTCTTGAAGGGAGAAACTGTTTTTTATCTTTTTCCAGAGGCTTCCTATGGTCCTTGGTTCTCAGCTTCCTTCTATCTTCTAAGACAGCACCTGCGCTACTCTGACCTCTGCTTCCATTGTCATTGCTTCTCCTTCTCTGACTCCTGCCTTCCATTTATAAGGACCCTTGTGACTACATTGGGTCCACCCAGGTAATCCAGGATAACCTCCTGTTTTAAGGTCAGTTGATTAGCAACCTTAATTACATCTGCAACCTAATTTTCTCTTGCCATGTAACAAAACATATTCACAGCTTTAGGGAACGAGGTCATGAACATCTTTAGGGGTCTATTATTCTGCCTACCGTGGACACCCTGTCTGCAGAGCTAAGAATGCCTCTTCTCACTACTAGCCTGACTGAAAATCTAGTTATTCTCTGATCCATAAACTCACCCTACTGAGCTCCCACCTGGTGACAACAGAGGAAACAAAGAGAAGATGTTTGTTTGAAGCAGTGGATACACAGAGCTAATGCTTTCTAAGATGCTAAGAGAAAACCTCTCTTTACAATTCATGCCAGAGTCAGCAGTCAAGGTAGGCCGAGGACTCTGACTTTCTTGTGACAAGTAGCAGGCATTAGTCAGAAGGTTGGCAGAGATTAAGAGAGAAACCCATGGTTATAAACAGAATGAAACCTCTGATATGGTTAGCACTCTGTTCCAACCAAGTGTGCCAGCCAACCCCAAATTCCATTTATCCACAACACAACAGAGTGAATGAGAAGGCGGTACAACCACTGTTGCACAAGAATTCTAGTATTGTGAAACTTTGCTATATACTTAGAGGTTTTATAATACTTTCAACCAAAATTAATGACCTGTGGAAGCATGCAAATACTTCTGGTAAAGCCACACATGCGTGTGTCTTTGCTTTCAACTGGAAAAGAGATCAACTAAGTGTGGTGACATCAGCGATCTTTTACTTATCACTCATTCTCACTGGCTTCTGCATCTTCAGAGGAATGCCGGGTTTATCAGAGACAGAGCAGATGTTGTTACTAAATCCATATGCAAAGTAGTCACGGTGGAAAAAGTAAGCATGACCTAAAACCTTAAATCTGACATTCTTCATTTGGATCCTACCCACTCGGTACCATTTCCTCCTTTTTTTTTTTTTTAAGTTACCTAAGTGCCAAGGATCTGTACAGAGCATGAAAGTGATACTCAGTACACAAAATAAACAGCAGTGAATAGTACCATGAAATGCTTATTAGTATACCAGCCATGGCTTTGACTATATGATTTCATAATGTCCTTATAAATCATTGCATAAATACACTGTTGCTTAAAATATGGAAAATTTTGAAATATAAATACAATAAAAAGTGCAACAAATGAATTGCTACAATATAAATGGCATAGTCTAGATAAAATCTTTCAAAACATGAGGTCTAAAGAGGCAATATAATAAAAAATGGGTTCCTGGTCATGGAAAAGCCAGTAATCATTCATCGTTCTAACTCAATTGCCTCATTTTATAAGGTTCAGGGAGATAAAAAGCCAGTTTGCGGGTGGTGAAGCCAGGAGATGGGTGCAAGTCATGACACCAATTGCATCTCTTTAGTTCTTGCAATTGTGTTCTTAAGTTTATTTTTGCCTAAAAAGAGTGTGAGCACCCTAGTGACTGTTTCCTCGTGCTCTACGACATACTAAGCTAACTATTCCTAGGAGTGTCCCAGGACTCAGCACTACTGACTGTTACCCCTTAAGTGATGGACTATAAGCAAGAACGGTCAAGATTAACAGTCAGTTCACACAAAAACTGGCCTGACCAGACTTTGTGAGTTCAGTGCACCTAGCAGATGCATTTCCCAGCAGGAACAATTAGGGTCTGGAACTAGCTGGCCTGGATTCCCTACAGTTTCTAATGTCACTGGTAAGAGAAGAGTTACAGATTTATTGCTGGACTACAGTGAAATGAAATCGTTGTTCAGTCATCATTTCAAACCAACATAACATACAGTCTTACCTTTATTTTTTCTCATAAAAATCCCTTGACATGTCTTTCTCCTTCTTCAAGCAACCATTATCTGCACTATAAAAAATGAGATCAAGTAATAAGTTTTTATGCAATAAAGGTAGTCTCCCTGACTGTCATTTAATGATAACATTTGCTTTTTAATTCTTTTCAGTTGGAAAAATGCCTTTATTTGTAAATAGCTGCCTAGCAACCTTCTTTGTAAATGCTCAGATCTCACTGGGAACACCTATCACTTGGTTCTGGAAATCCTGAAATTCCTTGGGGCTTACACAATATTCTCAAAACACAGGCAAAAACAGGAGAAACCATGTGAGAAAGGTGAATTATTCCAACTGTCTAACCAGAAAAGGAATGTCATAAATATGAAAAGCTGCCTTCTGTTTAAATGGAATTGATGCGATGTTGAGAAATATGTATATATATAATTAAGCTCTTGGAGATTAAGAGTAGTCTGTTCATCTATGAAAGCCCATGTCGAGGGCAAATCAGGAACAGGAGATTGGGAATGTGTAAGATCTAGAACTGGAGAGTTTTATCATCTCTTTATCACTGGGAATTTCTGGTATCTTGGAGCCAAATGCAGCCCTAACTTTTTACAGATGGTGGGAAAGAATCCCACGTCTTACGAGCCCCATTTCCTCACTCACATCCTTCAGTTGGGGATGGGGGGAGGAAATACAAAACCCCTTTGAAGTTGAGATCATCTAGACCTGTCCACATCACAGGGCAAAAGTATAAGCTTAGGGATTTCTCTTGGACTTGGCAGACTCAGACCAACAATGGGAAGAGCTGACTTCCTCTTTTGGATCTCTCCCACCCAGATCCATTTTCTCTCTTTTCTTTGTTAGGCCTCTACCAAGACTCTGGACAGAAGGTGACGCTGACACTTTAGGATGCAAGAGTCACCGTCCAGTGGAGGCCCAACACACCCCTGTTAAAACTCATTGGCATTGCCTGCGAACATTAATTAAATGGCAGCTCTCCCTCTGCTGTACCCCTCGTGAGTGCTGGGAAAGAAAAAGATACTCGGGAACACAAGAACATACGGAAATTAGACATTGTGTGAAAGTAAGACAGAGTGTGTGTGGTAACCGGTCTCCAAAATGCAGGCCCCTTCCCCCCACCCCCGCCATGATTCCTGCCTCCTGGAAGCCACATCCTTGGTTAGTCTTCCACATCGTGCTGAGTTGGTCTGCGTGACCATATGGGCAGAAGTGATGGTATGTCACTTCCAAGGTTAGATTCTAAATGACATTGCAGCTTCCATCTGGGTTGCCCTCTCAGCCTCTGCCTCTTCTGGAACACTCTCTGAGAGAAGCCAGTGACCATGTCTTGAGGACATTCAGGTAATCCCATGGGGAAGCCACGTGACAAAGAATTGAGACTTCCAGTGAACAGCCGTGTGAGTTAGCCTTGGAAATAGATCCCCCAGCACCAGCCAAGGCTTCAGATCATGCAACCCAGATGCTGAGCCAGAACCACCCAGCTAAGCCACTCCTGATTTCCTGACCATCAGAATCTGTGAGATAACAAATGCCTGTTTTTCGAGCCACTAAATTTTGGGGTTATTTTTTATGTAGCAATAGATAACATACAATAAGTTAGAACACAACACTTGAGAAATATAAACCATAAACTCCCTAATGATAATGTTATAGTTACTCTTTTAGGGGAAGAAAAAAGAAAAAAAAATCCTGAAGAGAAACTATTTCATCTCATTGGGAGGTTGGAAAATGCATTTTAAATTAAATTCAGTTTTCAAATTACTTTTAGTCACTCAGTTATTAAGCATCTCATATTAATGCACTATTAGGATAAAATGATAGAAATAGAAAGACATACTTATGTCTTCAAAGGCCTTAAGCAAAAGCCCCACAATGACACCCTGTGGCACATTTTGTTTTCCTCCTCAGTATTGATTTGCATTTTATTTAATCTGAGTTAATAGCTATCTATGCTGGATATTTTCCTTTTGACCTTCAAGAGCCTCTCTCCCCATTTTTAGGTCCACTTTGTTGTCGAGGGGGCTGACTTTTGGGGACTGAATCCTCCACGGACCCTTTTGCTCTCTGGCTTTCTCCTGGTTTCACCCCATAGAGGAACATGCAGGAGACCAGAGGTTGAGAGAAGAAGATTGGAAGTACTTGCACTTTCAACTCCTTCTTTATCATAGATCCGCTGCTGCTGCCCACCCAAGGCCATGCCGCTGCCAGGCATCTCTGCCCTCTCCTGACACCACAGCTGGGCCTTTTGGACCGAAAAGCAGTAACACTCCTGCTGTTGCTGGCCCCAAGGCCCTTCACCATTCCTTGATAGGTGAGTGAAAGCAGCTCACACGTTTTAAACAATTTGTTTTTCACTCACCCAGTTTGAAGGTGCCATGTACTCCTGGCCAGTGCTGAACAGCACTCCCACTTTTAAAAATGAGAGATTCCCCACGAACGTCAGGTGTCCACACTCACTTGAAAGCCAGAACATCTGGCAATACTAGGTTCATTTTCCCAAGCATCTGCCATCTCTGCCCCTTCGGACAGGCTCCCAGGTCACCCAATAGTCCCCACCACGATCTATTATGTGACCCACTTGGTCAATTATCAAACATTTATATGATCTGCTTGTCCCTTTCTGCTCATTTGAGTTTGTGAACTCAGGCTAAATCCGTGGCAGGAAAGAGAAAGTCTTGAACACAAATCACTATTATGTAGTGTGGTGTGTTGGTGTCAAGAAGCAATCACAACAATAAGGACCTGGCCATTAAGTGAATGAAACTTTCATGCCCATCTATGAGAAATTTCATGGGGGAGATGGACCTCAGTACCTCACTTTGAAGAGCAATACCACACTTGAACTGTTCATTATGAGTTATGAACTAGCTAGGAAGCCTAGTTGTTATTTGTTTACATGGAGAAATGAATTCTGGAATCCTAAAAAGCTTATTTAACAATAACATTTTAGAATAAAATCCATTATTTCAATTAGCGACCAACTTATAAATAGCTGTAAGTATCAAAATAATTACCTTTTAAACAAGTTAGATCCAAATAGAAAAAATCTAGAATTAGTAGCATTGATCCAAAAGGTTTTCATGGAAAAACACTAAAATCTGGGGAGGGGATGAGAATGGTGTTTATTATTGCCAAGCTCATTTAACATCTGTGTGAATTAATTAATAAAGACTCAATTAGACAATAAAAACAAGAGAGGTATAAGTATTAGAAAGGAAGAGTCAAAATTATTATTTGTAAATGATTTCAGTTTGTAGACTAGAAAACACAGGAGAATTGATATAACTACTAGAAAGAATAATAAAATAAGTAAGGTGATGAGTTACAAATTATTTTTTAAATCAACAACCTTCTATATTTTTGCTTATTCAGAAAACACTTAACAATTACCATTATTTGCCATACAGTGTTCTAGATATTTGGGATACAGAAGTAAACAAACCAGATAAAAATCCTTATCCTCATAGAGTTTATATTGTAGTGAGGAAAGACAGACAACATATAAGATGAATAAGTAAAATATATGGTATTTTAAATGGTAATTAATGTTAAGGGTAAAAATAAAGCAAGGAAGGAGGGTACATGGCATATGAAAAATGGCAATCTTATATAAAGTGGCTAGAGAAGGACTCATTGAGAAAAAAAAAATGACTCTATGTAAGAATCTCAAGGAAGTGATGGAGCAAGCCAGGGATATACCTGGTGGATGACAGTATCAAGCAGAAGGTACAGCAATTGCAAAGGCCCTGAGGTAGAATCCAATTAGAAAATATCATAGAAGGAAAATTCCATTGACAAAAAAAAAGAAAGAAGGAAAGAAAGAAAGGAAGAAAGAAAGAAAAATCAAATACCTAAGAATAAAGAGTAGAAGGACTGTGTAGAATCTATATGAAGAAAACATTAACACTGCAGTAAGAAATGAAAGAAGAGCTAAGCAAATGGACAGTGTACCCATCAGAGTCCCCGAAGGGAAGAAGAGCCACTATGAGTTCTATGAAATAAGAAATTAATTACAGAATTAGACCTTACTCAATTGTGGAAAGAGCTGGGGAAGTACGAGTCCAAAATGAAGAAATTTAGGGCCAGAGGAGTCACCAGCTGTCCTGAAGCAATGGTCTAGATGGAAAAAGTCCAAGCTTTCAGGAGAATCAGGAAGCAAGACGACAAAAAGTGGTAAGCACATGAGCCTAAGAGGACTATTGCCTCTGTGAAGCTACCACCATTGTGAATTCACAGTGAAGTAACAGTTGGTAGGACTGGCTTGGTCTTGGTCAGGGTCAGGGGCCAGAGTCAGGGAGAAAAGCAGGACATGGAGAGAGGAAGAGTGAGAACTCACTGGAACCCGCTTGCTCTTCCACATCAGCTTCTCGTCACCTCTCCCCATGATAACCTTTAGAGATTATTGTCACTGATTCACACCTGCCTTGCAAATGTCACACAAATTTCTCATTTGGTGACCTCCGACCTGAAACCACACAGGGAAGAAGAATCAGGAAAACATGCCAAGGCTGACATGTAAAACCTCCACAAAAAGACTTATGCTTGTAAACAAAGAGAATCCTTCTTGTGAAGACGCCAGTTTCACCTAAACTAGTTTATAAGTTCAATACCATCGGGATTTTTGTAGGGAGAAGGCTGTCAATAAATCTTCACTTCTACCAATAAAAATGTAGGAATAGCCAGGAAAACTCCCAAAAGAAAGGGGGGGGGGGCATCTGCCTCATGAGACATTAAAACCTATTATAAAGCTATAGTAATTAAAACGGTCTGGTTCTAGAGAAAAACTGAACCATTGAAGGAAAATAGTTGAGAAATAGGCCTAAATACATATAGGTATTTTAACAGAAGTGGCATTTCAATTTAGTAAGGAAAAGAAGTAAATGTTTTAAATGGTGTTAAAACATGGTTGAAGAAGGCTTCAAAGCACAGGAGAGAAAACCTAAAAGCCAAAAAATAAAAGGGATAAAAATGACTACATTTCAATATAAAGGTTTTGATAAAAATATATATATAATGAAGTTGAAAGACCAACAACAAATATTGGAAAGCACATATGCACTGCATTTAAGGCACAAGGGCTAATTAATTTTGTTTAAAAAGAATTCATGGCCACGTCCCCCTCAAAAAAAAAAAAAAAAAAAAAAACTCATACAAATTTTAAAAAGGAAAAGATTAGCAATGCAATAGAAAAATGGATATTATACATCTGACCTTTGAACAACATGAATTTGAACTGCATGGGTCTGCTTATATGTAGAGAACCGTTCCTTGTGGTTTTGGGAATTGTAGCTCAAGCCATGAGCCAAGCCCTTGGCCCTGCAGCTGTTCTAGGCGCTACTTCTTTTGAGTGTCCCACATTGGGAGCCAGATAAGGCTGCCCTGCCCTGCTTGGTTGGAAACTCCCTGTCCAGCAGAGGTTTCAGGACCACGGTGGAACAAATTTATCCAGGACACTGTATTTTGTCTGGAGGGATGGAAGGTAGCTAATCTCTCTAGGGGAGAGGAGCGCAGAACTTCCATCCCCTGTGCCTTTTATTGAGAAGGGGATTCAGGAAATACAAGGTCAAGACTCATGAATCATCAATAAGCTGTCAGACGCCTGCATTGCAGTTGACAGTTACCGATTACAGATATCAATATAGAGAGAGCACAGTGACAGCCTGTGTCAGCGTCTGCTAAACATCTGACGCCATGCTGACATTAGGTGCAAGGTTTTGTACAATTTTAGCTACAGATTGTTTATAGTTAACTAAGAGATAAGAACAGCAGAGCAAGCACTACAGCATAATATGCATTCTTTAAATCCAATTCCCATGGGAACCCTCTGAGTGGCCTTCGGTCCTGTCTGCCTCACAGCCTTCCAGTGTTCTGCTGAGACTTAAAGGCCTCCTGGAGGGGGCAGGGGACCTGGCTCACGGCATGGGCTACGATTCCCGAAACTACAAGGAGTGGTCCCCTACACTTATATGTGATTTTTTTGTTGTTGTTGTTGTTAAATATCTATACTTTTTTCTATTTTCCCCCAAAACTCCACACATGCAGAGGGTCAACTGTATGTATGCATCAAGCTACACCATTTTATACCGGGGACTTGAGCATCCTCAGATTTTGGTATCAAGAAAGGCCCTGTAATCAATCCCTATGCATACTAAGGGACAAGTAAGTTTTTAGGGAGTCAAAAGTTATAGACAGATTTCCAACTGGGCTGGGGTTTGTGCCCCTAACCCCTGCATTGCTCAATGGTCAACTGTATATATAAAAAGTTTACAGAAAATATAAATACAAACAACGAATCAATTACTTGAAAAGATATTCAGATATACAACCCCATTAGTAATCATAGAAATGTATGTCAAACAAAAAAAGTAAAATGTTATTTTGCATTAGTCCAGTGAACAAAAATTAGAAAGCCTGATAAAACCCAGTGTCAAGGGTGAGGAAGTAAGAAATTCCCCAAATTCCTAATCTCTCCATTCACTTTGATCCCTCACATATGTGGCTTCTCTGGGTTGGTTTCTCTGCCCTTCATCTTTTCACTCCAATATGTTTTCAGTTCCTTACCTTTTCAACCCAAGAAGAGCTGAGACCAGAATATGGTGTTAAATAAAACTTTACAAGTGACTGAGATAATAAAAGTAGAGTTTGAAGAGTGACTTTTGCTACTACAGAAAGTGCCTGCTCACCAATTGACCCTATTCCTAAATTCCCTCTCTGAGGTACTCTCATTCCAAGCCCCAGGATGACTGGCAGTGGGATGGATGATTCATTTCTTTCAGTAGAAAAAAATCATAATAGCCAATAGTATATTTCTCAAAATCTGTTAGATAGCATCAATCATATAGCTGTCCATCCCAAAATACATCCAGTTCTACTAAATTGAACACTTAAAATCTCTAATTGCAGTAACTACAGTCAGATCCATAAAGGCTTCAAGTCTTTGTCAAAAACTCTAGGTAAGTATTTACTTTACACTCTTTCTGATGGTGAAGCCAAATCAAAATTGCTCTAGCTATGAATTAGTAATGCCATTATCTCCAGCAATCAAAAATAGAACACTCTACAAAAGGCAGTTTTCTCAATGAAAGAGAATCTAAGATCTTATCTACATCAAATACTCAGCTTCGTGTACATTTAAGTTTTCTAGACTGTGTATATATTACTTCTATATTTAGGGGAAATTAATGAATGCCCTTTAAAATAATCCATTAGTCATTTAAGTTTAGAAGACAAGTATATCTCCAAGAGTAAAACCATTTTGAAGAATTAGCTATCCTATAGCAGGATCAATCTTAGACAACCTTGTGACATGATTAAAGTTTATCTTGGGCACACTTGCTTCCTATTTGGGTCTCTACTGTCTTCTAGCACTGAATCATTCTTCCAAGAGCATGTCTTCTTTCTGTTTTTTAACAACCCACCTGATTTCTTCTACTTGCTAGCTGTCACTTAAATCAGAAAATCAAAATTGACACCAGAATTCTTCAAAGGCATTTTCCTTGTGATAAAGGAAAAAAGCAGACATTGTATAGCAGGAGAGGCATTGGGATACTTCAAATCTTACCACTTTCTCTGATTGTAAATTTTCTCCTTCCCCTCACCTTTCATTTGCTTCTTCTATTGCTACAGATTGATAGAAAGGAGAGTGCTCTGATTTTGTTAAGAATTTTCAAGAGAAAAAAAGAGAAAAAAAAAATCAGAAAACTCAACTTAAAAAAAATTCACTCCTACTGCAAAAAGGCAATCAAGGCAGCTGTAGAGAAATCTCACAACATGGAAATTAGCACCCATCCCACATTTATCAGGCCCACAGCTGGTAATTAGGATGCTTAAAGTGAGCTTTGTGGCACATTTTTATAAATTACCACAAATAAACTGTCTTGACGCACCCTCTTCTCTTTGTCCTTTTCTTTTCCATATGAGTTTTTTAATCTCTCCACATGTTTTCAAAATAAAGAGCTCTTTTCTTCAGTCGTCAACAGATACACCCCGCTGAGAACTGCAGATGGACTACAATCTGCTTAGCTTAACTGAAGGCTCGATCTTGTTCATCAGATTTCAGACACTGCTTTATTTACCTTCACAAACACCATCCATTGCCCACAATTCAAAGAAAAGTACACATACACACAGTGATCTTTCTGTAGAGCTTGCTTTCTCTTTAATGATCAAGAAGACAAATTTTATGTAGGGGTACAAAAGGCAGGAAACTATCCATCAAAAGTTTGAAAACATCTGATAATGGCTTCAAAGATTCTGAAGATTAGGTTAGAAAGTTTTCAGGATGTTTGAAGAATAAAGCAGTGCATTAATTAAGGAAATTTGACTTGATTTAGAAGAGACTTCACCATTAAACATGCCTATGCTATTACAGTTCCCAGAGTAGTTGTGCTAGAAAATGGAATCTTTTGTCTACTTCATAAGATCTTTAAATATACTTAGTCTCTGAATAGTGGAGCACTGAAGCAGGCGGCCTCTAAGAGGACCCCAATGATCCCTGCTTCTTTGTATTTCTCAAGTAATCTCCTCCCCTTGAGTAATTTGTTTTTCTAACCAATAGAATGAGGTAATGTTGATGAGCTGTCACCTCTGTGATTAGGTTGCAGAAGATTGTGACCTGCCTCTAACCTGTGGATTGTCTCTTTTGGTGGCTTTCCTAAGCACCATGCCATGTTTCAGAGAGTAGAGTGTCCTTTCCACATTGCAAGGAATTGAGGGCAGTCTCTGGTCCAAAGTCAGCTAGGTACTAAGGCACTCAAGTCCAAGATCCCTTGAGGAACTGAATCCCTCTCACAACAATATAAGTGAACTTGGATCCTTTCCTGGTTGAACCTTCAGGTGTGACCTTACCCCTGGGAGACCCCTGACTGCAGCCTGTGAAAGACCATGAAGCAAAGGACCCTGCTAAGTTATGCACAGATTTCTGGTCCAAATAAATTGTGAGGTAATATATTGCTGTAAGCCATTTAGTGTTGGGGTGATCTGTTACTCATCAATAAATAACAAATACAAGGCCTTATTTCCCATTTTGAAAATGGCCATAGTACCCACAACTTTTTATAGACATAAGTTTCTGTTCTGAACAAAAATGGGGCTCTGTAACAAACCTGACAAATTCAAGTGACCCAAAGTAACCTCACAGGGTGATCTAATCATAAATTCCTAACTGGGCAGGTCTTGGTGGGTAGTCATGCCCCAGGTGTATAACTTCTTTAGTAAGAGGTTAATCTTTGCCTTAAGGAAGCCCTGACCATTGCTCTTATATATCTAGTTTCAACGCTTTTGAAATGCCAGAAGTGATCCTCTCTTCCAGACCCCTCAGTGGTGTAACTACCCTCAAGGGTAAAACTGCCATTTGATGCAGCATTTGATATCTAGCTTCTCAGCATGTGGTCAGTTTGGTTCACATAAACTCTTAAAAACTAAGTTTCTTCAGGTTTGGATCTTCCTCCACTGACACTGTATACCTGTGAAATGGCTTACCAGTTTTCCCTAGCACGTTGTTTTTAAAGTTTAGTCTTAGCTACAGTAAGACTCAGTGGAACTAATAATGAGCAGAAGCAGCAGAGGCTAAAAACTCAGGCTCAGAGTATAGACATGGGTGTTTGTAGTTTGCAAGATTGCTGGGAATAATTAAATTATTTTAGGGAAGGCCACTTACTCAATTTTGCCTGTCAAACACTCTACTGTTTTGTTTAAATATCTGGAAATCTATGATTACAAGTTCTTTTGGCTTAAATTACTAGTGCCTTATCTGTATTTACAATGAAAGTATCTCAGAGAGATAACTCAAGTGCAATATTATCAATTTACAGCTTTATCTGAGTACTTGAGTTAGTTGTTTGGTTTCAGAGTTCTCTGAAAGCAGGTTTTTATAGGGAAAGCAGGTAGTATAGGTTTTCTACCCCTGAAGGAGTAGAAAAATTGCAGAATCAAAAAAATCAAAAAATGTTATCAAGTGCTAGTCCTTCCTGGTTCAACCAAAAGAAAAAAAAAAACACACACACACACACAAAACAAACAGACACAAAAACTGGCACTCTTTTGAAAAACCCATTCCCCCTTTTTTGTACCTCTTTGCCGTATCTTTTTTTCCTATACCTCTGTGATAGTGTGATAAAATAAGAAATATATATTTGGTCTTATCCCAGGTTCCTGACACAAGATCTTCTAAAATCCTTGCAATTTCCTGAATGATAGGGGGGAGAAAAACATCTTTTGCAATTCATAACAAGGCCCTTTCAACCATACCTGAGTTTATACTAATGAAGTGACTTGGTGAGTCTCTAGAACAGGCGCAATCATAGTCATTCGTAGCAGTAGTTTAATTTTTTCCTCACTGAACACCTCAGAACATAAATAAGCAATTTTAATACAATGCAGTAAGTGCTATGGCATGTTCTGGCACTACGTGCAGAAGTAATAATAACAACAGAACAATAATCATGATGGATAAGACATAGTGAGGACCTACTACATATTAATGTGTCTGGCATTCTGCTAAGCACTTTAAGCACCTCACCTATTTTAATACACATCCCAATTCGATGTGGTGGATATTAATAGGATTCCTGTTTTACAAAGAAACAAATAAAACCACGCCCCTATATAAAACAAAGGACCTCTGAAGCAGAGTGTGACAGGTTGGTTCCCCAAGAAGCAGATTCAAGATGGAGATCGGGGAGTGGGATGTCTTCAGGGAGCAGACTGTTTGGAAATCAACACCTAAGGAAGGAGGCAAAGGAAGCCATGGGGCAGAAGCTGAGTGGGGATGCAACCTCAGCAAAAGTCCAGCCAACCCCTTGAGGACCTTTAAAGTAGGATGGCCCCTCAGGATTGTCTGAGTTGGGGAAAGGGGGCACTTCTACTGGGCATTGGATACAGGCTACCCCAGGAAGGGGATGTGGCCTTGAGCAAGGCGGCTCTGTCCAGCTGAAGCAATCCCTGCAGAGAATTGACAGATGAGCATTTATTGCCACTTGCAGCAGCAGAGAGGTAAATTCTTCAACCCTGCAGCACAATCTGGGATCTGGGCAGCACTTAACAGCGCCCAGCATTCATGGAGCTGATTACCGTTGGGCCTATTCCTCTAAGATGTTAAAGAGTGCTCTTAGGAAGAAAATGGTTCTCTTTTACCTAGAACAGCCTCTTTGATTGTAGAAGAAGAGGCCTATGTAACTCGTGTAAATGAAAAAGAAGTAAGACAAAAAAGGAACTAAAGTGCTCCACCATCCACAGCAACTTGGGAGGGAGGTGGTTGTAAGGACCCTGGAGACTCAGGGAGAAGGGCAAGAAGGAAGAACAGTCCCCCTGAACACAGCAGCAGGTGACTCCTGGGGACAGGGATTGTCTGAGAGAGGCTACCCACACAGGGTTGGCCAAGAATCTAAACAGCAAATATTTAATTTAGGGTTGTTCACTATAATATACTGTTCGGTGATCCCCCTCTCTTATACTGCAAACCTCAGTAAATCTCTTTTCCATACAGCATTTTTTTGTTAGTGGTGCTTCCAGAGGATATAGAAGGAGCTGGTCCAGGCCTAGAAAGAAGCAGGGAAGCAAATTGGGGAACTGAAAATTCAAAAGGCAGAAAGTTGTAAGCCTCCCTGAGAATACCTGGAAATGCTGGGAAGATCTTTGGATCTTGTATTACAGGTGGATTGGGAATCAAGCCAATGTACTTGGCTACTAATGGCTAAAGTTATCTGCAGAAACATGGGAAGGCTTTGAAATATTCAGTTCATATTTTTCCAAAAGAAAATGTGATCAACTCTGCTTGAGAAAATCAAGGAGGACTTCAGTGAGAAGACAAATAAGCTGGGTATAGAAGGATGAACAGGAGTTCCTTAGGTGGACAGACAGAGGTAAAGCAGACAGGATTAAATACATTCTAGGCACCTCATAGTTTCAGGGTTTTTTATGGAGGCTCCCTCCTATGGGCATGGTTGATTAAATCATTAGTCATTGGTGATTAACTCAGTCTCCCCTCCCTGGAGGTCAGAGGATGGTTGAGTTGAAAAGTTCTAACCCTCTAATCATATGATTGGTTCCTCTGGCAATCAGCCCCTACCCTGAAGCAATCTAGGGTCCCATCAAGTCAACTCATTCACATAAATGATTGAAAAAAAGTAACTTCTGTACAGGCCAAAGATGAATTAGAAAATACGCCAAAAACTCCAATGAGTATGGGGGATAAAGGATCAGAGAAGGAAAGAGATTGGAGTTGGAGCAGCAGGCAAGAAGAGGACTCGGGCTTTGTAGTCCAGGCTACAGGGCTCAGATTTCTCTGTGGAACCTCCTGATTCTCAAATGAATGTATGTCACCTACTGGAGCACACGTGGTTGGCTAGAGCTTACAGAAAAACACAAATGAATGGGGCTCATTTTCCTGGAACATAAATTTTACATGAAAATGTCAGGACATGCTTTCTAGATTAAAACAAACATGGTACTGTTTTTCAGTAATATACAAAAATGCATGATTTTAACATAAAAAAAATAAGGTTTCAATAAAGTTTTTGATTGAATCAGGCTGTTCTTGCTACATTCTCTGCCCTCTGTTATGAGAAACTTTAATGAAACTACTAAATAAGTGATAGAAAGTTTTAAGCAGCAGAGCAAGATAATCAGCAATTATATTTAGTTTTGCATTGTTCATATTTCATGTCTTTTCATTTTATATTTCTCAGGAAATTCTGTTGTCGTTGGTAACATAGGAAGAGGATGGAGACAAAGAGACAACAACAGGAAACACATGGAGACACATGTATGTGCTTCAGAACAGCTGCCCGGGTTGGGTTTCATGAGATGTCTATAGACCTTGATGAAGGTGCCCATAGGTCCTTGGTTTGCTTGGTCCCCAACTTTGCTGTTTGAAAATGTGGGTTTTGGTCAAGTCACTAGGTCACCCATAGTGGAGTAGATCCTAGAGGACTGAGTCTCACTAAGTAAACCAGAAGAGATATCTCACAACCGTATTGACAATATATTCACCATCAAAGAGGACTATTTTCTTCTAGTGGCTAAGATCCTAGTGTCTTTCCTCTAATTATTTGGAGCATCCTTCAAATAAACATGTATAAAGAGCCTTCCTTCACACAAGCCCCTAAAGATCGTGCATTCTTCTGGGACCAAAGAATATTAATAGTATAACTTTCTTTTTTTTATAACTTTCTTAAGCCAAGTAGAGCTACAGCTACAGTGTCCTTTCCTCCTAAATATTTACATGTTTGACCAGAAGCAAGATGAGGAACGTACACAAATTCCTTCCTTACAAATTCTTGCCTGAATTGCCTTTGTTTAAAAATCATAATTCCTAGAATATTTTGGAGATTTCCCACTTGGTTCAAGTTCCAATGGACTCTGTCTTGATAAGAGTAGGGAATAGACAGGCTGCAATCACTTCTGCAGAGAAAAGCCTGAAAAAGAGTCAGGACATCTCCTCCATTAGCCAGAGCTCTAGCTCAGAAATTCCCTACAAAGGTTTGGCTGTTGGCCCTGGGCATCCTCTCTATTGTCTACCTGCAAACACGAGTGGCACCATGACAGTTCAGGGTTTCAGACATTTAGGACACTGGGACAACCTTTCAATAAAGGGTTGAAAACACCCTTGGGTGTTCTAGTTTGTGCACTGAATTCAAAAGGGATTTTAAAAGCTTATGCATCCCTTCAGTCAATTTCTGTCTCCTTATGTCCTAAAATTTTCACTTTGTGGTGAAACCATCAAAGTTTGCTCTAAGATAGGTGGAAAGAGGGTCCCTAATTTTGGCAGATCCTGACCCATCATGGTCCTTCTACACCTTGAAAAAAACAAATTAATGCATTCACAAGGTTGTGGGGTAAACACAGAATCAAAGCCAAAGGAACTGGATGGTGCCATGACAAATTCCCCTCAGACTGTGGCAGTGTGGGACTGATTCCATGGGCTTCACTAGCATCTTACCTTTCTAGGTGTGCTGGACACACCTCCTCTCAGAAGAATAAACAAACACACCTCACTCTTTTGGTCTTCTCTTTCTACACTGCACAGACTCTAACCCCTTCTCTAATAAAATTACTTCAGGAAAATTAACATGAATTAGAGCACATGTTCTCTTACATGAACTAATTTTAAATGTCCTCAGTGAGATTTGGGAAATTCCATAGCCTGATGAATTATGAGGGTGCCATTTTCTATGATTTCCTTCAAACCCTGAAGTCTTTGGCTCCTTAGGAACACAATGAAAGCCAAGCTTTTCACTAATGCTGTTTTACAGCAGACATAAAAGTACACAAAACATAATAGTTTCTCAATTATTAAAGGCCTGCTGATTAACTGATGCTTGATAGGTGATATGACAAATGGAATTGTCCCTTAGAGAAAACTACCCCCAAATAAAGTCCTTCAATAATTAATTCCCCTTGGCTAGTGTCCAAGGCCCTCCTGACACTGAGCAGAGCAAACTGCTTTTATTGAGGTCCCACAATGCTTACACCAAGATATCTTCGTCCTTCTGTTCAATTAACAGCTCTGTGCAAGGGCAATGGAGTAACTATTTGGGTGCCCCTGACATTGAGAGGTCGAAGGGAATTTTTTCCTTTCCTCTAAAATCTACTATAATCAAAGAAGACTTACAGGTGTCAAGAAGAAAAACAAGCTAACATGATTTGTATTGAATTTTGAAAAATCTTTCCCTGTAGCCATGGGTAACTGGATAAGAAAATACTAAACAAGTCCCTTTGGGGATATTACATGATGGTATTCAATTTTATACCCTGCCTCCTGCATTGGGGATTTCTTCAAGATACAGAAAAGCTCTGAGAGACAGACTTATATAAATAAAAGCATTTCTCAGTGATGAGATTACCCTTGGCTCTAAGACAAAATTACGTCTAAATAATAGATCATGGCATTGGAGGAAAAAGAAAAGATTTCTGGTTTTGGTGCTATAAGAAAGAGCCTAAGTATTTTAGAGGTTATCCATAATGCTCCAAAGAGTCATATGTGAAATTGTTTCAGATACACAAGGAAACTGTGTTGACGAACATATTTGATTTACCATTTTGACAGAGCAACCAAACTATATTCTACATTCCCTAGCCTCACTCCCCTACCCAGATCTAAGAGTGACAATGAATGCTGTTGAATTCTTGCTCCCAGAGCTGTGAAAGAGAAATGTTACATGATTAGTTAATATTTTCCTTCACTGGGGAGTAAGACTCCTAGGTAACTATAAAAATCAGAACTTCTGTTAGCAGGCTACGTAATTAATTAGGGTCTGAACTGTCAATGTTCAATATGCTAATTATATGCTTAAGAAACTGATTATAATTTTTAATCTATCGCTCTGCTGGATATGGTACCTTCTGGATATATAATTACATAGCCAAGAAATCTTAAAATACTCTCAGGTTGCCTTTTCCCAGTCAAGTCACATCATTCATGTAGTTAACATAATTTGGGGCTGTAAAACCACAGAAACATATTGGGACTCATTCCCCATCTATGCCAGAAATTTTCAGACACATTCCTAATTTTTCATCTGAAATAGTCAGCCTTTCTTTTTTTCTTTCATCTAAAAAATTCTTTTCTATCAAGCAGAATAATGTCCCCAAAGACTCCAACAATGTAAAACAAGTTCCTTCCCTGGGGAAAACAGAAGGAAGAAGACTTGGAAGAGTATCTTATCTCTAGTCTAGACTGTGACTCCTGGAAATTCTAGGCTGTTCACTCTCACAGCCTCTGGGATTTAAAAACGAGTCTTAATGTAAAAATGACACTCAGCAGGTTCCACACCTCCTCCCACTCCTGGAAATATACATTTCAGACAAGCCAGTATTCCTATAATCATATCAACCATTTCACATTACTTCACTTGTCGGGACCGTCAACAAAGCTTTCGCTAGACCGTACCTCAACCCAGGTCCGCGGCATTAAAAAGTTAGAGGAGACAAGCAGGGCGTAGTGTGAACTGACTACATAATCATCACTGTCTCTGTAACTCTTGGAGGCTCCTGGCCCCTCAGTAAACTTTCCACAAAGGAAATAAACAGCCTTCTAACTCCTAAAGGCGCCGGAGACCAGGCAGGGATTTGCAGCTCCGCTAGCAGGTGCAGTGGGAGCAGCCTGGCTTACCGCAAGCCTCCCACATCCCTGCCCATGGGCGTGATGGCAGCCAGCCCCCAAAATTATTCCAACTGAAGCTTCAGAGGCAGAGAGAGTCAGTCCATCACCAGCTGCCTCGCTGGCCACAACAGCAAAAGGGAGCAAAGCCTAAGGACCCACCTAAGACAGACACCCCATCCCTTGGAACTCCCAGAAATTCTTAGAAAAGGAAAGCTTTGCAAGGAAGTTCCCATGTAAACAATAGGAGGGAGAAGAACCCTTTGGCTGGGGCACTGTGCTGAAGAGTGTTCATTTTCCCTCAGATATCCAAGCCTGGAACACTCGGGGTTCACAAGCAATTATGAAACAGTGTAAGAGGAGGTATAATTGGGAAAAGGGCCAAACAGCCAGAAAACAGAAAAACTACATGAGATGAGGAAAACAAGGGGTTGGGGAGTCAGAGAAGGCTGAAGAAATGGTGAGGCTTAAGCTAAGGCAAAAAAGATAAGTAGGAGAAACCCACTGGGCTGGCTGGGGGAAGGGGACCCCAGGAGAGAAAGCAGCTTACAGAAGGGCCCAGAGGAATACACCCCGGGGTGAGCTTGGAGAATGGAACGTGGGTCAGTGTAGCAGGAGCAGCGACAGTCATTCTACTGGCAGGAGCACCCAGGGGCTCTGAAAACCACTCCCTACACCCTGGACTATTCAGTAAAACACAGAAAGGCACTACTAGTTAGTGTCAAAAACTCATGAGGTTTGCATTTGGGAAAGATGGCAACAGCAGCCTGGTGAAAGAGAGGCTGGAGGAGGGCAAGGCTGGAGGAGAGACATCGGTTCAGCCACCCAGGGCAGAGAGGAAGACGGTCTTTGCCAAGGCGGAGACAGTGGGGATGAGATGTCGGAAAACTTCTTCTGAGCAGGAGGAATCAGAACAGTATCTTACTTCAACGGTTTCTGAACTCAAGTCCAGCTCATTCATCCTCACACAAACCCACCAAGGGAAGTATTGCCCGTAGCGTTTTACTTCTCCATAAAAATAAATGGGCTCCACCCAGAAATAAACCCACACCTATATGGTCAATTAATATTTGATGAAGGAAGCAAGAACATCCAAGTGGTGTTAGGAAAATTAGACAGATACATGCAAAATAATAAAACTAGACCACCTTCTTACAACATACATGAGAATAAACTCAAAATGGAAGAAAGACTTAAATGTTAAGACTCAAAACCATAAAACTCCTAGAAGAAATAGGCAGTAAAACCTCTGACATTTTTTTTAGCCATATTTTTTTTCTGATAAATCTCCCCAGGCATGGGGAACAAAAAAATAAATAAATGAACAAGTAGGACTACATCAAACTAAAATGTTTTTGCACAGCAAAGGAAACCATCAACAAAACAAAAGATGACCTACTGAATGGAAGAAGGTATTTGCCAATGATATATCTGATAAGGAGTGAATATCCAAAATTTATAAAGAACCTATACAACTTAATACACACACACACACACACACACACACACAAAATCCAATTTAAAAAATGGACCAAGAACCTGAATAGACACTTCTCCAAAGAGGATATACAGATGGCCACTAGACATATGAAAAGATGTTCAACAAACAACAAGTGTTAGTGAGGATGTGAAGAAAAGGGAACCCTCAGACCCTGTGTGGAAATGCAGATTATTGGAGCCACTATAGAAAACGATGTTGATGTGCCTCAAAAAAATTAAAAATGGAACTGCCTTAGGACTCAGTGATTCCACTTCTGGGTGTATGTCAAAAGAAACCCAAAACGCTAATTCAAAAAAATATATACACTCCTCTCCATGTTCATTTCAACATTATTTACAAGAGCCAAGCTATGGAAGCAACCCAAGTGCCGAGCAATAGACAAGTAAATAGAAAGTGGTGGTACATATATGCAATGGAATATTATGCAGCCATAAAAAAGAATGAAATCTTAGCATTTGCAATAGCATGGATAGACCTAGTGGGTATTATGCTCAGTGAAATAAGCCAGTCAGAGAAAGACAAATACCATATAATTTCCCTTACATGTGGAATCTAAAGAATAAAGTAAGCGAAAAAAACAAAATTGAAACAGACTCAGACACAGAGAACAGACTGATGGTTGCCAGAGGGGCGGGGGTTGGCAGACTAGGTGAAAAAAAGGTGAAGGGATTAAGAAATAGAAATTGATAGTTACAAAATAGTCACAGGACATTAAGTACAGCATAGAGAATATACTCAATAATACTGTAATAACTATATATGGTGCTAGGTGGGTGCTGCAAATGTTGGGGGGATCACTTTGTAAAGTAGGTGATCATCTAACCACTATGCTGCACACCGGAAACGCTAATACAAAATAATATTGAATATAAACTGTAATTGAAATTTTAAATTTTAAAAATAGATAAATAAAATAAAAATTAAAACAAAGGAAAGAAAAGAGCTCCAAGTGGTTGACGCAGAGGTAGGAAGTTTGCTGCCAGGAAAAAGAGCTGGTGTTTTTTGTCTATCCATGCTGCAATACCTGCAAATAATGAGCTTATGCTTTCAAAGCTGCTAACCAGACTTGGAGAAAATACCTGCAATTTGAGAGAAATCCCACTGACAAGGAGACCAAATAAGGAAGAGAAATTCTCAAGGAAAAAACAGTTCTTTCTGTTGTTCAGAAAATAATACCACTCTGAAAGCCATTTTTGGTACATTAAATAACCAAACAATTACATGAGACATCTATGAGGGTTGATATTTAATTTTTTAAATATTACATTACTTCACATTTTCTTTCCTATATTTATATAGCTAGGGCCTATTTCTACCCAGAGATGTGATTTTGAGAATTATTTTAGTATCTTACTGCCCCCAAGCACATCTGGTAGACACATAAATGGTGAATCAGCCTCTTAAATTCTGAAATGGGGAATCTATATACCTATATCCCTCTGGAACAAGCCATATTAAAATAGATAAACAAATTGATATGTCATTTATCTACCTAAAATGTGCATGCACTAAAGTGAAATAGCTCCATGTTCTGCCAGTTAACCGAATATGTTTTACTTGGAAAACAGGTAGAGACAGCATGCCAAAGAGGAATAAACAGTAAAGATTTTTATCATAAACACATGACCTTTGAAGAGTAAAACCGCCTACTCCTTTAGCAGGGACCCAAAATGAAAAGTGTAGGGGTGTATTCTTCAAAGGAGACCTCCAGGTGACTGCTTTCATGTGGTTCGCAGAGACTCATTTAATCCTAAAGGGCGGTCCAGCCAGAGCTGTGCTAACTAGCAACACATTTCCTTATCTGCAGTTTGAGATCCTCAAACACACAATCTTTAGTGGAAGAAAAGCATGGGGAAGTATCTAGATAACAGTTGTTACATGGAATCTATAAGCAGCTGGTTGCTGTCAAAACTAGAACCAGGATAGAAGACAAATCCTCTCCCAAGGACTGGCCACATTCTTTTATCTTACCCAAACACCACGGAATTGACAATCACAATATATAAAATGAAGTTATTAATACCCCAGCCAAATCTGTTCTTACTATAGTCTTTTTCACCTTCATAAATGTCACTTTGATTCGCCCTGGTATTCGTTGTTGTTAAGCATTACTTCATCTTCATATTTGATCTATTAGCAAGTCTCAACTTCATCTATTAATCTCAAGCCACTCTTACTACCTTAGTTCACAACCCCATGTCATCATCATTTCAACTGAAGAGCTTCACGAACACCCCCATCCCCCGCCTTGTGCTCCTACCTGCTCTGTCTTTCTCCAGCCAGAATGATCTTGAAATGCAAATCAGAAGTTCAAAGTTTTGGGGAGGTTTCCCTTAGCTCTTAAGAGGAAACCCACACCCTATAGCATGTCCTAAATTAAGTCAGACTTGAGGTCTGGCTCCAGCCCCTTCTCCAGCTTAATCTCACATCTTTCTTTCCTGCATGCATTATTCTCCACAGGCACTATCTTTGATTCCATAAATATGCCAATTAATTTCCTACTTCAAGGTCTTAGTACATGCTGTCCCCTTTGCCTGAACACTCTGGTTCTTCTTCTTCACCTAACTCCTACATCTCAGCTAAAATATCCAGCTTTTTCTGGCCCATCAATCTAAATTTTATCCTAAATTATGGCATTCTTTTTCAATGCATGTACTTCTTCTTGTCACTATAGTAATTTCAATCTACTGTATGTTTATCTTTTTAATGTCCATGTCTTCTGCTATTCTGTAATTTCCATGAGAGAGAAACCAGGAGTGTCTCTCTTTCTCCAGAACCTAGTAGAGCCTAATACATAATAGGTGCTCAATATTGTTTGTTGAATGTGTGAATAAATAGATGAACCAGTATCAAGGTTCAGGGATATTTTCACTACACACTGGGTTTTTACTTAAAAGGCACTAGTATTTAATTCCACTTTTTAAAGATTAGCTGAACACAGAGAAAATGTAGTTGAGTTATGCAGACTTGTGTTCAAATGCTGCTTACATCGCCAGTAGCAAAACATGGGTTTTGAAACTGCGTAACGAAGATAATATGACCTATCTCATAGTAGGTTAAAGATGACATCTATTTTTTACAACTTTACTGTGCTTTCCAACTTTTCTACTATTATCATCAGAAAAAAGCAATAAGTATTGATTTTTAGAAAATTCTCATCTTGTAAAGTTATGTGAAAATTATCTACCATTGCAATTCAGATAATGTATTAATTACCTAGTGCTAAGTAAAAACCTGATGATGTAAAACAATATTGATTGATTATGTCTTTGTGGCTCTGGGACTCAGGAGTGATATCTGAGCAGTTCTGGCATGAGTCACTCATGAGGTCACAGTCAGATACAGCCAGAGCTGCAATTGTTTGACTAGGGCTGAAGGATCCACTTCTAAGGTGGCTCATTCACGAGGCTGGTAAGTTAGTGCTAACGGTTGGTTGGAGCCCTCAGCTCCACCTCTAATAGCTCTTTCCACAGAGCTACTTGTGTGTCCTAGCATGTTTTTGGCTGGCTTTTCCCAGGGCAAGAAATCTGAGAGACCAAAGCAAAAGTTGCAGCACCTTTTATGACTCAGTCCTGGAAGTCATACATTGCCACTCACACCATATTCTATTGGCCAGATTGAGTCAGCCCTGATTCAGTGTGAGAGGAGACCACATTCAGGTCTGAAATCAGCCACATGAGGGTGTTTACACCGTAAAAATCAGCAAATGCTACAAATCAGGCCTCTGCTTATTTTAGTTTTGTTGTTGTTTCTTCGTTTATGGAATACTGATTGTTACACATTTACTAGAACTACACTGAATTTAACTGTACATACCTAGAGACAAAAATAATTACAAAACACAATTACCACAAATTAGCTTCAATAATCATTGTGTTCATAGTAGTATTGGTATTATTATTCTGAGATTGTCTTGTGAGTAGTACAGAATAAACAAATGAGTAATTATGTTTCTATTGTTAAGATTTGGGATTTTGCAGAGTAGGGAAAAGAAGACACAAATGTAACAGAATAAGTAAAAACCCTTAGTATTGAATTTCAGTTGGAAGTATTAGTTTGAACACATGATGAACTTTATTTTATATAACAAGTATATTAAACAATATAATCATAGGTATGAACTCAGCAAAATACAACTGTGGGAATTCTAGGACAAACCACACAATTTCTTCAACAAAACAACAAAAAAATCACAACAAAAATAAAAAGAAATGGAGGGGTTATTTATTGATTAAAAGAGATGAAAAAAGATACTTAACCAACCTCATTGTGAGAACTTTTCTAAATCTTGGCTCATACAAAAAAATAAAATATAAAAAAGAGGAAAAGAGGGAACACAGAACATTCCTAAGACAGTTAAGAAAACAATAATAATCACTGGATATATGAGGTTAATAAGAATTTTCTGTTGATTTTGTGTGCTTATTGTATATTATTGTATTATTATAATTATGTCTTAATAGCATAGGCACTGTTTTTGAGAAATACATCCCAAAATATTTGCATATATAATTACATTACTGATATACCTAGGATTTGCTTCAAACTAATCAGGGGAAAGAGTATTGAGAGGAGATATAGAAAAATAAAATTGATCAAAAACTGATAATTTGTTGAAGTTTTGTGATGGATAGATGGGAGGTCAATATAGTATTTGTCTATTTCTTTATTTGATCAAACATTTTCTTGTAATGTATTTTAAAGATTAAGTTTCCTATGCCCTTATGCCTGCTAGATTTTGCTTTCCCAAAATTTCTTTTAAATACGCATATTTTTAGGATGATGATTAACTGGACTTATTGTGGTGATCATTTTGAGATATATACAGATATAGAATCATTATTTTGTATACCCAAAATTAATGTTTGCCAATTACACCTCAACAAAAAAATATAAGCATACTTTTGGTTAAGTTTCTGTGAATGTGTTTTTACCATCATTATCTGAAAATCATTTACTAAGTGCCTCATGTGTGGGCCTCAATTTAACAAATTTCACAAATCACCAAAGCAAAGACATAAAACAATATTGAATTAGTTGTTTTGTTTTTTAATCAACTCATTAGAGTCAAAAGATCTTGGCAGTGATTAATGAAATGCTTAATTGGGAGCTGCAAAACACTATCCAAATAGCAAGCAATCAGAACTTCTTACGAAGTCACATGCCTTTAAAAGTCACTGCTGCTGTATAACATTATAAAGCCCACATAGGAAGATTCTTTGAAACATCTGGAACCCAGTACATCTGCTACAGGTGAGCAAACAGAGCCTCCATAAAACCACGAAACACACACAACAGGCTGATTGACCCAAGAGGCACTAGTATGAATAGCCCATTAGGAGGAGGCAGAGACAGCTCTTCTACCCACAGTGCATGTCTCAAGAAAATGAATCCTCAAAAAAGTACAAAGACGCATCAGCCCAAACCATCCCCATTTGCTTTTGGTGTGAACTATCCTTTCCCATTCAGACAGACAGCAAATATTTAACAAGGAAAGAAGAGAAGCAGGTGCAAAATTTCGGCAATCAGTAATGACCCCACACACCATTTTCAGTCATCGGAGAGAGGTTTGGGTCAGCAAACTTCAGACACAGATAGTGCTTTTGAAAATTATAAAAAGTAGGAGGCATTTTAGGAAGAGATCTATCCCTGGGCCCTGGCCCCAACGTTCCAACCAATTAAGAAACCCACACACCATGGCAAGTCAGTGGTGAGAAACCTCAGCCATCAGCCAAGGTTAAGTAATGCAAGTAAACCCTGCAAGTGTCCTGAAGCCAGACTTCAGGTGAAAATCAGGAAAGTGTTGACTTTGGAGCTCCTAGTTAGTGTCCTTAAAGCCTCAAGTCACTAAAGGAGCACAGTTTTCTGACTGACTCTACGCCAACGTCCCTGGACATCATTTATTGGGCCACCTGCATCAGAACCACCCCGAGACACAGCTAAATACAGACCTCCTCAACAGAAGGTTGAGGCCAGTGTAACTACAGAATCTGAATTGTAAAGAAGCCCACTGAAATTTTCATGCCCACTTAAATTTGAGAACTGCTGTATTTACCATGCCGCGCCTGATCAGTGAATGCTGTCACAGGTCACAAAATGCCCAACAGCAGAAGCAAATGCTTCTTAGTTCTCTGTCATGTGACGTGTGTACAAAATCATTTTGTAACCGCATGTCCCATATCTACAAAACTTGGTGGGAGGACGGGGGTAACGATTGGAGATTATTCTGGGTCTGAGATTCTATCTAACTCTTTGTCCTCTAGCTAGATTTCTTCTTTATTTTTTATCTTTGAATCACCCAGTGTAAACATTCATGTTACAAAAAATGAGTCATAAGGATACAACTCATCGTTTTTATGACTACTTGTGTGTATAGAGTATATTCAAACCAGGGTACATTCATGTTGCCTGTTATGAAGAAACTAAATCTCGCTCAGATTAGTGGGAACTGGCAAAAGCCCAGAACTGGGTCGAAGTTCCACTTTACCAGCTGCATGACTTCAGATGGTTTACCTAACTTTCTGAGTGTGTTTTTTTAATGTTTCAGTGAAGACCATAATGAAAATATCTAACAGGATTAAATGAAAGAGTGTATGTAAAAGCCTTGACACCTGCTGAATACCCATTGAGCATAAATTTGTTATAATCTTTATTCCTCCAGCAGCATTCAATCATGTAACTAACGCCAGGCATGTAGTACATGCAGCCACTGTGCTGGTAGGCACTGAGATCCTCCCATTCGGATAGTTCATATGTAGTACTCACATGACTATGACAGCTAGGGAGGGGTCCTCCTCCAAGAGGGGTCTTTGAGAAGGAATTTGAACAGAATTCTTGAGTTGGGAGGGGTCCTCCTCCAAGAGGGGTCTTTGAGAAGGAATTTGAACAGAATTCTTGAGTTGGGAGGGGAATAAGCTGAATGTTATATTTGTTCTGTGCATTACATGGGGGTGGGGGGAACAGTCAGTATAGAATGATCAGTCCCCTGAATCACTTCTCCTAGGGACACTGAGAATTCTGTGGAAAACCTAGTCAAAGACCTCTACTCACAGAGATGTGTAGGTATCCAGCTTTTAAATCAGCAAGGGACTAAAAGAGAGTCTATTTCCCTCCCTGATTTAGGGATTTAAAAGAAGGCACCGCTCTTTCCTCATCAATTTTCAACTGGCAGACTTTTCTTGACTTTTCAAAAGCTAATTGCTCTATATTTCTATTTATCAGGAGCCCACTTCCCCTTTGCTCTCTATGGGTAAGTGGATATAACTGAGCAGGGTTTAGGTACACAGCTCTCCCCTTTCCTTTTCTACCCTTCCTCTCCCCTCCCCAGGAGCCCTATGTCCTGCATCTCTCTTAGCAGAGAAAACTAACAAATAACTAACATGGTTTTGATTTAGTTTAATGTGTTACTTTTATAGTGTCGTGTGCAATTTAGAAGAGGAACCCTAAAGAATTATGTATTCCTCATGATGGAATTTCAGGAGGAAATTTCTGGGGTCGGTGGAGGACAGAGATGCTTTGGGTCCCTCAATCACAATGGTGAATGACTTCACTCACCACCCCAGACCTAAGAGCCAGGCTGTTCCAGTGACACTCCTTGGCCATGCTTGGCACTTGGTCACCTCTGTGCTAGACAGCCATGCAAGGATCTTCATTGTTGACATCTGGTCATTTCTTTCCTCTGAGGGAGCCAAAACTTACCATTTCCCTGAAGTTTCCCTACCTCCACCACTTCCCCCAGTCACTTCCTTTTGGGGATCCTAAAATTGTTAGGAATGTCACAGTGGATTGGACCTAGCATGTCTGAGGGAAATACTGAGAGCATAAATCCATGCTGGGGGACAATGGCCAAAGTCTCTTTCCCCCTGTGAATTTTCCTAATCCTCTCACCTGCTTCAAAGCTTTGCTCCAATCTAACCTTCTCATGAGGTCTACCCTGAGCAACTCCACTGAAAATCGTACCTGCTCCTCACCCCTTGCCTGAACTCCTGATTTCCCCTTTCTTTCTGCAATAACATTTGTTAGCATTCGAGATACTATGAAATCTACTTGCTTATTTTGTCTGTTGTTCACATCTTTCTTCTCCCACTGGTTGCAAGTTTCATGAGGGCAGGAATATTTATTTTGTTCATCAATATATGCCCTAGAAGTGTGTCTGACACATAGTAGGTACTTCATACATAGGTGCTATTAAAAATATAATACTAATAATACAATAAGATAACTAATAATTAATTTAATTTAATTCATAATATAATAGTTGTTAATAATGATAATGGTTGTATGTTATTAATGGATGATAAGGATATTGAAGAGCACAGTTGTTAACTGAAGAAGAGAGGTAAAGGGGAAGGGGGACCAACTCTTGCTGGGCACTGCACAGGCATTCATATTTATTAATATAATGCTCCCCGTTCCCTGCAGAATTTCTAGAAGAAAGACCTTTGGCTGACAAGTCCCAACCTAACAGACAATCCTAAGGCCTGGCCTGGGTTGCGGCCGGTGAGAGAGCTAGACACACCTTTTTCCCAAGACTCCTGGAAATCCCTACAGGAAGAAAGAAATATTGCTGGGTCACAGCCTTAGACCCTGTGTGCTCCCTCCACCACTCCTTCCCCCCAGGAAAACGTCACAGGGTTTCATAAACCAAGAGGAGCTCTTCATCAGGGAGCCCTGGGGAGCTGCCAGCTGCTCACGTCGGACCTTGTAGCAGGCCCAGCCACAGCTCACAAGTCCATCGCCGCCTGTTGCAAAAGTAGATAAATAAAACATGTGTCTGGCTATTAAAACTACATTAAAAACAATATATATGAGCAAACAGAGCCCATGAGAAAGGAGCAGAGTTGCTGGAAAAATCATTGTCTCAGGAGGAGGGACCGGCTGGGTTTGGCCGCTGCATCGCCCCAGACCTTAATCAGTCCCAATTGCTCAAATCTGACTTGTCTCCTACAGTCTAAAACAGTAGCATCAGCACTTTGTATCCACCTGTCTGCTGAGCTGGAAGGCAAGCCTCTCATGGAAAAAAAATCCAGGAGGGCATACAGTTAACAACAGTTACCTCAGGGAGAAGAAATGCTAGAAAAAGAGGGGACACTTTTAAATTCGTACTCTTCTGTATTTTATAAATTTGTCAAAACAAGCATGTGTTACTTTTGTAATTAAATACAATCAGTCGTGAGTCCTTATTTTTTTTTGAGTTCTCCATTGGAGGGTAGAAGTAGGCTCTCCCAGTACACATGCCATAACTGAATGGAAATCCTCAGTGAGAGGTGATTTCAGCTCGCTTTGGCAGGAAGTGTGGAAAAACACCTGTCTCATCTGCTGGTGGACACCGATGTCACGCCATCCCAGGAACCAGAGTTTTGCCTCTCAGTGGGGCTCCATACCTGGGGTTCTCTGCAGCCAAGGGCAGTTCACTCTGGAAGGCAGTCTCCTGTGTCTTCTGCAAGTCAACCTGCTTAAGGCCAGGGCTCTCTCAGTCTATCTCAAATGACCCCTTGTTTGCAGGACACCCAGAGTCCTGCTGAATGAACTGGTTTAAACCACGGAGCACTGTCCCAATGGGATACAGCAAAGGGATTTATGAGAAGTCGCGTCTGGAGGCCGGAGCAGGAAAAAATTGGGTAATGTGAACAGCCTGGTCCAGAGGCTGGCGGTTGTGTGTAACTAGACATCCGCCCCGAGGCAAAGCAGGGAGTTGGGGATTGCTACCTGGACTCACAGAACCACAGTGGGTTCCATTCACAAAACCACACCACCCCACAGCCTAGAGCCAGACAGGCTCCATGCCGAGAGCACCTTTTCCAAAATGTGGCAATGCAGACACGTAACCAGAAAGTCTACATTTGCCTGTGGTCGGTGTCTGTGACTGAGAATGAGGCAAAGCTGGCATTACACAATGACTTTCAGAATTGGGAGAGACCATAAGGGTGTATTCAGAGGGTGATTTCAATCTGGGCTTCACAGAGCCCCAGGAGTCAGGGCAAGGCATCTCAGGGAACAAGAGAAGGGGAGTGGGGGGGCTCTGGGTTGTTCATTCTGGATTCATCAAAAGTGGTTTTGGCCGTGGCTGGGGAGCACAGTTGATCAGAGTGTCGTCCTGATATATGAAGGGTGAGGGTTTGATATCCGGTCAGGGCACACGCAAGAAGCAACCAATGAATGCATTAATAAGTGGAACAACAAATCTCTCTCTCTCCCTCTCTCTCTCATTCTCTCTCTTTTTCCTTCCTCTCTCTCAAATCAATACATTTTTAAAAAGAGTGGTTTACCATGCGTTTATTATATATCTATTTTATCAGGTATCTGTCTTACATCTGGCTTCTTCCCTGTGACTACAAGATGGCCTTGCGGTCCAATCTCAACAAGAAGTCATGTTTGAAGAAAGATGTCCATCAAAAATTATAATCCAAAGCAGTTCAAATCTATACTCAGCCTTTAAAGAAGGAGCCAAAGGGTGGAGTGCATTCATAATGCACACCAAAATATCTTTAAAATCCATTAATTCCCAACCTCTGCCATTCTCAATACCTTCCACATGGATGGCAGCAACTTCCTGAAATCTTCCCCTCCATCCAACTCTCAAAGTCATACCAAAAACTTTCCACAACATCCAGCCTGTGTGACTCACCCACCAAACCCCCTCCCTTCTCTGTCTCAGGTTTTCCATTATGTAGCTCAACTTAAGACTCTCTGGCTTCATTGGTGGGTTTGTTTTTTTCCCTCGTTGCTCCATATGAGTATAAAGCCGCCTTCTTTATAAGGTAAGGAACATGGAAAAAGACTGTGAATTCTAATAGAGTGGTATTTTTTTCCTTGTTGCATTGAGGTCCCATGGAGGAGGGGGGATCATTTTTAAAAGGATGCCACTGGTCCAGTCCATTCTAAATGAAGTCTCTGAGAAAATTCTAACTGGTAATCATTCTGCTCCCACACATTAAGTGACAAGGGTTCATTACTTCACAAAGCAATATGCACAATTTTTTTACCAGCTTCCATTTGTGAAAGTTTTTCTTTGGCCAGAATTTTTATAGAGTTTGAGGTCTGGCCAAAGATCCTTCAGTTTAAAAATATTTCTGTCCATCAACCAGCAGATATTTCTCAATATCTAAAGTTCCCACAATGACTTCCCAGGGACTGATGAAATATAAACTTGTTCTCTAAAACAGGTAAACCCTTCAGTCACTAATACCAACTTCATCCTCTAAATTCATTTCTCAAATTCATTAGTCAGGCAACCGGTGATACCTTGAGACTTGGGGTTAGGAGTAAAGAAGGAAAAGTTCCAAAGTATACGATCATCAGGCAGCAAGGTCCAGGGAGAACCCACAGCAAAGGAGAGACTGAAGCAACAGGAAAGGGCAGAGCCAAAGACAAGCCGTGTTAGAGACCCACTGCCCAAGCCCACAGGCCCCGAAGGAACTGGCCTTGACTCACCAGACACAGCCACCTAAGAATGACAGCCACCCGAGCTGTCATTAGTTGTCAACACAGCGGTTCCAAGGTGTACTTTTGGAGCGGAGGACTTCCTGAGGGCACATCTTTGGTAAATGCTCCTGACCTGGCAAGCTCACTAACTCTTCTCCCTTCTTCTCCCCACCCATCAGCTCGTCGCTGGGTTCCAAATACCACACCCATCCTATTCTCTCTGTGCTGTCTTCTGTTCCCAACTCCTCCTCCCCAAGCCCACCCAGCTGCTCACCTCTCACCACCTAGGGAGCACCAGGGCCTTGTCCTTACCCAACCTAGTCTGCACCCAAGACCTAATAAGCTCTGGCTCTCTAAAGACTCCTCTCAACTAGCCCGTGTCTTCTCTCACTTGTATTTAATTTCTCTTCATCAGCTATACCTGGTGTCCTGACACACTTTAGTTATCTAACACCTTTCCTGCCTGACATCACAAAACCATAATGCTGAATCCTTTCATAACTGGGGCTCTCAAAAATGAATAATGAGTGAATAATTGAATGCTTTATGAGATTTGGCAGGGTATGTTGTAAAAACTACCAAATAACAACACAACTATAACAACAATAGGAACAACAGCGAATATCTTAGGAGGTTAATGTCCATTATTTATCTGCCCTTGGAGCCCTGTCTGACTCCAGGAACTATGGACTTTCATTGTTTTTGTCCCAATTAGCTTCCATTCCCTTTATTCTGATTTTCCTTGGAAATTATCTATCAAGTCACCAAGGTAACCAAGAGATGGGCTGATGGTCAAGTTGGGCCACCCAGGCCTCTCTCCTCCAGGGACTTGCATCTTAAGTTGAGTGACCTAAGAATGGACATAATTGAAGAAATTCCTCCAGAATGCTGTGTCCTATATAGACTGGACAACTGTTTAAGAGGCATTGTGGCATCGTGTGGGTTCTAGAGCCACATTGCCCAGGATCGACTATGAATCTACCATTTATTGCCCACAGGTCTTTAGATTCCTTAAAGTTATTTAACTCCTCACTGTCTCAGTTTTCTTTCTCTATAAAAATAATACGCAATGCCCATCAGGGGTCTTCTTAGGTTCACAAAGAAGGCAGCAATACGTTCTACCTGTGGCATCAGTTTTCTCAGAAGCATATCAGGCGTTCTTCTTCAGAACAGGAGCCCTTACAATAATCCACACAGTAGTTCTCAAGTCCAAGGAGTCAAGATCCACATCAAGTAGGAATTGCTCTGGCTTGAAAACCTCATTACTTCCTCTCCCCCCCCCCCCCAAAGAAGTCTTATAACAAGTCCATAGGCATAGCCCGCAGGTCCCTGCATAAGGACATGGCAGTTACCAGAGTCAGAGAAGCCCAAAACAAGAGTTTACTAGCTATTTATACTTTTCCCAGTCTCAGAGCCATTAACCAATCAGGGGTCATTTCTACCATAAGCAATGCTGCCTAGTGTTATGGTTGGCACATATCATTACACTGGTTTCCAGAGTAACAGTCAGGCAGTTAAGCAAAGGTCAGACTGTCATACCACAGGGGAATTAAGTTTCATAAACCCTTTCATCTACAGAATAATAATGGTACCCACCTCATAGCATTTTTGTGAGGGTCAGATGTATTAGTGTGTGTCAGGGGCCTAGACCAAGGGCAGGATCATAGTAAGCATCAATAAATGCTAGCTACTGTTATTACAGATTTCTGGAGTTGCTTATGTCTGTCTCTCCTTGATAAGATCTGATTATTCAGTTTTTTCTTCAGTTCTCTTCACCACCACTAATACTTCCAATAAATGGAACTTTGGGCTCAGTTGATCAGAGTAACTTTCTATGGCAACTTAGCAACTCTGATTATGCAAGGGCAGCCACAGAAGAAGGAGCCTGTCTGAGCCTGGTAGTCTAACCCAATCTGACTCTCAAGCCCTCTCCCAGGGGTCAAATTTCTAAAATTACCACATGGGAGCCTGAAACCTCCAATGTCACCCTGACCCGGAGTGGCATGGAACCTGAAGCTGCAGTGGCTTCCAGCCCAGGACCTAAGGTGACTATCCTCAAGCACAAGAATGAAGAAGCCATGTTACTCTGCTTACCTTGTTGAGATTTTAAGGTCACTGTGTTTATTAGTGACTTGAGGACAGAGAGCACGGGTCTTAGCAGAGAGATGTCTTAGAGAACATAGGCTGTTACAGCAGTTCATTAGGGAACGGGGAGAGATAACTCAGGTACACAAGACCAGGACGCTTCTACTGTACAGCCCTTGGCCAGAGCACGGACCTAAGTCCAGGGAGGACCAGGTGATAGTAAATCTGTCCCTAAAGGAGACGCAGCACAAATGGCACATTTCTTTCTTTCTCCTGCCATTCAGTGAGTAGGAATAATGGTATCAGCAGATCTGTGCCCCTCTGTCTCCTTGAGGTAGCTACCTGGTGCAGAAGCAGATGACTCCCTTGAAGACATTTCTCCTCCTGTCTCCTGTTTATGGTCATGGTGTCTGGCTTTTTGAATTGATAATTCCTCCCCTTGTCCCAGCTTCCTAGGTCCCCTCCCTCCAACACCCTGCATCAGGTCTGCTTTTCACCCTCTGCTTCTGACACTCTGAAACAGGCAGAGCAATACCCCAAGGCAGATTTCCACTGCATTTATTACTAAGGTTTTCATGCCTGGTCTCTGGGTCTAAGGAATATCACCTGAAAGGCTTCTTTAGAAAAGGTAAGAGGATAAATACATACAAAAAAACTAACAAGTGTCCGAATACAGGCCAAGACTCCAAAGCCATCTTTTCCTTCAGAAGAAAGTCAATGAGGTGCAGCCCACCTGCTCCACCCATTGGGCTCAAAATTCTTTGTGTTGCCGTCCTTCCTGGTATGGACAAGGGCTTCCCACATTCCTGTCATCTTCTTCGTATATGACCTCTACCTATACTATTAGTTACCTATTTTAGGTCAAAATTATTCTCATCCCCTTTCAAATATAAATTCCTATTTACTCTCTCCAAACTCAAAATATCCATGCAATCATAAATTTAATGTGCTCTTTTTATTATTTCCTTGACAAACACAGAACTCCTAGAGTACGTCAGGCCCTACTCTAAGTACTTTACAAATATTAGCTCATCGAATCCTCACAACAACCCTATGTGGTAGGAGCTTCCATCATCCCCATTTTACGGATTAGGAAATTGAGCTTAGATGGATGAGGAAGGAGTCACACAGTGAGGAGTAGAATTGGATAAGGAACCCAGGCAGAATGGTTCCAGAACTTGAATTTAACCTGAGTTAATCACTATATGATTCCACCTTTTTAACATAGATTTAAACCTATGAAAATGTTTTCATTTTAATTCCTATACCACCTAAATGTTCCAGCCAAATGAGTAGCAGGGGAGACATGTCTCACCTGCTGACTCAGCAGTCCTGGGCCTGGTTCCATAATATTGCCAGGTGTTCCAACATCCCAAGAAAACACTGTGCTAGTACAGAAGGAGGGTGGTCTTTGAAGGTCTGTGTATCAGTCTCCATAACCTGGGAAAGAAAGCCTTTGAAACCGTACTTTCCTCCCAAGGCCTGAAAGGCCAGAAAGGGCCCATTTGCCTAAAGGAAGAAGCCCGATAACACCTTTGGATACTCACACCCCAGTCCAGGAAAGGTGGCATCACCTTCATCTGTCAATCAATATGTAACTTCTTCACCCCCCGTCCCACCATTTACAGGTCCTCGGAACAAAGGACTCTCTCTCTGGCCACCCTAGGGCGAGCTTGCCCCCCCAGCCTTTGGTCACCCTTGCTTTCGCTCTCCCACTCACGAATAAACTTTGCATGCACACTGATAGGCACACTAATAGGATCTGTAATTCTTTACTGCCTAACAGAGAAGAACCAGGGTTTCTCCGGTAACATATTCTCATCTCATGCCCCACCAGTGGTACATACAATGCTTTGAGAAACATCAGCTGAGAGAAAAGAACTCTAGACTTAATAAGACGACTCCATGTCAATTCCTTTTCCACTACTTACTTGCTCTGTGGTCACATTTTATGACCAGTGTAAGGCCTCAGTTTCCCTACATGTTGACTATGGGTAATAAGCCCTACTCCTCTTGCAGGTGGTGGCAGAGACTAAAGAATTCCTACCATCACAAGTGCTTTGGGAAATAGTACCACCACGCATCAACATTGTCCCCTCTGATGATGAATAAGTGTTTAACACTAAGGAAATAATGTCCCTACTTTTTTATTACAAGCATCCCATGCTGGTTGAAAAATCTTTGAAATAAAAAGTAGATCCTTTTGTTCCTTTGCTCTATAGAGGTTGTTGCTGTTGCTGCCAATTCAAAATAAATTACTTCATGAAGCAAGGTCTGTTTATGTTATTCCACTACCTGATGACTTCCTGTGCATAACATTCACATGTGAACATCTCAGCCAAAGGCCCATAAAGCCATTTCCCCAACACTTCACACTCAGCTGTGCTAAACATCTGCTTTTCCTGGCCACCTGAGTTGATGAGTTTTACTTCACACCATGGTGAGGTCCAGGTGTCAAGCGAGAACCCAGGCATTTTCTTTCCTCATTGCTCGAGAGGGGTCTGGGTTTATAGCCCCATTTCCCCCACAAGCTGGTAGCGAGGAAGGCACTGCAGCTGGGCTTCATTACCTTCAATCAATAGCCACAACTTTTTTTGGAAGGTAGCAGACAGGGCTAAAGGTTGCATGCTCGCATTTTCAGCCAGGTTGGAGCTATGGCTATCTGGCAAGATGAATATGAATATAAATCTCAATAAGGAAATTTTTGGTTTTCTCTCTTTGGGGCAAAGACTTAAAAATGCCTGAGCCCTCCCCCTGGGATAACATGTTCCCTAGACTGAGCCTGTGAGTGTGGACAAGGATCTGATCTATTTCTTTCTGCTCTCCTTCATTGTCAATATGAAATGAGAAAAAGTAATGTAATGTTGGTGGAGTATTTTTGATTTAAAAACAAATATTAATGTAAAAATGACACTCAGCAGGTTCCACACCTCCTCCCACTCCTGGAAATATACATTTCAGACAAGCCAGTATTCCTATAATCATATCAACCATTTCACATTACTTCACTTGTCGGGACCGTCAACAAAGCTTTGGCTAGACCGTACCTCAAACCAGGTCCGTGGCATTAAAAAGTCAGAGGAGACAAGCAGAGCGTAGTGTGAACTGACTACATAATCATCACTGTCTCTGTAACTCTTGGAGGCTTGGATATCCTAGCATGAACAGTAATCTGTAATAAATTAGTGAAACCCTGATAGCACAGAGGCCTTTTGTGGGATCCCCTTCCTGACTCCAACAATCCTTAATTATCAAAGGATTTCTTTTGAGCCCTGTGCCCATTTTCACCTTAGGGAACACATCTCAGTATGACAGAGACGTCCACCAGACAACTGATCATTCTAAGAGGAGAGGCAAGATGAACGCAAAGGAAGCATCTCCTAAAGCTCTCATTGCTTGTCTCTGCACCTCTGCAGCCAAACCAGCGCCTCCTAACATGGAAAGAAGGCAGCTCTCTTCCTGAAACAACCCGGGTCATATTTTGAAGACCAGAGCTTACTAAAGAAATTACTCGTAACAACTGCACCAATTCACTGATATCTCAGGTGCTGCTCATCACACTTTTGTATTTAACAGCCTGTGGCCTTGTAACCTCCCATTGCCCCAGCGTTGAGTGCCTCTTCTCCTCTTGCTTCGCACCTCATGCATGAGCTCTGCCTGAGATGAACCCCCACTGCTCCTGCTCCACTGGTAGATCCTGCACCTGTGCCGCCTCCTGCAAATGCAAAGACTGCAAATGCCACTCCTGCTGTCCCGTAGGCTGTGCCCAGTGTGCCCAGGGCTGTGTCCGTAAAGGAGCATCGAACAGGTAGAGCTGCTGTGAGTGACGTCAGGGGGGCCTGCTTCCCAATGTTATGGAGCAATGTGTTGAAATTTGCATTTTTCTTATTCCACCCTGACCCGTTTGCCATATTGTCTTTTCTGTGAAATATGTGAAGGATAATAAAAGTTGTCAACCAAAAAAAATTACCTGTGGACTTCTTTTCTTTAAAAGAAAACAACAGCTCATGGATGGTGGTACAAGCGCAAAAGGAACCAAGAGAACAAACTTACATTCTTTCCTGCAAGGAGATTTGCATGCAGCGACCGTCTGTCTGACACATCTCCATGCTTATTATAGTTGCGTCCTGCCAGGAGTTGGCCTAAGCCACCTCCATTGCATATCTGACGAGAAAACATCGCTATTTTTAATGGCCCCGGTTGACTGTAAATAACTGTATTCATTTAACTGCTCGGGATTTTCCCTTCTTGTTCCTTTATTGCAGAAATTTACTAAAAAGTGTTATGCACTTCACATGCACTGCACCATTTGATCCCCCAAACTAAAATAAGCAGAATGCCCCCCGCCCCAGTCCCACTTCACAAGCAGGAAAACCCAGACAGGGAGAGGTCACAAAACTTGCCGTGGTCAATCAGGGTTTACACCTGAATCTTCTCCAAGTCCTACAGGTTCTGCTAAACGAGCTCCAACTTCTCTTCCCTCTGTTCTGAGCTATCTTAATTGTCATCACTAATTACACTTGGCCCTTGAGCAACAGGGGTCTGAACTGTGCGCTTCACTTATACTCATGTGTGGATTTTTTTTTTCAATACATGCAGTTTTGCACCCGCAGATTCAACCAAGTGCAGACCGAAATCATCATTTTCACATTCTCAACCGCAGATTGCCAGACTGCCAACCACTGATTGAAAATACTGTTTTCCATCCATGGCTGGTTTAATCCAGGGATATGAAGCGCCAACTTGTAGAGTCAAAAGCTGTACATGGAAGTTTGACTCCACAGACATCCGAGCTTCTTACCCTGCGTTGTTCAAGAGTCGCTGTGCTAACTCTCCTCTCGGCCAGAAGCTTCCCCTCTCCTTTCCACCCTTGCCTGGAAGTCCAGCCTCTCCGGGCTCCTCTAGGACCTGCCTTCTTTGCATCTTGTCTCTTCCCCTTCCCACTGACAACCTCCTTCTCCTTCGCTGTCTGAGGCAAAGTTCTGAAAAGCCAGCTACACTGGTCCCGTTGCTCAATTCCTATCTGCTGCTCACTCTCTTGGATACCCACCAAAAGGACAGCTTCAATGCACTGATGGTCTTTCCCTTTATTTTTACTACATTCTGATTCTACTCAGACCTCAGGCAAATAAGTATATGCTTATCTGTATGCATATATATATGTGTGTATATATATATATGTATATACATATATATACACATTTTTCTCCATTAATTTTTGAAAGCACCTTACAAATATTTTTTCCAGGTCATTTGTTTTCCCTTTGTTGAACAATTCGAGCTACCTGGAAGTAAGAACTATGTCCTCTTGTTTTCAGTAGTGGACCTTAGGACATGCGTGCAATCAAATTAGAATCAAATAAACTCAGACCCTTTCAACCAAATGGAATCAGCTGCACTTGTTCACTAAATACTGAAAGTTTCACAATGCCAGAGAACAGAAGAAGTAAGAAGAGCCATGTTATTTAGGACACAAAAATTTCTTTTTTGAAAGTTGGCTAATGACATAGAAGCCCCACTTTCCGTAGGTGGAGGAGAGATGAAAAGACGTTGTTAGGTCTGTCAAAATCCTGAGCTGTGTTAGCAGAAAGGTAAGGAAGAAACGACTTTGATGCATTACTTGTGAGTATAAATTGGTAACACTTTTAGGGGGAAAAGACTCATCAATATTTCTCAAAATAAAAAATACATATACTCTGACCCAGCAATTTCACTCTTTTAGAACAAATTCCACAGGTTTACTCATGTCTATGTGCAAAGAAACATGTGTTGTAATATTCATTGCAGCAATTAAAAAATGAGGCAGCTCAATATCATAAAATTACCTCCAAGATAACATAACAAGAAAGCAAAATGCAGAACATCATGTATAATGCTCGTATTTATAGAGGCAGGACACACACACACACCTGAAAAGGCTGTAGAACCATAAACACATACAAAAACATTTGTTGGAAAGACTGTCTCTGGCATCTTACAGCAGAAAATTATCTTAGCTATTGTCTCTGGGGAGAGGAATGGAGGGCCGGAGACTGGGGGTAGGAAGGGAACTCACTCTCTCTAGAGTTTTAAGCACTAACTGAAAACCTTGCCTTGTTCATGTATAAAAAAAATTTTAATGTTAAAAGCTTGTGTTAATTTGAACATCTTTGCTATAATTTAAACATTTTTTCCCAGTTAAGTGTGCAGAGTTGCTGTAAGATGTGAGAGACAGAGGTAGGCCGACTCAGAATTGAGATGTTTGAGCCACGGATCTAGGATGAAAGAGGATCTTATGGCGCCTTTTACTGGTTTTGAGCTTCGCTGCTTTCAGAACTTTAAATGAAGCGTTACTATAAAGAAGGTACAAATTATTTAATCCATACACAAGAGCCTGTCTGTCTTATTGTTCACACTCATACCTCTTAGGTCACACAGTGGTCATCAGCAATACCCGGGAGGGGTTTCCAGGGACAGTCTCACTGCTCCTCGAAGTAGTTTTCTGTCCTATAGATTTGGGGTCTTGGAATGTAAGCAATAACATTCACCGGCCACAGTCCAGTCTGTTCCCTCTATGGCACCTTTGGTGGATAACGTAAATCATTGTTACTCCATCATTTCCGCTATCCTCGCAAGCTCTTTGTTCCCGATACGCAATTGCGCGTTCATGGCACCACAAGTTCAGACCTTCCATTTCTGGCTCAGAATAATTTTACTTTCTTCCCTCAAGAGCCCCCATAACCTGGCATCATCTCCACAGTCAATCTCACACCCTTGGAGAGAAAGGTTGGTTTTGGAGACCACGATCCCCCAGGTATGTAGGAAGCACCCACGAGAGAGCCATTTGCAGACATCCAGGTACTTCAAGCAGTTCTGGTCTTCATAACAACTATGCTTGGAGAGGCAATTCTACAGCAGCCACCGCTGTCAAGTGGAAATAAATTTTTAATAATAAGAATAGCAGCAGTAGATTGATACTTTGGCTCCTCTGGAACAGCCATCCAGGGATATTCCAGCGTTAAAGTTCTATCAGTTCAAGCAAAAGTTAATGTTTCCACCCCCACAGGGGAACACTGTAGCTCATAATGTCTTTTACAAGCAGCAGAGGACAAGCAAGCACCGAGGAGCTGAGGTCCTTCTCCGTGGCTCTGTTTTCCTCACTAGTCTTTCTTTCCAGCTTTCCTGTAGGTGTGGTAAATCCAAAGGCATAATTCTCAGAAACCATAACTCACACTTTCTCTGGGTGCCAAACAATCTCAGAATGCTTTCAATAATCCACTTTCCCTTCTCACTTCAGCTTCTGGCAGTGATCAAGAACAGGACACCACCTCATTTGCCCTCCGCAGTCTTGCTCATGCGCTATCAAGACTCACCTATGGGAGCAGAAGGACTTTCAGGCATGCAACGTGAATTTATATCTTTACACATCTAATATACTGACCATTCCTGAATCTTCATGCAGTTTGAAAGAGACACAATGCAGGGAAAACCTGAATTGACTTTAGCCTGATTTTTGCTTGAAAGAAGAACTTATAAATCACTCTATATGTCAAAATATGCTTTTTCCCTGATCCAGTCGAGTCGAGTCGAGTCGAGTCGGCAGCCGTCCGTCTCGAGAGACGATGGTGTAGCTTCTTAAGAGTCTATCTGCACCGCCGAGAATGGTTGTGCAGTCCGACTCGGGAGTGACACGGTATCTGTCTCCTCCCGTGTTGAATCGACATCTTGCGATGACGCTGGAGTGTCCTCTCCAGTGAAGCTGAAGCTACAGAGCCTGGGCAGAGTGATATGGAGGGTCTGCTGTTGCCCATGCAGCAGACCACCCCCTCTCTTCGCAGCTGAAGGGTCCAAGGGAAAGACGGAGTCAATACAGCTTGGCTTCAGGTGCGCCGCAGGAGTTGCCGGTGTTGACTACAACGTCAAACCGCCTTAGGTACTCCGGCTCCGGATTTTCTGTCGGGGTTTACTCCCTTAGCCTTTCCCCTGAAGAGGTATGCCGCAAGGCAGCGGAGGTTTTTTGGAGTCAGAGTTTTCCTTCTCTGTCCCTGATCCAGTAATCACTCTTAAAAACTTGGGAGATCTAAACTAGACCTTTTTATCTACCATGGGCCCTGACTGGGTTACTTATTTAATTCAGCTGAGAATGTGGGGTGTTATGTTCTATTAATTCACAAATGGCCTATTTTTATAATGATACAGAGCCAACTTGTTTTTGAGATGCTGGACTTATATAAATACAATGCAGTAAGGAGGAACTCTCCATTTTGACTTAACCTTGTTTCTGTCCTACCTATTCACATAAGAAAAGAAAAAGTCTCAAATACTCTCAAGTTTCAAAGACATATTTTTATCTGTATGTTTACTCAAAAAGGAGATCAAGTCTATGGTTTCATTTTCATATTTTAAATTAAGAGCAATATCCTAAGCCAATCCAAAAACCCAAGCTATTCTGAATTAAAGCTAAAATTATGAAAATTAGTTATAAGTACAAATTATGTCTGTTTTTTGAACCATCTGTAATGTACAGATGTAATTTAGCCACACTTTGTATTAAAAGGTTTTAATGGTTTTAAAAGGTTTGTGTCTTCTTTCTTCTTTTTCTTAAGACTAACTTGTTCAGGTTCAATGGCACAAAGACCTGGAGCTAACTACTATTACTCATAAGGGATTTTCAAAAATTCAAGTGCAGGGAGAGAATAAAAGCTCTTGACAAATGTTTGCCTATGGGAGGAAGGCAGGGAAGCAGGAGGGAAGATGAGCAAGCAGACAGAGCTTTATGATTCAAAGTGATGGCTTGTGCTAAATTCCTCATAAAAAGGTAAATTCTCAAGGATCGCCTTTCAACCTCAAGTCTGGAGGTTGATTTCGCGCATGACTCCTAATGGCATCCATGATCCCATGACTCAGAAATACCAGGCCATTTCAGGCCCAATGCTTTTGCCAGCCAATATCTATGTCTCCATCTTTTAAAAGCATAACTTTCTTTCCTATTTTTACCACTCAACTTCAAATGTTCTCTTTTGGTCTGAGCTATGAAGTCAGCATAAAACAGTCAGAACTGACTTTTCAGATGGTTTTTTTTTCCGACTTTGGGAGAATGTTCTGATGAAAGGGGGAGAAAAGCATACTCTCAGAACTGTATAGGTTTTTTAGCAGCCTTCTTTCAAACTGTTCCATTCACTTAGAAGGACCTCCTCTCTCCCCTCCCCATATCCATGTCCTTCCCACCCTCCAAGTCACATTAAAGACTGTTCTAATGACATTCCTTCCCCTAATACCTAGCAAAGGGCCAACCCCCCATGAGCACTCTGAGAATTAATTGTAGAAGACTGATGCTGTTTCAGCCCTTCTAAGTTGTAACCTTTTGAGACTTTCAGGTACCCACAGGATGTCACTCAAGGCAGGGCAGAAGCTAAATAAGATAAAACTTAGGCTAACAACACTTGGTCTAAAGCTTAGCTGTAACTAACATCTCTGAGGAGGCATGCCTCTACCCATGCTATATAGTCAACCAACGGCCTCCTTCTCACCCTTCCTCACTCTTCTGAAATGCTACCCACAAACGTTTCACCCTGGCTTGTCAAAGTTGTTGGCAGAGGAATACATGGCTCCATTTCTTTTCCTGAAAGTATAGTCTGTTTCCCAGAAGAAAATGTTACTGTTACCAGTAAGGAAGTGGGACTGGAGCAAGTCCTCCTTGGGCTGGCCAGTAGTGTGCAGGTTCGTAACTTCATGCAGGAAAGATTTCACAATACAAAGTCCAGGTGATTTTGAGACAACATTTATTCAGCTGGGGACAGTGAACCAAGGAAGGACTTAGGAGAGAGGAAGCAACAGGAGAGCCCAGGGCAGGGCAGCTTTGGCGCTCTAGACATTGTTATCGGAAAGAAATGAGCCTAGGTGGGGCTGCTCACTAGAAAGTTGGAGAAAAGGGGCCTTGGAGACAGGTTCAGGGGGTTATCCCAGGATGAGCTGCCACTGCCCATTGCTCCCCTGGTTGCAAGTCTCATGGGGTCCCTTAGAGTTTGGTAGATACACGCCTGAGAGGGAAGGAGAGGGGGAAGGGAAAGGCGTGGGTGTGCTCCCAGAAGGGTTCTTAGTTTGTTATTGTTGTTGTTTTGAGTTTTTAAAAGCTGGGGGTTTAGGGGAGATTTTAGGGGAGGATCTTAATAGGATATTCATCACCTTTATGCTGACACACCAAAATGAGATTTATTCCCAATTTCATCTGTCCTTGGGTGTGGTTGGCAAAACACACTAATTGGATTCCTGTTCTCTATCTCCCTGAGTACAGTGATTTAAGCTATTAACCCTCCGGTTGGGGAAAAGTACAAACCATTTACTGTTAAGTGTCCTTGTTTGAGGGAAGATAGGATTTATTAGATGGCTGCAAACTTCTTGGCCATTTAACTACATGTCTGTTTCCCTATTCTACTTGTCCTGGCTTATTAGCCTGTCTCATTGTTTCCGAAGACCAACTGGGGTCCTGCCATCCAGCTGCCACCCTCTAGGCAAAATTCCAGAGGCAGAGGTTTGGTGATAAGGGAAAAGGAGTCTTTATTCAAAAGCTTCACAATTTTGGAATAACAGATTTCCACATGAATCAGTCACTTAAGCCTATATCAATTAAGACTAAACTCTTTAACACCTGAGTTCTCCTATCATTCCCCCTGTTAGTTTTGTTACCTTATTTCTATTGGGTTAGTTTACAAACTAAAACATAAGATACAAAAGCTACACAATTTTGGAAGAATGGCAGGCTTCTGCCTCAGAGCTTGTCCCCTCTAGAACACCCAAAGAATAACCCTGCCACCCTCTTCCAGGCCAGCCTGATTGTGGGCTGTGCCTGGAGTTCCTACCCATCTAAAATACTGTCCATTGGCAAATGCAGGCAGCTGTAGCACCACTATCCAGGTATCCTCGAGGAAGAAGAGAGCCAGAGAGCAAGCCTGAGATGCCAAGCCAGAAAGCTAAACCTCTTTTATTTCAAATCTTCTAGCCCATAATTCCATGTGCTCTGGAGGCATTCAGCTTCCTAGCTAATCCCTTCATCCTAGGCTGCTTACCATCACCTCAAACAGCCTCCTCCTAGAGCCCCTCCCTGCTCCTCCCCAGTAATCTGATCAGATCTCTCTGTATCATTACTATTGGACAATCAAACATGTAAGTGTAGAAAAAATTGTAAAAGCCTTTGAAATGAACCAAAAAAATCAGAAGTTGTCTTCAGTTAAAAACTAGGCATGGGTCTAAGTGTCATCTTCTAAGGTATTTGACTCCATGAGGCCCTTGTGCCTTTTACTGACTTCGCACTATTTTACTTTCAACTCTGCAAATTGTAGATAACTGACAGTAATGCAAATGATTCTTTTTGACAGACATGCAAATTAATTTTTCCCTGAAAATACAATTGATTTTCTTCCCCTGCTGTGGAATGAACCCAGCTTTGCATATTTATAAATTTATTGCTGTATTATTACTGGTTCTTTGAATTCTTTGAACCAGATGCAACATCTACTGGTTTCCTCATTAACTGATGACTTTAAGAACATCTCTAACATGTGTTAATTTGATATCTGAGATTCATGATTGTACTTTATTTTGTAAATTATCCTCTAACACAAGGAATCCAGGAGACAGCAAACATTATTCTTTACTTTCCTCATTGAAGAATCCATGGAGTTCACCTCTCATGGGCATCAAAGAGCCCCTCCTTTCTGTTTTCTATTCTTGTTCTCTTCCATGCCCACCACTAATGTCTTCTCAGTCTTTTTAGTCATTTACATCCTGCCACCCCGCCCCCTGCCACAATGATGGGCTCTCAGACATCCAGTTCCATGTGAAGGAAGGAGAAGAATATTCTGATTCTTCTTTTTAGCACAGAACAACTATGAGGGAAAAACATTAAATAAACCTTTCTTTTGCTAGTATTGTTGGTGGTGGAAATTAGGCTCTCCCATAGGATCGTAAGGAAAACTTTCTAAGGACCCATGCACAGGAGAATGGTATGGCAGAATTTATTCAAGTGGAAGTAGAAGATTCCCCTGGGTTTCCAATGTCCTATCTCCCCCCATCCCACCATGGAAAAAGTCAAACCATGTCCTCAGCAAGGCCGAAACAAAAGCCAATGTCCAGAGTTTCTGCTTCATATTAAAGCTCAGTCCTCCAGAGCCCACGCTCTCTGCTGTGGGCCCCAGTAGCTATTAGACCCACATGGTGGCACACTCTCAGACTAGAGAGAATGTGCAAACACACAGGGTGAGTACCTTACTGTGAATGTGTGTATGTGTGTGTGTGTGTGTGTGTGTGTGTGTGTGAGAGAGAGAGAGAGAGAGAGAGAGAGAGAGAGAGAGAGAGAGAGAGACTTTTTTTCCCCTGGGATTATATCAGCTTGTGTTTGGGACAGACCAGGTGCTTTTGCAAAAGAACCAAACAACTTCCCAAGCTTTCACGGGCTTTTGATAAGCTCACCCCCTAGTTAGACAGGCTTCCATGGTCAAGCACTTCCCTCCCTCTGTGTCCCCCTCACTACCACCACGAACAATTCAATACTGGACAGGCAAAGAAAAGAGTGTTAATCCCCTTGGTGAAGCAATGCTGTTGTCTCTGGAGTGTAAAAAGCTGTCGTTTCCTGGTGAAACAAATAGCCTTATGTTCCCTAGTTTATTAAGCTCAGTGTTTAATTCCCTTTGCTTCTCTTTCTTTTAATAACTATTTAACTACCTACAGTAACAGTACCAATGACGCATCAGACCAAAACTCCAGTGTGTTACATTAATTCAAATTGTCAGTGATCTCTTCCAACACATAAGGTGGAAATGGAGGGCCTAAAACTCCATTCTGCCACTCTGCACTTTCTTCTTCTTCCTGTTGAAAAGGCACATTACTAAATGTGTCTTCAATCAATGAGGATGGTTTCTCTTAATCCCCTCTCCTCTTTCATTCTACTTCTTTCATGGCTTTCAACCAGTTATGTGCAACAACAATTGAGCATTTGCTATGTGCTCTACTTGCTGGAGATTCAGACCTCAAAATGCTCACGGTTTTGAGAGAACCAGCGCCACACCAATGGATAGTTATAATACAACATAGCCATGCAGCACTTAATAAATCTGTACATTTTCAGAATGACTGTTATGAAGATGTTCATTCAGCCTGTGGCTAACTAAGCCTCAGTACAGCACTCAGACCTAGCGTCCTTGAATTCTTTGGCCTTAAATTGGAATAAACCCAAACCTCTCCAGACCAGAAGAATATGTCTGAACACAAAACAGTAGAGATTAGATATTTTAAATAGTTAGTTATCGAGTTACTACTCACAATCCAGAAAATGTCAATGCGTAGTTGGCTTTCAAGATGACAATTTATGAAATACAGGGTTAAGGAAGCTATCTTGAAAGGCAATTTAAGTAATTGGGACACTGTGTTGAGACTCAACATGGTGGGGAGGGTCAGCTCTGCTTGGGGTGCCTTCCTAAAGTGAATGGGCAATTTATTTCCTTGACCTCCAAGAGGTTTCCAGAGTTTGTCATGTTTATGAGTAATTTTTAAAGTACACTCTAGATCTCCTTTCCTTCCCAACTGCTCAGGCTTCACTAGGCTTTTAAACTTTCTATTTTATTACAGTACAAACAACTCTACAAGCAGGCCTCCTGCTTCTCCCCTCAGGCTATGCAGAATTATTCATACTCAACGTCTAAAGAGGAACATCAGCATGAAGGAAAACAGGAAGGAGTGAAAACAAATTAGCAATCCAAACAGCCCTCTCGCTGCCTGTCAGGAGAAGGCCTTTGGTGTCTCCTCCCAAAGCCAAGGGGTTTTCTGAGTCAAAGATTAAAGGATACATTTCAGGGCTCAGAGAACAAACACACTGTGAAACGTATATCCACCCAAGGCAACCAGGACAAATTCCGCATATGCAGAGCCAGGGTGTGCCTGAAACCCTGCGGTGAGGCTCTAAAGCCAGACAGCCTGGCTGAATATTTGGTATTCTGCATCCATCAGGCACAGGTCTAAAAGTGCATATCATATTTTCCTTCATGCTTGGGTAGGGGAAAAATAAGGAAAGGAATGGAAAAACAAGAAAGAAGAACGATAAGCCATTAAGCTGTCTCTGGAAGTGTTGTAAAGCCTTACCTGAAAGCCATTGTTCTCAGCTGGGGTGACTTTGCCCCACAAGGAAACATTTGGGAATGTCTGGAGACACTTTTGATTGTCACGACCAGGGGTGGGAGCTGCTACTGTCATCTAGCTGGTAGACAACAAAGAGGATGTAGGGATGTAGTTAAACACCCTGTAATGTACAGGTCAGCCCCCACAACAAAGAATGTGATGGCCCCCAAGTCAAGAGTGCTGAGGTTGAGAAACCCTGCCTTAAAGAGACTAAGCAGTGAAACTAGAACTTCCTCCCTCTCTCTCCTTCTCTCGCTCACACACACGCACACAGTTGACTTCAGAGCTGTGAAACCCGTGCAGTTGCCCAGGGCCCCACACTCAGGGGATGGATATAATCCCCGGCCGTTGCCATCTTGAAATTCCTAATACTTTTGAACTAGAGACTCAACATTTTCATTTGACCCTGGGCCTGCAAATTATGTAGCTAGTACTATGCACAGATGCACATGCACGAAGGGGACTCAGCCATTTACTGGAGCAGAACCACGTGTTTCCCTCCCACTCCCTTCCCAGCCCCAACGCTCCACTTCATCATAGTAGTGCACGTTCTTGTTCTGTTTTTAAAACCCCTTTTTTGGGTTCCGGCAGAGTTGAAGCTGGAAGATCTACCCACCTCATGGACTTCAAAGTGCCTGCAGATTCCTTTGTTGCCCATCAAACTGCCTAGGAAATTCACACGAGGCACCAAGGGCCAAGCAGTGAATTGTGTGACATAAAAGACGTTTTCTCAAGGACCTGGAAAAAAGCTATAGGGACTGTGGAGTATATTTTTTCTCTACAAGACAGTAGGGCTTTGCTCCAATAACCCTTGCAGCGACAGCAAAAACACTGCAAGACAAACATCTGCATACCGACACTTTGCTTCTTATCAATCACTTTCAATCCACTGCTAGAGGTCCATCAGCAACAATTTACTGAGCAGTTGTGAAGGGATGGGAGACCCTGTCCTCAAATAATCCTGTTCACTTTTCTAAAAGGATCTCTCAAAATGTCCTATTTATGCAATAATCTACAACGCTTATATGAAGAAAAGAAGAAGAAAAAAAACACGAACGCAACCACAAATCCAGTTTTTGAATAGCACACCAGTACGAGAACCCTGCCTAAAAGATCCAGGCTGCTTTCGTGGAGACCTGCCAGACGTGCCTCTGCTGCCATCTTCTGAGGAACCACCCAGCACACCCGTTTATGAGCATTGGCCACTTGGGAATCCCGCTGAGCACTTTAGAACTGCACGTACAAAGTAAATGGGCTTTGAAAAAAATATTAAAGCACAAATCACAGTCGCTGCCACATTAGTAGTAAACAGTTGAGGCCATCAATAATAATTTCCAAGTTGCAGGCGATTTGACTTCAAACCATACCCAAGGAGCAGAATTCAACGCCGCGGGCCGTGAGCAGGCAGCCTTGACTGTGCTCTGGGACTCTTCAGGGACCTGTACAAGGATCATGGGAAAGGCTGAGGGAGAGAGGCAACAGGCTCTGATTGGAACAGCTTGAATTCTGAAGATAGAGGCTTTTGCTTGTCTGCTCCTAGGAAGGAGAGAAGATCAAAGGCTGTAAGCCTGCGTTTCCAGGTAAAGTAGAAATATGATCAATGTGGGTTCTTAGGCATCACCCAAGGCATGCCTGTTTCTCCTGCAGAGCAACCCAGACCAAATCTGCAATAACAATGATGATGGTAACTGTGCATTTTTCATAAAGGCAGGGACTTGATTTCATTCACTGCTGTATTCCCAGGAGTAGAAGAGGAGTTCATAGGAAGTGCTCAAAAGATATATGCTTACCAAAGAAACAGTCACAGCTGTCACTTATTGATGACATGTTTTATGCCAAGTCCTTTAAAGCTCTTATCTCATTTCATCTTTATAATAACCTATGAGGTATGTGTTATTTTCCATGGATTATTAATGGAGAAAGTAATATTAAGCAGACTTGGTAATGGCCAGACTGACCAAAGAAAGAAGATTCATGTTATGCTACTTGTAACCCATGGCATCAGAGAAGGAAAACTCTGACTCCAAAAAACCTCCGCTGCCTTGCGGCATACCTCTTCAGGGGAAAGGCTAAGGGAGTAAACCCCGACAGAAAATCCGGAGCCGGAGTCCCTAAGGCGGTTTGACGTTGTAGTCAACACCGGCAACTCCTGCGGCGCACCTGAAGCCAAGCTGTATTGACTCCGTCTTTCCCTTGGACCCTTCAGCTGCGAAGAGAGGGGGGGTCTGCTGCATGGGCAACAGCAGACCCTCCATATCACCCTGCCCAGGCTCTGTAGCTTCAGCTTCACTGGAGAGGACACTCCAGCATCATCGCAAGATGTCGATTCAACACGGGAGGAGACAGATACCGTGTCACTCCCGAGTTGGACTGCACAGCCGTTCTCGGCGGTGCAGATGGACTCTTAAGAAGCTACACCATCGTCTCTCGAGACGGACGGCTGCCGACGAACCCATGGCATGGTGGGCTAATAATAATAATAAAATCAGTTATTGGGAAATTACTGTGTGCCAGAAGGTACTCAGCATTATCTTGTTTACAGGATATCGCCATTGTACAGATCAGGGTCAGAAAGTTTAAGCTGTTTGCTGGGATTCCAGCCCAGGACTGCCTCATTGACTGCGACTTCTTCTCCCCACATACCTTGGCTCTCGTGATACGTGTCTGGCTGCACACCTTCCTCCAGGGAATGAATGCCCATGAGAGTAACAGCAGTGTGAGCCAGTTCCTACATGGAATGCCCCCCACAACTGGCCAACTGCAAGATATTATCTCCCAAAATATTTAGCAGCATGGATACCAGGGGAAAAGGAGTCCTGAAATAGCAATCTGAAGGTTCAGGTTGGTTGGTTTACAATGGAATGGAGTCTCCTTAATACAATGACAAAGCTCAAAAGGTCAGGAGGAAGAAGAAAGCATGCAATCATGGCTGCAACTTGGCTTCTCTACTTGGCTGTCCTGTCAACACTGCAAATTTCACAAATTTAACAAAAACCTTGGATTATCCACATAAAAATTCGCACACAAATAATACAACCCCTCAACATGCACAGTACAGTGGGGCAGACAATATGTCCTTATTTGAAGGGTAACACCACCTTTTCAGAGTATGTGAATAGAGCAATATATCGAGGTTGCACAGAACAGCATGTGCCTATCAGAGCTGATGTATACAACATGTGCCTATTGAGACTGAGGAGAATAACACGTGCTTATCCAAATTAAGAAAAAACATGTTTACGAGAAATTGTGCCAAACCAACAGGCCTTTGTAACCAAAAGAAGCATAAAAGCAGAGGACTTCAGCCCATGGACGACACCCCTGGAGTGCAAGACAATTTGAGGTGTTCTGCACATTCTGCCTTAAGACAGAGAGCCACGCTGAGCTTCTGTCCCTCTGACTCGGCCTTGCAAGGTGCCAACTGTGCAGCCTGTTTGCCTCCTGAACCCAGACCCGATCAGGGCTCTTGGGACTCAGGTTCATTACTCCCCAATTCTCTGTGTGATGTTATTGCTGATTGTTTCTGAGTAAGTATTGTTGTTATTAGGTTAGTGTGGATTTGGATGGAATCTGCATTAATAAAAACTGAGTGAATGGCACAGTGACCTGTGTTGACTCACTGTTATTCCTCAGTGCCGGTGTCACCTATTGAGCTGCTTGGTCACATAGGCATCCCGGCGCTTTCGGTTCCTAAGGCCCAGGTCAGACAAAATGACCAGGGACCGAAGGCTGACTTATAGGAAAAACTATATTGCAAAACACACTCACAACACACGCAGTAGACCCCCTTGGAGAGGAACAAGGGGCAAAGAGTGGCTTCCTACAGCTCTCAGTGGGGCCCTTGTACGACCACTCCCCTAAGCATTAAACCGAACCATAGGGATACCATCTAGGCCTCCGTTGTGTTTCAGCTCTGGGCCCAGAAAAACAGCAAAACCAGGTGAAATGACACCATGGCTGACATCAGGATCAGCCTCATGACTAATGATCCTTTCCCCTGGTGCCTACCAATCAGTGGAGACCTCGACCCTGAAAGGACACACCTGGAAAGCTGATGACTCTTCTATTGAGATCTTCCCTTTAGAACTTCACTTAATACCCTCCAGGTGGAGGACCCCGTGTGTTCTCTCTAAGGGGCATGCCCACGCCTTCCCCTACCCCTTCCCCAGGCATGATTTCCTTGCCTCTCGCTCTCTCTCCTAAGCTCCAAGGGTCCTTCCTATGCCTCTGTAACTGGTTTCCTGAGTCCATGTCTTCCACGTCTCACTTCTTCTATCTCTGTGACTTTCTAAATAAACTCTCTTTTATAGTTTGAGCCTTGGATCTGAATTCTTTATTAGCCAAAACTCAAGTACCGAGGTGGCTGACCCGAGGCGCGATCACTGGTAACATTCTGGTGCCGTTTTACTGCCAACACAATTATTTTTATATTTATTGAACTAAAACAATAGCATACAAAACAAAAAGATTATCAGTAACATTTCATAGAATTTAAATTCATAATAGTGGGTGTGGTAGAATTAATTTCCTCACTTATTAGCCGAGTTTGAATTCAACATTTTGAGACTTCCTTCACACACAATTCTAAAGATACTTATAAATTTGTTCTGCTTTGTAAGCAGATAATATGAACTAAAGAGGCATTTTTCTTTTGGGTGTGTTCTCCAACCAAAAGTTGGATGGTTTCCTAAAACTGAATGTATCAGAGTCATTGAGTCACTTTTCCCAAGTTATAACTCAAAAAGGCTAGCAATTTGTGGATATTTTTCCAAAATTTTTACTGTTTCAGAAAAAGAATACAGAGTATTATAGAATCAATTGTTCGGAGATATCAATGAGAAAGGTTGCCTATACTTCAGTTAAATGTGGGGCAAGGAATGAAAAGTGGGGAGGGGGTGGGTGGAGCAGTAGTTAGGCCCATGGCCTGGAGGATTCAGATCTAAGGTGCCAAGTCCGTTTTTCATCCCTCCACCATGTCGAGTCATACTGAACTATGCTGTCTCAAGATTCTGACTCAGGAGGCCTGCAGAGAGGTCTAGATATCTGTACATTTGCAACTCCAAAGGCATTCTGACCTGAAGTCAAATTCGGAAAACACTGTTGTAGGCTGGGCACTGTGAAAGGACTGGGTCACAGGAATAAAAAGATAACCAGGATTTGGGATTACCTACAGGAAGTCTTGTCTGGGAGTAACAATTGTATAAACATGTATTTCAGTGCAATATGAGAAATGCTTGAAGCACGTCCCCATGAAAGTACAGAGAGAGAGCACTGTCTCCAAGGCAGAATCATATTTGTTCTGAAAGGATGAGGGAATTTTGAGAAGATGGAACAAGGACTCTCCAATGTTATTTGCAATTTTCTATGTTTCCAAATACCTAACAGAAAGGTATTCTCTTAACCACCCATGAACAGACCACAGAGAATCACAAATTGGTCTTAACCAGCCCATGTTCCTTTAGTGCTTCGTTTGCTAAAACACTACTATCATTACTACTAATAATAATAATAATACTATAATAATAAAAGAAAGCTAAAGGAACCTGACAGGTTTTTCTTAAAGCAGCATCTCAGACTGTACCCTAGGTGAAGGGAAACCAGCTTGCCTTGGTTGGCCTGTGGCCTGAGGTTGCTACAGCAGGAATCAGACACTTGAACCAAACGAAGGAGTGGAACACAGTTTTGAAGATGGAAGATAACTGACTATAGCACATAAGAGCTAGCACAACTGTCGTTTAAAAACATTTGGGTTCTTGAGAGTAGTGAGATGTCTTACAGGGGTACTTCCTGGTTGGAAATGTAAGCTGGAGAGGACCTGGTACTGCCTTTGATCTTTATAATCATGTGCCAGTTGTTAGCTTCCAAGAGATCATAAAGATATTCCGTTAGTTTTGAATTCCTTTGTAGAATACAATGTCTAAATGTGCACACATTTACAATATGCACAGCTATTATAAACCTAGCTATAACTAAATGTAACAATAAATTGTTCTCTTTAGAAGATTCCTGCAATTATATTTTAAAAGCTTTTGAAAATGTATATGTAGAGCTGGTTTTCAGAAAAGAATATAGCTACTCAGATATGCACACAGATTTGGTAGAAATCAACTTGAAAAGTAGTGTCATAAAAACATTTGGAAATAAAGAGAATTGGGGTTTGAATCAGACTGAACCATCAATTAGCTGTGCCAACTTGGGCAGTTGCTAAGTCTCTCAGATCTTCAATTTCACTACCTTTAAAATGAAGATGGTACAACCTGCCTGAGGGGAACAGTAAGTAGATAATTACGTAAAATTTGGTCATTTTTCATGTGATAGGATAGGTTTATCGGGTTCACTATACTAGTTTTTACTCTGCTGTGTTAGAACTTTTTCAAAGTAAAGCCAAAAAATGTTAAAATAAAAAACCAGTAATGGACACAAAGCTATAGAAACAGCAGGAAGTCGGTGGTTGCCAGCGGTTAGCGAGGAGAAAAATCTGAACAGGTGACACACATGTTTTCTTTTGCTTTTTGGTTTTTGGCAGTGAAACTATTCTGTATGACACTGTAATGTGTGACTACATGTCATCATACCTTTGTCCAAACCCACAGAAAGTCCAACACCAAGAGTGAACCGCAACGTAAAATATGGGCTTTGGATGATAATGGCGTGTCTGTGTGAGTTCCTTGATGGTAACAAATACACCCCTCATAATGGGGGAGGCTGTGCACCTATGGGGGAGGGGACATAGGAGAAATCTCGGTACCTTCTGCTCAGTTTTCTGGTGAACCTAAATAACTGCTCTCAAAAATTAAAGTCCGTAAAAAGAAAAGAAAAAACTTACTGACACCAACAGCCTGGCCTCTTGAGAAAGAAAGGCAATCATTGGCAAACATTTGTGGTAATATTCAAATAAATGCCGAAGATGAAAATGACCTGGTGTGCCACGTAACTGGAAAAGCAAGTAAGCTTAAATCTTTTCTCAGGCAGAAACCCAGAGACACAAAAACGATCTTATTTACAAACCTCCAGGGTGAGTTGGCCGACCCTTCGCCTTTATGAAACAGCCATGCCTCTTCATGGTCCCATTTTCTGCCAATTGTCAAATGTTCTCTAGAAAAAGACAATATCCAAACTTATCAAAAAACATACACACACCAACCTTCCACTCTATCGTTGAATAAGAGAAAAATTAATGTCTTTGTAGATATATTTAGGCTTTTTTAAAAATTGCGTTTCCTCACGGAGACCCGGGGAAAGCTCGACGCTAACGACAACAGTGGGTCAACAGTGACATCTAGTGGTCAACTAGATTCTTTCTCCTGGATGCAGATAGGAGGATCCTGCTGTTAATAGATCCTATCACGGGTAACCAACCAACTGAGATCATTCAAACGCACTCACCTGAGCACTTACAGCGCTGCCTCCACAGATACTCACAGGGAAGGGATGCAGGCAATCTTAATTCCGCAGAGACCCAACACCCCCCCAGCCATGGGCAACACCTGGAGTTAAGGCGTTGGTTCCATCCCCTCGGCCTCAGCCTCCCCTCTATCCCAAGGTCAAGATAGGGTAATAAACCCTGGAGTACAAGAGCACGAGGTGATTGTCTAAGCGCCTTCTCTTGGCATTAATTGAATTAGATCTTGTTAACTTTGGAAAAGAACCCTGGTTTTGCATTAACCTTTTACTGACAGCCTCAATAAATAAAGTAAATTCTGGAGGAAACTTACCCTATTGCATTCTATAATCAAGGGGCTGTATTTTATCTATATATGCCAGTAATTTTCAACACTTTTTACTAGCAGTGGAACTTTTTAGGGGGGAAAATAAAATATTACTTGGAGCGACAATGTTACAAAGCATAGATAAATTTAGTTAAAAAGAGGTTAAATATGGCCTCTCTGTTTAAAGCACAGCTAGATAGAACTGGAGACCCGTCTCTCGGGAACTTCCTGAACCCCTCCTCACGTCACTCCACCTGCCATGGCCCCCACATATTATCCTAGCCTAGCCACTCTTCCCCAGCTTGTGAGGCTTTTCTGCAGAGCCCTAGTTCCTCCCAACGCAAGCCCTTCCAAGACGCATCTATTTTCTTTAGGTGACCGTTGACAGAAAGGAACCCGCAGACCTACGCAAAGGAGGAGGTACTTTGATATAAGGAAAGGTGTAATTCACTTAACACAGAAAGCCACACACAGCAGGAGGCTGGGCAGCATTCTTCCAGGTGGGAAAACCAGCGCCTTTCTCTCTCCATCCATGCAGGTGCCCACCCTCATTCTTACTTACCCCTGCGCTAATGGCACCACATCATTGGATGAGAATACCCTCAGACCCATGAGAAATGCCCTTTGCCGTTCTTCTGGGAAATCTTATGCCCACTGCTCCCTCCCCAGGGCACCCCACCTGTCTTCTTACAGACGATGCCAGCAAAATTCTGAAGATTTACTGGAAGTTAAGTCAATGGCCAGTATCCCAAGGTGAATTTCACAGGGGAGCATCCCCCGAACAGTCCCCTGTTTCAGGCAGCCTGAAACATGTTCCTAAAACTTTGCACCTTGGAGCCTTCTCTATAATTACATATTTATTTACTTCTTCATCCACTAAGAGAACATAAATGAGCATCTTCCAAACTCTCCAAACCAAAAACGAGGCATTTGTCTGACTGGAAGTCACTTATTTTTCTTGATTGTAAAATTAAAGCATCTTCTAAACAATCAACGGACAGCTGTGTCTCACAGCTGACATGTTGGGGGTATACTTTTGTCAGAAAATAAAGTGAGAAAAACTCCTCTTGGTCCCCTTCACTTGGTCAAAACAGGCACGAGCGCTTGGTAAGCTCTGTATGACAAAAGCATTGTTATTCCTCCTTGAAATTTACTAATGAACATTCACACTGAGCAATTGCCATGAGACAAGATTTCTTCTTACTCCCACATCTTAGGAATTCTTAGGCTCAGCATTGTTGACCTTTTGGACAAATTTTTGCTGTAGGGGCTGTCCTGTGCATTGTGGGATATTTAGCAGCATCCTTGGCCTCCATCCACTAGATGTGCCAACAGCATATCCCCCCAGTCAGGAAAATCAAAAAGTGTCCCCAGGCATGGCCAAATGTCCTTTGGAAGACAAAATTGCCCTCCTCCCCATTGACAAGTCCACCTTATATGAATTTATTATGTAGTCCTTACAAAAATTCCTGTGGATAAGATGATCTTTCTTCTCCTATTTTACAAGTGAGGAAACCAAAAACCGACTAAATTCCCCAATTTTACACAAGCGACCTCAGTTTAGAGCCCAGGAACCCAGCTCCAGAGGGCGTACTCTCAACCACTCTGCTCAGACATCTGCCTCTAAATTCCTACCCCACCACTCCCAGGACCAACTGTATTCTCGGAAGAGCTGGTAACTTTCCTGGCCCTGCCGCAGTCTCGTGAGGACTCGCTACCTCTTCCAGAGGCCTGTGCAGTTGCATTAGATCCCCTTCAGGTTTGCCCTTCTCTGTGAAGCTATTGTTTCTCAGGCCCCGTCAGCTTAGAGGTTACTGGAAAGTTTCAAGAACAGTCACAAAACCCGAGTTCTCAGCCTTCATCTCAGGAGAGCTGAGACGTGGAATTCCACCCTCCTCCTTTAAATTCTTTTCAAAACCTTTGTGTTCCTGATTGACTCCGGAATCACAGCTGGAGCCACTACCAGGGTGATCTCCGTGGGTGCTATTCCTGCAATACCTCATCCAAACTTCATAACAACTGTTTTACCCGTTTTGCTAGGGAGAAAGTTTAGGATTAAAGCACTTAGGTAACTTGCCCAAGGTCACCTTGTTACAAGGCTGAGATCTAAATGACAAAGCCTGTGCCGCATTTTTTTTTTTTTTTTTTTTTTTTTTTTGGATAGGGGGAGAGGGAAGGGAGGGAAAAAAACCATTGATGTGAGAAACATCACTCAGTTGCCTCCCATATGCACCCCGACCAGGACAAACCCGCAACCTAGGCACGTGCCCTGACCGGGAATCACACTAGCAACCTTTTGCTTTGTGGGATGATGCCCAACCAACTGAACCACACCGGTCAGGGCAAAGCCTGTGCTTTCAACCTCTAAGATAAACGGTCCCGTTGGTCGCCCATGGTGTCCCCAGTCTCTGTGGTGAAATTATAGCTCCTCCTTCCTGAAGCACCAACCACCCTGCAAAGACTATGGCCATTTTTGCTGTAGAAGGTACCCATGCTGCACAGATGATTCATTCTAATGCCACTGTCAATGCCACCGGTCCAGGAAGGGACACAGGGCGTAGCTTGCTTAGTCTTCTCCTTTTTTGTTTGTCTTCTTACTTTAAAAGTCAGCTGTGAGCCCATAGTGGCAAAGGAAAAGGAGAATGTCAGTGACGAACACAGTTAGACTCAGAATGTCTCCCTCCATCACTGATCCTTGGTTCTACAATCAAACTCTGCCTCTTGATTCTCTCTTCCCTTAGGATACAGGCTTTCCTCATTCGTTCTCTCAGCCAGTATTTACTTAGTATCTTCCCTATGCCAGCCACTCCACTAGGCCCTGGGAATAGAATAATGAGCAGAGAGAGAGAGATGTGGTACCTGCCTGCTTCATGGAGCTGGCCAGTTACGGAGTAGACAACCCTTAATCTAATAATCACATAAATACGTTTGAGATGATGGCTGTGTTAAGAAGCATGAAGAAAACGTGCATGATGCTCTAAGCTTATGTATATTCTAGCGGGCCCTAGAGCCAACCTGTGGAGTTGGGGAAGGTTTTATTGGTAAACCTATACTGAACTGAAGTATAATGATGTGAAGAATGAGCAGGAGGCAGGAGCAGAAACCAGCCAGAGGGAGGTGGCAGCGTGCAGGTAGCTAGAGAGCGTTGCAAATAAAGAACCAGTGCAGACCTGACCACTGTGGCGCAGTCAGTTGGGAGTCTTCAGGGTCTTGCAGATGGAGTCTGAAGAGACAAGCGAGGCCCAAAATCGCAGGGCCTCATAGGATATTTATACTTTTCCTAAAAAAAAATATTGCTTTAAGCAGGAGGGGACATGAACCCATTTGCATGTTTTAGAAGACTACTTTGCTATGAAAGAATAGACGGGATGGATAGAGAGAGACATGAACCTATCTGCAGAATATAAATGCGTCCCTGGTGACAGCTCCCCTGAAGCACGTTTTGCGGGTTGCCTACCCAAGAGCCTCGCTCCCCTTCTTGCAAACTCACAGGATTGTGCTTTCGTTCAAGATTAGGTACCCAGTTAAAAGTACTCACCTTCTCAGACTCCCTCATATTCATGGTTGGCCCAGTGACCCAGTTCTGAACAATCATATTTTATAAGTAGAACTCTTTTTTTTTTAAGTGACAGATACAGCCAAGTTGGTCTTTGTTCCTTTGGCCATACACTTTCTTCTTCCCCGGATGTAAATGCTAAGTCTGGAGGGAGCAGTCTCTTGAGGATTAAAGTCATGAGTTGAGGATGAGGAACAGAGAGCAAGGCACAGAATACACAACTGATGGATGGAGTGTCCATTGCCAGACTGCTTGCTGCACAAGACAAGTAAGACCTTCCGTGCAGGGTTCTCTGTTAGTCACAGAGGAATCCAGTCCTCACTTCACCCACTAATCCCTCAGACATTCTCAGACATGCCTGAATTGTACAACAAACGCACGTCCGGTTTTCCTCCAAATGTGCTACCGACATTACCTGCCTCAAAATCTCCTGAAGTGGGAAGAGTTGAAACTGCAGTCTCTCAGCCAGGTGATCAAGATTAACATTGTCGTCATAAGTCATGTTGATTTATGTACCCTTCATAGGATGTGATGAAAATGGTACTCTACCTCTGTGTTCTTCCTCTCAATCTAATCACAAGAAAAATATCAGAAATATCCCAACCGAGGTACATTTTACAAAACATTGTACTTTCCCAGTTCTTCTAAATGACAAGGGAAGTCTGAGAAACTGTCATGGCCAAGTGGAGTCAAAGACATGACCACTAATGTAATGTAGCATCCTGGATGAGGTCCTGGAACAGAAAAGAAGCATTAGGTAAAAACTAAGGAAATGTGAATAGAGTGTGGACTTTGGTTAATAAAAATGTATCAATACTGGTTCACTGGATGTGATAAATGGATCGTACGTACGATGTTAATATGGGAAACTGGGGGTGGGGTATGTAGAACTTTCTGTACTATCTTTACAATTTTTCTGTAGACCTAAAGCTATTCTAAAATAAGTCTATTAAAATGAATATTCCCAGTCCCACAGAAGCATACTGTCAAGTGGGACCCAGGCACCTCCATATCTAAGAAGATTCGCAAGTTTCAAAACTACTACTTTAGGCCTGATCTGGGACTCCTGCTGCACTTGAAAGGGAAGGCCGTTCAGGCCACCTGCTCAGCTGCCACAAAGACAGATGCAGACCCTTCAACAGAGAGGGATGGTCAGGATATCTAAGAGTGAGTTTTTAGCTTCTAGAACAAAGCAAGCAATTCCTTTGTTGTATGTATTTTATTGACACGAATGCCTTTGGATAGAAGTAGCCAGTTTAATATTTTGCCCCCAAGTTGAATTTGAATCTCTGTGGTAACGATGCTAACAGAGTCGCCCCTAATAAAATATCTGGACTGCATTTTTATATTTCTATCATGAATAAAGTGAAATGTTTGGTGATTTTTCTTTTCTTTTTTTTTTTTTTTTTTTTTTACTTCTTGGCTCCCATTGTTACCACATCTCTTGAAATAAAAGAGCAACAAAACCAATATTTATAAAGGTTTCCTATGGCTCTATGGAAATTTTCCACCAGGCTTGAAAGCGCAAAATAATTATTTTTTGTAATGGATTTCAGACATAAATATACATAAAAGCAGCCATTCATTAGCTGAATTCAGATATATCAGGACCCAATTTCATTGCAAAATGTAGCCATACATGCAGCACCAGAGGAAGGCACCATGGCGAAATGGAACAAAATTAAACTAGAGATCAGAGGCCCAGGTAGTAGACTACGATGCAGTTACTTCCTAACTTGTGTGACTTTGGAGAAGTAACAAATCTCAGTTTCCATATTTGCAAAATCAGCAGTTTGAAATATGGCTTTTAAGACCCCCCTGAGCTCTGCAGTTTTGAGTATGGAATCTCAATGTCTAGACCTATTCTTGCCCCTAATATCACAATAATAAGACGTGTATTTGTAAACTCAGAATATTTTATAACTAATAATTTAACAACCAATCATAAAATGCAGGCATAAAACTTCAGCAGTCTTATTGCTTGAGAATTGTAGCCCACGACGTGAATTAAAGAGATGGTGTCAAGGGCTATTTAAGGATCCCTTCCAATCCATTCTGCCTCTATTATGGATGCTGCCATGTGAGACTGTGAGAAACCCAAGGACAAAATCTGACAACTAGTTGAGAAAAGAAAAGCACCACAAAACAGATGTTTTAAACATGAGGCAGGTGTTGATGTTTATTTCTACCTGGCTGTTACACAGATTGACATTGTTAAAATTTCAAAGCAGGCATTCTCCCCACTGATAAAGAACAAAGGGAATAAACAAATGACAAAAGAAATGAAAATGGTAAACAAGCATATGAAAAACTATTCACCTAAAGTCATGAACAGATGAATTGCCTTTTTTTATTTCTTTGCAAATTTTTTTTCCTGGTACATATCCCAATGATGACAGAGATATGATGAAACTATACTTTCATACATCACTGCTGGGGAGAACATAAACTGCTACAAACCCTTTGGAAAATACCTGATGATGCACATAAACAATGATTTCAGTATTCGTGTCCTTTGGTTCCAGAATTCCATTAAGAACACAGGACAGAGCAATATGCACGGAGATGTTAATTGCAGAGAAGAATTGAAAACAACCTCTAAATGTCCAAAAATAAATGAAAGATGGTAAGATATGTTACATCTACTCAATTTTATATCATGCAGCTTTGTAAAATAGACGCTCTAGAGGCTACTAACAGAAAATGTTTATGACCTGTGAAATGTGGTAAACTATCAGTTCACGTATAAAATGTTTACGCAATGTTTTTAAATTTGTTTATAAAGATTTTATTTATTTATTTTTAGAGAGCAGGGGACGGGAGTGAGAAAGAGAGGGAGAGAAACATCAATGTGTGGTTGCCTCTTGCGCGTCCCCCACTGGGGGGTCTGTTCTGCCACCCAGGCCTGTGCTCTGACTGGGAATCAAACTGGTGACCCTTTGGTTCACAAGCTGGTGTTTAATCCTCTGAGCCACATCAGCCAGGGCTATTTTTAAAATTTTTAACCAACATTTTTTAACTGATAAAACTTACATAAAAACCATGTTTGGCACTTGTCAAAAAAACCAAATAACTGGCAAAATTGAGTCCTTTTGCATGATAACAATAATTTGGAGCTGAGTATTAACTGTTCCCTTTAGGGTAAGGAACACATGACCCCCTTTGATTTGCAGTCCCTACTCAGTGACCCATGGAAACATTTGAATTCATGACCCCTGACTTAAATTTCATAGTCAGGATATAAAACTGGACATATAATTTCAAATATACACATGAAAAAGAATGTAATCCTCCAAAATGTTATGACTGGTTGTATTAAGAGTTATAGTATTATGGTTTAGTTTTCTCTTCTCTATTTTAAAACTGTCTGCATGATTTTTATATTTTAAAAATACAAAATGTATGACCTTTCCATAAATTCCCAGTATTTTAGTAAATATCAATTATTTTCAGCCATTACAAAAGAAAGATGAAGGCCATTACCCCCCCACCCCCCACCCCCATAATCTTGCAGCCAGGGGCTGGTTTTATCGCAGAACAGCAAAAGGGAGTCTTAGCTCAAATTCTAAGCATACTACACTTATTAGTCAGGAATGACACATTTGCCTCCTGTTATCCCCGAGAAGTCCCCCTTTCTTTTCTCAGGACTCACAATATTGAAACAGAAATCTGAAGGACACTTGAGCGACAGTTTCATTCTTAGGCAGGCGCAACTATTTTCCCATAACACAATCAGACAACACAGTGGCAGGTCTTTGAAGCAGGCAAAAGAAAGACGGAGCTCCAGGCCTTTAGCACTCTGGGTTTATCAGGTTCAGAATGCCTGCCTCCCTCCCTCAAAGATGGCAGAAGAGCAACAGTCTAACCGCTCAGCTCGACTACTACTTACTTCATAAATGGAAAATCATTCCTAACACCCTGCATGCAGTTTAATGAACCTTCTGGTGCCAATTTTGATAAAGATAATTAAAATGATTAAACAACCGTCTTTGTAAAGTGGCTTGCTGATTAGGATACTTCAAATCTTGCATGTCTCTAGGATATACGATGAAGTTTACTTATCCATTTCATAATACTGCTGAAAAAATTCTAAAGTAAATTGCTATTAGAAACCGCAGCTGTTGGTTTTTGAAAAAGCAATGATCTATATAGGTCTATGCTTTATTAAACTATTATATGTCAAAATTTAATTTTTGTTTTTATAACTTTTCTAAATGTAATCTCACTACTTAGAATATAGATGAGTAGCAAAATCAGATAAACCCCATTTAGTTGCTAAATGATCAGAGAATGAGGCTCAAGCTAAGATCTGTTTCCCTAGCTCAGTTCTCTAAAGCCCAGTCTTCTATACCCATGTTGAAGGGCTTGAAAATTGAAAAGTAGAAATGCCAAGTGTCCTTGGTAGTGGGTTAAAACAGAATATGGAATAATACTCTGGACGCAAATAATGATACTTATTGAAACATTGTAAATAGAAAGTTCAAAGTGGCTGACCATTTTCACTTGGTACATAGTAGTGATTTGGAAATTGAATATACTCCTTTCAATGCAACTGCAATTTATATGCATTTGTGATGTTAGTAGTAGAAAGTGATCTGAGGAAATGAATAAATGCATTAAGCTAATGGAAAAGAAGGCAGGTTTGTGGCTTCTAGTTTGCACACAAGCCAGAGTGGTAGATTATAGGGAATGATGACGGGGACCGACACCCCTGCATCCTTTAGGTCTTTGAGGGTAGCACGAATGTCTGCCGTCTCCCTGGGATGCAATACTGATTGGCCAGGAGGTGGAGCAGTTTCAGAGGCTTCTGCTTAGCTTTCCCATTAAGACCGTTTTTAAACCCATAGGCCAATAAACAAACGGGGGTTCTGACAAGTCCCAAATGTGTCCAGCTCAATAATTTACTCTGGAAAAAGAGGGGAGATGCTCATGGGGTGGATCCATGCCCGCAGTGGGCCTCCTGTCAGTCCTGAGATAGGACTCCATTTACTATCTGAATCCCATTACGTCCCCATGCTAAAAGCCACACGATAGTGACCGTCTCATCCCTGAGTATCAATTTCACCTTGGACCATGCATCCCCGTGTCCTCAGAGTGTCTGTGTCCACTCCTTTCCCCAACTCACCCAAGTAAATAACCACAGGTTCCTTTGGAGGAAGGGGAATCACTGCCGTGTACAGCTGCAGTGGGGCTGCAAAGTCCTCCTTCCCGGAGACCCAGCCTTTCCTTCATCAGTAGCTTCTGGGTCTGGAGACTTGGCCATAGATCCTAATTCTGTATTAGGGTGGCTGTGCCCCATCTGTCTCCTGATCATCTCCCGATCCTTGAGATCTCTTGATGGTATAGCTTGGGCAATACTCTCATTGGCTACCTGTCTGTTTTGCCCCTAGGGATGCCATGTTCTATTAGCCATCTCTAAATCTCCCTGCAGGTACCCCTCAAACCTAACCACTCATCACTGTGTCCACTATACCTGACAGTAAAGCATGGCCACAGGGCCCCGAGCCTTCCCTCCCCATTGTTAACAGGGAGCCCACTTCTGGAACAGCATCTGCCTACCGGGCTGCCACTGAGCACTCAGTGATGCTGGTGCCTGCCCCCCCCCCCCAGCTGCTCCTCGCTTCGGTCATTGTGTCCACTGTGCTTCCCTAAGTGCCCCCTTTAAAAAAGTGTAAATACTAAAGTCCCATATGATTTCCCTTGTAGGTGGAATATAAGAAACAAAATAAACTAACAAAATAGAACAGGTGCATAGAGAACAAACTGACAGCAGTCAGAGGGGAGACGGGCTGTGGGGCTGGGTGAGAAGGTGAAAGGGCTGGGCCAAAACAAAAACGTCATCGGCACAGATAACCATATAGTGACGACCAGAGGGAAAGGGGGTTAGAGAGAGTTAGAAGGGGGGAAAAGGGGGGATAAATGGTGATGGAAAGAGACTTGACTTGGGTGTGGTGGACACACAATGCAATATACACATGAGGTATTATAGAAATGTACACCTGAGAGCTATATAACTTTACTTACCAATATCACCTCAATAAGTTCAATAAAAGTAAATAAAATAAAAAACATAAATACTTTATTATTTATCTTGTGATCATTACTGTCCATCAATAGGACATCAGATGCCGAACCTGCTAATTACAGTTTTCCACTTGGTGTACGTTGAAATAAGTAATTATTAATATAAAAATTTCCATCATCTGTCACCTAACATCGCCCTGCATTCACAGATAAAGCTTTGAGAAGTCCTAGAGCAGTCAACAGGGGGACAGCTGTGGATCCTGGTCCGGCTGAGCACCTCGTGATTCCCAAAGTGGTCACCTCAAGCCTCTCTCATGTTCTGTCGTGTCCCCTGAGCCTGAACACAGATCTGCCCCTTAATTGGCTTTAGAATGAGGGGCGGTCCTTAAACTCTTCTGTCTCTGTACCTTTACCCTTTAATTTAAAGGAAATATGGAAAGAATATCTGGTCCCTCTTATTTCTTGGCAATATAACACCCATCCAAATAAAAATTAAATACAGAAATCTTTTAGTTCCTTTCAAAGAAAATTTCCTGGATAACTCCATGTGTTTTTATAATCCCAGAGACAATCTTACCCTTAGTCATTCATTACCAAAAATAAAGACTATGGTAACATTTTACTCTCTGTAGATGCAAACGATCTCATCTATTTTGGCATCAAAAAGGCAGGAAGACAAAACACACATTCCAAGGACAGAGGTAAAAACAATAATTTTTCATTTAAAAATTTTATTTTATTGTTTTTTTATTTTGTCTATTTCACCGTTTGTATGTTTGTCTTGCAAGAGCCCATGGAAGTGAGGGAAAATATCTGCAGGCTAATTTTACACAATATGAAAGGGATTAGGCACTAAATATAAAAAATAAGACTTTTAGCTTACTTATTAAACTAGGAAAAAATTTCCTGAACCATGTCAGTTAAATTGGTCTGCAATTCATTAATGAATAGAGAACACATATCTCCTCTAACAAATAATTTAAACATTGTGTACACTACCAAAGAAACTAGTCGGGATATGGATATTTTCAAGTCACAATTCCCTGGGTCAGACTAAAAACAAGTTACTTTTTAACCTAAAGTCAGAAGAGCAAAACCTGTAAAAGTGACAATATTGCCATTGTTCTCAGCAATCTACTAACGAATCCTACAAGTTCTGAAAGTCTTTTCAATAAAATGAACGCTGATTTCTTGGCAAGTTCCTTGCTGAAGGGGTAAGTAACTTTTGAAGTTGGACTTCTCCGTCTGTGGATAGAAGTCAGCTGTATTGCCAGCACCGCGTCACTTTGAAAATCATCTTCAGAATGAAAGCCCAGCAAGTTCAATGCAACAACACCTGCAAAGATATAAGACTGCACAGAGAGGTCCCTGGGCAGGCGGAACTCTCAGCCAGTGAGCCAGAAACAGATTGAAGGGGAGGTAGAGGCCAAATGTTTCTGTTTATAGATACTATCCTGGATAATATATCAAGGATTTTTGGATTAGAAGTGGACAGTTTGCAAAAAAGGAGATCGCTAGATACCAACAGTGCTGAGAATTTAAGATGCTTGTACCACAACTGAAGACAGTCTTTTGCATGTAGCTGTAGGATGTTCTGCTGGGATCCTTCTATTTGGAACTCCTGGCTGAGCAGCACTCTTACATATGCCTATTATCTGGTACATCTGTATTTCTAAATTTTTATAACTGATACTTAAAATGATGCCTCTGACACCCTCGAAGGTTCTGTAGGTTCCTGAAAATTAAAGAATGGTTACACAGTGCCTGATATTATTTTGGTATTAGCCTACATATATAACAATTATTTTAAAACTGGTACGTAATCCATTTTGGGTTCATTGAGAGTTCTCTCCATTAATCTTGCTGTTTTATTAACTAGAATATCCCATTCTCCCAGCCAGATTAATGATTAAGGCTTATCGTGCAACCAAAACCAGAATGAGGGCAATGGGTTCTTGGAATCCAATCGCCCATGATGAAATAGCCCAATGACCAACTCTTGATGCAAGATCACCAGGGTGTTTTAATGCAACCTGAACATCTCACAGAATAAAGTCCTCATGAAGACCAGAAGTCCATATCCTTAGATTTTTGTAGGCTTCAGAATCATTTTTCACTTAGCCCTCTATTGGCTCACTCTTATCTACATTCATTTGCCCAGCTTTGGTTGGCTGTTGGAGTTCCGGTGGAAGAAGTCCAATTCTCCCTCCAAGCCCCTCCTCTAGGGACTTGGAAATGGAAGGAATTGCAGTTCGTTCTGGCCATCTGCCAGGTATGGCACCCCAGGCTTCTTGGGGTAAGTCCGACAGGCAGTTTTAACGAACTCCTCTGCAGCATCAAGAGCAATGAGGCGGTCCTGCCAAAAATGAAATACAGAAAGGTTGTCAGGATGGAAACCGAACCGTATCGATGGAAAAACCAATCAACAAAACCCACCCTAGAAAGAATAACAAGAAAACACTGATGAAAATTTTCTCAACAAATTTAGAGACTTATTTTAATCCTTTCCTTACATTATCCATGAAACGTGCCACCACTCTTAAGTCCTTTCAAATTCTTTTTCAATCTTATGTTCTATCAACAATACTTCTCACATCTCTGACCTAAATAGCTGACTATACAGCAGAACTGACTGAAAAACACAGATCCTTGACCCACAATTCAAGCCCCAATCGGTCTGAGTGCCAGCCAGAAATCTGAATTTTTACTTTTATTTTTTTTTATGGGTAACTTCTGGGACTCATCCCTACAGTGAAGGAGTGTGCCCCTCTTTATCCCTTCCTGCTTTCTGGTGGCTGGAATGGCAGACATGTGGCAGAAGCAGTCTCCATTGACCACAATGTGAAGGCCACGGGCTGAGGACGGTGGAGCCACAGCAGAGAGGGTCCTGGGTCACTGACATCACAGGGTGCTGCCCCAGCCCTGGGCTGACTACCTCTCCATGTCTATGAGAGAGAGGAAATAAGTGCCAACTTTACTGAAGCCACTACTTACTTTCACTGTAGCCAAATCTTATCCAAATAAAACCCTTCCACCTCATCCATGCAAGGAAAACACCTATAGGAGCAGGGGGGATTGTTTCCTTACACCAAACCAAGTTATGGGCCAAAAGCCCCTTTCCGAAGCTGCCTTGCTGCCCTCGGCCTGGGGTCCAGTGAGCTTAGGAGGAGCTCTGATGCTCCGGACAGAACTCTGGATTTGTGGAGCCCTCCAGGTGACTGCGGCACTGCTGGTCACAGACACCAGTGGGCAGGATGCCAGCACCACCTGCTACCTCACGTTGTGGGGTCGCCAGTGGGCTGGAATGAGGAGGATACAGAATCACAGAAAAGCGGAAACTGAAAGCAAAATCGGGGCAGGTGAAAAAAAATGCATCCACTCACCACAACAAAGAGATACCTCTCCGAGAGCTCCCAACCCGTTGGAAAGATGGTGGTCTCTTCAGCCAGTTTCAACAATATCTCTCGCGCTTTCCTCATGTTTTTAGAATCACTGATGGTGCTGAGTTTCGTCACTGACAGCAGAGAGTCGGCTTCCTTTTGAAAACCTAAGGTAAAAAAAAAAAAAAAATGTACCTGTCATGTAACGTAGTCCCAACAAGTGACGGTCCTGCAGTGGGGTCCCTGCTGGAGATGGAGGGACCCAAATGTGGATTCTGAACAACTATCAGAAAACTGAAGTCACTCACTCCAAATGCTGCTTCCCGGTTCAGGGTGACTGCCTGGCAGTGTCTTTTATTAAATTCGCTTGATATTTCTTCTTGTTTAATTTTCTTTGTTAACTTTTTCCTCAGAGTTAAGCCTCAGATCCTCATCCACTGCCTGCTTTGCGCCCTTTTGGTTTGAAACCCTCCCCCCACTCCCTATCCTTCACCTCCTCCCCTGCCCCCAGAATTCCCACCCGCCTTTGCAGCTTGAAAGCCAAAGAGTGGCTGCTTCCAGGCCCCTCCTTCTCCAAGCCCAGGTTCCCTTTGCCAGGGCAATCTGGTTGGCCGATTAAAAGTACTTACCCAAAGGTATAAAAGACTCATAGATTCAAACCTACCTGGAGTAAATTACATTTAAAAAGAAGAAGGCTATTAAATCCCACTAACACTGGGCGGAATAAAAAGGAGGCAGAAATCCACCCCATCCCACTGTATCCCAAGTAAAGAGATAGGGGCTAGCAACTTGGTACCCCACTTTCGAAAAGTTATGATGACAAGGTATCATGCTCTCTTTTCAAAGCGGAAGGACTGAAAGCTTCAAAGTTGATAAATTCATTTTTTAAACATTAAAATGAGCTTATTTTATAATGTGAAGGCCATGTTTATTATATCACAGCCCTAGCAGAATTAAGAAAAATCAATACCCAATATCTACTCTAATGCTACAGGGATTTTCCCCAACTTTCTAAGTTTTTCTGCCTTTTAGTCCTTCTGAAAGTTCACACTGAATTTTGTTATACACACACACACACACACACACACACACACACACACACAAACTGTTTCTTACAAACAATATCCCAACCTGCCTCATCTTATAAAGCTATTACTAATTGGTCAATTACTCCCATCTAATTCAATCAATGCACTGTACCCCAAAATTCAGTGGTAGTGCCCAAATGATTCCACTGCCCTGTGCTATGCAATACTGAGGACAGATGGAGGAACACATGGCAAAATGTGTCGTCAAGACACAAGTCAGTGATTAACAGAAAGGTCAGGTGTTTAGGCTGGAGGAGACAGGAGAACAGGATGGAGGAAAGAATTCGTACACAGTAGCCATAAGAATTCGATTACTGACATTCCCTTTACAAAAACCACGAAGAGGAATGACCACAACTGCTTCTTTTTATCATTTCATCACTTTCAGTCTCACCTAAATCTTCTAAAATGCATTTCCATTTATTCCTCACTTTCCTTCGAACCTGCCGTAGGGTGTAGATGTCATAGTTGAGTTTTTGCCATTCCTGTAGGAGAAAGAAAATTCTGTTTTATTTTTACTCTTTGTCCTACCCTCAATCTAATCCCCAAACTTAAGCTGCTTAAACCCGTGTTTCTTCTCTTCATTAATCTTCAAAGTGTATCTAAGAGAGAAAGAGATGGAAGAGACAAGAGTCAAGAAGAAAACGCTGGCTACCATTTCTGGAGACTCTGCTATGTAGCAGAAGAAATGACACAGTCCATGAATTATCCTAATTAAACTCTTCAAAGTACCTAGTCTCCCAAATTCAGTGATCTCACCTGTAAAATGGGGATAACAAACGTGAGCATCCATTTACGACTGTTATAAAGATTAACGGCATATAAAATCACAATACCTGCATGCAGTGAGCACCAGTAAAATCCATGTATTATTAAAGCCATTTTATAGGTGAAGAAACTGAGAGCCAAAGAAGTTAACTGGACCTGGCTGCTGTGGCTCAGTGGATTGAGCATCAGCCTGTGAACCAAGTGTCGCTGGTTCGATTCCCAGTCAGGGCACATGACTAGGTTGCACGTCACGTCCCCAGTTTGGGGGCATGAGTGAGAGGCAACCACACAGTGATGTTTCTCTCCCTCTCTTTCTCCTTTCCCCTCCCTCTAAAAATAAATAAATAAATAAACAAATAAATTGTTTTTTAAAAAAGAAGTTAACTGGATAATCCAATATCATCTAGCTAATAATTTTTCATTCTGAAAACTTATCTTTGGGGTCCTAGGCCATCATGTTGACCCCAAAGTAGAGCTTGAATCTTTCAGGAGCATTAGATTCCTTACTGAGCTAAGGATGTCTTTTAAATGTCATTGAAATTTGTTTTTAGGTGCTTTATCTAGATGAAACAAGTCGTTTTATGAAATATACGTTCTTCTTAGCAAAACCACACAACTATTGTAAAGCACAGCTTAAAAGAACATCATTCTACAATGCTCAATTTAAGACTCAAGTTTTATGATATTTTGACTCCTCTCACTGAAAATGTTTCAATGATGCTATTTTCTTTACCAAGCCCCTTTCAAGGTTTGCCTTGCTCACTGCTGATCAACTTTCACGACTGGTTAAGAGAAATCAATTTAGCTGCCATTCAAAATGTTTAAAGACACCACTTGGAAAAAGGAAACTAGCAAAATACAGTGTGTTTTGTTATGACTGCATTTTAGATCTGTATCTGAAGATACGCCATCTTAAGGTCATGGATTTCAGCCATTTCCTAGAAGTTAGGAAGTGAGGAATTTGAGTCCTCTTTCCTGTTTTGTTTTTGTTTCTGACCAAAGGCACGCACATGCATGGGTGTGCCTGAGAGTGTGGTGACTGGGGTCAGGGATAAAGTCTGTGTTCCTAGAAGAACGCTAATTTGAGTCACCTCAGAAATACGCAACCTTGACCTCATCTTTATCATCACGGTAAGGCGCACCTGTACAATTCCCTGGAGACTGTGTAAGTCATAAGGGGAAAAACTCAAGTACTATTGTTTTCATTGGCTGGGCCTTATTGTACTAAATTGGCCGTTCAGCACATGTCATCTTGGAAAAGAGCACGGGTACTAGAGCCAGACTGCCCGGGTTTGGGTTCTAGTTCCAATATTTATGAACGGCTGGCTCTGGGCAAGTTCATGACCTCATCTACAACACAGGGGTAGTAACACCACCTAACTGCCTATGTTTATTGAGAGGATCAAATGAAGTAATGCAAACCCAGAAAATGGACATTCTCCTCCAAATAGTGTGGACACAATAAAGAAGTAATCCTCCACGACTCACTGGGGTGGGTGAGGGGTTTCTATGAGGACTGAGGGCACTACACATTGCACTATGCAGGGCCTCATGGACCCCCCGGAGCAAAGTTGCTCTGCTTCAGGCATCAAGTGCAATTTTTCTTTTCCTGAACATTATTTCACCTTTCTGGACATCATGAATTTTGTAAGCCATCAGTTCCCACACTTATATAAAAAGGTAGAGTCATTTCATGAAAGACTTAAGAGGCACTTTCGAGTGATCAACATTTTTGACTATGTGTACATCTTTATATGTGTTCTTTCTTACCTGCTAGTGTGTGTTATCTCACTGCATTTTCATGTAAGTTGCATTAAGTCCTTTTTGCTAAAAAGAGGAGTATAAATAAATAAAATGTTTCACAGAGCAGTGCTGTGCTTATTCTCAGTGACACTGACCCTCCTCTCTGATGGACAAAAACTGGTCAGACTCTGTCACAGTGATTAGATAGATCCCCACTCCAGGTCCAAAGATCTACTCACACAACCTTAAATTTTGTAACAAACCACTAGGTGGCTTCATTAACTTGCAATTAAAGGTCTCTGCTCGTTTTTCTTTTTGCTTCTTAGGCTTGTATGTCTTAGTCCTGTTCCCTCAACTAAGTGTAGCCAAATGTCTATTTATTGGAGATGCAGTTATCCCTGGGTGATCCAGGCTCCAGACTTAAAAAAAAAAATTTCTCTTGCTGCTGACCATCTCCTGGTTATTGTGCTATTCCTAGCTACCAACACTAAACGTTTTACAAATTCATTCTGTTGCAGCGTTTTGACTCTGATAAAGTGTTTGATGGAGAAGCAACAGTATGATGTTTACAAATCTACTAAGTATGAACCCACACACAATGCATCGCTGCCTTGCCGAGGACAGGTGCTGGCTCAGATTAGGGAAACGGAACTATGCATTTCTTATATCGATATTACTGTCATCTTTTGACAGAGTAGTCATGGATAATCATATAAAAGTGCCTGGGAGTTCTGTGCAAAATTTAAAGTTCTAATACCAGTAGAAGCGTGGGGAGCATTTATCTAAGAGTTGGGTTTTGGTAAAATGAATATTAAGAGGGACATTTTAATTCCTCTTTAACACCTAACCCCAAAGAACAGAACCTGAAGTGACAAATAAAAAATGGTGATTTACAAAATCTGCCTACAACTTAAGAAACTCACTTATTCCCTTGTACCAGAGGGAAAAAAAAAAGTCTTGTGATATCCTTCTACAATTTTTAAATTATAACAATTTGTTTTTAGACAAATAAGTTGAAAATAACAATTAAAGATCAGTTAAATACTCCTCACCAGTGAGCTGAAACTAAAATCTACTAGACATCAAAAGTGAAAGTCTTATTTTCTAAAATAAACTTTTGTTTTTCTCATCATTTCTGAAATAATATATTGTGGCCAATGTGGTGCTATGGCCCAAAACTTTAACAATCACTAAATTATCAAAGGTGTAAGAAAACAAAGAATGCAGAATTAATTTCACAAGATAACTGGGAACCAGGACAAACTGAAAAACATGTGATTGAAAATGAATCACTGAAGATGCTTATAGTCGAATTCTTGAGGTTTTTCTCCTTTCTAGTTGTTGGCCAAATCAGATTAGAGCAGCTAGATAAGAAGGTTGAGGCAACAACATGAAAGGCAGAAAAAAACTCAGTCTCCTGCAACCATCCACAGCTAGTTGGCCTCCAGTTTTAGATCCTGTGAGCTGGCTTTGACCTTGAGTTCTGATTTAAACTCCTGGGATCATTTTATGTTTATCTATTCTATATTATTGTGAGGTTGTGGACAAATGGGACAGTCAAAAAGTACTACTTATTTCTTGTTAAAAAGGTTATTTAGCCCTGGCTGCTGTGGCTCAGTGGACTGAGCGTTGGCCTGCAAACTAAGTGTTGCTGGTTCGATTCCCAGTCAGGGCACATGCCTAGGTTGCATGCCAGATCCCCAGTTGGGGGCACGTGAGAGGCAACCACACATTGAGGAAGGAAGGAAGGGAGGAAGGGAGGAAGGGAGGAAGGAAGGAAGGAAGGAAGGAAAGAAAATAAAATAAAATTAACTTTAAAAAATCTTTAAAAAGGTGATTTATACAATTAAAGAAATGTACTCTAACAGATCATATAACCATCTTAAACTCTTAGGAACAACTTCAAAAGAGATCATTTTATTTTTAATTACACAAATAATATAATCACATAGAAATAAAAACTCAAGGAGAGCAGAAGAGTATAAAATGAAAACTAAAAGTCTGTTTTCCCATTCTCTTCTTCTTGTCTTATTTCTCAGAGATAGTCATACTTGAAGATTTCTTCTTCCCCCTCCCTTCTCCTCCTCTTCCTCCTCCTTTTCTGCTAGCTTACACTACCAATTCCTCCAGTATTATTTTAAACTTTCTTTGTACTTTTTGTTATGTTTGTTATGTTTGTTTGTTAGCTCTGCTCCACCCCACTCCCCACCCCCACCACTGCAAGGGAGGAAAAGTAGGGAAACAGATTATTCGTAGTATTCATGATCTGTCCCCTAAAACTGACATCACTGCCCCAAACTAAAGCTGAGTTCTGGTAGCAAGGAAGAAAGGAGGGAGGGATATGGCCACTGGAAGAGCTACATATCTGCAACTAATATGTCTGCCACAAGTAAATATTTTATATTTGCTTCCCCCAACATCTATATTCCTTTTCTCCTATCAATCTGGGTATCAAATTCATCTAGATTTTCCTTTGGAGAACATCACATTCTTAACCCTTAGCGTACACAGACTGGCTTAGGCCAACAAGCTCAGCTTTGGCTGTAGTATATTAGAATCATGCAGGGAGCATTTAAAAATACCAATGCATGGGATCCACCTCTCAAACCAATGAAATCAAAATCTTTTGAAGGGGTACCAGATGTGAAACCCAACCAGCCTATCCCACTGGCTCAAGTATGGACACGTAACTCAACTCAAGCCAAGGAGGTGCAACAAAATCCACAGGGTTTCTGGGACCAGCCAGGCACCATGTTCTCTCTTCGTGGTGTGAGTGTACAAAATGTAGAACTACTCCTGTCTCTTTTACTATCCAGAGAAGAGCCGGTCTAAGAAAGAAGTCAACACTCAGAGGAGAACAAATATGAAAGAATCACAGAGAAACAGAGCCTAAAGACATACTGGGCCTCAGACCAAATCTCTTCTGAAGTCAATCCTACTGTTGGAACTCTGTTATCTAAACCAATTCCATTTAGTTTGAGAGAACTAGAGTTCTTTTTCTGGTCCTTGCATTTGCAAGATTCACGTTACAAAGTCTGCTCATTAAGTACATAAAAAGGAAATTAATAAATACTGCATAAAATATGAGTCTTATATTTTCCTACCTCTAGCCCCTGGGGTTAGACAGCATATACACCTATTTGCTGAGGATGGATATCATTTACAGAGAATGCACTGTCAAGGGCTCTGCCTGGGTCCTTATCTTTCTGTCCCAAGAGTGCCTTAGGCACTGCCAGACTTAACAGCAGTCCTCTTCTGTATCCAGGAATTGTTTTATGGTGTCCTCTCCCCCATACCAAATTCTGTCCAGCAGAGCAGAGCTTCTGACTCTCCATTGTTATAACAGCGGAGAGGAGGCAGCTTCTATCTAATTGGATAACTTCTAAAGATCCACGGGAAAATGGTCTACCATTGGCTTAATCACTCAACTCCCTTACTTATAAAAATCCGGCTGGATCTAAAGACGAGTTCAAAGTTAACTTAGACGCAATAACTATGAGTCAAAATCTATTCACCACCTGAAACCCCAAGCATTAGGATGACCTTCCTTGGCTTATGTCTTTCTTGGATGGTGAAAAATCATCTTCAAAGAAATATTCTTAAGTAGGCCAAAATCTACTTCATCTTCTTCATTCCATACCCAAGGTCTGATAACCACAAAGTGAACTTTAAGAAATGGTCTTTAGTTGTATGATCTGCATAAAAAGCCCAGTCAAGAAGGTCTTTCTGAAATTTTATGTGAAGTTATATAATTTTCCCCATGTTTGACTGCAAATAAATTCAAGTCAAATCCAAAGCAACATACTCTTAAAAAAATAAAAAGAAAAATAAAAAGAATGACTACTTATTGTTTCTTTTCCAACTCAGCCTCTTTTTTCTTATGCATTTATTGTTTGCTTATTTAAGTTAGGTAATACATTTATATAATTCACAATTCAAAAGTACTAAAGGCTCTTTCCCCCAGGCACGTGTCCTTTCTACAAGTAATAAATGTTACCCATTTCTCCTGTAACCTTCCATTTTTTACCATCAGTGGTAGTATACTATATCCTGTACTTTTCACTTAATAATGTATTTTAGCAGTCTGTATCACAATATAAGGCTCTAAGCTCTTCTTTAACTTGACTTGTTGAGGATCTGGTATAGACAGAAACAGAATAATCATAAACACAGATATCTGTTTTATGGGAAATGGTGCCCTAAAAAATTACAATATTAAAACTAGAAGATGCCTTAAGGCTTTTTGCTTCTTACCCACCTAGCATCACCATCAGAAAGTATTAAGTGGCCCCATGCGTCATGCGCTATATACATCCCTTTAGAAATTTCCACTTCAACTCAACACTGACGTTAAAAGAAGACACCATACAACTGTGTCAACGACATTACATTACAAAAACTAAACATCTATATCAGGGAACTACAAAGGGAATTGGACCCAAATACTTTTACTTGAAAGTGACAGTGTCTTGGTAAAATGAATTTTTGAACATTGTAACTGTTATCTCTTTCCTTTGCATTTTCAGCAATTCACATCATCTTATGCTACTTTCTATTTAAAATGAAGAGAGATTTTCTAAAAGATAGAAAAATCATACCAAACACTTCTTTCATCAGTGTTCTCGCATTGGGTATGCAGTGGAAAACATCAGATATTAAAAGGAAGACACGCAACACTTGGAGGGGGGGCCAGGATTTTAACAAGCCTGTAACAGTCTCCCATCTTTGCTTTCCACAGAAAAATGTGAGATGGATAATGCAGAGTGGTGTAATTCTGCAGCTGCTGAAGAATACACAAAATGATTGCTGTCCATCTGGAAAAAGGTATTTAGCATTGCACCCCAGGGCTCGGTTTCATCGTTTTTATCAGTGACTTCAGGGAGTCAAAGGTCACAAAAGTAGGAGGGAGCTAATATATGGAACGAGAAAATCAAGATTTGAAACATATAACAAATTAAGACCTATAAAATAAAATCTATAGGTCAAAATGATTAGAAATAAATAAAATACACCCTGCCTACTCTTAGGTTGGAAAAAAATCAACACAGTCCACATACCAGATGCAGAGGGACCTGCCTACATAGCAGTTCATGTGAAAGACAGGTTAGTTTTAGTGGAAGTCCTAAGAAAGAGGATCAGTGTTAGAAGGAACTTTCTATTTGGAATGAAACCTTTGTAAGATAATGAGCCCTCCATCACTGAAACTCTGAGTTATAATTTATATAATTTATCTAGAAATATATAATTTATAACTGCTAGAAATATAACTTCTATAGGCTCTTTCAACATATTTTTCTTGTATCACCTGACGAAATCCAAAAAGGATTTAAAGACATTTACAAAAAAGAGGGTAGAGAGATGCACAGAGAGATAGATAGAGACAAATGGTTAGATGGATGATAGACTGATAGATAGATAAATATAATATTTTCAGAGCACTTACTACTTCCCAGCTACTACTCTAAGATCTTTACAGGTACTTAGCTAATTCTCATAATATGATGATGTTACTTCCACAAGATGGGTATTATTATAACATCTTTAGAATAAGAAAACTGAGGCTCCAAAAGGTGAAGGAACTTAAGACACAAGAAGCTGGGATTTCAAACCCAGGCAGTCTGGTTGTAGAGTCAATGGACTTAGCCACTCTCTACACTGTCTTTAAACAGGAAGTGAGCAGTGGGCGAGCAAGGTGGGAAGGGAGGAAAGGAAGTAGATGAAGAGGAAGAGGACAAAAAAGCAGCCGATTAGAGAAGAGGCCAACCTGAAGCCACAGAAGCTGTGCCTGAGGAGGAACTAAGAAATCATAATTTGAAATCTTGGGAGAAAAAAAAAGAACTTTTCTAGAGGCAAAGGACGCCCAGGCCAAGAATACTGCTGAACCTAAGAAGGTCCTCAAGAGATGGCTCTCTGGGACATTATGTCTGGTCTTTCTTTTGGGGACTTCAGTTCTCCCCTCCTCAAAGCAGGTGAAGGGGTCTCAACTCCCTCCCTCTTTTCCACACTCCCTCTGTCTAGCTGGCAGCCACTTTATCTCTGAAGAGTGAGACAGGCAAAACCTTCCCTCTGACACATGGGGGTGTTGGGTGTTGAGGAATTGTGGAAGCTGCAACATTTTGAGGTTCTAAGGACCCAGGAGAAAAGATCAGTATTTTGGACTGGGCTGTGCTTGTCTGCAACAGAGAGCTGTGGAATTCCCCATCCTTTTCTGCAACTATGCTTCAGGCGGCAGGGCTGAGAACACCCTGGGTTTCTTACACTTACCTAAGGCACTTCCTCTGCTCCTCCCCCGGGATGCCCCACCTCGTCCTTCAAAAAGAAACCAGCTACGTTATTTTCCTTTCCTTGGAGAAGTCCCTGGAGGCTCAAGCCCTCTTCTCCCTGGCTTACAAGATGACAGGGTTACCAGAAAGCCAAATTCAGAAACCCAGCCCAATCCTGCAGGGAGCTCACGTGACAACCACACTTTCACTGGCTCATATGACAGATGGCTTTCCTCCTCCCACAGCCAATCAGTTGGCACCTCTGAGCAAACACCCAAGAGCCTCATATGCCAAATCCAACAGAAAAAGGGTTTTCCAAGGAACTAGCTCACTCTTCTGAAGAGGACCACTAGCTGGTTTCACTGACGCAACCAGCCACAACACCCTTCCCTGATGCTTGCTACTTCCTCAAGCTCCGCTCCATTCTCCACCTCTCTCTTCATGCCAAATGGCTTAAAGGGGGAGCTCCCACTTGCTGTTCTCACTTCCTCCTCACCCCCCTACTCACCAGCCCCTGACAATCAGCCCTTTTCAGATCTGCTACCCGTGCAAAGTACTAAGGTGCTTTCCCCACCTTCCTCATGTCATTGCCTTTTCTAAAGCACTACATCCTGAAGGCCACCTCTTCTTAACACACCTCTTCAGGTTTCTGTAGGAAAGGGAACAAGGAATGAGCATCCGTTTCGGACCCACTCGGTACAGCAGGCCTGGACTTCTCCATCCCCTGAGAGAATGGTACTAGAGGTGGTACTAGAATCCCCATGCAGGGGAGACAAGGTCCAGTATCTCGCCCAGGGTCATTCAGCAGCAGATCTGCAATTCGAACCTGCCACCCCCAAAGAGTATCCTCCAGCTGATCTCCCTCGCTCCCCTCCCTTCTCTTTGCAGGTCCCTCTCTTTCCTTTCATACATACCATCCTCTCCTAAGGCTTTGTCTAGGGTCTTTTTCTCATCTCCATCTCCGTGGATAATTTCCTCTCGTGCCTCACGCCGTTATCACTCCCAAGTCTCCATCTTTGCCCCGACCCCAAGCCTCAGCTCCAGGTCTCGATTTCCCCCTTTGTGCCGGGTGTCTCCATGTGGACAGGCTGCTAACGGAGCCACTCAACGGAGTCTGACTCCCCACCAGCCTCCACCAGGCCAGTGTCTTCTCTCTCGTGTTCCCAACTTGGGCATTTCACCTTCTGAATCAATATCAGTCACTTAACCCTGTTGGTTCTCCCCCCACCCACCACCACCAATTCCCCTTTTCTGTATTCCCCCAGCCTCAGCCCTCATTATCCGGAACAGCTACAGTCCTGGTCCCTCTGCTGTCAAAGGCTAATGTCTCCAATCTCCTCCCAACCATCGGCCTGAAAATGAAATTGGGTTATTTCCCTCCCAGTAATTGTCAGTGATTCCACACCGCTTACTAAATACCGAATAAAGTTTCAACCCAGAACAAGCTCTCTGTGATCTGACTTTCCAGCTTTGTTCCAACAATGTCCCTTCACTCACAGTGCACCCCCACGGGACCACCCATATGCTTGAATGTGCTTTGAACTTGTGCACCTTTGACCACGTTCTTGCACTTCCTCATTCCACTGTCACATAAATCCTATCCACTCTTCAAGGCTTAGCTTAAATGCTACCACCTCGAGAAGCCTTCACCTTTCTTACCAGTTGATGCAATTGCTTCTTTTTTGAGATTCTCAGCCCCTTTATGCAAATTGTTGTAGCGTTATTTCCTGTACAGACATTGCTGTATAATGTCTCCTTCACTATTGGATTGCAGGTTCTGTGGATACAAGACTCATCCAAGTCTTATACAGTCTTCTGTAGAGAGCAAGCATTCCAATGGGTTTTCTGAGCTCAAATGACTATGACAATTCACATAAAGGCCACGTTCTGCCAGGGATTGAGTGCCTACTTTAAAGCTAGGAAGCAGCACAAACTTTCATTACAAAAAGCCACTTGGGTTCTAATTCATGTGTATTCTCAACAAGGCAGTTTTCCATAATCGAGATATTTTCATTCCCATCTTTTTGGGAAACAGAGTAAATTCAAGAAAGGTGAAATAAAACAAAGTAACCCATGCATCTCTCCTATTCAGTGCCTGGTCAAGCATTTGATATTTGAAAAGTATTTTTCACATATGTCTCCTTAAATAATAGATATTGAGGCTGCACTGCAGCACGCACTCTGTATGCGTCAGTCCAGTCATCAGAAAAGCAGATGAGAGGGGTTTATGGATTTGTTCCTAGAGAGGGATTAAGTGTCACTCTAAGAGGTTAAGTAACTCACTGAGATCTCAGAGCTATCCAGTGGGGAACTGTCTGACTTCATAACCCACGCTCCTCCCGGTACCCTACGCTGCATTCAGTTAGGCCCAAATTCAGCCCAGTCCATTGTCCTTCCCTGTCGCCAATGTGGAAACTGGGACACAAGGAGAGAAATGGAACATAATGTGCAGGGACTTTCATTCTAAAAGTGGCTTCTGGCACAGCCCCTCAGGCCCAGAAGACAAACAGACCCCCTTCTCAGCTCCCCCACTGCCCCTCGCTGACACAGTCCTCACTCTGGCAGCGGGAGGTGTGACAATTTAACCAGATCCCAGGGGAAGGGGTAGGCTGGTGAGATTCACAGGAAAGGGCGGCGAGAGTCCATTATACAGAGGAAGCTCAGGGCTTCCTTTAAACACAGCTGGTTTGGGACAGTATCAAGGCCCCTACCCAGGAGGGGCATCCTCTTTCAAAACTATAAAAGCCTATTTCCTCCATCCACCAGACATGGTATATAAGTGAGGAAGACAGGATTGTGTTTCACTGTTCCTAGACAGCCGGCCCGCTCATTAGCCCTCTGCTTCCACCTCAGCCCAAATGGCACAGGATCCAATGACAGGGAAGACAAAGTCAGTGTATTAGAGGATAAACATCAAACTAAAGAACCTTGCAGGAGAAGGTGGTAAGGAGTGGAGGCAAAGAAGGGGCCAATGTCCAGGGACCTGGCACTTAGGTCACTGGGGGCTCCAGAACTTGGAGGGCCCTCCAACACCTCCCAATAAGGGTTGGCTTGACTGCTTCTGCCCAGACATCTCAGCATTCTGAAGCACTCATTCTAAGAATGGTATCTGTTGGTAACTAGGGCCTTTTTACTTGGATAGGTCAAACTGTGATGTGGTTATCTCTCTCCTAGCCTCACCAGACCCACTAATTCAGTGAGATCAAAATAAGTGTCTGGGTTACAGATTCACATCTGAGTCTCCTCCCTAATGAACTTTCAGAGCTGTCTACTTGTCCTTTCTTTGAGTCCCAGGCAAGGCTAAGCTTTAGTGGCCTTGGCCTGCTGTGCTGACCCCTAGGCTCTGAGTCCCCACCCCAGGTGTTCTGATTCTTAACATAATAAAGGGGAACTTTTCCCAGCTCTGGCAGCTTGGGCAGTTTGATTCTACCTACCATGCAGAGTCTCAAACCCCAAATATCATCATGGAGGTCCTGGAGTTTCTCCTTGGAGTACCTTGGAAAGGCACACTGATTCCCTGGTGGCTAATGCAGTCCCACTGCCCTCTGCAATGCTCATGTGTTTTGACCTAGAACTAGAGCAAGAATTTTGACCTAGAACAAGTCACACGCTAATGCCAAGCAATGCTTTTCCGACTTTCCCTGTGTATTTTTATTCCACAGCTCTGCTGGAGTTCTGGAAACAGACTGCTTTGCAGCCAGAGGCCCCTGACCTAATTCTTTATTTGGTTTTAGCCAGATTAAGCCAAGGGATAGCTCACAGCTCCTGCTGGGAAATGTGCCAACAAAGCCACAGAACGGGGCTGCTAAGCAATGAGATTTCACATCAGTTTTGTTTAATTTGGGGGATTCCAGCTCATGAACAGTTTTAGCATTAGGAGAAGGGCCAAATTCAGGATGGATTTGGCCAATGCTTCCAGCAGGAAGAATGTGACATTGTTATTCCAAATCATCTAGTGGGAACCATCTCAGTTCTGGTGTTCCAGTCACTGCAGGGAACAAGGACAATGAGTTGCTGTCACTGAAGGCAAAGGATAATAAGACTGAATTCCTGGGCATGAAGGGGAAAGGGAGGCTTGAATTTCTGGCAACGTAGAAATGGCCAGTTCATTCAATTACTTTGTACCGAGGTAGGTTTAGAGTTAACAATGGATTGTATGAATCAGTATGACATCTCAAAGATCTGGCTGTCCCTCAGCATCTAGCTCTGTGCTGGGCAATACAGCAGCTACTGGTCACATACAGCTAGAGAGCACTTGGAGTGTGGCTACTCCAAATCAAGAAGCGCTATGAATGCAAAATATATACTGGATTTTGAAGACATACCAAAAAATAAAGTAAAATAAAATATTTCATTAACAGCATTTATATTGATTACATGTTGAAATTGTTACTGTAGGTAGGTAGCCAATTATTAACAAGGGAGCAAAGGAAATTAGACACAGGGTTTAATAAACTGGAGAGCATACATCTGTTTACCAAGAAGCTACACTAGAGCTTCATACCCTCAGGATTACAGCATTTCTCCACCAAGGGGATTAACACTCTCCCCTCTGCCCATCTGGTACTGGATTGTTGCAGTGGAGTGGGGTTTAGGGGGAGGTCCTTCACCAGAGAGGCCTGTGGACCCATTGAAAGCTTCAGAAGCTTGGGGAATTAGTTATTTTGAAAAAGCTTCTGGTCCATTCCAAACCTAAGCTAATATAACCCCCAGGTGAACAAAGGAACAAAGACTTGAGTGCTCTCTCTCCCTCTCTCCTCTCTGTCTCTCTCTTTCTCTCTCTCCCTCCCCTGGTAATGCACTTGCCCTGCACACTGGTATCCTCTCTTGCCCAGAAGCACACAGCCATGTGTGTCTAGCAGCCACTGGGGCCTGCAGCAGACGGCCTGGGATCCAAAGAAATAACTTTAAGATGAAGCAGAAACTCTGGACACTGGCTTTTGCTTTGGCCTTGGTGAGGACACAGTTAAGACTTTTTCCGCAGCAGGATGAAGGGAGATGAGAGACCGGAAGCCCAGGGGCAGGCTTCCACCTGAATAAACCATCTTGCCACACCACAGTCTCCTGCTCCTGTGTGTGGGTTCCTGGAATGCTTTCTTGGCCATCCTGTGAAAGAGCCTGATTTCCACCCACAAGAAAATGATAATATTTTGGATATATGTGGTTATATTATTATATTTAATTTCACATGTTCACTTTTACTTTTTACAATGTGGCTACTAGAAAATTTTAAATTACGTGGCTTGCATTATATTTTTACTGGATAGTGCTGATCTAGAGAATACAGTAGTCTCGCTATATTGTGGTTCACTTATTGCGGCCTCACTGTATGGCAGGATTTTTAAAAATATTATATTTAATCATTTATCGCAGATTTTTCACTATATCGCGGGATTTTGCGGTACTGTATACGTATGTTGTTAAAGTTACGTAGGTTTAAGAGTGTAAAATAAATGTAAGGTTCCTACTTCGCAGGGGGATCTGGAATGTAATACCCGTGATAAGTGAGGGAATACTGTACTGTACCTAACTGCTTAATTTCAAAGTGTGGCAAAATTTCAAAGGGACATCTTGTTAGCCAAACCCCACCAGAAAACACTCTTGTGGGTTCTTAAGGGTTGCAGGTTCTTTCCAGGTGATAGTATAATAGTGCTTATATCTCAGGGTAGGATTATGTATAGGGGACTTTTTTCTTCTCTTATACTATACAAACCTTCCCCAATGGTTACATACTTCTGTAATCAGAACCGAAACTTTTAAGTCCCTAGGAAGTTAATTTTTCAGTTTCCTTTGTTAACATAACCTAGTGTCTAATTACCTCCAAAATGGAAGCATCTTCTTATGGGTACTATTGTAATTTGAATTTATTGAGAAAAGTGTTTACTATTTTCTAATTGGCAACTTACAGACCTTAGCTCATTTGATTTCAACACATTTTGTTCATTGAAAATCCTGTTGATAAATGCATAAGTTCCTGTGTGTGTTCCAGTATTTTTGGTGAAAACACTGTTGACTGTGTGAGGCCTTTACTCCTGTCTGTATTCCAGCATCCCTGCCAGCTTCAAAGACAAGGTGGAGCAAGGTGACATAGCAAGGACAAAGTGACAACCAGGAAGGAGTCCCAGTAGAGTTGAGATCTTTTTTTTTAGGGAGAGACGGGGAATGGGCTTTCAGCAGAGCCAGTCAGAGACACAAATGGGGAGAAAGGAAAGACAGATATTAGGAAATTATAATTTGCTTTCATAAACTAACAACCCCCAAGATCTGAATGTTTTCCTTTTTTTAATTTGTTTTTAACCCATACTCCAGAGGTGACTGTCCTGTGGGGGAGCAGGGTCTCAGGGACACAGTCTCTATGTCCCAGACTTCTGTTTCATCAGAGGCATTCAGTTCCCTATGTCTTTAAAAACATCAGTAAAGCTTGATCCTGGGAAAGATCTATGATCCATGTGAGTTTTCTCTGACAATGTGTTTTGCACACCCCACCCCTCTCTTTCCCGTCACTTGAACTCCAACTTTATAATTCTTCTATATTTTTATTGTCTACCATAGGCCACTAAAATATCTATATCCTTTTAAGGACCTAGAGCTGCAAACTAACCACTTCCCTAATCACACAAAGCACGTCTCCAACCCAAAGTCACCCTGACCCTTCCACAAGAGGCACAGATGCTTGTTGATGTCATCTGTCCGCAACACCGTTCCTTTAACAGCTGGAAATTACTCTTTAAGGTCAAATCTTGTAAAACCCTTTTCCTTACAATTCCAGTATCTCACTCACTGTCCGTTTTCAGTCCCCCCACAATCTTTGAGGGAGCCTCCAGATGCTACCTTCCCACTTAAATATTTGGGGGTTACTCTAACAAAGCCTCAAGCATGATGTAATGCTACAGCCTTCAGGAAAAGTAGTCACGTAAGACAAAGCAGTCCTGTCATTGCCTAGACACTCACTGGTTAACACATTTGTACATAATTACTCCAGTCTTTACTGGCTGTTACAGGCATATGGATGACCCTTCGCCAAGACAATTAGGAAGCTGCCTAGTGAACCCTGAATTCAGCAGCCATGTTCAGTTTTCAAGACCTTTGCCTCATCGGTCATCTTCCTGGTTCCTTATCACCAGGGCAAGCACTCATTAATTCAAACAAAGCCCCTAATACAATTTCTGTGCATTTAAAACCCAGAATGTAAGAGGAAAACAGCGGTGTGGCACTAATCTGTATAGTACATTTAACATGTTTGGGAACTACAGTGTATTGTTTTTACTTTGACTATCTCACATAATCGATTGCTATATGGTCATTTCTTGGAAAGAAAAACCAATGTTTGCACCTATAAGTAAAAAGGCTAGAAGAGTCTCTCAGTTTCTAATGAGGATCTCTTCTGCCAAAGGACCATCAAGTGGCGGGCACAGAAAGCCCTCCTCCAAGGGGCCGGCGATGTGTCCTTCTTGTATCAAAACTTAAATCCACACAATCAATTGAGCCAAGTCTACTGAGCATGAAACCAAAGGCAAAGGTAGGATGAGGGCCTCAGTCAGACAATAATTTAGGGTTTGTTCACAAGACATAAAGTCTCTGTCACAAAGACTTACCTTTGTCACCGTGGCACTAAAGCAGCCAAAGATAATGTGGAGACAAATGGGCATGTCTGTGTCCCAGCACAACTGGATCTGACTTGCGGGCCACAGTTTGACTACAATGTGGAGAGAAATGTGACCTGGAGGGATCCAATCTACCTGTTCTACTCCCAAATATTCCTTCTGCCATTGCCGCAGCTAACAGTGAAACAGATGAGCTTTCAAACTTGGAGACTCATTTTTCCAAGTGATAATTCATGCAGAAGCCAACATAAGATATCTGTGAAAGTAAGGGTGCCCCTCTCCCTCTGCCTGGTCCCACTCAAAGCTTGTGGGATACCTTGAAGAAACCACAGGGGTCAAGGAAACCAAGGTGTTCAAATGTGATTTTATTTATCATCTACTATCATCTTGGTAGCTCTTGTTTCTAGCACTCGCCTCCTTTTCTTTTTAGACCTGTCCAAATGCCCAAGGCCAACACAGCAGGGCCCCTCTCCCAATTTTCCCCTCCATACCCTGCAGTCAAACTTAGCAGTCCAGTATCCTATTCTTTTGAAAAACTAGTTTGTGCTGACCTATTAATAATGGGTAATTTCTTGCTAAGACACAACTAATCAGTCTCTGATAAGAATTAATGTATTATTGCTCCCAGATATCAAATTTGAGTTGTAAAGGGGCCTTTCAGTAGCTCAAATAGTGTTTTTGAAATTATATTAGGTGGCTTTTCTAAAAGTGCCTGCAGGGCTGCCCTTAGATGGGGAGACTTAGGTTTGTACCCCTACTTCAACCACAGCAGTTTTATCAGTTTCCTGGTAGGTTTCCTTGGGGATGGGGGGAAGAGTTTCAAAAATGACAGAAAAGAAGTTTAAAACCCAGACATAGGCCAAAGCGTTCACCCATAGTCAAGACCTCAGTCACGATGCCCACACAGAAGCTATTTTAAGGGTGTGTCAAGAACTATGAAGCATCTGAGATTTGACTCTTTTACAAGCTAGTAAGTTCTCCTGCTGCAGTTTCATGGGAGCTGGCCAAAAACACGAGACTCCTGGGTCAGACGAATGACCCAGCAATAGCAGATCAGCATGTTTTATGTAGGCTCTCTAAGTCAGGATTCCAACACAGTAACAGGAAGAGGACCAAATAATATTCGTACATGCATGTGCAGTAGGCAGCATTACAGGGGAGGAACCCTGAACTTATGAAGCCTGAATCTCTTCCAGTGAGCAATAGGCCTGCCTACCCTTTGCTCTGGAGAAAGATCTACACCTCCTGAGTGAGGATGTTCACTGTGCACACACCCTTGAAAAGACTCCCCAGAAGGAAGGGCAGACAGTGCTCTGCTCACAACATGCCCAGAGACCAAGAAGCCCATGGAGAACTCTCTCTCCACAGGGAGAGAGGGCCAGGCCTGCCCCAGACTCCTAAGGAATATCAGCTTCCCAAATTGGGAGTTACAGGGGTTCAAAGGGAAAGAACAAATCTTGCCAAGGGACAAATTAGCATTTTTTGCCTGTTTAGTTCCAAAGCGGACCACATCCCTCTTAGAACAAAATTCAGAATCCTCACCATGGCCTTCTCGCCTTCACGATCTGGTCCCCGCTAGTCTTCCCAGTGGCACACGCTACAGTTTTCTCCCTCACTCCCTCTGCTGCAGCCACGCTGGCCTTCTCGCCGATCCTGGAGTCTGCCTTGTGCATTTCTGCCTCGGAGCCTTTGCAGCTGCTGTTCCCTCTGCCTGGAATGTCCTTCACCAGGGTCACTTGCTTACCTCATTCAGATCTCTACTCCCCAGCCCAGACTCACCTTCTGTTCCCTCATATTGCCTTATTTGTCTTCTAAGTGCTTATCTCAACTTACCTCATATTAATTCGTTGTCAGTCTCCCCTCAGTAGAATGTGAGCAGACCCTTTGTTTACTGCTACACTCACTGGTCTATATCTGATCATCAAATGAAACAACTATTTTTAAGCCTATCAATTACATGTCTACCGATATGAAAGGAATTGTGTTCCCCAAAATTCACATACTAAAGTCCTAACCCCCTGGACCTCAGAATGTGACTTCTGGGAGATAGGGTCTTTACTGGGGCAGTCAAGTTAAAATGAAGTTATTAGGGTCGGCCCTAATTCAATATGCCTGGTGTCCTCATGATAAGCAAGGTGTCAGCTGCCATGGCTAGTTATACAATCTGTAGAGTCAATTGTTATCCAAGCCTGGAGGCAGTTCAATAGCAAAGCAGCACCCTGAAGCATTTCAGTAAGCATTCTCTCTGGTTGCCATATATCCAGGGGTGCCTTCTATTCCCCAAACGTCACTTTAAAGCAGGCAACAGAGAAATGCTCTGTCATGGATTAAAATGTTAAGGTGAAGACTGAGGCATGCTCTGTTTTTGAAACACTCAACAATCAAAAGCCTAGGTATGCATGAGCCCAGCCAGGTCCTCTTCATAACCAACTTTGATCCTGTGTCAGTGGTGACATGCACATAGAGACAAGGTAGAAATATTCAAGCAAAAAAAGAAAAGAAAAGAAAGAAAGGAGGAAACAATGGATGAAACTAGCAGAGGGCTGCTTGCTCCCCTCCCTGGTTGTTTAACGCAGCCCTGCTCTCAGCTTTCTGTGGCTGGAAGAAGAGTCCAAGGGGACTGAAAGCAGGAGAAACAAGAGAGGAAGAGAAGACCTTTCAAAAGTAGGGCAGAGGAACAGGTGGGGCAAGTGGTATGAAGGGCAGTCAGTGTTTCCACATCAGCTGAGGCTCTACAAGCCAGGAGGGAGATCATTTCTCAAATGCCCCCGCCTGACCTAACCCCAGTCCAATGGGAAAAACATCAGGCACCCCCAGTTAATCATCCACATTCTTGGACCACTCAAAGATGTGCTCCATGCTGAATACCACCTCAAGCCCGGTTCACCCCTCGGAACAATTTAGCCCTTCGGCCCCACAAGATCCTGGGGTACAAGAAACAGTCTGGCTCATCCCCTGACTTGGCCTCCATCCTCAGGGTCCTCATGGGAGACCATGTCTCTCTCAGAAATATTGGATCGCAGGCTTCTATCAGGGTTTCCAAGGTGATGAAGCTGCTCTGACTCCAATTCAGGAAAGACCAAAACCACAGTGACAATATATAAGTACCTATCTGAAGGCCCAGCAAAAAAAAAAAAAAAAAAGCACAGAGCTGAGCTGACCTCTCTGCTCAGAAAACCTCTCCTCTTCCTCATATTGCACCAAATATAATGAATTTGGGTTCACAAATTCCTCTTTCAAATCAGCCAATGAATTCCTCTGGTTTTGTCCTAATTCCTGCTTTTTTATTTCCAGTTGAACTGAGCCTACTTGGAGTAAACAGACATTCACTGGGCGAAAAGATGGATGAAAAGGTGCAGGGTGAGATACTTAGGGGGGAGAGCCAGTCTTGGTGAGGAGCCAACCAAAGGGCATGCAGGCAGAGGGTCACTTAAGAACCCTGGAGGGGCTTCCACAAGCTAAGAGGGGGCCCAGAAAGGAAGGGAGAAGGGTTCTGCATGCAAAGGCTGCCTATCTTGTTGATCACAACTGCATCCCTGGGTAGCTCAGTCCTACCCCAAACAGTCTACTTCATCCGGACACATCACCCATTCCCTCCAGACTTCTGCCTGGAGAGGCAAAGGGATAATAATGGCTAGAGAGTATGTCCTGTAGTCATTCCCTGTTAGAAAAACATACAGGAACTACCATGACTTTACACAGATAACAGTATATGTGGTAGAAGACAGCACAAGGTATTTTTAGATTTATTTCTGCATATTGCCAAGGCAGGGCTGTAAGAGCAGATACCCTGACCAGTCCTCGGTCTGAAGTTTCTCTCTTCTCACAAGCTGTTGCCACTTCCACTCCAAGCTTTCCTGGGAGTCCCCCACATTTTAAGTGACTGCTGGAAGAATGACAGTGCAAATGGATAAGAAATCTCATCCCTGAAGCTCTGCCTGTACTTAACAAACTCAACCACAGTGGATTCTTTCTTTTCTTTTTTTTTTTTTTTAAGATTTTATTTATTTATTTTTAGAGATAGAGGAAGAGAGGGAAAAAGAGAGGGAGAGAAACATCAATGTGTGGTTGCCTCTCGTGCGCCCCCAATTGTGGACGTTGCCCGCAACCCAGGCATGTGCCCTGACTGGGAATCGAACTGGCGAGCCTTTGGTTCACAGGCCAGCACTCAATCCACTGAGCCACACCAGCCAGGGCACAGTGGATTCTTATTGTCACCGCTTGTACTTGGTTTCCAAACTTCCTAGTAATCTCACCAAAGCTGTCCAAAAAAGAAAGAAAGAAAATATAATAAAATAAAAAGTAAGCTCAGTCCTGGCTGGTGTGGCTCAGTAGACTGAGCACTGGCCTGCAAACCCAAGGGTTCCTGGTTTGATTCTCACTCAGGGCACATGCCTGGGTTGCAGGCCATGTCCCCAGTTGGGGGCGCACGAGAGACAACCACACATTAATGTTTCTCTCCCTCTCTTTCTCCCTCCCTTCCCCTCTCTCTAAAAATAAATTTAAAAAAAAAAAAAAATGGTAAGTTCAGACAGACTGAAGTGCAGTCAGCCATATAACTGAAGCAAAAATATTTTGATTGTCCACGAAAGGCTCACACTGCTACACTCTACCCTCATGACTTGCCCAGTACCTGGGCCCAATTAATGGGCAAGAGCACCTGACTCTTCCGGCTCTTGGTTGAAAAACATGATTTCACGGCCAGGACTGGCAATCTGTAGCCCAAACATACATTCCCCACATGCTCACAGCCTTCTACTGCAAAGCATACTTTTTACAGAAGAAGGAATCAGGCTCATTCTGACTCAGGCCCATTGAAATGCACTCCAAGCAAAGTGCTTTCATAACTATGACAACAGCCATGTGGTCTAAGAGCCGCATGTGACTCAACCTCACATAACTTGTAGTTAAACATGACAAGTATTTCTAGAGGGCGGACCCAGTCTGTATTCCTGGGCCACAGGGCCGGCTTCTGAGATTGCAAAACCATCACAGGGCACAGCTCACTCCTGCTCTGTAAATAGAAAGATGATATAACAATTGTGTGACTACAGGTAGCCTGGGATGGGGCGCCCAAATGGAGGGGTGGTTTTGTAAGATACAAAGAAACTGGTGAGTCTCAAATCAGAGTAGGAAGTAATTAGCAGCAAAGAACAAATGTAATTAAAGTTTGAGTTAGGGAGGTCTCTGAGTCAGAGTGAACAGTACAGTAGTCCCTCTCTATATCGTGGTTCACTTATCGCGACCTCACTGTATTGTGGGATTTTTAAAAATATTACATTTAATTATATATCACGGATTTTTCGCTATATCACGGGATTTTGCAGTACTGTACAGTAAATACTAAAATAAATGTAAGGTTCCTACTTTGCAGATTTTCACCTATCACGGGGGGTCTAGAACTCTAGAACATAATGCCCACTATAAGTGAGGGATCACTGTATATTTAATTACCGCAGATTTTTCGCTGTATCGTGGGATTTTGCAGTACTATATACGTATGTTGATAAAGTTATGTAGGATTAAGAGTGTAGAATATGTTTAAGAACATAAGTAGTGTTTATAAAAATGTGGAAAAGGTTAATAATGGACTGGGAACAGTTTATAAGTGTGTAGGAAGGCTTTATAAAGCCTTAAAATATATATAAATACTAAAATAAATGTAAGGTTCCTACTTCATGGATTTTCATGTATTAGCATACCTACAAGTCAGGAAGTGATATTTCCGCAGCTCAGTGCAAAGGCCTCTGAGATCCAAGGAGAAAGATATTCAGCACCAAACATTGGGAAATGAGAAAATGTAGCTAGACAGCTCAGCAAACAATTTAGGAAATTACTACCCTCAGTTAATTTAGTTAATCGCATTAGATTGTAACTCTGGAGTATCCAAGCATGGAGAAACTAAGGAGGGAAGGGAAGTGGAGGGGGGTTCCTTGCGTTAGTATAAAGCCAGCTTGTTTTTGTGTTTGGGTGTGCATACCTTTGCTGTGCACCCAGCTCTGCAGACCTGTGAATAAACAAAGCCTCGTCTACTGCTGAAGTCCTGAGTCACCATGTTTTTACTGTGACCATTTCTCACAATTTCATGTCAAGAAAACTACAGCGTCCTTCAGGAATATTTCAGGGATCTTAAGTCTGAGAAACAGCAGATCTGGGCCGCCCATCAGCACTGGGTGGGCACTACCATCTCCCTGATGTGTTCAATCCAAACCAGAAAGCGAGCCAAGTTGTTGTTCTTCTAAAAGATGCCTCATAAGCCTTTCAAGATGCCCCAGCTGAACCCTCTCGCATCAGGAAGTCCCCGAGAGCCAGTATCCAGGGCTTGATGCAATCAAGTCTGGTAAAAGAACTAGTATCAATGACCCATGGACATGGAAAACAGGGTGAGGGCCAACTGGGAGAGGAGGGAGGTGGATGGGGGGAGGAGAGCAACGGGGGGGGGGGGTTAGGGGGCGGATGGGACAACTTTAATAAACAACAACAAAAAAAAGAAATTTAAAAAAAGCCATTTTCAGTTACACTCATACTGGGAAGAGCAAGACCCACCAGAGGAGGGGTGGGGCGGGGTGGTTCAGTGGGTGGGGATGGTGAAGCAGCCGACAAATGCCGCTCTGTTCATTACCATATGAATTCGCAGGCCTTCCCCGGGGAAGCCAGCTCCTGAAGCCTGATTCATCAGAAGACCCACTGACTGAGCTCAAGGGAAAGAGCCTGATGTATCAGGAGACTCTCACAGCTTTGAAAAAATAAATACCCACTGAGTGCATTTCGAGCATTCTGCCTCAGTCCATTCTGGCAGGATTCCTCAAAGCTTCTTCCAGCTCCTCCTAAACTAACTCATGCTCTCTTCCCCTCCCACCTTTCCCTTTTCTCCAGCACACCCATAGTAAAACAAAGCAGGGGAACAGCCAGCAGCATGCTGTGAAATATTGGGGGGAGAATTTTATTCTGTATGAAGTATGTGAATATAAAGTCATAATACATGCATATGATCTAAAGCTGGTGTTAAACAAGACCGGGAGAGTAAAAGCCCCCGGCCTCCACTCACTTCTAACTCGCCAGCAGCCACCATGACTAACAAGTTCACAGGCAATGCTTTGATACAAACGGGCTCTTACTCAAATGGGATAATACTATACATACCCACTTAGTAGGAGGTCATAACTATCTTTCCAAATCAGTACCTATAAATTCTACTGCGTTATTTTTTAAGCTGTATAGCACCCATTAGCATGGCTACTTATGATATATTTAACCAGTGCTCTCACTGAATATTTTTATTTCCAGATGTTTACTTTTAAAAGCAATATTACAAATAACATATATCTTTGTTTAACCATGTGAGGATATTCATGGGATGAAATACCAACAGCAGAACTGTTGGGTGAGTTGAGTTCATTTAGATTTCATACTTAGGCTACTCTACCTTAAAAAAGGATTTCAAACTGGTGAATGATCCCTAAATGACTGATGAAGAAGCGGAGGAGCTGTTTCGATCACAAGGGGCAACCACTTCCTGTGGGATCAGTTGCTGCTCAGCCGAGAGAGAAACGCAGACAGTTTACTGGCTGCTGGCACAGTCCTCAAAACTGAACAGCCTCATCGGTTTCTGTGCCCTCGGTCCAGCTTTATGTATTAAATAATAAATCACGCAAATGAATAAGCCTTCAATTGGAGAAGTGTAGCTTTCTATGGGCACAGAGATGACATCATGATTTGACTGGGAGAACAGTGTCAAGAGGTCTCACAGGAGACAATGGGAGAGTGGGACTTGCTGAGTCCTGGCAGGGCACTAAGCTCTGTTTACAAAAACCTGTGTGTTTCACTCAGATGGCAGTGTTTTCAGATCCCTGCCTTCCGTACCTAATCTGCAGACTCTCATTGGGCATCTGCCTAGTCTCCTCACAAAACGGAGTCGTTATTTGCCATACCTCCCTTGACCTCAGCCCCAGATTCATCCATTATTACATTATTCTGGATTTCCCTTGATTTCACATTCTGCTGCCTGCCCCCCCAAATCCCTGCTTGTGTCCAGTGCCTGAGACTAGTGTTCCCCTGGAGGTGACCTCAGAAATATCTATCTACCCCCATGAAGGGGCAGGGTGTCCTAACCAAATGACAGGGATAGTATATGAAAAGTCCTTAGAAAAGCGCCTGGTATACAGTAAGCGCTCCATAAATGTCAATTATCATTGTTCTTGTCTGATTCCTTTCACCAAGCCACCCTCTAATCAGTGGATTCCCTTATAGAATTTATTATAGGAAGAGACTGCACTGACATCTGAAGTCTATGGCCCACCAGACGGTTGCATGCACTGGAGTTTATATGACAGTCTCTTGTGCATTTGCTTACTGTTAGTAAAATCCCCTTTGATGGTTAATTTTATGTGTCAACTTGGCTGGGCCACAGTGCCCAGATATTTGGTCAAACATTATTGTAAATGTTTCTGTGAAGGTGATGGTGAATGAGATTAATATTTAAATGGGTATACTCCAGGTAAAACAGATAACCCTCTTTTATGTGGCTTAACCTTACACAATCACTTGAAGGCTTTAATGGGACAAAGGCTGACGTCCTCCTCTGAGCAGGAAGGAATTCTGCCAGATGACTGCCTTCAGACTTGAACTGCAACTCATTCCTGATTCTCCAGCCTACCAGCCTCCTGCAACAGATTTTAGATTCCCCAAGCCTCCTCAACTGTGTGAGCCAACTCCTGAAAATAGATATCCATAGGTGATAGGTAGGTAGATAGATAAATAGATAGGTCGAGCCTGCTGGTTCTTTTTCTCTGAGAACTCTAATATATCCTTCTAAGTTCAAATAGCTCTTAAGCCCCCTGAGAAAATCAAGAGACCTGCATAGCTGGTCATGAGATGGTAGGGAAAAGTGATATCACCCATGGTATTGCAAGCCTGTGTAAGAAACAAGGACATAGTGACTCCCAAACCAGTAGAAAGTCATTAGTAACAAAGGGCAAATGTAATTAAAGGGTCTTAAGGGCAAATGTAATTAGAGGATCTCTGAGAAGGGAGTTGACAGCATTAGCATATCTACAAATCACAATAGGGGCATTTAGATGAATGAGTTAGATTGTAACTCTGGAGTAGCCAGTAATGGAAAAAAGGGGAAGGAGGAGAGGGGAGGGGGAGCTAATTGCTTTAGGGCAGGGAAGCTGATCGCTCTCACTTTAGGGCAAGGAAGCTAATCAATTTCACTTTAGGGTTGCAATTTCAGGGTGGGGAAGCTAAGACTATAAAACCAGCCATCTTTGTCTACTTGGCGCACACATTCTCCTGGCTGTGAGGATGCACCCGGCTCTGCAGACTTGTGAATAAAGGCCTCGCTTTACTGCTCAAGTCCTGTGTCCCAGTTTTTATTGTGAGCGTTTCTCACACCTGTGAGCTCTGCATGAACAACCAACCAGCCTCCCTCAGGGACAAATCCATCACTAGTTGACCTAAGAAGAGTTGTGAAACTAGAAGTGGGTCCTTACAGTGATGAGAATTAACATTCTAACCTAATGGCAATCTCAACCATTTAGTTCTCACACCGAGTTGAGAGGTGAGGTATCTAAAAAAGAACAGAAGCGAATTTCCTACATCGTTGACACTATATTATAAACATCAAGACTAAAAAATATTAGCCTTTCAGGTGTATAAAGAACTGACAACACTCTTAATTCCAAATCAAACCTGCTTGATTTAACATGACATCAATCACTAATAACATGAACCAATTAATACATACATCAGGCAGAATTTGAGCACTTCTTATAACACATCATCAAATATATAAAAATATATTTGACATACAAGTATATTTGAATAGCCTAAGACACCTTTGAAAAAACAATGACACACTGAAGTTTTCTTGTTTTTAAAGACTTTATTTATTTTTTTGAGAAAAGGGAAGAAAGGGAGAAAGGGAAAGACACATCAATGTGAGACAGAAACATTGATTGGCTGCCTCTTGCTTGCACCCAGACCGGGTACAAAACCTACAACCCAGGCAGGTGCCCTGACCAGGAATCAAACCAATGACCCTTCCCTTTGCAGGATGATGCCCAACTAACTGAACCACACTGGTCGGGGCACACAATGGAATTTTGTTAAGAAAGAAATAAGTTGGACAGTGTCTTATATCTTTTCTGTAACGTTTATGCCTATAAGGTTAATTCTTACTACCTGGTTGTTCCTATTCATATTTAAAATAAAGAACAAAGAAAATCATTCTGCTGTCTGTCCTAAACCTTCAGACCCTTGTAGCTTTCCAACTCTACTCCATAGTCAAGGGCATTGAACCCTGAGTCAGGAGCCCATTTCTGCTTAAACACTTAAAAGAAAAGTCACTTCACCTCTTTGTGTGTGTCTTTCTCTTTAACACATAGTTCACCTACATCAAAAGACTACTGCGAGAAGTCAGGAAACGCATATGGGAGGCAGCGTGTCTGTATGATAGGCAGGCATCTCTGATGATCTCATTTGTTCTAGGAAAACCCAAAGCCAACATTGAGGAAGGTTACTGGAAGATTATAAATCCTTAGTGTTTCAAATCTATAATTAATTAACCCTTACTTTTTAAAAAAGTTTAAAGCAGCTTTATGGATTCAGTTTCTTCTCAGGCCCAATTGGTTTATTCAAGTTGTAAAAAAACACAGAAAGATACAATTCCCGTCACATGCTTGCCAATAAATGCATGGCCTTCCTTCTGGAAATTTCGACCATCACAAGCACTAAAACTCAGGAAGCTCAGAGGTACAGCAACCTGGTGCTATGACAGTGAAGTTCTGGATATGGGGAAAGTTGGCCCCCTTCCCGCCCCTCTCCCACAGGCACTGCACTTTCCTGGAGGTACCCAACCTGTTGTCCATCCTCCTATTTCACTGACCCATCAGTACTCTCAGGGTACACAGTCTGCTGTCCTTCATGTATCTTTCTGGGGTACAGGGGAAGGAGGCCAATGAGGACAGAGTCTAAAGAACAGTAAAAAAAAAAAAAAAAAAGGCCTGGGCATTATTCTAGCATATGGATGCCCAGAACAGAGTAGAACTCAGGTACGAAAAGATCCCTCCAGTTTTCCGTTCTCTCCATTTCCCTTCCATGGCCAGACAGCTCAGAGGGAGGCTCTGCCAGACCAGACATCAGTTTCTTTCAGGTTTACATTCCTAATGTTGATGCATACGATGTCTGTCTGGAAAAAGTCCAGCCATTCTTAATTTAATGAGAATGGTTTGCGCAGCATTGTCGTAACCTGACAGCCAAGGAGAGCAGACTGGAATATGCATGTGTGAACAATGACGACTTCACTGTACTAGTCAGTAGGGGTGGTAGATGCTGCTGAGTAAGCATGTGTAATGTGTGGCTGTCGCGTTCAAAATGACTGAGCAAGTAGAGCAGCAAATTTGCATCCAATTTTGCAATAAGCTTGAACATTCCTCCAAGGAAACTATTCAGATGATTCAGAAGGCCGCGCCTATGGGCAACTGGTGATTGGTAGTTTCATCACGACAATCCACCTGCTCATGCATCATGTCTCACGCAGAATTTTTTGGCAAAACATCAAATCACCCAGGTGACTCAGACCCCTATAACCCAGATTTGGTGCCCAGAGACTTCTGGCTTTTCCCAAAACTAAAATCACATTTGAAAGGGAAGAGATTTCAGACCACCAATGAGATTCAGGAAATTACAACGGGGCAGCTGATGGTGATTGGGAGACCTGTGTAAGGTCCCAGGTGCCTACTTTGAAGGGGACTGAGGCATCATTGTCCTATGTACAATGTTTCTTGTCTCTTCTTCAATAAACATCTCTATTTTTTATATTATATGGCTGGATACCTTCTGGACAGACATATATACTTAAGGGCAAAAGGTAGAAAGAAACATCACTGCCACAGAGTGGTGCCAGAGGTGTTAAAAATTCCTAAAGCAGCAACATCCGAAGCACATTGCATGCAGTGCCCAGCCCAGGATGACACTGAGCAAACAAACACCAAAGCCACTCTGTGATTCAGTTCATACAGGGTGAGTCATGGGCAACAAATACACACACCAGAGTGTCCATTTAAGGCAGAAAGACAACATCCATTTGGTAACTTTCTCTTTGACCAAAAAGATGCCACCGAAGCTTTTTCTAAGTTCCCTAGAGAGACTGGGGAAGTGTGTCCACTCATACAGGCTTCTGAGTCATACAGACCGAGTTATGATCCCAACTCTCCCAGTCACGTCCTACAACACCTCGTTCAGATGACTGAAAGCCTCTACTTTTATATGTTCAAACGTCTCCTTCACAGGCTTACTGTGAGGATTCAGCATCTGTCTGGAGAACATGCAGGGTGCTGCCTCGCACACAGCATAATACTCAATTATATTGTTACCTAGAAAACAGAGGGTAAGACCACAGATTCCTAGATACAGAGAACAGACTGACAGCCGTTAGGAGGGGAGAGAGTGGGGGCTGGGTGAAAGGTAAAAGGATTAAGCAGGGGGGAGGGGAACCTCAGCAAAACTAGGTGGGAGAAGATAAGAGGAGGGTAAAGAAGGGATAAAGGGTGATGGAAGGAGACTTGACCTGGGGTGGTGAACACACAGTATAATATACAGATGATGTGTTATACAACTGTACACCTGAAACCTATGTAATTTTATTTAAAGAAAGATCACTTTCAGATCCTAAGAAGTGCTTTTATTCTGTTCCCTCTAATCCAGTCAGAGATTTGCTTCATTTTTCCATCTTTTTTGCTCCTTTGTGCTTGGTGTAAAACCTGCAGTCCTATCTCCTACAACTGACCAACAGCCACACAGTTGCAGAGAAATCAGATGACCCTAGCAGAGCAGAACTTGTCCAGCACGTGGAGACTGAAGACAAATGCCGACTCCAAGCGGATTAGCACATCTCCGCGTGCTACAGAGTAACATGGCTGGTACACGATCAATTCTACCTTCTCCAACTCCCTCACATCCTCCCCTCAAACATCCCAGCCAACTCTGTTTGGTCCCTTCTTTCAGTACTAGGGATATGATAGGCTAAGTATATAATCCAGACACTGCAAGCAACCCCTGGGAAGGTCTGTTGCTACTTGAAACACTTTACAGGGACCATTTACAATGCCTGGCAGTGCTCCACCAGCAGGGAGTCCTAACACACAGGAAAAGCAAACTGTACACCGTAAACCTGGAATGGTCTGTTTTTGCCTCTATCATTTTAAAAATAATAACATTTATTATTCTCACTCTGCTCAGCAGAGTGCAGTTCCCACAGGCTCACTCCAGCCACACAAGCATCTGTGTTCACGTGGACCCTGCATTGCTCAGTGACAGGGAGGCAGGCATTTGTCATGACAACTACATGCAATTCTGAGCACATAATGATGCAAGAGCTTTTAAAATAAACATATAATGTCTATCACTGATTATGCCAAATAAGCATCACTTATTTTGAACCAAATGGTGCTTAATAGTATGTATGAGAATAATTGGACTGTTACCATTTACTTTCTTAATTAAAAATGTTAAAAGTCTTTTTTTTTCAGCAGAGTAAATATGTCACCGCCATGTACAGAGCCCTGAAGGAGCTATTACTGAACCATCGGAGGAGGCACCAATTAACATAGGTCAGAGACGACACATTAAACAAAGTGAAGAAGGGTGGAAAGGAGAAAGATGAAACATCTAGGAGCTGGTGGAAAAGCCTAACTTGGAAAGTGTTACATTAGAACCAGAACATTTCCTGAAACAAATTCACATCCTCAAACTGAGCACAGCTCCCACTCCCCTGAGGGGAGAGGCCGTTCCTATCATTGGCGTCAACAAGCGCCAGAAAGGAGATTTGGACCAACTCTGCTCACACACTGTGAAATAGACAATGAATCTCAAACAATACCTGTTCCTCTCTTACAATTTCATCCATGGCACGCATTACATATTATGTGTCTAAATTCACAAAGCCTAGATTCAAATCCTAATTCCACACTTCCAGCTGTGTGACCTTGGACAAGTTGCTTCAAAGAGAAATAATGGTACCTACCTCACAGAACTGTGAAGAGGACATCGTTAATATATGTAAAGTGGTTGAACAGCGCCGGGCACTGTTTTCATTATTACTGATATCTTAGAGGACAATAGTTTCCCTTATACTTAAATTAGTTATACAAATAAACAAGGTGTGTTGACACTTCACTAACCATTACTAAGCTCCCCAGAACAGACTGTGTGAGGTGAAGTACAGCTAGCTTAATGAGCACGAACACAGGAGTAATGATTTAATGCCAGGACTGAGGTTGTTTACTATTGCTTAGTTAAATTAAAGTATTCTACAACATCATTCAAAGACAAGAGCAGTACTTTTTCCACTACTTGGAGGTCTGTAAATGCGTCATTTCTTCGGCTGAAAGTCAGTTTTCCATTAGCTTTCAAAGGCTTGTATAAACAAAAAGTGGATTCTCTTAGATTTAAATAATGTTTTTCTTTATATCTTCTGACCAAGTTACTTTAAGTTCATGCCTTTGCTTCATTATTTGCTCTCCTATATGTCTCCTCTCCTGATTTTTTTTTTCAGTTTTGGAACACACTGCAGATTCAACAGGGGAATTATAAGTAGTACACACACCATTTTCAAATTATTTTTCATTTTTTAGAGAATTTCAAATATGGATGTTTCTAGGTCTTTCTTGCTATTTATTGCTTCTCAAGGAGAAATATAATGTTCAGTTTTCTTTAGTACCTTTCTTGAGCTACTAAACTGTATCATGAAAAATATCTAGGGTTTCTTGTTTTTAAGTATAATTTGCTTTTCTTTCAAAACTAAAATCCTGCCCTGACCAGCCCAGTTCAGTGGGCTGAGTGTTGTCCCGTAAAGTAAAAGGTCGTAGTTCAATTCCTGGTCAGGGCACGTTCCTGTGTGGCGGGCCAGTCCCCAGCTAGGGCACCTGGGCCACCCGCGAGAGGCAACCGATGGATGCTTCTCTCCCTCTCTTTCTTCTTCCTTTCCCCTCTCTCTAAAAATAAATAAAAGCTTTCATAAAAAACTAAAATCCTGTGTTATTAAAATTTGTACAATATCATTCTGTGTGAAAAAGGAAATCAGCAATATTAATAGATATGGAACTTCTTCAAGTTTAAAACACACTCCGCACACTCCTACATTCTAAATTAATGGTGAGTTCACTTTTCAAGCACACTGGACATAATAACAATAATAATAAGTAGTGGTAAACCCTGTTATAAATGTTCTGTATAGATCAGTAGCCCATACACATATTTTGTTTAGCTGACATTTTTTAATGTGTTATCATTTAAAAATCTGGACATTTTATATGTAAATATCAACTTTCAGCTTCTCCTAAAAATCAAAAGTTCTGGCACTTCCAAATCCACACTCTCATCTTGGCAATCAGCTATCTGGAGCTCAGTAACTGCTCCCCTTAAACACAGTAAGAGCTTCCAATGCTACTCAGTTCTGTACCCTAAACTGCTTTCCAAGAAGGAAGCACTGTGACAATTCCATTTTAAATGCACATGCTCTTTGGTCCAGAAAAAACTATGGAAGGTCATATGAGTATACATGGATATTCACTGTGACATTGCTTCTAAAAGCAAAAAACCTGAGCCAACCGACCATCAATAGGGGCTAGGTGATTAAATGATGATAAATCCATCCAAGAAAAGACTAGAGGGCCCTCAAAAGCCATAAGGTATACCTAAGCATATTAAAATGAAAAAAAAAAAAAAAAAGTCCAAAATGTATTATTAAGTGGAAAAGAAAAAAGCATGGTTCAAAAGAGTCTGTAATGGTAGAATCCCACCTGTGGGCAAAATGCATAGAACCATTAATATATGCTTTTACATGCATTTCAAATTTGGAGAAGAAAATATAAGAAAAACTTTAAACCAAGTAGATATATTATGTATATTACAATACATATAATTACATATAAGATATATATATATTTATACTGTGTGTGTGTGTGTGTGTGTATTACACTTAAAAAAAGGAAGCACCAAGAACAGTTATTTCAAATCATTATGTAAATTACCATCACGTCTTCATAGTATTTATCTGATTGCCTGTCTTGGTTAGAGAGTAAGTACCTCTAGAGGTAAGCTTGGCTTCATTTCTTAGGCAAGGAGAAGAAAAAGCCTTTTGGATGGCCTTCCACACAGGTCCAAGAATAGCACAGAAGTGACAGCCCCTTTGGAGCTGTGTCTATTCAAAGTGCTTTCTAGCTCATGTTGCTTCCTCTACCATCTTTTCAAAAGTGAAAACAAAGAGCAAAGAAGGAGGAGCTCCTCCCATGAGAGCTGCCAGGCTCAACTCTACACACCCCTTCAGCCCCTTTCACATGTGCATAGACCCTGGGGGTTGTGGGAGACAGAGGGGTACCATATATTATGTCCCTATTGCTGTTACTGCTTTGGGCAGAATGGGGGAAGAAGAGGAAGAAAAGAGGACAGTTAGTTCTATTCTCACCAGCCAAAACCCTAACTGGTCAGCCCAGTACAGTAAAGGACTGGCTCCACTTCCCATTAAGGAAAGAGAAACACAGTCTTGCCTTCCAGTCCATGTGCTCAGGAAGTGCAGCCAGGGCAGCTGTTCCTGGCTGGAGCTGACTTATGAGCTTTAGGTATTACCCTTCAAGAAGGGGGCTGTGCTGGGGACACGGGAAGCCAGGGACAGTACAGTGCAGGTTACTAGTAGGATGCCATGCCCCTGAGTTACACCCTGTGATGGCTATCGAGCAGAAGCTGTCCCCATGAGCACACCACACTCAAGAATGTCGTCATCAACAGCCACTGTAGGACTCTCCAGCCCAGCCTTGCTCCAGGCCTCAGCCCCTCCCCCACCCCTTGGTCCCACCTCTCACCCCCACCCAAGAGCATCTAAACCACATCAGAATAAAAGAACCAGGATACATACAGCACTTCTAAAAGTTATCACCTCCTGCCAAAGCATGGTTTGGGGAAAGCAAAATAGCTAGCAATTAATCAGCAAAAAAAGGAAAAAAGAAACCTACATAAGGAACAGACAGACAACTCCCATAACCCCCACCCCCACCAGACTACACACACACACACACACACACACACACACACACACATGTGCGCACACGCACACTTTTATGGACAGCCAAGAGTCTTGGGTTTAAATATCCCCATTCTTTTCAATTACTGTTAAGATACAAAGAAACACACAGTCTATATAGGTATCTGTGTTTCATACAGGTATCTACTCAGGGCTAACAGATGTACACAGAAGTTAGAAAACCTAAGCTGTATTATTTGGAAAATGTTACTCTTATACTGTATTATATACTGTAATATATTGTATTTTATATATATATATAATACTACATACTGTATTTTATATATACTGTATACTATATTATACATTATACTGTATTATATGCAATACTATATAACACTACTTTTGAAATAAAAAATAAAACATGATCCCCTTTGCTGTTTTCTCTTAGGTCCTCTCCTTTTCAATATTCTATTGTTTCCATACAAATAACTTTGGATTAAGAGTCCATTAGGACTGGTTCAAGCCTTATCATAAAGATCATCTCAAATATGGCAGATATGCTGCTATTTGATCAATTGAAGGAGCTATACACAGAAAAAAACAAACAAACTACTTCAAACCCCACTAAATCAGGATTGGTGATAATGCAATGTACCTTTCAAAATTCAATACGACCCTTCTAACTGTGGCTTGGTAAACATGTGGAAAGATGAGAGATGGACTGGTTAAGATAGTTTGTCATCTTAAATGGCTTAACCAGTCCATCTTCACAATCCTCCTGGCTTCCTGTTTCTGTACTATTGTAATTTGTATCATTAAGGTAATAATTAGAAATCAGTCTTATCTGTTGATCAAGCAGGTCTACCAAGACCAGCTATACTCAACAACTATATGCTGTTAAAATACCTTCATGTCAAATATTTCACCCTTCATTCTTCTAATTCAGGCTGGTCTTCTCAGTCATTGCAGTTTTTATTGGACTTTGTCATCTGCACACAGCAAGATCTCCAAAGGTGCTTACCTCTGAATCTCTGGCCTGCTGATTACGAACGACTATCAAATTGTACAGGATTCTGTCGTCATCCACCTCCGTGTGGGACACATCATGAGGCATACTCCACAAATTCTTTTCATCCTCCCTGTCCAGAGTTGCTCCAAATGAAGTATATGGATTGTTATCACTATGGTAATTAAAAAAAAAAAGGTTTTGTAATATGTGTTACTATATACATCATATCTAGGAAATGTAATATAAATAAACAGTATGTATTATAGAATACATAATGTAACAAATATATATTTCTAACAAAAAGGTCTGGATTGTCTCTAATAACACAATAGAAAAAAAAAAAAGTCACTTTAAAAACAGCAGAGAAGAGATGTAATCAAACACCCGGGCAGAGGCAATTTTACTGTTAAACATGAAATGCAACACTGAGCACCCTGGCAGCTGAAAAAAGGGAAATTTAATGGGGACTTGAACTTGCAATGATTAAAAAGAAGAAAACAACACAAAGAGATGAATTTTTTACTGGCTCTGAATTCAGAAAGGATAGTAAATTTAAAATACAATAGTATATAATATTTATCAAATTCCTTACAAGAAAACTAAGTAATAAATATGCATATCCAATTAGTTTCAATAAACAATGTGGGATGTTGAGTAAGAACTTCAGCAGCCCCATTTTGCATATCAGGTTTATGACTTACTCTTTATAAGGCAGTCTCCACACTTGGACTTAAGGAGATGAGTGACAGAAGTCATACCTAAGACATATTTGTTCTCAGAGCCCCAGTTAACCTCTGTGGGACCAGACAGGTAAGGTCACGCTGGGGCTCTCCCCTACATCTAATGATAGGTATGAAGCACGAACTCCTTGTTAATGACACGGCTCAATAAAACTGTGAGCAACATAGACATGGTCCTTATCCTTAGACCTCACTCCAGTCTAGGTAGGGAAACACATTAATAAATGATCACATGACTAGGTAATTAAAAACTGTGGGAGGTGCTATAAAGGGGGAGTTCAGGGATCCTTGAGACCTAATGGAAGTAGACATCAGGTAGGCATTGTGAAAAAGGGGTGCTTGAGCTTTATGTTGAAAAATAAAAACAAAGATCCAGGTAATGGAAAGAACACGTTCAAAGGCCCCAGGGTGAGAGGAAGCAGGGTGTATAATATTATACATAAGAAGAAAGGGGACGTTGGCTAGAGAGTGCAAGCAGCTGGGGAGATGGCTGAGGCCAGGTCCACGTGGCTTTGTGGGCCATGTTTTCTAACATTCCTTAGAAATGCGATCTTTATTCTTAAAGCAAGGTAAGTTGTGGAAGGGTTTTAAGAAGGGCCGTTATGTGACATGAACAGTATTACAACTTTAAAGATCTTTCAGGTCAAAGTGTGGAAAATGCCTGAGAGGGGTCGAGTGCATCTGGGGATTCATTAAGATACAACTGAAGAAGCTCAAGTGAGACAGGAAAGGTATAAGAATTAGGAAGAAGGCAGAGTGGAAGAAAAGTACACTATTCAAACATACGAAGCAAGTAGAAGTTCTCTGGGTTTCCACCTGGAGAGAGCGATCACATTCTCTGAGACAGCCAGAATGCCCCATGAGCAAGGGGCACAAACATACCTGCAGGTGTGACATGAGGGAATGACAAATGAGGACAGGCAGAAGGCTCCCTGATAAACAGATGGCATCTGGGAAGGAAGGAATGACTGAAAGGTGGGCTTAAGGCAAAGGTGAAGATTTAAACAAACATGAGATGCCCAGTAGTTGGTACTAAGAAATCTTATACCAGGAAGCAAAATCTCAGTCTCCAAATTTGGATTCAATGGCAGGAACCCTGCCACAGCCTCTTCTTAATAACGATAAGCCAGTAACGCAAGGGATGCCTCCCCATCCTGCCCATTCAGGCTTTAAGGAACATGTCAATCAAATTTATTCATTCATTCATTCAGTTGTTTGTTTACTTAACAAGCATGGAAATGGGTGCCTGCTGCAGACCCGGTGCTGGGCTGGGTGCTTTAAGGCCTGAAAATAAATAGCACACTGTCCCTCCTTTTAGTGTGACCATAATGCAATGAGATAAGTGAATTTTTTTTAAAAAGTATAAACAGAATGCGTAGGAAGAGAGACGGAGTGACAAATTTTGTGTTCGTATAAGAAGAATATGCAAGGAAGGTTTTGTGGAGGTGACAACATCTAACCCAGACCTGAGGAATACATAGCTTTTGACCTGGAAGGGAAGCCAGGGGAAAGGTACTCCTGGCAGAGGGAACAGCACAGGTACAGTGTAGAGAGGCTTAGTTCCCACAGAGTTGGGGAACTCCAAGTGTTCCTGCAGAGCCATACCACACGGCACACAGAGCGAGGATAACGCAGGACATGAAGAAAAAAGGGGGTGGGGGTCAGACTGGGGACAGTGCTGGGGTAGGGCTTGAGTCTATGAACTGTGACAAGTTAACAAGGGGATTCTGAGCCTTGTCAGGTCTGGGGTTTAGAGAAATAACTCTGCATGAGGAAGGAACAAGAAGATGGCTAGGAGGTTGTTAAAAGAAGATAGGTGTGGTTTTCATGCTCTTTGAGGTCCTAGTGCCAAGGCCTGGGGGCCCCCGGGGAGGAGTAGAGCAGAAGATGGGCAGCCCCAGCCCCCAGACAGAGAGAGGAGCCCACAAACCACCCCAACCAGAACAGCTGTCTATTTAAAATCTTATTGGTTAGAGATACAAAGATTTATCTGGGGCATAGAAAAGGTGGAGTTCTATCAAATAAATACATATGTAATGCTAAATATATTGAAATACTGGCTGGGGTGAGAGTGAACGAGGGTGTGGGCCGGGGAAATAAGGGTGAGGATGGAAACTGAGAGGGGGAAGTGGCAGCCCTGTGACAGTGACAGCAGCAGAAATGCGAGGAGAGGGGGTCAAAGCTGGCCCGTGATGATGCCCTTACTGGGACCATCACGGAGGAAGCCAAGGCTTAGCTGTGAACTCACAGGACATTCACAGAGAGGTGGGGTCTGGGCTTAAAAGCAGGGACAGGGCTGGAGATCTGTACTTGGGAAAAAGGCACATGAGTTTTGGTCACCACAGAAGCCATGGGATCAGAGGGGAAGGAGGGAAGACCTCAGGGGAATAGCCAAACTGAAGGGACAGGGGTGGGAGGGAGCTGGAGAGAGCAGGTGAGAGCCAAGGAAGAGAGAACTCTGGGAAAACGAGGAACAGACTGGAGAGGCATGGACCACATGAAAAGTATTGACTCCCATTTCTTTTTGGCCTGAAGCGATCTTGCAATTTTGCCAGACGATGAACCACCGCTGCCCTGTACAGGGCAGGGCTTCCACATTCCACCCCTCCTGCTATACAACCATCTGAGGTCACAGGGGTGGGGGATGGGCGACACTGTCCCACCATGCAGACTGGGACCAGCCTACAGCATTGCTTGACTTTTCCTGGGTCAGGCAGCCAGCTGACGTTGGTCCTCCCAGCATGAGTCCCTGAGTCCGAGTCCCTGATGGAGCTCTCCAAGCGACCACAATGCTGTAAGGCTTGACATCCGGATGCTGTGACAGACAGGGAGGCACACAGAGTGGCTCAGGTAACAGCTACACTGGGAAGTGCAAACCGGCAAATCCAGCTGGGGCTTCTTCTCCAGGCCCCCAGACCCTGTGCTGCTGGCCCCATGGACCGCTCAGGCTAAGAAGCCCTCCTTCTTCCCTGAAATGCTTGTTTATTTTTCCCTCAATTTGTTTCCTTTGTATATGTCTCCTCTTTTCAACATGTTGATGAGCTCCCTTGGGGCAGGGATTGTAGCCAGCATTTCCTTTACACCCTATATTGCTGCAGTGTCAGGAACTGGGTAGTTGCTATAATAGTAACGGAGCACACTGAGCTGGGCCCCCAGCCTGTGGGCCCACATTGTAACCACTTTTTAAAGATTTTCCACAAGCAGGAGGTTTATAAGTTAGCCAGTATTTGCCTAAATAGTAATTAACACCTGCCCAAGCATAATCCAGCCACTTTTTGTTTAATAACCCACATAGAAGACTATGGCAGCTGCCTCCCTGGCCAGTCCCCCTACCCTCTTACAATCTCAACCTCTCCCTCTCTTTCTCCCTCCCCACCCCTCTTTGTCTCTAACACACATACACACATATGCAGGCATGCACATGTATGAATGGACATGTAGATCACTAGCCACTGTTCCTGAATCTACAAACTCAAATCAAGCTCCCAAGCTCGTAGCAGGTCACCACCGGGACTGTTTAGAAGTGCTCCTGTCTCTAGACAGGTGCTGCCTCCCAAATTCTCCCACGTCTAGCTCTGCCCTAATTAGGGGCAGCACTCCCCTGGCATCCCAGAAGCCTCAGACTGTGCTGAGTCACTGACACCAAGGGGATGGTATAAATAAGAAAGTGAGCAAGGACCCTTCCTGGTGCTGGTGGCTGGGAGCGCCGGCCGAGGGACCTGGCCTGCTCACCTCTGCAGCGCGGCCCCCTCCGCTGGGCTCTGCCCCTCCCTCTAACTGCCCTCATTCCTTCCACCTTCTTCCTCATTCAAGTTACAAGTCGGGTTTCTTTGGGGCGTAGTAAAGGTAGTTTCTATCACTAAATATATCATAACATTAATAATGTATCAAAATCTTGGTCAAGATGAAAATAAATGAGGGTGTGCGTTCATTCAGCAGGATCTGGCAGACCCAGCCTGGTTCCCAGAATCTGGGTTCCGTGCTCTGGCACGCAGGTCCCTGCTCCTTATATCCTGCGCCACCACCCAATCAAGGCAGCCACCACTCTGCTAAAGAGAGCAGAACAAAAAAACAAAAGCCTAAAACAAACCACTGGAGAAGCCGCTTGGGAACCTCTGGAGGCTGTGGAGGACTCAGGGGCCTGTGGAAAGAGATTCCAGCGCAAAGGCCCTGAGGTCTGGGCACAGAAGCCTGGGAAGACAGAAGGAGGGGAGGAAGGGAGCATTGAATCAGGAGCTTCCCTTTCTCTCCCTCCCCTACATAATGTTCACTAAAAGGAACTGAAGAAAGCGACAGTGGCTGTTTTGCCCCTGGCCACCATCTGATGATGATAAATATTTTATTAACCTCAGGCACTTGAGAGGTGGCTCTGAAGTTACATTAGAAGCAGAAGCTGCTTTTACTCCCAAAAGGGTAGGATGAGACACGGCTCAGGTTCCACCCCCAATCCCATCTGGGGGCACAAGACCAGACAGATCGCAGGGGAGTCTTGTGTTTCAATAGGGTCCAGAGTTAAAGGGAGACTCCAGGCTTAGAAACACTGGGCTCCCTGCCTGGGAGCTTCAGTGCAAAGTCCCACAAGGGACCACAGTGTCTTACAAGAGTTGCCTGTGAGTCCACAGTCCACGAACAAGTACTGTGAGTAAAAGTTTGAGAAAGACCCACAAAATGCCCTGCACACAGGGCTGGCTGCTGATGCCCGCAGGCCTGGCGACTTTACCACTGTCCCCCCAAGACAGCCTGGTGTCAGCAATCACCAGTTTACAACTGAAGTTCTGAACCCGTGAAGAGATAACATTTCCAGTTAACAGCAACCAAAGCAAAAATCTGAGCTCGAAAGGCTGTGGGGTGCCACCTGCTCACTACATAAGGCCTCTTAAGTGTGATTCCCCACGGGGAACTGGCCTGCCTCCTGGGCCCCTGGCTTCCAGACCTTTCCCTTCCTCCTTCTATGGCAACCTCCTGGTGGCTGAGCAGGCAAATAATCTAAGACCCTCACTCTCTGCTTCTTTCCCTCTCTCCCTCCCTGCCTGTCTCCGTTCCTTCCCTCCTTCCTTGCTTCCAAGACGGATACCCTAGCTCCCCTCAGTTACGTAGTTAATCCAATGTTTAAACATTATTTAACGCCAAGTTTAAACGTTGTTCCATAGGTTCTTGGAGCTTTCTCGGGATTCAGGCACCTGGCCCGTGACTTCCTTCAGCACGAGAGGTATGACCTACCTCAGTGTGCAGCAAGGAAGACACCGGAACCCCTTTTCTGGCCCCGCGCCTCGATGTGCACCTGCCCTCCACGGCTGAGGCAGAGCCCTGTCTGACTGTCTCTCATACACTGCATTAAGCGCTTTAAGGCTTAAAGGTGGTCCAGACAAAAACCCTGTGAAGTAGGCAGGGGAAGCATTCTTTTTTTATTTCTTCTGCTGGGGCTAACGAAGATGAGACTTGGTCCTAGGTCCCTTCTCTGCTCACAGTCACTCCTGGTCATTTCATCCAATCTCATGGTTTTAAATGCCGTTTTTATGAGGAAGAATCCTAAATTTGTTCCTGTATCCCCACTCAGATCTCTCTGTCAGATCCCAGAGTCCTGTGTCTACCCTGCCTCCTTCCCATGTCATTTTGAATGTCTAACAGACAACTCAAGTTCAACACAATCAAAGCCAAGCACCTAAACTTGCCACCAAACTTCTCACCAGCCGTCTTCCCACTCAGAGGACAGAGCCCCATCCTTCAGATTGCTCAGGCCTAAACCCTTCAAGTCATCCTTGGCACTCTCAACCCCCACACCTAATCCACAGAAAATCCTATTGACAATACATTTCAAAATATCTACCTCTGCCACCACCACCAGAGCCAGGGCATCTGTGTCTTGCATAAGAATTCTTTCAAGAGTTGTTTTTTTTTTTCCCACTGATTTACCTCTTTCTACCATTGCTTCCACCAATTCTAATCTCAATACAACAGCCAAAATGATTCTTTTAATATGTAAATCATACTATATCAGTCCTCCTTCAAAACCCTCCAGGGTTCCTGTTTGACTTAAGAGTTTAAGCCGAAGTCCTATTGTAGTCTCTAAGGCCCCACAGGGTGCCCCAGCCACTCTGGCCTCTGCTGTTCCCTGCACTCACCAGTCACAGACCCACGTCAGGCCCTGGCCCTGGCTGATTCTTCTACCTGTGATGTGCTCCCTGCAGACATCCACATGCCTTGCTCCCTCCCCACCTTCAAATTCTTGTTTAAGCATCGTCTCCTGGGTAAGGCCTACCCTAATCATCTGTGTAAAATGACAAGCATGCTCCCCTGCTTCTGTTCTGTCTTTTCTTTTTCCTACACACGTATGTATCTTCTAATTTACTTATTATGGTTCCTGTTTGGGGGCCTCCCCTCACTAGGGTAAAAAAGCCCCATGAGGGCAGGATCCGTATCTATTCTGCTCGAGTGCTTAGAGCGGGACCTGGCACTTAGTAGATTCTGGATGGATATTTACTGAATGACAGAACTGTTGCTTCCCCAGTTCAAAGAGCTCTAAACGGTAGAGATGAGGCTGGAATCCCTGTCTCCAGACTCAAACAAATTCTTCACACAGGGCTAGCTAGCTCTTAGTCTTGTGGCAGGAGGCAGACATCAAGCACATACCTTATGTCAGGTCGTAATCAGGGCTCTGAAGGAATACATGGTGAAAAAAGGCCCGAGGGAAGGGAGTGAAGGGACTAGGTTACTGTTTTTAAAGAGGGTGGTCAGGGAAGAACCTTCCGATGAAATGGCTTTGAACAGAGACCAGAATAAATAAAACAAGGGAGTTACCCATACATGTATGTAAGCCAAGAAAGAACATTCCAGGCAAGGTGGGCAAGAAGTGCAAAGGCCCTGAGACAGGTGTATGGCTTGGTGTATCGGAGGCCCCAGGAGGAGGCCAGGATGGCTGAAAGATGAACAAGTTCACTTTATGTGCTGACTTTAAAATCAAAACCAAATGGAATAGCCCCGAACTGGAAACCACCCAAAAGTCCACCAAGAGCAGGAGTGAACAAAAGGAAATGTGCTATGAGCAATGAGAACCACAAACTAAGCTCCACACAGCAACTTGGATGGATCTCACAGAGAACACACACAGTTTGATCCCATTTATGTAGAGTTTTAAATCAGGAAGAACTAAAGTACATATTTAAGGTGCATACATGGGTGGTAAAGTGATAAAGAAAAACAAGAAAATGACTGTCACAAGGGTCTATTCATTAGGGTGGGGAATACGGGGCTGGCAACAGCTATCTCTTGCCATGGGTGATGATACAGTATTCACTTTACAGTTGTTCTTTATACTGTACATTTTTTTTGCATGTTTTCAGTCTCTGATATCACAGGTACCAACACAAATTTTTTAAAGTTAAAGGAAAAAAAAAAATAAGTGAGAAGCAATCCAAGAAACTCTTATCACATGTCGGGCAGTACAGGGGTTCATTAAATACTATCTCACCAATTACTTCCTTAAAAAGCACAAAAGAAAAATGTGCACAGTATATAATTGGCACAAAACAAATATTTATTTACGAGACTAAAAAGGACTTCAGCCGCTAACAGAATAAACTATTTCATATAACATTTACTCAGAATTTACTTTTTAAAACAAAGGTGTAGGGATAAGAGCATCTGAAGATATCTACAGAATAAAAAGTTTCAGGAAACCTAGATCACATGATGTGTAAGACAAGGAAATTTCATCTTCTTGGGAATTTCCAACCTTACTAAGGCTGACTAATGCCAATTCACGAAAGGGGGAAAGGGACATTGTAGGCTGCCTGGAAAAGAAACCTTTAAAAGTCGTCCTTGTATGCATTTTGAGTGGCTGACATCTTGGTGAAAGCGCTTATCTCAGATTCATTAGAACTGAGGCCCTGTTCTGAGAACAGCAGCCATGACCCTCCCCTCTCTCCTCTGTCCTTCAAGAAAGTACAAGGACAAGCCTTGGAATGGACTCTTTGAGAAGGAGCCAGGAGCGTCGTCCTGCAGCAGGAATCCTCGGGGCCTCTGCTGTCCCCTCCGAGGAGTCACCGGCTGGCCCAGGGCTGCAGGCTTTGTAAATAGCAGGTTTTGCGGGAGGCCATGGTGACTGGCGTCATTCTGGGGAAAAAGAGTCAGGCCATCTGAGCCCTGGTCTGAGCAATCTCACTGACACAAACATAGTAGCCAACATTTTTTTAAAGCCCTTCCAAGGGCAGAAGACAATTTGATCTGCTCAGAGGTCGTGTGAGTCCACACTGCAAAACAAAAAACTCTACACATGTAAAAGATTATTGTCCTCCTAGGCTTGGTGGTGATGTTCTTTTAGGTGTCTTAAACCTACCACCTTTCTTTCCCCCTGGCACTTGGTTTTACTGGCCATCGTACAGAAATGTGGGGCCAGTGTTTCTCAAGCCCCGCTGTCACAATTCAGGACAAGTCTCACACTTCAAACACAGTTTCTAGCACAACCACACAAACAGCTAGTTACGTGCCTCCCTGCATAGGAGGAGGCTGCTGCTCTTTCTATGGGTCTGGAATATAATAGGGTTTGAACCCTAGTTCGGCCATCTGAGAAGCTATTGAAGTTTTTGTGCCTCAGTTTCTTCATCTGTCAAGAGGAGATAGAGATATAATTACTGTCTGCCCTCATTATTTATTCCCAGGTGTTACAGCTGCAAGTTTGCCCACTCACTAGAATTTCTCTGTAATCCCAGAATCAATACTCTCCATGCTCTCACGGTGCCTGAGGTCCAAGTTCCCTGCTGAGGGCCAACAAGGTTCTGCTTTCTTTTCTTTTTTTATTTTTTTAAGGTTTTTTTTTTTTTTATTAATTATTTGTTTGTTTATTTATTTATTTTTAGAGAGAGGGGAAAGGAGAAAGAGAGGGAGAGAAACATCACTGTGTGGTTGCCTCTCACTCGCACCCCCAACTGGGGACCTGGCATGCAACCTAGTCATGTGCCCTGACTGGGAATCGAACCAAAGGCTCTGCTTTCTTGTTTCAGCTTTCATACCCTAAACACGTGTCCTTTGGGTGTTCTATTTAGTGCTACATTTATTTATTTGTTTTTTGTATTCTTGTGCTTTTTGTTGGTGATTTCACTGTTTAGAAAAGGTCCAAACATAGTGCTGAAGTGGTAAAATATGTGTTAGAAAAGTTTCATTCAGGCCCGAGTTACAGTACTGTTGGCAACAAATTCAGTGTTAATCAATCAACAATATATATTAAGTGTCTTTAAGCAGAAACACATGTAAAACACGGTATATATTGATCAGTTGACGAATCGGCTGGCAGGAATCTAACCCTGGATTTTCCCATTAAAGCAATGGTTCGATACTCTCTAATTCAGTATTTGCGGTGATTAGGAGAACATAACTACTCTGAATAATGAGAATCGACTGTACCTCAGAGAGTTATGGCGAGGGTTTCATTAACAGATATAAAGCACTTAGCATAGTGCCTAGTATAAGCACTAAGTACAACCTACAAAGGCTCAGGGGAGATGGGACAGAGAAGGCGTATGTCACAACTTCAGTCTGTCACCCTCTTCTGCATGCTGGATGCAGTACGACCCACACCGAACCATTTCTTTATGGTGAGGGCTATTATTCAATTCTAGTGCCCACACTCATAGGTCCCGATCAATTCCTTCTCAGAACCTGTTTGTGGGCATGTAACAACCATCAAAAATAAACCGAGGGTTTATTTTCTTTTCCCCTAATGAGACTTTCAGGCACCGGAAAAAAATAAAAGTGACATTCTGTTCTCCCTTCGCTGCCCACAGATATGTGCGAAAACTCTGATATCAGTAACAGAAGCTGCCAGTGGGCACCAAGAAGAGGAGGGAGAAACAGATTGGGAAGCTCATTCTATGATTCACTTAGTTGGCTTAAGAGAGAGCCACAAATAAAAACTCAGTCCTGGTTATTACTTCTCTCCCTTTCTTCTTTTGCTTTTGAACAACTGGACAGTGGTAGTGCTTATCAGTTATATACAGCCAATAAAAATTAGAGAGTAAGAATTATACATCCCTGAAAAAGTTCAAAAGAACCATTGTGAAAGATGCTTTAGTGTGCAACATTTACAAGGTACTTTTTTCATATTCCATTTTAGACTCTTTCAGGCCTGGCAAGTGTATTGGATGTCACATGGCAGTAGACTACGAGTCCAGGGGACTTGTGCATCTCTCTGTTTAAAGGTGACTGACTCCTAAATCATATAATTTTCAGGGCCACGACTCATGCTCAGGTGGATTTGTATATGGCAATAGCATGCTTTTATCACTAATGGAAGAAGCCATGCTCTAAAAGTAAAATAAAAACAAATGCTTTGAGCTCAAACATTTTCCCAAAAGTACCCTGTAGTAGGTTGGATAGTGTCCCCTAAAAACTTTTAGGTATATGATCAAAAGAATCAAAAACATATTCACAGCAGCATTATTTATAAGAGCCAGAAAGTGGAAACCACCCAAATGTCCATCAACTGATGAATGGATAAAATGTAATATATACAAACAAGAAATCTTATTTGAATATAAAAAGAAATGAAGTACCGACACACACTACATGACAGAACTTCAGAACATCACGCTAAGTGAAAGAAGCCAAATGCATGAAGGCCACATACTATATGATTCCATTTAGACATAATGTCCAGAACAGGCAAATTGATAAAGACAGAAACTAGATTAGTGGTTGTCTGGGGAGTGGAGGAGCAAGGAGGGGACGTCAGTAAGTGACTGCTCAGGGATATGGTTTCTTTTTGGAGTAATAAAAATGTTCTGAATTAGATAGTAGTAACGACTGCACAACTTTGTTAATATACTAAAACCACTTAACTTCACACTTGAAAAAAATAAAAAATAATCAAAAAAAAATTGAAATTAGACCTTCTGATGATTTGGATAGGAAAGAACAAGAAGGTATTCATGTACACACATGTATCACTACTTCACATGTCCATCAATAAGCTACTCTTCCCAAATAGTTATACTGCAATGATGCCAGAATGGCACTAAGCCACAAACGACGAGTCCACTCATATTCACATGCTCAGCACAATAACAATAACAATAATAATTAATAATAACTAAAATTTATTGAGTGTTTACTATGTGTCACTCTACTAAGCACTTTACATGGATTAGCTCATTTTATTTCTCACTGCAACCCTTTGAGGTATATACTATTATCATGCCCTTTATACAGATGAGCAAATTAAGGCACAAATAAATTTCACAATTTGTGTCGGGTCACCCAGTCCGGCCGGATGTAATCCCACGTCATATGACTCAGGAGCACTGTGCTATTCTGCCCTAACTGACTTTGTCTTTTAAAATCACTTACAAAGTTCACTGATTTCCACCATAAATCAAGGCAGGAAAAGGTGGAAATTTTAAAACAACCAAAACTATTAACTTAAACAGCAATCCCAGACAGAAAATTAGAAAAGACCCAAGATTCTGAGGGTGAGACCAAGCTGAGGGCTGCATTTCACATTCCCAAGTTGAGTGTGCAATCCAAGTATGAAATTCTAGATTTTACACACTGCATTTAAAACTAGCCCTGGCTGGTGTGGCTCATTGGATTGAGTTCCAGCCTGCGAACCAAAGGGTTGCTGGTTTGATTCCCAGTCAGGGCACATACCTGGGTTGTCAACCAGGTCCTCCATTGGGGGCACGTGTGAGAGGCAACCACACATTGATGTTTCTCTCCCTGGTTTCCTCCCTTCCTTTCCCTCTCTCTAAAAATAAATTTAAAAAATATTTTTAAAAATAAAAATAAATAAAACTAGAGGTAGATTACTGGGCTTCTCCGTGTCCACAATAGTCTAATAATCTAAGTGAGTGCCCCATCACGAATGTAAACAAAAACATTGTGTATTATGTGTATGACTGTGTATGTTTAAAACATGACTTATGTTTACATACATGGGTGCTCACTAAACCGTGAGGAGCAGATGGTTAAGTTCCAAGTCCTAAATCACAGGAGAGAGATGAATAACGGCAAAGTAATCAGAAAGGACTGCTTGAGGGGGCTTGGGAACTAGCATTTAGTTAAGGGCAGGAAGGACAAAGGTCACTACTTGAGGCAAGTTTGGAGAGAACTAAAATGCTGGATTGTTTCTAGAGTAGCAAGGATACCTGTCTGATTAAATCAAGGAGTGTACAATGTTTAATGTCCTGGAAATAAGTGTGGACAGGCAGGAAGGGATTATGTAAAATACCAAAAGTCAAGGGGAATGTTTGAACTTGAAGTAAAAAAAGGTAAATCGTGCTTTTTAAAAAAGTTGTGAAAGCTTTATCGTATCTTAAGAAACACTGGCTTCAATATTTGCTTACCCAATCCTGGAGTTCCACCTTATATACTTTATCCTAATTTCATTTTAAACATTCTGTTTCTTTCATATCTACGCCCAAGACACGACCTAGTGGAACCTTCATTTCAGCAGAGTTAAAATAAGATTACTTAAAATAGCAGCCAGAACAAAACTGTGTTGTAAGGTCCCTTGACAAAGCCACTTAACGTGCATTAAATTTTTTTCACATGTAATAGCTTAACCTGTAATGAATCAACATTCTACCGATAAAATACAAATTTTTAAATGTAAAAAATATTTCCTTGTGTTCAGTCACTGAAATGGTCTTCTTTTGTTAATAAAATTGAATGAGAAATATCCAACTTTCTTCCTGGGTGAAATAGACTCACAATTGACTATTGCACTGAAATATAGCCATCAAATATATAGTAAGTGGCAGTTGTATTTAATCGGACCCCTATGCGAACTTCTCCCCATGCTTCCCTGCCTGGCAACTGCACCCGAATTCTTGGCACTTCCTACAGGTATCCACCTTGGTCTCAAGTGCCTCTGAGGATTTGAGCTTTTGGGCAAAAAAACCTTACCCAAGGAACAAACCCAAGGAACAGGACATCCAGAAAGGAGGAATCAACGCGCTTAGATTGTGCCTCGGTGTAACCTTAAAGCAAGCCCAAATCCCTAACTCTGACAAACACGGCGGTACCCCACTCCACGACAGCGGGCTGCAGTCAGGTAACCGCGGATCCCGGCCAGGGCGCGCACTCACCTGACCAGGGGCTCCTTCTCGGGCCCCGCGGACTCCTCCAGGCACTGGCACGGGCAGCAGCAGCACACGGTCCTCAGCCAGTCCCTCAGCCCCATGGAGAGCGAGCTGTCCCGCCGGCGCCGGCGGACTCGGAGAAAGCCGCGGGGCCAAGCGACCGCGGCGGGGGCGCGGCCACGGGGCCGGCATCCAGGTGCTGGGTTAGTTGCGGCCCGGGCGTCGCAGGCCGGCCCGTGCGCATCACGCCGCGGCCGGGGACGCGGGCGAGGCCAGAGGCGGCTCCACGGCCCAGACTCTGCAGGGCCGTGCGCTTTCCTCCACTTGGGTTCTGTTTGGGGTGTGTGTTTTGTTGAAGCTTTTTTTTCTCTTTTAATTCCCCAGGCGCTAATTGGAGCGCATGCGTCCCCGAGACGCTCCGCTGCTGCCCTCTAAGGAGGAAGCGGGGACTCCAGCCAGATGGCAAAATCTTAGGACACCAACGCTGACCCGGGCTGGGGAAGCACTCGGGTCACACAGCGCGCGGTTGGGCCGAAGCTATTAATACATTTTATTGGCTTTACTCCCTGGGGAAATAAAAGGCCCTCCTTCCCACCCCCAAGCCTTGAAAGCAGAGTTTAGGGCATTTTTAACAAGCCAGCCCCACATAAAGTTAGCAATGAGTGTGGATTGGCGCATTGTAGAGGTGGAATTTTTTTTTTTAAGTATTCACAATGATTTTTTAAAAAATTGTTTTCAAGCCTCCCGGTTCTTGAATAACCCCCTCAAGGAAGGCAACCACTATCGTTAGTTTCTTGCGATGTTCCGGAGCTACTTATGTATTTACTTATGTACAAACTAGTCCTTTTTTACCTCATCAGTGGCATTCTCCACATGTTTCTGCCCCTGGCTGCTTTCACTCAGTATATCATGTAGACTGTTCCATAGCAATTCTATACATATAATTCTATACATATATATTCTTCCTCTATTTTAACAATTGCATATTATGTAGTCACATGGATGCCAATATGTTATTTAACCAGGTCCCTGTGGATGGACATTTAAGTAAATTCCAGACTTTTGTTATTAAAATAATGCTGCCATAAACACCCTCGAATTATGTGTTTGGACATGTGTTTGAATTAAATATTTGGCAGTTGAATTGCTGGGTAAGATGCCTCTTTAAATGTTTTATGGTTCTTGCCAAATCGTTCTCCAAAGAGGTAATTCCAGTTTATACTCTGACCAGCAACATCTGAAAGTTTCTGTTTTGCTATACCCCCATCAATACAATTTTCATCTTTGCCCATCTGTATCATTCAACAAATAATTATTGAGCATCTGTTATGCGCCAGGCATATTCTAGGCTCTGAGGTATAGCAGTGAACAAAAGAAACAATATTTGCTCCTACTCTCCTGTAACAAAGAGTCTTGTAGAGAAGTTAAAACAAGCACTTAATTGTGTTAGAAAGCAGTACATACTGTGGAGAAAAATATGGCAGAGAAGGGGATAAGAAGTGCCTGGGAAGGGTGTGTGTGTGTACTGGAAGGAGGTGTGGTGCCTGTAGTTTAAAACAGGATGGTCCAGGGAAGCCGTCCTGTTAGGGTGACATTTAAGCAAAGACTTGAAGGAGATGAGCAAGGTAGCCCTGATACCAGAGGGAAGAACATATCAGGGAGCATGAGGACCACGTGCAAAACCCCAAAGGATAGAGAATAAATTATAGCATGCCTGAGAAACAGCCTAGATTTCACGGACCCTAGAGGCATGTGGGCCAGAAGGAAGAGAAACGGGAAATGATGGAATGTGGGACCTTGTAGGACTTTGTGAGGACTCCATAAGGATTTTGCTCCATGTGAGTGAGGGACACTTGGGAGGTTTTTGACTAAAGGCTGTGTGTGATATGGCCTACCTGAATAGCAATAGAATCCATTGGCTGTTGTCTTGAGAAGAATCTGAGAGATGCAAATGGAAGTCATTGTAATGATCTTTGTGACAAATGAACCAGGGAAGTAGCAGTAGAGGTGATAAGAAATGGTTGGACTCTGGATGGAATTTGAAGCTAGAGTCAAGAAGATTTGCTAAAAGGTTGGAAGTAGGGTGTAAAAAAAGAAAAAAGAGAAGGGGGACTCCCAACTTTTGGGTTTAGAAACTGTGAAGGTTAAATGGCCAATGACTGAGACAGAGAGAGTATGGGAAGGGCAGGTTTGGAGGGGTGACGAGGAAGAGCAAGGGTTTATTTCCAGAAGTGTGAATTCTCATGGGTGGTGTATTAATATTTAAAGTGTGTCACTATGCATAAGTTTGTCCTGCCCTGGCTACATTAAGAGGCAGAAGGAACAGATCAAGTGCGTGTTCATTGAGAGGCTGGCTACTGAGGATTACAGAAGAATAAAAGAAGGCCCCTAAGGACTCTGACTTAGTTGGGGAGATATGGACATGGCAGAGTTCCAGCTGTCACCAGCTTGCACAGGGCTGTGATAGCAAGCTCAACACCATGTCGATTATCACTAGCAACTTTACCAGGATGGAGGCTGTGTTGTTCTAAACAGCAAACTTCCCACTGGCTGGAAAAATCCACTTGGTATAATGCACTGTGTTCTGAAATTGGATTTTGGATTTGAGTCATTCCACCGAGGATCAGAGTGGCTGCCAAAATGTGAACTCAGCCAGCAAGAAGATAAAATTTAGGATCTGACAGACACAATTAACTATTGGAGTTAGATTTGTTGAAAATAGAGGAACTAGAGAAGGCCTTCAGCTTCCAGAAAATATAGGTGCTCTGCCCCTTTACTAACTTTGATCTTAGACAAGTCACTTAATTTTTCTGAACCTCAGTGTTCTACTCCGCAAAATGGAGATGATCAGTCTGGCCCTACGTACTGGACACAATTATTAACTCAAATGAGATCATTTGAAAACCATAAAGCAGTGTAGAAATACCACAATTCAGCTCTATTGATTAACTCTAAATAATATAAGCCTGTTGGGCTAATGCCAGTTTCAATATTACCTGGCCTACATGTGACTATATTTATTTTCATATTGATACTTCTGCAATATCTGGGCATCTTTTATGTAGTCTATTTCATACACAATATTTCTAGAAAGCCCTAGAACCACATTTATTTAGCAGACTGGATCAGGAAGTTAATGCCCTGCCTTACTAAGGATCATGGGTAGTGTTTGCCTGTTCTAACAGCTATTAACACTTTTTCTTTTAAAATTAATTTTAAGTTGTAAAATTTATAAATGAAACATTCCTCTAAAAAATTGAAATATTGCAGTTTAAGCTCCCTCTGATCTCTATCCTCAGCCTTGTCCCCTTTCTACCCTCCCCAGGGTAACCATTATTATCAATATGGTACAATCTTTTTCTGGACACAAATACACATGTGTGCTTCTGTGGTGTATATATAGTATCATTGTGTGTCATTTTTTTAGTAGTGAGTTTTAATTGTTATAAAAGATACTTATTAATCTATCTGCATACGTTTTCCATTTATGTCTTGGACATCTATCCTTATTAGTAGACCTAGCTCTTTTTAACTAATGTATTCTATTTCTTAGTTTTCTAGGAATAATTGTGTGTTTTTATAGGGCTCCTCTTCCCAGAAGTTGAATATACTTTCATGATTCCCTGGTTTTGGGTAAACTGGACCTTTGACAGTAGTAGCAACAGCACCAAACTTTCCAGCTTCAGCTTCTAGACAGCTAAGACCACATTTTGGCAACCTCATTTCCTGTTTCGTTCACAGAAGAGCAATGAGCGTTCCCTTTTTTATTTTAAGAGTGATGCTAGGTTGTTTCTACCACCTGAGTTTACACCAACGCACCCACCGCAGTCAGCAACACTGACATTTACCGCTGGACTCCTGGGCGCCTGATGTTGGGGGCCGGGAGGTGGGGGGGGGGGCGTAGGGAGAGATAGGCAGTCCTCTGGGGTGACTGGTGACTCACAGACCCATCAGCTGCTTGTTTTTTAGGTAGACCTGCTGGCCTATATTTTCACATTTTTCCATGGCAGGGAACACACTAGAGTCTGCTTGGAAAACAACTAGTATGGTTTGAAGTCCTCATTCTTTAAGAATTTACTGATGACCTCTAAGTGTTGGAGAAAAAGGCATCTGCAGGGTGAAAAAAAATTGGAAAATCAAAATACTTAGCTCCACCACATAATTAGTGCATTCCACAGAAAAACTGTGTTTGCAGCAACTGACACACACCGGTATCATTCGGTTATTCATTCAACAACTATTTATTGAGCTAGTATTAGACATACAATAGTGAGCTAGAATGTAGATCCCAGTTATGAAGACAGGGGCTTTGTTTTGTTCTTTGCAGTATCATTAGCACCTAGAACAATGCAGGCAGAGTAGGCACCTAGCAAATGTGTTGAATAAATGCATAAAAACACAAAAAGAACTATTTCATAAACCCAGAGTTTGCATGAAAAGTTTGACTTAATTTCTGAAGAGTCCATTTATGAGCTGCCTAAATCCAGGGGAGAAAATCTGAAGAGCGCTGTCTTCCATAGACATGTCTTCCTTGGTCTGACATGGAACCAACTGCTCTTTCAGAGGGAGGGAACGCACCTGCTCAGCAGGCTTGAGTCGCATGCACACCCTTGTAGTGCTCAAGTGAGAAAGAATGGGGAGATGGGAAAAGGAAGCCAGTTGGACTAAGAGTGGGAGAGTTCCCTAAGGAAAATCAACCAGAGCCACAAAAAAAGAGAATGGTTGCCAGCAAGGCAAAAACAACAATGTCCACTACACTCAGTAACGGTGGCTGCTGATGCACTGACTCAAACACACTGTGTGTGGCCAAGGAGCTCCTGCCATCTGAAATGGACAGAAAGGGCTCCAGCCCGTGGTTCTAGCAGGTTCAACGTCCAGCAACTCAGGCTATAGGAGCTTTCTGCAAGAGGCACTTCAGAATCCCAGCGCATCCCCTCAAAATTCAGAGAGTTCACTGATGAGTTCAACAACATCTAATCCCAAAACCAAAGAGAAAGACAAATTATTCCACTGGATGTAAAGGGACTCTTGTGAGAAGCTGTTGGCACAGGACAAGTTTCCCAAAGAGTGATCACTAAGCATCTGCATTGGAATTCGTAAGGATGCTTAATGAAACTCCAGATTCCTAGACCCTACTTGAGAGCTTCTGGTTTGTAAACGTTGGGGATGGGGCCCCAGAATCTACCATTGTACCAGGCTCCCAAAGAGGACTGGGACTTGGGTGAGGCTAATGAGGAGTTTCAGGTGCTGTATTTAAGGAAGCGCTCACTCTTGGGGCAGACCCTGTACCTGCACAACACTGAGAGTGAGCATGTCCTCAAACATTACACGCCAGGTCCCTCACCTCCGTTGCCCTGGTCCTGGCCTACTCCAGATGCCTGAGAATTCTGCAGCAGGCTGTTATGGACTGAACTGTGTCCCCTCCAAAATCTACATGTTCAGCCTATGACTGTATTTGAAGACAGGGCCTTTAAAGAGGTAATTAAGGTTAAATGAGATCATGAAGCCAACATGACTGGTCTCCTTATAAGAAGGGGAGATTAGCACACGGAAACAGAGGGAAGACCAAAAGAGAACCCAAAGAGAGAGGCCTCAGGATAAAATCAACCCTGCTGACACTTTGATCTCCAAACTCTAGCCTCCAGAACCATGAGAAAACACATCTTTTGTGTAAGCCACCAAGTGGCAGCTTTTGCACACATGGAGTTTGAGAACCATTGGCAAGGTGATTAAGAGCTTGGGATCTGGGATCACAGTGCCCCCATGTGGTTGCAGTGGATTAGGCCCCCAAATACACACAGCACTTGGTACAATGTAATGGGAACTAGGGAGCACTCTGTAAATGTTACTTACAATTATTGTTGTTCATGAAGTATACATACTTTGGTCAGACGCAACTCCATCGCTTTACGTAGCCAAGTGTGACCACCTAAAAGTATTCAACAAATATTTATTGAGTGTCATCTTTAAAAGCATGGCACTGTGCTCATCCTCTTGTGGAATACAAAGATGAAAAACATGCAGTACTCATCTTCATAGTACTACCCAGGGCAAAAATTGGAAAATTATAATCCTGAAATGTTCTGTATGTATCTGTGTGCTCTTACATCATCCCCCGACTTTCCCATGTGTGACTATCCTGCCATTTCTAACTACTCTCCCGCAGCTAACTACTCTGCCATATTGAACTACTCTCATAGCTAATTATACGGATCTAACAATATTCCCACATTTAACTATATGCCTGCAGCTAACTGTACTGTGACAGCTAGCTATCTTGTTATAACACTTTTCAGATGCCCAGAACGGCCTTTCTGATATGACGTGGAACCTGACCTTTTCCCACCTCCCTACAATTCCAAGTATTCTACACTCCCGAGTCTTTCCATATTATACCTAACTAAAATTAAACACAACCCAGGCCCGTCAATTGTGGCACAGTTGTTCCTAATTCAATTAAACTCTACTTAATAAATATAAATATGATTAAGCCCCTCCTACATGCAAGGTTATACAAATTACAAAATAGAAGACATGCATCAGAAATGATGATGTTGGAGAACACATGAATACTCTTCCTATTTGCTGTGAAAGACCCCCAAAAGTATGCCCCAACTTTAAGCCCAGATACTATCAATCTTAGTATTAATAGACAACCAAATGTACGCCATTGGGTGTTTGTTTGTTTTTTTCATTTATTTATATCACTTGTTTCTCCAAAACACTCACTGAGAGACAAACAAATCAGAACCCTACAACTTTCTACACAACAAAACCCCAGGTAAAGCTCCGTACAAAGGTTAAATGGTATACAGACCCTCCGTGGTTCTCCATGCTGCCACCTCGTGGGCTCCCGTTGTAAATGAACCTCCGTTTCTTCACAGATGGATCAGACGTGGGCCAGAAAGCTGTCACTCAACAGAGGGAAAGTGGTTGCAGCTACAATGCCTGTACAGACTTAGATCCTAAAGGGCCATCTCTGTATTCAAGTGGAAGGTTTAAACTGGCCCTAGGCTGCACTCAACGTGTAGGGCACTCTTAAATTGAGCAATAAATCCTCGCTTCCCTAGGCTAGCCGGTGCCAGACATCACTAGTTGTCATTTTACTGTTTCATTTGATCTTACTAAGCATTGCTACTTGATTCATTAGCCCAAAATCCATGGAAAAGTGCACAGGACATTACACATATTTCTTAACTTATATAAAAGAGTCGTCGGCAGCCATCCGTCTCAAGAGACGATGGTGTAGCTTCTTAAGAGTCTATCTGCACCGCCGAGAATGGCTGTGCAGTCCGACTCGGGAGTGACACGGTATCTGTCTCCTCCCGTGTTGAATCGACATCTTGCGATGTCGCTGGAGTGTCCTCTCCAGTGAAGCTGAAGCTACAGAGCCTGGGCAGGGTGATATGGAGGGTCTGCTGTTGCCCATGCAGCAGACCCCCCCCTCTCTTCGCAGCTGAAGGATCCAAGGGAAAGACGGAGTCAATACAGCTTGGCTTCAGGTGCGCCGCAGGAGTTGCCGGTGTTGACTACAACGTCAAACCGCCTTAGGGACTCCGGCTCCGGATTTTCTGTCGGGGTTTACTCCCCTAGCCTTTCCCCTGAAGAGGTATGCCGCAAGGCAGCGGAGGTTTTTTGGAGTCAGAGTTTTCCTTCTATCATTAAATATAGAAGACTTTTTGTTTTTAAATTTTATAATTCATTTTGCTTTCTATGTACTTAAATAAATCTATTTGGAAATAGCTTGATGACATAAACTAAAAGGTGGGCATGCAATTCCCCAGAGGGAGAGCTGTCTGGTGAAAATTCCCTTTGAGAAATGGGCTGTAAGAGGGAGAGAAGAGAGCTATGCTGTTCTGCATAGTAATGGAAGCACAGTATGAGTTGGTGTGAGGAGCAAGGAGTGGGGAGAAGCCAGAACTGAGAAGATGAAGCAGGAGTGAGGGAGGCTGCTGTCAGAAGAGCATTGATAGTGACCTGTGTCAACCACCACATGCTGGCACTTAGAGCAGTGATTCTCAACCTTCCTAATGCCGCGACCCTTTAATACAGTTCCTCATGTTGTGGTGACCCCCAACCATAACTAAAGCATAGTGATTAATCACAAAAACAATATGTAATTATATATGAGTTTCCCAATGGTCTTAGGCGACCCTTGTGAAAGGGTTGTTCGGCCCCCAAAGGGGTCGCGACCCACAGGTTGAGAACCACTGACTTAGAGAAAGAGTCAAGTTCCCAACACAGTGACAGGCCCCCTCTAAGTATATGTCACGGACACCCTTTTCCATGACGCTGTGAAGCCTGCTAACTTAAGTCTATATGCTCCACTCTCCCCACCCATGCTGGGCATCACCAGGGGTTCTCCCCGTTAGCTCTGTGCCAGCTGTCTTCAGTTTAGAAAGGCCTTGTCACCTCAGGTAGGAAATTTACGCTGAGGTACCCTCCTTATCGCTCACACTCTCCTCCCACCCTCCACCCCAAATACCCAGGAGATGCTGCTTTAGAGACTTGGAGAGGAAAAAATGGAAAAACTTGGAGAGAAGACCTCTTGTAACCATAGCAAAAGAGCAAAGTTTCTCAGCTTAGAGGAACTGCATTCCCGCACTTGATAACTCATGTAATCATGCAAGAAGTCTGGTGTCACACACTGGCTTCCCGGGGAAGCTCACACCAAGGTGGAGTTAGCTTTGGGAGGCTTTGTAGGGAGTTCTCATGAAATCAACAGGTGGGAAGGGAATGGAAGAAAAGGGAGCAGGACTGTAAGGGGAGGTCTGGAGATAGAACTGTTACCGGTGAGGGGGTTCTTGCCCTCCCTCAGGATAGACATCAAGAGAGGAGAAAAAACAGATTTAAAAAAAGAAGAGGTTTACTGGTAACAAGATGGAGGGAGGGAAGAAGGGGAGCTTGATGCATCAGGGAAGCACACACTAACCAAGAATATGGCTCCCTGAAGTGCTGCTGGGGTCTGGCTTACATAGCGCTGGGTTTCTTTTTTTTAAATTTTTTATTGTTGTTCTAGTGCTGAGCTTCTTCACATAGGTGCTGGCTTGGATCTCTGTTCCTTAGGCTCCCACGATAGGTTGGCATTGACTGGCGCAGGTGCAGATGCATTGGTAGAAGGCGTGCCTGATAGAAACTGGGATTGTAACACAGGCAGCAGATTCTAAAACGTGTAACTCGTGGAGTGAGGAAGTCCACCAAGAGCTCTGTAGTAATGGACAGAAAAGGGCAAAATAAGCAGGGGGACAGGATGCAAGGAAGCCATAAGCAGAAAGGTTATTAGTAAGGTCTCTGACAACCGAAAACTGACAACTTCAAGGAAAGTAAGTTTGGAGGCTACAGATGGAAACAGGTCAGAGAGCCTCGCTACCTGCAGGGAGTGAGAAGACACCCAGGAATGCAGTGTTGACACTGATAGCATCAGGACTTGGCAGGTCCCCACACTCTGACTCCTGCTAGGGCAGAGTCACACATGCCTCTCACTCTACATGGAGGTTGAAAGCTGACACTAACCGACAGAGAGACTTGGTTATCACACAAACTGTAAATAGCATTGTCCACAAGATTCAAAATATCCTTTTACATATCTGGAGATTTAAATATCTGCTTAGGTAACAGTCTTAAAGCAAGGGCTAGATAATCACAAGCTTTCTTGAATACGCTTTGGAATCTTCCTGCTAGTTGAACTTATTTCAGGCAGTACTTCAGTGAAGTGAAACCCTTGTAAACAAGGAGTGCAGAAGAAACACTAAGAGCAGAAATTAAAGTTCAAGTCGAAGTTTTGCAGCAAAGTCTTGGAACCCTGAGAAGGCACGGCGCAGACACAAGGTGATGCTTTTTGGAGCCAAGTCTCTGGGTAGTGTTAAAAATAAATGGGGCCAAAACAGTTACAGGATATAGTCACATGCAGCCATGAAAACACACAGCTTAGATCCTGCTACGAGGAACATAGTTGACTGACAGCTCTGGATTCATCAGCATATTTGCCCCCAGATGCTCCCAGCATCTGAACAAAGCCAAACTGTTAATTCAGGCTTACTCCTGTGAGCCATGGGGCCGCAGCAATGGGTGACTGGCTCAAGGGCTTCCCATCAGCCTGGTTGACCCTTTCTTGGACTGTGCTGTAGTCTGAAATTCTTCCTCCTCTCCTTCAGTCATCAGAACGTCATTACTGCCTCAATCAGGGGCAGCCCTCTAGGACAGTGGAGAAGGAAAATCTTGCTAATAGGCAATCCGTAGGTGGTGCAACCTGTTTTCATGCTGAAAAGGAAAAGAGCCTGAAGCGAGAATATATACAGCTGGCCCACGGCCTGGTCGTTTGGCCAAGAACCTAACAGGAAAAGTACAGAAAGGCCTGGGCCAGAAGCATGTGGCCAAACATTAAGGAGTAGGTAGAAAGTGCTATTTTTGTCTCACATATGCACGCCCCCCAGAAAGCATCATTGTGGAATAGGCACAGAAAACCAAGTAGACCAGATGACTCAGTCATTTGGTGTTCCTTGGCCCTCATCACCTGCCACTGCAGAACTGGCCTAACAGACACAGGAATGAAGGAAAACTGCAAACAGACCCAACATCATGGGCTCCCACTTAACCAGAGCCAATGTAGTTGAAGCTGCTTCTGAATGTCCACCCTGTCCACAGACAGCAACACTATTCCTTTAAAAAAAATATTTTTATTTATTTTTAGAGAGAGGGGAAGGGAGGAAGAAAGAGGGGGAGAGAAACATCGATGTGCCACAGAGACATTGATCGGTTGCCTCTCGCATGCCCCCAAGCTGGGAACTGACCCGCTACCCAGGCATATGCCCAGACTGGGAATCGAACCAGCGATCCTTTAGTTTGCAGGACGACACTGAGCCACACCAGTCAGGGCTTGCACTGTTCCTTAAGGAAAGCAACATGCTGCTTGATGCTAAGGCGGCAAGTGGGCTGGTTATAGATTCATCACTTCTCAGCTCTGTGAAAATGGGCCTGGGTCCTTTAGTTTTCCCTTTGCCAGCTGAAGCTTTGTCAGGAGAGGGCGATGGAGGGACACTGTGGGAGGTCAGAATTTTTTATGTAGGCTTCTGTCCTGCAGGCTGTGCTGGTGCTCGGTGGGCGGCAGCAGTAAGGTCCCCTGACATCTCCCTCAGGTCCTTGGTAGCAGAGGCCTCTGATGAGTGACCTCCCAGGCACAGTGTCTCCTGGTACCCTAGATGGTGGATTTCAGGAAAGTTCCAGAGGGCAAACTTCTAGCAAGTTCCACCGGCAGAGCACCCGTGACTGTTCAGCCATCAAGTGAGCTGGGCCATGCCCTCCCAAGAAGGTCTAGGTGTCAGCCGGGAGGTGGGGTGGGGGGAGGGCTCTTCGTCTAGATCCTAGATTAGTAGCTGTCCCTCATAACTGCTATTTCCATGTTCTCTAAAGTTCTCTTTACTTCCTACTAGCCAACCCTCATTACTTCAATCCCCTGTTGTAATAATTCGTTATATTAAACTTTCCCTGTTCAAATGACCATGTGGCATCTCTGCCACTCCTCAGTGACAGACATTCATTTCAGGTAAGAATTTGCCTTCCCTGCTCATAGGGACTCAGGCATCACCACTGTTGGGCTGATTATACAAAGTCTAATCCATAGGCATGGCATCCCAAGCTAGTACAGCGCCCAACCAGTAAAAGGGGTGCAAGAGTGGGTCCCTGATGACGGAACCGTTGATTGTATCACACACCACACTTCCAGAAGCAGCCAGGCTCAGAGGACTAGAACAACCAAGGCACACCTGACTCTGAAAGGATGGAGTACCATCCGTCAGGACGTGTTTCCCCAGTGGCTTTGGGAACACATCTGGGAACCAATGAACAAGAGAGGAAGTGGCCCTACTTAACACCACTGCTAAAGATCCATGGTGGGACTCCGTGCCTCCATCCTGGCAATTCTGGGGCCTGTGGTTGGTCGTAAAGAGGGAACTCTTGCCAGGGGACACAGCACGGTCCCATTGAACTACAAACCATGGCTGACTCCAGGATACTATGGACTCTGTGTCCAGCCGCCAGCTGGTGAGAAAAGGAGTCACCATGCGGAACCCAGGTGACACACTGAGTCTCCTGGCATCCCCTTGCCCCATGTGACTGTGCATGCACATGTGCAGCGGGTCTGGCCTAAAAAGGCATCGCTTTGTGGCAATCCGAGATGCTTCCTGCCAACTCTTCTCTTTCTCCCTCTTTATAGGTGTCAGTCTTGTATCACAATGAAAGCTCTCACTGCCTTCTTGGGCTCCCTGCCCTTTACCCTCCGCAGGCATATTGCCCAGTAAGTTTCATGCACGCTGTACTGTTTTGGCATCTGCTTCTCAGGGGACCTGAATTAACACAAGTCATGGACCAAAAGAGCAGTGTGTGGGGGAGGGATAACACCCACAAGGCTCATCTCTGTCAGCAAACTCTTTTAACATGAATAATTATAGAACTGTTTTTGTTTTCCTCTGGATGTCTTTTTTTTTCTGTTATATACTTACAGCACCATGACCTTACCCTTTACAGCACTTAGAACTTTTGGGAATTCTAAATGTATTTGTGTGGCTTGATTAATAGTTTTCTCCCTCTTTCTCAGTTTCTCAATCTCTCTCTCCCTCTCTCTCTCTCTTTTTCAAGCTCCATGAAGGCAAAGTCCATGTGTATTCTGTGTATTCATTTTTTTTTCAGTACTGCATGCCCAACTCCCACCATAATGCTGACCACATACTAAAAGCTCCAAATTATTAACTGAGTGAATTAATAAGCCTATTCAGAACTATTTATCCTATAACAAAATTTGCAAAGTGTACTAGTAAAAGAACACTGTCAATGGGACACTATTATGATATATCCAGAGGTCCTGGAGAATTGATCCTAGAATATAGATAATAATGGGCAGTCCAGTGATGGTCTAACAAGCTCTAATAAGGAGTTGTAGCTAACTTCAGTGCTCTGTAGGGTGGGCTCCATACCCTAAGCAAAACTAAACAAATGCCAATACTATGGAGACATAATGTGGTGTTAGCAGCCACCAACGTGAGTTATTAATTTGAAAAGCAAGCCTCACCTCTTCTGTCTTCTGCACCAACCTGTGGTAAGGCCACCTTACCCTCCTAATGTGGCTTGTAATTCTTAGTTAACTATATTATCATGTCCAGAAGGCCAGTGTTAAATTCTTGCCTAGAAGGAAAAGAAGATTTCTGAATTTTCCATAGTGATATAATGGACACAAAATTTAAGGCTGTCCTCACTCTCACGGGCAACTCTGCACTTGAGGTATTTCATTATCTGCACCCATGTCCCAGCCCGCTTTGGAAACGTGATAAAATGGAAGATTCAGGAGGCCCACTCCAGAGGTTTGTCAATCATATACAGGCACTTAGAACTGACAGTTACTGATAGAGAAAGGGAAATATCTACTACATTTCAAGAGGGAATAAGTCCATTCAAAGAAGCTTAATTAAGACAAAAAATGAACACAGGTAGTTTGTAAATGGCATTTTAGGAATCAGAATAACTGCCAGAAAGTATCAACTGAAGGCAAAATAGTGAACCCTAATACATTTGTATAAAATGTAACTTTTAAAAAATTTTGCATATAAAAGGAAAAACACGGAGAAGAGGAAACGCTTTGAATTAAAAAAAAAAATCAAGACACAAATCAATCATTGCAAAAAAAGTACTACACATAATTTTATTTTTCTTTTGAATTAAGAGGGTTTATACAAATTCGACTTCATGAACAAAACAAACCCCACGTCGATAATTACCATAAAGCTTTATTGGCCCAAAGTATTTGCCAGGTACAATGAATCACTGTATAACTCCAGTTATCAGGATTGTAATGCTGCCACAATTTAATTTATTGTCTACCTCTACAATTAAACCTTTTTGGAGATCATGTTATCTCTATTATTAATTAGAAGTTATTTCACCTTTCAAACACCTTTCTTAGAAATAAAAAGTATAATCATAAAGTATGTCAATTTCCATTCTTAAGAAATTCTTTAAACCACAGGCTAAACGGTATTGATTGAGACTTAAAAATGCATTTATATCAGGAATAGTTTTTTCATAGACAAAATTGGTAACATGAAAAAAAGCACAAAGTCATTTTTTCATACAAATTACAAGCTTCTATGAAGTACAGAAGTGCACTGTTAAGAGGTTAAGGCATTTGAGGAAAAAAGAAACATCCTTCTCTCCTTAGTTTAGAGATTGGCTTTAAGCTTTGAAGTCTCTTTCATCTTTTTGACAGCAGAAAGGTCCCCTGTTCCCTCTGGCCAGTTGTCATGATCTGTTAAATAAGTGGAAAACTTCATGTCACTTACAAATCTATTAACCTCATACGTCCTCCCAGTTTCCACTAAACCCTCTTGTTATTTTCCCTGGTTCACTCATTTTCTCAGAAAACAAAAAGAAATTATTAGGACAAACAGCATCGGTTTTGAGAAAATTTGGGATTTGATACCCAGCTCTGCCACCTAGTAGCTTTTCCGAATCTGGAGAAGTTACTCTTCCTGAGCCTCAGTTTTCTCATCTATTAAAGGGGATAACCACATCTATCTTTCAAAGTTGTGAGAATTAAATGTGATACCCTATGTACAGAACTTGGCATATTGTAGACATTTAATAAATATTGCTTCCTTATAATAATGATGATTTTAAAACAATGTACTTACTCTATACCAGGAGCATCTGGTTGCCTCCCCAGCATCCGGTCCCTCATCTCCTCTATCCAATAGCCTGTTTGCACTCAGAATTCCATGAGGTTCTGGGAAAGTGACCTCACTTGGACCACTGACTGATGATGGACTGATCCAAGTCAACCAATGCATCCCATTCCCCTAGCCATGGTTATTGGTTGGGGACGGTCATTTGCATAAATTGGTCCAAAGCAGAGTGGATCTCAGAATTTTGTTAGAAATGCTGAAAGAAAATCATTCCCCTCCCCTCCCTCTCTGTCCAGATAGAAGTGAACAAAGAAGCATGTAGCTTTAGGAGAGGCAGGCAGCCAATCCCTCAACCAGGAGAATTAGTCTTAAAGACAACATGATAGAAGCAAAAAGAGAAGTAAAAGGAAAAAAAAATGTCCTTGATGAGATCACTGAGCTGCAGAATCAAAGTCACACCTGCTTTTGTTATTCAAGGCAACAAATTCCTTTATGGCTCAAGACAATATGAGTTGCATCTGAAAGCATCCTACTGACCCAGAGCTTTAAATGTGCATTATCTAATTTAATTATCCTGAAAGCTTACAAAATCAATACTGTAAGTGACCCCACTTGATAGAAGAGAAAATGGAGGCTCACAAAAATCAATCTTCCCAAGGTCACACGGCAGGGTATAGCCATGCTTCCAACCCAGGCATTCTCACACTAGGGCTGGCAATCTTAAAGAAAACACTACAATGAAAGACTGAATATCCCTACTCATAATTCTGGGAGAGCATACACTCACAAAATAGATGTGGCTGCTTTCCTTACAAAATTTAAAAAATGTTTTCTGCATGACCATGTAGGTATTTCTGTGTTTCCAACTGAGATCCTTAAAACCAAAGTATCTTATGTCCATCACCACATTGATGTTATTAGTAAAGAAGTATATGTGAGAGGAGAAAATAATTAAGTAACATTACAGTTTCACACTAACCATTTAGTAATGCAAAGGTCTTTAGCCTTGGCTAGACTGTTAGCAGGCTAGGGTCCCTGATATGAAATTCAAAGACACATTTTAATTTGCTACTAGCCACTTAATCAACTATCTTAAGTAAGTTTGAATACATCTGAATTTTTTATCTCTGTATTTTGGGAGTGATTAGTTTGAATGTGCCATTTAATTTCTGTAATTTATTTTGTCATTTGTAAAAGTAGGATATTGGACTGATATTTTTAGGACCCTTTCAACCCTCAAGTTCTCTGGTCTAGCCATGATAAACACACACACACACATACACGCACACACACACACACATTTATGTATAATATCTACATTTGGTTGAGTCTTGTAAAACTACTGTTTGGTACCTCAAAAACGAATACAGATAACTCATATAGTTTCATTTAATATATATTCCAAAGATAGTACACAATAGCACCATGACATCCCTCACCACCTAACAGGCCTGATTCTTCTGCTCAGATGTACAAGGCTCTTATTGGAGGAACAAAGAGGAATTCAATCTAAAAAAATATGGCAACTTCTTGCCTTTTTTCTATCTCCTCGTTGTACATATACTCATACTGAAAATATTTTTCAAGGTTCAAATTTTACCAATCTATACACACACACACACAAAACTTTTTAAATACGTAAAGCTAAGTTTTCTAAATAAAGATATTTAGATATTTTTGTGACAAGGAACATTTCCTTTAAAAGCCATGTCATGAATATAAACATTTTATACATTTTAAGGTGCTATAAGGGAAAACTTATCTCTTAAGTAATTATAAAGACATTTTGAACATGTGAACATGAAAAGGCATACAGTGACTACTCGTTTCTTGACAGCTCACCTGGGATTTCATACAGGTTATTATATATAGACTGGCCCCCATCTACAGCCACTAACTGTCCGGTGATAAAGGAAGCTGCTGGAGATAGCAGGAAGCACACCATGGGGGAGATCTGGAAATGGAAACACACATAAGCACATAGAAAAGCAGACATGTCTTGTTTTCCTGAGTAAATACATCTCAGGGTACATGACTACCACATGAATTCTACAATGTACGCGCACCATAATCTGACAGTACAGAGACAACTGCCTTATTTTATTTGAGTGTCATAAAAATCAGGTAAGAGATTAGGGTGAAGACAGCAGATTAGGACAGAGCCTTTGACCTTGTCAAATAAGTTACACCATGTGAAGAAGCCAAAGTAAACACAGGGCTTAGTTTTGGCTCTTTTCCATTTCATACACCTCAGTTCATTCCATACCTTTCATTGCCCAAAACAGTGCTACTTTTCTTCACCATGATGTACCTGTTATATTTGTGTCCCTGAAATAATCAATGAGCTTATAAAACAATAACATGGCACTCTATGGTCCTGCAAACCAAAAGCCCAGCAACTTGGAGTACAGGAGCTATCTGTAAAGACATTAAGATCATTATAAGAAAGGAAAAACGAATATGAGACAACTGAAAAAAAAAAGTGATTTTGTGAGGGTAGAGGAAAGAGGAATAGAGACAAGGTGAAGAGCAAAAGACAGTAAAATTTACATCGTAAGTAAAAAAGGGAGGAGGGAAGACAGAATGAATTAAGAGAAGGGAAGCATATAGTATTAGGTTTAAACCAAAAATTTTAAAGTATGTATGCATATATATATATATTATATATATATATATAATATATATATAATGAGAGAAAAAGACAAAAAAAGCAAACAACACCAAAAAAAAATTATATATATAACAAATAATTGGAACCTAACTGGAGAAAAAGGTACCCCCACAGCACTATCAACAACAAATGAGCTAAGATTTATATAGGTGGGCTGGAAATAAGAGGGAAGAGAGGGTAGAGGGAGAAAGAATACTGACAGTGAGAAATGAAAACCAGGCTAAGACAGGGAAAAATTTACATTTAAAATGAAAAACAGAAAGGGCAGGAGGAAGGCAAAATGTAGTAGAAGGGAACGGAAAAATTTGAGATTTGAAATACAAAACTATTTACTATCTAGATATAAGACTGGAGAAATGCAACAACAACCACCTTATCTGCATCTAACAAGCAAATATTGATAGAAGTGGAGAGAGAATAAGGATATTTTAAGAATGGGAAAAAGAAATTGAGATCGCTAATGACAATCACGAATGGTTTTGAGAGGCGGGTGGGGTGAGAAATAGTGAGAGTGCAGAGTAAAAACCAGTCATAGCAAGAGAGAAAACAGAATTTAAATCCAAAATAAGAAGAGAAAGGAAAAAGGCAAAATGGAGTAAGAGAAGAGAAGAGCAATATATGAGATTTGAAATAAACTATAATATACAACCTGGTGATGTTTTGGGCCCAAACTTGAAGAGCAAGATATGATCGTTAAAAAAGCTGTGCAGGAGAGAAGATAGTGCCTTGCTGCACCTGTCTCTATTCTCTCTGCTCTGCTGAGTTTAGTAGATCAGGGCCCAAGGAGCTGTGCAGCTCCTGGTGTCTGGCAAAGGGGCTTTTCAGAGCTTTTTCTTCGTCCCCCTGCGGAAATCTTCCCAGTGGGAAACTCCAGAGCCTGGACTCACTGATCTGCAGAGCCTGGAATCCGGCAGGTGGGGGTTGGGCTCACCTGTCTGTGAAGGGATCTAGCTGGCTGCAGCAATTTCAGGCATCCAGCTCCTGCCTCCTAGTACTGAGCGCTCCGCTCTCCCTCTCTGGAGGCTCAGCTGAATTCTCTACTCTGTACAGCCTAGTTAATGTGTTAATTACCGAAATTGTGTTAGTTCAGTTGATCTCCATGTTGAGCTCCAGAGCCATGTTGGTCAGGTTCCATGGGTCCTACAGTGCTCTCTATCCGTGTTTTTGTTTAGCAGAGCCACTGTGCCCACGGGTGCAAAGGTGTGCAAGCCCCAGGTCTCTGCCGAGTCTCAGGTCTCACCTCGGCTCCCCCTTTAAAAGTCTCTGTGTGGCCCCCATGCTGCCGTACTAGTCCCTGGTGGTCCTGTTCTCCAAGTCCTCCCCCTTCCCCCAAATCACAGTCTCTCAGTCAGGACAGGCCACCACCTTGCAGAGCCTCCATCAGTTTCAGAGTTTCTCACTGGATCCTTCCCGGAGAGCATGGGGAAGAGCCCTGCGGCTATACAGTAACACAGGGCAGTGGCGGAGTGCTGACCCCACTCCCTCCAGAGACCTTCAGCATCAGCAGGGCCTGGTCCGGCTGCGCTGTTTCTGAGGCCTGCACCTCCCAGGCCTTCTCTCTCTGCCCTGGTAGCTCGGGGCTCCTGAGTCAATCCGCAGCTGCCCCTACACTGTGCAGCCAGCACTGGGCTGGGCAGCCATGTTGGCTCTGCTTAGAGAGCAGGGGCCACTGGCTCCGGGGAGCCCTGCAGGAGGCCAGTTCTTGCCCACTGCAACGCAGCCCTTGCGCTCTCGTCTGTGTTCCCGCTCATTCACAGATGCTCTCACTCCCTCTCCACTTTGTGTTTTTACTCCAAGTTTGTTCCCAGATGGGAGCAAGTGGACAGGGCTGGTAGTTACCCTGCTGCCCCCTTCTTTACTTTTCTTAATGTGGCTACTAGAAAGCTTAAAATTACATATATGTGACTATTATTATTTCTATTTTTATATTTATCTTAGAATTAGTAATTTATAAGTTCCCACATTCTTGGGAAAGGGTAGAGCTGTTTGAGCCATGGTAACAAGTTAACCACCAGAATCATTTTACCCTGTCTAATCAATCAATGACAACTCACCTGTGAACAGGTTTTGTTAAGTCAACCAATCAATGAAAGCTCCTGTATTCTGAAAATCAGCCAGTTAGGAAGACTCTCTCCAATAATCTCCTTTCTAAATCCAGCCAAAGAACAACCTTCTCACTCAAATAATCGTGTCCCTTGGGAGTCTTCAAATCCCTGAAACCACATTTCTCCCCAGAAAAAGCAAAAGACCCACCGTCCACTCTACTCAGACAGATTGTGCCTGACCAGCAATAAATGTGGCTTTATGCTGAATTTTGCTTCAGAGATTGAGTGGTGGCCTCATCCTTCGATGGTGTTATGCATAAAATAAGCACTTAATAAATGTACACAGAATGATGGAATCTTTATGCATCTCTTCCTCCAAATGAGGGGATGTTGTATTACCTAGTTCCTAATATAGTCATTGCCCACAGACTAGGCAGCATTAAATAATACTGAATTGAACGGTAAAACACTTGTAAATATCCATGATGCCAGCTTTATTTTTTACCTGGAGCTCAACATGGAGCTCAACTGAACTAATACAATTTTCATAATTACCAAGTTAACTAGGTATTATTGAATATTTTCAGGTGAAGTCTTCTTAACTTTCATTTTAATGGAATTTATTTGATGGATGGACTTGAAGCACTAAACCATTCATAAGACTTCTATCAATCAATACACACTAATAGAGACTAGCAACTTGAATCAACTTTATCTATGTGGGTAACATTTCTTTTAGCTCAGTTACCTGTTTATGTTCAGCTCTGTTTATTAAAGATCATATCCCGAGGGTTTTAAATAAGCTTCGGTTTGAATGCCAGCACCATGACCTATGTATGTCCTTAGGCAAATTACTGAACCTCATTGGCCCTTAGTTGCTCAATTTGTAAAAGTGAGTACCCATGTCTCTTGGAAAGGGGATGCAGACATGGCAGACCCTTCATCTGGCTGTGAGAGGTCAAGGCAGTTTCTTTTGAAACTACAGCTACCTTCTGACCCTCCTGACTACCCCAGGGACTGTCACTTAAAAGAAGGCAACTCACTATTAACCAGTTGGGCCAATGGCCTGGTGTGAAAATTCTGCCCCCAATGGGACATGGCTGGGGCAATCAGAATATCTTGGAAACATGACCTAGGGATGCTAGGACACAATCAGGTGAAAGCCAAAACTAACTCTGTATTCTGCATCTCACAGTAGCTACCATAGCCTCTGCTTCCCTTCACAGCCAACTTTTTGAAGGCAACTGCTGCATTATCAAAGTATGATCAGCAAAACCCTGGGTGTACCTAAGACTTTTTCAGGGGATTTGCAAGGTCAAAACTACAGTGATCCCTCACTTATCGCAGTATTACGTTCTAGACCCCACCGCGATAGGTGAAAATCCACGAAGTAGGAACCTTACATTTATTTTAGTATTTACTGTACAGTACCACAAAATCCCACGGTATAGCGAAGAATCCGTGATAAATAATTAAATATAATATTTTAAAAAATCCCGCGATACAGTGAGGCTGCGGTAAGTGAATCGCAATATAGAGGGACTACTGTGCTTTCAAAAGAGTAATACTAAGCCTACTTTGCCTTTTTCATTTTGTTGATGTTTGTACTAATTGTCCCAAAGCAACGGTAGGAAAGACTGCTGGAACATCAGCATGAGTCATGGCAGGGACACAAAACTGACCTAGTGACCCTTATACTAGTAGTTATTTTATTCCTCACTGGAAAGTACTCATGAGGGGAAAAACGCCTGTTTTGCTTTAGCGTGTCCTTGGTGAAGCAGTAAACATGATTAATTGTATTACAGTATTCCCAACCACTGAGTCTACACCTTTTTAATATCCTGCATGATGAAATAGGAATTACACATTAAGCTCTTTTGCTGCATATAGAAGTATAATGGTTGCCTCAAGGAAAATAATGTGGTTGTGTTGCGAACTTAATTAGTCATGTTTTCCATGAAACACCATTGTTTATTTGAAAGAACAAAGTACAGTTATTCATACTTGGACACTGGGGAGACATTTTTCAAAAATTAGAATTTTGGAAACTTGCACTTGTCACCATGAGCTTGACAATTTTTTAATATTTAAAGATTTTTCTCAAGAAGTTGGTAGTGTGTTAACAACTGTGATCTTTTGGTGTATGTCAACACCCAGAGTTGTGTGTCAACATTTAGAAGAGCTGCGTAATTCAGTGAACCAATACTTCCCAAAAGATCAATGCCTGGTTTTACAAAATCATCTACAGGTCAAAGTCTCAGACAAACTGCAAGAAAGAGCAATAGATTTCAACGTCACAGAGTACAAAGCATCCACTAACAGGGTTCCAGGTTTTGCACTGCAACTAATCCTTTAAACTGCCACTTTTAAACAGTAAAGAGGAATAGTCATATTATCTGAAAAGGCTATCAAAATGCTCCTCCATTTCCAACTGTACATGTGCATGAAGCCAGATTTTCTTCAGATGCCTTAACCAAAACAACATATTGCAACAGACTGAATGCAGAGGCAGATATGAAAGTTCAGCTGTATTCTAGTAGGCCATACATTAAAGAGATTTATAAAAATGTAAAAAAAATGTAAAAGAATTATTTTCCTTTGTTTTTGAAAATATAGCTCTTTTTCATTACATTTTTACTTATATTAACATGTAGTACCTTTATTACTATTAATTTAAAATAAATTGATAAATATTTCTTAAATTTCTCAATTTTAATTCCTAATACAGTAAATATAGATAATATTATTCACATAAACGAAAGGAGTGTTCCCTCCAAAATTTAATCCTATCATTCTCTAATTAAAATCTTTTAAAATCTTAGTTTTCAGAATAACTATCCAAATACCTTGCTTAAAATAGCTCATTAAATGTTTAACAGTATCTTCTAAAATTTAACAAGCAAATATCTTTTAGTCCAAGAATTCCACTCCTAGAAAGTCATCCCCTCACACAAGAATGCGTGACTATGTTCAAGGATGTTCACAGCAGAATTACTGCAATAACAAAAATATAAATAAAATCTAAATGTGCAACAATATCATCTAATTAAATATATTATGGCATAGTCATAACAAGTTGTAGAAAAGAACATAAAGTAGAATCTCATTTTTGTAAAAAAGTCAATAGATATTTTTGTGCAAGTATAATAAATTTCTAGAAAGATATACATCAAACTGATAATGAAAGGTAGTTCTAGGAATGAGAATCCATTGTCTTCTAGAGTTTTATGGTTTTGCTTCATATTTAGCACTTTAATATATCTGAAAATTATTTTGTTTGTAATGTGACACAGGGGGTCTAATTTATTTCTAAAGGAATAGCCCATTGCTGCAAGACTTTTGTTGAATGTCTGTTCTTTACCCATATATCTGAAAAGCTCCTTTTATCCTATAAACTCCCATACGTACATGGTATTGATACAAGAGTCCATTCTATTCCACTAATTTTAATCTACTCTAGTACCAGCACCAGACATAGTAAATAAGTGTAGTATTAGAGTGTTTTATGAATATCAGAAAGATCAAATGCCCTCATTATTCTTTTTCAACACATTTTTGGCTGTCTTTGCATAAATATTTTTCTAGACAGCTTTTTTTTTTTTTTCAGACTTAATGTGTTTTATTGATTAAAATATTACATTTGTGCCAATTTCCCTTCCCTCTGCTCCCCTCCACCCGGTGGCCCCCCTCCCTCCAGTTGTCCCCCCTTTTAGATTATGTCCATTAGTTGTGCATACAGGTCCTCCCAACCTTTCTCCGTCTATTCCATTCCCTCCTACCTTGATCCCCAATTCCTATATCATCTCCCTCCCTCTCCCCACTCCCCCTCCCTGTTGACCTCCCCCCAATATGCTTCCCATACCCACAGTTCCTTTTCCACTCTCGTTGCCTATTTAGTTTGCCTTTGTTTCATCTCCCTAGCTTCTGTTTTTTTTTTAAACCAGTCCCTTTAACATCTCATATAACAGTGGTTTGGATCTAATGAACTCTTTCAGTTTTATTTTGTCCTGGAAACACTTTCTCTGTCCTTCTATTCTGAATGACAATTTCGCTGGATAGAGTATTCGTGGTTGTAGGTTTTGGATTTTCATTACTTTGAATATTTCTTGCCAGTCTCTTCTTGCCTGTAGGGTTTCCCTTGAGAAGTCAGCTGATAGTCTAATTGGGACCCCTTTGTACATAATTCTTTTCTTCTCTCTTGCTGCTTTTAAGATTCTCTCTTTATCTTTAATTTTTGACATTTTGATTATAATGTGTCTTGGAGTGGTTCTCCCTGGGTCCAGTCTCTTGGGAACTCTCCTTGCTTCCTGGACCTGCAAGTCTATTCCCTTCCCCAAGTCTGGGAAGTTCTCCTTTATTATATTTTCACTCAATTTTTCAAGTTCTAGTTCATCTTCCTCATTCTCTGGCAAACCAATGATTCTTATGTTGGGCCTTTTATAGCTGTCCCAGAGGTTTCTGATCCTCTCATTGTTGCTTCCCATTTCCTCTCGCTGCATTGGTTGACTGCTTGTTCCTTCTCCATATTCCAGTTTGTTGAAATGAACTCTGGATTTTTTTTTCTCACCATCTATCTCGTATGCAGTTTTGTTCCTTTCGTTATGAAAGTTTTTCGCTTCTTTCTTATCTTTTTCCTGCTCTTTTGTGAATTCTGTAAGCCACCTGATAACAATGGCCCAGAACTGAGCCTCTGACAGGTTTCTTATCTGTTCATCTGTCAGGTTCTCTATCTGCTGCCTGGTGAGTTGTGTCACCGGGACTTCTATAGTTGTCTGCCTCATTTTGACAGATGCGTTTTGTTTTCTTGGGCCGGCTGTCGGGGGCAGTGCCTGTGTACGCGTCACAAATCAGCGACCGGCCGGCGCCTGCCTGTCCGCGACCTATTTCGCAACCCTGTGGTGCTTTCTTTGGGGGCGGGGGTCCAAGATGGATTCACACAGTTATTCAGCTAGGAGACCGGGATCCGTCCTCCCGCCCCCCTGGGCCTCACTGTTCAAGGCGATGCGGCGGCCGCTCTCCCCAGCGCCGGAGTCGCGCACCGCCAGGGGCTTGCGCAGCCGGGATTCCTCGCTGCCCCGCTGCTGTCCTGGTGCGACCGCAAACAGCACTGCCCTCTTTAACTCTTACCTGCCCAAATGGCACCGCTGGTTTATAACTTCATATGTTGGACTTCCGTGTAGTTTTATTTTCTGGAATTTCTAGTTATCCTTTGTTTTGAAGTAGTTGTATTCCTCTCTAGTTGTAGAGGGAGACCTAGCGTGTCCGTCTAAGCCTCCATCTTGGCCGGAAGTCCTCTAGACAGCTTTTAGAATCAGTGTGTTAAATTTCAAAAATATATTAAATTTATACATTAGTTTAGAAAAACTTAATTTTAACAAAACTGATTCTCTCCATTGAGGAATCTGACATGTCTCTCTATTCTGGTCTTTCTTTTTCTGGTCTTCAGTAATAAAATGTTTTTTGTTCAGAGCTAACTTTACTCTAGGTATTTTAGTTTTTACTATTATTATGGAAAAGATACCCTTTTTAAATTACATTTTAAGACTGATATAGCTATCAATTAAGAAACCTATTGATTTTTTTTCATACCTAAATATGGCACCTTACAGAAGTTGTGTATGGAATGTCATATAGTCATACTCATCGAACTTGTTTAGGGTCCTGTATAACAACAAATGTCATGTGACAAAAGTTTAATGAAACAATAAAAACATGCTGTTCTTAATTTACACTGCATTTGCTCCTGAATGAAGACTTCTGTGAGTATTCAAAGCACAACTGGGATGTCTCCCCAGAGCCAGAAAAGGGAAATGGTTTGGTGGCACTGGGGGCGATCATCTCTATTAGCCAACCACACTACGGAAAAAGGACACCAAAATGCTACCAAGCTCCAAAGTATGAAATAAAGTAAATCTGATCATTGTCAGAAATATACATTACCTCCTCAGGAACGCCAAATCTTTTAGCTGGGATTGCCTGAAAGTACTTTCCAAGGAAGTCATTTGTTAAATGACTGTAGTTGTCAAAAGCAGACTTGGAATAAATGGTTCCCTATGTTTAGATATAAAACAGGGACAAAATAAAGTATGTAAGATTAAATTTTAATTGTAAAGACATCAAGACAGTCTATCCACCAATACCAAAAATTAAGTGGCTTAAGTCTAATAGAAAAGTTAACATTTCTAATATTAAACTTTCTCAATCTTGTGAAACAAATACAGTCAACCACTACTACAAATGGACTATCTGAATACTCATTTTGTGACCTTCCCTTCCTTAATAACTAGTCAAGCCCTGGGTTTTTTCATAAAAGACTTGGTTTCTGAAAGCATAATTATTCGAATAGATTAGCGAAGGCTCTTAACTGGGAACAAGGAACCAGAGAAGCCTATTTTATCTTCCACTGGGCTTCTCTGTCTAACAACACAAGACTGGGTTACGGTTATGTGAGACTTAGAAAATGCAATATTATCATGGCTTTTTGCCTAAAGCAAAATCACAAATAAAATATTTGAATCCAATATAAATAAACTAAAATTTAATTGTTTAAGAATTCTTTTATATAGCTTTCAAGGGCTTATAAAGCCAAAAAATTACTCAAAAACTGTATAACAGGATAAAGCTATTTGTTACAGGCTCAAAACAACAACAGAGGTTACGGGGAGGAGAGGAAACAGGTGTAAAAGATGATGAAATTTGGTGGTATTACTTAGTCCAGATAATACTAGGGTGATATACCTGTTTCCAATTAAACAATCTGTAACCTTTTATTTAAAGAGGCTGGTATCTTCTAGAACAGTGGTTCTCAACCTTCCTAATGCCACGACCCTTTAATATAGTTCCTCATGTTGTGGTGACCCCCAACCATAAAATTATTTTTGTTGCTACTTCATAACTGTAATTTTGCTACTGTTATGAATCATAATGTAAATATCTGATATACAGGATGTATTTTCATTGTTACAAATTGAACATAATTAAAGCATAGTGATTAATCACAAAAACAATATGTAATTATATATGTGTTTTCCAATGGTCTTATGTGACCCCTGTGAAAGGGTCATTCGACCCCCAAAGGGGTCATGACCCACAGGTTGAGAACCGCTGTTCTAGAAGTATTAATATTTAGACATTAAGCCTAAAATCATCTTGGGAGGAGAAACATGTGTTTAGTAATGTGCATATAATACTAATATACCATTAAAGGTTTTCAAGAAATGTGCTTTGGATATCAGTATTCCAAGGTATTAACTGTAAGAATGGAACTATATTTAATTTGTCCTATAAATGCTTGCATGTAATATGGGTAAGGTAATATCGGCTACAAAGGACTGAAGGGAAATGAAGTTTCTGGCTAGGAGCCTGCAATTTGTTAAATATGAGATTTTCTTCTACAGTTCATACTTAGTTTCCATTGAGAAGCACGGATAACAATATATATAGATAGTGTATAGATAAAATTATAGATACTATCCACAGATATTACAGAGTTTCAGATTGAGGGATGATTTCTATCTTAGCAATGATCTTTAACTGGGAGTTTCTTCCTAAAACTTTGCCTTTAAGTTTCTCTCTCCCCTACTAAAGGATTAATGATAAGCCAAGAAATAACAAAATAATACAGAAAAATTCATTCTTTGAAGCAGTGATCTTCAACCTTCAATGTGCATCTGAATTTCCTGGGTGGCATTTAAAAATACTGATGTCTAGATTCCATAGTTTGAAATATATAGCCAGTATTGAGAATCATTGGCTTTATTTTAACCTGAACAATCAAATCAAAGAATACTTCTGCTCTATTTTCAAAAGCCAATCTTTTCTAGTATGTACCCATAGTGACAAATACATGCATCAACAACATAAATGGAATCAGAAGAGCATAATTTGTTCATACAGAACAATTACCTACAGGGGCAACACAGTTGATCCTTACTCCACTGCTGGCCCATTCCAAAGCTAAGGTTTTGGTGAGGTTGTAAACACCTTCTCTGGCAGCTCCACTATGACTGTAAAAGACAAAATATAAACATTATAATTAGCTTTAGTTGAACATTTCTCTCGTTAACTAAACTGATGGATGTGTTAATGACCTGTCAGAGCCCCACAAGGACATGAGGCTCTGTCTTTTTGAGTCTGTCTGAACAATGAGAAAGAACTGGTCCTCCCATATTAAAGCCAAACAACAAGAATTAGTCTTCTGTAGTTGATGAAACTCTGGGGGAGGTGGTTTATGACAGCAAAGTTCCTTTTGGAGGATCTGTCTTCTGGCGGATAAGGAGAGTTCAAAGAAAGCTTTTCCCTGCATTTGCTGTTTTCCAGGTGCCAAAAGCTCAAGACAATCAATATGTCGAAGTGGCATATTTTGGGCTGGAATGTCCTAAACTCCTATAGTCGTATTTCGGGTGGCATTCTCTGCTACCCTTCAAATGCCACTTGCTCACACTCTACAAACTAGTTCAGGTGCGCAAATTCAGAGAGTAAATTTCTGTCTCTGGTTTTCTACATCTCTTTCAGTTCTAGTGGTTTCTCCCTTGGATGGCTACTAGTTTGTTTCTGAATGTCTGACACTTGGTTCTTCAGGGGCTCCATGTCACTGCTGAGCCTTCTCTTGAGAGGCAGGACCTCATGTGGTAGCGCTGGTGGTCAAGCAGCTGAGTGGACAAACACCTCTAGGTCCTCCTCACAGAAAAGCGTCAGACCTTGATTGGGCTTCCTACACAAGCACATCAGTTCCTGCCCCTGCCTCTCGTTCCTAGGGGAGCTCAGTCATCCTTCCGTCATCGTTCTCAACTGGGTGCTTCTCCAGAACGGCCCTCTTAGCATTGTGGACAACACACAGCACAAGGGAACCTGTCCTGTAGACCCATCCAGGACTGCTGGATGCAGTAGCAACATTTGATGGTGATATGGTCACACAGGTAATTCGGAGAGATGAAGATGCTGGCTTCTGCCTGGAGTCCCACCAGCGTGGCTGCAGCTGACACTGGGACTGAGGTGGGTTTTCTTCAGAAAGGTTGGGCTCTGTGAAGACTCTTGTGAGAAGTGGATACACCCTCAGATTTTATGTACTTGGTTCTGAGGACCTTGTCATTAGAAATTTTAAGTCACAGCGTATTTGTACCTTCTTCACAAAACCCCAATATGGACACAGACCTCAATATTTTGAACCTCTTTCTGGAAATATATTACAATTTATTTAAATTTTGATATGTATAAAAATTCTATCGCAACTATTTCTAACCTGATGTATGAATTTCATATCCCCTATTTTCTAAAATTGATTTAAAACCCACACTTGCAATGCTCAAATTACCAATTTGTTTTCTTCCATAATATAAGGTTTTTCAAAATATTGCTCTTAGGTTCATGTAAACTGGGGAAATCTTATGAGGGCCGACACAGTATGAGATTTGTCTGACTATCAGACAGCCGTGGTTTGGCTTCAATATGGGAGGACCTGGTTCTTTCTCACTGTTCATTTCAACAAATGAAAAGATGCTCCTCTGAGAATACAATTCTTGACCATGGAGTTGTCCAGAAGCTGAAATACCCATTTTGGGTGAGGACGTGGGGAACTGGCACTCTCACACATTGCTGGCAGGAGTGCAAAATGGAAAGAAACTTGGATATCTATGATATGCAAGTATCCTTCACCCAGCAACCCAACGTCCAGGATGTACCCTGAAGATATACCTCCACAAATATGAAACAAATATATACAGTGTTATTCACTGCAGAATTATTTGCAATAGCAAAATGGAGGAACAAGATCGATTTCTATTAAATCTGACACAATATATACAGTTAAAACAATGAATTTTAAAAAAAAATTTCATTAAGTCCATGGTAGTATGTCAAAAAGTTTAGTGATAATGATGATGACACTATCATAAATAATATCAATAAATATATATAGAGAAAAGGGATGGTTGTGGCGGTAAAATCTTTTAGGGCAGAATATCATCTTATAAATACAGAAGTAATTATGAAATCGAAAAAATCAACATTTTCACACCCTGATCCAGGTAAGGATCAATAATGGTTGCTAAAATCATGATGTCAAAGAGAATATTTACACAGTGCCAAAATACCACTCTATAAGTTATAGATTACTTAATAATTATAAAGAAATTAATATCACTATCTTAATAAATTAACATTATTTCTGGAATGAGAGGCTATAAAGAAATTGATTTTATCTTATACAGTTTTATACATATTTAATAAAACTAAGGATTCTGTGTTGGAAAATAGGAAACTTTTTAAAATTAAAAATAAAGGAATCAGAGATTATAAAATAAGATACTAAAAAAATTTAGAAAAACTAATTTTTTGAAAACCAGACTTTTTAACTCCTAAACTTACGGTTTTCAAATAGCTTCCTGGCATGTTGTTTTTCTTCCTGTTCTATTTGAATGGCCTTTTAGACTATCATTAAAGAATCTACTGAGCCAGTAGGCTAAATTAGTTCATTAATTTTTGTTTTTGTTTATCAGAATGCAATGTAAACATTTATCAAAATCAAAATAAAAGGATCAAAACAAAAGAGTCAAATTTCATTATGTAGTTCTAAAATTAAATAGGTATATTCATGGCTTTCAATTCTAAAGTAACATAGGTTAGTTTCATGTCCACACTATAACAAAAAAGATGTCTCCATACAGTGATGGCCAGTTTAGTAATATCTGGATTGGGGTTATTAGGCAAAATGCAGGACATTTAGTTAAATTTTAATTTCTGTTAAACGATTTAAAAATTTTAGCTTAAGTAAGCCTCATGCAATATGTGGGACATATTTATAATAAAAAAAATTTAATAGGGCATCCTATTTGTTTTTCTTTTCTTGGTAAATCTGGCAACCCTATTATGAATGTGAATGTTTCAAAAGTACACATTTCCCTTTATTTTTATTGTGGAAAATAATACAGATGTCCTGATCTTCCCAATCTTTGCCTGCCTCCACTCATTCCCACCCCTTCCCTCTGGTCTTCACTACACTGTGTCTGTATGAGTTATGTATGTATGTTCTTTGGCTAATCCCTTCACCTTCTTTCATCCAGTCCCCTTTGCCCCTCCTCTCTGACACTGTCGGTCTGCTCCATGTATCCATGCCTCTGTTTCTATTTTGTCAGTTTACTTTATTAGATTCCACATAAGTGAGATCTTATGGTATTTGTCTTTCTCTTCTTATTTCACTCAGCAAATAATCTCCAGATCCATCCATATTGTTGCAAAGGGTAAGATTTCCTTCTTTTTTTATCGGCAAATCGGCAGCCGTCCGTCTCGAGAGACGATGGTGTAGCTTCTTAAGAGTCTATCTGCACCGCCGAGAATGGCTGTGCAGTCCGACTCGGGAGTGACACGGTATCTGTCTCCTCCCGTGTTGAATCGACATCTTGCGATGACGCTGGAGTGTCCTCTCCAGTGAAGCTGAAGCTACAGAGCCTGGGCAGGGTGATATGGAGGGTCTGCTGTTGCCCATGCAGCAGACCCCCCCTTTCTTCGCAGCTGAAGGGTCCAAGGGAAAGACGGAGTCAATACAGCTTGGCTTCAGGTGCGCCGCAGGAGTTGCCGGTGTTGACTACAACGTCAAACCGCCTTAGGGACTCCGGCTCCGGATTTTCTGTCGGGGTTTACTCCCTTAGCCTTTCCCCTGAAGAGGTATGCCGCAAGGCAGCGGAGGTTTTTTGGAGTCAGAGTTTTCCTTCTCTGATGTGCCCTGACTGGAAGATCGAACCAGCGACACTTAGCTCGCAGGCCGACGCTCAATCCACTGAGCCAAACCAGCCAGGGATTTCTTTTTTTATAGCTGTGTAATATTCCATTGTACCACTTCTTTTTATAACCCTTAGGCTATTATAAATAACCCTGCTATGAACATAGGGTTGCATATATTCTTTCTGCTGGTGTTTCAGGATTCTTAGACTATATTCCCAGAAGTGGCATCACTGGGTCAAAAGGCAGTTTCATTTTTAATTTTTTGAGGAAACTCCATACCGTTTTCCACAGAAGCTGCACCAGTCTGCATTCCAACCAGCAGTGCACTAGGGTTCCCTTTTCTCCACATTCTCTTGAGCACCTGTTTGACTTAATAATAACCATTCTATCAGGCATGAGCTAATATCTCATTTAATTTGCATCTCTCTGATGATTAGTGATGTTGAGCATTTTTTCCTTTGTCAATTATTAATTGGCCATATAGGCATGGGTTGATTTCTGGGCTATCTGTTTATTCCAAAGATCTATATGCCTGTTCTTAAGCCAGTATCAGGCTGTTTTAATTACAGTGGCCTTGTAGTATTGTTTGATATCAGTTATTGCGATCCCTCCACCTTTGTTCTTTCTCAAGATTGCTGAGGCTATTTGTAGTCATTTTTGGTTCCATATAAATTTTTAGAACATTTATTCTAGATCTGTGAAATATGCCATTGGTATTTTAAAAGGAAATGCAGAGTCTATAGATAGCTTTGGTTAGCATGGATATTTTAATGATGTTAATTCTTCCCATCCATGAATATGGTATATGCTTCCACTTATTTGTATCTTCCTCAATTTCTTTCTTTAATGTCCTATAGTTTTCCAAGTATAGGTCTTTTAACTCCTTGGTTAAATTTATTACTAGATACCTTATTCTGTCGTTGGTATTGTTGTTATAATAGTAAATGGGATTATTTTCTTGGTTTCTCTTTCTGGTAGTTCATTGTTGGCATATGAAAATGCCACTGATATCTGAATGTTAACTTTGTATCTTGCTATATTGCCAAATTTATTTACTAGCTCTAGTAGGTTTTTGATGTAATCATTAGTCTTCTATGTACAATATCATGTCATCTGCGAATAAGAGTTCTACTTCCTCCTTTCCAATGTGGATGCATTTTATTTCTTTTTCTTGTCTGATTGCTGTGCCTAGGACTTCCAGTGCTATACTGAATAAAAGTAGTGAAAGTAGACATCTCTGTCTTGTTCCTGATCTTAAAGGAAACACTTTTAGTTTTTTCCCATTAAGTATGATGTTGTCTGTGGGTTATACATGGCCTTTATTACACTGAGGTATGTTAACTCTATTTCCACTTTGCTGGGAGTTTTTATCACAAATGGGTGCTGGATTTTACCAAATGCTTTTTATGCACATATTGATATGATCATGTGGTTTTTATCCTACATTTGGTTATGTGGTATGTCATGTTTATTAATTGGCAGATACTTTACTACCCTTGCATTCCCAGAATAAATCCCACTTGATCATGGTATATGATATTTTTAATGTATTGCTGGATCCAGTTTACTAATATTTTGTTGAGGATTTCAGCATCAATATTCATCAGGGATATTGGTCTATAATTTTCTTTCTTTGTACAGTCTTTACCTGGTTTTGGAATTAGGAGAATGCTTGCCTTGTAAAATGAGCTTGGGAGTCCTCCCTCCTTTTGAACTTTATGGAACAGTTTGAGAAGAATAGGTGTAGTTCTCTGAATGTTTGGTAAAATTCAACTGTGAAGCCATCTATCTGGTCCAGGACTTTTGTCTTTTAGGAGTTTCTTAAAATTACTGCTTCTTTTTACTAGTTGTAATCTATTCAGATTATACAATTCTTCTTAATTTAGTTTCAGAAGACAATGTTTCTACAGATTTATTCATTTAGTCCAGATTGTCCAATTTGTTGGCATATAGTTGTTCATAATATTTTCTTAGTCCTTTGCATTTCTCTGGTGTCAGCTGTTATTTCTCCTCTTTCATTTCTGATTGTATTAATTTGGGTCCTCTCTCTTTTTTCTTGATGAGTCTGGTCAAAGGCTGTCATATAGGAAAAAAATATATTTAAAGAACATAAAAATGCTTACGCAGCTCCTGGAAATCCATTATTAGCAACCATAGTGATGTTGACGATAGATCCTCCATGCTCTCTCATCCAAGAGTTGTAAACTGCAGAAAACAGACGAACGACAATCATATTATACAGTGTCCTGACCTTTCTCTGAACCCCTATTCCAGCATGCTGCTTTTGTGATACATTTTAAATTTAAATATACATTTTTTAATAAAAAGCCTGGCTGGAGGTACAATTTACATATCACAAAATTAATCTACTTTATGTACAATTTAATAATTTTACAATATACACAGAATTGTGCAACCATCAACATAATCCAATTTTAAAACATTTCCATCAGCCCAAAAAGTTATTCTGTCTGTGCCTATTTGCAGCCAAACCCATCCCCTGGCTAATACTCATGCCAAAGTAGCACATATTGGGGAGGCCTGCTCTGAACCCCTTCACTAACTTAGTTAACTCCTGTTTTCTTCCTAGGTCTCTCTTCTAGAGCAGCCAATCCTGTACCACAACTAATACAGAGCTTTACATTACTAGTTAGGTAAAAATTAAGCCTGGGAATGCCTACAAGAACTTTGACTTAGAGATACTAACAATATACGGCCTACCCCATGTTGGAGTAAAGATCCTTCAGGTCAGAATTACACTCATTCTTCTTTGTGCATGATAAAAATGTCTTGGATACTTTATAAGAAAACCTCTGAGTTAACCCAATGTCAGTAGTTTAATATCACTGCCTATGCAATATAACCTTTTTTTTCAATTACAGTTTACATTCAATATTACTTTGTATTAGTTTCAGGTTAGACAATCACATACCTTACAAAAAGTTTCACCTGACATGCCAATTACCCACCTGACACCACACATAATTCCTTTGCTTTTTTCACCCAGTCCCTCCAACTCTGCTCCTTACTGGTCACCATCAGTCTGTTCTCTGTGTCTATAAATCTGTTTCAATTTCATTTGATTATTTTGTTCTTTGTTTCACATATAAGTAAAATCATATGCTATTTGTCTTTCCCTGACTTATTACACTTAGCATAATACAGTCTAGGTCTGTATATGCTATTGCAAATAGTAATTTTTCATTTTTTTATGGTTGACTAATACTCCACTGTATGTATGTCCCAGTGCTTTTATAACCACTAGTCTATTAATGGGCACTTCCATAGTTTGTCTATTGTAAATAATGCTGCAACCAACAGAGGAGTGCATATATTCTTTAAATTAGAGTTTTGGGTTTCTTTAGATAAATACTTGGAAGTAGAATTCCTAGGCCATAAGGTAGTTCCCATTTTAACTTTTTGAGGAACTCCATACTTCTTCCATAGTGGTTGCGCCAATTTGCATTCCCACCAACAGTACATGGAGGGTTTCGTTTTCACCACACCCTCGCCAGCACTTGTTGTTTGTTGATTTGTTGATGATGGCCATTCTGACTGGTGTGAGGTGATACCTCATTGTGGTTTTAATTTGCATTTCTCTGATGATTAATGATGTTGAGCATCTTTTCATATATCTATTGACCTTCTGTATGTCCTCTTTGGAGAAGTGTCTGTTCAGGTCCCGTGACCATTTTTTAATTGGACTGTTTGCTTTTTTGGTGTTGATTGTTTGAGTTCTTTATAAAGTTTGGGTATTAAGCCTTTATCAAATGTATTATTGGCGAATATGTTCTTCCTTTCAGTAGGTTGTCTTTTTCATTTTGTTGGTGGTTTCCTTTGCTATGCAAAAACTTTTTAGTTTGATGTATTCCCATTTGTTTATTTTTTTCTTTTGTCTCTCTTACCCAAGTATATTAGAAAAAAATATTGCTAAGAGAAATGCCAGACATTTTACTGCCTATGTTTTCTTCTAGGATTTTTATGGTTTTGAGCCTTATATTTAAGTCTTTTATCCATTTTGAGTTTATTCTTGTGTAGGGTGTAAGTTGGTAGTCTAGTTTCACTTTTTTGCATGTACCTGTCCAATTTTCCCAACATCATTTATTGAATAGACTATCTTTACCCTATTGTATGTTATTGCCTCCTTTATCATATATTAATTGACCATATAGGCATGGATTTACTTTTGGGCTCCCTATAATTGATCTATATGTCTGTCTTTATGCCAGTGCTATCCTGTTTTGATTACAATAGACTTGTAGTATATTTTTGACAATAGGTACATAAAAGCTCCAACTTCATTTTCCTTTCTCAAACTTGTGGCTATTCAGGGTCTTTTGTGGTTCTATACAAATTTTGGATTATTTGTTCTAGTTCTGTGAAATATGTCATTGGTATTTTTGATAGGAATTATGTTAAGTCTATAGATTGCTGTGAGTAGTATAAGCATTTTAATGATTGAAACATAATCTGTACTCCAAAGACTATGTCATGCTAATTAGTTGTTAGTCAGAAAGAATGTGCACTCTGTCTGGTATTCTTCCTAAAGACCTTACTGAATTAACAGGTCCTTGTAAGAGATTTAACAGATTTATTTCTTAAAAACAACGTGTGAGAGTTTTCTTGAATTTTATGGACAACTTTGTAACTATATCTTTATATAGATCCTTAATAACTTCCTTATAACAAATTCCTAAAAATAAACTTATAAGATCAAAAGATATCCATATTTTATAAACATTGCCAAATTACTATCCATAAATGTAGCAATTTAAAATCCTGTGCTGTATGTGAGCAACTCGGGGCAGTAAATGTTGATGACATGGAGATTTCTGAGCCCCTGACAATTTCTCTTTCAGGATTCTCTATGATCTTTAAACAAAGACTCATTGAATTTGGGTTTACTGATCACACTTGCCTGCTTTGCACATGTAGAAGGTGCCCGACAGGTTGGTTTCAATCACAGCATGCCATCCCTTTGAACTGATGTGTTCAGCAGGAGCCATAAACTGGCCTCCTCCATTGTTTACCAAAAAATTGATCTTACCATAAACATCTAAGGTAGCTTTGACCAAATTATTTACCTAAAGAAAAACATTAAAAGTAAATTGGTTAATAACCCTAATTTGCTACTTGGACTGATGGTTTGCTCTAGGAGAGCTTATAATCTCTCACTGTGAATGGTAACTCTGAATATCACAATACCCACAGAGCATAAAACTAAATTTATAATTTTGCTTTCCTTTCTCTCCTTCTCATGAGGTGATGTACTCAATAAATCATTAGCATAGGACTCTCCTTCACAGGCTTTGCTTCTCTTGAACTTCATCTGAGACAGCTAACATAGGAAAACCTGAAGCACAGTCGGGTTTAGGAACCACGACTATAAATTTAAAATGAATAAATATGATATAGATATATTTGCATTACCTCCTCTTCCTTACGGATGTTGCATTTCATAGGAGTGATTTGAGTCTGATGGGTGGAAGGTAGGTTGGCCCTCAGTTCATCTGCAGTAGATTTTAATACATCAAACTTACGGGATGCAATGACCACATTACAGCCTGAGGAGAAAACAGCCAATGAACAACTAAATATGCTTTTGTTGGCTGCCCAAATCCCACAAAAAATAATTTTTAGCAAATATATCATGTGTTCCCATAAAAAAGATGAATTAGAACTTTTGCTACTGGTCAAGATGGAGAGACAGGAACTGAGTTTACTCTCCAGCCCCAAACCACTAAAAACTTGGACAAACTATATTAAAAAACAGGCACTGGACATGAGGCAGCACTGGATAGTGATCTGAGAGAGAGGAAACAAGCAAAGTGAGCTCTGTGATTACTCCAGCTGCTGCCTGGAGAGTGTTTGGCTGCAGCAAGGAGAAGGCACCTATTCAGAGCCCAGCAGTCTCCTGAGATGAAACTAGAAGTCTCGGGTGGCCAAGATGACGAGGTTACACAGTGCATAGAGAGAAGTGGTAGAGAGAGAACTTCAGAGATATATAGAAAGTTCCCTCAAATCTTCAGCTGCACACTGATCAGAGAATGTCAATAAGGAAACTATCTGAAACTGGGGAACAAATGACCCAAAACAAGCAGTGGGAACACACCCTAGTACTCACACCACACTGGAAACAGTGTTCTCACCAGGAAAAGCCTTTCACAGGGCATTGGGGTAAAGTACTCAGAAAGCAATGGCCTCAGTAGTGAAGTGAAATTAGCCCAAGACTAATTCAAGTCCATGAGTAACATTAAGCCATCCTCTTTTAAAGTATCAAACTGTTTCCAAGTAAGTTATCTGCATCACAGAACAAAGCCCAAGAATACTCATAAGAATATAAAAAGAGCAAGCATCCAACCAGGTAATATTCAAAATGCAGGGCATCCAACAGAAAACAACCAGGCATGAAAAGAGCAGATAAATACAAGCCATAATGAGAAGAAAAGTCAATTATTAAAAACACACCCAGAAAGGGCACTGCTGATATAATTAAATAAGCCACTGTTAAAGAAAAAAAATTTCAAGCCAGAGAAAAAGAACACATTAAGTACAGAACAGAAGAGACAAAAAGACAGAATACTTTTTCTCAGAAACAATGCAAGCCAGAAGACAATGGAATGTCTTGAAAGTGTTGCTGAACTACCCACCAAAATTGAGGTTCATGTACTTGATGTGCTAGTAGGCCAAAAAGCTGATAGCAATGCTTGGATATAGAGATTTATTTGAATAGGCCAAAGTGGGACAGAAGAGCAAGATCTCTCAAAAAGCAAAAGTAGGGAGTTCTTATGTGGCTAGGGAACAAGAGAGGGGGAGTTTAAGGGAACTACAAGATAAGTTCAAGTTTCTTTAGTCACAGATAACACTTTTTCATATCGGACTCTTTATGGCCCTGGAGTTATTTTTCTCTGGCTTGAAAAAGAAACAGTACATTAGCAATACAAAATTATATTGTGAGAACAAGAGGTGATGGGATAAAAAACCAAGATTCCATGAAATATCTCATAATTGTGCATTAGTGACCTTATCTTTCAAGTAAAAAGCAGAAAAGAGGTATCTTGTGACTATTGCCATTGTTTAGGCTATCATTGTTTTATGCTTGACTAATTATATTTTTCTATTATTTCAAGCAAAGTGTCTTACAATTTTATTTATTGATTTTAGAAAGAGAAAGGGAGGGAGAAAGACAGAGAGACTGAGAGAGAAACACCAATTTGTTTTTCCACTTATTTGTGCATTTATTGGTTGATTCTTGTATGTACCCTGACCAGGGATTGAACTTGCAACCTTGGCATATCAGGATGATGCTCTAACCAACTGAGCTACCTGGGCATGGCAACCAAAGTGTTTTCTAAACATTTCTGGAACTTGCTTTACAGGCAGTCCTTCAGATTAACATACTTTCTTAAGCTTTAACTATAAGCTACGTGACAACCAAAGCAATTGAAACATTTAGTTAAAGTCTGTACTTATATCCTAATTCAAAAGTAAATTACCGTATTTTTTGCTCGATAAGATGCACTCCTCCTCCCCCAAAGTGGGGGGAAATGTCTGTGTGTCTTATGAAGCAAATATTGCATCACAGACCGTGATGTGTATTACCTGACCTGGGGTTCCCAGAAAACTAGAAGAGTACTTGAACCTTAAAGTCTCTCCTCATTTGCTAATGACAGCGATGATGGTTCTTAATACTGCTGTTGACTGTTTATTGTACATGGTTGAAATATTATTGTTATATTTTATTAACTATTTTAGTACACCATTTGGTTCAGAATATATTTTTTCTTGTTTACCGTCTCTAAACCTAGATGTGTCGCATGGTCAGGTGCATCTTATAGTGCAAAAAATACGGTATTTAATTCTAGCTATCAAAAATACTAGGGGAATTAAAATCATAAGGAGCTCAGCTACAAAAGTACTTTGGGGTGAAGGTGGGTGGGGTGGGGTTTATGTACTTGGAAAACTTGACCAAGTGAAAATAGCTTTCAAAAATGATGGCAAAATAGACTTGTTCACAAAATAATAGCTAGAAGATGTCATTAAACCAGACCTATACTACAAAAAGATTAGAGGAAGTCCTGCAAGCCAGAAAGACAATAACACCAGATGGAAATCTAAATCTGCAAAGAGAACCAGAAATGGAAATTATGGTGGCAAATTCTTCTTTCTATTCAAATCATTTAAAAAGTGATTGTTTTAAGTAAAAATGATAATACGGTATTGTGGCACTTTATAATACATGTAAAAATAAAATATATGAGAACAGCAACATGACAGCCAGGAAGGGTGGACTATAAGGACAGGCAGTCCTTGTTGTGCTCAGCTCTAATAAGCACTAATTTCAGTTATGTTAGCTTAGTTAAATAACACCAGTCCCCCCACCAGCATGGTTCAAATTTCAGTTACCATAGTACAGTAACTAACTGTAACTGCATAACATACAAGCCTTACTGCTAGCTCTTCAATCCACAAATCAGCACGTGAATAAGAGATGTGCATCGTGATCAATGACTAATCATGTCACTTCTTTCAATGTCTGTCAGTGAGTGGTTGCTCTGCATCTCACTTCAGGTCATGCAGACAGCAAAATATGCAGTAGTGTGGCCTACTTTTCTCCCAATGATAAACCCATCTGACATTTACAAAAAGGAGTGATTGAAAGAGAAAGTTAAAAGAAAGAGGGTATGGCTGATCCCAGAGTACTCAAAGAAATAAAAACTAGTAACACTGCATGTGAAATTAAAATGGATGTACATGGAGTTAAAAAAGGAATAGCCGTCCATAGGGATGTTGGCCCTACCACTAGTGTTTTCATTAACTGAAAATACTAAGCTTTGCCCTGGCCCATTGGCTCAGTTGGTTGGGTGTTGTCCTAGAAACTGAAAGGTCACCAGTTCAATCCTTGGTCAGGGCACATGCCTGAGTTGTGGGTTTGGTCCCTGGTTGGGTGCATAAAGAAGATAACCAATCAATGTTTCTCTCTCACATTGATGTTCCTCTCCAAGCCTCTCTACCTACTGTAAGAGAGGACAGAAGCCTCAGAATCTGGGGGATGGGACTCAGTGGAGCACAGCCATTTTCCTGAGAGATGCCTCTGTATATCTATGGCTGGTAGCTAGTTTCTTAGTTAGGCAAATGGCTATGGTCACTCCTCGGTGCCAAAGAGATGGAAGGGGCTTTGACCATAGAATGGTGACAATAAAAGCTTATGGGGCCTGTGCAAGATTCTGTGAGTGGCCAGGACCATTCAACACACTGATTGCATCACAGGCCGCAATCAGGGTTTAAAAATAAGGTAACAGCCATTAAAAATAAGGCGACAGCCATCATGCAGTCTGAAAGGAGAAGGAAGGAAGCCAGGCAGAATGAAGGGCAGCAGCCATTTGGCGCACTGGGCTATGCAGTTTGAAAAGACTGCACAGGGAACACACCAGCCTGCCATGAGGTCTGGTGTGTAGGAAGACAGCCATGATGTCGCAGCTAGGCAGCTTTGTAGTGAAGCTGGTCCACGGTGAGAAGCCGCAAGCAGCTATGCAGTTTGTAGGGATGATTCGGCCACGCGGTCTGGGCTAGGAAGAAAGCAGGCAGGCTGCTGCTCTGATCGCGCCAGTTCCAGCTGACTCGGGAGCCACTGAGGACTCCGCTTTGCAGACCTGACTCTATATGGACTCTTGGAACTCGGGACATATGGAGAGGACACTCTCAGGACTTGTGCCTTCCTGGGACTTCACCATGATCCAGTGTAACACTGCACATGCTTTTCTGAACAATTATATGGAGGCTTATGACATCATACTCCAAATCCTGAAGGAGACAGCTGACAGAAAAGGAATGGGGAACTTCTGGTCATGTTTTTGGCTTATAGCTGTTTGGGGAGCAAGGGAGGTCCTGGGTCCCATGGGAAAACAAAGCTCTGAGCATTAGTGCTCCCAGCTCCCAACCCCCCAGGTTGGAATATTGTAAATAAAGACCTGTTTTTTTTCTCAGCATTAATTGTTGGGTCATACACCAAGGCGCCATGTGAATGAATCTCCCTTTTCTCAGTAACACTACCTTCTCCCCTTTCTAAAACCAATACGCACGGTATTACTGAAGGGCATCTTGTAATAATAATAACCGCAAAAGTTGGTCCAAACTCAAAACTGGTTACTGATAGGCTGAGACCATAACAAACCTAGTCACTAGAGCAAGAAAAAAGTGCTGTCTTGCCTCATGATTTCTTACTTTAATTTTACCCACTGTACCTAACTTCCGCTGTAGTCACAAAGTTATTAACTCAAAGACAAAAGGAAATGACTTCAATTCAACTTGAATAATCTTAGGTACTCTTTGATAGAATCATCACTCCTTGTCTAACAGCATCTGTCAAACAGGCAAGGAGGTTCCAATCCTATTCAGTGTATCTTACTCTTGTGCGATGGGGCTTTTAAAATCCTTTCACAAAAAGGAGCAGTCAAGATCATTTGGTTGTGTAAGACAACACAATAATGAGCATTTTTAAAAACACGTCTAAAATTTCAACGTCTAATTCACACCAAAAAATAGCAGCCTTCTTATTGAAAACATAATTGGCTAACAATTTATTTGCCCAATTTGGGCTTATAACAATTTTCAGGAAGTAGCCATTAATTCCGGCATTAAAAAAAAAAAAAGCTTAGAAAGTCATAGTAAAAAAAAAAAATCTTTTACACTCATGGCCTGTCCTTCTGTCGTTTCTCCTCTCACTCATGCGGGACCTAACAGTTATTGATTTAACTATTTCCCTTATAAAGAATATTTAGGTTATTTCCGATGTTTCCCTACTCAACATTACATCCTTGTTTATAAATCTGTGCTTGTCTCCAGTTATTTTCAAAGAGCATGAATATTGTTAAAACTTTTGGCTTCCTTTTTACAAATTGCCCTCTAGGAAGCTTGTAATAATTTACACTCTTGCCAGCATTTTCACTGCATCATTAATGTTTTAAAATTTTGTTAGAAAAACAATGGGATCTTATTATTGTTTTATTTTTCATTTTATTGCCATTAAAGCTGCTTGTTTTCTCATTTACTTATTGCCTATTTGTAGCGCTTCATTTGGTACACCTGGTCCTTATCATTAGCTAATTTTTCTATCAGTGTGTTCGATCTTTTCCTTTATTTGTGAGAGCTCTTTATTTCATAATTTGCTGTATATTGTAAACGTTTTTCTTCATGTACCTTTAAGTTTTCCTTACATTGTTTTTTAATTCACTGACGATTTTACATCTTCGTGTTTCGCCCACATCTACACCTCTTTGCTCGGCAACTTCACACTTTCCCAACCCGGCCTAGTGCCCCCTGGCTCCCAATCCCACGTTACGCCAGCGGGTGTCTGTAGCGCCCCCTCCCCCCCGATTCCGGGTCCCAGGGCCCACGGCCTGCTCACGTACCCAACTGCAGGAGCTCTGTCGCGATGGCCTTTCCGATGCCCGTGCCGCCGCCGGTGACGATAGCCACTTGATTCTGCAGCAAGCCGGCCGCCAGGCAGCTCCTGCCCTTAGCCACAAAACCCATGACCACAGCGTGTCCGAGCGCCCTCAAAGCAAACCAACTTCTCCACCGAGTTCCCCGGATCCTGGACGTGGGCGGGCCTAAGAGCCCACGTGACCGCAGAGCCCCGCCCCGCCCCGCCCCGCCTGCCGCGGCCGCCTTCCATCCTCTACAGGAAAGACCGCTCCCCCGCGGCGGCGGCGGCGGCGGCGGCGGCGGCTTCTTCTGCCAGTCGCTTTCCCCCGCACGTGTAGGTGAGACTCCCTGTTCGTTTTTTGTGGTTTGTTGGTTTTTGTTTTTATCACTTCGATGCCAGAGGCGTGTTGGGGGTGGGTGGCAGAAGGGAAGCAGACAAAAGGCGGGAGTGTGCTCTATTTTGAAAAATGCAATCCTCAGCACTATAGCTCTCAGGGTTAATTAGAATGAAATCTCCAGGGCATGTGGGAAAAGAGAGGCTGCAGCTTGGGAGCCTTGCTGCACCCGCCGGCGTCGGGCGCTGCTGGGGCCCCAGCAGCAGAAGAGAAGGGGCTGGCTCAGCTGAGGGGAAGAAATCCGCTTCCAGAGCCTTGCATCCTCCGGAAGGGACCCTGGGGAGGGTATTGGGGGTGGGGGAGGAGGGTACCGTTGCAGTTCTCCATGGACGCAAGATAAATGCTTTAAAAAATAAGCTCGAGCCCATGTCTACCTCATCTCCCTCTCAGGCATGAAGGGAAGAAGCAACCTTTACCAGATTTGATTTTATCTGATCCGTTTCACCCAGGCTGCATAAATCGATGAGTCTAAAAGAGGGTCTTTCTTTGGCATGCTTCCTGCAAGAACGCATCAGTAGGTGTGTGTCTGCGAACCTACCCTCCAGTTCATGTCTTATGCAGGGGATCGAGTCTGCTGAGGATGGAGGAGATTTCTTATCTTTGTTTGGGTGCCCAATCACAGGGATGCACTATTCAGATTCTCTTTCTTCTTGTTCATCTTGCATGGTTCTGTCAACCCACCAGAGTGAGATTACACCTGGACTGGTCTGGTGAGACTTTGCCCAAGAGCTGTGCAGATAGATCTAGGGGCTGTGCCAGGTGCGGTGGTCTTAACAATCCAGGTATTTCTACGTCTGTTGTCAGAATAGTGTATTTCCCCCTGCTGGGCATTAAAATAATGTAAAAGCAAACGAATGTCATTGTTCTTCGGTTGGGCCCGCCACCTAGTTATACACAAAGCAAATTTGAAGTGGTGGAGAGTGAAATCAGACATCTTCCTTCCTGTTCCTCCATCCTCTGCCCCTCTCTGACCTCCTTTAAGACCCACTTGCCCCTCAATCTTTGTTGCTGACAGATTCTAATCTACACTCGTTACAAAAGAGAAGAAAGCTCTTCCTCTTCCCATTTGCTAGATGGATTATCTAGGAATCACTTACATCGGTTATGTAGTTATGACCAAATTTTTAAAAATTACACCATCGCCTCCTTAACAAAGAAGTAAATTTATAAAGTTCCAGGTATTGTTGCAGAAAATATAATTTCTGGTGCTTTAATTGCAATGACGAATTTTTTTTTTTTTTTTTAATCAGGAGCAGAAATATTGACTCGGTTGTAAGGAGTTTCTTATTCCAGAAAATTCCCGGCTTGCTTTCTTGGGAAGAAGGAACACTTTAAGTTTCTTTTAAAGATGATTTTATAAAGATATAATTTAATGTGGTTCGTGATCGGGTTGGACCTGTACATTCACAGAGCTCTGCCCGGGTGGGTCAGTGTGGGCCTGGCTGTAACCTAGCCTCTGTGTGGTGGCTGAGGGGACTGAGAAAGGGACTCTGCGGTCCTCCAGCCAAAAGGTGACTGGACTGGCTTCAAGCCAGTTTTGACTGCTGAGGATGACAAGCAGCCATTGCTCAGTAGCAAGGAAACTGCAGCAGGAGCAATCGGAAAGCTAGTGCTCACAGTCCTAAGAGAGCCTGTGATTAAGAGAGATGGGGTCTCCTTGAGAGATCTTTTGTTAAAAATAAGGAGGCATGTCTTCTCTGTCTGTGACCTCAGCCAGGGTTTGAAAGTCTGCTAACCCCATAATGCCTGGAGGCCCAATAGTAATTATGCCTCTTGGAGGCTCTTCATTTCCAGATTCTAACTGGCTCCTGATTGAGCCATCTCTTTCTCAGGGCAACCATGCCATGCGGCACTGACTGCTCCTTCAGAGAACCAAATGCTGCTCTTCCCTGCACTCTGCATCACTGCTCACTTTGTCCTGGTGAAAAAGGCATCATCACGGCCATAATCCTTCCACATTCCTACCCAGTCATCCCCCAGTAGCACTGACTCCCTTCATCTTCTGAGATTCTCTTGCTCACCCATCTTCTCACCCTCCCCTGCCCAAGCCTGGTAACTTCATTTTCTCCCCTCTGCAAAGCAGCTGGCTCAGACTTTACAGGGGCCTGTGGGATTCTCAACATTCAGACTCACAGAATCTCCATGCAGAAGGAATGTCAACAAGGCCTCTAGCCCCACCCTTCCTAGAAGTAAGAGCGCAGCTTACATAAATAGGATTTAACCGATTCACAATGTTCAACCAATATTTATTGAGCACCTGCCATGTGCCAGGTACTGTTCTAGGCAGTGGACAAGACATTTAGGTGTCCCTGCCTTTTTAGAGTATATATTCAGGCATGAGTGTATGTTGGGAGCAGGAGTGGGAGGTGGAGAGGTGCCATGGAAGGTAAGACAATAAGCAAACAAAAGATCACATGGAATATCAGATCTTACAATAAGGAGATGTTCAAGCTCCTTGTAACCAACTATCTTTGCTGCCAGGACCTGTTTCCTCTATAGAGGTGGTCAGATCCTTCCTATATGATGAACCTCTCTCAGTGTGAGAGCCTTTTAGAACCAAGTAGTTTGGCAATGACAAGAGAGATTCTGTCACAGGAGCATAAAGCAAGTTGCAGCCTGACTGGGCTCATGGCTAATTCAAAGCAACTGGCTGGAGGCTGGAAGTTTTTACGTTGCTGTTCTGTCATCATTGCAATCATCTGACACCTGTCTGAGCCAAATTTCCATTCATTTTTATATTGGTGAAACTGTCTTCCTTGAAGAGGGTACTGGTAATTTTCAATGGTAAAGTGATAAGCATTTTACTAGCTACTTGGCTTAGTACATCTAATGGTGGTAAATCAAGTTGCCATGGAGAGAATCTGGCCTTCCCAGAGAGGTAATATGTGGCCCTTTGGGTGACATACAAAAATAAGAGAATTGAAAGAATAGCAGGCTGAACAAGACACAGTTCACTGTAGTGGTAAGTTAACTTGAAAATGATAATACTCCACCTCCCAGCCCCAGTTCAGGTTCCTTGGAAGAAGGAGATGTGTCCATATGGGTCAAAGTGCAAAAACTCAACTCCTGATTTTTCTTAAACCATTGGAGCAGGCCACCCTGATTTGGAAGTTTTATAATGAAGAGGTGGCAAAATGGCAGCCCATCTGTGCTTTGTTTTGGTTGTTTGTCCACTTGGTAATTTATTTAAATTTGAACTAATTGCAACAATTAAAATCAGGAATTTTCACGTGAAATTTCAGACAACCCATACCAAATGGACCTGCATTTCTCTGTGAAAACAGTTGACTAAACAGTAGGCTCTGAGGGTGGAAAAGTGGGGAATAGTAACTTCCTATTTAAGCTGATACCTGAGCTCCTATGTTTACCATAGCCCCCTCGCCTCTTTATTGTGTCCAGGTGTTAAGGCTTGGTGTCATTGACACTTTTTAGCATTTTTTTCAGCTATGCTTCATATATGTTACTTGTGTCTCTGCAGTGAATATAAGGGCAGAGGCTTCAAAGCTTCCTGGCTTCTCCATCTACTAAGTTCACAGTTCTGCTGAGTGTATCTGGATGGGTTTGGAGAAGGCTCTGGATTAGGTCTGCTCCAGAGCCTAATTCTGTGGGAGCACAGAATTGTGAGCAAACTAGAGAAATCATGCCTGACAGGGAGGAGTCTAAACCAGCAGTAAACCACCACTGTGGAAGTGAGGGTAGGACTGAGTAACTGATTGGTGGGGGTTAGTGATTGAATGACAGCTGGCCAGCAGGGAGTAGTGACCAGAGTTCCTGCTGATGACTTAGCCCTACAGAGGCACTATAGCTGGGTAGGTATGCTCATTTTATGGTGTTTTGAGTCCCTTTTGGTACACTCTTGGCCATCTCACTACAAGCAGAGAATAGTCTCTGTCTCAGTCTGTCTGGCTGCTACAACAAAAATGCCATGTAATGGGTAGCTTATATAACAAAAACAAATTATTCTCATAGTCTGAAGGCTGAGAAGTTGAAGACCAAGTTGCTGGCAGATCCAGTGTCTGGTGAGAGCCTAATGAATAGATATCGTTCTGGTTCATAGGCAGCCAGCTTTCTGACATGGCAGAAAGAGCAAGAAAGCTTTTGGGGGTCTCTTTAATAAGGGCACTGATCTCATTCATGAATGCTGCACCCTCATAACCTAATCACCTCCCAAAGATGCCACCTCCTAATGCCATCACATTGGGGGTTAAGACTTCAACATACAAATTTTGGAAGGACACAAATATTCAGTCCATAACAGTATCATATAGTGTATTGAACTCTCCAGTGGATTCCTGGTGAGACTTAAGCCAGCATCAATGTGGTATCCTTTATACTGGACAGCTGAGCTTCAGAATTCCTGGCCTACCAAGGAGAATCAAAACTGCTTGAACCTAGTATCAGAAGTGATGCCATTTTATGCTCTAACTCAGAAGTGCATATCACAATCTTCTTATGCCCCAGGGCTGATGAATTGGAACACAGCAGAAGGTTTGGGGACATAAGATAACCTTGGACAGTCCCAGTATATTAGGCAAGATTTCTGTGTGGCTGCCTTAAGAGACCAAAATAATCCTGGTTTAAAACATAACAGTTATGTATTTTTTCTCATATTACAGTGCAGAGGAAGAGGGTTTATGGCTGTTAGAGTGGCTTTTATTCCTTCTTTCTCATTCCTCTGCCATCCCTAAGGGTTTTCCCTTGTCTGCATGGCTGATGATGGCTCATCAAGTTCACATTCCAGCCCTCAAGAAAGTGAAAAGAGGAAAGAGAGGGGCTGATGCGGAAGTTGCACACATCACATTTACTCACATCCCATTGGCCAAGGACTAGTCATGACCACATTCATCTGCAAGGATGCTCAGAAATGTTATCTTTACCAGAGAAGTCATGTGACCAGCTAAAAACCTCCATTATTAAAGAAAACAGATACAGGTGTAGCACTTAAAAATTGTGCTACAACTGAGCTTAGTAAGTATACAGGAGCTTATTAATGTCTCTTTATTCAACTTCCCTTCAGTCTCAGTCCTTGACAAAATCGGGCTAATCCTTAATTTCTACCACGTTATGCCCCCCCCCAAATCATTAATACAGTCACTTAAAATATTTTATTGAAAGCCTACTTATTGGTCTACTAATACAGTACCACTTTGTAGAGCTTATAGTCCAATAGACGTGATAGACAATAAACAAGTATTCCAACAAGTAAAACTTAATTACAAATGTTGACAAGTCTTATACAAGCAATAGGCTGTTATGATAAGGAATAATGAAAGACAGAGCAGGGAGCCTATTTTAGGCTTGTTGTAGGAACACCTTGGGGGAGGTGACTTTTGAACTGACATTTAGGGGATACAAAGGCTATGGCCTTGTGAAGGGGCAGAGGTGGAGCAGCATACTAGCCAAGTCAGACAGCATTTTAAAAGACTTCAAGAAGGAAAGCATTTGGTGCTCTTGAGGAATACATGGGCAGTCCATGAGTGGACTTCATTTTACAACAGTGGGATGTCCCTAGAGGGTTTTAAGCAGAAAGTGGCATGATTTTATTAATGTTTTCAAAACATTTTTGTAACTAGTGAATGGAGAATTGTTTGGAAGGCAGCAGGAGTAGAAGTCAAAAGATAAGGAGCATTTTTTAGAACCATAGATAAGAGATGATGGCCATTAGACCAAAGGGGTAACAATGGGGGTGGAAAAAGTTGTGGATGAATTTAAGAATTATGGAAAGATGTCTTCAAGAATGGCTTAAGACCAGTTATATTAAGCATGAGTTTTAGAGTCAGTATGTTCTTTAAAACCTGTTTCTCCCCTAGGATGACTGAGAATCCGGAGCTAATGATTTATTGAGGTTAACTGTTCAGCACCTCATTCATTGACCATCTTTGGGCTGGGAGTGGAGGTGGAGAATGGGTGAAGCCTAACTTCCAGAGAAAAGAGCAAAGTCCTTTCTCTTCTCTGAATTCTACAGATTAAAGTCTTGGAAACTGGGGAAATTCTTTTACCATCTGTCTTAGGGAATCTAAAAGGAAGGAGAAATGTTCAGAACCTGTTTCCCAGATAAGATACTAACAACATAATAAAGTATACAAAAGGGAGGGAGATAATTAAGCCTTCCTCTCTTAACAGTTGTTCACATCTTTTTTTTAAATAGGCATTTTTTCCTTCTCCTCTTCCCTATCAGGTCAACAAGTACACACGCACTATCCACTGAACGTTGGGCCCTGAGGTCTCTCCATTGGGAGATGAGGAAGTATGAGACAGTTCCTGATTTCTAAAATTTTATAACCCACCCCCCCAACCTCTTTACCTGGTAGAAAAAAAGAAAAGAAAAAAATTTTTAAGTGAAAAATATGCATCCTCTGCACTGGTTTTCCAGCATGTGATAGGACATACCTCAGGAACTTTCTGGAATCTTGGGCCAACAAGAAGCCAGCAACACAGGTGTCCTTTATGCAATACCAGGGTGTACGTGGTTGGTGAAGTTGTGCCATCTTTGGGTGCCTCACAGAAAGTTGCATTCATCCATTTGAGTCTAGTTGCAATGTAGGACTCAGGAGCCAGGAGCCTGGAGTACTGGTGGTAGCCATCTGGATCTCCATCTATGGTGGGAGTAAGAATGTTTCTTAACCCCCATTTGCCTTAAGGCTTCCTCACCCAATTTTCTTATACTTGGCTAGATTTATGGGATTTACGTAATATTATGTTTGTGTAAATGACAAACATATTATTTTATTCACACATAAAATTTTATTTGCAACAATTCATTCTTATAAAACTATTTCTGCAGCACTCAAAATGCACAAATAAAGTGTTATGAGAAGTTAAGGGAGGCTAAGACTTCTGCCAAGTTCAGGTTCATTTCCCAAACCCCTTTCCAGCTCACTCCATTCCCTCTTTTGCTGATTTCTTTTTTTCCCCCTATCTTTCAAGGTGAACTCAGTTTTGGGACATCTTTGCATAACCTTGTTCAGGAAGACGCTCTGTGGCGTGTGGATTGTAAATTTGCTCAAGCAGATCACGCTCTTCACAACAAATAGCCAGACGTGAGGACGAGGATGGAAGAGCCAGCACTGGTAGAAAGCCAGAGCCAGCTTCCAAGCCCCCACCAGGGCTCCCTGAGGAAGGCCGTGGCTGCTGCCCTGGCCCTGGATGGGGAGTCTACCATGGCTAGCAGGAAAAAGAAGAAGAAGGAGTTCCGCCCAGAATCTATCATCATCTACCGGTCAGACAATGAGAAAGTGAATGAGGAGCCTGGGGACTCAGAAGGTGGAGACCAGCCTAAAGAGGAGGAAGGAGACGACTTCCTTGATTATCCTGCCGATGATGGTGAGTGGGGCCGCTTGCTAAAGGCCAGGGGAAAGAAGCCAAGTGAGGATCCTCCAGAAGACAAAAAGGCATTTGATCACTGACCTATTTCTTCTTGTTGATACATTTCTTCTCACAATGTTGCAGTCTTCATTCAATGAATTAACAGTATTTATTGAGCATTTATTATGTTCTTTTCTAGGTGATAAGGAGGAGCTCTCTGCCCTTTCAGAACTCCTAGTCTAGTGTAATGAAAGAGACTGATTTATACACAAAAATTAGTTATTACAAGCATACTGTACTAATCACTTAAAACATGTAAGATAAACAATAATAGTTGACTTTTATAACAACTAGCAGATTATAACAACAATGAATTATAATATTCCTTCGCATTTATGATGGCCAAAAATTGGGTAAAATATGATAACAAAACATGAGGAAGTGAACACATGCTCATATACCTCAACTGGAAGTGGAATCTGCTTTAATCACTTTGGAGGGAACATGGTCAATTTTTATTAAATTCAAAATTCAAAATATGCATTTTGTATGTCCTGAACATTCTCAGTATCTTCCCCATGCAACTTATGCCTGTGTGCATAAGGAGGTATGTATAGAATGTCTGTTGATGCTAATGAAGTTATGTAGTATCTGTGTTGAGCATCACTGTGCAGCAATAAATGGATGAGGTAGATCTATTTGTGTAGATGGATTGATCTTTAAGACATATGCCCACAAGTGAACAAGCAACAGTTCTGCTCTCATGCAGTTGCCCTCCTAGTGAGGGGAAGACAGACAGTGAGCAAGTCAGCAAATAAAGATAGTTTCAAGTAGTGGTTCTAATTCTCAAGACTGTAAGCCATGGTGATGGGAAGATGAGAAATGGGGAAAGATTGCCGGGTCATGCAAGGCCTCTCGGAGGCTGTGATGTTACGGCTGACAGAATAACACCAAGGAGCACGCCATGAAAAGATCTTGGGCAGAGCTTTTAGATGGGGGAGAGCAGGAAAGGCAAAGGCCCTAAGGCGGGAACACCATTGCCTGTTTCTGGAATGCAGTAATTTCTGTGAGGGAGTGTAGAGAATAAGGGAATCACTGACTCCAGTTCCATGCCAGATGCTATAAGAGTGGACACTGTGTCCGCAGCCCCAGCATCAAGGACAGCATTGTGATGAATGTCCACTCTTCCGATCTTGACTTTGCCTCTTTTATGCCCTTCAGGTACATGGAACATGCCTTTGGACAGCCGCTATGTCACATTAACTGGGACCATCACACGAGGGAAGAAAAAGGGTCAGATGGTGGACATCCATGTCACATTGACAGAGAAGGAGCTGCAGGAATTGACCAAGCCTAAAGAGCTGTTGAAAGAAACAACACCCGAAGGCAGAAAGATCTGCCAGATGGCAGCAGACCGTGGGCCCCACGTGGTCCTCTGGACGCTGGTCTGCCTGCCTGTGGTTTTTATCCTCTCTTTCATTGTCTCCTTCTACTATGGCACAATTACTTGGTACAACATCTTCCTTGTATACAATGAAGAGAGGACCTTCTGGCACAAGATCTCATGTTGCCCCTGCCTCATTCTCTTCTATCCAGTGCTCATCATGGCAATGGCCTGTTCCCTGGGCCTCTATGCTGCTGTGGCTCAGCTGTCGTGGTCCTGGGGTGCGTGGTGGCAAGCTGCCCGGGACATGGAGAAGGGCTTCTGTGGCTGGCTCTGCAGCAAACTGGGTCTGGAGGACTGTTCTCCCTACAGCATTGTGGAGCTGCTTGAATCTGACAATATTTCAGGCACTCTCTCTAACAAGGACGCCTCCCAGGAAGTAGAAACTTCCACTGTCTAAACTCCCAACAGCTTACTCCCTCCTCTGGTCCCAGTAGCCTGTATATCATCTTCCAATTCCAGAAGATTCTTTCTTCAAATTATCCCCCACCCTTCTTACAGTTCTGGAAAATTCTAGCCCACACTGATCTGCCCTGCCATCTTGATGGTTCTAAGGGGGCAGGGAACACAAAAGCAACTTATGCAAAAGTTGCTCATCCAATGGACAAACTCTTCTTCATTCCCTGCCCTAAAACAACCATTCATCTGGGACAAGGAGCTCAGTTGTGTGTCATTTCAGGAGCTTGAAGGTGTTACTGGTGCCTGGAATCCAGGGGAGTGTGTGACTACATGTGACAGGGAGAATAAGGAGGCTCTGGGGGAACCAATAAAATAAAAGATAAAGATGGAGTGAAACATTCAGAAAGCAGGTTTGCCACAGTGTATTAGACAGTAAAGATTTGTGTGTATCACTTAGTTATTTAGCTGCATAGAATTGATATCCCAAAATATCAGTGGTTTAAACAAGAGAGAAGTTTATTTCTTCTGTAGAAGTCTGGAGGCAGACCATAAGGGGACCTGATGAGTCACTGGGATCCAGGCTTCTTTTATTCCCCTACCATTAGTGAGATGTGACCCCCATCACCCTTATTTCAACACCCCAGTGCTGACTGTACCTGCAGCCATCTCACTAATGTTTCTGACAGAACAGAGGAAGGGGCAAAGAAGCACATTCTCTGTGCTCAAGGAGACTTCGAAGAAGTCCCACTCAACACTTCCTATATCTCATTGGCCAGACCTTAGTCACATGACCTCACAAGCAAAAGAGGCTGCAAAAAGTAGCCTTTGGGGTGGTTACATGCTAGGTTAAATATTGTGGTTATGCAAATTCAAGAGGAAAAAGGAGAATAGCTATTTTGGTAGACAAGGAAGAATCTCAGTAATTATTTAAATGCATTCAGATCCCAACTGCTAATATAGTTTTATTTATTTATTTATTTAGGTCTAAATTTTTCACAGAGATTTTATATATAGATACTAGCTATATATACTATGTATATGCTATACATAGATATTAGTAACTCATGTATAATACTTTGCAATTAAATGTAATGTCAGGTGGTTTCAGGGGTTTTTAGTAGGGAAGAGTGAACAGTTGAGTACAATTATATGAGAGTATCATACCTTTTTTCTCTGGTGGTGAAGGTGGGACTGGGTGTGATACTTAATTTAAAGATTAAATAAAAACCGTGAAGGGAGGGATTGCATCTTTCACTTACCCTCCTTCTCCGCCCCCAACAGAGATCGGTAACCCTAAGCAGGAAGAAGACAGTTAGCTTTCTGTTGTTTGGTAGAGCCTCACTCAGAGCCTCACTCACTCAGAACTTTCTGGAGTTTAACAACAAACAAATCTTTGCTGTGCTGAGAAGACTGTCTTCCTGGCTACCAGGGGGTGTAAACCTGAATATTCCTGATTAATGGATTCTTAAATGTTTTAAAACATTCATTCCTGGAGGTATATTTCTAATTTAAAAAAATCGAATCATCACAGGTCAAGCAGTTTTTGGAGGTTTGGGGCCTTACAAGAATAGCTGGTACTCATTTCTTATTCATGTCTCAGGAAGAAGTTGTTGAAAGAACTGTGAATCAAACCAGACTAGTTGGGCATGCTCTCCCACAGACGGTCAGGGGTATTTGTGTAATGCATGGTGCTGAAATCTATCTTCAGAAAACATCCCCCCACCCCTTTTAAAGAAATATTATTAGTTTGACCAAAAAAAAAAAAAAAAAAAAAAAATTCTCTCCAGCATTCTTGAAGATAAACTTGGTGCTCTCTGGTGCTTTTGCAGAGATGTAAACAATTGAAATGAAACCAAAAATAAAATCAAATTAACATGTGCTCACTTTGTCTTTGAGTTTCTCCCTATTGTATTTGGAATGCTACAGTTTGCAGAAAAAGGGTGACTGCAGTGGCTGGCCTATATGTGTATAATGATCTTAATCTGAATCCTTTGTGTCTTGACTCTTTCCATGTACTACTGATTTATGGAGGTTTTATTTAGGTGCACTGTCTCCATAGTCACATATTTACTTAAGCCTACATTTGGAAGTTCCAAACACTTTTGTCACATTTTTCTGGGGTTAGGAAAATCAATGGCCAAGCCCAAAGATGGTTATAATTAGGACAAGGGTAAGGGCACCATAGCTGAATGGAGGAGGACGGGGTGGGGTGGGGATGAAGCGCAAGGAACGCCTAGATGAAATTGATATGGCCCTCATTTTAGCTAGGATCGCCACCTAGTGGAAGAAATAGGCTTGTAAATGAAAATCATTTCTAAAGGGCTCTATCTAGTAAGGTCCGTAAAAGTCTAGATTAGTAGAGGGAAAACTTAACCAAGTCGGGAGGCCAGTCCCATATCGTACAAATCCAAACAGATCTTGAACTGACAGGGAGAAATGGAATGAACAAAGCCAGAATTCCTTTATTCCTCCTGTCATATGTCTCGCCATATTAATAATATTTGCCTCTTCACCCTTGATTAATGGAGCCCCCCGTGCCAGTGGAAGCAGTGCTTAAAGTTCACATCCATTCTCAGTACCACAACTGCCTAGCTGTCTGGAGGTGGGTGACTCTTAAATACTTCCCTAAGGATGGCTAAGATGCAAACAAACACAGGCATTAGAATCACTTTTATTTCTCCCAGGAAACAAACCTCTAATGGAGGGTGTGTGGGCGTGAGAGGGAGGAGAAGGGAAAGAAAGAGAAAAGAGAAAAAAAGATAGGAGGAGAAAAAAGGAAAGAAAAGAGGCTACATTGAAGACAAATTTATGGACATAGACCATGTAAATTTCTTCATCATGATGAGTCTCCAGTCATTCTATACTTGTGTGTCATATAAAAAGTTTTTAAAGTAATATTTGTTTTCAAAGAACTCCTCGAGTCTGAATCAAAAGCTTAAAGAAATTCCTGAGCTCCACAAGCCTAGTCTGAAAATGCCTGACTCTTCTTGGCTTCATTGCATTTATAACTTCAGCTCCCTCCCTATGGCCTCCCCACATCTTTCCAGCTTTAGTGTCTCCTTTTCCAGGTCAAATTTTCAAGAGGGAGAGAATCTGATTGGATTTGATTTTCCAGTCTGGGCAAAGGTTGGTAGATATTATGTTGATTGCTGGCCCCTTGGTTCATTCATCTGTCAGCTTGTGGGGCCTTTGGTATAGAAAATAGCTGTTTCTGTGCAGGTTCAGCCTAGACAATTCTCCGTCCAAGGGAGCAGGGGCTGCAGGCTGGACGGTTCCCCTTTAAAAGGACGCTGTGATGGACAGCCACCACTTCTAGAGCACACATCTCCCATTCTCCTTCTTTCCAAGCTATCGACCCTCCAAACTATTGGGTGCTCCCTAGCAGATGCTCTTTCATGCCTCAAGGCCTCTATATGTCCCATTTCTTCTCCAAAGAATGTCCTTCCCGCTTTGGATTGCCTGGAAAATGACTTCCTTCAGGATTTGGTTCCAAAGTCATCGCATCTGTAAAGTATTTCATTAATCCCCACCCCCCTTTTTAGAAAAAAAAACTTTAATAGAAGTGACTTTCTGAATTCATACTCATACTCAAGCAAATCTAACGCGAGAGCTCTGATACAAAACGCCGTAGGTGTTACTCCCAGTGACAGAAAAGAGAAGTGAATCTTTCGGATAATTGATTTGTATTTATCTCGTTATAGACACTTGGGCAACTCGAAGACCACAAGCGTTTCCGCACCAGACGTCACTCAAGAAATCTGCGCATGCTCAGAGCGTCGGCACACCGTTTCCCCGCCCCTTGCAGGCTCCGCGGGAAGCGGCCTTCCTAGGACCCACGGACTCCGAGTCCGCGGGAACTGAGTTGCGGTGCCGCAGGTTCCCGCCCGGAAGAAGCGACGGACGCTCCTGTTGAGCGGCAACATGGCGCGGTCCGGGAATAAGGTAGAGGGCGAGTGGGCTTGTTCCTTGCCCGAGCCGAGGATGGAGAGGGTGGTTCAGAAGCAGGAATCGTGGGATAACAGCGGTGCGAAGGAGTGGGGAAAGAAGGGAGATCGTGGTGGGTCATGGGCTAGATCAGGAAGGCCTGCCTGGACCGAGGGATGCGCTGTGAGAAAAGCTGGAGATTTGGAGCCCGAGACCTGAATTTGATCCTGGCTTGCTCCCCACCGCCCTCTCTGCCCTCCCATCCTCTCAGTTCCTCTCCACGCCCTCCTTACCCCACCTCCCTACCCAGTCGGCCACCCTCCGTTACTTCGGAGCCTGCGTTTTAAAAATCTATATGAGAATGGAAGTTAGCTATGGGTAAGCGCCTACCCCGCAGACGTGTAAAACTTGAGAGAGGGACTGTGAGTCAAATAACTTGAGTGTCAAGTGTCATATTATTACCTCTGTAATAATAGAACATTTCACATTGATTGGAAGCTTACTCTGTGTGGGGCACTGGTGTCAATGCTTTATGCCTCTCTCATTTAGTCTTGACAATAGGCCCATGAAACGAAAGCTGTTATCCCCAGTTTACAGGTGAGAAAACCAAGGCCTGAAAAATGTGAAATGATTAGCCCAGGTCCTCCAGTCCATAAGAGGTGAAACCGCGGTTGGAACCCAGGAGAATTTCTCCGGCTTTCAGAGCCCTGGAGAATTTCTGTGTTGCTAGCAATCGCTGACCTTCAGTGCCCAAATTAACAACAGATACTAAAATGATTTCTTCAATATAGGTAGAGAGGGGTAGTTTTCTGGAAGGGTCACTAGAGGGAGGTGTGTTCTAGGGAATTCTTCCCCCACCCAAAAGTAAGGCCCCATGACAGCCATCCGATAACACGTAAACAAGATAGGAGTTTGAGCAACTAAGCCTTAGTTGCCTCAATTTTCCATTGGGAAACGTTGATTAAAACAATTATGGATGCTATGCTGCCCACTTGCTCTTTCCTGGTTTTCTTACTGCTGCCAAAAAGGAACTTGAAATATCACATAGACTTATACTTTCCTGTAAGAAGTTCTATATTGTGAAGCCCTTTGAGGACATTTTTTGAATACCTGATTCCTAGCCTTTTCTCATTTAAATGTAGTGGGGTTTTTTTGTTTGTTTGTTTCTTTTGTTTTGTTTTGTTTTTACTGTGTGGTTGCCTCTCACTTGCGCCCCCAACTGGGGACCTGACGTGCAACCTAGTAATGTGCTCTGACTGGGAATCGAACCAGCGACACTTGGCTCCCAGGCCGACGCTCAATCCACTGAGCCACAGCAGCCAGGGCTTTAGATGTAGTTTTTATGAACATGTATGAAATAAATGCAACAACATATTCTGAGACTCTTAAATTTTTTAAGACTCTTATGCTCAAGGCATTGAAACTGGGATGTAAATTTTCTTATTCTCAGAGGAATTTTGTAGTTTGTCACCACTGTTTATCCAAACATGCTATCTTTACTTCAGAAATCTCTTAATATTAGTGCATTAAGTTCAATTCTTTATAAACTAGGGAAAAACTTAAATAATCTTTTTCATGTGTTGCCTGAGATATAACCAAATTTAGAAATCATATACTGTATAACTTTCCTGATAGGAGCTCATCCAGGTTTTTCAAACACTTCCAGGGTCAAGAGAATACTGCTTCAGAAAACTGGTTCTTTTACTAACCACTTCTAAATGTTATTTTTTTCCTCCTTGTATGGAATCAAACCAATCTGCCTGTAACTTCCATCTGCTGATCTTATTACCTCCCCCAAAGATCAATCCTTATATTACACAGCTGTCAAATATTTGGGAGGAACAAAGATGTTCCCCTAAATCTTCTCATCTGGCTTAAATATCCATTTTTTTTTCCAAACTGTTCCTCACATCACATGTTCTGCAGATCCTTCTCTAACTTTCAACTTTTTCATTTCATGTTCAGTTTTTTTTTTAAGTATATTTTATTGATTATATTGTTACAATAGTTCCAATTTTTTCCCCTTTGCTCCCCTCCGCCAAGCACCCCCCTTCCCCAACAATCCCCTCTCCAAGTCCATACCCATGGGTCGTACATACAAGCTCTCCCGCCTCACCCTTTCATATATCCTTCTTCTTCTTTTTTAAAAATAATTAATTAATTAGTTAAATATTTTAACAATAAAAAATAACAATCCCTCCCTCTCAGACTTAAGACCCTTTACAATCTTATAAAGGACAATGGACGAAGGTCTCGAGCTCCTCTAGCTGCTTCAAGCTGGACAAGGTCGTCGTCCTACCTACCCGTGGGTCAAGAAATCCCTAATAAGAGTGGGGGTGTGGAGGGGAGGGTGGCCTTCCCACAAGGGGAAGGATCGTGCAGACTCCTGGTTGGTTGGCTGTCTCTGGACAACGGCGTGCTTGGTTTAACAGGCTGGCATCCTTGTTGTATTCTGGGGGCAACAGGGTTAAAAGACATCATTCAATCCGTAACCACTAGATGACAAAAGACAGGTATTAATTTTTCAATGTCCCACATTAGGGAACATAAGGGCTTCTTTGGAGGAAGGTATGCCAGGTACATCTCACCTGTCCAAAACCCTTTTGCCCATTATACTTAGTTTGGACTGAGGGAAATATTTTAGGTATCCCCCCTCTCAGGCCTGTGGGCTCTTTCTGTCCAAGCCATTAGGATAGAAAAGAGAAACCAATTTTAAAGTGAAGCCCACAGACCACCCCATTCTTCACCAACCCAGCCACTTAGTTCAGCCAAACCATTGAGTCTCAGGAGGTAGCGCTGCAGACAGGATTAAGTGAGGCTTATTCGAACAGACAATCACTCAGGTAATGAGATCGTAGGCTTATGCCCTTTGAAAACAGAAAATACATGTTAATTTATGTAACATAACCCACATACAAGTCTCTAAATCTGTAGGACTGTCTTATCGGAAGGAAAATCCTTGTCCTTCTAATATTCACTGAACTTGCATTTCCATTCTTTATATTTTCATTTTTCACCCCCCACTAAAAAATTTTCTGTTTGTTTTTCCATTACAGTTGTCTCACTCTTTTCCCCCTCCTGCTTCCCTACACCCTGCCCTCCCCACATCCAGTCTCCACCCAGCTGTCCATGTCCATGGGTCATCCACACATGTTCTTTGACTAGACCCTTCCCCTTCCTACCCCTTCTCTCCCTCCCATCTCCCCTCCTGTCACTGTTAGTCTACTCCTTGTTCACATACCTCTGGTTCAATTTCGCTCATTTGTTTGTGTTGTTCATCAGTTTCCTGCAACAGGTGATAGCATAAGGTATTTTTCTTTTGTTGCCTGGCTCATTTCGCCAAGCACAATTCTCTCTAGTTCCAATCATGTTGTTGCAAATGGCAGAAGTTCCTTCTTTCTTTCAGTACTTATTCATTGTCATTTTCCCCCTTTGTACTCGTGTTCCTCTCTGTCTCTCTCTGTTTCTTCATCTTCTTAAAGCAGACCCTTTAGCATCTCTTGCAATGCTGGTTTGGTGGAGATGTATTCTTTTAGCCTTCTTTTGTCTTGGAAACTTCTTATTTCACCTTCCATTTTGAATGAGAGCCTTGCTGGGTAGAGTATTCTTGGTTGTAGGCCTTTGTTTTTCATTGCTTGGAATATTTTTTGCCATTCCCTTCTGGCTTGTAGTGTTTCTGCTGAGAAATCTGATGATAGCCTTATTGGAGCTCCCTTGTATGTTATTAGTTGTTTCTCTCTTGCTGCTTTTAGGATTCTCTCTTTGTCTTTGAATGTTGGCATTTTAATTATGATGTGTCTTGAAGTGGGCCTGTTGGGGTTCATCTTCATTGGGACCCTCTGTGCTTCCTGGACTTGCATGATTCTTTCTCTCCTCATGTTAGGGAAGTTTTCCGTCATTAGTTTTTCAAAGAGGTTTTCTATCCCTTGCTCTTCTTCTTCTCCTTCTGGAATTCCTATGATATGGATATTATAACGTTTCATGTTGTCCTGCAGCTGTCTTAGAGCCTCTTCAGTCTTGTTCAGTCTTCTTTCATTTTGTTGCACTGTCTCGGAGTTTTTGTCTACATTGTCCTCCAGCTCGCTGATCCGATTTTCTGCTTCCTCTAGCCTGCTTTTAATTCCTTCTACTGTGTTCTTCAATTCAGAGATCGTATTCTTCATTTCCTCCTGGCTCTTATTGATAGCTTCCATGTCCTTTTTGATGCTGGTATAATTCTCAGTAAGTTCCTTATAGTTCTTCTGGAGTTCACTGTAGTTTTTCTGGAGTTCTTTGTAGTTTCCGCTGAGCTCATTGAGCTTCTCCATAATCCGTGCTTTCAATTCCATATCTGATAGTTGGCTCCCCTCTATTTCATTTAGCACTCTTTCTGGGGACTCTACCTTTCCTTTCGATGGGGGGTTGTTTGTCTGTCTCCCCATTTTTGTGACTCCTATTTTTTGTTCTTCATGTTCAGTTTTAATAATCTTCTAAGATGTGATGCTAAGAACTGCTCTCAGTTTGTCAAATGTGGTCTGATCAGTACAGAGCACAGGTGAGACTGTCAGTGTCAAAGAATGTTAACTCTGGAAAAGACTTTAGAGCTCATCTAGTCCAACAGCTGCTTTCTACCTCCGTGAATTAACAGTGAGGTTAAGTGACATTCCCAAGGACTCAGAACTAATCGATAATAAAGACAGGTCTGGATCTCAGGTCTCCAGATTGCTAATCCATAAGGTCTTTTTATTTTATTTTATTTTATTTTATTTTCTTACCATAAGATCTTTCTTTTCCTTACTTGAATTCAAGTAAGCCACTGACACAACTTAAAATATTTTGGAGGATGGAATGAGATAGGTGTGGGCAATGTAGTGCTATAGCCATGTTATACTAGTGACTCATTTTGTAATCCACTCTGAAATGATTAGTTGTTATTTGTTCAGATCTCCTCCAACTCATATTTTGTTAAATTTTGGAGGCCAAATATAGAATTTTACATGTATCCTTTTATTTTATTTTATTTTATTTTATTTTTTATTTTTGGTTTTTCAATTACAGTTGTCCCATTTTCCCCCATTTCTCTCCCCCATCCAGCCCACCCCACATGTATCCTTTTTATAGAATAGTTTGTTTTCCGTATTTTCTTAGTCTTTTATGTACATGATTGTTATCTAATGAATAGGTGTATTTATGTGATTCCCTCTCTCTGCAGCTCCCCTTGTTCACGTGACTGAGTCCTACTTATTCTTTAAGACTCATCCAAGTTTCATATCTAGGCAGCTTCTTCTGCCTCCTTATCCCTCCTCTATCTTCTCCATTAGTCTTGGGTAGAGACCTCTTGTGTATGCCTGACAGTGCCCACTGCATACCTCTGTCATGGAACATTGTGCTGGTATTATTTGTTTATGTGTTTTTGTCCCCTCCTAGAATAGATTTGGTGTCTTGGTCTTTATTTTAAGTCCCCAGTTTATAAACCAATTCAAATTGTGGCATGTCATTTTAGCATATATAGATGGTAGTAGTCACCTGTTGCCACAAAAATGCTTTATAACAAACTACACCCCAAATCAGCGGCTTACAACAAAAGCATTTGTTCTCATGCCTGTGGGTCTGTAGATCAATGGCAGTTGTCTGGCGTATTTTAGGCTCAGCTGGGCTGGGCTTAGCTCTAGCTTGCAGGTTGTTTGCCGATCTGTGCCCCCTGGGTTTATTCTTGGGCTCAGGCCGAAGGAGCAGCACCTACCTGGAGCATACTCCTGCCTGGCAGATGCTTTTTAGCTTTTTGAAAATACTAGGACTATTTAAAGTTTCTCCATAGTAAAAATTTACATGTCTTACATATATTCCCTCCCTTTACCATGCATCCCCTAAATGTCAGTACAGGCTCTCTGGATGAAGTAAACAAAGGACTTATCTCTTTTCTTTCTTTTTTATGACTATTATTAACAACTTCGTAATACTCTTTGGGACTTTGTTTCCAGGCAGCTGTTGTCCTGTGTATGGATGTAGGCTTTACCATGAGTAACTCCTTTCCTGGTGAAGAATCCCCATTTGAACAGGCAAAGAAGGTGATGACCATGTTTGTGCAGCGAAAGGTAAGTGTCAGATTGACCTTGAGCTTGAAACTCACGTTCTGACTGCTTGTTGCTTCCACTTCAGTGGAAGATACCAGCCTGTTTACAAGGTCCAGCCTCAGTGTTTTGGGGAACATGAGGAATTCTCTTACATTTGCTCCCATGCAGGTCTGTCTATCATTAGAACCTGATATGTTTTTTGTCTCTTGTTTTTGGCCCCTCCACTGGATATTACAGTTTTTACCAAAACAAGAGGCAATGTCAAGTTATGTTTAAAAGTAGTCTCTAGAGCCAGATGGCCTGGGTTTGAATCCTTGCTGTGCCATGTCATTTACTGAGCTCATGATCTTGAACAAGTCCTTCAACTACTTTGTGCCTATTCTAGTTACCTTTTGCTGGTAACATACTATCCCCAAACTTAACATCTTAAATGACATTATAAAAAAAAAAATCTCTTTATGGTTCTGTGAGACAACTGGGTGGCTCAGTTGGGTGACCTCTCTCTTGAGGCCTTTTGTACAGGTGCACTCACGTGGTCACTAATTCTGGGTCATCTGAAAGCTAAACTGGGCCAGACATCAAAGATGGCTCAGTCCCATGATTGGTAATTATGCCTTCCGGTGGCTGTGAACTCTGTTGAGGCTGTGCATCAGAACCCTTACATGTGGTCTCTCCATGTGACTTGGGGTTCTCACAGTTCAGCAGCTGGTTCTAACAAGAGTGGGTATTCTAAGAGACGTGCCTATGTGGCTTTTTATAGTCAAACAAGTCACTAAAGCCAGCTCACATTCAAAGTGGGGAGTGGGTCAATTACACTTTTCTTTTGATTGCTGCTCTTTCTGCCTGGTATGACTGCTAAGTCCATGAAGTCCTTCTTCATTCCCTGGGTACTGCTGCTCCTCCTGGACACCTCTGCTGTTTCTTGTGGGTATCACCCTTTCCACTGGGCACTGCCACCTCCTACTGTCATCCTAGATTTTAAAAAATTCTGATGACCTGGAGTCCTTAGTGTGCCAAAGAAAAAAATGCCTCTACTGCCATTATTGGTTATAGTATTCATGTTGGTTGTATTCAAGTAGTGCTGCTGTGCCCCGGTGTAGTATAGATTTTTAAAAAAAGAGAAACAGTGCTTTTAGTTTTCTTTTTGGCTCTGCCCCTTCCATGGGAGTCTGAGTGAATCGGAAAGCTGAGAGACAAAACCTGGTGCCAGTCTTCATGCTGCACCCAGAATTCCCTCCCCTCTCCTGAGGTTTTGTTGTTGAGCAAGATGACCCTGCCTGAAGATCAGTTTTTGTCCAGGAGGCAGATAGAATTCTGGCTGGCCTGTCCCACTGGTGTGTTGGACATTTTTTAACCCCAGCACCTGGGACAATATCTCCATATACAACTAGGGATTATAACTAAAGTTGGTAAGAGACAGGGAATTGAACAGACCAAACAAAAAATGAAGAATGACAGAATTGCATCCTTTCGCCATGTAGCATTCTCCCCATTGATGTATAAGACTTAATCACTAGGTGGGAACAGGACTGCCTGTTGTGTCAGATACTATTTTTGTTTGATTATGAAATATTTCATTAAAAGCATATGCAGAGAATAATATAATGAAAATCTATTTTCCCATTGTCTAGCAATATGTAATTCTAAACTTTTGCTATGTTTAATTTCTTTTTCTTTTTTTCTTAAACACATTATATGTATATCCTTTTCTAATCCTCTTTTCCTCAGAATTTGCATAATTATCACCATGCATATTTTATACTTTTGGTTATAAGTATATTCATAAATAATATTTAGTATTGTATGAAGCTCTCAAAAGTGTGTGATGTTATTATGTGGTACATGTAATTTTGCTGCTTATTTTTTCTCAACCTTACGTTTTTAAGATTTATTCCTGTTGATAAACAGTACACGAATTACTGGGTGCTAATATTCCATTTTATAAATATTCTTCAATGTGTTTTTGCATTCCTTTCTTGATGGATTTTGCCCTGTTTGTTATAAACAGTGCTGAAGTGAACTTTCTTGCTCATTGTGTACTTATGTACACGTGTAAGAATTTCTCTATGGTATATATTACCTATAGGTGCAATTCCTGTGCTATAGGATATGAATCAGCAAAAAAAAATTTTAATCTCTGGAAAACTTAAACCTGGGATAGTCATTCCACAAAGATGGATTAAAATCTTTTCAAATTATCAGTTTTCATTGAGAATTAGTCTGATTTTGCTAGATTCTTCAGGAGCGGTTACCACCCTACTATTCCCCTACCCTGAACTGTGCTGAAATGAAGGGTGGGACCTATAGTCCATAAAAAAGTCTGTGAGAACCTAGGAATTGTCATTGTCCCATGGGTGATCCAGCCCAATATTCTATTGTTGACAGTGGCCCCAGGAACATGTCGTAGGGAGTTATGGTTGTCTCGCTCCCTGAAGGATAGGTGTCTTAACGGCTTCCAGGTGGTACCATATGGGTTTCAACCTTCTAACATTCTTCTCTAGGTGTTTGCTGAGAGCAAGGATGAAATTGCATTAGTCCTTTTTGGTACAGATGGCACTGAGAACGCCCTTGCCAGCAAGGATCAGTATCAGAACATCACCGTGCACAGACACCTGATGCTGCCGGATTTAGACTTGTTGGAGGACATTGAAAGCAAAATCCAACCAGGTTCTCAACAAGCTGACTGTATCCTTTTTCAGCCAAAGAAGACTCTTACGAAATTTTCTTTAATCTAAGGAGTCATTATCCAGTTTGGTGCGGTTCTCTAAGAGTCTTATCTCTGGTTACCTGGACATTTTGGCTCTGAGGACATGGAGAAGACATGTGTTAGGATTAAATGGGAAACCAGTCAGGTTGGGTTGCGTACCTGGATTCCAGGTCCTCCAGGATAGAATCTTGCCCCTTCTTTGCACTAGTAGTATTGTGAGGTTGGGAGGCATGGAACGGGGAAGATACCAGGGATGTGTAGAGGGTTTAGTAGGGGGGGTGGGGGGGTGGTCAGAAATGTTTGGACATAGAGAAGATAGTTCTAGAAGAGTATAGCATTAGCATTCTCCACAATTTCCTGGTTGGAGGGTATTTTTGTGCTGAAAATAAGACTTGATAGCCAAATTGTGAGAGTTCTAGATTCTTCCACAGGTTCTTTGATTTAAAGGGTTTACTCTTATTCTTCTAAACAGTTAGTGGTGCCGTCTCTGATCACTAGGAGGTGCTGCTGTGCTGGGAGCAACTTAACAAATGCTACATTATGCATCACTTCACATTATATGTTTCAGGATGTGTGCTTTGATATATAGTGTATGTGAGTATATGTTAGTGAAATAAACTTTGGAAGAAGGGCCACTGAACAAGTACTTTTAAATCATCAGATAGGCCAGTGTCCACAGTTTCCAACACTGTGGCCTTTATTGGAAGAAAGTCTCATCTTCTTGGGATGAAGGGACTGTTTGTTGATACCTTCTGCCCTTAACTAGCTGAGTCCTGGATGCACTCATCGTGTGCATGGATGTGATTCAGCGGGAAACTGTGTAAGTGTCTCACCTGAAGAGAGTTGGAAATGAGCCTCTCTGCAAAAGTTGTATGGGTTGATATTCAGTGCACTGTGTGGTTCATTCTTAATCAAGTGGCATGTTTGTGTGGCTAAAGAAACATTTGATAGAATTCAGTGGTTCAGATCAGCCTCTCTTTTGTAAAAGTTTTTTAAAAGGAAGGGATATATTGAGTGGAAATTTCTCTGGGAGGAGTAATTGGCTTGTATCAGGTTTCTCCCTTTGACTTAAGCTAATTACCAGGAGTTTATAAAAGGAATTTAAAAAAATACTAAGTTGTATCATCCATATATTATTTAAATTAGATGTATAGTAACTCCGCCCAGCTTCCTAATTCATTACTTTTTAATTACTGTGCCTTTAAAATATGTCTTTGAATATACACACAAACACATCCCTTGACTGTTAGGAAAAATGATTTGCACAAAAATCTCAGACCTAAATTTGTATTACGATTTTTCAGTCTCTTTATGTTCTTTGCAAAATCCTGCCACCAGCCCTGTGAGTGGAATCTGACCAGGGTGTTTGGCAAGTGAATCCTTGCAAAGCTGAAGGAGTTCCCTGAGAGAGTCCTTGATTACTTCTGCCTGTGTGGAGGCTGGAAAGGAATCCTTTTTAATCATAATGACCACATCTTTAACTGAAGTTAGAATCAGGAAATCAGAGACATCATATTTCCATAGTGCTCAGAAATTTTTCTAAGATGTTAAAAGTATGAATTATAACCAGGTGATTACGTGGTTGGTAGAAACTTAACTGAGCATCAACAATATGTAGGCTTTTAGATTATAAATCACATTTGTTAACTGAATCTAGATTCATGCCTTAGCCTCTTTCTGCTTAGTGAGCAAGTGCATTTGAATCTGTAGGAACTAATTCAGGAGAACGATTTCCTAATGTGATAACTCTCTCTTTTAGAGGAAAGAAGTTTGAGAAGAAGCATATTGAAGTACTCACTGATCTCAACAGCCCATTCAGCAAAGATCAGCTGGATACTATAATTCATAACCTGAGGAAGTTCAATATCTCCCTGCAGTTCTTGTAAGACCATGAGAATAATGTTTGTAGACAAATCCTCTGCTCTCACAACGTAGTAAGTGGGCCCCTTTATGGTGGGCTTGCTCCCATGAGTCTGACCTCAGCAAATATCACTGATCACTCTCTGTGGGCTGAGCTTTGGTGAGAAGGGATGAAAATCACAATGAAACACCAGAGTTTAGCTCTTAAACAGCTCTAGACAGCTCTCTCTTACAGTAGATGTCTTTACAGTAGAGAGGAATGTCAGCTTGGGAATCATTTTAAACACACATAGTGCCTATTTTTAACTTTCAGATCTAAAGGATACACACACATTTATAAAATATAAATTGCTTATGTGTATTTAGAGAGGAAGTATACAAATATAAGGGGGAGTATATTTTACAGTTTTTTGGGGAGAGAGCCCTCCCCAGTAACTTGAATTTCCCCTTCAGGCATTTCCTTTTTTTATCCTCTATGAGTTCTTTTGATTACACTAATCCTTCCTGCTGTGTCTGAAACCTATTTTTTTCTTGTCCTATTTTTGTACTACGGTTTTCAACCAGTTGAAAATTTTAAGACACATGCATGTCTTAAAAATTATTGTGGTACACCGGTTGAAAATTGCTGGTATAGGATACAGAATTATTAGGCTTCTGGGGAAACTCATTTTTCAGACTGAGAGCTATACTAAGAAGCCTCCAGCTTAGAACGGTAAGCATTTGGCTTCAAAATGCCTGCCACCAGAAATTCAACACCTCTCTTGCATGTGTGTACCTCTTAGAACTGCTGAGGGGCACCTCCTTTCTGTAGAAAAATAGTTCAGAGTAACCCATCTCACTGATACTTGTTAAAATGGTACTTCACAGAAATTAATTCCTTTAAAAGTGACATTTCTCTTACTGAGTTACGGTTTTCTCAGCACTTCAAAAGCCCAGTTCGGCTTCTGTTCCCTGTTCATAATCTCAGGATGCCTTTGTATGGCTGAAGCGTAGTGCACTTCTGTCAATGTCATTGGAAAGGGCTACTTTGTTTTGTGTGAGCAGTACTGTAAAGCGTGCTGAAGAGGGAAACAAACAGCCTTTTCTTCTTCTTGCTCATTATTTGATCGGGTGCATTTTTTCAAAGGAGCGAGTGGGGAGTAATATGCTTTCTTCCTGTATTATAAACCTCCAGCATACGAAATAGAGTTTTGGTTTTATCATTTGATGTATCCTACATGTGTTTGGTTATTCTAGGTGGACAAAAAAATACACATCAAAAAAAGCATTGAATTCTGAGCAGGACTGTTCCTTGAACCTAGTTTTGAGATTCATCTACTGACTACTGAGAAAGTTTATTTCTGGTTTAATACAGGGTAGAAAGAACTTTTACTGTAACTTCTTTTTCCTGGATAACTTTCTGACTTCATTATCATGTCATTCTTCCTTTTTCCTGGTTCATGTTATGGAAACAGCAATGGCCTGATGCATACTCTGTTCCATACCCTGTTTCTTGGAAGCTCTTAATCTGATAGGTAATACAGGACATGCAAATATGTCATGCTAATTATACATAAAAAGTTAAAAATAGGAATCCCTGTTTTAATTATAGCAAATAAAATAGTAGAGAAAGCATCTTAAAAATAACTACCCACAAAGCATGACCATCAGGTTGAGTGAACAGAAAAGACAGCTGAACTCAGTTCAGGTTTCCAGGGGCAACGTAAAGTGATAGGGTACGTGGACAGAACGTGGCCCCTTCAGTCAGATGACTGAGTCTTTGCTCCATCACTTACTGGCTGTGTGGATTTCAACTTTGTAGCTTTAGTTTCTTTTTGGAAAATAAGAGGTAGAAATCTCTATGCACCTAACTTAATAAGGATTAAACTAGGTTGTTTACATGAAAGCATTTGTAAAGCGCCATGTAGAGTATTATCATAAAATGTGTTTGGTTGGCTTCTTTTTCAATTTGTGTATTGATTATTGAATCCCAACCTAGTTTTAGTCTCATTACGGTCAAACAGTTGGAGTGAAATACAAGAACAAAATTGGTTTTACATATTTCTAGCAATTAACTGATTTCTGTATAGGAACTCTCTATCTATAATATAGTAATGATAACATTATTTGAGTTTTAAGTATTTTATACACATTCTCTAATCTTTATAATAATCTTAAGGGAACATCAATTAATAGGCAATTATTTATTTATTTTTGTCTGTTAGAATATCACCCAGCCTTTTTCTAGAAAGCATTTCTTAAACTTTAATCTAACGGCTTGAATGAGAGCTGACATCTTCTAGGTCTGGTCCCCGGGCTATCAGTGATTCCTGGTTTGTTTGTTCTTTTTTTTAATTTGAGAGTAGAGGGTAAACACGCAATCACTTTCGGGTAGTGGAACTGGGTAATATGAGTTTGAATGCATTCAGTGGCATCATGGAGAAAGCCAGTCTGAGAGTGAAGTCATCATAAAAGCAAGGGAAGACTAAATATGAGGAGAGAGAGTGACAGGGTCAGATAATCTGGTGATTGAGACTAGTCATTCTAAGGTCATATGCAATTCTGCCTTTTCAATTACTTAGTTATATAAGCCAATAAATTTCCCAATTTTACCAAACCAAAGAAGCGTTGGTACTTGAAACTGAGAGAATATTGGCTGAAGTCGATAAGCGCCATTTGACAGATGAGAAATTCAAAGCTCAGAGAGGTTGACTGACAGGCCCATTTTCTCATAGCTAGTAAGTGACAGTCACAGGATTGGAACCCAGATTATTATCTGGCTTCAGAGCTTGTCTTCTTAACTACTGCTGATCTTTTCCTGATAGTTTGCCTTTCCCAATTGGCAAGGAAGATGGAGCTGGGGATAGAAGAGATGACAAGTTGCGCCCAGACCACCATGGACCCTCATTTCCTTTAAAAGGAATTACTGAGCAGCAAAAAGAAGGTATTAAGATGGTGAAAAAGGTGATGATGTCTTTAGAAGGTGAAGATGGGCTGGATGAAATTTATTCTTTCAGGTGAGAGGTGCAAACCTTGATTATAAATTTCAATTGTACCTATATAAATTTCTGATCACAGGGCTTCCTAATGTTTTTCTCTTTCTGGACCACTCTTGAATTAGCAGTTATTCTTTTTTTTTTTTTTTTTTTTAAGATTTTATTTATTTTATTTTAGAGAGAAGGGAAGGTAGGGAGAAAGAGAGGGAGAGAAACATCGATCAGTTGCCTCTCACACACCTCCAAAAGAGGATCTAGCCTGCAACCCAGGCATGTACCCTGACTGGGAATCAAACTGGCAACCTTTTGATTGGCAGGACAGCCCAATCCACTGAGCCACACCAGTCAGGGCAGCAGTTGTTTTTTTATAGATCTTCTGCTTTTCATTAAAGAAATGGTACATCAGTTCCTAACCTTTTTTTTTTTTTTTTTGGTTTGTGTAGTTGGCACAAGATTTCTTGTTTATTTCCATAACTTTCTCAGTGAAGTGTAGAAATGCATAGATACCACAAAATATTTAACAAGTCAAAATGTAGAAGGTGAGGTAGAGTATTTCTTTATGCCAACCTTGGGACACATTTTTTAGGCCCTTCCTTTCATGTACCTACAAAGACACATTCTTAATTATAAAAAGTGGTGGCAGATCTAGATATTCAATATCCTTTTTACCTCTGGTTTAGGTTTTGGGAGGCAAGATACTATAATATAGTGATTTTCCTTCAAAAGAATTTTGGTCCCAAAAGTTTGGTCAGGCAAAACAAAACAGAAAATCCCCAAAAGAACTTATAACCTCTTTATTTCATGTGTGTTTTGTAAAGACAGACTGATTTAAGAAATATGAAATCTTTGACTTACTATACCAATAAAACAGAGTACTTTTTTCAGCCATCCAGTTAAAGGCTGTGAGAGGGACTCTCCTTTATTCTTGTTATTCTTGGTTGGAATTGGACATACACTCATTTAGAGCAGAGAACCTGCAAGGGATCAGTAGCATCTGGAACAGTATTTGTTTGAGGGGCCTGGTTGTGGGAAGATGGAAATAAGTATTTCACCATGCAGTATGGCTTGTGTAGTTTCAAATTCTCAGGGATAGTGCTACTTGATGTTTGCAAATTAGTTTCCAGTGTATCAATAAATACGTAAAATACAGACATTTTAAGCAAAGTTCTTAACTGAGTAGTTATAATGTATATCTGCTCTAATTTATTTTCTCAACTACAATTTTTAAATATATCAGGTGAGCTATAATTGACAAGCAGTACATCTTGATTTTCTAAATGTAGATATCCTTGAAAAATTATAGGTAAATGGGAATTTTGGAAACTGAATTGTAATTTCCTAAGGGGTTGGCAAAGGACTCAGTGAGGAATCCTGTGAAGTGATGGTTGGGTTTTTTTTTTTGTCATAATATGTATTCCTAACTTATTTCTCTTTCATATTTGGACATGGCTTGTTCTAATATATGAATACATCTCTTAAGCTAAGATTTTCACCATCATATCAGAAAGAAAAATTATAGGCTGTATTAATTTGTATTAAATTACTGTTTAAAAAGTTTTTATTTTCCTGTAGCATAGCAAGAAGAGAAATTACTGTGTTTTGCCCCAGCAGTCTGAACTATGATTTTAAGTCTGTCATGAAGGTGTGAACCAGAACTTTGTCAATTAATAGAGTATTCATTATCCAAATATGACTATTTAAATTTAAATTCATTAAATTAAGTAAAATTTAAAATTCAGCCCCTCGGTCACACTATTTCAAGTACTCAGTAGCCTTTTGGATAGGCACAGTTAGAAATAGAACATTTCCATCACCACAGAATGTACTAGACTAGACTTATCCATGTCTAGAAGATCTTAAGGAGATGATTTGATTTCTAATTTGGGAGGTTCAAATCTGCTTCAAAGCTGATATAGTTGTTCTCAGTTGTTACTCATTAGATGGTCTTTAGAACTTCCTCTGGAACAAATCCAAACCCCCTGATGATTTTAAATGTGACTCGTACTTGGACTAGCAATGTCCTATGAGACAGATTATATCTGGGTCAGATCCATTCATTCCCCCAACAAATCCAAAGGCAAGGTGCACCAGAAGCTTTGGAAGCAGATTGTCAGGTAGAATATCTGTTACTCGTTGTAAGTTATTTCTGAAAATCAGAGTTGCTCGAGGCTTCTTTGGCCATAACTCTGGATAATGTCATGTAATTCTCTTTATCTTTTTCTAGATATATTTTTCATCTGTACCAAGGGGAAATCATAGTCTAGACTGTGTGCTTTGAATGTGTTTGGTCATTAATTTCTTTGTTCCTTATTTTACTGACTACCACAAATTCCAAATATTGCCCATCATCTTCTGTGTTGTGTTTGGGGGCCAGATAAAAATAGAATTGATCTGGACTTAGGTTCAAATGAAGTAATACTTTACAGTGTGTTTGCTGCCCCTCAAGTTTTCCCCTCCATCCTCAGTAGGAAACCTTGAGTTTTCTGTCTGCTTTACCTTAAGACTAAAATACAGACTGGTAAGTTCCTTCATCCCCTGGAAAGTCTTTATTTAACTCTCTCCATTATGTAGTATGTGCATGCAGATACACATGCCTTTTATTTAAGAGAATTGGAATTAAATAAGAATTGTAGAGTTGTGAACAGTGATGTTACAGGATGGTGCCCGCCCAGGATATCCTAGATAGGGGTTCTTATCCTCAGGTCCATGGTTTTCAGGGAGTTGGATGAACCCTTTATATTGTGAGTGCTCATTTGTAAATGTGCCTTTATCATATCCTCAGAATGCCCCTGGTCCTGAAAAAAATGGTAAGAACAACTGGCTGAGTTGAAGGAAAAGATTGAATATGGGAAGATAGAGATGTTCATTTTCATCTGTCAGAAAAGTAATTCAACTGCTTCCTCTTGAGCCAACTCAATTGGATCCTGGCTCTCTCTCAAATTGGGATTGTCACCTTCCTGCCATCCCCTGCTGTTCCTCTCTTTATGATCAACAGCAGTTCACTTCTCATTCTAGAAAACTAAGCACATCATTTCAGCTCTATTAACATTAAAAAATTTTTGCTTTCATTGTGTGTTTTTTTCTTTATTAAGTGAGAGTATGAGACAACTATGTGTCTTTAAGAAAACTGAGAGGTCTCCCGCACCCTGGCGCTGTCAACTGACCATTGGCTCCAATTTGTCTATAGAGATTTTGGCTTATAAATCGGTAAGTGGTTGGTACACGTTTTTTTTTTTTTTTTTTTTTTTTTAAAGAAATGTTACCTGGCAGGCAAATATACTTACATAAGGAACTGCCAGTTTATGTGTGGGTTATTTAGTACCATAATTACTGCTCTCCAACTGCTCTCCTTGTTTGTATTGGTTCTATCTTTTAGGAAAAGGCCTGTGAGGAGAGGAAGTTTTAGGAATTGCCTCTGATAGAGATTGATTCCCTCCTCTTTCTTTCTATTGATAATTAATTGTTAATCATGAGTTCCAGGCCTTTCTCTCTCTCTCTATTTTATTTTTTTTCTTAAAGAAAGAAAATGAAATGCATTAAGTTGTGCCATTATTGTATCATGGCAGAAATATAGGATATACACCAGAGTTAAGAAGTTGGAGTTTTGAAAACTCATTTACACCTAATTCCATTATTAATGATCTGGTAGTAACAGTATCTGTGAAGTAACAGAAAATACTCACTTGTGACTGTGAAATTGCCTTTTGTAATACATGTATGTTTGTACATAATAGCATACTTTCAAAAATGAGTTGCTTTAGTTAATAATTATTTGTTAAATTCCGGTTTGAGTATGTGTCTCTGATCTGTGCATTCACATGACCCTCTTTGCCTTTTTTAATTTAAATGTGCAAAATAAATATATAAAAACATTTAGATATACAAAAAAATATGTGTTTATATAAACTCATATATTCAGGTGTCTTTTTTTTTTTTTGTATATTCAGGGACTTAATTCCAAAAACACACTCCAAATCCATGAAATCTTTGCAGCTTCTTCTTTTTCTTCTTTTTTAAATTAGGTATTGGTTTCAGGTGTACGCTTAGTGGTCAGACAGTCATATACTTTACAAAGTGTTCCCCTTAGTCTTTCCAGTACCCCAGCTGGCACCATACATGGGTATCACAATATTATTGACTATATTCCCAGTGCTTTACTTACTTCCCCGACACTGTTGTAACTACCAACTTGTGCTTCTTAACCCCTTCGCTTCTTTCACCCAGTGCCCCAACGCCCCCTCCCCGTGGCAGTCACCAGTTCTCTTTTTGTTTGTTCGTTTATTTTGTTCTTTAGATTCCGTATGTACGGTATATATATTCCATTCATATGGTATTTGTCTTTCTCTGACTGACGTATTTCACTGAGCATAATACCCTCTAGGTCCATCCATGCTGTTGCAAATGAGAGGGTTTTATTTTGTTTTATTTTTTATGGCTGAATAATATTCCATTATGTAAATGTACCACTGATCTACTGCTGGGCACTTGGGTTGCTGCCATAGCTTGCCTATTGTAAATAGTGCTTCAGTGAAAATAGGGGTGCATATATTCTTTCAAATTAGTGTTTTGGGTTTCTTTATATAAATCCATACAAGTGGACGCACTGGGTCGGAAGGCAAGTCCATTTTTAATCTTTTCAGAAAACTCCATACTGTTTTCCACAGTGGTTGCACCAGTCTGTATTCCCACCAACAGTGCACGAGGATTTCCTTTTCTCCACAGCCTCCCCCACACTTGCTGTTTGTTGATTTATTGATGATGGCCATTCTGACAGGTGTGAGGTGATAGCTCATTATAGTTTTAATTTGCATTTCTCTGATGATTAGTGATGTTGAGCATCTTTTCGTATGTCTGTTAGCCTTCTGTATGTCCTCTTTGTAGAAGTGTATTCAGATCCTCTGTCCGTTTTTTAATTGGATTGCTTGCTTTTTTATTGATGTTCAGTATTATGAGTTCTTTATAAAATTTGGCTATTACGTCCTTTTCAGATGTATCATTGGCAAATATGTTCTCCCATTTAATAGATTTTCTCTTCATTTTTTAAATTATATTTTATTGATTATGCTATTACAGTTATCCCAATTTTTCCCCCTTTTCCTCCCTCCAACCAGCACCCCCCCCCTCCCAGAAATACTCATATCTTTGTTCATGTCTGTGGGTGACACATATAAGTTCTTTGGCTTCTCCCTTTCCTATGCTGTACTTTACATCCCCATGAATACTCTGCAACTACCAATTTTTGCTTCTTAATCCCTTCACTTTTTCACCTGTTCCTCAGATCCCCCCCACCCATCTGGCTGACATCAGACTGTTCTCCATATCTATGATTCTGTTTTGGTTCTGCTTGTTTGCCTAGTTTGTTTTTTAGATTCAGTTTTTGATAGCTATGTATTTATTGCCATTTTATTGTTCATAATCTTGATGATCTTCTTTTTCCTAAATAAGTCCCTTTAATATTTCTTATGATAAAGGTTTGGCAATGATGAACTCCTTTAGCTTTTTTTGTCTGGGAAGCTCTTTATCTGACCCTTGATTCTAAATGATAGCTTTGCTGGATAGAGTAATCTTGGTTTTAGGTTCTTACTTTTCATAACTGAATATTCCTTTCCAATTCTTTCTAGGTTGCAATGTTTCTTTTGAGAAATCAGCTAACAGCCTTAATGGGAGCTTCCTTATATATGTAACTACTTTCTGCTTTTCTCTTGCTGCTTTTAAGATTCTTTCTTTATCTTCAACCTTTGGCATTTTGATTATGATATGTCTTGGTGTGGGCCTCTTTGTGTCCATATTGTTCGAGACTCTCTGTGCTTCTTGGACTTGTATGTCTTATTTCCTTCAACAAATTAGGAAAGTATTCTTTCATTATTTTTTCAAATATATTTACAATTTCTTGCTCTTTCTCTTCTCCTTCTGATACCCCTATCATGCGAATATTGGAATGCTTCAACTGTCCCAGAGGCTGCATATACTATCCTTGTCTCTTTGGATTCATTTTTCTTCTTGCTGTTCTGGTTGGTTGTGTTTTCCTTTCTTATGTTCCAAGCCATTGATTTGATTCCTGGCCTCATGTACTCTACTGTTGATTCCCTGTAAATTGTTCTTCATTTCAATTGGTGTATCCTTCATTTCTGACTGGATCTTTTTATGCTGTTGAGATCCTCACTAAGTTATAAGTTATATCCTTACAACCAACATTTTAAACTCTGCATCTGAAGAATTGCTTATCTCCATTTTGTTTAGTTCTTTTTCTACAGTTTTGTTCTGTTCTTTCATTTGAGCCATGTTTCTTTGTCTCCTTATTTTGTCAGCCTCTTTGCGTTTGTTTCTATGTATTACATAGAGCTTCTAAAACTCCCTGTCTTGGTAGCGTGACCTAACGTAGTAGGTGTCCTGTGGGATCCAGTGGCACAGCCTCTCCTATCACTCTGCTGGGTACTTGAGGTGCGCCCTTCATGTGGGCTGAGTACACACTCCTCTTGTAGTTTAGCCTTGGTTGCTGTTGGCAGATCAATGGGGGGGATTTATCTAGGCCAGTCAGCTGCAAGGACTGGCTATGACAACTGACCACCAACCTCCGCCCTCTCTGTATTCTTTTTGGGGTGCACTTGTACATGGGATTCCTTTCTCATAGTTCACTGTTAGTATGTAAAAATGCAACTGATCTCTGAATATTAATTTTGTATTCTACTTTACTGAATTCATTTATCAATTCTAGTAGTTTTTTGCTGGAGTCCTTAGGGTTCTCTATATACAGTATCATGTCATCTGCAGGTAATGAGAACTTCTTTTTTTTTTTCCTAATTTGAATGCCTTTTATTTCTTTCTCTTTATTGATTGCTGTGGCTAGGACTTCCAGCACTATGTTGAATAAGAGTTGTGAAAACAGACATCTGTGTCTTATTCCTGATCTTAAGGGAAACACTTTTAGTTTTACCCCTTTGAGTAAAATGTTAGCTGTGGTTTTGTCATATATGGTCTTTATTATGTCGGGATTTTGCAGGTACTTCTTTATTTATGGTTCCATCAAGGCCTAGAATAATGTTCCTTTGAATTTAGAATAATCTCTGCTCTTTCTTCTTTCTAGTTTTTCTTTTTCCTTTCAAGTTTTCTTATTGATTTATGACTATTGATAGACTCCTTTCCCTTTCTTTATTGGTAAACTGTGGTATGGTCCTCTTTTATTAGATGGTCTGAGGGTTTTAGGTTGAAAGTGCTTGAATATATGCAAATATTAATATTTACGGATTACCCTGGGGAAAGATGAAATGTAGAATGAATTATGAAATAAACTAAAATTTCTACAGTAGGCTAGAGCAAACAAAATAGTTCAGCCAGATTAGTTATTCTGGATTTTTTTTGCAGACCATATATTAGATATTCACCTTTTGTTGATTGGAATTGTAGCTTTCTCTGTTTTCATTTCTCTATTAATTAATGTATTTATTTATTGGAAATAAGATTCTACGAGAGACAGTTAGAAAGTCTTGGACAGTTGTGGATGCAAGAACCCTAAGAAAGGAAGATATACAGAAAGAAACCGTTTATTGCTTGAATGATGATGATGAAACTGAAGTTCCAATAGAAGATACTATTCAAGGTATGCCAGTAAGAGTTTACCCACTTTTGCCTAGAAGAGATGTTCTTCCAGGTGATATGAGGCAGGCTGGAATTTGTATTATTATCATTTGTTTAGAGATATTTCTCTGAGTTCTGGAGACACAGCTCTTTGAGGAGATCATGAGACACCAGATCCTTTCGTTCATCATTGGATGTGAGGCAGCGTGGGTCCCAGGAGTGCACTTCAGTGTTCCATCTCTGAGTTTTCAATGTCTCATGCGACAGGACTTAATATATGGTTTTGTTTTAAAGTTTGAAATTTACTAGCTAGAAAAATGCTTTTACCAATGTGACTGAGGTAAGTTTTTAAGTTTATTTTAAAATTTACTTCCATGGTGATTATTTTTCTAAGTGCCTATTTTAGATTGTTTGTAAATGCCAGATATGCTCCCTTAAAGTAATTTAGGGCATAAGAGAAATGATTTGTGTTTGTTATATTGCTTTATGTTCATTAGGATCTTTAAAACTGCCCTTTTTGTATTATACCCACTCAATCTGTGTCATGTGTCTAGATGGCATTTTCTATCCAGGAAGCTTAGAAGCTAGCTGAGAGTGTCTGAAGGTTCAAGAGCTAAAATTAGAAGATGCCAAATGATGGTTAAGTTAGAAACCAGGGTCTTTATATAGATTATTTGGCAGACTATGGGTTACCCTGCATAGATTTAGTTTGCAAGCCTTGAAAAAAATGCCTTCCATCTGTGGCATTGCACTGCAGTGTTTGTAGGTATTTGTATGTGTTGTTGGGGCAATGGAGGGAAATGTTTGAAGGTGGTAGTGGTGGTTATGGTTTCTTCCTTTCTCCTGATGGATTATGTGTAGAATATATTCAGTACCCTACCATCTCTACTAATTCTTTAATTCAATTCAGTAGTATAGTGTAGTTAAGAACATGAATTTGGGAGTCGGACCTGGGTTATAATTATGGCTCTATTACTTGAAAATCATTTTAATTCTAGTGTAATAACCCACCCATAGTAGGAAGAATAGCATGATGAAAGGCATAAGACCAGGAAAGTAGAGGGCCTTCTCAGTGATATCAAGTAGTTGGGGTTGGTGTATTGGGCATATGCAAATTAGTACTGGAGGGTAGTGTCTCATAGATAGCCTGTATTTTCTCTTTTATCCTCACAAGCAGGTTCTTTTGTTATTTTCATTTTATAGATAAGGGAATTGTGGCTGATAGACTTTCATTAGTGTCTTCAAAGTCACACAGCTTCCCTGATCCTGTCTGGCTCTACTGGTTGGGAATCATCCCACAAAGCAAAAGGTTGCCTGTTCAATTCTGGGTCAGGGCACATGCCTAGATTGTGGGTTCGGTCCCTAGTTGGAGCACTTACAAGAGGTAACCGATTGATGTTTGTCTTCCTCTCTTTCTCCTTCCCTTCCCCTCTCTCTACAAAATAAATTTAAAAAAATAAAACAAACTCACACAGCTAGCAACTAGCAGGACTTGAGTCCAGGGCTGTTCTACTTTATAGTCTGTGATTTTACGTGCTATTCTGACCTAGGAAGGGCTTTGAGTGACGGGCTGAAGAGTTTATCCTTAATTTTGAAGCAACGTGGAGTCCTAGCTTTGAGAAGCAGAGTGTCATTGGTAAGATTAACATGACAGCTGGGCATAGGATAGATTGGAAGTAGAGATTAAAGTTGACGGTGCCAGTTCTTTTGGTTGCAAGCAAGATAAGGAAGCTCTGGTTATATTAGGCAAAAGGGAAATGTATTGATGGGGCAATGAAGACAGAATAGTTAGAAAGGTTTATGTTCAAAGAGCATAGACATGCAGCTTTTTTGTCTTAAACCTTTTGCAGTTACTCACATACTTCCTTGGCCTGGCCTTCACTCTACCTCCGAATATGTAGAATTCTCTTTCTAAGACAGAGGGACCAGTATGTGTGGGTAAAGGAATGTGGTCATATGTTATAGTCTATTTGATACTCTCTGCCATGTACAAAAGTTAGAGTTATTGATTTACCCTTTCAATAGATGAATAAAGAAAAAAACCTAGGACAGTTTTTATTAGAACTTTCAAGTTACTATTAAATGATTCAAGTAAGAAGGTGTCTGACGACAAGGGAGAAACAGCTAGTAACATGCCAAGGAGCTCTGATAAGGCTATCAGCTGATTCCTTAACAGAAACACTAAAAGCCAGAAGGTACTGGCACAAAATATTCCAAGTAACGAAAAGCAAAAGTCTGCAACCAAGACTACTCTACCCACCAAGGCTCTCATTTTAAAAGGAAGGTGAAATAAGGAACTTGCCAGATAAAAAAGGTTAAAAGAGTACATCTCCAGCAAACCATCATTGCAAGAGATGCCAAAGGGATTGCTTTACAAAAATGAAGAAAAAGAGAAAGAGAGGAACACAGGTAAAAAGGGGAAAAATGGCAGCAATAAGTACCTCTCAATAATAACTTTAAATGTAAAAGAATTAAATGTTCCAATCAAAAGACACAGGGTAGCTGAATGGATAAGAAAACATGACCCACATATATGCTGTCTACAAGAGACCCAACTGAGAATGAAAGATCTACACAGGCTAAAAGTGAAGGGATGGGAAAAAATATTCCAAGCAAATGCACATGAAATAAAAAATCAGGGGTAGCAGTACTTATATCAGACAAAATAGATTTCAAAACAAAGGCCATAAAAAGAGACAAAGAAGGACATTTCATAATACTTAAGGGAACAATCCATCAAGAAGATATAAGCCTTGTAAATATATATGCACCCAACATAGGCGCACCCAAATATATAAGGAAAATCTTGGAGGACTTCAAGAAAGATATCAAAAGCAACGCACCACATTTTTAACAATAGATAGATCTTCCGAGCAAAGAAACAACAAGGAAATTGTGGCATTAAACAACACTCTAGATCAAATGGGCTTAATTGACATATACAGAACATTTCACCCCAAAGGAACAAAATATACATTCTTTTCAAACACAAATGGGTCATTTACAAAGACAGACCATGTGGTTGGACACAAAACAAGACTCAACAAATTCAAGAAAACAAAGTCATATCAAGCATCTTCTCGAATCACAATGACTGGAAACTAGAAACCAACCTGAAGGAAAACTCAAAAATGTTAAAATATGTGGAGACAGAATAACATGTTATTAAATAATGAATGGGCTAACAATGAGATCAAGGAAGAAATCAAAAAGTTTCTGGAAACAAATGAAAATGAACACACAACAGCCCCAAACCTATCAACACAGTGAAGGCAGTCCCAAGAGGGAACTTCATAGCAATACAGGCCTACCTAAAGAAGATGAAAAAATCTCAAGTGAACCTAATCCTGCATCTAAGAACTAGAGGGACAACAACAAACAAACCCCAGAATAAGTAGAAGAAAGGAAATAATCAAGAGCAGGGAGAATTAAATGACAGAGACTGAAAGAACAGTTCAAAGGATCAATAAATCCAGGAGCTGGTTCTTTGAAAAGAGAAACAAAATCAACAAACCTTTAACCAGATTTATCAAGAAAAAAGAGAGAGAACCCAAATAAATAAAATCAGAAACAAAAGATGTTATAACCAATACCACAGAAATACAAAGGATTGTAAGAAATTACTGTGAACAACCATATGCCAAGAAATTTGACAACCTGGGCAAAATGGATACATTTCTAGAAACATAATATTCCAAAACTGAATCAAGAAGAAACAGAAAGCCTGAATACACTGATAACAACTAGTGAAATTGAAGCAGCAATCAAAAAACTCCAGGTACACAAAAGTCCTGGACTGGATGGCTTCACAGGCAAATTTTACCAAACATTTAAAGAAGAACTGACTCCTATCCTTCTCAAAGTATTCCCAAAAATTCAAGAAGAGGGAAGACTCCCAAACTCTTTTTACAAAGCCAGTATTATCCTAATTCCAAAACCAGGTAAAGACAGAACAAAGAAAAAAAACTATAGACCAATATTGCTGATGACCATAGATGCTAAAATCCTCAACAAAATATTGGCAATTTGGATCCAGCCATATATTATAATGATCATACACTGTGTCAAGTGGGATTCATCCCAAGGATGTGAGAATGATACAATGTTCACACATCAATTAATGGAATGCACCACATAAACAAAATGAAAGACAAAAATCAAATGATCATATCAATAGATGCTGAAAAAGCATTTGATAAAATCCAGCACCCATTTGTGATAAAAAAAAAAAAAACACTCAGCAAAGTGGGAATAGAGGGAGCATGCTTCAACATAATAAAGGCCATATATAGAAACCTACTGTAAACATCGTATTCAATGGGCAAAAACTAAAAACTTTCTCCTGAACATCAGGAACAAGACAAGGTGTCTGCTTTCACCACTATTATTCAACATAGTACTGGAAGTTCTAGCCACAATGATCAGACAAGCAAAAGAAATAAAAGGCATTCAGATTGGAAAGGATGAAGTAAAACTGTCATTATTTGCAGATGACATGATAGTGTACACAGAAAACCCTATAGTCTCCACCAAAAAGCTACTCAACCTAATAAATGAATATGGCAAAATAGCAGGGTACAAAGTCAGTATTCAAAAATTGAAGACATTTCTGTACACCAACAATGAATGATCAGAAAGAGAAACAAGGGGAAAAATCCCATTTACTATAGCAACAAGAAAAATCAAGTACCTAGGAATAAATTTAACCAACGAGGTAAAAGACCTGTGCTCAGAAAATTAAAGAACACTGGAGAAAAAAATTGAAGAAAATATAAATAAATGGAAGCATATACCATGTTCATGGATTGAAAGAATTAACATCATTAAAATGTCCATACTACCCAGAGCAATCTATAGATTCAATGCAATTCCTATTAAAATGCCAATGATATATTTCCCAGATCTAGAACAAATATTTAAAAAACTTACATGGAACCACAGAAGACCCTGAATAGCTTCAGCAATCTTGAGAAAGAAGAAAGTAGGAGGGATCACAGTACCTGATATCAAACTATACTATAAGACCACTGTAATCAGATAGTCTGGTACTGACATAAGAACAGACATATGGATCAATGGAATAAAAAAGAGATCCCAGAAATAAAACCATGTCTCTATGGTCAATTAATATTTGACAAAAGGGGCAGGAGCATACAATGGAGTAAAAATAGCCTCTTCAATAAATGATGTTGGGAGAACTGGACTGGGACATGCAAAAATATGAAACTAGACCACCAGCTTACACCGTACACCAGAATAAACTCAAGATGGATCAAAGACTTAAATATAAGTTGTGACACTATAAAAGTCCTAAAGGAAAATAAAGGCAGTAAAATTTCAGATATCCCATATAGCAATATTTTTCTGATATATCTCCTAGGGCAAGGAAAATAAAGGAAAAAATAAACAAATGGGGCTATATCAAATTTAAAAGCTTCTGTATGGCCAAAGAAACCATCATCAAAATGAAAAAGGGAACGGACCGTATGGGAGAACATATTTGCTAATAATACATAGGACAAAGGTTTAATCTCCAAAAAATATAAGGAACTCATATGGCTCAACACCAGGAAGACAAACAGTCCAATTTAAAAAACGGGCAAAGGACCCGACTAGACACTTCTCCAAGGAGGACATGCAGAGGGCCCACAGACATATGAAAGAATGCTCAACATCACTAGCCGTCAGAGAGATGCAAATTAAAACCACAATGAGATATCACTTGTCAGAATGGCATCACTAATAAATCAACAAACAAGTGCTGGTGAGGATGCGGAGAAAAGGGAACCCTCGTACGTTGTTGATGGAAATGTAGACTGGTGCAGCCACTGTGGAATTTCCTCAAAAAATTAAAAATGGAATTGCCATTTGACCCAACGATTCCACTGCTGTAAATATACCCTAAGAATCCTGAATAACCACCTTAAAAGAACTTAAGCACCCCTATGTTCATAGCAGCGCTATTTACAATTGCCACGTGCTGGAAACAGCCTAAGTGCCCATCTGTAGATGAGTGGATCAAGTCTGTGGTACATTTACACAATGGAATACTGCACAGTAGAAGGAAAGAAGGAATGAAAAGAAGGAACAGACTGACAGTGACCAGAGAGAAGGGGAAAGAGGGATAATGGTGGAAAGAAGGGGAAGGGACTAGTCAAAGAACACGTATGAATGACCCATGGGCTTGGACAGTGGTGTGGGGATTGACTATGGGAGCTGAGGGTGGGCCGGCAGAGGAGGGCAAAGGGGGGAAAATTGGGACAATTGTAATAAAATAACAATAAAAAACTTTTTTAAAAAAGAAGGTGTCTGATAATAGAAAACGTAGAAAGAACATTTGGTTTTAATACCACTCTTAAAATCACATGTGCCATTCTTTCGCTATTGATTTTTTGTTGGAATTTTTTATAAGACATATATATAAATAGAATTTTTAAAAATTAAATACATACCAACCCCTGGCTGGTTTGGCTCAGTGGATTGAGCGTCGGCCTGCGAGCTAAGTGTCGCTGGTTCTGGTTCGATCTTCCAGTCAGGGCACATCAGAGAAGGAAAACTCTGACTCCAAAAAACCTCCGCTGCCTTGCGGCATACCTCTTCAGGGGAAAGGCTAAGGGAGTAAACCCCGACAGAAAATCCGGAGCCGGAGTCCCTAAGGCGGTTTGACGTTGTAGTCAACACCGGCAACTCCTGCGGCGCACCTGAAGCCAAGCTGTATTGACTCCGTCTTTCCCTTGGACCCTTCAGCTGCGAAGAGAGGGGGGGTCTGCTGCATGGGCAACAGCAGACCCTCCATATCACCCTGCCCAGGCTCTGTAGCTTCAGCTTCACTGGAGAGGACACTCCAGCGTCATCGCAAGATGTCGATTCAACACGGGAGGAGACAGATACCGTGTCACTCCCGAGTCGGACTGCACAGCCATTCTCGGCGGTGCAGATAGACTCTTAAGAAGCTACACCATCGTCTCTCGAGACGGACGGCTGCCGACGAAATACATACCATCAGCAGATTGACAGGAACAAATACCTACTGGATCACGGACTCTGCCTCCCACACACACGTTTCTTAGTTTCTTTGAGTGAAGAAGCTGCGTGTACTTTATTTTTTCTTTTTACCCAACGCCAGAGTCCTTGGATTTTGATGATTCTTCTCCACGAAATATAGACGAGATCATGTATTGAGAGAGCATGATCTTCCATAGAGCAGAGAGGCCCTGGAACAGGGTGGGGTTTTTTTTAGGAAGCCAAGAGCCTATATATGGGTAACCTAAGTAAATGGAAAAAATAGGCAGTCCAATCCCAGAAATAAAATAAGCATAAATGCAGAAAAATATCCAACTTATCAACTGAATGTTTCTAAATAGAGGAGCTTTGGCTTCTTCCATTCGGCACTTACATATTTCCAGTATGCATTTTTGAGAACATTTTGTTTTGAAATTTCCTGTGGGCATTTTTCTCTGTGGGTCTCCAGGTTTTTGAATAAATGTGTTCTTGTTATTATGTTTACAAATCATGATCGTACTTTAGTCAACCATGTTTTATCTTTAGAGGATAACTACTTCGTTGCATTTGCTACATTCTTTCCCCTAAGCTGGATAATCATTAAGGTAACTAGATTGCAGAATATGTACTTAAAAAATGTAATTAGATTTTAATCGACTATATATTATATATATTGTTTGTGTATCTGCTGCTTCTTTTTCCCCATTTATCATAAGGGGCAGAAATTTGATATTAGGGAATATTATATGGAGGCTTGATCTGGGGTGTGTGTGTATTGTTAATGTATGCAGGAAGCTAATCTCAGCTCATGGAAAATGAGGCCCCATGTGCTTAATGTATGCTCTTCTCTTATCCTCTAGGGTTCTGCTATGGGAGTGATATCATTCCTTTCTCCAAGGTGGATCAAGAACAAATGAAATACAAATCGGAAGGGAAGTGCTTCTCTGTTTTGGGGTTTTGTAGATCTTCTCAGGTACAGCACTTTTTCTACTAATTGTAAACAAAATAAATAAGCTTTTTCTTGTTTTTATTTGAGGTGGTGTGATTTTGGCTCGTCTTTTTATTTATAATATATGTTTATTTTACTTTTAGTTTTTCTAAAATGTAGTGTGGGAGTTAGTGTCACTATCTTTGATTTTTGAAGAAAAAACCCAAGAAGTAGAAAAGTCAGAAGAATAGATTCAAATGAAAGTCACTTTTTAGCTTTGCTGTCAGATGTAGCTCATAGTAGCCTTAAAGAAATAGTTTCTAGTTCTTTGCTATTGTATTGGTTTTTCTAAACTGTTATGTATAATGGAGTGTTTTACAGGAATAAAGGTCTGGCTGGGTTTTGAATGACCATAGACCTTTTAGAATATCATTGATTTATGGCAATCACCATTCATCTCAATGCTCAGCAAAGAGGTCTAAGATGTGAAACTTTTTCATAAGTCATATGTTTTTTGATACCATTGCAGAGATACACAAAATAGACACAGTGGGAAATGTAATAATTCACTGAAGGCCATGGGATACCATATACTATCCTAGAAAGGGTTTTAAAGATTCTGGGAGATCTTAGATGAAATTGTTTTTGAGGTAGGCAACCAAAGAGCATGAATTAGTATAAAATGTATCTTTTCAGGCTCTATAGGGATGAAAAGACTTTTGTTGATTTTAGGTTCACTCGATTGAGAATTATAATAAAAATAAATATTACCCAGTATACTGGATTTGAACTTCTACATGTTGCTTAAACATATAGTCCCTGTGTAATTCAGTGTCAGACTAATTGAGTGGGGTTGGGGAGAAGTTTTTCTTGATATGCCCAAACTGTTAGATACTTTTTTAAGACTCATAAGCTGAAAATTGGGAGGATTTACTTAAAGTTGATGAGATTTGAATTGTGAGAATAAATACTTCTTGGAAGTTGAGTGTCTCTAACAATTTTCTAACAAATTACACTAAATACGTTTTCCATAAAAATAAAATTATTCATTTTGGGAGGTATATAAACTTAAAAATTATTGTTATTAATGACAATGCTTATGAATCTTCTCAGTGAAACAGAATCTTTATTCAGACCCGTTTGAAGAAGCTGGCTTATTGGGAAGTGGGTCTTCCTAATTCCAAACAGGCAGGAAAGTGTCCGAAACATCTGCAAGCATAACTCAGACCTTAGAAAACTGAGATCGTCTGTGCCTGGGGAGTAGTGAGGGCCTGTTTAGTTGAACGGCAAAACGGGAAAGAGTGAGCTGAACGAGAAAGTGCATTTTCCAGTTTTTTAATTTTTTATTGAATTTATTGGGGTGACATTGGTTCATAAAATTAGATAGGTTTCAGGTGTACAATTCTATGATACTTTGTCTGCATATTGTATTGTGGGTTCACCACCCAAAGTCAAGTTTCATTCTGTCATCATTTATCCCTCCTTTACCCTCTTATACCTCCCCGCCCCCTTTCCCTTTGGTAATCACCACGCTGTTGTTTGTGTCTATGAGTTGGGTGTTTGTTTGTTTTTGTTTTTTGTTTTGCTTAATTTCTTCACTTTTTAAAGATTTTTATTACCCTAAAATTCATGAATTTTTTTTCTAAATCAATTTTTTTGTTTTTAAACTCTAAATTATTTTTATCTAGAGTACAATCTCAGACAGGTAGAATGAAGATATGAAATAGCTACTATTTATTGAGTGATAATAATATTCCAGTCAATATATGAAGCATGTTATATAACTTCCCATTTAATTCTTTTATGACCTTATACGGTAAGTGACATGATATGTATTTTATACATTAAGAAATTGAGCTTCAGAGCTGTTAAGTAACTGGCCTAAGGTCACGTAGCTAGAAGGTGGTAGAAGTGGGTTTTGAACCAGCTCTCTGACTAAAGCCTATGCCAATGATCAGTTGTAACATGCCCACCAGATGGACAGTCTTATTTTTTTAAACATTTATTTTCAAGATTTTATTTACTTTTAGAGAGAGTGGAAGGGAGTGAGAAAGAGAGGAAGAGAAACATCCATGAACTGCCTCTTGCATGCCCCTGTGCAGACCTGGCCCAGGACCCAGGCATGTGCCCTGACAGGAATTGAAGCAGGACAACACTCAACCCATTGAGCCACACCACTCAGGACAGGACAGTCTCATTTTTGAAGCCTAATTTTTAGATACCCATTATCTTTTCACTTTTTATTTTTTAATCCTCACTCGAGGATATGTTTTTAATTAATTTTAGAGAAAGAGGAAAGAGAGCGAGAGGGAGCGAAGAAGAGGGGGAGGGGCAGTGAGAGGAACATCAATTGGTTGCCTCTCACACACGCCATGACCTGGGACTGAAGGATCCAACCTGCAACTTTTTTTGGTGTGTGGGATGATGCGCCAACCAACTGAGCCACCCGGCCAGGGCTCATGTATTATTTTAACAAATGCGTACAGATCATCTTAAGAGCAAGGCATTTTCCATGTCAACTAAGATAAACTATAAGCATGACCCTATAACAGGCTAGTAATTATCTTTAAAGTAATAACATCACATATTTTTTCAAACTCCCCAAAATGAAGGAAACTAACATTTCTGGATTGAATTGATACGAAACATTTCATTATATAAAATAGGATTTTTGGTTTGGGGTATTTTTTTCTTTTTTGAAATGTGAATTATTTTTCTTTAAAAAAAAATTTTTTTTTTTGGATTTTATTGATTATAGAATCCTTTCAATTTGTTTTTCTCCAAGTTGTCAGTGTTCTGGGTATCTAATTATAGGATGGGTAAGAATTTAGCTAGAACTTCCCTCAAATGTCTGGCTGTCTTTTGAAAAGTCATTTAGGTATCGTAGGAAGAGATATCATTAGCTCTTCTTTAATCAGTCAGGAACTAGTACAAATTCTGATAGGAGGGCAGATCTATATAAATGTAGCAAACTGAAAGTATAGGATTATTCCCATATTTCTTCAAGTAATGGTTTTTGGATGGGGACTGCAAGTGGAGATGGAGGGTATTTGAATTACATGGGCCTCACCCCTATGCCTTTGTAACTTCATCTTAGCTACTGTTTCTATGAAAGTGCTCATAATTTCTTGGCTTTAAAGGTGGGAGGGAAGAATCATTTTAGAAGCATGGCCTTATACAGCATATGGCATGATCTTATAAATAAGCTTCAGGCTCAAGATTCCATAGGTCACAGAGAAGTTGATCTTGCTCATTAGGTGCAGGTGGTTATGATACTGGGAACTCTTTTGAGTATTCATTTTCTAATCTTTAACCCCTCTGATACTGTGCTAGGTGAGTGACTTAAAAGGGGAAAAAGGACACATAATATTTATTTTTGCTTTAGTTACCCTTTCTCCAGTCCTGCCCTTCTGTTTAGTTCTTTTCTCTGGTCTCTTTGCAATTTATCATTGCTCTTAGGATGAAGTCCAAACCACTTACTTTACTGATAAGACACTTCATGACCTGATCTTTGCTAATCTTGATAATCTCATTTTTCCCTTTCCCCTTACGCTGTGGCACTGGACTACTCCAGAAGCAGTTCCCCAAGTGTGCTTGCTGTGTTTTAGGTCACTGTAGACTTATTCACACTATTATCCCTGCCCAGGACACGTATGCCCAGACTTTTTAATCTCAGTTCGTACACATCCTTTAAATCTTAACTTAGGTGTCATCATTTACAGAAGCCTTCCCTGACCCTCCGTGACCAAATTAGATGCCCTTCTTACATGCTTTTGTAGCACCAAACTATGTACTGTATAATAAGACTACACTCTTGTCTTCTTGTAGCACTGAATGATAGTACTGCACGGTAGCTAATTTCGTATTTACCTACCTAAGCTCCTCAGGACAATCTATATCAAGTTCATTACTCGTCCCGCCTGTGACGAGTGCACGGGGCTCTGCCCCCTGTAGCATAAGAGGTGTGACAGCCCTGCCCAGGAAGCAAAGGTAAACACAAAATGGTCAGGATGGCACAGATCATGATAGAGATCCCAGTGACGCAGCTGACCAGACAGCAAATATCAAATCTAATGAAGCAGCAGATAGGAAATCTTTCTGAGGTTCTGTTTAGAGCTTCGCTTATAAAAATGCTTACAGACCTAACAGCCGATCTTAAACAAGACAGGGAAGGAATGAAGGCTAGTCCTGCTGAAATGAACAAAAACACATACGAAACTAGTGGTGAGGGCAAGAAAACCAGGGATCAAATCAACAAGTCAGAACATAGGGAAGGAGCAAACAGTCAACCAATGCAGAAAGAGGAAACGAGAAGTGAGGAAAATGAGAGGCTCAGAAACTTATCAGGCAGCTATAAGCAGGCCAACATTGAATCATAGGGCTGCCAGAAGGTGAAGAAGAATAATTAGAAATTGAAAAATTATGTGAAAAAATAATGAAGCAGAACTTCCCGAACTTGGGGAAGGAAATAAACTTACAGGTCCAGGAAGCACAGGGAGTTCCAAAACAACTGGACCCAGGGAGAACCACACCAAGACACAGTATAATCAAAATGTCGAAAATTAAGGATCAAGAGAGAATCTTAAAAGCAGCAAGAGAGAAGAAGAGAGTTATGTACAAAGGGGTCCCAATTAGACTATCAGCTGATTTCTCAAAGGAGACTCTGCAGGCAAGAAGGGACTGGCAAGAAATATTCAAAGTAATGAAAAGTAAAAACCTACTACCACGATTACTCTATCCAGCGAAGCTGTCATTCAGAACAGAAGGGCAGAGAAGGTGCTTCCAGGACAAAGTAAAACTGAAGGAGTTTGTCAGATCCAAACCACTGTTATACGAAATGATAAAAGGACTTGTTTAGGAGAAGGAGGATCAAAACTATGAACATTAAAATTAAAACTCTATCACAAGAACCAACAACAGAAGCTAGGGAATTGAAACAAAGTCAGAGTAAGTAGGCAACGAGAGTGGGAAAAGAATTATAGGTATGGGGAACATTTTTGAGTGAGGTCAGTGGGGAGGGGGAAGTGGGGAAAGGGAGGGAGATGGTACAGGAATTAAGAAGCATAGTAGGAGGGAGTGGAGTAAATAGGAAGATGTTGAGAAGAACTGTATGCACAACCAATGGACATGGACTAAGAGTGGGGGAAACTTGAGGGAGGGGATCACTGGGTGGAGGGGAACAAAGGTAAAAGAAATTGGGACAACTGTAATAGCATAAACAATAAAGCATATTAAAAAAAACATTAGTGTTTATAAAAGTGTGGAAAAGGTTAATAAGGGACTGAGGACCATTTATAAGTGTGTGGGAAGGGTTTATAAAGCCTTAAAATATATATAAATACTAATACAAATGTAAAGTTTCTACTTCATGGATTTTCACCTATCACGGGGGGTCGGGGGGGTCTAGAACGTAATACCCATGATAAGTGAAGGAATACTATATACTAATAGTCTCCCTTTGTTTTACTGTTGACTCAGACACTGACCCCCCTGATTCAAGATTCAATAACAGTTGTCCTTAGCTGTTAATTATTTCCTACTAGTTTGAGAGTCGCCAGTTTCTTTGTTCCTTACAATGTGGATATATATTTTGACTTGTTTTTGAGTTCAGTAATTCTGTCTTCTATTTGTCTGGTCTCATGTTAAAACTGCTCAATGACTTTTTATTTCTTATTTTGCTGATCTAGATTGTGTATTTGATTCTTTTTTTGAGAGATTTCAGTTCTATTTAATTTTTTCATCCTATCCATTTGCCTTTTTTTCCCTTGGTTGTCTTTAAAATTTAAATTATTGCTATTTTAAATTGTTTGCCAGCTCCAGTATCTGAATTGTCTGTGATGTTCCTATTTTCTGTTTTTAACCTTTTTTGCATGTCTAGTAATTTTTAATTGTATGATAGATATTGCATCTGAAACAACTGTGGCCAGCCACTATCTACTTTTAGCCTTCTCATTATAAAACAAAATTTATAATGCTTTTCAGATCTCTGTTATATAGGAAATGTTCAGGATAATGCTGGAAATAATTTAAAACATACTGTAAGTGAAGTAATGATCTTTTTATTAAAAGACAGGTTTATTTTATTTTTTCTTCTTTTTCTTTCTTTTTATCCTCACCTGAGAGCATGCTTAGAGTGAAGGGAAGGGAGGGAGATAGACATGCATGTGAGAATGACATCTACTGGTTGCCTCTTGCAAGCATCCTGACCAGGGATCCAACCGGCAATCCCTCGGTCTACGTGGAGGTTCCAGCCAACTGAGCCACACTAGCCAGGGTTAGGTTTATTATTTCGAAGAATACAAAATACTAAAAAAATGTAAGTTAGTTACCTGGTTTTAACAGACTTCTCTGTAGTGATATCTTTTTGCAATGCTCCATACCCCAGGTGTGGTCATTTTGCAAGCATACTATATATCTGTACCAGCGACACTTAGCTCGCAGGCCGACGCTCAATCCACTGAGCCAAACCAGCCAGGGTAAGTACTTGATCTTCCAGTCAGGGCACATCAGAGAAGGAAAACTCTGACTCCAAAAAACCTCCGCTGCCTTGCGGCATACCTCTTCAGGGGAAAGGCTAAGGGAGTAAACCCCGACAGAAAATCCGGAGCCGGAGTCCCTAAGGCGGTTTGACGTTGTAGTCAACACCGGCAACTCCTGCGGCGCACCTGAAGCCAAGCTGTATTGACTCCGTCTTTCCCTTGGACCCTTCAGCTGCGAAGAGAGGGGGGGTCTGCTGCATGGGCAACAGCAGACCCTCCATATCACCCTGCCCAGGCTCTGTAGCTTCAGCTTCACTGGAGAGGACACTCCAGCGTCATCACAAGATGTCGATTTAACACGGGAGGAGACAGATACCGTGTCACTCCCGAGTTGGACTGCACAGCCATTCTCGGCGGTGCAGATAGACTCTTAAGAAGCTACACCATCGTCTCTCGAGAGGGACGGCTGCCGACGACTCTGTTTATAGTGCCTGGAACAATGTTTGATGCATTTTAGGTGCTCAGATATTTATTGTGTTGAGTTCAATTGAACCTCAAGTAATATGTTGGTTCTAGTACCTGTGAATGTTTTTCAGTAAGAACATTTTGAATAGGATTTCTTAATAACATGTGACATTTTGGTTTTGTGTTACTTAATTTTGGATTGAAACCAATACTTTCCTCATTTATTCTTGTAGGTCCACAGGAAATATTTTATGGGAAATCAAGTTCTAAAAGTCTTTGCAGCAAAAGATGATGAGGTGAGTTGTAGTGCCACAGAATTGAATTGCCATTTTTAAGTGAGTGGTTTGGGGCCTTTAACTTTGAAAATGAACAAATGATATTTAAGTTTGTCATAGCATGAGCACAAGGCCTGAGGACATAGTCCGGCAATTGGACATCAGGTGAGTGTTGAAAATAAAAACATTTGACATAAGGAAGGGGGGCATTAGGGAGGTAGAAGAGGGTATGGGGGAATAAATGGTAGTGGAAGGAGACCTGACTTGGGGCGGTGAACACACAATACAATATACAGATGATGTATTATACAGTTGTACACCTGAAACCTACATAATTTTATTGCTCAATGTCACCCCAATAATTTCAGTTAAAAAAGAAAAGAAAAACACTTGAACACATGCATTTAGTATGGGATCTCATAGTCAAATGTTCAGGAAAGTTGGCGTTAGGTAGACCTTTTCATAGACATTGAACATGTAGTGCTGGCTCTAGCATCCTGAGGATGAGCTTCACTGACTCACTGGACCACTTCCGTCATTGAGAAATTTGGCTTTTCCAGCCCCTCCCTCTCTTCCTTTCTTCCCGCCTTCCCAAGAGAGTCTGTTTTCAGGCTGGTTTTGCCTGGCTAACAACTCATGACTCTTGCATCTTATGCTCATACCTCCCTTCTCTGTAAATATTCTCTTTGTAGCCTCCACGTCAGAACTTACTTCCTTGGAGACGTTGACCTAAACTGGAAGATTATAATCTAGTGTCTTTTTAAGACTACTGAAGCAGGTCTCCAAATCCTGGAAGTATTTGCATTTAAAATTAGTACACTGGATATAAAAGGATTGTTTGAGGTGAGGGGGAGGGTGGTGGTATAAGAGATCTAGTCCTCTTAACCCTCTTTTTCTCCTCGCTTCCGAAGGGTAGCTGACTGCACAGCTCGTAAACGGATGTGCCATTATTCTGTCAGAACAGTTAAAATAGGAGAAGCAAACACTCGGCTTTCACTCAGTACTGCACAGATTCATTAGAGCACACTAGGCATTTGTGAATCCTCAGATTCGAGAGTCCTAGTTCATGGATTTCTCTTGAATCAAATCCTGTTGGTAATCATGCAGTTCTGGTATATCTTGTCAACACATCTTAACTGCATTTTTAACTTCTGTTGAAGTTGTAACTCCTACTTGTTTTCCCTTTACACAAAGAAAATTCTGATCACTTCACATGATTGCATATCATGAAGCTGTGATATCTTGACTTGCTAGCTAAGGGCAGCTTCATGGTGGCATAGTTAAAATCCAGCCTCACACAGTCTCTATAGATCACAGGGTCACTGAGTTTACTCAAGAAAAAAATTTTATCTACTGATGGGAAAGGGCTGCTTCTTGGTGTTGGTTTTGATGTCATAGTTATACAGTTGTATTAACTAATCGGAGCTTATGAGAGAAGCAGAGGAGTAAGGAAATTATGTCCTATGAGTTCTTCCAGGAAAAGATTGCATGGAGAAGACTTGTGTGGGTCGGTAGGGGAGTAAGAGGGATGATAGACACAATAGCCCTCTTCATACATTTAGAGAATTATTATATGAAGTAGAAAGTAAATTCTGCTTCCAACCAGAGGGTAAGTTGGAACTAACACTTGATAGTCTTGTTCAAGATGAAGATTTATTTTGTCACTAAGGATTGCTGTCTACAAATAAGTTGGCTCTTTATGAGGTGGTCAGATTCCCATTCCTGCAAGTCTCACAGCAGAGGTTTTACTACCACCAGTCAGATGTTGGGGAGGAAATTCCTTCCTTGTGTGGGTTGTGAAACTAGATGAATACTGCTGTTTTTCAACTCAAATGCTCTATGATTCTGTAAAAAATTCCTTTTTAAAAATGTTTTCTCTGGTCATTAGCATATAATTATTTTTTATATAGAGAATCTACTACACTTTTATGTGCTGATTTGCACTCTGTGTGGAAGAGAAGAGGAGGAGATAAAGGGAAAGAAATGGAGCTTTAGTTGAGTTTCCCACAGGTGTAGTATTGTTATAATGTAGCAGCCATTCAAGACCTTGTTGTTCCTTCTTTAAATATCCCAGTTGGTCCTATGAAACACATCCAGATAAAAACTTGCAAACAAATTGGAAATATTCTCTTCCTCAGACTCCCATTGTGCTTATCTAGTCTGTTATGGGGGCCTGTTAGGAGACATGTTAGGATATGCACATTCTGTATTTGGTATATATCTCCTGTCTGCTAGTAAGAATATAGTAGCTGAGTGAGAGCAGAGACTTATCCTTATTTTCTTCCAGTCCCTAAGACAGTGCTAGCACAGAGTAGGCACTAAGTAAATATTCCTTGAATAGAACTGAAAAGGGAATGAATCTATCATGAAATCTGTAGAGGATTTTGGAGACAGGGTATTGAGGTCATAGGTTTTTAGTGGAGGAAATGGGAATATGCACAGATAACATCGATAAGAGTTAGCTACGACACTGAAAAGTACAGGTGAAGTGTTTGGGGAGTTATGGAGAGGGAGAGAGCTGGCCAAAGCAAATCTGAAGTGAAGAGGGTAGCAGTTTACTGAGCCTTGAAAATGCATTCAAAGCAAGAGAGCCATTTGGAGATTTGGAGATGGCATTCTAACTGGTAAGAAATTGCATGAATAAAAAGCCAGAGGAGGGAAAGTACAAGACTTTCCCAGGAAAAACGATCAGCTCACTGTGGCTGGAATAGAGGGACCATTGGAGGTTTTCATGGAAGGGAGTGACATATATGATCAGCTCTGTGAACAGGGGAGGCAGTGATGGAAGAGAACGGATAGATTTGAGAGATGGCACAGAAGTAGAACTGATAGAGTTGGTGAACACCTGAAGGCGAGGGATGAGTAAGGGGGCATTATCAAAGACATTGGGGCTCCATGCTTGGTTGACTGGGAGGTGGTGTTAATGGAAGTAAGGAGTGGAGGAAGAGAATGGGGGAAAGATAGTTTTGGTTATGAACAGTTTGAGATGCCTGAGGATAACCAAATGAGATACCTACCAGCTAATAGGCAATATGTCTGGATCTTAGGAAAGTTTTAAAGCTGAATATACATACTTTTGATTCATCAGCCCATGAGACTGAATAAAATAATCCCCAACTAGTTTTAGAGTAAGAGGAGGAGGAAAAAATCTAGAGCGGAATTTCAAGATTAGTTGAAAGAAGAGAGGAACCAGGGGAAGGGTGGCTCACAAAGTATAATAATCAGGGGAGAGTGTTGTTTCTGAAGCCAAAGAAGGAGAAGGTGCAGAGAAAGGGACGGTCAGGTGCTGCTAAGAGGTCAACTAGAATGGGAGCGAGGGGTTTAGCAATTAGGAGGCCGTGGGTGACTTCAGAGGATAATTTCAGTGAGACGGTCTGGGCAGTAGTTGGATTAGATTGAAGAATAATTATGTTCTAAGCAGGGACAACAGCAAGACAATTATTCCATGGAATTTAGGGGTGAAAGGAAAGAAAGATACAGATAGTAAATTTATGGGGGGGGGGAGATTTGATTTAGGAAGGCTGAGACTTGAGTTTATTTAGAGGGTGCCCATATGAATTCAGAGGATAAGGAAGACTGAAGCAATAAGAGAAATGATTTAAATAATGAAATTCCAGAAAAGGAACAGTAAATGTGATCAGATGCCAATTGGTACAGTGTGGCCTTGAAGTGGGTCGAGGGGCACTTTTGAAAAAATCTGAAACAGGAAGGAAGTGGAGCACGGTCTCAGCAGTGTGTGGTTCTGGAGCAGACATTCTCCTGTGTTGGATGCATGTTAATGCAAGTGTCTTTCTTACCAGGCAGCAGCAGTGGCCCTTTCCTCCCTGGTTCATGCTTTGGCTGAATTAGACATGGTGGCCATAGTTCGCTATGCTTATAGCGGAAGAGCTAATCCTCAAGTTGGCGTGGCTTTTCCTTTTATCAAGGACACCTATGAGGTAAACCCGCAGGTCTTTTATTTATGTGGTTTTTTTTCCCCTTCATTCTAAACACTGCTTCTCAACTGTTAATGTACGTGGGAATCACTTGGGGGAGCTTGTTGAATTGAAGATTCTGATTCTGTAAGTCTGTGGTGGGGGCTGGGATTCTGCATTTCTTACAAACTCCCAGGAACATAAATTAATATAAGTATCTAAAGGACCCTTTAATCAAATCAGCAGATGTTAATCATGACCTCCTGTTTGCCCAATCCAGTGACTTTCTCTTGGTCCTCATCCTCTTTGACATCTCAGAGCCTAATAGAAACAGAGACTACCTCTTTTTTCTTTCCACAATAACCTTTATTTACTAGGGATAAAGGTTGAGGAAGTGCTTTTCTTGTGATCCTTGTGAAATTCATTTTATTTAGGGCTCTCCTATATAAAATACAGGTCCTATATTCCTTACCACTTCCTATTTCTCAAAGAACTTAACTGTGGCAGAACTCGAAAAGAGACTGCAAATATCTTGACTTGCACATCAGCCTTCCAATTACGTTGATTCTTCTCATCTGTTGTATAGGTCATGCATTTTGCAGGTATTCTTTGATAGTCATTCTTTGAAGTATGTCTTTTTTATGTTTCATATTCCCTACACTGTTTGCAGTTGTGTACAGTCAATAACGGAAATTAAAACACTTCACTGGCCATGTACCGGCACAGCGCCATCTGATTTCCAGAATACTGTTCTTGTGCCCCTTTCACAGCGTTTGGGGCCGCTTTTAGATGTCTCTACTAATTTGGTTGTTTTTGCTTTTACCTCCTTTCTTTCTCTTTAGTGTTTGATGTATGTGCAGCTGCCTTTCATGGAAGACTTGCGGCAATACGTGTTTTCATCCTTGAAAAATAATAAGAAATACACTCCCAGTGGTGAGTTTATTTCCATTTTGTTGGCTAATTGGCTGTCAACACAAACTGTTCTTGGGAAGTCACCTGTCTAGTCATTGGTTGGGGCCACAGTTTCACAGTGTGAATTAATTGGATCCCAGTCGCATCATACATAATAGTGGTGAAGGTGGTTCATCATACCTTTTTCTAGTAATAGAGTGGTGCTCAGCTCTCTGCGCATGCTCTAGGTTCCCCCTTCTGACTTAGTGCTGTATCTAGGGAGCAGCTTGCTAGGAATACATGTACGTTTTCTAGTTGAGAGTAGGTTTGCCCTCTGCTGAAGTGAGTTGGCATGTAGCATCAAACCTGGGACTTAAGTGTCCTATATAAAATATATTGTAACTTTGATTTGAAAAGTGATAGTGCTAGAGATTACCTTTACTCTTTGCCCTTTCTTTGTAGTTTATAGTAACAGTTCAAGTTCCGTTGTTCTTTATTTCTAGGAGTTACTTCTAGCTTAATGAGGAAAGGCCTTTATTTAGTATCTGCTGCAAATGTCAGGGCGCTACCCAGAATGATTCTTTTAATGCAGATCCTGTCTTCCAGAGAGCTCACAGTTTAAGACCGTTGTAATAAAATGTAATAGTGGGCTAAATGTAGAGAATATACCAAAAAGAACACAAAATGATGTGTAGATGTTTTAGTTTGCAAGTTTATATCTGTCATTGTTGGATGAGGGAATTGCAAAATGAGTCTCAAAGCTGGGTTCTCTCTGTATGTTCCTTTGCTTAGATCATTTAGGAGAAGTGTGCAAGAGAAAAGCCAAGAAATGAATGGGCTTCTAGGGCTCGTATCTTTACCGTCTTCTAGAAATGGGTCCCTATGCATCATGGTGGAACCAGGCATGCACTTGAGTGTACAGAAGCTGCCAGTGTATTAGAGTATTTATCTCTTCCTTTACAAACTTTAAACAAGTAGAACACTTAAAAAAGAGAACTTTGTTGAGATATTAAGGACATACACCATTCACTCAAGACCTAAAACATTAAATATCTATCATCTCTTGATTTATTTTCTGTGAGTTGACATATTTTTGTTTGCTTTTTGTCCACTGGAAAAATATATTATTAAAACTGATTGGCATGTTTCCCAAGTTGACATTTATGTAGGGGTGTGCATTGCTAGAGTGATCTGGCCTGATGCTAGCTTGTCATAGCAAATGAAGATCACAAAATGTTCACACACAGGTAGCTCCTACTACAGTTGCCAGGTGGACCCTGCTGCAGTCACCAGCTTCAGATGGTGACGGTTGTGCCAGTACCTGAAGCTTCCCCTAGAAAGTCCAAAAATGGGGTAGAAAGGTTTCGTGATAAATATCTGCATGCTTTTTCATTTTGTAGTACCTGCTCAAAAGGAGAATTTGAAAAGGTGACAAATAGAAGCATAATGGACATTTTAGGAACTGCTTACTCTTTTCTTCCTTTTGCCTAGTGATCGAATGATCCAGAAATAGTGCCTCAGCTTTTAGCAGTTGAACTGCTGTGCGAATCAGCAGAATGATAGCTACACATGGGAGTTTAAGTAGAAGCATTTTTGGAAGCACTGCCTTTCATCTACATTGCTTTGGGCTGTGTCGTTTTCATTGAGGAGCACTTGCTTTCTGTTCGGTGTTAGGAGAGACAGAAAGCAAAGGAAGTCCTGTTTTTGCTCTTAAGGATCTTTAGGGGTTGAGTGGGACGGTGGGAGACGTGTACCCAGGTGCGCGTGTACACAGAGTGTGCTTCGTGCCGTGAGGCTTGTGAGAGGAAGGAGCGCGTTCTGCCTAGGGGAGGTTGTGAAGGAGTCTGCTCGCCTGGTCCAGTGGTGTCTTTCTGTTGTTATACTCTGATACATCGTCGTCGTCGGCAGCCGTCCGTCTCGAGAGACGATGGTGTAGCTTCTTAAGAGTCTATCTGCACCGCCGAGAATGGCTGTGCAGTCCGACTCGGGAGTGACACGGTATCTGTCTCCTCCCGTGTTGAATCGACATCTTGCGATGACGCTGGAGTGTCCTCTCCAGTGAAGCTGAAGCTACAGAGCCTGGGCAGGGTGATATGGAGGGTCTGCTGTTGCCCATGCAGCAGACCCCCCCTCTCTTCGCAGCTGAAGGGTCCAAGGGAAAGACGGAGTCAATACAGCTTGGCTTCAGGTGCGCCGCAGGAGTTGCCGGTGTTGACTACAACGTCGAACCGCCTTAGGGACTCCGGCTCCGGATTTTCTGTCGGGGTTTACTCCCTTAGCCTTTCCCCTGAAGAGGTATGCCGCAAGGCAGCGGAGGTTTTTTGGAGTCAGAGTTTTCCTTCTCTGATGTACCCTGACTGGAAGATCGAACCAGCGACACTTAGCTCGCAGGCCGACGCTCAATCCACTGAGCTAAAGATACAGGTTGTAGTAAATCCTCACAGGATGAATGCTTCATTACCAAAGGGTTTTTTATATTTTTCTCCTTCAGTTACTAAGTTTCTTTTCAATATTTTCATTGAATCCCGAACGTTTTGGGTTGTCATATGCAAGCTGGGCTTTGTGGGCTGTGGTGCATTGCTCTGGAACAAACTCTCGCTCTTGTTATGATATTCCATGGTCAGAAGTTCACTGAATGGTAGCGCTGGAAAAGACCTAAGAGACCAGCTGGTCTGAATAACTCCCTTTTACAGGTAAGGAAACCAAGATTCACTAAATGGCTTGCATAACTAGAGGCTATTTTTGGCAGAGCCGGGGCTGTATAATCTGCCAGTATTGCTAGGAAGAGCTGTGAATGGAAAGCGTTCGTTTTGGTGGAAAATAGTGGAGCTAGTCATTTTTCCTTTCTGCTTGTTTGTCCTGATTTAGAGGCACAGTTGCGTGCTGTTGATGCTTTGATTGACTCCATGAGCTTGGTAAAGAAAGGTGAAGAGGAAGACACCATTGAAGACTTATTTCCAACCACCAAAATCCCAAATCCTCAATTTCAGAGATTATTTCAGGTGAGAAAGGAAAGGTGAACCCATTGTATTTTTTTCTTTTTTTAAATTTATTTTTTTATTGTTGTTTTATTACAGTTGTCCCAATTTTTCCCCCATTGCTCTCCTCTGCCCTGTCCCCCTGCCCCCACTGTGTGTTTTTTAAATGAAGGAGAACCAAGTGAAAAATTCGGGTTATTGGCCAGTCATAAACAAATGTTTTTATCCTCTGAGGGCCTCAGTTGCTCTGTCTGTTTAACAGAAGAGTGCCACTTTCTTCTTTATACTAAGGGAGAAAAATACTCTTGAGATTTTAGGAAGAAAGAAGTCAAGTTAGGATGCTTTCTAATATTTTCTTTTTTCCTGGAGAAAGGTTATTGTTTTTTCAGGAGGGCTTAATAAAAAGCATATTCTTTTTTAATGCTTTTTCCAGGCTTTTCTCCTCTATTTTATGTGAACGAGACTTTTCTTTGTTTTTTAATATCCAAATAGTAGAGTTGTTATGAACTGCATAATAATCACTTATAAGGAAAGAATTATTCCAGTGCCGTGTTTGTCAAAAATTTCATAATTAAAGGTAGCATAGAGGTCAGATAAAGAGGTTGTAGTGTGAAATTATTAAAGAGTAACTAAAATAGAGGGAAATATAAAATATGAATTTGAGCCTCATGCTGAAGGAATTGGAAGGTGGAGCTTGGACTGGGGGGAACTGGGGCAGCTGACAGAGCGCTGACTTGTGCTGAAAAAGGGGAGGAGTAGGCAAGGGTCGGGGGCGAGCAGTGCTCCAGCCTCCCTGGGCCATGGCAGGACACAGGCTTCTCTGAATCCCCCAAAGCTGAGAAAAATCGCAAGCAGCTTTTTCAGGCAAACTTCCCTACGGAGGAGGGGAGGGCCTATTTCTGAGGGGCATGTATGATGGAGAAACCATTGCCTGCCTCTCTTCATTCACTTCTGAAAGCACCCTTAAGTAACGCAGGCCCAAAGTGGGGCCTGCTGAGATTTTGAGGCATCTTCTATATAGGAGAAAGTGCCTGTTCTTTTTTTTTTTTTTTTATTGATAAGTATAATTCCTATAAGTAGTTGGGGGGGGGTGTAACTTTTGTTCTAAAATTAAAAATATGAAGCTTAACATGTAAAGGCCTGACTCAGTGAATGCTTTAGTATTCTAAGGGTAATCAAGTATAAATTACTTGTATAAAATTGCTTAGTATTTTTGACAATGGACTTCAAGATAGCTTTAGCCATTTGTAGGGAGGAGAGAGCAGACTAATTGATGTGGAAAGCTTGCAAAAATAGGTCACTGTGGTGAAAAATAAAAATTTTTAATACTTGGGAGATTTACCTCGGGTGGTTTCTGTTTATCTTCAGTAAATGATGGATTAATGGATAGATATAAGTCATGAACACAGGCATTGCTATCTTTCAGAGCTATGAAGAATGGGCAACTTTGACTTTTACAGTTTATCAACTTTGTTTTCTTTTGTGGGGAAGAGTTTTTAATATGGGTTATCTGTATAAAGAAGTATTATTACTAGGGCATTTATAAATTGAGTTAGCTTTTTATAAAAACAAATATTTATTGAGTACTAACAACATGCCATGTGCTAAAGGCACTATAAGTGGGCTCACTGCTTGAAAGGGCCCCTCCAGAGAAATGAGAGGGGAGATATAAAGCCAAAAGGTACAACAGCGCTGGGTACAAACTTGCTGTGGGAATAAGACGTCAGGAAGGCTTCACTGAGGTCAAAGGGGAGGCATGATGTGACAAGGACAAACCAGGAAAGCAAAGTAGCACATGAGGAAGAGTGATGTCGTTGGGGATCTGCAAATAGTTCCATTCGGTTGGAGAATCGGCTCTATGAGAAAATGACGGACGAAGTGGCAGGGAAGATAAATAGCATTTGGGCTTTATTGTGTAGGCAACGGGCAATCACAGAAGGATTTTGTCAGTAGGTGGGTGACATGATTTTTAGGAAATAGGTCTGGTGGTGGCCTGGGAGATGGAGTGGAGACCAGTTTGGGAACCTGCAGCAGTCCATATGAAGGCCTGAATTAAATCAGTGACCGATTGGAGAGGAGGAAAGCTAGAAGGTAGAGGAAATAGGATTTAAGGAATTAGAATGTGGTTGATAAGAAGTAAACAGGAATTGAAGATAACAGGATCCTAGTCTGGATGAGTGGAAGGATAATATAAGCCATTAATTGTGATAAGACAGTGATTTTCAACAGATATGCTGTAAGAATGTTTAAAACATGCCACACCTGACTATTTAGTCGGGGGCACTGACCTCTTTTCCCTTAGATTGTCGAATAAAAAAGTGACAGCAGCCTACACTACAATAGCTGTCGAAGTGAGTGAATCAAAAGTATACCTGTCTTATTTGTCATATAAAAAATATATTTTGTGTGTGCTGCAGAATTTTAGTAATTAGTTTACGTGTGCCATGAGGTAAGAAAGGTTGAAAATTGCTGTGATAAGGCATATAGAACGAACAAACAGAAAAGGGAGTTCGTTTGATTTTGCAGATGTTAAATTTGTGATATCTGTTGGCTCTCCCTATATGGACACTCAGTGGGAAGTTGGAAATTGGGGTGCAGAGCCTAGGAGAGCATTCAGGACTCAATAGCCTTGAGAGTCCTCTCCGTTTCAGTAGAAAAGAAGTGAGATCACCGGAGAGAGTGTGCGACATGAGAAGAAAAGGAAGAACAAAGTCCTTAACAACGTCAGTATGTTGATGCTGTTAAAAAAAAGTTTCCAGTCTCCCAACCCCCCCCACACACACACAAAGGTGAGAGAAGTCGAAAGCACTAGGAGAAATGGGTGCCTTTAGGAGGCACAGGAAGAGAAGAGTGTCCAGAAGGGAGAAATCTTGTCAAACGCTGTGCACGTTGGTGAGCCCTGGGAGCATGGCAAAGGGCCTGAGGGGTTTGTGTGTAAGTCTTTGACGACTTTGAAGGCCCAGAATCAGCAGCGTAATGGGGTGGGAGCCAGGTTTCAGTGCTGGAAGAGAAAGCTCTGCTGATGAAAGAGAAGAGAGAGGACCTAGTACGCTATAGAGGATGTGGGACTCCCGAAGACTTTCTTTTTCTTTTTAAATGAAATATTTATAACCAGGGTAAGTGAACTGAGAGGAGGGGTCAGAAGGAGAGAGATTAAAAATCAGTTTGTTGGCAAGAGGTTAATTTAATTCTAGTTTTGGAAAGAAATGCTGAAAATACATTTTTTGTCAAGTGTACAGTTAAAACTGCCTACAGTAGTCCCTCTCTATAGCGCGGTTCACTTATCGCGGCCTCACTATCGCGGATTTTTTAAAATATTATATTTAATTTTTTATCGTGGATTTTTTGCTATATCGTGGGATTTTGCGGTACTGTATGCGTATGTTGTTAAAGTTACGTAAGTTTAAGAGTGTAGAATAAATGTAAGGTTCCTACTTTGCAGGGGGGGCTAGAACGTAATACCCGCGATAAGTGAGGGACTACTGTAATTGATATGGTGTTGCTAATATCAACATATTAGTAACTTCCGAGCTAACCATGTAGTCTCCAGATTTTTTCTCTAGTCCTTTTCAAATTGTAAAGCTCACATCAAGGAATCACAGTTGCTTAAGAGAAAAATAAGTAGCTTGAGGACTGATCTAAGCTTTCTCAGCTACTAAAAAGTGTCACTTTCTCATAACCTCATTGAAAAAAAATGAATTGGGATTCTTTTGATTGAATGAATTTTATAAGTATCCCACTTACAATGTGACATTTAAGAAAATGAGAGGTTGATGCTTTAGAACATCCCTTGTATGTCCTTTATTACTGATTTATGGATGGTGACACTATTTGAAAGAATTGCCTACAATTCATACTGAAAACCTGGGATGCTTTCCATTAGGAAGCCTGGGTAGCATATTTGCCCATTGTTTCTTCTAATTCTTTTCCAAAAAATATCAATTGACTATAACGAATAGAATCTCCCAGAGCCTGAAAGGTAGTCTCCTATGCTGGGTGTCTGATTACTGCCTACATCTTTTAGGGCTTTCTACGCTGTTTTGGGTACTTTAATGGCATGAGGGAGAGCACTGTGAATTAAGAATTATGCACGGGAAGGTTGAGGGTAGATTCACAGGGTTTGGGATCATTTTGGTTTCCCCTTTTGCTTTACACTAAATAGGCCTAAGGTTATTGATGCTGTAGGAAATGGGGAAGGAAGACTTGTGGTTGGTATATTGAAACAAGGGAGCAGCACCTGAAATTTCTAGAGGAAATTGGTACTTAATTTCTACTTCAGCGTTTTCTGACTGTAGGACATCAGACTCTTGGATGGTATTTTCTATTTAAGCTGATGTATCTTTTATCTCTTAAAATGGAGGCTTCTAGCTTACATTTCTGCAGGGTAGGAAAATAGTTCATGGGGTGTATAAATCATATGCCTTATGCCAGGAAATGGTATTTTGAAATTGCAGGAGCTATTCACCTGGTTTTTCTTCAGAATTACAGATATACAAGTTGTTTAAAGGTGGAAACAGTAGGAGCCTTGTTCGCCAACCTGATCTTGGAATCGATACTCTAGCAATAAAAGAAGAATGTCGAAGAATCGCTAGTTTATTTTTTTTTTTCTTGTGATGGTACCCCATCCTTTTGCTTACCTTTCCGTACTCCCTATAGAGTATTTACTTTTTTGGGCAGATACCAGTACTGCCAAGGCCTAGCTTAGTAAACTGAAGGTAGAACAGGTGATTGAATGGCCGCGGCCTGCTGTCCAGATTTCTGCTCGTGTGAGCAACGGGGAGCCTTCCCTGGCTTTGATCTCGGCCCCATTCTTATTAGTCCTTCAATCATTATCTGTTAGGTGTTCGTTATGTGCCAGGTAGTGTCTCTGGTACTTGGAATTCAGCAATAAACAAGACAAACAAGGGCTCTGCCTCCAAGGGGGAAGGTTAGGTAATAAGTAAAAAAGTGATGATAATTTTAGTTAATGGTACATTCTGTCAGAAATATAAAACAAGGTGAATGACAGAGAATGCCTGAGTGGTAGCGACGTGTCAGGGAAAGGCTCTCTGAGGAGGTGATACTTGAGTGAAGAACGGAATGATTAAATAAAGGGCCCAGTGTCGAGATCTAGGGAAGGACAGAAGAGGCAGAGAGAGCTTCAAGCACAAAACCCAAAGTCTGGAACGGGTCGGGCGTAAGTGGGAAACAGGAACAGTGCAGTCCAGCGGGGCTGCTTGGAGGAGGAGGGTGGCCGGTGCTGCGGAGGTGCACAGGGGCGACATTATAGACGACTTAGGACGGTAGGGAGCTAGCTTTGAGAGGACTTCAGTTAGCTGCAGTAGGACAGTGGGGTGGACGCAGACGGGCCGGTGAGAAAGTGACTGCGCGCGCCCACACGGGTGGTGGTGGGGCCCGGACAGCAGGGGGAGCCGCGGAGACGGACAGACGTGAAGAGACTGGTACGGAGCTGTCCAGACGCGGCACTCTGGGCAGGTTTGGGACAGACCAGTATTCTCATCTCTGCCACAGGTTTCTTCCTGGGACGCACTGAGCACGAGCAGCTCCCCTTTAGCCCCCTGTCCCACCAACCACGCTCTGTTTTCTAAGATGAAGCAAAGGAGGAAGCGCAGTATGTGAAGGGGGAGGTACGGGTGGTGGAAGGGTTATCATAAGCAACGATGACCCTGCATTGTCAGAGGTCTTTGGAATTAATGTGTTTTACGGGACCTCATATCTCCAAGCAGTTAGAAGTATCAGCCCCTTTTTATCTGATGAGGCTTTTTTCCAGGAGGGCTTAGGCAGACAGCGTTGCTAGGCCTGGATCTGTTTTTGCGGCTGGTTTTAGACGTGATCCGTGTCCTGCTAACCAATGTGGGTCTGAGCCCACTCCGTTCTCTTCTATCTGTGGTAGGAATGACAGAACCCTCCCAAATGAAAAGTGGAGGATCCCTGGTCAGAAAGTGCAGGGAAGCCGGATAGGATGTCTACATCTGCATTTTAAAGTCCTTAACACTTTCTCCACAGTGCCTGCTGCACAGAGCTTTACATCCCCAGGAGCACCTGCCCCCAATTCAGCAGCATGTGCTGAATATGCTGGATCCCCCTGCCGAGGTCACAGCTAAATGTCAGGTTCCTCTCTCCGAAATAAAGACCCTGTTCCCTCTGACTGAAGCCCTCAAGAGGAAGGATCAACTGACTGCTCAGGACATTTTCCAAGACAAGTGAGTACTCAATGTGGTTGCATTTGATAATGGACTACGTAAGATTGGTGCTAGTCATAGACTGGGGCTCTGGGACTGAGGGTGGCATGGGGTTTGTGGAATCACAATGGTGGGAGGAGGAAGCCTTTTGTTATTTGACCCTTGCCCTGAAAATACTGGTTTTCTCATATCTGTCCATTGTAGGTCTGTTTTATTCTTGCTATTCATCTGGAATTTAGAGCTACCTTCTGGGCTGTTGACGTTTTGATCAGCATCAGATTCTTGGTAAATGACATGTAGAGGAAAGCTAAACAGTTTTTGAATATCTAAGACTAAATTTTCCCGTTTTTTAAAGTAGGTTGCTGGGGATAAGAGGAGAGGGCAAAGGTCATACAGTTTTTTAATTGGGAGGTTAGGTGTCAGGAGAATGTCAGTGAGATTTCTGGAGGCAAAGTGGGAAGGAGAAGGAAACCCTGGCCCTACGTCAGTGATGTATTGGTTATACCATCAGTGAGGTATTTGAACTGTAAGTATAGCAAATTGCTTTTCATATAGTTCTCAAATCAAACTTTCAGTAGCTATTAAGTTCTTTTCCCCCTCATCAAATTCTTTTCAATTTCTATCAATTTCCATTCAAAATGAAACAAAAACCATAAGAAATTGTGTTTGATTTTCCAGAATCATTTGCGTGAATAACATTAATTTTTACCAGATTTAGGTTTGGTTATTGTTGACTTCTCCCCCTCAAATCAAAATGATCTATTCATTTCTTTAGGTTGTATTCTGAGATCCAAGTTTAGACTGCTTTATGTTTCTTGAATTTCCTTCCCACAGCTGTATCTTTAGTGACAAAGTAAAGCTTATTATTTGTAAATACCCCATTGGAGGAGAATTGAGTAATTTCCAGAAACCTTAACAGGGTTCTGTAAATTGTTAATTTAATGAATTATCTTCCAAGTTGAATAGAAAGCTTTATGCTTTCTGTGGCTTTTCAGAGGTTAATACCCCCAGCTTTGTTAGAATTCAAAAAGAAAAAAATCATGGGATTGATGGATTCTCACGTGCATTCCTAACACATTCTGGAGCTTTTGTTTCTCTTTAGTCCGTCATGTCTTCTTCTACATAGGAAGGCTGTCACTAAAAACCTCCTTTCCCTCTGCTATTCTCAACGAACCTGTATCCCTCTGGATTAGTATTTTAGAACAGTTAATAAAATGTTGAGTCCTTTTCTTCCCATGACGGCCTTGCAGTCATCTGACTATTTTCTGTCTGGGTATTAAAGCTCCAGTTCATGATCTGATTACCTTCTGCTGTTGAGGGAAAGAAAGGGGTCATTTCCCCCTTCTCCCGTTGATTAAAATGTAAATTAGCTGGTTAAAATGACACCGAAGGCTGCTGTTCTGTGATTTGATCTCTGCTATGATTACACCATCAGCTCTAATCCTGCCACTCGCTCTTCCTGGAAGCTTTAGTGTGCTGACTTCTTGTTCTTTGCTCCCATCCTGGTCTGGCAGAGCCCAGTTGTCTGCCTGGGGCCTGTGAATTATCTCACTCGCACACAACTGCTCACACTCCCGCTCTCTGCCCTTCCTTTAGAAACCTGAGCCTTTAAGAACTGCAGAAATGATGCATTTAATAAATATTGATTGAGTACTTTCTGTATTTAAGAAGAAGGAATCAGTCCCTTTACAATGTTCTTAAAACCCATAATTTTTATGATAAGGCACTGATCAGCTTTAAAGGTGGCCTCTCTAAAGAGGGGGAAAAATTGCTAACAGTTATATTTTTGTGTATATTTAGCGTTTCTATATCCAGGGTGTTTCCAGTGTAGGGCTGAGGGACAAAGACTGGGGAGTGAGCAAATGTCTGTTCGGTAAGTGCCAGAGGCCAAGACAAAAAGACCTGAGCTGGGAATCACTAGTTTTCATTCCAGCTTTGAAATTTATCTGATTTTGGTTAAGTCATTTTACCTTTATGAGAGTTTCTCTATCTAAAACCCCCATACTAACCATGCTTTAAACATATCTGGCTACTTAGAGAATCAGCTTCTTTCCTCACAGTTTCCGTGTCTGTAATTTAGATCTCTGTGTCCTCAGCCCTCACTACCCAGCATGCACCTCGTGCCCCAGCCCAGTGCAGCCACCTGCCACCCTCTCCCAGGGGTGTGCTGCTGACCTCAGTGTTATGGTAACTGCCTGCTTATATCTATTTATCTTTTTTATTTCGCTGAAGTTCTTAAAGGTGTTAATCGCACCTTAATTTTTGTATATTTAGAGTCTAGAGCCTAGCTTAGTGGCTGACACATAGTATTAGGTAAATGTTTGGCTAAATAAGTGAATTACAAAGTTTATACATATTTATGAAGGAAAAGGAGAAAGAACAACAAATTACCTGTGGTCCTGACGTCCACATGCCACAGCTCTTAACATTTGTATGTCTCTTGTGATCTTGCATGGATAATTTCCAGGGCTCAACTCCTTCACAGATAATTCAGGAATGAGAGTCATAGCTCTTTCCCACTTCAAACAGACAGTATGAGTTTAATAGATGTAGAATTCCTAATAATCCTGTTAAATGGCTTAATCTTGAGACTATTAATCATATTAAATTTTCACTACTTTCTGCTTATTCCTGGGCCTATCTTTACCTGTCCAGTTCTAGAAAATTGGTATATACATTATCTTATCCTTCTTTCCCTAGAATCTTGGAATGTTTAAGAAATTCTCTATGGCATTCAACCTTGTATTTTCACAGGACTTAGCATAGTGCTTTGCAGGTTTAATGGTTCTTAATACCACAATATAAGTTGATTTGTAATTTTGGAAGAGAATGGGTATATAGTTGATAGACTCATGGTATTTTTTATCCTAGTGCCTTCCTGAGGAGCAAACTGAAGATCAGAGAGAATAGTAGCTTCCTAGACTCTAAACTCTAGATAAATTAAAATTAATAACAAAATGAATATTTTAAAGAAGGCGTAAGATTCCAGGGCTAGGGAGTGGCAAAACTGAGACTAGAATCCAGCTCTTTTGCCTCCAAATCTTCATCAGTACCATGTTATCTGTTTCATGTGAACAACTGGCAAAGTTTAACCAAAAGGGCTGCAGGTTTTTGTTTGTTTGTTTGTTTGTTTTTAATGGACTCAGATTCTGATAGAATTTCATGCTTCCTCGGGTTTATGCATTTTCCCTCCATTTTTGCCATCAAGGCTTTGTATGCTTATTTTTTATTCTATTTGAAGGAAAGAGCTCAGGATGACTTATTCTTTTAATGTTTCCTGGTCCCCATCCTTCTGTTGTCTACTTTTCTTTGCTTTTCAAGGGTAAAAAGGCAAGTGATGAATGGGAAAGATGTCAGATAATAGAACTTTTAATTCATGTTTTTGTAAGGCTCCGTGATTACTTTAGTCCTTCATCTGGCTGTAAGAGGAGATTCATTACTGAAATATCATTGAATGAGCCAGTTTATGCTTTATTATTCTTTGCTTTATTTTTAGGATAACCTCTTCTTCATGCTTCATTGTCTGAAGGTTGAGCTTTTGAACAAAAACAAATCACATTTAGAAATACTAGATCTTAGTAATTTTCCTTTTCATTCAGCCATTTCTTGACAGCTGCTTTTGCCCCAGATTGATTATTTGTCTGGGAGAAAAGTCTTCATCTCTCTGTTCAGTAGCTTAAGGGAGATTATGGACAGAGTCTTTGGATTTGATTTTCTTCTCCTTTTGCAATTAACTTGACCTTCTTGTGACTTCAAGACGGACTGTTAAAGCCAGAATGTTAACCTGAAGCAAGATGTTTGATACGCTTGCTTTGAAGGCATCTTTCCCTTATCACACGGATGCTACTGGACTTTGTTAGCATATTGCCCCAAATAGAATTAGGTTTATAAGGGAACAAATAAAAAGGTTTTCTTTAAGTGATTTTTTATACTTTGACTTCTCTAAGAGCAAGCTCTTGCCTGTTTAATCAAGGATTGCCTAGTAAGTTTGAAGCTGTAAGTGGAAGCTTCAGATGTCTCACATACATGATGGAGAAGATGGGTCATTAGACACAACAGTCTTCTATGTACATGGAAAGCCAACAGCTATCAATTCTGAAACTGAAAGCAGCAGTAGTATCTGAAGGGTAACGGGTTTCTAATTGAAATGTTCAGTTTCCATGACCTGTGCTTGCAGTGTCATCCTTTGAGAGGCCTTTGTGATGGGACAGGTACTTGTGATCTCTGTGCGGCTGGAAAACAGCCGGGGTTGCTCCAGGTCAGCAGGAGCCCTGAGACCGGATAGGGGAAGCAGGTCCTGTGAAGGGGGTCTAAGGGCGGCTGTTTATTTTTGACACTTGAAAACTAAAGCTATATTTGTCACATCAGCAGTTCTGGGTTTTGTATTGTTTGTTCTGTTTTAAGGGGGTGGGGGGAAAGCCATTTATTTCTTTTCCAGCCATGAAGAGGGAACCAACTCTAAAAAATTCAAGACTGAGGAAGGGGAAGCCCACTTTAGTCTCTCCAGACTGGCCGAAGGCAGCGTCACCAAGGTAAGCAGCACCTGTCCAGCATGCCGTACCCGGTGCAGGAAGGTGGCAGCTGGGGGAGACTGCAGCAGTGTTTGTTAGTCCTCTCAAGCCTTAAACCCTGCAGGCACATCCCGTACTTCTCCCTTTAAGTAATTACTCTCAGTCAATTGCCTGTGGAATTATCTTTATGATATACAGAATGCAGAGCACCCTCTGATACACAGAACATGGAACATTTCAGTGGTAGTGCTTTTCGTAGAGATTTTGTTGTTGTTGGCTTCATTTTGCAGCTTTCTGTTTAGTCAAAGTGATAGGATACGTGAGTCTTATTCTCCAGGTATGTAAAATCTTAGTGTAGCTCTTCTTTCTCATGTACCACTTCCGGACAGGGTTCACAAGTTTAGGGTTTCCCCAAACCAAATCTCCTTTGACACTCGAGATCTTCTTTATTTAATGGGAAGGCTTTTGGAACTTGAACATGTTGCCTTGTTTTAAGTGGCATCATTTTGAATCAATGGATCTTAAAATTTGTCCCTTACTAGCCAAATACACTAGGAAGAAGTTAGCCCTAGGGCATGCCTTTTCCCACCTCAAAAAGAAATGCTCTCAGAAAAACTGAATGTCTGAAAAATCATTTGGGTTTTATTTCAGTGTTTTATAGTGAAAGGAAAAAGAAATTATGACTTTATTTGTTCTGTGAGCTCTTCGGACTGCTATACCAGAGCAGACTGGGAACCTGAGTACATTTTATGCCCAGGTTTACCAGCCATAATAGAACCCCATGGTCTTCTCCCCTGTGAGCTAAATGATACTTAGGCCCTAGTTAGGTAGGGACTGGAAGGTTAAAGACATAAGTATGATCAGAGAGCGCCATAGAGTGTGGCAGAGATTTTCATCTTTGAAACTAGCACTGCAGTAAACCTGAAAACATGATCTGCTTTTACTGTTGGGGGACATCTTCATTTGGGCATGTTTACATATTCCACCAAAACTTCAATGCCAAAGGGTCAGTAGTAGTCCACCCAAAAAGGGCAGTTCAGTGAGAATCAAGCACCAGGCTGTTATTTCTCATGTCATCTAGTAGGACAGATATATTTGGCACTGACCCCACACTGCAGCATCCTCCCCTTCCTAATTGGTTGCATGTCAGGAAGCTCAAGCAATCTGTCACATAAAGCCTTCAAGCAGGGCTGGCTGGTGGCTAGGTAGTAATGCTGCTGACCCCTCTGGAAAGAAGTCAGCTTGCATAAAGGGAGGTAAGTGAAAGTACAGACAGCAGCTGTTAATATATCTGCTAGCTTTTAACAGAACCCTGGAAATGAAAATGAATACAAAAGGCCTTCACTTTGTCTTTGATTTTATTTGATAAGAGGACACTTGCTACATAAGCCACCTTGTCTTGCCTGGGGTGCGGCCCTAAAGAGAAATGATCTGCAGGTTTAATGTCTGTGGGTGTATTCCAGGTTGGAAGTGTCAATCCTGCTGAAAACTTCCGTGTTCTGGTGAGGCAGAAGAATGCCAGCTTTGAGGAAGGTGAGTGGTACTGCATTTAAGGGAAGGTATTTAATTAGGTGAATGGATTTAAAATCTTGATTAAAAAGATTTGTTTGTTTTAATGCCATTTATAGCAGTTTTCTTGTGGATCTTCGTGTTGTTCCTTATTAGTGAGCTCACTGAGACATTATGAGCACGTGAGGGTGAACTCAGCACAGGTCTGCCCAAACAAAGGACTAATTTCTGAAGAAAACCATGAGCCAGACCTTGGAGCTTTTAGTTCCACTTCAGTGAAGTTCCCTGGGTTACTGTGAGTGAGCTTGGAATAAAACATTTTTGTGTGATAGCTTCCTGTTTTCTGAGACACATAATTCTTATTCTAAGCCTAAGGGTTTAAGCCCTTCACAGACCAGAAAGATCTTGCTGCTGCCCCTTGATTTGATCCTTCTGAAATTGACTACATTCTCACATTTTTCTTACCAGATAGAACTTAGAATTTCATTTGGACTTGGGCTAATATTAGAACAGCTTCCAGGAATGGACAGAGGGTCTTCGACTGACATTCGTACACTTGATTGTGTTCAGATTCCTGCTCATTTACCCCTTAAAGAGTGGCAGCTGGCACATGTAATCCTGAGTTTTGTGTGTACAACAGTATTTGTTCTTGTTGCCCAGGGTCAGGCCTTCCGTGTGAGTATTTATGTTAATGTGTGCACAGAACTTTCTCTTGTAACTTTTTGGCATTTTAGGGGGAGAAATGACTCCTAAATGCCTAGACCACTACTCCATTTTAGTTTAATCATCTGTAGTGCCAGGTGTAGGTCTAGGTTACCTTACTACTTTGAGTTTGAGAATCCTAGCAAGATTCCTGGACATGCTGTGCTGTTGCTAAAGGTAGTCATAACCAGCTCAGCCTGAGAGAGGAAGAGTGTATCATTTACCAGGCCAGGCCTTGTTGGCAGCAAGACCAAAGGCCAAACTGAGAATTTCCAGAGGAAGACCAGCTCTGTCACCATGGTAATGTGCATTCTTTTAGGTGGATTATGTATGTTTTGTGTTTTGAGATTGGAGAAGATTTTGTGTTTTTGAAGAAAGATTATGGCCTTCTTAGCTTTTGATTATATGTTGTCAGTTACTTTGGCCCAAGTCAAGGGTCCTCCCTTTGGAAGTGATTGGTCTCCCTGGTTGGTGTAGGTATGGTCTCTTCAGGGTCTGAATCCAGCATCATCACCGTTATAAACATATCTGCTAGCGTCCACTGTGTTCAAGTCACTGTTCTAGCACTTCGTTATATTTTTTGTCTCAGTTACCTACCCCACATAGCAATCCCACAGAGTCACATGCCCAGGCAGAGAAAATGTTAGAGCTTTAACAGCTGGTGCCAGAATTTTCTGAAAATTCTTCAATTTTTCTAATTGGGAAAATACATTGGTAAGTGCTTGGGGTAGAAATAGAGTCTCCGTCTAGGCTTGGTTGTTGGTCAGTGCTGGGGTTCAGAGGAGAGGGAAGCTTCTAGCACCATAGAAGCAGGAAAACTGGAGCTTAGGAGAAGAAAGGGCAAGGAGAAAAAGGTATAAAAGGTAAGAGGGAGAGGAAGTGAATGAATCTAAGGGCACAGCGTTCTGTAATATGCCCCCAGCCCATGACTGCAAATATCAGTGTCAGCAATACCAGGATGCTTGGTTTGAGTGCTCTGGTGAAGAGGGAGAGTTTTGGGTCTTGAATGAAGTTCAGGCAGAGCAGAGAAAGCACCTCAGAGCACAGAAGGCCAGAGTCTGAAGGGATCGGGAGGTGGGAAATTCCTCAGTTTTCACATCTGAGGTAAACATGTTTCCCCTAGGCCTTGCAACTGGGCATCTGAAGTAGATGTGTGAAAGTAACAAGGGCAGTGACCCCTGGATGGCATGTAGGTTACAAATAGGTACTATTACCCCCCCTTTCCCGCTGGAAAAACTATAAAGCTGGAAGAGATGAACTACCCCCAAAGTCACACAGTGACTCCAATCCATTTCTCTTAAAATACTGGATTGTTCTGCGTAGCCTTATTGCTTCTCTGAATCCTAATGGCCTCTTTTCCTACATATTGTTTTGTTTACATATTATAAGGTCATGAATTTAAAACCTGGATCTATAGATAGGACTTTTGATGCATAGACTGTGCTTTTATGTTGAATGTGATTGACTCCTGGTGTGTTGCTAGCATTGTGATGGGGAATGTCCCTCTGTACTCTGTCTAGGACTTGGTCACTCAGAGCTCTCCAGTGACCTCACAAAGCAGACTTTTTGCAGAGCTATAGGAAAATGGGATTTCCTGCCTGTTAACTAGTTCTTTGTGGTTCTAAAGCCTTTCCTAGCTTTCTTAAAGCTTCAAAAATGTTGTTTTCTCATTACTTTTCCCACCTTTGTTCTTCTGCTGGGGCATGTCTTTACTAAGCCAAGACCCACTTCCACGGTAAGCCCAAAGTACTCCTCCAGTCTTTAAGGTGCCCACCTCATATTGATCATTATCCTTTCTGGAGTTATCTGTCTAGGGCAAGGGAGGGACAAGCTGTTCTCTTTTCTCCATTATATCTATTTTTAAAATTCATTTGCTGAAAGCATGATCAATAATAAATAGTAAGATTGTTTTACCCTCAGTTAGAACTTGGCCCTTTTACCTGTTGCTATAAAATAAAATGTGGGTGTAATTCTTTCTCTCTGGCCTAATAATAGCAAAGTCGTGCTGAGAGTATTGTGATCCTCTCCTCCTGACATCAGTAGTCTTCAGTAGGCAACTAGCTATACATTTTCTTATCTTCTGGTTTTGGTGTGAGGGATATATATATATACTTTTGTCCTAAGCTTATTGGCATAAAGGAGATAACACTGAAACCCAGGAACGTGTACTTTCTAGCTGCTGATGCTTCTGTAAGCTGTCTGTGATTCTCAAGTGCCCTTCTTTTTCTGGCCTCTCCTCCTTTCCCATGCATCCCGCCATTCTATCACTACAGTTTTACAATAGAAAAATTCTTGACCACAGATGTATATAGAATAATTGTGAAAGTGGAGTTGTTTCCCTCACCCAGCATTTATAAGCGCATCTGTTACCTGTAGTTGTAGGTTACTGGAAGAACCTGAGTCCGTAGAGTTCTCAGACTCCTCGGGGTTATCCACTTACTAGGAACACCTTCTCCACCAGCTGCTTAGCAGGGCTTCTTAGGAGATTTCAGGTTCTTTGTCTCTTCCCTGCTTTTACTTAAGGAGGGTGCTAAAGTGATCAAAAGATGGACAGCCAATTGGAAAAAGAATCGCCACATTACTTCAGTCCTCCAAATGATTGCTATGTGGTAAGAATGTGTCTGGAATTATAGGTTTCCACAGAGTATGAGATATTATGTAAAGTAGCTTAAATATACCTGGCACATCAGAAACAGGTCCTCTGAAGACCTCAAAAGCCAGAAAAGATGGATATTTGGAGACAAATGAAAGGATGGAATGTAACTTTTTATACTATGAGAGGATTCTTCCATAAACCTGTTTTGCCACTTAGATTGTAGGTTCTAAATTAATTAGGCATCTGAGTAGTGACAGGGTGGTGGAGTTCCATTCTACCAAATTGAATTCAGGAATATGATTGGTTTAAAAAAGCAAACCTGTCAAGAAAATATCCTAAGTAGAAATGGTATAGACTCCTATTTGGAGTCTGATATTTAATGTTAGATTTGCATAACAAGTGAGCAGTAAAGTGCACATATCTATTTGATTAGATTACTATTACTTTATTCTGTGGCTACTAAAGCACATCATTTTTTCTAATATCTTTTATCTCAGTGTTTAGATCACATCTCATCCTCAAGTCTTTTTGCCTTTGTTCTCCAACTTAATCTTATTTTTATTCATCAAACAACACTCTTTCAATTTTAAAGGGCATTTCTTAAAATTTACTTCTGAAGACCTTCCAACACTAGGTAGAATGTGGTATAATTAGTAATAAAATTATATCATTCAGTTCTGTTTTTTTGTATGGTATCTCATTTGCACAGAAGTTTCCTTACATATATCTATGATTTTTTGCCATTGAATCAAGCCCTAAATTGTGCTTTCTCAAGAGTTGGAATCTAAGAGAAATTTCCCTTGTGTTTTCCTTTTCTTAAAGGGCCCTGATTTATCTAATCTTGGGTATTAATTATGTAACTTATCATAGCTTTTCCACATAAAAATGAGATAGTAAAATACGGCCTTTATCTGTTGTTTTGCACAGAGATGGTATATTTTTTAAAAACTTCTGTCAGATACCTTGAACATCTTGAAGGATACAAATACAAATAGTAACTAAAATTTTAAACATCTTTACCTCTATAAAACTTTTAACAGTTTGACATACTTTCTTAGTCCTTTCCCAAAATAACAGTGATGCATCTAGCCATGAGAAAAAATATGCGGACATGATTACCAATTCTAGAGGTTTAGTCTGAGCTTTATATTTTTTATTAAACATCTTACTTGTTCGTCACTGGGTTCCTTGACTGACTTTTAAATTGTTAAACCCCAGAACTTGATGATCCAGGCTTATTTTATGTCTCATTTATCAATGATAAGTAGTCTCATTCAAAAACAAAAATTAGTGTATTTGAAATTATAAAGGGTACCTTATAAAAAGGGGGTGTTATTATTTGATGTGGTGATTATGTATCAGTGACCCTTCGTGTCTTGTCACATCTGATGTGTGGGTGGACTAAGTCCCGGAGTACCTAGTTAAGATGACTTTGCACAGGTTATTGCAAATGTGTGGGAAACACTGGATCAGATTCCAGAGAGCCAGCTCTTGGCCTCTTGTGGCTTCAGCTTCTTCATGGTTGCATCCTTTTCACTAGATGACACAACACTACCCTAAAGTTTACATTTTAATATAATAAAACTCATCGACCAAATAATTAAAATGAAATCACTGAAATGAAGACAAAAATAAAATTAAAAAAGACATGACATAGAAACCGAAGACCATTATACATAACCACTTTAAAGTGTTTTCAGTTCAGTTTTCAGCAGCTCTATCTAAAATGCCTCTCTCCATTCTTATTCAGCTTCCAAAATCCTGTGAAGTGCCTGTCAATCTGTGAATCAGAATATGTCTAATTACAGGGTATGAAAATGTAGCCTGGCTATCTGTTAAGAAAGAAAGCCAACTGGTAGTGTAAAAATAAAAGCCTATTTGCTGCTGTTATGTTCCCAGTGAACGCTGAGATTTCTCTTGAGAGCATAGAGGAAGTCTATATGTAATATATAACAGTGGTTTGTTTTCTCATCCCAGGTGGTAAAGTTGCTTGCCTTATTTTTTCTCTTTTTATGTTAAACATGGAAAGGATATTTTCCCCTCTGGCTGAATGTGGAACTCATGTGAATGCTTTCCCAGCGTCTGAACAACTGGAAAAGCACAGAATCTGTTCCAGCCCGCTTTGACATAGCGACCGGTCGGCTTGCCCCGCTGACCCATGCCAGTAGTGCAACAAGGCAGGTGCTCACAGCGGGCTCTGCTGGCAACGCAGACGTAATAATGGGTGCCTCAGAGGAAGCGCATGTTAACCAGCTTGCTGCTGGAGTTCACCCTTGCATTGAGTGCTAATGAGAGTGATTTGTGAGACAGAGGGCCCTTGAAGTACTTACTCCTGGCAATTTCTCTTGCTCCTGGTTCTTTCTCTCTGCCTCCTATAAATTCTACAGTTCTTCCGTACGTGGTAGATCACTGTCATCCAGGGCATGGCCCTGGTTCTCCTGGAATTGGGCTGTCTTCAAGATTGCTTCTTAAGCCCAGCTGGTTGGAAAAGGAAACTGATTTCAGATTGTGCTGATGTGCAAACTGCTTTAATCAGCAACTTAAAGTGGCTGCTGTGGCAAACAACAGAAGCTCTTGACCAATTAAGATGTTTCGGGATGGATGTTTGGCTTTTGTTAAAATAGTCACTAATCAGCTGAAACAGCTTGAAGTCCCACTTAAATACAATAAAAGTGTTTTGGTCCTTCCCTTTTATATTGCAAGCCCGAGGCAAAAAATATGCTGACATAGAAAGAAGTGGCAAGTATAATTTGATATGGTTAGGCCTGTCTGGTATTCGTGTCTACATAAAACTTTAAAAACTGGTACACTTGTTTCTTTGGCCAGAAAAGGGGAGTTTGGTTCAGATATAGCACACAGTTTCAGCACAGCTTGAGAATGGCATCAGCATAGATGTCTTTGAACACAGGACATAAGTTAGCTATTTACTTTTTATTTTATTGTATTACTTTTTTTATAGTTTCTTGTGGACAATTGGAGAGAAATCTTTAGTTAATAGTTATGATTAAAGAACCTTGTGTAGACTGAATTCCCCACCCCTCAAGTTTATACATGTTAAGACCCTAACTCCTAATGTGATTGTGTTTGGAGATGGAGTCTTTGGGAGGTCATTGGGTTTAGACGAAGTCATGAGAGTGTAGCCCTCATGATGGAATTAGTGTCCTTATGAAAAGAGATGCCAAGGTCAGTGCTCTCTCTTCCCTTCCTCTTCTCTGTTTTCTCTCTGCCATCTGAGAAGGCAGTAAGAAGGTGACAGTAAGCCAGGAAGAGAACTCTCACCAAAACCTGGTGATGCCAGGTGTTAATCAATTTATTGTTTTTCTATTACAATTGTCCCACTTTTTCCCCTATTGCTCCCCCTCCTCCCACCCACCCATTCTCCCACAGTCAATCCCCACCCTGTTGTCCATTTCCATGGGTCATTCATGCTGGTTCCTTGACTAGACTCTTTCCCTTCTTTACTCCCTTCTTCAATTTTCTAGTTAATGAACATGGAATATTTTTCCATTTATTTAGATCTTATTTACTTTCTCTCCATAGTGTTTTCTACTTTCTATTGTACAAGTCCTACACTTCTTTTGTTAAATTTTTGCCAACTCTTTTATTCTTTTTAATGCTGTTGTGAGTGGAATTTTTTTGAAGTTATTTTTGGGGTTATTTGTTTATAGTATATAGAAATACTGATTTTTGTATATTGATCTTATATCTTGCATCCTTATTAAACTTGTTTTTTTAGTTCTAGATGCTTTTACATTCTCCTTAGACTCTTCTACATATAGGATCATATTGTCTGAAAATAAAAGCAGTTTGCTTCTTTCTTTCTATCCTATTTGCCTTTATTTTGTTTTCCCGATTGTACTGGCAGGAATATCCAGTACAATGTTGAATAGAAGTAATGAGAATGCCTCACTCTTTAAATGAGCCTCATGTCTAAGAATCACAATGCAGCATGGAGGAGCAGTGTGTGTTCTGCTGAGTTTGGCTTAATCATTGGAACCAGGTGGCCGGCCATCGTCTCATCCACTTTGGGGTTCTAAATTCTTTCACCTGCTCTTCTTAGTATAAAGGATAAAATTGTAACCACCTCCAGAGCCCTCTTTGAGTGGAAGTGAGGGACAAACCATCACTTAAAGATTCCAGCATCACTGAAATGCCATTTGGTTTCACCGAATGGGCTGAGGAGTCACCCTAAATTTAGAGTCTGTATGCTGTTATGATATGTCACCCAGCAGCCAAGCAGCTGTCTACCAGGAATTAACTGAAAGTGACTATTTCTGTGATTATTTGTGTTTACATCTTTTGGCTGAAGGCACTCACATCCCCCTTTGGGTTTATCACTTTCAATATTTCTTGGCTGTGTCAGCTGATTTCTGACACATTGGCAGCCTTAGTTTAAGAGATGAATGGGTTCATGAATGCTGAGTAATGATGTTGAGAAATTCTGAGTGAGTCCTGGTTTTGTGAAAATGCTGACTCATGATTTTGTGAAACTGCTGAGTCATGGCGATGAGTTGCCTAGTCATGGTGTTTTGCATTCCAAGTTACGCGGATGCGAATTCCAAGTCAGAGGGACATGAATGTCCAGTCGTTTGTGCAGACTTTCTCATCAGTTCCAACAGGCTTTTTTAATGGTAAACTTTTCATTTTTCTAATACATTCCTCTAAAACACATTTTATCTCCCAATGCAAAGTGGCCTTGTCCTCCCCATGCCTCTGAGCAGTATCTGTCCCTAGGACCATGACCTCTACATTAAGAAAAGTCTCCAGGTGTTTGAAATCACAACCAGGTTAAGAACAGCCGGACAAAGTCTCTCTGAGGTTCTGTGGATGTGACAGCGCCCTGACTCCTAAGTCATTCACGTTTACACCAGTCTAGCCCAAATGGGGAAACAAGTGCCATACAGAACTTATACGTCCAGATGCAGCCACTACACATGAAAACACGATGAAACAGCCCATTTCTCTGCATCACAGCCCTGGGAGAACTTGAAGGTGAATCTCACTGCTTATTCCACGAACAGTCGTTGTCAAAGAAAATACACACAGCCTTGGTGACTCTCATGTTTCCTATTTGCATCTTCTTACCAGTTCCTGGCTCAAGCTTAGAAACCTGTTCTGGATTTAACATTTGTTGCAGTTACTCAAGGCAAATGCTGTGACTCATACCTTGCACTCTTAATACCAAAGTGACACTAAGCACAGCCATTAATTCCTTTAGAGAGGGACATCCTGTCCGAGCTTTGAAATATTTTCTTTACTCCTAAGGTTAGGTTATTTAGGGCATTCTTATAGGGTAAGAATTGTTAATACCTAGGCTATGGATCACTAAGGGGTTTTGTCCTATAGGAACCTAGACTTATTAGACAGGCTTTGTCATGAGAACGGGGCTTCCGTTATTTTGAGGTAAGAATACTCTGCTGAAGGACTTTGTGCCTGGGCCCCTCTCGGTTCCAGATGCTCTCTTCTTACTCAGTTTTAACATTCCTCTGAGATAAATGTAGATCCTTGAAGCCATGGGTCTTCTAAGAGATCTACAACGGGGGGCAACATCACTCTGCCCTAAGGGATAAACATCCATTCTTCTCCTGCTAAGTATGGCGAACTTTGTAAAAGCTTTACTCTTAGATGTTTTGCTAATGGAGACCTTACTGTTTGTTATCTGATAATCTAGTTTTCTTTATGGAACTTAGCATACTTGTAGAAATTTAAATAACTATCATTAGTTTGTTTTTTCCCTTAAGCTGTAAGCTTTACCAGGGCCGAAGTTCTGTTTTGTTCATCACTATATTCCAGCACTTCGCATATAGGTACTCAAATACTTGTTGGCATACTAACTCACATTATTTCACATCTCTAGGATGTGTCTCTCATGAAATTTGGAGAGTCATGGGCCTGCTTAGGCCTCCTCGTAGCATGGTAGCCAGGTTCCAGTAGTGAGCATCTTAAGAAAGCAAGGCAGAAGTACATGGCACTTTTTGACCTAGACTGGGAAATCATGTACTGTTACTTCTATCATACTAGGCATGGTTTTTTGTGGGAAGCTTTTTAATACTAATTCAGTTACTTTACTTATTAGAGATTTAGTCAAACTTTCTATTTCTGCTTGACTCAGTTGTAGTAATTTGTGTCTTTATGAGATTTGTCAGTTTCATTTGTCTAATTTGTTTCCATAATATTCATATTTTTCCCTTTTAGGTTCTGTGAGCTGATAGTGATGTGCTCTCTTTTATTTCTGATTTTGATCATTTGTATCTTAGCTTTTCAATTGGCCAAAGTGAAGGTTTATGATGTTAATAAGCAAAATTTAACTGACTAAATTTGAAGATCTAATTGGCTTTATTAACCAACTCATGAATCAGGCAGCATCTCATCTAGCAAGCAGATAAATACTCTAGGGGGTTATACAAGATAGAAGGCTTTTATAGAAAGGAGTGTGGGACAAGGAAGTCATTGGCAAGAGGGAAAAAAGTCCATTGGAGGAAGGTAAGCATTCAGGTGACAATGGTTTTTCATATGTTGAGCTATAGTGTTTCATTGGCTGGGCTTTTGCTGGGCCAAAGGAAGTTCTTTTCTCCTGCCGGAGTAGTAGAGTAGCATATAGTCTTCCCTCATCACGGGTATTACGTTCTAGAAGCACCCCCCCCACCCTCACCCCACGATAGGTGAAAATCCGTGAAATAGGAACCTTACTTTTATTTTAGTATTTATATATATTTTAAGGCTTTATAAACCCTTCCCACACACTAATAAACCATTTCCAGTCCCTTATTAACCTTTCCCACTCCCTTATTATCCTTTTCCACACTTTTATAAACACTACTTATGTTCTTAAACATATTCTACACTCTTAAACCTATGTAACTTTAACAACATATGTATACAGTACCACAAAATTCTGTGATACAGCGAAAAACCCGCGATAAATAATTAAATATAATATTTTTAAAAATCCCGCGATACAGTGAGGCTGCAATAAGTGAACCTCGATATAGAGAGGGACTACTGTACTTCCTGTTTGGGAATACAAGGCAGTCTCTTCCTGTTGAAGTCTGTAATTGACGGGGAATGGGAGGCTATGAGAGCTCCCTCTACAGGCCTTCCTGACTCTGATTTTAGTTGAGATTTCCTTTATTAATTTTCACAATGAATTTCATCTTTTATAGACGATCCTAACTAACTTTTAGTTTTATTGATTTTTCTCCATTATCATTCTTTTTCTATTTTATTGCTTTCTAATCTGGTCTTTATTATTCCCATCCTTCTGCTTGCTTTAGATTTAATTTGGGCTCCTTCTAATTTCTTAAGATAGAAACTTAGATTATTGATTTGAAACCTCATTTCTTTTCTAATATAGTCGTTTAAAGCTACACATTTCCCTCTAGCCAGTTCTTTAGCTGCACATCATAAATTGTGACATTGTGGTACATTGTATTTTCATTTTCATTGAATTCAAATACTTTCTGATTTCTTTTGTGGTTACTTTTTTGACACTTGGATTATTTAGAAGCGTGTTGTTTAATATCCAAATATGGAAGATTTCCAAATTTCTTTCTGTTATTGATTTAAATTTAACTCTGTTGTTATTGGAAAACATTTTGAATGGCTTTAGCCCTTCTAAATTTATTGAGACTTATTTTATGGCTTAGCATATAGTCTTTTTTTGTTTTTTAATCATTTTTTCAATTATTTATTTATTTATTTATTTATTTTTAGAAAGAAGGGAAAGGAGAAAGAGAGGGAGAGAAACATCACTGTGTGGTTGCCTCTCACATGCCCCCAACTGGGGACCTGACGTGCAACCTAGTCATGTGGCCTGACTGGGAATTGAACCAGCGATACTTGGTTCGCAAGCCGACACTCAATCCACTGAGCCACAGCAGCCAGGGCCAGCATATAGTCTTTTCTGACAAGTGTTCCATATGCCCTTTAAAAGAATGTGTATTCTGCTATTGTTCAGTCGAAGGTTCTATAAATGTCAGGCCAGTTGGGATGATAGTTTTTCAAATCTATATCTGTGTTGATTTTCTGACTAGTTGTTCTCCATGATGTGTTGTTTTGTTTTTTAAATATTTTATTTGTTTATTTTTAGAGAGAGGGAAGGGAGGGAGAAAGAGAGGGAAAGATAGATCAGTGTGTGGTTGCCTCTTGTGTGCCTACTACTGGGGACCTGGCCTGCAACTCAGGCATGTGACCTGACTGGGAATGGAACCGGCAACCGTTTGGTTCGCAGGCTGGTGCTCAGTCCTCTGAGCCACAGCAGCCAGAGCTCCATGATGTTTTGAGTATTGAAAATTATTCATCTTGAGATTCTTTGGGCTAGTGAGACCTTTACAATTTTTGCCTTACCTAGCGAAACAAAAATCTAGAGACTCAGGTGAATTTTTACAGAGTAGCAATAAAGAAAACATTGTCAGTTCAGGTAATAAAGTGTACTTTAAATAAAGGTTGTCAGGTATGGGAATACAAAAAAAACAGATACATGTATTACAAAATTATGTTTGTGTTTCAGAATCATCTGCTTCATGGGATACATTCATAAATGACAAGCTTACTCAGTACAGGAAAAATTGTGTAGCTTTCAAGAACTTATTAGAGCACAAAGATGGTTACTTGTCAATAATGAAAGCCAATTTACATTGTAGTGACAATAGGTATTTTATCTTATTTTATTGTTGACAATATATGTTTTTGTATATCAAGCCTTAGGTCAGTGTTTATAAATATGGAAAACTTATAAATTCATGATCCCGTCCTTTCATTTGTTTCTTTTTTGGTGCCGTTTCTCAAGGTTTATTTTGATTGATTCATTATTTATCTAATACACTGAGATTATATATGGAATAATTAAGGTTGGATTATCACATAACTGTTCCCTTTCCTGATTACTTCTTAGATGGACTCTAATGCAGCCAACAGACTCATATATTGGAATTTTAAATGTATTTAATTATAGGAAGGGTTGAATCTGCAAACCAAAAATAAAATTTGCCTACAGCAAATCTGGTTCAAATTGGTAGACTTTCATGAGAACAGGGGGTGAAATTAAATAATTTCTAAGGTCCTTTTTAATACCACCTTTTCAGTATATGAATAATAAATAGAAAAAAGTAAATGGTTCAGAAAGAATAAAACAGAAAGAGAAGTAAAAAAATCAATGAACTAGAAGTATTTTGAGCTTCACCATTAGTAAATACCAACCCATGAAAAATGTCTTTCCATTTAGGACTCACTAGAAATAGAACAACCATTATCGTCTACCTATATGATAGCTTCCTATATGACTCAAGATGATTTAATTGCTCCTGGGCTTTTCCTCACTAAAAAATAAATACATGCTCATTGGAAAAAACCAAATAGTTATATAGCTGTACATAAAGTTAAAAAGGAATGTCTCCTTCATTGTCCTCTCTTCCAGACCCTCCTGACACCTGCATTCTTTACCTTGCCTTCTTACTGTTTCTTCACAGGAATAACCATGCTGATCCCTGTTGATGCTCTATATTTTAGTCAAGATGGTTAATTGTTTTGGGGTATGGAAAATTGGAGTTATAGCCATAGGTAGTACATTTTGCAAAACCCCCCCCCCATTTCCAGTGGGATTAAGCAGTTTATCTAAGAGGAGAAAAAGAAGCTTATAATAAAATGGTATAGGACTAAGTCATACTTGGTAAGCAACAACCAAGTGCCTGCATATGTACAGTCATGACAGGGTTGGAAATGAGCTCATTCACACATACCTGCACACAGCTCTTACACAGCCTGTTACTTTTTGTCTGTGTATTTCTATTTCTCAGAACTTTATTTTAACCGTTTTTATCTGTAAAATTAAGGTGAAGGGTGGTGATAAAAAAAATTCTAGACTGGCCATTTCCCTTAGTGATAACCTATACTGAATAGGCAGTGTATGGGTTTTAATTGAAGGAACACAAAAAGACATCTTCATTCTGTAGGCTTTTAGAGGAATAAATCAGTGAAGCCTAGATCCATTCAGCAAATGGGTAGCATCTTACTTGGTGGTAGCCATTGTGCTAAGACAAAGGCAGTAAACAATAACATATATATATAAATGGTGATAAGCACTTGTGTTAATTTCCTAGGGTTGCTGTAACAAAGTACCACTAACTGGCTAGCTTAAAACAACAGAAGTTTATTTTCTCACAGTTCTGGAAGCTAGAATTCCAAAATCAAGGTGTTAGAAGGGTTGGTTCCAAATGAGGAGTTAAGGGAGAATCTATTCCATGCCCGTCTCTTAGCTTTTGGTGACAGCTGGCAATCCTTGGTGGTCCTTGGCTTGTAAATGTATCACTCCAATCTCTACCTCCGTCTTTACATGGAGTTCTCTCTGTGTGTCTGTGTTCAAATTTACCTCCTATAAGGAAATTACAATCTCATCTTAATTTGATTACATCTGAGGTGGGCTGCCTCCAATACCCCGGCTCGATGGAGACTCCTTGTCCAGCAGAGGTTTCAGGATGACGGATGAAAGAGAACAAAATTACCCGGACACTGTCTTTTGTCTGGGAGGAGGAGAGGTGGCAAATAGTGGTAAGGAGCCCTGAACATCCCATCCTAGTCCCTTTTATTGAGGAGAGGATTCAGGAGATACAAAGTCAAGACTCATGAATCATTAATTAGCTTCAGACGCTTGGGTTACAGTTGACAGTTACTGATTACAGATATTAATGTAAAGAACACAGTGACCAGTCTGTTAAACATTCTGGCACCATACTAACATCAGGTGCAAGGCTTCATACATTTTTTCTATGCACTGTTTATAGTTAACTAAGAGATAAGAAAAGCAGAACAAGCTTTAAAGCATAATATGGATTCTTTAAATCTAATTCCCATGGGAATTTTCTGGGCGGCCTTCGAGTCATGCCTACCTCTGACCTTCCCAGTTTTCCAGTTGAGTCTTACAGGCCTAGGGGCCTGGCTTGTGGCTTGGGCTACAATTCTCGAAACCTCACAGAACAGTCCCCTACAATATCTCCAAGGATCCTGTGTTCAAATAAGGTCACATTCTGAGGTTCTGGAAAGGACATGAATTTGGGAGAACACTCTTCAACTCATGACAGCACTGTAGAAAAAAATAAAACAGGATGGTGGGATAGTGAATGCTTGGGTAAGGTAAGCTTGTGGTTTTATATAGAGGATCAAGGAAGATTCAGTTCTGGGGTGTCGTATGAACAGAATTGAGGAAAGTGGAGGAAAGAGCCTGGTGGATATCTCTGGGGAGAGCATGGCAGACAAAGGGAGCACCATGTTCCTCTGAAACGGGAGAGTGGCTTTGTCCAGAAAGGAGTTGTAAGGAGGCCAGTTTGGCTGGAGGAAAGTAGTAGAAGATGAGGTCAGAGAGGAAGCTGGGGCACATGTCAGGTAAGGCCTCCTAGACTTTTTGCTTTTACTCAGTGAAATGGGACACCACTGAAGAGTTCTAAGTAGAGAGTGGTCTGATTGATTTATGTTTTAAAAGGCGCTCTGGCTGCCGTGTGGAGAATGGACAAGGTTGAAGTAAGCAGGTAAGTTGGAAGGCTACTGTCATAACCCAAGTGAGAGAGGTGGTATTGGAAGTAGTGAGAAGAGGTCAGATTCTTGATATGTTTTGGAAGTAGAATTGGCAGGTTTTGCTAATGGTTTGAATGCAAGGTATGAGAGAAAGAAACAAGTCAGGGATGACTTGCAAGTTTTTTGGTCTAAGCAATTGGAAGGAATTGGTATTTACTCAGAAACAAAGGTCATCCTAAGTTGGTTATCCAGGCCTGGACTTAGGAAAAAAAGGTCTGGGAGAAGTCAACATAGAGATACTTTATAAAGGGATGAAATGGGATGAAATCCTTGAGTGGGAGAGGGTAATTTAGGTGCACAGATAGTTCATCCAAGACAGTAAGACTGAAGGCAGAGTATGAGTACAGAGGCAGATGGGTGACCAGTTTGAGGAACATTTGTGGAGGAGGTGGGCGTCACCTAAGCCATGCAAGGCTGGATAGGAGAGGGCTCAGAAAAGGATCCCAAGTGAGGCAATAGCCTAAATGATGGGGTGTCCTGGTGCTGTGGGTGCCGATAGGGCTTTCCCCAGAAATAAGGGATTTTTGTTGCTACTGTTGTTTCATCTCATCAGCTTACTGTTGATCATTTCTGACCACTTTGTACCTGTTTCTAATTCTCTTCTATTTTCTGATCATTTTTTGACCTGTCTCGTCCTTTTCCACGCTGACTACCACTATTCTAATTCAGGTTTTCATTACTTCACCATTTGACAGTTAATAGCATTCTCTACTAATTATCCTCAAGGTTGTTCTCATTCAGTTCATTCTGTATATTGGTATATATTTAGTTTCTTATAGCAGTACAGTTTGATTATGGCTCAGCCCTTCTTAATTATTCCCCACGTCTTCAAAATTAATGCCCCATTCCAGACATCCCACAATCTGGTCCCATCCTGCCATTCCAGACACATCTTCTGCAGGTCCCCTTTGTGACCCCTGAACCCAAACCAAACTGTATTCCTGATAATACCCTTGTGACATTGGCTTTCCTGCCTCTGTGTTTGCTTATAATATTCCTTCCACACAAAAAATGTCTATTCATTTTTTCTCATCTATTCTACAGAGATGCTTGTGATTTAAGAGTTAACGTGTCCTGGGATAGATGCTAATGTGCAGTAGTAGCTTTACTGTAGTGTGTCATTGTCAAAGATGCTGCTGCTGGCCCACCACAGTAGTGGCTTTATTGTGGTGTGTAAGTCATTATCAGAGATGCCGCAGCTAGTCTGCGATCAAGGAACCTCCATCTGTTTTTATGTTCTTAGTATGTCTGGCTAACATAAAGTTTTTCTGTTTCCATTGTTGCTTTTAACAAAAGCAGTACTTGGGAATAATAACAATTTGAATTTAGAATTATAGCAGAATTAATTCTTAGGTTCTTTAGATTAATTCATAAATTTTAGACCTATCAAAGAAGTAGAGAAAAAATATGTCTGTATTTTGAGCTGTACAGTATTATACAACTTTCTTCACAATATCAAGAAAAGATAAAGGAACAAAAAAAAAGAAGGATCTGAGAGGTCCTTAAGGAAAGTTATCATATAAATACTGGGCATCATTATTTGTCAATTTTTAGAAACATTTACCACATGTAATGCGTTGTAAAATTTCTGGTACTTGATATTTTCTTCAAAGAATGACTCTTAATTTCTGAGGCATCATAAAGCATTGTGTGCCGCCTCCCTCTCCTCCATCATCCGCAAAAGTACATTCAACCAGTGGCCACCCCGCTGCTCCCCTTGCTGAGGAGCCTGACACTGATCACTCACTGTGTCTCCTCAACTAACACATGAATTTCAGTTCCATTCAATTACCAACTTTTAATTGGATCCCATTGCCAGACTGGTCTCCTGTTCCAGAGTGTTTCTTCTTGGCTGCACTGTTACTATGGCTACTTGGTTCCTTCTGCTTACTTCCTACATTAGTTTGATGACATCCACCCAGGTATGAAGCTAGACAAGTCCAATAAAATTGTTACAGTGCGAACACTGTCATCTCGCATTCTGCCTTCCTCCTACAGCTCATCTGGAATGCGGTCAGGTTTAGATGGTAAGGCCCTGAATTCTCCTATATATCTTTTTGTGAACTTTGTCAAGTTTTAGAATTCTAGGGCCTTAGAAAATTGTGGAAGCCTTCTTTCTCTGCCCTCTACTCCCTACCTCTACGCCCACCACGTACTGTCAAGCATATGGCATATCCATGTATGTTACATAAACAAGCCGAGGAAATCACTTTCTCACGTGACGAGATCTTCCTTTAGCTTCTTTCTTATCCTGGCATCATGTCCCAATTTTGTACCTTAAGTGCATTCCTTTCAGGGTTGCCAGAATTAGTTACGCTAGAGTGGATTTTCTCTGGTTTTTCATTAACTGCTATCTGCCCTGTAAATATTGATAACCTGCAGGTTTTGTGGGCATGTTCAGTGGGTCTTGAATGCTTAAAGTGAATGTTACTAATTTAAAAAGAAAAGGGAGGGAGACAGACAGACCATAGAATGCCATGGAACCCACCACTGACCAGGAAACAAAATTTTTCAGCTGACTTGGGACCGGTCTCATACCCAGGTTATTTAAGGTGAGAAATATTATTCACCCGGAATGAAAAATACTTGCCGTAATGTTCTCTTACATGAAGTGAGCTTATAGCCAGTGGGCTAACTGGATGCCATTTTTCTAGTTTCTCAATTGCTTGCACTATCACCTGTTTTCTAGAGTAAGCTAAGACCAAGAGATCTTCAATATCATTTTTCCTGTGGCTAGAAAGTAGGCCTCACAGTTAGCTCAAATAAAAACAAAAATAAAACATTTCATAGTCTGCAGGAATGGATCCTGACAATGAAGACTTTGCATTTACTCTGCCTTGTGCCTGGGGTTTTAATTTAACACTTCAATGAAAAGGCTGCATTTACAAAGGGGGGAAACACCCAGCAGGACTTAACTTTTATTAGTGCAATTTGTAAGAAATTACTGCAGTTAATGAGAAAATCGTTAGGCATGAAAAAAATGGGCTGTGACTGAACTTGGAGAGTCTAAATGGTGAGGTTTTAATTGAGTTTTTAGTTAGTGGTAAGAACAACAATACTAAAGCAACCAGGGCTGTGTCTGTACAGTGGAGGCAGTCAGCACCTGATATACCTTAGTTCAATTTCCTGTGCCCCTGGGCATGCATAATATTGTAGTTGTAGTGTTCTGCTCTGTGTGGTATCCACTGACTTTTCCTGTTTTTAAAAGGGAGGCAGACACCTTCTGTCTGCTAGCTGAGGAAGTCTGGGCCAGAGTCTAGCGGAACAGTTTCTAAAAAGAGGAAGGACAGAGAAGGGGCAGAGAGCAGGACAGAGAACCATGTCTGCTTCACAGGCCATGGCTTAAAAACGAGACAACATTTAAACATCCTTTTTAGGTTCAAAAAGCGTATACTTTTTCCTTAATTCTCAGTTTCTTTTGTTGCCACCCAATGATTTCTTTTTCCCCAATAAGCCCACTAAACGAGAAACAAGAGTACAAGGCCAAGGAGCACAAATATTCAGGGCAGATTCTCCCTGGTATCTTAGGTCCGAACCCTTTTGGACGTGGAAGCAGAAAGGATAATGAAGAAATAAATCAGCATATATTCTGTCATTTAGAGGAAAAATATTTAGGATACCCTTTTTTTGTACTTAAATTTTCAAAGAAATATTACATTTGACTTCCACAAGGACATGAACGCCATGGAAGAGTTCAGTCTCTTCCAGTTCCTCTGGTTTATCATCACTGTCCCCACAATCTGTGGCAACTCTTTGCCGTGTTTTACAAGTTAAATCTGAAGGGAAGGGAAAATGTCTGTAGTTCTAAAGATGTTTCAAATAGAAGTGAAAGTCATATATTTTACATAATTCTGTTTTTTGGGGTTTTTTTTCAGATTTAATGTGTTTTATTGATTAAAATATTACATTTGTGCCAATTTCCCTTCCCTCTGCTCCCCTCCTCCCGGTGGCCCCCCTCCCTCCAGTTGTCCCCCCCTTTTAGATTATGTCCATTAGTTGTGCATACAGTTCCTCCCAACCTCTCTCCGTCTATTCCATTCCCTCCTACCTTGATCCCCAATTCCTATATCATCTCCCTCCCTTTCCCCATTCCCCCTCCCTGTTGACCTCCCCCCAATATGCTTCCCGTACCCACAGTTCCTTTTCCACTCTCGTTGCCTATTTAGTTTGCCTTTGTTTCATCTCCCTAGCTTCTGTTTTTTAAACCAGTCCCTTTAACATCTCATATAACAGTGGTTTGGATCTAATGAACTCTTTCAGTTTTATTTTGTCCTGGAAACACTTTCTCTATCCTTCTATTCTGAATGACAATTTCGCTGGATAGAGTATTCGTGGTTGTAGGTTTTGGATTTTCATTACTTTGAATATTTCTTGCCAGTCCCTTCTTGCCTGTAGGGTTTCCCTTGAGAAGTCTGCTGATAGTCTAATTGGGACCCCTTTGTACATAATTCTTTTCTTCTCTCTTGCTGCTTTTAAGATTCTCTCTTTATCTTTAATTTTTGACATTTTGATTATAATGTGTCTTGGAGTGGTTCTCCCTGGGTCCAGTCTCTTGGGAACTCTCCTTGCTTCCTGGACCTGCAAGTCTATTCCCTTCCCCAAGTCTGGGAAGTTCTCCTTTATTATATTTTCACTCAATTTTTCAAGTTCTAGTTCATCTTCCTCACTCTCTGGCAAACCAATGATTCTTATGTTGGGCCTTTTATAGCTGTCCCAGAGGTTTCTGATCCTCTCATTGTTGCTTCCCATTTCCTCTCTCTGCATTGGTTGACTGCTTGTTCCTTCTCCATATTCCAGTTTGTTGAAATGAACTCTGGATTTTTTTTCCTCATCATCTGTCTCGTATGTGGTTTTGTTCCTTTCGTTATGAATGTTTTTCGCTTCTTTCTTATCTTTTTCCTGCTCTTTTGTGAATTCTGTAAGCCACCTGATAACAATGGCCCAGAACTGAGCCTCTGACAGGTTTCTTATCTGTTCATCTGTCAGGTTCTCTATCTGTTGCCTGGTGAGCTGTGCCACCGGGATTTCTATAGTTGTCTGCCTCGTTTTGACAGATGCGTTTTGTTTTCTTGGGCCGGCTGTCAGGGGCAGTGCCTGTGTACGCGTCACAATTCAGCGACCGGCGCCTGTCCGCGACCTATTTCGCAGCCCTGTGGTGCTTTCTTTGGGGGCGGGGGTCCAAGATGGATTCACACAGTTATTCAGCTAGGAGACTGGGATCCGTCCTCCCGCCCCCCTGGGCCTCACTGTTCAAGGCGATGCGGTGGCTGCTTTCCCCAGCGCTGGGATCGCGCACTGCCAGGGGCTTGACCGCAGCCGGGATTTTTCGCCACCCCGCCGCTGTCCCAGGTGCGACCCCCCGCAAACAGCACTGCCCTCTTTAACTCTTACCTGCCCAAATGGCACCGCTGGTTTATAACTTCATATGTTGGGCTTCCGTGTAGTTTTATTTTCTGGAATTTCTAGTTATCCTTTGTTTTGAAGTAGTTGTATTCCTCTATAGTTGTAGAGGGAGACCTAGCGTGTCCGTCTAAGCCTCCATCTTGGCCGGAAGTCACATAATTCTGTTTTTGTAGTACAGCTTTTAAAAACTTAAATGGCTGGGGAAAACTTTAAATATGCTTGTGAACCTTTTCAATAACTTCAGTCAAATTTCATTTTATTCTACGTCATTGGAAAGAAAAAATACTATACTTTTTATCTTTCCTTATTATTTAAAGAATACCTTGTTAATTTCTATCTCCTGGAAATAGCCAGGCATAAAATGACGCATCCACCTCTGTGGGTTTATAACAACATGTTGTGCCTCCAGTTCCCAGATCCACTCCTCACCCTCTCCCTGTGCGTTGGATCGTGGGGGAGGGATGGGGCAGAGCAGGTTGCATTTCCCAGGCTTCCACATCTACTGGTTTCCTACTGGGTTAAGGCAATGGAAAGCCCTGGCGGGAGATTGGTGGGAAATGAGGAGAGAGGGAGGAGACAGGGTATTTCACTTTCTTCCTTTTTTTTCACTTTCTTCCTTAATGTGTTGGGCAGCATCTTCAGTCACCTGTGGTTCAGCTCTCATAGGAAAATGCCTTTGAGCCCTGGGTACATCCCTCTCCCTCCATTCCCTTCCCCTCCGCTCCCCTCCCCACACTGCCAAGGGTGCTGAGGACTTCTTGCTCTTTCTAATCTCTGGGTTGCAGCACTGTTCTCAGTTGCCATTTGAGCTTTTCATCACCTGTGTAACAACTGCCTGCATTTAATTTCCTGAGTTAAATATTCAGTGATTTCTGTTCTTCTTATGGGACCTGACTGATGTACACACAGCCTCTACCCACAATGGCCAATTTATATCCTATAGTAAGGAGACATAAGGAAACCTGTTTGTGATCCTTTTCTGTTTAAATTGCCTATATTAAAACAGACTCATTTTCTTATCAGGCAAATGTTTCTTGTAAGTTTCTGGCTTAAAACAGTGATGGTAATTTACATATAGATTTAATTAGTGGCAGATTGGACTACTTGCTTAGAGTTTTATTTGCTGATAGATAATATTTCTTTTTATTCTCTTAATGGCTGACCTGACCAGAAAGATATTTATTTGCTTTAGATGCTTGAGTATTATTGTAACTTTTTTCATTTTTGTTTAATAAAGATGCCAATGTAATTAAAAAGATGTAAATCTGTTCTTAACATTTAAAAATGATTTCACTGCTGATATCTGCAAAATGTGCACCTCTTCAAAAAGCAAAATTCACTTGACGCATTGAAATAGTGAGAAGAATTAAATTGGGAAACATTTTGAATGATGCCTCGGTTCAGCGAAATCATTTGAAGTGGCTTTCCGTTCCTTTCTATGTAGTATGTGACAAATGAGTGAACCTACTGCTTTATTTTTGGCTCTGTCCGATGGAGGAAAGAAACCCACGATAAATGACTTCCTTTCACTTTGTTGGAAACATCTTGGCAGAGGACAGAGGTGGTAAGTGAACGTAAAGTTAGAGGCCAGCAAGCACATGGTCCCAGGTGTGTAGTCCTGTGACTGTGCAGCAAGAAGAGAGGTGATTCATTTTATGGGCCTTTGAATGGTCTTGAATGTTTTCTCCAGAGGGGAGAACATACATTTCAGATTAAACAAGAAAACTGCCATTTTCCTCTTATGTAACCCTTCTGAATCTGGACAGCATTTTAATATAACACTAAAGTATCATTGTTTTGAGACTAATTTTGTCTGTCTACAGTCTGTACACACGTAAGATGCTGGGTTAATATATAATGTCTATATTTAAAATCTCAAAATCCAGAACAGACATTTGTGAAATCCAGAACATTTTGATTTTGAAGACTCACTGATATAAATGACAGACATTGCCTGACTTGGGACCCTAAGATGGATGACCCTTTCAATGGCCATTTGTTATATTAGCTACTAATGAGTATTACTGAGCCTTTGACTAATTCTGGAAAGCATTTTGGTGAATTATAATTGGGGGTGTAATTTACTCAGTATGAAGACTGACAGGCCATTCCTTAGCACCGCAATTGATGTAGAAGCAGAGAAAAGTGCCCGATGATCAGCACTTCCTTTATGTGTGGTAGAGTCAAAAGTATAATCTAGCCGAAGAGTATTTTTGTTAGCCTTTTCTGCATTTTACTTGTATTAAAAGTGGCAGGAGAATATGAAGTGCCACCATACCTGGGAAGGGGGAAGTCTCTTGTCCACACCCCATTCTCATAATCATATATTTAAAACATCATCCATAACAGCTACTAGCTAGTGGTAAATGGTTCATTATAGTTAGTGAACCACAAAATAGTCTAGGTAAAGGGACAGGATTCAGAATCATGGGTCAGACGCAGAGACCATGTAACTGATTATTTCTAGAAGGGCAAAGTCTGGTTCTTTATATTCATTAGATCTCTTGGAAGTTTGGCTGTGTTCATCTGCCTGTGTTCCTGAACCTTCTGGAGGAAAGCATAGAACAGCCTAATATGTAAATAAGGAAACTAAATCTGAATATGCCCACAAATACACACGCACTTCGTTCCTAAATAGAAACTGGGTATTGACATTCCTACTTCCTTCCTTTTCTTTGAATTCCTTCTTTCCCCTCTTGTTATTGCAAATGGATTATTGGCTCTTGCATTTGCTTTATTTTAGTCTCTTTTGAATATTTTTCTCTGTAAGATGGCAACTGTGTATGTGTGTTCCATCATATTTCAAGATAAAGTGGGTCAGAAAGCGATGTTTTTGCAAAGCGGTTCAGTATTTATTTAGTTACTGCATGGGCTCCTGGGTCTGAGGACTCCATACGTTTCAGTCCCTAATCCCTTGTGCTCCTTATACTGGTTTCCTTCCAGTCTTTATGTAATAATAATATATAACATTATTTATGTCATACTTTATGACTTCCCCTGGCTGGTTTGGCTCAGTGGATTGAGCGTCGGCCTGCGAGCTAAGTGTCGCTGGTTCGATCTTCCAGTCAGGGCACATCAGAGAAGGAAAACTCTGACTCCAAAAAACCTCCGCTGCCTTGCGGCATACCTCTTCAGGGGAAAGGCTAAGGGAGTAAACCCCGACAGAAAATCCGGAGCCGGAGTCCCTAAGGCGGTTTGACGTTGTAGTCAACACCGGCAACTCCTGCGGCGCACCTGAAGCCAAGCTGTATTGACTCCGTCTTTCCCTTGGACCCTTCAGCTGCGAAGAGAGGGGGGTCTGCTGCATAGGCAACAGCAGACCCTCCATATCACCCTGCCCAGGCTCTGTAGCTTCAGCTTCACTGGAGAGGACACTCCAGCGTCATCGCAAGATGTCGATTCAACACGGGAGGAGACAGATACCGTGTCACTCCCGAGTCGGACTGCACAGCCATTCTCGGCGGTGCAGATAGACTCTTAAGAAGCTACACCATCGTCTCTCGAGACGGACGGCTGCCGACGACTTTATGACTTAGCAGACAGCTTTGCTCTCTGTGTCTTCTCTCAGTATCCGTGATGCCATATCCTCCTCCTCTCCACCCATCTCCCTGACCATTTCTTCTTAGCCTCCTTCGTCAGCTTCCTTTCCTCTATCCAGCCTCTGAAAGTTGTAGTTCCTTAAAGACCTGGTCTTGAACCCACACTTTCCAAAGAGCCAAGCTCTGTCCCTCCTCCGGACTCTCACACACGTGGTTCTTTCTTTTTGGCACTCCCTTTTCTCCAACCTCTTCCTGTCTAATTTTATTCCTTTTGTTTTTTTCCGTACCCCTGTCCATGGACTCCGCGTAATGGATCATTTGCTTTTCTTCAAACACACCATTGCGTTTCTACCTCTAGCCTTCCGACTTTTGCTCATTCTGTTTTCTGCTATGTGATGCCTAAATTTTATTTTTCATTGCTCAACTGAAAAGCTACATTAATTCATGAAGCTTTCTTATAATCACCACACATTTTAAAACTCAGATCAATTGATAGAACTCTTCACATTTACCCCCTATTACTATTTTTGTGTAGGTATGTAATATCCTCTGTTAGAATGTAAACTCCTCAAAGGCAAGAATTTTACCTTCAACTTCATTGAATCTTCCACAGAACATAACATAGTATCTTATACATAGCAGTTACAAAATAAATATATACCAGATTAAGTTAATGGAAATGATAAATAAATCAAGAAAAGAGGAACATTTACATTATACCTTAAAAGATCCCTCATTCTCACTCAAAAGAAATGAGAACCTTGGAATCTCTGGAATTACTGCCATTGACCTGTAAAGGCTCTTATTTGTGACTAGATATATTACTCTGAATGAACTTTATATCAAACTGTCTTATAAAGCAGGCTGCTATAAGGGGTATAGGAAATATCAAACATTTGTTACTTCACCTTTCCAATCTGAAAAATGGAGATAGCTTTGGTCGCTTTGAGTTTCTGTTGATGGTTTTCTGCCGTGCCTACTAATCAGGGCTGTATTGTTTACCTCCTTTAAAAGGACCCTTCTGAACATTCTGTTCTTTGAATTGTTGAATATTAATTTACTGCTGCAGGATACATTGGTGAAAATTTCTAAAATTGCAGGGAAGTGTTTCTTTAATTCCTCAAGTTTGTTAAGTATATTTTTATAATGGAGATCTTCATCTCCTAGTTGGTAGAAGAGATGAAATACAGGGTATATTCTCTCTTGCTGCAAAATTATTATATTAGAAAATACTTTATCCAGTTTTTTAATCCTTTTCACATGCCATAAGAGCCTTAGGAAATAAGTTGGCAACACCAGGTTTCATGTCTTTCATAAGGCATTGAGTAGTGCTCCAGTCACTGTGGTTCAGTTAGGCCTTTATGGTGAGCCTGAAAGTAGTGTTCATTAGTATTATATGCACACATTCATAACTATTAGAATGCTCAGATGAGGCCATGATTATGGCAGACACGCATCCTTAGGTGATCTTGACCATTCAGCATAAATTGCCAAACAGCCAACTAGTGAGAGGTTTCAGAGGCAAGTGAGAGTCAACCTTTAGGCCGTGAAGGTGCTTATGTCCTTGGTTTGTTCTCCTACACAGATCATAAGGATCAGTTTTGATCTGCTCAGCGACTTAAGTTTCCTTATGACTTTATGTTTCTCTTTTTCTCTGCTTTTATACTGAAGGATTGTTTGTTTATAAGTCTGCCCCAGGTGTCAATCCACCTTGCAAATGATAACATTATTAACGTATTTTAATGTATTTTCTCTTTCTGTAGCATTTATGACATTGCTGGCTGATAGTTACTGTTTATTAAGTATTTATGGCTTGTAGACTACTGAGCAGCATAGAGATTACTTGCTCAACTGAGAGCAGAAGATATGTAGCCATGACTTCCCATTCTAAAGGATATTATTAAATTAAATGAGGCTGGTCTTTTCTAACTTGACCTGGGATTGTTACAAGAGTGGATATCCCTGCCTCATTATTTTTCACTGTCTTGCACTGTTTGACATTTATCCTAAATGGAATTAGGGGAGAGACTAGAGGATCTAACTATTATGAATCTATCAGGAAAGGCAGTTTTGAATTTCCCAAATGGCCCAATTAAAAAAAACAAACAAAAACAACAACAACAACAACAAAAAAACCCTTAATATTTGAAATCCCAAATGGAAAAAAAGAAGGAAGTCCTACCTTTTACAACAGCGTGGATGGAAATGGAGACTATTCGGCTAAATGAAATAAACCAGTTGGTGAAAGACAAATACCATATGATCTCACTTATAAGTGAACAAAATAGAACCAGAGGCTTAGAGTCATGGAACAGACTAACAGCTGTCTGAGGGGTTGCAGGAGGTGGGGACTGATGAAAGAAGGTGAAGGAATCTGTCAAAGAACATACACGAAGGGTCCATGGACATTGGACAACAGTGTGGGGATTGATTATGAAAGTGGGGGTCAGGCTCGGTGGAAGCAGGGCGATGGGGGAAAAATTGGGACAACTATAATAGCCTAAGCAATAAAATATTTTAAAAGAATATAGAATTTCTATGCGAAGGACATTTTTAACCTTCTTTTGTTCTACTCAAAGTTATGGTATTGTTCAGGTCAAATTGACATTTAATATTAATTTAATAAAATTTTCCAGTACATTAAAAAAAGAAATCCCAGATGGAACATTTAGCTATAATTCTAAGCATTTTAGAAATTAAATTTTATTTCTCGACAAATATCAGTAAATGCAATGCAGACTTTTCAAATAAAGACTTTTGGAATCAACCTTTCGCCCCTCTCTGCCACCTCCTTCCCCCACCACCACTACACCCTTCCAGAAAAGAAGTATTATTATGCATACTGACCGTGAGGCTCTTAAACAATAACACATACTTACAGGCACACCGAGGGATATATTCTCTCTTAACAAGCACCACTTAAATAAAGAAAACTAAAATTATTGTCTTGTGTTCTAGCAAGTCACCAGCTAATAAATCACATTGAACAGTTTTTGGATACTCACGAAACAGCATATTTTATGAAGAGCATGGACTGCATCAAAGTCTTCCGGGAAGAAGCCATTCAGGTACTGCTGCCCTGGCCTGTCTCCTCATCCGTAACAGTTGGCCCAAATCACAGCAGAGAGGCATGCAGCACCCTACGAATAAGCCTGGGCTTTGGAACGTAATCATTCTCACTGTGAATAGCACCGTATGCCAAGAGAAGTAGAGATGACTCACTCATTTTACTCTCAGTGTCATTTCCGAGGGGGAAGAAGGATGGGTGGGTGAGTGCAGTGTTTTGTCCCTGGGAGTTAGCTTTTTATCATCCTGTAGCCCTGCTGTGTGCTTCCTATCAGGGGAACAAATTGTTGGTGGTCCTGTCATTTTTGTAAAGGATGGGCTATTTTAATGATACTGATAGAACATATATATTGGTGTAATTATTGAAAAGGATTTAGGAATACAGGACTGGGGATCTGAGTGCCAGGGGCAGAAAGAACACTGCAATTAATTACTCTGTACCTCTCTCCTACCTCTTGTGTGGGTTTTCTGTTGTATGTTTTATTAGAAATATTTATAGAACACTTCAAAAAATCTTCCAAATTATTTCTAGGGTTTTATAGATAAACTTTAAGCAAGTTTAAATTAGCAAGTGTATTTTAAAGTAAGCACAATTGTGGTTCTTACGTGGGTGCTTATTAATATTTGCAGAATAATGAGCAGTATAATTCTTGAATGGTTTATGTACTTGAAAAGAATAACAAAACGGAAAGATGGTTAAAATTAGAATAGAATAGGAGAGTTAGTAGCAGATGACACAAATGTCCTACACATTAAAGGCAAAGTAGAGTCAGGAGAAGAAGATGGTGACTTAGTCAAGTGGAGAAGGATTTGGTTAGATGGAAGAAGGTAGTGAAAAGGTACTGCTTTTTAAGGAACACTGCTCCCCAGGGCTAGGTGGCGTGTCTGATAACATTTCTGTGCACTCTTGCCACCACTTGTCCTTAAAAGAACCTGATGATTTCTTTGAAAGAGAGAGAAGGGGAAAGGGGGGTGTGGGAAGGAAGGAAGGAAGGAAGGAAGGAAGGAAGGAAGGAAGGAAGGAAGGAAGGAAGGAAAGGAAGGAAGGAAGGATGATGGAGGAGAATCTATAGAGACTTTAGAATGGTATCAATCTTAATGTAAAAACCTTTTTAACTGTAAAAAAAAATTTTTTAAGTTTTATGGAACAATTGGAGAGATGTGGATACTAAATGGTTATTTTCTCCTGTTATTATTAAATTTTGTGAGTATTTTTAAAAGAATCTGTATGTTTTAGATATTGGATATTGAAATAATGATGAAATAATGTGGTGGAAATTTGCTTCAAAACAGTCAGAGTTGTGGGAGAAGGTAGGGGTACAGATGAAACAGGTTTGGATGAGCTGATAATTGGTGAAGATGGGTGATGGCTAGATGAGTGTTCAGTGAATTATTCTCCCTTTTTGTTTGAATATGTTTATATTAAAAGTTAAAAAATGAAGTACCAGGTCACCAAAAAACTGTGTGGCTCTGGGCTGGGAAGTTCTGTACCTTCCACAGATGGAAAGATTTCAGGTTCTCAGCAAACAAAGCTGAAATTTGAAATAACAGTTTTCCATTTACCAAAGAAGTGTGTGTGTGTGTGTGTGTGTGTGTGTAATAAATATATAATTATGATATGTATGTTATAAATGATAGATTCAGCATATATAATACTTTGATCTGAGGTTGACTTTGTTTTTATATTTGCTCTGACCTGCTACCACAGTTTTCAGAATATCAGCGCTTTAACAGTTTCCTGAAAGCCCTTCGAGAGAAAGTGGAAATTAAACAATTAAATCATTTCTGGGAAATCGTCATTCAGGGTAAGCATAAATATAAGTTCTAAATATATAAATTGCGTTGTGTGATGACTTTCAATGTAGATTTGGGAAATGCTCAGGATTCAATGAACTAAAAATATTATTTAGAAAGCATAAGCACAGAGTGATAAATAATAAGTAAACAAGCAAGTCCCATCTGAAAGGCTGTGTAGCCCGACCCATTCCCAAGATTGCGCCTCCGTGAGGCGAATGAAGCCGTGAGGGCAAAAGGGCCCCCTTTCTCTGATTCTTAGATCCCCTGAGTCCTGCCGGACCTGAGCAGCTCCATTGACCTCACCCTTATGTTGCCCTCCTGCTGCCTCTCACTGCCGTGTCCTCGGACCTTTCCTGTCAACAGACCAGCATCTGCGCGCACCACATGTGGCCACATACACTTTTCTAGAGCTTGATGCTTGATTTTCTTCATGTCCTTTGCCCATTTTTTTAAGCTGACTTGATTTTTTTCAGAACCTAAATATAAGCTATTACCTATTAAAATATATATATTTCAAAAACAATGGTGTTAAAAAGTATGCAACTTTTCACTTGAAATAGGGCCCCAGAATTACTTTCTACCTGGCTTTATATGCATTTCTGTATAAAGGAGTTACACCTATCTGTCCGCCTTCTAACGGGCGGCTTTCCATCATCACACAGGCAACCATTTTCCTGACAGTTAATTTTTCAGCCCCTTACCTTCTACTCTGGGCGCAAAAGCAATTAGAATAGGTGGGGAATGGGGCCTCCTCAAATCACTCTTGCGTCTCTGCTGCCGACCCAGTAGATGAAAGAGATTGGTTTTGGGATTTATTGAATGCCTCCAGCATATTGTTTGCTGGGAAAAAAATCTTACAGGACATATACAAGCTACATATTTTTTGAAAGCTTATTATATCCTGTTGAGAGAATACACGTGACCTGTGCCATTTCTAGGTACAAGTGGATGTTAAATACATGTGCTTTTCTGAAAGTATTTCACACATCAGCCATTTGAGGCAGGAGAAAACCTGAGGCAGAAGAGAAAACTAAAGGGTAGGTTTTCTATCCTTGAGTTGCTCTCACTGAGCTGAGATTGATGTTCTGCACCAAATGATAGACGTGGCCAGTGTAAGAGCATGTTTCCTCCTGACCTTGGCCTTCTTGCCATTCCATCAGTAGCCAGTAACACTACTGGGAGTCAAAGTGCCTTAAGATTCCCATATTGGGTACCTAATAAGTTTGGACCATCGTATACCGTCATTCAGTTATCCTTTGTTTACTGAGCTTCTGCTGTGCGCTACATTGAGGAGAGTATAAAGGTGAATAAAACCTGCCCTAGGGAAAAGTGTATAGTCCCATTAGGAGAGATAAAATTTATACAGATACTTATACAGGATAAGATATGATGAGAGTCATTTCAAAGGCATAAAAAATGTGAGAGTTCTGAAGGAGAGACTATTTCTACGTGGATTTAAGCAAGGAAGCCTTCATGGAGCATGGAGCATGGAGCATTTGAGATGTGGCCGTTATTTTACACAAGCAAAAATGGGAGAAAGGGTAATGTAAGATGGAAGGAACAATGAGAATTAAGTGCCTTTATAATTTATATTTTTTATAGAAAAGAGCATTATTGTAATTTAAAAAATCTTTAGTACTAAGTGGGAGTAGATATGGTAGAAAGGAAGGTGAGACTGGGGGTGATTCTTTACTTGGATTTTACTCTGTGAATTACTTTTTAGATGGAATTACTCTGATCACCAAAGATGAAGCTTCGGGAAGCTCTGTCACAGCCGAGGAAGCCAAAAAGGTACTGATAACTCCCTGTCTTCAGATAACTTATTGCGGTGAACATTATTTTCTTGATACCCAGTCTTATTTGAAGAAGTTAAATTTTAAGGCTAACTAAATTGAGTGTACCCATTTTTATTCAGCCAACGGGCAAATTGCTTTAGCTGCAGCATCCTTGTGGGAGAAATTGTGATCTCAGTTTCCCGTCAACTATGGCGATGTCTCTAGAACTCACCTGTAACCCCAGTTTCAGTAGCTCCAGAGCTGCCGAAGCCCGTAGTACACACGAAGCTTTGCCTCGCCCTGGTAAAGGCTATGAGATCTCTCTAGCCCCTTGAGTCCCACCCTGGCCACACATTGGTCACCTAGGGAGCTATTTTTTACCAAAAAAAATAATAATAATTCTGGTGACCAGACTGCTCCCCCGAAATACTTTTTGTGTGAGATGGGTCCTAGGCATGGTTTTAAATTTGTAATTCAAATTGTAACGTGCAGCAAGGTAGCAAAACACTACTGTTCTAGCATAAGGCACATCAAGGTATTTTCAGTTAGTAAAAGACCCCATGTATGAGGCCCCATGAGCTTTGTATCGTCACAAATAGTTGGGCCAAGGTCTCTCTGCTTGGCATACAAGTATTGAATCTGATTCAGCTGTAAATCAAATACATGTGGCTATGTAGCTCAGTAATCCATTATACCTCGGGTTTTGGATGAAGTTTTAATGAAATTAAGTTGAATAGCTCAAGAGTATATGGGTTATAACATTCAGCTTCAGTTACAGGTACCGATTGATCCAGTCCTGCTAGCACAACACTGGCAGCTGTCAATTAGCCTCTGCTGTCCGCAAGGCACTATACTGGGTGAAGAGACAGCACCCCTGTCCTCTGGGAACTCAAATGATCAGGTCAGGGTAGAATAGGGAAGCAATGAGACTCAAAAACTACCGCACACACACTGAGGGAGAGCTTGGTCTGCAGTGCCAGGCGTGAATCCTTTAAGCAAATGGCAGGACAAAGCTGGAAATATTCATCTTAATGGCTAAATTCAGGCCAAATTAAAAACATCTTGAACTTTTAGAGTCATTTGGCAGAAACTGTAATATTGTTTGGGAGAGTGCAGAATATGCAGGAATTTTTATTAAGCACTTAGCCTGGCAAAAGCATTTTGCTTTGAGGAAGTAATATCCAGGAACTTTTAGAAGGACACTCTAAGATGCTGATCATTGTCTCAGAAGGGGTTCCACAGTGTCTGCATGCTCGCTGCCATAATCAGTACCATGAGTATGCCAATAGTTGAGAGTATGTCATTTAACTGCTATGTTTTATTTGTTTGTTTATACAATGGCTTGATAATATTTCCCCCTTGAACTGGGTTGTATCATTCCAGCCTCTGCAGAGAAACAGAACTAATACAGAGAGACAGAGAGAGAGACAGAGAGAGAGAGAGAGAGAGAGAGAGAGAGAGAATGAGTGTGAGTGTGTGTGAGTGTGTGTGTGTGTGTGTGTGTGTGTGTGTGTGTGGTGGTGAGGATTGATTTATTTTAAGGGATTGGCTCACGTGATTGTGAAGGCTGGCCTATTTGAAATTGTCAGCTGGCCAGCAAGCTGGAAATTCAGGCAGGATTTCTGTGTTACAGTCTTAAGGCAGAATTCCTTGAACTGTTCAGATGGGACCTACCAACGTTGTTGAGGGTAATCTTAAAGTCAGCTGATTGTAAATGTTCATCACCTCTACAAGGTACCATCACAGCAACATCTAGACTGGTGTTTGACACAGCTGGCTGCTGTGGCCTAGCTAAGTTGACACTTAAAATTGACCACCACATAGGGTGAAGGCTTATCAATCAGCTTTTGCTAAACAAAGAAAATTAATCAGCACAAATACTGTAATTTTAGTCATTATTGTATTAAAGTAATATCTGTTATCCAGGTGAGAGTTGAGTACATATTACAGTTTTTGGAGGAAGAGGGGAACACTGATCTAAAAAAGGTAGTTTTCCTTCCAGAGATACCTTTAACCAAAGGTGTCACTTAGCTAAGGATTCACTTAGCTAAGTGAATCCATTATAGTATAGAGGAAAGAAACCTAAAAGGGGATAATATGCTTCTTGCAAATTGTCTGAGGTTTGTTCTGTGTTGCACATGAGGTATCTCCTTTGGAATTTAAGGACACAGACAGAGCCTAGCCATCAGGAATTTTGATGTCTGATAATTAAGCTGTAGAGAGGAATTTTAGTGAATGACTATGTATGGGGTAGTGTCCTTACCTGATTCTGATTTCAACAGAATGGATTTCAGTTGGTTGTAATTTAAGACAGTTCTGAAAATTTCACCTTTGAATAAGGAGAAGATATAGTCAACACAGTGGGGCGGAGCCCAGTGTCTGACTCATCTGCACGCACCGACTTGTCTGACTTGCAAGATGATGCTTCTGTGTCATGTGCTTCAATAGCACATGAACGCTTCACTTGTTTTTCAGAGTGAAGATTTAATCCTTTGTATTAAAAATGTTTTTAAATGGCACCTGTTGCTTTTTGGAGAGAGGTGTAGAAGGGAGAGTGCATTTACAGATAATGGTAGGGAGAATGACAGATTCTGGCCCATCGCAGTTGGTTCCCTGTGGTTTTAACAGAAGAGACATGCTTTAGCTATTTCTCTTAGCCAAGTTAGGAAAGCGTAATCACTTTGGACTGTGTGCTAAATTATTCATTTACATTGCCTTTAAAACAAGTGTTCAGTTTGGTCACTTCTCAAATAATCAATTAAGGAAACGATTATAATTAGTGAATTATAAACACATTGAATTTAAACTCTTTCAAGGTATTTTGAAGTTATTTAAAGTTTGCAAATTGTCACATTCTTGCTGTCAAGTGATGATTTGAAAGAAAATAATTATCCAGAAATGTCCATTTAAAATGAAAATTAAATCGTATCTTTACACTTGCACATCTTAAGGAGAGCCATTTCCCCCAGTGTATTTTAGAAATGTGTGGATTTTTTTTATTCTTTGAGAAATATAGGTAAGTCAGCTGTGTTGCAGAAATAGAAAGTTCTTCTATGACGGAAGTTTAGATACAGTCACTTTCTTTTAAATGTATCAGTACCTTTCATTGCATTTTGAAACCTCAACATAAATATGAACACTTTTATATTCACTTTTATTGCCATTATAACATATCAGTTCTCTAACTTTTTCTGTTTCTGGTTGCTGTTCGTAGACATGCTGTGACATTGATGTTTGGTAAAGTCTTTGTGCAGCTCCTCTGTACTCTCCATCCACCAGGTTATTCTCCAAGCCTGATGGTGGGTAGAAGGTGTGGCTGTTCCTGCTGCCACATTCCAGGGACACCTGGGAAGTCCTTTGCCCCAGGCTATACTCAGTAAGAGTCGGTGACTTGTGAAAGGTCAAGGTTGGGCTGATTTCTCCACTTGAAGTTTATCTTCTTTTATCTTTTTTTAGGTTTCTTCTTGCTAACCTCTGTTAGGGTTAGAACAGTGGTTTTCAACCAGGAGATTTTGCTCCCCCGGAGACATTTGGCAGTCTAGAGACATTTTTGGTGGTTACAACAGGGGGTGTGTTACTGCTCCTAGTGGGGTCAAGGCCAGGGATGTTTTAAAACATCCTACAGTTCACAGGACAGCCCCACAACAAGGAATTATCTAGCCCAAAACGTTGATAATGACACTGTTGAGAAGCCTTAGATTAGAAGAATCTAAACAAGCCAGATTCTTAACTAAGGCAGAGGATGTTGACTTATTTTATTCAGCTGGAAAGAATGCCAGTGATCTCTTAGCTGAGTTTTTATTTTTAAAACTGAAAGCTTACAAGGAGGCCTGATATGGGAAACAGGTAAAGGTTATAGACTCCTCAGTTGATGGGCAGTGGGAGTGGCAGATGGAGAGCACCCATGCAGGGAACAGAACCTGAAATGTACTGATCTCGTGCCAACTCCTTATTTTATAGATGAAGAAACTTAGGGCCTTGGGAAGTAAAATGACCTGAGATCATAGTAAGTCACTGGCTAGGAGTCCAATTGTAGGACAACCCCCACCCCTCATCCCCAGTCCTCCATCCTTTTTACTCCATAGTAAGCACAGAGAGGGGAGGACTTCCAGTCAAGATGGAGACATAGGTACACACGCTACAGAAAAAAAAAACTGCAACTAGACCACAAAACAAATATTACTCAGAACTGTCAGAAAATCAAGCTGTATGGAAGTCCAACAACCAAGGATTTAAAGAAGCCACATTCATATAGATGGGTAGGAGGGGCAGAGACCAGGGGAGGGGCGGAGAGGCACAGAGACAAGGTATGGTGCGAAGAGACAGCAGAATGGACAGTCCCACATTCACTTGTGGTGGATAAAAATCAGGAGGGATACCCTGGGAGCAAGCGATCCCAGCCCCAGACCAGACCACACAGGCCAGGGTTCCAGTGCCAGAAAGATAAATCCCCATAACTTCTGGCTGTAAAAACCAGTGGGGGCTGGGGCAGTGGAAGAAACTGCTGGATTTTCAGGAGACTCCTCTTAAAGGGCCTGCACAGACTTAGGTCTTACAGAGACCCACCCTCTCTGAGATTCAGCACCAGGGCAACAGCTGAAAGGACATCAGTGGCATACAGGAAGAAAGTGAAGTGACTGGAAACAGAGCGAGTGCCTGAAGACAGTTTCCTCCCAGGAAAACCTCCAGAAACCAAGCAGTGGCACTGTCCTCTCTCTGAGCCCTCCCCCCACACAGAACCACAAAGCAGTGAAATGGGTTGCCCCACCCTGGCAATTACCTAAGGCCCTGCCCCTCACAATTTACAGGTGCCTTTTCTACACAGGCCCCACTAGTAAGACAGGGAGTAAAAGCAGCTCTACCTAATATACAGAATCAAACACAGGGAGACTGTCAAATTGAGGAGGCAAAGAAACATGGCCCAAATGAAAGAACAGAACAAAACTACAGAAGAAGAGCTAAACAAAATGGAGATAACCAACCTCTCAGATGCAGCGTTCAAAACACTGGTTATCAGGATGCTCAAAGAACTCATTGAGTATGACAATAGCATTAAAAAATCCCAGGCAGAAATGAAGGGTTCAGTAAGTGAAATAAAGAAAAAACTACAGGGAACCAACAGTGGAGGAGATGAAGCTGAGATTCAAATCAACAACTTGGAATATAAGGAAGAAAAAAGCATTCAATCAGAACAGCAAGAAGAAAAAAAAAAACAAGGATAGTCTAAGGAGCTTCTGGGACATCTTCAAATATGCCAACATCTGAATCGTGGGGCTGCCAGAAGGAAAAGAGGAAGAGCAAGAAATTGAAACTTATTTGAAAAAATAGTGAAGGAAAACTTTCCTAATTTGGTGAAGGAAATAGGCATACAAGTCCCAGAAGAACAGACAGTCCCAAACAAGTTGGACACAAAGAGGACCACACCAAGACATATCATAATTAAAATGCCAAAGGTGAAAGATAAAGAGAGAATTTTAAAAGCAGCAAGAGAAAAGCAGAGAGTTACCTACAAAGGAGTTCGCATAAAACTGTCAGCTGATTTCTCAATTGAAACTTTATATGCTAGAAGGGGCTGGCAAGAAGTACTTACAGTGATGAAAAGCAAGGACCTGCAACCAAGATTACTCTATCCAGCAAAGCTACCATTTAGAATGGAAGGGCAGATAAAGTAGTACTTCTCAGACAAGATAAAGCTCAAGGAGTTTATCATCACCAAGCCATTATTACATGAAATGTTAAAGGGACTTATTTAAGAAAAAGAAGATCAAAACCATGAACATTAAAATGGTAACAAATTCACAACTGTCAACAACTGAATCTAAAAAACAAACTAAGCAAACAACCAGAACAGGAACAGAATCACAGGTATGGAGATCATTTGGAGGGTTATCAGCTGGGAGAGGGAATGGGGAGAATCGGGGAAATGGTGCAGGGATTAAGAAGCATAATTGGTAGGTACAAAATAGACAGGGGAATGTAAAGAATAATACAAGAAATGGAGAAGCCAAAGAACTTATATGCACAACCAACCCATGGACATGAACTGAGTGGGGGTGGGGTGGTTGCTGGAGGGAAGGAGGCTACTAGGTGGAGAGGGGCAAAGGGAGAAAAATTGGGACAACTGTAATAGCATAATCAGTAAAAACAGAAGGAAAAGAGGACTAGTCCCCATGGCTTTTGGAGTGTTATTTCTCTCAGGATTCAAAGAGGCTGAACTAGTATAAATAATTATTTGATACAAGCTTTGTTGGGGGTGAATAATTTTTTTAGCACTTGTTTTCCTTGTAGCTGCCTAATTTAGCTTTATTATTGTTGACATTAATTTTTTCACCTTAGCATTACACAGGGTAGGGCAAAAGCAGGTTTATGGTTATTCATATGAAAAATAATACATAAATAATGACGTAAGAATAAACTGTGTTTTGCATGCTCACAACTGTAAGTCTACCTTTGCCGTACCCTGCAGACACTCAGAGCTTAGCAGTCTGGTCATTTTACAGACGCTGTCCAGAGAGATGAAGTTGGCCTGCTGAGGGTCTCACAGCAGGTTCATGGCTAGCAGAGCTGACTAGAATCCAGACCCCTGGGCTACAGTCCTCTTTCAACCACCCCACGACTCCAGCTTTCCATGCCTCCACCTTAGAATGGCACCCCGCCACACCTACAAGCAGAAAAGATGCTCACAGTCCCTCTTTCAAGTACACCAGGTTTATCTGTGAGTGTGTGTAAACATCACCAACACCTTGTGAGGAATTATAAGTCCGAATTTCTTGAGGACAATTGTCTCTTAACTGCTAGCCCCTATTGGATCTCACGATAGTTTCCTTTGCTCTTCTCCACTTGCCTGGTCTGCCTTAAATCTCTGGTGTAGTTGCTCTATATGCTAGTTCAAGAAAAGCAATAATGAAAAGGTCACAGTCTCACCTTACTGTTGTCTTGAGCTTGATATTTGTAAGATATAATTTTTAAATTTTTATTGAAATGGACATTTCTGTCACCCCAGGAGGCTCTGGTGCCTTCTCAGTCTTAACCCCCCCTGTCTCCCAAGGTAACCAACCACTATTCTGACATCTATAACTTCAGACTAGTTTTGCCTGTTCTTCACCTTCTTATAACTGGAAGCATGCCTGTTATGATTCATCCATGTTGCTAAGATTTGTCCATTCTTTATTATAGCTGTGTAGTATTCCCTTGTTTTGGTTATAACACAATTTATTCATCCACTTTCCTGATGATGGACATTTCATTGTTTCCAGATTTTGACAGTTGTGAATAAAAATGCTATGAATATTGTTATATGTATTATTTGGTTGACGTATATTGGGTATATTCCTAGGAATTGGTGCATAAAACTTAAAATACCAAAAAGCATTTTTGTACACTATTTCATCTGACATTCACTATTTCCCCACGAGATAGATAGGGTACGTAGCGGTATTTTCTTGTCTTTTTTTTGTTTTTGTTTTTGTTTTTAAGGAAAATTCACTATAGAAAGGTTATGTGGCTTGCCCAGGGATACTGAGGAACTGAGAGCTGAGGTTAGGGCTCTGTTCTCCCACACTAGGTTACAAGATTTCTTTGCTGCAGTATGTTGCCTTTGTAGCATGAAATGAGCTACAGAAGGAGGCATTAATTAAACTCGAATGTATTAGTATGTTGTTATTGACAAAATATACACAAATGGACTTTTATTCTTTCTGATGTTTTTATACATCTGGATTATGGGTGCTTTTTTTTTGGCATCACCTGATGGTGTTGGAATCAGCCCAGTGAAAGCCATGTGTTTTTAATTTGGGGATTGGTTAAGGGTCTGAGCAGAAGCTGATTGTTAGTTTCTAGTTTTATAGAGGGATAGGACTGGAAATTTCTATACAGAGGTTATGGATTCCACTTCTCTGCTTGGGGCCCGGATTATATTTCAGGGTACTTGAAAAGTAATAGTTGATCCATTCCCTGAAGATCTCTGAATAAAGAGGCTCTTGGTAGCCCCAAGTAAATGATGGTGGTCTGACCAAGCAGGAGTGTGTCATCCAAGGTCCTTTCTATTTATTTTCTACCTTTTCAGCATCTTGCAGAGGGAAAGAACACAAGGAAGGATGAGTGTTGACTCCTGCCCCTTTCTGCTGCCTTCAGAAAATCTGTTGCTTTCATTGAGAAAGCAGGCCAGTCGTTGAATTCTCTGCTGTATCTCTTGCTTCCCTGTCACTGTGCAACCTGGAACTCACTTGCAGTTAAAACCGCTAATGAGGAGGAATGATGTGTGTAAGAGATCAGCCTTGCCTGGAGCTTTGGAAGGATAATGGATGGCAGCCCAGCTTTTAGCAATAATTTGTTTCCGCAGAAATGTTATGCAGATCTATCAGGAAAATCCGTTGCAGATGTTCAGCACTTGATGGAAATGAAAGTTTTTTTGCCGCTGTTCCTCTCTTCCTAGGAACTTGGCCTAGTCTCAGAGATGTGCCATTTGTGTTTAATTATATATACCACAGTCCTACTGTGCAGGTAGCCCTGTCTTCATTTATCCTGTAATTGTGGTGTGAAAGGGGCTTTGCAAGTGGGGCGGGAATGGGAATTGGAGCTTTTAGGGCCGCGTGCCAAAAGGCACAAGGGTTTTTCTAGATTCATCAGTAAGTACCTACCATGCGTTCGGTTACTAAGGGGCGATGAAAGCTGTAGTGGACTGTAGAACCTTTCAGCCTACAGAGTTTGTCTGTGTTTGGAAGGCTCCAGTCTTCTGTGGCTTCCCAGAGGTTTATAGCAAGACACAGCTCTGGCCTTTATTCTCTTCACCCCAGCTGGATGTCTTTCTCCTTTAACCTGCTGTTTTTCTGACCTAGGGAAAGTCATGTGGGGGTTAATGATTATGAGAGGAAGACGAAGAAAATAAAAATTATTTTTAGTAGTGATTATAATTTGGAGAATCATAAAGAAAGATCAATTTGGGAATCTAGGCTAGAGCAGAGTTTAATCTTTAGACATAAACCATATGCAAATACATATGTAGATTTCTTATTTATTTGTATTTGACCCTCAAATGTCTTCATTAATAATTAACCAAAATAAGTAAATAGAATTAGTGACATGGACGCGGCATTACAGTTCTGTTCCAGACTGTACCCCTATTGCTAGCATTTTCTGTCTCTCATACCATTGATTTTTGCACTGAACACAGTCCACTTTAGGGTCAACGGAGGGCCATGGAAAGATCCATAAATGCCTTTAGAAAAACATAATCCTTTAATCTCTCAGTCAGACTTGGAGATACTGAATGGTGAGGTGGCTTAGACTGAGGGTTAAAAAGTTCAGGAGAGAAGTTGTGTCAGTAACAAGCCGCGTGGCCATGTGCACGGTCCCGAGGAAGGCAGCTCCCAGCTCTGCTTGTGCAGCCGCCCCGTGGCCGCCGCTTGGTGAACTGCTGTGAGGTTTTGCGGGGGAAGGACGGCAGGGCACGCGGCGCTTGCTTCCCAAGACTCGCCGCGCACAGCCCAGTATTGGAAGAGTGACCCGTTCAAGAGACATATTGAGTCTGTATGTTTTAGGTTTCAGAAGCCTCGATTGTGTCCATTATAACACAAAAATAGTGGGAGTGTACATGTAGGGAAAGCAATGCCTGCATTTCTTCATGTTGAGGATGTGAGGAAAGTATAACTACACTTAGCCCTCGTGGGCGGAGGCAAATGCAGGGGCACGAGCCGTTGCTCCCACGGGAGCCCTGCCCACGGACCCTGGGCCCCACCTCCCGCCGCGCCCGCAGGCTCCGCTCCACTGCCTTTCTAAGTGCCTGTGCTGCCAGAAAATCACTTCTGTTAGGATAGATAAGTGGTTGATAACACCCTGCTCTTAAATGCAGTTGCCACATGCCTTGAAGAGGGACAGGAGGGAAACAAGTGTTCAGATAATTTTCAAGGGCACTCATTGCCCTTTATTCTGAGTTTTATTCCTAGAGCATTGCAGACGTCTGTTCAGGCCTGCTTTGCGATGTGTCTGCCTGGAGAAGCTCCCGCCCGGGCTGCTGAACAGAAGGGCACGCTGGAAGTCTCCTCATCCACCTGTTTTCAAACAATTTCTCATGCCAGTTGAAGGATTTCCAGAAAAGGAGTTGAACGACCTCCCAAGCTCACCCATTTTTTTGTTTTGCATCATTTACAAGAAGTTCCTCTTTTACTCCTTTTGTTCACAGTGGAGCTGAAGAACAGCTGATTATAATCTTTAAGTTCTGACCCTTCATTCTTATGATCCCTTCGGACAAACTGGTTTGGGGAGTTTGATTCTTTTCTTAACCCTAGTGACCCCACATTCCTTCCTGTGAGAGCACGAATGAAAATACCGGGCATCTCAGTGTCTGATGTAGGACCCTCCACCTGGTCACTGCCTTGGCGAGCCGTGTCAGTTTCTTCTTCTTGATAAGAACTTTCTCTGTGACTAGTTAGTGTGGACTATTCAACTTCAGAATTAGTCTTTTCACCCAGAGACAAATGAAGGAGCAGATGTGAAGATGATGTTTCTTTTGGGCCATCTGTAGCAAGTCTTAGGTTTGTCTGTGACAGTGCTTCTTCAACTAAAGAGGGGGATATGTCATTTTAGTATTGTGACCAGCTTTTTCTTTACAGTTTCTGGCCCCCAAAGAAAACCCAAGTGAAGACACAGCAGCCCTATTTGAAGAAGGAGGTGATGTGGATGATTTAGTAAGTACTTTTAACATGTACAAGGTGTTCAATGATTGAAGTCGTCTGAGCTGTAAATACAGCACAAAGGCTGCTTATAGACTTGTCTCTTTTTTTTTTAATTAATTAATTTATTATTTTTAGAGAAGGGGAGGGAGTGGAGAAGAAAGAGAGGGAGAGAAACATCGATGTAAGAGAGAAATAATCGGTTATCCTCTCACGCCCCAAGTCAGGGACCATGCCTGCAGCCTGGACATGTGCCCTGCCTGGGAATTGAACTGACAACCTTTTAGTATACAGTCCGGTGGCCAATCCACTGCGCTGTACCAGCCAGGGCTAGACTCATTTCTTATTTGTGTTTTAATTTCTAATACACCAGAAGCTCTCTACACTATTATTTATTGCCGTTATAAATTTAATCAGATAGGTAATTTCATAATGGAAATCTCTGTGTTCATTGGTTTTAGTTATATTGTTCCCTCAGTTTTATCCTCTTCTTTGAAGGACTAAAAAGAGCTGGAGAGGCTATTCCTATAGTAGAAAAATGTCATAATTTACTGAAATTGCTCTCACCCAAAGTAAGCAATACAACATGTGATTTGTGTAGGTTGACAAATAAAAATATAGCCTTTAAAAAACCTGATTCTTAAATGTTCTCACTTAACTTAATGTAAACAAAATAGGCCGACAGGCATTTGGGGATTTCTGGACCTCATCGCACTGTATCTGGGTGCCTGGCAGACTGTGTTAAAAGTGTTGGCCTTTACAGCCATCTTTCATGTGTGGACACTTTCTGCCTTTTAAGCCTCACATGACAGCTGTCCAGTAAAAACTTTCAGCCTTTCTGTGGAGACGATCTCAGTATGGTAATGAGGAGATGCTTGGTATTTAACTCCTGAAGTAGTTCACGGGTGGATAGCTATGCCAGTCCATGCATGCTACCACTGAAGAGAGCTGTTGTCATTAAACTCCCTCACCAGAGCATCAGTGGTCTGAAGTTGGTCTGGTTCCTCTCTAAATCTGTTCTTGCTGTTTACAGCTGGACTTGATATAGGTCCTGGATGTGTGGGGAATCTACAAGAGTCGCCATCGCTGCTGTGCTGGGACTTCTACATGGAACAACCTGGAGGCAGCCATTCAAGGAGACCGGAAGCTCTGGAGATAGTCTCTGCAGGCCACGCAGAAGGGAATCTCCTGATTCTCTGCGTACTGAATATATACACATATAAGGGATCCTTAGACCTCAAACAAGTTTATAAAAAGTCATTGTTATTTTCTGATCAATGTATTATTTCTCTTGTGGTTTTATTGATCTCCTTATATAACGCACGTGCTTTGAAGTTTCTGGAAAAAGGATTTCCTCCTGACCTGGTGTATTGGTGAGGACTGGAGCCCTCATGAAGTTCTCTCACCCAAAACTATGGCATGGTCATTGGTGAGTTTCTCAGTCCTCCGCAGGAGGTGTAGTGCGCTGCCTGAGCCTCCCACAGCAATCACAGCTTACGCTGATCCATCGATGGCATTTGTCTTCTACCCACAGAAGCTGGGCTTGGAAAATCATGGGGAAGGTCTGACCCAGTTCTCTTTATTCAAGCCTTTTAGTCCCACAGTACTTTGGAGATATATATATGTCTGTGGTTTTCCTTAAGCAGGTGGGTAGGGAAGCACAGTTCCCTTGCCAGCCATTTAAGGAATGAGTTATGGTGTCCTCATGAAGAAAAGACTCTTGGCTCAGCCTCTGACATATTAGTGAACCTCCCAAAAAACAAAAACAAACAGAAATTCACCACAGTAGTTAAGATTTAGCATTTCGTGACCCTGTGTGCAGGTCTCACTGAAAGTTTGGTTGTGTTTAAAATGCCTCTTCCTTAACTTCCCAGTCTTTTCCATCTCTCCCTGAGTCTCCTTTCCTTTCTCTCTGGATCGTGTTTCCTTTCCTGTCCTCATTTCCCCCCAAGTTCTAACTCCTCCTTCCTTGGTGTTGCAAACTTTGTAGAGCCCACTCTCCCGTATCCTCAGCACCCCCATAAATGGCCATGATTCACTTCATTTTGCTGCCCATTCTTCAGTGCTGAGAATGAAAGACCATCTGTGCATTGATTGCAAGTGGATCTCCACGACAGAACACCTTTCAGTCAGCTGGGGGCAGAGAGAGAGGAGCGGTTTACTCCGCGCCCTAGGACACCCCCAGTACCGTGCACACCGAGTCAGTCTTGACAGACGCGCGCCCAAAGCAACCCCGATGAGGATGCCATGTCTTACTGACAGTCCAAGCCCGGGGGATGCTTGTGACTTGGATCAAACCTAGACATTTCATAGAATCAAGAGGGAAACCTTTGTTCTTCAACTTCTGCATTACTCTCACCAGATCCTCCTGAGTGTGGCCTCGGAAGCATTCCTTGTCATTGGCATTTGGGGAATCCCTCTTGGAAACAATCTTGTCAAACCAGGAAACCAGGAAAAGTTTGAATCAAGTTAGTCCTTTAGATCTTCTTATAGTTTTTGATTTATGTTGTAGGTAGTGGATTGTTTTTGCTTCTCTAACCCTGTTTTTACATAATTAATCTGAATACCTGAAGGAAGAAGTGAGTTTTAACAGGTTAGGGAGAGAAAGGACTAAATTAGCGGTGTAATTTCTGAATCCATTTCACGAAGGCTGTATGTGTGCTGTGTAGCCTTGGTCAGAGCATACTGATCTAAGTCAGGGCATCGTGTTTTGGATGAACACACCCAGGTCTCACTGCTCTGAAATGAGATTTGCAAATCTGTAGACCATGTGTTTTGCCGCCGGTGGCCTGGGAGAGCAGCAGGCAGTACATCATCATCAGTCAGGCACACGGTCGTCCTCAGAGCCCACTAGTCCCGCAAATGACAGGCTTGTATGTATGTGAATTGGAAGTCACTGACTGTTGTCTCTGTCACCTTTGATCTTCTATATCACTAACATGTATTGATTTATAGAAGAGGTAGAGATAAAGGAGGGGCACTCACCCCCCACATCATAACCTACCTGCCCCCTCAAGGGTATGTACTGTTCCTTTGTTAAGAACCACTATTTTAAATGTTGAAGTTTTGCCAATTAATATACATAGAAAGTTTACAATATTGGAAAATTTTTAGATAGGCAGTTTTTACCTAGTCCTGAATAGTTTTGAAAATAAATGGACACATCTATACTTCTGTTTTGAATATGTACAATGCTAGTGACTGGCTTTACAGCTGATTTTGATTCAGGCACATATGTGTTTGGTCCACTATATCCCGTTGGCCTCATTTTGCATTGTCCCCTTTCCCCCAGGTAGTCTAGGTTCAGAACACAATCGGCCGCTCATTTGGAGTAGATGCCATGAGGGAATGCAGCATGGGAAGGGAACGAACACAGAGTAGCCCAGATCCTGGATTCTGCTGCTTGCAGTGTGGCCTTTGTCAAGGTAGCGAACCTATTACCTGCCTCTCATACTTACTAAGGAAGATCATGCCTAGAAAAGTACTTTGTACAGTAAAATGCTTCACACAAAGAGTTGTGGTATTATATTGTAAAAACTCAAAATAGAAGGCATGGGTGGAACTTATTAATAGGTCTGCCTCCTATCTCTATTTCCATTACAGCTGTTCCAGTGCTAGTTTTTATAGTTGTCTGTTGCAATTGGACTTAGGTTTTCTTGTCTGGTTATTACATGAAAATTAGAGTCTCTATGTGATCACAGAGGGGACCACAACCCAGGGTAAGGTGTTTCGTTTTGTTTTTAGGTTTTGATAATTTTGATAAGGCGACCACACATCTCGGTCTACCTGAGAATTATCATCCTGGCCTAATTAATAGGGCCTTTTTCACTCTCAAGTGTCCTCCTAATGCAGATTATAGATGATATGGTCCCCCTAGGTTTTGAACATAGTAAGTTAGTATCAAAGCCAGGGCCCAAGGTATGGCCATAGTCTGCCCTGCCATCCACCCGTCTCCTGTCAATTCCCTGCTCTGCTGGAGTTTAAATGCACAGGAGCAAACAGCCAAATGGAAGTCAGCGTACGACAGCTGGGTTGTGGCTCCTGGCTTAGGTTTGCAGTCTGCCTCCTGCATCCAAATCTTGCCACCAACTGGCTGCCCAGCCTGCGACAGAGCAAGAGCATCTTGCTGGGCCTGCTCATAAATAGTGGGCCCAGCCTTCTTGCCTGAGTGGCAGCAGGGAGCAGACAGTAGAAACGCATTTGAAGTTTAGCATACATATAACTGTTAGGGGTTTTACTGACCCCTAATAACAATGGCCCAGGCACCAGTCACGTTTGTTCTTCCTCGTCCCTGTAGTGAGCAGGGGAATGTTAGGATGGTGGTGCAGAAAAAAGGCTCCCCACAGGAGCTGATAATCCCTGGTTAGATAGCGTTGGTTTACTGTGGTCCTTTTGTAAAGGAAGGAATCACCCTTTTCTCCATCTGAACATAACCCGAGGCCAGACGTCTTTCTGTTCTTCAGAAGCGTAATTGCATAGTGCTTCGAAGCATCACCTGGATGTTAGATACTCCTAGGTTTATTAAGTTCTTATGTCAGTAGCAAGTAGGGTCCTTAGTAACTAAGTCCCTTCACCTCTATAAGCAACAGGATAATGAAATCGTTTGCATTTCATTCATGGGCAAGATAGCCTGAGAAAAGACAGGACTTCCTGAGTCAAATAATCTTAGGGCAGAAATTTGTCACATGTCTAACCCTAGCAGCAAGGGAGGCTGGGAAGGTGAGAGGATCTATATTATTTCAGTTATGCTAGTTGAGACAGTTCAGGGAGATGAGGGGAAGCATGGATATGGGGTTAGCCAGCCGACACTTGTCATCCAGTGCCTTCACTTAAAAGCCACGTAAACTCAAAGAGGTTGCCTTGCCCTTCTCGATTTCCATTTTGCTGTATATAGGGCACTTGATGGGTTTGTTTGAGATTTAAAGTCAGTCCATTGAAATAACACTCCATACAGAGTACGCCAGTTTCAGTAAACTTCAGTACCTCCAGTCCTCCTATTCACCTGCACCATACATCCTATATTGTAGCCAGAAATCATGCAGAAATCACTGGATGGAGCCAGAACAATTCCTGTCATCTGTCTAGTGTCCAGGCCTCCAGGATTGGCATACCCAGGGCCTCTCCCACACCAAAACTTAGGTGAGTGCTTTGGGGGGGTGCAGCTGTCCCTCCCACCGTGACCGAGGGCCCTGCACTGGCCCCAGGTGGGTAACTGGGGGAGCTGAAGGGGCACAGAGGAAGGAGGACAGACAGGGACCTTCAGTTCTGCAATCCGGGCTGTGGTCTGCAGTCTGTGCAGCTGTGATTCCACAACTCCTTTTCCATCTCTCTGCTGCTGCTGCAAGCCTGCTTTTTCACTTCCACCGAATATCATGAATAAGAGCGCAACTTTGTCTCCATTTCACATTCTGCCTCTGCCATTTTTTAGCTGTGTGACCAAGTTACTTATCTACTCTTGGCCTTGGTTTCTACAACTGTCAAATAGGGTTGATGTTGGTAGTACCTAGCTCCCAGTGCTGTCAGGATGGATGAGGGTGACTCACATCAAATACTTGACACATTGTAAGTACACAGTAAATACTTCCCCATTGTTCTCAGCCTCTCCAGTTTTACATTTCTTCCTCCTCTACACCAGCCTCTGTCTGGCTTTAAGATGCCCTTCCCTGCCTTCTATAAGTGCACACTGCCAGCCCTACATTGGTAACAACTTGAAGAGCGACAGCTCCGTCACTGCCGTAACTTTGTGATCCAGGCACATCACTCCAAGAGCCCATGTGTTTTCTCCTGCCAAATGGATAGCTGCCTCTTTGGGGATGTTAGAGCAGTTGAGGAAACTAAGAGAAAACTCCAGGCAGCTTGAATTCTAGATGGCAGAGACGTGTTTGCATGTGTGTGCACACTCGTGTATGTGTTTCAAGTCTTGGGACTTCAGCAGGTTAGTCACATAGCGATGTGTCACTTCACCTGGCTCCTTGTTTAACAATTGCCCTCCCTTTTTTCCAGCCTCCGGGCCCTAGATCCTCCACCAACACCAAGGCTAGATGCCTTTTATGGGCTACTTCTATTAGTGTCCTGATAGAGGTAGGCACTACTCATAAACTGCCGTGTGCCCACTGGCAAAGGGAGGCAGGGGAATACACAGTTCTCATTAATAGTCTAAGCCAAGAGGACACTCACAGTTTCAGGGCTGAAGGCTACTATGTGTGTGTGTGTGAGAGAGAGAGAGATGGTATAAGAGCAAACATAATTCCTTGAGTTTACAGGCATAATATACACGCACACATAGACGCAAACCCTATAACACCTACACGGCATGGCAAAAGTAGGTTTACAGTTGTAAGTACAAAATTTATCCTTATATTATTATTTATTAATCTGTATTATTTTCCATGCGAATAACTGTAACCTACTCTTTCCCCACCCTGTCCATACACTCATTACACACACAAGGCCCACTCCTATGACCCAGCATGCACACATACATAAACCCATTCCCCTGCTGGGCCACTATATTTGTTTCTGAGGGCATCTTTTCATAAGGAACCAGTCACCTTGGATTAGGAGCTCACCTTACCCCAGTAGGACCTCATCTCAAGTGATAAGATCGTCAATTATCCTATTTCCAAATAAGCTCACATTCTGAGGTACTGGGAGTAGACTTCAACATAGATTTTGTGGAGGACACAATTCAACCCATAGCAGCCACTGAGATTGGTTATTAGGTCTGCAGAGAATGCCTGTGTGAAGTTAGAGTGTTATTTACAGAGAGGAGGTGGGTTGAGTTGGACAGACACACACACAGCAGGCCTTTGTGTCTTTTTATGTCTGTCATACCTAGAATACCTGAAATATGGAAGGGACTCAATAATTTTCATTCCCTTTTTTCTATAAACATGAAAAATAAATGCATCTGCGTGTGTGTGTTTGAGAGAGGTTTTCGCTCAGTGGGGAGGTAATGAGCATTTGTTCATCGTGTGTGAGTGGAAAGGGTCAGACTGCTGAATTGTGAAGAATCCGGCTCTGCATTTATTGAGAATGTGGGTATGAAACAAACTGTAAAATGTTCCATGGATGTTAGCTGTTAATTGGTATGTGTTTTTGTGTCCTATTCATGAATTCTCATGTTATGAGGAAAGAGGCCACATGGGCAGTGTCCCGTCCCAGGCATGTGGCCCTGTCCTTTCATGTTCATCCTTCACGGCATTATGTGGGACACAGGGGTCTTCTCCAGCACCAAGGCTGGCTAGAAGGGTGCCTCTCTGGATGTCCCAGCTGCCCCACAAGCAGATCTACATGCCCACCCATCCCCTGACAAGTGTCCAAGTTTCTTTTCTATAAAACTCAAGTTCATAAACTTATATTGAGCACCTGCTGTATCCAAGACTGCTGAGCACTGCAGATTAGAGTGAAAGAATGTTGTTAGTCCTCCAGAAGTTCACAAATAGCCAGAATCCACGAGGTAAGAAAGGCTGTACCAGGGACAGTAGAGCTTCAGGGGCACTGAAGAAGAGATTGATTTCAGTCTTGGTAACCAGGGACACTTTCTAGAGTTGGTGACATTTAAGATGTACAAGAATCTAATAATAGAGAGTGAGGAGAGGGCATTCAAATAGAGGACACAGCAGAGTTCAGGCCAAGGCCAGGAAAGGGTAAGTGGCCTGGTGTGTCTGGAAGGTGAGCTGCATGATAGATAACGGTGGTCAGTTAGACTGCAAAAATAGGTCAGGGCAATTATGGGAAAAACCGTTCTGAAAAGAGAGATTCAATAGGATGGGCAGCAAGGCAGCAATGTACGGGGAGGATGGAGAGGATGCCTGGAGAGCAACTGGCAGCTGTTGGAATAGCCTCAGAGAGAGAACGAGGGTCCAAACCAGGCAGCCCCCAGCCACGAGGGAGTAAAGTGGGGGATGGCCCAGTGCCTGATCCTACCAACAGCCATTCTGTCCTGGGGAATCTGTCTCCCTTTCCTGTTGGATCTTGAGATTTCTGGGAAGTGGGCTCAAAGTCAAAGACACATGCTCATTTGCCTGCTTGTCAGGCTGTGTTTGTCACCTCACTCTCTTCCCTGTCCTCTAACAGCAAGCCTCCACTTTGACACACCCATCCCTCTACCTCCTGCCTCAGCTACTCCCTCTCTGGCCCTTTTCCCCTTTCCAGGAAAGTGCTTACAATCTGCCACCTATTTCCTGCGGCCCCCTGCAGAGCTCTTGTCTGTCACCTTTGCCTGTGCCCCACGGAGAAGGAAACCCCGTGGAGCAAAATAGTCAGTGGGCTACAGGTGTGCTGGCCCACCTTTCAGCAGCCTGCTATGCTGTCCTGTCCCCTGGGGCCCACACTTGGTGAGAAGTGGGGTAGTGGGGTGAGAATTACAGATAGTCTCTGAGCAGTGGGGAGGTGGACACCTAGGTGGGGAAATGCCTCCCCAAGGCTGCAGTCTCTGTTTACGCCCATTTTCTGATTTGTAAATTACAAAAGGGGTGGGGGAGAGGATGAGGGAACCCCCTCTCCATACATACACACTTGAACTAGAGCAGAAACTCCTCTAATGTTTTCCTTACTGGGAGCACATATGAGGTATTTTTTGATCATGGGGCTATATGACTTTACAAAGTTCAAAAGTATTGGACTGACTGCATGAAGGCTTCAAGGACACTTCAAGTCTTCCTAGTCTATTTTCACTCATTTTTTTCCACAAATATTTATGGAGTACTTACTCCATGTGCTGGGCACTGTTCTAGGCCCATCAATAAAAGAGACAAATAACCAAGACCCTGAGTACATCGTAGAAGTCTCCCGTTAAACTTCAAAGGTCTCATCACTTGGAATTTTCCTGATTGCCACCACATTTCCTTACACTAAGAAGTCAAGAAAGAATCTCCAAGTGGGCATGTAAAAGAAACAGACACAGGGACATGGGGACTTGTCCTTCCAATCCCACAGTGAATTTGTAGGGACGGCAGAACTTGAACATTTAAGTCATCTCTTCGCATGACTCGGTGTCCCACAAGGATGACCCCAATTTCCTCTTCAGTACTCACTCAGTCTGAGTCCCACCACCAGTTCTTATCTCCAAGCAATCTCCTTTACACTCCATGGTACCAAAATGCAACCAAGTCTACATATGGGTTCATTCAAGGTCATCTCAATTCCAGGACACCTTTATTCCTAAGAGTATGTGAGTCTCACATGACAAGTCATCTAGAGGAAGAACCCTGTACCCAGCTTTCTTCCTGGCGAGGCGATGTGGTAAAATGACGCTAACTTCGGTCAGGGGTAGTGTTGATATAGAAAGAGGGAGAGGCTAGTCTTATGTATTAGTGCAGAAGTCCATTTCTAGGAGGTCCCAAAGACCCCAAAGCTCCCTCCTTTCATTCATTGGTTCCTGTTCTGAAGTGCCGCCATCTCATTTCCATAGCCCAAGGCTTTGGTTCTTTTTAAAATGAAGTCACTCCTAATAAACACACCATGCAGTTTAAACTGTTACTGCTGTTCATATGTTTGTGTGAATGTTGGATCCAGAGGAGGCTTTGTATCAGGGGTGGTAGAAGAGCACTGGGGGCTGAGATGTGGAGGAAGAAGTAACGGAGGAACAGACACAGAATTTCTATAGACCAAAGGCAAACTGTATGGTTTTTCTAGGTTGTTTGGGGCACAAAGAATTATCTACTGTGGCTTCATTCAAGTGAAAGCCCACCTTGGATTTCACACCGACATTCCAGGACTGTGGGCTGCACAAAATAAGACAGAGATGCTGTTTTCTCCAAGGTGAGGGGGGCTTTTCCTCAGTTTGAGACTTCCTTTTCCTCTGGGTTCTGACAGAGATGAGCACGCTCTTATCAGACAGTTGGGGACCAAAGTAGCCTTATTTATGACCAGGAAAGCACCAACCTGCCCCAAATGCAGGGCTTCTGGTACATAGGCTGAAGAGCTTCACACACACCTGGCAAGACTGCAAGTGATGAGCACGTGGCGTGCAGATGGGAAGTGGGGAATTCACTGAGCCTTAGAGTGGGCTCCCCAGGAGGGAGACTGCCAGAGACCTAAAGGAGAGGATGGCGACAATACCAACCCAGGAAGACGGCTCTCTTTCCGGTGTTGGTCTCTCTAGGATCCATCACAAAAAAATGGGCTGGAAGATGCTCCGATTAATTGCTTTCCTGCCCAGAGATGGCACCTCCGTCGCCAGTCAAAGTTTTAATTAATCATGCCAGCAGATGGGCTGTCATGGGCCCCAGCAGCCAGGGTAATGAACTCATTTATTATCAGGTTCTGTCAGTGGGAGGCCGTCTAGGCTTCTGGGAAAAGAAGAGAGGCTCCTGACACCAGAGTCCAGGATATGTGCAGTTTGGGGGAAGTCTCTGGAAATGCTTTGATTTCAGACCATCCACTGGCTTTTAAGAAGAGAATGAAGGTGTAGCATGGAAGGGGACTGGGTCGCAGTCCAGAGCAAGAGGCAGTAACAGCATGGTTCTTTAAATGGTGCTAGAGGTTGACTTGGTCCTCTGGTACCCCTGCACCCACCTGACTCAGGAAGTTAGGGTAACACAGGGTAGAATGCCCTGACATGCATTCTTAAGCAGGGACATGACACACCAGTTCTCAGAGGTCCAAGGTCATGTCCTGTGGGCGAATTGCTGCATTTTATGCCCTGGGTTGTCTCATTTATTCTTCCTAGTTATGAGTGACAAGAGTTTAAAAAATGTTGAATTAATGGGAAAATAGATAAGTAAATATTAAATATGGGGTGCTCAGCATAGAAGCCGCCACTATGGGAAAAAAAAAAACAAAAAAAACCCAGCTTTTATTGAGCATAGTTTAGGTCTGAAGTTCTAAGTGGCACCTGATATAGGGGCCTGGATCTTATCCTAGACATGGTCCTTGCTTTGGGGGATTACAGTGTCCCTGTGTCGGGACCGGGAAAGACAGAACTTGTAACAAGCACGGCCATTCAACTATGACAAGTCAGGGAATGGTCACAGAGCATCATGGCCAGAAAGGACAGCAAGCACACCTGTTCTGTCCGCTCCTTGGCTGCAACGGCTGAGGACCAGCCAAGCGGAGGGCTTACCTAAGGTCACTCGGCTACCCGGCAGCACAGGTGGGCCTGGAGCGCACCTGAGTCACTCAGAGGGGCCCTCCTGTGTCCAGTTGACCTGGGCCCCCTGCTGTGTCTAACCTGCCCTTTGAGTTGGCATTTGTGTTTTGCCTGCCGAGCAGAATCCCTCTTTTCTCCTTCCACAGTCCGTGATGGAGAGAACCCTTGGCTGTAGCCTGAACTCTCAGGCTGTGGCTGGGCATGGAGCCCTGCCTGCTGCCCTGCGGGGGCCGCCTCTTCTGTGAAAGGCGTCTGGGTGTCACACACCCCCTTCTCTGTTGAGCAGCCGACAGGGTAAACAGGGACTGTTTGGTTGGGCCACTTCACTGGTGTGGAAAAGGGAGAATGTGCCCTTAGTCCCTGCTATGAAATCGGGAGCTCTCTCCGAGAGGAAGGCTTTCCCGTTCAATGGAACAGTGCGGTGAGCTACTGAAAACAAGGTTTTTACTTTTGTAGGAAAGAAAGCAATCACTTACACAGCACTAATTGTGCCAGGTCCTGATACAAGGCAGAGGGGCCCTAAGGGTGTGTTCCAAGTTCACACAAGTAGTCAGGGGTGAAAGCCAGATTTCACTTTAGGTTAGTCCAGCTCGTGAATCTGTTCTCTCAGCCACCTTGCTACATGGTCTCCTAGGGAAGGCGACTCAGAGAGGCATGGTCCACTTCTCCCTAACTCCTAGCAAAGAGAAGAGGACCACGGACCACTGGGCTTTTGATGGTTGGCGCCCTCAGAAGTCCATTCACACTATAAAACTATCATTGGAGAACAGAATGAATGCTTAGCATTTTAAAGGCTCTTTAAAACTGGAACGAGGCTTAGAGGTTGCAGGTTTTTTCTCCAGGGTGGATGCAGTGTCTGCTCTGTCCCAGAGGCTTTGGGGAGGAGAATGGCTGTGCGTGTGGCTGAAGGACTGGGCCCCTGGAGCTGGGCAGGTGTTGCAAGGTGCCAGGTAAGAGTAAATAAAGCAGTAACACCGCTGGCCTTAGGAAACAGACAGCCTGTCTCTGCATGTGGTCTGTCCTGTAGAGACAGGCACACAGAGAGACAGGTCTCCACGATTCAAAGCAATGGCATATGTGAGAAGATAAATGAAAACTTGAATCTTCTTTAGTTCCAGGGAGCAGTAGTGAGTGGTGAGGACTGTGGCCAACTGTAGCACATGCCCCCTCTGAAAGGGACAGCTGCCGCTCAGTGGTAGCCATGTGGGAATATGGACTGTGTTACCCGATTTAAAAAAAAAAATTTTAAGGGCAACTATAGATGTAGATCTCCATATGAAATATCCTGGTATTTCAATGTGGGCTCAAAAGTTTGAAATTTTGAAGGCAAAAGTTTCCCCTCAGCTGCGGCTTGAGGAACCCACCATGGGGGGTAGTGTCCCATGGTGTTACTTCAGGACAATTCTGTCAACCAACAACTCTAGCTGGGAGAGGCCTAGCGCTCCACGGGGCCCTGTGTGGCACACGGGGACAGTGGCGGGTGGTTGTGGAGCCGGGCAGATCTCCTCTTAGGATTCTGTAAGTCCCTGGGATGAGGAGGACCCCAAAAGGTTGACCCTGCCAATTAGTTTACAGGTGGCTTTCATCTAAATTGAAGGATTCAGAGGGATGTGACCATCTGTGGTCTCCTTAGCAAGGCAGAGCCAGCACTCGTTTGATTGTATCCCCCACGAGAGCTCTGAGAGCTAAGAAACCACCCCATGTTCACAGATTGAGGTGGGCTGACTGGCTTAAGGAGACAGAGTAAATATCTGCCCAAGTACATGGAGTCAGGCAGGCTGGGTTCCTTGGCTCACCACTCAGCAGCCATATGGTTTGGAGCAACTCAGAGTTTCTGGGCCTCCATGACCTCATCTCTAAAATAAGTGTGAAGCAATACCGATGAGCTGTGTTGTGGGATGGAATTATTTAATGTGCAGAAAGTGCTTAGCATGATGCCTCTCTCCTAATGAGAACTCAATAAATGATAGTTGTCTCTGATGTTTTTGAGTCCAAGTCATCGGGTGTCACAGCCCATGGGGCCATTATTTAAGATGTGCCAGAAATGTCAAGTGCACACTGGATTTCAGTCTTAGAATGAAATTGAGAACATAAAATATCTCATTAGTACTTCATATATTGATTACACGTTGACATAATAATACCTAGGATATATTGGTTTAACAAACATTAAAATTAATTTCACTTGCCTTTTTTTTTTTTTTTACCTTTTTTAATGTATCTACCAGAAAGTTTAAAATTATATATGTGGCTCACATTGCATTTCCTTTAGACAGCATTGGTCTGGATCCCAGAATAAGGTGTGACACAGAGAGGGCCCTCAGGAAGTATATGTGGGGTAAATGAATGATCTTCATAGATTCCTCGGCCTTTGTTTTCTCCCTTGAGCTGTAAGCCCTCCTCTGGCACCCCTATTCCTACAGTGAGTGACCACCACAGACTCTCAGTAATCATTCCCCATGAAACAACCCTCCTGCTCCCACATCCCAAGTCACAAGGGACAGAGGCTCCAAGAGATGGCGAGCTAGTAAAGGACAGAGCAGAGAGTGGAACCAGAACGTGTGTGCCAGAAGACAGGCACTTACACATTTCCTTGTTTTGCCAATGAACCCGTTGATTTCTATCAATGTCTTCATAGAGGCAAGTGAAAATTCTCAGGGTAGGGCAGAGTACGTGGTCACATGGCTACTGGCATAAAAGGAGCTCTCGGGAGACTATGCCATCCCTCCCTCTGACACCTTGATCCTCAAATTAAGGTCAAGCCTCACCCCAACCATCCACCTCTCTATGAAGCATTGAGGTTGCAGCCCTTGAAGGCAGAAACCAACATCACTCTCACTTGAGCCATTCTGTCATGACTAAGTAAAAGGCCTTTGGGATGTCCCTGTAATAATGATAATAGTATTGGAGAAAGCCAAAAGAGTTGGCAATAGCTCTTTGGAAGTCTCTGAAATCGTTAATATTATTGATCCAGGGAGGCTTCCACTTGGCACTTGCTGGGTTGTCTCTCTCTCTCTCTCTCTCTCTCTCTCTCTCTCACACACACACACACACACACACACACACACACACAATTTACCACCACCACCACCACCAAAGCAGAGTCAGGACCCAGGGAACCATGTGCTCGTCAGTAAAAGATTTTGGAGCCATTCACTTAGAGTCAGTTAACTCTGTATATATGGCAGTTATATACTGTCATAAACACTTACAGGGAGGAAGGCTGAGAAAAGCAAATGAAAAGGACCAGGGTACAAGAGTGGTGAAAGTATAAGAAAAATGTAAGACAGGTGTTTTTTTGTTTGTTTGTTTGTTTTTTCTACCAGTGTTGATCCCTTTCCAGAAATGGCCATGAGTCTCTCTGTCCTGTTTCTTTTAGGATCTCAGAGCATTTTACAGCTCACACTCCTTGTACCCAAACCCTGATAAGGCATGTGGATAAGTGGAAGCCAATCCTTCCATTGAGTGGACAGGAAGGGGTGCCAGCCTGAGAACCCACAGCAGAGCTAGAGCAGAACTAGAAGCCAGGCCTAACAAGTCACAGACACCCAACAACAGGTCACTCCCCAGATGCTTTGAGGCCCAAATGGAGGATCAAGGCTTCATTCTCACTCATAGAAATCTGAGTCTGGTGAAGAAGTATGAACAGAAACCCTCATGTTCAAGGTGTTCAACTCAGACCAAAGCAAGTCAACAACTAGCCACAACTGGACAGGGCTGTAGACATATGTCACAGAGACCGTTAGAAATGTTGATACTAGTACCAAGTAGACCTGGGAACCTTTTGATTTGAGGGTAGGCACTTGAAGCCTGGAGGCATGAGGAGAACAGGTGGATATAAGCCCATTGTCCTTGCTGATGACCAAATGGAGCCCTTGGGTGAGGCATGACCTTGAAGTCGCTTTTTAGACTTAGTCTTTACCCAAGATGGTAACAGACAGCCTGAGGAGAAGGAAGTAGTCTGGACCAGAAATCATCCTTTTGGTCATGGATGTTATTGATGGCCTTGCCATCTTTCTTAACCAGCAGTTTTTCAAGAAAACTGAGCTTCCTGTTTGTTCTCAGGGATCCCACAGAGATGTTTTCCCAGAGCCAGGAGGGCTGAGCTGTGAGCACTAGGTTTGGCCGCTCCCTGAAAAAACGTCTGCCTGCTGAGAGCTCCAGTTGTTTTTCTGTCATTGTGATGAACGTCACACAAAGCACAAAAGTGGGGCAAGTGGAAGAATGAATTGAAATAAAGGAAATGAAGCAACCTGTGAAAAACCAGCAAACAAGACTGCATCAGTCTTGAAAGTCAATGAGGCAAACACCACCTGGCCCCAAAAATGAATGGAGCAGAAAAGGACGACCTCACCCCCTGGGGATTTGTGCTCCCACTGGGGGCAGAGTCATGCTCATGCCTGCCTGAGACAGGTTGAGGGCAGGAGTGGGGATGGGGCAAGTGTTAATATGTTTCTGCAGAGCAGGACATTGGACAGTGATTTTTTCCCTTAATTATACATCAGGGCATAGTTTCGCCTAATGGAAACTCTTCAGCAGGAAGGAGTTACAGTAGGTGTTTCATATCCATCCCCACACAGAGCAGAAATCAGGGGTTTGACTACAGTAGAGTAGCCCATGAGAAGCACAGCTGGTTTGCATCTGACCACTTACGTTCACTCATTCAGTCCTGCATTCATCCATCCTTCCATTCACTCATCTCTCTCTTCCTCTCTTTCTTCCTCACCTTTCCACCGCCACTGCTTTAGACCATAGCTAGGGCCTCCTGCCTGGCCAGCCTGCCTCCCTCTGAGCTCTCCTCCCTCCACATGACCACCAGAATCTGTAAGTCCAAATATGCTCTTATCTGTCCTGATCATCGGTGACTCCCCGTTGCTCACATGCAGTACCCACCACGATGGAACTGCTCCAACCAGCTGACCTCATCTCCTGCTGCATCACCCTTCCCCACACTCCATTCATGTCTAATGATTACAGGCCTCTAATGATCCACGTTGTTTCTTGCCTTGGACTCTTTGCTTATGCAGGAACTCACCCTGGAACACCTTCCCTTTTGTCTTTTCCCACATTCCCTCACCTGTATGTCTGCTCATATTACTAAAACGTAAAGACCAAGTGTGGCAGCTATGAAAATGTGCAGCTGCAGGGAGCATGGTTGACGATGCCCCCAGCTGCTACCCTGCTGGACCCGCCACCATGTTCACGTCAAGGCTGTGAATCCTGTGGGCTGCTTCCAGGCGATAGCTGAGCATGGCAGGCCACTAAGGCAGCCCCATCCAACAAGATATGAGATTCCTCCCATGGTCACTCTGGTCCAGGCACTCCCCATTGGTCTAGCCAAACCTTTCTTGAAGCTTCCCTGCAGTCGGGGACTCTTCCTACCCACTCCTGCTTTTCCCACAGGTATGAGGTGTGCACTGTGGTCTCAGGGCTCTTCCTGCTTTCTCTTGCTCCCTCCACCAATAAATCCCTTGCCTCTCTGACCCTCTCTTCTGCTTTTCCATGGACCTGAACTAATTGTGCCAAGTCAGCACCACTTCTTTTGTGAAGACTTTTCTAACTTTCCTTATAGAATTGAAGCCTCTACCCTTTACAACCGCCCCTCTACCTTACATGTACTTTCCAAGATTGCATGAATAACCCTTCCCTGTAATTACCTGTTTATATGGCTGCCTCCATCCCCCAGCCTGTAGACTCCATGAGGCCAACGACTTCAGTCTTATTTGTCTTGTTAACCTCATTGCCTAGTCTAGTGCCTGTTACATTCAGGTACAGCATAATTGTTTATGAAGTAAATAATCTGTTTATTCATTTATCAGTTCCAGTTGTTCTAGACCATGTGGTAGGTGCAGAGGATGGAGAATTTATTGAACAGGATTCCCTGACTTTAAGGCACTCTGAGGCTGGCTGGGGGGATTAGCATGAAGATAACTACTTTGTAAGTGAGTGTGGGATAGCTGCTATCTAAATAGTTCTAGCAAAGTGAAATAAGAGGAAGGTATGATTAATTTTCAGTGGCTGGTGGAGGAAAGAGAAGGCATCAGAAAAGGCTTCCTAGAGAAAGTAGCATATGGACTGGTGCACCTGGGACCTGCAGGAGTTACACACAGACGGTATGAGGGGCGGGGCCTTCCTGGCCAGAGAGACTGTGTACACAAGGGCACAGAAGGGTGATGAGGTGAGGGCTAGTTTGTTAAATTTCACTATGGAAATTTTCCAATACACACAGCAAAAGATAGTGTCTCACTTATTGTACCTGATCTCTTGTTGCTGCTGAAGAAGGCTTTGTTTATGTGATGTTTGTTTACTCGGCCTGATTACCTAGTGTCTCCATCTGCCTCAGCTCCCTCCCCGTGTTTGTTTGGAGCGTCTCCACATTGTCAGTCTCCTTGACTGACTTTGCAGATTCACATCTGGCCGGCTCTGAGGCCAGGAAGACGCCCGGGAGGCTTGAGGCATTTGGCTGGACAGGCAGGAGCCTTCGCTGACTCTCTGCAGCTGACAAGTCCCTGGGTGGAGGGCTGACTGGCTCCTATTATCAGAGCCCGCGGTGGCTCCTGAGCCTGGTGTGGACATGAGGAGGGGCGCTGGCCTCATCCATCTGGCCCACCGTCATCTGCTGTTGGAAGGCACCGACTGGCTGCCGCCTGAAAACCCTCGCCTAGGGAGGTGGGAGAAGGGGGAAGAACCAGCTGCCTGCAGCTTTTGGGCACACACGCAGAGCTGGGCTTGGAGGCGGCGCTCCCAGCGATGCCTGGCTTCAGGTGCGCTCAGCGCCTGTCAGTGGGCAGGCACCTCAAGTGTGTGCTGGCAGCAAAACTCAAGACCCGTGGCGCTTCAGGGGCTGCTTTAGAAACACTTCTGGCCTGGAGACCCGTGGAGACCAGGGAGGGTGCGGGAGACCTTCCTCTCTGATCTTGCCCTCTGTTAGATCAGCAGATAAATCCTCAGAGGTGAGTTTCAGGAACACGCAAACTTGGACCCCCCAAGAGTCCTCTGTCCCACACCCCTCAGGGCTGCCCCTCCTCCAAAGAAAAGTTCTCAGCAAAGATAAGCCAGAACTTCCTCCAAGTGCAAGGTACCTATCTCCTACAAAGATTTTAATCGTTGTTGTCGATTGTTACTCAACATTCCACTCTATATAATATACGATGACTTTTAAGTTACATAAATATTACGTGAATTCATTCTGATTATTAAAGTGCTAACCACACAAGCAGGTGTTTGCACTGCCCATTCCCTCACCTCACCCTCTCCCAGAAATAAAGAGCTCTAATTAGATGGGTGATACCCTTCCATAGTCTTTTGGAATACAGCATTTTAACATTGAAATGTGGGTGGGGTCCTTTTTTTCTTTGGCATGTAGGTGAGCACTGTGTATATTGTCCTGCAGACTATATTTTTCAGTTAATGACATGACTTGGAGATCTGTCCCTATCAGTCCTTACAGGCCTATGACATCCTCTCTGATGTGGGCGGTTTCAAGATCTCAGACTTCGTCACCCTCATGTTGACAGAAATCTCGGGTTTCTTGCAGTTTGTTTCAATATTAGAGTGATACAGCTCTGATCCTCCTTTTCTGAAGCCCTTTGAGAAGGCATCATTTGTGACTATCTGTCCAAAAGAGAGTACCAAAGAACAAGAATCTCTGGTTGAAGGGGGTGTGCATTTTTAGTTGACTAGAATACTACCAAATGGCCCTCAGAAACAGCACGCTAATTTATCCGCCTACCCACAGGGTGGGGGCAGATGCTCCTGGCTGGCCTACCCAGCATCCATCTCATCGCCTTTTCCCTTGGCACACTCCACAGCAGGAGCTGAAAAACAACAAATAATCACTCTCCAAGCACCTCCTGCAGCTAAAGTGTGGAGGTGACACATTTCTGGCCAGAAAAAAAGAGATACACGTGGAAGCATCTTGGAATAGAAACATGGTTCTGGGAAGACTTTTGTTGTTCCCAACGTGCAGGAAGGATGTGACTGGGGCCACCCCTCCTCCTTGCTTCATGCTTTAGTAGCCTGCTTGCGACGAGGAGATTATAGCCACAGGTCACAAATCAACATGCTAAGGATGCCAGAGCAGAAAGACTGAAAGAGCCTGGGTTGCTAGTGGCATCACTGAGCAGCTGGACCCAAGCCAGCAGCCACCTACTCTGGATGCCTTATTACGGACGAAAAATAAACCCTCAATTGTTTAAGCTCCAGCTAGCTGGGTAGAATCAGTTACTTGTAGCCAAATGAACACCTAAATGAGACACAGTATTGGTGCCAGGTACCCATTTTTGTTCTGATTTAACCTTGTCTTTCATACACTCTGGTGATGGCGCAACCTTCCAATTTCTCTGTTGAACAATAAAATGATAACAGCAATGATTTATGCACTGCCTACTTTATTTTCATTATCTGATTTCACAAAGATCCTGAAAGGCAATTTAATTGTCTTTATTTTAAAGATGAAGAAGCCAGAGACTCAGTAAACCTAAGTTCCTAGTCCATGTTCACAAAGGATTCTGACCTAGTTCTAGCTGCTCCCACAGGTCCCACTGTTAAACTCAGCCCAGCATGGCTGATTTAATCCAGTAACAATAGTAGTAGCAGTAAGTGGCATACGTGTGTGTGGGAGGGGGGCATGCCATTTACATGGTCATGCCAAGGATAATGGGAACTCCTTTTGCTTTGTCCAGCAGGGCAAGGTCTTGCTCTATTTCCCAAGGCATGGGGAGTCTGCCATCCTGGTGGGTGGAGAAGTCAAAAGTGGACTTCCCTTTTCTACTCTGTGATTGAACATGAGAGCTCAAGTATAAGTTAAAAGAAAAGGAGTGCCTTCAGTGTGTCTCCTGCATGCTGAAGGCAGTCCTGTCCTCTTCCAGGAATGTCTTAACCATTCAACAATATCGGTTGAGTACCTACAATATGCCACGCACAGTTGTACATCATGGACGGACAGCAATAAACAAGACAGACGAGGTCTTTGCGGTCTTGGAGCTTCCTTCATCCAGGTCCAACCAACTTCAGCATTCTGTACGAATTTTTCATTAACTGCTTGTTCTTCAGTAGCATACTCTGAACAATTACCCCGCATAACTGCCAGATTCTGATGTGTCCTGTGAGTCACCAAGGACAGCACAATGGCTACTGTCATTGGGGTGATGGGTGCATTTTTTGCATTCTAGTACATTTTTTGAAAATAGGTAGTCCATGTAAGACAACTGTATTTTCCACAAATATTTAATTAAACTGAATGGCCTGTTCTGAGACCACACAAAAAAATACACACTTTACTCTACAGGAAATATTTGTACAGTTTCGTTGGGTTTCACTTGTTTATATGTTTTGCTTATATGCATCCTTTGGACTCTTACCAACTATTCTGTCCATCAGGGGAGAAGCCTCCCTAAGCCTGGGCACATCCCTCTGACCAGATTTCTCAACCCACTGCCGGCCCCGAGGAAGGAGGGCAGGTCAGACGGAAGGGCACATCTTGACTGCTGCCTCAAATATCCAAGTCTTTTCTCAGGACCCTGCCCTGGGGGCTTTTTTCTGATGGTCAAAGGAAAAGCGTCAGGAGAATGAAGTCCTCACACACTCACCCCTCTCCTGTGGTTCTCTCAGCTTCTGTAAAATGACCCGATGGGCTGAAACCTCTCCAGATTTCCCCCCAGCACTCTCATCTCTGCTTCTAGGTTTCCTGGGTGGGAACCAGGGGAGAGTTTGGGAACTTTTCTTTTCAACTTGAAGGGATCCATCTGCCAAGAAGCCAAGAAGAGGTCAGGAGTCCCAGTGCTTCACAGCAGGTACACACATACCTGCCCTGCCCCATCTGTGCCCTCACAGCAGCAATGAGAACATTCTGGATTTCTTGCTATGGAGGAGACTTAGGGGTGGAGAAGACACAAGGGGGAGGCAAGGTGGGATTATACCACAGAGGGAGATCAGGACAGAGGAAGGAAGACACTGGTAGTAGGGAAAGAAATTTTATTTTCAAGCTTTTAAGAGAATAATACAAACAACAGAGAGTTTTAAAAAACCCTAAAAACTGGTTTAAAAAAGTACTTGACAGTGTCCCTTGAATACCCATGGATGACGTAGCCATTGTGCAATGACAACAGGAAACTCTGCAGGTGACCACCCAGTGGCCTTCCCTGACAGGGTCCCAGGAACCAGCGGGCAGGCTTGAGGGACAATGCTCCCTGCCAGGGCTGCTGGCCCTGCCCTGGTGCTGGGGAAGGACCGGGGAGCACTAGCACTGAGGGCTTAGCCAAACCACTCTCAGGGAGGGTCCCCAGCAGCAAGGAATACTTAGACTGGTCTCCACCCCACTCCCTGGGACATATCCAGCCAGTCCCTCTTGTCTGCTGTGCAGAGACTGAAGGGGACATGGCATTGAGCATGTCCTGGGCATGGGTGGGGGCGGGTAGTAGGGAAAGTTGCTCCTGGATTGACAGATTTGCAGGCTGAAGCCACAGCAGCAGGACTGTGCTTGAGATACCCATGGAAAATCTATACTTTCCTCTAGTTGTGTGTGTGTGTGTGTCCTGTAAACATCTTTGAGCCAAATAACCATAAAATAAAGTCACAAGGGCACAAAAAGACATCCATGTCCAAACCTAAGCCCTCCTTGAGCCCACCTGAAATTGGGAGTTCCATTTGGAAGGTCTGGAAGGGAGGAACCCTCCCCCTGCCTCTGGCCGCTCACAGCAACATCTCCCTCCCTACACCGTCCACCCAGAGTCACTAATACCATCCGAGTTAGAAATCCTGACCATCAGGTGAGCCCTGGGGCTGCAAAAGCTGTGTGTCATCCCTGCCAGCCCACACCCATCCCTCTCCCTCCCCCCCTCCCCCGCTGCCAGTGGATCATGGTGCAGAGAGAAACCAAAACCAAAACAAACTCAAGGGTAAAGCAGGGCAGGCTACAAGTGCCTTTTCTCCCAGCACCCTTTGCATTTTCTTCTCCCTTCACACATGCACACGTGGGCACACCCCAAGGCCAGCTCTGCCTTCTGCAGCCTCCACTTCTCCCAGGGGTTTTGTGCGTGGGTACACCTGGCCACTGTCATTGCCGTATGTTGTCAGGTTCAGTCCATATTGCACTTCGTTGTTGAGTTTGCATTGGTTGTCCTTGCTCTGATTGGACAATGGTATTGACTGACTGGAAACCACAAAACCGCACCAGCCTCACTCACTCCAGCTCTGATCCTGCCCCCAAGACCCCCCAAGGTCCCCCACCCTCTGCCTGTCCTCTGCTCTGGCCCCTGGGGAGTCACCTTGCCTCCCCACACCTGCTCCCCAGACCAGCATCCCATTGGGCCCAGCCCCTTCCAGCCCGCCCTCCTCTCCTGTGCACGGTCATGGCCTCCCTTCCAGGGCCCTCCTCTCACACTGTCGTGACCCTCATGACGAGCTCCCGGCTGCCACCCTGGGCGCTCCGCTGCTCATGAGGTCGTAAGTGACTCAAGATGTGCAGGATGGTGTAAGCACAGTGGTGATCGGACAGAGGGCCTGAGGGCTGGCTGGCTGCCCGGGCAGGGCCTTCCTCAGGGGCAGGGGTGTCCACAGCCTCCTCTTCTGAGGAGAAGGCATTGGCCTGGGGGGATGCGGAGGTCCGGGGGTTTGTCCTGCCTCCTGACTTTTGATCCTCCAGGTCTTTTGTCTTGTCATAGTTCAGCACTTTCCACTGCTGGTTGACAGCCTGCCACCGTTTAAAGATGCGGTACACAGAGGGGCCCTCGTGGATGATGAGACCTGCGGCAGCAGGGAGAAGAGAACAACAAAAGCCAGGTAAGGGAAAACAGGTCATAGTCTCCCTTTAGTTAAAAAAGCAGGAGCTGGAGCTTCTGAAGGATAAAGGAAGGGAGGTGGTTTGGAAGTGGTAATGGGGAGCAAGGACATCCCCAGACCCCACAGAATTGTGTATGAGAGAAAAAGCAGGCACCACTTGAGACAGCCATGCAAGAAACACTGCCCCCAGGAAACAGTCATGTTGCAATGAAAGGAAGATGAAAGTAACACTCGGAGAAGAGGTTGCTAATGACGGGCCATGCGGTCCAGAGGGTACAATGGAAGGGCTGGGAAGATGGGGCCAGTTAAGGGATGAGTGAAATAAGAAAAGGATGATTGTCCATATTGGGAGTGTGGTCTTGGAGGCCACCTGTGACGGTCGGTGAGTGGCCTGATGGGGGATGAGGCACAGCAATTGTAAATCTAGAGGTGGCTGGTCTGGCCCTGGGGCAAAGGGCTGATTCACAGGAGCAAACAGCAGCGAGTCACTCCATCCTCCTTGCTGTAAAGCAAAGAGACCGGATGGGAACACCTCAAAGCCTCTCCAGCCTCCAGCACACTGTGATTCTAGGAGGCAAGACAGCTACCCACTGCCCCCTTTCTCCAGTATTCCAACAGCTGTTGAAATTGCACTTCGTGAAACAAGTCTTCAAGGGTTCATTGAAGGAGAGACAGTCTCCCTCGGGCCCAGTAGATCCTAATGTGTTTGAGGATCTCATGGAAGCTAAGGGTCATCTTCCTGGGAAAAAAACCAGACACACGCATTGTCCTTGTAATTTTGGGGGGTTCATAAATCTTCTGTGGGCCGCCCATAGATCTGCCTGCTTCTGGACAAAGAGACTTCCTGTTCACGCGGTCTCTCACCCTCTCCCAACGTGCCAGCTCTCATCACTTCTTTCAACCTTTGGAACACATGCCCATGCGCTCTTGGCACTGTAGCGTCCATTTGTTCATTTATCCCACCAGCCTTGCGTGTACACTGTTATGCTCTTTCCCTTCGATTGCAAGCCCCTCGAGGACAGAAGGTATGGTTGAGGCTTAGACTGCTGACGCAGCCTCGGTGATGATGGAGGGTGCAGGGACCTCAGGGAGAGAGAAGCAGGGTCTTTTGAAGCCCTGAGCTAACTCCAGTAAGAGCCGCTACACTTGACTCTTAATTAGCTTCTTGATCAGACAGTTTTATCCTGATTGAGTAGGGTGGCTCTAATTTTTAGTCTGAATGCTGCCTTCTAATTATCTAACTGTCTAGTGTTCAGAGAGTAATTAAACCATTTTAATGGATAGGTGGCTGGAAGCGAGGAAGATGCACCTGTTTTTGTAGATAATGCTTGTTTGGCAAAAGTTGGAAACGCAAAAAGTACCTCATTCACATCTACTTCCTAACCCTCCTTCATCTTCCTGCTCTACAAATTACTTATTGATTCCTTGTGTGGTAGTTTTTTTTAATAGGGGGAAAATGGGTGGGGCCCATCTGATCGGAGCAGGTGAAGTGGGCAAGGTTGAAGAGATGGAAGGGAAAGAAGATGGATTGGAAATGGCAGTGGATAAAGAGAGAGCCAGAGACTGAAATTAGGATAGGAGGGAAGAAGGCTATTGGTGAAGGGAGGCAGAGAAGTAGCAGAAGGAGAAAATGGAAAACTAGAGGGCATGGTAGTATTAGAAAGCCAGTATGTTCTGATTGAGTGCTTTTCTGGGATTTTCTATTTAATTTAACAGTTACCTGGTAACCACCTACAAGGTGCCCAACCCTGGGCTGTATTTGTACAAAATCCAGTTCCAGAAGATTTACTGCCTTTGTCTTTTTAATGTCTCTCTACCTTTTTAAAAATATATATTTTATTTATTTTTAGAGAGAGGGGAAGGGAGGGAGAAAGAGATGGAGAGAAACATCAATGTTTGGTTGTTTCTCATGCTCTGCTAGCTGGGGACCTGGCCTGCAACCCAGGCCTGTGCCCTGACTGGGGATTGAACTTGCAACCTCTTGATTCACAGGCCAGTGCTCAATCCACTGAGCCACACCAGCCAGGGCTGTCTCTCTACTTTTTAGCCTCCTCTTCCTCACAAAACTGTAGACTCCATAGATCATCAGAGCCTTTCATTTGTCATCCTCTCTCTCCCCGTGATCTCCAGCTAAACTGGCCCTTTGCTCAGCCCATGAGGATGGGAAGGAAGGTGGCCGTTGTGAGTGGGTGGTCTTACCTGCATGGCTCCCATGCCCCTAGCTCACCACAGCCGTGTCAGGGAGTTCTTCTTGACATGGCATCCCCATTCTCCCTTGCTGAGTCTTGGACATTAGCCCTTGCTGTGTCTACAGCAGTGAGATACAATTCAATTCTATTTGGTGTTTTCTGCATTCCTACTGTGTGTTTCTATGAGCACCTGGTTCTCATCACATATGGAGTTAAGCTAACTGAGAAGTCTGGAGAGGAGCCTCTGGTCCCCTCCCCAGTGCTAGAGTCCCCTTCCCCACCCCCATCTCCTGCTGGTATCCTAGTGAAATGGCACAAAAGTCGCATTCAACTCTCCAACAGTGCTTCTCAGACTTTAGCATGCACCAGAATCAACCAGGGACCTTGTTAAAATACAGATTTCCAGGTGCCCCTCCCCAAAGAGTCTGACTCAATAGGTCTGGGGTGATGCCTAAGAATGCATATTTCTAAGAAGAAGCTCTGGGGCAATGCTGATGTTGCCTGTGCGTGGGCCACCCCTGTATTGTACTGCCTAGAACATGGCCCTATCTTGACCCACCGCCTCTCCGAAGACTCCACATTTTGAACAAAAAAAGTAACTAGAAGTAATTTCAAAGATCCTCAGACATGAAAATGTAAGGCAACTGGAGAAAAGGATTATTCCTCTCCTAGACCCAAAGACCTTCAGGCCCCATAGTTTAGAGTCCACTTACCTATGGACATGCCTTGAACAATCAGAGCATTATCACCTACTACTCTTGTGGCTTTAGGTAAGTTACTTCCTTTTTCTGAGTGAACTGGGGCTCATACCCCTTCCTTATAGGGTCATTATAAGAATAAATGAGGTAATGAGCCCTGCATGCTGATGCCTGGTGCAGTGCCAGGCACACATTTAACACTCCTGGCTACATGATCTTGATTGTTGTGGGGCCAGAGGAGATTATAGGATAGAAAATGCCCATTCTTCTCTCTTCCCCCTTCATTGCCAACCCCATTCCCAAACACGACCACCTATTCTTCCATCTCCTAAGTGTTCTTCCCAATCCTCAGTCTGAGTTATTGTTCATCAACGAACAACGTGCTGGAACTGAAAGGAGCTCTAGCAACCAACAATTCCACAGAAGGGGAAACAAGCCTCACACCTGTGCCACTTCTCCCGCCGCCAAGAACCTTCAGTGGTGACCTGGACAGACGCTGCCCCACCCGGCCCCAGCAGAACTACAGACAGGTGCAGGGCAAGACTAACCTCCGAAGCCCCCCATTGCCAAACACTTACCTTCAGACGCTACCCCCGAAGGAGCCAGCCCTGTCAGAACCTGTGCCAAAGAACTTATCAGGCAAGTGTGGGAAAGAACTCAGTATCAGCAGCTATCTGGGGTGGGTTCATAGACACCGCTGGGACAGGCCCACTGGCAATGTTCCTTGCCCAGTATTTTCCAGGGGGGACAGCTTTGTGCTTCTCACAAGTGTAGCCAGGCTCTACTTCTCAAGGCCTCCCCAAGGCACTGGCAAGGTGAGGGCCTCGGGGCCCCATCTGGGCATGCCCACCTTGACTCGAAGGCTTTGAGTCTTCGTCCGATGAATGCTTTGAGTGATCTGTCTTTTTCAACAAAGATTCAAAGGACAGAGGATGCTGAAAGCACTTAGTGAAGGTGACTGCAAAGTCACCTTCTGTTTCCATCTCTCAGTGCCATTTTAGTGCCCAGGGCAAGGCTGCCCCCATTGAGGTGACTTCTGAAAGAGTTCCCTTCCTTGCAGGGCTGTACAGAGTGTTCCTCAATGCATCAGAGTGAGAACATTCCAGTCACTCTGCTTACCCTGCGAGAAGACCTTTGCTGGAAAATCATTTGAATACTGAGACTCTTCGACATGAAGTAAGTTTAACTCAGTAGGACTGGGTAGGAAAGAGAAATAGCCTGGAGCCCCAAATATCTTTGCATTGGCATAACCGAGAGGTCCATTTATGGAAGTGTGTGTGAATTATGCCCTAAGATACTGTGGATTCTTTTCTGTGGGGTTCCTTTATGAGGCTTAGAGCTCTCACTGTCTGGACAAATAGACAGAATCACATTTCTCAGCCACTCTGGATGGTGTTGATGAAGGCGGTGACAATGAGGATGATGATAGTCAATATTTATTGAATGCTTACTATGTTCTTTCACTCTAAAATGGCTTTGCAAATATAGTCCACTTTTCACAGAAACCCTATGAGGTGGGTGATATTATCTCTAATTTACAGAAAAGGAAACTGCGCTCAGAGAGGCTCAATGTCTTGCCAAAGATACACAGCTTGTACATGGAGCAGGACATAAACCTAGGTTTATCTGAAACAGAATAGTGCCGCGTGTCTGGGCTGCTTCCTCTTCTGTGCTCAAAGGCCGGAGCTCCCTTCAGAAAGAGTGTAGCTATGGAGAAGATAGTTTTTTGGAAATTATATATGTGTATGTATACGTCATTTCTATTTGAATTCATAATAAGATGTGTTTTAATATATGTGTTACATTATTATAACAGAGTGGTTAAGAATGCGGGCTCTAGAATCAGATGAAACCGTGTTTTAGTTGTATGACCTTGGGTAATTACCTCTTAACCTCAGTTTTCACTTCAAGAAAATGGGCATTATAATAGTAACTACGTCATAGGGTTGTAAGGAGTAAATAAGACGATGTTCATAAAGCACTTTTCACAATACTGGGTACTGTGAATAATAAATATTAGGTATTATTTCATTATCACTATTATTAAATAAGTATCTCATAACTTCATTTTAAAGGAGTTATTATAAAGTTACAAAAGTAGTTTATGCAAACATGGCCAAGGTGTAAGAAATGGGTATTGAGGGAAAAAGTGTGTGTGTCCTTTATTCACGTTCTCTTTTATTTTCTATTAGCTGGAGATAAAAGACTCAAAAGCCCTATGAGACTATGGAGCCACAGGACAGAAGGGGCTCGGGTCCCTAAATCTCTGTGTGAAGGAGAACCTCCTGCTGATCAGGAACTTCTATTACATGAAGCCACTGAATTAGGGGGATTATTTTTAATATATATCTGCTGTAGTTACCCTAACTAAAATAACTTCAGTGCTAGGTAGAGGCCACAGGAGAAAAGCAGATTTGGTCATGTTCCATGTGGTCTCCAAAATGTATCAGCCAGCTTGAGCATCCACCTTATTTATTAAATTGTGCTATTTCCGGTCACAGACCCATGTCAACAGAGACATGCCACTCTGAGTCTGTTCCAAAGATTGTGCTGCAAGCACTGAAGACAGTCCTCAAGAGGTGTTTCAGAAAGATTTTGAGCCTGTCTGTACAACTGGATTAAGCAAATTACCTCCCAAGGAGTCTCCTTGGAGAGAGACAGAGCTCACTTGGTGTATCTGCTTCTAAACCAGTCATCTTCATCCTCCAAGCACCCAGCAGCTCAGGTGTGGAGAGAGGTGGCCGTGCAAGGGAAGCCGTGGGGGTGAGGGAGGGCGCAGGTGAGACAGGAGCTAATAGCTAATTTGGAAAGTTGGGTAAGCCACATGCAGGTAACAGCACATGGACTGAGCCTCACTCACTCATTTATGTGGCTGATGCCTATAGGTTTTTTGGCCTGGCCTCCCATCACTGAGACTCCCCCACAGCCACAGCTGTCAACCTCTGAGGAGGATGACACCTTCTCGCGATGGAAGTAACTTCAAAATCCTAGAATGCCAGACCTGCAAGGACCTTGGAGGTTATCAGGTTCAACCCTCTCATTTTACAGATGTATTAACTGAGTGGTAGAAAGAGGAAGTAACTTGCCCGAGTTCATAGAGGTAGTTAATGGCCGATCTGGTTTTCACACCTAGGTCTTCTATTTCCTAGTCTCTTCCACTGCATCATGTTGCCTCTGCCATATTTTCAAAGTTTCCTAATCCGGGAGTTAAAAGGTTTGACAGGCAAGTCATTTCCAGCCCAAAGGAGGGAAGAAAGGAAGGAATTTTTGTGGCATACATGTATTTTTAGTTAATGTGAGTCAAAATTAAGTTTGAAAAATAATGTTTTTATAGTTCTGCTGCCACCCCCTCCCCCCCACACACACCCTGCCCACTTGCTAAAAATCAGGATTTGAATCCCTTTATTATAAAGGTCAGGTGCCAGGTATCTCTAAATCATAGGGGAAAAAAACCTGGATGGACAGCACACAGAGGAAGCTTTAACAAAACATTAAAAAATAATTTTGTTAATTACCATATTCCACTGTTTCAAAGATTTGGAGCAAGCTCAGAAAGGATGCTCTCCTTCCTCCCCATCACCCCATTCCACTTACAAGTAAAAAATCAAAGAGGGTGAGGATGAGGTCCTCATTTTTGCAAAGTTGACTTTTTGAGGGCCAATCTCTTGGGTCTGCAGAATGAAAAAAGAATGTTTTTGGTGCCAAAGACCTTAATTAATTTGCTCTTGTTAAATTCTAATAACTTGACCTACTGGAGCAAAGAACGTTCCATTTGTTTTCTGTGAGGCTCTGTCAACTTCTCTGCTGGGGCAGACAGCGTCATTAGAGATGACGGAAGAGGAGGCAGGTGGAACAAGGACATTCAATGTAATCAGATCTTCTCATTCAGGGGACATGGGTGAGGGATCCTAAAACCTTCAAGAAGAAGCACTGCTCCAAATAACAGCAGACTCTCAATTATGTGAGGATGTGGGGTCAGGTTCTCTAGGCTGTGACTGGATTTGGCAAACCTTTATTGAGTGCCTACTATGAGCAGAATCTACAAATGTCTCCTAGCTTGGTCACTCATATTTAGGAGTGCCTGCTCCTTTGCCTACATCCTCTTATTCAATCCTCTCAACAACTCTGAAGACAGTGTTATTATTCTATTTCACAGATAAGGAAAGGGAAGCAGAGAGTTTTGCAGGGACCCTGGAAACTATGCCAAGGTGGACCCCGAAGCCACCATTGTGAATCTCATCTCCTTCCTGAGCTATTTTTGGGGGCCAAGAAACTAGCCCCGTACTAGCACATGGAGTATCCTGCAAGGACTCACCTGCAGAGGTAAGCCAGACCTGCCTTGTGCAGGCCATGGTTCCTGTCCTACATTCCTGTAAGTGAATCTAGTGTCAGGTGTGCTCACTGGTAGTTCTGTGAGCCTGAATATCTAGTTGAGCCTAAAAATGAAGATACTTCTGGTACACGTTGCAGGTTACACCTGATTCTCCCTTCCAGAGAGTCCCCCAAAAGCTGATACTCAATAACCACTTGTGCAGTGCTGTGTGTTTTTCCTCAACTGGACAGCACATTGCAGAGCAGAAGAGGTGACCCATACTTGAACTTTACCCTTAAAATCACCATCATCACTACTGATCATCATCACCATCCACAAAATCACCATCATCGCAACCACCATAAGAATCTGTTTGTGCATTTCAGCTACTTCCTGTTACCTCCTCTCCCTTCTCTCCGTCACATATTACTCCTGTTTGGATCTCGTCTCCCAGCATTTTCTCCTGCGGACAACCTCTCCTAGAAAAAAACTGAACAGAGAGTACTACTCTGCTGCCTGACTAAGCCTAAGACAAATCCTTCATTTAGTCTCAGAGTTTTACCATCTAAAACATGGGAAGAATAATCCTTGCCTCTAGGACATGCTCTGACACTGAGTTAGCTCCAGTTCTAACCAACAAAATGATAGAACAATCTAAACATTTGAAAGATGAGAGAGTCTAAGGATAACTGTATCTGACCACTTTTGGATGGCGCCAATGGCAGTGAGGGTCCCTGTGCATTCCTCTTCCATTCGTGGCCTGTCAGAGCAGAATGGATAGATCATGGTGTGGCCATGGATCTGGGAAATTGTGTTTTCCTAAAAGCTTAGAAGGAAGGAAAACAATGTGAAAACTCTCAATATTTAGCTCACTCTGCTTCTCCCAGAAATTGAGTTACTGCGTGCAAGATAAATGTAAGAAGTGAAAGAATTAGAGAGACAGAAATGGGCCAGGGGGAGGCGGGCAGATAAGAGGAGGTACGATGAGCAGGGGAGACCAGAGCACCAGGCAGGCCAGAGCAGGGGTGCTGGGTGGCTCAGAGCCCCTGGGAGCAGAGCAGGCCTGTTTGTGAGGGCTCCTCCTATCAGTGGGCCCAGGTGTACCAAAGTGGCAGGTGCATCTACAGGCATCCTGTAAGTGATGCCGTGGGACTCCTGCTATCTGATACAAGAGGTCTCATAGAAGGAGCACTTGACTGCTAGTCAGGAGACCTTGCTTCTAATCCCACATAAGCAACCTTGAGCTTCCCTTCTCCAGTCCCAGCTCTCCCAACTGCAAAGTAAAGGAGCTGTACTGCTCAATTGTACAATCTCTTCTTTGTTCAGTTCCCTCACTCTTCAGATGCGTGGAACCTTGAGTGGTAGACAGTACCGCTACTCCTTTCTCTCCTCCATGCTTCCAGCAGGGGAGGAGGAGAATACTTCCCTGCCCTACCACCTCTTTGATGTAAGGTTTGTTGGTAACGTATACTGGCCAATGTCTGTGGGCAGAAGGAGCAGTAAGCCAGTACTGAGCTGAAGTTTTGAAAAGCATTGCAAATGTCAACCAGTCCTTTTGTGCTCCTGCACTTGGCTAGGAGATGAATAGAACCCTGTTGCCCCTTCTCTTTTAATGTGGATCCCAGCAGGAGGAAACATCCAGAGCAGGTCCAAACCCAATGCACAGCCAGAAGCGAAGCCCTGCCAAGGCCAGCAGAACCACAGCCATCTCACAGACCCATGAATGGAAAATAAATGATTGTTGTTGTAAGGCCCTGCAATCTTGGAGTTGTTTGTTACTGCAGCCAAAGCTGACTAATATACCACGTGACAGGAAAGTATGTCTCATAGATGCTCACATCACGGACAGATCAAAAGTCTGCCTGAAAGAGAATGAAGGGCAGCTGGAGGGGCCCCTACAGGAAGGCCCTCCTGTGCTTCCCCCTCCATGCCAGAGCCCCATACCTCCATATGGAGACACAACTGGTTTTTGGCATCAACAAACCAGGCCTCAGCAGGAGAAGGAAGGCAGTTTTGTGAAAGAGGGAACTAAATTAGAATGCCTCAAAGTCAAAGTCCTCCCATTAACAGTTCTCTCTTTTCTGCAGTCCTCTAGAGCTGGGCAGTCTGTTTCTTTCACTGCCTACCGTAATAAAAAGTCTCTTGAACTGGGAGTTGATGTATTGGTTTTGCTAGCATAGAGAGGCAGCAAGATGCTTAGACAAATTTGCAAGTTCCAGCATCACTAGTCTCTGGCTACTGTAATCAGTATGCAAGTCTCTTCCCTCTCTGGTTCTGATATTAAAGGAACCCAGAGAAACTCACATTAATATCATCCCAGTCAAATTCTAACTAATAGATGTTTTTCTGCCAAATGAGACAATGTAGCATGTTGATATAATACACAAACCAGTGCCCAGAGAGGACAGCTGTGGATCTCTAGTTCTGCCAGCACAGTGGCTGAGGGGATCATCTCTGAGGGTTCCGGATCGGGATGTGCAACCAGTGCTTAAGCCTGCTTTACGTCACTCAGGGAAAGCCAGGACCATCCCCCATCCCCTCGGTGACTTGGACAAAGAGTTCAGAGTTGACAGCCACAATCATTTGTTGGGAAAAACGAAAAGATCCAGCTCTCCACCAACCAACCTAACATGATGGAAAAGAGGAGAACATAGATTTGGGAATGGGATATGTAGGAACCTAAGTGGTGAATTTCCAGCTTTTTCCTAAACACTGAAGTCTTTTAAACAGAATCTTACCTGAAATGGAAACATATGTCATTAGATAAAAGAACAGAAGCTCAGGGTGAAGCAGAGGTGAAGTTTCGGAGCCTATATGGGCAGCATTCCATTTGCACCCTCCCGAAGCAGGGTGTGGAAGCCCAGGACCGCATACAGTTTGAAAACGACTGGACTGGAGAAATCTTGGGCATTGGTATAGGCTTATGGAAAGCTGGAAAAGGAGGTAGGCATCTCTGATACTGTTTCTGGGCATTTTTCTGAGACAAGAATGGAATTCAAGGCACAGGTGTTCCTCGTTTTTCTTGACAGCCACGGGGTGCCCAGCAGAAAGGAAAGCTTGCCGCATCCTGCTTGAGGCAGATAGACTGACCAAACAACTTTTCACAAATCTTCTTAGGGGCAAGCCCCCTTATCCTTATCTTCAACCAGGCAAGACAGATGCACCTGGGAAATCTTCAATCTTCCTTCTTTTTCTGCCCCCCCCCCCCCCCCATTCGCCTCTCAAATCTAAGTCATTGGCCTCTCCTGAGCTCACAGGTTTCAGGGCTGGTGCCATCCCTGCTTTGAAACCTTGCTTTGACCTTCCAGAGGGCAGGACCTGGAGGACTTGTCTGACTCACCATCACATGGCTTCCCACTTCCCCCAGAGACAAGCCCGCAGACTCACCTATACACACCACGTCCATGAATCCATACATCCCATAGCAGATCTGGAAGAGGAGGTCTTGGCGCTGCCATTTTGCCGAGGGACTGAAGGTTGACCAGATGAGCCAAGAGATGCTGGCGATGAGGAAGAGGGAACCCAGGATGGCAGCTGCAATCTGAACCTTCTCAATGACTGTCAGAGAGATGGCCTGCCACTGCAGGGAAGAGAACTCTAGGTTAGCTGTTGCTCAGATACCAGGACTTTCCAACTAGTGATATGGTGGCCATTATTGCAAGTTCCTGAGTTTTACCTTGTGCTTTTGATGTGGAAGAAACCTATATCACACCAAATGATCAAAAGTCATGGTATGGATAGGGTTCTGAGCAGGCGTGGCTGGGAAGGCAGGCTTTTATAAGTGATTATGAAACCTACAGAGAAATGGGGAGGAGGAAGTGGAATTGCAGAGCTAGTGCGAGTGGCGTTTCAGGGCTCAGGAATGTTCTTTTCAGAGCAACACTGTTGATGTTCTCACTGGCAGGTGCTGCGAGGACACGGACCTTTCTGTACTTTCCTACAACACCGGGCCTGCCATTTGATATACATGCTGGAGATGACCAATTCAGCGGGCGGGGAGAGGACACAGGATGTGGGGGAGAGGTAAGAAGAACAGTATAATTTACTGACTATAGATCAACATCGAGATTTCATTTTTTAACAGTAAAAGTATTATACTAATAGCAATGCTGCTGGATGGGTTGAAGGCTAAAGTGTGGGCAAGCTTCAGCTCTGAAATTCTGCTATTCTGTGGCTGGTCTAGGGAACAGAGGCCTAAATGAGCCTGGAGTTGGATGGTAGTTTGGGATTTATTCATGCTGTCACTCAACAGATATGTACTGAGTATTTTCCATGTGCTAGCCACTCTGCCAGGTGCTGGAGACAAAGTGGTAAGCAAAAGCATACAAGATTTCTGCTCTTATGGAGCTTACAATCTAGAAAACACAGACAACCAGGTAATTATTTACAAATGTAATTTGTCAGGAGTACGAAAGGGAAGTACACGGCACTGTGAAAGTCTACAAAATGGGGATTTGACTTCCCAGAAGAAGTGATGCTTGAGTTGCGTAGGAGTTTGCTAGGGACAGAGTGGAGGGGAGAGTGTCTGGGCAGAGGGAAGAATGTGAGCAAAGGCCCTGTGAGTATGAAAATCTGGAGAAGGCCAGGGAGAGTGGGGCAGAGAGACTGAAGAGATTGTGGGGTGAGACAGCTGGCAATGTCAGAAGGAAAGACCATGTGGAATCTTGGAGAATATGCACAGACTTTCGCTTTGTCTTAAAAGTAAATATGATGTTTTTGAACAATTTTAAGTAGGAAGTTGAACAGTTTTGTAAGGGAAAGATTGGGGAAGGTGGAGGAAGGACAATCTCCTGATTGTAGGAATTTGTGTGACACCTTGCCGAGAACACCCCTGAAAGCCTTCCAGCCTAAACTGGGGGGAAGGCAGACTACCTTCCATCTGCCAAAAGTGAGCCCTCACTATGCATTAAATGGTCAGGATGGGAGCACTGATTCTGGCTGCAGCCAGGACTGACCAATGGCCCGCCAGGCATTGTAGCCAGTGGAAAACATTCTGCCTGCTAATCTAGATGAAGGACATCAGCCTTTACATTTAATTATACAGATAGCATCCCATTACGGGTAACTGGGCCTTTAAATTTTCCACTGCTTCCCCAGCCTAGGGTTACACATAACAAGGGATTTTTCCAGAAGATGGAGTGATCCTACAGACTTTGCTCACACACAACAAATGCTTTTTACAGAGCCTGCCTCACTGTCTGTGAGGAGGGTTCCTGACCGAGCTTTTTGTTTCTACCACTAAGTCATCGATAACCTTCACTTTCTCCTGCTCTGGATTTCAAAAATCCTAAATCCAGAGGCACAGAAAGGTCCCCTTACTTTCTAGGGCCCCTTTTCACCAGCCCCCAAGGCACCTATGGAAACTAAACAGGGCTCCTGACTACAACTTGATGCGTGATGAAGAAGGAGCAGGGCCGGGGCGCGGGACAGTGCCAAGGCTCTCCTCCTGTCCAGCCCATGGGAGACCCCACAAGAGGTGTCAGGAGCAGAAGTTCAAGGAGGAAGCAGAGAACAAGGGCCTCAGACTCCTCAAGGAGAGGCTGGGAAGGGGAGCAGGGCTCCAAAGGTTCCAGGCTCCGCCACCTCCAGACACCCGGAGCTTTGCTCCAGGGCCGATGCTGCCCGCAGCACCGCGATAGTCCCCGGCTTCTGCAGCACAGTGAATGCACGGACCAAGGGGGAAGAGCGCAAAGTCTGCCTGGCTGCTTCCTTCCTTACAACAAGGAGCGCTGAGCGCAGAGGCTGGTGACCCAATTCTAGCTGAGCTCTGCCCCCACGTGGGGAGGGTGACCTAGGAGAAGTCAATAAATCATAAAGACTTTCAAGTTTCCCTTTTGTAAAAGGGGAAATAATTGGTCCCACTTCCTAGAGTATTATGAGGGTTAAATGAAATAACTCTCTAATCAGTGCTTTGAAGGATGTGGGTTGCCAGCATTTCTATTCTTCATTATGTTTCAGCAAAAATACAGTTATGCATGTGGCGGTGGGAGCTTCCTAAAGGTAACCATACTCAGCAAACTCAGTGCTGGGTACGGTGGGGTAAAAGTTAAGGACTAGACCCAGGAGTCAGACCCCTTGGATGCAACTCTGCTCCACCAGGGTAGCCCCGATCAAACTGCTGACCCCTCTGAGCCTCCCCTGTCTCATCTGTAAATTGGGAATGATAACAGTACCCACGGCCCTCGGTTGTTTTCAATATGAAATGAGATGATGCATATGAACACCCTTTCTTAATGGCTCTCCTGCTAGAACCAGAGCTTGCAGAGGGTCGCTGAGCTAACATACTCTCATGGCCTCTGTTTATCACGACTTCATATGGGGCTTGGAAGAAACCTCCCCACACTGAGCAGAGGCAGTCACTTGCAGTGCCACCTGCCTGCTCCGTCCTGTCCTGCAGGTGGCCTGGCTGGGCTGTGGGAGGGGAAGTTGCCCCACTGAGGTTCAGCAAGCAGCTAGCTGTCTCACACTTGGCTGGACCCAACGAGCCCAGGACACACAACTGGGGACAATTTGGGCCACAACCACATATCACTGCTGCTGGTCCAAACTACTTCTTTCTTCTGGTGCTATCCCGAAAAGTGAAATGGCATTTACTGAGCACAAGTTGCTGCATTTCCAAAAGTAATGGAATCACAGTAGTAACCTAACAATAAATTAATAGATCAATTTTGTCAATATTGCCATTTTCTTTCTGTACATATGTGCTTAGAATAACCTTCCCCCCTACCGCCACACACACCCCAGAAAAGAGTTATCCCTAAATGGCTTTTCATTTTATGAGTCAGAGGCCAGTGCCTGTTTGTGAGCCAAGGGGGCACTGTAGGTTTGGACTCTGACCCTTCTCCAAGGCTTGAATCAGTTGAGAAGGACAGGGGTACAGTTAATGCACCCAGGAATAGTCTGTCTCCTGACACTGCTGCTTTAAGGCACTGCAAAATCTGAAATGAACGACTAAACATGGAACTGCCACAGGGAGAGGCACCCCTTGTTCTGATCCCTTGGTACATCATCAGCATGGCCAGGGTCCCTGGGAGGGCAATGGCCCGTGTCAATCTGCATAGTGTCTAAAATAAAATGCCCTGGACACTGACGCTCCGCGTTTCCAGCTGCCCCCGCCCCCTCACGCAGAGACCAGCACCCGATATCTCCACGAAACCACCAGCCCTCCTGGGCTTGCAGGACCGACTCTCCCCTCCCCCCTCAGGGAGGAGGCGTGAAACAATCATGCAAGCTGTTCTGGTTCCCATCCTCACTAGCCTGATGGCTAATAGATTACATGGCAGTGTAACTGACCGTGCACATGTGGAGGTGTTTCCAGAAGCCAAGCGCCCTGTAGAGGTGCATGCCTGGAAGGGAGAGCTGTCTGTGTTGGAGGATTTACAGGGTGGTACAGGGCCTGCTGCCTCCCCTGGGATGTTGGATGTGTCAGGGCAGGGTGGGGGGAAGTAATGGGGGAACCTCTCAGTTCTCACAGGTACAGCTCTGTCTGAATCTGTTTGGCAGACCCCACCCCCAGCCCTGGTTCTCCCTGCCCTTGCCCTTCACAGGAGCCCCTCCCCTTTTCCTTCTTCCTTATTGCCCATTCTTCTCTTTTCCTCTGCCTCCCTCTCCTGTCTCTCTTCTCCATTCTTCTCTGGTCCCTTGTCACAAAAAGTGTGACCCATAGGCCAGCAGCATCCCCCTCACCCCCATCACCTCATAGCTTATCAGAAATGCAGAATCTCAGGCCCTGCCCAGACTCCTGTATCATGTCTGCATGCTGACAAGATTCCAGGTGAATTGCATGCACATTAAAGTGTGGGAAGTGCCGTTGAACCTCTCTCTTCTTAATTCTTCTTTCCTTGACTTTAGCTTTGTCTCAGTCTTTCTCCTCACCCCTCCTGCCCCTGTCTTCTTTCCATCCTGCTCTCGTCTGCCCTCTGGTCTTTCTCCCTTCCTTTCTTCTTTTCGTTCCTCTTCTTTTCTTTTCCTCCCTCCCTTCTTTCCTCCTTTCTCTTTTCCTGCCCTTTTCTTTCTGCTTCCACCCATCCATTCATCCATCCATGCATCACTCTCTTATTCCCTCTTCCATCTGGCTCTCCACACCTCTTTCCTTCCATATCTATTTCTCCATCTTTGCCTTATTCTTTTTTCCTCTTCTTGCTGAAGCTTAAGAAAAAACTGACAAACACAGAAGTTATTTCAATTCCTCTTGCCCAAATGCCATCTGCAGTCTTGCCCACCTAACACATCTCGTTCCTTTTCTCCAAATTGCCCTGACTCTAAGGTGAAATGGTCCACCCGCAGGAAAGCTGGGGGTGTGGGAAGCCCCGAGACCCAGCACCCCCAGGCCCTCAGCCAGCGGCAGCCCCCAGTTGTTACCTGCAGAGGATTCTTTGTGCTTATGGCAATGACGTGGTACTTGTAGTAGCACAGCTCGCAGCTCCAGCAGCCCCGCTCGCTGATCCACTTGATGAGGCAAGGCTGGTGGGTACACTTGACCGAGCCATCGCAGCGGCACGGGCTCAGCAGCTCCCCCTGCAGGGAGAAAGGCACAGGATGGTGAGGCCCAGAGTCTGGCGGGCAGGCAGACGGGCAGACTGGCGGTAGGCTGGGGTAGGCCAGACCACGCCACTCAAAGCAGGCCACAGGCTTTGCTGGAAGGCACCAGACCCTACAGAGGAGACTCCAGCCTCCCCACCATGGAATCCAGGCAACTTCAGGGAACTCAACTAACAGTTCAAAGCCCCGGGTCCCGCTAGGGTTTCTGTGAAAATGAGTGAGTCAATTTCTATGGAAGCCTTCTGCCATCCAAAGCGGGTGTCATCCTCAGCTGGCTTCTCTTTAAAGGCTCAGCCAGGGTTCTCAAGCTCAAATGCTCTCAGGGTTAGACAGACAACACAAGTGATGGAAGCTAGCTGGTGGGGAATGGGACACAGAGGGCTCAGACTCAAGTTAAAGGGACAGCCACTCAGCTCCAGCCTGCCGTAGATGTGGAAATTTATGTGGCAATTTTTATTTATATTTTTTGTCCTCACCTGAGGATGTTTTCCATTGCTTTTAGAAAGAGAGGAAGGGAGGAAAAGACATTGACTGGTTGCCTCCCGTACCCATCCAGACTGAGGTTGCTATGAGCCCAGACTGGGGATCAAACCCACAACCAAGTATGTGCCCTGATTGGGAATTGAACCTGCAACCCTTTGGTGACAGGACGACACGCTAACAAACAGTCACACTGGCCAGGGCTGTGTGGCAATTGTTATGTAATATCTCCAGTACTCAAATATTAACAGCTAGTACAGTTTAAAAACATATATAGTGAGGAGCATTTTGCCCAAGTTTAACACTCTGGTCTTAAGGCTTTGCATTCTTTTGCAGACCAGCTCACAGAGACCCAGGTCCCTTTCTGTGAGCCTCTCCCCCAGGAGTCAGAGTGATAAAAGCATGGCAGGCGGGGACAGGCCTGAATCCATGAGACTAGGAGGTTGGGCCCGGCAGGTCCCTCTGGGCAGCCTTGGGCCTTGCTGGGAGTGGATGGAATGATTGGTCCAGGGGAACTGGAAGCAGGGAGGCAAAATACCTGCTCTGCTTTTCCAGTATTGACAGACCATCTTCACTGTGGCTCTAGGCCCTTCCCACACATCTGCTATAGCATTTGACCCATTTGTCTCCGGGTCACTACACTGTTACCCCTCACAGGGACAATATCTTATTCACCTTTGCATCCTTAGCGCCTAGTACAGTGCCTGAAGCACTCTACTCTACCCAGCTTTGCCAGTGGAACACATGTGTATCTGTTTGATGAACAAGAGGTCTTGTTCCTCTAGGACGTGGCCAGCTCCAGGTGGGCACCTGTGGCACCTGGAAGAGGAGTAGAGAAGGCAGGAGATGCCCCCATTACTGGGCACTCCCAGTTCCCATGAAAGCCTAAGAGCCCTTGGTAGGGAGTAGCCGCTGCGTGTCTCTGGGAAAGAAACAGGAGGCGGTATATGGGGAGAGGTACTGGGGGAGAAGCAAAAGCCCTCATTATTCATGGCAGCATTTCCTAGGCTCATTTATTCTAACAGGACGAGCTGGGTTTGATTAATCAGGTTGTTAAGCAGCTATGTCAAATTGCCGATCAGGTAAGAGACATTACTCCTGGTCCCTGGCAAGGGTGCCAAGAGACAGCGAAGGCTACACTCTGTGCTTCCCAAGCAGCAGCCACAAGACGGGGCAGGAACAGCTGAATTGCGACTGATGACGAGACCTGGGCTCTCCATCATGGCTCTGGATATGGGACCACCAGGGCTCACATACCCAGCCTCGGCATACTTCTCTGAGAAGTGGGGGAGGGGTGTGACCTGGTCCCAGTGCCTGGCTGTATGGCCAAGAGGTCAAAGGTGTGCTGCTTCCCTTGGACCTCCCGGTCCCCTACTCTTTCCCTTAGGACTGGACAACCCAAAAGGCAGAATAGGGACTTCTTAGGCACCACAAATAGTAGAAAGCAAGAACACCAAAATTGTTAGAAAAAGTTAACTTTGATGAAGGAATCAATCCAGAATTTTAGAAAGAAAAATAAATCTGCGAAGAAGCTATTTTAACCTTGGCATTCATGCAAGTTTTGTATTTTATGGTTTAGTATATTTTTACGTATATTGGGAGGAGAGTAGGGCTCTAAGAGGCCTTAACCTGGACACTTCGTCATCTTCAACTGGTTAGATCTGTGCTTCTTCAAGAGCAAGAGAAGTGGAAATGAGCCAGCAGCCAGACAGGTTCAGGTTAGACTTAATAATGGTCTTCGCTGGAAATTCTGTTAAAGGCTAAAAATGGTGGAACATGGAAACTGAGGTGGTAAACATCTCTCAATATAAGAGGGACATCTATTGAAGAGAAAGTTTCAATGACCAACTCAAGGTCACTTAGCCAGCCAGTGGCACAGCCAGAATGTAAAGCCAGCTCTTTCTGACATCAGACTCCGAGCTTTTCAACACACTGTTCTGCTCATTCCCCTTCTGCATCTTGGTCCCTGCTGTCCCTCCCATGCCTATGCCCTTGGGTCTCTTCTCTGTCTCTTCTTCCCAGATCCCACCCCTTCCCCGGCCCAGCACCGGCCCCTCCAGCAGGATATAACCTTGTTTCCTTTCCCCCTTCATCTCCCACAGTTTGGTAGTTATTCTCTCATTGTTTCCTCTGGGATTTGGGCTGTTTCTGCATACCCCATAGAACTGGGCACACTGACGGGACAGGCCCCAGGGGATGGGAGAGGACCAGCCCCTCCGGCTCAGCTCCTGAGGCCCCAGCCTTTGGGCTAGGAGGATTATTATGAATGTCCGTGGAGCTCAACAAACTCCACAGATCAAAGGGTTTTATTAAACACGAAGGGTACCACACACTTCTTTGATGATCTGCTTGGAGCTTTGGGGCCCAGAGACTGTCCTGGGAATGACACAGGCAAGAAAAAACAGTTCTTCTCTAATCCCCAGGCTCCCACGGGACACTGTGTGGGGTAGAAGGGAAGAACATGGTGTTTGGAGACAGACTCCTTAGGTCTGAATGCTTCTTCACTGCTTACTGGCTGTGCAAACTTGGGCACGTTTCTTAACCTCTCTGAGGCTGCATTTCCTCATCTTTCCATTGTGTCTCAAGGGTGGCTGTAAGGACTGACTGAGATCACGCATACAAAATGCTGGACACAGTGCCTGGCACAGGTAAGTCCTCTTGTGAAAATATTACAATTCTAACTTGTATTTTCCTAAGGATTTTGACTTCATAGTTTTTTCTACTCCAGTTCTACTTGGTTCTCCTACCATGAAATAGTTAAGGAAGGATTGCCCTGGCCAGGTGGCTCAGTTGGCTGGAACTTTGTCCTACACACCAAAAGGTCATGGGTTTGATCCCCCGTCATGGCACATACCTAGGTTGCGGGTTCGATCCCCGGTCGGGATGCCCATGGGAAGCAACAGATCAACATTTCTCTCTCACATTGTTGTTTCTTTCTCTCTCCCACTTCCTCTCTCTAAAATCAACAAATATAGATCCTCGGGTGAGAATTTTAAAAAATAGTTAAGAAAGGGAGCCATGCCTTACGTAAAGGGTGAGCTGAGCCCCAGAGAGAGGTTGAAATTAAAGAACTATCTAAGAGCCTGCCCTTCTGAGCTGGGTAAGGGGCCAGAATATGGATCTTCTGACTTCTGGCCCAGGACCATCCTCTGTGTTATCATGAGGTCACTGAGAGCATTTGGGGGCCCCCATCCCTGGGGATGCTGAACAGAACAGGGTAAGTCCTTGGATGGGTTAAGTGGGGTCATGCTAGAGGCAGGAGGCAGGACAAAGTGAGCCGCCACCCTGGGCTGTGGCTGAACTGGATGGTGGGAAGAGCACAGGATGGATTCTCCTTGCTGCCAATGACACAGTCAGTGGCAACTTCTCCATTCACAGATTTCTTTCTGTTTATTTTGGGCATGCTTCTTTTTTTCCCTCCTTTTAATCTGAAGGGACTTGCTTCTGGAGTCCTTAGGTTAACCTGGTTGTCATGGCAGTGGCAGGTAAGCCAAAGACTTACCCTTCCACCCACACAGACACCAGGTATCCCTGCCATGGAGCAGAAAGAAGCAAATCTAGTCTAGCAAAGCAAAGGCAGCCCAGCCCTGCTGCAGGGTACATTTTGGGGAGATCAAAGCAAAGGAGATGAAAGAAACACTAGCCTTTGGGTGTAGTTCAGAGACCTCTTTATGGAGACTAGTGTGGTGGATAAGAGTTTGGGCTCTAATCTCAGACAGACTTGGGTGTATCCAGGCCCTTACAATCTATGTGACCCTGAGCAAGTTGCTTAACCTCTCTGGGACTCATTCAGTCATTCTTTCATTCATTAACTATTGATCTAGTGTGTTTTAAGTTCTGTTCTGGGTGTCAGAAATATAGCAATGAATGAAACTAACCAACATTCTCTAGTAGGGAGAGACAGACAATTAAAAAAGAAAAGTAAACTGTAAGTACCTAAGATGCTATCAAATGCTATGGAGGAAGATAAGCAGGGAAAAGGGAAATGGAATACCAGGGAGGTGGTGAGTTAAAATTCTAAATATGGTGGATATGGAAGGCTTCACCAAACGGGGACATCTGAGTGAAGACGCGAGGAAGGTAAGGAAGCAAGTCATGCAGGTGTCTGGGGACAGAGCATTCCAGGCCAAGGAAACTTCCATTGCAAAGCCCTGAGGCAGAAGCATGCTTGGCCTGTCCTAGGGACACCAAAGTGGCAGGTGTGTCTACAGTAGTGTGAATGAAGGCAAGAGGAGTAGGAGATAAGGTCAGACATGTGCTGGGGATCAAAAATGGCACTAATCAGGTGAAGCCTGTGGGTTATTTACTGTGAATGGGATGGGAAATTATGAGAATATTTTCAGCAGAGGACATGACCTGATCTGACCACATTTGATGGGATCACTCCAGCTGCTGTACTGAAAATCATCTAGAAGGAAGTAAGGACTGAGCAGGGATACAGAAACCTGCTGCAGTAATCCAGGTCCAGGTGAGCAACGATGGTGTTTTGGACCAGCATGGTAGCAATGGAAGATCTGAGAAATGGTCAGTTTCTGAATATGTTTCTGAGATACAGATATTAGGATTTATGGATGGATTAAATATGGTGAATGAGGGAAGGAAAGTCAAGAATACTGCTGATTTTTACCTGAGCCATGAGAAGAATAGAGAGTTGCCTTCAACGGTGACAGGGAAGACTGAGGAAAGGGCAGGTGTTGGAGGGTAGATTGGGAGCTCAGCTGCGGACATGCCTACTTTGAGATGTTTATTAAAGTCTAAGTGGAGACATGAAATAGGAACTGCAATATATATTAGTCTAGAGTTTGGGGGAGAAGTCCAGGCTAAGATACAAATTTGAGAGTCATTGGCATGCAGGTGGCATTTAAAGCTGCGAGGTTGGGTGAAATCACCCAAGCACTGAGTGTAGGAGGGAAAGAGGAGAGGTGCCAGGGCCACTCCCTGGAGGATGCCAAGATGTCAGAGCTTGGACGATAGGACAGAACCAGTAGAAAAGGTCAAGAGGGAAGGTCAGTGAGATAAGAACACAAAGGTACAAAAGCCAAAGCAGACACAGTGTTTCAAAAAAGAGGGGATGATCTATCCCATCAAGTGGTGCTGATGATGGGCCAAGTTGGTTGAGAACTAAGGACTAACCATAGATTTGGTGAGTTTCCTTTGATTTCTTCTATTTTCCCAGGGAAATATGAAACACGGCCATGAGCTGGACACGCATGTGGGGAAGGAGGTATCAGACATCTGAGAACTGGTATACAATAGTCATCTGTGAGAGACTGCATGGTCAGAGTAGAGAAATAACGAATGACTGCTGGCAGCACCAAGGGTCCTTTCTATTACAAAGGAATGGCTCATCTGTGAAATTGGAGAATATGTTTAAGTAAGAGAATATATTTAGCAACATGCCTGGCACACAGTACGCTTTCAGTAAATGCTGGTTAATATGTAAGAGGTTATAATATGGGTTAAAGCAGGTCTTCTTGTCTGTAAGCCCATCTTCTCACCCACTCCAAACATGGATCAATATCCTTCTTTCCTTTCTTCCTGCCTTATATAACATTCTCTTCTTATTAATAATCCTAATGTTATAAGCATTTCACAGTTTTAATAATACTGTCATAGAAATTCTACCCTTTACCACCACAGTAATTAAATGAGGCTAATAATTATTTCTCCTGTTTTACATATGCAGACAACCACTCAGAGGAGCTATTCTTGTACAAGAGAAAGGCAGAGTAAGGCTCTGAAACCTGTTCCTTCCATCGGGCTTCCTGTAACCACAGCATCTCTGTCACCCCAGCAGCCTTGTCCATCAGATCCTTACCTTTCTGGCTCTGATTAATGAACAGTCTGCTGGATCCCCTATTAACATTTAAACACAAAGGCAGAAATCCTTTGTCCCTTTTTTCTTCTCCTATGAACTCAATTCCAAGCAGTGTTCATTGGGTACCAATTGATGAGAAGGAGGCATTTGTTAAGTAAAATTTAAGAGACAGAGACTTTTGTAAGCATAGTAGTGCATTCAAGTTTTCTCTTAGTTGCAGTTTAGATTAATAAGGAAGGCTACTGCTGCCTGTAGATGCTCCACTGTAAAGACTCACAGGACCTTAAAATCAAAAGGTCCCCTCCAGGGAGAACCTGGGATCTGTGTGTTTTGGGGTGGGATAAATAGAAAAAGTTCTCTGGGATTGTAGAAAAGAATAAAGAGAGATGCCAAAGAAAGTAGGGGCTCCCAATGTCCATCTTAGGCAGTCTCTGGACTTAGAGGACGGATAGTTGGCTTGATAGGGAAAGTAAAGAACTCTGTGTATCACTCCGTGGACTTCACATATTTGGGGGACCAGCTAACAGTAAGGACTATCACAACCCTTTCTCCCAACTTCATGGGTCCAACCAAACTGACCAACCATTTATGTAGCTGTAATCTGGTTTGATGGCAGAGGAGCACCAATGGGGCCAATGGATTGAAGGGAACCTAGAAGATTCCAAGTGTGTTCTTCCTGCAGAAGACCAGACAGTGATTTTTTTAGTTTCATAAACCTGTACAAGTCAACATATACTGGTATTAGGATCAAGAAAAATGACGTATCATGAAGGCCTACTTACTAGAAAAGGTTGTGATACAAAGAGAATGGGAGAGGGGGTGACTCCGGCCTCTCTGAAGAATGGTAAAGCAAGTTTCCCCCTTATCTAAGGGAGGCAGGCTGATTTGCAAGATGACCTTCAAAGATCCTGTGGCGCTAGGAACCACTGTTACACGTGGATAAGCCATCCTCGATTCTCGGCATGTTGTGTCAGACCAGGTACGGGCAACTCTGTTTCTGCCCAGAGCCCTTCCAGGCCAACCTTCAGCTCTGCCACCAACCACAGCATTTACCAGCCGCATTCCCGCCAGGCCCCGCCCAAGCTTCTTACTGCCCCTCCCAAGAGTGCCAAGGTCAAACCGTGGCTTTATCAACATTGGCAGAAGGAAATAAGAATTGCTGCAAGACGCTTTTATGTACAAGAAAAGAGTTCTATTACTATGTTACTAAATAGGAAAAAGTTCTAAGGCCTTAATGAGCTGTACTTATCTATACGAAATCCAATTAACCACATAATTATTTCTAGTTTTACTCACATACCAGTGGCTTACTTAATACACACACAGACACGACACATATACACACATGTATAATCTGCCTCCCTCTTCATGGAAAAATTTCCAGCCTTCCTGTTCATCAGATCAGAAAAAAAAGAAAAAAGAAAAGACAAGGAAAACACGCACAGAGACTCAAACCAAACCCTCCAAACCATGTTTTCTCACTTTCATGACAATTATTTTATTATGGCTGTGTTTTTCTCCCTATAATTTAACTGGTATGACACAAATGTACCTATTCCCTCTAACTGCCTCTAAATTTACTCAATGGGTACTAGAAAAAAGTTAACCTAACAATAATTGAATTTAAATAACATTCAGTTCCATTCTGCATAATAAACAAACTAAGCTATTCAAGGACTGGAAAGAAAAGTCATATTTCATGTGTATATTCATAATCATATCTGCATTACTAATGACCTAAATGTGCAATATACTGTCCGTTTGTCTTTCTGTATAGCTCATCATTACCATCGCCATCGTTACTGAAGAGCTACAATTAAAGGCTAGTCTACCCTCAAACCCCTCTGCCTGACTCCACGGAAAAACATAGTTTCGACAAACCTTGACTGGCCAGAACTGGCCTATTTGCATAGAGCAGGCTGGGCCTCCTTCCCAGGTTCCAGGCCACCAGGCTGAAATTTCATGGATTCCAGGCCACGGTGTCCTCTTCCTTTCCCATAAGCCAGGCCGAGCCAAGGGCACAAGTCAGTGGCAAGTTAAGGGGCGAATACTTAATTGCCCCCTGGGGTCAGCCCTCCCCAGTCCCTCTGCACTGGCAGAGAAATGCCCAGCTTCAGTTGTGTAAAATCTTCATGTTATTTGAAAGGGCTGTGGTGAAATTCTGCAAAAATGAATTTTCAGTTGCTGTAATTAATCTAGCATTCGGTGTGTTTAGGGGATGCAGCAGATGTTACAAGAGTAAACGAGGTACAATGACATGTTACACTTCACGAATGTTCCGAATTACACTTAGAACCTCATGTGTGGCTGACTTACAATGCAGAAAAAGCTGGGCCACCCTCTGGCTGGTGGCCTTGGGTTAAGCTCTCTCAACCTTGATTCCCTGGGCCCCAGAAGTTAGTGTACATAAGAATTACCTGGAAGCTACTCCAGAGATTCTCATTCCATGTAAACTGCCTCTTCCTCTCTTGGGGCCATGTTGGCTAAGACTCGTTTTGTGAAGCTCTGGTCCAAATACTCCTTAGCAAACCTTCTGTCTCCTATATCACGGTAAGACTCTTGTGTATACAAAGATAAAAAGTAAATGCCAATGGCTAGAACTTATTGAGCACATACTATGTTCCATGCCCTGTTATGCAAGCTTTGACTGCTGGGTCCAAATCCTTGTTCCTTGGAGAGGAGGGGGGTGCTGGGCAGAGGGGAGCAAAGGGAAAAGAAATTGGGACAACTGTAACAACATAACCAATGAATATACTTAAAATATACTTAAAAAGATAAATAAAATGTTTTAAAAAAATCCTGGTTCTTCTGCTTAGTCAGTGAGGGCTATTGGGCAAGTTACCCACTAGGAGCCCCAATGCCGTCACATCTGCATCTACACTGACTTACAGATGCTACTGTGGTTGCCTCTCTTACTAGCTCACACTTACAGAGCATGTGCTGGGGGCCAGATATGGTTCAAAGCACTTGACATGCACGAGGTGGTATAGCATGGTTCCTGGGGCCAGTGGACCGAGGCTGGCTGATCTGAATCCTTGCCCAGCCATTGATTACCCATGTGCCCTTGGCAAGTGTGCTCAGAGGTAAAGTGGGACCAAAGATACTTCCTGTCTTCCTGGGGTCTTGTGAGGATTCAGTGAGAGAATACATAAGGAGAAGTACTTCAAACCCTGCCTGATACATAGTGTGTGCTCACTGTAGGTCATTATTTATGGTCTCTCAGGCGCCCACCTATCCTGACTGAGTCTTTTCGCACCCTAACAAGAGAGGCTGCTCTCTCCCACTGTGAGCTGGGGGTCTTTGCTGGAGCACCTGGATGTTGAATACAGGTAATAACAATGTGATGAATCCCAGGAGCCTGCAGGTTCTGCTCTCTGCCCTGTTATTTCAGGGGGTGGAAAGAACAAACAAGATACCCCAACTAACATCCACCTGGCTGCCTCGCTGTCTCTTGGGAACCACCCAGCCCAAGCCTTCTTCCCCCACAGGCATGTGTTCCCAGCTCCTGGGATGGGGTAAACGAAAAGATATTAAGCTTTAAGTGTTTACAGCCATCACTTCTCTTTCTCCTACCCCATTTCAGGCAAGGTTGTGAACTTGTGTGATCACGGTGCCATGTGAAGGCTTTGTGATGCCCTTGGAAGAACGGGAATGAAGGGGACATAAAAACAGGGCAAGGAGGCTAAAATGATCTTTGTCAGGAAGAGCTTAGTAAGGAAAGGGAAGCAAGAGAGGAATAAAAGCGATCTTCGTCCTGTAATTTCCTGTGCCTGCTTTATAAAGAGATTGCGGTACACATTGAAATGGTTTTCAATTCTTTCTCCGTATGGAACTTGCATTTCTTCTTTACGATGAGCTTCGTTCAGATTATACTCCATTTAGACTGAAAAACCTGAAGGCCAGAGAGGGCAGTGGCCCTTCTTAGGGTGCTGCAGTGGGGCAACACTGAAATAGGAAAGAAGTACAGACCCCTCTCGCTCTGGGTTCAGAGCTTCGAAGAGTCCACCCCACATTTCTATGGGACTGATGCCTCTCCCCGGGTGAGACCCAATCCAGAGCCGCCGGAATTCCAGCCCAGTTCTTTTCTCACCTCTCAAGGAAGCATACTATTCCTGAAGTCTTGGCTCCAGTTCCCTGTCAGGAATAAGCGTGCTAAGCAGAATTTGAATTACTATGGCGTGTGAATAGACTCCAGTCTGTTGACTCCAAGCTTCTGCTAAACTGTTCCAAGTGGTTGTAGCTTCTGTCATCTTGGCAATTTTATTTTTTTGTTTGGAACAATTTTATATCCCTTACTTCTGGGGCTTGGAAAGAGGATCTTCAAAGGCCCTCCTCTTTCTCCCCCAGCCTCTGGTCAGACAGGACGCTCCTGGGCAGAGATGTTGCCAGGAAAGCAGACCCCAGAGCCTCCCATGCTTCCCAGTGCCTTCCAGTTTTCCCTTTCAGGTCCCTCTATGAGAACCAATGCAGGACATGGCTAAAGCTCATAGAACAGCCCAGGCCTCTGGACTCAAGGCTTGGGGGGATATTTGTAGATATTTTGGTGTTTCCCACCAAAAGACTGAGACTATAGTCCACAGTCTCCTGCACGTAGGAGCCATTCAGTGGCCTCGGGTGAGCACTGAGCCCTGGTGCTGAGAAGTCAAGGTGGTGCCTGCCCAGGAGACACACACACGAGCGCATGCTTTCTTAAACACATCCTGATTCTCAGCTTTTGCCCTGGCTTTTAGATCTGCATTTCACTTCATTAGCGGCTGGTATGTAAAATATTACTTCCTTTTATTTAACAAGGAAGTTAAGTAAGCAATCAAGATGCTATTTTCAATCATTTTCTGGGATTTGGCAACCCAAGACCATGTTCCCGCTCCATTTGTACCTCATGATTTTTTAAAAATGTATTCATCTTCCCTTCAGCAGCCATCTATCCACACTGAAAAGCCCTATTTTTAGATTCCATTCTCATGTCATGCATTATTTCCATCACTTATTTCTAGATCTTCACCCATCTCTTAGGTTTTTAAGGTACGTTTTTCTGCTATATCCGAGATAGCCCAGGATCCACGTGTCCAGAGGTCAGAGGAGAAAAGACCGTATCTTAAAAATATAGAGAGATGTATTATAAATCAAAATTTTCTTCATAACTATAGCTCCCCACCACATACATAACTTCCCCCAGATCAGAAACATACATCCTGTTATTAACTTGTATTTTTCCTTTCATATTATGTCATAAAAAATTTTTCATGTTGATCCATGATTTCATAGGTCATATCTGTGACTAAACCCTTAAAAGAGCCAAGAATGGAATTACTAATTAAAAGGCATGGACATTTTTAAGGCTGTTGATACATGTTGCCAAATGGGTCTTCAGAAAGGTGACACCAGTTTCCATGCATTCATTATAGTACGTCAGTGCCTGCTGCTCTCGCCCCATATTTAAGGTCTTGTCCTTTCTTCACATTCTCATGGGCAACGGTTCAGAGCATCATAGCTGTGACCCTGAGGAGGAAGGCTCAGCAAATGGAGGCAGTCTGTTCCTTTCCACCTTTCTTCCCACTGTAGGGAAGGAGCAGGAGGTGGCTGTAGGACTGGTACAGAGTTAAGTTGGGGATTGGCAGCAATGCAAACCAGACATTCTTGGGAAAGAGTTTCAGCTATGAAAGAGAATCAGGAGGCACCTCGCCAGCTGGAAGCTGCAGAACCTTAGTCTGGATGCTGTGGGGCTTTTTCTGCTCCAGGGAACTGATGAATGATATGGATGACTCAGAATGTTCTTGTCAAGGGTCTCAGCATAGCCCAGTCTCTGAGATGGCTAACACACCTAGGGCAAAGGGTCCCACATTAACCACCCTGCACCCAGATAATTGCCCACCACTTCCCTGTAGATACCTAGATATGGGAATACTACATTCCTCCCAGTGATACCCTTGTGTGACTGGGCATCTTTGTTATGAAAAACATCATACTCTAACCTGTGTCTTCCTGCTGTAGTTTCAATCTTTGTCTGTCTTTCCATGACCAATGGACAATGCACAGGCTTTAAGATCAAACTACTTCTGTCTCTGCCATACACCAGTACCAGTCAGCTCTAGCCACTAACTAATTATGCTCCTGAATATGTAACCCCAAAAATAAGTGGCTTAAAAGAAACCATTTATTATGTTTCACAAGTCTACAAGTTGGCCAGATGGTTCTGCTGATCTAGGTTAGCTGGTCTTGGCTGGGTTCATGCATGCATCTGTGAGTTGGCAAAAGGCCTGCCGATCTAGGATGGGATGGTCTCCTTCTGTTCACATCTCTTATCAGCCAGTAGGACTGCCCAGGCTTGTTCACATCATGGTGGAAGTGTTCCCACCAGCAAGGAAGGGCAAACCCTGATCACAAGCAGTTTTCAAGCCTCTGCTTACATAGTTTGCTAATATCCCATTGGTCAAAGCAAGTTATGGAGCCTACTCAAAGTCAATGTGAGCAGGAACTACCAAAAGGAAATGACTATTGGGAAGCATAAAGATCTAGGGCTATTGGTACCATCAATCTATCACATTAGCTCTGTGACCTTAGACACTTCCTTTACCATCTCTGAGCCATATTGGTTTTATCCTTCATGAAAATATAGTTTTTGTAGGATCCCCTGCTATAATATATGTAAAAATGTCTGGCACATAGTGAACATTCCATGTGTTAATTTCCCTCTCTTCTCCTTTCTCATCATTTGAATATTTTTTCCTTAAATGTATTATTCCTGTGCATTATCTTCTACATGTAAAGCTTCAACATTATAATGCTAAACATTATACCTGCGGTTTCTGTTGAATCCCCAACCCCTAGCCTCTGCCTAGGCCCTTGATTCATTCTAATAATCTGGAATTTGAGTACTAAGGCAACCAAGGGGTTTGTCCTCCCTTTCTTCCTGGGACTGTCCAGGTGAGAGATGGTCTCTTGGCTCTTTGATTCAGCTCCACAGAAAAGGTTAACATGTTTGCATTAACTGATGACCAAATAGAGGCCATGGGATGGGGAAACCTCCACTTCCTAATTTAAAGGTGGCCTTGGGGACAGAGTAAGTATCCTAGCCTCTCCTTAGCTAATCAGGCTCCAGAAGAGACATTAATTGCAGTCAGTTCATCCCCCTGCTGAGATCCAAGGCTGCCAGCTCCCTTGCTGGGAATGGAATAGAATTTTAATTGGCTGTGAAAGCATCATGGCAGGAGGTTCATGAAAGAGTTGGTCCTCTCCCCTGAAGCAGGTAATAGAAGCTTCAAGAAAAAGGCCCTGAGGAGGCACAGGGCCGTCAAGACCCTCCACATTCAGGGGCCTTCCCAGATGCGAACCCATAGTCCCAGGTCCAGGGCTGGACTCCAACCAAGGTCAAGGACCCTCTTGCGTGGTGCCCTTGGAGTGGTCAGCCCAGGAGCAGCACTCTGCCTATGAACCTTCTTATCTCTGTGCATCTCTGACTTTCATGAGAAAAGTGCTATGTACTTACTGTAACTTGTACAGCCAAGAGGACCAGTAGCCCCTACTTTGGAGAGGTCTCCAACTTTAAGCTCAACCTTCCAGAGTGTTTGTGTGTGTCTCTGTGTGTGTGCACACATGTGGATGCACATGTGTGTGTCCATTTGTCCATTTGTGTGGTTTGAAGCAATGGCACAGCATTTCTGTTCTGTTGTTTCAGAGCAATGTTCATATATTTTCATTCAAATTAATGCAATAATGTTTAGAGGAAAATATGTTCTTAAGGCAACATGTGTGCTCTTTCGGCCATGACAACCCATAGCACACACATATAACATGTGATTGCATGTGTATGTCAGCAGGTGTGACTATGAAAATAAGGCCATATAAACATGCAATGATGCACGCTGTAATTTTTGAAGACTGTTGGACAAGTTATTTAACCTCCTTGTGCCTTAGTTTTCACATCAGTAAAATGAAGGCAATAGTAATAGGACTGTTGGAAAGTGTAACATGAGGCAGACAGCTTAAAATAATGCATGACTCAATAAATGTGCTTCCATGAGTACCAGTGAAGGGGGCTGGAGCTGCTCATTGGCCACTGTGCTCTGTCAACCTAGTGATAAGATAAACCTGGTGGCAGAAAGCAGAGCAAAACAAAAAATATGCAAGCAAAATCGATGCTTTCAGAAAACTATTTTTTGAGATTATGGCTCAATAAAATTCAGAATTTTCAGTGCTTTAAAACTTCATTAATACTTTATAACTTTATTAATACTTTAAAACTTAAAGTGATAAACCATCACTTATAACTACTAACCAGTTTTGTTTTTATTGTATATTCTGATGGTTAGTGTCAAGTTCCTTGAAAGTTTATCACAAATTTAGTTAGAGAAAGGGAAATGCATTGAAGGAGACTGTTGAAAATGAAATTTTATAATTTATAAAAATACGAAGACAAGCTTTTAAAACAAAAACAAAACAACTCAATTTCACTTCCACTCTCTCTCACCACCCCTTGCCCAGTCTTACCTCCTGTCTTCTCACTGGGGGATAAGACCTCTTTCTGATAGAGTCAGAATGAAAGAAGTGGCCAATAACAGCATCTGCTCTGAAATGGTGAGAAGTTCGTCTCTTTAAAAAAGCAGACAGAAGTCTTTGACCTTTGGGGAAAAGAGCCCAAGGAAGATGACACTGATTCATACCCTCAGAAGCGAGAAAGGCCTCTCATTATTGAAAACAACCCTTGCCCCCTCTCTCAATCTGATCCCCAGGCCACGCATGGGTGCCCAGGCTCCTGTACCTGGTTTCTCCTAACTGGGACCACCAATGTTTGGGAAATTAACAGAGCAGCTATTTAAAGAAGTACAAGCCAGCTCCTCCTTTCAAGGGATGATTTTTTTTACTTTTCCTGTTTCTCTAATAGATTGGCAGGGTCAGTAGAGACAGCTCCCATTCTTTCTCTGCTACCCAAGGTACTGAAAGGTATGACTGGCCACTTGACTAGGGATAGACTCTGCTGAAAATGCTATTATCCCAGAAAGGTCTCAAGACCTCTGTTTTCTCCTTGTTTAAATGAAGCATTGGATTAAATAATCTCTATAAGTCTCGGAATGTTTTGGACTTTTTTGTACCTGAAGTTACAAAACAACTCAACATGAGATTTTAGGAACTGTTAGAAGGTAAACTAGGCCAAAGGGCATAGAAGCAGGAGCTCCTTATGATAGAAGTGAGCACACTCCATGAGCAGATGAAGAAGTCTACTGGAAGTGGCACCACTAGTCAGTGGAAACCCCTTGTCCCTCCCAGAACTCTGAAGCAAGGAACCAGAGAGCACAATTTAGGGGCGTGCTTCTGCAACACAGCCAAAGAGGGCTATATAGCCGTGGGTGTCCTCAGGGCACTGGAAAGATTTGCTCCTTAGAGTATAAAAGGGTAGCTTTCTATTGCTTGCCCCAAATTACTTTTAAAGATAATCTGATTCACATTTTCATGCCCCATGTCACTAAGTAAACTTTCTATCTTTTGTTTGGCTTCTCTGCAATATCAGAGCCTAGAATGAAGTACCTTGACATGGGGACATAAGCACTATAGGTATTGAAAATGAGTGTCTTCTATAAACATCAGTCAGCTTTCTGATCTCTATCTTACTTTCTTACAAGATTTTTGGCCTAAATTATGTCTTTTGAGATTATTATCCCTCAGAATAAAAGGTTGTTAAATCAAGGTCCCAAATTTGCAAAATTAATACTAGATCTCATCGTGGAGGAAGAAGTTTAATGACCAAGGGCAAATACAATGGCTCCCCTTAGTCCAACTTCGCAGGGTGCAGGCGTGTTCCTCTTATGGACTGCTGGCCCCTTCCCTCCTCCTTCCTACTTCTCCCTACACCCTCAGCCAACAAAGGAAATGAATACTTAGGACATGTATATGATGTAAGGTCAATATTACTTATTTTGGTTTTTATTCTGTTGGCTTTGTCTTTACTCTTTAAATCCCTATCAGCCAAATTTGTCTTAGACTCTCGAACAGTGTGGAAAACATTCATAGCCTTCATGGAAATCATTCAACTCAACAAGCAAGCAGCAACCCACTTGTGCTATCCCTAACCATTCACCAGCTTCTCAGTAACAGGGAGCTCACTGCTTCGCAAAGCTACCCACTGTATTTTTTAATGGCTTTAATCAGTGATTGCTTGCTGGGGAATAATAAATATCAGATTTAAAGCTACAGGAGGCCAAGGCTGCATGCAAACTATGGTGAGATATTAGAGGATGATTAAAATATATGGTGATGTGTAACCATATTGGTAAAAAGTATGCATGTGGAATCAGAAAAGGAGATAGACAGATGTATGTTTCAGGCTGTACATTATGGGTTTGTCTGAATATTCATGTGGTCATGGTACATGGCCCAAGTGCCCTTTCCCATCACCTCTGTAACAGTGTTCCCCATCACCTGCTCCTCCTCCCTCTTCTGCAATCAGTTTCTATCCCTATTCACCATGAACATCACCTCTCTTGCCTTCACTGTAACCCTCACACAAAAAATGTCAGAAGCAAGAAGAAAGGACGAGAGGCAGAGACGAAGGGAACATGGGATAAAAGAGTCAACCTCGGCTGCTTAAGGAAAGCTAAAAAACTCCCCCAGAAGGGTATGGAATGGAAGGTTCCTCACTGCCCTAGCCACGCCAGCAGACATCGCACATACAAACTTAGGATCTATGGCTGAGAGCTTTGATTCCACGCATTTTTAGCCTACCACCTCCCAGCTCAGTCATCATAAGCCCATGTGGAAAATGAGCAGCTTGTTCTGGGAGTGTCCTAGGTGTCTTTGGTGGATCAATCATGCAGAAGGAATCAAGGGCTGGTCATCGCCAACCAGCTCCCTGTACTCATCCCTTTCTCTTTAGCCTGAAGCCCTCAAAGGAATTATAGGGTATAAACCCTAAATAATAGAGGCAGAAGAGCCACACATCTTAACCTGGTATCTCCTATATCTAAACGTGCTTTCTTACCAGGATATCCCAACGCACCTGCCTAACTGCACTACATCCTTCTTTGACCTAAACATTTTTTCTAATAGTCATTGTCCTCATCATTATGATCCTGGCAGAGATTGTTTTCATTGCCCCATCTGGACCCCAAGGGCATTGTGAGTCATGTTTACAATTGCAAAGTTTTAATGGGAATTATATATGCTTTGATAAATTCTCCTTGAGAATGCATTTTTCCAAAGAGAATTCCATTAAGCCAATTTAGTTTTTGATCAATCTTTTTTAATATAGAGAAGTTAAACTGTTTTCATTTTTTTCTATTTCTCACTTAATGTTATTACAATTTTTCATTGGGCTAAATCATTTTATAAGTACAATATGAGTATAAGTAAAATGTGCATTAAAATTCACTAATTATAGCTTCTGTCATGGAAAATTTTGTGGTCTTTATAATCCTGCCAAATTTAATTTTTTCTGGGTCAAAGTTTAAAGATCCAAATTTTGCCAAGAAGCTGTGAGTCTTCTGCCAGATTTTTAAATAAGTAATACATTTTACTAGGGGCAATTTTTAGCCACTATCAGCTTTCTTGTAGTGCATGTTTCTAAAGAGCATCGGAGTAAAGATGTTCTGGCCCATAAGAACAGGGGTAGTTTAACAACTGCCTAGAACATACGGGCACCAAATAATCATGCTGAAAGGGGAGTGTTATTATTCCCATTTTATAGATAGGTGAATGGAGGCTAAGAGAGGGGAAGTCATCTGCCCAGTGTCATACAGTGACTATGTGATGAGCCTGGGAATTGAAAACTAAGCTTTTGTGTGTTAAGAGCTTTCTTTTTTTCTTACTGTACCACAGTGTGTCTCTTCATTCATAATTATACTATGTCCCCCGGCTGCACACACAACTCCTACGACCTTTCACCTTGCTCTTACAAACTTCCTATTCTCTCTCACATACACTCACCCTCACACACCCCCTCTGAGCTTCTGACAAACAAAGCATAGCAGACTGCCTTCTGGCTCTGGGCCTCCCCCCAGAGCAGTGGGATGCACTTCCTCCTCTCTCCGGTGATTCCCACAACCATCCCAGGGGACCCCCCCCCAGGAGGAACTCCTATTGGCACTGCCTTAGATGGAGCCTCTGTAGGTTCACATCCATGTGCGCCTCCAAGCTCCAGTGGAAACCTGAATGAAGTAGGCATGTGTGTGTGTGTGTGTGTGTGTGTGTGTTTGCGCGTGGGTGTGTGAACAAATGGGTCCTGCCCAGGGCAGGGTGGCAGGCTGCTGCCCCAGGAGGCAGGCCTCTCAGCCCAGCCACTCACAGTGACTGGGGGGGGGGACTGGGGGGGGGCTCTGCCTCCGGGGCAGGAGGAAATATCCATGTGTTGTTTTATTCACTTAGCACAAATGCATCTATTCAGTGGGACACAGCCAGACAGTCACCTTTTTTTTTTTTTTTTTTTTACAGTTACAGGGGGAGGGGAAGGAAAGGAAATGGAGGGAGAGAGAAGGAGGGAGAGGGGCTTCTATGCTTAAACCCTTGCCAGGCATTTGTTCTGTGGAAGTTTCTATGAGAAAGGGAGAAGGGAGGGGGAGATGGGAGGGAGCAAGAGTAGCTGACAGAGGGGCAGGTCTGGGTAGTGGTTTTTAAACGTACTTTTTTAAAGAGCTGGAACCTTTTCTCCAACTCTATCCTATGAAGAATGCCAGTATTTAAAACAAAAGGGGAGCTGGGTGCACTGACATGAAAATAGGACATTCCAGATGGCCTTGTTCTGTGCACACAGCGGCCCGGTGAGAGCTCTACTGAAAACAGGCTTACATCATGGATCAAACAAGGTGCAGGAAGATCACCTCTCAGTGTCTCCCTTCCCTCCTTCTTTCCTTCCCCCTCCCTTCCTTCCTCCCTTCCTTCCCTCATTCATGAAATACATGTTGACACATATTATGTGCCAAGTGCCATGCAAGGCGCTGGGGGACATTGTGGCAGATAAAACAGACCCTGGTCCCTGCTTATGGTCTAGTCGGCAGACAAAATTCATGAAATAATCATGCAGACGAATGTAAAACTGTGGCTTTGACAAATGCTGTGAAAAGGAGGACATGGTGACCCGACAGGAGGCTGCCCTGTGGGAGCCGTATGTGGGCTGAGGGCTGAAAGACAGGCACTAACTACACAGAGAGCAGAGAATGACATTCTAGAAAAGGGGGATAGCAGATTCTGGGTGCCTGTGCCGAGAGAGCGCACGCAAGCATTCCAGTTATCGATTCCTGCCTAGCAACCCATCCAACACTCCGTGGCTGAAAACAGCCACCACTTGTACTGCTCTCGCAGTTCTGTGGGTCAGAGATGCGGACGGTGCTCGGCTGGGCACTTCTGCTCCGTGGGGGCATCGTGTGGCCACTGGGCAGCGTGTGATTGGCAGATCGGCTGGTCTGGAAGGTCCAAATGGCTTCGCTCACATGTCTGGAAGTTGGACTCAGGTGAGACTGTAGACTTACAATGTTTCTGTGCCCCCCCAATTCATATGTCAAAATCCTAACCCCCAATGTGATGGTATTTGGATGTGAGGCCTTGGAAAGTGACTAGGTCATGAGGATGAAGCCCTCCTTAATGGAATTAATGCCCTTATAAAAGAGTCTCCAAAGAGCTCCCTTGCCCCTTCCAACATACGGGGACAAGTAGATAGTTGTTTATAAACTACGAAGCAAGTTCTCACAGACACTGAATCTGTCCGCCTCTTGATCTTGGACTTCCCAGCCCCTAGAAATGAAATAAATGTTTGTTGTTCACAAGCCACACAGCCTGTGGTATTGTTATAGCAGCCCAAGCAGACTAAGACAGAAGATAGATATAGCATCAAAGGTCACATTTGCTCCATTTTAAAACCAGGCATGCCTCCGTTCATCCAGGTACTCCGGGCAAAGGGTTTGTCTTGTCTCAACCTCCTTATCTGGCCAATGGCAAAGGCATCCTACCATGCCTACTCTGCCATGCTCCTCCGGTGCCCAGGCCTTCCTAATCTTTCCCAGTTTGTCTACTGGCCAGGTCCTTCCACACCTACTCCTGATTCCACCTTGGCTCTCTGGCCTTCACCAGATTGTGCCTGCCAGCCTTCCCTATTGGGCGTAGTGATTGCTTTAGTTCCTACTGATGAACATGTTTCTCTCCTGGGTTCGGCCTGGCTCAGCTTTGACCCGACGCACTATTGACCAAGCCATGAAGGCTTGCCTATGCCCCACCCCAGCCCTTGGTAGGGACTTAGTAGAGCACGGTTACCAGTGAGTTCGGATTGTTACATACAGCAATCATTTGAACTTTCTCATTTGCTATAGACTATTGGCTCTGTATGAATATATCATAACATATTACCCACTCTATTGTTGATAAATGTTCCTATCAACATTTTTGTACATGTCTTGGTAAGAAGGACAGCCATTTCAGGAGGAAAGACCAAAGGAAGAAAGTCTCCCTTATGGGCATGATGACAAAGGCACCCAGCAGCGACCCTCTCAGTCCATCTGTCACTTTTCCTCCAGAAGCTCCTCCCATATCCCACATGTGGTTCTTTCCAAGTTGATTCAGGCTTGCTCAGTCAGATCCCTTCCAGATGTGGCCACAACTTTTAATGGTTAACTGTAATTCTGAACTTTGCAAATCTTAAAGAGTTTAGACTAACCAGAGATGGAATTACAGCCCCTTCAAAAGAAGACCCACCAGGATTTTTCACTCGTCCCTTGCTTCAGGGATTTACCTGGAATAAATATATCTGGCCCAAGTTACCACCATGCTTTGTCTTCTTATCAACTATTACTTATCTTGACTTCAAAATTGTCTCCAGACTTTAACCCTTGGGCATACCTGCTCTACCTTGGCAGTTCCTGTCGTGCTGGTCTACCTCTGATTCCAAACAGTGGAAAAGAACCCACTTTTATTTCCTAGGCCAACTTTGGGCCTCTTGTCTACATTATCCTGCAACCCCCTGTAATGAATGCCATGTGATCCAGAACAGATCACCCAATGTCTCGGAACCTTTCAGTTCTCTTGTCTGCAAATTGGAGCCAGTAATTAACCCCTGTCCAACGTTAGCACCATCATTAACAGCCTTATTGCTCTACTCCCTGGGTTTAAATCCAAGCTCCTCCCCTTACCAGCTGTTTTTGTTGATCCGGGCTGCGATAACAGAATGCCGCAGACTGGGCGTCTTATAAACAACAAACACCTGTTTCTCATAAGAGAAACCCAAGTAGGCTGGGAAGTGAACCAGCAGAGTCGGTTGTCTGGTGAAGGCCCGCTCCCTGGTTCATAGATGGCCATCTTCTCACTGTGTCCTCACGCAGTGGACGAAACAGGGGAGCTCTCGGGGGCCTCTTTTATTTTTTATAAGGGCACTGATCCCATTTATGAGAGCTCCAGTCACATGACCTAATCACTTGCCAAAGGCCAGACCTCTCAATACGATCACCTTGGGGTTAGGATTTCAACACAGGAAATTGAGGGTGGGGCACAAACATGCAGTCTGTAGCACTAGCTATGTGGTAGTCTTCTGTACAAGTCACTGAACCTTACAGTTTCTCCATGGCCTTACATGCAAAATGAATAGTACCTTCCTCACTGGGTGCTGGGGAGGACTGTTAATGTATGAAAAGCACTCGGCACGTAGCAGGACACAAATCAGCATTAGCTCATGTTATTAATATGTTGGCTTACACAATATTAGCAGGATGAAAGGAGATCACTGTGGAAGTGAGTCTTCCATACCTTGTGGCACAGACAGTATTTCTGGATGTCCTAAGACAATAGATTAGTCCATGACCCTCAGAATGGGAGCATGTAGTCTTTGAAATCTAAAGGACCTGGTTTGAATTTCACTCTTCTGCAGCAGATGACCTTGAACAAAGTACCTAAGTGGGGTTTGTTGTCTGTGTCATGGAATTGATTATGAAGATTCATAGAGAAGTACGTGACCTGGCTGGCACACAGTAGGAACCGGGTTCATGTCAGTTTACTGCCCTACCCAGTGGCCCTGCTCTTCTGATGTAAGCAATGCCTGAGCCTGTGGTCGCAGGGAGCCCTACTCGTTAAGAGTGAGGTTTGGTGGTTCACAGACAAGGCAGAGCTACAGGAACCTTCAGTCTTCAGCTTAGGATATGAAACATGCACAGGTGCAAGTGACATGCTGGGAGGCTCCTGGCTGGGGCTGCTCTGTCAAAGTCATCATGGGTGCCTCATTATGTGATCTGTCAGTGTCTGTCTCAGAGTACAAGGCATTTAGAGTGGTTTCCAGGAAAGGATGTAACCAATTAATAATGATTAATAACGAGCTGAGTAAATCAACATTGGGGTCTAGAGACATTACTACTCCTTGCAGAAATTGGCCAGGAAAGAGGAAGAGATGATAAATCATGGCATGACTCCATGAGGAGATGTAAATGGGGGAACTAGGGCAACCCTAAGAAGGCCCTACCATCACAATACCTGGAGCCTGTCTTCAGTGTTTCAACCTGGCTCCTCAGAGCCTAGGGGCTCTTCAGGGGTGACCCAAGGCCCCTGGGCACTCCATCTGCATCCAGAATGTAGATCTATTTTAATCTGCTTAATATATTTGGGTTGCATGAATTTTGTTTCAAAATTAGGTTCTGTTGATAAAAAAAAAGTTTGAAAACTATTGCATTAGTTGAACTGAGGAATTAGATTTTTGTTACATGCTAACATCATTTTTAACCCCTACTTTGGATTTGTCTGTTACCCAACAGGATAATTTTAAAGTATGCACATGCAGAAAATAATAATGATGCTTGCCTATATTTTCCTATCATATTCCACTTTGCACTGTCCCCAGTAAACTATTCAGAGCAGGGCTTATTCCTCATTTGCAGATGAGGAGAATGGGGTTCAGGGCTCCGGAAGTTTCCCAGGGAGAGGAAAACCTGTTTGGAAAGAGGATCTATCAGGCTCTGGACAGTGATGTCAATGATGCTGCTGGAGGTGACTGTAGATCTTTTACATGATGTAAGGATTAAATGAAGTACTCTGTAAAATGTGTTGAATAACACCTGTTTCATACCAAGTACTCTCTTAAATGTGTAGTGTAGTAATAGGATCCTACGGAGAAAGGAGAAAAAGCAAAAGCTTAGAGGATTATTGAGCCACCTACAGATGATGTATTATTTTAAGATTTTATAGAACATTGCATTTTTCAGTATACATATTTGTGTTCTTGCATGTGAATATTATATTAATGGTATTCTATGTATCATTTGGTTTGGACATCAGATCTAATTTGGCAGACATGCAGACTTTAGAATATTTTGTTACACCTCTACTTCCATTAAATCTGAACCCACTTCCATATATTTTCATAGCTGCTGAGTGACTTCATGTGTGTTTTTATCAAATTTGTATATTACCAAAATATTACAGTGGGGGCATACTCTAAGACATATATTAACCAAGGAAGTTTGAAACTTTTCCAAACTGTGGATCTGTAAAAGTTCCTAGAAGGGCAAATAAATGATAGAGGGAATGTCAACGTCTTCATAAATACATCTTCACATAAAGTTATAAATGTTTATGCTGTCGAGTATGCTGCTCGCCTTGAAAGTCATAGAGCTCAGTATTGATTATTTTCATCACGCTGTTGTTTTAAAGTGTGTACTGATGTGATCCAAAAGCATTTTGATAATAACCAGTCTGTTTACTTTTCTCTATCTAGACAGCACCTGTTTTCTATAGCTTTTGAACTGTACATCTGCCTTCCCCTCTACCTGGTAGGCATTCTTATTTATTACTTATTAAGTTAAGGAATTCTTGTTACTCCCAGGATGGTAGAGAAAGCTGTAAAGCAGGTTCAGTGGGGAGAATGGGATTCTTAAGAGGGATCTTTGTAGACTCATTTTGTTAAGGTGTGCTGGGCCTCAGGGTTTGAGATGTACCCATATGTAATAGTAAATCTACACCCACTGCCAGGCTAAATAAAGAAAACTTGCTTTTATACAAAACTGATAAAACAAATATTTTACTTTGAACTGTTCTGTTTAGTAATCGATGTTAACAGTATTCTTTGTAATATCTTCTACATAATAAAACATGATTTTTCATTTTCTTTTCAAGTTTGTCATGCTATAGTCCATTGAAAATTGTTAAAATGGTAATAATCTTTTTAAAACCAACTTTTATATAATATGCTTATTCAATTAACCAGAATAGATAGTAGACTGCATTTTACAATATTTTTGGAATTACCAGATGACTTTCAGATTTACTTATATTTTGGGTAGAGGCAACATGATACATATGTTGAGGACAGAGTCAAACAGATTTTAGATAGAATCTTTCTTCTACCATTTGCTGTACGACCTAGGGCAAACTATGTAAACCCTCTAAATCCTTCCTTCAATTTTAAAGAAAGAGAATGGTGAGAACGTTGCAAGGGTTACAGATAGTCTATGTAAATGTGTTTGTATAACATCTAGCCCATAATAAAAGTTAGTACTTTTATTCTTATTGCTACTAGGCTTCTAAGTCATTTGAGATGATTATTTTATACTTTTGTGAGGATAATTTTGCATTTACATTAACTAAAATGCTACACATGCACGCACACACACACACTTGTATATACATATATACATATATATGAGGTCTGTCCAGGAGGTATCAAGCCATGTAATATGAAAATTAGAGACATTTATTGAAGAAGATACAAGATACAAAAAACATTGTACATATGACAATGATGCCTCAGTCCCCTTCCAAGTAGGTACCTTGGGACCTCACACAGTTCTCCCAATCACCATCCGCTGCTGTTATATTTTACTGACTCTTGTTGATGGTCTGAAATCTCTTCCCTTTCAAAGGTAATTTTAATTTTGGGAAAAGCCAGGAGTTGCAGGACACCTGATCTGGGCTGTGGGGGAGCTAAGTCACTTGGGTAATTTGATGTTTCACAAAAAAACTGCACCAGAGGTGATGCATGAGTGGGCACATTGTCGTGATGAAGCTATCACCAGTTGCCCATAGCTGCAGCCTTCTGAATCATCCAAATAGTTTCCATGGAGGAATGTTCAGACTTAATGCAAAATTTAATCCAGAGTGATTATTCTATTGGTCAGTCATTTTGAATGTGATTACACATGCTCACTCAGTGGTGTCTACTGCCCCCACTGACTGGTACGGTGAAGTCATCATTCTTCACACATATATGTTCTAGTCTACTCTCCTTAGCTGCCAGGTTACATTGATGTTACACAAACTGTTCTCGTTATATTAACAATGGCTGGACTTTTTCCGGGAAGACCTCACATATACATATATACATACATTCACATAGATATGTATATATATATATATATCAAAATGCGGAGAGAGTACCTGTCAACCCCCCCCCCCAACATACCATAAATTCTAGGCAGTAGGAGCAACAGGCATGTAAATTATGTTCATTTTATAGCTTGAGGAGGTAATATCTAGGGTAATGGGAATTCAGTCTTTATTTGGAAAAATCTTAGTAAGATACACAGAAGAACTGGAATGAAGAGAGCATGCTTAAGCTATACCAAATTATACTTCTGGCCTAAAATATCACCATCTATCTCTTGGCATGTGTGAGACAAGGTAAGAGAGTAAGAAAATTGGAAGACTTGAACAGGGAGTACTTGGTATACTCATTAGCAAAAATAAAGTCCAATTTTTGCTTTAGGAGAGAAAATACACAGCAAGAAGTAAACAGTGAGGTTAAGATGTAATCAATAATGATTAACACTGAAATAGTGGTAAAGTCTTTTAAATGTGTAATAGTACTAACAGATACCCTGGCTGGTTTGGCTCAGTGGATTGAGCGTCGGCCTGCGAGCTAAGTGTCGCTGGTTCGATCTTCCAGTCAGGGCACATCAGAGAAGGAAAACTCTGACCCCAAAAAACCTCCGCTGCCTTGCGGCATACCTCTTCAGGGGAAAGGCTAAGGGAGTAAACCCCGACAGAAAATCCGGAGCCGGAGTCCCTAAGGCGGTTTGACGTTGTAGTCAACACCGGCAACTCCTGCGGCGCACCTGAAGCCAAGCTGTATTGACTCCGTCTTTCCCTTGGATCCTTCAGCTGCGAAGAGAGGGGGGGTCTGCTGCATGGGCAACAGCAGACCCTCCATATCACCCTGCCCAGGCTCTGTAGCTTCAGCTTCACTGGAGAGGACACTCCAGCATCATCACAAGATGTCGATTCAACACGGGAGGAGACAGATACCGTGTCACTCCCGAGTTGGACTGCACAGCCATTCTTGGCGGTGCAGATAGACTCTTAAGAAGCTACACCATCGTCTCTCGAGACGGACGGCTGCCGACGACCGACTTTTGTCAGGTCCTGTGCTAAGAACTTTAGACAGTATGTTTCTTGGTTTTCACAATGACTGTGTGAGGTATGTAATATCATCAGTAAACTCAGGTTTTGTGTCATTGAGTAACTTGCTAAAGGTTACACAGCTAAGAATTCACGCCTTGAACTTGAGTCTAATCATGAGGAAGTGATTAAACAAATCCCAGCTGAGGGGCAGTCTACAAAACAGCTGGGCTGGACTCTTCACTTTTCAAAAATGTCAATGTCCTAAATGATAGAGCTAGACAGAAGAACATCAGCTTAAAGGACCGCGTGGATGCAATAGGGGATATTCGAATATAAATTGTATATTAGCTTTTAGCATTGTATAAATACAAATTTCTTGGGGGTGATAATTGTATTATGCTTACATAAGAGAATATGCCATTCTTAGGAGGGCCATAAAGAAGCTTTAGAGATAAAGTATCATGAAGCCTACAACTTCCTTTCAAAAGATTTAGGGGAAAATGTTTGAGATATATATATGTATATACACACACACACACACACTACATATATACACACATATATACACATATAGAGTTAAATTGTGAATGGATATCTACCTATAAATGTATAGATGATAGATAGATAGTACACAATGTGTCAAGATGATGAATCTGAGTAAAGAATATATGGGTGTTTATTGTACTTCTAACTTTTCTATATGTTTAAATGTTTTTAATATTCAAACTTGGGAAAATATTTTTTAATGGAAAAAAGTCAGGAACATAGAGCTCCTGTCCTAGATTCCAGGCCTTGCTTTCTGTCAATACAACAGCCATGGAAACCAGTTTTCTGAAGGCTGACAGACGATGGGCCCATATAACCTAGGTATGCAGACTGGGCAGGAGAGCCCTACAGTGTGCCTGGTCCTGCCTCAGGTGTGGCTTGTGAGCCAGAACTTCACTTTCTGAACCCTGTGTTCAACCCTCCCACTAAGCGTTGTGCTTCCCACCATTTGTCCCTGAGAGTCCCAGAAAGGAAGTTTGCAGGTTGACAGAGGAGCCCAGACTATGACATTTGCATAGTAATCAGACAGTTATAGATCATTAATAGCTCATTACCCCGTGCTAAAAAAGGAAAGCCACTCAACATAGTCAGCTGCTAATCCACCTTGGGACACTGATCCTGGTTTGGTTCAAATTATACAAATCACTCTGCCCACCCCCACCATTCCCAACTTTTACTTCATTCAAAGAAGGGTGTGGATAATCAAACCTATCAGGGTTGTTCTTCATGATTGCTTCTTGTGAATAGCAGAGGCAAGTATTTGGAGATGTAAGAGAATAGTTAACATGGCCAGAATGAATCCCCAAGACTGTAGACTTCTACTTCCTTGCCTTTTGATTCTTCCTCACACTCATTCCCCATAAACACAAAAACACACACACAAAAAAACAAAGAGTTGATTCTAATGGCAATGTATCTTTACAAAGCATCTGGTTTTGAAGATCCCATGACACTTTACAGATGGTTTCTGGAAAACCTAATTAATCCTCACAGTGTGTCTGTGAGGGAAGAGGTTTTGATCTAAACCTACCCTGAAGATGGAAAAGAACCAGGAGGGTCTGAATTATGCAGAAGAAATTTAAGTTAGAAGAGAAGCAGAATTACCAGATGGTATGGATGTGAAATAGATTTCTATGGCAGCTGGTACACCTCTTTTTCCAAAATATATTTTTTTAATAAGAGAGAACTCCTGCCCTGACTGGTATGGCTCAGTTGGTTATCAAGACACATGCCTGGGTTTCAGGTTCAGCCCCCAGTCGGGGCCCATACAAGAGGCAGCTGATTGATGTCTCTCACATTGATGTTTCTCTCCCTCCCTTCCCCTCTCTCTAAAAATAAATAAATAAAATCTTTAAAAAAATAAATAAATAGGAGAGAAATCCCTATAATGGGCATAAGACACTTCCCTTTCTATATACTGTTCAATCCAGAAGGTCCATATAAGGCTAACTTGTCTCCATCACACCCAGGTTTCAAGTGTATACATATAACCTAGCCCAGCCAATCAGTGGATAACTACCGTGGAACGCAGCCACAGTAATTGGTCTAGGAATGGGCCACATGACCCAAACCATCTAAGGAGGTCTTTCTGAAGATTTTGAGTTTTGGAGGAAGGCACTGTTTTAGTCTGAGTTCATAAGCTGTTAAGTACAACATAAACTCAAGACTGTCAGAGACCAAATTGCTTCCACAGGAAAAGGCTTCAGTCACACAGCCAGACTCAGCTTCATGGATCAAGGGATGGAATTTAAAATCTGATTCTCCTGCCATTTAAATAATTTGAATTAACCCATAGATATCATTTGGAATTGGGAGCAGGTATTAAGTTTTAAAGATTAATTGAAATTGCTAGAGATAAGCACCATTGAATCCAGCCATGTTGCACCCAGTGCCATTCACTTTGGCTTCCATGTTTTTTGGCTTAATATACTTTCTATTTTACTCGATACAGTTTCAGTTGGCTTTCTGTCACTTACAACCAAGAGTGCAAACTGATACAGTGCCATTTCCCTGATCCCCAAGCCCCATCCCACCCCATTCACAAACACACACCACTTGTCTCTATGGCTGTGGTGCCTTCCTGCTTGGAACTGAGGAACTAGCAAAAAAGGGGTAAATGACTACATGATATTTCCAGGACCTTCTTCCCCATTTGTGAATCATTGGCCTTTATGACATCTTAGAGGGCACCTAACCACTACACCCACTCAAGTGATGCCACACCCCTCTCAATTTTGTCACCAGGTCTTCACCTAGCCATGACCCCAGCAATGAGTTTTCCTCCTCACCGAGGCTGCCTCTTCACTCTGGGGCAGTTTCAATCAATAGACGGTACTTTCTTACAGTGAATCCAAAGCTAATTGTCTGTTATTTGCAGCTATTGGTCTTGCTTTCTGGGTGACACAGAATAGTTTGCTTTTTTGCTTCATAATAACCTCAGGTTATTATACATAGGCTTCCCACTCCTGCCTCCATATTCTAGTCATTTTTCACATCCTACAGTTTTATGTGCCTTCATCATGTCACCCTCTTATTAACCCACTGCTGGAGGTGTATCCTCTTAATGTCTTCATCCTGCACATAACATGTGTTAGGCTCACAAGAGAGACATAGGAGGGCTCTTACTTCCTTTCTCTAGATTCCATATTCCAATGAAGGTAGTCCCAGATCACATTAACACCACCATGGGATGGGAATGGAAAGGAGGAGAAAAGACTCTTTTAAAATAAAAAGTAATAGAGTGCAGTATAAAGAATTTGGAAAATATTAAGAAGGAAACAAAATATTACCTATAATCCTACCAGCTAGAGATAATCACTGTTAACACTGTATCCTCTTTTTGAATCCTTTTCTTATAAAAATATATAGTTTAAAAATAATATTTGAACTCAAACTGCATTTTTACTTTCTGTTTATTTTTATTTTTTAAATTATTTATTTGTTTATTTATTTTTAGAGCGAGGGGAAAGGAGAAAGAGCAGGAGAGAAACATCACTGTGTGGTTGCCTCTCACTCGCGCCCCCAACTGGGGACCTGACGTGCAACCTAGTCATGTGCCCTGACTGGGTATCGAACCAGTGACACTTGGATCGCAGGCTGACACTCAATCCACTGAGCCACAACAGCCAGGGCTTTTTTTGTTTATTTTTAAAGTTTTTTATTGTTATTCATTACAATTGTCCCAATTTTTCACCTTTTGCCCTCCTCCACTTAGTCCCCACCCCACCCCACACCCACAGTCAGTCCCCACACTGTTATCCTTGTCATGGGCCATGCATACATACTCTGTATTTTTATATTCAGGGGCATAGCCCACCCATGTCATTAATTAATTAATTAATGGAAACACTATTGTTAATGATTTTCTAATTGTCCATACTATGTCTGGATCCTGAATTTTTCATGTCCTTATTGTCAAACATTTTGGTTTTCTCACATTTTTACCTTAATGAACCACTGATGAACCTTTTTAGTAGAGATGTCTGGAAGTAAGATTATGAACCTTTTATAGGGTGGACATTTGTTGCTTTCTTGCTTCTTCCTGGCAAATTGCATTCTAGAAATGTTGTGTCCATTTATTTGCCCACCCATAGCATAATGAAGCGTTTGCCTTCCCACATTCTACTCAGCATTTTGTATTATAATTGTTTATATTACAATGAATTTATTAAGAGCAAATGGTTTCTAATTGTGGTTTTAAACTCTATTATTGGGAAAGTTGAAATTCTTTTAGTTTTCATAAAACAATTTTTAAGGAGAGTAACATTAGTTCCTCTTTTGTGACTTCTTCCATTTTTTAGAGGTAAATTGTATCTAATTGCTCCTTGAAGTCATATTCCCTTGATTATTAATAAATCTGGACATTTTTAGTTCATTACAACAGTTTTAAAATAGAGTAAAATCAATTCTTTTATGACTTCTTCCATTATATTATGCATAGTGTATTACATTCATAAATTGGAAAAATTACTGGCATCCATGAGCCTGACTGTAAAGCTGCCACAGCTATTTTACTGGTCAGTTCTGAAGGAGCAAATAGAATGTGGTATAAGGCAACACTTGGAAACTTTAAAAACACATGTGATGATCAACTATCAACAACTGAATCTAAAAACAAAAACAAAAACCAACTAAGCAAACAACTAGAACAGGAGCCGAATCATAGGTACGGAGACCATATGGAGAGTTATCAGCTGGGAGGGGGAGAGGAGAGAATGGGGGAAAAGGTACAGGGACTAAGAAGCATAATCGGTAGGTACAAAATAGACAGGGGGATATTAAGACTAGTAAAGGATATGGAGAAGCCAAAGAACTTACACACACACCCATGGACATGAACTAAGGGGTGGGGGTTGCTGGAGGGAAGTGGGGAACTCAGTGGAGGGAAGCAAAGAGAAAAAAATTGGGACAACTCTAACAGCATAATAAATAAAATATACTTTTTTAAAAAGCACACGTCAGCAATCTTCCTCTTTCTGACTGTTTCTGAATAACCCTCCATTTCTCTCATCTCCATTCATAACTGTTAAATATTGTCCTTAGATTTGGAACCCCATCTAACAGTGTGAGAGGTGTGGAGAAATCCAGTCTCTGAAGGTTATAGAGGGAGCATAGATTTTTCAGGGCTTCCAAAGGCTGATGTCAATATTGTATGAAATACATCAAAGATATCTGATTTCCCTGCCATTTAAATTATTTGAACCAGCCAGTAAATACCATTAATTAAGGATCCACTCTAGGCATAGCCCTGAAACAAGCATTATGGGAAGCACTTAGTACTAAAGCAATAATGGAGAAAGGGAAAACCTGATAGAGAGAGGAGCTGATGGGGCTGTTTCATTTCTTGGTTCCAAGTGAAATTTGGGTTATAAGACAACTAGTCTGCACTACAGTTGTGTGTTATAATCACAAGATATTATTTTTAAAAGTTAAATTAGATCTGTAGTTCATAGCTGATATCAAAATAAATTCTAGATGAATTTAGTATTCAACAAGTTTTAACAAATATCTTTTGTATATCTACTATGTGGCAGACCCCAGGTTAGGTGCTGGGAATACAAAACAAATATGGTTTCTGCCCTCCATAGAATTTACAGCCTAGTTGCAAATATCAAATAAGTAGGTAAATAAAATGTGTAATTACAATTCTTGATAAAACTTATGAAGGAGAACAATAAGGTGCTAAGAGAAAGAAAATGGGAATTGGGAGAACCTTTTTTAGGTTCTGTAACCAGGAAAGGCTTCTCCAGGGAGATGATAGTTAAGCTGAGAGTTGAGGAATGAAAGGGAGCCCCCCAGTTGCAGGAGAAAGAGCATTCCAGAGAGAGGGGGCAGTGCTTAAAAGGCCATAAGAGCCCTGGCTTATGTGGCTCAGTGGATTGAGTGCTGGCCTACAAACTAAAGGGTTGTGGGTTCGATTCCCAGTCAGGGCACATGACTGGGTTGCAGGTCAGGTCCCCAGTTAGGGGCACACAAGAGGCAACCACACATTGATGTTTCTCTCCTTCTCTTTCTCCCTCCCTTCCCCCTTTCTAAAAATTAATTTTAAAAAAATTATTTTTAAAAACCATGAGAGTTGAGAGAAATACAACACACAAGAAGAAAATACAGATAAAATTTTTTTTTGCAACCATGGAATAGAGAAAGGCTTTCTAAATATGGTTCCAAAAAAGCTGGAACCGCAGAAATTAGACCACATCAGAACTTTTAATTTCTTCATGGCCGAAACTGCATGACGACATGTCGTAAATTGGCAAACTTATATAACAATAAATTATTATCTTTACTGTAGAGAAAGTACTTCTAACTAAATATCAGAAAGGTTAACACTCCTAAAGAGGCAGAGGGGAAGGTCAAGGAAATTCACAAAACAAGAAACAAATGGCCAATAAAGTAGAAAAAACTGCTAAACTCCTCTAATAAAAAATGCAAATAAAAACAATTGTAAAAACTATTTTTCCTTCATAAAACTGGCAAAGATTGAAAAGATTGTAATCTCCAGAATTGAGGTGGGTAGAGAGACAGGCAGGTACTCTTGACCTCAGTGGTGGGAATGTACACTGTTATAACTTTTCTAGAGGACAGAGAACAAAAGTCTTAAAAATATTCATATTCTTCAACTCAGCAAATCCACTTCTAGGAATTTATCATAAGGGAATACTCTCAGGTCTGCAGAGGGATTTAACTATGAGCTTGTTCATTATAATATATTCTATCATGATAAAAAGTCTGAGGCAACCTCAAGGGTGTTCATTTATACAATGGACTATGGCAAAATCATTAAGGATGATTTTGTTATTTGTCTTCGATCTCACCTATAAGAGGAAGCTAATGAACAGAACAAACAAATGAGCAAAATAGAACCAGAGGCATGGGAATAAGGAACAGACTGGCAGTGACTAAAGGGGAGGGGGAGGGTAAGGGGGGAAAGCAGAAGGTTCTAGTCAAAGAACAGGTATAAATGATGCATGGACGTGGACAACGGGGTGGGGATTGACTGTGGGAGCAGAGTAGGGGGGTGGGCAGGGCAGAGTAGAGCAACTGAGGACAATTAGGACAATTGTAATAAAACGATTTTTTTAAAGCTAAGAAAAGAAATAAACAAAACCATGTTATATTTCAGAAAACAACAGTTTTGTTAAATTTAAAAGTTATTGACATGGAAATGTGTTCAAGATGTTAAGTGAAAGATGCAGGTTACAAAACAGTACTTAGGATAGGGCTATGTTTGTTTTAAAATATTGCATAGAAATATCCTTGAAGTGTCAATAATGGTTATCTCTGAGTGATGGGCTTACATGTAATTTTTACTTTCTTCTGTATACCTTCATATGTTATGTGACCTTTTTAAAATGAGAAGGCATTAATTTTTTTAAAACATCTTTTAATCCTCACCCAAGGACATTTTTTATTGCTTTTTTGAGAGAGGGAGAGAGAAAAACATCAATGTGAGAGAGAAACATCAATTGGGTGTTCCCTTATGTGGCCCCTCCCAGACTGGGGATTGATTATATGCACCAGGACCAGGGATCAAACCCTCAACCTTTGTTACTGGATGATGCTCCAACCAGCTGAGCCACACACGCGGGCCAGGGCAAGAAGGCGTTATTTTTTATATTAAGAAAAAATAAAGCTGTGTTCATATTGAGGTGGGAAAAAAGTGAGTCCTCACAGTCCCCCAGGGCCAGCAGGGACTGGAAGATGATCTTGTCTGTTTCACTTCCTCTGAGCAGGCCTGTTTGATCAAAATCACCTGAGCCCTCAGGGACAGGGCTAATTCCCCCGGGGAAGTAATATCCTTCTCCAATCCCTTTCTATCCCTGGTTCAGACACAGTCACACCATCCACATAAGACCCCTGCTCAACGTTTTCCCTTTTCCTGAGAAACAAAGCCCCTTGCCTGCTCTGATCCATCACCCAGTTGGGAGCCAAGTCACTAAGGGCGGCCCTTTCGCCTTCTGGGCTGTGAAATGTCAGGCGTGATTAGAAAGGCCACTTGTCCTGACAGCTCTCTGTGCCTCCCATAGAGCAGCCTTCCTGCTGGGAACGTTTTTTTAATTGTGCTTCCTGTTGAGGGGTCCTGCCTGCTCACTCCCTTGTAATAAGGGGGCCTTATACTCTCTCCAGTTCTTCTTGAACATGAAAACAAATGCCAAGGAATGCAAAACCTTGCAAAACAGAGCAGCTCTCTGATTCCGGAAAAAGATGAAAGGTGAATTTCTAGGAAAAGGGTGTTGCAGGTGTAGAAGAGGGAAATCGCATCCTTGGTGAAAAGAAATATGCAGTCCTGGGAGTGTGGGAGGCTAGGGAAGAGAGGGAACCAGAGGAACAGAGGAGAAAAAAATAGACCCCTCCCCCCAAGTCATGTCCTTAGAGCAATGAACTAAGAGCAGTGTAAGAAACTGCCAAGCCCAGTCTGAAGACTGGGGCACAAGTTCTCAAACAGCTGTGTCTGAGAAATTCTGATTCTGAAGGTCAGCGGTGCTGCCAAGGAAACGGCATTCTAGAAGTAGCTGGGGTTATTCGGAGCAGGCTGTCTACGCACCCGCCTTTGAGAATCCCAGCCTAAAAGGTAAGGATGGACGTGTTTGGGGGACTGCTTGCTGGCACATCCGATGAATCCAAGGGGGTAGCAAGTGAAGGATGTGAGGGCGTGGGAGAGGAACACTGCTTGTAAGACAAGGGAGGGGTTGTAGCTAAATAATCCTCAAGCTTCTTGAACACGTGCTAGCCCGGAACTGGCATCTGACCCTGTCAAGCAGTTGCAACATTATCCACCATAGCGAAGGTACGGAAACAACCTAATGTGTATGACTGTATAAAGAAAGTGTGGTACATACGTACACTGGAATATTATTCAACCTTTAAAAAGAAGGCAATCTTGCCAGATGTGACAACCGAGGTGAACCAGGAGGACATTATGCTAGGTGAGGTAAGCCAGCCCATGAAGGCCAAATACTACATGGTCCTACTTATTTAAAATTCAAAACCAATAGAAACAGACAGTACAATGGTGGTTGTTGAGGGCTGGTAGGAGGGGGACATGGGGAGTTTCTGTTCATTGGGTGTAGTTTCAATTATATAAAACTAACAAGTTCTAGAGATCTGCTGTACAATATAGCATCGCCAGTTAACAATACTGTATCGTGCATTTAAAATTTAGAAAGGTAGATCTCATGTCAAATGTTCTAATTACAATTAAGAAAAGAAAAAAAAAAGATTACCAGGAAAAAGAAGGGGTTTTGCCAAGCACATACCACCAAGCCGTCCCAGCTGACTTGAGAGACAAGCTGCGGAAATGATAGGGTGCTGCTCATTGGAGCATCTTCCCTTCCCGCAGCAGGAAGCGCCTTACACGTCACCCCCAGAAAGCAGAGTGATCTCCCTGCTTCTCATCTCCGGGCTCTGCAAGCTTACATTTGAGGTTGCTCACCTACGCTACAGCTCATCCGTAAAAGAATGTTATATCCAGGGAGGCAGGCCACCTCCTCGCCACCTCCACTGAGCAAAATGTGAGGGGATGGGTGCCAAAGCAGAAGCCTCAGTGCAGGGGCAGGTGACTGTCTCTCAGGCCAGCTGCTGCTCTAGGTGCTGAGGGTACAGCAGTGAACAGACCAGACACGACTCTGGCTCTCCGGCGATTCAGCCCAATGAGAGGAGGCAGACCACAAACAGGTACTAAATATGTATGTCAGGGGGTCACGGGTCCTGTGCAGATAAGTACATCTGGATAACAGAGTAAGGAGTGACAGAAGCTACCAGAGGGTGATCAAGGAAGGCACCCCCTCAGGAGGTGAAATCTCAGCAGCAGTGGGAAGGGAGGGCCGGAGCTGTGTGAATGGCAGGGGGAAGTCTGCTCCACACCCCTGGAGCGCGCCTTCAAGGCCTTGAGGTCGAGCAGCCTGGTTTGCCCAAAGCGCCGGCGGCCACTGTGAAGGAGAATGGCAGGAAATGAAACCAGAGGAGTAGCCAGGGGTTTTGTCACCCAGGGTCTTGTTGGTCATGGGTGGGACTTTGCATTAGCGAATGGGAAACACTGAAGAGTTTAAGAGATTTTCTCCCCTAAACTTTTAATGATATGACTAAGGAAATTCATCAGAACTCCTTGTTTAGAGATTATTGAAAACAAAGACGTTAGAAAAAGAACACACAAAAATGAAAGTAAGTCTGTGTTAGGGATATGAGATTATGGAATTTCTTTTTCTTTTTTTTTTGAAAAATAGGTTTGTGACTGCTGCAATGCTTCTAGAACATGCTTTCCTTTAAAAAGCCCTTCACCTCAGAAACAGGGCGGTGCTAATGTCGTTAGTACTTAGAGTTGCATCCTGTGCGTTCCAGACATCCACAGATGCTGTGGACTCGGTGAGTTGAACCTCTTGACATGGATTACATGTTCTCCCTGTAGCAAGGGAATAAGAAACTCTCCAGGCCCTACCTGAATCACATCAATATAATTCGAGCTTCTGTACTCATCCTTGGAGTTCTGCAATTTTCAAACTAGCCTTGCCTGCAGAGCGTGTGATTTTGGAGCAAAGAAGCTACAGATCTTCTATTGGCCTTTTGGGAAACACAACAAGCTGGTTGCCTGGCTGCCCCCTGCCATACTTGACCAATCCGGAACACTATGTGTGTGTATAAGCTGACAATGCCTTGGTGGTGTTCCTCTCCCCAGTGTTCTGGGTGGTGTCAAAGCTACTTAGAATCTGGAACCATTGTAAGACACAAAGGTAGGTTCAGAGAACACAAAGGATTCAACATTAAACAAATCTTAAATTTTATCAGCTGTACAGGTATTCTTCCTTTCGTCTTTTCTGGGAAATTAATAAGAAAGGCAGATGTCAAATGTTAACTCTTTTTGGCCCAGTTCCTGTGGGTACTTAATTCTCCACCTCCCTTATGAGCATTCAGCCTTCTTAATAAGTAAACAAACACCTACTGATTGAGCATCTAGGGGGAAGTTCTCTGATAAACATTTCATAGAGCTTAATTAATTTAGTCCTATGAAGAAGATACTATCCCCAGTTTACAGATTAAGGTAACTGAGGCTAGGAGACATTAAACAATTTGTTCAAAATCACACAGCCAGCAAGTGGACAACCCAGGTTTGAAACCCAGCTCTACCTGATTCCAACGGCCATGTTTTAAAACCACCACACAACTTACTTCTCAGGGCAGACGAAGATGTATAGTGTAGCCTTTTCCTTTAAGTAAGATTTTGAAAAAATTTCTCTGAAGTTAGGTAAGATTGGAGAGGAATGATTATGTTGGAATACTAGCACTGTGATACACAGTTCAAACATAGAAGATTGGGGTAAGACAAAAGGGACATTTAGTCTAGGAAATAGGCTTCCTACTGTTCATAGAAGGGCTTTACCTCTTCATTCAAAAGTCTAAGGCTTCCCACAAACGGGTCTAACTACCTCCCACTCATTCATTCAAACAAATATTTAATTAAGCATCTATCATGTTCCAAGCAATAAGAATGCAATGATAGATAATAGAATGGTTCCCATTCCCTGAACCTTATGGCTTTCTGAGACATGTATATATTTAATAATATACATATTTAATTATATATTATAATATTCAATATTATCCAGAATAAGTATTAAGTTGCAATGTTGGTAAATCCAATGCAAGAGAGCTAAGTGGAGCTATAAGAGCATGTAAGGATACTTAAGCCAAGATATGAATGATGACTAGGAGGTAAGTAGGCAAAGAGGTGAGTGCAAACGCTCATAGAATTATCCAGCCATTCCCATCTTCTCTCCCTCTCAACTTGCCATAACAGAAACCTGAATCCTGTGAAATGGAGATGCAGCAGTATAGGAAATAAATCCTTCAAGTCTTATTCTTCTAAGAGAATGTAGCCCTGGGCACACTGAAATTTTTATTCATTGAGGAGAAAGAAGAGATGAAGTGACTGGTGATACAAAACCAGAATAGGGATGCTGGTGTTTTATCCTCTGCTCTGTGTCTTCTGGACTCCTTGGTGACCCTGCTAATCAGGCAGAGCTGCCACTGTCCCATCCACTGCACTGATTTAAGCTAGAAAACGAGGCCAATTCTTACAGGAAGATCCAGCCTTGGGCCAGGGCACCCAGCTTGAGCAGTGAGGCATGGGCTAGATTTCCACTCCAAGTGACCAGTTCCCCCAGCCCAAACCAGATACTCTTGTCCAGTAACAACTGTCACAGCCATAAGTGGTGGGCCTGTGAACAGAACTCTGTTATACAAGTCTCTGTAACTGAGGCAGCAGTGAAAGGAGAACTAGACTGATTAAAAGTGTGCACAAGAGGGGTGTGTGTGTGTGTGTGTGTGTGTGTGTGTGTGTGTGTCCATCCTGGTGAATAAATATAAATTACCAAAGATGGGTAGAAACATTCAATAGCAGTAACAGAAATGAGAACCAGCATCTCTCCCCTGGAATGTGTTTCCCAGGATCAACTTACCAGGAGGCAAGGAGAAAGCAAGAGATGGATATGAAGTCATTAGGGGAGAAGAAAACTAAAACCATATGATTGGTGATTGGTGACAAGATACCTGGAAAAGTCAGAGAAGTTGCAGGCAGGCTTGGAGTCCCTAGAATATGGCCCCATCCTGACTTAGAGCAAAGGGTTTTTAATCTGGGGTCCATGAATGAGCTTCAGGGGATCTCTTAACCCCCTGAAACTGTAGTGGTATTTGGCACATATGTATACATAAACACTTTTTCTATGGGGAGGATTAACAACCAGATTTAAGCATCAGATGCTCAAATTAAGAACTGCTGCTTTTGAGACAGACCGTGGTCTATCTGGGTGGGTCAGAGTGTATTCTGTAAAGATAGAAGCGTCTTGTCACGAGGTGTTCTTTCAGGAAACAAAACTATTTATCATTAAGATGAAGGGAGTTGTAATTTTCCATGAGAAGGAGCTACTGAGACTTCAAGGTCCCCTTTCAGTCTTGCATGGAATTTGACCACCCTGCCCATGAGAACACCATGGTAACTTGGAGTGGCTTGAGTTTTCTGAATGAGTGTACCTAAAATTGAATAAGCGAAGTGAGTTCATCAACAGATGTTTACATTGGTACTCCAGGAAGTTACATTTATGTCACTTCTACCTACTTAAGTGTATAATAATTAACTTTCCCCTTCTTTGCGATCATCTGGATGATGTTCTACTCATCTGGATGCGAGTTTGGGCACTGGTGTCCTTCAGTCTGGGTGTCAAGATTTAGATCTCCCAAGTACCAGCTGGAGAAATCGGTAGGTTATGCCATCACCCAGGGCTCCAGTTTCAGCATGTGGCAAAATAGGAATAACAATATGATCTACTTTAGGAGGTATTGTGATGATAAAAGATTCAGTTAATCCATGTTAGGTAGTTAGTACAGTGTATGTGCCTGATACAGGTTAGAATTGTAATTCACCCCATGCCTCCCTGTTTAAGTTTTGTTTTTACTTTGCGCCTTTGGAAATTGTAAGTTTTTGCAAGCACATGCATCTTTTTAATAAACAAAGGTGATATACTTTTCACTTGTCTATGTCATGTAACTTCTTTTGGTTCCCAAATATTGAATTATATTGCAATATAAATTTATCTATGAAAAATCTCCCCCCTTTTTTCCTCCAACATATGGATTCTCAAATAGCTCCTCCCCACCCCCTGCTCAGTTTAAAACCTGGAAGGAACTGAGTGCAGTCATTTTGCCCTTCCCCCTTGTCTAGGAGAGGCTGTGCACAAACCTGTTTTATTTTTAGGTTTCCAGGGAAAATGTTTCTACAACCTCCCTCATCACCTGTTCCAGCACTTAACAACACTTAATACTAGAAATCTCTGTCCCCGCATGTCTCTGACTTTTAAATGAGTAATAACAACTAATATTGGTAAAATGCTTTAGCAAGGGCCACAGACTGGGAAGAGGCGGGCAGAGATGTGTGAACTTGGCGATGTGAGTGCACATGTGTTCATGTTGAGAAGGGGAGGGTGTGACCCAGCTAAGACTGTTTCAGCAAAGAATGAGGACTGCTCAGCCCCAGCCCTTTGGTCATAGGTGTGAAGCCAGGTCTCCAGTTGACAGATCTTTGAATTTTTTTTTTCCAGAGGGAAAGGCAGATCTCTGTATTTTTATGTGAAAAAATGAATTTTTTAAAAAAACATTGGCTTGGTTACAAAAAAGGAAGCTCTTTGTAGGCCAAAAAAGAATAAATGCCTACTGCCTGCTTGCAGCCCATGGATCAGTTTACAATCTCTGCTTCAGAATTTACACAGTTTTCATATTTGCTATCTCATTCAACCTTGACTCTACCTATAAGACAGGTGAGGGAAGCAGGTACATAAGCTGGTTTTCAAGAGATGAAGGAACCAAGGCTCAGAAGGATTACATGAGTCGTTCAACCTGCACAGCTGATAGAACCGAGGTCTTACAGCTCTGTTTCTCTGTTTCTCCTGATGTGTCCAATCTTTGGCTCCAGGGACCATTAGAGATCTTGTCTACATCTCAGTGGATGGGGCTGTCACCCCTATTAGTTGTTTATGGAAAATGCTGGAAGAAATGAGGAACAACTCAAACAGTAGGAATGTGGATAAGTAAGATTGAATATTGACTGCGCACACACACAAAAAACCAATGATATTTATAGGGTTTTAAATATTTGTAGAATTTAAATCCATGATAAAAATAACAAAAACATCCAGAAGTGGTTGCAATGGACTGAATGTTGATGTCCACCCCACCCCCAAATTCACATGTTGAAACCCTAACCCCCAATGTGACGGTATTAGGAGACAGGACCTTGGAGGTAATTACATCATGAGCGTGGAGCTCTTCTGAATGGAATTAGTGTCCCAGGGGGCTCTCTTGTCCTCTTTCTGCCAAGTAAGGATACAAAGAAATGGCAGAATGCAACCTGTTAGGGCGTTCTCACCAGAATCTCATCGTGCTGTCACCCTATCTCAGCCTCTCAGCCTCCAGAACAGTGAGAAACAAATTCCTGCTGTATATAAGCCGCCCGGTCTATGGTACTTTGTTATAATAGCTTACACTAAGATTGTAGTTAAGAGATTTAAATGTTTTTAGGCCTAACAAATGATTTGTAACTGTGCCAAAGCAACCATTGGCTCTCCTGTCTCACTCTTCTAAATCTAGGTCTCAAGTAAACGTAGCCAAAGTGATTTTTCTTTTTAATCCTCACCAAGAATTTTTTAAAATTGATTTTTTAGAGAGTGTAGAAGGATGAGAGAGAGAGAGAAAGATACATCGATATCAGAGAGAAACATCAATGGTTACTTCCCAGACGCACCCCAATCTGGATTGATCTCTCAACCTAGGTGCGTGCCCTGATTGGATATGGAAACTGCAACCTTTTGGTGTATGGGATGATGCTCCAACCAATTGAGCCACCCAGCCATGAAGTGATTTCCTTTTTTAACAATAGTTAATGTTGGCATGGTAGGCAGAACATGTCCCTCCCCTGCCCCGCAAAGATATTCATTTCCTAAACCAGAGAGCCTGTGAATATATTACACAACAAATGTAATTAAGGCCCTAGCCAGCGCGGCTCAGTTGGTTGGAGCATCGTCATGTGCACCAAAAGATTTCATTTTGATCCTCCATCAGGGAACATACCTCGGTTGCATGTTTGATCCCTGATTGGGGTGCATATGAGGGGCAACCGATCCATGTTTCCCTCTCACATCCAAGTTTCTCTCTCTCATCTTCTCTCTCCAAAATCAATAAACATATTTTTAATGTAATTAAGGTTCCTAATCAGCTGATCTTAAATTAGAGAGATTATCCTAGGTCATCCAGATGGGCCAGAACTAATCACACAGGCCCTTAAAAGTGGAAGAGGAAGGCAGAAGAGTAGATCAGACACGGTCAGCATGAGGAAGACTGACTAGCAGCAGTTGCTAGCTTTGAAAATGAAGAAAGGGATTAATGAGACAAGGAATGCGGTGGCCTCAAGAAGCTGAGAAGGCCCTCCGTTTTACAGCCAACAAGAAAATAAGGACTTCCATCCTATAATCACAAAAAATCGACCTCTGCCAACCACCTGAATGAGCAGAAATGAATTCTCCCCTAAGGCCCCCAGAAAGGAGCACAATATGCCAACATCTTGAATATAGTCTCTGGTGACCTTGTATTTACAACACTGTAAGACAATTAATTTGTGCTATTTATAGCTACTGTGTTTGTAGGCATTTGTTCCAGCAGCAATAGAATACTAAGATAGTGGCAAGGATGCAAGGAAATAGATTTTCACAAAGAATCAGGCCATTTTATCAGAAAAGGATCTGCTAAAACAGTGGATTTGCCAAATAGCCAATTCGTTCAATAAGTCAACACATTGACCAAATTTACCCTAAAAATAACCTGTGGATTCTGAGCACTGTGAAGAGTGGTAAGGAGATGGAAACTTCAGCACTATTCCTTCTGTTCAAATAGCTATGTGCTATTTCTAGTAATGACGTATGATTTATATGTTGGAAAAAATAAATGATAACATCAACTCGGCAGCAATTTACAGAAAATTTATATAATGTATAATTCAGTACACAACTGGTCAAAACATAAGAGATATAAATGACAGAAGAGAATCACAGAATCTTCTATCATATTAGCCATAAATGTGAAGTAACTGATGAAGAAGCAAAACATTAACTGGCCCCAAATCTTGTAAACTCCAGAAGATGAGCTAAACAAGAAAAAAAAAAAAAAAAAACCAGAAACAATCATATCAATTAATTCCAGAAATTAAAATTTAAAAGCTGATATGCCATTTGAGGAGCTGATGAAAGACTGTCCCAAATAAGTAAAGATTGGATAAACAGAAAATGACATGCAAAAGTGTCCAAAACAATCTTTATCACAGAAATGCTGAAATTTAAAAATTAACTACTGCACAGGCATTAAGGCTAATGTGCAATTTAGGGGATTAGCAAGTGAATGCTAAAAATGCATATAATTGGGAAAATGTAAAAGATATTCACCAGCATACTAAACAAATTGGAGGAAACAGTCCCATCTAATATAAAATCTTGACATTTTGGTTTCTAAAAAGAGGTAATTGGGATCTGATGACTTGGTAGAAATTAGTAGAAGACTTGACATGAAAAAGCAAGCAGTAGAAAAAGAAAAAAACCACCACCACAAGAATCCAGAACTGATTAATGAGCAATATGATGAGAGCCTCAATTTGGATGGACATCAATCATCAATATAAAATTACTGAGGAAAGATAAAAATAAATTGGTTATTAATTCTAAAACTGCTGGACAATTTTAAGCTAAGATGGAAGCTTAGTGGTACCCCCATCACATATTAAGTTTATAGTTTACTAATTGCTAGAAATAAATCAAAGGGACTTATTGAGAAATTAGCTGAAAACTCATAAAAATGTTAAAAGTGTGGCAACAGAAACTGATGTAAAAAAGAATTCAAAAGAAATTAGTAAAAACTGAAAGATTCCCACTTAAAATGCCAGCATTGTGGTTTCTAATGAAAAAATATATTTTTTTGATTATTAAAGCTATGCACATACAAAACTGCCCCATTTCAACAAACTGAGTAATTCTTCAGCTACTGCTATAAAATGACATCCGGTCGGCCCACTCACACTTGAGGGCAATCTCCAAAAACTACGTGAAAACCTTCCTCATGCAAGAGAAATTGCTTTACAACAATAGTGAGCAGTAGATTTGTTAAATTATTTATTCTGTTAATTGGTCATTTAATGGGCTGGCTTTGGCTTTCACTATCATCTATCTCTCCATCTACCTATCTACCTATCATCATCTATCTGTCTTCCTTACTTTTGATAAGTTGATCATTCAATGAACTGATTTTTTGGTAAAATAAGCATTAGATCAATTCAGTGTTGGTAAGTTTACCCAGAACCATTTCCTCTATAGCAAGTGGAGAATGCATAAAAAAAATAAAAAAATAAAAAAAAAACAGGCAATTTCACAATCCTTGTTAAAAGCTGTGAGCTGTGCAGGTTCTTTGACCAGTAATTTTACTTCTAGGAAATCACCTTAAAGAAACAATGACAATGTACAAAAAGGTTAGGCTACACAGATTTCTTAATAATAAAATTTCCTCAAACAGTAAAATATTAAAGACAAGCTAAATATTTAAATGTTAGGGGATTTAGTTAAATAAATCGGTGAATGTGTACAATGGACTGTTATAAAGCTTTCTAATTTGTGTTGTAAAAGAGTATTTAATGTCTTGGGAAGTTGCTCAAGTATTACTGTTAAATTTAAAAAAATAGGCTATGAAACAGACTGACACTACTGTAGTAAGAAACAATGCCGTATGTGCATGAGTGACTGGATAAACTCCAAAATATTTACTGTGGTTATTTGGTGGGTTGGCATGATGGACAATTTTATTTTCTTCTTTTTGCTTACCCGAATTTTCTAAATTTTCCACACTGAATATGTGTTCTTTTAATAAAGAAAAAACATTTTTATTCACCCACTCTCTTAGAAGCTGCGAGATCTAACAATCCTCGCTATGACTGTGACCTTGAACAAGCCCCTAGGCTTCTCTCCAAACCTTCATACTTCTCATTTGCTTTGAACTTCACACCTCTCCTTCTCTCCCCTGGTCTTTCCTTTATCTCTGCTAAAATTCTGTTAGTGACTCACTGCTTCTAGGAATTCATATCTTGTGAACTCTGGCATTGCTTGGAGATTGTATTGAACAATGATATGCTGTATGGGGACCTACAGAACTTTCATCCGATAATACTGAGTGACAGGCACTCAAGAGCAAGGAAAGCAAGAGGGGGCAGCCGCTCCTAGGAGCCTGTCCTCTAGTGGAAGAGACAGATATTTGATCCCAATGGTACTGCAGTGTGATTCTCTGGACTAAGAGTATGAACAAGGTAGTTTAAGATCCCAGAGGTCAGTGGTGCCTTCGCAGAGAAGCAAGGCCTGACTTGGATCCTGAAGGGAAGAACAGTATGAGCCGGCAGTTATGGAATACTTACCACAACCTTGTCTCACATCAGCCTCACACCAGTCAGTCAAGCAGCACCTTCTCCCCACTTCTTCTTAAGCAGTTGAGAACCCTAAAGTTCAAGAGTGCAAGGAGTGTGCCCCAGGTCCCTGTGTGGGTCACTCCTGGCCTTGCCCTGTTCTGCTTCATGTCGCAGGGCACTGACCCCCGGAAACTGTGCCTCTCAGGCTCCATTGCCAGCTAGTTCGGCCAACTGGGAGGTTGGAGGGTGGAATTAGGGAGAAACCAGGGTGGTTCCTCACCCCCTCCCAGCTTCAGGTACCGACATCAGCAGTAGCCATGGAGCCTCCTTAGTTCCAGCCCTCTGCGCACCCCCACCTCCAACCCTCCTCTGTGGTCCCTGATCCCACAAGGAAGCCTGGATTCCCAGGCTGCAGTAGCCCTCCTCCTCCCGCTGTCCCTCCAGCTTAGGGATGGTACTGCTTTACTACATGGCTTCTCTGTTCTGCCTCAACATCCCCGGTTTGGACTGACAGCTCCACCAATGCCTCCATAACTAGCTCCCCAGTGAACTACTGGGCATGGGCTCTGCTTTCCTGAACAGACCCTCAGCCATACAGTCACACAGTCAATCCTCAGCCGAGCTAGGATCCTTATGGCACTTGGACTCCAAAGACAGCAAACATCCACTGGGCACCTGCTAAGTGTCAAGGTCTTTAAACGGATCATCTGTTTAATCCTCACAACAACCCATAAGGTAGGTGCTATTTTCATCTCCCATGGACAATACAAGAAGCTGAAGCACAGAAAGCAATTTTCCCAAAGATATAGCAAGCAATTGGAGGCAGGAAGGGGTGGGCCCAGGTAGTTTCAGTCCAGGTCCTGTGTCCCTAACCTCTTTGCTGTCCCCTGGTTTCACCGCAGAGAGGAGGAAGGTGGGAGAGAGTCTCGAGAGAGGTGAGACTTAAGCACAAAGAAGGACCACCAGGGTGACCTTGAACCTTTGACCTTTGGTATGGCCGTTCCTGAGCTATAGTTATATAGATGCCCCACCATGCTGGCATCTGTGAGAGAAGAAGGTGCTTGGCTTCTGACAGAAGAGAAGATGCCAGGAAACCAAGGGGCAGTGTTCCCCGACCCTGCCCTCTTTAGTCCCGGCTTCTGGCCCTCATCTCCACCTTCCCACTTTCTCTGCTCCTCCATGTTCAATTGGGAAAAGCCCAGACCCCCTTCAGAACATCCACCATCTTCCCAGCTCTTGCTCCCTTGGCACTTGCACGTGGCGGGGAATTCAGGTTGCTCTGATTCTAATTAGCAGGTGCTAAGCAGTTTCCATGTTTCTTAGTAAATATGTCAAAACACAAAATCCATTCATTCTTTCACACACACCCCCTACCCTTCTCCTTTAAGACACACTTTTCTCTGTTAGCTGCTCAGCTGAGGAGTGTTTTTCTTCAGCAAGAGCCAAAGTGGCATTGACACGGAGAGTCTGGCAGTTTCATGGTCCTTTCCAAATCCTCATCTGCCCTCCTGCTCATTCCTCCGACCCCTGTGGGGCAGGTACTGACAAGGGGTGCTGGGTTTTAGGTGCGTCTCTCAAGTACAAAGCTGGCATCACGAGGGATCCCATGGAGACCCTCCAGGGGACCCCATTGTCACCCAGGATTCTGCTGGTGTTAAAGGGGACGACAGGGCCCCGAGAGAGTTATGCAATTTCCACCCTCTCTCTGGGCTCCTGCTGGGGGGGATTCTTTAACAACTCCTTAAATACAGCAGCAACTGCCTCACGGACTCCGCCCCCAGCACCCGCCCAAGGAGACACCCAATTTCCAGCCTGAGAGAGGACGCATCCCTCCGTCCCACACCTCAGACCCCGCGCCCCACACCAAAGAAGCGGAAAGTCGAGAGCCTGGGGCCCACTCTTCAGACCGACGGCTCCGGGAGCATCCCAGAGGCAGCCAGGTGGGTTTTACAGCCTGGGCTCTGGGAGCCAGGCTTCATTTTCACAGCTGAAATGAGGGGCCACTGGGGGGGCTGGGGATCAGGGCGGGGGCCGCGGGGGTGGGGGAGAGCTTTTCCATCTGCGTTGTTTTAATCTAGGGTGACACATGAATATGAAACCCAAAATTATTTAAAAGTGCTAGCAGTTCAGCCTCAGCCAGGAACTGACAGGTGCCGCCCTCCTCGCCTTCACCCTGATGGTGTGTCTTTGGGGGAGGGAGAGGCAGAGGGGCCTTCCCGGCAGCCTCTCCGTGTGAACGTGAATGTAATGAACCCCACCTGGATCGGGTCAAAGCCAGTGATTGCAACTGATCCCTCTCGCCCTTCCTTTGTAAGCAGCCCCCCTGGCTGCTGCCTGCCCCAGTCTTGACCACCCTTCTGTCTCTCCCTGGGTCCTTCACTCAAGCACATTCTCAGCTCCAAAGACACCACGGCCAAAACAGGGAAAGAAAATTATTCTTGGCCCTCGGGAAGAGCTCCCAGCTGTGGAAGAAAGATATGACTCCAAATGATTTCAATAGAGGAGAAGGGGACGGGGATGTGCACAGAAGAGTATGGGGGAGGGGGGGTGGACTCCAAAGCTGCCCTATCCCCTTCTAGTCAGTGATATGAAAACGGAGGCCCAGAGAGGTGAGGTGACATGTCCAAGGTCACTGAGCCAGGAGCACCCCAGGACTCAGGTGCAGGCCTTCTGGTTTCTCAAATTGACCATCTGCACGGTTCTGTCCAGGCTCCACAGTAGTCAGTCCCCTCCCCACTCCCTCTCTCCTGAGTCACTCAGCTTCACAAAGAACTAAGCTCTCCCTCCTGCTATCAAATCTCCAAGTTTTTGCCCTCCTCAGGTGTCAGGCCCCCCAACTGCTTAGGGCCCAAGGAAGCAGTTGCTAGCACCCTCCCAAAGAGGCAGGCAGGCAGTGAGAAGTGCCAGCAGAATCATTTCCATTAATTTATACCATTTCGCAGCTCCTCCAATCTGCCTGCTCCCTGCTGGTCCTTCTAGGTCCTGACTGAGATTGCTGTTCTGTTTGTTTCTATTGTCTGAGAAATAAAGCGGTTTTGATTACACCCACGGTCTCTCTCGTGCATGACTGCATTTTGGCTGCCCACGAGGCGGGAGGCCCTGTCTGTATTCTTCTGCCCCAGGCTTCTGGAAGAGGCCTGTGTGCTGCTGAGGAGCCCGGCCAGGGACCCTACCAGACCCCACCCCGCCCCAGTGATCAGGTGTGAACTGAAGGGTGGAGGGAGAGCTGAGTAAAAAGCCAGGATCCAGGGTGGACCGGTTTCCTGTCGGCTTCCAAAGAAAGGGAGGGTGAGGGGAAGGAGAGGAAACTAACATTTTTGAAAAGCAGAGTCAGTCAGTCAACAGACACCTACTCTGTGGCAGGCCCTGCTTTCAATGCTGGGGACTTGAGATAAACATAGGCAGAAACTCCAGTGCATCCCGGAATTAATGTTTTTCAAGACATTTAACAACTGCAGCTGCACAGGTACCAACCAATCAGCTGCCCTGTAGCCCTGAGAAGAGTCCCAGAAATCCCCTACTGTTACTGCCTTTTGGTGAGGGGGTGTCCCAAGGGAGAAGCTGGGGCGGCCAGGATGGTGGAGCCCCAGACAGCAGCTGGTCACCTGCCGGGACAGACGATTGCAGTATTACAGCAATATTGAGTATCAACCATGCACACAGAGGGTCACATTACAGGGCTGGGGAGGAACTTTAGCAAACTGCCCATAATTAGTGGCAACAGCTTATAATTGTCTTTTGGGAGGAAGGGGTCCAAAGATCCTGTCTGGATCTTCCAATTTTCAACAGGAAGTTCTGGAGTGCATGCGTGTGTGTGTGTGTGTGTGTGTGTGTGTGTGTGTTTAATCCTCACCCAAGGACACTTTTTTTTTTTTTTTTCATTGCTTTTAGAGATAGAGGAAGAGAGAGAGAATCATCAGTTGGTTGCCTCCTATATGCAACCAGACTGGGGATCCAACCCACAACCTTTCGGTTACAGGATGATGCTCCAACCAACTGAGCCACACTGGCCAGGGCTGTTCTTTTGATTAAAAATGAATTATATACCCAGCCCCCATCTTTGCCCTCCCAACCCGCGAGAGCCCCCAGTTTGAGCCCTCTAGCCTTAGGACACCAAAAGCTATGCTGGACTTTCCAGGTTAAACTAAGCAATCCTCACAACAACCCATAAGGTTCAGGCTATTTCTTCCAGTTGACAGATAAGAAGAACCAGGTGCAGGAACCCAGAAGAGCACCTGTCTGGTACCAGACAGGGTGGCCAGTTGAACTAAGGACTGCCTACCTTCAAAGGCCCCCTTTGGATCCAACAATGGTCTGATGCTCCACTTGGCACCTGCCCTGTTGGTGGATGGGCTGAGGCTAACGGCAGATCTGCAGAGGTGGCTGGGACAGGCCTGGGATGGCTATGGAGTTCTGAGAAAGGGGGTACGATCTATGTAGAAGCAGGAATGGGGTAGGTATTCTAGAGTCTGGAGCAAATTTGGGTCATGGTGGGGAAGTCAGGGACCTGCAGAGAGAGTTGGGGGGTAGACGGAGGTTTTATTGTCTACATGCCTGCAGAAAAGGTCCAGAGGCCACTTTTTTCTCTACACTGGCTCTGAGGTGCATGCTGGGGACCATCCACAGCAATACACTCTGCCCTTGAAGGTGTCAGTCTGCCTCCATAGGTCTCCGGTGGGGCTACCACCTGGGGGGGCGGTGGGCTCTTGTGATCCCCTTTGTCAGGACTGTATTGTAGTGACAATGATAAGAGGGAAGGGCCAACCAGGCAGAAGGCACCACCAAGGAAGAGAGCAGAGACAAGAATAAGTATGTCTGGGGAAGGAACGGCGAGGTGTACCACAGTCCAGAAGGATGGGGTCTTGTGGAAAGTGAAGGCTTAAAGGGAAGGCTGTGGCCAAGTTGGAGGACCAGAATTGAAATATTTTATTCTTTAGGCAATAAGGAGCCATATAAGGTTTGGTAGCAGAATAGCTGATGAATCCGGAGGCTCTAAGCTAAATCTGAGTTCCTAAATTGTGCCAGCCTCTTTATACCTATATCTTTTACCTAGCTTGATATATATTCTTTATATATCCTTTAATCCTAAAAACAGCCTGTGAGAAAAATACTATTTCCACTCTGCAGGTAATGACATTGAAGGTCAGAAATGTCAAACAACATTCCCGAGGTCATATAGCTCATAAATGACAGTTTGGGATTGTCGCTGACTGGGGGATTGGGAGAGTAGTTAGAAGACTACCGTGATATTCTGTGTATGAATAGTAAAATCAGCAAACGAGACCAGGGGAAATGCAAGGAGCGATGGTTGCTACAATCCTCAGAGTGGGACCTAGTGGCTGCTTAGGTAGGAGTGGAGCGAGAGGGAGAGGTTACAAAAAACCCAGGTGGGGGATGGGAATGCTGGAGAAATTATCAATACAGGGAGTTGGGGAGGAGGACTCAGTTTTCAGAAGATGGTCTTACTGTGATTTTAGAACTGTTACAGAAATATGGGAAGTGTTGTTTTTACTTCCCAGTTTGGCAGTACAGAAAGGCAAACTAGAACAGAAGTTTCTCAACTTTTTTTTTTTACTAGTCTGCAGCAAAAACATACATTTCACAATGTACTCAAATTTTTTCCTATTCTATTCTAGTCTATTTCATGCTGGGGCAGAGGGTGGAGAAAGAGATTGCTGGTTGAAGCGCCATCATACAATCGATTTCATGACCTCCGAATGGGGAATGGCCCAAAGTTTGGACAGAACTTCACCAGAAGCAGGTGGAATGGATGTTGAGCAGCCAGTCTTTGCATTCACTGCACATAGACATCCACAAGGACAGAACCGAAAGAGGAAAACGTACATGCAAGCAGGGAAGAGTCAAGTGTCTCGTATGCAAAGGAATCAAGAAGGGAAGGCTTCTAACGGCCATTTGTTCTTAAATTAGGCCATCAGGGACCTCCCAAGGATTATTTTCTGTCATTGGTGGAGGTGGAGTGGGCATGGGGAGATGAAAGACAGAGCACTACACCTTCAAGAGCTGTTGAAGATCTGAGCATGCCTGGATGCAGAGGAGAGAGACCCAGGGAAGAAGAAATCGTAAAAGGCGTCTGAGAAGGATGTGTGTGAGTGTGTGTGAGTGTGTGTGAGTGTGGCGAGGGGGAGTGGCAATGGATGGAGTGAAGTCCCCGTGGTGATGGAAGATGCAGGGTGAGTCAGGACAAAGAGCACTGGGGTAGTCACTTTGGGAAGGAGGCAAATGGTAGAGAAAGGGAGAGACTAGGTAAAGACAGACATCTGCAGAAGTAAAGAGGGCATAATGACAGGCAGAAGGGGGCAGATGATGGGATGTGAATTGCTGACCCCAATTTCCTCAGTAAAGTAGGAGGCAAGGTCACGTGCTAAGAATGAGGCTGACCCTTGATGAGAATGGGAAATGTTTGGAACAGCTGCTAGGAAGCATCAATAAGCAAGGAAATAAGAAACATTCTCAATAGTTGGAGGAGGACCAGTCTAGATGATCTGGTCTGTGAAACCTGTGATTTGCTGGTTTCGAAGACTCCTGCTCTCCTCTGTCAGATACTTCCAGAGTAGTGGCTCCCTTTTCTCCATCGCCCCGAGGGGTCAAGAGATGTTGTTGATTCCTTACTAAATAGCTAAAGAACACAAACCATTACGTCCTGATTTTTTAAAAAAGAATCTTGCCTGTAGGCACTCCAAAATAAGCTCCTTCGTTTAGATTTCTGAATCTACTTCCAATGAATTTCTTGAAAGCACAGCCTGGCCCATCTGGGCCAATCAATCAGTCCTTATAATCAAGGGGTAGTTTTCTCTCCTTCCCTTCACTGGAATTAACAACCTGTCTGCACATTGGAATTGCACAGGGAGAGTTGAAAATACTAATGCCTGGTTCCACCCCTAGAGAGTGACTTAATTGGTCTGGGTTTGTGGCTGGGCAACTGTAGAAGGCCCCCAGATAATTCTAATATGCCATCTAAGGATGGGAACTACTAAGCTCCTTGCTGCTCAGTGTAATCTATGGACCAGAAGCACCAACATTAATCTGGGTGCCTGTATAAATCAGAACCTCAGGCTCCGTTCCAGACCCTGCAGTTCAACAAGGACTCCAGGGGGGTTCGTATGCACATCAAAGTCTGAAAAACTCCATGCTAGAAATCTAACATCTTAAGCCCTCCCTTCTACCCTGTGTAAGATCTCAGAGATCACACCTGGCAAACAGCTAATGGCTTCTTTCTCCTAGAGTGTGCAAACAGGCACCTGTCAGCCAATCAATGAACAAGTGCTTCCCAACTTACAGCAAGCAGACGCTGAGTATCGGGGGCTGTTGTCCTGTGTTTAGCAGTCTACAGTATAGCTAGTTGGAGCATTCTTGTGGGGTGACCAACTGTCCTAGTTTGTCTGGGACTGTCCCAGTTTTAGCACTGGACGTCCTACATCTTGGAAAATTTGTCAGCCCCCCAGCAAACTGGAATAATTGGCAACCCTATGTTAAGTAACACTTAAAATTGATTTTACCCTTCCCCCCTCCATACAGGTACACATACATGCCATCAAAATAAGATCTTCTGCTTCTTTAGCACTCAAAAACCACCCCCCCCAATAAACACATATAATTAGGAGCTACAGTGTTTTGGGGTTTTTTTGTGCATATAGTTAGTGCTTAGAGATGTTGGTTCCTTCATTTAACAAAAATCCATTGAGTGTCCTCAGTGTGTTGGCCTCTGTGCAAGGTGCTGGCAAACAACAGCACTGAGTAGACATGACACCTGCCATCTCGGGGATTATAGTTTAGAGGGGAACACAAGAACGATGACAATGCAGTGGGGTGAGTGCTGTAATCACCAGGATGAGTGTAGGGACACACAGAAACTTGTAGGAGCAGTGACCAACCCGTACACGGGGCCAGGGACTTCTGAAGGATGGGAGAAGTTAATGGAGTAAGACACGAAGTGTCTACATGAAGGGGCAGAGAACTTCCAAAGCACAGGGAATGGAGTTCCGCAGGCTAGGATAAAAGGGAACATGGTTCCTTTGAACTTGAAAGAAGGTCGATACTTCTAGGAAGATACAGTGGAAGGTGAAAGGTGAGGGCAGGCAATAATCGAGTCTGGAGAGGTAGGGGGAGGCTAGCCCATCAATGGCCTTGTAATACAAGGCAAGGAGCTGGGCATGGTCCTGAAAGAAGCAACCCACAGAAGAATTGAAAGCAATTTTAGTAACGTGATTTGAGTGAAGAGTCACTCTACAATTCTGTAGAGAAAAGAATGGAGAAAATAAAAGTGAAAACATGGAGTCAAAGTAGAGGCTTAGTCATCCAGGGGAGAAATGGGGGGAGCTTGTATTGACATGGTGGCAGTTTAGCTTCAGGGAAATGGGTGGATTGGAGAGATATTTAGGAATTAAAAGGAGTGAAAGAATATGTTGATTGAAACACACCCATGGTGGAGAAAGGGTGAAGGGAAAGAAAAAGGGGAATTTAGGATTATGTCCAGGTTTCTTCTTTTTAACTTATTTTCAACTACTTCTAGGCTTACAGAAAAGTTACAAAAATAGTAGTTTCCATATATCCCTCATTGAGTCTCTTCCAATGTTAACATCATACATATTCAGCAGACAACTGTCAGAACCAGGAAATTATGCTGCAATACCATAACCAAACAAAAGATCTCATTCAAACTTTGGTGGTTTTCCCACTAACTTCCTTTTGTTGTGGTTGTTGTTACAGGAGCCACATTGCATTTTTGTTATTATTTCTCCCTGGTCTCCTGCAGACTGCAACAGTCCTTCAGTCTTCCTTCTATTTCACGACCTTGACACTCCCAAAGACTATTGATCGGTTGTTTGCAGGATGTCCCTCAATTCTGTCCTGTCTGCTGTCTTCAGGTTTCTGAGCATCGAGAAGGTAAGTTCCTTGAAGGCAGGGACCCTGACTGGTCACTGACAGATTCCCCATGCCAGGACTGGTAATGGACTCACTGTATGTGGGTGCTCAGTGTATTGAATAAATGACTTGGCCAGAGGGGGGGGTGCTTGATGTGTCAGCCACTGAGATGGTTAAAAACAGAAGTTTCATAGATCTGCCCTCCCCACTGCATTAGTCTCTTTGGCTGCCATATTGGGTGGCTCCCGGCAGCTACAAGGCCAAGATCAGGGTGCCAGCGTGGCTGGGTTCTGGTGAGAACTCTTCCTGGTTTGCAAGTAGCCACCCTCTTACTGTGTCCTCACATGGCAGAGACAGACCCAGCAAGCTCTCTGGTGTCTCTTCTTACAAAAATGCAAATCCCATCATGAGGGCTCCACCCTCTAGACCTCATGGAAACCTGACTAGCTTCCCAAAGCCCTATCTCCAAATTACCATCATATTGAGAGTTAGGGCTTCAACATATGGAATTTGGGGGGGAACCATTCCATCCATAGTACCCACCTTAGCCGAAAGAGGGAAATGTTCATTAGAAGGGAAAAAATGCTTTTTTTTCTCTTTTTTAGTGGATTCATGATAGTATTCAAATACCTAACAAAATCTGATTTCATAATTACACCCTACAACTGCCAGGCATGGTGGGTACTATGAAAGTGGACTGGACACGTGGAACACGATCCATTGAGCTCGTGTCTATGGGAGAGAAGAAAATGGGGTCAATGGCGGTAGCAGGGAAGGCAGCCAGGGGTGAATAAGTGCTGTGGAAGCCCAACCAGGATGAGATAGGTCGTCCGATGCGAAGGTGACATGTGAGGTAGGGGCTTGGAGGAGGTTAGGGTTTGGGCTGGTGAAGAACGGTGGGAAGGATGTCCTGGGAGGAAGAAAGTCTTTAAATGGAAATCAAAATGCAGAGGGTGACGGGATGTATGTGGGGAATGGGAGGCAATGGGGATTGATTGGCTGCAGCATCTGATGAGAAGTCAGGGCAATGAGGCTGTAGGCTGGACAGAGAGGTTAGGTCCAAGTCCCAGCAGTCCTTGATTACACACAAGTATGTGTTGATTGAGAATACAATACTTATTGATAAGACATTACACCGAAGTGAAGAATGCTTTTTAAAATTTTTTTAAAGATTTTATTTATTTATTTTTAGACAGAAGGGAAGGGAGGGAGATAGAGAGGGAGCGAAGCAGTGATGTGCAAGAGGAACATTGATCAGTTACCTCTCACACGCCCCCAACTGGGGACCTGGCCTGCAACCTAGACGTGTTCCCTGACCGGGAATCGAACCGGCGACCTTTTACCTTGCAGTACAACACCCAATCAATTGAGCCACATCAGTCAGGGCAAAAGGATGTTTTTGATTCTGTTCATCACAGTGGCTTCCATATGCAATTGAAAAATAGTATGCAGAGCTGTGAGAGAATTTGTGTTTAGGCTGTCAGCAGTGCTTGGGTATATTTAGTTTTATCTACTCCTGTGATATCTTGGCAGCTCCTCCCGAGGCTAGCCCACAGTGATACACACACTGAGGCAGAAATGCTCAAAAAAAGTGAGAAGACAATAGAAAGCTGGTGAGGTCAGATAACAACATCAACTGTGAATTTATGGTATGTTTGTATTCCACACGATGCCAAGATTTTTACATGCATTATTATATCATTTGAGTCTTACGACAACCTCTGAGACAGACACTACTGCTATCATGCCCACTCTAGAGTGGAGGAAATGAGGATTCTGAGTCTGTAAGTGACTTGTTCAACAACATACATCTGCACAGCAACACTGGTATTTGAAAGCAGTTCTGCTTAGCTACAAAAGCCTATGTTCTTATCCACTGTGCTTATATTCTCCAAAAGCATTTCTGATTCTTTGCTTCCATTGTTTCTATGCCTGGAACAGTCTTCATTTCCTATTTTCCAAATTCTTACCCTGATCCATCTTTCAGGCCCAGTTCTGAGTCCATTCTTCCAGGGAGACTTATTCTGTCAGTAGAGGGAGGAGTGAGACTTATACCAGCCCCAGGTATGGCTCCTCCACCTGATGTGGCATAAAAGAAGACAGCAGAACCGAAAGGAGCTGGACATTCCTGAGTACTACCTCCTCCTTTTATAAATGAGGAAATAGTAACAAAACTATTTATGGAGTGTTTCCTGTGGGTCAGGCAGTGTATTATCTCATTTAACTCTCACAACGACTCTAAGAGGGAGGTACTAACACTGTTGAGGGAGAGAGACTTGTGGAGCTCACTCATGCCTGGATTGCTCTCTGTCCAGGTACCCAAGAGGATGACCTTCCTCAGCCCTATTGCTCTTAGGTAGAGTTATGTTTTAGATCCAGCCAATGAGTTTTAGGTAACAGTGATGTCATTCCAGAGCTGAAGGACTTCATTGTGGTTCTCAGTGAGCTATGAGGGAGCGAGCTGTACAGCATCTGTGGTCCTGCTCTGGGACTCCGGGACTCTGCGGCTTCCCCAGGGAGGACTCTGATTTGACTCTGCTCAAGAATACACTCTGAGCATAATTCAGGAGTGGGAACTGATGGTTTTATTAACCAGGGAAATTAACATGAGCAGGGTAACTGACAAACCCACAGTTCTCAGGGTCTAACACAAGTAAAGTTTGTATCTCTCCCATGGCACATACAGTCCCGAGTGGGTTAGATTTTTCCATCTTGTGGCTATCCCACCTGAAACTTGTAGCTCTCCAATCCCTGGGGCAGGGACAGAGAGATGAAAGAGGCATTCCTTCCTACCTCTGTGCTGAGGGACACATGTCACCTCCTTCCTAGTCACATGGTCTGTGCCCTTCCCCCCCACCCCCAACTCCGGTGCCCACACTCCTGTTCTTTGTATGTCTGGGAACCTCAGGTCTGGTGGAGGCATTTCTTCTCCCCATTTAGCTGCCTGCCACCTCATCTACAGTGTTTCTAAAGTGGTCACCTACTTCGGAATTATCAAACTGAATTGTAAATGCAGATTCTGGGGCCCAACCCTAGGACTGAGACTCTGCATTTTTCCTCTTCCTGAAGCCCTTCCTGGTGTCCCACAAATATTTCAGAACTGTTCTTGTAAAATGTGCATCCCAGGTGTTATCCAAACTTCAGCCGCTTCCACTTTTCAATGTATTCATGTGCCATCTAGTTACTATTATTTTCTTTATACTTAACACTTTTTCTCTAAGTGGCTCATATTTTTATTTCAATAAATTTATTTATAAAGGAGAGTTTTTGCCACTACCATAAATTTAAAAAAACTAGAATCATTTAAAAAGAAAAAATAGACAAGTTGTGGTACATCTATATCATAAAATATTATTCAGAGCTAAAAAGAAATGTGCTATCAAGCCATGAAAAGACATGGAGGAACTGTAAATGCATATTCCTAAGTGAAAGAAGCCAATCTGAAAAGGCTACGTATTGCATGATTCCAATTACATGGCAGCCTGGAAAAGGCCAGGCTACACTGCCAAGAGTTCCAGGTCAGAGGAGACGGATGAATGGGTGGATGTTTGAGGCAGTGAATCTACTCTGTATGATATGACATAATGGTAGATCCAAACCATTATGCATTTGTCAAAACCCTTAGAATATACAGCACCAAGAGTGAACCCCAAGGTAAACTATGGTCTTTGGGTAATAATGTGTCAATGTTGGTTCATCCATTGTAAGAAATGCACCACTCTGAAGCAGGATGTTGATGTTTGGGGAGTGGGTGGGAGAAGTAGGGCGCAGGAGTGGGAACTCTGTACTTTCAGCTCAGTTTCACTTTGAACCTAAAACTGCTTTTAAAAAATAATTTTAAAAAAAGAATAAACACACACAAGTACAGACAACACAAGAGCAACAGATTCTGGCTAGATATTACTGAGCATGCAAAGGCTCTGAGCCTGACGCCTTCTCTCTTTGTTTACAAAAGAGATTGACAAGTGTTATAAAGGTGTTAAAAACATATTATCACTCCAATGAGATGGATTTCTATCCTGGACATAATCATAAGGCATGAGAGCAAACTGAAAAGAACAATGTTCTCACTTGAGAATCAACGTTATTTGACATCATGTCTGTCAGGAGTATCCATCCCATCCCAGGCTTCCAGGAACACTGGTCTTGGGATGGCCCTGAATACAAACATCTTGCTGTCACATCATGAGCAACTTGTTTTTTTCTGCCACTTCTTTTACTGTTTCTCCGGGTACAAAGTCTTCTCCTGCCCTCTCGGGACTCAGAGCCCAGGAAAGTGTCTTTCTGCACGATTCCTGCCAAGAAGAGAGTGCCGCTTAATAAAGATCTGTCAGGAACATGGTGGCGATGGAGATGGACAAAGACGACTATGTTGGGAATGAAGGACCCAGGCAAGAGAGGACAGAGGTTTGGCTGAGTCCTCAGTGCAGAGGCAAAAGTCTACTGAACAGAGATAGTGGATCTAAATGTGATTCTCTCATGTCAAGCACAAAAACGGCTGGGGATTTACTGTGCTCAAAGCACAGCCTTCCTTACAGTGTCTGATTTTTTAATGCTTTAGTAAAAGAGGGGAGTAGGAAAGGTAACGGTGGGATCTAGGGGCCGCACTCCAGGCCTCTGAGCCCCACTGAGAGAATGGGATAAACATCATTCCCATTAATGAACAGCTGCTGTGTGCCTTGGACTTTCATAGAGTGTGTCTGTGCCTTACAACAAGTGTGCAAGCTCAGAATTTTATTCCTGTTTTGTAAACAAGGAAATCTAGGACCAAGGAGTTTAAATAAGTTGCCCGAGATCACCAGCTGGGAAGGGCCCAAACTGGGATTTTAATCCATGCGTTTCTGACTGCAAAGCCCCTGTTCTTCCCATCATCCTGCAATAGAATGAGCAAAGCTCTGCTCTCGGCCAAGTGGTCTCTAGTCAGGATAATGATCACTGTGACTACTAGGACAAGAATCACCACTACTTCTAGTTATAGAATCAGAAAACAAGGCTGGGCAGAGTAGAAAGGGTCTCAATGATTATCCGTATTCCCTTTGCCCAGCGCTTTAATTTATCCACACACAGGTGCACACACACAAGTGTACCTTCAACCATGTGTGCCCTGGGGGCCAAATATAGCACTATCAGTCTGGAATGAACATGTGCCAGGATGGAGGGGAAAGGATCAACAAATGCTCAGCTCCTACTGCATGCAGAGTCCTATGCTAGCTGCTAGGGTAGCTCCAAGAGGCTTCTTTTGGTAAACTGATGTTGATTTTCTTCAACCACATCCAAAGTAACCTTTGCATGAGGATCTGTCCTCCTCAACGCCTCTGAGCATGAGTCCTGGAGAAATCCTCATGGGGGTGATGAGCTGGGTCCCAGTCTGGAGCCCATGTGTCCCCCTTGTGGGCTTGGATCACAGAGTAGGACAGAGGCCAGATCTGCAGACCTCTCTTTTTTCTGACAGTTTGTACCTACCTGAAACTCAAATGGTAACTTATTCCATTTTGCTTATTTTGTCATGAGGCAGTCAGTCCCAAGCGCACCCCAACTTTACTTTTCACATATGCAGAGGGTGGTGTCACATACATACTAAACAGAGTTGCACATGTAGACTCTCTTGCACGTGATACATCTTGGAGGGGGATGGTTTGCAGCCCCAGCCACACAGTATTCACTGGCCAGCTTCTTTCCATCCGGGCTCACTTCCAACTTGGCTTCCTTCCCAGCAAACAAGAAGCTGCTCGCTCATTCCCACATTCCTTCTAGTATATTCCCCACCTCAAACCTATTCTCCCTCCCCCAACTCATAGGCCACAACTGGGCTTCTTTAACATACCAGCTGGAAAAGAAAGAAGGGTTGGCAGGGGGCGGGACGCAGAGGGGGGCAGCGTGGAGATTGAGATTTCCAATATCTCTCCTGTCTTCTCCCAGGCTCTTTTGAAGATGCATATTTCACGCCTGTCCTACCAGCTTTATTAAGTCACTCTGTATGGGGGACTCAGCTAGAAGCCACACCCAGTAAATGAGCCAGCCCTCCACAAGGAGATGCAGGCTGGCAAGTGAAGAAGGATTATCCTGAGATGCACACTGTTAGAGGATCTGTGGACAACTGAGGTGAGAATCACTCCACAACTGTCAAGACACCAGCTGTCTCCCCGACTCCAATCCCTAGTTCAGTCTGTGGAAGTGAGGCCAATGCAAACAATGTTTCATCTGTGTGTTTGCATGTGCATTGTGTGCATAACAGAAAGCTAAACCTGGGAAATAGCCAGGGACTCGAGGGTGGGGCTTGAACATCTTTACGTCACCTCCCAAAAAAGAATTAGAGCACGGATGAGACTCCTGAGTGAGAAAAGGGTCCTTGGAGCTTCCAGATTAAACAGGGCCAAGACTGGCTGAAGTAGGCACTGAAAAACTATCATGGAAAAGCCCAGGTGTGAAAATGAAAATAGCCCACTCATGACTCTGGGGGTTGGGTAACTGGGCTTCCCTTTTTCTGGGATTGGTTCTGCATCCTTAGGTCCATGATGGTATCTGTTGCCTATTGTTCATGAAATGCTTGCTCTCTTACTGTGGTAGACACATGGTATAAATTCATGATTGCCACAATCACGTGATAGCCAACAACTTGGGATTTCTGTGAACACAGGATAGAGGCTATTCTTTGCGATCTTTGCTGAAGACACTGGGACTAGATACCCAAAGATAAGGTGACCCCTTGAATTGGAAAGGGGTGCAGGCTCATCTCTTTCTGCTTGGGTTAACGTTTTCTCCAGCCCCCCCCCCCCCAAGCAATGTCATTATAATGACCTTCAACTCTCAAGCTCAGAAAGGATCTTGAGGGTCACTAGGCGCAGTCACTCATCTGAGCCCCCTCTAAAGCAGCCTATACTATCTCGGGATAGCTTTGGTAGAAAGTGCTTTTTAATATTAAAACCCAAGTTGTATTTTCTCGAGATTTTATCACTGGCCAAGGCCCTGCCTTTGGAGATCCCACAGAACAGATATGCCCCCTCTGCTGCATAGCACATGTCCAGCACTTGATACCAAGGGAGTACTTTTCTCCCTTGTACTCTCTTCTCCCCAGTTCCCTTTCCTGTGGAGCTGCCCACTGGAAGAGCTCTAGGTAGTGGTCCCCAACTTTTTTGGCACCAAGGACTGGTTTCCTGAAAGACAACTTTTCCACAGACAGGTGGAGGGGAGGGAGGAGGATGGTTTCTGGATGACTCAAGTGCATTGCATTCAAGCTCACCTCCTTCTGTGTGGTCCAGTTCCCAGCAGGCCCAGACCAGTACCAGTCTGTGGCACAGAGGTTGGGGACCCCTGCTCTAGAGGCTCATTCATTCAGCAAATACGTTAGAGTATGAAGCAGGTGCAAAGCAGCGGACTGGGAGCTGGTGACCCAATGATGAGTAAATACATAAGCCACAGCTCCTCTGCAGTGGCTCCCTTAGACCCAGGCAAGAGGGTCCCTTGCTGTAGAGGATCTCACTCTGTGCCTTCTTCAGCTGCACCCCGTCCTTACGGCGAGGAGACTGCAGGGTCAAGGAGACACACCATCTGGAATTTCTGCCTACTGGGTCATGAGTTTGCTCCCAGAACCCTCAGGGTTCTTTCCTTCAGGTCAAATGGGAGCAGGACAAGGGGCAGCAGGGATGGAGCTTGCTCGAGCCAGCTGGAAGGTCCACATGCACTGCCTGAGGCTCATCATGGTGCAGGATGGAGCCAGCAGCGGAAACGGAATCAGAGCGGCCTGTACTCCAAGGGCCAGATATCCCTACTTGGCTGGCACAAAATTAAGAGAAATCGAACAGTTCTAAATTCAAACCTGTCTTTCAGGATGTTTTGTGGGTACATTTGTCAGGATAGAAGGATAAAATGCATTACGTTGAACAGTTTGTTTGCTGAACTTAGTACTTCCAAATATCTTGGCCTATGCCATGTGATCCTCTATACTCTTGCCTGAGGTTCCATGGATGTTAGGGATGGGTCTGTTCTTTGTAGAGACAGATATTAATTAAATAATTGTGCAAAGAAATGTAAAGTTGGACCATGGTGCTAAGAAAATTACACCCTTTTGGCTCTCTTCTAAAATACTCTATACCTAATCTCCATTCCCAGGGTTTTAATTGAATCTTGGGGTCTCCAGGTTTGCTTAAGCTCTGCAGAGCCCTTCTCTTACTCCCCCAAGAACCCAAAACACTGACTAAAAATTCCACACTAGCCCTGACCAGTGAGGTTCAGTTGGTTGGGCATCGTCCCACAGAGAAAAAGGCCGTAGGTTCGATTCTGGGCCAGGGCACACGCCTGGGTTGTGGGCTGGTCCCCTGCTGGGGCACTTAAGAGAGGCAACAGGTTGATGTTTCTCTCTCACACTGATGTTTCTCTCCATGCTTTCCCCTCTCTTTAAGAATATACAAATAAAAACTTTCAAAAAATAAAATATTCCACACTACTCTTGCCCCTTCTGAACATAGAGCTCTAGGGAAGCAGACCCCAGGAAGGATAAGAGAGGTAGACAAGGTCTATTAATCTCTTCCAGACTCATTTCCTGTTTTCCATTAGGTTCACAACAGGTGCCCCGCCACCACAACTGCCATGTGGATTTTATCTTTGTACACCCTCCAGGTGCTCCACAGCTGGCCCAGCCTAGGCGGTGGTCCCACCTCTTTGTCAAGGCTCCCTTCTGTCTCACATCTCTTCTGCTTCTGGCTTCCTAACCTCAGCCTAAGTCTATTTCATTTCACTTGGTCTTCAGCAGCCACAGAGAAGAAACCTTGTCTGAGAGAAAGCGTAGCAAATTCTCCCACCCACCTTTCTGAATAGGCACCCTCCACACTAGCTCCTTTTAAACATGCATCCCTTTCTTGTACCCAATATTACTGTAATTCATCTGCGACTGAATGTGTTTGTTTGTTTGTTTAATATTTTATTTATTTTTAGAGAGAGGGTAAGGGAGGGAGAAAGAGGGAGAGAAATATCAATGTGTGATTGCCTTGTGTGTGTCCCCAGCTGGGGACCTGGCCCGCAACCCAGGCATGTGCCCTGACTGGGAATCAAACCAGCAACCCTTTGATCTACAGGCCAGCACTCAATCCACTGAGCCACAGCAGCCACGGCTGTCTGTGTATTCTTGATCTCTGTTAGCCTCTGTGATGTCTGGGTGGGACGGTCAAACTCCCAGAGGGCAGGGCCACATCAGCCCTGTGTCTTTAGACCCTATTCAGCAGGACAGCAGGCATAGGTGGGCACTTGGTAAAGACTTTTGATTGCAGAAACACTGCAGCACTGACAGCATTGTGAGCACACAAGAAACAACCTCCTAACACAGCCAGACCACCATCGCCGCCGTCCTCCGGCCAGACTGGGAGCCAGGCCACATTCTTCCTTTTAAACGAGGCAAGAGGAGCAGCCTCTTGCTTCTGAGATGACAACAAACAACAACAATACACTGATAGCACTGCTTTAACCATGTTGACTCATCTGATGCTCAGAATGACCTTATCAATTGGGGACTATCATCATTATCCCAGTTTTACAGATGAGGACCCTGAGTCACAGAGAGGTTATGCCATGTGTTCAGACCTCAAACTGGGGCCACCTGGCTTTAGAGACCTCGATTTAGCCACCAAGGTTCACTGCCTCTCAAAGCGAACTAGAAATGGAGAGTGAAGGGCTCTTGTCTCACACACTCATGGGCCTTGACCACTGTCCCACCTGAATGAATGGCTGAAAGGAGGAAAGTGGGTACCTGATCAGCTTTCCAGTATGAAGCCAAGTTGTCGCTCAAAGCATTTGTTCACACCTGTTCCTCTCCCTCCTCCTGTCCTCTCTTCTGTTTCTCAAACATGCTCAGCTTGTTCACACTGAGGCTTTTGCTCCTGCTGTTCCTCCACCTGGAATGCTCTTCCCCAGACCTATGATTCAGGGGGTCTGTCTCATGGGGTAGTAACATAACCGCATCTTCTCAAGCCCTCCCTTTTATTCTTTTCTAACTCATTTTCCTGTTTTACTTTCATCAAGGCACTCAACACCATCCAAGATCACTTGCTTTATCTAGTAGTTTATTTGTCAATGTCTGCATCTCCTCTAGACAGGTGGAGTCCGGAGAGCAGAGATCTCATCTGTTTTCTTTGCTCCTGGATACTCAGTGCCCGGCACAGCATCTGGCTCCCTATAGATACCCAGTCCATAGGTATTAAATGCATGTATGAATGAATGACGCAAAGCCCTTTAAAAACATGTGGTACTAGCTGGATCCTTGGGTTGCTCCTCGCCACGTACATTATAAGTCCCTAGCAGGAAGAAACCACATCTTCGTTTTTGGCAGTCTTTTAGCCCTTGGAGTAGTGTTAAGTGACTGAGGAACTGTTCAGTTCTTTTGTTTGGGCAGGGAAGAGACCAAGACATTCAGCCCTGAGATGACAGACACTCTGCTCTCGTTTCAGGCCCACTTGTGGACAATTGCTGGACAGCTCCCTCCTTGAACAGAAACTAAGATACTGAAATACCAGCTTCCCTCCCCACACCCTCTCTCTCTCTCTCCCTCTCTTCCTTCTTGAGAAAGTTTTTCCCATCTCTTTCCCCTTTGTCTCCCCTCTTCATTGACACACTATGGAAAAAATGAACAAGAATGGGAAAATGTGTTCCCCACATCTAGGCCACATTACTCTTAACACTTCTTTAACACAGTCTCATTTTAATCTCCTGGCTCCTGGACAGATAAAGCCAACCCCCCAAATATAATAATCATATGCAGGAAATACTGGATTTGATCCAGTCTTAATGCCAACATGATATCCTATTTCTCCCACATAATAACAGAGCCCATTTCTTTCTTGGTGTTAGCTTTTTTAGTCAATGGTTTCTTTATGACACATTATAAAAATAATAAACAAGAAAGAAAAGCTCCTAGTCTCTGACCCAACCCTATAGCATGTGAGGGTGTTTCACAATATTCTTACGATCTCATTCTTTTTCTTTTCTCAACAAAACACTGCTTTTTCATGATCACAATACATGCTATTATATATTAATCCCTTTCAAGGCTTTTTCATGCTCATTATCTCCTGGATCTTCCCAATGTATAAGGAAAGGAGGGGAAACAGAAAAAGGTATCTTCAAATCACAGAAGTTGGAAAAGGAGCTCAGAGGCATAAAGTGATTTGAAGTTCACACAGCAGGTGAAATGCCATTCAAAACAGGCTCTAAGTCCTGCCGTTTTCTATGGGCAAGGGTACTCTTCCCAGAAGCCATACTCCCAGCAGCCCTTGTGACATACAGATATGAGCAAGCCCATATGGAAGAAGAAAGAAATAGCTTAAAGAGCTAAAAAGCTAAATAATTCCTTCTTTTGGAACAGATGAGGCTTCTGATTGGGGCAAGATCTTGACCAGATGTACCCCAAAGTGAGGCATCCCTCCTGTTCTCAGCCAAGCCACTCTGCCTTGTGTCTCTGCTAGAGGCCCAGCCCTGGAAGTGAAGAGAAGGGCTGAAAGAAGGACACTGAGCAGGGATCCTGGACCTGCTCCCCAAACAGGACCCCTCAACTCAGCGCAGTGCTTCATTTTGGGCTTTAGACAATCTTCACCACAAGGAGGAGGAATCCAGCTCTCAACGTCTCAGAGATATCTAATCACCCTGAGATCTACATCACCTTCCCCCTCATAGTGCCCAGGCGGTGGCCCCAGTCATCATCTGTCCCTGAATGACCTTACAAATTAGGGATGATCATCATTATCCTCCATTCAGAGCAAAGAAAAAATGAATGAAAATGTCAGCTAGGCCTGCCTCCCACAGAGCAAGCCCTCAGCAAGAATGAGGACAACTTGGGAACAGCAGCATGGCATTCGGACGCATTGCATTTGTTTAGGGAACACCTGAAAGTCTTCCCCCCACTTTTGGGAAGTCATTGAAGAAGCGGCTGATGTGACCACATAATCCAGCCCAGGGTGCAATGAATATTCTTTCTCCAGCATGACGAACTGGATCAGATTTCCAGATCTGGGATTCTGTGGAAAATGTTGCCACGATATGACTCTAGAAGAATGTGCACATACTATCCAGCACTGCAGACACTAGACTGGAAGTGGAGCTCAAAGGGGGTAGGGTAAGTATGTGTGAAAACCTGAATGAGTGGGGTAGTGAAAACCCTCAGCCTTGGGAAGACTCTGGTCCATGAGGTACTTGCCATCCCCCATCTTGGAAGGGAAGAGTTGAGGGGACAATCGAAGTTGATGTGCTTCAGGCCTGAGAAGGAGAATAGATATGACAAGATTTCCTACTAGTTTCTCTAGTTCCCTTAAACTCGCTCTCACCCCACTTACCTACCTGCTTTCACCTTAGGGAAAACTTGAATCTACCAAGAAGCATCTTAGCAAACTGTAGCCTTCTTGGCTCTAGAATCCCTCTCCATTTCCTCTGCAGTGACTAAAACACACTGTTGAGAATACACTAACTATCCTTATGGGAGGAGGTAGTCTCAAAATGAAAGATCAGACACAGGCTTGTTGGGTTTCAGTCTAATAGAACAGGGAAAGAGGACAAGATCTCTGCACACTTTCATGGAGGGAAGAAGTTTGAATCTGGGACTGAAGATAGGCTGGGGAAAATGTCACTGGCAACACATCAGATAAAAGGATAGCTTCACAACAGGTGTGGATAGACCACCAAGTTCCCTCATTTCATTGCTTCTGACTTCTGGATCTTCTATTCTGAGGACACTTAAGGAATTTTTGCATGAAACTGAAGACACTAGCATTGGGAAGAAAATGCAAAAACTGAAATACAACTGAGCTACCAAACAGGCTCCACCAGGAACCAGACACCTTTTGGGAAAACTTAACCAGAAGAAACATCATGGAGGAGTCCTTAAAACTTCTAGTCCTCACATTAGACATGACACAATGGTTCCCCAGGGCAAGTAGGCAAGCAGCAATCTGCAAGACCTGGAGATTCATCACAAGGAAGCAGGAAGAGGGAAAGGTAGTCTCACCTGTTCCGGACCCTGGAAGCAGATGCGGCACAGCGGGGTCCTCATGCCACTGTCCAGGCTGCTGCCCAGTGAGTAGCGATCCTCAGCCTTCCCCTTACAGAAGTCATCTGAGGAGGCACTGCTGAGCAGCGAGGCAGGTGGCTCTGTGGCTGGGCCACCCCAGTCATCTTCCACAGAAGAAGGTGGCAAAGATGGGGGAGGTGGCAGAGGAGGGGTCTCCCTGCCCACGCCTTCTCGAGGGCCCCTCCAGCCTACCCATCCCCCGGCACCCAGAGCCGGAAGGGTGTTGTTGTTGGCCGTCAAACCGGGGGGCTGGGGGTCGCCGTGCATGGGCAGGGGCGCTGGAGGGGGGCGCCGCAGTAGAAAAACCTTCAGGTCATTGAAGAGCATGCGGCAGCGGCACTTGAGGAGACCCTGGTGGCGAAACATCTGGGGAGCCGGGGTGCACAGTCCACAGCGGTACCAGGCACAGCAGTAGCAGCAGCACCACCAGCAGAGCAGCCCGCTCAGGGGCATCAGCATGTGCCCAGTGGAAGGAGGCAGAGAATCCGGGAGGGGCAGCTGGAGTCTTTGCAGACGATAGGATGGTTCTGGAGGGTCCACAATGTATCTTTGCTATGCGGGAGTCTGCTTTCTCACTGGCTCCTCTTTTACCCACTCCACGTAGCAAATAAATAACCCCCTGGACTGATGACTGCAAGTCACTGATTCTGAACTTTACCTTTGAAGTCCAACAAAAGAAAAGTTCTTGCCCTCCAACCCCGCCTCACCCCAAATTTAGGCTTTGCTCAGCTTGCCTCCTCTCTGCCGTTGACCTGAGGGCACTGGTGGGAGCAGGGGGATAAAAATGTTGAGAAAGGACAATTAGGGCCTTGAGAAAAAGGTCTAATTGTTAGAAAGGCCCCCAGGAGAGGATTATTAGGTTGTTCTCAAATTCCTGGGCAGTGGGAAATCTTTTTTCTTGTATATAAAAAGATGGGGATGATTATAAATAAAATCTAGAGTGGATTGAGCTGGGATTAGGGCAAACTAGCTCAGTGAAGAATTGAGGACTGGCATGTGGGAGAGAGAGAAGATTGTTTTTCCTCAGGTAGCAAGAGATTGGGTTGTGGGTGTGTGGGTGTGGAGGGGGTGGTAAGGTGGGAAAGAGAAGAGAGGAGGTTGGGACAAGTTTTAACTCTCCTGGGCAGAAAACTGGGGCAATTAACCCCAGAAGCACCAGCGTTGCTTTAAGAGAGCAGTTGAAGGCAGGGGAGGGATTGCAGGTGAGCTCCAGCAAGGGGCTTGTGCTTGGCCTTGGCAGCCAGAGGGCTGCACAGAAAGAGGGAGGCCAATTAGGAGACCAGAGGCCGGGAAGGAAGAGACTGGGAGAGGAAAGCAGAAAAAAGAAAAGATCTTTTAACCCTTGCAGAACGCCTTCTTCCTGAGCATACAGATCCCGTCTAGAAGAAGGGTGTGTACGGGGGGGCAGGAGGCAGTGGAGCAGAGAAAAGGGATGGAGAAGAGGGGCGTGTAGGAAGGGACAGAAGGAAGGAGTAGTTACATGATCTCAGCCCCCCAGCCCACCCCTGCGGCAGTCCGTAAATCCAAGGCCCCCTCTCCTTGGCTCCATCAAAGGTCCCTTCCGGCGAGAGCCAAGGGCCTGAAGAAGGGCAGGTCAGGGCGGGTGAGTGGCCTCGCGATCTCTTCCTCCTGTTCCTCCGCCGGGCGGTTGTCGCCCTCGTCGTCTGGCTCCGGGTCTGCCCGCGGCCGGCGGTGCTGCTGCGGAGGAGGCGGCGGCGACTGCTGGTCGGCGTCCGGGCGTCTCCGGGGCGGGGGCTGCTCTGGCTCGTCCTCGGGCTGCTGCTCGCCGTCCGGCGCGGCCGGGACTTCAGGCTTCATGATCCTCCTCCTCCTCCTTCTCCTTCCCGGGGGGCCGGCCCTGAGCCCCCGCGCCGGGGCAGCGCGGCCATGCACCCAGAGGCGAGGCAGGCGCGGGGATAGGGGCGGCTGGGAAGTGAGAAAGGGGGTAATAAAAAATGGAATGGTACTCGTGGGAGAAGAAGAATTCGGTTCTCAAATAATCAGGAAAGAGTGCTTCTGGAGGGGTGGGGGCGAAGGAGGGCGGCTGCCGGGCCTGCACGGCAGCTCTGCCCCCCTACCCCCGCCGAGGGCGGCCCCCTCCCACGCCGCCACTCCCTCCTCTCCACTGCCTCCGGCGGGCTGGGCTTGCTGCTGCTCCCTCCTCTCGCAGATGCAGCGAGGTAAGGGCTGCGCGCAGGGCCAGCCGACGGTGGGGAGCGGGAAGCGAGGCGCCGTGGCCGAGGTGGGATGCAGCCGGCGTTCGGCTCCGGCTTGGTCCTCGCGGCTCCCCAAAGCCGTGTATAAATATCTCTCTTATAAAAGGCGAGAGGAAGCAAATCGGGTTCCAGGCTGCTGCCAGGTGTTGTCTCGTCTTCCGCCGTTGCTCAGCACCCGCCGCCGCGGCTGCTGCCCCCTTGGCTCCGTTCCCAAAGGGGTGGTGCTGGAAGGCAGGTGGCGTGGGCTCTGAGTTGACCGTCCGAGGACTGGAAACAATGTTCTTGGGGCGAGGAGTGCTCCCAGCTATCTCCGCTGTGCTGGGCGCCGCGGCCGCCGAGGCCGCCGCCGCTGCATTCAGCACCCCAGGCGAGTGGACAGCTCCCACCCAGACCCCGCGCGTCAGGCAGGTGGGGGCCTGACGCAGACGCGCCGCCGAGGGATAGAGGGAAAGGGCGTGAGACGGAAAGAAGCTCAAGAGAAAGGGAGCCAGAGGAGAGAAGAACGGAGCGAGGGGAGGGGGTGGGGAGGGACCGAGGGGAGGGGAAGAAAGGAGGAGAGGGAGGGATTTAGAAAGAAAGGGAGGAGGGAACGAAATGGAGGAAGAGGGAGAAAGGCAAGTGGGGTGGAGGGGAGCAATGCAGGTATTAACGTGTATTCCACCACCACCACCACCCCCAGCTAAAAAGTATCAGTGGATAGTACGGTCGTAGAATTACTTCTTACTGTACACTATCACTTGCCCCCTCGACACACATACACAGACTTCTACATCTAAACCAGAGTCCATTTCCCTGGTCATATAAAAATCTTAAGCAGGTACCAGTCTGCAAGCTTTGGAAGAGGTAAAGTTTTGTGATTCTCGCGCAGATGCTGGAACTTAATGGAAAACAAGCCGTTAATACTAGGAACTCACGAGAAAGATAGACTTCAAATAAGGAGGGAAATACTAGTACAATTTTTGCCAATTTCTTCTAGAATTTAAGATCTAAATTGCAGAGCTAGTTTAGAGGGGTCTATTTCTATCCCATGTTTCTAAGTCAGTGATGGCATGTAGTAGGTGCTCAATACATATTTGTTGATTAGATTATGAACACCCCACCATCACCACAGTTATCATTAGTTACTCCAAGCCATAGATCTCTTTCAATTGCAGAGTATAGTACAGCTTCATTTTAATCAATATCTCCAGCTTTTCACTGAGCCACAGACAAGAGATAATTTGAAATGGATTTGAATTTCTTTCCTTATTTCTGCATCTGACTCATGTCACCTTACCCCATTCCTCTCAAAAAGTTTTTAATGAGAAGAAAAGTAGAAAAAGAAGAAGAAGAAGAAAAAGAAGAAAGAAACAAAAATAGCCTTGGCTAGTGTGGCTCAGTGGATTGAGTGCTGGCCTGCGAGCCAAACAGTGGCTAGTTCATTTCCCAGTCAGGATACATGCCTGGGTTGCAGGCCAGGTCCCCAGTTTGGGGTGAGTGAGAGGCAACCACACATTGATGCTTCTCTCCCTCTCTTTCTCCCTTCCTTCCCATCTCTCTGTATAAGTAAATAAATAAAATCTTTTTTAAAAATTAGTGAAAAATTAGTCCCCAAATGTGAAGACCAAAAGAAAAAGAAAAGAAAACGTAAAGAGGTCTGCAAAAATACTCAATGTTTGCTGCATTGTTTTCTTGCCTTTCCTCATAAATACCCCCCCCTCCACACACACACACACACACACACACACACACACACACACACACACACCTCCAGGGCCACAGGCTTGGACAAGCTATACCATGAGTCATTCACACAGCTGTGGTAATGTCTTTAGAAATAGTGGAACCATACACAGAATAGCATTCAAAATCACTGCACCAAAATATCACTGGCATGAAATTCAGCCCTATGAATCAAAAGAAAATTACCCCTTTGCTGCCATCTCCTTGAATGATTCATTCTTACAAGCTCTCAGGAGCCAGGACTTAAGTCTAGGTCTTGGCTAACCCATTGTGGCTGCTTGCTTGAATCCTGCCTCAGCACCCACCAGGGCTGTTGAAACCTGGCCTAGAGTGAGTGATTTGAAGATAATGCTGCTGCATTAATAAGTACAAAATAATGTATATATTATTGATATCAGCATGGCCACTGTGCTGCAGAAGGTAATTTCTTTGTTTAAAAAAAAATCCACCTGCTCTCAAAGAAAATTCTCTGTGCTCCACATCACCCAGCGCCCCCCCCAACATTGTGCAAATCACATTCTATAATAATGATCTCATTATACATTCTCTCTTTACAAGACTTAGAGCTCCTTGAAGGCAGGGACCACTGTTTATATTTATATCATCAGCACATTATATAGCGTCTAAAGTCTGGTGGGTGATCAAAAAAAATCAACACTGAATGAATGGCCTTTTTGTTTAGTTAAGCTATCATTTTTCTCCCCTTCAAGCTAGATACAAACATGTGAGGGCTCTCATACATGACTGAATATCTGCTTTACCAAATCTGTTATCTGGTTTTTGTGCTAGTGAAATATTAGCTCCAAGTATAGCATGTAAGTAAATTGGGACAGAAGCTAGAAAAGCCACATAAGGCCCTGTATTCAGAGGCATAGGAAGGGACAATATCCGAGACTGTCTTTCCCAACCCTTCACTGGAAGCAAAAGGATTTCTAGAAGCAGAAAGCTGCTAAGGATGGGGAGCAACAACAAGGCTGTCTTCAGAAAGACTGAAAGGCTTGAGAGTTCTATTTTAAATATAATGTAAATCCTGAAAAGCACTTTACTGAGTGAAGAGTCTCCTTGTACTGATGATGAAACAGCGGTTGTGAGCCCCAAGAGTAAAAGCCACAATAAAGAAAATGTTAAATCAATGAGTCTCCATTTAGGCATTCAAAAAATATTTACTGAACACTAATCATAGACAAGGCATTGTGTTGGAAGACGTAGAAAACACAAAAATGAATTGGAATTGCATCCTCAAGGGCCTAGTACTATAAATGTTTACAAAATCATAATAGAAGGTACAAAATAACAAATACTACAAAGGTATACAAAGTTCTGGGAGTGTTTAGAATAAGATGGTAATTAATGCTTACATCTTGACAGCAATTAGGTGAGGTGGTGGAAGGTTAAGATACCAGAACTCCAGGAAAGCCATTTTCGTGAAGTGACATCTGAACTGAGTTAAAATATGTAGAATTCAGAGAAGAGAAGCACATTTGTGGCAGTGGGAACGCTGAAGACATTAGTTCTCCCGTTTGACTGGAGTGGAAGGTACTTGAAGGTAAGTAGCTGGAAGTAAAATAAAAAACATTGGCTGCAGCCAGATCGCAGAAGGCCCTGAACGCCACTCTGGGAGAAGATTTATGTATTGACCAGGTACTTGTTTTAATGGTTTTAAAGATTTGGAGCTGAAGGTGAAGGGCGCAAATAAACTTTATCTCTGAGCAAGTTAATTAACTGGATGGGATTTCACTGCTAACAGGTGAGAGGCAATCAATATTTTTCATTTCACGCCAGAAAGTTCTCAGCTTCTTAATAGATTTATTCTTTTAAACAAGGTTGTTTTCAGATATATTTCATTACATACAGAGATGCTGGGGTCATGTGAATTAGAAGAGTAGAGGAATGAAAGCCTCCAGGGAATGGTCTTCAGGAAGAAATACTAAGAGACGCGAAGTTTTTAAAAGACTTATTATGGAGGCCACTGCATTAGCTTCTCCAACCAGGGGAGCCCTCAAAGGATCCCATGCTAGCAGCTATTGTCTCTTCTTTACCTAGACATATAGTACTCAGGCTAAAAGGTTTTTTACAGAGGGTGGGAAAAAAAGAGGTCCAGAAAGATTACTCTGTGGCTAAGAATCTACAGCAAAGTAAGTGTCAGACAAGGACTAGAACTTAGACATCTTCTAATCCTCAATACAGTTTGCCCTCTATTCTATTACAGTTGACTCTCTTCAAACATAAAGTTTCTCAAAAATAATTGCAGAATTACTGTTCTCATGCAAATTATTAATAGCTACCATGTACTAAGCTATGTACCTTTTTCATTTGTACTTAGAAATATTTGGGCACTTATTAAAAATAGAAATTCTTAAGGTGTCACCCCAAGTTTACTGAATAAGAATTTCTTGGGGAGCAACCTAGAAATCTGCATTTTACATGTGCCTTGCCCAAGTGATTTTTTGATCCTCAAAACTACTTAGGTATTTTCCACATTTTTTGTATAAAATAAAACAGTGGCTCTGAGAAACTAAGTCTAAAGTTATATTGTTGGTGAACACTAAAGTTGAGATGCTAATAGAAACCTCTCTCAACCTAAAGTCTATGCAGTTTCTAGGAAGCAACCCTGCCTTTTAAATTAAGTTTTCAGGTACTAGATACATACAGTACCCTATATACAGTTATTATCTGACTGCCATACTATGTCCCATGTCAAAAGGTAGTTCAAAATTGAGGTTAAGGTGTGGTAGGCAGCTTCTAAAAGAGCTCTCAGTGATCCCCACCTCCTGGTATTCATGCCCTTGTGTAAGCTCCTCCTTTTGGGTGTAAGCTGGACCATTTCTTATAAATAGAATACAGCAGAAGTGATGGTATGTCCCTTTAGAGATCAGGTTACATCAGTCACTGTGCCTATGCTTGCTGTGCCTCAAGGTACTCTACTCTGACCTTAAACACAGTTTGATCATTCACAAGACGTTGTCGTTGTCGTTGGCAGCCGTCCGTCTCGAGAGACGATGGTGTAGCTTCCCAAGAGTCTATCTGCACCGCCGAGAATGGTTGTGCAGTCCGACTCGGGAGTGACACGGTATCTGTCTCCTCCCGTGTTGAATCGACATCTTGCGATGACGCTGGAGTGTCCTCTCCAGTGAAGCTGAAGCTACAGAGCCTGGGCAGGGTGATATGGAGGGTCTGCTGTTGCCCATGCAGCAGACCCCCCCTCTCTTCGCAGCTGAAGGGTCCAAGGGAAAGACGGAGTCAATACACCTTGGCTTCAGGTGCGCCGCAGGAGTTGCCGGTGTTGACTACAACGTCAAACCGCCTTAGGGACTCCGGCTCCGGATTTTCTGTCGGGGTTTACTCCCTTAGCCTTTCCCCTGAAGAGGTATGCCGCAAGGCAGTGGAGGTTTTTTGGAGTCAGAGTTTTCCTTCTCTGATATTCACAAGACAATACAAGTGTAAATGTGAGTGCTCACCAGGAAAAATAAGTATTTTGGTATGCTAATTGGTGGGCTGTATTTAAGGCCTTGGAGAGCTCCTTTTCAAGCCTGAGTGCCTTAAAGATCACCTTGGGTGCTTGTTAAATTGTAATGCAAAAAAGAAAAAAAGAAAAAAAGTGCAGATCCTGGGTAGTCTTACCTCCAGAGAGTCTGACTTATTTATCTAGCATAGGACTTGGGGTATATATTTTTTGTCTAGTTCATTGGGCGATTCTGAAGCAGGTGGCACTTGAGCTCCACCCAGGAGAGCACTGGCTTAGATGATGAATTTCAAAGCCAGGATCTTACCCTCCAGTTATCAGGCACCACAGGACCAGGGCCGGCCACTGCCCCACTAGGAGTTGATATTCTTCTCCTGACATGAGTGAGTAAAGAGCAAGTTCCAAATCAATATCAAAAAGAGGTAAGATAGTGACATGGAAAAGGTGCAGAGAAGATATATATGCATTCACTACTGGAACCTGGACCATTACTGGTGATAGCAATTCATCAGGGAGCAAGATAGATGAAGGCTTTGCTCTCATGAAGTTCATATCCTGTGTGGAAAACAGAGAAGCAGGCAAACAAATGAGTAAATTTCATATGATGACAAATGCTACAATGAAATTAAACAGAGTAATGTGATAGGGAATGACCCACTAGCACATGAGTTGACTGGAAGAAATAAGTAGTGAGAAAAGGCAAAATAAACTTTTATTGTGTTTCCTTCCAAGAATGGAAATAGAGTCTTGGGTTATAGAATCAGCTTGGCCACTAATCAGCTGTATGACTTCAGGACTGGCTACAATCTGGGCCTCAGTTTCCCAGTCTGTAAAATGTTTGCTTGGGATCAGAAGAGCAATGTGGTTCGTTCTGGCTTCACCACTCCATGAAATACAAAGCCATAACCTGAACTCAAGCCAAACTCTCAGATGTGAGTAGAAAATAAGTCCCTGGTCTCCTTCTTACTTCAGGCACTAGTCACTTGATCCCTGCTCAGCACTCCCTCTTCCTCTCTAAGGCTGCTGACTGGTGCCTGAAACCACCTGCACGGTCTCCTCTACCTGGCAGAGGCATCTGTAGGGGTTTTCAGCTGGGGATGCTCCTGGAAGGGAAGGACTGTCTGCTACAGCTCTGCTGCCCATCTCCTATACCAGTGACTGTGCAGGCTTCTCCTAGCTCTTTCTGGGAAAGCAAATGATATTATTAAATATTCAAAAAGCCTGCAATGAGGCAGTGGACATGAAAGATAGAATCTGATTCTCTATTGTGCTGAGAGGGCAGTTGCCTGTTAAGAGTCAGGCTGTGACAAAGGGAGAGGTGGTCTCAGCTGAAGATACCCCAGGCTCTTCTGGAGGTGCTGCTGCCATGTCCATCCCAGTCTGGTCCCAAAGCATCATGAGGAAAAAGCTCTCCACTGACCTGCCCTCTTTGGTAACATATCATCTTCTTCCAGTGACATGTGACTAATCATAGAATTCCAGGTGACTACAATGCATGTGTACACATACATACATAGTACTAAACAGAAATGTGGCCTGTATTTATATCACAAACTCACCCAGTTCACATGTGCACATTGATGCTCACACCCTGCAAACTTTAGCCATGCACATGGAATCCATTTTAACAGAGAGCCCACTTAGTGCAATGTGGCTTTTAAAAAGAGCCTATTTTAAATGGCTACCCAATATGCACATGTAGGTCAATAGCCAGATAGATAGAAATATTGATTTTTGGATACAAACATAGCAATAATAAAACCTTGAATTTATATATCCTTCTTCTCCCAGGAAATTCACAGGATATGTCAAGTCTTCCCTATATGAGGAGCACAAAAATTTATCTGTGCATGTGATGTGAAACGGAATGGATATAAACACACACACAAAAAAAAACCCATGGTATCGTGGCTTATGCCACCTTATACCTCACACACCTGTGCATCTCAATTCATAACCCTCTAAAATAGGGAAGATTTGGGTTCTATGAATTATAACAAGATGGCTGTAATACTATCCACATGCATGCCGTACCACTATGCTCTGAGTAATTTCACCTGAAGATTTTTTTTATTGTGCCTACGTTTCCTGCAATGTTTATCATTTCCACCTTTTCAGATTCATATAGTTATGGATAAAAAGAGCTGTTACATGAGTAGGTAATTGTGTGAAAATCCATTAAGCTATGCACTTAAGATTTGTGCCCTTTGCTGTGTATAAGTAAATACCAACACAAAGTTGCCTCTTGAAATCCAGGGTGCATTCTCATTAATGGAACCCAGATAGTAAAGGGTACTTAATATGTGGGCACATCTCAGAATTTTGTTAGTATAGATAGGGTGAGACTGAGACCTGATCGGGTAGTTCATGGTTGTGTGAACTTGGCCTCTTCACTCAACCTCTCTGTGCCTGTTTCCTTGTCTGCAAAATAGAACCAACCTCGTACAGGGACATAAAGACTAAATAAGAAAATTGTGGACAGCCCTTCACATGGTGTCTGGCACACAGTCAACTCTCAGTCACAGTTGGCTATTCCCATTACAATGGCAGCAACCCCCAACTCCTCGCTGGGGGTCATTTATGTGCCACAACCTCTGTCTTCCCCTAAGCATCTGCAAAAGCAAAAAAGATAAATATAACCAGAGACCTAATAATAATTTTAATGTCCTTTTTGTCCAACCCCACCCACATCAGCCTAACAAATAAATTTTGGTTTTCCAAATCCCCAGCCAGCCATGGAGTTTTTCAACTTCCTCAGCAAACATGATCTCTTCCCATCACTGGCGCCCCTCCTAACATGCTGCTTCTCCTTCCTTAATCTCAGGCCTCTACCTCCTAGTCCTTGTCCTGTCTGCCATACGTTCCTCTTTATGGACACGCCTGCAGGTGTTTACCAGCCCAGCCAGCATTTCTTCCTATTCACTTATGTGGGGAACATGTATGGGAGTGGGGTGTGTGAGTGTTTGTGTAGAATGAACAAAGCAAGGGCTTTGTTGTAAAAAAAAGGCCTGTCCCCTCAATGCAGGTCACTTGACCTCTCTGAGCCTTAGTTTCCTTATCTAGAAAATGGGACCCTTAGAGGGTTGTGGTGAAGATGAACTGAGAGCACACATCCCAAGTAGGTCCCTAGCACAAAGCCTGGCATTAACATTGGTGAAGAGAAACATGGACTAGTGGAAACTAAGAAGGAGTTTGTTGCCAATTCCTTGTGTAGGAGAATGTTTGTAGTTCTGTTGGGCAGGATAACTCCTTATTAACTAAACTAAAATCCCATGCTTTCTTAAGGATTATCTTCTCTGAACATTTTCATTGAGAGTTGGTCCTGGTTAAGGCTGGCAAGATTTGTGCAATTCATACATACTTGTGAAATTCAAGAACACTATCTCTTACTAACAAACCATAATGACTATAATAAACAGGAAAGCTCCTGTGCTAATAAACAAGTAATTATAGTTGACAATAAATGTGTAAACATGATGCTAATTAGCAAATCCTCTCAGAGCTGTTCCCAGTTTGGGGACCCATGTACACATGCTTGGGAATATGGGTAAGACAGGCGCTGTGTTCTCATCCATAGGCATATGAATAGGGCCACCTACTTTGTCAATCTTTTTTTATTAGAAAATATTATCTTCTTCAGTCAAGAAAATGAGGTTATTTTAGCACCTTGGTTTCCAATGTAATTCCTTCAAACTCAGGTTTCCTAGTAACCTTCAGGGACTGTGATTTATTACACAAAGTGCCTTTTGATATGGGGACACTGGCCTCATTACCTGGATTCTTTCCAAACTTAGATACAAAGACATGGCCTGTTGATCCTTGGGATTTGGGAGTAATGGGTGATAGAAGTCTGAAAGGAGAAAGTGGTTAAGATTAACAAATACTTTTAAACCAATAAATTGCTTTTATTGAACCTTGAAAGAGATAAGCCACACAGGGAGACAGTGACCCAAATGAAGATTCTGTGCTGCTTGCAGGCAGAAAGGCCATATGGAGCATTTCTTCCAATGCAGAGACTGTTCTCATTCATGCTTCCTTAGACATGGGTTGCAAAATTATTTTCGATGAGGAGCAGCTATGATTAATTCCCTGGCCACAAACAAAAATTCTGAAGGCACTAACTATAGAGTTTTTCTAAGGAATCCACTTTTTAATTTTCTTTCTTTTTTTTATTGATAAGATGAGCAAAGGAAAGATAGGTGTGACTTTCTGCTAATCTCTTTCCTAAATCTTTTATTACTCTAGTAAGTGTCCTCAGAAATATCACTTTTTTCCTTAGGTTCCTTTTAGCTTATCTTTTTAAGGCCACCACTCTATCTCCAAGAAATCTTCTTGGATGATAAGCCAAGGAGTAGTATTGCTCAGTGACTAAGGACAATGACTTTTGTTTCAAAAAGATTTGGTTTTGATCCCAGCTCCTCCATTATTTCAGCCAGGATAGGTTAGGTTAAGCTGCAGTTACCATAGCACCTTATTTTCTATTTCTTGACACAATACAAATTTGACTCTGCAGGGCAGTTGCCCTCATGTAGTGGCTCAGCAGTCCAAGCTGCTTGTACCTTATGGAATCTTCCACCCCCATCTCCACGCATGCTCATGTGACAGTGATGGCAGAAGACTCAAACATTAAAGATCACATGCCAGCTCTGAGATGTGTCAGCCCAGGAATACCCGGTCACTTGAAATCACAACCCACAGGCAACATTAGACACAACATCCTCTCCAATTACAAAGAGAGATGGAAAATACAGTTTTCCATGTATCCAGGAAGGAGAAGAGAATCAGAACTATTGGTGGTCACTGGTATTAACCACCATAGCCACATACCAGTTGTTTTATGTTGGCCAAGTTACTTAACTCTGTGAGCCTCAGTTCCCTCTTCTATAAAATGGGGAAAACAGTAGTATGGAACCCATAAATTTTTCATGTGGGTTATATGAGATAAAGCATATGAAGTGCGTAGCACAATTTATCCATATTTCAAATGCCAAGAAATGGTAGTTGCCATTGTCAAATGCAGGCACTTTCTACTTGCATGGATAGTAGAGAAAAGAAGTTGACAGGAATTTGAAGGGGAAAGGGAAAATAACACTTGAATCCATCATTTTAACTATTAGGCCTCCCAAGAAGTCTAAGCCCAAAGGAACAGGTGTGAGTGACTATTCTTTAGCCTCATGGAACATAGGGTATGATCAAGGCTGTGATACCCTGGTATAACAGTCTGACATGAATAGGTCTTGTATCTGTCACCTGCCTGCTGTATCAGTCAGGATTATTGGGAGGACCAAACAACACATTCACAGACTTTCTAATGAAGGTACTATATACAGATTTATAAGTAAGATTAAGGGAACCCATGAGGAGTGTTGAGTCACCCAAAAAGGTAACACCAAGGGCTAATGCCACCTTTGAGCCTGAAGGAGAAAAGGGAGGAGATAGTGATATGAAGCCTGAATGAAAGTAGCATCTTGGGGGGCGGGGGGCACCCAACAGAAGCGCTAAGCATAGCGAGATGTAGACACTGCCAGAACCATGACAAAGCAGGGAGGAATTAGGAGGAATAAATATCCAAATCTCTCCTCCTTCCCTTTCATCTCCTGATAATGCCAACTATTAACCAGGGCCAACCAGAAGCCAGAGGACAAGGGGGCCTGGGAGATGCAGTCCCAAGAGTTTAGCTGTATGGCATAGAAGTCTTCTAGGGTTGGGGACACACAGCATACCTGTCTGTACCCCAGTTCTCTCTCTCTCTCTCTTAGCTGCCACCTCCTCCTCTCCATCCCTCTCCTCTGTTCTTTCTGATGTCACTTTGCCAGGTTGACTGAGCATCCTTTTAGGTGAAAAGTGTTGCCTGGATAGAGGTAATTAAAGCCACAGGACTTCTACTCACCATGTGGAATGAGCAATTCACAGGCGCCAGCTCAGAGTGTTCCTAGACAGTTCCATTGACCTCCCACTGCTGCAGCTGCTATTTTGAGTCCAAGTACAAATACAGTTTCTGCCACTGTAGTCTCTTGGTGAGAGGAGTGGAATGGCGGGCATCTGCTGTTCTTGCTGTCCAACACTATTCACCTCATCTTGATTGTCAGTTCTCTCTAGGATATTACCATTCCCAGTCCTCTTTGGGATATCACCATTTCCTCCCCTGCTCTCAGCTCATGTCTTCGGGTAGAGTTGACTCATCCCTGGCTCAGAGGTGGGACATATGACCTGGGCTTAAACCAATCATTGCCTCTCTTTCTCTTGCACACAGTAACTAGTTCAGGGATGAACATGTGATGCAGTCGGACCAATAAAACATAGTGAGAATTTGCTAGAACTGTTGCTATTTCCCAGACAGAACATTGTAGAAGACATTATGGTTGGCTCTCTACTAGTCATTCCTCCCTAGGTGATGATCTAAGCAAGGGGTTTTCAACTTCAGCACCACTGACATTTTGGAGAAGATAGTTTTTTGTTGCCAGGGGCTGTCCCATGCACTCCAGGATGTTGAGCAGGATTCCTGTCCTCTACCCACTAGATGCCAGTAGCATTCCCCGCTACATTTGTAAAAATCAAAATGTTTTTAGACATTGTCAAATGGCCCCAGTGGGACATCTTTCCTGGTTGAAAACCTCTGATCTAAGCTAACCAGGGTAATTTTATTCCACTTGTCAGCAGTTGGTTGAGGAATGAATAAGTGGGGCAATTCTGTTCCGTAAGACATGAGTAGTCTTCTAGGAAGTTCTGGGAAATATTTTCTTTCTCCAAGGAAAGAGCTGGAGGAAGAGGTTGTTTTTCCCTGCACATTACAATGTTTATATATGACACTGGATTTCAACAGCCATTATGTCACCATGAGGGAGCCATTCTAAGAAAAGAATTGATATTGAAAGTGAAGGAGTAGAAAAACTTGGGTCCTTGATGGCATTGTTGAGGCACTTAATTAACCAGTCTGGATCTGACTATGTCTTTGTATTTCTTCTTATGTGAGGTAAAAAGTTTCCTTATTGATTAAGTTAACTTGAGTCAGCTTTTCTGTTGTTTGCAGCTTGAATTACCCCAATTGATGTAGACTTCAATATGAATAACTCTGGGAGTGTCTGGATGTTCTCTTGTGGTCACAAAGGGAAATGCTACCTACTACGAGAAAATACAGAGGATGCAGAGCTGAGAGGCGAGAGAAGAAATGTATTCTAGTGACAACCGTTCAGACGTATGAGACAATACATTTTCTTTGCTTGGCTTTAGTCCAACTGAGTTGGATTTTCTGTTCCCTGCAATAAAATGTGATCTAACTAATACAGATGGAATAGGAATAGAGCCTCCAGCATCAGAAATTTACCTCAGAGCAGACAAAAGGTATAAGTACTTTGGATGTCAGTCCACTCAAATTAATCTGAACCCTTGGGCTGTGGCTATAACACCAAATAAAGTAAATGAGGCACTACCCAACCTCTCCCAGGTCAACTTTTCCAAATATAACAAACGATTTCTGCCTAAAATATTAAAGAAATTAAAGTATGGGCCTCAAATATAAATACTTGTCACAATAAAAAAATTCTGCTGACTCGGTATGGATTTTGCCTATATGCTCCATACAGATATTTGGTCATTTTAGATGATATTGGATCTAAAAAGGAAAAAGTTAAAAGGAAACTTAGATACACCCTATCCCACTTTCTCATTTTACAGAGGAGGAAACTGAGACCCAGAGAGGAGAAATGATTTCCAAGGTCACACAGTTACAAAATAGCAGAACCAAGACCAGAAGCCATGTGTCTTGACTATTCTACCTCTATTCCTCACCTTACCTACCCAACCTTGGGTTCCATTTTCTGAAACAGTCCATGCAGAAATTGAGCATTTGGCCTGACTTTCCCAGCAACCAGATCTTATTAGTGACACACATGAGAACACACACTTCAAAATCTTCTTTCTGGAACAGCTGTATCAGCGGCCCTGGGAAGCTCTGGGACAGGCTAGAGGGACCCTCACCCTCGGCTGGGACAGATGGCCAGTCTGGCGAGGCTGGTCTAGCCGCCTGCTCTCCTTCAGGCTGAGTCAGAGCCAGCTGGATGCTGGAGGGTGGAATAACTGGAGATGGCAGAGTAGGAGGATGGGCCCTCCCAGTGGCAGGAGGCACAATATCTTTTGTGCCACCAAAAAATTGAATCCAAATTTAAAGCTGACACACAGGTGGAGTGGGTGGGCCTCTGTGATTTGATGGGTTCTCTGAGGTTCTGGTTGCCTAAAAATACCTTCTCTCCAACTGCCTAGGACACACCCCCTACCCCCAATCAGGCTGTAGTTCCTGCCATTAAAGCCACGAAGGTTTTAGGTGACAAAGGATGGAGCAGATTTCCCAGCAGGTCACCATTAAAGCAGGTTTCCCGGGAATGGAAGGGAGGCCCTTGTGTCTGCTCTTTTTAGCACAAAGACCTAATACTGTCAGGAGCTGAGAGAAGACAAGAGTGGCCTACTTTGCAATTTTGCCTCCTACTGAGACACCAGCCACTCCATTCATTCATGCCCAGATGACCAGGGCTTTGAAGAAATTAGGCAGCAGGCTTTAACAAAAACAAGGCAAAGAGGACTACAAGCAAAAGCATCATAGTTTGCCTTCTTTGCACTCCTATTTAGGTTTTCTCCCTGTGGAAATCTGGGTCCAAGTGAGATAGGGTATGTGGCAAAACGGCTGTAACCAATAAGCGCTAAAAGGACTATCAAGGAGCTAAGACAACCAACCCCCAACAGATTTATGGCTTAGAGCCAGCAGATCGGTTTGATCCAACATGGCGACTAATTTCACCTTGCAATAACCTGGCCTCGTGATGTGCTCACTGCAACACATTAGCATACTAAATGGCACACCCTACACCACTATGATTGAAGAGGGAAGGCCCACATAAGGACAGGAAATGGCCAGTGGGGCTCTTCCGGGAAGCCTCTACCCCTTTCCCAGAAAAATCCTGAATATTCCTCCCCTTTATTCAATGCCTTACCCCCTCCACCAACCCTCGCTGGTTTGGCTCAGTGGATTGAGCGTCGGCCTGCGAGCTAAGTGTCGCTGGTTCGATCTTCCAGTCAGGGCACATCAGAGAAGGAAAACTCTGACTCCAAAAAACCTCCGCTGCCTTGCGGCATACCTCTTCAGGGGAAAGGCTAAGGGAGTAAACCCCGACAGAAAATCCGGAGCCGGAGTCCCTAAGGCGGTTTGACGTTGTAGTCAACACCGGCAACTCCTGCGGCGCACCTGAAGCCAAGCTGTATTGACTCCGTCTTTCCCTTGGACCCTTCAGCTGCGAAGAGGCGGGGGGGTCTGCTGCCTGGGCAACAGCAGACCCTCCATATCACCCTGCCCAGGCTCTGTAGCTTCAGCTTCACTGGAGAGGACACTCCAGCGTCATCGCAAGATGTCGATTCAACACGGGAGGAGACAGATACCGTGTCACTCCCGAGTTGGACTGCACAGCCGTTCTCGGCGGAGCAGATAGACTCTTAAGAAGCTACATCATCGTCTCTCGAGACGGACGGCTGCCGACGACCCCCTCCACCCCATTAAATGAACCTCAATAAAAGAAGTAAATATCACACGGGAGGTGCTGCTTTGTCCGTGGCGTAGCCTTCGTTCTGTCCTACTGCTTCACTATAAACTCTCTTTCACTTTAAATTCTATGCTGGCTTATGTTTGAATTCTTTCCAGCATGAAGCCAATAGCCAACAGCAGGTCACAGACCTTCGGGTCCCCGGGCTCCCAGAAAGTCTGCATCACAAGTTGGAGAACTTTTTTCCTTGTACTTGCTTCAGCCAGACATCAGAGTGCTTCCAAGCTCGACAGGGCTCTCCAATTATTGTTGTTGCTGGCCCCTAAATTCTTTCCCATTTCTTTATGCCAACACTTCCCCTCGGCCAATTCCAGAAGGAAATTAAAAATCCTGGCATGCTCTTGAGAAGTATTGGGATGAAACGGTGGTGTGCAGGGAGGGGCAGTGGGAGGTGCGTGACGCTGTTGATTGATTCTGTCCACCCCATTCCCACAGGTGGGAGCCTTTGCTCTGCTCTGTCAGAGGCTGGGGAGAGGGGGAGAGATGGATAGGAGGGTCAGAGGGAATCTTGCTGACAGGAAGAGCCTGCCAGGCGCAGAGTGATTAATGATCCTGGGCGTGGGGAGCACACAACAGTCAAAGGAGGGGAAGGTAACCATCACGGGGTTGGGAGTTGTGCAAAGAATTTACAGGCTCTGGCATGAAGGGGAAGCTCTCCGAATACTTAAGATGCTTGGTGTAGGCCTTATTGGTTGGAATTAAGGTGGGTACCTCAATTGGCTCAGATAATTTATTCATTCATTAGCAAAGTGCATGTGGCTAGAACTAAAGAACACAGCTGAAGTAATGGATTCCTGTTCCGCCATTCTGTGATTGTCTTATCTGGGCCAGACACACCTGGCAGGGGGAAGGGAAAGGGCTTGTCCTTGAAGCAAATGGATACTCCCATTGTCAATCATCCCGGCACAAATTTAATTGGATATAAGGATATAAGGAAGAGGAATGTACATTGCAGAATACAAAATATTTGTTTTCCCTGGAGTAGGGTATCTCTCCGGCTGGTAGCCCAAAGCCAGGAAAGGCCCTGGGATATTTCTAGCATGAATGCCTCCTGGGAAAGGGGGCGGGCCACCCTTTGTCAGCCCATGCAAGCCAGGAGCCAAGCAAGTAAACAGATCTAGAGGATGAGCCTGATGATGAGCAGGAGATTTTAGTATTTCTGAGTTTTTATCGTTCTGCCCTTAATCCCAGACTTAAAGAAAAGTCTCCTTGAGATTTTCAGCCTGTCTCAGGGATGCTATAGTGGCTGAGGGAAGAGGCTGACTCTTGTTTTGGACTCAGCAGCAGGTCGGTGGCCATGATACCTTCCTCGAGGCTAGAGAAGTAGAATGAGTGGCCTTCACAGGGCAGCTGTGCCCAGTAGGAATAGCATGAGGCATCGATTGCCAGGACAGTGTCTCAGGATAAGGCATAGTGAAATAACTGCATGGACTTGTCCCTGGATATGGGTAAGACAGCACTCTGGGAAGCTCTCTGAAATGGTCGGAGGGTCTCAGAGGGCAGAGGTCTTCGCTCAGGCCACTGTGATTTGAAGCACTCTTTTGTAACACCAAAGCGTCCCGAGGGTGCTCTGTGTTGCTCTAGGGACACACCTTCCCTCAGGACCTTCTTGCCTCCATGACTTTACCCTCTCCCTCCCAGTGTCTGGGCCCCAGGGCCCCAGGTAGGAAAAGGTGCCTGAATCTTGGGCTCAGAGGGACCACTTGTTTTCATTTCCATTGTCAATGTTTCCAGGCTCTTGGCTGGATTTTAGGAATCAGAGGCTTACAAGATCTAGAAGAGAAGTTGGAGAGTGTCTGGCTAAATCGTCTAATGTTATAGACTTAGAGGCCTCTCAATGGTAAGAAGGCAACTCGATCTGTCCCTAGGCAAAAGGGCACTTTCTGCAAGTAATATCAGAGCCTCACCCTGAAAAAGAGGTGAGTCTTGTAGCCAACTGTGCAGGCTCACACACAAGGATTCAATCCTAGTGCTGACTCTGTGACCACGAGCATGTTTCTGAATCTCCCAAAGCCTTTATTTTCTCCTCTGTAAATGGGGACAGTAATGGCAGCTACCCCACAGGGAGTCTGTTGAGGATTAAATGAGGAAAATCTGTGTCAAGAGCTTAGTGCTACGTATGGAACATTAAAAACGCTCCATGGGTTTCAGTTACTTAAAAAGAGCTTTTTCTCAAAATGTGCTAGAGTGGGATTAATTTGCCTTTTTTTTTCTGCTTCAAGTACATGTCAACTGTAAACCTTGCTACTTCTAATATCATCAGTCATTAACAATTGATGAGGATATTCTTGTTGAAGCTCTTGACTCTTCCATTTCTCCTGCAACTCCAGTGCTTTTTCCCGTATCTCATATCTGCTGTTATAATACTTGAGGCAAGAGGTAACATTCTGGTTCTTTATTGTTACATAACAAACTACCCTACAATTTAGTGGCTTAAAACAATTATATATGTTACATATCGTGAATTTATGGGTCAAGATCTTAGGCAGGGCTCCATTAAGTGTTGACAGAAGTTACTTGGTGATACTCTGTTTGCTTTGGTGCAAATGGCTAGAATTCTGGGCTCGGCTGGAATGGTCAAGTGCTTCTATGTAATCTCTCCAACATGGTGGCTTAAGGTAGTCAGACTTCTTACAGGGAGACACTATACTCCACCTAACTTAAAAATTCCAGGACATTATTTCTACCATGTTTGAGCAAGTCACTAAAGCCACATTCAAGAAGAGGAGAATTAGACTCTATCTTTCAAAGGTAAGAATAGCAAAGAATTTGCAGCCATACTTAATCTACCAGAAGGAATGATAGCATACAAAGCAACATTCTTAATGTAAATATACAAGTCATTGGTGGGGGGCGAGAAATAGACATGATTGTTTATTCCTTCAATGGATGGAGAAACTCTCTAAGCATAAAACTATTTAAAAAAAAAACACAAAGGAAAAATTTGATAGGGTCCAAATCTGTACTTCAGAAGCATTGTAACAAGAGAAAGTCATAGAAAAATAGCTAAAACAAATAATAGTTTAATATCTCTAAGGTAGAAAATTGACACAAATCAATAAGAAAAAAATAAATCCAGTAGTAAATTAGGCAAAGTAAATCAATGGGCAAGTCCCCCAAATAAGAAATGTTCTGTGACTAACAACTATGTGGAAAAAATTCAATCTCAGTCCAGAAATAGTACTCAAAGACATTTTGTAATCTCTTTGACTTGGGCCAACCAAAAGTACTCTGTTGTGTACTGGCAAGGAGTTGGGAGACGGGCATTCTGAACAACTTCCTGAAAATCAGCTTGATAATATGTATATATCAAAAGCTTTTAAAATGTCATATTCTTTGAACCTCTAACTCTGCTTCCAGGAATTTATCCTAAATAAATAATTATTAGTGTGCTCAAAGATTTAGAGACAAAAATATTCATTGAAGTATTGTACAAAATTTTAAAAATATGGAAAAATCTAATAATAAGGCATTGCTTAAATAAATTATAATATATTTGCATAATATAATACTATGTAGCCATTAAGAACAAAATAAAATGTGCTATTGACATAAGAAAAATTTTACAATACATTGTTAATGGAAAACTATGCAGTATAATTCTATTTTTGCATGAAAAAATTGTATTTATTTACAGAGAAAACAACATTGGTACCAGACAAATACAATTGCTTCCGCTACTCACAGCCACTTACTGGTGCAAATCTATTGACTAGCCCCTCTTTCTGACCCAGGACAGAGGAAGGTAAAAACCTCCATGTCTTTTTATGGTCTGGCCTTAGAAATCATATGCACACACAGTATTTCACAACATTTTATTGGTTACACAAGTCAGCCCTGTTCAATATGGGAGGGGACTAAACAAGAATGTGAATGTCAAATGGCAAGCATCATTGGGAGTGCTTCTGGAAACTGGCTACCACACTTATTCCATTTAAATATAATTTCCAATAAATGCAAAGACAGACATTTTGCCCAGTTCAACTGTATCCCCCTTGGTATGGTTCATCTAAATATAAGCACATTGAGAACCAAATAATTCTCTAATTCTCACTTCCAAGGGACCTCATCTGTGGGAGTCCATTTTAAATCAGTAGATCCTCTCCCAACATGTTATTTGTCTCCAGAATGAAAACATCTTACTGAGATTCTTTAGATGTAAATAATAGCCCTCAACTTTAGCTGGCTTGAGCGCAGAGAAATGGAAATTTGGGGAAGGATTCTGTGGTGTCTTATAGAAACCATGAAAGCGCTGAATTGCTGAGCCCCAAGAAGGGCAGGAAGCAGGGTGCTTCTGGAGACCTCTGCACCTGCTGTATGTGGCTTTCCTAGGAGTGCTGTTAATGTGACTCAGCTCTCACACCCCAGGCTCTGTGCTAAGTTCAAAATGACAAGTTCCTGTGAAAGGGCATGTGATGGGCTTGAATGGTCAGGTGTGCCCCCTGCCCTGCCTAGACCAATTCTCTGGGAGGAGGAGGATATGTGATACACACTCCACAGCTGAAGGCTCACCTTTAGTATTGTATGGAGGAAGTTCCCTGAGCAGCCAGTCCAGGAAGTATTTTCTATAAAGCTTGTAGACATATTGTACTCAGATGGTCACTATTGAGATTTATTTTCTGCACGATTGTATGCATGTTTGTCTGTATTTTTACATAAAATTATTTTATCATACCAAGCAAAATGAACAAAAAATTCTTTCATATCATCTCACTTTCAGTGTAAAAGCTCTTGATTGTCTCATGGCATTTTTTTACATTTAAAATTTCTTGGTTGTCATTTAATTTTTTTCCCATTTAATTTAATTTGATTCACATATTTCATTTCATTTAACGAGTCACATTTTAATTTTTAGTCTAGCACAGGATCAGCCCTTAGGGAGCATTTTGGAAAAGTGTGGAGTGTTTTGGTTCATCACAATGATGGATAGAGTTCCCATTCCTGGCAAGTAGAGGCTGGGACCTGGGCTCCTTGATCATTTGCAATCTGTGTGACAATTTTGCAAATGCCTTCCCCTGTGCTCCACACAACTTTAAAATGTCCCACTAGATATTTATAGAGCTGGAAACTTGTTTATAACCTGAGCTTTAGAATGTAATTTGGTTTTATATATAAAGAAGGAATTTTTAAATGGTTTTTAATATACACAGTATACACTAAGAATGGCAGTACCATGTAAATTACAGGAAGATTATACTCTATTTTGCTCAAGGCTTTACCAGGATTTGCTTACTATTGTGGAAAATCATATCCCTAACAGAAATGCTGCTTGTGGTAACCACGTCTCCAATATCCCGGTATTAGTCTTCATTGATAGCTGTCACCTTGGTGGTGATTGTACTCTTAGGAACTAGCATCTATTTCATCACAACTTCCAGTGTAGTCCTCTCAGAGCTGTTACCTACTGAAATGCACCCCTCTGTGGCATTTCCTAGCTTCTCTCAACTCCAAGTGTCTCTCAGCCCCTCTTCTTACCGTGCCCAAAGCAGACACGGAAATCTCCAGTGGCATTTCCCTTAGAATAGCACAGGACAGCCAGGCTGGGAGTGGGGACAGACAAGCGCTGGACCTGGATTTCCTGAGCTCCCCTGATATTTGTGGGGAGAGGATGAGGTAGGCCCCTATGGGTCAACAACAGAAAGAAAACCAGCGGGGGGCTGACCGGGAGGAAACTCTTTGCTGTCTCACACCTGCCACCGCTGCCACCCATTGCCGCCACCATCAACACCACCCCCCTTGTAACAAAGCTGCTAATGTACAGGCTTCGGATTTAACTTACATTTCCCCAGCGCCTCCACTATGCCAACCATTGTGCCCGACGTCTCACAAGCATTGAGGCAGGCAGCATCGTCCCTGTTTTACAGGCAAGAAAACTGAGACTCAGTTTCTACAGTACGGAAAAGATCCCGCGAAGTCCTCCTAGAATCTTCACCCTGCTTCCAGGAAGGGGCGGAGTGTCCGTTCCAAGGTCAGGCAAACACGGATCTCCTCTCTTTCCATTCTCTTTGTCCCTTTTTGTGCCTACACAGGCTCGCAGGCTCGGGGGAGAAGGGGACTGGGAGGAGTTCCGGCCAGATGGCAGGGTAATAAATAAATCTGATTTAATAACATGTTGCTCTCCTCTTAATTAAAAGGCTTTTCCCTAAATGACTTGCTGATCACAGAAGCAACACACACTGGTTGGGCATGGATTGAGGGACCAAGGGGAATTGGGACTGAGAGGGGGAGTCACATAAAGAGGTCCCAGATGGTCAGAAGCAGCCCACCCTATACGAGCCGGGTGGGCCACATTCAGGGGCTCTGTCTTCAGATCTGAAATGTGTTCAGTCCAATGACAGTCTTGGGGGTACTGGTTCTTCTCTGGAACCAGTGTTTATCTGGAAGATGACTTAACTATAAGGCTTTTGAATTTCTGGAATCAAGATAGAAGCTCCATTTTATCTAATATGTAGTTTGGAACTCAATTATGCCAAAGCCCCAATTGGCCTTGGGAGTAGGTAGATGGCCTATGGATCACTTTGTACATGTAATGTTACTTACACACTTGATATAGAGGGACGGTGGCAGGAGGGGGGGGTTGGGGTGCCTTTTGCTCTAAACATTGTCAAGATCTTCAGTTGCAATCAAATTATACTCTTTAATAAACTATTTCTTCTGTGCAACTCAGTCCCTGTGACTAAAATGTGCTTTATAGCAATTATCATACAGAGGCAGCTTTTCAAAGCCTCAGATGTAATTAGAACATGTTATTGATAAAGTGTTAGTTGAAGATTTAGACTGAGTTTGCTCATGAGGGATTGCTTTTGTTAATATTGATACGCCCCCCCACCCCCCGCTTTAATTGCAGTTGAGAGTTATATTGGCATGCCAAATTCAATCCAAGTCCACATAACAACCCCACCTAGGGACTCCTGACTCTCCCTTCCTCATTCCGCCTTGTCAAAAGGACCCCAAAGATCATGCTATGCAGAGAAACATCCTGTCAATTTACAACTCTCTCTTTTAAACATTATTGCATTTGATTAACCCAATTTTCCTCAGCATTTATGATTCTGTCAGATATAATCATCCTCGTAACCACCATCTTCCTTATTATTTCTGGATGTCAAATTCCTACTTATCATCAAAGGCCAGTTCAGATACCTTAGCCTCAGATAACTTAGCCTCCCTTGTTCTGCACTCCCTGTATATCACTGTAACGCTGGCCAGCAAGGTGCTCACCAGTCCTCACAGCAATTTATTCTTTTTGTATTACATTTTCACACACGTCTGCTTTCTTCCCCTAGACCTGAAGTTCCCCGAGACAAACTTTTTCTTCTTAGTGTTTGTATTCCACCCATAGACAATGGCTTCTTGCACACAAATAATAAAGACTGGGCTGCAGAGGCTTCTTCTTTGGTTTCATTCATCTGTTATTATTTATTGGGACCACGTTGTTTTCACTACTGCAGCTTTATAGCATATCTTAAATATTAACAGTGGGATAATAACTTACATCTATCGATAACTTACTATGTTCCATGCAGTAGGCTGAGTGCTTTACATGATCTCATTTAATTCTAATAGGAGACCTCTGGGATAGGTGCAATTATTTCCATTTTATAGATGAGGAAACCAAAATATGAAGAAATTAACTTACTTCAAGACAAATACAAACAGCAAAGTGCAGAACAGTGTGTACAGCATGTTTCCACTTATATAAAAAGGATGGAGAGATAAATATGCTTTTACTTAAATGTACATGAAATATACCCAGAAAAATATGCAAAAAAACCAAAAAAAAAAAAAAGCAAAAAACAATGATATTGGTTGTCTGTTGGGAAGGGAGTGCAGTGGCTAAGTGATAGGGTTGGGGGCTGGGCCAGAGTCAAGTTTTGGAGGCACTAAAGCTCATACAATTTGGGGATGGGGGGGCACTTTTAAGGAAAAAAAAATACAAAAATAATACAGAATTAGGCACAGGACCTTAGAAGAGGCTTATGGCAAGCGAGGGTCCCTGAAGTCGAAGCTTATAAACCTCATGTTAAATCTGCTTCTAGCTGGAAGAAAACATTTCAGTGTTGTGCTCCTGTGTGCGTGGAGTTTGAATCACATGAATGCACTATGTGTTTAAAAGATACATAGTTTTGAAAATTAATACATTTAAATGTTAGCTCTCCAACTGATGGCATAACACAGAACTTTAAATTTTTCCGAAAGCAAATCACTTTTTGTTGCAGCAGAGAAGGATGTCTGGAGCAAGCGCGAGGGGGTACTGAGAAGGAATGCTGGAGTTATCTGTTTAATGGGAGCCGGGCAATGGAAGGTGGGGTTTACTTCCATCAGGCAGAAGTAGAGCCTCAAGCCAGAAGTTGGAAGTCTAAAAGGCTTGAGTACTATGCGTCCCTTGCTATACAAGTAGGGTTAAGAAGAGGGTCCCTGCTCTTTCAGGAGCTTACAAGAGAAAAATAAAATAAAAACACAAAGAATATTGAACTTATTGCTAAGAGGGACCTGATTTCCAGGAAACAAGGGAGGGAGGACCAGCGAAGTGAGTGGACTGGATGCTAATGCTCTTTCCCAAATGGAGCTGCCAGCCCGTGGTTTTCCATTACTGCGTGCAGGAGTAGGAGGCCCCTTCCTGTAAACTACCTAGAAAGCATTCACTCTCTTAACCGCTCAATTAGGATAATTTACCCTCGTGATGAATGGGACTGCTGCTTCTCTCTGATTTAGTCAGAGCGCGCCTCCATCTCATGCAGACAGAAATACAGTAGCTCTGTTTGAAGCGGATGGTCAACCTTGTGTCCTCAGTGCGCTAATGCCTGAAACTTCAGCTTGTTGCACAGCTCCGTGGAAGGAACTGATCACGAGCCCCTCAGGTCAACAGAAACAAAAAACACCCAGCAGCTCCCTCCATATATCTTCCTCCTCTGGACGGAACAAATCTGAACTGGCAGAGAATTTGGAGTGGACGCTAAGGAGAATCTTCTGACAGTAAGAAATGTGAAATACTGGAGTCAGGGAGGGAAGGAGTGGCTTTTCCCCCCCAGATCTGCAGGAACCTCACACTTCGGATGGTTATTTATACAGGATGCAGCCCTCAAGACCTCTTAAAACTTCCCCTACTCTTGAAATTCCTAACAATTGAATGACCTTTTGTTTGTGTAATGTTTTTTGGGCGGGGTCAGGAGTGGATCCCCCTTTCTTTTTCTATGAAGCTGGGAAGGCCACATAAGTAAAAATCAAACATACGAGAGTGGCAAAAGGCCAGGGGAGGGAAATAAAAAGTGTTTCATGTGTACTTTTTCAGAACTGAAAACCAGGAGCAGTTCAACACATACAACAAACTACTAACAGCTTTAGTTCTATAGCAGACTGGATACGCGGTTAGAGAAAAAAAGAATAAAAAAAAAAGGAAAAAATCGAACATAAAATTAAAAAGAATGACACAAGAAGTGACAAAGCATAAATATAGGGAACCAAGAGGTATAGAGGGGCCCAGACAGAGGGATGGGTAAACGCAACAGTGACACTGGCTGGTTTTCATGGACTATTATTTGCCCCCTGGTGGCCTTCAGGGGTATTGCACCAAGCCGATGACAATCCAACGTTAAACGTTCACATCTGTAGACACAAAAGGAGTGTCACCACTCCAGCAATTTCCCGTGGGATAGACAAAATTATATCAAGAGTAGAATATTGAGCAAAGTCTGGTGGCTGTCCCCTTGCTATGGGACCTATGGAGCAGTATAGGAATGAGGAGTACGCAGTAGGACATCTGAGATGGAGTTTGGGCTCCACTGTTATCTATGCCCTTAAGCACCCTACTTAGCAACTCTTTCCCTCCATTTTCCACTAATAATTATGAAAGAACATAATTGTCCCAAGTCATACTCCTGTAAAGAAGCTGCCTAGTGTACAGAAAAAAGAATAGCAGTTTCATAAGAAAGGTCAGTTTACTGCCCCAACTTTCTAAGCGAACTTCATGTCCATTGCAATGGGGCTCTGAGTGTGTGTGTGTGTGTGTGTGTGTGTGTGTGTGTGTGTGTGTGTGTGTGTGTGTGCGCGCGCGCATGTGTGCACGCTGGACTCAGACAATCAGGCTCCCTGAGAAGGAGGCGTAGTGCTGGCGTCTCCTCTCCAACCAGCTTTCCAGAGCCACCATCTAGCCAGGCCCCCATCCATCTCTCCTTCAGACACCTGCCACAGCTTCCCCAAAGGCCTTCCTGTTGGCCTACTTGCCTTCATCCAGAGCAGGTTCCACTCAGCAGCAAGAGCAATCTTATGACACACATGACATCACACTGTTCCAATGTGAATCCATTCAGCGGGTTCCCACTGCTCTCAGAACAAACCCGAACTTCTTTTCACAGCCTGCAAAACCCTGAAATGGTCTATCCTACTTGCCTCTCCAGTCTCACCTCATGTCCCTCTTCTCCTCTCACACCATCCCGCAGCCACACTGGCCTTCTTTCAGTTCCTCAAACACACCCCGGTATTTCCTGCCTCGGTGCAGTGTGCTGTCTTCGCCTCTGGTTGAGAACCCCCCTCTGTCTGACATTTGCATGGCTGCCTCCTCTCCCCATTCAGGTCTCAGCTTCCATGCTTCCCCTTAAGGAGGCCATTCCTGATCACTCTGAAATAGTCCCCTCTTTAGGCTCTGTTTGGACCCTCTGTGTAGGTCATTTAGTTTATTTCTTTCCTTTTATCCCCGTTTGATTTGACTCCCCAACTGGACTATAAGCTTTATCAAGAAAGGGTAACATCTCTGGGTTCTTATTTACTGTTGCAATCCCAGTTCCTTAGCACAGTATGTGGCCCATGGTAGATCCTTGGGTTGTTGTTAAATGAATATATGCATGAATGGATGAATAAAGTCGTCGTCGTCGGCAGCCGTCCGTCTCGAGAGACGATGGTGTAGCTTCTTAAGAGTCTATCTGCACCGCCGAGAATGGCTGTGCAGTCCGACTCGGGAGTGACACGGTATCTGTCTCCTCCCATGTTGAATCGACATCTTGCGATGACGCTGGAGTGTCCTCTCCAGTGAAGCTGAAGCTACAGAGCCTGGGCAGGGTGATATGGAGGGTCTGCTGTTGCCCATGCAGCAGACCCCCCCTCTCTTCGCAGCTGAAGGGTCCAAGGGAAAGACGGAGTCAATACAGCTTGGCTTCAGGTGCGCCGCAGGAGTTGCCGGTGTTGACTACAACGTCAAACCGCCTTAGGGACTCCGGCTCCGGATTTTCTGTCGGGGTTTACTCCCCTAGCCTTTCCCCTAAAGAGGTATGCCGCAAGGCAGCGGAGGTTTTTTGGAGTCAGAGTTTTCCCTCTCTGATGTACCCTGACTGGAAGATCGAACCAGCGACACTTAGCTCGCAGGCCGACGCTCAATCCACTGAGCCAAACCAGCCAGGGCAAATGAATAAAGTAGAGGGTTCTTATTTACTGTTGCAATCCCAGTTCCTTAGCACAGTATGTGGCCCATGGTAGATCCTTGGGTTGTTGTTAAATGAATATATGCATGAATGGATGAATAAAGTAGAACTTAACATATTGGAGGAACAAAAAAAGGAAAATTTACAGGTCTAGGGCCCTGGCTGGTGTGGCTCAGTGGATTGAGTGCTGGCCTGAGAACCAAAGGGTCACAGGTTTGATTCCCAGTCAGGGCACATGCCTGAGTTTCAGGCCAGGTCCCCAGTTGGGGATGCGCAGGAGGCAACCACACATCGATGTTTCTCTCTCTCTCTTTCTCTCTCCCTTCACCTCTCTCTAAAAATAAATAAAATCTTTTTAAAAATTCACAGATCTAAGAAAATAGGAGCAAGGTGTAAAAGGGGATGCTTCTGGCAAAGGATGTACAAGCCATCTTAGCAGAAAATGACCCAAATTTGAGAGAGGCTTGTGAAGTAATCACAGCCAACAAGACCACACAGTTTGAGAAATTAAGACACTTGCAGAAACCTTATACCAAATTATGAACTGCGCCGTGTAGAAATAATACTGGAGTTTCTGCCTTGTAATACATGTAGAGTTTCGGGCGTGGGAGGAAGTCTAGGGGAGGCAGATGAGAGGCGGGAGAAAAACTGAACTGTCAGACTCAAAGCTATTAAGTCCATCAGAATGGAACAACCGCTCCGGAAGGTGAATTTCTTGGCTTATAAAACCTTCTCATTGCTCCTCTGTGCTTTGGATATGCAAATGTATTTGCCAACTGACAGTGCCAAGGAGGGAACAGCCTCCTTACCCACCCAAAGTCTTCCATCTGCTCCCCAATTTTATCACAGCGCTCTAAGGTGTAATTAGCCTGAGTGATGACATGCCCTTGAAGTGGATGTCAAAACTCCCTCCCAAGAGGCCTGTCACGCCCTCTCTAGGGAAGCAGGATTGGAAAGAGGGGAGCCTCCTGTCTACATCACTAGCACGTGGGCTGCAGGGAGGACATTAAATCCCAGATATACCATCAGGCAAGGGCAAGCTTGCAACAACTGTTTCATTAGTGTCTAGAAAGAGCTGACTTTGGGGTTGAGGTTCCCTGTTTCAACCTGGCTTCTGCCTGGTCTGTGACATTGGTCACTGCTAACTTCTCTGGATTTTTATAACACATAGAAGTGCTATATAAACTAGCAGCTGATTTGACCCCTATTGCCTCACCTATGAAACCAGATAGGCCCTAAAGTCTCTTCTAGCTTTCAAAATCGATATATCAGTAGATCTGTGAATCATCTATCTAGCAATGTATATTTGCTGCTCCTGAGCCACTGGTAATAGGAGTGAACTATTTTTATAGTTGTCAGATAGAATATAGAGGACACCCAGTTAAATTTGAATTTCAGAGAAAACAACAAATACTTTTTTAGGATAAGCATGTGCCATGCCATATTTGGGACATTTGCTAAATCTGACAATTTCAGCTACTTGTCTTCTGTCCTCCAAATACTGTAACCTTTTGAAGGGACAGGAACTGGATCTTAGCCATCTTTGGAATCCCTTACAATTGTTTCTGCCAGATTTTTGTATTTACAGACTAAACAGGATTTTTTGGAGGCAAAACGACTTTTTATTTTGGTAAATGAAGGCATTTATAACCATTATCACTTTACTAAAGAAAAGCCAGTTAAACATTAAAAACTATGAGGTGAATTCTCAAGTCATTTTCTATAATTGTATATAATCGGTGGCGTCGGCGGCAGCTGTCCGTCTCGAGAGACGATGGCGTAGCTTCTTGAGAGTCTATCTGCACCGCCGAGAATGGCTGTGCAGTCCGACTCGGGAGTGACAATCCCTGCCACACTTGTTACAGGTGAAGGCAGATGGCCGTTGTTGCTGCTGTTGACGCTGCTTCCGCCTCGATCTTTTCTGGACCGCCTCCTCGTTGCGCGCAGCCTCTGCACGTGACGTACCTTGCCTGACCACGAGCCTCCAGGCTAGGCGGTCGTCTGCTTGAACTTCCCATGTGTTGAGATTGATGGAGCATTGTGTCATGTCCTTTTTGCAGATGTCTTTGAACCGCAGTTTTGGGCGCCCTGTCATCCTCTTGCCTTCTGCTAGCTCGCCGTAGAGGAGGTCTTTGGGGATACGGCCTGCATCCATTCTTTGACATGGCCGAGCCACCTGAGGCGTCTCTCGCTAAGAACTGCATGCAAACTGCTCATATTGGCTCGCTTCAGCACCTCGGTGTTGGGGACCTTATCCTGCCAGGCGACATGCAGGACGCGTCGCAGGCACCTCATGTGGAAGCTGTTGAGTTTCCTTTCGTGCCTTGCGTAGGTGGTCCACGTCTCGCTGCCATAGAGGAGAGTGCTGAGTACGCAGGCTTGGTAGATGCGCAGTCTGGTTTTCTCAGTGAGGCTGGAATTGTTCCACGCTCGCCGGTTCAGTCTGGCCATAACTGTGGCTGCCCTGGCGATTCTCCGGTTGACCTCCAAGTCGACTGACAGAGAGCTCGAGATGGTGGACCCGAGGTAAGTGAAGTCGTTGACAACCTCCAGGGTGTACCCGTCGATGGTGATGCATGGGGGAGTCCCCGTGCCTTGAGCCATAACATTCGTCTTCATCAGGCTGATGGCTAGTCCGAACTCCTTGCATGCGTGGGAAAGGCAAGTGACTAGATGCTGGAGTCCCTCTTCGGAGTGTGATGTCAAAGCTGCGTTGTCGGTGAAGAGCATCTCACGGATGAGCACCTCTTTGACTTTGTTCTTGGCTCGTAGACGGGCCAGGTTGTAGAGCTTGCCATCGGATCTGGTGTGAATGAAGACACCCTCGCTGCAGTCCTTAAAGGCGTATTGGAGGAGCATGGAGAAGAAGATTCCGAACAGCGTAGGCGCGAGGACGCAGCCCTGCTTTACTCCGCTGCTGACTGGGAAGGCCTCAGAGGTTGCGCCGTTGTAGGACACCGTGCTGTGCATGTTGTCGTGAAAGGACATGACCACAGCAAGCAGATGTGGTGGACAGCCAATCTTCCGTAGCAAGCTGAAGAGACCGCTTCGACTGACCAGATCAAACGCCTTCGTAAGGTCGATAAAGGCGAGGTAGAGTGGTTTATGCTGCTCGTGACACTTCTCCTGCAGCTGGCGTAGGGAGAAGATCATGTCCACTGTTGATCGGCCAGCTCTGAAGCCACACTGGGACTCTGGGTAGACGCGGGAAGCAAGGGTCTGCAGGCGGGCAAGAGCGACCCGGGCGAATACTTTGCCGACGACGCTGAGGAGAGAGATGCCCCGGTAGTTGTTGCAGTCGCTGCGGTCTCCTTTGTTCTTGTACATGGTGATAATGTTGGCGTCTCTCATATCCTGGGGGATGTAACCCTCCTTCCAGCAGAGACAGAGTAGATGGTGGAGCGGCTGTAGCAGGACTGGTTTCCCGCTCTTTAGGATTTCTGGAGGGATTCCGTCGCTTCCTGGTGCTTTCCCGCAAGCGAGGCGGTCGATGGCTTTGCCGAGCTCTGCCGCAGTAGGTGGGGTGTCTAGCTCCTCCATGACTGGTAGGTCTGGGATGGCGTTAAGAGCAGTGTCTGTTACGGTGTTCTTCGTTGCGTACAGCTCGAGGTAGTGCTCGGTCCACCGCCGCATTTGCTGTTCCTGGTCAGTGATGACCTCACCTGTCTTGGACTTAAGGGGGGCGATCTTGGAGGGGATTGGGCCTGTTGCCTTCTTGATACCCTCATACATTCCTCGTGCGTTGCCTATATCGGCGGCTTCCTGAATGCTTCTGCACAGGTTTAGCCAATAGGTGTTGGCACAGTGGCGGGCGGTCTTCTGGACTTTGTTCCTGGCAGCCCGTAGAGCTTGAAGTGTACTGGGAGTGGGCGTGACCTTGTAAGCCAGTAGGGCCTTCCTCTTAGCCTCGATCACGGGTTCCATTTCTTCCCAGTGAGCCTCGTACCAGTCAGCGTTCTTCCGCTCTTTCTTCCCGTAAGCAATAATGGCGGAGTTGTATATGGTGTCGCGGAGATGTGGCCAATTGGATTCGATAATGTCATCTGCCGCCACTCCCTCGCCGAGTGCATCTTCCATCTTGTTGATGAATTGCTGGGTCTTAACTGGGTTGCTGGCACAACTGGTGTTGATGCGTGGGCGACCCTTCATCTTGGAGTGGTGCAACCTCTTCGGCATTATGCGCACCTTGCTTACCACGAGGGCATGGTCCGTGTCGCAGTCTGCACTGTGGTAGCTGCGGGTGAGGAGGGTGCTGCCAATATCCGTTCTTCTGGTGATGACGAGGTCAAGCTGGTGCCAATGGCGGGAGCGGGGGTGCCTCCATGACACCTGGTGGATCTCTTTGCACTTGAAGAATGTGTTTGTCACGCACAGGCCGTGGTGACACAAAAGCTCAAGCAGTCGCTGACCATTCTCATTGATCTTTCCTCTCCCAAAGTTTCCAAGGCAGGTGGGCCAGGCCATGTGGTCGGCTCCTACTCTTGCGTTGAAGTCTCCAAGGAGATAGAGAGCGTTACTTCTGGGGATCTTGGATAACGCTTCGTCCAGTGCATGGTAGAACTGTTCTTTCTCTTCGATGGTGGCGCAGAGGGTTGGGGCGTACGCGCTAAGAATGCTGACTGGGCCGAAAGTTGTTGACAATCGGAGGGTAAGTAATCTCTCTGTGCCTCCTGTGGGTGGCTCTATGGAGTTAACAAGCGTGTTCTTCACAGCAAACCCAACACCGTGCTGTCTTGGTTGGTCCGGAGACTTCCCTTGCCAGTAGAAGGTGTAGTTGGTTTCTCTGATAGTTCCGTTGTCGGCCAACCGGGTCTCCTGTAGAGCCGCAATGTCGATGTTTAGTCGTGCCAGTTCCCTATCGATGACAGCGGTTTTCCTGGCACCCTTGATCCACGGAAGGTCTGCAGTAAGTCCGGGGCACATGGTCCTGATGTTCCAGCTAGCGAGGCGAAGAGCCGGAGGCTTCTTTCTTGTTGTTTGCTTGGAATTAACTGGTGCGGGTGTTTTGTGGCCCACTTTTCGAGAGGCGCCTCTCTGATCCCCACGCACCCAGTGGGGCAGGCGAGCCATGGCGAGACGGCACCTAATTGGCTGGGGCTGCCCAGCTTGAGGCGGGCGGTAGCTGTCCAGTGAGGTGCGATGACCTCTCCCATCGTCAGAGGAGACCCCTGGCGCTCGTTTCCTTCGCCAATTGGATGAGCTTATAACCGGTATCTGTCTCCTCCCGTGTTGAGTCGACATCTTGCGATGACGCTGGAGTGTCCTCTCCAGTGAAACTGAAGCTACAGAGCCTGGGCAGGGTGATATGGAGGGTCTGCTGTTGCCCATGCAGCAGACCCCCCCTCTCTTCGCAGCTGAAGGGTCCAAGGGAAAGACAAAGTCAATACAGCTTGGCTTCAGGTGCGCCGCAGGAGTTGCCGGTGTTGACTACAATGTCAAACCGCCTTAGGGACTCCGGCTCCGGATTTTCTGTCGGGGTTTACTCCCTTAGCCTTTCCCCTGAAGAGGTATATAATGATATAGTTATAATTTACATAAATTTTATAAATCATTTAAAAAATTTAACTTTACAAAACACTCATCACATTGTCCTTTTTTTGTGTTTCAGAGGCAAGCAGGTGACGATGCTTCAAACCATTTTGGCACTGCCTAGCTGACCTATGTTTGGGAGCTTCACCTGTGTGGTGCTTATTTGAAGGCCTTGCCTGAGCTTTTTACTTTTTTGTTTTAGCTACTAGGAAGCTCTGAGTTAAATTGGAGCTCACCTGCTCCAACTATCTTCTCCTCTCCCTTCACGCCTTGGTTCCTGCACTTTCCTCCAGTCCTTTAAATCTTTTTAAAAAAATTTTATTTATTGAGAGAGACAGAGAGAGAGAGAGAGAGAGAGAGAGAGTCAGAGAGAGAAGAGAAAGACATTGATTTGTTGTTCCACTTATTTATGCATTCATTGGCTGTTTCTTGTATGTGGCCTGACTAGCGACGAACCCACAACCTTGGCATATCTGGAAGACACTCTAACGAACTGGGCTACCCGGCCAGGGCATAAATCTTTTAATGAATGAACTTTCACTGTAAGTTGCCTCAAGAACTTCAGAAATATAGGAATTTTTTTTAAAGCCTTGCATACCGTAAGACCTCAATAAAGTATGCTATTGACAAAGCAGTGATGAATATTAAGTGGTATCTAATTTGTTTACTCTCTGAAGATGACTTTTTAACTGAGTTCTTATTTTAATTTCCCATACTTAGACTTTTAGAATGTTATTGCTGGGAAGATAGTCACATCTCTGAGAAGTCCAATTTCAGACCTACCCAACTGGAATTTGGGGGATAAGATCCATGAATCTATAGGAATTCTAGGATCCAGTCTACTCATCCACATGCCCTCTTAGCAACGAATTTACTGTTTCAAAATTCACACAAGATCTATATGGTTACTTTAAGAAAATTCAAGGTACTCAGAAAAATATAGATTAAAAAGCAGAAGAGTATTTCATCCTGCTCCTGGTCCTGAAGTTTGATGGATTTTTGAATTTCCTTTTTCTACGAGTTTACATGCACTTATAGGTACAAAAAAATTTTAATGGCTCAAACTATTTACATTGCTGTGCTTTTGTCTTGCCCATTTCTCAAAATTCGTAAGATCTTCCTCTTTAACATGAGTGATGTTTGAAAACAGAATAGCAACATTCATGTGAATACTGATAAGAGAATATTATATTCACCACGAATATGTAAAGTGGAGTTGATTGTGTAAGGAAAAGGATACTGGTGCTCAGAAATGGGGGAAACTGACTCCGACAGCTTCAGTTTAATTTTCTCTCAAGAGCGGGGGGCGGGGGGCTTCAGAATCATAATCACAAATCTCCTCAAGGCCTTGAAAAAGTTGCGAACAGCTGCCTCAGTTTTCTCATTTGTAAAATGTAGGTACGAATATGTGTTCCATAAGCTTATGAGGAGGCTTATATGAATTAATTCACATTAAAGCTCAGCACAGTGCCTCATAATGACGGCGATGATGATGATGCTAATTCTCCTTTAGTCTGGATATGGATAGTGGGTGGAGCTTAAATTGCGAGGTTATCAATACCAGGAAGAATGCCTCAGAGGATTATTTTTTATTAAGAGCTACCAAACAGTTCCGTTCGGGATGCCCTCTGGAGACACTGACAGCCCTTTGGAGACTGTTCGGACAGCTACACTCCAGTTTTGGAAACCTCAACGTCCCAGGTTTTCACGATCCCGTGCTTGCCTGAACCTTTGGAGAAACCGATGACTACAACTCCCAGAGTGCACCACTCCAGTCCCACCTCTCTCAGGACGTTGCTTCTCTCTTAATTCTCTCCAGGCTCTCGGCCTAAACTACAAATCCCAGAACACCCTGCAGCACCGCTCAGGTATCGAGGGGCTCATCACTCCCACTTTCTGAAGCGTAGCTGTGCCCGGTTGCCCTCTGGGATATATACTAAGCACCCTACCTCCTTCAGGCCCAGGCCCTGCAACAAGGCGCGCGAACTGGTAGAGCTCGAATGCCGGGTCTTAACCGCCCATTCGGAACCGTAATCCGGCGCTGGAGGCGTTTGCAGACGCGCCTGGGCGCGGCGTCCGCCATGAACGTGTCTGGCTTAATAGGCCTTACCCGGTGAGAAAGCGGACTGGGAAGAAGGCTGCGTCGGCGGATGAGACCAAGTGCCAGCTTCGAGCAGGGAGTGGTCCAAGGGGAAGGGTGAGTCCAACTGGAGTTAGTAGAGGTGGAAATGGGGCGTGCCTCTTCTTTACCAACAGACGGGAGTGAGGTGCGCCCCCAAATTAGAATTTTAGAATATCCCAGCTTGGAGAGGAAGAGGGGCGTCCATATGGTGTGGTCGTTTTATGAGTTGGGGCTGATAGCAGGACTTCACCCCGTGGCTTTGCCACCCCTTGCTCATGGAAGCAGTTGGCGCCCCGAGCCTTGGAAGTGGAAAGTGCGATGCTGCAGGACAGCCCTAGTTGGCAAGTTAGTCGGGAGTGTTGGCGAGTTTCCCAGGGACCCTGGGGGCTTCAGCTGTGTCCGGAAGCGAAGCCTTTCCCAGCCCTTTCCTCACTGTTGGTGGGTGGAGGTGGAAGGTCTCAGAGGATGGATGCTGTTTGAAGTTCTGGCCAAAGGGAATCCCAGCAGGAAGGAAACCTTTCAACCCTTAGAGGCCGAAACAGGACCACTGGATTGGTCATTATAAGCATTACATGCCATTACATTAGGTAGGGGCTATTTAGACGGAACCAAACAAGAAAAATTGGTGTCGGGCTCCCTGGTTGCAGAATATTGTAAAAGTGGCTCGGTTCATAGAAAAATGACTTGAAGTGACTTGAGTAAGTTAATTAAAAAACATAACCAGGGTACAAAACGAAATGTATGTAATGACCCTATTTTGTAATAAACATATTTCCCACACATGTGTGGCATGTGTCTATGGTTATGGATAGAAAAAATATCACAACTATGCTGTACTCTTAACAATGAACAGTAGTTATTGATGGATGATGAAATTACAGGCTAATTTTACTCTTTACATTTTTATGTACATCTGAATGTGTACAGTGAGTATGCGTTACTTTGTTTTTTCCCCTTGTTTTTTCAAAAGAGTAACTGGGTTGCTCTGAGGTGGTGCATTTTGGAAAGGAGGCACTGAGGCCAACTACTGTGTGGCCTGCATCTGGCCACCTGCAGATTGATTTGCCAAGAATCCTAAGAAGATGGAATTCGAAGGGTGAATTTAGTGTGCAGTCTGCGTGAGGCTAATGCTTTTTTCTTTCTTCCAGGTTGGAAAGAGTCTATGTTAGCAAGTGGCACACCATGGTATGTAGTTGTTTTGGTCTGTGTTAGTCTAATCCGTTATCCTTTCTAGTTTGAAACGTTCTTTTCATTATCTGGTAGATTTAAGTGGCACTGCATAACTTCCTTGGGATCTGATAACTCATGCTGGCTGGGGGATGAGAGGGATAAAAATATTGCAGCGGGAATACCTCTTCAGCTTTGGATTTGATTTTGTTCTTTTGCTCTTTTGTTGGGATCATTGTTCTAGTTTCTGCTACCTAGTATTCCTGTGTGTATGTGTGTGGTTTTTTAATTATAAAAGAAACTTTAATATATCCTTTGCTGTGCTCCTTGTGCATTTCCTGGTATAAAAGCTTGTTAAAATCAAGGTGGACATGTGATAAATATATTTCATGTTTATTTCAATTTTTTTTTCTCAGCTTTTGCCACGTTTCTGATTAAAGATTGACGTTCCTGCATAAGCATTTTTCCTGTTAAAATGTCCTTGCCTCTTACAGAGGAGCAGAAGAAAAAGATTGAGCAGAATCGACAAAAGGCTCTGGCCCGTAGAGCTGAAAAATTAGCAGAACAGCATCAGAGTGTAGGCTCGGGCTCCTGCACTGTGGCCTGTCCTTCCCAGTCCAAGCCAGGTCCTTCTTGCCATCTCCCCAGAGACTCTTCTAAGCCAGTGAGCCATGGTGTCATTTTCAATCAACAAAAAACCAGTAATTCATCTCCTGGCGACCAAAGACCTCATAATCCCCACAGTTTTCATCTCAGCACTTTTGAGCAGGCAAAGGGGACATGGAAGAGGCCAGAAGAAATGCCCACAGCCTACCCACACCACAGCCCACCAAGTCAAATGACTCTCACTGGGATCTCCCCTCCTTTGGCACAAAGTCCTCCAGAGACTTCCAACCAGCAGCTCTTGGGTTATGAGTTAGGTCAAGGTCATCCTCAGGTTTCACATGGAACCAAATCAACACCTGTTGTTAACATGACTCATAAGCCTTTGTCCGAAGCAAAGAGTTCCCAGGATATTCCAGTTTCTTCCTCTGAACAGCTTCCCAGGGGTCCTGAATTAGAGGCCACGGCAGCCAGACCCTCCACCTCAGGGCAGGACGTTTCTGACGTCCACTGTGGCTCAGGGAGTGTGATGTCCAGGACAAAAGGAAAACTCCGACAGAAATCAGGGGCTTCACCCCACAAAGCAGTACGCTGCCAGGAGGGAACGTGTGTAAGGCATGGAGACCGTTTCCAGGTGAAGATTGGGTACAATGTGGAGCTTGTTGCTGTGTTCAAGCGTCTGCCCAGCAGAAGATTCGGTAATGAGTCTTCATTTAGTCTAGTTCTTCAGATCTTTTTTATTTTTTTTTCTATTTTAGAGTCTCTTTTACTCTAGCAGTTTCTCATAAATATGAAGAGAGTGCATTGGCACATTCTGTCCATCCAGTTGTTAAAGTTTTTCTATTTTAGCTCATGTTTTTTTTTTTGTCATAGACGTTCCTTCAAACAGCTGCCAAAATTGGGGGCTGCCACATGGCCATATGGAGAATGAATAAGTGTTTACTGAGAGGCCAGCTCCTCTGCCAGGTGCTTTATATGCACTGAAGCACTTAAGCCAAGCAACAGTTTTTTGAAATAACTAGATGTTATTCTAAAGGCAATGGAACTTGCTCGGCAAGGTGAAGTAAATGCTCAGGTGGGTTTGTCTGAAGGGCAGAGCCGGGATCTGCCTAGCTCTGCCATGCCTCGGCTCACTCCTCATACCTGAGCTTCACAGGACTACGCATGGTCCTACCTTTGCCCTTGGCTCGCTGAGGTGAGGCCCATGACATCCCAGTGCCTGACTTGAATTTCTCAACGTGGAATAAAAAGCATTATTCTTATTTATATGTACTCTTCGTCCTCTACAAGGATTTTGTATATCAGTGGGGGCTTGTTCACCAACTGTTTTGAACTTAGCATTCATTCATTTATTCATTTATTAAAGAAGCTTTTTTTTTTTTTTTAGTGAAAAGAAAAAGAATTGTTTATTTAACAGTTACATAGATTTAGTTATTTGTGGGTTTCTGTTGTTAAGTCTTATGTTCTTTGAAACACCCATAAACACGTATCCTTGCCTCCCCCCTACCAAACCAGGCTAGCTTTAGAAAAGTTAGAGAAACCGTTTCCCTACTTTCCAAACACAGTTCAGCTTTACCAGCAGCTGCCAATCACTATTCTGATTGGGGAGGTCCTTTCTGTGCTGTGGTGCCCTCCAGCTCTCAATGCAGAACCGCCTGGAATCTCAGCCTCCTTGCAAACTGCCTTCTTCCTGCAAATCGCATGGATCTCCTCTCCTCAAAACTGCATGGCGAGAGCCTCTTAAAGCAGCCTGGAGACCCCTTCACCAAGCCACGTAGAGGGAGCACACGAGAGAGCAAGTGAGAGGGAGAGCTAAAGAAGCTTTTTAATGAAGGTCCAAGTACAAATTATAACAACAGTCATCTTTCTCGCTGTGTGTGAACAGACCAAGTATTTGTGTTTCGTTTCAGATCCTGACACCAAGACGTGGAACTTCAGCCTGGACGACTACAGTGCCTTAAGTAAGTAGGTGTGTCATCACCCCTCATGCAGGAAATACTGGCATTGAAAGGTTCTCTGGCTCGTGATTCAGATGCTTTCACGGCACTATCCCAATGCTCTTCTTCCTTCTCACAGTGACCAACCTGGAAAGGCAGCTCCTTGGGTGATAGTCACTGGTATTTTAACAAAAGCTAGCATTAAATGGATGCTGCTGTGTTCCAGGCTGTTCTGAGCCCCTTACATATCCTAATTCTTATTCCTTATAACAGCCATTTTACAGATGGGACAACTGAGGCCCAGAGAGGGTATGTAACTAACATAGGGTCACACAGCCAATAAGTTGTACAACTGGGATTCAAACCCAGACAGTCTGACTTCAGGCTGAGTGTTCCCCCTGGATTGCTGGCTCTAGCCATGGCAAGTAGCTATGCCAACCCCTGCTCCCAGGAAGGTTGACAATTCCGCAAACAACCCAAATCTTCATAGTTAACTTGAGAGTGCTGGGAGGGGCATTGCCCAGGAAGGCTCCAGCCAAGGCCAGGTCTGGGGAGGCCAAGTCAGGTCGTTGCTGTGGTCCCTGGGTGCATGCACCACTTCTGAGATTTGTGCTGACTCTCCCTACTCTAAGGTTTTTGCCACCGTCTCCTGGTGCTTGAAATCCATTCCTCTGCCCTGGGTGTCCTCACATCTCCCTGCAGCCATTTCTATCCCCTCTCTCCTCTCCCTTCCCCCAGTTCAAAAGGAGAAAGTTGAAGATGCTTGGAGAGATCACTCCTCTACAGACTTGGGGCCAGGAGTAGAATTCGCTGGTGTCTCCAATACAGTTTCTGGGCAGTGATGGGACAGCTTCCTGCGGAGGTTTCTATTTCTCCCCTTGACTTCTTCCGCTTTTCTTTGGTAGCAGCTGATGACCTTTTTGGAGGGCTCATTTTGACTATTATTTTAATCCATTTGTTAGGTGTTAGGAGGCGGAGAGCCAGTGCCCTGAGTTAAGGTCACAGGTCTTAACACCTAGTGTTCTCATAGTGGCTCAGATTAAACCAGTGATTTCCACTGTCATGATTTTGTTTGTTTTATTATTTATATAACCCCTGTTCTCTGACCAAAATGTATGGTGACCTGAACAACTTCTGTGTTTGCACGTTCATTTAGGGTTTCTCTGTGGCATGGTTGCTTTTGTAATACTTTAAATATTTTTGAAAACCGTTTAATGGGTACAAAAGTCTGTACATAGCTTTTATTTTTATTTTATTTTAATTTTTTAGAGATTTTATTTATTTCTTTTTAGGGAGAGGGGAAGGGAGGGAGAAAAAGGGAGAAAAGCATTGATTGGTTGACTCTCATATGCTTCCTGACTGAACCTGCAACCCAGGCATGTGCCCTGACTGGGAACTTAACCAGCGACCTTACGCTTTGCGGGATGACGGCCAACCAGCTGAGCCACACCATCAGGGCTCACATAGCTTTTAGATGAATTTTACCGGTTACGAGTTGTTTAGATCCTCTTTGTCATTACCAGTGTTTTGCACACTTGATCTGCTATTAACCAAGATATTCCCTGAACACTCCTGCAATGATCGTGGATTTGTGCATTCTTATTTTTAAATTTTCAGATAGGTTCATGATTGTTGTGTCTTCTTAGTAGATTATATTTTTCATTGATGTAACATAAAAGCTGTCTCTGTCAGTCTTTCTGTCATTTTGCTTGGGTGTACCTCTGGATTTTGCCTTTTTAACCCTACCACACACTCATCATAGAATATATGAAAAAGTATATCAACGTGCACAGACAATATACTATCTCCATAAACTCCTCACTCAGTTAGCCACCATTAACATTTTGGTTTTGTTCCTTTAGCACTTTTTACACCATTAAAATACGCAAATATTTATATATGTAATGTACTTTTTATCTTGCATTTTTCGCTTAGTGTTCACACATGTTAACAGTTAATTATGAATGATGAAAATGTGGGTGCCTATTATTGGACCACTTTAACTTCCCCCCAAAATTATACTGTTGAACTTAATATTCTTTTGGTATTTTTGTCTTTTCGAAAATTTCTTCCAAAAATGATTGGTTATATGATATTCCATTGTGTGAATGTGTCATAAATTGCTTAAATGATTTACTTTTTGTCTGTTTTAATTTGTTCCCAGTTTTTTCAGTATTACAGCTATAGGAAACACCTTTTCCATAAATTTTTGTATTTGGGAAAGATTCCTAGACGTTGAATCATTTGTTTTGTTTTTCAAAGGGTTTTATTCCCAACTGGCAATGCAGATATCCTTTTTTTTTTTTTTTTTTTTTTTTTATAATTTTGCAAGTTTAGTAAGTAAAAAATGGCTTCTTATTTCTCTGATTATTTGTAAAATTGAACATTTTTTCATATGTGTATTAGTCATCCCCCCCCCCTTTTCAATTGGTTACATCTCTATCTTTTGTGGTCTTGGTGTTCTTTTAGAGTGTGAGCTCTGTTTTATCTTTCTTGCAAGTATCTTTACACAATAGTTTTACCTTTCAACTTAGTTCGTGTTTTCTGAAAGTTTAGTTTTAAGTAGTCAAATCTATTCATTTATAACGTACATCAGTAATAGATAAAATAAGGCTCAAAACTTCTCTGTGGATGACAGGCCTTTGTCTCTCTCTCTCTCTCCCTTGTTCTCTAAGCAAAGTCGGGTTAAGTGGGCGATTTCTGGTGTGTTGACTTCAGCAACAGAAATATCTAATAAACTTGCTCATTCTGGTGAGATCCCTCTTCCCTCTGTTAATTTCCAACTTCTAAGTGCTCTAATTTGAAAACTTAAGGAGCAGAAGAGTTATGTTCAATAAATACTGAAATTTCCAAAGCCTCAATTGCAGCGCACTTACAAAGCTTCCCAGGCCAGCCGCGCCTTTACTCGCTTACCTGCCACATGCTGTTCCCTTGACCTGTCCCTGCTCTGCACATTTGCCTGCCTGAGCATCCAAGGACCACCTTGTCACATCTGTCCTTCTCATCTCCTTCGGCAGTGAAAGCAGTCCAGCACCTCTCCACGGTCACCCTGCAGCCGCTAGAAGGGACCAGCAGCATGGCTCAGCCCAGCCTGCCTTCAGCTTCTTCTCTTGCGTTTGTCAAAGGGCAGTGTCTGCTCATCTCCCGGGCCCGCTTCGAGGTAGACATCGGCTATTCTCCAAAGCTGATTGCAGTGTTTCAACAGATGGATTCCAGAAATTATGGCAAGTAATTGGCCTCTGAGTCACAGAATGCACTCTGGTCTGTGATCTCAGAGTAGGGTGTTTTTCTCTCTCTTTGAACTCTCAAAAATAACTTTGTCGGTAGAGCCTTCCTGATCTGTGCCTCTTATTATATAAAGGTGATGCCTAAGTTGTTCAGAGTGAACACACAGTGGGCCTGTTTTGGCCTCAAACGCCTCCCAAAGAGAAGACCCCACAATTTTCCGCAGTCACCTGGTCAGTGTTTTCTTGGTAGAAGCAGATAAATTCCTGCTTCAGCCATTTAAACCTACCTGTTTATATTTCGTCCATAACAGAGCTTGAAAAACAAATGGTTACCATAAAAATAAGTGCCTTTCTGCAGACTAAGGCAGTAGTTCTCAAACTTGAGTGTGCATAGAACCACCTGGAAGGCTTGGTAAAACACAGTTGTTGGATCCTGCCCCCAAGTAAATGCTGATGCCTGCGTCCCACCCAGAGATACTAAATTCATTGGTTTTAGGTTCCAGAAGAGTCTAAAAATCAGCCAGGATTGACAACCACTGGCCAAGCTGAGCAGTTTTGCTTTATTTTTCGTGAGGTTCTTCTGAAGCTGCCCCGTGAGAATAAGGGGCAGAAGTCAGCTTTAGAATTCTGCACTCCTGGGTTTTATCCTTAGCTTGGGCCATATTGTGTTACAGTGTGGTTTTTATGGATTAATATTCCCGCTCTTGAAATGGCTATTTAGCCTTTCCCTAGGCAAGTAGAAAGCAGGCTCTTGAGACCTCTTGCCTTTGAGTTTTCATGGTCTGGGAAGAACCCTCTGTGGAATCACGTGCTCGGTGAGCTTTCATCCAGGTCCGGGGCTCTTTCAGGCAGAGAGCGATGCAGGCTGTTGTAACTGGTGAGATCTGGCTGGTGAGCACGTCTGGGTGAGATGTGCTGGGCCCAGCCTGAGGCCTGGGATGAGCTGCTCACACAAGCGCCAGAGTTCTTAGCCTCTCCTGCCCCCATAAGATGTTTGGCTTCAACTTGGGGTGACCCTTAACACTTGACTTGTGTCTTATGAAAAGCATGACCTTTGAAATTACATTCCTCACATAGTGTGCTATTTTGGAACTAGGAACAGCTAAAATATTGACACACAGTCCTGCCCACACCCACACATCCAAAAACCGCAGTTGGATTTTTTTTCATGCCTTCTGTCTATATGTTCCCCTTTGCTGCTGGGCCGCCGTCAGGAAGGCTCCCACAGCCGGTGGCGTCTGCCAGCTTTTGGGCTCGGTGAGAGCCCACTGAGGCTGCCTTGTCTTCTTCCCGAGTCGGGCTCGCTGCACCTGTGGTGCTTTCCCCAGACCTCCTTGCTTTCTCGGAGGCCACATGGAGAAGCCATCATTTTTGCTGTCCAGGATGCATTTATCAAGTTGAAGGTTTCTTGGTCTTCTCATAAGGCAGATGGTAGGGAAACCTCTCTCAAGTAATTACCCAGTGTTGGGTAGTGAGAGGTTCACCCTTCTTAGTTAATACTGTGTGTATTTTATGCTGCATGATGCTGATCAGCAGATGGCAAAATAATAACAATAATAATTTATAGTTGCTTTTTTTTTAGTGCTCATTGTTTGCTAGGAACACGTTGATAAACATTTAAATTTAAGGTAATCCTTACAGGAACCCGGTGAGGCAGGGGCTGTAGTATCCTCATTTTTCAGATGTGAGAACTGAGGCACAGAGAAGTTATGTGACTTGCCCACACAGCTAGGTCACACAGCTAGGAAGTGGCAGAACTGGGCATTGAACACAAGCCGTGTGACCCCTCTGATCGTGCACAACTTGTTTCCCGACATATAAAATGGAGCTAAAAATAGTGCTCAGCTTAGAGCACAGTGAGGAGCAGGGGAGACAGTGTGAACCTCACGGCACTGTGCCTGGCTCAAAATAAGCACTGAGTAAGTGTAAGCTACAATTATTATCCCCTGTCTTGGAAATTCAGGGCCTTTCTGACCTGCTGGGCCACCCCAGGCACGCATCTCCAGAGCACATTTTGTCACCAGCCTTACAATGCAGTATTGTCACCATGAGTGCTTGTCCTAACTTGCAGAAGCCTCACAGGCAGGTACTCTCTGTTCACTCTGCATCCCCCGTACTGCGCAGCACAGGGCAGCTGCTCCTTGAGCTCACTGCAGGTTTATGAAACTAGGGAGTGAGTCCGTGTGAAGACGTAGTAGAGGGCAGGATGTCACGTTGGCTTATTTGTGTCTTCTCGTTGCAGATGCCAAGACCAGGAAGTGGAACTTTCTCTTGGAAGAGCACAATGAACTCAGTGAGATGCCCACCTTGTTTGTTTTATATCATGCTATTATTAGGCTTTAATTGTCTGCCTTAAATTTAATATATTTTAAAGGAGTCTCATCTTCCTCCTACTGTGATGATGTCACGTGCTGTGTACAGGACAGATAAAGGTGGATGTGTTCTTGGCAGCCCCGTCCCCATCTGTTGAGATGGTGACTTAACACGAGCCCAAGCAAACACAGGTCTCTTTGCCGTCAGGGTGAGGCCCTGCTAGGCAGATTCCTAAGGCCAGGAAACCTCCCACCCATCAGAGAAGTATGGGGATCAGCAGTGAGCTAGGATTGCTTAGCTTAGATGGAAGCTACTGTAGCTCCCTCTGAGGACAGGCTCTCAGAATACCTGTAGAACCAGATGATCAGGGAAGCTTGGAGAGTCTCAGTGGTACCCGGCTTTGGAATGGGCTGAGTTCTGCCAGAGACGGAAGCCTAGGCCAGGGCGGCTAAGCGTTTAATGAGCACTTTGGAGACGGACCAAGGGAAGGAGTATGTGTACAGATATAACTACAAGGAGAAGCCAGTTTGGACTTGTTGTTTTTCTTCTCTTCCCTGCTTGAGTGGGGCAATACATTCTAATATGCCCGAGAAAGGGGCACATGGTCTTATCTCAGCCTGTCCTGCATGTCAGTCTGTCACCCATCTTCCGAGCTGTCACAGTTCTGCAGTGGGCCTGCAGCTGGCATAACCATTCCTCCTGCTTGACTCCCTGATGACTTGTTGGGCCTCCCAGCCAGTGTTTGTACTGGTCAGGCCAGGAGGGACATGATCCAGCCCAGGGAGCGCTGAGACATTGGCTATCTCGCCCACCAGGCTAAGGCTGTGTGGAAGAGCAAAAAGCAGGGTTTCTTCCCTTTGTCTCCTCCTTATGTAACTTATATGGGACATCAGGTAGATAATTCAACATTCTGGGTCCCGTTTGTCCTTTAAGTAAAAAAAAAGGAGGGGGGTGTCTTTAATCCATATGTGCCCTCCTGCCAGAAATTAAATAAAGAGAAGCACTTTTGATTCCTTGAGGAAAGAAAGACTTGCTGCAACCTCAAGGTTAAGTTTGAATCCGCTGAGATACTTAGTATCAGGGCACACCAGCTGAAGCAGAAAGGATCTGAGGCCATGGCTGCTGCTATTTGGAACTTGTGATTCCAAAGAGCAAACTCTGGACAAAGCTGAATTTTTGATGAGCAATAGGAGTTTTTCTCTCTCACCCCTTTGTCTTTCAACCACAGAAACACATATAAATATGCTAGCTGTAAAGGCTTGACTTTCAGGGAATGACAAAAAGCAGGAAACTTGAGCAATAGCAGATGAATGTAATGTTGAAAACCATGACTCACATGCCATTATACAATGGTTCCAAACCTTTAGTGGGCTATAAACTCTCTGGAATATCTGATGAAAACGATTCTTCAGAAAAATGCACATAATGACCACACATAAAATTTGCATTTGTTATTAATCCCTGGATCTGGAGTTAAGAATTCTAGATTCGGAGTTCAGATTGTTTTTTTACAGGATATCTTGTCATTACAATGTCTTGCGGAGGCTAAGACTGATTCTTCCTATTTCATAGATTGGGAAAAGCTTAGACCCAGAGAAAGGAGACCATTGTTTTCCTTATTGGGAGCTTTGTGAGTCGTGATAAACTCAGAGTCAGACTAAAATTGGCATCTGGAGTTTGTAGTGTGACCCACGTGGAAATGAGAAGCCAGACCACTGAACGAGGAGGCCGAGGAGACAAGGCCCTGTGGAGTCTCGCAGGCCCTGAGCTCTGATTCCACCACTAGCAGATGGTGTGCTGGGGAATCTGCACCTCTTCTCATCCCTGGGGCTGGTTGCTTCTGTGTGAAATTAAGATTACTGACCCCGAGCTAGTGAACACATACTCGTAAGACTAACTAAAAATGATAATAAGGCCTTCTGCATGTAAGAATGCTCTTGAGGTGGTGATACTTATCTTCTCCAGATTAGCTGAATTTAAGAGCTTTCCTTTCCCTTTTCTAAGTGACTTGAGGCCTTTTGCCCACAGTGAAATTGGCATTAGGCCTTTTGTTTCTCCTGATTGTCACAGTCCAGAAGGATCCTCCGTCCCCCTCAATGATCTTGTCTTGTCAGCTGCTGTTTGAAAACATTCATAGCTCTGCTGGGTGGCTCAGTGTAGCGGTCTGCCAAAGAGCTGCTTCACAGAAACGACTTCTCGATGACTCATGAAGCCAGACCACATGTTCCAGTCACATCTCCCAGCACAGGGCAAGGACAGCAGCCACAGTGGTTGACAGCAAATGGGGGCTTTCTCAGAAACACACCCAGTTGGCTCAACCAGCAGCACAGGGTTTCGGAGATCACAGTTAGTAGGAGACAGAGTGGAGGCTGATGTTTTCCTCTTGAGTGGCTGAAAGAACATAATGCTTACAAAGCACCACGTTTCGCACCAGCTGGATCATCAGCCATGTCTTAGTTTTCATCAGGTATTTGAGTTCTGAAGATCACTAGGATTAAAATGAAAATGGTTTCTGAACGCACATGGAGTGCTCAGTCTCCTGAAGTGTGCAGAAATCAGCATGCTCAGATTTAATTTGTATTACTGCATCAATATGGATAGTATCTCTTATGTTAAAGCCATCAACCTTACCTAATTTCTTATCCTGGTTATTCTGCTCTTACAAACTGTTTCCAGAAATAACTGGTACATATATCCAGTGAAGGACAGAAATGGATTTAAATGTATTGAATATACAAAGCAATTTAAGGTAACAGTAGATGGCTCAGTCCTCCAAATTCACACCAGTATTTGCAGTGGTAGCTAATTGGTGGTTGTGGCAAATTATTTTTGTAATACCTTGTGAAGATTTTAAGAAAAATATGACTATATAGAATAGAGAACTAACAACTTTTGAATTTCAAATAATATTGGGTAGAAATGAAATATACTGGATTCCTGAGGACAGTGCGCCCCAAGGCGGGTTACTATGACTCTCCCAGGGTGCCCCTGAAAAGGTAAAGGATAAAGAGCAATTGAGGATCCGTAAACAATGGTCACTCTTCTAGTTTGATTTTTCAAAGGACAAGGACAATGCTACAAGGAAAGAACATCTAGATAGTTACGACCCACAGGACAGCAGGCTGTGATTAGTACTTTAATGATAATTCTACCACCAGCGATCTCTAGATCTGTCATCTTTAACTTTGTAATTTTTTAGCTTGTCCCTTCCGCCCCCAATTGTATGTTTTACTTATATCTCTGGTTTATTCTTTTCTGTTTCCCTATTGAAGACGTTCTTTTCCCTCTTAATTTTAAAATCAGATGAGGCCTAAATTCTTTCAAAGAGCAAGATCAATGAAATCAATTTGCTTTCATTTCCATGTATATCTCAGGTAATTTATTTTTCTCACTTGGGTTAATGGCTTCTGACTAGAAGAAGAGACTTCCCCATGCATTATAGGGAGACCTGGGACCTCACACTTGGAAGGAAAGCAAAGACCCCTAAAGAGAAGCTTTAATGGAAAGAAGCCGGAGTCATGGTCACTTTCAGTAATAGTTGAGACTCTGAACTTATCAGGGGTTGGTAAACTTTTTGTGTAAAGGGCTAGATAGTAAATATTTTAGGTTTTGTGGGCCGTGGGGTCTTTGTTCCGGCTACACAACTCTGCTGGTTGTAGCATAAAAGCAGCCATGACAACCCATAAACAAATTGGCACAAGTGTGTTCCGGAAGAACTTGGCACAAACAGGCCGGTTTACCCCACAGGCTTTCACTTGCCAACACTGCTTTAGAGGCTAGGTAGGGCGCTAGCAGTTCACCTTCAGACTAATGGATTTTCTAGCTGCTTCACCACTAAAGTCACTACTGTAAAACTCACCTTTCTCAAGGGGAGATCATCTTTCTGCTGTGGAAAGGGTCAAAAGTGTGCAGGGCCACTTGCATTGTTATCAGTTGGTGGCCTGTGCCCTTTGTTGATGTTTGTAAGGAGCACTACCATCTTTCCAGAAACACCTAACAGCTCCTCTGTCCAGACAGCGGGTGACAGGGTTCTCTGACTTCTCAAACATTGATACCAAAATACAATGTAAGAAGAATGGAAACAAGACAAGATATTTTCATTCTAAGTCTTGCTTTCTCTGGGCTGATTTTTTTTTTAAAGAATATGAATGGGAATACTAAGATAATTTTTTAAATTAGGCTAAAAAAATCTGTCACAAAATCACTTCATAGTTCTTTCCAGTGTTTGTGTAGTGTAGAAAATCAGTTTTGCATTACCGATTACCCTCTTATTTGCAGAAATTAAGGAATAGAGAGGGAGATTTTGTTCTCTGGCATGCATCTGTGAGCCCCTGATTTTCTCCCCAGTTACTTTTTTGAAGCCCCTTCTCTTTCCCTGGATCTCTTGGACATAACACTCCAATTCATATGCCTCTGTTCTTCTTTCTAGTTGAAAGGGTGCGCTGTCTTCCACAAGTTCAGCTGAGTCCTCTGCCCAAGACACTGACCCTGGCTTTCGCTTCTCAGATGAAGAAGACGTCTCTTTGCCTCACGGCAGACGTCCCTGAGGCAGACCTCTCCAGAGTGGACCCCAAGCTTGTGTCTAATTTGCTGCCCTTTCAGAGAGCTGGAGTCAAGTAGGTCCTGGATCTTCCTCTTGCTCTTACTTGCATTTCGTGACTCCCCACCAACTGGGTTCAGATGCTCCTTCTTTCATGAAAGCTCGTCTTTCACAGGCGTCTACAAGCACTTAGGCATTGAGCAGCCAGGTGTGCTGTTACCAAAGCCTGATTATAACCATTGATTTCAAATTCTGTGAGTTATCAAGACTCTGCCTTGCAGGTGTGCAGAACCCCAATTCAAACTAGTTGAAGAAAAGACTTCTAAGTAAGTGCATGTGGTAGAAAACCCAGGGTCTGGAAAGATCTCATCACGACTCTGTCCCTCTCTCACCCCACTTTCCTGTTAGTTTGCTTTATTCTTGGCTGGACGCTCCTCAAGTATGGCACCTGGGACTGCCAGGGGCTTCTGGCTCACATCCATCAGCTCAGTGACCCAGCGAAAGCACCTCTTTCCTAGGGGTCCCACCCCAAAATGCATGGGCTCTGATGCTGACGCTGGAACTGGTTAGTCCTTGTGGCTGGGGAGCTTGGAAGTCTTGTTGGTGAGTCTGGGTCATAGGCACAGCCCTGCAGTGACAGGGTAGGATCTGCCCCACACGAATTACTTGGACTGAGAGTGGGAGGTGGTAGTTTTCCAAAGGAAAGCCAGGGTGTGCTTATTATAGAAAGAATAAAGATAAATCTGTGGCCTGACATGTCCTTTTTTCCAGAGGTTTTTGGGAGAAGCAAAATGACAGGTTTTCTGAACTTGCCTTGTAGAGAAAACACAGGAGATTGAGGGGAGGGAGGGGGAGGTCTTGATGGTCCATCCGGAAATATGAAAGCCAGATCTGTTAATAGGCAGTGTGGTTGGAGAAGAGTCCCATGCAAGGGGAGGAACAAAACTGTCAGTAGCCCTGACAAATGCAGGCAGCTGTCTGCATACAGCCCACGGTGACGTTTTGGTTAAAGCTTGGCTACTGTCTCAGACACACTTTGTCCTGGGTGTGGTTTTGGCAGAATCACACCTTACTGCAGGCCCAGCGCCCCAGCTACCCACCCCCTCATCTTCCTTTCCCTCACCTCCATCGCTCAGGGGTAGCATGCTTTGCCATTTCATTCCTCATCTGTTGTTACGTCCTTTGGGCCATTGTTTTACCCAGTCTAAGGGTGGTTTTTCCTTTGTTCTTTTCATTCTCTGGCTCCTTCATTAACGTTGCCCACTCTGCGTTGAGCATCAAGTTCTTCGCGGCTCCAATAGGTCCTTGAGCCCGTGTGGTGCGTGGGGGGCCTTGCCATTTAACCTCCTCACCCCTGGGGGCGCCGCGTGCGTCAGGCAGCGTGGCCCCCAGCTCTAGGGCTCTGAAAGGGCTAATGGTACTAATAGCCTCCTTTCGCCACTTTCTAATTAAATCCAGGTTTTAACTTTCATTCTGTCAAGAGGAGGGGTTTGGTGTTGAGGGAAGAGGACCATGAATTCCATTTTTTCAAATTTTGTTTCTGTATGTAAGATTCCCTTGAACTTGTGGAGCAAAATCCCTTAGAGACCTACGAGCTGCCTCAAATGACCACACGGTCTCTGGAGAGACACATGAGTCGAGGCTCAGGAAGGCAGCGTGGCCGAAAGTCCCTCAGCTCGCACGGGCGAAGCGGGCGTAAGTCCGTGTGTTCTGATGCCGAGTGAGTGTTTTTCTGCTGGGCCCACCTGCTCTGCAGAGGACAGCATCGGCTGTGTGATCCTTTCTCTTTCTGCCCAGGTGTTTGCTTTGCTTTGTTCTCCTTCTTGGCTGCTTGGTTCCTTAGCTGGGCTCCCTCGGTGCAGGGAAGAAGGAAAGACTGAAATTCAGGGGTCCGTTCTGCTTTGACAATGGCCGTGTGGACATTGTCGATGGTTGTGCCGTGGAGGCCGCAACCCAGGGCCTGCGGGTTTGCGGCTTCGGTGCTCCCTGTGAGCCCTGGCCACCGGTTTTGTAAATCAGAAAGTGAGGCAAAAATAAGTCTTTTCATTTGCCTCCCTCTGTCTGTCTGTGTCATGGGTTGATCCTGGAAATGGTCTAGAAGATTAAACTGAGGTAGGTGTGCCGACAAGAAGCTGGGCCTGTTCAGAGAGGGGCGGTAGCCACTGCCCCGGGGATGCCAGAAGGGACAGTGCCTCTCACTGGGTGGGCCATGGTGACTGCTGGGAGGGCAAGGAAGTGCGATGAGCCGATGCCCAGGAAGGAAGTGCCGCGGCAGGATGCCCGTTGTCTGCAGGCACCGCTGAGCCCGGGCGTGCTGGCCTCATGCCAGCCACAGAACGGCTGCTCCGCTTTCGGCCTGTGTCGGACGCTGGCCTTTGAGGGCGGTTCAGAAAGGCCCCATGCAGCCTAGAATTCCTGTCGGCCGTACCAGCTGCTGATTAGAAGGGGTTATATTCTCTGTCTTTACTGTGTGAGAAGAAAGGAAAGAAAAATAGCTGGTTGTCTGGCTTATTATCAGGTTTCTGGGCAAATGATCTGTTTTTCAGGAATCAGGTGAATGACGACTGGTGTTTGGAGCAGGACACCAGACACATGGCACTAGGGATCCTACTGGCTTTTCACTGAGTCAGCAGGTGACTCTAGCAAGTCATTCCCACTGTTTGTGTCTCGACTACTTTTCTCCTTTTTGAACATTGTCCTGGCCCTTATGGTGCTGTCAAGCACTGTTTCAAGTGCTTTACTAATTAACTTTATTAATCCTTCCAACAGTCTCTAGGGTAGATCCTGTTGTTATTCCCATGTATGGCTGAGGCACAAGGAGGTTACTAACTTGCCTCTCTGTGGTGGAGTGGGGATTCCAGCTTAGGCCAGTTTTGCTCCAAAAGAGTGGAATACACCCTGTTCACAAACTGTTAGCAAGAGGTGTTGTACTGGAGGCTGCTGCTCCCTCCTAGACAAACACCCTGCTCCCCCTCCCGCTCCCCCTCCTCTGCAGCACCTTCTTGTCTTCGCTGGCGCCTCCCCTCTGCCCTTACGCACACAGCGTCCTCTCTGGGCTTCATCTCTGATTTCTCTCCTCCGCTTCTGGGCATCTCTGTCACATGAACAAGTGCACCCCTTTCGGCCCCTCCTTAGAAACTGTTTCCCACTGTCTTTCCACTTACATTGGGCTGAGGGTGACTCTTCTTGCAAACTTCCTCCTTGGGCTTCTGTGACCCTATTATGTTGTAGACCTTCTATCTACCTGTTGGCCACCAATTCATGTTTTCCTGATTTTGACTCCTTTTTAAGTTATTATCCTTCTTCCCCCTAACTGACTCCTGCTTTTCCCTCTTTGGGGAGCAGGTCTCTTCTTACGAACAGGGCCCCCACTGGCTGGCGCAGAGCCCACACCAAGCCGTACGTCCTACTTTACATGGCGGCGTGGTGGCAGGTGAGTGCCTGCCCCCAGGAAAGGTGCTGTGTCTCCATCCTTACCTTGTCTGCTTTCAGTTTTGCCATCGCAAAAGGAGGCCGCCTGCTACTTGCTGACGACATGGGCCTGGGGAAGACCATCCAAGCCATCTGTGTTGCAGCCTCCTACCGGAAGGAGTGGCCGCTCCTGGTGGTGGTGCCATCATCTGTGCGCTTCACCTGGGAGCAGGTCAGGTCCCTTTGTGGCGTGGTCTTGGGAAGGGAGGTTTTCCTCGGGCTTAGGGGCCTCAGCCAACAGCATGGGTATAGGGCCTGAGGTCTTCAAAGATCCTGTTTCAGCCGAAGGCGCGAGTGGAGAAGAGATGGCCTCTTGAGACTGGGCTCGTGGGTCTCTGAAGTAGAACCCATCACACCTCCAGAGGAGAAATCCAAGGAGTCACAGAGCTCAGACTTACCTCATTCCGTCGGCAGGCACTTCCTGAGTACCTCTTGCACCCCTGTTAATGGCACCCTTCATCTGCACCACGCTTAATTTTCAAAATATTTGACCTCCTTTAGTTCTTATAATCTTATGGTAGCCACGTGCAGTAGGCACAGTGGGTATTCTCCCCATTTACAGATGAGGAAACTGAATCTCAGAGAGGGTGAGCTCCACACTTCCTGCTCATGAGGAGCCATGCAGAGCCTTGAAGTTGCGGCTCCTGTCTTCTCGGCTCTGGGATTTTGCACTCTGCAGAAGGTGGTGAGGGCAGGAGGTTCCCCATCTACTGGGTACCTTTATAGCTAAAGAATCTGACATGAAGTCAGCTTTATTATCAGTCAGCCTTGAGCTTTGTCTGTCATAAACCCAAGATCAGAGTGGTTCTGTGAAATGAATAAAAATCCGTTTAAGCAGACTTGATGAAGAAGGAAGCCCCAGCCCATCGTCTGCAGCTTTTTTCAGCTTTGTGCTGCCGGTGGCGGCTGTCGGCTTACTCACACCGTGGCTTCTTCCTAAGCCCCCGATGAGCCGCTCGTGGGGAAGAGGCAGCTCTGCCTGCAGCCGTTCAGCCTGGTGTCCAGACGTGCCCTTCCAGCTGAAGAGGAAACAAAACTTTAAAATTGTGCATTGAAACAGCACCACACTCTTTTTCTGTCCCCGCGGTGCAAATTCTGCCAGTACCTCTAGAAATGAATAATTGAACACATATTTATTTTGTGTGTGTTAGATTCCCACAGCACCCTCCGACGTTCCAGGGAAGGGTCAGATGGTCAGATGAGACTGGAGAAAGGACCAGCATTCCCTGTATTAGAATAGTGTCAGCCCAAGCACGCCTGGAGAGCTCCCAGACACTGACGGGGTGCCTGGTGGCCTTCTGTTGACCCTAGGTGCTGGCTTTGGCTAGAGATGGCAACACTGCTGGTGAGAGCAGGCGCTTTGTAGAAAATATCACCTTTAGTGCCTTCAGTGTATCAAGCTGCGCTAAAAATTCCTTTATAGAATCTTAAAAGAGTCACATTCTTTCTCTGCAGAAGCTTGCCGTCTAGTTAGAGGGCCCAGAAATGAAGTCCCGAACTCCACAAAGTAACTGCTCTGACTACCCTTGCCTGTGAAGGAGGGAAGCATTCTGTTAGTGGAAAGGGAAGGGGAAATGGATGGGCTAAGAGGAAGACAGAGATGGTTGCCGTTTGTCGGGACGGGGTTACAGCAAGTGTGGGAGGACGTGGAGGAACAGAGACGGAGCTGGTTTTCAGGAAGCGTTAACATTGGCCCACCCTGAGCGCGTGCGGTTGATGAGTTGGCTGGGGTCCCAGCTGGGAGTTGCTGGGCCAGATCCTCATTTTGGGTTTGCTCTCTCCTGTCATCCCCAGGCCTTCCATCAGTGGCTGCCATCTCTGGACCCAGGCCATATCAATGTCGTGGTGACTGGCAAGGACCGCCTGACAGCTGGCTTGGTCAATATTGTCAGTTTTGACCTTCTAAGAAAGTTGGAAAAGCAGATAAAAAAACCTTTTAAAGTTGTCATCATTGTAAGTGACTTGCTGAAATCTTGAAGTACTTTATCTCGGTGGAAACTTCCTCCCTAAAAGCCCCCAAAACTTTCATGTCAGTACCCTCATGGATCCTCACTTGGTCTCTAGAGGAACAGAAATCATTGTCTTCATTTTGTGGTGACCTGACATTCCATTTCTCTCAGCGGTTCTCAGCCCTGGCTGCATATTAGAATTTCCGGGGGAACTTTTGGAAAATGCAGTTTACTGGGTCTGCGCTGAGGGTTTCTAGCCTGTCTCCCCAACATGAGGTCCTGTGTGGAAGCCCACAAGTGGACCCCAGGCCGCCCGGGGGCTCCTGGAACTGCTGCCGTGAGACTGCATCTGGTGCCCTCTTACCAGAATGGTTCAGGCATACTGTTCAAACAAACAGTTAATAAGTACTTTTCCAACAGATGGAAAGACACTCCCTCCTCTCCCAGGAAAGCACTTTTTATTCTAGTCATTTTTGAAAAGATGGCTTTGCTGAAGCCCTGCTCCCAGACATGACGGCACGCCTTTCCTGTCTGACTTTCCTTCTCTCTGTCTCAGACTGGACCTGCCTCTCTGTCAGTGCTCACTGTATGACAAGGCTGACAAACAAAAATTCTGAAAGGGGTGCAGTTTTTTCTACCTCTGCCCCATTTGTACAGTTCCCAACCCCAGTTCAGGGAACCACTAACAAGCATCCAGGGGTGAAGCCTTGTGGTGGATGATTGCCAATGCAAGTTTGCCCACGTTTTTCCTTTTGGCAAAACAGCTGAACGCAGTGCCTCCAGATGATATGAAAGGTTCTTTATTCAAATGTGTGAATTTTAAAAGCCAGTGGTATTTTCCCTCTTGGAAAAATAGAATGCTGACTGTGGCTTCTCGAATCTTGATGCTTAAAGTTGAGGTGTGTATTTTATCCAGAAGGAGAGAAAGGAAAGAGCATTTAGGATTCCCAGAGAAGTGGAGCCTCAATCTTGAGCCTCAGGATTGTAGTAGAGACTTCGTGCCTTGGGTTTCCCAGCACAGGGCTGGCTGTTGGGGGGGGGGGGGGGGCGGGGGTAGGTGGGGGATGCATTCATCCCTTGGTCCAACCAGCATTTGAGTACCAGCTCCACACCCTGCACAGTGCTGTACCCTAGGTGGGGAGGGAGGACAGTCAGTAGGACAGACAGACACCGCCCAGATCATTAGACCACATTTTGGTGCTTTCGTGGACTTGTGAACTAAGTGTCACGGCAGCTCAGAGAAGGATTTGTTATGATATGGACATGAGAATCATACTGTGTTCATAGCATAAGCAAACTTAAATGTTTATATTTTTTCAAAGCCAAAATGTAACAAATCTTTCGGGGAGCCATTTCTGCTTTGGCACAAATTCAGGTGTGGCTTTGAAAAATGTCAGCCTGCATGTGAAATGAGAACATTAAAAGAAGTCCCCCAGGATGATGGTGATGGTGCTACAATGTGTAGGAAGAATAACGCCTTCATTTCTCAAGCGAGTTCCTGCGTCAGGTACTTGATATATAGTCGCTGGTCTTCCCAATGGCCCCTAGACAGACACTGTCCCCATTTAACAGCTGATGAAAACCGACAGAGAGGTTACATAATTTGCCCACAGGCATGGAGCTAGCACAGTGGAGAGTCACTGGACTGTGTCTGGCTTTAGAATTCCTGTGTTTCTGTTTCTGACTCAACACTGCATCTGCCGTATGACTTAGCAAACCACTGACGACCACTAATGGCTTGTTCTTCAGTTAAGGAAGATCCCTGTCCTCTTCCTACTCCAGAGAATTGCTGGAGGAAGGCATGAAGTGGTGGTTCTGGATGTTACACATCTCAGATGTCACCACTTTGTGTATGAAGCTATTCCTGTGGTTCGTTTTAATAGTGGTACACTGTTACCCTTTGGTTAAAGGGTCCATTCCCTTCCATATCCTCTGGACTTCGTGCTATTTTCTCTATAAAACCCTTTTTCTTGGCTGTCATGCAGGTTCATCATCCGAGAGGAGCAGGAATGTTATACCCCAGGTTTCTGGGAATAGATGCAGTGACATTTGGGGATTCATCTCACATTCCCCTGCATTATGCTTTTGAGGTCTTTTTTTTTTTTTTTATTATTCTTCCTAGCCGAAATAGAACCAGGGGGTGGGGGGACTTATAGGTCTTCTTTAGCCATCAGCCAGAATCTTCCTGGAAATCCCTGTCCAAGGGCGACTGATACCACTGAGTGCTTATTAAGTGGCAGGACTGCGCTAAGGGCTTTTTATGTATGTTAGCCAATTTAAGACTTACGACAACCTAATACATTAGGTTCTGGTATTATACCCATTTGACAGATGAAGAAACTGGCACTGTAGAAAGGTCAAGTAGTTGCTTAGAGTCACATAGCAAGTAATTGGAATGTGTACCAAAGTAGAAATGTTCCCCCTAAATACTAAGACTGTATTAGTTACTCATTGAGCTTTAGAAAATATGACATTTTCTGGGTTGCTTATGCATAGAATAGAGAGCTATAAATAATTAAACTCCACATTCTAAGCATGGCAGTTGGTCCCTTGAGGGCAGAAATCCTGTCTTCTTCCCTCCTCCAACTTTCCACAGTTCTTTGTCATACCTGCTTTAGTGACATCACGTATAACGTCGTCTGACCAGTTGTCAGTGTAGCTGATATCCTTCCTGCGTTGCAAGCCCCTGAGGTCGAGGGCTGGGCCCCAGTGCAGGGCACACAGTAGGTCTTCAGCACACTTTGCTTCAGTGCCGGGCAGATGTCAGGTGTGTCTTACAGAGCAGAAACCGCCTCTGGCAATTTGTCTAGTATAGCCTGCAAAGTGGGCAGGGCAGGGCAGTCTCTGACTCCACTTTATAGGGGAAAGCTGTCCTAAAGAGAGGAAGTGACTTGCCCAGAATGCAGTGGAGAAACTCACCAGAGCCTGGGTCCTTACTCAGGCCCACAGCTGTCTCCCTGAGTGAGAAGGTGCTGAGGGAGAATCCTCGACGCGATGCCATGCCAGGGTCAGCTTACCGTGGGCTCTGTTTCCGTGCACGAGGATTTGACTTGTTCACCTACATGACTCTTTCTTTTCAGGATGAATCTCACTTCCTCAAAAACATTAGGACTGCCCGCTGTCGCGCAGCTTTGCCCCTCCTCAAGGTGAGTCCTGCCAAGGGTGGAATTGGCACCTGAGCCCACTCGGCATTGAGATCTGCAGTAGTTTGCCCTGCTGGTGTGGAGTCCAAGGAAAGCAGGGGCTGCAAGTTCAAGTTTAAGACTGTGGGCCGTGGATGCAACTTAGGGTCAACTTAGGGCATCTCTACTTAGGGTTGTGGTGCTAGATTGTGTTTTCCTCCTCCTATCCTGCTGAGGAGCTCGTGGTCCTGCGGTTGTCTCTGCCTCTCAAAGGTGAAGACCTGTGGGCGGTTCCAGGCCAGGTGGGCAGTGCACCCCAGGTCCTCCGGGCTCCTGGACAAGGCCGAGGGGGTGCCTCCAGCAGCGTGTCCTCAGTGGCCCAGCAGAAACTGCCTGTCCTCTAAGTCCCTGTGGGGCACGGCTTCTCGTGGTGCTCTGGAGCCGAGGGAGACGAGAGAGGGATGCAGAGCCAGGCCGGTGGGTATCAGCAAGGAGCGCTGGCAGAGCTGAGGCGTGCCCTGGAAGCCAGTGCCCCCTCCTCGAGCCTCCCTGAGCTGTGTTGTTTACGGGAGGGTCAGCCGTCCATCCGGTCCTGCGGTGGTCTAGGGTCTGAGTTGGTGCTGGCTGACGGAGTCCTGGCCACAGAGCTTGGTGGGGGCAGGGGAGGGGGTTTCGGGGGCCGGGGGTGCGTCGTAGCTTCTAATCTGTGTATGAAAGGATTGTTTTGACTGATTGATGTGTGCCAAGCAAGTTCCTGTCTCATCCACGTGGCCCTCCAGACCCATGCTTTGTGTCCATTCCGAGGGAAGACCCCTGCCCCAAATTTCCTTCCATCCGTTTATACTGAGCTTTTTCTTAATATTGGGGAGAAATAGTGAAGTTGGAAAAGTAGCTCTTTCTATCATAACAAGGCAGGGCTCTCAGAGGGGAAGTCAGGGAAATCTTTGTGTACACGGAGCAAACAAAAGCGCGTGTTTGTCCTGTGCTCTGTTGCTAGTTATTATTTACTTGCATATTGTCTCGTGCCTCGTGTTGCACCAGCATTTTAAAACTGCAGCTTTTATTGCCTAAAAGAAGCTTGAAGCTCTACCTCAACAAGGGAAAACCACTGCATTAGATGTTGGCGCAACTTACTGGCGTTTGAAAATTAGCTTCCCGGGTCCGCCTCCCCACAAGACATGCGCACTTGTCTACTCATTTCAAGTTTGGTTTTGTTTTAGGAATAACAAGTTACGTGATCATAACAAGTAATATGATACACCTTCCAAGGCAGGGTTATGCCATATGCTCCACACTTAAAAATAAAAGTCCTTTACTTAAAATCCTCCATCCTCCGCTCGTATTACCCATAAATATGAGAGCCCTGTATGGACGCTTTGAAATGAAATGTTCCCAGAGTGCTGCTGATCCTTCTTTCTGGAGGCTTTAATATGTACTCTTTTGAAAAATGTTAATAGATGTTGGCACTGTGGTTCCCATATTAGAGATATAACTAAAATCTGTACCCCCGATTGTTTAGACAAAAGGAACTGTGCAATGGATAGATTATATCACTAAAGGAATAACGGGAGAGCCGCTCAGCAGCGTCTTGTTCATTCGGCCATTGCCTGGTCGGGCGCGCGGGACTGCATACTGGGTTCTGAAATGTGTGCTTCGGAGCCGAGCCTTTTAAAGCAGCATTTACATCTTTAATATTGTGGGCATATTTCAAAGTGACATATTTAAAACAAATCTTTTAACCCTTATTATACCACTCTGCATTTGCTGTAGAACTTGGGTGAATTAATAATAAAATAGGAGTCGTGAATACAGTCTGCTGTTGATGAAGGTGTCTTGACGCCACTCCTATAACGTTGACTTCTCCTGATGCTGGACTGTTGTCAGGATTGAGTGGACATGGGGGTGAGGCATTTTGTGTTACTCTCTGTTAACGAAACCTTTCACCTCTGCTGTATTTTCGTTTAGATTGGAATTTCTCAACCTGGGCACTATTGATTTTGGGGGGCTGGATAACCTCTTGCTGTGGGCGCTGTCCTGTGCATTGTAGGATGCTGAGCAGCATCCCTGGCCTCTACTACTAAATGCCAGTTGTGCCTCTACATTTACGTGTGACAACCAAAACTGTCTCCAGATATCTCCTGGGGGGCTAGTCACTTCTTCCCATCTCTGCTGAGAACCACTGATCTAGATACGCTAAGGAAAAGAATCTTAATATTTTTGGAACAAGAAGAGAGTTAGGAAGAAGTAAAATATGTCTTCAAAAATCCAAATAGGGGTAAAGGGAGTCAATTGTATGGTGATGGGCAGCAACTAGACTTTTGGGGATGATCACTTTGTAGTGTGTACAGATGTCAGATAATAAAGTTGTACAGCCCTGGCTAGTGTGGCTCAGTGGATTGAGCACCAGCCTGTGAATCAAAGGGTCGCTGGTTTGATTCCCAGTCAGGTCACATGCCTGGGTTGCAGGATATGTCCCCAGTTGGGGTGCGTAAGAGGCAAGCACACATTGATGTTTCTCTCCCTCTCTTCCTCCCTTCTCCTCTCTCTAAAAATAAATAAATAAAATCTTTAAAAAAAAACAAAAAAAAAAACTTGTGCACCTAAAACTTATGTAATTAAAAGAAAAGCCATATGAGAACCTAATTTAATATCACTTGATTGTTTCTCTAACTCATGCATCTCTTAGAACTATATTCTGATAATATAGTTCAAGATTTTTAATATTTCAAGGTTTTTCAGCAAATGCGCATGAAGAGATAATTAGTTGTTATCGTCTGTGAGATAGCCGGGCAAGGTCAAGTCCAGAAAATGTGGATTTCATAAATGATGTTATAGAAGACATGTTGCTTAGACTAAGAAACCGGTGTCATTGTCCCCTGGGAACTGTGGCACCTCTTTTTCCATAGCACTATTTGCCTAGACTAGTAAGCAAGGTTCTCTTTTTATATATAAATGTGGCAGGCGAGATAGAAAATGATAAAAAACACTTATATAATCATCTTTCATCCCTCCAGCAGTGAAAACCGCTGTTAACGGTTTGGTTATTTTTCTAATATGTCAGTCTAGGGCAAGACTATCATTTTTAATGGCTGTTGAGTGTCTGTTACGTGCACAGATTTCATAATTTAACCCTTAGTGTCAGACATTGTTTTGCTGTTATAAATAATTCTGCAAATCAATATCATCTGTATATTCGTAGCTTTCTTACTTTGTCCTTTTAAGACAAATTTCTGTGCTCAGAATTGCTAGGTCATAATTTTACCTTCTGGTGGACGCCTGTGAATTCCAGTCTGGCCAGTCTCGCCTCCCCTCCCACTCAGCCGGACACCGGGTCCCTTTCCCCACTGCCTCCAGCTCCAAAGGTCAGCAGTGTGTTCCCTTCGGAGCAGTGAGGTGTGCTTGGGTTTTCTTTAGCTGTGTTTTCCTTATAGTGCTTTTTATTGTTACAACAATATTATAACATTATTAACAATATTTAATTATTTCTTTAGAGGGAAAAAGGCCCCCAGAATCCCACCATTATTTCCTAATAAACAACTGTTTCTCTTTTTGTGTGCGTGGCTAGATGAGATGAGAATAGTGGTCTAAAATGTATGCGCTTTTTCTTTTTCTTTTTTCATTAAAGTAGTTTAAATAGATGACATAAACAAATAATACAAAAGGGTATAAAGTAAAAATTACTCCTCCCACCTCTGGATCTCCAGTGCCTTGATCTTCTTCCCCAAAGGCAGCCATACTTACCACATTTTCAGGTTTACCTCTAAAAATTAACCCGTGTTCACATAAGCACACACGTGTGTTTCCTTTCTCCCTTCTTAGAGTGTTCTACAACCACGGTTTTGCACCTGCTGTTTTTTCTCTTAATAGTGTGTCTTGGGAATCATTCCCCCTCATTCCAGGTGACTTGACCTCATTCTTACAAATATAATAGAGAATATGCTCTTGAATAAATCTGTCACGATGTGTTTTATCTGTTCCCTTTCGATGGATTTGTAACCAGGCTTTGGCTGTTGCATACAGTACAGCAGTGACCATCTTTTCATATGATGTGCAAGTGGAGGGTAGAAAACACAGTTCCTCTGCATCTAGAAGACATGGCGCTCTGCCCCAGGGTGTCCAGACTACAGAAGGAGTCCCTGTGGTCCGACTGTCCTGATAAATTTTCTCAATTTCATCACAGAATCAGTCTTAAAATGAAATCACGGGACTAATACTTAAGTTAAAATAGACTGTTTTGTCCAAGGGAAAAAAAAACAACCTACGTTATGTGTGCTACATTAGTAATACTATACACCAGTGTTTTGTGTGTCTTGGTTCAAAATCGCATAACTTTAATCAGCTGTAACTATAGGGTGTGGCAAAAGTAGGCTTACGGTTGTGAGCACCTACAAGGTACCATTTTTTATGTGAAATATGCCGACCTAACCGGAGACTCAGAAAGGCCATTCATCAGGTATCACTGAGTGGTAGGTGGCTCTCTGCTGATCTTTGGGGTGGTCTCTGGTCAACAATGGTCAGAATTATACCATTTGTCTTGATTAGGTCTTGTTTGTCATGGGAGCTGAAATTATCAGGAGCAGTGAAGAACAGAACCTCAATCTTCTACCCAGACTGCAGTCCCTGGATTTCTCCTAAACATTGAGTTTTCCCTCTAGTGCTCGGGCTTTAAATTTAATGGCAGATGTTGACTCTTTTGTTACTTCCTGGGGAGTGGTCATGATCCTGCTTTTGATCTGTGTACTTTTGGTCACTTGTACCTAAACTATGCTTGTCACTATCCTTATTTCCGAAGATTCTATGATGGCTTCTGAACTAAAACAGAGCTCGATGTCCCTGCCACATCAGGACTAATGAACATTGGGACATTTGGGTGGTATGGGCCTGACCTCTTTGGTGTCACCGGTCTTCTCATGTTCTATTTTTAGATCATAGGAGATTTTGCCTGTAGCATAAGCTTTACTGGGAGTGCCATTAGGAATGATATTGGCAATAAGAATGGAACTAAGCTTTGGGGAGCATGACTTTTTTCCGAGTCTGGGGTCTTGATGAAATGATATAGCCAATCAGAATAATTCAGTAAAGCAAGTTATTGGCTCAGGTTGGGAAAAAATAGAGGTATCTATAGAAAGTGACGAAGAAGTCCCAGGTTGCTTCTTGTATGAACTTAAAAAACAGCTTCAGCTCTTCTTCTACAATAGGACATTCTCTTGGCTTATATTTTAAAATCTGTGTGCAGGTTATCTACTTTGAATTACTTCATTGGATTCTCCTTGGCAAATTATATATTCCAATTTGTCCTGCTATCAACCTTGAAGGCCGTCTGCCCCTGACAGTGTCTGCCCATGTGAATCACATAATTTCTCTCAGACCAAACAGAAATTATTTTTTACATTGTTCCATTATAGATTTCTAGGGTGCTGCTTTCTTCCCTTAGAGGAATTAACAGTAAAGTATTCAGTGCAGTGTTGATTTATGTCATTTTATGCGTTTATATTTTCCTAGAGTGGAAGTTCTCAGAGGTGGAGGCTGACATACAGATGATGTGCAGCTGGGCATGATTAAAGGCATTATGGATGACAGTGGTGACAATACGAACATGTTGGGGCTGAGCAGGGAGCAGGCTAAGTCATTTCATCACCGATAAGACTCCGTTCTGGTTTCTTTTCAAAAGCTGGCCTTTTTCCATAACGCTGCCTCTACTTCCCGACACCCACAAGCGTCCATTATCAACGGTTCTATCACCCTCTAGCCTGGGCAGTGTATGGGAGAACCAAGTCAGTATTGAGTCTATTCTGTAAGTGTCTGGCAGAGGACTGGGAGTGAATTTCCATCACCTGATCTCAGCGCCGCCGCCCAGGCTCTATCCCCAGGCAACAATAGCAACCACCTGGGAAATAGGTTTGGGATGATGGGCTGATTTTCTCTTATTGATAAGACTTTTCATTTTCCCTGGTTCATTAAAATGGTCTTGAGCCAAGGCAAGCTATGCTACAGGCGTCATTCAAGAAGCTCATTGTTATTTTGATGAGCCTGCATTAAACTGTGCAGGAAATTAGAGCGCCTGGGTAATTGAACTGGGGAAAATTATAGCTGGAGAAATTCATCGCTCTCCTGTCATAATGGAAGTCGGTACTGGCGGCTGCTGAGAGGGCAAAAGTGCATCTTGAGAATTGTACATACTGTATATTTATAAGGAGTCATTTCTCTTCCCTCTGTTGCACCTTTATTTATTTATTTTATGAGGCAAGTGTATCCGCTAAAAAACCCAATTTCCTCCCCCAGGTGATTTACTGCATGCAGCTGCCTTATACTGCTTTATACTGCTGTCATTAACTCAAGGTTACGGTGGTTAACAAGCTATTTCTAGACAGCCGAGCTCCACAGTAGGGTCCCTTCCCAGAGCTGAAATGAATTTCATCGCCAGAAATCTTTTGCGATTACATGTTCTAGCACAGAGGTGGGATGTTCGGGTCTGACCCTCTTGGGTCAGGTAGGTGTCGGGGTTGTGAGAAACCTGAAGTGTGTCATTGGAGTCAGCCAATTTTTATTTCCACTCTGCCCGATGCTGAGCTACCGCAGACCCAGGCTGCGTAGGGGAAATGGATCTAGATCCCATCTTTGAAGTCCATATTAACTTCAAAATGAGCTTCAGTCAGGAATCTTGAGGCTCGAAGCAGTGTGCAGCTGAGTTAGCGATGGCCTGTTTTTCCCTCTAAAGAAAATCAGATTGCGGCTTATACACTTTGTCCTCCGAGTGAGGTAGGGCTGGTCCTAGGTGACATTACCTGCTCCAAAGTTCACACTTGCATGTCAGAATCCACACAGGAAGTTCAGGCCTATTGCTCTCTTCCCTGCCTCCACTTCCTCTTCCGGTGCTGGATTCTTTGAGTTTACTCCGTGGTCTGCAGGACACTAACTAGGTTCCTTATGAACATTTTTCAGCATACAGTGCACATTATTCGTTACTTACTGTGTGCCAGGCACTGTGCTACAGAAAATGAAGGTGAACCCAGCTGAGTCCCTGATGTCAAGAGACTTGCAGTCTAGCGAGGGAGACAGAAAAGACGGAATTCAGTGTCATGTGCTAAGTGCCAATGTAGAGATGGGCAGAGGGGGCTGCAAAGGCTGCTTAGACGGTGACCTCCAGCCACTCACAGAGTCACACCACGAGGCTCTCAGGACATGCATGCTCTTTTTCTTTGGTCCTAGCGCCTTCACTTAGAGGTCCCAGGCTGGGGGCCCCACAGAGCTCTAGAGTGTGGCTGGGCTTTAGAGTCTTTGGAACCTAGATCCACCTCGGTTCTGAGATGGATAAACCTGAGAACTGCCAGTGATCAGAGTGCCCAGGAACCGAAAGGGGTTGGTGCTAGTTTTCAGGGGGCTTTGCCGTCCCTGGGGCACCTGTCTCATTGGGGCATTTGGGATATTTCCCACGTGCTCCTCTGTATTCTCAGCATCTCTGGCTGTTTGTTCCCTAGGTCGCCAAGCGCGTGATCTTATTGTCGGGCACACCAGCCCTGTCGCGACCAGCAGAGCTCTACACACAGATCGTTGCTGTCAAGCCAACGTTCTTCCCTCAGTTTCATGCCTTTGGACTTCGCTACTGTGATGCCAAGCAGGTGACTATTCTTGCTTTCTTCACCAGCCCACCCATCTGTCACCCTGATTTTGACACTGACCTTTCTGTCCCTGTCTCTGACGATGGTATGATCAGAAGAGCACTGACCAGGAAGCTGAGCTGATTTTAACTCTGCTCTGACCTGGGAGTGCCCTTGGGGTAAGATGAGAACAATCCCTCCTAGTTTCCATGCTTATAGTGATTCCAGGTTGGTGTTTTCCAATAAAGGGACCAGTGGCTAATGCGCAGGTGCGTGGAGCTCAGAGAACCAGAGCTCTTGCTGAGAGGATGGTGCTGAGGTGAGCTGCAGGTGAGGCGTGACCCTAGGCAGAGGGAGAACTATGAGAAAATCCTCTGAGAAGGTGAAAGCAAAGGCAGAGGAAGCCTTTGAGCAGGTGCAGAGGGGAGCATGATCTCAAGCTGCCTCGGTGGGCTGTCTTCAGTGAGCTTGGCTCATCCCAGTGAGTGGAGCCTCTGACCTACACAATATTTCTACAAATATGGAGCCAGGGCAGCAGGTACTTCAGGAGCTACAATCTGTGCAGCCTCCATTCTCCAGAAATGACAGAGGAAGCCTTATAAACACAAAGACCGTGACAATGAAAATCTCGATTTCTAAAACCTCAGTATTTTTTTTTTTTAAGTGAAAAAAAAAAATAAATAAAGTGCATTTAGTGACATGGGGAGATACAAGAGTGAAAAAAAATAGGATACAAACTTTTCCCTCCATTCCTCCCCTCCTTCCTTCCTTCCTTTCTTCCTTTCTTCCTTTCTTCCTTCTTCTCTCCTCCTCTCTTATATGACTGGAAGGTAATACACACTAAAATGATTACTTTTATAAGCCGAGAAAATCAGCATTTAAAAAAAAGTTTAAATTACATTATTTACGAATCCCAAATTCCTCCTGTGGGGCCATTGAATCCATTACTGTTCATTAATCTGATCAAGCCAGTTGCGCATGGGACACTGCTCTCCTCACAGGTTCCTTTGTGTCTCTTCCGAAGCCATCCATTTCAAAAGGGTGGCCTTGCCAGACAAAGGACGACTGTCACAAGATAAATCGGTCACTTTGTTTTCATCTTGGTCCTCAGTTTTTCACTTATGAGTATAGGTCATAAAAATTCTAGCCACTACAAACATTCTCTCTGGTAAGCCAGAGGAAAGGAGCTGAGGAGGCTGAGAGAAGGGAAAGTTGCCTGTTTTTCTCTGTTATCACCAGATCTCCTCATCGGCCAGTAGATCACAGGTCACGTGCATGGTGTGTGTGATCTCCATCTTCACACGGGTGAATTTTGCAGAGATTCCCTGTGCTAGGACGTGGCGTAAGCGTTGGCCGGTACCATGCTCACCTGCAGTGTGGGGCTGACTTCCGTGAGCAGAGAAACACAGAGAGAATGGGGCTGCTGCCCGTGCTGGTGGCCTGGTCTTGTACAGACTGATCAGACGGACATTCTGTCACCCTTGGCAGTAATTAATGCTGCCAGTTGCCTTTTTAGAGTACACAGGCAGGTGCTAGGTCTGGCCCAAGCGGTTGTGAGGTCTTTCTATGAGACTCATAATCCATAAATGCCTCCCTTACGTAATCCTTTCATCTCCACTGTGCTTCTCCCTGCCTTCTACAGGTTGAACTAGGCCTTCCTGCCATGGTTCTGTAGCAGCCAGGCCACTGCAGAGTGTGGTAGAGCATGGCCAGCGCTTCCAGGACGTCCTCTCTGTCCTTGTCTGTGGTCATGTCTCCCTTCCAGGTCAGCACTGTCTTCATGGTGCGCCCAGCATATTTCTTAGCCCGAGCTGGGAGGCCCCTCAGTGTCAGGCAGCCGTGGCCAATTTGGCCGGTGCCTGTGTACATTTCCAATGTCTGTCCCCAGACATAACCTGAGCAAGGATGACCCAGTGAATCAGGCCCTTGTTTGTCTGGGTGTTCATTTCTTCCCCTTTATCAGCTGAGCTGTTTTTTTCTGTGATTGGGTTGCTTTCTCTTTGGGAAGAGACACATGGTCTAGGACCCTCTCCTCCTTCTTGGCTTTAATGCTTTCCCTGTCTCAGACCCACCAGTGGGCTACAACTTGTCTGTTTGCTGGTGCCCCGGGATCTGCGTTTGCTTTGCCCAATGGAAGCGAAAGACCCAGTCGGGGGACATTGCTGGCAGCTGGGGCATGGGTGGGGCTGGCTTCCACCTTCTTCCCGAGTAGCTCACTCTAATCTAGTCCCTAGGATGTCCATAATCTGAAAACCAGAGGGAAGATTCACTAATTTCTCTTTCTAATTCCTACTTCTGTAATTATGGCCAAGGCAGTGAATTCATCCCTCATTAGTATAGTGTGAGGAACACTCACAATAAAACACCAGGACACAGGACTTGAGCAGTAACCGAGGCAGTGGTTATTCACAGATCTGCAGCTCTGGGTGCAGCCTAAAAGCCAAATCAAAGTGCACGCCGAAAAGATGGAGCTGGCTGTTTTTATCCTAACACGAGTAAAGCTCCCCCCTTCCCCTCTCCCTCTCCTTCTCCTTCTCAGTTTTTCCATGCTAGATACTCCGGAGTTACAATTAACTAAATTAACTGAGGGTGAAAATTAACTCAGGGTCATCTGGTTATAGGTCTGTCTCCAGCTCTTCTTTTAAATTTCTCTTATCATGTTTGCTGGGCTGTCTGGCTACATTTTCCCATTTCCGGAGTTTGGTGAGGACTATCTCCCCCCTTTCATCTCAGATATCCTTTGTCCTCAGAAGCATTGGTGCTGAGCCCCATAATGCCCCTTTTCTGATTTGCAAATATGCTAATACTGCTAACTCTGGCTCAGAGACCCTCTAATTACATTTGCCCTTTGCTGCTAATTATTTTCTGCTGGTTTGGGAGTCACCAGTTTCCTTGCCCTTACAATAGTAAGGTCAGAGTTCTCAAACGCCTAAACTCTGTTCCCGTGAGGTTCCATATGGCTCTGAATTCAAGCACCAAACTTTGACTCCTCTCTTGAGTGCAGATTGAGTCTCCTTTCCCCCCATTGTTCTGCTGTGACTTTGTAAACTTTGAATCTGGCCTTTTTCCCTGCCGCAGAGGACTAGCTAGTCTCTAAAACCTCATTAATTCAGACCTTAAGGATTTCTGCTTTGTGATCAAATGACTAATATACCGAGCCACTGTTTGCATAGAAGACACTGACTTTGGAGAAGTGACTGCAGCTTACTCATTGCCCATGCCATTTATTAGGGGAGAGCTTTGCTATGCAAGATTATGATGTAAATAAGACTGTCTGCCTTATTTTTAAATAGATTTTTTAAAAGAAAATAAAACTTTTCAAGTACTTAATAATATCCATTTACATTCAAACAAGGTATTTATGATGTAAATTGTAGTACTTTGCAAAGTTAATTGCAAACCATTTTTAGCTTGTTATTGAGATAGGACATTTCTTTTATTAAATATACTTCTTTAATGAAATTTGTGATACACTTTCCCTGTGGGTCAGTCCAGATTGTATATTGTGTACCTGGTCCCCCAAAACCCTTCATGTGTGATTCATACTTTTGTTCTGTTTGCAAATAATCCACTTTCTGAAAAGGATACTCTCTCCCTTGACTATGGGCCCATGAGGTAATGTCTAGCCAGTGATGGAAGGGGCTGAAGATGGACTTCACTGCCTTTATTCCCCAAACTGTCTCTTCCTGTGTTCCTAGTCTTCCTCCACCATCCCCCCCAGTTTCTCATGCCATCCTCAGATTCACCCTTTCCCGCCTTCCTGCTGTCCGCCACCCACCCAATAAACCGGTCGGAGACAGTGCCTTCCTCACTTTTATGTTCTTCCCTCCACCTTTCAATAAAAGCGTGTTGGATTGTGGTTGCTCCAAAATCCAATTTAAAATCTTTTTATTGGGTTTTAACCTGCAAGATTAAGAGCTGATAATATTAGAACTTAGGAGCATGATATCCAAATTAATTATGATATCGTTTTGTTCCCAGCATGATCGTAAAGCAGCCAGTAGGCCACCGTGGCTCTTTGTGTGTGTGGCCAGCATCTGGAGCCCCTGGAGAGAGTGGCCCATGCTGAGCCCATTTTTGACCCCATAGCTTGAAGGCGTTTGCTGAGAACTTCCTGTTGATTTCAGAGATTTCTTTCTAAAGGCGTAGTTTTTGATTATTTTATTTCTCTACCTTTGACTTTCTCTTTGTGTTTTCAAAGAGAAAGGTTTATAGGACACCTACCATGTCTCCACAATTATACTAGGTCCATGGGTCCTGGGAAATGCACAGGGCTCGCCCTTACCTGAGGCGGTGCACAGTCTGGGGCGAGGGGGAGGCAGGGGAGGAGATGGGTAGCTAAAAAATATAAGGAAGCGGACACCCTAGCTCCTTGATATTTTTACGACTCTAGAAATCAGTCCTGTTTCCAGGAAGATTGTTAGTGAAAGATAGGATTTTTATTTTAACTGGTAGCATCTTTTAACTGCGAGGCAGGAGGTAAGTATTCTCCCTCACTGCCTCCCGTGAGCTACCGAACGAGAGAGCCAGGTTCATGAAGGGCTGCCTGAGCCCTTTGAAACCCACCTCTGGTTTCCGCCCGACTGGCGAAGACTTGTGTCCTGGGCTCCTCCCACCATCCCACCACCGCCAACACTGCAATTGCATTTACTACGTAGCTCTTGGATGTGTTGGTGTGATCCATACTGAGGAACAACAGGTTTTTAAATTCCTATAAATCTCATCAAATAAATGCATTACAGTCCTGACACTAGCCATGGCTTTGTACAGTGGACCCTGTAGGATAAGCCCTAGGGAATATTATTTCTGTATTTAGTGTACAGGCTGAGCGTCTTTTTGGTTTTTAATGTCATGAACACCAAACCGCCGACATCTTGCATTTGCTTCTTGACAGCAAGTTAGTGCCAGATGGTAGAAGGCCGCAATGCACGGTTTTTGTCCGCCTCATTCTGACTGACTTTCCCCTTTTCCTCTCTGTTTCTCACGTGCGGCACAGCTGGGGCAGGGAAAGTGGTGAGAAGAGCAACCCACCTGGCGGCGACAGCCCTGTTCACCTGGCCCTGGGGGATCTAACGGGCTGTGTCTCGGTTTCCCTCCACAGCAAACCTGGGGGTGGGATTACTCAGGCTCCTCCAACCTGGGAGAGCTGAAGCTCCTGCTGGAGGAAGCGGTCATGCTGCGGCGCCTCAAAGAGGACGTCCTCTCCCAGCTCCCGGCCAAACAGCGCAAGATGGTGGTGGTGGCCCCCGGCCGGATCAACGCCAAGACCAGAGCGTCCCTGGATGCCGCGGCCAAGGAAGTGTCCACCAAGGACAAATCTGTGAGTCGGGGGCTGGAGACGGGGATTTGGAAGTTGTGTTCACAGATATTTCTTCCCGGGAGGGTCTCCGCGGAAACTCCACAGAGTTCTCTGAGCTTGCCTTTCCGTCATCTCTTCCCGCCCCTTGAGCAAGGAGAGTGAGCACATTTCATTTCTCAGCCTACCTGGTCGACTTCAAAAATCTATTCATTTGCGGTTTTATGTTTGTGTAGATCCCTGTTGATGCATGGTCATAAAATAAACCCCAGGGCAACTGCAGGATGATGATATATATCCTGAATCTCTCAGAGAAAGCTAGAATTTATGCTTAGTGTATTTTGAGAATGCCTCAGCATAGGAATGGTTGTTAGAAATTAGTTCTACCTGTGTTTGATATACATATTAACTCTAACCATCCCATGTCATTTGCTGTAGTCAGAATAACAAAGTGACAGTTATTTAACAAAGTGGAGTTTTCAACCCCTCTTAATTCTTTGCCCCTTATTACAGTCCTTTATGGTTGGCAGGAAGTTGGCAGGAGTCCCATTTTTACAGGCAGGGAAACTGAGGCTCATAGAGACTGATTTGCCTGAGATTTCATGGCTACTCTGTGGCAGAGCTGAGGCTGTATGCAAGCCTGTTTCCCCTATATTTTAGGGCTCTTTCCACTATGGTGGTTTTATCTTTTCAAAGCATTTTTACTTCATATGTGTCATTAATGTCTTACTATGTTAAGTACCACCAGATAATCTACCCCACCTCCATTTCTGGTCTCTTGGGACAAAGCCTTGTAATTTTCATTGCCAAGAAAATAACAACCATTGATATTTTTTGACATTATCATAAAGCATTATCTAGGCTTAATATTATCTTGTATAAAGGAACTTAGATCTAGATGAGATCTCAGTCTTCTGGAGGATTACAAAATAAATAAGAATGACAAGAGACAGAATGCATGATTTTTTAAAAATGTTATTTTCCTGTGTGATAGAGCAGACTACCTGGTGACTTCTAAGAAACAGAGGGCAGGGAAGAGGAGACACGCGGTCAGTCGTCAGGCTGTAGTTCATACGTGCTGTATTACATGTGGTACAGTCTGGGTGGCCTGGAGGAAATGGCAGGCATAATCTCTTCACCATGGAGTTTTCAAACAAAGTTCAGAACGTTGATGTGGACGTGGCTCTGAAATTGTACTTCAGTGGAACCACGAGTGGAACCAGTGTTCTATTGCTAAAATCAGTCTCAGCGGTCTTTTCTGATTTCTAGAGATAAAAATTCAATGAATGGAAGTCTTTTTCTCAATTTTAAGTTTTTTCTTACAACTTTTTAAACCTTAAGGTATACTAACTTTTGTCCACTAGTGAACTCTGCCAGATAAGAAAACCAGTGAAGAAGTACAGCAAATATAATATTAATGGAAAAATTCAGGTGTGTGATGATTTTAGATGTAAAGATCTGAATATTTATCAAATGCTATGTTTTAGTTCCTTGTGTGTGTGATGGAAGTAAGTCTGTCAGTATTTTGTGGGATTCCCAGGGAACAGGAGAACACCTGCCTGTACCGTCTCCACCTCCTGAACCAGGTTGAGAACAGCCACAACAGACAACTGAAAAAGCCATTAGTGGGCATTTGAATTGAGGAGGAAGTCCCATTCACTGGCCAAGAGGCAACTGTAAGTTGTGCCATGTGGCCAAAACAAAAATGAAAGAGATGTATGGGAATTTTATACTTAGTGCAGCAAGGTTTGAAAACATTTCTTTAAAAAACTTTCTGCCAGCTTGCACAGTTCCTGAAGTTAGGTGAGTGGCTCTTTCAGTGATTTTAGATGTAACCTGGGAGTTTGGTTTTCTGAGTTTACAGGCAGCAATGTGAAATTGACTAAGCCAAGCCATGGAAATCAGGAATGTTGGATGTTTTATAACTCTGGTAGCTGTGCAAATTCCTTAAATTATTTGGAATATTTTGATGTCTTCTTACCTAAAAAAGGAAGCCATGGCCTGCCTACCTTATGGGCTTATTGCTGGAAAAATGTATCAGGAGAACAGTCTGCTCAGAATCCCACCTGCAGGGGGATTATCATCTCTGCTCTTCCACAGTCCCAGAGTCTTAATGGTATTTTGCAGATTATGAAAATGAAGGCTAAATTGCAGTGTTAATTCTTCAAAAATCCAGCAGAGAAAGAGCCTAGAGCTCTTCCCAGTCCTGTGGTTCCATGAGGTCCTAGGAAAATGAAGAGTTTGTCCCCAAAATAAATTGAGTTGATACAGATTACCTTCAGCATCATGCTGAAGCCAGATACTAAATTCTTTCTGATAATAAGCAAAGTCCTTGAAAATGTGGTTCTCCTTTGTGTTCTGTAACGTAAATCCATTTTTGTAATGGAAAATCCAAGCAGAAAACAAGTTTTGAGCTTGTGGTTTGGACCGTCCAACCTTTCTCACTCTGAAGCCACTATTTGGCACATCTGTAAGCCGGACCCGATCAGGAAGGAGCAGCACCCTCACAACTCAGGGGGGCCACCAGTGTCAGCTGGGAGTTGGATGAGATGGCTGTTGACATTTCTTCTGAACTGTGGCCAGCTGTGAAATCCTGAGCCAAAAGAGTGAAAGTGGGGAATCATGGTTTTACAGTTGTAGTCAAATAAGAAGGCCCTATGGATCTATAGAAAGTCACCGCAACACCCCATTTTCATAGTTACCCTTCAGGCCCAGGCTTCTCTGCAGTGTTGTACAGTATGGTAGCTCCAGGAGAGCACTGCTGACCTGTCAAGAAGTGACTTTTCTCTGTTCCCTCACATCTTCCCATCTGGAGGAAGACATTTTTAAAAAAGCTTTAAGCCACAGAAGCCAAGGTGAAACAGCCAATTTATAAAATATAATGTGCAAGTATTAAAGCCTTTTCTCATTTTCAGTTCATCTCACAGGCTAAGAAAAGCTGGCTCTAATCATCTTTTGTCTAAAGCCATTTTTTGATCAGCAAGACCAGGAGCAGAAAAATGGAACAAGTCCATGCAGACTTCCTGGTGACAATATCAGTTCACCCTTCTGCTGTTTGACAGTCTGTTCAAATGTCCAACATAGAAAAAGAAATTGGAAACCCCAGTGGGTCTAATTTAATAAAAGTCTAGGGGACAGGAACAAAAAGTACAGGTAATTTAAAATTTCCTCATCCATGGCTGGCAAAAGAAATGAGATCATTAATGGGTGAGTACTCTACCCAGTTTTGGGGAGTTTTTTAAAAAAAGATGAAACTATTGATTTCTTCCACATTAAAAGTTCAGTGGCCCTGGCTGGTGTGGCTTAGTGGATTGAGTGCTGGCCTATAAACCAAAAGGTCGCCGGTTTGATTCCCTGTCAGGGTACGTGCCTGGGTTGCGGGACAGGTCCCCCCAGTTAGGGGCACGCTAGAGGCAACCACACATTGATGTTTCTCTCCCTCTCTTTCTCTCTCCTTCCCCCTCTCTCTAAAAATAAAATAAATCTTGAAAAAAAAGAAAAAACAGTTTAGTAGATGTCTATTGTATAAAATCTAAAAAATTAAAGTATTTATAATAAGTAACATTTGTTAAATGTATCTTACTACTGCACTATAAAAAAGATTCACTCATCTTTTATATCACCTAATTTCAGCATTTATTATTTGGATTTTTAATAAAATGTATGTTTTGCTTTAAAGTATCTATTATTTATATATTCATGTATATATAAATATATATAATTTACATAAGTAATAAGCAATATATATATTTTTAAAGCAGAATTGGAATCATATAATCATACATCAAGTGAGGAACAGAACAAGTTACAAAATTGTATCATGAACACTTTTCCATGTTAAATGTTCTTTTAAAATATATTTAAACACAGTGTAGTGTTTTCTCACATTGTTTATTAAAATTTTGTCAGCCATTTTTAGTTGGATATTTAAGTTAATCCAACTGTTCACTAGTCTAATACTACACTGAAAAAGTAGCTTACATGTGAATTTGTGTGCATCAGTATATCATGAGGATAAATTTTAAGGAGTCAGTTGGTATGTCGTAGGATTGGGCATGCTTTGGAGGCTTTGGCACACAATGACAAACCCGTCCCAAAGGTCAGCCAGTGTGCCAACCCCCCAAGTGTGTGCAGTAAAGGTGTGTGTTTCCTCACACCCACCTCAGCTCTGCATGATAGATCTTAGGGAAAGTTTCGAGAAGTGCTTTCTCCATTTCTCCTTCTCTTTGTCTTGCCCTCTGCCTTTCTGATCAGCAAAGTGGGTGGGAGGGATAGCCCTGCCCAGAGTAATGACGTCGCGGAAGGGCATAGGAGGGCAACTGTAGACTGAGGATGCCCGGGGTGCGGCCTGAAGATACACTGTGCGTGAAGCCATCATAAGGAAGCCTGGCTCTGTTCCCCCTGCTAGGGACTTCATTAGGTTAGAGGGCCTACCCTGCTGCAAGGAACCCTTTGCGGGCATACGAATGGACCCATGAAGTTTGTGAGCTCATGGGCCACAGGCGAAAGGTTGCGAGTGGGTGGAGCCTCCTAAGAGGTAAACTGGGCCTGTAGCTGAGAAACAAGTTGAGACACACTGCCATGGAGTCGCATCTTCAACACGAGCTCCCAGGAAGTGTGAATTGTTAAATTGGGCTCTGCCGCAAAACAGGAGGGATGGTGGCCCCATGGCCACGGCACGTGTAGAAGCGAAATGAGTCCACTGCCCTGTCAGTGCCCTCACGGAGCCCGGTGGTTCCTGGGTGTCTTCCTCTTTCCTCGTCGAGACCTAGAGGAAAGACACTGTTTAAAGCAAGAAGCTCTTTTGTCCAGGCAGCATTTTTCTAGTGGAAGGATACAGCCGCCCTCCCAGTGATGGTAAGTCTTTCATCTCTGGGAGCCCACAGGGACAGTAAATGTTACCCTGTATTATGGTGAGCATCTCTTCTGTTTGCATTCTTTATTAGGATTTATTTAGATGCAAACTATAGAGAAAACATGGTTTTTTCTCTTGGGAAGTCATTCACTGTGTGTGGGAGACAGGCCAGAAACACGTGAATAGTGGTTTTGAGATGGTATTAGAATAAACTAGTTGTGGTCCATTGGAATTGATTTAACAAGGCTTGGATGCAGGTGAGCTTTGTCCGTTGGTGTGGACACAGCTTGGCAGAAGAAAAGAGGGAAGCAAACATGGGCACTGATGTGTCATGTGTAAGCCGTCCCCAGGCTGTAGTGAACAGGTATGCTTCGCAAGGCTGCTTGGTCATGTGAGCTTGGCGTGTATGGTGAAGCTCTACCTGAAATGCCTTTCCAAAGAGCTTTTGTGTTCCTTGACACCTTGGAGTCTCACGACAGTTCTCAGCGAGTGACAGAGGGGCTATCCTGTCATGTCTCCGAGGACAAAACCAGAGCCCAGGTGGTTCCTGTGGCTTGGTTAAAGTGAGTGGTAAAGTTTGCGATTTCTGTTCAAGCTTTAAGGATTCGAAAAGCTCATGGTGGCGACGATTAGCTTAGCTCCAAGTCCTCGGGGTGGAAGGCTCTAAACCCTTTGCTTCTCTTTCCACAGAAAGGACAGCAGAGAGCAGCCCTCATTGTCTACTTCAGCAGAACAGCGGAAGCTAAAACCCCGTGTGTCGTGTAAGTGGTCACCGTGTGTCAGCTTCTCTCTCTCATCTTTGTCTTAGTCCTTAGTCTGCCAGGACGCTTATACTGCTCTGTAAGAAGTGCTCAGCGACACCAGGGACAGCCACCTTGAGTATCAGGTTTAGGGCACACAGCCTCGTCGCCCACACACAGGACACAAGGAGGCTCGCATCTGGAGTGCCACCAGGATGTGCTTGGGGGCCCTGTGAGATCCTGTCCTGACCCAAGTGAGCCAATGCTGCTGTCATTGATGGGAGGGGTGGGGTGACCCCAACACTAAAGGAAAGCTTTCCTCTTATTAGGAGAACTGCGCTCACTTGTCTGTAGGAAAATATTAGGGGTTTGGGGAAAGACCAAGAAGCTGTCTTGTGGTGATTCTATGGTCTCCAAAGGCATGAAGTTTCAGTCATTATTCACCTACATAAAAAGGAGGATCTTAAGCCCTGGCTGGTGTGGCTCAGTGGATTGAGCACTGGCCTGCGAATCAAAGGGTCACTGGTTCAATTCCCAGTCAGGGCACATGCCTGGGTTGCAGGCCAATTCCCCAATTGGGGGTGCTCAAGATACAACCACACGTTCATGTTTCTATTCCTTTCTTTCTCTCTCCCTTTCCCTCTCTCTAAAAATAAATAAATACTTTTTTTTTAAGGAGACTCAGAATTTGTTCAAAAGATACGGGCAAGTGGCCATTGTCACAGTCACACTGAGTTCTCCTTCCACCTTATAAACTAAATCTGCAGTAATAATTTCTATTCTTAAAATTATTCACTGACTTTTTAAAAAACTCAATTGACTGCCTTTTTTAAAGAAAGAAAACTCACTCATGTTTAAATATCACTGTGGCAACAACCTGAGGCAGGTGTAATGACGTGCCGTTTGCCTCATTTATTGCTTAACAGTCATGTGGGCCTCTGGCAGGATAATGGCCCAAGTGATTGCGTTTCAGTGAGAATGAATTGGCGAGGGCTGAGCGGTGGCAGGTTAGCTGTGGGGACGGAAATCTGTGGATGTGTTGAGACACACAGCCTCCGTCACCTTCTTCCTAGCCACTAGCTCTCCGGCCTCACCAGCCTCTCCCCTGCACCCTTCAATGCAGCGTTGTGGGAACCTGAGATTCTCCACGGAGGTCCCCGAATACTGGCCCGCTCCCCGGCTCTCCCTCACCCTCCCGGCACGGCCCTTTTCATCTATGACACTGTGATGAGACTGATGGACTTCAGATGAGTTTTTATGGCCTGGAAACTTCTCTCTCAGAAGCAGGCTTGCCCCTACCGGCCCGTTTCTCACGTGCTGCTGAATAACAGATGGCAAGGGTGTCTGTCCTCGGCCTGGCTCGGTCAGCTTACAGCCCATGGAATTCAGCGTCTGTTCACTGCTGGGCCTAGAACCAGCCATTTTCCTTAGAAATTGTAAATCTGCTCATTTTGGCATCTCACAAATAAACTTGCTGATACCTTGTCTTAAGGCCGTGCGGGCTGCCATAACAAAAGTACCATAAACTGATAGACTGTGGTGGCTTAAACAAAAAATCCTTCTCAGAGCTCTGGAGGCTGGGAAGTCCACGTTCAAGGAACCAGCAGATTCAGAGTCTGCTGAGCGTTCTCTTCCTGACTCACAGACAGCCGTCACCTCCCTGTTTCCTCAGTGGTGGGAGGGACAGGGGAGCTCTCTGGGATCTCGTTTATAATAGCCCTGGCTCCGCCCCCTCTCGTAGGCCCTACCGTCCAATACCACCTCATTTATAAATTTTGGGAGGACTCACAAACGTTCAGTCTGTAACATGCCTTATACATACTTTTTCAAAATTCCATTTTAAATTACATAGTGCTTTTATCATTTCCAACAATTTTGATATCGGTTTACATTTCACGTTTACAGCCTCTTTGTAAAATCAGTAGATTAAGTCATATTGGTTCCATTTTTTAAATGCAGAAACTGAGTAAATGTCATGGAAATCTCTGGACTTGAGAGACACATAGCTAGTAAGTGGAAATTAGATTATAAATCTTAAAACTCAGCCCTGGCCAGGTAGCTCAGTTGGTTAGAGCGTCGTTCTGATTCACCAAGGTTGCAGGTTTGATCCCCAGTCAGGGCATATACAAGAAACAACCACTCTTCTCTCTTCTCTCCCTCTAAAATCAATAGATAGTGGGCCGGGGGCGGGGGGGGGGGGGGGGGGGGCGGCGGGGAGCGCGGGGGAGAAACATTTAAAAAGGTAAAGTTTTTTTAAAAAACTCAAAACTCTAATTTTCTCTGCTAGTTGATTTTTCTTTTTCTTTTTTTTTGCTGTTGTTTGTTTTTATTTTAATGGGTAGCTTTCAATACAAAAGCCAAGGTTATTGTAGGCAAATATTTCTGGCCTGGTAACTTAGGGACGTGGTGAAGGACAGAGCTGTGCACAAGCCGTGTCTGAGATGTAGAGGGGAGGGGGCGTTAGGAATATTGGGGCCTACGGTGATTATGAGATGGCCAAGTTGATTTTATGGCCTTGTGACTTTTTAATGCTGTAGCAATAAACCTTTTTTGCTTATATCATGGCAAATTTTATGTCTCTCAAATTAATTAAAGTAGACTCTAGTACCAGCGATTCAGAAATTGAACTCCAATCCATATCCTGGCTGGCCATACAACAGTATGGAAATAATTCTTAAGTGTTTAGAGGACAGCCCACTTACCTTTCTACCACATGCTTATAACCAGACACCTTTGAGATTTACATGTGAGGGTGGCCCTCAGGCATAGCAAATGCTCCTGTCCTAGGAAGTTCCCCGCTGCCCCGCAGGAGCAGAGACCTGGACTGGGGTTGTGGACGCTCTGCAGGGCCTGGCCCGGGGGCAGCCTCTGGGGCGTGCCAGCTGGGGGCTCTCCCCTGCAGCTGCCTTTCTTTACGGCCACTGCTAGCGATAAGGGCGGGAAGTGGAGAAAAAATGCAGTACATCGTGGAGAGAAGTAAATTAAAGGGAAAATAAAAACCAAGCAAATAACGTCCTTCAGCCTATGTGCCTTCGTCTCAGGAGAGAATTCACTCACCTCTGACTGACCTGCTGGCCCCCCAGTCAGCGGTCTGATGTGGGAGGGAGCTGGAGAGCTTTCCCTGGCCGTCTCTTCAGTGTTATTACTTAGGGCTCAATGTTATACTTCCAGAAATTTGATTACTGTCAAGAATCCCTTAATCGCCTGCCTAGGCATTTTCAGACCTATAGACAGCACTTTAATTTGTATTGAAAACGTTATAATGATGGTAGCAGCTGAAGTGAAGACTGTTAGTTGTCTTCATGATCCCAGATAATAAAAATGTTTCTTTCAGTAACATGTCAGAGATACATAAAACATAAGGATACTTCATTTGTATATGGGAAATGACTAAAAAGTATGGAAGCACTCTTTCTGCACGTGGCAGAAGATGGCTTGTTTCCCACAGCTCCTGGTTTTGCTTCTAGTCAAGTGAGCTGGCGTGAGGGCAAGGAGGAGGGGGAGCTCCCAGGGATGGGAGGGGAAGAGCGAGGGCCCCAAAGGTGTCTGCCACTGGTGCAGTCACTTTTCAGTAATTAACCTCAATTGGGTGAGCATATGTTTAATTTATGTTGTCCTTGTCAAATGCAGTGAGTATATCCTGGACCTCCTGGAAAGTGGAAGAGAGAAGTTTCTGGTGTTTGGACATCATAAGGTCATTCTGGATGCAATTACTGAAGTGCTTGAGAGAAAGGTAAGCTCCTTTGAAATTCCACGCAGGAAGCTTTTATTCGGGCGGGCCACTAAGCTGTTCTGAGCAGGCTGGGCTCAGATCAGCAAAGAAGTGAGATGGTGGTTGTGAGAAACATTGCGGAAGACTTTCTGAAGAATTATTCTTGCTTGTAGAACTGCTGGGTGGGCCAGGATATTTTGCCAGCCTGTCATCAAACTTCCTCCGTGCTCTGTATGGGTATCCCAGGCCTCTCGCTCTGGCAACATCTGTCTCCGAGTGGGTCTTCCATCATTCTCCATAAATAAATAGAAAACGAGAACAGATGAGGTAGCAGAAATCATTCTCCTCTGTGAAGACAAGAATTTGTACGAATACCCTCTTTCTTCCTTTTGTTCCTCATTATTGTCCAAGTGGCTTTCACTGTACATGGCCATGTGCAAACTTCAGTACAGAGTTTTACGGCCCTCATTAAATCAAGTGAAAGATATCTAGAAGGATTTCCTAGGATATTCATGAAAACTTAACACATCATATTTTCACCCCCTTTTTTATTTTTGGTTAAATTTAGGACTATAAATTACCTTGTCTTTCTTTATCATTTATATTTATGTAATAGTTTAAATATACAAAAGAGTATAGAGAAGTAAACAACAAACTCCTATTTCCCCCATCCAGATTTAATAAATGAAGGCTTTTGCTGTATTTATTTCAAAGTTCATATTTTAAGTAATAAAAAATGAATGCCCCTCAGTAGCCCTCTAATGTATTCCCCTTTCTCCTCCTCAGCTATAACCTCCATCCTGAATCCTTCCTGTCCATTTTGTCTTACTTTAAAAGCGTATGCTGTTAAACAGTATTAGTCCTCTTTTGTATCTGTTTTAATTTGCATAAATGGCAGCATAGTGTAAGTATTCTGCAGTTTACTTTTTTGCTCGACATTATTTCTGAGAATTCTCTGTATAGCATTACAGGTTTAGTTCATTCACTGTAACTGCTAAATAGCATCTTGTTGTATGACTGTGTGCCATAGTTTACCCATTCTCCTGCTGATGAATGTTGACTTTTATTTACAGTTTCTGCTATTATGTGACTTCTTATATATGTATATGTACGTACATAGGTATGCCTTGTGTGTGGGGAGCATGTCCAGGTAGGAGCTTGCATGATCATTGGACAAGCTCATCTTCAGCTCCGCTAGGTATTGTCCAGTTGCTCTCCAAGGTAGTTATTCAAATTTACAATCTCACCAGCAGCATTGGAGGATTCCTGCTGTTCTGTGTGTTCAGCAACCCTTAGTATTAACCAGACATTTTACTTTTGCCAATCAAGTGAAATGAATTCTCATTTCACTCTTATTTTAATTTGCATTTCGCTGCCAGTAAAAGGTGTATTCTTTATGTGTTTATTGGGCATTTAAGTCTCTCTTCTGTGAATATCCTGTTTGTCCTTTGCCTATTTTTCTGTTGGATTTTTTGTCTTTTTCTTATTGATTTGGAAATATTCTTGATAAAGTGTGGATATTAATCCTGTATCAGTTATGTTTTATCTTTTCACTTTAAATTTCTATTGAACAGAAATTTTTAATTTTAATTTTAATTTTTAATTATAATATATTTCAATTTTATTAATTTTTTCCAATATGGTTTATAATTTTTATAACTGGTTTAAGAATTCTTTCCTGAAGTCATGAAGATTTTCTGTATTATTTTTTCTGAAAATTTTATAGGCAGGTCGTTAATCCATCCAGTTTAAATTTTGTTGACGTGACACAGGAATTCAGCCAATATAATTAAATCTATATTTCTGTTTTCCAGAAATGGCTCTGGAAAAATCAGAGCCATTTCTATTTTTAAGAACTCCAAGACAATTAATTGGAAAACTATTAGAATACATGAGTTTAAAAAAAAAAAAAAGAAGAAGAAGAGCACATGAGGTTAGTAGGGTGCCTGGTACTTTTTCATTGTACCAGCTACAACTAACTAGTTAATGTAATGGGGAAAAGATAGGCAGCAACAAAATGTATAAAGTACTTAACAATAGTCTCACCAAAAACAATGCGGACACTAATGAAGACTTGCAGACACATGTGCCGTGTTTCTCTGTGTAAAGGCCAAACTGTAAAAATGCCTGTCCTTCCCAAATTAATCTGTAGATTTAATTCAATTTTTATAAAAATTCCAGTTAGATGTTTAAGGGAATCTTATACTATTATCTCAAAGAATATCTCAAAATATAAGCAGGGGAGGTATCACCTAAGACAATTTTTAAAGAGGAGAACCAGGTTGACAGACTTGGCCCTCCACATATTAAAATCTGTTAAAAACTCATTCATGCTGGGCCAAGAACTGGTGGCCAGATGGGAGGAACAGAATAGATAGCCCTTTAGTATCACTTCAAAACAAATATGTGATCAAGGAATCGTTACAAACTAGGTGTAATTCACTCAACAAATAAAATTTGGGAAACTGGGTGGAACTTGAATGAAACTTTACGTCACTGTTTATTAAATTTCAGATGAATTAAAGTTCTTTGAAACCATAAAGTATTAGAAGAAAATATAGGTAAACATATAGCTGATCACTGGATGGTGGAATGACTTTCTAATCAAGAAAACAAAGAAATTTCAAAGTGAAGAATTGATTCAAATTATCTGAAAAGTGGTTACATCATAACTCCTTTACACATTTTTTTTTTCTTGCATGGCATTTTGGCAATTAATGTACATACTAATTGTGCCAAACTCCTCTTCTAGAAATTTATTCTAAGGAAATAACCTGACCACTTAGAAAGATTTATGTACAAGAATACTAGTTCTGTTGTTATTGATAATATTGAATAATTAGAAACTTAAGTGTCCATCCGTAGGTATACTGATAAGTAGTAGTCCCTTCAGCCATAAAAAATAACGATGCAGATCAGTGGTTGTTAACTTTGCGGAGCTCAGTGACCCTCTCAGAATCGGAGGCAGCCCCCTCACTCCCTCCCTGTCCCCCAGCGGGTGCAGCACATCCGCATCGATGGCTCCACCTCCTCGGCAGACCGGGAGGCTCTGTGCCAGCAGTTCCAGCTGGCCAGGGGGCACGCCGTGGCTGTGCTGTCGGTCACCGCCGCCAACATGGGCCTCACCTTCTCCGCGGCCGACCTGGTGGTGTTCGCCGAGCTGTTCTGGAACCCAGGGGTAAGGGGTGCGGAGGACTGGGAGGCCCCGGGCGTGGTCCTGGCTGCGGGGAGGAAGGAGCTAGCAGCGGTCGGAGAGACAAGGTTTCTGTGAGCCGTCCCTAGGACCAGTCGCCTCCCTTCCTTCTGTGTCCGTTAGCCCCCAGAAACATGTTTACCTCCCTCCGGTCTGCCGCACGACAGCCTCCCACACGGTAGTATCGACTCCATCTGATCAGCTGGAGAGCTGACATGTGAGAAGGCTAGAAGGAATCTCAGACGTCACCTCTCTGTAAGGAAGTTGGAGCACAGATGAGTGCGTAGCTGTCACCAACGAGGAGCACGTGGCAGCACCAGGCTGCAGCCCTGGCCCTTCTATTAACCATCACTGTGAGCTGCTTTAGCCATTGGGGCCACAGCAGGGCGGCCACTGTGAGTGTTCCCTGGACATGGTCATGGTGCCCACTGGCCTTATCTGCTCAGCTGATGGCTGTGGCTGTGACAGCAGAGAGAAGACATTTGTTTGCACTCATAAGATTTTCTCCTGAGCTCCAGAAACAGCTTCTTTCCCCTCGCCTGTTCTCACATAGTGTGGCTCTCACTGGCCCCACACAGGTGATGGACTTTGAGATGGAATGCATTTTATAATGGAAACAAAGCTCCTGGTTTTCATTATTCCTTGTAGGGCTTCCACCATATAAAAAAACCGCCCTACCCCCTATCACACATGGCCTCGCCCTTTGGTGCATGGGCTGATTTAAGTAGGAGGTAACTGGTTTTATTTCATGGAGAGAAGGGAATGTGCCAGGTTTCCTTCATTGTCTCTTCATCACAGCCTGATGGCAGGGCCGACACTCATTCCCCATTCACAGCGCCTGGCACCATGCCCAACACAGAAAGGCCGTCCACAGCTCCAGCTGCAGATTCAGTTCCCCAGCCAGGGTTTGGGTCTGCCTTTTGTCAGATGACAGGTCACTTGTAGACAGAGGCTTGGGGCCCCTGTACCACGAGACGCAGCGGTGAAGTCCTCTGAGGAAGGAGGGTTGTGGTGGGCGTGGAGGCCAGGCTGCCTGCTGGGGTGGGCCAAGCCACTCAGGCCTTGACCTCCATACACCCTGAACCCCTGGCGTTGCAGGTGCTGATGCAGGCCGAGGACCGGGTGCATCGCATTGGACAGTCGAGCTCCGTGAGCATCCACTACCTGGTGGCAAGAGGCACAGCTGATGACTACCTTTGGTACGGCCGCTGTCCCAGCAGTTGGGGCTGAGCAAGGGTGGACACCGATGATGCATTTCCTTTGCTACCTGAGGGCTTCTGCTTTTGCTGAGGGCTTCCTCCCACTTTCATCAGGACCATGTCCTGCTCCTTCCCAGCATTCACTGGGGCCTCCGGGGTGCACAAGAAAATCATGCAGGAATAAGGAGGTGTGGCTCCTTCCCCTCTGGCCTGAGACAAGGGAAGAGAACTGATTGTGATGAAATGTAGACCGAATATGTAAAACACTCAGTTTCCAGCCATGGAAGCACTGGCTGAGACAGGGTGACAGCCCCTTTTACCCCTTTGTGATGTGCGTTGAGACAGTGCGGCCCCACCTTACAGCTGCTGGACCATTGGGAGAAAGTGGCTCACCCTGGGCCGTGTGGTGCTTCGCTAGCTGGGGATTCATGTCTGTGACCTAAGCAAAAAATCCCCACATGCTCTTTCCTAGACCCATTTCCCGTTCCTGATACTAAGTTTCTGATGGTCTCCGTGTTCACCACTCATCTATGTCCAGCCTGTGACTGCGGGGTCTTACCTCTGCAGTGTGTGCAGGTCGTCCCTACTTCCTTCTCGTGGTCTAGTGGGTTTGTTAATTGCGCAGCTCGTAACAACACCAGGTTCAAAATTTTGTTGCGACGAGGCAGCATTATTTCCTAAACATCTTCCAGTAGAAAGAATTTTGAACCTAATGATGAGCCTGAAATTGGTTGGTTCACAATTGAGAGAGGGAAGATATTTCAGATGGGCATTTGTGCCTTGAGAGATACAAAGATGTGAAACCATAAGCGTGTCACTGCCCCCTAAGAACGAGGAGGGGGGGGTCTTGTTTTAATCAGTCTACGGTTCTGTGAAAGTTGGATTCCCTGAAGCTTGTTCCTCCCCAACAGGCCCATGATCCAAGAGAAGATTAAAGTTCTGGGTGAAGCTGGGATTTCTGCGGCCAATTTATCAGAAATGACAGAAGCCACTGATTACTTCTGCAAGGTAACAGCAGCACGTGGCTCCTTGCCACTGGGGCAGACAGGCATTAAGCTGCCTTCTGGCCCTTGGGTCCTGAGCAGGAAGGCATGAATCACTCCTGGGACCTCCCCCAGCCAAGGAGCTGAAAATGAGGGCCTGTAGTCATTCTCAGTTCAGTCCACATATGCATCCTTTGTGGACAAGTAATGGCACTGACTCTTCCTCCTTCAGACCTTCCCTCAGAGATTCTTGTAAAACCGGGGCTTCCAAATGCTGCCCCTTCCATCAGGTCATTAGAAACTGACAGAATTCTCCTGGTGGCACCTGTTGAATTATTGCAGAAAGTACGTAGCAGCACCACATAGCAAGGCTGCCACCTGAACATGTTCACAGAATGAAGAGTATTCAAAATCAGGTATTGCTTTATATATGTAACTTATTTCCCCTCAGTCATTGCATTTTATTCTCAGTGTCTCCCGTTTTGTAGAGGGGTGAACTGAGGCATGCAGAACAATTGGACTTGCCCTGGTCACAGGCCCTGTGAAGTCAGCCCACGGTAGGCGGCTTCCCCGCTCGGCCCAGCGTTCCTTCTGCTACAGCCCCTCTTGATATCTAGGAGAGGAAGAGGCCAGTGAGCATCCTCCCATGGCGGGGGGGCCTTGTCCCAGGTGCTGCGAACAAGTTATTGGCCTCTGGAGAGGACAGCTGGGCCCAGCCGGCCTGCCCTGGCCTAGCACTCTGGCTAAGGGCTGCCATGGTCTTCTCCTCTTCCTCCGATTCAGTGAAACTCGGTGGAGAGGAACAGCAGGCGCAGAGACTGGTGTTTCACTCACTCAGGTGCTGGAGATACTGCCTGCCGGATGGCGACTCCTGAGAGAATTGTTTTGAACAGGAGAACCTAGACAGAGGTCTGAGCCTAACTCAGGCAGGCGGCCTTGTAGTCCTTGTCAGGAGACCAAGGCACCATCTTTTCCCTGTGCAGCAGCCGAGCATCAGAAACTGTTATAGCAACAAAACCTTGTAGGTGACGCTGAGACTTCAAGTCTGAGGACCTGATCTTTCACTTACACTTACTTAGCAACTAAGTCCTTTCTTCCAAATGTTGTTATAGGATGAGTAAGTACAGAGATCATATTTTTAGGTGGAGAGTATAAATTATCCTTTTAGATATAAACAGTTAATAAACCAATTTTAAAACCTCCTAACCTCAATCTTTTTAAAGAACTCTGTAATTAAGTTGAATGGTAAGTATTGTAATAGAGCCTTTGTTATTATATGCCCTGTGAAAGAAAGAGACTTATTTTTCAAGGATTCTCAACCATTGAGAATAAGTGTATTTATGAGTTTATTTATTTATAAATAAGCCCATTTACTCATCTTGCCTGACCTTCGTTTACTCTGAATTAGTTAGGAATCTCTGCCTAAAGTACAGGTGCCATCAATATTTATTAATATTTATTTTGATTAACAATTATGTCAGTGAATTTTTTTATTAAAATAGGGCTGGAAATTCCATCCACTACTAGGAAAGTAAAATGTTGCCTCCTATGTAGGAGACTAAAGCAGAGAGGTTACGTCTCACTAAGAAGGGAAGGGAAATACCAGTCTGACCTTGGAGCGCACCTGCTCTGAGTTAGCACAGGGCGTTACCATTGTCATAATCGAATGCAGGTATTTCTACCCAGAATAGGCTGCCTTGCGGGTGGCATGTCCTTGGCCTTTCCGTTGTGCAGACTGAGGCTGTGCAGACGGAGGTGGATAAGATCCCAGAGGGGGCCATGTGCACAGCATAGGGCTGACCTTAATGGTCTTTAATATCACGTCCCATCTGAAAGGATGACCATTTCTCCTCTTTTTTCCTTACCCGACAAGCAGGAGAGAAGCTGTGGGACATTAGGTTAGTCTGGCTGCTTTAGTGGTAAGGAGTTTACAGACCGGGCCTGCGCTCACCTCTGCCTCCCACCCTGTGCCCTGCGCAGCCCCCTGCAGCCCCCATCTGCGCATTCTCTCCCCGGCCTCAGTGGCAGGGACTCAGTGTCAGAGACTGGGTTCTTTTATCTTTCCTCTTCTTTCTCTGAGGCAGGACCCAACACAGAAGAAGATCTATGACCTATTCCAGACGTCCTTTGAGGAGGACAGAAGCGACAAGGCGCTCCTGGAGGCCACGGAGTCCTTTGACCCAGCCAGTGTGTCAGGAACATCTGGAAGTGGCTCCCAGGACCTCGGAGACTCGCTGGATGAAAGCACATTGACAGACAGTCCAGTGAAGAAAAGGAGATTTGAGTTTTTTGATAACTGGGACAGCTTCACCTCTCCTTTTTAAAAGTGGCAAAAAAGCATTAAAAAAATCATGGAATTCATGAAAATAAAAGACGTTTTGTTTTTAAAGCTTGTGCTCTTGTCAGGACAGGGCTGCCGATCTTTCTCCAGTTGCAGTGAGTTCCCAGGCCAAGCATCAGCATTTCCTTTCCAACCTCCTAATGTGTGGGTTTGTTTGGGTCTTAATTAACCTTTGCTTTCCTGGTTGAGAAGTAGACAGTAGGTTGTAGTAGTGGTAATTCATATTCTTTAAATAATGAGATGCTTCCTAAACAACCCCCAGATATGAATTTTTTAAATTGATTGACTCAATGAATATTTATAGAGCACCAGATATGTGCCGGGCACCGTTCTGAGTGCTGGCAGTAGTTTGTCAAACACGAGAGAAGTGTGTGCCTTTGCATAGGTTGTCATAACATGGGCTGGTTTAGCTTCGCCCTGGCTGGTTTAGCTCAGTGGATTGAGCGTCGGCCTGCGAGCTAAGTGTCGCTGGTTCGATCTTCCAGTCAGGGTACATCAGAGAAGGAAAACTCTGACTCCAAAAAACCTCCGCTGCCTTGCGGCATACCTCTTCAGGGGAAAGGCTAAGGGAGTAAACCCCGACAGAAAATCCGGAGCCGGAGTCCCTAAGGCGGTTTGACGTTGTAGTCAACACCGGCAACTCCTGCGGCGCACCTGAACCCAAGCTGTATCGACTCCGTCTTTCCCTTGGACCCTTCAGCTGCGAAGAGAGGGGGGGTCTGCTGCATGGGCAACAGCAGACCCTCCATATTACCCTGCCCAGGCTCTGTAGCTTCAGCGTCATCACAAGATGTCGATTCAACACGGGAGGAGACAGATACCATGTCACTCCCGAGTCGGACTGCACAGCCATTCTCGGCGGTGCAGATAGACTCTTAAGAAGCTACACCATCGTCTCTCGAGACGGACGGCTGCCGACGACGACGACGAAATAGAGACTGAATACCTTTGGGTGTAAGAAAGGATTTCTACACTAACTCTTTTTCCTTCTGTACTTGGCAGCTCAGTCCAGACACACCCCAACAGTCACTGTGTTTTCTAGAAATGTCAGTTGGACTGAAAATGTGAGCCCATCTCATCCCCCTTCTGTCCCTGCCATCAATTGTCCCCTTAACGGGTTTTACTAAAGGTCCCCCCCATCCCCACCCCACGTCCACTGGTGCTGTGTCTGCCTCCTCACCACGGTCATTTAGTGGAGTCTTGTTCCCTGAGTGACCCTGCTTAATATCTGCCTCTAGCGCCCGGCGTCAGGAAGATCCTGTTAGCCTTGATCCGCTTGTGCTTGGACTGATCATGGCTTTTCCTTCTTGGCTCCACACAAGCCTCTTTCTAGGTCAGAGGGAGAGCTGGGATTCAGAGCTGGAGGTGCCGTCTGCTCCCTGCTGGCTTATGGGTTTTGCTTGTCTATTGAAATTTGATGTTTTATGAAGCTCTTTTTACGTGGAATTTAAACTGAAAAGAGGATAAAAAGTATATTTTTTTTACCCCATCCTCTCACTTATTATGAAGTTCAGGATTACAAAGAAAAAAAAATGGCTTGGAAGCTTAAAGGGGTTTCACTGGAGCAGTCTCTCATACTTATGTTTTACTTGGTCTCAACGTTTTCCTGTGGGGTCTCAGTGAAGGAAGTGGGTTCCTAATAAAAGTAGAATGCATCGAGAAGCCTGTCAGTCGCAGTCTTTTGGGTATTATGACAGCCAACAGCTATTTGATTTTGCAAAACCTGCTGACATCCACTACCTCACCCCCAGCCCATTAAATAGATTTTATTGAGTACCAGGTACTCGTCCTCTGTTTTTAATCCCCTTTTGGAGGATAAAATATTGGGTTGACCAAAAGGGTCGTGTGTTTTTTTCCGAAAGGCTCTAGTAGTGCTTAGTTGTCTTTAACTTCATTTGAAACAATTTTGTTAGATTGTATTGTGACAGCTGTCATATCAGCATGCATTTTTTTAAAAAAATCAAAATTGGCGAATTTTCGTGTAGCCATTTTAATATAGAAGATGGAAGAAAATATCCAACATTTTTGGCATATTGTGCTTTATTATTTCAAGAAGAGTAAAAATGCAACTGAAACGCAAAAAATGATTTGTGCAGTGTAGGAAGAAGGTGCTGTGACTGATTGAAGGTGTCAAAAGTGGTTTGCTAAGTTTTGTGGTGGATATTTCTTGCTAGACGATGCTCCATGGTTGGGTAGACCAGTTGAAGTTGATAGCGATCAAATTGAGACATTAATTGAGAACAATCAATGTTCTACCATGCAGGAGATAGCAGACATACTCAAAATATCCAAATCAATAGTTTTTAGTGAAAATGAAAAAATGTCTTATTTTATAGAAAAAAACATACAGACATTTTGGCCAACCCAATATAATACACAAGAGTTTACAAAACAAATTTGTAGCTTAACAAAATATTGTAAACACCTGTGCAATCATGATCCCAAGGTTATGAATGTAATACCTTCTAGAAGCTTTATTGTTTGGCTTTTAATGTTTAGATCTACAATCCACGTGCAGTTTAGTTTTGTACATGGGGTAAGGTAAGGTCAAGGGTAATTTTTTTCCATATGAATATGAAGTTATCTCAGCACTTATTGAAAAGATTTTCCCTTTATATACTGCTCTGCAGTGGCTTCTTTTTCACTGTTACAAATTTGATGTAAAAACTAATCCAGCCCTAGCTGGTGTAGCTCAGTGGATTGAGCACCAGTCTGCAAACCAAAAGGTCACCAGTCTGCAAACCAGTCAGGGGTCACCAGTCAAGGCCCATGCCTGGGTTGCAGGTCAGGTCCCCAGTTGGGGGCATGCGAGAGGCAACCACACATTGATGTTTCTCTCCCTCTCTTTCTCCATCCCTTCCCCCATTTCTAAAAATAAATAAAATCATTTTTTTAAAAAAATGAATTAAAAAATGTATAAGTAAAAAAATTACATCCTGTATTCTCATTCCTTCTACTCTTAGCCCTGCTTCCTAGAGCTAATAACTACTATAAGCAATTTAGGATGGAGCCATTGGTAGTATATTCCCAATGCATATAATTATGTAGAAATATACAGCAGGTCCTCAAATAACATTGCTTCGTTCAACTTCCTGTTGTTTTAACATTGATGAGATGCTGTAGGAACTTAGCTCTTGTTTATGTCAATTAGCCTATGGTAAAATTGGTTTCCTTATATGTCATTTCACTTAAAGTCACAGACCCTATCAATGACATTAAGGGTTACAGAGTAACTCCATTCCTGATGGGTATGTTGCCTGTGACAATGCTCCGTGAAACTTCCATTAAAACAACAACAATTGGAATGCATTGAAAGTAAATCTGTGGAGGGAAGGGAGGGAGGAAAGAATCCATGTGCTGAATGCATTTCATACACCAGATTCTCTCTCGGTGTCAGGACTTGGCCTTGGCAAGCCTTGGCCCTCAGGCTGAGTGAGCCCTTCCCAGCAGAGCTTGGACCACAAGGTTCTCAACAACCTACAAACTTTGCTCTTGTCTGTGGCCACCAGACACTTCAGTGAAGGGCAAGCAAGAGTTCTTCAGGCAGGAAAACAAGATGGAGCTTGGTTCTCCAGAACAAACCCTATCTGTCTAGCATGAGATGGATTGGGGATGATTCTTGCACTTCAGGTTTTTCTGAAGGATAAAATGTCCCATGTGCCCCCAAGAGAACTGGTTGACTCAATAGCTAAAAGAACTCTTCTCTGGGAAGCAACTTTTAACTGACTTTTCTAAAGGCAAAAGTGAATTTTGAGTGCTTCTGAGGACCAGGGGTGACTCACCAGAGACTTTTACTGAGACTTTCATTGGATACACATTACAGTTAACGATCTGTGCACCTGATGGCCCTCTGATGTGGTTGGAGATTATGTGCTCACAGAGAAGACAAATGCAGATTTTTATGAAAGGCACAATTCTCTCTGAAGCCACTAGGAGATGATTTCATGAGAATACTATTTGTATATCCTCAAGCTTGCTATGTAAAAAGAATGGTTTGGTTTTGACAAAATTGCCCTGCATATGAACAGTTTCCTCCTATTATAGAGTACCTGTATCTCGTTTTCAGCCACTCTACTGCATTCTTACTCATGCAGGGGAGGGCTGTGGGGAGGTGGTAAATGTTCTAAATGATGATCCGAACTAGGCTCTAGAGCCAGCCCAAGAGAGTGCCCCTGAGCTGGCCATGCTCACCCACTGACCAGGGCAAGTGTACTCCGCTGCTGGGCCTGAAGGCACAGACTGGAGCATTAGAGGGCTTGTTTAACACTGCTTCTAATCTGTTTTTGCACCCGTGTGTATGCATTTCTGTTTTAGTGTATAGTTTTCTGGGAGCAGGGCATAGTTTTGGTGGGAAGGTTTCCAAAAAATCATCCCCTAAGTGCAGTGTGTTTCTCTACTGGGGAAGGAGAGACTTGCTCCTTGGCCTCCTTGCTTTTCTTTACCCTAAAGAGGAAAGGGGTCCATGAAGCCTGTGATGGAACTGAGAGTCCTTGAGCACATCCCACTCCCTTGGGGGACCTCAGGTAGCAGTAGCTGTGACTGTAATACGTTCCTTTTTTTTTTCAAGGTAAAGAGATTAAGGAGAAAAGTGATAGGCTTGTTTTTAAGGGAAACTCGGAGGCAGATCTGTTATAGTCCCCTGAGAATGGCAGAAGAGGAAATAGCATTGAAAAGGCATCAAGAGACAATGAAATCAGGTCTTATCAACATCCTAATAATAACAACCATCACTTAGAAATGCTCACTAGGTGCCCTTGCTTGTGTGGCTCAGTGGATTGAGTGCTGGCCTGCAAATTGAAGGATCATTGGTTTGATTCCCAGTCAGGGCATTTGTCTGTGTTGTGGGAACTGTCCCCAGTTGGGGGTGCACGAGAGGCAACCAATCAATATATCTCTCCCACATAGATGTTTCTTCTCCCTCTTTCTCCCTTCTCCTCTCTAAAGATAAATATTTAAAATCTTTTTAAAAAAGAAAGAAGGAAGGAAGGAAGAAAGAAAAGAAAGAAAGATGCCCACTAGGCACTTCATAAGTTATTTCATCCTCCCCAAGAACTTTACCAGGAATATGGAATGAAATACACTTGTCTGGAAGTCACTTATTAGCTGTATGACCTTGGGCAAGTCATCTGACCCCCCTGGGGACCTGGGGAGCCTTAGTTTCCAGTATGGGTTAATTATCTCTAAAGCCTTTTTTCAGTTCTGACGTAAGTGGATTGACCCAGACAAATTAAACCCTTTATCCATCTCACTGTCATACCATGCAAGATACCCTTTCCCCATTCAACAAGTATCCATTACCGCAGACAAGCCAGGCTCTCTGCCCAGTCCTGAGATGCAGAGGCAGACAGGCCCTGCCCTCAAGGAGCTGACTTGCGGTGACCTTGGGTTGTTGTTTTTTCATTTTTCCTTTTTCCCTCTCTTTTCTTTTCAAGAGAGGGAGAGAAACATTAATGTGTGATTGCCTCTTGCACACCCCCAACTGGGGATCTGGCCTGCATGTGCCCTCTACTGAGCCGCACCAGCCAGGGTTGGGTGTGTATGTGTGTTTGTTATTTTGATGTACTATTAACATCTTACATTAATATGATGCGTTTGAGTGGAGCCTTGGTTTTTCGTCACCACTGTGCCGGCCCCCCTGCACGGGGCCTGCCGCTTTTAAAAGACGTGATGTAGAAAAAAATGCAATTTGGAGTCAAAAGATTCAGGCCCTTCTGTAAGCCAAGAGCTCTTAAAGCTTGAATCTTTTCTTGTCCATAAAATGAGAAGAAACGGTACCAGCACTGCAGGACCTGTGACACGTAAGATACGTGGATGTGTGAAGGCGCTTCCACTCTATAGTTTGTTGCTACAGTTTGTCAATCACCGAAAGCCTGGAATCACACTCCCCTGCCGGCCGCAGGTTCCAGGAAACCTCCGGAACATAGAGCTCAGATCCTAGATGGGCCTCACACGCACCACTTCCGTTCTTCTGTCTGAAATCGCGCCTGCGCAGTACGCCGCTTCCTCTTGGGTTGCGACCTCCTAAGCGACGAAATGGTGAGTGTAGTTCTCGCTGAGGCCTAGGTGCCTATCCATCTGCATCTGTGCATCTCTTGGTTTCTTTGCCCTAACCCACCTTTGCCCGCCAGTCCTGTCCTGTGCCCTCGGCCTCCATGCCCTCGCCGCTCCTCTTGGACGCAGACCTCAGCGGAGGGGCGGAGTGGAGCGACTGCTCGGCGCTCGGCCCATCGGGCGGGGTTCAGAGGGAGCCTTCGGAGCACCGGGCTCGCTCTGGGCCCTGGTTGCACCGGGATGCAGTGGGGGCAGCCAGGTCGCAGGCAGGGGCTGGCTGGGTGGGTGGGTGGAGGAGTGGCTACGGAGGGACTTGAGGGAGTAGGGCAAGCTCTCTGTTCCTGGCTCCTGATATCGCTGATCTTTCCCAGGCTAAACGCACCAAGAAGGTCGGTATCGTCGGCAAGTACGGCACCCGTTATGGCGCCTCCCTCAGGAAGATGGTGAAGAAGATTGAGATCAGCCAGCACGCCAAGTACACGTGCTCCTTTTGTGGCAAGGTAAGCACGGGCTCTGGTGGGGGCGGAGGGAGCGCAGGTTCCGTTCCTGGCGAGGCCGCTCTTGAACTTCGCAAACTACAGACGATCGGGTCCACGGGGATGGAGTGTCGCTGCATACTTTATACTTGATAAAACGTATTTTCCGTGACTAACACCACTTGGGAACTGGAGGGTGCACAGTTAAGAGTCCTAGCCTAATTCAGATCTGCACCGTGGGAATGATTCTGTCGGTTCTGGCTGCTGGAGCTGCTGGAGGTTTTCCCTTCACACTCGGACGTCTCCTGTACTTGCTTACAGCAGCCCTTGCCTTGGTTCTTTGGGGTGGGTGTGGGGCCTTCCCTGTCTTTGGCAATAACGCCGTGATGAGTGCAAATTCTGCATGAGAGAACTTACGGGTGTCAGAAACACACAGCCTCCCTAAATACGCCAGCTTTTGTTTTCTGGTGTAAGCAGACCCCTGGGCGCGTTTGATTCATGGGGGAAATGGGTTGTCTTTTGCAGACCAAGATGAAGAGGCGCGCTGTGGGCATCTGGCACTGCGGCTCCTGCATGAAAACGGTCGCTGGGGGTGCCTGGACCTACAAGTGAGTGGTTTCTTCGTGGTGTTGGGGAGGCTGTGGCCCAGTCGAGGCCCAGGCTTAACACTGGGTGGGCTGAGAAAGTAAGACTGCTTCCCCCGCCCCCCACCCTCGGACTTTTGAGTTATTCAAAGAATAGAAAGAAAACCACCGAAATAGAAAATTAAGTCTTGATTCACGTTAGAATTTCAAGTCCTTTGGGTCCTCGTCGTGAGCATTGTGATACTGTACACGCTCGGTAGCAGGTAAGTCTCACCCGCACCTGCAAGCTGTTGCTACAGAAGTTCGGGGGTCGCTGAGCTTAATAACTATGGGAACTCTTCACCACTCACTCAACAGCAGTGGCTGGGCCTTTGTGATCCCGACAAGGGCCAGGTGATCCAGTTGAGATCAACTCTGTGCTGGTTGTTGATTGTGTGGCCTCTTAAAAGGGTGATTCATTTCTGGACGTTGGGATTCTTTGGTGACTCCGAAGGGGTCTAATTTGGACTTCATTGCTGACCCTGGAGGCTGAGGTGTTTTCCTCTGGCCAGTGTCTCGGCTTGTGCTGTCTATGATACTAGTCCCCTCTATATAATGTGATTTGGCTGGTGTGGTTGAAGAATTGAATTTTTAAGTTTAAAACTGAAACACTGTAAAATAGGGAAATGTTGAAATAGTTATAGTGGATATACGTATAAGCACCTGCGGGGTTTTAGGGCAGAAGGGAAAGTGGGGAGTAGGGTGTTCTCTTGGTTGTGATAGTAAAATGAATTAGCATTCAGATACCCATGATATGGGGAGGGGCGGGGATGTGTTTTTCAGGTACACTTCCTAAATCTTGTAGTAAAAGTTTTTAGTCGTTTTAATAGCTGTCTTTTCAGAATGTACTTTAGTCTATTCTACCACCTTAGACATTGTTTTCTTGGTACTTCTTATTTATTGTACCATTTTATAATCTATTAGTTTTTTCTGGCATTCTGTTCATTCCCTTTTAATGAGTTTAGGGCAGTCTCTTCCAGCCATTCTTCCATGTTAATTTTTTTATGCTCCGTTGTCTGAGAAGTCAGATACATGAGTTTGCCTCTCATTCTGCAAGAGCCTGAAGACATAACTCACAAAGGATGCCATCCGCCATCATTCAGATTGTAATGGAGGCCCATCTACTCATTAGCCATTTCACATGTTGATGTAGTTAATTATGTTGGAACCAAATTTGTTTCTCTTTCCAGCACCACTTCTGCTGTCACAGTCAAGTCGGCCATCAGAAGACTGAAGGAATTGAAAGACCAGTAGAAGCTCCACAATTTGAAACATTGCTAGCCTATAATAAATGGGTTAATTTATGTAACAAAGTTACTTTGGTTTGTTAATTTTATTAAGTAGACGTTCTGATTCACACTGTATTTTGCTTTCTCAAAAAAAGACATAAATGAAAATCCTTCTAATTTTTAGTAGTCTAATAATATAACATATGGAATATAAGCCTCACAGGTTAGGTATGTCTTAGCTTTTTATGTCTTTACCCGTTCAACTTTGAGATACATTCGTTCAGATTGTGCAGACTTGCTTTTAGGTCACAGTTAATATCTTAATGTTTCTAAAGGTAGGATGGACATAACTGTCTGACTATTGTATCATCATCTTCAGAAAACTGAAACAATTAGAATTTCAGAACAACTTTTGCAAATATATCATTCTCCGTTTTTCAGAACGCACACAAGGATTCCCAGGATGATGGTCACACTGAAAACAACAACAAAACAAAACAAAAAAAAAAAAACAGTTCCTTATAGGTTGTGAATAGTTGAGATTATGAATAACCTTTCTTCATCACCTTTATTCAGTCCATCTGGTAAATTCTCTGTAAGGCCTATGCACAGATTTATTCCTTAAATTCTGCACTGGCTCTGGCTCGGACTCTCCAAGTAACGCCCTCTGCCGAGCTCTTTATGTGATCAGTAGCAACAGTAACTATAGGTCAGTATTTAAATTTAGATTATTGTTGCCCCTGACAGTTTTGTTCACTGTTGTACCCCCAATACCTAGTATAATTTTCTGCACACTGTAGGCTTAAACGATGAGTGAATGTGTGTGGATCTCAATTTTGTAATAAAATAGTGCTAACTTTGTGCTGTGGAACATTATTAAGTACTATTAGGAAGAATAGGACCGGAATAGACAAGTCAGGATTGTGGAAATGTTTGACACAGGTCTTCAGGAATGCCCAGGTGAAAGGTTGGGATTCTACATCAGCATAGGAATTTGAATAAGCCTTGGGTGGGTAGGTAGATGTGCGGTCTAGGTTAAGTTGCTTAACCTCTGCATAAATTACTTGAACAATGTCTTCTATAGAAGAATGGGGTATGCAATGGGAGCCAAGATTACTAATTTGGAGTCTTACTTGCAAGCTTGTGTGTAACTGCTTAGGAACTTGAATGTAATTCTGTAAACAACAGAACCATTAGAATTTTGTGAACACTCATTTAACATTTGAGCCTGTGTATTTAAGCACTGAGTGTCATTTAATTCCACAAACTAATGAGGTGTAGATAATATTCCATTCACACATGAGAAAGTTATACAACTTGTAAATGATAGAGCTGGGTTTTGAACCCATGTATTCTTGGCTCCAGAGCTGATAATCCTGAACACTATATTTTAACTTTAAAAAAAAAAATAATTGAAGAGGAGTGGGTGAAAGACTAGTTAAAAGGCTATTGAAGTAAATTTTTTGTGGCTAAGGAAATGGTTTTCTCAAGGTTGCAAGAGGCAGCTAGTGGAGGTATGGCTGAAAATGAGGTTTCTGGCTTATAGTCCATGTATGTTCCTTATTAATCTATTTCATAAAACTAAAGATACCCATCTTCATTTTGCTCTTGTAAAAACAACCTCACCCACTTCACAGGGGTTTTCTGAGCCTTTGATTCTAAATCTAATTAACTGAAGGATCTTGATCATGTTATTATCTCACAGAAGGACGTACTGATTTATTACGCTAAGGACATAACCGGATTGAGTATGTGCAGGCATATCCTACTGCCTCAATTTCTTCCTTTCATTCAGTTGGCCTCATTGGGGAGTTCCCTATGTCAGCTAATGGGAGAGGAGAAAGTACTTTATGGATAGATCTGCTTGCTCTACAGGCATCAGCTGAAAGTGGGCAGAGGTATCCCTGAAAGACAATAGTGAAAGGGAATCCCAGTGGGCAGAGTATAGGGTAATAACCCACTGCATAATAGAAGACAGATGGTTTGAAGTATCGATTTATTTATTTTTACTGATTTGTGGACAGTGGTTAATGGGTTAGCCAGCTGGTCAAAGAATTGGGAAGAACAAGAATCAAAGATTGTGACAAGGATGTTGCAGGAATAAGTGGATAGAATTCTTAGGATGAGTACAGAGTTGATATTTATATGCTATGTAAATGTCTACCAGAAAGCATACACTACCGATATTGCTCTCCCTAACCAGATAAGATAATCCATCTGGGTTATCTCATCCACTGCAATAGGCCTTGAGCAAAACAATCATGATAGTGGAGATCGAACCTGTGTATGAGATTAAAAAGATAGACCTCCCCTTAACCAAGGATGACCTGGCTACTGCCTCTGCAGAGTGGCAAACTGCAACAGGAGAAGCCAGTGCTGAGCTCTAATATGACACCATGTCTTGCAAGTACCATTTATCCAAGAGATTACATTAAATGCCTTCCATCATGCAAAGGACAGCAGTTTGTCCTCTTAGGAATAGGCACGTATTATATTATGGGTGTGGATTTGTCTTCCTTGCCTATAGTATCCTTACCACATGCTGCATCATCAAGAGATAGCTAGCTTGGTAGATTTACTGATTTGCTAAAGGCTGGGAGATGTTAATTCACTATGAGGTTAAGTACTATCCTACATGATACAGTATATGCCTTAAACCTGTCAGTACCTGGTGCTTTCTCCTCCTTGCTGTCTTCTCCCTCAGAGCCAGGATGCATGGGTCAAGAAACTCAGAAAAGGAAGTGGGACTCACACCACTCAGAATTAGGCCAGTTGACTCTTTGAAGACATTTTTGCTTCCCTTGCTCGTGACCTTGAGTTTGGTGAGTTTGGAGGTCTTAGTGCCAAAGGAAGCAATCTTTCTTCCAGGGAACACTACTTTGGTTCTGTTTAAATTGAAACCTTGAGAGAGATCTCATCAGTTTGGGCTCCTTATGCCACTGAATCAACAAAGAAGGATGTCTCCAGACGTATCACCTTTACCACTCAGCTCTGTACTCCAGGAGATTTCCCTGCCCTGAATGGGCTCTAGCTTGTTCTCTGGCTTCTGGTTAGATTCAGTAATGGGAAGACACCAGCAGAAGTCTTGGCAGATAGAAGAAAGTGGAGTTGTGATATTTCCCCTACTTCTTGCAGAGTTGCTTCAGGTAGGCTGTTCTGTCTGTTAGGCTCTTTCCTGTTTTGTAGCTATTCTGAGATTTAGTAACTACTCCCTCCCATTATCCTGCAGGCCTAGGTAGTAATGGCTTCTTCCTGATGGTACTAGTCCTAGAGGACTTCATCCATTGTTGCTTTTCCTTAGCTTGACCACACTGTTGATCTCAGTCCCTTTTCAACTTCCCATAATTATCCCATTTGAGTGAATAACTGGCTTTGAAATTTCTAGAGTGAAAATGATATGTTATTTCCTAACGTATGTCATGTTATTCCTCTTCCTTATGTTCTGTAATAAGGCATTTTTGTCTCCCCAAAATCTCTTCCTTTGAGCAACTTATTTCCTTCATTCCATTTGGTTATAGTGGGGTTACCAATAACATAATCCTTTCCCTTGGCCACAAATGGATGGTCTCATGACACAAATTGCTGTAACTGGTTAAACATTGTTTCTTCTAGGAACTTGTGGGCAGTTACACACAGAGGCAACTAGTTGCAATTGAGTCTTAATGGAAGTACCTTAAGGACCATGGATTTCCACCTCTAAAATGACCTGAAGTTGCCCTGGTTCTCGCTTAGATACAGATTAAGAGAGAATCGGTGACTGAAAAGATAAGTAAAAAAAAAAAAAAAAAAAATCCAGAAGCACAAAAACCAATGGAAAGGAATGAGCAAGTGTAAGAGACAGGAGATAAAATGATGAGTTCTCTCTCCAGGAGGAAAGAGAGGAGGGGTTATGATAATGACTCAAAATTTTCCAAAACCAATAAAAAAATACCAGGCCACAGATTCATTGTAAGCCTTAGGTACAATAAATACAAAGAAAATCACACCTAAGAGTATCACAGTAACACCAAAGACAAAAGGAATATCTTAAAAGCAGCGAGGAGGATAAAAGCAGCACTAAGACAACTTCTTAACAACAGGTTTATATCTTCAAAGTTTTTCAAATTGTACACCTTGACGACATTCTGCGACCTTTTTTTAAAAAGATTTTATTTGTTTCTTTTTATAGAGAGGGAGAGAGAGAGAAAGAAAGGGAGAGAAATACTGATGTGAGAGAAAAGCATCTGCTGCTTGCCTCCTGCATGTGCCCCAACTGAGAACCAAACCCACAACCCAGGCACATGCCCTGACCGATAATTGAACTGGTGACTTTTCGCTTTGTGGGAGGATGCCCAACCAACCAAACCACACCGGTCAGGGCTTAGCAATGATATTCTTAAAATATGAAGGTAAAATAAAAACAATTTCAAACCAAAAAAAAATCATTTATCAACATCCATTCACCATTGAACAGAAAGTAGATAACCAAAGAAGGAGACATGAAGATGCAGGAAGGAAGGAAAGTCAACAAAAAAGGGGAATGTGTAAGTACATGCAAATGAATATAGACCGTATAAATGATAGCAATAATAAATTTGGGGATAATATGAAAATGTATTATATCAAGAGCATAATACGGGGTAGGTAAAAATAGGTTTACAGTTGTGAGTATGCAGAAGTTTATTCTTGTATTGTTATTTACTGTATATTGATTTGTATTGGAACTGTAAGCCTACTTTTGCCACAGTATGTCAATAAAGAGGGTATATAGTGTTAAAATGTTCCAAAGTTCTTGCATTGTTCAGGAAGAGGTAAAATTACTAATCAAATATATATTGTAATCTCTGGTAATCATTAAAAGAAAAATAATGTATCAACAAATAAATAGAATGGAAATAGAATTGAAAAGCACTGGATCAGAGGGGATGGGGAAAGAACTAGTAGGACAAATAAATAGTGCATAGTAACATGGTAGATGAAACATACATGTATACACATATGGATATAAGTATCAGTTATAACATTACACATAAATAGATGCTTTGATTAAAATGTAAAGGTAGTCCAATTAGATTACATACACAAAATATAAAGATTAAAGAAAGACATACCTAAAGAGTAAGAAATCAGATATAAATAATAAAATACGAGGATACAGACACATTAAAAACAAAGATACAGGAATGTTTAAAAGGATGAGAAAACATACAACCTGCAAATACTAATCCACAGAACAAGAGCTGTAGTACCATTTGACCTAGTGGATTTTAAGGCAAAAGAGCATTGCTAGAGATATTTATGTTGTAAAATTTAAAAAATATGTACATGAATTTCCAGCATTTCTGAACCATTGACGAAGATATGAAACACTAGATCAGTAGGTAGTGATTGATGGCTCTGAAGATGTTCTTGAGGAGCAAATTGAAGAACTTACAGAAACACTGGTTAGAGAAAATAAAGAAGAACTGATAAATTCTACATAGTCAATGCAGGTAGCCAAGAAGACTCAGCAAGCTGGAATGGTAAGCTGGAAAACATAAATTTGTTAAGTTTTAAATAATTGATATTTCTATGAAGCAAAACTCAAAGGACCAAGAAGTGTTTTAGCAGCTCAAGATACAGTAATGCTGATCATTTTTTTTAGATTAACCTTTCAAGCTGAACTACAGCCACATTCTTTGTCTATGGTTTGTTCTCTTACTGACCTTCCACACTTTTGTTTCCCAGATTGACATTAAACATGGATACATCCCTAAAATGGTCAACAGGAAAACAGAATAATCATTGTTCATATCACTATAGTCACTATTGATTTTGTGTTTTGACTTTGGAAAACAACCTTCATAGGATGTCCCAGTATAGTCACTAGTTCTCTAGATGTTTTTGAAGGTTTACGTAGTGCACTTTGGCATGGAACCCAATGGATTTACATATGTTCTTTGGGAATCTCATCTGTAAATCAGGAAGGTGCTTGCTATTGCTTCAACAAAGCAGAGATCGGTCAGCATGTGCTGACTGCAAGCATCATATACAACACTAGGGGGTGATACAGTGTAACTAGGAGAAAGGAACACAGCCTGACAAGGGTAAGGTTTGACAGAGTCATCTTGAGGGCAAGATGGTTAAGAGCTCGTGTAAAATTACAGTTTAGTAAGTACCAAGTTATTCGTAAGTTTCCATAATGTCATAATGTGATCAAGCAGACTAAGGTAAAGAAAAAGGGAGGCCAGAGGGAGTTAATTATAGGACTTTGGGACCACCTACTAATAAGTACTTCAGATTAGCTTGGGCGTATTTTTGAGGGTCTACTAGTTTGAAGAGAAAATTTGAATTTACTATTTTCATTTTGACAATAATAAAAATTATTTTTACCAGTTGTAAAAACAAAACACTTCTGCAGTGATAATGCGTTGTTAAACTATATTTAATTGAATAAGATTTTATTTGTCAAACACTTCTCAAATTAGGTTTACAGGTCTCTGACAACATTTTCAGAATCTTCAGGAATTTTTTTCTTTTTAAAAAGATCAGTACAGAAGGAAAGTATTAAATACACCACTGAAACACTGGGCTTTGTAATTGAGTAACTAGAGCAATGAAGACATGAACCAGTGAGGAAAGCTAAGTGACAGCAAGGCTCCCCCGAAATGGGTCAAAGGGCTACACTAATGCAGGGAGATGCCCTAATGGTGCTGCCACTGGGTGGAGCCAGTGGGTGTGCAGTGGAACTTGGAAGGGAGCTGAAAGTAGAGGGCCTCTCTGGGTGTGTGTGTGTGTGTGTGTGTGTGTGTGTGTGTGTTGCAGTCCGTTTCTATTCTAAGGCCAATATTAGAGGGGTGACATAAGGGTCTTCTCTTCCCTCTTCCCTGATGTTCTTTTTCCCTCATCTTTTTTCCTTCCCGAGCAACTATTCTTGAACTCATCAATTTAAGGCTGTTCTGCTCATAACTTTCCCTGCTTTAGTTTCTAAGTCCTGATTTGCAGTTGGGAGTTTTTTATTAGGAAACCTAACTCACCCTGCTGTGAGCCTGGCTGTGTTCTAAGGGCTTGGCCTGTATGAATTCATTTAATCCTCATGCCCGGCTTGCACTGGGTACCTGGGATCATATTTTACAAGGCCCTTCTTTCCTTTGCTCCTGCTTACCTTTCCAGCATATCTATGGTCACGTCCTGTTTCCTCTGAAGAACCCACCATGCTGAACTTCCCATGCTTTAAGGTCATAGCTGGTGTTGACTGTGCTCTTTCTATGCCAATTCTCTGTTCCTCTTGCAGGGTCTCACCTTCACATACCAGACATATGGGATTAATATGATTCTTCCCTCCCCCCATTTTAAAGAAGTTAAATGTTACATCTATGGTCACACGCTTCAGAGAGGGATAATGTGGGAAAAGGATGAGCTTTGGAGGCAAAAATCATACTATCAAGCTTCAGTTCTGTCATTTACTGGCTTGAACTTCAGAGAATGTTATTCTCTTTTTACAGGTAAAGAGACAGGTTCTCTGGAGGGGAATATTGTGAAAGTTTGGTGATGGGAGTGCCGACCTAGGCAGGAGACAAAGGCCAAAAATTAGGGGAAAAGCAACAAGGAAAGGAAACAAGGTTTTCAAGGGGTGATGTTAACAAGTACTAGCAGGGCCCAGCTGATTTGACTGGGGCAGTGCCCACTCAGACTAAGGGATCTGGGCATGTCACATTTCATACAGGAAGATGAGTGCAGGGGACGGACGGCAGAGGGAGCCCTTGGTAGTTTTGCTCATCAGGTCTGGACTCAGAAGAATGGGAAAGGCATTTTCCCTGGTGCTCCCTGACCATGAGCTTATCTCCCTCCCCATTCTCATCTTTACTCATCTTGATAGTGAGGATATCATTCCCCGAATGAAGTGCCTAGGGCCCTGGCTGGGTAGCTGAGTTGTTTAGAGCATCATTCTGATACACCTAGGCTGCAGGTTCAATCCCCAGTCAGGGCACATACAAGAATCAACCTCTCTCTCTAAAAAAGAATAAAAATCAATTAAAAAAAAAATTGTTAAAAAAAAAGAAGTGCCTAGGACGCGCCAGCAACTGTGCCTCTTCTTACACGGCCGTGTGCGGTTGCTGCGTGGCTCCTCTTCACCAGGGGAGAGAACCACGCCTCTGAGGAATTGAATAGCAGCCCCAGTTTAGTCACACAACTGGTAAGTAGTTCATTCAGGATTCCAGTCCTTAGGGCTCTGGGATTTTAAAGGGCAGCCTGAATCTTTTATGGGCCTGTGTTCCTCCTCTGCACGTGCAAACCTGGGCACGAATGGGGTTTTAAAAAGCATTGTTGGTTCATTTCAGCAGGGGCATTTGAAAAACAATGCTTTAACTCAAAGGAGGTGCCCACACCAAGCAAGCCAGAAGGAAACATCAGCGCTGGTGGCAATGGCAGTACCAAGGGTGTGGATTTGAGCTTTAAAATCTCCCCGTAATTTCAATTTGCCTCTTTGTTTCTTATAAACAACTGACATTATCTTAATTTTCCATTCAAAAGCTTGCAAATACAGCTTCAAAATCCTACTCTGGCCGCCCCCTTCCCACCTTCCCGAAACTACACTGCGGCAGCCGTTGGTGGCAGCACTCAAACTCCCTTCTGTGAATGATGCTGGCTTAGCACATTTGGGGGGACCCCCCCAAACCAAAGAGCTCTAACTTCACATCTTTAGCTGCTACAAAATAAGACTACTATCTTCTCCCCTTCTGGGACCCCACTGTGCAGCTCGGCATGAGACCAAGTCCTTGGGGGGCTCAGCAAAGACCTGGTGACAGATTGATTGATGGGTTCCCGCCTCTGCCTGCCCTCCCGTCCACTCCTGCAGGCTCTGGCCCGGGTCCACCGTTTGGCTGCCTGAGGGTCTGCTTTCCTTTGTTGAGTCAGCACCAGTGAGTCAGGGCCAAGATCAGCTGGGGTGAGGGGTAGGCAGTGCTGCAGGACTCTGGGAAGGGAGTAAGAACTCAGTGACCTAAAGGAAGACACAGTGAAGAGAATCTGGATGAAGGGCACCTGGGGTTCTTTTTGTCAAAGGAGCCTGAGCTGGGAGCTGACCTGTTGATATCATTGATCATTGACTATTGGTGGAATGCTGTCTTGTAGACAAACACAGGGGCTACTCATATCATAGTGCTTTGGACCCTAGAAAGTCCCAGTCTTGTCCCCTTTGTGCTTCAACGCTCCTCCTTTAAGAGATGCCAAAACGGGGATGGCGATCTCCACGAGCTCTACTAACGGAAGATGAGGAGAAGACAGTTGAGTGAAATTCTCAGACTCCCCGCAGCAGCAATGCAGCCATCCTTTTGCCAGAGCTGCTGAGAATCAAAACAGAGTGGCTGATGACACTTGGTGGCAGGTAGGTAGAGTGACAGAAGTTTAGAGAAGTCACCCTTCCAGTAACAGGGAGGAGGGAGTGGATGGGAAGAGGTGAACCAATGATGCGATTTTTGCTCGCCATCAGGCAAGACAGTTATGCCAAGTTGTCCCCAGAACCACAGGCCTCGTGGCACCCCATAATCATACTGCGGGGCGTATACTTACAGGTTGTCTCATCCAATCCGTCATTTTAAAGAGACGGAGGTGCAGATCGAGAGAAGTGACATAACTCACCCACAGTCCTACAACTGGATGGCTGCAGAGCCAAATCCTAATTCAGGGCTTTTTCCATGACAACCGAGAATCAAATCTGCAACCAGCCTTGGAGAAGTTCAGGGCTGTGTTTGGTACAGGTTTGGGGATGAGAGATGCCTTACTGCCCAGGGGCTGAGAAACTCCAGAGACCCTTTGTCTGACATTCCTGTTCCTCTGAAGGAACCCATGCCTTTTTAGGTCAGTTGGACTCAAGCTTTTTTCATTCTCGAGAGCAAAGTCGTTAAGAGATAGGACCGAACGGAATGAAAATGTCCTTTCGAAAAAGCCTTGGTTTCTGCCTAACAGAAGGAAGATGGATGCAGGAGGGACCCCTTCATTGCATGGTCTCTCTAACTGGGCACAAAATATGAAGAGTCTCTGTGTGTCTCTGCCAATGCCATTCTGTGAAAAGGGCAAGTCTTTCATTCTTGGGAACATTCCTATGCTCTTAGGGGCTGAGGAGTGCCTGTTGTGAAGATTAGTAGAATAAAATGATCAAAATTCCCTAGGACCTGGGGCTGCAAGCCTGAAGCCAGAGCTATACATGAGGCCACACCCCCTCAGCCTGGCCTCCCCCAAGAGAGGCCCCCCTCCCGGGACGCCACTTCTCCTCTAAGTGATTTTCTTCCATATATAAAAATCTGGCAAGAGCAGGAAGACTTTCTGCTTTGGCGGCACATTTCTCACTCAGCAAGACAGCGACTTTGTAGAGGGAAGTAGCTAGAGCAACCTAAACCCAGGGGAGGCATGTCCTCCTGCGTAGACAGGGGCATGCACCCCAATTCTCCAGTGCCTTCCTCCAGGACGTTCAGAAGCCAGCACAGATGATTTCCTCAGCCACCTAACCGTGGCGCAGTGGTGAAAATAGGTCTTGGTTTTAGAATTGAAGAGCTGGGGTAGCTGTTACCACATGGCGATGTCAGAGTCTTAGTGGGCCCAGGAGGACAGGATCTTTGAGATGACCCCCACAGCTGGAGCACAGAGGTCAAGAGACTAGTCTCCGGTGTCAGACCATTTGCATCCCATCTTTGATTATTCTTAGTATCTTGATTCCTCTCCAGACCTCTGTTCCCTTGTCTCTAAAATGAGGATAAAAATATACCCACTTGATAAAGTGTTGTAAAACTAAAATGAGATACTTTCTCTAAAGTGCTCAGCCTGACACATAACAAGCATTCAATTAACATTTGATATTGGTATTATATCATCATTCTTTCCATCGCTTTAAAAGCATGGAAACTAAGGCCCACAGAGGTATTTTTAAGAAATATATTTTCTTAAAATCACAAAACCAGCCTGGTTGTGTGTGAACATTTTCACTGATTTAAAAAACAGGACATGCAGGCGTCTGGACATGAGTCAGGGAAGGACAGGTTATGTTGCCGCAACAACTCTCAAATGCCAGGGCTCACAGCAAAAGCGTTCACTCCTTGTCCACATTTACCAGGCTCACTGTGGGTCAGCTTGGGGCTCTGCCCCTGTCATTGTCACCCTTCTGCTGAGACATTCAAAACACAAACCTCTTCTACAGCATCCACCTGAAAGTGACTGATCACTTCTGCCCACACTTCTTGACCAAAGTGAGCCACACGGCCATATGGGAGTTTAACTGTGGGTAAGCACAATCCCTTTATAGGAAGTAACCAGATATTGGTGAAAATGATACAATTTATGATGATCTGCTATGTAAACAAAGATAATCTTAGTGTGACTAATCCTCTGACATGAGCGAATTGAAACACCTGCCCTAAAATGTCAAAATTGGTATGAAAAACAGAGACCCTTCCACAGCACTCCTTGAAATAATTTCTCAGACCCCCAAACCATGGACAAGATCAAGGTCCCCATTCCTTGAGAAACAAGCGCACACAGTCATGTGGCCTACCATAGGATGAGAGGGTCCTTGTACTAGCACATCACAGAGGCTTCGCTGCCCTCTCTTATCCTAAAGGGTGGACTTCCCATCCCTTAGTGGTTCACTCCATCAACCGCTGCTGATTTAGAGCTGATCACTGGTCTTAATAGAGGAAAGAAAAGGGAACACAGCCCTTGTCCTCAGGGAATGTGGCAAGCTTCCTACTAGTGGGAGAAGCCTAGTGGTAAAGTCAACGAATAGAATAGTATAAACTAAGCACTGGTTTGGTCTGGGAGTTGTGGAGGCACAATGGAGGGTCATGTAATCTAGCCTGTCAGTGTCCAAAAGGTTCATATGGGAAAGTTGATGTTGCTGGAATTTCATTCTTAAGGAGGAGTGGAAATTATGCAATTGGTTGATGTTGTGAAATGAATTGAGGACAAAATGTACGTTCTTTAAGACGGAAATGTTTTGACTTTCTATTACTTCTTATTTATTAGCATGCAACTTTTCTGAGTACTGAGCATTGGCTATATATCAGGCAGTTAAATGACACATCTGTGCCCTTTGGGACTCAACTAACCTGAAGCAGAGGTTCTGAAAGAATGGGCCTGCAGTCACCCACAGGTGCAGATTTATGGGACCCAACCCAGAGTCTCTAGGTGTGGAACCCAGAAACGGGCATTTTAGACAAATGCCTATCATAATTTTGATACACTCAAAATTAGGGGGCTGTTGCTTAAAAGGCAGTGGTACTATTGATAAAAGTGGAAAGGACCCAGGGGATATGAGTGTATTGAACAAAGAAGTACATTAGAGTAAAAAATATTTGTGTTGCCTGTGAGTGAACGGCCAGTGCCCTTTGAAGTGGGGGCAAAGGTTAGAGAACTTGGCATTTCTTTGTCCAGGCTGCTGTTGACTTCAGTTCAGGACCATCTCTCCATGCTTACTCTCTTATGCTAACAAGTGTTTTTTTTTGTTTGTTTGTTTTTAAATTGTGTTGCCTTTTTATCTTTTTCAATAAAACAATTCAGTGATAGAATCTGGTACTCACTTTGTGCCACAGCCAATTAAGGGTAAAATGATTTGTGAATGAAGAATAATGACATTTCTCTGTTGGTATAGAAATTACAAAGAATTCAGAGTGTCTCATGTGATCTTCAGCCAATGCTGTGGAGGTAGGTGCCTTAATAGCCTCATTTGATAGTTGAGGAAACTAAGTTGAGAGAGGATAAGCAATCTGCCCAAGGTCACATTGGATAGTTGGTAAACTTGCTGTGCTGGAAGATTAGGGATTTCTTTGAGAATGTGGTCTTTGGGATTATTCCTTTAAAGTAAGCACTGGTTTGGTCTGGAAGCTGCGGAACCATAATGGAGGGTCATGTCATCTAGTGTGGCAGTATCCGAAAGATGCACATGGGAAAGCTGGTGTTGCTGGAATTTCATTCTTAAGGAGTGGGGGGAATTTTGCAATTGATTGAAGTTGTGAAATGATATTGAGGACAAAATGTATGTCCTTTAAGAATCAAGTATTCAGTCTTCCTGGTATTCCTCATTTATTAGCAGACATCTAAGGATCCTGGGTAGTTAGTTTGCCTCATTTTGCAGCCAGATTGCCCCTGACAGAGAACTCACTCCTTCAGGAAATCCCATGACACCCCACCCTGATCACTCGATTCCCCTCTTGAAACCTGGTGCCCTTGAACACGGCTAGATCAACAAGAATGAGAAGCTCCAGGTGAGTGTGAGGGTCAGAAAGGAGAGGAGACCAAAGGAAAGCTCAGGAGTCAGAGGCCTGCTTCTCCTGCTCCCTGGACTCAGCAGACTGTTTGTAGTATGCTGGAGCAAATTTAGCAAAACTATGAAATTGTCTGTGACCTGCAGTCCTCCTCCCCTCCTCTCATCCCTCTTTCTCCCCGCTGTCCCCTTGCCTAACTTTTAGCTCAGCAGTCTCCTTTTGTCCCAAAGGGACTGTGAGCTCTCTCAGGATGAAAGGATTAGGGAGCTGGTATGTTACTCTCCCCAGGGGCAGAACTGTGCTTTGAGCATAAGGCCAGTTTTGAGAACTGCACGATCTGAAGGAACAGATGATTAAGGGTGAGTGTTGGCTGGGAAGGAATCGCCATTGTTGGTCACTATGGAGAATCCCAGAGAGCTATTTTCTGACCGCTGGTGAGAGGAGGACCAGCCATAGAACCAAGAGCCCTGGAGTGTCTCCTCCCCTTTCTTGTCCTGCCCTTGAGAAGTAACAGCAGCAATAGGGGGTGGCTTTGGCTTTAGAAAACTGGGCTACAAGTCCAGCTCCACTGAATGCTTGCAGAGACCTTTGAGCAGACCCTTCACCGTGGTTATGCTCAGTTCCCCGTGTGCTGAGTGGGGGTAGAAAGGCCTGCCCTGCCCACCTCGTAGTGTGGCTATTACACCCAAAGGAGAGGAAGCTACGCTAGGGCTAGTTGCATGGTATGAAGGTGCCATGGGGCAATGGTGTGGAGTTAGGACGGAGATGTGGAGTCCCTGAGGACAGGTGCTTCCTGGATGACCGCCAGCAGAAAATTCTTATCTCCTCCCATGATGGGTATGAACACAGGTCACCAGCAAACTTGTAATAGCAATCCAGAATCATTTAATAAGGCAGTAGAGGGGACTGGTTCAGAGGGTGATCTTGAGACCCACTACCTGGGTTTTTCTGACAGGCTCTGCCTAGCTGCCTGACTCCAGGAAGATATTTAAGTTCTCCGAAAAGCTGCTTCCCCATCTATAAAATGGAGATAATAATAATTTCCATCTCAGTGAATTGCTCTGAGATTTAAATAAGACAAGATTAGAGTGCTTAGCAAAACACCCAGCACGAGAAAGAAGCCTGAGTGTTAGCCGTTGCTGTTATTATTATTATTATCATCATCATTATCATAGTTGACTGCAGGACTAAGCTGAGGTCAATGCTTTCTGGTTGCCCATGGGACCTGTACTCTACAAGCCTGAGGGACACTGGCTAAGCACTGAGCAATGCAGGAATTAATTAAGTGGATAATGGATGGAAATAATGAATAACGCACTGACACTTGTACATGCCAAGGACAGATAAGGACATGTCTGACTGGGCGGCTCTGTCTCCTGTGCATGCTCCCTGAGGTGCAGGGGTAAGAGCAGTTCCACAGCAGGTCCCTTTGCTTCCACAGCTTGTATGCCAGACCATTGGTCTCGCCTAGCAGTCCTCCCTGGGGCCCCTAAAAGGAAAGAGAAGTTGAAATTGTGACTCTCTTATGACTGGGAAGCTTTTCATCCTGGTCATCTGGCTGCTTCCAGACTTGACTCACCTTCATCTGTACGTATATGTACGTCACCAACCTGCCCTACCCGCCTTGAAAGCGTTCTCCCTCCCCCACCCCCACCTCAAGTGGAAATGAAGGTAAATGAGGCAGCAGGAGAGCAGCTGTGCTCTGTTATGGAAAACAGAAGCCTGGCTGGTATGGCTCGTAGCCTCTAGCTTACACTCTCAGTTTCTTTCTATTTCGGCCTGAACTAGACATCAAGGAGTGTCAGCCTCCCCCATTTGTTTTACTTAATAGTGATTCTCTCTGGGAAAACTTGGAAGGGGTTTTGTGCAGAGCCTTGGTCATGTATGGAGCGGTCAGAAGGTTTGATGGGAGGCACCAAAAGAGGGAGGGGCAGCCCCCTGCACAGCAGGTCATTTCAGGAATGGTGTTGGGGGAGGGGAGATCGACCCCCTGGCTTCTGTCACTCCTCAAATTAGCAGCATCTGTGGAGGTGAGAATGAGCAGGAGACCTGCTCCATTTGACAGTGCAATGAGGGTGGGGGCACATATCTCTCTTCCCTTTTAGGACTGGTGTTCCAGAGAGTGCACCGGTTTGAGAAATGGTGGGAGTCAGCTCCTACCTCTGCTGTTGCTAGCTCACAGTGCTTATTACTTCTGAGCTTTGCAGGTATTAGGAAACTTATAAGTCCCCCCAAAAAGAGATACCAAAAGGTAAATGCAAGCTCAAAAGTAATATATGTTTAATTAAAATGTCTTAGGTCACCTTCAGGAACTTAAATTTAGCATATAAAGATTTCCAATGAAAATAACTTCTGGTTGAGATTTTTGTATTTTGCAGTCATTCTAGGGAACACAGTTATTAAAATCCCAGGGGATCATAAGCAACCATAAATTTAATAAGTTACTGATAGTCAAACCACTTCAAAAGCAAAATTAGAAATATGCTTCTGAGATTATGCAGACAAAATTCATTCAACGTGGGTGCATTGGGGCTTGCTTGATATGATGCAGAGCCTCCAAAAGAACAAGTCCCCACATCCTAGGGATGTCTTGATTGGCCCACCAGCAAGTCACCTTCCTTCCTGACATTCTGTTCAGCGGAAGCACCAAGTTAGAAGCTCTCTGTTTCTTCTAGATCTAAAAATCTGTGGATTGTCTTACTGTTATTTTTTTATCACTTTATTTTTTAGCCTATAAGATTTAAAGGGTGGTCAATAATCAATCAATCAATGAACAGGAGCCAGACAGAGGCTCCCCTGGAAGCAGTTGAACAATCTAGGCAGTGTTTCTCTGCACCAGCCATTTACACAGGACCTTTGAGACCACACGTGCCTAAATCCTTCCCATCCTTCAGGCTTCAGGCCTCCTTCTGCTACACCCCTTCCACCCCAGCGTCCTTTTCAACATCCCTGTCTCTTGTTTCCTATGGCAGGAGGCTCTGAAAACTCAAATGCAGTATCCGCTCAGGTTACTCTTGGAAAGGGAATTCCACGAAAGCCAAGCAGATGGAACTAGGAAGGGAAGACAGTATTTACATAACAGCTGTAGTCTCCATTTAAAAAGTTTTGTTAGCGGCATATGGCACCAGATGTTAGATCTCAGTTTCTGAGCTCGACTAAGAAAAGAATTCAGAGCCAAAGGACTCAAGCACAAGAAACGTTTATTTAGAAAGTCACAGAGGAAGAAGAGACAAGTTACAGAGACAAAAGAAGGGCCCTTGGAGGGTAGGAGAAAGAACAAAGTTCTCCATCCTTCCTTGGGCTTAAAGGCTTTTCTCTGGTGGTCTCTGGGGAGGATCTCAACAGAATATTCATCAGATTTGCAGGTGTGTGCCCTCAGGTCGTGGTCTCCACTGATTGGTCGGCACCAGGGCAGGGGATCACTAGTCATTGCAGCTGGTCCTGATGTCAGCCATGGCATCTTTTTGTCTGGTTTTGCTGCTGTTCTGGGCCTGGAACTGAAATACAACCAAGGCTTCGATGTGATCTCTAGTTTGACCAAAACTGTGTCTCTGTGGTCAACAGATCTGAAGCTTTGTTCCTAAGATTATTGATGCAGGTCAGAAACTCACTGTCCTGAGGGCTTGATGCTTAAGGGAGTGGCTGTGCAAGCGCTTGTATGGGAGTCATGGGAGACTTTTCTCCAGCCCCCCTTGTCCCTCCTCCAGGGGGATCTACCTCACGACTAGTGGCAAGCCAGGGGAGGAAAGGTTGGGGAGGGTCTAAACTGCAGGACCAGAGATATGCTAGGGAAGAAAAGGTCACCCTGGGGTGGGGGAGGCCCCACCCTACAATACTTTGCTTTCCTGGTTTTGCTTGTTGCTAGGCACCCAGGGCTTCCTGCCCCGGTGACCTTCTGTACCTCGCCTATCGTTCCTACTTGGCTCATGCCTAACTGCCTACTCTAACACTTCTGTGGTTTGAGCCCACATGGCTCAACACTGATTTTTATTAGTGCTTCTCTGTTTTTCTAAGGTTCTAATACAGGCACCAGGGCTGAGCTTTGCAATTCAAGGGCAGAGCTGAACAATGATCCTGTTCCCAAGTGCAGAATCCGTGAAGCAAGAGAGAGAAAAGCAGTGAGTGGGGCGGCGCTTTGAGGTCACTCTGTCCAGCTTCTTCACTGTACTTTTACAGAAAGGGAAACTGAGACCCAGGGAGGAAAAATCTCACCCAGGGCTCCATGGCTCGTTAAAAGGCAGAGCTGGGTCTGGAAGAATTTTTTATTGCTGGTCCAGTGCTCTTTCTGCTGCTGTACAAGGGCTTAATTAAGACTTTTCTCTAAGAAATGTGTGTTAACATCCCTATCCTGGACCCATTCAGACACCCAACTGCACTCTAATTAGACAGGGGGGTTGTTTTTTTCAAGATGCACAGATGTTAGAACCAGTAAGTTCTGAAGGGAAAGCCTAGCTTCACTTCTTAACAGCCTTTTGATCTCAGAGTCTCGTTTTCCGTATCTGTAAATGCGTCTGAGGGTGCCTGGGCCCCAGGCATGTGTGCAGCTTCGGTAAAGGCACGGATGTGAACGCACTTGGAGCATGCCCAATAGACACACTTGGCATTGTCCAAGGAATCTGGATTTGCTGGGGTTGTTCTGTAGCTTCCATCTGGTAGAGCCTATATCCTGCAACAAACTGAAAGCTCCACCATTACTTTTACTTCCTTTATATCCCTACAGAGCTCGACCCATAGTTGGTGCTCAGAATTTTTGCTGAACGAAGGAATGCCACAAAAAGCAAAATCTGCTCTTTGGGACTCGCCCCTCAGCAGGGCAAAGGCAAAGGCTGTTGTAGAATGTGGAGTGTGTACACAGTCTGCAGGGAAAGGCCTGCTTTCTGCGGCAGTGTGGGGCAGGTGGGGACTGGAACAGCCACCTATCAGGAGACTGAGGCTTGGGCAGGGAGAGAATTGCCCAAGGCACCCCACCCCCACCCCAGAGAGGACTCTGTTGAGCCAGGCCCCTGCAGGCCAGCTGGGGTGGAGGCTAAATAAAGCCTCTGTGGGTTTGAGGCCCCTGTGCTTTCATCAGTTCCAGCCTGCCCATCCCCGCTAGGGGCCCAGGCATGTTCACCGCTGAACAAGATGTGGCAGGAAACCATGAATCAAAGGGTGAAGGTGTTAAAGCAGTTGAGCTGACTTTTGGGTCTAAATCTCTTTCCCTCTCCTTCCAGGCTTGCTCTGGCCTGTCCCTGCCTGGCAGAGTCTGGAGGCTGCCCTCAGCTCTGCCTTTCAAATCTCTTTGGGAGCTTGGTGACAGCTAAGATTGCCCAGGGCCGGCTCAGCATGAAAAGGGAAAGTCAGAATCCAAGGCCAAGATCAGCTGCCGCAGGGATGGGTGCCCTTCTTATAGCGTAACTTTTCTGAAAGGGAAGCGTATCTGTAAGAGGCAGCATGGCACTGAGCAGGGGTTGGCAAGCCTTTTCTGTAACGAGCCAGATAGTCAGTATCTCAGGCTTTTCAGGCTATGCAGCCTCTCCCACAAATACTCCCAGTCTTCTGTTACAGCACAAAAACAGTCGATACATTCATGAACCGATGAGGCTGTGTTCTAATAAAACTTTGCTTATGGATGCTGAAATCTGACCATCATATAATTTTTGCATGTCACAAAATATTAGTTTCCTTTTGATTTTTCCCCCCAACTACTTAAAAGTGTAAAAACCCTTCTTAGCTTGATAGCCTTACAGGGACAAGGACAGATGGCAGGAGGCAGTTTTCAGAAACCTTGACTTGGGATCATGGACTTGGGAGTCAGGCAGCCTTGGGTTCAAACCCCATCTCAGCTGTACAATTGGCACCTGAACTTTGTCAGGTGACACAATCTCTCTGAGCCTCTATCTCCCCACCTGCATGTACGGATGATAATGTCTACCTCGCAGGATTTTAGTAAACACGAAATGAGGTCAAGAGCGTGAAGAGCCTGACAGGGACCACTTGAAATCCTCACGAGGTGAAGGTTATTATTGCTTTTATCATCCGTAAGGAAACCAGTCATGAGAGCTGAGAGTAATACCCCACCCAGTCTCCGTTTCTACCCAGAACCTCTGACGCCTGTTTAGAAAAGGCAGTCACCACCGGCTTTTTACAAACATCATAACCCCTTGCCCTTGGCTACAGTGAACTCATCCCGTTTGCATCCAGTTCAACTGAACACTCGTGAGAGGAACCCTGACCCTGTGCAGGGCCCATGGTACAGGGAAGATAAAACACTGGGCCTAGTTCCTGACAAAAAGGCAGGGATCTCCTTGGGAGGAGAGAGACTACGCAAACCCGACAACCATAAATCAAACAGCATGTGGGATAAGACCTCCTAGGGAGGCAATCACGTCTGCCCTTTATTGAGCGCCAGCCCCTGCGCTGTGTGTTACTATGTTAATCTCATATACATAAACCCACAAAGCGAGGCTCATTATTATCCCAGTTTAATACGTGGGAACATGGAGACGGGGAGACTGCTCACACCCGAGTGAACAGAGAGAGGAGATTCACACCCAGGTCCGGCTCATGCAGGAGCTAGAACTGTACCTGCTGGCTTGAGGAGTCTTTGGAGTCCAGAAAGTCCCTTTCGGCTGGGATGGCTGGGGACGCCTCACAAAGAAGGTGGCTTTTGAGTTGCCCCCTTGAAGCTGGAAAGAATTTCTCCCAGCCATTGATGGGGGAGGAAGGTGGAAGTTGGGAGGATTCATGCAGAGGAAAAGATGTGAGCAAATGTCCCTGGGCAGGATGTGCAATGTCCTAGGTGTGTTTGGGGAACAGCAAGTGACACCTTTGGCCTAAAGGGGGTGTGTCCTGTACAAGTGTCCTGTCCCCTCCAGGATCTCCCTGTGCCTTCAGGCATAAGTGGGGAGAGAGGCAAAGCCTGATTACCTCACTGCCCTGAAATAAATAGGAACTTCCTTGCAACAAGGAAACACCTCATTGTAAAATAATCTGCCACGCAGTGTATTCAGTTCTTAGAACCTGCTTTTTTGTCTGTCCATAATTTTTCTCCCAACTTCTGTGTGTGACTTTCCTGGTGTGAAGAGGAAGCCATGAGGTAAACAGAAGACAGTGCTGGGCCCATGCAGAGTGTCTCAGCAGGCTCTGTGTGACGCCGGGCTGGCCACCTCCCCTCTCTTGACCCAGTTCCCTCAAACATAAAATTCGGGGTTAGGTGATCTCTGGCTCCCTTCCAGTTCTAACCTTCCAAATGGCAGTATGCTGTTCTGTTTTGGTAAGGAGGCAGCCTTGGCCCCTAGCTCAGAGCAGGGGAGGCCACTGCAGAGAACTTCCAGCCTTCAAATTGTCAACATGTTGCTTAGATAACCCGCTCCTTACTGAAACGCATGGGGTCCATGTTCTTTGTCTGTTCACCTACCAATACATCAGTGTTTCAATCAGCTCATTATTTATTCACAACTGTCCTCTGGAGACAGACTGCCTGAGTTTGAGTCCCAGATCTACCACCTCTGGGACCACAGCCAAGTTACAGAACCTCCCTGTGCCTTAGCATTTCCCTCTGTAAAGTGTAGGTAATAATGGAATTTGCCTTACAGGGCTATGAAGGGTTAAATTGGGTCACTTTATTTTTTAGCCTATATATACAGTATTCCCTCACTTATTGCGGGTATTACGTTCCAGACCCCACTCCCCCGTGAAGTAGGAACTTTACATTTATTCTACACTCTTAGACCTACGTAACTTTAACAACATATGTATACAATACTGCAAAATCCCATGATATAGCGAAAAATTCATGATAACTAAATATAATATTTTAAAAAATCCCGTGATACAGTGAGGCTGCGATAAGTAAACTGCAATATAGAGAGGGACTACTAGTACCATCATTTAAAGCACTTCTTGAGGGGATGCTGTGTGCCAGGCGCTGTGTTAGGAGCTTCTCCCGTATAACACTTTCCCCTTCCCCACAGCCTGCTTTTCATAGGAAGAAGCTAAGGTTTGAAGTGTTCACCTGACTTGCCTGAGAAGGGCCACTGACCCCACAGGCAGCAGAAGACAGGTCCGCAGGCCTAAGAAGGGAGACCGCTGGGAATAGCAGGTGGGTCACCTCCTGCCCTTGTCACTTAACATCCATCTCACATTACGTCCCCGCTGCACTGTTTGGTTCTTGTTCAAACCCGGGCTCCTGCTGGCATCTGGTCGTGAACCGTATAACCTGTCAGCACGTGAGAAACATTTCTGGGGAGAGACATGATTTAGGTGCGGAGAGAGCAGCTCGGTACGAAGGGAAGTCTGCCTCTCCGGGCTTCACTGTGGAGCGGCCTCTCAGCCAGACCAGAGGGGCGACGTCCTGCCTTGGAACAATCAGGACATCACTGCTTAGATAAGTGAAGACACACACGTCTCGGCTAATTCCCCAGGCATAGCGGACCGATTATGTTGCGCCATAGTGCAATTTCCTCTCGGGTTTTATTTCTTTGGCCCAACGTCGCACAGATGGCGTGCTCTGCTTACTGGAAGTAAGTGTGGAAATGATAAAACAGAAATATGAGACATGTGGATAACACTTGAGCTGCAACTTGACACTATAGGTCTGATTGAAAATCCAGCAGGTCTCTTTCAAGACCCTTTATCCCCGCTCCCCCTTCACCACTGAAGTGGCCTGCTGAATTCCCTAGCTCTCTCCAAGTCTGGCTGTTGTTAGCTCTGCTCTGTTAGCCTGACTTCTCATGGGGGCTGTCTGACCAGATAATTGTCCCCATTAAAGTCCCAGAACCCGTGCTCATGCACACAGAGGCACACCCCTCTCGGGTGCTGCTCAGGGCTCCCCTTCCAGCGTTAAACTTGTCATTGATGACTTCCTGCCTGATGTCCACTGAGTCTTCTTGAGTTTCTCCCTCACACTTTCCATGGAAAAAAGCACCTTCTTCTGTCTTTAGAGCTCCATCTCCTTCCTCCTTTGGAGCCCCGCTGGCAGAGCGCCTCCTCCAGAATTTCCTCCTTATTTCAGATCCCTATCTTTGGCGGGCCTTCTCTTAGTCCTCGTAGCCTGTACCTATTTTCAGGTCTGCTCTCAAACAGAAATCCTACTTTCTTAAGGTGTCAGGATGCCCCTCCTCTCTTCCCCCATTTCCAGGCCCCACCATCCTGGAAACCTGAAGCTCTTACTCCTTCCATACTTTTGGGGACTTCCATATTGATTGCAAATTCCAGGGTTTCTTGGGTCTTCACAGCCCTCCCACCCCACTCCAACTAGACCAATTTTAGTTTCACCAAACCTTAGACTATTGTTTTGCCTCTTGTCTTTAATTATGAGCTTGCTTCCAGGAACCCAAGAGCCCAGACAGAGTGGCTGCTGGCCTAGTTACTGACCCATCCTAATGGTGTCTCTCATGAGGTCCGTCCTCAGGTCTCTGGTCCATTGCACATGTGAATGTGGATTCCTCGGGGGCACCAGTTTTGCTTCTCAAGCCAGGTGGAGATATTGGCCTGTCCCTTCGACCCCACCTCTCATGGAGATCTGGTGTATAAAAGTATGTAGAGGAGAAGGTGTGTGATGGCTTTGCTTTGGTTTAGGTCTTGTATTGTAACCTCTTTAAACCCAAGTTTTTTCCTCTGATTAATTTCAAGCCCTGGTCTCATCAAGGACAAAACCATCAACTGCACTGTTGCAATACTGCTCTAAGTTATGTGTGGGGGCTTGTCACCCTCAGAGCTCAACTGAGAACGCTAAGGTGTCCTCAGGGTCCCTGCAGCCAAGGACAAGGCAAAGGCACGCAGTGGTCAGCTCCCTGCAGACTTGACTCTCCTGGTTTTGTTAAGGCACCACCAGGCCCCTGCTCCCTATGTGTCAGCATGAGTGGCCATAACAGAGACCATAGACTGGGCAGCACAAACAACAGGAACTCATCATCTCACAGTCTGGAGACTGGACGTCCAACATCAAAGTGTTGACAGGGTTGGTTTCTTCTGAGGTTTCTCTCCTGGGCTTCCTATGGTCCTCCCTCTGTACCCATCAGTGTCCAGATTTTCTTCTTATCAGGGCATTAGTCTTATTGGATTAAGGCTGACCCTAATGATCTTGTTTTAACTTAATTACTTCTTTAAAGACTCTATCTCCAATAGTCACATTATGAGGTACTAGGGGTTAGGATTTCAGCATATTAATTTTGTGAGGACACAATTCTGCTCCTAACACTTTCCACTTTTAAAATATACACCACCCTGGTTTAGAGCCTTCTGGACCTTCACTTAGAAGACATTTCCTTCTCTGGAAAGTAGAATCAGGAAGGATAGCGATTCCCTTGAGGTTGTTGTAAGGATTAAGTGCTTATGAGGCTTAACATAGCCTCGCTCATGGTAGATGCTTAGTAAACGTTAAAGCCATTTAAATAAATAAAGATGATGATGATGATACCACTGTTATTAGCAGATATCTTGGTCATAACAGATTTCCTTTTCTACAGCACCTGATGATCATTTTGCTGATGTCACTTTCGTTTTGCTCATTTCTTTCTAAAAGAGGCGTCCCTGTGGCTGCCCCACACCCCGAGATATGGGTCAAAGCTCGTCTTCACCCCTGCTATGAGGAAGTTCAAGTGCTCTGGTGGGAGGTGGCGCTGAGTCTGCCCCACCTCTTCCATCTCCTCCTGGTAACCAGGAGGCCCTGGGGCCCCCTTAATTACAGCTTGCTCACTCTGGCAACTGCCTTTGACCTCGACACCTTCCCGTGCCCTGTGCCAGTTGCCTAGGGAACTGCCAGCTTTCCCACACCGCCAAGCTGACCTCTCCCACCGTACGAGTGATACGGGAAAGCCCGTGTCCCCTGCCTGGGTTGATCACAGAAAAGGTGCTGCTGTGTGGACACACAACCCCACCACCCTCCCCGGCACACACAATACTTAGCTCACACTCAAAGTCCCTTCTGATAAAGGCTTTCTGCTCAAGACTTTCTGCCTGCGTGCATCCAAGTGTCCGTGACTGTAATTTTTTTAAAAATGTTAAATTGTAAGGCTGGATCTAATTCCATTCTCTGTCCTGTGCATTCCATGTGCGTAAACATTCCCAGGGGAGGGGCTGGGTCTCTACAGCTTACAAACAGTTGCGCAGGAGCACCCCTTTCCTCTCCTCCACCCTGTCTCGTGCTCCCACACTTTTGCATCTGCTATTTCCTCCCTGCCTGGAAGCATGTCTTCTGCCTTAGACGCTGGTGAGCGCCTGTCCTAAGTCAGGGCTGGGCGCGGACTCTGTGAGGGTCGTTGCTGACCTCCCCAGGTTGAGCTGATGACCCCTCCCTGGTGGCTCCCTTGGGCCTTCGGTGGCATCTTCTCCCTGCTTACCATAGTGTACTGTGACTGTTTGTGTCGCTTTCCCAGCGAGACTGGGAGCTGCTCAAGGGCAGGCACACATGATGGTCCCTTTAACTTTGCAACCCGGTGCTCAGCCCCATGTGTGGCCACCAATGAATGAAGCCCTGAGGAGGGTTCCAGGCCGCTGGGCCAGGCAGTGCCTTTCTTTGCATTTTTCGTTCGGCCTCACCTCTTCCTTTGCCCTGTTTTTAGCCTAATTCCTTTCAAGGCTCTGGCATGAGACTCTGAGCTCGTTTTCATGATTGCTTTAAATATTTGGGGCTGTTGGCATGCCAACACGAGGACCCACGCTAAGGAGGGAGAGGAATTCTCCAGCTCTCTGGGTCCTGCCCAAACATTAAAAATGTGCCAGAGGCAGGGGAGGTTCTGAGGAAGTGCCAGATTGGGTCAAACTAAACCACTTTTCTACCTGGCTCGGGGAGCCAGGAATTTTGGCAGGAGACAGAAAGTAAGAGGACACAGAGGCCTGGGGGGACCATGGGCTGGGGGCAGGGGAGGGGAAGGGTGGCATTCCGGGAAACCCAGGAGGAGCCCAGATGGAAGTGAAAAGAGGTGGCAGCCCAGATTCCGAGATGCAGGGACTGTGCCTGAAACGGTGCCAATGATGAGCGCCCCGGACGCGGACAGTCCCAGGAGCCAGTTTTGAAAATCAGGTAGACAGGAGGACAGGAGGGGACTCTGAAAGTCTTGTCCTGAGGAACTTGGAGGCCACCGAAGAAAAGCTCGTGAGCATCTCCTCCCCTTGCAGATGCCCATGAGCTTTGAGGGTGTCAAGAAAAAGGTGCCCAATGCCACCACTGCGGAGAAATGCAGGTTGGTGAAAGCAAACATCTTGGGGATTTTAAAGAAGAGATCAGGGAGACTGTAGACAAGCCAACATCTTAAACTGCCCGTCGGAATGTAAATTGGCACAGTCCTTCAGAAGGTCAATTGGACAATATGTTCCAAAGGCTTTAAAAATGTGTAGAGTTGCTAATCCAGAAATTTTTCTTCAAGGGATATAATAACACCAAAGACAGTAATTACAGTTGATTGAGTACTTTCTCAACCAAGGGCAGTGTCAAGGATTGTATTGTTTTTAGGCTCTTTACATTTAGTAATTTATTTAACCCTCAGGATAACCCTATAAGTACAGTACTATTAATACTTCTTACTAGTAAGTTTTTATTTTACAAATAAATAAAATGAGGCCCAAAGAGATTATATCCTTTGAGCAAGATCTAATGACTAAAATGTCATGACATTGGGATTGAGATTTTATGAGAACAGCTGCAAGGCCCTTGTTCTTAACCATGGGGTCACCTTGCCTCTTGAAATGATTAGAAATGAGCGCAAGGCTGCACCCGGAAGGTGTTCATTTTAGCATTATAATAACAGGACGCAATCTAAATGCTTAACAGCTGGAGGTTGGATAAATAAAGTCTGACTTCTAAACGAGAGCATGCTATATAGATGTTTAAAATCACATTGTAGAAGAATACTCAATGACATGAGAAAATGTTGATGATACATTTTTAAGTGAGAAAAGCTGTTTCTGAAACAATATGATCTCAAATATGAAAAAGAAAGATCTTAGTTATTACTCACATGTGTGTGGGTTGGCAGACAGATCTGGCTTCCCTACTGGATTGCCTCTGCCACCACCAGGTACCCTTGTCATCCTCACCCCGCTTGGCATGAGAGCCCATCCTCACACCCCAGTCAGTTTAGAGTGATCATCCTTATGTCTCAAGTTGAAGTGCTGCATATTTTAACAAAGATAAGCAGGATGACTGGCAGAGTTCCATGCCCAAAATGCCATTGTTTTCCCTCAGGTCATTCTAAGAACCATTTCTCTATCAGGCAGGATTCTTAGGGTGTGTTGATGAATGGAAATGTTTGGGTGAAGCTCATGGGAAGACTATTACAGATACATGGTGGTACTTAAGAATAGGTATGGATGGGCTCCTCCAATGTAGGGGGTTCTGGAAAGTGCCTAAGGAAAGGAGGGTGTCCTGCACTTTGAACCATGGAAGGTAGTCCAGTCCCCTGCCCCTGGGGTCACTAGCTGTACATTGCAAACAGAATTGTTACAGTTTTCTGTCCTATGCTTCACTCCGGCCTGTATCCATGTTCAGGCAAATACCAGAATTGACTACGTAGAAAAATATTTAATTGAGATTCCTCCTACAGTTCTTATTTCTGTCTCAATGAGGCCTTGGCATGCCATAGGTAGCTAAATATACTGGCTGTTTCCTCTTCAATGCCAACCTAGTTTACCAAATGTTCCCAAGTACATCTACCCAGCTTTCCCCTTAGGGAGAATGTACAGCATTCACCCCCTGTAACCCAGAAGAAAAGAAAACCTGTGGAGGAGGTCAGCTTACTTAGAGGAGAAAAATCAGGGGATTGTGCTTGTGCAGATAAAGGAGTCTGGTCGCACCGTACAGACAGCTCTGGCTCATTCACTCATCTAGTATTTCTGGAAGATGACCTAGGGGTGAAAGGTCCTTCTTACATGTCAAGGTCTTCAGCATCTCCTATGGACTTGACTCTCTGTGATACCCATAAGGCAAGACGGAGAATAGTTTCCCCCATTTTATTTTATTTTTATTTTTATTTTTTTTATAGTTTCCCCCATTTTAGAGATGAGGAAACTGAGGCCCAGTGTGGTTGTCTTCTCCACCAAAGGACAATGAGACTCACTTTTGAGAGCACAGTCTGTATCTCACATCCTCTTACATTCCAGAGTTCTTTCTGTTCTATAACTTTTATCCATTTCATGGATGTAAATCATTGCCTCTGTGTTTATCTTTTTCTTTCTAGATGTGTAGAAAAACCTAAAGCTGGATTTCCTATTCTTCTCCACATTGCATGGTAGGCGATAGAGGTATTAGGGGGTCTTGAATGAATGACCCGTAAGGGTTGTGGGAGACTCCCATCTCTGTTCAAGAAACACTGCTTTGTTCATCTTGGTAGGAAGCCAAAGGGTGGACATGGGAATTTTAGGGTGAAGGGATTTCAATCCTGGGGAGTCTGTAATTCACCAAGTCTTATTAATGCAGGTGCTGAATACCAGATGTTCCTTTGTATCTGCGTGTGGATGGTCTTAGCCTTTCCTAGCAGCCTTTCTCCACTGGTCTGGAAACTTTTAGGACATTCCAAGCCCCCATGCCTCTCCCCCCACCCCAGGACTGGCCTGCAGTCAGGCATCTTCACACTCCGCTGCTTCCATCTGGAACTCCATTCCGTGATTCCTGATGCTGGCTGCGTCTAGGCCTGCTGGCTATCCTGGTGCCCAGAATCCCACACAGCTCTGCCCGCTGAAGCCATGGCAAACAGCAGCAGGTAAGGAGAGTGGGCTCCCTGGAGGCAGACTTCGTAGGCAAGAGGACCCATCCCAAGTACCTCTGACCATTCATCAAAGGGTACCTTAAAGAAAAAGAAAAGGCCAGTTACCAACTGGAGGAGACATTCGCCATATGCATAACCAAGGCAGGATATTTTCAAGAGCACATAAGGAGCATCCCCAAGTGACCTTAGGATTCTAATCTTCTCTATGGCAATGATTGGCCCTAAGACATGAGACTTTGCCTGATATGGAATCATAGTCTTTCCAGAAACTCTTACTTATCTTCCGCTAAAAGATGAGGAAGACTGAGTACAATATTTGGGGGACAGCGCACTGACTATTTCAGGGACCAGCTAAGACTTAGAAAACACAGGTGTGAAGCTCGGCTCCAGCTACCTTGACGCAGCCTGCACAGCATCCTGCCCCCAGGCAGGACTGGGTATGATTCAGTGGGGCTTCAGGAGACGCGATGCTGGAATGACGCAGGAGGAGGCGTAGAACTGGATAGAAGTAGAACCAGGCCCTGCCCTCCGGAGGCGTGCACTCCCCTGTTCAGCCGTCTCACATAAACCTGTGCAGAATCGACCAGATGGCCTTCTTCTTCTTCAGGCAACTCCCCCTTTTAAATGCTCAGTCTCCAGTGCTGACAGTGTACCTCCCTTGCCTCCATGACTCAAACCAGGAGCCATTCCTGACTTCTCCTTTCTTTGATCCCACACATCCAAGTCATTGGTAGACCTCCTCATTCCCTTCTTGGTTGACTCTCCATCAGCTCCTCCTGCATTTCATTCTGTAAGACTCTGATTGCAGGATATCAGAACCTACAATTAACCCCATTTCTGATGAACTCATGCCCACCTGCTTCTCCTTGGCTTCCCATTGTCTCCACAACAAGCCCCTGCAGCCCCCCGCCCGCCCCCACCATATCATCCTGTGGGGCTGCCTTCTACCGCTTCTCTTCTCTCATCAGCCTCATCTTGTCATCCGACTGTCAAACAGACACGTCAGGTTAATTCCTCCCTCCACCCTTGACCTGCAACACCAGCCTCAGCTCCACTCCAAGCTACCAATCTTTCAAGGCCCATCTCCTCTGAGAACTGTCCCTGACCAGGCCATCCCCTTTAATCCTTACTATGAGTGTGTTGGTTATTTCCAACTTCGCGCTGATTTGGCAGTTTATTATATATTACTAAGTGTTGTCTTTTTAGCAAGGTTGTAATCTTCCTGATGGCAGAGGTGTGGTAATGCCCATTTGAATCATCTCTCTACTGCACCCAAGGCAACGATGTGGAAATAGGAAAATTAACATTTATCAGGGGCTTTAAGTCATGATCTTAATCCTTTCAACTCTAAGAGCTGGATTTTTTTGTCTCTATTTTGTAGATGAGGAAACTGAAGCTCAGAGAAGTATTTTTACATCCATAGCTGGTGAGGGACTGAGTCAGGATTCCAAGCCAGGGTTGCCTGATAACGAAGCATCTGTTACTACTCCATGTCTCTGTTCTAAGGTGGGGCGTAGGTGCTCAGAAATGCGTTGAATCAGAAAAAACAATTGGGCACACTAAGCTGATGTGCGTTTGAATCATTGCTAGCATTGGACTTCTGTGTTTTTCTTAATCCCACCCTAAAAGCTTAAATCTCTCTGATACTCATATTTTTTCAAAGAAGCTATGAGCAAGTTTTATGATTGATGTCCATTTAAAAATGTCCTATTTATTTTTCTGAAAGCATGGTTGTTCTGAAATTTTTGCTTGGGCCAAAAAATGTTTGATGTCACCACTGAACAACCAGGGAAGAGGCTGACACAGCAGGAAGTGCTTCTGCCCTCGCATATGATTAGATTGTAATCAAAGGAACTGGGTGATAAGCAAAGTCTTGAGAAGGAACTCAGTTATGATAGATACACATACCTCAGCCAGGTTCCCAGAGTCAGAAGTTCCCTCATGAGCCCCAACGAAAACCATTTATTTGTGCTGGATTGTGAATAAAAGGGAGGGGGTAGGGTTGGAATTTATTGTTATTCCATTAGAGTTGTCCCATTTTCCCCCCATTGCTCTCCCCTGCCTCGCCTTTTTGAATATTTCCAATCCGAGGTTGGTTGAATCCATGGATACAGAACCAACAGATACAGAAGGCTGGCTGTAGTCTATAGTCAATAAATACGTTTTGTTAAATGACTGTAAACTAGAAATATGGGGAGAGTCGGTTCTGTTTGCCCCTGGGGAAGGGTGAGGGGTACAGTGCCCCTGCTGCGTGCAGGGACATGTCTGCGCCCATCAGTCCCAAGCAGAATTTCAGCCTTCTCTTGCCCTTTCATCTGGGTGCCCCAAGGCAGGTTACGACTTGCACTGCCCCGTGGGGTGGCCTGGGGGATGAGCCATATGGTCATAGAACTCTAACACTTTTGGCTCTTGTGCCCAGACATTTAGATTCAAGTGCCAATCTTCCCACCATGATGGCCCCCATGATACTAAGTAAGCTTGCCACTTCCCTCTCCCGGAGCCGTGCTTCCTACCTTGGGCAGGGTATCCATGGGGTGGTGTGTGTGTGTGAGGAGAGGGCACACGTGGCCCCACTGTAAACACATCACAGCTTCCCGCCTCATCCTTCCCACCTCAGGGCAATTCCCTGGAAGCCTCGCAGTGGTGGCATGTGAGCCTCAGCTATATCACGTCACAGAAAGTACAGTTCCCACCTTTACCAAGATGGCACTGCTGACTTTGGAGATCTTTCACTTTTGGCTGGGGTGGGTGGGGATGCTGAGCTCAGGAATGGGACCAGATGACCTTGGCTTTGCAGATCTCGCCTCAGCTGCTGGCTTCTTTAGAGGAAAGGTTCAGATGCCCAGTTGGGGGTTTCTGTGGAACAACTGGATTAGAAATATTTTCTCTTCAGAGACAAGCTCCTCTTCATGTTAAATGGGCTAGTGGAGCAGGCACTGGCTTGGGTCAGGAGTAGGGGGGTCTAGTCCCAGCTTTTCCAGGTCAGCCTCTTCCCCACCCTGACTCCATAGGTGGTGTCCCTTCTCAGAGGCTTATGGGAGTCACAGTCCCATGAAACCAGTTGCACAGGCTGCACACTGTTTGAACGACTAGCTCCCTCCTCCCCATTGTCATTCCTCAGTCCCCTCGTCATTTCCATGGTGAGAAAGTGGCCTGATTCTCCTGCCAGGGACATCTAAGCAGTCCCTGCAATCTTCTGGTTTCCACAGCTGGCTCTGAGGAGTCACAGCACATTCCATTTGCTCACACATGCCCTGGGGACTGTCCGGGACAAGAGGCTATCCAGAGTCCTCAGGAACAGAGTGGGTGGAGGGGGAGAGAGCCCAGAGACAGGATGGCCCACACTGCATGTGGGGCTGGGGAGGTGGGCCAGAGACAGAAACTGGCCTTTCCCTTCCCAGGCCAGAGCCGGCTGCTTCTGCTCGGAGAGGGTGTGATGCTCACCGAGAGGCCTCTCATCGCATCCAGCCGCGTGAGTGCACCGGTGCCGTAGCCAGCTTGGCTTGGAGGAGCCCCAGAGAAATGATCTTGTCTGTGCCCTCTGTGGCAGTTTTAAAACATGGCCCACAGATTCTTTGGCCCTCATCCCCTTGACAGGTGGGCTCTGTCTCCCCTCCCCTTGTGACTGTTTAACAAATGAACACAGAAGACAGGCCTTTGTGCCAATGCCTGGGCAATAGAAAACTGGCATACCCATCGCTGTTGGGACCAAGACCCTCGAGTCCTGCTTATCCTTTTCTGAAAACAGCAGCTACTCCAACCATCCTGAAGACATTTCTTCCTCTGGAAAAGACTCTCAGCTCACCACTCTGAGTATCAAAGATGACAATTAGTAGAAATTTTATTCCTAGAAGCCCAGTTGTCCTCCTTCCTCATTTCACACTCCATCACAATCCCCTTCCTCCATCCCTCCTTCTTCTCACCTCAGGCTCCTGCAACTCCCCCCAGGGATTTGACTGCATGGCTTGGAGAAATCTCGGTGTGTGCGCACATGTGTGCACATGTATGTTCATGTGTGTGCACGTGTGTGGGGTGTTGCAGAGGATGGTGTTGCAAACATTGAAGGTGAGCAGCAGGCAGTAAGTAGAAGAGCTGATGATTTTGACTGCTGATGGTTTTGGTGGGTTGATTGGAAAGCAACTGTTCTTCTTTTAAAAGATTTTAAAATTAAAATCAGCCTTTTCTGGTTATACCATTCTGCATTTTTCACATTTTTTACAGTGAACATGGATTACTTTCGTAATGAAGAAAATAAAACTCACTTCCAATTTCAACACTCAGAACTGACCAGGATTCACATTCTAGCGGATATTTGAGATCATGCCATAAACATGGTTCTGTCTCAACATTTCCTTGTATTTTATATTTTAAGAGTCTCTTTTTAGAAATATTGCCCCAAACCTAATTTTTAATGGATTAATAGTGTACTAGAATAGATAAATAATTTGTTAAGTTGTTTGTATAATTTATTTGACACATCAGATATCACAACCTAAATGTCAAATAAATGTGCCAGATACATGTGTGTGTGTGTACATATCTCATATCCATGCACATAAATCTTTAGATCTTTGAATGTTTTTACTTTGATTCCTAGAAGTAGAAGTGCCAGGTGAACCACTGAACGTTCAGGAGGCTCCTAACTGGAGAAACCGCCCCTTCTGAACTGTCTGCTTGGCTTCAGGAGCATCTCCTGAATGTCTGGGCGTCGCTTACTCTTTCCCTCTCAGGGGAGGACCAGAGAGGGAAAAAGCAAGGGAAGAAAAGATGAGGCCAAGCTGTGGCAGAAAGAATGGAGCAACTTACTCATGCATATTTGAATGTCTAGGGAGATAGTTTTTGTTTTCTTGCCCAACTTAATAGGATGAAAGAGAGAGGGAACGAACAATGGGTAGAAACCTTCTATCCATTACTTCATTTAATCCTTACGAGGATCCTGAGTTGTTATTATTCCTATTTTATAGATGAGGAAACTGGTCTCTGAGAGGTTAGCTAACCTGTCTGGAGAGGGACAGCCGGTAAGGAGCAAGCCTGGATGTGTACCCAGGATAGTCCAGCTTCAGAGCCAGTGAAATGTGCTGCCTTCTGGCCCAGCATCTCCATAGCAATATAAGGAAAGGGGAATGGGCTAGACGCCTCCACCCCCACTTCCTCCTTGTCCCAGTTTGCTCTTTCTCCCTCTGAATAGGAGGGACTGAGATGAAGACTAAGGAACCCTTTTCCAACTGTCATATCCCCCAGAAGTTACTGAACCTCATTCCCTGCAAAATGCCTGCATCCTGGTGAAAGCCTCCTTCCCTCAACCCTGCCTGATGACCTTCAGAGGACCCAGGAGGGCAGAGGATTTCCTGGGCTGCTGGGGAGCCCTCTGGGGCTGTTCTGACCTGCATTCTTCCAGCACATGTTGTCTAGGAGCATAAGCCCTGAGCATGTGCAATGAGGGGAGGAAGGGCCCGCTGGCAGACAAGCTGCAGGGAGTGGAGCCCATGAAGGGGTATTAATAATGAGGCCACCTGCGGCTAAGCCTGCTCTCAGAGTCTGGCTGGGGAGGGGCCCAGAGGGCAGCCAAGGGCAGAAGGATGTGCAAGGCGCCTGAGCCCTGTGTTTAAAGCCCATTATGCTGCAAGGAGATTGCCCCTTAATCAGAGCTTTGGTCCAAACTTGCACTCTTCTGGCCACTAAATTGCATCTCTTACCCCTTCAGATTTCCTTTGCAAGATTTTGCCAGCATGGGGAGGCGCATCCCAGATGGACCCCATGTGGCTCTGTTTAGATGCCTCATTCCATTTAGATATCTTCATCTGGGGTTGACATTCAAACTATTTAAAAACAGTAAGAATAACTTTAGTTCTAGACCGATCCTGAACAACTCCAAAGGCAAGAGCAGGCTTGCAGAGGCCCTCTGCTGGGCATGTGTTAACTTTTTAGTTGCTGGACTGGGGTAGGTCTGAAGGGGTCAACAGAGCATAGGATGGCCAGGGGCAGGACTCAGGCTCAGGGTAGTGGGTGGTGGCTGGTGGCTATTTACCAAGCAGTGCAGATGTTTTTCAGTTTTTTAGGAATGGGAATGGCTGTACCCATATGTACAGGTATGACTGGGCTCCATCTAAATGGGGAAAACAATGAAGCCCTGGCCGTGGGTCCACAGGGTCCTTGCAAATAAGTCTCTCCTGACTCCTCAAGAGACAGGGCCACAGTCCCTCTTCCTTTGTATCTCCATGCAGGCCTAACAATGGTTTCTGGAGTCATGTCTCTGCAGTCACCACATTCCAGCTCATCAGAGATGACCTTAACATGGCCAAAAGTCTGTTCCCACTTCCACAAATTACAAGTCCTTTGTCTTCAGTACCCCCCAGAGCATATGCCCTCTTTGTTGCCTCCTTCATGGCCAAAACCCAATCAAAGGTGGTTAAAATAAAATTTTAGTTTTAGGGGGTGGTTTAAATTGCCATTTGTGAATTTAAATTAAGTCATGTGGTTCTCAGGGGCAGTATGGTTGACCAGGAGGCTATTTCCCCAGTGGATCTGAGCATTCCTCTCTTTTTTGGTGTAAGGACACTGACCCAAAGTTCCTGACGCTGAGCTTTTAGTCCTGGTTACACCATCACCAGCTACATGGCCTTGAAGGTGAATTCTCCCTCTCTGGGTTTCATTTTCCTCCTTTGCAAACTGAGGTCTGGAAAAGCTGATCTCTCGAGTCCATTCAATTTCTAGAATATGATTCTGTGTTTCCCTTTCATTGCTGAGGTGATGGAACATTTATCATGGTTAAGAAAGTACGCTGGGAAACCAGATGGTTGAGTTCGAATGCTAGTTCAACCACTCTACGACTATTAAGTCCTGGAATAATAGTAGGATAGTTGTGTGGGTTGAGTAACACCAGTAAAGTGTTTAGGACACTTGGTCCTTAGTCAACTCTCAAGAAACATTTATTTTTGCTGTCTCTGGTTCAGTGTAGGTTTCGAGAAGGCTGGGTCTCATCTCTCCTGTATTAACTGATACCCAAAGCCACCATATTGAGCCTTAGTTCCATCGTGGTCTCCATCCTGTATCAGAAGAAACAGAACTAACACTCATTGAGGTTTCGCTCTGGGCTAGACTTTGTACCAGACACTTAACATATACTTTTTTTTTTTATTGCACCCTCGCCACATTGGCAAGAAATAGGTATTATTCCAAAATTATTTTACTCCCAAGGAAATGAAGGCTCAAAAAGATGAAAGCCAATGATAGATTCAGACCTAGGTCTATGGGGACTCCAAGCCCATGCAAGGGTGAACAGAAGGAATTCTTCTGGAAAGATAACTTCATATCAATTCAAGCTTTTTCCCGAGACCAAAAGCTGACACCTGCATGTAGGGAAGGAAGCCATTATCTGGGCAGAGGGCTGATCATTTCCCATAAAACTATCTCCCTCTCCTTTCAAGCCAGGCTGGAAGATACAAACTGCAGAGGAAGATGAAAGGGGCTTGTTCATGAAGTCTTCCACCTTGGGAAAAGGAAGACCAAAAGAGAGAGAGAGAGAAGAAAAAGAAAGAGAAGAAGAAGAAAAAGAAGAGGGAGAAGAAGAAGGAGAAGAAGGAGGAGGAGGAGGAGAAGAAGAAAAAGAAGAAGAAAGAAGAAAGACAAGGAAAGAGGACCAGTCCCTGATAAATATTTTCTGTTAATAAATTCCATTTTTCCTCTAGAATGTTTGCCAACTATCTAAGGAGGAAAAATTTTTCACATACCAAGGCAAACTGTTGCCAAAATGCCTCTCCAGTCTGCCTTCCCGCAGCCCCTGTTTCCATAACTTCCCAGGAGGCAGCCTCTCATGGACTCTTGTGATCTTCCTCTAGGAAGACCTGCCTTTTCCATGAAAACATTGGGGGGTAGGGTACACATACTTCCTTCCCAGTTTGGGGGTGCTCTAGGAGCCTCGTAGGTCTTCATGTATTCATAACACCCCTCCCCCCCCTTCCTCCCCTCTCCCCTCCCCTCTTTCTGCCTCTTTGACCCAGAGTGTAGAAACCTTCGGCCTCAGTCAGGGCTATTCACCTCTTCCCAGTCAGGAGCAGCTCTCTCCTACCTTTTCCCCCTTAGTTTTTCTGCTTCTCCTTCCTCCTCCCAAACTTGGTTTTATTGAGTTGGGAGGGAAGACATTCTCAAACCCTCGGTGTAATCTTCCTACGCCTACAATACTCTGTCTTCATGTATTTATGGATTCAATGAGGGCCTACTGGTGGCTTCACTTTTGAAAAGTGCATGATGCCTCAGGATTGGATTTGGAGAGAAATCTAGCTAATGCCAAGGACTCATTCGGTTTGTTTTATTGAATCTGCTTAGGGATAAGACCTCTTGAAGACCTGATGGGTAAATCTGTGCACCAAAAATTACTGTCCAAGGACTCCTGAAGCCATCAAGGAATATCTCGATGAAAAGGGAATGCATTTGTTGACGTCATCCTGCCAAGCTGGAGAGCAAATGTGGATCTAGTTAAAACTAAAGTGAGGCCAGAGGGTTGATTAGCTTTTCCCCTGATGGAACACCTTTCTATCTCCAGCTCAACCTTTCCTTCATGGAATAGAGAGAGGCTAGCTTCCACAATATTGTCCTCACTCAGACCAACTAAAAGAGTAGCAGCTAATACAGCTCCTTGTCTCTGAAGGAAGCACTCTCACTCTTCTGTGGCCTGACCTTGGTGTTGAGTTCTCTTTTTTTCCCCTCCTCTGGTGGACTTTGGAGACTTTATAGGGCACCCAAGCACTAGCCTCTATTTAAAATAACCCTTCCTTTCTTTAGCAACTCTTTATTGACACTATGTTCTAGGCACCATGCTAGATGCCAAAGATGCAGTGGTGAATAAGACACATTCTTGCCTTGCTGGAACTTCTTTTCTAGTGAAAGGGATAGATTCAAGACATTAATATGGGTTTGTCGGTGTAGCTTAATAAGAGCCATTTTTAATCTTCCTGATACCCTGTTTTGTCCCTTGCAATTAAGAGCTTTATTTTAGTGTCTACTCTTTAACTCTGCAATTCTATTTCTAGAATTTACTCTTATTTGTGATATAGCACCCATATACAATCATTCGTTATAATAATGTTTATAATAGTAAACAATCAGAAATGCACTCCAGTAGTTCCCTCTTATCTGTGGTTTTGCTTTCCATGGTTTCAGTTACCCACGGTCAACTGTGCTCTAAAAAAATAAATAAATAAAAATTTCCAGAAATAAACAATTCATCTGTTTTAAATTGCATGCCATTCTGCATAGCGTGATGAGAATCTCATGCCAGTATGTGAATTGTCCCTCTGTCCAGTGTCTCCACACCATGTGCGCTCCCAGCCTGTTAGTCATTTGGGTGCCATCTTGGTTGTCAGATCAACTGTTGTGATATCACAGTGCTTATGTTCCAGTAACCCTTATTTTACTCAATAATGTTGCATTCATATAACATTTATTATAGTATATTGTTGTAATTGTTCTATTTTATTATTAATTATTGTTGTTAATCTCCTACCATTTCTAATTTATAAATTAAACTTTCATAGGTATGTATGCATAGGAGAAACCACAGTATTGTATGTATAGGATTCAGTACTATTCCAAGTTTCAGGCATTCACTCGGGGTCTTGGATAAGGGAGGGTTTGGATATCCCAAAAGTCCATCAGTAGAGTATTGATTAAATGCACTGTATATAGCCATATAATGGAATTCTATCCAGCTGTTAAAAAAACAAACAAACCAACAAACAAGGAAGCTCTTTTTGTACAGACATGATCTAATGTCCAAGACACATTGTTAAGAGAAAATAGCAAGGTAATTAGCAGGGATTTCAGTGTGTTATCACTTCTGTTAAAAAAATAAATAAAGAGAGAGAGAGAGAGAAAGAGAGAGAGAGAAAAGAAAAGTGTGAATGTGTGCATTTGTGTTTTGGTTGTAAACCTACAAAACATCTCGGAAGACTAACAGAGAGGGGAACTATTTGGCTGTGGGATAGTGTTGAAAGGAGACCGTTCACTGTATCCCCTTTTGTAGCTTCAGACTTTTCAACTTTTGGACAGAGTACTTCTTCAAATATTTACATTTTACTTTAAAAAAGAAGACAACCAGGGGAGGAGGAAGCATTGGCATTCTGAAGCATGATGCCCTTTTTAAGGCAGGCAGCATCTATACAGTTTTATCCATCATTAACACGGGGAGATGCAGTTTCAATATTATCAGATATTCCCATTTTATAAGAGAAGCTGGAGATAATAATATGTTTGAGGAATCTTCCAATTTTAAAATGTCTCAAAAAAAAAAAAAAAGAAAGAAAGAAATAAAGAAAAGAAAAATGGATGCTAAATGAAGCAGATCTGTGAGCTATGTTCAGTCTGGTCCATCAGTGTGTGATCCTGTGGAAGGGACTCCAGGATCCCTTAGGAAGCTACTGATTGTATTTGGGAGAAAAAAAATGAAGGCCACGTGGGATAGGGACAGCAGGATGGCAGGGCAAGGACAGAGAGAGACTGTGTGTGGGTGAGGGTGGGGGTAGAAAAAAAGTGATCTGGTGAGAGTAGGATGTGGGGGTTAGAGGACAAAGAGAGGTGGAAGAAGGCTATTTTTAAGACTGAGTGGTTTGTAGGATGGAATGACTTATAGGCAAAATGAAACAAGAATGGCTCTAAAATCAGGGATACCTGGGTTCTCACCTCTTCACCATTTTAGGGGAAAAAGTGGATATTCTTATCAGTAAATATAGATAGAAGTACCTACCTCATAAGGCAGGCACAAAATAAAATAATACATGTAAAATGTTTCCAGTTTGCAAAATGTTAGTTTTTATAGACATTTGCTATATTTTTGGTTATCGGCAATCATTCTCTCTGCTCCTATTTCCCTTCCAGTCTGTGTGGTTCTGGAGGAGGTGTCAACCCCCAAGAGGGAGCAGCAGAAAGCTCAGGTAAGGTCAGTGGGTCAATCACATCTTCCTGGCAACAGTAGTAGGTTCAGGGATGCTTAGACAACCCAACCCAGACCAAGTTGAGCCAATGAGACCAGTCGTGGCACTTCCACTGGAGTTAGAATGAGGGTGAGGTGGGAGTCTGGGCTGCTGTGGGCATCTTGCCAGCTCAAGGGAGACATGTCTGAGACAGAGCCAGCCAGAGTTAGCACAGCTGTGTGATGAAGAGAGAGAACTCAGGGCCTGGGGAAATAATTAATGTCCCTGCATCACATCAGCTCCATGCCCACCTGAGCCAATATGTTCCCTTTGGTCTTCAATAAATACATTTGAACAAACAAACAAATGAAAAAGCATTAGCATCCATGGACCAAGGACAGAAAGATGCTAAGCAGCCTATTTGGTGTTTGGTGTCCCAGCACCCTGGGATTTACTATTTCCTTCAATCCCTAGATATTTTGAAAGATGGGTGGAGGGAGGCAGCGTTCTTACTGGCAACACCCTTGTAACAGCATCACAGAGGTTTCTAGATGAGTAAGAACTTAGAATGTCAAGTGTGAATCAGAGGCGAGACAAGGGAGCTGGAGACACTGCAGAGTCAGAGCAGGAGAGTTAGGTGGGAACATTGATGCTGTTTCTAGATTTCTGTGCAGGAAAGCTTAATGGGGAGACTGGGGTTCCATGGCACTGAAGCAAGCAGATCACCACCCACAATGTGGCTTCTGCAGAGAGACATCAAAGTGTTGAAGTTGAGGACTTCTGGCTAAGATGGAGGCGTAAGTAGACATGTTGCATATCCCTCCACAACTAAGAAGGAATACAACTACCTAAAAACTGGAGACAACCAGAACTTCCAAAAAATCAAACTGCAAGAAAGTCCAACAAACAAAGATATAAAGAAGAAATACTCATCCAGACAGGTAGGAGGGGCAGAGCTGGGGTGGAGAAGATACAGTGTGGAGGTGGTGGTGGTGGTGGAAAGCACAGTCACACATTTTAAAAAGTAGGGAGGGACACCTGGGGAACACTCCCAGCACCAGATAAAACTGCTCAGCTCACAGTTCCAGTGCTGGGGGAAATAAAGCCTCATTACTTCTGACTGTGAAAACCAGTGGGGGTTAGTGTGATGGAAGAAACTGTCAGTCTCTCAGTAGAGTCCATTTGTTTAGAGGGCCCTCACGGTCCTAGGATGTCCACAGACCCACCCACTCTGGGAACCACAACCAGGGTAACAGCTAGAGGGGTGCCAGTCCCATACAGGAAGTGGGAAAAGTGCCTGGAAAAGGGGCAAGTGCTGAGCAAGTGGCATTGTTCCCTCTCAGACACCTTCCCACATACAGCCCCACAACGTGGTGAAATGGGTTGCCCCAAACAACATAAGGCTCTTCCCCTTATAACGTAACAGGTGCAACAGCTCTACCTAAGACACAGGGGCAAACACAGGAGCCTATCAAGTTGAAAAGACAGAGAAATATGGCCCAAAAGAGGGAACAGATCAAGGTTCCAGTGGGAGAACTAAGCAATGAGGAGATAGCCAACCTAACAGATGTAGAGTTCAAAACACTGGTGATAAAGATGCTCACAGGCTTGACAGATATGCTTGAGTACAGCAAACACATAAGGGAAGAAGGGAAAGCTAAAAAAAAGAAAATCCAAATGAAACCAATGGTGCAGGGAAGATAACCAGGGTTGAAATTACTGATTTGGAACATAAGGAAGAAAAAAAACAGTCAACCAGTACGGAATGAGGAAACAAGAATTGAAAAAAATGAGGAGAAGCTTAGGAACTTCTGGGACAATTTTAAACATACCAACATCCAATTAATAGGGGTGTCAGAAGGAGAAGAAGAAGATAAAGAAATTGAAGATTTATGTGAAAAAATAATGAAGGAAAACGTCCCAAATTTGGGGAAGGAAATAGACATACATATCCAGGAAGCACAGACAGCCCCAAACAAGTTGGACCCAAAGAGGAACACACCAAGACACCTCATCATTAAAATGCCAAAAGTTAAAGATAAAGAGAGAATCTTAAAAGCAGCAAGAGAAAAGCAGAGAGTTGCCTACAAAGAGGTGCCTATAAAACTCTCAACTGATTTTGCAAAAGAAACTTTGCAGGCAAGAAGTATTCCAAGTGATGGAAAGCAAGGACCTACAACCAAGATTACTCTATCCAGCAAAGCTATCACTTAGAATGAAAGGCAGATGAAGTGCTTCCCAGACAAGGTAAAGCTAAAGGAATTCATCATCACCAAGCCATTATTATATGAAATGTCAAAGAGACTTGCTTAAGAAAAAGATCAAAATTATGAACGTTAAAATGACAACAAACTCACAACTATCAACAGCAGAATCTAAAAAATAAAAACTAAAACAAACTAAGCAAACATCTGGAATAGGAATAGAATCATAGGTATGGGGACCATTTGGAGGGTTATCAGCTGGGAGGGGGAAGGAGGAGAAATGGGGAAATGGTGCAGGGATTAAGAAGCATAATTGGTTGGTACAAAATAGATGGAGAAGTTAAGAATAATATAGGAAAGGGTGAAGCCAAAGAACTTACATACATGACCCATGGACATGAACTAAGGGGGGTGGGATTGCTGGAGGGAAGGCGGGTACTGAGCAGAGGGGAATGAAGGGAAAAGAAATTGGGACAACTGTAACAACATAATCAATAAAATATACTTTTAAAAAAGTGTTGAAATTGTTCAGGCAATAGAAGGTGAGGCCTGAAACATTCCCTTGAGCAAGGGCCTGGCAAGGGGTGTGGAAAGTGTGTGTGAATGTCTGTCTTCTCATCTCAGTGGTCAGGGTGGGGTCCAAGTCCTCTTCAACTCAGTAACTCATAGAGGAACCCAGACAGTGCCTGGCACATAGAAAGAGCTAGAATAAAATGCTTCACAGCCAAGCCACGTGGAAGACTTAAGCAGACTGCTTCTTCTCTTCCTGGAAGAGCAACCCTAAGCAAGCTGGCTAAGCCTGGGGCTGAGACGTTGGGGCAAACCCTGGGGGGAGGAAAGGAGGATGGCCCGAGATCTCTTAGAGAGACATCAGACAGCTGAGAGTGTTGACAGTCAGTTGGGGTTAGCTGCCCTGATACAGCGACTCCTTGCCAGGCTTCACCGGAACTGCGGAGGGAGGAGACAAGCCTGGGAGTTCAAAGGTCATGTTTGGAGAAGGGAGACAGGTGGGAACCCGCTGGCATCTCTGCCCAGCTTCCCTGCCTCCAGACACCAGCGCGTGGTTTTGTCTGGAGGATGCTGGGCCCTTTCCATCACCGCCCGGCTGTGATGCTTCTGAGTGATTCCCACATCACAGCTTCTAGGTGGTTTGCCCCCTTCCTGCCCTCACTGCCTCCCAGTTAGGGGCCTGGCTCACAATCAGTGTGTCACATTGGGATTCTTTGGGGTGAGAAGGAATGAATTTCCATCCCACACATCAGACCTCCTTTTGGCAAAAAATGAAATTCCATCCACCTCCAAAAGAATGGGAGGAAAATGACTGCTGGAGCGGCAGGGTTGGAAGATGTGAAGGCCTCTTGGAAAAACTAAATCCTGGGCTGTAGCCCTCATAGCATCATTGATTAGCACGCGGCTCCTGTGCACTGCAATTCAATTTATCCACACATTCAGCGAACACTGGGTGATCGCCACATGTCAGGCGCCAGGCTGTGCATCAGGGATAGAAAACTCACCAAAGAATATTTTCTATCTCCACAGACTAAATGGGTAGATAGACAAGCAGTCAAGACAACTCATAATACCCAGGGCGGTGCTTGGTGTACTGGGAGCGACCCAGGTGCACCAGGACCCCCTGCAGAGGGCTGTCTTCTGTGGGCTTGCTCGCTCCTCTGTGCATTAAGTGCGTGGTGCCAGATCATGAAAGGAAAGGAAGGGGCTTTGATGTGCCTGTCGTGGTCACATCTTGAGGAGAAACTTGGACCCAGGTTAGGCTAGAAAACAATGCTGAGCTGGGGTTCTCCGCCGCCAACGTGCATTAGAATTAGAACCTGGTGGGAAGCTTATTTTGAAAAGGCAGATTCCTGGGCCCAACCTCGGGGATTCTGATTCAGTAGGTTTGCGGTAGGGCCTCAAACCTGCATTTGAAGGAAGTATTTGGGGTTAATCCTGATGCAGATGGGCATGGACCATGCCTTGGAAAAGACTGTCCCTAAAGTCCCTGGTGACTCTGATATACTAAAACTCCCCCCAGTGCCAGACCTTCACTTTGAGCAAGCAGAAGTGCCCAATAGGGCCTAGATTGGGGCTTCTCTCCCAAAATACCAGCTCCTACCTTATGAGACTAGCTGGTAAGAATTGCCAGGCTGTCTGTCCGTTTGACAGAATGCACAAGCTGGTCACGCAGTTATTTATGACCTAGTTGTCTGGGGAGAAACACTGTGAAACTACAATATGGAGTCTAAATCGTTTTCCATTGCAAAAAGACCCAAATACCCTAAATAAGAAAGCAGCATAGGGTATTAATTAAGAGCACAGGCTGTGGAGCTAGTCTGCCTATGTTTCTGCCTGAGCTTTTTAAGTTACTAGTCATAAGACCTTGGGCAGGTGACTTTACCTCTCTGTGCCTCCATTTCTTGATTGAAAAAAACAAGACCCATCCTAATAGCAGTACCTCAAGGTGTATCACAGGAGTTAAATGAGTTAATGTGTACAAACATTTAGCATGGTGCACAGACAAGAAATACTACCTGTTATGAACAAACCGGAACGTACAAAAATTTCCAGGAGCTAGAAACCAAGAGGGAACCTAAAACTAGAAATGTAAGCGCATGGCTGTCCTTTGCAGTTACCAGCAGGGCAGAGGAGGGGGTTGGTGTCTGAGCTGGTCTTATTTACATGGGGGTTTGGGTTTTAATCCTGTTCAGGGACAGAAACAAGATCTGGAGCCTCTGGGAGGTGGCGTATTGGCACTGAGGCTTCCACATCAAGCCAAGACCAGGGAAGGACAACATCCTTTAAACACTTGTAGACCAGAAATAGTCCATCTCTAGCAGAGAAAAAATGTAATGAGAGCTTGTTTTTCTTGAATTGAACTCTAGGTCAGAAGGGGAAAATGTCTCCCTTAAGAATTCAAAACCACCGGCATGAGTCCTTAGTGGGTTTGGGTTTTTAATAAATAGTTCCTGTACAACCTTGAAACCCCTACGCTAAGAAATAACATACAACTTGGTTTGGGCCAGTGATACTCTGTTAGAAGCAAACACTTTAATTACTCTCGGTTCTCCAGGTGATGAGCCTTTCTGAGGATGAGCTCGCAATCTGAAATCACACAACACACATGAGAAAACCATAAGCAAGAGTCCACAGGTCCATGAAACAGCAGGACTAGGCCTCCCAGAACCTTAGGTCCATCAGAGAATCCATGAACTAGGTATATTCAAATGACTACTAGCATAAAATAAGGCTTCGAGAATAGAATTTCTGGAAACCAAACAAAATGAGGCATATTTTTAAAATAAGACAAAGAGCTAGAAATTTAAAAATATATACTCATTAAAATATAAAACTCCATGAACAGACTTAGATTAGATGTAACTGAAGAAAGAATTATTGAACTTGGAGGTAAATCTAGGAACTTATCCAGATGGAACCCAGCAATGGAAATTATGAAAGAGATCTTAAAAGATGTGGAGGATAAAACGAAAAAAGTCAAGCATCCATGTCATAGGAGTTCCAGAAGAGAAACTAAATGGAACGGGGGGAGGTGATGTTTGAAGGGACGATGCCTGAGAATTACTGAAGGATGAGAATATTTAGGTTCAGGAATCACAACAAACCCCAAAGTAAAGAAATAAAAAACAAATATTCATTTAGCTACACCACAGGGACACTGTAAAATACCCAAGACAAAGAGAAACCTCGCAAAAGAAACCAGAGAGAAAAGACTGAACTCCAGCGCATTTGGGAACCCCCTGGGAGAACCCACAAAGACCACCTGGTCTCCTGGGAGGGGGGCCTGTCAAGGTGGGACCAGGAGGGTGAGGCAGATGGGGGCAGAGATGGAGGCTGAAACCGAGGATGAGTTCGACAGCAGGCAGGGGATCTGGACTCAGTATGGAGGCTCCGAGGAACTTCTGCGGTGTAGCAAGGACCCAGTGAGACACCTAAGTAAGCCTGTTAATTAAAAAGCATTTTCTGAAAGCTTGTTCTGAGGTGACTGTGTTGTAGAAATGAAACTCTCCTGGGACTCTGTGTTCCCAACTCCAAACTGCTGGGGTTTTTGTTTTGTTTTGTTTGCTTTTCCTTTCCTTTTCTTTTAAAATAGCACAGAAAAGTTTTGCAACACTCTGAAATGCTTGGAGAAAAGTGTTAAATCGTTTTTGAGCAAATCGTTGCTTTTTCATTCTGGATTAACTATTCTGTGAGCGATGTTGATATTTTGTTGATAGAGATAACAAAAATTTCCCTACTTACTTTTCCTTCCTTTTGCTTCCTCAGATTAGGTAGGCCATGCCTGGGAAGACTCTGCTCTGGGCCCAACTAGGGTCTGTTCTGGGTCGAGGGGATGTTCCTGAAAATCTTGATTTCACGTACAAGTTAGTTATGCTCCGTGACCTCCAGCTTCCTGGGTTATTGCTGACAAATGGCAAGTTGCTAAACATTTGCTCAGGAAATGAAGGCTAAAGGATCAGGAACATAAAGAATCAGGCACATTCTGCCAAGGAGTGTGAATAAATTAGCAAAGGCTGGCCCCAGGGGCAAGAAGAGATGGGATGGGTACCACTCACCTCACCTCATCACCCTCGGGAGAGCTTTTGTCTCGCTGGCCTGTGACAGGAAGGTACAGTGGGCCCAGGGGAAGCTTCTGCTTTTGACACATCTTTATGGAGGGATAACTATGTGACAGCCATTGTGCACAGTGTCCTAGGGCCACTGGAGTGACCCAGAGGAGATCGCTGCCCTCTCAGAGTTTAGAACCCAGTGAGAGAGACTGGTTGGTATTACAATGTAGCTTTCAAAGTGTGATTTAATGAAGATGATATCAACATGGCAGTAGGGAAACTTATAACGGAGGCTTGAAAGAATCAGTCAGAGCAGCTGAGGGAAGAAAAGAGCAAGATATATTCCAAGAAGTGTACATTGTTCAACTTTCCTAGAGCACCAGAAATGAGAGGTGAACAGTGAAAAATATTGCTGGAAAGGCAGGGCAGGAGCCAAGCCAGAAGGAGTCTGTTAGCCATGGTCAGAATAAGCCTTGATCTTGAGGAGTCAGGGGCCACTGAAGGGTTTTATGCAAGAAAGTAATTTGATCAGATTGTATTTTTAGAAAGCTTCTCTGGCTGCTGTCTGTGGAGGCCATCAGCAGGGAGGAGTGGGTGCAGGGAAATTCATTCGGCAGCTATTGCAGGTGCTGCAGGCTGAACCAGAGGGCTGCAGTAGACATGGGAAGTGGGAGGAGTCAAGAGATGCTTGGCAAAGACTTAAATGTAAGACGTGACACCATGAAAGTTCTAGAAGAAAACATAGGCAGGAAAATTTCAGATATCCCATGTAGCAATATTTTCACCAATACATCTCCAAAGGCAAGGGAAATAAAGGAAAGAATAAACAAATGAGACTACATCAAACTAAAGAGTTCCTGCTCAGCAAAAGAAAACATCAGCAAGATGAAAAGGGAAGCAACCATATGGGAAAACATACTTGCCAACAATACCTTAGACAAGGGATTGATCTCCAAAATATATAAAGAACTACACGTCTCAACACCAAGAAGACAGACAGCCCAATTAAAAAATGGGCAAAGGACCTGAACAAACGCTTCTCCAAAGAGGATATACAAAGGGTCCATAGGCATATGAAAGAATGCTCAACATCACTAGCCATCAGAGAGATACAAATAAAAATCACAATGAGATACCACCTCACACCAGTCAGAATGGCCATCATCAACAAATCAACAAACAACAAGTGCTGGCGAGGATGTGGAGAAACGGGAACCCTAGTGCACTGTTGGTGGGAACGCAGACTGGTGCAGCCACTATGGAAAACAGTATGGAGTTACCTCAAAAAACTAAAAATGAAACTGCCTTTTGAATGAGCAATTCCACTGCTAGGGTTATACCTGAAGAATCCTGAAACCTCAATTCAAAAGAACCTATGCACCCCTATGTTCATAGCAACGCTGTTTACAATAGCCAAGTGCTAGAAACAGTCTAAGTGCCCATCTGTAGATGAGTGGATTAAAAAGCTGTGGTACATTTACACAATGGAATACTATGCAGCAAAAGGAAAGAAGGAATGCCTGCCATTTTTGACAAAATGGATGGAACTAGAGAGAATTATGCTTAGTGACATAAGCCAGGCAATGAAAGAAAAATACCATATGGTATTACCTGATACAGCAGACTAATGAACAACACAAACAAATGAACAAATTGAACAAGGAACAGAATAACAGTTATCAGGAGGGGGAGGGGGAGAGAGAGAGAAGGGGGTTAAGTAGGGGAAGGGTTTAGTAAAGGAACGTGTATAAATGACCCATGGACATGGACAACGGGGTGGGGAATGACTGTGGGAGAAGGCATGGGCTGGGGGTTGGGGAGCAATGGGGGAAAAATGGGACAACTGTAATAGAAAATAAAATTAAATTTAAAAAAGAGAGAGAGATGCTTGGGCAGGAGGATGGATAGGGGCTGGTGATGGAATGGGGACTTAGAGGGAGAGAGGAGGTACAGAATGATGGTCAGGGTCCTGGTTTGAACATTAGGCAGGTGATAGGAGGAAGAACTCTGAGACTATGATTTCCTAGAAGCAAAGGAGGGCAGGAGGCAATACAACGGAGAGTCTACACAGAGCGGTGACCTGAATGGGGCAGAAGAGATAAGGCTCAAGGAAACTCATGGCCAGCTTCATGGATCTTCAATCCGTGCGTCTCACTGGGCCTCCACACTCTGTAGGGCCTGGTGCTTGGCTTGATGCTCTGCTACCCATCTTGAAATCTAGGATGATTTTGTCTTTGAAATTGTGTTTGGTAAGCAAAAACGATGGAGCCTGCCTACGAGCATGGCAGTTATGTGCAAACTGTGGGTCCTCTGTGCTTTGTGGCCCTTTCACACAAACCACTGGGGATGCCCCAGGAGCACTAAATTCCGGTGGACACACCATGTATGGCAGTTCAGTGAGATGCAAAATGAGTGCACTATAAGCTTGTTACGGAAGCTAGCTGCTGTCAGTCTCCCTGAGCCCCAGAATTCCCTGTGCCTGTTCCATATCAACGTGACTACTGCTGAGTAAGTGGGGCACGGACTGCCCTGAAAAACCACACTTTCTGTTCAAATCAAGGTGCTTCAAATGCAGAAAGAAGGCAATGGTGTGCTTAAAGAAACACGAAGGAACCCTTTTTACCCAAGTTTCTTCCCTACATGAGCCAACCATTTACACTGAAAATGACAACTGGGGCAAAGGGACGGGGCAATGCACAGTTCCTTTCTTTTGAGTTTTCCTTCCCTATTAAGTTGAAGGTGGAGAGTACTGGTAGGATGTGCACGTAACAAATACACTAGAGTTAGTTTTGTTCAGTGTTTCTGTGCTTTTGGTAAGAATGAAATATGTATACACGTATGAACTATAGAATACAAATTGTGTAGTTTTGGTGATTCTGCATGTGAATCCGTGTTCTTATAGTTACAATTAATTCTGGCATTGCACAATATAAAACGAACAATAAAGTTCATGCTAATCATGTAACATTTAAAATTTACTTGGAACAACATGTAATAGCAAATAAAAATACAGTGACAGTGGAAATGTGAAACAGCACAGCCACTTTGGAAGACAGCTTGGCAGGTTCTTACAAAATGAAACATTACCTCAGCATATGATCCAGTAGTCACACTCCTAAGTATTTACCCAAATGAGCAGAAAACGTATGTCCACAAGAAAACCTGTGCCTGAGTGTTTATAGTAGCTTTATTCGTATTGCCAAAATTTAGAAGTGACCGAGATATCCTTCAGTGGGGAAATAGATAAATAAATTGTGGTACATCCTACATCCATACAATGGAATATAATTCAGTGATAAAAAGAAATGAGCTCTCAAGCCATGAAAAGATGTGGAGGAAGCCTAAGTGCATATTGCTAAGTGAAAGAAGCCAGTTTGAAAAGCCTCCATGTTGTATGAGTCCAACTGTATGACATTCTGGAAGAGGGAAAGCTATAGAGTCAGTAAAAAGATCAGTGGCTGGCAGGAGTTTGGGAGTAGGAGGAGAGGGGAGGGATGAATAAGTGGAACACAGGGACATTTAGGGCAGTGAAATCATTCTGTATGATTCTGTAATGGTGACTATATGACATTACTTGTTTGTCAAAATTCATAAAATATACACCACAAAGAATGGCCTCTAATGTAAACTTTGAATTTTAGTTAATAATGATGTGTCAACATTGGCTCATGAACTATAACAAATGTACCACATGAATGCAAGAGCAGAGAGGGGGTATGTGGGAGCTCTCTGTACTTCTGTTCAACTTTCCTTTAAAAAATTAAGTCTGTTAATTAAAAAAATTAAAGAAGGATGAAGAAACCCTGGTCCCATGCCATACTGACTTGTGGGCTAAGAAGCTACAAGGTAGAGAAAATTGTGTGCACTCTAGCAAGGTCTCAGAATGACCATTGGGTCTCTTTACTTTGGCATGGGTCCCTTTCTTTGTCGACAGTGAGTAGAGTCATCAAGGACCCAATCCTGTGTCAGCTTCTCCAAGGGCCACTGCCTGGACTTCAGGTGAGAGCTGGCACTCAGGTGTGCTGTTGCTGGATGCTCAGCCCCTACTCTGCCCTGCCTTCAGCTTGCACCTTTTCAGAATTTAGAAGCCATATGTGTTCTAAATCAACAGAAGGTAGTGAGCGGCATTTTCCCCTGGATAGCCAAATCATTGTCAGCATTATCAGAAAAGAGCCTTTAGTATGATCTCTGCCACTCATTGGATAACCTTGACCAAATTACTTCACCTCTCTGGGACTCAGTTGACCAATAAATAAAAGGGACATGGTGGAGGGAGACCACTTAGGTCATTTTGCAGGAAATAAGTGGGGCTTCTCTGATTGAAGACAGGAAAGGATAAGAGAGGGATAACAGAGTCCCAAACCACCACTCACCTGTCCTCTTGACCACTGATGAGCTTGAAGCTCCAGAATGTCTAGAAGCCTCAGAAATCCCTATGTGGTCTTTCTCATTTTAGAAATAGAAGTGCAAGGGGCTTGTTCAAGGTCACACAAGGAATAAGTGGTCATAATGGAATTTGGGCCCAGGTCCCCTGACCTCTAGTTCAATGCTCTTTCCTCTCACTGTTTTGCCCCAATCCTGTTGTGGCCACTTTTTGTTTATTGAGTGGAAAGCACCCTAGCAGCCCAAACATGAGCTCTGCCCTCTGGAAATGGAAACAGCAGCCCACACACAAATCATTGCCACCTCCCGCGCAGTGGCACCCGCACAGAGTGCCAGCGAGATGATCTTGACTCTCTCAGGTTATTTGTGTTTGAGATTCCTGAGGCCTCTGATGAAAATTTGTCAGGGATCTGAATGAACCATTAGCTGAGTCCCAAGCAGCACTAGCAATTGTCCTCTGTGTCAGCACAGGGCTGAGTTACGCAGTCTTGTATTCTTATGGCCTAGTGCTTCCATGAGTATTGCTCTTATCTTTTCAACCAGAGGCTTCACTCCATTAGACATTTCCCCCATACCTAGCTTGGTGTTCTTTATTCAGTCAGGGTTTAGTCAGTCATGCTTCTTCTCAGGGCCTTTTTGCCCTTTTTCTTCTCATAAAATGGAAAGAGGAGCAACAGCAAAAGACAGTTCCCGAGGCAGCAAATTTTTGAACCTATCAGAAAGGATATGGCTCCACTTCACTTGGCGTGGCGTAAGTGAGAAGGAGCAAAGAGGGCAGCCAACCAGAGCTACCACAAAAACACAGCTACCTGTGTGGAACTTGACTGTGTGGCAGGCACTGAGCTGAACTCTGCAGGTGCATGATCTCCAGCAGTGCTGAAAACAGCCTTGGGGGAACTTCTTCCTGTCTCATTGTACAGATGAGGGATCTGAGGCTCCAAGAGGGGAAATAACTCAGATAAGGCTTCAGGACTACCACTTGGAGTCAGGTCTATCTGACTCCAAGGCTCAAGTTCATAAGGGAAATATAATTGGATTTTGAAAGATCCTATGGGTAGAAAAAGAGCTGGTGTATCACATATGCCTGGTCTTTGCCCTTCAGCCAACCTTGCTGTGTACCTGTCATGAAGTCTCTTTTTTTTTTTTAGTTATTGATTTGAGAGAGAGAGAGAGAGAGAGAGAGAGAGAGAGAGAGAGAGAGAGAGAGAGAAACATTGAGTTGTCGTTCCATTTACTTAGGTATTCATTGGTAGATTCCTGCACATGCCCCTGACTGGGGATTGAACCCATAACCCCAGCATATTGGGGCAACAGAAGTCAACTGAGCTATCACGTTAGGGCAACCTCTTAAAGAATTTAGACAGGACACCAGCTGAAACAGCTAGAGAGTGTGGAGCCAACGAGTTTGTAAGCCAGACATTAACATGGCCAAGAGACCTTTGGGAGTAAGGGGAGGGGGGTGCTGGCTGATACATTTACATAACCAGAGTTGGGGTCATGAATACATAAAACTGCAAAGTTTATCCCAAAGGTCTTTAAATCGGGAACATTGTGATCCTGATGAACAGTCTTCAGAGGCAAGCATGATGAACTCAAGCTTTTCCAGAGTCCCCCGGGGCTCTGAGATTGTAGCGGGTGGTTACTCAGGAATCTCTTGGAGTCAGAGAGACATGGCATTCTATCCAAGACTCATATCCTTCACTTAATAGCTGAGGGGTATAGGGCAAGTTGCATAAGCCTTTAAACTTCAGTTTGCCCTCTGTATCTTGGGAATAATAATAATGTCTACTTCAGAGGGTTGTAAAATTAAGCAGATTCTTGCTGAGTGCTTACTTAGCACAGTATCTGGCATATTGTAAGCATTCAATAAATATTTGCAATTATTGTGATTATATATTTAATATTCCCCAGGTTCGGTTTCTCATAAAATTTAATAAAATTCTTTAGATAGCTGAAGTGACTAAACTTGTCCCTTTAGGGACCAAGCCAGTCCTTGTTCCAATGCACAACTTTGCTGCTCTCTGTTTCACACTTGCTTTGTAGAGTTTGCAAATCTTGAGGCCTTCCTGAAGCCCTTAGTGGAAAGATAATTGTGTTGGCTCTTTCTAAGGATAGGTTGGGTGGTAGCTCAGATGGAAAATTACCCAGCCCTGACTGGAGTGGCTCGGTGGGTTGGGCGTAGCCTGCAAAGCAAAAGGTCACCGGTTCAATTCTCGGACAGGGTGCATGCCTGGGTTGTGGGTTTGGTCCCGGGTTTGATGTTTCTCTCCCTGTCTTTCTCGCTCCCTTTTCTTCTGTCTAAAAAATGAATAAATAAAGTCTTTTAAAATTTTTTTAAAAAGAAAGAAAATTACCCAGACCCCAGAATCTTTTTTTTTTTAATTGTCACCTGAGGATATGTTTATTAATTTTAGAGAGAGAAGAAGGGAGAGAGAGAGAGAAACGTTGATGGGAGGGAGAAACATCAATCGGTTGCCTCCTGCGGGCACCCTGACAGGGGATCAAGCTTACAACCTAGGTATGTGCCCTGACCAGGGATTGAAACTGCAACCTAGGCATGTGCCCTGACTGGGAAGCGAACCCTCAGACTTCTGGTATATGGGATGATATTCCAACCAACTGAGCCACCCAGCCAGGGCAGACCCCAGAATCTTTAACTGTCCTAAAAATGATTGAAGCTGCCAGGATATCCCAAACCATAAAATCATCTTTAAAGTTTTCATTTGCCTCCCCACAACTATAGACTCAAAGTGTTTGAGCTAGATTACTTTATGGGAACTTAGAAGTCGTCCAGTCCAACCTCGTCATGCTACAGATCAAAACACTGAGTCCTAGACAGAGGGTGGAACTTTGACTAGAACCACAGATGATCAGAATTGTAAGGCGATCAACAGCACCATGAAAGGCTGAGAATGAGACCAAGTCAAGAGATTCTCTGGACCTGGACCTCTAGACACTCCACACATCCCCAAACCCGTGGCCTTCTGCTGACAGTTCAGAAAGGCTCTGGGCTCTCAGTGGTTTTCCATCTCTGTCTCTCTTGGTGGAGCCTTCTCTCCCTCTGTCTCTCTCTGTCTCTCCATCTCTCTCCATCTCTCTCCATCTCTCTCTCTCTCTCCCCATTCACCTGAGGACATGCTTGCTTATTGATTTTAGAGAGAGGGGAAGGGAGGGAGTGAGAGGGGGAGAGAAAGATTGATCAGTTGCCTCTTCTATGTACCTTGATGACCTCAAATGGGGACCGAACCAGCAACCTAGGCATGTGCCCTGACCGGGAATTAAACCCCAAACCTTTTGGTTTATGGGATGATGCTCCAATGAACTGAGCCACATTAGCCAGGGTGAGCCTTCTCTCTTGCACGCATGGCTGTGGACCTAATTCAATCATGGGCTCAGGGTCAGAATAAAGTCAACTATTTTTCTATCCTCTGGTGCTCATTGGTCTCAGTGTCTGGAAAAGTTAAATAGCTGCTTTCCTTGGTAAAAACAAGGGGGCTTTATTCCCAAGGCAGTTCTCACAGTTCTGTCAGAGGTGGTTGTTAGGGAAATGTTGAAGAAATAAATCAGAATCAGGGTAGAGAAAACAGGGATCTAAGTCAGAACAACAGGCACAGATCTGTGGGGGAAGGATCGAGAAGGGGCAGGGACCATAACTGTATTATCTACTGGGGTATCTATAGTGATCACACCTGATGCTCAGTAAGTATGCACTGAATGGGGCAAGGGAGGGAGGGAGAAATACGCAGCCCATTAGATCACTTGGAGGATAGACTGGGAGAGGGAATCTGGTCAAAGGGCCATTTGGGCATGTCCAGGAAAGAGGAAAATAACACACATGGCACCTGCAATGTGGACCAGGTCCTGTGCTTGGCCCCTCCGTGTGGCATATCACAGAATCCTCAGTTTGATTCCCAGGTCTCTAGTTTGATTCCCAGTCAGGGCACATGTCTGGGTCACAGGCCAGGTCCACGGTTGAGGGTGTGTGAGAGGCAACTGATCACACATTCATGTTTCTCTCCCTCTCTTTCTTCCTTTCTTGCCCTCTCTCTACAATTAACTAAATAAAACCCGTAAAAAAAAGATTCTCAGTTACATCTGTGTAAGTGCTTTTTTTCTTTTTTCAAATAAAGTAACATTTACAGGTTCCAGGGACTACAATGTAGATGACTTTTGAGGGGTCATTTTTTTCCAGCCTATTACACCACCTCATTGCATAGATGGGAAACCTGGATCTCTGCAAGGTGAGAAAACATGCCCGGCATTTGGGAGAGAGCAGAAGCTGAGACAGGCCTCCACACACAGGGTCTGAACTCAATCCACTGCTCCTTCCAGTCCAGCAAGCTTCCCCCCCAAGACAAAAGCAGGATGAGAGAAGAACCCTTCTGAGGAGGACGTCCTCAATGAGAGGCCCCCTTTAGAGAGACTGAGCACAGAGGTCAGCAAGAACTGTGATGAGAGAACCCCATTATCATCTACTTGGGGTGACACCAGAGCTTCATACTTAGAAATGTGACATGACCTTCAGATCCACAGAGACCAAAGTTATTTTGGAAACTGTCTCAGGTGCAAAGTCCAGGGCTGCTGGAATCACTCTATGGTGATTCCACTCACCATGCTGATGCTGGAGACAGTGTATCTCTTCATGAATGAAGCAGCGGACACGGAAGAACTTGCCAGGTCTTGTTCAAAGAGACACCGGGAGGCGATTGGACGCTGAGGGCTATAGTTTGGACCTGGGCCTGGGAGGAGAGAATGGGGTTGGGACTCCGGCAGGTGCTTTTCTGTTTAAGGAAGTCAAGTCTTTTTTCAGGTACAAGGAGAAGGTAGGGTGACCAGCTCACGCCAGTTTCCTGGGACTCTTCTCATTTAAGCACTGAAAGTTCCACCTTCATGAACCCCCTTATTTCTAGGCAAACAGAGACAGCTGGTTCCAGTGCTCATTTGAATATAATGAGAGCACCCAAATTTATTTCAGGTGACAAGGCCACAGCCACAGCTCTGTCTCCTCAGTGAAGGGAAAGGGCTGTCTTTATAAACTGTCCCCAAATAAGTAATATAAGAAGAGATGCATTTGCTGCTTGTGAGTTTGGCTGCCTTAATAGAAATTCCAGGCGACAGTGGCTTTGACATAACAGAAGGTTATTTCTCTTCCCCTTAACTGCCCAGGCTCGCTTAGTTCAGAGCTGGTGTGGCAGTTCCACGGAGCAGTGGGCCCACGTTCTTTCTCTCTCACTGCTCCACCCTCTCCAGGTGTTGCCCTTGTTCTTACGAGCCGTCACGTTCACAGCCCTCAGGGTGTCCGGCCTGGCTTCTCAGTTCCCCACATTAAATTCCCTCTCACTAAGTGTTAAGAGGCTTCTGCCCTTTTGATTGGATGCCAGCGGACACAGTCTGAGACCTGAGAATGGTAAGAACCACAAAGAGAGGAATGGGAAAGGGAACGCCACAGACACAGCCACGGAGGCGCACTGTGAGAAGGGAGACAGAACAGAGGGCCCTGGGCAGCCGGGGCCTAGATCTGAGACAGGGGGACGTCTCGCCTCTGTTGCTCGTGAGTAGATCCTTTGAGCTGGGAGAAGCTGCAGCGTTTCAGCCTCTGTGGAGACTGCACCAGTGGGCTCTGAGGGGAGGCTCCCAGCTAGAAGTGGACTCAAGGACAGTGGGCAGGGCTGAGCTGGGGTGAGGAGGAGGGTGAAGGGGGAAAAAGGGGTACTCAGTAGGCTGGCTGGAGGACATGGGAGTTGAGACCAGGAAGGATCAAGAAGGGGCAGGCAGTGGGGCACTCAAGAAATCTGCCTGGATATCCAAGACATTGGAAAGGGCATGGAGAAGCAGCAGAGTCCATAAAGGGAAGTGACAGACACCTGGGTGATGAGGAAGGTCAGCGGGAGTCATCAGTTAGGGTCCCTGCTATCCTCTGAACTGTGCCTCCCAGATTTATATGTTGAAATCTTAACCACCGGCATCTCAGAATGTGACTGTATTTGAAGACAGGGCTTTTAAAGAGGTACTTAAGGTAAAATGAGGTCACTAGGGTCAGTTCTATTCCAATCTGCTTCTTCCCATTATAAGGAGAGAAGACCGAGTTAAGACACAGTGAGAAGTCAGCCATCCACAAGCCAAGGAGAGAGGCCTCAGAGGAAACCGAACCTGCCTGAACCTTGATCTTGGACTTCCAACTTCCAGAACTGTGAGAAAATAAATTCCTGTTGTTGAAGCCACCTAGCATGTGGTATCTTATTATGGTCGCCCTGGCAAACTCATACCGTTCCTTATTTACCAAAGCATTTTCAGCCCTTCCCAACAACCTCATGTGGGAGCATTTTACCTGATCAAACCTTTCTTTTTCTTTTTCTTTTTTAAATTTTAACAAAATTAAGAACTACATAAAAGTCTGAAGAATATTAAATATTCAGGTTCTCATTATGCAGAATTAACAGCTTAAAATATGTTTTTTAGCCCTGGTTGGTGTGGCTTAGTGGATTGACTGCCAGCCTGTGAACCAAAATGTCACTGGTTCAATTCCCAGTCAGGCCACATGCCTGGGTTGCAGGCCAGGTTCCCAGTTGGGGGCTGATGGATGTATCTCTCACACATTGATGTTTTCCTCCCTCTCTTTCTCCCTCCCTTCTCTCTAAAAGTAAATAAGTAAAATCTTTAAAAAATATTTTTGTTTTAAGTATTTTTGATAAAATAGTTAAAATATGACAAATATAATTAAAGTCCCTTTTACCACAAGCCTTTCCTCTTCTCCTCTTTAGAGCCAATCACTATTAAGGAACTCGTGTGCATTTTTTCAATTCCCATGTCCATGACAAACTTTTCAAAGTGGTTTGCATGGGTTTTTAATTTTTTACAATCATGCTACATGTCTTGTGAACCTTGGCTCTGCCATTTCCTAACCTCATGTTTAGTATTTCCAGAGTATAACATGCAAACCAAGGCACAAGAAGTTCATGATACTGGCACAGCGACCAGCAGGGTACGCAATACTATAGAATAAAATAGTGACAAAAATTATTCCCTGTAGAACAACTCAAAGAGAAGTCTCATGTTAGGGCTAAACCTTTAATAATTGCTAATTTCCCTCTTTAACACAGAGAAAAATACAGGCTCTAAATTTTCAGCAAACAAGGATATCAGGCTAGCTTTTCATACCATTGTCATTTACCATGAATTTATTTTTATGATTACCTTCTACTTAAGGTGAGTGATATTGGTCTTTCATTTATGACACTAGAATAAAGTTATCCTAAGAAACAAATTTAAGTGTAAATTATGGATTTGGAATAAAAAATATTAAGCCAATAGTGGTGGTATACATGGCAAGCGAATATAGAAAATAAGTGAAGGGTGTCCATGAATAGGATTTTGGGAAAAGCCAGATACACCAATGAGCACACCTCTAGCTCCCATTTATGGAGCACCCAGACTGTGCCTGGCACTATGGGATGAGCTCTACATGCTATTTGTTGTAATCCCACAACAGCTCTCAAGAAGAGATGATTAGCTGCCTTTTGCGAATTAGGAAACTGAGGCCCAGCCCATATTTGGACTGACTCCAGAACTCACGTGCTTACGCTATGCCTACCACATTGGAGTTTTGTCTGGACATGTGAGATGGGGCTTAAAGACACCTAGTCTGATGAATTCAAAGGACGTTTAGATGTCAGAATAAAGACAGGGATGAGAACATGCTTTGAAACATGTGAAATGCCATCTGGATGCTTCATGGGCTTATGGCTGGTGTAGAAGGACCCACCCTTGGCTTGATGCTCTGCTGTTGCCATCTTGAAATTCTTACCATTTGTGCCCATGATTGTGTTTGTAAGTGAAGTCCAGTGGAACAGTGGAGAATACACAGGAGGTCCAGACCTTTGCTTGCATGGGGTCTCCCTCCCACTCTCTGATTCCTAGTTCCTGGGCCCTGTCTAGCCTTCCCTCCCCACCCCACCCCAGAATGGTTGCTGCCCTCTCCCCAGCATATCAGTGGACCATGGTTTGCTGTTTATCCACCCTGGCCTGGGTGCAGGCCAGGAGGGCTGAAGTAGGGACAAATGGAGACAGCTTGTGTCTCACACAGGATGAGGTGTGTCTGCCCTCCTGGGCTTGTTTGTACACACCTGAGCATGGATCCCTCACCCACACTCCATCTAGAGACCCAGGGTATCCTGGCCCTGAGGTTGCAATCCCTGGGGCGGGTGGCTCAGGGGAAGGAGAGGTAGACTTCCCCAGCCCCTGCCGGGCCCCACACATCATGTGGCCAGCCTTGATTTCTGAATAAGTACAAGGAAGCATTTGATGTGTGTGGCCATGTGGAAAAGCAAGACTCCAAAGGGATATCCAGGAAGGAGGAACAGTGTTTATTTAGAGAAGTGTCAAGAAGCCGGAAAATCCGCACATGGCAGAGTACAAATGAGAGGCCCAACCCTGACTCCCTGCTCATAGCCCTTAAGCCTTGATGGTTCTGGGTTTCTACATTCAGGAAATGAGTAGGCTGGACCAAAGGAGGGGCCTGAGCCATGTTCTGGTCTCTGGGGATAGAATCTATAGACTTTCTCCCCAGAAAATTGCCCAGTGTCTCAATATTTTGCATGAAACTTCGGAACACCACAGCTTGCACAGAACCCCATGCATAGACCACAAGGACTCCAGGCGAGGAAGTCCTGGACTGGAGTCTCAGAAGCTCCTTCCAGCACCTAAACTAGCAGGAAGGAGCCCACCGCCTACTAAGGCTCAGGGCATGGGAGGCTGGCTGGAGTTTTCAAGCCCCAAATGAGACTGAGGAGAAAAAACCTTATAAATGGTCAAGAGATCTGTGAGAAGGCTAGAGCGAAGAAGATGGTGGTGTGTGTGCAGGCTACAAAAGCTTCCTGGGAAACCAGGCAATGGGTTATGAAAAAGAAAGAAAGGAAAAAAGCAAAGAAAACAGAGCCCGTACTCCTTGAATAGAAATTGATGGCTTAGCAGAGAAAGACATGGATAAGGCACGGGGAGGCTACAGGAAAGAGGAGAATTCTGTGAAACGGAGCTGACTCATGAAATGTTTGCACTAATGGGCCCCTGGGGGGCTTACCTAAATTCCACAGTGGGAGTGACAGCCGCTAGCCTGGTCTCTGGTGGGCCACTGATTGATTTCTGGGGCCAGCTGGCCAAAGTGCTGGAAAGAAAGCGTAGGTACACGCTGTCTCCAAAGAAAGCAGCTCCAGGGCTTTGGGGAAAAGGAAAGAAGGAGGAGGAGAAGAGACAGTGAAAGTGAGCGAAGCAGACAATGGCATGGCAAATACGGTCGAATTCAGAAAGGAACACCAGGGTTTGGGGCAATGGGCAGAGAGATGACGCGTCCAGGGGGCAAGCGGGTGACCGCGGAGAGGGCAGAGAGAAAAATGGGAATTTCTGATGTTCGTGGCAGATGTGATAAATAAACGGCTTCGTTTGTGGGGGAAGATGTAAATACGGTGAGTTACCCATTTCACAATTTAATTGCATAATTTGTCAAAAATTAACAACCCGTACAAAACAAGATCGAATGTTATTCGTGGACACCTGGATCAAACAAGAAGGCTCTTCGAGGAGGTGACCAGGCTGAACTGGAGAGTGGAATTATTTTTCCAAAGGGCAGGCCCCCTGAGAGCAAGAACCACAGGCCTGGAAGAGCATTTAGAATCAGACCTAGGTTTCAGTCTATACTCTGCCACTATTTGCTCTGTAATTGCAGTGATTTAAGTTATTTAAAATTCCAGTTTCATTACTTGTTAAGGAAGAAAGTCACATTTGTGGTGCCTGTGCGCAGGGTGGCTTACTGGCTCTATGGAAAAAATGTGTGTGTAACAGCCTTGTAAACTAAATCACTTCCAATGGAAGGCTCTGTTTCTTTCCTCATTTATTTGTTTATTACACATCCAATTACCCCATTATCTCAGCTAAACAATATGTGTTTTCACAAAGTTAAGGTCAAAATACTATAATAATCCAGGCCACATTGTCCCTCACTTTATTACTGTTACCAGCAAAACACAGGCTGGAACGGAGCCTCACCCAGTCATTCTTCCAGTTCTTTATTCTTGTATTGGGTCCAGCATTCATTCTACACATGGTGGTGAGACCCTGCTGAGGGCCAGACATCTTACAAGTCACCAGGGGACTGAATATGGCATTTTCTGTCTCCAGGAAGCTCAACCGTGGAAGGAGAAGAAACTTTCCCCACCTTCCTTCACCTCCATTCACATTGGAGCTCATCTAAGTTTAAGTTTTGACAAGCAGGTTCTAGAGAGTAATTTGACTTCTGCCTGGGCCACTGCTGGCTTTCCTCATTTCCATTTTCCTGAGACCTTTCTCAGTTTTCTTCCTAGGGTGTAAATTAACCCCATCCTTGGAAAAACCACTTTTTCCCCCCAATTTTTCACAGTTATAGAATATGATACCTTCCTGAGCTGCAAACTCCTTCAAGACAAAAGATCCTTTCTCCAAAATTAACTTAGACTCTAAATCCCAAGGCTCCAAATACATTGAACTGCTGGCAATGGGGCTCCATCATCCCATGGTGGGGAGCACAGTGCATCAACCTTTCTCGTGAATCCTGCTCCTTTCTCTAGGTCGCTTCCAGAGCTGGAGCTGAGAACATGAAAAGCTGAGATAGGACTACCGGCGGTCAGTCCTGCCTTTTGGAAGTTGATCATAGCCGGTTGGGGAAGAAGATTACAAGGGTGGGTGTGGCATAGAAGTACCACAGAGAAGTGAGGAGTAAGAGCACCTGTCCCTGTGAGCCATGGGTACCACACCCTGTGGACGCAACACACAATCACCAAGTCTTGATGTTCCCTCCAAGCCTGGGAACTATTCGCTTAAAAAAAAAAAGAATTGATTGGTAACACCCCAAGGCCAGCTCTTCCCCAGTGAGTATCTCATCCAACTCAGTCCCCCTACTGCTCTGTAGTGTGGTTCTTCCCCCTCTCTAATCCCTCCATTAACATCGCATTGAGGTTTTGATTTTTCTTTATTTCTAAGCAAAAGTTCTCCTGTGTCTGGTACCTCTCTAAGTATGTTCATGCCCATCTAGTTACCCTTCAGCTTACTCCAAACAACCTGGTCTCAGGTGCTCTTCTGCCCCTCTCTCCTGAGACAGAACAACCTGCTTATGGCTCTTCAACAGCCTTTACAATGGCGTTAGTGGCTTGCTCACACACTAAATGTCACAGAGGTCACAGGCAGGAGGAGAATAGCAGTGTAGGACGAATTAATATAGCAATTCCAAGCATGACGGTCATGTGATACTGTGTGGGTAATTCCTCACTCTGTCCTCATGCTCAAACACTCCCCCAATCCCAAGCCAGGGACAAACCTATTAGAGAGTCAGACTTTGTCTCTCCATGTCATGTCTTAACAGTGCAGGAAGTTGTAGAAAAGGCACATGGGCTTCTGGGGTCCCATACAACTGAGCAGGGCAGCTTTCAAGACTCGTGGGCTTTAAGCTAATTCTTAAAAGAATGGTCTTCATGTTTACTGTGTCTAACCAAACGAATTCCTCATTCCGTAGCAAACATTTCTGCCGCACCCTGTCTCGGGGACATTTCTGTGGATGAACCATCTATTGCTTTGATCTGTGACAGTACCTAGGGGTGGTTTGTTGAAAGCAAAAGGTCATTCACTGTAATCTTCATCAATACCTCCCCCAAACCTAAGGAAAAAAACATTGTTTTCTTTGCAAACACAGCTGCAAGATACGGGGACAAGATCCCCTTCCCACCACACTGCCCCTGTGCGCCCAGATGAGAGTGCTGGAGCCACTCCCCTGTCACCCACCTGGCAGCTGCTCCAGTTCCAACCATGCTCTGACTACATCTATCCTCTTGCTTTCCTCCCTCTGCTGTTTCCATCTTTTATAATTAATCACTGGGATCTGTCTCCAGGGAAAGCAGCCTAAGGCCATGGTGGTGCATGCGGGTTTGCAATCCTGGGACTGAAATTCACTAGCCATGCCTCATGGTCCAAGTCACTTTTCCTCTCAGCTCCTTTATCACTTGAATGAGGGCAGTGAAATCAACAATCTTTCATTTCCACTCTTGAGGTCCACAGTGGTGTTTACTTCTGTATCTCCATATCATATCTAGATGCTGCAATAACCAGCCCTTTGCTGAGTCTTCAGCACTCAGAATGTTTTTATCCCCTGACTTTCTGCTGTGCCCTTTTCTGTCCATGCCTGGCCAGAGCTGATCCTGACCACCTGCATTCCCTGGTCTCACCTCTCAGATGGTGAAGTGTTTCTGGAATAGGATCAGGTCCCAGTTTCTGCTGGGTTAGATCTTTACAGATTTATGCCCTTGAATCTGAGCTGAGTCTCATTGTTACAGAAAACTGCCTACCTTTTCCTCCCTGCTTTGTGACCTGGTTTCCACCTAGGTCACTCTGGGATGCCACTGTAAGGTCATCGATAGTGCCTTGTGGTCCAAACCTATTGATCGTTGCTTGTCTTTGTCATAGTTTTCTTGACTGTTCATCTTTTCTCGACTTTAACCTGTTTATCATACTTGGCTCCAGGTAATATTGTAAAGTCCTGCTGTGGTCACAGAATTCTTTGAGGATAAAAAGATAAAACTTTTCCTAACTCTTACAGTTCAAGTCCTCCACAACTGGCCTCTAACTTTTCAGCTTATCTTGCAAACCCTCTGCTATAGGCACTGGTCTACTAAGTAGATCCAAAATATGTCCATTCACATCCATTATTGCCTTCCAGAATTGTCTCAGTCCAAGATGCTTCATTTCCTCTCCTTTCTTATATGAACCATTCCTTGAGTCCTAGACGGGGCCATTCCATTCTCATATATAGAGGTTTTTCATTTTCTCCTAGCCCTGCTTCTTTATCTAAAGTCCCACGGGCATTAGTCTGTGCTTCCTTACTTGGCTCTTTCTTCCTTATCTCTCCAATGAGGCAGTGACTGTGTAATCAGAGAGCCTGACAAATGGCATTCCACAAATATCTGCTGATGTTGACAGATGAAACAGAATGTCTGAGTCAGTCCTGAAGACGCCATCCACTTGCCATCTTGTGCCTCCCTCTCTGGCAGATGGATGATTGGAGACCCTTTACCATAGAGAAGCCCAGCACACAGTGTGGGATCTCCTCCCTCTTCACTCTTTGGGCACCACCGAAGTTCCCATCCTAGGTTTATTCCAGCACTCTGGCCTCAGCCTATTTTCTATGATATTCCTCTGGGGATTCTGGGAAGTGTGAGCCCTGTATTGTCTCTAGACAGGTAAGGGCAGGAAGGCCTCAAGAAGAAAACAATTTGCCCAAGGCCACCGTGCTGATAAATGGCAGAGTCAGGATTAGAATTCATGTCTCCTACATCCCAATTCAGGCTGCTCCCTTGCAGCGGCCTGGGTGAAAGTTCAACTTTAACCTACACAGGAGGAAATGGGAGACCACACACTATCTAGAAAAAGACCATAGCTTTGGAGGCATCTGAGTCTGTCGCTTACTAACTCTTTAATGGTAGGCAAATCATTCAATTTTTTAAACATCGGTGTCCTCGTCTATAAAAATAGGCACAATAGCAACTCCCTCAAAGAGCTACCATGAGAATAAAATTAGATGACATATAGAATGTGGCATTGGGAAGAGATCTAGTGTAGTGTTGAAGGCCGAGGCCTAATTTGGAATCCCAACAATAATTTCTTGGCTGCATAATGAGGAGTGGAGGTGGGGGATGGGGGAGTGGGGAGACTTACTTGACCTCTGAGCTAAGGACCCTGATTTTCCTACATGTAAAATGAGGATAATAACTGTATTCACTTCATAGGATTAAAGGAAAATATGCAGGTATGGCGCTCAGCACAGCATCTGGCACATGGTGAGCCTTCTGCTGTTGCAGACAATCCCCTGTGCCTGGCACACACCAGACATCCAAAGAACGGATTTCCTTCTTTCCTTCACAAGCAAATACTGTAAACATGATAATGGGAACCACATTTTAACTATGAGAGAGAGAGAGAGAGAAAAGTGTTTTCTGGGACTTTACAACAATTTAGGCAACCACTGCTACTAATTACCAGCCCTGTTCTGTTGCTGGTGTTTGTGTTTCTCTCTTGCACTGACCTGTGAGCAGGTCCAGGGTCGGGTCCCGTGTTTTTCCAAATGGAGGACAATATTGGGTACACAGTAGGTGATCAAAAATGATGGCTGAATCATTGTCACAAATGGGTTCTTTAGGAAGAAAAAAATCGAAGCATTGCTTGGAAAAGATAATGCACAGTAGGATGAATATTTACTTGATGGGATAGAAATATAAAATAATAAAATCTTGGAGTGGGTTCTGTGTCCGGTACTGTTCTATGTATGTGATGATGTGTTTAGTGGTTGCCACGTGCCTTATGAAGTGTATACTGTTACTATGCCCATTTTATGGAGGAAGAAACTGAGGCACAGAGTGGTGAAGAAACTTGCTGGAGGTTCTCTAACGATCATGTCAGAGTCGCCCTGGGATGAGAATCTGGGCAGCTTGGCTATAGAGTTTAGTCTTCCATCATCTCTTCTCCCCTCCCCCTCACAATATGCCTCAGGTTGTGGTGAGGATTAAATGAATATTAAAGGATGATGCCCCCACACGGCAGGTGCCCAGTAACTCTCTGCCACTTACGCCAGCCCCTCACTCACACAGCTCAGGTCATCAGAGATCTACGCTTGGCCAGCTGGCAAAACAAGAGATTACTTTTGTCAGAAGTGTTTGCAATAGTAGTAGAATTTCTTTAAAAACAAACAAACCTTTTTTGCTGACTAATTAACTGGCCTCCCCTTGCACCTTCTATATCCATCTCTGTGACCTTGACCCACATGGTGTTGCTTTGTTCTCTGCATCCACATGTGTCTCCCTGGCTGGCGGGATGAGCTACTAAAGAAAAGAGACCTGCCCCACCTCTTTAATGTCTCCACTTCCTGCCGTGCCTAGGACAGTGCCTGGCGCAGGACAAGCGTTCCGTAAATAGTTGTGGAATTTTTGAACTAAATTAAGTTGTCACAGTGGAAAAACAGGAATGAAATAGCCCATGAAGAAGCAGAAAGTCATCTGTACCATCGTAGTGCTGATGATTTGTAAGATTTTATGCCTCCTTTTCGTTAGGCAAAAAATATATGTTCGTGGTGGAAAAATGAGAAATTATAGATAACAAAGAGAAAAATGTTAAAATCGCTTATGATTCCATGATTAAGATTGTAATTTGTTCCTTCTACTCTCCTTTTTGCTGTGTCTATACCCGCTCCTAATCTTACATATAGGCAGTTTGCATGGCAAGGGGAAGTGTAAATGACCTATCTTCTGGCCATTTTTGCCCCTTAACTCAATTTTATATAGGTTTTACTTTGCACCCACTTGTTTAATGGGGCATCTTCACTATTACTATTTATTATAGAAATTTGGGAAAGCCAAAAAGCTGGGAATAAAAAAGCAGAAATAAAACTGAATCTCAGCACCCAGAGTTAATGTCTGGGTCCTCTCTCCTTCTCCCTTCTCTCTCTCTCTGTCTCTCTCATACACACACACACACACACACACCAAAATTGAAATTATATTCATGGTTTTATATCCTGCTTTTTGAAACAAAACTCCCACATTTATTCAGCAAATTTTTTATCTCATGGTTTCTTTCCAGTGTTCTTCAAAAGCATGACTCTCCATGGCTGTTATTCCATTAATTGGATATTACCTTATGTGTTTTTAAAGTATTGTAGGCTACATAGTGACAGGAAAAATCTTAAAAGCTTCATGTTCAAAGGATAATTCCCTTATGAGAAAATGTTTTCTTTCCTTTTAAAAACAACTTTATTGAAATAAGGTTTACATACCATTATGTTCACCCCCAGTAAGTCCGATGACTTTTAGGAAATTTATGAAGTATGCAACATCGCCAGAATCCAGCTTTCAAATATTTCCATGCCCTCTAATGGGAAATTTTAAGCACTATTGATAGGCTTAACAGGAGAGAGGTCTGGGGACTGGAACTATCTTTTTGCAGGTCCAAACCCGACACAGGTAGTCACCTCTTTTCCCCAGCACAGTGGGGCACCATTGCCGAGACTGGGAGTCAGGAGACCTGGTTGCTGGGTGTCCTTAGAAGTGGCTGTATCACCTCTCTTCCTATATCTTCCTGGGTCCCCATCAGGGAGACAGAACTTCCAATGCCCCGATTTGTCAGGTAATTTTAAGTTTTCTGTCTGGCACTCATTTCTTTTTTCACTCCTCTTTCTTATCCTTCACGCATACCCGCTCCATGGAGGCCGAGACAGGTCAGAGCAGCTCCCCTGTCAGGCATCTCTGAGCCTCTTGTCACTTAGACACCAGCTCTATTTTTCGTACTCTGGCCTCTCTGCTCTCTGCAACCAGAGGGATGCTGGTCCGTGGCTAATCAGAGCGGATCGTTCTTCTGCTCAAAACCCTTCCATGGCTCCCCATTCTTCTCAGCACACTGGTCTTGCTGGCCCGAGAACATGCAACACTTGTTTCTACCTCAGAGCCTTTGCACTGGCTGTTCCTCCTTTCTCATGTCCTTACTTCCCTGTTTCATTTAGTCTCTGGTCAAATGTCACCTCCTTGGAGAGGTATTTCCTGCTTCCCTGCCCCCATCAGTTTCTTATCCCTTTCATTTGTTTGCTATGTTTCTCATTTTGGCTTGACCTGCAGTTATATTTTTAAGTGCAAACAGTCGTTAAATGAATGATTAACTAACACACAATTAACTTGGATCTATAGAGACATCTCCATAAAAAGTATGATCTAGAGGATCTGAATAGGTGATGAAGTGCATAAGAAGAAGGCGGGGCACTGGCTGGTGTGGCTCAGTGGAATGAATGCCGGCCTACAGACCAAAAAGTCACTGGTTCCATTCCCCATCAGGGCACATGCCTGGGTTGAAGGCAAGGTCTTCAGTTAAGGGTGCACAAGAGGCAGCCGATCGATGTACCTCTCACACATCAGTGTTTCTCTCTCTCTCTTTCTCCCTCCTTTACCCTATCTCTAAATATAATCTTTAAAAGAAAAAGAAGAAGAAGGAGGAGGAGGAGGAGGAGGAGGAGGAGGAGGAGGCTGGGAGTCCTGCTGAGGGAGGTAGTCTCTGGTGTCCCACTGTCTGACTTCAAATTTATCACCTATTAGCTATTTTCATTGTTAATTAGGGCCTATTTATAATGTCTACCTCTGGGGCTTTTGTGAAGACTAAAGGTCCTACTACATATAAAGTACTTATCACATGTAGAACTTGTTTTAAGAAGTTAGGCTGTTATTTTCATCACCATCGTCATCTTTATCATATTATCATTAACATCATCATCATCACTCTACTCATCTAGAATACTGACAATGCCTCATGAAAGGCTGCTGCTGCAGCATCCAAGAGACTGTTAGAAATTCAATTCTGGCCCTTTCCAGGTAGCTCAGTTGGTTAGAGTGTCATCCCGATACACCAACGTTGTAGGTCCAATCTTTGGTCAGAGCACATAGAAAAATCAACCAATGAGTGCATAAATGGGAGGAACAACAAGTCTATCATTTAACCCAAAGCCTGCTTCCTTCAGTTTCTTCTTGTTCTGATTCTAAAAAGCCAAACCTGTTTCCTTATTGGCCCCTCCTCTCCTCCCAGCCCCAGAGGCTGCCCACATTAGTAGACTACTCTGCTGCCTTCCACTTGGCTGGCCCCAAAACAGCTTTCTGGTATCTTACAGTGGAAGGACCTGGAGAGGAGGGATAGGCCACCTAGGGATCAGGGAGTGTGAGAAAGGCCAGGTCTCTGGGATTCCGAGGAGAAAGGGAGGGAAAAGGAAGGGGTGAATGTATGTGTGAAGAAGAGAGTGAGCGGTGTTTGTTTGGGGATCAGAAGGAGCAAGGGTGTCGAAAAGCATGAGGGTAGAATTTGTGAGGAATGGAGATTTAACCTAAAAGAGTGGTTTCAACATTTTTTGACCATGACCCATGGTAAGGAATACATTTTACATCTCAACATAGCACCCACACTCACGCATACCCATTCAGCCCTTCACACACAACTGAAACCCTAGTTTCACAGAATAATACCCTTACTACATGTGACATACTAATAGTTTCTGTTTTCCTTCTTTTTTTGTACATACTTGTTTTGTTGTTCAGTTATAATAAATAAAGTGCTGTTGTTGTTTGCAGAGATCAGGCTCCTCCATGAGATTATGAGGAAAGCGTTATAAGGACCCACATACATGCCCACCTCAGGCAGCCTTCACAAAAACCCAAGAAGATGGGGTTTAGAGCTTCTGAGTTGGTGAAAACATAAAGGTACTGGGAAATGGGGTGCCTGGAGAAGGCATGGAGGCTTCACACCCCTTCAGCATACCTTGCCCACTGCATCTCTTTCATCTAGCTGTCCTTGAGTTATATCCTTTTACAGTAAACTAGTGATCTAGTAGGTGATATGTTACTCTAAATTCTGTGAGCCATTGTAGCAAATCAATCAAACACAAGGAGGAGGTGTACAAATGTCTATTTGTAGCCAGTTAGTCAGAAGTATAGGTGACAACCTGAGCTTGTGATTAGCATTCTGACTTTGATGTGGTTACTGCAACCTCCACTCTAGCTGCTTGGTCAGAAATGCAGATCAGAGTCTGGGCTTGCAGCTGGTCCCTAAAGTGTGTATATCAGGGGTGGGAAGGGACAGGATGACCTAACCCCTAACTTGAGGCATCTGAGGCTATCTCCAGGTAGATAGTGTCAGAACTGAATTCTTGGGTACCTTGCTGGTGTCCTAGAATTGTCTGTTAGTGAGAGGGTCCCACATGTTGGAATGGGGTCCAGGGAACACTTTCTAAATGCATAAAATTATACCTGTTACAGTGATTTCACAACACACTAGTTGTTTATAACCCATAGGCTGAAAAAAAAAATGACCTGAAAATAGACAGTTGAGAGCAAATTTATTACTGGTTTCTAAATCTTGAAGGGTGGACTTCCAGCCAAGATGGAGGTGTAGCTAAACACGCCACTCTCCACAACAATAAGAAGAAATACAACTAGCTCAAAACTAAAAACAACCAGAACTACCAGAAAATCAAACTGCATAGAAGTCCAACAAACAAAGACATAAAGAAGCAATAGTCAGCCAGACAGGTAGGAGGGGTGGAGCCAGCGTGGAGAGGGTGTGGTATGGTGGTTGTGTTGGCAGTGGTGGCAGCAAGGCAGTGGCTGTGGCTGGCCAGTGGAAAATGCAATCACACATTATGAAAGTCGGGAGGGACACCTGGAGAGCGTTTCCAGCCCCAGGCAAGACCATGTGGCTCACCATTCTAGCACCAGGGAAAATAAAACCTCATTGCTTCTGACTGTGAAAACCAGTGGGGGTGGAGACAGCAGAAGAAACTGCTGGTCTCTCAGCAGTCTGTTTGTTTAGAGGGCCCCCACGGTTCTAGAACATCCACAAACTTATCCACTCTGGGAACCACGACCAGAGCAACAGCTAGAGAGTTGCCAGTCCCATACGGGAAGTGGGAGAAGTGTCTGGAAAAGGGTTGAGTGCTGAGCAAGCAGAATTGTTCCTCCTCAGACTCCTCCCCCATATACAACAGGTTGCCCCTTACTGACGAATACCTAAGGCTTCGGCCCTTACAACGTAACAGATGCGAAAGCTCTACCTCAGACACAGAGGCAAACACAGGAGGCTGTCAAGTTGGGGAGACAGAGAAGTATGACTCAAAAGAGGGAGCAGATCAAGGCTCCAGTGGGAGAACTGACTGATGAGGAGATAACCAACCTAACAGATACAGAGTTCAAAACACTGGTAATAACAATGTTCACAGACTTGACAGATGAGATTGAGTATGGCAAATGCATAAAGGAAGAAGTGAAGGCTTTGCTAAGTGAAACAAAGAAAAACTGACACAAAACCAATGGTGAAGAAAGGAAGCTGGGGTTCAAATAAACGATTTGGAACATAAGGAAGAAATAAACTGTCAACCAGTACAGAATGAGGGAACAAAAATTGGGAAAACACTAGGAAAGGCTTAGGAACCTCTGGGACAACCTTAAACATACCAACATCTGACTTGTAGGGGTGCCAGAAGGAGAAAAGGAAGAGCAAGAAGTTGAAAACTTATGTAAAAAAATAATGAAGAAAAACTTCCCAAATTTGGGGAAGGAAATATACATACATATCCAGGAAGCACAAACAGTTCAACAAGTTGGACCCAAAGAAGACCACACCAAGACACATCATAATTAAAATGCCAAATGTTAAATACAGATAAAGAGAAGATCTTAAAAGCAGTAAGAGAAAAGATGAGAGTTACCTACTAAAGGGTTCCTATAAAACTATCAGCTGATTTCTCAAAAGAAACTTTGCAGGCAAGAAAGGGCTGGCAAGAAGTATTCCAAGTGATGGAAAGCAAGGACCTATAACCAAGATTCCTCTATCCAGAAAAACTATCATTTAGAATGAAAGAGCAGATAAAGCGCTTCCCAGACAAGGTAAAGCTAAAGGAATTCATCATCACAAAGACATTATAACATGAAATCTTAAAGAGACTTATCTAAGAAAAAGATAAAAACTATGAACATTAAAATGGCAACAAACTCACAACTATCAACAACAGAATCTAAAAAATAAAAACAAAAACAAACTAAGCAAACAACCAGAATAGGAACAGAATCATAGGTATGGGGATCATTTGGAGGGTTATCAGCTGGGAGAGGGAAGGGAGAGAAAGGGGAAATGGTTCTGGGATTAGGAAGCATAATTGGTAGGTACAGAATAGACAGGGGGATGTTGAGAATAGTACAGGAAAGGGTAGGCGCCAAAGAACTTACATTCACTACCCATGGACATGAACTAAGGGGGGGTGGGACTGTTGGAGGGAAGAGGAATACTGAGTGGAAAAGAGCAAAGGGAAAAAAATTGGGCCAACTGTAACTGCATAATCTATAAAATACACTTAAAAATGAATAAATCTATGAAGGGTGATTAATAAATAATGATAATGAATAATAATAGCTAATAGACACAGTTTCAAGCATATTTATAGGCATTGTCTTATTCAGCCTTACAAATCCATAAGGTACTACTAATTCCATTTTGCCAATAAAGAAATGGACACATTGAGAGTTACATAACTTTGTTTAAGCTGGTTATTGGCAGAGCTAGGATTCAACCCTGGCAGGCTGACACCAGAGCCACGTTCCAATTTTCTGCTACTTCTACACAGGGTGAGGGGTAAACGTGCAAGTCATTCGTTCATAGCTTTGAGCTCAGTGCTCCAGGGTTACAAATGACTGGATGCAGTTCCTGCCACTTTTTTGGGGGGGTGGGGCGTTGGGTGGCCACAGGTAACCAGATGTAAAACAGAGAAGTACCAATGTGAGAGGAGAGGAGGAATCACAGAGCAGAGGCGGAGACCACTAAGGCCAGACCCTCACTCCACTATGGGGCATTGAAGCCCAGGACCCACAGAGCTGGTGGCAGAGCTTGGTAGGAAACCAAGAGCTCTGAGCAACTAAATCTGCTCTCTTCCTCCAATGGCCTCCCTGTGGGGTATGAGAAGCCAAGACAAGTGAGCAAATATTTGTGGTTGCCTCTAGGGATTCTTGTGGGCGATTTCATGAGTTCTTGGAGAAGGGGGCATGTGTCCAATTGCATTCTGCTGTCCCCTAGTACCAGGCTGGGGACACCAAATACCTACTGTAGGTACCCCCTAGACCATCCACTTCTTATTTATCGTGAGCCGCCTTGCCATTTCTGTTACTTTTTTCTCACATCTGTCATTTATGATACATCTTGTCTTAGAGTTAATTTTCATTGCATTTTATATCCCTCCAACCAACTAGAATCATAAGCACCTTGAGAATGTGGAATGTGTCTGTTTAACTTACTACCATACAGTTACTTGCCTTTCTTGTAAGTAGATGTTGGATAAGGGCATGAATAGATTGGGGTAGGGGGGCAGCTGCAAGATGGGAACCATACTTTATACTTTCTGGATCACTCCCTCTTGATTTCTAGCTTGAAGATGTGCACACAAGTGCTCTCATCTGCTGCCTGAGCAGCAAGCAGTAACTCCGTACCCTATGGATCAGGAGAATGAGAGCAAGGGCTTCAGAACAGGCCTCCCCAAGATGTGCCACTTTGGTATGTGGATTATTTTGAGCAATTGAGACCCTGTGGGTTCAAAAAACGTTTACCTCTCCCTTCAGGAATTTAAATTGGAGCCCTGGCTGGTGTGGCTCAATGGATTGAGTGCCGGCCTGTAAACCAAAATGTTGGAGATTAGACTCCGGGTCAGGACACATGCCTGGGTTGCGGGCCATGTCCCCAGTTGGGGGTGTGTGAGAGGCAACTAATTGATATATCTCTCACACATCGATGTTTCTCTCCCTCTCTTTCTCCCCTTCTCCTCTCTCTAAAAAATAAATAAAATCTTTAAAGAAAAAGAATTTAAATTGGAGGTTAGGGTAAGGAACACACTTCCCTGTACCTTCAAGGTTCTTCTGGCCGGTCTAAAATCAAATAGACATGAGGCAGATTAGCAAGAGAAAACAACCAAGTTCAATACAGGCATATGTACAGGAACCTCACATACATGAGAGCTTCAGAGATAGAAAGGGAACATGGGTGCGTAAGACATCCTGAGCTAGGGACGAGGTAAATGTCCTTGGGGGCTTCTAAAGGTCATTACAGGATCTTAAGAAGAACAGCTCTTTAGTAAACAGAAGTTTGCCCTGCCTTATAGGTGGGTGAAAAGTTTATCACTGATCATTTCTTTCGGGCAAGGCCTCTAATTCAGAATCTTCTAGGCAGTTAAGGGGCGAGGGTGGCAGAAGTTTCCCCTGAGCCTGTGGCTAAATTTGCCTTGAGCTCAAAACAACCTGCATCCCACAGAGGCACATCTTGGGGTGACTTGTTCTGGACTCATAGGAGCTTTGCCCATAATAAGAGTTATTGCAAAAAAGTACATCTTTATAACCTATGTTTGCAGGGCAACATCTAATTACGTCTTATCCTACAAATGACCCTCCTCTGCTTTGAAGTCACAGGTGCCTTACCTCACTTCTTAGCTCAGAATGCCAGATACCTCATTTTACCTTTCTGTCTCTGAACCTCTCATGTATGTGCAGTCTCTGACTCTCCCCCGCATGTAGGGGTCCTGTATATATATATAAAATTAGATTATCTTGTTTATCTGTCTCATGTCAATTTAATTATTAGACAAGCCAAAAGAACCTATAACAGTAGAGGAAAATTTCTTTCTCCCCAGCAACAGCAAAGATTTCCAGGGGATGACTTGATTGAGACTTGGGACTTTATTTCAACCCATGGATAAAATAAAGTCAGGGTCATTGGGGCAGGCAAGTCTGGCCATCCTGTGTCATTTAAAATAACTGCATGTTTGCTCTTGGATCCTTTCCCTCCATTTCTTTCTTAAAAAATTTTATAATGTTTTATTGTTTATGCTGTTACAATTGTCCCAATTTTTCCCCCTTCGCCCCTCTCCATCTAGCCCCCACCCCCTTCCATGGTCAATCCCCCCACCGTCGTCCATTTCCACGGGCCCTTCATAAATGTTCATTGACCAATTTCTTCTCCTCCTTTGCCTTCTGGTTTCTAGGAGCTCCAGCTGATGGGAGAACCTGGCGGGTCTTTGGAGGGTGGGAGGGGGCGGAGACAGACGTTTCTCCGTTTCTCCGGGGTTGCGTCCACTTCCTGCTGTGTCCCCACCAGCCTCTGGAGCCACCTCCACGGCCCCAGATCCTTCTGAGCAGCCCCTGACGCCATTCTAGCTCCTCCTGGGTGTAGAGTGGCCAGATTTAATAAAATAAAACACAGGACACTGGGTAAATATGAATTTCCAATACACGAAAGAAAATGTTATGTTCACTTTTTATTATGCTAAAATGCATAGAATTTATCGTTTTCATCATTTTAAAAAGTGTAATTCTGTGGCATTTAGCACATTATATACTACAGTTTTATGCCAAAAAGTATGTATTTATCTAAAATTCAGATTCAACCAAGCGTCTTTTACTCTATGTAGCAACCCTGGCCGGCGAATCCTTGCTCCTAAGCGTCTTATGCTTCCTCTAACCCAAAGGAGCTCTCATGACCTCTGTAACCGATCTTCTTCATTTTTGAATAAAAGACCTAGAGTGCGCCCCTGCCCCCTACCCTACTGGATGAAATACTATGAGAAATATCCACCCCCACCCCCGAATCACCAAGGGATCAGAACAAGCTTCCCCCGTTCGCTGAGCAGTTCCTAGAGGGTCCTCACCTCTCACCCAGCCCTGCTCTGTCATCAGCCTCGTTTTCCTCTGCAGCCCTTAATCCTCCCCTGTTCCAGAAACTGCCAGGTGTTTTTTAATTCTCAGGTGCACCCCCACCCCATCGCCTGGGGTAACTGGATCCAGGCGTCGGCTTTTGTCACTCGGCCCCTCCCCCGCCCCTCCGCTGGGCGCCACCTGCCTTCCTCCCCCACAGTCCCTCTTTCAGGGCCCTTCCTGCGGCACGTCTGGCACGTCCCCTGCGTCTGCAGGCTGTCCCGCTCCCTCCCTGCCCCCTTTCGGGCATGACAAAGGAAAGAAAAGGGTGGCTTTGGTTGCATTCACCGCTTTTATTAATGAGGGCACGAACAAAACCAGCTGGCCCTGCAAACATTTCTGCTGAGCTGGGGTGTTGCAAAAGCACACGGAATCCTAGTGTTTCGGTTTTGGAGGGACCTTTGGAGCTAATTAATTTCCCTCTTGTACAATAGAGGGGACCTCCCCCTAAGTCACCCAAACCAAGAACACGGTGCGAGCGGCTCTCACGAGTCCTCCTAAACGCTGGGGTGAGCCGCGGAGGTTAACCGTTCAGACTTTGGAATGCAGACAAGTGATTTTTTTTTTTTTTTTTTTTTTCAGTGCCTAACTCAGTCCTTCACATCCTCAGGCCTGGGAGAGTGCGGTGAAGTGGATTATCGCTGCTCAAAGCGGGTGTGGCCCCCTGCGGCTCCTCACCTGACCCACTTGGTGTAGAAACTGTGAGTCAGCTTCAGAAACTTTTAGAGCAATTTTCCATCGCGGCGCCATCCAAGCACATGACCGTTTTCCTAGTAATTGATTTCATTGTATTTTACAACAGTGGCAGTCTGTGATGAGTTGGGGGTGGGGGGCGGCGGTGAACCAGTCTTTCACTAAGGTAATGTGAGAACACATTTTTAGGGTACCGACTCTGGAGCTGAGTCTGGGTTGGAAAGAGGTTACGTGTCCTAAGGCACATGGCTTAACCCCTCCGTGTGTATCTCAATTTCTGCTCTGTAAATGGGGATAATAACAGCCCCTACCTTGTGGAATAGTTGGAAAAATTCTGTAAGTTCCAGATAGGAGGGCCGGGGAGTGCCTGGCACAGTGAGGGGCAGGTGTAGTAATGTTAATCGGAGAAACCCAGGTTCTTCTTGTGATGCGGTATATTATTACAGATCAGCGAGTCTATTAGTGTGCATGCAAAGTTTATTAGTGAACGGGAGAGCGAAAGCAAGGGTGGCCAAAGGCTGGGCTGTGGCCAGAGGCCCGGTGGCCAGCACTAGAGTCCTTTGTTCTGAGGACTTACATAGTTGGTGGGCTGGGGGGAAGGTGAATGGGGGCAGGTGAAGAAGTTACATATTGTTTGGCAGGGAAAGGTGGTGCTAGCTTCCCGGGACTGGGGCTGTGAGCACCTAAAGGTGTGAAGGGGCTTCTTCCTTTAGGCCAGCAGTTCTCAACTTGTGGGTCGCTACCCCTTTGGGGGTTGAACGACCCTTTCACAGCATCGCCTAAGACCATCGGAAAACACATATACAATTACATATGATTAATCACAAAGGGTCGCGGCATTAGGAAGGTTGAGAACCACTGCTTTAGGTACTATGGGCCCTTTCCCACCTTTCAGGCCTTGGGATGTAAACACAGTTTCAAAGGCTTTCCTTCCCAGATAGTGGAAAGGACACATAGAATTCCAAGGACTTTCCTCTTCCCGTGCTAATATAATGTTTCTTGTGATATTGAAACACCTGCCAATATTATGGGACCAGGCCCAGGACTGCTGAGTCAGCGGGTGAGGCACGTCTCCCCTGATGCTCATTCCCCTGTAACAGTAACTGTCTAATTCTTGGGTGCTTATTGCTTGGAGTTGACTAAACCATCAAGATCTCTGTCCACTGACACTCACTCTGGAGATCTCTGAGGACATACCTCCTATTCCTACTCTTTGCTGTTTGATTAATTACTGATCTTAAAGTTCTCTCCCTAAACGTGGAAACATTTCTAGTCCCACCCCCTATCTCACATCACAGAACTACGTGATGATGAAACTCGGGGTTGCAGGGTCAGACCCAAGCGGTGGGTCAACCACAGAGCCAGCCTGGGAAGTCAGGGTGAAGTGGAAGAGAAAAGCCAAGGGCGGCTCCTGGGGCCTGAAGGGAAAGGCTCAGGCTGGGAGTGGGAAGGGTCACAGAACCCGAGTCCCAAAATAGGAACTGAAACGGGGACTCTGCAAGAGAAGCAGGGGATGGTGTGGGAGCCCATAGGCATAATTCCAGCAGACATTCCACCAGCTCAGAGCTACTCGTGAAGTGCTGAGGAGGGAACTTCCAGCTTGAGCTTCTGAAATGCTAAAGGTGTTCACACCTCAATAGCTCTCACTCACCCCATGCAGGACTGTCCTTGCAGACCCTGTCATTTGGTGGAGCGGGAACACTACCACCCCTGTTCTCTCCTTCAAATGGCACTTTTTCTTTTGTCAGCAAGCTGGCAAGTCTCTGGGACCCTCGGCCACTCCTTTTGTCCCGGTTGCACTTCTATGCACCAGCCTGGTTCCCCCTTTTCTCTGTACAACTCAACTGCTAGAAGTGGTCTCTCCCAGAGCCCTCCCATCACCAGCACTCAGCGCCCATCTTGCTCATATGCACGTTACGTGTGCTTTGCACCATCTTTTTCTTTTCTTTTCCAAATTTCAAATTGGTTACCAACATTTTCAAATTGGCAGAATTCATGCAAAAAGTCTGGAGAACTGGTTGTATTTGGAAAACCATCCAGTTTGGCTCCCTTGAGCCTCCATTCCTCAAGGCCACAGTCATTTGGAGCAGAGCAGAGATTGACCTGTTTCGGTGGCATGTGATTTGCCATGGTCCCCCCCACTCACCCTGGTCTTTTGCCTATTTCACTTACTTATGTTCCCTGTCTGGTACACATTAAGCATTTGACTGTATAAACCCTTGTCCAAACTTTGGACTCTCAGGAAGTCCCCAGTCAAAATCTTCCCTTAATGAATTGTTGGACATTGTTTTTGTCATTTCCACTCTATACCCCATCCTCTACTTCATTCCTCACCCCTAATCTCAGCTCAGTTGGAATTAGCATTTGCATAATATTTAGATCCTATTTAGAGGGTCCCACAGCCTCCAAGTCTGCACTCATCCTGGGCCCTCTATCTACCTAAATAAGTATGAAAATTTATAGTTATATCTGGCATGTAGAAAGAGTTCAGAAAACGGAAACTCTCATCACTGCTTTTATCACACTCTATGTCTCTGGGTGCTGATTCCTAAATGTTTCTTGAACCCCTCCTCCCCTCCCTTGCCTCCCCTACAACTCAAGACCATGCTCTTGTCTTATCTCCATGGGCATGGTCACAGCTTTCTAACTGGCTTCTCCACCCTTCCTTGGACCCTTTCAAACCCCTTTTCCCCACCTCGGCATCTACCTAAAATGCAGTTCTGTGCATGTTACTCTTCTCATTAAAACCTTTAATGCAGCCCCACTGTTTCAATAGGAAGGGGTTCAAAATCATTCGTAGGATTTGCTCCAAGACCAGGCCCCTTCCTACTGCTCCAGCTCCATTCCCACCATTCACAGTCTTGCACTTGACTTCCCAGCAACACTAATGAGCAATGGTTCCCACAGCACCCCCAGCTAGTCTACCTCCACGCCTTTGAGCTATTGCAATAGCCCAACCAACTCTTATCTGTTTCTAAATTCAGTTCTAAGTCTCACCACCTCCAAGAAGCCCTTCTCATGCAGAGGTTGGTGCCCTGCAACATTGCCCTGGAGATCTTTATTTAAGTTTTTTCTTTTATTGATTCTAGAGAGAGGGGAAGGGAGGGAGAGAGAGGGAGAGAAACATCGATGTGAGGGAGAAACATTGATCGGTTGCTTCTTGCACACTTCCTGACTGAAGACGTGGCCTGCAACCCAGGCATGTACTCTGACTGGGAATCGAACTCGTGACCTTTCGGACCAACTGAGCCACACCAGCCAGGGCAGCCCTGGAGGTCTATACCTGCACTGCCCCCACACACCTCATTCTACAGCCTGCCTGCTTCGTTAGTGTGGCAGGACTCTGAGGACAAGAATTGCATGAGTAGTTCATTTTTGTATCCCTAAAGCACACTAGGGGTTTACTCAATGTATGTCTGAATAAATGAACAGGTGAAGGAATGCCTCTATGTCTCCAATTTAGAGTACCTTGTGCAGTGCAGTCTTGAACACTTCCAGTGAAAAGATGAGTAGCCCATATGGAACAAAGCTCCCAGGTGCACAACTCCCAGCTCTGCGAGGCTGGAGGGTTTCTGCTCAGCATTTTTCTAAAAACAGGATTGACCAGTGACACATTCCATACCTATTTCTTCTCCACGATTTCACTTCACAGTGGCTTCTATTTTCAACACAGGTGCAGTGACCATCTGACTTGGACTGAGGTCAAACATTCCATCTTTGTCTCTGTTATATGTGCCACGGGTCTCCACTTGAGCTTTAGGTGCCAATGGCACCCTGCCCACAGCTCTTGATCCTCTGAGCTTTCACATTTTTTTTAAGTATATTTTATTGATTATGTTGTTATAGTAGTTTCAGTTTTTTCCCCCTTTGCTTCCCTCTGCCCAGTACCCCCCTTCCCTCCAGCAATCCCACCCCCTTAGTTTATGTCCATGGGTCGTGCATATACGTTCTTTGGCTTCACCTTTTCCTATATCATTCTTAACTTCCCCCTGTCTATTTTGTATTTACCAATTATGCTTCTTAATCCCTGTTCCATTTCCCCATTTCTCCCCCTTCCCCATCCCAGCTGATAACCCTCCGAATGATCCCCATACCTATGATTCTGTTCCTATTCTGGTTTGCTTAGTTGGATTTTGTTCTAATTTTTTAGATTTAGTTGCTGATAGTTGTGAGTTTGTTGTCATTTTAATGTTATAGTTTTGATTTTCTTAAGTAAGTCCCTTTGACATTACATATAATAATAGCTTGGTGATGATGAGCTCCTTTAGCGTTACCTTTTCTGGGAATCACTTTATTGCCCTTCCATTCTAAATGATAGCTTTGCTGGATAGAGTAATCTTGGTTGTAAGTCCTTGCTTTTCATCACCTTGAATACTTCTTGCCAATCCCTTCTTGCCTGCAAAGTTTCTTTTGAGAAATCAGCTGATAGTCTTATAGGCATCCCTTTGTAGGAAACTTTCTGCTTTTCTCTTGCTGCTTTTAAGATTCTCTCTTTATCTTTAACCTTTTGCATTTTAATGATGATGTGTCTTGGTGTGGTCCTCTTTGGGTCTAGCTTGTTTGGGACTCTCTGTGCTTCCTGGACTTGCATGTCTATTTCCTTTGCCAAATATGGGGAGTTTTCCTTCACTACTTTCTCACATAAGTTTTCAATTTCTTGCTCTTCTTCTTCTGGCACCCTTATGGTTCGGATGTTGGCATGTTTAAAGTTGTCCCAGAGGTTCCTAAGCCTCTCCTCATTTTTTTCAATTCTTGTTTCCTCATTCTGTACTGGTTGACTGTTGTTATCCTTCTTATGTTCCAAATCATTGATTTGAACCCCGGTTTCCTTCCCTTTACCATTGGTTTTGTGAGGATTTTTCTTTGTTTCATTTAGCATAGCTTTCACTTCTTCCCTTATGTGTTTGCCATACTTAAACATATCTGTCAAGCCTGTGAGCATCTTTATCACGAGTGTTTTGAACTCTTCATATGTTAGGTTGGGTATCTCCTCATCACTTAGTTCTCCCACTAGAACCTTTATCCATTTCCCTGTTTGGGCCATAGTTCTCTGTCCCCTCATCTTGACAGGCTCCTGTGTTTGTTTGCCTCTGTGTCTTATGTAGAGCTGTTGCACCTGTTATCTTGTAAGGAGCAGAGCCTTAGGTATTAGTCAGTACAGGGCAACCCGTTTCACCACGTTGTGGTGCTCTTTGTGGGGGAGGGGTCTGAGAGGGAACAATGTCACTTGCTCAGCACTTGCCCCTTTTCTAGGCACTTCTCCCACTTTGTATGGGACTGGCGCCTCTCTAGCTGTTGCCTTGGCTGTTGTTCCCAGAGTGGGTGGGTCTGCAAACATTCTAGGACCGTGGGGGCCCTTTAGATAAGCAGACTCTGCTGAGAGACCAGCAGTTTCTTCCTCCTTCTGCCCCCACTCCCACTGGTTTTCACAGTCAGAAGCAATGAGGGTTTATTTTCCCCGGTGCTAGGACCATGAGCTGTGTGGTGTGGTCTGGTCTGGTGCTGGGAACACTCCCCAGGTGTTCCTCCTGACTTTTTAAAATGTGTGACTGTGCTTTCCGGCAGCCTGCCGCTGCCATCACTGCTGCTGCCACAACACCGAATCCTCTCTGCCCTGGCTCTGCCCCTCCTACCTGTCTGGATGAGTATTTCTTCTTTATATCTTTGTTTGTTGGATTTCCATGCAGCTCGATTTTCTGGAAGTTCTGGTTGTCTCTAGTTTTGAGGTAGTTGTATTCCTTCTTAGTTGTGGAGGGAGACACAGCATGTCTGTCTAGGCCTCCATCTTTGGCCTTTCACTTTTTAGAAAAGGGAGGTTCACACAGATCAGATGAGGAGACCATTAGAAATCTGGGGTGCAGGAATGGTGGTGTCATAGAGTCATTCACTCAGCAAATCGTGTGGGACCGGGCACTACCAATGCCCTGGGCATAGAGTGGTGAGTGCTCTAGTAAGTCCTTGTGCGAGGAGCTTGGAGAGCTTGTTAGAGAGGGAATGAGGCAGGAGAGGTGCAGAGACCCCATATAGGACCTTGAATACAGGTCTAAAGCTTTGGGTCTTTATCCGAAGAACAAAAGGGAAGCCACTGAAGGGTTTTGAGTAGAATTTGAGTTGATCATATTTATATTTGGAAAAAATTCTCTCTGGATCTATGTGGATTGCAGACTGGAGCTCAGTGGAACTTTCTTAACAGGAAAGTAGTGAGCAGGAACCTCTTTTGGTGTTTGCCAGTCCTTCCTGTGTTCCCTCCCCTGTAAACTCCACCGGGGCAGGGAGAGTTGTCTGTTTTGTTTACTGATCTATCCTTAACAGTGCCTGGCGTATAACAAGTGCCTCCAAAATCCCCAAGTGCTTCTTGGCAGGTTGATGTTCATCTCAGATCCTTTCTTGGCTAAAAAAGATATCATTCATCTGTACTCATTTGACCAGCTTGTCCCGGGGCCTAGCATGTGCTCATGCCAGGGACACAAAGGATCCCATTGACTCAAAGGGAGCAAAGACCAAGCATCAAGAAAATGGATAAGGTGGAATAATAAGGGCTGGGCTCACTATGGCACAGAATTATAAGTTTCTCACAAGTGAACCCATTGGGCCCTGACCGGTGTGGCTCAGTTGGTTGGGTGTTGCACCACAAAGCAAAATGTTGCTGGTTCAATTCCATGCACATGCCGGGCACATGCCTGGGTTGAGGGTTTGGTCTCCGGTCTGGGAGTGTATGAGAGGCAACTGAAGGATATTTCTCTCTCACATGGATATTTCTCTCCCTCTCTCTCTCCCTTCATTCCTTCTCTCTACAAATAAAATAAATAAAATCTGTTGGAAGTCCTTTGATCAAGATCAGCACAATCTCATTTGGTACCTGCTTTCTGCAAGTTGTATGACCTTGGACAAATAACTACCCTCCCAGAGCCTTACTTTCCTTTGTAGGGTTGCTGTGAGAATAAACTAAGATAATTAAATGAGATTATTTTTGTAAGTGACTTTGCTAAGAGACTGGCGCATAGCAGACTGCTCAGCTATGCCACTCTTTTTCTGCTCCTCCCTCCTTTTCCTTTCTTTTCTTCCTCCTATCTTGTTGTTATTATTATTGGCTGGCCAGCCTGCCTGGTGTCTCTCCAGAAAACCATTAACCATGGTTAAATAAATCACTCCCTGCTTCTACTCCCTTATAATTACACAGAGTTGCCCACTTGTGAAGCAGCTCAATTGCAACTTGGATTGCAGGGCCTCATGACTTTGGTTTAGGGCTTATTTGATACATGTTTGTTTTCTCTGACCTCGATGGCTTCCTGTGTACCGCACGTCCCACCTAATCAGATGTCACTCCAGCCTCCCACTGCATCCACGCATAGCCACATGGGAGGATGGCTGCCCACCCAGGCTTGGGGGTGACTTCCTCTCCAGGCCACTTCAAAGGAAATTTTGCATCCCCTTCAAAACCTATATTTTAAGTCAAATCTTTTGAAATAAGCCCTCCAGACCAGGTGGAAAATTTCTCCAGGCATTTTTATGTGAAGTGGAAACAGGAAATCTTATTTTTATTAAAAGAAAAAAAAAAAAAAAAAGACCATTCCAGAACTTTACCATCTAATGGAGAAGGCTAGGGTCAGTCTGGGATGCATGTTACAGAAAAGGCCTGGAGGCAAAGGAGTCCAGGCTGACAGCTGCCTGGAAGGTCACATTCAATTCTTGTCTAGTGTTCCTGTCCCAGTGGGCTGAGCACACCTTTAGGGACACGTGAGATCTGACTCCAGCCCCCCTTCCACATCTTTGCCGAGGCAATTTGGGTTAGGAACAGACCGACTACTGTTGAAATACACCCCGTACCTCACATTGTGGCCCCGAGGGACCCAATGGGATGGGACACAGTCATAAACAGCTCCACTGCCTACATGACGCTGTGCTTATCTTCACAAATATTGACTCAGGAGGATCAAACAGGTGGCCCAAAACACAATAATATTTTCCCTCGAAGGGAAGGTCCTGTTCCAGACAGCCAGGACGAAGTAGATGGACAGGCAGCAGCAGGTAGTACACCTGCAAGGTGAAGGTCTCCCGCAGGGGCACTGCTCTGGCTCAGTGACCCCTCAGCCAGGGAGGGCATTGTGGCTCAGGTGCTGACAGGTGTTCCTGAAGAATTTCGAGCATCTCATATTCTGGATCAGAATTTTCAAAGTCAGAGGACTGGTCTAAGAGGCAGGAACCCCACAGGAAAAACCCAGCTTGGGTTTGCGGACATTGACTTGAGTCCCTTCTTTGGACTAGGCATCTCCCTGGAAACCTTCATGAGTGATACCACTAGATCCTTATAGGAGCCTTGTGAGCTAGGTATTCTTACTCTATCTTGCAGATGAGGAAAAGGAAGCTCCACACAGTTTGGTGACTTGCAAAAAGTCACCGTGGGGGTTAGCTGGAAAGTTGGCATTGGGACTCACCAAATAACTGCCTTAAAATATGTTGTCCTCATGCTGGTTGTTTCAAGCTATGAAGTCCTTGGTGTTATAACTCAAATGTCCCTTTATACACTGAAGGTGCAAAGACCAGGATTCTGGACAAAGAGCAGGTCTTGAGGTCATTGACTTGGCTGAACCTCTGGGTTGTTTACTATTTTGTAAAGATGTGGATGGAAATAATAATAATTTTTTTAATACTTTACATTTTAAATTAAAAAATTTTTTTTCAATTACAGTTTATGTTTAATATTATTTTGTATCAGTTTCAGGTGTACAGCATCGTGGTTAGATAATCATATACTTTCCACAGTGTTCTCCCTGATATTTCCAGTACCCACCTGGCACCAAGCATAGTTATTACAATATTATTGACTATATTTCTTATGCTGTATTTTACATCCCCATGACTATTCTATAACTACCAATCTGTACTTCTCAATTCCTTCACCTTTTTCACCCTGTCCCCCAACCCTCTCACCTCTGGCAACTACCAGTCTGTTCTTTGTATCTATGAATCTATTCCTGTTTTGTTTGTTTGTTTATTTTGTTCTTTAGATTTCACAGATAAGTGAAATCATATGGTATCTGTCTTTCTCTGACTGACTTATCTCATTTAGCATAACACCCTCTAGGTCTGTGCAAGCTATTGTGAAAGGTAAGGTTTTCTTCTTTTTTATGGCCGAGTAATATCTCATGTACATACATACCACAGCTTTTTTATTAGATGGAAATAAGTATTGATTTGTCATCCTGGCTTGTGAGCAGAGGCACAGTTTGGAAATTACTGGCAAGATGCCCAGTGCCGCACCCCAGCCCTGCACGTGTGTACATGTGTGCCTATGTGCGTGTGTAATGGCGGTAGGGGATTCATTGTGACCAAACATTCCCTTCTGCCCAAACCCCAACGATACCTTAGAGTCCAGTGGCCACTCGTTATCATTACAATAATGCAGAGTCCTCCAGACTCTTCTATAGAAGGAAAGGGCTGGGTCAAAGAAAGATGCTTCTAGCTGGGGGGTGGGCTGGTGATAAAAGATAATATTCTTAATGAAGATAACAATGATGGAGAAAAAAAGGCAGAAAATGCAGAGAGAAAGTGAAAGTGAGACCAACCCAAGGTAAGCTCCATTGTGACAGAGAGGAACAACAGAAGGGAAGATGGAAGTAGTTGCAGTGTGAGGAGTTGCAGAGAGGAGAGAGAAACACTCTGCAGGGAGAGAGGAAGCTGGGTTTCACTGGAGGGGGCATTCAGAAAATTCCCAGTGGGAAGAAGGTGCCCTCAGAGGCCATGGGTCTCAAGAGAAATTAAATAGGGGGCCGTGAAAGGGACCCAGAGCAGCAGAGGGTGCTGAGTGCTAGGAGACACCCCAAAGGCATGGGTGCTGCAGTCTCTGATGGCCCAGATGCCCTGCTCACCACCAGTCCCCCCGAAAAGTAGTGCCCACCAGGTACCTGCTCTCCACAGCCAAAACCCAAGGGGAATGTAGAGTTGAGATGTGGGAGCGGAAAAAAGAAACACCCTCACCATAACGGAGCCTGAGCTCTGACTTGAAACACCACCTCCAGGAAGCCTTCCCAGTTCACTCTTTAGGCTGCAGAACTCCCCATGAGCCATTCAGAGGCTCATTGTCCCCTTCTTTTGTGTTTATAGCTCAGTAGAATTATAAGCAGAGCTATAATTCCTATAGGTTCTTTTATTTGTGTATTTAAGTGGGTGGGTATTTTTTCTTTTAATAGACTGTACATTTCTCTACTATTTCTGTTGTATCTTTGCAGTATCTGGTGCAGGACTCCTGTTCTTTTGAGTTCTACTCCTTCATCTTTTAGCAACTGATACTTCAAAAAAATTCCCATGCTTACTAAACTTCATGCCATTCTCCTGGCCATGTCTTCTATGAAAAATTCCCTTTCTACTTGTTAGCTCTTTATATTGCTCATTGCCTTTCGTGGGGTTTTATTATCTCGTGAAGATAAAGCACGCATTTTATTCCCATTTTGTAGAGGAGGGGGCTGAACCTCAGAGACTTGCCTAAAATATCTAACTTGCAAAAGATTAAAAACTTAGCACATTTTGTAATGGCACATAAGCTGTTTTAGGTGGTATACCAAAGGTCATCTTTTATTTGACAAGTTATGTATTTTGTTGTCATGTGTAAAGAAAAAGTAGTATATTAAACAGGTGTTTTCAGACACATTATTGTTTGCAGTATTTTATTTAAGTAAAGTGAGTGAGTTGGGCTAAAGATAAATATTAAGGAAATAATCACCCAGGTGGTTCAGAGAGATGGCAAACATTAGAAGCAGGTTCCCAAATGACTGATGTTTGGGAAATGCCACTTGCAGTCAGTTCTGTACACAAGGGCCCTCAGTCCATGGGGTCTTGTTGCCTGCCCACAGCTCAGATTACGAGGAGGGTGTGCCAAGTGCATAGATTTGTCCAATGACCTTGAGCAAGGGGGAGCTTTGTTTCTTCAGGCTGAAGTTCTTCCATTTGTGCAAAAGGGACTCACTGAGGCCGCCCACACACAGGCACGTAGTTAATCTCTGTGTACTGTGGGGGGCAAAGCCAGGCACAAGGGCATTGTGTGAGGGGGAGGGGTGCCCAGGAAGCAGAGAAGACCAGTGTGAGCCCTCACTCAGCTTTTGGTGTCATGAGGAGTGAAAAAGATGGAAGGAGGACACCCAAAAGAAACACAAGTAGTATAAACTCAGACCTTAGGGCAGTTTGCACAGAGCACCATCCCTGAATGGTGGAGCCAGGAGCCACGGATGGGGACAGAAGGTGTGCTTCACCTCCAGGAAGGTGCTCTACCAGGGGAGAAGCAAGGAGGCTATTAGAAGAGAGGCTTCTGATCACGGGGAGCTTCCTTCACCTTCCCACTGGTGTGTAGAGAATCTCCAAGTTGAGGGTCTTCCTCTTCCTCTAGGGAAGGAGTTTATGCTACCTCCTCACTTCAAGGGACTTAGTTTCCAAACGGGATTTTATCATCTCCTCCCATATTCCAGTCTATCTCCCTTCCTCCTCCCTATCAACTAGTTGCAGTCTTACTAGCTGGCTTCTGATTGGAGAAGGGAGGTTGAGTCTTAATTCCAGAGCAAAGGAGAACAGGGCTGCCCATGCAACTGCGGTGTGTGGTCCACACAGCCTTCCCCAGGGGGAACGAGGTGGGGAGGCAGAAGGGTGCTGTGCAAACCCATTTTTTACCACCTCCACCAGGCAGTGATTTTGTAGAACAAACTGCCTACGTGCCTACAGCCGCTTCTTGCTCTCCCCAAGTCTCTGCTGAGACAACACATTTCCTGGAAAGGGGAGTTAGGGTGATCGTGTACTTGGACTTGGAAAGAAAGGAGGGAGAGGATGGGGAGGGGAAAGGTCTGCGTGCTCAGCGGGACACAGAGATTCTGGAGCCTGCATTGCAACACGCCTTTGCAGTGGGCTTGGGTTTCACCTGTAGGAGGGGCTGGCTTTTTTTTGTTGTTGTTCTTGGGACTTGAGGGGAGGCTGGTGCCCTGGGGCGTAGGAGGCAAACTGAGCCAGTGAGCTTGTGCTTTCCCACTGCCAGCGCCTTGCAAAAGCTGGCTGGGTCTCTTCCCATCCTTTATTTGTTTGTCTTTGCCTGCTTCTCAGTGGCCTCGAGAGGGTGAGGGTGGGGGGAATGGGGAGATGAGATAATTGTAGGGGCCTGAACAAGTTTGCTCAGATGGTATTGTGTGGCCCAGATCCACTGAGCAAGCAAGAGAGACAGGGAGACCTCCTGGGAGGAGAGGGGAGAGGGGAGAGAAAGAAAAACCAAGTACAGCAATTCTAAAAGTGAACTAAAAGTCCCTAAAAGGAAGACCCCAAACCAAGAGTCTGTAGCGAGGGGCTGGCAGTGACAAGTGTGAGCAGTCTCCCCCAGTTGAGGGCCAAGGAGTGGGGACAGTAGGGATTTCCTGAGGGGTGGGCGGAGGGGGGATGCCTGCAGACAGATTTAGGATTAAGAAGTCCAGTTTGAGGAGTTCCCCCATTGGAATAAGATGGGCAGTTGTTTGTAGGGCCAGAAAGGTTTATTTAATGATTCCACATAGAGCATCACCAAACAGATGTAGTCTTGTTCCTAGAAAGAAAGAAAGCTGCAGCAGGAAGGAGTGGGGGGCAGACCCATCTAGTGGAGGCAGCAGCCCCACTCAGATTTCTCCCAGGTGCTGCACCCTGCTTGAATCCTTTTTGGGAAAAAGCCAGTTCCCTCCGCTCTGATCTGCAGCATCTGCCTGGCCTTCTGTGCCTGCCTCCCCTCCTGCCTGCCTTCTCCAAGAAGGCTCAGGAAGTGCCCTGTCAGGCTCTGTGTCTGGTCCGAGAGGATCAGAAGGGTCTGCTGGGACCTGGCCAAATGCTGCCCTGAGACTCTCTATTGGTGACACTGGGGACCCAGACACCTCACTGTGGGGTTCTGGGAGGGAGTAGGGACCCTGAGAGTGGGGACCAGGAACTGAGAGGGACGTTGTGGGGGCAGGGACACTTGTAAAGAGCCTGACATTTATGAGGTAGGCCTTCCCTGCAGGCATTCTGTTGCTCCCTTGAGGTCACATGTGGGGATGCCATGCTGAGTGGCCAGTTGGATGCAAGCTGGGAAGTAACCCTCCGAGGTCTATATTACCTCCTGGGCCTGACAGTCTTTAAAAGCCTCCTCTCTATAATTAAGGAGGCTCCAGGACAAGGGTCAGCACACTGCAAACCTCGGGCCAATTCTGGCTCCATCTGTTCTCATGAGTAAAACGTCATTGGAATCCAGCCATGCTTGTTTGCTTGAATATCTGCCTTGGCTGCTCTGAGGCTATAAAGGCAGAGTTGAGGAATCGGGACAGAGACCATATGAAGCGCACAAGACCTAAAATATTTACTGTAAGGCCTTTGACTGAAACTGTTTGTCAACCCTTGATCTAGAGAATTCCAATGGAGGGATGTTCTTTGTTTAGCACCCTCTCTTCAGAACAATGGGTCCCTCAAGGATTTCCACAAACCTGAACAACCTCTCAAAGGGGGAAATGGGTGATTTGTGTAATGGGTAACCCTTTTACCCAAGGCCTGGAGCTCTTTGTTAAACTGAGCCCCAGAGGCTGGGAGGCAGTGGGCAACCTGCTGGAGGGAAGAGGGTTTACTTATCTCATTCCTGCCAGCCCGCCTCAGAGAGCAGCAGATGCCCAGGGAAGCCTGACTCCCCAGGGAAGGACCAGTACTTTTAGATGTGATGGTCTGGCTTACATACAGATGTTCTCAACAGTGAGGCGGGGTGGAGGCTGGCCTGTTGTGCCTTCCAGAGGTGGTTTCCACAGTATCTTCTGTCCCATGTGCCATTTCTCTATCCCCTTGAAGATGGGCTGGCCTGGTGACTCTCTGACCAGGAGAGAGGAAGTGATACTGTGGAGCTTCTGGATGTCAAGAAGCCTTGCAACTTCCACCTGGCTTCCTGGAACACTCCTGGTGTTCCCTCTCTAAACCCACCCCCATGCGCTAAGAAACCAAGCCATGTGGAGGAGCCCTAGTAGGTGCTTCAACTCCTGGCCAAGTGAGTGAGCTACGCTCTTGGATGTTGAGCTAAGTCAGGTCTTCAGCTGACCCAAGTCCCTGTCTACTCTGACCACACGAAAGAGCCCACATGAAAATTACCCAGTGGAGCCCAGTCAGTCCACAGAACCACCAAAGATGATACAAATGGTGGCTTAAGATTTAAGCTTTGGGATGGTTACTCAGCGAGAGATAAACAGAATAAGAGCAATGGCAGTGTGGTCTGTGAGGGACACAGGGGACAGATAACTGTGGCCACACACCTGGAAGCTCACAGCAGGTCTTGAATTAGAGTTCTGCTTTCTTGACTCCCCTGGGGTAGTGGTAAGGTCAGGGTTTGACATCTGGCTCTGTAATATACTCGTGGGTGGCCTCTGTAGTCTCATATGAGTATACAAAGTAAATACACTTGTGAAAATGTTTGCACAGACTTATTGCTCTTAGCATTGTTCCTTTTTTCATCTTGTCACTGCCCTTGACTTCCTGTTGCTATGGCCATCAGATCAGCCGGACCTCCTTATAGCAGGGAGAGGTTCTGGGCCACTGTGGCCCATTCCATGCCTTCTTCCAGGCCTTTGAGGGCCACTGTACTCTGATATCTTCTCCTATTTCTTCTTTCTTTGCCTTCAGTGCACTTCCCGGAGGCTCTGTGCACCCAGTCATCCCCTTCCTGCTTCCCCACACACCGGGGAACAGCTCCCATCCCTTCCCACCAAGCTCGGTGATGCCCTCCTCCTGCAAACATATTCCCAGCTTTATTAGAGGAAGGGTTATCCATGTGTTCCCCTGACCTCACGTGGAGGCGCCAGCCACATGCCCCACTGCTGCACTGGGCCAAAGGACACAGGCCCTCCTCCCAAACACAAGGTGAGAATAGTAGCAGGACTGGTTGTTATTGAGGGCTGTATGTTATGCAGAGTGCTAAGGACTTTACCTGGATAGTTTCATTTACTCTTCCTAGCAACCCTCTAAAATAAGTGCCATTGTTAGTTATCATCCTCTCATCAAAGGTGAGCAAACAGAGGTTTGAAGAGGTGAAGTAACTTGACCCAAATGACATAGTCAGTGAGGGAAGGAAGTGGCAGTGAATCTGACAGCTGGCCCCCAAGCCACATTCTCATTCGAATCCTTTTGGTGTCATCTCCATTTGATCACTGTGGAGGCATTCTCCCTAATTCAGTAACTTCTAGCGGGCAGGGCCACACAAAAGTCTAAGCTAGCATCTGGGAGGAGGCATTTGGTGAAGTGTTCCGAAGACAAAGAGGATGATGGGTCAAGTTGTTGGCCTGGAACTTGAGGCTTGTTTGAGACATCAGCCCCAAAGCCCGCAGCCCTAACCTCTTAGTTACCCGAGAGCACGTTTTTCATCTTTTCCACCACGATGCTCCTCAGATTTTCATTACAGAGTTTCCAAACAAGGAATCAGATCAGAAAAGTCAGAGGTCCTCCTGCCTGTTTATTTTGCTTCAGGACTCATCAAGGAGGAGGTGGGCCTGAGAAGATCCCAAGGGTATGAGTCAAGAGTACACTGCCCTGCTCTAGCAACACTCATTCTTTCCGTCTCTTCCCTTCTTCCTGAACCATCAACAAAACTAAAACAAAAACCTCTATAATAAATTTTAGGTGTTACTCAAGAAGTTTAATCAGGATACATGGGGATGACATTATATAACATTATATGACATGATTTTCTTTTAAAGTTCCTCCTCTTTTGCCATTAAAAAGGTGCTCACCTTCAGCAGTCATCAGGGAAATAAAAAATAAAACCACTATAAAATAAAACTACATATCCATCAGAATGGGTACATTGCAAAAGAATGGAAAATGCCAAGCGTTGGCAAGAATAGGGAGCAAGCGAAACCCTCTGTAGGGATTCAGAACTGGTCCCCCCAAGAGGGCCTCTGTGGTATATGAATTATTTTGAGTTAAACCTTCAGGCTCAAGAGAAACTCTGCCCCCCTCCTCTTTCCTTAACTACTTAGAAGAATTTAAATTAGGGGCCTTGTCCATAATAAGAGTTATTACCAGAAATAACTTTTTATGAACTATTTATAGGGCAGGGCAAACATCTAATTACTGAACATCTGCTTTTCCTATCATTCTGCGAATTACCTGATTTTAATTATTCAACCAGTCAAGAGCACCAGAGGAGGGAAGGGAGGCATTTTCCCCTCCCCAACACCTCATATATTGTGATAAGAGTGTAGATTTATACATCTACTTGGCCAAACTTTCTGACTGCATCTACTGAACACACACATGCCCCATGGCCTGGAAATTCTTCACTTAGGTATAAACCCGACAGAAATGTGCATACATGCTCAACACAGGACATCATCTAGGAAGTTCATAGCGGCTGTGCTCATAAGTCAAAAACTGGAAACTACCCAAATGCCCACCAACGGTAGCACGGATGACTAGACAGTGGTCAGTCCCCACCATGGCACACTACCCAACAGTGAGAGGGGAACAGTGGTAACTACGTGCAAGAATATGGCTGAACTTCACAAGCATCATGTTGAGCAAAAAAAAAAAAAAAAAAAAAAAAAAAGCCAGAGAGCAAGAGACTGCATGTTGTATGTTTTCATTTATATGAAATGGAGTAACAGGCAAAATTCATCCATGCTACAGAAGTCAGGATAGTGGTTGTCCATGCAGGGGGCAGGTAATGCCTGGAAGGGGGCATGGAGGGGCTTCTGAGTGCTGTTACTGTTCTTCCCCACTCCCGCCCCGGGTTCTGGTTATGGAACATTTATCAAGTTTATGGTATGTGTGCTTTTTTGAGTGCTTGTTATATTTCGCTGAGGTGTTTTGAGAAGTATTCCTCTCCTTCTGATGGCTTAACGGAGAACATCTCAGCTGGGGTCTGGCTTGCCCTGTTGCTTCCCTTAGACGGGCTCGTCTTTTGTTAGCCAGGGAGGGTGCGTGTGCCAGGCTCACAGGCTTCATAAGCCTCGAACTGAATAACTTGTTTCCTTGTGTTTATTTTTCTGGTTGCTATCTATATATGGCCACCAGTGCAGGTTTTCCATTTATGGTAGTGATATAAAGTTTCTTTTAAAAATAGCTTTAAGTTAAAAAAAAGTGAATTGACTTACATTAAAAATAGTGTGTAAATAATAGTACAGGTGGTACTTAGTTATAGTAAACCTTGAGAGGGTGGAGTTGGTGAAACACTTCTCAAATGGAACACGCAGGGGTTTAGGGGAGGAGAGAAAACCAGTTTCAGCCTGTCCCCAGCTCTCAAGGAGTCCTCACTGCAGGGCGCAGACAGACTTTCAGGCCTAACGACATGCGTAGCCTTTACAGAGGACTCAAGAAGAACGAAAAGCAAGGTGTGCTCCAGGAACAGTGGGCAGAGCAAGGATTAGGAGCAGAGAACCTCAGTTCACTGAACAAATATTTACTGAGCCTCTGTGTTCCAGGCACTGTTCTGGGCCACCCTAAGTGACCTGGCTGGGGGCCTCAGTTAAGTCCCACCACCTCTCCAAAGCTGCAGCTGACAGAGGACGTGCTGTGTTGGGAGCCTTTCTGGAGTAGAGCTCTGAGCATCATGGCACTTAGTAAAGGCCCTAAAAAGATGAGGCTGTTGCTGTTGCTGCCGCTGGCGGTGTGTGTGAGACTCTTAACCAGGGAACTAGGAGAAAAGAACTGGGGAGTGGTCTTCAGATTCATTGACGAGAAAGTTCATTGAAACTTTCTATGGGTCCGTTAGCCCCACTTTGCCTGCTCATCTCCAGGGTTCTTGGCTAAGAGATCAAGAACTTTATACAGAGGTGGAGGGGGCATCTCAAAAGGTAAGTGAGTAGCTGAATGAACAAATAAATGCCTCTCTTGTCCTTGCAATACATTATTCATCACAACCTTCATCCCCAGCTGCTGGGTATTGCTATGGAGATTGAGAATGAAGGGCTCTGCTGGGAGTATTTTTAGAGATGGCACTTTTCATTCATTCATTCATTCATTCACTCACTGAACACACTTGGTAAGTCCCTACTAGGTGCCAGGCACTATATTTTAGACCTGTGCCCTGCCCAGTATGGTAGCCACTAGCCACACGTGGCCATCGAGCATTTGAATTTTGGCTAGTTCCAACTGAAATGTGTTGTAAGTATAAAATATACATCAGAGCTGGAGGATTAAGTATTTTTTAAAAAAAGGAACATTAAATCTCTCAGTAATAATTTTTAATATTAATTCCACATTGAAATGATAATAATTGAATAATTGTGTTAAATAAAGTATATTATTAAAATAGGTTCCACCTACTTCTTTTTTACTATATTTTAATGTGACTATTAGAAAATTGAGAATTGCACACGTGGCTCACATTTGTGGTTCGCATTAGATTTCCATTGAAGAGTCATGCTAGACACTGTGCTACTCTGCAGGTGCTCAGACTCCAGGGGGTGAGACCAACAGAAGCAAATGTCACCAGGCAGGCACAAGATGCCAGGGCACACCAAGGAGTGACCAGCAACTTCCCCATGCCTGTCCCTTTTTGCTGCTCTCAGATCTGCACTGTACACCTTTCTAGTGATTTCCAGAAGTCCAGCTCTGTCTATTTCACTTCTCTACCCACACATGGACGCTATACCCCTCTGCCCACCAAAAGAAGCCAAACCTCCGCATAAGTCAACTGGATTCTGACTGCAAGCCCTCTGCTTCCTTTTCCAACTGCACTTTCCTGTTTTCATGTCCTGGCTTTGGCTAATCTCTCTGTTCAGGGCACCCTTGCTCTCCCTACATTTCTCCTGGTAGGTTTCCAAGCTTCAATTTCAAGTCCGACTTACCCATGAAGTCCCCATTACATCTCCACCTAAATGTATTCTCCTCAAAGCCTCTGACAACCAGTCATGTGTTCATCTTATCAAACTCTCACCCATACCATTATTAGTTTCCTACAATCAGGAACTTGCCTTCCCGAGCATCTAACTCATCTTCAGGGCCAGGTGGCCGCTTGGCAAGTAGCTGTTGAGTTGAATCAAAAGGCTCTGAGTCCTAAAATTAGAAAGAGCTAGAGTGGAGGGCTCTGGTGGCAGGAGTGTGGCACAGAGGTGACTCACAGCTTAACGTCAGGGATACGTTCTGAGGAATGTGTCATTAGGTGATTCCTTCATTGCGGAAACATCAGAGAGTGCACTTAACTTATTGCTCCTAGTCTGCAAGCCTGTACAGCATGTTACTGTACAAAACAACATGACATAATGAAGCACAAGAGAAAATGAGGCCATCAAGACACTCGGTAACCAGGGGATGAATGAGGCTTCTGCCAGCAGGACACTATGTGTTGTCTTACAGAACACTCTAAAACGACAATAAGAGTGGTAGTATAATAAATACATAAACCAGTAACAGCTGTTTACCATCATTCTCCAGTACAATGAATGATACTTTTATACAACTGGTAGCCCCAGTTTGTTTATACCAGAATCACCACAAATGCACGAGTAACATGTTGGGAAACTACATTATAATGGCTATGACGTCACTAGGTGATAGGAATATTTCAGCTCCATTACAATCTTATGGAACTAACTTTGTACACACAGTCCCTTGTGGACAGAGATGTCCTTATGTGGTGTATGACTCTATTGAGAAATTAAACCTGGGCTGGAAGCAGCTTAATGGTCCATCCCTCACCAGGAGAATCTCTCTGACAAGGGTCTCTGTTGGGGTCACAGCCCAGGGAGATGGCAGGTCCAGCCTGGAATGCTGGGGGGTGGAGAAAACTTGGACTGATGATTCAGTAAATCAGACAGAACAATGAAGGGAGGCCATGCTTCTCCACCCACCCATATTATATAGGGCTATAGAAGACCTTACTCCAGGGTGTTCTCTCACACCTGGAAGGCTGATTTGAGCTCCCCAAGACACCTGAAGGGTGTTCTGGGATCAGTCCTACAGCAAATGCCTCCAGATTTGTGGGGTGGAGGGGCCCAGGTGGCTGAGGGATTACTTTTCTGGAGCGGGTAGGCAGAGCAGGCGGAGAGAAAGGAAGCAGGTTTCTCAGTGCCCAGAAATTGCATTTCTGGTTCTTACATGTTCCCATATGCTCTGCACGGTTGGGAAACGTACATGGTCGCTAAGAGGGGCTGGTAGGAGCTAGGCTGGTCTAGAGGATGTGAACCTCCTCTGAAATCACTCATCACCAAAACCATTGTCCCAAGCAACGTATCAGTGGGTCGGTGAAAACCAAGGATGGAGGGAGTCCCTGGGGTTGGGAGTGAAATCTACTTGAGGGTCAAGACCAAACCTTTTGTCCTTTGCATTCCCCCAGCAGTTAGCCCAGGGCCAGCCACACCGGAAGAGCGCAAACTAACTCATTGCGAATTGAACCGAAAACAGGAGACAAAAGCATCCGCTCTTCTTCACTCCCACTCCGATCCCACTCATGCCCCAAAGTGATTCTTACTCCCCAGGAGTCAGGGAGCCCGGGGTCGAAGAGTGTGATGGGACAGAGGCGGGAGCGGGGGTAGGGAACTTACAGAGCAGGGAACAAAGTGAGGGTGGACAAGTGGGCGTGTGCGCACGAACAGGCCCGCGCAGGAGTGTCGGGGAAAGGGGGTGGTCTCCAAAAGAGGGTGGGGAGAAGGCAGGGGGCGGGGAGAAGTAGGGCCCTTTAGGACCCGGCCGCCGCGGTCGGGGAGGAGAAAGAAGCCCAGGAGGCGGCTCCTGAGTTCTCAAGGCCGTGCCACCTGCCCACTCTCTTGCCTCGGTCGCGCTCACCGTCGCCAACATGCTGCTGAGACTGAGTGGCCCCGCGCTGCCGCTGCTCTTGCCGCCGCTGCTGCTGCTGCTGCTGGGCGCTGACGTACGCGCCGAGGTGCTGTTCCGCTGCCCGCCCTGCACGCCGGAGCGCCTGGCCTCCTGCAGGACCCCGTCGGCCGGGTCCGCGCGGCCCTGCGCCGAGCTGGTCCGAGAGCCGGGCTGCGGCTGCTGCTCCGTGTGCGCCCGCCAGGAGGGCGAGACGTGCGGCGTCTACACCCCACGCTGCGCCCAGGGGCTGCGCTGCTACCCGAACCCGGGCTCCGACCTGCCCCTGCAGGCGCTGGTCCAGGGAGCCGGCACTTGCGAGAAGCGCCGCGACTCCGACGGCCCCGAACAGGCTGCAGGTGAGGCGGGCTGGGACGACTAGTTGGGAGAAACTTGGAGGGCCGCGTGGGGCCAGGCTGGCGTCTATTCTGCAGGGAAGGCGTGTGCGGCAGGACCTCAGAGATCGTACTAGCGGAATCTTAGCCAGCTTCGGGGGACGGTTGGGAGGGGAACCCGAAAGTCAAGCCTGCGAGGGGACTGGAGTGAGAGCGCACGGAGGAGCCTGGCTACTTATCTTTGGGGGTACATGGGTAGAGGAAAGGCACCCCTGTTATCGCGGGTTCCCGGGTGGAACGCACTTATATTTTGGAGACGGTGTTACTGGGGTGCAGGGGTTGGTCAGATATGTGGGAGTAGGCACCGCAGGGTCCTGGGAAGGTCCTGGTGGAGGGCGCTGCGGGGGGCGGAGGCGCGGGTACTGGTAGCACCGGGTACGTACCTCTGGTTGGAAAAGGGCGCAAGGAAAAGGCAGCGGCGCATTGAGGGACTCTTCTGCTCCTGGGATTGTGAGGTGAGAAGAAAGGACTTGTTGGTCCCGGCAGGGTGGGTTGCTTAGGGGAAAAATAAAAACGGACACCGCTGCTTTTTTTTTTTTAAATCAGAGGATGGAAAGGGATCTTGCTACTATGATGGATGGAAAAATAAAAGAGGGGCATTTGGGAGGCAAGAAAGAGACCCCTGCAGTTGAGTCAATGTCACTTATGCTGGGTCGCCCGGTGCAGTCCTGGGCCCCAGGAAGGAAGCTGGAGATGCCTCGTCGGTGAATGCAGTTCCTCTTGCCCCAACGAGGTGTATCTGCCCCCCCCCCCAGCCCCATCTTAATTTCTGGGAACTCTTCCTATCCAATAGGAATGGGGACCCTGAGATCCTTTGTAAGGGATCCTTATCCCCCCAGAAAGTTTTTTGAAGGACACATTCACACTATAAGGACCTCACCTATTTTTTGTATGTTTTTAAAATTACAAAAGCCTCCTGCCTCAGTGGTCTGGAGGAAGCTGTAATTATTTTCCTTCTTCTTGGAGACAGTGGTGAAATATGTCTACTGCCTGCTGCTGTTTAAAAGGCAAGTGACTGACCAAGTTCCTCAAACTTGAGAGAAAAAAAGTGAGAACATTCTTGATTCTCAGCTTTTGTGGTCATTGTACAACCTGCTATTGTTTTTTCCCTGTTCTCCTTGAGAATGGAATTAGGGGTCAGAGTTGAAATCTTTTTCTATTTCTCTGGCACATTTGACCTTGAGTGCAGAGCAAGTTAGGGCTTCCTCTGAGCAGAATCTGAATGGGAACACCTCAGTCCCTGTATTCTGCCTTGGGCTTGCTTTTCTCCCCCGCCTGCCTCAAAGTTAACCCTTCCATCCTGCTTCTCTGAGAAAGTATCGCTAAAAGGAAAAAGACTTTGCAAAGGTCCTTTCACCGCGGTCGCCAGTCCCTGAGTCCTGTGTTCCTCCCCTGTCCCCTCTTTGTACCCTGTGGTCCACCAGGGAGATTCTGCGCTTTTTGAGCTGAACTCTGACAAACTAAACATCTTCCTCAGCAGGGTGAACTTTTCGAAAGGCCTCCAAGTTCATAGAATCATTTGAATCTTGATGGTTTTTAATAAAGTGTGTGCCTTCCTAAACATTTTACTTTTATTTTATTTTTTACTCTTTATACCTTTCACTCTCAGCCTGAAAACCAGCCGTCCTGCTTCCCAAACCCCAGCCACAAGTTAGGGTCCTCGGAAGAGAACAGATGCAGAGGTTCCCCATTGACGCCTCCCTGGAGCCAGAAGGGGGCTGTTGTCAGGGAGCCTGGGGACAATGGGGTCAGTTCATGGGAAGAATGCCACTCTGGATTTTCTTCCTGGTTATGGGACGCCTTCCCACCCGCTATTCCCTGTCGCCTCCTGTGCTTTTGGCATTTTTTCCCTGTGCTCCAGACTGGTAAGAGGGGACACCAGGGTTGGGGGTGGGGAGGGAGAATGGGGGTGGAAGTTAAACATGGAAGCCTAGGGAACATATCGGAAAGACGTGACCAAGAGCAGGGTGCCTGAGGCATGAGGAGGGCTGGGGAGAAGCCTGGGCTTCCAGGGGTGTCAGGAGGAGAGAGGAGCAAGTTTCGAGCCTGGGGCAGGGAGTGGGCGCTGAGGGGAGATGGCTGGGGTCCGAATGGGGTGGGGGCAGGGACTGAGCAAGGCCCAGAAGGACCTTCTACTCTTCTCCCATCCCTTCTCCTCCCCCTCTGAAGAGTGAGCCTCCCCCCACTCCCCATCCCAGCCTGCATTCCTCTTTGAGCAGGTTGCTTGAGAATTTTAAACATACCCTCTCATTTCGAGGCAGCAACCCCCAGCAGTTCCGGCTTCGCTGTTAGCTCTTTTGTCTTTGTTCCCAGGGCTCAGGGGCTGTGTCGCTGGCTTCCTGGGGATGGCTGGGATGCAGGGGGGTGGGGGCGGCAATGCAGCCAGTGCTGAGCCTGCATCCCCTGGGGGTGATGGGCTGGGACTTGTCTGTTGAAAGAAACCCAGAAGTCAGCCTGAGGTTGGATTGGGTGGGTCTGGAAGAAAGATAACACGAAGACCATGAGATCTTCGTGAAGTCCGGACCTTAAAAGTGTGGGGCTGTTTGCTGGTGGAGTGGGCAGAAGTGCCTAGAAATGTTGCGGAAGAGAGTTTGGGCGAGTTTGGGTCCTTTCGGAATTCAGGGCCTCCATCTCTGCTATGTACAGTGCCCAGGATTATGTGGGGGCGGGGCGGGTGGGGGGGCAGGAGGAGCTGCCCAAGTGGCTGACTGGCCCGCTGCACCTCTAAAGGTACCATAGGGCTGTGCAGTCATTCAAAGTCCCAGGGCAGGCAAGCAGGCAGGCCGGCTGGCCAGCGGGTGGGCTGGTGGGCTGCACAGGCTTTGCTTCTGCAGTTGCTGTGGGGAGGAGAAAAGGGCCAGAGACAAGCACTGATTTACAGTGGTTCAGTGCAGTTTCAAAAACGGGGAGAAAAGCAATGGGGCTTCTGGCTCAAAGCGCTGCTTTGCATCTTGTCTTGCATAAATTTGCATACTGAGTTCAAAGTCATAAAATAGACTTGAGGGATGAGTGGGACCCACTTTCACTGATTGCTAACACCACTATCTTCCGCTCCTCCCGTTTCTGGACAGAACATGCAGAACTCGCTCTGCTAAGCTGCTCGCCCTGAGCCACCACCCCATCGGAAGGAGATGGGGGAGCAGAGGGCTGCCGTTCCTGGATCCCCTTTCTTGGAGACTTCGTGTTCCTTGGCTATGGGGACCTAGCGGGGGTTGCTCTGTGCAATCTGGCCTTGGAGGCAGGGCTGGTCTGGGAGGTGTGGCTTCATAGGTCCTGAACCTGCTAGGCAGGCAGTGGCCTCAGGCTGCCATCGTGTTGGAGGGCTGAGCTTTGAGGATGTTGCAGAATCAGGGTCTTTACCTGCAGTCTTCCTACCCACCTTCCACCTCTGTCCAAAGTGTGCAAAGAAGACAGTTCCCTTTGTGTGGTGCTAATGACCTCATCCATTCCCTTAACTAGGTATTTCAGGAAGCTTTGAGAAAAAAACAAATCCTGTATAACAATGTCAAAAGATTTTGCAAAAACAAAAACAGGGCTAAGGACTCTGAGTTAAAATGGGTGACAGAGTCTTGGGGGAAAGAAGAATTCATGTGGGGTGGTCATAAGGATCTGTCTATGTAGTGGTTCTTAGCCAAATTGGACTACTGAGTTTCCTGGCAGGCAAAGGGAAAAGGGAGGTTTGTATGGTTCTCACCATTAGTTTACCTTAACATTGAGCTTTAAAATAAAATTTTCAAGCAAATCAGTGCTTTGGATGGGGGTAGGGTAACATGGAAGGAAGTTCCAAAAATTCTTGGCTCTAATGAAATGCAGAATAAGAGCTTTATTTTCAGCACGGGGAGAGGGGAGGGTGGTGGCAGGCCAGGCCAGGGGCTGCTAAGGGGAAGGAGCAGAAAATAAACAGATTATGCCCACATTTGGTTTTGTTGTTGGCTCTCTTCACATTCTATAACACTGTATAAGTAAGTTAATGTTGTTATTATTTTTTAAAGAGACTCCATATCCAGGGGCTACATTTCATTCCAATATGTCCCCTCTGTGTTCCCAGCTGCCCTTTTCCTCCCCTGCTTTCTCCATCCTGTCTTCCCAATGCCCTCTAGACCCTTCTCTTCCACTGGGACCTGGTCTAGGACAACTGGCTAGGTGCGAGAAAGTGGCATGGAAAATATATCTGACCCAGCCTTGCACAGGGATCCAATTAGAGGGAGACCACATAGGTGACTGGAGACTGGAATGCTTGAAACAAATCTAATCCTTAAATGAGGTGGGTAGTTGGCAGGCAGTGCCGAGGCCAGGCTTCGTGGATGCGGGGAGTGGCCGTTTCCCCCCACAAGAGGGTTAGTACTAGGCCTGCTTCTGCTGAAACCAGGCTCAGAGGAGTGAAGTTATCCCTTCAGTTCACCAGGGGAGCTGGTGATCTGGTTGGCAGGTGTTCTGGGCCCCTCTGCGTCTCCTTGCTATCTCTGGCCAGCATTTTGCTGAGGTGGCAGGCAGCCACCAGGAGATGGGGCGTCCTCCCCTCTGTCCTTATCCTGTTATGAACCAGCTTCTTTGCCTGCTTTGTCTTCTGTCCATGACATCCCTGAGAAGGGAGGTTTTGGCCTCCATTTCATAGGGATGAACCTGCGCTTCATCAAGGGGCACCTTAGCAGGTAAGTAACAGGGTGAGAGACTAACCTGGCTGGATACCTAAGGGAGTGGAATGTTGGCAAAAGAAGCCCTTGATCCTATCAGCCAGAAAGAAGGTTAGTTTCTGGACACCTGCCATGTGCAGGTGACATACAGGTTCAGGTTCAGTTATTTGCATTCCCTTGTTTCCTTCGAGAGGCCTAAGTCCTGGAGCTTGGGGACTTCAGAAATGAAAGTGGCCAGCGTGCAGAAGTGAGGAGACAGCAGGTCCCAGGGTGGGCTTCTGGAGTGGAGAAGAGATGGTGGTGGAAGCAGCCTGGCCTCGGCTGTCCGCTCACCTGGGCTTCGGTGCAGACCTGTCTCCAGGGACCTGAGTGGTGATGGGCATGGTTGTATGTCTTTCGTTCCCATTTAAAAATTTTTATTTGGAACATTTACATGTAGATCTATTCACAGCACTTGCTTATCCCATCTTTTTCTTTAAAAAAAATGTTTTTCAATTCCAGATAATATTCAATATTATTTTGTACTGGTTTCAGATGTATAGCACAGTGGTTAGACAGCCATATATTGTGCAGTGTGTTCCCCCATATTTCCAGTATCCACCTGGCTCCGTACATAGTTCTTACAATCTTATTGACTATGCTGTATCTCTCAAATGGGGTATGTGTGAGGGTGTCTGTGCCCGTGGAGGGTCGCTGGCACACATACGTTGCGGCCTTAATCTTGGCAAGCGGTGTCTCCTTTCCGGTGTGTGGCTAGTCGGCCGTTAAAATGAAGGCCAAACCACTGTGGCGGGCGGGCCGCTCCTCTCCGAGGCTTTACCACGGTGTGATTGGGCCTCATCAGAGATATTTTCTCCCAGTCTCTGTAAATCAGGACTTAATAGAACCAGCTCCGTAGAGTTGAGCCTGCGTACGTGTGTGCATGTGTGTCTGTGTAAGAGAAAATGCATATAAAGCTCAAGCACTTGGTTTTTTTCCTTTTCAGTAATGGGTCACTTGATTTCTATCCCTTCACCTATAAAATGGAAATATCCATACCTCTGACCTACTTTCACAGGCGCTGGTGAAGCCCTTTGCAGAAAGGGTAAGGAAATTGTACTTGAAATGCAGTATAAACCCAGCTGGAAACGAATAATGGTTTGAAGTCCACAGGCTTGCATTTTTAATGGATGAGTTAGTACTGCTCTTCAGGGGCCATGTTCTGATGTCTGGGACTGACCATTCTTGGTATGGGAGCTTCACTTAGGTGGGGGTGTCTAGATAGGGATGGAGGGACTGTGGGGGACAGAGGGGACCCTGAGTTGGAATACTGGATACGTGTGCTGGGCCTGCTGCTCACAGGCGACACAGGGCTGAGCCCTGTCTGGCCGGCCAACCTGTAGGACCCGGCCCACCAGCGGCCTCTGTTCAGAGGACTGAAGGATCACTGAGGCTGCGTCTCGGGTGGGAAGCTCCCTCCTCTGTGGCCACGGGAAACCTGCGAGGACTCAGGCTTAGGAAAAAAGGGGTCCTGCTCAAACCCCGCCAGCCTTAACACATGTAGGACGTGGGGCATGTGTGAGGGGGAGAGTTTTTTGAGTTGTCAGAACCAGCAAAGACCCCATGGTGCCTGTTTCCTGCTTTAGGAAAAATGGGCTTTTCAGTTCCATCCTGTCTGAGCTGAGGGCTGCCAGAAAGTTGAACGTGATCCTGGCAGAGAAACTGAATGTCCCATCCAAAAGAAGTTACGTTTCCTCACTCTGAGCCTCCAGAGTTTGCCCCCTTCTTAGTGGGGAGCAGCGTCGCCTTTCGTGGGGGGCCGAAGAGTCTCAGCGGGAATGCTGGAGTTTTTCCTAATGTCTGATTGCATCTGTGGTCCCAGAAAGCCCTGGGTGGGGGGGCAGCCTGTCTGGGCACAGGGACGCCTGTTCTGGGGCGTCTGGTGGAGCTGAGGCGTCAGGACACAGAGGAGATGGATGCTGAGATTTCATGGTCAGCATATGCTTATGCGGGAGGCCCAGGACAGTGGGGACCAAGAGCCATATTTGCTGGGAATCTGGGGTGGCTGGTCCCCTTAGACTCTGGGCCTTCCTGAAAGCCCGCTTTACAGGTGCGTAGTCAGTCCAGAAACATTTCTTGGCTTTCAGGTTCCAGAGTAACTGCCCTCCTCCCCCACCTCACCTCCGCTATGAGTAGAGTGTATGGGCTATAGGAGATTTTTTTTTTTTTTTTTTTGTACTGGAGAACAGACCATCCCCCTATGCCTCTCTGCCTACTTGGCTCCGAACCCTCGACCCACTCTTGCTCCTTCACAAAGCCAGGGCAGATCTGGGCTGGCTCAGCTCCCGGGCGTCAGTCAGCATGCAGAGGGAAACCTTGCTTAGAAAGCTGCTCCCCCGGAAAGAAATACAAAGTGGACTGTAGTCAGGAATTGCTTCCCTTCCCCTTTTTTTTTTCAGGGGTGGGGGGGTGTCGGCATTTGGCAGCCCACAGGGCCCCTTCTGGCCGCCAGCCCCACATCTCTTCCTGGCTTTTGGGAGGCAAGCAGGAGTGAAGGTCGGGGAGAAGGGGGCAGGGGCTGGCAGGCCTCCAGCTGCTGGGCAGGAGAATTGGCCCACAGGCCCTGATTAAGTTGGCCCGAGAAGAGCCTGGGGAGGTTTCTAATTAGTGGACGGTGTAGGTGTGTCAGCCTGTGTTCATTCAAGGAACTGAGTTCTGGGATCCAGGAAGCCCAGAAGGGGAAGGCACTGAGCCCAGGAAGGCCTTGGTAATTTGGGGAGGTGGGGGTGGAGGCAAGGCAAGAGGAGCGGGCTTAGTGTGTTCTATCCCGATAGGAGTCGAGGAGATGGGAACCTTCCAGCTGGAGGGATCCGAGTTGGATTGTGGGGGTGCAGTGAGCAAAGAGGCAACCTCCAAGGGTAAAGGACAAAACAATGATAATTAAAATTGTTTTTATTTTTTCCACTTCCCCCAAAGTGCCTGTAGGGTGTTTTTGTTTTGTTTGTTTTCATCTCTGTTTTAGCCCCAAGATTCTCCCCACTTGACGGGTAAAGCAATTATGGCTGCATTCAGGTTCAAATGCCAAGGGAAGCATAGACCATAATGGATGGACCAGAATGGAGTCTAGGTCTCCAGCTTCTCCTTCCCGGGCTCCAGTCCACCAGACACACACATATAAAGAAGCAGTGAATTACATACTGCTGCTTGGAAAAGCTCCTTTTCCCTGGGAGGTAGTAATTAAGGCATAACTTCTCAAAAATGTTCCTTTATGCAACTTCCCAGGAAATTTCTTTCAGGTCCATTGTCTTGACTTCTGTGTGGAGGTGCCAGTTTGCCTCTGGAGGGTGAACTTGCTTTCTAAGTGCCTGAGGCCAAGATAAAGTGCAAATGGCAGTTCTTTTGTGCCTTGCCCCAGTCACTGCCTGATAAGTTTCTATAGCAACAGTAGCAGGCTGTCCTCAGGTAAGATAAAGCTGGGTAGGGGTGGGATGGGTTGACTGGATCCTAAAGGCTTTTGAGGTGGGTGGGACCAGCTGACACCTGAGGGGTGGCTTCCTTCCCTGGAAGATGGGGGTCTTGTGGAGGTGGGGAGGGAGCAAGGTGATGGGGAACAGAAGAAAGGAAGTGTTGGTGGTAAAAGATCTGGTTAAGGTCTTTCTTTAGGTGATGCCAAGTAGCCAGGTGCCATTCTGGGTGGGTAAGAGCTATGAGGCTGAACAACCTGGGTTTGGTTTTTGGCTCTGCCATTGCCTACGTGACTTTGTACAAGTAGCCTCAGACCCTATGGCATTTTTGTCAAGCGTGAGAGGGCGTAAGAAATGATCGGCCTCACGTGATTGATGATAAAGTTGTGTTCACAAACCACTTAACACAGAAACTGGGTGTTAGGAACTCAGATAATCAGATGTGGCCATGCAGGTTCTGGTGCCCTCCTTCCTTTTCCACCTGGTCTCAGTACACAGTACAGAAGGAGAAGGCAAATGCTTGTTTTGGGATGTTTTCTGATTGGCCAAGTTTACTGAGAACAGATACTGTTTGGGTGTGGCTTGCTGGACAGCTGCCCTTTGCTTGGCAAGTCCAGACTGAAGTTAGTGGTGAGGGGTTTCCAGTGGGCAGTCATGGCCTTTGCCATTGTCAGTCATTGCGGTTCCCCTGGTGGCTGAGGGCTGGCCATGGCCCACGTCTGCCCCAAAGGGGAGGGTTCTCACCTGGCTCTGCTGGCTGTCTCTGGTTTGGCTTGCTACCTCTAAACCAGAAGAGCTGATGTAATGCAGCATTATATCAGACAAAATTAGTGAACTTTTAGTTGAAGAAAAAGAAAAGCGTGGTGACCTATTTAAAGATACTTATTTATATTCAGGACGCTTCGTGTGCTGGTTTGAGTGTGGCCCGCAATCCTGGACATCTCTGCAGGTTTTTAGTTTTTTTTTTTTTTTTTTTTTAATCCTCTGGGTTCAATTTGTCAGCATCTGAGAACAGTCTTATTGGCATGGAGAAGAGGCGGCCAGAAGGGGAAGGTGGTAGCAGAGAGGTGAGGAGGGCCCAGTCTTTGTTCCTCTAGAGAGCTGGTTTGCTGAGTCACATCATTGAAACTGAGTGTAGGGACAGTTGTTTGGGTCCTGGACGAGGGGTGTGTCCTTCCTCTCCCAGCTCTTGCTTCTGTTTGCTCACTGCGTTTCTGTGCTCCTAACCACTTCTGCTGCTCTGGGGCCTGGATGGTGAGGGGAGAGGCCAGGAAAGGGAGACAAAGGAGTGACACAATGTGATACTCTAGGCTGGAGGGCGGTGAGAGGCCCCCTGGATAGTCAGCTTTCCTAAGGTATTGAGCACACCCTGTGTGCAAACTGAGACTAACTACACAAAAATGCGACAGTTATACCCCCTGTAACACATGCTTTTTGATCCTGGAGGGGAGCAAGAAAAGCATTGGAAAAAGCTGAATACTCTCTAAAAAGAAACCAAAGCAGTGATGTATATGAAGCTAATGCAAGTAAATGGGTAATCTGTCACTTGCTTTAGTTCTTTACCGTGAAACTCTTGGGCGGCTTCTAACCTGGATCTCTTCTGTTTCAGTTTAAGGCTGTTTTCTCTCTTGTCCTTAAGGAACCAGAACAGGTGTCTCCCTTCCGTTGGGCATGACTGGCCCTTGGATACCTCTACCACTCTGCACTTGTGGGCGCCCCCAGAGCTCCTTTGTGCTGCACCAGGAAGAGCCTGTCCCTTTGTTTTCCATTCTAAGGTCTGGGCACCTTGATTCCTTCATCTTCCCCTATTTGACCTTGTGACTCTGTTCCATTGTCTTCAGCCTTCCCTTTGACTCACTTCCCAGTTCTTCATGCCACACTGACCTGACCAGGAGCCCATGTTCAGTGTCTGACTGGCAGGCTACTAGTTTTTTATAAGTACAAATAGTGCATGCGCCCTTGCGCCTGTGTCTCAGAGAAGCAGAATTGCTGGGTCAGGCACGTTCTCCCCGCTCCCGTTGCCCCTGGTCTAAGTTTGCACCAAAGCACACGCTACACTCCCTTGGGCCCTCAGCAGATAGGTTACTTTGCCGGGTTCATGGGTGCAGCGAGCTGAACCGGAGGAGAAATGTTCGGGAACCATGGAAAGGAGTAGTAAGCTGATAGTGCTGTTTGCCATCTTGGTATTAATTTCTCTGGCTCTTCAAGGGCAGCCTGGCGCATGGAGCCCCAGAAGACCTTGGCTGAATTTGAGCTTGTTTTTGTTTTCTCAAACTGTTGGCCTTAGCCCTGACCCTCCCCAGGCCTTTGAGATTCCAGGAATGACCCTGGTGTTTATAAAGCAGCCCTTTGAGAGTGTATAGGCAGGGAGGCTCTGGAGAGGCTGTGCTGTTTCTGCTCACTCAGGAGACGGCAACGGGAGGGCATGCTCCAGAAATCTCCATGATGCCTGGCTAAGAAAGGCTCCTCCGTGTGCATCCAAGCACACGTGTCTGTGTTTGAACCCGTGGGTTGAGTGGAAAGAGCTTACTCAACTGCTTCTTCGCAAAGCATGTATGTGAAGCCATATCTCTGGAAAAGAATAGGCATCTTTCTCCCATCGCCAAGAAATTCTTCAAGATCCTGAGTCAAGAGAGAGGATCACAAAGGAATGGAGCCCTGGAAATGCCAGCGCTCGAAGGGGGTTGTTAAAACACAGATTCTTTGACCTTTGTCCAGGCTGCTTGTCTTTGAAGTACTGGGGCTGGAGTTCAGGATGCTATTTTTAGGTAGCTCTTCAGTTGGTTTCTGATGAATAGATATGTTTGCAAACCAGTCACCTCGTCGAACTCCCTGGATGTACAGATGAGCGCGTGGAAGCCCACGCATCTGAACTTCCTTGCTGGCATTGCTCAGAGCCTTGGGCGGTAATACTGGGGTCAGAACCTGAGGCCTTCAGGCCAGCGCTGTTCTTCCCACCACCCTGGAACCAGTTAGCCAAGGCTTTTGAGTCCAGGAGCAGGGGTCCCAAAGGAAACCCAGAAAGGGTTCAGGGTGGCTTGGCAGGTGGTCAGCTCTCTGCTCTGTATGATGGAGGGGGCCTCTGTCTACTGGCCATTCCACTCATAATTTACCCAGCTCTTCAGAACTTGGGTGGGCGACAGGCTTGTCACAGCTGTGGCGCAGCGAGATGATCCCCAGATGAGAAAGGTCAGTTCCTGCCCTTGTGTGATAGAACCTGCAGGACTCGTGGATCTGGAAGGTCTGAGGAAGCTTCTTGTAGCCATTTCTTCCCATGAGGGGAATTCAGAGAGAAGGAACCACCTCCTTTCGTTTGAAAACCATGCTGAGGAGCCACTGGTCTGTGCCCAAATGATTTCTGCTCAGATCCTGGTGGCATCAGAGAGACAGCAGGTTTGCTTAGCTTGCTGCCTTGTAGGGAGCGGGGGCTCAGAGTGGGAAAGAAGGGGAAGGGAGTTTGGAATGAAGCTGGCTGTCAGCAGAGGGTGGATGGACCGAGCAGGAGAACACAATGAACGAAGCCGGGCTCTGACCTGGGTGCTCGCAGGCACCACCACAGCCCTCCGTGCATGCACGGTTCATGCACGGCCGCTGCTGCCTCTGGCCTTTCGAAGACGAGGTGTCGCACACCCAGAGACTCTGAGGACCTCAGGTTAAACTTGAGCTGAAAAATAACAAGTAGGCCCCCCCTCTCCCTCCCCCTTTCTAACTTCTGCCTCCCTTCCCACCTCCCAGCGTAGCCTGAATGGTCTGCCCAGCCTCCTGGTGGGCTGGTTATTGAACATAGTGGCCACATGCTAGAAAGAGTTAGGTGGTCACAGTCAGCCATCCAAAGAGCCTGGCTTCAAATTCTCTCCAACAAAAGCTGTTTCCCCCGAGTGTTGGTGTGTTTACTTTGAGCCCCGCCTCACCTGTGCATGCGTGGCAGTTAGGAGCCACCGCCTGCCTGCTCCCCTCCCTCCTTTCCCCTACATTCTGTCAACAAAGATAATTTAGGCAAATCCATACTTGCCCAAGGACTTCCATCAAATGGCAGAGATTTAACAACATGCAGGATTTATACAATCCGTAAAATCAAAATTTAGAAGAAATAAGCAAGTAGGCAGAACTGTCTTATAACTTTTCCCCATGCATTTGGCTATTTTACAGAGCAGATATCACCCACCCTTCCCTCTGTCTATCAAGTACAGCTTTCCTTTACCCATTCAAGAAATAGCATGTTTCCCCTAAAGCTTAATTGTTTTCACATTGGGAATTTGAGTGATAACATACTGTATCTTGTTTAAGTAGCAGACTTCACTTTATTTAGGATTATTATTCCCATTTTTCCAGACTTAAGAAATTAGAGCTCGGAAAAGTTACAAAGTTTGGCCAAGATTACGGTTGGGTCATTAGTGACAAGACCAGGACTGGAATGCAGGACTCTTGACTCGTTAGAGTTCTTTGCCCAGTTGGGTTTGGTAAAGAATTGTCCACGGTCACGGACATTGATAGAGAAGTTGTCCAGTAGGGAGGAAGAAGATGATAGTATTTATTCTCTTGCTCAATGTTTGTTAAGGATAAGTGCTTTTTGGGAGGCATCAACAAAGGATGGAGCCAGGAAGGCAGCCAGCATCCTCCTGGCCTGTTAGTTGGAATCCATTGGTGAAGGGCCATTACCTGTTGAAGTGGGTAAATCCATTGGAGGGATGGTAGACACGTGGTTGGATTAGGTCATCTCTATGGTGCCCCCAGCTCTTAGATTTCCAAATAACCACGAGATAGATTAAGGAGGAAGTTGGAAAATGATGAGGGTTTTTTCAGAAGAAAGACCAGAAGAAAGGAGATGCATTAACATGTTGTGAAAATGTGTGATGGTTCTGGAAAAAGGTCTCCTTTTTTTCACCGGGCCTGAACAAGAACGGATGCCTCACACTCTAAGCAGGAAGGAATAGGGGGTTACTTTTAGACCCTAAGGTCTCCCTTAGATTGGGAGTTGCTAGCTGTCCAATGGAGCACTGAGGTCAGAGCGTCGCACTAGGAGAAAATGAGGTTCATGAGGGCAACGATCTGCTGGACATGAGGGTTTTCATTCATTGAGTAAGGTTGTCAGCGCTACAATCAAAACAATAATAACCAAGGGGCAGGGGAAGGCTCTGCTGAAATGAAGTTATAAAACCAGGGTGTAAGTGCCTAGAAGTAGCCAAAGCTCTTTCTCCTGAGTGTGAGCTCCCAGCTGCCCTCCTCGGCTAGATCAGTGAGGCTGGGTCAGAGCATAATGTGGGGACCCCGTGCCGATTGTGAAGCACCTCTGATGATGGCAGACAGGTTGTGTATGCTCCTGTCGACCCAGCTGTAGTCCTTTTGGGTTTGCAATCTGCAAAATGGGACAATTTGTCTGTTCCCTCTCATTTCACCACCCTTGCAGGGTGGGACTTCTCTCGGCTCTTCCAGCACTCCCCAAATGAGACTGGGACTCTCTGACTCTGCCCCTGATGTCTTTGGAAAAGCTTTACCTTCTGTATATAATTGGGAACTGCCCTACTTCAGCGTTGACCCATTTCCTACACAGAAAATAGCTAGTGCTTACTAATCCTTGGGAAAATCTCTTCACGGGCCTTGGAGGTCCCTTGCCATCACCTCCAAGCCCGAAGCCTTTTCCAGCCATGTGATTTCGCTTTAAGAACTGTACTTGGACTGACTTCTGCACTGCATCCCGCAGAGCTGCATACATGAGTGGTTGCTTAATAAATATTATTCTGAACCTAAATTTCTTAGGCAGAAAAAATGCATCTTGGTATTTTTGTTCTGAGGGCAAATTCCATCTCTAGCTGGAGTTCTACATCTGGACTGTTTTCTCGAGGATGGCTTCTGTTACCTATGGGCATGTATGAGAGGAACGTGCTAATGTGAGATAATGGCCTTGTCCAGCTGAATGTGGGAGGCTGTGGGGGGGACTCCGTCCCTTGGAGTGGGGGTGGAAGCAGCTGAGCATCTGTCGGCATCCTCCCGGCCACCTACTGGAGGTGGCTGCTGTTTGTCTGTCCACACTTTACCGATGGGCGATGGAGGCACAGAGAGCTTAAGCCCCTCCTTACCTGGGACTGCACAGGCAAGTGGTGAAGCTGGGATTCAATCGGGGGATTAGACTTTGGAGCCTGAATCCTTGAACCTCTTTGGTGGGGGATCGTCACAGTTAAGGAATCAAGGCATCTCCCAGCCTATGATCCTTTCTAATCTCCAGCCAGTGAGTTATTTCTTTTCCTTTCCCGGGGCTTTCCATCACAATGTGGACCGTCAGCATGGGCACCAGCACACCAGGCCTGTGGATTTCCTCATCTAATTGGCACGTTCGTTGACAGTGATGAGATCAATGAGTAAAGGAATAGAATGAAACATACCTTTGAATCCAGGTGGCCTCCGTGTGGGTGGACCAACTGACCTTCACCTCAGAGAGGTTAGGGGCATCTCAGGACAGGCAGCCAGCTTCTCCTGGGAGAAGCCTGCCCGAGAGAGCCCTGTCTTCTGGTACCTGGATCAGAGAGAGCTTCGTTAATGACTTTTGTGGGCTCCTTTCTCTGTTAAAAAAAAAAAAATCTAAAATCATATTTTGTAACTGTGAAGGTATCGGTATTGTACAATATATTAAGACATTTTCTTGCACCTAAAAGCTCATTTTTCCTTCTGATGTTAAAAAGAAAATGAGACGTTTGCTAGTACCCTGGTGCTGTGCCCGCGGTGCCCCGTGAATGAGCTGGCTCACGCTCGTCTGCATGCCTCTCTTCTTCATCAAACTCGTTTCCAGGGCTTACGGAGCCCTGGCCTTGTTCTGAGCACCGACCTCTAGGACTTGGCCGAGGAGTGCAGCTTTGGCTCTGGCAGCCGCGCGAATGCCCGGGAGAGCTCCGAGAGGAGGGAGCAGCGGGCTGAGTCCTCTGGGACGCCCCCGGGAGATCCCTCCCATGCCAGGAAGGTGGACTAGGAGGCCAGAAGTGTGCCTGGGATGGAACAGTGGGGTCCTCGCTGAGGGTGGAGCGCAGAGTGGAGCCCAGATGTGCTGTATGTGCGAGCTGGGGTTTTCAGCACTGACTGGGCTGGAACATTTTCAGGCCACTGGATCGAGTTTAACTCCTGAACAGTGTTTTCCATCTGGGCAAACCACTCGCAGGGGCCATGTGGCAATGGATGAAGACTTTTGATTGTTGCAACTAGGGAGCGTGCTGCTGGTACCCACTGGGTACAGGCCCAGAATGCTACTCAGCACCCTGCACTGCACAGGGCAGCCTTGCGAAGAGTCATCTGGTCCCGGAGTCAGTAGTGCTGAGGTTGGGAGACCTGGTCCAGAGGATGCTCCAGGCATTGGGTTCAGGAGAGTGGAGCCTCCCCTTATTCAACCAGAGAACGTGCAATGACAGCCACTGGAGAGACCAGTTAGAGCCTGGGGGCGGGCAAGTAAGCCTCCCCTCAAAAGAGAGGAGCCAGGTGCGCTTCTGAGGGTCGCAGGCTTCTGAGAGCAGGGTGGATGGTTCCAGAAATGGGGGCAGTGTGCTGTCCCAGCCGATTCCCAGAGCCCTCGTCTAATTCCCTAGCGGCAGAACACAGGGTCTCGAGCGCTGAGTGTGGTGTTGAGGTCTCCGGAAGTCCTCTCTGCTGCTGTTGGCAGGAAGCCAGCTGGTCAGGGTGCATGAGGATGGGGTCATGCCAAGAGTGGCCTCGGGTACAGGAATTTGGGCAACCAGGGGGTTCCCTTTGGATCCTGGGTGGTTCCCAATGCAGCAGGGGTAAAGGGACTTTTCCAGGCACCTTGCTGTCCTCCTCCTGTGACCCCTGGCTGGTGCCTGCAGGGATGGGGACAGGAAGCCTGAGACTCTTGCACCGGGTCCAGTGCAGAGAAGCTGGTATAGATAGCAATGGCAGGAGAACACAGGTGGTGAGATGGGGATGACCCCCCACCCCTTTGCTTGTGCCAACAACTGGCTTATGTTTCTAAAATTAATAGGAAAGAGATGGAGAGTTGCTGCCTGAGACCATCGTCTTTATTTTCCAAGTTTTTCTCAGATTTGCCTAAGCCTCCTGCCCTCCACCTTTGTTATCTGAAGAGAGAAGGGGGGTCTTCTTCACGGTTGGCCCCACCTGCCTTACCAGCCCCAGAGGGCATCCCCTGTGCAGACCTGGTGGGACCAAGACAGTTTGTGCAGCCAGGCGGGGCTGCTCCATGTCTCCATCCTGACTGGCAGCATAGCCCAGGAGTGGGGGCTACTCCAGGGGCCTCTGGATTTCTGCTGTTTTAGCCCCAAGGAGCAAAAAGAGGAGGGCGCAGTGGGAGAGGAGAGCTGGGATGGACTGGTGGTCTGGCGGAATGGGATGGAACAGGACTCCCACCCAGTTGTGTGGCACTTGCTTCAAATCAGCCTTCTCCCCCTGCGGGTGGTGTTGGGGCTTTTGGAATAGGACATAATCTGTGCTTGGCTTATTTATGGTAAAACCAAGGCTACCCAGAGCCCCTGGGGGAATAGCCCTTCTGAAGAGAAAAGTTTTCCAGGTTTCAGAGGACTTACTATTTAAATATTTCAATTTTAATTTTTTTAAAGGTTAATGATTTTTGGACAGAAATCTTTTTTTTTTTTTTTTTTTAAGTGTTGAATACTTGGCATGCTGACCCTTTTCCATCTTGGATGTCCCAAGGTCATCACCATTATCAGCACAACTGTCGTTTGGGGCTGCATAATACAGAAGTCCTCAGGGGTCATGGATGAGTGTAGAGTTGTCTGCCTGCACTGAATGCCCCCAAAATTCTTATGTCTGGTTCTTTTTAAGTGTGTGTGTGTCCTCTTTCCTCCCTGCCATGTGATGCTTCTTGCCTCCATCCACATGCCTTCCTTTTTTCCTCCTTTTAATTTTGTGGATTTTATTCTGGACATTAGACACCCAGAAGCCAGGCTGAGGGAGCACTGTGGTGAGAGCCACCAGGGTTCGCATGAGCTGGTTCTGTCTTGTGAGTGAGGGTCCCCCTTACCCCCCCGATGATGCATGGATGTGGGGATGGCTCTCTGATGCTCAGAGGCTTATCTTCCTCTGCTTCCTGGATTTGATCGGATACCACATGGTCTCAGTAGCGGAGAACTGAGGCAAATGTTCTCTTCATCATCACCATCATCGTCACCAAAGCGACCACTGCCACCACCATGACATAGAGTTGCTGGGTTCCAGGCCCTTTGTTCGCTGCTCTATCAATAGCACATTCTCAACAGTTCTGTGACGTAAAAACTAGTATTTTCTATCCATTTATGGTCCAGAAAACAGAGGTGCAGAGAGGTTACGTGCTGGTGCGGAAAGTGGCAGAGCTGGGATTTCACCCGGGTGCACCCTCTTCCCTGGTGGTTCTAGTCTGGAGATAATGGGCCAGCCTGTAAGGGGATCTGTGGGAGCTGGTGAGCACTGACCCGGCGTGGGGCCCTACACGGAGGAAAGGGGTGGGAGCAAACCTCTGTTGGACACTGTTTGCTGAAACTATGCTGGTGGCTGATCCCCTGGAACCCAGTGCCAGCCCCCCGTGGCACAGAGGTGCCCCATCCCTTAGCTGGTGCGTGAGTGGATACCACCACTCACAGCAACCCAGAGAGGGGTACCATGGCGCCCCCTTACGGGACAGGGCCAGCCCTTTCCACAGTACTGCTCAGGACAGCCACCATCTGAGCCCACCACGTGGGCCCAAGTTCTGAAGGGACCGCCGCATGCTAGGAACTTAGCCTGAAACTTGCATATAGAAATACTTTAAAAGCCATTCAGTGGTGTTTGGGGCTGTGAGTTTCTGAAGGCACATTAAAAGGGAAGAGAAAATGTGCAAGATTTGTTTAGAAACACGCCCTCCACCCCCGCAGGTCTTGTTGGAACCTGCAGGGTAGCCGCTCTGGGCAGTGTGGTCTGAGGCCCTGTTTGCTCTGCTGTGTCTACAAGGGGCTGTTTGAGTCCCGGCCCTCCTAGCCTGCAGGGCACTTGTCTCCCTGGTTAGCTCTTCCACAGCATTCTGATCCTCTGGCTCACTGCTGTCTGGACGTGCTGGAGCCAGTGTGAGATCACGGTAGCTGGGGGCTGCTCCCGGGGCCCCCTCTACCTGAACTGTGCACACAACAGGAGCCTTTCCCTGTTGTTGACTTAGCGGCAGTTTTAAAAAGTCAGAAGAGCTCTGACCAGTGTGGTTCAGTGGGTTGGGCATCCTCCAGGAAAGTGAAAGGTCATTGGTTTGATTCCCGGTCAGGGCACATGCTCGGGTTGTGGGTTCGGTCCCCAATTGAGGGGTGTGCGAGAGGCAACCAATGATGTTGCTTTCCCTCTTTCTCCCTCCTTTCCCCTTTCTCTAAAAATAAGTAAATAAATAAATATTAAAAGAGACTTCATGGATGTTCCTTGGACCAATGTCTGGATGTGGTAAGATGAAACTTCAAAGTTGAGCGGGTCATTGCTCCTATTTGTGGGGCTCTTGGTGGAAGGGGGCTGGCAGGGGCATGCACAGAGAGACGTGGGAACAAATCAGGGTCACTGGGGTACTGCGGTCATGGCTGAAGGGGAACTCGAGACGGGGCAGACAGGCGAATGGAGAGTCACAGCAGGGGGCAAGTTGGAAACTGTAGGTTCTGGTGGTGACATGGCTCCACCGTCTTCTTCATGTTTAAAAATTTCACCTGATCTGTGCCCTTTCAGACCATGATGATGAATCCCTGAAACTGGGGGTTAGTGACAGGTGACTCTGGGAGGTCTTCCTAGAGAGAATGACAGGCCCCAGAAGGGACTTAATCCCATTGCACAGCGGGGACCTGAAGACACGGTTGTCCCTCTGTGCGCCTCTGCTCTGCTGCCCGCTCCTGGGATGGAGGCGCCCCAGGCAGGCATTGAAGGGGCCTACCTGAGAGCTGCCGTGAAACCGACGTTGATCAGCCATGTGTATTGCTCAGCACGGTTGCTTAGATGTTAGTTATCTCTGTTGTCCTCGTTATCAGAGGCCCAGACAGTCCCCAGAAGACCCATCTCTCTGGAATGTCTTTGCTTCTTCTCTGCAGACAATGGCGATGACCACTCTGAGATTGATGACCACGGGGACGGGACCGTCCTGGGAGGTGGAGGCAGTGCCGGCCGGAAGGCCTTCACGTCAGGCATGAAGGAGATGGCTGTGCTGCGGGAGAAGGTCACTGAGCAGCAGCGCCAGATGGGCAAAGCTGGCAAGCACCAACCCGGCCTAGAGGAGTCCAAGAAGCTTCGGTCGCCTTCTGCCAGGGTCAGAGGGGTCGGGTCTAGCTGGCCGGGGGGAGGACATGCGGAGGGAGTCTTACCGCGGGAGAAGGCACCCCAATAAGATTCATGTGAAAGCGGAGCACTTCCCGGTTTCGCCCTTAACATATTCAGTGATCTTGAGGCCAGACAGCCGATCAGCGTCTCTTCGCCTGCGAAAGGAACTGGGCCTATGGTTTCTTGAAATCCTTTCCTTCTCAAACCTCCACATTTCTGCTGGGCTTTGGAACATGGAGGCTAGAGATGGGGACGGGTCCACCTGACTCTGCTCACTTGTGTTGCAACGTGCCCCTGTCCCTCCGCTTCCCCTCTTCCTCTTTGCAGCCCAGCTCCGCTGTCTTGGGTCAGCTGGGTTTATGGAAGGGAATGGCGCTCGGGCCACTAAGCTTGGGTAGAGATAACCCGAGACAAGCTTGGGTAGAGATAACCCGAGACAACCACTTGAACTCAGTATTTGCAAGAAGAGTGCCTCTTGACTCCTGAAAGCCATCAATACAGCAAGGACAGGAGCGACAACTTACAGCCATGTGACTTTCTTTCAGGGGTGGGTGGGGCACACTGATACGGTAGTGAGCTCCCTGGGCTGGGGGTTCAGAAGTCCCTCATTTCATCAGCTACCTGTGTGGCCTTGGAGAAGTCCCTTCCCATGCATGAACCCCCTGTTGCTCTTTTTTTTTTTTTTTAAGAGTTTAATTATTTATTTTTAGAGAGAGGGGCAGGGAGGGAGAAAGAGAGGGAGAGAAACATTGATGTGAGAGAAAAGCATCAATGAACTGCCTCTTGCACGCTTCCAACCGGGGACCAGGCCCGCAACCCAGGCATGTGCCCTGACAGGGAAACGAACCAGTGACCTTCTGGTTCAATGTTCCAGTTTGCAGGACGATGCCCAACCCACTGAGCCACACCAGTCAGGGTTGAGCTTCTTTCTGGGGTTGCTCCCGGGGCCATTCTCTAAGCATCCTCTGTGCCCGTCTGTACACGCAGACCCCCTGCCAGCAGGAGCTAGACCAGGTCCTGGAGCGGATCTCCACCATGCGCCTGCCAGACGAGCGGGGCCCTCTGGAGCACCTCTATTCCCTGCACATCCCCAACTGTGACAAGAACGGCCTGTACAACCTCAAACAGGTGAGAGAGGATCTACCTGGGCCCCTGGTGTGCCTTGTTTCTGCCGCACCCACCTGTAACCCTCGGAGGGCTGAGCACCGAGTGCCAGAGAGCGAGGCTGTTCTCCCTGGCCTCAAGCCTGGCAGACGCCGATGCCACTTACCCAGCTACGCGCCAGTAGCGGTTGGTGTCCAGGTCAGGAGGGAGCTTCTTGGAGAAGAGAGGCGGGCTTACCCCAACCAGTGCTTCTCAACCTTTACTGAACATTAGAATCACCTGGAGGTCATTCCCAAGCCTGACCCCCAGAGACTGCCATTCAGAGGTTGGGTGGTGACCAAGAGTTTGTGTTTCCAGCAAGCTCCTGGGGCATGCTGATGGCCCATGGACCACACTTCCAGAATCACTGATTTAAACCATTGACCAGGTTTTCAAGGATCTCAGGGAATGGAGAAACGCCACTTAAAGTAGTTGTAAAAACGGTAATAGAACAGCATTGAAAGCCCATTAGAAAACATAGGGAAGTGTAAGTAAACCACCCAGAAACCTGCTCCCCACCCCCCCACTCAAGTGCCTTCTGATCATCAGTGTGTCCAGGCGATATGTCCCCTTAACAGGGCCAGTATTTTCACATCGCCATGGAGCTGGTAGTGATGATTGGCTGTTCAATACTGCTCAGTCGTCCCCTGTATCTGGAGAACAAGCATATATAAGTGCCTTTCACTTAAGGCAGAGAGAGAGCGTGGGAGGGAGGAAGGGGTGAGGAGTGGGGGCCCCCCTGGACGCCCTGTTTTCAAGCAGCGGTTCTGAGCCCTGGCTGCACATGGGGACCTGCTGGGCAGCTTCACCAATCACGGGTGCCAGGGTTGCACCTGCATCGTTTCAGAGCTTGTGAGTCTGGGTGGGTGCTGGGCACGGGGATTTTCAAAGTTCCCCTGGTGATCGTAGTGGGCAGCGAGGATTGAGGTAGAAGGTGGACGTGTGGAGCCTAGGGGTGGAGTGTGGGGTTCTGCTGGTCGTGGGTGAGGTGTCTCTCTTCCCACTTTCTTCACAGCGCACCTTGCCCCCGTCAATGTCAGCCTCGTGTTCAGTGCTCCCTGCGCACATGCCCTCTGAACATAAGCCAGCTGCCTTATTTGGAGCTTAAAAGCAGAAATAGTGATCTTGTCTAATTAAAAAACAGAAAACACGAACACGCCAGGCTGTGTTCTGTACCATACGGGTAATGAAAGGGGTTTGCGAGAGTCATGCGTTTATGGGTAGAGCAGGGACCCTGGGGAGAGAATGCCTGAGTGGGCATCTCAGCTGTGGTTCCTCCTAGCTGTGTGACGTTGGGCAAGTTACTGAAGCCACCTGTGCTCCTGTATCATCATCGACAACGTGGTGATGTCATGGGAATTTACAAGGTGGTCGTGAGGATTAAATGAATGTATGTCAGATACAAACGGTGACCGAGCGGCCTGTAGGTTGCTTACATGGCGCCTGGCACACAGGAACACCTGTGCTAGTGCTCACTTTTACCATCACGTGCATTTGTCATCTCACACTAGGACTGAACCCCAGGGTACCGGTCGCCACTGCCTGGGGCCTCCTGCAGCGGGGGGCTGAGTCTCTTCATCTTTGGGCACCTCCACAGTCTTGAGCATCAGAGCATGGTCCCTGGGCCAGCAGCTTCTGTGTTAGCTGGGCCCAGTTTCAGGCTCACCCCTGACCCACTGAACAGGAACCTGCATTTTAGCAAGATCCCCTGGCGCATGTGTGAGGTCAAGAAGCACCCCCCGCAGCCCTGGGCCAGTGCACAGGGAGCTGCTCAGGAAACGGTTGGGTGGATAGCGGAATGGAAGCTACCAGGTGTCTTCCACGGCCTCTTCTCTCTCTTCAGTGCAAGATGGCTGTGAATGGGCAGCGTGGGGAGTGCTGGTGTGTGAACCCCAACACCGGGAAGCTGCTTCAGGGATCCCCTACTGTCCGTGGGGACCCCGAGTGCCATCGCTTCTACAATGAGCGGATGCAGTAAACCACAGCCGGCCGGTGCCTGGCACCCCTCCACCACCTCTCCAAACATGAGCAGAGAGGGGAGAGCTTAGGTGGTGGGTGGGGGAGGATTTCCCAGGAGTTCTGACACACGTATTTATATTTGGGAAGAGACCAGCACCGAGCTCCGCACACCGGCTGCCATGCCCCTCCCAGCGGGAGAGGCCACACCCCACTTCCTAAGCCTCTGCTGGGAAGAAGGGGTGCTTGCAAGGGCAGGGCTGGGGTCCAGGTTTGGGAGGGGGAAAAAGAAATTTTTATTTTTAAACCCCTGTGTCTCTTTTGCTTAAGATTAAAGAAAGGAAAAATAAAGTGGGTGTCTTTTGCCTGAGTCTTTGGGGCCCCCCTGACTCCTGGGGCAGCGGGAAAGGCACAGCCTTGGTTTTCCACTAATGAAACAGGAAGAAGAGGAATGGGACAGGAGGAAGGCAGATCTCCTCCAGTGGCCTTGGCCTGGGGCAACTCGAGGTCTCTGATCTAGGTGGAACCTTTCTGTCACAGCCCCAGGACCTGGTGTCTCCTGCCTGGACCCCTAGCCAAGGCCCTGCCCCCGCCCCCTGGGTAGGCATGGACTGGGGGAGGAGTGGTGAGGGGGTGTCTCTTCTCACCCATGTACAGATGATACTCCAAAAGGAAAAACACTGGAATTGGGGTGCCTCTGGCTCCTGAAATGAAAGAGCTTCCTTCTGAGTGGGGATGGGGACGTCCCTTCAGGCCCCAAGGAGAGAGACTGGGCTGCTGTGGGCCAACGTGTTCACAGAGGTGCTGCCTCAGAATTCAGGGGCAGGTCTCTGAGGGGCCTGAGTCACTGGACCCAGAAGAGCAAATATTACAGGGACTCGAAGACCGTGAGGCACAGATGCGCACCTTATTTCTGAAGCAGAATTCCATGCGAGAGCTCTGCCGGCTGTGATCTGTTGGGTCCTCGACCCCTGGTGAATTACAGGGGGCTTCTGAATTTGCAGCGGGCTGTAGGGGAAGGAGGCCCACTGTCCGCCATCTTCCGCTCCCCAACACGAGGTGCAGAGCCACACCTCTCGGGTTACCCCCTTTTCTGTGTCAGGATCTGAATCCTTCCTGCCCCGGGACACCTGGGCCCTTACCTGGGTGAGAGGACCTTCTCTTCCAGGAGTAGAAGAAAACCAGGTCCCTTCCCAAGCAGACAGATCCTTGCCCACCTGTGGTCCCTTAGCTAGTGTAGTGGCTGGCCACCTGGGAGGTACATTAACTCGGTTAATCTTCATGAATCCACACATGAGATGCTGTTACTAGCTCCACTTTAGAGATGAGGAAAAGGTCTCTAGCCGTGCCCAACCTCCAGCCCGGCCTGGAAGCCCCTCACTTCAGTGTGGATGCTGCTCAGCCTTGAGTTACAGCGCCCCCTTGTGGATGATTGCAGAGGCCGCAGCGCTTTGGGCCGCGGGTTGGATCTTGGCGTCCGATTTTCTTTTATCCACTGCTGGGTGCTCTGCCACCGCTCTCCCGTTCCCTCAGCTACAGTCAGCTGCTGTCCTGGGGTGGGGCAGCCCCTGCTGGCTCTCCGGGGAAGTGCAGTGCTTCACCTTGGCTAACATTGGGCTGAATGGACTGAGGGCACTGAAAATAATATGCCAGTGCCTCGCCTTCAAAGATTCTGACCTGATTCGTCTGCAGTGGATCCCAGGCGGGTGTTTTATTTTTAAAAGATTTCCCAGGCGATTTTCATGCAGAGCCAGGGAGGAAGCAAGGCGAATGCTGGAGTCAGGGTTTGAATCCAGTCTCATCACTTACTGTGCCACCTGCCTTTTCTGAGCCTCAGTTTTCTTCCTGTCTAACGGGGATGAGTTCAGCCCCAAGTAACAGGGTAGTATCAATGTGAGGTGGTGGATGTGAATGTGCTTCGAAAACTCTAGGGCTGTATAAAATGGAAGGGATTATGATGGGGTGATTGCTGGGATCAGCCCTCATGCCAGCCCCCAAACCCCATGGTTGCCAGCTTGCTTGGGACATTTCTGGAACATTTGCGTTGAATGCTCCGGAGGATGCCACAATCTCCCTGCCTAGTTCCGTATCACCTGCCCAGTCTCCTGGTATGTACTCTAAACCCCTTGAAGAGGTGAGTGTTATGGATGTGTGAGCAGCATCACTTCAGTGGCTCTAGCTACAGGAATCACACTCACGTATAAATGACCTAGACGCCTTTGCTGAGGGAAAGCATAATTGCACGCATTCACGAAGATGGTAGACTGGGCAGAGATCTTGGAGATATCAAGCCTGTTGCTCACCTTCTGGGACTTCTTGTGCCAAGTTTAAAACCTGACAGAACAGATACTGAGGTTATACTGCCGCTGTGTGGCCGCAGAGGAAACTGCAGCTGAGCTTACGCGGCCTCTGACTCTCTGTTTTAAATGAGATGGGCCCAGGAGTCCAGAATGAGTCAGCTGGGAACAGCTGTTACACTTGGGAAATTATAGGACCTATACCAGGACTAGAACCTTAGGAAGGGACCTGAAAATATGTATTAACGCGTGCCTCCTGGATGAGTCTAATTTGTAGAATTACCTGATTTCAAGGTGACCTAATTTGTAGGATTTAAGGTAAAATGAAAATCCAGAGTCCATCGTTCAGAAATTATTAAGAATTTCAAGACAGCAACAGCAGAGCATTGAGTGAAGCATGGGCCCTGGGCGGCTGCACAGGTGGCATGCCCCACAAAGCTGGCCCTCTTTGGAGACTCATATCTGTTGTGACCACATCTGCCAGATGTGTCTTGAACATTAGCTACATATGAAGTAGTAGTTGAGAGCATTGGCTTGGAGGGGAGGCAGTCTTTGAACAGAATTTGGACTCTTCTACTTATGGTTTATGTGACTTTGGACACCTTTCTAACCTCTGAACCTCCTTTAGTTCATCTTTAAATATTGGGATCATTTCTATCTCAAAGAATTGCTTTGAGAATATAAAATAACTTCTGTCAGTAAGTGTGGCCTAAATGGAGTTAGTAGTGTATTCTAGACTTAGGGCTTTAGGATACGATGTTAAAAAAGATCATGGTCCCTGTCCTGAAGGACTGACATTCTGGAGTAGGGAAAAGCCATGTAACTCCGTGATTAACTGCAGGTGTGATGGAGGTGTGCCCAGGTGCAATTAGGAAGAATAGCTGTGCCTCAGAGGGAGGCAAAGACAGAGTTGTAAGGAGGAAGTAGGAGTTAGGGAAAGGAGGTGTGTGTGTGTGTGTGTGTGTGTGTGTGTGTGTGAGAGAGAGAGAGAGAGAGAGAGAGAGAGAGAGAGAGAGAGAGAGATTAGAGGGAAGAGCATGAACGACACAATGAACTTGGAGACCTACCCGTGGTAAAGGAAGGGTGCAGGTAGAGAAGTAGCTGGAGAGGAAGCTAGAGGAAAGCTTCCAGGGTGGTGTCAGCCCACAGGATGGTGGGACGACTTTCTCAGCAAGGCTCAGCAGGGCTGTGCAGGAGGGACAAGAATTGGCTGGTGAAGTGTGTCCAGGGTGGGTGAGACCCAGAGAGGTGGAAGCTGTCAGTGGACCCATGGGCCCTGGTCTCAGGGAAGGAAGCAGAGCCAGAGAGGGTTGACGGAACCAAAAACAGAATGGGGAGACCAAAGACTCCATTGTCCCTCAAGTAAAAGGCTAACGTGGCCACCCCTCACCCCTCTCCTCTCACTGTGAGTGGAATGGGAGAGTGAGCTTTTCAGATTGTCCCTGTGGAGACTTTAGGTCCCAAGGCTCAGAGTGTGGCTTTGGTGGACCAAGGGGAGACTCGGTAGAGTTGAGGAGTGTAATAGGACAGTGTTTCCAAAAGTGTTCTGTTACAGACGTGAAGCTCCAGCCGGTCTTAATGTGTCATCTTGAAGGTGCAATGTGGGTTGTCCTGGGTCGGGGTGGGACAAGGGTGGAGCAGCTGGGAGCCAGAATCCTAGGAGTTCCTCCAGGAGGGATGGCAGGGGAGGGCGGAGACCCAGGGGAGCAGAGGAACATGGTGGGGGAGGGGTGAGCCCTGCGGGAGGAGTAGGAGTTGAAGAGAGTCCTGCTCACATCCTCTTCAGGCAGAATGTTCCTGATGCAGGGTGAGCCGCTGCTGGTGGGGTGGCCAGGGGACAGTCCCAGGGCAGGTGGCGTCACGTGGGCTGCCCCAGTCCAACAGGGCCTTCCTGCACGGTACTCTTCCTGTCCCCACTGCATCCCCACCCCTGCAAAGGAAAGCGGGCAAGGCACCCAGTCCCTCTCTGCACCTCCTAGCAGAGCTTTCACACCCTCCATGTCTGTCTTCACGGCAGGGTCTTGACATAAGATGGCAGGTTTGCAAAGCTGCGCCCAGGTGGAGAGGTCTTAGGGAGGTTTCAGTGACCCAGTGACCTTTCAGAGGGAGTGTGCCCAATGGCTGGCCAACCCTCTGGCCAGGCAGGGCCTTCCTAATTAGTCCGCTTGACACGTGACTCACAGGGGTCTGGGCAGAGTGGAGATGCCACCAACTCTGTCTCCCTGCTGTGCCCACCCCTGACAGGGAGGAACTTGTAAGGTGTGTTCATGGGGATGCACGAAGGACAGTGTGTTGCCGTGGGCTCTGCAAAGGAAGAGGGGACATGGGGGTTTGGAGAAGAGCCTGAGAGAAGGGGTCCAGGAGGAACTGCAGCAGGGTGACAGGGACAGAAAGGACAATGTGGGAACTAGGCTCTTTAAGCCCCGGAAAGGTTGAATCCAGAGTCACTAGCCATTTCATTGCCTCCCCCCCTCAGGGGGCAGAAAACAGCAGGGAGGCTGGGTAGGAGCGGGAGGTAGGATTTGTCTTGGCCAGAGGTTCCCAGGAATAAGTGACTGAGGAACATTCTAGAAATGTCCTCCTTAAAATCCTCTCCAAAGAGAAGAGACCCATCATTTGCTGAAGGATAGATTAAGGCCACTTTATTTAATAGCAGGGGCTGAGATTAAAAGGTAAGAATACGATAGTAATAACAGTAGCTGAACATGCCTTGACTACTCGCTGTTCTAAGCACGTGGTATCTGTGAACTCAGTGAAAGAGTTTTGAAGGGATGGAGAAGGGGGCACCCAAGTTCTGGGTGGGAGGGAGGGTCTGCGGGGTCCCCTGGGTCCTGCCTCCACCTGGTCCTTTGTCCTTTCCTCTGGAGCATGGCCTGAGGACAGTCCTGGGTCCCGGAGGAAGCTGACGCCGGCTAACTGAATGCATAACTTTATTAAATAAATGCTTTGTCATGACAAAAGACAAAGATCAAGGAGTAACATAAATTATAAGTTGAATAAATAGTATACAGCAATCTTCACCTTTTTAATAAAACGTGAGATCCTCTGTTTTTGTTTTTTTTTTCGTTTTTATTTCCTTAGGTACAAAATGCTAAACAGGAGGCGAGTTCTTCCGCATTCAGGTGATTTTTTTTTCACCACAAACTGGTTTCGTTTGTTGTTTGTTTATCCATCCTTTTCACCAGTAAAGATTATGAGCATTTATTTTCTTTAAAAAAGTTGAAAACAAAAAAGAGGAGAAAATAGAGCTATGTTATGTATGTATGTAAAACTATCAAGAACTACAGTAATATGTGCGGTGGTTATTGCTGTCTTAAAAAAAAAAACCCAAAAACAACCAAAAACACAAACTGGTAGGCAACTCGGAATCTGAAGGCTCTTGTCTGACAACTGTCTATCCCTGTGGGCTACTGTGTGATGGTGGTGGTGGTGGAAGGCGGGACTCAGGCTGGTGTCTGGGACCAGAGAGGTGGGGGGAATGGGCCCAGGGCGGCAGCCCCCGCACCTCCCTCTCCCCACCTGGAAGGAGTTAAAGAGAGGAGGCCAGAGTCTGTGGAGATGGCTAAACTATGTACTCCATTAGAAAACCAAGAAAGTATGTTTAAAAAAAGACACAAAAACCTAAGGGGGAAAAAAAAAAGAGGAAAGTGCAAAACATGTCTTGCACATTAGTGGTTTCAAAAATAAAGACAGTACAACGCCCAGGTTGCTGGCAGGTAAAACGCCGCTCCCTTGTTCCACCCCTTCTGAAAACTTCGCCTCCTCCCTCCCGGAAGCCCAAACTGTCCTCTCTGAGCCCAGAGGGTTGCTGCTTCTCCTTGGCCCACTCCTCTCTGAAGTTCCCATTCTGAGCTGGAGCCCTCCGGGAGCTGAGCGGATGGGGAGGGAGGACACTGCCTGCTCCTAGGGGGCTCGGTGGTTGCCATGGCAGCCTCATAGCTGCAAGAGAGCCGGGGGGCGGGAGAAGGGAGGTTGAGGTCCACTTCCCTCAGACCCCAGATGAGGCTGACCTTGCAGGGTTACAGTGGAAACCACCAAGGTGGTGAGGGAAAATGGGCAGGGGGGCGAGGAGGTGGGACCCACAGGGCCTCCCTGCCTCCCCCGTGTGAGGGTTGAATGTCTCCAGGCCTGCCTGTCTGGGCCTGGCTGTCTGAGAAACTTTTCATTCTCTTCCTCTCCCAACGCCCTGCCTTGCCAGGGTGGGCGGGGTGGCTCTGGGGGAGGAGGATCAGTCCTGGCTGGGCCTCCCTCCATCCCCGGGCAGCACTGGGGGCCCACAGGTATGGTCCACACTGCTGGAGTGAGGCGCGCGTGGAGAGGGAGATGGGGAGAGACCTCCTGTTAAAGGGGGGGGGGGCAACATTTACACTTGAGGCCACAGAAAAGCTGGAGCCTAAGGCCTCTAGGTGAGCAGCCAGTGGCCAACAGGCGGCCTGGAGTCAAGGAGAAGCTGCCCAGGACTTGACGGCCCGCAGCGCTCCACCCCTGTATCCCCTGCACTCTGCCCAGGGCACGGGCTCCATTGTCCCCAGTGACTCTCTCCCCGTGGTCTCTCCACTGTGGGCTCAGGCCAGACCTCCCCTTGGACAGGTTTAGTTCCATCTGTCCTGAAGGTCCAGGGTCCTCTAGGGATTGGTCAGGTGACCAGAACCACCCCCTGCAAACACTGGGGCCTCACAGCTGTGGGTAAGTCGTCAAGAACTTTGGAAATCTAAAGAGACCGATGGAGTTACACAGGCTGTGATCCCTACCTCACAGCTGAGAGCAAGGGGCAGAGGCCCATTCAAAGTCCAGTGAACAGTGAGGGGTGGGGAGAGAACCCTTCTCAGGAACCAGGTCTGGGGAGGGGTGGGGGTGGGGGTATGCAGTTCCTGGCTCAGTCTTTTCTTAGGGGGAATGGCACCCCAGTATCCACTTGGCAGATCCCAGTTAGATGACTGCTCAAGATCCAAAGGACGGAAGGGCAGAAAGAGGGAAGTGGGGAAGGTTCAGGATACTGGCCTATGGCATGGAAATGTGCGTTGGGGGTTTGGGGACAGTCGCACAGAATGACGGGGTGCGCTGACACAGCAGCTCAAGTAAGTCCTTGTGGCTGCCATTCCCGTCACTTTGTCCTGTGAAGGTCCACCCCGTCTCCCATCCCCAGCCAACTGTCCTGTCCGGGGGAGCAGGAGACACCCCGCAGGTTCCACAGCTGCATGTTTTCCGCTAGCTGGAATAGACTTGCTTCTCTGCCGTCTCTCTTCATTGCCCCCAGTTCAGTGTTGCAGTGGTCTGCGCGCTGTCGTGCCATCGGGACAGAGTGGGGAGAGCTGGGTTCACAGTGAGAAAGGGTCTCCGTGCCAGGCAGTGTCCGTGCCCCCTTTCCTGGCAGGCTAGCTGCAGCCTCGGAGGGCAGCCCCAGAGCCACCCATTGGTTGAGGAAGTCCGTGGAGAATGGGCGCTCCCTTGGGTCAGGGTGTGGCTGCCAAAGGACAGCCCTGCTGAGCTTCCGTTTCCTGGCTGGCCTGGGCCTTTCTTCCACCCTCCACCCCAGGGAGGACGCCTGAACTGGCCAGAGTGCATGAAGAGCTTAAACGGCTCTGGCCTCATCCCCTCACTGCAGGGTGACGATGGGCATCCGAGCAGAGCCTTGTCCCTCCAGAACACGGCCAGTCGCACGGATCCTCACTCTGGTCAAGCTGCTAAGTCTAGAGCCTACCTAAGTTTACCCACCTTCCCTGGCTCTAAGGCCTGGAGTCGGCTCACTTCCCTTTTACATCCTGGCCCCCCATTTTCCTACTTCCTCTTGAATCCCCGAGGGGTTCTTGGTGGGAGGCCGTGGAAGTTTCCCTTGGCTTTGTCTCCCTTTCTGTCGCTTTGCTTCAAAGCTAGAATGGGGCCGTCAGCCTCCTGCTCCCCCCGCCCTCTGTCCCTTCCCTCCATCTCTCAGGCCTGAACTATCAATCACCTTTACTGCCTCTCTGTACTGACCCCTGTTCACCTCTCCGCCATCTCTCATTTCCGTCTCTCTCCTGCCTGGCCAGCGTGAAGAGTGAGAGAGGCTTTCAGAATGCGGGCTCTGCCCAGATGACATGGGAAGGCTGGGCGGGACCAGTAGGTCACACCTGGGCCCGTTGGGCTCGCTCAGTGTGGGGTCCGGAGATGGTTACTTCCGGAGGGTCTGAAGGGATGAGCTGGGCGCATGGCGGGTGCACACCAGCACTCTCAGCCACTCGGCTGGGTGGTGCGTGTGAACACGTGTGCATGTGGGAAATCATGAAAAACGTCCAACTCTGTGTCCCACAGAGGGTTCAGTTTGCTGCTCCTGGGAGGCAGGCAAAACTGATGTTATATGGGTCATGTTAGGAGAACAGGAGTTTTCTTGGTTTTCCCAGAATGAGGAAGCTCCTCAATGCCTCCATAGGAACTACTTAAAAAGTTAATGCAAACCTTTGAAAGGAAGGAAGGAAAAAAAAAAAAGAAAAAATAGATTTATATGCCTATATATGACTACATGGAGCCTTGTAGATAAATACAAGCCCACATTTTTTTTCAGCCTATCCTCCCCCACAGAGGCTGTGCGAGTTGCAAATTGAATGCGTTGAGGGGCTGAAACCACACACTTCAGTGTGTAGCGTTAGCCACCCCGGAGGAACGAGCCCTCCCACTGCTGGGCCGTGTGTTAATTTCTCAAAGTTTGCACAGGGAAATCTGCACACACACTTAGTCCTTATGTGTCTGCTTAGGAAACCCTATCTATCTAATATCCCTCGGTTATTCATTCGTTTTGATTTGAGAGGAATGGAATGCATTTAGTGTTTATGAATTTGGGGAGAGAGAGTACTACCGGAGCCAGTGGATGAAGGAGGGTTCGAACCGCCCACATTGCTGGCCGGAGGGGGAGATAGACTCAGGAGAGGCACGAACAGCTTTCTGTCCTTTCCTTTCTCCCCCTGTGACCGATCTAAACTGGGAAAGCTCCAAGTGTGTCATCATATACCTCGTGGGCCACAGCTTCTAGCGCCCACACGTTTCCCCCGCTCAGGCCGGGGCGCACAAGGTAGGCGGACCCAGCCATGGCACCTTGGTCTTTCCTTCCTGCCCACATGCCTCCTTCCTTTTCCTGACCGTTCATCTTTCCCTCTCTCCTACACATATGCCTTTTCCCTTGTCTTGTTCTTGTTCTTCCTCTCTTCCCTTCCCTGTTCATTCAACTTGCCTAAAAAAGAAAACCATTTAAAGGGGGGGGGGTCTCCTTAGCTTTTTTCATCTCCATTGTTGCCGTTTTCAAAGTTGAGACCTTGCTAGAGATTCCGAGGTCCTCCGTTTCCTCAATTAGATAGATATATGTATTTTTTTTTCCCTTAAATGAGATGAAATGAGTGGCGTCCTAGGGTGGAGGGAGGCACTGGCTGGAGTTGGGGCTGGGGGTGGGATGGGGTGAGGGGAGGACGGGGAGGGGACGCATCACTCAACGTTGCTGCTGTCGAAGGTGTGGCACTGAAAGTCCCCGTCGACGTACTCCATGCTGGGCAGCTTCATCCCGTACTTGTCCACGCACCAGCAGATGCCACGCTTGCGGCCGCGGGAAGGCTTGCACTGTGGTGGGGAGAAAGGCAGGCAGTGAAGATGGCTGTGCCCGAGGAGGCTCCACTCTTGCCTGGCTCTTCGTTTTCCACCCCAAAACCGACTCTTAGGGAGTTGAGGGGGCTGTATCCAACCCTTGGGGTCCTGGGGTCCTCACAGCATGGGGAGGGTCTGGGAAAATGATCATTTAGGCAGTTGGCCCTTGGCTACCTCCTGTAACCTCTGTTTTATGTCCCCTATTCAGAATCCTCCAAACTGGTATTCTTCATAGAGCTACGTAATCTGATGATCTGATCATGACGGTCTGATAATAATAATAATAATAATAATAATAATAATAATAATAATAAAATAATAACAGGAGGCATCACTTCTGCAGCTTTATGTCATGTACCAGCGCTGCTATTTAATACCTACTATATAGTAGGGACTGTCCTAAGTGCTTTACAGAGATTAACCCATTATTCTTCATAATTGTGGGAAAGTAATAAGTATAACTATTCTACATGTTACATGAGAAAGTGGAAGCAGAGATATTCAATAACTGGGGTAAGAGGGCACAGCTAGGGAGTGGGAGAGCCAAGAATTGACCCAAGGTAGTCTGGTTCTCGACCCCTCACTTAGATGAGGGTACGCTTATGGAGCGTCAGGGTCATGTGGGAGGGAACTTATAAGAAAAGTCAAATTCTCAGAGTCCACCCATGCTTACCAATCAGACACTCTGGGGAGTGGGTGGGGGTAGCAGTTAGTGTTTTAACAAGGCTGCTGGGTGATTCTGATGCCCAAAGAAGGCTGAGAACCACTGCCTTAACCCTTTGAGTGCCATGTGTAATTTGAAATTTGGATCAACATGAGAAAGAGTTATGTTAATATATAACCTGAGGTACAAAAACAGAGAACAAAACATAAAATACGAATTATTCCATTGTTATCTACATTTATAGCCATCGAAAAAAGAGTCCCTGGGAGTGACGCTGGCACTTTGGGGAAAACTTTTCAGCGCCCTTCACAGCGACGTTGGCACTCAAAGGGTTCGGGTAATGTAGACCCAGTTTAATAAGCTAAGTACCCCTGGTTAACCAACAGGGAGGCTGCTCAGAAGGAAGCTTGGCTGTGAATGGGACCCACAATGATTTCAGGTGGTACATGGTGAAAATATGTTTTAAAGACATATATATGTACATGCTTACGTGTGCATATCAGAAAATAACACATACAACATATGGTGTGACACAGTGATATAATGTCTCCTTTCAAAATTCATGTAAATAAGGTGAATCATTAAAACTTCAGTAGATTGTAGTACAGGAGGGAATGGGAAAAATCACAACTGTGGTACGGATATTTGAGGTTTGAAAAACACGATTGTTAATGACAGAAGCTTAGGCACTGGGAGGCAGAGGTTTTCCTTGGAACTTGCGGGCATGGGGCGGGGGCATACCTGCTTTCTCTTGTAGAATCCTTTGCGGTCACAGTTGGGCAGGTACACAGCACGGGGCACCATGCGAGGGCTGGCTTTGAGCTCCTGCAGGGAAGCCTCCATGTGTCTGCGGCAGGGGCCCTGTGTGTGGACGGGAGGGGTGAGAGGCATGGCCAGATGCAGGTGGAAACCACCTATCCATGCAGAATGCGTGGTTCTGCGGTGCAGGGACTAAAAGGGGCTGCAGGGAAAGCCACCACCTTTTGTTGCAATTAGTTGCTGTCCACGATCTTTCCTCCCTCTCACCTGTTATGCAACCTGGGTGTACAAAGTGTGCAGAACCTGCACTTGGACCAGGTGCAGAGGCACACTGTCCCATCTGTCTTCCATACAACCTATCAACTTTTCCATGTTGCCAAGTAGTTACGTCCAAGGGTGGTCATCTGTGGGTGCTCCAGGACAGCGATTTTCAACGGGTGTGCACAACACAATTTAAAACATGCACCACCTGCCTATTCAGTCAGGGGCACTGGCCTCTTTTCCCTTAGATTGTCAAATAAAAAAGTGACAGCAGCCTACACTACAGTAGCTATCCGGTGTGAATGAATCAAAAGTATACCTATTATTTTGTCAGATAGGCAAAAATTATATATTTTTTGGTGTGTCACAGAATTTCAGTAATTCATTTATGTGTTCCACGAGGTGAGAAAGGCTGAAAATCGCTGCTCTAGGAGAATGTTCAGAGCCCGCCTGAGTGAGGACACAGTTCTAGGTTGTTCACACGTCTGGTGTTTGCATGTGTGCTTGCTGTGGCTGGCTGGCCCTTCCCTTGAGTACCGCCTCTTCTCCTGCTCACTCAGAGAAGCCCTCAGTCCTGATCACTGTAGGTTCTAAAAACTCTCCACTGCAGGTGGTAGGCCCTTCACTAGGTCTAGCCTATGCACCTCCTGCTGTCACGCATGCTCAGTTAGACGGGCTTACCTGCTCAGACTCCTGTCTCATCTCAGGTGCAGAGATGACCCGGGGGTGAGCAGTGTTCTCGGCTCCCCCCACAAACTTGGACTGGGTCATCTTCTTTCTGCGGTCCTTCTTCACAGCCTCGGCCTTCAGCTCGGAGATGCGTGAGTGCTTGGGCCGGAAGACCTTGGGGGCGTAGGTCTCCTCAGCCACGTCGGCGGTGGTTGGGTCCTCGTGCTCCTGGGAGTCTCGCTCTGCAGGGACAAGGAAGCAGAGGGTCAGCCTCTGCGGCTGAGAAACAGATGCACAGAGCCCAAGGCCCTGAGGTTGGGATGCAGAGATGGGGTCTCTGCCCTCCTGGAGCTGAAATAAGAACCAGGGCACACGTCAACGCTCACATAAGTGGTGGGAAGTTGCTGGAAGGATTGGAGTCCTGGGCAGTGAATCTAGGAAGACTTCATGGAGTTGGGGGGGGGGGCTGTTAAAAAAGTCAAGCTGATACGCAAGGGAAGTTTGACAAGACGGAGAGGACATCCTGGGGACAGGAAAGGGGAAGAGGGAGGGAAGTGGCCTTTGGGAGGGCTCAGGCCTGGTCAGGGGTTTGCTTGTTGGGGCTGGCTGAGCAGTGGCTGCAGGCGAGGCTTTGATGTAAGAACACAACCTGGAGATCTTGGCTATCAGAGGAAAAGAGGAGACAGCCAGGGTGTGGACAAGAAAGTCCAAGTCTAACCTCTTATGAAGTCTCCTGGAGTTGAGATATATTTGGATTTGGGGAACTGGAGTGGCAGAAGGGTCCTGGGGGTCTGAACTAGCAGGATGGGGGGGGGGCAGAGACCATCATGAAGAACAGGAGCAGGGGACCTGGGAAGCCAGAGATGTGGGGCTTGGAGGGGAACAGTGCCTGCATGTGGGGGAGTGAGGAACTCCAAGGCCTCCCTCTCTGCTTGGCTCAGAGCTGGCTCTGTGCTCCAAGCCCCGGTAGCCTGCAATATAACCCAGCTCCAGGCCAAGAGAGGCCGACAGCTGGCTGGGTCTGACACAGTTATATATAGGGGTGACTTGGTGACAAATCTATACTTAGCTGACTTATGACCTTTAAAGAAGTAGGACTTTGTTCGTTTATTTGTTGATCTGTTAATTCTACCTGTCCAGCCTTTCTTGGTCCACAGATTTCCATTTAATTATCTCACAAGCACCCTCTTCTGGGTCCCTAATTCTTCTCTCAGTTCCTTGACCCTACCAGCCTATGCAGACCTTCTGGGTGTGTGTGTGTGTGCAGGGTGTGGCCAGGAGGCCCATGTTGAGACCAGGTACATGGGGACCCCAAATAACTCAAATGGGGTGCAGGAAAATCCTATTTCCACCCACTTTGCTGTCACTAGGCTACCCCGGAGCAAGGTACTGTGATGGGAAATAGAAGGAGAGAATTGGAGCAGGTGAGGATGCGGGGAGGTGCAGGGAGAGGGAAGCTGGGTGAGAAGACACTGTTTTGTGTCCCCAGGGCAGGAGCTCTCAGCCCAGAAGAAGTTACAGGTGTGTGTTAAAAAAGGCATTTGGAGACCTGGCCGAACTTGATCAGGATGGCAGGTGGCAGGAAGCACCCAGGCAAGCACCTGTTCATCTTTTGGCTCAGGATTTGTCACTTTTAATTGAACAGGTATCGGGTCTTTAAGGCCCTGGCATAGACATTCCCTGCCCTGAAGACGCCTCTGCAGGTTTGCAGGGTTCTGGGTGGTTCGTTGATTTGAGTTTTTTAGCCACAGGAGAGGAAGGGATATAGTCACTGGAGAAGAAGATGATGGGGAGGAAGCAAAGAGCAAAGCCAGAGGCAGGCTCTCCCTGAACTCAATTCAACACCAGGATCCCTGTCCTCTCCTTTCGGCCTCTCATGCTCTTCCCACCGTGTCTTGACTCATCAGTACACGATGTGCCTTCTAGGAATTAGCTAACAGAGTAATGCTTTGCGGTACACCTGCTTTTCTTGGTTGTGGGATGAGCTAGAATGGGAGTGGGATGCAGGGACAAGCCCAACTGGTTTGGGGGACTCTGTGCAAATCGAAAAGCTAGGGCTCTGTTGTCTAGTAACTCACATCCAAACCCGAGGTCTCGGGGCAAGGTGGGGAGGAGAGGAAAAGCTAACCGTGGCACTGATGGGTTGCTGAGCCCGTCTTCCTGAGTCACTCAAGATATTTCACTCAGCCTCTGTGGGCATCACCAAGCATTCTCAAAAAGCATTTGGCCACTGGGCTAGGGGAGAGGGTAAGAGATGGCTGCCATTGAAATGTTGGGAGCATTCTGGGGGTGCATGGCCATACCCCTTCCCTCCCTCCCCAGTCAAGATTGTAACCAGATGAAGTAAGGGGAGGAGGGAGAGGGAGCTGGGTGCTGACCAGTGCCTGGAAGAGAGATGAGCATTTTCTTCAGGGCCTGCTCTGGCCTGGAGGGCCAGGAAATTGTCTTCAGGGACACCTGTGACACTAGGCTCTAGGAGTCACCTGCCCAATGGGAGATGCCCTGGGAAGCTGCTCACCTCCAGCTCCTGGAATCCTTCCAATAGACCATCTAGTCCCTCCCCTGTGTCCAAGTAGTAATAAGAACATGCACCTATCCCAGTGGTACTTTTTCTACTTCCTAAAGCAATCAGGCATAGGCATGCAACCCTTCCTCCTCTGGCCACCTGTTTTGGGGGTCCCCTCTGTCCCTTTGGTCAGGGGGGTGTCATCTGCCAGATGTCATTTCACCTTCTTTCACAGGGTGTCTCTCTCTGGCCTTGGTGGACACAGAAGCATGTTGGCTCACAGCCCTGACTGTATCAACCGCTCTTCTCAAGGCTTCTCCCTTCAGAGCTTTTTCTAAGGAGAGCTGTGGGCCAGCCTTCACCTTGGGTCCCCCTTCCCGGGAGGAGGATAGGGCTGTTAATGGTTTCATAAAACTTCGGGGCAAACTTACTTTGACTTTTCTTTTCTCTGAAAGTGTTCAAGTATTGCCGTGGGACTAAGCAATGATGGCACTGAAAAGCCAAACGTAGATTTCTGTCTCCTCTTTAAGGAACTCAGAAACACGTTCACAAAGCCTCGTCCTTCCTTTCCATGGTCTCAGCAGGGCGGGTTCCTGAGAGTACACCTTCCCCAGGTTACGGGCTCTCAGGCTGCTCTGAGGGCAGGCTTAGAATTTTGATGTGCCTCCCAGTTCCTGGTGCCACTTAACCCCTATTACTTAGGCAGCGCGAGAGTCGAGTATCAAAGATACTCACCAGGGTCCGGTAGTCCCCTGTAGCCTCCAGAGAGACAGTGGAAACTTGGAGCAAAGCCAGGGCAGAGCCACAGAGATTAAAGGACTGGAAAGCAGACCCAGGGCTGGAATGTAGAGCCAACAAGCCCTACCCAGCTGCTCTGTGGCCGAGTCATAAATAGGCTTTCTATTTGGGAAGGGTTTAAGTTTGAGATGAAACAAGAAGGCACGAGTAGGCTGGCAGCTCCTGAGCCAGCGCGTCAAGAGAGAGTGGATCGAGGCTGTGGAGGGGATTTCGGTGAACTTTAAGGGAGGGCTTCCTGGGGAGGTTGCCCGGTACACAAACAGCAACCGGAGGAACAGCACTGGGCCGTGGGTTCCGGAGCCTGTTTGACAGACAGGCCGGTACCTCCACATGGCCAGTAGGTGGCGGAGGAGACCGACGATAACACAACACGCCACTGGTGCTTATTGCTAGGGGCTGATGCGTTACTTGAGAATCCGGAATTTTTGTGCCTGTTTCTCTGACAGCCACCCAAACCCTCTTTTGCTCGCTGGTGTCTGAAGCATGTAAAGAGCCAGGGAGCTGGACAAGTGAGGATGGGAAAGGACCCACAGGAGGGGAGGGTGGAAAAGGCAGGTATGGAGGGGAGGGGCGGGGGAGGGAGGGGGGCAGGACTTTCTTTATCTGTGCATAACCCCCTTCCCCCAGCTGTTTCTTTCATCTGCAATTGAAAATTGATCAGGGAAAGAAGTGAAACATATCCAGAACCTCCCTTGCCATCTCTAGATGTCATTTTGAAAGGATTCTGCAGAGGATAGAAAATGTGGAATGCTCCGTATTATTTCCTTCTCCTTTAATTCTGTGATCTTGCCTGATGACCAAGGAAGCGAGAGCTATCATATTGTCCTGATATTTACCTTTGGGGCAGGTGGTGATTCTGTTCTGACTCTTCCTCCCCCACCTCCCCACCAGCCAGTCCTGCCAACCAGCTCTCGATGGCCCAGCCCTGGCCATGTTACTGAGGCCATCTCCACTCCTCCTTCCTCCCTAAGGTGCTGCCCATTCACACTGGTGCAGTCACATTCACTGAGGCACAGATGGCTGTGTGGGCCCTACCTCCCTGTGCCAACATGCACGCCTGCTTGAGGACTACACCCTTCTCACATCCCAGCAAACACAGAGGACCCAGAGGCGTCGCAGGGTGGGCAGATCTACTCACGGTACAGGTGCACAATGCATACCCCCCGCCCAGGCTCTACTACTGTCTCCAACAAGCCCCCTTGCTGCTGCTGTTTTCTGGTACAGGCAAGATGCTTTAGCAACATTAACAGGCACGTGCTCTTAAGAAACATTTTGATCCCACCCTGCTCCCTCGTTATACAGATGGATGGGTCCAGCCTGGCTCTTGGTCCCACCCTGGTGCCCTTAACAGCCTGCTCCTGGGCTGACGGTAGTTCCCATTCTATCTTAACCTCATAATCAAACTTCAGAGAAAATTGGGTGGCCCAGATCTTGCGACTTTGCTTACGGAAACGGAAGAAACTGAGGCGTACTTGGAATTCTCAGCTCAGGAAGAATGTAGGGCTCTGCCAGGCCACCTGGGTCTGGAGAGAGGAAAGTCTCTTTTTCCAGCCAGAAGACAAGATGGGTTTGCCCAGAACCTCTCTACAGGAATGAAAAAGGGAGCTGGCTTTCCACTGGCTCTCATTCTAGCTCCCTGAGCGGAATTTAAACATGCATCTTCTTAAGGCCAGAGGCCTGTCATTTATCTTTGTCTCTGTGACGTATGGTACTCAATAAAGAATCGTTAAATGGAGAAGTGCATGGATCTACACAAGAGACAAAGCAAAGCAGGTCTAGAAGCTTTTCTGCCCTAACCTGGGGTTTGGTAGGGCTCAGTGGATGCCTGAGAAGTCACTGGTGCCACTGTCTTTAAGCATAATGACTGCCACAGAGGGAGCAAGGAAGCAGAGGAATGAGCCCCACAGGACAGGGACAGAAGTAGGGGTTCCCTGGATTTGCTGGGATTCTCTTTGATCTGAGGCTTCACTGTCCAATACAGTAGCCACTAGCCACATGTGGCTATTTAAATTAATAAGTATTAAATCCAATTACACATGCAACTCTAGCCACATTTCAAGTAATTAACAGCCACATCTATCATTGCAGAAAATTCTACTGGACAGCTGGTGGGAGGGCACTGATCCATGCCGGGGTGTGGCTAGATGCTCCATGTCCTCTCTCCACCTTGCCATCTTTCCTAGCCAACCTGCAGCCTCCTTCTCTTTGTTACAACATGAGGCTGATTGGAGAATGATGGATCGGCTGCTCCTTGTTTAAAAAACCATAAGGTCTGTCTCAGTCTCTGGAAGTCTGACTGTTACCCAGCTGTAGATGCCAAATGACTCAATTACACTGCATGTGTGTGCCTTTGCATAGAGAGACGGGGAGGTGGGGGCGAGGGGTGTTGGGGCGGTAGGGAGGGGCCGCGGGGGGCCTCCTAGGGGAGCTGCGGTGTCCCTCCTCCTGCCCATGCCACCCCCAACAGCGTCTGCCTTGTCCCCGTCTCTCTTGGAAGACACTGTTTTCTTTTCTTCTGTGGTCACTCAGAGGAAAACTGTGCATGTTCTGGGCTCTTTTTTACCCCAAATTATGGGCCAAGAAGGAAAAAAAGCACTGACTTTCCAAGAGGAAAACAAACCCAAACAACTGTCATCCTCAGTTGCAAGAAGAGGAAGAAGGAGAGTCCTGCTGATTTGGGGTGAGTGGCAGAGGTGGGAGCAACTTCAGAGTCGGTGACTGGACAGTGAGGGCAACAGGCTTACCCTTCCCAGCCCCCACCCCATTTCAGGCCAGGAGAACTAACGTGGTTGGGCGCCACAAACCAACAGTGGAGTTGGCCAGCGTAGGTCTGTCACATCTTTATCCTGAGCGGAGAAATAAAGACATCATATAGCAAAGCAGATACACATAGCCAGACTACCTGCCCTTAACTTCAGTCACCCTTCTTGGGGGGAAGATGGGGCTGCTAACAATGGTTCAAGAAACCTTGGTGCAGATTTACTTTGACTACAGTTAGTCTCTTTGCCTTGGTTTTCTCATCTGAGTTATGGGGAAGAAGACAATAGCCCCTTTTCCACAGGGTTCTTATGAGAATTGGGTTGATATGTAAATTACCTGTCAGCACAGGTCCCCATTGCTTTTCATCTCCCTAGTTCCAGTCATCCACTAAAAATCTGGTTGCTTGGCACCTGGTTGACAGATATCTATGTGTACATCACAAGATCTAAGGCTCCCCGGATGCAGAAAGTTCTGTGGGAAAGGAATGGCTCTATCCTTGTCTCTGGGGGGTCTGATTGCCAACCCCAGGTGAGAGGGACTTTGCACAAGGGCTTCTGGGAGCCAGTCCCCACATGGAAAACTCACCTGGGAGCTCTTCCCTCTGTCTAACCCCATTCCTTCATGCTGCACTAAGGCAGCTGGTCTTCCCTATACGGATGGAGAAAGAAAAGATGGCCAAACCATGACTCATGGCTGTGCTCTGGTACACATTTCTTGACTCCAGGAAGACAGTTGGTAATAAACTGGCACACAAGAAATACACACCGATGCAGAACTCCCAAGATGAGTGTCTCCAGCCAGGTTTCTCTAGAGGTGGGGAAGGTGAGCAGGCTCAGTAGAAACGCCTGTCTTTTCCCTAACATCCCAAGCCAGAAAGTAATGGAGGGGCAACCTCTGAATGGAAGAATGGGAGATGAGGGCCTGGAGGAAGCTCTGGTCCATTCCTCTTACCTGGCAACACTCCCACTCATGACTCATCACAGCCCATTCAGAATATTCCAATTAGGCAGTCACATTCCCTGCATGACCAGAAGGGGGCGACAGGGAGCAGTGGTTTGAACTCTTTCCTGGTCCCCCTGAGAAGGCAGGCCCTGGAATGAGTCAAAGAAGGGAATTATCTCCTGTCCAGCAATCAAAGCTCAGACACTTTTTCGTTTTGACACTTTGGGGGGCAGGAGGAGAGAGTGGAGACAGCAGTTCCCTCTCGGGTGCAGGAGGGGCTTACTGGTGGCCCCTGTGGCTCTTGACACCTGAAATGTGGTGGTGGGTCTGGATTTAAAAATTTATTCCATTTACATTAATTTAAATTTTAAAACCGATACTTGATTTGGTTACTGGGCAATTTCTAGGTATGTTTGGAACAACTTGGGCACACAAATCTATTTCTCAACTATAAATTACCAGTCAAGTGTTTCCAATGACAATTTAGTGTCTGAAGTGAGAGATGCTGTAAGTGTAAAATACAACTCAGAGTTCAAAGACTTCATATGAAAGAAATCATGTGAAATATCTTATATGTAATTGTTTATTTGAGGTATGTTAAAACAGGTGATTAGAATTAATTTCACCGGTTTCTTTTTACCTTTTTAAAAAATGTGGCTACTAGAACATTTGGCAGATGTAGCTTGTATTGTATTTCAACTGGGCAGGAGTGAGAGTCATCTCTGCAGGGGCGACAGAGAGACATTACAGCCGTGATAGCACAGGTCAGGCTCAGGATACCTGGAGCCCACATGAAAGATCTCTGCAAGCCAGCAGAGGTCATATGAGGCTGGGTTCTGAGTGCAAATGTAGTCTGGGTCTTGTTTTAGGGTTTGGCAAGGGAAAGGCTGAGCGATCAAAAATGAGATAGGCTATTTTGTTTTGAACTCCCCTTGGGCTCGCCTGGGGGGCGGGGGGTCTAACCTACTGGAAACAGGTGTATCTTATTTGCCTCCTTCTTGAAAATCCCCCAGGGGAGCAGCTGCCATGGCCTCATTGGGATGCATCAGGATGGCTCTTAGAAATTGCTCAGATCATTTCCAATAATCTGGGAGCCTGTCTCTTCTCTTCTGAAAGATCTCCTACAGGTTGGAATGTGTTCAAAAGCCCCAATGGCCCTCTTGCTTTCTTCCTTATCATCTCTGTGACATGCATTTTCCTCCCTTTTCTTCTGATGTAGGAATCTCCCCCCCCCCACTCCCTCATCCCACCCCAGCGCAGTTCTCATCATCCTGCTTGCTTGGCTCCATGAAAGGCCTGTGCTGGCTGAGGCTGGTGGCCATGAGAAGCAGGCCACACTGTGCCATGTCCTCCTCAGAGACTACAGACTGCTGCACAGCCAAGCTGCAGTGAGGGCCTGCCTGCCTTCCCACATCAGGAGAGTTCCCAGGGAAATGAGGTTTGGCACACGGGCCTGAAGTCCCTTTCCTCCCTCCTTGCCCCCTATCCCTCACCAAACCACTGGCCTAAGCCAGCTTTGTTTGCAAGACTATAGAAAAAAGGACAGGGCAGAGAGTGATGGAAACACAATAGGGGTGTTGCGTTCTCCACTTTGGGGCTACTCACTTCTTCCCCTAAAATGGAGCACCCTCCATGTTCTGAGCTGTTATTTCACCTTCACAGCCCTCGCTATGGGATGATAGCATTGGGTGATACTTGCCAAAAACCTCATTGCAGGTTAGATTGGACCCAGGCAGGAGCCCCGGTGACTCATGAAGAAAGCCAGGAATAGCAGAATGGGGCCCTAAAACCAATAGGGAAGAGCTGAGCTCTAGTCCCGATTCCGCCACTAACCCTGCATTTAATTTTGGGCAAGTGACTCTGCACTCTGGGCCTCAGCATCTCCATCTGTAAAGTGAGGGCCTTGACCTCAAGGATCACATGGGCTCCTTCCAGCTTTAGCATTCTTTGGCCAATACCCAGACAATTCCTGGAGAGATGTTACAATCTTGCTGAGCCAAGTGGCTAGGCAGGAAAGGTCACTTCGCCCTTTATAGAGATCTCCAGTCACTCCTTTGAATAAAAAAAAAAAAAAAAAAAGAAGAAGAAGAAGAAGAAGACATTATAACAGAAATCATGGAAAGAAATGGAACTGGAAAAATGTGGGGGGGTTCTCTGGATATAGAGGAAAGAGGAGTAGAAGCTTAGAACTGGCTTCCTTGTTTATTTGCTTATTTATCTTTGCAAGTATTGAATAAATCAGTTTTGAAAAACATATCTGGATGGCAATTTGAGGGTGGTCTCTGGGGATTTCAACTTCTGGACCAACTGTAGTAAAAAGGCAAAACAAAAACGCAAACAAAACCCCTCCAAATTGCCTCCTTGTCTCTCACCACAACCATTCTTCTTCCTGATCTGCTCCTCCTTGGTGTGTGGAAACTTTACGGAGTTCTTCCAGTTCCTGGATGCTTAGGCCTGAAGTATGGTGATCTCTTCTTCAAAGTTTTATGTCCCACACATTAAATAACTCAAAGTTTCAAAGGCATTGCTCAGGTACAAAGTAAAATCTTCAGACAAAAGTCACCCCTTCTTCCCACTAGCTGCCCCCCCCCCCTTAAGGTGACCAGGGCTTCTGCTGGGATTCCTGCTCTCATGCCCTTTGCTGTGACCCCCATGGTGACCTCTGGCTCCTGGGGTCAGTCCCAACCTCCCCCTGCAGCTGCAAGCCCACCTGCCTGCTCAAATCCAGCCCAAGCCCTGAGAGTAACACACAGCTGCTCTGACTTAAAACTAAAGAGGGGGGGGCGGTGTGTGTGTGAGGGGGGTAGGGGGATGCCTTGGCAGTTGGAGGCAGTGGGGAAAGGGAGGGGGTTGCAGAGAGGGATAAGGTAGGGGAAAATTTAAATGGAAAGAAAATGTGGCCAACTGTGCTCGCTCTCCCAACCTGAGCTGACACAGCAGAAAGGGGTGGGGGTGGGGGGGTGTAAGACAAGTCAAGTTAAACGCAGCTTCACTCTGTCTGCCCAGCTCGGTTTTGTTGGCGCAGGGCACAGCCCGCCTCTCTGAGAATCGTTTCAAAGGGAGGGGGCGCGGGTGGGAAAGGAATCTGCCTGCTTCAGTTTTCCATGATCTTGTTCAACCCAGACACAAATTTGGCCAATAAACCTAACTCTGGACCTTGACTTCAACATGGCATTTGTACCAGGTTTGGAGCGGAAGCCAGGGTGATGGAGGCCAAACCCCTAGAAGAAGCAAAGGTTGAACTTATTTTTATTGATACTTTAAAAAATTCTTTCCCAGAAGCATATTTTGTCTTTCTTTCTCTCTTTATTTTTCAATGATGGTACTGAAACCCAGAATTCACTTCACCCCGCGTCCCCTACTTAAAAGTCTCCCAGGAGCTTGAGAGATCTCCTAGACTGGGGTAAAGATGCGCGCCCGTGCCGCCCTCCCGCTCACAAAGCCACAAGGCTCCTTCTGCAAACAATGCCCGGAGCAAAGCCCGGCCCTTCCTCGACTTGATCCATCTCACCAACCTTTATTGAGCTTGGCTCAATAAATAACACGTCTCCCGCCTTCCTCCAGTCTCCTACGTATTGCCTTCTTTTCTATATCTATCTTTGCCCCTGGACTGGCTGAAATAAAATGCAGGGCCCTGCGCACTCCCAGTCCCAAGCTCTCCGACGGACTCCCTCTCTGGTTGCGAAGCAACGCGCGCAGCAAAACACCAGTCTCAGCCCGCCCGCCCTCCACCCTTCCTCCCAGAAGCTTTGGCTAACTGCCACCTCGCTCTCCTCAGCTCCCTATTACTAATTCAATTTCATTCTTTTTTGGGGGGGTGGTGGTGAAAAAAGATATTGAACTATCTATATATGCGTATATATTTTTGTTGTGTGTGTCTTTTATACCTGTAGTATCTATATTTATATGGAAACTGAGGTAGAGAGGGGCATACCCAAGTTCGTACTGCTGGTTTTGGTGGGTGGGGGAAATGGTGGTGGGGTGTGTTGGGGAACAGGAATTTTGGTCAAAGGCGCTGACACTACTCTATCTCTATGTTCATTTGTCACTCCTTAAGAAGTGCCTCTGCGCCATCTCCAACTTTTTGGGAGCTAACCCAACGGTTTTCGAGCTGAAAAGCTATATCCAGGAACGCCCACTTCCATCCTATCTGTCCTGGAGAAAAGCTTCAGCCCCAGCCACCCGCAGAGCGCAGCCATCGGCAACCGTGGATAGTTAGGCACCTGCCTCACGTGGGGTGGAATCCCTGGGAAGGGCTGGGGCGGGAGTGGGGAGGGGGCGGAGAGGTTGCTAGGTACTGGCTTAGAGGTACCTTGAAGGTGGAGGTTGAGTAAGGGGCTGCAGAGAAATCTAAAGGGCATGTTGCTTGGGACAAAAGCTGTGTGTGTGTGTGTGTGTGTGTGTGTGTGTGTGTGTGTGTGTGTGTGTGGTGGGTTGAACTGGAAAGTTGGATGCGCCTATTTGCTCTCCCAGCAATTGCGCTCACAGGCGCGCGCGCGATCTGCACCAACCACATCACACCAACCACACTGTTGTGCAAATAAAAATGGGGCCAGAAAGCGGCTGAGTGATACCTGGCATACTTTCTATGTGACCGGATTGTTAACCAGAGCTCTCACTGTTCCAAGTCAGGAAATCGATTCATATCTCCTACCCGCTTCCCTCCAAACTTCTTCCAAATCCACATTCCCCACAATGAAAGCGGGCGGGACCGCCTTTAAAAAGTGGCTCTTAATAAAAATAACTCCACAAACTGGCTTCCGGGGTCTGCACGTTGCCCTCCGTTGTTTTTTTTTTTTTTTTTTTTTTGCAGGCAGGCAAAGTGGGAGGGGCGGCCGCCTGTTAACAGGCAAAACCTGCAGGGTTTGGGGAGATCTAGTTTGAACCTAGAAAAACGCCTGTCTCTCCTTAAGCGTCGACGCACTTCTTTCCTACGTGATAGTTCTGCGGTTTGCCGTTTAAGAAAACTCATGTTGGAGTGCTCATAGTGAAAGGGGATAGGAAAGGAGAAGGGCATTGTCCCAGGAAGTAACTACGTAGAATAAACATTGTTTATCCAAGTCTTAATCCATTTTGGAGTTAATAACCAGTCTGACATTTCAGAATGAAGATTTTCGTGTATAGTTCTTTAAACTATTTTTTAAAAATTTAAGATCAGGTAACTCCAGAAAAAAGAAACCCAGTCTAAAACGGGCAGAACTGTTCACATTAAACACGTAGCTCAGTCAACTTTGCATACCTCAAGACTCCCGGAGCTGAGAATTTGGGGGCAGGGCTACCTGGGGGAGGGGCTACTTGGGGGCGGAGGAGACAACTGGGCGTGGCCTTTTGAGTCTTTGCCCCCTTTATTTTGCATTTTGTGTTTCCAAAGCCCCTTTCACATTTACACCACACCCATTTGTGATCAAGTTTGAGAGGTGGGGGCCCGAGGATCTGGGGAATTAGTACTGAAGCGGAAGTTGTGAGGTCTGAATTTAACATTCCACTCTTGCCTTCCAACCCTATATGCCCACCTTTTGCCCTAGGTAAAATCTGAATTGGGGCGGGGATAAAGTAATTAGATTCAGGGACGAACGTCCAGCACAGAACGCCAAACCCTTCTTTCCTACATCGCCCGCTCCCCGCCACTACACTGACTTCCCCTTCTCCGCGGTGCGTGCCCAAAGCAATCTTCCCCTCCCAGGGAGAAAAAAAATGGTATTTTGCATTTTAATCTGTTTTACCATCTACCACAATCAATCATATAAAGTCACAAGTAATGGATGTGCACGTAGGAGGGACGTCGAAGCCCGCACCCGAAAGGCATTAGCTACCAAGGGTGCGTGCGTGTGTGTGTGTGCGCGCGCGCGCGCTTGCGTGTGCTTGCGTGTTGGGGCAGAAGAATAGAAACGTCAGAAGAGACCCGTAGCGGGGCAGGGGCTGGGAGGGACAAAGGTGGAAGGAGCACAGAAAGCCTCTCTTTCTAGGTCCCCAATTAAAGCAATATTTTAACGAAGAGATTTCTTTTTCAACTTCAGAAAAAGAAAAGAAACGTGTTGGTTGCCTAGGAGGTGGTGGTGGAGGGAGTTGATAATGCAAACATGCACCCTTTCAGACTGGAGATTGAGTACCTGGGGATTTGGACCTTGAGACTGAATAGGAGCCAGAATCAGTACTCAGACGAGAGTGGGGGGGGGAGTGGGGTGGAGTAGGGTAGGGGCAGGGGCGAGGAGCATAAGCGAAGACCGGGGAGAGGCTTGGATACACAGCAGCCTAGGGTACCTGGATCAGCCAGGGGTAAAGACCCAGCCCGCCCCACTCCCGGGCTGCACCCCGGCTCTAAGCCGCTTTCTGGGCAAAGCGCGCGTGGCCGCCCGTCCCCTGTCCCCTGCCCGTGCGCCGTGTGACTGAGTGGTACACTGAGCGCGCTCACCGATCTTGACTTGCTCGCGGTAGCTCTTTTCGTTCAGGCAAACCCCGCGGCCGTGCAGCAGGGCATGCAGCGGTTTCTCTTCATCCTGACGTGGGAGGCAGCGCAGCCCCTGGGCGCAGCGCTCAGTGTAGACGCCGCACGACTGCCCCTCGGCCAGGGCGCAAGTCATGCAGCAGCCACAGCCCGGCTCCTTGACTAGCTCGCAGCCCAGGGGGCTGGGGGGGGCACATGGAGAGGGCTTTCTCATCGCAGGGCTCGCAGTGCACGAAGGAGCCCAGGCCCTGGGCGGGTCCCGCACAAGCGGCCAGCAGCAGTAGGACTGCGGTGAGCACCATCTTCTCCGAGTCTCTCCCTTTACCTTGGGGTGGGGCAGGAGAGCGCGAGTGCAGGGACAAAGGGGCCAGGAGGGTGCCGGAGGGGAAAAAAATTTTTCTGGCAGGTAGAACAGGTGCCTTCCCCCAGACAACTGAAAAATGTGGTAAGAGTTGGAGGGCTGGGGTGCCTGCAAGCAAGTCCCAGCTACAAGGATTAAAGATTTGCAACAGGTTGTGGGGGGGTGGGCAGCGCCAGGTGCACGCACTGGGAGTGGGGCCGGACAAACAACCCCCAAGCCCGACCTGGTCAGCAGTGCAGGGGGACAAGTCAAAAATTGTTCACCCCAAAGCAACCACCGGAATAAAGAGCTCGGAGGCTGTGGAGGAGACGGGGTGGGGTGGGGGGAGAGAAAAATGGATCTGTCTTCAAAAATCTCGTTTAAAATCTAAAGTACACCCTGCTCCTTCCTAACCCTCAGCTGCTGGCCGTGCGCGGCTGCGCGGAACAGGTAGAAGGCGGCGGCAGCAGCCGCAAGGGTAGGGGAAAATGTGGAGGTTAAGAAATAAAAATTAAAAACAACAATAAAAAACAAACAAAAAAACAGATCCCAAACCCTAACACCTCCTTTCTCCCACTCTGCAACCACCTCTTCGAAACCCGCAGGTTCTGCGTGAAGTCGGGAGAAGGGTGCAAACGGAAGAGAGGGTAATTAGAAGGAGCGAAAAAGAGGAAAAGCCCCACACCGCTTGGCAGCTCTTCCTAGCTCTTTCCCCCGCAGAAGTTTCCAAAGCGACTACCGGCTCGGGTCGAGCAGGCGCTTTTAAATAGACGGCCCTGGCTGCTAGCCAGTTTGTAGCTGCAATTTGAGCTCCCCAACACCCAACCCAGGCAAGGATGCCAAGGAGCTTTGCAGTACGAACTCGCACGGGGTGGGGGTGGGGAGAGACCTTCGAGACACACGGGGGCTCCCCTTCGCTCCACGAACAGTGCCCTCCTCCCCCCGGAATGTAAGAAAGGGGCATGAGGGACTGGGCTGGGGCCGTGCGAGGGGGGTGGGGAGGTCGAGGGCGTGTGGACGAGAGTTCTTTGGTGCGCGCTGGACACAATGCGGAGTCACTCAGTCTCCCCCTCCCTCCCACCCCTTAACTAGCCCAGGCCCGGGCTGGAGGGAGAAGCGTTTTCTTAATTGCCAACTGGATATATACAGTGACCGAGAAATTCTTCCCAAGCTTTGGGAAATGGCTGTCTGCTAGGGTCTCAGTTACCATGTAAGGTGTGCGTGTGTGTTGGGGGGGGGGGGCGGTTGTTAGGGTAGGATGACCAGAGATGGCTGGTGAGCTGAATTAAAGCGAAAGAAAAGGAAGAAAAACTAGATTCCCCACTAAAAGCCTGGGGAAGGGGATTTAATCAAGACTGGAAGTTGCTGGTGGAGTGATTGTCTTTGGGCATATGGTCAGTCAAGAGTAGCCACTTTCCTTCAGGTACATTGTTGGCCCAGGGAAGTGTGTGTGTGTGTGTGTGTGTGTGTGTGTGTGTGTGTGTGCGCGCGCGCTTGGCAGGAAGGGCTACTCAGACCACCGCACTGTAGGGAGTAGTGAGTTACAGTGACTGGCAGTTGGAAGAAATGCTCAGTCTGAAAATCTTGCCTGGCGATCTAAAACGTCCTGGGGTGGGATTTTTAGATGGAAGGAAGGCAGACTGGAGTAATACTTTTCCTTCATTGTTCTTTTAAAGGGGCATTGCTGTTGGGCAGGGCCACATCTCTGGAGGGAATGGATGGCAGTCCAGAAAGACTCCCAGTTATAAGGTGAACCGACACACACACGCACCTCCCCAGGGTATGAGCTGACTGGCCACAGGACTTGCTCTGAAGAGATTCTGACCAGGAACATTATTATCCCATTTGAAACCTCAGATAATCTGTTCAGACACTGTGGAGCCCTTCTCTCCTTAGCAAAATAAAAGAAAGCTCAAGTCTTAAAAGAAGGAATGTGGCGATTCTATGTTTTTCTGAAAATGACATGGATGGGTTGTGGCCCTCACCACCAGGTCGAAGAGAAATGACCAGTCTTTGCTGACCCCTTCGGGAGAAAGTGGGGTGGAGCTGTTACCTGTGAGGTTTCCCTTCATTCCTTTGGAAATGCTCTTAACTTTCCTTGGGAGAAGGGGCTGCATTTCATGAAGTTTGCCACTAGACTGCACTCTTATCTATGATAAGAATTCTTTCTGCAGGACTGCTTTTAAGAAAATGTTGCTCTAGCTGGTTTGGTTCAGGAGCAATTCTTTCTATGCTGTTAACACTCCCGGATTCTGATCTCTGTTCTCACTTATCTACTTGCCGAAAGGCACATCTTAAAAAAAAAAAAATGAGTTTAAAGTCCTGCTTTTGCTTGTATTGCCAGAGGGGTTTTAGATGTTGGCTGGGAGAGGGAGGAGGAGCTGTGTGTAAATGATGAAAAAAAAAAAAAAAAAAGCAGCGAGGCTCCTCGTCCTTTCTTTTCCCCTCCGTCTGGGGCTTGGTAAGTTAGGGGGAAAATTAATAAGAAAAAAATTTGGTGGAAGTATCTGAGGAGTGAGGGTGATCATGTGTTATTTTTTCGTTTGTGTCAAGTTCAGACCGGCAGCGTGGCTGAACAGTGTGCCCTGTGTGTTCGGCCCCTACTCCTGTGTCTGCACCAGCCCAGCCACCACACCGACCCCAGGCGCGCAGGGAGCACGGAAGATGAATGGGGAAACTGTGGTGCTCCTTCCAGAGAAACATGAGGTGCTTGGTTGCAGCCACCCTCCATTCTGAAACAGACAGCCTCCCGTGACACTTTTTGTCTAGCCGACGTCCAGTGGCTGGAAAATAAAATGTGTGAGGACAGGTAAAAGGAAGAGCGGATGATTCATGGGGAAGACGAAAAGAGTAGGGAGACGGTGAAAGGGAGGCTGTGGCAGAAGCCTGTCCTTGGGGCAGGGCGGCAGGGGGAGCCGTGGAGCAAGGGGACTCTGCAGGACTGTAAATAAGCGACCCACTGTATTCCAGCTTAGAAGGGGTCTGAGTCATATGGGGTTAAGAGCTGAGGGGATGTGAGCTGCTATCCAGGGGACCCTCATGTAGGCTCCCTGAGGGCATCAGAAAGAATTCTCAGTAGCCTGGGATTGTCTGAAGTAGTTTTGTCCAAAGGTGGGCTGCTGGCCAGGTGGGTTTGCTTCTACAAGTTCTCAATTAATGGATGACATTGGAGTGGGAAGCTCTTTTCTGGGAAGTTGGATTTGGGGGGCGCCCAAGAGCCTTTCTTGACTTCATTCCCCCTCCCTTCCATCCTGAAGGCCTAATCTGTTCACAAACATCTTCCGAAGATTGCTTCTGGAAAAAAGCAGTTGGCATTGATGAACTTAATTGGGAAAGGCTCATTTATTCTTGCTGGATACACATGTCAGAGGTCAGGTCCCCTTCTCCGCTTCACAGCCACCAGCTTCTCCACCCTCTGCTTCTTAACTTGGGCACATTTGAGTTTTGATGCCTTTCGGCCACATCCTTCTTGGAGAAGTAAGAAGTTAAATATCATCCACTTGTGTGCTGTTCCCCAGAGATCACCCCTCCCCATTTCTTTAAAAGATGAACTGGATTGCGAAACCAAATTTCAAGAAATGCAACCAAGTAAAAATTTGTGCTTTTATATGTATAACTTTTCAAAGGATGTGTAGCACTTCTGTTTTATGAAAGCTTGTGTCCTTCCCTCTGATCACTTTTGAGGCAAGGGCGACGCTTGATACTACAGATGGGGGTATCAGACATTTAACAGTTCACAAACTATCATGGATGTCTCTGGTTGGAAAGGAAAAATGTCGGCTCAGGGTCTTGTCTGCCTTTGCTCTTGTCTTCATCTCTCCCCACTCTCTTAGGCCGATTTGCCTACCCTTTTCCACAGTGAGGAATGATTCTGTTTTAAGGACCCAATGAGATTGACATCAGTCCATTTCTCAGAGGCCAGGACACATCGGGCATACTAATGCTGCTGCCTCATCCTTGTATTGGTGCCCTTCAGGTCCCTACCCAGACAAGGGAAATTCAGCAACACAGAGTGGCATGGTTTAAGGCAGCTTTGTTGTAGTGATGCGGCTGAAGGCTAGGTGGCAGAATGGATACATCATTTAAAACACGCCTCCTTTCCAGAAAGGCAAGGAACTGAGACTGGTGGAAGTCTTGAACAACGGGAGTGGGGTGTGGGAAGCAAAAGTTGGGATGGAGGGCCACCTCCACACTCTGTGGGCCCACTGTGTGCTGCCCCAGCCTTGGCACTGCCCTTAGCCATGACAGCATCAATCCAGCTGGTGGTGCAGCCCCTACCAGGCTCACCAGTGGCTTTATTCATGGTCTGGCCAGGTCAGGACACGATTACTTTGGGTTCATCGTAGAATGCCCTAAGGCTTCTCTGATGAATAATTAAGACATGGTCTTCACCAAAGTGCATAAGGAAATCTCTTTTTTACATTTTAAAATATAAATTATGGAATACTTCAAACATTCAAAGAACAGAAGATAACATAATAGAGATCCTCTATTCACCACACACATTCAGCACATGTTAACACTTTGCCCTTCTTGTTTGAGAGTTAGTTAAAAAGAAATACAGGGGTACAGGGAACAGCTCCCTTCCTGCTCGGGCCCCTGCTCGGCTTCCCTGCACGGAGGGAAATAGCTTTGTATCCTTTCTGCACAATGTGTTTATAGGTTTTGCATGAAGTTTCCTATAGAACAGAGTTAGAACCATTTTGAGGGTGAAACCACATGCTACTTTAGAGTTAATTTTGTAGAGTTAATTTTGTGCTTGCTATGGTGGCAATTTAATTAGAGTCTAAATTGACCCTCTGGCTGACTTTTGAAGGAGCTGGAGCCAACTATGACTCAGAGTGATTTATATTTCTATGTGAGCAATATATAAGTTAATCGTTTTAAGAATTGATGTTTAGGAGGCGTCTGGAGCCATTCCAGAGAGATATGGCAGAATCGGGAGGGTTCCAGAGAGGATTTCTGGTTGGAGGTTTCCTATCTTTTTGGTTGATGGGATTCTGGGGTGTTTCTACAATGGACCAGGAAAGATTATCTGTTGTGAGTTAGAAGAAGTGTTGGTAGAACCAGGTCTACAAGGATAGGGCTAGGCTAGGTGGGGAAGATGGAATCACACGGGATGAGAGAAAATAGAAAGTGTTAACTGCTTGAAGCAGTTTTAATAGAATGCAGTTGAGCCGTGAAAAAGCCAAGTACAATTACAGTGCATGGTTGGAATAATCTAGGTTTCATTAGAGTTCTGGACAGAGAGGTGGTAAGAGCCAGCTTACTACCACTAGCCCTTAGGGCGAATTTGTGTGATTAGGAGACAGTGCCCTTCCTCAAGATGCTTTACTTCTATTTGCCAGAAAATTTTTATAAAATACAGATTTTGTTAGAACAAGAAACTTTACTACTCCTTCCAGGAAACTGTCCTCAGAACGTACATACCTATGATGTGTGCTCTGTGACCATTGCCGCTCAGATGTGGTTCTTGTGCAGTGCACAGCCCGCAGGGCTCTGTGTGCCAGCTTAGTTTGCAAGAATTGAGCCTGGTTTCCAAGCCATCAGGAAACACTGCTTTTGTACCAGTGTGGAAAGGGTTGGTCCAGTGACATGGTTTGACTCATTACCAGGGCTGAGGGATGGGCTTGAACCCCTTTTAAGCAGCTGACTCTGGCCATGTTCTCCAGCTGTGTTGATCTATACCTTTTGTCTTTCTTTAGAGAAACCATGCTTTTCCATGCCCCCATGTCTGCACAAATTATTCTGATAGGAATGCCTTTTGCCTTTGTGCTAACTAGTGAACTCTTAGATATCATTAAAGACCCAGATGAAATCATACCTACTTTGGAAGGTTTCCCTAACTTCCCCATGTGATTCCCTAAGGGCACTTAGCTGGGTAGAGGCACTTTCCCCACATGGTCCCCTGTGTCCTCATCAGTAAAATAGGGGGGTAAATTGTCTACCCCACAGTGTTGTTGTGAGTCTTGAATGAGGCAGTCTAGGTGAACCTCGTTGGTGCTTTATCAGTCTTACTGATTGGAGCCCTATCTTCCTATTCAACTGAAAGTCTTAAAGGACCCAAGGTCTTTCTCATCTTGGGGTCTTATTTCCACTTTGCCTTCTTTCCCTACCTCTTGGTCATGAGCCCTTAGTACAGGTCCTAGCAAAGAAGGCACTTAAATTATTTTTGAATGAAAAACATTTACCATCCACTAAGCATTCCAACATCTTCCTAAACACCTAGTTACAGTTCTGCATCCTTCTGACTGGTGGTAATGTCCATGTCGATGTGTTTCTATTTTGTCCCTTTATATACTAGTCTGGTCGACCCTTTATGTCTCAAATGTAAGTATTTATGGACTCTTTTAAAAGAACAGTAAATTCCAACAGACTCCTATTGTTGGACTTAAAATACATTAATTGTAGTGTAACCTAAAAATGTACAAACATATTAAGGTATAAATTCCATAAACTTATCTCAGTGTAAAATCTAACAAATATGTAAATAAGTTCAATCAAAACTACAAATCCAACAAAATGCAAAGTGACAATATTAATTTAGTTGGTTTCTTTGCTTGAAAGAAATCACTACTCACATTGTGATTATGGTCTAACTGTTACAGGGCAAGTTTTGTGAGCTGGCATGCACATGTTTGATGTCCTGTTTGATGATTTAATTCTCCCACTATTTTTTTAAACTAGAGTGGAGTCATGGCTTCTATAGTGATTAAAACCAGCTTGAAATACAAAAATTAAGTATAATCAAAATTACACATGGAAACCCCTTAAATCACTAGCAAAACAAAACAGCACTGCAAAACCTTTACTTTTGTGACATAGCATCATGTCATCCAGCCTTCACTCAGCTCCTACATGTTGTATCAGGATCAAGTCCACATCCGCTCTTTAGCCGATTTGCAAATGACCATGAGAGTGGTGTTAGTTGGATCTGATGTCTTTGAAAATGGAAAATGTCTCCTAGAGCTGGATAGAAGGCTGAGATAAGGAACCTGCATACCACTGAGTGACAAGCCTTGAACAAAAACACAAATTAAACAATCTAACATGGACAACCTGTACTATCATGGCTGGTGTTGTGTGTGTGTGTGTGTGTGTGTGTGTGTGTTTGGGGGCTATATTGGAGGTTGCATACAGAGATGGCATGAGGCTAAGAGAGTTGGCTACCACTTTGTTGGTAAACAAAGAGGCAGGAATTAGGTCCTACGTACAGCATGAACATCACAACTCACTGGTTATACTGCTTGTGGAGACCTAACAAGAAAAGACACCAATTTGACCACCGGGCAGGGAATGGAAGCATCTTAGCCATAAGCTAACCACAGACAAACTCTGTTCAAAGCAAAGTTTGAAACTCTGAGTGGAGGCAGATGCAGGATTTACCCAATGAGGGTAGGTTGTGTGTGGAGAGCAGGTGTCCCTGAGCCCCAAGCTTTAAATACCATTGCCCTTTTCCATTAAAGCAGCTCAATCTTGAGCAAGTTACTTGGCCTTCCTCAGGTTCAATTTATTCTTCTGTAAAATGGAGTATGGTACTTTTCAATGCATTGCTGTGAGAGTTAAATGACATAATTTATGTAAACCACTTAGCACAGCACCCAGTACACAGTGTATTACTTTGCTAGGGCTATTGTAACAAAGAACTACAAACTGAGAGACTTAAACAACAGAAATTTATTGTTTCACAGTTCGGGAGGATGGAAGTCTGAGATCAAGGTGCTGGCAAGCTCCAGGGAAGGATCTGTTCCAGGCCTCTCTCCCAGCTTCTGGTAGTTCCTTGGCTTGTGGTGGCGTAACTCCAGGCTTCACACGGTGTTCTCCCTGAGTGTGAGTCTGTCTCCAATTCTTCCTTTTCATTGTAACGGTGCCGGTCCTCCTGGACACAGGGTATACTCTACTCCAGTATGACCTCATCTTCACTAATTACATCTTCAATGACCCAATTTCCAAATAAGGTCATGTTCTGGGGGTTAGGACTTCAACATATAAGTTTTGATGGGACACAAGTCAATCCATAAACACTCAAGTTGTACTTATTATTATTCAAAATGCCTTCTTCAATTACCTTTTAATGGAGTATCTTTATAGACAGAATGTTCAGATTTCTATTCTCATTGTCTTTTCAGGCCTGTTTGGGTCTAGAAAGAAAGTGACGTGAGAGCCCAAGATTTCATGTTGTGCTCACATTGTCTTGCCCAGTGCCTAGAACAGCGGTGGGCACACAACAGACACTCAGCGAATGACTGTGGATAAATGAACAAAGGCTGTTTCTTTCCTCTTTTCTCCTTCCCATTTTTTCTTTTTGATTTCTCATAGCCAGCCTCTCTACCTCGTTATCTTTTCTAGATTGACAAAGTATTGAAGGCAAAAGAAATAAAACCAAACAAAATTTAATTTCCTTTGTTGATAATTATTAAATCCTCCCTAATCACGCGCTCCCTGCAGCCAGTTAGAAACCCAGGCAGATGGCAAAGGGTGGAGTGGTGAGGGGTGATGGTGGGGGTTGGGGTGAAGGTTCTTCTATGGGAGACAGCTAGAGCCCACTCTGAGTATTTCCTGGGGCTTGGCCAGGGCTAGGACTTTGGAGTGAATGGGACCCAGTTCTACTCTGAGAGTCTGGGAAGAAACCAGTGAGTCAATATTGCTCTAGAGGTTGAAAGCCAAAGTCTAAAGGAAGAGCCACAGACCTGGAAAGATACAAGGACTTTATTAGGTCCTCAGAAAAGTGTGATGCATGCCTCCTTCATTTGGTGTGACAATCTCTGGTCCACAAACCACCAGTACAGGCCCAGAAGATGTGACTACCTTCATCATATAGCTCCTGGTTTGAAAGCAAGTCACGAGTCCTACAGATCTTAGACTTGCACAGGAACTGAAGTGTGAAATATAGGAAGGCAATGCTCTCTATTCTAGGGACCCAGGGATGAATTGTCATCTGCTAAAAAGAAATGGCTGCAAACAGAAAACACACTTGTGGTTTACTGATTGACTGGTATCATCTATGTATATATGTATCTATCTATGTACCAATGCTGAGCTATTTTCTCACAGCTGGAGAACAGATGTCATGCATGCACACAGCCCCTGGCAAGACACAGGAAGGATGCAGGCTGGTGGGGACTGGGGAGAAACATGGATTGAACTTATTGTTACTATTTGGGACTGTGAAACCACATTGGCTCCCCCTTGTCTGAACTTCTCTCTCTCTCGTTCTTTCTTTCTTTCTTTCTTTCTTTCTTTCTTTCTTTCTTTCTTTCTTTCTTTCTTTCTTTCTTTCTTTCTTTCTTTTCTCTCTCTCTCTCTTTCTTTCTTTCTTTTCTTTTTTCTTTCTTTCTTTCTTTCTTTCTTTCTTTCTTTCTTTCTTTCTTTCTTTCTTTCTTTCTTTCTTTCTTTCTTTCTTTCATCTTCCTTCCTTCCTTCCTTCCTTCCTTCCTTTCTTTCTTCCTTTCTTTCTTTCTTTCTTTCTTTCTTTCTTTCTTTCTTTCTTTCTTTCTTTCTTTCTTTCTTTCTTTCTTTCTTTCTTTCTTCTTTCCTTCCCTCATTCCTTCCTTCCTTCCTTCCTTCCCTCATTCCTTCCTTCCTTCCTTCCTTCCTTCCCTTCCTTCCTTCCTTCCTTCCTTCCTTCCTTCCTTTCTTTCTTCCTTTCTTTCTTCTTTATTTCTCTTTATGATTTGACTGGATATTTATTTAATTTTGTTAAAAAATGTTTTTATTTTTATTGTGGGGAATACTCTCAACCATACATCAAAGTAGGCAGAATAGTATAATAACTTCTTATATACCAGGGGAAAACCCCCAAAACTGAATTTTTTGTAAAAAATTGTGTATTTATTCTTATGTTTAAACTTCAGTTACCTTCAGAGTGCTTTCCATTTGATGTAATACACGTATCGAGACATTTTTCCTACTGCTCAAAACAGTTTTTGAATTCATTGATTTTTATGCCTTTTAGTGCCTCTGCCATTTTTTGTTTCACCTCTTCCACATCAGCAGAACATTTCCCTTTGAGGACTTTTCTCATTGGGGTAAAGAAACAAACAAAAGTTGCTCCAGGAGAGATTGGATCAATAGGGAGGGCGGGGCATGGGGGCCATGCTGTTTTTGGTCAAAAACTGCTGACCACTTGGCGTGGAGCAGGCAAGTGAACTTGTTAATCACCATCATGAAATGGGCAGACGTGTTGAAAGAGTCTTCAAAAAAAGTTCCCTGAAGCCCAGCACAGCCTCTCACAACAACACAAGCTGGTACACTGAGATGGGTTCTTAGAACGCTCGCCTAGTGGGGAAAGCCTGTACGACAAGGGGCCTTCCTTCCAGAAAATAATTCTGTTTTATTTAGGGTTCCCCCTCATATGCACATCCTTCAGCCTTAACAACCATTATGCTATGGTCATCTTGCCCCATATCCACATTCTTCATTTCCACAGACTGAATTTTAAGATACAATAAAAACAACTCTTCAGCTTCAGATACACTATTATGTTTATGGAGTTCTTTCTAATCACACTTGGGAGATTCACTCAGACATCCCCAGATAGTAAGTAGGGAGGTAGATGATTCTCTTACATATTATGGAGGAAGAATTTGGTGACTGATAAAAGAATATCTGAAGAAAGTGGAAGATAAAGGACTTTGAGTTCATAGGTCTGGACATCTGAGAAGATGGGGCAGGAGGCAGATTATCTGGGCAGAAGAAGCGCTGAAGACAGGTGGAGAGAAGGAGGTGGGACATCCAGTGAAGCTCCCTCTAGCACAGAGAATATAGCAAGTCTGCAAAGAGCAGGGCTGGTGGGGGAGACCTGGAGATCGCCCCCGCCCCCCAAAATGTGGCATTATAAGCACGGAATTCCAGAGGAGAGGCACTGTGCAGAGATCATCTCGATTACTCAAATTACTGCCAGGAACCATACTCCAAATCCCAGGAAGGCATAGAGGTGGTGCTGGAAAGGGATGGAGGACATCTGTTTGATTTGATCTTGGTGAAGGAGGTCAAGAACTGGTCATCATGTCAAGGTGGGAAGAGACTGGGATGTGGAGAGAAAGGAGCCTTTGAAATAGTTGGAATGGGACTGGATGGGAGGGAGGACTCCTGGGAAAGTCAGAAGAGGGGATGGCTGCCTGCCTACCCAGAAATCAAGCCTACATCAAAAGGTATCTCTACCTTCAGGGAACATCTAAATTCTTTTGAAAATAGCTCCCCTAATTAGGTCAGGATCACCCAGGGTAATTTACATTTGATAAACTCAAAGTCAACTTCAAAACTAATTTCATCTGCAAAATTCCTTCACCTTTGCCCTATAAGGTAACATAATCACAGGAGCGATATCCTATCACCTTTGCCATATTCTAGTGGTTAAAAGCAAATTACAGGTCCTGCCCACACTCAAGGCAAGGAGATTATATAAGAACATGGATCATTGAGGTCACCTTAGAATTCTGCTTGACATGTTGATGATGGCATTATTGTCCTCAGGTTTCCTACCAGTGAAATAATAGGACTCTGAATCCATGGACTCATGGATAGACCCAGTTGTCAAGAGAGAAAGGATTTAAGAGAGGACAAAACATCAAGTTGTCTTCATGCTTCTTAAGTTCTGTACTGTTTTTAAAAAGTCAGAGGATGCTACCAGCAAGTGAACTCAAGTGAGCAGACATTTAATGAGAGTACTTTAGCACTAGGCATTGTCCTTCCCTTTGTGTTACTAGGTTCACAAATATGAGTGTGTTTCCTGATCACAGAGATATTTACAGTTTTCTATGGGAGACTGGACACACACAGCTAGTAGAAAAATGGTCAAAGGCAATGTCTGAAGCGAGATAGGCAACCAACCTGAAGGTCGTAAGGCTTACACCTGGAACATCACTATAGTACATACACGTTGAGAGATGTTCCATGGTTTCTGGTCTGTTAAGCACGCCCTTGTCTTTCTGAGTGCCTTAGGGAGGACTATGACCAGCTCCAGAGAAGAACATACAGACTGTTATTGGCAGACTGTGTCTTTCAGCATTGGCTGACATCTGGTCAACCCCACAGTAATAAAGCCGCACAGACCCACAGTGCAGAAGGGACTGACAGCCCCATTCCAGCTCTAACTTCCAGGGGTTACTCAAAGTGTCAGGGATGCGAGAGGAGGGAAAGACATTTAAGAAAACTGACAAGGGGTGATTGGGTTGGGAGTGGAAACTGGTTCCATCCTAAGGCTGGCCCTGTGCACCCCATCTCACCCCAAGTCTTTGAAGTATGTTACCTGGATGGTGAGCTAAGCCATACTTGGCAGCAAGGGCAAAGGAAGCTGTGTGGTCTGGCAAAGAGCAGAGCAGAGGGGCAGAGGGACCGAGCTTGACTCTGCGGCTGACTCACAGCACCTCTCACGCCAGGCATTTCACCATTCAGTCCAGCTGGAAAATGAGGAAAAGACCCAAGTCAGGATCTCACAGAGAAATCCAGATGCCTTTCATGAGAATAAACAAGGCAATTGTCCTCTCACTTGGGTCTCTCTTTCTCTGTATTTGTGTGAGTGTGTGTATATATGTGTTTCTGGGTCTTTAGGTGTGTGTGTATTATTTTTTTCTCTTTGATTATTACTTTCTGTTAGCTTTGTGACATGATTTTGGTCTCAACTACTGTCACTGTCTTCAGGTATGATTGGGCAGAGCCCGTAGTGCCCCCGTCTGCCCCCATGTCTCCCTTTGGCTTCTCTTCTAGTTCAAGTGAGGTCTTGGTTTCTGCCCCATCTCCTGAGTAGTGTGTTTTGGCAAACATCTGTCCCTCTTCTTGACAATGGGAATGTTGGGGATTGGGGCAACAGGAAAAGCTCTTGACCTGGCAAAGCCTTGCAGGGCTCTGGTTCTGTCTGTTGCTGGAGCAACGGCAGGGATTTTTTTTTTAATAGCCACTCTGGTACAGGAACAAAGAAAAACAACAAGGAAAATCACTCCTTTAAAGCAAATACTCTTCTACGGCCTTGGATTTCATTTTTCTCTGCTACCCCCTGCCTCACTCCCAGCATCCATAGTCAGGCCAAATGTTTTCTACTTTTCTATCATTTCATCCTTCCTATTTATTCAGAAAAAGCAAATCCATTTTTTTTTTCTCCTGGCCTTCCTTTCCATTCCCATTCTTCCTCATTTAGGGTGATTTTGAGAGTAGGTTGCCTTTTATTGTCTGCATTTCATTTGACTCCATTTGCAGAGAAAGGACCTTGTTCAGTGGCTTACTGGATCTGGAAACAGACTGGTTAGAAGTCACATGGACCTAAGTTGGACCACAATGCTTCTGCCAGTCAGCCGTGACTTTGGTGCGTTACCTTGCTGATGGTCAGTTTTCCTCGCTTGTAAAATGGAAATAATTTAGCCTACTGTGCAGGACTGATGGTAATACCAAACAGGCTAATAAATATGAAATTCTTAGTGCACTACCCACTACATGGATGGGTTTCTGATCTGAAGTTCTTGTTTTTCATACTCATTGTGAATAGTGATAGTGTTTCCTCTGTTGAAGATAGCTTTGGCTTTCCCTCTCCATATATTCTTTTTCCATTCTGTACCAAAAGTAATGATGGTTATCCCTCCTCTGCTCATGGGTAGTGAGCCTTGAACCCTCCCTGCCTCATTAGAGTGACTGGATCAGGGTACGATACCTGACACTGTCAGGGCTCACTTATGGGCCCATTAGATTCTCTTTCTTTCTATTTTTTTTTCCATTAAAAAAAATTATTGTTCTATTACAATTGTCTCATCTTTCCCCATTGCTCTCCTCTGCCCCGCCCACCTCCTCCCTCTCCCACAGTCAACTCCCACCCTCTTGTCCACTTCCATGGGTCATTTACATTAGTTCCTTAACTAGTCCCTTCCCCTAATTTCCCCTCTTCTCCCCCTTCCCCCTCCCCTCTGGTCACTGTCAGTCTGTTCCTTGCTTACATGCCTCTGGTTCTATTTTGCTCATTTGTTTGTTTTGTTCACTAGGTTTCTGTAGTTAGTGAAATCATATGGTATTTTTCTTTTGCTGCCTGGCTTATTTCCCTAAGCATAATACTCTCCAGTTCCATCCATGTTGACACAAATGGTAGAAGTTCCTTTTTTCTTTCTGCTGCATAGTATTCCAATATGTAAATGTACCACTGTTTTTTGATCCACTGATGGGCACTTAGGCTGTTTTCTTCATTTGGCTATTGTGAATAGCACTGCTATGAACATAGGGGTGCATAGGTTCTTCTGAATTGGTGTTTCAGGATTCTTCAGATATAATCCTAACAGTGGAACTATTGGGGATGACATTGGTTAACAAAATTATGTTTCAAGTGTACAACTCTATAATACATCACCTCTATATTGTATTGTGTGTCCACCACCCAAAGTTAAGTTTTCTTTCATCACCATTTTATGAGTGAGAAAGACATAGAAGGAAGAACAATTTGGTGATGATTGTGGGCACTGAGAAGGCTTAGGAAGCAGGGATATTGGGACAACAAGAAGAACACATATTCAGTAGCATGTGAGGCAATAAGCTAGAGGTGAATGAATGACCCTGGATCACCAAGGCTGTTGGTTTTATTGTTCCAAGATCACATGATACTTTACCCACAATTCCATTGACATTCCTGATATCCCTTTTAAAGTATATTTTATTGGTAATGCCATTACAGTTGTCCCAGTTTTTCCCCCTTTACTCCCCTCCTCCTGGTACCGTCTTCCCTTCAACAATACCCCCCTTAGTTCATGCATGTAAGTTCTTGGCTTCTTCATTTCCTATACTTTTATTAACATACCCCTGTCTATTTTGTACCTATGAATTTATGCTTCTTAATCCCTACACCTTTTCACCCATTCTCCCCTTCCGAGCTGATAACCCTCCAAATGATCTCCATATCTATGATTCTGTTCCTGTTCTGGTTGTTTGCTTAGTTTGTTTTGGTTTTTAAATTCAGTTGTTGATAGTTGTGAATTTGTTGCCATTTTAATGTACATAGTCTTGATCTTCTTCTTCTTCTTAAATAAGTCCCTTTAACATTTCATATAATAATGACTTGGTGATGATGAACTCCTTTCATTTTACCTTGTCTGGGAAGCACTTTATCTACCCTTTCATTCTAAATAATAGCTTTGTCGGATAGAGAAATCTTGATTATAGGCCCTTGCTTTCCATCACTTTGAATACTTCTTACCTGCAAAGTTTCTTTTGATAAATCAGCTGATGATTTTATGGGAACTCCTTTGTAGCTCACTCTCTGCCTTTCTCTTGCTGCTTTTAAGATTTCCTCTTTATCTTTCCCCTTTGGCATTTTAATTATGATGTGTCTTGGTGTGGTCCTCTTTGGGTCCAACTTGTTTGGGACTCTGTGTTTCCTGGACTTGTATGTCTATTTCCTTTGCCAAGTTAGGGAAGTTTTATTTCATTATTTTTTCAAATAAGTTTTCAATTTCTTGTTCTTCTTCTTCTCCTTCTGGCACCCCTATGATTTGGATGTTGGTATGTTTAAAGTTTTCCCAGAGGTTTCTAATCCTCTCCTCAACTTTTTTTGCATTGTTTTTTCTATTCTAGTTGAATGTTTATTTCTTCTGTTTGTTCTAAATTATTGATTTGAATCCTGGCTTCCTTCCCTTCGCTGTTGGTTCCATGTATATTTTTCTTTATTTCATTAAGTGTAACCTTCATTTCTTCCTTTATTTTGTTGCCATACTCAATGATTTCCCTGAGCATCCTGATCACCAGTGTTTTGAACTCTTCATTCGGTAGGTTGGCTATCCTTGTTGTGTTTAGTTCTCTTTTTTTTTTGGTTTTGTTCGTTTCTTTCATTTGGGCCATATTTCTCTGTGTCTGCAATTTGGCAGCTTCTCTCTGAGTTTGTTTCTGTGTATTAGGCAGAGCTGATTTTACTCCCCGTCTTAGTAGCATGGCCTATGTATAAAAGGCATATGTAAATTGTGTGAGGTGGAGCCTTAGGTAATTGCCAGGGTGATGCCACACACTTCCCTGCTTTGTGGCCCTGTTTGTGGTGGAGGGCTTGGTGAGGGGACAATGCCATTGCCTGTCTGCTGAAGGCCTGCCCAGTACTCACCCCATTTCTAGTCACTTCACTGACTTCATGCCCTTCCAACTGCTTCCATGGGGTTTGTGTATGTTCTAAACCTGTGCAAGCCCTTTAAGTAGCAAAATCCAGCAGTTTCTTCCGCCACTTAACCCCACCTTGGTTTTTACAGCCAGAGGTAATGGGGGTTTATCTTCCCAGCGCTAGAACCCTGGGCTGTGTGGTCTAGCCTGGGGCTGGGATTGCTAGCTCCCAAGGTATCCCTCCTGATTTTTATCCACCGCACGTGAATGTGGGACTATCCATTTCATTGCTGCCATCACTGCCACCACCTTGCCATGCCACACTGCCTCTCTTCCCCATCTCCACAACTCTGCCTCTCCTACCTGTCTGGATAAATGTGGCTTCTTAAATCTTTGGTTGTCAGACTTCCAAACAGCTCTGTATTCTGACAGTTCTGGGTGTTGTTTGTTTTTGAGGTCTGACTGTAATTCTTTCTATGGTTGCATGAGGAGGTGAAACATGTCTACCTGTGCCTCCATCTTGACTGGAAGTCTCACTTTCCTGATATCCTTTTAACAACCCTTCCCCTTTCTTGAACTAGTTGAAGAGGGTTTCTGTTCTTTGCAAATCAAAGAGGTTTTATTAAAACATCTTTATGGACTTTAAAATTTTGGGTGGTCCTAGGCTGTCACTAAAGTCCTCTTCTCCCATCTTGAAGTGTTGGGATTGTGTGTCTTTATGGAACGTTGATTCTGCAAGATGCTGTATGATAAGAGTTTATTAGTCTGTCAATTTTCACACATAGAAATCTTTTACTCTTAGGAAACACTTGAGCTGTCAAACACTTGTCCTCTTGCTGAAGTCTGAATTCTTCTTCCCATCATTCTTTGTATTTCCTCTGGGAGTCTTATAGCTCTTTATTTTTCTCCAAATTATTTGTGTTCTAGGAGACCACAGACTTTTCTTTGTGCATTCTAAGGACTGAGTTTCTTAGGGAAGAGGTCCTGGAGAAATAAAATCTCTTTTGAAAGCTTTAAATTATATCTTACCCTTGAAAGATGTCTGATATTTCAGATCTTGACCCTATCCTTCTGAAACTTTATAACTTCACAGATATCCTCTCTTTGGTCCTTCTGACCATATCGTCGGTATCGTCGTCGGCAGCCATCCGTCTCGAGAGACGATGGTGTAGCTTCTTAAGAGTCTATCTGCACCGCCGAGAATGGCTGTGCAGTCCAACTCGGGAGTGACACGGTATCTGTCTCCTCCCGTGTTGAATCGACATCTTGCGATGATGCTGGAGTGTCCTCTCCAGTGAAGCTGAAGCTACAGAGCCTGGGCAGGGTGATACGGAGGGTCTGCTGTTGCCCATGCAGCAGACCCCCCCTCTCTTCGCAGCTGAAGGATCCAAGGGAAAGACGGAGTCAATACAGCTTGGCTTCAGGTGCGCCGCAGGAGTTGCCGGTGTTGACTACAACGTCAAACCGCCTTAGGGACTCCGGCTCCGGATTTTCTGTCGGGGTTTACTCCCTTAGCCTTTCCCCTGAAGAGGTATGCCGCAAGGCAGCGGAGGTTTTTTGGAGTCGGAGTTTTCCTTCTCTGATGTGCCCTGACTGGAAGATCGAACCAGCGACACTTAGCTCGCAGGCCGACGCTCAATCCACTGAGCCAAACCAGCCAGGGGGTTCTGACCATACCTGACTAGTTAAGTGAACTCATTCCACTAACTTGAAAATTGAAGCTCAGAGGAAGGCTGGCTGCTACTGTGTTTCTGAAGCAAGTAAGCTTTGGAAACCCAGGGAGAATGCCTCCTTCCCCATTCTCCCAGGCTCACTTCCAAGCTCCCAGCTACAGACCCGAGCTTTGGGCAGAGCTCATTTCAGGCTGAGCCAAACACCTGAGGGAGTCCTGTCCACACATGCCCAGCAAGAGAAAGGACCTTGATGGAGATATTTCAAGGAGTCTCATCAGGGACTTGGAAGATTTTGTTCTTCCCCACTATGAGAGAGAGCCCACCAACCTGGAGGGTGCTCAGCTTTCCAGGCTGTGAGCAGGGAAAGAACTTTGAGATGTTCTAAGGTCCTGTCTCCATGGCTATGGTCAGTCTCTATGGAGGCCATTAACAACAGGCACAAAACATACCTTTAGTCCTTTAACAACAGATCTGCTAAGACAGGCCCATTGCTGTCCTGGATATCTCTGTGATGTTACCCTAAAAATCAGCTAAGTCACTTCTTTGACTTTCTCTAGCACCTGGGAATTAAACTCTTCACATGAGCCAACATTTTCAGCCTTTCCTCAACCCTAAAAAGCACTACTGTGGAGAAAAAAAAATTTAGAATGAATGAGCTAATGACTTTTTGGGATACCAAGGATCTTTGACATTTGATGACTTTGAACACCCCTGTATCCGCAACCTTTGAGTCCCTAACCACATTCCTGATTGAAATAGAGAGTAAGACAAATGATAAAGGGCCTGCAAAGAGCCTGCCACTCCCTAGATCCTGAGCTTTGGTATTTTTCAGATGACTATATAAAAATAGAAAAAATTCACAGTGGATCCAGGTTCATGTTCATGGTAGAGTGCCTATGTGGGGCTAGATGGGAGTACTTCCATGTGGGACTTAAAGGTACATACCTTAGGATTAGGGATGCCACCTAAAATATAAAATGGCCTGTTAAATTGTAACCTCAGATAAACAATGAATAAATATGTCCCGTGCAGGATTTGAGACATATTTATATTAAAATTTGTCATTTACCTGAAAGTTAAATTTAATTTAGTGTTCTATATTTATGAATTCTGACAGCTCTACTTGGGGTGGGCACAATCCCAGGTATCTTCAGGGATTGTGTGGAGATGGTATGTGCATACCTTTGCCTGCAGGAGGAATGAGTACTAAAGCAAATAGGAAAGGTGTATGTGTTAAAAGTGGATCTGTATCTTTGAAACAAATGATATCTGGGTGAGAGGTCATTTCACTGTTTAAAAAAATTTTTTCCAAAATTAATTTTTTATTTCCAAGCATTTCTGAAGAGCTTGGAGATCCTTGGAGAATTCCAAAGGCCTTACTGAAACCTGAACAACTGATCTAAATTAAATATCCTCAGTAAGTCATTTGGAAGAATGAGCTAGCTAGGATTTATAGAGTATTATGTAGATCTTTCTTCCTTTTTTTAGACAGAATCATGGATATGGGAAGCATTTTGTTGGTGATCAGATGAGAGGGGGTGTGGGGGAATGGGTGAAGATGTGAGGGGATTAAGAAGAACAAATAGGCAGTTACAGAATAGCCATGGGGATGTAAAGTACAGTATAGGAAATGGAGGAGCCAAAGAACTTATGCGCATGACCCATTGACATGAACAATAGTGAGGGAATTGCCTGAGGGAGTGGGGGTACTGGGTGGAGGGGAGCAAAGGGGGGAAACTGGGACAACTGTAATAGCATAATCCACAAAATATAATTAAAAATAAAAAATGTCAAAGGAAAGAAAACAATCATTATTTAGAATTGTTCTCATCACACTCTTCTTCTCTTTGAAGAGCCACCGAGGAGATAAAATATGAAGACAGAAGCAGTAGGAGTTTAGGTGTGGTTTGGGGAAAATAAATCAACTCTTAGAGGTTACAGTACAAGAGAGAGGGGCGTCCAATGAGGGCTCTGTGGGGGTGGGTGGGTGGTGAGAACAGGCCCTGGGCTAGGACTCTGGGAAATCTGGCAGCAGATGATTCAGTCGGGGCAGGTCTAGGAATGGAAGACTCTGCACAGCAGGCTCCAGGCTGTGCAAAGGGTGTGGCAAGTGAGGCCTTTTAGCCCCAGGCTAAATCCTAGAGGAGGAAGAACAGGGTCAGCCAGAAATACAGGTTGCAACAAACTCCAAAGCATTGCCCAGAGCTCTTTGGTTGCCCTGGAATGGACGCGTTACCCCAACCAGTACGCTGGGGTGTCTGGATCTTTTTGTTCACGGCAGAGAGTTACCATTGCTTGACGCTGGTTGTCAGAAGACTTGACCAGGATTCGTCGGCAGCCTTCCGTCTCGAGAGACGATGGTGTAGCTTCTTAAGAGTCTATCTGCACCGCCAAGAATGGTTGTGCAGTCCGACTCGGGAGTGACACGGTATCTGTCTCCTCCCGTGTTGAATCGACATCTTGCGATGACGCTGGAGTGTCCTCTCCAGTGAAGCTGAAGCTACAGAGCCTGGGCAGGGTGATATGGAGGGTCTGCTGTTGCCCATGCAGCAGACCCCCCCTCTCTTCGCAGCTGAAGGGTCCAAGGGAAAGACGGAGTCAATACAGCTTGGCTTCAGGTGCGCCGCAGGAGTTGCCGGTGTTGACTACAACGTCAAACCGCCTTAGGGACTCCGGCTCCGGATTTTCTGTTGGGGTTTACTCCCTTAGCCTTTCCCCTGAAGAGGTATGCCGCAAGGCAGCGGAGGTTTTTTGGAGTCAGAGTTTTCCTTCTCTGATGTGCCCTGACTGGAAGATCGAACCAGCGACACTTAGCTCGCAGGCCGACGCTCAATCCACTGAGCCAAACCAGCCAGGGCCAGGATTAAGCGGTGTTAAATTCAGGGCAGGGGTGAGGAGGTGGGCGGGACCCAGGCTCCAGCTCTGGCAAGCTCTCCCTGTTTGCCTGGGTGGGAGCACACTGGAACCATGTGTTCCTGCAGCATCCAGGGCGACTTTCTCTGGGGATACATTGGTCCCAGGTCTAATACGTGGGAGTACACGCCCGGTCTCTGTGAATGGCCACCCAGGCTGGGGGAGGCTGTTCAGCCCCACCAGTGTCTCATGCTCCAGACCCAGAAAATATACCTGGCGGCAGATCCTGGAAAACTTGGGTTTGGTCAAGTTGGAGACTCAACCTGTTAGTGTAAGCAGGAGGACAGGATTTCCGCTGGCTTCCTCATGCCTCCAAGTTCCCAGCCAATGCAGGCATGGGTGTGCATCCTATCCAGGCAAACAGGAAGAACTTGCCAGAGTTGAAAACCTGGGACAAGCTGTCTCCTCAACCCTGCCCTGCACTTAACACTGCTTCATCCTGGTCAAGTCCTCTGACAATCAGTTCTCTGCAGACCTTGCCAAAGTATTCCTTTCTCTATGCCATACCTTGACTCCCATTTAGCTGAGGGCCACAGACAAAACAATATATCCATTTGGCCTCGGTTTCCTCATCTGTAAAATGGGTGGCACCTCACCCATCCCCAGCCTCAAACTAGGACATCCCTTCTTTAAACCTATGATGATGTACAATAGATTAGATGCTGAGGTTAAAAAATCTTTGTAAAGGCTCTGGGGTTGCCTCTAACATGTCCATATTCTTAAATTTGGAGATTCATGATCTTGAGATAACATAGTTGGGTTTCCTATACATCAAAATGTTGATAGTGTGTTATCTTTGGTAGTTCTTAAGTGTCTTTTTTGTACCTTGTGCCCGAGTATGCATTACTTGCACAAGAAATAAACATTTCTTTTAAAGGCTGGAAGGTAAGCAGTGATTTTCATGTAGAAAGGCAGGGATTCAATTTATGACTTCTAGAAGGTCCTCCCAGCACATGAGTCTGCACTCAGTGCCCAAAGCCAACTCATACCTATCTGCAGAAACATGTGGCCAGGAACCAGAGAAGGAGGAAGATACAGAGAAAGTGGGGAAGAGACAGTGTGTGGGAGGAGAGAGAGCAGAGAGTGAAGCAGAAAAATGCTCTGTCATGAAAGCCTGAAACTGCCCTTTCAACCTCCCCCTTATAATTAGTTGGTGCTGCTGGGTGGGAAGAGCTGTTGGTGAGTTGCAACTTGCAGAGCTCCAGTCCTCAGGATGTTTCAGGTTTGCTCAATGTTGGAGGAAAGCTTAGTTCTCTGATGGCTCCTGCTCCCTGTTGTCTATCTTTCTACTTTAATTCCCTGCCTGGAGGGGCTGGTGTGAAGGGTTGGAAACTGTCCAGTGTCCTGGCCAAAGAAGTCTTCCCTCCAGGGCTGGCCTGGAGATGCTGGCAAGAATGTGGTTGAAACAGGTTTCTTCCCACCAGAGATTTGGGGGCCATTCCACAAAGCTCTAAGGGAGCAGTGCAGAAGAAGGGGGTCCAGGGTCTAGGAGGGGCAAGTGCAGTCAGGCTGGTTTCCCCCAGACAGGGAGCCTCTGCCTCTTCTCCTCATTACAGAGACCATGGCCATCATCAAAGTCAATTTTCATGCCTGGGTCCCCAGAGCAGCCTGGTGGAGAAGAGAAGGGCCTCTTAAGCCAGATGACTGCACTTGACTCCTGATTCTCTGTTTACCACTTGAATAACCTGCAGCCACTTGATCTCTCTGTGTCTCAGTTTCCTCATCTGTCTAATGGTAAAGTACATCCTCAAGAAGTTTGCTTTTCACAGCTCCTGGCACACAATCAACATAGATACAAGCTTTTATTATATCTGTTCTTGCAGAAGACCACATGGGCACATCTTCTTTCTCACCATACCCACAGTCCACCCAGGAAGGACTGAGATTTCGTGCTGGTGGTAACTTACAGCTGTACCACTTAATATGGCCTTCATGTTGGACCAGAGTGGGGTGCTGGTTAGGCTGCCTCGAGGTGGCTGCCCAGGGAAGAGAGGGCCCGTGATGTTCTGGCTGGCACTGCTCCTGGCTCAGTAAGGCCTCCTTTCCTACTTGTCCAGTTGGCCATGGCTGGCATGAAGCCAGAGCTCAGCACTTTTGCCATTACTTCTGAGCAGTGTCAGCCAGGTGAGGGACAAAGGTCACAGGGGACAGAGATGCTGTTACCTGATTTCCATCCAGTGTGAAGGATTCCTCCCTGCACATGGACCAAGCCAGTAACTCCAGGAGCACCTTTCATTTACTGAGCATCGGACTATGTGCAGGTGCACTAAGTACATTTAGTGTCTCTTGTCTGCAGAGCAACTCTGTACGTAGGGGCTAACCATCCCCATTTCTTGCATAATCCACTGATGCTTAGTGAATTAAAACTATACACCAAAGTTAAGTTTACCAACTGACTGCAAGTAGGCAGTAGGGGTTGGGAGGAAGAATTGTGATGCCGGGACTTCTGGCCCAGATGGTGGCCTAGACAGACATGCTGGGTCACCCTCCACAGCTAAGAAGGAATACAACTACCTCAAAACTAGAGACAACCAGAAGTTCCAGAAAATCAAGCTGCATGGAAATCCAACTAACAAAGATATAAAGAAGAAATACTCATCCAGATAGGTAGGAGGGGTGAAGAGGACACGGTGTGGTGGCGGTGGTGGCAGCGGCAGTGGCGGCAGCATCAGGCTGGCAGAAAGTGGAGTCACACATTTTAAAAAGTTGAGAGGGACGTCTGGGGAGTGTTCCCAGCTCCTGACCAGACTGCGCGGCTCAAGGTCCCAGCACCAGGGAAAATCAAACCTCGTTGCTTCTGACTGTGCAAACCAGTGGGAGTTGGGGCGGAGGAAGAAACTTCTGGTCTCTCAGTACAGTCTGCTTGTTAAACTGCTTGTTAGAACATCCACAGACCTACCCACTCTGGCAACAGCTAGAGAGGTGCCAGTCCCATACAAAAGTGGGAGAAGTGCCTGGAAAAGGGGCAAGTGCTGAGCAAGCGGCAGTGTTCCCTCTCAGACCCCTCCCCCACAAAGAGCACCACAACGTGGTGAAATGGGTCACCCTGTACTGACAAATACCTAAGGCTCCACCCCTTACAACGTAACAGGAGTGACATCTCTACCTAAGACACAGAGGCAAACAAACACAGGATCCTGTCAAGATAAGAAGATAGAGAAGTATGGCCCAAAAGGGGGAATGGATCAAGGTTCCAGTGGGAGGACTAAGTGATGAGGAGATAGCCAACCTAGCAGATGCAGAATTTAAAGCACTGGTGTTAAAGATGCTCACAGGCTTGACAGATACACTTGAGTACGGCAAATCCATAAGAGAAGAAGTGAAGGCTATGCTAAGTGAAATGAAGGAAAATTCACACAAAACCAATGGTGAAGGGAAGTAAATTGGGGTTCAAATCAATGGCTTGGACCATAAGGAAGAACAAAACAGTCAACCAGTACAGAATGAGGAAACAAGAATTTGAAAAAAATGAGGAGAGGCTTAGGAATCTCTGCGACAACTTTAAACATGCCAACATCCCAATCATAGGGGTGCTAGAAGGAGAAGAGGAAAAACAAGAAATTGAAAGCTTAGGTGAAAACATAACGAAGGAAAACTTGCCAAATTTGGTGAAGGAAATAGACATACAAGTCTAGGAATCACACAGAGTCCCAAATGAGCTAGACCCAAAGAGGACCACACCAAGATACATCATAATTAAAATTTCAAAGGAGAAAGATAAAGAGAGAATCTTAAAATCAGCAAGAGAAAAGCAGAGAGTTACCTACAAAGAGGTGCCTATAAGATTATCAGCTGATTTCTCAAAAGACACTTTGCAGGCAAAAAGGGACTGGCAAGAAGTATTCAAGGTGATGAAAAGCAAGGACCTACAATCAAGATTACTCTATCCAGCAAAGCTATCATTTGCAATGGAAGGGCAGATGAAGTGCTTCCCAGACAAGATAAAGCTAAAAGAGTTCATTATCACCAAGCCATTATTATATGAAATGTTAAAGAGGCTTATTTAAGAAAAAGAATATCAAAACTATGAACACTAAAATGACAACAAACACAACTATCAACAGCTGAATCTAAAAAATAAAAACAAAATCCAACTAAGCAAACCAGAATAGGAACAAAATCATTCGTATGGGGACCATCTGGAGGGTTATCAGCTGGGAAGGGGAAGGGTGAGAAATGAGGAAATAGTTCAGGGATTAAGAAGCATAGTTGGTTGGTACAAAATAGACAGGGAGAAGGTAAGAATAGTATAGGAAAGGGTGAAGCCAAAGATTTTTTTTTTATTTTTTAAGATTATAAAAGGTCTTAGGTCTCAGAGGGAGCAAGCCAAAGAATTTATATGCATGACCCATGGACATGAACTAAGTGGGGGGAGGATTGCTCAAGGGGAGGGGGGTTCTGGGAAGAGGGGAGCAAAGGGGGAAAAATGGGACTACTGTAACAACGTAAGAATATATATATATAAATTGTGATTCTGAAGCTTGGGTTTTTAATAATAGTAAGAGTAACCAATGTCAATGAGACCATTGCCATGTGGATTATTTTGCTGAAAAGTTTCCACCAACCATAGGGCATTTGCTCTCTTATGAAAGGGACATCATGGGTGGGGAGCTAAGACTGGACTTCTGTAGTTCTGACTAGCCCTCTCGCAGTGGCCATGCAGGGGAAGTCTGCTCTAGTGGCAGCCCTTCGTCTATCTCTCAGAAAGCCCTGAAAGTCTCAGGATTGTCTGGCCTGTCCTAGATGCCACACTAGGGCCCCATGGGGACCTGCCTGTGTCCCCCACCAGACCACAGGCTCATTAAGAGCTGAGACTGCATCTTATTTAGCGTCTATACTGCTTCACACATAGTCATCACTTAATAAATGCTTTTTAGAGTAAATTTGGTCACCATGATATTAGCTAACATTTATTAGTTGCTTTCTGCATGCCTCTTGTGTAGAATATACTACATGCCTTCACCTATGTAATCCTCATAAGAATCTCATTTGATAAATGATGAAACCGAGGCTCTGAGAAGTGGAACAGACTTTCTCAGCATCACTCTCTCTGATGCTCACTTCGGGGAACTAGACACTATCACAAGCATTCGCAAGCAGGCCTATGAAGAGGTTCATGGGGTGAGAAACTGAGCCCCCTGCAAGCTACCAGCACCAATCTGCCAGCCATGTGACTGAACCATCATGGAAGTGGATCCCCACCCCCAGGCGGCCCCTCAGATGACTGCAGCCCCAGCTACATCTTGGCTGCAACTTCATGAGAGACCCAGAGTCTAAACCACCCTACTAAGGCATGCTCAGAAACTGTGAGATAATACCTGTTTATTTGTTGTTTTTAGCTACTACTTCTTGAAGTAACTTGTTATGCAGCTATACATGACTAATACAAAGCCCAAGTTCTAGAAAGCTGTGATTTTTCTCTAGGCTCTAGTTATGCTGAAGGAGGTACTAGACAGGCTTTGACCCTCTGAAGTCCATGTTCCAGTCCAGCAGGTTAACTGACCAACCCTGGAGTTTGGGACCTAATAATTCCAGAATGTTCCCTAACCCTGAGCCACTTCTCACAAAAAAACAGAAATATATTTCATCAATTATTTCTCTGCTCTAAGATTATCAGTGGTTCTTTAATGCCCATAAATGTTTTTCTCAAACCCAGAATCCTTAGTCTGGCATCCCCCCTCCCTTTCCCCACTTCGTAGCCCTCCAGTCTCATTTCTCCTTGCTCTCAGCTGGCCCTTCAAGCCTGCTCAGACTACAGTGTTCCTGCTGTTACGTCTCTTCTTGCGCCGCTTGCTTGCACTGCTCTCTCCTTGTCAGCTGCAAATGAATGAACAAATACACACCAAGGATCTGCTAGGTATCAGGAGCTAATGATGGATGCTTCTACATGCAGTGTCTTCATCTGCACAACACTCATTTCTACAGAGAAGGAAACTACGGTTTAATGACCTGTCTGAAGTCCCAGGGGATGTAAGTGATGAAGTCAGTACTCATAGAATCATGTCCATCAACCCTGTGGCGGTAATTTCAGTGATTTTCCACTACCCCACATTGCATTTGACTCACATTTCTATGGAATTTTACAGTTAATAAAGCCCCTGCTTATTATAATTTTTATTAAGCTTCACAACAACCCAGTGTGACAGATAGAACAAGAATTGCTCGTCCCATGTCACAGATGATAAACCCAACCCGAGGAAGAAGACTTGTTCTCACAGGGCCAAGTGTCAGAGATGTGATTCCAACTTAATATCTGCCTCCAGACTCACCACTCTTTCCTCTGCCTTCTCTTTGTACCTCCCTCTAAGTCTACCGTAGATTTTTGCATATAATTGATGCCCAGTGCATCAATTTGTGGGCTGATTGATTTTTAATATATTCTTTAGTAAATGGTGCAAAAGGAAGTATAGTATCTGGAGAATTATCTCTGATGACAGAGACTAACTTTAAAAAAGAACTTAGAAAGGTGGAGCAGCAAGTTGTAAGGGCAGACTTCAGAAGAACCTTTGTGATGGAAAGGGCTGGTCATAGTCACTGACTATTGAACAAAGGAGGCTGTGGTGTTAACTGTGCTGGGGAATCTCCAAGAAAGACCCCCCACTGCTTGGATCCAACAGGGATGCAGGGGGAAGGACAAGATAAGCTCTTGTGGACCCAGATGGATCAACATCAGCATCCGTGACTCTGTGATGCACCTGTCATTGTTATCTGAGTTGTTGAAGCAGAACCAAGGAGGAGGAAGACTGTGTCATTCTGCTGGAAATTTCTTGAGCTGATGAAGAAGCTGTTCTTCAAAGGGGTTCTTTGAGGATAGAGTCATACAGATTCAGGCTCTTTGGGCTTGTGAGTCTCCACAGGTCATCCTGCCTGTTCTTAGATATCCTAAAATACTCCAGTAGGCACTCATAAATATTTGCTGAATGATTGAATGAATGTTACATAAATCGATAGCTGTGGCTTTCTCCTGTCTCTGCAGGGTTCTAATAATATTTCACCCTGTCTTGGAAGTTCATTCCAATTCTGACAGTTCTTTGTTGTTAGGGATTCCTTCTGTTCTCTAGCCCCACTTCAGTCAAATCCAGTAGATTGTTGTCCTGCCTTCTGTGCACATAGTCCATGATTGGTCACCCCCACACTGTGATCATCTTGACGTGGGTTCTTAAAACAACTTTACTTTCAGATTCAGAACCTGTTTGGAATAAGAAATGCAAAGAGACTCGAGTGCAGCACAGGAACCAAGCTGGGTGCAGGGTCCCTTTCCTTGTGCACTGGACTGGCTGCAGCTAAGCCTCCCTTTCAGAGTCTACCCTGGGGTGTGTGCATGGATGAATGGTGCGGGTGAGGCAGTCATTCTCCAGATCACAGTGTGGAGTGGCACTAAAGCCTTCACCTGGGAGCCAGGAGAAATGGGGTAAATTCAGGATCTGCCACCCACTAGCCAGTGACTGTGACCTTGAACAAGTTCACTCCACTCTGGGTCCTCACTGTGAATGAGAGGCTTGGAGTCCTGCATTTTGTCATCTACTCAGCAATGGGTTCTGAACACCGATTATGTGCCAGGCACTTCGATGATAGAGCAGTGAACAAAATACAGTTTCTGCAATCACAGAGCATGCGCAGAGAGGAGAGGCAGACCAAATAAAGAGGCAAGGAAGTAGGTAACAATTGTCACATGAGATCAAATGGGGGGGGGGGGCGTGGAGGTATGTACAGCAAGGTAAGTGGGAGCAAAGGAAGGGGGTCTATCTCAGATAAGGTGGTCATGGGAGATGTCTCCCAAGTGGTGACATCTGAGCAGAGAGAGTCCTGAATCAGAGGAGGGGGTTGGCCCTGCGTGTATCTGGAAGAGAGAAGCCTCAGAAAAGGAACAGTAAGTGCGAAAGCCTTTAGAGGGAACCCAGCAAAGAGGCCAGGTGGGGACAGAGGGCAGAGATGTAGCCAAGGGGCAGGCCATAGTAAAGACACTGGATTGTATGCTGAGTGATTGGGAAGCCATCAGAACACAGAAAGCAAGGGACAGGCATGGTCTGGCTTGTGTGTTAAAAGGATAAGTTGATCTCAAGTTATATGGAACTGGGATTCTTCCAGCCTGAGGCTAAGCGGATTTGGCTTGGTAAGGTAGGGGCGGGATAGTCCCAAAGCCAGGTCCTGCCCGGGAGGCAGACTTTGTGAGCAGTGCCAGCGCAGACTGATGGAACCTGCCTGCTCACGCCTCATCCTGCGGCTGTTCTCAAGCTTCAGCTCAGCTCCAGACCTCGCTGGTGTGCAGGAGCACAGTACTCTCTGACCATCTAACCCGCACCCTGAAAGCAAAGGCCATGGAGGCTGCTAGGTTGGGGTGTGGGAGACTAACTTAGGGGGTGTAACATGTTCTTTACTCATTGGAGAAGTCCTTCCTCTTTTCCTGCCTCTTCCCTCGAAGTTCCCCAATCTCCATCTTTATTTATTCTTGTTTAATTCCCTTTTCTTCCTTATTTGTCCATCCCCCAAGGATTGCATAGCATCTCCTAGAAACCAGAAGCTCATCTCTTGCTTTTTGAGCCCTGATGGCTTCCCCAATCACTCAGTTTATAGAAAAACTAAGACACTGAACTTGAGTCTCAGAACTAGGGAGTTGTAGAGTCTGTATTAGAAGTCAGGGAGTGTGACTATGGTCCTGCAGGGACATCTCCATTTTATTGTCTCCTAGGAGGTCCCAGAGAATCGCATGCTGTGATGAGTAAGATCAAACATGCAGGTCTACCCAAGACTCTCTGGTAACAGAGAAGGGAGGACCAACTCTGTTGCAGAGGTAGAAGCGGCTGTCAGGGAGTCTTCCTGAAAGAAGGGGTATTTGAAATAGGTTTTGGAACATGAGTGAGGTTTAAAAATATGTATTTTTCAATGATTGTTGACATTCAATATTAGTTTCAGGTACACATCATGTACTTTACAAAGTGATTCCCTTGATATTTTCAGTACACCTGACATCATGCATAGTTACTAGAATATAATTGACTACATTTTCTACACTGTACTTTACAACCCCATGACTATTTTGTAACCACCAATTTGTACTTCTCCATTTCTTCACCTTTTTTGCTCAGTTCCTCAACCCCTCTCCACTCCGGCAACCATCAGTCTGTTTTCTGCATCTATGGGTCTGTTTCTATTCCGTTTGTTCATTTATTTTGTTCATTAGCAGCCACTATAAAAAGCAGCATGGAGATTCCTCAAAAAAATTGAGAATGGAACTACCTAATGACCTAGTGATTCCACTCCTGGGTATATATTTGAAGAAACTAATTCAAAAGAATATATGCACCCTTATGTCCATTGCAGTGTTATTTACAATGGCCAAACTATGAGTGCCTGTCGATAGACGAGTGGATAAAAAAAGCAATGGTACAGACAATGGAATATTACTCAGTCACAAAAATAAATAAAATTTTACCATTTGCACAGTATGGGTTGACCTAGAGGTTATTATGCTCCGTGAGATAATTCGGAAAGACAAATACCGTAGGATTTCACTGACATGCGGAACCTAGTGCTGAGTGGGACTTTTCCCAGCAGAGACGTGGAAGTGGGGGTGAGGAAGGACGAAAGCAACAGGGCAGGGAAAATCCCCGGCGTGGTTTTGGGAAGCAATCAGTCAATTATCTAGATTAAATACCCAAAGGGGTGGCTTACCACAGTGGAAAAATCAGACACAATGGTTGTTAGACCTAATCCTGGAGCTTTTGTTTTGTTTTTATGTAACTGTCACTAAACAAACAGAATAAATACAGATAATTTTCAGGTAATAAATGAGATTAAATATTTATATCATGTTCAGGTCAAGGGGTAAATTAGATGTGGGGGAAGATGGAAGGAGACGGTTGGAGTCACAGTTGGGAATTTCCTGTTTAGACAGAATGATGTCTGGTCAGTCAGTGACGTTTGATCCCAAGAAGAAAAAAGAAAGATCATGAAGCCTGGTTGAAAGGATCCAAAACACTCCACTCAAATGGAAAACTGCCTCTTAGTGTCTTAATCCCTTTTCCTAGAAATGGTTCATTGCTGAGAGCATTAAGTGAAGAAGGGATTTAAAGAGAAGAAATTCTGATTCATAATAATACTATCCGGTATTTATGCCACACCTTTTTCCCAATATGCTCAGATCATTGTAGGAAATGACATCATTCATTTCTTACAACCTCATCCCTGCCTCCTGTGCCCCTAAACCCACCCAATGTGGATCGAAAGAGGTAGCCCTGGGCACCGCTGCTGTGGTCTGCGTGGAGCTCCAGTGGGATCTGCCTTGACTTCCAGACTTCAGGTCCCAAGGCTCGGCTGTTTTAGCTCCTTTCACTTAAGAGCACTAGACATCTTTCCATTAATCCACAGTGAGCACCTCACACCAGCCGTACTAGAAATCAAGCCGTGTCCACCTTTTCTAAAAAGATCCAAAAGAGAAAACACCATGACCTTCTTTGAAAGTGTATTTGAGCCCCAGCAGAGTGAGGAAGCTCTTCTTGATACCTAACTCAACTCCCCTCAGCTGCAGGGCAGCCCTGTTCTTTTCGGTCTTGTTGGCAGTTGGCACAAAACCACATATCTTGTTCCCACCACTTCAAGGAACTACCTGCGTGCACAAGGGAGATTAATATTATTTCAGTGAATAAATGTGACCACCACACTGCAGAACTTGTAGATAGTGTTTAAATACACAGGTATAAATGCTGTTTCTAGTAGTAAGATAAAACAAGGAGATTGGGATTAACCTCTCTGCTTTACTCCTTACCAGCAACATCATCTTGAACGCATAACTTTATTTTCTCTACTAGTGTTTTCTTACCCTGGCTGGTTTGGCTCAGTGGATTGAGCGTCGGCCTGCGAGCTAAGTGTCGCTGGTTCGATCTTCCAGTCAGGGCACATCAGAGAAGGAAAACTCTGACTCCAAAAAACCTCCGCTGCCTTGCGGCATACCTCTTCAGGGGAAAGGCTAAGGGAGTAAACCCCGACAGAAAATCCGGAGCCGGAGTCCCTAAGGCGGTTTGACGTTGTAGTCAACACCGGCAACTCCTGCGGCGCACCTGAAGCCAAGCTGTATTGACTCCGTCTTTCCCTTGGATCCTTCAGCTGCGAAGAGAGGGGGGGTCTGCTGCATGGGCAACAGCAGACCCTCCATATCACCCTGCCCAGGCTCTGTAGCTTCAGCTTCACTGGAGAGGACACTCCAGTGTCATCGCAAGATGTCGATTCAACACGGGAGGAGACAGATACCGTGTCACTCCCGAGTCGGACTGCACAGCCATTCTCGGCGGTGCAGATAGACTCTTAAGAAGCTACACCATCGTCTCTCGAAACGGACGGCTGCCGACTAGTGTTTTCTTAGCTTCGAAGCAAAATAAGGCCAGCCTTCCTATTGCACAGGGCCACGTGATGGTCAAATGGGATTGCATTAGTTAAAATGCTTTTCAATCTGATCAGACAATGTACATGAAAGGAATTGCTGCTGTTTCTTTTAAAACTGGGGGAGAAGTGTCTGTGGGCTTTAGCATCTTCAATGCTTATTCTGTGAGTCTCATCTAGATTTTAAATAGGAAGCGGAGAAATGGGAAGTGGAAGGAAAGAGAAATTGGGCAGGACAATTTAGGAAGGTCATGAAAAGATTTTGAGTTTTAAAAATTAGGAGAAAAGTGAGTGGTATCACAGCTGGAGAATAGAATTTCTTATCAAAATAATCGTTGTGAAGGAAAATTATCCTAGTTTCTTACTGACCTGAAAAATCACCTCTTGGTCTCTCCTTTGGGGTCTCTGCCCCATTATCTCCCTCGTCCATCACCACTGTGCTCCTCTCTCCCTCTCTTCTCCACACCCCTCCAAGAATTCTTGAGCTATTTTTACTACTGTTGCAATCACTTCCCTTGTACCTTGGAAAGAATCTCCCATCACTGGTCTTTGATAAAGATGAGGATAAAGAGAATGGAACTAAGTTCCAACAGGTTCTCAGAGCTCAGGCCTCTCATTTATGCTTTTCTCCTACCTGAGATTTCAGCATCCATCATTCTTGACAGTCACTTGCATGGGGAGGCCTCTTCCAAGTCTGTAAATTGCAGGTGCTCCAACAGGGAGGGTGGTTTGCCTGCAGCATCTCAACAAGTCTAGATGTCTATCTGACATCTATGCCTGCAACATTGAAGGCACAGCTACACATAAATTAGACATTGCCCATCCAACCTGGAGTTGGTTATTCCAACAGCTCACCCATTGTGCCCCACCCCCACTCCTGTCACTGTGATGCCAAAAATGAAACACCATGAATTTCATACTATCTCACACAGAAAGGATACACTAATAAATGATATCAAACCTTCCAGGCTCCCTTGGTTGTCCTAAAATGTTGATTCTTGTAGATCTGGAAATGACTAAAGATGTTGTCTTGCTTATTCTATTTCCAGTCAATGCTCCAGTCAAATAATCCCAGGAAGGGGTTTGTATGTGATTTTTCTTAGAAGTTTCCACAGATGGAAACTTTGCAGTGTCCTCGGGTCATTTGTTCAAATGCTTTGTGTTCTGACATTTTGGCAAAGCTTTATAATTATTAGGACATTTGGGTACTGGCTGCTAAGCATACATGTCCCTTTTTCTTCTGATAACACCACCCTATTTTCATATCCCAGTGTTACCTCTTGGTCTCAATAAAGTCCTGTTCTGGCCTCACCAAGAGGCCGGTCCGTGCCCCAAGGGATGCCAATGATGTTCCTCTCCTGGGACTTAGGAGAAGTGAGTAAGCCTGGAGTGAGCTTCTTTCCTGTTCCACAAATATCCCGGCCTATTCTGGAGCTGGCCTTTCCTAACCTGGCCTCCCAGATGCCTTCTGACCTACTGAGCCTTCGATGTCAGCTCCCCAAATAACCCGTAGTCTGCAAGTGGGTTTGGCTTCTCTTTCTTTCTTTCTTCTTCTTTTTTTTTTTTTTTCATTCAAGACTGCCAGTGTTCATTTTATTTGCTCCTAAGGAAAGAACCTCATTTAACTTTAGTAAAATAATTATCCTTTTCCTAAACGAGAATATTCCCACCCGTGACCCCAACATACCATCCATATATTGGAATTGAAAAATTTGATTTTTCAGCCCCTGATCTTTTTCCCATTTTCAGATTCATAAACCCAAGTGGACTAGGCTTCTCCATCAGAATGTACATAGCCATGCTGCATATCCCAAGCCCACACAGTTCTTCAACTTCATTTTTTTTAGCAGGTAGTAGGCATCGATTACTACCCTGAGTACTGAAGACTTAATAGCAGTCCCTTTCTTAAGAGGGCCACAGTCTCGTGTGTACTGTTGAGGGTAAACACTCCACCTGACAAGGTGTGCTAAGTGCTGTGCTGGGAAAACCATGAAGGACTCCTAAGTCCAGCTTCAGGAAAAACTTCCTTGAGGAGATAAGATCCAGGTAGGATTGGAGTTAGCCAGGTAACTGTGGGAGTGGGGTTAGTTCTGGTTCTTCCTGGCTCTCTTTGCTTTCCTTACCTGTTCATTGTCTGAAATGCAATTGCTTCCTGCCAGAAGTCAGTGACATCCTGGGAGCGGAGACCGGTCTCTCTGTTCACTTCAGTATTCCAGGAAGCGAGCGTAGCATATGGGAGGTGCTAAAACAGTTCTGCATAGATGTGTTTGGAACTAGGGTCATCTCCTGAGGTGGGTGCCCAGGCCCTTCCTGAGAAGCCTTGCCCTCTCTGCCTCCGGCCACACTGGATGACAGCGTGCTATTTCAGACTCTGGCCCTTTGCCCACGAGGCCTGTATGCTCCCTCCTCCCGCCCCTGCCTGACCGGCCTCTGTCATTTTTCACAGCCTAAGCATCAAGGGCTCATTGAACCCTCCTGTACATGTCGCCTGACCCTGTTCCACCTCCTGCTCCCAGGCTGAGTCCAGCTCCCTTCTCCCGCCCCACGGGACCCTCTCCAGCATGCTGTCATGGTGCTTCCTGCCAAGGCTGCCAGGGTGAACAAATAAAAATACAGGACATCTAGTAAAATTTGAACTTCAGATAAACAACATTTTTTTTTTTTTTTTTTTAGTATAAGTATGCCTCATGCAATAGTTGGACAAACTTGCACTTTAAAATTATTCCTTGTTTATCCGAAATTCAGATTTTACTGGGTGTCCTGTATTTTATCTGACAATCCTATTCTTTGCATTAGGTTTTGGCCTCGGATTTCCCGTTTCTCTCCATTCACATCACTGCAAAACATTTCTTCTCCTGTCTCTCCTCCAAGTGCTATGACTTACTCAGATCTGCCCCTGAGGCCCCCGACTGTCACCTGTGAGGTCAGCCTCTTGGCCGCTCAGCACAACCAGACTGGAGCCCCTATAACCTGTGGGTATACCCAATGCCTCCCTGCAGGCCTGTTGCCAAGAGCGACGGGAGTGCAGCCGGGTGTGGCGTGCAGAGAAGAAAGGGACTTTTTCCTCTGGTTTATCACTGGGATGATTTTCTCCTTCCTACCTCTTCCCTTTCACCATCTTCTCTAAACTCAGGAACTTCAGGAATGAACAGTAGCTCTGTTGTTGGGATGGGGCCGGTCAGGTGACGAGATTACGGTGACTGCTGCCACTACGGGCACAACGGTGTGTGTCCTAGGTTTGGGCCACTTTACCCAGTACTGCTTGAAATTATCCCATTTAAGCCTCGTAAGAACCTTATAGGGTAGGCAAATAGTATCCCCATTATACAGATGAGGAAACTGAGGGTTAGAAGGGTTAAATACTGGATCCAAGTAACGCAGTGGTGACTCACGGGTGGGGTGGGAGCCGGGCACTCTCAGCTCACACCCATCCTCCCCATGGCACCACCCTGTCTGCCTGACACTGTGCTAGGACAGGGCTAAGGAACATGGGGGGGGGTGCATCTGGGTGCCACCCCATCCTGTCCATACAATGGGTGAGTATTTTCTGGGCTGTGCCTCTGGATACATAAATTCTTATTTTTGTCGGCCTTTCCCTCGCTCTCTCACCTCTTATACACTTCACTCTCCCCCTCTCAGTGATGACTTGCTCCATGGTTTCCCAAGCTCTGCAAAAAGTTTTGGAAGCCACCCCTGGAAAGGACCCTGCCTCCCCAAGCCCCTTAGGGGCCCAGAGCCATGCTGGGTGGATGTGCTTCCTAAAGCTGTAGCTTGAGTGGGAGCTCTCTGCACCTTCTCTCTCAGCCTGACAGCTGCAGAGCAGGTGGGCCTCTCCCCTGGTGGCTTGGAACCTGGCCTTGTTCTGTGTACCTGGAGCCTTGGGCAGCCATCCAAGTCTTAATTGCGAATACACCCACTTCTCACCATTTTCAGCCTTTGCTAATTGCCAAGGCCGTTTGACCTGGAGCTCAGGTTTGACTCCCACATAAATCCTGCCTCCTCCTACCCCTGCCCCCCACCCCCCCTCCCCACCACCTGACCAGCAGGTTTAATCACAGGATCCTAGGGATAGCTTTAGAGTTGATGTCAGGCAGATTGTCTGATCTCATTTCTCATTTTCCAGATGAGGAAATAGAGGGCCAAGAAAGGTTAGAGATTCAATCAAGCTCACAGAGTTAGCAGTGATTTGTCTTATTTGGAAGTAAGGCTTGAAGACATGAATCAAGCAGCCCAGAGAGCACTGGCCAGTGGGTTTGGGTTATTCTGCTGACAGGCTATAGCCCCAGTGGATATGAGAGAGGATGGAGCTGAGTCTCATGAACATTCTGGCTTGGTTATCAACCAGGCTCTATATATTAGGATAATTCAGGGTCTCTGTCCCTTATGTGATTGATATTTTTAGAGAAGTTTGCTTATTAACTTTCTGAGGATTGTTCTTAGAATAGGCTCTTTGGGGAACCAGGGAGATGTCGTCAGATGGAGGTTGGAGGGTCGCCTGATGGTGAGACTCTAAGAGGAATCTGCATGTGGGCTGGGGAGGGCAATGAGAAGACCCTCAAAATCCCATCAAATCCCCATATTTTAGAAACCTCTGTAAGCTGGGACTCAAACCCAGGCCTGAAGGTATTTGTTATTTGCTTCTTTGTGTTCCAGTTAAGCATGCTGCCTCTGCTCATGCCACGAGGGTCACAAGAAGTCATTGTCGCCATCCCTCCACCTCTTCATCCCTCCAATCTGGCCAAAATCCATCATGATTGGAAATACCTCCAGGGAAGCAAATTCAGTCCCTCTGGAACCCTGAGCTCTGGTGTCACATGCTTTGGAATTAGAAAGTCCCTTCAAACTTCTTTCTTGGGGGCAGTTTTCATTCTTTTCTTCTTTGAAAACGAAAATCATATTGATTACTTAAACATCAACTGAGAACTGACCACGTAACACTGTGCTAAGTTAAAAGGGTACTGAGATGGATACATCACACATTCTTTAAGTTCCAACTGTCTGCAGGCTGCCAGGCCATGATGCAGGTTCCTGATTCAGCAGGTCACTTGGCCCCACCTTCTCTGTTACCCAAACACAGGATTCAGTTATAGTTCTGGGACCCTGACACGGTTTGATTACCTTTGGAGGGTACTATCCCCCAATTTCCTTCCTTCCAGGGGGCTGTCCTGAGGAGCACAGTTATGTCCAGGTGCTGGTGGGCAGGGGGATGACTTCGGAGTCCAAGAGATCTCCCCCTGTCTTCTAACAGTTTTCAGCCTGCTTGCTGATAAAACATCTCCTTGCTTCTGCTCAGAGATTTGCTACTTATTAAAATGTAAATCCTTCTAAAAGAGGTCTCATTTATGCTTTGATAAGTCGTAATGATATTTACATAATTGATGATGCAATAAGCTCCTTTCCTTACTTTCCTACAATTATAAAAGTCATACCTAATCACTGTAGAAAATTTGGAGCCCATAGAAAATGCATAAATAAAGAAACAAAAATCACCCATGTTCTTATAACCCAGAGACAACTGTGGGTAAGGTTTTGCTCTAGTTTCTAAGAGACAGAGTGCTTCGTTTACTGAGAAGCATAGCAGTGTGTGCAGCTCAAAGCAAAATCCAGAGCCCGGTGCTGAGCCTGGTGCTAAGCCAGTCACGGACTCTGTGACTTCAAACAAGTGACTACTCTCTGCCTCACTAGCTTCATCTGTAAAATGGGGATAATCGTGTTGCCTGGGCTATAGGCTGTTGTGAAGATTTAGTGAGTTAACACAGGTCAGGTGCCTAGAGTGCTGACTGGCTCAGGCAACGATAGGTGTTGTATTATTACTGTTGTTGTTATTGTTTGTAGTTTGTTATTGTTATAATGAAGCCCCCTGGGCTGCCTCAATGGCTTTTGTCCTGTGCAATCTGGAGGCCAATCATTGTGGTCCTCAACCCTACCCCATTCCAGTTCCCAAAGCACTGGTAAATTTTTCTAGACTTTTTGGGGAGATGATGGAGATCTTTATATCACACTATGCAAAAAAATAAAAAATAAAAAAATAAAAAAATAAATAAAATAAAAAGGACCTCCCCTCATATACTTTCAAACATCTGTGCTTTTGCCAAAGTTTTAATCCTAGTGGGAATCATCACATTCTCTCTCTTTCTCAAGAAACTCTTCCTTGGCCCCTTCAGCCACCTGGCACTTAAGTCCTCCCCACACGCCCCGAAGCTCTCATCACCTTGTGCATCTAGCAGCTGCACTCAGAAGAACCGAAGAGCCAAGCCTTGACCAAGTGCATGCTGGGCCTCATTTTATCCAGCCATGTGTGGGTCAATTTACACATGTGCATGCATTCATGTCAATGTAGCTAGACTGCCCCTCCCCCAAACTGGAATAGTATATGAATGCTTTATCCACTGTTTGGTGTCCTGCTTTTTTCACTTGTCAATATAGGTGATCACTCACCATTACATGGTGGCACAGTCATTAGAAATCTTTTAAGAGATTCTTTTCTGAAAGAAGGTTTGTTTTGTGTTTTCATAGAGAGGAAACTCGAGGCTGCAGGCCCTGGAGCCAATGTGAAGGCAGCTGGTAAGTCAGCTTGTGTGCCCACACTCCCAGCTCTCCCACATCTGCCTCACTATCATTCCTCCCTCCTGAATGCTCTCGGGACCATCGATGGGAACACACCTTTCCAGCTCTCTGGCAGTTCCTCTTCATTGTCCTCTTTCCTGTCTTTCCTTTTCTACCCACCCCCCACGCCCCTTAAAGATGGGAGCCCCGCAGGGTTCTCTGTAGGCCCTCCCTCATCTCCTGTCTGTAGAGTCCCTCTGGGCTCCTCTTCAACTACAGGGTCTTCAGCCATCACCCACATACCTAAGACTCCTCAAACTTTTCCTCTCCTGACTTCTCCACTTGGCTGTGTCCCAAGCCCGAGTCAAGCTCAACATGTCCAAAGTGGAATTTGTTGTTTCAGACCCAAACCTGCTCCCCTGTCTAGGTCTCTATTTCAGCAAACATCATCCTCTTCCATTTACTATTCAAGCCAAAGACGATCGCCAGTTTTCTTTCCCTTCTTCAGCATCCAATCAGTTTAGTAAGTTTTTCATTACATTTTATGTATTCAGTCAAAACTTCTATGCTTTATTTTGAAATTGTGTACATCCAGTGTCTTTGATACTAAAATGTTTTTTTTCCCCTTAAAGAAATGTGGGATATGGTAGATGGCAGCTGTTTTTTGGCTGTGTGTATGTTTTTAGTATCAGTGAAGGAGACACTGTTGATTACTGCCAAACCCAGACCCCTTTCCCTCCTCCAACAGGACCCAGTTTTGTTCAGATGTTCACTCCGCCCCTTACGTCAGAGGGTAATTCTGATTAGTCTAGGGCAGCAGTTTTCAACATGTGTCTATGGGACCCTTCCACGGCATCTAGGAGGTCAAAACTATTTTCGTACTAAATCATTATTTGCTTTTCTCACTTTCATTCTTTTATGAGTATACACTGGATTTTTCCAGAGGCTAACTGTCATGTGATATTGCAACAGATGGAATGCAGAAGCAGATATGAGAACCCAGCTGTCTTCCATTAAGCCAGAAATTAAAGTGATTTGCAAAAACATGGAACAATGCCACACTTCTCACTAAACTTTAAAAGATAGTTATTTTTCATAACAAATAGGTTATTTATGCTAACATGCAATGAGTTTATTATTGTTATTTTACAATAAGTTGATAAATAAATACTTTAAAATGTCACCATATTGATTTACAATGCAATACATTCCAATAGATATAACCACCCTAAACAAAAGCTCTCTGGGGTCTTCAATAATTTTTTAGAATTTTAAAGGGGCCTCAAGATGGAAAAGTTTGAGAACCACTGGTCTACTCTGGTAACAGCTCTTGGTTATGGAAGAGACTCAAATTAGTCCAATCAGATTAGATCATGGAAAGATTCATGTTCCACATCCGGGAAAGAGATTTCCCTGCTTTCAGGGGAAGCTTTCGGTCTCCATTGCCACTGGGAGCCTCTGGCGACTGTGAGGAAAAATACGCATGTGCTGGAGAGCAGTTTGAAGGGAAGGAAAGACCTCGGTACCCTGGGGGTGTCATCAGGCTGCTAATGTGACCTTGCCTGAAGACACCCTCTGCTCTTCCAGTGACATGAGAAGATAGATCTTTTTATTGATGGATCCAGTTTGTGTTGGGTTCCGCATGACTTGCCCCCGAGAGCCCCCTTAACTGATAGATCACTTGGGAAACGAGACGTTGGCATTCTCATGTTGACCCAAAACGTTGGAGGACATTTTACTCCTCTGTGTCATCTATAAAGCACCACGTTAGATGACCCTCGGGGGTTCCTCCAAGCATGAGGAACCACCAAGAAAGAAGAAAGGGGCTGAGAGGAGGGAGCTGTGCCACATAGAAGCTTCACTGTGTAGAGCGAGTGTCGAGTGCAGAGAGTGAGAACAGATTAGAGACAGGAATCCCATGGAATTCGTAGTGCTGCGGTGCCCTTTGAGAGCCAGGCTGCCCCTTGCTCCCACTCTTCCACCTCTCTAGCTCTCTTCTTTGTAAACCAAACTGTCAACATCTGTTGGGTAAACTGACTCATGGTGACAGCTGGGAAAATTTGCTCCACTGCTTGACAAGTGGAAAGAAGCACCTGGGGCATTTGGGTGGCTGTCACCGGTATCTTATCCTTCCATTGACAATTGTCCTAGTCTCTATTTTGTCACTTTGTTCAATATTTTCAAAGGATCTTGCAGATAAATTTGGGTGCAGTGGGCAGGATGCAGACATGACAGAGAAATAACATTCTTGCTTGTTTAAGTAGTGTTGCCGCTTGCTTAAAATAAGTTTGGTGTCAAGGACAATAATTGATGCCTGCCTTAACAGGATGGTCTCCTAAATGCCCATCTGTAGATGAGTGGATGAAAAAACTGTGGTACATTTACGCAATGGAATACTACGCAGCAGAGAGAAAGAAGGAACTCCTGCCATTTGCAACAACATGGATGGAACTGGAGGGTATTATGCTAAGTGAAATAAGCCAGTCAGTGAAAGACAAATACCATATGGTATCGCCTAATATAGGAAACTAATGAACAACACAAACAAGTGAGCAAAATAGAACCAGAGGCACGTAAACAAGGAACAAACAGTGACTTGGCGGGGGGAGGGGGGGAAAGGGGGGAAAGAAGGGGGAGGGTCTAGTCAAGGAAGTAGTATAGATGACCCATGGACATAGACAATGGGGTGGGGATTGACTGTGGTAGAAGGGGTGGGTGGTGGGGAGAGCAATGGGGGAAAAAGTGGGACAACTGTAATAGAAAAACAATAAATAAAAATTTTTAAAAAATAGGACAGTCTCCATGGCAGATATTTCCTTGGAGTGCTGAAGTGACTATATGCAAATTACAGGCATCTTGGGTTGGAAATCTCAAAATGAGGTTATAATGAAACTAAAAAACATTTATCTGATTTTCACTTTCTTTTTGGTTGGTAGCAAACTGGGAGAGGAAGCAGAAAAAGAGCTTGGGGACAAATTAGACTTTTCTTTAATAAATTGCAAGTAAGAGACTAAAGGTCTTTTTTGGTTAGAAAGACATCAAAGTGATATAGAAGCTTTTTAAAACAAGAAACTGCTACAAAGACACAAAGCACACTACACTTGGGATAAGCCCTGGGGAGTCATTATGTCCAAGTTAGGATAATCAAAGAGTTTAATTTACTCAGTTCTGGAATAAAACCAAGTCTGCATTCAGCAATATTTGAAACCAGTTAAAGGTCAGTGAATGGGATGTCCAGTTGTATTAAAATGTTTGGTATCTATTTATTCAAATTTTACATTGTACTCTAAATTATATACCTTCTTTTTTTAATTAAGAGAAAGATAATTGTTGTGACTAATCACTTTAGCATAGTTTTTAATTGTAAAATAAGCATAAGAAATGAAAAAAGCGTTTTCTGATCTTCTTGATTTACTTCTTCATTCTTAGGGGTTCTCAAAGTCAAAGAGTGTCTGTTAGTAAATTAGAATAAAACCACAGGGTAATTACTTTCTGAGCTATCAAGGCAACATGAGTTGCTTTCTGTTGTAAGAATGCTGAAAAGTTGCCACAAAATTAAATCAATTAGTATAATAAGGGGGCAGAAGAAGATTAAATTTATTTCCATCTGATTTAACTTGTTAATTTCTTAGGGGAGAAGGATTTTCCTGCTGTTGAGCTCCAGGTTTTAACCCATGTGTCCCTTCTGTCCTGATGATATACTTGGGACTTAATTCATACACAAAAGGCTGGGTCCTTTTGGTTGACCCATGAGGTAGGTTTGAGAAACGAGAGTTGGTGAACAAGTTAGTCAGTACACAGATTTGTTCAGAGACCCTACTATGTGCCAGGCATATTCTATAGTCTGAGGATTCAGTGAGAACAAGTTAACTCCTACCTCCAAAAGCTTATGCTCTAATGGGAGAAAACAGATAATAAACACATAAACAAATCAATAAAATAACTGATAAGTGCTGCAAAGATGATAGGACAGGGCAATGTAATAGAAAGTCACTTCCCAGCAGGTGGGTCAGTATGGGCAAAGGCCCTGGGGCAGGAACACACTTGGTGCATTTGAGAGACAGAAGTCCTGCATGCTGAGTGAAGAGCTGGAAGAATACAGTGCTACACTCATTCCCTCTTCCTTCACTACTTACTTCCTTGTGGCCTTGACATTCCGAACTTCTCTGCTTGGTTAATGGGGAAGCTCCGTCTTAAAAAAAAAAAAAAAACCACCCAGGAGGGCTATTTTTTGAATCTCAGGGCTGGCCCTGCCGTTGGTGCCTGCTAAATGATAAGGAAACTGGTGTCTCCTCCTTCCTAGCACCCTAGGGAACATAGTTTTCTCAGTAGGTTTAGGCCTTGGTTTAATCGTAACTACATTGTTAGGGATGGTCAGCTCTGAATAAGTTCTTCCACTTCTAGTTGCAGACAAGAGAATCCTCTCCAGCTGGGGATCTATTAAGAGGTATAGATAGCATGGACCAACAGGGAGGGCTGGAGAAAACGATTCTACGTGGAGTTTCCAGGAATAACTTCTCAAAGCTCACTGCGGAATTGAGCCCTATGCATGCTTCTGCCTTTGCCATGATCAGAAAGCTGCCTGCGAATCAGGAGGCTGTGCCACTACTCCAGGCCCGCCTTCCTTGGCTCCCGTCTGCTCCAGTTAAATGGAGATCACATACCGGTCCTCTCTTCCTTTATAACTTGATTGCAAATCAAAGTCTTGAGTCTGCTTCATAGGTCCCAAGTTGCATCCCAAACCTTAATTGCTTGAGTGTCTGAGAAATGTAGATTTGGAGGCTCTAGCCTGAGCAGGAGAAGAGAGCCTGCTAGCAGCCGGAATGGGTGCTGAGTGAGGCAATTGACTGTATCTGCCACCAGGGCGACTCGGCTGCGTTCGCACCCCCTGCATTGTGAATATTGGGTCTCATTCTGCGACTCTGGCAGCTTTCTCTCCGGCACACAAAGCTGGGACAGCTGGGAAACCACAAGCAGTTTTTCTTTGCGGATCCTACATTCAGGGGCGTGTCTCCTGAGGCGAGATCTGATCTAAGTTGGGCCGGTTTGACCTGATGGAGGTTTGGAAGCCGCTTGGAGGAAAAGCTCATCAGAAGAGCTGACATGGAGGTTCCAAGCCCTGAGCGTGGACAGGCCATGGTTGTTTTTGCTCATTTTTGCAGCTGCAGTATCAACACAGAGCTTGACATGTGGTAGGCACCCAATAAATATTTATTAAATAAATAAATGAAGGGAAAAAAAGAACAGGGTGAGGAGCCCTTTGGCATTAAATACTAGGCAGATTCATTTGAGCATCTGTGTGTTTAACAAATGCTAGTAACGCTTGAAATGTGTCAGGCACTGCTCCAAGTGCTTCACAAATATTAACTCATTTAATTCTCATTAACTATTCTAGTATGGACTACTATTAATTCCATTTTAAAACCAAGGTTCAGAGAAGTCACGTTACTTGCCCAAGGTCTCAGAGATAAGAAGTGGCGGGACAAGGAGTCCACTGCACTGGGTTGCTTCAAACATCTTCTGTTGTTACAGGACTTACTGCTTTGGCCCTTCCAGACAGTCCTACATGCCTCCATGTGATACTATGAAAGTGAATGTGTACCATAAGGTACATAAGTGTGGCTGTTGTGAATATGCCGGCATCCACGAGTCCTTATTTCCTCTCTTCCCTATACTGCCTTTCAGCCTCTTCCAGTCCCCCCAGGCTGTGCCTGCTCATGTCTGCTTTCCTGGGTCCCCCTCCTGTTGCTTTGGGTTTCAGTGCAATTTTGGTTCCCAGGTGGGCCTCTCAGGTGCCCCACTGAGCCACCAGGAGGCTATGCCGACTTGAATGGATCCCAACACAGCCAAGTGGTCTGGGGCGGCACCCACCATCCTGGTTCAATCCACAGCTGGAGACCTCTGATTGCCCTGACTGTGGCGGTGTCCCAGAGCTCTGTGGTTTCTTCTGGAAGTGCTGGGGAGTCCACGATAGCAGCACAGAGCATCCTGTCTCCTACTGTCCACTGGGCCCATCTGCCAGTCTTCTTTTTGGCTGGTTGATTTTTGGGTAATGGATGCCTCGGAAAGGCAGAGATGGAGTGCTGTCAAAACTCTCCTGGCATGATATTTGCAAACGCTGTGGAGAGCTGGCTCTTCTCACAGGGGCAGCATGGATTATTTGCAAAAGCAACAGACTCCACCGGCATTCTCACGGATAACGGGGGGCATGGGGAAAGCATCCTCTGTGCCAGCACAAACAAGTTGGGGGAGGGAGCACATGCTGTTTCTTCAGGGTTCATTCTGTCCATCCCCTGCCTCCAAGCAGGCCAGCCATTCCCAAGCTTAGATGGAACTCTTGAGGCACCTGCCTTCCACAGAGGCACCTGGCATGGAGAAGCCCCTCTGAGAGCTAATTGCTGGCCCTCCTGCTTCAGGACTACCGGCTCTGTATTCCATGGAAGTCTAACCCAATGTGCTTCAGATACGGGGGAGAAGCCAACCACGCACGGATCACTGCCCCTGAAAAGGACTTCCCACCCTGTGAGGGGATGGAGGTTCCCCATGCCCAAGTTTTGGAACAGCCCCTCTGCAGACCTAGTGGATTCTGAACCTCTTTCTTAGCTCTGGTCTTCCTCTCTTTGAGTCACAAAACTACATATCCTGCTTCACCGCTTTGGAGCATTTTCTTTTCCCTTGAATTTTTTTTTTTCCCCTTTGGTGTTTACATGAACTGGTTGAACTCATCACGTGGTGAGTCCATGTTTATATTTGCAGAAGCGCTGCCTGGGGAAGTTCTGTTTGTATAGAGGTCACCCCATCTCTTGGGCTTGGCTGCAGCTCCATGCTGGGGTTTCAGCAGCAGTAGCTGAGCACAAAGCAGGGCCACCCTCCCCTTCTCGCTGCTCTCTCTGCCTCAGATTCCAGGCTCTTGGTCCCAATGGCTCCATGCCTGCTGGAAGAGGAGGAGGAGGCAGCCTCTTAGGCAAAGTGAGGCCATTTTTTTCCCTCCTCATCCTCAACCCAATCCAGGATTTCCCCAGGACTTGTTTGTCTCTTTTCTTAGAACTTAACAGTCCTCTAAGGTCATAGAGATAGACTTGGGTTGGCGGTGTAGATGGTAGCGTTTAGAGATGAGCTGCTCTAAGACCAGTCTCCCTTCTACTAGGCTGACAATGCCGTCAATATTCTAGGGTGGTTGAGACCATTGATTTTGGAGCCAGACAGAACTGGGCTGGAATCATGTCTTTTGCCAGTTACTAGCAGTGTGACCTTGAACAACACCTTTACAGCTCAGTTTCTTCATATTAAATGAGTATAATGAGTACTTACCCCTTAAAATTATTAGGAGAATTAATTTAGGTCATGCATACAAAATGTTTTAAATTATGATAATGACAATAATAATAATAATTATAATAACAACTATCTTAGCAGTTAGAATTGGCAACTTTCCCCAACCCTTGTTTCCTCTATTAGAACAGTGTTTATTGACTTTTTTCACTATCATTACCCTAAAGATCCTTTTTAGGTAATGATTTTCTTATCATTTCCCCGCTTCCTCTATATATTCTGTATCTGTTCGTGTACTATAACTCTTTGGAGGCTATAAATCATGGTAATATCTAAGTATTTTTTTTTCATCCCTCCCAAGAAATAATTTTCATGATATTATCCCCATGGAAAATACATGTATTAGAGAGAGGCTTTATGATCTGGGAATCATGCAGGTTATTATTAAAGTTCTTTGATTAGATGGAGAAACAAGAAAGTCCCAGTGTAGTCACTTCCTGGGGATGGTTGTCCATAGGAGACAGCTCCAAAGAAACCAGGCAGCTGTCATACAATAATGAGCACCCATTGACCATAAGGGTGGGGCCAGAGCCTTTACCCACTGTGATTTACATTATGCCATTTTTTCCCTCTGCCCCATTTAATGTTTGACTTTGAGAGAGCTCTTGCTGGTAGGGAAATCAGCGGACCCATCTTCACTTGTGTTTATGGCACTGGAGCTTATTTTCTCTCTGGCATCCTTAAGACTTTGTGATGACCAACATGCTGATATTGACTGCATGGCTGCAACTGGAGTCCTGCATGAGACACTAACACACAGGAGTAGCTTAGGGAGCTGAGACCTCTTTGGATGGAAAAGAGAGGAAGGTTCCTGAAGGAGAGTAGCACTCAGGACACAGAGATGTGCAGAAGTGGGTGTTCTTGGAATGATATGAGTGCGGGTGGGTCAACTTAGGGATGAGGCAAGGCCAGCTTTATAGCTGCGTACACCAGGCCCTGCACTAAGAATCAAGGCAGCCTTGATGGAAAATAATCATCGCTCCAAAGCAGGACGCATCTTGGTGCTGTGTGTGGGGGAGGGGCAATGTCATTGAGGCTGGGAGGGCTCACGGCTGGTGGTGCGCATAGGCACACGGAGTCATACAAAGAGCCCGAGAGCTGGATTAAAAACACCGGTGGCAGCCTCGGGCCTGGCCTAACTGCCATTACTTTGGGCAGGCCAGTTAGGCCAACTGAACCTGCATACCTTCATCTGAAGAGGGAGGAATTTTTGAGATTATCTTTCCACTCTTTTTGCTAGCAATTGATATGTTAGAAGTTTTAAAAAATTAGTTGAACGAATCAGCAACTCCTTCTCCCAACAGTCTGTGTGTCTCACTTATCAACCCCTTGGGCACACAGCATCATCTTCCCGGAGGAGGACTTTAGTTGCTCTGTGAGCTAGAGGTGACAATGGCTTTTCTCTTTCATTTTGGCTTGGGATTTTATTGTAATGATTCAATCCTGCTTCATCCCCCACCCCCACTCCCCACCACCTGCTCACCCTTAGTTACCAGGGTACTGCTCCATGAGCAGCTGCGTGAGGGGCCTGAGAACTCAGACCCTGAAGGCTGAAGCTGAGTCAGGAACGAGTTCTCCAGAGAAAGGAGGGAGAGGGCACTCACTGATCATTAATGGCATTAGTCAGTCCCCGAAACCTTCAAAGATAACTGTATAACCATGAAAGACTTCTCCATTCTCCTCCCATCCCAGACCTTTGGACAACTAACCCTGGAAAAAAAGAACCTCTTTTCTTCCAAACTGTGACCACTCATTTTTGCTCTTTTTGGTTGTTTCACATCTTGAGCCTTTCCTGAGCTCTGTAGGCCGTGGCAAAACCGACCGAAGGCAACTGGTGGGCTGCTCTGTGAGGATCCCCCAGAGCTGCGTCTTTTGTCTTTTTGGACCCAGCTGGAGGTAGCTGATGTCTCTTTGGAGACTGGAGAGTGAGGAAAGGTGGACTTCTCTCTTGGTCTTAGTACGTCCTCCCTGATCTATGGACCAGCGAAGGGAGTTGAGTGGCAGGATGCCTCACTCCTCCAAGGTAAGGTTGACAGCTTCTCTGCTCTGTCCTGCTGTGACCCCACCTGGACTGTCACCTCTCTGATGGTTATTTCCTCAATAAAACAATATCTACTCCACTTAACGATTACCTTTGTTTAGCTAACACACTTAAGGCTTCAGGCGTTGCGTCTAACCCCTTTCTGGATCTCTGTCTAGAGAATAAGGAGGTAGAGCTAAGTACGGGCAGAAACAGGATATGCTAACCCTTGTTAAAAGTTCCATTTGCTAACAAATCCCCAATTCCATAGGAAAAGCAATTTTTAACATTAAATTCATTGGGGCTAACGCTGGTTAATAACCTTATATAAGTTTCAGGTGTACAATTCTATAATGCGTCATCTGTATTTTGCATTATGTGCTCACCACCCAAAGTTGAATCACTGTATATTTGAATCCTTTTACTCTTTCACCCCCCCACTCCCCTCCCCTCTAGTAACCACCACACCGTTGTCTGTGTGCAGGAGTTTGTTTTGTTTGCTCGTTTGTTGTTAAAGTGATATTTTTAGGAGCCCCTCAATGCCACCTATTTGGAACAAATTTTGTCTAGAGAAAATGAGGAAGAGGGGCTGGGTACATTTAGGAGGAGGGAGGGTGTGGTTCTGGTAAATGAGAATGTATGTGACTATATTGTACAGAGGAAAGCAGGAATCAAGAAAAGATTCATTAAGAATAATCAAACACAAACTCCTTTTGGTAAGAGGAGCCACGTTTTGTGCATTTCTTGGCCTGTAGGGAGGGCTGACCACAATTCACCCTGACTAGAAAAATCCAGGGAACTTAAATCCACTTGGGAGTATAATTATCTTAACAGTCAGCAAAATTTCCCTTACAGCTTTAGTTTCCATTGCTTTTCCTCTTATTTTATTTGGACTGTACTGTATTTGGAAGTAGTCTTGCATGAGCTTAAACATGGTAACTCAGGATTGCCTGTACTCTTCCCTTCCCCATTGTGAATCACCTTAAACCACTTCAACAATCAGAGCTCAAATTGGTCTCCATCCCATAAGAAAGCTGGATGAGAAGAATGTGGCAACATGGAAAAATGCTTGTGGTATAATGTTAAAAAAAAGGAGACATTACAGGATGGAAGGAAGTATGAACTGGCTGATATTATATTTATTTTAAAAGATATATAGGGAGAAACTAGAAGAAATACACCAAAATGCTACCTATGATGAAAGTGTGAGTAAATTCTTTTCCCCTTCAATTTCCCCAAAGTTTCAAGATGTACCTTTTTGCTGAAGGAATCTGTTGGAAGAAACTAGAAGAAATATACCAAAATGCTACCCAGGATGAAATTGTGAGTAAGTTCTTTTCCCCTTCGATTGCCCCAAAGTTTCAAGATGCACCCTTTTGCAGAATGTATCTGTTGGAAGTGGGACCGGGTTCTGTCAGTCATACAGTCACCATGTGCTCAGGCTCTTTATTCTGGGTTTAAGAAAGCTGGGTGGTAACCAGGCATTTTTCTGAAGATCTATGAGAGGTTTTCTGATTTCATACTTATCTCCTTTACCTCTGATTTTTCTCTAAGCAACCTGCGCGCACACACACACACACACACACACACACTCACACTCACTCCCTTCTATCCCCAGCTACATGCACAGAAGGCATTAAAGTGTCTCTGGGAGGCGATACACTCTATTAAGGATAACCAGCTGGTCTCAGCCCTCTCTCTAGCCACTTGAGATGGTGGGAACTCGGTGGTTGCTGAGTTGGACATGGGAGAATTGCAGAATCCACCAGTGAATTGCTCCTTTGTTTGCCTCCTAATCTCCCAATCCTGGGGAACAGAGGAAGGAGTTTTCCTTCGATTTGGGTTTGGTCTTCTAAATCCCTCTGTCCTTGACCTCGCCCCGAGGGTTGGGATTTGGGGAGGGCAGGTAGGAAGACACCCAGGAGACTGTGGTGTTGAGGCTGTGAAACATTTAACAATGGCCCAGCCATCACCTTCCTCAAGGAGCTAGGGTTACACTAATCTCTTGTTAGGACCCCTACCTCTTCTGGTTCTGGGCCTTAGCACTGTCTCAGAAGTCTCCCTGGGTCTCCCTTCCCACCTCACTTGCCCCCCACCCCACACCAAGCCAGTGGCTGAGAGCCAGGCAGCTGGGGCAGCCCCTTCATATGTGTTTAAGTCTAAAATTCTCCTCACTTACTGGCCAAACACTATTTCAATAATCAATTTATCCCTTGGTCTATACATGTTATAAGGGCTTGATTTCCTGTTTTTATCTGGTTAAAAAGCCCCATCCAAGAAGGCGAAATCCATGGTCTAGTTCCTACAAAAACCGTTTAGCTTCGCTCAGGTCTGTGGCTGTTGGCCGCTGCTCCCTTAAGCTTGGCAGTGACTTTTGTTAATATGTGCGGCCAGCTGCAATGATAACAATAGCTCGTGTTTACTGAGCGCTTGATGTGTGTCAGACACTGTGTTAAGAGCATTGTAAGTGTTAACTCATTCAGTCCTCATCTCCACTCCATGAAGGAGTTCTGTCATTAGCTCCATTTTGTGATGGGGAAGCTGAGGCACGGAGACAAGGAACTTGCCCAAGATTCCCAAGCTGGGAAGCAATAGAGCCTCCTTGGAATACAGCCATGAGGCTCCAGACTCCACTTCCCCCCTGTGCTACTGGGCCTACTGCTGCCCCAACAAAGGAGCAGGATGACTCGGAGGGAACCATCCCTGACACCGGGAGAGCAGTCACCGCATATGGCAGAAAGTAAAGGGTCTTGTTGGCCACATTGGCTATGAAGGTACCATCTTGAAGAGGCCTCATCTTTCATTTGTATGTCCCCAGTTACTACCAAGGTGCCAGACACAGAGCTAGCATGTTACTTTTTACTGAATGACTTGTTGAGTTCCTAAATATGTGTCTGAGTCAGGGATGGGGCTTTACATTCCATAGGGGCAGAAGCAGGTATGTCTAATATACTCTAAACAAATGAGGTCCTTTCTGGCCCTAACTAGTGTGGCTCAGTTTATTGGGCATCATCCTGCAAAGCGAAAGGTCACGGGTTCTATTCCCAGTCAGGGCACATGTCTGGGTTTCAGATTCAGTCCCCAGTTGGGGCACCTACAAAACACAACCGATTGATGTTTCTCTCCCTCTCTTTACCCCATCCTTCCCCTCTCTCTAAAAATAAATAAATAAAATCTGCAAAAGTAAAAGAGGCCCTTTTTGGAAAAAGTGGAACATGGAAGTTGTGTTCTGTTTGCTGTTTTTCTTCTTCATCTTTATATTCACCTCTTCCTGCCTACCTTGCACGCACACACATGCATTCGTTACCATACCTTATGATTATTTTCTCAGATGTTGTGTTGGTGGTGATATCTGACTCTCCCCTCCCTGACCTGGAGAAGTGGGCTTTTCCTGAGTCGTTTTCTGGAACTGTGGACTGATCCCTCTCAAATAGCAGCTTGGGAGAACTCTGAGACAAAGCTGGGGGCTCCTTATGCCTGTGTGGTTTTTGGCAAGTTGCTTACCTTCTCAGAACCTAAAAAGGAAGCTGTTGCACCCTGAAGTTATGGGGGGAGGGTGTTAGAAAAACTCTCCAAATCTGGGTTTTGAGAAAGTTCTCTTGCAGCCTGTGGTGGCCAGAGAGGCTGCACTCTTGGGTTGAGGGCTGGGCTGAGCTGGAACGTGAGGGGGCTGTGTTGGTGGATGGACTTGGTGAGCAGCAGTGTGGGGACTTGGAAAGCAGGTCAAATGGCTTTAAAAATGATTTCTTAGTGCACCTGGGTTTCTTTTTGCCTTGTGCCAACATGAACCACCCTAGCAGAACTCTGTGAGGAGACCGAGGCTGCAGGTGATGCAGCTCATTTCCATTTTAGCTGGCACGAAAGCAGACGCCTTGCCCTCTGAGGGACACCAGCTTTGCCAACTCCAGGCTTCAGGTGCTGGCAACGGCAGTCCAATGTGTCTAATGGCTGTGGCATGGGCCAGCAGGGCATTCTGGGTATTAACATGCAAATCATTGAGGCAGAATGTTTGTGGGTGGGCAGAGGGAGGGCTGCTTGCAGCTTTGGGGAGTTTTTTTTGCCCCAGAAGGATGGTCAATCTCTCTTTAAAGCAGTGACTGAAGAGTAGGAGGGTGGTGGCAGGAAGAGGAGAGTTCAGAGAAAGAAAAAGGAGAAAGAGCGAGAGTAGGCAGTGGAAAACCAGCTGCAGGGACGCAATGCCAGCTCATGTTTCAGAGGCTGCTTGAGAAAGAACTGGGCCAGATCTCAGCTGAAGCCTCCGGGCTGCCCAGGCTGCCAGCCACGCAGGCCACGCAGGTCATGCAGGCCACGTCGCCTTCCTCTCACACCTTGCTAGCCCCCCCTGTCAGGAGCCTAAACTCCTTCCGTCTTAGCTGCCCTCGGCCGCTCCAGCTGGTCCTGGAACACAGAGGCAGCCCTTCTCTGGGGCACATCTCCTGTCTCCTTCTGCTCCCGGGTACCGGGCTCAGCAAGCTCTGGCTTCCCTGACCCCCGCTCCTTTCCTCAGATTAGTCAGCACCCAACTCTCAAGGTGCGTCCAGTCAATGGATGAACGGATGTCGAGTCTTTTCTGAGTGTGCTGGGCACCTGCTCCCTACTGACAGGAAACAGCTCCTGCAATCTCATTTTTGCCCCAAATATTGCTTTAAAATTAGCCATCTATTGAGTACTGTTTTAGTTAGGGTAGATTAACTGTTATAGCAGTCTGCACTCAGATCTTGATGGCTTTCCCCAAGAAGCGTTGACTTCTTGCTCCCATCTCCAGGGGGGGTGGGTGGAGTTGTCTGGGGTTGGGGTTGGGGTTGGGAGTGGGGTGGTCTCTGTTCCATTAGCTCACTTATCCATCTGATGGCTCTTTTCATCTATAGCTCTGAGTCCTCCATGGAGCCTCCTAGCCATGTGGTGTCAGAGGGGAGGAAGAGACCGTGCAGGACCCCATGGGAAGTTTTTTATGACTAGGGCCCATAGGTGGTGTTCAACACTCCCCACCACGAACACATGTGTCAGGCTAGAAATGTAATCCCCTGGAGGTCAAGGCTGATGGTTTGGTGAACAGCTTGATTGTCTCTGCCACAAACATCTGTGTTTGAGGGCATAATCTTTGAAATTGGAAAGACTTCAGCTGAAAGCTAAGCCTCACCCCTAAGTATGTGCTCAGAACTTTGGAGAAGAAATTGACCACTGGATTTAAGTGAGGAAGAGGGTGCTCAAACTGAGGTCATTCTGACATCAGAGCTATGTTATTCTGGGCTGTTTGCTTACTCTCTGGGCCTCCCTCCCCTCCCCCCCCCCCCATTTGTAAAGTGAGGCTAATAAAACTCACCAAGGTGGTTGTACAGAGAAAATGATTATGTACTTAGGCCCTTAGCGCAGAGTTGAACCCATAAGATCTTGACAATTATCATCTGTTACTCTTACTAGTACTTAGAGTCATTACAGTTGTTACTTTATAGTAAATCCCATTCTAGTAACTGGGGACAAAAGTTAGAAATTATCCCCTTCCCTCAAAGATCCTCCAGGCTTTTAGGGAAGATAACATGTCAAACAGTAATTTCAGTACATGGCATTCCTTTGTGAAGGAACAGGAACCTCATCTTAGTAATTCAAGGGAATGGGTGGCTGCTGAGCTCTAGCTCAAGGAGAAGGTTTTGAGTGGTGGCGAGCGGGGAAGTGGACAGTTGGGCCTCAGGCTTAGGAGGGGGGCAGGACAATGAGAATGAAGGCACAGGGTGAGGCAGTGCTGAGTAGCCCACATCGGGTAATGGCGGGGAGCCCAGCGAACACCCCTGGAGAGACACTGGGTCATAGTGGAGGACAAAGGATAGGTTAGTTGGAACCACGTCAGGAAAACAAAACAAAACAAAACTTGACTTTGGCCTGTACAGTAATTGGGCCTCCTCCTCAGTCTCTGGACTTGCCTTGTGTTTGCCTTGCGACCAGCCTCAGCATGTTGTCACTTTCAAAACTTACAAATCATGTTTCTAGAGCAGAGAGATGCCCCAAAGAAGACACATGACTTCCCATATGACAAAACTTTCTAAACATTCCCTTTAACCATCTCTACTCTCCCCCTAGTGGCTTCCATATTCTTTTTCTCTACCTTTTTGCAAATTTTCCCTTTAATTTCTATTTCCCTGTTTCAAGAGGGTCCAAGCCTTCTCCTGCCACTCAGGACTCTTAGACTTTCCTCTGGGTCTATCTTCCTCTTACACAGAGCAACTCAATGCTCATTTGCCTTAGTATCTGTACCCCTGCCTTACCCCCTTTCTGTGAGGCAAGGACCTTCTTACCCTCATCCTAGGGGATAAGTAGGTGGGGTTTTCCTCCCTGTCAAACAGATTAATTGAGCCTGAACTCCATGGAGCCTCAACACACAGTGTATGATGGTCATTGGTCCTGTTTATGCACATCGGGTAGAGTTACCCTTCTCTACCCACTGGAATCCAGATGTGGCCAATGATTTTCTTTGGTTAATGGAATGTGAGTGGTAGTGATGGATCTCACTTCTGGTTAGAGGCTTTAGGAGCTACTGTGGGATTGATACTCAGCATGCACTGTCCACTGTCACTAACGGTGATAATGTTTGAGATGATGGCAGCCTGGACTATCTCAGACCCAATCTTGGAGAGAGAAGGTGTGGGGTATTGCACCAGAACTGCAATGCACTTGCGGTATAAAACAAACTTGTGTTGTTTTAAGCCTCTGAGATTTGGGGGTTATTTGTTACAGAGCATAACTGCCTGTCTGTCCTGACTCATAAGCCTGGTGATTGGCTTGGATCCAGCATACACACATGCTGTCTACCCTCAGAGGGTAAAATCCTAGATCACTGTGTCCATGAAATGCTTTCTAAGGAGAAGAAGGAAGACTAGAGGGGTGACAGTGAGATGCATCCCCAACTCCTCAATAGAGAAGACTCCTTAATGTGTGCTCCAGATAACTTTGGGGGTTGCTGACAAAGGAAATGAGGTCACGGGCAGCTGAGAATGGGCTGTGCTCCAAAGACCTCCACTTGGAGGCCTTAGCCTTCTCTCTGTTTATTTCCTGCCTTCCTGCCCTGTCTGCACAATCTCTCTTCAGCTATTTAACTATGTCAAGCAACTTTACTAGGGCATGAAGCCGTCTCAGAAACAAACTTTATGTAGGTAGATGGTTTGTTAAGTTAAACCTTATACACTTGGTACGGGACTGGGGAGAGGCTGAGGATGGGGAACAGAGAAAGAAACCAACGGACAGAGAAGCATCTTGCAGGGATGGGTGATCGCATGAGGTACACAATGAAAGGGTAGTGTGGGAGTATGATCAACTCAACCTTTAGTGTCCCAGAGCTCTCCAAAGAGATAATAAATTATATCTAGTTTGAATTGATGTCACTGTCTGTTTATTCATTCATTCATTCATTCATTCATTCATTCATTCAAACTAATACCTATTAAGAGTTATAGGCATTATGCATTCAAAGACATGGTCTAAGGCCTCCAGGAACTCCTTGACAGAAACACAAATTCTTGATTAAAACACAGGGGATCAGGACTACTGGTGCCCACAACCATACGGGCATAAAATGGTTAAATAGTTAAGCTCCCAAATTACTATGGGTCCTGAGGACTGAACAACTGATCCATTTCTCTTCAAGTCTCCAAGAAGAATCTTCCCTTTCCTGCGAAAGCTATTTGAAATGATCCTCCCAGCCTGGCACAGAAGACACTGGGAGTCTGAGAGCTTAATTCCCAGATTAGAGAGAAAGCTCCTGCCTGCACAAGCAGGCCCAGGCTCTGTGCAGTTTGTTACTAAGACAGGGTTTGCTTTATTTTTTTAAACAAACTGAGCAATTTGAACTTCAGTAAGTGAGAAGTAAAGTCACAGAGAAAGCTGTAGGATGCGCAGGTAAGGGCATAGGAGCCGTGTGCACCTCTGGGAGAACAGGCCAAGACTGAACAGCATGCTCCCCCAAGTTTACAGGCGGGGAGACTGGCAGATGGTATGAGAACACCCTCTGCAGCCTTGTGGTTGCACTGGCAAAGATAAAGTTACCTTTATAGTAACACGTATGCAGAGCTTATTGCAGAGTTTGGGCTCTGCCTGTCTCATCAGCCTTTCAGTGTCTTCAAAAAGCGAAGGTTAAAGCGTTCCAGGTTATTTTGTTCAGACTGAGAAACTGCCTTGACCCTCAGGCGAGATTCTGGCTCTCAGAGTCGCAGCCCCACGTGAAGTGCTCTTGTCTGGGGTTGTGTCGGGGTCCAGCTTGTTTGGGTCTGAGATGGCCGTGTAGCTGATGCAGGACATGGTATGCGAAGTCAGGGGTGGGTCTGAGCAGGAGCTGGTTTTTCCCTAGGGATGGTCAAGGAAGGTTTCCAAGGAAACAAGGCTTGAGCTGTAGTTCTGGATGACTATGGATATTTCAGGCAGAAGGAACTGCTTTTTTTTTAAAAAAAAAAGATTTTATTTATTTATTTTTAGAGAGGGGAAGGAAGGGAGAAAAAGAGGGAGATAAACATCACCTCTTGTGTGCCCCCAACTAGGGACATGACCTGCAACCCAGGCATGTGCCCTGACTGAGAATTGAATCAGCAACCCTTTGGTTCGCAGGCTGGGGCTCCATCCACTGAACCACACCAGCCAGGGCAGAAGGAACCGCTTTTGAAAAGGCACAGGAGGATGAACAGCCTGGGGAAGTCGGAGTGCTGTGAGTAGATAAGAATGATTATAGCATTGTGTGCTAAGGCTGCAGCCTTATTTTATCACACCAGGCAGTCTAATAAAATGATCATGATTAGGCAATACCAGTCTGCTTTTCCCCAGGGAGGTCAGCTTGATTTCCATCATAGTCATGGGATATCTATTCTCAATGCTCTAAAGATAGTCTTTGGTTTTAGGGGGAAATTGCCTTACACTCAGCCACTCACTGATTCCTTCCAGCCCAGATCCTATTCCTTCTCAGTATCTCTTTAGCAAGACTTTCTGCATTGGGCCTTGACCACCTGAGTGCTGGTCATAAGTGTTGGTATCATTTGACTATTGGCAGTTTCTTTTTCTCCCTTAGTGGAACCTAAACTGAATGGTGCATCTGACAATAAATGCATTTTAGACTCAAGAAATAATTTTTTAGTTGGTTGATATACTTCTCCAAACCCAATGAAGCAACACCCTCTTTGGGTTTTAATTTGACTTTTTCCAATTTCCCTTGGTTTGTAATCTTGCTCCTATCACAGTTATCATCTTAAATGGATTTCAATTAGTTACTTGTCAATAATCATGAAATTGGCATGCTTAAGTCTTTTACTTTTGATAAGCTTTTGCTTCATAGTGATTTATAGGTTAGGATTTGATATTGAATAATTTTTTAGAGAATAGTTTGAAGCAGTGAAATATTAGAAACAGACTAAATAACCGGACTAAATAAGGAATAAATTTAATGAACTATGATATACTCATATGATAGAATGCCATCTACCATGAAAAATTATGTTGACAAATATCTATATAAGTGACAGGAGAAAATGTTCATGTCTTATTAATACATCAAAAGCAGGTTAGGTACAGATTAGATACATGATTCTGCTAATATTATGACAGTTACATATAGATACATGCACAAAATATGTTTTGTTTTTATTGTGCTTTTCCTCTACTTTCTAAATTAATACACTGAACTGATACTGCTTTTATAATAAAAATGTATTAAATACACTACACATATTCACATATTTGAGAGGTGGAAAAACTGTTCACCGTGACTTTTTAAGGTCAGGCTAGACTTCTTCAATTTTTACTGGAATTTTTCATCCCTAAAAACAGAAACGAAGAGTCTTTTCAGACTGTTTCCTGAAGCTAGGGCAATTAGCTGTGGCAGAAGGAAAGTCAACACGATGCTGAGTTTCGTCAAAGTGAAATAAACCAGTCAGAAAAAGACAAGTACCACATGATCTCACTTATATGTGGACTCTAATGAACAAAATAAACTGATGAACAGGATAGAAACATAGACAGGGACACACAGAGCAGACTGGCAGCTGTCAGAGGAGAGGAAGAGAGGGGGGCACTGGATGAAACAAGGTGAAGGGATTAACCAAAGAACATGTATGCATAACCCATATGTACAGACAACAGTGTGATGATGGCCAGAGGAAAGGGGGGGATGGGTAGAGGTGGACAAAGGGGGAAGGGAGAAGGGACATCTGTAATAGTGTCAACAATAAAAATTTTTAAAATAAGTAAATAAAAAGACACATGGGGCAAATAGTGAATGGTAATTCTGGAGCTAATGCAATGTTACATGTCAACATGAAGCATTCTGTACAAAAATTAACAACAACAACAAAAGGATATTGAAAGTGGAAGTCAATGCTCTGCCCTCCCCACACAAATGGTGGTCTGAAATAAAAATAATAGAGAGGCTCACCTCCTTATACGGCTCATGGAAGACATTGGCCTGTGTTTACAGAGGGTTCCTCATGCTCAAATATGGAGACTGAGGAGTTGCATGGTATCTGTTCAGTATCCAAGGTTGGAATAGGCTAACCATGGATATGCTATTCAGTTCCTTCTCCACGAGAAGGAGAGAACAGTTCTAGAAGCATGAAATGGGTAATTTTAGAAAAGAATTTAAAAGGACACAAACTTTACAGAGCCATTAATACCTTCTGTAGAGAGTATTACCTTCCAAAGGTGGTACAGGTTGCTGATATGAAAGCTTAAGTCAAGTTAGGAGTTGGGAGTATGTCCCTAACTGGGTGACTTCCAACCTTCCTGCACTTGTGACATAATATGGGGAAACAGACTTGATATAATTAAAGACCTCAAGATAGCCCTTAATGAGCCAGGAAGTATCACAATGCAATCAACAATAGCAGTCTAATAATGTCTTTTGGAATCTGTAAAAGGGTCCAGTTCCCTTAAAAATCCCTGCGTTCCTTTCGATGCTGTGGTCCTGAGTAGACCTCTTGATTACTCTGACACTCTCTCTTCCATCCTCTCCAGGTCTCACATCTTCCACTGAGCACGTGTTCCTTCTCTGAAACTCACCTCTGCCCTTGTTATGGACTTGAATGTTTGTGTTCACCCCAAAAGTATAAGCCGAAGCCCTAACTTCCAATGTGGTGGCATTTGGAGGAGGTCATTAGGTTTAGATGAGGTCAGAGGGCCCACAGCACTGGGTTACACGCACCTTTGGTCTGACCTGGGGTGACACCTTTTATGTTTTTGGAGAACAAATACTTGTAAAATAAGTGAGTGAGATATTCTTGATGTTTCAGAGATCTTATTGTCAGTAGGATATTTTCTTTGGTTGTATCTCTGGAGAACTCTGGAGCTGTGACAATTTATCCATTCTCCTTCCCTACTTCCACGGCCTGACCCCCTGTATAAAATGAGAAACCAGGAGGGTGAGGAATGTCACGTTCAGGTGAGAGAAGACTAGGGGGGAGACCACTAATTAGGGAGCCTTCCAGGTTAGACCCCTGTCTTAGTCTTGGCTGCAACCAAAGCCTAACTAGATGCTAAAACACTGAATCAAATGAAAAGTCTGTGTGCGTTTGCGGGGAATTTCATAGGTGTGTATTTGCATCTTGCTTAGGTTGTATATTGCTGCCCTCACAGATTACGCTTCCCAGGCTATGGTCTTCAGAGAATTACGACAATCCTAATGGAGTAGAAAGTGTCTGTTGTATGTGCTAGTGGGGGGGTGAGGGTGGGATGCATGGATAGGCAGAAGAAATTCCCTGGGTGATTTTGATTTATGCCTCACATGAGAATTACTCATTTAGGAAATTGTAACCTCATTTTTGCTTCCTCATGAAAGGGTCATTTTGATATAACTTCTCTGGATCGCTTTCATCCACATCCTGGCCTATCACTGTCTGAGGCCATTATCAGAGGGAATGCAGCCCAGTTTATTCATGTGCTAATGAGCCATCAATTGCCTGATTTTGCAGAGCAGTCTCTGGCTGGAAGAGAAACAGGCAAACATGGGTTTCTATTAATTAAGTGCTAAATCCCAGTGGATAGTCAAGTTCCAAATTCTGAAGCTTCTTCAAGTTTTTTTCATGGGTTAGGCTGAGCTCAGGTTTGGATTTGCTAGATGGAGCCTCCCAGGCTCCTTGATGCTCGAGGTGTAGCCCGGGAGGAATGGACCAAGGCCCAGGGGAGCTGGAGGCGGGGGTCCATTGGGAAAGGAGAGGCCTGAGACTATGGCTGATCAGAAAGTGTGTAGATACACAAAGGAAGATTAGGGGTCTTGAACCAAGTGTGAGGGAAATCCCATGTTCTCTCTTCCTCCCTTTGTAAGACAAGCTGGTGTACTCTCTTTCAGAGCAGCATGGGTGTGCTCTGAAGGCTGAACCCCACATAGTATATTAGTTTTCTATTTGCTGTGATAACGAGTTACCCCCAACTTGGTGGTTTCCTGCAACATGAATTTATCACTTTACAGTTCTGTAGTCGGAGGTTAAGTCCCACAGAGGCCAGCACCATGTTTCTTTTTACAGGAAGGAGGGGAGAACCCGTTTCTTTTATTTTCCAGCTTCTAGAAGACTCCTGTGTTCCTTGACTCAGAGTTGCCTTCCCCCATCTTCGAAACTAGCAGAATCGAATCTTTTGGGGTCTTTCTTCCACAGCCATACCATTCTCTGACTCTGCCTTTCTGTCTTCCTGTGGTTACATGGGGCCAACTTTGATCACCCAGAATGCTCTTCCATCTCAAAGGCAACTGATGAGCAAACTTACTTCTACCTGCAATTTCCATTTCTCTTTATCACATGACTTAATGTGTTCACAAGTTCTGGGGGTTAGCGTGTGGGTATCTTTTGGGGGGTCATTATTCTGCCCACCACACTTGTTTCTGCTCCTTGTGCCCCTTCATTACCCAGGGCAGGCACAGGGTCTGTGTTTTGTCAGCAATTCAGCTCTATGAACTGAGGTTTCAACCCCTTTTCCTTCTACTTCTGGCTTTTTCTGCTGCTTACCTCTCATCCCGGAACACTCCTAGAAGTGTGTAAGGAGTAATTTTAGAGGAGAATTTTAGAAGGCATACTGCTAAACATGCAATTTTCATATGAGTCAGCAATTGACTACTGGGCCTTTACTCCAGATAAATGAAGACTTGTCTTCACCCAACTTTATTTGTAATGGCCCCAAATTGGAAACAGCCCAGGTGTCCTTCAACTGGTGAATGTTTTAACAAATTCTGGTACATTCATACCATTAAATACAACTTAGCAACAAAAAGGCATGAGCTATTGCTACATGCAACTACTTCAATTAATTTCTAGAGAATTATGCAGAATGAAAAATGCCAATCTCAGAAGACTATATACTGTATGATTCCATTTATATAATGTTCTTGAAAGACAAATTATAATAGTAGAAATAGAGAGCAGATTGGTGATCGCCAGGGGTTAAAAGTGGGGCTGAATGGGAGGGAAGTGGGTTTGGCTATAGAAGGGCAAGATGAGGGATCCTGGTTGGGTGGGAATGTTCTGTCTGTATCCTGACTGTATATATTCCAGCATCCTAGTTGTGATATCGTACTGCAGTTTTTGCAAGATGTTACGCTGGGTGACTTGAGAAAATACAAGGGATCTCTGTGTGTGATTTCTTACAACTGCACATGAACCTACAGTTATCTCAAAATAGAAAGTTGAATTTAAAACAAAAACAAAAACAAAAACCGCCCTGGCTGGTGTGGTGGCTCAGCTGGTTGAAGCGTTGTCCCATACACTGAAAGGTCATGAGTTTAGTTCCTGGTCAGGGCACATACCCAGGTTGCAGGTTCGATCCTCAGTTGGGAAGTGCTCAAGAAGGCAACCAATCAATGTTTCTCTCTCTCCCTGTCTCTCTCTCTCCCTTCCTCTCTCTCTAAAAGCAATGAAAACAATGTCCTCAGGTGAGGATAAGAAAAATAAAATAACAAACAAAAAAACAAAAACAAAACAAAAGGGTTGCCCAATAGAGCCAGCGACAGGCTTGGAGCAGCTTTACCCTCCAAGGCACAGCAGGGGAGTTCCGAAAGGCTTCCGGTGTGCTGTGGAGGGCAGCTGCTGGGTTGAAGGAATATCTCAAACTGAACTTATATCACTTTGAAAAAATTCCTGTTCCTCGATTTTGAATATGGGCAACTAACTCATTTCCCCCAATGACAACCAGTTATTCTCACACTCAGCACCAAATGTAAGGGGCTACTGAGGTCTGCACTGAACAAGAAGGCACGTCTCTTGGTAAGGTGTCCCCTCCTCTGTCCCCTTACACTCTCTCCTTCCATAGGCTTCTCAGATCTGCTGGGCAGAGGGTACCTGGGTGCTGGAGCCTGGTAAAGGAGTTCAAGAGAAGAGGGGAGGGGGCTGGGTAGGTGGGGTTCTCTGGGTCCCCCTCTCTCTCCTTCCGGTGTGGGCCAGACACAGCCACGTGCAGACTGCAGGCGGGGCAGCCAGGGAGAGCTGGGTCAGCAGCCCAAGGCTGCTCCTGGCTGCCTCCCGGGTTGGCTTTGCTCAAGGCAAGAGCTGTCAACTCTGCCCTTTTGAAAATGAGCAACAAAGGAGAAAAGAAAAGAAAAGAAAAAGGGAAATAGGGGGAGCACAGGGTGGGAGTGGGGGAGGCCAGCGCTGAGAGAACAGGTGGGGACTATTTAAACAGAAGGCCTGACTCAGCCGTTTCCTTTCACTGAATTTCCAAAGGACTGTTTGTTTTAGTCCCCCAGGCGGGTGACAGGAGGGAGGCTGGGGGCCCATCCCTGGGGAGAGAAGGAGCCAGGGTGTGGGGTGGGGGTGGGGGTGGGAAGCAGGCATCATCTGGGCTCACAGCAGCTGTCCCTTTTAAGGGACTGGGTTAGGGGTTCCATTTTCCTTGCTTTCTGGTCTGAGCTCCAGATTAATATTTGTCAAAGGGCTTTCACTTAGGGAAACGGTGGGCCCTGCATAGCCTGAGGAAGTGAGGATGAGAAGCTTAGGGAAGAACTATGACTGCCCCCCACCCCTAAAATGGATACGAGAAAATAAATGCCATACATTGGAGATTCTAGGTATTGATCTAGAAAATGTGTAGATGAAAAAAATGATAGAGCAGGAGGAAAACAGAATTCTCAAGCTATCCCAGCTATTGTAAGACACCACGCAGTTACTTTTCTCTTCCCAGAAGAATGCCTACACTTTCTGAGTTCCACAATTATATTCACAAACAAGGCAGAGCTTAGGAATCACAATTAGCCCCTGACAAATGATACCTCCTACAGGAAGGTCTCCAGGTCACCTTAAGGGGAATTACATTTGTATTCAGTCTCTTCAAACTCTCTTTCTCTTAACGAATTCACCCTGGACCTGCACATGTAACCCTGGAAATAGGGTGCCTAGTCTACAGCAGAGAAGCACAATTTGTAAATGCAGGGAGGTGTGGTTTTGTTTAAGTAACCATTTTGATCGCCAACTGCCTTCAAAAGGTTCAGCTTTATTGGGCCACCATCAGTGGCTATGAATAAATGAAGTGGATTTTAGGGTTTGATATATTTCTCCCTGGGAGTCAGGCTCAACCCAAATGCAAGCTTGAAATACATTTGATAAACAGAGAGAGCTTCACTTAAACCAACAACTAATTAGCATTAAAGGAGAAGTATCAGCAGGATTCTAATTTATTGATTTGCAAATTCACCTTCACCCCCTAGCAGCCTACAAGACTGTAGCCCAGCTTGATCTTATCAGGTGCTGTCGGCACTCTGTCTCCAATACTCCTGTTGGGCTCCCGGCCCCTCCTCTGTCTCCTCTGTTCCTCCCTGGGGCTGCCTAGATGTAGCCCAGCAAGTCTTTGCCTGAGCCTGTTCACTCCCAGAGGTCAAAGAATCTTGCATTCACCCTGCACAGAAGCCAGTGCAGTGTCGGGCATACATGCTTATTAATACATGCCTTTGACTTTGATGACAGCCAGCAAGGGGAAAGGAGGTGGGTCTGAGGTAGACCCACAATATTTCACCTGATTGCTTCACTTGACATCAAATTAGATTCAAGAAACAAACAAATAAAAATAACGTGGGTATTTCCACAACTGACCAGATTCACAATCCATCCAGGAGAATATTCTTACCCTGAAGATGGGTCTGATCTAACACTCTAATCTCTCTCCTTCAGCAGAGAATTGGATGAGAGGGTAGAATCTGCGCCTTACAAACCCTCTGGCAACCTTGGACAAGCTCCTCTGCTCTGAAAAATTAAGAGGGTGGATTAAATGAGAGTTGTTTCTTTTTTTTAACCACAGAGGGTTCCATGATTTAAAAAAAAAAAAAAGTTTTTGCATAAACTCCATGTTGTGGAATATTTGTGATTAGGATCTTTAAGAAGAGTGTTCAATATTCTAAATTCTTAAAATCAAAGCCTTAACTTCCAATTAATGTATAATTGATATTTACCCTATGGAGTTCATTTAATTTCAGGAAAAAACCCTGCAAGTATGACTTTTTAAGTGCTGGTCCTGTACCAAGCCCTACATGCTTGATCTCCTTTATCGTCACCAGACCCTTCAAGGTAGATATTATTATGTTACCTTTGCACCCATAATATCCATTTTATCATTTATCCAAGTCAGGCTAAAGCTTAGAAAAGTTAAGTGGCTTAACCAAAGTCACACAATTGTTAGGCAGTGGTAGAGCTGGTATTTGAACCCAGATCTATTACAGTCCAAGGTCCCATTCTCTTCTACCATGTAATATTGCCTACCTTTCCAAATTCAAACTAGTACTACCATTTCATTTAGCTTGTTGGCTTTCTTTTAGGTTCAGTATCTATTCTGCCTTTTAACATCTGAAACATAGGTCATGAACCCTCATCATAAGCTTGGTTGGGATTACATGACAAGCTATGGCAGCTTTGAGGACCAGCTTGACTGTGTTCATGTTCCATCCTGGTGGGGATGAGAAGCAGGACAGAGTGTCCAAGGAGCCCTTTAGGGCATTTGGGGTGGTGCTCTGAGGAGCTCTTGCTACAGTGGAGCTCAGTGGTAGTCTGGTAGAGTTTAGGCCATGACTTGCATCAAAGACAGAACACAGGGTGAACACAGGGCAAACACAGGGCTTGAAACATTGTGGCAAATCCATGATTAGGAGAGCTGAGAGGGGACCGGTTCAGAGTCTCTGTTATTTTGATTAGACTCATGGAAGCTGGAGACTTTGCCTTGTATTCCTTTGTGGTTCTGCCCAGATCTCAGTATCCTGCTTGACGTATTGTTTATGCTTAGTAAATGCTTCTTTTGTCCTTTCCATCCAATGGGTACCCTTTTAATTCTCCTCAAGGCCTTCAGGAGGAAAATTAAAGGTTTTGAGACAACTCTGGCCAATTTCCTAAAGTTCTTACAGTTCGAATGGTCAGTAGTGACTTACTTGGTGGCTTCTAATTAGTGACAGGAAAACAATGTCTCATCGGCCATCTTCTGCTCTGATTATCATGCTTCTAGTTTGAGCTGACCTCCAACAATAGAATCTCAGGTAAATCATAATATAAGTACTTCTTTTTTCCCTCCCTGACTGTTTTGTTTTTTGTGGTAGTGGTGGTGGTCCTGAGTCATCTACCTCTTTGTCTGTTGGATTCTCCTTTTCCGTCATTGTGCAGCGAACAACATTGAAATGGAGTTACAGTAAATAATGTGAATTATTTATATATACTCATATACCATTAACAGAGAGCAAGAAAGAAGCAGTGAGCAAGTCAAAATGGCATATGTGGTGAGAGGAGCTTGAGGTGGGTGCTGTCAAACTGCTACCACCTCCTAGCCTCTGTCCCCAAGTACCTCCCTCAGTACAAGCAGCTCGCCAGGTGAAGGGTAGCTTTAGTGTTTACCCTATGGCCTCTAAACACAGTTCAAACTCCAGTTGCTACACTATCAAAGAAACTCTGACCTCCTTCTATGCTGGATTTAACACAGACTTTGCTGGACCTCTTAAGAGATGGTATGTGTTCTGCAATGGAGGGACTTGAAAGCTTACCTTAGCCACATGAGATAGTTGCCTGAGACTCTGACTTTGGAACCAAATCTCTACATAAGATGCTTCACTGGAGCTACTTCTTGTAACTTCTGTGCCTGTCACTAAGCTGCAATGAACCAAGGTTGAGCCCTGAGGGAGCTCACAGTCACTGTCCTGTCCCTATTTCACCCTCCAGTTATACTTCCTATGTCTTTGGAGGTGATCAGATGACTCTACTCTGCCCTTTTTCTCTCTAAAGGCTCTGACATGTGAGAGTGAAGAGAGAGTTGTCCTGATCTGCTAAATAATTTCTAACAGATCCAAATGTGAACTTTTGATGGATCTTATTCTTTTAATTTATTAAGAGAAAAGAGGTGTATGTTCATTCTTGGTACTGAAAACAAGATGGAGTCACCTTTAGTGTGGCTGACACACCAAAGCCAACCACAATGATGGATTTAAGCAGTGGTTCCTCATTTACCATCCAACTGTTATCCCCCCCCCCATCCATCTATTTATTTTAAATAAAAATGTCACATACCCATGGCAAAGTTTTATATACAAAATATAAAATGGCTTATAGTGACCAACATCCTCTTTTCCTTGTTCAGCTTTATTCTCCCAGTTTCTCCTCTCAGTTTTAGGGTATACTTTCACAGACATTCCTTGAATAAAAAGTATTATGTTTAATTCTTATACTTTATTTACTTTTCTCAGATGGTATCATAAAATACCTACTTTTTCACCTTGCTCTTTTTCACTTAGCAACAAATCTTGGAAATATGTTCTCTTGTCTTAAGCTACTCTTCTTTCTCACTCTTACCTGGCACTTCATTTTTAGCTCTCCACACTGAAGTTCAAGTTCTACTTGTGGCTTCTTCAGTTCTGACAATGTGTCTGAATAACAACAACAATATAACAATAACATAACAGTTTACATACAAGGGTGGGCAAAAGTAGGTTTATAGTGGTGAATAGGCGAAATACAGTTTATTCCTGTATTTTAATTTATTTATTAATTATTGTATTGTTTATTTGTATTTGTCTTCTTATTGTTATTTTGGATACCAACTTATGATTTATCTTTTAGGTAATAATGACTGATAATTTAACTTTCTTTTGCCCACTCCATATATAAACTTATTTCATCTATATAACAAAATTACTCCCACTTTATGGATGAGGAAACTGAGGCACAGTGAGGCCACGGTGGGGGGGGGTGAAGTAAAGTTGGGATTTGGCTGGCTCTGGAGACTGGGCGCCTGACCTCTATAGCATACTTGCCTTGGTCACATGTACTTGGCTTTGCTGGCTTTATTGATTTCATATTTCCTATATCCTCATGAGAGGCTCTTTCTTTTGAGTTGGCCTCTGCCATCCATCCCTGACATTTAATCAGGACTTGGGGATGATAAAACTGGGAATCTGGAAGCAACATATACTCTCAGAGGGAACTCCAACATTTACCTGTAATCCCGCCTTCCAGGGTTGTACCTGTTTGGGGAAAAATCGGGTCATCGAAAGTCCCCAAACATTTCTCTGCTCTGGCTGACATGTCTTTGGGACTTCTATCCTGTCCTTCCTCTAATTTGTCCTAGATAGGTTTTGCAACCCTTGCTTCATGTGTGCTACGCAAATCGCTTTTCTTGACTATTTCCCCTGGAAGCTACCGACTTTCAGCTGCTTGTCCCGGCTCTCTGCCAGGGTGCCTCTGACTTTGCAAATGCCATAGGAGGCAGTTGCATTTTGGATGGCTACCAAAAGAGGCTGCCACCTCTGGTGCCTGCCTGCTCTGCCCTGGAGGAGATAAGTGTCTTCCAAGAGCTCTGAGCAAAGTGCTTGTAGAGGGCACTTCGAGGTGGGAGAGAACCTTTCAGATCTGGAGGTTAGGGACGGCTTACAGGGGTCCCTTTGATCTGGGGACTGTGTCAGTGGATGTGGGCAGATGCTGCTCTGCGTAAGAAGAACATCATGGATGAGATCCATAAATCTGTCACCTGAGACTATTGCGCTATGCTCTGTGCAGTGCCCTGCACGCAGCTGGAGCAGACCCTGGTCAGACTCCAGTTCAAATCCTCCCTGACTGTGCAGGGCCCAGGTTAAGCTCTGCCTCCTCCTGCTCTAGCCTATCTTGGACGTAGTAAAATTTATCATTCAGGAAGAATCAACAAGTGTTTATCGAGTGTCAGCTGTTTGCCTAGCACTTGTTTCCATCTGGGATAAATCAGGAAGCTGTCTCTCTTGCTTCCCTGGAGTTGGGTGAGGTGGGGATGAGACAGGACCCTTCTAACCTCCTGAATCTCCTCCCTTTCTCTCCTCATTCCAGGAAGTAAAGGTTTTTTGCATTTCTTCATCTCCATTGAGTGGGAGGTGGTCATGTCCATCCAACAGAGTGCCCAGAGCATGGAGGTGAGGAGACAGAACATTGGTCTAGCAGCATCAGAATCCCTTTCATTTCAAGGTCCTGAGATGTGTTTGGATTCTTGTGGATGCTTTTGTGAATCACTGGTCAAGTTCTTTGGGGGGTAAACAAAAGGAAAGGAAAGAAAAGAGGAGAGAATAGTTTCACACTGCACAGCAGAGAAATCAGAGCAGTTAAATAGCTTTTCCAAAAAGACAGGCAGAGCGAAGGTGGGACTAGGCAGACGCCCTGATACCCAGAGACACAGGCTCAAGTTCTCATCTCCACATACTGTTGCTTCTTAGAGTCTGAGATTTCTTGGTGCTGCCTACTTGGAATTCTTAGAGAGGATCTGGGACTCTCCGCAGACCTGGAGGAGGCCTGATCACAGGTTTTTAGGCTATGTGACTTGTAACTGGGTTAGCAACAAAGAAAACCACATCACAGCCTCGTAAACAGGGGCCAGGACCACAGAGGTGGGCCTGCCTGCCTTGGGAACGATGGTTGGAATTCCTTGATCTTTGAGAACAAGACTCAGTCCTTATTTTCTGAAAAGAAGCAGGGTAGAAATAATAATAAAAAAAAATCAACCCAAGAGTTGGGTGTTTGGAGGAGCAGTTGTAATTCTCACTCCATAAACTTTGGCAAATGATAAGAGTTGCAGCACCTTTAGAGATTTCGGGGAGTTCTGGATTGTACTGGAAGTCTGTGAAAACTGAGTGGGGCAGGGGGAGGGATGTGGTTGCTAAAAATACTCCATGGAGGAAGGGCCCATGAGGTCATCTCCCTGGGGTACTCCATCCACCTTGGCTTGACTCTGGCTCCAGTTTTTTTTTTTTTTTTTTTTTTTTTGGGTCCGGCTCTAAGTACAGTCATTTGAACAGAGCTGGCACTTAGTAACAGTGTTGATTGACAGGCAGCTTGAGAGGGACATGAGGAACTTGGAGGCGGTTCAGAGGAAAGAGCCAGAGGTGATGAAACGGCTGGAGACTAGAACTCAGCGGCAAGGTCAAGGGAATGGGATGGGCTCCACTTGGACAAGAGTGGGATGAGAGTGAGGGCTGGGGAAGAGCCGTTCCTAGTCCCCCAAGGTCAGGCAGTGGCTCTTCTGGGGCAGTGCAGGGTTGGACTCAGTCACAGTGTGGCTTTGCGCTAAGGATGGACTGAAGTTTCCAGGCATTTGAAACCCTACAGTAAGGCAGAGCTGCATTTTCAGGTAATCAGTACACGTGTCCCCTTCTGTAAATGAGAGTGACTAAGACTTATAACCATTGCAGCTAATAGATTCCCAAAGCCCTCCCACCTAGAAAAATGACTGTGAGAGGTGCGTTTCAGAGAGCTGGCATGGGGGTGGTGTAGGCAGTTTTGAACAGGTGGGGAGCCTGCTTGGTACCCATCAATCACCCTCAGTAAAAGTCCACTTTTACACTGGATGCTGGAAGGCAGGACTGGAGTGGGGCCCAAGTGGGTGGGTAAAGACTCTTTTCTCTGAGGGAAGGGAATAAATTCATATTTATGGAGCCCCTGTTATGTGCCAAGAGCTTTACATGACTTTCAATAATCCTATGGGGGCGGGGGAGGAGAGGATTACCTCCCGTTTTGCAGATTGGGAGATGAAGGCAGAAAGAAGTTAAGCAATTTACCCAAACTCATACAACTGGGATGTGAACCAGGGCAGGTCTAACTCCAGAGCCCATCTGTAGTTGGCGAGGGCGACCTGGAGAATGCAGCCAGATGTTCATTTGGCTCCAGTGCTCTTCATTGGCACCCAGGAGAGCATCCTCAGGGCAATTTCACTTCTGACTCTGAGTCCATGTCTAAATTAAGAGAAGGCCAGTTGAGATGTTCTCCAGCACTCCCTCCCCATCCCTTAGCTTTGGATCTGCTGTAAGTGGAGGGTCCACCTTGGAACACCCTGAGGTCCTTCCTAGGGTGAGAAGAAAGCTGCGTGGAGCGGAGGAGGGACGTGGTTTATGTGTCTGGAAGTGGCGAAAGAGATACAATCCCCAAGCTTGGATTTACAGTGGGTGTCTGGTTGCCTCAGCCTGGAATCTGAACCGAACCATTTTCCACGGGCGAATTAACTAAACAATCCAGCCCACAAAAGGAGCAGCTCTGATATGTCAGTTAACAAGCTCAGAGGGGTAGGGGCATGAGGAGGGTGCACTGAGTTAGGAGGGGAGGGAGGGGACTGCTGGCGAGAATTCGACCTTCTCTTGTCTTGCTGCCCTGAGCCCAGCCTTTCTGCTTGGGAACCTGGGAGGGAAGCTGGTCTGATTTCCCCATGGTCTCAACGGTGGGAATTTTTTTTTTTTTTTGGTGGCAGATTATATTTTCCTGGGGCAGTTTGAATTACACCTGCCCCATTTCATTTAATTAGGGCTGGTGCTGCTGTCTATTGTGTGCAGTGGGCCTTCCTGCATGAATAAATAGTAACATGTTTGTTTTCTTTGGGGTGGGGTATTTTTTGATAATGATAGGGTTGGCACAAGAGGGGTGAGCACAAGCACTGATGATGATGAAATCATCAGGGAAGAGGATGTGAGAGGGCACATTCTCACCCCATGGAGCCTGTGGTGTTGACTCTCACCCCCACTTCTTCTTGGATCCACTTTTACACAATGTATTCAGAGCCTCCTCTGTTTTCACTTCTATTCTTCAACCAGGCTTTCTTTCTCTTTGCGACTTACCTGGGAATCAGGCACTTCCTCCCTCAGGACTGCTTGTCTCCCCGGTCCCTTCTCATTTTACTGTAGTTTTCCATCCAATCTCTCTCTTTCTCAATAGCTTCTGGCAACTATAAGATCATTAACAAGGGACTTGTTGAAAAAACCACAGTGCGGTCTTGCTGTGGAATGTTATGAACCCAGGAAAAAGAATATAAGGAACTCTATGTATGGAGTGGTTGTGCAGAGACATTGTACAGAAAAAAAGTGTTGTAAATAGTATGCTCCTTTTGTACAACAGAAGAATGCTTGTAGGTGCACACGATATTTCTGGAAATATACAAAAGAACCATGGTTGCTTCTGGAGAAGGAAAATGGAGCCTGGATTTGGACAGAGGTCTACTCTTATATTGCATGCCTTTTTGTGCTATTTTATATTTTTTATTATCATGTGCCTGTATTTCTGTTTGCAATAAGGAACTGACTTGTAAAAGGAAAACATGAAATATAAAAATGTAATACAAGAGAGTACATGCTTAATTGCCAGGTGAAACAGTAATTGAGTCAGAGCTTAGAGGATCTAGGTTTAAATCCCAGTTCCACCCAATATCAAGTGTATGACTATAGGTAATTTGCTTAATCTTTGTAAATCTCAGTTCCTTCATCTGTAAAATGGGGGTCATAATAGCACCTGCTTTAAAGTTTTACATCTTATACTTCACAGGGAAGGCTTTTGGTTAAACATATAACTAAACGAATTTAAGTTTCTATTTCTTTATATAATTTTTCATGTAAGTAATTGCACAAATCATAAAAACGTTGACTACAACCTTGACTTTTCACTTAGAAAATGATATTGCTAGCTTAAGATAGTTTTAAATTCTAAGAAATGTGACAACCTTGTTTGCCTGTATGGTGAGGCCATTCTAGTTATGAATAAGAGTGAGGTCAAAGGGACCAAAGAAAGAATAGAGAATCTTGGTGAAGCAGTGAGTAAACCAATTTGGCAGGAGCAGAAGTCTTCTTCAGAGCATAATAAATGGAGACAAAGAGGTTAGAACCAGAGGGTTGAGGTCTTTGAAGGCCAAGCCAAGGCTCTCACACTGTCTTAGAGACAGTGGGAGGCGGGAGGTGTCAGAGGTGTGACTATGGGAGTGATCAGGTTAGTAATGTCCTGCGCTGTAACAGTTCAACCCCAAACATAGTGGATAAAGCAACCAGTTGTGCTCACAGAGTTGATGGGTCAGGGATTTGTCCTGGGTTTAGCAGGAATGGTTTATCTCTGCTTCCTAACGTCTGGGGCCTAGGTGGAAGCTGGAAATTGGTGGTGACTTGATGGCTGGGGCTGGACTCATCGGAAGGCTTGTTTACTCAGATGTCTGCAGTGGATACTGGCTGTCAGCTAAGATCTTAGCTGTGTGTGTCTGCCAGAGCACACATACTCACCTCTTCATGAAGCTCTATTTTCTTGTAACATGGGGGCTGGGTTCCAAGGGCTAGTGTCCCAAAATAGCCAGGGAGCCTTTTCTAGCATAGCTTTAAAAGTTATGCAACATCCCTCTGCAGATTCTGTTCATCAAGGTAGTTGAAAAGTGTTGTCCAAGTACAAGAGGAAGGGAAGTACAGGCTATCTCTTGTTGGAGGAGCAGCGTATGACACCAGAGATCTTGTTGGGGCCATTTTTGTAAAATACAATCTGTTGTAGAGAGTGATATAGGAAAAACCCATTCATTCAAAACAAATATTTATTGAGTATCTGTTATGTCTTAAATGCCATGCCAGAGGCTGGAAAATAGAGAGATGAGCAAAGAAAGACATGATTCCAACCTCCTGGAGTTGACAGCTGGTACAGGAGGTGAACATTAATCAAATCATCAAAAAAAAAAAAATGTAGAAGTTCACGTATAGTAAGTCTTGGAGGGAAATGAGGGGTGATGAGCTCAAATTACAAATGTGGATCTTACAGAGTCAGAGAGGGCAGGCAGGGTTCCCCTGAGAGAGTGATGTTAGGGCTGAGAACTGAAGGATAATAGAGCAGGTTGGGAAAGAAGAGGGTTCTTTGTGTGAAGGGTCCATGGCAGGAGGGAGAAGACACGTGTGATGACTGTTTGCATAGCCCCGGTGAGAAACGATGGTAGCAGTGAGAATACATATCTATTTATTCTATTGAGAGACAAATTTGGAGAAAGAATTAGTGAGTGAACATGAGAAACTTAGAAGAGGTGAAAGGTCAAATGTTTCTATGAAGTTTCAGGTCAGGATGAGAAGGAGGATGCCACATGACTAGGAGCCCAGAAGTCAGGAATGGGGGCAATTAGAAGTGTAAGAAACTGTGTTCAGGTTGAGAGATATTGAATCTGAGGCAGTAGCAATATGAAATAACAGAAATATGGGTAGCTACTTGGTTTGTCTGAACAGCTAAGGAGCTTTCCCCTTCAGATTTTTGAGCAACTGATAGAAAACTGAAGATGAAAGTCATGGGAACGAGTTAAATTTTCAATGGAGAGGAGTTGTAGATTGAGAAGTGCCTGAACTTGAGGGAATGCCCATGTTTAAGAAGAAATGTGAAGCAGAAAGGCAAAGAAGGAGAGAGGGAGAATGGTCTGAGGCAGAGGAACTGAGGGTGGGCATCACATGGAAAGTCAAAAAGAGGAAAACATCTCAGGAGAAGGTGGCCCGTGATACCACGTACAGCAACCAGGACAAAAAGAGCTGGCACTGAACAAAAGCCCGTCTACACTGAGCTGGGTGGCTTGGTATTGAGTTTTCCCAGAGGGCTGGAGATGGAAGGAAACAAGAGGGGTAAGTCAGGGAGGAGAGGGTGGTAAGGAAGTGCAGGCAGGTGATGGATATGACTTGAGAACTTTGTCAGTCAAATCAAGAACTCAGCTATGGGCAAAAAGCAGAGACAGTAAGGTCAAGGGGAGGTTGTACAAGATTGGGGAACCCTACTCTTGTGAGACAGCATGAGGAAGAAGCTGGAAAATGCTGGGGAAGAAGCTAGGACATGTTAGAGGGCATGTCTTTAGGACTTTGGGTCTCCCTTTGTCTGAAGATTCCTTACTTAATTTTTGGATGGTGATTCCAAAGAGTCATGGTTAGAGAAGACCCTGTCAGCTAAAGAGGAGTGAACCCAGCAGAGATTGATGTGCGATTGAAACCCATATCTGGCCAAGCAACTAATGTAACATACTTAATCTGTTATAAAATTTTGCCTGAAGATTCCCTAGTAATTAAGAAAAAAAATTTTGAATATTAAAAAGTCCTCCAAAGGCCTGTCATATATACTCCATCAGAGCATTTGCAATATCTTGAAATGGGCTGTTTACTTACTTCTCTTTCCTAGCCAGGTCCCGCGCTCTCCAGGGTAAGGGTTGTGCCTCATTCTTCTTGAATTGTCAGAACTTGGAACTGTACCTGGTGTGTCAGGGTCTCTCAGAGGTTCAGAGGGCCTCTTCCATTTCCAAGCACTCTGTTATTGATTAAAAATGGGACAAAGGACAGAACACAGTCATAAAAATCATGGTACCCTTCAAATGATAAATGGAATGAGTTAGCACTTTCCCCACACTTGCACAAAAATGAAACATGCTTCTCACAAGACAGTTACAGAGCTATTAAAATTATTCTTAGTGAAGATTCTTCTTTCAATTCTTCCAATCTCTGTGCACATAATCGCATGGGAGGTGCTGTCAACATCTTTATTTGAGGATCTTAGGGCTATGAGGTAAAGGCCAAGGGACCATTCTGTCACAACAGCTTTCCTATCATCTCCTGCCATGCCTGCCTGGCCCCCAGCTGGGCAGGTGGCATACAAAGGCTCTCAGTAAATGTGTTGTTCCCTCCATTCAAACCACATGGTCTATGCATAGCTCTTTGGCTCTCTTTACCTCTTTCAGGTCTTTGCTCAAATGCTACCCCTTTTGAGTGGCCTTCCCTGATTATTCAGTTTTAAAATGCAGCCTTCTCTTTGCCCCTACACTCCCTAACCCCTGTCTCAGCTTTATTTTCTCCATGCACTTACCATTGCATGATATTTTATATATTTTGCTCATTTATTTGCTTGTTGTCCACTTCTAGAATGTGAGTTCTATGAAGGCATGAAGCTTTGATCCTAGAATGAGGGTACTTGAATCTTACTCTGATTTTTGTATTAGTTTTCCAGGGCTGCCATATCAAAGGACCTCAGAATGAATAGTTTACACAATAGAAATTTATTGTCTCACAGTGCTGGAGACTAGAAGTCGGAAATCAAGGTGTTAGCAGGGTTGATTCTTTCTTAGGGCAATGAGGAAGAATCTATTCCAGGCCTCTCTCCTAGCTTCTGGTAGCCTCAGATGGTTCATGACTTGTAGGTGGCACTCTCCCTATGTCTCCATGTTGCCTTTCCTCTGTGTATATCTGTGTCCACATTTCCCCTTTTTATAAGGACATCAGTCATATTGGATTAAGGCCCACCCCAATGACCTCGTTTTAACTTGCTCATCTGCAAATAAAGGGATATTTACAGGGACTTGGGGTTAGAACTTCAACATTGCTTGGGTGGACACAATTCAACCCATAATAGTAATCAGCAAATATTTGTTGAATAAATAAATGAAGTCACTTTCTTTGCTTAGAAAGAAAATAGACAATTTGAGGGTAGAACCAATCTTGATATACCTTGGTGAACATGTGACAGGCATCTACTGAAAATGAGATGGGGAGGTGAGTGGGGAGGGCAATGGAGAGGAAGACTCTGGAGCTGATGTAGCTAAGAATGTTGAGTGGTAAAAAGCAGGGACTGTCTAAAGTTAGATCGGTGTGGGTTACCCTCCACACTTGTCAAAGCAGAGAGCAGAGTTCAGAGGGAACTAGACGGGCCAGGACAGTGGCAGAGGGCTCTATAAGGAGGGCTGAAGTCAGAGGGAATGGCTAGAAAGAGACACCCAGGTGGAGAACAAGAAGGCAGGTTCTGTAATGGCCTGAGAATCCCAATAGGCTTGGCAGCAGAAAGAGCATAGCTTTCTCTTGAGCTAGAAAGATGAGAAACTTGGCCTAATGTTCTACCTGGGTCCCAGGTAAGCCAGGGCAGTGGGAACTAAGTGCCTTGTGTTTGGTCTTGACGATGTGATGATAGAATTCTGGGCCATGTGATCTGCCTGCTTCTATGCTTTGACATACTATTTTTCCCCTCTTGGCTTCTTTTTTTCTCTTGACAAAAGTTACTTTTGCACATTTCAATTTTTCTTGGCTGACCTAAGGGGAAAAAGAATTGTGGATGGTGAGGCCAGATGGGGTGGGATGGTTAGAAGGCTCCACGTGGCTAAGGCAGCAACCAGCTTAGTTTGACAGGAGAAAGACATATAGTCACAGACTCAGGAGAGGGCAGACCTGGTGGGCTGGCCACCAAGTCTTTCTGATTTCAGGCTCTAATTCACAGGATATGTATGGGAGCTGAAAAAAAAGAGCTCATCTTCGACCTTCTGTGGATGTAATGTCACTGGACCAACAAAGCAGCTCCACACATATAATCACACAAGCACAGACTCAGTGTGCAGGGCAAAGGAGCCTTCATGCAGTCTGAGGTGCAACTACTGATCACCAACCAGTGGAGACCAGACCCTGGGGACACAGAGATAAACTAGCAGCCAGGTCCAGGAGACAGGCATGTAAATAAAAGCTCAGTGTAATAAGGAAAATGTCAAATGAGAGTCAGAGGTTGCTTGTGTTAGTTTCCTAAGGCTGCTGTTAACTACAAGCCCCAAACAGGGTGGCCTAAACAATAGAAATCTATTGTATCACTGTTCTGGGGGCCAGAGGTCCAAAGTCAAGGACCGTGCTCTCTATGATGGCCCTAAAGGAGAATCTTTCCTGACCTCTTCTAGCTTCTGGTATTTGCCAGTGATCTTTGGTGTTCCCTGGCTTGCAGATGCGCCTCTTCAGTCACATGGCTATCTTATCCCTGTGTCTTCTTATCATTTTCCCTCTGTACGTGTCTGTCCCTGTGTCCAAATTTCCCCTTTTTATAAAGGACACAAGCCATACTAGGTTAGGGCCCACTCTAATAACCTCATTTGGACTTGATTACCTCAGCAACCACTTTATTTCCAAATAAGGTCTGAGTCCTGTGGGTTAGAGCTTCAACATAATTTTTTTTTTTTTTTTTTTTTTTTTTTTTTGGTGGGGCGACACAATTCAACCATAACATTGCCCAGTGAGAAAGTGACGATCTCCATGGTGGGTGGAGGGTTAGGGAAGGTTTCCCCAGGAGATGAAGGTAGAAAGAAAAGCATCTGAGACAAGAAAACATAATGATAAAGACTCAGGATCAAGGCAAGAAGGAACCTTTTGGGATCCTCCTGTGTTTTGGCATCATAGCAGATGCCACATAGATGCCATCATTTCATCGAACCTTCATCATATTGCCGTTACTACACCAACCGACAGGTGGAAACCGATGTGTGGGTACAGGAAGTAACTGGCCACAGGTTAGAACACAGTGTGACACCATAGTGGAGACAAGAACCCATCCCCTGTACCCTAGGTCCAGTGACTTACCTAAAGAATGGCTTGAATCTGAAGGGAGTTGTGAAGCTGTGACTTAGAGGTGAAAGAATGTTTTGGGGTAGAATATTGTCTCAGGATCATTGCATGTGGATGGGAGCCTACTCCACCCTGACATCTCAGGAAGGCCTTGAGCTGACCTCTAAATATCCTGGGAAACCAACCCACTAATCTACCTCCTAGAAGATTATGGTTCCAAGCAACAGCCATGGTGATGGGGCTGAGTGAAACACACTTACAGAACTCGGCTTGAGTAGGACAAGCTCTGCTGCTGAGGGAAAAACAACTGTCCACTCCCTGCATGTTCATGGGCTTAAGGAAAACAGGAAGCAACCAAGAGGTCCTGACTCTGCTGACTCTGTGCTTTTGCCCAGGTGCGTCACCCTCACCGGCTGCCTCTAAAGTCCTAATACTCAGTGAAATGCGTTGGACAATGTTAGCTCCCCCAAGATGTAGTGGGGAAATCTCTGCCTTCGGAGGTGGAATGTTGTGTTTGAACCTGGGTCCTCTCACTTGCTCTGCGATCTTGGCTGTGTCAGGTCTGACCCTCAATTTCCCCTTCTACACATTGACATAATAATACCTAACATGCAGGGTTGTAGTGAGTATGGAATAAGAGCACAGACACATCTTGCTGATATTAAAGTGCTGTGTATATGCAAACTATTAGGACTCATCATAGAGCTAAATCAGATGTCTCCCCTGTAAATTCTTTCTTTCTCAGATAGGACCATCTCAAGCAGGGGTCTGCACACTCTGGCCCGTGGGCCACATGTCCTGTCACCTGTTTTTGTACAATCCATGAGCGGAGCATGACTTACATTTTTAAATCATTGGTAAAAACATCAAAAGAAGAGTCATATTTCATAATATGTAAAAAAACCCATGAAATTCAAATTTCCATGTCCACTAATAAAGCTTTAGCAGAACATGGCTCAGAATGTGGCCATGCCTGTTTGTGTCTGGGGCTGCTTTCATGCTACAACAGCAGAGGTGAGCAGCTGTGACAGAGGCTGCCTTGCCCATAAAGTCCAAAATATTTACCAGCTGGTTCTTTACATGAAAAGTTTTCTGGTCCCTGATCTAGAATAACAAAATTAGGCAAATAAAAACTCGGAGCTAAGCCCCAGCCTTCAAGCTGTCAAATGTGCTGTGTTCACAATCCTCAGATCTTTGGCCTCTAGAGCTGTTCATACAGACTTGATATCCAAGGGCCACTGAGGGTCAGCCTGACTTGCTCATGGCTTGGGCAGGATTGACAAAGTCCCCCAGGAGAGCTCTCATGCGGGATGGCTCACAGCTTCTCCCTCCAGATCTGAGGGACCGAGGAGGAAAGGTGTCCCTTAGCAGAGCAGTGGCTCTCTCAGTCCTGAGCCACACAAATCCCATCCTGCCTGCTGCACTTCAGCCACTGAAGCAGCCTCACGTCAGCTGGAGGAATGCTTTGCCTGGTGACAGGTCTCCCATTTAGATATAATCACCTTTTTATATCCATGTCATTCTGAATCCTCTCCCCACGCAGAGCTTTCCCTGATGATTGAAAAGAGCTAAACCAACAAATGGCATTATCCCCTTTGAATGGCCTCAGTTTATCACCTGGACAAGCCCCAAAGCTTCCACCCTGAGCTTCCCTTTGTTGTAGCAACAGGTGCTCAGGAAGAGGGTGGGGGTGGGTGAGGGGGAGGACGGGTTTAAACACCGGAACAGGGCCAGAGGAAGAAGGCTGTGGAATGCTCTTTGGGGGAGATCTTTAGAAACAGGATCGGCATCATTACTCCGGAATAGGCTGGGACAGAATCCTCTCAGGATCGAGGCCTGGCAGGTGACACCATAATCTTTCAAGGTTCTGAAAATTTTTCTATGACAAGCCTGAGTGCTTTATAAAAAGTGAGAGTCCTAAAGAATTTTCTTATAATATTCTAATAAAAAAAGATGTCAATGGAAGATTTATCTTTCTTGATATCTTTTAGTTCTGTATATAAACATCCCTATGATTTGGGCCAGTCTGGAGACCATGTTGTCTACCTAGTCCGATCTGACAAGGGTCCAAGAGGGTTCCATATTCTCCAAAGGCCATTTTTTTTAGAGATAGTAAAATGTTTAAACATACTGTAAAATGTGGTACTGAAAGTCTGGAACTAAACTTCAGAGGAAGCAGTATAGCGTAAGGCAGGGGTCAGCAAACTTTCTCTGGAAAGAGCTAGATAGTAAATAGTATATAGGGTTGGGAGTCATGAGGTCTCAGCTGCAACTATTGGACTCCAATGTCACAGTGAAAAATAACCATAGGTAATATGTAAATGAATGATCATGGCCGTGCTCCAATAAAGTTTTATTTATAAAAACAGGTGGTGGGCCAAATCCCTGGTATGGGATTTTAGCCAGCTCCATATTAGCATTCTATGCTTTTCCCTATAAGGCTCTAAAGAACAGGGAATGTCAATTTATGGCAGGAGGAGCCCTAATGGGTCCAATGTGAGCTGAAGTTATGAGAAAGTGGAATCCAGCAGAAGAGAGGCACACTATTGAGGGTCCGAGTGGTCAGCAGCCGAAGGAGGGGAGGATCTAGGCAGGGAGGAGCTAGGCCTGCCTAATGGCAGATCATGGAAATGTAGATGCTCAGGTTGGGGTGGGTGGTAGGGTAAAACCTCTGGTTCCTTGTGCTGCCTAGGACCCTCAACTACCTCCTTCTTCCAAACTCCACGAAGTTCATTTCCAGTGTGGCCATCCCTGAGGTCTCCTGGGATTTCCATCTCTTTCATCCCATCCATATCCTTCTTGTAAACTCCCAACGTCTGTTCTCACAAAATCCTTCAAAGCTCTACTATTATGACCCTCCCTCCATGATACCTTTCCAGACTCCTGATATTTAGAATGAATTAACCGTCCTCCTCTCTGCTTCCCGGCTCCCGTCTGCTGTTTACCTCTACCAGGTATCAGTTTCATCACAGTGCAAGTTATATTATGGCCTTCCTCATTGCTCGATTGTGAGCTTTTCATGTGTATGTTTTACTTTACATTTTCAGTGGCTAGTGGGGGAAAAATGCTTGTCAAAGAAAGAAAGAAATGTGTGCGTGGAGGAGTTAATTCAAAACTGCTCATTGTGGTGCTATCTTGCATGACTTTCCATTTGCTTTGTTTATGATATCTTCTATCCCAGGGAGTCATATTGTTTTTGAACAGGGGGACAGGACTGCAGTATACAAACAATCCCAGCCAGAAGGGGATTTGTGGGTTCTTGTAACCAAAGCAAGGGAGAGCAGAGCGCAGCTGGCCTCACGGACACCTGGGAACAGGAAAAAGAAAAACAGGACAGGACTCACTGATCCTCATCTTCATTTCTGCCCATGTGCCAGTTTTGTTCACTCAGACTGGCTCTCTTTTGGAGGGTGCCAAAATCCCCCAAGTTTCACACATGCCATCACTACCCTAAGGAAGAACTGCCTTTTCCTCCGAGACCACGTCTTGGGGAAGCATTGGCCTACTTTGGATCAGGTGCCCAATCTGTGATCAGGGAGGCAGATTCTCATAAATGGCAGCCTCTTGTGGAATATAACTGGCATGGGTGGGAGGAAGACACCCCCAAAGGAAGGTGGTGCATTTCGTAGAACTAAGGAGGAGGTAATGATGGGCAGAATAAGAGATGCCCTTCCCTGTCTTCCCTTCCTCATTGCTTGGGCCTAAACTGAACCTTACCATATGTGCATGGAAGTGAGACAGTTTCCTTATGAGGTGCCACCTCTAACCCCCTGTTCAACACACGTCCAGTCTGAGGCTGCCCAAAATCTTTTCTAGAGTGCATGCATGCTCTCACTCTGATAGATAAAGAACTCACCTTTTGGACGGATTGTAGGAAACGCTGCTCTCAACTTTCTTCTTCCTTTCTAGTCTTTTTATTGAGTAAATGAGTCCCAACCATCTATCAGCCATCTAACACAGATTTTCCCAACGCTTTATAAAAAAGATTAATTAACTTAATTTTTTAAGGGCAATGTTAGATTCACAGGAAAACTGAGCAGGAAGTCCAGAGTCCCCATCCAGCACTTATTTTTCATAAGCCGTTGTACGATGAGCTTTTATTGACTTTATCTTATTTTTTTCTACTCAACGACTCTGTGAGGTAGAAATGCACTCCCATTTGCACTTTTCAGATAAGAAAACAGAGGCCAAGAAAAATAAAGGGGCTTGACCAAGACCTTGCAGCTTTTGAGGGGCCAATCCTGGGACGTTACTGTGTGTTTTTGTTGGGCACCTCCACAGAGCAGAAGGTTTCCAAGGCAGTAGGGGCTGACTCTTTAGTGGCAGAATTCTCCGCACCCATATTAGACATTGGGAAAATCGTCTAGGTCTTGAAGGTTTTCAGGAATCCTGACCTCAGCAAACAAACCGGGTTCTGTCTGCCCAAATCTGTTCAAGTCATCTACCTTGAGTCCTCACTGTGTCCCTGGAAGTGAGACTGGCAATTTAGTTAAGCGATAGGGAATGCCTCGGTGGCCCTCTCCCCAGCACGGGTGCGGGCACGCTGACCTCTCATGCCCATTTGATTGGCACCGAAAGTCCCTGGAGCAGAAGGTGCCAGGGATGAGATAGGGTGGCTGACAGGATTCTGTATATGCCTCGTTTGTCTCTTCCAGGACTAGTTCTCATGCCCAAAGTAGTTTCATGGCTTAGCCCATGAGGCCCACAGGGTACATTTCCAGTTTCTTCTTTCTTTGGCTTCCGTACTTCCCAGCTCTGGTCTCTTGGGGTAAGGGTGTATATGGCTGGGAAGTGGAGACTGGGGCAAGGCAGGGGGGCGTCGTGTGGAGTTTGGGGCTGGTAATATTTTCCAGTTCTTTCTAAAGCGTCTGTCTTCCCTTAATGGATACGGAAGTGAGCCAGCCTAATGACTGCTCTAACTGCAAGATTGGTTACCGCTTACATCATCTGGGCAGTCAGACTGGGGACAAAGATGGGGGGGAGATGGGGGGAAACCGAGTAGGGATTAATCCAGCCCCAAGTGAATTGATAGACAAAGGTGGTGGTGATCGGGTAACCTTTTTCCCAAGCACAGGCCTTGGGTAGGTGGAGAGGAGCCAGGTAGTCACATTAGTGCATGCCTGGGGTGCTTCGTGATTGCTCCGCCCTTTACCAACCTTTCAGTTCCATTTTGTTCCATTCTATGCTGCTCCATGCGAGCTTTGTTGAGAATCTGGAATGCCCCAGGTATATACTAGCGGAGGAGTGATAGAGATCTAGGATCAACAGCCCTCTAGGGAGGAACATCCTATGTATCAGTTAGCTTTTGCTGCCTAATAAACCACCCGCAAAGTTAGTGATTTATGACACTATTCCTTTATTGTGGCTTCCAAGTCTGCAGAAAAGGTGGGCAGTTCTCCTGAATCCAACTGTGCTCTATGGATCTCCATAGGCTTGCTCATGTGTTTGTGGGCTGGCCAGGGATGACCTGGACAACTGGAGACTTTGTCCAAGTGTTCTCATGCTTTCCTGGACTAACCTGAGCTTATTCATGTGCAGAGGCAGCCTTCCAAGAAAGTGGGCAGCATGTAAAGCCTCTTGAGGCCCAGTCTTAGAACGTACATGAAGTCGCTTTTGGCCACCTTCTCCTGGCCAAAGCTAATTTCAAGGCCAGCCTAGATTGAAGGGGTAGAGGAAGAACCTCCCCCTCTTGATGGGAATTGCATTTTGCCCTCTGCTCTAGACACTCATGTCCTTATTGTGCATATAAGGTTGATGGTCCTCTATTACTGCTCTCATCACAAAGTGTTAGGCAAGATTGAGTAGGAGAATTGAATTCTGACAAAGGTGGGTGGATGGGAAGATGTCTGGAGAAAACTTCACAGAGAAGAGAGCCTTGGAGGACAAATAGGATTTCAACAGAAGCAAAAACACACACCTGTTTCTCTAACTTTTCTATTCTGTTCCCCTTGCCAAGATCTGGCCCTGGGCCCACCAGTTGCTACCCAGTCCATTTGCAGGAATTCCATCAGTGACTGGGTGGGTTATCATCTCTGCCCCTTGCATCTGGAGACCAGAAAAGCTCCTGCCAGTCCTTCTGAGGCTTAGAAAAAGGGGGATTCCTTAACTCATGTTTTTGCCAAATTGTGGTATTTCTCTCCTATCTCTCTTCTCTTCTTGGGCTCCTTCCCTCTTTCTTTATCTTTCTTCCACTGTGAGTTCTAAAGGGTATGGATCATTGGGTGTCAACAGGGAAAAAGATAAGCAAAAAATTGCTTTCATTCCATTGCCAATGAAAAACAAGTTCATTTCTCATAGTTTGTGAAGAGGTCATGCAGATTCAACCTAAGGGCCAAGTGCTCGGGGGGAGGTGGAGTGGGTGAGTCTACTGGGGTTGGGGGTGACAGAAGTAGTAGCAACTGTAACTATTGCTGTAACTAAGGAGTCTGTGGAAATGGCCACATTATTTGAGCAGACCTCTAACTGCTTAGTGGAATTTGCTGGCATGCTTTATCAGTACCATCATTAAAAACAAACAAATAAGCAACTTTCTGTTTTAATACATGCTTGGGAAACTTCCTTCCCTTGAGATTAAAAAAAAAAAAAAAAAAACAATCCGCGAAGGAATCAAACCTCAGCCTGGGGTGAGTCTTCCTCTGGTGAAATCTAGCCTTGGCCAGGACTATTCCTCCTCCAAAGGAAGGGGTGGTGCCCTCCAATGAGGGTTTGTCTTTTCTCAGCCTCTGCTCTGCCTGTGAAGTTCCCAGGGGCCTTGTGTTTTTGTTGTGTACTGATAATAGAGTGGGATGTGGTGTTTGGAGGGGCTTCTGTTCAGTGTGTTTTCAGTCTGGAAGATATGGCAGAGTGTGGGTGTAAGAGATGGGCCCCGGCAGCCCTAGCTGCCTCCATTCATACAGGATGTTGGATCCTCTTCTTTGTGATGTAATTCATCTGAAATCTTTGATTGCAAGGAACAGACATGTAACTCTCATTAGTGTAGACGAATGAGACATTTATTCCACACCTGGGCAGGACACTGAGGTGCCTCAGACATAAAGGAAGAGCTGCAGGATTCAGCACCCCCTCTCATCCCTGTTTGCCCATGTCTGCTTCTCTGAGCTTCTCTCTGACTGTTAGTTCATTTCAACCACTTCCAAGAGGCTTTTTTGTTCAGGTAGGGACATGGCCGCCAGCGGTCACTGCTCAGCAACCTCTGCAGAAAGTGGGTACCTTTCCCCCCATCCCCAATATCCCTAGCTCAATCCCATGGAAGGAAATCTGAGTTTCCCTACTTGGGTTATGGGCCACTGTTCCGTACATGGACCATCAGAATTCGTGGGCCCTTGGCCATGTGCCCACCCCCCTAAGCAGGGCTTCAGGGTCTGTCACCAGAAGGAAGAGGACGAGAATGTTTGCTGATTGGACACAAAGCAGTGAGTACCCTGGTCGGCACAAACACCAACGATGACAGGCTCCCTTTTATGGTTGCAGAGCCTGTCAGTGCAGTTGCCCTAAGCTCTTCCTTCTGGGACTGGTTAATAAATGAGGCAAGAATTAGTGCTCTGGAAAGTTTAGAGAAAAACAACAACAGCAACAAAATTTGTTTGGAAAAACTGACCAGAAGTGGAAACTTCGGGGATGTTTACACAGTGGGCCACAGATGGTTTGAGGCTCTGGGATGAGGAAGGGATTCCTTGTTCAAGCTTACAAGACAGCTCAATGCGATAGTGGAAGAAACTATGAAAGGTGTGTAAACAGCAGGTGCTTGAGAGGAGTGGGGAAACGTGGCGGGAAGAGGGAGGAATTGGGGAACTACTGTATTACCTAAGGTAGGGTTTTTTTTTTTTTTTTTTTGATCAGAAGTTGACTATCTAGAGGAATTTTCTTGGGATTTCATCAATTATTTCTCAGACAATTAAGGTAGGGTTTTGACGTAATCACAAATTCCTGGCATTCTGATTCAGTCAACAATAGGGTCACGGCTGTATTGTGTAGGGCCTTAGCCATCCCGTCTACTGACAGGTGAGGACAACCCCATAAGACTCAGCCTCAAAGCCTTGGGGAGTTCCACTTCCCAGAAAGGTGGCAGAGTGTAGGGGTTGATTCTGTGCTGGTGAGGGGGCCCAGGGCTCAGAGGACAGATGTCGGGCTGGATAAATTAGGAGGACCATATCATGTCCAGGATTCATCATCCCAGAAGGCATAGGGCCTAGTGACAGGGTTGGACTAGGACCCATCACATCTCTCTGTGTTTTATCTTCTCTGATCCTCAGGACAATGGGGAAAATGAAGCTTTCTTTATCTTCAAAAGACTTGGGAAAGAACAAATAATGGTAAATAAACCAAGGGACGTAAATAAATAACAACCAGTAATTTACCAAACTACACAAAACTGTCTAATTATAAAGCAGGAAAGAAAAAGAAAATGCTAGGGAGGCAGGAGATACAGAGAGCATGTAAGCATAGGCTGCAGGGATATGAAGGAATCAAGATTTTATTCGCAGGAGAGACAAGTTCCCGTCTTTCTCTTTCTCTCAACTCCTTCTCAGACACTCAAACAAGGAAAGGCCGTCTAAGTGGCTCTTTCACCCTGACTTGTGAAGAGCTGGCTGTGGAACCTCTCTGCACCGCTTAAGCCACAGGCACTACCAGTAACGCAAAACCAAATCACCGAAGGAAATAAAAATTTGTCAGTTGCTTGTCAAATGCTCCCGAGTTGGAGAGGAAGGCTTCTGACCCCCGGAGGGCCTTGCAACCTGGAGAGCCCTCCTTGGGTATTGTATACTTCACCCTGAGCACAGGCTGTCTCAGCAAAGTACAGACAACTTGTGAGTTCACAGTAGTTTGCATCTGGAGAGAGAGAGAGAGAGAGAGAGAGAGAGAGAGAGAGTGTGTGTGTGTGTGTGTGTGTGTGTGTGTGTGTGTGAGTGCATGCATCTCTCTGTGCTTGTCTGTGATGCTGGGCCAGCCAAGGTGGACGCAATTTCATGCCTGATGCGGGGGCCTAGCCTGGCAGCGACAGGATGGATGTACATGTGGGTGTGAGTCTAAGTCCACCTGGAATTGGTCCCAGGGCCTCTGGGGGCCTGTCACCTGCAGGGCTCATTATAGAGGAGTCCAGGTGCTTGGAATATCCTCAAAGTGATACAGAATGCACTGTCATGAGTTTGAAAAATATTCCTGTGAGAGATATAAATAAAGACTCCAAGCCCAAAGCCAAGGTTTGAGAAAGCCATCCTTAAACACAAGATAATTTATAGCCACTGCTCTCCTGTCCTGTGGATGACTCAGCTCTCCTAGCCCGAGCAGGCCCAGCCTGCTCCAGTAACCTCTGGGTTTGGCAGCCAGGGAAGCGCAAAAGCAGCTCCTAGGAACCCGGGGAGCTAACCACCAGGCTACTGCTTCTCTCTCCTCTTTTCCTTTTGGATGAACTCCAACAATGAAATCGATGACCAGATCCTGGGAGCTGAGGAACAGAATGCTTGGGTCTTCCCAGCTGGCTGGCCCTTTAGGAGCCTATTAAACTGATTCCTGGTACCTCTGGGATCTGATGGGTTCTGTGACCCACAAAATGGGCCTGTCTTCCAGCTCTGCACTCACCCCTGGGAGGCGGCTCACGGAGAACACAGACCCACTTAAAGCTATAGAGCTGTTCTCTCAGTCTCAGAGATTCTTGAGCCCCATAGAAAGAAAAGGGATGAGAGCACTTTTCTCTTTTACTTAAAAAATAAGTTACCCAAGCCAAGTGTCCAAAAGGGCCGAGAAGCGGGGCAGATGGTGATATGCGTGACTGTGGTGGGAAACGTGCAGTGGGAGGCAGTCCGAAAGGAACACGGTTAGTTTTTTCATTCTTTCTCTCCCCCTAACTGCCTCCCTCACTTCTCTCGTTATATTTTTAGCAGCCTCTCTGGCCAACCACGTCTAAAGAGACAAATACAAGTACAGAGAGTGCTTATCGAAACCAATGGATGTTTCCTTTTCTTCTAAAAAACCTTCCAGGAGTGTGAAAAGGACTGGAAGTGCTTGAAGGTCTTTCAGCCTCATGCCTCACCCCGGCTTGGATCTCACAAACATTTTTATGCCAAGGCCCATGTGCCTGACTGTCCAAGTGGAGGGGAAAGAAAGCACAAACATTATTCAGGGCTATTTTAAAAATAGTTTAGCTCTTTGATTAAATTGCTAAACAGCCCTGAGTCAAGTTTTCTCTGCTCTAGCAGATGAATTTGTGCAATTGACCTAATTTTAACACAAGTCTTTGCACATTATAGGTACTGAATAATTGAAGAGATGAACCACTCTTTAAATCTGTAACTGTCTTCATTCAATATGCATATGTCAAGCCTCTGTGTGTATGTGTGTGTGTGTGTGTGTGTGTGTTTGTCTGCTTTTACAAGTGTGTGTCCACAAAAGGGATTGTTGAAGATTTAAGTGAGTAGGCACTGGGGTTGGGCTGTGAAGTGAGGCCCAGGGTGCTCCAAATGTCAAAATAGGGCAGTCAAGAAGGGGCCTGCCCTCTGGGCAAGGCAGTGGCCTTGGTGCCCATTCCTGCTCTGTGGAGAAATTATTGCAGAATTATATTGTCCAGCAGGGAAGGCACTGAGTCGGGTCCACGGGTACCTATTGTATATAGAATATGTTTGTGATACATTAAGGTTTTCTTTATTTTGTATGTGAGAAAAAACACCTTTTAAGGAGAAGAAAATTTCTTTTTTCCAAGAAGGAAGTTTCAGGTCAGCCAACTGAAAACACACACATGTACACGCACACACATACATACACACACACATACACCCTCCATAGCTACACAAACTGACTTTGTAAATGATGGAAAGCAGAGGACCTCGGTAGCTGCATAACTGAAACCGCAGAATTCCGACCTGGTCTGGCCTCGTTGGAAACAGACGGCCTCCTTCAGACTCCAGAGCTTAGTCTTTTGAAGTCTGTCTTCTGTCCCTGCCTCCTCTTCTTTCTCGTCTTTCCCTCCGGGAGTTGTTACCTACTTTACGGCAGTTTCCAGAGCCCCCTTCCCTTTTAGTCTCCTGTCTTTCATATTATCAAAAGAAGAAAGGTTGCTTCCATTCATTCACTTGCATCATTTGATCACACATATGGACTGATCAGAACGTATAGATTGGACACATACCGATGGATTAGACCCCTGAGTTTCATAGACAGGAAATAGACAAGTGAAGAAGAAACTCTCAAAATCACACAGCGATTGAATAGCTGTAACCTAACCTCTTATACTAATTGAGACTTGATCTATAGTAATTGTTAAATAAGAGCTACAGGGAAAATTCCACAAACCTGCCAGTTAGGAACTTGCGGTGGCAATGAGGCTGAGTCAGGCCTATCTTTCTGTCCTTTTGTTAGCTGATCAGTCTGCTTGGATCAATACTATTTGGTTCTGCTTCCAGTGGTTTCTTCCACTCTGAGATACACCCACAGAATTCATAGACCTAGCTGGGCCCACCTGATGTCATCTCTGAAGTTCTTAGCCAGCAGACAGAAGAGTCTTGGCCTGAGAGTCCTGGCTCTGAAGGATATGGGAGCCCTTTGGTAAGAAGACCAGCCTTTTAGATTTCTGGGTTTTTTGAGAGACAGAGAGACAGAGAGAGAGAGACAGACAGACAGACAGAGACAGAGAGAAAAAGAGAGAAAGGGGGGAGAGAGAGAGAGAGAGAGAGAGAGAGAGAGAGAGAGAGAGAGAGAGAGAGAGAGAAACCACTTTCACTTTCTTGGGTTTGCAAAGTCAAATCTGGAAGCCCCCACTGCTCACACTCACCCCCATTACCTGCTGTTCTTGGTTAAACACTTTAAAAATACAAGCCACCATTTTGGCTGCAATAGGAGACTCACAGAGCCACAAATATACGGGCATTCTGTTTCACAGGTTAGGGCTGGAAGGAAGACAAATACACCTGGGTGTCTGTTGCTCAAACTGTGTGTGCACACAGGTGATGGGGTGGCCTTTGGCTGAGAGCAGCACAGTTCTGACCTGATGAACTTGTAAGACAGGGTGCTCACGTGTATTGCAGCCCATGCCGAGGTCATGGGATCCCAGACACATGACTACCTTGGGAAAGGAAGATTTGTGGGCTCTGGAGAAAATCCAGATGCGTGCAGAAGGAGAGAAGGAGGTAGAGAGCAGAAAGAGAACTCTCCGCCTTTCAAATACCACCTCCACCCCCTTCCCTGCCTCCTCACCCCCTCCCCAAGTCAGAATAGTCAAGGGCATGTGCCAGACCAGAGCCAGCTGCTTCTGTGGCCTGTTTGTACCCTGTAACCAGAGCCTGTTCTTGCTGAGGCTGCCTAACAGCTGCGAAGATAAGGGGATGGGCCTTCGCTCCCAGAGATTGGATGACTTGCGCCGGTGTCCATCCCGGGGGCAGGGTATCCTGATCATTTTGCAAGCCCAGGAGTGGGATTGGGAAGAGGTAGGGCTGGCAACCAGCTACTGCTCAGGTGGCAGGGGTGGTCTTCTTGAATCCAGGGCGAAGCTTAGAGCCCTGTGCTGAACTTGCTCATGTGGCCTCTCTAACACCAGCCACCCCCCTCTCCCAGTGGGGCTGCTTTCTACAGGGTCAAGGGAGGTGAGAGAGGAGTTCTGCATGTTTCATTAGTTTGTTTTCCTCCCTCGTTATCTCTGTCATCACAGAAACAGAAAAGAACACGTGATGAAGCTCTGGGTCAGGCCGAATTCTAGATTCTGCTGCCAAACTCATTTTTCAGGCCAAGCATGTCTCTCCTCTGCCCCATCAGAACATCCCCTCAATGTCAGCCTTGTCTTTCTTCCCATCTCAGTCCCCTCAGCTCTCCAAGGTGGCGGCAGGGAGTTCCTACCACCCAGTGCAGTCTGTAGTCGCTGCAAGAAGGCAGGGGTAGGGAGCCCTCCCTGCCCATGTCTGGTGATGCTGACAAGTCTTCAAACCAGGATCATCTCTGGTCTCTCAGTGAACTGTGTCCTGATCCCCACCCTTCAAGTCCATATTGCCCTTCCACCGCCAGCCTTCCTTTCTTCTTTCCCATTAGTTGCCTCTTCCACAGCTTCCTCGGACTGTGAGCTGCCCTCGCCCAGTGAGTGCACATCGTGTCCTGGCTCCTGGTGTTCACACCCCCAATAGGAGATTTGCAGATGCTGATGATGTTTCTTCCTTTGGTCTCCTGCTTCCCTGCCACTTTGGTGGGAGGTGGGGAGCACAGACTGAGCTCCTACTGGAACCCAGCGCTGGCTTGATCCATGACCTGGGAGCTGTCTGCCAAAGAGCTCTTTACTGTCTTGGCCTGTCACGCCTCTGACGGCAGCCTTGGCAGGGCGGGGATGGAGCTCATGGCACTGGCTGAGTTTGTGGAACAGCTGCCTCAGAAAGGAAAAGGTGAGGGCGAGACACTAGGATATAGAACAAACAACAACAACAACAAAAACCAAGGCATTTAGTCTTAGAGGTCTGAGTTCAAGTCCACACAAGGCCGATGACCAGCTGTGGGGCCTCAGACGGTTTCCTAGCAATCTAAAATGGGAACAGTGACTTCACACTTATTGGGGTAGATGTCAGGATCCTAGGAGATAATGGAAGAAAAGATTCTCAAGAAAGTGTTTTCTTAGTTTTTGGTTCATAGTGGGTATCAGTGATATTTGCCGCATGTATAAATAAAAGAGAAAAGGATACATCAAACTATAAAGCTTTGGCACAGCAAAAGAAACCATCACCAAAATGAAAAGACAACCTATGGCATGAAAGAAAGTATTGGAAAACCATATATTGGATAAGAAATTAATATCCAAAATATAGAAAGAACTCATATAACCCAATAACAACAACAACAAACAAGCAATTTAATTAAAAAAGGGACAGAGGAACAGAATAGACATTTTTTCCAGAGAAGACAAACGAATGGCCATCAGGTACATGAGAAGATGCTTTACAACACAAATCACCAGGAAAATGCAAATCAAAACCACAATGAGATTATCACCTCATATCTGTTAGAACAGGTGTCCTCAAAAGGACGGGACATAGGTGTTGACAAAGGTTTAGAGGACAGGGAAACCTTGTGCACAGTTGGCGGGCCGGGGTGGGGTAGGGAGAGATGTTAAAGGGGACACACACACCGCTGGAGGATGACTATGGTCTGGAGCTCTCACGCACAGCATGGTGGTTATAATCAACAATACTGTATTATGTACTTCAAAGTTGCTAAGAGACTAGATTAAAAAAATATTTTACTTATTTGTTTTTAGAGACAGGGAAGGGAGGGAGAAAGAGAGGGAGAGAAATATCTGTGTGAGAAGTACATTGATCAGTTGCCTCCTACACACCCCCAACCGGGGACCTGGCCCGCAATGCAGGCATGTGCCCTGACTGGGAATCGAACCAGCGACCCTTCAGTCCACAGGCTGGTGCTCAATTCATTAAGCCACACTAGCCAGGGCTAGATCTTAAGTACTCCCACTGCAAAAGAGAAATGATAATTATACGACCTGATAGAGGTGCAAGCTAAAACTACAGTGACAATCAAACTGCAATGTATAAATGTATCAAACCAATATGGTGTGTACACAAACTTTCACAATTTCTTATGTTGGTTATAGCTCAATTAAAAAAAAATGAAAGAAAGAAGGAAGGAAGGAAAGAAGGAAGGTAGGAAGGAAGGAGAGAAGGAAAGAAGGGAGATGGAGTTTCCTGGCACCCTGCTTTTTCAAGTATTTAAAGCTAAAGCAAACTGGCTTTAAAGGCAGCTGAGCTTGCAGGTTCTGGCTCCAAGATTTGCTGCGTCTCCACTTTGTAATTGGGCACTCACTGACAAGGCTTTTTCTTCTTCCCCTTGATCAGAGTCTAAGGGAGCAGAGAGAGAGAGCACCTATTAATATAACTATTGGTTCGTGTTCAGGAGGACTTCCTGGCAAGGGAGGGCTGCTTCACTTACCAACTGTTACTGCTCCTCAGGGTCCCCCCACACACTGTGCTCCAATCTCATCACTCCCCCATGGTTCTCAGGCTTCTGCCCCCTCCCTCTTTAAAACCTTTGCAATATCTCCCCTGTGCCTGGAACACTCTCTGATGTAGGTCACCTCCAGGACTCTGTCACTTGAGTGACTTGGGTAGGTCACTGAACCCCTCTGGGTTTCATTTTCCTTATCTGTAAAGAGAAAAACTAGACACAACCTCTGGCTTCTGGGGAGAGCTAAATGGGATCAGGTAATGGAAGCCCTTAGCCTAAGGCCTGGCTCAGGGTCCCTGCACAGACCATGGCAGTTCCTGACTTATGTTCATTAGAGTAGCTCCCTCCCCTCGCTGTTCTGGAGAGCCATCATCCTTCATTTCATTTCCTGTTCTGATCCCCCCCCCCCCCAATAAGGACTTGTTTTAGCCAATTTCCTCACGGTCACCAAAGATAAGCCCATCACCTCCCACTCCACCTGCTTGCGTTTTCGTTTTACTAAATGTGGGAGAAGTTATAAAGATTTTAGAACTTTATAAGGTACTATAAGCAGTGCCTGATAATAACTTTTCTGTTGGGATAATAGGTAGAAGCTCTGCTGGGTGCTCGCCTCCTGCTTGAATTCTTATTTATTTATTTGTTTGCAAAAAACACATTTATTTACTAACCAAAGAACTGATCCTAATTAAACCAACAGTTTGAAATACTTGCACGTAAAAATGTTTGTAATAAAGATAATTGAGCACCATAATGAAAAAAAGAAAAGCTGTGTGGAGGCTTGAATTAGGCTTGTTTATTCTCACAGCTAATTGCCATCAAAAGTGAGATGAAAGTTTTATTCTGCTTTTACAAAGATCTGAATGCAGGTGACATTGTTCATTGTATATCTCACCACTGATTTTCCACCTCCTAATGTCTTGTTGTTGTATTTTTCTTTCCCACCCCATTCCTGAAGTTGCACCAATGCATTGGTTGTGGAGTTGCAGATCTGAGCGTTTCTGCCATCACCTGCAGTTTCTTCAAACTTTTAGCCAGTGCGCCCACTCCCCACACAGCCATTCACACATCCATTCACACTACTGTTGCCCTCACGTGTCCATCGAAGCCTACATTCTGCATCAGGTGCCATCTTCATCCAAGCTGCAGAATGGTGGCCATGGTGGGCAGCTGGGCTTTCAGGGTGGGCTTGGGGAGTGTACCAGGTGGCCAATAGGAAGTGCACTCTCCTGCTTGAATTCTTAATAGTGGAGTTCACAAACTCCAGGGCCTCGATTTTTGAAAACTGCTTGGATGGCTCTCTTTTCATCAGAAGTAACCCCATAAGTGCAATGAAGGAAAAACTTGGAGATCCACCAACCAGCTATGAACTTTGACCTTGGGGATGAGGATGGGGAATGGAGAAGAAATTTTCTTAGCAGTGGTTCTCAAATTTTAGTGTGCAGAAAAACACTGGGGTCCTTGCTTTCTGGAACATGCCAGTCTGATCCCCCCTTTAATTGTGATTTAGTAGACATTGGGATGGGCTCAGGAGTTTACTCTTTAACAAGCTCCGCTCCTTGGGTGAACTGAGTTAGATAATCTAGAACCCCACCCACAATCGTGAACACCTGAAGATATCTTTTGTTCACCCCACATTAATGGTGCCACTCCCAGGTTGTCCTCCCCATTACAGCCAACCTAAATTTATCTGCTCAAGCCCAACTCTTGGGTTCTTTTTGGTGGTTGATGGTAGAGCCAAGAAAGGTTGAGTGGGGTGAGGTTAACTGTTCCTTCTCATTCCCGACACTGAGTTCTAATGAAAGCAAGTCTTACACCAGATTCACACCTACCACTTTCTAACGAGCATTCATGGTCACACAGGCATGATTGCAAATATGCTGTGTTAGCTTATATGACTCATTGTAGATGCTCTGACCTCCTGCAGAAAGTTTACTCAAGGTCAAACCACACAGTTCCAAAGGCAGACTCCTGTTATGCTGACAATCAACATCAGGCCATAAGAAATCCTTTTGATCAGTGGTTTCTGGCCAAGTCCCAGAAGCCATCCTAGGCACAGGTCTAGGTCTCTTTGGGTTTTTATACCTCCTCATGCAAGGTGGGGAGTGTTTCTAAACCACTTTAGCTGATTTATATATTGTGAATATCTAATTTCACAGAAAGAACCCATTTCCATCACTCTCCATGCTAATAAACAAATCACCCATTTCACCAGTAAAAATCCAGCTTTGACCAGCACATTAACAAAGTCTTAGATGTGCTCAAGGTCTTGATATTTGAAGGACTCGAGTGGCTGACCCTGGAATCATGACTCTGGGGGACCAGGCAGCAGCTTCCTTTTACAGAACTTTCTCTGAGCCTACCCTTTGCTCTGTTCCTCCCTTCCTATCCTGCTCCCCTGTTTCCTTATTGGCCCTTCTGGGGGGCACTTCCATAAGAAATCATTGTGTAAGAATCCTCTTCTTTGGGTCTGCTTCTGGGGCACATGATCTAAGATGATCATCTCTGCATTTCTGAAGGTGGGTGGGCCTCAGATTTGAGAGCAGGGCCAATCACCAGAGGAGCCTGTGAAAGATGCAGATCTCAAGGTCACATTCCAAAGACTGTGGCTCTGTAGGGTGGCACCAGGAATCTGCAATTTAGTGAGCTCTCTGGAGGTATCCTGGTGACTATGGCCTTTGGGCCCCATTTTCAGAAGCAGGGCTGCTGCCCCTTTGGAAGTGCTCCTTCCACCAGAAATGGGTTGACTGCTAGCCTGGGCCTCTGAAGCCTCACCCTGCTCTGACATCTGCTGACCCCACAGCTCCAAGCAGCTTGGCTTCAACCAGGAATAAAGTGTTGCTGCTTATAGTCCAACTGGCACTCCCTTGGTGTCAGGCTGATCCTCCCAGTCCGGGTCACTGACACTCAGCCCCAATCCAGGGCGCATTTTCGGAGACTTGTATGACTGAGCATTTGCGAACCACGAGACCTCTCCTTGGCTCCCATTCTTCTATTCTTCTTTCCGGCACTTGCCCAAGTTGCCCAGTTTTTATTTCCTGGTTACTGAGTCACACACACACACACACACACACACACATTTTTTATCTCAGATCTCAGTGACATTGGCAGGACAGAACTCTGAAACAGTCATTTCTGGCAGTGAATCTAGTAGTTACACACACAAGCATTATTGTCACACTTTCTGGGTTGAATCTGAGCTCTGTCACTCACTAGCAGTGTGACTTTGGGCAAGTTATTTAACTACTCTGTGCCTTAGGTTTTTTAAAAATTTTATTTTACTGTTTTCCCAATTTTTCCCCTGTTTCTCTCCCCTCCTCCATTCATCCCCTTGCTCCCACAGTCAATCCCCACCCAGTTGTCCATGTCCATGGGTCCTTTATACTTGTTTCTTGACTAGACCCTTCCCCTTCTTTCCCTGTTATCCCCCTCCCTCCTTCCCTCTGGTCACTGTCAGTTTGCTCCCTGTTTCCAAGTCTCTGGTTTTATTTTGTTAGTTTGTTTGTTTTGCTCATGAGGTTCCACTTAAAGGTGAGATCATATGGTGTTTGTCTTTAGCCACCTGGCTTATTTAACTTAGCATAATACTCTCCATTTCCATCCATGCTGTCACAAAGGGTAAGAGTTCCTTCTTTCTTTCTTCTGTGAAGTACTCCATTGTGTAAATGTACCATAGTTTTTTGATCCACTCCTTTACTGATGGGCACTTAGGCTGTTCCTAGCACCTGGCAATTGTAAATAATGTTGTTATGAACATTGGGGTGCATAGGTTCTTTTGAATTGGTGTTTTAAGATGCTTAGGGTATAATCCCAGCAGTGGGATCACTGGATCAAAAGGCAGCTCCGTCTGTAGTTTTATGAAGATTCCGTACTGTTCTCCATAGTGGCTGCACCAGTCTGCATCCCCACCAACAGTGCACTAGGGTTCCCTTTTCTCCGCATCCTTGCCAGCACTTGTTGTTTGTTGATTTGTTGATGATGGCCATTCTGACCATCATGAGGTGGTATCTCATTGTGGTTTTATTTATTTTTTAATTTTATTTTTATTGTTTTTCTATTACAATTGTCCCACTTTTCCCCTCATTGCTACCCCCACCCAGCCCACCCCTTCTCCCACAGTCAATCCCCACCCCGTTGTCCGTGTCCGTGGGTTATTTATACTAATTCCTTTACTAAACCCTTCCCCTTCTCACCCCCCTTTCCCCGTTCCCCCTGATAACTGTTATTCTGTTCCTGTTCAATTTTGTTCATTTGTTTGTGTTGTTCATTAGTTTCCTGTATTAGGTGATACCATATGGTATTTTTCTTTCTTTGCCTGGCTTATGTCACTAAGCATAATTCTCTCTAGTTTCATCCATGTTGTCGCAAATGGCAGGAGTTCCTTCTCTCTCTCTGCTACATAGTATTCCATTGTGTAAATGTACCACAGTTTTTTAATCCACTCATCTACAGATGGGCACTTAGGCTGTTTGCAGCACTTAGCTATTGTAAACAGGGCTGCTATGAACATAGAGGTGCATAGGTTTTTTTGAATTGGCGTTTCAGGATTCTTTGGGTATAATCCTAGCAGTGGAATCGCTGGTTCAAAAGGCAGTTCCATTTTTAGTTTTTGAGGAAATCCCATACTGTTTTCCATAGTGGCTGCACCAGTCTGCGTTCCCATCCACAGTGCACGAAGGTTCCCGTTTCTCCACATCCTCACCAGCACTTGTTTGTTGATTTGTTGATGGTGGCCATTCTGACTGGTGTGAAGTGGCATCTCATTGTGGTTTTTATTTGTATCTCTCTGATGGCTAGTGATGTTGAGCATCCTTTCATATGTATAAGGGTCCTCTGTATGTCCTCCTTGGAGAAGTGTCTGTTTAGGTCCTTTGCATATTTTTAAATTGGATTGTTTGTCTTCCTGGTGTTGAGTTGTACGAATTCTTTATATATTTTGGAGATCAAACCTTTGCCCCAGGTATCATTGGCAATATGCTTTTCCATATGGTTGGTTCCCTTTTCATTTTGCTGATGTTTTCTTCAGCTGTGCAGAAGCTTTTTAACTTCAGGTAGTCCCATTTGTTTATTCTTTCCTTTCTATTCCTTGCCTTAGGAGATATATCGGTGAAAATATTGCTGCGTGGGATATCTGAAATTTTACTGTTTATGTTTTCCTCTAGGACTTTTATGGTGTTACGACTTATACTTAAGTCTTTTATTCATCTTGAGTTTATGGAAATGATAAGAGTAACTACCTCAAAGAATTTATTTGTTGCTGATAAGTCAACTGCCTGGCACATAGCGAGTGCTCATTAAACATTAATTTGTTGTGTGAGAAGAACAAACTCCTCAAATTCCTAACCAGACAAGTCACCTGGGGATGCATGAGTGTTATCCGCACCCTCAGAAGCATGGGATGTATCTCTCATGAGCCCTCAACATGCCCCCTTACTTCCTGGCCCTGTGTGCTCTCTGGGGGGTGGAAGCAAATGGAACAAAAGGCTTGTAGCTTTGCATGATTCTGTTTTGACTGTTGACAGGCACACAGACCTTCTGAATGTAGAAATAACCAAGGCATTAGAGAAATGCAGGGTTTGTCCTGAAAAGCAGCCTTGCCAACACGCGCTCTCTCACGCACCTGCACATTCTAACACGCTCACACGCAAACTCACATGATATAGATTTACACGCCCCTTCTGTCACATGTTCTTACATTTACACTCAGGCACACAGCCATCCTCACATGTCTTACTTTCCCGCAGGCACCCTCACCCATATTCTCCCACACGTACACTCACAAATCTCATAGCCTCACACAAGTATCCCCACTCACATTTTCACACTCATATGCTCACAAATATTTCATACCTTCACACACTCACACTGGCTTCACATAGATATGCTCACCTATTCTCACAGTCTTACACACTGTGGACTCAGCATGAAAGAGGTCTTTACTGGGAGGGGGTGGAGTTGGCAGGATCTGGGGAAGGAGGAATAGGAGGGATTCAATAGACTTTCATGGCGCCTACTCTGCGCTAGGCCTGGGGAGGTGACCAATAATCCAGACTTAATTCCTATGTTTTCTGAGAGAGGCGGAGACTCAAGCCTGCCCCTGTGCACAGAGCAAGTGAGGTCTGAGCTAAACTCTGAAGCATGTGTGTGGGGGTGGGGAGACGGGAGGTGGAGAAAAGGCACAGAGGAGAAAGTGGATGGCATGTTCCAGGGAAGGGAAGGCAGCCAAGATGAGTAGGGGGTCAGATCTGGGAGTGACTCGAATGCTTGTCTAAGATGTTTGGTTTTTGTTTCTCCCCTCTGAGCACCGGGGTGAGCAGAGGTCTGGAGGAGGAGATGGATTTGTATTTTAGGATGTGATTCTGACAGGACAGGGTCAGAGAGGACAGAAGAAAAGCCTGGCTAGGAAGAAGCTACGACAGTGATGTGGGCCATGTGGGAAAGCTGGGGACTCGATAAGTCCAGTGGCAGAGAGAGTTAAGGCCATTGGGCAAGGGTTCATTGTGCACAGCTTTCTGACTGATGGCAGTAGGTTGTCTTGCAGGAGAAGGAAGGGAGAGGACAAGTTTGATTGTGAGGTTTCGAGTGAGAAAGCAGGAAAGATGGTGGGGCTGGTCACAGTTCGAAGAACATAAGTGAGAGGACAGACACAAGCAGGAGAGAGCAGTGAGGATGATGGCATGGATGTACTCAGAGGAGGGGTCTTGGGGAGCAGGCACGGGGGGCACTCAGCCCTAGCAGGCTGTGCCGGGCAGGCACGTGCAGCAGTGCCCTGAGGAGAATGCCCGTGTGGGAGGCTGGGGAAGCTGGCAGAGCTGGCCGCCAGAGAGGTCAGGCAGAGAGTGTTCCACTGGGGAAGAATGGCCAGTGTGTGTGTGTTCTGGGACTGCTCTTCTTTGTCCCCTCCCTCCTAGAAGTCAGCTCTGTCCTCCAGGGCCTGCTTTTTCCAGCCAACCTCTTCCCAGGGTCACTGACAAGGCCCAGCTCAGGTTCTGTCTGCATCTTTGCTGGCTTAGAAGGAACCAGTAGTCTGTGGGGGAACTTTTCTCTTAAGACAGAACAACTGTGACTGAGCCAGAGTTGGGAACCAGAGCTGTGACAAGGAAGAGAGGTGGTAACAAAAGATAAGATCTGTGGTCTTGACATAGATTAAGGTCTCTCTGCCAAGTGTTGGACAAAGCCCCAGGGGTACAAAGATGAATAAGACTGAGTTCCTGCCTTGAAGGGCTTCAGAGGCCAGCAAGAAAGAGCCATGTGCAGATACCTCCTGAGATGATCAAGGTGTAGGTGCTGTAATTGGGACAGCAGTGGTGGGACTAGAGAAAAGGGACCGATGGACTCTTTCTGGGAGTGTCATAGAGCATCGCCCTGAAGAAGGAACTTTTTTGCATTGGGCCTGGATTCATCAGCAGGATTTTCTAGGCAAAAAGGAGCAGATGGTAGGATGAATTACAGGGTAGGGAGGGCATTCTTGACAAAGGAAACCACATGAAGAAAGTCATAGACCAGTGGAAGTACCAGTCAGAAGAATATAGGTTTGGATGCAGAATACAAGGGAGCAGGTAGGTGGGTGTGGCAGATGAACCTGGACAGGTGAGTTGGGACTAAGCTATGAAGGACCCTGTGGCTTATGTGAGTTTTGAGTATGCTTTTGCAACACTGTGCAATAGAATTTTCTGTAATGGTGTAAATGTTCTATGTCTTCACTGTCTACTATGATAGCCACTAGCCACGCATGGCTATTGAACACTTGAAATGTGCCTTGTGTGGCTAAGTAATCGAATTTTTTCTTTACTTTACCATATTTATATTGCAACTGAAATGGTCACATGTGGTTAGTGCTTACTGTCTGGGACAATATATCTTTAGGCATGGGAAACCTGTTTAATTAATTACTTAGCTAATTAATTAATTAGTTTTAGAGAAAGAGGAAGGGGGAGAGAGAGAGAGAGAGACAACGATTTGCTATTCTGCTTGTTGATGCATTCATTGATTGATTTTGGTATGTGCCAGGACCAGTGATTGAATCTGCAACCTAGGCATATTGGGATGACACTAGCCAGCTGAAATACCTGGCCAGGGCCTATAAAGCTGTTTAAATGAAGAAAATAGGGACCAGTACAGGAGTGTGGTTGACATGGTGACAAGCATATAACCAATAACTAGCCCAGTATGGTATATAAAGTCATTCATACATAATATAGTCAGAAAGTTTCCCAAATCAGCATTTTTTTTCACAATGATAACTTGTATATATATCTTTCTGCACTGTCACATCTGGGAAGCCATTTGCTCCTCACAATAATTCTATGAGTTAGGCAGAGATCATCTGTTTCTTTTTCAGGCAAGCTCGGGTTCTGCAAGATGATATGATTTTCCACCCTATTTTTCCTCCTTCCCTCCCTCCCTCTTTTCCTCCTTCCCTTTCTTCCTTCCTTCTCAATCCCCCTTTGCCCAATTCCTGTTTCCTGGGATAATTTCAAAAACTAAGCCACCTACGCTCAAGCCCTGGGCTCAGACCCTACTCTCAGAGGAGAAGCTCAGGTTAGGAGAGGCTTAGAAACTCTACTGGGGCTTCAGCTGGAAGAAGAAACTAGAGCTCAGAGCTGCAAAGAATTTTAGCAAATTTCATCTGAAAGCTCCTGAGTGATTATATAGCACACTCACTCATTTTACAGATCTGGAAAGTGACGAGAGACTTATCCAAGACCCTCCCCCAGCCCTATCAGTCCAGAGATAATCTGGAATTTCTGCTCTTCATGAGGCGAACTAATCTATATAAAAAGCAGGGTGCTTAACGCAGCAGGTGCATGGTAAATGTAAAAATGAAATGACACGGGGAAGGGCATGGATAAAGGTCCTCTGTGAGAGTACAAAATGTTTCCATATGCCTCTGTGACAAGTCTCTGCCTCAGGTTCACGGCTCTCTCCACCTGTTGCTGTTCCTCTGGGCTCTGATTTGCACAGTTGATGTCAAGGAGACTCTATATGATTAAAGACATCCCAAGAAAGGCAGCTTTTAGGGAAGAAGGACTGAGTGAAAAACCAACTCTTGTTCTTCCATTTCTCTACCAGGGGCAGAGGATTTGGTAAAGATAGCCAGAGCTCCCTGGGAAATGCTTAGAGTCTCCATGGGTCAACCCACCTCAGATAATTTAGTTCAATTCCACAAATTGTTGTGCCAGGAACTGCCTATGTCTAAAGAGTTCATAATAACTATTTTGACTGATGCATGCTCTGGGAGCTCACAGTCCTGAGAGAGAGGCCTGGACTAAATTCATTGAACTGAACCTTTGAGGTGGGTACCCCATAACCTTTAAGAAAGTACCTGCATCAGGGAAAAAAGAACAAATAAATGACATGAGAGAAGGAAGAACGTTTATTGCCTTCTCTGTGACAGGTGTTTAGTTCTCAGAACACATTCTCTTTTCCTGCATTCGTGATAATGATGAATTCATGCTAATTAAACATGCTAGTAGGAAGTGGCTTTACTAAGACACATGAATGCCAGAAAGTGGGAGGTAAGTTCCACAAAAATTCAAAGGCTTACTGCATCCTGTATGTTTTTAGGGGTCCAGTGGTTTGGAGCACACCAGAACATTCCCTTTAAGGTAAATAAGTTGTTGCCCCTGAGCCCTCTACCACTCCTGCCTGCTCACTTAGGGTTCCTCATGCCAATGGACTGGCAGGCAAAGAAATGAGTTACTATTACCAGATGGGATAATAGAGCCTGATTGGTGTGAGGAACTATAGTGGCTTCTATACAACAAAGGGCAGGAAAGGACATGCATAGAATTCATGAGATTAATTTGGCATCTCTTCGTGCTTTCTTGCTCAGTAGTCTTAGTGAATGAGCAATCTCATCATTTACAGCCAAACAAGGGCAAGGCAACTAAAGATACAGACCCTCCTCTGAGGGGCCTTTGGTACCCCCTGAAGAAAACAACCTAGACCTATCGAAATGCTGAGTGAGAAAAAGGGAATCACGAAAGGGTGGCGGAGAAGGGAGATGATGAATATTAATGATGGTTCTAAGACAACCGTCGCAGTAGGGACTGTAGCTGGCTTCACTAACCTTCTTCCATGAAGTCTTTGGGGAGGTTGTGGCTGATCACCAGCCTGCAGGAGAATCTCTCATTGATTAAACTTTTAGACTTAAGAGAGGAAGAATATGAGCAGATCAAATGGTAAAAGGGGTGGACTGTATCAGTCACTTTTTTTTTCCTTTCTTTTTTTAAAAATTATTTATTTGTTTGTTTGTTTGTTTTTTTGTCTTATTTTTAGAGAGAGAGGGGAAAGGAGAAAGAGAGGGAGAGAAACATCACTGTGTGGTTGCCTCTCACTCGCACCCCCAACTGGGGACCTGATGTGCAACCTAGTCATGTGCCCTTACTGGGAATTGAACCAGTGACACTTGGCTCGCAGGCTGATGCTCAATCCACTGAGCCACAGCAGCCATGGCTTCGGTCACTTTTTGAGCATCACTTTATATCCTCTTGGGCTCACTCCTTCCAGCCACTGCTGCAGTGGCCCTTCCCACAGAAACCTTGACCCATTGCACAAAATTGCCACCTTTCAGTGCCTCACTTCATGTCCCTAAGTTGTCTCTCTTGCTAAGTGGGTTTTCTGATGGCACAGTATGGAGCACACATGGAAACTACTAGGTACTCCCATATATGTGACCTAGGAGTGCAGATAAATTAATACCTCTGGGTGGAGGCCAGCCCTTAACCAATGGGGGATGGGAGCTGATGGATAAATGCTCCTCCCTTTTCTTCTCTCAGATGGACAATCCCCAATTGATACAACTGATACAATTCATAAGGTTTTTTTTTTTTTCATATGAATGCAAGATCAAGTAAGCAAGCCAATTTGATAACACATTTTAACAAATTTCCTCTGTTCGTCCCTATCTTAATTTGCCTGTTCTTTTATGCTTGATCCTGGGATCACATTCCTGAACAAGCAACTCACACATAAGTCTTCATCTAGGGCTCTGCTTACTCTGGGACACCCAGGCTAAGACAGATTCCCATGTTTTTAAAAGTTATGAAAGAGATGGTACACTGAGGAGGAATAGTTGAAAGAAGTTTAGCAAAGGAACTACACAGTGTGGACAGGGTTTAAGGAAACCAGGAAGAGGTGGTGAAGCACACAGTGACTAGAAACCATGGGAGGCTGCTCCCACCCCTAGGTGTGATGTTAGGTGGCTATAAGAGACAGTTGTCTGGCAAGTGCAATGGTTTTTGCTAGAGGAAGTCAGCCACTGTTAAGATGAAAACCTGCAAGGAGGGAGTCAGGGGATAAATAGCCCAATCTTTTTTTTCCTACTACTTTCCAACTCTTACTGATACCTTCCATTGGCTGAATCCAACCCAAAGGCAGAGGACAAGGAGGCCTGATTGATCCTGTCTATAAAGGTCAGCCTTCTGGGGCACAGAGCAGATTGCAAAAGGGTGGGGAATGGACCTGGAGGGGCAAACGAAGAATTTCTAGTCTAGTGGGTAACAAGCGCCTGTCCAGTAGCTTCACTAAAAATGTGTAACTATAGTAACACACACAACTGGCATAAACAATTTTGGGAACACATAAGCAAACAGCTCAATTAATGAGAAGGGCATCAGCACATGAGTGAGTGGTCAGCAGCCATGAGAGATCGGTGTACCTTGGGCTTTTCTGGTTGCTTTTCAGTGGAATTGAAACGCATTGGTTGGTCAGTAAGTGAGTTAGAGGAGGTGGGTTAAGAAAGCATTCCTATTTTATTGCCTTTTATTCCTGGGGTAGATAAAAAGCACAAGAGATTCTGTTAAATGCAATTCAGTATTGTTTATTGAGTACTTCCTCTGTACCTATTATGCATAACTAGATACTGTAGGGAAAAACAGAGGAAGGACAAAATGTGGTCTCAAGTTCCCTGGAGTTTACATTCTAGGTGGAAAAGAAAATTCCATAGATGAAATAGAATAATAAAAAGTGGGAAAAAGTGAAATGCTGAAATATGGGACTGAGATGAAGCACAAGGAATTTGACAAAGGGGACACCACACCGAAGTCCCTGGTTTCCATATGGTGCTCAAGGGGCTCTCACCTGGGTAGGACTAGGTTACAACCCTTAGGCATGGGTTTGGGAACAGCGTGTATCTAAGCAGAATTGGGCAATGGGACTCAAGAAAATGTATCACACTTGGACTTCCAATTTCCTCCCTTTGAGGTGGAGTCCTCTTGGATCTCTTCGTTTTCACTGTGTCTGTTGCAGACTGGTGTTGGGATTCTCAGAGCCCAGACTGATGAGAGGTAATAAGCAAAAAGAGGCATTGGGGGATCCTTTGCTCTTTGAAGATATTGGATGTGTCTGGGGCAGAGGAGGAAATTTATTTGCAAGCCTGTGTGAGTCATATTCTATTCCAGCGATGGTGGGGTAAAAAAGAGGTTCAGTTTCCTCAACAGCCCTGCTCTGTCTATGCACCCAAGGGGAAGGGGAAGTGTTATGGTCACCCATTCTCCCTCAAAGGTTAGAGCAGGCTTTCGCAAAGTGTATTCTCTGAGACATAAGTGCTCAGGAAACAATAAAAAATATTTTAAGTTTTCTTTGGTGAATAAATTTGGGAAGTACTAGATTAAACAAAATTAAATCAGGTTATTCACTGCAAAGGCTCTCAGGGTCTTTGATTGATTGATTGATTTTAGAGAGAGAAGGAGAGAGAGAGAGAAAGAGAGAGATGGGGGAAAGAGAGAGAGGGAGAGAGAGAGAATATGAATAGCAGGGGTGTTGCTGGAAAGTCAGTCTTACATGTAACAGAAATAGTCTCCCTGCTGATAAAAAGGTGGAAGAGGAAAGCTCTCTTGGGTATATTCCAAGGGGTGAACAATAAGATTGGACAGGTCTAGACTCACAAAGATAAAGGTGGATCTCGTAGGGACTGGATCTTAGGATTAGGTGTGCAAAGACACTGGACACACTTACACTATTGGTCTTTGGGAGTGGGACATTAGGACCTGGGTTTGATAGAAAATTATATCACAAGCATTAACTGATTTAAACATGAAAAAAAGTGAAATAAGAGAGTCAATATCAGAAAAAAATTGAATCCAACCTTTCAAGTGGTGGCTTCTTCCTTACTCTTTGGCTTGTTTCTTCATTTGTCCTTTTATTATACTTGAAATCCAAAGTGGTGGATGGTCGTGTAGGACTGGGTCACGTGTGTATAAAGAGACATGGTTAATGTAGGGGAATGTGATCATCTCTGGGAAGTGACATTAGGAGTCTCCATCCTTATCACCTCAGCTAGTCCTTTTGGAGGACAAATATAGATATAAAAATAATGTTTTCTAATATTTGTAATTTTACAATTTATTAAGCAGCCCACAGATATTATCTCATTTATTTTGATTTTAAACAACTTGTGAAAAAAGCATTGTAGTTCCTCTTTTCCAGATTAAGTGATTATGGCTCAGAGAGCAGTTTTTCAATATGGTAATTGGCAGAATCAAGTTCAAACCTGAGTCTTTGGACTCCATATTGCTTTTGTTTGATCTCTTGGAGGGTGGTCAAGGCCATTACATAACTAGGAACTCCTAAAACAAAAGAAATTGTTCAGATACTCCTGGAGTCCCGGCAGGTAACAGGCATGAAAGAAACTTGTTGGCTATAGGACATTAGGGAGTGGTGGGGACTGTAGCCCAGGGCTGGTGAGCCCACACCATGCTAAAAGGGGTAATCTTTACTCAGCTCCAGGTGATTATTGCCAAGGAGAAGTGCCTTCCTAATTTTCTTTTTCTGAGAATAGGTGGAAATTTAATTAAATATTAGTAAGTGCCTACTATGAGCCAGGTACCAGGGATAAAACAGTGAATAAAATAGATTTAAGAAACTCTACATTTTTATGTGAACATATCCAATTTTTAAGTGTTGGGAACTAATAAAAAATTTAGAAAACATCGTCCAGGCCAAACAAAACACATTTATGGGCTATGTTTGGCCCGTTGGCTGCCAGTTTGTGACTTCATTTCAAAGACTTCGATGGACCAAATGTTCTCCAAAGAGGGGACTGTGAAGAATGGCCCACTAAGTCCAGGGAAAAAAATGTTAGCATTTTTATTTACATTAGTTTTTTAAATCTCATCCTTAAAAAATTCTATCTTTGTGAATGCTGTATCATATACATAACTGATTCATACATAGTACATGTATATTCTAATAACCATTTCAATAAATATTATTTCTATTGAAATAATAGATATCATTTTATATTTATTGAATATTTAAATATATTGAACTATTTAGATATTAAATAGTTCAATAGATATTAAAGTAATATCTATTGTTATGATATTTTAATATTTAAATATCTATTAACATCCATCAAATATTTAATAAATATTAAATATTTTAACAGATTATTGGAAGTACATGATGGGAATGTGAATTAGAAAAGGTTTAAGACCACTGAGGATAACCCTTAGAAAGAAGATATTTGCACACCCTCTGCCTGAAATATAACTTAGTGCTCATAGGGCTTCAGGGAAGGTGGGAGTGGGCAGAGTATCTATAGCAAGACTGACTCAATCCAAACCATCCCCTCATTCCTTCTGCCAGAGCCTTGTCCTGTGAATAAAAACTGCAGGTCCTGCTGAATGATGGAAAAAACAACTGGGCAATAGGGCCAGTTCAGGGTAGACCAACATTTCAACTCCTTCATCCAAGCTTATAGGGCTGTTATAGTCACAACTGTTTTTATTTCTTATAAAATGAGACCTGCTGTGACATTATAGCTGTGCTGGAGAAGTGAAGACCGAGGGGTAATTTCACCCTCACCCTTTAGTGTCAGAAAGGTTGTTATAGGAAAGCAGGTGATCACTCTTCAACTTTCCTGAGGACAGAACACGAGTAGGTGGATGTAAACTGCTAATAGGAGATTCGGGCTACTGTTACAGAAGACATTTCTGACAGTGAGCTTTGAGTCCTATTCTAAAGCCTATTTTGGACACTGTACTCACCATCTGTCAGTAGAGTGGCAACATGACGTCCCCAAAAGAGCACTGAACAAGAAACCAGGAAGTGAGTGCTCTAGTCCTGCAGGGACCTTTTGGTCATCATGACCTTAGAGAATGTCAGACGTGTCCTTCTCTGGATCTCATTTTCTTCTTTTGAATACACAAAGGTGTGGTCTCTGGTCTCTGAGCTTCTTCCTTTTCCTTTGATCATTAGTCTCATGCTAAGAGTCCAAGAGTTGGAAAGTGGACCACGTATTGGAAAGTATTTTCCTGGGCTAGGATAAGTTACCTCTCTAACCCAGGTCAATACACTAACTGCTGTAGCAAACAAATCCAAAATTGTATAATGGCTCAGACATGGTAGAAGTTTATTTGTTGTTCACAAAAATTATAGAATGTATTTTCCTGATTGACAAGCCATTTTCCTCTAAGTGTTGATAAATGGGTCCAGGAGCTCAAGATGAAAACATCTTGAGGCTCTGCCATCTTCAATACATGGCTTCAAGGTGGCCAAGCTCAATTATGTTTACCTGACAGAAAGGGGAAAAGCATGGACAATTGAGCCTGGGATATGTTTATGGGCCATTCTAGGAAGAGTTTACTTTAACTCTGTTCAAATTTTATTGACAAGGCATCAGTCACACAGAAATGCTGAGCTATAAGGGAGGCTAGAAAACATAGTTGAGCTGTGTGTGCAGGAAAAAGAAGAAATAGATTTGGCTGATAAGAACCAATCTTTGCCATAGAGAGGAGAGCTAAAAAGAGTAATGAGTGTATGGAATGGAGAAGAGTAAGATGAGGGTGATATTAATTATCTTCTTAATTTTAATTATCTTCTAAAGAGCTAGGAGCAGCCCTCAGCTGATGAAGAATGGCAGGACCTGGGCCTTAAAAAATTTCCTGGCCCAGATGGAAGAGCCCTGAGCTAAGATGTGAGATACCTTCGGTGCTAGTTTTGGCTGTGTCTTGACCTAGATATGGAACTGAATAGAATTTACTTGACTATTATGCTTCAGTTTCCTCATCTGTCAATGGCTTCTTCCCTTGTTCTATTCAGGTCTCAGCTCAAATGTCTCATTTTTGAGGAGGCTGGAGTGTCTTTCTTCTCCACCCATTTCTAGCTCCCAATCCACTGATCTCTCCCCCTCACCCTTACTATTTCTTTTTAATGCACTTATCACTTTCTGAAACGATTTTTTTGATTTGATTACTGTGTATTTTCTACCTCTCTTCACTGGAATGTTAACCAGTGAGTAATGTTAACCCACAAGCTGTCAGCCTGCGAGAGCTGACACTGCTCGCTCAGACCGGTTTGGGAGGACAGGTCCTCCTTACAAAAGAGCCCCCTTTCCTTTGCTCTGTGTTCAGAAAAAGCACAAAACAGATACCACCATCCCTGCCTCCTTTGAACTGACCTTACTCACCTCCTGTTGATGGAGCTCTAGGCTGACTCGCACAGGGAGAGGCAAACAGAGATGAATGATTCCTACCCTCTGGGCCCAATGCCCAAGTTCATGCTGGATGTTGCAAAATGACTGGTAGTGGAGGTCGTATAATAACAATAATGAGACCATTTTCTGCTTACTAAAGTGCTTGCTCTGCACCAGGCATGGTCCCAACCTCTTCAGGTACCTTAACTCACTTGATTCTCACAACAGAATTATTAGGTAAGTGTTGTGACTTTATAGATAAGGAATTGGCAGCAAAGGAATCTTAAGGAAGTCGCTCAAGGCAACATGGCTCATAAATGGAGCGACTGCATTCAAGCGCAGGACTCTATTTCCAAATACGGGTGCTTGCTCCTCCGGGCTGTGCTCTGCTCCTCAGGGCTGTGCTCTGCACCACTGCACAGATTGTTCCCAGAGCTGAGGACAGTGGGAACACAAAGGAAAACCCAAGTAATTCTTCCAAATTCTTCTGCTGCTAGTCCCTTCATTCACATTAAAGACAAAAACAAAAACAAAAAACAAAAACAAAAAAACCCCTGCTGAGTTTAGTGGGAGGTGGCTTAATGCAGAAAATTGAACTAAATTTGGGAACTACTGGGTGAAAATAAAGTTAGAAAAAACTTTGCAGAGTCATTAATGTGTTGACGGTAATTGCAGATCTGGAGAGAAGGACATATTATGCTGCCATTCTTAAACTTAATTGACTAGGGTGCACTCTCCCCACTCTGGAGTATCTTGGGGTTCTAGAGGAACACTCTGAAAATTTCTGAGCTCTACTAATATACTCACTGATCTACAAAGGCGGTTGGGCATTCTTCTTTTTAGTCCCACTATCCTCATCTGAAATCCATAGATCCGAAGAACACTTACCGTGTTCTAGGCACCATGCAAAGTATTCTCTCCCATGTCACCTTATCTATTCTTACTATCAGTCTATTTTGTAGATAAAGAAGCAGAGGATAAGCAAGGTCACACAGCTGGACAGTGAGAAGGCTGACATGGAAACCCAGATTTTCCAATCCAGATTTACTGATTTTCCTTGTGTACTTCAGGATTTCTTTCTTCTGTGGCATATCCAAATTCTGGGCATTTGTCATAATCTCAACTCAAATCCTGCTTCCTTAGAAGTCATGTGTCCCTTCCTCCCAACCTGCCCTGTGCATCGTGATCGCTCCCTTTCCTACACTCTCTGCAAACTCACTGTCTCTACCAGAACTTGGTACCCGCTTCATCAGATTGCACTTGGCAGGTCTCGTCTCCTTAAATTGGTACGTCAACCTCCGGAGTGAGGTACTATCACTCATTTTGTAGATGAGGAAACTGATGTGTGGTAAGGTTCAGTCACTTTCCCAAAGTCACAAAGCAAGCCAGGCCTCAGGATCCACAGTCTTCCTATTACTCTGTGCTGCCTTCATCCACTCCTTGTTTCATAGTTGGGGGAACGGAGGCCAGAGAGGGGAAGTGACTAACCCCAAATCACCCAGCTTGTGAGTAGCAGTGCTAGGATCACCCATAAAACCTCAACATCAGACTGCCTTCCCTCCCAGCAGGCTGCCTCCCCAGGTTTTTTGCAGGTCCCAGTCATAACTGCCAGTCAGCACCTGTTACCTGGATGCTGTGGAAATTGTACCTCGTAGCTGTAGAGGCAGCAGGAGCCTGGTAGCCTGGTCCCTGGGGAGCAGCCAAGGAAGGTCAGCCTACTAGCCTGCAGACCCAGTGCCTAAAATAAACCAGGCAGCAAGCCCAAAAGAAACCACACAGTGTTCCAACAGCCCAGGGCCAGAGGCAGTCTCAAACTCCCCGGTTCCTCTGGCACCCACTGTGCTGAGCGCCTCACTTAGTGGCTGCTGTTTCTTCCTTTTATTTTGAAGAAAATGAGTTCCTATTGCTCTGGTTCTAGAATCTGGGACTGACAGGAGTTAAGGGAGCTAAGATCTAGGAGACCCTTTGGAGCATGGTGGGGAAGGGGAAGGGGAAGAGGAAAGGGAAGGGGAAGGAATATTTTTCAGATTCTTGGCTCCCAAGTTTGAATGCTTATCAGAACCACTGCAGGAACTTAAAAAAATGACCCAGCTTCATCCTAGACCCACAGAATCAGAATTTCTGAGGGAAGAGCCAGGAACTCTATTAGAACATGTTCCCCAGGTGAGTCTCTTCTGGTCTAGGTTTGTGATCCACCATCTCAAATGTGCTCCTTCTAGTTGCTGGCCTACTTGATTTCCAACCCCCCCTCCCCCATTCTCAATGTTCATTAGTGCACTGTTTTTTCACTCGTGAAATTTAAATTCTACATTGTCCATGTCCATAGCATTGTAGATGGTGTCTAAAAACACTTAGAGTCTCTGTTACCTTTTTATTTTTATTTTTATTTATTTTTTTATTTTATTTATTTATTTATTTATTTATTTTTTTATTGTTCCACTTATTCATGCATTCATTGGTTGATTCTTTCTTTTTTAATGTGTTTTATTGATTATAATATTACATTTGTGCCAATTTCCCTTCCCTCTGCTCCCCTCCACCCGGTGGCCCCCCTCCCTCCAGTTGTCCCCCCCTTTTAGATCATGTCCATTAGTTGTGCATACAGTTCTTCTCAACCTCTCTCTGTCTATTCCATTCCCTCCTACCATGATCCTTAATTCCTATATCATCTCCCTCCCTCTCCCCATTCCCCCTCCCTGTTGACCTCCCCCCAATATGTTCCCCGTACCTATAGTTCTTTTTCCACTCTCGTTGCCTGTTTAGTTTGCCTTTGTTTCAATTCCCTAGCTTCTGTTGTTTCTTGTGATGCAGTTTTCATTTTAGATTTCATTGTCTTGATCCTCCTTTTTCTAAACCAGTCCCTTTAACATCTCATATAACAGTGGTTTGGATCTAATGAACTCTTTCAGTTTTATTTTGTCCTGGAAACACTTTCTCTGTCCTTCTATTCTGAATGACAATTTCGCTGGATAGAGTATTCGTGGTTGTAGGTTTTGGATTTTCATTACTTTGAATATTTCTTGCCAGTCCCTTCTTGCCTGCAGGGTCTCCCTTGAGAAGTCAGCTGATAGTCTAATTGGGACCCCTTTGTACATAATTCTTTTCTTCTCTCTTGCTGCTTTTAAGATTCTCTCTTTATCTTTAATTTTTGACATTTTGATTATAATGTGTCTTGGAGTGGTTCTCCCTGGTTCCGGTTTTTTTGGAACTCTCTGTGCTTCCTGGACCTGTAAGTCTATTTCCTTCCCCAAGTCTGGGAAGTTCTCCTTTATTATATTTTCACTCAATTTTTCAAGTTCTAGTTCATCTTCCTCGCTCTCTGGCAAACCAATGATTCTTATGTTGGGCCTTTTATAGCTGTCCCAGAGGTTTCTGATCCTCTCATCGTTGCTTCCCATTTCCTCTCTCTGCATTGGTTGACTGCTTGTTCCTTCTCCATATTCCAGTTTGTTGAAATGAACTCTGGATTTTTTTTCCTCACCATCTGTCTCATATGTGGTTTTGTTCCTTTCGTTATGAGTGTTTTTCGCTTCTTTCTCATCTTTTTCCAGATCTTTTGTGAATTCTGTAAGCCACCTGATAACAATGGCCCAGAACTGAGCCTCTGACAGGTTTCTTATCTGTTCATCTGTCAGGTTCTTTATCTGTTGCCTGGTGAGCTGTGCCACCGGGATTTCTATAGTTGTCTGCCTCATTTTGACAGATGCATTTTGTTTTCTTGGGCCGGCTGTAGGAGGCAGTGCCTGTGTACTCGTAAAGACCCAGCGACCGGCGCCGTTCGGCAACCTTTCTTGCTGTGCCGTGGTGCTTTGTCGTCACAGTTCAGCAACCGGTGCCTGTCCGCGACCTATTTCGCAGCCCTGTGGCGCTTTCTTTGGGGGCGGGGGTCCAAGATGGATTCACACAGTTATTCCGCTAGGAGACCGGGATCCGTCCTCCCGCCCCCCTGGGCCTCACTGTTCAAGGCGATGTGGTGGCTGCTTTCCCCAGCGTTGGGGTCGCGAGCTGCCGGGGGTTCGACTACAGCCGGGATTGTTCTCCCCACCGCTGTCCCAGGTGCGACCGCAAACAGCGCTGCCCCCTTTCGCTCTTACCTGCCCAAAGGGCGCTGCTGGTTTATAACTTCATATGTTGGGCTTCCGTGTAGTTTTATTTTCTGGAATTTCTAGTTATCCTTTGTTTTGAAGTAGTTGTATTCCTCTCTAGTTGTAGAGGGAGACCTAGCGCGTCCGTCTAAGCCTCCATCTTGGCCGGAAGTCCTCTGTTACCTTTTTAAATGAGGATTTCAAATTCCTTCTTTACATTGAAGTTTGGGAAGTTTCTGCTCTACAAGAGGTTTAAATCCTGAGGAATCTGGTCATTGAAGAAGTTTTTCACCAAGGCAATGTGTAAAAGTTAGAGGTTGCTAGGGTAACTACAGTTGCCAGGAGACATGCCATGGTATTTAAATTTTTAAAAACACCTTTGCCAGCAGCTGGGGAGATTGAAAGTTACTTTCCTCTGGAAAGAGTCAGGGGTTTAAGCTGGATGAGCTTTTTCTCTCCCTGTCCAAAGTGCAGAAGGAAGACTGAGACAGGATGGAGACCTTAGCCCATCAGAAGACCAGAGAGGAACACACTAAGGCTCTTTATTCAGCAAGCAAAAGCACAAGTGGCACTATTTCAAGGTAGAAGAGCCACACCAGCCGTGGGGGACCCCTATCTGACCTAAACTGATCTGAACTCTGTGCTGACGTTCTAGGTGTATGTTCTCACTTGGGGGGGACTTGTTGCCATTACAGGGATCCTGGGAGGTAGTTAACAAGCAGCACCTTAGTAGAAATAACTCTGGCTTCCATTCTGCACCTCCTCACCTCATGGTGGGACAACAGAAAGAAAGGAAGAGAGAGCTCATGTTAGTTGAATACCTCTCACAACATCAGAGATTATATTAGGTGCAGGGAATGAAAAAATCACTAAGATATGGTTTCTACGTGTGAGGAGTAGTTAGTTGTACAGAGGAAGCTCTCAACCAGAGAAAGCAAGGAATTGTTATTCTGTTTGCTGACTAGATTGTTGGGATCGATTGTGTCTGCCATGGGAGCGTGTGTTTGCAGGGAGGGAGAGAAGGATGCTATTTGCTATGTCTGGGTCTAGATAAATGGTAGCTTCATCTTGCTGCTCAAGGGAGCTGTGTGTGTAGTGTGGCTTGGCTCAGGGAAGACCTCCAAAGATAGCTTTTCATGCTGCCTCAAGATGGATGAGGCCTCCAGAGAGGCAAAATTCGGGAAGCAAAACTGGATAAGAGGTCATGAGCATTTCAGGGTGAGGGAACAGACCCTTCTGTGAACTCAGAGAAGTTTCTGTTTTTGTACCCTTCCTGAGAGTGCTAGGCCTTAGCAATACATGAAGTGGACTGAGTTTTTTCTTTGGAGGTGCCTCTGTCTTGAGCACTTGAATCCTTTTAGATATTCTTTCCCGAGGACTCCTTTGTTGTTGAACAGGTAGGTCCCTTTTTTCAGAGACAGAAACTATCAGACAAATAAATTATACCATTCAAGGTAACTTAAAGCACTTCTAGAATGATTTCTATTTAAAAAGAAGAAGAGAGAGACAGAGAGAAAGTGAGTGAGAGAGAGAGAGAGAGAGAGAGAGAGGCACTAAGGCTTAATCTAAATCAATGAATGTTGGAGATTTAGACAACCTTTACTTATTTAGAGAGATTCTTTAGGTCAGGGGTCTGTAAAGGTCCAGCTGGGAAATATTTTCACCTTTGTGGGTCATGCAGTCTCTGTTCCAACTACTCAGCTTTGATCTTATTCTGCAAAAGCAGCTACAGACAATGTCAGCAAGTGAACAGGAGTGGCTGTGTTCCAATAAAACCTTATTTATGGGCTTTGAAATTCCAATTTCACCTAAGTTTCACATGTAATAAAATATTATTTTCCTCTGCATTTCCCCCCAACCATTTAAAAATGTAAAACCAATTCTCAGCTCACGGGCTGCACAAACAGGATTTGGCCCATGGGCTATGGCTGGCTAGCTTGTCCCCTCTCCTATCACGTTCTAATGTAAGATGAACTGTGTCTGGGCAAGACCATTCTGCTTGGAGATTATCTTTGTATAGTTTGGCGATTTATCCATTTATTCAGTCAAATACTTATTGAGGGCCTACCAAGTGCTCAGGGATGTTCTAGGTATTGAGGATTCAGAAATGAACAAGACCAAGTGCCTACATCTGCATGGTTTACAGTTCCGTGGCCATGGAAGGAAGATTTAGGGCCTGGAGGTAAGGATTCGGGTTTTGGTCTCGGCCCTTCCTTTCCTGGACGTGGCTGTCTTTTAACCGCAGACTTGGGGGGAAAGCACATTTGTAGTGCTGAGTAGAGGGGCTCTGAGCACAGATCCTCTAGCAATCAGCCGCAGTAGAGCCTTGTGGCATGCTTGGATCTAATGCCCCGGGATAGCTGTAGTGTTGTGAATTTCCAACAAAGAAGTCCAGCCAAAAAAATAAAAATGAATTAAATAGCTTAAAACCCAAGACCTTTTGGGCTCAGTGTTTTCTGGCAAAGCATCCCAGTGGGGTTCTGGGATGGTTTTCAAGAGCTGTGGCTTCTCTTGGACTTTCCCATGGCCTATTTCAAGACAACCACTGCTCTGCAGATGTTCCCCCAGGACTGGGCCATGACGAAGGCCCTTCAAAACAGCAGCGACCATTCCTGCCAGGGCTGCAAGGTCAGTGCTCATGTGGGCCTGGCAATGACTCTCGTCCCCCAGCTCCTACCCATTTCTAGGCAGGTGATGGAGAAACTCTGTGAATTCCTCCTCAGAGACCAAAAATCTCCTCCATAGTGTGGGGAAACACATACGGCTGTGTTAAGACAGAAGAGGGGCTCTACAGTGAATGGGAATTGCTCCCAGCCCATGGGCCCTCAGAATTTATAGGACATTTGCTCCACATTTTGTCTCTTTACTGTGCACTGACTTCTTTTTTCTTTTCCTGGGCTCCCTCATAATTTCTGCATCTAACGCATTTCTCTTCTACCCTTCTGCCTCTTCTACTCTGATCTGGCTTAGAGGTGTTCAGTATTTTCCCAAAACTCACCTGGTTGTGCCATCCCAGACAAGGTTCCCAGGAAACCAGGGCAGAGGATGTGGAAATGAGGACGGACAGGAGGAATGTAGCCCCTGGCCTGCTAGGTTTTCATTAGAATCCTCTTGTGTCTGCTGCCTTTCCTCCAGCCAGATTTTCTTTTCAAAGCTATGAATGTGGGTGGGTAGTTATTATCAAGGCTTGATCATATATATTACCTATTATACATTATTACATATCCCTTGTTAATGTGCCTACTATACACCAAGTACAATGCTTGGGATAGAAGAGTGGATAAAGTAAACCCAGAATATTCCTAGATGGTGTCTTCTACTCTAGAAGGTCATCTCCCTAACTCCCTCATTTTGTGGTTGAAGATTTTGAGGCCCAAAGTGAGACCGTGACTTATCTAAAATTAGTCAGGGACAGAGCCAGGAGGACTGGAACACAGGAGCTCTTTACCTAAGTGAGGCCAGGCTTCCTTACAAGAAGAAAACAGAAATTGTATTTCTGTACATTTGCTTAGCATTTGAAATGTACAGACCATGTCTGATCTCCATCTCTATCATGGGAAAGGGCAGGCAGAGACTTGACTTGGGGTAGTGAACACACAATATAATATACAGATGATGTATCATAGAACTGTACACCTGAAACCCATATGATTTTATTAACCAACATCACCCCAATAAAAATAATTATTAATATAATTATGAATAGCCTCCACATGGTTATTACTTTTTCAGATGAATAAACTGAGGTTTAGGAAGTTAAGTATTTGAATAAAAGTCAGGTGGCTAGAAAAGTTAGAACTGCAAGAAGAATTTGGGTCTTCTGATTACCTGTAACACAAATATTCCCACCTGCACCAGCCATGCATCTTCCTCTCTCTTTGATGGTACCTTGGGTGCCCCTGGTCCAAGAGGAGTGAGAAGAAACTCAAAGATCTGAGTAGCATGCTGCAGCACTGTCAGAGTGAAGTAAAGTGGCAGAAGAAAAGTTAGGAGACTGCGAGCACAGGGAAGGGTGAGAGGTACTAGCAAGACTGACAGAGAAGCATAAGACAGGTCAGATCAGGGAGAATTAACATTGTCAATAATTTTGACACCCTCCAACATAAAAATGGGCACATCTCGTATGAATCAAAAACAGTTGTATTGATGTGGGAGGTGATAGGACACACACTGAGGCTTGGACCTTGATCATCATGGGAGTGATAAACCCTGTTCGTGCTTTGATTACCAGGAACTTGATGACCTAGAGTTATGAATGATTTAATGTCACCCTTGAACTTCTTTCTTCTGATCAGATTTCTCCTTGCCAACCCTTCTCTCACTGAGAACTAGAAACAGTAGACATGTGACATGCTCTTAGAATTCTGCTTGTTCAGGTGAAGTTCTACGCTGAGAAGAGTTGGTAAAAGCGAAAACCTCTTTGGGGGGATCTTTGTTGTATCAGAAGTTCCAGAACTGACTCTACTAGTAACCTATCCATTAAGTTGCCAGTTTTTAAGTCTAATTTTTATCAACTATTCAGTGAGTATGTAATATCTCCGTAGCCATTTTTTGATCAGCTGATTCTGGGTATATGAAAAGAACATCCTTCTAAGATTTTTCAACTAGTCTATGATCCCCTTAAATCAAAACTAATGTCAAGGCAATATATAATTATTCACTTATTTGCTTGGTAGGCTATTGGGGCTCTGGAAATTCATCTTCCACCCATCATCACCCTGTCACTGGCTCTGTGTTGTGTTGAGAGATTATGACTTTTCCATCCATTTGATAAATATTTATTGGACAAATACTGTCTTCTGGATATAGGAATAAAATAGTGGCCAAAGTATTTATGGTCTCTAACTTCAGAGAGTTCATTTTTAGTGAAAAGAAAGAAGCAACAGCCAAGAATAATGACTCAATTATGAGAAATGCTGGGAAGTGAGCAAAGGGGGTGTGAGATGATGTAATCACATTCAGGGTGGGGTGGAACTCAGGATATTTAAGTTGAGTGAGAAAGGAAGGCCCTGAGTAGGCGTGGGGTCTGAATTTTGACAGTGATCAATCATAAGGGACATGACGGTAGGGCTTGAAGAGAAAGAAGTGGTCCAGAGAAATACAAATGGCCCTTCAGTTGTCTATTGCTACATAACAAACCAGCCCCAAACTTAGTGGTTTAAAACGACAATGTATTATCATCTCTTACAACTCTGTGTGTTTATTGGGCTTTGTTGGATGTTCTCACTGTGAGTTGGGGGGAGGGGGTTCTCTCTTGCAGTTGAGAATAAAGTTATCTGAAGGCTTGGCTCAGCTGGATATTCAAGCTAGTTTCTTCATGTATATATCTGGTGCATGGGCTGTGCTGGCTGGACTAGCTGGAGGTTGACTATCAATGTTCTCGCGTCATATGGCTTTTCCACATGGCTAGCTTGGGGTTCCTCATAGCATGAAGGACTCAGAATTGTTGGACTTCTTACATGGAGGCTGGATTTCCTTAGAGTGAGCAGGAAGAAGGAAACTGCCCAACTTATTAAAAATGACGCCTGTATCTGGCTTAGTGTCACTTCTTCAGTATCCAGTTGATCAGGGAAGTCACAGGCCAGCCTAGATTCAAGGATGTGGAGGATCCACCACTCAAAGGAGACTGGCTGATAATTCAAGGAGGGGAGGGATTGATGGTGCTCATCTTGGAGATAAGTTAAGGCTTGAGATATAAAAGACTTGGTATGTTAGCGGATCAGAAGGACATAGAATATGTCTCTAGAATATAGTGAGGGTGGCACAAGATGAAGCAGGAGTGATGGGCTGAGAAGCATCCTTGTTGCTAAATTGTGGTAGGAAATTTAGATTGTTTTTAAAAAGTATCATGAAAGCTTTAGGTGTCTTGCTTTCCAAGGACTGAAAATCATAAGCTGTCTCCTTTCTTCCTCCTTCCAATTCTTCCTCACTCTCTGCCGGTTGGTTATCCTTTATCCTAAAGCCTAGCACTTGTCATGTCCTCCTGTGTACCTCAAACTTTCAGTGAGACCCCATCGCCTCTGACCTGGCCTTTCAGGGTCCTCTGCTAAGTTGCCCAGTTACACATTTCTCTCCCATTTTGCCCAACCGGTCATGATAAACCCCTTGTTTCCTCCGAGAGGTGCCTTTCATTTTCCTGCCTTTATGCCAAGTTGCATTAGTCACTTTGCTCATAATACATTCCTATGACCCCATGTCCATCTGTCAAAATCCTACCTTCCTGTAGGACTAACCTCCTCACGCTGAGTGTGACCCCCTCACTCCTGGAAACCTCCTCATTCCTGCTGATTGGAAGGTACAACTATCTCCATTTCATCTCACCATCGCTCTCCCAGGCCCATGCCTGTTGATTCTAGGTCTTCGGGGACAGAAAACACAACTTCCTATCTTCTCCTGCCTCATAGCCTTGAGCACGGCAATCATCCAGCTGATGCTTGTTGAATTAAACAGTGGTTTCTCTGGGACACCAGCCTCCAGGGTCTCTTCTTTTCCCATGGCAAATTTCAGCATTCAGATCCCAGCAACCCCTGGTCCACAGCCCCAAGGTTCCTGGCAGGAGTTCCCCGCAGGACGATGGAGCTGCTGTTCCCAGAGAGCCGGGCCGGCACAGGCCAGAGCTGGCTTCCAAGGAGATGGAGAGCTTCTGGTTCAGCAGGCCCCCTGGCTCCTCTCTTCCAGCTGCCTTGCACTTATTTTCCTTGGCAGGAGGAAGCCTTCGGTCACCACTTCATCTTCCATTTATAGGCATACATGCATCTTTGTTATTCTTTTCAGAAAATGACAGTGTTCTCAACTTAGAAAAGGAGAATGACAGAGTTGAGGGCTGTGTAAGGCAAAGAAGGCATTTGATAGAAAGCCGCCATGGCTTCCTGCAATATTTCTGTCTGTGTTGCAGAATGGAAGACACTCTTCCAATCTATTCTGCTCTCTCATCGCTGCCTCAGCCTGTATCATTAGCTCCTCACACTTTATTGATGAGCTATTATGGGTGAAAAGAAAGCCAGGGTATGGGCAATAAATTTGGCAAAGACTCTTATTATCTAGACAAGAAAATGGGCATGGCTCCCTGGCTCAAGTCCACATCTGCACAGTCTTTTAGTTCTTTTTCTGACACCGAAGTACTCTGTGGTCAAAGTCAGGCTCTGTGGGTTCTGTATGCAAAAAGGAAGAACAATAACAACAAATATTTATGTAGTGCTTTCTCTAGGCCAGCCACTGTTTGAAGCAGTTTTTAAATAGTAGCTCATGTAAATCTTTCAATAACTAAGAAGTATTACTATTATTATCTCCATTTTATAAATGAGAGAACGGAGGCAGAGAGAGGTTAAGTCACTTAACCTAAGGTGACACTGATGGCCAGTGACACATTTAAGATCTGAGCACAGGAAGGCTGGTCCCAGACTCTGTGTTTTGTGCCACTCACAATGCTGCTTTAATTGTTCAGCAAATTAACATGTTTAAATAACCTAAAAGGATCACTTAGTCCTTCTTATATACCCAAGTACAGTGGAAACACCTGGGTTTGAGGGTTGTGGGTAAGAGCCAGGACCGGCCTAAACCAGTTCTTGACACAGGTAATTCTATTTGGTTCAAATTCCAACTTTCCCACAGATTTATGATTCTCAGTCTAGTGTTTTCTGTCTCGTGTAGATTAACAAAGGGATTTTCTGATGTATCCAAGAGCAACCTGCTTCTTTTGGCTCAAACTCATGGCCTGAGCGCTAAATAACCAAATACTCATTTCTTCTTTCCTCCATTTATTCATTGAACCATGATTTTATGTCTTGTGCATGTAAGACACCATATGGGCATGGGAAGGATGAGTGGAAAAAAAGGAAAACTAAATGAAATAGACATAGTCTCTGTTTTCAGGCTGTGGATTTGAGCGTACATGCATACGCTTACAAGTAAACGTAAGAACACAACTTTAACTGTTTTTGTACACTTTGGGGTCATCTAGTACTCTATGAAGTGCTAAATGTGATGCATTTTACTGGTTCCTTGGAGTCTAGAATGCCCTGCCTAAGCCAGTTTTTAAAAGGAAGCCCAATGGGGCATAGTTGCTCTTACTGGCTAGGGAATCTCCAAGCTGCCCAAACTGTCTTAAAAACAAACCAACTAGCCAACCAACCCTGGGGCTCTGAACCTGATAACCACTTTGTATCTGTAGCAGATACTAGTTGGTTATCTTCCCAACATCCATTTTCCTTTCTTCTTTCTCAAAGGCCTCCAATTTTATTTGGGAATTCAAGTGGTTCAAGGGAGCTGCTTTTACTGACGGCTCAATGCGAGCTTGGTCAAATAGAATGTCCAATTCCTTGCTAGTAGCAGTCCCTTCTGGTGTGACACATGGCTTAAACTAGTGAAGTCCAAGTGAGTATCAGGACTTTTTTTTGTGAATGCTGGAACAAAGATGCTACTGCATTCCTTCCAGGTGTGAATGAGCACATTCATGACCTTGGGAGATGCTGGCAGTCATCTTAGGAACAGCAGGGAAACAGTGTTAAGATGAAGCTGATGTTAGGACAGAGAGCTAGAAAGACAGTAAGTCCTAGGTGAAACTACGGAAGCCAGTATATCTTTCATCTTTTGAATTAGATGAGCTGATAAAGTGCTTTTAAGGTTTAAGCTATTGAGTCAGATTTTCTTTTATATACGGTCAAAAGAGACAGCAGGTAGGTACATTACCTTTTCTGGCACACACTCTTCTGAACACGAATAAATCTCTTTTTAAATTATTTTTATGGATGCAGGGGGAGTAAAAGTAATAAAATGCATTTAAAAAAAGTTAATTTTTGTGTGTGTCTCATTTTCCTCTTCCGGAAAAGATTTTCAGAGATTCTCTCTCCCACCCTCTTCATTTCACAGGACAGGAGACTGATTCCCAGAGAGAGTAAGGTCCTTGCCTAGGGGTTTGCTGTAAGTTGCTGGTAGAGCTGAGACTCGGATGCAGGCCTCTTTTCTTCCAGACTGAATGTATTATCTTTTGTTTTCTAAGGAATTACCCCAAACCTTAGTAACTTAAAACCATGAACACATATTTTTTCACAGTTTTTGTGGGTCAGGAAAACGGGGGTGCCTTCACGAGGTCTTCTGGCTCAAAGTCTTTCACGATGCTGCAATCAAGGTGTTAGGAGGGCTGTGTTTTCATCAGAAGCTTTGAGTGGGGAGGGTCTGATGCCAAGCTCACACAACCAGCTCATTTGTCAGAATTCTGTCGTCACAGGCTGTTGGACCACAAACTTCAGTTCCCCATTGGCTGCAGGTAAGAGGGTTCCCTAATTTCCTTGTCATATATCATTTTCCATATGTTAGCTTACAACATGGCAGCTGTGTTCCATCAGTGTGAGTAAGAGAGCAAGAGAGGTGAGCAAGACAGCAGCCAAGTCTTTTTCTAACCTAATCTCAGCAGTGATATAGCATCAGTTTTGCTGTGTCTTAGTCCGTGAAGCAAGTCACTATGTACATACAGCTCACACTTATGAACATCAGGAGATAGGAATCCATAGGAACCATCTTAGAAGCTGCCTCGTCGGCAGCCGTCCATCTCGAGAGACGATGGTGTAGCTTCTTGAGAGTCTATCTGCACCGCTGAGAATGGCTGTGCAGTCCGACTTGGGAGTGACAATCCCTGCCGCACTTGTTACAGGTGAAGGCAGATGGCTGTTGTTGCTGCTAAAAGCTGCCTACCATAGTAAATACTCTTCACTATTATTTGTTGCCTTCTTCAGCAACATAACTGGGAAGGCAGAAACTTAGGAGGTGGATGTTCTGTTACAGGGCTATTTTGCAAAGTTGGAGAAAAATGCCTTTCCCCTCAAGGAAGGGAAAACAAGAATTAGAGGTAACCCCAGAAAGAAGCAATTATAGTAATAGTTACGAAACATTTTATTTTCTCCTACTATAAAAATTACTTTCTTCATAGTTTTTTAAGTATATTTTATCGATTATGTTGTTACAGTAGTCCCAATTTTTTCCCCATTTGCTCCTGTCTACTCAGTAACCCCCTTTTCTCCAGCAATCCCACCCCCCTTAGTTCATGTCCATGGGTCATGCATATAAGTTCTTTGGCTTCACCCTTTCCTATACTATTCTTAACTTCTCACTGTCTATTTTGTACCAACCAACTATGCTTCTTAATCCCTGTACCATTTTCCCATTTCTCCCCCTTCCCCCTCCCAACTGATAACCCTCCAAATGATCCCTATACCTATGCTTCTGTTCCTATTCTGGTTTGCTTAGTTGGATTTTGTTCTAATTTTTTAGATTTAGTGGTTGATAGTTGTGAGCTTGTTGTCATTTTACTGTTCATAGTTTTGATCTTCTTTTTCTTAAGTAAGTCCCTTTGACATTTCATATAATAATAGCTTGGTGATGATGAGCTCCTTTAGCTTTACCTTGTCTGGGAAACACTTTATCTGCCCTTCCATTCTAAATGATACCCTTGCTGGATAGAGTAGTCTTGGTTGTAGGTCCTTGCTTTTCATCACTTGGAATACTTCTTGTTAGTCCCTTCTTGCCTGCAAATTTTCTTTTGAAAAATCAGCTGATAGTCTTATAGGCACCCCTTTGTAGGTAACTCTGCTTTTCTCTTGCTGCTTTTCAGATTCTCTCTTTATCTTTCTCCTTTGGCATTTTAATTATGATGTGTCTTGGTGTAGTCCTTTTTGGATTTAGCTTGTTTGGGACTCTGTGCGCTTCCTGGACTTGTAGGTCTACTTCCTTTGCCAAATTTGGGGAGTTTTTCTTCATTATTTTCTTACATAAGTTTTCAACTTCTAGCTCTTCCTTTTCTCCTTCTGGCACCCCTATGGTTTGGATGTTGGCACATTTAAAGTTATCGCAGAGGTTCCCAAGCCTCTCCTCATTTTTTCAATCCTTGTTTCCTCATTCTGCACTGGTTGACTGTTTTTTTCTTCCTTATGTTCCAAATCATTGATTTGAACCCTGGTTTCCTTCCCTTCACCATTGGTTTTGTGTGGATTTTTCTTCATTTCATTTAGCATAGCCTTCACTTCTTCCCTTATGCATCTGCCACACTTACACATATCTGTCAAGCCCATGAGCATCTTTATCACCAGTGTTTCAAACTCTGTGTCTGTTAGGTTGGCTATCTCTTCATCTGTTGGCTATCTCCTTGTCACTTAGTTCTCCCACTGGAACCTTGATCTGTTCCCCCTTTGGGGCCATACTTCTCTGTCTCCTCATCTTTACAGGCTCCCGTGTTTGTTTACCTCTGTGTCTTAGGTAGAGCTGTTGCTCCTGTTACATTGTAACACACCGACTCTGCCCCTCCTACCTGTCTGGATGAGTATTGATTCTTTGTATCTTTGTTTGTAGGATGTCCATGCAGCTCAATTTTCTGGAACTTCTGGTTGTCTCTAATTTTAAGGTAGTTGTATTCCTTCTTAGTTGTGGAGGGAGATGCAGTATGTCTGTCTAGGCCTCCATCTTGGCTGGAAGTGTCTTCATAGTTTTTTGATGGATATAATAGAAAAAAATCAATAAATTTGATTTAGAATCTGGAAACCTGAGTCCAATTATGACCTGTAACCCAGGACAAGGCACTGACCCTCATGATTCCCCATCTACTAGTCTAATCATTGAAATAACAGTGCCAACTTCATTGGATTAATTGAATTAAATATAATATCCTTCCAAGTTAATAAGATACTTTTATATAGGGTAACTTAACTAATAAAATTTGGCCTGTTAGGAAGTTTAAAAGAACTTCAAAAGAACATATATGGTAGTCAATGTGATAAGGTAGGAAACAAATAAGTGGAAAAAGTATCAGAGAAGATTCTCACTATTTTCTGATTATATGTTGATGAATTGGTTTGCTAAAGATGACAGACTGGGCGGCTTAAGCAACAAGAATTGATTTCTCAGAGTTCTAGAGGGTAGAAGTCCAAGATTAAGGTTTGCAAAGTTTGTTTTTTTCTGAGGCTTCTCTCTTTGGCTTGTAGATGGCCACCATCCTGCTTCTCTTCACATGGAGTCTCTCTGGGCACACACATCCTGTGTATCAAAATTTCCTCTCCTTGTAAGGACACCAGTCAGATTGAACTAAGGCCTACCCTAATAACCTCATTTTAATTTCTTCACCTCTTTAAAGGCCCTATTTTAATTTATTTATTTGCTTATTTTTATTTATCCTCACCTGAGGACATTTTTTTTTTCATTGCTTTTAGAAAGAGAAACATGAATGTGAGAGAAAAACATTGATTGGTTGCTTCCTATATGCATCCCAACCAGGGATTGAACCCACAATCTAGGTAAATGCCCTGGCCGGGGACCAAACTGAGATCTTTTGTTGTATGGGATGATGCTCCAACCACTGAGCCACACCAGCCAGGGTGTAAAGGCCCTGTGTTTAAATACAGTCACATTCTGAAGAACTTGGAGTTAGGGCTTCAACATATGAATTTTGAAAGGGACACAAATTTGCCCATAACAGATGGCATGCCTAAATGATGAGAATGAACTGAAAATGATGAGAACTAATAAAAGATCAGTAAAGCATCCAGATGCAGAATAAATATACAAAAATCTAAACTTTTATTACATATCAGTAATGACCCACTGAAGTGTACAATGGAAAAAGGGCGCCATTCACAATAGTCACCCATCTTCCATCTGGGAATGTTTCCACAAGGGGCAGAGAAGAAAGGCTCCCTGTGACTCATGTCTTCATTTGGTCACCTGTGTATAGAAAGAACACAGCAGCCAGAGTCTCGTGAAAGACCTTGTGAAAATATTTCAAGTCTCTTGTCCTCAAACTTCTAACCACAGGAGCTCAAACCCAGAGCAGGCTGCCTCTGAGTAGGACATAAATGTTCCACCATCTCTCTAGGTCCTCCTTCCTTTCTCAGCTAAGACACATGTCCTCAAAAACCTCCTAGTCCAATCAGCTCTGCTCCAACACAGGGAATATGAGCCCTCTGAAGAACTTTTCTCCTGGGAAGCACATCTTCTGCATAGAAGCCAGCCTTTACTTTTCATTTATATCATTAAAACCCTTATTCAGGCAATTTCCTCAGGACAAAGAGACTCTCTATACTAAGGACTCTTGATGCTGCTATTTCATGCCAGATAGAAATTGCTTGCAGCTTGAAGAAATTTTTTTAAAGTTAATTACAGAAGTAACATGTAATGAAATTCAAACAATATAGATAATTCTTTGTTCACTCCTTGATCATGTTCTTCTCCCCAGAAATGATCACTATCAACAATTTGGTGTAGATATTTTTTTGGAAATGTACAAAATAATGTGTATATGTGTGTATTCATGTGTGTGTGTGTATTTATATATACACACACATCTGTATGTGTGTTTTATACACACACTCCTTATCTTTACACATAAAAAATTCTGCCTTGTTAAATTTAAAGGGTGTCATACTTTTATGCATTATTTTGCTCTTTCTTCCCCACCTAATAATATGTCTCGGAGATCTCAGTTTATATCGGTACACATGTATGTATGTGTGTATATCTATGCACATACACATATGTATCTACTTTCTAACTGCTATAGAATATGTAATGGTATAGATGCATTTTACTTTATTATAGTCCCCTAGGTTATACTACAAGAAAGGACTTCTGCATTAGATTTTATAGCAGACCCAATTTTATTGTTAAGCCTCTTCATATGAGAGCTTTGTTAACTTTAAGTGTTGCTGTATTATTGCACACTTCTTGTCTAGGGATGTAAAGATTTCTCTAAAATGTCTGAAGGTGAAATTTCTGAGTCCAAGAATATGCCCATTTGCATTTGTAATAGATCACCTTTTAAACTTTTTTCCCCCTTTGGTATCAACTTCTACCCTTCAAGTTTCCAAAAATCTTAGGGCCGGAGTTTCTGCTTGAATAACCCAGATACAGCCCTGTGGTTCCCCTCACTTTATAGATGTTACATGGCTTGGTGGGTGCATTGTTTAGTTTGTCATAGTTTTCCTCCTCAGACTAGACCTTAGAACCAAGACCTGGATCCTCACTCAGGTTCTAAATCTATAGTCTTCCTTGATGATGGATTAGCCTCAAAGTCTCAGTACACAGTCTATATAGTGGAGTGTAATTTATAGGCACATACCTTGGTACAACTTAACATAGATCAGAATAAAAAAATGTCAGGCTGGTGTTTCACTCTCTGGCTACCTCTGCCACCTCTTAGTTCTGAATCTAGAGGATGCCAGCCAGATTCTTCTTTCCAGTTGTGTTCTAGGTACAAAGCTTCCCAAAGGCAACTCCAAACTTTTCTTCCAGCTGCCACTTGGCTGATGTGGGCTGGTTGCCTAGTGCCTCAATTCCACTAGCAGAATCTCTGCATGTCTGTCTTCCCCAGACCTGTGCTCTGGGGCACGTTCCTCAAGTTCGCACTCAGCTCAGATTATTGTTAGTCTGTGGGGTGAAAGGTACCCCTTCCCTCACCCTACTCTTTTCTAAGTTAGAATCTATTTTGCTCAAACAGCCACACCTTTGCTGGGTCCCACCATCTCTCCAGGTCAGAACTTCTTCTATTCTGACCAGCTTTCTCAAGTACTAACTGACAGCTAATTGAGCGTTTCAAGGAGCCACTCTAACCTCCATGAAAAATTTAGCATATAAGTGAGGAAGAATATATTATCAATACATTCATGTACTTAACAAATATTTATTATGTGATTCAGGTGGAGGTAGGGGACACTATGATCAGAGAGAAACAAACAAACAGACAAACAAACAAACCCAAATCATGACCTCCAGCTTTATGAAGCTTGCGATCAGAGAATTAATAAAGATAAAATACAGAATGTGAAAGTTGTATTAAAGAACAGGCAAATATGTTGAGCGTATTAAAGAGGATCTGACTTAGATGAGGTGGGATAGGAATGGGAAAGACAGCTGAACTAACAGCACCTCCTACTAACAATTCTTTTTTTTCTGAGTTTTTGTCAGAACCAGAGTATTCAGGCCTCCCAAACTCTGGTTCACTACCCTTTTCCACTGTATCATGTGACCTTGGCCATAATTTTCTTATCAAAACCTCAGTGGCTGGTCTAGAAAAACTAGATTCCCTGCTAACTACAATGTTCTTCTTTCTCTTCCTCCTCCTTGTGGGAGACATACGAGGAGGGATGCCCTCCCCCCAACAAAAAAACCTCAGATTATCTTCTGGAGGGTGGGCCCCTTGTAGTACAGGCTTCCCCCGCTAGGTGGGTATCCTAGGAATCCATCTGTATCAGTGTACCAGCTGACGTTGCTGTGAGAGCCTACGTTCAGCTTCAGTGAATTTTTTGGAAGACTCTTTCAACGTGTTTGCCCATTTCATGACGGGTGATTTATGAGCACACCTGCCCACTCTGTGCTGAGTATTCAGCAGTTTTTGACCAAAAACAGCATGACCCTGTGCCCCACCCTCCCTATTCACCTGATCTCACCCTGAGCAATCCCTCCCTGCTCCCAATGAAAAAAGTTTTCAGAGGGAAACCTTTTGCTGATGTGGAAGACGTGAAACAAAAAACAGCATAAGCACTAAAAGGCAGCAAAATTGACGAACTCAGAAACTGTTTTGATCAGTGGGAAGAAGTCTTGTTAGGTGCAGTGGATCAAGTGGAGAGTACTTTGAAGGTGACTGAAGTTTAAACATATAAGAATAAATACATAATTTTTAATAAATAAATCCCGGGTGTTTTAGGGTCCCCCCTCGTATATGGCCACTTGCCAGCTGCATTGCCTCCATCTATCCATTCATCACATGTTTGTTGAGCAACTATTATATGCCAGGCATTGTACTAGGGACTGGAAACACAAGTGGAGTATGAAACATCATACTGCCTATTCTTGCAGAAGTGCCCAGGCCTTGAGTACCACTCTGAATTAATAGAGCCCTCCCCTTCTCTCTTTGGCCATATTAATACATTAGAATTGATGTGTTGTGGACTGAGCAACATTGGTAACTCCTGGGATACATCCTGAAGGGCCCAGGAAAACAGTTTACATCTTTTAGGTACTTAACACACCCATAGTGAACACCTGCCTCTTTTGTGTTGACCCCTTGCTCACCATAGGGGCATATGACCTAAGGGCACAAATGATAACCAGGGAGCATGCTTTCAACATAAAGACCCTCTGTAACATAATGGCCTTTGACTTCATGATGTTTACGGCACTGGCTGCCGTCCTGGACAGATGTGGGGAAGCATAAGTACAGTTCTGGTACAGAGGAAACACTCAATGAGCCCCACTGATGGAGCTGTGAGAATATTGCCCCAACCTGAGAGGTCCTGTAGTGAGTGACCTGGATGAGACAGAGATGCTGATGGCTCTGTCTTTAGGGAAATTATGCTCCTTTAGGGCCATGAGACCGCACACCAGTAACTCTAATATGACTGTAACCAGTGCGGACTTCTAGAAGGGCAAACACGGTAATCTGGAAACCGAGAGGTGATAAAGCCCATTCTTTTCTGGCTGGGTTGATTAGGAAAAGATTCTTGGAACTGTGTATTAAAATATGAGAGGAATGTTAAAGAGGTGATAGTGAGAAACAAAAGAGGTTTCTTTCCAGAGGTAAGCCTCCTTTTGGTCTCTGGCTTTGTTACCTTGCAGTTGAAACCATGGAAAACAAATAGAGCTAGAAGAGAAAGTGCTCTCCCATTTCTGGAGTCTTGGTGTTTCCATCAGTTCAGGCAAGGAGGTGCAGTCTGTGCTATGGGCGGGAGAATGGAGATGACCCCAGGAGGGTTTTTGGAGGGCCCTTTGACGTTGGGACAGTCTGTCTTTTAGATGAGGAAACTGAGACATGGAAGGTGGGATCTTTTTAGGCCCAAATAGCTTTAAAAATAAACTTGAATTCATTAAACTACAAACTAAAAGAAATAAGAAAGAGACACCTCTCTTTTTCTAAGTCTTTGCTTTCTGTCTACACCTGTCCCCACCTCACAGGGCACCTCCCTGGGCTCTTGCAACACCCCAGGCTGGGCAGGAGGCCAACCTTTCTTAGATGAAATCCAGGCTGCCAGAGGACCCCGCCCACCACTGTTCCTGCAGCTGGGGCCCACCCTCCCCTCTCCTGGGAGATACAAAGGGCTTCTGTGACTCACCCTAGAGCCTACAATCCTCCTTTCTTTCTAGCAACACGGAGTGAGGCCGAGGGGTGCATCTTGCCTGACTTGCTCTGTGACAAAGAGCGGAGGTTTCCATTCTACAACCCCTGGAGCCACCCCTCCAGACTTACATTCTTATTTTACTCCTGTTAGGCCTTCCCCCCCCCCCCAGAAATTCCAGGGGTCCTATTTGGCTCCTGAAGCTGAGGGTAAGGGTGGTCTGGAGAAGAACTGGTATTTATAGAGTACTGGCCATGCCTTGGGTATGATGTGTGCTGTTTTGCTTATGGATCCTTTGCAGATTCCCATGGTGACCTTGAAGGAGGTGTTTTTAACCCAATAAGTGACAGAGGCTCAGAGAAGTTGGGTAACTTGCTCAAGGCCATGTAACTGTTAAGTGGTTATGGTAAGATTTGACTCTAGAACAGGATGATGCCAAAGTCCTTGGCTTTTCTGTTATACTTTGTTGCTTAGGGTTTGAGTCAACAGATCCTGCTTTTACGAGAGAGATGAGAAATTTTGTCTGTTCCCCACCCCAAGCATCCTATCTACTTCTATGAAAATACTCCTTCACTTTGGACGAGAACATGGTCTGGTTTTAGGGATAGGGAGCCTGGGGCAATATGAGCAGCCCAGCAGAGAACAGAGGTCCAGTTCTGCCTCTGGCACTAATTGGGCCATTGTAAGTATGTCTTTCTCAATCTCTAGGACTCGATTCCTTCACCCGTGAAACAAAGGCCACAGTTTAGTGGTTCAACACAGAGATGTAGAACAGATAGCCTGGTTCAAATCCCAACTCTGCCACTCACGTGCCATTTGACCTTGAAACTATTCCTCAGTTTCTTATCTCTAAAACAGAGGTCACAATAGTATCTACTTAATGGGATTGTGGTCCGTGTGAAAGAGACTAATATGTATAAAGCTCTTAGGAGAGTATCAAGCATAAGATCATTGCTATTCTTATTCCCAGGTGTAAAAATTTCTACAATTCTATTAGTTTCAAGTAAATACATGGGAAACAAGATAGAATTTAAAGTTGAGTGCCATCACCTTGATTTTCTTTTCTCTGCTTTTTGCCTTTGGGTGAGGGTGGGGATGAGTTAATAGTAGACAGGTGAATAGATGATGGTGATAATTATCCCCCACTCCTGTGTATGTGAAAGACATACAGAACTTCCTGATACGACAAAAAGCACAAGCATTTAAACATTTTGAAGACTGTTTGTTTATACACCAGCCAGCTCTGAACCCATTTACTAAGAGTCCAACGTTGTAGAAAATATACAGCAATACAGTGGTGGGCTATTTTGGCCCCTGACATCTAGGGTGGGGCCAAGCAATCATTTAGGCACATCAGCGACATCAGGGATGACCACGAGAATAGCAAGAACACCACCACAGAACACAACAACCACCCCCTAACACTTTAGACTTAAAGGATTAAATTAATCAAGACACAGGAACGTATGTGTATGTGTGTGTGAGATGGAAGGTTGGGAACGTGAAGGGAGATAGTGGCGTTTTATTCATCTCTCTGCTGTGCTCACTTAGAATAGGCCCTCGGAGGCTCTGCTCCAAATGAAAAAGGCAGAAAGTATGACAGGTGAAGGGTTACCGAGCTGTGAAAATCCAGGGGACCCTCACAGGCTCTGTCCAATAAAATATAACGCAAGTTGCATCTGTGACCCTCATTATTCTAGTAGCCATATGTTAAAAAAAAAAAGGAAGCATGTACAATTAATTTTATTTTATGTTACCAAATATGTCTAGAATATTATTTCAACATATAATCAATGTAAAACAATTATTTATGAGAACTCTTACACTCTTTGGTCATATTAAGTCTCTGAAAGCCAGTATGTATGTACAGGGTGGACACAGTAAGTTTACAGTTGCATTGTGATGCTCTTTGGAGTTAATAAAGCTATTGTAATAACCATAACCTGCATGTCTTATGCCATATGAACAACCATAAAGATATGTTTACCCACCCCTGTATGTCACAGTGACAACGCATCTAGCCCCATGAGTTCTCAATAGCTACACGTAGCCAGTGGCTTCCATACTAGATGGTGAAGAGCCAAATCCCTGAGAGCTTCTATCTGTTAAACTAACCAGAACATGTCTTGCTTCCTGGATGTCTGGACTGGAAGGAGGATAAGAGGGAAATCATACACACAGACACACACACATAAAGACTCAGGCAGGAGTGATGGAGTCCCCCTGTGGCCTGGGCCTCTTCCAACCACTGCAAATTTACATCACTGTCCTCTTGACTTTCACAGAGATCACAGTCTCCCTTCCAGCCCTTCCTTAAGATCTGTGGCTCCTGGGCATGTTTACTTTTGCTGAGGCGTGAATATGAAAAGTGCCCACCAGTGAATGGGCCTGTCCCTGCCACCAGTAGCAGCCTGCAGGGGGCTTTAGGACTCCTTGTTTTCCTATTTGCTGTTCATTTTTTCCATGTGATGATGTGCTCCATGAAGGGAAAAAATGGAGTTGAGAAGGAAGCCAACATCTGGTTCTGGCAGTGAAAGTAAATTGTATGTTATATGTTCTCAGCAAAATTTTATGCTAAGATGGCAGTTTTACAGGAAAAACTACATGTTATAGGGTGTTCACAGATGTAGGGATGGAAGAATGTGGCTGCCGTGTGCTCAGGATGCTAAGTTGCTGCCCTGTGTAGCGAGTTACATCGCAAGGAAGTTGTTTCTTGCATTCTGCAGTGGTCATTGTGCCTGGCTGTCCGGTGTATGTCTTCCCTTCTGTGACAGTAGTCCCTCAATTTTCCCTTCAGGACCACCCCACTGCAATACAAGCTTGACCATTATTTTCTCTCTCCTGGGACCCTGAATTTTAGGGGAGTGATGTAAGAATGGAGAACAATTGGAGACATTTCAATGTGAGGAGAGCACCCTGCCTACTTCCTGCCTGACTCCCATCCTGTGGCCCAGCTGTCTAGCGTTTCCTTCTAGTCTCTGAGAAATTCCACGCCTTCCAATAGATTCCCTGTCTCCCTCTCTTACGTTAGCTGGAATGTGTTTCTGTTGCTCTCAACCACATGCAAAAAGGTGTACACTTTGAGCAGTAGCAGGTGGGCAGCAAATGTAGAAAAGAAAAAGGGGAAGGATTAAGGGGTCTAGTCAGAGATTCCCTTTCTAGCTCACTGTTTGCAAAGCTTTTTCTAATCTCTTTTCTCACTTCTTTCTTATGCTATCCCTGGGAAGTCTGATCCTTCCCCATATTCTGAAGTAACGTGGCCCATGCATGGTTCAGAGGTGGTAGAAAAAGTCCTTTATACATATTCTGTGACGCTGCTTTCTATTCCTAGGAGAGAAGTCAGAGGGATGGCTTCTGGGTTATATTTCTTTAGTCTCATCCTTTAGGAGTTTTTGTTTTTGTTTTTAATTTTCTTTTTTTAAAGAATTAGAAGAGATTTTAGAGCCCTAGAGAGGGGCAATGAGTTGCCGTGGGAGTTCGGGCAGAGCCAGCTGGGGCTCGCTCTCTGGGCTTCCCCTAGGGCCAGCCTTCTGAGTTCCCTCACTACTCACAGAGCGGTCCCTGGACCAGCAGAGCAGCATCAGCGCCACATGGGAGCCTCTTACAAACATCAACTCTCGGGCTCACCTGGACCTCCAGGATCAGAATATGCATTCTTATCAGATTGATTCCTGGTGACTCTATGCACGTAAAAGTTCTGTGTTCCTGAAGGAAACGATCAATAAACCAAGGCCCAGTTTCTCATCCTGTAGAGAAGCTCTTTCTTCTTGAGAGCTTCCATGTGGGGCACTTTTGAGGATGATCCCTGCAAGTTGTGAAATTCAAGTTCTTTATGTCTTTTCATTAGGAACCATTTGTGTGTTATGACCTAAGGACTTCATATCTAATTAGTTACAGAGACATGTACCTGCTGCTAATGAGAAAAATAAATATGATCCTATTGAGTGGGTTTATTAATCTATCCTTGATCTTTTTCACTGATAGCTATGCTAAGATTTTATTTATTTTATTTTGATTTATTTATCTTTTTTCTATTACAGTTGTCCCACTTTTCCCCCCATTGCTTCTCCCACAACCAGATTTTATTTTTTACCCCATATGAAATTGAGAGGTGGATTTATTGATTTCTTTCCCAAGAAACAATGGCTATTTGTGTGTCCTGATGTTATCCCTCTCTCGTGGATGGCTTGGCTCCTGCTCCTAGGAGTTTGCAGTCTAGTTGGAGAGATAAGATCATCCTCAAATCCTACATTTTATGAGAGAGCAACACAAACCTCAGAGAAGTGTAGCTGCTTCCTGACTTCAGGACCTAGCCCAGACAAGAGGCCCAGGGGAAATTAAGAAGCTCTAGTTCACAATGAGAGCTTTCTGCTGAGCAAGCAGGCAGCGTGGAGGATGACTATCCACAGCTGCCATGGTAAGGCATCCTGAGGTTAAGGCAGCACACAGGGTCATGGGTCAGGGCTGCAGTCACAATGCTATCAAAGGTCAGTCCAGAGGGACAGAGGAGTAGGCAGCCAACTTACTCCTGTAATTGACAACTTTCGATATTCTTTCTTTTTAAATTTTTACTTGTTGATTTTAGATAGAGAAAAGAGAACCATCGATTTGTTGTTCCCTTTATTTGTGCACTTGGTTGACTCTTGTGTGTGCCCTGACCAGAGATCAAATCTGCAACTTTGGTGTATAGGGACGATGCTCTCACCAACTGACCCACAACCTTGACGTATCAGGATGGTGTACTAACCAACTGAGCTACCTGGCCAGGATATTCTTTTTTTTTAAACAATTTTTTTTATTTTTACTTACAGTTGACATACAATACTATATTAGTTTCAGGTGTACAACATAGTGATTAGACATTTATATAACATACGAAGTGATCATTCTGATAAGTCTAGTAGCCATTTGATATTTTTACAAGACCCCTGTGAGGTAGATATTATGACTGACTTTTTTTAAGGTAAGGAAGATGAGGCTCCTAGAGGTGGGAAAATTCGCCAAAGATCACATGGTTAATAGAACCAGTGCCCAGTGGGGCCTCCTTCCCCTCTGCCTGAGTCAGGCTTGGTTATAGCGATGGTGGACGGGAGGCAAAGGAGGAGATGAAATGGCCCCAGCTGCAGGACAGAAGGTGTGCAAGGGCTTGGAATAAGGCAGGACTGATGGTGGATCAAGGTCAGAGTGCAAGAGGAGTTGGCTCTGATGGAATCCAGACCCTGGTACTGTGCTGTGTGCAGAGAACTGTCATCTCTACCACGTCTGGGACACTGAGCTAGGATGGCAGGAGTGGCTGCAGGGCTCAGCTCAGGGAGAGGTCTCACATTTGGGCTGACAAAAGGCTGGAAAGGGCAGGTGGTTTGGGGGCTTCAGAAGTGAGGAGAGCCCCTCACATAGTGGAAAAAACTGCTTCCTGACTCATCAACCTGATGAGACGGTCTGGTCTGGTAACTAAGACCCCCATGCTCCTAGAGACCAGGAATTAAGACACTGTCCCTTTTGGTGTTTTCCCCCACAGTGGGCCTGGTGAGTGAGTGAGTGCTAATTACAAAGCCAGGCTGCTGCTGTCCTCTGGTCTCAAAGGACAGAACCTTTGGGTGACCCCACAGCCAAGTCCCAGACCATGTCTGACTTGCACCAACTACTCCCAGGACACACAGAGTCCCCTTCCAGCTGCTGTTTCTGGCCTTTCACCTCCTCTGCATGGTCCTGAGTGTTTATCCAGAACTTCCTGTTTGTCTGTGGCTGCACAGACATGGCTGGTCCCACCCGGGATCATCTGGTGAGGCCCAGGGCAAGAGGTGGGAGTCAGCTCAGGCTTCTCCATAGCTCCTCTGGGTTTTCTCCACCCACACATGGGTACTCTGGGACCACTCCCATTGGACCCCAAGGCCACTGAAGCAGAGGCTCTGTGTCCATGTCAGCGCACAAGAGGGTCAAGGTGACCCAGAAGGGCTTATGGCCAAGATCCTTAAAATTTTTATTTTTTGACTTTCCAAAAAGTCCAAGTAAGTGATGACTTCAGGACAAAGCATTCCAGAGAAAACTGGAAGGAGGAACGAAGTTGGGGAGATGCAGGAAAAGCACACAGAGGGTGAGGTCTTTGAGCTCCATCACGGTGGGAGGACCCCTGTGCTATGTACCTGGGTGCGCCTGCCTGGTGGGTGCGCTCGCCTGCAGGCGCTGTCAACAGAAAGACAGAATGAATGTTCCTGGAGGGCAGGGACTAAGTCAACACCAGCACTGGAAAATTTCCAGCATGTGGGTCTGGAAAACGTTCTTACTGCAAAACAGTTTTCTGGGTGGCTGCCATTCCTTCCCCAACCTGTGTATGAAGGCAAAGACTGAAGTCACCAGGCAAGGGTCTGGCTGTCCTAACTAGTGGTGGATTGTTCACCACATGCCCAACCTAGTCATTAATTAAATTGTTTCAGTGTTTAGAAAATTGCTAAAGTTTAACACTGTGTTAAAACATTTTGTCTGGGGATAATCCTGTCTTGCCAATGTCATGAAAACATGTTTTTTAAGCTGAGGGTTGGTTCAGGAGCCCTGAGAACTCAGTTTGGGGCCTCTCTTACTAGCTATGGCTGAAGAGACTTTGGTCCGTGATGACCAATGAGAGAAGACGAACATTTGCCTACAAAGTTGTGTTAGCTATTTTTCAGAGCTGTTCTCCAACATGCCGTGTTCCTTGATTCTGGGAAGCTGGCCCTTCTATTTGGTGTCATGTGGTGCCCTTGACTGCTGGCTTCCTGATCAGTGTGGACAATGGAAGCACTAGAAGGCTTTACCAAGATGTTCATCTGCCAAACACACAGTCTTGGCTCTCATGGGGCTCCATGTTAGTCAGTCCTTTTGTCCCTCAGACCCCTCATTGTTCGGCTCTAGGTGTCTTGTCTCTGAATAGTCCCTTTAGTAAAGCCTCTTTATGCAAGTGCTCTGCAGGATCTGCTTTCCTGGGGAATCCTGGCCAACTTCCTGGGCAGAACACGTTTCTTGAGAGAAGTCAATTTCACATTCAGCATTATCGCTATCCTAGCTCATTCCTGACTCTTGCTTTTTTTCCTATAGGAGAGGCTGTCTTTGTGCATAGTGGCAATCCAAAAGATAGCAGAAACAAGGTGAAGCAGCAAGCAGGGTGCAGAGGGGGAGCTGCACAGGAAAGCACTGAAGGCTCTTGGCATGCAGTCATAGCAGGGAGTGGCAGGGGCGAAGGTGGGAAGGGGAGGATGGGAAAAAATGCAGGAAAGCAAGTGTAAAACACAGAGACATGCTGCTCAGGTTGTGGGGCATGCAGTCCAGCAAAGTCTCCAGCTGACACTAACTTCAGGGTCTGCCTTAGCACAGAAAAGCCTTGACCAAGGTCATCCCTTATCAAAGCAGCCTGGCTGGGTTACTTTGGCCCCATGCAGGAATGTTCAACTCCCTACCCCTTTTCCTCCACAAGTATTGGTCTCTAATAAACATCTTGCACCAAAACTCCACCTCAGTGTATGCTTCCTGGGGAAGTTGAGAAGGATTTATAGGCAGAGCAGTAAATACTTGACATTAACTGATTTTGTGTGTTGCAAGGAACTCTGACTTTCTTTACATGGAAACAGAGGAACTCCCAGAGGGCTTAAGAGAATGCAAGATGCCCATTTCTGATTAGGTAGTCCAGATCAGAAGTATTTATAAAGAGCTTTGTGCAGTCACGCTATGAGTATATTCTGAGTTCAATGTCTGTGCACCTGATGCTGAGGGGAGATTTGACCGTGAACCTTTGAACCTGAAAAAGGGAACATTCTGTGCATTTAGGAGACAGGACAAAGTAAGCTACAGTAACCTAAAAAATCTTTACTCCAACAAGTGAAATGATCTGGATTTTTCTCATCCTTTGACCCACAAGGAATCTCGTAACATCCAGCATCTACACGCCTCCCCAATGCTTCTTTGAAAATACAATTTGGTCATTTGGTTCCATGTCAAAACCCCCACTATTGGAAATGGAAACTTCATGTCTAACCTCATCCTCCTCTCATTCCTTCCTGTTTATATCTTTTCCTGGTTGCAAACAACCAAGTGGGTGGCTTGGTTTAAATGAGTCTCAGTCCCAGCCTTTGCCACCCTGGTAGTGCCTCTGAGGCAACAAGAAGCAATCATTAAGAAAAATATTACCTCTTGGATGAATGTTAAAAATCGACAGATCCCTGGCTGGACCATATTAGAACCCAAGGTCATGGTAAAGTGAGGAATACAACTAAGGACAGTTTTTCCTTGCTGATGATCAATGAGGTCCACCCAGCTTGAGGTCTTGACTAAGGTTAATTTATGACAGCCACACCATCTGGCCTGAATTTAACTTCCAAGGCAATATATCCCCATCTCCAGTCTTGTCCATCTCAAGCCCAGCATAGCTAATCTTATGTCAATAATAGTATTGAATCCCACTAACAGCCTGCTAAGCCTGCCCAGATAAATTAGAAGCACCTTTGAGTATTCTCCACCCCTAGGACAGACCTTTAGCTTTAGATTAACACATGGATAAGCCCCTTGACAAAACCACCTTGCGTTGCTTAACTCACTGACACTTTGATACATGATTTTCTCCTTTTTATCTCTCCTTTTCCATGTTGGGGAGAGAGAGAGTGTATTGAGACCAAGACCCAAATTGGTGATGGTGCACAGTCAGTCGGGGCACATGGGGAAGGGGGAGTCAGGACAAATTACTTTGATATTTTTCAAGTCATGTTTAATGGTTTCATACCAGTCAATTTTTCTAAGCCTGCGTAGCTCAAAAACATTAAAAAAAATAATTTATTTATTTGTTTATTTTTAGAGAGAGGGGAAAAGAGAAAGAGAGGGAGAGAAACATCACTGTGTGGTTGCCTCTCACTTGCGTCCCCCAACTGGGGAGCTGACGTGCAACCTAGTCATGTGCCCTGACTGGGAATCGAACCAGGGACACTTGGCTCACAGGCCAACGCTCAATCCACTGAGCCACAGCAGCCAGGGCTCAAAAACCTTTTTCAACCAAAGATCAACATAAACATACTTTTCAGTTTTCAGAATTTTATTGAGATGTTGGCGAGGAACAGTCAACATTATACATTCTTCATTTCGATCACGATTGGTATTTTACCCACAGGATAGGTTATTCTCTGACTGTGTTCTAACTTCAGGTCTTTTTGACAGTCCTCTTCTGTTGCCTTCTTGTTGCTGCCTGGTGTTATTTGAAGTCCACCAGAGCAGAGCCCACTAGTGGGGACACACGTGGGAGCGGTAATTGCGATTGGCTGTGGGGGAAAGACATGTTTGGGACACAGACATCAGTAGGAATACACCTCATCATCCTCTTCCTGCCCAAATATGAATTTAAATGGAAATGAAATTCTTAGACTGAGAGTTCAGGGTCCTAAGAGAGCTAATTTCAAGAGGGAGGGCCTTGGGGCAACAAGTTGCCCCTGTTTTAAAGTTCTACTCATCCCTCACTCACCTTCATCGCCTCGTTTTCTATTCTTCAGGCTACTCTTCCGGTGTTTTCTTCTGCTGCCACCCTTCTTGACTCCCTTGTGAGGAGATCTGTTCTTGCCTCTCCTCACACCGTGACTCTTTAACTTGCGGCTGGTCGACATTGTACTTTCGGCAAAAGTGAGGAGCCTTGCAGGGGAGGTGGCAAGTCTGGGTATTTAAGGCCTTAGCCATTGTGATTGTAAAGGGGTGTGGCTTAGCAGGTGGGTGGGGCTCCATTGTGCTGTCACTAGCCTTTGTCACACTTTGGTCATATATGGAAAATAAGGTGGCCCCTCTAATGAAGCTTGAAGTTACCCTCAATTTTGAGGTCCTTTTTATGTTAAATGAAGCTTTCTAGACAGGTGTTATTGAACAACTAAATTCCAGTCCTGTGCTGAGCTTCTGAGGATTGCAATGGCCATTATATAGGTGTCTCCTGCCTTTAGGAAATTTAATGTTTGTTGAGTGCCTGTATACCCATGTCTATTTAAGTCTCTCTACAGCATTGGGAAATAATAAATATGTTTCTATATGGGCCTGACTCTAGCAAATCCAATTTAATGTGATCAAAGCACAAACATTCCCTCTCTTTCATCTAAATCAGGATTTCTCAGCCTCAGCTCTGCTGACATTATGGGCTGAGTAATTTTGTGGACTGTGCTTTGCAGGATGTTTGCCAACACCCCTGGGCTTTGCCCATTTGATGCCAGTAGAGCCCCTACAGCTGTGAGAATCAAAAATGTTTCCAAATGTTACCTTGGAGGGAGGAGCACCCCTGGCTGAGAACCATTGGCTTAACCAATGGTGATAAGAAAATAATAGTCAATGAAAACAGAAGTAGACTCTGTGTTCATAGAGCTTTCAACTTAGTCAGGGAGAAAGCCATTAATCTGACATCTACACAAATCAGTGAATAATTACTTCCCAGTATGGTGCAGGATGAGGTTGGAAAGAGGTAGAAAACAGATGAGGCTCCAGTACAGTGGGAAGCCATGAAAAATATTTAAGAGGATAACATGATGAGATTAGAGGCTGCTGGGTGAGGGATGAATTAATGCAAAAGTGAAGTGTATAAAGTAGTAGAGGTTATGGAGAGAAAAATATCTGATAATGGTGTAGGCCTGGACAGGGAAATGGGATGAAGAGATATGGATGAGAGATGATAACTTGATGATGGATTGGATTTCATTGGTGAGAGCAGAGGGTGTCAAAGGTGTTTCTGTCTATTGCAGCTATCTGGCGGCTGGTGCTACTCACTGAGATAAAGGCCAGTCATGGGGGCTGTGGCTATCATGTATCTCAATCTGAGACATTTTGAGTTTGAAGTGCCTTTGAGATTTTCAAATAAAGGTATTGAATAATTGTTGTGTCTGTGGATCTGGAGCTCAAAGTAGAAGCCTGAGCTGAAAATATCCACCATTCCCAACTTCCTTGATAATGGACTCATCATCCAATCTTTTCTTCTTCCTTTCTTATGTCTTATATAGAATCCTTTTGAAAAAAAATTTCAGTGGACCTTAATTACTACATTCTGTTCCTCCTTCTCTCTCCCTTGCCATTATCCTTACTCAAGAACCAAGCACCTGGCATGCAGGGGGTTCTCAGCAGAAGTTTGTCGAATAAAAGAATGTAGTTTAAGTCCCACTCCCTGTATTTTTATGTCTATAGATAAGATGACAAATCATGTTTTGAAATCCAAATTCTTTCAAGTGACACTTTCCATTTTTTTTGTTTCCAAGCAGTGCTCTCTGAGGATCTTCCGTTGGAGGTGATTTTTACCCAAAGAGATAAGAGTCTAGTTCTTTCTACAAGCAAGTTTCATGAAAGCAGGAATTTAAAAATTATGTTCACTGCTGTATATTTCCAGGCATTGGACAGTCCTGCCACAGAGTAAGAAGCTTAATAAGGATTTATGAAACATTTTTTGAATAAATTAAAACTGTTCTGTTTCTGACTATCCCACTTCTCCCTGTTTTGTCCCACCTCTACAAGGAAGACTTTCCTGACTTTTCAATTTTTTATTGTTCTTTGAAATTTGTTCGAAGTCCTTGGTCTTCTAACACTACCTTTAAAGTCTGGACTACCAACGTCAATGGTACAAGACCGTGTTTTATGCCCATGCTGTGATGTCATGTGAATGAGTGATCTCAACAGAGGGTACTGTGTCTTGGCTCTGGTCCTGACTTTGGCTCTCTTGTTTTTGTAAGTAAGTCAGCTAGGTTAAGTAATCTCTGAGATTATATGACTTCCGTGGCAGACTCCTTCTGGTTAGGGACTATATTTTTATTTCTACTGCATTTATCACAGGTTCATTCTAGCCACTTTTGGTATTATGAGGCAGACAGTACAACACAGAATGACATTGTGTATTGAGTAGGCGCATTTCTAGACAGGGTAGGGAAAAAAGACATTGTCTCAACAATGGACCCTCTAGTGCTCCAGGTGGAGACCTCACATGTCTGACCGTGCTCACTCTGCTGGTCTCTCATTTGACAGGCATTTTCTGGATGGTCCTGGAGTCTGGGTGATACTACTCACCCAACTTATTTCCATCCCCAAAAGACCCACTCTGCCAAGGAGGAGCCGAGAAGCCGAGATCACAGGGAAGACTCGAGAACTGATGAAAAACAAATGAAAAAGCAGAGGGTTAAGGAGTGGTTCTGGTTTCAGACACCATGCTGAGAAACTCAGCAGCACAAAGCCCAGTGCTGAAGGCAGAGATCTGAAAGCCAGTTGGGGGTGAGACTGTGGAGTGTTTGAGTTGGCTTCTGTGTCAGACCTCCTGGAGTGAGGACAGAGCAGGGTTGAACATTGGGCACCTCTGCTTATCTCTGTTTCTGTTTCTGTTTCTGCCCCAGCGTTGCTTGACCCAATGACAATTTGATAGAGCACAATGAGTTCACTCCTGACCCTCAGTGAGCCCAGGGCCATCTGGACCAGAAGCCCATTTTTCTTTTTGGATGAAAACGCTGAGGCACAGAATAGCTACATGAGTTATTTCAAATAATCCCACACAGAAGTAACAGACACACCCATACTTTGGCTTTCTTGTGGGTCTTAACTTTTGCTTCTCTTGATGAAAGGAAATAGATATTTTCTGAGAGCTATGGGGACATAGAGGGAGAACAGAATCCTTGGCGTCTAGAAGAGAAGCTATCAACGTCTTCTTTCTTGGGACTGAGGGTTGTCTTATCTGGAGACAGGTGGATGGACAGAATGGTGTCTTTATCTCCTAAAAGGATGGCCAAGTGGCACTGTGGAAGAGCTTGGAGGTCAGTGTTCCCATTGGCCCTTTTAGTAGTTTAGGAATGAACAAACCTCAGAAGTCACTGTTTTGGGTCTCTAGTTGGGTCTCATCTCCAATTTAAATCCACTTCATTAGTTTTCAGGGAGAGTCCAATGGATGTCTTCTTCCCAGGGTTGGATCTTCCCAGCAGGCCAGGAATTGGAACTCATTAAGAGTGAACATGGAAGAGTCACTAACAGTCCTTACACATGTTGATGACTCAGTCTGAATCCCTCTCTGAACCTAAATCTCTCCAGATGTTGACCTCAGCTGGGTGATTGGGACCTTTTATCCTGTTCACATGCATGCTGTTTCTTTTTTGCTCTTGCTGCTGCTATTCAGGCAGACAAAGGGGGCTCAAGGCAGAGTGGAAAGGGAGAAAGCATTCTAGAGAGGGGTCTTCCCAAGAAGCAGAGTTCTCTGAACTCAGGATTCATCTGATGTCTCTAATAGGTGATAAAGAGAAACCAGAGCCCAAGGCCAAGGAGTGGTTTTCAGAGAAAAAGTAGGCAGGATCTTAACTCAACCAACCTCTTCCTATCCAGTTCTGGGAATCAAGGGAGCATCTTGGTTTTGAGAATGGCCTAGCTTCTATCTGAAGATTTGTTGAAGTTCTTTCCCATTTTTTCCTCCAGGCTTCTTTCCCATGAGTTCTGACTGTGTTTCCAAACTGTTATTCCATAAGCAATTTCTTTTTTCCAGGAATAGAGAGATCAGGTTGCTGAAAAGTAGGGGACTTATTACAAAAGCAGTCCTAGGCAGTTCCTCAGGAGCCATCTGGACCCCCTCTTTGGGAAGACCAAGAGGCTTGTCTAAGGGCTGCACTAGGCAGCTCAAAAGCCATGGCCAGACCCAAGATTGTTGATCCCCAAGTCGAAGACTGCCCACTACTCCATACTGCCTTCCCTATGTGACTTAAAAATAGAACTGGCTTTGATTATCAGTTCTATTTGTTTTTTTCTGTCTTACATGTGCTTCTAAGATTACAGTGAAGGGATCTAATTATGAAGGGAGAGAAAGAATTGGGAATAACTAGTGAGTTCTTAGAGGCAGGGTGTGAACTTGAAAGTCCTCTGGACAAATTTAAAATTCTCATTTGGTGAGAATTCAGATTTTCACTAGGTTTATTTTTGTTACTTTTGGACATATGAAAAATTATTTACTCTTTTCATTTCTTTTTAAGGCCATGTGGTTGAATAATACACAAAGAAAATCCACAATTTATGCTTCAGAAGGTTCCAAATGATATTTTCACACTAACCGCTCCCTTGCCCCCCACTGACCTTAATCCCTGTCTATAACAAGTGAAGAAGAAGCTGCCCCTTCCAAAAATACACTGAGAATATAGTATAGGATGTATAGGGCTACATCCTAGGGTATTAGAAAGGGGTTGTTATGGTATGAGAATACATCACACATATTCAATCATTTGGCCACATATGGAGTTTAGAAAAGATGTGTTTCAATTCATCTACCAACTGGAATAAGGCACTTTGAGTTGTGAAGGTTGCTAGAGAACAATTTCATAATAAATAAGTCTGGGGATGAAGGGTAACTTAGCCAAAGACACAAATTATAGTCAAAGTTGGATCTCAAGCCCAGATCTCCTAATTCCCAGTACAGGCTTCTTGTCACTGTGCCAGAAAGCACTACTGTTGAGATTTCTGGCCTTTTTTGTTTCTGTTCTTTTTTTTCTCTGCTTCTCTCTTCTCCCTTCATGTTTGGAGAGACACATGCCAGGGGCCCTTGCCCTGTTTAAATCATCCTTCCCACTAGTGATAATCATGTCATTGAATTTGAGGACACCTGGCCTGTAAAAGTGGCCTGAGTTGCCAACAAAATGGGAAAAGGACCGGAGAGACAGACTGAAATTGTGACATGAAGATCATCTTCCTTCATAATTGATGCTTTCAAAGCATTGTGATCGATATAATGGTAGGATACCTTGGCCAGAGGAAATACTCAATATTTCTGGATTATTTTAACCATAAGTGCTTATTATAACTCTACTGATCAAAGTTGGGTCAAAAGAGAACATCACAAATTTAGTCATATTTCTTTGACTTAATGAAATTCTACTTTCTATTCTTGACAGTTATCAGCACAGGTTAAAAAAGAAGAGGAGATAGGTTGGAAACATAACTTTATTTTGCCCCTTAAGGATCTTAAAAAGTGGAACTGACAAATAAGATTTACCTGACAGTATCACTGCCTACTTGGTTTCCCCATTGTTCCCTTCTGTAGAATTCTCATATTTGAAAAAGAAGACTCTGTTGCATTTATACTAAATAAAAGAAACAAAGAAACTCCTTCACTGCTCTTTCTAGTCCTCAAATTCTGTGGCCTAAAACACAAAGGTTTAGGGGCACTTTGCATTTCACAGACCCTATGTTGGGATAGCAGGGTTGACTTGCTTTATGAAATCTTCAAAACAAGCCTTCATTTTCAGTAAGGACCAGAGAAAGACCCAGATTCTTTGAGCATTGCAGTTATCATATTTTATTAATAAAAAAATTCACTGTGCTGAGCAACCTTATTGCTGTTCTGGGAGGGAATATGGAAGGTAATGCCACCAAAATGTTTTGGAGTTCTGGCGAGGACTCTGTCACCAGGTAGAAATACTTGTTTCATCAGTAAACTACTGTTCTTCAACAGCGATAGAGGCACTTTCTTCATGTTGTAAGAAACAGACAAAATTGAGGTTATAAAGGTTTCTGGTTAAGGTGGAAGAGTCTTCAGGTGGGCACACAAGGGCAACTTGTCCTTTTCCTTTATGATTTTGTTAAATTTTTAGCTGTGATTTGGCCTGGGTTACTTGGAACTTCCTGTGATGTCAGCTCTATATGTCTCCCTGGAATTAGCTACGTTATTTATGCACTCAGGGCAAAATGAATAGGCTGGCCTTTTGTTAAAAAAAAAATACTTTCAAGATGGTGACAGCAGAGCATAGACCAAGCTCAAAGTCCCCTGAACACAGGGTCTTTGTGACTGCACGGGTCCTGAGCCCATGAAGCCCGTCCTGTCCTCCTAACTTAAGGCACTTCTTATGGTAAACATCCAGATAACTACATTGAAAGATACCTATCACATTCGTCCTTATAGTCCAAGAGAGTTGGTCAATGTCTGATTCATAATGGGGGCTTGATGGGTACTTGCCATGTGCATCTTCAGTAACGACTCCATCACCAGCTCCTCTCTGCAGCCCCCCCCCCCTTCCTTCATCTATTCTCTATACTCCTCCTACACAACCTTAGGACCACACATTCAAAGGCCTTGCCAATTGCTGTCATCTTCTTCCTTCTCCCTCACGCTCTCATTGGTGGCGTTTACTTCTATGCCCCTACTGGAAGCACATTGAGTCTTAGGTGATTGCACTTAGTCATAGTAGATGTTAGAACTTGACATGAGCTTTCCATTTATTTACCCAACGATGGTATTCAGAGCCTTTAGATGGGGGCGGAGGAGTGAGTGTCACCTCTAAGGAAACTAGCAACTGTGACCTAGACTTTTCCATTCTGAGATGTCACAAAGTCCATATGAGGTCAGCAGGCAATCTACAGGAGGAGGGCTGAAGAGTGAGACCCACGATGATTCTTTTCAACATTTAGTTATACAAATTTTCAATCTACTATACTTGGACAGATTATTTTATTTCTCCTGGTCTTAAAAATCTTCTTTTAGTTAAAATCAGAAGCACAGGAACTTATTGGCAATTCTATTCTTTTATGAATGAGAAAACTCATTGCCCAGTTGGAAATTGTTCAAGGACATAAAAATACTAAGCAGCAGAGGTGGGATTTAAATGCAGATTTAAATCTACTTAACTGTAGTGCTTGTGTGTGCCTCCTAATGTATTTGCTGAAATGGAAGGGAGGGAGGTGGAGATAGTAATCACCTAGGGAAAGCCATTTTTACTTAACGTTTATCATGAAGAGAAATAGGAACGAAAGTCTGGAATATCAAAGTCCAGAAGAGACTGACCCAAGTCAGTGATGGGAATGGAAAAGAAAGAGCATATTATAAAATATTGAGATGACTGATAAGATGTGAGGGGCTGTGAAAAGAGGGTTTGAAACCCAGTCTTCTGCCCTGAGATAATGACTGCTAGGTGGATACAAGGGCAGGAAATAGGTTTTGGTTTTGTGCAAGTTGAGATGCCTACTAGAGAGATCATGTACTCACTTAGATGCAGGGTAGACAAATTGGAAATAAGTAACTGTAGCTCAGAAGAGCAACTGGGGCTGGTGACATAGATTTGGGCATTGGCAAAGTAGAGTTTTGTGTAGTTGAATCTATGGGAGAAGATAAGAGGGACGAGGAATGCAATTATAGGATTTATCAGCCATTAGGTTTTTTTCAGAAGAGAGAGCTGAAGAAGGAGAACAGAAGACAATTTAGGAAGAGTGGGCTTGTGAAATAACAGTAAGGAGTTCAAAGATGGAAACTACCAAACTTGGGGTAGCTGTAACACTTACTGAGGAACCTACTAAGTGTCAGGGACTGCGAAGAATACTTGAGGAGCCTCATCTCACTTTTCAGTCCTCATTTAACCTAGTAGAGCATTTGGCAATTAGGTTCATACAGAGACAGAGTAGGGGGTTTGGTCACAAGTGCAGTGAGCAGAAGAGAGAGAGGAGGTGAGGTAGTAGAGGGTGGAGGTGGTTTTGAGCACAGGGAGGTGAGCCTCTCTCTAGCAATCACCCTCTCCAAGCTTCTCAAAAGAGGAGACTTTATTTAACCACTGTTGCTCTGGCATAAAAAATAACAGGTCTTTTCCTTGTTCTAGCTTCACTTTACCCGTGTGTCCTTCACCCCTTCTCGACCTCAACCTCCTCTTTCAGCTATCGGTAAGTCCACAGTTTGGGACAGACATCCAGTCTTGACTGGCCTTTGTCACTTCATCTTTCGGCCTCACTTTATGCGCCTTACACTCTGGGAGCATAGAGCCAAGAGAATAGCTTGTGCTTGGAACAGTGGCAGGAATATGCCAAATACTCTAGAGATATTAACCATTTACTTAATTGTTACATAAACCCCATGAGGTGGGTACTAATATTGCCCTATTCCAGGATCAGCGTGGTTAAGTAACTTGCCCAAAATCTTACAACAAGTAAACCAAGTATCTGAGGGTCTTCTTTTATAAGAAACTGAAATAGTTTACATAAGATTGTTTCTTGCCTATTTTACATTCTCTATTTAAGCACATCGCACAAAGATAAGCACACAAGAGGTTCTCAATAAATTCTTGACAATAAATTCTTATTGTTTATCAAAACAAAGTTCTTGAATGAAAATATGTTCACAAAGTGAGCATTCTAGGGGGAGGGGAGTCCATGTTGATATACACCTGGCTGATGAGTTTTCAGGAATATTTTAGCTATGATTTGGGATCCCATGAAAACATCCCCATCACTTCCTTTTTGCCCATCCCTCATGATGACCCGTGCCCCCATGCACACATTGAAAAGAGTACAGAAACACAAAGGGCCAGAGATGAGATTAGGTATACAGCTGCAGATCCTCAATACAAATTTGGATGAATAAATTGATTGCTCTATCAAGCCATCCCTTAGATGTAATATCATGATCATAAACTCCAGGCCTTTTATCTTAAAAATCTCAGGCCTTTGGGTATGGGAACAACCTCATTATTATTACCTTTTAACATGAAAAAGAAGACAGAAACTAAATTAAACTTATCTTTGTAAATATGTATACAGGTAGTTAAAATACAACTCTATCATCCTCTCTTTCTTCCTCTCTCTCTCTTTCCAAACTTGGCTGCCTTTCCCAGGACTAAAACCTTAGGTCTTATGTAGGAAATGTAGTACTGGAGAATTACCTGCCTCTTAGAGTCGGCAAGAGGCAAGAAATTAGCGGAACTGTAGGAGGTGCTTGGATTGTCACTCTCCCTCTGTGAGGTTGGCTCTCTTTAAGGTGGTGAACCATTAGAGCCTTTCTTCAGAAGGTGTGCTTGAAGCCAGGTTTGAAAGAAGAGAGAAGATGACTTATCTCTTGGGTACTCCCTGCTAGCCTCCCCCTTCTGCATGACACCACCCAACAAACATTCAGGTGTGTTCTTCTTTCTTCTTTTTGGTGCTTGCTGAATATTCCTTCCTGATACCCACATTTTCCATGATCCAGGGTGGCAGCCCTTGATTAATCCTTGCTACCCTTGGATTGTATTATTGTGAACTCTGCATAAGTCTTTTTATTCATGAGACCTCTTGTCCAGTGGAACTTCTAGAACAAGACTAACCATGTCACTCCTTATTGTCTATAAGAGGTAGTTCGTTTTTACCATAATATTTCACTTTTCAAATTCAATCTCTTAATCCAAACCTTGCTTTCTACCCAAGTCTTTTATTCTCTTCTTCGGGCAACCTTTGCTATTTTGGTCAAATGGGGTTATTTAAAAGTAGAAAAAGTACAGGTGTTGGTAGAAAACTCAGTATCCTACTTATACTGCTATTTTTTTTTTTTTTTTGGCATATTTACCTACTAAACTCCTATATGTCCTTCAAAACTCAAAACAGATGTCCCAAGATATATGATTACTTCTTCAATGAACTCCCATTATTCATCTTTTCAGCACATTTTGTATCAGTTACCAGATTCTTTCCAGATTTTTTTATTTGTATGCATGTCTTCTCTTCCTAGACATTGAGCTTCTTGAGGATGAAACTGTATCTTTGTGGGGTTCTGGGGGATGGCACAAGGTAGTAGATTAAAAAGTTGGACTACAACTTTGAATTCTACATCGTTGGGGATTAAAGTGGGGGCTGAGGAGGGGCAAGAAGGAAAGATTATGAAGGGGAACAGGGAAACTTTGGGAGTGAAGAGGATACCTTATTACCTTGATTTGTGGTGATAGGCTCATGGGTGTGTACCTCTGAGAGTACTTATTGAGTTGTATATTTAAAGTATGTGCAATTTATAGTATGCCTCTTAGACATCAATAAATTTATTTTGGAAATTCTATATTGTTTAAGTCCTTGCTAAAGAACTCTTTCTAGAAATAAGACAATGGAACCAGGAATGCATACCTAAATATGTCAGCAGATAAACACTTTAAAAATGCTGGACTTATCTCTAAAAGGCCAGAAGAATTTTACTTGGTTTGGATCATTTAGGGAGGTTCTTACAGGCTATACCAAAGGGCAGGCAGTTGATTTTAGCAATTCTAAGAGGTATTTTCTTGACTTTATCCAAATGCCTCAGATTTTACCCAGTTGTCTCAATACTTTCCAACCACCCAACCAGCCTCTTCTGTTGACTTTCAGCCATTGTGACAAAGCATCATCAATCATCAGGTCTTTTTAACAAGAGGGTCTATGTCATGGCCTTTTGTCTCCATATATAAAGGGAGTGATGAATGGGCTAGTTTGAAAAAATGGACTTGGGGAGGGTGGGAGGGAGCAGGCAGAAGCTACTATTTCAACAAGAATCCATCTGATGGCCAAAGTTGGGGAACGTAAGAAGACAGTACAATCCTGTAGATGTAAGTGTGCAGCATGCCATCTGAAGGATTTACCACACAGACAAAAAACAAAGAAGTCATGCCGGGGAAAGAACAGGAAGACAAGGTATTGATGATATTTTCTGAGGAATTGTCATTATAGCTTGGAAGGTGTTCCAAAATGGCATGCCTTTGTCAAAGCATAGCTCCCTATTTGCCTTCCAAAGACTCTCTCCAGCTCTTCCCTAGCACTCCCCCTTCTCTCTGAAAACCAACTCTTTCCCCCTCTTCCCCATCAATCCTTCAAAGAACCAAACTGTGTTCATTGCTTGTCCTCTTTGTGCTATAGAACTTCCTTCTAAACTTGCCCATTCAGTAGAGAGGTTGACATAACCCTTGGACCTACCTTTTAGAAGGTGGGTTTCTCAAGCTCTTTGAAACCTTATATCTAATGGAATCTCTGGGAAGCTGAGCTGGGGAGATCGCTATATGAAAAATACATGGTTTTCCTGAGTATAAATCCTACACTTTCTCATTCTTGTCTCCTTAGTAAGCAGCATATGTCAGTGCTCTGGTGGAAGAAGCTTCTTGAATCCATGTTTTTCTATGACATGTTCTCTCCCATGGCCAACGATGAGCCAAGCTTCTTTTGGTGCAGGCCCAAGACCACCATAGTCATCTTTGATTATCCATCTCTGCCCCAGGTCTCTAAATAAAATTTCTCTCCTTTCACTGACAAATGTTATGTGTGTTTTTATTTAGCTCGAGATTGACCTGTGACAATCTAGAGCATCCTAGTCTTTCTTCTTATAATAGGATAAATGAGGTGATATGTAGAGGAATAATCAAGCGAGGTATGGGGAAATATTTAGTTTTCTCCTTTGTTCCTGTTGAGGAGATTTGCTAATGAAATGTATGGTTGTGTTTTGGTTTGGAATAGGTTGAGATGCTTTCTGGATATAAAAGGAGCTTACTTGGTTTGATAGATCTTTTACAGTACACAACCAGAAAACCCGTTACCAGGTAATCATCACCTCATATAGTTATGAGATACTTATTTTCTAGCAACAAGCCTAGGGCATGTCAACATGAAGCCTGTAATTGTAAACCTGTAGAAGGGTAAAAACATAACATAGGCTTAGAATGGCATATGTGTATTTGAAACTTTTTGAAGGACAGCATCCTTAAGTTTCCCCCAATGGTGTATTCTAGATACAATGAAGTGTTGGGCCTCTTTGGAGTAAAATAATTCTGATAGCTGTGTAGAATTCCTCATATAATTGAACCTGAACATTGTATAATTGACATAAAAGTATCAGGTCATCTCTTCTTTCCAAACCATCATAATAAAGCTGCAGAAGTTCTTCTAAGTACAGCCTGCCTCCCCACCCTGGGGAGTCCTTAAAATCATGTGCCAGCAAGACCAAAGCTAATCTATATGGCTGAGGTCTCAAAACTCAATTCTCTGATCTTCTTTGGGATATGAAAGATGCAGTGACTGGAAAAGACACAGAGACTGCCTTTTATTGCTCAGCCAACTTAGGTAGACTCTAGGGATTTGTCATATTTCCTAGATGTTGGTGAGTTTTTTGTTCCTCATGAAATATGGTTCACTTTTTTTCTTAGTATGGGGGTCAGGAGAGGGTAATTTGAAGATTCTATGGCAGGTGTCCCTGGACTGAGGAGCAGAGACATGTTAGTATGTTATAGTAACATATTACATTGTAATAATATGTTATAGTTATACCACTAGTTATAAGTATATCTTGTAATATTATGTTATACTGTATCTCGTGATAGTGTGTTGTAATAATATGTTATGCATATACTGGTGTAGTCTCTGGAAAATAAAACAAAGCGAAGGAAGTGAGTAGCCTTCTCTGCCAGCTATCTATAAAACAGTCATTATTTTTGCCAAATTTACATAGATCTTGGCCTGTCCACATACATATGTTCTCCAAGAGCTTAGAGTCTAGAGTCAAAGTAACAGTGCAGGAAGACCTGCTTACCAGGTGCCCAAAGCATGAAATTAAATGTGGAGAACTTCAAATTATCTCATCTAACACTTTAAATATATATTGATAAAAGTCCTGTATGAAGCAATAAATTATGACCCAAGTTACATTTTACAGAAGCTTTTGTGAGCTACATCAAGTGAGAGGGCCATTTGAACATATTTTCGTCTTTGCAGGAGAAAGCAACCATCATAGTAAATGAATGGCCATGGTCATGTTCCAATAAAACTTTACAAAAATGTCTAGAGCTTGTACTAACCATTATTTTATTTATCTCAGTTGTACCATTCAGGTAACAATTACCTCAATTTTACAATTGAAACAGTCTGAATGACTAACTTGAAAAAAAAACAAACCACGAGTTAATAGCACGTTCTTTTTTTTTAAGTATATTTTATTGATTATATTGCTACAATAGTTCCAACTTTCTCCCCTTTGCTCCCCTCCGCCCAGCACCCCCCATCCCGTAGCAATCCCCCCCTCAAGTCCATGTCCATTGGTTGTACATACAAGCTCTCCCGCCTCATCCCCTCATATATTCTTCTTTAAAAAAAAAAAATTTAATTAATTAATTAATTAATTAATCATTTTAACAATAAAAAATAACAATCCCTCCCTCTCAGACTTAAGACCCTTTATAATCTTATAAAGGACAATGGGCGAAGGTCTCGTGCTTCTCTAGCTGCTTCAAGCTGGACATGGTCGTCGTCCTACCTACCCTTGGGTCCAGAAATCCCTAATAAGAGTGGGGGTGTGGAGGGGAGGGTGGCCTTCCCACATGGGGAAGGATCTTTCAGACTCCAGGTCAGTTGGCTGTCCCCAGACCACGGCATGCTTGGTTTAAGCATGTTCTTAATGTTCTTTCTCCTTTCAGGGGAGAGATTGTCCTGGCTCTGCTTGTTCTAGGATCCACCATCTTTGAGGTTCTGTTTAAGTGTCAACTTAATTTTACTCCTCCTTTTCTAAAGAAGTTCATTAACCTTTGTAGTGGTTTGTTCTTTCAATTTTGGGGCCTTTGTCTCTTTCTGAATTTCTTTATTCAGTGAACCAGCGGTCATTTTGGGGGAAGTTGAAGTAGGGGAGTGCAGGTGGGACACGGACCTACTAGTCTTAAACCAGATGTCTCTCAGGGAGTTAAGCCAGTGACAGGAAGAAGGCAGTTAACTGGCTATTGGTAGGGTCAGGACCTCCTGTGATGTGATGTGGTCATGATGCCACAGTCACCATTATCCTTATACATTATAATAGCAGGTGTTCAAATGGGCCCCAAATTGAAATTCATAAGCTTATAAATTTGAATGCCATCCCTTTTTCCTTTTTGCAACTGATTTCCTAAAATTTTTCTCCATTCTTTCTGCTTTTCAAAAATTTATAGTTGTTCATTAATATGGGCTTTTCCATACATGCTCCAACTACAGTAGATTATTTTATTCCACTAATGTATGTCCAGTTGATGGTTTAGAAGCCAACTATAGGCCACAAATGTATTTTCTTTGACACACTATTCAGGCCAACACGAGGTGGGCAAAAAAAAAAATTTTTTTTTTTTGAATGGTTGCCACCATTGAGGTCGGCAGCATTCATGTAAATTCTAGATTTTTTACTTGGTTGCTCTTAAAATTTTGCCTGGCAATGCTAGGTTCCAACTGACAAGAGTTCAAAAGTACTTTTTAGGTAGAGTTTGCACTCTTCAATTCGACATGATCTCCACAATCTCTGCTTGTTTCGCTTAGATAACCAGACTGGATCTTGAAGACATTGACTTTGTAAATTTTGTCCTAAACCTTTGAGATCTACCACTACCGAGGCTGTTGGTTCCACTTCTCTATTGTCCACATTTATCAAACAGTCCAGAGGCCAGTTTGACATTCCAGGCAGGAGCCAAGGATAAGTATCGAAGATTGTATATAAGACAGCTGTTTTTCTTTTGTATGCCAGTTCAGATCCCCAAGACTACACATCAAGCCCACTTCAATCCTAGCCTCAGAATCTATATTTCCCCTCGAAGCTTCCATGAGGGGAAAAAGAGATCAGAGCTACAAATGGTTTCTCTAAATGTGACTTGTGTTCCATGTTGGGAACAAGAGACTTGAAACAAATCATAGTCCTTCCATCCCCGGCACTCAGCATATTTTGGTGGGTATCACACTGTGGTCTCTAAAACATGGTTCCCTTCTTTATAATCTGGAGCAGCAAGATGGTTGTGTTAGAAAGAGAAATTGCCTTAAACAAGTACTGGCCCCATCAATCTTTTCCCAGTGTTGTAAATCTGGCCTGCCAGAACCCTGGTTGACTTCTGTCTCTTTGGTATTTGATAATAATAATGACAGTGATGGTGATAATGTTGTGTCAGGACAATTCACTGAATTACTAGTTTGTATGTGTCCTTGGCACTCCCCTACTCCCCTTTCCCTCATTTGAAGCAGACATCCACATTTTCATTTTGTTTCCTTGCTTTGGGAGAGAGACCGAATAAACAGAAGTTCAATGAAGATAATTTTCTTCCTGAGTGTTGATATCCAAAAACCTGAGCTCAAGAGGGTGTTACATTTTGGGGGTGACTTCTTTTTACTCACCCTCCAACAGAGTCTGAAATGAGGACTCGAGTATAGGTTTCATACTGGAAAGTAGATTCCAGGAAGCAGGAGTGAGGGGATAGGGTATATGGAACAGAAGAGAAAGAGAATAAAGAGTATGTTTCTGAGCTAATTATTGCTGTGGACAACTGAGGATCAATCCTACTGGAAACTCTCTGAAAAACTATGTGAAATGTATCACAGAGTTGTCCCTCCAGATCCTGAGAGGTTAGGACATTTATCCAACGATATCCATCTCCTACTGGTTGAAGGTTTCCCTTGCAAATGTTAACTGCCCTCTTCCTGGGCAGTGTAGGTATGTGGAAATACTTGCTCCCTGTTATTTATCCTCTGCTTTTTAGGGCCTTAGCCAATAATGAGACAGATAAATGTATCATTTTAACATTTAACTTTGTGTATATGTAATCTGTCGAGATAATATTCTATTATTTGGACTTAAATAAGGTTTAACCAACTATACTAATGCACTATACTTAGTGCATTTCCAATTATTTGCTTTTATTAAAAAATGTATTTAAAGACCTATATATTTATATAGCATTATTAGTATTTTTATATTTCATTAGGACACAACTATAAAGTAAACTTACAGGGTCGAAGAGGATGACATCCTTAAGACTCTTAATACTTTTTCTCCAAATTGTTTTTCTGAGAGGTTTTATTGACCTGTCATCCCATCAGCAGTGTGAAAGAACATTCAGGGTGAACTTTGGCAATAATCTGGGAGGGGGTGACTAAGAGAGGTTGTAAAATCTAATTGCTTAGAGAACTTTTAGCACAGTGGAGACTTCTATTTATTTAGGATGGGTTAGAGGGTTATTCTGTTTGAACAGAAGTGGAATGAATGACATTCATCTGGGTTTCTTGTCTTCCCTATTCTGAAAATGCTTCTTTATAGTATCAACTGAAAAGAGCACATTCCCACCCAGGAGCACATGTTTGCACATATGACACACATAGAACAGATTCTTAGAGAAGAGTCCCAATCTGGGAATATTTAATTAAGTTTTGAAAGGTTCTGAATTTACCATCCTTTGCTCTCTCTTATTTTCCACTTACTCATGTGTTAAATGAATTATCAGGTATTCTGTGTCCAAATTCCCATGACTATGTGGAAAAGAATAAGCCAGATCAATGTTAGGGTTCTTGGAATTTCAATATACTTTACCAACTACTTTGAGAAAGTCCAACAAAGAAAAGGCTTAAGCTATTGATCAACAAAATTGGAAGGGACTTAATTTCCCTTTGTTTCTTCTGTTTCCCAAGAATTCAACAAGTAATCAAAAAAAGAGATTAAAAAATGAAGATCTAGATAAAGAGAAAAAAACAAAGATCAAGATCATCCAAATTTCATTTCAATCCCTGGGTTAGTGAGATGGGTTATATTTCTTGATTAGAACTCAAGGAAAGGATGAGTTATGGCTGCATCTATATTTTCCACTGCCTTCTCTGTCTTCCTGTTTGACCTCCGTGCCTCTCTTATTTAATAGGCTCAGTGTGCATTCATATCTATCGCCAACAAAAAATGGGCCTTGGTGTCATTGGAAACAAGGAAAACAGAACCTAAAAATTTTCAACCCCAAAATAAACTCTGACTTCTTTATTTCTTCCGAGGCTTTCCATTAAATCTTTAAAAAAGTTCTTCGCAGAGTAACAGTTTGTCGGTTTCATGAAAGATCTGGGTAAACAACTAACATTCTACCCTTGTTGGTGCCCCACCAATCTGTAAGACAGGCCATTCCTCCAAAACACCAGGGGGCGCTGTTGTGCTGCCCAGTCCCCACGCCAAAACAGGTCCAAGCTGAGAATAGACAGACATACATATAACCAAACCATTAAGACTTAAGGTACTGAGGATATAGTAGGCAGAATGTTTGAAACTGGCAGCGCCCTAGAGTTTCCAGAACTATAGTGCCCAGTGCCCACAAGGAAAATTAAGCCTCTGTGACATCTGTGTTCTCCCTTTAGTCCCAGCCACTCACTGTAGGTGTTTTGATGCATGAAAAGGTCTATAGATAAAATAAGTAAAAAAATGAAGCCCATCTAAAGTAATATAGAACCTCTTGAAGAGAAAAGATGCAAGTGAAAACATCTTCTCCACAGTATAGCTTACATTCCATGCTTCCCAGTTCCTGAATGTTTACTCACTGATATTTTCCAAGGGCCTAGACTTAAAAGTGGAATGGTGGATGCTCAATAAATACTTGCTGAATGAAAAATTATCCCAGGACTAGTCCTGAGACTCTCTTGACAACTGGTTGCTCTCTGAATTTTGTTTCCTCGGCTGTTAATGGATGCTAGTGGGTAGCAGGAAAAAGTGAAGTTGTACTAGCTAATCACTGGACTAGTCTCTTTTTGGGATGTTCTATAGTTTCCATATTCAGGAGTCTTAAGTAGGGATTTTCTTTATTGTCTTCCAGAATAAAGTAACATAAATATTAAAGAAAACCAGTCATATTGCTGAGCATACATCATAGTAAGGGCAGGTTGAATCAAAACAAAATCTCTTTTTCAGTTATAGACTCCATTAATTTCAAGCTGCCCCCGAAATTCGTATACATTGCAGGTAACGTGATTCTAATGTTTCTGGAGGTTAATAAATTTAATCCCTTTTTGCAAGGCAGCCCCCAGTTTGGCTCAGCCATGCTTCTTTCTGTTTCTCTTTCTTCCTCTGTTTGCTTCCTGTTTCTAGCACCATCACTTAACAGTGCTTTTTCGCCCTGGAAATTCCTGCCAGTAGCAACGGATGTTCCAGTTTGCAGTTTTCCCAACATTGGCAGAAATATCATCACCAGTTGGCTGGTACCCCCTTCTCAGGAGTCTGGGTCCCAGCTCCTCTAGCAGAGCAGCCCGCTTTCATTGCACTGACTTTCAACTTTGTAGGTGTCTTCCTTCAGCTTTTAATTATTTTAATAGTTTTTAAGTTTTAATATTCCCTTTTGCTTCACCAGACTCAGTGTTAGCTGCTTCTTATAATTGCTATTACTTTGATACCTTAATATTCCCTTTGGCCTTTTTTGTTCTTAGTACTGAGTTAATTCTTTATATTAAATTTTCGATGTTAAAATAGCTGGAGTGGTTTCTGTCTCCTGATGCTAGATCCTGACTGATATATGGCCTAGAACAAGGAGCCAAGGAGCCAAGGTTACCCCATGAAGTCAGACACTCCCCCAGGCACATCAGGCTTTCTGCTTGTGTGCAGGCAACATGGCTCAATAGACCGAAGGGAGCCCTTCAAAGGGGAGTCACCTGTATGGGTCCCTGGGGAAGAAGAGCCCACCAAAGTTGGATCTGGTAAAGGGATCCATCTGTACAAAGCCCTTCTCTTATGTGGGCACAGAAAGAGCCAACTTACAATACACAGAGGTTTAGGGGGCCAGATAGGTGATTCAGGCAGTTGGTGCTCTGGGAAGCATTAGCCAGGTCAAGGAGAATCAGAAAGTTCTTGGAGAGGTGGGCATGGAGAGGTGGGCATAGAGATGTAGACAAGGTTTTCCAGGTTGGAAAACTGGTGACAAGAATGGTCAAGGCAAATCCGGGGCACAGACTGTACTTCAAAGAGGTCTCCTGCCTGAGGCCAAGGAACTTACTCGGGGCTTTCCGTTGCTTCTGTGTGTTGGCATCATATCACAATGTCATCCTCAAAAGTATATATATCGTCCTAGGAACAAGTCAGGGTTGAAACAAAAAAAAATTGTTTGCTCAGGAACGGGACTTGTCTTCCTGGGCTACCTCTAGGTGATCCTGGGATACACCCTGTCTGTTGGCTCCTTCTGGAAGGGATACGATTTAGTTTTTTTTTAGGTAAATCTGCAACTGATGCCAGGATGTCAGACAGTAGGAGTTTTAATGTATGATCTGCAGAAAGGGCTCCTTTCCATTCATGTTGTCTTGATTTCCATAGATAAACATCTAAGCAATTGGACACCTTGTCTGAACTTGTACTGTGTCTCTCTCCCAGACCCTGCCGGAAACAGTATACATCCTCTTCCATGCATAGCCATTTTTTTCAGGATGGTCCCAAGTGCAAATATATTGGTTTGGGAAGCACGCTCTGTCGAAAGGCACAGGTCCTGCCTCTTAGGAAGCCCGTGTTAAGGACTGAAGCTGCCTTATCTTGTCACTCAGTGTTTCCACAGCCAATGCACAAAGGTATCGTAGAGCTACAAACACATGAGTGGTCCTGAGGTCTTTCCTTCGTCCTGGTGGGTGAAGAGGAAAGGGATAGAAAAAGGCAAGTGACGTGTGCGCAGGTGGTGGTAGAGGGCGATTTGGAGAAAGAGGGGGTTGTGCTCTCTACTTACAAGTGAGTGGTGATTGGGTCTGGCAGGCACGCTCCCTCGGGGCAGGGAAGCGGGAGGAGGGTTGGGGAAGCAGCCTTCCTGCTGTCATCCGCAACTTCTGTAGCTCCTCCCGGTTTCGTGTCCAGTCGTGAAGCATCATGACTCTCAGTTCCTGCTTGGCATGGATGGGGTTCAGGATCAGGATCCTTCCTCGTCCTTGACTGGGAGGACCCTTGTAGCTTTGAAGAATGGAAGCACAAAGGGAGTGGGGACAGGTTGAGGAAGAGTAACTCCAAAGAGGAAATAGAAGGACATGAAGGAGTGAGGCAGAAGAAAAGGGTGTGGGGAGTAAAGAAAGGGCAGCAGAAGTGAGAGGCAAAGGGGCAGGAGGGGACACATCAGGACCACTGTCCTCTGCTTCCTATAGATGGGCCAGAACCTTCTGCTCCCTTTTCTTCTTGCCAACACCGGGGAGACTTATGAACCCCCAGCTTTCCTGGCCCTGGGTGGGCAGGATAAAAGGCTTGGGGAGGGAGAGGCTGGGAGTGTTAGCTCTGGGGCCCAGGAGTCACTCCAGGCTGCTGGGAGACAAGTTCCCTGCCCTTTCCTGCCCCTGGGAGCACCACCTGCCAGCCCTGCTTGCCCTGTGAGCAGGCGGATTTCTCCTTCCCACCAGGCACACTCCCACACTGGCACACTGGCGAGCCAGTTGTCTGCCTTTTTTTTCTTTCCCTCTTAGACCCCTGCCCTCCTCCCCCTTCTAATTCTCAGAACTCACTCCCATTGAATTCCAGGAAATGGCTGGTGCAACTTTGTAACCAAATCCCCTCCAATCCATTTGTATACCATTTATGCTCCTCTGCCCCTCCTGGTGTCCTTCACAGCTGGGTCTGGTTACAGAGAAAGAGGGACCAGGCCAGGCCCCGAGTCTCCCCAGGGATCACCTCTCTCCCGGATCTCTCTGCCCACAGCTGGCGGCCAGCCCTCCAGAGCGAGTGGGACTGTGGGCTTTGGCCCCAAAGCTCCAGACCTCTCTCTCACATCCACCTCAGGATGATGGGCTGCTCTACCTGGTGCCCCGATCCTCAGGCTCGCCCCTCAGTGGGGCTCAACGGCCTGTCCCTGGATCCAGGCTCAGCTCATCTCCCCCAGTCTGACCCTTTTCTAGGGGTTGTGGGCTTTGAAATAGGAGTCAGGGGACACATTTCCATTGTCCTCAGAGCAATCTTTGGTGTCTGAGTTGAGGGCTGCAGCTCCTTTTCTGGGTCTTTGTTTCTAGTCCTTCCCACTTCTCTATAGATGCTTTTGACCACATCTATGAGAGGTCAGGGGTTGGCAAGCTTTTCCTGTAAAGAAAAAGATAGTGAATATTTTAGGCTTTGCAAGGCCTCATGTGGTTCCTGTTTCATATTCCTTGCCGTTCCTCCCTCTCCCCCTGCTCCTTCTTTCAAAACTTTAGAAAAAAGATTTCCTAGTTCAAAAGCTGTACAAAGATAGGCTACAGTGTGTCAAACCCTGGCCCAGGGGATCTCTCAGGCTCTTATCTGTTTAATATGACTTAAAAATCACTTCTGGACCCAGACAGTTAGAGCTGTACCGCGCTCTAATTCCAATGAGCAGCATGTGCCAGAATTCAATCACTTTGGGAAACAAATTCCTTCCCATAAATATGAACCTGGTGTCTCCCAAACCAGGATTTTCCAGTGTGTTTGTCTGTAGAACTCTGTCTTTAAGGGGAAACACTGGTGTTCTGGGAAATGCTCTTGGAGAAACACTTTTATATATGAATCTTCTTCCAGTTCTTCTACTGACTTTGAAGAATCTAATTTTTTATTTGGAATTTGTACCTTGTCCGCAGTAGCAAGTAACTCAAATGTTAGGAGGACAGACCTGTATATTGAGCAAGCTCCTCCGGGCCTGGAGAATGGGAGGCAGGGTATCCTGCCAGAAGGTGTTTGGGACACATGAGTAGCAGATGGGAGGAGCCCAAGAGCCTGGGCAGGGAGTATAGCCCAGGTCCCACATGAGTCTAAGAAGTATAAATGTTTTCTATTCTCTAGCCAGGGGTCTTGCCGAACTTACTCATTATCCCCCATGAAAGGTAAAGAGGTCCTCACCAGCCCCAAGACCACCCATGTGGGCACATGCAGTTGGAATGGTCAGGCAATCACCCCAAGGGCCAACTTGCTGTGAGGAAAAGTGTATGACAAGTTCAGAAGAGCTGAGCTCTGTTTGTAGAGCCCACAGTCCCACTCCCTCTGGAGGGCGGGCCACCAGCTGTGCTCAGAGAGGTCCGGGAGAGAGGTGATCCTTGGGGAGTCTCAGGCCGGCCAGGCCTGCTCCCTCTTTCTCTGTTTACTGTTTACCAGTTAGCTGTGCAGGCTGGACACGTCTTTTTTCCTCTTATCCCAGCATTTCTCACCTGCCACCCTAAGAGGATGTCATGATGTGTTGGTGACAGTCAGGTAAGAGAAAGCACACGTGTCTGGCAGGACACCCACAGAACAGAAGGGATTATCATAGAGCAGCCTCATTTGGAGAGCCCAAGACCCATGGTATCCAGCCCAGCATGGGTCTGTGGTCACTGCCCACCTCTCCCCTGTGGGAACTGAAGCTCAGAATTACAACCCACACTCTCTGAGTTCCCTTCCAGATTTCATGGGGGAGGTGCATTGGGGAGAGAGAGAGAGAGAGAGAGAGAGAGAGAGAGAGAGAGAGAGAGAGAGAGAGAGAGAGAGAGAGAGAGAGAGAGAGAATGGTTTGATGCAGGGCCATCACTACTCAGGGACATTTGTATAGTTTTGCAAGTTCTTGATATGAGAGCCATAGATCTCACTAGCAGGGGCTGGATTGCCAGGGTTCCCTTCTGTGATTCAGGTTGACATTGTGACTGGGGCAGCAGGTGGCTTCCAGTACAGCCTGGGTGACTAATAGACTAATAGTGGCCAGGGTAAAATCTGTCAGCCCTTTGGGGCACGATGACTGTGGACAAGATTCTACTCTGAGAGGGCACCAAATGTGGAAGAGGGCCCCAAGGGAAAGGTGGTGAGCTGACATGTTAAAAAAATAGATGCAATATCATCCTCAGAATGAATATTCTGCTCAAATATAAGTCCAGGGAAGATGGCAAAGAGAAAGAACCAGAGGGGTAGACAATAGGGGGAAAGCTAACAATGAGTAAAGGGATTTTGGTTGTGAGACTAATGGTTTAGAGCTGGGTGTTAAAAACAAAGTCCTCTTCTGTTTAATCCCATGTCAAGGTTAATGGAGAGAACAGAGCTGGACCCAGGCAAACCCACAGGTGAAGCTGGGCATTCCTTTTACTCTCCGGGACTTAGGAAACTCTTGTGCAGGAAGGGGGCTACGCATTTAAACATTCCTTAGTCCAACCTCCTCACATCACAAATGGGAATGGTAAGGCCCAGGGGTCCCACAGCTCATTACTAACATCTCAACGCCTAGGCTGCCATGATTGTGGGGAGAGAGAGCATCGCTCTTCCTACCTTGGATGTAGGGTCTCCCATGATCTTTGTTCCCTAAAAGTAGTGAGGGAGATGGATCTGAGGATAGGGTAGGTTTCCTCCAGGGCCTGTAGTAGTAGTAGTAGTAGTAGTAGTAGTAGTTCTAGTAGTTCGGCTTCTCCATCACCTCTCTCAGTGACTTCTGAGTCACCTTGGAGGATCCCAAGAGCTCCATGGAACCCAGTAGTAGTAGTAGTAGTAGTAGTAGTAGTAGTAGTAGTAGTAGTTCTCAAAGTGTGGTCCTCAGACCAGCGGCATCAACATTGCCTGGACACTTGTTAGACATGCAAATTCTCAGGCCCTCCCTGGCCTGGCCTACTGAATCAGGATCTCTGGGGGTGGGGCCCAGCCACCTATGCTTTCATTCGCCCTTCAGGTGACTCTGATACTCCCTAAAGATGGAGAGCTTGGCCTAGGGTATCCAGGTGGGACAAGGAGGAAGGCCCTGTGCCCTCAGCTTTGACTGGAGAGCGACTGAGACCCTTTGCAGAGCCGCAGAAATGGCTTTTAGAGAACTTTCTCTGTTCTCCCCTGCCCACCCCACCCCCCACCAGCTACAGTGTCCCTTAGGTCTCCTTCCACTGGGCACATCCCTAGTCACTCTTCCAGGCCTGCAGCCTTATCTGCTGGTCCCAGATAAAGAGTGAATTGGCCTAATCAGTCCGACTCGCCTGGCTGGCTCCAGGGAGGTCTGCTCTTGGTGCCGCCGCCAGAAATGGAGCAGCTCATGTGGTTGACCCTCTGTCCCCCACCCCGTGGGCCTCTCGCCACCACCATCTCTCTCCCAGAAAACGCCAGACCTGGGTTGGGCTCTCCCTCCTTCCCAATCCGCCCCTAGCAACTTTATTCCTAAGAGAGATAAGAGGTGACTATCTAGAGCTTCTGTGACAATCACAGTGGCAAAAGCCTCTCTGTCAAGGTCAGGCTGTCTTATAAGTGGCTGCAGAGGGGGAGGAGGGGGCACAGAGAAAGAGAAATAGACTGAAACTCCTACAGCCTGCCACAAAACCAAACAGTACGTCTTTGTATCACCCAACAATATTACAAGAAAACTGACACTTTGAATTATTGCTAATTCCCTGCCGTTTTTTGAGGATTTGGACCATCTTTGAAGCCATTGCTTTGCTTATTATTACAATGCCTGGTTAGGTAAATCGATAGGGCAGAGCCTCCTCGCAATGCAAAGAGGTGGAAATAGTCTCGGAGACATGTGTTGGCTTTCCACAGGCCCTGAGTAAGTCCTTGGCTCGAGCAGGGACCCCAAGTTCCATCCCTGGTATTGTGGTGGGAACCAGGACTAATGCCCATGAAGGCCCCATCTGTGAGGGAGGTTGGCTAATGGACCAGATGTACCTCCCAGATGTTTCTCCCAGGCTCAGCCTGTGTGGCATGGGGGCTCAACTAAAGGGATTTTTAATTCTGGGGAAAATGATTGTCATTCAGGGCTGGCTTAAAAATTGGCAAACTCTTTTGTGAGTGAAACCAAGATGTAGAGCCAAAAACAAAGAGGGGTTTCCATGAGATCCTGGGCAGCAGCCTTGGGCGAGGTTGGGCTGTTCGCTGGGAATGAGGGCGGGCAAGGGCTGTCAGATCATGTAGAGGCTGACAGCATACTTGTCTGGGCTGTTCTTGCTCTGCGGCCCACCAGGTTCCTCTCTCTGGCTCTGAGCTTTCTACCATGTCTACCTCCCTGTTCCATAACTGAGGGGTAGGTAAGACCTGAGTGCTCACTGAGGAATCTGGTCAACTGCCAAATTCAGGGGGAAGGCAAAGAACTGCTCCTGAGGGAGATGAGTTTAGGAGGTGACTGAATGCATGTCTGGAGGGAGCAGGGTCAAACCGGGAGCCCAGGGTGTATTGGAAATGTGCTTTTTTTCCCCCAGGTATCAGGTGAGTGTCTTCTTGTGCAGAGCCTCCTTGGAGCAGAGGGATCTTCGCTGGTAGAGGTGAGGGGAGTCCTGGAGCCCCACCCCTTCAGCTTCTCCATCACCTCTCTCAGTGACTTCTGAGGCACCTTGGAGGATCCCAAGAGCTCCATGGAACCCAGTTCAGAAACCCGTAATAATTTGCAAATTATCAGGCAAACTGGGGTGTCTGTGTCTCAGTGTGAGCTCTCAGGTGACTCCAATCGCTCCCTTAGGGGTCTGGCCCAGGACAAGTGGTTGGGAGGCTTGTTTATTTGCAGAGCCAGCCCTGCTGCTCCACTGTGCAGGGCTCATCCTGAACCGAGGTGAGAGTTCCTTCCAGGGCAGGTACCACCAGTGGCTGGGGGAGCCATTTCCCTTAGAGGCTGGAGGGGGCGATGGGTTGACGATGCAAAGAAGCAGGAACTAAGCCAAGAAGAGCAGCTCCTTTTCCGGATCAGCCTTTGCCCTCCTCTGATTTTTCCTGCTTGCAGACTTTGAAGTGGTATTCCCACAGCTGCCTGATAGCACACCAGATCCTTTGGACCTTCCCCTAGTACTCCCCACTTCTTTTCCCTTCCATCCACAAAGTAAGTTTGGCAAACACCAAACTCGTAACCTCTTACTGGTGACTCACAGCACTGGTGAGCACAGCCAAGGTCCTGAGAAGTCCTGCATGAAAGAAGCCTGTTTTTGTTTGCATAATCACACCCAGCTTTCCTGCTAAAAGAAGCACCTGTTTAATATCCCTGGATGCTCTGCATCAAGTTCTTCCTTCTATTAAGTCAAGTCTGTTTACTTATAAGCATTCTCCACCACTGGGGTCCTTCTTGCTGGTTGTTGGCTCTCTTCTTGAATAGAATTTAATCTCAAGAGCAGGAACTTGGTTTAACTGGGAACAGTGATTTGCACACTGTGGACAATCGATATTTGTTGAATAGAAGTGTCAGTGAGTGGTCTGGGAACTAGAGAAGGCCTGTCCCATGCCTTTACCTGAGCTGTTTCTTCTGCCAGGAATGTCCGCCCTGTCTTCTTGTCTCCCCACTCCATGCCTGTTGCTTCTGTCCAGTCTCTGACTCACCCCGTCTATGGAGTCTTCTTGGCTACCCACAACCTGCCACCATCCGTCCTTGGCCACACTCCCTTTGGACACCTGTTCCTACTTTATCAGACCTTGCTAACTTGGCTTTCTTCTTTGGGTAAATTAAGGAGAGCAGGTTCAATTCAGGGAGCAGCCTGAACTCTGGTAACTAACTGGGTCAGCCTGGGATGGGTGCTGAAGAAAGAGAGAGACGATCGCAGGCTCTGTCTGTCCAGCAGGGGATCAGCTCCTACTGGGCCCCAAGAGCCAATTGTTAAATTTTCAGGGATTTTTTTTTCAACCCCATTGTCAGACACAGCCCTCTGCTAAATCATGGTTGAACTGCAACCATATGCTCATGATAAGATACAAGGGTTTGGCAGCAATCTATGAAACATTCTGTGAGAAATAATTGGCTATGTGGAATTTACAATAAAGACTATTGTGTATTTTATTATTTGCAAGTTGCTTGCTTGGTATCAGCAAACTTTATTTTATATATCTTCACCCCTCCTCCCCCAAGAAGAGCTGGTTGTTAAACCTCTGCCAGCACCCCGTTGGCCAGCATCCTGCAGTGGGAATGTCCCATGTTCAAGTGCTTTATTAGAGGAGAGCCAGGGGCTGTGTAATCAAGGGGAAGAGGCATTTGCTTGGCCCTGTGGGGTCAGAAAACTCTTCCCAGAGTTGTTGAGCTGAGTCACAGAGCTAGAAATAAACTTAGAGGATGGGCACGAGGAGGCCCATTGACTTGTTCACAATCACAGACTTTGCTGGTGGCAAAATAAGTTTTAGAACTCCATTCCCTGGCACATGCCATACTAGGATGCCAGCCTCCTCCATGATCTCTTGGCTCCTGGGATACCCTGTTCTCCTTCCTGGTTCTCATGGGCTATGCAGATGTTCTCAACCTCTCTCTCTTGGGCCTTTCCCAGGAGGTGGAAGGGAAGGAGGAGGGGAAGAAGTGGGCAACATCCACATGAGCCTCACTGGGAGGGGCATTCTGAGACAACATCTGCCACAGCTGGGCTCCCAGCCGTCCAGACACCCATCAGTCACGCTCTGGCAGATGCATACAAATAAATCAGTTCACAGCAGGAAAGGACTTGGAGAGTTCCAAGTCTAGTGAAACCAGATCTGGTCTCATGGAGAGAGGGAAACCATGTCTGAGGGAGCCAGGAGGGGCAGATCCCCAGCCAGACCGGGGTGCTGGTGCTCTGAGGGGGGCCCGAGAGGCTGCTCCCCAGTGATGGTCTTCCTGCACTTTCCCCCGGGGTACTGTCTCATCCTCTTCCTCCTCAGCTGGTCTTTTGAGCTGTTGAGTTGGATGGGCTACATGTGTGAGGGCAGGCAGCTGTCCAGTGCTTCCCTCGGCTTCTAGACCTGCAACTTTGAGTCATTGCGGCAGCCATTAGAGGGCTTCAGGGCAAGGTGAGTCACTGCCATGTATTGACAGGGTTTACAGTCCTGAGCATGGCCCACCTGTTGACAGGCCGGAGGAATTTGAAGCCCGCTATTTTTTTTTGTCACCAGAGTTGGGCATTAAGAAGAACTGCCGTGGTCTAAACAGACATTCAGACATGTGCTGACTTCTTTGCATGGCACAAAGAACCCAAATATCTCCTTCTCAGGAGCTTTCCTTCTGGGCCACCATATTTCCTTTTTCTCTGGGTCATGAAATACAAGGGTTCTTTATAACATCTTTTAGTGAGGTGTCCCAATATCTGTAGTCTATGTCCCCACACCATGAGGGCAGAGTGTGGGTTATTTCTGTGGTCTAATTCAAATCTCTTTATGTCTGCAGAACATGCTTTCTTATGATCAACAGAAGAACAAAACAAAACAAAAGAAAAGAAAACAAAAGAAAACAAAACAAACTTTGAGTTTAGGGTAGCTTTCTCCTGCTCATACAATTTCTGTTTCTCAGATCCAGAGGGAAATCTAAATCTTACTTTCCTTCAACCTGGGGACTGCCACTTGTGTTGTTGGGGGAGTAGCAGCAGGGAACAGGGAGGTCATTCAGGTTCATGGGCATGTAAGATGGGGCAGCCAGCTAAGCCTTGGATCTAGAAGGCAGGGCCTGGGGCCCAGGGTCCAGGAGTCCTGAGAGGTGGCCAGAGCAACACTGGACAGCACTTTTTCCAGGGAAGAGCCAGCTCACTGTTTGCCCTCTTATTGATGTATGGACTCCCAGCCACTGCTTTCTAGCCAGGAGCCACATGAAACAAACCTGTCTCGTTACTCACTTCCTAGCCAGCCTACTGGGAGCCAATTTCCACCAGAGAGGCCAGATGCCAGCAGGTGAACAGTGCCCCTGATGGAGGCTTACCTCACCCGGCTGGCATCAGGACTGACGCAGAGGACAGGGTCTCATATCACTCTTACTTCCCGTGTTCCCCTTGGCAGTTACCTCTTGGAGTACAGACCAGGCCAAGCTCTGCCGCACTTACATTACGAGACCTGATTGTGCCTTGGGTGCCCGTGCTGGAGAAGTCCAAGAATAAAAGCTATTGACCAATAAAGGTTATAAATGCAAGTTGTGGGGCTAGAAAATGGGCAAGTCTTATGGCAGCAGATATTGCTAATGACAGCGAGGGGCAAGAACTCTGTTGGGGCCATCTGAGGCCTTTCTCCCGTTACCTAGCAATCCCCACATGACCTGATAAACTAATCCATGACAAGGCTTTATTATATAGAGGGAAGGTGGATAGTTAGAAAATATTTTTGAGTAGGTTACATGGAGACTTTTAATGCTGAATTCCCAGATTCATCAAATAAAAATATGGATGCTTGGTTTAATTTTATTTTCAGATAAATAATGATTTTATTTTAGTCTAAGAATGTCTCAAATATTGCACAAGACATACCTTATACTAAAAATCTGAACTTTATATTGAAGTAGGCATTCTGTATTTTATTTGGCAACCCAATTTCAATGGTCACTAAATTATGAGAACATCATTTTTATTATTACTAAGATTGGCTCTATTTTGGGATATCATAATTTGTTAGCCAGGAAGATATCTTAGAAAAATGTTGGGAGCTGATATTTTGGGTGGACTTGAAGTTAATTCTGTGGAACTCACTAGGGGATTGGTGGAGATGGGTCAAAATAAAACCATAGACCCTGTCCAGGTTATGCAGCTACCACATTTCCAGCCATTAGCTTTCATTGACCGATGGCTCATGGTCTCTCTGTTCCGTTTTTGTTTCACTTTTTTCATATTGTCCATTCCTTTCTGCCTTTATCTTTCAGTTTGTTTAATATCCATTAACCTACCTTCAAGTTCACTGATTCTTTCCTCAACTGTGTCAAGTCCAGGGATGAGTCAGACACCAGTTTTCTGCAGCAAGAACCAATGCTTTAAAAATGGATGAGATTGTAGCTGAGAAGGACTGGCCATAAAAAAGAAATTTCTATGGTGCAGGCTGTGAAGCCATGGGAGAGAAGATTGAGGGAATCTGATCTCCAGACACAGCTTCTGTGGAGGCTTGTGTGGGGGCAAGAAAAGCTCCGGGTGGGTCCAGTCTTTTCTAGTCCAAGCATCTTATCTGCTATGGTCTAGAAGAGAAGAGAGGGGTATTCTTGCTGTTTTTCCTAAGGTGTCAAGGAAAATCCCACATGGAAACTAGGTAAAGCCTTAAGACCAATAAAAGGTAAGCGAAAAATAAAAAATAAAAAAAAAAGAGAAACATTAAAAAGAGGGTCAAGATGAGAAGATTCCCACCCTTAGGAAAGAGTCAGATGCAAGGGAAGGCGTAGTGCTGGGTCAGCAAGCCCTGCAAAGCAAAAAAGATACTAGGTAGGTCCTGGAGGTAATTGTCCATATTCTGAGGACCACAAATATTTTGTTTGGAATCCTGGAAGCTGTGCTTTGCTCATATTTATTGAGTGTGTGCATTTATTGAGGTAACGCCCTATGGTGATAACTCTGGGGAGTATAATGTTAAACAGAACATAGCACCTGCATGAGGGAATTTTTGTCAAAAAATACCTGGAATCCCTTCCCCAGATCTTTGTATTAATAGTCTTTTTTTTTTTTTTTAAAGTTTTACTTTGGTTACTTCACTTTCAGCTAAAATGCCAACTACTATGACAGGCCTTCCTAAAAATCTAAACTAACATACCCCTTTATCATGTCACATAGTCCTATTGTAGTCCTCAAGACTTAGTATTTCCTTGTTTATTTATTGACTTATTTGCTCATGAACTATCTTTCCCTTCTGGAACATAAGCTATGCAAGGATCTGTAGCAGGTTTCCTCCTCTCATTCCCTGCTGTATTTCTCTTGTCTGGCAAATAACACGTATGCACTAAGTTGATTTAGTCAATGAAGAAAAGGGAAATTTGTTGGTCACAGTTTTGCTGCTATAAAGTGAACTAATATTTGACCCAAAAAAGATTCCAGAACTCCTTTTAACATTCTGCTGAGTTTTTGTTCAATTTCTTGTATAATAATTTAACAAGTGTTATGCAAAAACAGAAGGCAGAATAGTCTCAGGCTGTGAGCTTTTAGAGGACCGTGTCTGTGAAATTCTGTTTTTACAGTCAGAGCTTAACAAATGCTTCTCTGACTGATTGATTAATTAAGGTTTAAGCCTGCAGAGGCTCTGACACAGTGGGACATTCCTTTGTGACCTGTTATTCCTCTCTCTCTTTCTGTTGTTCTGAACACCACTTCCTCGTGGTAGTGTTTAGTTCCTGGAAAACTCAAAGAAAAAAAAGAACACGAATTTACAAAAGGAAAATACATAGGAGTATATTTATTGAATTGAAAAAGCTACAACTTCATATTTAATCGATTTGTGGCAATGCTTTGTGAACTGTATCTCTTACAGGAAATAACTATGGTTTTAGGCACCCAAACAAATAATAAAATACAGCATTGGTTGTCAGTTCTGTTAAGTCTCTCTCTGAGTGCCTGGCTGAGCTGCCAGAGGAAGCAGGGTCCTTTGCAGCTTGCAGGTCAAAGGTCCTGTGTCTACAGGTGCTAGGGTCACAACAGAATTTGACCTCAGATCTTTCTAAGCTAAACAGACCTGACTTTTTGTCCAAAAAGTAACAGGATAAAGGATTGTGGTGGGGGGAGAGAGAGGGAGAGAGAGCTAGAGGAAATTGATTAATTCATTCAGTTATTTATTCTGCCTCATTTATTAACCTCATGCAAGAGCCAACACATTGCTAAACCTTGTAAGGGCCTGGCAAGATGAATCATAAGGTCTCTGACCCTGCATGGTGGTGCTTACTTAATACGGAAAGGACTCAGGTGCTGGAGTTGATTTGGGGGAAGGTAATGGGCTTGGATGGAGATATATTGGTTTTGAGAGGCCAGCAGGACCTTGAGTTGGAGGCACCAAGCTGTCAATTTACCAGCTGTAAACGAGACTTTTTCTCTGGGCTCTAGATTCACAAATCCAACTGCCTGGCTAATGTTTCTTCCTGGACATTTTAAATTCATGTGTGCAAAGATGGATTTCACCCCATACATACTTTCCCTCTATTGTTCCCATTTGATATGAACGGTGCTGCCAATGGCCTACGATGAAAGCCCAGTGGCCACTTGACTTCTTTGCCTCCCTGGTTCTCCATTTCCCACTCCCCCAACCTCAAGTCCTGTTGATTTCACTCCAAAACGTCTCTTGAATCTTCATCTTCTTTCTGTTTTAAGTCCCAATCTAGACTTACATCATTTCCCATCTTGTCTCCTGCAACCATCCTTCCTCTCAATGGTCTACCTGCCCCACTCTGGTCTCTGATTCCGCTGTCTTCAGATTACACAGCAGCCAGTGATCTTTAAAAATGCTGATCCAATCATGCCAAGGTCCCCAGTTCCCCCGTTAGCAGGCTTCTGTGGCTCTCCCTTGCTCTCAGGAAGATGACCACATTTCTAACACAGTTTCTAAAGCATCTGACCCTTCCAGCCTCCCCTCCTGTTTTGACCACATGGACCTTCAGCCCCATGCTTATCTTTTTTCTTCTGTAAGGTTTTTGCAAATGCTGTCTGTATTAGGCAGAATAATGACTCTTCAAAGATGTCTATATCTTGACCCCCCAGGATCTGTGAATATGTTACATTACGTGGCAAAGAGGAAGTAAGCTTGTAGATGGAATTAAGGTTGTTAATGAGCTGACCTTAACAGGAGAGATCACCCTGGATTGTCTGGGTGGGCCTAATATAATCATAAGAATCCTTTAAGGTAGAAGAGAAAAACAGAAGAGAAGGTTGGCATGATTAGCTCGGAGAGCTCAATTTATCAATGCAGGCTTTGAAGATGTAAGGGAGCACAAGCAGCTTCTAGAAGCTGGAAGAGGCAAGGAGTCTTCAGAAAGGAATGTATCCATGCCAACACCTTGATTTGAGCTCGGTGAGGCTCATGTCACTATTCTAACCTACAGAAGTGTATGATAAATGTGTGTTGTTTTAAGCCACTGTGTTTGTAGTGATTTGTTGTAGCAGCCACAGGACACTAATACACATGCTGTCCCTTTGCCTGAAATTCACTTCTTTCCCCTTGTTGTCTAGTTCACTCTTCTGATTTTGGCCCAAGAGCCATTTTATAACTTCCTTTTGTAATAGACACTCATAGAGTTGTCTTCCTTTCCTTTCAAACAGTTTTTTTATAATTCCAGTTGTGTATGTGTTCATAGGAGATGCAGCAGAGTGTGCTTGTTAAAAGCACAGATGGACCCGGGAGCCCAGTGACCTGGGTTTGAATCCTGCTTCCACATCTGTTACCCGTGTGACCATGTGCAAGTCACTCAACCCCTCTGTTATATGTCTTAGTTATCTGGCTGATAAAATAGGATTAATAATAGTATCCATCTCATAGGGCTGTTGTAACATAGAACTACGAGAGTTTATTAAGTGCTAAGAACAGAGTCTGCTCTATAGGAAGACACTTCAGTTTACACTGTAAATGTTGATCACCACCTGCAAGATTACATCCTCTTTGAGGACACAGACCAAGGCTACTTCTGCTTGCCAGTGTATTTGGGTTTGGCATTTTATAGTAGATGCTCAATAGATACATAGAGAATAAGTCAATGAATGAATGAAAGAATGGATTCAGAATTGGAGCTTGGAAGAGGATGGCTGTGAAAATACATCTTAGAAATGACTTTCCCCAAATAGTTTCTGCTAAAGGCAGGATTTCTCAACCTTGGCACCACTGACTTTTTGGGCTGGATAATTCTTTGGTGTGGGGGCTGCCCTGTGCATTGTAGGGTGTTTAACAGCAAGCCTAGTTTCAACCCACTGAATGCTAACAACACTACCCCAGACCACTTGTGATAACTAAAATGTATCCAGACATTTCTACATGTCCAGGGTGTGGGAGTGGGTGGGACAAAATCAGCCTCAGTTGGGAACCCCGGGGCACAGCCATCACACCAAATAGCAAATGTGAGTGTGGGCAGCAGTGAGTACAATGCTGCCTTTCACCCTCTCATCCTGGCAGGTCCCGGAGGTACCTGCTGCCCAAAACCCCCGCAACTTATCTGCAGCAGCTCAGCTGCTCAAGGTCTCTGACTAATGAGCAGGATGGTGGGACTGCACTTCTTAAAGCCACAACATCATTGTTTTCTGAAAGCAGTAAGGGATGATTGCAAAGCAGATAGTTCTTGAACTTTTCAGAAGACAGATTTCCATGCTAATTGAAATGCCAGAAAGATCTGAATAAATGGTATACAATTTTGGATAAACAGCTGACCTTCACCTTTGGTTTCCTTCATATCAGTTTGGAAACAAAAGGAGCTCATTTATTCCCCCACCTAGTCTCCCCTCCCGCCCCAACCGTGAAGTGGTCCTCTTTCAAATTTGTTTATTCTCAGAAAAAGGTTACTTGGGTAAATCCTGCCAGTTAACATAAGAATTTTCTGTATTGAGGGCAAAAATGGGTGACTGAAGAGAGTGGTGAGAACATCCTTTCCAGAGAGTTTTATAAAAGGATTGGAGTGTCCTCCCAATGAATAGGACTTGATAAAGGTGGAGATTAGTCTGGGGAGTCTCTGCTTGTGTATGGCTGGGAGGCTCAGCGGGACAGGGCAATACCAACCCTTAGGCACTAAAGACCCACGTTCCTCTTCATACCACTCATTACGTTGTGACCTGCAGGTCCTCATTCAGTAAAAAAGAAACCTGAAAACAGAGAGTTTAAGTGAGAAGCAAGAGAATTCTGATCTCTCCTCTAAAAGGTGTTTCTGATGGGGGAGTGAATCAAGAGCAAAGTCAAAGGTGCCCCAAAGAACACAGGAAAAACCAGTTGCTCCACTTTCTGAGGCAGCTGGAAGGACAGGGGAGATAAACTAAAGTTGCCCAGGCAGCCCGGAAGAAAAGGAGCCCACACATAGGGCTGAGTCTATTTTTAAATGGAGGTGGAGCCAAGTTAACACTGCAGGTCTTGTGCCCCCAAGAGAGTCCTGGTGACAGGTCACTGTCGCCGGGGATCATTCTCATAGACCGCATTTATTACTGTCCCAGGGAATCCAGTGCAAATCAGTAGTGTGGGAACTGATCTCACCCTCATTTTACAGACCCGTGCTTTAAATGTACGTCCATGTGACAGACCCCAGTTAAGATTTGTTAATGCAGTTTCTTTATCCTTGCAAATTGGTTCATTGTGGGTGTTGGGGGTGTGTGGTGGGGAGAGCATATGTACAAGCCCTTGGATTGGTGCCAGAAGAACGAAATGGAAGAGCTAGATCTGGAGATAAGGGGAGGAGGGGGAGGAGGGTGAACATGATCTCAAAGGTGGGACTGAGGAGACAAAGGTGATTATAAGGGTGATGGAACATTCTGGGCAGAGAAACTGGAATGTGGCCAGGCTGATAGACTGTGGGATGTGGGAGAAACCCTCACAGACATGGGGGAGAATGTGCCAACTCCACACAGACGGTGGACCCGGCCAGGAATCAATTTTTATTTTCTCATCAATGTTACAATAAAATGACTTTGAACAAAATGATGTTATTTGAGGACCTGCTGCTGTACTTGCCCATGGTCAGACCTCACTTGGAATATATATAGTTCTCCTGAGGGCACTGCGTTATAAGAGAGATGCATTTAGACATTTGTAAGGTTGAACGAGGCGTTGAGGAAGGAGACTGAAATATTATCAGGGGTGTTGGAGGAGACTCAGGGTTTTGTAGCCCACACCCTCCTCTTCGAAGCCTATGTATTTTTACTTCTTGATTGTTTTAGTGAAACCAAAGTCAAATGCTGCCAAAAAGTCTTTTGTAAGTACTAAGACATGTTCTTTTGACTTGGAAATTCAGAGGTCACAGGTGAAATGAGAACTTTAGTAGAAAGGAGAGGAAGGGTTTTGAGAGAGCAGAAACCAGGTTGCAGCATATTGACAATTATGTGAAAGTGTGGAAGCATTCAAGTAAACTCTGCATTTTTTTCTAAACCTGTGACTTTATCCTCTGTCCTCACAATCATTTATTTCTTCTGTAAACCCGCCTCTTGAGGTCTTCAGCATTTACTTTTGTCAAGGGGATGCCATAGCATCTAGGCTGGAATTGCTTCGTTTTCTTCCCTACAGGTTGGTTTTGAACTCCTAACTGCTTGGTCTGGCTTCAGGTTACTAGACCATCAAGTTTTATTCCCCAAAACACTCTCCTGAGAATTAAGGATGTTGGCTAGGACTGGCTCTCTACCACAGCTCTTTTGTATATGTCTTATCACAAGATTTCCTTCAGTAGCCATAAAAGCTGAAAGTGTCCAATTAAAGACTGCTCTCTACACCCATATTTTTCCTCATAGTGTAACCATAAGCTTTAACATGGTCTGAACAAGTCATCAAAGTGAGACATTGATCTTTTATCTTCATACGTTTCTTCAGTTTCTGGATAACTTTGATTTATGATCCCTAAGACAGCAATGTTTTCTTGTGCTCTGGCTCCTTTATTCTCCTCTCTCCATCCCTAATGGTATTCTCCCTTCCTTTCTCTTTCTTTTTCCTTCTCTCCTTCACTTTCCCCCTACTATTTAGATACATTCTTACTTCCATTAGCTCTAAGATATCTTTAAAATACACAAACACACATACACACATACACACATCAGTAATATGTAAAAACATTGTCATGACAGGAGAGAAAATCCATCACTAATATAAAATTTTGGTTCCTTTCATAGCTGCAACCACAGTTATTGGAATTTGGGGTAAGTCCTCCATACCCTGGCTACTCAAAGTGAGGTCTGAGGAATGCCAGCATCAATACCCTTGGGGAGTTCTTTTGAAATCCAGAAACTCAGCCCCATCCTAGACTCACTAATTTAAGAATCTGCATTGTTATAAGTTCTCTAGGTGATTCCTATCCATATTAAAGTTTCAGAAGTGCTTCTGCTCTTTATCAGTACCAAACATTTTAACTTGCTCACTGCCATCTATAAAAAAGTTTGAGTACATACCTTTAATATGTATATATATGAATTATATACATGCTTTATTATCAATATTAAATATCAGTAAAACTTCTTATAGACAACATATAATTGGATCTTGTTTTTAATCCACTCTGACAGTCTCTGTCTGTTAAGTGGTGTATTTGGACCATTTACATTTAAAGTGATTATTGATATAACTGGACTAATATTTACCTTATTTATAACTGTATTTCATTTTTTATCCTTGTTTTCTGTTTCTTTTTTATCTTCTACTTTTTTCCTGCATTCTCTGTTTTTAACTGAGCATTTTATATGGTTCCATTATCTCTTTTGTCTTAGCATATTAGTTGTACCCTAAAAAAAATTTTTTTTAGTGGGTACCCTGGCATTTGTGACTTATGTTTACAACTAATCAAGGTCTACTTTCATATGACACTATACTAATTCATAGGTAGTGCAAGTACTTCATAATAATGGAATATTCCCAATTCTCTCTACCCTTCTTTATTGAGGCAGAGGCTGCCCCCAATGCCTCAGCTGGTGGAAACTCCCTGTCCAATAGAGATTTTGAGATTGTGGACAAGAGAACAAAGTTATCCAGATGCTGTCTTTTGTCTGGGAGGAGAGATGGAAAATCTCTCTAGTGAAGAAGAGTGTCAATTGTTGCCTCCTAGTCCCTTTTATTGAGGAGGGAATTCAGGGGATACAGAGTCAGGATACATAAATCACCAATCAGCTTTAAGCACTTGAATTACAGTTAACAATCACTGATTACTGATAACAATTCAAGAAACACAATGAACATTCTGGGTCAGGGCCTCTTAGACATCTTGGTACCATATGGACACCAGGTGTGGGGCTTCATACATTTTTCTGGGTATTTGATGTTACACGCGTTGTTTATAGTTAACTAGGAGATAAGAAAAGCAGAGCGAGCTTCAAAGCATAACATTCATTTTTTTAAGCCCAATTCCCACGGGAACCCTTTGAGTGGTCTTTGGGTCAGGTCTGCCCCTGGCCTTCCCAGTTTTCTGGTCAAGTCTTATAGGCCCTCCCAGAGGGATCTAGCTTCTGGCTGGACTACAATTCCCGAAACCATACAAAGTGGTGCCCAATACCTTATAACATTGCTGTCATTCACTTCACTTATCTACAAGCTATAGTTACTGAACATATTGTTGTTGGTATTATTATTTTGAAAAAGTTGCTATCTGTTAGATCAGTTAAGAATAAGAAAAATTAAAAATATAATTTTGTCTTCATTATTTCTTCTCTAATGCTCTTTTTTTTTTTTTTTCTTTATGTAGATCTAGTTTGAAGAGAACACAACTCACAGATGACTGCTCCTGACCAGGCATTCTCAACGCATTGTGTACTATAGAATTGTGAAAGTAAAAAGCAAAGGAAAAAACAAAAGCAGATGCCCAGGTCTCACCTCAGACCAATTAACTCAGGGTCTCTGGGAGGGCATTTTATGTTTCAAAATCTCTCTTGGTTATTCTAATATGCAGCCAAGGATGAGAACCTCTGTTGGGAAAGAGGCTTTCCAGTGTACAATTTCAATATCTTTTGCTTACAGTGGAAACTCATTCATTTATATTTGTTTTCTAGAATAACTAGAAAGTTGTTATCATTTTTTATATTAACTGATAGAGTGTTGAAATTTTAGCCATTAGAATAATAACTGAAAAGCAATTTATGGCACACAAACCACTTTTCATATGTCATTTCATTTAAGCTCATCGCAGTGCTGTGAAGAAGGCATTATCTTCTTAACTTCGTATGTGAAGGAGCGGATGCTCAGAGAGTATAAATAACTCTCCCAAATTCTCAAAGCTAAGGAGGGGCAGAAAGGAAAATGGCTTTCAGCTCTGTAATTCCATGTACTATGTTTTCCATTGCCATACACTGCGGTTTGATGTTGTAGTCAACACTGGCAACTCCTGCGGCGCACCTGAAGCCAAGCTGTATTGACTCCGTCTTTCCCTTGGACCCTTCAGCTGCGAAGAGAGGGGGGGTCTGCTGCATGGGCAACAGCAGACCCTCCATATCACCCTGCCCAGGCTCTGTAGCTTCAGCTTCACTGGAGAGGACACTCCAGCGTCATCGCAAGATGTCGATTCAACACGGGAGAAGACAGATACCGTGTCACTCCCGAGTCGGACTGCACAGCCATTCTCGGCGGTGCAGATAGATTCTTAAGAAGCTACACCATCGCCTCTCGAGACGGACGGCTGCTGACGACGACACTACCTGGCTTTCCAATTTTATGAACTAATTTCCTTCTGTTTCTCCCTGAGATAACCAGCCCATTTGGTTCCATGTCTCTGTGGGGCTGAGCCCCAGCGTCACTCCTATGTCTTTTAAACTAAAGACCTTAGTTAAAAACTATTACCAGCCCATTAAACTAGCCACCTGGTCACCATGTTGCCTCGATTACATCTCACTTCAGAGCCATCAGCATGAAACCTTTGCCATTCCTTATTATCCAGGTTTGTTATTGATCACTCATACTCCTTATTTTTTTTCATTGTGGACATGTGCATCGTGTGTGTGTGTGTCTGAGTTGTGTGTTCATATGTGCCCTTATTTCCCTTAAAGGAAAGGCAAATTTTATGAAAAATGAACATACAAAAAACAGAGTAAGAAAATTTACTAATTAACTATTAAGGAACTTAAGAACTAGAATGAATAAATAGAGGGTGGGGTCTGAGGTTGTAAGAAAATCCACAAAGGACTAAGTAAGGAATAAATAGAACCACTGAAATAAAACACGGCACCCAGTTTTTAGTGCTGTCTTTGTGAAAGGCATTTTACACATCTCTGTGGCACCGTATATCTGTTTAATTTCCATTTCTTTCCCTTGTTTGGGAGAACTTTTCAGGTTTTCACTCCCCTGCTGTTTCAGTGACAGGCTTGACAATCATTTTGCTTTGCTGCTGGTAATGAGCATGTTAAAAGGCACGTTTTCTGCATCTGCTCTCCACACAAATGCCCAATGTGATTTTGTGACCGGGGATGCTAACTGCAGCCCCTGAAAGCACAGCGGGCCCGGGGAGGCCTGCTAAGTTGTAGCGTTGCGTGCTTCAGTTAACATGTATGGAACTTGCTTAGAAGACCTAAGCGAGTCTTTCTCAAGTCTTATTCTGGACACATGGGACTTGAAAGGCTTGACTCTGTGGAAGTCTGACCCTCCACCCTCCACCCATCAGCATCCTTCCTCCCAGGGCTCACTCCAGGAGGTTCCAGGAGGAGATTTCAAATTGCCCTCCGTGGGCATAAATTTTCTGTTAAGTGAGATAAACTAGTACTAAAGATCTGCTCAATAAGATTATAACTATGGTTTTAATACTATACTGTACACTTAAAAATTTGTTAAGAGGGTAGACCTCAGGTTAAGTTTCTTACCACATAAAATAAAATTTAAAGAACAAAACAAACAACAAAAATATACTTAGCCCTCAGCCTCTGTTCTCTCTTTTATGATTTCATCTCATAACCTTAATATTTTTTCTTAACAATTTTACCTCCTTTATTTCTCACAAAAACTAACTACTTTTTCTGATTTTTCCCAAAGAGACAAACTTTCTATTCAAGGCTTCACGAATGAGGAGAGCATAGATCTCATAAAGATCCATGTACTGAAAACAAAACAAAACAAAACCCATGTACTGCATATTCAAATGCTGTGTTAAGGGGAACTGGGAGTTTAGAAATAGTGTTAGCCAGTTATAAAAAAAAAATTTAGCATTGGGTAAAGTATTATGATTTCCTTATGATTTAAACATTTTAATAAACATCTACACCTCTATAACTATTTTAAGTAGAATTGTTGAATATACCACATCACAACATTCAGTCCTATGACTTGCAAAAGATATGATCTTTTGAGATTTGTAATGATTCAAAACAAAAAGTGTGGTGCTTTGAATAGAGATTAAATGAATGAGTCCATGATGGACCTTATTATGATGTTTATATATATTATTGGTGAGAAGTAGGAAAAAGAACACCACCTGAGACGGGTCCTTGGGTCATCTCTGGCGTCAGGTTACTTATTTGTAGAATGAGAGTCGAGTGAGGCACCAGCACCAATCCATAAGACTCCAAGATCTGGAACTTTGGGAAAAAGTTGAACAAAGCTTAACAATGGGTTCAGTATCCCCTGGCCCTTCCTGGTTTTCCCTTACCACGCCTGAGAGAGGGCCTCATGAAACGTCATGGACCAGGATCTGGACTGGCTGAAGGAGAGGTCGAGTGTACATTGAGCATCCCTTTCACCTTCTCCTGTTGCTTGATTGTTTTTGTGCCTTGGGTCCTGGGCCCCCTCCTCTGTCCAGCCTCTGAGTTGGGCCAGCTCTCCAGAACACACCCCCTCACGTCAGCACCATTTTGGCTGAGGGTCGCTGGAGCAGCTGCTGTCGAGGAGGGCTCTGCTCATGCCCTAAGCTGACACATGACAACTTCTATTAGGCTGAGGTCCTCCACGGGAAGCCAATGGGCGCTACCAGCCATCTCCCTTCTGTTTCTCCATCTGCTGGCTCCCAGGGAGGTGGTGGCAGGGCTTAGGTTAAGAGTGCATCTGAAGTGAGGACATGGCCGAGAGCTGGGGTGCTTGCACTCTCCCTCTTTGTCACATGCTGGCTGGCAGGGGCAGAACCTGTCCCTTAGGAGAAGATGGGGTGACTCAGGCTAGCCTCGCCCCTGCTGAGGGTGTCCCGTCTGCCTCCTTGCATCCCTGCCAGGAGTCTCTCATGGAAATCATATTTCAGCTTAGGTTAAACACGACCAGGTGTTTTCATGGAAGGCAGTGCCAGAAGATTCTTGGCATGTCCTTTGCACTTGTTTGAATGTTGTGGCTTTTAATATTGTTTTGATTTGGTTACATGTGTATATGTACATGTATATATGTATATTGTAAGTCTCTTCCCAAGATCTCTCCTGTATGTTCCTATACGTCGGACAGGAAGAGCAACCACACCTGTTGAGTGAGGCCGGGGCAGAGGCAAGGCAGGGCTGGGGGGCCTGAGAGGGGCCAGGCCATGTGTTCTGCTGGTTAGTGCACTGGGCTGGCAAGGTGGGAGGCTGCTGTGCTGGGACCCCCTTTCTCAGTCAGAGGTCCCACAGACTCCTAGACGTTACAGCTTGAAGGGAGGGGTCTGAGAAGTGACATGATTCAATTTTTTCATTTTCTGAGGGTGAAAATGAGGCCCAGAGAGAGAAGCAGTGACCCGAGCAAAAGGCACATCTAGTTGGTAATAGGAGCTGAACCAGAATATCTGGGCTCTGTGTGTGCAGATTCTTACACGTTCGTCACAGCGTTGGTGTCCAGTGTCTGTTGACTGAATAAATAAGTCAGTCTGGCCTTCTGCATCCCAGGAGTATGCTTACACGATACTTTCTTTTCTACCAAGAAAAACCTGAAGATCTTTTATGATTAGGGTGACCATATGTCTCTGTTTCTCCTGTTTGTCCTTACTCTTATCCCTCAAAAGTGTACCAGTTTAGACACTAAATCATATGATCTCTTCCTAGAATTTTCTCTTCTTTCTAAAATGCCTCTTCTTCAAACATATATATTCCTGGAGCAAAGAGTCGCCACCGAGACTGCCAGCTCAAAGCTCCGTGAAGACTCTGATGAGTTTCTAACTGCAGGTAACGGGAGACCTACTGGACGCATGCATGAATTACATACCCGAGACTAAATTTAGTTTAACAAATGGTTCAGAAGAGGTTCTCTAGACTCGTTTTCCTCCTCTGTAAAATGAAGGAACTGTACTGGATGATCCCTAAGGCTCCTGACAGCCTGAAAATCTGCATCTGTAAATTAATTTCGGCGGGCATCCTCCTTCTCTCCCTGTTTGCCCCCTTCGCTAGCTTCTGCGCTGGCGTGATTAGGGGCACATCTGATGGCGCCTTAGAGCTTTCATCCCCAGATGTGCCTTGTGAGAGACAGCAGCTTTACAGCCGGGAGTGCAGATTCCTGCCCCCATCTTCCCCATCTTCCTTCTGGTCCTCAATCACACTGGGTGTGAGGAGAGCCCAAAGACACATGGAGAGGCTGGATTCCTGTTTCCAAGTGGGGAACAGCTTGCCCTTTGTCCCTCTTGTCACCTGGCTTGCATGAAAAATTCAGGGCTCCCTGGAAGGAGGGGCATGGGCCACAGAAGAGAGCTGCTGACATCCCAATAAAAGGCTGTTCTCTAAATGGTACTACCTCAAAAGGGAAAGAGGGGTGCCAAAGGGGTCCCTGTCTTTTAGGCCCTTGGACTGATTTGATGCCTGATCTTAAGAGAACACAGTCTCCTGGAGGGAGCTTGTTCTTAAAGACATCTGATATGTAAGGCATAGTTTTGTCTTTCCAAACAGGGAGAAGCTACCTCCAGCCATGCTTATTGAGACCTGTAGAATATGCATGGGCCTCACTGAGTGGCAGTTAAGAGAGTCAGCCTGCCTGGGTCCCAATCCTAGCTGTGTCACCTTCAGCAAGTTTCTTTCTTAATCTCCTTGATTCTCAGTTTTCTCATTTGTAAGCGTTGGGAGAGATACAAAACAGCTATCCTCAAAGGACTATTTTGAGTTAATCCCTACCACTAGCAGAATACAGGGCCTACAGTGATAGAGGCTTTGCAATCAGTGAACACACTGGACTTTCGGTACTTAAAGTTCTCTGATCCACTGAAAGGAGCCCATGGCTTCGTAGATGAGGCGTAAACCATTCTGTGCACTTGAGCAGGTTGGGCTTGGGCATTAAGTCAGTGTGGCAAGAGGAGAAAGAAACCTACAGTCAGCGTTGGGGATGCTGTTCTCATCAATGAGTCATCATTAGTGGGCTTCAGGAGGTCCTCAGGCAATCTTGGCCCTGGTGGGTGGTTCTCAGGTTCCCCTCTTAATGCCAAAGAAGAGAGACTAGGGGAGGCTGGGAAAGACTATCAAGTTCTTATTATTCTGATGTATTTAGGGCAGTAAGTAAACTTTGCTGGTCATTTACAAACTTCACTTCCATTCTCACACATTTAGCTAGGCTGTGCATGGTCTAGAAACCATTTGGCACAAGCAGGGTCTCCTTCTCCTCTTGACTTAGGAAGCTCTGAGAGGAAGGCCAGGAGAGAAGCTGCAGGTGAGACTGATGGTCTACTCTCTCGGCATTCGTGCCAGCCTTGGGGGGGGGGGCTGCCTACATTCTTCATGGGAATGGAAGACTAGGGTCAGAAATAACCCACTCATCTTAATGATGTTTTGAGTCCCAGCTACCTCTGGAGTCTAAATGGTCTCACCTCTGATCTTTCCCTGATGGCATCCACAGTCTTAATGAAGTCTGACTCCCTAAAAAGAACCTCAGTCCATAGAGGACATTGGTAGGATAATTGCCCACAAGTTGGGGTATAAAGGATGCCACTTCTGGTAGCCCTTGTCCATTCTACTCTTAAAAATTCTGACAATGTTTTCATTTGTTCGTTTAAGAAAGGATTTGCTTTACCCCCAAATAACCCAAGGTACTGTGAAGCAAGGCTTAAGAGTGGTTCAAGGCTTAATGTAAAACAGACCTGGGCTTGGTCTTGACTCTGACACATACCAGCTGTGGCCAGTGAGCCTGAGTTCTGTCTGCTACACAAGGAGAATAATGACTTTCACAAAAGTCTTCTGGGAAAAGCCAATGAGATAATGTGTTAGGTGTTAAGCACAGTGTCAAATTCAATTTTAGATAACCTCCTCCTCCTTCTCTCTTTTCTTAATTCCTTGTAGTTTTCTGTCTCCATCAGGATCATAGCCCATGGTCAAAAAAAGACCACATGGCAAGTAAATAAGAGAATGAGCCATGTGGGAGTGGCAGTTAAGTATGCCCTTCTCATGTCTGAAGTAGAACTGGTGATTTACCTGATTAAATGGAAATCATCTCACCTAGGCCCCTAAGAGACCAGGCTCTCCACATGTAACTTACATAAAGGTTATTAGGGAGATAAGTCTAGGAAAGTTGTTCTCTGGTATCAGTGAAGCCAGGCACAGATAAAAAGCGATAAGACTTCAGCAGAACAGATGAAGGTTAGAATCCAGAAAGCCTTTCTGAAAGGGGAAGGTGAACTATTGGCATGGGTGTGATCAGAAGAAGTGGTATCCTTCCCGGGAGGACTGTTACAATTGGAGTTTCATGCATGTGGGCTGAAAAGAGGGTTTTCCATGAGGAGGTGGGGATGGGTGACTTTCCAAGGCCTTTAGTCACCTGAGGTGTCTGTCACCCACTCTTCAAAAGGACCAGGTCATGGCTTTTATCAACTATGAAAGCACCTTAAATCATTGACTTTGCAGATAGAATAAAGGTCCCAGAGACCTCATGCCCAGAGAATGGCAGAGACTGAACCTCCTAGAAGGCACATCCTATGAATTCCAGTGTAGTGGTATGTGGAAGGTAGCACCCTAGATGGCCCCCGTCTCCTCGTATTCATACCCTGTGTAAGCTCTTTGCCTTGGACATGGACTTATTGGTTTGTTTCCAGTAACTAGAACACAGCAGAAACAAGGGGATGCTGCTTCTAAAATCAGGTTGCAAAAAGACAGGTTTCTGTTTGGGGCACCTTCTTTCTCTCTTCTTTGTCTTCTCTTTAGGCATTCAATAAAGATGTGTTGCTTGGCACAGAAATTGTTCCACCTACTAACTGGAACTTTGGTATGGCAGGATAAAACCATGCAGGGCTCGATCCCATCTCTGCAGTGGAGATGGCTAGACTTAGATGCTCAGGAAGCAATGACATTCTCTGGGTGTGGGATTCTATGGAGAACAACATTCACTTGCACACCCATGACTTCAGTTTTCCCGTCCTCACTCTAAGTAAGCAAAGCCATCCAGCATCTAAGCTGCTCTCCTCATACATGGTACTTCAACCGTTTGCTCAGTAGCCAGAATAATCAAAGCAGTCCAGTATCTGCCAGGACTGAATGAGGGTGAAAGGCTGGGGGCTCGGTTCACCAGCTGGGAGAACCATGGTTAGTCTTTTGGCTTTGTGCTCAGCCTGAATGACAAAGCACAGCAACTGTGGGCTGCCCCCAGGCGTCTGACCTTTTCCTCCCGGGGAGTCCTTGGTCTTAAGGGAAGAACAACATAATGGCCCTCTGTTCTTAGTCAACTGCGCTGAGCTAAGCTGGGCTGGGGGGAGGATTGTAAAAGCTGTGGAGGGAGCAAGGGTCCTCTAAAGGTCAACCTGTCCATTCTCCTGTGCAGCTAATTATCAACTTAATAGGTCAGAGAGGCAATAAGAATGAGAGCCTGACTTTCATTTAGGATGTACTGTACAGGAAGCAAGGTAGCTCTTGTCCCGATAGTCAGTTCTTCCTGACTTTATTTTCACCCACTGGTTCCTTTGTTTTAGTCCATGTCTTCTTATTCTGTCTGAGGGTCAGTCGATTCTGGAGACTAAAGCCTTAATACCCATTAAATGATTGCTACACTCATATTCCTTCAGATTTCTGTTCACCTTAAAGATTTTCATTAAAAATAGAATTTACCTTACTGATGTCTTTGCAAAGTATAGATGGGGAAGTGATGACAGATAAAGAAGTCAGGAATTGCAGGAGCTTAGTGCTCTGAGGTTCCTTTGGTTTTAAGCATCTTTCTCTGCCACATAAGTTTGAATGATTCCATAAGCTCTGAGAAGGTGAGCCATCTAGAGAGGATCACCCAGGTTAGGGCAGATCCGAGCTCAATATTTAGACCCTTGTTTTTTTTTCCTCGTGGTTTTCCAACAACTTGAGTTTCATAGGCCTGGAGAGAAAAAGAGGGGAAGAAAATCCCATCCTCTTTCTGAAAAATAAAGGGGAGTAAAAAAAGAAAAACCATTTTGGATTTATTAAACAGGCTGTTACAAGGCTTCTTGGACTTCAAATAGCTCTTACCAAATAACATTTTGATGAGTTATGAGTAAATGAATCAGAAGCATATGGAGTCAATTTTCTTGAAAATACACAAGGGTTTCAGAATCAAGGAGAGTCACCCTCACTCTCAGCCCAGCCCCTCCCCATTTTAGCTCTGGGCCTGGATGTTGGGACCTCCCCTCCGTGGGTTTACTGATGGGATTGCTTACCCACTGGCCACCCAGGATGCTCCCAGCTTCTCTCCTGGAATTCTTCCTCATCTCCTGTGGTTTAGTGGCCAAGTGACTGGGATGGGCTGAGCGAGGAGAGGTCAACCGGTGAGAGACATGAATGAGAAAAGGAAGGGAGGTACATGTGGGGAGCAGTCAACCCAAGTGTTTAGAGGACGGGCTGTGTGTTGTGCACAGGGAAGGATAGTGTTCTTGGTTATAGGTTGGCTTCAAATTTGGGGCTTTTTGGAAAACAGTTCAAGATGTTTCTTTTCTCTCTAAGCAACATGAAATTCTCTTGACCCATGCTCACTGTTTTGTGATTTCCAGGTTGCCAGGGTTTTCTGCAGCTTGTTCTTAGGTCTTTATAGAGTCTCAGACAGGCAATGCTGAGCTCACCGAGATGAGGCACTTATGAATGGAAGTCATGCTTTGGGATGGACTTAGTTTCTCAGAGCGCCTTTTCCTTGCCTTATGCAAAATCACTGCCTTCCTGTGACAGGTAGACGTGGCCAAGAGGAATGGAACAATCTCTCTGTGTACCTGGGAGTTTTTCATTTCAACAGAGCTGCTTGGTAGACAGTCCTTAAGCTGAGCAATGTCTGTGCCATGGTCCAGTTCCTCTCCCTTTTAAGAATCTCTCTGTATCTCAGATGGTTGGCTATTGCCCTGGCATAGCCATTAGGGGTATATAGTAACAGACTTTACTCAGAGGGTGTGGATAACCCCTATATATTATCCTTTAAGTCCCGTACTATCTTAGTTTATGTTTTCCCAAAGCATACCTTGATTCAAGGATTTGAGTGCAAGAGTTGATTTACACGATGATTCTAAGAAGTAAGAAGCACAGTAAGGAAGAGAAAAAGGGAAGGGAAGAAAGTCAATAAAGGGTATGTGTCAATGAGCAGGTTGCCACTGTAGACAACTGGGCTCCGTCCTTTCAGGGACCCTCTGAGAGGCACTCACTTCATTGGGAAATCAGGATGTTTATCCACCAACTGCCAGTCCTCTGTGGTTGCCCCTGGAGCAGTGACTCCCCATTACTTTCATTCTGCTCCAGGTGTGGACAAATCATGTTTCTGAAGCCCGAGGGAAGAAAGCCAGAAAGATGGTGGTGGCTGAGGTGGGAAGCTGTTGGAGTACAGGTGGTCTCCTACAAATACTGTGGCTGTAGGTGGGGAGAGGGGAGCAGAATAAAGCAGGTACACACAGAGCATTGTCTGCCAGGCTCTTGCTCAGTGTCTGCCTAACATGGCCATGCTCACAGGATCTATTGCAAAACCAGTAGGGGCTGAGCTCTCCCACCCACCCTAGCTTTTCGCCTGTCAAGTCTGGAATGATCATCCAAAACCTTGATTTGGGGGCCTTTTTATTTTCCCTTTCATCCTTCCTAGGATCGCTGGTCAATCTTGGAACCAAGCCATTGCTCTAAGAGTTCCAGAGGAAAGGAGGAGGCCAATCAAACCATGACCCTACTACTTCTGATGGAGTTAGTAATACTATGCTGAGGGCTGTAATGGATTTTCTTCATGTTTGGAGAAGACAGGTACGGGGAGAGGTAGGACAGCCAGGGTGGAAGTTGGGAGATTAAAAGATTATTATCTTTGAAGAGGACCCTGTCCAGATTTGATGGTTTCTGAGGGGTATTCTTGTCTTGCAACATTGAAATTCTGCTTTGAGGCTGTCACATTGATCCACTCTACTCCTTCATTATTATATCAGGCTCCTCAACCTTATTAAAAACAAGAGCTTTTGAAGGCCAAGGGCAGTTCACCTCTCTCCTTGAAGGTGATTGAGCTGGATGGGCAGGTTGGCAGTGGGTCTTAAAGAGGATTGCCATGACAGTGAGGAGCAGCCTTTTGGTTCTGAGCCTTTGGGGCAGAGTAGGAAAAGGAATGAGAAAGGAGAAAACCGGGAGCGGGGTGGGAGAAGGAGTCATGCCTCGGCCATCTTCTCCATCCTTCCCAGATGACTCATGCTGTCATCACTTCCCAGCTCTGATCTCCGGGCTCACAGCCATCCCAGAGCCTTTCCTGCCCAGCTTGACTGATAACAGATGCAGACTGACAGACGTCTCCTTCAGGAACTTCGACCTCTTCACACCCATCCCAGGGCCGCCACGCCCTTCCTTCCAGGCTCAGGGAAAGAGGAGGACTTCACGGAGTTTCCCGGAGCCTGCCAGGCCCGGGGCCTTGCAGACGCTCCACCCCGGGGTTCTTCCCTCTCAGCTGTCATCATCCACCCCGCGATGGCTGCTCTCCTTTCCCAAAGAGAGTTCCTATATCTCCTGCAGTTCGTTCAGTCCCATTGACTTTCCCCATCTTGGCTATGACTGTCCAGTCACCTCTCAGTGGGTGCTGCTTCACTTCCGGTCAGAGGGTATCTCAGCCTCCTTACTCCTTGTTCTCGCTGTGATGATTTGGTTAAGAGGTGATGCGTGCTCTCAGGGGGCTTCCTCAACTGTCCAGTGCCCACACCCTCTGCCTGCCACTCCATGCCCACCCTACCCACGCCCCTCCCTCGGCGTGGCCCCTGCTCCTCTGAGAGTAATAGTCCCTTTTCACATCTTAGGGTGGTTGTGAGAGCCAAATGAGAAGTGCGCTGTCAACTGCAAAATCTCCAGAAATAAACGGAACTATAAAGTCCGTGTTTACAGAGAAGAAGATGGAGGTTTCGTGACGCTCATCTGTTCTGTGGTGGACTCAGGACTCCACTCCACCTAGTCAGAGGAGCTGGATAACGTGCAGATTCCTGGGACCTCCTCATAAACTCTGATCCACAGGTCTGAGAAATCTAGACTTCAATACTCATTCCAGGGGGGTTCTGGTGCGGGGGCTATTGTTTAAAAAATAAACCTGCCAAGGGTGTCTGACTCTTGACCATCATCCACTCATTCCTATATCATCCTTTTGCTAGATCCCACCAAGGGGCACTGAACTCTCCACTTTTACATTTGTGATTCTGTTTTCTATTTTCCAAAGGGCTTTGTTTGGGGTTCAGGCTTAGGGACTGATAACAAAGAAGTAATTAGCAGATGGCTCCTCAAATGGCAGCCTCCAGAGCTTTCTGGAGGAAGAAGTCAAAGTTCTCATTGAAGTTGGGGTTAAATGGGGAGCATGTCCACCCCCCATCATGGCTGAGAAATCCCCAATCTGGTCACAGAACACAATGAGAGTCATAAACACCCTCCTCCAGGCTAGCTGGGGAGGGTCAAGGGACCTTCTCCACCCCTGTTCCCCAACCTCCTGCCTCCCCAGCATTTACCGGAGCTTCTACCTACCACACACGCAGGCTCTTCCCAGGTGCTATGTGGCTCCATCTCTTGTTCAACTTCAAGGTCTTCCTGTGAAGACCCTGGGGACTCCCCAGGGCATTGGGGGGCCTGGAAAAACTCCTGCTATAGAGGGAGGTTGGTTCTGAAATGTGTGCAGAGAAGCAGTTGGATGAAGGTGTTGTGAGGTGATGCTGACGATGTGATGGAGAACAGCATCGCCAGTCCTCTGAAGCCAGCAGGGCCCAGGGTGGAGGGACACAGGGCCCAGCACTGAGCCAAGCAGCTGGGAGGATAGGCCATAGGAAGGCAGGGACATTGCTGTGGACAGTGATAAGGAAGACAGGGGAAGAAAGGGGCTAGAGACTGGGTTTCTTCACCCAGTCCTGCAGAGCTGGGGAGCCAAGGGGTGAGGTGCAATATCATAAAGATCGGCTGCCTAGACCAGCACATCTTTGAAGCAAGCTGATTGGCCCAAGTCAAGAGTTCACAGACTGTTCTGTGCACAGAGGGATTTCTGCTGTTGCAGCATCCCTTCCAGAACCTGGAGGGAGGTACATGCTCTTCTACTTTCAGGTGTCCCGGGAGTCTCTGGGAGAGTCTCTCTCTCTCTCTCACTCTCTCTCTCTCTCTCTCTTTCTCTCTCTCTCCCCCCCCTATTCCCCTCCTTTCAGCTAAGGAGGACCTTTGATCTGGTCCAGCAGCTGTCCCCCTAGCAGCCACTGGTGATCCAAAGGCCTGAGGCATGGGGGGTTTCAGGGTGAGCCGGGCTCTCAGGTGGACTTAGAAGGTGGGTGTCTATTTAATATATTTCTAGGAGCACAAGAAAATATTCACTAACCCCAAATGCAAATGGTGTCTGAGATGCCCTAAGTTTTTTTACTACCCTTCACAGTAACATGATTCATAATTTCTTAGATGAGTTAATGAACATATTGATTTATTTACTGGGTCCTGATGGCTTCCCGTCTTTGAGTCTTCAGAGAAAAATCTTTGTGCTGTAAGTTGTTCCATCTGACGCCTTAGCTGGACGTAACTTTTCTCACCCTTCTAGGCATCTGGAGACAAGGTTCTGGGGAAGAATGGGCAATGTGCAGGGGGCTGGGGATTGGAAGCGGGAGAATGATAAGAGGAAGGAACACACTCTTCAGTGAAGGCGTTCCCCCTGTATGGATGGCCTGGAGATGGTCACCACGATGCTCTTTTCGGGGAGGATTTGCCACCCAGCCGCAATGGTACAGTCAGCAGAAGGTGTCCAGATGCGAGTGCTTTCAGGGTCAGCCTCAGTGGTGGAGAACTTCACTCAAGGTCACACCCTTGTCAGGCAGCCCACCTCATGACAGCTCAAGGTGGGGCACACGACCCTGACAATTCTGCTTGACCCAGGACTGGGTTGAACAGTAACGCTCACTCAGAGCTGCCTGCCAGGTTGGTCAAGGCTTAGTCCCAGCCCCCAGGCAGCTTAATGCCCCCAAAGTCAAGAAGGTGGGTGTGCATCCCAAACACATCTTGACAAATTAAATCAGTAGATACAAGTGTGTGCTGACTGGGGGGATGATATCAGAGATGACTGCCTGTCTTTGAGCCTTCAGCTGCCCAGAACGAAGACATCAAGCCCATTCCTGCCTCAGGGCCTTTGCACTTCCTGTTCTCTCTGCTTACAGTTCTGGAGTTTGTGCTCAAATGTCACCTTCTCAGAGATCTTCCTTGACCCTTATCTCCACCCCACTCCTACAATTGAAAGAACCCTTTACCCATCTCTAAGACGTTCTATCAAGTACTGTGTTGTTTGTTATTTTCTGTTACCATGGAAATAAAAGGTAACTTGGATACCTTATTTTTTGATAACTATGGATACTTGTTTTTCAATGCCTGTCGATTCCCACTAGAACATAAACCCCACAGAATCAGGGACCTTTATATTTTGTTTGCCTCTGTGTTCCCCAGACCTTGCAAGGTGTTTAAAGCAAGTACTTGACAGATAATGAATGAATGGAATGGACCAATATTTATTGTGTGAAAATAATAGAATCTATCTAGAATTTGATAATATATTGTTTCCAATATATTAATTTTTGCTTTTCCATTTGAGTTAAGTGATACTGGTTTTCACCTAGAGAAGGGATAGACAAACTTTTTTTGGAAAAGGTGAGTTGGTAAATATTTTTGCCTTGGCAGGTCATAAGATCTCTATTGAAACTGTATAACTCTGCTGTGGAATGCAAAAGCAGCCCTGGGCAATATGTAAATATGTGGGTGTGGCAGCACTGCAATAAAACTTTATTTAAAAAAACAGATGGCTGTCCCTGACTGAGTAGTAATATAAAATTTCCTATAAAATAAATTTATTGAAGTAAAAAAGGAAGTCTATTGAAATAAAAATATCAACTAAATAGCTTTACAGAAACCATATGAAAATTCCTGAAGTTCAAAAAACTCAGTTCTAATTTTTCTTGCATCATCTGTGGCCACAGCTGTGGGAATGAGGGAGGTTGAAAGGGAGAAACTCCTTTAATTTAATGCAGCTAAACATTGTGGGAGGCTCACACTTAGATATTCCCAGGGCCAGCGTCCTGCTTTTTCTCCTGCAGTTACGCTTCCTATTTCCTTTCCATCTCCAGCTCTGGTCCCAGAACTCAGGGCTGTAATAGAATGCTCTTGTCTGGGTAAGCTATCCTTTCATGGGGTTTAAATTACCCCCAGGGCCAGTGTTGGTCATGGCCATGCTTACCTAGGTCATAAATATATCCTGAACTTAAACATAAAAATGGCAGAGCACTGAAGAGGTAGGGGTGGCCGAAGGTGACAAGGTCAGTCTGAAATTCCTAAATCTTTGGGAATAAGAAAAGCTCAGGTCTACAGTGCCCTTGTTCTAAGTACTTTACATGTATAAGCTGATTTGATCTTCAGTCATCATATCATAATATTATCCCCATTTTACAGATGGGACTGAGGCATCGAAACCTAAGTAAGCTGGCCAAGGTTACTCAGCTACCAAGAGGCAGGGTCAGCGTTCTAACCCAGTAGGGCAGTACTGGAGTCCTTGCTGCTAATGTAGACAGCTGTGAGGTTACATTTTTCTCAGGGGCATAGCTCTGGTGGGGTATCCCAGCAGTATACAAACACATCCACTCTTCTTTCTCCATAGCCTTAAAAAAAATCATTTATTATTTTTTTATTGAGCTGAAATTCATATAACATATAATTAACTAATTTAAAGTGTACAATTCAGTGGCATTTAGTGTATTCACAACGTTATGCAGCACCACCTCTCTACTTTCAATACTTCTTCATCTAGAAGATCTGTACCCATTTAGTAATCACTCCCTATACTCAAGTAGTAGCACGTAGCAGAACTTCATTCCTTTTCATGGTTGAATAATATTTTATTATATTTATTGTGAGTATACACCATACCCTACCCTGGCTGGTTTGGCTCAGTGGATTGAGCGTCGGCCTGCGAGCTAAGTGTCGCTGGTTCGATCCTCCAGTCAGGGCACATCAGAGAAGGAAAACTCTGACTCCAAAAAACCTCCGCTGCCTTGCGGCATACCTCTTCAGGGGAAAGGCTAAGGGAGTAAACCCCGACAGAAAATCCGGAGCCGGAGTCCCTAAGGCGGTTTGACGTTGTAGTCAACACCGGCAACTCCTGTGGCGCACCTGAAGCCAAGCTGTATTGACTCCGTCTTTCCCTTGGACCCTTCAGCTGCGAAGAGAGGGGGGGTCTGCTGCATGGGCAACAGCAGACCCTCCATATCACCCTGCCCAGGCTCTGTAGCTTCAGCTTCACTGGAGAGGACACTCCAGCGTCATCACAAGATGTTGATTCAACACGGGAGGAGACGGATACCTTGTCACTCCCGAGTCGGACTGCACAGCCATTCTCGGCGGTGCAGATAGACTCTCAAGAAGCTACACCATCGTCTCTCGAGACGGACGGCTGCCGACGATACACCATACCCACCTGCCCCAATCTACTGGCAACCGCTAATTAGCTTTCTGTCTCTATGGATTTGCCCATTCTGGATATTTCATATAAAAAGAACCATAGAATATGTAATGTTTGTGTGTAACTTCTTTTACTTAGCATGTTTTAAAGGTTCATCCAAGTAGTAGCCTATATCAGTACTTCATTCTTTTTCATGGCTGAATAGTATTGTATTTATCGTATGTATACACCATACATTTTTTACCCAGTAATCTGTTGATGGGCATTTGGGTTGTTTCTACCCTTTGACTCTTGTAAAGAGTCTTGCTATGAACATTTATGAACAAGTATTTATTTGAGTACCTGTTTTTAATTTTGGGGGGTTTAAACCTATGAGTAGAATTTCTGGGTCATATGGTAATTCTATCTTTAACTTTTTCAGGAACCTGCAAACTGCTTTCCGTTTTACAGTCTCATCAGCAATGTATGAAGGTCTTTATTTCTCCACATTCTCTCCAACATTTACTTTCTTCCTTTTTTTCATTACTGTCGCCATCTTAGAGAATTTGAAGTGGTATCTCACTGTGACTTTGATTTGCTTTTCCTTAATGATTAATGATGTTGAACATCTTTTCATGTGCTAATTGGCTATTTGTCTATCTTTGAAAAAATGTCTGTTCAAGGCTTTTGCCCATTAAAAAAAATTGGGTTGTTTTCTTTTTGTGGTTGACTTGTAAGTATTCTTTACGTATTTTGTATATTCAACCCTCAATAGATACATATTTTGCAAATATTTCACTCCCATTCTGTAGGTTGTCTTTTTACTTTCTTAATAATATCATTTGGTGCTACATGTTTTTAAGTTTTATGAAACCCAACTTACTTATCTTTTTCTTTAGTTGTTCGTATTTTTGCTGTTAAGTCTAAGAATCCATTGCCAAATCCAAGGTCATGAATATTTACCCCTCTGGTTTCTTCTAATGGTTTTATTTCTGATGTTTAGATTGTTGATGCATCCCCATAGTTTTAATATCTTTCCAGCACCCCAGCAGCTTCCCGTGTCAGGGCCAGCTTCGTGAGTGAGTGACCCCAGCATTTGAATAGGGCCCCACGCCTAAAGGGCTCCACTCCTGATTTAATGCTCTGCTGTCACTGTCTTGAAAGTCTTAACTTTTGAGCACGGGGCCTTGCATTTTCATTTTGCGCTGGACCCAGGTAAACCTCACCCTCTTCTTCCGTGGCAATAAGTTTTCCAAGGTTCAGCTCAAGTTCTACCTCCTCCAGGAAGCTCTCCTTGACCCCTTCCCACGTTCCGGATAATCTTTTCTTCTCAGTTTCCATGGGGGTTATGGCCTGTACACACCACTCAGTACTTTGTCACATTAATCACACTCTGCCCTTGCTTGTCTCTCATTTTCCTGTGCACAGACTTCTGTCTCTCCCATCTGGTTATAAACTCACTGGAACTTAAAAAGATATTCTTTCAGCTAGGCACTGTGATGGGGGACAGTGAGGATTATATTTTATCTCTTCTTTCCAGCTGCAAGTTCCTCTATTTACCTTGGTGTCCCACGGCCACAACATATCAAGCCCAGGGGCTCTGTCAGGTGATAGTTCAATCAATTCTGGCTGGCCTTTTTCTAGTCTTCCTCTCTGTCTGTCTCTATCCAGGTGGCTTTGCTCTACCCCAAGATTCTAGAATGTTAAGGTGAGGAGAGATCTGATAACTCATCTGGTCAAATCCATCTTTGGATGGAGAGGTCCCAGGGAGGTCTAGAGTCTTACTCAAGGGCACACAGTTTATGGGGGGCCCAGCGGAGAATGCAGGACACTTTCCTGTGCAATCACCTCCACCCCTTCATCCCTCCCTTTTCGGACAGATGTAGACCTTCCTGTGATTGCAGGTGGGAAGTAGCCCTTTTTCTGTCTGGAGCAGCTGGTTGGATTTTCTCTGAGAACAGCAGTCCATCAACTCAATTAGAATGGCTCCCTGGAGTCCCCCTGAGAAGCTCCAGAACCCAGCTGCCTGTCAGCCACCTTGTTAAACTGGTTTCCAGATGTCTCCACTTCAAATTGAGGAAGCAGGAAGAGGGTGATGGGCTGGGAGTTTGTCTGTTTAATGTGTTCTGCCTGGTCTGTGATAAATAACACTGTGCCCCAGTGGAGCAGGTTGTTTTCTGGAGATGGCAGTGATATGGAGGATGTCCTCAGTGAGATGTTGTGTAAGGATGAGAGAAGCCAACAGACAAATAGACCAGAACATCTGGGGGCAAGACAAGAGGGAAAGGATAGATAGACAGACAGTTGGAAACTGAGCTGGGGTAGGGGGAAACCAACTTTATCTTAACGTGATTACATCTGCAAAGACCCTATTTCCAAAAAAAGTCACAGTCACAGGTACTAGGGGTTAGGACTTGAAAATTTCTTTTAAAAGGACACAATTCAACTCACTACTATGAAGATATATGGAATAGTATAGGTGGTAAGAAAAATGAAAACAAAAGCAAATTGCCAAGGACACATGTATGACACATATAGTACTCAGGCATTTTCCTCAAAAAATGGAATTTTAACTTAAGGTTTAGACCTCTTGCCTAACCCTTGATATCCCTCCTCCCCCACCTGCCCTCTTCCCTGTCTCAGACACCATTCCTATACTTTTAGAATTCCACTGGACTTTGTAGTTGGGATGATTCTAAAATTGTTTGAAGTTTCCAAAGAGACACCATTTGGGGAACAAATATTCTATTTTACCCAGAAAAGCAGAGCTGACTCTTGTCTTGTAGCCTGGATTCATTTCTTAGATCAGAGCTACCTGCCTCACACGTGTGTAAGGAATGTGGTGAAATTACCTTAAAATGAAACATGAAATTCCACTGAATTATCAGCAGGGTCATGTGGAAAGGCACGCTCTGGGTGTCTGATTCACCATGGACATTGGGCTCAGAATGTCTTGTCCTCCAAAGACCCTTCTTAAATCTGAGATAATCCTTCAGTGTTAGTTAGGACTCTTGGTGTCACGCATATGAGTTTATCGCCAATAACTTGTTTCCCAAAGGGGATCTGCTAGCTCATGTTATTGGGTATTTCAAGGAATGGTCAAACTTTAGGTATAGCTGGACCCAGAAGTTCATTGATATTATCAAATCTCTCTCTCTCAGCAAAATGCCCCCGTGGGTTCAAGAGAAGGAGAGAGCCTAGCACATTTCAGGAGTGATCCTGTTAGTTCATCCTGAATTCTGCATCTATCACTGTCACAATCTCATGGCTGAAGGGAAGGGATTGTCTGATTGGGCAAGCTGGAGTCATGAGCCACAATGGAATGACAAGGAAGCTCTAGCTACTATAACAACAAACCCTGGAAATCTTAGTGGCCTGACACAATAGAAGTTTAGTCATATGAAGTTCAATCAGGAGAACATTGTCAAGCATACAGGCTGTGGGAAGTTCTGCCATCTTCAACATGTCGCTTCCAAGATCACCAAGAACATCAACATTCAACCAACTAACAGGAGAAGAGAAACTGGACCAGCATACAGGAGTTTCCTTGAAGGGCCAAGCCTACATTTCATTGGCCAAAACTTGGCCACATGCATAAACCTTAGTATTGTCTTTCTAGACAATGCAGACTGGCTTTGAGCTCAGCAGGAAAGGAAATAGGTTTGTTGACTGGCTAGCCATTCCTGCCTCAAGTCATACTGCTACGCAGCATTATCAGAAAATGAGGGAGAGACTGAATTCCTTTCCAAAGTCAGGAATTCAAAGCAGATTTTTAAAAAATATCCTCCAAACTAACTGATGGGCTGTTTCAGAATGACTAACCTTGCTGCATTTGACTATCCTGGTATCTGGTACAGACAGGCACTCTTGTGTATTGCTGTGTGACAAACTATCCAGAAACTTAATGGTTTACAACTAGAATTGTGTTATAATTTTTCTTACATGTCATTATTTCATGGGTCAGGAATTTGGGCAGGGCTCAGCTGGGCAATTCTTTTGTTCCATGTTGTGACACCTAGAGTCACTCAATGGTATTCAGCCATCAGATGGCCTGGACTGGAGGGACTAGGACGGCTCCACTCTCACGTCATGAGCCTTGATGGGGATGGCTGCTAAACTGGGCTCAGCTGGAGCCGCCTTCCTCTCAGGCCTGTGGCCTCAGACCTCACTATGTGGTCCCTGCTGCAGCGTCTTCATGCTTTTTCTGTGGTGGTTCAAAGCTCTGAGAGTGTTCCAAGAAACCTAGGAACAAGCTATAAGGCTTTTCAAGACCTAGCCTCTGAAGCTGTAGGGTGTCACGTCTGCCACATTTTATCACCAAGTAAGCCACCAGCCTAGACCAGATTCAACATGAGGGGAATAAAACCTTCCTTCTCAAATGTGGCCAGCAGCAATCAGTCTCACATTCTTTCTAGCCACATGACTTTTTCACGTGGGGTCTTTGACTTTGGGAGCCTTTCCTTCTCTATGAGTGGCCACAAGATGTGAACCGTTACTGCCACACCCTCTGCCGGCTATCCTGGCCATTTAGTTCTGGTGTGGCAGTTTCTGTCTGGAGAGTAAAATAGGTGTTCCAACAGAGGACAGAACAAGAGGATCGTGGAGGGAGGGTGGTGTGTGCGTGTGTTGAGGGGTGGGGGATGGGGTTGGGAGCAATTAGGAGCAATTAGAAGGGGGGACCCACCCCTGAAAGTAGTACCTAGCTAAAGTCGGCAGTCAGTATAACTGATATCAATATACTAGGCCTCATTCTGAAAGGTTTACATGTATTAACTTGCTAACTATTTTTAACAACCCTATTATAGAAGTACCGTAATTATGCCATTTTATAAAACAGAAAGCTGGGATACAAAGAAGTTAAGTAAGTTGCCTGGGCTCATACTGCTGGAAAGTGAGGAACTAGTCCTCAGACCTAGGCAACTGGGCTACAGAGGCCATGGGACTGTATCAAGATGCTTCAAACTAGTAATTGCCTTTGTAACACTATGACCCTTGTGCTTCCTGTCATCTACAGAGAGGGTCGCAAGTCTGTCCTCAGCGTTACCAAGTTTGTTTACTTCTGTAGAAAACAAAAAATGTCTGTAACTTTTCAAGAGTGAGCTAACAGTTCCTATCTTCGGCTACCTCTTTACGTTAGGGTAATGCCACTTATCTCCCGTGGTACTTTAGGGCTCGTATGAAAATTAAACCAAAGAAATGTGAGGCAGTGCTAAGCACCTGAATGTGGAAATCCGAGGTCTGTTTTCTTCTCTGAGTCAGCAGGGACTAGAAACCCTGCAAAATCCGGACTTTTCCAAGGAAAAGCTCCTGTGGGTTCCCATCAAGGCCTCTCATCTCTCCTAACCCCACATCCTGACCCCTTGTTTCTGCAAGTGTTCACTTTGCAGCTGTCCTTCTACACCAATTTTCTTCTGAGCAGAAACAGAAAGCCCCCAGGGAAGAGCGAGCTGGAATCTTCCGGGCATTTTCTAGGATGCGGTGGTTGAGGCTGCTTGGCAGAGCTGAGCACCAAGGCCTTGGCTTCCCGTAGGATCTGTTTATAGCCCTCCGGCCTGTCTCTTTCCTTCCTTCTATGGGGATGGCAGATGGCCTGTCTTTTTAATAATTTAAAAAAAAAAAAAAGTCAGAGGGAAGTCAGACTCAGCAGGAAGAATTTGGAATCATCCAGGCAGCACAACTGAGCTGTGAATTTGTTTGTTTGGAAATTGTAAATGGTGTTTTCCCATTAAGCATGCCTGCGGCCTCAGCCCTTCCAGGAATCTGCCAGGGCCTCTCCTAATGATTTTCATCAGCAGGTCTCGGCTGTGTGGTGGATGAATGGGAGCCCCGGACACTCCCAGCCACCTGTACTCATAGAACTGTACCTCTCAGGACCGCCCCCAAACCCAATCTCTTCTTAGCTTCACAGCAGCCCTGGGAGGCAGAGATCCCAAATGCTCATGCAAATTAGTTGGCAAGACCAGATTTGGGTCATTTGGTGAAAAAGAGGAATGCGCAGCACTAAGGAGAAAGATAAAGGCCTCTAAGAAGCAATGGCAGAGGTCCTGAACACTACTTTGTTGCTCTATGCTGTGGAGTGTGGAACTGACTGTTCACCCATTTACTCTCCATTTGGTGGAGGCCAGGAGCAGCAGAGGAGGAAGGGCTGGGCTGGAGGTCCAGGACAGCAAGTTCCAATCTTGGCCTGATACCTTCAGCCAAGTAGGCTTCACCTGGTCATCTTCCTTTTCTGGGTCTCAGTTTATCTGAAAAAGAGCAGAACTGAATTTTATAGTTGGAAGGGTTGGAAAAACAATAATTCCTGTATATGACCTGATTCCCTGTGGAGGTACAGAAATATCTCAGAGGCAAAGATGGCTGTAAACTTTGGGGAGGGGACCAAAATAGATGGGACATCTTGCTTTAGAAAGACTGTTAACATATAAGTAAACTTGGGCAGCATGGAATTGGCTGAATAGGCTCAAATATAGGTGTTCAAGGCCATTCTCTGATCCTAAACGGTCCACTAAAGACCTGGGGCTTTAGAGAACATCTATTGGACTTCCCTAGACCCCTCAGCATCCCTCTTCCCTTGCTTAATGCTGAGTCAGGGTCTCCTAGAGAGTGAGTAGAAGCAACTCTGATCTGTGAGTAGCTGGTTGAGCAGAAGGGTGGTCCACACAGCACCAGCTCTGCCCAGCTAAAGACCACAGTATCTCAAAACCTCTGATTCTGACAGAAAAGCCTGGGAATGAACATTCCAGAGACTCAGGGAGGTAAGAAAGCTACCCCCCACCTCCACATCTTCCCTCCATCTCTCCCCCAGTGTTCTTGCCTGGTCAACGCTGGGTCCCACTGACCAGCTGCCACTAGGGCGAGTCAGCCCAGCAGATGGTGTGAGTCCTGGAGGGGATCATGTCAGCCAGCAGCACAGACTTAGCAGTGACTATGAATTTGGGACATTCTGTTCCCAGAGTTTCCAGCTCTCTCCCTCTCCTCCCTCTATGTCTTCATTATTCATCTAGCTTCAGGCACTTTCTGCTTTCCGTCCCCATTTCCCTCCTTTTTTAAACGACCTCTTCCTTTTCCTATTTTTTTTCCCTCAGCCTTTGCTGGGACAAATGTTAGAGGTAGGACCCTCTATGTCACCATAGTGTCACCAGAAGGAGAGCCAGGACATCCCATTTTTCTGAATAGAGAGTCCAGAGAGTCACGGGTTGAAGGAGGTGCTCAGCTCCTGGTGAAAACCACGGCTGAATACCCGTGGGTGTGCTGAGAGCAATGCCATCAGGAGCAGTGGGGTCGAGGCCAGCGAGCTCTCAGGTTCTCTGCCCGAGAAGGCCAAGGAGAAAGCTCCAGAGCTCCGAGGGCTTCATTGCAGATGCAGAGCTGCCCCTTATCCTGCACACTCCGTCCCCCCTACCACTGGGAAGGAGATATGGCCATGCCTGTGTCCACCCCTCCCCTACCTCCTCCTTTTTTCTGTAAACTCCTTCTGGTTGGCCTGAGCCTGAGGCCCAGGGTGTTCCTCTGTCTCCCCGTTAGGAGCCCTGGGTCTTTGGGAGACCAGCCAGTGCAATGGCAGAGCTGAGGTTGGTCTCACCTCCTTCCACTAGCTGTGAATTTAGCCTCTCTTGCCTTTGCCTCCCCTAGAATCCACACCCCATAGGAGAAGGCTACAGTCACTGTGACCTTGTGCAAGTCATTTTCCTTCTTTGGCTTCAATTAGCTTCTCTGTGAAAAGAGAGAGTGGAAGTGCACATCCTGGGGTCCTTAGCTCTGAGCACCCATGGTTTTACTTGGTTCAGCCCAGACTGGTTCTCGGGGCGGTGTCTAAACACATGCTGAGAAGAACGTTCCATAACTTGGAACACCATGAACTTTTGTGAAGACAGTGCAATGAAAACAGGGTTTGCTTTCAGCTGGGGGCATTGAGAAATGCTCCAGTGACAGGTAGTCCTTGGAAATGAGTGTTGAGGAGAGGGTAGAGTATGGGCAGTCAGAGATGGAGGTACAGCAGAGGACACAGAGGCAAGGTCTCAGACAAAAACAGGAGGAAGGTCCATTCGAGGAAGGAGGGGGACACTGTGTAAAGGTGAGTCTTCTGAAACTTCTTATGAAGCCCTCATAAGCAATGTACCCCTAAGAGCAAGGGAATAGTAGAAAGCTCCCAAATAACAAAAGGCTAGGATGGGAGGTGTCTACTACTTGTTTTGCTTTTACCAAGTATTTGCAGCTTTTTCTCTTCTGATCTGGCTTTAATATTTCCAGCTTCCTCCCTTCCACCAGGCAGGGGGCAGGGGATTACTTCCTAGGGGCTGATAGCACATAAGGCATTTTTTTGCTTAGCCTCTGTGACTTTAAATGTGTCCTAGGGCATGGAGCATCCACCCTGCTCTGTCTCCAGGCATGTCCAAGCTGTCATCTAAAATTGCCCAGGCAGCATTCTTGGCTCTGACACCCATACCCCGGGCTCTCCTTCCCCAGCCCTATTGTTCCCTTTGAGCTGCCTCCACCCCCTTCTTACTGGAAGATGCTGACAAGGCCTGCCACTGTACAAGTCAGACTGTGACTTCAGCTAGATGCTATGAATCAGAGCCTCTGCTCATGCAGAATGAAGACCCTTGAGAGCTTCGTGTGAGCCAGGCACTATGCTCAGCCCTGTGGGGGCACCTTCAGATGAGTAAGTAAGGTCTTCCTTCAAGAAGTCTATGGCCCAGGACAGTGTAGTTAAGGTGCCCCACCTCAAATGCCTAGACATACAGTAGGTGGCCCAAGTGGCTCAATGGGGGATAATAGAGAACAGTAGAGATCAGCTGCATTCGAGTCTTGCCCTCACTCACTGAGCTCCAACTTGTTAGCACCATGCAAAAATGTGGGCTAAATGTGCTCAATGCTTTTTTTTTTTCAATGAGAAGCTGAAATCTGGATTTTAATGTGAAATTTCTCAATTTTAAAAAATGGCACACTGTCTGAATATAATTTATCTGTGGGTGAAAACATTCCCATTTTCTTATTCACTGACAAATTCCTGAAGACATGTTTGTGGAGTGATCGAAGAAGGGAAGGAATGAGATGAGCTGATCCCTGGAAGTTGCTGTTCCTTATTTGTGCACACACTGGTTATTATACTGTTTTCCACCTGCAGTATGGGCCTAGGCCTTGTTTGTACCCAAGCAATTAACCAGATAACTATCTCCTTGGAACATTAGTCATACAGACAAGACAACGCAGGAGTGATGGATTCATGTGCATCACTCCTCTGGGGTTTTCAGTGGAGTGGATTCCTCTGCCCTCTCTCCTTTGTATCCAGGGGCACAAAAGGACACCACAAACATTTTCCTTATAGTCTGAAGCCTGATGTTTCTCAGCCAAGCCAAAGTTGAGAACAGGGCTTAGGAATCCCCAAAACCCTTCACTTCACAGGCACACCAGTATTTACTTCATGTGAAATATATATCTTTATTCTATTGATTATGCATTCAGTGCCCTATAAGATTATAGGTACATACATGTACTGTGCTGTGTTCTTGGCAGGTGTATCAGTGTTCTCCAAAGAAACAGAACCAATAGGATGCATATATGTACATGTGTGCATACATGTACATACATAACAACATATATATGGAAGAGAGAGAGAGAGAAATTTTAGTAACTGGCAACTGGCTCATGCAATTGTTGGGGCTGGCGAGTTTGAAATCTTCAAGGAAGGCCAGCAGGCTTGAGACCCAGGGAATAAAGTTGCAGTCTTGAGTTTGTAGGTAGCCTAGAGACAGAATTCTTTCTCCTTCTAAGGATCTCAGTCTTTCCTCTTAAGGTTTTCAACTGATTAGATTAGGCCTATCCCCATGTACAGGGTAATTTATTTTACTCAAAGTCTGCTGATGTTAATTGCATTATATCTTCACAGCAACATCTGGACTTGTATTTGACTAAACAATTGGGCACCGTAGTCTAGCCAAGTTGACACATAAAAGTAACCAGCACAGTAGAGTTACCATCTCAGGTTGAATTGTTACCAGAGTGTTCTAAACAACTCGATAAGCAACCTAGTGCCTAACAAAGATTGTTGTATGGCTGTGGTCAATGGTGGTCAAGACAAATGTTCAGATAATAATATTTTCAGTATTATTTCAGTCTCTTGATTTTTTTTTGTTATCTCTCACAAGTTGACTTAATAATTAGCCCAAATGAGATATCAAAGAGTTTTCATATTCTGTAACAATTCCAATCAATTGTTGGTGGCTGCTTGGTGATATATATTCTAAAAAAGCCCAAGGCTGACCTCAGCTCAGTGAAAAAAGTATCATGTGTAATGATCCATGTCTGCAATGGGAACTGGCATGGGTTGGGTTGAGTGGTGTTGGTGGCATCCATGATCAGGACCAAATTTTCATTAGCGAAGAGGGAGAGGATCAGAGAGGAGAACTTACTTTTATGAGCTCACACAACAAGCATCAGTCAGGCTGAGAAGCAGTAACTAGGAGTTCAGTCTCCTAAATCATGGTGCAGAGTCTCCCTATCAAATAAGAAATAGCTAATGTATACCAATCAATTGCTAATTATCCAGAAAGTTTTCTCATTTCCCCTATGATGTATTTTTTTAATTAAAAAATTTTTTCAATCTCTCCTAAAGGAAGCCCATCTACACCCTAATTCTGGACCTTCAAATTTTCTATGTATTTTAACTGTATTAAGCCTCAAGAAAATTTTATAATCTATTACCATGATGTCTAATATGGTAACCATTAGCCCCACATGGCTACTGAGCATGTGAAATGTAGCTAGTGTAACTGAGGAATTGAATTTAAAATGTTATTTAAATTTAAAAAATTAAATTTATACAGTCACATGTGACTAGTAGCTATTGTACTGGATAGCACATGTATAGGTCATTTCAACCATTTAAAAAGTTCTGTTGAACAACACTAACCTAAACAGATGTCCAATTTATTATTTTCTTTCTTTGCCTCTTTGTTCCTACTAGCTAAATTTTCAAAGGCTTGACATAAAGAATATTTTTCTTTCTGCCCGCCGCCCCCCACCCCCCGGGAGGAAGGGGTTATAAGGGGACTACAGTAGTCCCTCTCTATATCGTGGTTCACTTATTGCGGATTCACTGTATCACGGGATTTTAAAAAATATTATATTTAATTATTTATCGCAGATTTTTCGCTATATCGTAGGATTTTGCTGTACTGTATATGTATGTTGTTAAGGTTACGTAGCTTTAAGAGTGTAGAATAAATGTAAGGTTCCTACTTCACAGGGGCGTCTAGAACGTAATACCCACGATGTGAGGGAATATTGTAACTGGCAATGGGAAAAAAAAATACAATAAAGATTAAATTAAAAAAAAATATTTGTTTTTAGCCTTAATTCCCAGTTTCTTTTGACCATTTTATTTTAGTTTTTTAAGCTTCCTTTTTGCTCATGTCCAAATCAGGGCTATGCTTGAGGTAGGATCTGAAGAGCTATGTTGCAGGCAGCCTTTTCTGTGTGCATCAGGGGCTGGAAAATGGGGCTGCCTGTGTTGGCAGGGAGGGAGCCCTTGGGAAGACCGGCAAAGCCAATGCATGTTGGCCCCTCAAACTGAATTTTTGTATCTTCCTGGTTTTAAGATGTCAAATCTTAACTCCTGCTCCATTTCTATACCCCTTAGTTTGAATTTTTTGATTCTTTTTCTCTTGCCTTATGTCAGCTCAAATGTTAACAGTCTTCTCTTACTACTTGTTTGCTATCCATCAGACCTCAGCTTTGATACAAGGAAAGGGCTTCCGAGTCTTCTCTGAAATCTTATGGCCCTCTCCTTGCTTTTCTTTGTGAACTTGACCACATGGAAATAGGCTTTTCATCTCCAGCCCTGTCACTCATACCAGATATATAGAGCATGTTACTTAACTTCCCTGTGCCTCAGTTTCTTTGTTTGTAAAATGTGGGTGACACTACTAATAAGACCTACCTCCCAGGTTGTTGAAGGATTAATGCACAGTGTGTAGCAGCCGGCCTGGCCTCAGCAGGTTCTAGGTGAACATCGGATAGAATAAAACTGCCAGTGTCTTCTCATTTCTCTCCCCCAATAGACTGTAAACTCCTTAAGGGCAGGGGTTCAGCATAATGCCTGGCAGGCAGTAGGACTTCCCTAAATATTTGCTTAATGAACAATCGAGTGAATGGCTGAGGTCAGATCATCACTTCTCTTTCAAATGTCCCTGTGTGAACTTTCAGATCAATTCCACACTCCACACCTGGCTTCTGGCAATCACTGCCTCCTGTATCTTTTGCCCCTGCTTATTCTCCTTTTCTGAGTCCCTCTCCTGATGGGGTCCCTTAGAGGTCATTGAATCCAGTCCCCTATTTTTAGCAAGTTCTGACACCCATTCAACCTCTGCTCCAACTTGGAACCTGGGCCTGGGGAAGACATCCAACACAAAGATTTTAAAAATTCTCCCAAACAGGGATTTTTCTCTCCCTTTAGGAAAGTCCCAGGGCTGCAGACATGAGAGCATCGGCGTGTCTTCCATGACGCATTCCCTGGGCACTGCAGCAAGAAAGTGGGTGGGTAAGAGCAGACACTCTCACTGGCCCCCTCCTGGATGGATTTGGGTGAGGGCCACTCCTTTCTGCCATCTTAGCTGTGATTATATAAATCTAAAAACAGCCTTGCCTTCTAGCTTTATCATGTTTCGCCGTCCCTTCCTCCCAAATTTTCTCCTGGCCTAGGGGTGGTTTTGTCTTGTCTTTGGCCCTTTCTGAAATATCAAACCCCATTGCATCATGGTGCGCTAACCAACAGCTTGTCCACGCCAAGAACTTAGACAGTGTGGCAGGTTCTTAAATTCTCCAGAGGTTCCTGTTCCAGAGAGAGACTCACAACTATGTAGCGCCAACGTGGCCTTTAAGATGCAGTGTGAACAAGGAATCCCATCAACCCACAGCCCTCTAGGCTCAATGTTCAAACCATTCCCTGGCCTGTCTGGTAGTTCCACAGAGCACGACCAATGCATTGTAAATGCCCTTTAGACCTCCTCCCGTCGCTTCCTCCCCAGCTGCCTCCCTTTCCCCAGCTCTCTACTATCATCATTTTCCTCTTGGAAGCCACAGCTCAGACATCAGGCCAGGTAAGATGGCAATTCAGTGTGGGCTTGACCTGACTTGGCTCCAGATACTGCTTTCTTGACCAGAAGGGCGTTGTCTGGCTCAGGTTGCCCATTCTAAGGGTCCCTTTAATTTCTAAGAATTAAAGCTAGAAATATTTGACATTAGGAAGATTTCTGTCTGTGGCAAGATCCAGTTCTCTCTTCTTTTCTCCTTCCCTTTTTCCTTCCTTCTTTCCTTGCTTCCTTCCTTCCTTCCTCCCTCCTTCCACAGTTACTGATTGTCTGGCTCTCAGGTACCAGACAGTTGCTAAAGAAAAAAACTTTAAATGGTCTCAATTCTTGTTTTCCAGACCTTACCTTAAAGAGGGACTAACATACCCATAAGCAGATAACTATAAACGAATATGAACAGTGCGATCACTGAAATAGTCACAGGGTACTATGGGAGTTGGAGTCTCCCACAGAGGGACTTAAGCTAGGCTGTGCAGAAGGCAGTTTGGCTCAAATGAAAAGTGGTTTCCAAACCCTGACCTGCAGATCTGTGGCATCTCATGCTAAATTTTTCATGGGTGAAACAAAGAAATGAGAAAAATGTGGACAATGTAGTATCAGTCTATGAATTCACATTTTACAGAACATACTGTTTTTATTCTGGGATTCTGCACCCTTTTGATGACATATAATGATGAATTATGTGATAATGACAGTAATGATGATCACTGTTATTTTCGTGTCTGTATCTTTATTTGATAAAAATAAAGGGAACAATCACATATTGGTTCTCCAAAATTTTTGGAAATGTTATTGATCTATGAAGCAGTGTTTAGAAACATCTGGCTTAAAGCATGAGCAGGAGGTAGACTGGCAATGCATAAAACATTTGTCGCTGAGGCCACTGGAACTGAATTACTGCTGTGATGTTCCTCTGGCTTAATACACACACTGTTCTTCCTGCAGGAAATGTACAGTGTGGCTCTTCTTATACAAAGATGGTATCATTGGGCCAACACAGAGGATGTGTCTTGTACTATTTAATTGTTGGAAGTGGTGGAATTTTTGCTTAAACTTATATACTTTTATGCCTCCTCTTTCTATCAACCAAGGGAATGCATTTGTGAAATGGCTTACTGGGCAGGAGTACAGTTTATGGTCATGCAATGGAAAAAGAAAATGGTTCCAGTTGAGAATCAAATCCATGGCCTTGGTTTGTTAACTACCTTCACTAATAAGTTGAACTAACCAGTTACATACCAGCTGGTTATTCTAGGAACATGGTGGAAAGTGAAAGTGTGTTGGCATCGATCTGTAGGCAGAAGACCATCTTAGGGGTTATACAATTGTGCTTGACTTCTGAGACCCACAGTTTCCTGGCTGTGTAGCTTTGACTGTGTTGCTTCTATTTTCTGCCCTCAGTTTCTTCATCTACAAAAAAGAGGAGGCTGGACAACTTTAGACCAGTGGTTCTCTAACTTGAACATGTATTAGGACCACATGGAGGGCTTGTTAAAACCCAGATTACTGAGTTCTACCCACAGCGACTGATTCAGTAAATTTGGGTGGGGCCAAGACTCTGCATTTCTAAATGTTTCCACATGATGCTGATGCTGCTGGTCAAAGCATTACACTTTGAGGACCACTGGATTAGATACTCTTTCAAATTCTTCACGCCTAAAGTGCTATTGGTCATTTTTGCCTTTAAAGGATTTATAATATGATCAGCATTTTTTTCCAGTGAGAGAGAAGGAGATTGATGACTTTTTTTTTTTTTTTTGGCTTCTAATCCAATATTTATCTGACACCATCTGTGTACATATGACAGCAAGACAGAGAGAAATAGGCTTCCACTCTTCCCTTCGATGCTTTCCTGAGAACCTCTGTATAGTGCCAGGGCTCTGTTTCCTATAAGGCACTGTGTACAGCCAAATCTGCTATTTGTAGTCCCAGGGACAGGGAGAGTCTAGAAAATTGATATCAACAGATGGTGGTAAGTCTCTCCTTCCTCCAAGCACATTTTCAGGGCTGACTGGTGAAATATGATGTTGCAGAGAGAGGCCTATTTATATATACACACAGCAGAATGGATGAAGTGGTGTCCAAAAGGATTGCCTGCAGGTTAGCGTGCCCCCGCCTGGGTCACCGTCACCTCCTCCACGTTCCTAGCATAAAGCTTTGTTGATTAATCTCTTCCCACAGAGTCAAGATGGGTGCCAGACCAGAGGACAAAGGTAGATGTGGCTCCTATCCCCTGCAGTGCAGCCCCTGATGTAGACAGCTCTAGCGCTGGGCGGACACATAAGAACAAGGCTTAACTACACAAGGTGAAAAAGGAAAGTATTGAGGTTTTTTTGTTTGTTTGTTTTTGTTTTTTGGATTTGGTGACTATAGAGGAAAGTGAGACTACTGTACTTGTTCGGAGGGTAAACAAGAGGTGACTTGGAACATGCATGTGAATATTTATCTTGCCATATATACTGGCCACCTTTTCTTCTCCAGCTCACATCCTCTGAGCCTACATTCCTGCTTTGGACATCGCTTCAGCGAACAGCTGTGTGCAGGTGTGGCCTGCCGTGCTTCACCCCAGCTGCACTTACCTCCTGCCTTTGGCCCCAGGCTTCCCTGTTGTAGTACAGGAAGCCCGAGCGAGCCTGCTCAGCCGGTCTGAAGTGCTAGGGAATTAATGCTCTTGGGAGCAACCTTGGCCAATGGGGGACCTCAGTTAGGGGATAAATATTCTTGTCTTGTGTTTTCAGAAAATTCTGAGGCACATACTTCTTCAGAGGAACTTCAGCAAAACCGAGTTGCATTTGCCCACGGAACCATAAACGGCTCAATAACACACTCTTCATTTAGTTGTTTTGTTCTTTCAGGTCCTCTTCTTCTGAACTCAGGGGTCATTTTCCCCAAATAAACCACTTGTGTGAAAGCCCTTCTCTCAGGCTCTGCATTGTGGGGGACCCAAAGCTAAATGCTAAACACATTTCAGATTTTTGGTAGCATTTTAAGAATAAACAGCCCTAGCTGCTGTGGCTCAGTGGGTTGAGCGTCGGTCTGCGAGCCAAGTGTCACTGGTTCGATTCCCAGTCAGGGCACATGACTCGGTTGCACGTCAGGTCCCCAGTTGGGGGTGCGAGTGAGAGGCAACCACACAGTGATGTTTCTCTCCCTCTCCTTCTCCTTCCCCTCTCTCTAAAAATAAAATAAACAAACAAATGAATAAATTATTTAAAAAAGAATGAACGGCTAATATTTTTTTAACACAACTGGTGTGTGAGGATCCACATACTTTTTAAAAATAAAAATTAATTTTAATTTCTATTAAAGTAACACATACAGTTTAAAAAGTCAAATAGCACAACATGACATAATGAAACAATAATCCTCTATTATCCTCCTGCCTACTATCATCCCACTTCCCAGAGGCAAGCGAGTTTAATTCTTAGCAGTGTCTTTCTATTGTTCTAAGTACCATCAATTTGTCAATTTCAAGTATTATTTATTAAATGCCTATTATGCTGGATGATTCTTTAGTTTTTTATACTCCCCATACCACCCATCCCACTGCTTTAATTATATTTTATTAAATTATGATTAATATTTACATTATTACAACTATATACATATTGTTCATAGATTTTAGTAGGCTCTTGTATATATTTTTGTTTCCTAGAGTATATAACAATTTCTCATGTCTTTTTTTCTATTTCTTAGGTTTTAATATAGTTACTGTTATTTCCTCCCTCTCAAAAATATCTCTCAATACTGTCTTGTAGGTGACCAAATGCATCAGATTACCACCAATTGCATTTTTATCTTGAAGTCCTAGTGCCTGCCCCAGGCTCAGCAGGGCTGGCTAGACAGCTGTCGCTTTGGGCCTTTCTTCCTCTCTTTTCTTGGGGCTGTTTCTCTTCACTACTCTCCTGTGATATGGTCCTCATTTTCTAGTTTACTTCCTATTTTTTAAATCATATATTCAATAACATCTTAAGAAAGGATGGATGAATGGAAGGTAAGATTATTAAGACCTTATCTATCTGAAAAAGTTCAGCTATGTATATAATTCTAGAAATTTAAATTTTTACTCATGAATTTGAAGTATTGGTCCCTTGTCTTCTTGCCCCAAGTGTTGTTGCTAAGAATACTGAGGCCATTCTTTTTTTTTAATTTTATTTTATTGATTATGCTATTACAGTTGTCCTGATTTTCCCTCTTTCCCCCCCTCCATCCAGGAATCCCCACTCCCTCAGGCAATCCCCCCACAATTGTTCATGTCCATGGGTCATGCATATAAGTTCTTTGGCTTCTCCATTTCCTGTGCTGTACTTTACATCCCCATGGCTATTCTATAACCACCTATTTGTATTTCTTAATCCCCTCACCCCTTCACCCATTCCCCTACACCCACCTCCCATCTGGCAACCATTAAAATGTTCTCCATATCCATGATTCTGTCTCTGTTCTTATTTGGTTAGTTTGTTTTTTATATTCAGTTGTTGGTAGATATGTATTTTTGCCATTTTATTCATAATTTTGACTTTCTTCTCTCTCTTAAATAAGTCCCTTTAACATTTCATATAATAATGGTTTGGTGATGATGCACTACTTTAGTTTTTTTCTTGTCTGAGAAGCTCTTTATCTGCCCTTCCATTCTAAATGATAGCTTTTCTGGGTAGAGCAATCTTGGCTGTAGGTCCCTGCCTTTCATGACTTGGAATATTTCTTGCCAATCCCCTCTTGCTTGCAAAGTGTCTTTTGAAAAATTAGCTGAGAGTCTTATAGGAACTTCCTTTTAGGTAACTAACTTCTTTTCTGTTGCTGCTTTTAATGCTTTTAAGATGCTCTCTCTTTACCTTTAAGCTTTGGCATTTTAAATTATGATGTGTCTTGGAGTGGGCGTCTTTGTGTCCATCTTGTTTGGAACTCTCTGTGCTTCCAAGACTTGCATGTCTATTTCCTTCACCAAATTAGGGAAGTTCTCTTTAATTATTTTTTCAAATAGATTTCCAGTTTTCTGCTATTTCTTTTCTCCTTCTGGCACTCTTATGATGCGAATATTGAACCTTTTGAAGTTGTCCCAGAGGCTGCTTACACTATCTTCATTGTTTTTTTCTCTTGTTGTTCTGACTGGCTGTTTCTTCATGTCCCAAATCATTGAGTTGATTCTCAGCTTCACCCATTCTATTGTTGTTTTCCTGTAAATTGTTCTTTATTTCAATTAATGTAAACTTCATTTCTGACTGAATTTTTTTATACTGCTGAGGTCCTCATTAAGTTCTTCAAGCATTCTTATAACCAGTGTTTTGAACTCTGCATCTGATAGGCTGCTTATTTCCATTTTATTTAGCTCCTTTTCTGGAGTTTTGATCTGTTCTTTCATTTGGGCAATATTTCTTTGTCTCCTCATTTTGACTGCCTCCCCGTGTTTGTTTCAATGTATTAGGTAGAGCTGCTTTGACTCTCTATCTTGGTAGTGAGGCCTAATATAGTAGATGTCCTGTAGGGTCCAGTGGTACAGCCTCCACATCACCCAAGCTGGGTACTCAAGGTGTGCTCTTCATGTGAGCTGAGTACACCTTCCTCTTGTAATTGAGCCTTGGTTGTTGTTGGAAGATCAATAGGAGGTACTTACCCAGGCCAGTCAGCTCCAAGGACTGGTTGTGACTACTGACGACCAACCTCCACTATCTTTGGAGAATCTGCTGTGTAGGGGTAGGGTGGTGTTGCTCCAGTGTAGTCTGTAGCTGTCCACTGGGTTTCCCTAGTGGTGCAGGTCAAGGTCAGCCTCCACCTGTGTTTTTCCCAGGGCCACCGTGCCTGAGCTATAAAGCAATCTGAGATGGCTGCTACTTTTGCTGGGTTTGGAGGTTCCCAGGTGAAATCAAGCTGTGAATCTAAGCAGGATGTTGCTAGTACCAGGCCTGGGGCTCTCTCAGGCCAGCTGTTGCTTGTTTGGGAGGATTTAGGAAGTTGTGAAGCAACTTGGCATGAGCCAAGATCAACCATTCATATGGAAAAGCAGTTTGGGTGGGGTGGAGTCTGGGGATCTCCAAGGTGGGTCAAACAGTGTTAGCCAGGGTGATGGAGTCTCAGATATGGCACCAGCTTTCCAGCTCCATGGAGGGAGGGTTTAGAAAAGGGACAAAAGCCTCTGCTTGCCTTGATGCCAGTCACTTCAGTTTTTTCCTGTATGCCATTGGTGCCTTTCAAACTGCTACCCTGATACTGGAGCTCAAAGGGAGAGAGTCTGAAAAGGTAAGTCTATGTGTGGGTTCTTTAAGAGGAATTGCTCAGGGATCCAGCAGTTTCTTTCACTGACTCAATCCCTGCTGGTTTTTGCAGCCAGAAGTTGTGGGGATTTATCTTCCTGGCTCTAGAACCCTGGGCTAGGGGGGCCTGGTGTGGGGCTGGAACTCCACATTCCTGAGATATCCCTCCTGAATTTTTATCTACCACATCTGGGAGAGAGACTAGCCCATTTCATATCTACCTGTTTCAATGGATGTGGTTTCTTCAATTCTGTAGTTTCAGACTTCCATTCAATTTGATTTCTGACAATTCTTAGTGATGGTTGTTCTATATTTTAGTTGTAATTTCAATGTGGTTGTGCAAAGAGGCAAGCCATGTCTGCCTATGCCGCCATCTTGACTTGAAGTTCCCTGAGGCCATTCTTATTCTCAGCCTTGATATGTGAGCTTTATATCCACAGAATGTTTAATATACTCTTGCTGATATTCTGTAACTTCACATCAATGGGCTTGTTCATTATGCTGAGCACTTGATGGTCTTCTTCATTTTGAAAACTCATTTCCACCAAGTTTGGAAAACTTTCTTTTATTATTTCTTTGATGAGTTTTTTTCCTCCCTTTCCTCTATTCTTTATTTATAATAGCTTATATCTACTAGCTAATGATATGAACCTTTAAGATTTATTATCTCGTGAATTTATTCCTTTTCTTTCTGTCATTTTATTTTTCCTCTCTATTTATTTATTTATTTATTTATTTTTGGGGTGTAGTTTCTAGAGTATTTTTTTGTCTTTCCTTACCTTTCAACTTTTCTACTAAATTTTATATTTAGTTATTTATTATTTCTTCAATCTCCAAGAAATTTTTTGTTTTTAGATTTTTAATAATAGAGTCTTATTCTTATTTCATGAATGTAACAGAAAAAAAGCCACTTTTCTTTCCTTTCTGAAAATATTATTTTCATTTCTTTATTTTCTTCTGTTTTTTTTTACATTCTGAGTTCTCTAAGTTTCATTTTGAATTGTTTGTTTAGTCTCTTTCATTTTACAGTCTTACTTTAACTGTCTGATGATTTTTGGTTCTCTATTTGCATTTATGAGTGAGGCTGATAGGGACTTCTTTCCTGAAATTGGACTACTATTAACACCTTGAGTAGAAGAACCTGATCAGTGAGCAGAAAACCCCAAGAGCTTTCACAGAAATTCTTAGAATTTATATAAGAATTTAGTAAGGTTGCTGAATATAAAATCAACACACAAAGTCAAATGTATTTTCTATAGCAACAATGAATATTGAGAAAATACAATTAAGTTTTTTATGTAACTTACAATTAGAAAATATAAGGTACCTAGGAATAAATCTAACACACAAAAATGTGTAAGATCATTAATGAGAAAATAATTAAACTTTTTTGAAAGCTGTTAAGACCAAAATAGATGAAATAACATACTAAATTTATGAATAAAGAGATTCAATATTGTGACACCAGTCTCCCCAAATTGATCATTTTACTTAATATGACCCCCCAAAATCCAAAAGCATTTTCAGTGGAACTCAACAAGCTGTTTCTGAAACTTATGGACTAGCAAAGGTCCCGGAAGAGCTAATGTGCTTCAGATAAAGAAGAATCAAGTGATAAAAGTTGGTCTTTCATGGATTACCACAAATCTTTGCCATTGATTTACTTTATTAACTCTGCATTTGCAACATAATATCTTCAGCATGTAAATAGATTAATAAAGCCCCCAAATAAACTCACACCTGAAGACAGCCTGGATAAGCAGCAGAGTGTGTAGAGCAGGGCTGTCCATGCAGAAATGTAATTTAAGCCACCTATGTAATTTTATTATTTTTGCACATACATAATTTTAAATTTTCCAGTAGTCACTTAAAAAAAGAAGATAAAATTAATTTTAATTATGTTTTATTTAATCCACTATAACAAAATATTTCAATATGCAATACATATAAAAATCATTAATGAGATACTTAGCATTATTTTAAAGTATATTTCATTGATTATGCTGTTATAGTTGTCCCCATTTCTTTTTCCTTCTCTTCCCTTCACACAGTACCCCTCATCCCTCTAGCAATTCCCCCCTCCCCCCCCCTTAGTTCATGTCCATGGATCATGCATATAAGTTCTTTGGGTTCACTCTTTGCTATATTATTCTTAACTTCCTCCTGTCTATTTTGTACAGACCAATTATGCTTCTTAATCCCTGCACCGTTTCTCCCTCTTCCCTCTCCCAGCTAATAACCCTCCAAATGATCCCAATACTTATGATTCTGTTCCTATTCTGGTTGTTTGCTTAGTTTGTTTCTGTTTTTATTTTTTAGATTCTGTTGTTGGTAGTTGTGAGTTTGTTGTCATTTTAATGTTCATAGTTTTGGTCTTTTTCTTAAGTACATCCCTTTACCATTTCACAGAATAATGGGTTGGTGAATGACTCACTATTTTAGCTTTATCTTGTCTGGGAAGCACTTTATCTGCCTGGTGTGGTCCCCTCTGGGTCCAACTTGCCTGGGACCCTCTGTGCTTCCTGGACCTGTATGTCCATCTCCTTCACAAAATTTGGGAAGTTTTCCTCATTTTTTTCAATTCTTTCTTCCTTATTCTGCACTGGTTGACTGTTTTTTTTCTTCTTCCTTATGTTCCAAATCATTGACTTGAACCCCGGTTTTCTTCCTTTCACCATTGGTTTTGTGTGGATTTTCCTTCATTTCACTTAGTGTAGCCCTCACATATTCCCTTATGTGTTTGCCATGCTGAAGCTTATCTGTTAAGCCTTTGAGCATCTTTATCACCAGTGTTTTGAATTCTGCATCTGTTAGGTTGGCTATCTCCTCATCTGTCAGGTTGGCTATCCCCTCGTCGCTTAGTTCTCCCACTGAAACCTTGATCCGTTCCCTCTTTTGGTCATATTTCTCTGTCTCCTCAACTTGACAGGCTCCTGTGTTTGCCTCTGTGTCTTAGGTAGAGCTGTCACAGCTGTCTGGATAAGTATTCTTTATACCTTTGTTTGTTGGACTTCCATGCCACTCGATTTTCTGGAACTTCTAGCTGTCTTCAGTTTTGAGATAGTTGTAGTCCTTCTTAGTTGTGGAGGGAGATGCAGCATGTCTACCTACACCTCCATCTTGGCCAGAAGTCTCTAGCATTTTTTTTAACAAATTTTTTGAAATCCAGTATATATTTTAACTTACAGCACATCTTATCTTAGCTCCTCTGTCACACTGTCATATTTCAAGTGCACAGTGACAGCATGTGGTTAGTGGCCACCATATTGAATAGTCTATTCAAAGGGGTTAAGAGTGTTGGCTCTGCAGCCAGAATACTGCTTACTAGGTGTACAGCCTTGAGCAAATTACTGAACTTCACTGTGCCTCAATTTTCTCATCTGTAAAATGAAAGCAACCATAATACTTATTCCAAAGTGTTATTATATGGATTAAGTGAATTAATAAACATCAGAGAAGGAAAACTCTGACTCCAAAAAACCTCCGCTGCCTTGCGGCATACCTCTTCAGGGGAAAGGCTAAGGGAGTAAACCCCGACAGAAAATCCGGAGCCGGAGTCCCTAAGGCGGTTTGACGTTGTAGTCAACACCGGCAACTCCTGCGGCGCACCTGAAGCCAAGCTGTATTGACTCCGTCTTTCCCTTGGATCCTTCAGCTGCGAAGAGAGGGGGGGTCTGCTGCATGGGCAACAGCAGACCCTCCATATCACCCTGCCCAGGCTCTGTAGCTTCAGCTTCACTGGAGAGGACACTCCAGCGTCATCGCAAGATGTCGATTCAACACGGGAGGAGACAGATACCGTGTCACTCCCGAGTTGGACTGCACAGCCATTCTCGGTGGTGCAGATAGACTCTTAAGAAGCTACACCATCGTCTCTCGAGACGGACGGCTGCCGACGACGAAACATCTTTTATGGTGTGCTCCACATGTGCTAACTAAACACTACTCTGAATGCCACTCATGTATTATGACTAGCCAATGTATCACAGAGACAAGTCATCAAAGAGTGTGTTTAAACATTATTTTTTATGTGGCAGTTATAAAAAATAGATGACAACCTCACAACATATCTTAAAATGAATTATAGTTTAATCTAAAACTTAATGTGAAATACAAAGCTTTAAAACTTTAAAGGTCACAAAGATATTCTCCTGTGTCATTTTTTTAAAAGACAAAAACACCATCCATAAAAAATAGTGATAAAATTGACTATAAAATTTGTATTTCTCAAAATACACCAAAAAGACAAGTCAATAAATGGGAGATATTTTAAACTCATATAAACAACAAAAGATTAGTGCTTAGAATACATAAAGAACTATTAAAAAATGACTAATAATCTGCTTTTAAAAAGGGGCAAATAAAATGAAAAACTATTTGTTTTGCTAACCAGGGTGTATGTATGGTCTATAAATATATAAAATCACGTGGAACCTCATAAGTAATCAGAGATATGTAAATTAAAACCAAAACGGCATATTTTACATGCTCGAGAATGGCAACCAAGTAACAATACCAGGTGTTGGTGAGAATAGGGAGGTCAGGAGATTCTCATACAACTGGTGGAGTATAAATTGGTCAAATCCAGCACTGGAATTATTTGACATTATCTATTCAAGTTGAGAATGAGCAAAGATGATGCCCCAGCTAGTCTATCTCTACATGTATGCTTTAAAGAGTCCACTTGTATGAAATTGGCCAGAGTATGACTGCTCACATTAACAAAAAGCCTAGAAACAATCAGAAAGTCACCCAAATGAGAAAGAATACATAAATTGTAGGATTTTCTTATAATATAATTCTATACATAAGTGAAAAGATATATTTTCATACCCATTTCAATGTGGATGAACCTCAAAAGTATAATGTTGGGCAAACAAAGCCAGTCATAGGATAAATTCAGTATGATACCATTTATGTAAAGTTCAAAAGCAGAAAAAAATAAACAATAGATTGTTTAGAGATATGTATATGTGGTAAAATTACAAAGGAAAATGAATGAAGTGATTAAAAGAAAATTCAGCATAGTGGTTACTTTGTGATGGAGAAGGATACGATAGGGCAGGAACACATACGAGGTTCAAAGTTACTGCTGAGGTTCCATTTTCTAAGGCAGATGAGACATGCAGGTGTTTTTAATATGACTATTTTAACCATTTATGGACATTATATATGTCCTTTTTATGTACATTATACTTTACAATGTAAGAAAAACTGGCTGGAATTTGTGTTTTGCTCAGGATTTTTAGATTGTTGGGCTTGACTTCATTGGGTACTGCAGTCTGGGGTGATTGTTCCAGGAGCCGGAGTTTTAATTGGGAAACCCCCAAACAGCAATGTCTGCAGGCCTCTTTTCTGGGTCCATTTAGTTTTCTGGGGGATTCTCCAACTTTTTGCGTGGAAAGTGAATGCCTGGCTTCCAGCAATCCAGAGCTGTGTGGGAAAAGGAATTGGTGTTGGAGGGAGCTGGGGGTGGGGCATGGGAGAATTCTACTCAATGTCTACACCTCAGCCTCACCCTCTTTGGAGAGGTAGTTGTCTTGCTGTGTGGCGCAGAAGTCGGGAACTTGGGCTTTGTTTGCTTCCTAGGGGCTTTCAAGCAATTGCTGAATTTTTAGCTCTGTGCTTCACCTTGCCTTCCACAGTACCTGGTACTCCCATTTCAGAGCCATTCTGATTTCCTGGGGGCCACATAGATTTGCGTCTCATCATCCTTCCCCCACTACATGCCCCTCGTGCTGAGCTAGATTTTCCTCCTCCATTGGTTTTCCATGTATGACCATGTTCTTGATGCCTTTCACCTTCTGTGATTGCTTCTTCCATGCCTTCTCTTCTTACTCTTATTTTAGGGGGGGTTTGAGGTTAAATGCATGCATTTCATCTGCCATATTTAACCAGAATTACTGCTATCAGTAATCCTTTTCATATGTATCTACATTTTACAATTTAAGAAATTGAGAACATAGAGGCAGCACACCACCCATGGAGCCAAGACCCATTCGCAAGTATGAAAGACTCAAGGAGTATGCTTGTCCTCCTACTCTGCCTCTCTCTCAGCAAGAAGGCTCCAGGTTCCTGTAACTCTTCTGGCTTGAGCTGTGTCCCCTTGCCGAACCCAGAAGCCTCCCGCTACAGGTTCCCATGTCTGCTCTGCACTGGGTGTGATGAACAACCCATAGCAGAGCACTGAGGCCCGCAGTGGTTCCGCCTGCAAAGCTGTGCTCTCAGCCAGGTGTGTGCAAAGCCCCAAAGCCTCCCTTGGGTGCAAGGAGAGTGACCTGGACTCTTGATGTTAATGGCTTCACACAGGCAGAGTTTCCTTTGGAAGCAGCAGATATTCATCGGGGCCATCAGCCTGGTTCATACTGAGAAGCACTTGGAATGAAATTTAATCCAGCAGTGGTGGGGGAGAGAGAAAGAGGAGAGAGAGTGATGAGCGATGGGAAAGTTACTTTTTTTTTCTTTAACAACCACAAGTTTCCTGCACTCCCTTGAAACCAAATTTCTGTTTTGACTAAATGGAAAGTCTCCAAGGAACGAGGGCTGATGAGGGAGATTTTTCTTAAAAGCACTCTCTGTTGCCTTCCATCAATTTTTTCTCCCCCTTCCTATCCTTGCCCTACTTGTCCTCCTTTATTTCTGCTTTCTCTGACCCCTTCTCTACTATCTCCTTCCGCTGCTCCCCAAAAAGACACTGTGCATTTTATTCTAGGCATCTCTTGCTGGGTCAGGGGCAGGCCAGGCCACTGAGGGATCAGTGTAATGGACCCATGAAGTCAGGTGCTCATAGTGTAAGGCTTTGATACTACATGTTTGCTGAATAAATGGAATCCTGGATGAATGAATGTTACTGGAATACTTAGCTGGGGTACACAAACCTGTAACCTCAGTGACCAGATTTGCGTCCATTAGTTTATATATCAATATGTGAATTGCTGAGGCTTAGTATGGAGGGTTGCTGGTAAAAAGAAACATAAAAAAACAAACAAGCAAAAAAAAAAAAAAAATTGGACCACAGAGATAACCAGAGGAGAGAGCTGTGTAAGTGGATTTGGAGTTCCTTTCCAATCACCCTTTAAGGCTCTATCTCTCTGTCCAGGGCACATGGCAGTCATGTGATTTTCTTGAGTGTGGCTGGCAGTAAGCAGTTACTTTGGGTTGGACCATTAGATCAATGACAGTGATTCTGAGTAAGGGCACTGTGAGGAGGAGAAAACATTGAATAAGAGTTGAAGGGACAGTAGGAACATGTTAGCTTGAAAGAAGACAAGTTGATGGTGAAGAGGAGGGTGTCACTCTATGATAGAGACCAAGGTGGCTCCAAGAGTGTCCTGGTCTCAGAGATGTAGGCCTGGAGTTACGTGGTTTTTCAGGGTGAAGTGGGAACTAGGGGTTTGAGAGAAGAGAAAAGGCCAAAAGGAATCTACAGAATCAAAATGGTCAGAGGAGTTGAAAATAATTTTTTTTTTTGGACTACAGATAACGCAGAAGGAAACAGGAAATGGTGACAGATTTCTTGACTGTCCAGGCACAAACTCAGGAATGTTTAGAATTTGGGGATTTGGTAGAGGGGGTTAGGATACAGAGTGGTTTCTGAAGAGACTCATTTCCTATGCTAGGACATTCTGTGTGCTGTGTCTGTGACATGGGCATGGTGTGCATCCCTGTAAATCTGCACATGAAAAGTCATTTTGTGGTACTCATGATGACTGTGGGGACTTGAGTGGAAGCCAGGAAGAGTTGGAGGTCATGTATGTGGGGTGGAGCCCTCAGGAACAACCCCCTCCCAAGTTATCAGACAACAAAAGGAACCTCAAAGGCTGACAAGGGGAGCCTTGTGGTTTATCCTACAACCTGCTCTAATGGCCTCTTGCTACCTCCCTGCACTTGCCTCCAGTCCAACATCACAGTCGATCAGACGATTTTCTTCCTTCTTTCCATGCAGGAGCAGAGGAGGATGACTTCTTTGAGGAATATGTTTCTTGCTGCTGACACAAATCTAACGTACCACGTGTGAGCATCAACTTTCCATCTGAGCCTATGCAAGCATCATCAAATTGGGTGAGACCACAGGTCTACTGTCTGCTGTTCTATCCGTGTTTGGCACCTGTGGACTTAAGTAAATTCTAAGAAACTATATTTCAACCTATACTTCTTGGGGGTAATTCATTGTCCTTGGTGTTTATTAAGCACATTGACACAAGCTTATTCTGTTATGCTAGTAAGATGTTTTATAATAATATTGTGTTAATGCACATTATTATAACATATTTTTATTTCCATTTCTTCTAATTCTTATATTTTGATATCATCCTCTTTATAAAATTCAGTAACATTTATACTTTCTTATTTTCCCTCCTACAACTGTATTAATTTCTTAGAGTTGAAGTAACAAACTACCATAAATTTAATGGCTTAAAAAACACATTTGTTCTCTCAAAGTTCTGGAGGTTAGAAGTCCCAAGGTCAAGATGTCGACAGGGCTGTATTCCTTCTGGAGGCTCCAAGGAAGAATCTGTTCCCTTGCTTCTTCTAGCTTCTACTGACTTTGGCTTGTGGCATCGTCCTCCATCTTCAAAGCCAACAGAATAGCACCTCTCTCTGTCTTTCTCTCCCCTACTTTTGTAAGCACATATTTTCTGACGCTAATCATCCTATCTCTCTCTTATAAATATATTTGTGATTATATTGGGCTCACTTGAACAATCCAGGATAATCTCTCAATCTGAAATTCTTAATTTATTCACATCTACAAAGTCCCTTTTGCCATATAAAATAGAATATTCACAGGTTTAGGATTAGGCTAAGGATATAAACGTTTTGAGGTGGGGGCCATTATTACTCAGATACTAAAACCACTAGAATTGTGAACTTAATTGTGTTGTAATTAGCAGTAAGAGTTGTTCATGACAAATGATTTTCTGCAGTATTTACCATTAGGGCCAAGGAACATGTTCCAGTGGAGTCTAATTCACCTTCCATTGGAGTCTCCAATAGCTAATAAGAAGCAAGCAAAGAACTATGGTGCTCATGCATATTTTTCCACTGCTCCCATATAATGCTGGACCACAGCAGATAGTAAATGTTTATGATCTATTAAAATACTTATTTAAAAAATATTAAAAGTATCAGTCATGATGAATTGAAAATTTGGCTGATTTTGTGGAATAAAGAATTAAAATTACTTTTGCTTCAGAATGAATGGTCCTAGATGGATTCCTTTGTAACTCTAATGACAATTAGAAAAAGAATCCAACCAAAAACTTACTGTTATTTAAGGCCAAGGAGTGTCAGAGCTTAGTTCGTACATGCCCTGTGCTATGCTGATGCTGCATATTATCTCATTTAATCTTCACCACAATCCTATGAGCTTCGTACAGTCATTCCCATTTTATAGGTGAAGAGACTAAAGGTCAAAGAAGCTTTGTGATTGTCTCTTTGGGGTTGTTAATCTAGTGCTATATTGAGTGCGTGTGTTGGACAGCTGGATCTATGCCTACTCTCTCCACATAGTTAGCTTCCGTGGGTATTTCTGGCTTCAGCTTGGTGGTTCTGTTGATGCCGAGGGTGGGAGCCTCACATATCATTCACCCCAACTTTTCCTTGAGCCTTGCAGTATAGAGTAAGAAAGGACCATCACCACCTTAGCACAGGCAGCTCCTCCAGAATCGAAGAATTGAGGGATTTTTCTTATTATTTACCTTTTGGATTTTCCTCCTACAAGAAGCCCCTATATCTAGTTTTTTAAAGCCCAGGAGTGAGTGAATGAGTAGAATTTGCTAGAGAGTGGGAGGAGGGGTAGGCAGCAAGACTTTCTTTTGAGGCTGGCTGCTGCCAGTTTTGATGATATCCCTTCTCTACAGATGGGAATCTTTTCAACTCACACCCTGATTAGCAGAGGGAGAAAGGGGGTGGAGAGGACCCAGGCTGATGCTATCAGGATTTGAGGGGCCAGAAAGGTAGAAAAGAGGGGCTGGGCTTATGAGGGACTTTGGTAGCTGAGATTACCATTAGCGATTAGGAGTGTGAGCTTCCTTGATGACAACTCTGACTCCATCATTCAGTAGCAGTGGTCATAACCTTATTGTTGTTATTACTAGCCTTATTTGTCTCATCAGTAAAATATGGATGAGGATAAAAGCTCATCTCTCACAGGGCTCTTGTGAGTAGAAGTGAATAATACTTTGAAAGCTCATAAGAGAGTGACTAGTAGGTGCTCAATAAATGTGAGCTCTTGTTAGTAAGACTGTTGTTAAAACCTTTGGAAAGAAAATGGAGTTGAAAGAGCATGTCTTCATCCATGATGGCTGCCAGAGAAGAGACGTGTACAGAGTGGGAGGGGGCCACAGGATCACCAGATTTGGAAACTAAAAATATGGAACGCTGACTTTAATCTGAATTTCAGATAAATAATAAATTATATATAAGATTTGTGTAGATCTAATACCTAATACAATCAGCCCTTAATATTCACAGAGGATAAGTTCCAGGACCCTTTCCCCCACAACAGATACCAAAATCTGTGGATGCTCAAGTCTCTTACATAAGATGGTTTAGAGCGATGTATTCAGTTGGCCCTTTGCTTCCATGGATACAAAAACCCATGAACACGGGGACCAACTGTATTTATTGAAAAAAATTGGCATATAAGTGGACCTACATGATTCAAACCCATATGTTCAAGGGTAAAAAAAATAACATATATATTTTTTATATATGTATTTAGTGTAAGTATGTTCCATGCATTACTATTTATCTGCAATACAAATTTCAACTCTGCTATAATTTATATGGCAACTGTATGTTGGGTGGAGTAAAGAAGGGGAAGGAAAATTAAATCTAGTTATACCTAGAGAAAAAATTTTGATGCATTAGCAGCAATACTCCATCCAACTCTCCTTCTCATGTTATGTTTCCAGAGGCCAGACAAGCAAGCCTCTCTCCTCAGCCTCAACCTGGATCCAAGAGCTGGGACCAGGCAGCCATTTCACTGCAGTAATCCACCCTATGAAACTAGAGCTTGTGTTTGCTGGTTATTAAGCTACTCCGTCCTCCATCCCACCCCCCTTCCCCAAACACACAGGCACACGAATACACCAAAGCCTTAGTGGGAGGTGGAGAGGTTAAGGGGGAGAAGGGGTGGGGAAGGGATTAGAGTGTTATCAGAATAGCATCTGCAGAGTTGCTTCCAAGAGAGGCAGCACTCTGAGCATGTCAGTCGCCAGGGGCCAGGCCGGGGGCAGATGGGAAAACACCAGCTGGCCAGGGGAGGAGAGGTCCCTTGAGGGCAGAGGTTTGCCAGGTGTGGGCTGGGGGTGGGAAGACTCTCCTCCTTTCCTTCACAGGGGCCACTGCTCCACCCAACTTTTTTCCTGGGCTTTTTTTCTTTTTTTCTTTTTAGTCAAACAGTTCTTTTGAAGAAAGCATTCCTTTAGCCAAGATATTAATATTGCTGAGACCTTGCATTTTACATGGGATCCACCCACTTTCTGAGAGAGGCTGAAGACCCTTCTGTGGTGGCAGGTTTGCAAGTCTGCAGTCAGAGCCCTGCTGCCTTGAGAAGTTGCATGCCCTGGAAGCCATTTTATGCTGTTCCCTCCCGTCACCCTAGGCTTGCTCTAAATCAGTTCATATAGGACATTAGGAAGAGATTATTTTATTCCTTAAGGTTGCAAGTTCTGGCTTTTACACTGACGTGAGTTCTGTCTAAAGTTCACCCACAACTTCTGGCTACAATGAGAGTTCTCTTCCCCAGACCTTTTGTTCTGAAAGATTATTTCTATTTTCTTTCTGCTTCTCAAGTCTAAAAATCAGTCAATGAGAAAAAGAATCAGAATGGTTCATTTAGAAAAAAAATTTCTTTTCTTATTGTTTTTCTATTACAGTTGTCCCAGTTTTCCCCCATTGCTCTCCACTGCCCTGCTGCCCCCCACCTCCAGCCAATCCCCACCCTGTTGTCCATGTCCGTGGGTCATTTATACATGTTCCTTCACTAGACCCCTTCCCTTTTTTCCCTCCTTCTCCCCCTGCCCCCTCCTCTCTGGTCACAGTCAGTCTGTTCCTTGTTTCCATGTCTCTTCTATTTTGCTCATTTATTTTGTTCATTAGGTCCCACTTAGAGGTGAGATCATAGGGTATTTGTCAGAGTGGCTCATTTGAGAATAGCCTATGCTGAGGTATAGAAAGACTTTCTAAGCGTGACATCAAGGGAAGAAATCCACAATGAAGTACTAATAGATGTGTTCCTTAAACACTGAAGACTTTTGTGTATCTCAAAATAGCATAAACACACACACACAAATATTTGTTACAAATAGCCTTTGTATAAAGAACTCTTACAACTCAATGACTAAGAGAAACATGTAACTAATGAAGAAAATGACATGATTGATAAAATATATGTAGAAGAAAGGTCAACATGAATGGTAACAAAAGAAATTTAAATTGAAATAACCATGAGATTTATTTTTTCTTTGTACAATAATTTTTCTGTGTCTAATAAAGTGACAAGAATAGTTTTTAAAAAGATCATGCCAAGTGTTGGCAGGAATGTAGAGAAGCTGGGACTTACAAGCACTGTAAATTGTAGTGTTAAAAGTTACTTTGTTTTGGAAGGGTAATGAGGCAACACAAATCAAGAAGCAGAAATGTTCCTACCCTGTAGCTAGTTATTCTACTTTTAGTAACCTTTCTAAGAAAATAATTAATGTTTCATTCTATGATTTAGCTGTGAGGATATTTGCAATACTGCTTGTAATAAGAAAAAAAATTTTAACTTTATATCCAACAATTGTTTTAATGGAATATGACACATTAATCATTGGGCTAAGTAGACATTAAACTCATGCTGTATGAGAATGGTTTTTAAGCAGTTCTCAGGGGAGTCCTCTAGGGTGGGATTTTGGGTTCCAGGTCTCCCATCCCGATGGGTACTTTTCTTTTTTACATGCTAAGCTTCTATGTAAGACTTAATTTGAACCAAAGAGTCATTTAAAAATAGTTTAAAAACCATTCTTGGAAAAAGAAAACATTTAAGGAGTGGCCAGATTTCTTTTGTTTGGCCCTCCAGATCCACGTTCCCATCTCCTCTCCTCTGCTTTCTGCCTTGAGAATATGGTCTATTTAGACCATATCAATGGCTTCCTCATCCTCTGCTTCTAATTGGGTTCAGCCAGTGGGAATCCCCAGCCGAATACCAGAGAGAGAGGGAAGGGGATTGAGTCTCCTGGCCCCACCCCAGTGAAATCACAAGGAGCTGATATCTCTCAAACTCACCATCTTTTCTAGAGACCAAGTCTACGTAATTCTTCCTTCAAGTTTCTGTAGCCGTCTCTCCTCATTCTTTGTACTTAGAGGTAGCAACAACTCAGGTTACTACACTATCACTTGCTTTATGCCTAGAGTCACCATATAATTTATTGTCACCCTTAAGAGTCAAAGAGGATTACAAAATATTTTATAATATCAATGGACTTATAAGTCTATTCAAAACTGCTTTCACAAATAAAGTTCTTTAAAAAAAAATAAAAATAAAAAATATTCATATTTATTAAAACAAAACTATAAAAGCTCATTTAAATTAATTGATTATTAAAGATTAAATAAGCAGAATCATAATTATTCTCAATACATAATTATGTACTATATTTTATTACTGTGTCTCTGGTATTTTTTAAAAGAACTTTTCTTTTTTACTTTTTTAATTGTTTTTTAGTTTTTAAAATTAAATTTTACAACTTTCTTCAAAGTTGTGTTTTGTGATTAAGACATTTGAAGTTGATGATACCTTCAACTGATTCTTTTATGTAAGTATGATATAATAGTTTTAATTGAGAAAATACTCTCTAAAGTACCTGGTTAAATTACACTAATATATGGCATTCCCCACTGTAATCATCTTCCTAGTAAAATGTATATATATTACAAAGCCAATGTTTTACAACTTAATATCTTTTAACCCTTGATCAGATGTGTTGTTTTTAACAAATGTTTTTATAAGAAAAAAAATTGTCCTTCTCTTCTTGGGGGGTTGGGGGGATGGAGGGATTGAGCAAAAAGAAAAAAAAGAAAGAACTTATAGACACGGACAACAGTTTGGTGACTGTGGGGTAGAGGGAGGGGTGGGTGGGTGTGGAAGAGGGTATAGCAGGGGTATATGATAATGGAAAAAATACAATAAAATAAAATTTCACTTTAAATTAAAACAATAAAATTCTAGTCCTTCTCAAACTGTTCCAAACTTGTGTACATTATACACTTATTAAATTAAAAATGGGAACCCCATCTTTTCACAACTTAAGATGTTTCAATTATACCTCAGACAAGGGATTGGTCTCCAAAATATATAAAGAACTTATATGACTCAACACCAAGAAGACAGACAATCCAATTTAAAAATGGGCAAAGTATCTGAACAAACACTTCTCCAAGGAGGACATACAGAGGGTCCATAGGCATATGAAAGAATGTTCAACATCACTAGCCATCAGAGAGATGCAAATCAAAACCACAACGAGATACCACTTTATACCAGTAAAAATGGCCATCATCAACAAATCAACAAACAACATGTGTTGGTGAGGATGCGGAGAAAACGGAACCCTAGTGCACTGTTGGTGGGAATGCAGATTGGTGCAGCTGCTGTGGAAAACAGTATGAATTACCTCAAAAAACTAAGAATGGAACTGCCTTTTGAACCATCAATTCCATTGCTAGGGTTATACCCTAAGACTCCTGAAACACTAATTCAAAAGAACCTACACACCCCTATGTTCATAGTAGTGCTATTTACAATAGCCAAGTGCTGGAAACAGCCTAAGTGCACATCTGTAGATGAGTGGATCAAAAAACTGTGGTCCATTTACACAATGGAATACTATAAAGAAGAAAGAAAAAAGAAACTCCTTCCATTTGTGATAACATGGATGGAACTAGAGAGAATTATGCTTAGTGAAATAAGCCAGGCAAAGAAAGCAAAATACCATATGATATCACCTAATATAGGAAACTAATGAACACAAACAAATGAGCAAAATTGAACCAGAGGCATATAAACAAGGAGCAGACTAACAGTTACCAGGGTGAGGGACGGAAGGAGAGAAGGGGAGTAAGTAGGGGAAGGGTGTAGTCAAGGAACTAGTATAAATGACCCACAGACATGTACAACGAGGTAGGGATTGACTATGGAAGAAGGGGTGGGCTGGGCAGGGGTAGCAATGGGGGAAAAAGTGGGACAACTATAATAGAAAAACTAAGTAAGTCAAAAAATTTTTAAAAAAGATGTTTCAAAGGTCAATTATAGATTTTCAAAATTAAATCTTTACCCCACTTTTGCACACTCATCATTTTAGTTGCTTCGTTTTCCCTTCTTTTACAAGGCCAAAGACTTCCTGTTCTCAAGCTTTGTTTTTCCCAATTGCAATTTATTATTTACCTGTCTATCAGGTGTGTTGTTCATAAACAGACAAACAAAAACCCCTGGAATTAATAATGAACAAAATTATGTTAGGAGAACACTCATTTGATTGAAATGCCAAGTCATGAAAAGTCATGGTTCACAGATAAGTAGATGTACCTTCTGTAGCTGTATGTGTAAAATTATGGTGTTGGGTCATGAACTTTAAAAAAATGCTTCTTAATGAAATACATGCTGTTGCTTCTTCACCATATTTGTTTTTTTTTCCCCCAGTATTTCACATGATTAGTGATATGACTATCCCTCATGGTGGATAGTTAATGTCAACAAACATTTTGCACAAATACATGTTCATCAACTTCCTTGAAAAGTGGAAATTTAAGACTTAATTTTTTATTAGACATGCAATTAGTTATATTTTTTAGAGGGCAAGCTGGTGGAAGAGTTTATTGCAAAATAAAAAGTTTGACAAATAATAAAAATAAGTAATTTTAGCTTATTTTACCTCAAAAAGAAATGATAAAGGTACTGTGGGATGTTTTGTTGTTCAGGATTTATTTCCTGCACACCTATAATACATATATACTTAATCTATAATTTCCCACCCTTCCCAATGATCTCACTGACTGCTCTCTGGGAGCTGTGAGCATTTCTCAACTTTGACACAGTCCACTGTAAAATGGCTATAGATTCAAATGACAAGGGGGTATAGCAATACCAAATACTCCTAACACTATAGCCTGAGACTAGGAGATGCTGTCCCTGTCTGCTGTGCTCAGGCACACTTAGAACATGTATTATCAGTGGGTGCCAGGAACACTTTTTTTTTTTTTTAAAGGAGACATTAATTACGTTGGATCTGGAAGTGGTAGTGAAAAGAGATATCATCATCACAGGTAGTCTTCCAGATCCCATCACATGTTCAATGTGCACACATCTCACAGATTACTAGATGACACCATGGCAGATGCTGAGAGAAGAGATTTTTTTCCTAATTCTAAACCACCTGATTTTAGTGCAACAATTAACAAGACTTTATCAAAAAGTGGAGGATCAGGGAAATATCAATGTAGATATGATATGGAGACAACAGATATATCCCAAGATTATCCCAGGCAAACCTGGATGCCTGGCCACCTTATCTACACCTCTCCCACCATTTTGATAACAGTCCTTTAGGACTAAACCCTTTGGACTCATGTTATTTCAAGTGTGCCACCTGTTTCCTGTTGGGTTCCTGGTGGATACTGTGGGATAAAAGGCTGTTCACAATGTATTGTTACATGACAAAATAAGGTGACAAAATAAAGTGACAACATGCTCCAAATTAAGTACCCTAGGTAATAATGAATATATAATTGAACTGAAAAAAGAAATCCTGGAGACATATATAGGATTGACTACTGTGGTATGAGGAGTTGATAGGGAAGGTAAATGCAAGATTATACATGCACACACATTTTGAAATATAATATCTAAAAAAATGTATGTGTGTGTGCATGTGAGTGTGTGAGATCTGTCCAGAAAGTATCCAGGCATGTAATATGAAAAATGGAGACATTTATTGAACAAGATACAAGATACAAGAAACATTGTACATAAGACAATGACACCTCAGTCCCCTTCAAAGTAGGCACCCTGGGACCTCACACAGTTCTCCCAGTCACCATCAGCTGCCCCATCATATTTTCCTGAACTTCATTGATGGTCTGAAATCTCTTCCCTTTCAAAGGTGATTTTAGTTTTTGGAAGAACCAGAAGTTGCAGGGCACCAAATCTGAGCTGTAGAGGGGCTGAGTCACTTGGGTGATTTGATGTTTCACCAAAAAACTGCACAAGACGTGATGCATGAGCAAGTATTATATATTGTCATAATGAAGCTGCCAATCACCAGTTGCCCATAACTGTGGCCTTCTGAATCATGTGAATAGTTGCCGTGGAGGCATGTTCAAGCTTAAGGCAAAATTTGATGCAGATTCATTGCTTTACTCACTCAGTCATTGTGAATGTGATGGCTACACAGTACACATGCTCACTCAATGGTGTCTAGCACCCCCACTGACTAGTACAGTGAAGTCGTCATTGTTCACACATGCACATTGCAGTCCATTCTCCTTGGCTGCCAGTTTATACTGATGTCACACAAACTGTTCTTTTTAACAATGGTTAGACTTTTTCCGGACAGACCTCATATATATATATTTGTGTGTGTGTGTGTGTGTGTGTGTGTGTGTGTATGAAGTTGTAGAAGTGGCTAACCATTTTCAAAAGTGTAAGGAGAGATAATAAAAGTCATTTTTGGAAGGCAAAGCTGTTTTAGATTTCTATATGGGATGTTGAGAAATGATGATTTTTCATGATTCTTAGAAGTGAGACTCTAGGAAATTGAAGGTCCAGTATAAGCAGAATGAAGAGCAGTCTTCTCAAAAAGAATATGGCAAGAGATGAGAGGCCAGCTGAGTATAGAGGGCTCACCATGGGAGAGCCAGCATCCCAGGTTTGAAAAAAGAGAACTCTGCCCCAAAGATAGAAACAGGTCAGTAGGCAGAAGTGCCTAGTTCCTATGAGAATCTGGAAGGTCAAGTAGTATGGATGAATGTTAACTGTAATGGTAGAAGTTAGGTGAATGCTTGCCCTATCTGTACATGAGCCAAGGAAGATGATGGAAATGGAAAGTTGGGCAAAGAGCAGATGAAAAACCTATGGAAACAGAGTTTTCTCCTGAGAAAAGATGAACTAATTTCTTCTCTCTTCTTTCTAGTGACGGTAGCATCACAGAGAGGACCCGGGGACCTCTTCTAAGCCCTCTTCTAAGTAAGAAAGCCCTTATTCATCAAAGCTCTCTATTTCCATGACAGGGCAGAGGAGGAAGAGTAGGAGGAATCCACTAGGAAAAAAGAAACAAGTTGCAGACTGTAGCTCTACACCTGCCATTGGAGGATTTTAGAGATGCTGATTAGTGGCCAGAGAGATGCAAGGCAGGTTGCAGAAGCAAGCCGCCTAAGGGAGGGCAGTGGAAAGAATCCAGAAATAGAGCTGGAAGATCCAGTTCCACCAGGAGGAGCATGAGGGAGACAGATGAAGTGGGGAGTGAAAACCCCTTGGGGAGGTGAGTTGGACATAGGCCAGGCAGGGTGGTGGAAAATAGCTGTTGGTGCCAGGAGAAGAATGAATTGAGTGAGAGGCCACAGGAGGGTGGGAGGGAGAGGGCACAGGGCAGGCCCCGCAGGAATCGGAGACATCGAGTGAAAGATGATGATTATTCCAGCTGTACAAAACCCGTTCTGTTGATTTTGTGCTGGCAGGATGAGGGTCTGGATGTTGGGGGAGGGAAGGGGTGCTGGGGAGGGGCTGAGAGTCAGGGTGTTGGCTGTTAAGAGCCAGTGCAAATGATAGTGCTACCCTCTGTGCTCTGTAGGAATGGGACTCGTTTTTATTTTTATAGTTTGTGGAGTGCTAATCCTAGCCCAGAATGTGTTCTGAGAAAGGCTCAGACTCCCTAAAAGAGCATGTCAGTTTGGGTCCTGCAGACATGGACTCCATCTGAAGGGACTCCCTGAGGAGCGCTTCATCTTTGTCAGGGCCTTGGAAAGTGTTGGCAGGGGCCCGGGAAGGGGCAGCTTTTTGTCTGAGTTTGTTAAGTGACCAAAGGACTCTGTTAATTCCCCGAGGCCTTACTGCCCTCTTAGCTTCCTCCCTCTCACCCATTTCTCATGGCAGCCTCCGAGAAAGTTCTCTAGAAAAGAAGATAGGCCTGGGGGTGCTGGCAGGGACCGCTGAGGAAAGCTGTGAGCTGTCCTCAAACCTCTTTCTCCTCTTTCTTCAGCATTATCTGAAGATGAAAGAGAGGCAGGGTGAAGAGGAGAGAAGGGAAGTAGAGATAAAAATGAACTTATGGCCTCTCATCTCTAAGCCCTATGACCCAGTCATAAGATCCGTAAGCCTTCATCAATTAAACATCTTTTTAGGTCCCATTTTGGCAGGTCTTTAGATCAGGATTTTCAACTTTTCATCTCACAACACACATAAACTAATTACTAAAATTCTGTGGTATACCAAAAAATATAATTTTTGCTGATCTGACAAAAATAGTGTAATTTTGATTCATTTATTTAAAAAAAAAAGTAATTACCTACTCATTTTGCTCCAAAGTGACTTCAAATAAAATCATGTGTCTATACTTGTACATATATATGGATTTCTGGTACCAAGACTAACCAATCAGACACAACCTTATTATCTGATATGAGCAATAAGATACAATTCTATTATATGAACTATATATTTATGGTTCAAGATGGGGCATTCACACCAGATAGCTATTGTTTTGTTGACTATTGTCATTTTTTAAAAATTTGACAATATAGAGGAAAAGAGGTCAGTGCCTTTGATTAAATAGTCAAGTATTGCATGTTTTAAAAAATTTTTGTGGCACACCAGTTGAAAATTGCTATTTTAGAGGCATAATCCACTTCAGAATGTCATGTCTCAGACCCTAAACACCTCATTTTGTCTTGTTTATGTTTGTTGTTCACTTGTCATTAGTCTATTTCTTCTCTTGTTTTCTGCTCTTGGTAGAGGACAAGCTTTCTCATGGAAAGAACCCAATTCTAAAATGATCCAAGAGTTGGAGATAGTTGACAAGGTCCATGGCTGATGGGGATCAGGGAATAGCAAATGACAGAAGGCCCAAGAAAAAGATCAATGTAAATCCAGAAAAAGAGATAAAATCTTTGAGATTTCTTTCTTTTTAAACAACCTTATTAAGATAGAATACATGTAGCATATAATTCTTCTATTTTGAGTGCATAATTCAGTGGCTTTTAATGTAATCACAGAGTTATGTATCATCACAATTTTAGGACCTTTTCATTATCCCCCAAATAACCTCAAACCCCTTAGATACTGTGAATTTATTGTAGGCTTTAGAGCCTGTGCAATACTGTCCTGTAGTCACTTTCATTTTGATCTTTTCATCATCAATGCAAGGCAGGTGGTTTTATCTTGCATTGTTCAGATCAGAAACCGAAGGTGTCTCTAAATGACAACATTCCAGCTTCCATAGAGGAGTTAAGTGATGTATCCCTTCATGTCTATGGAAGAAAAACAAAGAGACATTTTTGAGACATATTTCTTGCAGTAGTCTTCAAAATATAGGAAAATGTAGGCAGAAGGCAAGATGAAGAACAAGAAGAAAGGGCTGCAACTGCATTTGGAGGATGAGATGAAACATCTGTTAGAATGCTCTAATTAAGATTTATGAGCTGCTGGAATGCATTGCCAAAGGTAGCTGCAAGATCTCCTTTTCTTGGGATTAAAAAAAGAAGAAGAAGAAAAAAAAACATATAGTTTTCTGGCAGGACTTATTTTGGGATGCAGGGGGATGGATTGGGTGGCTGTCCCCAATCTCTCCCATGAAGGCAGGTGGCAGACACATGCCATCCATGCTGACAGGAAGTTATTCATAGCTCCTATAAAGAGAAGGTCCAATTTATTTTGGGTCCTTCTATCTGTAAAGTGAGACGTTCTATATTCCCTAAGGGAAGGGCAAAGCCCTCTATGAGACATTGTAGCAACTTCAGAGAAAAGGCCAACCTACAATTTCTGCTCTCCAATTCAGCTTTTATTTGTATAACAGTACATTCTGGTTATCTACTGCTATATAGTAAACTACCTCAAAGCATAGTAGCTTAAAACAGTAATTTATCACAGTAGTTCACGGTTCTGGGTACTGACTGGGCTCACAGCTGGGCAGTTCTTCCTTGGGTTCTCTCATGAAGCTGCAGTTGGATACTGGCTGGGCCTGCACTTCCAACATGGCACACTCACATGGCTACACACTGATGCTGGCTGTTGTCTGGGAGCTCAGCTGGCATTGTCAAATGGACTGTATTCGTGTGGTTCAAGTTATGTGGGCTTTTCCCAGCATAGTGGTTATGTTGTCCAGAGGATCCAAGGTGGCTTCACTCACATTCCTAGCACCTTGATGAGGACAGTTACAAGGCTGAGCTCCTCTGTGCTTCTGCTCTTTCCAGTAAGGTAGTCAGAATGCTAGTTCAGGGCTCCCAGAGACCAAGACAGTTCTTTTGAAGGTCAGGCCTCAACTGGTATTGTGTCACTTCTGCTACAGTCTGTGGGTCAAAACAGTCACTACCCATCCCAAATACAAGTGGAGAGAAAACAGATCTCACCTCCTAATGGGAAGAGTGATAAAGAATTAATGACTATCCTTAATCTGCCATGCAGTAGAATGGAGTCTGTGATGTACTAAGAACTCACATGAGAAGAATGTATAGAGCCTCAAAACAAAACAAAATGACAAATATATATATATATACACATACACACACACAAAGGGTGCACTTGAATAAAGCTATGGACATAAGAACTGACCTAGAGCAGTTCAGATTAAAATAAGAAATGCCTGAAAGAGTTAAAAGAACTGGAGATAAGCGGGCTACACCTTGGAATAATTCATTAGTTAATCCATTTATGTACTAAACACCCATTGAGCCCATAGCACTCATGTCAAGCACTCGTACTACAAAGATAAATATGACATGGCCCCTGACTTCTAGATACTCAAAGTCTGGTATGGTAGTCCATGCATTAGGTGACCTTCCAAATCCAAAAAGTAGTTTCTTGAATATACATCACTCTCAGCATCAAGTATTATAGTTGATATCCAAACACTACAGAGAAAAAAATATGAATGCTGCAAAGCTATATGATGTTGTTGGCCCAGGTCTCCTGAGTTAGCATGGTATCATGGAAAAAAAAAAAAGAAAAATATTTATCATTATTAATAAAAATAGATGAAAAATTTGGATGGGGCAAAGTGGCCAAGTTAAATAGATTTTTCTGGATAGATTCCTAGTGGTGGGTATATGTGCCTTCATAAAATTTGGAAGAAATGGGGTCTATTCAAGATTCTTGGGTTCAGTTGAAGTTGCTCAGGGACCTTGAGAAAACAGTGGCTATAATTCATGTTTCTGGACCAGGATTTTTTGACAGATCCAAAAGGATTCCCAATGGGGATATGAGACTGCCGGTTTAAGGAATGCTGCCTTGTTATTGCTCAATGCGCATATTACAGCTCTTTTATAAAGAGAAGGCACATTTCTGAGCAAAAGAGAAGAAACAGAGAGCTAGACAGTGATAGATAGAATCTAAGATGTAAACAGAGCTGGACAATGGCAATGGAGGTAGAAAAAATAAAGAAGGAGTCCGGGTTGTTTATCCAAGATTGGATTAGCCAAGGTCAAGAGCTACTTTCATTGGAAGGCAAGCCAGTGGGAAAAGGTAGCATTTTTGGCTAATTTAGTTGTTTTAAAAGTTGAACTGACTGGTTTTAGCAGGAAAATCAACTACTGTGTCACACTGATTCACGCATAAAACCTAGAGAAAAGGAAGATGGCTCTTGGACTGGTGGTGGAGAAATGAGGACCCCATCTTAAGCACTGCTTTTCTTAGTTTGCCTTGGATCTTAAGCTAGAGGCAGACTGAAGATCAGGGAGAAATGTTTTAATGAAGGGATGCATCATCCTTTTCTCTCTTCGCTAATCCACTTTTACATCACCCTTGACTCACCTTTCTAAAGCATCGCTTTCATTATACCTTTCTCTTGCTTAGTGACCTCTAGCAAGTCATGTTTTCAGGGACAAACATGCTCCTTAGTTTTGCATTTCAGCCTGTCAAGCTGGCCTTACTATTAACTGTCAAATCTACTAGCACCCAGTACCAACAGGGTGATTTTCTAGTTCCAAACCCACCTACCTCAGTACCTTTTCACCATCTGAAACACAATCTCCCCTTTTCTTCTAATTCCAGGCATTCTTCGAAGTTCTTCTACGCAATGCCCTTTCCTAGGGCACTCAAAGTGAGCCCTTCTCTTCTCATTTATATGTTCATTTGTTTAAGAGTTCATTTGTTCATGTAATTGCTTCATTAATATCCATTTGCTCAACATATTCAATAAGCATCTGTTATTTGCCAGACATTAGGTATATAGATTTAAGACATGTTCCCTACTTTCAAGGAGTTTAAATGTGGAAAAAAGAAAGAAATTCTGATTCCTATAGCATTCCCTCAGTAGCAATATCATATTGGTCTGCATTGCTTTGCATCTTTTGTGTCTTCTTTCTTCCTTCCTTTCTTTCTTTCTTTTCTTTTCTTTCTTTCTTTCTCTTTCTTTCTTTCTTTCTTTCTTTCTTTCTTTCTTTCTTTCTTTTCTTTCTTTCTTTCTTTCTTTCTTTCTTTCTTTCTTTCTTTCTTTCTTTCTTTCTTTCTTTCTTTCTTTCTTTCTTTCTTTCTTTCTTTTTAATATTCTCTTTCTATCTCACAAAGAGCCTTGCCCATATTAAACTCTTCAGAAACATAAAGAAATTGGGAGCACCCGAGAGAGCAGTGGGGCCAGTGGTGGCAAGTGAGTAAGTCTAGAGAATGGGAGGAGAGATTAACATCTGAGACTTGATTATCTTAAAAGGAAACAAATTACTTTGTGTGACCTACTGGGTCCTAAAATCAGAGAGAGAGACTGGTGCTTTTCTTGTTTAAAATCAACATATCAATGAGGATGGCCTCTGAGAATCTCCCAGAATTTCAAGAACATGAAGACACTTTTCTGAGAATTGATGGAGAAAGTCATGGGGACCCACTTATCAACTGAGATAGCCTGTTATTTGAGTGCCCAATCAACAGAGAAAGATGCTCAGGCTACCTACATCAACTCTTAGGAGATATCCTGGGCAAGCTGCGGAGTTAAATCTGAAAAGCTATAGTGGTCAAAACTTCATTATGGAATTCCAGATCGTGATTGAAGGAAAGACCCACTTCACCTGCCCCTCTCCTTCTGGCTTGGCTTTGTTGTGTAGGGTTATCCACACAGGTTACATGGCGTGAAGTTTTCATGGCTCTGTCAAAGAACACAGTGCACTAAGAGTCAGTAAAAGGAGTTCTAGCCTTGGCCTTGGCCCTGATGACTTGTGTGACTAGGGGCAATCACCTTTCCTCTGGGCTTCAGTTTTCCCATCTGAAAAATAAGGGAGCTAAAATAGTTCAATCATTTTGCTCAGCTTTTCTTTTGAACAGAACTTTTTCATCAAACAAATTGTAACACAGAAGTTCAGAGTGCAGAGCATATAGAAACAGAACTTCATTTCCTAATGAGGCCCAGTGGAGATTAAGTAGATTCCTTATTTATTCAAGACACCCTCTCCCTCCCCAACCCTCAAGCACATATTTTGAAAATCTCTGGATTAGAATGGTGTAATCTATGTATTTTCCCGATCAAATACATAACCAAAATTAATTTTAAGAGACTCATACTTAATATATGGGTATCGATAAGTTGTATACCTTCACTATTGTCAATCCTTGTATTAACTATTAACTAAGTTCTTTTTTATTTTTTAAGAACAAAATACATATAGCTGGAAGGTTTACTATTTCCTTCCTAGACCCTAATGGGTTTTATTTTTCAATTTTTTAAGTGCATACACCCCAGTTTGGGAACCCCCAGGTTCTTTTTAGTTCAACAGTTCTGGAAGTTTGTGCCTGGAGTGCAGAAGCAGTACTAGTCTTTCCCGGCCCTGTTTATTTCTCATAGAAGAAGTAATGTTTTGGGTGCTTGAGTGAAAGTATAGTGTCCATTGCAGGGGGAAAACATACTCCATTAAAAACTCAAGGCCACCTCCTATGTCTCAGTGGGTCAGACATACTCTGCTGGCTCAGGAGTATGCCTGGGACCTCCCTGCTCTCACCTGTAGTCTCTACAACCTCTTGGTAAAATTTCCCAGCATATGTCTGGCTTGAGCCTTTTCTCAAGTCATGAACAAGTAGCCCTAAACCAGGCTGTGCCAGGAGCCTTTCGCAGCAATGTGCTTACGCATAGAATTCAGCAGCTTAAAACTGCTCCGCCACTGTTTACAAAGCGTTAGGTGAGCAGTAGTGAGAGGAAGGGGATGTGCATGTTACCCTTCTCTTTCTCCCCCTGCTTTGGCTGAGTGGCTCTTTTGTTCCTGGAAAAGAAAGGCATTTGGGGGGAATCGCTGGGTCACTTTCCTGAGAGGACCACAGGGCTCAGGGAGCAGCAGTAGAGGTCCAGTCCTCAGTCCCCAACCACTCATAACTCATTCGAGAGATATGCAAAGCTGGCAGAACTGCTAAAGGCCTCTTTGCCAAGGCCGGCTTCTCTCCAAGCGGGCTTCTATATTTATGTGAAACAGAAATAAAATGTAGCACTCAAAGGCAACAGACACAACCAGCAAACCCCCCACTAGTGCATGTTTAATGAAAGGCAAAACAGTGGGAAGAGTTGCTCAGGGGACCACCCAGAGAAGAATGATGGTTTGGTGAACCTCAAGGCCTTGACCCAGGGGCAGCTAGAAAGTTGTGCACAGACAAAGGCCAGGCAAGTCTTAATGCCCCTCTGTGGACCTTGGGATGGCTAACATTCTGACATTGATCATGTTTTAGTTTTCTAGGGCTGTCATAACAAAAAACCACGAACTAGGTGGCTTACAACACAGATATTTATTCTCTCACAGTTCTGGAGTATACATGTCTGAAATCAAGGTGTTGATAGGGCCATACTCTCTCTGAAGAAGCTAGCAGAGGATCCTTCTTTGTCTCTCTAGCTTCTGGTGGTTGCTGACTTCTTTGGTGTTTCTTGGCTTGTAGACATATCACTCCAATTACATGACCTCCCTTAGGTGTCTGTGTTTTTTGTCCAAATTTTTCTCTTCTTATAAGGACACCAACTGTAATGGATTTAGATCCCAGTCTAATTTAGTAAGATCTTTTATTAATGATTGTTTGCCTCTACAAAGATTCTATTTCCAAATAAAGCCACATTCATAAGTTCTAGGTGGACATAAATTTGGGGGGAATATTATTTAATCTAGTACAGACACTAAATTCACCTTTTGTCAAAGAAGAATGGAAGCCAGGGAGGAACAGTTTTCTTTGCTTTGCTCTCTTAAACTCAGAATACTACAATTATTCTCCAGTTTAGTGAAGTTCTTAGGCAAAGTTGATGATGATCTTGAAATCTCTCTGTAGGTTTCACCTTGACAGGTCTCCAAGAAGTCTCAATGCTTAAACCCCCTTACAAAATAACCAGGAAAATAGACATCTCATCGCTGTTAAAAAATTTCCAGGAAAGTGTATACACAACTCACATCCTTGGTGGACAGGAGAAAGTTCAAATTTCAAATGTAACTGCTAAAATGAGAACCCTTTCTGACATGTGTCAATCCAGAAAGGATTGGTTAATATCTACTCTGAATTTTAGCTTCGAAGATAACTCTCAAGCTCATATCAATGACTTTTTTTTTTAAAGAGAATTTTGACTTGCTTGGTCTGTACATTCTTATATCCTTTTGCTTTCCCCCTTCCCCATTCTTACCCTCTTTTCCTCATTGTAATTTTCCACTCTACCTCGCCTTTATCGACCTCACGAAGGCGTTTGATCTGGTCAGTCGAAGCGGACTCTTCAGCTTGCTACGGAAGATTGGCTGTCCACCACATCTGCTTGCTGTGGTCATGTCCTTTCACGACAACATGCACAGCATGGTGTCCTACAACGGCGCAACCTCTGAGGCCTTCCCAGTCAGCAGCGGAGTAAAGCAGGGCTGCGTCCTCGCGCCTACGCTGTTCGGAATCTTCTTCTCCATGCTCCTCCAATACGCCTTTAAGGACTGCAGCGAGGGTGTCTTCATTCACACCAGATCCGATGGCAAGCTCTACAACCTGGCCCGTCTACGAGCCAAGACCAAAGTCAAAGAGGTGCTCATCGTGAGATGCTCTTCGCCGACGACGCAGCTTTGACATCACACTCCGAAGAGGGACTCCAGCAGCTAGTCACTTGCCTTTCCCACGCATGCAAGGAGTTCGGACTAGCCATCAGCCTGACGAAGACGAATGTTATGGCTCAAGGCACGGGGACTCCCCCATGCATCACCATCGACGGATACACCCTGGAGGTTGTCAACAACTTCACTTACCTCGGGTCCACCATCTCGAGCTCTCTGTCAGTCGACTTGGAGGTCAACCGGAGAATCGCCAGGGCAGCCACAGTTATGGCCAAACTGAACCGGCGAGCGTGGAACAATTCCAGCCTCACTGAGAAAACCAGACTGCACATCTACCAAGCCTGCGTACTCAGCACTCTCCTCTATGGCAGCGAGACGTGGACCACCTACGCAAGGCACGAAAGGAAACTCAACAGCTTCCACATGAGGTGCCTGCGACGCGTCCTGCATGTCACCTGGCAGGATAAGGTTCCCAACAACGAGGTGCTGAAGCGAGCCAATATGAGCAGTTTGCATGCAGTTCTTAGTGAGAGACGCCTCAGGTGGCTCGCCCATGTCAAAAGAATGGATGCAGGCCGTATCCCCAAAGACCTCCTCTACGGAGAGCTAGCAGAAGGCAAGAGGATGACAGGGCGCCCAAAACTGCGGTTCAAAGACATCTGCAAAAAGGACATGACACAATGCTCCATCAATCTCAACACATGGGAAGTTCAAGCAGACGACCGCCTAGCCTGGAGGCTCGCGGTCAGGCAAGGTACGTCACGCGCGGAGGCTGCGCGCAACGAGGAGGCGGTCCAGAAAAGATCGAGGCGGAAGCAGCGTCAACAGCAGCAACAACAGCCATCTGCCTTCACCTGTGACAAGTGCGGCAGGGATTGTCACTCCCGAGTCGGACTGCACAGCCATTCTCGGTGGTGCAGATAGACTCTCAGGAAGCTACGCCATCGTCTCTCGAGACGGACGGCTGCCGACGACGAATTTTCCCCTTTTTGTCTGTTTTCTTTTCTTCTCAACTTTTAGTTTAAAAAAGTTTTTTTAATTGCTTAATTGCTTTTTTCTCATTCTTCTCTTGGCCAATCTGAACTGTCAGCTGCGAGCAAGTCAGCTTCTCTCAGGGGTGCTGACTCATGACCTCACCCCGCTCACTCCTTTGTAGCCTAAATGTTTTAGTCAGTTAATGTAGATGGAGTTAGAGAGGAGAAAGAGGAAATTTGAAAAGGGTAGAGGGCATGGAGGGAAAAATGACACCTCAGACGAAACAGTGGATAATGCCAGGAAATTACAGAAATGCAAGCATTGAACTCAGCCAACATCAACAGCAGAAAAAGTGGGAGTGAAAATGGAAAGAACCATGAAAATGGAAACCCAAGCAGACAGCCTTGGGTTGCATGTATAAAATTGAAGATAAGATGATCTAAAAAAAAAGTAAGGAAAACTGGAAAGAAAGGCAATCAAGGTACAGAAAGAGGCTAGACAAGCAGGAGCAGAGGATTGCAATGATGTGGGGAGCTAGCTGAAGATGGTGATAATTGTTGAAGTTTGACTCCTACAGTGTTGGATTCCCGAAAGTGTCCTATTCTAGGAGTCCTGAAATATTCTCATAATTTGTTCTACTAAGCCTCTGGCTTTCAGCTTCATGTTGCTGGGATGAGCATATGAATTCATGACAGCTTTTAAGTTTTCCAAAGAACAACATTAAGGTCGAGGATCCTCCTGTTTTCCTCAAGCCCTCAGGAAATAGCACATGTTCCCATATTGTCTAGACTAGAGCTGGTAGAGTTTCTCAAGAAAACGGTAGACTTCCTGTACTGTCTAGACTAGAACTAATGTGGCTCTCTAGAAAACTGTAGTCTTCCCCATTGTCTAGACTAAAGCTCATGAGATCCTCCAGAAAATGGTAGACTTCCCCATATGTCTACATTAGAGCTAGTGGGGTTTCATAGGAGGCCAGGCTGACCTGAAGTCACCAATGATAAGAGCAAAACTTTTAAGTCCATGTTTTTCTTCTAGAATGATCTTTCTCTTTTCCAGCACCTGTTTTCCTCCTTTCTAGGGATCTGCAGATCCCCTCTCCTTCATGACTCTAAAACTCTGACCCTCCCTCCCCTTTTTCACTCCGATCAAGTGTATCTCCATTAACACCCAGCTAGCTACTAATCCACTCTCCTCAGGCTTGATATCAATTGTCTCCACCCCACATGATCCATAGATAATAATAATTCATTGATCCAGAACTCCTGGATACCCTGAGCTTTAACCACAGAAATAGATCTAGATCTAAGCAAATCTAGCCAAGGGTCAGCTAGTGAGGGAGAAGTATTTAGGCCAAGCCACTTAGGCTTCACAGGATGTCATCAAAATTATTCTTGAAAGTAACTTAGATAGCATTTGCAGTCTAATTCCTTCAAGTGTTTCAACTGATGAAACAATGGTCTGCTATAATATTTTTAAAAAGCTTATCTTCTGAGCTTATTGAATATGTTATGCTGGTCTGCGTTTGGGACCACATTAACAAAAAATTGTCTTGGCTAAATACAGTTTGAAAGACAAGAAGTTCTGAACTGGATGGAAGGAAGTACAGATTTCCACTTCATACTTTCCAAGCTGCAGCTTACTGAGTCCAAGATGGGCAGTTATTTCTCTTTTTTTCTTTGTTGAGGATACATTATGTGAGTTAAAATTTATGTCAGTTAAAAGTGAGCTTGAAGGACTCCTGCCTATCAACGTGAGCTCCTTGGAGAGTGTGCCTTAGGGAGAAAGACTTGTAATGACTCTCTCAAGGACCACTGGGAAAGACAGGGCTGGCTTAGAATTAGATGAATGAACATCTTCCCTAAGCTCTCTCCTTTTTCAAACAAGTGCATACGATGGTGAAAGTAATCCTGAAGATTCAAAAAATCTTTTGTGTTTTGAGTTTTTAACCATCAAATGAAATTATACTCAAACTAGAGCATCCAAAGTGAGTCAGTGCTTTCTGATAGGAACCCAGTCCCTAGCCTGGGCCCCCGAAAAGAGAAATTGGGTGGGGCTGAGAATGGTACAGCAGAGGGGAAGGTGAGAGCTGCAGCTGGGCAAACAGAGCCTGCATTGTGTGCCCCCCCCCACCCCCCTCATCACAGCATCAGGGCTGCTGTCTGGGAAGGGTGCCTCCCTTAGAAGGCAGCCAATAAGCACATGGTGCCTGCTGCTCTATTTACACAGGTGCTTTCCCTCCCCAGGGAAGCTGGGGCTTTGCAAACATGCATGACCACTTGCTTCCATAAGATGGATGCTCACATCTGCACTCTGCCACAGGGAGAAACTGAGGCCCAGAGTGGGGAAGGAAGGCTTTCAGCCTGAGCAAACCGATGCTGGAAGCAGGAAGGGCAAGCAGGTGTTCGGACTCCCCACTGGCCTCTCTGGTTACCAGGCTGCCTTTGTCTTGTCAGACCTGCTCTTGACAGGGATAAAGCCTTTGGGCTTTTCATTTCAGGAGATTGAAACAGCTTTCCCATCTACCATTCTAAGCTGAAGCTGAAGCTCTCAGACTGTCTGTGTTGGGGGCTGGGCCAGTGACCCCTAACCACACCTGTTAGTGAAGCTCTGCCAGCAGAGTGGAAGGGGAGGGAGCTCCAGAGCTTGGAAAACATTGTCACATGCTTAAAAGATGTCCCCTTGGCCCTATTCCACCCTATTAATATAGCTGTCCTCTCCCTTTCCCCATTATCTCCTGAAAAACAAACTGATGGAAACCAGAGAAACTCAGCCCATTCATTTATTTGCCTATCTTTTTTTTAATTGCCCGATTTCAAACCCTCAGCTTAAATGCTCTAGATTCTTCAACAGATAAACTGTAAGGAAATGAAAAAGGTGAAAGGGGAACCAGAGATGAAAAGAGATTGAAAAGACACATTGCATTTTGAAAACTGGTCAAGACTAAACTTTGGTATCCCAGGATGCTCCCCTGATGCTAAATCTACAAAAAGATGCAAAGAAGCAACTATTACAAATGCCAGAGGAATGATCACTTTAGGGGACAGGAGTGTTAAAATAGAGACAGGACAATTGAGGGGGTCTATTTCTACAAAACAAGGTGTCTCATAATAAACTGCCAGGTTAGACATGTACTTTGTGTGGTTTTCTGTACCTTTGCTTTATTTTACAATAAAAGAGTTAAAATAATTGGTCAGTTTTCCAGAAGCTGGACAGCTGGATCCATGTCATGTGCTTCTTCCCAGTTGACATATTCATGTCACTGTAGCAGCTCTTATAGGGGCAGTAGTCTCTCAGCCATAACTTTAGGGGGGACCATTTGAGGAGAGGTCAAAGTGGCATGGTAGAACAGAAGGAGAGGCAATGCCTGCCTCCATCCCTTTGAACTGGAGAGTGACCCCAGTGAGTTTTCTTCTGCTTTGTCTGAAGTGAATCAAAAGCCCTCAGAACATTCTCTGTTAGCTAGCTGACAGGTGACTGATCCAAAGACCCACCTGCCTGAGGGATTTCATGATATTCTTCACCAGATTGGTGCTGGTGCCCACTTTCCTCTCATGAATCCTTTTGTGGTTGTCTCTACCTGCCCTTCATTAGGCAGAGACATGCCCTCCCTCTCTCTCGAAGGTCTAAGATGGTCATGGGGACTGCCTGAGAGGCAACACTGACTAACACAAATCCCAGGAACTAACCATTCCAAGTAAATGATCTATTGGTCTTAGCAAGGCCATCAGAAACGCTCAAATAGCATCCCACTTGTCTCCAAGTGCGTGCGCACAATTGTGTGCGTGGCTGTTTAGAGTGAGACAGTGGGTTGCTAGGCAATGAATTTCCAAAAAGGAGAGTGTGAAGAAAAGGAATAATAAATAAACAGATGACAGGGATGAGATCCAAACCCTGTTCAGACAAGAGCAGTTGGGTCCAGTTCATTTGGTTTGATGGGAGTGTCGGGACAGCAGGGTCCACTCAGCTCTAGCATGAGTTTCCAATCTTGCCTTCCAGCTCCTCCCCTCTGTCTTATGTGGTGGGGAAAGCTGAGATGAAATATGGCTCTCTGGAGGGCCATGCCTTTGTGAAAGGCTATTACAGCTGTAACAAAACTTTTGTAATCTGCACCATATCCCATTACATCTCCAGGCTCCTTGGGTCCCTTCCCAGCCTCAAAGAAAATACATCACACTCCTTTTTCTTTTCTATTCTTTTCTTTTTTTTCTTTTTTCTTTTCTTTCCTCCCCCCTTCCTTCCTTCCTTTCTTTTTCTTCCTTCTTTTCTTCTTCCTTCCTTCTTTCCTTCCTTCCTTCCTTCCTTCCTTCCTTCCTTCCTTCCTTCCTTCCTTCCTCCCTTCTTTTTCTCTTTTGCTGCCTCCCTAGTTTTCATTCTCTGAAAGGTCATCACACTTGTTCTTCTCATATAGGTTTTTCTTTAAACTTTGATGGAAATTGGTCTGAGATAGCTATAAAGGGTGGGTGCTACCTGCTTTTGAACTTGTCAAATCATTAAGGAAGACGCATAGGCCATGGGATGAAGAGCAGAAGTCACTGAAGTTTGTCATAATGAATAATTCAAAAGGCCTTTTCTTTTATATTTGCAATTAAATCTCTTTTTGTGCAGCTCACAATTCTATTCATCCTAATTACAGCTTAAATAAAAATTTATTTTCCTAAGGGTTGAGGAATCTTCAACACAGATGGCTTTTGTCATGGCCATAAGATAGTGGTCTGGGAGAGTCCTATCAAGATCATTTCCCCATTTTTCTGTTTTTAGTAAGTTTTGTGCAAATATGAGGTTGGTGCACGGACTGTTATGATCTCTAGAGAAGACAGTGATCGGTCTTTAAACCAAACTTTGATTCCTCTGACAAATTATCAAGGCAAGGGCTATATAACCTGTAACAAAACATGGATGTCACCCAGCCCAGCAGATGGTTCTCCATCTTATCTACATTCAGGGCTAACCCTTCAGGCATAACCATGGGTAGCACAAGGGGAGATGACTTTTCCCTTGACATTTTCTAGTCTCTCTGGTAGTACCCCTGTGCTCTAGCTTGCACATACACTTTATGTCCAGCTAAAACTACTCATTAGTTATTGAGGTTTGGGAATTTGGGTGGATAGACTATATACAGCTGCAAAATAATACCCAAGTTCTTATTTTTATGGACCCTCAGGTAAAAGTGAAATCCCTCATTGCCCTGCTGAGATTTAGAAGTATGAAACACTCCCCAAACTGCCTCATTTCCCTACATTTTCACCAACAGACAATCGTTCTTCCTCTGTCAGTTCTAAGTTGGTCTGTCTTCTCTAACACCCTCAACCTTCACCAATTTTGGATTTTGGATAAAGTTTTTTTTCCTTAATTTGTCTCAAGATCCTTTCTGGCTTTTGATTGAGTTGAAACTCTTTGGGGGACTGACCTACCATGTATCTGGTGTACTTGGGGTTCAGTCCCAGGAGATCTTGGGTCTATTCATTCTCTTTCCTTGTTCTCATCAGTGGAGATATGCTAATATGGGATGGCATGGGGCTGGGTACACTCTCTGCTATTTCCTGCCTTTAGCTCTCCCATCACGTTTCTCCACAGCCCTCACATTCTGGACCAAGCCCTTTGAAAACTCAGAATCTAGGCTTTCCTCTTCTTGAACTTCCCATCTATTTCCACTTCAAGGGCTTCTTAGTGTATCACCCCATCTTTCCTTTTCTCCCATGATCTCCCAGACATTACATCTCTATACCTTCCCACACTTCTGCCCAGCTGTAGATTTTCATCTCCTGGATATTAGCATCTGGGTGGTTTCACATATCCCTACTGTAGTTCCTTCATGATTGTGTAATGCACAACTGCCTTTTCAGACCAGCTTCCCCCCAACCTTCATTGCATATCAGTTTTTAGTGCCTCACATTTTGCTTTGGGTTCAGTCTTCTCCTTGGTGTCTTCCTTATGTCCACAATTACATTTGGAGGAGTGGCCTGTTTTTATCACCATAAAAGCTCATCATCATCATCACCATCATCACATGATTACAACAAAACAATAATATTAACAACAGTGGTAATGATATTAATAATAATACTAGCTAATACTTAGTATCAACTATGTGTCAAACACTGTGCTGAGAGCTTTCTCTTACTCTCTCACTTATCCTTCACAATAACTCTTTGAGGCAGGTACTATTACAGAGGAGGAAACTGAGCCTAGTAGACATTAAATAATCTGCTTAGAGTTACCTAGCAAGTGGGAGAGCCTGCATATGAGCCTAGGCAGTCATTCTCAGCCCATGTTCTTGACCACGATGCAGAGGCTCCCAAAATGTAGCAGTCCTCTCACACCTGGACAGAAAGCAGCCAGCCAGGAACTTGATAAAAAACAAGGGGCAGCAAGTGTTGTAAATGTTCATGGATTATTCATTAGTTCTTAAAGGACAAACTAAGGAGAACCAGTATACAGACAGTGAGATAGCAGAAGATGCCAACCAGCAAGAAGCTTAGTTCCACAGAATCACTTTCTCTCTGAGGTCAATTGGTTTCTACTTGACCCTATGCTGGATTGGGCTTCTAGTGTCTCCATTGCAGCTCCAAAGCACAAAGTTACCATTAGCAGTCCATCAGTCTGTGGTTAATTTGGCTGCCTCTTTAAGCAAGAGGCTGTGTAAAGAGTCAAGAATTCTTTCTACAGCAGCAGCTTGGGAGTAAATGGTGAGAACCTTTTTTTGGAGCACATTTGACATGCATAAGGCAGAAAGGAAGATTTTATTTAGCTGGACTGGTTTGCAGGCAGAGCTAAGAAGCTTCTGTCAGAGGTTCAGACCCTGTGCATGGCCATTTAGCTCTGTCGTGTTCTGCGGCCACAACGCATACTCTAAATCCTGGTCAGACATCCTATAACCCATGTGACATGTTGTTATGGTTTCTTTGGGAATGAAGGAATAAGGTGTGGGTGAAGTACTTCAGTTCCACATCCCTGAGCACATCCAGAGAGCAGTGGAATCATGTGTATAACCAAAGACAACAATGGCATCCTCCTGCAGGATATTTCAATGTGAGGCACGTTTCCCTGAAGAATGGCATCAATTCCTCAGTAGACACTAAACATGTTTGTCTCTCTTCATTACAAAGAAAGTGAAATTGAGGTCCATGTATATAGGTTAAGTGACTAAACTGTGCAGTGTATATTAGACCTCTAAGTTTCTTGCATTTAGACAGAACGCCATCTATTCCACAGCAAATTCATAGACAGCTGAATTATCTTTAAATATTTACATTGACTGTAGGCCACCCGGAGGCAGACTTATTAGGGCTTCACCAATAAGATTATTTATATGAAGGAAAATTTTGACTCTTGAGAGCTTGTCATGTGAGCCACACTTGTAAAATACAAGCCATATTTGTAAACTATTTAGTTCCTATGAGAAGCCTATGAGGTAAGCACTACCTGCTGTACTTTACAAATGGGGTAACTGAGATACAAAGAGGTTGAGCAATGAAGCTGAGGTTATACAAGAAATTAAGTGGAAAATCTAATATTTAAATTCACGGTAGTCTCATTTCTCAAAGGTCTGCCAGCTGTGTCCAGAATGCTCCAGGGGATAGCTGGTGCCTCAGGTCCACATGAGCGTGTAAGTGGGAGGTGAGAGGAGGGGGGCGGGAAGTGGGATGGTTCTCAGTGCTCTAGACTCTACTTCAACAAATTTTCTTTCTACCTGTTTTATAGATTTGGGTTCTACTTAACCAATAAAAACAAACAAACAAATGAGTCATATTATTTGAGTAAGTTTGCGAATGACTTTCATGATGCCTTTCAAAATAAGGATTTCTCTCATTTTCTCATGGCTGAAGTTCCTGCAAGGTTTGGAGTCGTGGTGAATTGTGGAAAGCCCTCCAGGGTCCAGGGCAGTGCAGTGGGGCTGCATTGGGATTCCAATCTGTGTTGTGTCCACCTGCAAGTCTTCTATCTGGCTGGCTCATGGGGTCCCCAGTGAACCTGAAAGCTGCTGGTCCTTGGGTCCAGTGTCCATTCTGACAACTGGATCTCAGCCCAGGTCAACTAGAATTGCTGTGGGTGAGCTTTGGTGACCTCCTGCTTTTCACAAGCTGCTTCTTCTAGGCCTCCTCCTTTCTCTGTTCTTCATCAGCCTCACCCTTGGCAACCATCCCAAGAAATTTAGCCTTCTTCATATTCTCTCTCGGAAACTGGAAAAGTTTTTTTTTTCCTTTCTGAATTCCTAATGCTCTCATCTTTGCCAAAACCCAAAAGCCCAGATCTGCCATGTGCCAACAAGTGCCGGGAGAGGTTGTTTGGATGAATTCAGAAGTGACCTTGAACCTTTGCTCAACACTCAGATGACAGGTTCTCTCCTTCCCCACCACGCCCCAACACACATGCTTCTTGTTGAATCAGGAAATGTTTTATTGCTTTTTTTCCTTTTCACTTTCTCTACCACCCTTTTTCATGGATACTTCCTATTTATGCTTTTTCTATCCCTTCTCTTCTGGAAAATTAATCAGAGAGCAAAAATCCCCGGACAGAAAAGGAGCCTTGGGAAGGCATTTAATCCAGACTCTTTCTTCCAGGTAGTGGCCATGCTTTCCTGGGTAAAGGACTTTCTCTTTTGCCCTTAAGCTTTCAACAGTTTCCATACCTTCTCATTTAAGCATCTCTGGGTTTTGTTCCTTGGGGTATGCTTTATTTAATTTGATTTCAAAAGTTTTAGTTCCTCTATTTAGCATTGTTTCATAGAGACCTACTATATAGAATGTATAGATGCTGTCATGACTGGGCCAAAAATGTTGCGCTTTCTTCAAGCAGATGTACACATGCAAAGCCTTTTCCTGGGTCAGCCAGAATTTCTGGGGAGTCTTTTGTGATCATGGACCTCTATGGATAAAAAGGGGACACTGTTAGTGGTGGTCCAGCCATGTGGTTGACTGACCTACAGGAATCTATGGCTATAATCAGAGGCCAAGAGTAGATGTAACATGAGAAGTGGTACAAGTCTATGATAGTGTCTACCAGATCCAAAAATATTTAGAGGCTCATAACCAATACCCTGGTGATTCAGTTCTCAGTCCAGCTATTATGGGACAAAATGATTTATAGTGATTGTCTGACTGACTGATTTTGGTTCAAAGATTCCAGATTGGCTCTGTGCATTAGGCAGTTGCCTAACTCTGCTGTCCTGAGGATAGAACTCCCAGGGCGCAAACATGTGAAATTCTACACTCTCCCTTTTTCAGGGACTTAAGTGAACAAAAGGGTCAATCAACCCTTCTATTTTCCTTGACCTGGGTATATTTTTGAAAATGCCTGTTCTTCTTTTCTTTCATTTATCTTTTTATACCCAGAATACTTACATTTCTTTCTCACTGTAAATTCCTAGACCTGTCCTATGACTGCTCTTAGTCTACTTCTGAGGAAAGGTTTTCCATCCTAGGCCTTCTAAAGAACAGGGGACCTGTCCAAGACCCCAACACAGTTCTTCAAGAACACAGCTTCTAACTTGTGGCCTCTCTTTGTTGTCATCTACTGAAAGGTTATGACTGTCCTGCAAAGTAGACCTCACTGTAGATACCTCAGGAGTTAGCCTGAGTTCGAGTTTGAGATGGGGAGAGAAATGGGTGTGTCTTGTGTGTACAGATATTGGCCACTGTTTCAAGAAGAGGGGCTGGGAAGTGTTTGGTATAAGCAGAATTACCCTCACTACACATGGTGAAAGAAAGAGGGGACACAACATCCCCTCATAGAGAGAAGTATTGGCCCTGTGTATGAGAGGTAAGTGAGCAGCTGGGGGCATTTAAAGAAGTGGGAGGGGACTTTTGGAGAAGTCCAGTCTCTCATGATTCAAAAAAATGCTTTTATTTTAAATGTTACCCTCCAAGAAAAGAAGGTGTAGTGTACAAGGAAGGGTTCAGTAAAAATTTCCCAACAGAAGTATTTTGCAAATGAAGTTGTTTCTCTGGTACAGTCTCAACCTGCCCAGAGAGGAATATCTCAAAGAGCTGAGAGTTGAAGGAATTGCTCAGAGTCAGCATCCCATGGCATTATGATCCAAAGAAGGCACCCCTTTCCCTCTTCCTTTTAAGTCCCAAGGCCAGAGGCACTGGGCATTCTGACAGGTGAGGCATGTGGGCAGATGAGAGACCTGGAAGAGGACAGTCCTGCCCCTGGAGGGATGATCGTATTAGCTACCTCACCCTGATATTTTGGATGTGGGGGCAAGGAGTAAGGGAGGGTATTTCACTCTTGGGTTATTTTCCCATGTGAAAGGTGTTTTGCTTTTTCTTGTTTGTACAATTTGTTCCCCCTTAACCTCTGCTTTATTTCATAGGAAGCTCAGTATAGACTAAACAGTTGGCGATCCCACGGAGTTTTGATTTCTGTTTCTCAAGCCCTGACGCAACGCTCCACAGCTTCCCAGGCCATTGTTAGTGCTTTGGAAACTCTCGTGGGGTCTTTGACCTGTGCTCTGTAGATGCTGTGTGTACAGGGGAGGATCCCAGAGACCTTCTCTTCTAGAGTTACAGCACCTGTAACTCTGCAGGGCCTGCCTTCACTTCTATCCCAAGAAGAATGAAAATCTTTGCCATTAACACTGCCACCTCCTTCCAAAGTCCAAGAGGTAATTATCCTGAAATAGGAAAGAAAAGGGAACATCTGAAAGTCCTGTGCTATTTTCTTGGCCTACATCTCTGAAGCTCTCAAAGACGAGTACACGTACTGCTTTGTCATAGCTGAGACACAGGGAATATCTGTTGAACTGAATTCCTCCTATGTTGGAAAGCAGTTTTATTCCTGCTGGAAGCTCATCCCACTTAGACCCATATGATATTATAGGTAAAAGAAACACAGAACTGCCTCCAGCACTTTTGTTTTACATGGAGGAAACCAATGGTTTAGAATAGTGAAGTGAATTGCTGGAATCCTATGAACTGAAATTATCATGGTCGGTGGCAGGAGGTGGGGGAGCTGTCTCCTCTAGCATTTAACTGCAAGCCTTTATTCACTGCCTCATGGCGGTGAGGAACTCCCATGTCCTTGCAGCATAAGGTGGAGAGTTAAGATGTTGAGAAATGATCCCCCAAACAGTTCAGACTTCAATCAGATGCTTCCTGATGCTGCTTTTTAAAGTGTCAACCACTAATTCCTGAGAAGAATGAAAAATCTAGGTAAGAGGAGAGATGTTCTGATGTCCTGATTTGGGGTGTGCCTGCTTTCCTTTCTTGGTTGAGATTTATGTTTATCACATACCCAGCCAGGGGCTGGAAAGTTCACAATGACTTTTACCACTCTAGTTCCCTTTGTCATTCAGCAGATGTGACTAATACGTGTGGTCCTCCAGTGGGGAGTGGTTTAATCCATGCCAGCGGACCTGGCTAAAGAGTCTCCTCCAGACTTCAGTGCCCATCTGGTGCCCTGGGGCACCAACCTAGTCATGCACTCACCTTTTTGTTCACTTGACCCAGTTGTTGCCATTAAGTTCAAGGCTTAACTGGTTTCTCATTCTGCTCTTGTGGGAGAAGCAAGGTTTCAGGTGAAGACTGTTCCTGTCTCAGACACCAGACCAGTGGTTCTCACACTCAAGTCCACAACAAGGTTCCTGGGGGACTTGCCTAAGTGAACAGTGCTAAGCCCTACTTCTCAGAGAGTGTAATTCAGTAGGTCTAGGATCCACCCAGTGATCTGCATTTTTAAGAAATTCTGGAGATGATTCTGGTGGCAGTGGCTAATGGAGGAAGCTTCGAGAAACCCTATACCTTGTCTGTTGAACTCCGCCTACAGAAACATCCTAAGCCAACTCTCTGTGCTTTAAGCTTGTGGCACTTAGTGCCCTGGCAAGAACATGGGCCCTAGAGCCACAGTGGGTGTGAACACTGGCTCTGCCACTTACTAGCTGAGTGACCTGGGTAAAGTTTCTAAACTTCTGTATGCTTCAGCTCCTTCATCTGTAAAATGGGGATAATACCGCTACCTACTTCATAGAGTTGTCATGACAATTAACTGACCTAATATTTGTAGAATGTCTAGAACAATGCCTTTCAATTTTAAATTCTATATTAGGGTTTGATAATTCAAATAAATCGTCGGCAGCCGTCCGTCTCGAGAGACGATGGTGTAGCTTCTTAAGAGTCTATCTGCACCGCCGAGAATGGCTATGCAGTCCGACTCGGGAGTGACACGGTATCTGTCTCCTCCCGTGTTGAATCGACATCTTGTGATGACGCTGGAGTGTCCTCTCCAGTGAAGCTGAAGCTACAGAGCCTGGGCAGGGTGATATGGAGGGTCTGCTGTTGCCCATGCAGCAGACCCCCCCTCTCTTCGCAGCTGAAGGATCCAAGGGAAAGTCGGAGTCAATACAGCTTGGCTTCAGGTGCGCCGCAGGAGTTGCCGGTGTTGACTACAACGTCAAACCGCCTTAGGGACTCCGGCTCCGGATTTTCTGTCGGGGTTTACTCCCTTAGCCTTTCCCCTGAAGAGGTATGCCGCAAGGCAGCGGAGGTTTTTTGGAGTCAGAGTTTTCCTTCTCTGATGTGCCCTGACTGGAAGATCGAACCAGCGACACTTAGCTCACAGGCCGACGCTCAATCCACTGAGCCAAACCAGCCAGGGACAATTCAAATAAATATACCTACAAATACATGATTCCAAAAAGTAGAAAATACATAGTACAGATAGTATACATTATATCGTAGTCTAGTGATGTCAAGAGAGGAAATGACTTGCTGAAGTACACAGAGTAGGTCAGTAACATTTTCAAAAATATACCCAAGTCAATGGAACAGAGGGGTTGACACTTTCGTCCATTTAAGTCCCTGGAAAAGGGAGAGTGTGGAATTTCACATGTTTGTGCCCTGGGAGTTCTATCACCAGGATAGCAGAGTTAGGCAACTGCCTAATGCACAGAGCCAATCCAGAATCTTGAAACCAAAATCAGTCAGTCAGACAATCACTATATGTCATTTTGTCCCATAATAGTTGGACTGAGAACTGAATCACCAGGGTATCGGTTATGAGCCTCTAAATCTTTTTGCATCTGGTAGACACCATCGTAGACTTGTACCACTTCTCATGTTACATCTACTCTTGGCCTCTGATTATAGCCATAGATTCCTGTAGGTCAGTCAACCACATGGCTGGACCACCACTAACAGTGTCCCCTCTCTACCCATAGAGGCCCATGATTACAACTGACTCCCTAGACATTCCAATGAGACTAAATATGGCTCTTTTCACTCCTAGATAAAAGGTCTTTCTTTTTCCAAACTCCCACTGTCAGAACATGGCGGCTGCTGGACTGCCCACCCAGACTTTTGACATATGCAAATGAACAATATGTAAGTTAAACTGGACCTAGCCCCTGCCATAGGAAATGAAAATGGACTTTGCTCATTCCCAGAAGAAATGTTGATGGACCTAGCCCAATATGTTGACTGGCCTGGTGGGGGAAACCCAGGTAGATGTAAATGACCCACTGGATGCACTGATGGGTAAACACACCCTAACTGGAATGTGTGTTTGGCGAAGTGTGGAGACGGCGCCTGCGGAGGCTCAAGCAGGCAATTCCTACAGGCCTGTATGGGTGACTGGGAGTCTCCACTCCCCCTCTTCCCTTTTCCCCCTCTCCCCTTCTCCCCCTCTGCCCCACTCACCCTTTTGCCTTGCTCCTATGGGCCCTCAAGTCGGTCTGGGACTTTCCACTTTCCTCCATCCCTTTCCCCCTTTTCCCTCAATAAACCTGTTGTTTAATCCTAGAGTGGTCTCTGGGTGATTTCTCAGAGCAAGGCTACCTGATACCCACCTAACCCCTCTTTCCTCTTATTATAATGAGTACCAGTTCTTGTTGCATAGCTGACTACATTAATAGACAACAATGTAATACTCTCTTCCCAGACTGAAAGACAACTATTAAGCTACTTTCATTCTTTCTGTACTTCTACCTCAAGTATCAACCATCTCAAGTTTTTGGCACCCTGACCCTGGTCCGATCATTTTGCTCTTCTTCCAGTATCTATGCAGGAAAGCCTGGCAAAGGCTTATAGGATGGGTGAGACATGGCACCTCAGTGGGATTGGAACTGTGGGTCCTCAGCTCTTGGCACCTGCTGCATTTTATCACCACCTGCTGTACCATTAACTCACCACCTTGTATGAGTTTAGCAGAAAGAGGCCCCGATCTCCTCTAAGAAGCACGTTTAGGTTTTTCATTGTATCCGTGTCTGGAAATCATTTAAGTAACTTCCTGAATCACTTGTTTCTTTTAAGTTACCTTAGCTACATGTGTCAGAATGATCCGGTGCTTTGGGTTAGAGAACTGAATATTCTGCTAAGGGAGGGAATTTCCCCCCATCACATTTCCTACCTGACGCACTATCTTGTCCACCACTCCTGGCTCTGATGGTGCTCTTGGGCTGATCTGGGACTGAAGGCACTGACCTGAAGACATCAGAAAGATTAGGTAGCTTCTGTTTATTTCAGTTTCCCAAACACTGTCTTCTGGATCCATCTATCTTTCTTCTGTTTTCCTTCTTCAACTTCTTTCATTTAACAAAGGAGATTCTGCTATACCAAGCCCCTCTTTTAAAATTTTTGCTTTCTCACTCTCCCATTAAAGAAAACTTTCTTAAAGTACCATTGGCATGGAAAAGAGGGCCAGAGGTTTCAAATGAACCAAAGTAGTCTGGTCCTTAAACTTATGAGGTTTATCTCAATAGGCAATCTAGATGTGGTTGAATGTAAAGGAAATGTGCAAATAATAAATTTTAAAATTTTGAACACAAAATTCTGTAAGGTTGGAAACTTTCAGTATACTTAGAAGACTCAAGTCAAATTTATACAACGTCAACATTTGGTAACTAAAATTATTTCTCTGGCTGAATAGACACTTGCTAATACTGAAATGGGCCTACACAGTAGAAAATCAGGGTAATTGTCCAGATTCTGAGGCCCAAGACAGGATGTTTTTAAGTAATCACCCACATCTGCAAAGTCTTAAACCCAAGAGTATCAGGTGGGATCATTCTGTAAGCAAACCTTAGCCATAAAAACAACTTTTGAAATTAAGATTCAAAAGATTAGCCCAACAACAGATGGTCTTTGCTTTCTGCAATAGGTGTGTACTTTAAAAGTTGGGTGTCAATATTTTTTCCCATTAATATAATGAGGAGGCTAGATATTTAAAGTAACCATGTAGTTGATCATTTTTTTCTTTTTTTAAAATTGATTTCCACCTTAATATTTTATATATTAATTCTTCTGCATTCTTTAGCCTAATTTTTCTCTTTTGTTCTTATTTCTTTTTTTAAGTATATTTTATTGATTATATTGTTATAATAGTTCCAATTTTTTCCCCTTTGCTCCCCTCTGCCCAACACCACCCCTCCCCCAGCAATCCCACTCCCCCACCCCACCCCACCCCTAGTCCATGCCCATGGGTCATACATTCAAGTTCTCTGGCTTCACCCTTTCCTATATTCTATTTTTTTAAAATAATTAATTAATTAATCATTTTAACAATAAAAAATAACAATCCCTCCCTCTTAGACTTAAGACCCTTTATAATCTTATAAAGGACAATGGGTGAGGGTCTCGAGCTCCTCTAGCTGCTTCAAGCTGGGCATGGTTGTCGTCCTACCTACCCTTTTGTCCAGAAGTCCCTAATAAGAGTGGAGCTGTAGTGGGGAGGGTGGCCTTCCCACATGGGGAAGGATCGTGCAGACTCCAGGTCGGTTGGCTGTCCCCGGACAGCGGCGTGCTTGGTTTAACAGGCTGGCATCCTTGTTGTATTCTGGAGGCAACAGATTTGGCGAAAAGGGTTAAAAGACATCATTCAATCCATAACCACTAGATGACACAAGGCAGATATTAATTTTTCAATGTCCCACATTAGGGACATGTAGTTGATCTTATTGCAAAGTTGCAGAGTTTTAAAAATCATTTTTTATTTTTTAAAATCAGGTTTTCTAGAACTATAATTTCTTAGAAGTGGAGAAATATCATGTGGATGTATATTGCCTACAGATAAAGGATTCAATCACTTATGAGTTTGACACGGAAGGCTGGGACTTAAGGAATTTTATATTTATCAAATATTTTGTCTATTTATTTATTTTAATGGGACAACAGCTTTCTTGGGAGCCGAGGAATGGCCAATACTTCCCAAGCAATGCAACCTTTACTTTTTCTGTTTAGTAGCACCCCCCTTTCACCCCTGCTCACTGTAAGGAAACTAATCATTATTTCTTACTCAAGATCTTTTCCTAAGCACCGCTTCTCTATGCTAGAAAAATCTTGTGCTTTGGTCTGAAAACTGAACATTCTCTTAAGAATGAAGGTAAGTGGTCACATGACTCCGAGATCATTAGAGGACTCTGACAAAGGCTGTCCAATATGGTATCAGCAGCCACATGTGGCTATTCAACACATGAAATTTGGTGAATAAAATAGAGAACTGAATTTTTAATTTAATTTAATTTAACTTAAATTTTAGTTTAAAAACTGACATGCATTTCAGTTATTGGAGAACTTTAAAAAATTTTTATTGAATTTATTAGGGTGACATTGGTTAATAAAATTATATAGATTTCAGGTGTAAAATTCTATAATACCTCATCTGTATATTGTGTGTTTATGCCCCCCCCCCCAATCAAGTCTCCTTCCATTACCACTTATTCCTTCTTTACCCTTTTTTACCTCCCCTAACCCCCTTTTCCTCTGGTAATCACCATACTGTTGTCTGTGTCTGAATTCTTATTTTCTTTGCTTAATCCCTTCATCTTTTTCACCCAGCTCCCAACACCCCTCCCCTTTGACAGCTGTCAGTCTGTTCTTTGTATCTATGAGTCTGTTTCTATTTTATTTGTTCTTTTATTTTTTTTACTAGATGCCACATATAAGTATAATCATATGGTCTTCCTTTGACTGGTACTTCACTTAGCATAGTACCCTCTGGGCCCATTCATGTTGTCACAAAAGGCAAGATTTTCTTTTTTTTTAATAGTTAAGTAGTATTCCATTGTGTAAATGTACCATGACTTTTTAATGCACTCATCTATTGATGGATACTTGGACTGCTTCCAGATCTTGGCTATTGTAAATAATGCCACAATAGATATAGGTGTGCATATGTCCTTTCACATCTCTGTTTTGGGTTTTTTTTAAAATATTTCTAGAAGTCGAATAAAGCAGTCTCATTTTAAAATTTTTGAGATAACTTCATACTGCTTTCCACAGTGGCTGCACCAATCTGCATTCTCACCACATCCTTTCCATACTTGTTTGCGGATTTATTGATGATAGCCATCCTGACAGGTATAAGGTAACATCTCTTGTGGTTTTTTAATTTGCATTTCTCTGATGATTAGTGACATTGAGCACCTTTTCATATGTCTATTGGCCATCTTTTGTTTCTCTATACACAGTATTATGCCATCTGCAAATAATAACAGTTTTACTTCTTTCTGATTTGGATGCCTTTTATTTCTTTTTCTTGTGTGATTGCTATAGCTAGGACTTCAAGTTCTATAATGAATAAGAATGGTGAAAGCAGACATTCCTGTCTTGTTTCTGATTTGAGGGGAAATGTTTGTAGTTGTTGTCCCTTGACTATGATGTTGGCAGTGGGTTTGTCATATATGGTCTTTATTATGTTGAAGTATGTTCCTTCTATATTATACTTGGAGAAGTGTCTATTCAGGTCCTTTGACCACTTTTTAATTAATTGTTTGTTTTTTGGAGTGGAGTTTTATAAGTTTTTTATAAATTTTGAATATTAACCCTTTATCAGATATATCATTGGCAAATATGTCCTCCCATTCTATGGGCTTTCTTTTCATTTTGTGGATGGTTTCCTTTGATGTGCAAAAACTTTTTAGTTTGATGCAGTACCATTTGTTTATTTCTTTCTTTTGTTTTCCTTGAATAAGGAGATATATCATAAAAAGTACTTTTACCTGGAATGTCTGAGATTTTACTGCCTATGTTTTCTTTTAGGATTTTAAATCAATTTTGAGTCTACTCTTGTGTATAGTGTAAGAAAGTGGCCTAGCCTCACTTTTCTGCACCTATTTGCCTAATTTTTCTAACACCATTTATTGAATAGACTCCATTGTATATCTTTTTCTCCTTTGTCAAATATCATTTGAACATAGAGGAATAGGTTTATTTCTGGGCTCTCTCTTCTGTTCCATTGATCCACATGTCTGTTCTTATGCCAGCACAACACTTTTTTGATTACTCTAGCCTTCTAGTGTAGTCTTATATCAGGTAGAATGATTCCTCCAACTTTGTTTTCTTTTTTCTCAAGATTGTCATGGCTATTTAGAGTCTTTCATGATTTCATATAAATTTTTGGAATATTCATTCTAGTTATGTGAAATACACCATTGATATCTTAATAGAAATTGCATTGAATATATAGATTGCTTTGAGTAGTATAGACATTTTAATAATATTAATTCTTTCTCTCATGAACATGGTATATTCTTCCACTTATTTGTATTTTCTTCTATTTCTTTCTTCAGTGTCTTATAACTTTACACACACAGGTCTTGTTTAAATTTATTCCTAGATACTTTCTTGAAGCAATTGCGAATGAAATTGTTTTTTCACTTTCCTTCTCTGATAGTTCATTATTCAGGTATGAAAATGCAACTGATTTTTGTATATTTATTTTGTATCCTGCTAATTTACTGAATTATTTATCAGTTCTAGTAGTTTTTGTAGAATCTTTAAGGTTCTCTGTATATAGTATCATGCCATCTGCAAATAATGATAGTTTTATTTCTTTCTTTTCTATTTGGATGCTTTTTACTTCTTTTTCTTGTCTGATGGCTGTGGCTAAGACTTCTAGTACTATGTTGAATAAGAGTTGTGAAAGCAGACATCACTATCTTGTTCCTGATCTTAAGGGAAATGCTTGTAGTTTTTGCCCTTGAGTATGATGTTGGCTGTGGCTTTGTCATATATAGTCTTTATTATGTTGAGGTATGTTCCCTTTATTCCCACTTTGTTGAGAAATTTTTAATATAAATGGGTGCTGGATTTTATCAAATGCTTTTTATGCATCTGTTGATATGATCATTTGATTTTATCCTTCATTTTGTTTATGTGGTGTATCACATTTATTGATTTGTGAATATTGTACCAACCTTAAATCCCTGGAATTAATCCTACTATTCCATTTGATCATGTGTATGATTTTTTAAATGTATTGCTGGATCTGGTTTGTGTGTGTGTATGTGCGTGCATGTGTGTGTTTGTGTGTGTATGATCTCCTCACCCAAGGAAATGAAATATGTGTATTAATATTTGAGAAAGGGAGAGAAGGGAGAGAGAAACATCAACCAGTTGCCTCCCATATGCACCCCGACTGGGGGTCAAATCTGTAACCTAGGTATATGACCTGACTGAAATTCAAACCTGCCACATTTTGGTGTACAGGACAATGCTCTAACCAACTAAACCATGCAGCCAGGGCATGTTTGTTAATATTTTGTTGAATATTTTAACATCCACATCAGAGAAGGAAAACTCTGACTCCAAAAAACCTCCGCTGCCTTGCGGCATACCTCTTCAGGGGAAAGGCTAAGGGAGTAAACCCCGACAGAAAATCCGGAGCCGGAGTCCCTAAGGCGGTTTGACGTTGTAGTCAACACCGGCAACTCCTGCGGCGCACCTGAAGCCAAGCTGTATTGACTCCGTCTTTCCCTTGGATCCTTCAGCTGCGAAGAGAGGGGGGGTCTGCTGCATGAGCAACAGCAGACCCTCCATATCGCCCTGCCCAGGCTCTGTAGCTTCAGCTTCACTGGAGAGGACACTCCAGCGTCATCGCAAGATGTCGATTTAACACGGGAGGAGACAGATACCGTGTCACTCCCGAGTCGGACTGCACAGCCATTCTCGGCGGTGCAGATAGACTCTTAAGAAGCTACACCATCGTCTCTCGAGACGGACGGCAGCCGACGACGACGACGACGATTTTAACATCTATGTTTTTTGTCATGTATATCTGCTTTTGGTCTTGTAAAATGAGCTAGACAATCTTCCTTCCTTTTGAAGTTTTTGAAACAGTTTAAGAAGAATAGGTGTTAGTTTTTCTTTGAATGTTCAGTAAAATTTATCAGTGAAACCATCCAGTCCAGGACTTTTGTTTATTAGAAGTTTTTTTATTACAGCTTCAATTTCACTAGTTGTAGTGCCTCTTTTAAAATTCTCCGATTCTTCCTGATTCAGTTTTGGAAGACTGTATGTTTCTAGAAACTTATTCATTTCATCCAGACTGTCCATTTTGTTGGAATATAGTTAGCTGTTCATAATATTTTCTTAAAATCCTTTGTATTTCTTTAGTGTCAGTTGTTACTTGTCTTATTTCATGTCTGATTTTGTTTATTTGGTCTCTCTCTCTCTCCCTCTCTCTCTCTCTCCCTCTCTCTCTCACTCTATTTCTCTCTCTCTCTGGTGAGCCTGGTTAAAAGTTTGTCAATCTTGTTTATCTTTTCAAAGAACCAGCACTTGATTTCATCGATCTTTTGTATTGTTTTTATGGACTCTATTTCATTTATTTCTGCTCTGATCTTTATTACTTCCTTTTTTATAATCACTTTGGGTTTTGTTTGTTATTCTTTTTATAGTTCCTTTAAGTATAAGTGAGATTGTTTATTTGAGGTTTTTCTTGTTTCTTGAAGTAGGCCTGTAATGCTATGAATTTTCCTCTTGGGACTGCTTTTACTGTGTTCTGTAGATTTTGGGTTGCTTTGTTCTCATTTTCATTTGTTTCAAGGTATCTTTTGACTTCTCCTTTGGTTTCATTGTTAATCCACTTGTTATTTTTAGTAACATTATTTAGCTTCCATGTCTTTGTGCATTTTTTAGTATTTTCTTGTGGTTGATTTGTAGTTTCATACCATTTTGGTCAAAGAAGATACGTAATATAATTTTAGTCTCCTTAAATTTATTAAGATTTGTTTTGTGCCTTAACTTGTTGTCTATCCTAGAAAATGTTCCATGCACACTTGAAAAGAATGTATGTTCTGCTGCTTTGGGGTGAAATGCTCTGAAGATATCAACTAAATCCATCTTATCTAGTGTGTCATTTAAGGCTGCTATTTCCTTGTTGATTTTTTGTCTGGTCGATCTATCCATTAATGTCAATATATGTTAAAATTTCCTACTGTGATTGTATTACTGTCAGTCTCTCCCTTTATGTCCCTCAAGATTTGCTTTATGTATTAATTCCTCCTATGTTGGGTACCTAAATGTTTATAAGGGTTATATCCTCTTGTTGGATTTCTTCCTTTATCATTATTTAGTGTCCTTCTTTGTCTGTTTCTATAGTCTTTGTTTTAAAGCTTATTTAGTCAGATATAAGTATTGCTACCCCAGTTTTTATCATTTCCATTTGCATGAAATATCTTTTTTTGTCCTTTTACTTTTAGTCTGTGTACCCTGGCTGGTTTGGCTCAGTGGATTGAGAGTCGGCCTGCGAGCTAAGTGTCGCTGGTTCGATCTTCCAGTCAGGGCACATCAGAGAAGGAAAACTCTGATTCCAAAAAACCTCCGCTGCCTTGCGGCATACCTCTTCAGGGGAAAGGCTAAGGGAGTAAACCCTGACAGAAAATCCAGAGCCGGAGTCCCTAAGGCGGTTTGACGTTGTAGTCAACACCGGCAACTCCTGCGGCGCACCTGAAGCCAAGCTGTATTGACTCCGTCTTTCCCTTGGACCCTTCAGCTGCGAAGAGGGGGGGGGGTCTGCTGCATGGGCAACAGCAGACCCTCCATATCACCCTGCCCAGGCTCTGTAGCTTCAGCTCCACTGGAGAGGACACTCCAGCGTCATCGCAAGATGTCGATTCAACACGGGAGGAGACAGATACCGTGTCACTCCCGAGTCGGACTGCACAGCCATTCTCGGCGGTGCAGATAGACTCTTAAGAAGCTATACCATCATCTCTCGAGACGGACGGCTGCTGACGACGACGACTTTTAGTCTGTGTGTATCTTTCACTATAAGGTCTTTTGTAAACAAGATATATAAATCCTGTTTTCATATCCGTTCAGGTACCCTGTGTCTTTTGATTGGTGTATTTAAGCTATTTACATTTAAAGTGATCATTAATCGGTATTTATTTATTGCCATTTTATCTTTTAACTACGTTCTTCTTTTTCTACCCCCCCTTCTTCTTCTTAATGTAAGCCTTTTGATATTTCTTGTAATACTGATTTGGTGGTAACAAACTCCTTTAACTTTTTCTCTGGGAAGTTCTTGATTTCTTTTTCAGTTCTAAATGATAACCTTGTTGAGTAAAGTAGTCTTGGTTGTAGGATCTTTCTTTTCATCACTTTAAGTACTTCATGCCAATCTCTTCTGGCCTGAAATGTTTCTGTTGAAAAATCAGCTGACGGTCTTATGGGACCTCTTTTTTTAGGTGACTAACTCTCTTTCTCTTGCTGCTTTTAAGATTCTTTGTCTTTAACATGTGCCATTTTAATTGTAATGTGTCTTGATGTTGGCCTCTTTGGGTTCATCTTGTTTGAGACTCTGCACTTCCTGGACTTGTGTATATTTTTCCTCATCAGGTCAGAAAAGGTTTTAGTCATTATTTCTTCAAATGAGCTCTTGACCCCTTGCTCTCTCTCTTTTCCTTCTGGCAGCCCAGTGATTCAGATGATGTTATACTTTATGTCGTCCCAAAGATCCCATAAACTATCCTGATTTAATTTTTGTTTTTTTTCTGCTCTGATTGGGGGTATTTTTCTATCTTGTCTTTCAAATCACTGTTTGGATCCTCTGCTTCATCTAACCTACTGATTATTCCTTCTAGTGTATTATTCACTTCAGATATTGTATTTTTCATTTCTAACTTTTTTATGGTTTCTATGTCCTTTTATTATGCTTGTTATCTCTTTGTCGAAGTTCTCACTAAGTTTCTTGAATATCCTTTATCATTTTTTTGAACTCTCTATCTGATAAACTGCTTGGTTCCACTTCATCTATCTCTTTTTCTGGAGATTTCTCCTGTTCTTTCATTTGGGGCATGTTTCTTTATCTCCCAATTTGATGGCCTCTGTGTTTGTTTCTATGTATTAGGTAGATTTTCTATGACTTTCAGTCTTGGTAGGGTGGTTTTATCTAGTAGGTGTCCTGTAGTAACCAGTGATGTAATCTTTTTGATCACCTGAGATGAGTGCTCCAGAAATGTCTGTTATGTGTTATGTGGGTCCTCCTGTTGCAAATGAGTCTTGATTTCTATTGGCCTGTTTGTGCATGAGGCTGACCCTTAGGCTGGCTGACTGTGAGGCTTGACCTGTACTTCAGTGTATGAGCTGCTGTGCAGGTGCTGTTCAACAAAGTGAAAGTCACCTCAGTAGAATTTGGTGGCTGCCAAGATCTCCCATTGGATATGGCACTGGTGAAGCTAGTTGACTCCTGCTCTGATGTGTCCGAAGTGGGCCACTGGGTGTGTTTGTTCTGGGGCCTCTTTGGAGGAACTCTGGTTCAGCCCAATGTCAGATGCTGCCTGTGACTGGCCCTGGACAACCTGTTTGAAGCTACAAAGTGATCCACAGTTTGTGGCAGTCTCTGTTGGGTCTGGGTGTGTTAAAGGAGCATTCTGTACTGCTTGAGTTTGATAGGGGAAAATGGATCCTGTCCTAGAGATGCACAATCCAGTCTGTCCAAGATTCTGCCAAGAGCCTGATCTCAGCAGGGTGGGGCCTCTTGCAGTCAAGAAAATGGGACTAATTTGGTAGGTGACAGTCAGGCTTGGGGGAAGATGAGGGGACTGACCCTTGCCCCAGATCCACACAACTCAGTTTGTCGTGGATCCTTCCCGGACCTCAGCAGGGCAGGGCCACTAGGATCCCTGACAGTGGGGCTAGTTGATGTCTAGTGATGGGAGGTGCCAGTCAGGTTTATAGGGAAGTGGGAGAAATGGCCCTTGTCCCCAAACCACATAACTCCTTAACTGACATCCTGGGTCTTCCCAGACCTCTATACCCTGGCCCAGGCAGCTGACTCCTCAGCAGGATGCAAGCTACTCAGTGTTGGGGTATACGGAGTCCAGAGGGTGGAGTTATTGCTTTCCTTCAGGTTGATGCTATATGGAGGGGAATGCTCCACTTAGGAAAGATGGTATCTGCATGCAGTGTGGCAGAGTGACTCAGCACAAGTATCCTGGCAGCTGTCTCTTCAGCTCTCTTCCCAGAGTCACAAGCCTCAGCCTCTTCTCACGTGACTAGTCTGTTCTGCCCTCCCTCCCCTGGAGCCAATGGTGAGTGGTTGCAAATGAAATTTATTTATTGGTCTTTTAAGAGAGTGCCTGTCTCTCTAGCAGACTCCCGTCTATCTGGTGGGCAGAATCCCTGCTGGTTTTCACAGCCTGATGTTGTGTGGGTGTGGGTGTCTCTTCTTGGCTTTCGTTCTGTGGACTGGGGGGCCTGGCATGGGGTTGAGACTCCACATTTCTCAGGGAGAACCTTTGCAGCTAAGATACCCTTTTCACATCTCAGCCCTTCCTACCAGTCTCAACATGGCTTCTTCTGTAAATCCTTGGTGATAAGACTTCTCTCCAGCTAGTCTTCAGTTGATTATTGAGGTTGGTTGCTCTATATTTTAGTTGTAGTTCCAGTTTGGTCCTGGGAGGAGGTAAGTGTGACATCCACCTACTCCATTGCCATCTTGGATCTCTTTAAAATGTGTTTAAAATGACTTGATCATGTTTTGACTCTAAGTCTTATGAGTTCTAAATATAGATCAAATATTTCTAAAAAGGCTTAAACATTTGAATTAAGATGTTCTCTGAGTATTAAATACATACAAGATTTTGAAGATTAGTGAGAAAAAATGTAAAATATGTTATTAATAATTTTTATATTGGCTACATGCTAAAGTAATAATATTTTGGATATATTGGGTGAAATAAAATATGTTATTAAAATTAACTTTACCTGTTTCTTTTAACTTTTTTATGTGTCTACTAGAACATTAAAAGTTATAAGTGTAGTGCATATTAGGTTTCTCTGGAACAAAACTGATCTGAAGTATACCATTGCCTTACCTTATGATTGCTCCTTAGGTCTAGCCAAATACTGTCAGCTGGTCCTGCAACAAGTTTCAAGGGTCTTAATTCTAACCCCCTTCAGCTGAAGAAAATGCCTCTAATCTCCAGTTTTATGCTTTGAGTTAGCTTCCAAATCTATACTTGAATGATGATTGCTTTGGGATCTTTGAATTTTTTTGGTATCTTTCTATATAGCCCTCTTACCTAGTTTATGCTTTAAAAAAAAAATGTTAGCAAGGACTTTTAGAAAATACTTAAATTAGAAAGACAGATTTGGAAAAAGTATTCTAAAATTATTACTTTGAACTACTTATTTTGTATGGGGAAAAAACCTGCCCAAGTACTTTCTGCTCTGCAGTGGCACCTCCAGACCACTGCTGGTCAGGACCCTCCCTGTTAATTTCTCACCAGAAGTAGCTAGAGCCAAAAAATATATCCATAGACACTTTGACAGATAGTTACAAATCACCAGTATTTATTAGTGAAAACCAGGTGATGGACCACAAACCATATTATTCAAAATCTTGACTAGCTGGAATGGAACACATGGGGTTGAAGAGTGGCAGGAACCTGGGTTAAGAATTATGAGGCTGGGACAGGAATACAAACTCTGCTATGATTTTACTGTGAGTCATTGGGCATGTTGCTGTTCACACACCCTCAGTCATCTATCAAGTGAGAGAGTTGAGGCGGAGCATCTCTATGTCGTCTAAGCCCAGCCACTTGCCATCTGCAGCTACAAGTACACCAAGCCATGGCCACTTAGGTTTGAAAATGCCAAAGCTCCAAGCCAGCAATCTTGTCATGCAGGGGGTGAGGTGCAGTGCCAGGACAGTTGGCAGGCTCTGTGACCCTACTGTCAGTAACCTCGCCCCTGGTCAGTGACCTCTTTCTTAGTAGCACGTGTTCCAACACACACACCCTTGGCTGGGTCAGCTGTATTCACATTTTAAAGCCCTTTGAAGTATTTATCAAATTGACATTCAGAAAGCATATACTAATTTTTTACTCTCACCACCATGTATGAGAGGGCCTGTTTTAGGGCACTGCTATTTCAATTGGCTGCTTTATGATTTTAAATGACACTGAACTTTTCTTCCATTTGTTAATTGGCAACCTTTATTTCATCTTTTTTGAATTGACTTTTTCATCCTTTGCCCTGTATTCTTGAGGGTTTTTGTCTGAACAATTTGTAAGCTCTTTACCGTTATACATGGTGGGGAAAAAGTAGGTTTATAGTTGTGAGTATGCAAAACAGAGTCTGTTCTTGTATTATTAGTTATTAATTATATTATTTTTCATACAAACAACTGTAAACCTACTTTTGCTCCATCCGTTATATGTAAACCCTTGTTACATATTTGCAACACTTTCTTGCAAAAATGTTCCCATTTTGTAATTTATCTTTCAATTTTGTTCATGTTACTTTTAACTTACAGATATTAACATTTTCAGTGGTCATATTTATCTATATTTTGTAAAAAGAACATTTAATTTTATATTTTAAAAACATATTCTTCATTTCCAATAAAATAATTTTACATACAGTAGTTATCTAATTTTTTTATAGTGATTTTAATCTACATTGATTTGTTTTGGCTTATGGTGTGAAATAAGAATCTAAATTCTTTTTCTCTGTATAATCAATTATCTCTCACACTGTTTGTTAAATAAACTATCCCATTCTTTCCAGTTTCCACACCCATTTAATCTAGGCTATTGTTGACATCATCTGAGAAAACTTTTTGTCTGAAAGTTTGAAGGGTACACTTATACCAAATCAATCCAGCGTGACTCATGGATGGTTGTTAAGGTGGGCAGACAGTATGATCAAATGCTGTGGGAGTAAAATGAATTATTATTGGTATACTTAAAGCCAAAATTTTGGGTATAAACTGAAAAATTCTAATTATGAAATATTTAACTATATTTAATTGGAAGTTTGGTTGAGACTAGCTGACTAGTTAACTGGGTTTCATTTATAAATATTGACCTTTAAATCTCTAAACTCAAGAGCAGGGTCCACATCAGAGATAAGTAAGACATCATCTCTGGGATTAAGAGGATTTTCCTGTGTTGATCACATGTTTATCACTGAGTAAACAAATGGACCAGGGGCTCTGGTAGTGATTTGGGTCATTTTTTCCTGATGCAGCTGCATTTCTTTTGAGGGGGCAGTGTGGGGACCAGGTCATTTCAGTGGGCATGCAACATCCTGCAAGAGAAGACCTATTCTTCTGGCTTGCTGGGTCAACCACCCTCTTTCCAAAGCAAGATACCGGTTTTGACTAAACTAAAAGTCCTTGTTATGGCCATATGTTAACCATGGGGCACTACAGACCTTCCTGAACTCTTTCTTCCCAAGGAGGTAGGGCTCAGAATCACATTTGGTCATAGAAAAAGAATCTTAAGTCATCAGGGTTTATTGTGTCTGAGCCACTGAGGATGTATGTACCCTGTGTCCTTCTGAGGCTAGAAATTGCTTTAATTAAGGAAATACAATAAAATCCATCACACCTTGCTCACCCTACACATGTTTTGAGGGCCTCCAGGAAAACACTAGCATTGTTAGAACAGAGTCAGTAGAGACTTCTCAGATTACTTGGTTAGGGTTGAATGGCCACCCTGGTGGCTTCTTCCTTGAGCATGTCTGTCCCTTTCAGAGGCTGTTAATTTTATGCTCAATATACTTGCGGTGTGTTGGTATTGGTCTTGAATCTTTTTTGCATTTTTTTTCTTCCTTGTTGAGGGGAGTTGAAAATGAAATCATGAGAGTTGGGGATGGTGGTAAAGTGACGCCTAAACCCCTTAAGTTCAGAAAATACCCATGAATTAGCTGGCTCTCTGCATACATCCTCCAACTGGCCTCCACCCTCCCACTTGTCACAGTGTCCCTCCCTTCCTTTAAGACATGGTTCAAAATGCTTCTCATGTTAACACCAAATCAGAGAATGTTCCATTTGTCTTTCTCATGCTCACACCCTGCCTAACCCAATGTCATATGTGAAAATCTAGAGGATTTTTGACCATTTTGCCTAATGTCTTAACTTTTTATTATTTTTCTCTACATAAGGTCCTTAGCTACAGGGTTGGCATATTGAACCACACTTGATAGCATCCAGCTCTGCTGATCTTAGAAATATTCCTTTTAGAAGTGCCTTAATACAAAAAATAGAAAAGAGTCTCATCTGTTTGAGTAAGTTTGTTATAAACTCCTGTAAACTCAGAAGGATGTTATGTTATAGAAAACTTTCTCAAGCCCTCATAATGTTGGGATAATAGAGACTCTGAAACATTTGATGGTGAGGATTAGGAAGGACTAAAGGGAACTAAGGTTATTCTAGAGAGGCTTCCATTCACAAAAACATCCCCTTCCCTCCTGAGGGTTTAATAATGGAAAACTGAAATAGTCAGGATTCTTTGGGTTGTGAGTGATAGATACACAGCTCAGACTCAAAGCCAGGGTATTATTGGTCACTGAAACTGGAAAGTCCAGAAATGCAACTGAGTTTGGGTACAGAAAACTGCAGTTCCTCAACATGCTTGTTCCCTGTTGTGCTTTCCTCTCTGTTGGCTTCATCTCAGGTAGATTTTCTTCAAGTGAAAGCACCATCCAGTAGCTTAGAAGACCCTAAGGACAGAGAAAATGCTTTCCAACCAAAGTCCTGGGGAGGGGATCTCAGTTGCCCAGTTTGGTTCATGGGGGCCTCCTCTGAAGTATTCACTATAGCCAGTGGAATAGGTATTTTTATTAACCCAGTCTCATCGAGACACCCAATCGTAGGAGCAAGAGTTAGAAGCAGCCTGTCTCAAACTGCAAGATGGCTCACCTAAGGGAAACAAGGCTGCTGCTGTTCCCAGGGGACGGGATGCTGGGCAGGCAGAACAATCACGGTCCACTTCAACAGATGGTGGAAGAATGGTTTGAGGAGACTTCTTATTCTGTCCTGGGGGAGTCTGGGATCACCCTTTACCTTCGACAAATAAATTAAGTTGGGAAATACAAATGATGCCAGGGTGGAGCCAGAACGATGTTGGACTTTAGAAGTAAATTGTCTCCATAGCTCTGTCCTCCTGTCCATAGCTAGGTTACACCAGCCACCCCTAGTGTACTTAGGCATCCTCACGTAGCACATTCTTAAGCTGTCAGGTGCAAATGAAGCCTTTGGAGTTCACTTTCTGCCTATTGGCCTGTCTCCTCTCCCTGAGCAGCAGCATGTACTATATTTCATGAGGTTGCCATGTTTTCTAACACACTGCTTCCCTCTGGATATCCAGATGTTGACCTGTGGGAGGGACTTGGTCGGCCCCCTTGGCTGGTCCCCTCTGCTTGATAGGAGTATTCTGCATCATGTTCTTCACCATGGGAATCATCATGAGGCAGTGTAAGAGAATTGCACTGTGACTCTAAAACTTTGGGTTCTAACTCTGGCTCAAAAAGTCACCAGCTGGGCAATTTAAAAAGTGCCACTGGGTCAATTTTTCCTCTCTATGTAATTATACCTTCTTCAGATTAACTGGTCCATAAGTTCCCTTCATGCTCTAGTGCTTCTCCAGTCAGAGACTCCACTGCAATAGCTTCAGATTTTTCCTCTGAAAATTAGAGAGAATAATGTTTACCTCCTAAAATAATTTCCAGAGATAGGAGAAAGGTTTGAAACCCAACTCCACTGACTAGGCTTGTGACTAAGGGCAAGTCATTCATCTCTCTGTGACTCACTTCCTCCATCTTGAAAATGAGACTACAGGATGTCATGAAGATCAAATGGTTTACTGCCTGAAGAGTGCCCGGGACATAGCATCAGCTATTACTGTTGCTATTTTATAATGTAGTGTATAAATGAAATGTGTTATATTTTAGGAGTTTATATCTGTTAAGTGCTTATCAGTAACAAGAACTCATATCTCCTGAGGAAGAAGGTCTCATTTTTGGCAGTTATAACTATTATCATCATTATTAATTATTGTATAATTATTGTTACCCTTTAAATATTTGAAGACATCATCAGGCCTCTTCTTAATCATTCCTGTAGTCTTCAATTTCTTTCTATTGCTATCATAACAAGACTGGCCAACCTGGACATACAAATATGTTCACATTTGTTAATGCCCCCTTGAAATGAGGCACCTTTAACTTAACTTAGATGGGTGCTAAGCACTGCTAAACTTATCACTTCTCTCCAGTTTGTAAGTACATGTTTATTAGTGTTGGCTGGGACTGGATTTCTTTTCTAGCAGCCAAGTCATGTTTGTTTATTTTTTAAAGTACATTTTATTGATTATGTTGTTACTGTAATCCCAATTTTTTCCCTTTGTTCCCCTCTTCCCAGTACCTGCCTTCTCTCCAGCAATCCCCACCCTCCTTAGTTCATGTCCATGGGTCATGCATATAAGTTCTTTGGCTTCACCCTTTCCTATATTATTCTTAACTTCCCCCTGTCTATTTTGTACCAATAAATTATGCTTCTTAATCCCTGCACCATTTCCTCATTTCTCCCCCTTCTGCCTTCTAGCTGATAACCCTCCAAATGATCCCCATACCTATGATTCTGTTCCTATTCTGGTTTCCTTAGTTGGATTTTGTTTTTATTTTTTAGATTCAGTTGTTGATAGTTGTGAGTTTGTTGTCATTTTAGTGTTCATACTTTTGATCTTTTTCTTAAGTTGACATTTCATATAATAATAGCTTGCTGATGATGAACTCCTTTAGCTTTACCTTTTCTGGGAAACACTTTATCTGCCCTTCCATTCTAAATGATAGCTTTGCTGGATAGAGTAATTTTGGTTGTAAGTCCTTGCTTTTCATCACCTTGAATACTTCTTGTCAGTCCCTTATTGCCTGCAAAGTTTCTTTTGAGAAATCAGCTGATAGTCTTATAGGCACCCCTGTGTAGGTAGTTCTCTGTTTTTCTCTTGCTGCTTTTCAGATTCTCTCTTTATCTTGAACCTTTGGCATTTTAATGATGATGTGTCTTAGTGTGGTCCTCTTTCGGTCTAGCTTCTTTGGGACTCTGTGTGCTTCCTGGACTTGTATGTCTATATCCTTCACCAAATTTGGAGAGTTTTTCTTCATTATTTTCCCACATAAATTTTCAATTTCTTGCTCTTCCCCTTCTCCTTCTGGCACCCCTATGGTTTGGATGTTGGCACTTTTAAAGTTGTCCCAGAGGTTCCTGAGCCTTGCCTCATTTTTTTCAATTCTTCTTTCTTCATTCTGTACTGGTTGACTGTTTTTTTCTTCCTTATGTTCCAAAGCATTGATTTGAACCCTGGTTTCCTTCCCTTCACTATCAGTTTTGTGTGGATTTTCCTTTGTTTCATTTAGCATAGCCTTCACTTCTTCCCTTATGCATTTGCCATACTTAAGCATATCTGTCAAGCCTGTGAGCATCTTTATCACCAGTGTTTTGAACTCTGTGTCTGTTAGGTTGACTATCTCCTCGTTTGTTAGGTTGGCTATCTCCTCGTCACTTAGTTCTCCCACTGGAACCTTGATCCATTCCCTCTTTTGGTCATACTGTCTCCTCATCTTGGCAGGCTTCTGTGTTTGTTTGCCTCTGTGTCTTAGGTAGAGCTGTTGCTCCTGTTATGTTGTAAGGGGCGGAGCCTTAGGTATTATGTTGAAAGGCCGGCAATTTCTTCCTCTGCTCCAGCCTCCTCTGGTTTGCACAGTCAAAAGCAATGAGGCTTTATTTTCCCTGGCACTGGGATCATGAGCTGTGTGGTCTGGTCTGGTGCTGGGAGCACTCCCCAGGTGTTCCTCCCAACTTTTTAAAATGTGTGACTGTGCTTTCCACTGGCCTGCTGCTGCTGCTGCTGTGCCGCCACCACACTGCATCCTCTCTGCCCCGGCTCCGCCCCTCCTACCTGTCTGGGTGAGTATTTCTTCTTTATATCTTTGTTTGTTGGACTTCCATGTAGCTTGATTTTCTGGAACTTCTGGTTGTCTCTAGTTTTTTGTTTATAATACAAACAAAAGTTTATTGTACAAAATTAAGGCCTTCACATTTTATACTTCATTAAGGCTAAAGAAAGACTAGGTCATTTAAAAAAACCTACACAAAAATTCCACTTTCACTTCCTCCCACTGGTTGTCTCTAGTTTTGAGGTAGTTGAATTCCTTCTTAGTTGTGGAGGGAGACACAACGTGTCTGTCTATGTCTTCATTTTGGCCAGAAGTCTCCAAGTCATGTTTTAAGCTCAAATTTAGCCTGTTGCTAAAAAAGACCTGAACTGTTTTCATATACACCATTGAAAACTAATTTTAGAATTCAAGTTCCTCTGTTTTACCTAACCAATGTCACCTTCTGAGATAAATATTGAAAATATTCCAAGCAGAGATTGAGGAAATCCTGACTCCAGGTATTTTACATTAGTTTATTGTACCACATTCTGTTTGTTTGTATTTTTAAAATTAAGTGAGAGGAGCAGTGAGACACTGAGCACTCAGCTGATCAGAGTAGTGATGCTGTGATATGAGGACATCACTGACCAGTGTCAGCCAGACTTTAGTCTGTGAAGCTATAGGCAAGCCTTTCAATGTCATAGTTTTCAAAATTTTGCTTAAGCCCGTTCACAAGATTTCTTGGTGCTTGTTTGCTGACTGTGGTGGTGTTTATGAGAAACTAAAGGTATCATTGAACAATGCTGGAAATTTCCTCCCAGCCCCCAAATGTGCCTAGAATAAGTCACTGAGTTTTTCATTTGAAGGTATTGCTTTTCTGTAAATGAATCATTGCTTCCTATCTGACACATAACATTGTTGTTTAGTAGGAGTGTACCAAGTATTGTGACCTTGTGGTCAACTCCATTAATTGTCAAATCGAGTTTCTATTGTTCAATAAAATGGAAGATATCTCCAAGTTCAGATATTCCCCTATTCCTAAAGGAATAGAATATAAAGTCAAATACTAACTGTTCTTTATGTACATATGAAAACCATACCTAAGAATTTTATTATTCAGTTCATTTTCTTTCCTTTGTATTCAGTACAATATAACACACATAGTATACAAAGCTTCTACACAACTATACACCATATTATTTATACATGTGTATATGTATCAAGACACCTAGATCAAATTGTGATAAAATCTTATTACCCTATGTTGATGGCATTCTTGCAACTTACCTGTTATTTATTAAAATATACATACTGATCTGACTCAGTTTTTCTCAGTGACTACATCTGGCTTGCAGTGATCATCAATTACTTCTATAAAGGCTCATCAATTGCTTGTTTGATTTCTGGAAAATAAATTCAAAGTATACATTGTTAATATTAAGCTTATACATTTTGATTTCTGGAATCCACTCTTATTTTTAAAATTGGGAAAATATTCCTTTATTTTGATTCTTTGGGTATTTCTCTCATTCTTCATAATTATTTAAAGATTCTTAACCATACATCTTAAAGGGTTTCTTTTGACTCACATTCCTTTACTTCAGTCCTCAGTCCTGGTGGTCTCCCCTTGCACTAACTAGTTCTGTTCTGGTTCTGTTCCTGGATTACTGAACACTTATGATGCTGGGTCTACCATGTACTTCATGCATTTCACTGCCACCCCCAGTAGGAGTCCCTGTGTCCCTGGACCACTCCTTCACAGAGTTCTGTCGGCATTTTAGCACACATACCTCCTATCTCAAACCCTGAACCCCAGCCTCTTCCTGGGTCAGCCTTAGTAGATTTCATCACTGACTACTGCACTGTGGCAATGGAAGTCCAGTTCTCAGCACTGCCTCTCCTTTCCTTCTTGCTGCAGCCTTTAATCACTGAGATAAGAGTGAGGAGACAAAGAGGATGTGTTTTGGGTTCCATTCCCCTGAACCTTCACCATGCAACTATCCCCAGGCTCCTCCATGCCCAACATCACTATTCCCACTACCACCTTCACCTGAGCACACATGGACCAGGAATCAAGAACCGCTTACCATCTCTGGCCAAGGCACAGACCCTTACACTCTGGCCCAGAGAAGAAATGTCTTTCTCTCTAGTCATCTGACATTCATTCAATGCAACCTTACACTACTAATTATTTTATATGTGAAATTAAAAATATTCAGATAGACATAAGTTATTTGGTGTTTAGTTTTTTATGTTCCCTAAAGTAACTAACTCATGTTCTCAAAAATGTTTAATTCCAGCCCTAAGATGATAGGGATGGTTGAAACCATAAATGGAAAACAGAAGCAACAATAATAAAAACTATCATCCATTTGAACAAGTTAATTAAAATAGCAGAGACTGAGTGTTCTTGAACTTCACTGTAAAGTTTTCAGTCATTGTGGATTCAGAGGGGTAGGTGATGACTTTTAGGATATGTTACTTAGGCACCTAGTTTTGGGTAGTGATGACTTGTTGGAAGGAATAATACAGAAAGAACATTGATAAAAATAAGAAATAAAGAAGGAAAAAGAGAGAGGACAGAAGGAGAAAGAAAATGTCCAAAATAAGATGAATTAGGGGAGGAAAAGAAAAAAAAGAAGTTATAATTTCACATTCCAAGGAACACACTAGTAAAAAGGAATTTAATGACAAGGCAGTGGATTTATTTTCCATTTATTTAGGCTCATGGCCTGATTTCACTCTGGCATTCATTGTATACATGGGCCAAGGCCGGTTTTCCAGACCAGTCAAGCTCCTTCCTAACCTGCTGGAATGTCATTCTTGGATGTCATAGAAAGAAGTGTCTTGGCTCCTATATCCCTGGCTGAATGGATCAAAGTACTAATCAGCCCACAGCTATGCATTTGACTCTACTGGATCTAGAAGAAATATAAGTAAAGGTTTTTTTCTTCATGGGGCTTATTAACCAGATGAAGAGATAAAACCTATGGGAAAAGGAAATATAGCCTTTGGTCTGTACATAGTGAGTACTCAAGAGGGGACTGTGAAAATAAGAGTCCAGCCACATAGATGAGCAGGAGTCATGGTGGGACTTTTTATGTAGGTGATGAAGAAGAAACAGCATAGCAGTTGGAGTTGGGATACATGGATTCAAATGATGATCCTGCCACTTGCTTGTTATGTGACCTTGTCCATGTTGTTTTACCCCATAATGGGTCAGTTTTCAGCTGTAAAATGGTACCTGTAATATGTATTTTACAAAGCCTCTTCAAGACACATTATCTCAGTTAATCCTCTTGTCAGCCCTGTAAACTGTGAAGCATTGTACTAAGTTACCTCTCCTTATCATTCTATTGGACGCTTGCTGCAGATTGTGCTCAGAGGAAAATCCTCGGGGAGACAAGGCTTTCTTGCCTTACATTCAGAGGAAGCTGTGGCTACTGAAGGAGGCAGGCTTTTCTATCAGTCTGGCAGAGGCAAGTAAAGGACACCAGAAGTCTTGATTCTTCTGGAGTCTCCTGGCATCTTGTCCCACGTTAGTTTTTTTCTGAGCTTCCCAGATGTACAGATGTGTAGAGGTGTAGACTGGAGGCACAGAAGTGGAATTCAGAACTGAGCAGGTCAGCTGACTCAGCTTGTGGGAAGCATTCTCACCCCACAGAAAAGTTCTCTGACAGAAATTTCCTTTCACTTACTCACCCTGGTATTTTGACGTTGGGACAAGGAGTGTAACTTTACGAGTTCTAGATCTCAGTCCAACTTCTTTGGCATAAACTACTCATAAAGTAAGGGAACTATTACAGGTGCACATGGAATATCTTTACAAAAAATATGGTTTTGTCCCTAGAAGTAAGAGAGTACATCACCCTCACCAATTAAAAAAAAAAAAAATTGTTTACTCCTATAGCCTTCATTTCCTTCCTGTTTGCTTCCTCCTCCTCTGCTACCCTTATTGTGTCCTGGGAAATGCTCCTCAGCAAAAAATGGCCCCTGTCTGCATCTCTCCACCCTCTAATCCTAAATTTCCTCAGAAATTTGAACAAGTCAGACCATATTGGCTTGGAGAGTCAGGGAAGAATAAACTGAAGAAATTTCTAATTTTTGCAGAATGGGTAAATTGCGTTATAAAAGTTGGGTAGGATTTGCAGAAAACTGGTCTCTATTCATCCTTATAATCATCTACATCCCTTAAATAATTATGATGTTTATAGTGATGATGACAGTACAATGATAAAAAAAAATATCAGCTGAAGTCTATTGTGTGTTTACCGGGTGCAGGCACTGTGCTAAGTATTGTTACATGAATTATATCATTTAATTCTCACAGTGTTTGAGATAGGTTAAATTATTATCAGCTCATCACTTATGAGATTGCCAATGTTCAAAAAGAGCCAAAAGGCCAAAGGAGCCAAATATTGAATAGCAAGAAGAAGCAGAACTTGAATTCAAACTCAGACAACTAAGCACCGAAATTCCAGATTTCAATTGCTGTCTCTGGGGTACCAAGAGAGACCAATGCCCTAGCCATTTTGTGCATACGTATCTATGGATTGACAGTTCACTTACCCAAGGAAATACACATGTATTTCCTAGCTCTGTCCACTGAGAGGACCTAGAAGCAATGACATCTAAGTAACAATGAGCATACCCAAAACCTAGATCTTGGTTTCTAATAAATAGAACTAGGGATCCTTGGGGAAATGACTGATCCTAAAGCTGGGGCAGGCACTTGCTACCACCAACACTCTCCAAGGAAGTAGCAGGAACTCATAGGCACTTCTCAAAAATTGAGTCTTTGGTTCAGGCAATAAATATAGGGCTGCAGGACCTAATTCCTCCCCCTGGGTAGGAGGAAGACATGAGGACTTGAATCCTCTGGAAGAAAGAGTGGAGAAACAAACTTGTTGAGTCTGAGTGTGTGTGTGTGTGTGTGTGTTATATTTTAAATTAAGCTTTTTATTTCAGATAATGTAGATCCACTCACAATTATGAGAAATGCTATAGAGAGGTCTCTTACATCCTTTACTTATTTTCTCTCAATAGTGCCACCTTCAAAACTATAATACAGTATCATGACCAGGATATTGACATCAATATTGTCAAGACACAAAACATTTCCATCCTCAGAAGGATGCCTCATATTGCCCTTTTATAGACACACTCAATTCTATCCCACCCTTGTCCCTCAGAAAACTGGAAACAACCCAGATGTCCTTCAACTGGTGAATGATTCAACAAACTTGTTCACCTTTAAAGAGGTACGACCTTGAGCTATATGGAGAGGATCCTGTGGGCTCTGGGGCACATGCAGGAAGTTAAAAGTCATTCTCCTCTGTTCCAGCCCCATGCTCCATTGCAGTGGGGAGGGCTATGGTCAGGAAACAGAGCAGCAGGTGTGGCAGAACTGTTAGGCTAGATTTACTTGTGGTGGCTTGTTCTCCACAACCTGGCCCCCCCTTGTCACCTCCTCTGCTTTCCCCTTTATGGCCTTCTAAGAAGATAGTTGTGTCTTCAGAGTAGCTTGGGAAACAAATGAACACTTATTGAATACTTGAATGTTGTGGGCACCGACCAAGGATTTTACATGGGGAATCTCTTTTCATTCCCTTAGCATTCTATGAGGTAGACGCTATTACCCCCTGAGGCTCAGAGGAGCTATATCTGTCAACCTACGGCCTTTGGTCCCAATTCAATGCAACAAGAATCCCCAGCTTGGGGTGCAGTGAAGAAGGAAACTTTAATTCAGTGCAAAACAGCTCAATTGTGATAGAGCATGTCTGTAGAACAGCTCTGAGGCCAGCCCCTTCTCCAGCTACACAACTCTGCTCTGTGATGTGCCTGCCCTGGTCTATTCTGTTTGCCTATGCTTTGTGGTGCTGGCCTGCTTTACAACATCCCTGGTTTCACCTCAGCCAGGGAGACACAGTTTATGATTTTTGGTAGAAAGGGAAAGAATACTAGATCCACAGGGAAGCTGCTTTATATGGACAGAAGTCCTTGCCCCTGGCCCCTGATTGGTCCATCCTGGTGCAGGTGAGAACTTTGAATCCCCACAGTTTGATTAGTCTAAAGGCACAATTGTAATTGGTCAGAATAGAGCCACTCTGATTGGTCAGAGATAAGCAGCTCTGATTGGATGGGCAAAGCCTATTGGTTGAAATAGAATTTCAGGAAACCTTTATAGGGGCCTGCTCAGATGGCAGAAATACAGTGCAGGCTGGCAGTTGAGAGCAGAGGCAAGTAGTTCAGCCCCGAGGCAGGCAGTTTGACACAGAGGTTTCCCCAGGAAGCCCGAAGTGCAATTGCGTGAGAGGCCCTGTGCAGTAATGATTGTTAGTTAGGCTCTGGTTTTTAAAATTTGAGCCCAGCCAGCCACCAGGAGCCATGCTTAGTAAGTATGTGTTTTCACTCAGGGTTCACAGGTCACTTACCCAAGGCTAGGTTTTAATCCAGGGACGTTAAATATGAGGCATTTGCTCTTTCCCCCCATACCATGTAGTCTCAAATTACAGTATCACTACAAAAGAAAAGCTACTCAAGAGCTATAACAAAGAGGAGAGAGAAAGGAGATGTTGCTGAGTGAGGGGCTTCTTGCTTTTGGGGTGCCACGATATAGGGTCAACCAACTGGGAAGGAGAGACTGTGAACAACTGAGTTTCTAATGGTATAATCAAGAGTTAAAACATGGGCACAAAATAGATTCCCTTTGAAGTTCATTATCTCCAGAAAGTTTTTCCACCCTCCAGTCACTCTCCCACTCCAGATTTCTTACTTCTTTCCTCTTCTCAGCTTATTTGGGTTGGCTTCTTTTCCCACGTCTCTCACTTTCAACCAAAGACGGGGAATCCAAGGCAGGAGGCAGGCAAATTTGGGCTTCAACCAAAAGCCACTTGCTGTGTAAGCTTTAGCAATTTGTTTTATAGCTTAATTTCTGAGGATTGTATTTTATGTTATATTATGTTATGTTATATTGTGTTATATTACAGCCTTCTTTATGGTGTTATTATGAAGACTAATGAGATAATGCATGCCAGATTTCTAGCAAGTCTTCTGGCATATTATAAACATAAATAGATTATGTACATACATACATACGTACATACATACTGCCTTGAACACAAAGACTTTTGTCTCTTCTGCCTCCCACCATGCCATAAATCTGTTCTTCTGGAAATGTCATGTCTGGTCCACTTTTCCCAGGAATTTTTGCCAGAAAAAGCCAGTCCATTAAACAAGCAGTCAATGTTTTTTTTCCACCCAAATTTTCTTTCAACATATTCTGATTGTATGATGCAGCTATATGTATGATTTTTCTCCCCTACCTGCAACCTCCAGTGGTAAAAACAGTACAAAGCTAATGATGAGAAGGACATGGCTTCTCCTCCTCTTTGACTATATCTCTATGGGCAAATTGATTTCACTTTTTTGCATTTTAGTGTTCTCATCTACTATAAAATGGAAATAAGATCTCTCCCACCCACTTCAAAGGGTCATTATAAAAGCCCAATAAGACATAACTGTGTAAAATATTTAGAAAAACTCAGAATGCTATATGAATATAAGGCATTGTTATTGAAATATAGAGCTTCTAAAGAGCTTTAATTTTTAGCTCTGTGATTAGTTAACTTTTGATGTGGCGCACACAACCACAGCTTCTCAGTGTCATGCAAAAATAAACATTTATTTCTCACACATCTGTGGAGTTCAGCTGGTGCAGGCTGGGCTTGCTCTTACATCTGGGGGGTGGTTGGAGTTTGGCTGACCATGCTGGGCCTGGCTGAGTCAACTCAGTTACACATGTTTCTCATCCTCCTCCCAGGATTAGTGGACTAACCCAAGCATGTCTTTCTCAGGGTGATAGTGGAAGCATGACAAAGCAAATGAAAGCAAGCATGGCTTCTTGAAGCCTAGGCTTGCAATTGGCACACTGTCACTTTTAGTGGCCAAGCAAGTCACATGGCTGAACTCAGGAGTAGGGGCTATGCACCACTCACTGTGGGAAAATTTTTCAAAATTTCATGAGAAGGGGCATAGATACTGGGAAAGGTGGTAATTGGGGGCATTAATGAAAATTTGCCACACTGTGTTTCTTGCCCAGTGCTTGGACAGGATTCTCTGGATGCCCAGCAGAGGCTCACTATTCTTGGAGAGAAGGATGCTGGGTCCCAGTGGTGACATAGAATTCATCAACTTTATCACGGCAGATTGGTTCTAAGACCCATGGGCAAAACTCTTTTGTTTAGGTAGTGAAGAACATGAAGTGACCATCATAAATTTTGGTTTCTGCTTCTTTTCCTACCCATTGCTTTTTTTGTATGAGCTTAGATCCATTTTGTACTTTCCCAAGATTATTGCTTTCATAGCACTGGGAAAACATTCATTGTATTCCTCCCCAATTCCTTCCCAGGATTCCTTTAGGTTCCTGTGAGTTCCTGAGGGGCTGAAACAGCAACATCTATAACATGTGGCAATGGGATTCTTGTCTGAGACCATCTTTAGTCTCAAGTCACATTCACCCCCATAAATCTTATCCTCCAGTTTTAGTCCTGAGGATTCCAGATCTCCATAAACAGATGACTGGAGCCACTGTAGGTTCCTGGTAATGAGATTTTTGCCTGGCAGATTTATTTGTAAATGACTCCAGAGAACTGAGTAAAATATTTCAGAGCCAGAAATTCTGGGTTAGAAAGTTTCAAACCAGAACAGCCTCTTCAAAGGAAGATGAAGATGAGAAGAGAGGGAGAGGGTTAGCTTAACGGGTCAGCTGCAGGGCTCCAGATGTTCCTTCAAAAGGAATCTCCCAAATTCCTATAGCGCAAGTTACGCAGTGAGTGAGAAAGAAAATGGTCTACAGCATCTTTGATTGAGGCCACATGAATTTATTGAAAGTGGTTGTCAGGAAGAATTGAGGGGTGCTCACACATATGTATAAACACATATAAACACGTCACACATACACACACACACACACACACACACACACACAGGCTCAGTATTGGGGTCATTAAATGCTTTTATTTTTGCTGCAAAAAATTAAATTCAGGGTTTGGAGTGCTACCCTTTAGGTTGTCTTCTTGTGTGTTTTTATTTTCTTAAAAATAGAACAACTGCTTTTTCAAGAGAGTAAAAGAGAAAACTATAAGAGGACAGCTACTAATTTGCACCGGACTTAAATTTTCCCAAGAAGAACCTGTTCGGAACTGTTAGTCTAAGAGCTCAACTTGTTACAAGCTCCCTAGGCCTGAGAAAATAAGCTCCTATTAAGGTTGCACTGAAGCACCTAAGAGGGTGCTCAAACCTTTGACCATTTCTCAGCTTTCTTGGGAGTTTCAACTTTGGAGAATCAACTGCCAACTCCGCCCTCCACTTGAGACCAAACATCTAGTCATGCGAACACTAAGGAATGAGTGATGCACTGATAGGCTAGGCAGAAAGAATCATAATGAGAAACCTTCAAATAGTGATACAATATGAGTTGCTTCTGACCACAGTGAATTCTCCAATCAGCACTCAGAGAGACCTTTAAAAAAATAATATGGAAATATAAAGCAGGAAGTCTAGTAGTATACGTAATAGTATGATAAGTTAGTTGGTGGCTAGGGAGATCGAGAGACTAAAATGAATTTTGGGGATTTATTTTGGTGGTAGAATCAGTAGTATTTAATGTTGGGTTGGGTAAGCTGCTGGACCAGGTGGATGAGAGTGCTTTTGGAAAGAGATAGGGAGGAATTAAAAACCAAAAACCAAAAACTCTAAGGTTGCTGATTTGAGACTACTGTCTTCACTGTAAGAACTTACTCTTTTGTTGGAAATGTGAATTGAGAAGTCAGGAGTTTTGTATAAATATCTGGACTTTGAATATTTTTAGACCGTGACTCTGAATCTGAGGGTCTAAGAAATTTCCACTTTTTCCTCCAAAGCAGGAAGATTTTGTCGTGCAGTCGAGGAGGCTATGGGATAATTTAACCAAGATTTTGGTTAGCTCTCTCAGCTGTACTGGAAGTGGGTAGGGGAACTTAATATGCTCTTAATAAACATGCCCCAGGGAGTGGCCAGGACTACTTTTGGATGTGATGGCAGGGTCAATTCAAACAGGTTGATTTCATGAGCATAGTTGTTTTCCATCTCTCCTGATGAAAACAGAAGAGGGTTTGAATCAATATAAGCAGGAAGTTTAGCTAAAAAGCAAAAGAAAGTTTAAACCATGTGTGTCATGGACTCTTATTTTACATGAGATACTGGTGAGGCTGAATAAACCAATTAAGGGGTGAAAGATGAAGATGAGATGATGATAAATATGACTTCTTATAATATGTAGTGAACAAAATCCAATAATACTGCAGTAAGAATAATGTATTGTAACCAGATGGAATTTACTGCAAAAATAAAATTTTGTTCAGTTTTAGGAAACACATTAGAATAATATACTATATATAATTAAGGAGAAAAATGATGATTACTGATACAGGTGCTGAAAAAAAAGCCTTTGGGAAAAATTCAACATTCATTTCTGACATAAGCACTCAAGAATGTAGGATTAATGGCTACTTCTTTATAAAATAACAATACATAGTTTGGTCTTAAAATCAATATCTTACTTAGTGAGAAAATATTAGAGGCACACCCATTAAAATCAGGAAAAAGCAAAAATGCCCACTATCTGCCTTTTATTTTACATTGTACTGGAGATATTAGTCAGTGCAATTAGATAAGTTAAATTAATTAGAGGCATAAGAATTGAAAACAAAGAACTAAAACTATCATTATTTGCCACAGTTTTAAATATGTTTTAAAGCTTTTGTAATTACACCAGTGTAGACTTCTTGAATAAGTAGGCAGACAAACCAGTAAAATATAATATAATCCAGAAACAGACCACATACATAGAAAATTTTATTATATGACAAAAGCAGAAGTACTGATCATTTATAACATTTGAAAGAAAAGATAAATCTGTACCTTAAACACATATAAGAATGAACTTCAAATGTATCATAGATAATAAATACAAAAAAAATTAAAACCTTATAAGTTTGTGAGTTTAGTTAGAAGGAAACATGAGTAAATTAAATTTTAACTTGGACCTGGGTCTAAATATAACTTGAAATCCTGCTTTAATAATAGTAATAACAATAATAGAATTGACTTTATAAAATTTAAAAACAACAACTTTGTATGGTCAAAAACACCAGAAGCAGAAAACACAAAAGCTAAGTGACAAACTGTCAGAAAATATTTCTATCTCTATCACACATAAAGAGCTAACATCCCTAACATATTAAAACCTTTTAAAATTGAGAAAAAAGGAAACCAAAAACCATTATAAAAATGAGCAAAATATATGTCCAAATAATTATTAAAACAATCCTTAAATATATAAAAAGATGCTCAACCTTTTGCATAATAAGAAAAATGAAAATCAAATCCAAACTGAGATACCCTTTCTAAAATATCAGAATAGGAAACAGAATTTAACAGATTTGACATATGCTACTGACAAAGCTCTGGGGAAACAAACTCTCTCATTGTTAGTAAGAATGAAACATGATACACCCCTTTGAAGGGGAAGTTGACAGTATCTAACAAAACTACATATGTGTTTATCTCTTGATCTAGCAAACCTTCTTACAGGAATTTACTCTGAAGTTATTTCCAACAATATGAAAATACGTAGGCACCAAGTTCTTCATTTCAACATTGTTTATAATTACAAAATATTGAAAACAACCTATGTTCCCATACCTAGTAGACTGAGTAAACTATGATACCCTGGAGCTGTAACACAAAGGAGGAAGGTGTCTGTCTGACTTTCAAGATATTTTGTCAAGTGAAAAAAGCAAAGGGCAAAAGAGTACACATTCAATGCATATTATGAGTAAGAAAGAATGAAGAAGAAAATCTACATATGTGCAGTATCTGTTTAATTTTCACCATAGAAGCACAGAAAAGATAAACCCAAAATGAATGAAATATATTGTCTATAGGGGATGTAGGAAAATTAACTGAAAAGTGTGGGTAGTGATGGTGGTGGCCGACATGCCTCTGAGTATACCTGTTACATTGGGAACCGTGTTAATTTTATAACCTAAAAAAATCTGGCCATAATATAAGTGAATACCATTACCACACTAGAGTATGAAAACACCAGTGTACATCCTTTGGTCCTGCTGTTGATGACTGAATTTTTTGGGAAAACTTGAAAATAATTGACGATGTGCAAGGAGTTCCTTTACAATCTTAGTTAGGCTGGAAAGGTGGGAGTAGGAAATGCATATAAAAATCCAGGAGGCTAAAAGTACTGCAAATAACTAGAAAATCTTAAGCGTCTTATGGCAATTATCTAATTATATACTGGTATTGTAAATAAACTTTGCCGGGATAAACCTGAATTTAGCAATATGAGAGCTAAGTGTACAGTGAAAATTAGACTAGAGCCGTCTTTGTTGAACTGAGATGAGTCCTCTAATTTCCAAATGTTTATGAAGTGCCCACTATATGTAGCCATCACACATATGTGTAGGCATCAGGGATCCAAAATGTTAGAGAGGTATGACAAATAGAGGGCTTAATCATGGAACCAGAGAGCATTGGTTCCAACCTTTTCATTTACAGATGAAAAAGCTGAGACTCAAATGAGACTGACTTGGTCCAATGTTACACAGTCAGTTCATGGCGTAGTAGAAAGAAACAAGTGGCTGATTAGTGAGGTTTACCTTTTTGGTACATTGCGCTGATTTTCACCGTCAAAGACAGAAAAGGAATTGTAGTACAAAGAGACATACTACAGGGAGAATTTGAGAGTTGTTGCTATTGAAGAACCTTGAAAGATGTAGATTCTACCACCAGGCAATTATTATGGCATGGACTGAAAGAATTCAACCAGAAGAAACCAGACCACACCTTGGAGTCAAAATGCAACTACAGAGCTTTTTTTCAGAACTCAATACTATGCTAGACATTATTTGTGTTGGTCTTTCCATCTGCTGAACCTTGATTGTTATATGTTTGTGTGATGGCTAAAATTCTACTATTCGTTTCGTTTTTCTTTTTTGAAGTCATTTGCTTCTAGGGTTTCTATTATAGTTTTTTTACTAGACCTTCACTCTCTTCTTTTGGATCTATCCTTGCCCATCTTCATTGAATTTCTTATATCAGGTTATGTTTTGTGGAGGTGTTGTGTGTGAGCATGAGTTTGTGTCCATGCATCTCATGGATATGAAAACAGTCTCTGTTCAAACAGTACCTGCACTTGGTTCAATCCTTCAAAATATGGTCCTGGACTCTGTGCCCTTCACTACCCATCCATCTGCCTCATGCCAACCAGAAGAACCCAGCTCCAAGAGTACATTGTACACAAGCTCTCCAAGAACCTAGAATTCTCTTTCCCATTCTAAGATTTCAAGAGTAGTGAAAACTGCATGGGTTTGGAGTTAGATCTGATTTCCATTCCTGGCTCTACTCTTTATTATAATTTAGTGTTGTTGCCTCTCTTGGAAGAACACATGGGGAACTCCTAATTGAGTAACCAGCACAGAGAGGTGAGCAGGAAGTACAAATTCCTTATTTATCCCAGTTACTCTGGCTTAACTTGTTGGAGGTAAAGATCAGTGGATCTGAATTTAGATTATTTACCCTGAGAGACAGACAGACAGACAGACACACACACACACACACACACACACACACACACACACACACACACTGTGCTGGAATGTCTCCAGGTTTATTCTACACATTTTTTGGAGGCTGATCTTATGACCTACATCAGTGGGCTCCCTTGTCCTCTGGCTTCCATTGACTTTGACCAATGGGGAGCCCTGGGAAGTAATTGGAGGGTGAAGAGAGGTTGTAGTACTTATTGTTATTATAAGCCCTCTCTGTGGGCCACTTTAGGCTGTCTGTGTCCCTTGGCAGAAGGTCACCTCCCTTGCCAGGCAACACTTTCCACAGCTTCCTCTGAATGTAACAACACATTGAGTGCTATAGAATATTCAGGGTTCTTTGAGGAAAATTTCCTGGAAGAAGAATAATGGGAGATGTGATCAGAAGCAGGTGAGAGTTTGATCGACCTGGCTGTTGTGAGCATGGTGGGAAAGAAAGCATTCCTAAGCCTTCCATTTGCAGCCAACTCAGAATAACTGCTCAGTCAACAACATGCTTTGTAGTAACATAGTAGGGGCACAGATCTCTTTGGGAATCTTAGGTAAGCTATAAAGGCTATATCTCTAAGAAAAATCCACATACTCAATTATGCATACAATTTTAGGACTTCACAGACCTTTGAAAGTCATTTATGATTTGCTGGGGTTACAGGCTTATGTTAAATATGCACAGCCTTTGGAATACTAGGATCTCCCGAGAATGGTCCATATTCCTTTGGTAACTCATGCCATTTGTTACATTACCTTTACATGGAATGGCTTCCATGTCTGAACATGTGGTTCTATGTTGCTTCCTTTCCATTTGGATTTTCACTCTTGAGTTTGGACTCTATGTACCAGAAGAGCAACCTTTCTAAGGTCACGTGTTCACCTCCCAAACTCTGTCTTGCTTTAAGGCTTTGAGGGTGAACTATCAGTGTATAATGGAGGGGACAGGAAGTGGTAGAACTAATTGGAGATCTTCCTAGGCCTTTACTACTGATAGAGATGTCTTCTCTTATTACCCAAGAGGTCTGGATTTGCATTTACAAAAACAGCTTTGTGTTTTGGAAAATAACCACTCCCACTTTGTTCCTCATTGGTATCTTTCTTCCTAAGTAACCCTCCAGGATAGCACAAAGTGGTATACAAATAGCTATATCTAATACTAGAGAGAAAATTAAAGAGAAGAGAGAGAGCGTAAAATATCCTCTCTCGGTGATCAGTTAAAGGAACAAAACAAAGAACCGCAGCACTAAACTAAGACAGCTCGAGGGACAGAGGGTGTGGCTTAGGTAACATACTCCCTAACCCAACAGACATATAGAATCAATAAGTAGAGCCCATATCTACTTCTGTAATCCATTATATCCTCAATAGCTGGCCATTGTATGGTACATGGTTGTCATTCAATGTCATTTGTTGAGTAAATGAATGAATGAGTGAGTGAATTAGAGACTTTTACCACCTAAACAAACTTTGGAGGTAACCTAGTCCAATCTTTCCTCTGTTGCTTAAATGGTCTTTACTCACCCCCCGCCCCCCAATGAAACACAATGTTATCAAATGCTTCCTCTGTCCAAGGACTCTGAAGATTATAAAAATAAAACATATTTAGATGATGCCCTCAAATTTTATAATATACTGGAAAATAAAATATACAAGTAGCTATAATGCTAGAGAGGAAGTAAAAAAAGAGAGACATATCTGTACTCAGTGATTAGTCCACCATTGTTCTAAAAGTTTCAATTATAGGAAACTAACTTCCAATACTAATAAAAGTCAAAATATATTGAGTGCTTACAGTCTGCTAAATAACATCTATGTCATTATAATATTTATGTTTAGTTGTATATTATTATTCTAATTTTACAGTGAGAAAATTGGAGCTCAGAGAGGTTAAGCAACTTGCTCGAAGTCACAGAACTTATAAATGGCAGAACTAAGACTTCTACATTTTGACCCAGTCCAAGTATAAGCAGATTATTGCTAGAAACTTTTTGATGATGCACTGAAATCTGCCTCCGCTTTTTCCCTACTCTCCTTTTGGAACTAATTTCACTCTCCCAAACCACACACACCAGGTCTTTCATTACTTGAAAAACCAATCAAGGAGTTAAATTGCAACAAGTTAGTCTAATAGCTGGCAATTTCCTATTGCACTTATAGTCAGGCCGTCACCATTTTCTCATTCATTTGTCCACATTGAATTTCCTTTTTAGACCATTGCCTTTTTTCTCACTGATTATACCCCCCAGAGATACTATACTGAGTGAGTATCAATGCTGCAGCCACCTGTGATTTTTATGTTTTCTGACTCATTTACTTCAAAGCCATAGTGTACCTAATGTCTTTGGGTTTGTGGCCCTTTTATCTTTGGTTCCAATCAGTTTATCTGGTTGTCTGTTTGTTCACTCATTTACTTGACATATGTTTGCTGTGAATTATAAGCCCACTGGCTAGTAAACACTGTTCTGGTGGTAATGGGCATACAAAAGAGAGGAAAGACATAATTCCTGGTCCCAAGGAGATTAGCATTTAGTTTGGAAGCCAGACATGCAAACAATCATAATACAATAAGAAACATCAATAAAGAATGTGCTGAGTATAATGTGTGACCAAAGTCTTGAATGCTAGAAAAATCTTCAGAGAAGATAGTATTTGGACTTAGATCTGATGGAGGACTAAGGGCTTTCTGGACAACGAAGGTAGCATACCCCAGGGAAAGGAAGCAACATGTACAAAGCCCTCATGTGGGAGGCAGCAGATGACAGAGCACAGTGAGTTCATGGACTTGGAAGAGGGAAGAAACACAACATCTCTGTGAGAATGTGGGCACAGCTGGATAGGTAGGAAGGGCCAGCTTGCAACGGGCCTTTCTGATACGCTGAAGGGCTAACTTTGATCCAGAAAAGCCACCGAGGGCTTTTTAAGCAGCCAACTGTTGATGAGTTTTATATTTTAGAAGGTTCAAGTTCACTCTTCTGACACAAGAATGGGGAAGGAATAAAGAAAATGAGAAAGAAGGCACGAGACCAGTTTAGAGACTGTTCTGAGGATTATAGTGAAAGAAGATGAAAACTTTAGAGTGAGCAGAAACAGAGATGATAGTAGGTGAGAACATAATTTGAATGATATTTAGAAGTATCTTAGTTAAGGCTGCTCTGACAAATAGCCATGGACCAGGTGGCTTAAACAACAGACATACATTTCTCAGTTTTGGAGGCCAGGAAGTCAAGCTGCCAGAATGTCCAATGTCTGGTGAGGGCCCACTTCCTGGTTTGTAGATGGCTTCCTTCCTCACATGGAGCAGAGAGAAAGAAGGCTGGGTTTTTTTTTCTTCTTATAAGTGCGCAGATCTCATTGTGAGGTGTAGCGGACCTCCGACCAGCAGGGTCCATGGTGTTGTGTATGAAGTGAATAAATGCACAGTGACTGAAAGAATCTTGTGGAGAAGAGGGGAAGAACTGGCCACTTTCTAGAGGAGAAAGCACAACTTGCCCCTGCCTTAACAGGCTTTTATTGAGTCTTTAGGTGGATTACATCCAAGAAACTTATGAATCACTGTGCCAATCATTGCCTTATATGATTATTACTTTTATAGAACAGAGAAAGGAATGTTACACATGCATGGATGATAAGGATAACTCATCTAGCCACATCCTGTTCTTAGAAATTGGCCCAGAATAGGCCCTAAGAAACAGCTTCAAGGTTACACATTGATCATCTGTTGTTCTCAGCCCAGGATGAGGGGGTCCTTTATCAGAAAGCAAGCTTTTAACTATCATAGAAATGCAGGCCTGGTTCCCCACGGGAAAACCGGTGTGTGGAGTGGGTCCTGTGTGTGCCACCACGCTCCCAGTGGTTTTCCAATCTGAGGCTGAGCTGCATTTGCCGCTACCAAGCACCCCAGCTTCCCATAGTGAGGACTCCACGTTCATGAACTATTACCTCTCAAAGGCCCCAGACCATGTGGTGTTCTCTTTTTCAAAGTTCTTTCTGCATTGAATTGTGTGCCCTGGAGAAGATTCGAAGTCAAGAAGTTGTTCCTAGCAATCCTCCAATATTGGAAAAATGTCAGTGAACTGAGCCTGGTTCTTGATAATAACATTCCATTTTATACCTGAGGAAAGGAACACATGAGAAGATTGGTGGCTGAGTTTAAGAAACAGTCATAGGTGGCTGCAAATATCTACTAGGCCATAACTAAAATAATACAGAAATTAGATTTGAGCAGCCAAGCTACCACTAGCTTGAACATTGGGTTGTCTGATCTGAGTCCTCCACAAGTGCCAGGAACCCAAAGCAGGGAACCCAGAAAGGACTGCATATGCCTTACTCCCACAGGTAATGCAGGGTTCTAGTTTGTTTTGAAAACAGGTTGTAGCCATTTACAACTCTGTTGCCACAATTTCCATAGAACCAGGAGAAACTGTAAGGCTAGGGAGGTACTCTCACATGCCTCCAGGGGAGTGTGGCCAGGTTTGCTTAAGACTGAGAATGTACTGATGAATAGAAAGAAAGTCAGAAGAAGGCTTGGTGTGTGACTAAGGGTCCAGAGGGACTGGCTTGGATGGAGAGGGGGAAGTGCTGACATTAGCTTGTTTTGTACCACCAGCACCCAGTGATGTGGCCTGATGAAAAGATGCCAGCCCAGGGTAGGCTGTGGGCCCTGGGCGAGGACATAGATCGTTGTTGTGGCCCAGAGGGCTGGACTGGAGAGGAGCAGAGAGCACAGAAGCTGGGAAAAAGCTGCCTAATGGAAAACCCAGTTAGGAGACAGGATTGTCCACTAAGACATGGGGATGAACTTTGAGCTCTAAATAGTAGAGGAGAGAACACTGAGGGCAGGACAAGTGGTTGGGAAGGGCACCTGAGGGTTTGCCAAACTCATCTCAGCGGCTGTTTCCTATCACTAAGGGTGGTGCCAAGCCCAAAGGGGGACTAGTGGGGTGTGGATACAAGCATAAAACCTGGCTTCCCATTGCTTTCTTCAAGAATATAATACCTCCTTTAAACTGGACTACTTTCCCTATTTCATCTTCTCTGACTAACAACATCTTTCCAGAACATCTGTCACACATGTTACTTTGGCCACAGGAACCTTCTTATCACACAAGGTCAATGCCATTTCTCCCTCTGCTGGACTCTTCTTTCTGGCGCTTCTCTTATTCTGCCTTGAATTAAATATCTGTACTTGTATCAATCTCCATTGCCTAGTAAATGAGATCAGGTAAATTCTTCCTGTTCCATGGCACCTAGTACGGTGTTTAGTTACTATTTTAGTGCTCATTCTTCCCCAGAAGTAACCTAGTCTGGTGAATTTGTCCTCTTTTTCTTGGACTGAGCTTGCCTGAGGGAGAGCCTTCCCCAGCCTAGCTAAGTCTGTACCTGGTGAGTAATTCTGTATAATTTTGGGATTAACAAGGAGAAAACCCACTTGTCCCCAAATTATATTCCATTCACCAACTTTAACAGTAACAACGTTGATGATTTGCTCTTCATTTGCTTTATTCTTTTTTTCTTATTTCTTCATTGATTGAGAATTCTGCTGGGAAAGGGGTACTATTAACGCAGTGCCTTTGAATGCATCGTCCCTTGTGTGTTCTTTATCTGCATGAGTGATATGAGCCTCTCCCTGGAGTCTTCAAAACACATCTCTGGCCTCATGAGTTCAATTTCCCACTTCTTTGGGGGTATAGAACTGGACACCACCATCCCACCACTAGCTCTTCATCACAAAATGTTAATTGGGAGAAAAGGCAAAGTGAGGTGAAGCGACAATTCTAAAACAGATTTACATTTGTTTTGTCCCCATCTTGGTGACGATCTAGCAGAGGAGTATTAGACCCTGCATGTTGTGGGTGGTGGGGGTGGGAAAATCTAGGAAGTTGCTGTGAAAGCTAAATACCAAAGGCAATCTTTCTGAGAGTCTAAAAGGGCCTTTATCACTCCCAAGGGCAAGCAAGGTGAGGCCATGTTGAAAGGGTCTTACAGAAGCCAGGGAGGAGACTTTGTTAACTCATTTTACCAAGAACTATACCAGATTCTTGATGTAGACACCATTATTCTACTTTCCAGATTTGAAACTAAGATAAGAGAGGGCAAGAACAAATCCCAGGCCACACAGTGAGTAGCGAGAGAAGTCTGGATTTGAACCTATCCCTGCCTGATTACAAAACCCCTCTTCTTTTCCTCATCCCAAAGGAGGTGTGAGGATGAAAGGAGGCAGTTAGAAGTCACATACCCACAGGGGAAGAATGAGACACATTGTGACCGGGTCTCAGGAGGGAGAGAGGAGTTCTCCATGGAGAAGGAGGGGGCTGGGCTGCACTCTGGGGATAGAAATGGGTCAGATGAAGGAGCTCAAGATACTGAGGGCCTTGAGCCCACGCAGGGGGAGTCCCCCTCACCAAGTCCTTGCAGTAAATGCCTGCGGTGCAGCTGCCCTCTGGAGAGGCCACGAGCTGCCTAAACAGCTTTTCCTTTCAGGGCTTGTTTAACATTTCAAACAAAAATAAAATAAATAACGGCAGTGTTTATGGAAACCTAAGACAGAAATGAAGACGACTAAGGAGAAAGCTAAGTGGAAGCAGGCCAAAAGGGGGTTTAGAAGATCCCCCTTTCCTTGGAGTTAGCAGTTTTGTGCTTCAATTTGTCAGCTCTTCCTACCACACCCGTGTGTTTCACCCTAGCAGCCCCTCCACTGATATTCACAAACACACATGCATACATGTGTGCATGCACATGCATGCTCTCTCTCTCTCTCTCTCACACACACACACACACACACACTCTTCCATCCTGATGGGAGGCACACACTTCAGACTCCATCTCACACATATCTCTCTTTTTGGAAATGCTCCCACTCATATTTTCCTTTATCTTCCTGGCCCTATTAACTCATTCTGGCCAGATGGCACATATGACTTTAACCGCTGCAGTCCAGTGACATTTTTGGCCTCAATCTTCACTGTCAAGAGACGAAACCAGACTTATGTTTATGTGGATAAGACATTCCCGAGTCACAGTTTCCAGGAGCTGGGAGAGTGGCAGAGGAGCAGGTCTTTACAAGGGAAGATGTTAGCATAATGTTTTGGTTAACATTTGCTTCTCAGTAAGTATCTTAAATATATACAGATCATTTTATTTCTCCATCTATTTTTTGCCTCTTCTTCACCTATCCAGTCTCATTGCAACAGACTCCCTCATGCAAGAGAGACTTTGCCAGAAACAAGGATACTGCACGGAACATGGAAGGATGTGATGGAAATGTAAGGATTTCCCTGAAGTCCATGTGAAATCCCTAGGTCTCCCCAGAGAGCATAGTTCTAAAAGCTCAGTGTTCTGCTCCTGAAGCAGGTTGGGGTATTTCCAAGAATCCAAGTGTCCAGATTCCCAGAGAATTAGATCAACTTGCCTAATTGTGACTTCCATATTTCCTCCAGTCCTTGAGCCACCAGGCAGAGGACAGGAAACACTATACTCAGGACCATAAATTTGCCATGGACCCATCTATTTCCTGACTTGAGTCATCTACCTACAGTCCACTAACTACATGGATAGACAGTCTAAGGGCCTTGGGGCAGGAGCTGACCTTACTTCTTTGCTCCCTTGACCCACCCTTTCTATACACCCTGGAGAAGGACCTACTCTGTGCAAAGCACAGGAAGTATTGGACCTGGTCTGCCCTTTCCTTTAACTTCCTTAGGGAGATGAATGACAACCTTTTTGAAGTACAAAAATGCTTACAACCCAAGGCTGGTTTCGAGACAGCTTCTCAGAGAACATTCCAAAGAGAACTTAGCATTAACTGTCAAGTTCGAAAAGTAAGTAATGTGTGGGTATGGGTATGGGTAGACATGTTGAGGGAAGTACCAGGCAGGGGGAACTGATGGTTGTAGGAATGGTGCCTGAATCCTCAGATCCCTCAGCAGGCCTTAGGAGATAAGGCTGGAGGGTGATTTAACTGGATATTCTTTGGGGGGCCCTCCAGTCTGGCATTCCATTTTTCTTTACACTGCTCTGTGCTCCAGGGGCAACCTCTAGGCTTCACCCACGGGCTCCCTCACCTGCTCACTTTTGCTGTGGGCTGAGCAAAGTGGAAGGGGCCAGGGAACATTTTCCCTGGGTTCCCTCCATTCCAGGCTGCAGGGACAGCAACCCTGTCTTATAACCAAGGTTCTCATAGCTGTTCCTTGTTCCTGTCTCTGTGAACCCAGTTGTGGCAATAGCTTCTTATGTTGGTTATTGTCAGAGCTGGAGGATTCACCAATCCTTGTTGATTTCCCTTAACTCTGCCCTACTTTGTAGATCACCCCATCCTTAGACTCTGCCATATCCCAGCCTACGTGCTCTTTGTTCCTATTGGAATTGTGGTTGATATAGATGATCTAGAGCCATGTTGTGGAAGCTATACAATGACAGGGTGATGAGACTACAGGAAGCATATGGGGAGCCCCTTCTCACAGTTTCTCGTTAAGTTCTGGGTACAGTAATGGGTACTCAGCACCTACCCGTTGATCAGGTCGATGGAGAGCTCCAAATTTCTAGGGCTGACCTTTCAAAGAGGCCTTTGAAGTCATCTGAAGGGGCAATAATCTGGGTCAGGGAGTTGGCTGTGGAGAGGGTGCAAATTGGAGCTGACAAAGCAGAAAGTGGTGCTCCTCTTGCTTCAAGCAGGCCAGCCCAGTGGTGGTGGGGTGGGCTTGCAAATTTCAAGCCCTGGTGGAATTCTGACCCCTAACTGGCTGGTTTGACTCAGCACTGCTGGGAGCCACAGAATAGTCCTCATTAGTAGTTATGAGCTCATTATAAGCTTCCAAGAAAAATACCAACAAAGGATACTAAGTTTCTCTAGAGCTGGCTTTTTAATTTGGAAAAAAACATCATGCTTCAAAAAAAAAAAAAAAAAAAAAAAAGCCCTAATTTATAGAATTCACATATAATAGGAAACCCCCATTTTGCTATTTCCAGTCTCTTTGGAATAATTTTGGGAAGGAACAAAAAGGCACGGGAGGAGAAAATTCTAAACCACACCCACACCTTCCCAGCACAGTCCCAATGCTGGCTTCTTAGACCAGCTCTGCCCTATGTATTCAGAGGGCAGCGGAAAGAGCCCAAACACAACATCTTAAGGTATACATTAAAATCCCAGTTGTCATGCTCACTAGCTTTGAGGTTTAGGATTCATTTTTCAATCTCTCTAGGCTTTGGATTCCTCATCTATAAAATAATAATGGGAAGTTTAACTAACTCCCTATTTTGTTGCAGTAGATACAGGAATGGTAGCTGAACCAAACAGAAAGGAGGACAAATGGAGGCCAGAGAAACCAAAGATTTCTGTGTTAGATTGAATCTTCCTTCCCTATAGTAGGTGATCCTTGTGGGAGTGATGTTGAGAACGCTCTGTATATTTCTAACCCATAACAGCAGACACCACGTTTAGTATAGATCACAGGGCAGTTGCACTAGAAAGATCTGGTTATTTTATGTGATTTTGCTAATGAGTGCCTAGCACAGACCCTCTCTCCTAGTCAGACTACCCCCTACATGCAGAATAAAGAGCCAATTTTCTTGCCACGTATTGGCATTTCAACCTGGCCCTCTTCCTCTAGAATTCCCAGTTGTCTGAGTCACCCCCACCCCAATGGAAAAAGATGAACTAGATGGAACAGACTGCACTGGTCATACGTACAAAATAACTACATTTGTTTAGCCAGATCCTGGTTAAAAGTTGAACCATATAATAATAGATAATTAACCTCTAGTCAGTGTTTACTATGTATATGGCATTTGTTCTAAGCATATTTTACATGAATTCTGTTATTTAATCCTTGGTCTAACTCTATGAAATAGGTACTATTATTACCCCCATTTTACAGATGAAGAAACTGAGGCACAGAATAATTAGGAATTTACACAATTCCTATTGCAAGCAGGGTGGCCAACATCTGAGTCCTGGCTTTGGCCCCGAAACTGCTCTTAGCAGCTTCACTGTCTGCCATATGGCAGAACTGATTTCCTAGGGGCTCAATCAACTAGTAGAATATGCTTTTGTTAACAGCTTTATGAAGCCCGTGGTCTGTTTGTTTGTGAAAAAATTATCCATCATCTCACCCAAATTATAACAATAATCTAGCTCCCACTTACTACATGCTTATTCCCACTTACTACAGTGACACATGACATACTTACACCAGAAGGTTTTCATCTTCATCACAATCCCCTAAGAAGTGTCTTATTAGCCTTATTTTTCAGATGAAGAATTTGATCCTTTGTCTAAAGTCATATGGTAAGAAAATGGTGAAGCAGAAATTCTAACGCAAGTTTGCTTTTAATGAAAATCCAGAGACTGCAGTTGAATCTCAAAGGATATATTTTGTCTGGATTTGTTTTTTAATTTCCAAATTTATGGTTATTAAACAACAGAAACTTCTAGTGTAAAACAAGCTCAATGTTATTAACTGACAAATAATGAAACACTAGCTCATTTATACATTTAAGCTATGAGACCCCACTATTAATTCAATCAAAGTAATTTTTACTGCTTGTGACCTGTCCCTTCCAAATATTTTTTGTTATCTGCAGCTCTACCTTAGGTACTTAAAGACTTGGTTCTGTCCTGTGAGTCCCTCAGAGTGGTGCCTCTTCTCCAAACCAAGTGCTGGGAGGCCCTCAGTGAGTGCCTTTGAATAATGCTGACATGGGAACATAACCACAGAAGGAAGCCCTTGCAGTCCCCAGAGGTAGTGCCTAAAGATGAGGGTCCTTTGCAAAAGTAGGACATCCTTTTCCAAAGTAATGCATCCCCCCGACCCCCAATGAATAATTCCAGGCATAGTCTTCAAAGCAAATAGTTATAGTAAAAACATGTACAGACAATATTTTTATATCTGCTTGTCAAGCACATTTTAAAACTTGGGTTACCAATGGAGGGTCTTGTGGAGCTCAGAAGCCCAAGTCTCTGCCCTAGGATCACGCTCCTATGTGATGTTAATGTCCCAAGGCTTCCCAGGCGACCACCAAACATGGACAGTTGGAAGAACTGAGCTCCAGTGGGCACAAGTTTAAAATTGACAAACCCATCTTCTTCCCAACCCTTTTTCAGTGTGGTTTAGTACTGCTCAAGAATTAGCTTAGTTCTTCTGATAACCAGCCATCCAATCATTCCACAGAAGTCACAAACCCCTACCCTTCTGGAAGTTCCTAGAACATGAAGCTCCCAAAATATCTGAGTTCTTTGGAAGCCTGGCTCAGTATAAATGTCCCTCTTAGGCTTGAGATAGAATTAAAAAAATAAGTGGACAATGATGGAGGTGGAGATAATGGCAGTCCCTGGGAAGGGGTGGTAAGAAAGCCAGAAATTTTACATCTATCTGCTTACTTGACTGTGGAGACCCACTGACTTCTTTTATTTATTTAGAAATTTTTCATCATGACTGGGGTGAAATAAAAATTATTAGCCACTAACATTTGAACCCAGTTCAGATTTCTAATCTCACATTTTTTGTGAGTGCAACATTAGGTAGCCTCTTCATCATTTTCTACCTCATTTTTTTCTATCCCTTTTGTTTTTCCATTCCTCACTCTCCTTTATTTCTCTTCCTTCTTCTTGTTTCTCTTTTCTATCCTTTCTTCCTTGGTAAGTAAGTAACCCAGAATGCTCAGACTTACTAAAGTTGCCATTGCCTATTTATAGCTACTAGAGATGCTCCCAGGATTGTGAAAAGGTCAGGTAGGAAAGGGATAGATGACATTGACTATATTCAAAGAAATACATTCATGACAGGCATGCTGTGGTCTCATTGCCTGTCCAGTACAACTAGCCTGGATTGTCCCTGGCTATTGAGGAACATGGTGTCATGGTTCCTAGTATCTGTCCTCCTCCTTCTCATCTCCTGAATGGAAGACCAGTGCTCGCTCCAAGTTGGGTTGAAATTTGGGCTTTGCGTCATAAATATTTCCTTCTGTCAATGAAAAGAGGGCTAGGTTCTTGCCCAAAAGTTATGAAAATTAAAATTTACTGTGGGAACATGCAGCTTCAGAAACACTGGAGAGACTTCAGAAATTGTGAAAGCACTGTTCTTGGAAGACTTACATGTGCCTTCTCCACTCTACTATGCCCACCACCCCCAACCTCACTGGATTAAGCTTAATATGCAGCTTGGTGGGGAGAGCTCTTCTGCAACTTTTCAGTTACTCATTGAACCACTCCTTGAACTTATGACAATGAATCTACCCAACCTGACCCAACTGAACCCAATCAGATGTTTGCTGTTTTGCAAGAAGCTTGAGAAGAGTGTCAAGAATTTTAAATGAGTTCTCTTAATTCTCATCTCTCCCCTTTCCTGTCAGTAGCTATTACTAAATTGAGTTTCAGGGGCAGTTCCTATCTGGCCCAATGCCCTTGACCCAATAACAGCAAGGGCTCTTACTGGATTGTTACTGTCCTTAAAGGATGGAGCCTAGTGATTTTTATCCATAGCTCCTATTTGGTCTTTGTTAACCTCAGCACTTAGAAGAATTCAGTTGCAGAGAACTCTTCATTTCTTTCAGCTCTAAAATGTAACGATTCTGAAATAATGAAGGATTACTGAAGTGAACTTACTGGTCTCTCTGAGTCTGTACCCTAAGACTTTTGTTTATAGCTCCTGAAAGCCTTATTCATATTAGCATTGGACTGAGTCTCCTATGAAGCCATGTCATGCCTGGGGCTTTAATTTTGTAACCTATATATCAGTAGAAAAGTGTGAGGAATCCTCCATCCCTTTTTATTCCTTGCAGTGTGTGCCTGGTCTAATCAGATTATTGGCAGGGTCATCAACTCTTTTCCAAGCAACTTGGATTCCCAACAGAGTGATTCTCCTACAATGCCAATCTAAACAAATGCCATCAGCTCTTATCCCAAGGAATATTAAAAACAGAAGAGTCCCTTTGCGACTCTAATTGGCTTTGTGACTTCCTTGGGGTAAGTGTTAGTCTCAGGCTTGCGTCTCCTAGTCATCTAAAATATGGGTGGGCCGTGTCCCAACCACAACCATGGTCATGAGCTCAAAAGATTCACTCCACATTTATCATAAAACAATAATCAAATGCAGTTGTATGGTTCACAAGGGGCCCCCATAGTCATCCTTGCCTCTGACCCTCACAACAACTGTGAGCTCAGAGAGGTCTGACATCACATAAGCAGGAATTTGATGTTTTGCTTCTGATGCCAACTTGAGCCCCACATGGCTCTGCTGTTGATACTAATGAATAAAACAGACCTAGGAAAGTATATTATTTTTGTACAAAGTCATCTGATAAAAATGTGGACTTCCCTTTGGTTTTCTGGGGTTTGGGTTATCTCATGTCATGCCCCTTTTTATTTTTCAGATAACTGAATGCTGCGAACACCATCTGTTATAAGCAGAACAATGTGATGTAGGGTAGAGGAAGAGCAAGGATTCAAAGCTGAGGGGAATTACTGATCCTCTCAGTGTTCTTGCTGCTCTATTCTGAGCAAAAAATATGTTCTTTATAGCTACTCTATTTATAATTAAACATAACAGCTAACATTGATTAAGTGCTTACTATGTGCCAGGCACTGTGCTAATAATGCCTTATAACAGGCCTCTGAAGTCACAGGGCACTTGCATCTGTTGTTCTTTCTGCCTTGTGGCTCTCTCCCCTTCCCTTATTTTCCACATCAGTTTGAATGCTACCTGTTTGGTGAGTTCCTTCCCGGCCACTGTGTTAAATACCTCACTCCTTTCTGCTATTAGCCTCTTTTCCTCTGACCTAGTTTTTTATTCCTTTTTATGCATTTGCCACCACTATACTCTATATTTGTTTATAAATCTGCACATTATCTTTCTACTTCCACCAGAATATAAACTCCTTGAGAGCAAGGATGTCCTCTCTCCATCTCACCTCCACCTCCTGTATCCCAGGACTTAGAATGGTGGCTGGACCATAGTATATAGTCAACAAATATTTACTGAGTGAATTATCTCACTTTATAGATGAGGAACTGAGGTTCTAGCAGAGTAAAGAATTTACTTAGGTGAGCAAACAAGCAACAAGGTGGATCAGAGCCATGAATCAAAGCTGTTTGACACAGGAGCCCCAGCCTCAGACTCTGCTTGAATGTTGTCTCTCAGCCTCATTGCGAGGATCATAAAATGCTTGGGCTGTATGAATTGTGTCTCTTCCCTGCCCAGTCAGGGCCTCCCAGACCAGGTGAAAGGACCCAGCTCTCTCAGACATCCTCCCAATGACGTCTTTGCTTGCTGCCAGGGACAGGAAACTCTGCCTCCAACTAAATCGCTCCCTGTGTCTAGCTCCCCCACAACATCTTCCTTTCCACTGCTCTGTTTACACCCGTGGGTCTGTGTTGATGCATACATATCCCAGCCTCCTTAGTCACTGTTTAGCTATTATACTTTGCTGGGGTAATTTTCCACCCCTCTGTTTATATTATATTTTTGCTTCTCTCCTCCTCCTCCATTTTTAAGGACAGAGAAAGACATGTTTGGTAATACAAGCAATAATACAGTTATAATTAAGATGGAAGCATTTTGCCAAAAGGAGGATTTAGTTGTGATTTGTTGAATTCCATCCTGAGTGGGTTATTTATGAGCAAATTCATAGCTCTTTTATGAGGCTTTCTAAACAGAACAGTCTTCTGACGCTTCTGTCTCCTGGAGGCTTTGTGCCAGCCTTGGGGGATGGAGAATGGGAAGGGGGGCCACATATCTAGCAAGGCCTAGTTGCTGAAAAAGCTTAAAAAGTGCCTTCAGGGACATCTGGGAGAATCTTCAAATATCTCTTCTCTGACCCTTTATCCTCCTGAGTGCCTAGTTACTGCTCTGGGTAGAGAATGAGACTAAGTACCTGTGCCTCCATGTGAGAACATGCTTCTAGCCCAACTCGGGTTTTAATGCTCCCTGACGTGGGTGTGGGGTAATTTCCCATGCTCTGTTTGGGACTCATACTAGGAACTGTGCATTTCACACATACTAGAATTGGACACACAAACTAGACAGGATGGCAACCCTAATAATTAGGGAGGAAGTGCCCGGGATTAGAGTTTGGTAGGGCTGAATTTGGGTTTGAACTTGAGTTTGACCCTCAGGGCACCTTTCCTTGCAGTCCCAGGCCCTAACCTCTCTAGAGTTTACGTCCTGTTTGTTCAATGGCTTGGTGGGGATGTTGGCCATGGGGACGCAGAGGAAGGAGAAGTGGGAGAAGTGTGTGTGTGTCCGGAGCCATTTGTCTTCTGCAACATCTTTCCTGTTCCTCAGCTCTGCTGTCCCTTAGGGGTCTAATGATTTTCAGGTTGCATTTCCCAGGCTCCCAGGTCAGCTGGCTTCCAGCTGCACTTATCCCGTGGGAGGCACTGGATGGAGATGGAAAGGACAAAGGAAGAAAGAAGCCATGTTTTTGTCCTTCCCCTTCTTTGTCTTGGGTGGTTTCTCCAATAGCAGCTGCCTTTCTTCTTGGACCCTAGATCCTACTAGACAGCTGTGCTGTGGTTCCAGCTTCTGTCTTGTTGCCTGAGCCCCTGAGTTCTGATCGCTCTGTCTCCTCCTTTGCTGCACCCTGCTGTGACTGACCTCTGCTTTACCTCCTTGTCTCCTGTCTGACTTCTCAGTGCTGACATCACCTGGGTAACTAATTCCCTTACTGAAACCCCTCTGTTTTAGATACTCAAGTATGGTTTTCATCATTTTTATTTGGACATTGATTGATACAGAGAGATTTGTATTTTAGATATAAAACTGGGGGAGCATTTTCTCCATGTCAGTTTTCGTTTCTCCTTAATCATTAGAAGACATGGTATAATAAACATTAGCTCATCAGCATATGACTGCATAGTTGCATACATGTGTATGCTTTTTTAAAATTCACACCAGAGTTTGAGAAAGCCAAGTACCCCAAAGTTTTTCAAGAATAAAAGACTTTCAAAGTTTAAGAAATAATTTTTTAAAAGAAACAAGTAGAAATGGATAGATATCTTCTTTCCTTTTTTTTTTTTTATTTTTTATTTTTTATTTGAAACCAGTCTCTTTTACTCTATGATTTAAATATGATTCAAACTTTCTCTTCCATCTCCAGCCCTGGGTTTGTAAGGAGAGAGAGAGAAGGAGGGAGAGAAACAGAAATCAGTCTAGAAGTGAGCAAACTTAATGTGCAAACATTATGTGTTAACACTGTGTGCTTGGGTGAGCTGGGATTATTCAGCTGAGACAACACGAAACCTCCTCCCCTTATTTAGGCTTTAGACTCTGATTTCATTGGCAGATGAAATTCAGGGGAGAGAAGGAAGAAGAGGGAAAAGAGAGGGACAAAGGAGAGGGCAGTGGGAAATGGAACACATTCTCCCTTGGTGACAGGAAGTATTTCTTTGTCGGGAAAATGGTTCATTTTGGAGGCTGGATACCTTCTTTATGCTCAGGTATGAAGCTGGCTTAGGAAGTGAATTTAGCTTGCCTGAGTGATTTTACGAATGTGCTGGCTGCTCAGCAAATTCCTTATTAAAACATTTAGGTAAGCAGAAGAGAAAGTTATACAAAAATAGTTGATTTAGCAGAAGGTCAGAGTATGGAATCAAGAACGAAAAAAAAAAAGATCATATGTGCTAAGATTTTTTTTTAAGTATGCATATGTGTCACACACACTAATTTAGACCAGCTGGGGTGATCTCACAGGGACCCCCATGGGCCAGAGCTGCTGTTCCTCTGTGGAGAGCACATCTCCCCTGGAAATGTGTACTCAGGTGCAGCTAAAGGGTCTGAGGTCATGGCTGAGGCTCTGGCCAAGATCCTCCCAGGCTTCAGCCTCTGCTTCCTCTATAGTCCATTGGTTGGGAGCCATCCTTCAGATGCCAGAGCCAGATCATGAGTCTAACGTGCATGAGGACAGCATGAATTATCATTGGAGACCAGTGGGCCCTGCTAATCCAGACAATGTCTTTCTTCCTGGAGAAGTTAGATGTCTCTTTTCCCTCTTCCTTTTTTTGTGGCCTCTGAGAGCTTGGGTAGTAAATTTCTCTGGGGTAAATTATGAAGAACTTCTTCAGAAAAGGAGAGATGAGATAAACCATTCTTCCATCTCCTTTTGCTCTTCGAAAGCTCTAGTATGCCTGGGATATATCCAGAATCCTGGGCGTTGTGCTTTCTAAAAAGGCTAAGAAGACTGACCTGTTAGGGCTAGGGATAAGAGGGAGAAGAAAGATAAAAGAGGGTGGATAGTGTAAGGGGAGGTGCATTATAGACTCCTATATCCAGAGGGGCTGGCAAGGTCATCTCAGGGAGGTCACAACATTTATGCAAACAGTCTTCATCATGAGTTTATCAGGGGGCTATATGCCCTATAAAAGGTGACCTTGATTTCTTTTGTTTACTATAATATCTCTAATTTAAACCAGTGCTTGAGACATGGGCAGGAGGTCTGGAGTCATCTAGGTTTCCAACAATAGAAGGAGCAAGTGTATTTCATTTGTTATTTGCAGAAGGTTCACAAAGGGTGAAAAAAAAATGTGTCTGTCTAGAGAATGGGAAACTAAAGGAACAAATATTGAATACCTACTATGGACTAACTCCTAGGTTTCATCCAAGGGATTTTTGCAGAGGCAGAGAATCAGAACTATTGTTTTCTGGGGCTACAGTGACCACCAACGATGTGAAGAATTCTGGAGTTCAAAAAGAATCAGAGAAAAGGCTTAAAGCATAGTTTGTGAGCTGAAATGCCAGCCAGTAGGCCTGGGTAGAGACTTGTGGCAAAATAAATAGCACATGTCTGAACTAGAGGGGGAAAAGGACCTACTTTGTGCAAAGCAATGATTCCAGTATAGAGTGTAGCCCCAGCTTGACCAGATCTTCTGATATTTCAAGACAAGTCAGGCAGTTGGTATTTATGTGAAATGTCCTGATTTGATATATTGGTGACTAATTTAAAAAATTAATACAGTTGACAAAACAAAGCATACCTGCAAACAGGGTCCTTCCTGCCAATTTTTGGACCCTGTTCTAATGGAATTCAGGCTGCCTCCTAACAGTTCACCCTGTAATAGCAGTTCTTTTCTGCCTTTCTTTTATATTGTTTTTCTTGGAATTTAAGAGGGATTTTTATGAGTTTTCAGGGGTAGGAAAACTAGTGATACAATAATTTTGCTGAGGTTCCTTTTTATTTCTTGTGACTTATGATTGTTCCTTCAATTCCCTGAGGGCCTCAACTTCTGAATCCTCCATAGCATGTTTCACAGTCCTGAGCACAAATGGGTCACACACTATATATATGTTTATGAAATAAATGTGGCTTTCCTCTAAGTCTAGCTAAATAGGGAACTGGGGGATTTAGGGTGGAAGGAAATAATTTAAATTATTTGCAGCCAAAATTTTCTTCCTGAGGAGACCTGTCAATAATTATGTTGATTCTAAGTTAATCAAACCAAAAAGCTATTCTGCCTGGTGTCAAGATCAGATGAGCTTGGTTCTATAGTGACTGAGCATCTGAGAAGTGAAAGACATAATATTGTTACAGTGGGTTCTCTGTTATATCTCAGGCATTGGCCAATAGAATGGGCAGACCAAAGTAAGCTGGGATCGGAACCCTAGACAGATTCTTTGTTGGAGAGACACTCCTTAGATCTGAATAGGAAGTAAAGCCAGAAATCAAGTGTCGAAGAGATATGAATTTATAAGTCTAGGTTATTCCAAAAAGCAAGTAAGTAAGAGCACCACTGACAGAGGTGGATGTAGATACTAAGATCCAGAGAGACTTTTCAGGCAGGAATGATACCTTGATCACTGTAAGTTCAAGGGATAGGCATTCAATAAGAATAGGTAGAAAGCTGTCTTCAGGGACAATCTGGCAGGGACTGAATTAGAGGTCATAGGCTGGGCATCACAGCTGCTAATGAGACTGGGTTCCAAGGTAGCTTCCCGGGGGGAGACTGGGAAACAAGCCTGAATCTCAATCACTGCAGATGGAGACACAAGACAGGAAAGCAACTTACAAAAAAACTAAGGCTTAAGAGAGAAGCTTGATCAAGAAATAGGCAAGAACCTGATTATTGAGGAACAAGAGATTCACAGATGAGTTGAACCAGTAGCAAGACAGCAAGAGTAGACAAAAAGTTGACCACTGCCAAAAACCAAGAGTGGTCTCAGAGTTTGGCATGGAACTGAGACTACTGGTTGAAATCAAGCAGTCTCACTTGCCAGGGGTAGATTCATTCAGGAACTCAGCTCCAAGACGGACATTAAACTCTGGCGACCCTGAGACCACTTGCACTCAATACCCTCCGATACCTCATGGGAAAGTCAGAGCAATGTTGTTCTGAGAGGCAATTACGTTTCATGATTTCCTTCCCCAGCTGGACATCAGCATGAAATTGGAGGCTTGGCTTGCAAGCTTCCATCCACTTCTGTCCTCTTTCCCTCTTGTGAGGGGCAGGGTGAGAAAAAGGACACGACAGGACAGAGCAACCCTCTACTCCCAGGCTTCCTAGGGGGGTGAAGGAGTAAGGGCGTGAAATGTGGGCAGGATACACACGGCCTTCCCTACCTCTTCACAAGCTACCCTCCAGCCTCGGAATATTCTTCCTCCTTTTCTGCCAAGCCACACTCTCCACAGAACTTCAACATTTAACTCTACTTTTGCTTTTCCAGGAATCTTACCAAATCTTCCCTTTTTCTCATCCCTCCCAACCTCCTTCACACGGGTCACAGCACCCACCCCAACATCCTTTTACTCATGATATCTCTCGTATGCAAACTAATGTATTTCCTTTCATATTTTCCCAACCTGCCTGTATTTTCCTACTTCATCCCTCACAACCATGGGATGGAATCCTCCCCTTGGATGGGATCATGGTTTTTCCTTCATAAGCAAACCCCCAGTTTCTAAGCTAGGCTCAGCCCACAGTGACTTCTTCACTAAAATAGTTTAATGAGCTCCCTAGTTGAAAAGGAAAAAAAAAATAAAAATTAAAGTGCCTCCCTGAGTCTTTTCAATCTGCTTGATTTGCATTAAATCTCTGGGCACAGGAGTTCCTGCAGATTTGTGGCGTTCACAGTCCCTACCCACGCCTGCAACATTTGCGCTTTATCACAGCAACCACATTAGGAGCAGTGTGAGCGCAGGGGTCAGAACACAAACATCTTCTCTACTGCTCATAGAAACTAGCACAGTATGGGCACCTCATAATTGTCAAAGAAGTCCCTGCTGAGTGAAATGGAATTTTCCTTAAGTGGGTGCCTTGTGCCTGTCTTTAGAACTGAACTTTATGATGAAACAATTGGGAGATTTAGCTAAATTTTCCACTATATAACTCTCTATGTTGGGGTCATGTAGAAACAACCTTTAAAACATAATGACTTAAAAAAAAATCTATCTATGTAGTCAGGGTTTGTTGCTAGTCTGTGGGCAGACCACTGCTTACATTATGCAATCTCTTCTGTTCTTTTCATGGTGAGGAAAGATTTGGAGGACAGTCTGACTTTGGTTGTCTAAAAAGTTGAATTATGCAATGAGCCCTTTTGAAATATACCTTTTGCAAATTGATTATTTTCTATGGTGAACTGAAATGACTGAAGAATGCTGAAACAGCCAGGAAAATATCCCACACAGGGCTAGGGATGCCTGAAAAACACTATCACACCAGTCTTCAGGTATTTCCTGAGATCCACAAAGGGTGAGCTCTGCTGATCTGACAACAGTGTAGGGGGTGAGGTCCCGGAGGTCTCGCTCTCTTGAATGCATTTGGCTCTAGCATAAAGCTCACGGGACAGCTTTGTAGCTTGAACAGATTAAGTGTATTGGGGAAGCAGAGGCCCCTAAGAGTCACCAGAAATGCCATCCTTGGCTTCTATTCCACCTGTGTGCCCTACTCTTTCATTCGAGCAAGACAGAAAGTCCTGCTGTTTGAGCTGGCTTTGTTCTGCTCCATGATTTCAGTTCCTTGTGTCCGTTCTCCAATGTGTGGCCTCATTTCCGTCCCCTGAGCACTATTGTTTTTCTGACTTGAGTAGTCATCCAGAAAACCTCAGTAATAGGGCTTTTGTATCATTATTTACTTTTCTAATTATATATGTCTTTTCCCTCCCCAATGCTTGAAGACATCAAATTGCAGTTGAAGTAACTGCATGGGGAAAAGCAAGAGTAGCAACAACAAACCACTTCACTCCTCTGGGTGGAAACATGCAATTGTACCAAGAGGGATAAGGAAAAAACGGCTCACATTTGGAGAAAGACACTGGAATAAGAGAGTTAGAGCAGACAGACTACTTTGATGCAAGGGATATGAGAAAGTAAGTAGCCCAGTGTGTTAGTTGGAAAAGTAGGGCCGTGAGGCCAGGCCAAAGAAAGGCTTTTAGTGTAAAGTCCCAAAAGTCTGGACTGGCTGGGATCTTCTTTTTTGACTCTGGACCCTTGAGGTGGTAGTAGCTGCTCCTGAAACTCATCCTGACTTGTCACCCCAGAAGCAAGCTAGGACTTTAGGAAACTGATTTCATCGATGAGCCTGAGTTTCAACCCTCCTTATTGTGAAATTGAAGTTGAGGGTTGATATATTTCCAGTCACAATGGCTTTAGGCAGCATGATGCAGAGAGAGTGAAAGTGGGTGATTCAGTGGGAGCTTCATCCATAAAAATGATGAAAACCTCAAAGTCCCTATTAAGAGTTCTAGGACCTGCCATGACTAAAATGTTCTGTTATATTCCACAGTAGACATGTGTTGTTCTTACCTCCCAGAAGTGATCTTTCTACTTTTACTGAAACATCAGCCTTATTTCCCTTTAAGAACATATCACTCTTCCATTCCCAGGGTACATGAAATCCAGGTGAGGTCACATGATTCATATGTAACCAATCAGTTTTCCCATACTGGCTATACTAACTGGCTCAGAGATAGATAAAGGACCCAAACTTGTCCATTGCAAATTTAGCTTTGGAGTTTCGATGATAGTGGCAAAAAGATTCCTGGTAATACTGTTTGAATACTTGGGTTGAGCTATGCCTGAACTTTTCTATTACATGACTCAGTGAATGTCCTAATTCATTTAAGTCAGTTTGAATTGAGTTTCTGTCTCTTGTAATTGAAAGACTAATATGTGTTCATATTATATACCAGTCACTGGTGTCGTCTCTTCTTTCTTCCAATCTGGTTCTCCTTTTCTCACATAGCACTGAGCAGGTAGTAACTGTGCCATACCTATAAGATGCATAAAAGAGCCAATGAACATGAAATAGAAGGCATGGTGGCTAATGGTTGGGCTATAATTCCTTGATTTCACTGACTTTATTCTGGCTGTGGTCTAGGAAGTGCAATTCAGGTCCTTTCACGCCCTAATTTAATTGTGGCTCCTGAGGGAGAGTTCCAGATCTTAAACAATCTCCATTGGGTTTAAGAAAGGGTGGGTGATCTTTGTAAGGCCTCTGTGAAAATTCCCTTTCAATGTCAGTTTCAGAATGTACAGCCAAGCAGGCAGCTGAATTAGGGAGGGCCAACAGTTTTCTCCGAATGCTACTGAAGACATCGGAGGGAAGCAATTCATGCTGAAACAATTTTCACTATCATCTTTCAGAGGCTATGTTGACATCACAAAATGAGCTGAGTGGAATGGGTGGCCTTGGCCATGATTTTTGGATATGCTGCCCATTTCAAGATTACAGTGTTGTACAAATTAATCTGCAGAATGCACCTTTTCAGGAGGACATTTCCTTAAGGAGTTACTATACTTCAAAAGTTATGCCTAAATCTAGATGTTTCTACATGATAATTAATTCCAAGATATTCTAAGGTCTAATATTATAAATGTTTATTAGGTTATAGAGATAATGCATTTTTTTCTCAACAAAACCTTCTCTGACTACCCTAATCAAGAGTAATCTTTTTGCTTTTACATGCGGTAACAATGTTACATATTTTTAAAAAACTTATTTTTAAAAATATTTGTCTCAGTAATTGTACTGAGACGGTTCAGCTTATTTTTGCCATTAGATGTTAACAAATTGAAGCAGAGTCCACAAAGTTGCACATCATTCTTTCTCTGAACGTTGTTTACAGTTTATTCCACTTAATAGATGCTTAATAAATATCTGTTTAATGGACATGCAGTGTTTCACCATTTATATCCTTTCAACCCCCAACCCCCCATGCAAAACATAGTTCTTGGGTTCCAATTTGTGTTTTGAAAATGAATAGCTTCTCTGTAATCAAACCAGTTAATCCCCAACGTGCATTCAATAAAAATTACTAGGTATTTTTCTAAGTGTCATTTAATAAGAGAAGTGTGGTTCTTTCCTTCAAAACGTTACATTTTCAAATCACAGAACCATGAACAACATCGGGTGGCTCACTTCTTTTCTGCTCCAGACAAACTGATCTCCAGAGCAAAAGGACTTGTTTAAGCCTCACAGTCAAGAGAAAGTCTTCTGATGCTCTCAGAAGTTCTTCTCTCGTAATATCATTGTTGGCTCTCAGGCAAGCTTCTTCCTCCCTAGAAAGGTTTTCCAACATCCCTCAGAGTCTCCATTAGGCTTTAGCCAAGACTCACTCTTAAAAGCTAACTGTTTTCCCTGTTTACCTATTTTCTCATTTATTTGAGAATATTTACTTCTAACGTCTCTAAATAGAAAGTCATTGTTAATTTTGCCCCCTAGGAAGCTCACACAGGGAGTATTCTCCAGGGGAGAAATCAGAATATGTCAGTCAGGATTCCAGAAGCTGTATTTCCTGGGTGGACATGAAATGTTTCCTTAAAATCTGTTAAGACTGACTCCCTGCAGCCAAACATGAAGCTGTCCTTCCAGGCAGCCTCAGAACTCTTCTGGGCCTAGAATTATTACCACCGTCATTGTCAAGTGGGTCCTGGCATCATTTGTATTTTTCCTGAAGCTCTCTCATCCTTTTCCCCACAACGCTGTCCTTGCCTCACCAGGTGCAGAGAGTAGCCAATTGTTCCCCAAGTGTACTCAACAATCTTGCTGGGTTCAATAGTGTGTCCTCCAAACTCATGTCATTTAGAACCTGTGAATGTGACCTTAGTTAGAAAAAGGGCCTTTGCAGATATAATCAAGTTAAGATGAGGTCATACTGGATTAGGTTGGACCCTAAATCAATGGCTGATTTTCTTATAAGAAGAGGGAGATTTGGATCCAGAAGAATACGGAAGGAGGAAGGACATGTGAAGACAGAGGAAGAGACTGGAGTTATTCTGCCACAGCCAAGGAACACCAAGCATTGCCAACAAATAATAGAAGCTAAGAAGAAACAAGAAATGATCCTCCCTTACAACCTTCAGAGAGAATATGGCCCTGCTGAAACTTTAATTTTTGACTTCTAGCTTCCAGAACTATGACAGAATAAATTTATGTTGTTTTCAGGTACCTAGTTTGTGGTAATGTGCTATGGCAGCCCTAAGAAACCAGTGCAGCAACCAATCATTGATTTCCATAAAAATCTAGTGAAGAGGAAATGGACAATAAAAAAACAGATGGCATTTAACTTCCTTCTAGCTGAATTTATTTATTTGTTCCCCAGTTTTGCTATACATTAAACAGATGGGAGAGGATGCATAGAGCATTTTGGGATTATCTACCCCATGAAAAAGTTATAGGCTATTGGTATATTAGAACTCTTAAAATTCAGTTAAACTGGTTAATTCAAGAAAAAGTGACTTGCATTTGAAGTGATGTTCAAATGTATCCGTCAAGGTTCTCCAGATTGTATCTCCTATTGGTTCTGTTTTTCTGAAGAACTCTAGCTAATGCATTATATATGGAGGGCAGGAAGGAGGGAGGGGGATAGAGAGCTATTTGAAAGAAGTGGCTTATGTAATTATGAAAGCTAAGAAGTCTCCAGGTCAGCAGTAGGCAAGCTGGAGACTTGGGAGAGCTAATGGTTTTGTTCTAGTTCATGTCGATGGCCTGAAAACCAGGAGAATGATGGCATAAATTTCAGTCTGAAAACTGGCAAGCTCAAGACCCAGTATTTCAGTGGCAGTCAAAAGTCTGGAAAAGACCAGTGTCCCAACTCATCAGGCAGGAGGGTCTCCCTCTCGCTCAGCCCTTTGTTTTGTTCAGGTCTTCAACTTACTGTATGGGGTCCACCCACATTAGAGAAGATAACTTGCTTGACCCAGTCTACTAATTTGACTGCTGATGCCATCCAGAAACATCCTCACAGACACACCCAAAATAATCTTTGGCTAAATGTCTGGGTACCCACTGGTGGCCCAGTCAAGTTGACACATAAAATTAGTCATCAGAACAACAGTTACATTCAAGATGAGATTCATGTTGACTCTGGGTGATCACCCTCAAGAACACATGATTATATTAATTAAGAATGTGTTGGCTGCAAGGGTCAAACATACAACTTTTTGAAGTATTGAAGTACTTTATCCTGGAATCCCTGGGAAGAGAGTCTGAGACAAAGACTTGAGGTCAGATAAGTGCTTTGGGTGTGTGATCCCAGGAAGCTGGAGAACAGGATAGAAGGAGTGAAATGTAGAAGGATGGAAAGCAATTCAAGATACGTTAAAGAGTTGGCCACCACTACAGGTGACTAGTACTTGGTACTGATAGAATCTTCTACAATGTGTCTCAGAAGCATCTGTCTAAGGGACACAATGAAGAATCACTTCTTACTCTGCTTTGATCAAAGGTGGCTCTTCATACATTAACTTGCCCACACTTCCAGTTTGCATAAGGTTCAGGGCAATGCAGTTTTTACCCATGTTCTACCCAATAGTGTCAGGGCAAGATGTGAGAGGTATGAAGCACAGGACTGAGGAATTGTACCTATACAAAGCCATTTAAAGCCTCCATGTTGCTAATTAGCACAATAGTAGCTGGAGAAAGAGGTAAAGCCAAGTAGAGGATTTTGGAACAGTGCACCAGAAATGACCAATGTACTTGGAAACACAATGGTATACATATGTCATTTTTTATGCCCTTCTTTTGATTTTTGGTAAGAACACCATCTTATAAGGCAAAGCCTACCTCTTACTCTAGAAGCTGAAAGTGCCAGCACCCTAGAAGCTAGGCAGCCTGGGAAAGCAAGTGTGAACATCTGGGCCATACAAAACTAATCAGATGGAAGAGGACCTACTCTAGGTTTAGAGAAGAAGCCAGAGATGTGAAAAAGAGGAAAAGTCAAAATATTGTTTTGATGTCAGAAATACTACCATGTCTCAAGTAGAACAGGGGGTAAAAAATTACTTCTCCCCCTGGTTGTCCTGGTCAGTTACTTCATTTTCTGTTGTCACCTGACAAGCTTCCTCTTCTAACTCATGTGACCGGAGGTTCCCTGCCCATGTTACAGGACTGCCTGATTTAGGTTCTCCTTGGTCCACCTAATATTGAGAGTTAGGCCATACATCTTTCTCTAGCTCATGGATGAATTGCCCTTGGTTCAGGATGCATTCTGATCCAGTCACTTATTAGGGATGTGGTCAGTGGTCATAAGACATAGGCACTTAGGGAATAGAGACAAAGAGTAGAGATTCCCCAGAAGAGAGGGCACAGAGACAAAACGGAATAATCAAGTATCTGTGGTCTGGGCTAGAAATCAAGACACCCGAGTCAAGGTCTTTGTTTATTACATGCCTCTGTGATTCTAGGAAAATCAGACAACTTTCCCAATCTTTAAATCTTCATATGTATATATGAAGAGATCTCTAAAGCCTCTTGCAATTTCAGGACCTGCAAGCTTCACCCAGAACCACACTTATCCCCACAGTGTTGTCACAGTTTTGGCCTCTTTTGGGAAAGAGGGGTTATAAGAAACTCGAGGCATAGCCAGGCACATCATCTTTTCCCAGGAGAGCTCCCCAGTAAAAGTCCACCAGCTGCTCTTTATCCATGTCATCACTTAGAAAACCTCACCCTTTTTCCTTTTCTTCCTTCTTCTTTCTTTCTGTTTATCTGCATAAGCAGGACAGTTCTGTTATCAGTAATGCAGGAAGACTTCTGGATATTGCAGCCTAAATCCAGGTGTCCTCAGCTTTTAAACTCACTCTGAAGAAAATGTACCTATCTGCTATTTTTACATAGTTACTTCCATTTTGGCCATCAGCGGAAGTAACATTATAGAAGGAAGGCCTCCTGAAAGAGGTGGGAACCATGGCATAGGCTGGGAAAACAACTAACTAGTTCTTTCCATGTGGGTAGCTTTGATAAGTGTAGTTTAAGATGGTTCTTCTTTACATGTAAGGTGATCTACATGCCTGTTCTCTCTTGAACTCATATTAGTGGTATTAAAGAAATCATTATCACTGTCTTCATGTTGTAGATTAAATACTTGAAATTATATTAACTAGAAGTGGGCTTTTCTCCCATTCTTCTATTCCTGAAGAAAATTTTGATGAGGTTGCAGGGCTCAACAAAACATTTCTCATGAGAAATTCTTTCCTTTAGGTAACAGTGGGAAAGAAGTCATCTTACTCCAATGTCTGACCTCAATAAGAACAACATACCTCTAAACTTATTAAAATAGGTATTGACCCTTCTCCTGGGAAATATTTTCTTGGTCACTGGAGTCTAGCATCTAAGTCATATAACCCTATTTAGCAGAAGATCATAACCATGTTTTGTAATTGATTTGGGTCATATCTTTTTCCTCTGATCTCTCATACGGTGGAGGAACATTTCTTATGCTGTTTCTAAAAATGCTCAAGGCTGGAATCACAATGTGCTCTGGTTTACAAGCCAAGGTTTACATTCACACATGCAGTGAAAGGGATCAACTTGTTCCACATATTTGCTGACGTTCCTAACACTGTTCTTTAGGTTTCTTAAGTACTTCATGACCAGGAATTGAGAGAGCAACAATTTCTCTTCCAGAAAACCCAAATCTTCAGGGAGAGAACTTTTACAGTAGCTGCTGTGTGTGCCAACTGGTGCACACTTCCTGTAGTTAATTTTCCCAGGAGATCCACCTGACTCCACGGTGTTCTGAATGGACAACAGCCACTTCTTTAAGGGTCCCTTACTTGCTGAGACTTTCTGGGAAAAGGTGGTCAGAAGTCACATGGGGTCTCTGTGAATGACATCACCCATGAAAGGGCTCATGTTGTCCCTGACTTTTCCACTGTAAGTTATAAAATAAGAGAAAAAGCTTTCCAGGAAATAGGTCTGATGGGTAGTTTGACTAAGCAGAGGGACAGGAATTGGGGGCGAAGTGATATCAGTCAGCATTGTCTCTGCTTCTGCTCCACCCTTGTATTGTGGTGGAACAGACAATATTGTTCCTGGCAACGCAAAATATAAGACTTGGGAGATCTTGAAAATTAAGTCCATTTTCTCACTTTACCGATATGACTCTGAGGTCCAGAGAGGAAAAGTGACCTTGCCAAAATTTGAATTTATGGCAGATCTTAACTTACAATTGAGGTGCAACTCAGGTAAGACATTTTATTAGACTACGCTGCCCCCTGTGTCATGACATCTACTTCCAGAGAAGAGTCAGAGATGTAAAATGAATCCAAAAAGATTCTTTCCAGTTGTTGACTCTTGGTTGACAATGATCACCCTGAAACTTTTCCTGCAACATGCACTGTCTCGATGCTTGCAGGTCCATGATTCTAAGACCAAGTTTGGGAGCCACTTCCCAGTTCTCTCTACCATTCACCCTTCCTTTGCTTTGTCCTCACTTCCAGGCATTGGTCTGCTCCCGCGTAGAAGAAAATGAATCTTGGCGGTATGGCCAGCAAAGTTGTGTGGGCAGGGCTCTAGGCCAATTTTGCCAATTTTACAATTCTGTTAAGCACAAAACATAATTTTCAAACTAATTTCCACTCTCCCATCTCTATCTCCCCCACTTTTGCTAGTGCCTGCAGAATTAATTTGATGATCGCTCTTTTATTTTTGTTTTTCCTTTGTTAACATGGACCATCTACCTAAGAAAATTCTTTTTTTTTTTTTAATTTTATTTTTTGGTTATTCAATTACAGTTGTCCCATTTTTCCCCTTTTGCTCCCCCCTCCCAGCCCATCCCTTCTCCCACAATTATATCCCTCCCCGTTGTCCATGTCCATGCTAAGAAAATTCTTATACAGCCTTTCCTTTTCCAAACCATGTAAAAGAGAGATTAGCAAGTGTAAAAGGGAACCTTTAATAAACACATGGTAGAATTGAAGATAACCGTACATAATTTCTAGTCCAACTTCATATTCCATTGATGAAAAAACTGACATTCTGGGGTGCCATGCATATTATAATAAGAAAATAATAGGTTGTTTTGAGCAGGCAATGAAGTATTTTAGAGATAAAGAGTCAATTTGCTTCTAGCAGAAGCTGAAAAGAGAAGACAATAAGCTCATGAAAAGGTTGTATATTAGATAGCCACATTCATATTTTGATTTTAAAATGTCTCTCTTTTTCTCTGGCATCATACTTCACTGGCATTTTTTAACATCACAGCATGTTATAATGAAAACCAGATGTAGGTCAATGAATAATGCCAAGAAAATGAAAAGTTATAATTCTTAATGCTCTTTAGTTTGGAAATGTAGTATAATTTTTTTATTTATTTTTATTTTTTTATTTTTTGTAAGCATGATTAAGGCCAATTTAAGAATTGCCATATGAGCCCATTGCTCCCAGAAAATGAGTCAACTGAGATAGGACCATTAATTTCTTTGCCATGCAACATCACTTTGAGAGGAAAGACCTAGTCCATGGGGCTGGTAATGCTCTCCCAAAGAAGGCCCTGACAGCACCTGATTGGCTTGGTCAAGATTTTCCCAGTTGGCATCTGAACATCTTTCTAGCTCTGGGTCACTCACCCAGCAGTGCTTAGGTCTTTATTTAGCATCCTGCCGAATTGATGTGGAAAGTTAATTTATTATTTTATCTAAAGAAATATAATAGAACTACCAAGTAAGCCAATACTTCTGCCTTGGCATGACCAGGAAATATTTAATAATATTTTATGATGTGGCCAGTTGTTTTTCTAGCCAATACAGGAGATACAAAGATATACAAGGCATAGTGTCCTGCAAAAAAAGCTGGGCATTCAGTAGAGCAGATGAAGAGATTAAAAGCACATGACTTAAATGGTAATTATGGTATCATAATCACTTGAAGAATAATGATACAAGAAAATAGAGAATAAAAGAGACATTGCAGGAAACTGTGGGGGCTGAGATAATTCGTGGAGAAAGTGAGGTTTTGGCTGGGTCTTTGAGAATAAGTAAACCATTGATAAGCATAGCTGCAGGATGTAAAAAGAGTGACATGTGTAGAGAAGATAACTGCTTTGCCATGAAAAACTTGGCTGGATGAATACAAGGTCTGATCCTTACTAAGGATGCTGATAAGTTCATCTTCCAGGCCTGCATAGCAGGAGGGGCCTTATCTGAAGATAAGAACCACATCAGCCTGCAGGCCCAGTCATCAACCACTATGAGGTTAAAACACTGAAATAAAAGTAGATCCATCATTCTGGCCCTCTGTCCTACCAACCTCTTCCCCAGCTCCCCAGCACTTTGGGAACCTCACTGAGAAGCTTGAACACCTGTGCCCGTAGGCTGGCCTGGCACAGACAGGTGAGGAAGGACCCCACTGAGAACGCCAGTGGGCTTTTCAATCAGGGGCACTGGGTGCTTCTCAACAGACTGTCAATTAAAGAAGCTCCCCCTCAAAATCCCTTCTGGAGATGGATGGGGAAGGGGGCTTGGTCACTGAGTGTCATTAATTTTTCATCTTTTTCTCTAAGACCTGGGTCAGTGGCCCAAATAAACATGGTGCCCCACAGATACAGCCAAATGGCTCTCAGTGGCTTGACTCAGTCACCTGGACGGGTCTGATGGAAATGGAGGACGGCTCAGCCCTTCTCTAATGGGTTTTCCAGAGTTGATTCATCCATCATTCTATCCAGAGAAGAGAGGATAAAAAAATAGATCAGGTGCCACAAGACAGTGTCCTGTGCTTCTTGGAAAAAAAAAAGAACAGGTGAAGGAGAGAATGACGCAGCTGGGGGCTTTGGGGGACTCTGGCAGAGGATGTGTTTCCAGGTTCGACTGTGAAGAGTGAGATGTTGGCATGGAGGAAAGCTGGCATGGACTGTCTCCAGGCAGGGCACTTTCTGGGCACTGGGCAAGGCCCGTGGCTTTGGGAGCTGCCCCAAGCTGGCGATGGTGCCAGCACTCCATTTACCCTGTGAAATGTATTAATTAGTGAGCAGTTTTGGCCCAGAGAGGGTTGCCGTGGCTTCTCTCTTATGTGCCTGAGAAGAGCCTCCCCCAGAGAGAGGGCGAGAGCCTGGTAAAGTTGGATGGAGAAAATTCAGACAGTCATATGCATTAGTACAAGTCCACTAGCCCAGGGCAACAAAAATGCAAGTTCCAACCTAACAGAATCCGTGATGCAGATAAGTGAGATTATTGGGAGCAAAGCAAAAGATGAAATGAACATCAAAACCCCCTGCAAATGGTGCTTCTCTAAACTTCTGTTGTTCTCTGCTCTCACTCCCTTTTCTAAAACAACTGAAGAAAACATTTTGGTCTGATTTAGCTGTGGCATATCAGAGCTAGAAGACACCTTCAAGACCTGTTAGTCTCACTTTAATTGTCAGAGGGCAAGCTGAGGTCCAGAAAGATGAGTGGACTTTTCCTAGGCCCCGGGGAAGAGCTGGGAGAAGTAGGGGTGGACGGTGGAAACAAGTCAATTCAGTCTCAATCCAGGATTCTATCTTCTACTTCACATCTGATGCAATGAATATTTTCAAATTTACCTGCCCAGCTGGGCTAAGTAAAGCGAAGTCCCCAGAAGAAGTAGGGTAGGCTCCCAGGGACTGCTGGTCTGAATATGTCTCTGAGCATCACAGCTGGGCAGGCTGACTACCTACCCCTCTAGCTCCTTTCTCTGGCTTCCTCCTGGATCTTGCTGTTGACATTTCTCAGAACACTCTGCCTGAAACTTTTCCTCCCCTTGGAAGAGAGAACTTGTCTGGCATTCATGCCTACCTAACTCAGTCCAATCCAAGTATATAAATCCTGCTGATAACTCTGGCAGAATCTTTCTGAGTAAAGAGTAAAGGTTGAGAGAAAGGCAGGGAATTAAGTTATAAGAAATGAAGAAGAGGGGAGAGAAAGAAGAACGCAAGGCAATTTAATATAAATCGAGTGCTTAACATACACCAGGCCCAGGCATATAGTTACTTTATTTAATCCTCCAAATAAGCCTATTGTCACCAAGTTTATAGTTGCAGTTGGATAATTTACAGAAGAGCTCACAGCCAGAAAGTGCCAGAGAAGGAACTATACCCAGAGGGTTGGCTTTAAGGACCTAGTGTTTTCCACTCTGACAAAGAAGAAAAAGAGGAGAAGGAAGAAGGCCTTTGGGGATAGGACTAAGGCAGGGAGAGGGTTGTGGAAGACAGGAGGAGGGTTTTGGGGGACCCTGACTTCTATCTTATTCCTTCATGTATTGAACGAACATTATGTCAAGTTTACTCTGAACCTGACTCTGTTCTAGGCAACAGGGCTATGGTAGACACAGAGTGATGGTGGGGGAATTTCATCAATATGGTGATCTGGGTAGAAGAAATAAGAACTTCAAGTCAGGAAAAGGGCTATGAAGAAAATAAAGCTGGGCAGCGTGCCACAGAGAGAGTCTGGGAAAGGGAATGGGTCACCTTAGGGAAGATTGTTGGGAGGGACCTTCTGGAGAGGTGACATTTGACCTGACATTTGAGTCATCAGAGTTACTGGACATGTGATATGGCACACAGAGAATTTTCTTGGAAATGAAACAGCAGTGTAGCCTGACCCTCTTGTTGGGTGACTTGACCCATCGTGGCTGATTTATTTGGGCAATGGCACACTAGGGTAGGAGAGTAGAGAAGGGTCTTCCATGGGTGTGGGCAATAGGAAAGCATGGTCTGTAGAGAACTGAAAATCAATAATTAATTCTAACACTGTCAATGGTAAAATACTCCTCTTATCCCCATGGAAGAGTGGAAAAGGTGCCACCTGCCTCCAGGCGCAAACCGGGGAGTAGGAGCTGGCACCCAGGGACTGCTATAAAACTTTTAAAAGAACAAATCATTTAGATATATCTGGCCCCTTTTTATTCTAGAAGGGAAGTTTCATTCAAGGCCATTGAGCCCAGAGGCCCCTCGAGAATGGCCCCAAAACTCTGACCAGTCCCTAGAGAAAGACAGTCCAAAGAACCAGTCCCATTCCTTGGTCGGTTAGGACTGTGGCTGAGGTCCACCTGCCTATGCTTCCTTCTTGGAGTAATTGCTGTGAGAAGAATGTCCCATTCATGAAAGGATGTCTATTTTCTCTGTTTGGATGTTAGTGTAACCAATGGGTGTTTAAGGTCAGTTGCATCAGTTCTTTTAAATGGCAATTAAGCAATTGTCTGAGCAAACCAGAGGCATCCGGAGCATAGACATTGCTCAAACTTTGAGACCTGGGAGAGCCTGGGAAAGAAGAACAAGGAGGGAGACACAGGGGAGGGACCTTGACTTCAGGAAACTAAGCAGAACACCCTGAACTGTAAAAGCAGATGCATGCGTCAGCAGACAGAGGGGGTCATTCCACTAAAGCCTCAGTGAGACTGGAAAAACACCGGACTTTGCCCATCACCTACTGTCTGACTCTCTCTCCCTTCTTCAGCGGCAGCTCCCTCTCCCTCTACCCCTCCCCCCCACTCTCTTTCTCCCTCAACTTCCTCTCCCTTATTATTTTTCTCATTTCTCATCCTCTTTCTCTCTCTTTCTCCTTCTCTTTCTATTTCACTTTCTTCTTCCTTCTCTGTCCCTCTCATGCTTCTCCCTGGCATTCTAATCACATTACCACATTATCTTTTGGAGGGGCCATGGTCTGGAGGGGTCTCACCAACTGGATTTAAATTTCAGCACCACCACTTTTTTAGCTCTTAGTCTTGGAAGAGTTCCCTGCGCTTCGGTTTTCATTACCTGAAATTGAAAATCACACTAGCTAAAGGTATTGAGTTCGTTGGGAGGACTCAAACAGAACACATTTATTACCTGGAAACATGGTGCCCGGCCCACTGTCAATACTTGACTCATGAGAACTCCTGTTTTAATAAGGCACAAGGAAGTGCCAGCCCACCCCTTGGACCCAACAGGAACTCAATGCAGCTTCACATAATTCCCACCAGGGAGCTACCCCAAATGTCTCTCTGTCATGTGTGAGGAAACTGAGGCTCACAGAGGTTTTTGTGCCTTTGACAGGTACTTTTTAAAAGTCTTTTTTAAAAAATAAGTAAATTCTTTCTGTAGTAACACTACATAAAATGTCTGGTTGAGACTTCCGTGCATTGGTTCCCATCCTGTTCTGTCCCCCTGACTTCTACCCCCAAACACTGTTTTCCAAATCTCCAACGTTACATGACTTAAATTACCGCTCCAACTTAGGGCAACTTAGAATCGTCTTTTTCCATCTGGTGCGTAGCCTGTTCTCAAAGAAGCTGAAACTCAGGTTTCTCACTTAGCAGTGAGAAAACTTTGGAAGTGGATGTATCATTCCTCTTATCTCCCTGTCTCCTCTTCTCCAGGCTGAATCCACCAATTCCTTCCTCTTCCTCAGAGACTCTCATTGGACAACCCTTTCATCTTCTTCATGGTCTCTGCCCAATGCTATTTCTAAAAAAATTTAAATCTTGATTGAATTTTGCAATGTTTATATTGTTGCTCAACAAATGGAAACCTTCATCACAATTTATGTAGCTGGTTTCATGGAACTGACTTCTATGGTGTTTATTAAGTACCTTCTCCCAGAAACTGGAGAGACGCACAACTTGCTGTGACACCCACATTCTCCACCCTGTTCTTTTCCTGTGTAGCCCAAACCACAATGTGTAATTGAGTGTTTATTTTGTGTTTAATGTTTATCTCTTCTTCCAGGCTCTAAGGCACTATGAGGGCAGGGATCACATCTGCTTCATTCACCCAGCTTTAGTTATAGCTCCAGCATCTTAGACTCAGTAACTCAATAGTCTCAGCTCTGGCTCCCCATTAAATTACCAAAGGAGTTAACAAATAAACAAAAATGTACGGATGCCTGTTTAGACCTTCTGAATCAGTTGGTCTGAGTAGCACCTGTGAAAGCCCTGTAAGTGATTCTTGATCAAGTAGAACCATTGACCTTGGTCACAATGACTTGCTGTTCTATACATTTTGTCTACCTGTCTTTCTTCACTGGCGCTGGTTTCTGTTCCTGCGTGGCTGGCTCCGCCAGGTCCCTTACATACCGCTTTGGCCTGACATGTTCCTTGGGCCCACCCTAACACATTCTTCTTTTGTTTTCAACCGCTGTTTATGGCTTCCTACATCCAGGACACAGTTCCTGATGATACTTTCCAGCCTCTAGGCCTTCTGTGTAATTCTGAGCCCAGCCTTTCTCCTTAAAATTATTTTATACTACTTTCCACAAGCCTGTGCTTCTGTTGGCAGTTTTGTAAGTGTGATTGATCTTGCCCATGAGTTCCTTAACCTTTGCTGTGGCCCAGATGCTAAGGTGGAGGAAACTGCCTCCATTCCCACAGTTTGAACTATGTCACTTAAAGTGAGACAGAGAGGGTTCTGGTCAAATACAGGCATGAACCATGGAGACGGGAGGGCAGGTGGGCTGAACAGGCGTCTGGGTCTCTGGCTTCCTGCAGACTACCAGAGGAGCTGGAAGGGTTGAGAGTGGACAGGAGAAAGGTCTTCATGGCCCCTTTCTGGCTTTGAGTGTTTGAAGACCCCACCAGGCTCCCCTCCTCCTAAGAAGACACACCCAGTTTTAGGGGTGGGTGCTATTGTGGTCAAATTCAGCTCATTGTAAGGAGGCTCTCATTGGCAGAGCTGTCCTGGAGGCCAGTCAGAGTTTTCTATCGCCAGTCATTCTCATTCCAGTTTCTTGGTTTTTGCCACATTTCTGCACCAGCTGTGCTCTTGGTTACTTAACACTTTAATATTTACCTAGTGTTTTTGTTAAATAAACCTACTTCACTATATTTATTTTTGTTTTTAAAAATACCTATGAAATTATAGGTTAGGTGTATAAATGATCACTACACACATATGTACATATGATATACACACATACACATATATTTTAGATGCCTCCATGATACTCAACTGTAAATAATGGTGGGACCTACATAAGAAATAGGGTGGGTGTCTGTATTCCCACCATAAACCTGGGCTGGTGTGATGTCGGGTGAATCCTCAAATTCTAGCTGGGGAGATTCCTCAACCACTCTGTGCCTCAGTTTTCACAATTGCAGAACACTGTGCCCATCTCACAGGTTGCTGAGAGGGTGACGGGAACTATGAGAGGGTGACAGGAACGAACAGGCATGCAGCACCCAGCTGTGATTACCCAGACCACTCAGAGGTCTAACAATTCCTGCGTCATTGCTATTCCTCTCATTCTACCACAAGTTAGGAGAAGGGGAAAGTTTTCCCTGCAATGGGTATATTTCTGGAGCTGGAGAATAAGGGGTCAAGGGCTTCCCTGCAAAGTAGCCTCTCGCCTCCCACTCTCAGTTGTGCTTTGTTTGGCTCCGGTGTGCTTTTCAAGCCTCAAGATGTGAAAGCCTGTAGCTGGGGCGCGCATCTTCCTCTTCACCATCCTCACCTTTCTCTGCTGTCTCTGTGGAACCTGCATCCTTCCTGTACTCCCAGCCCGCAGCGCCTGTGACTGCTGGTGGCGGTGGTGGTATGGATGCGTGTGTATGAGTGTGCATGAGTGTGTGCTATATGTGGCGTGTGTATGAGTGTGGTGTATGAGTATGTGGTGTATGTGGGGTGTGTGTGTGTGTGTGTGGTGTGATGTGAGTGTTTTGGAAGAGGGGCGCTAATCATGAGTATGGAGGTTACAGAACAAACCTACAGATTTTTTTTAAATTGAGCATTAAATATTATCCAAATGGACTCCCCCCACTTTTTTTTGCAGATGTGTAGAGTTAAGTCCATAAGTCTAAAGCTACTTAGGGGCAAATTTCAGAGCAAAATGTACTTCTTCTGACTCCCAATTCAGTGCTTTTTTTTCTGATAATTCCATTCCTATCGTCCCAACCTTGAGAATGCCAAAAGCTCCCTTAATCTCAGGCCTCATGAATGCAACCAAGAGCCGGCTGCCACCCAGCCCAGGGAAGATGCGAGGACTGACCCCCAGGGCAGACAACTCTGGGGCCAGAATTCACTGAAGACACTTTGGGGGGCAGGGGCCCTTGAGGGGCTGTGCCTTCATCTGGAAGCTCTTCCCAGCCCAGTGTGCTCAGTGCCCTCCCACCCAGGAGTGCTCATCTTTCTGCTTTCAGTCTCAAACCGAGGTTCGTTTTCGGGGTCCTTCATGTCAGCAGAGCCCCTCCTGGATCCCAGCCCTCCCTCCTTTCCTGAAGGCCCTCACCCCTGGGTAGGGTGTCAGAATTTCACTTTGATCTGTTGTTCCCTGGAACCAGAATCACTTAATCTCCTCCAGAGGAGTCAGAAAGTGTGCTGTTTACTTAATAACAATGAACTCCTGACATTTCTTAGCTCTGAATCGTTGCCTGTATACACACAATTGTTTGGCCGAGTATAAGGCCACTGCATTGGAGGCTCCCCCTGATAGGAAACATGCTTTAGGGCATCAGCAGGGGTGGGCATGGGGTGCAATTTTCCAGGACATTCACGGAGGCATAAGGATTACAACTTCACCACCATGAGCAGGCATGCTGGCCAACCTCAGGTTCTGTCCAGACTCTCTCCAAGCTAGGTCCCCATTTGTCCCTTCCCCCTCCCTGTTGTTGTTGTTGTTTTGTCTCCCCCCAAAAAACTTCATTTATACATCAACTACATGTACTTTCCCCTCAGAATAGAACTGTAAGGACAGAATCAGGAATTCTCCTCCCCTTTCGATCCTGGGTTATAGGCCAAATTCACTTAGAGGCCAATCCTTTAAGGCTGATTAACTATGTATTTTAGAACAGACCCTTTTGCTAGAATGATCAAGTAACACAATTCCTGCACTTCATGGTGTCTTGGAAAAGGCAGAAGTCAAAAAAATGTCCCATATGCAAATGCCCAGGATTGCTGTGCTGTTTATAGTTTAATGACCCTGATCATAACTTTGTGAGTTCTGAGTTTGGGGACTCAGCTTGTGACCTTTGAAGGATCCTCAGGCATGCCCCCGAGGAGAAAGTCAGCTGAAAGAACAGGGGCTTTAGGAGGCCACTCCTGTATCTGTCAGGAACCAGAGACTCAATTGCTCATTGATTCACTTGAAAGTCCTCTGGGAAGAATGAAACGCCAGGTGCTGCAATGGCAATCATATTGCAACACGTAAATGTATCAAATCATCATGTTGCACACCTTAAACTTACATAGAATTGTATGTCAAATACACTGCAGTTAAAAAAATATAGTCAGGTGCCCTGTGGAACACAACATACCATCATGAAAGCCACGTCATCATGAAACTCGTTGTCTGGAGAAGATGTAAGTAAGAGGCAGGAGATTCCTAGGTTGCTTTCAGCCCATCACATTTTGTGCGGAGGTTTTACACAACAATCTAGACTTCTGGTTTCTTTCTTAAAGCCCCAAAGCTGAAGCTTCCCTGGGCCCCCATTCCCACTTGCAGCCCTGAGTTAAGGACCCCCTTCAGCTCAGTACAGACCTTTGGTTTGCTTCACTTCCACCCTCCCTCCTGTCTCAGCTTCTCTCCTGGGAATCTGAGACCCTTGGGCTGCAGATGAAGCTGACGGGGTGTCCCCTTAGAATGAAAGACTGATGGAAAGTTGTGACTACCAAGGGCAGGGCAGAGGCCTAGTAGGCTAGGTTGATGTTCCAGGAATAAAAGTTAGGTGTTAAGATAGTGCTTCCTGAAGCCAGAATTGGGGAACCCTGTGATGAGGCACAAGGAACTATCAAGACCTCCTTCCTTCAGGCAGGATCCCTGTGAAGCCTTGCCCTGAGGGGAGACTCCTCCCTCCCACATCCTTTCAGTCCCAGGGCTCTTATTCTATGAGAAATAGAGACCCATGCAGACAAGAATTTACACTGATTTCTTTAAAAAGTGCACTGCTAATAACCTAGCTTCATACACAGTCTTCTCCTTGTGCCCAGCTAAGAAGATTACTTGAAAGATCTTTTTTTTTCCTGACAGGTGCAGTCAATGTGCTGTGTGGGGTAAGGGACAACCAGAGGTTGAGCACAGGGCAGCGAAGGCGGCCGTGACCAGGATACTGTCAGAGGTGGCGCTGAGCAGCAGGGAGGCAGGCACCTTTGCAGAGAACGCTCTCTCTCACACAATGCAGGCTGTGTGTCAATGCCAGTGCGCGGTACACATGAACTGAAAAAAATATAACTTAATTAATCTAGGGAAGAAATAGGGGCTGACCTGGCCGCCAACTCATTCAGGGTAGGATGGTACTGTGTTTGGTATGAAAGCTGCTGCTATGTGGGTGGAAGAAGGACACTGAGGGAAGGAGGAGGGGACACTGGGTAGGTGACGATGTCTGAGGGGTCCCTGTTGGGGTGACTTTCAGGACTAATGAAATAAACTAAGAGATATCTTTGGGGCAGCTTCTCAGGGGGTGAAATGGAAGACTTCAACCTGTTCTAAAATGAGCCTGGGATTAAAAATATAAGGGGGCTGGGGAACAGCATAGAACAAGAATGTCGATGAGTGCTAGTGGAAACAGCTTAGTGCTGAAGCAGGTCTGAAGTAGGGCACCTACGTCCCAGGCCAGCTGCCTCCCCTGCTTCCCTCACTGAGGCATTTATAACCAACGACATAGCTGCTACCAGATGATCTGGCCTTTAGGTGCTCTTCTATTTTTGTGTTCTCCTTAGCTTAAATGAATGCACCAGGAGCGATATGAGTAAACCGATAAACAGAGTACGTACTTGCCAAGGGTCCCCAAATATAAACTGAGATGTGTGGAGAACCTAGAGAAAGGTGACTTATGTTTCAGCATATGCTGTATGCTTTTCAGGGGTCTTCATGCAGGCCTGGTACCACCTAGTTGACCAGTGCACCTCCATATGGGACTGCACAGCCAGGGCAAGCAAGGTCCAGGAGCCGGAGGAGGTAGCAGTTATTTCAGTCCATTTATTGGACAGTTGCTGAAATTGGGCCTGGAGACTTGAACCGATATGCCTAAATCACATGGCTGCTTGCGCCCAGGGCAAATGCAGCCTTTCCATTTGTGACAAAGGTATCCTCAGGGCCTAATGGTGGACAGGGAATCTTCCATGTTGAGAAATCCACTGAAAACTGTCCTTTGGAAGTTTGAGGTCCCTGATAGGTCAGGAGCTGAGAAAGTTCTCCAGACTTTGTGAAGGCTGTACCCCCTCTTTCCCCAGAATGAAAGTCAAAACTGGAAAAGTGTTCAGGACTCAGGACAGGGCCACACAGAGGTCAAATGTCAAGGTTGGGAGCTTTTGACTTCTAGCTCCCTGTAGACTGAAGTATAGCCCGGGTGGACGTGGGAGGTTCCTTCTCTGCTCACAGAGCCAATACCTGAGAATGCAGGTGTCACCCCTACAGAACTGGAAAAGGAAACGCCTATCTTTCCTCACATAATCTTTGAATAAATAGACTCAGAAAATGTGGGACCTAGGGAGAGTGCTTGTTCTAGGAGCTGTGTGACCTCAGGCAGGCAGGGACCTTGCTTCTTTGAGCTCCCTTTCATCAGAAACAGAAGGGGGTTTGCAGGGGTGCTCCCTAAGTAACCTCGGACCACAGTATTTAATCACTCTGTGTTCTGTGACCCCTGTCTTCTCTGGAAGGCTCTTCAATCATTATTTTTATTACTATCGCCTTTGTTCATATTAATAATCACTTTTTATTATTGCTCCTCAGATCCATCTGACTGACTGAGGGGAGCACACAGTTTTGGACAAGGACAGCAGCCAGGCATGGTATAAGCAGTTATTGTTGAAACAGAAATTCTACAGGCACTGGAGCGACAGCCAGTCAATGCCCTTATTCCCCTCCCCCTAACTCCCAGTCCCCAGGCAGGTGGGACTTCAGAGCTCTGGCAGGTGACTTTTCCTCCTGGGTAGGGCAGGAGTCTAGGGGTAGCCCAGGCTGCAGGAGGAGAGAGGCATGATATTTTAGGAAGAAGGGTCATGTGTCCAATTTCTTCTCAGGGGAGATGGCAGCTTATTTAAACTTTATGCTTCAGTTTAATGCTGACTTGGGAGGACTTGGTAGAGCAGTGGGTAAGAACACAAGCTCTGGAGTCAGTATGTAGGATAGTATATTCTAGCTCCTCTACTTGGTTAGATGTGCATCTACAGAGATGTTACTTTGTTCTCTGTGCCTCAGTTTGCTCATCTATAAAATGGGTACAATCTCAGCAACAAGGACTGTGGAGCAAGGTCTGGCTTTCAGAGAGAACTTAAGACATATTAGTTATTGTGATGATCTCCTCAACCTCCTGGTTATACAGATAATAGAACTGAGGGAGAGAGAGAAGAAGGAGAGAGAGAGAGAAGAGAGGGAGAGAACATGACTTGACCACAAGCACAAGGCCAGTGGTGGCAGAGTTGGATGAATGCTTACTTTTCCTGTTTCCATGCTGGTCTTGAGGGTCGTTCCCCTCCCTGAACTTCCCACAACACACTCCATATGCCCTTCCTCAGTGTGTGTCCCTGCTCCCAGCACTTACCTCTGCCAGCACCAGTGTTTCCTGCACACACCCAGCCTCCCTGCCTCCCCATCTCTAACCTGGGACTTCCTTTCTGCTTTTTCCCACCATGTTCAGGGAACATGTCCAAGTCACTCCTGGGAAGTGTGCACACTTCCCAGATCCCTTTAAAGCACAGACTCTTCTAAATGCCTTTGTTCCTTCTTGTCTGTGCCTTTCAGTGGGAAATGACATATGACTCTGGGCGTGGGTCATCTTTGCATGGTCACTGCCACCTGGTTCCTGCTGTCAAGACATTTTGATTATATAAGAAATTATAGTAGAGGAAAGGTAAGTCAACTGAATTGATTTACTTCAGTCTATCAGAAGTGGGGTAATTTTTTAATAGCAGTAAATTGATGGATCTACCTAAGAGTGGCTCCTGGGGATCTTCTGAGGGCCAGTCATACTTTTGACTCCCCAGGGTCCTTCAGCTGCTCAGTGACCTTGGTGAGTCCCCTAATCATTTTTGGGCCTCATTCCCTCACAGAAAATGAGGTTGATGACACCTGCCTTTCTGATTTCCCAAAGCAACTGTAAAGATAAAATGAAATAGGCTGCAAAGCATAAAGCACTAGACAGAGTATAAATCACAGTTGTGATTTTAAATTATGTCTAGAATTTTATGACTTCATCTTGCAGGACCTCTCTGTGGGAGAAATCTGAGACACCAGTTCTCTTGCTCTGTTTCTCTTCAGCTCTTGCACCTGCCCACCTGCACGGCTTCCTTCTGTTCTCTCTGCCATTGCTGACACAGGTTCATGACCTGCCACCAGTGGGTGACATTATTATTCCTTCCCACATTCTTTGTTATGTTCTTGCAAAAATTTTCATTTGATTTGGGGGCCCTGAGCTTTACCACATGGCCTTCTCATTTTTTCCCTCCACCACCTGCCTCTGAACCTGGACTCTGCTACCCTTTCCAACTTTTTGGTTTATGGGCTGGCTTGTCCCATTTCCTATGACGTGCCTTTTCTCCTCAATGGGTCTTGTTATCTCAGCTGCTTGGGATATTTGTGTGACTTCCGTGTCCCAGCACAGCACGGACTCCACCTGCCTCCTTTCCTCTCCCATGCTGATGAGAGCCCTCATTTTAATCTGCTGGTGACAAGTCCCAGCCAAAGTTAAGCAAGCTGAGGCTGCAGACCCCGCTCTCCTCCCTTCACTCCCCTGGACATCCATCCTGGGGAAGCTATCAGAGAGGAAGGAGCAACTTACCAGTTTAACGCTTTAGTATGCTGGGAGAGAAGCCAGGCATCTGGCAGTAGAAAAAAATAAATAAATAAAACGCAGGGCTGCACCTGTTTTTTGTGTAAGACCAGAGAGTTGGCATCGGAAGGAACTTTGGGGAGCAGCTTTTTCAGCCTCCTCATTCCACAGCTGGGGAAGCAGAGACAAGAGGTGAAATGCCTGTGCTGGGTCATGGATATCAAAGATGATTTAAGATAGAGTTCCTGCCTTAACTGTTCATAATTAAGAGATGCAGGTTGATTGGGTGCTGGGTGCTGATGAATCAGGTCTCTCTCATAATTTCCTTTTGATTGAATTCCATTTTCCTCCAAAAGCAACCTACCATCCCCGGGAGGTCTAGTTCCCAGATAATTTATGCATAGATCTCGAAGTGTTATTGGAGGCACCCGTAAACCACAATTTTATTACCCCCAGGATGTTACCTTCCCCTCTTTGCACTTCTGCTTGCAGTTTGTAGGGACCTCCAGAGGAAATAGCGTAGCTAGAGAAGGTGCCTCTTTCTCCTCTTTGCAAAGACTGAAGACATTTTCACCACCCAGGACAGCCCCAGGCTGGTCTCAGCACCGTCAGGCAGCTCAGGGCCTCTGCAAGTAAAAAGGAGCTTCTTATTCTTCCAAAAAAGATTTGGTCTCCTTGGTTTATAATGTGTGCGCTGTTATTGTGACTTGCTTGGAAGATCCAGGCTGCCATGAGTTTCTGGGGAAGCCTCATTTCATTATACTTTTTATTTCATGAACCCTCCTTCCCCAGGAGACAGTGCCACGCGACGGTGTCCCAATTCAGAAATGTCCTTGGAGAAGTTGATAAAATGGTAGGAAGACACGCAATGATCAACCGTTCAGCTCGTATCTTTTGAGGATTGTGTATCAGTTATCTATTACCACACAGAAAAATAACCGCTCCAAAACTTTGTGACTTAAAACAACTATTTTCCTAAGCATTGTTCTGTAGGTCAGGAATTTGGGTTCAATAGGATGGCTGGTCTCCACTCTACATGGCATCCCCTGGGGTAGCCCACGTGGGGCTGGAAGGTCCTAGGTGGCTCCATTTACATGGCTGGGCCTTGGTTCTGGCTGTTGACCTCTTTCTTTAGCAGTGTATCCTGGGCTTCTTTACCTGTTGGCTGGGTTCAGAAGGGAAAGCTTCGATGTGCAAAGATTTACCATGCCTCTGTTTGTGCCACATTTGATGATATCTCTTGGTCAAAGAAAGTGGCATGGCTGAGCTCAGAGTCAGCGTGAGAGGGACTGCACAGGGAGGCATAATTCATTGGGGACAATATGCCAGCCCTAGAATATACCCCTGTGATTAAGACTCTTTGGATCTCAATCCATACACCAATGCTCCCCTTCCGTTCCACCCTGCCTGTTTACACTTCAGATGACTTGTCTCTACTCTAGACTAGAGTAGGTTATTTATTTCCTAACGCATGTCAGCAAGCACAAGAAAGATGAGCTCTGAACTTTTAGTGTGGATTTAATAAACACTCTTCTCAAAATAAAATCATTTCTAGATTTTCTGTTATAAGTGTAATCTGTCCAGAAGTTCAGGGTGAGGTTCAGAGATATGGTACCTGGCTAAGTCTGGCTTCGAGGGACAAGGATATCAGAGAAATAAGATTTAAGTCCTCTAATCAAATGGATTGGGTAATGGGCCTCGGGTTGGCAAGGAAGAGTGATTCAGAGTGTGATCCTAGAATCATCCTCCTGGGACATGTGATTAAACTGCACTTACTAACGGTAGGGAAATTACCCTCTCTAAGCTGCAGATTTTGCATATGAAGAATGGAAACCATATATATCAATCATTCATGATTGTTTTGAAGATCAAATGGTAGCACATGTCAGATGATTATCACTGCCTGACATGTAGTTACAGCTCACAAGTTTAGCTATTTTTATTGGCACTATTACATATTCACCCCATCTTTCCACTATTCATTATTCCCTTTTAAGAAAATATATCATATATGTGTGTGTGTGATATATATATGTATGTATATATCTATACATACATATATATATGTGTGTGTGTGTGTATATATATATATATCAGTGCAGAAGAACAGAAAAAAAAGAGAAGAAAAAAGTAAGAAAGGAGGATAGAGAAAGAAATGTAAAAGAGAATGAAATAAAGGGAGAGCAGATAAAAAGAAGACAAAAAGGAAAATAAGGGGAAAAGGGAAAAGAGACAGACCAAAAAAAAAAAAAAAAGAAGAAGAAGAAGTAACAGCGAGGTTGAAGGCCCACATACTTTAAGACCACAGATTATTTTCCAAAGAGTCACATCTCTAGGGTTACCCAAAGCTCAGTCGGCTCTTGGCAAACCTGAAGTAGTTGCCAGCAGTAAAGGCGGAGGGGTGTGTGTCACAGAGCAAATGGATTTGCCACCCAAGGTGCCTGTACCAGCTTGGACAGGATCACATGGAAAAAAGGAAAAGGAGTGGGGGTGGGGAAAGGGAAATATTTCTCAGAGTGGTTGGCTAGGAATTCAACCACGAGACCTGGCCTCTTAGCAACTCGGCAGCTAGTACAGATAGCTTCTTCTGCATTTCTAGCTTCTGAAGGAAAAACAGAGCAATCCAGCTATCTATGTACTTTTCCAGACTAAGTTTTTTCTGGTTCAACAGTTCTCCTTTGTACCTTTTTGACTCCTTTCTTTCAGCCAGGACCTCAGGTGTTGGTACTGGTGGAAAGTGAACTTCTTGCCAAGGATAAATAGGAAAAAGAGCAACCCGAGGGTCACATCCCTGGTCTAAGTTCCATTCTCTGCTCTAAGTTGACTCCAGGGCTGGGATTGCAGACTTCTTTCCTTGTGTAGACGAAAAAATTAAGTAATGACATGACTCAAAAGTAGGATATGGATGGTGTGAAAACCCCCTTCCCTCATGTATAAAACCCAAGATTTGAGATGATAAAGGGACTCCCCTTGGCAGAAAGAGTCAGGGGAAACCTCTCTGGACCTCAGCATCTCCATATCTCCCATTCTGGTCAGTGTCATTTGCCACAATGCAGACTCAACCCTCAAAAATTGTTTGTGATGATGTATTTTTCCTTTCATGTATCTTTGAACCCCCAAAAATTTAGAATTAAGTGTAGAAAGTTTAGGTAATAAACTTATGTAATTAATATTTTTATAGTTAGAAACCTGTGTATTTTGACTTTTTATGTTTAAGATAATTTGGTCTATTAGAATTACAGATTAACCTTGAAATTCCAATTTATAGTAACTAATGGAACAATTAATTTAGATATGAGTATAGAATGAAATCTTAGCTTTTATTACGTTCATATAATTAAGAAAGAAATAACTATTTTCAAAAGGTTAATTCATTAGATTTATAAGATTTATTTAAGTAATGGAGAAAATTTATCTCAGTTCTTTTAAGTGGAATCAAATAGATTAAATTTATCAGTGAAGTGCAGAATGTTTTCTGTAATAAGCTTGAAACTGGGACCAAACATTAATCAAAGGTTCCTAAGAGATAATTAAATTCATTAGGTCCATAATAAGAATTATAAGATTTATTGGTTAAAAGTAATGGATTACAGGAGAACTAAGTTTTTGAATGTGGAACCTTAAATAACAGAATATTTATTTAAAATTGATTTTAAATTGATCTCTGGATAATGTTTTCTGCTCATAAAATCCATCTGGAAAATATCTTAAAATGCTGAAAATTATTTTGATAATGATAAGTATTAGTATATTAGCTTTCTAATGTTGTGTAAAAGATTACCTCAATTTGAGCAGCTTAAATAAATATCCATTATTTATTATATATGGTTTTCATGGCTCAATTTAACCAGGTCCTCTGTTCAGGATTTCACAAAGCAGCAATCAAGATTTCAGGAAGGGCTGTGGTCTCAGATGAGGCTCGGAGTCTTCTTCCAAGATCACATGGGAGTTGGCAGAATTCACTTCCTAGAAGCTATAGAACTCACAATAGTTTGGTTCTTCAAGGCCAGCCAGAGAAAGCATCTCTAACTTTTAGACCCTTTTTAAAAGAGTTTATCTAATTAGGTCAGGCCCATCTGGGCTCTCCATCTTAATTAACTCAAAGCCAATTGCTGAATTACATCTGTGAAAATCCATTTACCTTTGCCATATACTGTAACCTAATCACAAGAATGACACCCATCATATTCTCAGGTCCGACACACACTCAAGTGGAGGGGATTATGCAGAATGTGTGTTTTGTACCGGGGAACAAGAAGATTGGAGACCATCTTAGAATTCTCCTTGCCACAGCTGAACAGTATCTTCTTTCTTTCTTTAATGTAGACCCTACAGGGCATCACTTCTACACTCTCATTTTTTTCCTCGCCCTCACCTCTCTTCCTCACAACCCATCACTCACAGAGTATGACTGATGCCATGTCTCCACCATTTCTTGACCACATCCCTTCTTTAGTACTACCATTTCCACTTTGGTTCAGTTAGGGCCTTAACCCTTGCTGGCCTGTCATAGCTGCCAACAGCCTAATTTCTTTGTCTTCAGTCCTGTGCCCTTGATCCCTTTTTCATCCTGCAGCTAGTGGAATCCTTCTTAAGTGGAAATCTGATCATCTCATTTCTCAATTTATGACCCATGGGCCAAGAGACAAATTTCATATTTCTTACTTGCATGTCCTTCCTGGTCAAGCCCCCACCTTCCCTCTAAGTTCACCCCTCCTTAATCTCTCTTGTGTTCTATTCTTTCCATATGTTTATCACATTAATATCATTCCAAACTGTTACAATTCCCTGAACTGGTCAAACAACTTCTCAGCTCAGTACTTGTTTCTATCACTCATTTTACCTGGTGGCTCTGTCCCCATGTCCATCTAGTAGACCTTCAAATACTTGGCATAAAGTTTGGCTTCTCTCTGAGGATTTACCTACTCTCTACTGGTAGACTTGACCATTCCATTTTTGTGCTCCAGGCCCTCACAGCCTATAGAGACATTACAGTCCTGTAACACTTTACTGCAAACCTATAAATCTGTTTTTCCACATTTCTCCTAGGTAGCAAGATCTTTGAAGACAAAAACAGTTTCTTATTTATTGTAATGGCCACAGTAACTGACACAGTGTTAAGGATAAAATAGACAATTTGTGCTTTTTAGTAAAGGAAGGAAGCAAGAAGTAAATAATGCTTCAATGTTCAGAACTTCAGTTTTGTTAATGGAGGTGATACTATCTATTATTTAGCGTTAGCGTAAGAACTAGGGTTGTCATAAATTCTGCCTTTGTTGCCCGTGTTGCAAGGTGAAATCAGGGTGGCAGGAAAACTGATTCCAACACTGTGTACTGAATCTCTTAAGATTATATGGCATGTTTGGCCAATAAAATGGCAGATCTGTAACAATGTGACATAGCTCTCTTCATGATAACCAAATGCAGTTCTGGTTATGTCTCCTACTGCAGGGAACTTAATTGACTGAGGGTCTCAGATACTACACTCTAAAAGTCATCACTGTGTTTGCTCCAAGGTCACACTTCCCACAGGTTTCTTTCCATTAATGAATGACTGCATCATTTCTAGGAGCCATGGGCTTGCTTTGTCAGTTCACTTTGGTTTAGTGATTCCCAGACCTTCATTAGACTTCAGGGCACTCTAGAACACTTCAACCCAATACTTACTCCCTCTTCCCTCTCTCCTTCACTCAGGATAAGATTTGCTTTATGGTCTGAAGGCTCTCCCAGCCTTATCCAAGCCCTTCCTGATTTCCTTTCACAGAAGCTTTTCTCCTCATAAGATCTTTCCATATTTAATTCCAACTTGGCATCTGCTTAGAAGAGCCAGACCAAAAAAGTAGTATACTATAAAGAAATTTTTGCTTTCTATGAGTTAATGCTTAGCAATGACAGATAATACCATTTTGACTCACCTAAGGTAAGGAGGAATGAGAAAAGGAGCTTTTGTTCTGATTTGGGGCAGAGTTTTTTAAAAAATGAAGTACTGGAGAGGAGTATGATAGCAATCATGCAAATCATTGAGGAGCCTCTTGGGTAGGAGGGACACAGGACAGTGTAGGGACCTACTGCTTTTTCTCACTCAGAGAATTTTCTTAAAGAGCTCATTTCTACTTCTACTTACCAAGCTTTTGTTCTCCAACCATCACCATCATAATCACACACACACACACACACACACACACACACACACACACACTCACACACACACACACACACACTCCTTGTATCATTTGTAGTCCAAGTAGAAGTTATAAAAAGGTGCTATTTACAGAGACCTAGGCATAACTTGAGAACAGTCATGAGGAGTGGTGCAGTATGCTTCAGAACATTCATATTAGGGAACCAGGAAGGAACAGAGAGGAAAGTAATGATTACTGAAAAAAGGAACAATAAATTTTAGGAGTATGGTCTTTATTGGAGAAAGAGTAGTCTATAACATTAAACACCCCAGTATCACTCTGTTCTGATCTCCTATTGGTGCTCACCATTAACTAAATCCAACCAGAAGCCATCAAGCATGAGACAATGGATGCAGCCCATACAGTTGAGGATGTATAAGGCAGGGTAGAGAGAAATGGGTAGCGTACACGGAGGAAAATGGCACATGTATTTCATCACTCCAAAAGTGTAAATTGCAGAGAGCATACCCACAAAGCACAAAAAGGAGTAAAGAACAAGAGTTTGTCCTAGATTGTGATTATATTCACTTTATTTTTTTAAATGTTGAACTGCAATAGTGTGCTAAATTTTTCCCCCTTAAGATTTTAATATGAAACTTGCACAGTGAAGCAAAAATGCATAGATTTGGCTCCATTCTGTATTGACCCCGTTCTCTAAGTTGACCCTCACTCTCTGGTCTGGCCCCCACCCTCTGACCATTAGCAGCTGGCTGGCACCACACTTACTTACAGTTCTAGACAGGAGCTAGAAGTCCTTAACCCTTGGCTGAGAAAGGGTCCAGCTCAGTATGTTTGGAAGGAAAGGCCCTGATCAACAGTTTTCCCTAGAACATTCCTAAGACCAGTCATTTGGCTTCTCCAGTGCTGCTCAACAGTTTACTAAGGACAGCGTAGGAGGCAAACGCTGCCTAGCCTGATAGAAATCTCAGTCTTTTCACCCACATGGGATGCCAGCACAGCTAAACATAAATAGGCTTTCAGATGCACTGGGAAGACACGGCCTACAGAGACCTGCGCCCACATCAGGGCTGATAATATTAGTTTTCATATCTCAGGTGGAACCCACAGCTCCACTCAGGCTTGGGCACAGTGGAAGGAATGAATGTTCATGAGCTAGCGGTAATGGTGGAGTGGGTCCTCTCACATGGAGGATTCCCCAACTGAACCTGATGCAGCTGGCCCTAGGAGGTGAGGAAAACATATGCTGGGGGAGTTGCACGTTCCATGGTGTTTTTGCTGTATAGGTGGCCTCCTCTGCCCACTGTCTCTTATCTCCCTTTGATAAAGATGATGTCATTTGCCCTCCATGCCTGGACTTTGCTGGGGCGGGGCTGTGTTCTCAAACTCTGCAACACATTGGAATGATACAGGGAGCTATTAAAAATCTTAATGTCTAGGTTGCACTCCAGGCTAATTAAATCAAAATCTCTGGAGTAGGACCCAGGCTTCATTCCGTGTTTTACAAAGTCCCCAGCTAATTCCAATGTGTCACTAAAGTATTGAGGCAGGACCTCCAACTTTGAAGTGACCCAAAATCTTTCCCTCTTCCCCCATTCCCTGAAGCTAATTCCTCATTCTCTGAAATTCTCTGTAAGTCCATTACCTCATTATCAATTTTCCTGTCTCCTTAGAGCCTAGGTCTATGTTCATGTTCCTTTTAATCCTTCAGAATTTCAGAGCCAGAGGAGCCCTAGAGTTTATCCGGCCTTGTGTCTTGAATGAATGAATGAATGAATGAATGGAAAAGTTGAGGTGCAGGAGAGGAAGGTCAGGTAGTTAGATAAAGTGAGGCAGGAACATGGGGTCACTTTCTGCACTAACTGACCTGCAAAGCCTGGGGATCCCCTCGATGGCCACTGCACCCCTCTGGGGAAAGCAACGGTCAGTTTGACTCACTTTTGGAAAGTTGAACTGTGGTTATATTATAAAGGGCCTCGTGGAGGGAAATTCATATTAAGGATTTATTAAGAGTTCAGATGAGACTCGGCGGCAGTCACTGAGCACGTCGGACTTCTCTTCCTCGCGCACCTCCGCTCCGCTTCCTCGCAACCATGTCTGACAAACCCGATATGGCCGAGATTGAGAAATTCGATAAGTCGAAATTGAAGAAGACAGAAACGCAAGAGAAAAATCCACTGCCTTCCAAAGAAACCATTGAACAGGAGAAGCAAGCAGGCGAATCGTAATGAGGCCCGCACCGCCAATATGCACTGTACATTCCACAAGCATTGCCTTCTTATTTTACTTCTTTTAGCTGTTTAACTTTGTAAGATGCAAAGAGGTTGGATCAGTTTAAATGACTGCTGCCCCTTTTCACATCAGAACTACTGACAACGAAGGCCGCACCTGCCTCTCCCATCTGCCTGTCCGGCTGGCGGGGAAGGGAAAGAACTTGCATGTTGGTGAAGGAAGGAGCTGGGCGGGTCGACAGTGAAATCTAGAGTAAAAACCAAGCTGGTCCAAGGTGTCCTGCAGGCTGTAAAATGCAGTTTAATCAGTGCCATTTTTTTTTTTTGTTAAAATGATTTTAATTATTGGAATGCACAATTTTTTTAATATGCAAATAAAGTTTTAAAACCTGAAAAAAAAAAAAAAAAAGAGTTCAGATGATAGGCAATGGGCACCACTGAAGATTTTATAGCAGTGCAGTGCCATGCCTGGAGCTGACTTTAGAATGATCACTTTGACAATGATGATTTGAATGGAGAAGAAAAGAGAGACTGGTGGTAGTAAGACAAGTTAAGACAGAAAGCCAAGGCAAAGTAGAGGCAAGCGATTCTGAAAGAGGAGAGAAGTGGAGAGAAGAACAAGTTTAAGGAGTACTAGAGAGATAACTGATAGATGTGCCTTTGACCTCTTTTCTCCATCCTCACCCACTGACTCGTGAACAAGAGCTGAGTTTTCAAAGCTCCCTGTGTTGTCACTCAAGAACTCACTGCTTCAAAAAGGCTCCCTGGAAAATGGGGCGGGGAGTAAGTTAGATTCCCTCTGAGTTCCATTCTAGATCTTCTATGTATTCATGATTCTAAAGTTCCAGTAAAATTAATTATTAAAAAGTTCAGTTTTTTTGTATCAATTAAAAAGATCATTCTGGCACAGTTGACCAAAGAGGGAATGAGAAATTGTGAGTTCCCATATCTAGAAGTTTCTAAGCAGAGGCTGAATGACTTTCTGCAGGTGCAATCCTGCAGACAGAACAGGTATTGAAGTCCCTGACAACTTGGAGATGAAGGGAGTCAGTGAATTTTAGGAAATAGGAGGAAACATTAAAAAACAATAAGAAATCTTGAGGAATAGAGTATCCTGTCCCTCCTCTGATCTTGTCCTACTGGGGACCACATACTGAACTTCTTTGAATGGCCAGCTTTGGAGAGGGGATCCCCAAGCAGGTGGAGCCCTTAGTGCTGAATGAGCCTTACTGAGGGAGGGAAGGGAAGCCTGAACTGGCTTGGCAGACAGGGCCTGTGTCAGAGCAAGTTTCCGAGTGCCAAGAGGTGACATTTTCCCCCACTTAATCTGGGACAGGGACCTCAGGAAGGTGGCATGGGCTGATCAGGGGGAAAAAAAGAATCAGCCTTTGGAGTTATTTTCCTGGTTCAGAACCTCCAGGAGGAATGCTTTTTACTCATTAGCCCGTCTAGACATGGGAACTCATCAACTGACCTGGCCTCTTCCTTTTCAAATTTTCCTTGCTCCATCTCTCCTGCTGAGGGTGGGGAACAAGGCTGAAAGCCTACACCAGAAGTTAGGCAAAGACAGCACTGAGGTTGTTCCGTGGATCCTTGATTTGAGACTGAGAGGGATCCAACACCAAGTTTTTGAAGATTTCTGACCCTAGGGAGAGGGAACAGTCAAGCTGAATGAAAGTGAGGAATTTAGGAAGGTGTGTGGTTCTACCGTCAGAACTCTCTGCCATATGTTCCATTTCACCAATAATGAGTTACCTGCATGTGCTGAAAATAAGACTGTTTGAATGTGCTGTGATGCAGAGCAGTGGGAAGCCCAGGATGCATATCACCCATGAAGGAAAAGGACCAGTAAAAGAGTGTGTTTGTCAACTTGGGCTGCTGTAATAAAATACCATAGACTGAGTGACTTAAACAACAGACATTTATTTCTCAGAGTTCTGGAATCTGGAAAGTCTAAGATTAAGGCAGTGCCAACTTCAATGTCTGGTGAGGGCCTGCACACGGCCTTGCAGACAGCCATCTTCCTGTTGTGTCTCCACATTGCCTTCCTTGGTGCACGGGCCCTGAGAGAGCAAGATCTCTCTTTCTCTTCCTCTTCTAATAAGGGCACTAATCCCATCATGAAGGTCCTATCTTTATGTCCTAATCAAAATCTAAACACGTCCCAAAAGTCCACCTCCAAATACCATCACATTGTGAGTTAGGGCTTCAACATGTATTTTAGTGGAGGAGACAAACATTCAGCCCACAGTAAAGGGCTTGGCCATCATATTTTCAGAATTCTTCTGGCCAGCGAATCTCCCATTACACAAACTCGTTCAGTGCTGGTGTAAGTGACTAAGCCCCTCCTTATCCACTTACCTATGGGGTCCCATGCAGCCCAGCACCACCACGGGCTTAGAGAACAGGCTCAGAAGCAAGAATCAGGAAGGAAGAAGCCTGGCCCCTTTGTGGTTGTACAGAGTCATTGTCTCAGAGGGAGGACAGTAAAATGCATGGAAGAACAGCAGGCCTTTCCGGTTTCACAGGGGTTAACGATGCAGAGGGGAGGAAGATGTGAGCTCTTTGACAGAACCTCGTTGTGTGTGAATGGTTACTCATCCACCTCCACTCTTTCCGATTTGGATCAGGAAACTGACTGAAATTGCCAAGCAGCAGCAGTAAAGATGCAGTTTGTACTTTCTGGGTAGACCAGATGCCAGGAACCAAACTAGTCAAGACATAATAAGTTTTCCTTAAACACCCGCTTTATGTGATAGGCACTCGGGGGTTAAAAAAAAATCACAAAACTTACTCAACTCTAATTTGGGTATTGAAGAAAGGATTGCTTTTGTCTTGCGCCTAGTAGGTATTCAGTAAATGTTGAATAGAAGATTGTAGTGAAATTGCAATTCAGCTGAGGGAAAGTGTGTATTAGAAGTGGGACCCATTTGTAAAGGAACCCATGGACATGGACAACAGGGTGGGGATTGACTGTGGGAGAAGGGTGGGCTGGGTGCTGGGGAGCAATGGGGAAAAATGTGGGACAACTGTAATCGTCGTCGTTGGCAGCCGTCCGTCTCGAGAGACGATGGTGTAGCTTCTTAAGAGTCTATCTGCACCGCCGAGAATGGCTGTGCAGTCCGACTCGGGAGTGACACGGTATCTGTCTCCTCCCGTGTTGAATCGACATCTTGCGATGATGCTGGAGTGTCCTCTCCAGTGGAGCTGAAGCTACAGAGCCTGGGCAGGGTGACATGGAGGGTCTGCTGTTACCCATGCAGCAGACCCCCCCTCTCTTCGCAGCTGAAGGATCCAAGGGAAAGACGGAGTCAATACAGCTTGGCTTCAGGTGCGCCGCAGGAGTTGCCGGTGTTGACTACAACGTCAAACCGCCTTAGGGACTCCGGCTCCAGATTTTCTGTCGGGGTTTACTCCCTTAGCCTTTCCCCTGAAGAGGTATGCCGCAAGGCAGCGGAGGTTTTTTGGAGTCAGAGTTTTCCTTCTCTGATGTGCCCTGACTGGAAGATCGAACCAGCGACACTTAGCTCGCAGGCCGACGCTCAATCCACTGAGCCAAACCAGCCAGGGTTGGGACAACTGTAATAGGAAAGCAATAAAAATAAATTAAAAATAAATAAATGTAAAAGAAAAAAGAAAAAAGAAGTGGGACCCTAAATCTTTTCCTATCCTGGAATTAGGTGGCAAGCCAGGAGTCAAAACGTTCAGAGACATTTAAATGCTACATGGTTGAAGCCAAAAATTCCCTAATTTTGAAGACCTTCCATATTGCTTTTCATAGTAACTGCACCAATGCATTCTCACAAATTGTGTACAAGGGTTCCAATCTCTCCACATAATCTTTTGTTTCTTTAATAGCCATCCTAACAGGTATTATATTTTGTGGTTTTGATTTGCATTTCTCCAATATTAGTTATGTTGAGCACTTTTTTATATACTTTTTGGGCATTTGTGTGTGTGTGTGTGTGTGTGTGTGTGTGAGAAATGTCTATTCAGGTCTTTTGCCCATTTTTAAAAACTGGTTCTTTGTGAAGTTTTTTTATTGGATTTTCAGAGGTTTTTAAAATATAATTTGGATATTAATGTTGCATCAGATATAGGGTTTGCAAACATTTTCTTCCATTCCATAGGTTGGCTTGTCATTTTGTTAATTATTTGCATTGCTGTGCAAAAGCTTTTTATTTTTTCCTTCTTCTGCTTCTCTTTTCTAATATCAAGAAAGAAAAAGTTTCTCAAAACTCTTCAACAGACTTCCGCACTGGCTAGAATTGGGTTCCATGGGCAGCTCTAAGTGCAAGGGCACCTGGGAAAGTGTGACCTACCTTTTCCAGTTTCTTTTATAGGAGGTAGGCAAAGGAAGAGAGGAGGTACATAGCCGAAGCATGGCCAGAAAACATTGTCAACTACAGCTGCTGGGCCCTCTCTGGGCTCACCCACAAGGGAACTGGAATCTGACAACTGCTTCATCAGTGCACTGGCCTCTCAATTGCTGTCCCTTCCCTTGCCATCGCTGTACCAGGGATCAATGACTTTCACATGCCTGCTTACATTCTCACCTTGCTCATTAGACTGTAAACTCCTTCAGGGAAGGGGCTATGATTTATTTGATTGACCAGCACCTGACTCCTGGAAGATGTTTATAAAGAACAGTATGGGAGGAAATGACTAATTCATTGACAAATATTTATTAATCGAATGAATTAGTTAATTGATTAATGAATGGAAGGCCCCATTTACAGAAGCGTAATATGACAAAAACAAAACCTGTACTTAGGAGAGCTGAAATTGGAAAAGTATGATAAAGACATTAAACAATGCAGGGATATGTTTGACAGCTTCAGAGGTGTATCATTTGCAGAGTTATTTTAAAGAGAAACTCTCCTTTTCTTCTCCCTGTATTTTTGCCTCCTCATTCAGGACAGGAAAACTGTGCCAATTCTTTTACCATAGATTCACATAAAAATACTGTATTCCTGATTATAGTGGTTTATTGTTTCCCAAAGGAATGAGCAATCTTATTTGATCTACACAACAAGTTAACTTGTGAGGTAAGCAAGGAGAGATCAGAGGTATCATATTTATTTTTATGAAACAAAAATTAATAACACAGGGATGAAAATCAATCATATAGAATTATTTGCAAACCTACTCCTTATCCAGCTTCACCAAGAAGAATCCTGTAAGTCCAATTTTCACCTTCTATGCTCTTGCAAAAGGGAAGTTATTTTTGCTGGAAGAAAAGCTAAGTTGATGTAGATATTACAGTACTTTGAGGGTGAGGAGGGAGAATGAAAATGAAAAATTACATGAGAAAGGAGTGAAAGAGAAAGCTTTTTATTCCCCCCTGGAGACCAGAGATAGAGTAACTAAAATAAGAAAAGTAGGTTGGAGAAAAAAGAGAATTTGAATAAGTGTTTCTGAGAACCATGGATTTCCATCCCTTTAATGTCTTCAGAGAGGCATGAATGAGAAATGAATTCTATTTTTATTACTTTTAATTTTTGGACATTGCTTCTTAAATCTGACACTTCTCTGAAACAACATTACACAGGTCTCTGTTGATTAGGGTTACGTATCGGTGATGAAACAAAGGCTCAGCAAGATTAGAAGACCCCAAATCAATTCTCTAGTTAATAGAATCTGACTTCTTTCTGCCTAACCCCCTATTCCATGCTTTATGCTTCCACTTTACCCTACAAAAGCAAAGTAAATCCATTTGAAGTTTTTGTTGTTGTTGCTTATTTGTTTTCCCTTTTTTTTTTTTTTTTTTTTTTTTGAGGGGATACTCTTTTCTTTTCTGCCCAATCCATAGAAACATGTCAGATTTTCAGTTTGCTTCTATCAAGCAAATGCTCTACTCTGGGTCAGGAATTTTTCAATTTCTCTTTTTTTTCCTTTTTTCCGCCTTATTGTTGGCACCTTATCCGAGACCTGTGAGTCCCTCTGGGCTGTGTGTCTTAGAGTGATAATTGAATTTCTCAGACTGCAAGGTGCTGGGAAGCTGAGTTTGTGTAACTTGGTGGCACCATGTTGGTGGCAGATTTGCTTGGTATCTCTCCCTCTTTCTGGGCACGCCCCCCCCCCCCTTTTTCCAGTCACAGCTGAAGGCTTCACATCAAAGTGCAAGAGAACTGAAGATCCACAGGGCTATTCACTAATCAAAGGTTTAGAGTTGAGGCTCACATTAGTTATTCTCTTGCCTGCTCTACCCTGAGGTTCTGGGTGAGGTCTGTTTGCTCACACCTTGTTAATTCAAGTTAACCTAAAGGAGGAGTTGTAGAAATGCCTTCAGTGTCTGTTTTCACTTCAGGTAATTAAAATATTTCTGCTTAAGAGAGTAAACAACTGGGCCAGGGTATAGCCAGGCACATACTGAAGTACGGAGATTTGGATGTTTGGACTTACTTTCAAGGAAAGGCAAAGGCATGGAGCAGAGACCCAACAGGAAATTGGGGGGCAGGGAGTGGGTCATTAGCTACTTGAGATTTGGGGATACTAATTATGGGGTAAATATGTTGCCTACTTAGCCCTTTCTACAGTGCTTTTTGTTGTTGTTGAATGGTGGTGGGGTTGGTGGGAAAGTTGCAAAAGAAACAGGACATTCTAAAGGACCTGAGGACTAAAAGAAGTGGAGGGAAAGAGAAAGGAGAAAAGTATTGCCCTAAGACAGGTCAATTCAGGGCATTCCAGGAGGACCTGGAGGAGACCCTCACTATGGTCCAGCTGTGATGTGGTGAGGGCCCAGATAGAGGCAGTGATGGGGAGAAGGAAGATCATATGGAGTAAAGAGAGAGTGGGAAGGAGGAAATATACAGCTGTGGCCTCCTCCGTGGGCATGGAAATCTCAGATTGGGGCTGCTGATGTCACTTATTATGATGCACTGTAGTTGTGTGGGCGATCACACACAGGTGTGCACTCTCTCTATTCTCCCAGTTCCGTGTAATCTGCACTCTGATCTGATGAATGCCTGACGACAACAGTAACAACAGCTACTGAGAATAGAAGGAAGCTCCCCTGGGAGCTCACAGAGCCTGACATCTCCTTGGTGTAAAGGAAGAACATGAGGAATAGGATTGAAAATAATCAAAAATTAACCTTTAGATTCACAAACTCTCCAGGCTAAATGAGACCGTGTACGTCATCCTTGTGTGCTTTAGCTATCGGACCTCTGGGTAGGCAGGACTTATGAAGAAACTCCTTTTCTCACCCAAGAATGTGGTTGGAAGTCCAGTGACTCTTGGATGGAAGAGTAAGCACAGCAGCACTGGTCTGCTTAGCTGGTGAAATGAGAAAAGATGAATTATTCCATGCATCACATTTCAGGCTGGGTGTTTAGTCTTTCGAAACCAACATGCCAAGAGGTTCTAATGAAGGGTACAGTTAAATGACTGTAAACTATTAGTAATGTGCTCACACATTCTTACTGGTTGGTGCGGAGGACATAATATATGAAGTCTTTGACCTTCCGGAGACTTCTTTCTGGTCAGGGAGAATATTAACTTATTGATTGGTTGGTTTCTTGCCATATTATATACAAAGAATTTCAGTGAGAGTTAAAATGGCCAGATATTAGACACTGATGGTCTACTCATGAACTAATGGAAAAAAGCTACCTGTTTTCTAAAAGACATAGATGTTGTGGGCAGAGTGAAATTACATGGTCAGGCAATTAGGTGGACACTTAAAAGCAAGAGGGGATTCTGTTCATTGATATAGAAAGAAAAGAGAACTCTGGCTTATCTGAAAATACCCAAGTCTGAAAAGCTACAGATTTGACTTTTTCCTTCAAGATCCCCTAGTAAAATAGAGGTTTGGGGAATTCCTACCTGGAGACCTGGAGGTGGTGTGAAGTCTTGCAGAGCACCCGCAAAGCTTAGTAAGGACACCATAATTGAGGATGAGCATTTTTGGAATTTCATTCACTGATCTTGAATCCCCACCCACATGTCAGACCATTAGAAAAGGTCTTGTGCCACCCCTCTAAGGTAGCTTATTTGACTTGATTATGGGGTGACTGACTTCAAGTTGGTGAATTTAGTGGGAAAGAAAACAGAAATGTTACCTGCCCTTATGGAAGTCGTGAAAGTCATGCCATCTAAAGTTTCTCTAACTTGCTGGAGTGAAGAGAGAAAGGGGAAGAAGAAGTCAAAAAAAGGAGAAGAGGGTGATTGTTGAGGAGAAGTATAGAAGGAAGAGAGAAAGAATAAATGTACAGAGTAATTACCTTTAAATTCTACCCAGAGAAAGGATGTATGAACATATGTGCATGACATACACTCATGTGTTCTAAGACAAGCCTAACAGGGAGAAGATTCTCAGTGTTAGGATAGAACTTTCATCTATGGTTAACCTCCTAGCGGCTTGAATTTTACAAGACCTTAGGGACAGGGCGAGCTTTGCTTCCTCAGGAAAAAAAGCCATTATCTCATTCTGTGTCAGGACCTTGGAGGCTCTTTGACGTCAAAACTGCTCGCCCCTCCTCCCAGTGGCCTTTGGCAGATGTCTGTTCCCAAACCCCTTCAGAAGTTTCATTCTTCACAGAGAATTTTTTTTTTTTTTTACTGCTCTTGTCTTCCCAAGAAATACCACTCTCCCAGATTTGAGGGAATCCAAGTGTGAGGAGTGATTTGATGCCCAGAATTGAAGTTAGCTTTGTCCCTCCAGGTACAGGAACCTGGGCTAGTTGAGAGTTTTGGGATGGAACAAAGAGGTAAGGAAGAGCAGTGTCTTTGGCCAGTCTTGTGGTTGACCAGAAGGTCACCAGTGACCTAGCTTCTCTTCACTGTCTGGTGTTGGTTTGATGTTGCTGGACCCCCATTTTATCCATGAGGTGACTCAACAGGGTCTGTTTCCCAAACTATAGAAATATTAAGGGAAAGGATATCCTACTTAGAAAATGTTCTAAGAACTTAAAAGTGTTTGAAAATTCTAAGAAAATGGGGCGTTCATATAGAGCAAAAAGACTCATTGCTTTTCTTTCTAACAAAACCTACTTACTCCCCTTCTAAAGCTTCCCTTTTCCTATTCCTGACACTGATAGATATTCATCCCAGTTATTCAGACTCCTTCCTTCACTCTCCCAGCTCACCAAATCCTTGAGATTCCCCTCTGAGATGCATCTTTTAGTTGTGTTTTTACTTAGCAGCAATAGGCCTCAGTTTCCATACTTGAAAACAATAATAATAGTACCTACTTTATAGTATTATTGTAAGTAAAACCCTTAGCACAATGTTTGGCAGGTAGTAAGCACTCAGTGAAGGTGAACTATATTACTTTTATTATTATCCCCTTGCCAGCCTCCTCTCCAAGCTCTCACCACCCCAATCCAGGATTCTTGCAATATACCCCCACTGCAGCCTCTGTCTGCAGTCTTTCTTCTCTCCTAAAAATGTAGCATTCATACTCCTGACACATTAATAATTCTCAAATGCAACTTTTGCTATACTTTCCCTTCTTTTGGGTTTCCAATGATTGGTTGTTACATTGAGTAGAGATTTCTCAGACTAATATTCCACTCTTTCCTCTTCTGACACTATAATTCAGCATAGAACATTGACTTCAGCATGGTTAGTATGTCTCTGACCTCAACTGTGACCTCAAGATCAAGAGACAGCTCATATTTGCTCTTCTTTCTCTCTCTTTCCACCCTATCTTACTACTGAGGTATACCCTGTCTCTTCCCTTTTTCCAACCAAAATCAATTTTATCTATCTTAGCCGCAGTCCCAGAACCTCCACCCTCTTTGTCTACCAGGAGTTATCTGTGGAGTATAACAGTACAGATAGAAAAGGGCGTTTCCCTGGTCAACTAAGGGATTTTATAATGTAGCAAGTGGGGTTCTAAGAGGAAGAGTGTAAGCCTCCGTACTTTATTCCTGGAGACTTATCAGTTCATTTATATTCAACTTCACCTTGTCTCTCCTCATATCTGCATTAATGATATTCTAGACATTGAGTTTAAGTCAGATTAGTATGAGAAAAATCCACTGGCTTTCAAATGGGAGATGTTAAACTGGAAAGGTTGTGTTTTTTTCCTTTGAAGATTTTTTTGTTTGTTTGATCAGGAGAGACAAAGAACAAATGTAGGAGAAAACTATAAGTACATGAAAATTTTTCTCAGCTCTCAGTGAGGAAATACCTAGTAGGTCAGGTAAAAAGAAGAGAAATATTGAAGCATAGGAAGAGTTATTCCAGTCTTCTTTCTTAGTCATGTAGGACTTTGGTCATACACTTGCAAAGTTAATCTAGGAATAAAGACAGTTAAGTTCTTTTTTTTAACTTCATCATCAAAATAATTTATATCACTGATAGTCTGAATTTCTCTCTTTCTCCCCTTATCTCAGTTTATTTTAGCTGAAAAAGATGAAAGAAATAATTCTAGAGTGGCATCTTAGTAATACATATATAAAGTGAGTATGTATTCACTGTTGAGGAGCAATGAATGAGGATAGACTTCTATGTATACAAAATGGAATGATAAATCTCTAGCAAAGCAATAGGCAAGTATCATAGACTATCGCCTGGGAATACTTAGATTAAATACAAGAAGTTCTTTCCTGTCCCTACCACTGTCTCTGTAGGGCTTGAAATACAAAATAGCTTTGCAACTATCTAAGATGATGTGGGTTCCAGCAATGGAAGCTGAACAATGAATGTCATAACCTCCGTCAGTCCCTTTCAGCATTGGTTTCAACGACTTTATGATCCCAAAAGAATGCTCTGTCTACAGCCAAACATATTAACAGCCTGCTTCTTCTCTCCTCCTCCTTTCTCCACCCCCACCCAATTTTTACTCCTAAGAGATAGAGGCTTTGATAGAGGATAATATCTCAAGATGGTGCAATGAGTTTGTTTTGGCCTTCACTTGGGTCTGCTGAGACTGACCTTCCCACTGGCTTAGTCCCTGGTTCAGGACGCACTCTACCAGAACCATGATTCACCTCTGAGTAAAGAGGTCTTCCTGAAATCATAGCCTGTGGTTGACTACACAGGCCCTTGGAGTCCTGGTGTCTTTCCAGGTCACCCACCAGGGCACGAAGAGGTGTGGGCTTCCTGCCTTCACTTTCTTCATGCTGGCATATCACATATCCGGATCCCTTTGTGTCTCTGTATCTTCCTACTGTATGCATGTTTGTGTGCATTTTTGACCATGGGGGAACAACTCAATGACATGATAATGTTTCATTTGAATAGAGTAAATAGTTACTTTCTGCAAACAGGGTGCTTAGAAAAGGTGGTAAAGTTTGGAGCCAGCTATAGAAAAAATCACTTTAAAAATTTTATGGCAAATTGTTTATTTTATAGAAAATAGAAACTACAGAAAAACAAAAACAACTATAATTATATTCCTACAGATACATATTACTAATATATTATGTATATTTAGTAATATACATATTACTAATATTTGGACTATATCCTTTCTATCCATAAACATATTTTAAACTAACATAAAAATTGGATCAAACATTTTTTGGTAACTTAATTTTTATTATTGTTTTTCCCCTTAACAATATGGAATAAGTAAATAATGAAGTTCAATAGTTCCAAGCTTTGATATTCTAGTATCTTATTTAGAACTGTAGTGTTCAATACAATAGCCAGTAGCTATATGTGGCCATCTAAATATAAATTAGTTAAAATTAAATGAAAATTTAGAATTTAATCTTTCAGTCACCCTATCCACATTTCAAGTGTTAAATAGTCATGTTTGACTAGTGAGTACAACACAGATATAGAATATTTCCATCATTGTAGAAATATTATTGGACAGTGTTATTCTAGAAAGATACATTTTCAAAGAACCATCTTTAAGACAAGATTCTAAGAGCATCTCTTCATCATATTTCCACCTGATTTATAATCACTAATGGAGAAGAAACTAATCACTAATGGAGAAGAAACTACCTGATCTAATTTTTGAATCAACATTTTATTATTTAGTTTTTCTTTTCCTTGATTTCCTCCATCCACCCGTTGTCAATAATATATTGACCCCTATCTCCCACATTTGAAACACGTAAAAGGAGTTTGAAAAATCACATTAGGGATTACTGAACCCCAGTTTATAGAAAGCTGTTATAGGGTCTCTGTAATTAGAGTAAGACAACTCAAGCCAGAGTCTTTGCATTTTGTCAAGAGAAGGGAAGTCCTTGGTGATTGATAGGAGTGAAGGTGAGGGGAGAGGAACGCATGAACTGTCCCTTCCCTACAATGTTCCATAACTTGGAAAGCAATTATGGTTGGTTGACCCTGGTTTGCTTTTACAGGTGGTGTGGAAGGACAAACATCTGGACTAGGAATAAGAAGGTTAGGATTTAATTTTTGCCTCTACCTTGACCCAATTTTCCTCAACTCATTGCCACAAATTTTCCCTCTGAAAAATATACAATTGTATATGTATAAAATACCCTCTTACAAGCACTCTTTTATTTGATACAATAGATACAATATACCCCTGGAAGTTGAGCTCATTTTCTACCTCACCAAAAGCAAATTTAAGGGCTTTTGCACAGAAGAGATTATTCAGCTGGAAAATAGATCAGTTAGTCTACCCAAAGTCAAAATCAAAATCAGAACCACCCTCATATTCCTCTACTGAATTCACCAGTGGTTCAGTGGAATTGACTGAACCAACTATCCTGTTTTCAAAATAAATACAAGAGCTACCTGAGACTATCTGTGCATACGCACATAGTACATGATTCTAAAGCTGCCCCAGGTGGTGAAAACAACAGCCATATATGTGGGATGGAAGATTAACAGTGAATCAGAACCAAGAAACTCTCCCTGTGTTCCCTTGGGTCATGAACACCCTACTCCAGACCCTTCAGTTTGTATCTGGACACAGAAGGAACATGACTTAAATCTATAGCTTTTTAACTCTGTTGATCTTTTCTTAGAGGTTGCCACAGGAGTGAAGTGACCTAACTACCCCTCCTGTTCTATCAGAATAGTGCCATTAAAAAAAAAAACAAAACTTTTTTTTATTGTTTTTCTATTACAGTTGTCCCATTTCCCCCCCCCATTGTTCCCTCTCACCCAGCCCACCCCTTCTCCCACAGTCATTCCCCACCCCATTGTCCATGTTCATGTGTCATTTATACATGTTCTTTGACTAGACCCTTCCCCTACTTAACCTCCTTCTCTCCCTCCCTCTTCCCCCCGATAACTGTTATTTTGTTCCTTGTTCAATTTTGTTCATTTGTTTGTGTTGTTCATTAGTCTCCTGTATCAGGTGATATCATATGGTATTTTTCTTTCATTGCCTGGCTTATGTCACTAAGCATAATTCTCTCTAGTTCCATCCATGTTGTTGCAAATGGCAGGAGTTCTTTCTTTCTTTCTGCTGCATAGTATTCCATTGTGTAAATGTACCACAGTTTTTAATCCACTCATCTACAGATGGGCACTTAGGTTGTTTCCAGAACTTGGCTATTGTAAACAGTGCTGCTATAATCATAGGGGTGCATAGGTTCTTTTGAATTGGTGTTTCAGGATTCTTCGGGTATAACCCTAGCAGTGGAATTGCTGGTTCAAAGGCAGTTCCATTCTTAGTTTTTTGAGGTAATTCCATACTGTTTTCCATAGTGGCCACACCAGTCTGCATTCCCACCAACAGTGGACTAAGGTTCCTATTTCTCCACATCCTCGCCAGCACTTGTTGTTTGTTGATTTGTTGATGATGGTCATTCTGACTGGTGTAAAGTGGTATCTCACTGTGATTTTTATTTGCATCTCTCTGATGGCTAGTGATGTTGAGCATTCTTTCATGTGTCTATGGGCCCTCTGTGTAACCTCCTTGGAGAAGCATTTGTTCAGGTCCTTTGCCCATTTTTTAATTGGGCTGTCTGTCTTCTTGGTGTTGAGATGTATAAGTTCTTTATATATTTTGGAAATCAATCCCTTGTCTGAGGTATCATTGGCAAATATATTTTCCCATATGGTTAGTTTCCTTTTCATCCTGTTGATGTTTTCCTTGGCTGAGCAGAAACTCTTTAGTTTGATGTAGTCCCATTGGTTTATTTATTTTTTTATTTCCCTTGCCTTAGGAGATGTATCAGTGAAAATATAAGTTGGTGGTCTAGTTTCATTTTTTTGTACCTCCCTGTCCAGTTCTTCCAGCACCATTTGTTGAAGAGGTTCTTCTTACTCCATTTTATGCGCCTTACCCTTTTGTCAAATATTAGTTGACCATATAGACCTGGGTTTATTTCTGGACTCTCTATTCTGTTCCATTGATCTATATGTCTGTTCTTATGCCAATACCAGACTGTTTTGAACACAGTGGCTTTGTAGTATAGTTTGATGTCTGGTATTGTGATTCCTCCTGCTGTGTTCTTCTGTCTCAAGATTGCTTTGGTTATTTGGGGTCTTTTTTGGTCCCATATACATTTTTAAAGTATTTGTTCTAGGTTTGTGAAATATGTCATTGGTATTTTAATAGGGATTGCATTGAATCTGTAAATTGCTCTGGGTAGTATGGACATTTTAATGATGTTGATTCTTCCCATCTGTGAACATGGTATTTGCTTCCATTTATTTGTTTCTTCTTTAATTTCTTTCTTCAGTGTTACGTAGTTTTCTGAGTAAAGGTCTTTTATCTCTTTAAGTTTATTCCTAGATACTTTATTTTTCTTGTTGCTATAGTAAATGGTTTTTTTTTCCCTTCTAGTTTCTATCTCTGATATTTTATTGTTGGTGTACAGATATGCCTTCAGTTTCTGAATATTGACTTTGTACCCTGCTATTTTGCCAAATTCACTTATTATGTCGAGTAGTTTTTTAGTGGAGTCTATAGGGTTTTCTATGTCACTATTATGTCATCTGCAAACAGTGCCAATTTTTTTTTTTTTTTCATTTGGGCTTCTGTAAGATTTTCATTGAGCAAGAATTCCCCATTAAGAAAAAAAGTTTGAAAACACTAGTTTAGATCATCATTGAAGCCCCTTTCAGCCCTAATAATTAATGATCCAATATTTAAAATGCTATAGTTGTTGTAGTAATAGAGAGTTTTTAAGGTAGCATCCATATTTAGGTCTTTCATAATGAGCTTACATGGTAGAGTCAAGTGTTACTGGGGGATTAGGTTCTAAAGATAATTCTTAAGGCAAAAACTGATTTTAGTTAGAATTATGCTTGAGATTTCCTTTAGTTGCTTTATTTTTAATTTTTGTAACAGCTTTATTGAGATAGAATTCAGATATCACATGATTCACCCATTTAAAGTGGACAGTTCAATGGTTTTTAGTACATTCACAAAGTCATGAGATAGTCATCACAATCATTTTTAGAATATATTGCATGTATAGAAGATTAGATGAGAGACACTGGAAAGGCACAAACCCACTAGTTCAGAGCTTGCTAAGAAACCCCTTGGAGGGATCAGGGGAGCTCTAATGAAAGTGGCAAACTGGTGGTCCATAGGTTGAGTTGAACAATTGTCTTTAGAACCTTAATCCCCCCAAAACTCTAATCCTCAAAAGAAACCCTGTACCCATTAAGAGTCACCCCTCTAACTTCCCCAACTTCATCTCATCCCTAGATTACCACTAATCTACTCTCTGTCCCTATAGATTGACCTATTTTGGACATGTCCTATAAGTGGAATCATACAATATGTGGTCTTTGTGAATAATTTCTTTCACTTAGTATAATGTCTTTAAGGTTATCCATGTTGTGGTTGGTATTCATCAGAACTTCACTTTTTACAGCCGAGTAACATTCCATGGTACCACATTTTTATATCCACTTATCAGTTGATGGGCTCCTTAAATTATTTTTACATCACTAAAACCTGGGCTCATGGATGCTCAAAAGCCAAAAACTAAGTTCTTTTGTTTTTCTTTATATTTAGGGAGCCATTCTGCCTCCCCTTTCTTCAGGGAATTGGAAGTTGCAGTCTAATTTGAAGAGGAAAAGGGATATTTTATTTTTTGTTTTCTAGCACTTAGAGTTGAGTTTGTGTACGCTAAGTGTGTGTGTGTGTGTATGTGTGTGTGTGTGCATGCATTTTCATGAGATTGGACTCTAGTCTACCAATGTTACTCAAACTTTAGTGTGTATCAGAGTCAGGTGGAGAGCATATTAAAACACTTATTCCTAAACTCCATGTTCAGAGATTTTGATTCGGAGTAGAGCCTGAGGATCTGCATTTAAGTCAGGTGATGTTAGCATTGCCTGTCTGGGTACCACACTTTGTGTAGAATGCACTATATTACTTTTATAATCAGAAAAAGAATATAGTTGTTGCCTTCACTATGACAGATTCCTCTGGTACTTTAATGATGGATACTCAAAAGAAACACCAGTGTTCTATTATAACCACTGGAAATCACTGTGTGTGGGCTAGTACTAGGTGCCAGGCACTGTACTAATGACTCTTTCTTGCCATTCTGTTCTCGAGTTCTCACAGCACACCTATACCAGTGCTTTTGAAGTACTGTTGACTGACCCCTCACTTAGGAGTCACTTTTCTTTACCTTGTTTCAACAGAGAACCCTTGGTGTCTTGTCCTATTCTATTAACTCCTTTTAATTGAAGGCTGAAAGCTTAAGTGCCTACATGGGATAGGTAGACCAAGGCGACAAAGCTGGCTATGTGTAATTCAAAAATAAGTAGAAATAGGGTCATGGCAAACTGGAGAGCTCGTACAGAAAGTCAGGGATGATAGTGACATTTGCTCTTGGGGAAGGCAGCCCTGCCCTGCCTCATTTTCTGACTTTTCAAAAGAATCCAGACATCCAGAATTTGATATAAATTTTCCAGTTATTGTTATACACATACTCAAGTTAATTTTATTTTATTGGGAACTAACCATAACAACAGATTCAAACTCAGTCTATGGGCCACCAGTTTGCCACTTCTGTTATAGCGCCCCAGGTCCCTTCCACTGGTTTGTTGGTAAGCTCTGGACTAGTAGGGTTATGCCATCCAGTGTGTCCCACCTAATCTTCTATACCAATATTTTTTACATCTAAATCTTTAATTCCTTTCTCCCTTCTCACATCTCTACCCCTGCCACCAGCCAGTTTTTAAGAACAATTATGTCTGTTTTTTTTTTTTTTCTTTTGTCTTGGGTGAGGATTTCAAGTTAGGTTTCTCTCCTCCTCTCCCACTCAAGTTTTGTTTTCAGTTGTGAGTTCTTGTATTGAATGACCAAAATCACATCCTAGGATGGGAAAAAATAAATTGACTCACTGGCTGACCATAAATCTTTGATGACATCTGAGCTATCAAAGTTTCATGCCAATAAAGTCCATTTAATTTTTACAGGCTGATGATGACTAACTCTGTAGGGAAATTTGGGGCTCTTGGTTTTTCTCAAGGCTTTTAGTCAAGGTTGAGGAAGCGAAAGTGACTATGGCAAAGGCTCTCAGGAACTCATTTTAAACACATCTTGACTCTTGACACCTGCTCTGCACAAAAATATTCCCTGCATACGGAATATAAAAGCATAGTTTTAGTACCATCATTATGATCATTATAGACTAACACTTAGTGCATCTATGTAACAGATATTATACTAAGCATTTTACATACTTTACCCTCATTTATTCCTCATGAAAAATGATGGAGTCTTTACTCCACTTTTAGTCCCATCTATAACAGTTATTCTGCAGCTTTCAGTTTGAATGCTCACAGAAATACAGAAAAATTGAATTCAGGTTTAAGAGAAGTTGTGAATTGTTGTCATCCATCCCCCAGCCTCCAGGCAGGATGGGGTCTTACTCTTTATAGAACTGTGAAAAAAGAAAAAAACAAATTCTATTTAAAAATCATTAAAAAGGTTCTTAATGAAGACTCCTCAGCCTCTTTCAGTGACTCCTTTTGGTAATGATCTCTACAATCAAGAATTCTTTTATCTGATGGACAGCCTGCAAATCATGGGACTTAGTTTGGAATTTTATCTGAAATTTCATCTGGAATTTTGTTTTTTTCCAATTGAGGTTTAAAAATAGGTTATTTATTTATCCAGGAACCCTCCTTTTATAGCATATATAGCTCTCTCTGAATACCCCAGAGTATTGTTCAAAATGGGAAATAGTACGTCTGTGTGTATGTGTGTGTAGTTCAGAGATAAATCAAAACAAAGCTACATAAAATATCTGCTTATTGTCTCTTTAAGCCAGTATTGTTAATCAGGGCTAGGGTCAGATTCTTGCTATTTATTTTCCATTATTATTTGTTGTGCATCAACCATGAACTAAATAGTGGGGCAAGAAAGCCAGGGGATCCTTTTCCTATGGATAGAAAACTTGGCATGTCAAGCCCTAAAACTTCCTATCTTCACACAGTCCTTCACTAAACTATTCATCTTCCACCACCCTCTTTGTGATTGGCTGCTTAATTTACTGTTGCTGGACATGAACAGCAGTCATGAAAGACAAAGTATGAGTACTAATTAGTCATTAATTTATCATTCCATTTATTTAAAAACTGTTTAAATCAGAAACCATTTTTCTCTATTTTACAAGTAAATCAAAGGTAATGATAGTGGCATGTATTTGTCTAAGGTTACACACCCAGAACTGAGGAAAGAATGTATGTGTCTGTTTGTGTGTGTCTCTGTGCATGTAATATAAGCATCAGGTGTATATAAGTGGGTAGGTGGTTAGATTTACGGCTTCTGATTTTTTCTCTCCTCTATGACCATCTACCTCTGTTAATCATGCAAATGGCTTTTGGGTAGTGATGTCAAGGACCCCCTGAAACAGGCTGTTCAATAACATAGATAATGTTTAAGGAGGAATGATGACTACAAGTTTGCAACTGTCTCTCTGGTTTCTCCAGAAAAACCCAAGACTGTGTGTCCCAGCGACCAATGATACAAAGGGGAGCCAAGAATCCTGAAGCAAGGAGAAGATGCTCAGAGGAAGAGAAAGGGGACACAGCCTGAGTAGGACATACTATTCCAGGAACCAGCAAACCTGAACCAAGAATTGGTGTTTTCTGCTAGTCCAGGCCTAGGGATCAGACCTCAGGGAACTCATCCAGGGAATCCAGCCTTGCATAGTAAGAACAGGGTAAAGGCAGAAGGGCAATGCACACTTATCCATCTCCTTGTGACCAGCGTGGAGGACCTAAGCCAGAGAGATAATGTTTGGGCTGGATTTTCTGAACGGTGGATGCATGGGCAGCCTGAGCCTCTCTCTGGGTGAAGTTGTTTGCCTGTGTAGGGTTATGTGGGGAGTGAAATATTATTTTTATTCCATTTTTCTTCTCTTAACTATATAATCCTAGTTCTCTAATTGTTTTCCTCAAACAACTTTTAAAAATTTTATTCCCTATCTACTAACCTAAATAGATTTAATTTCAGCCTGAAATCTAAGAGTTTAAAACAAAAATTTAAACCTAAGAGTTTAAAAATAAAAGTTCCTTTTGATTTTTTTATTCAGAGTCTCTGTTACGGAGACATAACAGAGAGACCTCCTCAAACTCCATCTGCTAGACCACCATTAATATGTACCCTTGGACACAGAGTTTGTCTCTATTTTCAGGTCTCCTTCTTCCAAAACCTAAAAGGTGTCATTGAAGCCCTCAACCTCCCCTCCAGGAATCCCTGCACAACTTATTTGTTAAGGAAAAGGTGATTTTGTTTATTTTTAGGTTGTCTGTTAGACCCTATTATATCCCTTGTTATGTGCCAGGAGCTATTTTGAAGTATTTCACAAATAAAAACACATTTAATTCTCACAACAACTCATTGACATTGGATCTATCATCATCCCCGTCTTACAGATGAGGAAACTGAGTCATGGAGAGGTAACATGATTTGTGCTGGCTGCCTAGCTCCTCAGTGGGGGACTCAGAATTCCAGCCCAGGCAGTCTGGCTTTAGTGTTGTTCATTTTTCAGCATCACTTCATGCCAAAACTCAGTCCTGCTGAAATTCACCGACCTGAAATGTACTTGCTGTTTAATTATTTAGGCACTAAATTTTCTTACTCATATGGGAAGGTTATATAATGAGACCCTTTTCCTTCTTTACAAGTAGCGTCTCTGGTGTTTAGCTCTCCCTTGGTTCTACTTGTCTTATGTTGAAAATACCTTGATTGTGCACTTAGCAAATGTCCTTATGCTTAGAGTTCCAGAGCCGCTGGGGCTTCAGAGGGCCCTGTACAAGTATTTCACAGGGTTTGAGGATGGATATGATCAAACCCGGCACCTTCTTCTGGGCCAAAACCACACACAGAAAGAAGAGAAATAGTCAAGGGTGCTCAGTCAAGGCACATAGTTTAGATTCTTAGAATCTGGTGTCATCTGTGCCACCCATGATGACTCACTTCCAGGCAGTCCCTGCCTTCTTATGGGCTGGAGCCTGGTCTTGACAGTGAGGAATTTCAAACAGAAATGGATGTCACCAACTCCTTATACAGTCACAAAACCACTTCTGTTGGGTCCGGAGCCACAGAGTACCCACACTGCATTCCTTCCTGCCTGCGAAGCTTCCATGGCTTCCCCAACACCCCAAGGAAAAGAGAAGAGGAGGGCAATGAGGAAGAGAGAGGTGGGGAAGGGAGGATGAAGCGGGGAGAAGAGAGAAAAGAAGGGATGGAGAAAAGGAGGGAGGAAGAAGAATCCTTCCTATTCAGCTTCAAATCATCCAGCAACTTCTTGACTGCTCTTTCTGACTCCCCTCCAATATATGTTTCACATATTGGATGCTAAATCTCCCATTCAATGTCAGAATTCTGCTGCTTAAGACCTTCTGTGACTTTTTGACTGTCCCAAGTTCAAGTCCAAACTTCTAAGCATGGGGGGTAAAATTTTTCATAATCTCGTTCCCACTTTGTCCTGTTTTGCCTTTCAACCCCTTCCACATTCCCATATTCTTGTTCCCCTCACTTCCCCTCCCCTCCCTTTCCCTCTTTTCTCCTTCCCCTCTTTCCATTCTCTTTCTGTTCCTCTACCCTCTTAACCTCTACTCACATTAGACTGAATAAATTCTCTAAAACTAACATTCTCTCTTTCCTCCTGATTTTTGTTCATGATCTTCCCTTTGCCTGGAATTTCTTCCATTCCCTTAATCTGTTAATAACTTCTCCTTAATCTCTAGGAACCCACCTAACTTTCCTCCAGGAAAACTGTTCCCTGACTCCCCTTATTCCTCATTATCCTGAATGCAACATTACATCTCATGGTATTTTATTCTCCAGCCTCAATGTTTTTCACCCTCAGGACTTCTCAAGGGAAGGGATGGCATTATTGTCATGCTATCTCTGCAACACACCATGTGTGGTCCATAGATGATCCTAGCAAACAGTAGTTGAAGAGATGACATCAATAGTGCCTAGCCATGGAAACTGGTGCCCATCTGGGCAAGGGATCTCAGACTATCCTCCCCACGTTACAGATTAGGAGTCAGACCCAGAAAATGGTCAAGTCATTTTATGGCGCTTGTTATTAATATTACAACTGGGACTGCAGCCCAGACCACCAGGCTGTGAGCTTCTCAAGGACAGGAACCACGGCTTATTTATCCTGTGACTCCAGTGCCCAGCGTCATGTCTGGAAAGTAGTGGGTGCTTAATGAATGAATGTATGAGTACACTGGCACCAAGTTCTTTCCACTGCCTAGGGCAACATGGAATAGCCACTCAGCAGTATTACAGTGGGTTTGATCACTCTAGACAACTAAACTGAATAATTAGAGCCTTATGATTTATATTAGGGCGCAAGTTACCTGCTGTCAAGATTTACCAGTCAAGCTGACAATTGTCAAATTGTTTTGACTTTGTGAAGTATTGACATAAACTGCACTTATTTTCTGAATTGATGCGTTGCATTAGCTGATTTGGCATCACCTACAGACATGGCCCAGATATACTGTTACCACCATTCCAACAGACAGAGGCTGCTGCTATTTTTAAAGTTCCTCTGGAAAGTAGATGATTTGATTCCCTTGCTTATCCATTCTGATGTCACTCAGACCTCCAGAGAGGAAAATTCCTCTTTACAGCCTGCTAAAATTGCTTCTGCCTTGTATTTGGAATGTTTCTCCCTACAGGTCAGATGACAGCTGATAGGATAGGCTTCCTGGTTGAGCAGACAGTCCAGATAAGAGGGAGTAAGTGTGGTGAGATGCTGCCAGAGACTGCAGCAGGTGTGCAGGGACTGGTTAGCACTGGGCAGTGGCCAGTGGGCTTTTGGGAGAGTTGCAGAATGTGGTAATCTTGTTAATTTTATAAGTACAGTCTTCAGAAAGTGATCTAAAGCTGACAGAATTTCAAATTTTAGCTTTCCACTTAAGTAAATAGCTCAGATGTCACACAGCTAACACCTTCTCTGGACCTTTTGTCCCATCTGTAAAATACACCTGATAACAATAACCATCTTAGGTATTTGTCAAATATAATTCATTTAACACACTTTATATAATACCTAGCACACAGTGCACAGTAAATTTTACACATATACACACATGCACACACACACACACACACACACACACACACACACACACACACACACACATCCCTCCCAGGGCTGTGAGCAGTCATTCTAATGGGTAAAGCAGCATCTGTGCTATGACATTTTATTTGGGGACTCATATTTGAAAACACTGCTTTCTCTGTTCATATCTTCTTAATCCCTCTGTTGATTCACAACCCTTGGAACGTGCTCTGAGGATAACTGCTAAATATCTCCCAGTTCCCTCAGGGCCTCCCAAAGCAAATTTCACATTCAATGCCGTACCTTGCATTTTACCAGACTCTGCCAAATGTGCACCCCAAATTTGGTGAAAATCATTCTGGTTTTTTTTTTTTTTTGACATGATAATAGAGAAAGAAAAAGAGAGACTTAATTTCATTTATCTAGATGGAAGGCAGAAAGGGGACACTGGATAACCCACCAGCCCTTCCTGCTTCTCACTGGAGAGCACTGATAGACAATAGAGACCTGGTCTTGAGAGCATGGGACACACAAGCATTGCACAAAAGCCGTTCCCAAATTAATGGAGCATTTCAGAAAGTATATCTGAATAGAAAACCCTATCTAAAAGTCAATTTAAAAAATCTTGGCACTCTAATGAGTGTCGAGCAAGTACATCATTAAAGACTGCGTAGCTGTGGGCCTCCAGGGAAGAAAACCCAGTCCTACAGCCCACAGGAGGGGACAGGCAGGCTGCGATTATCATGTCAGAGAATGCTCCACTGTAGCAGGATCCAGAAGTAGAGAAATGCCTCCTGGTCTTGGCAGTGACTTCTTTGGCCACCCTGATCAAGGGTTTTCACCAGGTCCTGAGGAAGGAGTTACTGGAGAATGGCTACCAGATCCCCAGTGACTGCAAGTCATAACTGTATATTGTGCTGAATAATTTTCAGTGGTTTTTATTTCATGCTTTAATGCATACTTAGTGAATGCTTCTGTCAACTTTAATAATGTTTGAGTAGTGCAACCTCCCAGCTTTGTTCAATCTAGGAATCCATTAGATAAAGATTTTCTATTTAAAACAAGAAAAACCAAGGTATGTAGCATCCATTAATCTTTACAGCACCTTGTTTTATGGGAATAAAAAGATTTTTCTTTCATAACTATCACTTAGATCCCTAAGACACATAAAAGTTGTCTCACTTCTTGCCACTAATACATAAAAATAAACTAATATATATATATGGTAGCATCACCTGGGTTCCACCTTCACAATTAAACTGTGATATCTTTGCTAGTAGAATGTTACCAGCTTCTAACTTCTGAGTAGTGGAACTAGGACTTCATCAGCTTTGTGGTGGAGGTAGAGGATGTGGAGGATGCATGGATCTCTTCTTTCCTAGGGACATTGGGGAACAAGAGTCACTCTGTATTCTTTGCAGTGCTTAGTCACAGTCCCGTCTGAAGCCTAGAGACAATTACTTTGAGCGGGCATTTCAGCCTTGGCACATTCATTCAAGTTAGCAGGCTGAGTGTGGCAGAGTAAATACTTCGGGGTCCCTGAATGGGTTCTTAGAGAGGGTCACCTGTTTGGTCATGTTATTCTGCTTGTTTCCCATAGTTCTCCCCATCAGAGAACCCATGATGACTCAAAGGAGAAGTTCGCTGCTCTTTCTGGGTCTGTTTACTCTACTACTGCTGCTGCTGGCTTTGACTCCCTTCCTGCCTCTTTCCAGGGAAGGGGCTTGGACTGGGGAAGTAGTTTTGACAAGATGGGGAGGAGATGGGGGAGGAATTTGGTTCCTTAGAACAGGGCAATGTGGCAAAAATGTTGGATCCATTAAGACACATGTAGAAGTCTTGGCCCACAAATCTGTCCTAGTTTTAGTGTTGCAAGGATGCATAGTGAAGTAATTATAACAAGATTGTCTAACAACTCAGACTTTTCCAAAATTCCTTTACACTCAAAGCTCTATTTATGTACAAGTTAGCCCAGGACTGCAATTATTTCGTGTTCCAGATGAAGATGTGGATTTCAGAGGAGTTAAGTGACTTCTCCAAAACCACACAGTAAGTTATTAGGGAGTGGAGTCTCTCAGCAATAAGTTCGTGTCTTTTAATGTTTTTATTTCCCAGCACCTAACACAGAACCAGGCCAACGGAAGTTTGTTGATTAAATGAGGCTGGGCTGGAAGCTAGTCTTCTCTCCACTATTGGAGTTGTCAGATTAGGCAGATAAAAGTGCAGGAATCCCATCTAAATTTAAATTTTACATCAACAAGGCACATATTTTTAGTATAAGTATGTCCCAACTATTTCATCACATACAAAATCTCTTCTCCTCTTCCTCTGACTCCTTTTTCTCTTCTCTCTCTCTCTCTCTCGAACAAATACATTTCAACATCTTCCTGTTTGTAGTCTTTGCTGTCAACAACCAAAATTCAGTGAAAACTTGAAATGCTAATATTCAAGGAACTTTGAGTCAAATACAAACAAAATCTAAAGAGCTTGCTAATGAAAAAGTTAAATACCCTTATCCTAATGACCCTAAGGTTGATTTACTAAGTAATTTGTTAACAGATCAAATAATTCTAAAATTTGTCTCAGGAGGAGCAGTGTGTTCTGCCATGCTAAATTATTATTTTGGTTTACTTATCAGCTTTGTCACATAAATTTTTAGTGGAATTTTTCTGTATTAAAACATTTCTAAAAATTTTCCACCACAGCTACTTTGTTTAATAACCTTTTAATTTTAGGATAATTTTAGATTTGTGGAAAGATGCCAAGAGAGTACCGAGTTCCTGCACACCCCTCACTCAGTTTACCTCGTTGGTAATATCTTACGTTAGCATGGTACATTAGTCACTTGAAAACTCAACACTATTAACTGAACTTTACATTTTGTTCAGATTTTACTTGCTTTTCTTTTTAAAAACACTTTTAAATTGTATTTTTTCCATTACCATTTAGCCCCCTTATCCCCTCCCCCTGCCACAATCATCACTCTGTTGTCCTATGTCCAGGAGTCCTTTTTCCTTTTTGCTCAATCCCTTCACCACCTCACCTCCCTCCTCCCCAAAGCCGTCATCCTGCTCTCTAGTTTTGAGTCTGTCTTTCTTTTGCTTGTTGGTTCAGTTTGTTCATTAGAACTCCACGTGTTATTCAGATTTTGCTAGTTTTTCTATGAGTGTTCTCTTTCTAGTCCAGGACCCTGTTCAGAATTCCACATTACATTTCTTTGTCACTCCTCCTTCATCTCCTCTGGTCTATAATCTCTCAGTCTTTCCTTGCTCTTCATGACCTGGAGAGTTTGGGGGAGTGCTGGCAAGGTGTTTTGTAGAATGTCTCTCAGTTGGAGTGTGTCTGGGGTACTTCTCGTGGTTAGCCTGTTTGTGGGTTTTGGGAGGGGAAGAACACAGAGGTCAAGTATCCTTCTCAACACATCGTATCAGGGGCATATGCTATCAACATGACTTATCAGTGGTGATGTTAACCCGATCACTTGATTAATTTAGTGTTTGTCAGGGTTCTCTACTGTCAAGTTACCTTTATTGCCCACCCTCCCCTTTTATAGTCAATTCTTTGGAAGACAGTTACTAAGTGCCGCTTATACTCAAGGGCAGGAACAGGGACATGAACCTCCTCTTATAGCAAAGAGTAAATAAATAAGTTATTTGGAATTCTGTAAGAAATACTTGACTCCTCTGTCCCACTTATGTATTTATCCAATCATTTATTTATATCAGTATGGATTCACGACTATTTTTCACTTTGAGGTATAACTCAATATGATGTTATTTACATTGTTATTCAAACCGTTCCACTTCTGGACATTGGGGGCTCACTCTGTTGGTTCCGTTCACATACCTGCATCATTAGGTTTTCTAGCATTTTCTTAATTTCTGACACCAGAAGCTATTCCTGATGACAGCTGTTATTTTAAATGTTAAAAATTGAAGTTGGCTTGAAAAAAATTATAAATTATCTGTGTATCACAACAAATTTCAAATATATTTATACTCCACTAATTCCTTAATTTAGTAATAACATAGTTTTTAGCATGACACTCTCCACATATAACTTGTATTCATATCATAATTACACAAATCAATATTATCTTTAATATTGCACTTTTTAACTGAATTTACAATGGCATTTACAGTCATGTCAGGCATTTCATTTTCAACAGAATGCACTTTAAAAAGCTTTCATTTGATTCCATCAATTGGAGGCAAAAACAAAAAAGAACAATAACTAGAATTAACTGATTTTCTGTTGTAAGTATCCATAAGATTTATATAAAATTCTTCTCATTTAACCATTTGCCAAGTCTATCCTCTGCTAATGAAGCCAACGTGCACCAGCTTACCATTTTTTTTCCTACATACACAAGAAAAACTGGAATCAAAAATAAGCAAAAAGAATTTAGAACAGTCATGTCATCTAAATGAAAAGTACATGTTAAATTGCCATCTTGAGGCAAATTTTTCCTAAAAATAACCACTAACTTTTGAGAAGTGATTCTTTAGCCAATTTGTGTTTTCTAGTTTTCATGTGAGTAGCAATATCACTACAGCCCTCATGATGTATGGTCAATGTTGACAGACACTTTGTCTAAGTTTCATGTTCACTGTCAACTTTTTTGAGAAATGGAAATCCAATACCTAATTTTTTCATTAAATTTATTCTTACTTTTACTTTACTGCTACCAGAGGATTTCTTGTGAAATCAAAAGCATTATGAAATAATAAAAAAAAAAATGTTGTGTATATGTTATATAAGAGATGAAACAAACTATTGTAGCAAGAACATTCAGTACTCTCTCTAGGTCCCAGCAGGACAGCTCAGACTCTGTTTCCTCCCAATGTCTCAGGTTTGCATAACCCATAATTTCCCACATGTCTTACTGACCCCCACCACCCACTGACCTGTCAGCAGCCTATAGTACATGATACAAACCACATACACCAAGCAACTGGCATAAATGCCACCATTGAATTCTTCTCCCACTATACCTGGAAACTGAAGAAGTTACCTATCCCATGGTGCTCATTTTCAAGCATTTTATTTTGCCATGAAGCACCTCAAATGCTCTCTCTTTTTTTTTTCTTCAAGTACCCATTACATTATAGATAGAAAGATTGGAAAATAAAAATGAATTGTGGCTGGTTTTTCAAATGTAATCATGTATTAATTAAAATGTGTTCCATACACTACTATACAAGACCATGAAGGGAAGCTGCAAGTCCAAAATGAAATCTAACCAAGCAAGCCCCTTATAGCTCATTTTAAAGTGCTTATTCATGTTGATACTTTGTCAGAAGATGAGAAATCCCAACCAAATGCTAAATAGGATAAGAAAGGAAGACAGTGAGCATAAATTGGAACTCTCTTCGGCAAGCTGGGACCTATGGCTAACTTATTTTGAAAGTCTGTCCACTGTTGTGTAGGCCCTTTGGATGATGAGGTTTGGGTATGTTTCGCAGCAATGATCTTCTTCAGAGTGCTGGAACCCCCTTGCTGTAATATAAGTTATTTCTCAGCTATCTGGCACCTAGTCCTTTGTTCAGTTGCCTCCCATCATGTTGGGTTTCTCACAGAGGCCACCCTGGGGACTGTCCAGCAAAATTCTCTCCCACTGTGACCAGTATCTAAACTATGTCAGAGAACTTGAAACCTCTCACTTCTCTTTGACCCTTCTCCATGGAACAGGGTCTGCCATAGGTCCCGTACTCTTTTCTCTAGGCCCCGACTTAACCTTTCAGGGCTGAGATTGTCTCCCATTGAGAAGATTTCCTGAGCCTAAGTCTTGCTAAAGAGAAAAATGAGATGAGTTTTACAAAGTCTTTTCTCCCTTCATGAATGATAAAGCTCCATTCCTGGGGTGGACAAGACATTGTACCACAGCAGCCTCATTGTGTGAACATGGGTGAGGTTGCCATATCTATCCTTTGTTCTGAATACATATCAGACCCAGGCTCAAGCTAGATAGAGCAGAGTGTGTGTAAGGGCAAGGAGAGGATAGCATATATGACAACAATATTCATGAATTCACTTAATAAGTTATTGAGCACTTGTCTAATAGTCCCTGTCACTTATTGCATGCAAAGAATCAGCAAGTGAAAATCTGTTATCATATTTAATTTCACTTACAAATATCTATTGAGTACCAATTTGGAAGATAAAACATATCTGTTCCCTTTCTTTCTGTATATCATTATTTGGTTATCTGTATTATTATTTTTATTTTATTTTATTTTATTATCTTTGTCCTAATAATTTTTTAATCCTCACTGAGGATATGTTTATTGTTTTGAGAGGGGGGGAGAGAGAAGAAACATCAATGTAAGAGAAAAATATTGATCAGTTGCCTCCCCCAGAGCCCCAACTAGGGATTGAACCCTCAACCTAGGTATATGCCATGACTGGGAATTGAACACATAACCTTTTGGTGTGTGGGATGATGGTCTAACCAACTGAGCCATTGGGCCAGGACTATTCTAATTTTTGAATAATGCAACATTGTCTTCCACTTCTGCTGCCTCAACTTCTCAAATTTGGATGCTTTATTAACTTTTTCAGTTCACAAAAAAATTAACTTTCATAGTTATTACTTCGATATACTGAAAATGATCAAAATATATTTGTATAATTTAGAATATTTTAATCAATATTTTGTGATTCCATTTTATTTACAAAGTGCAGTTATAAATTAGAAGAAATACAGGGCCCTGCCTATGGAAAAGCCATAAAATAAATTATGAGAAGATGAAAAAAAAATAAGTTACTGAGAACTTATGTGGTAACAACTATACTACTTGGATGTAAAAGAATATCTAACACACAACTCCTGACCTCATAAAGCTCATGGTCTAAATCAGAATCTTTCTCACTACAACAAGAAATTGAAAATTAGACTTGCTAAGTCTGATCACAATAACATGCATATTTTAGGGGGAGGAGTCCATGGCATTAAATCTGAATGCAAGCCAAACAAACCAACCAGCTACCCACTTACCATACTCAGACTTTTGGTCCAACCCCCAATACAACCTGGGAGTAACTGACCACTATGAAGAGTCGTAATACTGACCCAGGGTGTCTTGGTTTACAGCTGGCGCTCAGTGGTTGAGAAAAATCATGGATTTTGGATCTTGTGGTATTTGTTCTTTTGAGCACATATTATAAGTTTTGACAATCTACTGAATCCATATGACAGACATAAGTAGTAGTAAGACATACATATTTTTGTTCATATAATTTTCTTCCATTTTCACTGCTAGGCCTCTTCTGGTTTGGGCCTTATGATGGTTTGGTGCTGGATACAGATCATGTTTCATTAAGGGTGTGCTATGAAAATTAAGAATCTTTCACCCCACTAGGAAAATTTAACCCTTCTCACAGAAAACATGGGCCTAGAAAAATGTATTCTGCAAATGTAATCAGCCATGTCCTGTGTTGTTCTGAGTGGACTGCTGTCTGGCTGTGGGCCTCTTTTGTTGGGTTCCAGTTTCTCTTGGTCTGAGCAGGACCTTAGGGAGGATGTGGTACCCCTTAAAACAAGAGGCCAGCCTTGGTCACATCAAGATTGATGTTCTATGTGCAATCATGGAATCAACAAACATTAGCAGTGAATGGAAATACAGGGAGTATCTAAGTTAGGGCCTCTCTCTTTGCAATATAGCGGTTAGCTTCATGGTAGAGTGAACTCCAGAAACCAGGCCATTGGATGGTCAATTCAGCATTCCTTTTACTCAACCATATACCATGGAATGATGTCTTACTTTGCTCTCATGTGAACCCAGATTAGTGTTGACCATTAAAGGCTTAGGAAGGGTTTAGCAAAGGAACTAATATAAATAACCCATGAACATGGACAACAGGGTTGGGATGGACCATGGGAGAAGAAGTGGGCTGGGTGAGGGGTCGGTCGGCAGCCGTCCGTCTCGAGAGACGATGGTGTAGCTTCTTAAGAGTCTATCTGCATCGCCGAGAATGGCTGTGCAGTCCGACTCGGGAGTGACACGGTATCTGTCTCCTCCCGTGTTGAATCGACATCTTGTGATGACGCTGGAGTGTCCTCTCCAGTGAAGCTGAAGCTACAGAGCCTGGGCAGGGTGATATGGAAGGTCTGCTGTTGCCCATGCAGCAGACCCCCCCTCTCTTCGCAGCTGAAGGGTCCAAGGGAAAGACGGAGTCAATACAGCTTGGCTTCAGGTGCGCCGCAGGAGTTGCCGGTGTTGACTACAACGTCAAACCGCCTTAGGGACTCCGGCTCCGGATTTTCTGTCGGGGTTTACTCCCTTAGCCTTTCCCCTGAAGAGGTATGCCGCAAGGCAGCGGAGGTTTTTTGGAGTCAGAGTTTCCTTCTCTGATGTGCCCTGACTGGAAGATCGAACCAGCGACACTTAGCTCGCAGGCCGACGCTCAATCCACTGAGCCAAACCAGCCAGTTGGGTGAGGGGTAGCAATGAGGGAAAAAGTGGGACAATTGTAACAGAAAAACAATAAAAAATAAAAATAAAAAAAAGATAAAAACAGTAATGTTTACTATAATGGTGCCAATAGAACATGATTCAATGAGAAATTGAGATTTTGAAAATGAACTTCTTGCCTGTAGAATATATTTCCTAATGACAAATTTATGCTAGAACTTAGTTCCTTGGGGCCAGCTGAGGGGCTACCCCATCTGTGAAATCACCCATCAACTTCCTAGCCACTCTCTATGGAAGGAGTCTGAGACAGACTTGCTTTATCCTCCTTAATTTTCTGCAAGACCCATGGTGGGACCTACTGTGAATATCAACCAAAGGAGGTTTCCGATGAAAATAGAATAGGTCAAAACTCAAAAAACCTGCCATGAAGGCTGTCTTCTTTGCATTCTCTGACAAATTTGGATTTCCTATAGAGGAACTCTCATTACTGTCACCCTTTCTTTCATAGAAATAAGTTCCATATTTAATTTCTCCAAATAATGAATGGTTCAATTATGTGATTCCAAGGGAGTGAATAAATTTACAACTAATAAAATTTGATGTTGCCTATGAGTGAGTACTCAGAATTCTATCTTCACCTTCCTGGAGGACAGCAGACTCTATTTGTCTTCATTAGGCTACATAGCAGAGGTTGGGAGAGGAATCTGTGACTTCTTAAATTCATTCCAGACTTGGGTACTCAGCAAAGAAAGTCAGGATCTATAAAATGTGTCCAACATGTACCAGCCAGAGGCATAGGGCTTATATCTATATTTTACACCTCCTAAATATCCTTCCAGATTCTCTAATTGCAATCCCTAATTGCAGGAGTTTTCAAATGAGGCAAGATGAAGTTTCTTTTGTTGCTCCCTTATGGCAAAACATGGCTTTAGTTGCAAAAAGAGCCTTGTGCTCAACCCTACAGGAGAAGGTGAGGCAGTGTCCATGGTCCTGAGGGCCAGCTGGAGGTGAGGGGCCACCTGTGGCCTGACCAGTGTAGGCAGGTAGCGAGGGGCAGACACATGATGGTGATGAGTAGTTTCTGTGGTGTTTGATGTGTTCTGCTTATGATATAGCATGTCTTTTCTGCAATAACCAAGTATACTTTGCTCCTGGTGATCAAGTGTGGTCGCAAATGAAAGTTTTTCATTGACTTCAAACCTGGTTTCCTTATTCCCTATTGTGGGCTCAAACCTCAGTCCATGGACTCAACTGTGGAAAAATATTGCATCTCTATTTCTCATATATTAAATTAATTTCAATTCCTATTCTGGAGTGTCAAAAACTCAGTTTTATTTTTTACTCCCAACCCCTACTCGAGTACGGGGTCTTATACAGGACCATCTTCATGACGAGTAGGAAGCCGTTAGACTCAGTGGGCTGGCCACTTTCTCGTGACAAAGATGTCCACTCTTGGATCCCCATGCTCCTTTCAACCTCTTCTTTCTACTACTTTCCTGCTGAGCCATGGAGGAAACTTCTGGTGAGGCTCTGAATGTCAGGCTGAGGAGATGTCATCCAATACAACTGTTGGCTGTTTCTCCAAGATCTCCCATCCCTTTGCACACTACCAGGGAGCGGCCCCAGAACACACTCTTACCCCACCATCCTGCCCTAAAGAATCCCACTGCAGGCCAGTAAATCCCTTCCTCCCTCTCTCTCTCTATATATATCTCCTGATGGCCTTCTCCTTCTGTCCTCAAACCCTAGTCTCTTCAATGGGTCTAGCTTCTGGAAACAACAGCATGGCGATCCTGCCAACTAATTCTCTTGAAGCAACAAACATAAGACCTGCTGTATACCTGAATGGTGGGAAAATAAACTAGAAATCACAGGGAAAAAAAAAAAGATTAAAATCCAAAACCTGCCCCAAACTGCAACCCAGAATGATTAGAAATTGGGATGCAGCATGATCTCCTTTATTGCCCTGCTTTACTCCTTTTCTTTCAATCTCCCCCTTTTCCTTCTATTTTTCTGAGGCCTCTTTGGCCTCAGATAACAGGCCATCATAACAGCCTCCATCCCATGTTCTCTGCCTGCTCAGGATTTGATCACATAGCTCTAGGTCCTGTGCTGAGTGCTTTCTCCAAAGGATGAATCTGATCTGAGTCCCACAGCTGACACCAGTGGCTGAAATCTTGGTTTTCCCCAGTGTTTGTTTCTTTGTTTATTTGATCATGAACACCTTCAGATGGCCTGCTCTCTCCAGGTCATGGCCTTCCTGCCTACCTCTTTCACTAACATTTCTTGCCTAGCTCCTGAAGGCATGGATTCCAGTGACTCAGATCTTTCTGTGGTAGAGGGAGAACTGTCAGGTGAGGAAAGGAACTTCCTGCTATTGGACCACCATATGCCTAGACCTGGAGGCTATTTCTAACTGAGCACCAAATGGAATTGAGAGGTCCCTAAATGTCCCAATTTCTTACTTTTTAATAGTCATTTAGGGGCTGCCTGTGGTCAAATTTTAGTTCTATCACTTACTATTTGTGTGAGTTAACTCCTTTGAGACAACTACTTCATCCATAAAGTATGGGTCCTAATCACCCCTACCTTAGAGGGTCATTGGGGGGATTGGTGAGATATTGCACATGAAGCACATAGACCACTGTGAGGCATATGATAATCTCTCAGTAGTTATTTATATGTTCCCTTGCCTTTCTCTTCATAATTTGCTGAGCAGGGACTGGCCCATCAGCAGTACAGGTTTTATGGAATAATTTCAGAGTTCATAAAACATAGCGTGACCTGCCTGCATTGCTGAGGGTGGATGATCCTGTAGAGCTTTCTTCCCAACCTTAACACCTGTTCTCCCCTTAACCTCATTCACCCACAGGCCTGCTGTGGCACTTCTCCCAGAGAGGAATGTGCCACCATCAAAACCTTTTCTCTTTTTCTTTCTTCTTTCTTTCTTTCCTTTCTTTCTTTCTTTCTTTCTTCTTCTTTCTTTCTTTTCTTTCTCTTCTTCTTTCTTCCTTTCTTCCTTTCTTCCTTTCTTTCTTTCTTTTTCTTTCTTTCTTTCTCTTTCTTTCTTTTTCTTTCTTCCTTTCTTCCTTCCTTCCTTCCTTCCTTCCTTTCTCTCTCTCTCTCTCTCTCTCTCTCTCTCCTCTCTCTCTCTCTCTCTCCTCTCTCTCTCTCTCTTTCTCTCTCTCTCTCTCTCTTTCTTTCTTCTTTTCTTTCTTCCTTCCTTCCTTCCTTCCTTCCTTCCTTCCTTCCTTCCTTTCTTTCTCTTTCTCTCTTTCTCTCTTTCTCTCTCTCTCTCTTTCTCTTTCTCTCTCTTCTTTCTTCTTTTCTTTCTTTCTTTCTTTCTTTCTTTCTTTCTTTCTTTCTTTCTTTCTTTCTTTCTTTCTTCCTTTCTTCCTTTCTTTCTTTATTTTTTCTTTCTTTCTTTCTCTTTCTTTCTTTCTTTCTTCTTTCTTTCTTCCTTTCTTCCTTTCTTTCTTTATTTTTCTTTCTTTCTTTCTCTTTCTTTCTTTTTCTTTCTTCCTTCCTTCCTTCCTTCCTTCCTTTCTCTCTCTCTCTCTCTCTCTCTCTCTCTCTCCTCTCTCTCTCTCTCTCTCTCTCTCTTTCTCTTTCTCTCTCTCTTTCTTTCTTCTTTTCTTCCTTCCTTCCTTCCTTCCTTCCTTCCTTCCTTCCTTCCTTCCTTCCTTCCTTTCTTTCTCTTTCTCTCTCTCTCTCTCTTTCTCTTTCTCTCTCTCTTTCTTTCTTCTTTTTCTTTCTTTTCTTTCTTTCTTTTCTTTCTTTCTTTCTTTCTTTCTTTCTTTCTTTCTTTCTTTCTTTCTTTCTTTCTTTCTTTCTTTCTTTCTTTCTTTCTTTCTTTCTTTCTTTCTTTCTTTCTTTCTTTCTTTCTTTCTTTCTTTCTTTCTTTCTTTCTTTCTTCTTTCTTTCTTTCTTTCTTTCTTTCTTTCTTTCTTTCTTCCTAATCACTCAGAGTTAGAAGAAAAGCTCTCTTTACTGAGAGTGTGGGTATTCGCTGGAAGCAGTATTGATGAAGTGTTCAAAATCTGATGAAAAAAGGTATGAGTTAATTGACATTGTCCAACTGGAAAAGTAAGAATGGTTTCCAGTCTACCCAAAGTTATCCATTCAAGGATGCTGATGAATACCTCACCACCAATGGAATGCATGAGGGCTGGCCAATGAGAAATGGCTGTCAGCTATAAGAGTTGAGAGTTGATTATGGCAAATTAACTGTTTTCTCCTGCACCAGAATTCAGTTTTCTATCCCTTTATCCTGATAGACATTAAGCAAGACATTATAGGTCCCAGTACAACAGACCCTTCTTCCTCCATTTCTTCTATTTTTTCCTAACCCAATTCTTTTTCATAATGCCTGCTTTTTAAACAGTAAGAATTATCTGGCTTCACCCACGCATATGAGTGGTGTATATGTCTGAGTATTTTCCTTGGCCTCTATCTTTCCTCATTAATACTGTACCTATTTGAGATGTGTTCTGTCTTGACAGTATCCTAGAGTTGGATGGACTTATCTTTGAACTTAACCTCTTGGCATCAACTGAAGATGGTCTTTATATGATCCTTTCTGAATGCTTATGGCTTAACCAATCGAAAGTTTAGGAGCTGTAATTTCTCAACTCCATGGTCAGCCATCCAGCAGTAATGGGAAGGCCTAAGGCATTAATCCTTCAATTTCCAAGTAGGTTCCTACCTCTCCATCATACACTCAGTGGGACTAAATGGGACTAATTGGCTACATGGTCCAGGAAGCATCTGTGCTATGAAGACTGGGTCAGCAGAGAAGCAAATCTCTCCACCTCCATGTTGACCAACTCTCTTAGCATAGTTTGTTGAGAAGTTACTACTGATGCTATAACTATGATGCCATCTTTGATATCACCATAGCACATAAGAAAGCCTCATGTCAGCCTGCCAGCATCTTCTCATTGCTCTGGGTTCCAGATGATGAATAAGCTATCATGTGACAACATTTTCTTTTTCCTTCCCTTTTACACCCTGCTGTTTCCTCTGCTCTTTGATAATTCACTGTTTAGACTTCATGAAAATCTCATTTTATTCCTTGTTTGACTCTATACAGTTTCATCGTACCTGGGTAAAAAGTGTGGTACATTACTAGTTAGAGAGAATAGGGCTGAATGTATTTTACTATCAACCCCACTCTGGGGAACCACCAAGATCTTTCTGTCCTTCCCCCTGGCATACTGGGGTTTATAATGCAATATACCCTAATGATGGCTCATGATCTCACCCAAAAGAAACTGTGGGGGAGAAAGTGAAAGGAGGAGAAACAAGTGACTTTGTAAAACCTGTAAGTCTTCCAAATCCTCTGTAATAAGTCTTACAGCTCTTCAATTCCCCAATTTTTTGAAGTCATTGTAACTGTTCTAGCTTGATAGCCTTTTGGTATTTCTGATGGCTTGGACCCATCTCACCAAGGTTGGAGTCCAAAGCCTAATGCTGATTGACTACCTGAGAAGCTGTGTGACAGTTATACCAATGCTGCTTCATGGTTTTCCTTGTATACCATTTGGGCATGCTGAGATTATGGGACCATGGGCTTCTGTCACAATTCCATATCCTTTCCCATGCCTAGCCTTTCTCTTCTGCTCCTCAGATGGGGTAAATAGATTGTCCTAGCCTGTACTTCAGTAGAAACCAGAGTGCAAATATATGTGCCTATAGACATCCAGATGCATGTGAATGTGAACAACTATAATCACCAATGAATGAGCACTGCTGGATTTTGCTCTCACTTTTGAATGGACAAAATTATAATTCCATACCTTTATTCCCACTTCCTCTGGCTAGAAACCAATGCATACCTATGCTGATGGAATTCCCTCTGCTTGTGTAAAAAGGAAGATGAAAGGCATTCTAAATGCCTTCAACTCAACTCCAAGAATACAGTAATTCCGAATCTTTCTAACCCTAAAGCTGTATGTTGGCTGGCTTTCCCTAACTGTTTAAAGTGCTGTATCTGTACTCTGCCTATCTTGTATTATAGTCAATTTTGAGGTCTCCTTGGGCAAATTATGAATTAAGAGGGCTTGGTGGAGTCTGTATATAAAAAATTTAAAATTAGAAAGCTACAATTTGGGGGATTTTAAGCAGTATCTGTATTTTAGAGTGGAAAACAGAATTTGATGATAGGCTTCCCTCATTTGTTTCAGCAAGACCACATTTTGTAAGCCTTAATTTTTCAGACACTAGGTGGGCAACTACTTCCTATGACAGAATTTCTACCTGCTAAGCCAGTGAGGTGTCACAATGCTGATGCTGATGTATCATTAAATAATGTCTTTGTCCAGATATTTATTTACCCAATGTTCAATATCCAAAAGTTTCTGTTCATTGTGTGTGTGTGTGTGTGTGTGTGTGAAATGTAGATATTTTGTTCAAGGCCAAGTATTACAGTAGGGACAGAAATGTCTTCTGACTTCACTTCATGCAGGAGAAAAGACCATGAGAAGAAAGTGCCAAGGGAATACTTCAACTGGGCCCAGGACTGGTGTTAGTTTAGAGAGGATAAACCAGCATTTGACAAACATACTGTGGACCATTGTTATTGTGCTCAGATCCAAGTCTTAGGGTGTGAGTTGTGGTTGTGGGGAGCCATGGAGTTTCCTATGAAGGAAATGGACATTTTTAAACAATAATGTATCATTTTTTCTTTACTTGTACTACTGTTTTCTTGGAAAAAACATTTCCTGTATCACAATTAGGGAAAATAAGATTTCTTAAGGAGAGTTAAGTATTCAGGAACCAGAACCAAGACAGTGCAATGAAGACAGGGCAAGCCATAATCGTTTGGCAAATTATCTCGAGAGCTGAAGCCCCACTCTTGTCATACTCTCAGCATCTATTGAAGAAAAATATCAGTTTTACATACAAACAAAATGGTCACTTCTAGCTATAATTTGTTTAAGACACAAAGTTTTGAACGTGCATCAGGGCATAAACCAAAGCTTGTTTTCAGTAAGTATTCGTGTGTATAGCAGGACTCCAAACAGTGTAAAGCTATAAGGAACTCTTATAGGCACCCTTCTTTTGCTCAAATGTACCTCCATTACCATTGGGAAAAAGAATTTATTGGTGAGGCCATATTCTACTCAGCACTCTCTGGAAATGCCCGATTGTCCCTGCACAAGGAATGGAATAAAAATGATAACACATCTAAACTTCATGAAACATATGCATCCTCCACTATTTATAATCTCAGCCTAGATGAGTGCCATGTCCTGTTGGCAAAGATTTATGTATGTGTTTTATATCCCATGAAACCAGAGAAAGCCATTTTATCTATCCCCTGCCTTTAAGTGGGAGGGTAAATGAGTGAGAGAGAAGCGGGGGTGGGGTTACACAGAGAGACAAAGAAGATCAGTGATATACCAGCTGCATTGATACTGAAATATTTGAACAATGACAATCACCAAACATCTCCGCAGATAACTGGGTCAGTTGCTCCAGTGTAGGATGAAGCTTGGTTTCATTCATCTTGCTCTCCTCCAGGGCACCTAATACAATGTATTGTGTGTTGTTTAAACAGCTGCTCAGTAACTGCTGAATGTTGAATGAAGTCCCCTAGGAACAAAAGTGGGCCATTTGGTGGTAGGTGAAGAGGTACTAGTAAAGGGGTACTGGTTAGAAGGCAGACATACTTAGAGGAAGACAGATCAATAGGTTGACATTTTGCCTTCTCCCTTCCCATTGCATGCATGCAAAGTGCTTGAGTTTTTCAAATTATTTCAAGTCCTTTCCTCTTGTATTCATCCCATCTTTACAGTAGGAGCTCTTAGGACAGATTAGAAAACCCAAGAAGGAACCCAACAAAGCTTGAAAGATTTGTTTAAATGTTAGCTCAGAATGTAGAAAAATGGACCAGCAAAAAGTGTGTGGGATTGGGTGCACTCCTAACAGGAGAGGAAACACAGAAAATTAGTACAGACATTTGGAAATACATTCGGCAATATCTATTGAAATTTAAAATATATACAGCCTTCCACCTCCTATTTTATGTCTCAGTATCTTTCTGGAGATAAATTCATATACATTAACAGGAGGCACCAGCCAAGGGATTTACTGCAGTCCCCTTTAACAGAAATGACCTAAAATTTATCAATAGGGTTAATGCTAAAAAGATAATGTAGCTTTTTTAAAAATGAGGTAGAACTTTATAAAGACATGACAAAACTTAAAGACAAATTGAATGGGAATAAACTCAACAAACCTAGAGAGCAATATATGCCATATGGTATAATTTATTTAAAAATAGAAAAACAGCCCTTGCCAGGTAGCTTAGTTGGTTAGAGCATCATCCTAACACACCAGGATTTCAGATTCTATACCCAGTCAAAGCACATACAGGAATCAACCAATGTATGCATAAGTAAGTAGAAGAACAAGTATCTCTCTCTCTCTCTCCCTCTCCCTTCCCCACCTTCCTTTCTCTCTAAAATAAATAAATAAATAAAATTTAAAAATAGAACAGCAGCTCTAACCCCAACCCCTTCACACAATGTTCTTTTTATATATTTTCATAAATGTAAATGTACAGAAATGTTTCAAGAAGAATTCATGCCAAATAATAATTGTAGTTACATCTGGAGAGTTAGGAAAGCAATCATGGAGAACTTCAGCTTTATCTATAGCATCTTAATTCCTTAGAAGAAGAATATTTCACAAATCACCTATGTTAATTAAAAATAAATTAAGCTGTAAGAAGAAATCACCTGAGATAATAAATGAGACTAGAAAGTGGGAACAGATGAAGAGATTTATGCCTATGGCTTTCTGACTCATAGTCACACCTCTGAGTGGAGTCCATGGACAAAGTGCAGAGATGAAGCAGGTAGATTTAATCAAATGTAGTGGACGTGATGTAATTTGTGACATTCTCTCTGGGGAAAGGAGCTTCAGTCAGTTTTTCCTGGGTCAGGCTCAACCTCTGGAGCAGAATTAGGGATCTTAGGAAGACAGGAAGTATGTTAGTCAGAGTTGAGGATGCCCCCATTACTCCTACACAGTTCAAGTTCACACCAGGAGTAGAATCTAAGTTCATTCTTAGATTAGAGAATTAGGTATTCAGAGAGTTAGGCAACTCTTCCAAAATCACACAGGTGAGGCAGGATTCAAATTCAGGCAGTCTAACTCCAGAGCTCATGACTTAATTTTTAAGGTATTATATTTTTACTAAGTATATAAAAGCCAGTGATAGAGTCATTATAATAAGAAAACAGAGAGGTGGAAAATATCAAATGTGGTGACGGAAGGAGCTATAGAAAAAGTGATGTTTCAACTGGGTTTTGAAGAATGAATAAGAGTTTTATGGGAGGAAACAAGGAGGCTGTTACAAATGCTCTGAGATTGTGTCAGAGAAGCCACAGATATCTGCATAAAGAGAATAAGCACACAGCCTGTGGAAAATGACAGAAGGCAAGAACTTGGGTTGGTTGTGGGTGGAGAGGGGAATGGCAGGAGCAGAGGGTGGAGGGTCTGTGCATTTAATAAGTGGGAGGCATTTGAGCTTAGGCAATGCAAACCTGTGAAAGGTTTTAGATAGAGGAATGAATAGTCAGATTTGCCTTTTAAAAAATGGAGGTCTGATTAGCTCAGGAAAAGACTAGAGGCAAGGAGTTGGTATTTGAAGTCTACATCAATGTAGCCCAGGGCAGGTAGACCTCTAGGGAACTAGGAAAACAAAATAACAGGCCTCTCTCACTTTCTAGTTCTTCCCGAATTATCCAGTTTAATGCTTTAAAGGGCTCCCTTCATGTAGTCATTGTAGACACAGCACGTGAGGTGACCTGTAAACACTGCAAAAGTATAAGGATTCACTCCTCAGAGAAAACTGACCTGAAGACCTGCTGCTTTCATCTCCAGTGACACTTAACGCCTCTGTAGGAGCAAGGGGCAAACCCTTTACATTCTGCAACGGGAGTGATCAGTGAGTCATCATATCTGTCTTTGTATCCTGATCTCTTGGACTCGGTTTGCTGTAACAGAGACAGATCTAGGAAATGGGAATGTTTTCACTGGAGGGAGGAAGTGGACTGCCCTGGGGATAGGCAGGCCTGCCTTGCACATGAGCCAATGATCTCAACTTGTAAAGCACCCATCTGTCGAATCAAGGCTCTGTAACTTATAGAAAGCATTCACATGCATGATCTCATCTTATTTGGGTGAAAGCTGCCGTTCACACCTCTGTCATAGGGACCAAAATACCTTGTGACTTCACTCAGCATGTGGCTGAGGGGTGTGAGGAGCTCAGCCCCACAGGTGGCTGGAAGAGTGAGGAGTGAGGAGGAGGCCCTGGGACTGTATCTGTTCTTGGGGGAAGGAGGCAGCTATGGCTGATGAGTAGGAAAGAACACCAGAAAAGCTTGGGAAACTGTCAAATGGAAAACTCCTGGACATTCTCACACCACTCATTTGATGCATCTCCTTAAGCCATAGCCAACTGGGATGGAAGGGGAGAGGAAGGCACTCCGGGTCCCGGAGCTCTCCTTGAAAGAGAATTGATTCTGCTTCCATAAGAAGTTTCAATGCTTAATCAATTCACAGTAATTTTTTAAAACCTGACCTGATTCTCCCTGCTGTTACTCCAATTTCATTTCTTCTTCAACATAACATCTTTTTCTTTTTTTTTAAGGCTGAATTGTTAAGGGCTCCCAAACCATTTTCTAGATAAATGTGCATATTTGATACCTCAAGGTGATGTGCTGCAACTAAGAGCTGGAGATAAAACTGCAGGACTAAAGGAGAGACTAGACTATGAGCTTACTGAGGACAGGAAAGGTGATAGTCACCTTGGTATTCCTCACACAGAGTCCAGTACCCAGAACATTTTTTGCTTAATGCATGTATGTTGTATGGCAACAACAACAACAACAAAAAAAAAAAGGATAAAGGAAAGGGGAAAGGGAGAGGGTGAAGGGACTGAATCAGGGGTTAGAGAATAAATATACTATATATTTAAGCTCATACTATATTTTTCCCCATAAATTTCCACTCTCTAAATGGGTTATCTCATTCCTCAGGACACACCCAGATTTTCAAAATGCAGTCCACACAATGGGGGAAAACAGCAAACCCAATAAATACAGCCCTGTCTCTGAATAGCCAAACCAGGACTAGGAACCCACACAAAATGCATCCTGTGTACACATTCTTTGGCCTTCAGGAATTGGGTACTAATCTCCAATCTGCCATGTCTTCCTAGTGTGTAGGATGTACTACTGTCAAGAGGAATCTTCCCATATCTCTGGATGAAAAAGAATAAGGGTTAATTTATACCCCAGTGAGTAGAGGGTGGAATCAAAATGAAAGGTTCTCCTCTGGGCAAGTCAGAAAAGAAGTGAGAAAACATGGGGCATGCCCTTGAGGCTGTGGTCTCTGCATAGGTAAAGGTGGCACCACAAGATCATTGTGACTTCTTTAATCTCTAAATCCTGGTTTAGAATTCTTGGAGCATGTCCCCAAAGAACATCAGCAAGGTTTAAAACATCTAGGGACTACTATTTTGCAAAGATCCCTCAAAATCTGAAGCAAATTTCTTTACTGGTAAGATGTCTTCATCCCTTTGGGGTGAGATTTTATTTTTAGGTGGGGAGTGTACTTTAGAACCAACGTTGGTGAGTAACATCAGTGACTAAGCCGTCACTGGCATTTCGGAGTGAAAACAGCATATAGTATAAACGCGCAGGTGCGCATACTCATTTCATACACTACTGCCAGATTTAGAAAGATTCCAAAAATGGATTGCACCATAACATTGTGTAAAAATACGTGTAAAACTTACCATGTGAGATTGAAGTGTGACACTTACTTGGAAGAATGCACCAGTAAAAACAAAATTAGTCTCTTGACCCAGGTATAATCACAAGGGCACGTGGGAGAGTATCCTACAACTATTACGCACACTGAACACAGCAGGGATATCTAGCAGCTTTCAGAAATTGATAGTTGCTCTTCTCTTGAATATGACCCACTCATTCTTCTTTCCCTGATACCAACATGTCTGCCAGGATGAGCCTGCCATCGTTGAGTCTCTTCCTTCTGTGTATTCCAAATGCATATATGTTGTGAAAGCCCTCAGGAAAATATTAAGGATTCATGAGATGAGCCACAAGTATAATTTCTTCAACAGCCTTTTCTCCCTGCTCCCTTCACATCTCCTTTTCTCTTCTCTGAAGAGTTCCAGAAGAGGTTAGATTATGATGATATTAAATAATAATTCCTGATTTTTCAGTTCTTGCTTTATGACCATCTTGGATATAGAACTGTGTTTGCTCGGGGAAAATGGGTCACAGATTGCTGAACTAGCTCTTCACCATGCAGTGGTTAAGAGCTGTTTGTTTTTCAAATACCTTAATTGTATGGTCTACCAGAAAAGAGCAGCGCTGGAAATTATACCTCTGGACTAAATGCAACCAGATGTACAAAAACAACATGGCATTTGAAAAAGATAAATGCCCCACAATCCCCCTGTGGTTGGTTTTATCGCCAGTTAATTTTATAATGGGTTCTTTTGGAGCAAGGGGATAGTTTCCAGGGCTAGGAGTGGTTCCTCAGCAAAATCCAGGCAACCTTCAAGGGGAAGGGTCCCTTCTGCCACCTATTTAGGTAGAATTTGAGTAAACAGTTGGTTTGGGGGCTGGGGTAATGGGTGGAGTTGATGGGAGGGTGGAATTCTAAGCTGAAGAGAATCAACACATCGCTCTTTTTTTTTTTCATATTTGTCATTAGTATTCGTTTTGCAAGATAAAAAAAAAAAAGCAAGAGTCTGGAGTCAATGATGAGAACTGAGAATGTGGGAAGCATAGCATTTAATGATCCAGTTGGTTATCTGCTGGTGAAGTTTCCAGAAGCCAGATTTGCTATGGGAAGAATATTCCATGTTATGTGAGGGTCATGGGGACTCATCAATGGACTAAGGGTGAGACTGTTCCCTGAATCTTTCTTTCTCTTCCCAGGACGATAGTGATAGGGCCATAAACCAGCCCCTGTAAGTATGTCTTAAAATCCAGGAAACTAGGCTGCTGGACTGTTTTCAGTCCATAAGTAATTATATATCATTTCTTGTAATATATAATAAACATATTGGATTCATGGTTGGACAATGATGGAAATGTGGGAAGAAAGTCTAGAAAGAAATGTAAATTGAAGACCTCATTGACCCTCTTCTCATGAAGCAGCTGTGATTTTCTGGGAAAGGTTTAAAGATCTCATCATTTTGGAAAAAAAATGTCTCCTCCACCCCATCTCCAACTCTGCCACCATCACCACCAACAGAAGCCCTTGAAAATGAAGGACAAGATATTTAAGGTGCCTGCATGTATCTGTTATAAAAGAGAAAATAGATAAATTGAAAGAGTGAGACCTATGAAGTCCTGGGGTGTTAGTAGGCTGATAGAGTTAAAGTAAATGGTCAAAGAGTTAACTTTTCTTCCTCTTTTCTTCTAAAAGGGTTTCAGCAATAGCTTTCTGTCTCTATGCCTGTGCAATTTAATAGTCACAGATTTCCAGTGATTACTTCATGTGAACTCCTCATTCCCTTCATAAAACTCCTTTCCTTGAAATTTTCCCTAAAATTCTTGTCCGTAAGTTCTCCCCTTCACCAGAAAACATCAAATTATATACTTTAAATGTCTCCGCTTTATTGTATGTCTATTAAATATCAACAAAGCTGTTTAAAAAAAAGCGCTGACATTTTTGTTGGTCATATTGGATCACAGTCTTTTAAAAAAACTAACTTAAAAAAAAAGTAAAATTTTCATACAGTGAAATACACTGCTGTTCACTGTAAAATTTGATGAGTTTTGATAAACGTATACATCTCTTTCATTACCACTCCAATCAATATTCAGAACATTTTAATCCTTTAAAAAATTTTTTCTGCTCCTTCCAATGAAACACCATACCCAATAAAAAAACACTTCTGATTTTCACTATGTATACTAATTTTGCCTGTTTATAAGATTCAGAAAAGTTTATTATTAATATAGTTTTTACTGTTTTTCACCTGTCCCCTCTCATTCACTTAATCATTTTTAAATTTATTCATATTGTTATAGTTATTATTTTTTATTGTTGCATAGTATACCATTGTTTGAATATCTCGCAATTTGATTATTCATTTTTCGGATCATGGACATTTGATTCAAACCTAGTTTTTGGATGATATAAATAAAGTTGATAAGAACATTCTCATACAAGTCTTTTTGTAGATGTAAGCTTTATTTTCTCTCAGATGAATGAATATATAAGAATGGAATTGCTGGGTCATAGGGAAGATGTGTGCTAATCTTTCACTGAGATATAAATAATATACCATAGAATGTACTTTTTTAAGGTAAAATATTCAGTAGTTTTTAGACTATTCACATGGATGTGTAATGAACACCATTATCTAATTTTTTGGAAGAGTTTGAGAAATATTGGTTTAAACTCTTTAAACATTTGGTAAAATTGATCAGTGAAGCAATCTTGCCATGGGCTTTTATTTGTACAAAGTTTTTTTTTAATTACTAATTATATCTCTTTACTTGCTATAAGTCTATTCAGTTTTTCTATTCCTTTTGAGTCAGTTTTGATAGTTTTTGTGTCTCTAAGAATTTTGGTATAAAATTGTTCATCTTACCTTGTTACAACTGTTTATATCTGCAAGGTTGATAATAATGTCACTTCTTTTATTTATGATTTTAGTAATTTGAGTCTTTTTTTCTTAGTCTAGATCCTGGTATGTCAACTTCATTAATCTTTTTAGTGAATTAACTTTTGGTTTTGTTACTTCTTTCTCTTGTTTTCTACTCTCTGTTTCATTTATGTCCACTACAATGTTTATTATTTTCTTTCTTCTGCTTGCTTTGAGTTTAGTTTGCTTTATTTTTTCTACTTCGGTATAAAGATTAAATTATTGATCTGAGATATTTAAAATGTAAATGTATACAGCTATAAATTTCATTCTGAGCACTACTTTTCTCTGCATCCCATACATTTTGATATATCATGTTTTCATTTTCATTCATCTTGAAGTATTTTCTAATTTCTCTTGTTTTTTTATTTGACCTATTGGTTATTTAGAGTTTATTTTTTACATGTTTGTAAATTTTTCAAATTTCCTTTGTTTATTGATTTCTAATTTTGTTTCACTGTAGTTGGAAGATAAATTTTGTATAATTTTAATTCTATTAAATTTATTGAGACTTATCTGATGGCCTAACATATGGTATATGCTGGAGAATCCTCCATATGCATTTCAGAAGATGTGTATTCTGCTTTGCTGGGTAAAGTGTTCTATAGATATTTGTTAGTACTTATTGGTATATACTGTAGTTCAAGTCTTTAATTTCCTCATTCATCTTTTGTTTGTATTTTCTTATATCCATTAATACAAGTAAAGTATTAAAAACTCTCATTATTATTGTTGAATTATGCATTTCTCTCTTCAATTCTATCAACTTTGCTTTATGTATTTTGGGGCTTTGTTGTTAGGTAGATATATATTTATAATTGTTATACCCTCTTGATGAATTGATCCTATTATCATTATAAAATGTGCTTTGTTTCTAGTAACAATTTTTACCTTAAAGTCTATTTTGTCTGATATTAGTCTGGTCACTCAACCTCTCTTTTAAGTACTGTTTTCATGTTATATCCTTTTCCATTCTTTCACTATCAACCTATTTGTGGTTTTTGAATCTAAAGTGTGTCTCTTGTAGACTGCAAGTAGTTCAATCATATATTTAAAATCATAAGTGATATTTTATTAGTAGTAGAGGTTCTTTTTTAATTGTTCAGATATTTTGTTTTTTATTAGGTTGAGGAAATTTCCTTCTGTTCTTTTTTTTCTTACTTTGAGATTTTTTTCCCCAATTATAAATGAGTGATAATTTTTTTCAAATACTTTTTCTTTGCACCTATTGAGATAATCATGTGATTTTTTTCTTTATTTTGTTAATATAGTTAATTTAAATGTAAAACAATTGTGCATTTCTAAGAAAAACATCACTTGATCTTTATATATATATATATTGCTCAATTTATCTTTGTTAACTTATTTTTTATATTTTTATTTATATTTGCTAATTTATTTTTAAAGGATTTTTGTGTCTGTTCAGAGTGAGAGGATATTGGTCAGTAATTTTCTTTTCTTTCAAAATTTTTGACAGTTCTGATGGCTTTGATAGGTTATACTGCCTTCATAAAACAAATTAGAGAGTGTTTCCCTTTTCTCTATTTTCTGAAATAGTTTGTATACTGTTAATATTATTTCATTCTTGTATTTTTTATAGAGTTTACCAGTAAAAGCAACAGAACCTACATTTTTCTTTGTGGCAAGTTTTCTTATTGCAATTGCAATTTCTTTAATAGAGAGCTACTTAAAATTTCTCTTTTCCTTTTAGTTAATTTCAATGATATGCGTTTTTAAAGATACTTTCCATATCTTTTAAGTTGTAGAATTGTTGACATACATTTGCTCATAATATTCTTTCTTTTTTTTTTAATTTTATTTTTTGGTTTTTCAATTACAGTTGTCCCATTTTCCCCCCATTGCTCCCCCCATTGTCCATGTCCATGAGTCATTTATACACGTTCCTTGACTAAACCCTTCCCTTACTTATCCCCCTTCTTTCCCTCCCACCTCCCCGCTATTGACTGCTATTCTACTCTTTGTCCTATTTAGTTCATTTGTTTATGTTGTTCTTTAGTTTCCTGTATTAGGTGATATCATATGGTATTTTTCTTTCTTTGCCTGGCTTATTCTTATTGTTCTTTTAATATCTGTAACATTCTTGATATTTGTAATTTCTCTCTCTCTTTTTCTTTATTAGTTATGCCAGAGGTTTACCAATTTCACTAATAGCTTCAAAGAACAAACTTTTTTCTTTGATAATTCTATCTATGGTCTGTGCATTATTTATTTTTACTGTCACTAAAAGGAGAAGCTCCCTATCTCAGTTCTTTCATTATGCAGCCAACCCTTAATAAATTTTCAGAAAAACATTCATTTACTTAATGCAAGTATACTTCAGTTTGTCATACTAATTCTTTTTTTGACACTTTCTTTGGTTCGGGACATGGAGAAGCAATGTGGTGTAGTGAAAAATTCTCTCATCTTGGGTTCAAAATTTGAGAGGTGTCATTTTTACCTTCCTTATCCTCATTTGTATGTGTAAAATAGGATAATAATGATTACATAAAATTTATGTGAAGTACCTGGAACATTAACCCTGGCTGGTTTGGCTCAGTGGATTGAGCGTCGGCCTGCGAGCTAAGTGTCGCTGGTTCGATCTTCCAGTCAGGGCACATCAGAGAAGGAAAACTCTGATTCCAAAAAACCTCCACTGCCTTGCGGCATACCTCTTCAGGGGAAAGGCTAAGGGAGTAAACCCCGACAGAAAATCCGGAGCCGGAGTCCCTAAGGCGGTTTGACGTTGCAGTCAACACCGGCAACTCCTGCGGCGCACCTGAAGCCAAGTTGTATTGACTCCGTCTTTCCCTTGGACCCTTCAGCTGCGAAGAGAGGGGGGGTCTGCTGCTTGGGCAACAGCAGACCCTCCATATCACCCTGCCCAGGCTCTGTAGCTTCAGCTCTTAAGAAGCTACACCATTGTCTCTCGAGATGGATGGCTGCCGATGACCTGGAACATACTGGTCATTCTGTGATGGTTGACCTCAGGATCCACAGAAAGTCTTTATTTTCTATGCAGCCTATTGATCAGCAGCTTTATTTTTTTTTAATTGCTGTACAATTGACATATAGCCATATATTAACTTCAGGTATACAACATAATGATTCAATATTTGTATCCAGTACAAAATGATCACAAGTTTAATTACCATTCATCACTATACATAATTACACATTTTGTTTTCTTGTGATGAGATCTTTTAAGATTTACTCTTTTAGCAACTTTCTAATATATAATACAACATTATTAACTATAGTCACATTCCCAATACTTATGTATATTATAACTGGGATTTTGTACCTTTTGACCCCCTTCATTCATTTTGTCCTCTTCTTATCCCCAATAGCTTTTGTTTAACATATAACCTGATTAGACACATTTCAGGTATATCTAGTCTATGATGGAAATAATTCCAAAGTTGAGAAAGCTTTAAAAGTTACTTATAAATATTCTCTAGCACTTACCTTTCTCTGTCATGTGGAGGATGCTAAAGAAAACTGTACTCAGAGTTTAACGAACATCAGCCTGCAATCCAAATGAAATTCTGTCTTCTTTTTTTCAATTTTATAAAAATATCTTGCCCTGGGAGAGCTGTACTCCCTGTAAGCTGGCTGTATCAGTTAGCTTTTCATCTCCAAACATAAATGAATTAAACAATAACTATTTACTTAACTTAGTTGTGTTTCAGCAATTTAGGTTAAGCTCATCTAAGTGTTTCTCTGCTAGCCTTACTGGGTTTCCTCTACATTTTTAGCCACCCGTTGGTCAGCTAAGTAAGCCTGCCTTTGGGGTTGGGCTAGTTGTTGACTGGAGCCATGATTGAGACTGTGCTACTTGTCTCTCCCCTTCCAGCAGGATAACCGGGGCTTGTTCATATGGGGGCTCTGGACTCCAAGAAAACAACAGAGCAAGATCCTACGTGTAAGTTCTTTTCAAACCTTGGATTTATCACATTTGCTAAAATCTCATTGGTGAAAGCAACTCACTTGACTAATCCTATTTTAAAGCAGAGAAGAATAGACTTCACAAGGATGTGAGGCAACTGCAAGGATTTGTGGGCATTTTTGTTATCTACGGCATTGGTTCTGGATGCAGAGGAAGAATATGAGGCCAAGAAGGAGGTGTTCCTCACCAGCCTCATTAGTATCTCCAGGATATAAACAAAGGCATGCCCTGGGTCAGAAAGATGATTGCAACACACCCTATATCACCATCCAGCCAAGGCTCTCATCTGTGAAGAGCTTTCCTGACAAATTAACAAATACATTCCACTTAGGGACTGCTAGAAAAGCATTTGATCCTCTGGATAGCAAAAGCACAAACTTCTTTGTGCTTTTGCTATCACAAACTTCTTTGTTATCTTTCCCCTGTTCTTTTTCTGTTTCTCAACCACTATATTCTCCAGTTCATTTGATATCTTTTATAAGAGCCTGCCATTGACTGTCCTGGACTTGGTCTCTGTGAATGGTTAGGAAAAATGCCAAATACTTGCTGCTTCATCTGAAATGGGGCATAGGGCTCATAAGCCCCAAAGCTAAGATCAAAGAGATCTAACAGGCCAGGCTAAATTCTCAAATCCAATTTTAGATCCTTTGGATTTGAGCCCACAGCATGAGGGCAAGTGTGCACACTTGAACATTCACCACACCTATATTATGCTAACTGTGTAAGAGTGAGGCACCTACCCTTTTAACTGTTTCTCCAACTTATTGTTGGCTAAAAGATGTGACCATGATGTAATGAAGTTTGGATACAATGAGAAGGAATTAGACTAGTCAATAAAAATGATCTTGTGGGGGGAAAAGAAAAACAGTACTAAGTACTGAAATGTATCATACTGGAATGTTGGAAGTCTCTCTTTGGATGATTTTGGGACCTGAGTCCCAGCCACCTGTCTAGGTTGGACTTGGTACATTGGGTGGTTTAGACAAAGGGGGCAGCTCTGCTCTGGTCCCCTGAATTATATATGTTGAGATTAATCTTTTTTCACCCAGCAGTTTCTACCTCTGTCAGCTACTTTTTTCTCCAACACTGCTTCTAATCTTTCCTGGGCTCTGAGATGGCCCTAGAGTGACTCCCCCTCTCTCTTCCAGAGCACAGAGAGGCTGCAGGGTGCCCTCATACCAACTGTGTAGCAGCTGAGAGCCTCATACTCTCAGCCTGCCTCTGGAGTGATTATCAGGAGGTATTTCAGTCCTGTGACCAAGATATGAGCTACAGCCAAAAGGGATGTTGTGATTTCAGAGCCTGGTTACAAGGTGTGATAGGATTTCAAGGTTTTGCAAGTGATTGTTTTTTCCTATTTCTCTCTCTCTCTCTCTCTCTCTCTCTCTCTCTCTCTCTCTCTCTCTCTCTCTCATTGTCCTATTACTTTTAGGAAACCGTTGTCTTTGAAAAGTGTTAAAGTCTTTAATTTATCTTCAACTCAAATAAATGCATTTCAAAAATTTGCAAAGAGTCTGAGAATATTTTTTTAATCTTCTTGCATTGTGGGCATTGAGAAGTACTTAAAAGCAGATTTTCCTTGGGATTCCTCAAAGTCACATTACAACTGACATCAATAAAAATATATTTACTTGGCCTATTATTATGAGCTCCACTCCACTGAGTGTCATGGGAGGTACAGAGAAGGTCAATATATGGATGCCACCCTCAGAGAGTGCCAACGCTACTGAATACATTATTGGACAGTCTAAGTTAGTATAAGATCATTCTGGAGCTGGAAGAAATTTTGGAGAGTTCAAAATGTATTTTACATTTAAGGAGGCAGAGTCCTATAAAGTTTCCCAACTAATTCAGTTTCAGAGTCATATCTGAAAGTAGGTCTCTTCATTCTCAGCCTGCGGGTTATGGCTGTTCTGTGCAGATAAAACAATGTGAGCCTGAGTAGCAGAGAGAGCCACCATGAAAGTCTTCTCATAAATGAAAGGTTGTATTCTAGACCCTATGCCAAGTCTTAACAGTGAGGAGAATTTATGCAATTATAGGGTAGGTACATCGTGGACACCTATTTTTTCATCTGCTCACATACCTCTGGAGAATGGGCCCTCCCACTCATTCTGTTCTACATTCTCCCCAGCTGAATCACTGATCTGGGTTACTAAGTGGGCCTCATGGATGTGACCAAACTTGGCATCTAGGCTGGGTGATTGACTTGAAGGTGGCCACATGAACATAGTCGTTTCTGAGGCTCATTGGAACTGAAACAGAGCAGGCAGTTTCTCTCTATCATGCATAAAACTCAAATGCTGTTGGCTGACAGTCTTTCTTTCTTTCTTTCTTTTGCTCTTTCTTTCTTATTTTGCTTCTTTAATTTTAGGAGTCTGAAAATCTTTAAGATAAGTATTTGTTAATAAAATTGACCAATATCCCTACTGATATAATTAAGGCAACCTTTTTTTAACAACATATACACATTCTCTAAAAAGTTGATAAAGTCCCAGCCACAAATTCACCAACAGTGAAGTGGAAACAAACAAATAAAAAAGTGCCTCTCAATTTACACCAGAAATAGAGTATATTTTGTATCTTGATATTAAGGTGTTGGACTTAAACACTCTAAACCTGCTTTCATGTATCATCACGCAGAGTAAGAGAATTGAATATGGATACAGGTTTCATTACCTTATTTAAAGGGACTGATACAATGATGCCATAAACCTGGAGATGGAACATTACCATAGTGAAGTATTTTCCATTATGCATTTTATCTAGGATTTCGATGGGATTTTATGTGGTGTGGATACAGGATGGGGATGAAAATGTTATTAAGAAGACTGATGATGGACGAAAGGAAGTAACTCATGAGCTTTGCCTAAAGATTTCTATGCTTCTGCATGCTCCGCCCTATGGAAGATAATAACCATCTGTTCTCCTTGTCCACTAGGGAGTGAGCAAGGGGATACTGGTTAATAACATGGCTAAGGAGATTCAGAGTACACAATGAATTTCACAACTGACAAGTTCCTTGGACACTGGAACCATTGACTAAATGCTCTCAGTGGGGAGAAATGCCCTTCTTTGGGGCCCATCAGGCACATCTGTCTGTCAGAATATAAATGCAGTGCTACCCAAAGGGAAAAGAATGGACAGTTGATGGCTGGATTCCTGCATTCCAGCCTGGCAATATTTATTTTAAATCCCAGTTCTGTCCTGAGAAGGAGAGGCAGATTTGCTACCATGCCTTTGAAGACGTCCTTCTCTTTTTATTTTATACTCCTGAAAAGAGAGAAGAATGAAGAAACTTCTCAGAAAATCACATATGTCTCATACTTCAGTTATTCACATGAACAATATGTATTTAAAGACAGAAACATTTACACTGGAAATAACTATCATAGTTCTTTCTCGTCAAAAAAAATGTGTGGCATAGAGAGTGTTAATTTTTCTCTTGACTCATTTTAATGATAACCTAAGAAAAGAATTTATAAGATACTTAGAAGAATCATAGACTAAAGTGACTTATAATTATCTTGAAAATTATCTAATGGATAAGGAAACTGAGTCACAGGGACACAGAATGGTCACAAGAATGACTCAAGGTTGTTGGAAAGATGTTAAAATAAACAAACAAAACCTCTCTTTTTCCTTAGGGTGAGGAAGAGTAGTGGAAAATCTCTTCCCATAGGTGAAGAGTAAAAATGCTGCCTTTAAAGAGACGAAAGGGAGAAATAGTTCCAGTGGTGGCAGTGACTCGTAAAAACCGAGGACACAGTTTCACAATCAAATACGCAAGATGGATGGAGAAGGAGTGATAGAAGCAATTGAATCATTTGTCACTTACAATTGGTAGGTGTCAATTCTTTAGCTAAGTAATGCTGAAGTGTCTGTTTCTTTTGGGAATGGATCACAGGTACATTATATACACATTTAACTCCAAAGCTGAGAGTAAAAGTAACTATTTATTGGAAGATGACACACTGGTGTCCAATGTAGAAATTTTCCAGAGGGTTTTCTATGCTAATTTTATGTTTATTTACTTACTTATTTATATTTATTGCTTTGTGACTGCAAAGTTTTACAATTAAAGTTTTTATACCCTGTGAAAGATGTGATTCCACTCTAGTAGCTAATTTCTCCAACTGGACTGATTGCCTAATGGCCAACACTTATACATTGACTCTAAAAATAAAACAAGAAATTTCCACCTAAGGAATCTCTAGTTTTCCAAGTATATTTAAAGGACTACAATAACAAATTAACCTTTATAGACTGGTGTTCTGATTTGTATTAGACAATAAGCCTTCCCTCTGCCTAATGAAAAACACCAACCCATTCCTGGATCTCAGCTGTAGCATGACAGCCTGTGTTTATGTGTATACACCCTAATTCTCTTTCCATGACACAGTGGTGGAAGAATCAGGAGAGCTGGCCCCTAGGCCAGGATCAGCCATCAGCACTCTGTGTGATTCAGGTAAACAAGCTGAATACGGGCCTCTTCCTGGCTAACTCACTATCTAACAGAAAACTTGAAGGATTTTGAAAAAAGATCTAGATGATGATTGGATATCCTCTACTAAAGCCCTCTTTAAGCACTCATTCAACTTTTGGTTTTGTAAGACTCTGGATGATTTCAAATTTGAGCACAAAGCAAAACCAGAGGTCTTATAGGATATTGGTCAGGAATAACCTTTAGGATCATATCCCCCTTTTGTCACTTACTAGCTATGTTACCAATGTTTTACACCCTCTAAGCCTGTTTCCTCAGCTGTAACCTGGAACAGTATAGTCATCTCTCAGTATGTGAGGGGGGCTGTTTCCAGAACCCCTTGGATAACAAAATCCACAGATGCTGAAGTCCCTTGTGTAAAATGGCACAAAACAATGCAAATAGTTGGCTCTCTGCCTCTGTAGATTCCTGACCGCAGATTCAAAATACTGTTTTTGATCCAGAATTGGTTGACTCCTCAGATGTGAAACACAAGAATATGAAGGACTGATTGTGTATTTTTTTTTAAATCCACATGTAAGTGGACCTGCATAGTTTAGCCTGTTATTATGCAGTCCCCAATTGCATCACATAATGACAGTAATAATTGTAACGACAACTACAATTCTTTCAACTTCTATTATGTTCTAGACATATATATTATGTATATAAATATAAAATATGTATGCATATTTTAGTACTCATTTTAATCTTTCAAGGTAAGGATTATTACTTCAATTTTATAGATTAAAAAACTAAAGCTCACAGAGGTTAAGTAGCTTGTTTCAAATCATATTGTTAGAATAATAGAGCCAAGATTTAATTCCAATGTGTCTGACTTACTATGTTGTCTTTCCCCCCTCATGTATATGTAAATTCCTGGAATGTTTAGCATAATATGTGCTCAGTAGGTGCTCAATAAATACTGACTAGTTGATCAAATAGTGCCCTGATGAAGCCTCACTTCTCAGGGATGATGTAGTGGGCAATAACACACGCCCTCTGCCTTCACTTCTTTCTTCCCTTTGTACCAGAGAAGATAGTGGCTGCAGAACAATGAGGTCAAAGCTGTTTCAGGCTCAGAATTAGGGAGTGTGTTCTCCAGGTTCAACCCCACTTCCTTTCAAAGAGCCAGGCTCTGCACTCACCTTTCCCTGGTTGTCCCTAGAGTCCGGGTCACCTGCCTCATTGCCACCTCAGGTTGAGAGGTGTCCAGGCTGCCTTGGGATTGCTGAAGGCACCAACAACAACGTACTTTTGGATGCCAGGCTAGAAGGCTGAAAAGAGAGCAGGCCAGAGCATGCCAGGGTGCTCCAGAGCTGTCCTCCCCAGTAGGCTTCAACCCCATGTCCTGGGGCTGCAGAAGGAGCTGGCACCTGTCAGCTCCCTTTCCTTCATCTACAGCACACCATGCATGACACTTCACACCACAACCCCACCGGAGCCCAGTGGGTCACCTGTGATGAAATGGGGATATTGGGCTGTGTCTACCCAAAGTCACCCAGACAAGAGGGAAGCTTCTAATATGGGCCCATCTGTCTTCACAGCTCATGGACTTTTTCTGTAAACTGCACCCTCTACCTCTACCAGGAACTGAAAGATTCGGGGTCTTTATTCTAGTTCAGCACAGCACTCATCTCGGGTGTCTTCCATGTCTCTATCAAATGCACATGCAAACCCTCCCCTTCCACCTCCAGGTCCTTCCCACCTCACATTACTTTTGGGATTCTGTGTGCCATAATAGGTGAGTGCAGCAAACATCTGATGGGAACAAGAGATGAGAGAATTTATTGCCAATTCTCTGTTTATGTGTCTGTACATTTACATTTTACTCACTCAGTTCCCTAAGATTTTTTAGGTAAACACTGTCAATGTAAACACTGCCTCTGGCACCCCCTCCAAAACATACAAGTCTCTTACAGCTGGAGGAATACAGAAGATGCTCAACACATATTGAGGATGTAGCATGTTCAGAATGAAGTGAGATGATAGAAGTCATTTGGACCAACACTCTCTCTTTGGAAATTGAAGCTTGGAGGAGCACAGGAAGTCAGCCTGGGGTCAGAGTCTTGCCTGCTGTTTCTTAGGACAGGACTATGTACAACCACTGCTGTCTGCAGAGTTTTTCAGACAATGCAGTCCAAGGTGGACAAGGATGCAGCTGATTTCAGGTGTGGGCTGATTTCTCTCTCTGAGATAGTAGATTTTTTATTCTATGATTTTTTTGAATTATTACTAATATTTTTAATATTTTATGAACTAATACTGTGTAAGATGTCCAAAGAATATGAATAAGGAAGCCACATAAAACCAGGTACACTGACCTTTTTGGTTTTAAATTACATTCTGAAGTTAACTCCTGTTGGCCTGAAAGGGAACTTGAAGGGTAAAGTTCATTAAGGCCTCATGTAATGATGCTTATACTCTAACACTAGAGTACTTTTTAATATTATGAGACTTTTTTTTTTTTTTTTTACATTGCTTTACTTTCTTGTTTCCAAAACTTTGTGAGCTAGGTGGGGCATGAATTATCTCAGTTTCACAGATAAATAGCCCAAGGCCCAGGCAGTGATGCAGACGTCTCCCATGGTTTCCGGCGCAGGCCATCAGCCAGGCAGAGCAGACATGTAGAGCTTGGGAAGGCAGGTCAGGGAATGGGGGTGGTATGCACTGGGAAACATAGGGGCATCTTGCAATGTGGGTGCTGCTGACCAGGACCTTTTCGTCTGCTCTAGGACCTCTTGGTCCCAGCCTTCTCCATATCTTCCTCAGAGAAAATTCCAGTTTAAAATGAAGTCTGACATCACAGCTTCTCTGAGGCCGCTACCTAAAGAGGGAATGATATAAAATTCCCTCAATTTTTAGTGTATATCTTTTCTTTTCGTATAATATTTTATCATACCACATTTTGTGAAGTGTTGGCTTGTCTTTCTCCTAAGCACCTTGAAGGCAGAATTCGCATCATTTTGTTTCTTCTTTATATATACCACCTTGCCTAGGACAAGGCTGGCTAATATTAGGACCTTCATTTATGATGCCATGTGACCAGCTGGTTAGGCAGGGTACAGAGGCCGTATATCAGAAGATTCAGGAAACTCCAGTAGAAGAAGTAAAGTCACTCCTGGCCGAAACTTTCACCACTCTCTTATTGAGAGTACCCTATTAACTACTAACCTTAATAGTTAAGACACAACTACAAATGATATGTAGACATATCCAGTGTGGTTTCTATCAATTAGCAAATTTTATAATCACTGTTTGTTGTAGTATAGATGTATTCATTTTGGATAATTAAAGTAACCAATATTTGTTGGACTCTTTCTAAGCAATACATAGCTGTTATTTCATTGAATTCTTGCAACTACCTTAGCTTTGTTTTATAGATGAAGAAATTGAGGCTCAGAAAATATAAGCAATCTATAGGATGAAAATACCTGAACCAAAAGAATCAACTGATTATTATATCCAAGATTCCAGGACTCTGAGTGAATAGACCAAGTTAATAGTTCCTTTTTACATCTGCTGGGTTTATTTCTGATTTCTATACAATAGTCTTCTATGAGCAGCATGCTTATAGCATTTTACTTAATTATACATTATTCTCAAATAGAGATGAAATTTTTTATTATAAAAGTATCACATGCTCACTATAAAATATCCCAACAATCTGGAAAAACATAAAGAATACTGCTCCCCAATGATTTCAGCAGCTTGAGAAAAACCACTGTTCATTTAGTGAGGTGTGCTTATTTAGATTTTTTCCTGTGCACATATACCCATAATACACACATTTTTCTTCAGTGAAGTAGTACTAGACATGTTTTGTAAACTTCTCTTTTTTCCTTAATACATAGTAGCTATATTTCTATTATTAAGGTTTATAAATACATACTTAACAAATGGTAAATCATTTTTAACAGATGGTACTATTCTATCAAATAGGTATATCATGATCATATATATATATGTTGTGTCCCATGCGTTGTTATCATAAAAATGCTATAGTAAAACCTGTGAAAATCTTTTTCCTTTTGGGCAGGCTCAGAAGCCACCATAAGAGTCCATGTTTCAATTTGCATTTCTTTGATCATTAGTGAGACCAAACATCTGTTTGTCGGTTCACTGACATAATGTAGTATATTTTTTGTAATACTTCTTCATTCCCTTGTCTTCTTTCTTACTTGGGTATTTCTCATTTCCATCTTAGTTTCTAGGAGAAATTTTAATAAGACAGTTTTCTCTGTACTGTCATTTTTGTTACAAAACATGGGTAGAAGTAACCTCAGAGATCCTTTAGTATAACCCTCCCATTTTACAGATTAAACTGTCTAGAGAAAAGAGGTGACTTATCAAGATCTCATAATTATATCCCTGATTTTTCCAGTGATTCAGTAAGACATATTGATTCAGGTCACTTCTATTTCTATTATACCACACTGCCTTTTTTTCATAAATCGAAATATAATTCTAAATTGACCAGGATTTGATATCACAGAGAGCTTTCTGCAAAGAAAGTAATAATAGAAAAATAGCATTTTAGTTAATTTTTTGGTCTTCTCTGCCTTTTGCCTTTTTCTACCCAAGATTCTGTTTTTACTAAGAACAGAAGAAGGAAGCACTGTGGAAGAGGTAGCAGTGTTACAAACATGGCTACAGATGTTCTGTTTGGAGAAAGGGAACTAAACATTTGAGTCTGATAAAAATTTCCTGGATATCATATTTTTTTTTACTTAATAAATATGGTGTTATTCTTTGTACCATTATGTAGATACAATTTTCTGTGGTGGATGAGGGCTTCCCTAAGAAGCTGTTAATGGCATGGTGTCTCTGGCTGGGAGGATATTTGAAGGCCGCTATCTTGATCTGATGCATTCTTGCATCTGTTTTTCATGCCTTTCCAAAATGAAATTCCATTTGCTTCCCCTTTGTTACAGGGAGGGAAATGGAAAAACCCAAATTTAAGAACCATGATGAACAGAATGTACACTTGCCTATCAGCTTTTATAGATAGACTTCTTGTGCCTCATTTATTTTGGGAGAAAAATATTACTACAGGGAGGAAAAGAACTGTGTTGAGGAAGCAATAATAGATGTCAATTGAAAAAGGAAAAAAGTCAAGTGGGGGTAGGGAACTCATTAAAATGTATCACTCACTCATAGATGGGTCCAGACTTCCTCTCTTAAGAAAAATAGGAACATGTGGAAATCCGCTTGTTCATTTGTGCATTGCAGAAAACAGGGGGAAAGGGGACCCAGACTCCCCAAAGGGGAAAAATCAGGAGAGAAGTAAAGCAGGTGTTTCCTGCTACCTGCACCTCAGAGGAAAACTCAAGAGCCCTGGGAAAGAGTTTTCCACAGCTGCACAAATCGAAGGAAGCCATACTTTTCTATCAGCCATAATTCAGAGGTCAGACACATCAGCCATCACCTCCCAGACTTCCTCTCACTGTCTCTCTCAATTTCTGATGGAGCCCACTTAACTTCAAACTAGCAAAAAGTTAATACAGATGTTAATGTATGGACAGCTTCTTTCTACCCTTCTTTCTCAGGTTATCTGCTTTTTCTTTCTCTTTTTGATGTACTTATCCATATCAATCTTTATTTTCTTTCTCTATTAGTCATGAATAGGATGTTACATTAATCTAACATGTGTTGGTTTTTCACCTAAAATAAAAATGAAAACAAAAGGTAAAGTGAAATATCCAAGTGGAATAGTATCAGACTTGCAAAGGCTCTGGGCCATTTAGCTGTAAAGAAGAGGTTATTTGCTCTTCTAAACTTTTAATTTGAAAACCAAGACATTTGTGGGAAGCAAATTTTAATATTTACATTAATATCTCAGCTACATCTTTTAACATTTCTCTCTGTTTTCTCTTTCTTTCTCTCAATCTGTAGCTCACTCTCTTCTTTCTTTCTTTTAAACAGTAAAATATCCTGGAAGAGTAATACAATTGATGTGTGTGTGTATAACAGGCATTTGAATATCAGAAGATAGCAAAAAAAATTTAATATATATTTGGATATTTTAGATTAAGGGAGAGCAAAAAAAAAAGATGAAGGAAAGGAAAGCAGAAGATAAAAGCAGTGAAGAAGAAAAAAAAGGAGGGAAGAAGAAAAGAAGGAAAAGAGAGAGAAAGAGACAGATGGATGAGCTGGGACATTCAACTACAAAGAGAAAATGCTATATATCACCCAGATGTTTTGTCTACAGTGGGCCAAACATCAGGCTTTTGGGAAACACTGGGAAGATACAATGCTCCTTTCACTGCACAGACAACTGTTGACAGGCCTATCGCCTCTCTCTCTGTATGTGTCTATTCCTTTCAAGCCTTTTTGTGGTTGAATTATAAAGGCCTGTTTAGTGGGTGGGGTGACGTCACACTGACCACAAAAGCTTATATTTCCTGCTACTAAATACACAGCCCCTGCTGACGAAGCGGTCATTACAGAGCAGGCTTGTTCTGTAGGGGTCACCCTGAGTGGGGAGAAAGGCACTGGGGGGAGGGGCCCGGTGGAGAGAGCAGAGCCATTATTCCCAAGTGTGTCTGTCTGCCTGCTGATCCACATCTTGTTAGAACCAAGCGATGAAAATAGAAGTCCCTTTGTGTTTCCTGCAGAGCTTTGTCTCTCAGGATGCTGGGGCGTCCTGGGACACAACACGGTGGAGAAAAAGGAACAAATGGAATCCAGGTCTGATTCCAATCTCTCCATTTATACGTGGAGTGATTTTTACCTCTCCGGGTCTAATCATTACAATCTCCATTCTACTATAGAGCAAAGAGCCTTATGCCGGGAGAAAATGAGATCATGCATTTTAAAGTGATTGGTTTTATTTTTAGGGTGCTATTCAAATCTTAACATTATTTCTTTGGTGCTCTCACTCACTTCCCTTGCGATGAATAGACACACTGAAAATTTTCGTCTCAGGGAAGAGAGAGCAAAGAGGTTTTATTTTTGCAAATTCCTTTTTATTACATTTATTTTTGCAAAGATCACTAGCTAAACACGTTTTTTAAAATGAAGGGAAATAAATTTACTAAGTGGAAAAAGAAGACTCGTTAAGTTGAGCAAAGGAAGCCACACTAAATACTATGGGATCACAGAGGAAGAAGAGAAGATATGGGTAAGATTTTCTTGGAAAAAATAGCACTTGGGTTGGGTACAGTGCTTAAGAGCATGGTAGGCAGAGATAGAAAAAGAATCAGTATCACATGGGTCATACTTACAAACTCCTAGGTACCACTTGAAATTAAACCAGAGTGATCTAAGTAAGTCTTTGGTATCCCAAACTTCAGGTGAAATGAAACTATAAATGTGTAAACAAGTTAATTTTGACATTTAGAGAAGTGACAATCCACTGCTCAGCCAAGACCATACAGAACTGTCCGACTCTGAGTTCCGAGCTTTTGACAACACAGGACTGAAATTTCCCACAATTAAAAAAAAAAAATTTCCCTTTTGCTGAGGGGATTATTTCACTTAGGGCTTCAAACCCCAAAAGGACTTTGGAATGAATCCATTAGATATTCATTGAAAGGAACCATTTGTCATTAGCCATATAATTTAGGTGGTCTGGACAACCAATCTGGATATTCCAGAGGCTGACAACTTCCTGCAAGCCAGGGTTGTCTAGATTGGTTCTCCATATAAACCAAAACATGAGAAAATTGCCATGTTGTATTGGGCCTTGTGTGCCCACGAGACCCTTACTGGGGCACACTTTCTGCCAGAGCCACCAGCTAACTTTAAGGACCTCCCATAGGCCCAAATCCAGTTCAGTTCACCTGATCGGATGCTATGGCTGAGTTGGCCTGTCTGTTGTGCCCACAAGCTGCCCTCCCCCTGGCTCAGACATAAAGCCTAAGCTCCATTAATCATTCTTTTCCTGGAGCTCACTAGATGAGCTCCTGGCTAGGGATAGAACTATCATTTTCATTTCCTAACTTTAAAAAAGAGTTTGTTTGGTAACAGAGAAAAGACAGGCCAGAAGGCAGCTTCAAAGTCTCGCCATAAGGGAAAAAGTTCAGAGAGAAGGGCCTGAGCCACTTTCTTCTGAACTCACTTCCCTTGTAGTGCTGGGGAGTGTGCCAGAAGATGAGGTCTGTGCTGGGAGGAGAGCCTGAGACTTGCAAAGAGGAAGGCCACCATCATTTTGGGGTGGCTTTAGCTGTTAAATGCAGAGCTCTGAAAACAGAGCTGAAGGAATCAAGAGGTTCAAGGGCAGCTTTAAGCTAATTAAAGAGTTAAGAAATAGGGACTGTGAAGAAGTTGGTGGCCAGAACTTAGTAAAACATAAAATCATGAGAAAAAAGTCACTAAAGATAGAAGCCAAGCAAGCAAGTTGATCAAAGCCAAGTCAAGTAGCCAAGATATCTTTAACAGACTCAAAATACCTGACACTGAAAAGGACCTAAAAAGCGAGGCCATGTCATATGTAGATCAATTCCAGGAAAAACAAAATTCCTGAGGAGAGAGGTTGAGATGGAGCCAGAAAGAAGAAGGTGAGAGTACTCATGGTCCATAGCAGAGGAAAGGAGAGACAGGACAATGCCCTGGCCAAATGGTAGGACAGTGGAAGTAAAATCAAAATCTAGATGTTCCTGAGAGCACAAAAATGAAGGTCAAGGAAATAGGTAGGTAAAGTAACCAGAAACTAGGAGGAGGGACGCATCCTCCTTAGTAATTTCAACAAGAACTGCAAAAAAATTTATCCTGTGACTGGAGACTTCTTCACAGGGATTAGGTGCTGTTGTAGGTGTTCATTGCCTCCAAAGAGCTAAACCCTGATTTAGAAAAATAACCCTCTCCTAAACTTTCCTCCTTCAGCAAGAATCTCTGGTTTTCCCAATCAAGTAACTCATTCCCATGACATTCAGTCTGAGTTATTTTATCTGTCAATCTATCTACCTATCTATTATCTAGTTATTTTAATGGATAAGTATGTGTATATCCCATACATAGTTAAGACACAAAAGGGGTCATTTCTTCAGAATATTTAACACAATTGTTGAAAGTGAAGAATTCAGGCCTTCAGTCTAGGGTTTGATTTCCATGATTTCAAGCAACCTGCTTGACAGAATATTTTATTTTTCCCTGTGTTAATTCACATTTGGCTGAATTAACATGACTGACTGTTTTGGCATTGTGTAAACACTTTTTCATTGACCCAAATAAGTTGTCAGTGATATTGCTCAAACTAATTTATGACTTAATTACTTGAATATTTTGCTTTTAAAATGATCTGATAACATTGTAAAGACTTCTATATTTGCGAGGGGTTCTTCAGTGTAATCTCTTTAGCCTGAGACTAGTTTTCCTGAATCTTGTGAAGTATAGAGTATTTCAGCAGCAGAGACAATACCACGGGTGACTCCCAATGTAAATCTCATGATCCGGAGAGAATCTTGTGACCAAACACAAGCCTCATTAGATGGAAGTCTTTCCAAAAGTAGGTGCAGAAGGATCCCATCTATCTAACTCCTCCTGTTTGCCCCAACAATCACCATGTTGTCCATCTTGTTTTCAGAACTCAGAGCCTAAAGAACCACCTCACTTTTTCTTAGAACTTCAGGAGTAGACCTTACTCCTATTCATTTTCCTAGTTGTATGTGAAGTTTACTGTGTTTAACATAACTCAACCTTAACATCCTAATACATATTTCATAGCCAATAATTCTGTTAATATTCATGGTTACATATGTATCTCAGACACAGACTTAGGACACAAAACTGATGTGGCTTTCTACTATTGTCAGTGAAACGTCAATACTAACCCTTGCTTTGTGCTTTGGGTCATAAGTAGAGCTAGGTCCATGTAGTAGTCTAGTGCCCTCTTGTGGCTTTCAAGGCAAGAATCTTAACACTGTAGAATTAGAGCTCTCTGTGGAATTACAGGTTTAAGATAGCCATTGCAAAGTTAACTCATATTTTCTGTCTTTGGTCTCTTAGTAATACCATCTCCTCCTGCAAAGCAGGGTGGTTTATGATAGGAGCATTTTGCTGTGAGCTAAGAAGAACCCTTTGGAGTGTGGAGATTAGTTCAGGGTGTGGACTAGAAAACGGATTTTCAGAATATAGTACAGTACACTGTTTTGACATTAGTGGACACATAGTAGATGGCCAGTACATGTTGATTGAAATCTCTTTATTAACCTGATTATTCTTTCTAGTTTTTCCACTCACTTTTACATTTATCCATTCAAACTTTTTTCCCATCAAATGGTTTCAGATAATTTGTATGCTTAATCTGAAATCCAGAGAAGACTTATGAGGCATATAGCAAGCAACATAAAAAGTTTGAAGATTTTTCGGAACTTCCGGCCAAAATGGAGGCCTAAGCTGACACTCTCTGTCTCCTTCCACAACTAAGAAGAAATACAACTACCACAAAATCAGAAATAACCAGAAGTTCCAGAAAAGAAAATAGAGCTACATGGAAATCCAACATATGAAGTTATAAAGAAGTGTTGCTCATCTGGACGGGTAGGAGGGGTGAAGCCGGGGTGGCAGCAGCTGTAGCTATGGCAGCAGATGGCAGTAAGCATAGACACCGGTATTTAAGGGGAGGTGAGAAGCATCTGGGGAGCACCCCCAGCTGCAGGCCAAACCTGTCAGCCCGTTATTCCAATGCCAGGGAAGGCAGACCTCCATTACCTCTGACTGTGAGTGCTGGAGGGTGAAGAGACAGAGGAGGAGGCTCCTGGACTCTCAGCAGAGAGTGAATGGCAGGAATCCATCTTGGACCCCTGCCCCCACATGAAACACCAGTGTGGTGAGAAGGGTCACCTGGTTGTGAGGAGTGCATGGGGCTCTGCATAGAAGGTGTGACAGCCCCCCCCCCCCCCCAGGAAGCAAAGGTAAACACAAAACTGTCAGGATGGCACAGATCATGATAGAGATCGAAGTGACACAGCTGACCAGACAGCAAATATCTAATCTAACAGCTCAGCAGATAGGAAATGTTTCTGTAGCACAGTTCAGAGCTTTGGTTATATGAATGCTTATAACCTAACAGCAGATCTTAAACAAGACGAGGAAGGAATGAAGACTAGCCCTGCTGAAATGAATGAAAACACATACGAAACTAGTGGTGAGGGAAAGAAAACCATGGATCAAATTAACAAATTGGAACATAGGGAAGGAACAAACAGTCAACCAGTGCAGAAAGAGGAAACAAAAAGTGAGGAAAATGAGGAGAGGCTCAGAAATCTATGGACAGCTATAAGCGGGCCAACACCCAAATCACAGGGTTGCCAGAAGGTGAAGAAGAAGAACTAGAAATTGAAAAATTATGTGAAAAATTAATGAAGCAGAACTTCCTTAACTTGGGGAAGGAAATAGACTTACAGGTCCAGGAAGCACAGAGTTCCAAAAAAACTGGACCCAGGGAGAACCACACCAAGACACATTATAATCAAAATGTCAAAAATTCAGGATAAAGAGAGAATCTTAAAAGCAGCAAGAGAGAAGACGAGAGTCATGTACAAAGGTGTCCCAATAAGATTATCAGCTGATTTCTCAAAAGAAACTCTGCAGGCAAAAAGGGATTGGCAAGAACTATTCAAAGTAATGAATAGCTAAGTGCTGGAAACAACCTAAGTGCCCATCTGTAGATGAGTGGATTAAAAAACTGTGGTACATTTACACAATGGAATACTATGTAGCAGAAAGAAAGAAGGAACTCCTGCCATTTGCAACAACATGGATGGAACTAGAGAGAATTATGTTTAGTGAAATAAGCCAGGCAAAGAAAGAAAAATACCATATGATATCACCTAATACAGGAAACTAAAGAACAACACAAACAAAGGAACTAAATAGAACAAAGAGTAGAATAGCAGTCAATAGGGGGGAGGGGAGAGGGAGAGAAGGGGGATAAGTAAGGGAAGGGTTTAGTCAAAGAACATGTATAAAAGACTCATGGACATGGACAACGGGGAGGGATATGATTGTGGGAGAGGGGGTGGGTTGGGTCGGGGAGAGAAATTGGGGGAAAAGGGGACAACTGTAATTGAAAAAACAAAAATTAAAAAAAATAAAAAAATAAATAAATAAAAAAGAAAAGCAAACACCTACAACCACAATTACTCTATCCAGCGAAGCTGTCATTCAAAACAGAAGGGCAGAGAAAGTGCTTCCAGGACAAAACAAAACTGAAGGAGTTCATCAGATCCAAACCACTGTTATATGAAATGTTAAAGGGACTTGTTTAGGAGAAAGAGGATCAAAACTATGAATATTAAAATGGAAACTGTATCACAACAACCAACAACAGAAGCTAGGGAATCAAAAGGAAGGCAAACTAAGTAGGCAACAAGAGTGGGAAAAGAATTATAGGTATGGGAAGCATATTGGGGGGAAGTCAACATGGAGGGGTAAGGGGAGAAATGGAGGGAGATAGTACAGGAATTAAGAAGCATAGTAGGAGGGAGAGGAGTAGACAGGAAGATGTTGAGAAGAACTATATGCACAACCAATGGTCATGGACTAAGGAGGGGCGGACAACTGGAAGGAAGGGGGTCACTGGGTGGAGGGGAACAAAGGGAAGAGAAATTGGGACAACTGTAACAGCATAATCAATAAAGCATTTTTTTTTTAAGTTTGAAAATTTTTCATGTGAATAAATAAAATATTCTATATGGCTCCATAGGGACACATTGTGAAAATTATTGATGTTGGTTTAATATAAGGAAGAACATTTTAATGATTGCAATTGTATCACCTGTTTAAGAATAAACTTCCACCCTTTGAAACAGTGTACTACAGATGGGTTAATTTGATTTGAAAACTTGTAAGAAAATTGCTCCATTTGACTAGATGATGTTTGATAAAAATATTACATTTCTAGAATTTGAAGAATCCACAAATATATCCAAGAAAGAACACAGCTTCCTTTGATTGCTAAATTAAATCATTTTCAGAGTTAAGAAGTCCACTTATGTTCAGTATAAAGCCGATACATTGAAAATTCATATCTAACATCACCATTTCGAGGAAATCAAAGTGTGTGTGTGTGTGTGTGTGTGTGTGTCTGTGTGTGTGTTTATCCAACTTTATTTTCATAATTTACCTGGTTCTGATTTACTAAATTGAGGACGTTTGGTGCTTTTTTTCAAAACTGATATTCTGTCACTTAACTGCTTTCCATTTTTACTAAATCTTTTCCATTTTTCCCTAATTGTGTATTATGACAGTTTATGTATTAGAGAAAAATAGGCACATATACTTGATTCTGGTTATATGGCATATGATAAGTATATTAAAACATATTTATTAAAGCAGTTAATCATAGTACAGAAAAAAAAAGAAGAAGAGTCAAGAATGTAATTTGAGAAGATTATTTGTGAAAGATAAAAGTTTGATTTTGTCACCCCAAATTGCAGGGACAATGGAAGCCACCATTTTTTTCTAGCTTATACCAGCTTAAACTGGAGGGTACAGGAGATAACATGGTTCTTCCCAGCATAATTTCTTACTTTTTGTAAACAGTAAAATTGTTTTAGAGGTACTAACTTATTTGAATTTTTATTACCACTATTGTTTTGGTTATTTTTCTATGTAGTCAATGCAATCTCCTTTATACTTTTTAATCTGTACCCTAAACATCAGAGAGGAAACAGCTAATCCAGCACGTCCTGCAAAGGGTCAAAATTAGGTTAAAACTAGATGCCATTGAGTTTTAATCTTTTGCATCCACAGTTTGAAGGTAAGTTAGAGAGCTGCTTACCCCTAGCTCCCTCTGTCTACCCCAACGACCTCATTAAACTTGTTACATTGGGATCAGGGATAGAGGAGTTGGAGAGTTTTCCAGGGTAAAAAGCCGATTCACCCTTGCTAGGCCAAAACCTCGAAGATCTTAGGGTTCAAGAAAAGTTCAGGTCCAGGACTCAAGTTTGTTTGTGGTTTCCCTCTCCTCCTTCCTTAGAGTAGTTCGTCTACCCTTCATCCTGACAGAAGAGCCAATGGCCCATGTTACAGACCTTGTTGACAGCCCTGGGTTATAATGGAAGATTTCTCACCCCTTCCCACCTCCGTGGGAGAGACACACTGGATTTTCACCAGCCTGTGAAAAAACCCACCCACCTGTTTCATGGAACTATTTCAAGGTCAGAAAAAACAGCCTTATTCAGCTGTGCCATATGGGAGAAAAGAGACAGTATTTTTCTCCATATGGATTTGTCACACATTAATAAGAAGCATTTGCTGTCTTTCTCAGCCAAATGCCTTGATTCCTGAAACACATGAAAAGACGTGCTTGGCTTCACTTGCCAGAGAATTGGATAGGTACTTTATAAAGCGAATCAAAACCAAAACTGTGCTGGGTCATTCTGTCCCTACTTCATTGGAGCGACATCCTTGAAAATGGACAGCTAATCCCTTTAATGAGCAAAATACCCAAAGGCTTTCCTAGGGAAAGAGGCCAGTGTTAAACACCTCTCGCTGCACAGCTACAGAACACAGAATTTCAGAGCAGGAAAAGATAGTAGAAATCATCAACCCCACCCCAACCTCATTTTCTATGTGAAAACCGAGGTCCAGACAGGCGATGTGACTGGTATAAAACCACTCAGCTGTGTTGTGGCAGATGGGACTTATATCCAGTCTTTTCACTCTTAATTCTCTTCTCACATGTCACAGTTCCTTTCGTTCTCCCTTCCTTCCGATATTTCCCTTACAGTGCATTTACTGCTGCTTCTTTTCTAGGCTCTCATCGTTGCTCGTGATTTTAATGAATAAAAGTTTAAATTTTTAAAATACTTTTTTATTGTTCACACTATTACAGATGTCCCCCATTTCCCTCCCTTATCCCCCATCCACCAAACCCCTGCTCCCACCCCCAGCCTTCACCATATTGTTGTCTGTGTCCATGAGCTTTGCATATATGCTCATTGGTTAATCTCTTTCAGTCTCCCCCTCTCCTCTCCCCTCTGAGATCTGTTAGTCTGTTCCAGGTATCCATGCCTTTGGCTTTATTTTGTTCATCAGTTTATTTTGTTCATTACATTCCACTTATAAGTGAGATCATATGGTATTTGTCCTTCTTTGACTGGCATATTTCAGTTAGTGTAATATGCTCCAGGTCTATTCCTGCTGTCACAAAGGGCAAGAGTTCCATCTTTTTGACAGCTGTATAGAGCTCCATTGTATAAATGTAACACAGCAAGTTTATGCACTCATCTTTTGATGGGTATTTGAGCTGCTTCTAGACCTCGGCTATTGTAAATAACACTGCTAGGAACATAGGGGTGTATATATTCTTTGTAGTTAGTGTTTCAGGATTTACTGTCTTTTTCTCAGTGATAAAATTTGTATTAATGTTATTTTTCTTTTCTTAGCTGCCACCATCTTTATTCATCACTATAAGCAGAAAATGAAACAATGAGACAAAGCTTGGTATTAGTAATAAAGACCTGTGTCTTGGCCCAGATTCTTCATTAAATGCCACAAGACCACACCCTTTGACCAACAAGAGAAAGAACAAATTTCTCAGTTGGGTGCTCTACCCTTGGTTCTTTTTGTTGTTTCCTATATGCATGGGTAAGTATCATATCCTTACAAAGTCATGCTAGAAGCATAAAATGAGTCAAGGTAAGATGGATATGCAGCCTTCATAACTATGATCTCCTCAAGAATACCAGAAAGAATTTTCCAAAGGTCCCTACTAGGTGCAGTCCCTAAATACTAGTCTAAGTATACTCCTTTGGAATCAGAAGCTGACATATTTGGACATGCTCCCAATGTTGTGTGTATATAGAGAAGACAGCCTTTGGATATATCATTAAAAACCCTTAATTTGAATTTATTATACTGTGTATTAAACCCTGAACCCTATTTTATTCATAAAACAAGGAAAAGAGTATCTACTACTTAAGATTGTTGCAATTAAAGGACATATGACATGTAACACAATTTGCCATACTCAAGCGTATCTGTGAAGCCTGTGAGCATCTTTAGCACCAGTGTTTTGAATTCTTCATCTGTTAGGTTGTCTATTTCCTCATCTGTTACGTTGGTTATCTCCCACTGGAACCTTGATCCGTTCCCCCTTTGGGGCCATCCTTCTCTGTCTCCTCATTCTGACAGGCTCCTGTGTTTGTTTGCCTCCATATCTCAGGTAGAGCTGTCGCTCCTGTTACGTTGTAAGGGGTGGAGCCTTAGGGATTCCTCAGTACAAGGCAACCTGGTTCACCATGTTGTGGTGCTGTATATGGGGGAGGGGTCTGAGAGGCAACAATGCCGCCTGCCCAGCACTTGCCCCTTTTCCAGTCACCTCTCCCACTTCTGCACCTAACTGGCACCTCTCTAGCTGCTGCCCTGGCTGTCGTTCGCAGAGTGCGTGGGTCTGTGGACATTCTAGGACCGTGGGGGCCCTTTAAACAGGCAGACTCTGCTGAGAGACCAGCAGTTTCTGCCTTCACCCCAAAACCCACTGGTCTGCACAGTCAGAAACAATGAGGCTTGATTTTCCCTGGTGCTGGGACCGTGAACTGCAAGGTCCAGTGAGGAGCTGGGAAAGTTCCCCAGGTGTCCCTCCTGGCTTTCTAAAACATGTGAATGCACTTTCTGCTGGCCTACCGCTGCCACTACTGCTGCCGCCACCACACTGCATCCTCTCCGCCCCTCCTACCTGTCTGGATGAGTATTTCTTCTTTATATCTTTGTTTGTTGGACTTCAATGCAGTTTGATTTTCTGGAACTTCTGGTTGTTTCTAATTCTGAGGTAGTTGTATTCCTTCTTAGTTATGGAGGGATACCCAGCATGTCTGTCTACGCTTCTATCTTGGCCAGAAGTCCCATATTGCTTTTTTTTTTTTTTTTTTACTGATGACAATGTAAATTTATATAAGCCATTTGGAAAAGACTTCCGGTCTCATCACACTTTTTGCTTCAATTCTAAAGTTATATGAAAGTGTCTCATTTGAGGTGTCACTTACTCATCATGAACTTGAGGCCCAGGATGTTGAAGGTACACAGCTAGATGGTGGCAGAGCTGCAACTTGAGCCTGTTTGAGCCTCTCTTCCTGTTCTTGGGAGTTACAGATCAACAATTGTCTATGGTTGAAAGTTCCTCAGGTTTTGGAGCCCTGAGAGTAATATGCCATTTTCGTTTTCCTGCCATCACTACTGATATATCCTATTAGTTTCCAGGTAGAAGGATGCAGTGAAATGTGCAAGATCAGGAAGATGCGAACTATAATGCCAGCTCCTCTACATTTTACCTGCAAAAACTTGAATATATCATTTAACCTCTCTAAGCCTACTGTATTTATTTGCAAAAATGATACCATCCATCTTGCAGGATATTTGTGAGGAACAAATGAAGTAGAGGATTTGACTGCATCTGGCATGGTTCCTGGCTGCAAAAAAATATAAAGGGCATAGCACCTATTCTACAGGATGTGTTTTTCTTACTACTATAGCATTCCTGCTACCTTTTCCAATACCACAGGCTTCTTTTTGTTTGCACACATCATCATTCTAAATAAACCAACACACGAATCTCAATGAAACAATAAAACTCATGTTCATTGAACTCTAGGATAAAGATTTGTTCTTTCTAATGGTTTTTCAACTTGTCTTTTTAGAGCATTTTTGTAATAACAATTTTTCAACTTAGATGTATCTTTTCTCATGCCAAATAGGTTGTGGAATGCCACAGTGAGGCCTTTGCTATATTTTTCTTATTACTTGAGCTTTTGTAACCAAGGTGATTCTAGAACTGATCAATAAAATGCCTACAAAATGTGTATAATTAGATAAACAATCAAAAAATTTGCTTTAGTTGTGATGTCCTTATCTGTAATATATAGAGTATAATAGTACTTGACTTGTAGGAGTGATCCCACTGCTGGGATTATACCCCAAGAATCCTGAAACACCAATTCAAAAGAACCTATTCAACACAATGTTCATAGCATCATTGTTTACAATATCCAAGTGCTGGAAACAGCCTAAGTGCCATCAGTAAATGAGTGGATCAAAAAACTGTCTTACATTTACACAATGGAATACTACACAGCAGAAAGAAAGATGGAACTCCTACCCTTCACAACAGCATGGACGGAACTGGAGAGTATTAAACTAAGTGAATTAATCCAGGTGACAAAAGACAAATACCATATGATCTCACCTATAAGTGGAACTCAATGAACAAAACAAACAAACAAAATAGAACCAGAGGCATGTAAACAAGGAACCGACTTACAATGACCAGAGGGGAGGGGAGAGGAGAATAACAGGGGAAAGAAGGGGAAGGGTCTAGTTAAGGAACAAGTATAAAGGACCCATGGACATGGACAAAAGGGTGGGGATTGACTGTGAGAGGAGGGATGGGGTGGGGTAGAGAAGAGCAATGAGGGAAATTGGGACAACTGTAATAGAGCAATAATAAAAAAACAAGAACATACATCATATGTTGGATTAGAGGTCATCCTAATAACCTCACTTTAACTTGATTACCTCTGTAAAAACTCTGTTTCCAAATAAAATCACACTCTAAGACATAGGAGGTTAGGATTTCAACATATGAATTTGGACAACCTTTCATTTTCAGCTTGGCCCATACCATGCCTGCCATCTAAGACACCATGATGGCATGTAGTAGGCACTTTATTAATATTTGTCACAAAAAGTTAATTTCACTTCTTTATAAAACTTTTCTAAACAGTCATTATTAACAGTTTTGGCCCTATGTCTTCTCTTTTTTTTTTCAGATGTTTAAAGCTTTAGAAATTATAATTCAGAATTTTATTTTTAACAACTGTATTGGAGTATAATTAATATACAAAAAACTTCATGTATTTAATTTATGCAATTTATAGGATTTAACATATTGTATACACCTGAAACCATCACCACAATCAAGGTAAGAAACATATCCTTCACCTCTAAAAATTTCTCCTTTTTTTGTGATAAGAACAGTTCACTTGAAATCTACTCTCTTAACACATTTTTCAGTGTACAATACAATATTGTTTACCATAGGCACTAAGTTGTATGGCAAAACTCTAGATCTTATTCATCTTTTACACTGAAACTTTATATCCATTGAATAATGTTTATACCATCTTGTTTTCTAATCAGGGAAGGGCTGTAATCTTTGCTGTCAAGTTCATCACAAAGAGTCTCTGTGTCCATCAAAAGTTTGGAGGATTTCTGGTTCCTTTGCTTCTCTTTCATTATCTTGTGTTATTTTCACTTGTTTCATGCATACTCTTTGAACCATCTGTTTTAAATTACTGACTTATGTTCCAGTTGAGATATACTTAAAATTTTTATTTTTTAAATAGAGATGAATTATGACAGCAAAATGACAAAGAGTGTTTCAGACATTTGGGTAGTAAAGGAAATCACTAGTTCAGGAAAAGTAAATATGTATAGGCATACGTCTGTAAACAGCACATTAAATTAAGCACAATGCTGTCAGGAAGCTAAGATGATTTGTGCATGCCAATGGTGTTATCTTGTAATTAAAAGACTTTTTTAAAGAACAAACTCTTGTTTGTAAGGACTCAAGATGTGCTTAGACGTGAGCACAAGCACACACATACAATTAGCTGAGCAGGTGTATCAGTTAGCTTTGAATACATAACAAATCACTCCCAAACTTAGTGGCTTAGAACAAGAACCATTTGTTTTACTCATGATCCAGTGGGTTGGTAATTTGAGTTGCACTCAGCTGGACAGTGCTGTTGGTCTTGTTTGGTGTCTCACAGAAGGTTGCAATCAAATGGAGGCTCAACTGGGGCTCTGAGGACTCTCTCTCTCTCTCTCTCTCTCTCTCTCTCTCTCTCTATCTGTGTGTGTGTGTGTGTGTGTGTGTGTGTGTGTGTGTATTCTTAGGTCTTTTCCTGTCTATCTGGCCTTTCCACATGGTTTTTCCACAGTTTCCCCAGCAAGTAGTTGGGCATGGTGGTTCAAGGTTCATCAAAGTGTGAAAATAGAATCTGCCAGGGCTTCTTAATGACTGGTCTCAGAAGTCCTGCATGGTCACTTTTGCTGCATTCTACTCATTAATGAGAGTCATAGGCCAGCCCAAATTCCATGCAGAGGGAGGGTGTGCTTCATAAAGATGTGAATACTAAGACACATAGCTCGTATCATCAGGGCCATTTTTAAAGACTAGCAATCACATTGACTATATTGAGCTAAATTTTCTTTCTTTTCCCCTTGGTTCTGTTCTACATTTGGTGTAACACAGAAAAAGTCCATTTTATATGACAGTCATTAAGATGATTTGAAACAGCTATGAAGCTTCCCCTTACTCTCAAGTTTCCAGGGAAAATGTCCTTAGTTCTCTCAGGTGCTTCTTACATGATATGGTTTTAAATATTTTAACAATTGTGGTCACTTTCCCACAGATCTGCCCCAGTTTATCAATGTCCAACCAAGTCTGGCATCCAGCACTAAGCAGAGAAGTTCAGATGAGAGGACAGAATAATGACTCCCCACAGATGCTCATATTCTAATCCCCAATACTGTGAATATGTTGCCTTATGTGGAAAAGCCCAGGCTCTGTAGCTTCAGCTTCACTGGAGAGGACACTCCAGCGTCATCGCAAGATGTCGATTCAACACGGGAGGAGACAGATACCGTGTCACTCCCGAGTCAGACTGCACAACCATTCTCGGCGGTGCAGATAGACTCTTAAGAAGCTACACCATCGTCTCTCGAGACGGACGGCTGCCGACGGATGTGGAAAAGACACATTGCAGTTATGAGTAAGGTTACAGACCTTGAGTTGAGGCAGTTATCCTGGATTATCCAAGTCAGCTCAATCTAATGAGTCCTTAAAGGCAGAGAATCTTTCCTGGTGGTAAATAGAGAGGTACAAGGATGGAAGAAGGGTCAGAGAGATGTGATGTGAGAAGGACTCAACCTGCCATTGCTGGCTTTGAAGATGGAGAAAGGAAGCCGTGAGCCAAGGAACATAATAGCCTCTAATAACTGCAGATGGCCCACAGTCCAACTATGAAGAAAACAGACACCTTGCTCCTTCAAATCCAACTAACAGAATTCCATCGACAACTTGAATGAACAGAACATAAAGCCCTATAAAATAATGCAGTGTGCCAACACCTGGACTTCTTGTCTGGTGAGATCTGCATTGGACTTCCAACCTACAGAAGTCTAAGGAAAAAAAAATTGTGTTCTTTTAAGCCACTAAATTTGTGATTATTTATTATGGCAACAATGGAAAATGAATACAGTCTATTATGATAACCTTTGAATAAAAAGGTAAAGACATCCTATATTTGGGGGGACAAATGAGCCTTAGGTGTGCCTTGGTTTTTTGGCAATGATACTGTTGATTCATAAAGAACTTACATACAGCTCCGGCCAGGTAGGTCAGTTGGTTAGAGCATCATACCAATATACCAAGGTTATAGGTTTGATTCCTGGTAATGGCACATACAAGAAGCAACAAATGAATGCATAAATAAGTGAAACAACAAGTCAATATTTCTCTCTCTATCAAATCAATCAATGATGTTTTTAAATAGCTTACATACAATAAAAACACAAAGTCTTTTTCTATAATCAGCTGTGATTGTGAATATTTTTCCCTTTAATAATCAAATGTAAAATGGTACGTTTAGTTCATTTTCATCATGTTAGATTCACATTATTGTTTCAGCCTATCAAGATACTTTGGAATCTGGTTTCTGTCATCCAAATATCCAGCTATGTCCTCCCAGTTCTAGGTCATTTCAACATCTTATCAGTCCTGCTGGTGAGCATGCTTCGAAGGTTGCTTCTGACACCCTGGATCAATGTTGTTCTTTTCAACTATAGTGCCTGTGGTTAGACTCCCATTGTTTATTGAAAGCCTGCATGCTTATCGAGGTGCAGTTCAAATTCCACATCTTTCATGGACGCTTGACTGATAGCACCAACCTGACATGGTTTTTTCCTCCTCCGCTCCTATATGAGCTCTTCATCCACGCTGTTGATAGGGTACAAATAGTCTTACACAGCAACTATCTGTTTACTTCTCTTTTGCCTTTGAAGACAACAATTGTCTTTCTAAATTTTATGTTCCCTAAAGCGACTGGCATTATGCCTAGTACACAACAGGTGCTTTATGGAAAACAACAATTCATTTAGCAAGTCCTAATTGAGCCAAGACAGGGTGCCCTAACACATTCCTTCCTACATTAAATGTGTTGGGAAAAAAATATATATGTAATAAGCACATCATTGCAAATAAGCAATTTGAGAAACAAAAAAACAGAGGTTCTTTTGTGCAGGAAATTATAACACAGAGAAATATGTCTATACTTCATGTTTTGGGAGAATACAGTGCCATATACTTGAAATTATGGGACCACTAGATTCTGGGTTCTTGAAGAACAGAAATTGGGTTTTTAACTCTAAAATCTAGCACAGTGCCTAGGATAGAGAATGTGTTTAATCCATTTGACAAGTTATTCAACTGTAATATATAAATGTTTATTACATCGCACCCATTCAGCCCACTTACCTCACACTCATTCAGCATAATTCCGATGCCACCACAGTGTCAGCACCAACTTTTAAGCAGAGATGGAGAACAAATCAGTTAGGATATCACCGGCTGCCAACTATAGAAAGCCACAACCCAAATTGACTTACCTTATATGGATGTTTATAACTCATTCAAGAAAAAACATAGGAGGGCCATTACAACACCAGCTAACCAGCCACTCAATAATACCATGAGGACCTTTGTATTGTACTCTTGTTATGGAGATCTCTTTGCTCTTCTGGTCCACCATCTTTATGTCAGCCCCTCTCTAGGTCATGGGAGGTCTGTCACATTTCAGCTGTGACACCTTCCAGGAGAACAAGTGGTCATATCATGAGATAAGCGAAGGGATCTTTTCCACAAACCTCCCAGAAGAATTCCTTTCCTATGTCAGTGTCTAAAGAAATGTGGGGCACATGCCCATTCAAACCAGTCATTGGCAAGGCCATGGGATCACCATGCTTGTGATGAGAAGCATATGGCTTTGTGGAGGAGGATATAACTTCTGATTCACGGCAGAGTCCTGTTAGCAAAGAGGAAAGGGCTGACATGGTGGGAAGGCAACCAACAAAATCTGGTTACTGAAGCCAGTAACTCAACCTAAATAACTTTCTTTTAACTTTTCTCAGCGTCACTTTCCCTAGAGTCAGCCATGCTTTTCCGTAACTATGTTGGGAAAGTAAAAGTTACTTACTACTTTTGCATCACTGTTATTTACTTTTATCCTATGACGGCAAAACACATTTGCTCATATACACATACACACAGACACAGAGTTGTTGTTTGCCATTGAAATTCTCTGTATTGTGTTTTGAAAATAAAGAATCTTTGTGAGTTGCCAACCTCTTCAGTTTCCATCCTGCGTCAGAATTTATTCCTCTGTCTTCCAAGTGGAGAATGATGGCTTATGGCTCAGATGAGGTTTTTGAAATTGGGATCGCTTAATGGAAACAGACACATACCCTTCCAGATAGAGTCAAAATGTTTATCCCACATCTGAAATTTAACTTCTTTTTATAATTTTCAAAGAGTCTGCAAAATGAAATGTGAGTTGAAGGAAATGCTCTGAAGCATGTTTTATTTTATTTTATGTTATCTGGTAAAATAAGACTTGTAGGAGATTCCTTTACTATTTTTTAAATTTCCAAGGAGTGCATATTTTAATTTATGATTAAATCAATAATTAGTCTTTGCTATTCTTAAGCCATAACCCTAATTTGCATTTGTGAACACTTTTTACACTTTTATAGTTATTTTTATGTTAATTAAAATGAGTTTTCAAAATAGCCAAATAAAGAAGGTAGGTCCAGTCATGTCCTTGTAAATGGGGAAACTGAGTTTCAGAGATGTTCATTGACTTCCCCCAAGTCACACAACATGTTAGTGACAAGGAAGGGTCTGATAGTGAGCAATTATAATTTTTAAATTGTATCTTCCTGAATTATAAGTAGCTATAGCATAATGTAGTCTTTTATTTTTCCAACTACCCGCATGAGGTGTGATGAAATAATTCAGAGCAGATCACATATTAGAAAGAACTTCCAACTTAGTGGGAACTAGAAAATCTCAAAGCGTATTAGCTAAAATGTAGTAAGCACCCTTTCATAGATAGATATGAGTATTGAAAATAGTCCCTTGACAAAGAGAGGTCAATTTTACCCCTGTTTAGAGGGAAAGGAAGTGGAGTCTTTGAACAAGAAGTATTTATATTACAGGAGAAAGTGTGTGACAGATAGTTTGTGATATTTCCTGAGATCAAACACATAGGATCTTTGTCTCGAGCACTTTTAGGGTGAGTGCTTTCTTTCTTCCTTCTTTTCTTCTAACCATTTCCTGAATACGCGTTCAGGTCTGGAGCCTCTTCCAAACTGCAGAGGTTCCTTCAACCTGCAGATCTTTGGAAAGGGGCCCCGGTTCTCCTTTGTCTGTTTTACCAGCTTGTGCACCTCATCTCCAACAGTCCTTGTTTGTTCACCTTAGGTCATAGTTTCCATGTGAAGTCATGGATTTACAATTTGTGTCTTTCTGCAGTAATTAGTTCCCCACTCGGTGAGAACAGCTGCACATGAAGTTCAATGAATCCAAGGGCAACACGTGGCTCACCACTGCGCTGGCAGGCAGATGCTTCCTACTGCACCTACAAGCAAATACACAGATCCACTTTGTTTCCCAGAAACTAGCCTGGATTCGGCCTTCTGTTTTTCAAGACCTGCAGAGGCTGGCAGTACCAAAGAGGATGTTATGCTTGGTTTCTGCTCTGTTCTCCCTTCTCTTTTTACCCCCCTCCACATTTGCTTAGAAAATACACCACATCATCAACAAAGTCTGTTCTTTGAAGACATTCCTTTGGGTTTTTAATGATAATTTTCCTTAATATTTTAAATTTCTGGGAGCAATTGGCTCTATTTGGAGAAGCACATAGAGAGACATGCAGATCAGCCCCACCTCATGGAGGCATGGAGGAAAAGGGACTCAGGGTGGGTGGGACATTGAATTCTGCATGTGGTGCTCTGGTCTGGAGATGACCCAGAGCCAAGTGCTCTGAGACATGCTGACCTACTTTCATGCAGAGTGGCTCACTGAAAAAGAGACAACAGATTGCAGTCAATAAACCAGATTGAGAAGCTCATGGAAATGAGCTCAGACAAAAAATGATGAAAAGAAGGTGTCAAACTCTGATGACAGCTTGTGTCATAGGGGCATCAGAGTTATACATAAAGTATCATATGGAAGACTAATAATGAAAGTTAAGGCATCACCATTTCATTTACATATACTCTAGAATGGTACTATGCCGATTGTAACTTCTATGTTCTTCATCAAAATATATCATTTGAACCCCTGTTCAAGATAACAGTTCTAACAGTTTCTTGGCTTTGTTCAAATAGTAAAAACATTATCTGCTACCAAAATTCCTCTTGAGTATGCTGGAGTAATTGGGCAGATATATGTCCAGGGCGTTTTGTATGTTTTGTTGATCATCTTTGATCACTTCTTTCTGATCTCAAACATGTTCCTCCCAATATAAATGAGTGGGAAGTATGTAAGACCGACTTTAGCTTAAGAAAGGGAAGAAAGAGGAGGACAGAAAGATGAGGGACAACTAAATGCTGTTGGGAAGGTGTGTCTAGATGCTATTGCTTCAGAGGAATCCTCTAGTGAACGATTAAAAAATGAGTCACATTTAATTCTGAGTCATAACTAGGATCACCGCAAAATTTATTATCCAAATGGGACACTTTTTAGAAGAAAGTGAACACTAATTATAATAATTCTAGACAACAGGCATAAACTGGGACTGTCCCTGGTCACCCATGTAAATGACTGGAGCCTTAACTGAGAACCAATTTTGTGTTAGTGGCTGTTTCCTCTCTGTTATTATGTTTATCACTCATCAAAGGCTTGTGACATCAAGATAGGGACTTCCTTAATGTCCTGGTATAAGGAAATTAACATAGTTGTGACTTCACCCTCAACTTCCCAAAGCTCAAATCCAGGATTTAGGATTTCAACAGTTAATAGTGATCTAACTTGGGAGAAAGGCAGGGTCCCTTATAATTCTTAAAGAGAATCCCAAGTACATATGTGAAGAGAACTAACGTATATATTGCAAAGGTGTCATTTATTGTTAATGACAAGGTAACATTGCCTTCAGTGACTGGGTCTTTCTTACCTGTGTCACTTAACTCAATTTCTATTAATAAGTGTGGTGGAGGGAGAACAAGGAACGCTAACTCATGGATCGCATTTGGTTTGGTTCCTCCACACTCTGCAGGCCAAAGCCCTACTGTGTTATACCAAAGGGTATGTTCAGATGCCTTTCTTAAGAGAATACCTGCAGCAGAGACAAGCTCAGTTATGGTTTATATCTCATGATTTTTCCCTAATCTTCTTCATCCTAATCTGTTCTCAGTATATTAAAAAATAATAATCACAGGGCATTCAGAGGCCAAGAATATGAAATCCTGCTTCCTCCAAGCTCTGCTTTTCTGCTAAAACTGGCGCAGAAACTGCAGGGCTCAATATCTCCTTACAACCAGGGCCAGGGATGAGCTGGACAGGCTGGGACAGGATTTTGGAAGCAAGAGAGAGGCTGATCTTCGAAAACAGAATGTACTCAAAGCAGTTCTTGGAAAGTCAAAGGAGGTTAAAACTGCAGTCAGCATCATTTCCCTCTGGTGGAGTTAATAACCTTTCTCACTGACACTTCCTGGGTTGAATGTGAACATCTGTCCCTTGGTGGGTAAACGATTAATAAATATCTGAATTAAAAATCAGAACAAGAAACCAATAATCATCAGCCCCCCGCTGTTTTTTTACTAGTGTATGTCACATTTGTTCATCAATTAATTCATTCATTGTCAATTTGTAAGTTTCTACCACGTGTTCTTGCTCTTTCAGAAACTGTAGTCTGGGGAGTGATGGTAGAGGAGGAAGACAATTACATTAAAAATATATAAAGTGAGAAGGACTCTTTGATAGTACCTAAAGCTATTGAAGTGCATGGCATTGACTCTCAATCTAATCCAAGTGGTCAAGGGAAGTCTCTTATGGAAAGTAACATAGCTTAAACTGACATTCATAGGATTCACAGGGACCAATCATTCCAAGAAAAAAGTGACTTGGGAAAAGAGAGTGCTCAAGGCCTAAGAGCAAGAGAACATGGCTCTTCTGATAAACTGTAAGGTGTTCAATAAAACTGTATATTGTGGAACAAGAGGGTGGAAGAATGGGAAGAGACAGAAATGGGTAAGCAGCCATCACGGTCTGGTTATTTTCCTTTTTTAGAATACTTGAAACCATAAAAACATTTCACTTTGCATTCTTGGACTAGAGACCTATTAAAAACAAAGGGGCTTAGGCTTATTGGAAATCAACCTGAAAGACCTAATTTCTTATATCCACACCCTTTGATTGTTTTCACAGGATTTTGACTTAGTGAGTATTTTGGAAGAGTTTACACTCTAAGTACAGACATTTTTTGCTCTTTTCCAAATTGGTTAGACTCTTATGCGCTAACATGCTGGCCAAGATACTCCATGCACAAACCAGATAAGTGGGGTGTGTGTGTGTGTATGTGCGTGTGCGTGTGTGTGTGTGTGAGCATGTGTACGGAGAGAGAGAGGGAGAGTGAGAGAGAGAGGTAGGAGTTGGGGAGGCAGCATATTTGTTACTAGTAGAAAAGGGGAAGTTGTAGAGAGTAAAAAACTAAGTTGTCCATTACATGTACCTTGAAGAATGGTGAGGACTTATCGAGAAAGGAGTAAGAGCTAAATGATCCAGGATGCAAGGGAAAGTGTAGCCATTCAGAGGAAAAGGACAGCATTCTGTTTGGCTGGAACAAAAGGAAAGAGGTAGAAAATCAGTCTAGAAACATAGTTCAGGTATAGACTGTGCTGAATTTTGAAAGCCAACATCTTTGGTGAACAGTACGGGGAGTACAGAAGGTTTATGAGTGAGGGGAAGGTGGACGCAAAGCAGAACTTTAGGTGGCAATGAGGCTGCAATGAAACCTATCTGATGCTGCCAAGGTCCTTTCAGGACTGAAGTACAAACTCTCCCAGCTGCTTAGTGCTGGTCACAGAGAGCACACAGCTGACCTCTGGGAACTGCATCACCGGGGGCCACATGCCACCCTGGTGCCCAGTACTGTTGTCTGGATGGGGACGCATCTGCAAGCCCCCCCTTGCTCCAGAGCTCGACACGGGGTCAGCTGAAGCCTTTGTTGCCACTGCACCACAGCTCAGCTTCTTGTTCTGCCCCACCCTGCACCCTTCACTCCTCAGGGGCTGACCCTGAGCATAGGCCACATTAATCTGCCTCCTCACCAGCTCAGTCTCTGTCCTGAGGAATAGATTGCAATAGAGATATAAGCAAGGGAGGAACCTGTAAGTTAGAATTCCAGTTCATAAGGATTAAGTAATGAGGGCTTTACCCAGAGGTGCCACTGAGCATCTAAAAATAGGAAAAGAAAAAGGGTAATTGGGAATCTTTATCTCATCCCTTTCATCTGTAACCCCTCCAATACTGTGCCTCTATCACTTTTCTATAATTCCTTGCCAAGAACCTCATGAATTACTTCTTTTTTCTAAAGACTTGGAGGCATAGTTTTTAAAACTGGCAATATATCAGAATAACCCTGGAGTCTTTCAAAAAATACAGTTTTGTGACTCCACCCCCAAGGATTCTGTTTCTGTAGTTCTATGTGGAGGGCCCTCCCAAAATGAAATATATACCACTGCTTTGGTTTCCAAAACACACACTCTCAAGTGTATTTTCTTATTTGATCCTCACAGACCCACTATAAAGTAGGTGTTATTGTTATTCTTATTATCCCCGTTTAACAAATGAGGAGACTGGGATGGAGAGAAGTTTAGCAACTTGCCTTAGGGCCCCCAACTAAGTAAAGAGACAGATTCAAGACTAAAAGCAAGCATTAAAGGTCTCTTGGTGTTCTTTCCACTACACCACATTGCTGCTTTTGGCTCTCCTGAGGCCAGAATTCTCAAGACCTGCCCCGGCATGTGCTTATTCCATTCTCCATGTCTTTGCCAAAGCTGTTTCCCCAACCTACCCACTCCTCTCCACAATACAAACTCTGAGAAATCTTCAGAACCAACCCAATGAGTTTATAAAGCCATTCAAAATAGTGTGAGGCATTTTCAAAGTGGTAATATCCAAGTGGAGCTTGCAATGCGGTGTTCACAAAGCATTCTCAGGTAACTTTGAACCCCATTTGGGGAACTTTGTGAACACTCCGGATTCACTTGCAGCCTCTGTCATCTCATCCCTCAGCCTTCGATCATATTCAGGGACTTAGCTTGGTTTTTATTTTTATTTTTTAAAATGTCTTTTTGTCTTATTTACCCAACCATAGTGGAGGCTCTGAGAAAAAAGATCGAGACCTCCAACTCAATTTAACAAAGTTAATCAACTTTCCTGGCCCCTTTTATTCACCAGATATTGGATAAGTAAAACATGGATGAATATAATTCAGACCCTGTCTTCACAATGCTTATAAACTCTCTGTGCCTTCTATAGCTAGTCACCCATTTTATAAGTATGAGTGGAGTTGTATGGATAGCACTTTATGGATACAGAGGAGGGAGCAGGGTGAAGTTATGAGAGATTCTCACAAAAAGAAGCTATTTGAACAGAACCTTGAAAATAAATTTGTAAAGTGACCAATGAGCCTTCAATTCGTGACTTAAAAAAGCAGTATGTCTTAAGGATGTCTGTGTGTCCATACTTAGGGCTGGGGATTCATTAAGCGAGTCAACAAATATGTCATGAATACAAATACTCCTAGGAGTTATTAGTTACACCTCCCTCTTTTTCACTCCCCACATTCAATTCATCTGCCAATCCAATCTCTTCTACCCTTTAAGTATCTTTCCAACCCATCCACTTATCTTCATCTTCATTACCACCATTTCCAATTAAAACTTCACCAATAGCTTACTAACTGGTCTCTTCATCCAGCGTCCATTCTTACTAACCTCCAAGCCATTTTCTACTTTGCAACTGGAGATTTATCTTGATATATAAATCTGAATTGTAACCCCCTACTCCGTTTCCCAAGATTCTTAGCATAAAAAGCCAAATTTTAACCCAACTCACAAAGCCCTACACATTTTGGCCTCACTCATTTCTGTTTTCAGTCTCATTTGGACTTTCATTTCTATACTCTAGCCACATGAGTTTCCTTACATGTTCTCCTCTACCGCATGGCAGAATTCATAGGCAACTTCCTCCTATACCCTTTCAGCCCATGTGACTTCTTCTTTCTCACTCAGCCTGCCCTTATTTTAAATGCTCTGTCCTGAACTTCCTGTGTGACATCATATCTGGCCCCTCCTATGATGTGCCAGTTCCCCCATATCTTTTACCTCCTTTCAGCTGCCATCTTTAGTCAGGGCAAGAGTTCCTAGTGACTTCCGGGGTGGGCATCTGCCCCCTGCCTCTCGCAGGTTCTGTATAAGGTTCTGTATAAGCTCCTCCATCTATGTCACTGTCACAAGTCGCTGAATGCCCTCAGAGTCACATACACCTTTCTTCCTGGGCAACAGACCTCTTCCTTCAAGAAAGGCACAGCCCCCTGGCTGCTGTGGCTCAGTGGATTGAGCATCGGCCTGTGAACCAAGTGTCGCTGGTTCAATTCCCAGTCAGGGCACATGCCTAGGTTGCACGTCAGATCCCCAGTTGGGGGTGTGTGAGAGGCAACCGCACATTGTTGTTTCTCTCCCTCTCTTTCTCCTTTCCCCTCTCTCTAGAAACAGATAAATAAAATAAAATTAAAATTAAATTAAATAAAGTAACCTTGTTAAAAAAAAAGAAGGCACAGCTATTAATTTGCTTCCATTATGCAAAGTATCTTGAATGCCATATCACCCACTTCCCTCTACCCCCAATCAAGGTTTATAATTTTTTCCCCTATTTTCAGGGGACCCTCACTCTGCACCCCATTATAGCCCACACCCATTTTCCCTTTTTGTTAGAGCTCCTCGGTTTTTCCGTAGGAAATCACCTCTCCTCCCTGCTGTGCACTCAAAATGGGATTGCCCATTAAATGGTGAGTTCATAATTCAATCAGGCCAATGAGACTCTCTCTTAGGACTTACTGATTTCCCCTTGTTGAGATACCCTGGGGAAACTGCAAATGGCTCCCTGGAGCTTCCCAAGGGCCTTTCCTGTCTGAGTCATGCTATAAGCTCTTGAACAATTCTTTTCTTCTTCAGTAGGTATGAGTGTATTTTGTTGCTTGCACCCAGAGTTCCACTGAAGCAGGAGTGGGCAAACCACAGCCTGAAGACCAAACCCAGCCATCACCTATTTCAGTATGTAAACTTTGGTCGAAGCACAACCACACTCATTTATTTATGTAGTGTCTATGGCTGCTTTTGTGCTACAAAGGCAGAACTGAATACTTGCAACAGAAATCATATGCTTCCTCAAGCTGAAAATATTAACAGAACAAGTTTTCCAGCCCCTGCACTAAAGTCTGAATCCCCACTACCTTAAGACATTCATTGTACATAATTAATTAACTTCTATGCATCTAGAAAAGCATCAGCTATGTACCATTCTTGGGAAAACTGAGAAAACAGTTAATTGTTTTCTGTAGGGCTTCATTTCTGCATGTAACCTTGGTTGAGAAAGTCTGTTTGCACCTGAGGAATCATAAATGCTCCATCAATTGTTCTCTGTTCTATCTTGGATTCTCCATTCTGTCTCTTTATTATATTTAAGTAGAGAACATTATTGAGAGTTGACCAAAGAACTGGCACTAGATCCATATATTCTAAATCTCTCTGAGCCTTGGAAAAGTTCTTTATTATCCCTGTGCCTCAGCTTCATCTTCTACACAATGAAGAGCTTGAACTTGGACTTCCAAAGTCTCTTCCAACATTCTCTAGTTCATCTAAACAAAGATAAAGGCAATCAGACATATAAGTGACGTAAAAGAAACAATTGTGAAATAGATCTGGGAAGAAAAGAGATGTCTTGCAATATGTATGGTGGGGAATAGCAGGAACGAGTGTACACTTGTGTACAAAGATAGGTGTGTGTATTTGTAGATGTGTGTGTGTGTGTGTGTGTGTGTGTGTGTTTTAAAGCGGCAAACATTTGCTTTGTTTGCATACTGCTTTGCCTGGAGCCAAGGGGAAAAACTGGATAGCCTGCAATTCTCATTTAAAGCTCAAACTTAAATCCATGGTAAATACCCCATTAGTGGGAAATTTTGGGACAGTCCCTAAGCAAAGTTTGTTTTACTTTTTACTCTGACTTGCTCCAAAAGCTCAGTTGAAATTACATGCTAGAAAGTACCTACTTAAATTCCTTTAACAAGCAATCCCCTCTCAGTAGACACAAGTTTAAGCCTGTCTACTCACCTCAAACAGACCATCCATCTGAATTGTTTACAATGGCCTCAGGCTACAGGTAGTTGAAAGTGCCACTATCAGATTGCTTCTCAATCTTCTCCTCCAGACTAACTAGTCCTGATTTTTGTCAGCAGCTTTTCATACTCCAGGGCTCCCTTATTAACTATGTTTGCACTGAGCAGAATTTTTGTCCTGCTCCATGCTGTACTGGCTTTCCTTCCTTTCAGAACTCAGAAGAGAGAACAGACTTGGGATTAGCTGGCTCTAGGTCCCCTTTTTCCCTTTAAAAATGTTTTGGTGGACATGTGTTAAGAGCTAATGACAATTGTCTGCCCAGAATGCTCAAGTATAAACTTGCATCAAGTCAGGGGGATTGATGAAATTAACCTTAAAATTCAGAACATCTATCCTATAATTAAGCTCCACTAATGTGTGGACAAACAGGTCAGTGAGACCTACTTATGATCTCCACAAATTAAAGGGCTCCAAAGGAGGAATTCCTTTCTTTCAGAGAGTGATTTTTTTCAAGGAGAACATTAAATAAATATTTATTGAGCATCTGTGTTATGATAGGCATTGTGCTAGCTCCTGGAATTCAGAAGGGAACACAGGAGACAAGGTCCCTGTCCTCATTAGGCTTACAGGCTAGTGGGAGGGCATTGGAAAGGGAACATGATACAGAAAACCATGTAGGCAGTTATAATGGCAGGAAAAATATCAAGGACCCCAGCTCAGAATTGGATTCAGCCAAAGTGAAGAAGCCATGGTCAAGGACATGAAATAATTTCCACTTGGCAGCCTCTCAGAGCAGAGGGGTAGTGTTAAAAAAGAACCCACTGGAAAAGGTGAGGATTGAAGAATGCAGGAACTTATAAGCCACTTAGGAGGATGACAGTGCCCCAGTAAAGAGTGGTTCTTAACCAGGTATAATCTTGTACCCTAAGGGGAGACTTGACAATGTCACTCTAAACATTTTTGGTTGTCACAAGTTGAGAGGTGCTACTGGAATCTAATGGGTAGAGGTGAGGGATGCTGCTAAACATTCTGCAGTTCACAGGACAGCCCCCACAACAAAGAGTTATCTGGTCCCAACTGTCAGTAATGCTGATGTTGAGAAGCTCTACCCTAGAGCAGTGGGAATCACTAAAGGAGGGAGAGGCAAGGTCAGATTTTTGTTTTCTGGACTTTCACTCTGGACATAGAGAGGTAAGCAGACTGTATGGGAGGAGGCACAACCTAGGAGAAATAATTTATTGCAGTTTTGCTAGTCGTCGTCGGCAGCCGTCCGTCTCGAGAGACGATGGTGTAGCTTCTTAAGAGTCTATCTGCACTGCCGAGAATGGTTGTGCAGTCCGACTCGGGAGTGACACGGTATCTGTCTCCTCCCGTGTTGAATCGACATCTTGCGATGACGCTGGAGTGTCCTCTCCAGTGAAGCTGAAGCTACAGAGCCTGGGCAGGGTGATATGGAGGGTCTGCTGTTGCCCATGCAGCAGACCCCCCCTCTCTTCGCAGCTGAAGGGTCCAAGGGAAAGACGGAGTCAATACAGCTTGGCTTCAGGTGCGCCACAGGAGTTGCCGGTGTTGACTACAACGTCGAACCGCCTTAGGGACTCCGGCTCCGGATTTTCTGTCGGGGTTTACTCCCTTAGCCTTTCCCCTGAAGAGGTATGCCGCAAGGCAGCGGAGGTTTTTTGGAGTCAGAGTTTTCCTTCTCTGATGTGCCCTGACTGGAAGATCGAACCAGCGACACTTAGCTCGCAGGCCGACGCCCAATCCACTGAGCCAAACCAGCCAGGGAGTTTTGCTAGTAACAGATGAGATAAAAGAAGAACCCTCTTCTGCCAGTGGCCCTGAATACAGAAATATGACTCAGTTTTAGATTTCAGAACAAAAAGGCCATGAGAAGAGTTTTTAGGCAATATCCCTTCTTGACTAGTGAGGGATAGAAAGTTGAAAAGAAAATAAAGAGAAATAATTATTTTTATGTGCACTTTTATACTTCTTACCATTCTTTTGTTTTCAAGCAGTAGATACATAGATAAAAAGGATTTAGATTAAAGTGTTAGCCAACTTTAACATAAAATAATAGAGCCTAAATACTTTCAACACACCCACATACATATACAGACACAGAGGGCATGACCCCAGGTATTTGTGGAGCATATTTTGCATTCTTTGTGACAGGTGGGGTGCTATAAATGAAGCACAGTGACAGCTGCTTAGCATGATAATGTGTTCCATACTTACAGACCAATTTGGAAAACCTCGTGGTACCTATTATTAAGAATACTCATATAATATATATGGAAAGTCTCTTTGTACAGGGCAAAGTACAATGATTCTCACCCACCTCTTCCCCGATCACTCCTCAGCATCCTGAATAAAGCATCTAATAATAGCTGGTATTTATTGAGCTCTTGCCAAATACCTGTGCTAAGTAAGCACTTTATACATGTTTTCTCACCTAATCATCACACGTCTCTAATGCAAGTATTTTTCTTCCAATCTTACACTTGAGGAAACTGAGACATCAGGAGATTAATAGTAATTTGTCAAAATTGCAAAGCTGTTGTAGTAGCATGCAGAGCCTAGATTTCAACCCAGGAATAAAAACCCCTCCCAAAACACTACAGTTTGACTCAACAGCCCTGGGTTTTTGGGTCAACAGCATTGAGTGATTTCAAGAGGCCATCTGGAACAGTCTTTTCTCTGAGCATCCTGCTCTTTGTAGGTAAAGCTGACCACCCTTTTAACTCTGGCCATCTTCACATTATTCGAGGAATATTCAGACCCAGCAGAATCCAGCTGTCTGAGCTGAGGCCACTTCAAGTCCACACAACCTACTCTGGCAAAGACCATTACAGTTTCATGAGTTTTTTGAAAAACACCCAGATTCAGGTTTGACTAACACAGGCAAGAGAAGAGTTGGGATTAAAGCAAGAGCTGCAGACCCAGATGGACTGCAGCACCTCCACTTGTTTATTTCCTCACAAGACCCACCGGATGTTTTCTAGTTATTCAACAGAGAAGAATTTCTTATCACTCTTGGTACTTTCACATGTTTTTCTATTTTTCATTTGGAAGTACATATTTTTCCTGCTGTTGGTCACCCATCCTGGGAGCATAGCCAAATTTCTGGAGACTCTCAAAGAACTGTGCAGCTATACCCTGGGACTCTTATCTCTTTATAAGCTATTTACAGGGAACTCCAAATGCCTGACCCTCCAGAAACTACACATGACACATAAAATATTTCTCCCTCTGAACCAAGAGTTCATTGTCTCCAACCTATGGCCTAAGTTCCCTATGAGACCACATGGCATAAATTCATCTGTCCCCCAAGGGTCAGCTCACCGGCCATAACTGAATCGACTCACAATTGCTGGGAGGCAAGCATAACTAACCATCCACTTAGGCAATTTTCTCCTGAAGTCCTAGACGTGGACTTCACAGTGCCTGCACATATACATGTTCCCTTTAAAACCACAGGGGGATCTGAGGAGTCACTTGTTTTCCAGTGACTATTACCAAGCTCAAAATCCATCACTAGAAATATCCTGCCTTATGACACAAAAGTGGATGTCCACAAAATTTGTGATACTTCTGGTTCCCTGCCTTGGATCCAGAAGGTCATGTGTGTTCTCGCCCAGGTACACACACCCCTGAAAAGAGTGATCTCTGGCTTTGATCCTCAGTAGAACACTGTATGAGTTTCCTATGGCTGCTGTAACAAATTATCACTAACTTGGTAGCTTAAAACAACAGAAATTTCTTCTCTCATGGTTCTGGCAGCTGAAAGTCCAAAAAACGTTCCACTGAACTAAAACCGGGGTGTCACCAGGGCCACACCCCCTCCAGAAGCTTTAGAGGAGAATCCATTTTCTGCCTCTTACAGTTTCTGTTGGCTGTTGACTTGTGCCTGCATCATTCCAACATCAAGACTTATTACAGTGATTCCTTCATGTATATAAATGTTTAATCACTGTTATACACCTGAAACTAATATATTATTGTATGTCAACTATAATTGAAAAATAAATTTAAAATAAAATAAAGAAACAGGAAGACTTCAAGATAAAACAATAATTTCCTACCTCAATATTCTTAACTTAATTGTATCTACAAAGACCCCCTTTTCCAAATAAGGTAACATTTACAAGTTTCAGGGATTAGAAGCTGATATCTTTAGGGACCATCATTCATCTTACTAAAAATATCTCCCTGCCCATTCTGTGGAGAGATGAGGGAACACTAGCCCAGGACACCCTTCCTGAAGGTTTCAAGTTAGGGAGGAAGAGTTTATAGACATAAATGTATCTTCCCAACCCTGCAAGGGATATGTATTCATTTGGCATTTGTCCTATTCAATACATATGTTCAGAATTTAAAGTCATCTACTTTCCAGCATCTGTACTTCTATTGCAATCTACTATCAGGTTTGCCAAACTATTAAATGGCATTGTGGGCTGAATAGTTTATGTAGGGAGAGGGGCACATTCTGTGCATTGGAAGATAGTGAGCAGCAACCAGCAAATAAAAATATAGGAAGCCCACTTAAAACTAGATTACATATGTGCAATGAATAATTTTTTAGAATAAGTATGACCTGTACAAATATTTGGGACATTCTAATACTGAAACAGTTATATTTTGTTTACCAAAGATTTAAATGTAACTGGATGTCCTGTATTTTATCTGTCAACTATGCACACCCTGTCCCTCACGCCGATTGCAACAAACAAAAACATCTTCAGACATTGCCAAATGTCCCTTTGGAGGCAAAACCACCCTTGGTTGACAACCACTGATTTACTTCATTAAAAAAATAAATAAAATAACCCCTTGTAAATTAGGAAAGACTGAGAAACATGTGTAGAGCTGTTTGAAATATGTGCAAGCTGGCAGTTGTGGCCACAGGTTGCACAGACAGGAGCATGATGCTGCGAGGACGAGTGTCCATCGCTGCTGGTGGGGGGCGTGGTTTGGGGCACACTGCCTTTTGGGAATAATCCTGCCTGGCCCTGACCCTTTCAAGCTTTGGAGCCTCAGGCTGAGCAGCAGGACCAGGCATGATCTCCCATCCCCATTCAGCCTCTAATTTATTTTAATTATTCTCTCCAGGACCCCCACCATGTAATCCTCAGGTTTTGCTTAGGAGCAAGTGGCTCTCTCATTCACATGGCTAAGTTTGAAGGTGCCAGGGCTTAATGGTCTGGCAGAGCCAGGCTGCAAATTCCCTTTTCTGAGACTTTCGATTCTGAGCATGTCCTCACTGGTAGACGAAGTGGAACAAAAGAGGAGCTGAATGGGTGTGTGCCTGCCTCTTTCTCACTCTCCCCCACACCCTCTTTTCTTCCCTGCACCCTAGGTCCTCCAGTCCCCAGTGAACAGTTGGCACTTGGAACGGAGATCATTCATTCCTCACCCTGGCTTTCTAAACTGATAACCAGTGACCCTCCCCGCCACCCCCCAACCCACCAGCTGCCTCTGCACTGTATCAAATTTGGCTCTGAAACAGTTTCTCCAAATATAAGCCTGGTGTGCACAAACACAGATAGCAATCGGGTGCACATATTGTATGTCTTTATAAACAGAGCTGTGTGTATTTATAGACCCCTATCAATGGCAGATCTATATGGAAATAAAATGGGAGTTTTACAGACCAAAAGAAAAAAAGAAAAAAAAAAAGGTAAACTTTGAAGCCTCTGACCCAAGATAAAATTAAATACCAGATAATGCTCAGCAACAAATCCCTTAATAGGGAATGACTGTTATCTATCTGAGGACTGATGGAATCACAAAGGGGAGACTTGTTTGGGAGGGATCAGACCCTCACAGGAAGAAAGCAGGATTTCAGTTCTGCTCCAGACTCCTCCACTGAAGGATGAGTATTTCATTATTTGCTGTTGAGTTCTTACATGCTAGGAGTCATTAACACCATCTTCAAAGGGTTTTATTAATCAGCTACACATGGCCTCCTAGCGAAGTACAAAATTAAAATTGATACTTAGGAAAAGTTTTGAGAATAAATAAGTGAATTCAGCAAAACATAATGTGTTGCTCCTGGAAGTCATAGACTAAGACAAAAATTTCCAGAGACAAAAAATACAGAGAAACAAAACACATGCAGTAAGAACACCGGGAGGAGAAATATGTCCCAAGATAAAGTCCTGATTACTGGCCTGGCTGGAGAAGGGCAGGTTTCAACTCAGATTCTCTTTCCAGCATGGGAGATGGGGCCGATTTAATTTGTAGGATGGTTTGATGTATATACTTAATCAGGCAGCAACAGAGACTTCCAAAGAAGACAGACACCAAGAGGAGGGTACCACTTCTTTTGAAACCATCTCTCTTATTATTAACTGTCGTTACCATGCTGTACACTAGACCTTCACAACTTATCTTTAAACTGAATGTTTGTACCTAATTTTAAAAAGGCTCATATAGACATTCTTGTGTAAGTAATTTCATGATCACATATTTTTATTTCTCTTGGGTAAATAGGAATGAAATTGATGGTCATAGAATAAGTTCTGTTGAGTTTATAAGAAAGTGCCATAAAGTTTTCCAACTAGGTGGTGCACGAGCTAGGTATGCAAGTCCCAGTGGCTCCACATACTCTCCAACACTTGGTTTTGTCACATCTTTTTAATTTTAACTGTCCCATTGTGTATAAAGTAGCATCTCTTTTGTAGGATTTTAAATGTTTTTTAATTAAAGTTATTGAGGTGACATTCGTTATAAGAGTATATATGTTTCAAGTATACATATCTATCACATAATAAACTATCTGTATATTGCGTTATGTGCCCATCACCCAAACTCAAATCATCTTCTATCACCATATATTTGGCCCCCTTTACCCTTTATTACCACGCCCACTCCTCTTCCCTCTGGTAATCACCATACTGTTGTCTGTGTCTATTAGTTTCAGTTTTATATTTCATATATGAGTGAAATCATGTGGTTCTTAGCTTTTTCTGACTGACTTACTTCACTTAGCATAATCTTAAGATCCATCCACGTTGTTGCAAATAGCAGTATTTCATTTTTTTCTTATGGCTGAGTAGTATTCCACAGCATAGATGTACCACATCTTCTTTATCCAATGATCTGTAGAGGAACACTGATTGTTTCCATTTCTTAGCCACTGTGAGTAACATTGAAGATAGGGCTGCATATATCTTTGTGCATAAACATTTTCAAATATTTTGGATAGATACCCAGAAAGGGGATTGCTCGGTCATATAGTAATGCTATTCTTAATCTTTTGAGGAACCGCCATACTGTTTACCGTAGTGGCTCTATCACTTTACATTCCCACCAGCAGTAAATGATGGTTCCTTTTACTCCACAATCTCTCCAGCCCTTGTTATTACTTGTCAATTTGTAAATAACCATTCTAACATGTGTGAGGTGGTATCTTATCACAGCTTAGATTTGCATTTCCCTTATAGCTAGTGAAGTTGAGCATCTTTTCATATATCTGTTGGCAAATTGTATGTATTCTTTGAAAAAGTGTTTGTTCAGGTCTTCCGCCCATTTTTTAATTGGATTGTTTATTTGCTTGGTGTTGAGTTGTATGAGTTCTTTATATATTTTGGATATTAACCCTTTGTCAGAGCTATTGTTTGCAAATATCTTTTCCCATAAGTTCTCCCAAACTTATTGATTAAATCATTGATTGTAAACCTTTATTTCTTTTCTAATGTGAGCATTAATGGTATAAATTTCCTCAAAAGTTCTACTTTAGTTACATTTTATATATTTTGTATATTATATTTTAATATCATTTAGTTAAAATATTTAATAACCCTTGTTAAATTTTTTATTCACAGATTATTTAGAAAAGCATTACTTAATTTTCATAATATTTAAGGATTTGGGGGCATTATATGATTTCTAATATCATTACTTTGTGCCCAGAGAACATTCACTGTAAGATTTAAATCCTTTAAAATTTTTAAATTAAATTTACTGGGGTGACATTTGTTAAGAAATTTACATAAGTTTCAAGTATACAATTCTAGAATACATCATCTGTATACTGCATTGTATGTTTACCACCCAAAGTCAAATGTCCTTCCATCACCATATATTTGACTTTTTGCCCTTTACTACCCACTAAGACTTATTTTATTGTCCAATATTTGGTCTATCTTGGTGAATGTTGTAAGGGCACTTGAAAATGATATGTGTTCTACTGTTGTTGAGTGGGATGTTTTATAAACTTTAATAAAGATCGTGTTGTTTGATGGTGTAATTCAGATCTTCACTGTCCATGCTAACTTGATATCAAGTTGATCAATCAATTAATGAAAAAAATATAAAATCTCCCTTTAATTGGGTCTTCCTTTTTGCTTTTAAGATTGTTATTCCCTTATGGTGAATTGACTCTTTCATCTTATTGAATGCCTCTCCTTATCTTTGCCAACCCTCCTGTGTTAACATGTACTTTCTCTAGTATTAATACTCCCAAGTCATGTTGTAGTGCTTACTCTTTGCATGATAAATCTTTTCCCCATTATTTTACTTTCAATGTGCATCCTTTGCTTTTTAATGGTGTGACAATTTTGCCTTTTAATTGGAGTATTTAGCTTATTTTTAATTTAATATAATTATTGATGTGTTTAATTCTACCATCTTATTTGTTTATTATTTCTCTCATATGTTCTTATTCTTCTTTTCCTCTTTTACTTTTGTCTTTTGAGTTAATTGAATTATTTATACTTTTTGGTCCTCTATTGACTTTTCAGCTATACATCTTTGTGTGTTCAAATGGTCCCTCCAAAAATTACAATATAAATCTTAACTTATCAAAGAATGCCTGGAGTTGATATTGTACCACTTACCATATAATATAGAAGTTTCACTACTCTAAAAACTCATGTATCCTAACCCCCTTTTCTCCTGCTACTTTTGTCATATATTTTACATCTGCTTATGTAGCAAACTCTATAATTTAATGTTATTATTTTTATTTAAACAGTCTTCTGTCTTTCAGAGAAGTTAAGAGAAGAAAACTGAGAAAGACTTTATACAATATTTACCCACATATTTAATATTTCTGGTACTTTTCACTCTTCTTGTGGATTCAGTGCTATCTAAGGTCATTTCTCTTAAACCAGAAGAAACTCCTTTAATATTCCTTGTATTGAAGATCAACTGGTGATGAATTCTTTGAACTTTAATTTATCTCATGTGTTTTCCTTCTCTCAAAAATCACAGCTCTGCACTCTTTTTTATTTCAATACCCAAAGGCAGCTTCCTGTATATTCTGTCCAGTTTTATAGTTCTTTTCAGTAGGGGGATGTTAGTCTGCTAGGGCTGCCATGACAAAGTACACAAACTGGGTGGCTTAAAAAACAAAAATTTACTGTCTCACAATTTTGGAGGCTAGAAGTCCAAAACTGAAGTGTCAGTGGGCTTGGTTCCTTCTGTAAGTTCTAAGGAGGCTATACTCATGGCTCTCTCTTAGCTTCTGGTAGCTTTAGCATTGGTCTTTGGTGCACCAATGAAATTCTCCCTGTGTCCAAATTTCTCTTTTTCATAAGAACATAGACATCTTGACTTAAGATTCACCCCAATGACTTACCTAAATTGGATCACCTGGAAGGATTCTATAGCCAAATAATATCACATTAATAGGTACAGGGTGTTACGGATTCAACATTTTTAGGAGACACAATTAAACCCATAAAAGAGGGTAGGTCTAGTGTGCTTTCTTCCATCATGGCTAGAAGCAGAAAACAACCTTGAGTCTTTTTTTTTTTTTTTTTTTTGTCTTAGAATCACATTTTATTTATTTTATTTTATTTTATTTTTTTATTTTTGGTTTTTCAATTACAGTTGTCCCCTTTTCCCCCAATTTCTCACCCCCTCTCCCGCAATCATATCCCTCCCCATTGTCCATATCCATGAGTCCTTTATACGGGTTCTTTGACTAAACCCTGCCCTTACTTATCTTGTATTATTTTGCTGTGAATTCGTTTGTTTTTTGATACTTTCAAGTTTGAGGAGAAAGGGATATGGATTTAAGGAACATGGTGGATGAAGATGAAAGCTCGTAAAGTTTGGGCCAAGGGAGGAACTTGAGGAAAAATTATTGATTTCTCCAGAGGAAAATATATCTACTTACCCAATTTTCCCTGAATCTTATGCTTGAATCATACCTATCATAAATAATTTAAGAGCAAGACAGGACTTGTTATGATCATCAATCATTCATTCAAAAACAAAACACAGCATGTACTGAGCAGCTACATGTGCCAGACCTGCATCTAGTAGCAAAAGGAGGAGGTGGAGAAAAAAAAATCTTCATTGTCTATGAGAGCCTTCATTCTAATAGAAACACAATTTATATACCTTAAAATGTGATCACTGCATTGTCTGTACATCTAAAACTAATATAGTATTATATACCAGTCATGCTTCAATAAAAGGGAAAAAGAAAAAGAAATTCAGAGTCTATCTATCTGCTTCAGTTTTGGTTATATTGTGGTTTTAAAACTTAACCAGAGAAAAATTTTAATTTATCTTTTGGTTAAGATAAATACACACAGTGCAAGAAAAGTTTAAGAAAGAGAAATTTTCTATTTATTTCTTTGTTCAGCAAATACTCTTGAACATATATTAACCTAAGACTGGAGATTCCAAAGAATTTATTTGTGTATGAAGAGATGAGGTATTTATTAGGTAATAATTGCACATTATATTTTTATAATTTCTGCATGGCAGACATTGTTCTAAACCCTGTTTCAGTATTAACATCTTTTGTCTTTCTAACAAAGGAATTACTGTTTTCATTTCCATGATGAAGTTAAATAGCATGACTAAAGTTAGCAATTAGTAAGTGGAAGAGGCATTGCATGAAACCTACCACTGTGACTTTAGAGTTCATGCACATAACCTCTATTCTATTCTAATTTTTAAATGTAGAAAGTTGATATGGCCTAGATTTTTTTTATAAATCCAGGGGTCTCAGTTTTTGTATTATCTTCCATCTATTATTTTCCACCAAGCCTTTATATTAATGTGATATGCAAGTTTGGAAAAATAATTGTGGTACATATAAGAAAACAAATTCTTCTGCATTTGGTAAACTTTCCCTTCTGGAGTACTCTCAATGTGCTGAATAATGCATAATATCAGGAAAGTGTTCAGATTATCGTGTTGGTTTTTTTTTTTTTTAATCTATTTTTCTCCTTCTAATTTCCGACTTTCTAGAGAACTGGGTACTTATTTGGTATCTAACCTCTCCTGCAAGGTCGTGTATTCCACAGGAGTCTTGATTGGCCTCAGTCATGGTTTTATGATCCTGTCTATTTAATAGAAATGTGATAAAACCCTGGTCTACAAATCATGGAGGAAGTATGTGGAGACTTCTGGAAGTTTTTCTTGCTTTCAAAAATAGACACACAGGTAGGGAAAATCTCTTTTTCTCTGGAAATTGTCATCTGCATGTGCCATCTGAAACTTCAGCAAGCACCTTGTGACTATGAGGAAGATGGACCTGAGGACAAAGCTCATATATTGACGATGGCAAAGCAGAAAGGGGTGGGGGACTTGGATCCATGACTGTAATTGAGTCACTGAATGAACCAATTTTGAAAGCAACCTAACTTTAAACTTCTCATTCAATGAAAAGGAAACTTGATAAATTATCATTATTTAAGCCATTTAGAGTTAACTTTTCTACTCGTAATCCTAATTGAGTCTTTTTTTTCTTGAAGTCTTAAGAATTTCATTTTTTGGCTCAGTCCCCTCCACTTCTCTCAGTACAAGAGAAACTTTCTGCTATCGGAGTATGTTCACCTTCCACTCGATAAATCTGATGCTGTATAGATTGAGAGAGAAAAGCAGGCATGTACATCTTTAAAACATCTAAAGGCAACTGAAAAGTTAGCAGCTATATCTAACGCTTGTGATAACTGTCCAAATTCCTCAGCAGCATATTTCTGTGTTTGCAGATTCAGAGATGAGAGACTTTAATCGTGGCAGCTAAATCCCTCTTTAAAACTTGAATTTAAAGTAACATTTAAGGCTGTGTATATTGGCTGCAGATTCCTTCCCATATTCTCCCCAGGAGTTTCCCACCAGCAACACGAGAGTTCCTCCCTATAATAAGGTAGCTTTTTTTCTTTTTTAAATAGCTGCTTATTAAGGCAGAAATTCTAATATTAGCCTGCTATTCCACTAAATGAAGGAATTGGATATCTTCTGCACAAACTTGGGGGCCTGGATGTATTTCTGCACTTTTCCTCAATGCTTTATGGAAACTTAAAATAACATCTTCCCGCTTTCCCTTCAACTCTATGCAATCACAACAGAATGTGAGGTACTGGTTTGGGGCTTTGGAACCAGCAACTGTTGTGTTCAATTTTATTTTCCATGCTTAAGTGAAGTTAATTCCTTCCACTTTCACTCTGAATTTAAGGGGGGAAGTCAATATTATTTTTATAAATATGACTGGGTGGTGTCTTGTCCAAACCTGTCTGTGTCGTCAGGGAAAGTGGGATGTTGGGGAGGAAAAAATATAGGAAAAGGACTGTCCCAGGAAAACATTTCAGAGGTTATGGATATGAGTACAGCCTGCTGGGGATTTTAGAAAAATAATTTTTTTCCATCTGTAGCATTATGTAGCTTCTGGTCTCTACCAAAGGGCAGGGCAATGTGTGGGTTGGGATGACAACTTACAGGAAAAGTTCCGATTTTGTGGGAGTCTGGGATGCCAACAAATGTGTCTACATTAATGTTGTGTGTGGTGTCTCACTAGCTTTCCAGGGAATTAAACAATGGACTTCCTTAAATCTCCCTTTACCTTGGAGAACTGCTGAAAAAAACGGTGAAAAGATGAAGGTAGAAGGAACGTAGAGCATCCTGGCTTCACCCCCTTCATGCTGTGGAGCAGGGCAGTGAGACCCAGAGCCAGGAAGTAGGTGGCCCGGTGTCACACTGTGGGCTGACAGGGGAGGAGGAAAGGTGGAGGAGTGGTCAGAGAGAAGCCTGAATCCCATTACACAGCCCCACTGTGGCTTAGTCATGTACCCATGGGTTAGTTTCACAGCCTTGTTGAGCCCCACAGTCCTCACCTGGACAATGGAGGCCCGCAGGGTACCTTTCTCATGGGCTTGCTATGAAGATTAGATGAGTTGATACCCCTAAGGAGCTGAGTGCCTTGAAAACAACACTCCATAAACATAGCTAAGCTAACTGAAGCCCAGACACAGGAGAAAGTCTCAGAACACACGCTGCTGACCTTGTCTTACTCCTCCTTTCCTTTATTCCCATCCTCCCCAGCGGCCCATTTCTGGGTTGCTGACATAGTAGAAACTCCTCAGAGGAGAGAGAATCTGTGCCTTCGGCCTAGAACTTCATACGCAAAGGAAAAAGAAATGAAATGGTTGGTTTATTCGGCATTTATCAAGCACCCTGGCATATTCCCCCAACTTCCATTCGGCCACAAGATTGGAGCTTCCCCAGGGGCCTTCTCTTCAGCTGCTGGTTTCTTTTTCTCTCATCTTAGTTCCTTTCTTCACAAGGAGAATGTAACTTTCCAGACACGGGCTTAAGTGATGTGTGACTGGAGAATGCCCATGCTCAGGGGGATAGATTTTTAAGATCCATCTGTCTGTTAATGGACTTGGTGAAAGGGATAGGTAAGATATTCATTTTTGATAGAAAAGACAAAGATCAGATTGTGGAGAGGTGATGAGAGATCCCCATAGAAACAGAGCTGGAGACTCTTAAGTATCAAATATCTTGACTGGCAGTCTCCACAAATCCACAAGTATTTGCCTCTTTCCATTACAGTCTCTAATAGGTTAGATAACAAAAGCAAGAGTCATGTCTCAGAAGGCTATCACCGCAAGAAAGCGCAGCTGTTACCCGACTCTCCTATGAAGCCATATCTCTTAGCTTGAGGTATAGCTTCGGGATGTGAAGGAATTGTCAGAGAGCAAGGCCCTGGTGGAAATGAAATACTTGAAGAGCTGATAGGGGGGCATCAACAGCATGCCATATTCTGATTCATTAACTCTCCACTCTCGCCTGCGAGTAGTCATTCTTATGCTCATTTTACAAGTGGGCAAGTGGCCATAACATGTCCAGTATGCTCTGGCTAGTCACCCTGCTGGTCCTTTCTGATTTCAGGGGAAATCCAGGCTCAGGAAGGTAAGGTCACTTGTACAAATTCACCAGCAGGGCCTTGCTTCCTACACCTCAGTTTTCTGTGCAAGTTTCAGTAGGAGTGAAAGAGGACAAATCTTTGAATTGGTGGACAGAGAAGAGGAAGCAGTCCAGGCACCAAGGGCATCATGATGCTTGGGCCAGTCCTGACTCAGCAGCATTGGGGTGCAGTGGAGAAAATTTGGGCTTTGGGCAGCTGGGAAGCTCTTCAGGATCCTAAGTTGAAGCGAGAGCTCAGGCTTCAGCCTCAAACCATCATGCGGGTCTGTTCCACACTAGGTCCGGAGCTGGCATGAAGAACCTGAGACCCTGCGTTCCCTTCCACTCAGGAACTCAGCCTAAAAGGAAACAGTCCTCTGTTATCTGTGGTTTTTAGCTCTTTCCCACTTTACAAGTGTAGGGAAAAAATAATATAATAATAATAATAATAGTAATTTTTCTGTGGTTTGGAAGTGTCCTTGGTTTGGTGGGGCCAGAGGAAACCAAATGAAATTAAGTTGTAGTGATGCTAATGGTTCTGCCTTGTGCCTGTGAAATCAGTGACCAGGAAGGAAGAGGCCAGAAGTGAGCCCAGGAGGGGAAGGCAAGATGAGTTGTCTAGCAAATAGTCACAGTTTGTCTCTGGGCAGAACGCCATGGCAGGGCACAAAGAACTTTCTTTTCCTTATTCTTTTCTTCTTTCTTTCCTTGACCTTTCTTTTCTTTTTCCTCAGTGACTTTTTAAAATTAAATATGTTTATTGATTTTAGAGAGAAAGGGAGAGACACATGGATTGACTGCCTCCTATACCGGCAACCTAGGTATGCGCCGTGACCAGGAATGGAAGTCACAACCTTTTGTTGTATGAGACAATGCTCCAGCCAACTGAGCCACACTGGTCAGGGCTTCACTGACTTTCTTAATAACAAAAGTAAAACATCATATACTTGAGGCAACAAGTCCAATTATATGAAAGCATATGGAGAAAAAAATTATTATCTTCCTATTTCATCCTCCTGAAGAAACCAATGCTAACAGAATGACTGGTATCTTTCATATTTTTCTCTCACCTAGAGCTTCAGGACTCTTCCCTGTTTTCCAGGAGGTGTCTCCTCTCAGAAGGAGGAACATGAATAGAGATAAGTAATTATGGACTAGTTAAGAGCTGTGTAAGTGGCTGAAATGATAGGGTCAGTGTGGGATGGAGCTGTGGAAATGCTGGAGATTTGGGGAGCACCCATGCAGACTGAATTAGAAATAGAATTTTTGAGGAGAGGGGAAGTCTGGGTTAGGGTTATTCTAAGACACTATTATTTAAATGTCTTTCATTGTCATAGAATTGGGAAGGTCCTTAGAGCCCAGTGGTCTACCCTCTTACAGAGATATCCACAGGCAATCTGGACTCTTTTAAATGCCTTTTACATTTAATATTTTTATATGTTATAACATTTTTAATGGAATTCTTCTTTTTTTCCTTTGGCATAATTTAAACAACCTGAGGGCAAAAATTGTATTTTATCTATTTTTGTTGACCAAGTGCCATATGAATTACTAAAGTAATTTAAGAAGATAAAAAACCAACATATCCCAGACTCTTCTATTTGAAGACGTAAGGCCAGGAATGGAAAAGGATTAAAACTGGAATGTCTTCATAATTTCTTCTGTACAGTAGTCCCTCTCTATATTGTGGTTCACGTATTGCTGCCTCACAGCATCGTGGGATTTTTAAAAATATTATATTTAACTATTTATCGCAGATTTTTCGCTATATCACGGGATTTTGCAGTACTGTATATGTATGTTGTTAAAGTTACATAGGTTTTAGAGTGTAGAATAAATGTAAGGTTCTTACTTCGGTGGGGGGGGGTCTGGCCCATAATACCCGCGATAAGTGAGGGAATACTGTATAGAGTTGATTCCCACATTTGTCTTGTGATTCTTCCTCTAGTTGTAGGAAGAGATTCCCCATTTTCCCTTAAACTTGAATCTATTTGTAGCACCTAGCCTTTTGGTCTCCACCTGACCACCCACGCACTCTTTTCTTAGCACATAGAGCCATCTCAAAGGGCAGATAAAAGAGGGTGGTCTAGAAGGTGAATTATGCAGAGATCTGAATGTCCTGTGACTGTCTAGGACCCATTTCTGTGTGTAAGTATTAAACTCTCTAAACAAGCAAGCTTGTCTGCCACATTCTTTGGCTTATTGACTCCTTCAGCACTTGGGGGATGATGTGCATACATGGCCTTTTTATAGAACATGGGGTGTTCAGTAGATACAAAAGGTCATGTGATTTTCCCCAATTGGCCCTGCACAAGATGAACATTCGATTTTTGGAAGATTGAGTCTGTGACAAAAAGTTGCTCATCATCCCATTTTAGCAAATTTGGCTTCTTTTATTCTTGTGCAATCACTGAAGCAGAGAAGTATGAGTGTAAAAAAGGAAATGTAAGCATGGGAGCAGAATCAAATAAAGAAGTCTTCATTCAATGGGCCCAAGTAACTAACAATAGTGAGTAGGTGCTTAGCACTCCTTGTGACCCAGGCATTGTAATGAGGACTTCAACCCATTACTTCTTAAAGCCTTTACAGAAACACAATGGAAAAAGCACACTTATTATCCTCATTTTACTTTTGAAGAAACTGAGGCTTAGAGGGGCTAAAGGAACCTTTTCAAAGTCAGTCAAATAGTGACAGAGGAAGATTTAAATATACACAGTCAAGGTCCAGAGCCCTTGCACTAACACTGCTCTACTATCCTATACTGCACAATGACAAGGGCACAGAGAAACCCATGTTCTCCTCTCCCCACATTTCTGCTGGGTGAGAGAAGAGTAACTTCTGGCCTGACAAAATCGGTATTGAGAACTCCTCTTACCTTCCTTCCAGACCCAGATAACTTCTCCTATAGGAGCAGGAAATTTGTTTGATGGATGAAATGGAGGAAGACCAAAGACCATCCATTCATGTTCCTGTCTGATTGCAGTTAGGAAGTTAAAGGGCAGAAATGCACCGGAACTTACCCTCAAGGCCCCCAACCCCACCACCCAATTCCCTGATTCCCTGTCCCATAGGAAAGGTGCATTTTCCTTGTGGATGAAGGAAGAATCATTAGCTATGCAAAATGGGTTGGACTTTGGGTAACAAGGCTTGAACATGAGGGCAAATATAAGGTAGCCTACTTTGACTTTACATTCCAAGTGCCCCCCAGTTCAATCTCATGAACATTTAAGCCAGTGATCTCTCCAGTTAACTCTTTGGTCTTAGTCTCAAATAGCTCAGAACTCTGAAGAGAGAAGAATGTGAAAATTATCACTGTGAAACTTCAACTAAAAACATTTCCATATGCAAGGAATCACAGTGGTCTTCGACTCACACTCTTGGCTAGAAGAAACTAATTCTTGAACCTCTTGTCACTTAAAAATACTGAGAACATATACCTTAATAAGTGTTAGAGAAGCCAACCAAATGAAACACCACTGTATCAATGAACAAAGGAGCTTCCAGAGGGTTTCTCTCTGATGACTTGAGTAAGACTAAGGGAGTAGATGACTCCAGAATGAAGAGAAACTCCCCCACAGATTTTTCTTGACTTATTTTTGTGTATATAAAACAGTGCTCCACAGCAGCTTGTTTTTACAGTGCCATAACTTTCCCCTCTCTTTAGAGAAGATGAATTGCCTATGCAAAACATCTTTCTAGCCAAGCAGAGTTCATGGAATTACGGACTAGATATCCATGTGTCACATGAGACAGGTTCTCTTACAGAAGAATGAATTTTTAAATTTTGCATTAAGGTCCTTGCTTATAAACACTTGGAACATCTAAAATCACATTTTCAGCCTATTTTACTCAAGGAGACAGATGAATTAATGTATAAAATAGGGTTTTGACATTTGCTTAACAAGAGACAGATCACTGAAATTAGGAAAGTTTGCATGTAATTATTTCACATTGCTGTTTCTGGCGACTTTCACAGAAAAAGAAAAATAGGCCTATCCCTTACCATGTAACTATGATGTGACACAACAGGTTGATTTTGAATGGGACCACTAGGGACACAGAGAGGTTTATAGACAATGTATGAAGTTCATTCTGTATGTTGAGTATACAGGGATGAATTGCTCAGTCAGCTGCTCCTAACATCGGGTTTCAGATAGGTCTTAAAAACTTTATGTTATGTTTCAAGTTTATAACCCCATTAAAGAATATTTAGAATTTAAAAATTTTAGACCCATGATCATACCACAGGCTGTTATTTTGAAGAAACATGCTGAAATGCACTTACTGAATGTAGTTCTCATTTTCCAAAGATTCTCTTCTCTTCCTTCCTTCCTTTTTTCCTTTTTTTTTTTCTTCCTTCCTTCCAACTTCTTCCTCTCTCTTTTCTTCTGTTCTTTCCTTTTTAAACAAGGGACTTTACCCTTTACCTGAATTACTGTTTACATCCACTTTATTGAGCTATAAAACTCAACTCAATCTAAGAATAGTCCTCACATAAGAAAAAAATTCACACCAAGCCTTATTTTCAGCTTTAGAGTCCCCTTCCAGCCCCTTGGGAACTATAGAGAGAAGAAAACCTCTTTAATGTGATACTCACCCTCCCATTTCCCTGAGGGTTTGTTTCTGCATATTTCTGACAGCCTGACTTTTGACCTGAAGGTCATGACTTTGGTGATAAAATAGAGTTCAAGTTAAATTAAGTCAACAGTTGTCTGACCCATTGTTATGTTTTCACTGGGTTCCTCACAAACAGAATACTTGCATCTCTGATAATTGTTGACAGGTTCAATTCTCTTTTTGGATCAACTGACCTCTGATTTCTGAATTGGTGGGCATGAGCTACAATGGTAGGGGAAGTTGGGAGGTATTGGGATGATGAAGAGACTATTAGAAAATATGTCGTGAAAAACATGGTAGAATGACAGGGCTCCAGACTGCTGATATTCACAGAAACTATAGGCCCTGAAGATAAATGAACAAGAAGCTGAGACATGTCAGCTCCGGGCACCTCGGCACTGAGACGGGCTGGAGAGACTCAGTCCTTCAGGTGTTTTATGCATGTGAAAGGTTGAATCCAGTGCCTATTTCAATAATTGGAGAGTTTATTATTACTTTATTATTTATCATCCATTATTTATTATTTTATTATTTATCACCTCCTAGCTATCACCACTTTCTCCAGGAAAAGCATTTATTAAACACTTACTATGTGCCAGATTATTGTACTAGTTACTGAGATTACGAAAATGAAACAGACACAGTCTTAACCTCAAAGAGCAAACAATCTAATGGAAACAAATAATGAGCTCAGACCACAAGGAAACATACTGACTATGGTTCTGTATTTCAAGGTGTGTCACATGGACACATAAGGGGCTCCAGAAGATTCTGGACAAGTCCAGCTGCTAATTCCTGTGAATCAGCATTTGTGAGGTCACAGTTAGATTATTAATAATAAAGGAAGAGTAAACCTGCTAATGATTAGATTTAACACCTTACATACACACATCTGACAGAAGAGGACCTAAGTCTGAGGGGTTAACTGACAATCCAGGGCCACATAGCTAGTAAGTGGAGAAACTGGGATTTGCAGCCAAGCTTATCTCAGCTTTTAACCACAGTGACAGAATCTGGTGGTTGAGCCCAATGTTGGCAGATGCTCATAGAGACAATAGCTGGGGAGGAAGGAACAGAAGGATCACTGTGCTGAAACTGAGCCTTGATTGTGCAGTAATCTGGGTTGCTGTTTGGGAATTTTTCTAATAGAAAATTTTTCTACCATTGACATCACCCCAAGCTTCATTTCTCCACCCTTCTCTGTCAATTCTCTTCCCAACTCAGATTTTTTTTTCTTCTAGCAGTCAATGGGTGGGTACTGCCTGGATTCCTAAAGAATTTGTGCTATTATTGATAGAATATTTCCACCCAGAGATGTCTGCTCTCCAGTGATGTAACACACCAGCAGCAAGAGAGGCAGGAGGTGAGCTGGAGGATGTGAGACCATAGGTAGGAGGAAAAATTATAATATATCCTCACAGTAGGTCCATAGCAGGTGATCACGTGATTTGGTGTCCTTTCTTTTTACAAAAATTTCTTATGGCTAGTTTCCCACCGCCTCCTCCTTCTGTAATTTCCTCCTTGAGTAGTTCTTATTTTGTCCCAGAATGATTTCATATTCCTGACTGTCCATGAAAAAGGATGCCTCCCAGAAGACACCATTCATTAAGCCCCAACTATCATGATCAGGGCAGGATTCTCCTTCTTCATGCTCAGCTCTCACCTTCACTCTGCATTTACACCTTCCTCGTCACCACTGGATTCTCCCTCCTCTGCTGAGCACCAGGTCAGGATGTCAGACTGTGAGCATCCCTGAGATTAATGGAACCTGAGATCTGGTGTCTTGCTTTGGAAGTTATATTGCAAATAAAGACAGTGGGAGGAAGCAAGGCTTGACTTGCTGGCCGGTGCAAAGGTATGGTTAGATTCTTGAGGCCAATTTCCACATGGCTTTGGATGGGAGTCAGAATACATGTTTGAGGTAAATGAAGAAAACACCCATTTCTCAAGCAAGATGATCTCAGAGATGTGTTTATTAATGAAATATCAGTTTACTGACAAACAATAATCCCTCCCACATATTCAGCATTTTATAGCTTACCAACTGCTTCTTTGTGTGTTATTTCATTTGATTTTTGCAACAACTCTCTGGGATTTGCCAAGAAAATACCATCGTCCCCATTTTATACACATTCTGTACTTAGCAAGGAGCATAGAAGTTACGTGGCTCATTCGCAGTTGGTCAATCTTTTAGTGTATGAATCAGTGGAAAACTTTAAAGTCCACATTTTCTGAATTGTAAAGATCATATGTATAAGGCAGGTAGATAAAACACCTAACAAAATGTTTTGTGTTTTTTGTGTGTGTGTTCAAAACATTAGTCTCTCTCCTCATTTCCTTTCTGAATCCTGGACCCCCTGCTTTTTTCCATTCACCATACTGGGAGAAGAGAGAAAAGGGAGTGATTTGGAGAGAAGGAAAGGAGGACGAGAGGAAGAACATGACTCTTGATCTCCAGAGGCTGGTTCTAAGACAGGCTTCGGAGAACGAGAATGGTGGTATTGAGAAACCCAGACTCCGACATGATGTAGATGTAACCAACAGCTGTGGTAAGAAAACAGTACCTATCTTCACATAGGCCTCCTTCCTTCTCTCCTTCCCATGCTGGTTATTTTAGGCAATGGAATTGGGGGTGTCTAGGCTCTGTCTTCTGGTTCAATCTTACTCCTCCCTGGCCCTTAAACATTTCTCAGAAGTCTTGTGAATCAGAGCATAATATGCAGACCTAGCATTTGGCCCATCCCAAGCTTGCTCATAGGTGTCTGAACTGCCCCCAACAAACCTTCCCCAGGCTCCAAACAGCCCCACCACCCTCACCTGCTCAACTTACTGGAAATCTCTGTTCCTCTAAAGCAGGTTTTGGCTTTGTTCCCAGAACCAGAAAGAATGGAAATGCTTTCTAAGAAAAACAGGAACAAGGGAGTTACATTCTGATCTGATGTTTCTTCACCAAGACAATTTTGTTTATCCTTCAAGATTGTTTTATCCCCCTTTCTGCAAAGACGGCAATGCTGGGTCAAGAAATAACTGGAATTTGTTTCTCCCCCCGCCATTAAAAAACAAAATCCAACCCATGTAGACTTCTCTCTCTTCTCGTGAAATGTCAGTAATCAGACACCTAGCATTGTGACATAATAAACTGGAATAATGGTCCTGGAGAGTATGTAGAATATTCTTTCTTTGAGGATATTTAGATTCAAGAAACACTGAACTACAGCTCTCCCTCCCTCTTTTTCACTGTAGCTCAAATTGTCTTCTTTCCTAGTCTGGTGATTGGTTTCCACTTTCTGCTGCCATCTTTGCAAAATGCTACTGAGAAACATGATTATTCCCCAATGTCTCGTTCACCAAAGAAATCTTTCTTCTTCCTTTCTCCCTGCCCAGAGTCCAGTACATACTGCATTTTTTATGGTGACTTCATCTGACCTTCAAACCATCATGAAACTGGCTTTCCCACAGTAAAAGAATTTTAGGTCACAGATGACAACCACGCTGCTTCTCTCACACAATATTGTTTTGAAGGCTTCTGTCAACTTAACTCAAGTTTGAGCACTACACTGGCACTCAATAAATGTTCGGGAACAGTTTATCTACAAGATATGCTGTTTATTACTTTAAACCTGAAGTTGCTCCCTCTAGTAGCAATGTGGGGCTATATGCCAAACCCTGTGTTGGATGCTGCAAATGGTAAGATGGCCAAGAAAGTTCCAGCCTTAAACTCTAAAGAAGTTTTCACTGAGCATTCATATTCCAGTCCATAGATCTTTTGTCTAGACTCTGCCTCTTTGTTTATTCAACCGCTTTGTTATGGTTCAATTTGGCATTTTTGTCTCAGTTCTTATTTTTGTCCTAGACCTCTTGAAGAAGTAGTAGCAGCAATAGTGAAGAGAAAGAGAAGGGTAGACTTGAGTTTTGCTCTTAATTCACCCTGTGACCATAGACTTTTCTTCTTCTCTGATTTCAGTGAATTTCTGCATAATGTGAGGCAATAGAGATGCATGGGACTCTAGGGATAAAGTAATGATGTGTTGAAAGACACAGAAGTTATTGAAAGATGACTATTGCCGAGATGCTGGAAAGGTAAAAGTAAATGAGATTCAGTTTCTGACCTTGAGGGGCTTACAGTTTATCAGGGAAGCCATCTTTAATCCTGCAGTTTCTGCCTTGTGCCCAGCGTGTGCCTTGAACTTGGTATATGCTGGAGAATCAAATGCTAATTGGGGCAGGGAATTTAAGGCAAGGTCTTTTTTAAAAAATCATATTTGTTATTTCCAAGTAGAACTGACCTTTTTTATTTTTCTAATTTCTAATTCTAGAGGAGAAAGATGCTTTCTGATATAGATCCTGGGTATTTCCATCAGACCCGCAATTTACTTTGTATAGTAGAAAGAAAAACAAAACAAAACATTGAATTACAAGTTGGAACATTTAGTTCCATAACTTTCCATAAAGTCATGTTCTTCTTTGTACCTCAGTTTATACTGCTGAAAATGAATTATTTGGATTAAATCGGTTCTGGGATCCCTGCTACTCTAGCATTCTTCGAGTTGTATATCACTACCATATTACTTGGCCATTTTACTGGCGCCCTGGCTCTGTCCTCAGGAACATGTGCCCAAACTGAAATATTGGGTTATCTCTTCTCCTGCCCCTTTTTCCCTTTGACTCCATCCTTAATCTCTGCACTCCAAATTCATTGCCTTGAGCCTGTTATATGTATGTTCACTTCTCAGTTTCTCAGTTCCTTCTTCCTGTTCAGCTCTTTCTTTTTGAAATTGGATTCTCTCTTCCTGGATTTTTACCAATCTCCCTGACCTGGCTCATGACTATCACTTTCTCTTCTCAGCTTGAACCATATTTTGCTCCTGTGAATATATCTCTTTTAAAGCTTTATGGCATCCATTTTACAAGTAATGCCTGAGGACTTGTGTAAAAATGACTTCAGGATGTTAACTTCTATTTTTTACACTCACCTTCCTACAAATTAATATTCCTTTGTATTTCAGTCATTCTACTACTGTCCAATGTTACATAACTTTATTACATGTACCTGGCATTATATCCCCTACTGCTGGTTAAAATGTTTTTGCAATTAGTGGCTAGTATGGCACATAGGTGTATGTTTGGAGAGGGGAACATTTTAAAGACATTAATTAAAATCCTTGAACAACATGGGCTTGAACTGGACTGGTCCACTTATGCCTGGATTTTTTTCAATAAATACAGCAAATATATTTTCTCTTCCTTATGATTTTTCTTAATAACATTTTTCTCTAGCTTACTTTATTATAATAATACAGTATACAATACATATACAAACTATGTGTTAATTGACTGTTTATGTTATTGTTAAGGACTTTGGGCAGCAGTAGGCTGTTAATAGTTAAATTTTTGAGGAGTCAAAAGTTATATGTGGATTTTCAACTGCTCTGGGGTTAGCACTTCTGATCCCAATACTGTTCAAGGGTCAACTATATAGGAATCCACAGCTGCTTTATCTGAGTAGCTAGCTATTATTTTGGCATTTTGTGTTTTTGTTTAACATTGATAGCTGGGAACAGGTCTAAAATTAATGAAGACACTTGCTAACTTGCAACATTTTTTGCCTTCTTGAAAATTTTTCTCAGAGATATTCAGATTTATTTTGGTCATTTGATAGTCAAGTTGTTATATTCTACTTACTTTAGCCATAACAAAATAATTTAAAATTATTAAAATCAACATTTTTATGTTTATATGGGGAAAAAAGTTGCCCTTTTAACCTGCAGCTCTCTTGTCAATAACTTACATTTTCTCAGAGTAACAGTGGTTTTTATAAAGTGATTTTTAATAATATTTAATTTCTTAAGAAGGTAACCAGCACATTACAGCAGAAGAGACTGTAATTAAATCTTTATTATTATTTGACTTTGCATTTTTCTCTCGCCATAACCTGGGAAGTGTGAGAAGCAGAGCTCTTTGGAAGCAAAGAATAGATATTTCTCAAAAGATCCTGGTTTCTTTTAGTGGCAAATGACATTTATATTCATGCTATGTGTTAATGTTTCTAGGTCCTATCAGCAAAGATAGAAAACAAATGTATGTGTGCACATACACTCCTTATACAATTTTATGTATATACATATGTAATATCCATGTCAATGTCTATATATTAAAAACTATGAGATCTCACTGATACTTTCATTCCAATTCAATAACACAGATTCATTCAATCCTTCCCCATTTCCATAGTTGGAGCTTTCTTATCCATTTTCCACAATGTATGTACTTATTTGCTAAAAACGTAAGTAGTTGCAAAATTCTTAACTTATGACTCTGTGAATAAAAAATCCTACTAACTAGAATTCAACGATATTTTAAAAGTTTATTTTTCATTCGCCTTAGGGCATATAGTTTAAATAACACTACTCACAACTTATTCCGGATAGGTTTTCTTTCCTTCATTGGTATGGTAATATTATTTATTTAAATTTTGCTTGGGTTCACTTGCTTTTGTTTGAATTACATTTAAGGATTTTCTCTTCTCTCCTTGCTAACTTTTTCTTTTTAACTCTGTGATATGTTAACATGAGTCTAAAAGTCAGAACTGTACAATACATATATACAAAAGTATCGTTCTCTCCATTCCATCTATTCTTTGAAACTCCTTCTCACTCACTCTTTATAAGTGATAGTGATGGACAGAATTTCATGAATGACCATCAATGACCTTGGTCCTCGTATGATCCCTGCCCCCTCTGAATGTGGATGAAAGCTATAGATATGATGAGATATACTCTCATGATTGTGTTACATCATAAAGCAAAAGATGGATTAGTCAAATCATACAAGTTCTTTAAAAAGAAGAGTTTTCTCTGGCTGGTATCAGAAGTCAGAGCAATTCAAAAGATGCCACACGTCATTGCTGGCTTAAAGATGGAGAGGGCCACATGATGAGAAATAGAGGCAGATTTTAGATGCTGAGTAGCCTCCTGCTGATAGCCAGCAAAAAAACATGGACCACCATCCTACAACTAACTGCAGGAAACTAAATTCTTCCAACAACCTGAATGCACTCAGAAGTGGATTATTCTCCAGAGTCTCCAGATGAGAACCTAGATAGACTAATCCCTTGATTTTGGCTTTAGGAGATTCTGAGCAGAGAACCTTGTTGAGCCCACCCTGATTTCTGACCTACAGAGCTCTTAGTTAATAGATAGGTTTTGTTTTAAACCACTAAACTGTGGTAATACAAAATAGTACAGTACCCAATCTCATAATTCTGTGGTCTGTTATTACTGCATTATTATTATTTCTTTCACAAATGAGCAGACACATGCTTATTTTCTTCTTTATCTTTTCTTAAACAAAAGATAACATATTATTTATACTTTTATAGTTTGTTTTTTTAATACTTAACAAAAATATCATGAAGACCACTCAACTAGTTTCATAGAACTTTTCTATGTTGTTTTTTACAGGGAGATAGTGGTTGTAACGTAATTTATTCAACATCTCTTCTATGTATGAATATATAGGTTGTTTCCCATAGCCAACTATAAAAAATGCTATAGTGTATAACCATTTGAAACCTCAAGGTAATTGCTAGAAGTGATACTGCCAGACCAAAGGATGAACAGGTACATGGTTTTATTTGATATTGCCAAATTCCTCTAGTGAGGCTTGTACCATGTGACATTCACACCAGCAATTTAGTTGCTTTGATGCATGGATTTTGTGCAGTTTCTTACTGTGTATTTTTGGGGGTGTATTGGAAATATCAAAATTAAGTGGTAGCTATTATCTAAGCTGTCATCTATTAAACATTTCAAAGAGCTTTTCTTTTCTGTTTTGTAGCTGTTGGCAAATTCCTTTCCAGAAAAATTATCCTATATTTTCTCAAAAGTATATGTGAATGCCCATATCACTACACTCTCCTAATAGGAAAAATTCAATTTCAATCTTTAGAAAAGTAAATTTAGGTATAAACTGAATAAATATTTTGGCCAAATAAGAAATGAGAGGATATTAAAAAAACATATATGAGGTCTGTCTGGAAAAAGTCCAACCATTGTTAATATAAGGAGAATGGTTTGCACAACATCTATGTAACCTGGCAGCCAAGGAGAATGGACTGGAATGCACATGTGTGAACAATGATGACTTCACTGTACTAGTCAGTGGGGGCGAAAGATGCCATTGAGTGAGCATGTGTACTGTGTGGCAGTGGCATTCAAAATGACTGAGGGAGTAGAGCAATAAACCTGCATCAGATTTTGTGCATTAAGCTCGAACATTCCTCTGTGGAAACCATTTGGATGACTCAGAAGGCCACAGCTATGGGCAACTGGTGATTGGCAGCTTCATCATGACAATGAGCCCACTCATGCATCAAGTCTTGTGCAGAGTTTCTTGGTGAAACATCAGATCACCCACATGACTCAGCCCCTCTACAGGCCAGATTTGGTCCCCTGTGACTTCTGGCTTTTCCCCAAACTAAATCACCTTTGAAAGGGAAAAGATTTCAGACTGTCGATGAGATTCAGGAAAATACAATGGGGCAGCTGATGTGATTGGGAGAATTGTGTGAGGTCCCAGGGTGCCTATTTTGAGGGGGACTGAGGTGTCATTGTCCTATGTATAATGTTTCTTGTATCTTGTATCTTCTTCAATAAATATCTCTATTTTTCATAGTTCATGGCTGGATACTTTCTGAACATATCTTGTATGCCTGAAATAAAAGATGAAGCCAAATACTAGCATACTATAAAATAAAAGGTGGAGATACAAAAATTACTCTGAAACTTTGTTGGAAATTTTAATATAATTATTAATTTTATCATTGAATTACTTAAGTTAAATTTTTAAAGTTTGTATTATAGTGCAGGAATATTTTCTCAGAATAGTTGGCTATTATATTGCTATTGTACTCATCTGAACATTTGTGATGTTGGGTAAAAGCTCTTTCATTTGTGATTGATAGGGAAGTAAGATATTTTTGTAGTTCTAAATTTTTCTCTACCGTTTTCTTTCTTCACATTTAATATTCTTTATTAGGTCAATATAGAATATATCAAAGATGTTGCTCTTTTCTCCTTAATATATTTTGAGATGACAAAGTAAACACAATGCTTTTATTTAAGCTTCATAATATATTTAAAAAATTAATAAATCACATATTCTATTGATGGAATTATGACAAATGGAATTAAACAACTAAAATTAAATATAGTATTTAAAGGTCATTTTGTATTTGCTTTATTTAATTTTATTTTATATATCTGAGTACACCATAAAAAATTCACAGAAATTAAATTACAATCTATTATATTCCAATTTGAGAAGTTATGTATTATGCTGACTCATTATTATTGAAACATTCATAAGTGTGTTGCCTCATGAAACATATAATGGTCTTTCTAAATTTATCTAGCTAACATATTTTTAACATTAGTGTTAACTGGAAATATATTTTTTAGTTAGTTAAGTAAAAATTCTTAGCAATTGTTTTGTGTTCACAAAATTGATAGCTTTATAACATTATAATTATTGCAATATTTTACTCTTTCAATAAATTATATACATGTCTACTTCAAACAAAGTAGAATTTCAACATATAAAGCACGTAAGAAAATCATCATTAAAGATTTTACTTAGCTTTCTTTGCCTGGCTTATTTCACGAAGCATAATTCTGTCTAGTTCCATCCATGTTGTCGCAAATGGCAGGAGTTCCTTCTTTCTTTCTGCTACATAGTATTCCATTGTGTAAATACCATATGGTATCACCTAATACAGGAAACTAAAGAGCAACACAAACAAACGAACTAAATAGGCAAAGACTAGAATAGTAGTCAGTGGGGGGGAGGCGGGAGGGAGAGAAGGGGGATAAGTAAGGGAAGAGTTTAGTCAAGGAACGTGTATAAATGACCCATGGACATGGACAACGTGGGGGATATGATTGCGGGAGAGGGGATGGGCTGGGAGGGGGGAGCAATGCGGGAAAAATGGGACAACTGTAATTGAAAAACCAAAAAATAAAATAAAAAAAAAAAAAAGATTATACTTAGAATGCTTACCTGATTTTGCATATAAAAATGCATGGTTTGTTTTGTTAATAGTGTTATGCTGATGACTTTTGATAGAAATCTATGAGATCACATAGTTTTAACTACACTAAAGTTTAGGGATTGCAGAATTGATGTTGAAGAAAAGCTGATATGGTAAAAAATATCAAAGCTGGGGTCAAATTTATGCACCCCTAAAATACATTACTTCAACTTAATTTTTATTTCTTTGAGTACGGAGGAGGTTGAACTTTTTTATATGTTTAATAATATTTTTTGTTTTTTTCTTAATTATATATTTATGTGTCTTTTTTACTGAGGTTTATAACATTCTCCACTATATTTATTAATGTTAGTTTCTTATGTTTACATAGGTCCTCATGGTGTCATTAATTCTTATAATCATCATTTAAGATATTTATTATCTCCATTTAATACCTATGGAAATTGGAATTCAAAAATGTGAAGTAGTTTGTGTAAACAGTATACAGTATGGAGTATGTGATGAGTGTGAGGCCAATCCTTGATGAATTAGAACACTCTGAATCTCTCTAATGTTATCATCTTATTCTGTGGCCTGGGCTTAATCTCTTTGTAGCAGAACGCAAAGTATTAACAAATCCATCATTCATTTTTTCAACCTTCATTCAACAGCTCTTTATTGAGAAATAACATCAACTGAGTTAGCTTACTGTCTTGTATATAGTTGCAAAAGATGGCATTGTTGTCTAGTGTCTTAGAGAAATTAATTAAAACAATTAGTAAATCGTGATATATAAAGTGTCTTGAGAAGGGACATCATGTGGGTTTAGATCCATCATTAACATGGCCCACATTTCAAAGGACTCAGCTTTAATGACCTATTTATATTCTTAAGAAGACACATTTGTCTTTACTGAAAATGGTCTGTGTGCAAATAAAAATATTTCTGCCAGTTGAGCTCATGGAAAGACTCTAGGCTTTGTGGTGTTCTGGAACCCGGGCCCAAAGGGCAAGTACAGTTCTCAAGAAACTTGTCTCCTTGTTTCCTGGAGGACAGTGAATAAATCAGAAAGAAGAAAGAGAGAGAGGGAGAGAGAGAGAGATAGAGAGAGAGAGAGAGAGAGAGAGAGAGAGAGAAGAAAGAAAGAAAGAAGGAAAGAAGGAAGGAATGGAGGGAGGGAGGGAGGGAGGGAGGGAGGAAGGAAGGAAAAGAAAGAAAGGAAGGGAGGGAGGGAGGAGGGAAGGAAAAAAGGAGGGAAGGAAAGAAGGGAAAGGAAAAAAGAAAGCAAAGAAAAAGAGTTAGGATAAGAAATTGGTTGGATAGAATCAAAGAAAGGGTGAAGGACAGGGAGAGGAGAACCCAAGGTGGCAATGAGGATGAGTATCTGCTCTGACTTGGAAATCAAGAAGGTCTCTTATTTGTGGTTGCAGTTGGACTCACTTCATGCTAATTTATTCAGTTCTATTTGAAAAGAAAATAACAGCATTTGTTTTCTCTCAAGATTCTCAAGAAGTGTAGATGTTGTTTCTGCTGCTCTCCTTGACATATTAACCCTATCACAATTTCAGGGTTTGTGATCTCTCACTCAGACACTTTTAATCCAGGAGCAGTCCTTATCATGATTTCTGTTGTTTCCTCAAGGACAGAAGGATAAACAACATAACTTTGCAAGATACACCCAGCCTTCAAATTAGAATTTCCTCCCATATGACATATCTCTTTAGATATTTAACTCTCTCTGGTTCCCAGGCTCTATAGCTATTGTGGGCTTCAGAGGGCAGGGACAGGCTAGGATGAAGGCTAGAGTTCAGGGGAACCAACATGACTATCACACTAGTTGGGGCTCACATTCAATATGCATACAGGGATATTCAAAGACTGGGGTGAGCATCTGCCCTCTTTTTCTATGGTATGAACTCTGTAGACAGAGCTAATTAAATCTGGTGAAGAAGGATGTCATGGAAAAAGCAATTGTTCTAATGGACTAGACATTAGAAAGCTCTGGATTGAAGGATTCTTGTATCATTGAAGCCCCAGGAAAAGAGTATTGTGGTGGCTGAGGCAGGTGCCCAGGCTAATTTCTTAAGGATCTGCATTTTGGGGTGAATTGACAACTTAGCTAATGAAGGCTAAGGTTATTCCTGGATCATTCAAAGTAAAAAACAAAACCTTGGCTAGTAAATCTAAAATTTGAATTCAATGAATACAGCTACGTGAGATTTAATGTTCTTTCATTTTCTGCAAGCTTGATGTAAGTCAATGTCTATCTGAATACCAGCAACCAGTGACAAGCAGTGGGATGTCCTGTATCCCTGTACATTGGGTGAGAATTTCTAACTATACACAGACAGACACACAGACACATACACACATACAAATACACACATCCATACCACTTGTTATGATCCTAGCACTGTGCTATATATAAATATGTAACATAATCTGTGTAGAATACTATATTCTTCAAGACCGCAGCAGCTCATTTGTGATAATGACAGCCCAATAGGGTTGCTAGATTTGGTAAATATAAATATTGGATGCCCGGTTAAATTTGAATTTCAGATAAACAAGGAATAATTTTTAGTATAAATATGTATGTCCCATGCCAATATTGAGATTATTTTTGGATCATTCAAAAACAATATTTCGTGGAACTTGCTTATGCTAAAAAATTATTCATTGTTTATCTGAAATTCAAATTTAACTAGGAGTCCTGCATTTTAACTGGAAACCCTATACCTAACAACCCTCTACTAATTCTTTTTCCATTCTTACCCCAAAAGAAGACTCATTTATTAGGGAGAACACATTGACTCTATGGGTAAGTCCAGGTCTCAATGACTAAACAAATATTATTTTAGCAATAAGAATTAAGACTGTATACTTTCTGGACAAAAAAGAAGTACACACTCTTGAAGAAAATATTGTCATTTAAAATTATTTTTAAATAAATATGCATTTTGACAATTCAAACTATGGGGTGGGGCAAAAGTCAGTTTACACTAGTTCATATAAGAAATAATACAATAATTAATAAATAATACAAGAATAAACTCTGTTTCATGTACTCACAACTTTTACCCCATGCTATATACAAACATATAAAAAGAGAAATTTAATAATCTACTATTCTCTGTTCTCCAATCTCATACCCCCACAGTGACCAATATTCACTGTATGCTCTTTATTTATGCACATCTTTATTATGTTCATATGTTTTGTGCACTTGTGTAAAATATCATTTTAAGGGGATCACATTACTTGAACTTGATATGCTTACTAAGGCTGTGTAGTTAAAGGAATGAGAAGATTACAGCTCGCACTGTGGCAGTGGCAGATTAGCATATTTACTCTATCATTTTCAGCCTTGACTGTAGACACATGTCCAGTGTCCCATAGGACTCCCGTGCTCCTGAAGTCATATTCCTCTAATTTCATGCTGTCTAATACAGGAGCCACTAGTTCCGTGTAGCTACTTACCACTTGAAATATGGCTTTTCCAAACGAAGATGTGCCACAAGTATAAAATGAACACTAGGTTTCAAAGACTTCATTACAAAATAGTTCATTAGTAGTTTTTAATTGATTACCCAATGAAATGATAATACTTTAAACATATTGGGTTAAATAAAATGTATTAGTAGAACCAATTTCATTAATTTCTTTTTGCATTTTTTAATGAGACTACTAAAAAAATTATACATTACATATACAATATTCCTAATATTTCTCTTAGCAGCACTATTCTAACCCAAAGACCTTAAAAAAATGACATGAGGTTATCCCAGGGAAGGCTCAGGATGATTCCTTGGAGATGTGGAAAGAAAATGTAACTGCTCTTATTTTGATTGTATCCATTTTTTAATTTATAGTTTTGTATTTTTCTCAGATGTCCACAATATATCATTATGGTAACGAGTGTGTATAATTTGCAGTAAATAAACATATGTCTATTTAAGAATGTATTCAAAACATTTTTACTGTTAGGAATGTGTAATAAAAAAATTAAAACATGTGAAGGCCATGCATAGTAGGGGCAAATAGAGTGTCTGTCTTCCTGTCTCAAGTTTCTCCTCTTTGTGTGCTCCATGGGTGTGTGTCCCTCCTTCCAGTTCTCTGTGCTGATTTTATTCATTTTCTCTCCTGAATTGTGTCCACAGGTTTCCCAAAGAGGAGAAAGGGAGCTATAAGTTTTGGCTTCCTGTCTCCTGAATCTTAGGGTTTGGTGTCTTTGCGCCTCCGATAGCCTGGCCATTCCCTGGGGTGAGGTTGGTCTGCCCTGGCCGCTCCCACATGCCTTTCTCTCTGAAAGTCTAGTTCCCAGCCTACGCACATAGCCCTCCTTCAGACTCTCCTTCAGTACCTCCTTGCATCCGCTGGCCAGGATGTCCTACCTGGGCTGCAGAGGTTACAAAGGTCACATTCCTCTGATCCTATCAGGTGATGAGAAGAGAGGGAAAGCAACAGTGAAATGACAATAGAGATTCCAGGGGCTCGGGCCATGAAATGATTCTCTCTCAAGTCAAATTCTATTCAACTGAAACCAACACTGTCTCAACCTAGATTACTGGTGTTAGAAGAGAGTTATGGGAGTTCACTAAGACTGCAACATTTTCTTCAAAAAAACATCTGTGTAGCAAGTTTTTTTTTTTTTTTTTTTTTTTTTTTGGAGGTAATAATACCGACACTGATAAAACAACCTTAGTGGCAGCAGTAATAAACAAAGGATGGGAACATGAGCAGTCAGACAGTCACACGGGGAAGGTAAAGACACCTTTTTTTAAGGCCTTCAGACCCCAATCATCAATGTCTTGGGTTCTCTCTCTCTCTCTCTCTCACACACACACACACACCCTTTGCTCTACCCCAGTCTCATTCCCCCTGAAATTAAAGCCCACTTTCGTTTTGATAATTCATATATCATCTCTCTCCCACTCACATACTCACTCAATCCCTCATTCTTATGCTCAGAAAAGATTTATAGATTGAGGGCTCATTCTATGGATGGCACCAACATGCAAAGACAATCAAACCTGGTGAGTGGTCAGGGGATTCTATGTTTGGTGGTTCAAGTTGAACCTTATGAAATTGCCAATATTGGACAGTTTCTGACCTACACAATGGCTATTTCATATGACTCAGCTTAATATTTTTCATGCTCACACATACATATTTTGGGGTTCGTAGCAACATAGAGCAGTTGTTAAAGACAGATTCTGTCACTAGTCTTATTATTTACCAGTTTGGGAACCTTAAGTAAGCTTTAACTTAACTCAGATATCTAAGCCTCATTTTCCTCATGTGAAAATGGAGATACTAATAGGTTCTGCTTCATGTAGTGAAGGATGAAAGGATATGATTTTTATAAAGCACTTGATATACTGCATAGCAATAGTGAGTGTTCAATCAATGCTAGCTGCCATTATCATTACTTCTGAGAAATACTGTCACTATGATCTATGGAACTCCATGTACACATATTCTTATTTGCAAAGCAATATAATGTACCTGCTCAAACTAGAAAGAAAGCTCTTGCCAGTAAAACTACCACCGCGTCAATAGGGAAAAAAAGGACATCTAAATTATAAAAATTCAACAAAATTTCCTCAAAGAAAGCAATTAGAGATTTTTGTGTTTGACTTTTAAACTGAGTGTACAAAATGACAGTGGGGAACAGAGGGACACAGAAGGTGTGATGGGTGCAGGGAGAAAGGCAGCCACGCTGGCTTTGTTTCATTTGGGGACAGGGTTTTAGCATCTAGAGACTTGCCTGTTTGTTCTGAATGCGGGCCAAAGGGTGAGTATCTGTGCTGAGTTTCATGTTTGTTCAGAGAAGGTTGGAAGGGCAGATCTCAGTCACAAGGACTCGTGGACAGAGAGATAGACATGCTTGGTTGATGACAGACCAGCTGACCCATGCTAACACGGGGTCAGTTCTTTCACCCTCCAGGCCTTAGTTTCCCTGTCTAAGCAATGGTGATGAAAATCTGCCTTGTGAGGTTGTTGTAACATTCAAGGAGATCTTGCCCAGTACACAACAGTTTACTTTCCTCCCCTTTGTAGAACATCACTGCAGGAAAGAGCCAGCAATTCTGGCCCCAACAGGGACAAGCAGCCAGCCCTGCCTTGTGAAAGCAAGACCCCTCCTCTCCCTCCTTCTCTCCCTCACCCTGTCTTCTCTTCCTGGCTTCTCCCCAGAAGGCCCCAGGGCTTCCAGGCCAACCACCAAACCACAGGAGGCTGGGATTGGCTTTCAGGGACCCTCTTCCTCCGCCCCTCCCAGCTCTATCCCCTGTGTGGCAGCCCTGCTCCGGGTCCCCTCCCTGGAGGGTACAGCCCCGTGGCCACTGTGTTGGCTGTGCCAGCACTTGCAGGGGATTCATCTGAAACCACAGTCAACAGTCTGCGTTCACTGGGGCATGCAGAGGAGCCAAGGGCTACGAACAGACCTGCATTCCAGATTTCTCTCTGATTCCCATCAGGCAGTCAGTTGGGCTCTTTACCTGGAAGGAAGCTAAGCTTTCTCTTTCCCATTCCTCCAAAAGGGGACCACACACTCCTCGCAGTCTGAAATCCCGCTTTTCACCCACCAGCACCGCAACCCAATCCTGCGCCTTCTCACAGACAAGAACTCAGAGAAACGATGATGAAAATGATGTGTTTATGACTGCCAGGGATGGAAAGACTTCCTTACTTTTATGTTTTTAATATTTCAACTTTTTATTGACATATAATACACACAGAGGAAAGTGTACAAATTGTAAACTCACAGCTTGGAGTGACTGGCAGGGTAGAATTCATGCTAGTGTGGGGCTTCAACCTTTTCGTTGTTTTACCATGAAGCCTCTTGCTGCACAAGAATTGAGAGCATAGAACCTTTTTTCGTGTACTCATTACAGCCAACCGTGCACTGGAGCCAGCCCCCACCAGGCCAGAAGAGCCTACTGTGCACATCACTTTGTCTCGGCTTTCAGCGGCCTCACGGCGGTACTTGAAATCAGCATTGATTGACACCACAGAAATCAGTAAACACTGCAAACCAGGGCTTTTTCCCCCCCAGAAGAGGCAGTTGTTAAACATTTATCAACAAACCCCTGCTTGCCACCTTCATAAAACTTGTGAACACAATTTAAGTAGCTTTCTGACCAGTTTTATCAATTCCTGTTCCTTGTCTCAAAAAAAAGAAAAATCAATTTCTCACTATCCCGCTATCGAAGTACACAGCCTTTGCTATCTCCCTTCTGGAAATCCTCATATATTTGACAACTGCTACAGCCGAGCCTTTTCTTCTTTTCTTCCTGCTTTCTGTTAAGTGCTTAGCATGCATTCTCTCTTCAAGCATGTTTAAGTGTGTCCCCAGGGTGATATCCAAGTGGTGGAGGCACAAACCCCAGCACGACCAGCAAGGAAAGCTCTGAGGCCCCCAACGGCTCCCTGGGCCCCTTGTGTGCAGACACTCCCCTATGACTCTTGGTCAGTCTGCTTCCCCTACCTTGTGTCTTTCTTAATTCATTGCATTTCCAATCTGACCACAGGCTGTCCTGGAGACAGACTGGAATCCTATGACCTTAGGACGGCCAGGTAAGAAAAACCGACTGGCCAGCTCTTCCACTTCCCTGGCTCTTAGTCCCTCCTCTGTTCACGGGCAGCGTGGGTCAAATGATGCCGGAGTCCTTTCCAGTTTGGCAGGTTGGCCTCTTTGTACCCTGTGTTCCTTTTTGCAGCATGACTGCACAGGGAAGTCCATTTTTTACCCAAATGAGGTGGGGTGAGGGCAAAACGCTGAAGCACTGTTTTAAAGACCCTCTACCTGACCTCTGTCTGAACAAATAATTAATCTCCAGGAAAAGCAGCTCGCTGATGGGTCCAGGCTGTGCCTCACAGATTGGGGCTGGGAACCGGGCCTGGGGATTTATGAGGTGACGTCAGTTTGAAGAGCAGCAGGCAGGGCCTGAGCTGTGTTTTACACACTCCCCGATTGTTTTAATGGGTCTGCTCTGAAGAACTCCAAATCTCTCCCCACACTAAGCTTTATTAAAATGGCAAAGATGGAGAGGAGTGCTTTTCCAGATAAGTCAGCTTATTTTGACTCTGCTCTTTCCCCCTACCCCTGTCTACTGGAAAGCACTCCCAGGGGAAGGAAGTGAGGAACTGCAAAGTACTTGCAGGTACACGCTTAATGCCTTAAACTCTTGCATTGTGTTAACAGCTATTCATGGGCCCTGCTTTAAAGAACTAGATGGATTCTCAATCTGACCAATTTAAATAATCCCTTAGAGAGGACTAAGGGGAAGATTTATGTCCTTACAAAGTAAAAGACACACCAGAGTTTAGCCTGGAGGCTGAATCTTTGCACTCAGAGTATCACAGTGCAATTCCTTGAGAATATCCAGATAAAACTAGATTTAAAAATAAAGGGGGATGGGAGGAGCCCAGTGGGATGAAGGGGAAGTGTAAGGGGGAGAAGACAGAGTGAAAAGGGGGAGGCAAAGCTTTTGTCTAAGAGATAAGACTAGGGTGGGAATGAAGGTGTAGAAGTAGAAAATATATTTCTACTTTATATTTATTATGTGTACAATATGTCTTTATATGTATATATATGATAACACAAACACAAATAAACATACATGTGTAGTCTCTTTGTATATAGACTAGATATATACTTGTCTATTTTCAAGACTAAAGAAATATAAGGATAGGTTTATATTTAGTATTCCCCAAACATATTAATTATTGAGATGAAAAAAACTCAGAGGCACCCTGGCCAGTGTGGCTCAGTTGGTTGGAGCATCATCTCATAGACAGAAAGGGTTCAATTCCCAGTCAGGGCCAATACCCAGGTTGTGGGTTCAACCCCCAAAAGGGACACAAACACGAAGACAACCAATCAATGTTTCCTTCTCATATCAATGTTTCTCTCTCTTGCTCTCTCTCTCTCTTTGTTTATATCTCTCTATGTTTATATCAGGGCTATAAAAGGTTGGTCAATCTAGCCACAATTTAATGGGAAAAATAAGTGGCTAAATCTGATCAGCTCAGTTTAGGTTAAATTGAACCTAAATGCAATCACTTCTGATTCTATGAGCCTTATCTTTCTACTATTTCACATTCTTGTGGCAGATACTATGCGTTCAAACTGAATATGACAGATGGAAAGGTCTTCAGGACTGAAACCCAAAAAGGCTGTGAGAATAATCTGAATGGGACCTGTATCATCTCAGTGATTGGAGGGAGATTGCCCTGGTGGCCTGGTGGCAACCTTCTCTTTTCTTGCTGCTCCATTGGCCCTCTCAGGAGCTTCTATCAAGGACAATTTTCCAAGACAGAGAAAGACCAGCCTCTGTGAAGCCCTTAAGAGCAGAGGCCAGGACTGCTTCACTTGATATCTGCTTCTCTGACACAGTGTCAACCCAGGTAAGAGGTCAAAAAGTCATTACAGAATGATACATATTTCTGCCATTGAAATATACAACAAGGGAAGGCTTGCCTTCTAGAAGTTCATAATCTAAATAAAATTGGATTTCCACTCAGGGAGAGACAACTAAAGGCAGCATGTAATAAATGAGTTTTATACATTTTATCTTAACAATATTAAATACCAGCCCTGGTCAGAGACATGCAGAAAGTTGTATTCTGTAGATAATTGAGAACTTGCCATGATGATATAGGGAAAGTGTATGTAGAGTTAGGGGAGAGATGAGCTTTTACAATTAACTGAATTTGGGTGTTCAAAAACAGATAGACTTGAAGAAAAGGATATGTCAAATAGAAAGAACTCTGGTAGATAATCTGATTTTGTCTCTTCAGCCCAAAGCTATGTCAACACAAATTTAAGGTCATCTCTTCAAAGCAAATTTCATGGGGTATCTAGTCATGTTAATGGCCTGGGCTCTGGATTTGTCCTTCAAACTAACCACTCCCATCCAGAGCATGGGGTTAAAAGGGGGAACACAGTTGATGCCTTCAAGGAACTTAAGAGTCCAGTGAGAAGACAAGCACAACTACTACAATGAGGATGAACTAAATAAGATAATTGAGTTGTATGTAGAAAGGGAATATAGTAGGAGAAATATGTAATTCTACCTTTAAGCATTAAGAAAGGCTTTACCAAAGAGATTGTGCTTAAACCAAGAATTAATGGAATTTCCCTTATAGATTAGGTGAAAAGGGGCTCTCCTTGTAGAGGAAACTGTGTTTGCAAAGACATAGGAGTGGAGAGCCTGATACGTTGGGAAATTGTTAGTGTGAAACCTGGAAATAAGAAGTATCAGTAAATGACACTATGGCAGTAAAGATGCTTGATTACAAATGGCCTTGTGAGTCATGCAAAGAGTACATTTTTAACCTGTAGGGTATGGAATAAGGAGTCGTTGGGGAGCTCTTCATCTGGAGCATGACAGGATGGGAATTGCATGTCATTAGGACAACTCACTTGTTAAATATTCTCTACTCAGTGGCCACAAACATGAAATCATTTGGGGGAGTTTCCCCAAGTCACTGCCTTGATCTATACCTTTCAGACCTTTTAGTGACATCTTGTACATAACTTCCTGGTGATCAATTTTTGATCATCTATGTTTATTAGAAATGATCCAATTTAAAGCTATTAATATCCCATTTTATCTCAGGCTTTCTTTCCCCTTCCTAGTTTGTGGTTGGAGGGTAAGTGGGCATGTTTTTCTTTCACTCCTTTTTGACTTCCAGTCCTAGGAGTTGAAGTGAGGGAACAGTCCGCCCCAGGCCAGCCTATCCCCCTCCCTCTTCACGTCTCTAGCTCATGTAAGATGTTGGAAATGGAAGAAAAAAGAGATAAATGTGTCTTGTTTAAGTAGCCTCTGCTAGTTTCTTTTCCAATGGCTCTTCCTGCCCATCTGGCTAATGTGGATAAAAGTCAATACCTTCTATTGGCAAGCTCACAAATGCTTCCTCTTGACCGTTATAGAAGAAGGGGATTCATATCAGTTACCTGATTGGGAAAGATTCATTTCCAACCTATATTTTCCAACATCACTCTCCCCTGCCTCCATAGTGTCACTATACATTATTGCTGGGTGTTAGAGTACATTGGCCATCACCCCCTCCTTGGGGAAGAACAGGAAAGACAGCCCAACAGCATAAACCCAGCTTAGTTCTAAGGTGTGCATTTGAACCAGAAGAATCTCATGTTTCAGTGCCAACATGAAAAGAAGGAGAGCAGACTCCCCCTACTCCTATCCAGTTTTCTTTTTCTCTGCTAGAAGTGGGGGTGAAGGCTGGGGACAGATGTGTGCAGGGAAGTTCATCAAGTGTGCTAGCCAAGCAAACCTCTAATGTGAAGCTAGGATTCCAATCTTTATTTCTTGAAGCATCCAGTGTCTCTAAGAGTGATTTTCTTGGTGGATCCCTCACTTGGCTTAGATAATAGGAATATATTGCACTCCCACTCAGCCCACAAGTCATCAAAGTGATGATTTATCCCTCTACCTCTCCCCTATATTCCCCTTATATGGATCTGGTGTCAGACAAGGGAAAGGGCATTGTGTTGGGATATTGATGGTAGGTAGGCTAGTTGTGAGATCACAGGATGTTCCTATGTCATAGTATCTTCTTTGAAGCTAATGTAAAAAATCAATGGAAGCATGCTGTTAGCCTAATAGCCATAGCACAGTTCAGAGATGAAGAGAATAAGAACTAGGAAAGAGGGGAGAGAAAGTAAGGAAGAGGATGTAATTGTAGTGATTAAGGAACCTAGGAAGGCGAAAAGAAAAGGTGCATCTAAGATTTTTGCCAGCAACAGCCTGATGATAGTTGGGCTGAGAAATCTGAGGCTGGTAGTGATAGGGGCAGGTTGGAGGAAGAGTTGAGGAGAGTGAAACAAGTGAATGAGTTCAGTCTGGGTCATGTAGTAGTGAAGCTACAGGAGATCAAGTCCAGGCAGAAAGAGTTGTATAACCAGTGATATGGAAGAATGAAAATATAGGAAAGGGAAGGGAAAATAGTTGGATGTGATGGAGAATGTTCTATATCTTCAATGTAAATACAATAAGAACAGATGATAGATTCTATAACAGAATCTGTGTCATGGCAAGGAAAGGACTTCCTGACCCTGGAAGGTATATTGTAGAGCGGACTTAACAGACATTAATAGCAGAGCTATAGGTAGCTGCCAGATCATTAATGATGTAAAATGATAGCATACAGTGAAGGGCAACCAAATGGAGTGTACATGTACTGCATCAGCAAATTTGTCAGGAGAGGGAATGTACTAGAACTGGAAGTTGCTTTTATCTGATAAAATAGAAATAAGAGCTACACATTTAGTTTAGAGCTACACATTTCAATATTTTATAATCAGAGAGTGATAATACTAAAAGGACACGGCTTTTCTAGGGAATTTAAGAATGTCTAAGTTGCACTCTAGGGACACCTACCGAAATACATCATTTTTCAGAACCATATTCTTTAAAAATGAACACTAATGCCTGATTCCTTGGCCTGTCCTCTGTGGGGAGGCCATATTTAATAAAATAAAGCCATTAGTGAATGCTTTAGTATCTCAAGACCTGCATGCACTAGAATCTACCCTTCCCCCAAATTATTCACTCTTGGGAAGAACTCTTCTTGAATTTAAAAATATGCAGGATTCCACTGTGTAACTGTACCACAGTTTTGTTTTGTTTTATCCATTCATCCACTGATGGGCACTTAAGTTGTTTCCAGTAGTTGGCTATTGTAAATAGTAATGTTATAAACATAGGGTGCATAGGTCCTTTTGAATTGGTAATTCAGGATCCTTTCAGTATAATCAGAATACTACACAACAAAAAGAAAAAGGGAGCTCCTACCTTTTGCTACAGCATGGATGGAACTGGAGAGTATTATGCTAAGTGAAATAAGCCAGGCAGTGAAAGACAAATATCATAGAATCTTACCTAATACAGGAAACTAATGAAAAAAACAAATGAACAAAATAGAACCAGAGGCACGTAAACAAGGAACAGATTGACAGTGACCAGAGGGGAGGGGCGATGAGGAACAGGGGGGAAATAGAGGCAAAGGTCTAGTCAGGGAACTAGTATGGATGACCCATGGACATGCACAACTACATGGGGATTGACTGTGGGAGAGGGGGGAGGTGTGAGGGGCAGGGGAGAGTAAGAGGGGAAAAATGGGACAACTGTAATAGAAAAACAATTTAAAAGACATTTTAAAATGTGCAGGAAAGGAATTTCATTATAGGAAAAAAAAAAGCAAACTTTTCCTGAATTTGCCTAGGTATTTGCTTTCTTCTTCCATGTTTGCAGAATATTGCCACCATTCAGACCTCTAGAATAAATATTTATGTTTTTTCTTTGCAAGAGGCCCGTCATTTCTAGTCTGGCTGTCTGTCAGCAGTAGCCAGACTGTCATTTAATAATCCCATTGCACATACTTGTGCGTGTAACAAACTGCAGAGGCCTGGTCTTCAAGTGTTGTCTTATATTATATCAGACCTCTGCAGCTCGCTTCACCCACAGGGTGGAGAGAACCTCCCTCCCTCCCACCCAGCTTCTGCTAAACACATTTTCTGAGTCCTTGAGCACTTCAGTGAGGGGTTTGGTGGAAGGGCTCAGATAATGTGTTTACTCTTTCCTAGATACTCTTTTCTCATCCTCAGCTCCAAATCCATTTCTCTCTCCTGTAAAGTACTTACTGACAGAGAACTTGAGTGCTCAGAATGGTGCCAACTGAAGACAAGCCTTTCCAAATAGAGCAGTCATGCTTCTCCTTATCTCTCCAGGTGCATGTTTCTGTCTTAACCTCAAGAATTAGCTCAGGGACCCCCTCCTCCCACCACCACTGCTTCTGTGGGTTGTTGATTTCTCAGAGAGAAAATGCCTGTGTTAGAGGCATGAAATATCACTACTCAGCCTCAAGAAGTTTGCCGTCTGATTCAGCCAAAAAGTAATCTTATCAGGCCTCCCAGAGAGTCTCTGCCCCACCTACATTTGCAAACACTCTCTTGCTATGCACTCAGTGTTTTTGAATCTCTCTAATTTTTAATCTTTTTTTTTTTTTTTTTTTTGGTTAGGTTAAGAAAAGTATTAGTTTCCAGGTATGCAACAAAGAAAGTCCAAAAATAGAGCTGAAGGAAGAGGCAGAGCTCACCACATGCTTTTGAGCCCAATGTCTGATTTCATGTAGGCCGCAGCCTGATTTCTCTTGGGTCATTTTTATTCTAGCCAGGACTACTTTAATGATCTGGTCTGCTTAAAGTCTGTCATCACATTGAATCAGGTACAGCCTCCCTTCCTCAGGAACCACAGGACCAAATGACTTCCAGCTTCACCTTTCCCTGAATTCTATCACAAAGTCGAATCTTCATTCATTCAAAAAAATGTACACATATATACAGACATAGAAAATATGTGTGTATATATATATATGTGTGTGTGTGTGTGCTACTATTATGTCACACAGTTACACACACAACATCCACTCTGAGAAGTTCAAAGTGTGGAAAAGAAGCCAAGAGGTTCAATGTGAACCTTTGTTCATAAAAGAGAGACAGAGACCTAGATTCAAATCTAGGTGATGTCACTTACTAAGTTATCTTGAGAAAGTCACTTAACATCTCTGTACTTCAGTTTTTTCACCCACAAAATGTGGCTAATAATTATAAGTATCTCCAAAGACTTTTTGTAAAAGTTGAGGAAGGTAATACATATAAAACACTTAAGACAATGCCCAGAACCTAGCTTTTAGCTATTATAAGAGATACAGTATACAGCAAAATACTATGACAATGAGGCCCCATTTCCATGAGAGTGACAGTATAAGGAGTGGGGATATATTCCAGTTAGGATGCTAAGCAACAAGCAATGAAAACCTACACTGTACTATACTATAGTGAAGAGAGAGGGGTCCACCAATTTTAAGAGATACTGTAGTGGTACAATCAGAAAAGTTTTTACATACTTTAGATGGAGTGTGCACTTAAAAAGAAGTCAAAGTCCATTTCAAAAATTGAGTCTCGGCAAGTTGAGGAATGATAAAATCATTACTAAAACTTGGGAAGTCAGAAAAAAATAAACTTTTTTGTGGAAGAATGTGACAAACATGATTTTTTGTTATGTTGAATTTGAGGCACTAGTGAAATATCCTAGCGAGAACATTTAACCAAAGTTAGAAATTATGTTTAAAGGAAAAGATGAGTTTGGGAGATGTAAATTTGAAGTCATCAGCAAAAAAAGCATAGTTGAGAGTCTGGATTAAAATGTCTAGAGAAAAAGTGAATATAGACCCTTGGATTAAGTGTACATTTAGGATTCTGTAATAGGAAGAACAACTGTCAAAAGAAGAGGGAGAAGAGACCCTTTCTAGAAAGACATCGGGCCCACCAGTCAATCAACAGGAGTATTTCGGGCTCAGCAGCAGTTATGAATGTGATGGTGAATTGGTTTATCAAAACATCATTCATTGTTTTATTTTCTCCAGTGAAATTAATTACATCAGTTCTCTTGGAGTCTGATCAATTCAGGGTAAAAAGATTAAAGAGCCTCTAAGGTAGAAAAGCTTAGGATCAGATGCTGAAATGGAACTGGAAATTCCATCCACGCTTAAGTCCAAGTTAGCCAATCTGGTCCCTCCCTCCATTGGGAAAACCAAACTGGGATTAGAGGCCTTAAACATTCGGTGTCCATGACATGGACTGAAAGTCTTTAGTCAGAACTGCTCTTCTCATCTGTTCTGCTACACTCATCCATAGTGACTCTGGGTTTCTGGAAAAAGTATCCTCAAATTCTTCAATTATTGCCATATCTCCTACCTGATTTTCTATCTTCCTTGTTCTTTATTTGGTAAACCCAGACAATTCATAGCTCCCTGTACAATATTACTCTGTTAGTGTTGTTAACATTAACATTCTGATATTATTATTATATTATATCATTATATTATTATGATATTATTAACATTCTGATGTCACTCAAGCCCACCTCCTATCATGCCCTTGATCAAAAAGCTTCAAGAGTTTATTGCCCAGTCACTGTGTGTAAATTCCTTACCTTGGCATTAAGAATTCTCTCCAGTATTGCTTATCCTCAACTAACTGTGATTTATATTCCAGCCAAACAGGACCCTTGATGATTCTTGAACTTCATCCACACATCTGTACTTTGATACGAGTGCTGAATCCCAAATTGAAATTTGATCTACACTTTGTGAAGCAGCTGGTTTTTACACCCACATCTTGAAATCTATTTCTAGTCCCTGAACTAGATATATACTCTTCTAAGATTCAGCAGAGTGCAGTGGCTAAAAGCTTGGATTCTAAAGACCAACTGTATGGTTCAAATCCCAGCTATCCCATTAGCTGACTCTGTGATCATGAGCAAGTCACTTTTCACTCTACATCTGTTTCCTGACCTGGGAAGTGGGAGATATTAATCAGATATTAAATGAGATGATACACATTTAATCTGGTGCATGAAATTTTGTAAGCATGCAGCAAATCTGAACTATTATAGCAGATGCTATTGATAGCTCACCCATGTCATCCCGGTATCCATATCTACAGTCTCAAGGCTGTTTATGGAAAACATCTGTGATTATCTGCATAGTCATGACAGCATGCTCAGATCTCATATAGGATGGACCAGAGTGTCTGAGACTTAATTTCCCAAGAAGCAGCCCTCAACCAATGACAAATGGAGAGTTAGTAGCTGAACACTCCTTGCTTGGAATAACTCTGAAGCATATGCTACATATGGATATTATAGAATCTATATGTTTCCAAGCAGGCTCTTACATCAGTTGCCCTGAAAGGTCACTGGTTTGACATGTGCCTTTTATCAGCTTTTTCCTTCCCTGATTTACACTCTACTCTCCTGTGTTTCCTGTGATCATCTCCCAAATAAATTACTCATACTTGAATTCTTGTTTCAGGATCAGCTTCAAGAAGAAACTAAAACCATGATAAACTTTATCATTAGAAAATTACTTCTGAAACCACCAACATACTTTGTTTACATTAGTCTTTTGATAATTAGACTCTACCCTCATTAAAGTCCAATAGAAAAATTAAGAGCAGGACACAAATAACTCTAAGACTCTATGCACCTCTGGATTAGAAGTTATTCAGTCTGTATTTGGAGAACAAAGAGTAAAGGGGGTTTAAAGGTTATTTACTAACTGTAAAAATAGAACAAGAACAAATTGATTGGTCACTAAGAGTATTTGACAAACTTCTGTGTTCTGATAGAGCATTCCTCATAAGGATGGACTCCCTAAGTGCACTTGCAGCCATTCCAGATCCCCTCCCCATGACATCAGGACTCCCCCTCCTCCTTCAGCTAGATCCCATAAGGCATTCAACATTCACTCATCACATTCTCTCCTGTCAATGTACTTGTGTAACATTTTATATTTCCCAAATATGGAAAATATTTTATAGGGATTACATTTTAGACAGGCTGCTTCCTGAAGACCTATATGTTCTCACTTTAATCTTATTAGCACTTTCCTCAGATCGTCCTGTGGGGTGGGTGACTTTCAAGAGCCTTTTCTGTAGAAGGCTAATCCAGCCATGGGGTGTGGTTTCTTGTAACAGCCAGTCAGGGAAATCCTTCCCAAACTCCTATCTTGACCCCTTCCTGAACTTTGCCTCCTAGATCTTGGTGTCTGCCTTATGTGGAAGACAAGTTCTAGAATCAGTGACCTGTGAACTAGAGGCTTATGATTATAGACAGATAATGATGAACTACCCTTAAGTGGCTGCATAAGATTTGTGACTACAAACTTGAGAATGGTTGCAACCTTCAGTGCGAGCAGGAATTCCTTTCAGAACTATCTTTTCCACGGTAGTGTTTCTCAAGGGGTGACTTCTGTAGCATCTACATTGGACAGGCTTCTGATACTGCTTAAAATGCAGATTCCTGGTCTCCCTCAGGCACACTGAAGTGGAATCTCCTGTGAAAGTGGTGCAATTAGCCTTTTAAACAAAATTCCTGGGAGATAGGTGACCAAGTCATCCCAGTGTTCTTGGGTCTGTCTTGGGAAAAGTAGCAAAAAGTCCCATGTTCAGGAATTCCTTTGGTCCCAGGGACAGCGGGCGACCTTGTTTTTGCACTGTACACACACTGAATTTTAGAGCTTATTACAGACTCCAGGGCATGCCACACTAGCATAGATGCCACTTTTACTTCATAGAACTCTCTGAGCCCCTGAGGAGACTCCAGCTCAGTGTGACTTTGGGGTCGAGAGCTCCCACAGACACGGATCTTGGTGAGAGCCTTCAGTGAAGTCTTGAGTATTGGGGATCCAATGTATTTGTTTGGTTACTTTACTTTTTTTTTTTTTTTTTTTTCCATTTAAACCTAAGGTGCTGTGAGTTGAATTTGGCCTTGAGTTCCTAGTTTACCATTTGCTTTTGTGTCTATAAGGCACTACTCTGAATTTATGTGGTTTTTTATTTGCATTTTTTCTCCACTCTCCATGCCCCACAGGCCAACATTTCGATGTAATTATTATGTACCCTTAGGTTTCTTTGCACCTTGTAAAACACATAGCATTGATTCCTCTGTATTTTAGTTTATACAAGTTGTATTCTATTGAAGACTTCATTCTAGCTTTTACCTATTTCTGTTAAGTATTGTATTTAATGCTGTGTAGTCCTTAAATTTATAATTTCATGTAACAGGTAGCACCTAAGGTGGCTTTAACCTCTTTGTGTTCCTGCCCTTGTATAATCACCTCACCTCAAACATGGGCTGGATTTAGTGACTTGCCCCTAATAAACACAATGTGACAAAATGATGTCACTTTTGAGATTAGTTACAAAAAGCCTCTGCCTTCCTCTCTTGTTCTCTCTCTCACTCTCCCTGCTCTGATGAAAGCTGGCCGAAATGCTGAGAGCTGCCTTGTACTGAATCCCAATGGCAAGGGCTGGAAAAAGCCTCCAGCCAACATCCAGCAAGGAATTGAGGCCCTCTCAGCCCAGTAGCACGAGGAACTAAATCCTGCCAACAGCCTTGTGAGTGAGTTTGGAAGCCAACCTTATGTCCATCTAGGCAAGCCCTGAGATGACCGACTACAGCTCTGGACAACACTTGATTGCTCCCTGTCAGGGACCCTGAGCCAAAGAACTCAGGGAGGTCACGCTGGCTCCCAACCCACAGAGCCTGCAAGATGATAATGTTTGTTGTTTTAATGCTTAGTTTGGGGTAATTCGTTATGCAGCAATAGATAACATACATTTCTAATCATTGCACAGTATCCATAGCATGCTTCTACCACATGTATTTGTCCACTCCTTACAGATGGCCATCTGACCAAATCCAACTCCCACTACTGCGAATACCGCTGCCATGAGTACCTGGAGTCAGGTCCTCTCCTGGACCTGTGTACAGAGTCCCCTGAAATGTATGGGCACAATGGAACTGCCAGGGAACACCCAGAGACTAGAGAGACTCTTAGAACAATACTCTTACTTTCTTCAATTCTTATAATGTTCTTGCTACTCAAAAAAAATTTTTTTTCTCTAGCATTCTGTTCAAAAGGTGAGTAGCCCTTGAAGGAAATAAAGAAACCCTCTGAATAATAGATATTTTAGATGTGTGATCAAAGAATAGTCAGGGGTGGTCTGTGGAGCAATGTGCAGTTTCGGTGTCTTGTCTCGAAAAGACTCTCAGGTATGTCACTTAGTTTGTGACCCAAGCTGACTGTGTCATAAAGGTTCAGGAGGAGAAGGAGGAGGAGGGAGGGCTTGTTCAAAGCTCAGTGGACTCATCTATAACCATTAAAACAATGTTTCTCTGTTTGGATTTAGCAAATGGCTTCAGGTTTCTGGAAATGTGTGCAAAGATTTCATGGCCATTAGAAGATCTATCATTTTATTTTTTATAGTAGGCTGAAATATATTTGGAACTTATTGGACTGTGGCTGTCCTACATCAAAAGGCATTTCATAACAAAACACCATCATGCCCCATTTATAGAAATAGCATGCTGTGCTCTGGCTGCTGTGGGCAAATAAAATATGTTCTTGTAACATAAACAGCCTCACCTTTCCTCTAAAACTAAAGAGGCATAAAAGATTTATTTAAATAAGCTTTTGAAATATAGAGACACATATAAAAACATTTAAAACACATATATGTAAGTCCACACATGTACATATATGATAGGTAGACACAAGAGAGATAATCATAAATAAACTTTAAAATCTAACAGATAATATTAGAGAAAAGAATGTCAGAGCCAAAAAAGACTTAAAAATCTTTCAGTCCATACTTTACATTTTACAAAGAAACACTCTGAGGTCCAGAAGAAGTGATAAGTACAAGGCTTATGAGATATCAAAGGCAGGGTGTAAACTAGAACCTCTATTCCTGGTCACTGTCATGCCATACACGTACAATTGACATAAATGTAAATTGTTTGCAAAATAAAAACGAGTTATTTTCTTATCTCTCTTAGGTTTACTAATGGTGGAATTTCAAAAGAATAATGCTCAGGCTTAGAGAGCAAGCGATATTTTAACATATGTCCACAAATTCTTTACATGATTGCTTCAAAAGTTGGTGCTTAATAACTCTTTCATTAAGTATGAACTGGACTTAGTAACTCATTCCTAAAGATTAAAATATGGCAGAAATGTCAGTGTAAGGCCTCTGAAACTGGCTCATAAAAGGCATTACAGCATCCTTCTTGACCTCTCTCTTGATTACTTCCTTTGGGGACCTCAGCGTCCATGTCTGGCCCTGCACCTCTATGCAGCAAGGCCTCTAGCCCACAGCCAGGTGATTGTGCCATCTTGGAAGCACATCCCTCTTCATCTCCTTTCTTGCCTTTCCTTAGCTTTGTCTACTAAATCCCTCCAGTATGGGCTGCTTATCAGTGATAGTAAATAGGGAAAATTACCAAGCAAATACAGTTATGGTAGAAGCTGACCTATGAAACTATGGAAAGATGATGTTGTTTAAGAAGACCAAACCAATTCACATGCCTTTGTCACTCATTGACTGTGCAGCCTTGGACAAGTCACCTCAACCATCTCAACTCCAGCTCCTTCTTTAAGAAAAATGAACTAATATTAATTATAATAGTCAACATTTATTGATGACACTCTATGCACCAGATTAAGTAATGGTAAGTTACTATGATTGCCTTTAACAGAGCCTCGTGACATAGGAATTATTATCCACATTTTACAGATGAGGAAACTAAGGCTCAGAGCTAGTAAATGGTAGAGCCAGGATACAAACCCAAGCCTTTAACTACCACAGTCATAGAAATTCTGAATCAGTCTCAGCTTGGATTGAAGCTATCTGGGTGCTAGGATTCAGAAGATGCAACATATAAGGAGGAGAATGGGGTAAGATTACTAGGTATTTATTTATACAAGGAAACATGGGGTAAAGATAGTGTCAGTTCTCATGTGTTTGCTTCCAGGACATGGCTCACTGATTCTAGAAGAAAGGAAAGATTCCCTTTCCTTGATGCCAGTCACTGTGATTTTTGTGGGACCATTAAAAGAGCAAAGTAAAAACAAAAGGGCTGGACTATTAGTATGCAGGGCATCTGGAGAATTGTGCCAGTGTGTTCATTAGTAACTGGTAAGGATGCCCTACCATAGACATCAATGACCTTGACACTGGACACTGGCAGGAACTGAATACCATCAGCCACCATCAGTGACAGTTTCAGAAGCACCGAGAGTCATCACCCCAAATGAATCATAGTGGGAGAGAATAAAACCACCAGATGTCACACAGGAGCCCAGAAGAAGAGCTTGCACAGCACATTATGAAAACTTCTCTGCTCTGAGGCTACTCATGAGACACCAAAGGACACAGAAACCCAGGACTACTTGAAAGAAATTTGAAAGGGAGCTTAAGTTTCTACAAAGTACAAGTGTAGTTTCCCAGAGAAGTTCTGTGTTTGCTCTTGGGATCCTATTTTTATCTCAGACTTGGGTGGTCTGAAAAATATAGGTTACTGATGAAATGAAAGGGTGCTTCTCCATGGTGCTTTATACGAATCCTTCCCATTATGATGCCCGGAATCACAGAATAGCAAACTTGATTAACAAAAGCACCAGTACTGGAAGATGACCATGCAGGTGCACTGGTTAGTCCTTTCAATGCAGCCGTAACTGGTGTTGCACTATTGTGATCCCTCATCTAGTAAACCCAGAGCTACTTGGAGAGAAAGTGAGTAATTTCTCTAATGACCACAGTGCTTTACCGGGAAAGGCATCTGATCTGCAGCAAAGAGGCATTGCTATGCCCCCTGACAGCTGTAAAGTGCAGTTTCACTGCAGGAACAGGGTTTACAGCTATCTTATTGAAGCGAATGCCTGGTGGGGAGGTGGCGGGGGTGGGGTGGGGGGTAAGGTGTGATGAGGACCACTTTCCTCCTACTGGGAAAAAGGCAAAAAGCTCTCACTTCCTTCTTTCTGAGAACTGCTTTCTGCTGGGAAGTGGCTGGGTGAATCATCAAACTCCACCTTTTGCTTGGAAATAGAGACCATCTCCACCCCCAGGAAGAAGAGGAGAGGAGAGGAGGGAAAGGGCTGCAGGGTCAAGTTTTCCCCTTCTCCCTCAAGCAGAAAGAAAAGCCAACTTCAGTTACAAAATGAAAAGAGATTCAAAACTTCTGGAGGGCCTTGTAAGGGTAGGGAGAGAAGAAAGGCGCATTAGAGGACAGTGAAGGCTCCTGCATGGCCAGCCTGGCCCAACCTGTCACTGTCCTCCAAGTCCATTGCCACGTTTTTTTTCTCTTCACCTCGTCTTTGAATCCTTGGCAGGCTGAGGCCTTTGGCTGCCAACTGTCCCAGGCTAAAGCAGGCAGTAACAGCAGCCCCACCTGAGCAGTACAGCCCTCTACTTTCCGGAGTCCATGGAAAATTTGCACAACAGGGCAGACCACCCACTGAGTGGGTACACAGAGTTCATAATCTCTAGCATTCAGACAGCTAATCGGCTTGGTTTTGTTGTGGAAAGCCTCCCCTTTAATCTCTAGTCTACCAAGCTGCCTTCCTCCCCACCTCTTTAAAACACTCCCAGGCTTCCACCTCCTCTAAGAAGCCTTCTTGGATTATCTCTGTAGAAACTGCATCTTTGTCCTCTCTAACCACCCACGAACTGTCAGCTCAGTTAAGATGCTGGTCTTTCATTGTTGCTGGCATTGACTTTGAATGCCTGCCTACCCCCAGCCCAGGCAGAACTGGTAACCGAAAGACATTGAGGTTTCACTTAGGGCTGTGGCTAATTCCCTAGAAATGAGCCTTCTCTGATTGATCCCTAAGACCCCAGGTTTTGAGTCACAAGACTTCAAAGGCCAAGGCTCCTTAAAGATTACCTACTGGAAAGGATTTACAACATTCCCCAAGAGGTCACTGCGTAGGCAGACCCTGTTTAGGATTCTCCAGAGGGTGGATCGATTGGGTCTGGAAATGAAGCCAGGAAAGGTCCTTTCCATTTTCTTAATTACAGTTAGAGCAGAGCACTGAGCTGAGCAGGAACTGAGCAATCCCCAGGAACTCTACAACTGTGGACCCAGCATCTATTTTTCATCTGCCTCTTTCACTGGAACATGGCAGTCTCTTCTGTACCTACAGTTTGCTGGGGCATGCAGACCCTAAAGAGTCCTTTGTCTCATGGATGGCGCATTCTTCTTTCCACCTCAAGCCACAAAGTCATGCCATGTCCCAAAGAAGCAGCCGTTCAAAAGCACACATCAAAGCTCCTATTCTGCCCTATGGCTTCCAAGGCTTCGAGCCAGAATGGCAATAATCACTTGATTATAACTTTTAAACCTCAGGTGGTTCATGTATAGGAATACAAAGTACTGTAATGTTAAAGCATCATAGACTTTTAGAACTAAAAGGGATTTTCAACATTAAGATCAATTTTTATTTGACACATGAAGAAACTAAGATATATGCAATTTGACCAAGGTCATGCAACCAGCTAGGACTCCTAAGCTCTACTCCCTTCTCTGCAATGAGTCCTGACCCTGTGCTGTTTCCATGATCTGTGAGGTCAGAATAAGACACTAAGATACCCTAAGCATGTAAAAAAAAAAAAAAAACAACAAAAAGTGACACTGAAAATAAACAATACTAAATTTAAAAAGACAAGAGTTACTAGTTTCACTGAAAAGAAAACATTTTTCCCTTAGATATTTTGATTACAAAATTTTACAAAAGTTCATTAGAGATAAACTTTTGTATTTTCTATTTCCTGCTCAGCTGGTGCTATAACACATGTTCAGTCTTGTCACTTGAACAGATTACCCACAATGATCTGTGCCATGAAGTTTGAGGGGGAGCACACTTCAATAATGAGAGACTGACACTCTCATTTTTCTCTTTGGTTCATCTGTGAGGCCTTCATGGAGGAGGAGAAATCTCAAGAGTTGTTGAAAGGTTGGGAAAGGGGCACAGGGCCAGGATCTGCTGGCTAAGTCCCAATGTGGTGATGTGTTAGTAATAGCAGTTCCTGGTCATTGGACACTTGTGTTGTGCTAGGACCCCTTTGGGGATCTGGAGAAACATGGTAGCCTATTTGGTGTGATGTCCTCTTCTGCCCTGTTCTTGCATTACTAGCCAGGAACCCAGCCCAATAAACGAGTGAAGAGCCAGGGACACCAGCGTGAGCACTCTGGGAAATGGGCTAATTTTAGAGCTAGAGACTAGGTGGAGATGAGATTTGAGTGTGGTGGGATCTTAGACGGAGGCCACTGAAGATTTAAGGCTAAATGCTAGGGCCTAAGACTCTCCAAGAATATTTGAGAGACAGACTTTGTATGTTCCATAGAGCAGGCATAAAAAGGGGCAGCAATGATTGGCACAGCTGTGTGAAAGTCTCCTGGGAAAAACAGAAGAGGTCTTTTTAGTCTAGAAAACTGATATATATTAACTCCGTCCCATTACTTCCTTCATTTCAGAAGCAGAATTTGCTTTGTTTGCATATCTTTTACACTAATCCTTTCTGTACTGAAAGGTGACTGTAATTTGATAGACCCCAAGAATTGAGGAAGACAGACAGACAGACTGAATAAAAATGCACACAAGTGACTGACCACAGCATTCAGAACCATATTGCTCACCCCTCCTGTAAAAGTTGGTTGTCAAAATGTCAGTATTTTTAGAATTTTGGAGTGTTTTTCTTTTCTATATCATTTTAATTCAGAGAGTTACTTGCTTAAAATTTCCAAAGACACAACTGGGGAAGTTCAAAGCAATATCTAGACCCTTTTAAAAACTAGTCTCATGGTCAAAGTAGGAGTTGAACATATTATTCTTTCATTCACTCACTGAGATGTTCCCATTGGAAATTTTGAAGTTCTTTTCCCCTTAATTTCTACAAACTATAAGAACCCATAGGCATGTTCTGGTATGGGGAAAACTGGTGTTATTATAATTTTGAAAGGAGCTGACAATAAAGAGATAAAATGAAGGAAAAATAAAGAAAATGCCTCCTTGATAAAATAAACAAGTCTCTTTTTAAAAACTTAGGTGAATAATGCTAATCAAATCAACTTTATTTCAAGGCCTGGAGAATCACTTCTTATCTGAAATCTTAACTCAAAGTGATGAATGCTGAGATGAGCTTCGGATGTCAGAAGCATGCTCAGCTTAAGGAGGGGGTGAACACGGGGCATGGGGAATAAGCAGGAGGGGAAGCTCCGTTTTTCCTTCTGAATAAAAGCAAGAAAGTGTTGAGATATCCTTCGTGGGCTGGTGAAAATTGTAGCTAATCCCAGGTGGATTATGTTGATAGGGAGTCCAGGAAATTTCTACTTCAGTGACTTTTCGAGAGGTAGGGAATTAAAATTCTGAACTCACTGAACTGATTGGACCTTTTCATACTGAGAGCTGGGAATTATAGCTCCTGTTTAAACTCACCTCTTGGCGACCTCCTAATCCAACTTGGCCCCCACATCTGGGGCCCAGCTGAACCCAGATGCTAGAAGGGTTGATCACACCCATCTTCCTCCTGTTGTCAGAGATGTCAGAAGAGAGATGATCACCAAAGCAAAAGAGAGACCCACCCTCATCCTCGTGGGTCACTCTCTGAGATGAGGAATTTATGGAGAGTGAGGTTGAGAGAATTCCTGGGCCAAGGTTTTCCAAAAAACCTTGCTCATCTAACTCTTTAGGATTTAAAGGGCCATCCTGACACCACCACCATCCCATTGAAAGCAGGACCTTGTCTATCTTGTTCAAACTGCATTTCCAGTGCCTATCACAATGTCTGACATAAGTGGGAATTCAAAACAATCTTGCTAAATGAGTTTGAGAATGGAGGAACAGAGACACATGGGGCCTAATGCTCCTGGTAGTGCACCATGCTCTGAATCTGTCAGCTTTCTTTTGTCCACCTTCCAGCCCCATTTTGTTAATCTAAGTCTTCCTCTTCATAACATTTGGAAGGCCAAGAGCTTGTCTAAAATTGGATGACTGCACAGGATTACATTCGTCCCAGGTATATTGGTTTACTCATGCTGTCAAAATGAAATGTCACAGCCTGAGTGGCTTAAACAACAGAAACTTGTTTTCTCATAGTTCTAGAGGTTGGAAGTCCAAAATAAAGGTGCCAGCAGGGTTGGGTTCCGGTGAAACCTCTCTCCTTGTTTTGTAGATGGCCATCTTTTCACTGTGTCCTCACATGACCTTTTCTCTGTGAGCATGCAGAGAGAGAGAGAGAGAGAGAGAGAGAATCTTCTGAGAACACCAGACCCATCGGCTTAGGACCCCACCCTTATAACCTCATTGAACATGAATTACCTCCTTAAAGAACTATCTCCAAATATACATTAACAATGAGAGCTTAACCCTATTTTCAATGACGTTGGTGAGACACAGTTAAGACCACAACAGTATTCAGCCAAGAAGAGCTCTGTCCTGGGCCCTGTACTTCAGAGGGCACCACTCTAGCCCTTATCTAGCCATGCTTCTTCCCAAAGTGTGAAGAATCTGCAAGATCATGGGAGCTGGTGCTCCACCTCTACCTTTTGGCCATATTCTGTGTACGTGGCACCCCAAAATTCCCTTCTCAAGAGAAAGCCATGCCTTTCACTCAGGGTGAGGGTCAGCTATTTTTGGGAAGCAGGAATAGAGCTTGAAACTATGAACTTGAGTGTATGCACATATGTTTGCAAGGTGTGGGAAGAAGCATGGGCAGGAGACAGAAAGGAGGTAACCCAGGAGCCAGGGGCAAGGTGCTAAGGCTGAGGACCACCATACTGACCTTGGCCTATCTAAACCTGACCTTTCAGTCCCAGTGTTCTTTGGAGATCTTAAAAGACCCTTGCTGGTGAGGACACCTTATAGACAGAGTTTGCCCAGCTTAGACTGAGTAGAGTAAGTAGAAATGCATTTGGACCCTTCTGGAGACACCTGGATGGTGAGGATTGAAGAGAGGCAACAGGGGGGCAGTCAGCAAAGCCTCTGGTAGGGGAAAGAAGAGTCCCCTGCTTCCGCCCACCCTGCCTGCTTACCTATATGCAAGCACACAGACACATGGAAGAGAATATAGGTATTTTCCTGTGGATTTCTCAGTTAATTGGAAAAAGATACTTAAGGGAATGAATATGGGTATTATCATTACAAAGATCTCTCTTTTTTTTTTTTTATACAAAAGGATAGTACATATTCACTTAATATTTTGTTAGCTTCATGCATAACCTTTAAATATTTAGATGTTATATGCAGATCTCCTTTTGTACTCTTCCCAATAACATGGCAAATATCACAGGTGGACCCAAACTTACACCCCCGGGATAGAGGCATTTGTCCCAGGACAGTCCCAGTTTATGACAGATGTCTGACACTATCATTAATACCACCACGTTTTCACTCTCAAAAGTGTTTCGGTTGGGGACAATAAATGATATGGCTCCCTCAGCTACAAAAGAAAACATGAGCACAGAAGTTGGAGGACAGATGGTTAAAAGGTTGGTCTAACATCATGAAATAGTTGATCCAACCCTAAGTTGGGGGCAGGGTGTATATGACAGACAAGACTTGATTGCTCCTTGAGGAGTGTGTTGATTACACACAGAGCACAAGGCTCACACTTTGCTTTCTCTAGAGGACAATACAGGAAAATGCTTAGATGTAGTTGAGTGCTTAATTAATCACGGCCCAAATACATAGTGTGGTTGGTGAAAAAAATATGACTTTGTCCATGGAGTGTTTCAAACTAAGGCTGAAACTATCAGAAAACTAGATCAACAAAAGGGATAATAATGCAAAAGGAATAAAAACATTTATGTAGACCTAAAGCAATAAAAAAAGACAAGCTCCTGAAACTTCCTTATTGCCTTCCAGAGTCTGGGTTAAAGGATAGGCAGAGGTTTGGGGCATTTTCTCCTACACCCAAGTTCTTATTTCCCGTTACTTCCTGGGGACAGGAGCACAAGGAAGCTTAAAAACAGGCAAAGGCCATATGGGCCAGCTGCACTGTCCTTTCTCTGGCTGTTTAAACATCTCCTTGTTTCCGTCCCCTTGGTCCCTTAACTCGCTTCTCCAGATGCTGAGACCTATATGTCTCGATCTTAGTAAGTCTCTGCAGCTTGATCACTTTCTTTGGCATCTGGATCCACATGTTATTTCCTTTTGCATGAAGCACCCACCGTACGGACACATGTGACTCGTGGTTAGGTTCACAGTCGCAAGTTTGTAGGGAGCTCCTGAGCTCAATCTCTCTTTTCTCGGCCACTGTGAAAATAATTTTATTGAATTTTATTGGAGGTCTCTCTTATTTTAATAACATTAAATAGTAAACATTTAATATATTTAATTATAGTAATTATATTAAATTTGGTGTAATCAGCTTCTTTAAATATAGATCAAATATTTCCATGGAACAATAATGAAAATGGACAAAAAGAGATATAGTAAAAAGCCTCATTTACTGAGTTCCTCTCCAGTTCTGTGTAGCTCCAGAGAGGTTTGTCCTTCCTCTTTTTAATTCTTTCTAATCTTTTACCTTCTAGTTTATCTTAAAAATGACAAAGGGGAACATAAAAAACAGATTGTTTTTTATTTTGCTTTTTTAAAATACACTTTTTATTTGAGTATAGTTTTCGCTATATAGAAAAGATGCAAAGATAGTATGGAAAATTGTCAATAACCCACACAGTTTCCCCTGCAATTGACATCTTAATATTAGTAAGGTACACTTGTCACAACTAATGAACCAATATCGATGCATGATTGTTAATAAAAGTCTGTCCATACTTTATTCAAATTTCCTTAGTTTTTGCTTAAATTCCTTTTTATGTTGCAGGATTCCATCCAAGATATGGCTTCACATTTAGTTGTCATGCCTCCTTTGGCTCCTCTTGACTATAGCAATTTCTCAGACTTTCCTTGTTCTTGATGACCTTGACTGATGAAGTATTTTGTAAACTGTCCCTCAATCGGGATTTCTCTGATGATTTTCTCATGGCTGGGGCAGGGGTTATGGGTTTGGGATGAAAGATCACAGAGGGAAAGTTCCATTTTCATATCAAAGGTGCACACAATCAATATGATTTATCACCCTTGATGTTAACCTTGACTACCCAGCTGTAGTATTTGTTAAATTTCTTCATCATAAAGTAATAAATGGAAAGTGCTTATTTTCCCTTTTAGCTTTGCCCATAGAATGTGTTTAAATGTTTTGACTTTTATTTTCCCCAAGGCTTAAAGGTAGAACATAAGTCTCTTTTCTTGAAGGACTCCAAAGAAAAATGTATCCACAGTTCAACCTGGTCACTCACTGCAACTTCTAGGGGAAGTGAGACTCTTAGGGAGCTTTTCTGATGTCCCTGAGCAAGAAAGCTCCACCTAAGGCCTGTGAGTGTCTCCCTGAGAGCTCGCACCCACTGTGAAGGGAAGTCCATCTCACCATAATCTCAGGATGGCAGGGCGCAATGGCATCTCAGAGGACATCTGATCCAAACTCATTATTTTAAATTGACAGGCATGTTGTCTCTAAGATCACACAGTTAGTCAGTGCCAAACCCTCAGCCAGACTCCACCTCTTCCAATTCTTAGTAAGATGCATTCTTTATAATGCCTGCTTTCACTTGGAATCCAGCATCTACTTTTAGTAAAAACCTCTGAATTTCACTATAACAGAGCAACTTACTGCTCGGAAGGTGAGATCCATCCAATAGGGAATAAGTTTCCCCTCTTTGAAAGAAGCCATTAACCCTATGGGAAGCTTGGAATCAGAACCTCTCTGATGTGTGACTTTGGGAAAGTCACAAAATGTATGATGTTGGAGGGTTAAGAAAAATCAGGGAGTTGCACCTTTCCTCTTCTCACCAAGCAGGTAATAATGTCAAGTAGGTTATAAGTGCTGCTGGAAATTTGACTAATAATGGCAATGTTATCGATGTTTTTTGTTTACAATTTCCGTTTGTTTTTACTGAAATAATTACTCCTGGGTGATAGAAGCCAAGCAGTTGGCAAGTTTCATTTTTGCGGGGCTCTTATTTCACTTCCAAATTTTGGGGTGGACATAAACCATATACAACAATTTACCCATTGTGCTTTCTCATACCTGCCCTCTCATTCTTTTTTCTCCTTACTGTTTCCCTCTTCAGCATCTCTATCCCACTGTGACCTTGTACAGAGCATTTCCCCTCCCTGGACCTTAGTGCCTTTATTTGTGTAATAAACAGACTGTACTGGATGATTTGTGAGATCCTTGCTGGTCCTGAGATTCCATGATAACCTTATTGTCTATTTCTAGATTATTTTTTCTCTTTCCCAATAACTGAAGAACTTTTGTCAAAGTTGGCGGGAGCCTGATAGTTTTTTCCTTTCAAAGATATCTAGAACACAGCATTTTTTAACAAAACATGGTAGTCTCTCTCATCTATTCTGGCCAGGCCTCCTCTGAGTACTGGGATCAATTTAGGCTCCCAAACTGAAGAGTGGCATTGTCCAATGAGAGGACTCTAGAGGAAAGGAGTAACAGGAACTTCAACTTATATCACAACCCTCCCGATTGTTCAAATACAGCTAAACTGGTTGTTAAAATTGAGCTACTTCTTTATTGGTTAGTTAATACTCACTATCCCTAGGATCCAGATTGACCCCCTGTTCTGATCATCTCATTTGTGAAGGAGGGATGATCCCTCCCCCAAAATAAGATGAAGTGATTGAACACGCAACACCTACGACTGAGAAGGTAAGGTTGACAGGAGTTTATTAGTGATACATTCTCACAGCCCAGGGAGGAGGACCAACATGCTTTGGGGGGTTGCACTTGGGAACAGCACAAAGGCTGCCTGATATCTTCTTCCTTTGGTCAGTGCTGTGCCTTACCAGCTGTTATATGTTTTGAATATCATCCCTAACCACAACCATCAGCACACGGTAGAACACTTTGACTCAGTATCCTCTTCTCCTCTCCTTCTTGCCCAAGCCTTCCAGGATTCCCAGTCTTCATACTGACCTACAGCCAGATTGGCCTGAGCCATCCCCGTTTCTCTCATTCTTTCTATAAAGCCTGGTTCTATTTAGTTGGGACTAGAAAGAAGGAGAATGAACTAATTCACTCTGAATTGTTAGTTACTCACTTACCATTCTCAGGTATATTTGTGTTTTAAGAATGGACTCTAATTTAAAGGAGGGGCTGGAAAACCATAACCCACAGGCCAAATTCAGCTCATACCTGTTTATGTAAAGCCCTCAGCAGAGAATGGTGTTTGCATTTTTAAACTGCTGAAAAAAGAAAAAAGAAATGAAAAAGACAACAAAGACTAAGTGACAGAGATGACATGTGGCATGTGTCACCTAAAATATTTATTATCTGGCCCTTAGAAAAATATTTCTGAACCCTGACTTAATAATAAAATTTGAGCATTAATGATACTTTAAAGACTTTGATTTTGAAGAAGGTGGACTGAGTTGAGGACCAGACCCTAGGAATTGTCTCCAGAATACCACCGATTTGGAGGGGGAAATGGCTGGATGAGCTGGGATAATGCTCTGTGAGAGTAAGGACAAAATCAGGGGCTTTTCACCTGCAGAGGGGGGAATGTTAAAATTGGAGATGAATGAATAAAGACCAAAACCAGGTGGGAAAACAGGCAGTTGGCAGGCTTGTCAAATGGCAGCCAGTGCATCGGATTGAAAAATTGAAGACCAGTTTAATGAGCGTGTGAGGGTAAAGAAGGTGGGTCCTGGGGAAGTTGCCAAACTTGCCCTCTGAAACATTCCATTTCCTTTAAGAGACCAAGAGCTCAGGATCCCATGAGGAACAAGGGAAAAGTAGGTGGAACGTGCAACAATAAATTTAAACTATGTAAAACCTGCCTGAGGACATAATTTTTAGTTCTCCCCTTACCCTGACATATTGCTAAAAAGAATAGGATTGGTGGGTTTGACTAACATGTTCAAATCAATGGATCTTTTTCTTTGAATATCAGATGCTAGTGAAATTGGCACCTGATATGCCCACAGACTGAGTACAAAACTTTTCCCCAGAGAGGATTGAGAAGGTAAGAATGAGTTTCTGGACTATGTGGAGTTTTACTTCCTAGAAACACCCTCAAAGGAGATTGTTGTAGCCAGAAGCAAGGTCTTCCTGGCACATGTGACTCCCAAGTGGCATTTCTGCTCTCATGGAACCCCAACACAGAATGCTGGGAGGCATGTGTCAGCCAGGTTTCATTGCCTGGCATTTCCACTATGGGCTCACATGTGTGTTTCTTAGGGAAGACTGATGTGTGGGGTGCTCTAATCTGGGAGAGAGTGGGTGGTAAAATTTTCCAGGGCAGAGACAGGCTGATGGGCTCAGCAAGTTAGAACAGGGTGTTATTGAGGCCAGATCATATCCTGGTCCCCACCACACTCAACCAGTAGTCTCTATTCTGGGGTCACAGATTGCACTCCACCAGAAAAGGAGGGACCAAGGGAGAGGATGGGGATAGCTCCGTAGAAAATCATCCTCTCTGTTATAAAAGTAATTTTGTTGTTGTTGGAGGGTTCTTGGCATCTTTTTTATTATCTCACATTCATTTGGGGCATAATCACAGAGAGACACTGTATCAGTTAGTTTGGGCTGCATAATGTACAGTCTCAAAAGTTAATGGCTTACATCAACAACCATTTATTTAATTTTCTGAGTCATCTGAGCAGTTCTAGTCTAGGCCAGCTTATTGATATTTCATGGACTTGCTTTTTCATCTGCAGTCAGCTAGAGAGTGGGTTGAGTGCTGGATGATCTAGGATGGCCTCCAACACATGGTCTGTCAGTTCCTGAGCTGCCAGTCAGAGCCATGAGGGTCATAAGAAAACATGTCTCTTGTTCTCCAGGCTTTGGTGGCACCGGACAAGCTCCCATACATATTGATGTTTAAAAATTACCAAATATTGGCTTAGATTTGTTTTACAAATATGATAAGCAGCATTACTACATTTTAAACAAATGGTGGTTATTATAGTGCATTACAAACTATATTAAGTATTTACAGATCCTATCTAATTTAACCTTATGAGGTAGGCAGTATGGATTGTGCCCTAATTCACCCTGCTATAAAGTGACAGAGCCAATAGTCAAATTCTAACTTAAACAACCATCACACACAAATACAACTCATGCTTTGGGAATTCCATGGTTCTCCCAACAATGCCACCATTGTTCAAAACTTCACTGAAATCCCTCTTGTCCAATTCACAGGGTCCTGACAACACTGAGGCAATTGGACAGAATAGACAAGTTCTTCCTGTGGCTGCTCAGCAAGAGTTGAACTTGGCTCAGAGGTTACCAACCAGGAGACTAAGATAAGTGAGCAAGCTGGTTATTTCTGGATGAAAACCAAAGAGTACAAGAAAGAAAGAAGATGCAGTCGCACCACCTAATCATTCTAAGCTGAAATGGCAAGTTTTATCTTTTGTTTCCAGTGCCAATTCTGCTTAGTCTTTTTGAGACATTGGGAAAATTCCCTCCTCCTTCCACATTATGTTTTCTCCTCTGTATAAGAGACTAGACGATATGATTTCTATGGCTCTTTCGGTTCTAGAAATCTGTGATTGTACTGTATGTTGTTTCTCCAAAGAGACAATTTTAACTAAAAGTAATGTAAATTCCTCCCCTCCAAAATAAAGACATGCCTTTGCTACTACCCCATGTCAGAACTTGGAGGAGACTAAAAAGACTCTATTTAGTGATGGACCAGATTCCTTTGGAAACAAGGGGTTTGGGGGAATATAAACATTATATTTATACCAGAAATTCAGTTTTGAAGGCTACAAGTCTTGCCTCTCAACCCTCTGTGCACTATAAATTTTATCATTATTCCTTGTCTTTCCTGAGCTGGAAAGAGACCAGGTAAAGTAGTATATGATATCCTTCTTATTCCCATGCAGATGTCTGTGATTTCTTTTTTCTTTGGTCAAACCTGATTTGTATTTCTTCTTGGTTAATACCCCCAGAGTGCTCCAGGCTGCTCACTGCCTGAATGTTACATAAATAAAAGTGTGTGATTTTGCAAGGGTGAGCAGAAGTGCGGAGCCAGCAGGGACTGAGATGCTGAGGACAGGATGAGCCATTTCATTTCCCCACATCCCAGACCTTGTTCTTGCCCTCCTGCAAAGTCTTAGAAAGGCCTCATGAGGGACATTTGAACTCATTCCTACCTTGTCCTGCTGGTTCCAGCTACTCAACCTTTCACTAAATAGTTCTGCACAGCTGTTTCTAGTTAGGGGTCTGTTTATGTTGCTGGTGTACATGTGCTCACATACAGTGTGTGTGTGTGCCTTGTCCCCTCAGTTCTCCAGCTACCCAAGGCCCCCAGCAAATCTACTTGGGGACATTTGGAATTCCAAGTGGAAGGAATCACAAAGCAATATAATGTTCAAATTCAGGAAGCATTTACAAAGGTTGTGTTTCATAAAGCATGCTCTCTGTCAATCATAAATGAAGGGAAGTTAGAAGTGAAGAACAGGAATACAAAGACTCATAAATGTCTTTAGTCTACAAAAAAAGTAAACTTTACGATTGGAGTAAAATTAGATTAAAATCTTGAAACAGGTATATTTGTCTAAGTTTTCTTAATGACTAATTTAAGATTTACCCCTGACATTAGCCATTCATTTGTTCATCATTTATTCAACACGTATTTATTAAGTCTTTTTATGTACACTACACTGAGCAAAGCAGTGTAGGCGATACAAGGATATGCTTTGCTCCAATCCAATGAACTTGGCTAGGCTTCAGAGGGCCTTTTCTGCTTGTCTTCAACTTCAGAGATCAATTTGGACATGGGGTGAAATCACCAGTGTTATTGGCAGTGAAGGGACCTATTCCACACCCAAAACATCCTCCTAAAGGGCAGGCTCTTAATACAGTTCTGTTAAATAGTGATATGTGTCTCTGTCTAGATTTACATAATCATTGTTGCAAAATTGAGATATAATACATTGCCTCTCAAAGGTCAGTCAAGAAGCTCAGTGAGATCCTACAAACTAGTTTAAAAGGGCTTACTGTCTAAAGACACACTCCCTGTTCTGCCTGCCATAGTTGCCCAGTAGAAATTTTCAACTTCATCATTCCTGCTACATTTATTAGTTGACTTTTTAATGTAAGGAAGAGCTTTACCTTTGGTTCATTTAGTCAAGTCAGTGGACTCTGGTTTCATTCAATAAGCTATAATTCTTTAGTATCACAATTTATTTTGATGTTCAAACTATCTCAGAACCCTCCAATGGAAGTTGCTACAAGCTAGCCCCTATATCCTTTGACATTTATTTATTATTCTTTGTGAACCTTCTTACTTTCTGAAACATTAAAGATATTCCAGACTCATTTCTACTTTCCTTGTAGCCATGGAACCTGCTGCTTCTTCAAAGAAACCTAGTAGAGAATGGTATTTAGAAACGAAGGTCTAGAAGTGAGGTGTGCTCATTGCTATTGGAGTTCATTGGTTTCAGACATGTCAGAGAACACAGCTAGGAAATAGATGTATGTATACACACACACACACACACAGGTGCACACACATAAATATCTACACCCGATACACCTTTATATTCATATTTGCATATGTTGATCTCTTTCTTTCACTCTATGTAATAAATGCTACTCACACTGAAAGCCCCAATTCAAAACCAAAACCACAAAATTCATTTTATCTTTTCTCCTTACCATGTTCATGGCTTCCTTTTCTGGAAATGAAAACACTAGTTCTCATTATCTATAATATATTTACTTATCTGCTTGTTAATAGAATTCATACAGAGTAGTTTCAGAATTACTAATCTATGACTCTGTGAAAAACAAGTCTCACTCTAAAGCATAATATTTGTTTAGACTTATTTTACTGTTTAGCCCGAGGACATATAATCAAAAAATAGCATCAGTTAATGCACTAGCCTTATTTCCTCTCCTGGGTATCTATCTGAGGCATTGTCCTGAAGTCTTGTCCTGGCCGTCTCCAAAATAAGCTTAAGTCTCATTCTTGCTGCTCTAAAACTGCTGCAACCAACATATGTCTCTACGAAATGCCAAGTAAATGAGCAATGCATGTTCACTTGTTCCCTTTTCTCCTAAGGTTAATCTAACAAATAGGTTATAGAAATATCCCCATTCCCACAAACACACTTGTAATCTTATAATAAGAGTGTTATCTCCTAGAGCTATCCATACTCCCATGGTTTCTCTACCTCCACATTTAGGTAATGAAATATTTCTTCTCTTCCAGAATAATTCTAATTAAGCTTTACTATGAAGATGTTGCAATACCTCTCTCTCTAAACATAGCACAGGTCCACAAATGGCATGTCCATAGATTTAGAAAGTTGTTTCATATTTATCAAGTTCTCACATTCTCTGTCTTTCATATTTTAAAATATTTATTTAATTACATTTATGATCCAAAAATTGAGAAGCATATGCTGTTAAGGGAAGAAAAGGAATGGGAAAAAAAAGTGGCCCATTCATTCAAATTTTCCCAGTTGCCATTCTTGAATTGGGGTATTTGGCTGAGCTCTCAGGTAAGGCTATGCAATAAAACTTCCACAGGATGCCAAATTTAGGTCCAGCATGAAAAGAAAACAAAAATCCCTCCTATAAGATAAACTGTTCAATTTGGAAATGGTAGATTTTTAGGATGCTACATTAAATCTTCATAGTGATGGTTTCCACAAGGGTGAGAATCAGCCTTTTTTTTTTTTGGAGAATTTCTGAATGGGGCTATGTAGAAAATTTTTTAAGGCATTCATTTTCATGAATGGAGACCTGTTTCTCTTGGGGACTCTGTTTTCTCCTTTTTGGACAGAATCCACTCTTCCATATCCTGGCTAGAGGAAGAAAAATTGTGGAGTGGAGACGGGAAGGCCAATTCCAGGTGCTAGAGACTTTGCACAATGAGTTTTATTCTTTGCTGTTTGGAATCCTTCTTTCTCCAAGTTGGCTCACAAATAGTTCCTCTCCTTCTGCAAGTGAGCCCTCTGAATGAGGCTACCTAAGAATTTGGGTGGGTTCTTCCTCAATACACGTAAAGTCCAAAACAAATTAAGAAAAAGAATAGGATGAACCTTCCCAGGATGACATGAATATTGTATAGTTTCATATGTAGTCTGGTTACTTTTATTGGTTTATCTATACCTATATACATGGATATATATCTATGTTGCAGTTATGTTATAGTCCCAATTTCAGAATGAAAACTTTTGCTTCCCAAGAAACCCTCAGTCCTGGGAAAACTGGGGAATTGGTCACCTTGTGTTGTAGAATTTTTCAAATGGCAAGTAGTTCATTAAATCTCACATATATTAATGCCCAAGATAACATGCTCTGAAAACACATCTTCTTTACTAGTTGGAATTCCAGGATCTTTCTAGAATTATTTTGATATACTATCCCAGAGAATATTATATGATTAGCCAACCTTCTCCAAGCAAGGAAGGAGCCCAGGTACTCCCTTTAAGACAAGACTCTGAAACCAGAGTCCTAGGTGACAGTTACTCAGGATATCTACCATGTCAAATGATGGTGAACCTGAAATGGCAAAGCCAGAGGTCCCTCTCACAGCTCTTGTACAAGGAGGACAATGCCTCTCTGCATTTCACTTTATTACTGGAATAACTGTACCATTTTGCTCACCTGGCCCTTGTTCACAGGACACACATGCCCATTTGGATCTGGAAGTTCCAGCTCAGCTTTTCTTTTTATAATTTAAACCTTGGTGCAATATCTAGTTTGTAAATTCAACCTGTCCTTTCCCTTAGAGCAAGTTTCTTCTCAGGAGTCTCATTCTCCTGTCCTGTGATTTGTCCTTAGTTGGGGACACCCCAGTCCATTAGACCTGGTATGGGACAAACAATCATGGCCTCCATATCTTTGTATATCCATGGCTGCATGGTCACAGGGAAGGCACGTCACCCATATCCACCTTCCAAGAGCACCTGAATGCCAGGAGAAAATCCATCCATTGAAGAGGGTAGGGAAACAGGAATTGGGGAGAGGGACTTTGTCCAGGGCATTGGTGCTACAAGCCCTAAGACCAGTGAAAATATCTTGTTGTGTGGTATTTTATAGTATATAATCATTGCCTTAGTTCAGGCTGCTATGACAAATTACCATATACTGGGCAGGTAAAACAAAGACATTTATTTCTTACAGTTCTAGAGGTTGGGAAGTCTGAGATCAAGGTGATGGTAGAATCACTCTCAGGGGAAGGCACTCCTCCTGGTTTGCAGATGGTCATCTTTTCCTTGTATCCTCGCATCACGTAAAGCAGAGAGAGAAGCAGGCTCTCTAGTGTCTCTCCTTATACAAGCACTAATCTCATAATGAGAGCTCCACTATTATAACCCAATTACCGCCTAAAAGCTCCATCTACAAATGCCATCACACCAGAGATTTGGATTTCATCTTGTGAATTTTGGGAGGGACACAAACATTTAGTCCATAGCAACAATTCATAAAGGGCTATATCAGAAGGAGGTATAAAGAGGAGAAATATTTGAGGGATACAACTCTGTTCAGCTGCAAGTTTATCTTGTACAAAATTTCTCTTCTATACTATCGCACTATCACCAAGTTTGCTCATCTAGTTTATTTAGTTCCTGCCCAAACACCACAATCTGAATTGGTTGAAACCATTTTCTGACAGAAAAAAAAATTACACACACAGAGGCGGATTTAACGGTGGGCACACCAGGCGCGCACTCTGGGCCGGGACTTCTGAAGGGCCCCGCAAAACCCCAACTTTACACTTTTTTCTAATGACACCAAGTTTGGTTTCATTACTATGCTTCATAAAATATGGTTAACATTTATTTTTATTTTCCCTGTCTCTCTTTTTTTTAAGAGGCCCAATACTTTCTTCTGTACCCAGAGCTTCAAACGACCTTAATCCGCCTCTGCACGCGCACATGCACACACACACACACACACACACACACACACACAAGAGAGAGAGAGAGAGAGAGACAGAGAGAGAGAGAGAGACAGAGAGACAGAGAGACAGAGAGAGAGAGAGAGAGAGAGAGAGAGAAAGGGAAAAGACCAGGGTAAACGTTGAGACAACACTTTTCAAATTTTAGTGACTAGGAGCACCTTAGTGAAAGAGGAATTCTGAAGCCATGATACCTTGCAGAGACCATTATTATATGGAAGGAAAAGGGAGTTTTGTCTGAAAGTTGCCCCCATCTATGCCAGAAGCCAAAAGAAAACCACAAGGCAAATGAATGCAGTTCTGTACAAATATCCCTGGCAGCATATTTAAGGTCCCCTTCTTTAAAGGTAATAGTCATTGCTACATGGGGAAAAGATGGAGGAGGATGATCCTTCAGAGATGCCCTTTCTCTTCTTGCAAAACAATTTGCATAACCTTTCTTAGGAAAATGAATTGCATCTTCAACAGTTTCATCTTCCCTGGAAAGGAATTTTTGCAATCATCACCACTCAAGCAGAACCCTTGGGGGTCTCATATTGTCTGCACCTGCATCCCCTCCCCTGAATCCTTGACAACTCCAAGGAGGGTTCACCCTGGGAAATGCAATTTTATCCATTTTCCTGCATTTCTAGGTACATTTTAGTACCTTTTAAGGACTAACACTTTAAGCAGCTGTATTTTAAGCTTGCTTCTTTATCTGTCTCCTTACCTATGCAGACATCAAATTGTATTAGAATTGAAAATGTAAGGGGTAGGGAGGGGCAGGGTGGAGATAACCTGAGTAATCAATTTGCTTCTCTCTTGCCCTTAGGCTGTGTTGACAAAGTTTAGCTCTCTCCAGGTCCTCCTAGATGAGTTTATCTGCTGCACACTAAACTCCATTAATCATCTTGAAAGGCAAATGCATTCAGGACACTGTTAACACTTAACTGTCCTGAACAGAAGACAGATACTGTGAGATTCAGAATACCGAGTCTGGGGTTTGCTTTGGACCCTGGGATAGACTTCAGCAAGATGGATTCCACACAGAAGGAGGGTGGACAACAGAGAAACAGCTTTTGTAAACTAGAATGTCAGCATCAAAACAAATCAAACTAAACCAAACCAAGCAAAAAGAAAATTTAAATAGAAAACAAAATGGAGTGATGACAACAATCAAATAAATACCTGGGTCATGTTTTGAGAAAACATTAGCCAGATTTATCTTTGGGGTTTCAAGTAGGCAAAACAGCACAACTACTAATTGTTCTTTTAATTTTAACAACTGATTGGAGTTGTGAAAATAGTCTACACAATTATAGCAAATAATTTAAGAGAAAGAAGTATTATGGAATATATATTTTTGGTCATTTAAATACCTGAAGCACTTCACTTTGATAGTATTGTACTCTCTACCTTGCCAGGCTCAGGGTCTCTCAAACAGGTAACCTGATGCTCTACCTGGCCTTGTCAAGGCACTGCTTCCAAATCTCTTGTGACTCCACATTGTCTTAGGGGTAAAGCCTTCCTCTGAAACGCAGAATAAATTTATGTCTGCCCTTCATGCCATCTTTGTATTGACCCTCTCATGCTATCCCTATCCTCCCTGCCTCATTTTATTTCTTTAATAAAAGGAGAGTTAATAAACTATTCTTGTCATTTGTAGATCTACAATCCTGGTTGTATCCACGTGTCAGCAATCCTGAAAGACACAAGGTAATTTGTAATGTTTCTGGGGCAGGAATTTGAATAACTAGCTCTGCCCTGCACCCTAGTATCATGGTATCAGTTTTTGTGATTCAAACCAGCTTTAAAGTATATGCTTCTCAATAAAGCTTTGTTACAGGAGTTATGGGGACAGTTAGATGCAATTACATTGATGTAGATTGGGGAAATTTTTAAGCCTTTCCATGTATCCCTCACAGAAATTCAGACCCAGGGGTATTATTGTATGTCTAGTTTCCCCATTCCCACGTAGAGATAAATGGAGAAAGAAGTATTGGGAGAATGACATAAAAATAGATAAAACTCATAAAAAGTGTAGTCCCTCTTCTTGATCATTCTCAATATTTCCTACTAGAGTTAGGATTAAACAGACACCTGTACCATTTGAACAGTAGTCAAAACTGAGTGGGATAGCAAAAATATGGAGGCACCACTGATTCAAAGAAATTTACATTCAGTTTACATATGTTTATATGGCACTTCATGCTCAAAAAAATTGGAGGTAGCTTACAGCACAAAGATATTCAATGAAATAAAGACTAAATAAGAAAAAGAAAAATGGACAGAGTAGAAAATCTCGACCATGACCAAAAAGAAAACAGATATGTAGATGACAAAAGCTAATATAAATATAACAAAAGAGTTCAAATTTGCTCCTGAGTTTTTAACATCACGAAGTATAAGTAACACAGTTCTTATTGATTAAACAATTTTAAAAGTCTCTGACTGCCCATTCTTTCAGATAAGCAACTGGAACCAAACATGGAATTTAGAATCTTTCTCTTAAGTCAAGCTTTTTTTAGATGTTGAGTGGCAGACAGGTCAAAGTTGTACTTGTCGATGAGGATTGAATAGCTGGTGCTTGCAGAAGTGTTTGAGTGCAGATCCATAAGCTCCAGATCCCGACGCAAAGGCTGAGCTATTTCCCTACATCTTTTGCCTACCATCTGCTATCTCCTCAATAGGCACTCTGGGGCAGATTCCAGCACACAAAAGGTCAATTGATTTCTCCAAGTTTCCACTATGAAGCTTTTGCCAAGATTACTTCGCCTTGAAAAATATCCCAACAAGTTGCTCAACCTGTTAAAAAAGTAATTGAAGCTTTAATAATGCACCTGTGGAGTGTATGTGGAGTCCAGACTTGTAGGGAATCCATCAGGTTGAAAGAACTACAGAATAGGCTCCTCCCCCCTTTAAACAATTTACTCTTTAATGTGGAATAAGTTGATAGAAACCAATTGAATCTTGGAAAAGATTAGTCAATAATAATAATTTTGCTTTTGAGCTTGACTTTCTATACTAAGGACTAGGTCCAACTGTCAAAACCATCTCTGATTTGTGCCAATAAAATCATATTATCAGTGTATAGAATCATAATTTACATGCCAATCTTTATTGCATCAGCACATACATCTTATTCACATAAAGATGATTTCATTTAATCAAATTATAGGCTAAAAATAAGAAAAACTAGAAACACAATCTAGTTTAGAACTCTTAAAAATATTCTTTAATCTGTCAGATAGTTTCACTCAATACTTATTTTTACAATAGTATTAAGATGCAGGGATGCAGGCTCAATATGAAAAATATTGTATAAGGGTATATATTATTAGTTTTCCCCATTAATGGTGTCTGTTAAAGATCAAATATAGATTTAAAATCCAGAATACTTACATATAGTAATATTATTTTAGAGAGATTTTCCTGCAAGGTGTTAGAAGTAAAATAATCAGTTATAAAGTATTAAAAACCCAAATTTATCTTGCAATTTATGTTAGCTATTGAGTAGATGTTCAGTTTGTTAGGAAAAAAACTGGCAGTAATTTTTATTAAATGCCTACTAAAATAATGGATCTGTAATTTTGAGACAGTGGGAGGCTGATTTTTTTTTAAAGGCCAGATTTTGCTTTGAGTTTATTCATCCATTATTGTACCCATGTCTAGTTATTTTCTAAAAATTGACAGTGACGAGAGTCAACCAATTTAAATGTAGCTCAGAAAATTATTCTTGTTCATCTTTTGAGCAGAATATAGTATGTCACAGCAGGTCCCTGTTCTCACTGCTACAGACAGAGAAAACCACAAAAAATTACCAAAAGAAAAAGGATCATAATTTTAAAGGATCAGAGTTCTGTGGAAGCAATGAGGACTGAATCAACTAAAATTCCAGAGAAAATTTTTGGCCAAGATGGAGGTCTAGACAAACATGATACATCTCTCTCCACAACTAAGAAGGAATACAACTACCTCAAACTAGAAACAACCAGAAGTTCCAACTGCACGGAAGTCCAACAAACAAAGATATAAAGAAGAAATACTCATCCAGACAGGTAGGAGGGGTGGAGCCAGGGCAGAAAGGATACAGTGTAGTGGTGGTAGCAGCGGCGGCAGCGGCAGGCTAGTAGAAAGCACAGTCGCACATTTTAAAAAGTCAGGAGGGACACCTGGGGAGCGTTCCCAGCTCCTCACCAGACCACACGGTTCCAGGTCCCAGCACTGGGGAAAATCAAGCCTCATTGCTTTTGACTGTGCAAACCAGTGGGGTTGGGGCAGAGGCAGAAACTACTGGTCTCTCAGCAGAGTCCACTTGTTTAAAGGGCCCCCATAGTCCTAGAATGTTTGTGGACCCATTTAATCTGGGAACGACAGCCAGGGTAACAGCTAGAGAGGCACCGGTCCCACACAAAAGTGGGAGAAGTGCCTGGAAAAGAGGCAAGTGTTGGGCAAATGCCATTGCTTTTTCTCAGACCCCTCCCCCACATACAGCACCACAACATAGTGAAACAGGTCGCCCTGTACTGATGAATCCCTAAGGTTTCACCCCTTACAATGTAACAGGAGTGACAGCTCTACCTAAGACAAAGTGGCAAACACACACAAGAGACTTCTGGCCAAGATCGAGGCCTAGACTGACACACTCCATCTCCCTCCACAACTAAGAAGGAATACAACTACCGCAAAACCAGAAATAACCAGAAGTTCCAGAAAATTAATGGAAGTCCAACTAACAGAGATATAAAGAAAAAAATACTCATCCAGACAGGTAGGAGTGGTGGAGCCAGGGTGGAGAGGACACAGTGTGGTGGTGGCAGCAGCAGTGATGGTGGTGATACAGTGGTAAGCAAAGACATCCATATTTAAGGTGAGGCAAGAAGCACCTGGGGAGCACCCCCAGCTGCAGACCAGACCCATCGGCTTGCGACTCCAATGCCAGGGAAGGCAGACCCGCATTGTCTTGGACTGTGAGGCCCAGAGGGGTGTGGACAGAGGAGGAGGCTCCCAGTTTCTCAGTGGAGAGTGAATAGCAGGAACTCATCTTGGACCCCCACCCCCACAGAAAATGCCACAGCGTGGTGAGAAGGGTCACCCAGTTGTGATGACTGCACAGTGCTCTGCCCCCTATAGCATAGGAGGTGTGATAGCCCTGCCCAAGAAGCCAAGGTAAACACAAAACTGTCAGGATAACACAGATCATAATAGAGATCCCGGTGACATAGCTGACCAGACAGCAAATATCTAATCTAACGAAGCAGCAGATAGGAAATCTTTCTGAGGCACAGTTCAGAGCTTTGGTTATAAAAATTCTTACTGACATAACAGCAGATCTTAAACAAGATGGGGAAGAAATGAAGGCTAGTCCTGCTGAAATGAACAAAAATACATATGAAACTAGTGGTCATGGAAAGAAAACCAGGCATCAAATCAACAAATCAGAACATAGGGAAGGAACAAAAACAGTCAACTAGTGCAGAAAGAGGAAACAAAAAGTGAGGAAAATGAGGAGAGGCTCAGAAATCTATGGGACAGCTATAAGCAGGCCAACATCCAAATCATAGGGTTGCCAGAAGGTGAAGAAGAAGAACTAGAAATTGAAAAATTATGTGAAAAAATAATGAAGCAGAAGTTCCTGAACTTGGGGAAGGAAATAGACTTACTGGTCCAGGAAGCACAGAGAGTTCCAAATAAACTGGACCCAGGGAGAACCACACCAAGACACATTATAATCAAAATGTAAATAAATAAGGATAAAGAGAGAATCTTAAAAGCAGCAAGAGAGAAGAAAAGAATTACGTACAAAGGGGTCCCAATAAGACTATCAGCTGATTTCTCTAAAGAAACTCTGTAGGCAAGAAGGGACTGGCAAGAAATATTCAAAGTGATGAAAAGCAAAAACCTACAACCACGATTACTCTATCCAGCGAAGCTGTCATTCAGAACAAAGGGGCAGAAAAAGTGCTTCCAGGATAAAGTAAACTGAAGGAGTTCATCAGATCCAAACCACTGTTATATGAAATGTTAAAGGGACTTGTTTAGGAGAAAGAGGATCAAAACTATGAACATTAAAATGAAAACTGTATCACAACAACCAACAACAGAAGCTAGAGAATTGAAACAAAGGCAAACTAAGTAGGCAATGAGAGTGGGAAAAGAATTATAGGTATGGGGAACATATTGGGGGGAGGTCATCAGGGAGGGAGAAGGGGGGAAAGGGAGGGAGATGGTACAGCAATTAAGTATAGTAGGAGGGAGTGAAATAGGCAGAAAGATGTTGAGAAGAACTATATGCACAACCAATGGGCACGGACTAAAGGGGGGTGGCAACTGGGGGTAGAGGGGTCACTGGGTGAAGGAAAAATAAATTGGGACAACTGTCACAGCATAATCAATAACGCACATTTAAAAAAATAACAAAAAACAAACAAAAATTCCAGAGAAAGAAAACTATTTCAAGGTGATCTAAAGTATTTACTCAGAGCTTCTGTGGTTCTTTCATACACAATATACATTCTATAATAGCAGCAAACCCAGAGATAAATCAGAGGTTGGAGTTAGCAATTAAGGGCTTTAAAACAAGTAAAATTGTTCCAACTTATCACAGTTCTACTTAAAAATTTTCAGTTTTTTTATGGTGCAAAAGAAATATACATTTAGTAGAAACCTTATTTCAAGTCTTGAATTTTGATATTTCCCTGGGCTAGTGAATCTCAGTACAATACTCTCTTGTGATGCTGAGCAGCTGCAGGAACATCATAATTTTGCCCAGTTGTATGCTAATATGAGTGTTTCGATCATATTTAAAGTTGGCTAGGCTAAGTGATAATGTTCAATAGGTTAAGTATATTAAATTAATTTTTGACTTATGATATTTATGATATTTTCAACTGATGACAGGTTTATTATAATGTAACAGGACTATTGAGAACAGGACATTGTGGACATTGCTCATTTATGGAGTTGCTAATGGTCGAAGCCAAGTCAATGGTATATGTTACATATGTAACTGCATTGTAAGTCAAAGATAATATGAACAATTAATATTTCCAAGAAGCTAAAGGAAAAGATGGACAGAAGAGATGAAAGTATACATAAATTCAACAAGTAATTTGAATCTATATATTTTTTAAAAGCATCAAACAGACATTTTAGGAATTTAAAATACAATGTCTACAATTAAGAATTCAATAAGTGGACTTAACAACAATTAAGGTGTTCTTGAGCCAAGTGTTTTTCTGTATCTAAACTGAAGTACGAGGAAAAAATAAATAAAAGAATGTAAAACCTGTAGAGGGCACATAGAACATGTCAGAAGGTTTAACATGTATTTGATTGGCATCCTAGAAGGAATAAAAAGGAAAAATGGCCCATTATTGGAAGAGAATTTTCAAAAACTCATGAAGGACACATGGATTTTAAAAGCTCGGTGAAACCTAAACACAATAAATAAAACACAATGCATAACCAGGAACATAATGGCCAAACTGCTGAAAACCAAAAGCAAAGAGAAAAATCTTCTCAGCCTCCAAAGAGAAAAAGATGGGTACCTTCAGAAAAGCAACAATAAGGATGTTAGCTGACTTCTCAATAGAAATGACGAAAGCCAGGATAGAATACATTAAGGAGACAGGAGACATAAAGTGCTGAAAGAATGTAAAATAGCATACAGAATTCTATACACCCAATGAAAATACACGTCGCACAGAAAGAAAAATATTTTTCAGGAATTAAAAAATAAAACTGTGGAATTTCTTATTACCAGGTGTGCACTACAGGAAATCAAAAAGAGTTATTCAGACAAAAGAAAAACTATTCCAGATAAAAACATGGAAATGCAAGAAAAATGAAGTACACTGGGAAGGATAAATATGTGAGCAAATATAAATTAACATTGATTCTTCAAAACAACAGTTACAATAGTTGGAAGATTTTAAAATACAAATAAAACTAAAATTAATGACAAAACAGTGCTTTGCAAAAGGAGGTAATAAAATTAAAAGTTTCTAGCAATGTTGAGGCAGTAGTAAAAGTAATAGTCTATTTCAATCATAAGTCAAGGCTGCATGTTGTAATCTCTAGGATAATCACTAAAAACAATAAAAGAATATATTCACAGAAGAAAAAAATAGAATAATAAAAGTAGTTTATTCATTCAATATAATGCAAGAAAGGATTTGGAAAAGGGGGAAGAAAACTGGGGAGCCATTAAATAGCAAACAATAGAAAGGCAGATATAAACTCAATTATATCAGTAATTACATTAAACAGAGGCTATATTCTCCAAATAAAACACTAAAATGTTAGGCTGGACAACACAATGTGAATTTTCAAGTTTGTTGATCTGTTTGTTTGAACAAGAACTAGCAGAAAAGGTGTTATTGGATCCCTACCTTAGAGGGTCTGGCTTCTGTCACATTTGACATAGTTGAACTATGATTACAAAGTTGGGAAGTGAACTGTATTTGCTCAAGGCCAGGAAAATGATACCAATCTGAACCAGGTTTAGGAAATGTTTAAAAGTTCTGTGATGCCTGAGTGAATCTAATTGTTTGTATGTCTTTAAAACTCAATCGAATCTATGATTATGTTTTGTACACAGAGGAATCCAACAAGAATTCAAAAATTTTAGGTAAACCATGCTGTTTTCTGGGAAATTAAAATACAAACATGTTTCTTTAAAAAAACTGGTACCTGTCCAGGCCACAACTCCATCTTACATAGCAGCCATGATGCAGGAATGAAGCCACTTAAGTGACTCTCTGTTGTTCAGTTGGAAGCCTCTGCAGCTAGGATGAAATCTCCTCAAGACATCCTTTTAATTATGGCTTTAAACAAAAACCTGGAGGATTAAGGCTACAAACATTGCTGGGCATTAAATTCAAAGGAAAGCCCAATTAATGTCTAAGAGAAAAATGAACTTTGTCATGTCACCTCAACAGCCTCTAGGTAGCAGAATGAGTAGGGTACCAAATTGAGGGAAAGTTCACCCTTTCTGAAAATGTTCAGTATCTTGATGAATATGGGTCTAAGAAATTAAAAAGAACTGAAAATGGCATTTCCTCCCCCAGCTCCCCCAAAACTCCACGCTGGAGCTCTAGGAAAATTCACAAAGGATCTGTTTTTCTGAGTTTGGCAGGGGCGGCACCTTACATGGAAATGATTGTGTCAGTGAGACACAATGGCTGTTTACTTGGCTGCATTTGTTTTCTGAGATCTGAGCGTTGCCTCAAACATAAATTATCTTATTGGATGCTAATTTCCTGAATATCTTCAATCTCTGCAACATAAAACCCATATGGTTTCATCTTGATTTAGTTATTTTGAAAACACATCAGAATCTTGCAATGCCTCACTGATGTCATCTCAACAATAGTTATCTACAGGACCAACGGGGTATAAATATGGTTAGTTAGTCTTTCAGACCCCTTAGATTAATGAATACTGCATGAGTGTGGGTTAATCATAGTTTATTCGAATGTTATTTAGTATGTATGTGTCAGGTGCTTTCACCTATAATGTTTCTTTTAAACCCCATTTTGAATCTTCTGAGTAGATTCTGTTATTCCAGTTTTACCAAAAAGGTAACTGAAACTACTAGGGTTACACTCTATTTAAGACCACGTAGCTAGTACTAAGGACTTGAACCAGAGTTTCTGATGCCAAGTCTGGTGTTCTATCTACCACTCTGCTACCACAATCCTTATATTTGGCATTATTATACCAAAAATAACATACATCACAGTAACAATAGCCCAGAAAGTGGTACTTCTACACATCTTTCCAGGCTCTGCCAAATGATTTCATTCCATGAATAGATTTCTTGGAAATTCTTGGAAAATAAAATCTGAAATACCAAAATGAGTTTATCATCACTGCAATGAGTTTACAAAATAATCATAATAATGATCATGATGAAATAGAATGAGGACAGGGTTTGAATTTAGGCTTTTAAACAGCAAGTAACTTTGCTTTGGAATTTTCTTGGTTCTTTCCAAATTTTAACAACTAGAAATTTGGGGGTAGGCATTGCTCAGAGAAAGGTCAGGAAGCACACAAATGTGTTTTGACTTCTGGGAGAGCATGGGTGTTTGTGATCATGTGATTTCACTCCATTATGTGTGTGTGAGTGTCTGGATATTCAACAAAATCATCAATTTAGTCTCGTATGCCCAAGGGCAGATTGCAATGATGGTTAAGGCAGAAGGGCTGCTGGAAAAACAAACGAGGACTGCTAAAGGAAAGATGGCTCAAGGGGCAGTTTTTCCTGTAAAGTAGCAAGTTAATTTAGTATTTGTGAAAATTTCCAGTACTGTTTGTAGCCCAGAAGGACCTAGGGTGTACCTTCAGCTTGCCTCTGCCACATCCTGGCTCTGGCTGGGATATGAATTGTCCTCTGACTCTGTCCTGGCACAGCACTGCACCATGTCCAGGTCTGTGCCCTCTGTCCTCAACTGCTCTGCTCAGAGATGCCTCTTCTGTACTATTCCTATTGGTCCCTGCCAACTGTGCTGCCAGGAAACATAAGCACTAGGCAGTGGGCTCAAAGAGACTGGCAAAGCAGAGGCCAGGGAAAGAGCCTATGCCCTTGAGGAAGAGTGGAGGGGGGGAATAAGGGGCAGGATGGAGATAATAGATAAGAACCTTTCAAAGGACCTACACCACCAACACCCACAAGGATACTGGTCTTTTCTCAATTTTATCCAATCAGACTGCCTAAAGTGTTCTCTGGGACCGCCTAATTTTATTCATGGGAGAAACTGAGACTCAAAGAAGAGAAGAAAAAAGTGAAAATTCCTGTGGTCATACTGAATTCATCAAGGTCTGGGGATCAGGATGTGAGGGGCTAATCCTTCAATATGCCAATATTTTTCTACATTATCTCACGAGACTAAACTCTTTTACCAAAAGGACTCTGATCCCTTCCTACTCACTGTCACTTCCATTCTCTCTACTTATTCTTTACTTTACTGAGTTCATAAGCCCCAAACCCCCCTCAGTTGACTCCTTTATTTAGCAAACACCACTCGTGAGCACCTCTATGGAATGAGTGTGCTGATGACTACGACACAGCAGAGGACAAAGTCCCTGCTGGTAGTGGAACTTACATTCACATGTGGCCAGCATGTCAAAGAGTTTCTCTCCTGACTCCATTCATTCATGCATCCATTCACTTTAGGTTTGTGCCCAGAAGGGAGGAGTTGTGTGGACCAGTTCAAAAGCTTTATTGAAGGATGTTCAAGCAGGCAGGCTGAGTCCGAGAGGACTGCAGCACCAAGGGAAGGGGTAGAGGGATTTTTAAGGGCATGGAGCAAACCCCTAGGGGGGTGATCCATCCTACTGGTCAACTCCAGAGTCTAGGGTGTAGGTGTTTGCGAAACAACAATGTCTTCTGACTAGGGGTTGCTTCTTTGGCAAAAGAAAGTCCAGGAGATTTATGGTCCTTCTTTCTGGGAAATGATTAAGGGAGAGGGGAAGGGCCAGTGGGGGTGTAACTAGTTCTCAGCAGGATGTCGGTGGCTATGCCTTAGTTGCCTCTGTCAATAGGGACCCTTGTGATTGGGTACATGGCCAGTGATGCATACTCTCTTTGTTTCAGCACAGGCAGTGACTCAGGTCCTCCAAGTCCCAGTACACTCTAACAATGTATATTTTCTGAAAACCATCTGTGTTTTTAATTAATTTTTATTTTAATCTGTACACTGTAATTTCCCTCCCCTCTCACTCAAATCTACCAATGCTAAATAATTTAAACAGTATTTTAAGTAACAATTATATTCATTGTCATAAAGACCTTGACTTATTTGGCGAAAACCCAGCAATGATCCCAGACCTCCCTTGTGTGTTGAAGGGAAGAAGGTTAGTGCATTTTCCCAGTTTTTATACTCAAACCAGCAGGGGGTACATGTTGAATTAGCTGTATGAGAAGCAAATATGAACATGTAGAAGTGCCATGGACACCCAAGACAGTGTTTATGGGTGTGGTGGTCTAGCTGGTCACCACCACAGCAGGCGCCTAGTGACCTTCCCACCCATAGCTAGATATACAGAAACCAGGTTGTGGTCCTCCAGATGCACAGAGCTGTCAGGGAAGAATTTACAACACCAAAGAGCAAAATTCAAGACTCATTCTGAAATGAGAACTAGTGAGGTCCTAGCTTTCTTTTCTCAAATCTCAAGCAGTGGACTAATTCCTAATTAAACCTTTATATTCATAATGCTTACAGTGGCTTTATACAGTTTGTCCTATTTCAACATTGGTTTATCTGAATCTGTAGTCTTTTTTCTTCATGTTAATATTACTTATTCTTTCTTTGCTCTGCAGAAAACCAGAGAAATCTGCCTATGCTTCTTAAAAGGCCAGAGTGAAACCTGCTACAATTCAAAAGCAAACAAGGAAATGTACGTATATATGCCAGGTCAGTTTAGGTGGGAACTAAGAGCTTAGGCTATTGGGTCAGACAGGCCTGTAAAACCCAGTTTTAAAACAGGTTTAAATTTTGAGTTAAATCCTAAATTTCAGTCCAGACCCACCCACTAAATAGTTGTGTGATTTTTTGGGGGGCGGGGGCAGTTCATCACCCCGATCCATGATTTTATTTCCTTATGAAAAAAAAGAAAAGGAGGATAATGGGTCTCTCTTACTCATCCAATATATCAATTTCAGTCAGGAAGAGAGACCAATGTGAGCATTATGGGAATGGTGGGTGTTATTAGGAATCAGACCTTGTGCAAATATAGGAGGAGTTGAGGCATTGAAGGAGATGTTGGCGGATTAGAGAATTGGTCACTAAGCAGTCTGAGTCAGTGGTGAGGATGGACGAGTCAGTGGTAAGGGTGGATGTGTCTGAACTTGCAGGAGAATCTGAGAAACAAAGTGCACACAGCAGCAAAAGTGGGACCACTAGGGGAAGCTCGAGGAGGGAACTATAAATATTGCTGTCTGTGTGTCCACAGCTCAGCAGGGGTAAGACAGGGGAGTAAAAGCTGGACAAAGACAAGCTAGGAGCCTCCGTGTCCATCCATGACTGTGTCTGGCCATGACAGCCTTTTGAGAGGAGTGGCTTCTGTTTAACTCTCACCTCTCAGATCTCCCACAAATTCCTCTTTTGGGTAACGCTAAACTGGAACCACAAAAGAAAAGGATTCTTGGAAACTTGGTGACCAGCCTTAGGCAAGTTGAATAATATGCCATATACTTTGCTCCTTCTTCCATTACTGAAAATGTGCTTTGTGAACAGTTCTATTATTCTCAGTTCTTGTGGTTTGAGTGGGTCTCACTGCACTCACTCCACCATCACCCTGTACTCCCTCCAAGCCCCTAGAGACTGGTATGGGACTCGGGCTTGGACAACTAAATATGACAAATTTATGGTCATTGATTGGCTTAGGAAAGGACTCAAGACTCATTCATAGCTAATGAGAGATGCTGTTCTGGAAAATTGTCAGAACCGTATGTGGATATAATCTCTCTTTTCCATGGTGTTAGAACATAAGCCTAAAATTATACTGGTGGCCAACTTGCCACTGAGAGGGAGTCTGTCTGAGAACAAAGCTAATCCAGGGAAAGCCAGGTCTAGGGAAGAAGAGTGAGACTGAGTTCTATTTGCATCATTTAAATCATATAGACCCAGAAATCAAAACATAGCTGGTTTCAAATCCAATAAATTATGTTTAAACCAGCTTTATTAGGGTTTTATCACTTGCAATTGAAAATGTCCAGACTAATACAATAGGCTTGAAGATCAAATAAGCAAGGGCCTATCATATAGTCGTCGTCGGCAGCCGTCCGTCTCGAGAGACGATGGTGTAGCTTCTTATGTGAAGCTACAGAGCCTGGGCAGGGTGATATGGAGGGTCTGCTGTTGCCCATGCAGCAGACCCCCCCTCTCTTCGCAGCTGAAGGGTCCAAGGGAAAGACGGAGTCAGTATAGCTTGGCTTCAGGTGCGCCGCAGGAGTTGCCAGTGTTGACTACAACGTCAAACCGCCTTAGGGACTCCGGCTCCGGATTTTCTGTCGGGGTTTACTCCCTTAGCCTTTCCCCTGAAGAGGTATGCCGCAAGGCAGCGGAGGTTTTTTGGAGTCAGAGTTTTCCTTCTCTGCTATCATATAGTAAGTGCTCAATAATTATCATCACTAATTACATAGTAAATATCATTACTAATTACTAATTACTCTCCAGTGTTTATGTAAAGCATATTATGTAAAGTTCTGTCTGGAGACATTAAACAGTATAAAATGACATCAGAAGGTTCCTTCCCGTGTGCGGCTACAAGATCAGCAGCCGTGATCAACCGAGACAAACAGCTGGGCTGGAGTCACTGCTCTCACAAATACAAGAACAAAGAAGATCAAAACAAAACAGAAAAAGAGCTTATGCAGAAACCTTATCTCATCTTCCATTATTCTGTATCCTGTCAGCCTTTCTGTGGTAGTTGCTTCCTGATGCTGAAGATGCCTCTCCATGGCTCTCTGCCTCTATGCTTTTCTCTATCGCACTTAAATTCTCTAACAAGAGTATGGGAAAGTGAGTTAAAGCAACCCTTGGAGGAATTTAGATTTCTTTGAAAAGAGACCTAGCTTCACTGCCCTTAGGACATTCTGAGTGAGGACTGGAGGGGACCCAGAGAAGTATTTACATGTTAAAAGACTGGTAGATGGCTTTTCCTTATATTTTCTATTGGAACTGGGATTAGGTCTTCTGGGAAGGAATGACTTAGTAGCAACTGATTCCTGGCTCTCAAAATATGTATATAACAAATTGAGATGTAGGGAAGAGTAACCACCCACCTAGTTCATCAGTCAAAGCATATTTATAGTCTACAGGGTGCATAGACTATATCAGCTGTTCTCTATCTCCATTGTGTTTGGCTAGGAAATGGGCTCAGGATACAACTCGGTCTTCAGAGAAATCATTAGTACGCACAGTTTAATAGCATTAAATAAAAAGAAAAGTTATTGAAGTACCTTCTCTGTAAACTGTTAGAAACTCAAGGACAATGACAGAGTAAAAGGCATGGATGAGATGACTTTCAGAATCTACCAGTATAAAAATGCCTTTCTTCTAAGACAATTACTTTTTATGCATCTAGTGACATGAAGTAGTCATAGTCATCAGCTCAAGAAAAATATAGGAGACTTAGAATACTCACTTATTTTGTCTTCTAGCTGAGCATCAAGATTCATTCTCTCTCTCCCTCTTTCTCTCTCTCCCCGCTCTCTCTACTTCTCTCCCTCCCTCCCTCCTTCCCTCCTTCCTTCCTTCCCTTCTTCCTTCTCTTGCAGTTAGAGCTAGGTTTGCTAGCTCTGACTCCCTTAAATCCCTCCTCTGAGAAGATATCATAAATGACATTTTTTTTTATGTTTACAGTAGATGTGCAAGCCAGTGTTTTTGTAGACTCAGTCCCAACTTTAAGCTGTGCTTGCCAGTGGGCTGCCTAGAGACTCCACTTCCAAGAATCTGTTTCCATGAGGGTCTGAGAAGTCTCCTGAGAAAGGACTCATCAAAATGAATAAGATAGAATTAAGAAGTCTGGCCAAATAACCAAGTCCTGACTTGGCAGGAAAGAAATCATTTTAATTGCAGCATAGCATGTAGGGGCAGAGCTGGCATTTCTTAAAAGAAGCAGATATGGTGCCCAGCAGAGGTGGCAGCACCCCCAAAGGAACCAGCTGTCCCCAGGAGAAGCAGTGGGAGTGCCTAGTGTATTCTCTGCGGGAGCTGATCAGACTTGTTCGAGACTACATGTCCAATTATCAGCTAGGACTTATAGTTTTCAGCTAGGATTTATAGTTTTGGGGTGGCAGGGAGAATTCTGTGGTCATCATATTTGCATACCCTAAAGGGTAAAAGCTAGAGAAACATGAGTTATACATATATGTTTCACAATTCCTGTGTATTTCTACAAGGCCCATTTATTTTATCTCTTATTCTCCCATGGCTATGGTGACCAGATTTCTTCAAGCCTCAGCTACAAATCACCTGATCTTCATGACCTGGAACTTCACTGATGTCACAGCTTGGGAGGCCTCTGGGAATCCTTCAGCACTTCTCCTGCACATCCCCTAAGAGCCAGAGAGTAACCCTTAAAAATAGGAAATGGTAACTAATGGATAGATGTTTTTTTTTAACTCCCCATCCCCAGGGGGCAGTTCTAAAATGTATTTTATGGAGCTTCTGAGACAGTCCTCAAGTACCTAGTCACTTCTAGTGGTTACCAACCCAATGACGCACTTTGGAAGGACTATCCCTACTGCCCGGGTCACTTCCCCTGTTCCTCACACCTGAACCCTAGGATGACATACCTGAATAAACCACTCACACAGCTTCCTTACCTGAAACTCTGTTTTGGGAGAAACCACAGTATGATTTGTCATTAGAGTTAGGCATTGTTTTTATTCTACAAATCTCTTTAAGACTAGACCTTGAGGACATATTGTCATATGTAGGCATTTTTGATGTTCTCTCCTTTTCCCATCAGCTCCTTTGGATTCTGCCTGACTTCTGTTATCCAGAGTCCCATGACTTCTAGAGCCAGTACTAATAGTGACTTATTTCAATTTATAATATCAATTGGGAATCATGCAAATGTACTTGGGAGCCAAGAAAAAAATATCAGCTACTATGTGTCATGGAATATTAATCTTGGGATAAGAAAAAATGTGTGCAAGTGACAAAGGAGGATTAATAAATTACAGTCCCTCCCTGATAATTAAGTTAGAATTAGTGGTTCTTTCATCTTGCAAGTTCGCATTGCAAATAAGGAATCTGAGGACCAGGGCAGTTAAGAGAAGAGTTCAGGCATTCGACTCCCTAACTTAGCTCATTTTTTGAGAAGATACACAAATCTGAATGATATGGACATAGCCATAGTCTTATTCATAGTGTCTCTGTTGATGGCAATGAGTTTGATAGAAATAGGAGTCAAACAAAGAAGATTTTGATTCACTGGCTTATAGAATATTAGAGTTAGAAATAAAACCTCCTAATGAAGCAGGAATCTGTCAAGGGTGCATCTCTAATTTTAAAAATACCTACCTTTTTCCTTGAAATATGCATAATTAACTTTGTGCTAGTAAAATACTAGCTGAACTGGGTTCATGATATCAGGTCCTCTTGTCTCTGCCCACCCCTACCGTATTTATCCTGCTCTGTCTGCCCTTTCCAGTCGGTGACCCACTCATGACACACCTGGCTCTTGGTCCTCCTAAGTCACTCCTGGGTTTACTGCCTGCATTCCATTTTTTGGCACCAGACCTCTTAGGGCTGCTATCCCAGTAACAGGCGCCACTCGGACTGGCTCAGCTCCCAGGCTTGACTCCCTCCCTGTCCCTGGCCTTGGCCCTGGCCCTGGCCCTGGAGGACTGGAGAGGACAAACTTTTCATGCAGGGTCCCTGCAGGTAGCCACAGAGCCTCTCTTTGAGCCTCACTGGTGAAGAGGAACACACTGCTGCACAAGAGAGCTATATGCTCTGTTAGATTTCTTCGTTTAGAATTGTTCCTTTCATTGTTTGAGAATCTGCATCATGGTAACTTTTGTGCATTGTTCCTGGTTCAGCTTTAGAAAACAGTGCAGCCTGGGTCATTTGGAGAGTTATCAGCTGAGGGGAGGAAAAGGGAGAGTGGGGAAAATGGTGCAGGGATCAAGAAGCATAATTGGTAGGAACAAAACAGACAGGGAGATGGTCAGAATAGTATAGGAAAGGGAGAAGTCAAAGAACTTATACACATGACCCATGGACATAAACTAAGGCAGGGGATTGCTGGAGGGAAGGGGAGTACTAAGTGGAGGGGAACAAAGGGGGAAAAACTGGGACAACTGTAACAGCATAATCAATAAAGTATACTTAAAAAAAGAAAAATGTCCTGAGAATTGGAGGCATGTCTCAGACATCCCCATTTTTCATTTCTCAAGAATAATACCACATCTCTAAGCCCTATAAGCATTCCTCATATAATAAAGGCTCTAAGCTCTCCACATTCCTATTCACCCTGCTTGGCGTTCCATCTCTCTCTGCTCTCCTAAAGTGCTATACCTGGAGATGAACCTTTCCCTCCAGAGGGCATCTGTCCAGGGCAGTCATCACGAGGTTATGACTTTTGGATCACATTGAATTTGTGGGTTAAATAAACTCATAGGTCCTAATCCTATGAACTAAATCCTACTTAGATCTCTTGCCATGAATTATTTTTGGAACAAGGTGAGCAATAAGTATAAATAAATACACAAATGAATACAAAAATAAATGTTGTAAATGTGCTTAGTATTTTCAGCTCTACTTTGAACCAGACAGATCCCATGCTGTATTCTTCATTCAGGATACTTTATATGATTGAATTATTGATATTATAATGTCATATTTCACAAGTCCCCACAGTGTCACTGCTAGTCTCTTTATCACAAAGTACTCTGAAGCCTTCTTATTTCTAAAAATCTTAACTTTAACCACAATAGGGGACCTAGGAAAAGGGAAAATCAGAATCATTTCAGGCTCCTGATTACAATTAAAATCCAGAATTTTATGGAAAGGAATGGACCTTTCCCTCAAAATAATTTCCTGTGATAATAAAGAAAAAGTGGGTAATTTACTCAGAGTTTTAGTGAAAAGAACTGTATTTTGTTTGAAATGCTGGTTGGTTCATTTTTGCTTTAGTTGTTTATAAATTTGAGGGTAATAAAGTTTAACAACAGTTATGAAAAAGACTCCTAAAAAACTAATTTATTACTGTCATTTCAAAGAATTACTTTTTCTGACAAAATTGTGAAATAGAATTGAACAGTAGCATTATGGGACAACTACCAGAAGAAAGGCACAACATTAGGTATGGTGTCAATGGTTAAAGGACTCTGTGCTTAATCTCAAGAAATGTGCATTTTATTAGAGGTGACACATGTAAGTGGTATGAGGTGCTTCAGTGGCCTTGATTTGATCATAAAGAGCTATGAGAGCATTTGCAGAAGGAATATAAATCTGCAATGTTCAAATGAGTGTTAGGAGAAGGAAAAGAAACTATATAGAAAAAGTGACATCTAATTTGGTCCTAAAAGGGTGGGTAGAATTTAAATATGGAACATGAGGCACATATGGGATTACAATGGAGAGGAGCCTTCTGAGAGCCCTGCCCAGTTCTTTCCCTGATCATCCCTTGTTAGGCAGCACATCAGTTTGGCCTCATTTAGTTGAGGGCTAGACTAACAACAGAACAAGAACCAATCTCAAGGAGAGAGGGTTGTGCAGATACCTGCCTGTCCAGCCTCTGTTATGAAGTCCAAGTCACACAAGACTTACATTTAATTCTTCATGGGGCTTGGATGTAAATTAACGCAAAAATCCTATGAAGTCAACATTTCAGGCCAAGGACTGAAGAGCAAAGGAGCATGGCTATGAGGAGAAAGAGTTCTTGACAAAGGAAATCCATCTGGATGGATGGCAATGACCCTTATTACTCAGCCCCGTTCTCTCATCCATGAAGGTAGAGACTTGCGTTCTTCTTTTTGGCATAGCCCAGATGGTCCTGTGCTTAAATGAGATTCAGGCGTGTGTGCATATAGTGGAAATTGATTTGCATGTGGTCTATTGTTTCTGGTTGAAAAAGAAAAAGGGAAATATATTCTAGAATCAAATAGTGATGGAGGAGAAGAGATCGTGTCTGGTACCCTACTTGTCTCATGAACCATGCAAATGGGATTAGAGGCAATACCAAGCTAACTGCCACCATAAAGGGCTCAGTGAGTGTGCCAAAGAACTGGGGAGTGTGTCTTTGCTCTTCCTTGGCTGACAACTTAGGATGATGTTTCCCTTAGCACAAACATTTGCATTAACATGGAGGTCAACCTTAGTGGTGGTAGTATTTAGATTCTTCCAAGAGGCTTTGAAAATTGAAGTTAATAATCAGGGGAACAGAGCAGATGAGAGAAAATATAACAGAAGCAAAGTAGTCAGTGACCTGGAGTTGACAGATTGGTGAACACATGACAGAATTACAGTGGGTATCCTAAGAAATACTTGGGGAGCCAGGAGCAAAAGCAGATCTGTGCTATTCCTAATCATGTGTCCTTTTTACAATCTTAGGAAAAAAAAAATAATAAGGACTTTCAATATTTTCTTTGGGCCCCAACCAATTCTCTTAAAAAAAAAAAAAAAAAAAGACCAGACTGGAGCAACTGCGAGTTTCATGGATGGTCAAGTAATATAATGATACTGGAATGACCAGTGAGTGCCAGCATGCCCCCTGAGAATTGATATTCCCAGTACTCTGAAAAAAACCATGAATCTTGTGATATATTTGCTAAACTCTGAATAGTCTAGACTTCAGGGATGAAGCAACAAGAATTGGCTCTAAAATTTCCTGTCAAGGGAAGAGTGGACATCCTTTTAGGTGGCAGATTGAGTTCCTATAATGAGATTCACTCTGATGTTGAATTTCCACTCAGGCATCCAGCCATACAGGTGTTTAGAGCTCTAGATGAGTAATGTTTCCCTCCTGTCCAAAGCCTGGTTGCTCCCCTGGGCTCTCTCTCTCTCTCTTTCCACACACATTCACTTGGACCTTGGTCAAAATTATCTTCCAGAATTTGAGTCACCTGAGCAGACAGATCAATGAGGATAATCTAGAAAGATGAGGTACACTTTCAAGGGTTAGAACTGAAGAGGATGGAAGTATATGTAAAATCATTAAATAGCAGCCCAAATTGTAAAGGAAGAATATGGGGAGGAGGTGGGTGAAGGGAAATAGCTCCTTCCTCTTTAAGCAAATGCAAAGCACAGCTCTGGGAGCACATTGGAGCATTGACTAGAATGTGAGTTCTGGGAAGGACTGAGAATCTTACCAAAACAGCCACCTGTCACCCTAAAATTCAACTCCTCTGTTTAGCACCCAGTAAAGAAAGCCAACCAGACTGATTTCTAAGACAGGAGACCTGAAATCTATCACCTAAGAAAGTGAATCGGGATCTACAGACATCCACAAGATGACTACGTGTATTACTCACACTATTTCTGCTTATTTAAACATCATGTTCAGATTTAAAATCCTGACAATGAACAGAGTGTATAGTAGAGTTTTTTATTTTTAAGGAGAAACTAAAACAGAAATGAGTCAAGCAGGTTGTGTACTAGTTTGCATACAGCAAGTGTTAAGGCCCTGAAAGAGCCCAAAGCAGAGAAACAAGACTGTGGCTGGAAGGAATGGCGAGGACATAAGGTCAGAGTGGTAGGTAGGGTTTTCCTTCTTTTACCTTATTGTGCCTTTGGACAATAAAAATAATAGCTAAGAGTGTCGTGAGTTTAGAAGGTGTCCATCACTGTTTGGACCAACTTATTTAATCCTCACAACAACCCAATAAGACAGGTAGAATGATATTTAACATATTTAACAAGAGGGCTATCATAACCACCAACCAACTGGATAAGGCCAGCCTCAGCCACCACTGTGGCATACTAGTACAGGCTGGCTTGATACTGGGTACCTCTGTGGCCGCCTTTAATGAGTGAGAAAACTGAGCTTAGAGATGGAGTAATCACCTCAAAATATTGTACCCTAAAATATATACTGAAACTGGCAAGTAATCTACCTCTGATAGATTTTGCTTATAAGATGCAAGAAATTATTTATATAATAAGAAATAGGTAATTTGGAGATTTACTATCCCTGGTGTGGGAGAAAGAAGACTGTGCTACGAGTGTAAAATCGTAGAACTACTCCTAACACTGGCACTAACTAGCTACAAAACTTTGAGTAAATCATTTTACCTCTCTCATCCTCAGAAAACCTCTAGACCATGGATTCATAGATCTATAGAGCAGAAATTCTCAACTGAGGACAGTTTTGTTTTATAAGAGATACCTGGAAAGTTTTGGTTGTCACATTAGTTGGTACAGGAGGGTGGGTGCTACCTACTGGCATCTCTGGGTATCCATAGAGGTCAGAGATGCTGCAAAACATCCTGCAATGTACAGGAGAGCCCCACTGCAAAAAATTACTAGCAATGAGGTTGAGAAACCCTGTTCTAGAGTCCAGAGAAGTAACAGACACTGCCAGTGTCAGGTGTGACATTAAGGAGTAGCAGAGACTAGAGCAAATTGCAGAGTATATACACTTTCTAAAGGCACTTCATAGAAAGTATTAACAAACCTATGTGGACTAAAAAGGACCCAGATGTGTGTCATATTTTACCTGCTTGTAGCCTAATTGCAGCCCTGGTCAGCTACAACTTTCTTTTTACAGATGAGGATAAAGTGACCTGTAGTCACACAGTGTGTGTATGTATGTGTGCATGAACGTGTGTTCATATATACGTACTGGCAAGAACATTTATTTTGAAGTGTTTTCTGAAGGGAGACCCTTTATCCCTCTTAGCATCATCTCAGTTCTTTCTCTTCTTCCTCGGGTCTACACTTTTCCCTCCTTCAATTATACCAACCCCTTTCTCTTATTCTGGCTTTAGCAAAGAGAAAGCCCAGCCATTCCACTCCATCCATAAGAGAAACTTCTGGTTTAAGTTTTGATCCCTTCATATTGCTGAAAGCCCCTTGGAAGGAGGCCCCCCAGCTCACATTACTCCTTTAGCCTTTAGAGACAGATGTGCTGAAAAAGACAGGCTGGCCCCACATTTACGAGGTTCCCATGGAGTTATTTATGGTTTGTTTACCCACTCAATGTGAAGCAGTTGTGACCTATGACTTTCAGCTCCAGGGTGCACTAACAGATTTGGGGGGAAATTGGCAGTGTCAAGCTATACAATTGCGGTGGGTTTTTCAGCCCTCCATGCCCCTGCTAAGCATCAATCCCCAGACACTCAGCCACAGTGGTATTTCTAGAAAAGCACCCATAACCCCACTGTGGGAGAAAACCTGCAACAGGTGAGAAGTTGATAATATTAAGAGAATGAAGTTCTCATGGGACCCAGAGGATGGGAACAAGGGTGGCCAGCACGAAGCTGCGGATGTAGAATGCAAGACCTCACCATGATTTCTGATACAGGCGCACTGTTAGCTGGTGGACTTCTCCAGGTCCACAGTGCTGGAAGGTCAGAGGTGCACCAAGGCAGTCCCTTGCTGCGATGACGTGACTTAGGCATTTGAAAATACTCGTGCACTACAAGTAGTAGAGCTGATGGAAAAATAGGGTAGGGCATGCTACTCAAAACCTACCAAGTGACCAGAACATGAACAAAAACTATAATAGGCACCTCGGTGTCGCTGGATGTTAAAAGTGCACAATGACTGTCAAGTGGACTTGTTGGCAGCCTGCTTTATTTAGAGCAGGTATGAAGGATGCTGGGCAGTGTTGATGGCAGCAGAGCACTGAGCTGCTTATCACTTAAAGTGGCCAAAGAGCTCCTGCAACTTGTCACAGGCCTTTAAGGTGAGGTCCTGCAGAGGAAACCCTGAGTGCAATAAAAAAGTTTTATTTTTCTTAAAGTACAACTGAATAGTTTCTCATGCCCAAGCTGCAGCCACCCTGGAGGTTTTTCTTCTTTCCACCCACTGTTCCAGGTTTTACTGACATTCCCCCAGGCCAATGGTACAAATTAATTTGCATTACAGAAATGCAAGTAGTAGCAACAGTCTATAGGAGGTGAATGTATGGCCTGAAACTCTGGGGACTAATGCCTATGTGCCTATTAGATATATGCAGTAGAATCTAGGGCCTTGAGTGGTTTTAACAAAGATGAAACTTGGGTTTGACCTTGAGTCTGACAGACCTTAAGTAATCTGTATAGTGATCAGGATGCTCAAAGATGTGGGGGTCGGGGTGGGCAGGGGATCAGAAGCTCTGAAAGATACTGAAGGAAATGTGTCACTGATAAGGACTCACTTACCAAACACTGAGTTTTAGGGACACTTCTAGACATGAGAACCCAGGAAGGATGTGGTGAGCAGAGGTGTTTAGAGTAATCTAGAGATTCCATAAAAGTCTCTCTTTTTCTTGATCATGACAGATTAAAGGAGAAGGTAGGGGAAATAACAACTGGGTATTTTTTTACATGACATTATTCAAATGCTTTAATTAAATTGTTGAAAAATTGTGACTCCAGTTGTCTATCACTTCTGAGAGGATAGGTAGTTAGAAAGACTACCAGAGGAATATCTATCCACACACTAGGATCCAAAGTCCTTACAAAATAGTACACATCCAATAACTAGTAAATAAAAGAAAGGAAAGGAAGAAATCCACCAACAATATAATATGAACCAGGTACATTATTATTAATACTTCTGTATAGTTTTCATGACTCAGGTTTTTAGCCTGGCTTTTACTTAAACATGTGCTAGGTCATCAAATGGTTCCAATATAACCTAAAAGATATTGTTTCTCCACAAAAAAATTTATTTACTGAAAAATATCGGGTAGAATGATCATAAGAAGATCATGAACCTGGATAGGACCTCTCTAAGTGATATGGTCTATTCTCTTCTGCCTGACTGTATCATGAAGGAATTACCAAGTTCAAGGAAACCAAGAGACTGAAGACAAACAGGAATCCATGAGTATTTCACATAACTTATCTGATGTAAAGGGCTTAACCACCAGGCAAAAGTATGCAAGTCAAAAAGTAAAAATTACCAGGTCTGTCTGGAAAAATTCCAACCATTGTTAATATAATGAGAATATTTTTCATGACATCAATGTAACCTGGCAGCCAAGGAGAGTGGACTGGAATGTGCATGCGTGAACAATGATGACTTCACTGCACTAGTCAGTGGGGGCAGGAGATGCTGTGAGAGAGCATGTGTACTGTGTGGCCATCTCCTTCAAAATGAGCAAGTAGAGCAACAAATCCGAATCAAATTTTGCATTAAGCTTGAACATTCCTCCATGGAAACTACTCAGATGATTCAGAAGGCCACAGCTATGGGCAACTAACTGGCAACTTCATCACGACAACACGCTTGCTCGTGCATCACATCTCGTGCAGAGTATTTTGGTAAAATATCAAATCACCCAGGTGACTTAGCCCCTCTACACCCCAGATCTGGTGTCTTGCCACTTCTGGCTTTTCCAAAAACTAAAATCACCTTTGAAGGGAAGAGATTTCAGGCCATCAATGAGATTCAGGAAAATACAGTGAGGCAACTGATGGCGATTGGGAGAACTGTGTAAGGTCCCAGGTGCCTGCTTTGAAGGGGACTGTGGCTCATTGTCCTGTGTACAATGTTTCCTGTATCTTCTTCAATAAATGTCTCTATTTTTTATATTACGTGTCTGGATACCTTCTGGCCAGACTTTGTATACACTGAAACAATTTATAAACAGGTATTCACAATCAATATCTCTAGTTTTAAACATGACTGAATAAACGAATAAATGAATGGAATTCTTAGACTTAAGATATCTTTCAGTGACACCTCCAAGAACTCAGGAATTTAATTTAAATACTTATTTAACACTCTATATGCAAGCATCATACTTGGTGTTCTGTAGCTACAAAGATGAATCCTTCGGCTCCTGTTCTCTGTTGTTTATCATGGGGGGATCCAGGGTTTGTGGAGCCTTTAGGCGCTCTAGATACAAATGAGTACAAAATTACAAGTAGGAAATTGCTGGGTACCTTCCCAGAGCCTTGAAAGAAGCAGATGTTAGTGACAGGCCCTGAAGCTTAAGTTCATCAGCTTCTTGGTAAATTATCTCTGCTGTTAAGAATGTTTCTCCAGCTATTAAGGGGCTTGAAAAAACAGCCTTGGTGAGATCTGCTCTTCACTGCCTACCAACTCATGACATTACATGAATATGGCTTCAACCCCACTCACCTCCCAAGACAGAGCCTTCTTCTGCTGCCAGGAGCATCGCTCAGGATCCTGGTAGACAGGTTTCAAGAGGGGAGGACTTGTTTTTACTCCTTCCATTCATCTATCTGTCCCCTAAAAACACTGATACTGCACTCTCTCTGAGTTACACATCAATGTATTCCTTTTCAACCGCACTGTAACAAATTACCGCAAGTCTAGCAGCTTAAAATGGCACACATTTATTATCTCACAGCTTCTGAGTGGTAGGTTCCAGCACAGTGTAGCTGGGTCCTCTGCTTAGGCTATCATCAGGCTGGGAAGGAAGAGATTGGCCCAGACGCTTTCTCATCCAAAGACCAGACTAGTAAAGAATCCACAATAAGCTCATACAGGTTGTTGGAAGGATTCATTTCCTTTGTATGCATGAGGACTCCAGCTCTTTACTGGCTATTGGCTCTCAGGTTCCAAAGGCTACTCACAGTTCCCTACCACATGGTACTCTCTTCATAGGCAGTTTACCCATGGTTATTTGCTTTTTCAGGGACAGAAGGAGAATTTCTTTCTGTAGTTTTCTAAGACAGTCTTAGTGAATGAAACACAATCCCGGGAGTGACGTTCCAGAGCCTTTACCTTACAGCATAACCTCATTATGGGAGTGACATTCACTCACCTTTGCTACATTTTGTTGGTTAGAAGCAAGTCCCTGGCCCTACCCTCACTCAAGAGGATTATCCAGGGTGTGAATCATTAGGGAGTGCCTTCCACTATCCACTTTGAAACTTGAAGGAGATCTCATTTCAATGATTTGTTTCAGAGCACTGGAGCCCACTCTTACTCTAAATATTTGGAAAATTCTTCTGTCTAGCTCTATTATATTAAAATCTAATCTGTTTGATTTAATCAGAGAAAAGCAATGTTCCAATTAGTAAAAAGTGAAAGATTTATTCGCTCTGAAGAGAAACCGGAGTATGCAATGTTCCCACTTAGGAGAAGCTAATTCTCTTTGAAATCCAACTGTCAGGAACATGGCTTATACTATGTATATGTAGGTATGTAGATGCATTCAAAAGAGTTTTTAAGTGTTGCTGTCCAATGATAAAATGAATTCAATATTTACCTTCCAATATAAGGGCTTGACCATTCCCAACTCCATTCTCTACCTGAGCATGTCTTCCTATCCTATGCCCTTACCTACCACCAGAGGTAACCATTCTCATAAATTCAGTTTTTATCATTTCTTTGCCATTTTGATCATTTTATCACACAGATATTTAAGTAAAATAATAAAGTTACAAACTTTGGCTAAATTCTGAACTTAGTAAAACTGGTATGACATATCACAAAGTTTTCTGCAACTGGCTTTTTCTACACAAAAGCATGTTTTTGAAATTGATCTTTGCTGCTTCATGTAGCTGTAGATTAATTATTTCCACTCAAACTACTCTATTGTCTAAGAATAGCAAAAATAAATATTTTTTTTTTAATCAATGTACTTTCTTTCTAGTTTGTACTATTATGAACAATGCTGTTGTGAACATTGTTACATGTCTCCTAGTACACATATGCAAGGGTTTTATGGACTACACACCTAAAAGTAAAATTACTGCATCTTACAGAATGCACATATTCAACTTTACAAGCAATGCAAATTGTTTCTCAAAATTAGTTGTGTTAATTCAGATTAAACTTATGAGTTCCCTTTAACCTACTTTCTCACCAACACTTGGTGTTGCTACATTTCTTGACATTGCCAATTAAGAATGTTAAAGAGTACTTCATTTTTATCTTAGTTTATATCTTTCTTGGATATTAATAAGGCTGCATCTTATAGCTTTATTTCCATCTATATTTTCTTCTGTGAAGTACTGCTTCAAATCAGTTGCCTCTCTTTTCTATTGTTTATGCTTTTCTTGCTGATCCGTAGAAATTTTTCATACGTTCAGAGGCTAAGTTTTTATTAATTCTGGTGTCAATAAAATACCTTAAAAAGAAGTGAATTTTTTTCACTTTATATATCTTTTAATAGAAATTTTTTTTTTTATTAAAGTCAAATATATCATTCGTCTTTGTGGTTGGCTTTTCTGTGTCCTATTTCAGAAAATTTTCCCTGTCTTAAGGATAGAAAAAAATAGAAATATTTTTCTTTACATTTTTTTCTTTTTTAACAGAAAACAAGGGATCTAAATGAATGGAGAGCCTGATATCATAAAAGTATAATAATTTTTATCTTGGATGATTTATATATTTAGTATAATTTCCATTTAAAAAAGTACTAAATGATTCTTTAAATACTTGATGAGTTTATTCTAAAATTTACATGGAAGAATGAAGAGCTATGAATAATCAGGACACTTCCAAAATAGAAGTAGTCATGCAGCAATTAACCTTACCCTACAATACACCTACATATATACTTATATACTGAAATAATGATATGCATCCATACCCACATGCATATATATAAACATATATGTATATAATATATATTTATAATCTTATATGTGTATATTCACTATTTATATCTAACTATACATTTATATAAGTATATATAACATATATAAAATATACATACTTTTTTTTTTTTTTTTTTTTAAGAGTGGGGGTGTGGAGGGGAGGGTGGCCTTCCCACATGGGGAAGGATCATGCAGACTCCAGGTCAGTTGGCTGTCTCCGGACAACGGCGTGCTTGGTTTAGCAGGCTGGCATCCTTGTTGTGTTCAACTCAGCCATTTAGTTCAGCCAAACTGTTGAGTCTCCGGAGGCAGCGCTGCAGAGAGGATTAAGTGAGGCTTATGCGTACAGACAATCACTCAGGTAATGCGGTCATAGGCTTATGCCCTCTGGTTCAATTTTGCTCATTTGTTTGTGTTGTTCATTAGTTTCCTGTAATAGGTGACAGCATAACGTATTTTTCTTTCATTGCCTGGCTTATTTCGCTAAGCATAATTCTCTCTAGTTCCATCCATGTTGTTGCAAATGGTAGAAGTTCCTTCTTTCTTTCTGCTACATAGAACTCCATTGTGTAAATGTACCACAGTTTTTTGATCCACTCATCTACAGATGGGCATTTAGGTTGTTTCCAGCACTTGGCTATTGTAAATAGTGCTGCTATGAACATTGGAGTGCATAGGTTCTTTTGAATTGGTGTTTCAGGATTTTTCGGATATAATCCCAGTAATGGAATTGCTGGTTCAAAAGGCAGTTCCATTTTTAGTTTTTTGAGGAAATTCCAAACTGTTTTCCATAGTGGCTGCACCAGTCTGCATTCCCACCAGCAATGCACCAGGGTTCCCGTTTCTCCGCATCCTCTCCAGCACAAGTTGTTTGTTGATTTGTTGATGATGGCCATTCTGACTGGTGTGAGGTGGTATCTCATTGTGGTTTTTATTTGCATCTCTCTGATGGCTAGTGATGTTGAGCATATTTTCATATGTCTATGGGCCCTCTGTATGTCTTCTTTGGAGAAGTGTTTGTTCAGGTCCTTTGCCCATTTTTTAATTGGGTTGTCTGTCTTCTTGGTGTTGAGTTGTATGAGTTCTTTATATATTTTGGAGATCAATCCCTTGTCTGAGATGTCATTGGCGAATATATTTTCCCACATGGTTGGTTTCCTTTTCATCTTGCTGATGTTTTCTTTAGCTGAGCAGAAACTTTTTAGTTTGATGTAGTCCCATTTGTTTATTCTTTCCTTTATTTCCCTTGCCTTAGGAGATATATCAGTGAAAATGTTGCTACGTGGGATATCTGAAATTTTCCTGCCTATTTTTTCCTCTAGGACTTTTATGGTATCACGGCTTACATTTAAGTCTTTGATCCATTTTGAGTTTATTCTGGTGTATGGTGTAAGTTGGTGGTCTAGTTTCATTTTTTTGCATGTCCCTGTCCAGTTCTCCCAACACCATTTGTTGAAGAGGCTCTTTTCACTCCATTTGATGTTCTTTCCCCCTTTGTCAAATATTAGTTGACCATATGAACCTGGGTTTATTTCTGGGCTCTCTATTCTGTTCCATTGATCTATATGTCTGTTTTTATGCCAGTACCAGACTGTTTTGATTACCGTGGCCTTGTAGTATAGTTTGATATCAGGTATTGTGATTCCTCCTACTGTGTACTTCTTCCTCAAAATTGCTGTGGCTATTCGGGCTCTTTTTTGGTTCCATATAAATTTTTGAAGTATTTGTTCTAGGTCTGTGAAATATGTTGCTGGTATTTTAATAGGGATTGCATTGAATCTATAAATTGCTTTGGGTAGTATGGACATTTTAATGATGTTGATTCTTCCCATCCATGAGCATGGTATATGCTTCCATTTATTTGTATCTTCTTTAATTTCTTTCTTCAATGTTATGTAGTTTTCTGAGTACAGGTCTTTTACCTCCTTGGTTAAGTTTATTCCTAGGTATTTTATTTTTCTTGTTGCTATGGTAAATTGAATTTTTCTTTCAGTTTCTATCTCTGAGTTTTTATTGTTGGTGTATAAAAATGCCTTTGATTTCTTAATATTGACTTTGTATCCTGCTATTTTGCCGAATTCACTTATTAGGTCGAGTAGTTTTTTTGTGGAGTCTATAGGGTTTTCTATGTACACTATCATGTCATCTGCAAATAATGACAGTTTTACTTCCTCTTTTCCAATTTGGATGCCTTTTATTTCTCTTTCTTGTCTGATTGCGGTGGCTAGAACTTCCAAGACTATGTTGAATAGGAGTGGGGAGAGCGGACATCCTTGTCTTGTTCCTGATCTCAGGGGGAATGCTCTCAGTTTTTGCCCATTGAGTATGATGTTGGCTTCAGGTTTCTCATATATGGCCTTTATTATGTTGAGGTATGCTCCCTCTATTCCCATTTTGCTGAGAGTTTTTATCATAAATGGGTGTTGTACTTTATCAAATGCTTTTTCTGCATCTATTGATATTATCATGTGGTTTTTGTCTTTCATTTTGTTTATGTGGTGTATTACGTTTATTGATTTACGAATGTTAAACCATCCTTGCATCCCTGGGATGAATCCTACTTGATCGTGGTGTATGATCTTTCTAATGTGTTGCTGGATCCGGTTTGCCAATATTTTGTTGAGGATTTTAGCATCTATGTTCATCAGCGATATTGGCCTGTAGTTTTCTTTCTTTGTTGTGTCTTGATCTGGTTTTGGAATTAGGGTTATACTGGCTTCATAGAATGAGTTTGGCAGTCTTCCCTCTTCTTGTATCTTTTGGAATAGTCTGAGAAGGATAGGAGTTAGTTCTTTCCTAAATGTTTTGTAGAATTCACTTGTGAAGCCATCCGGTCCAGGGCTTTTGTGTGCTGGGAGTTTTTTGATTACTGCTTCAATTTCACTAGCTGTTATTGGTCTATTCAGACTTTCTGCTTCTTCTTGATTCAGTTTGGGAAGACTATAGGTTTCCAGAAAATATACATACTTTTAAGAATATACTTGTAAAATTGTATAAGTATATTTACATAACATACTTAAATATGTATGCATAAATGTAGAAGTACATACAAGGTTGATATATGTATTAACATATTTCTAAATCTATTAAATACATGTTGGATTTCATCAAATGCTTTTCTGATATCTATTGAGATGGTTATATACTTTTTCTATGTTCAGTTCATGTGGTAAATTACTTATATGAATTTCTAATGTGAAACCAGTGTTGTTCTGTGGAATAAATGTAATTTGATTGTATCGTATCAGAGTTTTATATACCATTCAACTTATTTTGTTAACGTTTTGTTGAACAATGTTACATCTATGTTTGTAGTTAAGATTGACCTATAATTTTTCTTTTTCTTCCTGTCCTCATCTGGTTTTAGAATCAAGGCTATGTGGACCTATAGAGTGAATTGAGGAGAATTTTCTCTTTTTCAATATTCTAAAATAGTTTTCATATTATTGGAGTAATAATTGTTGGCAGTTTTGTAAAACTAGACTGACATTCAGTAAGTACACATGCATACCTGCATCTACAGTTTATGACTGGCATTGAATATGATTGTTTAGATTACACTCTACTCATTGTTAATGATTTTAAATTATGTCTTGCAAAACAGGTTTGTAAAGTAATGTGAGCTTGATGTTTCCTTTGCAGTATTATTGATTACAAATTGAGTTTTATTAATTTTTATAGAAATCCTCAGGCTATTTCTTTTTTTTTTTTAAGGCTATATAGGGTAATAAGTGTTTATTTATAAATGTGCTATATTTTAATCACATGAGTAAATAATGAGAAAAGTATAAACAAGTAAAAATAATTTATGTATGCTTCTGTGAGGTATAAGTTTTTATCACTTTTACATTTTTCTGTTGAGGAATTCTGTGGTTTTATCTCAGAGGCATTTGATGTGAGGTAAATGCAATTTGGCCTTTACTCTAGGGATTTATAATAGATGCTTGCAATAAAGCAATTCAACCATACAATATATTTGTTAAAAGGATGGTTAAATGATTGTAGTATAAGCTCTCTGACTTTTCTTTGAAAGTTATCATAGCATTTTCAATTTTACCAACACAATCACTGTCAGAGAGTTACCTAGAAAATCTCATTTTTAGTAGCTGTTTTTAAGAGAGTCAGATTTATTCTTCTTAGCCCAGGAAGATGATTCTGCACACATACGTGGAATAGACATAAAACAATAATGTTTTTTAAAGAAAAAGTCAAAATAGAATGACTAAAAATAAAGTGAACTTACACAATCGAATACTACTCTGTAGAAAGAAAGGAATTCCTTCCCTTAATGGCAGCATGGGTGGAACTGAAGAGTATTATGCTGAGTGAAATAAGCCAGGCAGTGAAGGTTTTCTGTTTCGTATTGAGTCAATTTTGTCTTTGTCTTTTTTTTTGTTTTTGTTTTGAGGAATTTCATTTCATCTAAGTTTTCAAAATTATTGTCACAAATTTTTTAATGTTTTTTTCTTATTTTTATACTTGTGCAATGTCTATAGTTATGGTCCTTTTTTGTCATTTCCAATATTTTTGTCATCTTTTTTCTCAATTTTGTCAGAAGTTGTTTCTCTGACACACTGATGAAAGTTTTACTTTTTTCATCTATTTCACTCATTTTCTATTTTATTAATTTCTTATTATTGTTATTATTTTTTATTTTACTTCATAGGTTTTATTCTGTTTTCTTTCTTAATGACTTAATTTGTATTTTTAGCTCATTACTTTCCAGTTAGTAAAAAGTAACTTATCATCTTCTTTTCTAATATAATTATACTAGGTTGTAACTTTCCTTCTAGGTACTACTCTCACTAGATTCTAAAGGTTGTATATGTAGTGTTTTCATTCTCATTTAGTTGTTTTCCCATACACTGAGCATTCCATTTTGGGAATTTTATTTCTTACTTTTTAAAAATATTTTACTTATTTTTAGAGAGAGGGGAAGGGAGGGAGAAAGAGATGGAGAGAAACATTAATGTCTGGTTGCCTCTCATGCACTCCCAGCTGGGGACCTGGCCTGCAACCCGGGCCTGTGCCCTGACTGGGAATCAAACCAGCAACCCTTTGGTTCACAAGCAGGAGCTCAATCCACTGAGCCACACCAGCCAGGGATTATTTTTCATCTTTATGTTCTATTTGTATTTTTTTCAAATCTGCCTGGTCATCTTTATCATCTTTTGTTTGCTTATTTTGTTTGAGATGTCCATTAAAGTAAACTGGATTTTTGCATGCAGTATGGAGGGTGTATTTTGGCTCTAAAATGGGCTCTAGTTATATGTCCTTTTCTCTCAATACTGTAGATGCTTTCTGATTAATTTTCACCATCCCACAGTTTTCACATACCCTAAACATAACGTAAGGCATGACTCTCCATGAATTATTATGGCACTAATAATAATAATCTCTTAATAAAAATAAATTTGGGGGCACATCTCATCCATCTTTTTCCTTGATACAGAGCAAGTCTTCTTAGCCAATAGTTACCAGGAAAGTGGAATAGTCTCCTGATGTCATTTATCTACAGAATTATTCATTAATTTGCTTATAATTGCCCTGGAGCAAGCTAAGCCCAAAGACAGATTGATGGCCCCCTGCTCTTCACCCCAACCAATTAGGCACAGCTCACATTACTGCTCTACACTACAGCTCAGATCTTATCCAGAAGCCCAAGGAAAATGTCACTCAGCCCTGCTCCTTGACAGGACCATGGCCCCAGGGGTTTAACTGAGAAGTGATTATTTCCAATTGAAAAAGTTTTTCTCCCAAATTACTACCATGTTGTCCCTGTTACTAAGCCAATCTCCCAAACTGAACTTGCAGACTATCACAATAAGGGAATGTGAGTGTGTTGCTGATGATGTGGAGAAATTTTTTTCTCCACACCCTCCATTTCTCCTCAGCTTTTTAAAGAAACTACTGAAGTTACTCTCACCTGAATCCAGTACCATTTTCTACAGATGACTCTTCCTCACTGTACTAGACCCAGAAGGAATGAGAACAAGTCCAGATAGTGACATCCATAGGTAATCACTGAGTCCCTCTTGATCAATCCATACTTTCCTTTATATATTGAAGAGGGAAGTGTCCATTATCTATTATTTAGGGTGGAGTTTCTCCACACTAGCACCACAGACATTTGGACCAGATAATTCTTTGTTGCATAGGGATGTCCTCTGCTTTGTAGGGTGTTGAGCAGCATCTTTGGATTCTGCCCACTAGGTGCCAATGGCATTCCACCCACCCCAGGTGTGGAAATCAAAAACACCTGCAGTTATTGCCGAAGTCCCCTGGGAACAACATCACTGATCTAAGAGATCTCAGAGAGCAAACATAAAGTAATTCTTCTGCCTCTAAAATTAGATGTCATTAGTTGGAGTGAGAGATTATTCTGAACCAGAGGTGAGTCAGAGCTCAGTGTACCCATGACAACCTCTTAGAAAAAGGACATGATGGAACTGAGGGGACAGCCAGAGAGTTCTGGTGTGTCTATGCAACTTCAGAGAACTTTGAATATGTTGGAAGAAATGCTCAGTAATACAGGGGGGAAATGACACTTCTCATTTACTGGAATATTATATACACTTATATCACTTAATTTTCAAAGTAATCCAATAAAGATGGTATCGTTTATCATTTCTGATTTACAGATTAGGAAAAAAATGCCAAAGACATAGAAAGACTTGTCCAAGATCAGATGAGAAACTGGAATAAGAGACAGAGTTGCCTGACTCAAATGATTCTTTGCAATGAGCCCTAAAGTTATAGTGAGAATCTTCCAGAGGTAACATGGAACTATGAATACTAAACTATCTTTTTCTTCCTTCATCCATTTAACAACACACCTACTCTGTGCAGATACTATGCTATCCACCAAGGGTACAAAGATAAATAAAATCTAATGCCAGCCATACAGATCTCAGATTAGTAAGGGGAAAAGATTTAAAAAATGATAATGCAGCACATTACACTCAGTGAAGAAGAGCAGATGCAGAGAGTGTTATGTGTCCATGGAACCTCATGCAGCCTTGTGATGTGATGGGGAAGGTTCTCAGAGAAGTCTCCGTGGAAGAGATGGTATGTGTGCTGAGTCCAAGGATGTCATCAGGGGTTCAGATCTTTCCTAGGAAATAACAGAAACCTCACAATTTACCACTACAAATCACCTGTTACAAATTACATTTTGGATCTAAAAAGTGCACTAAAATTTCTCATTATAGGAATGACAGGGTGTGTTGGGCTGGGATGTCATTTTCTCAGAGAGTAAGAAGGAGGACTGGTTGCCATTTCTGTTAACCAAGGTTCTCCAGAGAAACAGAACCAACAGAGAAAGAAGGGAGAGAGAGAGAGAAAGAGAGATTTTTTTTTTTCAATTGCTCACATAGTTATGGTGGTGGGCAAATATAAAATTTCAAAACCTACGGGCAGAGGTGGCAGGCTGGAAATTAGATAAAAGTTGATATTGCCATCTTGAGTCTGAAGTCCACAAGGCAGGTCAGCAGGTAGAGAAATCCAGGTAAAGTTTCTACCCTGCCGTCTTAAGAACTGCTTTCTATTTGGGAAACCTCAATCTTTGCTCTTAAGACCTTCAACTGACTGGGTGAGACCTACCCACATTGTGGAGGATAATCTGCTTTATTCAAAGTCTGTTGATGTGTAAGTGTTAATCACATCCACCCACATCTAAACTAGTACTTCACCAACCAGTTAGACACCATAGCCTAGTCAAGTTTACACAATAAATTAACCATTTGACCACTGTTGGTGATCTATTAACCGTTCTCAGAAAAGATTGTAATTTCCCACTTGAAGACCTGTTGGAGTTGGGCAGTGAGAATCTCTGCAGCCAACTGTGCCGCAGGTTTCAGATCCCCTGGGGAAGTTGTGGCCTTGGGATGGGGAAGGAAATAAGCTCACTGAATTCAGCTGAATATGTTAGTGCACTCCTGAAATCATAAAACTTGATGAGCTCTAGCTCTAAAGCAGATCCCTGAAAAAGATCAAAGGATTCTTAAGGTTTTGATAATTCAACAGCCATTTTACATACACAAAAGAGTTTGCTTTGTAATGAATGCTAAGGTGAATTACTTTATAAATGAAGTAGTGGTCTTTTAGTTTGAGGAACCATTCACATGTTTCTAATGTAATGCACTGAAATGTCTTGGCTTGAGCTGTGTGTATGCACAAGCATGTGTTTGTTTATTCCTGTTTCTTCTTAACTGACAAAAGGGTGAAATAAGCTCGTTTAACATACTAGTGAGTGAATTCCAGAGCATGCATGTGTGGTACAAGCAATTATATCTCAGTCACTGGAACAATTGGGAACATTTCCTTCCACAAACATACATTGTTGATATTATCAAGGCTATAATTTTTACTCTTAAATGGTGAACTTGTCCAGAAAAGAAGCTCCCATGTATAAGTCTATAAGATTATCTCCCTGGAGTTCATTGTCATTTTTTTTATCTCTTCATTTTAAAAAATGCATTTATAAATAACATATCAGATTCCTAGACAACACTCTTTAATTTAGTAGCCAGTTAGCTTTTGCAGAATCTATATACTTTGAAAGGGAACAAACACATGCAAAGAAATCTCTGACGAATGTAATAAGATGAATCAGTCAGTAAAAAAATAAAAAATCTTCCCCCAAACTTCAACCCAACTGAAAAGAGAGGGTGTCAGAAGTCCATGAGAAATGGCAGGCACCTCTGAAACAAGTTTGATTACAAAAGCAAGAACTTCACTCTGGTTCTGTAAAACGATGGGGGCAAAGGGGCTGGGAAGAACATGATAAATTATTCAGGTTTAAGAGATAGTGATAAAAATGTAAATGCAACCCTGCTGCTGAATCTTTGCACCCACTGAATCTTGGCAGCCACTGAATAAATGCCAGCTAGAAGCTGAATCAGCATCTTGCCTTTGATGAAAACCAATTGAAAGCACAAAGACAGGAAGAAGAAAACCTCTAAAGCTCTTTGGAAATGGCAGATACATTGATCAAGCAGAACTGCAACCCAAAGATGAAACAGTTCAACTGAATGATTGACTGATTGTTATAAAGCAAAACATCCTACCAGCTCTCTTGAAATAGAATCACTTGTAATCAAAGACTCAGGTCTTACATAAGCTCAAAAGTGATTATTACTTCATTAATTATGGTTACGTACACTCTTTCATTGTGAGCACATTTAATCTTTTCCCAAGAGCAGCGCTTTAGCCTCGTGTCATTTTTAATCAGTATATTCTTTTCCAAGGATGCTGCCTGGATTCCAGCTGTTGGCCAATAGCTCTATATGCCAAGCTAATGGGCAACATCAGCCCTGTGTTTGGCCTATCCACGGTTTAGAAAGCAACACATAACAAAACCTCCCCCCATTGCAATAAAATAGAAACTACTTTGTAATATATATTTTAAAACAGATCAAGAGATACAGCACAAATGTGAGTTAACTTATTTTTCTTGTACAGCTCAGTGATTAAAAGCATGAGTTTGGAATTCAGGCTCTCTGGGTTCAAAGACAGGCCTGCCACTCAAAAGAAGCCAGCTGCCCCATTTCCCTCAGCCTTTCTTATCTATAACACAGAGATAATTACAGGGTTTGCTGTGAAGATTAAATAAATTAAAACATGTAAAGGGCTTAGGGCATGTCTGGAACATAGTAAGTGCTCAATAAATGTTAGTTCTTATTAATATTGTACTTACATTAAACAGATGCCACCCACTTAGGGGTTAGACAAATGGTTGAGTGCTTAAAATAAAAATCACCAAGCAATTCACCAAGCCTCTGGTGCACATCTGTTTAACTCGACTTTGTCCATTTATATGCACAGATAGAATTACACGGAAAATGCTGATGGTCATGTTCTCTCTCAATTTGGGATATGCCCTTAGGAGAAATTTTAATGTCATGGTGTAATGACGATTATAGAATTTTATCAATATCAGGTAATACAGCTATTTAATGAGCTCATTTACAAATATTTGCTGCGAAGTGCCCCTGTGACCAGAACTGTGCCAACCATGATAGGGCATAGAAGAACCAGAAGACATCATAACGCCTTCTCGACATCGACAGTGACTTAGGAAGAAAAAGACTTATCCCAGACTATGAAAAGATTAAGCTATTATGTGAATCATGTAACTACAGACAGTTATATGATAAGGCAGCATATCATAATGTGCTACCTGTGGATTTAGAACGTTTTGCAAAGGAGAATGAGAGGTGATGAAACTGGAACACAGAGCCACACATTGGACTGAGTGGATGCACTCATACACACACTCACTCTGTCCTCCCACCAGCAGGTAAACTGTCCTGGGCCCGACATCCCTGCGCATCCTTCTGTAGCATGGAAATATTGAACCAGACACCTGTGTGGAGGGGGTGCAGGAGAACAAAGTTTTGTCAATCGCAAAATGATAGTATGCAGCGATGTTGACAGTTTCTTACCCACTTCATCTTTGCATCTTTTCTCCCCACCCAAGGGAGTTTTCTCAACAATTAACAGGGACACTGTCAGGACAGGAGGGGGCTGGAGGGGCCCCGACTGTCCCAGCATTTGCACCAACCCCACAGACTCGCCCTGAGGACATCCTGCAGACCAGCAACATGTTAACTCCTTGTTCTCCTTCCTGGCCCACTTTCCTCCCTGGATATCACCAGAGCCAGCAGAACCAGGTAAATGTCACCCACAGTCTATGACAAACACTGCTACTTGGGAGTGGAGGAGAATTGTTTACACACAGGTAGGCCCTTGTTCTCCTTAACCGAGGTTTTGTTCCTGGCCCTGCCCTCCAAGGGCAAACCAGAGGACACAGCACAGGACTGGCTTGCAGCCCATTGTGCTGGTTGGTCTAGAGGAAGAATAAGATTCGGGCCTGGGCATGCCAGGAGTTCTTTGTGGGTTTTTTAAAAAGACAATTTATTGGTAAGTCAGTGACATAAGAAATTCAGGGAAATTCACAGAATATCTCCCTCCCTGCCACTGCTCAGCCGCACCTTCCACTCCTCGGTCAAACAGCTTGTCCTCTTTGCCTAGACACTTCTGCTTCGGAAGGACAATCTGCCCACGCTGATTTGTGAGCTGTGGTTCTTAGTCACAGTGAGTGATGGCTGTACTTGCTTTTTCTGTGTGCATTTCTTATCTATGTGACCTCACCTTTGAATGAATTAGGTCATAAATTGCATTGATTCCTTTTTCTGGTGCTACAAACCCATCTTGAGCTCAACGCCCTATGCTAGATGCTGGGTGAGAACACAGAATATGTCGTATGTAGTTCCTGCACCCATGTGGATAAGAGTTTAGTATTACTATGGAATTGGTAAGAAATGGAGGCAAGAATATCAATTATTCTAACAGGAGAGAGGTTGATGGTACAGGAGACACTTTGGAAAGTCGTAGAAAGGGAAGAGCGTAAAGAAGCACTGATGCAGGAGAGGCAGCAGGTATTTACAGGCTAGGGGGCAGGTCAATCTTGAAGAAGTGTGTGGAGGTCATAGGTCACCCAAAAGCACTCTCTTAGATGAAGCAGAGAATTGCAGAGAACAACTGCCAACTGTCCCTCTCTTAGGGATTCAGAACTTGCTCAATCGGGGGCCCACTTCACTTTAGTTTACCAAAACTCAAAATGCATACTAAGCCCTTCAGAGTGGTCTCAGACACCAAGCCCTGGTGGTTTCTAAAAATCAGAAAATCAGCACTTGGAAGGGGAGATGCATATGCTATTTGCTCTCTACCCACTGACACCTGCGAAGTAACATACCGAAGTCACTGGACAGATGAGCTTCACACGGGGGAGCTTGTATTATTCTTCCTATCTTGCTAATATTAAAAGGTGGAAAACTATTTAGTGATTAAAACTATCAATCATTAGAATGGGCTCCTTTGAGAACTGAGGAGCAATGAAAACTTTAAACACAACCCAAATAATTGTTTCTTAAGAATTCTGTGAAAGGGACCCTTTGCTAAGTGGGAGACTGGCTCAACTCATGTTTCTGAACTCAAATCATGCTGTGGCCCAGAAAACTCTTTCTATTCCATAGCGCATATGGCAGGGATGAAGAGGAGGCAGGAGGCAGGAAAGGGAAGAGGTGAACAGGCACTGGGGAGCGGAGTGTGGAAGCAAGGAAGAACGTGACAAGAGATATCTCTTGTGACACAGAGGCCAGTATTTGGAAAATATTGAACCAGAATAACTCTAAATCTAGTATTATGACTATCTCAAGTGAGCTCTTCACTTTGGTGACAAAAGCATGGGCATTATCATTTAGCCATGGATTTTATAAGAGACCTAATTGAACTACCAACCTGCTTAGGGGGAGGGGTTACGGGCTAGTTTTATAATAAGTGTGTATCATCTGTGACCTGCAGATACTGAGACATGGGCATCTTCACTAGGGCCATGGAGAGTGCAAAGTGGCATCTGTGCCTAGCACCCTGCATTATAGCAAAGAGCTGGGAACCATGTCAAGTAAAAATAAAAAAGATCTGGAAGGACTGTAGCTCCTTACCACCAACTAGCTATGTGACCTTTCCCTTCGTAATAAAAACCAAACGGGTCAGATTAAAACTCCCAGCCTATTGAATGAGATAATTTATGTGACAGTGCCTTGAAGTAAATAAAAACCACTGTGTCCTAGTAAGGTATCATTATGCAAATCAAGGTTTAATGCAAGGTTCCTGATACCAGTGGTCTGGGTGGACTCCAGGGTCTCTGTCATCTTTAAACACTGCCCTCTTGCATGTGGATATATTAGGGTACATGTACACTGAGAATAGATCTTTCAGACCCTCTAATATCTAGGCAACTACTGTGTGGTCAGTGGAAATTAGAAGTAGATAGAAGGGTAAAAATAAATGATTTTGAACTGTGCTTTACAGAATTTGGACATTCTGGGGGTTTCATTGGCATGGGAGAAATAGCTAGGTTGTAAATTCTGTAATTGATAATTTCCAGAATTTCTCTGAAAGTTTAACAGAGTACATAGCACATTGAAGCTGTTTGGGCAGTATTTGACCTATGGCTCTGTGGTATGTATGCATCATGTCTGTGGGCAGTGTTGTGTTTGATAACAATCCTGCCCCCCAGCACTAACTATCAGTGGCCTAAAACAACAAAGATGATTTCTCACTCATGCTACATGTCTCTTACCATTTGACTATAGGTTCTGTGCCATATCTCCTCACAACAGGATTCGGCCCAAGGAGCAGCCACTCCTTGGGGGTTGGGGTTCTACTAGGATCTAGTGGGTAGAGGCCAAGAATGCTACTGACATTTTAGAATAAACAAGACAGTCTTCTACACCAAAAAGTATCTGGTCCAAAATGTCTGAGGTTCAGAAACCCTGGATTAGAGGAGGATAAATTATATCAAACTGTCGGGGATGGGTAAGCAAGGCATGTCAAAAAAGAATATACTAAAAAATGCATTTGTGATTAGAGGATGAAGTAGGATTTGGGTAAGCAGAGGCAGATGGCAGAGTCTAGTGGGGAAAGCAGCATAAACAAAGCAGAGGAAGAATATAGCAGGTATTTTCAGAACAGCGAAAGCCCATGCACAGGGAAGAAGTGGCAATAGAAATTGGGAAGGTAAGTTGGGGCCCCATTTACAGAGGCTTGGAATGTTAAGAATTTAAGTGCAAAGAGACTGGGATGAAACAAAACACTAAATTATCTCAAAATATTTGTTTTGGGGCTGCCAACCTAGCTTACCAAGAGTCATGTGTTGTTACATAAATGAATTTTTTTTTTTTTATTCAAGCACTCTGAATCAATGTGAAATATATATATGTGGTCTTAAAACCTCTCAGCCCTACCCCATGACTTGAAGAATAACATGAGGTCACCTGCCAATGGTCACTGGCAAGTTGGTAACTAGCCTGGAGCCAGAATCTAATCTTAGGACTAGATCCAGTCCTTGTTTCCAATAAACTGACTGCTGAAATTTGTGTATATGGTAGAGTCCCTGGGATCCCAAAAGTACACCCTCTCTCTCCCTTTAATTCTTTTATTGTTCTTATACTTGTATAAAGAAGGTTCTTGATAAATATACTTTATTACTTACCCATTTCTACTTGAAGCACCTAAAATGTGGAAAGCCAAATATTCTACACAATCCAAATAACATTATTTTTAATTCAAAAAAAAAAATAATAATAATGCTGAGAAAAGGGAGTAGGCAGGAATAAATGGAAGGGCCATTGTTTGCCCTTGGGAGTCACCTTCGGAGGATCATGATTTGGTCGGACAGGTATTTCCCATTTTTAGCCTTGCATGTGGACTCAACTTTAATGAAGAATCGAAATTTGGCTTAAAAGGCAAGTAACATAATCTTAAAAAGAATTTCAGGGCTGGATCCAGTTGAAGCAGCATGTGTACAGAACCAACTTTCTTTGACCCACAGAACATTTCACAACCCTAGAGCTCAGTTTTGGAATTTTTGTATCCCCTTGCCCCCCACCAAGCGGGCAAAAAAATCACATTCCCAAGACCTTGCCACTGCAACATAAAGGTTATTTATTTCCAAACAAAAGAATTCGGAAATGTGAACTTTAAGACTTTAAGACTAACATTAAGTCATCTGCTGGAGACAGATGTTATTTAGTATTTTCAATGAAGAGGCTGTAAAGTGTGAAAACCTAATACGTCTGGGATGAGTCATCAGGGTGAGTTAATTTGCTAAAATCTCAGCTTTCGCGTTTCCTGATTAGATTGTCTTCTCTTTTTAGTCTTTGTATCTTGGCATCTCTGACACTAACAATTTTCCATGTAACACACAGGAAATATTTTGAATTTTCTTTTACTTGTAGTCTCACCTAGGGTCATTCTAAGGTATTGTCCCCACGCTTGGTTTAAAAAGAATGCTATAACAATTTGCAATGAAGATGTTAATATAAAAGTATCATTTAATATGAAAGGTGTTAGGTCATCTTAATAGCATAATATATCAACTAAATAACATGCATTTCTTCCTCCCTTCCTTCCTCCCCTTTTCTCTTTCAATCTCTCTCTCTCTTCTTTCTTTGGCTTACTTTCCAATCATCTATTAATACTACCTCCTTCCACCGTTGATTATTCCTAAGAACTTATGTGAATTCCACCTATAATCTTTAGATTTGATAGAAAATTTTTCTTGACTCCCCCCTTCCTTTTTTTTTACTAATGTATACTTTTAGTGTGCTGGATTCTTATTAACTCTATGAAATAGAAATCCTCATCTTCATTTAATGTATTCAATAGATGTTTTTTAAATGCCTCATATATATTCATCCTTTAGTAATTCACATGACATCTGGGAAGCTATGAAGGTCCAATATATTACCAGAAAAGAAATGTTATCATGAAACATTCATAAATAACAGTTCCAGACTGTGGCACAAAACATTTTTTTCTGTTTTTCCCACTTACTTATCAGTCCACACAGAGACCTCCCCTAGGGGACATCCGGAAATTCCATCTCTTGGGTCTCCCTCCATTTTCTTTTCTCCAAGGACACCCTCCGTCTTTTCTGCAAATCTATTCACCTGTTACAGAACTGGCTTCACCCTGGAAGTGTGGCTGGTCAGATCCCAGAGGGGGAATCTGTCTCCTGAACCAATAAACATTTCTCTTCCTAATATTTGTTGGGGATTGAGAGGTGAGTGTTAATCTCTTTTCTCTCGCATCACTTTGGACATGAAATTTAAACACAGGAGTCAGATGAAAGGGAGAAAAAAAACATCAGCTTAATGCCTAATAAAACTACTTTGAAAACTATTGCCTGGGTCCATGGACCAAACTGAGCTTCTCCATACTTCTCAGTTCTCATATCTAGACTTAGGACACATTCTCAATGGAGTATGAGGGTCTGCCAAGAAGAGTTCCATACCCAGATTCACTCTCTCCCTCAGCCACTAGGACCAAATAGTAAAGAAAGAGAAAGTCTGTCCTCTGGACAGACCCTACTAATTTGTCACACCTGGCCACTGACCCTCATAAGCTCAATGGGAAAGGAAGGGCAAAGGCACACCCATGGGGGGGGGAAACTGAGGCGAGCCTGAGCCATGTGTCTAAGTCCTACATAATCACATTGAAGACCAGGGTGGAGAAGGGGAAGAAAGTTCTTTCTTGCTTTTCCTTTCTGAGTATTATATAGTAGGAACCTTTTCTCCTTTTTGAAAACATGGGAAGTAGAGAATGTTTTCTCTAACACTCTCAAGATTTTGTTGCTTTAAACCACTAGGTTGTAATGAAACTAATAGTCTACCAGGGGTCAGGCTGTTCCCTCAGGTTCTTTCAGGAAGCCCTACTCACACCATTGTGAGGTCTTTCTCCCCATGTCAACTTCTCCTCAGTTGTGTAGACTACCTGGATCGTGGTGGACAGTTTAACCTTTGCTCTGGAGTACTCTAAAATGGGCAAGAATGATATATAAATTAAATACCCTAAGCTTGAAACCCATTGCCTAGTCTATACCCCACCTCAACTTGTCCCTGACCAATATGCTTAGTATAATTCATCAGATGTTAAGAACAATCCAATCCAAAATATGATGTCAGCAGAAAAAGAATGACTCAAGCTTGAATTTGAACTGCCTCCCAGTATTACACTCTCAGGGAGCAATTAAAGTCCAAAATTCAAATCTCTCTTTACATTATAATCCAAAAATATTAAAGGCCAACATTCTTAAATTACATACTATAGAAATTAAAGTCTAAGTAATACCTTTTCCATTTGTTCAAAAAAAAAAAATGGTGCTTTGTCTCACACAACAGGATTCTCAGATTCCTTAACAGGATGTTCTTTCAGCATCTATTACATCTCACTGGAATGGCAGCTGGATCCTTTAGAGTCTCTGAAGTTGGACTAATTAAGCCAAGTTCTTAAGTATCCCTATTTTTAATGTGTAGGAAGAGTTGATAGAAATGGAATTATTATAGCATACACCAAAGGACTCATAAGCAAAATCCTAACCTTAGAGTTGTTATGCAAATACATACATTTATACATGCACACACATACAAACATACATGCATGCACACATACATTTATACGTACATGCACACATACATTCATATACATATGCATACATTCAGACCTACACACATACATTCAAACATACACACACACACACACACACATATATCGTCGGCAGCCGTCCGTCTCGAGAGACGATGGTGTAGCTTCTTAAGAGTCTATCTGTACCACCGCGAATGGTTGTGCAGTCCGACTCGGGAGTGACACGGTATCTGTCTCCTCCCGTGTTGAATCGACATCTTGCGATGACGCTGGAGTGTCCTCTCCAGTGAAGCTGAAGCTACAGAGCCTGGGCAGGGTGATATGGAGGGTCTGCTGTTGCCCATGCAGCAGACCCCCCCTCTCTTCGCAGCTGAAGGGTCCAAGGGAAAGACGGAGTCAATACAGCTTGGCTTCAGGTGCGCCGCAGGAGTTGCCGGTGTTGACTACAACGTCAAACCGCCTTAGGGACTCCGGCTCCGGATTTTCTGTCGGGGTTTACTCCCCTAGCCTTTCCCCTGAAGAGGTATGCCGCAAGGCAGCGGAGGTTTTTTGGAGTCAGAGTTTTCCTTCTCTGATGTGCCCTGACTGGAAGATCGAACCAGCGACACTTAGCTCGCAGGCCGACACTCAATCCACTGAGCCAAACCAGCCAGGGGGAGACACATATATATATACACATAATAAATACCTATATACATTTCCCTGACCCCAGTTTTTACTACAGTGTTGGTGCTGTTTCCAAAGACCATAATAGCGACAGAGGAGGGTCAGAGGGTGTGGTAATCAGAACACTTTCGTTCACTTAAAAATCATTTATAACTCATTTTTCACTAGCTTTCCTCTATTAAAAGAAGCTAAATAGCTAACTACTTGATTTTCTTAGTCATCCTCCAGCCTGGATTATCTATGTGACACAAATCTCACCAACATGAAAGCTTGGTTAAATAAAGCCTCATGTAAACCTTTTTGGCCCTCAGCCTTCTTCAAACCTAAAACACAGGTGTGGAGTTGAGAGAGACAACAGCCACCCTGTGACTAGGGAGGCAAAAGCTATGCACTAAAACTGGAGGAGCTGGAGGAGCTGAATCAGAGAAAGAAACAAGGTTACTGATGGATCCATGGCATGCCTGTTCTGGATTTCTTACTATATGAAAAAAAGTAAATCTTTATACCTTTAAACTACCTAGCATTTCTGTGACTTTTTAGGTAAGCACATATCTATATGATCCAAAGAAAAAAGAAACTTCCAGTTCCAGATTTACCGGTATGCAAGTCAGTCTATGATAGTTGCCCCAAATCTACAATTCCTAAGAGTTAAGAGAAATATCCCATCAGTAGGTGATTTTCCTTATCCACCAGTGCATTCTGTTAGAAATTATATTGATGACATCACCCCTTATTTAAAGTGTTCCTGTTTTTCACAAAACCTTTTAATTTTCATTATCTTTTGAGTTCCATGTGCTTGTGCCCACTCCCAAACCTCTCCTCAGAGAACTATTCCTAAGGCTGATCAACCTGCCTCTCATAGGATAATTTTGATGAATTACTGTGTTAACATCTACTAAATCTTGCAAAAGCCAGTTTTAGGAAGGAGGAAAGTGGAGAGGAAAAAGAGAAGATGGGTAAAAAAATAATATTCTGCCACAGGTGTAAGTCATTATATCTGGCCTTTGACTTCTCTGCCATATTTACCAGGTGCAGATCTTAAGGGACTCACAGCTAGTAGGCTAGACACATTATATTAATCTGTAACAGTGATACATCTTTGGATGTGACAAGAAACACATGAAAATATGGTGTTTTGTGGGGCTCAGAGGATAGACAGTAACTCCTGCTCTGGTTATTTTGGTTGACATCATGGAGGCAGTGTTTGCCTATTGCACCTATCTTTTCTATCTGAGCTCAGAAATTGCAGGAGGAAGAAGAGCATAAAGGAAACATTCTGGCAAAGGCAACAACATGAGCAAGGCACAGAGGCAGAGAAAGTTAGGTATGTCCTGAAAACTTGGATGTGTTCAGAAATGCTGGTACCATAGTATGAAACCAAGTTAGAAGAAATTAGTAAAAAGTTAGGTGCTCTGATTATTTTTCAGGTGATGTGAAACCATGCACAGTGGAGAGAAGCAGATTGGCTGAGCTTCAGGATGGTTGATGTAACAACAATGTATAAAATAGAAATGACTGCACTAGTCTAAGAAGGGGACAGAGAGGGACTGAAATGAGGCGGTATCATTCCCAGGATCTGATGAATAATCGGATGTGGTGAACCAAAGGGAGAAAAAGTCACTAATGACAGGTTTCTGGATAGGATCGCTGGGAGGATGGTGAAATCTAGAAAAGACAAGACAATTTCTCCCATTTTTGATCATCAGGACAGACATCAAGGCTGAAATGTTAAGCACGAAAATGATGAACCAGAGCTTAGGAGAAAAGGTGGGGCCAAAAGTTAGAGACTAAAGAGTCATCCGCACATGGGATGTAGTGGAAAGCTTGACAGTGAATGAATCCACCAAGGGAAAGAATGCAGAGAAAGATGGTGGTGGACATGAGAAATTTGGGGATGGTTTTAGTTCAGAATTATGTGAGAGCTCATATCACAGAAATCCAGAGAAGGAGAGATTCTCTAAATTAAAAAGATAAATATATTATCTCTAAAATATGATGTGAGTATAATTTTTCTTTAATTTTTGGTGTTTACCAATTTTTGTTACTTCTGATAGTCCATTTTTATTACATTTTCTCATTACCATCAATGCCCCCACACTCTCTTCCACCCCCACACTCCCCTACAATCACTGCATTGTTAAATATTAAAAGTAATAGATGTTGCTTTTAAAGAGCAGACGGTGACTCATACAATGTGCTAATGAAGGCAAAGTGGTCAATAAATGTATTTTACGAGTTTTAAAATATCTTTTTCTTTCATTTTTTAATTTTAATTTTTATTGTTTTTCTATCACAATTGTCCCATTTTCCCCCCATTGCTCTCCCCTGCCCTGCCCACGCCCCCGCTCCCACAGCCAATCCCTACCCTATTGTCCATGTCCGTGGGTCATTTATACATGTTCCTTGACTAGAAAAAGAACATTTCAATTGGGTTATTACTATGTTGGATATTTATTTATTTATTCATTTATCATTTTTCAGTAAATATTTATAGACCCCCTGTTAAATGCTTGACACTATTCTCAGACATTCAGAATATATCAGTGTACAGACCATCAAAAAGATCCCTCTCGCTTGTTGATTTCCTCCTCCTTTCCCTTGCTAGAATGCAAGGTCACTTGTACTTTCTTAGAATCCTATATCCAACCTCTTCAGCAGGTAAAAGACCCACATCACCATGACCTTCAAGTAAATCCACTAACTTACCCAGGCTTTAAGTTCCTCAGTTGCAGAATGTAAATAATCATGCCCACTCTTCCGGGTAGGGAAAGCAAATGGCATGTAGAAAGTCCTTCTATGTGCCTCAAATGTTCACTGTGCACTGACGCTGGTTTCACAACTAGCAGTGTTCTCTTAGACTTCAATTTTGTTACCTAAATAAATACAAAAATGGCATATAAGTGAGGTATGATTGATAGATGGATAATAGGTAGGCAGATAGATAGATAGATAGATAGATAGATAGATAGATAGATAGATAGATAGATATTTGACTCAAGATTTCAAAAACTTTCCAGCTAATCCCCTTAATAGCATAGACAAACAACTTGTGTACCGTGAGTATAATCTCAGGTATCCTGCTACAATCAAGGAATCTCCCTGAAGTCATATTTTCTTACAATATTTCTCTGAATGTCTCTATGTTGATTTCATTTAACCATGCCACTTTAAATGATTTACCAAGAATCAATAATAATATCTATTTTTAGTGAATTGTTTTTAGGTGTTATTCCTTGTGCTAAGCCTTTTCTTGCAATAGTCAATTCGATATCCCAATTACCCCTGACTTAGGTATAATTATTACCCTTATTTTACAGGGGAAACTTAGGTTAATTGGGATTGAGAAACCTTCCCAGGATCATATACCTAGGATGTGGGATTCAAACTTTGGCAATCTGGATCCAGGTCCACATGTAGGATTGTGGGGGACAGACAGACATGGGGAGATGTGGGAAGCAGACAGGCTTGGCTTAAGAGACTCTGACTGCTGTGCAGAGCCACTCCCAGCTGGGCCCTTAGCTGGCAGGTTGTCTCCCAGGCCTTCCTTGAATCCCACCCTCGAGGGGATTTTAAAGATAGAATAGAAATCCAAAGTGGCTTTTAAGGAAAAGGGAACCTGCTCTGTTTTTCTCTGTAAAGCCTCAAATCCTTGTCAGTAAAATGTGAAGAACAGAACAATTAAGTAAAAGGAAGTGCTTTTGACCTTGTGTAAAATACCTGGATGTTTCAACCCTGTATTGATCTGCACTTCCCTTTCACTCTCTACCATTTGGGGAAGTGCTGCATATTTTCCTTAATTACTTCTGCATGTAGAAAGTGGATAAAAACCCTGGCTAATAAAGAAACGAGGGAGATTTTCCACTAGAGAAGACTCCCTCCCTTCCTTCCTCAGATGGTGAGTGTCTTAGTAGTTCCTTCATCCACTCTGAGGGACCCAGAGTCTCTCTCATAGGACCTTAGGGTGTGCCTTAGTTCACTGTGGCCCCATTTCTCTGCCCTCACAAGTCAAATATCAAGGTCTGTCTTGCGGGTATTCTTCAAGAGTGCCCTGTTAAAGCACCAATATATGATTTCTCCAACCCTACACACTGCTCATTCACAGTGTGGCCACCAAACTTGCCCAAGATTGGGAGATGAAGAAACATAGTGTTTCCTAGCCTGTGTGTCCCAGATGTTAAATTTCCCCAAGGGACACTAGAGTAGTCTACATCTTATCCTGCTTTTGGCAAAGAAAGTGGTGAGGTGGTTATGGATAAGGTGTTTCTCTTGTAGAGTATGCCTACTGGGATGATTTACTTAATATCTTCCCAACAGTTTGTGGAGCAAAAGGAAGTGAAAGGTTGGGATTGGGGGTGGGATGGTTTGAATTGATGAGGGGAGAAAAGGGGTGTTTTATATTCAGATAGAACAGAGCCTGCAGCCTGACCCACAATGGATGTTATTCATCACAACCACCAGGTCCTCAGGGACATGAACTGTTTGGATTTGGAACATATTCCATCAGCCTAACTGCTGGTGGAATCTGAGGTGACACCGGATAAACTGATCGAGTACCTGCTTCCCTGCTTCCAACACCTCGGACCCCACAAACCAGGCTCTTCTTGCTTTATGGTCTTCTAATCTCACCTCTCTCTGTTTTCCCCTCACCCTTTTTTACATTTGGTAAAATGACAAGCTTCTTTCTTACTTGCTCTTAGCCCAAGGAGATGCTAGCTTTCCTGAAAAAATATTCTGCCTTGAAATAAAGGTGGCAGAAAAGTTCAATTCAGAAGGAAACCAGCATATTCACGGAGTTCTTACTCCTCATTCCCATCAGCATCCTGAGCAGCAGCAGAAGGGATTATATTTCTTCAACCAGCATTTACTGAGCATATATTTTATCTCAGAAACTAGAGACATAGCTTTTCAAAGGTCACTTGGGGTTCCTACACTCACAGAATTTAAGGTTTGATGAAAGCCGGAGGTCTTCAATAAGCCACCTTGACATAGAGTTAAGAGATATAATGGGAAAAGTATGAGGCTATAAGGGACCCCAGGAAAGGAAGATGCATTTAACTCTACCCAGGAGGGTGAATTCATAGGCATCCCTAGGAAAATTCTCCGTTTTAGAAACTTTGACCCAGAAAAATGCCACCTTGTAAATGACTCCTACTCTTTCTGATTATCAGAACTTCTAAATCAATTGAAACTATAGCCTTCACTTATAAACAAGATGATGTATCTCTTAGAGTGCAGTGGCCAAAATATTTACTTTGAATTTGTTAGTGTGTGATTGGATTTAGCAATGTAATATCTGAGAACGTTTGTGATTGTTTGTAAGCAGTGATTTTGCCATGAATCTTGGCTGCTCTGGAAGAGTTTAGTATCTGAGAGGGGCCTCTGCTCCTGTTGAGGAAGACATATATTCATTGTTTATGCCATTGTTGTTACAGCTAACAGGACCCCTTGGTAAACCTGTTGAACTTGCCCCAAACAGGTAAGATGAACCCAAGACCTTATGGGGACCTACAGGTTCTGGAATGTCATATGCTCCTCCCTCTGAGTGGGTGAAGTTTGACTAGAACTCTAAACCTCTTTCTCCAGTGAGTTAGGGACCTCCCACTCTCTCTTCACTGGGTCCACCAGAAGTGAGAGATGACATAAAGCTGACTTTTCTTTTGTTTAGAACTGATGAGTCTGTAGAAAGTACACTCAGGTAAAGTGGGGGAGGGGGAAACTGCTATTAACTCTACTTCTGGAGCTAGGAAATAACTTTTTTTTCCCTGCAGTTAAAGAGTAAGAATTCAGGCAGAGTTTCTATAGAAAGTGGCAACTGAATGACGAGGAAGTGCCTGGGAAGGCACAAAAGGGATTGTTCTATGAAGGAACACCTTATATGAAGACTCAGATCTTTGAACCAGAGAGGCCACAGGGCATGTAAGGTATTAAACAAGGGTAAAGGCAGAGGTGGGACAGGCTGTGAAGGTGAGGCTTGTAAATGATGTTGAATGATTTAGAGTTTATCCTGAGGTCAATGAAAAGTCAGCGAAGAGTGTGAAGCAGAAGAGAGACATATCTGGATTGGCTTTTAAGAAATATTCTAGCTATAGCATTAGAGGGGGGCAGAATTAGAGGTAGGGAGAGCAATATGATGACTGTGACCATACCCCAAGGAAAGAGAACAAGAATCTGAACTAGGGTGGTGGTAACAAGGAGTCAGACAAGTAGACACGTTTAGATGTTAGAAGCCAAAGTGACGGTAATGAATTTAAAGTAGATGGTGAAGTCAAGGACAACAGAGAAGTCAAGGATGCCTACTGGATGCCAACTGGCTTGAGTGACTACAGTGATGATGGAATCATTCACTATGTAGTATGCACTGAATGTTTATGTCCCCCAAAGCCACAGGTTGGATTCCCGACCCAATGGAATGGTAGTAGGAGGTGAGAAATTTGGGATATAATTAAGTTTAGATGAGGTAAAGATGGTGGAGCCCCTGGGATGCGATCAGTGATCTTCTGCCTAGAAGGAGAGATATCAGGGCTTCCTTTCACCATGATGTGAGGACACAGCAACAAGGTAGCCATCTGCACACCAAGAAGCAGACTCTCATTAGACACCAAATCTGCTGGCATTTTGATCACAGGCTTCCAGCCTCCAGAGCTGTGAGAAATAAATATCTATTGTTTAAGCCTCCAGTCTACGGCATTCATTTATAGCAGTCTGTAATGACTGAAACACTGTGACAGGGAAGAGAAGGTAGAACAACTCCAGTTTCAGATAGAAGCAGGTGTGGGTGAGGTGATACACATGTCCAGGTGGTTGAGCAGACAGCAGAGGTCAGAAGAGAGGTCTAAGCTAAAGATATGGATTCTGCACCATGCAGAAGGAATGTACCATTACAGCATACATGGGGTGACCAGAGAGACTGGGAAGGCTGAGACAAGAAGAGGCTTAGGGACACTAATATTTAAGGGAGTAGAGGCTCAGCTTTGTCCACAATGTTCACAGTCACTAAGGTCTGGAGTGAGGAAGAGTCACAGGTCACATACTGAGCCATAGGCACATGACCTAAACACATAATTTTGCCTTAAAAGAACTTTAGCTTCTAGCCTAATAACAATGGTCCCTAAGGAACCAATGTCTATGAAAGGGCCCGAGTCACACCTGAGGTCTCCTGTATATATCATGTGGATTTTAATGCCCTACAGGTCAGAAGGACTACATTAATAATAATTTTCACTGTAATTGGAGCTTTTTGAAGGGGAAAAGTTCCATTCAGAGAAGTTACTTGGTTTGTCCCATTGAGAATGGCAGAGCCTGAAATCATTTTGCATCCTCTGATTCAGGTTTACTGCTCTGTACTTGTCCTTGTAAGTTACTAGTTACTGCTTCCATATGTTTATATTAGTTTAGTACTTTCTGAGCCCATGGATCCTATTAGAACCCCTAAGGGAAAAAAAATTCTTCAGCTAAAGACATGGAAAAATACAGCAGGAGATAATTTCTCAGAAATATTTTTGAGACCTAGAATGCCCTTGACTTGCCACCTTGGCCTGTGGGTTGTCATTGAGTCCTGAAGAAGACAGGGAGTCTGACACACAAGCTGTGTTTGTCCCTGCTCCTGCCTCATGTTTTCTATTTCTGCTTCACACCATCACGGATAATGAAAGTCGACCGGCGGCCTAGGTCCACTTTCTCTCTGACACTGTTGGTTCCATTTGCTGGATCCTATGCCTTTCTAGCACTAAGTTGTTGTGTTTGGGCTCCAATTTGCCAGGCAGTGATAAATTCCAAGAAAAACCTATTCTTATTGAATTATTTTCAGAATGTTATGCAAACATGTCTAAATTATGTGACAGCCAATTCTGCTCTAAGATCCGGTTTGGACTTCATGTTAGTTCAAGGAAAGGAGAGAAATAAAGAAATAAAAACCCAAAATGCTGAGATGCCGTCTTCCATTCTCTGGGAGAATTTTCCTTTCAGTTTATTCCTTTCATATAAGGGCAGTGAAGGCCACATTCTCTTACCCCTCATGGACTTCACAGAGGAAAGCTTCTCACTTCAGTTCTCTGGAAGAATAAAGATTGAAACAGGTGGAAAACCCAATGTCACATGCAGGGTAAGACTATGATCTCCTTTTTGGAAAAGGATCAAACAGGACTTCTTTCAGTGAGTTCAGAGCTCAACCTAAGTTGTCTTGTCCAAGGGAACTTTAAAATAAGTAGTAGTAACTATTGATGTACATCAATACATTTCTGATCCTGGGATGGACAACTGTCTTTTTTCCACTTCCACATCTTCTAGCCAGAATTCTTTCATTCTCTTCTTTTCCTCTCTCTCTCTCTCTCTCTCTCTCTCTCTCTCTCTCTCTCTCTCTCTTTCTTTCTCCCTCCTTATCTCCCTCCTCCCTCCCTCTCTTCCTCCCTCAATGGAACATCTTATTCTCCCACTTACTGTCCATTTTGGAACTTGTTAAGCTGGTAGGATGAGAGCCTAGAGCCACTGAGGACCCTTGTCACTACCAGAGGGACACTTATCTGAGACAAAAGCCAGGGCAGGAGGGTGGAGTTTGGCCAACTGCATATAAGCACAACCTGACAGTGACTTTTTTCATGTCCATGCTCTGAACCCCTCGCCTTCCGTTTTGGTACATACCTGTTGCTACCAAGGCATTAAACCCAGTGGGATATACATGAAGCTTTGACCAATGGGAGACATGAGCCAGGGAATAACTCCCCATACACTATGCGCTTTCCTAAGACCTAGTTCATAGGCCTCTAGGAAGACTGTTCTATGAGACTGAGCAATTAATTACACTTATTGCCAAGTGGTATCAGGATCAGTAAGTGCCCCCCTTGTAATTGTTCTTCTTCATTTCTTCTTCACAACTTTTTCTCTTTGTTCCTTTTTTTCCTGGATTTACACTGCTCATGTGTGGCCTTGAAGCCACTGTGGCCTGTGCTCATATTCAGGTCCACCAGGGCATGGCCACAACAATGGATGAGGACCCCATGGTGTGTATTAGGGCAGCTTTTTTAAAAAGGCACCTGTGGAAGGAGCTCAAACAACAGGCATCCATAATTGGGCAGACTGTACACTCCAGTTCTCTTTCTGTTCTGTACCTGGAAACAGGACTGTGCACTTTGGACTATGTCCCTGAAGTCCTTGGACCTCAAGAAAGTAATATTTATCTTCCTACTAATGAGTACTCAACAGTTAATGGCAAATTAAATGATATGACCGCATTTTTTTAAAGCTTTTTTTCTTCCCCCCTTTACATTTTTTAAAATTGAATTTATTGGCGTGGTATTGGTTAATAAAATTATATAGGTTTCAAGTGTACAATTCTATGATACCTCATTTTTAAGGTGATGCACTGGTTCCTCCTGGACATTCTAGGACTTGCAAAGCTGTCTTCAAGAAGTGCACTCTGCTGACAACAGCCTTCCTCTGGTACCAGATGTAGCCATGGCTGGTTGGAAAGTGTGAACCATAAAGAGGGAAAGAAAACAGGAGATGGGCATAGGAGAGGAGATGAGTAATTTGCACCTGTCAGAAAATGAGGATCACAAATGAGGATACATGCACGGAAGTTCTGAGTTCTGTGGAGGAAATCACGAGTGCAAACACAAGGAATTATTTGTCCTCAATCTCCCCCAGAGAAGGTGGAGTTGATTGTTTGGGTCTGGTGGCCTGTATTGCCTTTCAGCCAACACTATTAAAAGTGCCTGCTCACACTTGGTGGTTAGCACAGGCATTTCACAACCCCTGACCTGCTGCCCATCCCATAGATACAGGCAGCTCTAACTTTGCAAAATACCATTTTTAAAGCAGCTAAATAGTTCCACATTGCCCCCACTGCAGCCCAGAGAAAGGAGTGGGTTGCCTCACCAAGCCTTTGGCACCAAAGGACTTCAATGTGGATGTTTCTATCTGCTGTCATACCATCCTGATTAAGATTAATTGTTCCAGTTTAAGTGAGTCACTCAGAAGAGATGGAAAGGGTAGAGGGAAGAGGGCAGTTTGCTTTTTTTCTCTACTTCACTGTTTGTTCTGAAAGATCCAGAAGAATACAGGAATGAAGCAAAGGAATTTAAAGTGTGGAACATGTAATAAAGGACATCACGTAAAAAAGCTATTATGAGCTCCATGTTTATCTTCAGCTCAGTGACTTTCAGAAGCGCATGCACTTGGCTAGTAAACTTGGAGGGTGTGACTGCTCTCTGCCAGTTGGAGCCTTGACCTGAACTCTCAAAAACTCAGCTGACCTCATTCAGCCCCATCTACCATAAATAACAAGGCTAGGATACCTTCTCCTCAACAGACTCACACACGCCCTATATACACACACGTCAGATGTATATATTGAAACTTCAGAAGCCCATTTTTGGTAGAAAAGTCATATACCAAGAAAGAAACTGAGCAAGAAAAAGAAAATATATAACCACTGAACTCAAGACTGCACCAAAGAGAAAATAAATATTATTTATAGAACATCTTTGACTTACGAGGTATTAATGCAAATGTTCACTCTTTTTGAGTCACTTCTCTAAGGCTCAGACTTGTACCTCCCCTCTGAATGTGTCCCCAGACTCTGAGACATCCTCAACTCTCCTCAGACTGTTTTCTTGGTAGAAGGAGCCTAGATGAAGCAATTCAATTATATGGGTAGTATTTACAGAATACTTATAGAGACCTCATCCAAAACCCAAGATCACTACTCTCATTCTAAATTGAAAACAACTATCACCTATTCTTTTGTCTCCATCCCATTATCTTGACAAAAAAAAGGGGGGGTGCTGGCAGGCAAGGAAGAAAATGTATGGCTTTGCCAATTTTGTGCATTCAATAGGAATCAAGTAGTCCTGATCCACTGGGAAGAGATTCAGGCAATGTGCCAGAAGACTGAGGCCCACAACATCCAATCCAGAACATGGCATATTTGACTTACACTGGCAAAAGAGTGAATGAACTTGAGTATAAATTCCAGACCATCAACTAGTCATTTATGTGACTTTAGATAAACTACTTCTATTTTCTGGACCTCAGAGATTACCTAGTTCAACAGAAGAAGCTATCCTATCTTCTAGTTCAGGTATTTATCTCCCTCTCCCAGCAGCCTGGAGTCTGTACATCACTGGAAGGCTGTCTTGACCTTCTCTTTTGAAATGTTATCACAATTCTGTCTGTCCCAGTATTTGATGCTTATATAATAGTCACTTTTCTTACCCAATTCAAATTTTTTCAATCTTAATCTCTGTCTCTCTCTCTCTCTATCTCTCTCTGCGTCTCTCTCTCCATCTCTCTCTCTGTCTCTCTCTGTCTCTCTCTCTCTCTCTCTCACTTTCACTCTTGCTCTTTTTCTCAAACTCAAAGAATTAGAAGGATTCCCAGTCACATGAACATAAGTCAAAACAATGTTGGCCAGAACTAGATCAATGGGCAAAACGAAGTTAACACTGGTCACTCAGAAGGTTGAGCCTAGATTGCTTTTGTTTCCTATTGTCTCATGATGTTTCTCTGACCAATTCCTCTCACTCCTTCTTCCTTGGGTCCTCAGTCTGTTTAAGAACTAGAAATTATCAGACTAAGTAATGTAAAGATCCATTTTTAACCCCATCCTCCCCCTTTTAAGGATGAGAAAGCAGAGACTCACAGAGGTTAGAGTGGCCTGCCAAAGTCACAATGCCAGCATACTCCGGTCATGCCTCCCAACCTCCTTCTGTGTGTCTTCTCCTGCCCACAGGATTTACTCAGTTGCCTCAACTTCCATAGGATCTTGAGCTTCTATTTCTATCTAGAACTATTTTGACAATAATTATTTGCTAGTGACTAACTGAGGTTTCCCTGAAATGGAAAATCAGGAGGTGATTAAGCAAGCAGGATGACCAGGGGATCCAAAAAGGATTAAGAGCCCAGGAGGGAGATCATTGTAATCCAACTATCCCCCTACAAGGCCAGGGAATGCTGAGTATTTTGCTTTGTTTTGTGGCTCTTCTTTACCTTTCTCCCTCATTTGTGTCCCCACTTAGTTTTTCATGGGAAGGAGAAGGTCAAGAACTGGGAAGGCAGAAAAGATGTTTTATTGGCCAGAAGTTGGCATGGTCTTATCATACTTCATCAGTATGCTTGACCCATTGGTTGGAGACGGGTCTTCACCTTCTGACTCCTCTTCGGCCTTATAAATCCATGCTTTTTAATTTTTACAGAGTAGTTTATGAGTTTCAAAGAGGGGAAGCTGAGGAATGTGTTGTCAGGGATTGCACTGAACAATGAACCATCTTTTTGATGTTTTTTTTTTTTCCTTCTTTCACTCTGTGTTTCTTGTAAAGGAGCATTTAGACCCTCTGAAGGATATGGGAAAGGATTCTTTGGGAACAAAGCATGAAAAAGCACAAGGGTCAGGACGAGGCCTTCAGGAAAATCTGAGACACTGGTCTGTCTCTAGTCAATTTGCTTATTTGGGTACAGAAAAACATTTAGCAGATCATCTTCACAACGCACTCTGAACTGTCCAACCTGTGAGGAGAAGGAAAATGCATGACTCTATGATTTAAGCCAGACCTGCTCAACATGTTTAACAGTTCACATTTTGAAAGGAGTACTTTGGGAGGATTGTGTAGGATCTAAAGAATTAGAAGCTACAGAATTCTCTAACTCTCTAGAGTTACTCCCCAGAGTAGCATAATCTGCAAGCAACAACCCCAGAGCAGTCAGACATTCACTTAGCGATGGTAACTGGTAGAGACCAACAAAGATATGAATAACAAAGAATTGAAGCTGAACTTTAAAAAAGTGTTATGTGCAGGCCAGTTAAGTAAGAGGCAGGTTAAGTTGCTAGACTTTTATTTTGTCAATAGGATAAAGTTGGGGGAAAGGACCAGGAGATTTTCTGTTTTCACCTTTGTAAGGCTTGAGAATTCAACCAGAAGAATAAATTAGAACAAACAGCTCATCATCATCATCATTATTATCATCACCATCCTGCCTCTTAGTAAACATTTACTAAAAGCTTATTGGATGCCGGGCATCTTAAAAGTGCTTTAGGTATGCTATCATCTCTCCTGAAATAGTATATGATAATCTGCCTCTAGCAGGTCAGGAGAATGGGAAGGGTCTCTCTCTCATACCGTGCAAAGGGGTGGCAAAGAAACCTCAACCTCCTGCAAAGTCTAACTTCAGGATTCATGACTAAGAAAACAGATGTTCAGAGGATTTCAGCTCTTATTCAGATTTCCCAGTTTTTCCTTCCTCCCAAAGAATTAATCACTTCATGCTGATATATGGATGCTTCGATGAAAGAGAGAAGAAAGTGGTTTCTTTAAAAAAAAGAAAAAAAGAAAAGATCTCTGGTTTCATAGTGAATTTTGGGAAGATTCTGACTATGATGGTTTGGACCTCTCACCAAGCTTCTTCACTGCAATGTTGCTGTATGTGCAGGTTGGGAAGACTTCCAGGAAAAGTGCTAGCATGTTAGGGGAATCCTGTACCTCCACCTTCACATGGCCCTGGCCCTTCAGGGAGGTTTTCTGTGTGGGACTGGAGATAACCTGAGCTCTCTGTCAGAGTTAGGATGAGAGGAGAGGGGGATCTGGATCAACATCTGCCAAGTTCTGCCAGCAGTAGCTGTCTACTCAGCCTAGTGGACATAGGAGGTGTGATGTGGAATCATTCGTCTTCACTTTACCTTGATTTCTGTTACTAAAGGCCCCTTGAGTTTTCCTCAAGAGGTTGTTTTATGCTTAAGGAAGTTAAGGAGGAAAGAAAAAATTACCATACAAGCAAACTGGAGAAACTATAACTGGAAACATTCTACTCAAGAAACATGCAATATGATTAAATCAATTCAGAGTCTTCTGGGAAGAGGTGTGTATGAGGGGGTGGGTGGTGATGTTAATAAACAGAGCATAATTGGAATCTCCAAAAGAGCAGAAAACTAAACTTCTTCCCAGGGCAGGGGTGATGCATTTAGAGCAGTAACACCCCGGGTTGTCACAGGCAGGCCTGCTATCTGAGTATACATGGCCAGGCATAGCGCCAGAACCCGTGTTCTTTCAAATCAATTCGCAAATCCTTCGGATTATCAAGAATTTTATTTGCCTTTAGAATTGACCAGCTTTGTACACCATAAACATTTCATCCAGGCATTAAGTTCTGGGCTTTGCCTCTCGTTTACTTAGCATGACTTTTGCTGAAAGCTTACCTTCCATCTGCTGAGCCTGGGTGTTGTTAAGCTACATTCTCCAGTTGTTCGAAGCTTAAAACATCTTTTCATAGATCACTTACCCTCCAAGTCCTCCTCAGGTTTAAATACAGATGCCCTGACATTTTGAGCAGAATAATGACTCCTCCAAGATATCCACGTAGTAATCTCTGAAACCTGTGAATATGTTACCTTACCTATCAAACGGGACTTTGCCAATGTGATTAAAGGAACCTTGAGTTGGGAAATGATCCTAGGTTATCCAGTTGGACCCAATGTAACCACAAGTGTCCCTAAAAGATGGAAGAGAAAAACAGAAGAGACAGATAAGGAGGTGTGACAGTAGCAATAAATTTCAAGCATCACTTCAGTATAACCTCCCTTTTCCCCTTTATAGCAATCTTTACCACCACAACTGAACATGAGTTTGCGTGATTATTTGACTAATGTTAGTGTCCTTTACTAACTCACATGAAGGAAGGGGTTTTGCCAGATTTTGCTTCCTTTTGAAGTCCCAGCCCACAGCAGGTACTCAATAAATATTTGTTGAATAAATGAGCAAATGAAAGGGTGAACAGGATCTACACCTCCTACGGGTCTGAGTATTCTTTACTGTGGGTAGAAACACAGCAGTTTTTGAGGGACCCCACTGACTTGCTCTTTGCTTTTTGTTTTCCTATCTTGCTCTGACCAGAATATTTATCTTTACATATGGTCTTAATACATTTCTTCTGGGAGAACTGCCGTATCTTTAACTCTAATCAATGGGTCAAGGAGTTAGGAGGGATGGAAAATTTCCTTTTTCTGTGTTATGATTTGCATTCAACTTATTCTGATTTTAACTCCTGACCCAGTTGTCCCGCAGTGGTACAATGACCTCTGTTGTTTGAATGGTGGCCTCCTGTTGCTATTTTCTCCTCTGAATGTGAAAGATCATCTACTTTTTCCTAGACCAAGGTCCCAAGCTCAGTTTTGCAATACCCCAGGGGGATCCCATTTTCAAATCATCAGAACCAACTTTATTGAAATTCTCATCAAACTCAGTGCACTCCTGTGTATATTTTTAAAGAAAGTTGTGAGTGAGATTACAAAAAATAAACAACAATTATAAATACTAAAAAGGTAAGTATACTCTACTTAGATAGCTATGGTACACTAACTCTCAGTGTAAAACTCTGAAATAATCTCTCTTTGTTATTATTCTTTTATGGTCAGCAATTGATCGCTTATATCTCTAGGGCACAGTTATAACATTTGTGAACTTGACTTTCACAACTCTCCAGGGAGGGAGACAAGGCAGGTGTATCAATCTCTTTAAGTACAGAAGTCACAGATAATTGCCCACTCTGTTCATCTGGGTGCTTCATCTTTGTTTTCCGGGTGCATCTCATGCTATGTAACACATAGTAGTCCTGGGTATCTATTTTTTAAATATGTTTATTGATTTTAGATGATTTGAGAGAAAGAGAGAGGGAGAAGCATCAATATGAAACAAAAATATAAAACGGTTGCCCCTTATATGTGCCTCAATTGGGGAGCAAACCTGCAATCTAGATATATGCCCTGACCAGGAATTGAACCCCCAAACTTTTGGTGTATGGGACAACCTTCCAACCAACTGAGCCACACCAGCCAGGGCTAAACATGTAGTTTTTGAAAGAATAATTGAATTCCTGGCTTCTTTCTAATCAAAGTATGTTTAAATGATTTGCCCAACATTGTCCAGTTAGTTAGTGAAGAGCCTTGGATTTGCAGTTTGGCAACCTGGTTCCAAGTTCAGTGCCCTTTCCTCTCTGCAGGCTAGGAGAGGACGCCTGGAGAAGAATCAGGGATAGTGGGGATGCAAGATTAAACATTGCATTATACTTGAAGGGTGCCAGGTGAATGGTAGGCACATGAGGAGCATTTATATCTTTTCAGGCAAATAAAAGTAGGCACAGAAGCTAGAAAGCATTCAGTTACTCAGTCAAGTAGCAGGAAGAATGTGGTTGGATGGTGAACACAAATAAGGAAACAGCAATGCTTGGAACCTATGCCCCGCCCATCTGTAGCCACACAAACCAGCAAGAACCCCACAAACCAAGCAAATTAGGCACACCGCTGACAAGGTACTTGGTCGAACCCAAAGGATTTTGTAGCCCTCGGAATGTTTAAAGGAACAAAACACCTGAGTATATGTATTTCTGGCCCATTAAATAAAGTTTATTTTAAAATATTTAACATTTCTGTATTAAAGGTGAACAGGCAGGATATAAACTCTATAAGCTTTCCAAGGAGAGAACATTGTTGACATTCCAAATGGAGAAATTATTGCCTCATATGAGAACTAAGTTTTTGCTTTTTCACTTTACAGATGGTCAGAAATGGAATATTTTTCTTAAAAGATCATAATGCAAATGGATGAGCTTTTGAAAATTAAAATTGTAGCTGGAATGTTCCTGTTGCTTCATTACTATATAAGTTAGGGAGGAGGTTTGTGGTTAATTTACAGGACAGGCTTTCCCAAAGCATACACTGTATTACTGGCAGAACTTTGTAACGCCCCTCAAATTATAATACACAGAATGTCATCTGGGACCTCCCTGTCTTTCAGAGAAGAGCCGTTCTCTCAGAACTGCAGGGCCTGGGGTAAGAGTATTACAAATGGAAGCCTCTGGCCCAACCCCTTCCTATGCTAAGCTCCATCCAGCCCAGGAGTCTCACATGGCTCAATGTAGACTATCAAAGGTTTAACAACCAACTCCATCCACATCTCTGCAAACAAATATCCTTGAAAACTCCTCTGGTCCAGAAGTGTACACATTGGTGGAATGATACACTCTCCAGAGGGACCAAATAGGCAAGAGGCCTGTGCAGGCCTAGAAACCAGCTTAGGATCATTTGGACAAGGGGTTCTAGGACCCCATGGGTTCCATATGTGCATGTTCCCAACCCTACAAACTCCTTACTCCAAAGGAAAAGACACAGGTGGAGAAGATCCAGAAAGGAGATGTCTGAAGTGCAGAGCCCAGAATAGGGATGGTCTCTGATTGCCTCAATCTGGGGTTGTGCTAATCACGCTTAAATATACTTGATTCAAATTTCCTCAAAGTCCAAAGCTCCCTCCATAATATCTTATTTTTGCAAGGTTTTTGTATTCATGGCCCTTGTTCTGGCTAATCTTCAGCTGAACACTATTCCTATTTTGCCCTGCCACAACACAAACTTGAGATGCCATCGTTTGACAAATTTTTAGGAAAAAGATTCTCATACCAAACATCTTATTTTTAGTCAACTCTAGTGAAAACTTGGCTGTTACACAGATCTCATTTTTATCTCTGCTTTCCCCTCTCTTCAGGGAGAAAAATGAAACCTTTTATTATCATTAAAAAGTTGAGAGTATTTTGCAATACATGAATGTCTATACACAAACATGAGTAACTGAAATTCAAAAGAAGATAAACAGAGGCATAGGGTTCAGCAGAGGCACATTAATGGTGGAAAAATTGACTGAAAGTCTACAGGATACAGAAGGTCCCCTGAGCTGACTATTCCTCTGTCCTAAGTCCTGTTTGTTGAGTTTTCCTTAAACTCCATGATATTTGTTTCCAGTGAGTATCTACATCATCACCTAATCACCACCTTTATTTGAGCTCACTAGAATTGCTATTCCACCCAGAAAATAATGAATTTAGTTTTTCACTATTTTTCAAATGGGGAAACTGAGATTTAGAGGAATTGTGGCTTGCCAAAGGCAAGCGTCTAAGTGTTGGGCCACAAATAGAACTTAGCACATAGGACTACAATTTCTGTATTCTTTCCTACTTATTCTCCTAAAGCCACAAGTTCATAAGGTACTGTGGTCAATTATATTATAATTTAGCAAATAGCCACTGCCTTTCCCACCCACACCAGAGGAGAAGCATATCTCCCTGCTACTTAATCTTTCAACTCCAAAAGAGTATGCCTCTGTTAGCCACTGCTCCAAGGAGCGGGAGAAGTACATGAAGTAGACAAAGTCAGTATGCAGCTGGCACCAAGCCCAGCTACACCCAGTTTAGATCAGCCGAACCCCAGACAACTTGTAGACACATGAATAAGAAATAAATGCTTACTTTTGCAACCACTGAGCTTTGGCGTAGTTTGTCACACAGAATTTTTATGTATGTAGCTCCTGTTACAGCTACATAATCTGACTTTTAAGATACCACAAGCAACAGTTCTACCAAATGTTTCTCCACTGAAGAACATGAGTCACCAAGAAGGTTCCTTACTGCATAACACTTACCCTAAAAGCCAACGTCACACCTTGTAGACTTTTTGTTGCACTTCTGGTACCATAATTTTTATTAGTCAGCTTTAGTCATTTATGCTGCAACAGTAAACTACCCAAAAATCTTGTTGGCTTATAAAAACCAAGTTTTATTTCTCACTGACCTTCACACTGGCTGCAACTCTTTTTAATGAATCTTCTTCATTCTGAGATTGGCTGAAGGAGAAAACTATCCCTCAAACACACTATTCTTGCAAAAGAAGGGACAGGACAACAGAGTCTGGTGATTCTTTTTAAGACTTCTGCTCAAACGTAGCCTACAACATTTCTGTTCATATTCCATTTGGCAAAGGCAAGTGACATGGCCAAAGTTCATTTCTAGAGTGGGAATGTGTAATCTTCTCAAAGAGGTTGAGAATAATGAATCAGGACCACAATATCCAAAATACCCAACAAGTAACAACCTCTTCATCATTTTCAAGAGGCAGCTCAAAATGTCATCTCCCTAGTACAACTCTTTGGGGACATCCATTCACCCCTCTTTGTTTAAAGCCCGAGACTTGGAAATATCACCTAGGAAGAGGATAGAGAAAAAAGGAGATGTTCATGATGTGTTTCCCATTTCTTAACTTAGTTCCTAACCTGCCTGGAGTTAAAAAATTCAATTCTTTCCTTGAACAAGCCCATTGATATCTTTTGAACGGGTCTTCTGAGAGGTCAACCTTGAATAACCATAGGTTTCTCTTTGCAATCGGAGTACATCAAAACTCTGATTTCATTCTCTTTGTACCCTTAGGTTTTTCTCAGCATCAGGAGGGGCTGTATTCTCAGAAAGTCCTTCAAAGAACATTTTCTTTCACCTTTGGACTCCTGATACATGTGTCATTCCTATCATAAGTCTGTCATTCATGTCCCTCCTTCCTCCTCATTTATCATGTTGATAGAATGTCAAATTTGCATTGAATGGGTAGTAAGGACCAGGCAGCATGATATATGCTTTTCATATTTCATCCTGTCTTCATCACAACCAGAGAAGTCAGCACAATCCAATGCACCAATGTAATATCTGAAGAGAGCTTAGGGAATGTGCCTAAAGTCACAGCTAGTAAGGAGTAGAACTTTTGAATAGTATCTGTCATTGAAGATCCCATGTTCTATGAAAGCCAGAGCTGCCTCAAACACAAGGAACCCTTGGGAGCTGAGTCTTCTGGAAGGAGAAAGTCATACTTTGCAGATAAGCAACACACACATGATGTTATAGATGGGTAGTTAGGTAGATGGTAGGTAGATAGATAGATAGATAGATAGATAGATAGATAGATAGATAGATAATAGATAGATTGGATTTTTTAAAAACTCAGTACATAGTTCCCTACATTCTTAAATAAGAGATGATGAACAACACCATTTAATCTTCACTCATAATTTATTTTATGCCCATTCTGTGACAAACATTGTGTCAAGAGCAGTGTTTTAAACTGATTTCAATTTAACCTTTATCCTCCAAAACTCTTAAGTTTGTTACGTAGTTCAAGAGGGATAAGACAGTCACATGTATTTACATATATACACTTGTATCTATGAAACAAGGAAAGATCATATTAAGAGAAATAAGGTAATTCTTTTTAAATGTTGAAGGCTTTCTAATTGTCAAGACATGTTGCCATGTGTTATTTCATTTGATCTTCACAATAATTATCACTATTTCACGGGTGTTTCGAATCAGAGGCTTGGAAAATTTTAATACTTGTTGAAGATTACACAACTAATACATTCAAAAGCTGGGAAACAAACCGAATTCTAATTCAATATTCTCTCTAGTAGTGTGATGCTAACTCAACACAAGAACAAATGTCTCTCCTGTTCTCGAAGATCTTTAGGGAAGGAGGGTGCGCTGCCTCCCTTGGCCACTGAAGCCCCCAACTCCTTAGCAGAGGTTGTGTCCTGGTGTTCATTTTTGCTAAGCGAGGCTGTTGGATTTGGCTGGATGATACCTCGGGGGGGGGGGGGTGTCAGGCGAGGGAATGTGTCTGCTTTGCAGCTCTTGCCAACCCTGGAGAGTTAGCATTTTCCAAAGGAATGCTGGGTTCTCAGAAACACTATTGATAATGAGGTTGCTCATTTTTTAAATGCTGTAACCAGATATCCTAGGAAAACAGACCTGGTTCCAGGAGTGTAGCTGTGGTGTTTGGGTTTAAGGTTTGAGGTGGTTGTTTAAGATGAGCTTTCAGCTGGCCTGCCGACCTGCCACTGGCCTGAGACAAGCCTGCACAATCAGATCATTGTGTAGTGGAGAAATCCCTGGGCTCCTCGGGGCCAAATCCTGGCACATGCTTAAGTGGACTTTCTCCTCCCGGGAACCTGGTGAGAATGAAGTGTGAGCATGTGTGTGCATGCATGTGTGTGCATGCGGGTGTTTCAAATCAGAGGAAACTAGTGCAGGGATTATATGGAATCCCCTGTAGCCTCAGTCAGACTTGGAGAACAATGAGAATGCATTTGGACTGAAGAAGAAAATCTGAGGCCGACAGGAAACGGGCTGGCACAAAGCACTTTTCCAGCCTTGGCAAGAACACAATTTTCCAGGAGACCAAGTTTCACTTCCCTCCCATGGGCAGGGAAAGGGGCTCAGCAGAGTAATAACTGTAGACTCACATAGCACAGACAAGCCCCTGGCTCTACTTAGAAAGTCACAGTTCAGAGCCTCGTGGGTCACCAATAGGTCATCTGAGCCAACCCCCTGCCTCCTGGACAATATTCTTTTAATCCTACCTCTCACATCTGTATCTATTTTCTTAATATTGAATGAGGAAAAAAATGAATATTCACTGCATTTAATTATGTGCCAGGTGCTTCACATAATTTATGATGGGAACAACACGATATGACAATAGCGAACATTTATGGGAAGCCTACTAGTTGCAGTCATGGGTCTAAGTGTTGGACACATTAGCATATATTTAATTCTCACACAGTCTCAGGTGGTAGACTGTGAAGATAGATAAAGAGACAGAGCCACCGAGAAGGACACTTGGGTACTAGTAGAGGAGCTGGAATTCCACCCTGGCCAGCTCCAGAGGCCTCCAGTTAGCTCCAAGCCAACCCTCCAGCCTGGACATGTGGTTCCTCATTCTCAGCCTGGATACATAGCCTCCCATTGAGGTCATGCTGGAAAAGGTTTCTTCCTCCTTTTCTTCCATCTAACATCTCCTCCAAGGCGCAGAATTAAAGATGACCTTCCAGTGTAGGGCTTGTCTTAAAGTCCATGTAGATTATCATCTCTTTGCATTACATTGCCAAGGATTTTAAAGTCCTGTGAATGCTTAAAAGCTCGCCAACCTTAATGAACAATAGGCCTCTGGTAGTGACAACATTGGTTATATCTCTGAAAATTAAGTTACCTTATATTCAACAGTACTATTCAATCCGTGTTCCACTTTCATTACTGCAAAATATTCTACAGAATCTAATTTTCTAAGTCTCTTTTTTAGGAGCTATGAATGTGAACTGATAAAACATATACCTAGTTCTTGAGATAATAATGGGTTAGAGTTAAAGAAGAAAAGATATTTTCAAAATGCAAACTTGATCATGGTAACTTCTAGCCTGTCATGTACCTGGGTTTTTAAAGATCTTGTTTCTAAGCCACTATCTTGCCAGCCTTACTACTCTCTGCACCCTCGCTCTGGAGATTCCAGGCACAGAAGTTCAGTGGCACAAGGTCTCCCGTCTGACTGGACACACTGCTCTCTGACTACACTCCCTTGGGCATCACACCCCATCCCCTCTACCTGGCCAACTCCTGCTAGTCTATCAAAACTCTATCACCCCCATGATCTCTTCCTCACAGAGTGTCCTGAAGGTAAAATACAGTTCCTGGAGGGTCCCACCATATCACGGGCCCACTAACTGAATCACAGCATCCATCACGTCTGACACCTATTACTGAATCTTCCTTGCACTCCAAATTCCTTGAAGCAAAGGCTGTTTACTTTATATCCTTGCTGCGTGACACCATTCCTAGTACACAACAGATGCTCAAAAATACTTAATGAGTGAATGATTCATGTATATAAATCCAATGCTTAAATATAGACTGTTTTAGAGTTCTAAAAGGGCCAAGGTGTATGGTCCAGGAAACCTATATCAGATATTACATTCACAATGATACACAGGAAGTGCTCCAGGAAACTAATTAGGATGAATATCTTAAGACTATTCTTTGCTTTTATTTTAGTTTTTTAAATTAAATATATTTTTTATTGGTTTGATGTTTCAGAGGACCACAGTACAATGGTTGTCACCATTAAGAAGGGAACTGATATTAAGCATTTGGAAGGCAGAAATTAAGACTGTGGCTCACAGCAAGGCTCATGCATATGGAATGTGGTTTGGCCACAGAATGCAAACATTGAGCCATTATGGAAATAGACTCTATCACTATTTACATAGATACAGATAGGTAGGTAGACAATATAGTTTATTTTTGAAGTAATAATACAGAGTAAAGTCTGAAACTTAAATTTAACATTAAAACAGTAATATCAATTAGCAAACTCATGAGTAGAGCCATGTTTATGTAATTCCTGACAATTATAATCACATATTTGAATTAAGTTCTCACAGTTTATTATACTTATTACCCACCCGACCCTCCAGAATGTGGATTTAGGTTTCAAAAGCTCTTGTAACTTTTGGAGACTCCTCTGGTCTACTTATTATTTTTGTTTCTTTGATTCTCTACAAACTATCCTCTGCCTTTACCCTTTCATGTATAGAGTTAGTGCATCCATGGGGAGGAGGACCAAGAGAACCAGGGAGAGGAAGACCAAAAAGTTGTCACACCATTCTTTCTGGAAGCAGAAAATTAAATGTAGAAAGCAATAGTGTGTGTGTGTGTGTGTGTTTAAGAGAGAAGAAAATCCAAGACCTGAAACCCAGACCCCCCTCCCTCTGCCTCCATGGCCTTGGAAATTCTGCCTCAAATACAGCTGGCATTCACTTTTTATACACTGAGCCTCGTGACCTTGGCTGGTACCCAGATCTAAACTGCATTGATGGCATCCAAATAGCTAACTTGGTGTTGGAAAGGATGGGGGAGGTAAGTAGGAATTAAGGAATGGAAGGAAAAAATACCCCCAAACTGAAAAAGTTAAATTTCCTGCCAGGTGGCTTCCAAATCATCCAGCAGCTTTATTCAGGGCTTTGAAGTCTTGAGCCAACCATTCCAGATCTGTAACATTTACTCTGCAGTTTCCAAAAACAAAAGTGGACTGTGTTCCTTGAAGTCAATCTCACCAGCATTTCAGAATGACAGATAGGAGAGGTTGGAAAAGAATTATTGGATGACCTGGAACTCCTCAACTCCTTAGTAAGTTTTTGTTACACTTCAATCTCACTCTCTCTCTCTTCCTTTCTGTCTGTATATCTTTTCAAACTTGCTCTTTTCCCACCATCTATTCCTGACTGCCCTCCCACCCAATCATCAATTGCACTATTTATCAGGTATGACAAAACTTACTCTTTACCAGCAATAGCTAAGTAAGCTCTAAATTCCTTTAGCCCAGTAGTTGAATCTTGCTACTTATACCTATGGACTAAGCAAATAATAATAGTAATGATGATAATAATAATAGAACCAGTTTTGTGTGTGAGGCAGAATATCTGTCTAGCGATAAACTTATCCAGGACAGACCTTGGAGAGGGGGAGTGGGTGATGAGTATATAACATTTTTTTAAGTATATAAAACTAAAACATCCTTAAAAGAAAAAAGACCTGATGGATGCTTGTCAATGACCTTTCTTCTTTACTATCACCCATCATCCTTGTTTGCCCCTTCACATTCTACTTATCTTTTAAATCTCTCTGTCACCACAGTCACTCTACAAATATATAGAGAACCTATCATGTGCCAAGTACTGTTCCAGGTTTGAACTAAACAAAGTCCTTGCTCTGGTGGAGTTCATGTTCCCATGGAGGAGATAGATAATAAGCACACAGATAAGTAAATAAATAGTATGATAGTGATCTATGATATGAAGAAAAATAAAGCAGAATGAGGAGGACAGAGGGGGAGAAGCAGGGAGATTATTTGTTACGTGGGCAGAGAACTGAAAGGGATGAAAGGACAAAGAAGAGGCTGTGTGGGGAAAAGAGCACCCCAGCAGAGAAAACCACCAGAGCAAGGCCAGGTGGTAGAAGAAGAAACAGCAACTAGGCAGGGTGGTTGGGCCATGGGGGAGAGAGGTCGAAAATGAGGAGAGTGAGAGAACAAGAAGCTGGATCACAGAGATTGTTTTACTTTAACTCTGTGTGAAATAAAAGACACTGGAGAGTTTTGAACAAATACGTGATATGAACTAACTCCTGTCAGACTTGGAGCTGTAAGACTGAGAATAGACTCTCTAAGGGGAAGAAGTGAAGCAGTGAGACAAGAATCTTTTTTCACACATCAAGGAAAGAGATAATGGTGGCTTGGACCGGGGCGATGACAGTAGAGGCTGAATTCTGGATATGTTCTGAAGGTAGAGCCAACTAATATACGTTCTGGTGGACTGGGTATAAAGAAAATGAGATGTCAGAGACGACTCCTTAGTTTTTGGCTTGGACAAGTGGAAAGAGAGACTCATTCTTCCTCTGTGCTTTTATATACTTTTGTTACTATCACCATTATAAAATTCTCATAACAAAATGGGTACATCTCTCCCACTAGATTGATTGTCTCTTAACTTTTAGGTCTTCATATGCTGAAACTCTAATGAAAGTTGTGGACTCGAGACAATGAGGGAAAAAACACACACAAATTCCTATAAACATTTGCATTCAATTTCAAAAGTTTTATTTACCTCTTTAGGGTCAGCCATGGATCCCCTGAGTGGATCCAGGTTCTAAGATTTAGAAACCTGGCACTAGAGTTGTGTATTTTTTAATAAGTTAATATTGAGCACCTGAGATTCTGAAGACATTGAGGATGTGATGGTGACCAAATATAGCTAGAATTCCTTCTCATGAAGATCACAGTCTGATGTGGGAAATAGACTAGATGCTAGTAAGCAAATAAACAAGTAAATAATTATAACTTTTCGAAGGAGAAATAGGGAATAAAACAAAGCAGGATGAAGTAATTTACTATTGTGGGGTGTAGTGTAACAGGGCCTAATCTGGAAACAGAAGCTATCTAAGTATTATAAAAAGAGGGAATTTAATACAAGGAGTTGGTTGTACACATGATGGGAATAAGAGAAGACAATGAGAGCAGTCAAAAATTAGCAGAACAGAAAGTCCCATGCTACCTCCAGAGTTGGTGGGGCAATGAGACAAAGTGGTAACACCAGAGCCCAGAATCTGGGACTACCTGGAAGCTAGACTCCTAGAAGGGTGCTGATCCATGGAAATAAGGACTAGAAGTGAGGGCCTATCTATTGGATAAACCAACTGAAATAGAGAAAAAAAATACCCTGGTTTCTCTTCTTCTTCCATCCTCCCATATTCTACCAGTACCTCCCATTGGCCAAATCTGACGAGAACCAGTTTCCTGTAATTCAGAGTAGAACAGGAGAGGCACAGAGAGGGATCAGGTCAAAGCACAATCAGGGAAGTGACTGATACATGAGGAGACCTACTAGGAAAGATTAGACAAGTAGGGCCTCTTGGAAAAACCAAAATTTTAGTTGCTAGCTAAATCAGAAGGTGGCCATCAAGGGAGAAACAGAGGGAGAGCATTCCTGGCAAAGGGAATTGCAGTGGAAAGTTCCTGAGTTGTTAAAGAGAGCTCTCTGCCTCTTTGGGAGAGGTGGGGCCTCATCTAAGGCCAATCTGGCTGTTTACGACTATCACATTCTTTAGACAATCAGAGTAGGAGGTTAGCCACATGGCTCCTCTTCCACAACAATGCGCCAGGTGGCATACTGCAACGGAAGCAAGCCTCGGACCACATTCCTCCCGATGCCCTAACATTTATGGGTGAGCACACAGAAACACAGTCATACAACCCGCGCCGTCCTTCAGGGCACCCACAAGTACAATACCTCGTCTGAAATGTGAGCGCTGAGGCAAAGGTAACAATATTCTGACAGCAAAAGGTGCTGTCAGGTTCCTCCACTAAATGGAGGCACACAAGTGGGAGATCAATGGAGTTCTAGAGCAAATAGGCCACTAAGGTAGTGCTGGGTTACTGGGCCCACCACGTTTTGTATGCTTTATTTATGCACATGTAGAGGTGCTATTCAAGTCCCGAGCCAATCATGTATCTTAAAGAGCATTCACTTCGTTAATGAAAAATTATTTGTGACATTACTCATACTAATTAATACGCCTTATAATGCAGAATTAGAAATTAATATTTAAAGTGCTTTCTGGGGCCATTTGTGAGCATTGATTCTTTAGTTGGATTATTTAAATATTAACTAACTACCCCTTAGAGTGTAGCTAGACACTAATCTGCACACTCAGTTAACATGAAAAAAATCACACTGTTTAAACAAAAGCATAGTTAGGCTAATTATAGGCAATACAACCAAGGGGATGAAAGACTATCAGTCTGGCAGAAGTTTTGCCAGCAAATAGGAAAGTAGATTGCGATGAGGCTGCAGAGGTGGGAAGGGTCTTAACCCCATAGGCTATCTTAAAGAGTTTGCATTTAATTCAAATTGCATTGAAGAGCCTTAAATAGGAGGTTACATAATCTGATTCAGTTTTTAAGAGTTTATGTTGGCTGCTTTGTGAAGAATGGATTACAGAGGAGGGAGAGTGAAACCAGAACACTCTGGGAGTTTAGATAGAGGTAATGATATCCACTCAACTTGATGGCAGTGCAGATGGAGAGACATTGTTTTAGGGGTAGAAACACAGGAATGATGATTAGCTGACTCTGGAAAAGGAAAGGAAGAGTTTAGAATTTAGTATAACTTTGGTTTTAGCTAATGTCCTGATTATAGAATGCTATATTAGGCTAAGATGGAGGTGACTAAGAGGAAAAGATTAAGTGATGGAGTGGGAAAGCCGGGAGGTTAAAGAGGCGTTCCATTTCATACTTAAAAGCAAAGAACATGAGTGTCTCATGCTTATCTGTGTCCACCAGCACGACCTTGGTTGGTGCTTGGTGCATGCCTGAGGTATTGAAAAGAATAGATACGCTATTATTTTTGTCTCTTATCTCAGTGTTTAACTTCTCCCTCTCTCTTTCAATTCCAGATGGTGACTCAAATCATCCAACACAAGATAAACCAAAAACATAATACTACTTAGACAGAAATAAAGGTTATTTACGTCATGACAACTCAGGCTTGAGTTTGCAGGATGATACCAATAAGGAATTTAAAAAAAATGAGCTCAGGTGATCAAGCTTGGAGTATGGATAAAAAGATACATTCCACAGATTCTCATGACTCTGATATGAACTTCCATTCTACCGGAAGGTCCATTAATGCACCTGCTCTTTGTAACTCTGAAAGATGACATTATTGCAAATGTTACTAGCCCTGTGTGTGGATGTGGCTATGGTTTCCTCATCTAGAAAATAAGGGAGTTACACTGGAAAATCCCAAAGACTTTGAAGGCTCCTTTTAGATCCATCTCATCTACAACTATTTGCAAATGCCTTTTAGAGAGCCAGCGGCATGGGATCACCAGCTGTGGGGTCCTCTCTGGCACTGCTTCATGAAATAAACCAAAAGCACCAGACCTTTTTGTAAATATAACTGGAGTTGGGGAGAGGCAGAAAGAGATCTGTATCTATGCACCATGTCTGCAGTGGAAGGAGATTCTTCTTGCTATCATTCAGAAAAACATTATTCTCTCCTTTCTGTGTTTCTTTATATTTCACAGAGGAAAGAGAGAACAGTACTCCATGGTTTACTTACTTTTGGAAGCACAGTTTCAGAGGGCTGGGTGAAAAAGGTCAAGGGCTTAAGAAAAAATAATTCATAGACACAGACAGAAGTATGGTGATTACCAGAGGGAAAAGGTGTTAGGGGGAGGTAGAAGAGGGTCAAGGTGGGATAAATGGTGATGGAAGGAGACTTGACTTGGGGTGTTGAACACATGATAAAATATACAGATGATGTATTATAGAATTGTATACCTGAAACCTATATAATTTTATTAACTAATGTCACCCTAATAAAGTCAATAAAATTAAACATTTTTAAATAATAATAATAAAGGAAATAAGAATATACTGAAAGCTCAGAAGTAAATTAAATTTTTAAAAATTATCCATGCTATTTCTCATAACTTAAAAGCAAGCTTCCTAAGGCTGTTCACATACTGAATTATATATAGCACCTTGTGCCTGGGAAGGAAAATACAATTCATTACTGGAAAGAAAACTTTACTCTGAGCAGATTATGCATATTCATAAAATTCAGAACATTTAACAAAATATGTTATTATAGTCTTCCATTAAACCTTGAATTTATCCATAGTTAAAATTGGGTCTAGTTTGTGCCCAAGTCTCCCAGTAGCCAATGCAAAACAAAACATAGAATCAGCTACAAAATCTCATTATGACAAAGGAGGAGGCACACATTTTGGAAAGAAAACAATAAAATACTTGCTTTAAATAGTGTGAGGCTGTGGGTAGCAGTGAATGATCCAGTAACAGTCAGCAACTCTCCCACTCTGCCTCTGCTGACTATAATACTTCATATGGCTCTGTTCTTCACTGAAAGTCAAGGGCATCACGTTAAAACACAATTCAGTGAAGGACTTGAGCAACACAGACCTTGGGTGATGCCGCTGGATCCAAGGATAAAAGCAAAAGATCTAGAAAGCACTAATACACAGGCAATGAGCCATATATGACTTGAAATGTGACTGATCTAAACTAAGATGGGCTATAAGCTACACCAGGTTCTGAAGCCTTTATACAACTAAAAGAAGATGAAATTTCCCATTAACATTTTTTACATTAATTATGTGTTAAAATGGTATTTTAAATGTGTTGGGTTAAATAAAATATATCATGAAAATTAACATGACTTGGTTCTTTATTTTACTAAAAAAAAAAAATATATATATATATATATATATATATGGCTTCTGGAAAATATGAGGTCATATATGTAGCTGGCATTTGTGTCTTGCGTTGTGTTACCAATGGGTAGTGATGCACTAGAGGGATGGTCTTTCTCTTCCAGCCAATCCTCCCCTCATCCATAAACTGAGGAGTCCTAATGCCCATCTCCAAGGGTTAAGTGCTGTATAAAATGCTAACACAGTGTTTGACACATTGTATGGTCAAAGAACAATCTTCCTTCTCTGCTCTCAGCCCAGAACCTTATATTTGGGGCTGAAAGTAGAAAAATAATATTCTGGCTCCTAAGACAGTCCTGCTAAAAGATCTGCTTATGAGCCTCCTCCCTGAGGTCTGGGGCTGTTTTCTCGGCCTTGAGGAAGTGCAGTACCCTGTGATTTCAGTGTCTCAAGACAGATAACTCTGGCCCCTGTGGAATAGCCAGCGTGATGACAGAGGAGGCCTGTTTATAGAAGAGAGGGGTCGAACACTACTCAAGAAGTTTGTTTAAAATTCTTTTTGTAACCACACATCTCTCTGTTTGGGTTTGCTGCTGTCATTAAATAAATATCTGGAGAGTCTTCAGGGATCATTCCAGATATATGTGACCAGGGTTTTTAGGATAATGAACCATACTTTTGAGTCAAACTGATTAGATTCCTAAGTCAATCTCAGGATACATCTAAGGATGGTCAAGAAGGGTGGGCAAGGGAAGCAATGAAGTTCTTCCCAACCAAGCCAAGAAAAGGGACCCTTGTAAAGTTATGTGCAAGATCCCTGTTCAACAGCACCTGTAGAAATTTCTTATAAACAGTGTTCAGGTCAGTGAGAAGACACAGGGAAGAAAAGAACCAAGACATTCTCATCTGTAAGGACAGAACTGAAGGGAGCAAGAACATCCTGTTCTCTTGAAATTTGCTCCACTCTTAGCTTCACGGTTTGAGTGAACCTGTGACAATTATTTCTGACTAGCATAGAAACATACATTTGTGTTTTGCTTTAATGAAGTAATTTGAAATGCTGAGAAGGCAGGGTTATTCAGACATCTAAATTTGACTCTTAGGCCCTCGCCAGGTAGCTCAGTTGGTTGGAGTGTTGTCCCATACACCAAAAGGTTTTGGGTTTGATTCCTAGTCAGGGCACATGCCTAGGTGTGGGTTCCATCCCTGGTAGGGGTACATATGGGAGGCAACTGATTGATGTTTCTCTTTCACATCAATATTTCTCTTTCTCTCTCTCTCTTTCTTCCTCTCCCTTCCTTTCTCTAAAATCAGTAAGTAAACATACCCTTGGGTGAAGATTTTTAAAACTTTGACTCTCAGCAAATCAAACTCACTTTCAATTCAGACATTCCTAAAGGGAGACTCAAAGATATGGGAAATGGGAAAAAACATTTGGGGTAAAAGGAATCTTCTTTTTCAAATTATGCACTTTATTTTTGGAGTATTTTTAAATTTATTGAATAATTGAACTGAAAGTACAGAAAGTTCCCCTACACTCCCCCCCTGCCACATACAGTTTTTCCATTTTTTGACATCTTTGCATTAGTGTAGAACTTTTGACAGCATTGATGCATTATTATTACCTAGAACCCATAGTTTGCATTAGGGCTTACTCTTTGTATTTTACAGTTCTGTGGGTTTTGACAAATGCATAATGCCATGCAACCACCAAAACAACTGCATGCAGATGAGCTTTAAACTTCCTTTTCTCCACTATTCATTCCTTTTCTCTCCCCCATCCCCATATCACTGATCTTTTCACTGTCTCTATAGTTTTGCCTTTTCCGCAATGTCATATCATTGGAGTCATCTGGTTTGTAGTCTTTTCAGACTGGCTTCTTTCAGTTAACAATATGCATTTAAGATTCCTTCAGGAAGACTCTTTAAAAACATCAAAAAAAAAAAAAAATTGCCCTTCAAGAGAGATGAGGAGAATGAGAACAAATAAAAGGCAAATTTTACACTTAATTATTATTATTTGGCTCCCAGTAGCTAAAAGACATAAAAGACAAACTCTGGAGGAGGAGATCCCAAGATAAAAGGAGGAATGCTGGCATGAGGTGAAGGCCATGGGCACAATAAACACTACACATAATGAGAGGATAGGGCTGGGGCAGGGGGACCTTGAGTTTATTTGCAAAGACTAACTTAAGATGGCCGAACCCTTAAATGAAGTCAAGTCTGGTCCATTTTCTCCCTTGCAGAGAATATTGCCCAATTTTCCAATGGAAAGGCAGGTACAATTTCTCCTGGGAGCAGAAATGCAATACAACATCATTTAGATCTATTATTCCATTATGTTGTTTTTTCCTTGTCTAGTTTAATTTAGTTTCCAATCATTGATTCAAAACTATAACTTGACCCTACAATGGGTCAAACCGATCATTTTTCTTGGTAGTTTTTTTCTCCATTGCCATCTTTTTCTAAAACCGCATATTCTAGTTCATTTCATTAGGGCATTCTCACAATAACACATGGGACTTTGTCTTTCAAAAAAAAAAAAAAAATACCCCAACGACTACCTGAAACAATGTTCTCCAGCAAAACTCAATTTGTTTTTTTTTTTTTTTTTTTTCATGTCAGAGAATATCCCGATCAGGCCAGTGTTGCTAGGAGGCCTGACAGGGAGGAGACCTTCAAGCTGGTGGTTACTACAGCCCATGAATAGGATTTGAAGGAAGAAGCAGGTCATCAAACTAAATGTCACCAGGGAAATAAAACATCCTCTAAGGGTGAGAAAATAGAGTTTATCAGAACTTACCTCAGGAAGAGTACTGCAAGTATTTAGAGGGTATATCAGGCAACTAGGGGCAAGGTGGTGAAACTTCCCTTCCTTCAACAGTTGGCTTAACTAATCCCAGAAATTTGCTAAGTAAGGAAAATGAGTCCATATAACTGCTGGTCTTTTATTTGATAAGTATGCAAGTTTGGGGCCAGAGTGGAATTACTAAAGATAGAAAAGGGAATGAGTGACCCTGCCTGGGTCTCTCTTCTCAAACTCTCCCTTCCCCATAGCACTCAGTCCTCTCTATAACTGTGAACAAGTTATTTGAAGGAGTGAAAATTATTAGCTTGCTAAGAGTACTCAATCATTCATTTTCCTGAGCCTCCTTGGGGTCTTCCTAGCCCTGAGTAAAGTCAAGGGCCCACATCAAGATGAATCTCCCTGGAAGGCAATATCATCCAGTATAGATAGCAGCAACCTGAAGTCAACAGGTTTGCCTCCTTTAGTTGCCATATTTAGAATTTTTCTTATTCTTTCCTTCATATCCATCCATCTAAACTCTGCCTCTTCAAATGCATCTCCTCCATCAAGACTTATCTGGAATTAATTCTTCACTTCTTTGTATACTCATAACCCTTTGTATGTAGGAACAAAGAAAGTATTATGAGACTTTAGAACAAGGTACAATGTAATATCTCTCACTAGAATGTAAGTTTATGGACATCAGCAATACCTTTCTTTCTAACTTTACAAGGGCTCATTCTGGGTACCATGGGCCACACAGAGATGGTACTAAATGAATGTTTTTGTATCATCATTGCTTTTGTTTCAGGGGCTGCCTAGATTGCTGTTCATTCTCCAAACTCAACCTTTGGGAACAAAACCATGGTCCATTCGTCTGTGATCCACATCAGAGCCTAAGAAGCCAATGTGTAATACAAGGAGTTCCTGGGAGCCTTGTCCTAGGGAATGCCTACCACTGAACCAGAGTTGATGTCTGGGTAGAATTTATCTTTTTTCTCCTGGTAATAGCAATCCCTGGCGCCACTCCTATCCACACTTAATCCAGGTGGTTTATATGTAACTAAATCTATACCTCAGGTGTAGAGGTACAGTAGGGACATGTCATAGACCTAGTCTGAGTTTCATCCCATTGGACAGAATGTTTACTTCTAAAATGGGCACAAGACCCAAGCCAGATCAAAGAGATTCAACCCTAGGAATTTTGCTAAAACATTTTGGAAAAGGAGGCTCTCCTTGCATGGCTACTAAGCTCTGAGATGGGGGTCTAGTGCTGCCAACAGTTGTTCTGCCACCTCATGGCTACAGCTTGCCTAAGAGTCATCCCAACACTAGGAGGAGGAGAAAAATGACCCAGGGTGACAGGTAAAGCTGGCCAGAAAAAATTTAGGAAGCAATATGGAACATACTTATACTAAAAATATTGTTGATGATTTCTCTGAAATTAGAACTTAAATGGGTGTCCTGTGTTTTTATTTGCTAAATATGTCAACTGAATACCAAGAATCTGGGGTTTTGGTAATTGCTTCAGAACCTCTGCATTCATCTACACCCTGTACGTCTCAGTTACGTGAAGCATTATTTCCTGTTTTTATTTAAACTAGTTTGAGTTGGTTCCTGTCAATTTACAACATAAAAGTTCCTCCCTAATGTAGAAGTTCTGCCATCTTAATGACCAACAGGTATCTCTTCAAAAAGAAAATATCTTTAGGAAAAGGTCATAGGCCAGAGAGGTTACAGCAAAACAAGGAATCTTTGCCAGATGTTTGGGGCATAAAATGTATTCAAATTGGATAGTGCCTTACGCCTGGGGTCATAGAAAATAAGCCAGCAATGAGGCCACAAGGACTAGAATGGAAATTTGGAGGGGATCACAGGCTTCATGGGCTAGGATAAAAGGAGAGTCACTGTCACCAGTGCAAGCAGCTCCATGCACTCTAGACTGTCCCCCAAGAACAGCTCACCTCTTAACTTCTGGGCTATTTACAGGGAACAAGAGCAGATTCAGATCTCTAATAAAACCCCCAAGTGATGGAAATAAGCCAAATGTTCTTGCAATTTGAAGGGGTAGGGGGAGAAAAGGGAGGAGAAGGGAGAAGAAAGATTTGTTTCAAAACAGGCTCTGTCACTTGCAACCCCCACCTGGGGGAAGGACAACCCAGGGCAGTCTGGGTGGGAGAGCAAACAGAAAACTGTCTCTCTGGCACCTGGAGGCAAGCAATCTGATCCGAGAGCCCCAGAGACAGAGCTTGAGGACAAAGCTTTGCGGGGGGTTGGGGAGGGCTAGGAGTTGTGCAGATTCCAAAGCCTTCAGTGCCCTGCCCTGTCTCCAGGCGCCAGCATGTCATGTCACTGCAAACAAACAGTATGCAGAAGCCTGCCAGGAGAAATAACAAGGGTGTTTGTGAGCTCAGGAGGCTTCCACCAATCATGTTGGACAAGGCCGTGGATGATCTTCCTCTTCCTTACCTGGATTTCTGATGCCTTTGCTGGAGCCTTAGTTAAACAACTTCTATGTGCTGGGGTGTTGGGCATGGTGGTCATTTAAATTCACTTGACAATCATTCTTCTGATTGTCTTACAAAGACTTTTGGAAAGATAAGTCAAAGCTAGTATTATCCCTGTTTGGGAGGACAGGAAACTGACGTGTGGATCCCCTTAGTTCACACAGGACATCAGTGCAGGGGAAGAAAGATCTCTGCATCTCTCATCAGTCCCAAGGCAAGACCTGCTCTCCAGAAATCAACATGGTCCTTAACAGGTCAGCACTGGGAAACCCTCTTTGTAACAATTTGTTATAATTAGCTACAACAGAACCACCATTTTTAAATAATTGCTTTTCTTACAGAGCAAAGGGGGGACTCCTTCACCTGGCACCTTGATGTAAGACCCAACAATTAGTGTTCACAATATTCCAACCTTGGGGGGCTGAGATCACTTCAGCTTGGAGTCCTGTTTTCCCATGAGACCCAGCACTTCCCTTGCTCCCCAAAAGGCTATAAACCAGAACCAAGCCCAACAGTTCCCCATTCCTTATCCGTCAGCTCTCTCTTTCAGGATCTGGGGTACAATGTCATCAGCTTCCATATAATAGTCCAGAAAAGTATGTGCCGTGTTACACTGGATCATGGTGAAGTCCAGGAAAGGCCAAGTCCTAAGAGAGTCCTCTCTGCACGTCCCAAGGTCCAAGAGTCCATAGAAAGTCCAGGTTTACAAGGCAGTTACTAGCCTAGGCCGCATGGCCCTCTTCCATGGCAGACCAGCTCTCCTACAAAGCTGCTTAGCTGCTACATCATGGCTCTCTTCCTACACACCAGACCTTGTAGCCGACTTCCATCTACACATTTTTAGACCACGTGGCTCCTTTCTCCACACCAGACTTCATGGCGAACTGGTGGGGCCCCTCTGCAGTCTTTCAAACCGAATGGCCAAGCACCCCAAATGGCTGCTGCCTTTTGTTTAAATCCTAATGGTGACCTGTGACATGGTGGGTACCGTGACCAGTTGTGGTCACCTGCAAAAATCTCACGCAGGTTCTATGACCACTGTATGGTCAAAGTTCCTCCCATCTCCCTGATACCAGGCAGTTGCCACAACTATCTGCATAACTAAGAAACTAGCTACCAGCCATAGATATGCAAAGCATCTTAAAAGCTGCACTGTGTCCTTCCTCCAACCCCAAAAACCATGGGCTGTGAGGAATTTGGGGATGGCCTTCCCTCTCCCTGTTACGCTTTCACAAACTAAGAGTTGCAGTGATGGAGTAATACCAAACACCACAGTCAATAAAGAGGGCACTTTTGTTGATAGGGTGTTTCATTCAAATTTGGCCAAGTTCAGGATATGTCACCATTTATTATTGATTTTGGCATTCTGCATGGCCTGTATTTTTGTGGTTCTTTGAATTCTCCTTCAAAACACTTGTAATATCTTGCCAGTTCCTCGGTAATTTGAAGTGACATAAAATCTTTGACATGTGGCCATTTTATAATAAGAATTGTGGCTTTACCGTATAACAATGACTTGGCTAAAGAAAAAGCCCAGGACACTGTGCATCTCAGTGTTCCTAGATCCTTACCATTAGGGCAGATTTGTCTTATCTGTATTTTTAAAAAATGAAAGCTTTGCTTCTGCATTATTGCATAGTTATTTTCTATGTCCTGTCTTCATAAAGTGAGCCCCAATTCCTAGCCCTCTCATCTTCCTCTCCTTCCCCTCCTGCCAACCCTGTCAGGCAACCATTACCCCCTCCCTGACAAAATTAATCTTCTGTAAAAGCTGATACTCATTCCTATTCAAGTGTAACTGAAAAATAAGTATTAATGTGTGTCCTGTCCTACAGCGAGATTTTCTAGCATGTTGCCAGGGAACAAAGTCCCAAATTTAAGACAAGACTCTAGTGGCGGAGATTTCTAGGAGAAGGTTTCAAACCATTTTTTTTTTTTGCAAAAAAATAAAGGCTTTTTAGAAGTCTGAAATTAGACTTTATCACTCTGTCCAAGCCCATCCCCACCCTACAAAAAAAAAAAAAAAAAGACTATTTTTAGTAATAACCCATCAAATAGGCAGAGTGGGCTCTTTACCTATGGAACAACTCTTAAATTCTGAAGGATAACCGCAGGATAAGTTCCTTACTGCCAGAAGAGTGTTATCTGAGGTATAACACTCTATCTTAAATAACCAAACAACAGGCACACAGAATACACACACTGAGGACAAAAAATGAAAAAAACAACAACACATTATTATGTGATTGACAATGGCCAGTGTGCTGGGTGTGAGTGTGAAGAAAGGGTAGAAGGCAGCATCAACTTCCAGCTGCCACCCTCATCTGGGAGGGTAGATGCTGGGCTTTCAGAAGACCATGTTGACTTTCCTTTCCTGGCTCATTGGGATCTGTCATCTTCAATGGCTATGTTTGTCTTCCTGCAGCCAAACCTGAGTTTTCATGCTGAGCACATGGAGGACAAGACACGGAGCCTTTTGGCTTGATCAAATCAACAGGCTAGGTTGGTCCAGGCACTTCTCCTGATGCTATTTCTCAACAGTATGTAACCGGCACAGTCTCTCTGATCCACAGTTAAATTGCTAAGACAGGCTTTGGGACTGGGACTAGAAGACCTCAGAGTACAATGGCAAGTTTAAAAGGGGGAAACATGTATAAGGAGACATCCAAGGGTCTCAGATCACACCCAGCCTGCGTATCCAATCTAGGATCTTAGATGCAATGAGCTGAAGTCAACGAAAACTCAGTTGCCACCAGTTACCAAATCCATCAAGTTCCATCACTCCATTTGGTGCAAAAATAATGTCTGACTTTTTTAAAAGAAAGTTTTAGGTAGTATTTATTAAATTTGTGTCTCATAATTTTTTGATGTCACAGTGACTAATTTATACCTTAATTTTTCAGATTACCCAAGTATTGTTCATAATCATCTGCAATATATGCACCCATGTTTGTCCCATCTAAAGAACACATTAGAGATGTTTTATTCTATGAGTTTCATAAAGGTTCCAATGCAAGTACAGCAGCAAAGTCTATTCAGAGAGCTTATGGGGTTGATGCAGTGACTGAAAGAAGTTGCAGGAGGTAGTTTTCCCGTTTCTGAAGTGGGGATTTCAGTTTGAAAAATGAACCAAAAGAGGATCATACAAAAAAACTTGATTCCATAGTGTTGGAAGCTGTTGTCACAGCAAACTCCACCATCACCTTTATGGAACTTGCAGAACAATTTAGCATAGCCCATACAACCGTGCTATGCCAACTGAGAAGGATCAGAAAGGTTTCAGTAGTTGGAAAATGGGTCCCACACAAATGGTCTCCAAAGAATCTGAACAGCATGTTGCTTGCTGTGAATCATTGCTTTTGCGACACCCTCAGGCACCATTTTTAGGTAGGCTTGTTACAGGTGCTGAGAAGTGGATCCTTTACCATAACATTAAATGCAGCCAATCGTGGATCAGTCGTGGAGGAAGAAGAGTTCAACAACCAAGAGGAGGATTTCATCCAAAGAAGATCATGTTGAGTGTATGGTGGGATATGGCAGGAATTGTCCATTACGAACTGTTAGACAACAATCAAACAGTTACTGCTAATCTTTACTGTGAACAACTTCATAATTTGAAAGCAGCTTTGAACCAAAAGCGACCCTCCTTAGTCAACAGAAAGGGTGTCATCTTTCATCACAATGATACTTGTCCTCACATAGCTCGACTCACCAAAAATTTCTTGAAAGTACTTGGTTGGGAATTATTGCTTCATCCTCTGTATTTTCCTGACCTTGCTCCTTCTGATTATCACTTGTTTTGGGGACTACATAACCATTTTGATGATCTTAGATTGACAACAAGAGAAGAGGTTGAAAATGAGTTGAATTCATATTTTGCTTCAAAATCTAAAGAATTTTACAAGAGTGGCATTTATAAGCTAGTTGACAGATGGAATGAGGTTCTAGAAAGCAAAGGAGGTTATGTTAAGTAATAACTATTTTCATAATCATGGGCTTTTTCATTTTTAAAATAGACCTCAAAATTGGACATTATTTTTGCACCAACCTTATATTTTCTTCATCTCCCTGCTGTCAAACCCTCCCATGGACCTCTTGCAGGGCAGTCAGGCCATGGGGGAGAGCCAAGAATTCCTTCATCTGGAACTATGCCTTTATAATGCTGAGGACTATGTGCTAGAAATGACCTGCCTCTCAAAACTTATCAGTCAATCTTTAAAGAGAATTTATGACTAAATAGCACCCATGTAATTAGAATTGCACCCCTCCTCTCCTTCCGCCCTCCCACCTTCAACTTCCAAATATGGACAGAGTTCATTCCCACTTCAGAACACATGTGATGGTATAGTCATCTTTAAATACCACTTGAAGGTGATTTAATCGAATTCCATGCCCCTAGCCATGGGAAGATCAACAGCTGGTTGATTGTGTCATTGTCAGAAGCAGAACCAGAACACACACCTGGAGGAGTTAGGCAGAATAGATAGCAAACCAAGGAAGGAATGGGGAGGGAGACATGTCTCACCCATTAATGCAGCAGTCCTGAGCCTGGTCAGATAAGATTGGCAGGTGTTCTGAAAGCCACAAGAGACACCACAAGGAACACAGGAGGAGGGGAGCCTTTGAAATTCTGTGTATATCATTTCCACTACTTGGGAAAGGAAACCTTTGAAACTGTATGTTAATCCCATGGTCCAAAGAAGGGAGGAGGAGGGGGAACCTGGAAGCTGTCTGCAAGCATATAACTCCTAAAATCCAAATGAGTAGGGCATTCAGTCTATCTGGGTGCCCACTTGCAGCTTCATGCTCAAGGGTATTTCATAAATAAACTTACCACCTCATTTCCACTATACTTTCTGTCTCCTGCCTGAATTCATTCTTGCGAGTGTGATAAGAACCTAGTAGGCAAAGCCCCCTAACTCGGGTCTTCCTGGTAATAAAGGTATTAAGAAACTCATTCCTGTTTACCTCACTTTCCAATGAAATAGTTTATAATTTCAATTTTATTGAATCCTTGAAAAATAATAATATGAAACACCTGCTACAGATTGGTCAAGTGCTTTACAAAGATGATCATATTTAACTCCAGAAGCTGAAGCTCAGAGAAGTTCAAGGGTTTGCCCACAAACACACAGGTCTGTTTGAACAGTGCAGCCATACTAATTCTCCAAGCTATTTACTTGGGACATTCACCCTGACAGTATATCTAATGCCCTCGGTTTTATTTCTGTCCCTCTAGGTTAATATGTCTTAAGATTAAGAAAGAACTCTACAGTGTCCACATACAGACTCCTTCATATGAATCTACTGTCCAGAAAAAAACAATTGCCAACAAGGAGTGAGGTGGTGGCATTATATGAATAAAAACAAACAGAATTCTCACCCAAAGGGCATTTATATTCCACTCACTCCAAAGCCTCTAGGCTCATTTCCTTTTGAAGACCACCCATTTCATAGAATTTTTCACCCTGGGTAAGTCCCACTAGTTCTGAGTCTTTATTTCCTAACCGGCCTGAAACAGCGGGTACCTAATTATTTTTTATTATTTCCTGTATGTACGCACTTTGATGTTCTCAAATACATCAACTCATTTGATGCATTAGTGTAAATATGTGAAATGATTTTCATTCTATTGATATTGAGTCCAGAAGAGATTAAATCTTGTAAATTTTATATGCCTAATCAAAGCCACTAATCAAGATGTAAAAGGCAATGAAAAACCCGGCGTCTTTTCCACCAGGGCTAGGAGTTAACATTTATGTCTTTCTTGGTCAATCACCAACCGACTTGACCTGAGTGCCTTCATGGTTATTGAAGGAATGTTCTACATTATTGTGGTTCCCTAAGCAGATTGTATGACGCTTCTATCCCTTTCTAACAAGCTCATGTCGCCTGGCTGGGTGGTGCTTTGTGGTATATGATAGGGCTATATCATATATCTTTTAGGCATCTATTATTTCACTACATAACTCTTGGACTAAAAGGAATTTCAGGGGTCACTTGATAAAATAATAGCATGCATTGAATCTTTGTGACTTTCTAATACTTCCATCATTTCTAAACACGTTTACATGCATTAGTCCATTTGATCCTCACTATTCAGAAATTGTTCCTACCTTGAAGAGTTTTGTAAGGATGCAATAGGAATGTGTACAAGCACCTAGCACAATATCTGCACATAATTCATGCTTCATAAACGTAACGTATTTTTACTGTTAACTCTTTGAAACTGGTAGGACATGTGTTGCATTTTCTATCACACTCTCAGGTTTCCTCAACAGGTGGAGGATTCTGAGTTTTCTTGACAACCTTTTTGACTCCCAATTTGGCCATCTTGTATTTGTCTATTCTGTTTATTTCCAGATGATAGCTAAAACTCGTGTTGTTATGCACCAGCAGTCCCCAGTCAGAATTATATTGTGTTAGGATGAGAAATCTCTCTCCAACTCTGGAAATTGGGGCAGTTCCAGTGTTTTCGTGGCTGGCAGATCTGAGCAGTTGACATTGGGGCTTGTTGCTCAGGACTGCCTTTGGATTGCTCAACCAGCAGTTTATAGAGTTGGGTCAGGTTGGACAGTGGGGCAGTCTGCTGGCATGAGCTCTCAATTGGGAGCCAGGAGCCAGGAGTTAAAATCATCATCTTCATCTACTGAGTCACTGAAGACTGGAATCAGGCTGTCAGCCTTCCCTGCATGAGTTCTTGCCTTTTCAAAATGACCTGCTTCTGCTTCACTCATGTTTACTTCATAAAGCTTCACTACATGAAGTTAAAATCATTTTAGGGGATGTAGGCTTGAGATACTTATTTCCAGTCAGTTTAAATACTTAGCCAGCCACAGGGTGAGCAAGATGATGGATTAATTTTGGCAGTTAAACCCAAAAGAAGGTAAAAAATGTACTAGGATCACAAGCTTGGAAATCATCCCCTGTCATGTCCCTGGACTGTGGAACATTGACCAGGCATTCTCTCCATCCTGAGCATGACCACGTCTAGGGGCCCCAGCCCTTGAGGACTTAGAGCACACAGCAACAAACTTTTCCTCAGGGTCCTCTCTCCTGTCCTCCTGACGAAGTTCCAAAGTGAGCTCAACCACAAAGTGGGTCATATGAGTTCAGAACAGAGATGACAGCTATCATGGTAGGGCACTGGGGCCCTGCCCAACATAAATGCCTGTGGGGTAATTACTGGGATGAGACTTGATTTACACAAAGCTCTTTTTCCTGTTGGTGTGAATGTGAGGCTATTGCTTTGCTCAAAGACATCATAGCTTTACTGTTCCCATATCAAGATTGTTCCCAGGGAAATTTGGAGACAGGAGTTTAAAACTAGTTATTTATTTAAAAACTAAACACATATACTTCTCTACTGAGCAGAAGCACTGAGAAAAAAAACTGTGTGGTCTTCCCTTAATATCTCTCTCTCTCTCTCTCTCTCTCTCTCTCTCTCTCTGACACACACACACACACACACGCACACACAATATGAAGCAAAAACACCAGAGCCACATTTGGTGAACAAGCCACCACAACCAAGTTGAGCAATCTTTTTTAAAGAGATAACCATATTTATTCTTTGTTTGATTTTTTTGTGTGTTTTTTGCTATTTATTTATTTTTAAGTATATTTTATTGATTATGCTATTACAGTTGTTCCAATTTTTTTGCCTTTGCTCCCCTTCACCCAGAATACCCCCTTCCCTCCAGCAGTCCCACCTGCTTTAGTTCATGTCCATAGGTTGTGCCTGTACATTCTTTGGTTTCTCCCTTTCCTATATTATTCTTAACATCTCCCTATCTATTTTGTACCTACCAATTATGCTTCTTAATCCCTGCACCATTTCCCCATTTCTCCCCTTTCCCCCTCTCAGCTGATAACCCTCTAAATGATCCCCATACCTATGATTCTGTTCCTATTCTGGTTTGCTTAGTTGGATTTTGTTCTAATTTTTTGATTCTGTTGTTGATCATTCTGAGTTTGTTGTCATTCTAATATTCATAGTTTTAAACTTCTTTTTCTTAAATAAGTCCATTTAACATTTCATATAATAATGGCTTGGTGATAATGAACTCCTTTAGCTTTACCTTGACTGGGAAGCATTTTATCTGTGCTTCCATTCTAAATGAAAGCTTTGCTGGATAGAGTAAGCTTCATTGTAGGTCCTTGCTTTCCATCACTTGGAATACTTCTTGCCAGTCCTTTCTTGCCTACAAAGTTTCTTTTGAGAAATCAGCTGATAGCCTTATAGGCACCCCTTTGTAGGCAACTCTTTGCTTTTCTCTTGCTGCTTTTAAGATTCTCTATCTTTAACTTTTGGCATTTTAATTATAATGTGTCTTGGTGTGGTCCTCTTTGGGTCTAGCTTGTTTGGGACTCTCTGTGCTTCCTCAACTTGTATGTCTATTTCCTTCACCAAATTAGGAAAGTTTTTCTTCATTATATTTTCACATAAGTTTTCAATTTTTTGATCTTCTTCTCCTTCTGGCACCCCTATGATTTGAATGTTGGCACATTTAAAGTTGTCTCAGAGGTTCCTAAGCCTCTCCTTATTTTTTTCAATTCTTGTTTCTTCATTCTGTACTGGTTGACAGTTTATTTCTTCCTTATGTTCCAAATTGTTGATTTGAACTCTGGCTTCCTTCCCGTCATCATTGGTTTTATGTGGATTTTTCCTTGTCTCATTTAGCTTAGCCTTCATTTCTTCCCCTATGCGTTTGTTATACTTAATCTTGTCTGCCAAGTCTGTGGGCACCGTTATCACCAGTGTTGAACTGTGCATCTATTATGTTGGCTATCTCCTCATCTGTTAGGTTGGCTATCTCCTTGTTGCTTAGCTCTCCCACTGGAACCTTGATCTGCTTCCTCTTTTCAGCCATAGTTCTCTGCCTCCTCAATTTGACCACCTCCTGTGTCTCCCTGTGTCTTAGGTAGAGCTGTAGCACCTGTTACATTATAAGAGGCAGAGTCTTAGGTATTCATCAGTGTGGGGCAATTCGTTTCACCATGTTGTAATGCTGTATGTGGGGAAGGGGTCTGAGAGGGAACAGTGCCATGTGCTCAACACTGGCCCCTTGTCCAGGCACTTCTCCTGCTTCCTGTATGGGACTGGTGCCCCTCTAGCTGTTGCCCTGGTTGTGGTTCCCAGAGTGGGTGGATTTGTGGATGTTCTATGACTGTGGGGGCCCTCTAAACAAACAGACTCTGCTGAGGAACTGGCAGTTTCTTCTGCCACCCCAAACCCCACTGGTTTTTATAGTCAGAAGCAATGAGATTTTATTTTCCTCAGTGCTGGAGCAGTGAGCTGCTCACCTTGGTCTGGGGCTGGGCTCCCTTCTCAGGTGTCCCTCCCGACTTTTATCATTTGTAATTGGTCTTTCTACTGGCCGGCCATACTGCATACTCTTTGTCCCTTCTCGTACATGTCTGAATGAGTATTGCTTCTTTATATATTTGTTTGTTGAACTTCCATGATGTTTGACTTTCTGGTAGTTCTGATTGTTTTTAGTTTTGAGGTAGTTGTATTTCTTCTTATTGTTGTGGAGGGTGATGAAGTGTATCTACCTATGCCTCCATCTTGACCAGAAGTCCCAAGTTGAGCAGCATTGATGAAGAAGGTTTAAAGACTTCTTCTCCTACTTCATGCCCTAACATACACTTTTCTTGACCAGGGACATTAGTGAATAATGACATGTATACCATAGAAAGTGTTGTGGTTTTATTTTTTTTCACCATGGATTTATTTTATGTTCATCTTCATACGGATGCTTGAACTTTATTTTCTGACCAATTATAAGCTTCCAATCAAAGTTCCTGACACAAAGACACTTACAGAGATGCTCTGAATCCACCTCTTCATGTGACAGGTAATAAAAGAAAGACCCAGAAAGCAGAATCAACTAGCACTAAAGCTATCCAGCTGGTTGATAGATCATGACAGATGTCCTAACTTCAAGTTCAAGGTTTTCCCTATATGCCATATTGGTTTTTCTTCACAGGAACAATTTTTAGTATATAAAATCTGATTAAATTCTCCTTTACTCTAAATAGAGTTCCCTTCACTTACTCACTTTTTTTGTGGTTAAGAAATGAGTGATCTAACAGGAAATGGTTAAGGGAAAAGATAAGGCCTTGCTCTAAAATGAGGGACTTTAAGGTCATTTAACTTTTCTACAGTATTTGTGTCAAGTGGTTTGCCAGTCTCTGGTTAAATACTTTCAAAAATGAGAAATGTACTGTCTCATTTCAGACAGCTATAATGATTATAAATTCTTTAAAACTGAACCAGAAACACGCCAGGCTCTAGAAGGCAGACTTTTTTTTTTTTCAGTCACTATGCTTGAGCAGATGCCCAGGGCTTCTAGTTTGCCAAGGTCTCTGTGATGATCACAATGGTGACATTGGTTCAGATGACACCTCCCTTCTACTGGGGATAACATCAGAGCAGAACTCCCTTAAGGGTGGTGGCACTTGGTGACCAGCTCAGAGAACACTGAAATCACCCAGTCTTTGGGGCAGCAAGACTTAAACAAAGTGACAAAGTAATGTGATTGCAATATCAAAGAACCCACAAAGTATCTGCACTAAGGGGCCAGGCTTCTGCCCTAAGGAGAAACATTAGCTAATTTGTGAGGAACAAGTAATGTGGCACCCAGATCATAATCATGGATGACTCAGGTCTGCCTTATTCTGCAGCTAGTAACGCCCCTGATCCTGGTCACTGGCCTCTGAGGGAGGTGCCCCTGCAGGAGAGGATTCCTTGTGGGCAACATTCTTCCACTCCTTAACAAATAGGCATTGATGGCCATGCCTGGATTTGGTTCTAAATACTTTAAGGGTGCAGTGCTAAAGTCAGAAAATTTGGTTTTATAGTCCTAGCATTGTGAGCTTGGACAGGTCACACAACTTCCATGGATATTGTGTTCCTCATTGAGTTAAGTCAGAGGTTCAAGTTAGAGGGATAGTTGAGCTCAGAGAGTTGGCCTTATAGAGGGCTCCACATCTGAAGATACCCTTTGATCCACTCAATCCTCTTACAGTCAGCGGAAATTCCTGACAGATTATTTAGAGGGACTGATTTGGACTGTTACTTTTAATAATACATATCTATTAGCATATATTGAGTGATTACTAAAATGGCAGGTATGCACATTTCACTTAATTCTCCAAAGTTCCTGTGAAGTAGGTAACAGTCACCATCATAGAAGTGAGAAAACCAAGGTTCAGAGGAGTGAAATCACTCACCCATAATTACTAGCTGGTAACTGTGAAGCCAAAATTATAATCTAGGCAGTGTGACATCAGATCTCAGTTGCTTACTCTTTATAGTATACTTGTGTCCTATGTATATATATGTATGTGTGTACATATATACACACACAAAATCTTATTCAGCAAGAACTTGCTTTGTAAAATGAAGGCCCCTTCTTACCACTTAAGACTGTTGTAAGTTACGTATTCTAGGCATATATTCTAGAACTATGAAAGGGGGGGTGAGGCTGAGAGGCCAAGGTGACCCTTCAGCAATAAATAATAAGCATGAGGTCTTCATGTTCTCAAAAATACTATTTTAGGTCAATTTTGGTGCTTAGAATATTGTAGCACACTATGCCTCTCAGTTACAAATTTTTTAAAAATTAATTTGTTTGTTCATTTATTTATTTTTATAGAGAGGGGAAAGGAGAAAGAGAGGGAGAGAAATAACACTGTGTGGTTGCCTCTCACTCGTGCCCCCAACTGGGGACCTGACGTGCAACCGAGTCATGTGCCCTGACTGGAAATCGAACCAGCGACACTTGATTCACAGGCCGATGCTCAAACAACCGAGCCACAGCAGCCAGGGCCACAAAATTTAACTTTAAACTTACAAATACTTTTAAAAGGTTAGAGAATACCAAAGAAGAAAGCCAGGTCCCATGAAGGTACCATCCAAATAACACTTGTTGAAATTAAAGAAAAATAAAAATAATGCATATGCATGCTTCAAAAGTACAAACATGCTAACAAAAAGTAGGAAATGAAAAATGAAGGCCTCTCCCTATCCTCATATAATCTTTGGACCCTCTCCAAAAAAACAATGGCTATTAACCAATTCTTAAATTTCTTTTATACAAAGAAGTTCATACTTCTTACAAGCAATGTCTTCCTTTTTCATTGGTGTTTATCTTAAAGAACTAACCCCACTATTCCACATCTGGATTGACTGAGTTGGGTTTAATGCGAAATCAATACTGATATTAATAATAGAGTGATGATAACAACTGACATTTATTGGGCATGCATTATGTGCCACTCATTGTCCTAAGCAGTTTCTATGTAAGTATTCGTTTACTTCTCCATAAAGCTATATGAATTATTTTGCCAGATATTTTCATTTGCCCACTGCCTCCCCAATCTATTCTGTACTCTGATGTCTGCACCAGGAGGTTATCTGTAGGAAGAGCATCAGTAGCTCCTTGGCCTATGGGTCTCTGTTGGGTTCAGCCAGTGGGGTGTATCCAGAGGAGATAAGAGGGACAATGAAGAGATGTTGGGTATTTGGTCCCTTAGTATTTGTTCTCTCCTGATGGTCTTCTGGATTTGCCCTATCCTTGGAGCACAGGCCACAGGTCCTGTCCGGTGGTCCTCTCCACCCAACTCTCTTTATATGGAGTATATAAGAGACTGCCTTCTCTTCTCACTAGTTCAGGGGTGCTAATGGCACCTCCACTTTTGCCAGCCCTGCATTGACCCTTATGGCTTCCTTTACCCTCTTCACACCATTGTGAATTCTCCTTTTTATTAAACTCTCTTTAATCTACTAAATTTGAGTGTTCAGCCTGTTTCCTTCCTTTGTCCCGATTATACCATTGAGAAAACTCAGGCCAAAGAAAGTAAGTGCCTGTGTAAAGTACACAGCCAGCAGGTGCTGGAACCAGGATTCAACCCATGAAGTGGATTCCCAGAGACTGCTCTCTCTATATAGAGTAACTCTTCAAAGTGACACACCTAATTGTATATTCCCATGACACTCGGCATTTTCCAAGGTTTTACTAACAGGTACAATGTTTCTGTGAATATCCTTATATGTTTATCTTGATAAACATGGAATTATATCTATAGGGTCTATTCTTAGCAATGCCAAGCCAAAGAGTGTGTTATAATTTTTAATTTGAGGGACTATTGTCAAATTGCTGCACTACTTAATCAAAATTAAATACACTTATATATTGTACTTTCACCTGGTAATTCTACCTTGATACAGATACAAATGTAGATGTAGATATACAGATAGAGATAGAGATGATGGGGGAAAGAGAGAGAGAGAGAGAGAGAAAGATCAAAGAGATTCCTCATAGGGACATATATAAGAATGTTCATGTGGCTCTTTTTTTTTTGGCAGAGGTGAGGAGCTGGAGACAATTAGGAGTTCATAACTAAGGAAACTGGTGGAGTACCATGGGATTCTGTGCAGCCGTTAGGAACAACAGTTCAAATGTATCTATAATAATACTACAGCAAATATAGTGCTGGGTAAAAAATGTAAGATGTATACCATAATGTCATTTTTGTAAATTAAAAATACATCCACAAAGCAAGAATATATTCAAAATACATATATTAAACATGAGAAATGATTGCCTACAGGGGGTTGTGTGTGGGATAGAGGAAGGAATGAGTGAACGAAGGTAGGGAGGTGGCAGGAGGTAGAGAAAGATATTGTCGAATTCCTTTCAAGAAAGGTAATATCATTTACATGAAGACCCACAACGTAAGAGAGTGACCATTTTTCCACACCATTTCCAGTAGTGAATGTTATTGAATTTTAAAATAAAGTTTCCCAAGCTGATGGTGGTTATCAAACTTAAATTTTTTCCAATCTGATCATTTGGATTGCATCTTTCCATTATGTGTGGGATTGAGCTGTTTTTATGTCTTTTTCTGTAACCTGGGATATTGTACACTGCTAGAAACATCCCTTGCTCTTCAGGACTTGGCAGATCCACCAGGGCAGAGTCTTAGATCAACAGGTCTTCTGCCATTTACATGCATGGGATGTCACATGGCCATTGGCCATACAATCAAGGAATCAAGATTGAAAATAAATGTGGGTGCCAAGGCCATCTTAAAGCCCTCTCTTTACCTCTGAAGTCACCCCCTAATGACTGGCAACTCCATGACTTTTCCAAACAAGGAGTCCATCTGTGCTTGATTGGTACCCTAGCTGCATGTTCAAAGCATTTCAAACTGTTTCAAATTCACTCACACTTAATGCATCGAAAAGCACTGCGCTCTCTCTCTCTCTGCACTGGGTTACTTAATGTTGCAGGGCCGTTTCCATGAGCTCTTTTTGTTTAGCTGAGCTTTTTTTAAACCTTCCCCTCCACCCCTCTTTTCTTTCTCTCCTTTCTTGGAAGAAGTTGATCCTTTGCCAAGACTAAATGAAAATCTGGCTCCAAGTTCAACTCAGAATTTACTAGCTGATAAATTGGAAGTGGGGAGTGGGTTGTGAAGATGTGGGGAGAGTGGAGAGGAGGAGAGAGGCTTTCATTTGAGGGCAAGTTTAAACTTGGAATTAGAAGCTATTAAAGTGTCTGATTTGTGCTGAGTCATGTGGAGGCGGGAGTCAGGGGATGATGCTGGCTACCTGCCAGCCACACACGCTGCCCAGGTTGATGAATGAGCTCAAACAGGACTACAACAGGATTATAATTGCACCAACATTTATAATATATCAGTAGAAGCCACGTGCATGACACAAAGCAAGCAATCAGCTCGGGCCCGTCGTGTTCATCTATCTGACTGGTGCCTGAGGATTCATCTTTCTTTCTTAGACCCCAGATTCCCATTTAATTCTTTCCCTACCTTCGCTCATCATGACCCTTCCTCTTATACTTCTTTCCTTCTTCCAACTGAGTCTTTGTACAAGCCTCTCATTCAACAAGGGGTGAAGTGGAATCATGGTGAAGACTCCAAGCCTTGAAGAGTTCTAAGAGGACAACATTTCTGAAGATGATAATAACAATATTAGCTCATCTAATAATAAAAACACTCTTTAAAGGTAGATAATGTTATATCTATTTTTATAGCTAAGGAATCAAAGCATAAAGAACTTAAGGAACTTCTCCCAGTTTACAAAGTTAGTAAGCACAGAGTCAGGATTTGAACACAGGATATCTCGGTGCTCTTAAGCATGACAACCTTTGCCCTTCTTTCAAACAGTCTTACATCATCTCAGAAGTACCCACTCACTATCCCCCAAAGGATACCTTCCCCTCATGTTTCTGAACCTTGGCACTTGCTGTTCTCTTAAAAGGCAAAGAAAGAAAAAAGGAGGAAAAGAAGACACAGAAGGGCAGCAACGAGCAGGTCATTTCATGTCTGTTGTTCCTCCCACACCATTTCCTTGCTCAAATGTACTTCAAAGATCATCCAAACATTCAGCCACTTCTTCACCCCCCCCCAACATTTTATTGTGAAAAATTTCAAATGTGTAGGAGAGTTGAAAGAATAATATAGTGAACACCTCCTGAATGTACCTAACCATCTAGATTCTACAACTAAGTTTTTGCCTTCTTTGTTTCATCATATCTACCCCTCTCTGCATACTTTTATTCATCTGCCTGATCAGTTTGCACTTCAAAGTAAGATGTAGACATTAACACATTACACTTTTTTTTTTTTTTTGGTTTTTCAATTACAGTTGTCCCATTTTCCCCCCATTGCTCCCCCCTACCCAGCCCACCCTCTCTCCCGAAATCATATCCCTCCCCGTTGTCCATGTTCACTTCTAAACATTACACTTCTAAACTGTTTTTGTTTCCTTTTTTACTTTATACAACGTAAGGATCATAACTAACAATTATTGAGTGCTTACTCTGTCAGGCACTGTGTCAAGCCCCTTTGGTGCATTACACAATATGGTTTTCATGGTAATCCTATGAGTTGGGTGCAATTACCACCCTCATTTCACAGATGAGAAGAAGTGAAGCATAAAGAACAATGGCTGCAGCTAACATTTATTTAGTGCTTTTTTTTGGCAATACACTATGCCAAGTGCTTTTCAGGCATTATCTCATTTAATCTTTAAAAACCCCTAAGGTAAATTTTATTACAAATGAAGTTAAGACTCGGAGACTTAAGGTCCTGCAAACTAGTAAACATTAGAACCTGGGTTTGAATTGAGGAAGTCTAACTCCATGCCCTCCTATTGCCTCACATCCCTATTGTCACACTTTGTCTTGCTACTATATTTCTGGTTTTTGCTTTCATTTATGTTTATCATCAGACCATGTCATCTCATGGGAAAGAGTCATGTTTTAGTCTTCTTAGTCCCAGGTCCTCAGTCAGATACAAGTTGGCACTTCATAAATGTTTCCTGAATGGATTCATAAACAGTGAATTGCAGGAACTGAAAGCTTCATGTCTTAGAGCCAGTGGAGTGAAACAGTGCTAAGTTCATGACCACTGAACAATGGGAAGTTTGAACCTGATGTCAGCTATTGCTGCTGGTCCCCTGGGGCTTTCTTTACACTAACAGGTCATGCAGCCTCCATCCCACTTCACACAGTCTGGGTGACCTGAAGAACGGGTAAGCAGCCTGGAGGATCTGAGTGTTTTCTGTGATCCAAGCTGGAGCACACACTATGTCCCTTGGTTCACCAGCCATCGTTCAACACGACAGACATCAGGCTAAAGGCTGGGAGGATGCAAAGGTAAAACAGGAGGACTCATTGAAGAGTGCCTGCTCTAAAGAGGGCCAGAAATGACAAGCATATTTATCACCAGAACAAAAGTTATGATTGGGCACTTCATAGGAAAGTCAAACCTACTTTTAAAAGACATCCAAGAAAGAACAAATCAGATTACAGTGTGGGAAGGAGACTCAAGGATGGCCTGGTCAAAAATTTTGTTATTTGGGCACAGTTTTTGACAAGAAGAAACATGGCAGAACTGAATAAATGCAAAGAAAAATACAATCCCATTATGCTCCAATTGCTAAGAAAATTGTAAAAACAGACGCAGAAGGGCCAAGTTACCCCATGCTGAACTTTCACATTTAATGTTAAATATTATTAACTGACTCCTCTGGAGATATTGAGCATAAACTCCCAGCATGAGATAACGGACAACGATGAGGCTAAACTTAATCACCTAGTTTATTACCAGACAGAACAGCATCATGGACACTGTGTTGACCACAGCCTGGCTTCCTGGTTGAAGCTCATGCAAAGTGTCCATGACAGCAGGATACCAAGGCTCCCCTGGCTGGTATTGAGATACAATGAAAGGCACAGCGTGGGAGGAAAAGAGCCTGAAGGACACCTCAAATGGTGTGTCCCAGGCACCACACATAGGCTATGCAATGTTCAAAGTTCTTGACTAGATTCCATCTCATTCGAACCTCATAATGACAGGTATGAGAGCTGTTACATAGACCAGTTTTTCAAATGAGGAAACTGAGGCTAAGAAAGCTTGAGAACTCATCCAAGATTACGTGCCTGGGAGAGGAAGAATCGCTGACTTCAGATCCAGTGTCCTTGGCATTAAACCTCATTGATAGGATAAGAAGATCATGGTTTGGAAATGAATATGGCAAGCCACAGACATAACAATTCCTTTTTTTTTCCAAATCTGAGAACTTCACAGTCAGTGTAAGTGTTATTAACTGCCACTACTGGGGTTATTGAGTAAAAAGAAGTCCAAGAAATTTGAAAAGTTAGTCAAGCCTGACATTGGATAAAAAACTAGCCATTCAAATGGAGTTTACTCAAGAACATCTTTTGATACAGCTTTGTGGTTACATACACAGGCTCTGCTTGATTTAAATCCCAGTTTACTACCAACTTCCTGGCTGTGTTACTTTGGGAACATGACTTAGCCTCTCTGTGCTTTAGTCCCTTTATATGCATAATAAAGAAAATCATTGTACCTAAACTTGCAATCGTTTGGATTAAATGATATTTTATATGTAAAAACAAACAAACAAACAAAAACCTAGAATAGGACCTGGTACAAAATGATTGCTTGGTAAGACCATTTTATAACTTTCCGCTACGTGCTTTAAAGTTTCAAAGAATGAAGACCTGCTTAGATGACCTTACAGGATTGAGGTTTGTAATAAGGACACGTAGCATGAAAGAAGTCTCAGAAACCCCACAGCTCCTTGGCTAAGCCCCAGAGATCTGGAAAATTATTCTACAGACTAAGGCAGCTATAACATATCATATGACCACATCAAACAGCATTGGTCTGCTTGACTCCAAAGTACAAATTCTTCACTCCCTTTTCCTTGTGCTTTCTCCTTTTCATCTTTTCTTCCTTTTGTCTGTTGCAGAAGGTTGAGTATCCATACCCCTTAGTCCATGGCCTATTCTCTAGCTTGTTTCTTATTTATTCACTTTTATCGCCATTCCTTCATTCTATTCTTCTCTGCCCCCACCCCTTAGACAACCATATCCATTTGCATTTAACGTATATCTTTTGTTTTGTACATGTTCTTGTAAAATAGGTATTCTTTAATGCACCTATCATTTTAGAAAAATGGCACATAGTTATTATGTACCTCATCTGTTTCTTACTTTTTTCACCCATCACTGTTTATAAGTTCATCCACAAAATTAAATTGTTCATCCAGGCCATTTATTTTACTGTTGCTTAGGTCTCCATGACATATACCTGCCCTAGATTGCTTATCTAATCTCCACTGATGAATTTCCAGATTGTTACCAATTTCCTGTCACTACAAACAATGCTATAATGAACATCTTCAAACACATCCCTTTGTGGGCCTGTGTGAGATATGCTTGGGAAATATACACAGGGTTTATTTTAATTTCACTAAGTTGTGTCAGCTTGCTCTCCAGAAAGGCTGCTCCTGGCAACACTCCCAACAGCAGTGCATAAATCTATTCTACACTCTTGGCCTTCTTTCTGAAGCTTTCTAAGTTTGAATTCATGGTTTCTCAGTCTTTTTCCTTTTTCCACAATTCTACTTCTTTCTGTTACTGCTTCTGCTTTCATTTCCCACCTAGCCCTGCATGGCAGCTACCTGTCCATTGTTTTTTCGAATCTCCTGCACACCCCTCACAGTTTCTTCTTACTCACGGCTTCTATTGCTTTCTGTAGCAACAGTGTCTCTTGGCCTCCTAGTCTTTCTGTATTACCTCAAATACACTGATGGTCCTTTAGTCATTTTTCAGTATGGAACACTTCTATGAAGTAAGTTCTTCCCTTGGGCCATTTCTTTTGACTGCTATTGGCTCAGACATCTATTCCTGGTCCAATCAGATGCCTCCAGCATGCTTAAGGTCACAGGGTATAAACCCTGTGGGCATCTAAGGAGCAGGGTTCTTTTCATAGGAATCTAGGAATATGATGAGCATTCAGCTCCATGGATTGTCCAATATACACATTGATTTTATATTTTATTAAATTAACCAAAATTTATCAGTTTTGATGTGAGGTAGTAGCTGCTGTTCCCTGGCTGGTTTGGCTCAGTGGATTGAGCGTCGGCCTGCGAGCTACGTGTCGCTGGTTCGATCTTCCAGTCAGGGTACATCAGAGAAGGAAAACTCTGACTCCAAAAAACCTCCGCTGCCTTGCGGCATACCTCTTCAGGGGAAAGGCTAAGGGAGTAAACCCCGACAGAAAATCCGGAGCCGGAGTCCCTAAGGCGGTTTGACGCTGTAGTCAACACCGGCAACTCCTGCGGCGCACATGAAACCAAGCTGTATTGACTCCGTCTTTCCCTTGGACCCTTCAGCTGCGAAGAGAGGGGGGGTCTGCTGCATGGGCAACAGCAGACCCTCCATATCACCCTGCCCAGGCTCTGTAGCTTCATCGCAAGATGTTGATTCAACACGGGAGGAGACAGATACCGTGTCACTCCCGAGTCGGACTGCACAGCCATCCTCGGCGGTGCAGATAGACTCTTAAGAAGCTACACCATCGTCTCTCGAGACGGACGGCTGCCGACGACGACGAGTAGCTGCTGTTATTCAGGTAGGACATCAATCTCAAGCTTATTTTGTAAGTAAACACAGTAGTAAATAATCAGTTAGTTGCCCATTGCTTATCTTGGATCCCTGTTTTTTTCTCTCCTTATATTTCTTCCTCCAACTCATACACATGGTGTTAGGGAAATCCTGTCTTAATCCAATGGACATGTTATTCCTGTTGCCTAGAACATACTTCCCTAATTTCCTTTTGACTTGACTAAAGCAACTCCATTCTTTAGAAGAATTAAATGTCACTTCTTCAGAAAGATCTTTAGTGACCTTTATTCTGGGATAAATTTTCCTGCTAGATATATCCCCATCCTTTTCCATCACACACACCACACTTTATTATAATTGCTGTTTTTGTCCTTCAAGATATGAGCTACCTGAGGATATGGATTACATTTATCTTGTTTATTTATGTATTTCTTTTTACTATATGTTCAAAAAATATTTGGTTGTTTTTGCTGAATGTTAGAGCAATGACATTTCCAAGAGATGGAATTTAAATCACAGTCCAGTTATGAGGTCTGGGACAAATCATAGATCCTGCATTATCTACCTCAGAAGTTTTTATATATGAAATTGATTTTTCAAATTGTAAGGGTCTCTAAAAATATAGCAATGGCATTGGATGGGTACAGATCATTAGATAGTTTTATGTCAATCAAGAGGAATTTAAATGCCAGTTACTTGAGTAGGAAAATAAAATAATACTCTGATCCTAACATAAATTCATAAAACAAAGATTGTCACCAAAAGGGTGTGAGATGGTGTGAGATTGTCCTGTCTAGATTATTTGTTTTACCTGGAAAAGAAGTTAACTGAGAATCTGTATGACATATACATAGCTATATACCAAAAGAGCTAAGAAAAAGGGTCTTCTAGTCCTGTCTCTCACATATCCCAGAAGCATGTGCCCTTGTGGGAGGAAGCGCTGTCCAGCTACATGTGGTCTCTGAATGCTTACAACAGCCAAGAAAGATCCTCTTTGGCTGTTGCCAAATCAACCTTGGATTCTAGCTTCTCACAAGCCATTATTTCTAAGAATCATAGACTTATCAAATTCTCTAGTGTTTTTTTTTGTTTGTTTCCTCTGTGCCTCTTGCTGACCCAGTTCTTCTCACTGACCCATGAAGGAGTAGCAAAAAGAGATATTCATTTAGGGTTAAAGATTTTATGTGCTATGATCCAATATACCCCGCACCCTTCACCCCACATCAGTTGGCTATGGGGATTCAGACTCTAGACCTCTGATTTCCAAGTAGACTGAAGTTGTTCCCCAACACACATGGCTTCCTAGTAAGAAGAATTACAATATTTACATTTTTCTAGTTGCTGCAGGAATTAGAAGCAGTGGCAAAAAATAATCCTAATAAGGAGTCCTTTGTGACCAGCTGTTATAAAACAGAATTTTTCACAAGTATTTACTCTCTCTGCAGAATGAAGCATTGAAGTGCAAAAGTTCACCCAAGCATGCCCACTGCTTTTCTTTAGACCTTCCAAGAGACACACAAGCCTCTTATTTTTCAGGAACCATCTGGTCATAAATTGCAATCGATGTTAATTTATGAAAACAAATGACACCAGCCTACTCCACGACATTTTGAAATGTGAGAATTAGTTGGGGTAATAAAGCAGGAATAGAATAAAAACACTCAGACCCCAGAGTTGCCCTGGCAATGTCCCAAGCCACACAAGGACCCCAAGTATCCCTATTCCAACACGTTTTGCTCTTGCAAAGTTACACTTATTTGATCACAAGACACGAAATTAGCTCTTTGTCACAAAGTGTGGCAGGAAATTAAACACATCCAAGGCTCTCCCCATGTGACTGGGATCACCATTCCCTCTGCAGTGTGTACCTCAATGGTGATCCATGATGGAGAAAAAGAAGAAGCAGTCAGAGGGATAAGATGTTCATGTCATATTCCTTCTCTACAAGCCAAAGAGGAAACTTGGGAAAGGAATATAATTGTTCCTTCCCTCAGCTCTCAGGGAGGGTTTCTTGACCAGAGAGAGTTGAAACAGAACCATAGCCAGAAAAAGATACTCCAGAAAGACCTTCCTTTGGCAAGTTTAAAGATCAAAAGAGATCCCATCATTCTGCCCTTGAGAAAAAAAGACATATGAAAGGGGAAAGAAGTCTTCATTTTTCCTCTTGAAATGGTTCCATCCTGGGAAGTGCATTTATGGTAACATAACTATGATTGATTCCATCCTGCAGCCTTCTTGGTCGGTCCTGTGGAATAGGCAAAAAGGAACACTCCTGCTTATAAAAGCTGAGTTCTCCCTGCTCTTCTATTGCAAGGGGAAGTGATGGTCTCGGGCACTGTGACACGGAACCCAGGGGCAGAGTCCTCAGCACTAGGAAAAACGAGAGAATGTTCTCTAGACTTTCCCAAGACTGACAGGAGATAAACATACAAGCTGTGAATCATTCACTTGAGGACAGAATTGGAAGAGCTGATGAAAGCCCAGGGGAATGAAGGGGAAGAAAAAGTACAGGAAAAGATTTCCAGAGATAGAGAGAACAATTCCTCAGTGAGCCAGCTTGGAGAAAACACTTTAAGGGAGGCACGTCTTCACCCTGTCTGTGACAGATGTTTACTCACTCACTGTGGTGCTGGAGCCAGCTGTGGCTGACTGAAGAGCATTTTCCATCACAGATCCTTTGTAGTGAAAAAGAATAAAGTTGAAAATGGATGGCACCAGATTGTGTCCATGATTTATCATTTTAGTCCTGTCACCAAGAATCAAAGAGCTCTATTCAGGGAGGCTAAAGCATAGGGAAAAGCCAAGAAATAGATTTGATATGAATCAGTTATTTGAGGTCAATCTGGAAAGTTTCTGTAGAGTATTAAAAAAACATTCAAAAGAAGGAAAGAATAACAATCAAATGATCACTCGTGACAAAATTTCAAGGGTAAAGAATTTAATATTCTGAAGTTGTACAGCAGCACATTCTCAGGATAAAATGGTATCTCAATAACTTAATGAGGATATAATTCCTGGGATGGTGAGCTTTCTCCAGGGGTCATTTTACCCATTACCCTGACTCTGAGAAGAGCTATAGTCAGGTCAACATGGAAGCCCTCTGTCCTCATGGAACCTGCCCCTGTGCTTTACAGTATTCAAAAGCAGCATGTTTGATGATTGAACTTAGCACAACATTTCTTTCACTTCTTTCCTCTTCTGCTTCAGGAGTTTCTCTCTTCTGTCCCTGTGCCTAGAATACTCTTGTTTCAACTCCTCACCTAACTGATTTCTTCTCAACTTTCTGGTCTCAGGTGGAATGTCACCCTAGGGCTTCCCTTATGACCTCAGGTGATCCCTTATTATTTTCTGTTCCATTGCTGTTTACACAGTAATAAGTATTAAATATCATACTTTGATAATTATCAGATTATCAAAAAGGAATTCAAAAGAAAATTTAGGAAGTATTTTGAATTAGGTGAAAATAAAAATTTGTGGTATGTCACTGAAGTAGTACTTGTAATGGAATATATAGCACCACATACCTATATGAGAAAAATAAATAAAATCTCCACTTGATCTTAGCCAAAAGGCCAAGAAGAGATAAAATAAAATATCAAATTACCATACTTCAGTTTCCACCTCAAGAAAATGGAAAAATAAAAGCAAATTAAACTCAAAGTAAAATTTTAAAAAGGAAATCACAAAGATCGAAGCAGAAATTAATGAAATATAAAAGAGTAAAATAATAGAAAAATAAATGCACCAATGAAATACCATGGTTCTTTAAAAACATCAGTAAAATTGATAAGCCTCTAATCACATGTTATCAGGAAAAAATCAAAGAGAAAGAAAGAGAACATGCATTACCAATATCAGAAGTGAGACTGGTCATTTACAGACTCCACAAATATGAAAAGGATAATATAAGAAGATTATATACAACTTTATACTAATAATTTGATAACCTAAATGACACAAAGAAACTTCTTGAAAAACACAAACTACCAAAGCACATTCAAGAAGAAATAGCTTTGTAGCTAATAAAGAAATTGAACTTGTAGTTTAAAATCTTCCTGCAAAGAAACTCCATGGTTAGATGTCATCATTAGTGAATTATATTTGAGGAAGAAATAATAGCAATGCTACATAAACATTCCCAGAAAATTTTTAAAAAGAGAATATTTTCCAACTCTTTCCATGGAGCCAACATTTTCCTGATATAAAAACTATACAAAGACATTATAGGAAAAGAAAACTACAGACTAACAGCCATCGTGAAAATAGTTACAAAACTTCTGGACAACTCTCTAGTCAATCAAGCCGTGCTATGTGTATAAAGAATATGACAGACTTCCGGCCAAGATGGAGGCCTACACAGACATGCTATGTCTCCCTCCACAACTAAGGAGGAATACAACTACCTCAAAAGTAGAAACAACCAGAAGTTCCAGAAAATCAAACTGCATGGAAGTCCAACAAACAAAGATATAAACAAGAAATACTCATCCAGACAGGTAGGAAGGGTGGAGCCGAAGCGGAGAGGATGCGGTGTAGTGGCGGCAGCAGCAACGGCAGCGGCAGGCTGGTGGAAAGCACAGTCACATATTTTAAAAAGTCAGGAGAGACACCTGGGGAGCGTTCCCAACTCCTCACCAGACCACACAGCTCCCAGTCCCAGCACCAGGGAAAATCAAGCCTCATAGCTTTTGACTGTGCAAACCAGTGAGGGATGGGGCAGAGGCAGAAACTGCCAGTCTCTCAGCAGAGTCTGCTTGTTTAAAGGGCCCCCACAGTCCTAGAATGACCGCAAACCTATCCACTCTGGGAACAACAGCCAGGGCAACAGCTAGAGAGGCACCAGACCCATACAGAAGTGGGAGAGGTGCCTGGAAAAGGGGCGAGTGCTGGGCAAGTGGCATTGTTCCTTCTCAGACCCCTCCCCCACATACAGCACCACAATGTGGGTGAAACAGGTCACCCTGTACTAATGAATCCCTAAGGCTCCGCCCCTTACAACGTAACAGGTATGACAGCTCTACCTAAGACACAGAGGCAAACATACACAGGAGACTTTCGGCCAAGATGGAGGCCTAGACAGGCAAGCTCCATCTCCCTCCACAACTAAGAAGTAATACAACTACCACAAAACTAGAAATAACCAGAAGTTCCAGAAAATAAATGGAAGTCCAACATATGAAGATATAAAGAAGTGGTGCTCATCCGGACAGGTAGGACGGGTGAAGCCAGGGTGAAGAGGACAAGCTGTGCTGGCTGCAGCAGCAGCGGTGATGGCAGCAGGACAGCAGGAAGCACAGACACCCGTATTTAAGGAGAGGTGAGAAGCGCCTGGGGAGCACCCCCAGCTGCAGACCAGATCCATCAGCTTGCCATTCCAATGCCGGGGAAGGCAGACCCCATTGCCTTGGACTGTGAGACCTGGAGGGGGTGGGGACAGAGGAGGAGGCTCCCAGTCTCTCAGCGAAGAGTGAATGGCAGGAAGCCAGCTTGGAACCCACCCCCACAGAAAATACCACCACATGGTGAGAAGGGTCGCCTGGTTGTGACAAATGCATGGGGCTCTGTCCCCTACAGCCCCACCCAGGAAGCAAAGGTAAACACAAAACTGTCAGAATGACACAGATCATGATAGAGATCCCGGTGACACAGCTTACCAAACAGCAAATATCGAATCTAACCAAGCAGCAGATAGGAAATCTTTCTGAGGCACAATTCAGAGCTTTGGTTATAAGAATGCTTACAGACCTAACAGCAGCTCTTAAACAAGACGGGGACGGAATGAAGGCTAGTCCTCCTGAAATGAAAGAAAACGCATACGAAACTAGTGGTGAGGGGAAGAAAACAAGGGATCAAATCAACAAATCAGAACATAAGGAAGGAACAAACAGTCAACCAGTGCAGAAAGAGGAAACAAAAACTAAGGAAAATGAGGAGAGGCTCAGAAACTTATCAGACAGCTATAAGCAGGCCAACATCCAAATCATAGGGTTGCCAGAAGGTGAAGAAGAAGAACTAGAAATTGAAAAATTATTTGAAAAAATAATAAAGCAGTACTTCCCTAACTTGGAGAAGGAAATAGACTTACAGGTCCAGGAAGCACAGAAAGTTCCAAAATAACTGGACCCAGGGAGAACCACACCAAGACACATTATAATCAAAATGTCAAAATTAAGGATAAAGAGAGAATCTTAAAAGCATCAAGAAAGAAGAGAATTACATACAAAGAGTCTCAATAAAACTCTCAGCTGATTTCTCAAAAGAAAGTCTGCAGGCAAGAAGGGACTAGCAAGAAATATTCAAAGTAATGAAAAACAAAAACCTACAATCATGATTACTCTATCCAGTGAAGCCGTCATTCAGAATAGAAGGGTAGAGAAAGTGCTTCCAGGATAAATTAAAACTGAAGGAGTTCATCAGATCCAAACCACTGTTATATCAGATGTTAAAGGGACTTGTTTAGGAGAAAGAGGATCAAAACTATGAACATTAAAATGAAAACTGTATTACAACAACCAACAACAGAAGCTAGAGAACCAAAACAAAGGCAAACTAAGTAGAAAATGAGAATGGGAAAGGAATTACAGGTATGGGGAACATTATGGGGGAGATCAGCGGGGAGGGTGAAGGGGGGAAAGGGAGGGAGATGATGCAGAAATTAAGACGCATAGTAGGAGGGAATGGAGTAGACAGGAAGATGTTGAGAAGAACTATATGGACAACCAATGGGCATGGACTAAGGGGGGGACAACTGGAGGGAGGGGGTCACTGAGTGGAGGGGAACAAAGGGAAAAGAAATTGGGACAACTTTAACAGCATAATCAATAAAGCATATTTTTTAAAAATTTTAAAGAAATAAAAACTAGATAACTTGAACAAGGTCAAGTGCTTTATTTGGTACCTTGTTTGTTCATTATTTTCTGGCTGAGCCAGTAGTTGATTTAACAGCAACATGACAACTTACAGAGCATACCTCTGTTGGTATGCAGAAAGGGGTCCAGTGTAGCAGAGATATATGACTAGGCAAAATGTTAGGATCACTTGAATATCTGCTGGAAAAGTTCCTGTAAATGTCAGTCCCTGGTATGTATCATGCTGCACTGTGGTCAAGAATGGCCTGCCTTGGTGATATGGTGCAGTGAAGAAGTTTCCAAACTGAACTCTGCTCATTTCTGGGGAATATATGGCAGTCTGGTAACCGCTACTGGGGGTGAGAGGACCCCTCCGATGGGGCTTTCTATTTTCTCTCCTCTGTTTGAATCAGACAGCTCTGTTTTTTCTTTAGTTTTATTTGTTTTCTCTTCCCCAATTAGAAGCAGAGAGACGTAAAGATAAAATCAGAATAGAGTTAGAAATAAGTGTGTGTCTGTGTGTGTGTGTGTGTGTGAGAGAGAGAGAGAGAGAGAGAGAGTGAATGAATAATATACCTATTCGTAACTTCGGCACGGGCTTTAACTATTCTGAGCTTTTGTTTTCTCACCTGACATATAGTAGGTACTTAAAGATTTTTGTTGAGCAAATAAGTGAATAAATTAATAAAAAATTTTTTTAAAAAAAGAATATGATACATGACCAAGTAAGGTTTATCTCAGGAATTCAAGGTTAAATTAACATTTGACAGCTAATCAATGTTACTCGCTGTATTACTAAATTATCAAACTAAAAAAAAAAAAAGATTATCCTAATAGATACAATGAAGCATTTGACAAAATCCAATATCCGTTCCTGACCAAAGAAAAAACTAAACACACACACTGCTCAGTAAACTAGTAATAGAAGGAAACTGCCTTAATCAAACTAAATGGTGAAAGAATAAGTATTCTTCCTCCAACATCAGGTACAAGAAAATGATGCCTCCTCTAATCATTTATATTCAACATTATACTGTAAGCTCTAGACAAAACAATCAGGTAAGAGTAAGAAATAAAAACCATCCAGATTGAAAAGAAAGAAGCAAAACTTACTTTATTTTCAGACTACATGATTATCTAAATTAAAAAAATCAGATGGAATCTACCAAAAAAATAGGAATTTTATTTTAGCAAGCATAATTGAAAATTAATATTAAAAACAATATTATTTATAATAACAAAATACAAAGTATTTATGAAAAATTCTGACAAAAAATGTGAAAGACCTGTGCCCTTAAACTTCAAAACATTGCTTAGAGAAATTAAATACCTAAATTAATGGAGAGATCTATATCATGTCATGGATTGAAGCACTCATATTGTTAAGATGCCAATTCTTACCAGAGTAATCTACAGATTCAGTGCAATCCTAATCAAAATGTCAGCATATTTTAAAATAACATTTGACAAGTTTATTTTAAAATTCATATGAAAATTCAGAAAATGATGAACAACCAAAGCAAGTTTGAAAAAAAAAAGCAAAGTTGGATAGCTAACACTACTTGACGTCAAGACATTATAAGAGCTCCAGTAATTAAGACAGTGTGATATTAGCATCAAGATCAACAAACAAATCAATGAAAAAGAAAAAAGTCTAAAAATAGATCTACACAAATATGGATAACTGATTTTTTTAAACCAAGGTGCAAGAATGATTTAGAGTAGAAAGTGTAGGTTCCCAAAAATGGCACAGGGAACACTTGGGTATTCTTATGCTGAATGATGTTTTCAATCCATATCTCACACCACGTGCAAAAATTAACTCAATATGGGTCAGAGAATATAGAACCTATTCTATAAAACTCTAGAAGACAACATAGGCAAAAGCTTTTGTGAATTTGGATTATGCAAAGATTTATTTAATACCACATCTAAAGCATAATCCATAAAATGGTAAAAATCATACATTGAACTTCAACAAAATTTAAAATTTCTGCTTGTCGAACATCACTGCTAAGAGAATTAAAAGACAAAACATAGCCCAGTGGGAAATACTAGGAAAGAGTTTATCTGATAAAGAAGTTGTGCTCAGAATTTGTAAATAACTCTCAAAATTCAATTAATAAAAAAGCAACAATTCTAATAAAAATGAGGAAATGATTTAAACAGACACACCCTAAAATATGGCTGACAAATATACACACGAAGAGATGTTTAGCATCACTAGTTATTAGGAACATGCAAATTAAACTACAATAAGATATACACTCCCGATTTATTGAATCGCTAACATTTAATACATTGACTCATACCAAGTGTTGGCGAGGATGTGGAACAACTTTAATTCTCATGCTGGAAATGCAAAATGGCATAACCATGTTGAAAAATAGTTTGACAGTTACTTAAAAAGGCAAGCATACACTTATCTTAAGCCTGGCAGTCACACTCCTAGGTGAAATAACAACTATCTTTACACAATAAACTTATACATGGATGTTTATAGCAGCTTGATTTGTCAGTTCCCAAAGTTAGAAATGATCTGTATGTCCTTCAACAGGTAAATGGTTAAACAAGATGCGGTATATCTTAAACATATAATGGTAATAAAAAAGGAATTAGTTATTGGTACAATCCATAATAGATGTATCTTAAAATAAGTATGCTGAGTGAAAGAATCCAGACTATCCCCCCCAAAAAAGATGTGACAACCAGACAGAATATCCAGTGGTCTGCCCTCATCAGCCAATGGAATTCAGAAATTATTTTTTCCTTAAACCAATGGTAAGAAACACTTAGAAGGTGTCACAATTTGTATCACATGATTCTGTCTTTAGACACTAGCTCATTCTCTCTTGTGTATTTGGGATCACATTATATTATCCTCCGGCTCTTGAATAACTGACATTTCTTTAAACACTGACTTTACCCTACTAATACTACCCCCACTGGTTGTGGAGTTAGCCAGGCAAGTGTGGACACCATTTATACTCTTTGAGCTTCATTCAGTGACAGATCAAGGTCTTGGATCCAGTTTTTTGGATAACTTTCTTTCCGGAAGCCTTTCAAGTACCTTACTTGAATGTTTGCTCACTCTTTGGTGCAAATGGAGAAATACAAGCTTTGTTTCTGGGATGAGCACAGTCCCCTCTCTTGAAAGTGTACTCAGCTTCCACAAGCTTCAGTTGTGAATACCCAGGTCAGCCATCAAGAGGCATAGGGGGAGAGCAACCACAAACCAGTCATACAGAGTCCATCATCAGCTCTGAAACCACCAATGGGCAACAAAGCTTGAAAGAAATCAGCACTGACCACTGGTTGCCTTTTCTAGAAAACTTGTTTCTCTCTGAAGGCCCCAAGCTTTGACCCCCAGCCTCGGTTCTGGAAAAGCAGATCTTTCTTAAGAGCTAGCACTTGACCTTGTTGACTAAGAGCTAGAGAGCTATTCATTCATCATGGAAAATTTCATAAGCAAAAGGAATACATATATCTTAATTGTACCCTTATGTTTATATGATTTATTTCCTGGGAGTTCTACTCTTATTTGGAAAGAAATCTTCAAAAAACATACTGTAGCTTCCTGTACTCAGGTCATACTGATAAAATAAACCCTTTCAGTAGGCTTGGGAGCAGGGTAATTCTTTTTTTACTGCTTTAAGCAACCAGTGTTGTGTGGTCAGACCATTTTGGGAGTGTTCTCCTTCCCTGAAGGCCCACCTGTTCCAGCCCATTAAACCTGCCTTGAAGGCTGTCTGAGGTTTACCTTGTTTCCCAAAACTTTAGCAGAGTTCTGGAAATGGCTGCAGAAGTATTGAGGAAAAAAAAACAGGAGAAAATGGGAGTTAGCATAAACAATAGGAATTTAAGGTATATAACTGACTAAAGTTTCGCCAGGGAGAATTTTGAGTGCTGGAATATATTTTTAAATCTGCATGAATAGTTTAAGATTAAGGTCAAGCCAGGAAATAAAATAAAAATAAAGAAGATTGAATGAGAGAGATACTGATTTGATTTATTTTCCCATCCATGACTACCCGGAGATGCAGGCTAAGGAGAGATACTTGGTAACTAGTTTAAGGCAAACTTTCTTAAGGATGCTTTTTTTTTTCTCTCGTTCACTGTGCCATCTCTTCTTTTAGTCTTTGCCTCTCTCAGTCCCAAGCACCATAATACATTCATGTCATAAACCTGTTTTATGGATTAGTCACTTTCCTTAACTTTGCTTTCTTCTTCAACCTCAAACATCTGGACTTTGAATTCCAAGGCCTTCTGTTGCTTGCATTTAATACACTCGGCTTCTCTTTCTTGACCTGTCTATTCACTCCTCAGACTTGCCCCTCTACCATCTTAGCCCTCAAGCACCCAGAAATCAGCCCCAACCAGAAACAATGAACTAAGCCCACCTCTGAGCCCCCAAATCCCCTAGCCCCATCTCCTCTTCCTTTTGGAGTCTAATGATCATTCTATTCCTTATAGTCATGTATGAATCTACATTGTCTTCATGGACAGGATTACCTTTCTCAGGATCCGGGGACAAGCCCTCTGGAATTTCCTATGTTTTCCTTTCTCAAGAATTTGCCAGTAGGTAAGAATTCGAAAACAAAAATTTATACCAAGGCAAAAGTGCCTGAAAACTGACCTCATAGGTGACCCAACTGAGTGCTAATAATAACAATGCAATTTTCAACTCCATAATCTCATTTCATGCTCCTAGTCATCCTGTGATGTAGCATAGAGACATATTACAGAAGCTGAGGTCCCAGTTAAGAAGGAAACTTGTCTAAGGTGTTGCTAAGAGCTTTTTATCTCACTTAAGAGTAAAAACCAATCTCCTTAACATAGCCTACAAAAACTTGCATAGTATATTCTCTGCTTTTCTCTCTGATCTCATTTTCTACCACTCTCTGACTCTTCACAGACCTTCATACTTTCTGCCAAATTATAATTTTCAAAAGTTTCAAACATAATTTTCACAAAAATGTAAAATCAGCACATCAAATATTTCACTCAACTCATTACTGAGAATACTGTTAACCAGTAAACTGTTAAGACTGGTTCAAAGCAAAATTTGAACGCAGAAATATATGAATACATAAGAAGTCAGAAATGTTGACATGAATGTGATAATAGATGCAAAACTAGTTAATTTGTATAAGACAATAAAATGTAAAGTTTGGATCAATAAAGTTGACACACATTTATTTAGGATGAATGAGCAAGAAAACAAAAGATAACTAAATTTACAAAAATCAAGAATGAAAAAAGAGACATCATTATTAATCTTCCATAAATTAAAAAAGAATACTATGAACAACTGTATACCAATAGATAGATAACTTAACATGGAATAGATAAATTCCTAAGGAGCACAAATTATAAAACCTTACTCAAGAAATTAAAAAATAGAAATAGATCTATAACAAGAAAACAATTGAGCTGATAATTCTAAATTTTACCAAATATTCAAAGAAAATTTAATAGAAATCCTTTAAATCCCTTCCAAATTGTACAAAAATATGGGACATTTCTCAACTTATGTGAGACCAGTATTACTGGGTCCTCACAAATGAAGACACTACAAGAAAATAAAAGAATATTGGACTGTATCAATAAATATCATTTATGAATATAGACAAAAATACTCAATAAGAATCAGCAAACCAATCAAGCAATATATCAAAAGACTGTACACAAAAACCAAGTCAGACTTATTCCAGAAATACAAGATGAGTTTAACATCTAAAGGTCATTTAATATAATATACCATATTAATAAAGGACAAAGTCATATGATCATCTCAATAGACAGAAAAAAGTAATTAACAAAAATCAGACACTATTTATTATAAAAACATTCAGCAAACCAAAAAGAAAAGAACTAATTTCCTCGATGTAATAAAAAAATTTATGGAAAACCCATAGCTATCATATTTAATAGTGCAATACTGAATATCAGTAACAGTAATATCAAGAATAAGACAAGAATGTCCACTCTTACAACTTCTTCAACATTGTAGTAGTGAGTCAGAGCAATTAGGTAAAATAAATAAATAAATAAATAGCACCCAGATTGAAAAAGAAAAAGGAAAACTATCTCTATTTGCATAAGGTATGAATTGGCATATAGAAACTTCTGAGGAATCCATTAAAAAAATAATTAAAACTGACAAATTAATTCAGTGAAGCTGCAGGATATAAGATCAATATTAAAAGAGTGTTTGTATTTCCACATACTAGCAGTGAAAATTTTAAAAATGAAATTAATATTGCAATCCTATTTATAATAGCATCAAAAAAAATAAAATACTTAGGAATACATTTAATAAAAGAAATACACAATATACACTGACAATTATAAAATGTCATTGAAAGAAATTAAATAACATCTAAATAAATGCAAAAATATTCCACATTCATGGATCAGACAACTCAGTAGTGTTCTGATGACTTTGCTCTCCAATTTGATGTAGACACAAAACTATCTCTATCAATATACCACTATCTTTTTTCAGAAATTGGCAAGCTAAAATTCAAATTAATATAGAAAGTCAAGAAATACAGAAGAGCTAAAATAATCTTAAAAACAATCTTGAAAGAAAAGAACAAATTTTTAGAATTCAGTTTCCAATTTCAAAAATTACTACAGCTACAGTAGCCAAGAAAGCATAGTATAGGCCTGAGGATAGAGAGATAGATCAATGATATAGAACTGAGAGTCCATAATCAAACTCACACAGTTATGATCAAATGAGGTTCAACAAGGGTGAATAGACAATTCAAAGGGAAAAGAATAGTCTTTTTAATAAATGGTGTATGGTCAAGTGGATTAAAATTAATGAGAACCTTTAACCACACAACATACACAAAATTAACTAAAAATAGATTATAGTCCTAAATGTAATAACTAAAACTTTTAGAGGGAAATACAAAAGTAAATCTTTATGGTCTTGTGGCAGACAATGGTTTCTTTAATATACCAAAAGTACAAACAAGGAAAGAAAAAATAGATAAATCAGACATAAAATTTAAAACCTTATCTGCAAGCAATACCATCATGAAAGTTAAGACAGCCCTCAAAATGGGAGAAAGTTGTTGCAAATTATACATTTGATAAGGGACTTTTTTTCCAGAATATAGAGTTAGAAAAAGTATGTTTATAGTTGTGAATATGCAAAACAGAGTTCATTTCTTCTATTATCATTTATTATATCATTTCCATACAAACAACTGTAGACCCTACCTACTCCTGTATGTATATAAGGAATTCTTAAAACTCGATAGTAAAAAATAAAATTTTAAATGAACAAAGGATTTAAATAAATATTGCTCCGAGAAAAATATTAAAATAGCCAATAAGTGTATGAAACAATGTTCAACATCATTAGTCATAAGGGAAATGCAAAATAAAATAATGAGATATCACCCCACAGCACTAAAATGGCTGTAGTCAAAATGATGGATGATAATAAGTGTTAGTAAGGATGTGGAGAAATTAGAATCCTCATTCTTTGCTGGAGGGAATGTAAAATGGTGCAGTCACTTTGGAAAATACCTTGACAGTTCCTCAAAATATTAAGCATGTACCTGCCACATGATCTACTCCTAGGTGTATCCCCAAAGAAATTAGAACATACCTCCACACAAAAACCTGTACATGAATGTTCATAGTAATATTACTCATACTACCCAAAAAGTAGAAATAACTCAAATGTCCATCAACTGATAAATAAAAAAACAAAATGTGATATATACATCATATGACTAACTATTATTTGTCAATAAAAAATGACAATGTGGATAAACTTTGAAAACATGTGAAAGAAGTCAGTCCCAAAAGACCACATATTACATGATTACATTTATATGAAGTTCTTAGAATAGGCAAATCTATAAAGACAGAAAGTAGATTAATGATGGTGTGAGGGGAAGTAGAAGACTATAGGGAGTATCTACTAATGGGTATGGGGTTTCTTTACAAGGTGGACAAAATTAGATGGTGGTGATGTTGGTAAAACCCTGTGAGTATATTGAAAACACATTGAATTGTAAACTTTAAATGAGGGGATTTGATAGTATAAGAAAAAATTTTATCTCAATAAAACTGATTAAAGTGTGGTGTTTGAGGCCATGTTTTCTACAGGATAGAATTCAGTTGCATCACTACTGGACAAAATTTATTATATAGCTTTGAAAAGAAATTATTTGGATTACTATAATTTTTTTATACAAGTTGAAAATTACGCCTAGAGAGTTTTAAAGTAACTAAGGCGATAGAAACTCGGTCAAAATGGAATATCTCAATATACTCATGTAATCCCGGGAGAATACCCTAGACAATGTCCAGCTCTTCACTGAAAGAATACTCAGTAATATCTTGCCCATTTCCAAATCTCAGACGATTTATCTTGCCTTATCTTTGAAAAAGGCCTTTGTGAGCTAAATGCTCCGCTTCAAGCATTCTTCATACATATCTTAACCTGATTCATTTCCCTCTCAGAGAGAGCTTCCCTAAAATACGTATACTGGTTATCGCTTGCTATTTAACAAATTCTCCCCCAAAATCTCTGGGTTTACATAACAATTATTTATTACCTCATGGTGTTTCTCAGTCAGGAATCTAGAATCAGCTTATCAGGGTGGTTCTGGTTTACAGTCTCTCATTTAGTTTTAGTTGGGATGTCAGCCAGGATTGCTGTCATCTGAAGGCTTGATTGGGCTGGAGAATCAGTTTCCTAAATGGCTCAGTTACTTGCCACACCCTCTTAAGCTGCTTGAGTGTCCTCATACTATATAAGCTAACTTCCCCCAGAGCAAACCACCCAAGGAAAATGCAAGAAAGACACAGTGACTTAATTATCCAGCCTCCAAAGTCATACACCATCACTTCTACTTCATTCTATTTTTTAGAATCAAGTCACTAAGTCTAGCTCACAGGCAAGAGTGTGGGGCTTCACCTGCTGAAGAAAGTGTAAAAGAATTTGTGGACCTATTTAGAAGCATCATAACACACCTCCACATAAATACTCCCTCTGTCTGGTACTCCAGCTGCCTTATTCAATTTTTGTTTTCTTCATAGCAATCGATATTACTATATTAAACATCTATGTGTCAATTATTGACTTCCGCACTATGCAACAAGACCTATGGAAACAGGAATTTTGCATTATTCCACAATGAATCCTAAACATCTAGAGTAGGACCAGACATACCGTAGCTCAATAACTTGTTTGCTAAGTAAATGAATGTGTAGGTGAGGTTATGAATTATAGGAGGGGAACCAGGTTTGGACACTAGAAATTATGACTCCTAAACTGATATATTTCCCAACATTTTACCTTAGAGGAATTCTAATGGTGGAATGTAACTCAAACATGGGTTCTTGAGGGAGGTCCATGGAGACCTCCTCTACTCTTTCTGGACCCAAAACAATCCCTGCTGACTGAAATATAGCAAAAGTTTCTCTGTTCCATACATGTAAAGAAAAATCCTCCCATCATGTAAGAGTCAATGTGGGGGCTTGGAGGTGGGGTATGGGGATGTATATGTCTGTTAGCCCCACATTTTCTCCACTATTTATAAAGAGAAAGTTGGGGAAGCCCTGAAACCACCCTGGATCTCACACAAGCATTACATCTGGGCTTAAGAAGAAGAGGCTTTGCATGCTATCTTGCATGTTTTCTTTGTTCACTCAAGATTCAGCAGCATTTCTGAAGCCAAATGTTGACGTTCCTGGGCTCTGGGGAATAAGGAAATCCACATGTAATTAGGAAGCAGATTGTAATGGAAAGTACACAGGATTGAAAGTCCAGAGCCTTGTGAATGGTAGATGTGGTTGGGGAGAGAATAGATAACTTCAAATTCCTATTCAGGTTCTAATAGTGAATAAAGTTCAAAGATATATTAATATTTTTTGAATAGTCTTTGCAAGCTTCTTACCAGAAAATTCAAGAAGGATCAGCATGATAGAATCTAGGAAGATGGGAACACAAATACACACACACACACACACACACACACACACACACGCATGCGCGTGCACACACACACACGCATGCAGGATAAAGCTATTTCATTATCATTTTTGTAGAACAGAGGAAGGTGATTGGAGATATTAAAAACAAACCCTGCCCATTCATATTGTATAATATTAGGCATTATGAGGAAAATGCCAATTGTAATGAACTGGAGAACAGAAGTCCAATCTCTTTCCTATCATCTGTCAGGCAGCGTAGAGCCCAGAAAAATGGCAATGGCTCTAATGTAGAAAGGGGTTCTTATTTCAGAGATGATAGTGAAGTCACCAGCTCTCAGAAGGTGCACCATCCCACTGTGCCCTTTGGTGTCCCTTCAATGAAGCTCTAAATCAAGATGAGGGGAGCCCTGGTTTTTGGACACCAAGTCTTAGAAGCCATCTCATTAAGCCTGGCTGAAGGGGTGGCGATGAGTGTAGAATGGAGACAAGGAATTGCTATTTGCCCTTTAATTAATTTTCAGGGGGGGAGAAATGTCTTAAAACTTTCCATCTGCATGTTTGTCTCTGCCAACTAGAGGAGCAGCACCCTCAAAACAATGACAGTGATGATAAGGAGGAAAACAAAGCCACTCTGTGTAAGCACTGGCTCCCAACAACCCCCTTCCCTGCTGTGGCAGCAGAAGGAAAGGACACGAGACTCTCTCCCTCGGGAATGTCTGGGAAGTCATATTCTGGCTGAAGATCTGGGTCCTAGGGCTGTCACATTTTAATCAAAACCTCTTTTAGTACAATAGAGGAGGTGGAAGAATAAAAAAGTTATTGGAAGGCGGGGAATGACTGAAAGGGCAGAAAATTCAGATTCTTTCTTTGGGTCTTGTGATATATGCAAGCTGACAAATTAAATAATGCCAGAGCTGAGAAAGCTTTCATAGATGTATGTAGTCCAATGACCTCATGTTTTAGATGAAGAACCAGCAAAGAGGTTAAAGGATTTGTTTATAGTCACATAGTGGGAAGACTACACAAAGGTTAGAAGGTGATTGTTAGAGTCACAGACAGGGATGAAAGGGTCTGAAGAATACAAGAAACAAGGGAGAACAAAGTTGAGGTGCTGGCTTTAAATGATTTTTAGAGGCTGTGATGAATAGTATTTAGTGGCTATTTGGAGGATTACAATAAGGATGAACTCTGTACTGCTCCTAGATTCTGCCTTGGGAGACTGCACGCATGATGTTGTCAAAACACAGGAGATGAAGCAGGTCAAGAACTTGAGACTTCTTATTTGAGAAGAAAATTCACTTACAGTCCAATAATCAATTAGGCTTAGAGTTCAGGGCAGAGGTTCAATTTGAAAGAACAGCATTTAGGTGATAATAGAAGTCATAGGAGTAGATGATTCATGGGAATGAATCTGTAAAAGTGGGTGGAGAAGAGAGCACTTGAAGAAACCTGCTGCTCTAGAGGCAGGGAGAGAAAAAAGAACTGGGCCAACTAAGGAGATGCTAGAGGGGTAGGGGAGGACTTGGAGTGGAACTATGAGAGCCAAAGGCAGCTCACCCCAGCATCCAGGAATTGTGGAGTCCATGTGTACATAGCCAGGTTCCAGGACTTTTCACTCTTTCCTGATCATGATGAGGCAGGAAAATCTCCCATCCATTTGCCCTATCTTACCCTCCTAGACTTCCTAGGATTATAAAACGGGGAGGATACTGATGAGAAGCCACAGTTCCCAGATGTAATTCAGGAGGGGTGCCTCTAGAATCAGCCTCTACTTAGAGATTTACCTCAGTGCTCCATCAACTCCACTTCAGGTGTCCTACACTGAGGGTCTGGTATGTAGATGTATCTATTCAAGCCAGGTAGATGGCTCCATTAACATCAATGAAATCACAGCCATCTGTACCATCTCCTGTATAGGAGATTTAGATGGAAGTTTTCAGAAAAGATGAGAGGAAAAGGAAGAAAGGGGGGAAATAGAAGAGTAGGGAAGAGCAAGGAAAAGAAGTTAAAAGCAACATCTAAACAGAAATCTATGCTGTCTCTCTAAATTCAGCAAAACATTAATAGTAAATAGGCAATAAGCTTCTACTATGTGCACTCAACTCAATAAAAACTAGGAATACATATTTCCAAAAAAAGTTTGAACCACTAGGTTTCTCAAACCAAGGTAACATGCATCTAAGACAATGGGATGAATTAAGTCAGGACTTAAAACTAATGAACTAGGAGTCAGGGTGTAGAAGAATGCCAGGGTAAGAGTAAAGAGACCTGAGTTCTAAACTTGGTCCTGCCAACAATGAGTTGTGGGTCTGTGGGGTATGTCTACTCAAGAAATGTTGCCTGAGCAAATAGATGGTCAAGTCTCTACGTCAGGTCTCACAATTAACAGTGCCACATAATGTGTCATCCCCAGATGACAAAGCAGGAGCAAAGTACAGCTGGAAATCAAAAAAGGGAGAAAATATTAGAAGCTCGGGGAAAGAGAAATATGTTTTAAAGGGTGATTATGATGCTTGGACTATATAGTTAATGTAAAAGGATTGATGTAACAGAAATTTCAGAAGTGAAAGCACAGAGCAGAGGAAGAACAGACTTTCACGAGAAATCTAAGCATTCATTTTCACTAAAGAAGTACATGCAGGAGGCATGTAGCAGATAAGGCTGGAGGTATGGGATGGAGTTGAGCAAACTGATTGATTTGGTTTGCCATTCACAGGAAGCTATTGAGGGTATTCTGTTTTTTATGAAATTATAGTTGAAGTTCTGTAGATCTTTATGAAGATCAAGTCACCTAGATACTATTAACCCATGAAATGAGAGACATGGAATCTGGAAGGTCATTCAGGAAGCTGTTCCAGCCACTTTTCTTCTACCAGCCTTTGTTCCTTTATCTACATAAAGGAGGACTTGGACAAGCTAGTGTTAGATTTCCACTCTGTCCTAACATCCTGCTTCTAAGTTTAACTAGTTGTAGGCAAATGGAGAACAACTGGGCAGTTCTCAGGAGAGGTAAGTACCACACTGAATGAAGACACTAAAGGGGAACTGGAAGAATTTGCTATTGATTGTGTGTGTGTGTGTGTGCGTGTGTGTGTGTGTGTGTGTGCACGCACGCACCTCAGTACACACATATGTCTGTTATTTTTTAACTGAATGTTTCTCAAGATAATTCAAAAATTCAGCCTCATTTGATCAGACACTAACTTACTCTTTCTAGTATTCTTTAAGTGCAGAAGCTATGTATTATTCATTTTTTTACCTTCCCAGGTGTTCGGTGTCAAGCAGGAGCATTATTCATGTCCCATGAATGAATGCAGTCATGGGTCCTAATGCCAACTCTATCATAAAAGCCAAGCACAAAATACCCAAGTACAAACAGAATTTGAGACAAACATCCAGCTCTTTCATGCTTCTCTTGGGAGGCCATTCTCCCTGATTATCACCCCCTCCCTTACGTTGGCTTCCCCAAGTTCTGAGTTTTCCAAAGCATTTTAAGAATGAATAGCCATTCTTAATGCTAACTGTTCATTCTTTCAAAATAAAAAATTGTACAAAGCATGCAGACAAGCACAGAGGTATGCATTTATCTCAAGAAGTTGGGGCTGTCCCAGTGTATTACCCCCATTATTTTCCATTATGGGCTTCTGAAAAGGTTGAACGTGGCTCAGTATTCTTCAATATATTTCATGTCTTGCCCAGCCAGCAGCTCAGGAGGTTTGGAAAATTAGAGAGCCCAGTCTGGGACCTCAGATCCTGGGACTGGATTTCCCCAGCAGCCAATCTTTATCCTTAAAAGGTTCGGTTCTGCCAGGGATCCATCCTCTTGATTTCAGCTCAACAATCTTGCCTGCCTTGGCAGCACCTGCTCACATCAAACTTGGATGCAGTGGTGTTAAGGGAGGAGGTGGAATAAATACCTTTGCCTATTACTTCTTGCCCTCCCTGAAACAGTCAACTGGACTCTAACACTTGGTTTGGGGAAGAATTTTATCCTGAAACCATCTGGCGAGACAGAAGAAATATCTTTTTATATTCTGCTTCCCTCAGGAATACTGGGCCAAGAGAGATTCATCCTGTCTCATAAAGAGGAAATGACTGTGGCTTCTGAGGACATCTCATTGTAGGGCAGTGGGGTCAAGGGCAAAAGAGAATGGGACTACAGAATGTTACTCTGCTTCTGCTCATCATCAGCTTGGGGACTTTCCTATAGTCTAACAACTAAGGTCTTACTTTTACACACTGGTAAATTGAAGGTAAGACCCACATATGTCACCTTAGTTTAGTGAGGCCAAAACAAAAGAGAATCATGGCCAACAGAGTCCTCTAGAAACAGGCTCTTGACTGGGTTTAACATGTTGGTTTGTTCACAGTCAGGACACTATGGTCCATCCAAATGACCTCTGCACTAAATTGATTCAAAGTGTGCAACACAATTTCTCCTGCATATAATGTTCTCATCTTTCTCACTTCTACAGGACACAATATATTTTGATAGATAACTGCACATCAAATAAAATTGAATTGAGAGGAGGTGGCATCTAACTAAAATTTTAGTCCACAGGGGCTTGTAATGTATGAAGCAAGAGTCTAGCTAAACAATTTTATATGACACTACAGAGTAAAATGTGGTAGTACCTGTCCTGAGACACATTCACCTGTAGTGAAGGGAGAACACTCATTAGTGGCAACCAAAAGGCTGGGATATGAGTGGCTTCTCTCTGAGTTGTGGGTTAGATTTGTCATCCCTAGACGCAAGTCCTGCCATACTAAAGGTGCTACCATATCATCCTTACACACTCTTCTGTTTTTGTAAATTTATGTTTGTTTATATAACCTTCTCTTCTATCTTGACAGGAAGCTCATTTTGTGATAATCAAAATTAGTCAAATGGAGTGTCCACTAAATTACCAGTGAGATATATGAATAGGAAGGTTTGATAGCTGATGTAGAGGAAAGAGGAAATGGTCCTAAGTTAGAGACTGGGCTCAGGAGAAAACAGGTTGGTTACCCTCAGACCTGAGAAACACAAGCATAACATGGACTTCAACTTTCTATTTGGTACGATTCCAAGCGATGTGTTTTTCCCACTTTACAGTCCAAACTCAGGTAATGAGGTTGGAAAGGTTAAAGTAACTGAAACAGCATTAAAGACAAGGTCTGCCAGTGTGTCTTCCCATCCCAATATCTTGCCAGATATCCACCTTAGCTAAGCTGCTACAGACTATAAAGAAAAAATCCAAAGATGTCAAATAATTGGTTCTAACTAGGCCTATGTTGCTTCTCCTCATTTTACTTATGACTGGCTATGTAACACAGAGCAGGTCACTTCTCTCTGGAATTTTCCACATATAAAATTATATTAGAGTTAAGAACTGACCTACTAGAGGGCAAGTGAGTGGACTTCAGCACCTCAACACCCTGGTGTTGCAAGTTGAGTTGCTCAACCTAAGGGTCATGACTCATGACTCTGGCCATGAAGCATAGTTTGTGCAGCTACAACTTCCCGCTGTGCCTCCAACCCAAGGTCAAGAAATCTCCTTTCTGTTCTGTGTTGATTTTTTTGTCTGCATGTGTTGTTTGTTTTCTTCTTTGTAGATTATGAGGATTTGGGGTAAAGGAGGAGGGCTACTGGTCTAGATACTTTGTGGAAACTGAATTTTAGTTTTGAGTCTGAGCTCTTGGTTACACCAGGTACAAGTGTGATTTGAGCATTGATGAGTGAGTAATGGCGTATCTTCCAAGGCAAGAGGAAGAAGGAAAGCAAAGAGAGGGTAACTTGGGGTGACAAGCACAAAAATAGACACCCTAATGGTGCCAGGACCCATGGACAGGGCCCCAGACAGGAATAGGTCTCTATAGTTAAGAGCTGGCATTAGGAAGTGAACTCAAGGGGCAGTTAGTTGGTCCTTCAGCCTAGGGACTTCCCTTTATGCTTTGGCAGCCAAGTTTATGCAGGTTCTCCAGGTGAGGACTCTAAGAGGGGCTGCCCAAGTTGCTGTGGAAGGCAAAGCTGGCAGACTGCCCAGATACCTGAGATTTCACCACTGACCCTGGTATGTTGGCCAGGTCTGCCTCACTCCTTTCCCTCTTCTGACTCCCAAGAAAGGGTTGCCAGCCTGTCTGCTTTGTCTGGGAGACTTCCGCTGTGTTTCTGAGAAAGGCTCGCTTTGAGAAGTTCCTCCAGGCCTCTGGTCCTCCTCTGGTTCAATCCTGCCACAGAGAGGATGATTATTTCCTGCTTGCACCTTAAGGAAAGAGAACCCACTCACCTTTCCTGTGGGGAAGAAAGTGATGCTGGCATACTCTGTTTACTCTCCTTTCCCAACTGCCTCTCAAAGCTTACTCAAGCCAGGCAGCAACACCCACCTAAGTTTGGGAGGGTCACCACCCATCTGATAAGAAACTAGGGACAAGAGTAGCTGTAATTTCTGAGACCTTGACCTTCCTGAAAATTTCGTAGTGTGTTTTTGATGAGTCTTGTCTAAGTTTTCTGGCCCCCATTTTTCCTCTCCCATTCACTACTTCTGCTCCCTTTGTCCACGGCCTTATTCTATTGAATTCAGGTACCACAGTGTCTCCTGGGAACATATGCACTGACACCTGACTGCTCCCCTCCATCCCCCCCCCCCCCACAAAACCTCATGAAATCTAAAGGCCTTCAATTACTTCCCAGGACACTGCCTAATTTATTCTTTCTTTCTAAGAAAATTATGTTACATCTGTAGAAAACAACACACAGTCTTTGTTTTTAAAATTATAGAAAACTGAAAAATATTAAAATGGTAAAACAAAAAAATAACATCAATATTCCATCATTAAAAAGCCCATGTTGCTATTACGTAAAAATTATTCTTAACATTTCTCAATGTACAGAGATAGGTATAGTTTTAGAAAAATGGGATCTTATTACTTTTTACTTTTCTAAAATTAAAAGTATTATGTTTGATTGTAAACAATGAAAAAGACTCATGAAACTTAAGGAGTTGCTGAATGTCACAAAAATGTCTCTGTACCACTTGAGATAGTAATTTTTAAAAGAACCCTCTTTGTTTGGGGAGTGTGTGGGGATAGGGAAGGAGCTGCAAAACTAAGAATCACTGCTTTTTAAACTCTTACTTATTTTGGACTCTGGCTTGGCAGGCCAGCACTTGTATTTTACACGCACTTTTAAGCCGTGTTATTCAATAATAAAATCAGGACTCAACAAGTGTTCTAATTATTCTTTACACTCCTGCTTTAAAACTTTTCCATTGTCCTTGTTAAAGAAATAACACTAACACTTCTCCAACGGCACATCTCTCCACTGAGTGACGGGACGACAAAGGTGTACAAAAGACTCAGAGAATCATATTTCTGCAGAAAACCCTTTTGAAGGAAGCTTTACCTAATTCCCTTTTTCTTTTAGTACTAACAATCTAATAACTAGCTTCAGCCTGACTTCTAGAAAATTAGTTTCCCCACCAAAACCTGCCTATACCTTGTGACTTGAAAATGTTTAGCTTATTTTTTAATGGCATTTATTTACTTATGTTATGTTTTTATAAAACTACCTAAGCATTGGAGTCGGCAGTTATCACAGTAAGTAGGAGGTAACAGTTAAACAGCTGGGATATGTTCCAGTACCAGGGAAGTACCTTGTTTCAAACGCTATCACTACCCAGGTCTTCCAAACTTGACTTCTCTCTCTCTGTCTTAATAATTCAGGAGGTTCGATAAAATAGGTCAAGGTCACTTATAAAATTCTGATCTTCTCCTGTTCTTTAGCATCCTAAATTCCCTGACTCCTTGTGCTTTCCTACCATGGAAGAATTTTCCCTCTCATCCATCCCATTTCATCCAGCCATCCTCGTTGAGAGAATCATCTCTTTCTGCTATTTCACCATTCCCAGTGTGCTCAGATGTTGTCATGAATTTCACTGCATGTAGCCCCTTTTCTCTCAAGAATTCTTGTTCTTTTTTATATCAGAGAGTTCAGAGAGGAGAGAAAAGGAGCAGACAACCTCCAAATGTTCTGTCATAAGAGGAGAAAAACAGAGAAGCTATGAGCCCCACTTTGCTAATGATTTGTGTCGAGACACATTAGCTTTGTGTCTGGGCTCTGGGAAGAGGTGTTGACAGAGGGTAGGGGGAAGATTGTTTTAAACTTAATATCTCACTCATGTTAATTTCTCTATTCCTGGAAATAGAGAAGAAAGAGTGGGAAGTTGAATATATGGCAATGGTGTCACCTTTTAATTAGTGTTCCAAAATATCAGGAAAAGAAGATTTTCCCTGCATTGACAAGCAAGAAATAAGGGTCTTTTTAAAGATTGTTTTTTGTCTTGGACCAAGATTTCTTTGTTAATGAGTCTGAGTTTAATTCGTGTTTGGGGCAGGGGGAGTAGACGCTTGGGTGGAGATTGAATGGAGTAAGAAAAGGAGGAGAAAAATAAAAGGAAAAGTGTATTACCAGGTGCTTTTAAAAAGTCAATCCAAACAAAAATAGCAAAAGGATGTCTGTGGACAGCTATGCTGGCTGGGACTAGAACTGGAAAGGCTCTGTCTGCAGGGGATGTGTAGCAACAGAGCTCTGATTGGCCAGACCTGCGCAAAGAATAAGCCCATAGCAAGGACTCTGAGCTGCTCCTGCAGGCAGCTGAACTGGGGCAGGTCCAAGCAGGCCCTGCCAAGACATGCTCAGAACTATCCATAATTCAGCTTTTGGCTACCGTGGTTTTGAGTCCTGATAGCATTTGTGGTTGTTAGCTCCCAAGAGGTAGCACTGCTGCCTACCGCCTCTGCCTGTTGTCTCTGCTTCCCATGGGTTGGACTTGTATTTTCACAGACCACAAACTACTTGAGACAGGGTCTCACCAATCATGAAAACAGAGGCAGAGAATGTCTCGGAAAGAAAATTGGCCAGAGAGTCAGGAGCCTGTGTTCTAGTTCTCTATCAGGCATTAATTACTATGTACATCTTCCATTAACAGAGAGCTTACTATCCTCCAGGCATGGTGATATATATGTCACCATATTACTCCACAAGCCCTCAAAACAACTCAAGGAGATAGAAACAATTATCCCATTTTGCAGACAAGGGGAAAGAGTCAGAGTGAGGTGTGCAGGGGCAGGCAATCAGTAACTGTGTGAGGCATATGGATGTGCTCACATAACTGCTGGTTGGTTGCAGCTTAGTATCAGCTGGACAACTGGGCTACTTTAGAGGCAACCAAGTCTTCTGGCCATTTTGGCCTGAAATTAAAGCATTAGAGTGAGCCAATAGTTCCCATTATTAAAAATAAAATACCAGGAGAAAAACTGGGAAAAAAATCTGAATATTTTCAGTAGGAAATAAATAATATATGATAGACTCACAAAGTGAATACTTTCAAGCAGTTAAAAATGAATGGAATGGGTCTACATACATTAAAAATAAATTTTAGAAACAGTTTCTTGACTGAAAAAAAATTGGTTGTAAAACAGTTCTTGGAATGTGATGTCATTTAGGGAAAATTTTAAACATATAAAACAATGTTATCTATTGTGTGGTATATAAATCCATAATAAGCAGATAAAACATGGAATGGAATGATATAAAATTCTTGATAGTGGTTGTCTCTGCAGAGAAAAGGAGGGGACTAGGACAAGAGGAAGAACAAAGTAGTTTTCAGCGTTAACTATACGATAGTTTATACACACACACACACACAGACACACACACATTTTAAAGCTACCTTAAGCCTAAATAACAAGTAAATATTTCAAGTATGAGTGGGAGATGTGTGTGCTTATGCTATTATTGTCTTGACTTTCCTTAATAAAAAATAAAAAATAGGAGTCCTTTTTGCAGGTGTCTTCATCCATGCCACACTGTTTATGTGGGTCTAGAAATTAATCCTTGGGGCTGTTTGTTGATCTTGCGAACATACTGTAGGACCATGAGGAACAGCAAGAAAGGAAGATATCTATGCTCTTTTGAAACTAAAAGAAGGTAGAATCAAGAATCTTGTATTTCAAAGAAGAATGAAACTGGCAGGAACCTTAAGGATGTCACTCCATGCTGTTCGACCTCTCTCCTTTCTCAGTCAGAAAGCAGCTATTAGTAAGCTCTTTCTCTGTCCAGGGTTCCAGCCAACCTCGAGGGCTATCCACTGTATATTCCAAAGTAATTGTTGTAGCTTTGTAAATATTTCAGAAGTAATGCAAACTTATTCATGAAAACAAGTTCTTATTCCTTGCACCATATATCCCTTTAAGACTCAGGAAATAAGGGAGCAGAAATAATACCTCAGGTAGGACGAGAGTAGAGGAAGTTTCCAAGCACACTCTAACTTGCAGGCCGAGTTAAGGGAAACTACCTGTGTATCCCAAGGGGGAGTGTGGGAGGAAAAGAAAGAGAGAAGTGGGGCAAAGAGGTCAGACTTACATGTCCTTATTTTCCCTCCTGGGATGAACCCCAAGGCCAGAGGAGACATGGTGGAAATTTCTCAGGAAGCATAGAACATTTAGGGTGGAAACGAGCAGTGCTATTCCCCAAGGACAGCCTGGAGGAGCACATGAACCTTTTGGCAGAGCCGTACTCAAATCCATAGTCAATATGGCCTGGTCAGGAGCTCAAAAGGAGGTGGGGGAGTAGCTAGACAGGCAAGCCTATAACAGCACTTCTCACAACCCCAGGGCACAGACCACTGGCAATGAGCAGTGGACCCAGAAATTCACAAATTCTCCAAAGACGGGCCAAGGAAGTGTTGAGAGGGCCCTGGGCTAAGAAGAATGTGCCACCTTGCCCTCAAAGTCCAGCTGAGATCAGTGGTCACCAACTCAGACCAGACCATCCACTTCACAGTATAGACTAGTGGGAATTTGAGGATGCCATTTTGATACAAAGCCCCCCTTCTTTTCTTCCTCCATGAAGTCTCTTTGCCACCTGACCCCTTAATCTCCATGTGATCTTGGAGATGAGCAGGGAAGGAGGACAACTCCAAACAACTCTGAATCTCTTTGGAATATGGTGTTATTTAACAAAGAGACTGGGCTATCATTAAGTGGCAAGGTTGTTTTCCAACTAGTCAATGCTGTTGTGACTCATATTAGATCAGTCACAGAAAGACTAAAAGCTCCATGAGCCACATTTTCTTTGTATAATTCAATGCAGCGTGAATCAACTGGTGATCATGACACACAGTTCAGTTTTGACTTCTGTTGTAAGAATCAGTATCAGAGACCATAAATGAGAGAGGTGCATAGAAGAGAGACTTCTAGGGTTGTTAAGGAATTGAAAGTGTCCATGTTTATTTCATTAGCTCTTTAAATCTTCGGTTCTTGTGAAAACAATTGTTTTGTTTGTTTTAACTCAGTGTTGTGACTTAAAAGGCTGTGGTGGAAGGTATGGACTTTTTAAGTTTAGAATGGGGGCTATAGTAAGTAGAAAAAGTAAACAGAAATATTTTTAACACACACATGCACACACATATCCACACGCAGAATACGCAAATGAACCAGATGTATGCTCTGATACTAAACCACTAGGCAATTACTTGGACTATAGGATCAGCAAAGGCCTGAATCCAAAATTCAGCAGGCAGTTAATGAGCTTAGCATCCATCATCTCTGCCGTCCCTGTAATTCTTTGTTGAAATAAAATATAAAATAGGGTCTAAAAGAAGCTTGGCTCCAAGCAAGTAAGATTTCCTTCATTTGCTTTGTCCCAGGGGCTCTCTCCTGCATTTGCAGCAAGCCCACCCAGATGGGATAAACTTTGCAAACTCAAGCAGTCCTGCCAATGGTTGGGGTGGAGACAGTGCTCCAGCCACCATGCTGCAGGGGAGGCAAGAAGGCACACCACCAAGTCCCGCCCCCTTCACTGATCTGGACAGTGGGCGCACCAGGCCATCAGACCCATGGGCTGTCCTAAACTGAACTCTCCTCAACTCTATCCTCACTGCTCACCCGCTCATTCAAAATGAGCCCTCTCCTTGCTGGCTCAAGCTTCCCAGCCTTATTTGGTTTAAATTACTTCTTTGAACTTTGGTCTCATTATTTTTGGACCATCATTTGGTCTGGAAGACTTTCTTTCCATGGGTTCCTTCTGTTCTCCTTCCTTTTCACTCTCTTGGATGTGCTTCCCAAAGCCTCTTTTTACAGTTCCTTTTGGGTGGTTTTTATGATCTTCATGCATCTTAATCTGAGTAGGGAGAAGCTCCAGAGCCATTGTCATCTCCCCCTGGATTCCTTCTTGTTTGGCTGTTATGGGAGCTCCTCAGTTTAAAGGGCTTGGGGAACTCTGCTTCTTCAGCAGCTCAGGACCCAGCTCACAGAATGGCCTTTTCTAGTTTGATGTGAGAAACCAACTTTCACTGTCATCCTGGGCTGCCACCACCCACTCCCTACTCTCAGGAGCAAAACCATCGATCTGGAGGTGCTTTGCAATGGTCTAAGTTCCCATGGTACAATTTCTCTTTCCCCGCCAATAGCAAGAGTTTGATATGGTAGCTGAATTGGTTTAGATGCTTTGAGCTGCAACTTAACAGAAAACTGTACATCTCAATAGGCTTGAACAATCAAGGAAACATGTTATCTCCCATAACAAAAGTCCACGGGTAGGAATTTTCCAGGTTGGTCAATTCAGAGCTCAATGACATCAACAAGACCCATATTCTGACCATCTTTCTGCTATACCACCCTCACTGTGTGGGATATTCCTTGGGTAGTTAACCTACTGGTTATAAGGTGATGACCACAGTCTTAACCAGACACCACAATGTCCAGCTAGCTATGAAATTTTACAAGTTACTTTCTCTCTCTAGACTTTTATTTTCTCATCCAAAGTAGAAATACGTAGCAGAAACCATGTAAATAGCAATTAATGTAGGCCAACCGGTCTTCTAAGCTTTTTCATATGGCAATTTGATCTGCACAACTATGTAGTGAGGTAGGTGCTGTAACTATTTTTATTTTTAAATGAAGAAACTGAGGCACAGAGAAGTTAAGTGGGTTGCCATAAAAACACAGCTAGTAAGGAGCAAAGCTATGATCTAAATCTATACAGTCCATGATCCTAACCATTCATTTTACTGCCTCTTAATGAAATAGTAAGTCAATAAAAACGGTGCTCCCTTATTCATGAGCTGAGCTGATTAAATAAGATAATACATGTTAAGATTTTAGCAGAGTGGCATGAGCATAACAAGCACTCAGTGAATAGCTGGTAAAAATTCTACAGTCTCTTCAAGTGTATACCAGTGAGCCTGGTACACGTTGAAGGAATGATACAGTCCCTTACTGGCTTTCTCTTAGGCCATCCTCTCTCTGTGCCACATCTTGTTCTAAGACCTAATCTCTGGTCTACTTATAACTCACTTCTTATACTTCCCTAGCTCTTAACAGACCAAGGTAAAATCTCCATGAGTACAAAGTCAGTTGATCTACAGACTCAGCCGGTATCAACCTGCCTGTAACCTTGGGAATCCTTTCCAAGTCTTTCATCAGGCCTAAGGAAACTCCCCACTGCCATCAACCTATAGACTAGTTTTAAATCCTGTTTCTGTAGTTGTACAGTACTACTTTTTATTTTTGTCTCTTTAAAAATCATGAAGTATTTCAAATATAGAGAAAAATCATAGAGAATAGTAAAATAAACACATGCACCACCAAAGATATTTTTAAATATTAACATTATATATTTCAGATCTTTTAAAAATGAATAAAGAAAATAGTAAAGACATACTTGAAGCTGTCCTCCCTCCTTCTCATCTACTTTTTGGTAACTACCTGCACAGGTTTTTATATTTTTGGTACATTTTTATTTTTTAATTTTTTTATCCTCATCTGAGGACCTTTTTTTCATTACTTTTTAGAGAGAGAGGAATAGAAAGAGGAAGAGAGAGAGAGAGAGAGAAACATTGATGCAAGAGAGAAGCATCAATTAGGTTGCCTTCCATATGTGCTCAGACTGGGGATTGTATGCTCCCAGACAAGGGACCAAACCAGCAACCTAGGTATGTGCCCTGACTGGGCATCAAAACTGCACCCCTTTGGTTATGGATGACACTCCAACCAACTGATCCACACCAGCCAGGGCTTTAGTACATTTTTCAGTAACTGCCATGACGAAGTAACCGCTTGAGCTAATGCCAACCCTAGTACATTTTTATACAAAAATATTTACTATTATTTTGTGTTTAGTAAGTTTAAAGATAAATGGTATTCTATTGTATGGAAGATTCTGTAACCTGCTTTTTTAAAATTAATGTTTATTTTCAATTATTCTTTTTTTGCTCTTTCATGCTTCGTTTTTTCTCCTTCCTGCCTTTAGTTGTATTAATAAAGGTGTAGCTATTCTTCCCCACCACTGCTTTTTGTCCACTTAGCTTTTGGTTTAGAAATTAGATTGTATTTCTGCTACCTTAATAGTTACTCATAAATTTGTAATAAACATACTCAAACATTCATTTTTGCTAAGACCTAAATGTGTTTATTATCTCTAGCACACTTTCTTTTATATTTTTTAATTTTATTTTTCAATTACAGTTTATATTCAATTTTATTTTGTATTAGTTTCAGAGGTACACATAGTGGTTATACAATCATATACTTTAAAAAGTGTTCCCTCCGATTTTTCCACTACCCACCAGGCACTGTACACAGTTATTGCAATATTATTGACTATATTTCCTATGCTGTATTTTACATCCGCATGACTATTTTGTAAGTAACAATTTGTACTTAATTCTAGCACTCTTTCAAACAAGACAAGGATGTCAGTATGTTTTAACTATTGAGCAATACCATCACCAACATTGTCTCATGCTTGTTGGACTTTTAGCTCCACCTTTTAAAGGCAAAGTCTATATTATTTGATGCCTCTTAACTTTCCATCATGTTTGTGTGTGTGTGCATGTATAGATAGATACAGATAGATAGCATATTTGTATATATACAAAAAAGAAGAAAGATGTATAGTATATTTGTGTATATATATACAAAGTAGATAGATATATAGTATATTTGTATATGTATATATACAAAGAAAAGTAGATAGATAGATAGGGGAATTGGCTCACAAAGCTGTGGAGACTGTTAAGACCAAATCTTAAGTGTGGGGGAATGGTTTAGAAAGCCTTAAAATATATATAAATACTAAAATAAATGTAAGATTCCTAATTCATGGATTTTCACCTATTGCGGGGGGTGGTCTAGAACATAATACCCGTGGTAAGTAAGGGATACTATATATGGGCAGTGTGGAATTTCTATCTTGATGTGAAATTAGGGATATTACAGTTTTAATCTTCAAGCTAGCAGGTGTCTTGACCCGGGTCTTAGCTCAGGCATAAATTTTTATATAATTTATTGAATAAGATTGCTGAATTTTTTCAGCTTCTTTATGACTTGATAACCAAGGCAAGGATGGGGCTCCTTATACTCATTATTACACTAGCAGAATTGAATATATAGATGCCTCTGCCTTCTTTTTTGACCAGTGACCCACAGGACTGGAGTTTCAGTCACATTTATTGTACATGTTTGTTATTTGATTGATCACTAAGGTGTGTCAGAAGCAGAGTGAAAGCCTCAGATGTGAACTGACAATACCATTTTGGCTAGAATTCTCCCATTTCTATTGTTTTTCAAGCTCTGTTGTTATAGCTTTTCTAGTGTTTCTCTCCATACTCTAAAAATTCTCTGGACCCTTTTGATGGAAACAGTGTTTTTAATTGCCTATTTTCCGGTCAAGTCCCCAAAAAGAAACTACATACTGAAATGGCATGACTGAGGAGAGTTTATTAAAGGGTCTACTTATGAGGATGTGGTCAGAGTTCAAGGAAATCAGAAGGAATTGGTGAAACTCTCAAAACTAGCAACAGCATAAAACCAATAGCACTCCTAGGCCTGAGGAAGCAAACAGAAAAGAAGCAACTAACAGACTAGTACAGAGTTAGAGCTGTGGCTATAAGAGATAGCTGCCTGGCAGGGTCTGTTGCCTTTGACAGAAAAACATGGTCCTCTGCCAAACCTTAACCTGCCAAGGACAGAGACAAGGGAGCAAATATCCCCAACTCCTTCTCTTTTTCTTTGATCTGTCAGTGCTTCCCATTAGACAAACTCAGCTGGAACCCAGGCCGCAAGGGATGCCTTAACATCGTCACAAAAGGTCAGCCTCTCAGGGTCCAAGCAGGGTGGAAAAGGGTAAAGGGTGGATCTGGATGTGGTAAATAAAGCAGATCCAAAATATTGCATATCCCAAGACTATACATTTCTCAAGTCGCTTCCATCTTAAAAATATATAAGTTAGTTATCTCCCTTTTTCACGTCCCCTCTTTAGCTTACTGCCTTTTGCTCTTTTTCTTTCACAGGTCATTTCTTGAAGGAGCTGTCTAAATGCATCATCTGCAATTTATTCCTATTCACTCCTTAAACTGCTATAGTCCAGTTTACAAAGCCTGAGATTTCTCTTAAGGAAGTTGCTTATTTCCTGCTGAATTATAAACTCAGTCTAAACTTTTTAACTCTTACTAATTTCATTGAGACTCCCCTTTCCTAAAGCACACTTCTCTCTTGGCTTCTATGCCATTACTTCCTTCCAGTCCTTCTCTTATAGGACTGCAATGGTAGCAAGTAGAAGGAGCAGCTCCCTGGGCTGAAGAAGCAGCCTCCATGTAAAACCTAAAGGCCATCAGCATGTTGCAGCAGAAGAAATAGCATGTGTAATGTCCATGAATTCTTATTTGTCATCAGTGGCTGTACCATTAACCCTCAAACTCTACAAAGTCACTCTTTAAAATAGAAAAAGCTGAAGTGATCTTGAAGGAATGTAATTTTCCATAGCAAAGACATATAGAAACCTTCAGAGAGAGAGATATTTGTTTAAAAAGATATGTAAATCTCAGCCTTCCGTCAACACTCCATTTATTTGGTGTGACCCTATTCACCCAGGCCACTTCTTCTCCCCTTCAGATCCTCAGTTTGTAGCAGTGAGCATTATCAGCTGACAGCACTCCATCCACAGGACATTAGAACTGTAGAATGCTAACCAGAGACAGGGCCATCAGTGAGTTCCATCCTGGCAGGTTGCACCCCCATGTTGTCCTTTTGTTCCTCTGACATGTGAGGGAGGTGAGAAGAGAAAAGTAGGGTGGAAGAAGAAGAGGTGCTAAAGATTGAACAGGCAGGTGGAATTCAAAGTCCTTTTTTCCAAATTAAAGAGACATATTTTCTGCCAGGGCTTCTGGGCACTGATACAACAATAAGCCAAACTCCCGCATTCAGTTCCTTGCAAATGGGATCCACCTACCCACCTTGGAGCATGGACAGAACGCATTTGAGGAGCCCAATGGAAAAAGCTGAGTATGGCTGGGCAGACCCACACAGGCCTGTGCCTTTGGATCCCTTTGAGTTCCCTCCCTGGGAGTGCTTGACAAATATGTAGCACTAAGAGGCTGTCCAAGGAATGCAGCCATCTCAGCCATTCATTACCAAGGCTCAAAACCACCAGGCAGGAAGAGCAGACAGAGAGAGCTGGGTAGGATCTGTCTCCGGTGAGGTTTGGAAACAGGAGATGCCCCTGACTGAGCAGGCTGAATTGATGTGGTCTGGCCTAAGGGCAAGGGAATGGACAGAATGACCTTCACAGCTCTCAGCCAGCCTGGTGGGTCTATGAAAAGAGACCTTTGATTCATTCTCGGGCTCTACCCAAGTGACTCTGAAAATATTCCTAGACAGTTGCCAGGAGAGTCAATGGTGGGTGAAACAAAGAACCAAGAGCCAAGATTCGGGGTTTAAAGCCATTCCTTTCAGCACCCCCACTTAAGTGTTTTCCTTTACGACTGTTTGCCAATTCCCTTTCTCTGATAAACTCTAAGACCCCTGAGGGCAGAGGCTCTTTCCTTTTTTAAGGCTGTGCTGCCTTAAAAAGAAGAGTTTAATTCAAGATCATTTCTCTGATTCTCAATTTGTCAGCCACAGGGCTCTGAAGAGGCTGAGTGGATTAGAGATGGCAAGAATGACGAGGAGGAATAAACCTGGAATCATAATGATTACTCATTTATGTTCTTCCTATTTATATTCAACTTTGACGTCCATTAAAAAGAAAGGGGGTTAGTCAAATATTGTAGACACATTGCCATCCCAGATCCAGAAAACCAAAATTTTTGCCTAGAATAAGATTTCATTAAACATGAAGGTTAAATAGGGATCCAAATCTAGTACCTGTCTGCATCTGGACTCATCTGAGTCCTGTTGAGTTGGCTCTGTGCAGACAGACAGATATGTTGAAGAAGTAACAGCAATAGGTCAGGTAGGGCTAGTCAGAGAGAATGAATCAGGTGAGCTCTCCCACAGGATGAAGTTTTGGGTAAGGATTATGGATAAGGAGGAAAGTTGGAATAAGGAGACACAAGGATAGTTCTCTGCACATAGTGATGGGCAGTAGATGGATGCATGGAGGCCAAGGCACACAGATAAGGACCAGAAAGCATTTTAGCAGAGGCTACAAATAATAGGAAGTGGATCCATAGTGAAATTGGGCTCGGGATGGGGAGGGCAGTGGTGAGGAAGTGGAGAAAGGCAGCCGTTAAGGGTTCAAACTCAAGAAATCAGATTTAATATAAGGGGCCCTACAAAGCCAAGTTGGAAATCCATCCAAATATTGGTGAAGACATGCCAGAAAATGTGATCTCTCAAGGAAGATCGTGGGAACTCTGCTGATGCCTGAGGGTTTCCAGCACAGGCGGATCAAGGAGAGGAGAGATGCTTTCTCAGAAGAGCTCATAGTCTGGTGGAGGTGAGATAAGCAACCAGCAAGTGAGGGCATGCTCTTCTAATCAAGCTTTTTAGAGAGATCTGCCCGTTTTAGAAAAATGACAACAACAACAACAACAAAAAAACGTTCTTCGGGTTGGGATGGGTATAAAAGGGGTGTGAGTTACATCTGATAGCGCCAAGTGTTTGGGAAAGAACACTGGGGAAGTTAACAATAGAGGAAAGTCGCTGCATAAACATTCTTCACTGTACTGGGCACCTGAGACTGAGAGCTGGCACGAGTGCTTGTCCTTGGTGCTTGATGGCTGTCCTATACCCACAGCACAGAAAACCCATGATGTACAGCAGGCTCATTTCAAAAGTCCAACTTCTCCAGTCTGCATTAGTTTTGTTTTGTTTTGTTTTAATGGTTTTTACATGTTTATTTTAAGCACAGTTTTTGGTACTAGGAGGGACCAGGATGGATGTTTCTGCCCTAGAAAAGATTCGTGCATTCTAACAAAAGAAATGGAAGCTAAACAAGTAAGCATACAATTAAGAGCATTTCAAGTGATGCCAAATACTATGAAGGAAATAAAATATCTCGGCTGCACAAGGGAGGAAGTGACATGCTAGAGCGTTGTAGACAACACAGGGGCAGGGGAAGGGGCAAGGGCCTGTCCAAGGAGTCGGTATTTGTGCTGAGACTGGAATGGCAATAAAGGGCAGCCAGGGGACCCAAGGGAGAGCCAGAGGGAGAAAGCCTTCTGGGAAATAGGAGCAGAATGTTTAAAGACATAACGTGGTGTTGGGATTTATAAAAAGGAAATTAATAAAGTGATAGTCACTGCTCAGTGTTCATTGTTAAAAAGTGATGGCTGTGGCTAAGATGTCACACATACAAATGGACGTGGAGAAGACAAAAGTAATATAGTGAATGCTTAAGTGGGACTTAACAGAAGTCAAGATTAAAAGAGACAAAGAGAACTAGACAGCCGGGGAGCAGCATGTTCCCTGTGTGTGTGTAACTCCTAGTTAATTGGCTTATGCTCACAGAACCTGTGAGAGCGTGGTCACTGAGTTCATGCCTGCATGCTGCTCTGGGGGACAATTTCCAAGACCCTGAGTAGAGGCTGAATCCATCTCACAGAAAGCAATTTAGAAAAGCAGAGAGAAAGAACAGTGAGCAGGAGCCTGGGACCTCCCCACTCTCCAGGGTGATGATCACTGCCCATGCTTTCAGGGTCTGTCCTTCTGCAAGATGGCCACAGCCTCAAGGCCCAGGACTATGCTCACTGTGTGTTCACAATGTAGCTACTGTGACCACGTCAAGCAAGAGAGCAGGGATTCTCTCCATGCTTTCAGCCTTTGTTATTATTTCAAGTCAAGGAGATAGGATTATGGTTGGCACTGAATGCCAGACTCGTTTCCAAAACCCTTGCACTTCAGGGCTGGCTGTCTCACCAACAATTCATATTATTTTCCCACTTCACACTTCAGTTTACCACATATAAATTTAGGAGACTGGATGCCTGATATCTAAGGGCTCTTACAGCTCTGGCAGTCTCATAGAATATAGGAGGTCTATAATTAAAGGAGATACATGGGAATGCTTAGCAGCTACAGCATAGCAACATCAAAACATCAAGTGATCATGGACATGGACAACGGGGAGGGATATGATTGCGGGAGAGGGGGTGGGTTGGGTGGGGGAGAGAAATTGGGGGAAAAGGGGACAACTGTAATTGAAAAACCAAAAATAAATAAAAAAAAAAAAAACATCAAGTGAACTAGGAAGATCAGGTACTTTGATTAGGAAAGTGTTGGGCTGCAAGTAAGAGAAATGTAAGTCACGACAGGTTAAGTTAAAAATGGAACTAGAGAGAATTATGCTTAGTAAAATAAGCCAGGCAAAGGAGGCAAAATACCATATGATATCACCTAATACAGGAAACTAAAGAGCAACACAAACAAACGAAGTAATTGGACAAAGAGTAGAATAGTAGTCAGTAGGGGGAAGGCGGGAGGGAGAGAAGGGGGATAAGTAAGGGAAGGGTCTAGTCAAGGAACGTGTATAAATGACTCATGGACATGGACAACGGGGAGGGATATGATTTCAGGAGAGAGGGTGGGCTGGGTCGGGGGGAGCAATGAGGAAAAATGGGACAACTGTAATTGAAAAACCAAAAAATAAAAGAAATAAAAATAAAGAAAAATAAATAAATAAAATGCACCCACAAAAAAAAGGGGGGGGGTTGATTTTTCTCTTATAACAATAAACTGAATTGCTACAACACAGGGTCTAACATGATTAGGAAAGAAGTAAACATGGGTTACAGGGGACTTGTTATCAACTAATGTACTCGGGGCAAAAAAGAAACATGATGCTGTCTGAGATATCACTCAAGCAGTGGGTTGAGAGTGGAAAATAACAAGTTGCAGTCAGCGAGGTGATTAAGTGATTTCAGTATCAGAGAAGGAGTTTGCGGAGATAAGAAGCCCCAGAAACTGGTCTTGAGACAGGGTGACTGTTCAGTGAGGATGGAGAGGGTTCTAATGACTACTCATGAAGTTCTGAACCTTTCTCTGCACCCCTGACTCTTGATTGGCCCCACCCCATCCCCTTTCTGCCTTATGCAACAAACATGAAGAGCGAAGGGATGGGAAGTGGTGAGAACAAAGGAAGGCAGCCACCAGTAACAGCCCATCCTGAATGTAGAGTAGCTAGTCAGCAGGCAGCAGAGCCAAGAAGGAAAGGAGGTTGGAGGGATTAAATGTCCATACCTCACAGGAGAAGGTGGTGGAGTGGAAACACTGCAAATAATCTGGAAACAAGAGCAAGCAAGGAGCCAGGAGAATCTACCCTCTGTCTGCAGGGATACCAGAGAAGCCTAGCAAGCTGCTCCCTTCTTGCGAAGCGCCTCTCTGTGCTCCAAAGACCCCTCTCATTCTGGCTGCAGGAAGCTCTTTGGTGCCTACTGGTTGTGTCTTATCATGCTGCCATGTCATGATAGACATGGCCATTTCTCTTGTTAATGCCTTTACTGCTTTTCTCTCCATTAACATCTTAATTGTCACTGCCTCTTTCATTCCAACAGTTGAATGCGATCAGTATCGCAGTTTTTAAAAGAACTCTAAATAAGGTAGCTTTATTCTCAAGATTAGGATGTCCCCAAAATGTAAGGACATAGAATATAAATTCCATGAACCTGCACAGATCATTAGCCCATTGAAATGTAAACTCCATGAGGCTGGATTTTGCTGTTTGCTCATTGTTGAATATCGATGATAAGATCAAGGCCTGGCATATGGTAGGTACCTAATAAATATTTCTTGAGTGTTGAATATGAGCCGCTGTGTTAGAGAGCATTTGTGAGACACTCTAGCATTACATCTAGTAATATCTACTCATAATATCATTCCATGCCAATAATCAATTATCCTGCCAAAGGCCAGTACCGTGACTCTTTCCTACCTTAGGTAAAGTTTCTACCCATCTGAGATTAGGGGGTGAGTTCTCTTATTCTTCACGGCCCCAATGTCTGGCCACCTCACCACTCAGAGAATTTGTTCTGATTCCCCTGAGCCCACAAGTTCTCAGCATTTGAGCATGGTGCTTCCTTCTGGGGCTTGTAAGACAGCTACACTTGCCTTCTATGGGTCAGAATGGCTTTGGAGCCTCCAGAAGCCAGCTCCTGGGTTTTTCTCCAGCTCCCACCCCTCTGCCACTTGCTTGTGCTTTGCACAAATGCTTTGGCCACGATTCATTTGGTGAGGTACAAAAGGGTCAAGAGGAATAGCCGAGAGTCCCAGGTCTCCAGTGACTGGGCAACTCAGGAGCAAGTAAAATCCAGGCAAATCATTATTATCATCTCTCCCTGGCACTCCCACTTTCCCTTTTTCTAATGGAAACAAAGTGGATGTGAGAAGAAACATCTGTTTTTCTGTGAACATACTTAATTTGTCTTTCATCTTGTCTCTCTTTTAGACCCCTCCATTGGGAACCCACATCCTCCAGTTACTCCATCTCCTCAGGAACAACCGAGACACAATCTCTTCAAGGGGTGTTATCCCATTCACAGGTTATTGGGATACTTTGTCCCTCCTCCTCCCTTTGGCACCATGTGTCTGAACTGAGCTCAGAACATAAACAATGTTTGCCCACTTTCTTCATTCAACAATTGTCTATGGCCAGCACTGGGCTAGCTGTTGAAGACCTGGTGACAATCCAGACAAACATAGTCCTTCGGGAGCTTATATCCCATGGCAGGAAATAGACAAAGGGGTGACCCAATAAATAATTGTCACCACAACTTGTGATAAGTGCTTAAGAAGGCAATAGCTAAGGTGGTGTGAAAGATATTAATGGGGGGGGCAGTGTCACAGAAGGTCATGGGAGGTCTTGGAAGGTCAAGAAGGTCACAAAAAGTTAAATTAAGATATTGAGGATGACATGGAGATAACTATGGAAAGAAGGAATAAAGAAGATTTTGAGAAGAAAACAGAGTAATTACTTTAAGGAACAAAAAAAGAGCTTGGCGTTTTCTAAGAACTGTATAAAAAATCTATTTTGACATAAAACAGAACATCTAGTGCTCAGTAAGTGAGGCAGAGGACAGTGACACAATGAGATCAGAAAGGCAGGAAGCCTGGAGTGGAGCTTAGATTTTATTTTAGGTGCATGGGGAAGTCATTGAAGAGCTCTGAGTAAGGTCATGTATACCCTGGGAGAAATCCCTAGAACTGTCTTAGAGTGACTCAGAGACACACCCCAGCCCCATTCCCCAAACTGCATTCTCAACTCCTACCCCCAGGCCCCTTCCCAGCCACTACAGGGAGTTAAGATCATGTTTAATTACTTCACAGATTTTTTATTCCTCTGATAGAAGCAATAATGAAATAAAGTTCAAGTCAGTTCATTTGGCAACCTCTGAACAAATGGAAAATTTGATCAATGGTCAACACACGGCAAAAATGAGATTGTTGAATTATTGTTAAAACCTTTAATGATCCAGCCTCTCCCTGTCCCCTATGACTGTAAATAATCACAAATTTGTTATAGGACATAAAGGTCTTCTTAAGCCAGAGGATGTTTGACAGATATTTCTACTAAGGCCGGTTATAAAAAAATGATATCTAGTAAAGGTCAGATCTCCTGGGAGTCAGAAAATCAAACTACACACAAATGTGCGGAGAAAGTATAGCTTCTTCATGTCTCTATAACTGATACAGTTTTCCCAGATGCCCACATATACTGAGGAAAAAAAAGTAAATTTAATACAATTGTGGGGAGAAGAGGTTCCTGCATCGATATGGTGTCTTCTGGATCCTTGTTGACCAGTGCTGTAGATGGGCTGCATACGTCCCAGCTAAGTGTTCTTGGAAAGTTATTGCACCATCAACTCTTTCCACTCTCCTCCACCTCAAGTCTCCTAACCTCACAAAGAAACTCACCCAGATCAAGCCACTTACCCCTTGCTCAACTCAACCTGTAAACATTGCCATAAGCTGAGAAGAGAGACAAGAATGTATGTGTTTGCCACCTCTTCTCTTTCCCAAGGTAGCCAAGGCACTTATTTTCATTTGCTCATTGAGTACCAAAAGGCTGGATGGCTTTTTTATTTTTTTCCTGCGCAGATTAGGAATTTTACTTTTAGTGAGGTTTTAATTCTGCAAAATTTTATTTCAACAAATCATGTAGAAGAACCCATGTTAGCTGTAAATTTTCAGTGTGCAGCAAACTATGACTTTTGGTTAACTAGTATCAGGGATGGAGAAGCTCAGCTTTTATTTATTTATTTATTTCTTAACCTTTCAACTACCTGAACGCATTTTCACCACCCTCATCTACCTCCAGGAACCACCAAGCTGTTCTCTGTATCTGAGAGTTTGTTTTTGGTTTGTTTTTGGGTTTTTTTATTCCACATATAAGTGAGATCATACAGTATTTTTCTTCCTCTGTCTGACTTATTTCACTTAGCACAATACCCTCAAGGTCCATCCATGTTGTCACAGATGGCAGAATTTGCTTCTTTTTTATGGCTCAGTAATATTCCTCTGTGTGTGTGTGTGTGTGTGTGTGTGTGTTACATTTTTTTAAACCATCCATCCATTGATGAACAGTTAGGTTATTTCTGTATTTTAGCTATTGTAAATAATGCTACAAAGAATATTGGGGTGCAAATACCTTTTTGAGATGTGATTTTATTCCTCCAGATAAATTACCCAGAAGCAGAATTTCTGGATTACATGGTATTTCTATTTTTAATTTTTAAAAATTACATCCACACAGTTTTTCATAGCTACTGTACCAATTACATTCCTACCAACAGTGCACAAGGGTTCTCTTTTTTACACATCCTCACCAACACTTGTTATTTCTTTTTTTATAAATGATAGCCATTCTAAGAGGTGTGAGGTAATATATTTGTGGCTTTAATTTGCATCTCCCTGTTGATTAGTGATGTTGATTACCTTTTCATGTACCTGTTGGTCATGTGTATGTCTTCCCTAAAAACAAAACTTCTATTCAGATCTTCTGCGTATTTTTAAATCAGATTAGTTTTTTTCTATTGAGTTATATGAGTCATTTATATATTTTAGATATTAACTTCTTATCAGGTATATAATATTTGCACATATAGTTAGTTCAGCTTATTATCTATACTAGTGATCTTCACTGATCAGTCCACATTAGTGATATGTACTATAATGACTACTGAATCTGCTCTAGGTTTAAAGGAGAAATAAAGAAAGGATAAACCATGGTCCTGGCCTCCAACAGACTTGGACAAGAGCAAGTAGCTTCTTTATGATTTAACGTGATTAGAGCATGGAGACAACCTGAAAGTCCAGAAATGGGCGACTAATTAAATAAAGAAGGATATTTATATGCAGTAAGAAAAATACAATCATTGTAAGACTAATATAGCTGTAAGTGTGCTGATAAAAAATAATTTCCAAAATATATGGTTAATAAAAAAGAAGATAAGGTACAAAATGGTGAATATAGTAGCTACTCTTCATTCACAAGAGACTTGATACTCATTCATTCTCCCAACCCCACCCCTAGATGTACTATCTTATCTCTATGACAATATTAATATCATCGTAAAATAGCCCTGGGAAGATTCACACCCACACGCACGCGCACACACACACGTGCACACACTCACACAGATCTAAATCCTTCCATACTCCTTTTAAAACTGTGAACATGCAATTATTCTTCCTATTACTTACGAATTGTTAATTTACTATCTCTATTAAAATCTAGATAATTAAATAATGACACATAGGTAACAAGCACACAGAGAAAAATGGCATGCTGGAAGGACTTCAGGAATTCAGATACCTTGCAGGTCAAAGCATCAGAAATGACACCACAGAGGAGGCAAGATGCCTGAAGTTGACCAGAGTGTCCATGTTAAGAAAAATCTGGAAATCCAGCTGCTCAGTAAGTGAAGTCTATAGGCTGAGGCTAAGACTTTGGTATTTGAGGACCAGTAATTTCAGACCAGTCATAGCCTTCAACATCATTACTTTGAGAAAAAGCCCCCAGATTCAAGGTGGGACCTGAAGTGCTAGTCAGCACCCCTGGATAACCCTCCACCTGGGAAGACAGAAGTAAGAGGGAGAGGGTGTGGTTCTCAGTTCGTGCTCAAGACTAAACCCCTTATGAAGCCATGTAACCAAATCCTGCACTTTTCAGAATTACCACTATTGGTTTGGACTTTTATAAGAGTTCCAACACATTTTATTATTTTTCCAGTCTTTTTTTTTTTTTTTTTCCATTCTTTTGCTTTTGGTTTCACAACATGCTTTGGTCTGATGTCCTTCCCTGGAGCCAGTTCTCTTTCTCAGGAGAAACTAAGAAGCAATTGCTCTCTGGACATGAATCCTTCTCATGGGGTTTTCTCACCTGCTAACAAGTTATCTCCTGTTTCTACAGGAAGGAAAAAAACATATTTAGGCCCACATTTAGTATTGGACCAGGAAGAGGTCCAGAACTCTGAGGCATTTCAGAAATCCACACTGAATGCAGGCACACAGGCCATCCTCCAGATCCTCTTAGGTCATTTCTGGCCCAGAGATGTCAGGAGTAGCAGTATTTCATGGCTACACAGAGAACCCTTTGATTCACTTATCTCTGGTCAAGTTTAGGAAGAGGGGAGCTAGTGACTAAGCTTACTCTCAAATACCTGGCAGCAGTCAGATCAAGACTAGCACCTAACATCTAATACAGAGCCTGCTGCAGTGTTGAAGCTGCCCCTATCACTCATTCCACTGGAGGAAGGCACTGTACACAGCTGTTAAATGGTCAGTGGGTTTTACAAAAGCAGGTCATACAGTGCTAAGCCATCATTAGTCATTTGCAGCTGAGCATCTGTAACGTGCACCCTTGATGCCAGAGCAGACCCATGGAGAAAGACATACGAAATGAAGGAAGCCTGAGTGGGTCTTGTCTTCTCTGGCTACTCATTAGAGAGCTATGGACACCAGAATGCTTTTGTCTCCCCAGTTTAAGTAGGCAAGGTGTCCTCTAAATTCTTCAGAGAAGGTGTGACTTAAGGGAGCCTAAGTGCTCTCTGACTACTTGTACTTTTTGGTGAGCTTTCTAAGGAGGTGTTCTGTTAGTGATGTGAGACGCACTACCACAAAAGTTTGTGACATTAAATAACAACAATACTTATTTTGCTCACGGATATGAAATGGATACAGGTCTTAGGGAGGAAAGCTCATCTCTCCTCCACTCAGCATCTGCTGGAGGGACTGGAAGGCTGGGATCATCTGAAGACTTATTCACATGTCTAGCTATTGAGGTTGGCCATCAGCTGGGACATGAAATAGGACTGTGGACAGAACCCTACATGTGTTCTCTTCATGTGGCTTCCTCAAAGCATGGTACCTGGGTCCCTAGGGCGAGTGTCCTGAGAGAAACACAGGCATAAGCCCACTTGCTTTGCTTTACACAGGCCTAGAAGTCATTCAGCATAACAGGACATATTCTATTTGCTACTGCAGTCACAAAGCCTGCCCACCTTCACAAGGAGAACAACTGGGCTCCAACTTTTGATAGGAGGAATGACAAATGATTTGCAGAAACATTATAAAACAACAACAGTAGGTCAATTTTCCATTGATCTGATGTGAAGGTTCTTACCAAACTAACTGAATTGATGTAGAAAGCTCTTCCCGCCTAATTATTGTCAGGCCCTGAGTCAAGATGTACATACAGATGCTTCCTTGGGCCATCAGAAACCCCATGATGAAGGACTATCATTTCTAATTCTCCTAGCTTCTGGAATTCCTGAATTATCCAGCTCACCCCAGATTCTGTAGCTTAAAACACAGGTGTCTCAAGAGACAAAAACATAGAATGAGTTCACTCATGTTCTAGGTTGCTGAAATTGAGAATTCAGTTAAGTCCTTCAGAATCCATCAGACAATCAGGGAAAGTCTCATTGAGAAAGGAACAGAGCAGGCCCCTACTAACTTTCAACAAACAAGAACAGGGTAAGAAGCTTAAGGTACAGTAGTCCCTCTCTGTATCGCAGTTCACTTATCGCGGCCTCACTGTATCGCGGGATTTTTTAAAATATTATATTTAATTATTTATCATGGATTTTTCACTATATCGTGGGATTTTGCAGTACTGTACACATATGTTGTTAAAGTTACGTAGGTTTAAGAATGTAGAATATATTTAAGAACATAAGTAGTGTTTATGAAAGTGTGGAAAAGGTTAATAAGGGACTAGGAGCAGTTTATAAGTGTGTGTGAAGGGTTTATAAAGCCTTAAAATATATATATAAATACTAAAATAAATGTGAGGTTCCTACTTTGTGGATTTTCACCTATCGTGGAGGGGTCTAGAACATAATACCCGCAATAAGGGAGGGAATACTGTATTAAGTCCCTGGCTGGTTTGGCTCAGTGGATTGAGCGTCGGCCTGCGAGCTAAGTGTCGCTGGTTCGATCTTCCAGTCAGGGCACATCAGAGAAGGAAAACTCTGACTCCAAAAAACCTCCGCTGCCTTGCGGCATACCTCTTCAGGGGAAAGGCTAAGGGAGTAAACCCCGACAGAAAATCCGGAGCCGGAGTCCCTAAGGCGGTTTGACGTTGTAGTCAACACCGGCAACTCCTGCGGCGCACCTGAAACCAAGCTGTATTGACTCCGTCTTTCCCTTGGACCCTTCAGCTGCGAAGAGAGGGGGGGTCTGCTGCATGGGCAACAGCAGACCCTCCATATCACCCTGCCCAGGCTCTGTAGCTTCAGCTTCACTGGAGAGGACACTCCAGCGTCATCGCAAGATGTCGATTCAACACGGGAGGAGACAGATACCGTGTCACTCCCGAGTCAGACTGCACAGCCATTCTCGGCGGAGCAGATAGACTCTTAAGAAGCTACACCATCGTCTCTCAAGACGGACGGCTGCCGACAACGACGACTGTATTAAGAAACCTAAAGAGAACTATGGCAAAGTGGTTTCTTAATAATCCACTGAGGGAGGCTGTGTGGGTCTTGTCTTCTCTGGCTACTCATTGGAGACCTGTGGACACAAGAATGCTTTTGTCTCCCTGGTTTAAGAATGTAACGTACCCTCTAAATTTTTCAGGGACGGTGTGATTTAAGAGAGCCTAAGTGCTCTCCGACTATTTGTACTTTTTGGTGAGCTTTCTAAGTGCCGAGATTTCTTACTATATAGCATGCTTCTTGAGGGTGAGGTAGAATACTTTTTTCTATCTCTATTAAATTGTAAAACCACAACACATTGACATCTTAGTCCCACAGTCACACCACCAAAGGAAAAAAGACTCAGGATACAGAACAGCTAAGCCACACAGAAGAAAGAAACTTTGGTAAGTGAGGAAGTAGAGGCAAGGTCACGGGACAGAAATCATGTAGGAAGGAAAAAGAGGAAAAAGGTATAGAGAATAAGGGCAGGTGGATCAGAATGAAGAGGAAAAGCCATTGAATATAGGTGGGAGGATGAGTGTTAGGGAAACATTTAAAAGGAGAAGGGGCCCTGAAACTAAACATCTCTGACAAAAATTTACCTTTGGATGGAGTTGAAGAGCTGAGTTCTGCACTTCTGTGAAAATCCACTGAGCCCCACTCTTTGAGAATAAGCAGCAGAGAAAGAGAGTCCCACTGACTGATCTAAATTATTATTATTATTATTATTATTATTATTATTATTATTATCATCATTCTCTCTCTCTCTCTACACACACACACACACACACACACAATAGGTTTCTCATTATATATCTACTGTGCAAAAAGCATATACTTTAGATTTTCCTGAATCTAAAGTGCGTGTTCCTGAAGACAGGGAGCTGAGGCTTGTCTTCATCTTTCAGTAAACTCAGGCGCCTAGAAATCAGTCTTGTGATTCAATAGGACCTTGGAGGTCACTGTGTGGATCCCAATGTCACTCTCCTATCAGAAAGGCTCCATCATCTTCCAGAGAGTAGACCTCTATGGGCACTGTGCTTAGAAGAGTTCGTAGAGGAATGAATTGAAATGGAGGACAAAGCCAAGACACCAACCCATCAGATGTGAACACTGAAGCTTGAAAATGGGGGTAGATGGGCAGAAGACATGAGAGGAAGAGAGGGTAAAAAGAGAGAAAAAGAGTGCATGCATGAATGCGCCTGTGAGTAAAAGGATGTGGGGGGTAGGAGAAAGGAAGAGAAAGAGAAAAAAGTTGACATTTGAAAAGTCTTTCCTTATGTTGAGGCCACAGTAAATCAGATGATAATGAAATTCTGCTCAGATTAAATGCCCAACAAAAACTTGGAAGCAAATGGGGAATTATATCACAAAACCTCAGTGTCATATAAATCTCACTGAACAGGGAAATCAAAATGTTAGCAATAATTACATTCTTCTGATAACAAAACTGGTTCTGAAAATGGAAAAAAAGAATGGAAACACTTCTGCAAATGATTAAAGGGAGAATGGGGATCATGGGTGGGGGGAGCTGGGAAAGAGAGGGAGGGGTGTACTGGCAGTGATAAATATAGAACTATAATTTAAGAGACAGTAGGAAACGCTTTGTGTGTGTTAATTGGAAATGCATTCAAGAGGCTGCACTTTGTTCACCATGAATGTCATGACCTTGGGTTCCTTGAGGGAATGTGGGCTCCACCCTGTCCCCATGGTGAAGGAAAGAGGCAAGAAACCATGTCATTCAAAGGATGAAAGAAGTTGCAGTTTATATGGTGGAAGGAACCATTTTTTGTTTTGTTTTTGTTTTTTCTGTTTCATTCTTTTGACTAAAGAGAGATACACTGTGGGATTAGAGCAAAGCCATCTTGTTTGCCAAGGAAAGAGGCTTGGAGATGGAATGGCTTGATAACTGCCTCACCCAATGTTAGAGTGACAAGATGAATTCTCTTTTCTACTCTTTTTTTTTTTTTTAATTTATTTAATGACTTTAGAGAGAGTGGAAGGGAGAAAAAGAGAGAGTGGAAAATATTGATTTGTTGTTTCACCCATTTATGCATTCATTGGTTGATTCCTATATGTGCCCTGGCCAGGGATCAAACTGGCAATCTTGGCATAACAGGACAGCACTCTCACTAACTGAGCTACCTGGCCAAGGCTCTTTTCTACTCTTGGTGGCCAAAAATCTTGGTTAATCAAATGAGACTCTGACCCAAGGGAAATGGAGATATTAGTAGCTGGCTTTGGGAAGGGGATTCCTCTTACTTATCTGGAGCAATTCCTGGCATTGGCAGTGACAACAGTCCTGGGCTCTGTGTCTCAGAGCAGAGTGGGTTCTTGTGGACTGAAAAGTTGAAATCTGTTATACATTTGGACTGAAACTCTTGGTTTTGAATGAGCAAAATGATAAAGAATAATCCTTCAGATATACCTGCCCATTGACTTCTCCTCTGTTACTTATTTTTAAACCATCCCTTCACACACTCTGAAACACAACCAGAGCATTTAGAGCTTAGGCCTCAAAGTTGACCTGGGGCCATGATGCACAAATAGTTGTATCCCAGGCATACAGGTGGCACATGGAGAGCCCAGCATAACCTTGATTAAAAATATCAGGGTCCCAAATCATCCCAGATTCACCTAATCAGAATCTCTGAGGTTGGTCGAGACCATGAAATCTGCCTTTGTAACAAGTACCTAGGCTAGTCACATGTGGCCAGTCCAACCCCTGTCTCCAGACAAATATTTGGGAGCCACTGAACACCAAACTTATTTATAACTATTTAACAAGACTCGGGGAGGGAAGATACCACCACACACAACTGAAACTAAAACTCAAATATGTCATTTCTCCGTTCAGAACCTTGACACTATACTTGAAATCTCCTTCAAAACATGAGTAAGACCTGGGTCCTGTCCATGCCCTAAGTCAAGCATAAGCGTACCTCTATGAGTGCCTCATTCATAACAACTGTGATGATGGTGATGATGATTATGATGGCGGTGGTGGTGATAGCTAATACTAACCCAACACTCATTATATGTTTGACAGTATATAATAACTTATTTCATCTTCAGAAAAACCCTATATGGTAAGCACTATAATTTCCCTACTTTACAGCTTGGAGAATTGAGGCACAGATAGGTCAGTGAAGTTGTTCAAGGTCACACAGCTAAAAGGAAGTGGGAGTGAGATGCAAGCCCAGGACTGGCAGAAGGTAGGAAGTGCCGACTTTCTTAACACCCTTCTCCTGTGCATTTTAGCACTTCACCTTTTTTGTTACACAAGACTTTTTCACTGTTATGTACCTCTCTTGACCTTAACTCCTCCTCTAACTGCCCTCCCTACCTGCTTATAGGTACAAGAGAAGATGGCAGAATTATCCTGAAATGAAGGAGAAACACTCAACAGAAATGGCATACCAGGAAGGCCTTTTAGGAGTGGGTCTGCAAGCCAGGCATAGAGCCAATTATTGTCATGCCTTCTTCTCCCCACCCTCAGGTTCCTACAAAATTGAAAACAGGTCTCAGATGATGATCAAAGTAAACATGAGGTTTGTTCCTCTGTTCCCAAATAGAGAGGTTCTGGTTTACTATGTTGGAGGACATGACTCAAACTTTTTTTGGTTCAGAAAGTTGTATTGGAAACTTTCTTTCTACCACCCTCCCCTTACCCCAAAATTCAGAAACTTCAGATACAAGGATCTATCTTGGGAAAACTAGAGAAAGCAAAGCAAATTCAGGTGAGAGAGAGGGAGGAAAGAACAGAAGTGTTCCTCCAATTATGATCTGTCATCTTTTCTACAGAAGTATAAAGAATAAAGCAATAGATATTGTCAGGCCTTATCTCTGATATACTCCATGACTGTTTTTATGCACTAACTATCCCATAAGTGCATAAGGTCTTTGAATTTTATTTCTCCAATGAAGCTGATTTGCCTTGGATCCTTCATACTCTCTTCCATTACCCTCTTGTAACCAAGGGAAATTTGAATCTTGGAGAGGATAAACTGAGCCCTATACCCTAGATAAGCAAGCAATGCCTTTGAGCACACATGGGTCAGTTAGTTCAACTGTCCCATTGTCTCTGATCAAAACAGAGAGTTCAGCTTAAAGCATTAGCCCAATATGACATGACATTTTATTGGTTTTCCTCACTTGCTCAAAATAAGAGTAAGTATACTTGAGTGAAAAGAGAAGCAGGACATGGAGATGATCGAAGGCTTTTAAGGAACACTGAGAATCATCATTACCACTTGAGGCCAGAGTTCAGTCCAAGGAAGGCATGGCTTATCTCCAGGGATGCCACATCTGCCGTCCCTACAGCATCTCCAGCAGGAAGCTCTTAGCTTATGATCCGCCTCCACAGCCTCCTGGGAAAGCTGCATCATGAGCATTTGGGATCATTTCATATTTCATAAATGGGCTTAACTCACACTCATGAGGTCAACTGAAAGGCCTACTGGATTTAATTATGCTGGAAAAGGAGGCAGACAGAAACATCTCACATGGAGCCAGAGAGACAACCAGGAGAGAAAGCAAGCAAGCAGAAGGGAGCTGTGATGGGATGTGAGTCATGTTACTCAGGCTGAGGGGCTACAAGCATGCAGCACCCAGGGAAACAGAACTGCAGTCTCTGAGGCAAACAGCATCTGAAGGAGTTTCTGGGCCCAGTCCATTCCCAGGAAGTGTCTGAGAAGCTGGTTGTGTTTATTCCATATTTATGAGTACAAAATAAGCCATTTAAATGGCACATGCACCTGTGCTCAGATTTTCTTTTAAAAAAAAAGTTTTTAATTAAAAAGTAAAAGAAAGAAATTATGGTACAGCTACAAAAAGGGGTCAGTAGTCTTGACACCTCTTTCTGCCTAATATTTGTCCTGAGTTCTGAGTCCAAAGTATGAGAGAACTTGACATCTTTCTCTCTGCATATTATTTATTCTGAGCTCTGAGTCTACTCTATGAGGCTGGTAGTTTTCACACATAGTTGACTCAAGAAAGATTTTGATGGGACAAAGAACAAGGTTCCTTGTGAAATTATGGAGAAACAAAATGGACAAAAATTGACAAAAATAAAATGAATAAGTGATGAGCACAAATTCTCTATGAGGACATAGATTCATGGAACAATGGAAGGAACACAATGACTAAACCAACACAAGCCAATACGACAGGCAAGAGCTGGGCTTCCGTTAACTGCTGTGGCAGAAGCTTCTCATGTTCTCCAATATTTTTTCTCTCTTCCTTCCTTAATGATGAGATTTGTAGCTCAGCATGTTGCTACTCGTAATAAAGATTAATTTTTCAGCCTCCTTTGCAATAAGTGTGGCCAAGGGGCTAACTTCTTGTTTGTAGAATATAAACTCAAATGTCACATGGCAACCCTCGGAGCCTCCCTTACAAGATCGATGGAATACCCTCCTCGGCCCCTTCATCATCCCTTTCTCCACCTGCTGCCTTAAGTATAGATAGCACCATCTTGGACCATGATGACAAGGACCACATTCCAAGGATAGTGAAGTGATGAGGTCTATGGAGTCTTGGTCCCCAAGAATGTTATGGGACAGAATTATCACACTGGCCCTGGAAGGCTTATCCTTAAACATTATGATTAATCTCTGGTAAAGACCACATATACCCTGGAATGGATGAGTATATACTTAGGACCAGGTTTGGCTAGAAGTGACAAAAAGCTTAAAATGACTCTCAAGTAAATAGCCAAGGAGTGTATTTCTCTCTCACATAAACCAAGGGTCTAGCTCCTTAATTTCAAATGTTTTGCCTCTTTCTCTAGAAATAAAGATCATATCAGGTAACATAGCCTACTCTTCTCAGAAGTAAATTATCCCAATTCAGCCACTACTTCTTAATTATAGAATTTCTTTTACCCCTGGGTCTTTTCATTGTTTCACCCATACCTGCCCTCCTTCTCTTTCTCATATCCCTTTTGAGTTTGGGAGTGCTGAAGATTCTAGTCAGGAGCTAAAAGTGTCTTAAGTCAAAACAAAAGTCCAGGAAGTATATAGAATCAGCCATATGGCCTGAGTGAGGAGCCAGAAGCCAGCACAGGGAAGTCTGGCTTAAAATCAGCTCAATGCCCAGCTCCCTTGACATGACCCTAAAGGCAGGGCAGCCCCAAAGGGAGAAAGAGACAGGAGGTACCTCAGTACATGAAAGCCTACACGCCTGAGCAGCACTTCAGGCCCAAGGCCAAGATGCACACCACCCCCCAGCTGCCTCCCAACCCAGATGACTTAGGATCCCCCACCCACCTACCCCCCGCCTTTTTCATTACCTAACCCAAAGACCTCCTGAGGCAGATAAAATTCCCCATGTAGGGTGAAGTTATTGAAGTGAAAAATAATAAACTTTCATGAGCGTGTTTCAATTTTCACTTGTGTTTATGGCCAAAGGTGTTTTTTATTTTAATAATCGCTGCTGGAACAAGGGCAAGCCACATGCTGCTAACTTGTTAAAGAAAAGGGAGGGAGGAGAGAGTGAGAGTCAGTGAGAGTCTGTGCTCAGCTGTAAATTGCTCAACAGCTCAACTCTAATCCTCCCAGTTTTGAATCCCACCCTTAAAACCTTAATGATAGAGAGAGGGATAAAATATTATCTGGACCATGCTCTGTTGACAGTCTGCCCTGGGCTCATTTTAGCCATCACAAGCAATTTTAGCACGGGGTGTGTGCACATGTGTGTGTATGTATGTTTTAAGAGAGAAACATTAGTGTTCTATGGTACCATTTCATAATAGGGAGTGTGTAAAAGGGAAGGAATTTGGAGGAACCAGTCTCCTTGCAGTTGGACATCAACTTGACTGTTGTTTTTAGCTCACTTTTATCTGGCAGAGTTTCTATTTGTTTTTAAATGTCAGAAAAGGTTAAGAAGACTTGAAATCTGCAAGAAATTTCCTAGATTTCTGAGGAAGATGCCCTCCCTATAATAATATAAATTGATCATCCTCCCACCTTTAAAACTGCCTTTTAGAAGGAACATATATGAGGAATCAAATGAAAGACAAAAGGATTAAAGTAAATGTTCGTTTGTGGCTCTGAGTACTATACTCCAGAATGAGAGAACCTAGAAATATTCAGATGTTGTATTTTTTTCTGTCTTTCTCATCTGTCCTGACTCACATTTTCCAAACTCATGTATATTCAAGAGAAAATATTGTGACTAGGAAAGCATTAATATTCCCTTTCCTTAGCCCTAATTCTTCATCCTGCTGCAAAAAAAAAAAAGAGGGGGTGTGGGACTTAAGGTCCTAAGGGACTGTGGAGCCTCCTCTAAACCTAAATAGAACTCCGTTTAGCATCATAGGTGTTTAATAAAGACAAATGGACTGTCCATCAGCCCCTTCCCATCTCAGTAGGCTTTCCTATTCAGTGTATGAAACTTGCAGACCACTATCAGTGTTTATAAAAAATACACCCTTTGGAGGATAATTAACAAATAAACTTTGCTATTTTGATGTGCTGACACTCAATACTTATAATAATCCTGTACCTTCCCAAAGGCAGAGACTAAGTTTGGGGGCTCTCAGAGGACCAAGGCATTTGAACCTCAGGCCATCTGTTCACACGGGTGTCTACAGAGTTACAATTTGAGCACCTGGTCACCAACGGCTATCAATCTAAGTAGATCACTACTGAGTTGTTCCTGGCTTCTGCTACCCTGTTCAAGCCCAGGAACTCCCTTTGCTGTGTTCACAAACAGAGGTCTCATTCTGCTGCCTCTGTGCCCTGCCAAGGCATGGAAATATCAGTAAGGCACCCTCTGTTGAGACTCTCAGTACAGACATTCCCTACCTGAGAGTCTGTCTAGGAAGTAGGGTCTCTCTTTCTAGTATCCACCAGAGATAAAAAATAATCCTATCACTTTCTGGTCCATTTTTTTCTCCATTTCTGTCTAGGGAAATATTTTCTAGTGATTGTTCTCCCAGTAGTTTTTTACTATGCTTTGAGTTCCCTCCATTTCCCTAAGGTTGTTCACTTTAAAGCCTAAAGCCACGGAGAGCTTTCATTTCTATCCTCTGGCACTACCTCGGTCTTATCTTGCCCTGAAAATAGTCCACTCTGCTGAAAAGAGAGTTTATATGCATGTGTGTGCACCTGTGTGTACATGTGCATGCATGTACATATATAGGTGCTGGGGGATGAATAGAACAAATTGTTGGAGGGAAAAAGTCAGTTAATATCTTGACACTTTTCTGCAATGTTTATAAATATACAAAAAAGGGTGATGAACTTCAGCACTCCTAGCACTGAGAGATTAATGTAGAAAATTGTCATTTTTAGCTCTCAGGAAACAATTAGATAATTAATCTGAGTAGTATATTTCCTTTTTTCTCTGAAATCACTCCTGCTTCATTATGACACATAACTAATTGGAAGGACCCTTGACTTTCTCAGGAAAGCCCCAGAGGACAGTACTGAAGAGATGTGTCCTGAAGTAACCTCAGGAGAATGGCCCACAGGACCTCCCAGCCCTGTGCTCTGGAGGTCAGGTCACATCACTGTCCCAGGGGCAGGGGGTAGTGTGCACAGGGTGGGTGGTCAACATCCAGAGCAGCAGGAGGAGGGTGTGGCAGTGTTGTGACACTAAGTAGCAGTCAGTTTTCCAAGCACCAAGTCCTGCCCCAAGGCAACAGAGCTAACCTCTCAGCTTGGCACCCAAAGGGGAAAGGCAGGAGTCAGAGCAGCCTCACGAAGCCATGAGGTGCCAATTTCCACCTCATCCCCGAGTCATCATCCTCCAGACCTCTGATCACTCAGGCTTACCACTCCTGCCAGCCCCAGGCCTCCTCCCAACTTCCAGCACAACCCAAGACTCCTACCACAACATACAGGACAACACGCCAAAACTGCGCAGTGAGGGCTGCAGCCAGGTAACATGTATTTTACATCTATGGGCAAAACAGGTCTTTGTAAAATATGCGAGGTCCCTAAATTGAAATCTCACCAGCTCAAGTCACCTACTACTATATAATTCTTTCCTTACTCTCTTCCTGGCATCCTTCCTCCTCATAAGGTCAGAACATTCCAGCTCTCATCTCTTTCAGAAGAGAGTTGCAGGTAAAAAGAAACTAAACTTGAAGTCTTAAGACGTGCATTGGAGTCCTGTCACTGGCTAGATGATTCTGGGTAGATCAGCACATGAAAGGCCTCCAATAAATATCTGTTGCTCTGAGTTCATCTAAGATTCCATAAAGATTCTTTTATCAATAATTTGCACCTTGCATTATTTGTGCTAGAGCATGGCTCCCAACTTTTTCTAAGTGAAAATACCATTTTTATAGCCAAGGCATTTTATAAGCTACTATCGTATGTTTAATATCTATTGATTAAGAAAGTACATCAGAACACAAAGCTATATGAATTCAACACACCTCTGAATGAGTTGCATTTGTTAATCATAACAGTCCTTACTGTGTTAAAAATTATTATATATATGTGCAAAGTTTACAATCCATTCAATCTATGACAATGTTTTATTAAAAATTAGATTCCTTGATCCACCTCCCAGAAACTTTAACTCAGTGAATTTGGAAGTAGAGTCCTAGAACTTTTAACTTCCCATGTGTTTATACTTTAATGGTGATCATCCACTGACCACTCTGGAAAAATACCATACAAGGAGCACTGGCTTGAATTCTGTCTACTTACTGTGGTGGCTTTTCACAATTTAACTAAAATAGGGCTATTGTTTTCAGCTTATTAATACTTTGTATAAGTTTTGCTCATCATTTATCCTTCATGTTTCCTGAAGTCTGTAAAGGTAACTATGGGAAATACTGGCTGGAAGGCTTGATTATCAGATTAAAGAGGTGCTAAAAGACAGAATTTAGTGCCCTGTGAGTGTCCATTAAAGTTCACAATTTCCAACTATCCGTCTTTCACAGTAATGGCTCAAAGCCTGCAATTTTGATTTCTAGCACTATGAGAAAATATATTAAAGATTCTTTTTACTTCTCATTGGCTCTGTACCAGCTTAACAAATTCAGTTTTGGCCAGAGTTATCCCTTTAATTGTGTGTCTTCCAAATCATCCAATCCAGAGATCTATAATTGGCCTGTCTTATAGTTAGAAGTTTAACGGCCCTTCTACAATAAACATGGGGATGACCATGGAGTCACTGTTCTTGGTCAGGGCATGGCATTTGGTTCGTCCATCCAGGAATACAATTAGAGAATATGGATAGTTTCAGAATCCATTTTGTCTAAAGGGAAAGATTTGCTCCTTTCATTAATGCCATGGAATTTCCGACCTGATTATTAAGAGCTCTGATGAGTCAAACTTGGGCTAGGTTTCTGGCTCAACATAACTCCCACATTTTTTGAGCTTTGGATTCCTCTAGAATTCATCAAGTCTATGTCCCACACTGACTCCATATTATATTGGAGATCTGAGGAGCATAGCAAGAATCTGCTTCCCCAGCCCAAGTTTCCATTTTGAAAGCAGAGCTCTTCATTTATATTTCCTTTGACAAACAATGGCTTAACTTACAGGGGAAAGGCATCTTGGGAACTTGGACAAACTTAAGAGGAGAACTAAATTAGAGGTTAGATAAAACTCAGCCTTCCCTCTTCAGCCAGGTTCTGCCATCTCCAGTTACTATAAACAATTGCAATTTTGAAAGTGTTGAAAAAAAATACATTGACAATCTCCCCCACAGGAGAAAGAAATGATAAGATCATTTCAAGTCTCTCTGCTGCTCAGTGGAAATATGGTTATACAGGACAACTTGAGACCTATAACTCAATCACCTCAATACTGTTTCACATAGCCCTTGGAATGTGTAGTAAATGGTTCCAACATTTATCATTGGCCTAGGAAGGCCTATTATGAAATACATAGTGAATCCATAAAATAGTAGGCAATGTTTTCTGGATCTATTTATCTACCTCTTCTCCCTGCCTCACAAGTGAAAAAAAGTAGATTTTGACCCTATTTTCCAAACATTTGTATGAGAAAGTCTATAGGAAAAAATGTTGAAGATAAGGAACAAAGAAGATATGTATTATAAGATTTGCCATCCAGATATAGAAACCCAAGAGCATCTTTTGTGTTTCCTACACTTCCTATGAAAGAGAAAATTACTACTCATTTTTTTCTAAAATATGCAAATCAGAGAAGGAGTACTGGTAAGTCTTTATGCAGCTTCATTGGTTAAGGTATAGCTCTATGATGCTCTCTTTCTTTCTACAAAACTACAGTGACTATCATCTCCCAAACTTTCCAACTTGAAAAAGCTTACTTCCACCCTGGAAAAGCCAACTGAAATCTTTGAGGACTCCTAAAAGCAAACTAGGCAAATGTGGAAGTGTGTTTTTCAAGCCTATGACTTTGGTCAAATCTGATTACTGCTGGGGTTCTTGGTTCCCCAACTGCACAAAGAGGAAGTCAGACCGGACTTCCAAGGCACGTTCTAACTGGGGTAGTCTACAGGTCTGCAGACTCCCAGCCCTCACAGAAAGCCTGGCTGCCCTGTGGTAAGACCCTGACTCCTTCTTCTTCCTTTTTGGCTTTCCCAGTCATGTTCCCATACTATTGTTTAAATTAGAGACAAAGAATACCTCCCTCCCTTTTTATTTTAAAAGATAAAACATCCTTGGCCACATGATAGCTGTGACCTTGGTCAGGGTATATTTCCTTTCTGAGCTTGGAGGAGTTTGAATTTCATGAACCCTAAGGCCCCTCCCACTTCTTCAAATCTAAGAAAGTATGAACTGGCATCATCTACTGAGCCCATACTCTTCAGGGCTCACCACTATATGAAATCTGAAGAGTACTCCAGTCATTGGGGGAGAAGCAAAGGATGCTGCTATGGAAAACTGTAAGACTTTCCAGTGTTCTTTGTATAGAATTACTCTACCTTTGTTCCTTCTGTCTTCATATATGTCCACTTAGGGCTCTTCAGCAACTTCTGTTGTCTTTTAAGGCAGCTGTCCATGTTAATCTTGGTTTCATCTGGAACAGAGGGAAGCATAGAGATTTCATCTCCAGAATTAGGATATACTACAAATGTTTAAGTTTTGATAGCTAGGAAATTGAAGCCATCTGACAGCTTTTTGTATAAGAGCAAGTGTAATATCTTTTTTTATCAATTTAGTAGCCAGGGAATTGGTAACAATTCCATTTCTGAGTGCTTAGGTCAGATAGGAGAGCTTAGAGAGCTGCTCAGTTTACTAACTAGTTTGGTGTTATTTAAAGTTTTGTTAAAGATCAACGTAATAAATCCTGAAGCCTAGGATAGACCTTGGACAGGACAAAGTGGCCAGAAAAATGGGAATTAGTAGGCCTGCACCTGTGCATAGTCAAGAAGTTCTCATCAGGATCATAAAAAGTAAGAAAAAAGAATTTATCTTTAGAGTCATTCTTATCATCTTTATATATAATTGTTCTCAGTTTCTTCCCACTGTCTATAACAAGGCCTGGCATATATTAGGTGCTCAATAAATATATGTGAAATGAATGAGTTTTTCATCACAGCCTTGATAATAGCTCTTGGTTGCACCATTTAGCCATTTATACCACCAACATTTATTAAGTATCACCAGTGCAGTAGGCACTGTGCTAGACACTGCAGAGTTTAGAGATTAATTTGATGAACTCAGAGTTCAAATTCCGGTAGGGTAGGTAAGATATTTACTCAAGTGGAAGTCAGTGCATGAATAAGTGATTGAGATAAGACACGATGGTCACTAAACATAGGGCGATACTATAAAGGAGGTTAACAGAAAACTTTCCTGTGAAAGGACTCATTCAACTTGTCTTATTCTGTTCAATTTGAAGCTTAATATCCCTTCCTCAACTATAAGAACTCAATCTGATTATTCAAACAAAAATTCTTAGACATGAATTTCCAGTTGGAGCTCAAGGGAGAACTTTTCCCATGAAGGGTCCCTCTTTCTGGCATTTTCTCTACTTCCTGGCAAGACATCAATTGGCACTCATCCAGGTGATTGGCCCTTTTATAAACTTCTCCCTGGCAGCTTACCTTCTCCCTGGACTTGCAACTGGGAATCTCATACCTGGCCATAGCCAAAAGATTTCAGGAAATGGTGCTTTGGAAACACATCTTTAAAATGAAAACAGATAAAGCAGCTGACAATGGAGCCAAGGAAAAACTCTTCTCTTCCTGAAAAGCAAGCAGTTTGTTGGCAGTGGAACCTACCTGCTCTAAGACACCACCACATCCTCAAATAATGACACTAACACCCGCAAAGACACACAGACACACAAATGCTCAGCAACTGGGCTGCAGAACTCGCCCTTGACAACCTGAGAAACCTCATCCTATCAGTCTTCGGAGGGCCCGTTGGCCCCTAGAGCCTGCAGCCTCGGAGGCTCTAACCCAAAGGGCCCAATCACACACGTGCTTCTGGAGAAAACTCTTTGGCTTCCTCCTCCCCATGGGAGATAGTTTAAACCAACTCAAGTGGAATTTCTGAAGCATTTCAGTTAGATGCACATTTTAGCCATCTTCACTTATAAGCTGTGAGAGTTTTATTTCCAGTTTAGTAAAAGGAAAAACAGAGATGCAATTTGGGACCATTTCATCTACTAGGGTGGCATTAGTAAGCTGACACTCATTTTGTCAAATGCAGCCAAACCTTCCCAAGAAATGGCATTTGAATAATATTCCCTTGTACAGCTGTCATACATTCCAGTGTATGATATGCTTTCACTTAACTGAGCTTTCATGAGCCTCACAACAGACCTGGGTAAATTAGCCAGGATGACGTTCATGGCCCATGCAGACGAGGAAACTGTGACAAGCAGACAATGAGTGAATTGCTCGAGTGCCCATGGGAAAGAAGCAGACAGCACACATCTTCCCGCGCTGCATCGAGAGTTCTGCCCATCGTTTGCCTGCATTGTACTTCTGTGATTGCTCATAATTTGAGCATCAGGTAATTCAACAAACCTATTGAAAAGCCGGCCCTCTGTAGCCTGAACATTTCTGGGTCTCTTGAAATCCCACCTCTGCAGTCAAAGCACCCCCAAGTCACAAAATTGAATTACAAATGTTGGTCTTGGTGTTATTTAAAGAAACAGTACAGGGTTTCACCAGAAGGCCCACAGCAGACAGAGAACTTTCTTTGATTCCTCTTTACGTATCTCACTTCTCACCAATATTTGTCCCTGCCACTAGTGGCAGCTGACAAAGGTCTCTCTCTCTTCCTTTCCTACTTTCCACACTATGCTTCCTTCAGAATTCTCCCCACACATTATCCATATTCTCTCATTTTCATGGCCTCACAATTATCCCCACCCTCATTTCCTACTCTCTGTGTCTGACTCCCGATGAGGGTACAGACTGGAGTCTAGGTCAGCTGGGAAGTGTTGGGTAATTCTTACATCCCTTGATAAATTATAATGACAAATATGACATGGGATGACAATCCTGGGAGTATGGTGGCAGAAACACAACACAGTATTGTCAAGATTCTCTAACACATCACTAGGACTAGGCCCTCACATTTGCTGAGGTGATAAGACAGTAGAGTTCTAGTTTCTGGCAATACAGGAGACAAGATGCTGAAATTTCCCTGGCTGGGTGGCTCAGTTAGTTGGAGCATCATCTCATGTACCAAAATGTTACAGCTTTGCTCCCCAGTCAGGGCACATACCTAGGTTGAGGGTTCAATCCCTGGTTGGGGCACATACAGGAGGCAACAGATCAATGTTTCATACCTCTCTCTCTCTCTCTCTCTCTCTCTCTCTCTCTCTCTCTCTCTCTCTCTCTCTCTTTCTCTCTCTCTCTCTTCCTCCCTCCCTCCCTCACTCCCTCCATTCCTATTGGGAGAGGATTTTTTTTTTAAATACTAAAACTTTCTCCAGGAAAATGAACAGAGAGCCAACTGGGGAAGAGTGAGTATTTACTGAAACACATGTAGAGATATCCTCAGGGAAAGATGAGTCTTTCATGCATAAGGAAAAACTAACCCCAAAAGTGTCCAAATGTCTCTGGGGCCACTGAAACTGCTAGGGAGAACCCCAACCATCCTGATCTACCCCTGCAGCCAGCCCAGGTGAAAGGAGGACTCCCTTGGGATTGGGCTGTGAGTCTTACATTGTTGTGGCCTCTGCCACTACTTATGATTATTTGCTGCCCTCCACACTGTAAGTTCCTTAAGGGCAAGTTCTAAAACATTAGCACCTGGTACAGTGCCTACATTCTTAGAAAATAATAAACAAATTAATAAAGAGAATACAGAAAAAAGAATGTTTCTAGTCATTGCATTTATACCCTGTTATTAAAGGATAGGAAAGCTTCTATCTTTCTATCATTTATGTTGGTTCCTGGTTCTTGAGATCAACTTTATGAAGCTCTGTCAGAATTGTCAGGTATCTTACAATGAGTTTTTGCAACTTAGTCGCTCTTCACTGTAGAGTGATTGGGGAGCCAGACTCAAGGCAATTGTATGTGTCCACAGAGTGAGGCTAGGAAATCAATGTGACTGGCAGTATGACCCCCAAATACTTAACCTCTCTCAATCACTGCACCCACAAACCCCACACCAAAGTCAAGACCCTATCTCTCTCTGTGAGGAAAACTGAGATAAAAGAACACATTCTGCAGGCCATGGCTTTGCACTTTTACCTGCTGAAAACAACCAGTGACGTCCTTGTGTCTTCTCGGACAGACTGAAGTAGATAGCACACTCCTGGGAGCCCGCAAATTCCTGGAACAATGGCCCACCTCCTTTCTACCTGTGAGGGTGAGAGCTCTGATCGCTTTCTTCTGGGATTTGATCCTCTTCTCACAGCCACGGTTCTCCCAGCTTGATCTTCAGAGGCTGAGAGGAGACATTAATACTTAGTTTTGCTTGCATGTTGAGTGAGTCCATCATATCTTGCTTCCCAGTCAAGAATCCCATTGTTTTATTTTCAGTTATCAACCAAAGCCAGGTTTATATTCAGAGTGGCTTTTATGATCACTCCAGCCCTTAACTTTGAATAAAGCAACAGCCACCACTACATCTCATGTAGACTTCCTACAAAAAATTGATTTAACTTCACTTTCCTTATCTCTAAAATGGATGCATCCAAGCCCATTTTGCGTGGAAGTGACTGTTAGGATAAACAAGTAACCCACTTGTCAATGCTCTGGGCTTCTTCCTGAAGCACCACCTGGAGAGCCTACTTCTGGAATTCCATGGGTAAGATTGTGACGTCTTTGGTGAGAAATTTTTTTTCTTCAGGAGGCCAGAATTCCAGCCCATTCATATTTTATGACTTTTAATATAGCTTAAGTTCCTTCAGACTCAGTTTCTTCTCTTCTTTGTAAAATGGAATAAGTAATACTATCTAGTCAACTGGCACCATAGGAATGATTTTTTAAACAATTTTGTGCAGTTTGAAGGAAAGACATCAGAGATATCCAAGATTTTGGTTTTTGCTTGATATTAAATTATTTTAACTAGAAGCAGGGGGTTTAAAATATCCAAGTGGAGAAATCAGTAAAGATGTGCACACAAATCACCGTGCTTCTCTTTGGCATATGGTATGCTCAACTCTATTATGATGTCAATGACAAAGAGTTCTCATCAGTATGTTTTAGATGTGCTGAGCCTCTTTTCCCTGAGCCTCCTGGATGCAAGAGGCTGAACAGATGAGAGTTCTTAGTGTCTCTGGAGAAGAGATTACTTCCTTTTCCAGGCTTCTCAACCCTACCAAAATTCACTTGTCATTGAGATGAACCCTTGTGGAAAGGCACCCAGGAGCAGAACTCTGAGAGTATGAGCTTTTTCAGGATGTGTGTGACTCAAGAAGGACTCATATCCATGTTAGAGAAGAAGGCTGAGGTTGCAAATGTGCCCTGGAAAGGAAGAGAGCAGATGTTATACCTTCACTACCATACTGTTCTGAAACCGGAAGATATTGATCCTGTCTCTCTGGTCATTCAACGTTTATCTCACAAACTCCCCTTGCTGGAAAACACTTCTGGTTCAGTTAACCCAATGTTCCAGAAACCAGGCCTTTCCCCATCTCAACCTACAGAACTTACCAGTTTTTATGTGAAAGACATTGATTCAGAAGCTCCTGATGGTTTCCTGCTAAACCATTGATTTTTATTAAATGCCCTGCCCCCTAATGCATTTGGCAGGTCCCAGAATTCTGTTCTCTTGTATCCCTTTCCATTTTCTTCATTGTAAGTCCCTCTTCCTTCAAATAAACCCTAATTTGAGTTTAAGACCTTCCTGAAAGTTGATTCCATACCCTCCCTTTCTAGACCTTCCCAACCTTCACTCTTATTCAAATGAGAGAATCACTAAAGGCCTCCTTGTCCTTGCCCCCCAGCAGACCCTCATAAATCCACAGTGAAGTTTTTTTTTTTAATTAAAGTGTCCAAATAATTAATGATCAACTCTATTTGTGCCATTGAAAACCCAAATGTCACACGGTTGAAAGGACCCAACCAAATAATTCAGTGTACCCTATAAAGCTTTAAAAAAGCAGAGCCCAAGAGGTTTGCATGACTGGTTTCTGTGCTGTCTGAAAAGCTTGGTTGGGTTTTGGGGCACTTGATTGGATTCCAGGAATAATGTGCCCCGAGCACAAAGAGCTCTTTTGATGTGTCTGTGCCATCGCTCCTCCCCTTTCCTCCTCACTTTACCTGGGATACACATTCTCCTTGTCTCCCAAGTTGGAAAAAATAACCCATGGAAGAGAGGAAAAAACAGAAGAGGCAAAGTCAAGGGTGGGGGGGTGGGGAAAAAACTGCAGTTCCTAGTCTTAGTTTGGTTACTAAAGTCTGGTTATTCCAGAAGGAATAGGAGAAATAGAGTTTATACAGTGTCTGTGACCAGACACTGGAAAATGTAATGACAAGATGCTTCTTGTTTGAATGTGGTCCCTTGAGGTATAAGGTAATGAGTGAGTTTCCCCGCAAGGACCTGCTACTTTCAAAGAGTCAGAAGAACTACAGATTACCAACCCTGGAAATCAGAGTGGATTTATATGCCTAACTTAGGCAGAGAATCTCATAGATAGTGAATCCAGCCTGTTGATTTTTCATGGTACTACAATATTCAAGAAGAATGGAGAGAAAGAAGACAGAGCCCCCATTGCTAGAATGCTCTAAAAAAAGTTGGCTGGGAAAGGAGTGTGGTTCTAGTACCAGCTGTGGAGATACTCAGATTGACAGCAGAGGGCAGGGAGCTGGTGGTAGTAGAGGGCTACTTGAGGTCCTTCTGGAATAACTTGAATAGGCTTTTTTAACCTTCAAATCTTGTTTTCCTTATCTACAAAAAAGATTATCTTGAACTACACCAATATCAGCTCTGAGATTCTGTCTCAGAAATCTATTGCTACCCCCAAATTAATGAATTAACAGAATGGTCCTCTTCGTTAGGTCTTCCTTAATTTCAATAATGTTTTAAAGATATCTGAGTAGAGGTTGTCAACATATAGATTCTTTATTTACTCCAAGTTTTTTATATTTTGATGCTATCATAAATTGTTTTTAATTTTATTTTTTTCATTATTTGTTGCTAGTATATAGAAATACAATTAAGTTTTATATATTGAATTTGAACACAATAACCACATCAAGTCACTCATTAATTCTAATAAGTTATCGATAGATTCTCAATCTGTTTCCTCTTCACTATCACCTCTCAGCTGATTAGATCACAGAGGAGGTGTTTGATACATCTGTTAAGTTTCTTAGGTTGCAAGCAACAAAAGTGACTCTGGCTAACTTAAAAGTAAAATAAGATTTATCTTAAGGCTTTGGGATAGTTTTGTGAGTCACAGGAAACAATGTACTATCAGACTTCAAAAAAGCACAGGGCCCAGAATAGCATCAGAGAATGAATCAAGTGTCTCTTAAGGACAGTCTAAGAGGGTTAGCTCTAGACTTCCCTTGTGTCACTCCTCTTAAGATTCAAATTCTTCAGAGAGCAAATCTTGGTCCCTGTTTAGGTCTGACCATTGGCCATGCTGCCAGTTGATTAAGGGGCCCACCAAGTCTGCATGCAGTTCTGAAGAAGTGGTACCCCAAAGGAAATTCACCATGCTGTTATAAGAAGAAGGGAGAGCTGATTCTGGAGAGGGAAGACAACACATGGCCACCATGTATAGCATCTAATTAGACCTTTCTACCTCTCACTCATCTTATCTGGTATGAAGATTAGCACTTAAATTTTGGTGATGATAGTGGTAATAGAGAAGATTACCATCTCAGACAGCCCTATCTCCCTATTAAAAGCACTTGGGCTCAAAGTCAATGACCCACATTATTCATTTACATATGAGAGTGGATCTTTTGCTTAGCTAGCTTGGGCTTTAATCAATTTCCTCTTCCCAATTAATATGCATTGTGCTGTTGAAATACATTTGATTAATAACCAAAGGCATGTGTGTTCTGTCTGACTTTCTTGCTTCTATCTTCTGTCTCTTTCTAAGGGTGGTGGTGTGTTTATTTTGCTGCGGTTACTTTGGAATAAGAGACCTAGTATTTATGGTGATACAATCAGCAACTACATTGAATTCTATCTGCTTGTTGAACTGCTGACTCTGGGCTTAAGCACACTTAGTGTATAAATGATGTTTGTGGGTTTCCTAGGTGTTTTTAATCCCTAAGAAAATGGATCAAGGTCATCATAATCAATTTTCTTAAGGAGAGAATTGCAATGAAAATAAAGTGAGGTTAAAAGGCTCTTATCTTTGCCATCACTCATCTCTACCTTTGTTTATCCCCCTCTCTGGTTTTCATTAGCATGCTGACAACTGGAGCTATAGACATTTTTATCCACACTCCAACTACTGCACTGATTTCAGTTCCAAGTTATGAAACCTAATCTAAGCCTTAGAAGGGAAGCTACAAACCATAACTTTAAATTTCATTTTACAGTGTCCCCCAGGATGATTCCAGGAATTGAGTTGGGAGAGGTCTTGGGAATCAGAAACCGAACAATTACCCCCTTCCTCCCCTAAAAGGACCTGAAGACATTTGAACAAAACTCATAAAATGCTGTTTCACAACATCTACTCTGAGAAGAATTGCAAGAGAACATCTCATCCATCCCCCTACTGGCAACTGCTTCTAACTAATCCCAGACAGAAGGAGGTTTCTCTTATTCTTCAAGATCACTTGAAGGACATTTCACAATTCCCCTGGCCACCTGTTTCAAAATATAAAAACTAAATGCCAGGAAAATCTTCCTCATATTCAAACACCAGTTCTTCCTTCAATTCAGACACTTGAATATTAGAGTATAAAATTTCAGAACTGGAACAGACTTTAAATACCACTTAGTCTAGGGGTTAACTCTGGTGACCCAGGGATTTAGACATTTTACCAAGGCCACAAAAAGTAGCCAAAAGAGGCTTTCATATTGCCTTCTTATAGCTCTTCACCAATACTCAAGAAGGGTTAGAGAAAGAGCCCTTCTTCCCAAGAGCAAAGACATGATTTGAGCTTGAGATATTTGAGTTTACTGTATTTGCAGTTTGAGGGCATATAAATCTCTCTATTTCTACAAAGACACTCACAATTGGCATTCATGTGGAGAATAGCTTTTACTAGTTGGAAAAATGGTAAAGAAAGACTTGGCTAAAAATTCTTTCTCAAGGTCAACTGATTTTTAATAAGCTTAGTGGTCTTCGTGGGTTACAAAACAAACTGATTCATATCCATTCCCTCCCAGAGCTTACCAGCTGAAGAGAGTGAATTTACCAATTGACCACGTTCCCTCTCTCTCCTCACTTCCTCTTTAGAAAATCAGAAAAATAAAATAAAAGAGCATTCTGGAAGGGCCAACTTGGTGCTTGGTGATCTTAATAACGTCATACTCAGTGGACTTGTCCTCCCTTTTGGTATTGGTTGGATAACAGAAAGGCTTCTTAAATGCAGAATTTTTTTCACCTGATGACGGTGAAGATTTTTCTAGTGAAACAAGAAGAATGTCATATAAAATGGGGGATGACATTGAAGATTGTTGGAGAAAAGAATAAGTGATGAGATAATTGGTTATTAAAATGCAAAAACAGAAAACCCTTTTAATTGAATCCATACATCACCCCTTAAACAAAATTGTATTTAATGTTGATTAAATACATAGATATGAAACAAGAAACTTATAACACTTTAAAAGAAGGTATTTCATAATTAAAACCTTGGAGTATAAACTAATTTTTAATAAATGACACACACAAATGATTTTTTAAAGCAACAACTTTAAAAAGGATTGATAAATTCACCTATATTAAAATAAATACAAAAAATTTGTAACAAAAGATACATAAAAAGTGAAAAGGTAAGCAATAGACTGACAGAAGATATTTACAAACATATAATAAACCAAAGGATAGTGTCCAGGATATATAAAGGGCCCCCAAAATTAATAGTAAACCAACCATCAAAATGTCTAACATCCATATAATTGGATCCCAGAAGGAAAGAAGAAAGCAATTAGGGAAAAATAAATATTTGAAGAAATAATGACCCCAAAACTTCCCAAATTTGGTCAAAAACAAATTCAGCAATTTCAACCAACCCTAATCATAAATCTGATAAATTTAAAGAAAGCCCTGCTTAGACACATTGTAATCAAACTGCTGAAAACTATGAATAAAGAATATTGAAAGGAATTAGAGAAAAATGATGCATTACATACAGGAGGCCAGTGATTCAAATAACAATGAATTTCTCATTAGGAATCATGGAGGTGATATCTTTAAAGAATTAAGAGAAAAAGCTATCAACCCAGAATTTTATATCCAGCAAAAATAGTTTTCAGAAATGAAGATAAAATAAAGATGCTTTCTGATAAAGAAAATCTAAAATCATCACTGCTAACAGACCTGCACTACTAAAAAATGCTGAAGGAAGTTCCTCAGGTTGTAAGAACATAATACTAGAGTAAAACTTCATTTTCAGGAAAGAATATTGATAATGGTAAATGATAGATATCTGGTGAATAATTCATGGTTCAACCAGGAGAGAGAAAGAGTGGGGAACGGGGAATCATTATAAAGAATTGGCTTATTCAATTATGGGATCAGGCAGGCGATCAAGAAGGGAAGATAATGAGTAGGCTACAACCTCACAGGTTTGGAGTCTCTGAGCTCAGGAAAGACCTAAACCAAAATAATGTTGCTTCTGATTAAAGTCAACTGGTTATATTAGGGACTTTAATAATACCTACAAAATCCCTTTATATCAGCCTTTAGGTCAGTGTTTGACTGGATAAGTGAATGCAGTTTGACCTACGCAAACTGACACCTCAAAAAGCCATCACATCTGGGTAAATATAAAACACTGCTTTATTTCCTTTTAAACCTTTTAAAACAAAATATTGATGGGGTTTTCCTCATACATATGACAACTGTAATATAAAGGATGGTGGGTATGAAATAAAGGGACCCATAGGGTTGACAATTTCTATATTTTGCATGAGCGGTAATATTAACTCTTATTGGACTATGGATTTACACATTTTACAAATATCTAAAACAACCACTAAAATATATAATAATGTATAGTTTGAATTTTAAACTGATTGGTACATATGAGGGTATTTATTCACATAAGCATTGCACCTTTATGTATGTCTGAAATATTTGTAATTTTAAAACTTAGCAAGGGACTGGAGTCTCAAACATGGCTGCTTGGCAAAAGATGGAGACTTCAGTCATAATGAGGGAACAGCCGCCCTTGCTGAATGCCCTCAACTGTTTTTGACTTCTGGAGAGGCGGGCTGTGATTATAGCTGCGATTAGGTGACTCACCATAATTATGTTTTGTTGAAATTGAATTTATTGAAGCATGACTCATTCTGCCCAAGTCCTACCTAATTGCTCCAAACACTGCGGATGGGCAGGATGGCGGAGGTGTTTCCCGTGGAGGTCATTACAGAATGAATGCGCGCGCGCCACACACACACACCTTGCAGCAAACCAGCAGCGCTGCCTCCTCCTCCGTGGTCATGTGAGGTTGGCAGGGAACGTTTGTAGGTTTCACTGTGGTTTTCTTCTGCCTCCCACGCCCCTCCCCATATTTATGAGCAACTCACTATTTGGCTACCTGGCTCCCCGGGGGTCTCTGTGTCTCAGACTGGCCCCTCTCTGGCTGTTGTCTAGCTCTTCGAAGCTGCTGACTAGCAGATTTTATCCCTGTTCTCGCAGCTCAGACCCTCCCCGCCCCCAACTTCTCAGTGGGTATCTTGGTATCTTAGGCAAGCGCTAGGAGCTGTGCACCAGCTGAACTGTAATTTAAATACTCATGGGCACTCTGGGGAGGCAAACAGCAAACCCATAGTGACTGCGGTGGGAACCTCTGCGGCCTCCAGCTCCGCGGCGGGTATACAGGGAGGAGTGGGCGTGGGGCAACTTTGGGATCTTAAACACTGTGAATCACCCAAAGTCTCATGCAAGCGAAAACTTCAGAGCCTTTCTCCTGCCTCCCTACTGTGAAGACAGGGAAACCTCAAGTCATTTGTTCCTTGTTTGTTTATCTTCTTGTCATACAAAGTAAACAGGTGAAATGGGCTAGCAGGTTGAATGGAGGCTAGACATGAGTGAGAACTGACAGTTTTTCTACTAGAATAGGTTGCAGAAGAAAACTCCATCACCATGATAGCAATGAGAGCAAACACTTTTATACCACTTGCTATGAACCAGGCATTGTTCAACCACATTTTAACTCATTTACTCTTGACAACAACTCACTGGAGTGGATGCCTTTACTAGCAGTACTTTGCATATGAGGAAACTGAGGCATGGAAAGGTTAAGTAACCAGCTCACATTAACTTAGCAGGTAAAGGGAGGAGGCTAGACTCTAACTCAGAGTGTCTAGTCCTAATTCTTCACCACTCCCCTGCATGCCTTGCACATAGCAGACACTGTGCTGGGTGCTTTACAAAATCATCTGACAAGCTTCAAAGCAACCCACATTTGACAGATGAGAAAACTAAGGCTGAGAGAGGCAAAGTAAGTTGTGAAGATGACACAAATACGAAGTAAAATAGTCCAGTCTGGAGGTTTGGATTCAAATACCCTTAGGATAGACAGCAGATGGCTGGCAAAGCAGTGTTCCATCCAACTGCTCCTTTTAAGGTGCTCTGGGTCAGCTCCCAGGCTTCCTCATCTGCCTCTGTTTCAAAGGTTTGATCATGGCAGTCTTTTTATCTTTTCTTGCAATCATCTCCTTAATGCCATTCTTAAACACAGTAGTGAAACTGGTATCTTAAAAATCCATTGCCTAATTCTCTTAAATCTTGACTTTCTAATTACTAAAGTCAACTATTAAAAGAGTAGGTGCCCCAGGGAGGAGTTAGCATTTTAAACCCCTGTCTACCAACTTTGGGGGAAAATTGACCTCTGGGTGTAGATTCACAACAGACATTTGGAGAATCAGAGACGCGGCAGGGAATGGTAGTAAGCTCAAAGACAGACTTCACCACCTTACTACTCACTGCCCAGTTATCCTAGGAACAAGTCTGTGCTCTTTTTGTGTCATTCTGGTTTATTGCCTCTGAAAACATGACTGGCTCAAAGCTGGCAGACAAGCAGCAATGTCGGAGGTCCCTGCAGACATGAATACCAGAATGTCAAGATCCAGCTATTTTGCAGACCAGGAAACTGAGACCTCAATGGCTCCATGATTGTCTATGGTTACACAGCTGGACAGAATCATGACCAGTAATAAAACTCAGAAGTAAGGTCCTGAGAAAATCAATAGCCCTGGACAGCTAAAGCAACAAGCATCTAGTCCTCTGACGTTCTCTGTTCAATATACATTCCTCTGCTTTAATATCCATAACTGGAACTCAATTGGGGTCTTATTTAAGTAGTCAATTTAAAGTGATGACTGAGTCTTTCACCTGGAAAGTAAAGCTTAGACCTCAGTATTAACAACACGGGAACATTACTAAACACTCTGTATATGGGGAAGTTTTTATGAAAATCTATAAATTTGAGGGTGTGATGAAGGTTTAAAATGAATATTTTACCATTGCTTTTAAAATTAAAATTAAAGAAAGAAGCATAGTTCTATGTTTCAGTGAATGGATGAAGATAAAGAAACTATCAAGGAACAGGGAGGAATAAGAATTCAAGGGAAGTAAGAAGTCAAGAATGCAGGTGACCATTAAAAATGTAACTTGCTGTGATTTTATCTGTACTACCCTAATTATAGCAAAGGAGTTGTACTTTAAGTAGAAAGTAGAATAAGGATTTAGGATAGCTCCATCTGTATATGATTTGAATCACAATAGTCTATAAACTAGCATCAGAATGCATACAACTCCAAAATAAATATACACTACCAATATTGTTTCTCAAGGTACCATTTTTACCTAATAACACATCATCCCCTTTTTCCACCTTCAGTAACAATGCCTCAATCTGCCCAGCAGCAGGCTTATAACTTGAAAGTACCTTCTTTCTTCCTTACCCTTCATTCATATCTATTCTGTAGCTAGACCTTGCCCAACACACAGTGGGTAGCTGAACATGACCACCGTAGATTCAGATGTGATTAATGTGTTACTGCAATACACCAAGTTTAACCTAAGACAATCCAACCCACATGCAAATAGAAACAGTAAATTCCCATCCTTACTTTTCATCATGTAAATTGGACAAAATAAATTAGACGGGCAGAACCATTTATTCCTGCATGTCCTGGTTGTCACAGGACAGGCAGTCTCAGCAGAGTTTTCTGGGACCTCGTCTTCCCTCTCATTCCACAGTGCTTTCCCTCTCTCCCATTTCTTCACTACTAGATGCCTGAAGTCGCCTTCACCTTATATCCATCGTCCCCTATCTTACTCTGTCTTTAACTTCTAACCTAACTCATTTCGGTAACTCAACTGAGCCACATTTTCACCATTTGCTGGTCTCACCTCAAACCAAGAGACAGTCATTAATATGCTATCATATGTAAATAGGAGACCAAGTAAAGGCTTTTGAACTAAATATTTGAGACACAGGTAAATACAAAATTTCTCTGCTTCATGATGATGTGTATTTGAACAGACATTGAGTAAGGCAAGATGGGTTGAGGAACTTGACCACTAGGCCATCTGGGGACTTAGAGTTATCTGTAGCATAGACTACAATATCTAAAAAGTCAAATTCCAGAAGACTGGGCACCGCTCTCTGTGCACCTATCAGCATGTATGTTTAGACATCACTCTGGGGACAGGGGTTTTGATCAGCTGGCTGGATTTACTGAAACATCTTGAACTATTTTTTGAATGTTTGGGAGTTTGGCAAACACATGCACTGTGCCCCAAGCACCTTTTCCCCTTCATTTAAAACCCATGTGTATTGGAGAGGAAATTTAATCCTTATGTTCCTCATTCACTTACACGTAACCCATCAAAATCCAACTTGGTGGGAACCGTTAGAGGCCCACGAGCCTTCTGAACCTTGTGTAATAAACCACTTGAAGCCTTCTTTTCTTTGAATCTCAAAAACCACAAAGAGAAGCTGTTTTCAGTGGCTTTAGTCAGGAGAGCAAGATGGGGTTTTGATTTTGCCCTCAGATTTCGCCACAGCCAACAAATTCTAGCTTGGGTCAGACCTGCTGCCTCATCTTGTATTTAGTTCTTGCCAATAACTTGAGATCCAGGGACCATCATTTTGTGAAAAGTCAAGATATATGGGCTGAGATCCAATTCCAACTACGTGCTGACCACTGTGTGGGGCTCAGGCACTGGGTCCAAGTGTCCTCACCAGTGGCCTCTCTCTCCTCTGGACCTCTAAGTGGCTCTCTTTCCCTTTGCTACAGTCTTAATGTATAGGAGATACTGTTCATTTGTGAACACTGATGGAGAAAGGTAAAAAAGAGAAGAATATCAGGAAATAGAATCCTATACAGGCAAACAGAGCCTGATAACCTAAACGCTGATGGCATGGGTTATGGGGACATTTGCAGAATATGATCAAAATTCACACAGTCCATATATGCTCATCCATGGTTGTGTCTTTAGACTACTTCAATTCTAATGTGGAAATTAAAATTGCTTTTGGCCAACTCAATTACCTACTCCAATCATCAGTAGATGAAAGAAGAGTCTTAACTAATATGCGAGCAATTATTATCCAAATTTGGCTTGTGATTGTTCTGTAACAATCACAGGGAAATTCGAACATCTAATCTCTTCTTTGACTGGGCCTGAATCTTACCAACACGTGGGAGACAGAGACAGAGAACAATTAATTTCTAGTCCACCTGCCCTTGGTTTCTTGACGAACTGGATAAATGCTAAGATAAGATGCCAGGTGATCCTAACCTGTTCACAGATACCCCATTCACAGATAATCAGGCTCTAACTGTTTCCCCTGCAGCGCCAGCCGGGTCTTAGAATTTCCTGACTCATGCCTACCACCTTCCCCACCTGGTGTTTCATTAAGATCAGAGTGCTCATAAACATCATTCCTGGAGCTCGTGTTTCCCCCACACTCCTCAAGGCACACTATGTCCTTCCCTTGAGTCCCACAACTCGCAACATATGGAGGGGAAAAGAAAGGCATAAGGGTGTTCTTACGCCTTTCCATTGAGACCACTGTGTTATTTGTGCTGTTTCATTGCATCAGGAACGCTACTCTGCGCTAGCTAGCTATTCAACATTCACTAATTTCAAGACCCATGGAAGTATAATTTGCCGGCAAAAATAGTGGTTTTTATTGTTTCTCCCTTGTCTCTGAGCAACGTACAATATCCAAAGACAAAGGCCTGAGGTTTCTCTTGTCAATTCAGTCCCCAAATGGGAAAAATAATAGTAATTGGGAATCCAGAAAGAGAAATAAAAAATAGATTAAAGGAAGGAATTCCTGAGTTGGAAGAAACCACCTATCTGACTAGAATGAAAAAGGGGTACACGCGGCCAGGTACATGAATTCCCATCACATTGTCCCTGACATGAATTGTTCAGTCTGAATGGCCTCCAGCCCAGGGAGCTGTCATATGTGGGGTACTTAAGGTTTTGAAATAATACTGACCTGTGTTCAGATCACAGCCCTGCCATTTTACAACCTGTGTCACTCATCTTTAAGAACAACAAGGATTACCACCTACAAAAGAAGAACATGCCTTCTTCAAAGGGTTCCCATGAATATTGAATGGACTCTGAACTTAAAGTGCAGAGTTGGTACAGAGTGGAAGGTAGTGGAATGGTAGTGATAAAACATCTAGTCCACATGCCTTGCTGTTTTTCCAGGAACTTTTATTGGCTGATCTTTCAAGTTAAAGACTGAAAGTTACTGTTACTGTCAAATGTTACCCAGAGGAAATGACAGTAATCTTTTTCAGTGATTGTCTTCTTCATGTATATTAGTATGTCAGCCTTTCTTTCTAACATGATAGGAACATTAGCTAGATATATTTTAATGGCTAGAAGGAAAGGGGGGAAAATGGGAACATGAGATGTTACTGTTAAAAGATTAACTAGAGCATATTAAATTTTTAAGAGTGTACTTGAGAATAAGTTGATTTGAATTGGACAACCATATGTGGTTAAGAGTGCTGATCCAATAGGATCTAGAAGAAAGACTTGTACAGAGGAGACTTGGAAGCAAAGCATAGCTATAGAATAGTAGTTGCATTATTTGGGAATTCATAATTAGTGGGCTATTTGTGATTGGGTGTCCCTAGTTTTTGATTTCTTAACCTTGAGGCATTACAGGCTTAAGTTAGGGTTTGCTTACATAATCTTCTAAGACATTAAAGCCGCCTCAGTCTAATGACCTCCTTGTTTAGTTAACTTAACATTGAGAAAATAAATTCAAATGGGCACTGATTGTTAAGGTTCCAGGAAATCAGGAAGCCCAATGGCAATGGGGAGCCAGAACAAAGGAAAATGGCAGAAGGGATGAGAAACACTGAATAAGAAAAAATTTCACAATTTTGCCTGGGATCCCAGGATAAAATTCTGCCACTATCAATTTGTGCTTGTATCACTGATATACCACCACCACCACCACCACCACCACCCCCCGAGGTCAGCAGATGCCTTCTTGAGCAACTCTTCTAGGAGCCTAGTTTCTTCATGAGGTTTCTCCAAGTGATGTATATAGTAGAAGTAGAATAAATGGGGATGGATGATCAAGGACCCAATGGGAGTTCTAGACCTCCGTGGATCCACAGACAACATTTCCAGCCCTTATCAAGCAGGGTCTTTATAGTGCTCTTCTCTGACAAATGCAATTCAGTAGAGTCCATACTCAGAAACCTTAGACTGGTCACAGAATATAAAATAACTGCTTGAACCTTACAACCTAAATGATGAACATTGTCACACACACCTGTCTTTTCAGGAAGGCGAGAGGAGTCAATGGGACCCTGGCAGTGCAGGGAGATCAAAGGGTTTGGATAAGTGCTACCTTAGTGATAGTTTTCTGGAACCTGATAAATTTGCAGACCACATCAAAGTTCCCTTCCTGCTAGGCTAGAAGCTTTATACCCACAGGTACATTGGTTTTATGAGAAAGGTATTTGATGGGGGACCCACACATTTCATAATGATCTTCCCCTCTGTGAAGAATCGATCTATATAAGATGGCATCAAGCTACTATTTGAGCCTGATGAAAGCAAGTCAGTGCTGAGACTGACTACCAAAAAGAACATATTTAAAAATGACAATTATAAAGTCTGAAAGAGAGGGAGAGTATGACATCATGAAAATTCTTGTTGTGTGCTTTTCTTTCCTGTAGCTTATAAGATCTAAGGATATGAGAAATAGAAGACTAAGAGAAGAAAGCTTTTCACCTAGTCTTCCTGAAAAGAATGCTGATCTGAAAAAGGTTTTCCTTGGGACACAGTAAGGATATGGGGGTTAACAGTGGGTAAAGGGAATTTGAGAAGATCCTGAAACTAGGGCTATGTTGGTCTCGCAAAGACTTCAAATTTTTCTTGGCCAAAACTATTTCTTCATTTTCTTTTGACATAGAAGCATTAAAGGAGAAACTTTGATTTCTTATATTGAAGCCCAAGTAGGTTCCCATTGACCACTGATCTTGAGTTATGTTGAAGCCTAATTACTATTCAACAATGAGTTATTTACCATTCACCCCTCCTCCACTCCATTTTCTGCCATCAGTGCTATGTCCTGCTCTCTGGCCATTGGATGCCCACAGATTGCTTTATCCAGGTTCCCTTGGCACCTGGCTTTAGATGGTTTGGGTTGGCCAGTGGACGAGACAGTGCCAGGATATTAAAAGGTAGAGAGATGATGTCAGGACTTCAAAAAAAGTGTCCCCTCTAGAAAATTAACAAAGAAAGTTGCAAAAAGGATCACAATCAGTTTTTCAGGACTCTGAAAATTAATCAAAGGCTTCTATTCAGGAAAAATGACTGAATCTCGGTAAGAGCTGCAACTTTTCCCCTAGTTCCATCTCCACGCCCCCAGCTTAGTGATGGCCTTGAAAAGTAGCATCCTGCATTCTGAAACCTGATAGAGGAGAATAAAGCTGAGTTTGTTCAAAGACTGATTCCCAAAGAACAATAATTATTTGACCTGTCTCATGGTTCTCTAATAGACCCCAGTCAAAAAACTTCATTTCACCCAGAAGCCTTTCTTTCTCTCTGTGTGCCTCACTTCTCTGTTTCCTTAACCCTTCTGGCACTACTGAAGAAGTCCCTTTATTAGTCTCAGACCTCCTCAGTGGCTTCCCTTTCCTGGGAGGACCTGACCGGTACTGACAATAAAGCCATAGTTTTGTAGCTCCAATAATCTGGAATAGGTTCCTATGGTGGATGGATGGGACAAAAGGATTCTTGAGGAACACTGATGTTTTCCAGTATTCTATTCTCAGCCTCATTATCATCCCATTCTTTACTCTCTGGGGAAATGTCATCTCCCACAATGGCTTCAGCACTCTGTACCTATAACTGCTCAGCTTACAATTTCTGTCTCTAATTCAATTCCTGAATTTTAGATAAACCTTTCTAATGGTACAATTAAGGTTTCCCCATGAATATTTTACAGATAACTCAACACAGTATGCACACTTACAGTTTTAGTGAATGGCACAAACATCCATCCATTAACACAAATTAGATCTCAACATTATCTTCAAGTCAGCACTCTTTCTTGTTGTCCAAATAGACCTCAAATCACACTTACACTTTGGAGATGTTTAGAAGGAGTAGGCTTTCAATTTCTGTTTTTATCGTCTTATGTTCCTACTCTAAATAACCTCTCTACTACCAGTATTTTTCTTTATAGGGCTTGTTCTTACATATGCACAATACTATGATCACTCTTAAGAAATTTAACATTGACGCTATATATTATCTTAATTCATAATAAATATTCAAATTTTCCCAGTTAACCTAATAATATCATTAATAATTAATTTGTTTCAATCAAAGGTCAAATCTAGTATCATAGATTAGAGTTAGTTGTCATGTCCCTTTATTCTTCATTAACAATTCCCTCACTTCTTTTTTTCTTCTGTGAGAGTGAGATTTTGCAACACCCTGGTGAGTTGTTCTGTAGCCAGTCCCATAAATTTAGATTTTTCCAATTGTTTTTTCATATTTAAATTCTCAGTCCACACATTTGGCAACAATGTAACATAGATAGTGTCTGATTTTTCTCAGTGAATCATTATCAGGAAACAATATAATGTCAGATCATCCCATTGGGAGTAATGCAGTTCGACTACTGGTCAAGATGATGTCCAACCAATATTTTCCGAAGTAGAAATACCTTTTTTTGCAATTAGTAACTTGTGATGTTAAACTTTAAGACTGCATTAGTAACTTCTTACTTAAGAATCTTTCACCAAATGATTTTATTATCTATTGTTGATACTTGCCTGAATCAATCATTAAAAATCCTTATTTTCTAATTCTATCATTCCTTCTGGCATCATTGATCAATGATGCCAGGAAAACCGCTGTCATCGACAGGGAACTGGCACGACTAAACATCGACATTGCGGCTCTACAGGAGACCCGGTTGGCCGACAACGGAACTATCAGAGAAACCAACTACACCTTCTACTGGCAAGGGAAGTCTCCGGACCAACCAAGACAGCACGGTGTTGGGTTCACTGTGAAGAACACGCTTGTTAACTCCATAGAGCCACCCACAGGAGGCACAGAGAGATTACTTACCCTCCGATTGTCAACAACTTTCGGTCCAGTCAGCATTCTTAGCGCGTACGCCCCAACCCTCTGCGCCACCACCAAAGAGAAAGAACAGTTCTACCATGCACTGGACGAAGCGTTATCCAAGATCCCCAGAAGTAACGCTCTTTATCTCCTTGGAGACTTCAACGCGAGAGTAGGAGCTGACCACATGGCCTGGCCCACCTGCCTCGGAAACTTTGGGAGAGGAAAGATCAATGAGAATGGTCAGCGACTGCTTGAGCTTTCGTGTCACCACGGCCTGTGCGTGACAAACACATTCTTCAAGTGCAAAGAGATCCACCCGGTGTCATGGAGGCACCCCCGCTCCCGCCACTGGCACCAGCTTGACCTCGTCATCACCAGAAGAACGGATATTGGCAGCACCCTCCTCACCCGCAGCTACCACAGTGCAGACTGCGACACGGACCATGCCCTCGTGGTAAGCAAGGTGCGCATAATGCCGAAGAGGTTGCACCACTCCAAGATGAAGGGTCGCCCACGCATCAACACCAGTTGTGCCAGCAACCCAGTTAAGACCCAGCAATTCATCAACAGGATGGAAGATGCACTCGGCGAGGGAATGGCGGCAGATGACATTATCGAATCCAATTGGCCACGTCTCCGCGACGCCATATACAACTCCGCCATTATTGCTTACGGGAAGAAAGAGCGGAAGAACGCTGACTGGTACGAGGCTCACTGGGAAGAAATGGAACCCGTGATTGAGGCTAAGAGGAAGGCCCTACTGGCTTACAAGGCCATGCCCACTCCCAGTGCACTTCAAGCTCTATGGGCTGCCAGGAACAAAGTCCAGAAGACCGCCCGCCACTGTGCCAACACCTATTGGCTAAACCTGTGCAGAAGCATCCAGGAAGCCGCCGATATAGGCAACGCACGAGGAATGTATGAGGGTATCAAGAAGGCAACAGGCCCAATCCCCTCCAAAATCTCCCCCCCTTAAGTCCAAGACAGGTGAGGTCATCACTGACCAGGAACAGCAAATGCGGCGGTGGACCGAGCACTACCTCGAGCTGTACGCGATGAGGAACACCGTAACAGACACTGCTCTTAACGCCATCCCAGACCTACCAGTCATGGAGGAGCTAGACACCCCACCTACTGCGGCAGAGCTCGGCAAAGCCATCGACCGCCTCGCTAGCGGGAAAGCACCAGGAAGCGACGGAATCCCTCCAGAAATCCTAAAGAGCGGGAAACCAGTCCTGCTACAGCTGCTCCACCATCTACTCTGTCGCTGCTGGAAGGAGGGTTACATCCCCCAGGATATGAGAGATGCCAACATCACCATGTACAAGAACAAAGGAGACCGCAGCGACTGCAACAACTACCGGGGCATCTCTCTCCTCAGCGTCGTCGGCAAAGTATTCGCCCGGGTCGCCCTTGCCCACCTGCAGACCCTTGCTTCCCGCGTCTACCCAGAGTCCCAGTGTGGCTTCAGAGCTGGCCGATCAACAGTGGACATGATCTTCTCCCTACGCCAGCTGCAGGAGAAGTGTCACGAGCAGCATAAACCACTCTACCTCGCCTTTATCGACCTCACGAAGGCGTTTGATCTGGTCAGTCGAAGCAGACTCTTCAGCTTGCTACGGAAGATTGGCTGTCCACCACATCTGCTTGCTGTGGTCATGTCCTTTCACGACAACATGCACAGCACGGTGTCCTACAACGGCGCAACCTCTGAGGCCTTCCCAGTCAGCAGAGGAGTAAAGCAGGGCTGCGTCCTCGCGCCTACGCTGTTCGGAATCTTCTTCTCCATGCTCCTCCAATACGCCTTTAAGGACTGCAGCGAGGGTGTCTTCATTCACACCAGATCCGATGGCAAGCTCTACAACCTGGCCCGTCTACGAGCCAAGACCAAAGTCAAAGAGGTGCTCATCCGTGAGATGCTCTTCGCCGACGACGCAGCCTTGACATCACACTCCGAAGAGGGACTCCAGCAGTTAGTCACTTGCCTTTCCCACGCATGCAAGGAGTTCGGACTAGCCATCAGCCTGACGAAGATGAACGTTATGGCTCAAGGCACGGGGACTCCCCCATGCATCACCATCGACGGATACACCCTGGAGGTTGTCAACGATTTCACTTATCTCGGGTCCACCATCTCGAGCTCTCTGTCAGTCGACTTAGAGGTCAACCGGAGAATCGCCAGGGCAGCCACAGTTATGGCCAAACTGAACCGGCAAGCGTGGAACAATTCCAGCCTCACTGAGAAAACCAGACTGCGCATCTACCAAGCCTGCGTACTCAGCACTCTCCTCTATGGCAGCGAGACGTGGACCACCTACGCAAGGCACGAAAGGAAACTCAACAGCTTCCACATGAGGTGCCTGCGACGCATCCTGCATGTCGCCTGGCAGGATAAGGTTCCCAACACCGAGGTGCTGAAGCGAGCCAACATGAGCAGTTTGCATGCAGTTCTTAGTGAGAGACGCCTCAGGTGGCTCGCCCATGTCAAAAGAATGGATGCAGGCCGTATTCCCAAAGACCTCCTCTACGGCGAGCTAGCAGAAGGCAAGAGGATGACAGGGCGCCCAAAACTGCGGTTCAAAGACATCTGCAAAAAGGACATGACACAATGCTCCATCAATCTCAACACATGGGAAGTTCAAGCAGACGACCGCCTAGCCTGGAGGCTCGCGGTCAGGCAAGGTATGTCACGCGCAGAGGCTGCGCGCAACGAGGAGGTGGTCCAGAAAAGATCGAGGCAGAAGCAGCGTCAACAGCAGCAACAACGGCCATCTGCCTTCACCTGTAACAAGTGCGGCAGGGATTGTCACTCCCGAGTCGGATTGCACAGCCATTCTCGGCGGTGCAGATAGACTCTCAGGAAGCTACGCCATAGTCTCTCGAGACGGACGGCTGCCGACGACGACATTCCTTCTACGTTGCACTAGTATTTTTTGTAAAGAACTCTTCTTCATCTTCCCCACCTCATTTTGTTTTATTTCCCTGTTTGTTTTTAAATATCATTATTGTTTAATTCAATGTAATAAAATACATTATTATAATTATTGTTTTGAAGCTGAATGCTTTTCTAACTCAGCTAGTGATAACTTCTTCAAGTTGGCTCCTGTATTCCTTTAGTATGTTTCCATTGGTTTTTGAACATTTTTTTTTGCTTTCTGGAACAATATAATATTCCAGATCCAACTTGTACTTTTCTTTCCTCATACCTAATTGAACAGAGCTAAGAAACATAAGTTTAAACGATGAGTCCATTCTGATACCTTCAAATCCAATGCAAAGAGCTCTTCATCTCCTCCCATTCTTTATCTGCAGGTCCCTTCTCTCCTGATAAAAACCTTGGTTCCTAACAACGCCCAATGCTGACTCATTTGCTCTGTCCTACAGCTTCCCACAAAGGAGTGGGGGAATTGTTACCCCAATACCACAGCCTATAACAAACCTACCATGTAAAATCTAAACTATTTGCAATTTTTATTGCCATCAGACTATATGCCACAAAGCATGTGCAGCCAGTTCTGTGTTCAGTCTGTTGGGTTAATTCTTCATTTCTGTTATCAATTGCCTACACAATAGGATTCATTTGTTTTTCTTTTTGCTCAGTTATGGGAGGGGGGGGGTGCTCTCATTTATTTAATCTTATTTTGAATATTCATAATATTATCATGACTTAGACGTCAAAACTACTTAAAAAGGTATGCCACTGCTTCCTCATCCCCTCTACTCTTTTATCACTATCACCCTATACCTATTATGCAGGCAACTTTTTCATTAGCTTTTGGGTTTTTCTTCCCTTGTTTCTTTTCCAAAAATAAGTGTGTGTATGAGTGTGTGTCCATGTGTGTGTTCTTCATTCATACTTCCCCTCCTTTATTACATAACAAGTAGCCGACTATATGTACTCTTCTTCACTTTGTATTTTTTATTTGAAAAGAAATAACTCTAAACAATTAATAGAAATCTTCCCCCAATTTTTTGTAGTTGAATATAGTTACTCTGATGTGTAGATGTACCATATCTTATTTAACCAATATTTTATGCATTGATATTCAGGTTGTCTTCATTATTTTACTTTTATAATTAACAGTTTGATGAGTAAAGTTGTGAACATTTCTTTTGTTTTTGAAGGCTAACTATAGGGTAAAATTCTAGGGATCATACTGCTGAGTCAAAGGGTAAGTGCTGCACAGGTCATTTTTTTGATATTGCCATATTTTCCTCTAAGTGGATTAGGTCACTTAACTTTTACCAGCAAAGTATGTGCCTGTGTTATAGGCTGAATTTCATCCCCCTCAAATTCATACGTTGAAGCCTTGATCCCTGGTACCTCAGAATGTGACTGTAGTTAGAGATAAGGCCTTCAAAGTTAAAGTTAAAATGAGGCTCTTAAGGTGAACCTTAATCCAATCTGATTGATGTCATAAGTAGAGAAAACTTAGGTACACAGCTAGACACCACAGATGCGCATGCACTGAGGAAAGACCATACAGTGAGGGGGCAGCCATCTGCCAGCAAAGGAAAGAGGCCTCGGAAGAAATCAAACCTACCAACAACTTGATTTTGGACTCTCAGCCACAAGAACTGTAAGAAAATAAATTTATGTTGCTTAAGTCACCCAGTTTGTGATATTTTATTATGGTGGCCCTAGCAGGCTAATACAACTGGTATCTCCACAGCCTCACCAACAGTGGGTTGTTAAGCTTGTAAATTTTTTCCAATTCTAGCTGTGAAAAAAAAGTAGTTTTAATCTGCATTACTTATATTAAGGGTGCAGTTGACCATCTTTTCATGTGTTTAAGGATTATTTTTGTATGGTTTTGTGGAAATTGATTTTTGGTTTATTTCTTAATTTTTAAAAATACTTTATATTATAGGGAGATAACCATTTACCTCTCCTGCATCATGTCATGAATATTTTCTCCCAATGAGGCACTTTTTAGTTGATTTTGTTTATTTTTTTGCCCAGAAATTCTTTCTTAATTTTATGTAAAAGAATTAATCATTGTTTTTGCATATGGATTTTGGGTCATATTTAGAAAACATTTTCTCACACTCAAGATATGAAATATTCACCCATGTTTCCTTCTAATATTTTTAAGATTTGTTTATTTTGTATTTTTACATTTATATCTCTCATTCTTTTATAGTTTTTGGTATGTGGTGTAAGGTATGCATCCAGCTTTATCTTTTTCCAAATGGCTATCGGCTGTTCCAATACCATTTATTTAGAAGTCCACCTTATCTCTAATGACTTGAAATGCCACCTTTATCAAGTAATACGTTTTTGTTCATACTTGAATTTATGTGTGGACTTCCTATCAGCTCCTCTGGTTTCTCTATTCGTGTGCCAGTCCTACACTGTATTAACCATTGAATAGTTACAGTATGTTGCAAAATAGTGTAAGAACATTCTCCCTCATTGCTTCCCCCTGCCCCCTGCCCAAGATTTCCTGGCTATTCTTGTATGTTTATTTTTGACATGATTTTACAATTAAATTACTTATGTCCAGAAAAAAAATTGCTGCCATTTTTCTTGCAACTGGGTTAAATTTATATGTTAACTTGAGAATAGACATCTGAGTTTTGTTGAGTAGTTAGAAGAGCAGATGCCTTTTTCTTGCTCAAGCCTACTTTTGTGTCTTTCGAGAGCATTTTGAAATTTTACTACTTAGGAATTTGCATATCTTTTTTAATTTCACCTTTTTTTTGCAATTATAAATGAGTTTTTCCTCTTAGGCTGTATTCCTATTAATAAGGTGAATTGCATTAATGCGGTTCCTCATATTAAAACTCCTTGCATTCCTGAAATTTAGTACCTAAGTTTTAGTTTATCTATGTTCATCAATATTTATATGAGAAATTGGTCTATAGTTTCCTACACCCTACATTATTATTAGTAATAAGTTATTAGATTCAGGTATCAACTTTACACGTGCTTCTTAAAAATTTGGAAGTTCACTTTCATCTTCTATTTTCCAGAAAAATTTATGGAACGTTGAGATTATCTGCTCTTTAAAGGTTTACAGAATCCCCCTGTGCCACATCCTGGGGCTGGCATTTCTATATGGAATAATTTGTTGAAAACCTTCTCCATCTTTTTCCACCCTGGAGAGTAATCTGTTTAAGCTTTCTGTATTAAATGGAATCTGTATTGAAAAATTATGTTTCATAGAGAATAAAATATTTCATAGTTTTCAAATGCTTTTACATAGACTTTTGCAAAGTAGCCCACTTAATGATTTATTTTTAACCTTACAACCATTATTTCCCTCCAGCCTTCCCTTATTTTGTATGTTTGTGCTTTGCCTTTTTTCTTAGTTATGTGAGAAACTGATATGTCTATTTTACCTTTTTTCAAACACTAGGACATTTTGATTCATTTATTAGTCTCCTTTTACTATTTTCTACTACATTAATTACTTTTTCTATCTTTTTTCTTTTTTTTTCTTTTTTTTAAATTGTTTTTCTATTACAGTGGTCCCATTTTTTTCCCCATTGCTCTCCCTACCCCATCCACCTCCCCCCTCTCCCACAGTAAATCCCCAGGTAGTTGTCCATGCCCATGGTCATTCATACTAGTTCCCTGACTAGACCTTTCCCCTTCTTCCCTTTCTCTCCCCCTCGCCCCCACCACTCATTGTCAGTCTGTGCCTTGTTTACATGCTTCTGGTTCTATTTTGGTTACCAGAGGGTTTTTCTATCTCTATTATCTTCTTTCCTGTGCTTTTTAAAATTTACTTTGTGAGATTTTTATATTTTAGAGTTGGGACTAAATGTGTTTCTTTTAATTATTTTTATTAAACGTATTTAAGACTATGTATTTATTCTCACATTATTGTTTTTAATTGTATCTCATAACTTCTTATGAGCATACTTTGCACTCTAATTGTTGTTTTTGCCAATTCTGCAATATCAGTTTATATAGCTGCTTTTATCCAATAGTAGTTTAATAGAATATTGTTGTTGTTGTTGTTTAATTTTTAGGTAGAAAGACCTTTTTAAAATTTTGTTACTAATTTCTGCTTTATGGCGCTTGTTAAGATTTTCTTTGTGACCCAGCATGTGGTCAATTTTTGTGAACATTTTATTTGTGCTTTAAAAAAAGTTATATTTTCTACATTATCAAGATTTGAGATTTGATATATAGTCATAATACCTACCTTACTGATTATGTTGATCAGCTTTTTATACCTTTATTTTATTGTTTCAACTATTTTTGGACTATCTTTGTTAATTTCTTTATTCTTAGCCTTTCTGAACTACTTTGTAATAAGTGTGTCTCTTATGTACCTCACAGAATTGATTTTTGCTGTGAGTCTATTTGAACGTATTTTAATGAGAATTATGCAATGTATTAATAAACATATTATTAAATTATAATATAATAAATTTACTTTATTAATATGACTGACATGTTTGATCTCAACTCATATTTTGTATGACATTGTGCATATTATATTTCTTTTTCTATGTGGCTTATTTCCTGTGCTCCATTTTATATTTCTTTAGGTATTTAGGAAGTTTTGTATTTCTACTGTAATGATTACCTTTTTACTAATACCTACCATAGTGCCCTTATTCCCCTTTTTCTTATTTACCCTTTACTTATTGGTTTTAATGCTTTAAATGATATTGTTCACTCTCACCTATTATTACGCAACAATGTTTTATTTCAGTACTGTCATAACATATCACAGTTATACTGTTGCTTCACTCTTGTCTTCGTCTTGTTTTAGGTACAAGTTTACACTGAAATATATTCAAAAATCCATTTGCCAGTTTCCCAGTCCTGATCCTATCTTGGATGAATAATGTTCGTCCTCAAGTAGATCACTCACAGAAGAATAGCCAGTGTTCTTTGAGTTTTTGCTCATGGAAAACTGCTTCTCACAGTCTTGATTCATGAAGATGAGCTATTCTACATTTTAAAATACTCAAATCACACTTCGTTCAGTTTCTTGAAAACGCAACTCCATTGCTCTCTGATTCAGTATGCATCTGATGCTTACTTGATTTTCTTTCTTGTGTAAATGATTTGGTCTTTTTGCCTGGAAATCTAGAGAATTGTTTTCTTTAAAGTCTAATATTTTCCTAATGTATGTCTTGTAGTTCATCATTCCAGGTTTATTTTCCCTGAAAACTGTGGGCCTTTTAAAGATGCAGTTTCAAGTCTTTCAATTTTAGAAATGTTCTCAACATATAGGTTGAACTACTCATTATTTCTCATTTTTAAACTAGTCTTTTTCAGACTCTTCTGAGCCTATCTTCTATCAATTATTTTCTCTTTAATCTTTTGCGCTTCTCTATTTTTCATCCTCTTGGCTCTTTTTCTGACTGTTCTTAATGTCTCCCATATTTTCAGTCAAATGCATTGTTCTATGAGGACCTCGTAATTTAGCATTTATTTTTAAGATGATTTTGTCTTTTTCTTTCATTTTTTTTCCCTACGTTCATTCAACCCTTATTTCACTCTCTTTTTTGAATCTATTTCTGTTTTAAACTTGGAACTCCTAATTTAAGGTTTTGTATTATATTTTCAAATGCTTATTTTTAGGACATTGATTCAGTTTGTCTGTGAAGGTTTCCTTCTGCTTCATGTTTGATGTTGATAGGAGCATTTGTATCTGCTAAAATGTTTGGATTCTCATATTTTGTTTTTCTAGTGGCCTTGTGTGGTTATTGCCTGCCATTTTCTGTTCATTTTTAAGTGTTTATATATACAGTTGTTAGTAGGCACAATTATGGCATTTGGGTGCCTGGCAATGTTTCTTAGTTCAAGAGCACCCTCTTCTGTTGGTATAGAAAAGTGTAGTTTCTTCCACTGATGGCACTTGGGGGTGGGGGGAGCAGTTTAATATATCTTCTGATTTCTGAGATTAAATTTTTGTTTGGCCAAACATTCTCACTTCCTTTTCTTCCTTCACTGACAAGCTTCCCAAAGCACCCCTGCCATGTGGCCTTCTCTCCTCCAGAAGTGACACCTTTCCAACACTGCCTGCCCCTGTCCCATGCTCTGTCAAGCCCTCACATTCAATTCCCCAGAAATCAGCCTTTTCAGCTAACTTGCCTCAGAGTTGTTCTTGTTACTTTTTACTCAACTGTTAACTTCCCTTTTGGGGGTTATTTTAATCCATGGTCCTTCCCCACCAAGACGCCCAGACCCTGCTCCTCTTTTCCATGTCTTCTTCTACCTGATTCTTTGTTCTAGCACGATGTGGTCTGGAGTTGACCCTCTTGGACCTGGCCGTTTACTCTCCTATCATCATTTGAAGCTTGGAGTATTCTACTAGTTATGGTGTGTGTGTGTGTACATATATATGGGAAAGTGATAGGCAAAGAGAGAGAAACAAATTGGAAGTTTTTATTGACTAACGGAATTCTTAATACTGTCTTGACCTTAAGAAGACTAACTCTCAGGATTACTAAAAAAGCCCTATTAGAGTCAGGTCCCTTGGTTTCCAGGCCAGTTTTGCCACTAACACCCTGTGTGGCCTTGGACAAGTCATTTAACTGTCTGGATGTCAGTTTTCACTTATTGGAAGGATATCTGTAGACAGCTTTCTACTGCTATTCAGTAAGCTTTAGACTCCATTCCTCTTACCATCTGTGGTTCCCCTCCCCATTTTATGCACATAAATGAAATTAACTTGCACCTTACAACTGAGGGCCCAATACTGCAAAGAAAATTAGCCCTGTGTTAACTGAATTTTGGCAAAGTGTAAATATATTCTTGCCTCCCTGACTAGTTTAAAGAGAACTGGGGTCTGTGTAAATTCAATTTGCAGCCTTTTTAGATGTGGGGACTCAGTTGAGATGCCATATGTCTGTGTTGGGTTTCTTTATAAGGTCTGGATGTTCCCTTTCAAGCACACACAGTCTTCACGAGGTTCATGGACAAGCCACACTGTGACCTCCTTTCATCTTCTGCATTCTTTTCTGGCCTCAGGGTCCTATTCTGAACCTATCTCCCACTCTAAGAAATATCTCCATTCCTAGAGGAGACCATAATTTTAAATAAACCAAAGTAGGGAAGGAGAAGAGGAATTGCAAGAGTGAACATGAAAACATACAAGGTCTCTATAACCATTCTTGCTCAATAATGTGAATTTATGTAGTGTTCTCAGGTTTCATGTGGATAAAATAATGATCCATACTCCACGTTCACAATGGCTAAAGAGAGAATATCACAGATGATTTATCTCAGAGGGGCCTTCCAGAGGTCATGCTGGCAATGCCGTTAACCTTGCATCAAAATGGCCCTCACTCATTATAAAGAGATGCCAGTGTTGAGTGGGTGGAGAAATCCTCCTATTCTTCAAGCTGTCAAGATCAGGAGATGAGTCTGCCTCTTCAATCACCTGCTTACAGGTTCCCACCACTCTGACATTCAGGAAGCCAAGCAGAGATAGACGTCCTTTATCAGTGTCCAGTCTTCAGCCTTATTCATTCTAAAACTATATCCAACTGTCCCTTGTCGGCATTTTATTTCTCTGCATCTGTGTCCAGAACACTGGTTGCAATGGTGACAACAATAACAGGTCAACACAAACATACACACATGCACACATACATGCACATGCATGCACACAAGTATGTGTGCATATCCAATATATAAACATGCACCACATGTGTACCTACTTAGTTATGTAGAATGTCAGAGAAAAGAGGAAGAAATGTTGAACTGAGACATATTCTTAGAGAAAGAATTGGGAAACCAGAGGCCAGAAAGAAGACTCGCATAGCCCCGAAGGACCCCAAAATATTGAAGAGCTTTTTCATCTGCATTTATTGTGTCCACTTCTACCATATCACTTCATTCCAGAGGTCAAGAAGCCTCTTTTAATCTCACTGTCCAATTCTCCCTGGCCAACCACTTTGCATAGGAAAACAGGACAAAATTTAAATACAAATCTGACTCTTATTGTCCTCTTAGAATCATTAATTAGCTTCTCATTTTGAAGCTCAGCTAAGCTAAGCTATGTCAGTAAATAACCGTTTTATCAAGTAGAATGTGCCAACTATGATAAGACGTTAAAGAAGGAACTCATTGAAAGGGAAATTTCTTCCAGCTAGAGTTCCAGAAAAAGTTTCACAGAGAAGATGACTTTTAACCAAGCCTTGAAGAAGACATAATGATATAAAGATCTTTAAGAGTAACAGTATAAGAAACATATACAGACAACAGTGATTAAATTTTCTGTAATGAATGATGTGTATAGGGGTTCAGCAGAAGGTATTTGTCATTAGAGAAGTGGGCTGGGGTCATGTCTGAGAACATCTAAAATGTCAAACTTCTTGTGACCATGAACCACATTTTCAGCCTCAGTTCTTCCCTAACGTCTCCAGGTTTGGTATCCAGAGTGGTCATCATATACCACAAACCTGGCAATGTTTGACCCACCAAGATTCATAGCTTTTAGAACAGGCTTTTTTGAGTTAGAAGAAGGTAAAATGACAAAAATTATTCCATCATTGGCAGTAGTATGATTAATGTGTTTCATCTAACCTCAGAGTCAGCAATTCTGATAACTTCATGTTGCCCTGAAGTAATTCTTGCCCTGAAGAAATACTGACTGGCTCAGTTGCAGATGGGCATGCTAACTTCCTGTGGCATGAGAATAGCAGGAAGGCCCTATGAAAAAAGGAATAATGTAGACAATGTAAAACATTGCAAGCCAGTCTGAAAATGGCCACCTGAAAAAGGCACTTAAGTCTATTTATGACTTTGAGCTAATTTAAACTAGAGATATGACTAGTTTGAAATGAGTATGCCATTCCATATAACATAATGGTTAATATCATATTACCAACTCAAGTACTAGGGAAACAATGGCAGAATTAAAACTCAAATCCACATCTCACTGGGCAAACAGGGCAGTTAAGTCACTTCTCCACATCTCTGTGTCCTTGTCTGTAAAATGTAGCTACAAAGAGTAGCTACCTTTTAGAGCTACTTTGAGGATTAAAAGTGAAATTAACATCAGAACTCTTAACTCCATTCCTGGTACATAGATGGGACTCAATAAATATTCAGTGATTGTTATTGAGTACTTAAATATTTAATAAATATTAGAAAAGGAAATACAGTCAACTGATAGTTGACACTGGAGCAAAGACAGTAAAATTGAGTAACAATAGTCTCTTCAACAAATGGGTATCCATGTCAAAAAATGAATAAAAACACAGACCTTACAGCTTTTACAAAAATTGACTCAAAATGGATCATAGACCTAAATGTAAAACACAAAACTATAAAACTCTTAAAAGAGAGAACCAAGATGACCTTGGATATGGTGATGGCACAACACCAAAGACACAAGCCATAAAAAAATTTTTTTTAATTTTAAAAAAATAATAAAACTGATAAGCTGGACTTCATTAAAATGGAAAACTTCTGTTAAAATTAAAATTTTTAAAAAATTCTTTTGGTAAAAGACAATACCAGAAGAATTAAAAGAAAAGTCACAGACTTGGAGAAAATATTTGCAAAAGACACATCTGATAAAGCATTATTATCCAAAATACACAAAGAACTCTTAAAGCTCAACAATATGAAATTAAACAATGTTTCAAAATGCACCAAAAGCCCTGACTGGTGTGGCCCAGTGGGTTGGGCATCTTCCCACAAACCCAGAGGTTTCTGGTTCAATTCCCAGTCAGGGCACATGCCTGCATTGTGGGCCAGGTCCCTGGGTGGGGGTGTGTGAGAGGCAACTGATCGATGTTTCTCTTACTCATCAGTGTTTTTTCCCTCTCTCAAATAAATAAATAAATTTTATTAATAAATAAAAATGAGCCAAGGACTGTAACAAATACCTCATTAGAGAAGATACACAAATGGCAAATAAGCACGTGAAAAGATGCTCAACATCATATATCATCATGGAAATGCATATTAAAACCGTAGTGTGATACCACTACACACCTATAAAAATGGCCAAAACCCAGAACGCTGACAACACCAGATGCTGAAACAAGTGATCAAGCCATGAAAAGACATGGAGGAAACTTAAATGCATAATTACTAAATGAAAAAGCTAATTTGAAAAGGCTGCATACTGTATGTATAATATCCAACATACGACATTCTAGAAAAGACAAAACTATGGAAACAACAAAAATCACAATGGTTGCCAAGGATGGGAGTGGAGAGATGAATAGGAAGAGCACAGAAAAAGTTTAAGGCAGTAAAAATACTCTGTATTTTATAATGATGAGCACACCTCATTATACTTTGGTCCAAACTCCTAGGACATGCAACACCAAAAGTGAACCCTAAGGTGAACTCTGGACTGTCAGTGATTATTGCAGGTTCGTCTTTCATTAAAAATGTGCTATTCCAGTAAGCGGCGTTGATAATAGGGGAGGCTGTGCTTGTGTGAGGGCGGGGTGTATGGGAAATCTCTGTATCTCTCCATTCTGTTGTAGACCTAAAACTGCTCTTAAAAATGGTCATTCCACCACCCACCCCGTTGTCCACGTCCCTGGGTCATTTATACTAGTTCCTTGACTAGCCCCTTCTCCTTCTTTTCCCCTTCTCCCCCTCCCCCTTCCCCTCTGGTCACTGTCAGTCCCTCCCTTGTTTCCATGCCTCTGGTTCTATTTTGGTTACAGTTTCATAGCTGCGGCAGGAAACTGAACTAGAGAACCCAGATGGACATTCTTTAGCCAGACTCTTTAAAATGGCTTTCTTCTTCCTTGCATTTCCTAAGCTTCCCAGAGATGCCCAGAAATCAGCTTAATGTTTTCTCATGGGCTTAGAAAACACAGTCCTGCTCTTCTTCCCTGGGTTCAGGAAAGCCTCCCATTTGAAACTCTTATCTTCAGAACCTTGCAGGGGAGGGGAACTGGAGATTCACAATAGCGTTCAATGTGATTTAGACTCATAAATCAAGAGATTGTCTAGGAGTAAACTGCACAGAGCCTCAGGCCAGACGCAGCAACCCCATGTTTAAACAATCCGCTCTAATCCCCTTGGCTAACAAGCCCTCCCGCTCCAGGGAATGGCAAACAGGACTGCCTCGTGTGCAAGTCCAAACACTATCTATCCATGATTTCGCCTGTTTCTCGTGGGGCTTGGGGAGACCATCCTCTCAAACTAGAGTTATTTCAAAGCAATTTCTCTTCCCCATTTCAAGAAGAAACAAAGCCACCTCTGGCATGTAAGACAATGTTCTCCAATATATAAAAATCAACTAAACCAAATCCCCTAGGTCCCCTGTCATTCACAACAGGGGGATCTTTGTGGCCCCAGCTGGATGGATCCCCAGTACTTTGACTCAGAATTATTCCCCTGAGACAAGGCAGAAGTCTGGGGTCTGTATTTTCCAGGCATGAAATTAACAAGACCAGTTGAGCTTATTAAGTTTGGGCTACGTACAGGGGCATGTGTGGTGAGCCCAGCCTGTGGCGTCCCCAAAAAGGAAAAGTGTAGAATTCCCCTGGGAGGGCTATCTGGTGGCTCCCTGACACAAATGCTCTTTTTAAAACTGCTTAGCAAATGTTGGCTGTTCGGGGAGTCATGTGGCTTCTCAGATCTCTAGGCCCAAGCACCCGTGTCTCATGTATACTTCCTGGAAAGAGTCAGGAGCTAATTTCAAATGGGCAACTGGTGGGGAGAGAGCAATGCCAAGGGCAGTGTCACCTCAAACTCCCAGCCTGGGCCCTTGTGGGGCACCCAGCACAAGGGTGTCATTGCAGAAAAGCATACTCACAGGGTTTGGTTCATCAGCTGCTTTTTGTGGACATAGGCTGAGGGAACACCCAGCTTTTCTGTGGTGACTGTTGCAGGCCCTCGAGGAGCAAAATTTCCAGGCAAGGCCTTTTAGGAGGCCCCACTCTATATCATGGTGTCAGCCCTGAGTCTTTTTCTGCCCAGCTTCACACAGACTCAGTGATGAACCCCCCCTTAAAATGAAGCATTGTCATTGCTGAACTGTCTGAAAAGAAATCAAGGTTTGTGGAACCTGGTCTGCTCTGAAGGGCTAAACATGGGATGGCAGCCTTCCACGGCTGAATTCACAGCTGCTGCAAGGTCCAAAGATCTGATTGTCTGCAGGGCCCTGGAGTATAGGAGTGTGGCCAGGGAAGGTGCCTTAGTTTGTCTGGCCACTGTAACAAAATACCACCGAATGGATGGCTTGTAAACAACAGAAATTTATTTCCACGTGTCTGGAGCCTGGAAGTCCAGGATCAGGGTTGGCAGCATGGTCAGGTTTCGGTAAAGGTGTTTTTCCAGGTTGCAGACTGCCGACTTCTCATCATTGCCTCCTGTGGTAGAAGTGGGGAGGGAGCTCTCTAGGGCCCCTTTTATAAAAACATTACTCTCATTCATGAGGACTCCACCCTCATGACCTAACCACCTCCCCAAACCAGACCTTCTAATACCATCCCACTGGGCATTAGGATTTCAACACATGAAAATTGGGGGGACGCAAACATTCACCACTGCCAGGGGAAATTAAAGATAAAGGATTTGAGCCCAACATAGAGAATACATTTATCAAGCACACCAAAAAGCCAGATATTTTATATGCCTGGCTATTTACTTCTTGCAATAAATCTATGAAGCAGGGATTGGGACATATCAGGAAATAGGTTGAAATGAGTTAAGAGGTTTGCCCAAGGTCACACCTAATGAGTAACAGAGATAAGCTCTGGCCCCAAGGCAGTATGTCCCAAAGCCCATGCTCTCTGCATGACACCAATGAAGCTGTCTCCTGGTGGGAAGGTGAGTTCTCAGAGGTCTGCAGCATTCAGAGGTATATTGTATAAAATGTAAAAGAAAGTTCTAGATTGGATGGAAGAGTAAATTAGAGGGTATCAACCAGGGATAATTTTACCCCCTCCAAGACAATATTTAGCAATGACTGGGGATTCTTTCAGCTGTCGCAACTGGCAGCTTAATAGGTACAGTCCAGAGATTCTGCTAAATAGCCTACAATGCCCAGGAAAACCCCCACAATAAAGAATTAACTGGCCCAAAATGTCAACAGTTCTGAGGTTGAGAAACTCAAGACTAGATGATCTTTAAGGTCTCTTCCAACTCCAGAACTAAATTAGGGGCCTTCATTTTTCACTCTAGCAAGGGGAGGATTCAGTTCTATAATTCAGTGTTTCTCACAGCAGATCCAGAAAGGGAACAAGAATACAATACCCATATCATTAGACCTTTTTAAAACACTGGGTTTTTTGGCATACCAAAGGCCCCAAAGAAACTATCTGAAGATTGCCTCTACCTCCTAAAGACTTGCCATTAAGGGCTCTCAAGATGAATCTGTACCCTTGAGAAACTGAGCTCATTGGAAAATCATACGCAACTCGGGGAGGTGGGTGGGGATGGAATAGGGGATTCTAGAAAACTCAAGAGGAGAGGGTGGAAAGGGGTAGAAATCCACCAGTTCAGTGAAAACCATTCAGTGAACAACCAGTGGGTAAAAACTCCTTCCCCGAAATGCCAGTTTGCCGAAAGCTAATTCCCAGGAAGCCAATTCTTAGAAAGATCAATTTCCCAAATGACCAATTCAGTAAATTTACCAGATTCACATGTTGTGATTTTTAATGGGAATGTTTACCCACTGAAATTTCTGTTTATAATAGGAAAAATTCCTCAACACATTCCAATTTTTAACTGGGAATTTTTTTCAGCTAATTGTGGGTTCTTTTGGATGGTTTCAAATCTGGAATTTAAATTTAAATTATAAATTACTGCCACCTAAAATTCTGTTTATTTTTATTGGTGTTTCAAGTTAATTTATTTTAACTTAAAGTTAATTAAAAATTTATATCAACTTGCCGATAATCTTCGGAAAGGTTCAAGGGGAAAGGGTACATCCAAAGCAGCGGAAAGGAGGTGAGGGTGGCCGGAAGAGACATCCCACACTCGTCGTGTCACAAGGATGGATCAAATAGACATGGAAAAATCAACTCGGAAGCAGTGGGAGCAACAACTTTTCACTATAAAGGGTGGCTACTAATGACTGGAAATAAGAAATTAAGGTAGATTGACTGCCTAAGAAATACTAAACACCCAAGAGGATGGCAAAAAAAAAAAAAAAAAAAAATTGGCATTTAAAAATATATTTATAGTTGCTTAGCTGTTCTACCAAAAAGAGACAATGTATAGATTATTTCTGATAACAGCTACAAAAACAATGTGCTACACATCAATATTGTGTAATCAGCCACTTCTGGTTTCTGTTGGGCTGCAATGTCATTTTTCATTTCAAGCACTTTGTAATAGTGTTTGCCAATTTCTCAAACTGCGTATCTGCCTTGATTTTCTATGTCTGGCAATCTGACATTTATATTTAATACAGTTATACTCAAAAACATTGGAACTATACCAGAATTTAAAATTAAATTTAAATTAAATCTTCGATATAAAAGATCAAAAGTGTACTCTTAAATTTGAAAACATACAAAGTGAGTTTTAAACTAAATCAAATTTAAATTTATGTCCTAGAGCATGCAAAGAAAATCAAAAGTAGCCATCAATTAAAACAGTTCTAGCATGAACTGAAAAATTCCCATGTAGAATACTGAAATAACATTACTAATGATTAAAATGTTTCTTGATGCATCATATTGGTAACAAAAATGAGACAATTATATTGAATTGAAAACATTTCTGTTAAAGTAGCTAAACACTCTAGTCGAATTATAAAGTAGTCAAATAGTATAAAGCATCCAATTTGATAAATTTGGCATATAGTCTATAGATGAATTGATCATTTGGCAAATTGGCCTTTAATAATTGCTTTTCAAAGAACTGATTCAGTTCCAAGAGCATTTGTAAGTGGGGAAATGGAGTAAGTTTCACAGTGAGGGCTTTAGGAGAGCTGGACAATCCCTTGCTTTTCTTCTGACATCCCCTTAGTGGCTGCAATCTGCCCTGGGGACAGAGGCATGGGAAGTGAGTCACCCAGATAACCAGCACCCTAAGCGGACTGCAGTGCTGGTGGCTGGGTAGATATACAGATGTTCAGGACATACTCCTGTCTCTCAAGACAAGCCTCTTCTTTGTGAAGGAAACCAAATGTTTTAAGTAATCGCAATACTAAGGTTCACCAATGTAAGCTATCCTGTTTGTTTTGTTTTGTTTTTTCAGGATGGCAAATGATCAGTACAGACTACAAATGCAGCAGAGGCTTAGAGGAGTGGCATATAGACCAGTAATATAGGGGTCAGGCCATTGGATCTCCTGAGGAGAGAAACAATTCAAATCTCATTCCCCTTCTAGGTTGAATTTATAGGTGCTTTGTGCATCTGGGAACTAAGTAAAGTCCACCAACTGGTAAACTTCTGATGGTATTTTATTTTGTGCATCCAGATTTGTTGATGAATTGTTTCAGTCATGAAACGAAATGGTTTAGATTCAGGAAGACCTGAGCTGAAACAATGACTAGGAGGTCCCCATGCAGAGGCTGGAGCTGCCTCTGCTCCGCCAATGAGAGGCACTGCTCTAAAGCCCCGTGGAGGGAAGGGGGCAAGAGACAGCCATATACGGACCCCCTCGTGCAGAAGGAGCCCCGCAGGTGTATACTATGCTTGACCTTTATAAATCTCGTCTCCTTTGCCCTCCAGCAACTCTATAAGTAGACAATTCATGAATTAATATCCCCAGCCCAGCCTCTCTTTCTAGCTTCGGACCCACATTTCCAATGTTGGCAAATGCGTGTTCATGCCCAATGTGACAGATGTTCATGCCTGTGCAATGTCTCTTCCCCAGGGTGACCTCTAATTAAGGGCCTTGCAGCATCAGGTGTCTCTGCTTCAGAGTACTGTACACTTTTCATGAATGTGATTTAGCACATAGTAGGTCTTATAAACAGTTTCTGTTTTAACTTGTCATTATGTCTCAAGTGTTAGCACAGAATCTGATATGTAAAGAGAGTGCTCAATTAATGTTTTTTAAATGGCAAAAGTAATGAATAATTAAACCTTTTATAACGAGTATTATGACCTCCATTTGAAAAATGATAAAACTGAGGCAAAGAGAGATTAAGTAGCAAGCCTATGTTTACATAGCTAGTAAGTCCTAGATCCAGGATTTGAACCCGAGGCCCACCAACCCAGGATGGCTCCACTGTGACATTTTAGCATGGACTGAGTACTTACTGTGTCCAGACACTGTACTGATCACATCTTAACTTTTAAACCAATTAGATTCTCTCAGCAGTCCTGTGAAAGAGCTTCTGTTATTTGCAATTTAGAGATGAGAAAATAGGCTCAAAGTGGATGCATGACATAGCTAGAAAATGCTGGAAGTGGAGTTTGAACCCAGATTTACCTGACTCCAATGCCATTTATCTTCATACCACTCTGTTAAATTATAATAATAATAATAACATTAATATTATAATTATTATTACATAACTCACAGCTATACAGGGTGCAAATTATTTTATAATTTAACTCCCCCACACACACCAACAATGCTCTTAGACAGAAAGAGTTGTCCCACTTTTTCTCCTGGTGAGAAGGCTCAGGTTCTGAGTTTAAATGACTTAACCAAATCCATACAGCTGGTCAGTGGCAGAGCTTAGAAATGATCTATCTCTGCCGCTCAAGGTAATAGCCTTTTGCCACACATTGAGATTTAAATTTATTAAAATTAAATAAAATTAAAAGTCAGACCCTTGGAGTCACTAGCCACATTTCAGTGCTCATTAGCCACCGTGGCTAGTGACTACCACAATGGAGCGCTCAGATACAGGACATTTCTGTCACCACAGAAAGTTCTGTGGAACAGCCCCGAATCCTTGCCACCGCAGAGCAGCCACAAAAGCATCACACGGGAGCTGACTGGGAGTGCAGAATCTCGGACCTCACCCCAGATGGACAGAAGCAGAACATGCATTTTAGTCAGATCCCCAGGAGATCTGTGTAAGGTGTGAGAAGCACCAACCTACACCAGCCCACCTTCGTTATGCAGGTGAGAAACAGAAGCCCAAAGACATGAACTGACTTGGCCAACGTACATGTGGAAGTAGAGCTGGGCAGGAGCCAGGACTCAGGCCTCTGCCCCTCAGCGTCTGAGTGAGCACAAGCCCATAGAGGCCCTGGTGGCACCTGGCAATGGCACAGGGAGGGTGCTGATGGCTCAATGCTCTCTCCTCGCTACAGCAGATAAGAGGGCAGCAGTACTGGCCAAAAGTGAGTGGGAGATGCTGCTATGTGGCAGACCTATGAGGCCTGTGATCTGAGGGAGGGAAGCCGGCATTGGACCTCTGTGCAAATGGGAGGTGACCCCATAGAGCCTCCAGGCTGAGCAGCAGGGGTGAGGGGCTCCTGACAAGCTGAGACTGTAGCCTGTTTGCTGCAGTGAGATTATGGGGTGTCTCCGTCACCTGACAGGGCATTCATCCCCACTCTGAAGCTAACCCTCTACAGTGCTGCTAAATACACTTATCTCTTGTGCCCCCTCACCCCCACCCCCAGCGGGGACCTCAGGGCCACCCACCCATCTCTCCTCTCTTCAGCCTCTTTCAGCACATCTAGAGGTGCCACCGGGCTAATCAGCAAGTCAGCCAGACTAAAGTGCAGAGGCAAAAAGGAGAGATAGGTTCCGTGCTTCAAGATGTGCTCTGGGCCTCTGGGAACAGCAGCCTCCCTGGAGATAATTTTAGGGCCTGGTCAGCAGAGGAGGGCTTGAGACTAGGATTCTCTCTAAAACTAGCTGGGTGGCTCTGGAGCAGCACTGTGTCAAGAGAACTTTCTGCAGTGATGGACATGTTCCTCATCTGCACCATCCAGCACGGTAGCCACCAGCCACATGTAGCTACAGGACCCTTGAAATGCAACCAAAGAACTGAATTTTTCATTTTAGTTCATTTCAATGTAAGTAGCTGCATGTGGCTAGTGGCTATCATGTTGCACCACACAGCTCTGGACAAGGCTCTCCTCCTGTTTGGGCTCGGCTTCCTTAGCTATAAAATGGAAGAGCTGGATGAGGTGGGCTGATTCCGTATCTGAACCACAGCCAAGGTGGCTGGGCTCTGTGGTGTCCCTTCAGTCAATAACCTATAGGTGGGTGGTGGCCACCTTCTCTTCTGTCCTGACCTGATTCCCCTTCCACTACATCTCCATGGTGAGGAGGTACCTTTAGATAAATAAAGACCCCGGTTTTCTCCATCTCAATGCTTTCTGTTAGTTAATTTAAAAATAAGAAACCAAGCAATATGACATGTACTTTTTCCTTGGCATATGTCAGGACATGAAGTATTCAACTCATGTACTAACAGAGAGTTGTAACACACATAGCAGTTTTAAAACATGGCCACAAATTCTTTGACTGTACCCTATTGAGATGTGGGGTCCATGTTCCCTCCCCTCATATATGAGCAGGTTTGTGACATCTTGACCAATAGTGGATAGCAGAACTAAAGCTAGGTGGTATCCAAGTCTAGCTCTAAAGGGGTGCTGCTCTATCTTCCCTGAGACACCAGCCTTGGAGCCCTGAGTCTCCATGTAAGAATTCCCACTGTGTTGTGACCATAGGCCAAAGAGTCACAAGTCATTACTCCAAGATGACAGCTCTCCCAGCCAAGGCACAGACCCGTGAGTGAAGAAGCCATCTTGAAAGTGACTCTGGCAGCCCCAGCTATTCCAACCTCTAGCCATTTGAGTCATCCAAGCTGAGGTCCGAGACATCATGGAGCAGAGAGGAGCCATTCCTATTGTGCACTCACTAAATTTCTGACCCTGCAACTTTGAAAGTACAGGCCGGTTGTCTTTGTATACTATGTTTGGGAATTGTTTGCTCTGCAGCAATAAATAACAAAACAGGAAGGAACTAGGTAGGATCTCTGTTGTATAATGAGTGGGTTCTCCAAGAGAAGGGTCTCTCCAACAGCCAGGCTCAAAGCACAGGTCCTGGGATGCTCAGGTGTGCACCCCAGCTCCATGCCTCAGTGCTGCTCTGGGCCTGTGTGTTGATTAACCTCTTTACCTTCTTCTACCAAGTGGGAGTCTAGTCATGGTGATTATATGAGATAATGTCTATGGAGGTCCTTTAGGGACTGAGTCCCAGTGACAGGCAGTGACTGTATATGTGGTCATCTCTGCAGTTCTCTGCATGTGGCCATGGACAAAGAGCATTTACAAAAGTGTTTTCTGGTGAGATAACTAAGCAGTGTGAATCTGGGAGATTGGAAATTATGTAAATTCATGAGGTTAGAAAAGTATTTGAGCCCACAGCTCTGCTCAGGAAGTAGTCATATGGGGTATAAATGTGCTTCCATGGTCTGGGAGTGGAAAATCTCACCTGTTTAGATGATGGTAATCAAAAAGAGAAGGAAGGGCCACCAAGACCAGAATATACTCTGCTCCAGACGATGCTTCCTGTGTCTAGAGTCCCAGCTATGGTCCTGTGCCTTATTTAATGTCACAGTAAACCACATGGTCCAGAAGCTATCTTCTGAGCACATCTCCTTCCTCTGAGGTCTCTCCTGAACTGAGACCTCTATTATGAATGGCCTTCTACTCTTCTTCCCTCACTAACCATAGCATCTATCACACCTCTCAGGCTGAAAGTTCTGATGTCTGACTTCAGTGATACCAATCTCAGTCTTCTCTCTCTCTCTCTCACTCTCTCCACATCTCTCATCTTAGTTCAATACTCTAAGAAGCTAAAACAGAAATGATCAGCTTCTTAGAATTAAAGCATTTCTCTCTAATCAGTCTACTGACTCCTTAGCCACTACTTCTCTTATTATATTTCAGGTGGGAAAATGGCATGAATGGCAGATAAAGAGGGAGAGACAAAGAGTAAGCTGTGCTTTCCAGGACCGAGCACCGTGAGAGTGGCTCCTGGGCTGCCCTGAGGAGAATGAGGAGGCAGCATGCACAACATCGCCCTCCTGAAGGCCTCCCCCGCCCCTTCCGAAGACTGAAATCAGCAGGCTCCATCAGCAAGAAAGAGCTAATGGTGGGGAGAAGGAGGGAACTTTATCTCTGGAATTCCATCTTCTCAGTGGTCCAGAAAACAGAAAGGGCAGGGCACTCCATTTATCTTCCCAGATGGGTCTCTGGTGCCTGACACAGCCTGGCAGCCCAGTTCCTCCTCTGATTTTTCTGTCGCCAGGAGCTTGGCAAGTCTCGGAGCCAGGGAGAGGCTCTGGGTGAGGCTGCGTCAGGGAGGGGAGGAGTGTACCTAGCCCTGGAGTAGGGAGGTGAGCAGGCATGTCTCCTAGCAGCAGCTGGATGGGTGGAATGAGGGAAAGGGGATGTTGAGGTCAGGAATGAAGGATGGGATTGCAGAGGATCAGCCCCACCATTCTGCCATTTCTGATCTCTCAGGCTGGACACAACTTAAGGGTGAGAGTGAAAGAGGAGTGAAATAAGATGGGAGGAAAGTGCAGGAAGGATAAATCTGGCCTCATTCTCTTCTTGCCTTTGACATACTCTAGACCTTGTTTTTCTGCCTAAGAGAAGGTCTTGCAGCGAGCCAACAGCCAAGCCTCTGGCACCAGGGCTTAGCCATGTGACCTTGAGCATGCCACTTTACTTCTCTGAGCCTCACTTTATCCATCTGTGAAATAAATTGTACAACCTCAAAGAGCTGTGGTGAGGATGGAATAAGAAAATACAGATGAAGTGCCTTAGCTAAGAACTAGACCAATTCAGACATTCTCTAAATGTTAGTTTCTCCCTTTCACCTTCTCACCATCCACTTCATGAGGGAGAACAACCTCTCAGCCAAAAAGTAACCAGAGAAAAAGCCATGGGAAGAAGGGCAGGTTGCTGCAACCCTGGTTCAAGGCATGCAGTCCTCGTGAAGTGAACCTTAATAGCTTATATTTATTTTGCACCTGTCCTTGAAGAACTCTATCCCTTTTGGCCACCAAATGAGCTCAATCATCTGCATGAACAGCTGAGTGAGGTCAAGAGCAAAAGCACGTGTTGTGTTTAGCTCAAGTCAAAGAGCTCAACCTTGGAAGTTAAAAGATTTGCTCAATACTATTCAAGTAGAACAGAGACAGAACTGAGGCTGGTACATCATGGGCGATTCTTCAGTAATAACCAAGATTCTCAGATTGTTCTTCTGCCACCCAAGCAAGAACTGGGTCATGTTCACTCTTTCTCACTCCCTGAGGCCAGACTGCATGTGTAGTCCCAGGATTCTACATGCCTGGCTCTCAAAGCTTCATATAGCTGGTGAATCACAGAGTCTCAGGAAGAATGTGCCCCAAGGCAGAAGCTCTCCAGGGATGCAGTTTTCATCCACCCAAGAACAACTTCCCTCCAGCCTAGATATTAGACATCAGCATGCATGTGGAATGCCCAAGTGCCTATAAAAGGATTATTACTAAGTAAGAGTGAATGATGATAATTAATTACCCTCCATTAAAGAGAAAACCTCTGGAGCAAAAGCATCAAAGGCGATGTTTTACTGAGCTGGCAACTTCTTTGGCTCTGAAACAAGATGACTCCTTAACCCACATCTTGGGTCTGTCCTTTCTCTTACATTCTGACTTGAGGAATATGCATTTTGAATTTGGACAACTTCTCATTCCTACCTTTACCCCTATCCTCAATCCAGTAATAATTATCATTAAAACTTCATACCAAGGCCATAGACGTATCTTATATCACCCTTTTGATAGATGAACTTATGGTTACTCTCCTTCTTTACTAAAGTCTAAATCAAAGGAAATGCACCTAGAATGGAGAATAGAATCTCCCTGCTGGTCAAAGAAGGAAGACCATGGAAAATAGACATCTAAAGAGGTGATAATATCTATCTCTTCTTCAAAAAATACACTAACAGGGAGGAGAGGGCAGGGAAGGGAAGTATGCCACAATCCAAGAAGAAGTCAAGGAACCTGGCCATATTTTCCTTAAACCCTCTCAAGGTCAGTTCCTATACAAAGTGCATATCCATGTTTCTTAGAATAAGCACTTACTTCATGATTCTTGAGAAACATCGTCTGTCAAATACCACCAAGTCAGCAGACCTGTGACCAGTAGGAAAGGTCTCTGCTTACTGAGCAAAGTTGACCATGCAGAACACATCCCCAAATCTCATGTGACTAATCTGGGAAAGAATCTTGGAATGCCCATGGATGGTGGAAAGAGTACAGAGGCTGAGGAATCAAGGAGCAGAGAAGGCTCTGTACTTCCTGGCCTTGTGACCTGGAGGCTCTCTGGGAGTCAGTCTCCTTATCTCTATGGAAGAAGAACTCTTACCTAATGGGGTTCTTGAGAAGTTGGGAGGAGATCGTTGATATGTGTCAGCACCTAGCCCAGCCCCTGGATACATGCCATTCATCATGTTATATAATCACCATCTTGGGAAGATGGGGGCAGTGCCATGAAGCAGGCCACATGCCATTGTATCCCAGTTCCCAAAAGATTGTATACCCAGTAAACATTTGTTGAATGAATCAATGCAATCAGACCCATTCATTGTGATTGGTGCATCCATAATATTGCTAGATAGACTGCTAGCTATTGGAAAGGATGCTCTGCACATCTAAAAAGTGTTTTCCAATCATCAAGCTGCAGGGTTCTCAACAATGCAAAGATGTCTTTTTGATATTAGTTAATACTCAAGACTCTCACAAAAAAAAAAAAAAAAAAAAACTGTGGAGGCTTTGAAGTACTGAACAGAGACAGGCCTCCAGCAGCCTATTCTGGAGAAGCACTTGCATGCTAGTAGACTTTCCCTGGAAACAAGCAGCCCAACATCATCCTATTAGAATAATTATTGTTAGTGGTTGGCACGGTGTTTTAGCCCAACGAAAGTTTGAGTCTCACTCACTGGATGTCCCAGGTGGCTTGCTAGGGCTTGTTTTCCAACCAAAGATTTGGGTCTAGTTGTCTCCCCATCTCAGCATATTCCTTTCAAGGTTAACCTGGCAGAGGAAAGAGAGGCAGAGATGACACATTGGTTCTTTATTGCCTTGACTCAGAAGTGGCACAGCCATCAGCCACAGCTACTCACATGGCTCCAATCCAAATGCAAAGGGGACACATGCATAATAAGTGAGCATAAAATGCCTCCACCACATCAGGGACCCAATGGATGACCATTCTGCTGTCACCACTCTGACAGCCAGAAAGCTCTTGATCCCTCCCTCTACTCTTTAACGCTTTAACTGCTAAGGGAGGCTTTTAGACAAGATACTCAAAGGCAGGGACCTAGGCATCCTGGCCCTGGAAACTATACCTACTTTGCTGATCACTCACATTTTCTCCTCTTATTCTCATAGAGAATGGCTTTCAGAGGGGATTACATGGAGGCAATCTACATGGTGTCTTTGTAGCTGGTTCGCTCCCCAGCAACTCAGCTGAGAGGCAGAGATCACAGAAAACCCGGCACCCTTCTGATCTCACTATCTCCTGGAGAACCCAGGCCCTCCCTCTCAGGAATGTATGTTACAGCATAATTCTCCTGCCAGCTTCAGTGCTGTCTGCCAGGAGCGGGGGCTGCTCCTGACAACGTGAGAGGCCTTCATAACTGTCAAAGGGGCCATAGCTCGCAGGTGAACATCCAATTCCTCTCGCCCAGCCCATGACTCTGTGAAAGAGAGACAGTAAAGCTGGCCTGAGGCTTTCAGAGAAAGGCAACACATGCAATTTGAGGCCCTAGGGGCTCAAAAGCTAGGCCTATATTTCAGGCTGTAGCTTTGCCAAGTTTTTTCCATGAGCATGAGGCTGCGGAAATTCTGAATCGTCCAGTCGCTGGCTGTGGTCCAAGTCACACTTCTCTTTGCCTTTCCAGTGCACCCCTTACCACCCCAACTCCCTGACTGCCTCCAGGAGCCCCAGCATTTTCCTGCAGCAAACACATTGAGAGTCCTAAATATTGAATCCAAGAAGAAGAAAAGGAGAGACGAGGCTTATTATTAAACTCCCCTTCAGCTGGCTGTGTGGATTCTTTCAAGTCCACGGTTGAATTTCTTTGAGGTCTCAGTACGTGCTGATTTGCATGGCTGGCTTAGCGGATGGGGAAAGGAGGTAACACAAGCTTTGCACTGGATAAATAAAAACCTCTTTGTTAATTAAGGAGCCACCGACAAGGCCATGGCCTATGTCAGGCAGCCTACACAGAAAGTTTGATTCTTCTGGAAATGAAAACAAGGAAATAGAGAAACTCTCCCCACCACACTGCATAACTTTGTTCAGGGGCTGCTAAATTATTCCCTGCTACTACATCAGCTGTGAGAGCCCTCTGAAATGTACTGTGGTTAAAATAAAACACAAGCCCCTGAGCATATGAAAAAAAAATGTGTTGTTATCTAAAACACTTCACTTCCCATCTTCTCTCTGAAAAAGAACTCCAACCATTAATTTCCTATACAGCCTTTTTATATTGTGCTATCCAAACAACATAATCTGAGAGCATGGTTTGAACAATCCATCCAGATGGCATGAGAATGTTGATTGGAAAAAGAAGTCAGGTAAGTCACCCAAAGTACCCCACAAGACCTTACAAATGACTCGCCCTTTGTAAGGGCAACTTCTAGCTTTGCTTTGCAAAACCTCTTCGCTTGCTGAAGATTACACCAATGACTAAAATATGGGGCCACGATACCCTCTTAATAGCCCTGTCCCTTGTGGCGCCATTCTCACCTGGGCTTCTGAATCAGGCAGCCTCGGTCAGAATTCTATATCTACCTCATCATAGACAAGTCATGTAACCTGTGTCCAATGCAAGGATACTGTGAGGACTAAATGTGGTCATATATGTAATATGCCTAATATATGCCTATGTAGTCAATAAATAACACATAAGAAAACATCGTCAAAAAATTGCGTTGTTGTTATTATCAATACCTCCTCACACTCTTTCTTCACTGCCCTTGAACAAAGTCAATTTACCCCAAAGGGACCTCAGCCATTTCAAGGTAACATAAGGGATGAACTGGGCTAATTAAACTTTTCTAAGAGCTGCGAATAAAGCAAAAGGGAACATAAGAGTCCAAGGTCACTGAAAGCTCAAACTGATGCTCTGACTTCCTGAGAATTTTCCTATCCTCTGTCTCTTTAGATTTATTAAGCCTTTATTTATGGCCATCCCTGTGCTAATTCTTTGCTTCTATGATCTTATCTGAACATCCCAACAACACTGCTGTGTATAGGAGCCATGTGACCCTAGCTGCCACACTGCTTACCGTCTCTCCTTTCAGACTTGGCCACAGTTCTGCTGTAAAAAATCTCCTGTAGCATCTCCAGCCCAAAATGGATCAAGAGCCTTTTAACTTTGGGCAGACACCATACTTGTCTTTTTATAGCTTCACAGAAGCCAACAGATTTCTGGGAAACAGAGAGTTACCAGGATGTAATCCTTCCTGAGACCCATGCCATGGGATTGGGCTGGACTTAGCTCCAGGATTTCTCTCTCGGGCACAAGGGATCCTAAAGGGATCCTGCCTGGAACCCAAAACTATTTATAAAACCTATATATTATGGCTTTCCCCTCCTATAATTCCACAGTGGCTATTATAAAGTTAACCTCATAGTCCTCCCCTCCCCATATCTCACCAAAAAGGAGATGAGACACAGACACTCAGGCACCTGGGATTTTTGTGAGGATGAGAACTGTCAAGTTGAAGGTTCGTGGATTTTGAGCAAGCACTCAACAGTGAAATGTTAGCACTCAGGTCTGCTCTTTATAGTCCAATAAGCTACTCATTCTCCTAGAACCACAGAAGAGCATACTGAGGCTGAAATGCCAGCCTCTCCAGTCCCCTGCTTTGGGCATTTGAGTGTCTAAAGCCACCAGGATATATGGCCCTTTATCTTCCCATTAGGTATCCTGCAAGATGACATCTCTCCCCTCCCACACCACTCTGAAATTTCCTTCCCAATACTGGCTCAGGGAACTTGGCCTCTGCCTAAGCCCAATACAGGTTCAAGGTTTAAGTATTCGATTTCTTTCCATTCTGACTGATCCACCTCTACCAAATTGCTTTAAGGATTGAGGTCTATCAGGCCCCTGAAAACTTCAGACAGATTAATTGTGTGGCAGAAAGAGAGGGGGGAAAAAAAAAGAGGGCTTGGGAGTCTCACAAGACTGGATTTGAATCCGGATTCAGTCATTCATTGGGGATTACTTGCTGCTGATCCTTAACTACCCAGTTTCCACACCTAGGTAGTGAAAGCAATGTCTTCTGCATAGGGGTGCTGTGTTAGAAGTCTAAAACACAGCCTTAACAGCAGAGAGCTGTAAGTATTGATTCAGGGCTTTCTGTGTTCTGCCCCTCACCAGTTCTCATCTTTGCCTCTTTGTGGTCAAAATGACATTCCAAAGTTTATCATTCCCCACTTACTAATGTCAGGATTCAGAGCGATTCGTTAACTTGCCCAGTTCATGGTAAGTGGCAGAACTTGGATTTAAACACAAACCAGCCTGATTTCAAAGTCTGCTCTTTCTCCAACTCCTGGCCTTCCTTAATTTTCCCTGCTGCCCTAGCCCACCATCCAAGTGCTCGTCTTACTACAATCACTTCCTAAGAAAACACCTCAAACCCTCTGCTCTGGGGATTCCATGGCTTCTGACCCACGTTCTAAAAAAAATGAGTGTTCAACCTTCTCTTGAAGGCAAGGAAAAGAAGCCAAAAGGATGAAATTTAATGGCAATAAATGTGAAGTTCTGCATTTCTGTTCAAACCAAAAATTATATGAAAAGGTTTTAGAGCAACTCTACTCGGGCTAGTGAAGGGAAGGGAGCTGTAAAGGAGATAGCAGCTACTATTTAGGTTCCATATGGGTTCAGTGTGAGGAGTACAGCAATTGACTTTACCATTCAATGCCACACAATGCCATATGAGCAATGAGATGAAGCTCCTTTAGAAGCAAATGTCTTAGGACTATAGGAATAGGTGAGATCTGTACCTTGAAGGAGGTGCTAGTCTTGTCCAATGGCTTGACCACTTAAGAAGAGTGTTTTCAATCCTCTGCCTGTTTTAAGAAGACTATTGAAAGTACCATACTGTAACTTTATAGTATAGGTTGAAGTCAAAGAATGGGCTGCCTCTAATTTTATTCTTTTTCAAGGTTTATTTGGCAATTTGAAATTTTTTCTGCTTCCATACAAATTTTAGGATACTTTTTCTAGTTCTGTGAAAAATGCTAGTGGTATTTTGATAGAGATTGCTTTAAATCTATACATTGCTTTGGGTAATACGGACATATTAATCCTTCCAATTCAGAACCATGTTATATCCAATTGTTTGTGTCATCTTCAATTTCTAAGAGGAGGGCATCTGAGAGGATGTGGTCAGGATGACGAGAACAAATCCATCTATTTAAAAAATATTTATTGAGTCTTTTACAAGTCAGACAATGTTCTACAAGCTGAGGCTGCAACCAAAATCCTGCCCTCTCAGAGATTCTAAACATCCCCTTCTCATGTATAACTTCCAACAGCCTCCCTAGTTTGCATCTAGATCTGCAAGGCCCTAGCAACCCAGTCTCTGACTTTCTACAACCTGTCTCTTATCATTCTCCTCTCTCTGACAATGCTCCTAGAACATTGTCCTCCTTGTTTTTCTTTGAATACACTAAGACCTCAGGGCCTGAGGTCCCTTCCAGTTGTAAGGGTCTTATATTTCATTCCAAGATTCTTCAAAGATTATGCTGCCTGTGGTTCCTTTATATTTTTAATTTTTCTAAGTTCTTTGAATGAATTTATATCACTGTTTCTATTATTTAAAAATTCTTAAATGAATTATGCTGTATACCTGAAACTAATTAAAAATAGTGTTGAATGTAAACTGTAAAATGAAAATAATTTGTTTAAGCGATGAGACAATGACAAAATAAAAATTCTTAAATGGTAGAGGTTGTAATTAATAAGCTTTGTTTGATAGAATTTGATATTTGATAAGAGATTAAAAATATGGCTTCTTTCTTGCCATCACTGTAGCCCTCATTCATAGGGCAGTGACTAGGACAGTGTGAGACTCGATAAATCAGTGTGAGATGATCAAATATTGGATGTTATAAGAACAAAACTACAAATTATAGCTCCTACATCTTCTTTTGTTCTCCTTGCTATGGTTTCTTTTTATATCTAAATCTATTTCCCTCAATTTTAAGTTAAATACTTGAGGGTAAACATAAATGATGCCAAAATCTTGCCATTGGCTAATGGTTCTAACAATGTTGTTTGGGATAAAACACTGCCTTGTTCAGAAAAAACAAAAAAACAAAAAACAAACAAACAAACAAACAAAAAACCACATTGCCTGTCTCAGCAGTATGCAGTTCTCTAGATAAATTCTGCCTTTTAATTTTATGGTCTTGAAGATGCTTTGGTTACAGGAAAGGTCATCTCCTATCTGATGGCTTTTCTCCAGTTTATGGATATTTTATTAAAAGCTGTATCCGCTAGAGCTTCCAAAATGTCCAGCAAAAAAATTTCTTTCACTAAAGGTAAGGAAATGAATAACAGTATTCAAGTCTCAGAGGGGTTGTTATATGCAGAGCAGAGGCCAGCTGTTCTCCATATTTTCTGAACATATATCAAGAGGAAAAACCACTGAAATCACAGCAGGCAAGATGTAAGCTGCACAGGTAGAAAAGTCTGCTTAAGATAAAGGATGGTGAAGCAATGGAAGAAAAAGCATTGAAGGATTTCTTTCTCCAGAGAATTTGAGGCCATGCGTCAGTCTGGGTTGATTTAGCCATATGCCACTTGAAGAAGAAAACATACTCTGGAAAGTGAGCTAACTCTCCCAAAGTAACTTTGGACACTGGAGAATTTCCATCTAAACATAAGGATCTCTTTGCACATGAAGGTGACTTTTGTCCTTTTTTAAGAATAAATTATATATTTTACTTTAAGAAGAGGAATCAGGGATAGGTAAAGGTTGACACTCAAAAGTTAGGGCAACTTAGAATGTAACATTCAAAAGTTCATTTTTCTTAAACTAATTATACATTTAAGCAAATCACAAAAGAAATACATAAATAAAAAGCCTTAGACTTCTGTTAAAATTTTACTTCCCAAATATTACAGATATTTTATAGCTGTTGTTATAAATGGGCAAATAGTTTAGCAACCTAAATGAGCACTGCTCATGAAAGAAAGAAGGTTTTAGGAGAATAATCCTTTCAGACAAATTTGTAGCCATGGCAAATAGATGACCCATATTGATGTGGGAAATGAATACTGATTTTAGAGTTAAGAGGGCCATGTTGATTTTTAGCAGTGGTGAGTCGCCATTTTTCTGTACCTGAATTTTTTTGCATTAGACAAATAAATCCCTACCCTCTTTTAGTCTCTGTTTCTTCCCCAATAATTATAAAATCTGGAGGTGGCCCTCTTTCTCTAAATGTGTTGCAAGAATTAAATAAGATAGTATAATCAAAGTCCTAGTAAGTTTTCAATATCATGATTATTTTCCCAAGGAAGCAGTCAAAATAAAGAAATCATTTTTCTTCCTCTCTAAAGCCCAAGACCTTAATATTTCTTTTTTCAGTGACTTATATGAAAGATGAAAGGAATTGGCTTTCAGCTTCAACTTATCTCCAAACAAAGCCTAAACTCTGCAAACATTGCTCTAGATTCAAACAGATTGCTCCCTATGACCGAGGACCCATGCCCTGCCTCTTGATAGCATTATTTGGGAATATTGTGCAAAAACTCACAGAGGATATCTATGTGTGCATTAAAGAGCCTTAGTTCCTGTCCAGCCTCCATGAAAGTCCCATATTCTTAGCTTGGCACAAGTAAGCAAAGCCACTCGTCGGCAGCCGTCCGTCTCGAGAGACGATGGTGTAGCTTCTTAAGAGTCTATCTGCACCGCCGAGAATGGTTGTGCAGTCCGACTCGGAAGTGACACGGTATCTGTCTCCTCCCGTGTTGAATCGACATCTTGCGATGACGCTGGAGTGTCCTCTCCAGTGAAGCTGAAGCTACAGAGCCTGGGCAGGGTGATATGGAGGGTCTGCTGTTGCCCATGCAGCAGACCCCCCCTCTCTTCGCAGCTGAAGGGTCCAAGGGAAAGACGGAGTCTATACAGCTTGGCTTCAGGTGCGCCGCAGGAGTTGCCGGTGTTGACTACAACGTCGAACCGCCTTAGGGACTCCGGCTCCGGATTTTCTGTCGGGGTTTACTCCCTTAGCCTTTCCCCTGAAGAGGTATGCCGCAAGGCAGCGGAGGTTTTTTGGAGTCAGAGTTTTCCTTCTCTGATGTGCCCTGACTGGAAGATCGAACCAGCGACACTTAGCTCGCAGGCCGACGCTCAATCCACTGAGCCAAACCAGCCAGGGCAAAGCCACTAGACTTAAAGTAATGCCATGGAGGGATGATGGGCAGCCCTAACCAGTGTAGATAATTGTCCATGGCCAGAAGGGCCTCCCAGAAGCTCTGGTGCTCATAAGACCCCGGAACCCTAGGGTCTGGAGAGCCCTAGAATATCAGACTGAATTTCCCCACAACATGAAGAAATGAGGAAACAGAATTGTATTTATGCTGATTTAAAGAAAATAAATGCAATATTTTTTGCACACCTGAGCTTGTGGGCTAAGAGCCATACCTATAATCAACAGCATATCCAGGAGCACGTGGTCAGCCCTACACAAAAAAAGATATGGAAATTTCCTGAGATGATGTGAAAAAGTAAAGCTATGTCTGGAAATCTGGGAAGGATCCAGAAAGACAGGATTCAAAGAGTTATGTGATCAGAAAGAAAAGTTCAGAACAAAACACAGAGAGAACGGTATATGAGGCCAGTCTCAGGCAAAAGATAGACAAGTACATGTCTCCATGTACTTGAACTCTTTGGATGTAGCTATGAAGTAGTGACTTGTGAGAAAGAAGCAGAGTCTGACATTTTGTCTCTCAACTGAGCCCTGGAAATGAGGTCACAATGCTCACTTTGTGTTTTATGCTACCTTTACTTCTTCTCTCAAGAATCCACGCAGTTGCTGATGTAAAAAAATATCAAGAAATCTATATCTGATAAAAAATTGCTATGAGCAAAGTCTGAGATTTTGCTGCCTATGTTTTCTTCTAGGATTTTTATGGTTTCAGGTCTAACATTTAAGTCTCTGGTCCACTTTGAATTTATTCTTTTGTGTGATGTGAGAAGATTGCCTAGTTTCATTTTTCTGCACGTGTCTGTCCAATTTTTCCCAACACCATTTATTGAATAAACTATCTTTAGCCTATTGTATGTGCTTGCTTTCTCTGTCAAATATCATTGACTGTAAAGGTATGGGTTTATTTCTGGGCTCTCTATTCTGTTCCATTGACCTATATGTCTGTTTTCATGGCAGTACCATGCTGTTTTGATCACTATGGCCTTATAGTATAGTCTGATATTAGGTAGCATAATTCCTCCAACTTTGTTCTTCCTTCTCAGAATTGCTGTTGCTACGTGGGGCCTTTTATGGTTCCATATAAATTTTTGATATATTTGTTCTAGTTCTGTGAATTACATCGTTGGAATCTTGATAGGAATTGCATTGAATCTATAAATTGCTTTGTGTAGTATGGAAATTTTAAGAGATATATCTTCCAGGCAAGGGCAATAAAAGAAGGAAAAGTAAGCAAATGGCCCTATATTGAACTAAAAATTTTTTACACAGCAGAGGAAATCATCAACAAAATAAAAAGACAACCCACAGAATGGGAGAATGTATTCAGTGGCACATCTGATTAGGAGTTAATATCCAAAATTTATAAAGTACTTATAAAACTCAACACCAAAAAAATTAAACAACCCAATTAAAAAATGGACAAAGAACCTGGCTGCTGTGGTTCAGTGGATTGACCATCAGCCTGCGAGCCAAGTGTCACTGGTTCGATTCCCAGTCAGGGCACATGACTAGGTTGCACATCAGGTCCCCAGTTGGGGTCTCAAGTGAGAGGCAACCACACAGTGATGTTTCTCTCCCTCTCTTTCTCCTTTCCCCTCTCTCTAAAAATAAATAAATAAACAAACAAATAAATAATGAATTTAAAAAAAAATTTTTTTTAAATGGACAAAGAACCTGATAGACACTTCTCCAAAGAGAACATAGAGGTGGCCAATAAACATATGAAAAGATGCTCAATGTCACTAATCATCAGTGAAATGCAAATCAAAACCACAATAAGATACCATCAAATGTCTATCATCAATATCAACATACAACAAGTGCGGGTGAGGATGTGGAGAAAGGGGGACTCTTTTGCACTGTTGGTAAGAATGCAGATTGGTGCAACCACTGTGGAAAGCAGTATGGAGATACCTCAAAAAATTTAAAATGGATCTCCCTTTGACCCAGAAATCCTGCTTCTGGGACTTTATCCAAAAGAACCCAAAACACTCTGTGTGCAATAGGTGTCCAATCTCCATAAAAGTCCCCATGTTCTCAGTGTGGGGAATATATTAGAACTGACAGTCTAGTATCTTCATGGAAAGTGTAAAGGAATAAAGAGGGAGGAGAGCTAATACTTGTGTTCAGTCTTTTGTGTAATATACTAAACTCATTATCTTCTCACAAACATCCTATGAGGTATTATAAATGCTTTTATGTCTCCTTCTCAAGACTCTCTTGTTCTTTCAGCTGGTCCCTTTTTCACTATCTTTATCCATAATGAAGTTCACATGGATAACACAGGTATACAATTTATTATAATGCAGCGAAATATGTACTCAAGAGAGATATAGTCAAGATATTTTTTGTTATTTTAAATTTATTTTTAATTGTTTTTCTATTACAGTTGTCCCACATTTTCCCTTGTTATTCCCCCAACCCCGCCCACCCCTTCTCCCACAGTCTATTACCACCCTGCTTTCCATGTCCATGAGTCATTTATACTAGTTCCTTGACTAGGCTCTCCTCCTTCTTACCCCTCTTCTCTCCCTCCCCCCTCCGCCCTGGTCACTGTTGGCCTGCTCCTTGTTTACATGCCTCTGGTTCAATTTTGCTTCTTTCTTTGTGTTGTTCATTAGTTTCCAGTATTAGGTGATATCATATGGCATTTGTCTTTTGTTGCTTGGCTTATTTTGCAAAGCATAATTCTCTCTAGTTCCATCCATGTTGGTGCAAATAGTAGGATTTCCTTCTTTCTTTCTGCTGCATAGTATTCCACTGTGCAAATGTACCACAATTTTTTGATCTACTCATCTACAGATGGGCATTTAGACTGTTTCCAGCACTTGACTATTGTAATTAGCACTGCTATGAACATAGGGGTGCACAGGTTCTTTTGAATTGGTGTTTCAGAATTTTGGGGGTATAATCCTAACAATGGAATTGCTGTTTCAAAAGGCAGTCCCATTCTTAGTTTTTTTGTGGAACTTCCGTACTGTTTTCCATAGTGGCTGCAGCAGTCTGCATTCCTACCAACAATGCACTAGGGTTCCCGTTTCTCCACATCCTCGCCAGCACTTGTTGTTTGTTGATTTGTCGATGATGGCCATTCTGACTGGTGTGAAGTGGTTTTTATTTGCATCTCTCTGATGGCTAGTGATGTTGAGTACTTTCATATGCCTATGGACTCTCTGTATGTCCTCTTTGGAGAAGTGTTTGTTCAGGTTCTTTGCCCAGTTTTTAATTGGATTGTCTGTCTTCAAGGTGTTGAGTTATATAAATTCTTTATATATTTTGGAGATCAATCCCTTGTCTGAGGTATCATTGGCAAATATGTTGTCCCATACAGTTGGTTCCCTTTTCATCTTGCTGATGTTTTCTTTTGCTGAGCAGGAACTCTTTAGTTTGATGTAGTCCCATTTGTTTATTCTTTCCTTTACTCCCCTTGCCTTAGGAGATATATCAGTGAAAATATTGCTACATGGGATATCTGAAATCTTCTTGCCTATGTTTTCCTCTATGACTTTTATGGTGTCACGGCTTACATTTAAGTCTTTGATCCATCTTGAGTTCATTTCGGTGTATGGTATAAGTTGGTGGTCTAGTTTCTTTTCTTTTTTTTTTTTTTTGCATGTCCTTGTCCAGTTCTCCCAGCATCATTTGTTGAAGAGGCTCTTTTCATTCCATTTTATGTTCCCTCCCCCTTTGTCGAATATTAGTTGACCATATAGAACAGGGTTTATTTCTGTGCTCTCTATTCTGTTCCATTGATCTATATGTCTGTTCTTATGCCAGTACCAGATTGTTTTGATTAGTGGCTTTGTAGTATAGTTTGATATCAGGTATTGTGATTTCTCCTGCTGTGTTCTTCTTCCTCATGATTGCTGTGGCTATTCAGGGTCTTTTCTGGTTCCATATAAATTTTTGAAGTATTTGTTCTAGGTGTGTGAAATATGTCATTGGTATTTTAATAGAGGTTGTGTTGAATCTATAAATTGCTTTGGGTAATATGGACATTTTAATGATGTTGATTTTTCCTATGCATAAACATGATAATATGCTTCCAATTATTTGTGTCTTCCTAATTTCTTTCTTCAGTGTTATGTAGTGTTCCGAGTACAGGTCTTTTACCTTCTTCATTAAGTTTATTCCTAGATACTTTAATTTTCTTGTTGCTAGAGTAAATGGGATTTTTTTTTCTAGTTTCTATTTCTGATATTTTATTTTTGGTGTACAGAAATACCTTCAGTTTCTGAATATTGACTTGGTACCCTGCTATTTTGCCAAATTCACTTATTAGGTTGAGCAGAGTTGATAGGGTTTTCTATGTACACGATCATTTCATCCACAAATACTGACAGTTTTACTTCCTTGTTTCCATTTTAGATGCCTTTTATTTCTTTTTCTTGTCTGATTGCTGTGGCTAGAACTTCCAAGACTATGTCAGATAGGAATGGAGAGAGTGGATATTCTTGTCTTGTTGCTGATCTCAGGGGGAATGTTTTCAGTTTTTGTCCATTGGGTATGCTGTTGGCTTAAGGTTTCTCATATGGCTTTTATTATATTGAGGTATGCTCCCTCTATTTCCATTTTGCTGAATGCTTTCATCATAAATGTGTGTTGTACTTTATCAAATGTTTTTTCAGCATCTATTGATATGATCATGTAATTATTGTCCTTCATTTTTGTTTATGTGGTGTATTATGTTTATTGATTTGTGAATATTTAACCATCCTTGCATCCCTGGGATGAATCCCACTTTTTTGTGGTGTATGATCTTTTTGCTGTGTTGCTGGATCTGGTTTGCCAATATTTTGTTGAGGATTTTAGCATCTATGTTCATCAGTGATATTGGCCTGTAGTTTTCTTTCTTTGTTGTGTCTTGACCTGGTTTTGGAATTAGAGTAATATTGGCTTCATAGAAAAAGTTTGGGAGTCTTTCCTCTTTTTGGCTTCTCTGGAATAGTTTGAGAAGGATAGGAGTTAGTTCTGCCCTAAATGTTTTGTAAAATTCACCTGTGAAGCCATCTAGTCCAGGGCTTTTGTGTGCCGGGAGTTTTTTAATTACTGCTTCAATTTCACTAGTTGTTATTGGTCTATTTCAGCTTTCTGCTTCTTATTGATTCAGTTTTAGAAGATTATATGTTTCCACAAATTTCTTCATTTCATCTAGGTTTTCAAATTTCTTGCCATACAGTTGTTTGTAGTAATTTCTTACAATCCTTTGTATTTCTGTGGTATCAGTTTTGATTTCTCCTCTTCCATTTCTGATTTTGTTTATTTGGGTCTTCTCTATTTTCTTCTTGATGAGCCTGGTTAAAGGTTTGTCAATTTTGTTTATCTTTTCAAAGAACCAGCTTCTGGTTTTGTTGATCTTCTGAATTGTTTGTTTAGTCTCTATGTCATTTAACTCTGCTCTGATCTTGATGATTTCCTTCCTTCTACTTGCTCTGCCTTTGTTTGTTGTTGTTTCTCTAGTTCTTGTAGCTGTAGGGTTAGATTTTTTATTTGAGAGTCTTCTATCCTTTTCAGGTAGGCCTGTATTGCTATGAACTTTCCTCTCAGGACTGCTTTCACTGTGTTCCTTAGGTTTTGAACTGTTGTGTATTCATTATCATTTGTTTCCAGAGATTTTTTATTTCTTCCTTGATGTCATTGTTAACCCATTAATTGTTTAAGTGCATGTTATTCATTCTCCAAGAGTTTGAATTTCTTTGAATTTTTTTCCTTGAGGTTAATTTCCAGTTTCAAGCCACTGTGATGTGAGAAGATGCTTTGATATAATTTCAATTTTCTTGAATTTGTTGAAACTGGTTTTGTGTCCTACCATTTGGTCTATCTTTGAGAATGTTCCATGTGCACTTGAAAAGAATGTATATTTTGCTTCTTTGGGATGAAAAGCTCTATATATATCAACTAAGTCCATTTGGTCTAGACTATTGGTCAATGCTTCAATATTCTTGGTGTTTATTTGTTTTGAAGATCTATCCATTGTTGACAATGGGATGTTAAAGTCAGCTACTATGAGTGTGTTGCTGTCGATATCTTTCTCATAGTCTTCCAATATTTTGCTTATATATTTGGGTGCTCCTATGTTGGGTGCATATATGTTTACAAGGGTTATATCTTCTTGATGGATTGTTCCTTTAAGTATTATGAAAGGTCCTTCTTTGTCTCTTTTTATGGCTTTTGTTGTGAATCCTATTTTGTCTGATATAAGTATTGCTACCCCAGCTTTTTTTTTTTTTCATGTCCATTTGTTTGAAATGTGTTTTCCATCCCTTTACTTTCAGTTTGTGTAGATATTTTCTTTTGAGGTGGGTCTCTTGTAGACAGCATATATGTGGGTCATGCTTTCTAATCCATTCAGCTACTCTATGTCTTTTGATTGGAGCATTTAATCCATTTACATTGAGGGTTATTATTGATAGGTATTTATTCATTGTGACTTTTTCCCTTTGTACCTGTGTTCCTCTTATTCTCTCTTTTTCTTCTTCTTCTTAAAGCAGGCCCTTTAGCATCTCTTGCAATGCTGGTTTGGCAAAGATGTATTCTTTTAGTCTTCCTTTGTCTGGGAAACTCTTTATTTCACCTTCCATTTTGAAAGAGAGCCTTGCTGGGTAGAGTAGCCTTGGTTGTAAGCCTTTGTTTTTCATTGCTTGGAATATTTTTTGCCATTCCCTTCTGCCTTATAGTGTTTTGTTGAGTAACCATCTGTTAGTCTTATCTGGGCTCCTTTGTATGTTATTTGCTGTTTTTCTTTTGCTGTCCTTAGGATTCTCTCTTTGTCTTTGAATGTTGCCATTTTAATTATGATGTGCCTTAGAGTGTGCCTCCTTGGGTTCATCTTCATTGGAACCCTCTGTGCTTCCTGTATTTGTGATACTTTTTCTCTCATCATGTTCAGGAAATTTTCTGTCATTATTTTTTCAATCAGGTTTTCTATTCCCTGCTCCTCTTCTTCTCTTTCTGGTATCCCTATGATACAGATATTATTATGTTTCATGTTGTCCTGCAGCTCTCTTAAACCTTCTTCATTCTTTTTAGGTCTTTTTCCATTTTGTTGCACTGTCTGGGAAATTTTTCCTACATTATCCTCTAGCTCACTGATCTGATCTTCTGTTTCATTTAGCCTGCTTTTCATTCATTCTACTGTGTTCTTCAGTTCAGAAATTATATTCTTCATTTCTTCCTGGCTCTTATTGATAGTTTCTATGTCCTTTTTCATGCTGGTGTAGTTCTGAGTAAGTTCCTTGTAACTTCCCTGGAGTTCTTTGTAGTTCCCCTGGAGTTCATTGTAGTTTTCTCTGAGTTTGTCGAGTTCATTGAGCTTCCTCATTACCATTGTTTTGAATTCCATGTTTGACAGTTTGTTTGCCTCTATTTCATCTATCCTTCCTTCTGGGAATTCCTCCTTTTCTTTCAGTTGGGTGTTGTTTCTTCATCTCCCCATTTAGGGTGGCTCTTCTTGTTTGTTTCTGCTTATTAGATTGATTTGCTTTTATTTCCTGCCATTGTGGTCTGATCTTCTGTGGTAGGAATCCTGTGGGATTCAGTGGTGCAGCTCCTTAATCTCCAGAACTTGATGCTCTTGGGATGCTCTTCATCCCTTTTATTTGGAATCTCTGGTGGTATTTTGGTTTTGGTTGTTGTGTGTAGCTCTTTGGTGGGTCCTTCCCTCCAATTAGCTGACTGAGAGTCATTCTGCTCACCTCATCTGGTAAATAGTTGTTGAGCTGCTGCTTAAACAGAGCCACAAGTCCACGCAAGAATCCCACACTCCCAAAGATATACCCTCTCAATCGCTGTATTGACTGCAAATGACCCAGTATTAATAAGGATGTATAGAGAGCAGGAGACAGAAAACTCCTGTAGAAGACCTCAGTGGAATTGGTCTCCATAGTATCTGGTTTTTTTTCCACTTTATTCTCTTTCTGGATCTGTCCCTGATGTCTCACTCTGGATCTAGGCAGTCTATTTGAGCCTATTAGTGTTCTACTGCCTCTGTCTATCTCTTTTGGTTGTTTTTTGCTCTAGTCACTCTGTAATGTGCAGTTAGGCTTAAGCACCATTGGGGGGCATGGCCAAATAATTTCTCTGGGAGGGGCTGCTGCTCACCCTCCATCTGATGTCACTTGGAGGGGAGTAGTCTGCCTAAGATATTTCTCCGGTAGCACTGGGGATGAGTCTGCACTGTGATCTGGTCCACTGTTCCCCCAGCTCTTTCTCCAAAAACCAGCAACCAAAACTTTTCTAAAACACCTCTAGTTCACTTCACCCTCCTTTGGCTGCAGCTTAGGGAGGGTGGGCCTCATGCACCCACGCATACAGCCTGGCAGGCAGGCAAACCAAATGCGTCCTGCGAGCACACAGTCTGGGGTGGGTGGGTGTGCCAAATGCACCTCACAAGTGTGCTCAGCTCCGGGCCTGGCGGAATGCTCCCCGCTTGAGCATGTGCAACTTTGAGTCGGGTGGTGGGTCAAAGGAGCCCCAGCTCCCTCAAGCAGCCAGGGGTGGGTGGGCCGGGATGCACTCCCACGCATGCGCTTGTCAAGAATCTTGCCCGCCCCTAGCTTTTCCTCCCAAGTCGGGGGAAAAAAAAAAATCAAACCAAAATACAACAAAAAATTTAAAAAAATTAAAAAGAGAAAGAGAAAGAGAGAAAAGAAAAGAAAACAAAAAACAAAAAAAATACGCAGCTTCTTGTCTCTGCTCTGCCAGTAGGCACAGCCTCGATCTCCACCCGCCCCCACCCCGACTCCTCTCAGGGGAAGCGTAGGGGGATTGAAAAATCTTTCTGAACAGCCAGCTGCTGCCCCAGGAGCCAAGCCAGCCAGAACTCTCCTCTCTCCCAGGACTCCTCTACGATCCTCACCAGACAGATCGTTCCAAGGTCTCCTCTGCCACCAGCCACACCAAGGATCAACTCCCGCCAGTATCCAGGTGGTAACTGAGATTCTTTGTCCACCATTAGCCGAAACTACAGGCCATTTTCGGGAATAAGCAAGCACAGCCCCTACTCACTCCTTCGCCATCTTCCTTCTCTGTCTATTCAAGATGCTAAGTGTCAGGAAAGAGACAATGTGCCTGACAAATAAGCGTCCTCAAAGTTTATTGTGCATAAGGATTACCTAGCATCTTCACACAACAAAATTGTGGTCAAACATGAACTCATTCATAGATTCAACGATGCAACAATTTTAACTACCTGAAAAAATGGCTTTGAGTGAATAAGTGAATAAATTAGGATAATCTGTGCATTATATGTGCTCTTCTCTACTTTGTCGATGCCATAAAATGTTTAAATGAATGTGTACACACACAGAAATATATATATATATATATGTATGCACACACACATATATATACATACTCATAATGATTGCTTTAAACACTCACAATGGGTTGCTTTAAATGAGTCACTCGTAAGTGCTGACTACCCCTCTAGTGTAAGTCAAAGCAAACCAAGAAATATGGACACAGCTCACACATAAGCTGAAATTTATGAGCCGCAAGGGTCAGAATAAAGAATTTGAACATTACTTGAGATACAGTAGGCTGGCTGGGACAGGTCCAAAGGATATAAACTGTTCAGGTAAATGACTCTGAAATTCTGTTCCACCATATCCATTTCCACACATCAACAGAATGGAACAAGAGGGCTCTGGAGACTGAAGCTAGGTGGCTGCCCAGGAATGGAAAAAGGCTTTTTCTTTACTGTTTGAATCCAAACTCTGTCACTGTAGGAAAAGGTAGCTGGTAAAGAGAGGATGCTTCATGCTTTGGAAAACCCAACATAAGCGTGTATGTGGAGAAAGAGACTGTGCCTAAATCAACTTGGACTGGAAGTAACCCACCTGGCAGAGGAATGGAAGGCTGAAGTTGCAGAGTTGTGGAGAACCAGGGAGGAAATGGAAAGGGCTTTGGGAAGGCTGTGAGGCAGGAGGAAATCCCTCCATGGAATGAATGGAATCATTCAAAAGCCCAGATTGCTTCTGCTTCATAATGTATGACTGCTAATGACATCTAGTAAGGTCTAGCTGATGCCAAAAGCACTGTTCAACTCCAACAGGTTAGCAAAAACATTGAATAACTCAATAAAGAATCCCAGCCAAAGCAGTTATATGAATTTAGATGGCCAATGCCACCACATGATGGACTATAGTTCTTACTTTCTCATGGAGTTTCCCAGACCTGGAAGCCTCAGCTGGAGAGAGATGTTCAGGCACTGGTTAGTTCAGAGCACTTAGTCCAGTAAAGAGAAAGCCCAGCCATGAAAATTCTTGATATAAGGTAGTGAGATAGAGAAGTTTCAAATGGTAGGAACTTTATATATGTCAGGTTTAGTCATCTCTTCTATTATTTCTTCTATGAAGCCTCCTGGTTTCTTGTTTTTTGTTTTTGTTTTTTTTTTTTTCAGAGAAAATTCTGATTCAATTTAAAAAACTATTCACTTTTTTCTTTTTTTTTAAATTTTATTTTTTGTTATTCAATTACAGTTGTCCCATTTTTCCCCCATTGCTCCCCCCTCCCAGCCCATCCTTTCTCCCACAATTATATCCCTCCCCATTGTCCATGTCCATGAGTCATTCATATATGTTCCTTGACCTGACCCTTCCCTTACTTATCCCCCTTCTCTCCCTCCCCCCTCCCCCCTACTGACTACTATTCTAGTCTTTGCCTATTTAGTTCGTTTCTTTGTGTTGCTCTTTAGTTTCCTGTATTGGGTACAAACCTCTAGCCAGGCTCATTAAGAAAAAAAGAGAGAAGACCCAAATAAACAAAATCAGAAAGGAAAGAGGAGAAATCACGACTAATACCTCAGAAATACAAACAATTGTAAGAAATTACTACAAACAACTCTATGGCAAGAAATTTGACAACCTAGTAGAAATGGACAGATTTCCAGAAACATATAACCTTCCAAAACTGAAACAAGAAGAAGTAGAAAGTCTCAACAGACCACTTTTTTTCAATTATAAGTGCATAGATTACAGAGTCGGTGACTCACTCTGCTGGTCAGGATAAACCCTCCTTTTCTGTGTTCTGCCTTCCAACTCTACTACCACCCAGCCTTCCCAAAAAGCAAATAAAGACTAGTCTGCTTCAGAGCTGTATGTCAACATGCAACGGAGGCTGAAGTGTATCACTCCCGTGGAAGTTCTTGAGATGGGAGCATGAGAGCTGACCTTGGGAATTTGGAGTAAAAGTAGAAGTAAATGAAAAAATGGGGTTTTGTTCATTGATGTGTTTAGTAAAATTTGAGCAGCCAAATAATTTTCTGAGAACTGTTTACTTTTAAGGTCCTGCATCACATGGCAATCTATTTTAGAGATATATAAAATGTGAGTGACATATCACAACAAATTGCCCACATTTAAACTTACAAATTGGTATATGTAGACACCCATGAAACCATCACCACAATCAAGATAAAACTCTGCCTATAATAATCTCCATGTCCATTCTCACAGAGCTAAAAAAGAGTAACAGTAAAAAGATTTATTTTTCATCACTCTAAGTCAAGTAGCATTCTATTGCACTTTAAGAAGACAACGATAGGATAGACAGCTCCAATTTCTCAGATGTTATGCCTCCTATTTTAGATTGTCCTTTTTTCAGACAGGTGTCATATCTGCTCTTCCATTTATACTTCCCTGACCTCTGTGGGTCCTTGCCATTCCCAGAGTAGACAGTAGTACTCAGGGACCCACCTGGTGCCTACCCTAATGTGCGGTATCTACAATGAGATGAAAAGTATTGAAGGGTATGCTCCTCTGGGCATTACAAGTTATGCCAGGGCAATAAGGCTATTAAGATGGAACATCAACCGCTAGATCTTCACTGTAAATCACTAGGAGGATTAACACCATCCTAGAAGTATGACACTAAGAATGTCCTGGAAAACAGCTGCTGGAACATGGACTGGGCCCTTACCATGATAAGAGATCAACAAATTCCAGCCAATACACCACAGCATTTGCTTTGGATAAATTTAGTACGACAGTGGCAGGACCTCCTCATGTTAGTATTCTGGCCCATGGAAACATTCTAAGAATCTGGGCAGAGTTGTATGCAGATTTAAACCATGATGAATTGGAATGTGAGAGGAGTGAAGGGACCTACATCCGCTTATGATCTGCAGCCAGCAAGCCTTCCCAAGTTACAGTGACCTCCACATCTCTGACCTCTGAGCATTCTTCATCTATGCCACTGGTCAGACAATAATATACCATGCGTTACCTGGTGCCTGGCATTGTCCAATGTAATAGGTTGGCTCTTGCAGTGAAATTTAACCTTTCATATTCATTCATTCATATGATAAATATCCATTAAATTCCTACCGTGGCAGGGCACTTTGCTGCGTAGTGGAGCTACCAAGGTGACAAAGACAAGCACTACCTTGCTGGGTTGAGATGGGGAAACAGACTTTAAATAACATCACATGGTAAGTGATCTCATCATAACTGTGGCAAGAGCAAAAGGTACATTTGGCAGTGAGAGCTGATACTGAGGGACCTGAGGGGTCTGAAAAATTACAGGATACTTTCTGGAGAAAGGAACATTGAAGATGAGATCTGACAGATGAATAAGAGTAATCTGGGGAAATTAGAAGAGGGAATTCCAAGTTGTGGGAGAGGAGAGGGGAGCATAGCATGAAGAATTAAGAGAAAATACCTCATGGGGTTGGAACAAACAGAGGGAAATAGAGGAGGCAGGCAGAAGCCAGGTAACGAGAGTCTTGTGGGCTGTGTTAAAGATACATGGAGAGGTTTGTGTTTTACCACCTTTATAACATTGTAAACTCCCTAAAACACAGGGTCTATATTAAATTAACACAAAATAATCTAAGCACCAGAAAATCCCACCTTTGAGTAATAATCATAAGCCTTTGTTCAGGGTCCTCTAGGATATTTAACTGGGGGTAATCACTTATAACTATTGTCTAAAATGCCTGATTCCACAATTTTGTTCAATATAGTAGATCAAACCTCAACAGATATTTTTTGGTGATTAAGTAGCTTGCAGGGGAAACCAAGTGACTTACTGTCTAGAAATTAGAGTGAGACAGTCATGAAGCTGAAGAGGAGAGGAGAGCCCATCCAGGTCCACACATCAGAAGAAGCTTCGCCAGGGTCATGCAGAGCAGAAAAAAAAAGAACCAGGTCAGAATCCAGGCATCTCAGGCTCAGATCCAAATTCTCATGACTCTAGGATGGTCCCGAAAGTCTGTGATCTGGTTTTGCTTTATTTTTACTTATGACTCTTCAAAGGCCAAAAAAAAAAAAAAAAATTACTAGAGCATTCAAGTTTGTTGGATTCCACCTAATTTAGGTTGTATTTAGAGGTGGTTTAGGTAAAAGAGCTAAATGGAATTGGAAACAAGGAGGAACACTAAGGGATAGAAACTGAAATTTACTGAGCACCTGCTAAAGGCCATGCACAATGCCAGACACTTACCATCCTGCTTATTCTTCTCAATAGTCCAGTGAGATCAGAATGATTTAGCCCCACGTCACAGATGAGGAAACTGAGTCTTACAGTAGCTTGTACAAGACCAAAAATACAGGAATTAATTTGAGAAATAAATCTGTAATGCAAATCAATGTGGCTCAAAGCAATGTTTTCTTGTTATTTTGTGCTAACCCCAAAATTGTCCAGGCTGGGTCCTCACACACTGATCAAATTGCCTTACATTTTGAGAAACTTGCTTGCTGGCTAGGGTTGCTCTAAAATGCAGGACCCTGCCCTGAGAAGTGTGACTCAGCTGGTTGGAACATCAGCTCATAAACCAAAATGTTGCAGGTTCAATCCCAGTCAGGACATATATCTAGGATAGGTTGCAAGGTGATCTCCAGTCCAGCAGTGTACAAGAAGCAACCAATCAATGTTTCTCTCTCACACCAATTTCTCTCTCTCTCTCTCTCTCTCTCTCTCTCTCTCTCTCTCTCTCTCTCTCTCTCTCTCTCTCTCTCTCTCTGAAAAAATGTATGTCCTGGGGTGAGGATTTTAAAAATTCTTAATAAATAAATAAATAAATAGATAGATAGATAGATAGATAAATAAATAGAATGCAGGGTCCTTAAAAGCTTACCACATTCCCAGGAGCTTACTAATCTCCAAAGGGCTACTGGACTCCTGTTCCTAAGGAAGATGGCATTCAGCACTTGGAATGACGTGGCCTGCAGTGTGTTAGGCCCAAAGCAAGATGTGACAAAGACATGGGAAATCCTAAAACCAAACTTCCTCTCAAAGGAGGTTGGTTCTTAACTCATTAGAACCTTCTGACTTTGCTGGAAGCTTGTATCTGCCCTGCCCACAGAGCCACTAAAAGTGAAGCCTCTGCAGCAGTCGGCTGGCCTCCTGTGTCCTCAAGGCATCTCTCTCAGCTCTGTCATCTTCAGCTGCCCTGTAAGGAGCACAGACATACATGCTGCACAGCAGAATCTGGAACTGAGATGTTGTTTCTTGAGAAGAAAGGGAGGGATGAGGTCATCCAGAGAGAAAATGAAGCGTGACTTTTCTGCTTACTTAGAACTCTCTAATTTGCTCCTCCCTATCCCATCTCCCCATTCTCTCCAGGAGAAAGGGTTCCACTTATGTTCCTTGAGGGCCTCAGAAAGGAACATAATGTCTGTTTTCTCCTCCAGCCAGAGAATGTTTCTTGGCATTTGTTCCATTCAAGCATCAGGCAGATAAGATTATTTTATTAATGTTCACCCTCCACCCAGGGGCTAAAAGGAGTCCAGGACCCAAACCTGTGGTATCTTATCTTGGAAATGTAACTTAGTTTAGGAACTAGGGGCCAAATCTGACTACCTTAGTGATCAAAGCAAAACCTTTCTACTAGAGTCCTTGGATTTCTCCCATTTTCTTCTACTTCATGGTACACAAGGATTGGAATACAGGCAGCAGCTGAAAGGGATCAAGTAGAAGTTTAAGCAAAAAGCAATGATTACTGGTGAATTCCTGAGAGAAAAAGAAAAAAGAGAAGTTATGTGGTCATAGAAAGAACATTGGTTGGGGAACAAGGCATTAAGGGATTTATTTATGGCTTTGGCGTCTACTATCTGGGTGACACTGGGCAAGACATTTCACCTCTCCTATCACTCTTCTGTGACATGAGAGCATCTGGCTTGACCTTTGAAGTAACTCTGCTAATGACATGCTGCCGCTATACCTGATGTCCTATGAGCTGGAGAAATTGAAAGGGAAGAGAATGGAGCAAAAAAAAAAAAAGAGAGAGCATAGACAGCCAGGTAAAGCTTCATAATAAATAGAGAGTAACAAGAGACACAAGTTTGACAGCACAAGGAAGAACACCTGGAAAAGAGAGGCTAGGAATTGCATCCAAAATATAAAATATTTTGGTTCAGAGAAATAGATTGTGTTTGATTGAACTTACAATTAGACAAGACCAGAGCCAACCTCTAAGAAGGCCAAGGGCTGGCAAAAGAAGAGAGAGTAGAAAAAAGAGATAGAGCTGCCTTCCTATCCTCCCGTCTGCTCTGGGTCCCAGAACTCCCATCTTTCTTCAAAGCAGGCAGAGACACCCAGCTAGCATGGATGAAATATCTGTCTAAGTCTTGTGGCTCATTAAGAAGATGAGCTTTCACCTATAAATGTTAAGTACTATGATTTGAGTGAGGAGGCATGAGCCCAGCCTGAGACTTCTGCACCAGGAACTAGAAAGAGCTTGCACTCAATGTAAAGTTAGAATGACAAAATAGGGTGGAATGGTGGGTGGGGTGGGGAGAGGGAGAGGAAGAGAGGATGAATACGAATTATATCTGGAGGTAATAGTTGACTGCCTGTGGGAATGTTGTGACTCAAAGTTCAGAGGGCAGGAAGGACAAGAGACTCACACTCCCAAACGGTGCAGAGCATCTCTGCCAATGGCCCTGGGCTGGCCCATCACTGACTCCTGCTCTGCCCCAGGCCTGGCTGGACTGGCCATGACTTGCTACTTGGAGGAGCTTGGTGGGATTTATGAGATGAGCTAGTGGGATGTTCTTGGCAAGTCAGAGCTATAAATGTATGATAATTTATTTCCTGTAGGAATGTTTTAAGAAAAGAAAAGACGGGAAATGTCTCCATAAAGTAGAACCCCAGCCACTGGTCAAGGAGTGTGACCTCTCTCTGGAGCTACAACAAAGACATGGCTCTGTCTGCTCCCTGTGGCCTCTGTGGTTCCTGCCTTGGGATTTCAGCAGTTTATTTGGAACCAAGAAGGGAAGGAAACACACCCACTGCTGGTGCTCTCCAGGGACTGTCAAAAAGGAGGATGAGCTGGGACTACTGGGAAAACTGCCATTGTCCCTTCCCTAACTTTCTTTCCAGGACACTTCTTTACCACTCAGATTAGATGCAAGTGCTTTAATGAGGCTGAAGTCTGAGGGAGTCTCTAGTAGGAGCACTGGACTAGAGGTCAGGAAAATACCTGTAGTGTGCCACAAAAAAGCTACAGGGCCTGGAAAATACTCTTACAGAAACAGGGGAATCCAAAAATCCCCAGAGTTTGCAGATGGGGGATGGGGAAAAGAAAGCATCTTTTCAGAATGCCTCCACATGCCTGGGGCTGGTGGCTAGTGTCTTTCTTATGCAAAATGGCTTTAATGCATCCAAAGCCTCAGGTAGATGGGAGGAGTCTTGAACCAGGGGACGGTATGGAAAAAGCACACAAAGCCTACGTAAGATTCTGTGAATGGTCAGAACTGTTTGCAATGCCCACTGTGTCAGAGGACGCAGTCAGGGATATATAAGCAGCTGCGGACATTTTCGCTCTCTCGCTCTCTCGCCCCCTCCATGCAGCTTGGTGAAGGGGCCTTCTCCATGCAGAATAAAGAAGCTAAGTTCTCCATGTGGCTTGGAGAAGGGGTCTCCAGGCTGCTTTAAGAGGCTCTCCCCATGCGGTTTTGAGGAGAGGAGATCCATGCGGTTTGCAGGAAGAAGGCAGTTTGCAAGGAGGCTGAGAATCCAGGTGGTCCTGCACTGAGAGCTGGAGGGCACCACAGCACAGAAAGGACCTCCCCAATCAGAACTGAATGATTGGCAGCTGCTGCTAAAGCTGAACTGTGCCTAGGAAGTAGGGAAACGGTTTCTCTAACTTTTCTAAAACTAGCCTGGTTTGGTAGGAGGGAGGCAAGGATATGTGTTTATGGGTGTTTTAAAGAACATAAGACTTAACAACAGAAATTCGCAAATAACTAAATCTATATAACTGTTAAATAAACAATTCTTTTTCTTTTCACTAAACTCTGGTATTGAGAGTTATAATTTTGGCGGCGGGCAATCAGGCCCCTAACTAAAGAGCCCGTGGGTTTGTTTTCAATTGGAGCAGCCCAGGGGTTCTGTAACAATATCACTTCCATCCCCAAGTTCATTGCTTTATAAAATGAGAGGTTCATAATGAATTAATAGCATTCTCAGTGACCCTCTACAGTGACCATAGAAAATCAGAATTGGTATTTTAATTTAAATTTATTGGGGTAATATTGGTTAAAAATATTATGTGTTTCTGGTGTGTAATTCTCTAATACATCATCTCTATGTTGCATTGTGTGCTCACCACCCAAAGTCTATTCTCCTTCTGTCATCATATATTTGACCCCCTTTCTCCTCTGCATCTGCCTCCTACCCCTTCTCTTCTGATAACCACTATATTACTATCTATGTCGATGAATTTGTTTTGCTTGTTCATTTGTTATTTTATGATTAATATTCCAAATATTAGTGAATCATATGGTTCTTGTCCTTTTACATCTGATTTATTTCACTTAGCATGATATTCTCAAGATCCATCCATATTGTCGCAAATGACAATATTTCATCAATTTTTATGACTTAGTATTCCACTTATATAGGTATTGCAACTTCTTTATCCAATCATCCATTTAAAGACACTTAGCTTGTTTCCATGTCTACCATATGACCCCAGCAACTCCTCTTCTGCCTATCTACCCCCAAAGTTTGAAAACATTGATTCTTAAAGATACACATACCCCTTTATTCATTGCAGCATTATTTATGGTAGAACTGGCTTTTAAACTTCAGAAAACAACAAAATTTATTGTGTGAAATAATTCGCTTTAGAATTAGATGGAGATCTAAAACACAGAGGCAAACAAACACAGAGCCTGTCATGATGAGGAGACAGAAAAGTATGGCCCAAAAGGGGGAACAGATCAAAGTTCCAGTGGGAGAACTAAGCAACAAGGAGATAGCCAACCTAACAGATGCAGAGTTCAAAACACTGGTGATAAAGATGCTCACAGACTTGACAGATATCCTGAAGTATGGCAAATGTATAAGGAAAGAAATGAAAGCTATGCTAAGTGAAACAATGGAAAATCCACACAAAACCAGTGGTGAAGGGAAGGAAACTTGGGTTCAAATCAATGATTTGGACATAAGGAAGAAAAAAACTGTCAACCAGTACAGAATGAGGAAAGAAGAACTGAAAAAAATGTGGAGGCTTAAGAACATCTGGGACAACTTTAAATGTGCAAACATCCAAACCATAGGGGTGCCAGAAGGAGAAGAGGAAGTGCAAGAAATTAAAATCTTATGTGAGAAAATAATGAAGGAAAACTCCCCAAATTTGGCAAGGGAAATAGACATACAAGTCCAGGAAGCACACAGAGCCCAAACAAACTAGACCCAAGGAGGACGACACCAAGACACATCATAATTAAAATGCCAAATGTTCAAGATAAAGAGAGAATCTTAAAAGCAGCAAGAAAAAAGCAGAAAGTTACCAACAAAGGGGGGCCTATAAGACTTGCAGCTGATTTCTTAAAAGAAACTTTGCAGGCAGGAATGGACTGGCAAGAAGTATTCAAGGTGATGAAAAGCAAGGATTTACAACCAAGATTACTCTATCCAGCAAAGCTATCATTTAGAATGGAAGAGCAGATAAAGTGTTTCCCAGACAAGGTAAAGCTTAAGGAACTCATCATCACCAAACTATTATTATATGAAAGGTCAAAGGGACTTAATTAAGAAAAAAGATCAAAATTATGAACATTAAAATGACAGCAAAATCACAACTATCAACAACTGAATCTAAAAAATAAAAACAAAATCCAACTAAGCAAACCAGAATAGGAATAGAATCATAGGTATGGGGATCATCTGGAGGGTTATCAGCTAGGACGGGGGAGGGGGAGAAATGGGGAAATGGTGCAGCAATTAAGCATAATTAGTTGGTACAAAATAGACAAAGGGAAGTTATCAATAATATAGAAAAGGGTGAAGCCAAAGAACATATATGCACGACCCATGGACATGAACTAAGAGGGGCGGGAATCCTGGAGGAAAGGGGGGTACTGGGCAGAGGAGAGCAAAGGGGTAAAAAATTGGGACTACTGTAACAACATAATCAATAAAGTATACTTAAAAAAGAAAGGTTTAGATGGAAATCCCACATCTTCTATAAGTCACCTCTACCTGGCACACGCTAATGAATGCAACCAGCTGGGATCCAATTAAGGAATACAAACTTCATTCCTTAGGGCCAGTTGACGAGGTTTGTCTCATCCTCAATCCCATCTTCTTAGAGTCTATAAAAAGAGACAACCTGTACTTAATTTCTACAGGATGTTGCAACTTCATACCAGACACTTTGTTCTTCTTTTCTTTCTCATCCTTGGGGACACTTCATTGAAAATAAAGCGCCTAAAGCCAAAGCTGCAGGCGCCCATGCAGAAAGAGTGTAAATTAGGGAACAGCAACCCCATGCCAGGGAAAACAGCTTAAGGAGCATTGTGCAGAGTGGATTTCACCTCTCATTTGACTTACTTGACTGGATGCTCCCATACAACTTTGTTAACCTGCACAACTGTAGCTAAAGTTCAAGGCTGGGCTTAACAATGCTCAAAATCTACATGTCAATAATAATATTACATTACTATGTGTCACAGGTCAGGCTCCTCAGGAAGCAGACTCAGAGCTGAAGATCTCCATTCTGGTGTACACTCTTAGGATCAACAACTGTAGCAGAGGGAAGGAAGCTGTACTGGGAAGAAGTTAAACCACAATGCAATTACAACGAATGCCTCAGTTTATCCTGCAGCCAGCTCTGTAGCTTTTTGAATCACCTAGAATTCGAAGAAATTGGCTGGACCTTTATATACTCTGTATAGATCAGTCATAGCTGTGGGCTGTCCCTGAGAAGAGGCTATGAACTTCAAGGGAAAAGGCCCAAAATGCAAGGGTAGGGCTTGGAGAGGGACTCAGCTACAAAGCAGTCAGCCAGCAGCACTGGCAGTATCGGGGGAATACAAGGTTTTTGTGATGGTTCTGGATGACACAGCCCAGAATCCACTACCCTTTGTTAAGCAGTTTATAGATTAACGAGCATGTTCTGTGTCAACTATCTTCCATTTGCCCTTCCAGATTCACTCTCTACCTTTCTCCACCCACCTCCATGCCCCAGGAGGGTGACCTGTCTGCATTACATCAGCAGGCTCCCATGTCCTCTGATTCCCACTTGGGTTCAGCCAACAGAGCCCTGGCAGGTGCTCAGAGGGAGGAAGGAAAGTGTGGTGAGGGTGCTTGTTTTCCTCGCTCCATCCCTGCAAGGTCACTTTGGGTTGGATGGCTCCTCCAATGGAAGATTAATGGCTCCTATCCAAGGCCCTCTCACAGATTATTCTTTCTTTCCAGGTTCTGACAACTACTCCTGCCCCTCACCCTTTTACTTTGGTGCCATAGCAGGCCTTCCTCACCCCTACCCCTCCATGGTAATAATGCTGAAATAGCTTTATCTATTTGACTTCTCTAAACTCTGCCCACACTTTTGTAAAAAGCCCTTTGTTTAGTAAACTCCATGAATTATCCTAATTTAAGTGTGCTTCCCCAAACGATTAGAATTTGGATTTCCCTAGGACCCTAACAGATACTTTTAAGACATATATCATCTCACCTTTTCCTCTCTATCATTTTATGGATCAACTATATTTATCCTCACTTTAGAGATATGAAAGCCAACACTCAAAAGAGTTACATGACTCACCCAAGTTCCTAGGTTGGTCCTTGTCCATTTACTCGGATGCACTGTCTATAATCACTATAACACTCTCATGCTTCCTTCAGATTCTCCTCTTTTCCCATCAGAGCTCAGAAAAATTTTAAAAAGTAAAAAAAGAGAAGGAGGAGCAGCTGTGGTGTTCAAGACCACAGAAGACTCTAAAATTTAGCAAGAGGATGAAAGGGGGTACATGAAGGACACACAGAGGAGTGTGTCTTTCATTTCAGTCCTGGGATTACAGAAGGAAGGGAAAGAGTTCACTTTCTAATTCTTGCCCTATCCAGTCTTCTGGAAAACTTAAGTCTCTTTTTCAAATTACCTTTCTCAATTAGAAAATTAAGCCATTTCAGAATCCAAATCTGCCCCAATCAGCTGCTTGACCCTGGTCAGGGCTCATGACCTTTGGGTCTTTGGTTTCTTCATCTGCATAAAGCAAGATGGTTAACTATATGAATTCCAAGCTTCCTTCCATTCTGTGTTTCTATGAGTTCCTTGTTCTCTTTGCTTCTCTTATCCTAGAAACAGACAACGGTCATGTGGATAAACACTCATACAGACAATTGTTAGTCTCATCCCTGGGAAAAAGAGGAAGGAGCTCAGATAGTGCTATGCACAAAGACTCGCTTGTTAGCTCTAAAGAGCCCTTCCAAAAGGTCTTGTCCAGACTCTTGCTTTTAACTAGGATAGCAGTTAAACCCAAATGAGGAAGTGAAGATGCCATTTCATTTTGCATTGCTCCCAAAGTCCCTGTGTATGGCATATTTCTAGACTCTCACGCCCATCTGGGCTGGTGTCTTTATTTTCCTGATCAAAAGCAGATGAATTCTCCCTGTAAAAAATATCTTTTGTCCTGTTTTTGCCTTTATTTCCCTGCATTATTGACAAATCTTCCAGCTCAAGGAAGAGCAAAGAATGGCAAGTTCCACTATGATGTTACCTCCATGGAGAGCTTTCATTTACTAAAGCCAGCCACAAGGCAGGGAGAAGAAAATCCTGTTCTTCCCTTTCCATTCTCCTATTCCTTGATTTAGGGATAGAAATTAGGGACCCTTGGTCTAGTACTAGCCCATCCAGTAACTTTGAGTAAGTCACTTCCTTTCTCTAGACCTCATTTTATTATCCATTAAAATAAATAAATGGATAGTTTTTTCTCTCTAGTTCTAACTTTTCATGAACCTATAAGGATAAATAGGATTTGGACAGATAGCTTAGGTTCCCCCAGAAAACAAGGTCTGAGGAGAGATTTGGATGTTAAGAGTTTACTGGAAGGTACAATCCCAAGGGTAAGGGGAATGGCACAGGAGACAAGAAAAAATGAGAAGTGAAGGTCATGTGTTTTTGTCTTATTTTATTCAGGCCATTACAACAAAACACCATGGGTTGGGTAGTTTATAAACAACACAAACTTATCTTTTGCACTTCTGAAAACTGGAAAGCCAGGATCCAGTTGTCAGTATGGTCACTCTTCCTCGTTCGTTCATAGCCAGTGCCTTCTTGCTGTATTCTCACATGGTGGTAGGGACTAAGAATCTCTTTGGAGTCTCTTTAAAATACACAAACTAATCCCATTCATGAGGTTTCCACCTCTTAATGCCATGATTTAAGCATTTTTCAAAGGCCTTACCTTTTAAGGCCATCATTTGGGGGTTGTAGGATTTCAACATATGAATTTAGGGGGAGGGGAGAGAAACATTTAGATCATAGCAATTATCAACCTAGCCACAGCTTTACCTTCTTCAGAGAAGCTCAAAGGGTCACTCAATCACACTGGACACCTCTGCACATGTTGTACAGGAAAAAATAAAGCCTTGTAGAGAAGAAAAAAAATCAGGGGTCTGTCTGCAGACACCCTACTCTTTTCTCTTTTACTGGCCAAAGTTCTACCTTTGGAGAGTTATCTCTCCTGCTCTTCTGGGTTGCATCATATGAACCCTTCAAAAGACACAGGGGCAGCCTTCAACTTGAATCATGGCACTGTGCCCCACCTACAAGAGGTAGAAAGAGCCATGGATTCAGCATTCCAGTTGATCTGCCTCCTACAGTGAAATTGTGCAGGGTCACCTGGTGCCTGTCACCCTGGCAGAAGCAGGCAGCCAAAGATTTGGGAGCTCCTAAAGCCAAGGAGGCACAGACGCCATATGGATAGGCTGGCAAGAGGTACTAGAAGAAAGCTCAGGTACCTTTATTCAACAAAAGTTTCCAAGAACTTTGGATTCAAAGATGCAAAAACATTCCCTGTCCTCAAGGAACACACACTCTACTGGGAAGGGAGGCTTAAAAGCAAGCAATGGCAGCCAAGTGATCTGCATTGTAAATGATTATATTCACATTCCTCATTTTACTTACAGGAAAACAACGCCTAGACTTGGGCAACTTCACACAAGGAGTCTGTGACAGAATGAGGCCTGAAAACCCAGGCTGTTAATTTCCAAATCAATGCTTAATTTACTGCCCTTCTCTCAAAGGCACAGCAGTGGTTTAGAGTGGGCTGTGTTTTGAAACAAGTAGATTTCAAAGGTCCAGTGGCATTAGGGCCTGGTTGAGCTGCATTGCTTGACTCTGCATGAATTCTCCTACAGATCAGAGTGACATATGAGGGACTGGATGGTGGTGGAGGTGAAGGGGGGAGAGAGTGTCAGGGAACTCTTTGTGAAGACAACCTATTTGCTAAAAGGAGCCAAAAGAGATCAGTTTAATTGAAGTTACAGATATTTTAAGGAAGGTAAGAGCCTAGCTGGGGGTTCAGCCAAGAGGTTTTCATTCTGCCTTTGAAAATGAGAAGAGTTGAACAGGATCTGTATGGATGAGTTGATAAAAAGTCCTTTGAAGTGGACAGGGATCTTTTTATAGCCTCGGAATAACTTAGCCCTGGGTGAGGGAAGAGAGCTGTTCTCATTTATAAGCATGGAAGGCTGTGAGCTGTCCCCCTTCAATTGGATTTCATCTGGCTTGGCCATGAAGAGAAAGAGATTGGCCTGGTGTCCTTGTCTAGCTGAGAGAAGATAAATCTGGCAGTCCTTCACACAACAAAACACAGACAAATGGCCCAGGGAAAGGCCCTAGAAAGCTTGTTAACAGAGATTAGAAAGAAAGGCACAGAACATAGAATCACAGTCTCCATAGCACACCCCCAATTCACTCATACTAGATAGATCATGGGCTAGTTCTTAAAAACAATTACAAAATGAACAGCAATGCTAAGAGATAATAACAATAAAAGTTATGGTTATAGGTTGCTTACTGTGTGTCAGATGTTGTACATGCAATATATCATTTGTTCTTCTAAACCTAAGAGGTAGGTGTTATTTTTATTTCCATTCTATATTCAAGAAAATTGAGTCTCATTTATGTATGAGCAAGTTTAAGCAACTTGTTCAAGCTTAGTACCTCATAGGCTAGAACCTACAGAGATAAATTGTTATGTAAATATTAAGTTAGCATGAATTTACCTTTGGTTATAAACTTCAGGGAATAAAAATCCACTCCTATAATATCAGCACTCAATTCTCTTGGCTGAACAACTGAAGAAGTTGGTGTAATCTTCCACTCACCAAATAATTCATTAAAAAAACACAGTAATAAATATGCTCCCAAGAAAGAGTTGCCTCAGTTATAGTCTAACTGAAAAGTTGTTGACTTCTGGCCGAGATGCAGGCATAGACAGACATGCTGCATCTCCCTCCACAACTAAGCAGGAATACAGTATTCCCTCACTTATCATGGGTATTACATTCTAGATGCCCCCGCGACAGGCGAAAATCCATGAACTAGGAACCTTACACTTACTTTAGTATTTATATACTTTTTAAGGCTTTATAAACCCTTCCCACACACTTATAAACCATTCCCAGTCCCTTATTAACCTTTCCCACTCCTTTATTAACCTTTTCCACTTTTAAAAATACTACTTATGTTCTTAAACATATTCTACACTCTTAAACCTACGTAACTTTAACAACATACATATACAATACTGCAAAATCCTGCGATATAGTGAAAAATCCATGATAAATAATTAACTATAATATTTTTTAAAATCCCATGATACAGTGAGGCCACGATAAGTAAACCATGATATTGAGAGGGACTACTGTAAAACTACCTCAAAACTAGAAACAACCAGAAGTTCCAAAAAATGAAACTGCATGGAAGTCCAACAAACAAAGATGTAAAAAAGAAATACTCATCCAGACAGATAGGAGGGGTGAAGCCAGGGTGGAGAGGATGCGTTGTGGTGGCGGCAACAGATGCAGCAGCAGCAGATCTGCGGAAAGCACAGTTACACATTTTCAAAAGTCAGGAGGAACACCTGGGGAGCACTCCCAGCTCTTCACCAGACCACACAGCTCACGGTCCCAGTACCGGGGAAAATCAAGCCTCATTGCTTCTCACTGTGCAAGCCTGTAGGAGTTGGGGCAGAGGCAGAAACTGCCAGTCTCTCAGCAGAGTCTGCTTGTTTAGAAGGCCCCACAGTCCTAGGACGTCCGCAGACCCACCCACTCTGGAAACAACAGCCAGGGCAACAGCTAGAGAGGTACCAGTCTCATTAGGAAGTGGGAGAAGTGCCTGGAAAGGGGGCAAGTGCTGGGCAAGTGGTGTTGTTCCCTCTCAGACCCCTCCCCCACATACAGTGCCACAACCTGGTGAAACAGGTCATCCTGTGCTGATGAATCCCTAAGGCTCTACCTCAGACACAGAGGCAAACAAACACAGGAACCTGTCAAGATGAGGATACAGAGAAGTATGGCCCAAAAGAGGAAACGGATCAAAGTTCTAGTGGGAGAACTAAGTGACAAGGAAAGAGCCAACCTAACATATGAGGAGATAGCCAACCTAACAGACACAGAATTCCAAACACTGGTGATAAAGATGCTCACAGGCTTGACAGATATGCTTGAATACAGCAAATGCATAAGGGAAGAAGTGAAGGCTATGCTAAGTGAAACAAAGGAAAATCCACATAAAACCAGTGGTGAAGAGAAGAAAACTGGGGTTCAAATCAATGATTTGGAGTATAAAGAAGAAAAAAACAGCCAACTAGTACAGAATGAGTAAACAAAAATTGGAAAAAATGAGGAGAAGCTTGGGAACCTCTGGGACAACTCTAAACCTATCAACATCCGAATCATGGGGATGCCAGAAGGAGAAGAGAAAGAGCACGAAATTGAAAACTTATGTGAAAAAATAATGGAGGAAAACTTCCCAAATTTTGCAAAGGAAATAGACATACAAGTCCAGGAAGCACAGAGAATCCCAGGCAAACTGGACCCAGAGGGGACTGCACCAAGACACATCATGATTAAAATGCCAAAGGTGAAAGATAAAGAGAGAATCCTAAAAGCCGCAAGAGAAAAGCAGAGAGTTGCCTAAAAAAGGGTGCCTATAAAACTGTCAGCTGATTTCTCAGAAGATACTTTGCAGGCAAGAAGGGACTGGCAAGCAGTATTCAATGTGATGAAAAGCAAGTACCTACAACCAAGATTACTCTACCCAGCAAAGCTATCATTTAGAATGTAAGGGCAGATGAAGTGCTTCCCAGACAAGGTAAAGCTAAAAGAGTTCATCATCACCAAGACATTATTGTATGAAATGTCAAAGGGACTTACTTAAGTACCAAACTATATTACAGGACCACAGTAATCAAAACAGTCTGGTACTGGCATAAGGACAGACATATAAATCAATGGAACAGAATAGAGAGCACAGAAATAAACCCAAGTCTATATGGTCAAATAATATTTGACAAAGGGGGAAGGAACATCAAATGAAGAGAAAATAGCCTCTTTAACAAGTGGTGTTGGGACATGCAAAAAAATGAAACTAGACCATCAACTTACACCATACACCAGAATAAACTCAAGATGGATCAAAAACTTAAATGTAAGCCATGACACCATAAAATTCCTAGAGAAAAACATAGGTAGGAATACTTCAGATATCCCACATAGCAATATTTTCACTGATATATCTCCTAAGGAAAGGGAAATAAAGGAAAAAGTGAAAAAATGGGAGTACATCAAACTAAAGAGTTTCTGCTCAGCAAAAGAAAACATCAGCAAGATGAAAAGGGAACCAACTGTATGGGACAACATATTTGCCAATGATACCTCAGACAAGGGATTGATCTCGGAAATATATAAAGAACTTATATGACTCAACACCTTGAAGACAGACAGCCCAATTAAAAAATGGGCAAAGGACATGAACAAACACTTCTCCAAAGAGGACATACAGAACATTCATAGGCATATAAAAGAATGCTCAACATCACTAGCCATTAGAGAGATGCAAATAAAAACCATAATGAGATACTACCTCACACCAGTCAAAATGGCCATCATCAACAAATCAACAAACAACATACGCTGATGAGGATGCAGAGAAAAAGGAACCCTGGTGCACTGCTGGTGGAAATTCAGACTGGTGCAGCCACTATGAAAAACAGTATGGAAGTTCCTCAAAAAACTAAGAATGGAACTGGTTTTTGAACCAGCCATTCTATCACTAGGATTATATCCGAAGAATCCTGAAACACCAATTCAAAAGAAGCTATGCACCACTATGTTCATAGCAACACTATTTATAATAGCCAAGTGCTGGAAACAGCCTAAGTGCCCATCTGTACATGAGTGGATCAAAAAACTTTGGTACATTTACACAATGGAATACTATGTAGCAGAAAGAAAGAAGGAACTTCTACCATTTGCAACAACATGGATGGAACTAGAGAGAGTTATGCTTAGTGAAATAAGCCAGACAGTGAAAGAAAAATACCATATGATATCACCTAATACAGGAGACTAATTAACAACACAAACAAGCAAGCAAAATTGAACCAGCAATATGTAAACAAGGAGTAGACTAACAGTGACAAGGGGGGAGGGGGGAGGGAGTGAAGGGTGTAAGAAAGGGAAGGGTCTAGTCAAAGCACATGTATAAATGACCCATGGACATGGACAACTGGGTGGGGACTGACTGTTGAAGAAGGGGTGGGCAGGGTGCAGGGAAGCAAAAGGAGAAAAAGTGGGACAACTGTAATAAAAAAACAAACAAAAATTTTTAGTGGGGGAAAAAAATGAAAGCAAAATAAATTTATAAATGAGCCAGCAAGTCCACTGCCCCCCAAAAAACCTCACATGTAGGAAAGTGAATAAAAAAAATGTGAAGTATGGAAATGCAATTTTAGTGAATATTAGAAGGACAAGGATTTTCCTTCACACTGTATATTTTTCTCCTTACCTGATCCTTCCAGAATTTGGCATTCTGAAGAAGTAAGTAAGGACATAAGGTTTTTTGCATAAAACTAATAAGACCAGTTGTTAATAGAGGTTTTGTTGACCGAGACTTCGACTGCAATGTCATGCCTAAACGACACATATTTGGGCTCTGGTTGTTACCAAAAAGCCCTGAGGAAATGGGATTAATTTTCAAAGGTAATAAAAGCCCACAAGAAAAAAGACCTGGTACCTTGACTGGTTGTGAGGTCCATGGCAATCTTTCCAGGGAAGGAATGAAGGTTGCTTTCCTGAAAGATGGCTAGGAGGGACTTTGAGGCACAATGGAAAACCCAAAGGACTTGGAAAAGACAAGTGTTTACAGGCAAGGCTGAATGGCAGGTATGTGGCTCAGCTCCTGTGCCCTGAAGGGCAGACTGAAAGTCACCCTAAAGGTTCCTTGTGTAAGTTCCAGCAAAGCACACATTAAGATCATATGTGATCATTTGCTGCTCTTGTTTTGTTTATGCAAATGAACAGGATAAATTAAAACTGGACTTAATGCAGTCCTGTTAATGACAAGGAGGGTAATCTAAAGGAAAAAATTGTGATTCAAGGAAAATCACAATGCTCAGTGGTAGACTATAAAGTAGTGCAGCTAAATGTCTTTAAAGTTTATCCTCATTTAAAGTTTGTTTTCATTTGAAAGTTAAACTAGGTCTGTGACATCATCAAAGATGCTTAATTTACAGGCAAGAAGAATGTCAAATGTCTTGCAATTGGATGTCTTTCCAATAAGAAAGTCTTGCAGATTTAGAGACTGGTTTGTGGGTTATGTTGCATAAATTAACATGTGTGCTCTGTTTTCATAGGGCATAAGCCTATGATCTCATTACCTGAGTGATTGTCTGTAGATATAGGCCTCACTTAATCCTGTCTGCATCGCTGCCTCCTGAGATCTCAATGGTTTGGCTGAACTAAGTGGCTGAGTTGGTGAAGCATGGGGTGGTCTGTGGGCTTCACTGTAAAACTAGTGTCTCTTTTCTATCCTAATGGCTTGGACAGAAGGGGCCCAGAGGTCTGAGAGGAGGGAAACCTAAAATATTCCCCTCAATCCAAACTAAGTATAGTGGGCAAAAGGGTTTTGGACAGGTATGATGTGCCTTGCACACCTTCCTCCAAAGAAGTCTTTTTTTCCCTAATATGGGACATTGAAAAATTAATCCCTGCCTTTTATCATCTAGTAGTTATGGATTAAATGATGTCTTTTAACCCTGTTGCCAAATCTGTTGCCTCCAGAATACAACAAGGATGCCAGCCCATTAAACCAAGAACACTGTTGTCCGGGGACAGCCAACTGACCCGGAGTCTACAAGATCCTTCCCCATGTGGAAAGGCCACTCTCCCCCCCACACCCCCACTCTTACTAGGAATTTCTGGACTCAAGGGTAGGAAGGAAAACGACCATGTCCAACTTGAAGTAGCTAGAGGAGCACAAGACCTTCACCCATTGTTCTTTATAAGATTATAAAGGGTCTTAAGTCTGAGAGGGGGGGAACTGTTATTTTTTATTGTTATAAAAAATCAATTAATAAATTAATTTTTAAAAGGAATAATATTTTTTGAAAAGAAGAAGAAAAGTTGTTGACCACTACTCTTCATTCCCATCAGAGAGAGAAATAGGGAGTGGGGACCCAAAGTACAGTTGAATACAACTTAACCTGATATTTAAGTACTTTGCCAAAATCATGAGCTTTATAACTCCCAAACCTGGTTCATGTTCCTATAAAGACAATTAAATGCTGGTATCTGAAGCTATGGGGTGAGAAAGGCAAAGGCAAAAGACTTCGGGTTTAATCTCAGTTTCACCAAAATCCATCTAATGACCTTTTAAAGGTACTCTACCTTCCCTCTGGTCCTCTATTTTCCCATCTGTAAAATGAGAGAATTAAATACAACTGATCTGTAAAGTGTCTTTCATTACTTTCATTCTGAATCTTAGATTGGTAACCCTTGCCTTACCTTACATATCTCATAGAGGCGGCAGTAAGAATCAAAAGTGGTGAAGGGGTAGGAGGGGTGGGGAAAGAATGAACTCTTAAAAACAAAATCAATAAGGTTTTGTATTATACAAGTACAAAGGACAGTGTGTCTTCAGTCAGCTACATATCCTTCCTACCATTCTTGAGACATCATAAGGACAAATAGAACCTTGAAATTCCATGGACAGAAAATCTCTTCCATCCTGTTTTCATGTGGAGCCTTGACTCTTGAGACCTACAAAGATTGCTTCCTGTCCACTAGATGGGCAGGAGTTCAAAGTACACTATACCCCCAACCTTCTAGCTATGGGGTCTCCACCTCTGATCCCTCTCAGTCAACACCTTCCCTACTACAGACACTCAAGGAACTGGCATTTGAAGGAAAGCCATGGTAATGGACTTTCAGGACACAATGAAGCTGAAAGAGAGTAGAGACTTTTTTTTTAGTTCTGGACACAGGGCATGTGTTAATTGGTCTGGCTCTAGCTATGAAATAAATTGCTATCATCATTATTTTATACTCTGAAGGAGACAACCTCAGGTTAGTATTTCAAAGGAGAATGAGTCACTGGAAAGGTTTAAAAGAACCCACTAATTATTTTGTTAAAGAAAAACCCTAATTCTGGGAGAAGGGAGTCAGAGGAAACATCAACTGCCCATTAAGATGAAAGGACTGAGTTACCTGGGCTGCTCCAGGAGGCCCAGAAATAACAAGAGTGACCCTTGTATTTGCAGTGCAAATTTCCCTGCAGAGTCCCCTCCACAGACATTATCTCACTGACCCTGAATTCCTAGGAGAGGAACAGCTCCACTACAGGCTTCATTTTTCCCTTCTTTCTGCCCCACCATAGTGCAAGGAGGCTGAGGGAACACAGTCAGTATTAAGAGAAGATGGAAGTATTTCTGGTGTTTGTGGAGTCAGCATGTGAACATCTGCTCAAAATCATAAACCACCCAAGCTGGAAGCTATCTGGCCATCTTCTCCAGTGGCGTCCAAACATGTTTTGATTTTATTTTAATACAATTCTATGAAGAAGTCCAATAGTTAAAACAGAAGATCAGTTCTATAATGGTTCAGATTTTTAATATTTATTCAGTATCAAGTTTATCACTGAGAATAATGGAGTTCTTTTGATGACTACAAAAATCTGCAATCAGCCATCTGGAGTTCAGTGATCACAAACATGAGGCATATTATGGTAGACACTCTAATTTTATTTTTTTAACTACAGATCCAATGCTGTCTAAGACCTTAAGTGAAATAAATGGAACTCACTGGTTCAAGGGCTTGTTAGTTAGTGTTATGGTCTAGGTCAACTGGACCATTTCCAGACTGCTTGTCCAAGAGAAGGAGATGAAGGTTGATATCTAAGGGAAGAGATACAGAGAGGAGCTTATTGTATTTTCCATAACAGGAGCATGAGGGAGAGACAAGTTTGAGGAGAACATAAACCTGTTTTTACTCAAAGGTTGTATCCCAAGTGGTAGAGGTCCCATGTGGTTGATCACTAAATATTGAATACTGAGACTCTAAGAGCTGAGACAATATTCATTAGCCAAACGTGGCACCTGGAAAAGTAAATTTTAATTGGCTGTGCAAGCCTGTCCAGCGGGCATCTTCAGAATAAGTCCTAAAACATTGCCAATAGAGGCCTTTCCATTATTTCTTGGCATAATATAAAAGAAAACGCAACCTAAAAAAAGTGAAGATAGATGCAAAAATGAACTTTTTACCCACCCTGGAAGCTGGATGTAGACATGGATTTCACTGGAAGTACAATAATTTTATTACAAGAATAAATTTATTACAATAATAGAGACAATCCTCATTTGCTATGGTCTGAATGTTTGTATTCCTCCCAAATTTATGTTTTGAAAACCCAATGCCAGAGTGATGATACTAAGAGTTTGGGCCTTTGGAAATGCTTAGGTCATGAGGGTGGAGTCCCCATGAATATGATTAGTGTCCTTATAAAAGAGACCCAGAGAGATTCCTCACTTCTTCTACCATATCAGGATAAACAAGAAGTCAGTGACCCAGAAGAGGGCCATCGCCCAACCATGTTGATACCCTCATCTCAGAATTCCATCCTCTAGAGCTCTGCAAAATAAATTTCTGCTATATAAGCTACTGTGATATTTTTTTAATAGCAGCCTAAACTTTCTAAGACACCATTCCATATCTCAGGTGTGGCAGAGCAATTCATACCAATTGCACCAGCATCGGCTATCCCTAGCGATTCCTCCTCTCCAAGTTCAGTCCCTTTTCCTTTGGGCTCAGGCTTCCTCCCACCATGCATGTGGTCATTGTCTCCCAGGTCTCACTCTTCCCAAAACATTTTGCTTCCTGACAAAGGACACCACTGGCAAAGAGGTGGTTCATCAATGGTGCAGTCAGCACTAGTGATGAATAGCATTGAGGCAAGTAGGTCATTTTCAAGGGGAGCTTGTCCTCTAAAGGTTACCCCACCCTCATAGGGTCACATTTTAATGACAACTGACTTTTTACCTGATTGCTAAGGTTGGCTCAAACACCTGAGCCATTTTTATTTATAGGATTCTAGTCTCCTCAATAAAACCATGAGTTCTCCCAGTGGGGGCTCTACTTTCTGCTTGATCTTCTCATTGCAGGAGCTTACATAGGTAATGCATACTGACTCACACAGCAATGATCAGGGATAAGTGATCAGAACCCAAGAGAAGGAAAAATTTCCTCCCAGCCTCTCTTCCTCCCTGAAGATTTCATATGTAATGACCACACTGGTTCTAGCAAATCTATAGGAGGTCTCAGATCTCTGGATGGGAACCCCTGCTTTCAACTTTCTACAAAAGGACTAAAGTGCCAAAAGCTCCACCCTATATATGGGTCTCTTACACTTAATTCTTATCATTTTATTCTTGTCTGGATACACCCCTGAGAAAGAAGAACTCCTTGCCCGGGTCAAAATGCATGAGTTCTAGCTCTGCCCATTGACTGGATATGTGGCCTGAGCAGGGCTTTTTACCAGCCATGGCCTGCACATCCTGCCCTGTAAACTAAGAAAACTAGACTCAAGCTACCTACACATCATTTACATCCTCTGTGACCTTTGAGCCCCTTGCCCATATGCAATGAGGACTAACAGAGTATCAGCATTAGCACAGCTCTCCCCAGGTCCTAGAGGAAGGGAGAGATGAAGCCAAATGAAACAAGTGGATGTTCAACCAAGCTTCAAACAGGAAGACAATGTCAGTTCACCCAGGCTGAGGATGAAAAGCATTCCAGAGAGCTGAGGCAGTGCTGGGACAGGGTCATGTCCCTAAGGGCTTTGAGCAGTGGGGAAGAGACATGGAGAAGACAGAGAGCCCCCCATTCAGGTCTGGCTCCAAAATCTGGACCAGCAAGAGATGGGAGCATAAGGTGCCTCCCACTTGGGAAACTGGTCAAGAGAGCAAACCACTCAAACCTCCTTCTAACAGGACAGTGAATAAATGAAGAATGGGGCAGAGGAACAAGTAGACTTCTACAATGAGCCCTGAGATGCCTAGAAACTGAGAACGCCCCCACCCTGACTTCTAAGCCTAGCAAAGCCTAAGAGTTACCAAGGTCTGGGTAACAATAATAAGCATCTCTTTCTCTCTTTCTCTCTCTCTCAACCACCACCACCAACCCCAAATCTTTACATTTCCTCTTGTCTGCAAACTCATCTATGGAATCTCAAAGTACAAAGCAAGAAAACAGATCTGGCATTCAAACTGAGTTTCTCATTGGTAAATAGATTCCACATGGTCAGAGAAAGATCAAGGAGAAACTTTTAAGAGAACTAAAGAAAATGGAATAGGTGTGGAGAGCCTTTCACCTTATCAGAGGGGATAGCCATCCCAAGATATGGTATGCCAGGTTTGAACAGGAGCTTTGTGCCTGGCCCTGAGGGGATGAAAACCCTGTGTCATGGCTATAGACCCACAGTCATGAACATGGAGCAAAGAGCCCAAGTCCCAGTCCTGCCAGGTGGCCATCACACTGTGGGACTTTGAGTCTGTCCTTTGAGTCTGAGTCTCAGTATTTTCATATGTAATGTGGATATAAAAATCTTTTGGCCCACCTCCCCTTTGGGGCAGGAAATAACAGATGATAGCATTGAGGGTGAATTGAGTATCTGGGGAGCTAGGAATTATCTTTGAACCAGGGTCAGAGACATGGGAGTTCTCAACATGGAAAATCAAACTCAAGTCATAGAAGTGGATAAAGGAGCAAGAAGAATGACTCCAAGAATACCAATGGTTCGGTGGTGGGCAGGACAAGGGGAGCCAGAAACAAAAAACAAGGAGGAAGAACTGAAAGGTAGCAGACTCCTACGAAGCTGAATGAAGATGACCTGAGAATTAATCGTTTGTGGAAATCAGACTTCTTAAAACATTAGGTTTTGTTCTTCTTAGCTGCTATTATATCCTCAGAAGCACAGTGGGGGACAGGCAGAGCAGAGAAAGTGACCATTAGAAGAATGAATACATGCATCTGGAAGCATTCATGACATTTGTTATAAGCCTGGAGAGAATCATAGGGCTGGTCTATTCCTCCCTGATGATTTGCTGTGTGACGCTGGGCATCTTACACAACTTCTCTATGCTAGCTATTAGTCAGTATTTATCCAAGCCCTTAAGAGTCTTGGGTTCAGAGGGTGTGGGCTGTGGATCCAGTTACTCCTGGGCAATGAACTGCAAAAGGAAATGTGAGCCTGCAGTGGGGGTGGCAAACACTAGTCACACAAAGTTAGGATCTCCTCTCCCCAAAGCCTGGCCACCTTAGGACAGGATGAGATCTCAAAGTTCTTTTCAAAGGAACCACACCTGCCCCGTGAAAAGCTTTGCATCCAACAACACCCAACATAAATTCCTTTCAACAGCAATTATTTATGGAAACTCTCTCTATGCAAACCACTGAGCTGGACCCCGGGGGCGGGGTACGTAGAAGGAAGACAGGAACTCAAAAATGACTAAGGCACTGGAAACATGGGGCCCTACAGTCCACCTAGTAAGGAAGATGGCCTCTTACACAGTGATCACTAGCCAGTCTGTGCTACGTCATCACACAAATATAAACAAAATGCAGCATAAACCCAGGCAGGAGTCATTGATCCTGTCCCTAAGGAATCAGAGAAAGTTTTACAGAGGAGTTGCCATCTGAATTGTGTCCTGATACTATGAAAGATTTTGATATTCAGAAAAGAGGAAAATGTACTCCAGGTTGAGTGAACATTGCAAGCTAAGCTTTGGCAACAGGAAAGTGGACTTATGTTCAAGGAAGGAGTTGATGGTTTTGTGCTTCGGTCCATATTTGATGTAGTCAAGAAGTGTTTTCTGAGAAAGGGTGTGGTGGGATTAGTTCTTCTCTTTCCACTTCCTGGCCTGGGTAAGAAACAAGGATGGAAGGGTGGAGGGACTGAGGGTGAGGGAGGAGACTTCTTGGAAAACTATTATCAAGAGAAATCACCAGTATCCTGAACAGTAAAAAAGCATTGAAGTTAAAAAGATTATATTGTTTCCAGGATGTTCCAATAAAGAATACAGAGAGAATTCAAGTGGGAGAGTCAACTGGAGATAAAATTATTCTTAGACAAGTTGAACCTTCCATGGTTAGATATAAGGGTCTGGAGCCCAGGAAAAAAGACAAGAAAAGGGTCAGAAGTCTGTACTGGAGATACTTTCAATACAGCTTATACAGAGGTTAGGTTCTGAAGGCAGCACTTAAGGTAAATGTTGAGTAGAGGCAAAATGACCCTTTCAAGTCCCTTAAGGAGATACCACATTTGAAACTGAGATTAAGTCATGCTGTAAGACTAGTAGGGCCATTAATTCTTACAGAGGTGGCGGGGCCATCTGAGCACCAAAAACACAGGAGACTTGTGTTTTGGGGTCTGTTATAGGAGAAACCCAAGAAAACCAGTTTTCATTACCTATTCACTGAGTAGAAAGGTGGCTAGAAACACCTGCATTAACTAAATTGTGTTCCCTGTTCAACATGTGTTGATGCTATGTAGAGTTGGACATCATAGACCCATCTGTGCAGTGAACTGACTTCAAGCACTAGGTGTGAAATGTCCACAGAGAGAGAAGGGATCAAGAAGTGCTGGATCAAGAAGGAATCAAAGGGCTAGAGAGAGCACACTTAGAGTGTCAATAGCTGACTCAAAGGATTTGGTCAAAAAAAGAGAAGCCAAAGAAGAACTAAGAAAAACAGCTAGAGTATATTTAAATTAAGTCAAGGAATGACAAGGAAGAGGAGAACTTCAAGAGAAGGCTTTCAACAATGCCAAATTCTACAAAGAGAAAGAGGCTTCAAAGTCCTCTGATGCATTTGAGACTGGAGTGTTATCAAATATGTTAAAAGATAAAGCCTCCAAGAATGATGAAAATGGAAGCCAAGTTATAAGGGTGAGGATTTGGAGGATAAAAACAAATGGAGATGTTGAGGTACACAATTCCAAAAACTTGGCCAAGGAGGGAAGGAGAGAATTTGAGAAATAGCCCAAGGCAGAAGCAGGGATAAAGAAGTACTTTTAAGAGTGTGGGCTTGTTTGTAAAGTAATAAAAGGCCCAGTTATTCAGTAATAGTAATAATACTAACACTTTTACTGTGTGAGCTAACATAGTTAAGCTTAGTTAACCTCTCGAAATAAATACTACTAACATCCATCAGAAGGAAGTGAGAGGATGATAGTAGAGAGGTCACACAAACATCCTCAAACCCCACAGCTGTGCAGTGGCAGAGATAAAATTGGAAATAATAAATCTGACTATGGAACCCCATTTACTCTCCTGTGTAAAGGGTGATTTCAGATATCACATCCCAGAGAAGGGGGAAAGCACTAGTCTTGGTTCGGAGGCTTCCTACATTTTTATCCCAGTCATTGCCAGGATTTCATTGCTTTCACTGATTTCTAGAATCACACAGTCCATGAATGTGAAGTTATAGTGATAATCCATGTGAATGATTCCTAAATAAATATCCCCCAGTCCTTCTGCTCAGACACCACTGAGAGTCTTCTAGATGCCCAAGCCACTAGGTCCTGACTTCTTCCTACCACACTGAACACCAGCAACTGCATGAAAAGTTGCTGAACTCAGACCAAGAAGCAAAAAGAGGAGAGAGGTGAAAACAACTTCTCTCAATATGCCAGAGGTGAGCTGAGAGGCTGGAGGAAGCAAGAAGGGCAGTTAGGGGTAGAATTCTCCCGGTCTACATCATGGTGTTAAATTACCAAGGAAAACTGGGAAATTCAAGTGGCCTTAAAGATCTTGTGCCAAAGAATGTGGAAGAGGTCGGAACCCTATAGCTTGTGGCATTGCAGCCCAACCATCACATTTTTTATGGAGCAAGTGCTATAGGTCTCACACTGTGTTAGACAGCTGGACCATCCAGTTCTGTCAGAGAGACATTGCTAAGACATGTGAACAGCACAAAACAACAGTGTGGTATGAGAGCTACACTTCAGAGGGGAGGGTTGCATTGTGGGCTAAAATGGTCATGGTTACAGTCAAGGTGGAATATGGGCTCTGCCACAAGCTGTTCTGGGGGAAAGTCAATGGGCCAAGTCATTCTGTGGGGCTGGGGCAAAGGCAGAGCAAGAACATCCAAATGGAGCTCATGAGAAGACAGCTTCAACAGAATGGCGTAGGAATAAATTCTGGGGAGAAGTAGCTAATAAGGTAGAATTATGAAGAAGATAGGAAGAGGGGCATAGCTTTAGATTGAGATATAATTCTAAAGATAGTGGAAGGGAAGGAGTGTAAAGGCATTTTTTTCCCCATTAGCAGTGAATAAGAAAGGCTTTTCAGAGCAATTGCATAGGACAGGAAAAGATCAGGGCCAAGTGCAGAGCACACCAGAGAGAATGGAGGGATACTGTCTTCTATCTAATCCAGTCTAATCGATAATATATTGATTGACCTCACAGTCACAGTTTATAAAATACTTTCATTGTCATTTTCTTACTTGATTTAGACATCAATCTTTCTAACTCCATTTTTTTTTTTCAAAGAAAGAAAACATGAAAGAGGTTGCATGGCTTTCCCAAGACCCTTGAGACAATGAGTGGCTAACCTGTCCTCTGACCAACCCCGTTATCCCTCACCAAGTGCCCTATAATAGCTGGCTTGACCTTTGAGAGAGGTGAGAACACACCGGTTTGTCCCCAACTGTCTTCATACTCTCACATCTGTGAAGTGTCAGCTGTTTACATTACAGTCCTTTCTTTACCGACCCTACACTCAAAAACACAACATGGCATATAAAAGAAGGATAATTCATCAGTTTGTATGGGCAAAAATGAAGTTCCACCATATCATATGCTGTAGGTGAAAGTGATTAGGAGAGGACCCGAAATTACTCAGACAGTTGCCTGTGTCTCCACATGCTTTTCCTTATAGACAAAAGCTCTCACCCAAGGAAATGGATTGGTGCACAGTTTCAAGGGTACCCAGTGCCTAGTGACTGTACTCTCCCCTGATGACTCACCCATGAGGTAGGGTCTAGCCAGAGCATCTAATTACACAGGCCAGGTAAGGCTCCGAAATCCAAAGTCCCCCTCACTGCCAGGCTACTGTCCTCCAAGGTGTCAGAGAAGACAGCCGAAGGCAAGAGGCTGGAGACACATGTTGGAACCTCCTTCAGCAGTTCTTGGTCCAAGGCAAGCCCACTCTGCTGACTGAGAAATATAATAAAGAGTTTAATAGGGGTTTTATTATGAGCTGGGAGGTGACACTTGGTTATCCAATTGGCAACCTGCTCTGAGAAACAAGCAAGTTTCTTTCATGTGGCAACTCTGACATGCTTAGATCATGCCGAAGCTTGGGGAGGCAGAGCTCTAAAGTTTTTGCAACTCAGCACAGCCTTTGAGGGAGACACCCAGGCAGCTCAGAGCCGGAGCAGCTGAGCCAGGCCTGCAGGAGGGCTGGGCTGACCATGAGGAGGAGTAAGGCTTGTTTGAGGTCCTCGTTCAGACTACAGAGAAGGCCACAGCTCTCCTCCTCACCCAGAGGGGACAGTTGGCACTGCTGACAGGTCTCAGAGGACCCCTCCATCAGACACAATGATGGAAATGCATCTGGAGGTATCAGTTCCCAGGATCTCCCGGTTGCGTATTTTCTCTTCTTAAAAGAAAAAGTCCATTAGTACAGTGGCTGCCAGTTACCTGAGGAACTTGTCAAAAATACAGATTGTTGGTTCATACCACGAAGACCTTGATTTTAATAATCATCCAGGTTTGGAAACGAGTTCATTTGGGATATATGGAGAAAAGTGAAACAATATTTGTGTGTATGTGTGTGTCTCTGTGTGTGTGTGTGTTTTATGCCATGTTTATTTATTCCAACTATAAAAGTAGAAATGATCCCCAAAGTAGTTTGATAAATAATGATTGAAGTTGAAAAAGTTATTGTGACTAATTGTGTTTAGCCTGTTTTGTTAAGCTAATTGAAAATCAATGCAGAATCTCTCTCTAGACAGATTCTATATTTTATTACCTCTTTTTTTATTGTTTTCCTATTATAGTTGTCCCATTTTCCTTCCATTACTTCCCCCCACCCAACCCACCCCTTCTCCCACAGTCATTCCTCAACCCATTGTCCATGTCCATGGGTCATTTATACTAGTTCTTTTACTACACCCTTCCCCTACTTATCCCCTTCTCTCTTTCCTCCCTCCCTCCTGATAACTGTTATTCTGTTCCTTGTTCAATTTTGTTCATTTGTTTGTGTTTTTCCTTAGTCTCCTAAATCAGGTGATATCATATGGTATTTTTCTTTCATTGCTTGGATTATTTCATTAAGCATAATTCTCTCTAGTTCCATTCATGTTGTTGCAAATGGCAGGAGTTCCTTCTTTCTTTCTGCTGCATAGTATTCCATTGTGTAAATGTACCATAGTTTTATAATTCACTCATCTACAGATGAGCATTTAGCATACCTCAACATAATAATGGCCATATATATGAGAAACTTGAAGCCAATATCACACTCAATGGACAAAAACTGAAAGCATTCCCCCTGAGATCAGGAATAAGACAAGGATGTCCACTCTCTCCACTCCTATTCAACATAGTGTTGAAAATTCTAGCCACAACAATCAGACAAGAAAAAGAAATAAAAAGCATCCAAATTGGAAAACAGGAAGTAAAACTGCCAGTATTTGCAGATGACATGACAGTGTACATAGAAAATCCTACAGACTCCACTAAAAATTACTCGACATAGTAAGTGAATTTGGCAAAACAGCAGGGTACCAAGTCAATATTCAGAAACTGAAGGCATTTCTGTACCCCAACAATAAAATATCAGAGATAGAAACTAGAATAAAATCCCATTTACTATAACAACAAGAAAAATAAAGTACCTAGGAATAAACTTAACCAAAGAGATAAAACACCTGTACTTGGAAAACTACATAACACTGAAGAAAGAAATTAAGAAAGATACAAATAAATGGAAGCATGTACCATGTTCATGGATGGGAAGAATCAACATCATTAAAATGTCCATACTACCCAAAGCAATTTACAGATTCAATGCAATCTCTGTTAAAACAGCAGTGACATATTTCACAGACCTAGAGCGAATACTCCAAAAATTTATATGGAACCAAAAAAGACCCCGAATAGCCACAGTAATCTTGAGACAAAAGAACACAGTGGAAGGAATCACAATACCTGACTTCAAACTATAATACAAAGCCAATATAATAAAAACAGCCTGGTACTGGCATAAGAACAGACATATAGATCAATGGAACAGAACAGGGAGCCCAGAAATAAACCCAGATCTATATGATCAACTAATATTTGACAAAGGGAGAAGGAACATCAAATGGAGTGAAAAGAGCCTCTTTAACAAATGGTGCTGGGAGAACTGGACAGGGGCGTGCAAAAAAATGAAACTAGACCACCAACTTACACCACACACCAGAATAAACTCAAGATGGATCAAAGATTTAAATGTAAGATGTGACACCATAAAAGTCCTAGAGGAAAACATTGCAAGAAAATTTCAGATATCCTACATAGCAATATTTTCACTGACATATCTCCTAAGGAAAGGGAAATAAAGGAAAGAATAAACAAATGGGACTACATCAAACTAAAGAGTTCCTGCTCAGCAAAAGAAAACATCAGCAAGATGAAAAGGGAACCAACCATATGGGAAAAATATGTGCCAATGACACCTCAGACAAGGGATTGATATCCAAAATATATAAAGAACTTACATGTCTCAACTCCAAGAAGACAGACAGCCCAATTAAAAAATGAGTAAAGGACCTGAACAAACACTTCTCCAAGGAGGACATACAGAGGGACAAAGGCATATGAAAGGATGCTCAACATCATTGGCCATCAGAGAGATGCAAATAAAAACCACAATGAGATACCACCTCACACCAGTCAGAATGGCCATCATCAACAAATCAACAAACAACAAGTGCTGGCAAGGATGCGGAGAAACGGGAACCCTACTGCACTGTTGGTGGGAATGCAGACTGGTGCAGCCACTATGGAAAACAGTATGGAAATTCCTCAAAAAATAAAAAATGGAACTGCCTTTTGAACCAGCAATTCCACTGCTAGGATTATACTCAAAGAATCCTGAAACCCCAATTCAAAAGAACTTATTCACCCCTATGTTCTTAGCAGCACTGTTTACAATAGCCAAGTGCTGGAGACAGCTTAGTGCCCATCTGTAGAAACAATATTTTTATATTGTAGTAAAATATACATAGCATAACATTTAACATTTTCATTTTTAGGTGTATAGTTCAGTGACATTAAGTATAGTATGTTGAGACAATATTTTTAAGAAAGAACCATTAACTGTCTAGCATTGGGTGGAGTAATTCTTTGGAGAAAAATAATCTGTTGATATTAAAATACGTATAACAGAACAATACATAAGCACTGTACTGTACTCTAATTGGTAGAGTTGTTTCTCATGGCAGTGCACGGTAACAATTCTGCAACTGCTGTAAACATGTTCCAGAATTGAACAAATAGGTGAATAAATATCATTTAGTGGGAGTCAGGGTTCTCACTGTTGGCATAGAAAATTTCATATAAGAAAGAGGGTAAAGCTACAATGAACCATGTAGTACTCGATCAGTCAGAGATATCAGTATAAACTTATGTTTAGCTTAACATAGATTGGGACGGATATATATAAAAATAATTATAAATATATGTTTACATGGGTTAGTATACACATATATATTCCCTTGTTCTGACTGCTAAGAGGGCGTAGAAGCAATGACCCTCTAATAGCAGCAAACACACCCAGATTTGGGGTTCTAATACTATTATATGACAACAGGAACCAGGGATCTATAGAATGGCTGATCCTAGCCCTGGGGCAGGGAAAACAGAAGATGAATCTGGAGTGCCTTGTAGGGCCAGAAAGTAAGTAAATGCGGAAGAAACAAAACAATGGGACTAAATAGAACAAGGAGCAGAATAACAGTTAATAGGGGGGAGGGGGGAGGGAGAGAAGGGGGATAAGTAAGGAAAGAGTTTAGTCAAGGAACGTGTATAAAAGACTCATGCACATGGACAAGGGGAGGGATATGATTGTGGGAGAAGGGGTGGGAAGGGTGGGGGGGAGCAAAGGGGGAAAAATGGGACAACTGTAATTGAATAACCAAAAAATAAAATTTAAAAAAAAAAAAGAAAGAAAAAAGAAAAACCAAAAGCTAAAAAAATTTAAAAATTAAAAAAAAAAAGACATAGGAGTCAACTAAAATAACTTCCAATGGCAAAGCTGGAACACTTTGAGCAAAACAAAATAAATAACATAGTATTGAATTATATAACCCAAAGAATAAGATAAGTATCAACATAAATAAACAATTGAATAAATAAATAAATAAATAAACAAACAAACAAACAAATAGGAGAGAGGAGATACATTTCCCGTGCAGAAGAATGTCAAATATTTATGTAACTACTATCCTATGAAGGAAGGGAATATGACTCCCTACCCCTTAAGTGTAGAGTGTACTTAATGGCTTGCTTTCAGCTTGGAAAGGGGGGGAATTAAAAAGTAACTTTATAGTGGAAAAACCTACCTAACCAAGTGATCGAGGTCAGCAAGTTTATAGCATCTACTCTTGATAAGATGTGTTGAGAATGGTACTTCACCTGTGTAGTCTTCCTCTCAAAAATCCATAACTCCAGTGCATGGCAAAATAACAAAAATATAAGCCAAACTTAAATGGAGGAGCATTCTACAAAATATCTGACTGGTACACCTCCACATTGTCAAGGTCATCAAAAACAAGGAAAGTCTGAGAAACCGTCCCAACCAAGAAGAGCCTAATGAGACATGATTAAATGTTATGTGATACACTGAATGGAACATAAAAATGACCTTAAGAAAAAAAAAACTAATACAATCTGAATAAACTGTGGAGTTTAGTTAATAACAATGTATCAAGAGTTATTCATTAGTTGTGACATATGTATGTAACATAATAATACAAGATGTCAACATTAGGGGAAACTGTGGGGTATACAGCAATTCTCTGTACTAGCTTTGTTACCGTTCTGTACATCTAAAACTATACTTAAAATTAAAAGTTCATTTAAAAGTACATATAATGCATACATACATAAAATGGTTTTATTTTTTAGGCATCTGACATGAGCCAGGGACCATGCTTGGTGTCAAAAAGACACTCTAGTAGGAAAAGCAAGATGTCCCCAAAGAATAGCACTCAAGGCAAAGGAAGACGGATAAATAGGAGAAATACAAAGCAAGGGGTCTCCTAGTTTTAGCAATAATAGCCTCTTGAGAAAGGACAAGTACTTCCTCTGTGAGCCCTTACTCCAACCTCTATATTCAGTCAAAAATTTCTTCATTATCTTTGTCCCTGGGTACATGTTAGAATGAATGAGATGTTGCCTGTACAGCATATAGTGGCTCAGTAGTCCCTTGCCTCAGATTCTAGATCAACACAGGAGCTTCCCTACAGGACCATGGAACAGTAGGGGTGTTCCAAATGGTCCCTGTTTCTTACACTTGCCATAGCCAAATATAGGTGCATGGGACCATCTTTTCAGTCTGGGGCTCTGTCCTGGTCAGGGCAGCTGGTGAGGGTCCATGGACCTTGATGCCACATTTAAAGATCTTAGTCCCTAGGTGAGCATCTTAGTTTCCTTCCAGTCCTATAACACCTAGTTTACTTCTTTGGAAGGCAGATTCTTCAAGGATGCAGACTATCCCTTCTATTTCCAGCATATAGTAACTTGGAATATGATACAGAAAGAAATTTTGTCTGTCTTCTCCCCATTAGCTATGAGCAGTGTCTACTGCATAGCAGATATTTACTCAATATGAATAAAGTGGTTATTTCTTTGAAAGACAGTTCCCCCATTGCATTATTTGGTTACTTATTTTATTTTACAAATACTTTCCTGGTGCTTACCATGTTCTCTACACTGTTCTATGTGCTTACATATATTAACTCATTTAACCTTCATGATAATCCTGTGAGACAAGTACTATTACCATCTCCACTATACAGATGAGGAGCTGAAACAAGGAAGTTCAGGAACTTGCTGAAAGTCACTCACTAAGTGGCAGAGCTGGAATTTTAACCCAGGAGATCCAGGTTTAGATTTTGTTCTCCAAACCCTACACTATGATGCCCCTGTATTTGTCCACTCTCCTCCTAGTCACAGGGGTGAGCATTGGCTCAGACAGGGTCAATTATAGGATCACGTCTCCCTGCTCAAAGTGGCAGTTCCAGATGTGAATGTATGATTCAAACCAGATGAGAAGGAATCCCCTCATCAGGTTTTGTTTGAAGCTGAAGGAGAAGGCCTTTACCTTTGAAGAAAAGGAATAGGAGGGATGTGAATCCTGGAACAATTGAAAGAGGGGAAATCTATCTCTTGGAGGCAAGAATAAAGGTCATTGTGGTGAGCAGAAATGAAAGGAATGGTGACCCTTTGCTAGAATCCCTGGATCTACATGTGACTGAAACCCATACCATTCATAGGCTTTCTGTTACATCTCCCAATATATTCTCCACTTTTTAAAAAATTAAGCTAGTAAACTTGGGTTTATGAAACTTTTAAATAAAACCACCATTAATTTGTTGGGAGATACCCCAATCAATACAACTCATTCATTCCTTAATAAATACCAACTGTGTCATGTACTGTTGACATGGGACAAGCATGGCAGTGGGCATAAGAGACACGGTCCCTATGGAGAAGACAGGCATTTAAGCAATGAATTACAGTGGGCCAGCAGGGCCTATCTGGACCTGAGGCAAGGTCAGAGGGACTGAAATGCATAATGTGGCATATGCAGCATTCAGTGCCCTAAGTGGAGGTGAAGGAGAGAAGCAGGGACAGAGCATGAAAGGCCACATTAAAAATTTAGATTTTACCATGAGGTCAAAAGCAGAGGTGAAGGTTAGGGAGAGGTTTAGGCACTGAAAAGTTTTAAGTGGGATAACATGTTCAGATTTGTGGTATCAACAATTTTTGTGTGCAGTGGGGACAATGTAAGGTCTCAGTAGTCCAGTAAAATACATAGTGACTTAGCCTAAGGTGACAGCAGTGGAGTCTAGAAACAGTTAGATGATCTAGTTTAAGTCACAGCACCCTAGAATACCAAAGCCAGGGGAGAAATTAGGAATTTCTAGGGATGTAGGGACCAGTTCCCTTATTCTGTAGATGTGTAAAATACACTGAAGGTCCAGAGAAGGGATGTCTTTCCAGAGTCACTAGCTAGTTGGTGATGGGGTTAAGACTAGAATCTCAGTCTTTTGACACCCAGTACAGTTTTCATTCTGCCAACCCACATGTTTGGACATTTTTCTGGAACACATCATGCCCCAGGAAGAAACTGATCTAACCTGGTTCCCTTCTGTTGTCATTTCAGCTCATGGACAGACATTTATAAAGAAGGAAAGAACCATGTCATATCTTGGGACATAGTTGGTTATGACCTAGACATGTGGCACAGGGAAAGCCAGACAGCCAATAGTTGTAAACTGGACCTTCAATGGATAGGGAGAGAGCCAGCCAGAAATGTATAAATATGTCCAGTTTTGCAGAAAGAAAGTGATATGCACAGGAAACAGCTCTAAGAGAGATGGTAATTCACAGAGGCATGAGGACTGAGGTTTGAGGGGCAGTCTTGGGTCAAGCAATGGGGACCAGAAATTCAGGAACAGGAGAGACTAAGATCTCCAGACTGGCAGCCAGACTGGCTGGGACAGGTGTGGTCTCAGCATCTGCCAAGGCTGGGGTTAGAATAAGGACTCTAGATAGGCAAAGAACACAAGCATAGCTGCCGAGGCACTTGGACACTAAGCAAATGACTAAAACTGTGACCAGACACTAAAAATCTACTTATTAAGAATGGAATACAGGGTGAAAACTGACCTGGACGCAAGACAGATTCAGTTATCAGAACCAGGCACAAAGTCCAAGTGAAGTGAACAGAACAGGAGAGTCTTCCAAATCATTTGTTTCAGGTGAGAATGCGTTCTAAAGCCTGAAATAGGACTGATCCTCTGAGTGGAGCTAGGAGATCCTAGATATGGATGGAGAGAGAAGGGATCAAAGACTGAACCCCAGGCAAAACCTTTCTTCCTGAAAGAATGAATGGTTTTACGATCTGTAGGCACTACTTTGACAACCATACCAAACAACAAACATAACACAGCCACTATTGCAAGAAAACAGTTTGTATGTATACACCGTTGAGTTACCAGCACATCATAGATCCCAAACAAATAAGTGCTGAATGAATAAATATCTATTTGTTTAAAATTGGCAAGTAGACACATTTTATTTTCTTTCTTTTTAAATTTTTATTGAATTTGCTGGGATGACATTGGTTAATAAAATTATATAGGTGTCCAATGTACTTGTTTCTATATTCTCCTTTCACATGGAAAATTTCTTAAGAAGCAATTAAAACTACATAGAAATCAGAAAGTTATATACTGTATGATTCTATTTATATATAACACTTCAAAAGACAAAGTTGGGGAAATGTAGGACAAATGAGTGATTTCCAGGGGTTAGAAAGGCACGGGAGGGTGTGACTTTCAAGGGGTGTGACTACATGTGAGAATTCCTTTGTTGTGACAATAGTTCTACATCTTGACAGTGGCGGTGGTTATATGCACCACACACAGGATGCAATGTCATAGAATTATACACAAAGACATGCAAGAAAAATAATGCACGCAAAAAAGTGCTAAAATCTGAGTAAGATCTGGTGTCTAGTTAACAGTATTGTACTGATATCAATTTCTTGGTTTGAACAATGTACTCTAGTTAAATTACCATGTCATCTTTGGGGAAAGCTGGGTGATGGGTATACTTCTCTGTACTACTTTTGCTACTGTTTGTCAGTGTCTAATTATTTCAAATTAAAAAGTTAGAAAAAAATTCTGTCCACAACCAACTGAAGTGTGTAGATATAATTGGGATCCTAATTAAACAAGAAAGATGTGCTTGTGAAACAATTGAAAATTTGAACCCTAACTGTATATGTGATTATATTGTCTTAATTTTAATTTTTTATGCAATTATGGCATTTAGACACTTCAAGAGTCCTTGTCTTTAATAGATACATATAAAATATGTAGGGCTGAAGTGATATATCTGAGATTGCTTCAAATGAAATGGAAAAGAAGGCAAAGTGACATAGAAGAAACCAGAATGGCCATAAATTGGTAATTGTTGGAGCTATGTATATGGGGGCCCTCTGCCCTCTTTCTAACTTTGTATATGTTTCTAAAATTCTAGAGTAAAGAATTTTAAAATGATAAGATGTGTGTATATATGTGTGTATTATATATATATGTATATATATATACACACACACACACACACACAGAAAGAGAACTCCACTTGGCAACTCTTATCAGCTTCCCCTCTTGCTTCTTACTAGCAGGTTCCTGGCATAAAATTTAATACATATAAGTTGGTCTACTTCCCTTAGTATTAAATCACATTTGGGCAACTTCAGCAACTTCTCCCAACTGATCATGAAAAAATAGCCTTAAAGACAAATGCATAAATCAAATAAAAATTTGAAGCAAAGATATTTTTCCAGGTTTTTGGAGTTGCAGAAGCCAAGCTAACAAGCACTCTTCCTCCCTAACATCAGCGAATTTGTTGTGATTTTCTCTAGTAGATTTTCTTTCATCAGTCTTCCCAGTCATTTTTATTTTTTTTATAATTGTAGGATTGTTTTTCCTTTACTTCATTTTTTAATTGTATTTTTCCATTACCAAAGTCCCTTTATACCCATCTCCACCCACAATCACCACACAGTGTCCACGTCCATGAGTCCTTTTTCCTTTTTGCTCAGTCCCTCGACCTCCTAACCTACTCCCTCTCTTAGCTGTCAGCCTGCTCTCTGCCTATGGGTCTGTCTCTATTTTACTTGTTAGTTTAGTTTGTTCACTAGATTCCACATATGAATGAAATCATATGGTGTGGGACATTTACACAATGGAATATTATTCAGCCATAAAAAAGAAGAAAATGTTACCTTTTGTGACAGTATGGATGGACCTGGAGAACACTATGCTAATTGAAATAAGCCAGTCGGAGAAAGACAGATTCCAGTCATTTTTATTTCCTTTCATTTTAGCCTTGATGTCTAATTCATTGTTTTGAAAAGAAAATGAAAATTAGAATTGAGTGTGAGTTTGTTCCAAGAAGATTACTTCTTTCTTTCCTTGTATCTTCCCACGATCATCTCCCTAGAGAAGTCCTGACAGAGGGCGTGATCAGCACATATTCTTACTTTATAAACATTGATTAAGGACCCTCTGTTGCCATTTTCTCATCTATTCCTAACAACCACCCAGTGTGATAACACTGGCCCCACTCTGCAAATGGGCAACTGAAACTGAGAGACTTCCGCTGAAGACTGCATCACTTGTACTGCATAAAGTGGAAGAGCAGTTTCTTGTTAAAGAATAAACCAACTGGGAACTCATTGTCTTCACCCGATCACACTAAAATATATTTTGAGAGCTCTAAACCACCACTTAAGAAACCCATGGTTGAATGTGGGATTTCTTATAGATGGGCCATCGGCATCTCCTCTCCATGCACATCTATCTTCTCTTGTAGTAAGTTGCAAGTATAAATGAAGTTCCAGTCACTCTTACCACACACTAGCCCAACTCATCAAACCTCAGCAGATAATCTCCATTCTAGAATATCCTAAACCGTTCACACAGGATTGTTACAAAGAGAGGTTTTCCAAAGGAAACAAATATTAAAAAGATTAAAACATTTTTTGCAATTTTCCAAATGTTCAAAAATTAAAAGGGGAATAGTTGTCTCCACGAGTATTGTGTTGACCACCAAAATTCCTACCCAAGACCCCAAAATTCTCAATTAGCTAGACATGATCACCATGATCCACTTTTCCTTGCCAGAAGACTACCCATTTGCATTTTTTGAGGTAGGAGAAGTCTTGGAGAGTGTTCCATTCCAGCTTTGCTCTTTCTGCTCTGTCTGCTTTCTTGTTGCCACCTCAGTCCTTCCCTTACAACCAAACACTGCAAACTTCAGAGTCTATTGGGACTCCCTTCCCTCCACGACCACTCCAGCCTACTGGGCGCCAGACCCAGAGGGAAAGGGACTGCCTGAGGTCTGCAGAATGTGCTGGCACTCCCAGGATGAGCTCTGGAGTCAGAGAATCTCTGAAGACCTGCCAGAGTGACTCTCCAGAGAGCTGAGAGCCAGCTGACATGGAAGTCTCTCCTTAATCTGCAGCACCACCTTTTGAGAAAATGTTGCCTTTGGAGGGAGTGTCAAGCAAGACCTTGGTTGGGAACTGGAACCACTAGCTTTGTGGGTGGATGGGGACTTCTGCAAGGCATCCCTTCCATGCTTCTGACCTAACTCTAACATCTTATTCTTTTATTTTTAACATTGATTTTTTGTTTCACTTATCTATTCGTTCATTGGTTGCCTCTGTCATCATGATCAAGTTTGTCTAAATTTTAGAATAAATCCCAAGCCACCTCTTGAACTGAATTGAATGATAGTCTTCTCAAAGAGTTTTGTGTAGGAAATCAAGCTGGGCAGAAGAAAAATTATGTCTAATTCATAAGAGAAGATATGAAAATTGAGGGGGTATAGAAAATGGTGTAACAAAATGCAATGATACAACTCAGTGTACATAGCTTAATGGGACAGGAACCTGGTTCTAGTGACCATATAATTGGTTACTTCACCTCTGCAAACCAGGCAGCCTCCCCAGGAGAGACCACCTGCCCAGACTGTACACCGAAACACTGAAGGGGATTTGTTTTCAGTTTGACCTGGTTTGCCAGTTGAACTCAACACCTCTGAGCTAGAAGCTACTTGTTCTTTCTCTTCATACCAATTACCCATTTTTCCTCTTGTTCTCAGGGCTAGACAGTCTCTTTCCAACCCCCAGATTCATTCTCTGCCCTCTGTCCTGCTCTGTGCCCTAGGAGTCTGAGTCTTGAAGACAGCATCCTCATGGCATGTTGGATTCAGCCAATGGAAGGCACTGGTAGGAAAGCAGAGGCCAGAAGGAAGAAAGATCAGGGACATTTTTCTTCACCACTTCCTTGCATTAGCCTAATTCTGGGGTTGTGACTGCACCCTTACCTACCCACAGTTCCCACCAAGTAGCCCTTCTTCTTCCTGACCCATATCCTATGGGGTTCCAATGACAAATCCCCCACACCTTGTCCTCAGCCTTAGGGATGGTAGCAGCTTCCCACTGGATGTTCCTTTAACATCCAGTCCTCACTTTCTGAAGCAATGTTTTCTTTAGTCTCTGTGTTTGAGCCATTTAAGATAAGTTCTGTTTCCTGCTTGACCTTGCCTGTTCCTTGCTGGGACACAAACACTTCAGGCAGAACCCTTTCTACCTACTTTTGCATTTCCCTGTAACACTCATCTCCAAGATTTCTGCTTAGCTCACTCCCTCACCTTCTTCAGGTCTCTGTCCAAATGTCACATAACCAGAGATACATTCCCTGACTGCCCTCTATAAAATGGCAGCCTCCTCTCATTCCTTTGCACCTGACACTCTCAGTCTCCCTTACCCTCCTCTGGTTGCTTTTATAATGCTTTTCGTCATTTGACTATATGGTTATTCAGTTTTCTTCTTTTTGTCTCTTTCCAAACTAGAACGGAACCTCATTTATAATCCCTTGCTAAACTTAAGCTGTGCCAGGAATACAGTAGGTATTCTATCAACATTTCTTGAATGAATAACTGCATTGTATAGACACTGCTTGACTCTTTCCTTCATAACTTCAGGCTATGAATTCTGCATGCAGCTCCTTCCCGTGACTCCCTATACATTAACTTAGGGAATAATTACTGAATGTACAGTAATTGTTCTGATGGTTCTCAGAGACACCAGTGCAGCATAACGAGAAATCAACAGAGAAAATGCCAACTTCTACCAGGATTTGGAATCTAGAGTATGCCTCCAGGACTATACAGACAAACTAGGAACGGATGCCTTTACAAGGCAAACCAGGGATAGGTGCTACTGGACTGAAAAGGAAAGGAGTAGAAAAGGGCAAGTGCAGGCATGGAAACCAGGTGATATAGCCAAAGTTCTTGTCCTTGGAGAAAGGAGAAGAAAACTCAAAGCCCCATATCTTCTCATACTGGGTGTCCTCTTTATGAAAAATGCCAACTTCCCTCATGCTACTTAGGCAACGACCTACAGAAATCCCTTAATCTTCTGAAGCAGGGGCTTTGGTACCTTATACCTTCTCCTTCCCAAGGGTCTAAGGACCATCTAAGAGAAGAAAGTGGGCATCTCAAAATGAAGCTGTGTTGGCCGTGGGGACAGTGTAAGACTTCATGGATCAGAATCTGCAAATACCATGGAATAATTCAGAGATTGTGAACCTGGCACCTTGGGCCCACTATGTTATGATCACATCTACACCATATGCCTCTGTACACACCCTGCCACCCCCCATCCAGAGTCACGTTGGACCCTTGACTGCCCTTTACTAGTTTTAGCCATTCTAATAGGAGTACAGGGTATTTCATCATGGTTTTACTCTACATTTTCCTAATGACTAATGATATTGAGCTTCTTATCATGTGCTTACTTTCCATTTGTGTATCCTCTTTGGTAAATTGTCTCTTCAAATTGTTTGTTCATTTTTAATTTTATTGAGTTTTAGGAGTTCTTTATATAGACATTTGACCAGAGCCAACATTGTGGTTGGACCGATCCTTGCAGTTCTTATTATGATTATAGGTCACACATCAGAAATAAACATCAGAGAATTTTGGAAAACAAGATTTATTACTCACAGGTCTGAGAGAGAGAAGACCTGGGACCTGTCTCTATTAGGGTCAAGGTTGGGGTGTTTGGGTTTCGTTGGATCACTCTTCATCGGTAAATTTAAAACCTAAGAGTAGGAATTAAGGTGTGGGAAGGGAAAAGCAGGGTCCCAAAAGGATCACTTATCTAGGTTATCTGGAGATTTCTAAAGGGAAACTCCGTGGTACAGGCAGCCTGGTTTCTTACCTAGTTGTTTTGCTGACCGCAGCGTCATACACCTGGCAATATAGTTACTCTAGGTGGATGTCTTTGAATGGCTGCCTTGGCAATCAAAAATTAATGTCAGGCACTTAGACTACAGTGGGAAAGACAGGCTAGAGTGTGCTTACTCCATTTCACCTAAAACCAGAGCCCTTTACTGTAATGTTTTTCAGTGGAAGAGTTACATGCAATTTTTATTTTTTTTTTCTATACTTTTCTAATTGAAAGTAAGAATAATTATACGAAATAATCAAAATATTGCCTAACTTGAACTTGTCCTTCAAGGGGATAGGTAGTTTTACTGCTTCTGTCTCCATGTTGCATGCCTCAAAATTATTTGATAAGAATTCCAGATAAGCTCTAAGGAGAACTTCAAGGACCTAACAAACAAGGCACTCGCTTACCGATTGTGTGAGTTTTTATTAGCTGAATAAAGCATTGCAATCATGCACCTGGCTCCAGTCTTTAAGATTCAAGGCCACCCTGCCCTTGGAACACCAAAACTAACCTTAACTGGATACCACTGCCTCTGAGCGGTTAAGTAGGATTTATGTTTCCTCTTTCAGAAGGAAATTGTAACAACAGTTGAATACTTCCATGTACAAGCTCTATACTAGATATTTTCACACATCATTTAATTTGTCTTCCTCGCAACGAAAAGGATAATATTATTTGCACCATTTGCAGTTGAGAAATCTGAGGCTCAGTAAGATTAAGACCCTTCATAGGTTCCCAGAGCTACTGAGTGGTAAGATCCAATTTGAAACTTGTTCCTTTATTCTTCCCATACATCATGCTGCTCCTTGAAGGGAGTTATCTATGTTGGATTACTCTTTTTATAAACAGGGTTTTTCATCCAGGAGGGCTACATACATGGATTCTCTAATAATCAGCACTGGCCTGTATCTTGTTGAGGTATTTTTGTTGTTTTCCCTTCTCTTCCTGTCTATTGTCATTTTCTTTTCGTTATTCTCCATTCTGACCTCCTCAGGGTCCAACATCGGGTCATTCAGAAACACTGAAATGATTGACTAGATTTCTGAGTTTCTTTCCGGATGCTGAGCATGCGGGGACCCTGCAGGCCTCCTTATTCCTTCCTCTGTGTCTTCTTATCACAGTCAGTGCTGGGCTCTGCAGCCTTCTGGAAATCCTGCCAGCTGCTTGGCCAAACCTTCTTGCTGTTTCCCTGTTCCTGGGCACCTGCTCCTTTATCCTACCTTCCCCACCCCACTGAAGAACGCACAGCCCACTCCCTACGTTTCTGTAAAAAAGATTCTTGTATCTGATGAGTGACTGGATGATGCGACCTTTGAGATTATTTCAAATGCTAACATTCTGTGCAATTCCACAAAGGTTGCACCAGCTGACTGCCAGCTCTTAAGAAGAACAAAGGGGTTTATGGCGTAGTTCCTGCGCTGTACATAAGGGAACACCTGGTGACATACCTCCATTAACCTCTGAGCCATCTGATCTTACTAAGAAACCCTAGAAGTAGCTCTCAAACTTTAAAATGATGAGAATTATTTGGTGTGCTTAACAGAATGCTGATTCCCTGGCCAACCTAACAGATGCTGAATCAATGGCGTGCTGGGGCACGGGATTCTTTAATTTTCACAAATGCCCCAGGTAATCTGATGCAGACAGACCATAGCACAATTTAAGAAAGTTTGTACTAAAGGAGAGGTATTAGTGGGTTACTTTGTTTTGCATAACATTTAGATCGACAAGCACTCAGTATAAATGGGCTGATGGTAATTAATCCTGGACATCTACTTTGTTGCCTGAATTAAGAAACAGGCTATCCATAATAATAACAATAAGAGTTATGTGTGACTTGCTGGGGGCTTATTCTGAGCCTCTGACAGTGCTGGGTATGTGCACACGTTATCCACTTAATTCTCAAGACTCATCTGGACAGGTGTTGCTATCCAAATTTTAAAGAGGACAGAATTAAAACTTGGGGGGTTAAGGCTGGCCCTAGCTAGTACGTGGCCAAGCCTAGACTTGAACGCAGGCATGTGTGACCCCAAAGACAGTGTTCATCCCACACCACCACCCTTCCTCCCTTGGGGGAGAAAGGAAGAATGATTGTTATGTAAGAGCTCTGCCTGGTACAAGCCTCTCTCCCTGGAAATTAGAAAGAAATGTGGCCAGTCATAAAGAAATACCCCTGACAAGGAGCCCGAGGGAAGCTGTGGACTCTTCTATTAAATGTCGTTAGAGCGTGAGGGGCTCAGTTATTTAGCTTAATCCTTCCAAAGGCAGAGAAATGGAAAAGATGACCCCTCCGAGTCTTTTTCAGGCCAAGAATTCCATTAAATGTTGCCATCAGCTAAATACCTGTCTCTGTTCTAAGGGGCTTGCTGCAGTCAGCTTCGCTGGCCTGTAGGTGCAAACATCTGGAAGGCAGGTGTTTGATTTTGTAGGTGCCAGAGGACACACAGCTGAGCTGCACAGCTGAGGGGACAGGGGGAGGAAGTGTCATACACTGATGTAGCGCCTTCCGGCTCTCCCCAAGCCCCCTTCAACGGGGAAGTGATGGGGGGTGGGAGGTGACTGGAGGGCCACCAGCTGTGGAACAGCTGCACAGGGGAGCATTTAAGATGAGTTCAGGAAGTGAAGCACAGAAGGGCAGTGGGTCTCAGGGAGGGGTCTGAGGGAAGTGAGGGGGCAGGGAATATGGCTAAATCTTCCTGCCTGATGCTGCTCTGGGGAGGCCCAGGTTACACTCAGTGGCCAGGGACTCTCTGCTCTTAGTTCTGCTAGGGGAGGTGAAAGAGGGAAGGGAAAAGAGCATTTCTCTTTCATTACAAACAAAAGGAGTCACACAGGCCACATTTGTGTGTTCCTCTGTTTTATGCCCCTACCTGAAATTGGCTGTGGAGTTCAAAGAGCCCACTAACTGCACATGCATGGGGTCTCAGTGTTCATTTTCTTTCGATTCATTTGTACTGTATTCCAAGTCCCTAACTGAGATTCTGTTCTCATAAGAGGTTTCTCAGAAGCCCCTCTAATCATGGTGACGGATCCACCTGGGTCTTGCTGTGATGTCCTTCATGCCAAGGAGAAACGTCCCTTCGGATCTGGTGCCCTGAGTCCAGCCTCCCTAGCCCCCACACCACGATTCCTTCCCAGACCAGTTGCCTCTCCAGGGCACCTCCAGGACACCCCCAACCAACCCTGGGAATGTCTATAATCTGCCTTGCCACCTTCTAAGACATTCACTTCCCTCTTGTTTCCCTCTCACTCTAGGACACAGAGAACATTTCCTGCTGGCTTTAAGCATTTGCAAAAGACAGAGAGTGCCTTCAATTTCAATGTCGTTTCCACATTCCATCCTGCAAGAAAAGGACTTAATAAAATATATAACGGGTGGAGTGTAGTTACATTTTCTACTGTAAAGACATTGTCTGAAAAAGGGAAGTTACATGGTAGGCACAATTATGTGAGTTTGGATACAAATACAAATGTGGAAGAAGTAAAAGTTCTTTCTGCTTTTCATAAAAAATATAATTGATTTCACATATTTTAATAAAGAGCCTGAGATTCAAAATATGTTTAAAAAAGTACATAACACATATGGCCTTTTTTTAAGTGCAAAGTGCTGTTCTAAGTATTTTACATATGTTAGCTCACTTAATTCTTACAGAAACGTTATGTGGTAGGTCCTATTGTTACTTCACTTTACAGACCAGGAAAGTGAGGCACAAAGAGGCTAAGAAACATGTCTGAAATCACACAGCCGGGCAGTGGCAGAACTGGAAGTTGAACCTAAGCAGTCTGTCTCTACAGTCTGTGAATGAAGGTATTAACTCTACTTCTCACAAATCACTTCTTTTCCGAAACTAGAGGGAGAACCACAGATTAAAGCACAAATTAACACTTCAAAATACATCTTCCCACACTAGGAGATGAGTGAGTAACTTTCCTAGTGATCCCAGGACCACCAGGATACTATGGAACTCGTCCCTGCTCAAATACTACCAGCAAAGAAAAGGACAAGAGAAGACCCTCAAAATGGAAAAACGAGTTGTGCTTCAAAAAGATTAACCTGTAATGGATGAAATTTTAAGCTAGGAGTAACTAATTGACTTTGAGGAGCAGGGTTAGAAGTTTAAAGCATCAGCAGAAATGGTGGTTGAGTTCAATTTCAAAAAAAACTTACGTTGCATGTTTAAAATCTGACATGAGTGATGTTTTTACCTGGTATATATGTCCTCTTTCAGCTAGTGGCATACAAATGTGTTCTTTAAATTAAATAAATAAATAAATAAATAAATAAATAAATAAATAAATAAACAAACAAATAAATAAATAAACAAATAAACAAATCAACAATCTCCAGTTTGTTAGTGGGGAGGGGGTCCACAAAAAATTTCAAGTAGAACCTTCAGTTAGCAACATATTTTCCATACGCAAAAGTACATTTTGTTTCTTTATCGCCACCCCTGATTTCCCTCCTGTGCTCCCTCCTCAAATTTCTTGGCCCTTTGAAGGCATCATGCTACAGATCCAACTCCTTTATTCTTCCCCTAAAACTACCCTCACTCCTATGTTCTCTACCTTAATGTCAGTATTACCATCTTTTCCATCTTCTAAGCCTAAAACCCAAGAGTCAGCCAGTATTTTTCTCTCCATCAGTCTCCAGTATCAAATTGCTCTCCAAGAACTATGGGTCCCTCTTTGTAACTATCTCCCCGTTTCATTTCTTCTCCATCCTCAGTTCCACTGTAATGAGTTCAGGTGCTCATTAGTCTCACCTGGGTTTTTCTTTTGCAGCCTAAGGCTGGTTTTCTGGGCCCTCTTCTTCCTCTAATCTCAACTCTTTCCCATTGCCAACAACCCTCTTAGAACTATGCTGTCCGTCTTGTAGCTTCCCAGTATCGACAGAATAAGTTCAACTACCCTCATTGGCTCTCAAGGTAGACATAGTTTGCCTCCAAGCCCACCGCATCAACTTCACCTCTTGACCCCCTCAACCTCACAGTTCCTGTGTTACACACACACTCCGTGAACACCACAGCCCCTGGGTTACAACCCACTAGACAACCACAGTTCATGGAGAATCCCATTTTTTCCCTGTTCAGTTTCTACATATGTAGTTTCCTTTCCCTGGAATTCACTTCTCCCTCTTCTCTGCACACAGAATCAGATTCAATGTCATCTCTGAGATGACACCTCCCCTACTCACCTAAGCAAGTTGAGCATCTTCAATTAGATCCCCAAATCTGCATTTAAACATAAAGAAATAAATACAATTGAGTTAGGTATCTTTTGACTCCATATTACAAGGTCCTATATATTTCTAATAACTATAGGGGTGCCTAAAACACAGAAGGCAACTGAATTTCTTCAATGAATAGTGCATATAACAGTGTAAAACAGTTTACCAAACATAGCCTGATTTTATCACATAAGAGGTCAGCATAGTGTAAGTTCAGGTGGGCAAAATGCCTGCATTGAATCCTGGCTCCACTTGCCAGCTTTCAATTTACTCAGCCTCTCTATGACTCAGTTTTCTCATCTGCAAAGTGGGATACTGTTAGTGTAGACTTCCAGGGGTTGCCGTGAGCATTAAATGAGCTCTGTGCTTGGAAGACACTTAGAAAAATGTCAAGCAAATAGCCACCCAATAAACTATGGTTATTATTATCAGCTTTATAAAAGTTACTTATAAGTTTTTATTACCAAGACTCCTCTCACATACACCCCTTTCTTTTAAATGGTTTGGAGTCTAAAACCAAGCAATATCAAGCACAGCTTTCTAACTCATATTATATTCTATTACCCGTGTTTTAAAACAAAGATAGGCAATATTTCATCACAAAACCTTTCTTGCTAGCTTCTCTCTGTGACTTGCCTGCCAGGTGCTGGAAAGCAGATACCATGTTAATACCCTGCCTGTTTTCTCATCTTTCCTTTCCACTCAATGGGTTTCCTAGAGCAGACTTTCCCCTGGGAACCAAGAATCTACTGGAGAAATGTGCTAAACATCAGAACTCAAAGTACACTCAGACTCTGATTTGGGAGATCTGGAGTGGCGCCCCAGGATCTGTATTTTTACACCTCCCAAATTGACTCTATTATAAGTGCTACACACTCTCCTATTGCCTTCACTCTCATCCAAGACCTACCAGAGCAAGGAGAAGTCTTTCAGAATCTTCCAGAACAAAGGAAGGAGGTGGCTGTAGTCGCAACAGCTGGAAGGCACGTATCGCATCTCTTTATCTGCCTTGTTGCCAAGCCCTCTGTCAGCACTCCATAAATAATAATCCACATGATAATAAGAGCTGGAGTAAGTGGACTGAAATTAAACACAGGAGAAGTGGAGCCATGGCTGGAATGTGCAGCAGTATAATGACATGGGGGAGGGAAGTCCTGGCTCTCATTAAGGGGAGTCCCCCAGGAACCCCATCGCCTCTCCAACTATAGCGCAAGGAGAAAGCAGTCCTCTTGACTCTGATGCAGATGCAGGAAGTCCCATAGAAAATCATCACATGATGTTTGTGACTCTTTGGGTGACCTCACTGAGCCCAGACAGGACCACTTCAAACCCCACTGCTTACTCAGGCATCAAAGACCACGCTCTACCCCAGAAGTCACCCACTTGTTTCAGAAGCTCTCAGCTCCCATTACCTCCAACCAACCAATATTTAGGTTTCCAATATGCACAAGGCAGTGTGCGAGAAATAAGAAGATCACAAATGAGATGCAATTGTATCCTCCCCAGACTTACATCTTTGTGGAGATAAGAGTAAAGACATAATTAGCGAAACCAAAGGAGAAAGAGAAAAAGGGACCAGTGTTGGTTCTTCTTTACTTGCTCCCTCAATTCTAATCTCTACCTGTGTTTTGCTCTGTGCCCTAGAAAATGATGTCTCTGGAATGAACGCATAAACCACCTGAGGACAGAGTTGTGCTTTGGAGGACTTTCCTTAAAGCTGCCTTCTCCCAAAGCTACCTCCTCACTGAGTCCCCAGGCACTTTTTGGACTAGCCTCTTCTTAAGTTTTCTCCTTAGTGCTTCAGCATCATACCCTGGTTTCCTTAAGCTATCAATGGTAGTATAAGCAGACTCTTTATTAAAGTTTCTTGGGTCATCCTTTTGGAGTACGGCACCTATAGCAGATGCTGCTGGTCCTCTGCTCACATAGGTAGGTTCCTTTCCCACTGGCATCTTCTTGCAGAAAGTACCTGTGTGCTCTCTCTGACATGGGTCATGAGTGGCCTATACCCCCAAGAGCAGTCCTGAACAAATGATGAATGGCAGTCAGTGGGTAAGTAACTCAACTGACTTCCTAGACCTTCAGAACAGCTCTAAAATGTGTTCTACACCATGCCCCAGAGACCCCCAGTAGATGCAAGCCCCACCAGCCTATGATGATAACCTGCTCATCAACACCCCCTATATTAGCTTCCTTCCCCTGTCTCACCTCTCCACCGCCCAACTAGGGCTCCCTGGGGCCACCTCCCAAATAAACTATTTACTCTCAAAACCTGGTCTCATGGTCCACTTCTGGGAGGGGGGAAACCTAAGACACCATATTTTTCCTTCTGGGAGCCTGACAAACACAAGGTCTGATATTTTGTAAGTAACTATGACCTGATATGACTGTTAGGCACTCTATGTATGTTTTTTTATTGTTCTTTATGAAAATCATGTTAGAAAGGTACTGTTGGTAACTGTATCTTGTATGTAATAAAACTGAAGCTCAAAAAAATTAGGTTTCCCAAAGTCACTCAACTTGTAAGTAGGTGGCAGATGTGGGATATGAAGCTAATATTAATCATCAATTAAATGCCTTAAGAGATAGCTTACATCCTTGTCTTATCATAGTTTAAATGAGCAGTTAAAAGAAGGGTTGAATGCAAAGTCAGATGAGCTCTGAGAGCCAGCATGGTCAGAGAAGCTTATAGTAAGAGACATAAAATCCCAACAACCCTTGGTAAACCTCTCTGATCGTGACTAACTACCATCATGTCATGTTGCACAGATGGCAGTGTTTTTTTTTTCTTTTTCAGGTCCTTGGCACAACTTGCACCCAGAGGTTCCTTTGACCACTATCTGTATCACCTTCTCTCTCAGTGTCTCTATCTACAAGTGGGAATAGTTGTAACAATGGCATAAACCTTATAGGCCAAGTAGAGTGATCACCACAGAGTCAATATTGAATAAATGTTAGCTGTCATTGCTATTATCTAATTATTAACTAACATTTACTCTTCAAATTATTTTGCCTTTTATTCTTTGAATCTTGGCTCTGGCATTTGCTAGCATGGGAAGTAACTAAATCTAATCTCTCTGAACCTTGGTTTTCCTCTCTCTCACATAGTGATAAGAATAGTTTCTCACTGACAGAGTTGTAATAAAGGCTGTAAGTTAATGCACATAAAACTCTTTGAACAGTACCTGCCACATAGTGAGTGCTTTATAAATATCAGTACAGTCACCACTAGAATGAACGCTCCGTGAGAAGACAGAAATTTTTGTTTCATTTTTCCATCAAACCTCCAGTAGGTAGAGCAGTCCCTGGGTCACACTGGGTACTTGACTTGTATTTGTGGGATAAATAAATTGAATGTGTATTATATGTGAGTCACAGCGTATTAGTTCAGGTCCCAATGGCAAACAAAAAACACAATTCAATTGAGATCATTTGGAGTGGGTTTAATAAAAAGGCTATTGGAAAAGTGGTGATGAGCTGGGTGTAGAGAAATAAGGAATAGTGAAGTACTCTAAGGCTCGCCTCAATGGACCTCAGTATTACCCTTGGGTTTGAAGAGTTAAGACTAGTTAGCAGTTATAACATACTGGAGAGAATGTGTGGAGAAGACCCTCTAACAGGAACTGTGATCTTTAGTCTAGGGACAGAGTTGACCCTCAATGGCCCCTCAGAGAGGAAATTGGGGGAATAAATGCCCCAGCTTACTTCTCTTTCACCTTCTGATCTTCTGCTGGGACTCCTCAGTTGCCAGGCCAATTAAAAACCAGAGGACATGAGAACTCATTGATGTGATCCATAAACTCTGGGAAGAAAGCAGAGTGGAGAAGGGTAGAGAGTGAATCTGGAGGGGCAAACAGGGATTATCCAGCACAACTTTATATGCATTATCTCATTTAATCTTCACAATAATTTTATGAAGTGGAAAGATTTATTATTCCTACTTTAGATTTTAAGTGAGGGCTCAGAGAGATTAGGTAACTTGTTTAGGGGTGCATAGCTACTGAATGAGGTGGGGTTTGAGCCCAGGAAGTCTTACCCCATATATGTAACCACCAGCCCAACTCTACTATCTTTTGCTTGAAGTGCTTCAGGAAAGAGGCAGCTGACATCTTTGAACCCCCAACAGTGAACCACCACCTTCATCACCTTATCTGTACCAAAGTGACCACTTCTGTAAGTCATGTGGTTTCAATTTTCACCTACCTAAAACCAGTTTTCCATGTCCTCCTACCAACATGTTTCCTTTCTTTTTTTCAATTACCATTTTCATTCAGGTGTATAGCATAATGGTTAGAAAATCATGTGCTTTACAAAGTGTTCCCCCTGATATCTCCATTATCCAACTGGCACCATGCATAGTTATTACAATATTATTGACTATATTTCTTATGCTGTTCTTTACATCCCCAGGACTATTCTGTAACTACCAATCTGTACTTCTCAATCCCTTCATCTTTTTCGCCCAGTCCCCCAACCTCCTTCCCCTCTGGCAATCGTCAGTCTGTTCTCTGATTCTATGAATGTTTCTGTTTCATTTATTTTGTTCCTTAGGTTCCACATGTAAGTGAAATCACATGGTATTTGTCTTTCTCTGACAGATTTTCTTTCCTCTCTTAATCATGCGAACTTTCTTTAAAGTCCCTCAACCATCCTGAAGGCAAATTTTATGAAGGAGGAAAGCAAGTTCACATAATAAGAGTTCAGGAATATTAGAGGTCAAGGTCACCTGGTCCACTCTCCTATCTAACGCTTACATACCTGGAGACTACATACATGGAGATTCCATGTTCCTGGTGACCCCACTCAATCCAGGCAACTCTGACAATGAAAACATCATGGCTATGATGTACATTTTTACTTTCACCTCCCAATTCTCTTTCTGTCCTCTGGTACTATGAACAGCAGGTCATATCTTTCTCTCATAGGAGAATCTTTCAAATATTGATAGATCCCCACTGAACATCCATATCTCTGGTCCTCTGTCAACTTGGTTATTACCTCCTTAAAGTGTATCACTTAGAACTGAACACACTGCTTCTGAAATTGTGCCTCTCCCTTTTTACAGATATGGAAAGTGAGATCCAAAGAAGATAAACAAGACTTCCTGAAAGTCACATGTATAGGCATATAGTCCATGTCACCTGCTGGGGGCCACAGCTTGAACTGGGGGTGGCCATGGATTCCCCAGTGGCTCCACTTTATCTCCTCTACCTCACCAGCAGCTTCCACACCTCATCTGCCTCATCTTCGTGTATGCCATGGGGATGGCGGTGGGCAGGAAAGATGTTTTGTGGCCCCCTGCAAGGGACAGCCATGGTGGGAGCCAGGAAAACTTTATTTATTGCCGCCTCATTTGCACAAGCGGGGGATCTGGGCAGCCGGCTGGATTTAACCAGGATGTGAGGCTCTAGGAGATGCCAGATTGTTATCACTGTCAGAAACAATTTCCTCCCACTGCCTCCACCCCTCCGCCAGGCCCATGGTGTCCATCTGTTTATGGAAATGGTGAGGTCCTGGCAGGGTATTTTTAGACAGAGCCTTTGTTGGGCAAGAGTGATTTCCCACCGAAGCCCCACTTGTCAGCACCATCTAGCTTCTCTTCTTCATCTACTTATTTATTTTTTGGTAAAACTCTAATAAATAAAAACCCAAAGCAGGGAGCTGAAGGTTCCTCAGAATGTAATGGGTGCTGACCTTTCTTCTCACCTCCTCCTGCAAGAGTAGATTTTCTTGTTTTGATTTCCTTCCATTTTTTTTTCTTTTTTAGTTATTTTTCCTCTGTCATTATTTGAAAAAAGAGATAGTAAGTGCAGCTCCTCCCACCCCCATTGAAAAATAAACTTTATTTGAGGACTTCCTGGGAAATGGGAAATTGCTCTGCATGCTTGTGACAGCTGAGTCTGGGGAGGAGAGGAGGTAAAATGAGATGCAAGGGGAGTAAACAGGATTTCAGTGTTAACGCTATTGGCTCATTAACAGGTTATTAGTGACCAGTCAATCCAAATATCATTTTAGAGATGAGGAAACTGAGGCACAGCAAAGGAAGGGGAGATCACATCTCAGAAAGCAATTCCAGAGCATAAAACACCAAAAAAAGATATACATAAAAAACTAAGATATTAATCCAAGCTCTGTGCCATTCAGGGCATTAGATGAAGCTCTAGAAATATTGGGGTCCTGATATGGACCTGAGATGGGAGGTTCTGGGGAAAGGAGATGACTTGAGTAAGTGGCAGGCTGGCAGCCTGTGCTTCAGAGAGTGTCACCGTGCGGGGGAAGGAAGGAAAGATAGAGGTAAATTGGGGCAGCCCCGCAGAGGAGAAGAGGTGATGGGCGGGAGAAGAAAAGGCTGGCAACACTTAATGACAACTTATCTCAATGCTTTAGAAACTGGCTGTCAGGACTGAGACATTTTCACCATGGATTCAATGGCCTCCCATCAGATTCTGAACTATGTTATCAACCAAAAGCTTGGGGAAACTGATTTTAAGTTTTCTCTTGAAAACAAAGCTTAGTATATGCTTGGCTCCAAATTTAACTTTTTACATACAGTTTAAACAATTGAAATTGTGAAGACTTGACTTCCATCAAATCCATGTAAATGAACATTCAGGGGAAAAGCAATGGACATGGAACTGGCCACTAACTCACAGCAACACATGGGTGATTTCAGCTCTCAGACCCTCAGTTTCCTCATCTGGAAAGTGTAGCTCCTGCTTTAAATTTTTTTCAAGCTCCTCTCCTTTTAAAATATGTCCTTGTCTTTTCCAAGATCCAACAGCAAGTCAGGGTTAAAGTCCATAACTCCCAATTGGCACTTAAATTGCCTTTACTGTTTTCTAACATGTATTGAAATAAAAATTGAACTTGCTTTCCCAAATCAAATAGGAGTGGGGTCCTATTTAAGAACTCTGGCTCCAAAGAATACAAAAGTATATGACCAACCTCTCATCTAGAAACTACAGACAGCTGTTTGAGTGTGGCTTGGCCATCCATTACCCAGCTTGAGAGCCTCCTGCAGCAAGGCCCCTTATACATGCTGTGGGCCAAGCAGACACAAGTATGGCCCACCTACTTCTCTTAGGGGCATAGAGTAGGTAGACAAGAGATGAGGGAGTAGGAGAGGCAGACCCTAAAACAAGTAATTAAAGTCCAAGTCAGTGTTAGAGGTATAATGAGAAATGGTGAAATATGATGGGCCATTAGTAAAGCACCATAGTAAGAAACAAGAGGAAAAGCATGTGGCCTTCAGAAACACAACCTAGGTTTGAATCCCCACCTCTTCCCAATTGTAGATTCCTGTGGGCCTGAATTTTCTATTTTTGTAAAGTAGATTTCATGAAAATCAAATAAATGATTGCACTGGCACAGAGCCTGGCACAGAATAGATACTTGGTGACTTCCAGCCCCTTTCTTCTTGCCTTTAAACTTTACTAATGACACTCTGTCCACCAGGATGCTACAGAGACAAAAATGATCTCTTATCAAGAGCTATTGTTAGCTCCAGTTGTCAGCGATAATAACATATTCATCTAGTTGTCTGAGAAAAAGGGATTTTGTTTTATTTCCCATTGTTAAGCTGAAAATAAGACTTCATTCTCTGGGGATCTTGGGAGATATTTGTTTTGGTCCTTTAGAGCGTTCCGGACTCCTGGGAGTGTCCTGTCCTAAAAACAGAATGCCTTGATTTCCCAAATCAAATAGGAGTGGTGTCCTCCAGGTTTCTCTTCCCCAAGAGAGGGGTCCAACACAGTCTTGGATAGAGGGTGGCATCTCTTCCCTGGGGACATGTCAGTCCAAGATTCCAGGATAAATGACTACTGTTAGCTTCTTCTCTGTCAGCTGATTCTATACCATTGACAAAGTGCATTCCCAAGCAGGACAGACAGCATGGTGATGTCCACACCGTGATGGCAATGACATCTGAATGGCTCTCCCTCGCCTTCTCCAACTCTTTGCTCAACTATCACCTTCTTCATGAGGCCTACCCTGACCACTCTATGAAAACTGTAATCTGTCCACATACCAGCACTCCCCATCTTCCTTACCATGCTCTGTGTTTTAAAATACTCTTTTCTCATATGCAGCAGCTATGAGAATGCACCCTGCAGACTTCTCCCTCCAGGCAACATGGTTAGCCAACATCTCAGCTGCTCAGATTTGAAACCCATCACTGCGTTAGAGCTGAGACCACACCTTCCGCAGGCTGTTCCCAGCCAGTGGTTGAGTAATCGAGGACTCCTGATGTCTAGCTTTGGCTTCAGGACTCCCTGATGGCCTTGCCAAACCAAGATGCCTCCACCCAACCTTCTCTCTCTTCCTCACTAAGGGTCAGACTCACACGGTGGTCTGATGGCTCCTCCAAGCCTTGTCTGGCAGCCTTCCTACATTCCCTCACACAGGCATTTCCTCTAAGGAACTCCTCGCATCTTGACCTGACTTGGTGTTTGTCTCTCAGAAGACCCAGACTAACACCCTATAGCATTTATCTACAAACATGCTAAATCCTCTGTTTACAATTATTGTATTTATTTTCCATCTCCATCCACACACAAGAAGCAGGGTTTTTTTTTAACTATTCTGTTCACTGATTATCCCAGGCACCTAGAAGGTGGCATTTAATGAATAATAATTACATGAGCAATGTCCATTTTACAGATAGAAAAATAAGGCTCAAGAGGTTAAGTGACTTCCTCGAGTGACTCAGCCAGTAAGTGCCGAAGGTAGATTCAGTATCCCGGCCTTCTGACTCCGAAGGTCTGATCTTCCTCCCTTCCCGCACTGTCACCCATCATCTTTCCACTTCTCTCACCCCTTGCTCTTTGTTCTCCAGTTCTCTTTGTTTTTCTTCTTATGGGTCTTTTTCTTTGTCCCTCTCTTTCTCAAAATGTTGTTGACCTCTCATGTGTTCCATCTTCGTGGTTTGTGTGTGTGTGTATGGTATGTGTGGTGTATGTGCATAGTGTGGGATTGTGTGTGAGTGTGATGTGTGTGTAGCATATGTGTGTGGTAGTGTGTAGTGGGGTATATGTGCATGTGGTGAGTGCATGTGGTTTTTAGTGTGGTGTGTACATAGTGTGTATTGTATAGTACATGGCGTGTGGTATACATGTGTGAGTGTGGTGTGCATGGTGTGAGGATTATGTGTAGAGTGTGCATGTTTGAGTGTGGTGGTGTATTGGTGTGCAGTATGTGTGTTGTGTGGTATGTGGTATGTGTGTGGGGAGTGTGTGTCTATACTGTGGCTGAGGTGGACTGGTATGTCAATATTACTCAGGGATGTTGGGCTTAAAAAGGGGAGAAGCTGGGACATGGATGGAAACCAAGGGCAGCCATGAAGGTGTAAAACTGGGGAAAAAGACCCTTAGAAATAGAAGGACTGTATAAGGAAGTGAGAAAAGAGTCTATAGAGCAAATGTCACCAGATGAGAGTCAAGCGACTAGGACCCAACCCTGCTACTCACTGACTCTGTGACTTTGTCTGGGTCCCGTACCCTCTGTGAACCTCAGTTCCTTCGCTGGGTTGTCCCCTCCTCTTTAGGAATTCCAGCTCAACATTCTCTGCAGCAATAAAGGCTGAATGACACCGTAGGTGGGAAAGCATTCTGTAAGTGGGAACAAACGCAAGCATCCTTAAGGAAGGACAAGCGGACACGGGTCACGAGACCCATAGCCAGCTTTGGGGTTTCTCTCCCACTCTCCATTGGCCCCCGGATGCTGCAGCCCATCTGAGTGGTTACAAAGAGGAAATCCCTTCAGCCCATGGCATTTGGGCAGCTCAAAGACTTTCCGGACAGTGAGCATGGGAGACGTGATGGAACAGGTGCCTGGAAAAGCCAGGGAGTTGCCTGGCTGGCATGGGGTATCAACTTCCCTGTGTCTAGAGTTATTTCGCAAGGTCTTGAGTGCACACCTGGAAGGAGAGATACATCAAGCGCAGGAGGACAGCAGATGGTGAATGGAGCCCAGGAGAAGGGGGACAGCGGGCTCAGTGTTGCCTGCAGGAAGGGGCGCAACTGTGCCGGACACTGTGCCGGGGCCATGAGGGGCTAGCAGGAAGTTGGCACAGCCCTTCCCAGAGCCCTCCCAGCTCTGAGACTCTCACTCTTGTCTCTTAAGGAGGGACAAGAGGAAGAATAGGAAGACTTGGTGTCCTGACTCTCTTTTTCCAATCATTTGGAGTGATAAAATGCAGAATGTGATGACAGTTTCACTTTGTGCACTCCAGCCTGCCCAGACTGCCCTATGTCAAAGGTCACAGCACACATTCTAAGAGGCCTATAGCCATGTGGTCGCAGAAACCTTCTGATGTGGCAGAAAGTGTTCTTTCTAGGTCTCGGTGACAGCTCCAAGAAGTCTCCACTGATTTTCGTCACCAGGGTGTTCCACTGGCTCCAAGATAGGAGAGCCGGTAGTCAGGGAGACAAATTGAAAATTTACCAATGACTTGCTAGTGACAGGGAAGATAGGCCCATGAACATGTTCTCCCCAAAAGGAAGCATGAGGAAGGGGCACTGGGAGGGCCATGTTGCACAGTGCCCTGGGGCTCTGAGGAACGTTGTCTTCCGAGTCAGCATAGGGGAATCAAGCCAGATGGCCCAGCTGGCCAAGGCGGCCTTTAATGCTGTGTTATGTGGAGTGAGTCACTTCCTCTTCCTGAGCATCTCATGAAGATTATATTTCTTCGAGTCTCAATTTCCTCACCTATACTCTGAGTCACTGCATTCCTCCCCAGAGAGACAGATAATTTGGGGTGACTCTTGCAGTTCACACATTTTGGGATCCTTTTCACACAGCCCACATAAGAGCAGGGTATCTCGTCATTTTGTCATGGTTAAAGGAAACCAAGACTGCAGGAAACCCAAAGGCCTGGTCAGGCTCTGACACCAGTTCCTGGGGACTCTCCAGGCCTCGATGCCTTCCTCTAACTAACCAAGTCATGAAACTCATGGCTCTCCAAGCTTACTGCTAGCCCCAACAGTCTGGCATTCAATGGCACCAGCCTCCCTAGAGTGTGAGGCGGGCACAGCCCAGGTACAGATGCACGGGACTCAGTTCCACACACTCTTGTCCAGTGGCCTCATGTCTTTGTCCATTCTTGTCTCCGCTCCAGATCAGGGAAGAGACATCTAGACACAGGACAAGCTCAGCACCTGCCTGCCCCCTAACCCCTCATCCTCCTGCTTTCCCTGCCCAGCGTTCACTCCAATGGGGCAGATAACAGAAAAGAGATGAAAATGCCTTTCTCCAGCTTTGCCACTCAGAAGCATGCTCCCTGCAGGGCCCTCAGGACAACATCAAAGCCTTTTTCTCCTGTGTGTCTCCTCCGAGGATGAAAATAAAATAAACAGCTCTGTGGATTTGGGGGAGTGGACCGTGGGGGAAGTGGCACAATACACTCAGTTCAGAAGGGCACAGGAATGCTCATTGTCCTGGAGATTAATTCAAACATCTGATGAGGACCTGAGAGGAAGTCCCAGCAGGTTCACACACTCTACAAGGCCCTGTCTGGCCTGGCCTGGTGCCCACCCTTACTGGATGTCAGCCAGGCTGTCTGAGTCAAACAAGGACCAGAGAAAGGACAGCAATGGAGCCCAATAGGCCTTGAGGCTGGGGGGATTTCATTCCACTGAGTCATAAACTCATGGAATTCCATGAGTCCTTAGAACTCAGTCTTGTATGAACCGCCTACACTATTTCCCTGTCTACTAGTCCTTTGACCTCTGCTTAACCATTCACTGACAGGGTGCTCACTACCTCACAAGATAGCCTGTTTCACGTAGGGATAGCTCTGGATGATAAACATCCCTCCACGGACTGAATCAATATTGCCTTCAAGGAGGCTGAGAAGTGTCCCCTGGAGTTTTATATAACAACATGAGAATCTGAACGTACCCTGTGGCTCAGGCATTCCAAACCTATGAATAATAAAGAAATATGAAGTGATAAACTCTTTTAACCTAAAAATGGGGCAAAGTACCCAGGCCCATGCTCTTCCTGCCTTCCTGTCTTTCTCTGGGTCTTGCCTCTCACTTCACTCAGAGAAAGCCATCAAGGAGGTGAAGTAATAGAGAGAAACAATGACCAAGAGAGAACCACGTACTGGGTGAGTCTGCCAAAAATAACAAATTAACTAAATAACTATGTGACCTTCATAAAGTTAATGCCTCACCTCTGGCACTCTGACTCCTGCCCAGTGACATCCATGGGTTTTGACTCAGGATCACAGTTTCTGATAGATCCTCTTACCTTCTCTTGGGAGGAGGTGAGAGTCACTGAGCTCCTCCCAGCTCTGCCATCTCATCTACATAATGCCTGGGGGTCAGGGTGGCCTCAGATCTCTATGAGAAGGTCTCTATGTATCTACAGAACAAATCTGGATCTTGGGTGACATTCCAGGGTCCCTGCACTGTGAAATGAGTAGCAAAGGAGACAGGCGGCATGCTACTGGGAGGGCGCAGAAGAAGAACAGCCTCTATAGATATCTTGGAGACCTGCTGGGGTGCATTATCAGCCAGCGTGGGTCAACATATGCCATGGTAAAGCAGACAGCAGGGATTGGCACATCCAAAGCCCCATAGTGACCCGGAGGCCAGCATGACCACAGCGCCATGCTCCCTCATCAAAATGTCGCGAGGACATAGTTCACCGGATGGCGGCTTGATTTACAGATCCTGGCTCCTGCTGGGTGCTCCTCCACCTTCCTGAGCTGCAAGAAAAAATGACTCAAGCCAAAGCAGTGTTTCCTCAAGCCGCCTAATCTAGATTCCACACAGATATCACCATAGCAGCTCAGTTCCCCAGGCCTTGCAGCCACTGCTAGCCTACCTCACCACCCATCCTGAGGGACCCCCACCTTCTCTGAGGCCCCAGCTTAGAAGCTGTAACAGCAGGCTGGTCCCATGTGAGCACATGGCTTCCTTCTGGTGATTATGATACAAGTTCTGAAAGACCTTCCTGATAGAAACTCTCCTCCTCTCTGGCCTGTCACAGTGAGATAAATAGTCCTTTCTTCAATTTGTAAATGGGATCTGGGGAACCACCCCTCTGCACATGCTCAGTCCTGTGTTTGAGTCCTATGCCTGACTCCCTGTCCTCCCTACCTCCTTGACTCAGACCCAACCAATCAAAGTCATGGTGATGGCCATGGCCCAAGAAAGGCCAAAGAGACTCAGGACAAAAGTTTCTGGGTGAAAATCTTGCAAAAAGACACTTGCCACTGGGGATGCTCAGCTGCCATTACCTAAGCTGAGACTTTGGTCCATTTTGCCACCCTAGAGAGGAGCCTCCCAGAGGATGAAGCCAGTTCAGAAGAGAGCAAAGTGAGAGAGAGAGAGAGAGAGATGCTCAGTGTTGTTGCTGGGTGTCTGGGTCCAGCCATAGCTTAAGTGGCTCTCCCTCCAAGCTTTAGGTCTCTGGCTGGAAGAAAAAAGGGTTCATACTGATCCAAACATCCTTCCTGGCACCTCTGTGTCCCATTTTTAAGTGTGAGAAAAGTGAGCCCTCCTAACAGAGGATCATAAAGTAACCTGAGTTACCAACATTAGCCTCCAGCAGACTAGAGAAAAATCCTTCTAAAAGGCAGAAACTGAGAGGAGGTTTTTGTTAAATAACACAGGTAATTTATAAACACACCATTCTTAAAATTTTTAATGTGATACAGAAAAGGATTAAATCCTGAAAGTCCCCTTTAGTCCTATCTTATTTTACCTTGTCAATCCCACTGCCTTCCTTAGAGGTGACTTTAGAGCACTTCTGTCTAGACTTCTTTCTTTTTATTTGTATAAATTCATACTGACACATATACAGGTAGCAAATGATGCAGCAAAAATCATGTCAGGATATCTATTTACCACATTGTGACTTAATTCTAGGCATGCGACAAGAAAATATTTCCAAGATTTCCTTGCAATTAGGTTGGGAACGTTTATCTGAGTTGTGGTCAATGGGAGTGTGAGCAAAAGTCACATGTCACTTCTGGTCCAAGAGTCATGACTGGGAATGCCTTCTCCATGATGTCTCTGTTTCATCCCATGGCTAAAAGCAAAGGATTCTGAGATTATGAAATTATACAATGAAGGCAGTGTGGGTTCCTGGTCCCCACTTGGAGGAAAGTCACACCAAACAACCAGCTGTCCCACACTGGACCATGATGTGAGCAAGAAATAAACCTTGGTCATGTTCAGTTTCTGAGAGTTGCTGTTACTAATGAATAACCTAGACTATCCTGACTAATACAGAAAAAATTTTACTCTACCTACTGTTCTGCATGGTTTTTTTTCTTCCTCTTAAGAGTATGTATTTTTCTGCTCTTCATCAGGAAAACATAAAACCATTGTGAAGGGACTGAGAACTCTGAACATAAACTCCCTGAACTCAAGAAACCTTTTTCTCTTCCTCTCTTGCATGCCTTCCTTATAGCACTAACTCAGATTCTGAAGGATGTCTGAAACTTTGGGGTATCCCTCCTGGAAAACAGAAAAGAGTCTATGCTTTGTGATACTCTAAGAAGACTTCCTTGTCCCCATATTTCTTATGCTGGACCATCACAGGACTGAAAATGCTATCATTAGTTATATACAGTCATCACTCAGTATCTGCATAGGATAGGTTGCGGGACCCCTGCAGATACCAAAATCTGTGGATGCTCAAGTCACATATATAAAATAGTGTACTGTTTGCATATAACCAATGCACACCCTCCCATATACTTCAAGTTATCTCTGTGTTACTTATTACTACCTAACACAATGTAAATGCTATGTAAGTAATTGTTACACCTTGTTTAGACTAGAAAATGATAAGAAAGTCCGTATGTGTTCAGTACACATGAGTAAAAATGTGACAGTTTTTTCTGAATATTTTCAATCCACATTTTGTTGGGTCTGCAGGTATAAATCCTACAGATATGAGGGCCGAATGTATTTCTTTGGTCTGGAGGTTTTAAGATTTCCTACAAATATTCCAGGAAACATAACACTCTCAACCTCCACTAGTTAAGTGGGGACCAGTCATCTAAACTGAGAACTTGATGGTAACAAGGTGTGGGTTGGAGAACAAGAATACCAAGATAACAAGGGAGGTAAAAGAAGAACACAAAGTTCTTTGATTCTTCACAGTTCTATTTCATTTTTTAAAAGTGTAATTTTTTTCATCACAGATCTAGTGTCTGTTACAGTCTGCTGTTTTCTAATTCTTGGAAAAGTGGTCATCTATATAGGGAATCCCTGACAATGCTCCATTAGCCAGAATGTCCAAGTAATCAGAGGCCTCAGGGATGTTCAGCTGGGAACCATAACAATGATGAATCCTGTCCATATTGTTTATGATTTAACAACTGGTTTATTATGTAGGATGTTCTGGGTCACTCCTGGGAAACTATTTAAACAAATAATCTGCAGTTAAATGACCTAATAGAACAAGTATTGTCAGGTTCTTGGAAGAGAACCATGATTTAAAGTTATTCATAGATTCTTAGAATTGGAAGGTACTTTTAATCTCTTCTAATAAGATCCCTTTATTAGAGTAGTGAGTAAACCAGTGACTTGAGAAATTAAGAAACTTGCCCAAGGTCAAAATTTGCATTCTTTACACATATCTTTACCACCAAAGAGTTGATGTCATTTTCACCGCACTGACATCGCCCCGGGATTAAGGCAAGAGCACTATAATACGAGCTACAAGACCTATTTCTGGTCTAGGCTCTGACATGCAGCAGTGCATGACCTTGGCCCAGGGGCTTAACCTTACTGAACTAGGTCCACTAGCTCTTAGGAGCCTGTCAATTTTATGGCGCCCTTATAAGGAAAATGCCTTCATGCAATCATTTCCTGCAAAAATTGCTATAGCTTATGCTTCAAGTGTTGAGCAAAACCAACCCTGCCACCTCATCACAACTTTTCTGGCCAGGGAGAGAGGATCAGTAGATTTCGTATGGTCCCATCTCTGCAGTCATCGATCTTTCCCATGGATATCAGCCACTGTCTCTGGGGAGGCTTAAATGCTATGCATAATGGACTCACTTGTGTATCTACCCAGCATCTCTCACCCCTTTTTCCTTTTGAGGAGACCAGTTTTGTCCAGGTCTCTGCCCTCCTCACTTATCTCATGTGTCTTCAGGTGTGGGTGCTGAACACACTGGCCTGATCATCGCAGTCCCATCTCCCTGACCAGTGCTTATAAAGTTCAAGAACTCAGATTTAAGCCAATTACCACTTGGCATTCCCTTAACAACTATTACTTGTCCAGAAATGACTTAAGCTGTCTAATCAGGTAGGAGGGGAAAACTTACATGCCAGGAAAAATTTTTATTACACACTTTTCCTATCTGCCTGTATGTGAAAGAAGAAAGCATATTGCCCCAGCAGCTGGGGCCTGCCATCTTGAAAGCATGAGGGAAGATGGTCTGAGATAAGAGCAACCCTTAGAAGGGAAAGAAATGGATCCAGGTGAGTGTGTCATGCCTAGAGTCCATCCTGCCTCTAGACTTTTTCTATGTGAGATTTTACTTTATTTTCTAAACATTTGTTAAAGATTTTACTTATTATTTTTTAGAGAGAGGGGAAGGGGGGGAGAAAGAGAGGGAGAGAAACATCAATGTGTGGTTGCCTCTCATACGCCCCCCACCAGTGACCCGGCTCGCAACCCAGGCATGTGCCCTGACTGGGAATTGAATCGACCCTTTTGTTTCACAGGCCAGCACTCAATCCACTGAGCCACACCAGCCAGGGCTATGTGAGATTTTAAATGTCTCCATCACTTAAGCAAGTGTGAGACTCTTCCTGCTTCTTGTAGTTGGAAACACCCTAACCAATGGACTAAGTCAATTAAAATACATATAGAAGAAGGCAAGTCCCTAAAATCATGCTGTGTCCTAAATGAAGTTGACAGAAAGCTCTAATGCCATACCTCACTGTCCTAGAACCTCAGGGTCCCATGTGTCATGCTGCTGGAGAGACCACTTTCCACGCTAGTCCACATTCCTTTGAATCTCTGAAACAAACCCCAGGAACTGAAAGTTGACCTAGCATGTCTCTTCTTATAACCTTTGAGAAACTCAGCCAGCATGATCTCTAGTCCTCAGTTCCCATGTATAAAACAATGTTGATAATACTTCATAGTCCACCTAATAAATCCATTGTCCCTTTTCAGAACTTCATTCATTTCTACTCAGCCTCTCTCTGTTCCCCTGATCTTCTCAACCAACATCAGGGTCAGATTTGGAGGTAAGGGACAGGATAAAAACTAGTGGTGCTAAAGCCAGCACCTGAACAGATAAGGTCTTGCTCTGTGGACAGCCAGAGCCTCAGATACAAGAAAATTCATTAAGATAGATGTGCATCACCCTCCTGCCTTCAGCGCACTATTTGGCAACACCTTGCAGAGTGGGCAGAAGGTTCCAGTTATCACTATATGCCAGTCTTTTTGGACCTCAGAACACCATGCAATCCATTCCAGGACCCAAGATGGTGCTAGATGCAGCAAGTCTCTCCTGCTCCTTCAACAAGAATGTCTACCAGGTACAAAACAGGCCAGGTTCTGAGAACAGGTGGGAGTGGCACGCTTGCTTTCCTCCCCCATCACTAACAGTAAACACAGAAGGCAACCTTGTAGGGAATAAGAGATCCAACAAAAATCTGAGGATGGAGCCTGAGAGACCCTTACAAACCTCCTCCTCTTCACCAAGGATGTGGGAGGCAATCACTTTGCTTTGACCCCCAGGACTCCAACCCCCAAGTATTTTTCCATTCCCTTGGGACAAGATATGTCATCATTCAAATGCTTTATCTGAAAAGCACGGAAGTTGGAATAGAGAATCATCTCAGTCACTTCAGACTACATATTATTGCTTATAACATCACCTAAAAAGGAGTTCATAAGACTTTCGGAATTTAAGATTTGAGCCAGGTAGCTTCTCTGTGGCCTCAGTGTCCTCAAGTGTTTATTCCATGTTCTCTACCTGTCTCCCAGGGTCTACCCAGAATCAGACAGATGAGGGAATGTGGGGAATGTGAGAAATGCAGCATTTCTCTCTCTCTCTCTCTCTCTCTCTCTCTCTCTCTCTCTCTCTCTCTCTCACCCTCTCTCTCTCATCCCCCCTCCTCAATTCTCCATCACCTAGGAAGCATGGGATGGGGTGACTTCCCACCCTGGTCTTCCCTCCATGTTTGACCCCAGTCTCAGCCTTCTCAGGGACCTGTGGAGCTCCCTTCCACAGGCCTCCCACTTGGAGAGACAGCCTAGGCCTTCAGACCCGAACCCTGCCTGTAAAGTCTCTGCTGGCGCTCTGGGGGTTGCGTCTTTCACACGTGCTTTCCTCCCACCAGGTCTCCCAGCCCCGGAGCAGCTGTGTGTGTCTTCAGACCAGACCGCAGCAGTTCAGCTGGCGGTCATCAGACCCTGCACACACCCTGTGGGCTGTATAGGTTCCCGCCGGTCCTTCCTGCTCCTGTCAGGGATTGCTGTGCACGTCAGCCGGCTCCACCTGGCTGCTGATCTGCCCTGGAAAGCATGGGCAAGAGGGGGGTGATGACCATGGGGCTAAGAAAAACGCCTGCTCCTCTTCCCACCCTGCGCCTTTCTCTCTTTTCAGCTTAGCAGACTAAAGTTCAAGTCAGGGTCAGGGAAAGGGGGCTGCTGATAGGGTTCAGATTTCAGACACAGGAGTTAGGAGGCAACTTCTGGGCCTCTATTGAGAGACATCTTATAGGACATTTTCTCATTTCCCCAGAAACCAGGTCCTGAGTACCTACCATGTGCCAGGCTCTGTGTCGAGGGCCAGAGGACACTAGGATGGGCCCTACAAAGCCCAGAGTGAGGGGACAGACCTACTAATGATGACAAAACTGCTAACAGTGGTGCATGGGCCATACAAAGGGCCATGAGAACTCTGCAAGAGGTGTGGGCCATTCTAAGGCAAAATAATTAGGAAGGAATACTCTCTTCCATCTGGAAGCAGAACCAACTTGTACATCAGACACAATTTCTGAAAATCCTGCACCTTGCCAGTACCAGGATTAGGCTTCACCTTTCGTCTCTGCAGAGTCCCTGATGCTGTACAGAACCTCTGGCCGCTGTGACCCAACACAGCAGCCCTGCCTAATGCAGACTGGCCTGGAACAATAGTTGCCTTCATTTTTTTATTTAGTCAGTCACTAAATAAACATTGATAAATGCCTACTATGTACCAGGATTGGCAATTGCATATTTTATTCACTCAATTATATCCCCATCAGGTCGCAATTTCATGAGGGCAAGAGGGCAGGTCTGACCCAGTCATCGTTATGCCCCAGCTCAGCCCAGTGCTTAGCACACACAGGTTCTCAGTAAATGTTTGTTGAATGAATAAAAGAAAAGAGGCAACAGCTATGGAAACTTACAGTCATGCTAGTAAAATTGTGATTATAGGCAGTGGTTGTCTCTGATTTTCTTCTACTTTCCCTAACCATACAACTACCAAACACAAACCCCAACATATGGTGGACATAAATAGGAAAAATGGGATAGAACATTTTTAATTGGAAAATTTCTAAGGAAAAAGAAACTTAACAGTCATAATACATACTTAATCCTCATTATTATTCCTCGTTTCCCCTCCTACTCTATGTCTTGCTTAGGGTCCATTTTCACCAATCTTTGCCTAATTATAAAAGTTTGGTGATATCTATACAGAAAAGGACTTAAGGATAATCTCACTAATGGGTGTTTGCCTCTCAGTAGAGTGCAATGAAATTTAAAACTCAGCCAAACATTAGTGGAGCTACAGCTGATAAAGGTACCATACCTGGTACCAGGAAACCAAAGGTAAAGAACACATCTTCTCCAGGAAAAAAATAAATTAGACAAAACTACAAAGCCAAATATTGTAAGTGTAAGAAACCTACAGAGAGAAGTTGAGGATTTAAGAAAGGAAAATTTAGGAGAATCCAGAACATTCTAACGGGGAAAGTAGCTTCAAGATTTATCTTGCTATTGTTTGGGCTGACATAGACTGAGGTGCACAAGGCATTCTAAGTGGAGGAAAAGGCAAGAAGAAAGATGCAGAAATGCATGGTGACTTTTTTTCCCTTTCTGCTGGAGCTCAGCATGTGCATAAGGGACCAGGATAAGATATCAATAGCAAGAACAACAGTGACTAATATTTTTTGATCTCTTACTATATGGCAAATGTTCTTCATTTCATCCTCATGACGGAGCAAATTGGTAATGTTACTCCTCCTATTTACAAATGGAAAAAACTGAGACCTGGAGAAATTAAATAACTTGCCCAAGCTTGTGTCTCTTTTAAGTGGTGAAGTTAGGATTTAAATTCAGATCATGTGAACTGCCATATCATATTGCATATTGACTATTGTTTTAGGCTGTGTTTCTCAAACTATGTTCCAGAGAATACTGGTCTTATGAAATGCCCACCCCACCCCATCCCCCCCCAAAAAAATTCTGTATTGGTCAAAAAAGTATACTACCCGCCCTCTAGGAGAATTACCACACACAATTATCAATTATAAGTTCTGATCACTCCTGTCATAAAGAAATATGCTTAACTGTCAAATACAGTGTTTTCCAAGTGCATCTCTCCAGAAAATTCTGCATTCATGTAGCAGTTATTGACAACCTGATGCATAGATTTGCAGAAAACTCTTGGGAAATACTGCCTTGGGACATTATTTCTCTCACTCTTTTCCTCCACTGAGGAGGTTCTCTCTAGGAAGAATAACAATAGCTTCTGTTCATTTAACACTCGGTTTTTCCCAGTGCTTTAACAAATACCATCTCATCTTATCATATCTGAAGCTTTCAAACTCTCTTTCAGATGCCTTTTTTTTCCTTCTTTGAAGCAGAAGTCTAAGTGATTAGAGTGATATAATCTTTTTTTCAAATGAGAATGGTGCAATATTCTACTACTTAAAAAAGAGAAATCCTTTTCTCCTACCAGATTTTATCAGTTTCTAAGAATTACTTAAAATGTGCTTCTAAGAGTAAATGTCAAAGAGTACACTTCCCAACCCCTTTAAGAGCTCCCTCTCAGACATTTATTCTGATACAAGCTAATTTCTGTTAAGGATTACTTTACAAGAAACACAATTTAAAGCACAACATTTTAAAAGAAAATGAGAGCTTGTTTCTTTTTTAATAGGGCATTTTAATGGCTAAATGACTTCCCCTTCCAGAAATATTTGCTTTCAAAAACAGAGTTTTGCCTAGCTCAAGGGAATAACTCAATAATGTTGGATCTGGGGTTGCAAGGGGACTACTTAGCGGGGTGAGGGGTGTTATTTTTATCCCTTTCTATCTACCAAGTTTGTTCTGGTCATTCCTACCTCTTCCATCTCCTTTTGAATCCCTGGAATGTATAGACACTGAAACTTGAACTGGTGTGAATCCCAGCTCCATCACTAACTCATTGGATGATGTGTCTTAAACTACATTTACCTCAGTTTATCACTAATTATAAAATAACACTCTTTAATAGCACAGTGTTGTTATGACAATAAAACTGGAACAGATACTAGGCATCTAGCTGCTCTCCTGGCAGACGTGGCAGGTGCCCAGTGAGTGTAAGGAGGCAGATCTCCATTTGCTTTGGCAAACTGCAGGCAAAAGAGGCAACCAGGAGCCAAATGTTGCCTCAGGGGCTCAAAGTTACTTACTTAACATGGAAAAGTGGGTAAAAGCTTGTCTTTCTCCCAGTACAAACCCAAGAGGTGACTGAAGGAGACCACTGGCTCACCACCCACCTCCATTTCTCTAGTACTGAATCCTGTTCATTCCCCCATGACAGCTGTTCTGGGCCATGTTCTGGGGTGCCCAGTCCTTGGAATAGGAGGCATGGGGAGTCCTCACTACTTCTTCTTTGCAAGTGAGTGGGGCACTAAGAGAGGTTTGGTAGATAGGGATTGGGGCAAGGGGCCAGAAAGCAAGCCCAAATGCCAAGTTCAGTAGCTTGAATAAAACCACCCTAACCTACGAAGTCCAGAGGTCACCATCTGGGAATGGAAAACCACCAGCAATAAATTACGGACTGCAGTGTTGCTGGATTTCCAAGGGAGCTGGACAGCATGAGGTCAGGCCTGATTTCTCCCATTAGCTGCCCCATTTTTTTCATTCCTTAAAAGAATAAAAGATTTTAGGTCCCCATTTGTGACCACGAATGCCCTGGAAGAGGGAAACAGGTTACTGTGGCAAGTGTGGCACAGCTCCTATGTCCCTTTTCAATAGCTTCGTTGTAAGCCCAGGTTCAAAGCCCACCAATGCTGCTCTGTTTCCCTCAGCTTCCCAGAGGCTGGCAGCTATGTGAGCAAGGCTGGCAGATCAGTGAGTGCCTGCATTCCCCACCCCCCACCCCTCCAGCCTCTACCCAGCATCTCCCAGCCTAAGACAGCAGCCCTTCTCCCCTCTTGACATCCCTCTAGGAAACGTCCACAGATGGTCTCAGGCGTCACCTGCATCCAGAGCTTCTGTCTGGCCTGCAGAGCTTTGCACAGTCCCTGTGCCTGGTCACCCCAGGCCCCAACCAGAAAGCTGGAAGGCCTGGCCTTACAGATGTGAGTACAATGGGCCTGCTGGGCTGAAAGCATTCCAGTCTCCCACATTCAGTAGGAAGGGATGCGTGGTGGGGAGGAAAGGTCATTCATGCCGACGGTTTCTGTTTTCCCAAGCCAGCATTCCTCACAAACAGCTGTGTTTATACAAAACTAGAGAAGAAAAAGAGAGGGAGAAAAAGGACAGTGTTCTAAGGATGACATCATTCTGTCTTGTCTGCTTCACCTCCCCCACGTTCAGCAGGAGCAGGGGCGGGGAAGGTCACAGCAGGCTGGTGGATGTGCTTGGTACAAGTACATGCAGTATTTGTACATGCACATGTTTATTAGATATACAATTTCCCTTCTGTCCACTCTGCCCCCCTCCCCACGCACTCCAAAACAACCTAATACATTTAGCAGAACCCTGTGTTCCCTGGAACAGCACTCTCTGAGGAAGGCTAGATTTGGGGGTTCATGTTCCTCCTTCAAATCTCTTTAACAAACCCCCATCACCGAAGAAAAGCTTGACAGGAGGCAGAGTCATTAAAGTGAATTAAAATGCCTCCAAGGAGAGATTAGCCCCCAAGCCATTCCCATATCAGACAAAGGCCCCTTTCATGCTGACTTCAGCCACTGAGAGTCCTGTAAGCAGAGATTAGGAACAAATTCTCAGAACCTACAAGCTCTGGCTGTTGGGGAGAGAGGCCAACACAACCTTCTCTGGCTAGACCTTAAGAACTCAGCTTCTGCTTAAACTGCACTTACGACTCAGGCTGTAAGGGAGAGGGGCTCCACAGGGGCAAATATATCTCCGTTTCTCTGCACCAGGTCTGTCCCTAACACAATCCAGATGCACAAGGCCATCACCTGGTCTTCCACTTCGCCAGAGGATGTAATGTGATCATTCCCCAGCCTCCTGCCTCACTGTCTCAGGTAGGAAGTCTTTCCACCATCCAGTTCGTTCAAGCATAGCCCCTCTGAGCCACCTCAGCACCTCATCACCAACTATCCTACTGAGCATCTATTTTGTGCCAGGCTGAGCAGTACATGGCAATGAGATGGCCAGAATAGGAATCCTGCTGTCAAGGCAACTACTGTTTGTTTCAAAAAAGACCGATATTCTAATAGTGTGTGCAATTCAGTATAATGTGGGCCTAATGAAGGATGCATGAAAATGTAGGAAGACCATCAGAGTTAGTCCATTTTACATCTGGATGGCTCAGGAAAATCTCATAGGAAAAGGTGACACCTGAGCCACATCTTGAAAGAGGAGTACATGTTTACTAGGTAAACTTGGGTTGGGGAGGGAGGCATAGGGAGGAGGGAGAACATTCCAGGCATGGTGTGGCCAAAGGCATCAACATGACAGAGCATGTTGCCCTGAGGAACCTCTAAGGGTCCTTCCCTAGAGGAGCAGAGCATCTGGGGAGCCATGTTGCAAGAGATGAAGTGAGAGGTAAATGGGGGTCGGATTATAAAAAGCATTGTATGCCAATTAGAGAAGCTGGAAGAAATGTCATCTTCAACCTTCAGAGCTGCTGAGGTGTTTTAAGCAAGGGACATTCCATAGTCAGATACACGTTTTAGAGAGATTGCTCTGGAAGGTGTCAAAGGTTGGAGGCAGAGAGACCTGTTAAAATATTATTTCATGAACCTAGAGAAGAACAGGTGAGGATTTGATGGACAGTGGTGAAAACATTGGGGTTGAAGAGAAAGAATACAAAGATGAGAGATATAAAAGACAGAAAAAATGGTAGAAACTGGCCTTAAGCAAGTATGAGGAATAAGGGAAATGGAGGCGTCTAATGACTCCAAAGCTTGGTGGCTGAAAGATGTAGCCTTGTTCCCAAAACAGGGGTTTGGGGAGAAGAAGGCTGTTGGGGAGAAGACTACTGTCACCTCTTCAGAACCATCCAGAAGCTCTTAGTCTCATTTCTGATGGCAGCCAAGGCTTCGGCAGCCAGTTCTGAGCAGTTTCCACCAATCTGAACAGATGAGAACTGGCTCCACCCTGCCTCCAGCCTCTTCACTTCCCCTGGAGCTCCTCATACCAGGGTTCCTCTGGTCTGTAGTGGCCTGCACGCCCGAAGGTACCCCAAAGCACTCAAGTGTAGTGCAGGAGAATTACCACACAGTAGGCACCCAGAAGAGGATGGAGATGATGGAACAAATGCTTCCCCTTCTCAGAAGTTCCTACAGGCTAGATCACCCAGCTGCCCAGGACCAACTGGGTAACCCTTCTCTGTATTGGATCACCCTCCTTCCTGTTTCATTCTCCTTTACCCTCACTCCTCTTTGGGATAATTTACCCAAATAAACTATTCACACATGGCATGGTTAATTTTATGTGTCAACTTGGCTGGGCCACAGTGCTTGGGTTTGTGATGCAACATTTTTCTGGATGTTTCTGGGAGGGTGTTTTTGGATGATATTAACATTTAAATTGGTGGACCTTGAGTAAAGTACATTACCTTCTGTTGTATGGGTTGACCTCATCCAATCAGGTGAAGGCCTGAATAGAATAAATTCCCAAGCAAGAGGGAATTCTGCCCAAAAATGGCCTTCAGATTCGAACTGCGGAAGCAGTTCTTTCGGGGTGTCCAGCTTGACAGACCACTCTGCAGATTTAGGACTTTCCAGTATCCATAATGGCATGAGCCAGTTCCCTAAAATAAATCTCCTTCTACGTAAATATACTTTCTATTGATTTTGTTTCTCTGAAGAACCCTGAGTATCTCAGGCTCTGCTTTCTGGAGAACTCAGCCTAAGAAGCGGTCATGATGTTGACTTTGATGTTACTGTGGAACAAGGACATGAAGATGGATATCCAACTGGGGGTGCCCCCAAAAGAACATAAACCTAGAACTCACCCACGTGAACAAAGAGAATGAACTGAGGAAAGAGAGAGTTGACATATGATAGATTTTTCAAAACTCACAAAAATGATTATATTAGAATCCTTGTCTTCACCCAAAATATATGAATTTAGTTGCTTTGTTCAAACTTACTCGTGTATTTGGGGAGCAGGGTGGCATGGGAAAGGAAATAAAATAAGTACAAGTATCATTGTACCCATAAAATATGGATCCATATGTAGATTCATCAGGTTCACAGTTTCAACTTGAGATGTTTACCAGCAATTGTACTCTGTCACCCAGTCTTGCCCCTGATAACACGCTCTCTGCAGCCACAAGACCACAGTGAATGGTCACACTGAGCTATATTTTAGTCCCCATCCTTTTTCTAATTACCATATTATTCTGGCTTTCAAAGAGTGAAAGGCACAGCTTTGCTTCCAGAATTATAACTTTATATTTTAAACAAATCACTATGCCAAGGCATTTTTTTTTCTAGCATATTTTTTGTTGGAATAAACGAGCAAAATCTGGCCTTGGAACTGTAATATTTGTTTTTCCTTTAGCAAGAACACAACTAATTTAATCAATTTTGAAAACAAATATTGCTATTTTCATATTTTATATTTTACCTGGTTTTTAACAGTTTAGAATTATTTGTATAAAAATCTACATATTAAAGTTGTTTTTTTTTTAAGATGTTTATGTTAGAAATAAGTAACACATTTTAGGAGACAAATAATTTTAGGCAAGGAAAGTTATTTAAATAATGAGAATTCATGCTGGCGAGCCCCAACAGCGCTGTTGCCTTCTCTTCCCTTTCACTCCTCAGTCCCATTTTTAGGGCAGTATCCCTTCTCTGGTTCTATGGTGTCCTGGCTCGGAACCGGGGTGGGAATGGCGACACTGACTGAGGTCCTAGCTGTGGCTCCAACCACTGTGGTGTCGTGAAATCCTGAGTACATCATTTCTCTTCCTTGGCCTCATCTTCTCACATAGGAAATAAGGAGGTTAAACCAGGTGCCCCTTAAGGTCCCTTTTATAACCCATATGTTGGCATTCTAAGATGTCGCCTGCTTACTGCCAGCCTATCAAACCCTTTCAGAAAGACTTCGGTTAACACGCATTATGCTCTCTTGATCAGCATTGCCTATGGACCTTTTGATCAGCTGACCAGCATGTGATCAACTCCATACATCACACATACACACACCACAGCATACCCTGCATGCACACCATATGTACACCACACACACCGCATGCACAAACACCACACCCACTCCACACACAGACACATATTTTTATGTTTACTTCATTGTCTGTGTACACTTCAGTACCCATCTCCTACCTGATCTTGCCACCTTTGTCTTTGTTTTCACCTGCATAGAAACATGCTGGGAAACATAAAAACTCTGAAAAGAAAGGCAACAAGTATGCCAATGATAATTTAATAAAAAATTTTCCCAACCTACTCCTTTAAAAAAGTAAAAAGCCTATGTGTCTCTTGTATGTTATGTATGATAGCTACTTCGTTATCCATCAGGGAAACCCTTTTCTTATTTAGTTCTTGGAGAAATCTGGACTCGCTTTCATCTTTTAAGGATTTGTATTTATTTTAACATCTGTGCACATTTTGTAGCCTCCAACAGTTTTATGTTGCTTATGCTATGTAAAACACCAAGAACCGACATTCTCAGGCCAAGAATCTCACTGGTAATGTTGAGAGTGGAAGGAAGCCATTACTTCCAGGATCATGACTCATGACATGGCCAAGACTGGAGTATGTCCAGGAACAGGCCAAGCAACCCATTGACCCCTGATCACTCCATCTGAAAGAACTCACTTACCCAGTTTTTCTCCATCTCAGTCTCTTGCTTGTTTCCTTCATAGCAACTACTTGCAAATATATACATTTACACTCTTGCCCCATTATTTATTACCTAGCTTTTCTGCCAGATTGCCAGACTCTTGTGGAAATGTATCTGTTAAACCACAGCATCCTCTGCTTCCAGCACAATGTGTGACATATCATATATGCTCAATAAATGCTTCTTGAATATTGATTCATGAAGCAGCTTGACCAGAAACACAAGACATTAAATCTTAAAGACAAAATTAACAACCCTCAAGTTTCAGCTGTTCTCTCAATTTCAGACTAAGAACATGAAAATGGATTGAAAAACATCGAAGTTAAAAAGATCACAAGGCCCAGGAATAAGTTGAAATAGAAGAAAAGGCACTGGACTCAGAGCCAGAAAGTCTGATTTAAAATACCAGCTGTTTCTGGCCTCGGTGAGCCCCAGGCCTGGCACTACCAGCAGCCAGCCTGGATCCACAGTATGGCTTCTCCCGGGAATCTCCAAGCCCAGCACAAAGCAGCCACCTCAGGTTGCTTTATAGCTCATGTATGGTAGTCCCAGGCAAAACACAGGTGGGGGCAGACCTTGGCCTGCACCACATGGGAAACCCCAGGGACAGTATTCCCAGTGAATAGCTATAGACCATGTCTGGGCACCACCACCCTGCCCCTGCACAGCTGATCTTCCACAGAGGGTGGGAATTTGGTGGTAAGTGGTCACAGCCAATCCTTGCAGCTGAATTGGTCTGGGTAAACACCCCCCCCCCCCCGTTGATATGCCAACAGCAACCAAGGCTCAACTACAAGAGGAGGGTGTACTCAGCCCACACAAAGGGTTCACCTCCAGTACCCAGCTTGGGTAATGGGGAGGCTGTGCCACTGGACCCTACAGGACACCCACTACATTAGGCAAAACTACCAAGACACAGTGTCAAAGCATCTCTACCTAATACATGGAAACAAACACAGGGAGGCTGCCAAAATGAGGAGACAAAGAAACATAACCCAAATGAAAGAACAAATCAAAACTCCAGAAAAAGAGCTAAACAAAATGGAGATAAGCAGTCTATCAGATGCAGAGTTCAAAACACTGGTTATAAGGATGCTCAAGGAATTTAGTGAGGACCTCAGCAGCATAAAAAAGATTTAGTCAGAAATGAAGGATACACTAATTGAAATAAAGAACAATTTACAGTGAAACAATAGTAGAATGGATAAATCCAATAGTCAAATCAATGATTTGGAACATAAGGAAACAAACAAACAAACAAATAAGAAGAAAAAAATAATCCAAAAATATGAGGATAGTATAAGCAGTCTCTGAGAGAACTTCAAGAGGGCCAACATTTGCATAATAGGGGTGCCAGAAGGAGGAGAGGATGAACAAGAAATTGGAAATCTATTTGAGAAAATAAAATGAATGAAAACTTTCCTATTTTGGTGAAGGAAATAGACATGCAAGTCCAGGAAGCACAGAGAGTCCCAAGCAAAATGGATGCAAAGAGACCCACTCCAAGACACATCATTATGCCAAAGGTTAAAGATAAAGAGAGAATCTTAAAAGCAGCAAGAGAAAAGAAGTTAGTTACCTACAGGGGTGTTTCCATAAGACTGTCAGCTTATTTCTTAAAAGAAATTTTGCAGGCTAGAAGGGATTGGCAAGAAATAATCAAAGTCATGAAAAGCAGGGACCTACAGCCAAGATTGTTCTACCCAGCAAAGCTATCATTTAGAATCTAAGGGCAGATAAAGAGCTTCCCAAACAAGTAAAAAACTAAAGGAGTTCATCATCACCAAACCTTATTTTATGAAATGTTAAAGGGACTTATTTAAGAAAAAGAAGAAGATCAAAACTATGAATAATGGCAAATAATTCATATCTATCAAAAATTGAATCTATAAAGCAAATTAAGCAAACAAGAACAGAGACAGAACCATGGATACAGAGAGCATTTTGATGGTTACCAGGTGGGAAGGGGTGTAGGGGAATGAGTGAAGAGGTGAGGGGGTTAAGAAGTACAAATAGGTAGTTATACAATATCCATGGGGATATAAAGTACAGTGTAGGAAATGGAGTAGCCAAAGAACTTATACTCATGATCCATGGACATGAACAAAGGTGTGGGGGTTGCCTGAGGGGGTTGAGGGGTGGTGCTGCTGGAGGGGTCAAAGGAGAAAAATCAGGACAACTATAATAATATAATCAATAAAATATAGTTTTTTAAAAAAGAATAATGATTAGAAAATGTTTGATGATAGACTTAATTATTGTTTGTATTGTCAATGTCGCCGAGAGGATGACAGAGGATAGCAGACCCCATACAAATAATCCAAGTTGAGCCTTCTCTCTTCTAGCATTGGGAAGCTTGGGTTTCACTGGGCACCATGCACAGATCCTTAGTCTGTGATCTAATAAACTGGAAAGGTCCCTAAGATAAAAATATATAAATAAATAAATAAATAAATAAATAAATAAATAAATAAATAAATAAAATACCAGCTGTTTCTTCATCAATGTATGACCTTGGGCAAGTACTATTCTTTCTGAGTCTCTATTTCCTATAAAATGAGGAAATAGTACCTGAGCTGTATTTTTTCAAGGTTTTTTAGCAGTTGAATTTTATATTTTATAGACCAGATAAAAGTAGCATTTCATTAGCATGCAATATTTCCTAAGTTTAAATGTGTAATATTTACTTGATATTTTTACAAACAATGAGACTAAAGAGGCTTTTGATGAATAAAAAAATATCAGATCCAGAACTATGAATAAGAGCTGATACTTTCCATTAAATTTGATTACATCTCAAAATTCAGACTCACACAGATAAATGGTTTAAAAAATCATACCTCCTCAGATAAACACGTCTGATTTCCCAAGTATGTGCCTAAAAGAGTAACCTAGTAAGGCAGAGGCTGGTTAGCTGGTGGACTACATTTCCCAGATCTCTCCACAGTTACATGTGGCCATGTGACAGATTTCTAGCCAATAGCATGTGAGTGGATGGATGTGCACAGCCCCCAGAGAACCTTTGACACTTAATCTTCCACGTATTTTTGGCCTTCTGCTTGCTCAGCAGAGGGACACAGAAAATTTAGAACTCCTGTGTGAAAAATGGTAAAGCCACCAATGGAAGGAGCTTGGATCCCCACATTTCTGCTTGAAGGAGAGCTGCCCACCTTTCAGAAGCACCAACTTTAGGCTTTATTCTACTAATATACTTGATCCATTGTATAACTTCCTACAGCAACTACAATTACTCTAACAACCTGGTAACACAAGTTAACTTTTTGGAGTTTCTCAAATACCTTGAAATGGGGTGTATATATGTTGTTTTTATTAGAGCTTCTGAAATAGTTTTTATATTTTTCAGAATAAAATCTGAATAAAATAAATGCTTGTGGTGTCCCTGAAAGTTCTTCATGAGGCTCCAGGTATTCATGAAACATTTGAAAATATGTGTTTTTGTTATGTCCGAACTAGATGCTCTCAAAGATCTTTGCCAGCATCAACATTTTATTGTTGAATATTTTTCTAATTTTCCAGAGGGAAGTCATATTGATCTTTATAAAGAGAAAGTAAGCCCTTTGCCTCTGCAATAAAACAACACCTAAGAAACACCACAGGACACACATGGTATTTCTGGATTAATTATTTCATATCTAAAGGGTAAGGGTATTCTTTAGGGAACTTTGATTCTAAGTCCTTATTTCTTTTAAACATAATAATGATCACGCTAAAAATGGCCTAAACTGTCTATATAGCAGTAATATAAGTTGTCTGGAAGGTCCTTCAAAGCAAAGTCAAAATTAAAGCAATTCTTTCATGTGTTCTACTTATATCCAAATGCATTAATAAGTGGCACTTTGATGAATCTCACAATTACTAACCAGAAAAAACAAAATCAAGACCATTTTCTTCTACTGTGGTCTTCCTGAAAGAATCTTCATGCTCAGAAGCTAGGGGAAGGACACAATGATCTCTGAATGCACAGTCACAGTAGTAAATGGTACCAGGTCCAGGTACAACTCAGAAACTTCCTAAACCACAAGGATACCTATCCCTAACCTAGAAGCAGGACTACCCCAAAAACTTTCTAGGCTCATATGAGGGCCAGTCTCTAAGGGGGACAAAGAAAGGATAGCAATGTGGAAAACCTTGACATTTCCCATATTCTAAGTCTATCTAAACTCAGTAGTGTTCACCTCTGGGGACAGTAGTATGCTATCAATCTGTAGAGGATTTAAGACCTCCACAAACCTCCTGTCATCACTGTCTGCCAAGTTGGAAATTCTCAAAGAGAGACATTAGCCTGTAAGATAAGGAAAAGATTCAAACAAACTTTGGATTTAGGCACCCTTGAGTTTGAATCCAGTGCTTTGCCTGCTGCTGTATGACCTTGGGCAAGTCACGTAAACATCTTCAGCCAAACAGCAGCTTACAATGTGAAAGTGGCAACTGGAAAGGAGCTCAGGGTTCAATTCAGTCAAACTCTGACACCTCATGCCCACCTGCAGGCCTCTGAGCCCCGTTCAGCCTCATTTTGCCCCATTGTTCTAAAAGTATCCCACTCAGTGCCAAACCTTTCAGAAGAACAGGATGCTCTGTCCTAACAGGCCACAGACTCACCAGCTACTGAGTCCTTGCCCAAGTTATGTGGTAGAAGGGGAGCAGTCGGTTGTTTTCCTTTCTTTTTCTTTCTCTTGGTTTTTCTTTCACAAAAAAACTTGAGAAGTTTGGGGGAAACAACCTTGATGAGCCCCTGTGAAGATGTAACTCTATATGACCTCCCAGCTGGGCCAGGCCTGCCAAGTGTCAGGCTGAAGACCACAAAGAGGAGGGTTTCCACACAAAGGAGGCATGGATCTCTGGGAGTAGATGATCCAAAGTTGAACCAAAATGAACTTGTCATAGTCTGAATGTTAGGACAGGCAAAACTAACTCCTAGTACCTAAAGCCTCCCATCTCCTGGTCCAGACTGGAGATGGCTCCCAGGTAGAGAATGGTGTTTGTGGAAAGAGTATAAAATGACTCATGTCCATTCTCCATTGAAAGGAAGTGTCCTCTGCCAAATACCAGAGGATGTTGTGGGATGGTTGGCAGGTTGGCTTTCTGACTGTCTGGTCTGTCTTGTCCATCCTGTATCATCATGCCTCAAGGTCTGACATTGGAAAAAAAGCAACTTACTGCATTCTCCTTCGAGAGGGACTATCTCCATTTCTACTTCTCAAGATTGTCCTTGTCCCAGACTCAGTTTATTTCCTCTCCATATTTTGTTGGCCTGACCTGTCCCTGGACCTGTTGCTTGCTTGGCCTTTGCTGCTACAGCTACACCACCTCATCTTCTAAAACTGTCAACCATCTTGACCTCCCAAGGGGCAGGAGCCAGATTTCCGCGTGGCCTCCAGCATGCTTGTTGTGGCGGCCATGTAGCCTCAGCAAGTCCAGTGCCCAGGTCAAACCCAGCTGCATTCACGGAGGTTCTGCCTTTCCCAGCAGCTGCCTAAAGAGGGGAACTCTGAATAATGAGAGGCAAATGATGGAAAAGATCCCAGCGGCAAATTCTTCCTTTCTCTCTACTCTTCGGAGTAGAGTCTCCAAAGGTCTGTTCTAATATATTCTAAGACCATCCTTTACATTCTTACCATGATTTTCCATGTTCCCAAATGATTCTCTGTGTTATCTTCTTGTAAGGGTGTGGCCAACCCCATAATGCACCACTTTGGACCTTCTCATCCTCTTTCTCGGCCCCTTCTTATTCCTCACTGTTGCTGCCTTCATACTGCACTCTCAAAAAAAAAAATGTTAGCATGTTTGCTTCTGGCTCTATGTTCTAAAGAATCTGGCCTAAAACAGCCCCCATTATAGTTTCTCTCCCTCCAGCTGGAGGATTTAATTTAGGAAAACTGCCCTCACCTCCACTCACTAGCTGTTCTATTTCCCCCTCTTCAAATTCTATACCTCCTTGATGGAAGTGGAGTAGTATACTTCTCTAGCTGCTACACCAATGGATTATATATATTCAGTTTTTTTCAATTTCACTTATTTTGATTTTATGCCTTGAACTTGGAGTTTTAAGTGCCTTTGGTCAACTTATCAAAACTATGATACAATACGTGCACTGCCTTTGCCAGGATCTAGAAAGAAAGAAAGAAAGCCCCATTCACATAGACCCTGAGCAAGGTCTGCATTTGGGCAGCAAAGAAGACTCAGACCAATAGTTTCAACTGGCAGAATTCACCCTGGGGGTAGCATTTCCCGAAGGAGGGTTTATAAAACACAGGCTATATGGGATATTAAAAATCAAATAGTTCTGTTCTCAAATATACTTGGGTTCCTGAAGATTAAACAAAATTAAATGGTTCCTTATACCCTGTAGGATTTTTGGAATTTTACTGTAGTATTCTCTAATGTTACTCTCTAAGAGAGGACTTGGCAGCATTTTCAGAGTTTTCTGGGACACACTTTTTTCTTATCCTGAGCATCTCACAGGACTGGTGCTACACCAAATAACTATATCCTGTGTGTACAGATGTGGCAGAAATTCTAGATGTACCAGCCCCTGAGAAGAAGTCTCTCTACTCTTCAGACTTCAAGTCACAGAATATTTGGGTCCCCGTTGAAAACACCACAGCTGGATAGTCAGTCTTATCCTCCTGCCCCACTGAGAAAATATTAGCTGTCAACTATCTTCCCATAGAACTCATAAAGGCTGAGGTTAACCACCAGGAACTAATTCTAGACAAAGCCTACTTCCTTCTTCCTTTTCTCTTCCATCCACAGAATGATTTATATTCATGGTTTTTCCACTTCCTTTCCACATATTAGAGCTGCTCCTCCAACCCACCCTCCACCAATAACCACTGTTGACATGACCATTCAAATCCCAGCAGAAGGAAGAAGCTGAGACACAACTCACCTTCCCAGCCTGCGTATCCCCATACATGTCTCTGCCCCTACCCAGCATTCTATTCTCTTCCTTACAAACCAGTGCTCCCTAAAGTCACTTTTCAGTTCCAGGATTAATGAAGTGCAACCAGAAACTTTGCTGCTCTTAGTCCTAGGGGTTAAAGCTGCCATCACTACATAAAATTTGGGAGTAAGCGTTTTCAGTAAGCAAAGCAGACTAATGACCCCCATCCCTGGGTAATAAGCAAAGGAAATGAACTGCTGGGGAAAGCCAGTGCCCCACATAAATCCACATGTTCACAGGCCTGCCTGTGGACCAGTAGTGGGATGCAGGGAGAAGGCTGCAAGGTGGGACCAGGATAGGGTGTGGAGCAGGGAATGTCAGAAAGGGAAGGGTCTAGAGAGACCCACCCCTCCCCCTGCCTCCACCTCAAACCAGGTCCTTCATTTTGCACAGGAAAAGACAGAGACCCAGAGAAGTAAACTTCCTTACCCAAAGCCAGAGCATGCACTAGTGGCTGCGCTAGAAGAACCCTGGGTTAATTTTCCCAGAGCAAAGTCTAAGACAGCTCAGCCAAGCTATTTTGAACAAAAGCCTCTCTTTGGATCTCTTAGACATTCATGTGTACCACTAAAGCCTGGGGATCCAATGACAGCAGCACTGGAGTGAAAATTGGAGAGTGGAGTTGTTGTTTTTAAATCTCTGTGACTTGGTTTCCCCCTCTCTGAAGGCAGAGGGTATCCAGTACTGAAAAGGAATAACAGAGGTAACTTTCTTAGGAGGAAATTGGAAAGACAATCTGTGTTCTAGATTCTCCCATCACAGCCAGATAATTAAACCTGATTTAACACTTTAATCATAAGGAAAAACTACTGGAATATAGAGCAAAGAGGAGGAGAGAAGTAAAAGAAACTTTGAACTAAATTCCTCACTGCCTAACTGATCAGAACACCCCTCCTTTCAACTGTCGCTTGGAAACCAGACCAGATCTTCTCCTGGGTACCTAAGACTCTAACCCAAAGAGAGGGAAGGGCATCTACTTTGTGACCTTTATATTTTAATATAAATTCTTCCTTAGCCAGTCAGGCCAGGGGAAGACAGTCAGTACCATTAGTACAACCCAAATCCCAGCTACTGAAAAAGTTCTGCAGGGTCCCCAGGAGTCCTTCTGATCCCAGTGATCTGGAAGCCCTGCCCTGTCTTCTGACAGCTCTCCAAGCCCAGATACACAGACTCGGCACATGGTGTTCCGGGAGCAAGCCAAGCATGGAGGGAGCTCCCGGGCCAGGGTAAGTGATAGCTCACAGAGAAGTGTTCCAGAAAGTCATTCTCAACGCCAGTTCTTATTTCCTGTCCTCCTGCAGAACTGGCATTCAGATGATCCTCTCCTCTCTGGCTTTTGGAAAAATACAGCTAGAAAAAATGCTCCCTGCCAATGAAGCGTCCTCGCAGCACAGTCCCCAGCATTGTGTGGACCTGACAGTGACACAGTGCCACTTTGAGGGAGCTCAGCTGCTCAGGGCTTCACGCACTCCAAATGTCTGGCCAAGGAAGACCAAGGCCATCTGTAGCTAATATGCCTTATAGCTCTACAACTCAAGGACTCTATAATCTATTATTTGAAGGCACACAAAACAGGACAGACCAACATATTCCAAAGTATTTCATCAACCAAAACCTATGTATATTCTCAAACACATCAGGTTCCCTGCATGTATCTTTTTAAATATTTCTGAACCCAGCAGGTGTGACTCTTCAAAGCTAACGGGCAAATTTCTATGAGGAAGGGCTAGCAATCATGTTATGCCACTTCCCTTCCCATGCCCTGGGTCTGGGAAAAGTCCAAATTAATAAATCTCCCACACCACTACAATTCTTTGGCAAATGTTTGATTGTCAAGATTGTCCAAGAAAGAAAAGGATTAAGCAGCTGGGAAAAATTGGGGGATGCTAAAAGACCATCCAGACAGGGCACAGATTCTATTGCCTCACCTTTTTCTAATGAGCCAGGACAGGTGACCCCAACATTCACCCTTCTTCTCTGGAGCCACCCAAATACCCCTTGGCCCACCTGAGCTCTCTCAGACTCTACTCTGCCTACAAACCAGCAGACCGCCCTCTCTCAACCAAGCCCTCACCTGCAACGGGAAGCAGGACGGAGGTGGAGGAAGGGTGTGGCAAGACAGAGGTCTAGATCCCCAGCCTGTGCTAGTCCAGGAACCTATAAAAGGAAGACTCAGATATGAGGCTGTGACCCAGCTTCCAGGAACAAGATGCCTCTTTTCCAGGGAGAATCCTTCTCTGCCTGTACCACAGGCACAGTGGGGATGCAGGGTGAGAAAATCCAAAACTGCTCAACAGTTTCCCAGCACATTTCCTGGAAACTCTCTAGAACATATTGTGAATTCCTCTTGGGTAATGTCACAAAAAACACAGAGCTCATGCTCCTGAACCAACTTGTTATGTACTGCACGCACCTGAGGTACAATTCATTATGCATGGACCCAAGAGGCTGCATAGGACCAATAATTAATATCCTCTGAAGGTCTGATTTTAGTAGAGATATCCAGCCCTAGAGCCTCTTCCAGGAGGAATATCAACACAGGCTTAATCCTAAGAGGAAAAACCACAAACTAGAGTTTCGTAGGCCTGAAAATCACTCAGAAACTGCATAGATCTCTTCTAGGGTCCCCAACCAAGACCATGCCCAAGAAGGCAACTTAGTTATTTTGAAATGTCTATGAGATTGGTAACTCAGACTCATTAACCTTAGGAAAAACTCTTCAAAATATCAACACAAAACCCTTACACATTCTACTGCCACAGAAACCTGTATTTTCTTATCCTCCAAAGCCCTTCTTTGCTTCCTATTGCCCAAAGAATGAATTCTAAACTCTTGGCATGTCATTGAAAGTGCTTCATGATCTGTACCCGGTCTATAGCCCTAAACTGAATGCCCATCGAGCCTATCCGTGCAATCTGTGCCCCAGCCACACCAGTCTGATCACTCTGCCTTTGATTCCATGCTATTCTTCTCGCCTACTACACCTCCACCACCACCACCGCTGCTACCCATCTGCTGTACGCCTTTCTAAGGAAACAGCTCAACTGCCATGTGCTCCATAAAGCATTCCCCAATAAGTCAGAGTTAACAACTCTTACCTTTGTATTTCCATGGAAGAAAACACCAACTTAGAGTACAAGTCAGGGCAAAGGCTCATTTATTAATTCATTCATAAACATCTGGAGAGCTGCTAGAGTTGGCCAGGGAGACTTGTGTTGATACCTAAAATCAAGGTAGCAATGCGGTTGTGTTGCTTTCTGGAGGCTCTAGGGGAAAATCCTTTTCCTTGCTTTTTCAAACATTTAGAGGCTCTCCGTGTGGCCCTCTTTCACCGTCTTCAAAGCCAGCAACATTACATCTCTTTCTATTTTCTTGCATAGTTACATCTTCCTCTCTGACTCTCCTCTTCTGCCTCCCTCACCCACCTTTAAGGACTCTTGTAATTACATTGGGCCCACTTAAATAACCCAAATTAATCTCCCTATTTTTAGGTCAGCTGATTAACAACCTTAATTCTATCTGCAGCCTTAATTACCCTTTATCATGTAACACAAAATAGTCATGGGTTCTGGAAATTAGATGTACACATCTTTGTGGTACCACTATTCTCCCTACCACAGTTCCCAATCCACCTCAGCCCCAAGGCTCTGCAGAGCACAGGTTATGGAATAACCAGGATTGACATCATGAAGGATAACCCACTGTGGACAGCCTGTGCAGGGATCAAACCTGCCTCCTCCGCCCACGAAGCACAGCAACACTCAGCTACCAGCTGCCTCCTGCTGCTACACCTGCTACTCTATCCTTTCCCTTGAAGACAGCCTTCCCAGGGGAGTAGGGAGGTAGAGGCAGAATGGGACTGGAGTGGAGATTTGTGATGAACTGAGAACTTCATATAATAACGATCCATGGGAGAAGGCACCTCTCGGGGAGGTACCTCTACCTCTAAGCTTTCCTTCTTGTTACACCAGCCTGTTTAAAGGTAGGGTCTACATCATATTCATTTCTGGGTTCTTTTTCTTTTCTTTCTTTGGCTGTCTCAGGGCATGCAGGCCAGAAACATCGCAGAATTAACACTTTTGGGAGCATCCAACCACAGACTGGAATTAATGGATAAATACTCCAATTCTTTGCCCCTGTGTGGGACAATTCTACCTAGGTGATCCTCATGGAATTGACTGAATCCAGTTACCTACAGCAGTAACCTAGTTACTAACACAACTGGGGTAACCAAGTTGTCCCAGTTTTCCTGAGCCTTTCCCAGTTTAGCACTAGAAGTCCCACATCCCAGGGAGTCCCTTAGTCCCCAGTAAATAGGATGGTTGGTCATTCTGAACCCAGCCCACTCACTAACACAGCTTTCTTCCTTCCATTCCCCATCTCATTTTCACATTCACCTCCTAAATAAACAACTCATGCCCAATTCCTCATCTCAGGGCTTGCTCGTCAGGAACAGCCAAACTGAGACAAGCCCCGTGGTCCTGGAAGGACTAGTGCATTATGGCCACACGTATCCTGCAACCCGAAACTCTAGGGGGCGCCATTCACATAGACAATGATGAGAATGATCTCCCCAGTGGCATGCATTGGATGGAGGCCCTAACAACAGCTAGTATCTGGCTGGGCCCGCTGTCACTTTGTCCTAGAATGAAATTATCTTTGCCCCACCTCCCACCATGTGGGAAAGAAGAGGCACACATTGCCAGAGAAAATCTTCCCATAGAGACAGAGCAGGTTTAATCCTCACCCTCCCTTCTCCTTGCCCCAGCCTTGCCCTGCCCTTTCCCAGATGTTCCCATTTAGTTATGGTGGGAGCCAAGCTGTGGATGGACAGAATGACTGTGCCTGAACACCCTTCACAATCGATTGAGCGCTGGCAGCTGAGCTTGTCCCCAGATGGGGAGAGCTCTGTGCAGACGGCATTTACGCGTGGGAAACCAGAGATCCTTGGGGACTGGCCAGCCATTGCCGGTGTCTCTGCAATTCCCACTCAACTTCAATTAGCAGCCCTGAACATGAGGAAGGGCTCTCTGAGCTTGGACAAGCCTCCCACAGACACTAGTTTGGCCTCACCTGGGGAGACAGCCCGCCTCAAGGGATGGAAGGCAGCTCTAGCAGTGGACATCTGGACACCCTTAATGAGGCCAGCCCAGGATGGGAGCTCAGCTAATTGCTCAAGTCGGCCGTGATGTCTGGATTCCAGCTGCCACGTCTGGCAGCACAGTGTGGATGTCTTGAGTTTACTGTGAGGTTGGGACTGAGAGACCCTTAGGAATGGGGAATGTCAGCTGAAGCAATTAAAGGGACATTTGTGTGAGGTGAAGGATGGGGGGATAGTAAAATAAAAATATCACAGCTTGCTAATATCTTACCAGGAAATCTATACTCCTCAGCCACAATGGGCCATTCAATGAATGTACTGAGCAAGTGATGTATGATTGCAGAGGAAGGGCAGGAAGGTTACAAAACATGCTAGGTCCTGAACTGGGAGCCCAGACTGACCAGATCACTGCCTTTCCTCACATTCCTCATCTTACCCAGCCTGAAAAACAGAACTCAACTTGCCTACCCTACACCCAGACCAGATTTCCCCTGAAACTCATGAAGGTAAAGCTTCTGGGCCTCTCATTTGTACAGGTCAGTTTCAAGGCCCTGGAAAGAGTCCTAGAGATGTTTTACATGATGGACTTGTTTTGGGGTTTTTTTGAGGGGGGGGGGGTGTTGTTTTTTGGGTGTTTTTGTTTTGTTTTGTTTTGTTTTTTGTTTTTTGCCAAATTTGCAGAAGGATATTTTAACCATAATCAGTTAAGACGACTGTCTCTTTCTCTTTTTTAAATTTTATTGTTGTTCAATTACAGTTGTCCCAATTTTTCCCCCATTGCTCTCCCCTGCCCCCCACCTCAGCCCCGACAGTCAGTCCCCACCCTATTGTCCATGGCCACAGTCACTGATACTTGTTCCTTGACTAGACCACTGTCTCTTTCCATTCTGACTTCCCTCAGTCACACATCTAATATCAGGTAGTGTTGATATTTGGGGGATTTAGCTAAAAGAGAGTTGGATTTAGGGTACATTTAGTTTGGGTTTAGTGGGATATGTCAATGTGGTTCACAGTTTCTCCTATAGCCCCAGCTGTTCCATTGCAGGAATGGGTTCCAGAAATGTTCCAACTACCCACTCTACAAACTCACTCACACAGTGTCATGGCATAAAAGTGCCAGGCAGGACAGCCTAAATGCCATACATGTATGGCACTAGAGCTAAAAATATCTCCATAATATAGAAGAATTAAGGTTTGAAGTATAAGGAGCAAGAAGCTAGTTTATGGGAAATTTTTTCATCATCAGAAGCATAGAAACTGTAAGTGGAGGATTCAGTTCTCATCAGTCCCTACGTAAAATGGAAATGGTCTCTTACTACCAGGAGTACAGTTGATAATAATATATAATTGTAAACATACTATATAATAAAATTACTTTCCATAGATTTCCGCATGAAATCTAGATTACTTTAAAATCAATAAGAGAATGGTAACAAAAAGAAAAATTTTTGATAGCCACCCCCAAAATGGTAATTTATTAAAAGAGATTAATAACATTTTAAGTAGGAGTAATGAATAGATTTTTGGACTGTTAGGTGTTCAATTTTTTTTTAAAAAGAAAACTATATAAATACATTGGAAAAATGAGTTTAATTTCTTGCTAATTCCATTGGCACTAATACGTCATGAAAAACACCATGAAAGGCAAATTGGAAAATAAGTGCAATCAGTTCAAGGGGCATTTAAAATTAGTCACTGCTCAAAGAAGCTTTATCTACAACCACAGAAAACACAATTAAAAAATGGGCAATGAACTTGAATAGACATTTCTCCAAAAATGATAATACAGATGGCCAATGGCACATGAAAAGATGTTCTGTATCACATATCACTAGAGAAATACAAATAAAAGCCTCAATGAGATACCACCTCCCACCCATTAGGCTGGCTATGATCAAAACAAAACAAAAACAGAATAACAAGTATTTGCAAAAATGTGGAGAAATTGGAACCCTTATATACTGTTGGTAGGAATGCAAAATGGTATAGCCACTATGAAAGATAGTGTAAGTTTCCTCAAAATTTTTAAAGTTATTTAGCAATTTCATCCTGGGTATAGACCCACATGAATTGAAAGCAGGGTCTCAGAGATATTTGTGCACCCATGTTCATAGCATTATTCACAACAGCCAAAAGATGGAGGCAACTCAACTGTCCATTGACGGGTGAATGGGTAAACAAAATGTGTTACATCCATACAATGAAATATTATTCAGCCTTAAAAAGGAAGAAAATCCTGACATAAGCTATAACATGGATGAACCTTGAGGACGTGCCAGTCACAAAAAGACAAATACTGTATGAGTTCATGTATATGAGGTATCTAGAGTAGTTGAATTCATATAAATCCAAAGTAGAATGGTGGTCGCTAGGGGGCGAGAAAAGGGGAGTTGTTTAATGGATGTAGTTTCACTTTCACAAGTTGAAGAGTTCTGGAGATTTGTTGCACAACAATGTAAATGTGCCTAACACTGCTGAACTGGACACTTAAAAATAGTTAAGATGGTAAATTTTATGTTATGTGTATTTTACCATAATTAAAAAATTTTTAATCTAAAAAAAAAACTTGAAATTCCTTAAATCTTACAGCTCATACATGAGAGAAAAGTGATTGATATGTTCCCAAATGTAGAATTTAAAAACACTAAAAATTACAAAGCATTATCAATAAAAAGTTATAAAATTGACAGAAAATGTACTAAGTGATCAACAATAAAAAAGGAAATTGTAATTAATGTAGGAAAAGAGCTAAATTATCTTTGTATTCTCATTGTAGCAAATATTATCAAATCACTGACATATAATAAAGCAATAAAAGAACATGCAGCCCTGGCTGGTGTGGCTCAGTGAATTGAACGCCAGCCTGGGAACCAGAATGGCTGCAGTTTCAATTCCCAGTCAGGGCGCATGCCTGGGTTGTGGGCCAGGTCCCCAGTTGGGGGCACATGAGAAGCAATCACACATTGATATTTCCCTCCTCTTTCTCCCTCCCTTCCCTCCTCTCTAAAAATAAATAAATAAAATCTTTTTTAAAAAAGAATATGCAGTCAACAATGTAGAAAAAGGATTATAGAAATGATCTGTTAATTAATTATTAAAATGTAAATGCTATTTTCTGGATTCTGTGATGCTCACGGTATCTGGTAAGCATTTTTGAATTTGTGATTTGTTGTGATCTTTTAATTAAATGCTTAGTTTTGTATGGAATTGTGCATTCTTTTTCTTAAGGATGGCCCCTAAACTGTATGAACATAATGACCTAGGGACCCGGATGTGTCCTTCCTTATGGCCATCCCTCAACGCAGCAGTGTTCTTGGAAAATCTTGAGCTTTGGTCTATATCTCTACCTACTAGAAATAGTGCCAGGTATACCAGTTGGTTCTATCACTTCCTATATAGGAACTCTCTATATGAATTTGTCCATTCACAACCTCAGTTCAGTATCCCTGTCTTAAAAATGGGGAGAAATTCCTTGGAATTCTCTACTTCCCATAGGTAAGACTGGGATACAGAAGAATCACCATGAAATCAAAAGCAGCTTAGGAACACAAACTCATAAATAAAATAAATAAATAACCAAAATTCCATGAAGGATTTACCTCATTTATCTGACTTTCCCAAGGTTCCTTGTCCCCTTAGACCTCCCATCTATTATTGGGAGTGGGGCTTGGTATAGGATGGCAAACTCCATGGGACAGTGACTAAATACAAGACAAATGTGAAGGGAGTCCAGGTCAACTCAGATCCACTGAACAAGAAGAAGCCCATTTGGTATCTTTTAGACAAGGATGACACTAGGGAGAACTTGATCTGCAGAAACTATCAAAAGAAAATCTAACTAAAAGTAATTAACCTGAAACACCTCTCTCCTAGGTCTTTCTTCTTGGTAAATCGTATCAGCAGAATATGGGTCCAATCGTGTTTCAGAGCTTCTTGAGTGTAATATAAGACAATGGCCCTCAGGATAAAAGAAAAAAGTAGTGTGAAATTTATTCCTTCAAGATGAGTAGACTAGATTTGGAAGACAAAAACAAAACTTGAATCAAAAATGATTCCTAGATTTCATACTTAGGCAACTATAATAAAGAAAACGCTATTTATTGAGATAAGAAAGACTGAGGGAGTAACAGGTTATGGGGAACATCAAGTTTCTTTTTGCACAAATTAAAGTTGAAAAACTTGTGAGACATGTAAATAGAGATGCTAAGTAGGCTGTTGGTTACATAAATCCAGAACTCTGGTTTCAATTATAAATTTGGGAGTCATAAGGAAAAAAATGGTGGTATTTAAATCCATGAGAATAGATCAGATCATCTAGGAAGAGGAGAAAGGAGGGGAGGGGCAGGGAAGGAAAGAGAAATTAAGACTAAAGAACTCAAGCTTTTTTTTTTATTGTTTTTTTATTACAGGGGTCCCATTTTTCCCCCTTTGCTTTCCCCTGCTCCACCCACCTCCCCCCTCTCCCACAGTTCATTCATTCCCATTTAGTTGTCCATGTCCATGGGTCATTCACATTAGTCCCTTGACTAGACCCTTCCCCTTCTTTTCCCCCTTCTCCCCCTCTCCCTTCCCCTCTGGTCACTGTCTGTCTATTCCCTGTTTACATGTCTCTGGTTCTATTTTGCTCATTTGTTTGTTTTGTTCATTAGTTTCCTGTATTAGGTGAAGTCATATGATATTTATCTTTTGCTACTTGGCTTATTTCACTTAGCATTAATACTCTCAAGTTCCATCCATGCTGTAGCAAAAGGTAGGAGTTCCTTCTTTCTTTCTGCTGCATAGTATTCCATTGTGTAAATGTACCACAGTTTTGATCCACTCATCTACTGATGGGCACTTAGGCTGTTTTTAGCACTTGGCTATAGAAAATAGTGCTGCTATGAACATAGGGTTGCATAAGTTCTTTTGAATTGGGGTTTCAGGATTCTTTAGGTATAATCCTAGCAATGGAATCACTGGATCAAAAGGTAGTTCCATTTTTCGTTTTCTGAGGAAATTCCATACTGTTTTCCGTAGAGGCTGCACCAGTCTGCATTCCCACTGACAGTGCATACCACCTCACACCAGTCAGAATGGCCATCATAAACAAATCAACAAACAACAAGTGCTGGTGAGGATGTGGAGAAAAAGAGAACTCAAGCTTTTAGATAGCAAGGAAGGAAGTCAGCAACGCTGGAGTGTCCAAAGAGGCAGGGAGAGAACCAGGAAAGTGTGTGTTATCTTGGAATCTAGGAAGAGATAACGATGAGGGGGGAAAAAAGAAAGCGGTCCACTATACCAAATGCTGCTGCGATATAAATCTAATTTGTTGCCTTTTTGTCATCAAATGACCTATATAAATAGTATTCAATGCACAGTGGTCAGGGTCAAAGGGAGTTGCTCCAGTATCAGCAGGAAAGTTGGTCAGGAAGGTTGTTCTGACCCCAACTGAATAGGAGGTCCCAGAGCTCTCCAAAGAACAGACACTGGTGCATCAGGTAGACAGGAGGCCAGGCGAGTTGTAGCAAACATGGATCTGCCTAAGAAACTTGGTCAGAGAATCGGACATCCATCATGAGCTGGTCTCAGGCAAAGAAAGCCCACCCAGATCACCGATTAGAGAAGTGAGCAAGCATCCAGCACGACGTCCTGGGGATCTCTTTTCGCATCCTGTCCCTGCTTTCCTATGGAGTTCAACACCAGTTTCATCTGTTGGCTTGGTTCGCTTCCCCGTGCTCAACGGAAAGAGGCGTTGCATGAAAATGCCACAAGAGCTGCGTTTCCTAAATGGGGTGCCAGCTCACAGAAGGCTTGTTGTGGACACCTCATCCCAACTCTGTGTTCAGTCACTTTGCTGGGAGCTTGAAATCAGATGGTGAAAATATTTACACCATGGAAATCAGCACACATTAACAATTAGGGCTTCTTTGCCACTCCAGGAGAACCAGTTGTTAAATATTTCCAGCATACCACTGAATAATGTCCTACAAGATGTCACATGGCATGCCAAAGGGGGAAATAAAGTTAAGGTCAAATACTTTGGGATACTACAACTTACCTCTCTTGGAGATTCCCAATGCACATTAGTATATTAAATACTTAAAAGGAATCTTTCTATGAAGAAATCTAACGTTTTTCTTTAACAAAGAGTTTTCCAAACATATTTAACTATAAAATCATTTTTGGTAGAATATCTATTACTGTCATCTGAAGTTCATGCTGCTTTGGACTTTTCTCTTTAAATAAAACAAAGTTGTTAACATTGACATGGAAATAGGAATTGGCCATAATCGTTCTGCTGTTCATTTCCCTGGCTATTTTGAGAGGTGTGTCAATGATGAATGTTTGCAGCCATTCTTGTGACTGCTGAAAGACACTCATTATTTACGACCTGAGTTCTGGGTGGTGACTGCTGTCATTAATAATGACAGTTTAGCCGCAGGGCAGGGAAGACAGCAGATCTGGAGTCTCTCTGCTTAGCCTGACATTCCTGCGATACAGGAGTTGGGGCTATAAAGCCCAAAGCACTTAGGATCAGCACCAGGAGTGCTGGGTTTCAAATTCTTTCCTCAGTCAAGAGCAAGCACTTGGGGGCTCAGGTCAGGGGCCTCACTCTAAATATGGAAACCACCACTGGCTAATAGATTGAATGGGGAGCTCCTGGGGACCTGGTGGAACAGAACAACTGTGTTCATTAAGAGAGCCAGGAAGTGGCCATGGGGGTCTTGTCCATCGACAACTTGGCAGGACGCAAAGTATTTTACCAAAAGGAACCTCACAGCTGGAAGGAGCAGGTGTGGGCAGAGCAGAGCCAGTGCAAAATGCTGGAAAGAGATTAAGGCAGGAAGGAAATTGGATTTTCCCAAGTTCCAAAGGGGAGGGAGGGGTGCACTAGGAGGAGAAAAGTGGTGAGAGAGCGAGAGACTGAAATTGATTTAGGACTTGAAATAAATATCCGTTACCAGCAAAGGGGTTGTCATTTTGCATTTTAACAATTTAACAAGCAAAAAGCCCCAGCATTAACTGAATCCGTGTCTTCAACAGAAGGGGAAATTATCAGTTGCTGAACAGAAACACTAAAACTAAACAGAAAATTTTCACATCCTTCATTCCCCAGGAGCAGGACCTGGTGCCAGGAAAAATGCTTCTCCCTGCTGACCCTCCACCCCTCCCGTGTTCCCCTGTGTGTGAACAATGGGACACACTCTCAGCTTTGGCCCTTGTGGTGACCCCATCCCGCAGCTCTGGATTGATGATCAGCAAGTAGAAGGATCTGTGCAGGGCAAAGAAGACCAGTATCAGAAGCCACAAGCAGCAAGGCTTTCTCTCCAGACAAGGGTAAAATGAAAGGTGGCCAGCGCGTTTCCAGGAAGCTACTGAGTTCTGCCCCTAATCACATTAGGTTCAACTTGGGGCCATGTTTCCTCCCCTCCCCTTTCTTCTAACTCCAACAATTTGGAAATAGTCTTTTACTTTTCTACATTTGATTCACAGAACAAAGCAAACAAACAAACAAAACCACACCAAAAAAAATCATGAAAAGTTCAACTAGATATTACAGCACAATAAATGATATTTTTTAATTTTATATTTAATTTAAATTTTAAATTCTATTTTTATATTAATGACCAACACAGAGTCATGAAATTGAAAATAAGACCTGTGCCCATTCTTGAAAAGGAAGGGTGTCTTATCCATATATTCAGGTCACCTTGTGGCTGAAAACACAGCCTTTCCTTGTAAATACTGAGGGGCCCAGGCCGTCTTTTCTCTCCTGGACATTAGTTATTCCAGATGTATCACTGAGAAGATTTTGAAAGGGGGTTAATGTGCTTGCGTTCAAAGACAATGGAAATTATATTGAAAAAATTCTTGTTATTATCCATATTCAATCTTTAAACACTGATTGACATTCTTCAAAGTCATGCTCACAAACATTGCACTTAGTCCTTCCAATGCGCCCGTGGGTCAGGTGATATTTTCATCCTCATTTTCCAGTTGAAGAAACTGAGACTCAGAGAGCTTGCGGCAAGCAGGACCCAGATTGCACAGCTGGTAAGAAGATCTGTGTGACTCTGAATCTCTTGCTCCTTCCTTCACCCCTTGCTGTAATCCTCTGGAAGTCAGGGACCAGCAATGTACTCTGCAGGGCCCGCAACACAGAGGCTTGTGCAGGCAACTGTTTAATTAAAGATGGGGGCAGGGGGTCTCTTTTTCCACTGCCCCTAAGTTGGTTCTTGGTGCTCATTCCCTAACAAAGCACTATCTGCTCTGTGCCTCTGTCTCTTGATATACAATGCACCCTCCTCAACTCCCAAACCCATTCCATTCCATATACCAGATTACTGAATTTGCTGGAGTGGCTAGAAATGTGCAAAAATAATACAGTCCCAATAGCCAGCCCCAGCCCTTTTCTCTCTAACACTTCTACCAGAAAGCACAGGGCCCCTGGGGCTGGGAGGGAGGCAAAAAATGACAGAGAAAAAAAGGAGAGTGTACCCAGTAAATATTTGTTGAACTGATTATTCTCCAGATAAGTCCACTGAACACATCACATTAGATGTCATGTTCTATCAGGATCTAGCCAATTCTTACGTCCTTCTCATTTTTGTCTGACCACTTTTCAGTCACAAACAGAACCTGGCTCAGCCCACCAACCAGAAAAGAGGTTCATTCAAACTGTCCTGTGAAACATATGAAAGGACCACATCTGGGCTGTGCCCCTTAGATCTATCTTTGTGCTGCCTCACTCTCCCTGAATCACTTCTTCCATCTAGCCACTCACTCACCCAGAAATCTTCCCTTCTTCTTTCCTGACTCTAGCCTTCACTCCCCATTTCTCAGCAAAGCCTTCCACAACTCCATACCATTCAAACACTACTCATGCAGTGCATATATATATATATATATATATATATATATATATATATATATATATATATATATATTAAATGGATGGAAGGATGGATGGAGGGATGGATGGAGGGATGGATGGAAGGATGGATGGGGGGGATGGATGGATGGATGAGCAAATGGATCTAATACTCAATTTCCTGTTTGATCATTCCTCTGTGCCATTGAGGAAGCAGCAGTCTTCCATCTGCCTCTGAGGAAATGAAGGAACTTATCTCCTTTCCCTGTATATCCCCTTCCCATACATACATACATCTACCGACACTGACATATTGGTCTCTACAATTTCTAACGATACCTAATCTAAGCCATCAGCCTGAAGGGGCCAAGGGAAGGGCCACACCTGAATGTGTGAACTATCTTAGAGGCCCATTTCTAAGCCTCCTAGAGTTAATGAACAATGTTGACTCAAGTAACTTCCTTCTTAAGCCTCCATTTCCTGGTTTGTATAATTGAGGCCTTCAAATGTGGAACCAAGTTGGGAGCTCAAAAATTTTTCTTGGTTTGGGAATTGTTTAGACGTCAACCATCTAGAGAATGCAACTGCTGAAAGATATCTGGAAAATCCCCCTAAATATAGGCAGTGGACCATGACCCCTGCCTAAAGCTATGTGAGAAGCCAGGGAGTCCAAACTGGGCAGCTACTGAAAAGGGCCCAGGGTGTCCAGGTAAACGGTGAAGATCAGGCTCATTCCTGTTACCTAATGCTGCTCCCACAGCTGAGGTCATGTAGGGAGGTGATCTGAGCAACCTGAGAGACTTGCCTCACTCACCTTTGCACTCTCGGACCCTTGCCATAGTATCTCCAGCCATAGTACACATTCTCTTCCATGGTCAAATTAACCTAACGTCTCTCTTTTATCATTCTTAATTTTTCTAGTCATCCTAATGAATGACCCTGGGGCCTATTTACTGCTCCCCAGTGAGCAGGAGTTGGATTTTTATTTCTTGTGAATTATGAACAAAAACTCCACTTATGATTACTTTTCATGAGCCCACCCTTCTTCCCTGGTGATGGCTGCTTAATGGGCCAGGGTTAATGAGTAAGTGATTTTACAGATGCTCCCTTGCTTGTTCCTCAAACTTCTCCTTACTCACCCTCTATCCTATGATGCTTTCATTTGTAAAATAAGAAGGACCATTACATGACCTCTTAACCATCTCAGGTTCTAAGGCAGTCTGTTCCCAGACCTGGCCCAGTGCTGCTCTAGTGGACACATAAGCATTGACCTAAAACAACACATGGCATCCTGGATCTAACAATGGAATCAGGCCCAGAAACTTCATGTGGCCAAAGGTAGAACACATGAGTTAGGCATCATAAGTCTATATTCAACTAGAGCCTGTTCCCTGATTCTGTGTGGTCTCAGACAAGTCACTTTTCCTTCTGTTAAAGAATAAACTTGTTTCCAATATCAATGACAATTATAAAGCATCTCTGAAAAGCCTACTACCAGGAAATGTTGAAGAACATGATGAAGAAAGAAATACAGAAGATCTGATTAAATGAAAAAAATACTGTGTTCATGTAAAGATGTCAATTATCCCAAGCTAATCTGTAAATTTAATGCAATCATAATGTTCAGGAAACTTGATAAGATAATTCTAACATTGATACAGAAAAACAAGTACATAAGAATAATTAAGAAAATATTGGGTAAATAAAAATAAAGAACACAAAGGGAAATTTATCCCACATTTTAAAATAATTATAACACTCTAGAAATTTTTTTTGATGTGGTCTTGGCTCAGGAATGAATAAATAAATAAATTCAGCAGAACACAAAAACTACAAATCAACTAATGTATAATAGGCAGAATAATGGCCTCCCAAAGATGCCTCCTCACTGATGTCTTAATCTCTGGAGCCTATGAATATGTTATGTTAGATGGTACGTTCATTTGCTAGGGCTACCATAACAAAACACTACAGACCCAGTGGCTCAAACAACGAATTTATTTTCTCACAGTTTTGGAGACTGAAAGCTCAAGATCAAGGTGCCAGCAGAGTTGTTTTTCTCTGAGGCCTCTTTCCTTGGCTTGCAGATGGCCACCTTATACCTGCCTCTTCACATTGTCTTTTTCTCTGTGCCTGTGCATTCCTGGTGTCTCTTTGTACATCCAAATTTTCTTTTCTTATAAAGACACCAGTCAGATTGGATTAGGGCCCACCCATATGACCTCATGTAATATTACTTACCTCTCCAAAGGTCCTTTCTCCAGATATAGTCACATCCTAAGGTACTGGGGATGAGCACTTCAACATACAAATTATGGGAGACACAATTCAGACCATAACACATGGCAGCAGAGAATTAAGGTTGCAGATGTAATTAATCAGCTGACCTTGAATGAGGTGAAGAGATTATCCTATCATTCAGGTAGGCCAAATGTAATCACAGGGAAGGAGGTTTTTATGAAAATGATCTACAGAGTAATGCAGCCTGAGAAAGACTTCAATGGTCATTGCTGATTTTAAAATAGAAGGGGGCCAGGAGCCAAGGAATGTGGGCTACTGAAAAAAACAAGGAAATTCTCCCTTTGACCCTCCAGAAGGAATACAGTCCTGCCAACGCCTTGATTTTAATCACATAAAACACTCAAAGACTCTGATCTCTAGGAGATTGTAAGATAATACATTTGTGTTGTTTTAAGCCACTAAATTTGTTACAACAGCAATAAAAATCTAATAGATCATGTATATGAAGGAATTATGGTTAAAATGTCATTTCAAATAACTGGAAAAGGATAGACAATTAGCTACTTAAAAAATAAATAAAATCAGATTTTTATTCCATATGATTTGTTTTTCAGGTATATTTTATTGATTATGCTATTACGGTTGTCCCAATTTTCCCCCTTTTGCCTCCCTCTACCCAGTACCTGCTTCCCTCCAGCAATCCTCCCCCTTAATTCATGTCCATAGGTCACGCATATAAGTTCTTTGGTTTTGCCATTTTCTATACTATTCTTAACATCCCCCTGGCTATTCTGTTCCTACCAATTATGCTTCTTAGTCCCTGCACCATTTCTCCCTTTCTCCCCCTTGCCCCTCCCAGCTGATAACCCTCTAAATGATCTCTGTATCTATGGTTCTGGTCCTGTTCTGGTTGTTTGCTTATTTTGTTTTTGTTTTTATTGTTGTTTAGATTCAGTTGTTGATAGTTGTAAATCTGTTGCCTTTTTAGTGTTCATGGTTTTGATCTTCTTTTTCTTAAATAAGTCTCTTTAACATTTCCTATAATAATGGCATGATGGTAATGAACTCCTTTAGCTTTACCTTGTCTGGGAAGCATCTTACCTGCCCTTCCATTCTAAGTGATAGCTTTGCTGGATAGAGTCATCCTGGTTGTAGGTCCCTGCTTTTCATCACTTTGAGTACTTGTCAGCCCCTTCCTGTCTGCAAAGAAAGGCTAACTTATTTAGGGCTTGCTGAATGCATGACTGAAACTGGTGATTTATTTCCTCTTTTTCTCTTCTTTTGGGTTACACAACTGGATGATGTTCCCCAGACTCCCTTGCAGTTAGATATGTCCACCTAAGTTTTAGTCAATGGAATGTGGGCACAAGTGTCACTTTTAGGCCTAACACAAGAAAACCTTACATATTCCATGGTTAGTCTTTTTCTGCTGGCTTGATACAAATGAGCACGCAAACTTGAATGTCATGTGCTGAAATTACAGAGCCATGAAATGGAAGGAACTTGGAATCATTGCCTGGAAGAAAAGTCACTCAGTTATTAGAAACACCCATAGCAGGCTTATGAGAGCTAGAAAAAAGAAATTCTCTTGTATTTGAGCTATAACGCATTTTTGAATTTTTGTTTGTTTCAGTAACTGGTATTACATTAACTAATTTGGAAGCCAAACTGACTTCTTTTGGCGAATTTCATGACCTGACATCTCAACAGCCCAACTGAACTAACAATTTTTTGGGTTACATTACCTCTGTTAGAAACCACACTGGTTGTTTTGGCTGATACATGAACACCTTCCTAGAGCTTCCCAGAGTTCCTCAATCATCTCAATGGTACCACTAACGCAAAATGGGTAAAAGAAATTGCCTTTGTCTTCCTCCACCCAGTGCTCTTGCCGTCCCTACCTCTTTCCACACCCAGACAGGAGGCAAACCGTAAATATGTCATACCTCCTGCTGCTTTCAATAGACCTCCCCTCTGATTCAAACTGGAGATATGAGGACCCAGAAGAGCATGCTTTCCCTTCTGTCCACAATATCGTTGCTTGGACAGCCACATATCAGACACCACCTCCGCCCCAAGAAAGGACAGGTGAACCACAGAACCAAATTCCCTACTGCTGCCCTGTGACACCCCTTTCAAGCGGCGACCCTATTTATATATTCTCTCTCATACAGCTTCTACGCCGGAACCAGAGACACACAACCTGGAAAGAGGGCCTGTTGGAAGAATGGGCAGTCCTGAAAGACCATGCTTTGTTCATCTGTGTATCCTTCATCCCGAGGCACACAGCTCTGAGGGCACAAATAGGAACTTGCCCCTGAAGAGCTTCTTAGAAAAGGCATGTTTGCATCCATTCTCTTTGCCTTATATATGGTAGACATCCAGTAAGTCTCTACACGGACTGAACTGGAATAGAATTGAATTGGGAGAAGCTGCTAGCTGAAAGGTTGTCCACCCTGAGAAGCCCTCCCCTATCCCCCAGGGAAAGCTGCTTTTTCTTCCCTCCTCTCTGCCTTCACAGCTCTTACTTGGGGCTCCTATTTAGCCCTCACCATGCAAAGTGGCAGCTGACCTGTTTCCATGTCTGCCTGCCCAGTACACTGTGAACTCCCCAAATACGAAGTCACTGTGTCATTTTCATCTTCGTATGTCCAGGCCCAGTGCATAGTAGGTCTTCAAAAAAAAACAGTAAATAAATCAATGAACAAACTCTAACTTAACGGAGCCACCCTTTCTTTCCACCAGAAGGAATTATAGCTCTAAGTCTGTTAACTTTTACAGACAACTTGAAGAATAAGAAATGGAGTATCTGAGCCCTGTCAAGGAGCCTGGAAGAACATCAAGTCCATCCTGCAATGCAGGAAACCCCTCTAGATGTTGCCAGGCTTTTATGCTTGATTTAAATACTCCCTCCAACCGGAAGTTTAGTGCTTTAATTAAAAGTCCCTTGCACTGTTGCACAGCTTTTGTTATTAAGACCATTCTTCCTTTCAGTTGGCCAAAGCCTTCCTCCTAGACCCGTTCTGTGGGCTCAAGCTGTGCTCTATGGAGAAGACATCTCTGAAATACTCCTACCCAGTGACAGAGATTCTAGAAGATGCCACAGTCTTATGCCCTGGGTCATCTCAGGTATGAGAGATTATTTCCCCACCTCCAGCCAGGATTCTAAACCATCAGTTTATTGCTTTATAAAGAATATCCACAGGAAAACAATCCAGCCTATTTCTCTATGTTTGGTCCTGATGCTGAAATATCCTCCCGCTCATTTCCAACTTAAATTTTTTTTTATTGCAGAGAACTTTTGGCCCCTGTCCACCACAGAAAGAGTAACCAGTTCCTCTCTTTTCCTCCTCCCCCCACACATGCCCTTGGCAACCCGGCCTTCCCTTTTATGAGCTGATTCATAGGTTCTGAGGGAACAAAGCCCTTCCCTAAGCACCCTCTACTGCCACGTGGGGGAAAGCTTGCAGCATCCCAGTGACCAATCAGCCAGGAAGTTGTGGCTTTGTGCACTGTGCCAGCATGACCCAGGACACATCCCGAGGCCCCTGTGTCCCACAGCGTCACCACTTGGACAGCCACGTGTGGGAGCGTTACCTCCATTAGGGGATGGAAGGACGTGAGAACCAGCAAGTCCCTCCTGGCAGATCTATTATGGACTCCAATCCTGCCCCGCTGGCCAGCCCTGGGGAGCACTGGCCCCCATGCCATGAGCTTAATTACTTTGCAAGAGGACATTTGTCCCTGGACTTCCTCTTTGTTCTCAGAGAAAGCTGGAAGTGGGCAAAAGAACAAAGGCAGGTCTTTGCAGAACATGGGCGAGGAAGAACCCATGCTGTGAATCTGGGTCTGGGCCCATGAGTGGAGGGGGTCGAGACGCAGGGGTTTGGGAAACATGAAGATGGGGCTCAGGGGGAACTAAATCCCCACCTGAGTGCCTGAGAAGCCATCTCATGGGCTCCCATAAGACCTAGCCATGTCTGAACCAATTTATGAAACCATAGAAGAAAAAATGCCTTGAGGACTACTCTCTCCTATCACCCTGATTCAGGAAGGCCATTCTCTCTTTTAAAAGTTTTTTTGTTGTTGTTGTTTTTTTTTTTTTGGAGGATGCATTCGGTTGGAGGGAGTATAAAATTTTTGTGATTCACCTGATCTAGGGTTTTAACACTTATTCTTAGAATATTCTTTCTGATATCTAGCCAAAATCCCTCCAACTACTTGATGATATGCATCTACAAAGAGTCATAAAAGACTGTTGGAACATCTTTTAATGCATCAAAGGGGATCAGTGGTCCCTCACTTTCTTGATTCCTTACCCCTTACCTGACTCGGAAGAGGTTTCTTTGGCATAATAATTCTCTAGGAATTCTCTGCACCTGTATTAGCAAGGGAAAGGTTTCTGTGTGATCATCGCTCCACTCAAAGAAACATGAACTAGCAAAGCCTGCTTTTACAAAGGTCCTAAGGGTCCCTCTGCCTCACAGCACCCGAGAGAGGTGGGCAGAGAGGTACAGAGAGGGTCAAGGAGTGGGGAAGAGAAGAGAAAAGGAGACAAGCATGAGAAGAGGCTCCTAGGAACCCATCCAAGACTGGTCATCCACTGGCTGAAGACAACTAGAAGAGGTCATCTTTGCCACCACTCACCCATCCCCAGGCTGTGGGTGTTTATGGTTACCAACAATTATTTTCTTCCTGTGATGGACTTAGCTGCTCTCTTTTTCCTGCAGGGCATAATGTGCATGCGTGTGAGTTGCCTTCCTCTAAGAACACTTACAAATCAACCTCTGGCCTTCTCTCTCCAGAATGGATCTCCCTCCTTTCACTTTCCTTCCAGAAATTTAAAAGGAAGAGGACTGCTGCCATATCTTGGTGATTGTAAATAATGCTGCAATGAATATAGGGATGCTTACGTTCTTTTGAATTAGTGGGATATATTCCCAGAAGTGGGATCACTGGGTCAAAAGACAGATCTATTTTTTAATTGTTTGAGGTATCTTCGTACTGCTTTGCACAATGGCGACACCAGTCTGTATTCCCAATAACGGTGCAAAAGGGTTCCCCTTTCTCCACATCCTTGCCAGCATTTATTGTTTGTCGATTTGTTGATGATGGCCATTCTGACAGGTGTGAGGTGATATCTCATTGTGATTTTAATTTGCATTTCTCTGATGATTAGTGATGTTAAGCATCTTTTCATGTGTTTATTGATCAACCGTATGTCCTCTTTGGAGATGAGTGGATAAAACAACTATGGGACATTTACACAATGGAATACTACTCAGCTGTAAAAAAAGAAGAAAGTTTTATCCTTTGCAACAGTATGGATGAACCTAGAGAACATTATGCTAAGTGAAATAAGTCAGTCATAGAAAGACAAATACCATAAGACTTCACTCATATGTGGGATCTAATGAACAAACTGAACTAATAAGCAAAATAGAGACAGATTCATAGAGAGCGGGATGACATCTAAGGGACGGGGTAGAGGATGGAGGGATTGAGCAAACAGGAGAAAGGACTCATGGACATGGACGACAGTGTGGTGATTGTGGGAAAGAGGGAGGTATAGGGGACTAAATGGTAATGGGGAAAAACTGTAATAAAAAATATACCCTAAAAAAAGGAAGAGAAAAAGAAACTCATGAATTGAATATCTAATTTGAACTAGGACATGCAAGAAATGCTTTGCATAGCAGATGTCTTTATTTCATCCTCCTAGCTGCCCCCACAGGTGTAATTTTATCATCAAAGGGAGACAAACATTTTTCAGATGAGGAAACTGAGGGTAGGGAGATGAAATGAGTAACCTTGGGTCACAGAGCTGGTAAATGGTTGAGACCCAGATCTGTCAGACACCATGGACAGGGCCTTTGTGGTCCTTCATCAGCTCTGAGTCTTCTTGCAGCCATGACCCACTTGCGTGTCTCCCATAGTCCTTTAGCTCTGCCCTTAATCAGAGTACCTGACTTAGATCTGAGCATATAGAGAAAACAGCATCAAGTAGCCAACTTGGTAGGTTCAAGATAACTTAGCTCTGGGTCAGGCTCATGCATAAGACTATGGAAGTGGAAGCTCCCAGGAGAAGATGAAATTTCTGGATGGAAACATTCGCCACAACACACAAGGCACAAGGGCCAGGAAATGACCCCATCTCATTAGTAGTCAAGCTTTTCCAGAAGACATAGTGTGTGGTACCCAGGCCCAGCTTCCATAATTACCACAGTGGTGTCAGAAAGATGCATTTCCCAAATAGAGTGGATACTCAAATCTTGTTTTCTTCTTTAGGACATGACTGTGAGTCCAAGAGAGATCTCTGAAGACGCGAAACACTGTGGAGGCAATAACCAGGCCATAGAATCTCAGTCAGTCAAAGCTGAACAGGATCTCAGAGCCCAACTAGCTAGAATCCTTTATTATATCTCTGGGAAGTTAGCAACCCAGGTAAGGAAAGTCTCCCCTAAATTAGACTGTGGTAGAAGGTGAACCCCACCCCAGGATCCCTGAGCTGCCATCCAGCCCTCCTTCTGCTCCATCAGGTGTCCCAGAGCAGATGACAAGTTCAGGTCTCTCAGCTCTGGGGCACCATGCAGGCAGTACAAGTGGCTGTTATAGGAAACCACAAGAAAGGTCAAGCTCTCACCCCTGTCTAGGAAGAAAGTCTGTCCCTGCTAGGCTTCCTCCCACACCAGCCATCTCCTCTCCCAGAGGATCCAGTCAGAGATTATTTCTGTTCCCTTCACAATTGACAACATGCATAAATGAACAGCCTAAGCTTGTCCTCTTCCCAAGTGTTCCTGTGTCACCAAAGTCAAAGAAAAAAGACTGTGTATTCAGGGGATAGCGCTTAAAATGGTGGAGGGGTGAATTCAAGGACAGAGTTAAGGTTCATGGAGTAAGATGGTGACGCCAAGGTCTCTACACAGAGTTCAGGAGAATAAAGAACCATCGAACTATAGGGAGTCCATTTCTTGGTCTCCAGCCAGAGCTTTCTTACCCTGATTCATAAGGAGCCTCTTCTCCAAGACTCAGGAGCCTTTGAGAGATGCTAATTTTTTGTTTTCAATTCAAGAAGAAAAAGAAGTAAGAGCTTAGCTGAGAAGAGACTCTTTTATCCCCCCTGGGGAGGGCTTAGACCACTTCACCAAAGCACTCCTTGCCTAGAAGACCATCCCAGCACCCCTACCCCCACGCACCTACATCCCTACTCATGGAAAAGGGCCAATCCTCCTTGTCTTGGTCTCCCCGTTTTCCTGCCGCCCACTGGTTTCCATGTCAGGTTATGCAACTGCCGATCAGCCCATTTTCCTAAACATGCTCACAGATTATCTTACCACAGTGGGGGTTATCTGACACAGAGATCTTTCTGTGTGGCTCAGGAAAACATCCTGGCAGCCACAAAAAGGTAAATCGAGACACCAAACTCATGCCAGCCAGGGCCAGCAGCAACATGGTCCTTTGCAGGGCAGGTTTGAGACATTCCTCAAATGTACACACCTCTCCTCTGCCTCTTCCTTTCCTCCTTCTCTCTTTGTTTTCTTTCCTAAGGATTAAGGGATTCCATTTTCATTGTTCCATAGATGGAAAGGAAGGTCTTTCTGAGCCAAAGCCAAGCACTGTGTGTTCCTTATGGTTTGGTTTGGAAATAACTTGAAACTCTGTCCCTTCCCCACCCGCCATCCCACACTGTCCCCGCAACCCCTCTGAGATCTCCTTTCAGAGTCCTGCGAAGGCTGCTACAGAAGCAGCAAGCTTTTTTGCAATCTTCCCTGGCCATATAGATGCCATGGAAGGCCAGTGGGAATATTGCCATCCTATCTGAGATAGCAAGGTGAGTTTGTAATAAGGATGAGTGCTGGAAAGGAGAGCTAGGTCAGCTAACAGGCTTTCTCAGAGTCCTGGTTTCTCTACACACCACTGAGGCAGGGGCAGGGGCCCAATGTATTGAGTGGAAGCTGAGGATGATTATAGGCAGTTGTTCTTCTCTGTTGGGCCAGCTGGCCTCTATAAGCTTCTACAAAAAGAAGGCTCGATGTCAAGAGACGGGGCACAGTGAGGAAGAGGAGCAGCATCTTGCCCCAGTGAGCTAGCCATTCTCCATTTGCCCCCACTCCATCCCAGATTCATTCTTTGTTCTGCTCTGTGCTCTGGGACCCCTGGAAATGATTTCACTCATTGCCCTCTGGCACCCAGCTGGATTTGGGCAATGTCCCTCCACAATGCCGGTCCCTCAAGGCAACCCAGTCCCCACAAGCCCAGCCCTCACCAAGCTCTGAAAACACTATTTTCTCCCTTGTTTCTGCAGCCCTAGGATAGTCACTACTTCCTGCTGGTGCTGGTCTCTGGGTGCCTCTCCTTCCCTTGGGTGCCCTGTTAAGACCCTGCCCACACTTCTGTAAGCAGCCCTTTGTTAAAGTCCTGTTTGAACCATCCAAGATGAATGGTATTTTTTGCAAGGACCCCAAATTATACATTCGGTATATTCAATACAAGTCTAGAGGTTTAAGAGGTGACAGGGAGGCGGGGTAGGGGGCTGTCAACCTGAGGAGCTCGTGTGTGGACCCAAACCGGCTGCAGCAGCAGCACCTGGGGACTTGTTAGAAATGTAAATTCTTGGGCCTAACCCCAAACTTAATGAGTCAGACTCAGGGTGTAGGGCCCTGCTATCTCAGTTTTAACAAGATTTTCTTCCAATGAGCTGATTTAACACCTTAGTGGGTGATTCTGACCCACAGGAAAATTGGAGAAGCCCTGCCCTGGAACCTCAGGAGCTAATGGAAAGTATCTCTGTCTCTTTCCCGGCCGCTTTCCTACGTCACCCTGAAGAGAGGCCGATAAGGGAACAGAGCATCCAGATTTTCCAAAATCATTAAAATAGGATTCCCACATCTCTTGGTTATTCAAAGATCACCCTGCAGGTGGCATTCACCCCCTGGGTCGTGGCTTAGGCTAAAGAGGTCCTTGTGAGTGGACAGACCTTTGCCGTACTGTAGAAAGTGTACACCTGCTTTTTTATGCAGGCAGTAGCTGGCGCTTGCCATGCCTGCTGCTCTCTCAAATTTTTTGCACGTAAGCACAGAAGATCAGCCCAGACTCTTTGTTCTCAAAAGCATGAACCAACAGCATGTTGGCCACAGATCCTGCCTCACTGCTATCTTCTAGCTGCGCCCAGCTGTGTCAAATGGACTGAAGTGTTATGCTTTTTCGTGATTAGGACAGTTTTCTTAGGCTCTGTCTGCTCACATGTGGCTCCTTCTCACCCTCCTAATACCAGCTGCTTGGGGGCTGGTTTGCATTTGTGATGAAGCACTTGGACTCTGGGGAAAAGATGGACTTCGGTTTAAATCTGACTACCCATTGTGCCACAACAGCTACTTCATTTACATCTCTCTCTCTCTCTCTCTCTCTCTCTCTCTCTCTCTCTCTCTCTCTCTCTCTCTCTCTCTCATTTGTAAAATGGGAGTAGTAACCTCTGCCTTTCAGGGTAGGGTAAGGGTTAACTGAGATGACATATGTACAATGCCTTAGCACAAAGTGCGGCTCATACGAGGTGTCAATAAAAACTTTCCCTTTTTTTTTTTTCAGTCCTTCTCCTGGGAGAGCATGACATGGTATTTTCTGTGGTGAAGTAATGGTGTAACTAGGACAGAAACTGGAGTCAGATTGTCTGTACTTGAGGCAACTTACGATCTGTGTGTCTTTGGGCAATTTATTTAACCTTTATATGCCTCAGTTTTCTCATCTATAAAATGGGGGTGATAACAGTACCTCCATCATTGGATGATCATGTTTAACTCTCAGCATATATAAAACCTAGCATAGCTATTTCACTCTAGATGTCAACCACTATTATTCATTATTAACATTATTACCATGTACTCCAAATGAAAAACAGAGATGCAAAAGTTGGCAGGAAGGGACCAACCAACAGGAACAATGGTACAGACTTTTTAAAACTGGGGACACAAAAAAAAAAAAAAAAAAAAAAAAAAAAACTGGGGACACATTAATGGGTGTCTGTGTCTTGCTCATTACCAGTGTTTGAAAAAAAGTTAATATGTATCTTGGTTAAAAGTACAGAAAAATAGAGGCAAGAAGGGCAGCAAAAAAAAGGCATGAAGAATCTGGACTTAAGGAGAGGAAGGCCTAGACTGGGCTGATGGTAAGAGAAATGGCAAAGCTGGGTCAGATCCAGGGACTGGTCTTTGAAAGGTCCTTACTACAAAGCATTTCTCGTGGCAACTTTTTTCCATTGCCTGGAAAAGAACCAGCCTGTTTCCCAGCCCCAGGTCTCACTATGTTCACGCTCCTCCCTACCCTATAAAGTCTTTCCTACTTTCTTCACATTCCAAATCCCTCAGGACCCAGCTCCATTCCCACTTCCTCTGGGACACTCCTTGGTGAATCCATCCCTCTCCTACCTCACCCTCCTGTGGCCCCCCATGTGGGCTGTGGTGAGCTCTGGGCCATTTACCACAAATCTGTCTTCATCCCCAGCCAGTTTGCTGTGGTTTCACACATGCACGTTTTCTTCCCCAAAACAATCATAGGCTTCTTCCTGTGGGCAAGGACCACATCTTTCACTGCTTCTGGGCCCAAGGTCCTGAAAGAAGTTAGACGGAGCCCCAAATAAAGCACAAAGAGTATATAGAAAAGCTTGGAACAGTAATCGGAGCCTTTTCAGTAGGCATTTTCACCCAGATCTCACTCTCCCTAGACCCTGGATGCATGCATCCTTGTTCTCAGTTCCCTGGGACAAGTGAAAATGGGAAAGGAAAATGCAGCATAGGGTTCATTTTCCATTTGGGGGGCTCACTGTCCACATATTGGCCTGGATCCCCACCCCACCTTAGTAAAAGCCATGATTTTCCACTCCCCAGGGTAGCTCCAACTCTCTGCAGTTCTTCCACCAGCAGAGCAGCGGGGGCAGAGGTGTGAACTAAGAGGACGTTCTCTTCCATGACCCCCACTGGTCACAGATCAGTAGCAAGATGTTAGATGGCAGAGTCAGGTTGAGATATGGGTCAAATAACAAAACTGTATAGTAATAAGGATATTAATTAATATAAACTTCTAAATTTTAAATCAAAGAAACCAAGTGCAGAAGCATAGCATGGTGAGACCTAATTTAAGTTGACTACAGACTTGATATAAAACAATTAATGTTATTAATAAAGTTAATGCAACCTGTATACTTCAATAAATACCTAATAACCAAAACAATGGATCACTTAATACAGGAAACTAGTGAACAGCACAGACAAACAAGAAAAGTTGAGTCAGAGGCATGTAAACAAGGAACAGACTAACGGTGACAAGGGGGGGGGATAAGAAGGGGGAGGGTCTAGTCAAGGAACTAGTATAAATAACCCATGGACATGGACAATGGGGTGGGGATTGACTCTGGGAGAAGGGGTGAGTGCTGGGGGAGGGGGGAGCAATGAGGAGAAAAGTGGGACAACTATAATAGAAAAACAAAAGAAAACTGAAAAAATAAAATAAAACTTTATGCTCTGAAAAAAAAAATACACTGAGGGTAGTATATCCACTCAACTAAATGCATCACTCAGACAAGAACTAGAATATTTGGGAATCTTTAAGGAGGATATAGACCAGGGGATGACAAGACCAAAAAAGGATCTATAAACCAAATCACAAAAAGAATGTTAGAAGGAACTAGAAGCATTTAGCCTGGAGAAGAAATGTCTCATGGGGATATAATCCCTGTTTCCAAATATTTAGAAAGTGTTCTTGTAAGAAAGAGACTATTTATTCTGTTACTCCAGAATAAGGGAAGCAGATTCAATATGAGAAGAAAGTCCCTGCAGTGTTCCTAAAAATATAACGGATTACTTTATGAGGTAGTGCAGTCCCTACCACTGGAAATATTAAGGAAATGTGGTTCTTTTCGGAAGCCTGTTACTTTCTCCAGGAGTTCAGTATCCTTTTGCTGCTCTTGGACTGTTCAGGACACCCCACAGAGGCACACAGGGACAGAAGATCAAGCTTGTTCCAGCAGAACTAACTATTTCAGCTTCCCATTCATTAGCCCAGTAAGGATACAGGGGTGCTAGATAAATCAGAAAGAATTAAGCTTGCTGATTGGCTAGCTGATGGAAGATACACACCTTTCTGACCCCGGGAAATGAAGAACCATAGTCAAGGCAGATTGCTCAATGGTGTCCTGTAAAAGATTACACTTTCTGAAGGAACTCCGGACATCTAGCAAGATGGTGGTAAGGACATTTTTAGGGATGTCCCCTTTGGTCTACTAAATCACATTAACAGTAGTTTCCCATTGTCCCTTCCATGAAGGAGATAAGACGGCCAGAGCATAAGGTCAGTCAGTGTCTACACAAGCTGAAACCCAAGCTCTGCCACCTACCATTGTGTGCCCCTGTTCACATGAAACACCCATCTATGCCTCCCTTCCTCATTGTTAAAATAAGGATATTGATCCTCATAGTACTTGTGACGATTTAACATTTGTGTCAACTTGACTGGGCTATAAGGTATGCGGATATTTGGTCAAATGTTATCTGAGTGCTTGTGTGAGGGCGCTTTTAGAGGAGATTAACCTTTAAACAGTAGACTGAGTAAACCAGATTGCCCTTCATTATGTGGGTGGGACTCATCCAATCAGTCAAAGGCCTGAATAGAGCAAAAGGCTGACCATCCCCCAAGGAAGAAAAAATTCTCCTCCCTGTTCTTTGGACTTGATCTGGCATATTGACTCTGCAGATTTTGGAGTTGCCAGCCCATATCACTTAAGCCAATTTCTTATAATAAATCTAGGTAGATAGATACATAAAGAGATCTGGCTAATATAGGAATTATCTCAAGATGTTACATTAAGATTAAATAAAATAGTAATGTAACTGAAACCATTTTGTGATATATCTGGTATAGAATAACTGCCCAATAAAATGCAAATTTTTTAATAAGGCCATTCTTGAAGATTACCCCACACAGGACTTATTAAACATTCTTGAGGAACAAAATCATCTAATCAGTTTTATTTTGTGAGGAAGAGAAAGACAGATAGACAGGGCTGTAAGATAGGGAACAGATGTAATCACACCTCCAGGTGGGGAATGGCTGCAGCCTGGACATCAGCTGTATCCTCAAGAGCTCCTGTACTCTCCCACTGACTGCCCTCAATGGCAGATATACTGCCAGGTGTCTGGGGAGTTGCAGCCACATGCCCTCCTCTAGAGCAGGCCTCTCATTGAGAAAGATACTGGCACAGCTCTAACACAAGGTGGGGGTGAGAGGCTCCCCAGAAACACCTGGCATCCATCCATCCATGACATTTCCCAAAAGACTGCTTGCCATCCCCATCCTCCCTGATTCCAAAATCAAAGCCTTTGTTCAAACTCTGGATATGTCACACATTTCCTCCCATATCCTCCAACTCCTAGTCTCCCTGACTTTCTCAGCCTCGAGCCTTTAGCTAAGTCTACCATCCCCAATGAAACTGTCCCCTTAATTCTAGGACTTACATCTATCTCATCCCTTCTCTAACATGCTCTGACCTTCTCAGCCACTGTGATCACTCATTGTCACTTACAAGGCCCTCATGTACTGCTGACACAGGCAATTCTTTTATTTACATGCACTGCCTTTTTTGAACCACTTTATCAGACCCTTAAGGACAGAGACCCCTGTGTCTTGCATCCTTTCGGCACCTAAAGTAGTCCCAAATCTGTTCAATTACTCTGATGATCAGTATCCCTTCCACTCCTTGAGCATCAGCACCTCATCAGTGTTCTCTCATCTGCGGCACTGATGCCCCAACCTGGATGAGTTTCAGAATCACCTGGGTAAGTCTGTGAACTGAAGATTCTTGGACTTCACCCCAGATCTCCAGGGATGAGGCCTTATAATCTGAATATTTTTTTAAAGGGACTCAGGTGATTGTGATGAGAAGCTGGGTTTGGGGACCACTGCTCTTAGAGATAAAGTAACATTTTCCAGTGATCTTGAACTCTTCTCTCCAGATAACTCAACTCACCCAAGACTGTGTTATTAAACCCATTCTTCACAGCCATCAGGCCAAGCACCCTGTGGCACCTGTACTCCATTCTCCTGCCCCTTGCCTTTCCCTCATTGTCCTGATCCACCAAATCACCTTCTTTTATCCTTTCCTCTGCTTCCCTTCCTTGCCATGAACTTGCACACCCCTCCCCTCCCCAGCATCCCAGCTCCGGCCTCCTCCTGAGTGAATCCTTATGTTGGCACTGGCCCTGCCTTACCCTTCCTAACTAGCATGCTTTGCCAATAATGGTTTGCGGGAAGCTACAGAAAATTCTTTACTTTATATGCTGACTATTAAGAAGAGTTCACCCTGTGTTTGTTCCAAGAATATGACTGATTAGGTAGAATGTGCCTAAAATTCTACTTGTGGTCTGTCTCACATCTTGCAATAACTTCTCAAATGGAAAAAAAAAAATCCCCATTTAAAGAACTTTATTGCCTTTGAGAGCATGACAAGAGTTTCAAAAAGATGCAGACTTCCTAAATGAGGTCTTCCAATCAAAGAACCAGTATCCTTTATCCCTGCCTGTCCATGGTCTGTTTGATGTGCACTGAATTCTAGAATATCAGGGTTGGAAGCTCCCTTTAATGCCATCTTCTCCAAGGGTTGACAGATTCACAGTAAGTTATTAGGACACAAAGTAAGTGTTTGAAACTCTCTTTAAAGTATTTGTTTTCAAAGCCACACTCCTTGTCTTATCCAAGAGAAGGAAACAATTAATGCTCTTCTCAGACTGTAACCCTTCACGCATTTGTGTGAGCTGTTTGAAGAATCTGATCACAGGTTATTGATCCCCTATGGCAGGTTCCTCAACAGTGGCACTATTGATATTTTGTACCCAATAATTCTTTGTTGCTGGGGGCTGTCCTGGGCATTGTAGGAGGTTTAGCAGCATCTCTGACTTCTGGCCACTAGAAGTCACTAGCTCTCAGTCCTGCTCCTCAGGTGGAAGGGCACAAAATGGTTCCCAGTGAGAATCGCTGCCTTTCAGTGTTCTGTACATACAGTACCCATTCTCCAGGAGTTCAAAAAGCAGCCAGGTCATTGATATTTACACCAATACCCACCAAACTCTGTGACAGGCTTTATAACAAGTACATGAACAAGAAAGAGGGAGACCCGACTCTGCCTAGGAGTGTCAGAAACAGCTTCACAGTGCGGGAAACTTTGGGGCAAGTCTTACAGAGTAAGAAGGCATTTCCAGAGAAAGAGTGTTTCAGGGGAAGGAACCACTTACACTTACACCAAAGGCATGGAATAGTGTGGTGCATTCAAAGGATAGAAACCTGTTCAGAGGAGGTGGAACTTAGAGTCCCTAGTGAGAAGTGACAAAGCCAGAAAGACTGAATCAAATTTTTGCTGAGTCCTCTTGTCCGTTATTTGCCACCTCCACCTGGTTTTCAAAGTGAATTGGGTTTAGAGCAAACTGAGCATGAGTTCTAGGCATAGTAAGTGGAGATTGATGGGGCTGCATCACACAGTATTGACCTCGCATCTTACAGCTTCTGTTTATCAGCCCGCTACACTGCGCATTAGACAAGATCACAGTGGAAACCAGCCCCAGTCAAATACCTTTCTAAGACTGTCAGTTCTCAGAAGTAGGGAGTGAAGTCTGGGGCAGACAGCCACTGCTGCTGCCTGATGTGGACGAGGAGATGTAAAGAGATAACAGTGCCATACTTAGCGGGGAAGATGGTGATGTACAATAGAAGCCTGAACTGACAGTCAGGACACATAGTGCTGCTGCTGGCTCGTCAAGTCACTATAATTTCCAGGCATGTTCTACCATCTCCATCATCTTGCTGGTCCTCAGCTCCCCCAGAGATTCAATGTGGGGACTCAATTTGACCACTAGTTTGAAGGTTATTTGGATCATAGTCTCTTTTAGGAATGATGAAAGCTACCCTTTTGCCCTCATGCGCCAGAAAAAAAATAGGCACATACGCAATTTTTTTTCCTTTCAGGACATTCTCAAAAGCTTTAGGTTTAGATCCCTGGACTATATTATCCTTTCTAAGATCCCAACTTTGAAATCCTATGGCCTGAACTGCCATGGCTCTGACACAAATTGTTTAACTGGGGTGGGGAGCCTACCTGCTGGGAAAAGCATGGATCTACCCCAACAGAAGGCACTAAGGTTTTTACAGAAAAGAGAAGGTCCCTGTCAGTAGCCATTGCTTCTGGCCATTTCAAGTATCGCAGGGCTCTGTGCCACCAAACTGTCCCTACCCTCCATCACAGCTTCTTCCACAGCATTGCAGACTGGCCATTGTGCTCGTCCTTCTCATCACCCATTCACTTCTGTGACCCCCTATGCATGACTGAATCACAATGAAATACTTGCATATCTGTATCCATATGGTTTCTTCATATGTTTGAGTCTTCTTTTCTTTGTATCATCCCTAACCACTCACTCAGGCTCTGCTCAACCTAGCCCATGGTCACTGTGTGTTGGGCATAGAGCAGATGACCGCTGGAAGACCCTCCAACTGAAGTGTCTGATTCTATGTCACTGAGGAAACCAAAGAAAGGAAAATGTTTATTAACATCAAGGAAGTCTAACAAGGGGGTGGGGACAAGGGGGAGTGCCTAAATTCCAAAACTCTCCCTACAGAGAGAGGGTGGAAAAACCCAGACCCTCCTGCCTAGACGTCATCAGATCCTGGCCTCCCCAGAGCCAGAAATTGGTGGAAATGTATATATATTTTAATACACCCTCATTACAAATAAAAATAGTGTTACATCAATACAGTGGTTGGTTAAAACACGTTCCAATTCTGCTAAACAGGGAATGCATCGAAACGCCTAGAATAATATCAAACCAGGCAAGTCCCTCTGCCAAACTTGGACAGAGGGGAATTCACACTGCCAGAGAAAATCTGTTCTTCATCAATGTTTCAATATTCGAGGAAGCTGGGGACATTTTTCTGCAACTGAAGCAACTTGCCAGCTGCCAATACTATGATTTAATTCCCTCTTTCCACCCCCTTCACTTGAAATAATTGCCACAAGCATTCAGTGGGCCACTGAGACCCTGTGTATAACACAGATTACACCTGCGTAGAGGGATGGGAATTGTGGGGGAGATAAAGAAGAGAAAGAGGAGAAATGAGAAAGAGGTAGAGAGGGAGTCAAAGAGGTGGGAGAAAAAAGAAATAACGTGAGGTGGGTGAGAGAAAATACAGAGAAACAGAATGTGGAGAAGAAAGAGTGAGAAAAGCAGAAAATGAGAGAGGGAAGGACAGAGAAATGAAAGGGATGTGGAATGAGGGAAGGGAAGGAGACGGAAAATCACACAGACAGAAGGGAGACAATAGAAGTGGAAGAACTCTTGAAGATCTTACATACAGATCAGTGTCCCTCAGGTTCCAGGTAGGAGGTGAAGGGGTGAAGGTATTCGCCCAAGGTCATTGAGCTTAGAGCAAACAGCCCTCCTGACTCCTGTCTAGTGCTTGGCACTCTTCAGCAGGTAGAGCGCAAGGTGAGAAGAGGGGAATTAAGAAGAAAAACATGAGAATTTAAAGGTGTGTACATCTGCATGCAGTATTTGGCATCTTCAAACACCTGTATAGTCAAATATGATCTAATAATCTAAAATCTATCATGACCTAATATTCATAGCATCCTGATTTTTAGACACTGGGAGCTTCTCATGCAATGTATCTAAGAACTAGAGGACACTATTTGCTCCCTCATCAAATTATAAATGGCGGAGAGAGCTGAAGGGGACATCGGGTTGTCACCGGGCTAATACCTGGCTTCTGGGTGAAACTCCAAGCCCCCCAAGACCGCTGGTTTACCAGGATGGTAGGTACCCTGACAAGATCCATTCCCTGTGTGCCTGGAAGTCCCAAGCCCCAGGGCCCCAGTTCTAGCTTTGGAAGGGTCAGTCATCTCTCAGAGATGAGGGTCTTTCTGGCTTAGGCATTAGTTACTAGTTTTCAGTCCATCGTTTAGTTAATAGCACTGTGCCAATGTTGATTTATTGAGTTGGCCAAAAAGTTTGCTTGGTTTTTTCTGTAATATGGTTCTGTTAGCGTTTGGTTGTCTTTAACTTCATTGGAAACTATTTTGTTAGAGTGTACTGTGACAGCACTCATGTCAGTGTGCACTTAAACAAGAACTTAACAAAATTGGTGAATTTTTGTGTAGCCATTTTAATATCAAAGATGGAAGAAAATACACAACATTTTCAGCATATTATGTTTTATTAATTCAAGAAAGATAAAAATGCAACTAGAAAGCATTAAAAACATCTGTGCAATGTATGGAGAAGGCACTGTGACTGATCAGACATGTGACAAGTGGTTTGCGAAGTTTCCTGCTGGAGATTCCTTGCTGGACAATGCTCCACAGCCGGGTAGACCAATTGAAGTTAATAGCAATCGAATTGAGACTTTAATTGAGAATAATCACTATTATACCATATGGGAGACAGCTGACATACTCAAAATATCCAAATCAATAAAGTTATTGGTGAAAAATGAAAAATGTGTGTTTTATTTTACAGAAAAAAACCATACATACTTTTTGACCAACTCAATATTTTCACGATGGTACTATGGTTGTGTAAGATGTTTATATAAGGGGAAGCTGAGGCGAAAATGTACAAGACCTCAACTTTGTAACTCCTATAAAATTCTCTCTAACGAAAAAACAAAAGCCTTCATATTAATTGCAAAGGTTTGAATGTTGATGTGTCCATCAGTCCCTGGCCCCAGCCTCTGGACTCTGGTCAATTGCTCTTCTCTGTTCTCCTTGTTCTCCAGATCCTTCCCATACAACAAGGAGACCTACACATACACATGTAGGCACATCCTTGGCATCACCCCCTGAGAAGCGGGCACAGGAGAAGAACCTTGAGATTAAGGATGGCTTGTAAGCATTCTGTCTCCATGAAGACAGAGTCTCTGAACTCAGTGTAAGGAGGTAGATCCTGTACTCTTCAGGCCCTGCTCAGACAACCCTCTTCAGGAAGCATCCCCAGGTTCACCCCCTCTCCAAACACAGGGAACCATGCACTTCTTGATTCCACAAAAACTCCCCCAACTCCTACTGACATTTTGAATAGAACTATTGGTGTTCAAGTCTATCTGTCTCATCCACTAAACTGAGAACCCTCTCAAAGGCAGGACTGTCTCATTCATCCCTATACCCCTAGCCCCAAGTCTGGCAAGTAGATAGCTGTTATTAACTGAAGGTTAAATTGCTATAACCTCCAGAGAGCCAGGGGAGCATAGCAAAGAGGTTAAGAGATTGTGTTTACTGAAACTAGATAATCCTGAGTTCAAATTCTGACTCACACATTTAATTGCTATGTGACTGTGAAAAGTTATTTAATCTCTCTAAGGCTTAGCTTTGTCTGCAGAGTCATGGTCAGACCTCAATGAGGCAATATTGTTGAAGGACATGGAAAAGCATCTGGCATTCAGTAAGCACTCAATAAAGGTGGTGGAATGGCAGAATCAGACTGTCAATATCAGGGGTCAGTCCATGGATGAGCTCGGTTGGTCACACCTCAGTAGTTATCTTTATTTAGGTACAGGGAAGCCTAAGCAGAGGAGAGATGAGTAAATCCATCCAGGTGACCAGAAAAACTAGAAAATCCACTCTTCGCCCCCTCCTAAAAGAAATAGCCCAGGGTACCCCCCAGCCCCCGCAGTCAGGCCAGTGGCCTCTCTCTGTAAACTCAGGTCAGCACCATGCCCCAGGCCTCCAAGCCTACTGCTGACTGATGGAGCCCAAACACTTTCCAGGGGACTGACCCTCCATAATCTCTCACTAAGGCCCTCATATCTCAGGGTGGCTGGTGACAATTGCAAGACACATTGGGGAGCTGACAAAGAAAAAAAGACTGTTTTCAAGAGATCAACACATCAACACCTGTTAGTCAAAGCTAACTAAGTCCAGCAGCCCGTGAATGCCAAAAAAGAAAAAGGCATGAAAGATGGGTTCCCACACAGCAGTCACAGGGACTGAAATCTCAGAGCAAACTCTATGTGGTCACAAGATTGGGTGGGGGATGAGGGTGCCAGTTCACCGGGGGGTCCAGGAACAAGGTCAAAGGAGAAGGTATGGAGCTCAAAGCTGGACCAAATTGATCCCAACTGCAATTAAAATGGGGTGGGGGGAGCAAAAATAATAAGCAAGTAAAGGGAAAATCAAATTATGTTTAAAATCCAAAGCACAAAAAAGAAAATTAAGAGAATGAGATCTAAGCAAGTTAAATTGATGTACAAATTTAACCGGATAAAGCTCATTTCTGAAATGCAAAGTCAAAACAGTACAGCTGTCACTAAGCATTGACATTCTGTGGAGATACAGCAGTGGTGTTCTAAAGAAGTTGGTGTCCCTCATCATCCCCCCCTCCCAAAATATGACACCCTGACTTGGCGGCATTTGCTCATTTCCATGGTGTGAACATTCCCGCCATAGCCAATTTCAAGCTCTCAACATGAGACTATCACTGAACTGGGAGCTGGGAAGAAATTGACACAATCAGTACTCTCACAAAACAAGTACAAACTGCCCCCAGGGCACCAATGGAAGGAAGATCAAGTTTGGGAAATGTAAAGAGAAGCAGGAGCACACTATGCATGCAGTTCCAAGAGGTCAACAGAAGTCAAGAGAGGAGTTAAGAAATCAAACACCTTTCAAGCCTTCCCCAAAACTGACATCTAGTCTAGGATCAGATCCAGATTCCATGGCTCACTGGCTACGTGACCTGGGCAAAGTCTTTCATCTCTTTTAGTCTGTTTCTTTGTATGTGAAATGAGGCAAATAACACTAATTTGGGGATGTTTTCAGGATGAGGACAGATAATAATATAAAATGCTGCACAGTGCCAGGCACTAAGGAGGCCCTGGGCAACGTTGCTGTCCCTCTCCAGGCCTCTTTCTTCTGGCCCTATTAGCACTATATAAATGCTCTAGTCTACTATGGCCATATGGTTTCTAGAACGAACTCTGATTTGAAATAGTCTACACTTCTGTGTGCATGGGCACAAGGCATTTCATGGGATCCCAATGTAGGAGTTCAAAAATATGTTCAGCATAATATAAAACTAATTAAATTGTAGATTGGTATTTATATACAGATCTGTCTCCTCCCATAAACCATGAGCCACTTGAAGGCAAGAATATGTGTTATTTTTCTCTTTATTCCAGGTTCTTAGTCCAATACTCAACATACAGTGGGTTCCCAGTAAATATTAATTTAAAAATGAACAAATGAATGAACTATTTTGTCCCTATCACATGATGCTAGTGGAAAGAGATGACACTTTAGAATCAGACAGTCTTGAATTTGAACCCCAATTCTGTCTGATACTGACCAAGCAAATAAGTAAAATTGGATATTTATAAAATGAGATAATAATTGTTGTCTCATAGGATTGTTCAAAACAAATGACAGTGATGTATATAAAGCACTCTGCAGATGTTTTAAATTGTAGTATAATTTACACAAAGTGCACAAATCTTAAATAATGTTGTTCACATGCATGTAACCACCACCCAGATCAAAATATAGAATATTTTTATCAGCCACAGAAAGTTCCTGAGGAACTTTTAAAATGTGGCTGCAAATTCATTGACATTCCTGAAATGTGGGGTCACTGTGCTCTTTTTCTGAATCCAGACAGACTGGTCACTGCCTTGACCAGTCGCATAGAGAAGTAACATTTTAAGACTCCAAGGCTGGACCAACGAAGACAACGCAGCTTCTGTCTTATTCTCTGGAACACTCACACTCAGTGCCCTAAACATCAGGTAAGAAGTCTGACCACCTGAAGCCATCATGGTGGACAGGCCACACACAGGCTGCAGTCAACAGTCCAGGTGAGCCCAGCCTTCCAACTCACCCCACCAAAATGTCAGATACGTGAGGAAAGCGTCGTGGGTCCCTCAAGTTCAACCTACGTAACAGTGCCATATGGAAACCACTAAGTTTGGGGGGTTGTCTCTGACAGGAGATAACTGGGACAATTTTATACCTGCCCCTGCTCAGTCAATAGCGTCTTCCTTCCCGTTCTGAGATCATCACATTTCTGATGTGTATCATTATAGATTCATTTTGGCTGCTCTCTAACTTCATGTAAATAGAATCATCCAACGTAAAGTCTTTGCGTCTGGCTTCTTTCACTCGTTATATTGCTCCTGAGAATCATCTGTGTTGTTGTTTGCATCAGCAACTTTTTTATTGCTAAACAGTATTCCATGTTAGTGAGAGACATCTGGGTTGTTTCCAGTTTGGGATTTTTAATAACAAACCTACTATTGAACATTCCTGGGCAAGTTTTTCTTAGACATATATTTTTATTTCTCTTGGATGAATGCTTAGGAGTGGAATTGTTGCTTTGTAGAGTAGGTGTGTATTAATATTTATTAGAAAATTTCCAAACCAGTTTCCAAACTGGTTGCAGAATTTTATACCACCAAGTAGCTATGAGTTCCATATGTTCCAAACTCTTACCAACACTTTGTATTGTCAGTCATTTCATTTTAGTCATTCTATGTGTGTACAATAATACCTCTATTAATTTATTCTTCATTTACCAATGACTAATAATGTTGAGCATCTTATCGGCCACTTACCTATTTTTATTTATAAAGTTCCTATCTGATTTTGTGCACATTTTTTAATTAGGTTGTCTTGTTATAACTGAGTTATAAGAGTTCTTTGTATGTTCTGGATTCTAGTTATTTGGCAAATATTTTTCTCTCTAGTTTTTTGGCAAATATATCCCTCCCATGCTATAATTTGCCTTTCTACTTTTTAAATGATATCTTGTGATGAGTGGAAATGTATCAGTCTTTTTGTTTGATGAGATCCAACTTATTATTTTGGGGGAGTTAGTAACTTTGTGGTCTGCCTAAGAAATCTTTGCCTATGCCAAGATTATAAAGGTACTCTCCTATTTTGTCTACTAGCAATTTTATTGTTTTAATTTCCACATTTAAGCCTATGACCCATTTTAGATTAACTTCAATGTATGGTATTTTGTAAGGACCAAGAATTTCTTTTTTATCTCCCATATCGATATTCAGTTGCTCCAGTCCGTCGGCAGCCGTCCGTCTCGAGAGACGATGGTGTAGCTTCTTAAGAGTCTATCTGCACGGCCGAGAATGGCTGTGCAGTCCGACTCGGGAGTGACACGGTATCTGTCTCCTCCCGTGTGTTGAATCGACATCTTGCGATGACGCTGGAGTGTCCTCTCCAGTGAAGCTGAAGCTACAGAGCCTGGGCAGGGTGATATGGAGGGTCTGCTGTTGCCCATGCAGCAGACCCCCCCTCTCTTCGCAGCTGAAGGGTCCAAGGGAAAGACGGAGTCAATACAGCTTGGCTTCAGGTGCGCCGCAGGAGTTGCCGGTGTTGACTACAACGTCGAACCGCCTTAGGGACTCCGGCTCCGGATTTTCTGTCGGGGTTTACTCCCTTAGCCTTTCCCCTGAAGAGGTATGCCGCAAGGCAGCGGAGGTTTTTTGGAGTCAGAGTTTTCCTTCTCTGATGTGCCCTGACTGGAAGATCGAACCAGCGACACTTAGCTCCCAGGCCGACGCTCAATCCACTGAGCAGTACCACTTCTGAAAAGACCTCCATTTCCTCATTGAATTGCACTGGTAGCTTTTGAAAAACAAGCAGGGGTGTGTGTGTGTGTGTGTGTGTGTGTGTGTGTGTGTGTACCTACAAGCTACACCTTTCCCAAAACTAGTTTAACTATCCAGATGCCTGAAATTTTATCATTAGAGATAATTTACTTTATAATTTGTATGGTAAGATTGTTATATCTTACCATGATACAACAAATTAAGCCCTGTTCTCAATTTATACCTTGGAGTCCTTGAGTTAATTAAATCCTAGATGGCAGAAAAGCCTTGAGCTAAAAATCTGAAGAACTGTGATACAGATCATTCCAATTCAACAAATGCCCACTGAGGGCCTTCTGCTTGCCATTATTGAAGTATACAGTGGTTTGGGATGTGCTGGGGAAGGGAAGAGGGCAGGCAATAAGGCATGTTTCCTATTCCTAAGGACTTCACAGCTGGGCTACAGATTGAATGGACTGAGATTACCTTCACTAATCTCCATGCCCCACAAAGAACCCTGGAACCCAGAGTGGAGAATTTGGAGAATTTATTACGCCTCTGGTAGTTACAGGAATTTCAAGACACTCTAGTCAGTTCTCTTCCAGGTTTTATGAGCCTTGAGTTCCTCTGTTGCTGAAGAGAGATTAAAAATGTCCTCACTCTGAGATAATTCATATAAAATGCTTAGCTTTATAGCTAATAACAGCTTTTTAGCTGCTATTATTAGTATGATTCCTCCCAGTGCTGTGATGAGGATATTATCACAGGGTCACAGAATCTCAAGGTTGGAAGGAATCTTCCAACTGGAGATCAGTGGCTAATTTTAATCAGAATTTCCCAGAAACCTTGTTTAAAAATACCGATTCCCGCTCTCCAACCCAGAACTTCCTCCTTCTGTTGCAAGGTGAGGCCTAAGAACCTGTATTTGGAATAAAAATCTCCAAATAGTATATGATCAACCAAGTTTAGAGACCACCGATGTCTGACACAACTAAGCAGAAGTGGGATAGGAAGATGCACAACTTGTTTTAGAAATGCTGTTATTATACAAATATAATTGGTTAACCACATAAAATGGTTACATTTGTCAAGTACATTCCAAGAGAAATAGCTAGCACCAGGCAAACCCAGGGAAGGGAAGGGAAGGGAAGGACACGAGATCAGAGGGGGCTAGAAAAGGAAGTGGTTGGGTGCCAGAAACACATTTCAACAATTTCGCAATTTTACCTGGGGCCAGGCCCTGCTTAAGACTCAAAACCAATTTATATCAAGTTGGCAATGAATTAAACCATCAGGTCTGTTAGCCAATACAAACTCCAATAAAAAAAAAAAATCAGAGCCAAAAACAAATTGAGTGCAAGATAAGGCAAGCTGATATGGCACACTCCTAGAAAAAATTATTTTAAGGAACAGTATCAAATTTCAAAATCTGACTGAGGCATGGTGACCCAGCTAGACTGTTGAGAGCCAGGGCACCTCCATAGCTGTGAAAATACTACAGATGACAGGCCAAAATAACTGATTTTTCAGATTCCTGGTGGGGAAAAGCAGGGAGGGGTTTAGAATGGTTTTATCTGCAATGAAATTTTCCATGGGTCACACAGATTTCCTCCCCCCCCCCCCCTCCTTCCCCTGAGTGTCAAGGTGGGTGAGCAGATGGCTGTAGTACTGGAAGAAAAGGAGTCAAGAGTCTGGCTGAGAAAAGTAAAGTGGGGTGAAAGTTCTCTAGATCAGGATTGAGACCAAGAACCAAAATGACCCCACCCCAAAATCTGCAGAGAGGACGTTCCACACACACACACAGCCTCGTGGTGCTGAAGGAGAAGCTCTGGACCAGAATGCAAGAGGTCTTGCTTTAGCCCCTAACAACCAGAGTAACGCTGGGTAAGCCAAATGCATTTTTTTGGCTTCGGCTTCACTGGTCTTTAGATCCTATAATCATGATCCTTGAATACTGATGGCATCTTCCCTTAAGGGTGGCATTTTCTGGTCCATTACATCTTACTGAAAGATAAGGAGCTCACTAAAAATTCTTTGTTCACCAAGCTTCACCCACTCTTACTCATATCCTTTTGTGTCTGTCAAAATGGGCTCATGACATGGGGGGTAGCTAGTCTCCTGCCCAGCAGCAACCTCCCTCTATGTCTGAATAGCAGAGGGCCTTGGAAACACTGGTGGGGTATCTACTAACATTTCTCCCACCCTTGGCCCAACCCCCAGCTTTACCCCCAGTTCCCACCACTTCTTCTGGGCTGGAGAAATAAAGACTTGTCCACCAAGGGCACTTCTGCTCTGCACAGAAAGGAGGTGGAGAAAAGCCAAAGATAGCACTACCCTGCCTGTCTAGAAAACCAGTAATATAAAGTATATCTCATCTTATAGTCTGAAAATACTTAGGCAGATTCTAAAATGTCAAGTGCATAATTAAGGGAAACTAGAATATTTGGGGGATAATTCCAATCCTGTTCTTTGGGGATTCACATTAAGAAAAACAGTTATCTTTGAAAGACAAAGCATGGCACTAAACCCTCTCTCTCTCTCTCTCTCTCTCTCTCTCTCTCTCTCTCTCTCTCTCTCTCTCTCTCTGTCTCACACACACACACACACACACACACACACAGAACTGATACTACAGCAACAAAGTCCATAGAAATTCACCCAAAGAGGCTGGAGAATAAATTAATTTTGTTCCTTTGAGTGTTTCCCCCACCTCATTTCAATGGCTTCATAGTGGAGTGACGTATATCTTAAAAGAGTCTTATTACTGACTAGGCTTCCCAGACGAGTTTCTAACCCCATCACCTTTATGAAGAGTGGCAAGACCGGCTTGCTCAAATGGAATTCCTGGAAATAGTGAGGCTTTCTCAATTTCCCTTCCCGTAGAAAGCATGCCACCTTCTTGGAGGGCTGGAGTGGAAGCTCAAATGAAACATAACAATAATGACCACGATCATGATGATATGGATGACCAATTTAATCCAGAATTTCAGAAAAAAAGCTTTCTAGACACCTTTCATCCTTGAAAATATTCCTGTTATTTTCTGGATCAAGCCCATGGCCACATGTTGGTTGGGACAGAGGAAGGGCAGTTCCATACTTTGAACCTTGGGTCTTTTATTGGCAGTTCACCAATTTGACTCACCTAAGGAGACCCGAGGTCTTACCTATACCTACTTCCAGTGCCTGACACAATGTAAGTACGCAAATGTTTGCAAAATGGATTTTCAAGTTCAAGGTGATGGCCTATTTTTTGACACATCAATATAACACAATTACAGAAGACATTAGACATAGTCAAATTTAACCTACATAAAACAGACACAAAGACAACCAAACCAAGAATAAATTTCTAGCAGTTGTCTAGTGCTTTTATGCCTTCTTCAGGACAGAGAACATTTTTCCTTTTTTCTGACTTGAACTTTCTTCCTACCATGTAAGCCCACTTCCTCCTTCTGATGTGTGTGTGGTGGGGTGGGGAGGCGGTTCCCTAGTAAACAGAGAATACAACAAAATCCTTGACATAAAAACAATTCATAGCCTGGAAAGATATACAGAATTCCTCAGACTATATTACATGCAATGGGCAAAATGTCTATAGGCCCAATTTTCTAAAATTACTTCTTTTTTCATATTTTGAGAGATAAGGCCCCCAATCCCTTTTTTTAGGCACATCCCTGTCCAATGTGTTCCTGAAGTCTCAAAACCTAACATGCACTGTTGTTGGTAATGAACCCAGGGGCTTCTCTACCTCTGCCATGAGAGGGGTTTACACAAATCGGCTTTACACAGTGAACATACTTATCCAGGGAGGACAGGACTCAATGTAGACCAAATGTGAGCCCTGAGTATTTAAAACATTTGTCATTTTTTTCAGACAAGAACTCAATCAGCTAATTTTATCCCATAGCCAGTCTTCATGCAATAACAACCCAATGGCTATGGGGGAATCTAAATTATTGAAGGCAGTGCATGAAGATAATGTGTGTGTGTGTGTGTGTGTGTGTGTGTGTGTGTGTGTGTGTGTTTGAACATGAGAGAGATTGTGGGAGGCAGGGGGGAGAGGGGAAGTTTTGTCATCCTAGACTTTCTGGAAATGCCAAGAACTGGTTTGTCCTCATCTTAAGTAAACTGAATTATAAGCTGTAAAAATGTCAGTTGCTTGAAAAAGGAGGTGTACAAGGTACATTCCATTCCCAGATCAAATTAAACAATTTATTCCAAAGTGATCTACTTTCATGGACAAGGCTCACCTGAGCCACCCTGCCATAAACTAGGACTTCGCTCAATGGGAAAAGCCACCTTTGTTAAAACACGCAGCCCCTCCTCTGAATCATGTTCATTTCCCCTGAAGAGTTTGTGGGGTTAACAATTGAGAGATTATTAAATTGATAGTTTATTTTATTTCTCCTATTTCCTTTTTGCCCTCATTCTACCTCTTTTCTAAACCATGAAAGAGAAAATTATTCTCAAAGGTTAGAGAAACTAGGTAGCCCGAGGAAAGCTCTTTGGAATGCAGACGGTATGCAGGCCCTGGGAGAGTTATAGAGAATCTTCACCAGAGTTAAGATGAACATGCGGCTGAAACTGAGTGGCCAGGTTGGCTTCACCTGCCTTCACCCTGGGTTCCCCACACCTGAGCTACCATGGAAGTACAGGAAACCTCTCCTAGCCACTTTGGAAGCCAGTCCCTCTGAAAGCTGGTTGCCTTATAGGAGCGCCTTAGAGAGATGAACGGAGACATATAAACCTCCTTGGCCTTGTCTGATTGGCACCATCATTTTGGTCTTTTGAGTGGTTTAAATCTGTTTTGAAACATCTTTCCAGCATATCTATTTCTAAAGTTGTACATTTCAACACTAAATATTTAATTACATTCAACAAATAGCACATATAATTTGATTTTCTGGCATCTGAGATCTCTGCTGGGCTACAAACAATATGAAGAGTAAGAGACTGGCTTTTATCTCTGTATCTCTAGGCCCTGTGAGCGGTACATAATAGATACTTAATAAAGATAGATAGTGATTGAATAAAACAAGAAATAAAGGCTCAACACAGACCAGCACCAGCTAGGCAGACCTGGGGTGGGATGAATGAATGAGTGAATGAATGAATGGTGGGAGAGAAAAAGGGAGGAACAGAGGGAAGGAAAAAGGGAGAGAAGGAGAGAAAAAGAAAAAAAGGAAAAGAAATAAGTTGCAGAAAATATACAGCACTGGTTCTCCAGATAGATAAAATTTCCCTGCATGAAATAATTGGGGAACAATGAAATTCAATGTATGTAGTCTCCTGAGTTGGAAGACAGATAAATGAGATGAGAAAGTAAAATTGAGTTTTCACAGGCAGAAAAAGATGGTATGCGTGTGTGTGCGCGCGCGCGCACGCGCATTGGGGGAGGGGTGGGGTGGAGAAAAAAAGTAAACACCACATAGTCTATTGCCAAAGAAAAAAGGGGTACAGGTCTGATTTTGTCAGGTCGGTTATATCTATTCATCAAACTCAGTTAATTGCTATAGTAGTCATGACTCCTTTTTGCCTGAGTAAACGAAACCTGAAAGATTTTTAGAGTTTATGCCCTTGTTTTTTTAGCTCCTCTGAATGCGCTGTCAGCCAGAGGCACTGGCCGCACCCTTCTCTCTCGGCACTCGCCAGGGCTTTGTTCTACTTATCAAGCAAACAGCTGGTGTGCGGCAAAGAGGCAAAGACTGTCTCCAGCTTTGGGGAAGCTGCTCTGTTGACTTGCTAATCTGTTTGAGGAGCTGACAAAATCAATTCTCTCTGTGGGAATCCACAGAAGGGATTGAAGCGTCTCAAGGCTCCCCACTCCCTGCCTTCTTGAGTGGATGGATCCATCCCGTCCCCACGTAAAGGACATGACTGATGAGACACTCTCCCCCACTGCTTGTTGGCCTCTTTGCTGTCAGTTTAATTCCATCACTAGAGCCTCAGAGTTTCACTGCATATTGACGGCAGCCCCATCCAAATGACTTGCATTTCTTAGATTACACGCTGGGTGTAAGGGCATTTGCAGCTACACTTTTTGAGACCTGTCAAATGTCACATAGGTGTGCATGCACACACAAACACACACACAAACCCTGAAATTTCCCATTGCTCACGGGATTCTGAAGTCTTGCTTCTTGCCAAGAAACCCTTATACACTGCACAGGGCTTATGCCTCTATGCCACAGAAACTGCTTTGAAAGAAACTTCTTTGAAAATTGAGCAAACCAAGAACATGGTGGTAGGAAGGTCAACCCGTGTACACTAAAAGAGAAGACATATTCCAATTAAATGCCTACATACGTCATCGTTGTCTAGATTGATTGTGACATTCCAGCAACACAACTATATCATGTTTGAGTTCTACACAATGTATATATAAATCTTACATATTCGTTCAACATTTACTGCCATTATTTATAATGATCTGAGAGTACTGCAGATGTTAAGTCAACGCTATCTGCTTTACATCAAAAACTTCTAGAAGGTAATGACCCAACACTGAACAATGATGCCAGAAACACAGAGGTTTCCAACCCCAATTGTTACATCAGATACATTTGGAAAGCTTTTTTTTTTAGATATTGATTGCAGGCCCCACACTTACATTTCTGAATCAGGATCTCTGGGAAGGAGGTCTTAGAATTTTTGCTTATAGTCACACTCCCTCCCACACCTCCACCCTACCCCGGTGAACTTCTGCAGCAAGCTCTGCCCTTGGTGCAGGTAGCCAGGACTCACAACCTAGCTAATGCAGCTGTGCTCTTAGCAGGGTCTGCCGCACAGAACACCTGCCAGCCTCCAAATCTCTCTGAAGGCCCACAGGACATATGAGAGGGAGATGAAAGAATCTCAAAGAAGGCAGTTCTTTGGTCAAGACCCCAAAAGCTATTCATGGTTGAGACCAGCTTACCCTGCTCCTTTCAACAATGGCAACCTGTTCTTCCACCATGCCTTCCTCAAATTGTCCTTCCACCTGTGGACTTCCTGTGGGCAGTAGGCCAAAAATAAATAAAAATAAAAATAAAAATGAAACCTTGAATGATCACTCAGGATTGCTCCAGAAACCTACCAAAGCAGGTTCCAAAACTACCCCATCTGATGCTCACTCTAATTCTATATTTACCCAGTATCTACCCAGTATCTAGCTTTTTACCTCTTCCACAGCCCCAAAGAAGATGTTACTCCAGCTAGTGCCATAAGCGATGAGGATAATATTGAGCCTAACATAAGCCTTTTTCCTTATTTCATTCTGCATCATAAAACCCCAGAAAACCCTAGAGACCAAAATTATCCCACTCCCCTTCTGGACTTTGAAAAAGTATAAAGATGGACTATAAAATCTTTCTAGTTCTCATTTTTTATCCTCTACTCTGCCTTGCTGTTTTGTTTTGTTTTGTTTTTGCAGTTTTCCCCTTTTATTCTGTGCCAACCACCAGCAAATCCTAAGGTGCTATCCCATAGCACAGCGAAAAGACCTCAGTAGTGATACTAAGCTGACTTCATGCTGGGTTTTCAGACCCTCTCCTCTTTGAACCTCTGCCAGAATCTGTCACGCCAGAATGTCTCTAAATTCTGTATAGCTATGGTTTCACCAGTGTCCACAAGAAGGTCACTGACTGCCCTTCCCCATGACCTGCAGCTGTATTTATTTATAGCCCTAAATAGTACTGGCTTCTTCTAAACAATCGCTGCCCTGCCCCACCTTCCACCCACACCTCCTCATCCTTCAGCCCTGGGGCAGCCAGTGCTAAGTCAAGGGCAAGTATGAGACATTTCCAATTCTCCCTCCTGCCCCAGGTCTCTCTTAATGCTGATTGTCTCCAGCTCTTTCCCTAACACTCAGACATTTGCATTTGGGATTACTGTTCACAGATGTATTTGTTTGCGTGGTTCCAGGCTAGACTTTGTTCAGTTCCTGTCTCTTCCCAACTAATCTCTAAATTGGAAAAGTTCTGTCCTGCAATTTTTGCTCCTGTCCACCAGCACCTCTTATTCCAGAATCCACTCCTGGCTTGGAGAGGAGGCTGGACAAGGGTGAAGCTCTGCTCTTCAGCGGTTCAGGCTGCAAATACGCAGCCTGTCCCACCCCACATCACACACCGATTTGGGCAACAAACATTGAAGCTGCTACCACTCCGCCCTTTGACCTCCGGCCAGTTCTCCAGGAGGGAACTGGCTACAGTACCTCCCAAAATAATCTGCAAACATCGCAAACTGAAATTTACAAGGAGTCCTGTCACATTTCTTTTCTAAAATTCCAAATCCATAACATCTACAGAACTCCTTTCATCCAATTATTGAGTAATTCTGTGGATGGAACAAGAACAGTGGAAAAGAAGACCAACCCATGCTCCACCCACGCATTAAGGTTTTGGTGTTTTCTTTTTTGTTTGTCTGAGGCACTGGCCAGCGGGCCAGGCCTGCCCCTCTCCCTCCTGAGGTCTGCACTTTCCCCATTGTGACTCTGGTATTGCTTCCCATGGGTGCTCTGGCACATACAGAAGTGACTGCACTTGATTTGCACTGCAAACATTCACCACCCTTTTGAAAATTAAGGACACCTCCAGGTCTCCATACTTCCACCATCCAGGGCCTTGTTGCCAAGGGTATTTATTCATTAGGTACTCTCTGGAATGTGGCACTCAAGGCATGGCCTGTGGGCCTAGGGTCTGTGAAAAGGGGGCTGCAACTGCACTGACTCCCCAGCTATCCCTTGGGCCACCCGTGGGGTTCCCAGTTCTTTTGTCCTAAGCTAAATATGAATCCCTTTCACTGAAAAAAAAAAAAAGAAAAGATATCTGGCCATCTAGCAGTTTTAGGAGAAAGAAAGCACAATGAATGCAGTCACTACCTGTCACAGATTATGAGAGCTGGAGAATGTCTGCTCTCTGTAATGACAGTGGGCCAAGGTGATGAATGGATTGTTCTTTTCCATCTGGGTAGTTGGCATCATGTGGACAGAACTGGTATTTGATTCCCCTGCCTTGACAAATACTGAAACTATGCAGACAAAATCCCATTACAGCATCCTCCTCTAGGAGCTGTCTATATAGATCATGCTGTATTTTGCTGACTCAAAGGTTTTGTGAAAGAAGAGGCCACCTGCTTAGAATTCTTGTTGTGGCCCAGAGCGTTTCTAGGAGAGCAGTGGGGGTCCCCTGAGAAGGCAGGCTCCTGCTGCTGTTTATCCTCACATGTAGTGCTCTGGCACCTGCAGAAAGAGAGATGGACAAACAGACAGATTCAATCCAAAGCACTGAGACCGTGGGCTCAATCCTCACAACCCAGTTACCCTGGAGCAGAGTTTAACAAACTATTCTACACTCCACAATGTGTTCCAAGTATTCTGGTCTAAACTCCATGGCCTTTCCAATTTTCTCATGCCTAATTACAATAGAAATCCCAACTCATCCCAAGCTGTAACTCTATATCCAGCGCCCATGTAAGGCCTGGTGACTGGCATGGACCTCTGGCCTTGAGTGACCCCCATCCTTCTCCTCCAACTTGACAGGTTGCCACCTTACCCTCTGGACTCATGGGAACCACACAAACACAGGTGGTCCAGCTTCCAGGCGTGTGGCTTCCTCAGCTCAGTAACCTGGAACTGGCGACATTTGATGATTACTTATAACTCTCCGCTTGCTACAGAATAAATTTAGTAAGGCTTCCCCATGCTGTGCTCCAACTACTGCTGTGTCTCCACCTTCATCCCTTGCTGCTCATCCTCTTATACCTGCCCAACAGCTTCCAGGTCTCAGCAATGCCATCCTCTTTCCCACTTCTAGGCCTTTGCACAGGCTATCCCTTCTGCCCAGAATTCTTTCCCTCTTTCTTTGGTTAATTTCTGCTTTCTTTGGGTCACAGTTCTTATATTTCCCAGGAGAAAGCCTCCTCTAACTTCTGTAGACCTGTCTGGCTGTTTCTCCCCCCACACCATGTCCTCTCTCTTTCTCAGAGCACTTGTCACAAGTGCCAATGACAAATTTCTGTCTTCTTACGTAGGCCATAAGCTTTATGAGACCATGGTCTATTGAGATTCCCAAAAATTACCGAGATACCGAACACTCAGATATTTTAAATATGCTAGGTCTGTCCTGTGTAGCAAAAATATAGCAGAGAACAGAACAGATCTGCTCTCACCAAGCTCGCACTCTGAAGACAACAGAAAGTGAATAACCCATAAATGCAATTAGAGTTGGAAAGAGGGACATAAAGAAGAAAAGTAGAGGGTCGTGCTAGAGCATATCAGGGGAAGTAGAGCTGGAACACCTGCTTTAAAGATTAAGTAGTCAAGGAAAACCATTCTGAGAAGTTGCCCCTGAGCAGGAATCTGAAGCATGAAAAAGAGTTAGTCATGCAAAGACTGAGAAAGTGAAGTGTCTGGGCAGGAAAAAGCCTGGTACAGGAGTATTCTAGGCATGTCAGAAGGCTAGAATGGCTGAGCAAAAATAGCATATTCTTCATACTATCACACCCACTGCATCAGGGGCCCAGACCACAGCCACTTTGTCACCTGTGGGTTGAGTCACTCGGGAGAAATGGTTTTTGTTCCCTCCACTGGGAAAGGTGCTTGGTAACAGAGGAGCTCCACATGCCATTGCCTTTTCTATAAAACATTTCAAAGCCCCAGGACCCTGCCTTCCAAGTTCAAATTCCAGTTCAGTGAGGTAAACCTGTTCTTAGTGTTAAATTTAAACTAAAAAATTTAAAATTAATTAGCAACCAACAAAGGAGCAAGAACAAGCTTATTGGTGGGGTTTGGGGGGGAGGGGTTGTTGCCATTTGTTTGTTTGTTTTTTGGTTTTTTGCCTAGTTGGGGAAAGCTTAGGATGGAAAGGAGGCAGAACTTGTCCTTTCAACCAGCCACTCAGGATGTGTCTCCTTGAGAAGATGAGCTCTGAAGGTGTCCCTGGGATAATTACTTTTTTCTAAATCAAGAGTAAGGGCCTTCCTTAGGGTCATTACACCTACTTTATTCCAGGGCCAACTTTACACCTATGCACACTAGAACTGGAATGTGCTCTGTTATCTGCTCCTGGTTCGGTCCCACCCTTTCTTTGACCCAGAACAATCCACCAGATAGATTGACTGTGAGTAACTGTGGATGACAGCAGGGACGCTGGAGCCAGGAACTGTTTACATGTCCTTCTGGACAACCTGTTCTCTTGTTCCACTATCACAATGAGACCTTCCTCCCTCCACTCTCCCCCTCCTCCAGCTCTCAGAGATTGGTACGCATTCTTAGCTTAGGCAATGCATTCTTGCTGCCCTGACACATATTACCAGAGTGAGCCAGGCAGACTGTTGAGAGAGCCAACCTACCCACCCAACACTTGACTCTGGATGAGAGCATCAAGCCAGGCCATGGTGTCATTGCAGCAAAGGTCCCTTGATAAGCTGCATTGGCTCAATGCTTAAAATTGATTATAGTATTGTTAATGAAGTTGATGAGGGTTACATCAGACTGTATCCCTCCAAAGCCCAGACTGAATGACTTAATTAAGACAAGTCCAATGGTTAACTCTTCCTTCACTGTGGTGGCAGCTGCTATATCCAAATCTGGAGTGGGTTGCAGTGGGGACAAAGTTGTTGGTTACAGGATACACCATAACATAATGAGAACTTCTGGGTATGGAAAGGTCTCTAAGAAAGCTCTTGGGTTTAATTCGATCACTGCTAAATCACCACTGATTCTGAATCATTTTGAACTAATGTCCAACGCCAATACCTTCGATGAATAGGATTCATTCATTCATTCAGAAAGTATATTTAGCACTGCCTGTGTGTCACACATTGTGCTGGAAGTTCAAGACAATAAGATGAATGAGACATGTTCCCTTCCTTCAAAGAGCTCCATAAGGGGCAAAGCGTATATTTATTTCTCTTGAGAAAATGGCTGAAAGATCACTTTACGAATCTTCCAAAGTCAGTAACTACCAAAAGTCATTGTGAGCTATACCGAGCACCCTGTCTGCAGGGACGGTGGTGATGATGCTGGTGGCTGACCATCTTTAGATTGCTAAGTCACATTAAATCAGGCAAATATTTTTCCTCCCTCACAATGCCTCATGTGCTATAGGCAGCTGGTAGTTAACAAATTATAAATAAAATAGAGCTGCAGTCTCTACAGTCTTTATGAGATATTACTTTTTTATTATGGCTACTTATAATATTAATATTAATAACTAAATCTTGAGTGTTTGCTATGTACTAGGAATAGTTCTAAGTGCACTTTATGCATTATCTAATTTAATCTTAACAACTGCAAGAGGTAAATATTGTCGCTGTTTTTATCCTGGCTTTATAGATGCAGAAACTGTGGCTGAGACTGCCTTGTGTACCACATTGCTTGCAGGGATTTCCAGGAGCTCCGTCTGAGAACTGCTGACCTGGTTTCAAGCTCCTCCCCTTATGAATCCCATTCATCCGAGCTTCATTGCTTCCAGTCAATGGCTACATTACTTTGCCAAGTGGTGGCCACAAACACACAGGCCCCAAATTGTGAGATCATTTAGCCATTCAACAAATATTATTTTGTATTTCCACATGATGAAAATATGGTGATAAAACAAACACAGGCTTTGTCCTTTGGAGGCTTTCACTCTGGTAAAGTAGATCAGAAAAATGAACAGAAATAAGACAGAAAACCAGGAGCAGGCACTGAACTCACTGGGCTGCCAAACAGCAGCAACGGATCTGGACTGAGACTGACCCTTCAGCTCCCCTCCCTCAAGCTCCCACAGCTGGACCCATGGCCCCTAGTCCTTACTATGGCCTACATCTTGGAACTCTGCCCTCCTATGGTCCAGGACCCTGTGACCAATCTCATTCCACCTGCATGCATGTCATTAGCATCATGAGTAACACAATGCCAAAAAAATTCACTCTCCACAGCTCAGTGGAAATAAAGACAGAAAATACCCAAAGGAAGTAGTTAGCAGAAATATAGAGGCCTGAAAAACAACTGCTTGAAACCCATAAAGAATCACTGGAAAGAGAAATAAGAAAGAATTAACCTGGATGATGAGAAACTGAGCAATAAGGAACTGGAGTAGAATTATGGTCCAAATGATAGACAAGTCTCTCCAGCATGAGAGTCACACAACTCTTGACTCAAGACAACACCAGACCCTCAGGTCCCTCAAAGGAATGCCGGAAATTATCAAGTTCCTCAACAGTTTTTTTAATTTGGTTGATTTTATTTTTTTAGAGAGAGGGGGAGGGAGAAAGAGAGGAAGAGAAACATCAATGTGAGACAGAAACATCGATCACTGCCTTCTGTACAGCCTCAACCGGGAACCTGGCCCACAACTCAGGCATGTGCTTCTACTGGAAATCCAACCAGTGACCTTTCAGTCCACAGGCCAGAGCCCAACGCACTGAGCCACATCAGGTAGGGCAAAGTTCCTCACCCGTTGATGCAGGGATTCTTCAGCCTTCAGTCTGTCCTGGGCAAGATTACATTTTGGATTCAGTATTCCAGTAATAAGTCTGCATCCCTAGACAGTATGTATTTAAGTGCTGTGCATGCTCTGGTTGTGGCAATCTTTGTTTATTACCAACAGGTGAAAAGCACCAACATCAGTCAGATTCAGTAAGTTATTCCTCTCCAAACTCTTGTCATCTGAGATGCAAAAGACATTACAATCCCTACAGAGTAGTTAAAGGCCAGGAACATAGTGGTAGTTTAAAAAAGAAGACCAAATTCCTATAGGTATCATGTGGCTGGCTTCTCAGGGAGGTAGGGGAGATCATTTATCTCTCACTAAGTCCCAACTGTGCTTCTGTGATTTTATTCATGGAAATGCCCTTGAAACCAAGGACACTGGCTTCTCTCCTACAACCTATTTAAAAAGCAAACAACTATGGCTTCTCTCCTACAATTTATTTAAAAAGCACAGCAACTAGCATGGTCACCAACACAAGCAATGATGCTATCACTGGTCAGATTAACTCACTGGCTTCGGGAATAGGAAATAAAAAGACATCCACTGCCCTTGAGACTGAGGACTTGTTTGTTTTGTGGTAGGAGTGGCTGCTTCACCAGCCTTCTTTTCACCATGACAGTATCCATGAAGTACGTCCTGGACTCTATTATCTCCCTCAGTGGCATCACTGTGGCCCATGTACCTGAGGGCCTCCAGGTCATCCTCACTCTCAGTGTATTAGTGACAGAAAAAATGGATGGCCAGGAACAACAGCTGGGTGAGGAGCCTGGAAGCAATGAAGACTGTCAGTCAGTCCACGTGACAAGACTGACACTTGGACTCACAACAGGACCCATCCGTGGCTTGACAATCAGACATACATGGCTGACACACATGAAGAACAGAAAAACCAATGACTCTCAGCCTGCAACTCTGGAATCTGGGCCTCCTTATTTAAGATAATGACACCATATAACCAAGAAGTTGAGTTCAAACAAGTGTTCCCATCAGCAAAGAAGTTGTGGTTGGAGATCCCATAGGAAATGCCCTTGGAAATTCTTAGAGGTCATTTTGGGTGATGTGAGAAAAATTAGGAAATGAAACTGCAAAGCGCTTGAAATCCCTTTTGATTTTACCAACAAGTTTCAACCCCCCATACATGAAATGGATGACCCCAATGACAAATGCTTCCTTGTGATGATGAAAGGGCCCATGAGAAGACCTTAGGGAAGTGCGGCACCATCATTATCAATGTCCGAGAGCAAGCACCTGGACAACAGCACAGCTAAGACCTTCCACCCACTGTGCATGGAGCTAGGTGGTCTGCAGGAGCTGTCATTCTACTTGCCAGCAATTGAGTTTCCAGAAACCTACTCATTGGACAGATACCATGACCTTCCTCAGTTCCAGCTTTTGTTTCATGAGCTCTCATCGGTGATCGATCTCCTTCAGTCTACTGTGCTAGAGTGCTGGGGTCAACATTGTTATGTTTACAGGAGATCATCCCTTCACAACCAAAGGTATTGCCAAGACTACAGGTCTCATGTCAGCCAACAGTGAGGCAGAAGAAGACATTTAAAAATGTCTCAATACTACTGTGGAGCAAGTTCACAAATAGTCTGCTAAAGCCACTGTGGTGATCAGCATGGAACTGAAGGACACAAGTCAGGAGCATCTGAATGAGCTCTTAACCAACCAGTCAGAAATCATTCTTGCTCAGATGTCTTCCCAGAAGAAGCTAAGCATTGTGGTGGGCTCTGAGAGGCAGGATGCAGATGGTGCTGTGACAGAGCATGGAAGTAACGATTCCCCAGCTCTAAAGAAGGCTCGTATTGGGGTTGCCATAGGAGTAATAGGTTCTTATGCAGCCAAAAATGCAAGCCACACAGTCTTACTGAATGGCAATGACACATTTGCATCTATAGTCACTGGGTGGAGGACAGCCACATAATAATTGACAACCTAAAGAAGATTATTGCTTACATTCTGATCTGGAACATTTGTTACTTTTTGACCTACATTATTGTTGGGCTCACCCTACCCTGGATCTTGTTCATCAACCTGGGCACAGATATAATTCCTTCTCTGTTTTATGTAATGAGGAAGCTGAAAGTGACATTATATACCAGAAGCCTCACCTTGAGAAGATGGACAGACTGGTGACCAAGCCACTTGCAACATACACCTGACTGCACAGTAGCCTCATGCAAGCCATGGGGGCTTTTGCTGTTTATGTCACTATGTATGCACAGAGGGGATTTAGACCCAGCACTCTAATTAACCTTTTGGGAAAATGGGAAAAGGACAGAATGAATGACTAAGAAGACAGCTATAGACAAAAATGGACAACATAGTAGAAGAAATGCCTAGAATGAAGAGGCCACATATTTGCTCTTATTGACATTATGAACTATTAAATAACATATCTGATCATGAGAAGGACCAGGAGCAATTTCATTTTCCAGCAAGATCTTTTTTGAAATAAAGCCATCTGGGTAGGGACTGCATCACAGCTTCTCATAACATTCATTCTATTCTGTGGCTCTGAAAGTATCACAGACATGAATTATACCGTGTTCCTGGCTCAGGATTGGTTTGTGGATATGCCATATGCCATTCTTCTTTGGGTGTATAAAGATGTGCGAAAACTTTTTATCATACTTTACCATGGAAGCTGTTGATACAATATATTGCTAAGACCATTTTTTTCTCAAGTCTCCCAACTTCCCATTGGTGATGATTTTCAGATCTCTTGAGCAAAAAATGACATCATCAAAATGTATACATGAGAAAGACAAAAATCCTATAATAAAAGGCATTTGATTGAGTTTTTATACTTTACAGGTGAGATTTGACTTGTTATGGCTTTTATGCCTATCTTCATCTCCTGTTCTAAAATATGTTAATTTCAAGATGATGGTGTAGGAAAGAAAAAGGTATTTGTATTCACATAGGTTTCCATGGCATTAGATAGTCTTGTGTAACCCAAATATCTGCTGGGTATTCCTGCTTTTAAGTTCTAGGCACTATTCTCCAAACCTCTGTTCTATAGCTTATTGAAGATCCAATGCTCTCCTCAAGATTTCTGCATATTTCTGGGGGAACTGGCCACTTTCCTCAAAAATTCAGCCCCAGGTTTGCAGTAAATAGAGGTGGGGGCAGGATTACATTATTACAACATGAACATCCACCACTTTGACTCTGACATTGCCATGACGTGCTTTCTCTGTTCATATCCCCGCTCACCCCATTTTTTCACTACCTCCTCCCATCTCTCTTCTCCTCCCTCTCAGACTGTCCTTCCCCCCACCACCACCACTAGAAGGCCAAATTGGCTTCTTTCAAATCCTGCTCCAAAACTGAGCTCTAAGTCACCTTTGCATATCCTAACGCAAGGGGTTCAACTAAACAAAGGAGTCTTTCATTTACCAGGAAACCATTGCAGTTTGAAATAATAATATCTATTTCTTGAAAACATTTGCACAGAATTTTCCAGATGGACATTTATGTCAATCATATTTCATGCCTTTTACTTAGATTTATTCATGTGTGAAACACACATCTATGTTGACAGGCCCGGAGAGACCTCATTTTAAAGTAAAAGACATTTTACAAAACAAAAATACTAAGCTAGAAAGTGTTAAGTGATATAAGAAAGGACCAGGAATATCAATCAGTGACTTCTGACATTATTTCTTAATTCTAATTTTCTATGATTCTGGATCATGTACCATGATGCCCAATTAGGAGCAGAGAGAAGACTCCAAGGAGCAGGTGCATCTGGGCCAGACTTAAAGAAGAGACAGTGTCAAGATAAGGGAAACATTGTTTAAAGAAAAGTTTAACTTATTCCATTTTGCTTTATAAGAAGACTTTATAAGAAATCAGTTTGGTACTTTGGCACTTTGACATTTCTGGGACATTCTCATTTATCTTTTACCCTTTATTACTTGAAAACTTAGACGATTTCACTGTCTGGCTTTCCATCCTTCCTTTCTTTGAACACCACGGATTGAGGGCCCTCTATGTTTCAGACAGTATGCTAGGCACTGGAAATGCAAAGATGCAGCCCCAGAGGAAGGAGTTCAAGTCCAATGGGAGAAAGACATAAGGAGGCAACAGATCAGGCTCAGACCTTCAGTTCCTGCCTCCTTGCCAGTCTCTGGCTTCAACCACTCAAGTTTAGGCACAATATTCAGTCCCTCCTCTAGCACACTCTCTGCTAAGTTTATTCCTGCCAGCCATTTGGTGATTTTAATAACTTATATTAAGCCTTTCAAGAGTCAGAATCACCCCCCAAAGTCACTTTCATCTCTTGGATGGTCCCTCACTTTGTTTTGTTTTGTTTTTTCTCTATTTATCCTTTTAGGAACAACACAGATTCCCCTCCTTGTCCAACACATAGCAGGTCCAAAGGCGTATTTGTTACTTAAACATACCCTTTGGTGTAACTCTCCATCCATAGGGATTCAAGATGTTTCTTTCAAATAAATACAGGGCCCTTCCCCCCAAAAAAAGAGCTCTGGAGAGGAAGGAAAGGGGGTCTCCATCTATGCTCAGAATGCAGTGGGTCTTGTCCAGTGCCCGACAGAAGAGGCAGCCTGTGTGGTAAAGACTAAAAGGAATTCTGGTTGATACAATGTCTTTCCAATTCTCAATGAGACAATTCCAGAAATGTAGGGAGTTGGTCCATGGACCTGCCAATGTCTGGCTTATGTTTCTACCTTGATTGAGAACCAGAATTCCACATAGTGCCAACTTCCATGTGCTTTGAGGAGGGGTGGGTACATTACACTTTCTTGTTTTAGTTTTTGGGTCTTTCGCCCATGTGTCTGGGGTGTTTCTTCCATTAAAACCAGGACTTTTCCTCTATCTGGGCCTTGACACAGAATCCAACCCAAGCTGATACTCCTGGGAGATGCCAAATCCACTTTGGGGATAAAAAAATAAATAGAAATAATGTATTCAAAAACATAGCAATAACTCTATGGAGAACTTTGTTGAACTGTATCATTTTACTCCAGATTCCCTGATGGGAAGAGATTATTTTGTTCAAATGACATGGCAAGACCAGGTTGTTTCTCTAGATGCTTCTGCATAGAAAGAAAAAGCAGGTTCACAGTATGAGGTGGGTCCAGGGTTGTCCCTGTTCTGGGGCTGCAATGTCGTTAGTATGGGACTCTCTGCTGGTTCCCTTCTCTTTTTCCTATGCCCTTTCTCCCTTTTTCCTGTATACTTTTTACATGCAGTGTCCACATCTCAATCCAGGCCTCCAGATGCAGTCTCCCCAGCAGACATGCCATTCTTGGAAAGACAACCTGGATAAAAGTTTCCAGAAAGACATCATCATTGGTCTCAAGCTGCTGAGGTTCTGCCACAGAGAAGAGGCATTAGATGTACCCAGTTTGGTGGCAGAGGAGAGGAATGGGTACAATAGAAGCTGCTAGAAGACAAAAAACATCCTCATTATGTAAAAGAGAGTTTTAGACCAACACTGCAATTGAAGTATTTCAAACAGCTGAAGTTACACACTCCCCCCCAAGCTTCTCAACCCCAAATTTTACTTACAGCAGACTTGCTTGGTGTGTTAGAATGTCCTGGAGAAAGAACTCGAACCATGATTGAACTTGTGGTTCAGACAATAGAAACAGACATAGTGAATTTAGGATGTGCCGGTAGAATGTGATAAGAGAAGCTAAATTTCAAAGAGAGAAGAAAAGGAAAATCTGCAATGGAGGCAGAAAAACACTGGAGTGCTAGGCATTGCACCAGGGTCTGGGAGTCTTGAGGGCGAGAGTGGAAGTTCTCGGGATATAGCAAGGTGGTGGCCCTGCTTTGATCTACTCCAGCCAGTCCCAGGCACCTTGGTGACATGTGCATAGAGAGGAAAGAGCCTGTGTAAACATTAAAAGAGCCATGATACCTAAGGACCCAAGCAAGCTTCAGAGAGAACCACAGGGAAAGTAGTTCACCAAGAAAAGGAAACCCTTTATTTCTGTTTTGGCAGAAAAAAAAAAAATTACTGTCAAGTAACTTGGAGCAGCAGGGAGGCCACCAGTGGTCCGAGGTAAAAAGGCCTTCATACAGGCTACAGGCCAAGTGCAGCTTCAGAGACTGGGCCTGGGACAGAGCTGCAGGAACATCAGAGGTACTGGCCCAGAGAGTGGCAGCCAACTGCCGGAAGTGGCTGACCTGATTCAGATGCCCGCATGAAGCAGCCCTTGCAGATATTGCATTACCATGAGGACCACACATTTTCAGCTAGGCACACAGTGGCCATCCAACTATTAAATTGTGTGTCTTCATCTTTTTTCTTCTGAAGTCAGATTTATGGACGTGTAATTTTCTTACACTTTTTGTGCATACAATTTAATAAATTTAAGCACATACAGTTGCAAAATCACTACCACAATCAAGATACAGAACATGTCCATCATCCCAAAACATTTTCTCCTACTCCCTTGGAGTCAATACGTCCCTTCGTCCTTTTCCCAGAACCCAACACTTTGTTTTGTCCCTGTGTGTGTGTGTTATAGTTGTTGCCTTTCAGAATGTCATATACTGAATAAATAAAATCATTACATATGTAGCCTTAGATGAGGCATTTAAGGTTTATCCATGATGTTGCACTTATCAGGTGTGCGTACGCTACAGTTTGTTTATCTATCCACCGGTTGATGGACGGTTGTTGATGTTTGGATTTTTCCAGTTTTTGATGATTACGAATGAAGCATTTGCACCACTATTAGTGTGGACGTTTGTTGTTGCTGGGAAAATACTTAGGAGGGGATTACTGGACTGTATGATAAGCATATACTTAACTTCACAAGAAATGACCAAACCATCTTCCAAAGTGGCTAGACCCTCTAGCATTCCCACTGTGTCTGATTTTTATGGTGACCTCGTTAACACTCACGGGATCTCAGGCTGAGAATATTGACATTCTACTTCTGTTGATCCACCATACAGAATATGTCCAGAAGCAGAATTTGCAGCCCCTGGAAATGTGCGCTTCCTGTCCCTGGGGGTGTCCAGGCTGGGTAACTGCTTGTCAGGGATGCAGTAAAGGGCTAGACAATATCACCTTCCAACTCTGGATTCTGTGATTCTGTGAAATAAATGTCACCCCAGCAGTGTTCTGAGACACCCCCCACCCACATTTTTTACCACTTGGCTCACTACACAAACATTCGTCCTGATGTTTGACATCTTTATCAGTCTGACTGATGTGTTTCCCTGAGTCAGTATTTTTCATGCAATCAGTTGGATCTCTTGGCAGTTTTTGCAAAGAAGTAATAAATTAACAGACCACCCACATACTGTTTCAGGTTCATCTGTTGACCTGTTTGGGACTGTAGATATTTCACTCAACATTTCCATGCTTTTGCTTCCCCTCTGGGATCACTGCAGAGCACACTGAGAATAGGAATGGCTAAGCAGTGATGTTGGTATTTATAACCAGAAAGACCACTTTTACTTTGTCTTCATGGCCATGAATTCTAGAGTCTGACAGGCCTGAATCTGGATTCTGACTCTGTTACCAGCTGTGTGATCCTGAACAAGTCACCTAACCTCTCTGAATCTTGGAAAAATGGACACTCTCTGCAGGGGATTAGTTAATGTGGGTAACACATTACCTACCAGGTACAGTGCCTGGTAGAGTCCATGTTCTGGGGAGCATTAGTACTGTCCCTGAATTGATTCCCTCTATCACCACTATTTAAGTAAACTGTGGCTATCTCATGCCAGTACAATGAGAAGTCTGGGGCTGGGGAATAGCACGAGGCACAGAGCAGAATGCAGAACAGGCGTGAGAAAAGCAGGAGCAGGGGCAGATCAGAGAGCTAAATGGGAGTTAGATGGGGGCTGTGGTGACCCAGAAGAAGTGACCCTTCAGCAAGCATTGAGAAGTTTGTCTCTTTGTGGAGAAGCTGGCCCCAAACTCCAGGTTTGGAACTGTTGCCCATCTCTGTCTCTAAACTGGCCCAGGATGTCTTTCTGATGAACGGCCTCATACTTCTATATCTTCTGAGTCTCCTTGACTCCTCCCAGCAACACTGGGCCTGTGGGTGGAGATGTCCCTCAAATGCTTTGGGGACACTAGGACCTCCGGTTTTGAGGTAAAAGGTCAACAGAGCAGTTCTGAAATGCTCTTGTCTTACAACCAAAATAGTGTGGGTAGATCTGTCTAGGCTTTGGTACTCAGTCTTTGCCCAAGAAATCAGAAACATTTTATACCTATCAATTTGTTTCTAAAGAGATTTCCCTAGATGAGGCCTTTGTCATTCCAAGAACACAGGAATGACAAAGTGAACGTGGCCTTCGCCTTTCATGAGAAACATCTATAAACAGTTCTCAACACCAACACAGCTCACTTCTCAGCTCCCATCTCCACCCTTACTTCCTCCCTTGTCAACTCTCATCCCAAACCCCCTCACCTTTCCTAGGTTTGGGAGACAAATTCATTCGTTCCCTCTCCCAGCCATGTAGTAGACCAACACAGTGGGTCCCAGCCAAGAACTGCATGGTGAAGGAACCAAGACATGGATGATCTGGTCTTGACCTATCTTAGATCTGGAGAAGGATGGGAGAACAAGAGTCTTCCCAGAACACCATGGAGGAGAAAACACTTGACTTGAATAGAGAACATGCCAGCTGGATCCCAACATTTCTGAGTCATGCAAATTTGTGCAAGTGACATTTTCTCCCAGACTCATTGTGTTCAGACCCTTCATCTATAACATGAGAATAATATCACCTCCTTTACAAGATTATTTTAGGAATTAAAGGTTATACATAAAAGCATCTGGCACATAGTAGGCATTTAATAAACCATTGCTACATTTGTTGTCATTATCGTTCTTCTTGCTATAAGGATTAAAGAAGACAATCCAGTTGAAATTCTAGCACCAGTTTTACCAAATGCTCAGATGTATGACTGAGAAGGTGGGATTAGAGCTCAGGTTTTCCTGTCTCTATTACTTATGGCCTGAATAGGGGCATAAAGAGGTTCTTCTTCGCTTATCATCAACTACACCCTTGGACAGCAACCTCAGAGTGATGGATGAGCTAGAGCTGCAATTGTTTGGATGTCACTTTTCAGCTACTTAACTTTAGAAATATCTTATTAAGGGGAAAGTTTATTCAAGTGGCTGATTTTTCATACTCATTATTAATTTTTGGTTATAGACATCATTTCTCTGGGTTCTCCAAATGTTCCCTCATCCTCCCACACCCACCACAAATCATAGTAAGTCAGGAGTTGGCCTTGGACACTGTGTTCTGCCTCCACTTGCAGCTCACAGGCAATACCTGTTTATGGGACAAACAGAGGAGTCTGGTTTCCAAGGCTGTCAACCTGGAAGCCAATCCACTTGCTAAAAAGATTGGAAACGGCATCTCAACAACTTGCAGCTAAGCATGAAGGCCTCGGCCTCCAGAGTGGCTCTCACATTACAAAACCTGGCAGAAACTACCTGCATAGGGGGGTTGGAGAGACAAGGCCCAGGTCACTTTGTTCCTGCTGTAAGAATTGGGATGGGAGACAGAGCTGTGTCTAGACCCAGCCTCAGATACCACGCAGCCAGGAAACTGCCCAGTAGGATGGGCTGCTTCTCTTAAATCAGCTACCTTCCTCTTCCCTAACGCTCTACTCCATCTCTATTTCCAATTGTCACATTAAGAATCAAACCCAGCTCTCTGTCATGTTACTGGGAGCTGGCCCAGTTAGAATAGCACACGTTGACGGAAAAAAGAATGGAAGAAAAAGGCAAGATGGTAGGAAGAGTTTAAACAGGTCTCAAGGAATGCCATCTCTGTGTCCCATGGCTGTAGGATCAGTGTCAAGGGGATCAGGTCCTCTGAGATCTCTTGATAGTCTCAAGATGGAAGGGAGGTGACAGAAGATAGCAGAATGCAGGGTGGGGGATACTCAAAAGAAGACCAAAATATGGGAGTCGTGTAGTGGACAAGCTATCAAACCACTGAAGATGTCTTTTGGACCAACCCACCAAAAATTAAAATTTAAATTTAAAAAAAAAAAACAAAGCAGGCTAATAAGAGTGTTGATCCTCTCCAATCAAATGCCTGATACCTCATGTTATCATTCACAAAAACATGATCCCGTATATTCTCTTTGGTGTTCCCTTAGGCAGTTTAAGTTGGGATTCTGTCACTTGCAGCCACTAAGGCTCCAACTATGCAATAGCTATTTGTCCAAAGTTACACTGTAAGTAAAAAAGAAAAGCTAGGCTGTTAACGAAGCAAACCTGGACCTGTCTGATCCAAAGGCAGGGTTTTTTCTCTATTTTCCATGTTGCCTTCTATGTCTCTCTTTCCCAAGGCCAAGTCTATCTACTCCTCCCTCGGGGCAAGAATCGTTTTAGGTGTTGAGACTACAATGCTGAGGAAGACGATCAAGGACAGAGCAAGTGGAGAGCAGGTTTGTGAACAGACTGAATGGAAGGAGGAGAGGAAGAGGGAAGAAGAAAGCAAGACCTACAGTCATGCTGTGGAGTCAGTAGTGGATGTTCTCTGCTTCCTAGAGCCAGGATAGTTGAAGGTACTACCTTCTGGGAAAGTGCATCCATTTAACTTTTTCCAGTGTAATTTTCCTTAGATTTCTAGCCAGAGAACAGGTTCCATTCTCACACCAGCCCGGAAACCCCACACTAGTGCAACTTCCTGTTTCAACAAGATAACCCTGCTGGCTCTGGAAAACATGCCTAACCAAGCCAGAAATCAGAACGCCGCATCCTAGGCCTGGAGCCTTCACTCACAGCTCCACGTTCTGCATGCCAACTCATTTCTCATAGACAAGTAAAACTCCCTTTGGGAGAGAAAACTAAGCTACAGATGACCCAAACCCAATTCGAAAAGTGTTCCAGAAATGGGACTCAAAAGGAGCCAAGGGAAGTAGAGCCAGGGGGGCAGGGCTGGCTGGGCGTCAGAGAAGGGGCATGAGCTTCTGCCCTTCCATCACTTTTCAAGAGTGGTCCCTTCCAGCCAGACTAATTGAGATGCATACAGCTGCCTCCTCGATGGGTTCCAGTGCTGGTGTCCTCTCCAAAGCTGCAGCTGGAGAGGACAGTCAGGCAACAATTAAAACAGGACTAAGAGCACCTCTTCAGCTTTCCTTCAGCCCCAATGGAGTAGAAATGCAGTCAACAAAAAATAATAGAAAATAATATCATTGGCAAGTTAGTAATTCAGCACACAATTAATCAATACCATTGCTTAGGAACTAATTATTTGTATTTTATGTCTCTAGTATCCTGGGAAGCAAATCTAGACTAAAGAGAAAGATAAAGACTGAGATTCTTATGGAAATGTCAGCTGGGCACTTATTAAGTCTGTGTTAATGGTCTTGACTCTGTTTAAAATATGATTTCTTTATTAAAGAAGCAATACCTATTTTTGTAAGAAAAATAAAAATTTAATTAAATAGAAATGTTTTTACAAAACCCCTCAATTTATTTTCCCTCCAATAAGATGTGCATACATTTCAGATTTTTTTCTATGCATTTATTAATGCTTTGTTTTATAAAAAAATAGAATACACATATTGTGTAATTCTTTTCCCTCTCAATTCTATCAATAACATCTAATCCTGATCACCATGTTAAACGGCTATGTAGTATATTATCATATGGGTATTCCATAATATATTCAACAAATCCCTATATTATTTAATATTTACTGGTTCCAACTGGCTGGTTTGGCTCAGTGGATTGAGCGTCGGCCTGCGAGCTAAGTGTCGCTGGTTCGATCTTCCAGTCAGGGCACATCAGAGAAGGAAAACTCTGACTCCAAAAAACCTCCGCTGCCTTGCGGCATACCTCTTCAGGGGAAAGGCTAAGGGAGTAAACCCCGACAGAAAATCCGGAGCCAGAGTCCCTAAGGCGGTTTGACGTTGCAGTCAACACCGGCAACTCCTGCGGCGCACCTGAAGCCAAGCTGTATTGACTCCGTCTTTCCCTTGGACCCTTCAGCTGCGAAGAGAGGGGGGGTCTGCTGCATGGGCAACAGCAGACCCTCCATATCACCCTGCCCAGGCTCTGTAGCTTCAGCTTCACTGGAGAGGACACTCCAGCATCATCGCAAGATGTCGATTCAACACACGGGAGGAGACAGATACCGTGTCACTCCCGAGTCGGACTGCACAACCATTCTCGGCGGTGCAGATAGACTCTTAAGAAGCTACACCATCGTCTCTTGAGACGGACGGCTGCCGACTGACGACTGACTGGTTCCAATTTTTGATACTAGAAACAACACTGTAATAAGCTCCCCATCTTGCATATGCAACTACATAGATTTGCCTTCTCATTTCCTTAGGATATATTTCTAGATGTGAAAGTAACATATGTTTTATTAGCTTTTTATTCATTGCCAATTTGCCTTCCAGTAGGGTTCCATCAAATTACATATCCACCAAGTCATGAGTGTCTGTTCCCCAAACTCTCATTATTATGAGTACTGTCATTCTTTATTAACTATATGCAAGTTTAGTGATAACTACTTCCATTTGCTTGGATAGGAGTATCATGAGAATTCCTTTTCATTTTGGTTTTGTTTGTGAGATAAGTCAAACGTAGTTATTGTCAGTTAATGGAAAAAATAGACTAGGAAGGAAACAAGATAGAGTCCATTTGGGTAAATGAGCAAGAATAGGAAATAACATGGAAAAAAACAAAAATGCCCCCAAGGGAAGAAAAGGAGTTGTTGGAAGGTGCCTTTGCCAGTTATCACCTGGGACCAAGAACTCTTTCTGTATCATCCAACATGGAGGACCTGGTTAGTCCTGTGACATCCATTTTTAAGTTGATGTACCCCACTCAAGTGATGTATATATTCAGCTTACAGATGGTGTGGATATAAACAGAGTTGTATTTGCTGAGTCTGAAGAAAAAGACCACCCAAGAGAAATGTTAGAGATTCTCAGAGGGATGGAACTGTGCTTTGTTCTCACCCAATATGAGACCCTGGCCCTTCCATTGGTTAACAACACAACTCGACTCCCAACCCCAAAATACTAAAGACTTGTTGGGACCCAAGTGAAAGAACTGATGTCCTTTTTATTTACATTGTATATGCATAGCTCAGTGGATTGAGCGTCGGCCTACGAGCTAAGTGTCGCTGGTTCGATCTTCCAGTCAGGGCACATCAGAGAAGGAAAACTCTGACTCCAAAAAACCTCCGCTGCCTTGCGGCATACCTCTTCAGGGGAAAGGCTAAGGGAGTAAACCCCGACAGAAAATCCGGAGCCGGAGTCCCTAAGGCGGTTTGACGTTGTAGTCAACACCAGCAACTCCTGCGGCACACCTGAAGCCAAGCTGTATTGACTCCGTCTTTCCCTTGGACCCTTCAGCTGCGAAGAGAGGGGGGGTCTGCTGCATGGGCAACAGCAGACCCTCCATATCACCCTGCCCAGGCTCTGTAGCTTCAGCTTCACTGGAGAGGACACTCCAGCGTCATCGCAAGATGTCGATTCAACGCGGGAGGAGACAGATACCGTGTCACTCCCAAGTCGGACTGCACAGCCATTCTCGGCGGTGCAGATAGACTCTTAAGAAGCTACACCATCGTCTCTCGAGACGGACGGCTGCCGAGACGAGATATGCATAACCTCTTTTAATTCTCACAACAAACACTGAGGTAGATTTTATTATTTTCTCCACCCTAGAGATGAATAAAATGACGGTCAGACCAGAGCTGTGATTAAGCCAGAACTTGAATCTGGGTCCTCTAATTCCGATTTCATGCCCTTTACACTATCACCACCTGGCAGGATTTGAAGTAACACTACTCACTTCTAGTATAGTTGAGTGAATTTTCAAACAAGAGCCCAAAGGGGGCAAAACTGCTTGTTGTACCAGAAAAGAAAGAAAAGAACAGTGAGGTGATGATACCTGAAGTTCCTTTCAAGTTCTGGGCACAAGAGAGGGGTATTCCCTTCATAGGGGAATAGACTCCAATGCTTACAGGACTTCTGAGAGGTGTTAAGAAATCAATCCCTTTTAGACAAGGTAAATCTAAATAAGTAACACCCAATCTGATTCTCCCTGAAAAAGTCCACCCCAGGCCCATCTGACATAGAATGAGTTGCTTAGAAATCATGGAGCTCATGCAGGGATATGAGATGCTAATGCAAGACACCAATCATTTGGTCTTCTTTCCATAATAGCTTTCCTCCAGGAGGCTATGAGAAGGTCATGGCCACCAGATGTTGCTGAGGGTAAGAAAACCAGACCTGATCTTTGCCAGAAGCTTAACCTGATCCTGCCGCACCAATTGGGACCCTCTCTGATAATTCCCGTGGTGCTCACACCCAGAGGGACTTCTCCAGTACTTCTGAGTGCTCCTGTTCCTGGGCAGCAGGGCTTAGAGGGGGTGTGACCTCAAGACACAAATCATCTGGTGCTAAGTATTTGTAGAGGCTGAGTTGAGTCTGGTATGCTGGTTTGAGGGCTGCTGTCTGAGACATCAAAGCCATGAAAAAATTAAACAAATAAGCCATCTTAATATGTTCTCTGGGGTGGGTGAGCTCTCATAAGCAAAAACCAGTAGAATTCTATCATCCCATCCACCTCCCTTTTATCCCACTCTTCTCATACTTTGCTGAACTCCCTGCCATTAGCCAAAGCCTGTTTCAATCTACATTAAAGCTTCTACTGATGGAGCTTTAAAGCACTCCATCTCCTGGCCTCCTCCACCTTCTTGAATTTCTTTTAAAGGACCGTAAGATACCACCTCTACTTAGTCCCACAAAACCAAATGCCATACAACTCTATTCTCCAGCCTTCTAGTTCTTTCTCAGACCATCCCACATAGCAGAGCAGTCCTCCAGCTTCCTGCTACCTAACGTGCTTGAATCATCCTGAATCCCCAACTCTGGGAAGCTTCTCAGAGCCTCCTTTATCCCACATACCCATATCTGCCATCATCATCACCATACACACAAGCTCACACTCTGGTACAGGCCCTGACCACAAATGCCCGAGAGGCACGTCTGCCCCAAGACAGTGGGGCTGCAGCCATGGCTTGGTGGGCAACTCTGATTTGAAGAACAAAGCTCTGCATTTCCACTTGAGTCATGGTGTGGTTTTTGTACAAAGCTCATGCCTTCCCACACCTGACTTAAGCAGAGGATAAATCCCTCAAAACCTCCTACCTGAACCTGCATTTAGAATGAAATCTTGTGTGTGAGCCCCCTGGGCAATTCCTGGCAGAAGGCAGAGCCGATCCTCAAGGTACAGATATGCACAGAACTCCCAGGAACTAAAAGTACCCAGAGGCCAGACTAGCATCCCTGGTCCCAGTGGCCAAGTCAGCACTCTCTTCTCAGGGGCCTAGTTGTGGTCAGGAGGACACAATGACCAGGAGTCAGGAGATTTGGGTTCTTATCCCAGGCCAGTCACCAACCAGCTGTGGGGCCTTGAACAAGCCACTGACCTTCAACCAGGCCTCAGCCCCCTTACCTCAGGGATACTAGCCCTTCCTATTCTGCAGGGCTATTAGAAGAACAAGTGAGAATATGAATGTAGAAATCATAACCAGTTTCAGGCCTTTTTATACTTTTTGCTTGATGAGAGACTGATAGATGATAGATAATAGATAAATAGGTAGATAGATAATAGGTAGCAGATCTTCTTCCTCAGGTTCTCACAAACTCATTCATACTTTCAAGATGGTGTGTCCTAATTTCTGGTCCAGAGAGCAGGAAAATAACCCAATCCCAGAGAGATACTCACAAACCAGGAGTGATTAAGAATGTGTGCTTTGCAATCCTAACTCTACCTCTTATGAGTTATGTGACCTTGGACAAGTTATTCAGCCTCTCTGGGCCTCAATTTCTTCATCTATAAAACGGGAGTATTGCTAGTATAACCTGATTGACTTAGTCTTCAAGTAATGGAGGTTGGTGATGTGATTTTTAAATCCTGACTTTCAGGCTCTATCTCCATTGCTCTGTCTGTCCACTCCTCCCCATACCACATACTCCAGGTATATCTCATAGGTGTGACCCTCAGTATGCCTTGGAGAGTTTGCCCCCTATGTCTCATGCCACCTCTTGGCAATAAAGCAGATCTCCAGAGACAGCCACAGAAACAGAGTCGGGCCACTTCCAAACTGCTGCGGCTCTCAATGGCTGCCAGAGAGACTGAGCAGAAAGAGTGAGACCCCTGTAGGAACGTACTACCTCCCCCAGCATCTGACAGTGAGCATCTGAGTGTGGAACTCCATTAGACACAGTTGCTGACTGTCACCCATGTTCACTGGTGCCATTGTCTGTGCCACTCATCAGCATAAGGGATGCCCCGTGTGGTTTTAGCTTACTCACCTGAGCCTTGGCAGGCAAAGGTTGCATCCACTGCATGGAAACAACCAGTTGAAATGTAAAGAGTTTGACCAGGCTTGTAATTCAAATTCACATAGTATCTCTGCCGTGCCACTCTTCAAGATTCTATCCTTCGATTTTATCTGCTAACTTGTAATTGAGGACACAGCCCAAACATGGAACTGTGGAAAGTCAAGATTCTAAGCCATCTTAAAGATCATCTGACAGACACGCTCATTTTCCTGATGGAGAAAGCACATCCCAGAAAGGGTAGGTCACTTACCCAAGACTGTAAGTTGAGCAGGGAGCAGTACAAGAATCTAGGAGAGGACAGAGGCATCTTCTCACTTGTTACTTGGGAGGAAATACAATCACAAAGAGGGAAAGGTCCATTGTGGAGTGGGGAGTGTTGGTTGAATCTCAGGTGCATCCCAGATGAGCGCTGGACCAAGGGTTAGAAGACCAGAGTCCCCCACTTTAGCCTCTGACCAACTGGACCACCCTGTCCTATCACTTCACCTCTCTTGGGACTCATTTCTCTTTCATAAAATGGAGCACCCCCACCACCACCACCACCACCTCTGAGATCTGTCATAAGTAGATGAGAACGCCTCTTGAAAACTGTAAGGCTCTACATATGCAGCCAAATTCTGCTTGTCAGCACAGCCACCTTTAAGCTTTTGTCCCTAAGGCTTGGAGTAGGGACAGGGAAACTGGCAGAGGGGAGAGTCAAGCATGTTCTCCGAGCAGATACAAGGCTGGGGTGCTTCTATCAGCAAAGGGGCCCAGAGCACCAGGCTAAATCCACGCTAGTCACGCAGTGTTTGGGTTGTGTCTAAGCAGCTTTGGTTCAAAAAGATTAAGAAGGCAGTGGAGTGGAAAGAAAAAGTTGATGATGCAGCCGAGTCCTGCCCACAGTACCACACTGCCCTCTGCAGGGCACCAGGGAGAAGACACCTAGGCTGGGCTGGGTCACCCAATTTAATTCAGTGGGCCCAGTGTCTTGGGATGCATGCTCCTGTCTCCACACAGTGCAAACCCTCTCCAAGCTGAAGCAGGGACAGGGGAGGGCCCTCACCCTTAGGAATCTCTTCTGCCTCACCCAAATCTTCCTCCTGCTTTCATGCCTAACACTCTCCAACCTGCCCTCAGGGAAGCCTACAGGCAGGCCTTAGCATTTCTAACTCTGAAATCAGGATTTAGGAGGTTCTAGAAAAGAGAGTAGCTCTCAGCCCCTGCCAGCTCACTGTACACTCCAGAATAGTGTGGTTTCTCCATACTCTGGGCATATTCAAGTCCTTGGGGAAAGCCCCTTGAGCTGAGAGAGTCATGGCCTGCCTGAATCAAGGGATGAACCAGGGCCCTGCAGGTTTCAGGGACAAAGCAGAGATTCTGTGAATCTCAGGGACATCAGACACAGATTCCACAATGGGCCTGGAATTAGGAGGAAGACATCCACGCCGGTATCATGGCACTGTGAGAGAGAACTCAATGGCCCTCTCTGTACAGACCTTCCCCCACCCCTGCTCCATTCTGTATGGTTCAGAGCAGGACAACCTGCAGCTGGCTGACCAGCCTCCAGGCATGGGCTCAGGCCACACTCCCCATGTGGCCTTGTGTGGACCTGGGGAGCTGCTGCAGCCGGCCCGGCCATGTGACGTGAGTGATTCACACACCCAGACGCCCAAACCAGCTCCTCCATTCTTCCTCTCCCAGGCCATCACAAAAGGCACAGTCTCGGCAGCTCAGGCTGGAAACCGTTCGGCACAGAGCTGCATTGTTCCCAGGGTCAGGAGGGGCTGGAGGCTGAAGGGAATTAGGAAGACAGGGAGCCCAGGCGCAGGGTGGTTTTCCATGCAGCATATGTCCCGCGTGCAGGCCAAGCCCACTTCCTGTCCTGGCTCCAACTCCGGAGCAAATTTACATCTCCCTCCTTTAAAACCAACTTCGGGTTGCGTTGTTGGCTCCTTTTATTTTCCACTCTCTGCATGTGTGCATTTCTTTGAAAACTATGCACAAGCTCTTTCTTTTTTCCTTCCCGACACACATCATTCTTTAAAAACCATAATGCAAATGTGGATCCCAGCAACCTTTGTTTTGGGGGTCATGCTTTATCCAGTCTCTTCTGCTTCCTACCCCCAACCAAACAAAGCCCAGGCAGGCGGCTGGGACTGGAGGGTGTAGTAATGGGTGAAAAGGAAAGAGAGGAATCTGACCAGCATTGGTGAGGGGAGGGGGGCAGGGTGGTGCATTAAGGGAACATGGTCTACATGGGGCTGTCAGGGATTCCAGTTCCCCTGATTTCAAGTATAAAAATTTTCTACTCTAGGTTGTTGCAAATAAGTTCCTAGTAAATAAATACTTGGAATCGGAAGGGTTTTTGGAGGCCAGGTAGTCCCATTCCAATCACCTGAGAAGTATTCCTTCCTCGAGATCAGGACCATGGCAGACAAATCTGTCTGTCCAGCTCATTAGAATGCACTTCTGAATATCAAGTCAAAAATCTGTCCCCCAAGTAATAGACTGCAAAAATGGCCAGCATCGTTCACTCCTCCTTGTTTCCACACCTTTTGCACATGACTTTGCAGGACTGATTTAATAACTTACTTTAGCCAATAGAATGCAGCTAAAGTGATAGATATCACATCACCATGGAGCCTAGACTTCATGAAACCCCATCACTACCATGAGAACAAGATGAGGTAGCCTGCTGAGAAGGAGCAAACACATGAAGAGACATGCGTCATCCCGGCTTGGGCCATCCTAGACCCGCCAGGCCATAGCTAAACTGCCAGTTTACAGTAGATGCAGCAGGAAGCCCCAGCCCAGATCAGCCCAGCTGGCTCAGACCAGCAGAACCACCCTGCAGAGCCTAACCCAAATTGCATGTCCTCAGAATTATGAGCTTAAATAAGTGGTTGCTGTTTTAAATCACTCAGTTTTGGGGTGCCTTATTTTGAAGAAAAAGGTAAAGTGATATACCCCATAACCACTCTCTAGAGCTATCCAGAATAATCCTGATTCTTAGTTCAGGAGACAGCCCTCGAAATACTGAAATAGCTATTTATCATTGCCTCTAAGCACCAGAATGGCTCTTGGGGAAGTCACACAAACTAGCCCCTCCTTAGAGGGAACCCACACCCAAGGCGTTCATGACCACTTCTTTCCCACCCAGTGCCAGCCCCAGGAGCTACAGAAGAAGCTCTTTTGCAGGTGGTGTCTGCATTTTTTGGTACCATCACATCACCTCACTTGGGATTCTGACAGCCCCAGCACACAAATATTCCTATATTCCCAGCACATTTTATTGCCAATTAAGACAAATCAAAAGACTGAGATGGGAAGGGTGCTAAAATACAGTGAAAATACTGAAGTCAATTAGGCTTCTTAAAGCCACTTCTGACCCAAATCTAAACTGCCAAAAGCCTCCAAAGCAAACGTCCTTGGCTCATTTCCAGCGGAGCCCTTGCTCCAGGGGCGAAAGCAGTGGGAGGGTGGTCAGAAGCTGCTGGCTTCCAGAATTCGCCACACGGAGCCAACAACAAATGCACTGAACTTGGTCTTGGGGTCTAACAGGGAAGCTCACCATACCCATCACAGGAGACAGTTCAGGCCAATGACAGCCCCTATTCTTAACCAGACGTGGAGGGAAGTGGTGTTGTGGGAAAAGGCTGCCATCTGTGGATTTTCTGGCTGAAAACTTTGCTGCGAATTTGCCAGGTTCAAGCAAAGCCTTGCAGCTTGGCTTCCTGTTTTTCATTTGCGCTCCCCGCGTGTCACGGCACAATTATTCTGGGAGATCTTCTCAAAACGGACATGGTCTCCAATTTTCCTTCCCTAATGACAGTGTGGGAAATAGGGGTAAGGGGGGCAGAGAGGAACAAAAAAAACCAAACCTCAGAAAAGGATGAAAACACTTCTAAACCCTGTTTCAAAAATGAGAAAATCAAAATCGCCAAGTCACAGCACATAACCCTCCACTCATTCAGTCCAGTCCCCGACTCTGAGAAGGCTGGGGAAGAGGACACACTTCGGGGAAGTGAGGAGTGTGAGCTCTATTTTCATGGCATTAAGAATAGTTTGAAATTTCCTACCCTAAAAGCCTAAAAGTGATCAGCATGGCCTCAATGGCAACAGGGTCAAGTGGCTGGTGGCAGGGTCCTGGAAAGATGCCGCCTACCAACAATTATATTCCAACCCCCTAAATGACATTGGCCATGACTCAAAGCAGAACAAGGAAAGGGCAGCTCTCTTCCAACTCTTTTTTTTTTTCTTCCACTGGACAAGTCTCAGTCCCTTATTTCAAAGGTCTTCAGAACTGTCTTGCATTTGGATTTTGGATTAAAGATTAGAATGTGTGTGTATGTATGGGTGTCTGTGCATGCAATGCACACATGTATGTATGAGACTTTTATCCATGCCTTTATCCATGTGCATATGAACAAACATTTGTATGTGTAAGAGTACCTGCCAATGTGTGAGTGGGCATTTTCATAAATAAATATACCTGCAACACATTAACTTGGTACAAATGCCTGTGGGTGTGCACTTGTTTGGCCAGCATGAGCATGAAGTTGCTATCCATGTGTGCACATGCCTACAAGTGTGTTCATGCTCCACACATATTTCACCCCAATGTATCTTCAGGTCTGTGCTCAAGGTAGGATTGCATGTGTGTACATGTAAGTCCACGCCAGCCTGGGAGAAGATGTGCTTCTGTGTGTGCACATGCCCTTTGCAAAACAAGGCTCTCTGTCAGCCTCATCTCCTCCCTTTCGGTGAGCCCACGGGGTCCTTTGTTTGCTCCCCTTTGGGATCTGCCAATTAATGGCAGGAGTCCCTCTCCTGGGAAACAACACTCCTCCCCCTGCTCATTCGTGTCTCATCAGAGGGCTCCAGCCTCCAGCCCGTAAATGGCAGCCCACAATGGCCATGGACGACTTTCTTAATTGCCCGTGATGCTTGTGGGTGCAGTGCAAACACAACAGTAGCTATTAGGCTGTGCAAGCTGAAGCAGGGCTACATTTTGTGCCTGTGTGAATTTAGGGTTCCTGGGATTTGAGAGGCCAGAGCAGGTTAGAGCTACTGAGAGGCTGTTATTATGGCCTGGCGTGGGCCTGCCGTTAGCTTCTTGAGACCTGGAGGTGATTTCACCGCACTCCAGAATTGCGACACCCCTAGAATTTCCAAACCAGGGCACCCCCTCCGCAGCATTCCCCCCCTCCCAACCCCCATACACAGGCTTTCTCTTTATCTCTTTCCTCTTTTCTCATGCTTTCTCTCTGTTCTGTCTCCTGATTTGTTTTCCCTTTGTGACTCTTTCTTTCTCTCCCTCCTGCTCCTCTTCCTCTCTTTCCCTCTCTTTCTTGCTTCCTCCCTTCTCTCTTCTCCCTTCCTCTCCTATTTGCCTCTCCTCCAGTTCTTAGCTCACAGCAGCAGGCTTAAAGCTGGACCATGAAGAGAGCATCAGCCCCCACCCTGCCCCCACAACTGCACCTTCTATTTCTCCTGCCTGCCCCTCCTACCTCCAGCATCTCCCTGTGGCCCCCGAGCAGCCCATTCTCAGAGCTGAGTCCCAAAATGGAGGATATTATTTACATTTATCTCCAAGGCTTTGGGGAGGTTGGGGTGACCTAACAAAAGGCTGCCTTATTTCTTTATTTCCCTCTGTTCACACCCTCCTAAGCACCTGTGATAGCCAGTACCCAGCCTCTTGTTTCCTACCTGCATGGCTTCAGCTCACATGAAGGAAAGTGAAGATCCAGAGACAGAAAGTAGTTGCAGAGATGCCCAGTAAGTCAGAGGAAAGGCTGTGAGTGTCCAAATTCAGGGCACCCAGGTCATAGCTAAGGCACAGAAGTGTTTCTCTTCGGGCAGATTGAAGACCCTGGGTTTGAATCCTCCAGCTGCAGCATCTGAAGGAATTTGGAACAAGACCATACTGCCTGATTTCCTCCTAAGAACTGATTTCACTTACTCAAACAATGAATGAGGCATGAGTGAATAAATGAATGAGAGGCCACTAGGTTCCCCTCCTAGGGATTCCTGGTGACTGCATCATACTCATTCTGGATGATGTCTCCTCAAAGTAAGGAAATTTGGCAGGTGACATAGCAAGGCTGTCCAACAAGAGGAGATAGTAGTCCTTGGGTAAGTCCCCTCCCCACATTGCACCCAAGCTTCCTTGTCTATAAAATGAACCTCCACTAGTGATCTCAATTGCTCTTCCCACCAATCAAGTATTGGAGATGAGGAAGCTGTGGCATCATCAGGATGCAAGTTTCAAACTTTCATGGTTTTAATCCCATGGGCACAGCATCCTCTCTGGTCCTTCAACCCAGCCAGGACCCCTGAAGGCTCCCCGGTGGCCCCTGCACAGCCTCCTTGGCACAAATGGGAGAGCATGGAACTGACAATGCAGGTGTCAGCCCTATGGCCCTTCCCATTTTTCCCACCTTGCCAAGTGTGGGGGGAACTATCTGACTAAATGGTGAGGAAGTAGGAACATCTAGGTCCCTGATCTTTAGTTGAGGCAGACTCTGAGGCTCAATTCTCATTCCCTCATTCCCTGGCAGGATGCGAGTGAAGTTCTCCTTTGTGTGTCTTTACCTGAAATTCCAAACTTGCTGGACTCCTGCCCCTCCTTTGTCCTGCATGCTTCTCCCACTGGAGTTTCTCCTGGGAGCCCTTTATTAACATATCACTTGTACAGCGATACTTGTCTCAGTGGCTGCTTCTCAAAAACTGATCTTAGACAACAGATACTCAAACTAAAATGCCTACAGTTGGGGATGTAGTTAGGGGCTGTAGAAATCTCTCATCCATCTAAACAGGGCTGCCACTTTACAGCTGTTTGTTCCCAGTGGGAATGGCAGCCACACTGCAAGATATCCTGCTCTTAAAAAAATAAATTAAAGAAATCCATGATTTTGCATGAGATCTCTTAATTTTAAATTTCAGAAACATCTAAGATCATTCTTAAAACACTGTGCACAAACAAAACACATCCAAAGACTGGACTCAACATTCCAACTACCAGATTCCTATATCTGATTTGGTTCAGAGACTCCAATGAAGTAATGATTGGAGGTGACTTCTAAATCCAGCTAAGATAGCATCCAACCAAAAATCACCACTCATTCAAAAGAACAGGAAAATACTACCCATAATGAGAAGACCCATCTATCAAAACCAAGCTGGAACTGACACAGATGTTAGAATTAGCAATAAATGAAATTGAAACAGTTATTGTAGCTGGTTTCTATATGATAAAAAAAAGTCAGTAGAAACATGCAATATGTTTGAAAAAACTAAATCAGACTTCTAAAGGTGAAAACTACAATATCTGAGATTTAAAAATAAAAAACTCATTAGAATAATGAGAAATCAGGTTTTGCAGAAGAAAAGATTAATGAACTTGAAGACAGAGCAATAAGAACTATGAAATTATCCAAAAGGACACCAAGAGAGAAGAAATTTTTTAAAAAATGAATAGAGCATCAGTGAGCTATGGGACGACTTCAAGCAACCTAATAATATATACGTAATTGAAGTCATAAAATTAAGGGTGGGGTAGGACAAAAGTATTTTAAGAAATACTAGCTAAAATTATTTCAAATTTAATAAAAACTATATACCTACAAATCCAGGAAGCTCAATGAATGTCAAGCAAAACAAATATGAACAAAAAATCACACCACAAAATTAAATTGCTCAAAACCAGTAATGAAAAGATGAACTTAAAAGCAGTCAGAGAAAAGGACACATTATAAACCAAGGAACAAAGTTCAAAATATGAGCAGATGTTTCATCCAAAATAGTTCAAGTGAGAAGGCAGTAGAATGACATCTCTAAAGTATTGGAAGAGAAAACTGGAATTCAATACCTAGGGAAAATCTTCCTTTAAAAAGGGTGAAATAAAGATGTTTTCAGGCATAAAAAGCTGAAAAATCCATCACCAGCAGATTCACACAAGAAAAAAATGTTAAAGAAAATCCATCAGGTAGAAGGAAATGAAGCCAGATGGAAAATGAATCTCACAAAGGAATGAAGAACACCAGAAATAGCACCTCTCAACACATAAAAAAATTAACTTAAAACGAATTATAGACCTAAATGTAAAAACTATAAAACCATATACATACATAAAATGTAGGAAAAAATTTTATGACTTCCTAAAGGCAATTCCAAAAGTGCAAGTGGTAAAAGAATAAACTGATAAACTGAACTTCATAAAATTTAAAACACCTGCTCTTCAAAATCAAAAGAAAAAGATAAGCCTTATACATAGAGAAAATACTTGCAAATCATATAGCTAATAAAGGATTTCAATACAGATTTATATGGAGAGCTCTAAAAACGCAATAATAAGAAAATGAAAAACACAAAAATACAAGACAAACGATTCAAAGACACTTCCCCCAAAGAAGATACATGGGTGACAAACACATGAAAAAGAAGTTCAACATCATTAGTCGATAAAAAAGTACAAATTAAAACCACAATGACATATCACATGTTAAGTTAATTAAACAATGAGGCCATTAGAATGAGGCGGCTCTAAAGCATGGTGGCCTATGAAAGTAAACCAAAACCTAATCCCATAAGTGCCTCAAGGTTATAAAATTAAAACCTAAGGACAATCACAAACAGCCCACCAGCCTTTGAGCTACAGCCAACAATTATTTCCTTACTTCATTTCCGCCTTTCTCTATAATATAAAGTCTTTCCCGAAGCTCCTGTTAATAGCACTTCTAACCATTTCCAATTTGGTGCTGCTCAATTCAGACTAATTTTTGTTCAAATAAATTCTTAAATTTTTTATCATGCCTCAGTATCCCTTATAAAACACTAAACAACTATGAGAAAGGATAAAATTAAGATGATTAACCATTGCAAGTGTTGGTGAGGATGTGGGAAAACTGAAATTTTCATAAAGTGCTACTGGCTGTTTCTTTAAAAAGTAAACAAATACCTATAATACAATCCAGCCATTCTATTCTTGAGTATTTACCCAAAGGGAACAAAAGCATATACCCATCCAAAGACTTGCACATAAATTCTCATAGCAGCTTTGTTTGTAATAGCCAAAAACTTGAAACAGTCCTTCAATGCGTGAATGAATGGGTTAACTGTGATATATTCATACAATGTCACACTACACAGCAATTACAAGGAATGAACTAGTGACATGCATTACAACACATATGAATCCCAAAATAAGTATGCTGAGTGAAAGAATCTAGACAAAAAGAGTACACATAATGAATTACTGCATATATGTAAAATTCTAAGAAATTTAAACTAACCTATAGAAACATACGTGCACAACATGGCAGCTGATGGCTATTCCAGAAAAGGATTTTGCAAAGTGTTTTGAATAGTGAAAGATGCTGGGGAAACTGTGTAAGGTCCCAAGGTGCCTACTTTGAAGGAAACTCAAAGTAGACATCATTGTCCTATGTAAAATGTTTCTTGTATCTTGTATCTTCTTCACCAAATGTCTCTATTTTTCATAGTGCATCACTGGATACTTTCTGGGCTGACTTTGTACATTCAAAGAATCCTGAGACACTACTTCAAAAGAATATATGGACCCTTATTTCATTACAGTATTATTTATAATAGCCAAGATTTGGAAGTAGCCCAGTGTCCATCAATAGATGAGTAGATAAAAAAAAATAAGTACCTAGGAATAAATTTAACCAAGGATATAAAAGACCTGTACTCAGAAAACTATAAAACACTGAAGAAAGAAATTGAGGAAGATACAAATACATGGAAGCATATACCATGTTCATGGATTGGAAGAACTAACATCATTAAAATGTGCATACTACCCAAAGCAACCTATAGATTCAATGCAATTTCTATTAAAATACCAATGGAATACTTCACAGATCTAGAACAAATATTCCAAAAATCTATAAGGAATCAAAAATGACCCCAAAGAGCCTCAACAATCCTGAGAATGAAAAACAAAGTTGAATGAATCACAATACCTGATATTAAACTACACTGCAAGGCCACTGTAATCAATACAGTCTGGTACTGGCATAAGAACAGACACATAGATTAATGGAACAGAATAGAGAGCCCAGAAATAAACCCAGGTCTCTATGGTCAATTAATATTCAACAAAGTGGGCATAAGCATACAATAGAGTAAAACCAGTCTCTTCAATAAATGGTGTTGGGAGAACTGGACTGGTACACGCAAAAAAATGAAACTAGACCACCAGTTTACACCATACACCAGAATAAACTCAAAATAAACAAAAGACTTAAATATAAGTCATGACACCATAAACGCCCTAGTGGAAAACACAGACAGTAAAATTTCAGATGTTCCATGTAGCAATATATTTGCTGCTATATCTCCTAGGGCAAGGGAAATAAAGGAAAAATAAATAAACAAATGGGACTACATCTAATTTAAAAGTGTCTTCATGGCTAAAGCAACCATCATCACAATGAAAAGGGAACCAACTGTATAGGAGAGCATATTTGCCAACGATACTTCAGACAAGGGTTTGATCTCCAAAATATATAAAGAACTCATATGACTCAACACCAGGATGACAAACAATCCAATTAAAAATTGGCAAAGGACCTGAACAGACACTTCTCCAAGATGGCCCATAGGCATATGAAAAAATGCTTACCATCACCAGCCATCGGAGAGATGCAAATTAAAATCACGATGGGCTATCACCTCACACCTGTCAGAATGGCAACATTAATAAATCAATAAACTATAAGTGCTGGCGAGGATGTGGAGAAAAGGGAACCCTAGTGCACTGTTGGTGGGAATGCAGACTGGTGCAGCCACTGTGGAAAACAGTATGGAGTTTCCTTTAAAAAATTAAAAATAGAACTGCCTTATTGTTACCAAACAGCAATTGGGGTCCTGAAGCCCACTGCCACCCTCTAGGCAAAATTCCAAAGGCAAAGTTTTGGTGATAAAGGAAAAGAGGCTTTATTCAAAAGCTTCATGATTTTGGAATAACAGCTTTCCACGTGCATTAATCACTTAAGTCTATCAATTAAGGCTAAACTCTTAACACCAGAGTTCTCCTTTTATTCCCCTTGTTAGTTTTTAATTATCTCATTTCTGTATGGTTAGTTTACAAACTAAAACAATATAAGATATAAAAGCTACACAACTTTAGAAGACTGGCAGTCTTCTGCCTCACAGCCCATCCCCTCTAGACACCCAAAGAAGAATAACCCTGCCACCCTCTGCCAGGCCAGCCTGATCCTAGGTTGCACCTGGAGTTCCTTCCCATCCAAAATACTTTTTGTTGGGAAACACCGGTAGCTGCAGCACAATCATCCAAGCATCCTTGAGGAAGAAGCCAGAAAGAGCCTGCCTGAGAGCCCTCCTTTTATTTCAAGTATTCTTGCCCATAATTCCATGCACTCTGGAGGCATTCAGCTCCTCAGCCAATCCCATCCTAGGCTGTGTACCATTGCCTCAAGCAACCTCCTCCTAAGGCCCCTCTTTCTCCTCCCCAGTGATCTGATCAGATCTCTCTGTATCATTATGATCCAGTGATTCCTTTGATGGGAATACACCCTAAGAATCCTGTAACCTCAGTTCAAAAGAACTTATGCACCCCTATGTTCATAGAAGTGCTATTTACAACAGCCCAAATGCACATCAGTAGATGAGTGGATTAAAAACCTGTGGTACATTTACACAATGGAATACTACACAGCAGAAATAAAGAAGGAAATCCTACCTTCTGTGACAGCATGGGTGGAACTGGAGACTATCATGCTAACTGAAATAAGCCAGCTGACAGAAGACACATACCATGTGACCTCACTTATAACTGGACTCTAAGGAACAAAATAAACTAATGAGAAAAATAGAACCAGAGACATAGAAACAACTAGGGGAGTGGGGGGAATGGTGGAAGGAAAGGGAAGGGACTAGTCGAAGAACATGTATGAATGACGCATGGACATGGACAACGGAGAAGGGATTGACTGTGGGCTGTGGGGGGCTGAGTGGAGGGGGGCAAAGGGAAAAAAAGTGGGACAACTGTAATAGAATAAACAATTAAAAAAAAATTTTTTTAAAGATTTCGGCCTCTACTCATCATGTTAAAACAAATTACCAAACAAGTTTGGTTTTTATTCCAAATATGGTCTGTCATGTGATCTGTGGCCATCATTCACAAAAATTAAATATTGAGAAAAAAAAAAGGAAATCTTACTCTTTACAACTCCATGGAATCTGGAGAGTATTATGCTAAGTGAAATAAGCTAGTCAGAGAAAAACAAATACCGTATTATCTCACTTATATGTGGAATCTAATGAACAAAATAAACTAACAAAATAAAAACAGACTCATCGACACAGAGAACAGAGGGGAGAGGAGTTTAGGGGCTGGGTAAAAAAGGTGAAGGGATCAAGGAGAAAAAAAAATACTCAGAGACACAGACAATACAATGGTAATTACCAGAGAGAAAGGGGAGTGGGAGGAGGAAGAAGAGGGTAAAGGGGGGATAAATGGTGAAGGAAGGAGACTGGGGATGCTGTAGAATTGTACACCTGAAACCTATATAATTTTATTAACCAATGTCACCCCAATAAAGTCAATAAATAAAAAGTACGTAAAATAAAAACAAAAGAAAAAGAAGTGGTTACAAAGAGCAAAGGGTTCCTCACTTGGACATCCTTGGGGACACTGTTGGCCACAAGCCAGACCCACAGTGGCCCCAAAGTTCATTCATTCCCTGTCCACATGCTTTCACAGGAGCCAGATGACAGTACATTTACTCCAAGATCATTTAAATGATATCCATGAGGAAATGAGAATATATGTGAATTTCTGCCAAGGACCAGAGCTGCATCAACTCTATTTTGCATAATCCATATAAGTGTTCGCCTTTTATCAAGGCATAATACCTTACTTCAGCTAAAAAAATAAATGTTTATCCTTTAAAATAGAAGCACAAATATACTACAGGCCAAATATGATACATAAGTGGGTCATTTGTTCTTCACTGCTCTACAACATGATCTTACCAAAGTTTACTGATAACTTAATAATTATTTTTTAAATATATTTCTATTAAACTGCCTTTTCCTCTGGGAAGAAGCCCTCAGGTGACCACTTTGGAGTCTAATTTATGACCCTATAGCCAATGGCTACTTCCTTTATGTTCATTTATATTTAAATCATTTCCCACTCATCAGGCATGTGTTTACCTCACATGGATTTTTAACAGCCCTCCCCACCCCCCACCCCCCACTGAGAGTAAGGAGACCAAACACATTATCCTCTTCTTACAGATGAGGAAACCATGAAGAGATCTGCTCAATCTGACACAGCTAGTCCCCATACGGAGCTGCAAGCTAAGGGTTTACATGTCTGTCCACATGGCCGCCCAACAAATCAAGGGGAAGGAAATACCATCTCCAGCCAGTGCCTTACAGAGGCCATTAGTTTCACCTGCTCTCTGGGGTCAGAGGGAGCTGTTCTGTGAGGTCATCCATGGGAGCCCCAAACCCCAAACATCCCAAGCCTTACCAGCCGCAGGCACTGACCCCCTGCCTTTACCCACTCAGCAGCTGGAAGAAGATTTGAACCTGTACCAAAGCAGCTAGAAGATTCCATGGGTCTGGAAGCCAAAGTGATGATTTTTGTCCAACTTGACTCTGTCCCCAGAGGCAACAAGCAGTTGAAATAGAAAGCAACTGTACTGGGACCCCAAGATCAGGGAAAACAGCACACCACCTACCTTCTACCACCTCCAGACCTGCTGCGAGGGACTGAGGTCTCAGAGATGGGAGGCAAAGATGGGTCGGGCTTCTTGAAAGAGAAAATAGGGAGAATGAGGGCTCATCTAACAGCAAGAGCCCTGGGGGTGTAACTCCAGCACCCCAGCTCTCTCCCCTACAGTAAGGTCACAAGCCCAAAAACTCAGTTAAAATGCCAAAGACAGAAGTGTCAGACCCCTTATCTCTGAACAGCTTTAAAACCAACCAGTCAGACACCAACAGAGATCTACAGCTCCAGAATTTGAGATGGGAAGTAATTCTGGGAGCTGGTGAAATGCGGTGGCCAAGACCACCAACCCTAATGTTAGATAAACCTATTTTCAGACTCAGCTCTTGCTTCCTAGCTGTGCAGCCTCATGCAAATTACTTTACCTCTCTGAGCCTGTTTCCTCATTTAGACAATGGCAATAATAGAAATACCCGCCTCAGTAGGTTGCCATGAAGATTAAACAGCTTAAGGCACAAAAAGAGCTTAGTAAAGTGCAGGGCACACAGTAAGTGCCCACTGAATATCCGTTGCTGTTATTATTGTGGTTCTGCTTGGAGACCAAAGTAAAGAAAGGAGAGATTCCGGCCTGCTGGAGGTTTGCTGGATGGGTCTCTGTGGGGTAGCAGGGAGAATGAGAACCCAGGAGACCTGAGGCCAAGGGAGCTAGAACAGAGCATGTGGATGCTAAAAGTGGACATGGGAGGCCACCAGATTCTCTACAGCCTTCTTCTGTTGTCTAATTATTGTTCTCATTTGACAGATGATGAAACTGGACTCAGCTGGTTACATGGCAGCACTCCCACCCTCCTCCCCCAAGTAGCTCCAGTTTCATCATGGGCCCCGTCCCTGTGGTCTCTACTCTTTGTGGAGACTGGGTCCCTTCCCATCTGGAGAGCCACTGGGAACAAGATGTGCCTTTAACAAGCCTCTTTCAGCACAGCTCAGAAAACAGCTGACCTGCTGAGGATTACGCCTGGCCTCCTTGCCACATCACCCATGGACGTGTGTGGGTGCTGCGCCGCAATGCCACCCTGCCGTAGGGAGAGCCCCACAAGCTCAGCAGCTCACCCACCTTGTGTTAGAAGCACAGGACACAGACTTTCCTGTCTTCATTCTACCAATGTGTATAGCAAGCAAGACCCAGCAGCTCAGTGCTAAATAAGCACTTGGGGTGGGAGTATTGAAAGGTGCAGGGAGATAAATCATTCAGGCCCTACTTACCAGAACAAACACTGCCCAAGTCACAAGGTTGGCTTAGAGGCAGAAGCACAGATCAAAGGCTCTGGGAGTTCCAAGAAGGGAGTGGAGCCTTCCAGCTGGAGGGTAGGGAGCAGGCATTTGACCCGGGTGGCATTTCTGTGCCCCAGGCAGCCAACTCCATGGGGATTTAGCTACTGACTTTCCCTGGTGAGACACAGGATCAGGTGATGGAGGTGGCTGGGAGCACTTCAATGAAGACCTTGAAGAGGAGCCAGCGCTGAAATGTGGACCCCCTTCTCAAACCCTGTTCTATCCTGACTCTCTGAGGTTTTCCATGATGCCCTCCCCTACTCTGGGAGTTCCCCAATAGAGGCTGGCTGGATTTGTATGCAAAAATCTCACGCAGAACCTGAGAGGGACTTCAGAGCCACTCAACTAGGACAGAACTCTGACATCTCATCCGCCTCTGCCTTCAACTTACCATGAGTCACTGGGCCCCGGGGGACCGCTCTCATGCCTCAGTCGTTCAGCTGTACCCCTCTGCTCCCAGCTCTGGGACAAGCGCTGGGAATTCATTTAAAAAGTGGGAAGGGATGGAGTACACAGAACTTGACTGAACTTCACACTTCATCTCTCCCTAACACCTCTCTCCAGTGACACCGGGCTTCTCAAATTTTCTTTCTTCCTTTAATGCATTTACACATTCACTTACTTAACAAATATTTATTACACCCTAGCTGTCTGCTAGGCCTGCGGTCTCTTCCTCCTGTCAAAGTTTACTGTCTTTGCAGCTGTGCTTCTCAAATGGAGGTGCCGCAGAAGAAACACGAGGTGGTTGGAAGATAGGGATTTCTGCTCTCACTCCCACTCCACACTGCCTCAGAATCTCACCAGGAAATCTGGGACCCGGGCCCAGCAGTGATACATGCAAGTCCAATTCCTGAGCATGCAACCTGTGCAAGCACATGGGGCCTCTGAGCTCAAACGGGCCCCAAGTTCGGTTTGAAGTTCTACTGTCAAACAGTCTTGAAATTCTTAATAATTGTATGTTTGTATTTTGTAAGTGGAGCCCAGTGGAACACTAGGGTGCGCGTGTGAGCTCAGCACGTATGGACAGGACATTTGCCCACCATTCTTTGCCCCCCCCACTTGCGTATAGCATTTGCCATCCCTATGAGCACAGAATCCCCGTGGATTCCTAGCACATGGCGGTTGAGCAACTCAAAGCAAATACGAGGTGAGTGTATACATCAAGAACTGAGGTGACAAGCTGCGTCTTCCATTCAAACGAGAACTTGGCTTTGAACACAGAGAGAAGGAAATGGCTTCTAGGAAGCATGAACAATCAAGGCAAGGGGAAGATAGAGCCATTTGCAGATCTCTTTCCTTTTAGCCTTTCCTTCTCCTCCATAAGCTGAAGGCAGAGAGAGCTGGTGGAATGTGCACACCTCAAGAAGTAAAATTAAAAGTTCATTTTGTGAGTTTCCACTGTTCACAGGTGAGTTATGAAATACAATTGTGTCATTTCAGGTCCTGTACTGTTAAATGCACTTCCGCCCAAAACTGGCATTGTACAGTATAACAGTAAAAGTCATGCTAATAACTCGATTTAAAAATGTATTTACTTCAAACTACATTAAATAGCAAGTTAAAAAACACCTTGGAAGACCATGGAGGCAAGAAAAAAGCTTTATGTTTTAGTAGCCTTAATAGCATATTTTCTTGCTGTTTGAACAAGAGGCCAGCATTTTCATTTTGCACTGGGGCCCACAAATTATGTAGCCAGCCCTGGATGTACCTGTACAGGCACACAGGAGATAAATGTTGGATATCATTCAGCTGGATAACAGCAGTAGAACTTTCTGGGTGCCAGAGTTAGAAGCAGTGGTGTACTGGGCTGGCTCTTAGAGCTCATACCAGCTCTCAACAGTCAATACGACATTTCTTCCCAAGTATGCATCCAACAACATAACATCATGGCTTGAGATCTGCCATGGTGGCAATATTGACACTACAGAAATAAGCAGACGCTACCGATCAGGGCTTTTTTTTCCCAGAGAGCTGGTGTTCAACTTCTGTCAGCACACCATTGGTCAGAGGCCATCTCGCTCAACCTCCTCGTGATACAGAAACCAACAGGGCTGTGATTGTGCAAGGTCCCACTGTCCCTAATGATGGGCCTGTCATATTCCCTTTCTGAGGTCTTAATGTGGAAAAGTGTGGTCTTCGAGAGTCCCCTGGAAACCTGGGGCCAGACTCCTGGCTGATATTTCTCTATTGGGCACCGTGGAGGCTCTTCTGGGATACCATGGGGGTCAGCTGGCACTGATTGTGTCCTCCACGAGTTGTCCCATCACCACCAGGCAGGAAGGGTAACCTTTGCTTATAAGTGCTGGGTCTCGCTCCAGAACATGCCTCCCAGCCCATAATTACGTTCAGAGCACGCTGTTTCCACTTAGAGAAACCTGAGCTTCCTTCCAAAAGGCACTGCGCATGACCTGAAATTACATGTTTGCCTTCCGAAAGGGACACACAAGTCAAGCCCGCTTCCCTGGAGTCCCAGTGGACTGGAAAGCAGGAGGTGCTGGCGGGAAGCTGGCTGAAGCAGGGGAAACCATGGCACTGGGTGAAGCCCAACTGGAAGCAGGGCCTCCTGTGGGGTCAGCTTCAACGCAAAAACCTGTGCTCCTCCTGTCGTCTCCATCCATGCCTGGACCCACCCCAGCTATGGCTCTGCTGTTCTGGCCACTGAGCAATGCCCTGCTCTGTCTACAGTTCTCATTCATTAATGCAGAACACATCTGCCAATCGTCTAGCATGTGGCAGGCATGGAGATGCAATCCTGAACGCAATGTTTATCCTGTCCTTATGGGCTCACAGTCTGGTGAGCAAAACAGATGTGAAAGCAAATAATTACAATTTAAAAGAGATTGTGATGGGATCCTTGAGAGAGGAAAGAAATGTAATGTGATTATTTCTGGCCCAGCAGAGAAGGGTGGGGTCCAGGGTGGTGTGACACAGATGATACTTGATCTAGATTGACAGAGAAAGACAGGTAGTATTGAACCCTTTATGGTTTCAAACCGCTGGCATGCATGTCAGTTCATCTGAATCTCATAACCACGCTTTCACATAGAGTAAGTGATAGAGTATTAGCTCCACTTTTGAGGGGTGAAAATCGGGGTTCAAGGTGACTTGTCTATGAATATATAAGTAGGAAAGGAGGAGAAGGACTGAAAATAGAATGGATGGGAAAGAAGTTTAGCCATTACTATCTAACAGGAAGAGAAGCTCATCTTAGAAACCTGTGAGAGATGGCTGATTCTCATTTCACCAGATCCTCATAAAAAGGCATCCTCCAGTTTTTTCCCACTGGGAGGTATTGCCCCTGACCTCTCTCCCACTCTGGCTCCTCTTCTCCACAAATGCTCACCCAGCTTCTGGCCACCAGCAGCCCCGGATTGCTGAGCATCCTTCAGTCCCCATTGCCCCATGTTCCACCGCGTCTCCACAGACTAGTGCCATCATGCCTGACAACGCGGTGTGTGGAGCTGGGTCCTAGACAGAGGCTGAAGGCTCTTAGAACATAACCCCAGTAGTTTTTTGGCTCCATTCATTGGTGCTCCCTGTTCCTCCAGGTGCACAGAACCACCTGGAGAACTGGTGAAATAGTCTCAGGCCCCACCTGGTGATTTTGCTTTAGTAGTCTGATGTAGGGCTGGAAAGGCTATGATTTTTAAAGTTCCCAAGCTGAAAATAAGTAGTACAAGTGCTTCTAATTCTATCTGTGCTATTTCATCTAAGTAATACCTGTAGGTCTGAGGGTGTTCTCTATTTTGCATTTTCATTAACATAAAAGGGGATAAAAACCTGCAAAGCTCTCCAGGTAATCTGAGGTACCCAGATTTGGGAACTAGTCTTCAAGGACCCTGGAAGACATTTCATCAGTGAGCTCTGTCTCCAAGTATACCTGCCCTTCAGTCAAACCTCAGAGACTGTGACCCCTTTCCCATCCAGATCTCTGGAGAGGAAATGGTGACGGCCTCCCTCTCCCACTGGTCCACATCATCTGACCATCCTCCCTGGCAGATGGCCCTTCCCAGTCAGGTCCAGGATGCTCCTGATGGCTTGCAGGTGGCCCTCACACCATCTTCTCCCTATGTGCATCTCTGAATCCAAACTTCCCCTTTGTATAAGAATACAAGTTATATTGCATTAGTACCCACCCTAATGACCTCACTTTCACTACATTACCTCTGTAAAGATCCTATTTCCAAAGAAGGTCATATTCTGAAATACTGGGGATTAGGGCTTCAACATATGAAATTGGGGGACACATGATCCAACCCATAACACTGGGCTAAAATCTCATCTCTTCTCATGACACTCAATGACCCTGCTCCTCCGCCTGTTTCGTAGAAACGCAAAACCGGAACCCGGGCACAGCGGGCTGCCTGTCCACCACAGTTGCAGGGAATTATCGGCAGGAGCCAGCAGCTGACCCGGCAACCCGGACTCCCAGGCTGGAGCGGTCACCACAGGCCCCTGTAAAGCCAGAACACAGAGGCTTCGGAACTGGAAACCAAGCACATCCAAGATCTTGTGGTTTGCTCAGAGAGCCTTTATTTACTTTAAAATATAGATGTATAGAGAACTGCATGCCCTCTAACATATGTGAAGCAAACTCAGTTCACATGATCTGCAAAACCCCAAATTGTCCCCATTAGGTTCCCAGGAACCTCTTTGCTGAGCACAACCGGACCTCAAACCCCACTGCCTGGACAACCTCCAGTTAGTCATTCCGGTCACTCGGGAGTCTGAAAATCCCTCACATGACCCCCACCCCTGCTCCTCCTTTGCCACATCATCAGCATTCACTAAGCCTACACTCAGTTCAAATTCAAAAATAATTTCCCTTTTTTCAAAATACTGAATTACCTCCTAGATGTCAGGGTCAATCACATCCCAAGTCTCCCAAGGGTGATCTGATGTTCCAGGGCAAGGCATTTAGACAGGACACTAAAGAGAACTTCCAGATGCACCAAGCACAGCTCAGTCTCTGAGATGGAAGTCAGTAAGTTCTTATAACTGTAGCTGTTCTGGAAGGAGATTACTGGCTATGAAAATTCTGAGGTTATACCTGGTTCTCTCTGTGGCTCAGCTGAGTTGCTGCATAATAAACTCAACTGCAGGTGGGTTCCCCATGCGGTGTTAAGGCATCGCTACACATGGGGAAAGAATCAGTTCATTCGTCCCAGGGAGCAGGAGTTCTCGGCGATGGCCAATGTAATTGCTTCCATTACAAGTCCTCAGTGAGGAACTTTTGGGGTGTGGCACCGTGCTCTACAGGATTCTTTTTTTTTTTTTTTTAAATCCTCACCTAAGGATATATTTATTGAGATTAGAGAGAGATGGGATGGGTCAGGGAGGGAGAGAAAGAGAGAGAGAGAGAGAGAGAGAGAGAGAGAGAGAAACATTGATGTGATAGGTTGCCTCCCGTACATGCCCAGACTGGGGATCAAACTCACAACCTAGGTAGGTGCCCTGACCAGGGATCTAACTTGAAACTTTTCTGTGTGCAGGGTGACACTCCAACCAGCTGAGCTACACAGCCAGGCCTCTATAGGATTCTTGGCCCTCCGGGGTTCACAGTCAAAAGCAGATGCAGTGGAATAAAGTGACTCATTGACCCCAGCGTGTTGGTCATTTGCCTGTGTGCCCCCACCCCCATGCCCTCTCTGCTCTGCACTACATTGCAGAAGCTACAGTTCCCAAGTTCCCTTGCATCCCTGGCCTGGAAACAGCTTTGACACGAGAGGCATGAGAGAAGACTGAGGGAGATGAAAGGGGGAGACCCTGCTACCTTTGCCCTCTCTCTCTGCTTTGGGTGCTTGGGCAGCATCTCCAGCAATGGCAGCTTCTACCCCATGGCTATAAGTTGCCTCCACAGGGGCTTCCCATGGTTTCAGCTTCTGCCAGGTGGCCCAGACTGGTTGCCAGTAATATCCCCATCTTATCCCTCCAGACCAGCGTCTTTGGAACTTCCTCTCCCATCTCTGTGTAACTAATCCCCTGTGTTCAACTCTCTCTATGTGAACTACACAGAGTGGTTTCTGTTTTCTGTCTGGACCCTGACTGATACAGCAAATGACAGAAATCCAATTCAACCAGCCAGGAAAGAACAGGAAAGCATTGCCTCACAGGAGGAAACCAAACTATGGGCCGGGACGCAGCTGAGTCTCGAAAGCGATTGCATCCAGAATTCTCTCATTGCTCATCTCTGATTCCCAATGCAGGCCACCTTCCCTGCCCCAGTAGGTTTCCTCCCCATGCCTTTGGGATGGCCTCCAACAGCTCTCAGACTCGCATCATTATATTAACACCAGAGGCAATGACTGCAGTTCCTTCGGTCCCAATTAAAGACATTGGATAAGAACTTTCATTGGCCTGGTTGGGGACATGTGCCCACCTCCACAACCAAGGGTCAGGAACCAGTTGACAGAGCCCACTACAATCACATGTTGGGGGGCACCAAAGAAAATGAGCCCTAAGACACCCCTTAAATGATCAAGCCTATCAGGAGTACGATCTCAAGGCAATGAGAGTGCAGGAAAAGAAAAGCAAGGCAGGGAAGAAAAGAAAGTGTGTTTCCAAGTTATCCACAGATTCACGAAAGCCTCACATTGACATAGGGTAGCTTAACACAACCTAGGCGTCTTTGCTGGGCCTGAGAACATCCTATGAGAGGGAGAAGAGAGAAAACCCTGTCTGCTGGGCCCCTCCTCTCACCTGTTCTCCCCAGAATGGAGGAAAGAGGGCCTCTGTGGATCAGGTCAGGTCAGATTCAGAACTCATCCCAGGGAGGGGACCACTAGCAGTAACTGAGCTGTGGCTACAACAGGTGAGGGTCTCCTAAAACAAGCCTACAAGAGAGGAAAGGCCAGCCAATCTGAAGTGATACAGACACTCGGTGATGGGGCGAAGGGACAGATCCTGAAAGAAGGAAGCCCTGGACCAAGAAGGAAAGGGTCCTACAGAGACAGAACGATAGGTTTAGAGGTAGGAACTGCCAAGTTGATCAAGAGGAGGAACCGACATTGTGTCTATTATATACACATCAAGAGCAAATAAAAGAAGCATGGGAAGTACAGAGAGAGGCTAAAAGGTGAGCTCTCTGGAGCTATGCAAAAGTTCTCTTTCTCTCATTCTTTCCCTTTTCTAAGCACCCGCTCTGTGCCAGATACCATTGCAGGTGACTGATACATGGTCTGTGCCCACACCCGCACATCCTGAACGCAAGCACTTCTCACCTCTGCCACCCTGACCAAGCCGTCATCATCTCCCCACTGGTCTCCCATACTCATCACCTAACGTGCCTCCCTGCTTTTCTCTCTGCACCTCTTCAGCCTGCTCTATCAGATCCTATTTGTTTTGTCCCAGTCTTCAAACATCCCGAAGGCTTCAAACAAAAGCCCCTACAAAGATCTGACCTCTAGGCCTCCTGCCATTCTCCCCTTCACTTCCCCCAGTCTCAGTCACACTGGTCATTTTGCTGTCCCTAAAGCCCAGCCAGCATGCCACACCTCAGGGCCTTTGCTTCTGCTGTTCCCTGTCCATGAACCACTCATCCTCCAGATAACCACCTTGGCCCATGCGGTCACTTCTTTCAGATCTCTGCTGTAAGTCATGTCCTCAGAAAGGCCTCCCTGATAACCTGAGACAAAATAACGCCTCTGCTTCACACTCTATCCTCTTAACCACCTTTAATATTCCCCACATACTGACATCAAATTGTGTGCATGCATGCATGAATGTGTGCATATTTCTCCCCGTTCTCCTTCCCCATTGGAATGTGAGCTCCATGCAGTTAGGGGCTTGTTAGATTCCCTACTGTGGCCAAAATAATGCCTGGCACTACCAGGCTCTCCATAAGTAGTTGTGCCATAAATGGATCAATCTGGTGGGAGATGGATTGATCACCATGGCATGACAAGTGCTAAAACAGGTGCAAGAACAAGTGGTCATCATCAAGAAAGTCTTAGGTCAAGTGCTTCAGCCAGAGCAGTCTGGGAAGTCCCAGGGGCCGTCAGCAGCTGGGATCCATACTGTCTGCAGTTTCCAAAGGCATTCAAGGACGATAGAAGACACTGATCAGACAAAGACAGCTGACGGAGAGGCCACACTATCGCCGGTGCAAGACAGTTCAAGACGAGCATCAAGGTGACGTCACTGAGGACCCATGCGTACAACACTGCTTACTGTCTCTTTGACAACTTGACCTCGATTGACAGGGTCAAAGTGGAGACTGAGAATCGCCTAGGTCAGCTGCCCTCCAGGACAGGTTAGAAAACTGAATCTCAAAGAAAGTAAATGACTTTTTTCCAGCTGTAACTGAGTTGGTGGCCAAACCCACCGTACAGATTTACAGACACTCTCAGTCTCTCAATTACTTAAGGGCTTTGGTCCTGGGGACATTCCTCCTTCCAGACAGATGTCTCTGAGAAACTTTCACACCAAGTTTCCCCAAGCTAAAAGGAAAGTTGGCTACTAAAAAGAAGCTTCATTGTATTTAGATTGAAAGCAACAGTGATTTGTCAGGAGACTGAGGGTTTTCTTACTCTTTAAAAAGAAAAAAAAAAAAAAGTTTTGTAAACATCACAAGAGCCAGGACCACCCTTGTCTGATTCATCATTGCATTGCAAGTGCCAACCAGGTGCCTGGCACATGTCTGGTACTCAGTAATTACGGTTGCCTTCATTGGTTTAGGAGATGAGAAAGCAATTCTTCTGGAGAAAAAGAGCCCGACGCTACATTTGCTATGCTCTCCATTGCACTCTCATATGGGAGGAAGGTGCAGAGAGAATTAAATTTCAGACGGGCAATGGGAGTCTTAGAATGACAAGCCAAAGGATGCCCCTGATTCAAAGAATTCGATTATGGGTTTAAAAGCAACAGCTTTTACCAATCAGCACTCGGGAGTTTTTTTCAATTTAGAGAGTAAGAAGAGTTCAGGTGAACCTTGGGAGACGTTCATCGCCTGTAGGTTCGGACTCCCGTGAGTATACACCAAGCCATGCCTTACTCAAGCTCTAATTATGAAATTATCAACATTTTCCGACTGCATCAGTGTCAGGGAAAAGCTACCTCATCATACTGAGGAATTCGCCTCTTTTTTTTACTTGCTTTTTAAGAGTTCAGTTTACTCATAAATGGTTTTAATAAACGGTTCTGCTCATTTCCAATACGTGGGAGTCAGGCATCACTAAGGGCCACCACTGTCTCATGCCCTAAGAGCAGCTCATTTCTTTTAAGACAGGAACAAACTCCTTATAAGATGAGTCAGTACATCAATACATGTGCCAGGCTGTGAGCATCCCAGTGGAAGATGGGGACAGCACCGCCCTCAAAGCCAGACAAGAGGGGCCCCCACCCTGGACCATTCCTAAAGGCCCCAATCTGCTCTTTTCCTGGCCTTGATGTTCTCCACAGGGCAAGGTTTAAGGGGGCAAAGGAAATGAGCCAGCCCTAAAGCTCAGCACTTCCTTCTGAACTCATTCTGGGTACCTGTGCAGGCCTCTGCCGAGGTTTCTCCCACGACTGGACCAAACCACCTCACTAGTAGGTATACACCTAGGCTTCAGGGGTGGCCACGCTGGGCTCTGGGGGTGCTACTTCAGGGCACAAGCCTACAAAAGGGGCTAGGACTGGAGCGCCCAAATCCCAGAGCAGCAAACCCACTTCCTCAGGACTCGCCCCAGCAGAGCCCTCCCTGAGTTTGAGCTGCCACCTTCCCCTGGCAGAGGGAAAAAGAGTTTCCTGGGGAGTGGAGTGAATTGCCAAGGTCACTGCCATTGGGCTAGCCATTTCCAAAGCAGGCAGAGAGGGAGATGAAGTCAAAGAACTTGTGCAGGGAGAGGGAAGGAGGACGAAAGGGACTTCAGAAGGGCCCAGAGAGGTCACCCTCCTTGGATGTGGTTCTCTTCAAGGCTTGGAAGACTTTCGAGAGATGGGGAAGAGGGTGAGGGAAGAGGGCAGATGCGGTCCTGGTTTTCCGGAACCTTGGAGCCAGTGGTTGGAAGAGTGGGGTTTGGCTCCACATCAGGTGACAGACAGCAGGGGCAGCTGGGCCCAGGGGAGCTCGCAGAGCCCTGGAGCTACAGACACGACTGTCAGGGCCACCGCTACTGACAGCAGCAGGCCCACTTCTGCGTTAGACTCTGTGCCTGAGGCCCACGCTATTTGCGAGGCCCTCAGAAATGTGTTTGGTTTAGTTTCACTAAAAATCAGTATAATAGAAATGAATATATAATCATGAATTCAGCGTGAATTGTATATTTCTTTATACCAATGTAGTCTTAACATAAAATGTTTAATATTTTTCGGCCCTGACTGGGATGCTCAGTGAGTTGAGCACCATCCTGCAAACACAAAGGTCAACAGTTTGATTCCCAGTCAGGGTACATGCCTGGGTTGCAGTTTCAGTCCCCAACTGGGGCCATGCAGGAGGCGACCGATTGACGTTTCTCCCTCACATCGATGTTTCTCTCCCTCTCTTTCTCCCTCCCTTTCCCTCTCTCTGAAAATAAATTAATAAACTCTTTTAAAAATATATTTTTTCTATGGAGGAAGGGAGCCACTAGAACACAGTATTTTAGGCCTGCCCAAATCAGCAACCGTCCATCCGTCAGCAGCCGTCCGTCTCGAGAGACGATGGCGTAGCTTCTTGAGAGTCTATCTGCACCGCCGAGAATGGCTGTGCAGTCCGACTCGGGAGTGACAATCCCTGCCGCACTTGTTACAGGTGAAGGCAGATGGCTGTTGTTGCTGCTGTTGACGCTGCTTCCGCCTCGATCTTTTCTGGACCGCCTCCTCGTTGCGCGCAGCCTCCACGCGTGACGTACCTTGCCTGACCGCGAGCCTCCAGGCTAGGCGGTCGTCTGCTTGAACTTCCCATGTGTTGAGATTGATGGAGCATTGTGTCATGTCCTTTTTGCAGATGTCTTTGAACCGCAGTTTTGGGCGCCCTGTCATCCTCTGGCCTTCTGCTAGCTCGCCGTAGAGGAGGTCTTTGGGAATACGGCCTGCATCCATTCTTTTGACATGGCCGAGCCACCTGAGGCGTCTCTCACTAAGAACTGCATGCAAACTGCTCATGTTGGCTCACTTCAGCACCTCGATGTTGGGGACCTTATCCTGCCAGGCGACATGCAGGACACGTCGCAGGCACCTCATGTGGAAGCTGTTGAGTTTCCTTTCGTGCCTTGCGTAGGTGGTCCACGTCTCGCTGCCATAGAGGAGAGTGCTGAGTACGCAGGCTTGGTAGATGCGCAGTCTGGTTTTCTCAGTGAGGCTGGAATTGTTCCACACTCGCCGGTTCAGTTTGGCCATAACTGTGGCTGCCCTGGCGATTCTCCGGTTGACCTCCAAGTCAACTGACAGAGAGCTTGAGATGGTGGACCCGAGGTAAGTGAAGTCGTTGACAACCTCCAGGGTGTATCCGTCGATGGTGATGCATGGGGGAGTCCCCGTGCCTTGAGCCATAACGTTCGTCTTCGTCAGGCTGATGGCTAGTCCGAACTCCTTGCATGCGTGGGAAAGGCAAGTGACTAACTGCTGGAGTCCGTCTTCGGAGTGTGATGTCAAGGCTGCGTTGGCGGCGAAGAGCATCTCACGGATGAGCACCTCTTTGACTTTGGTCTTGGCTCGTAGACGGGCCAGGTTGTAGAGCTTGCCATCGGATCTGGTGTGAATGAAGACACCCTCGCTGCAGTCCTTAAAGGCGTATTGGAGGAGCATGGAGAAGAAGATTCCGAACAGCGTAGGCGCGAGGACGCAGCCCTGCTTTACTCCGCTGCTGACTGGGAAGGCCTCAGAGGTTGCGCCGTTGTAGGACACCGTGCTGTGCATGTTGTCGTGAAAGGACATGACCACAGCAAGCAGATGTGGTGGACAGCCAATCTTCCGTAGCAAGCTGAAGAGTCCGCTTCGACTGACCAGATCAAACGCCTTCGTGAGGTCGATAAAGGTGAGGTAGAGTGGTTTATGCTGCTCGTGACACTTCTCCTGCAGCTGGCGTAGGGAGAAGATCATGTCTACTGTTGATCGGCCAGCTCTGAAGCCACACTGGGACTCTGGGTAGACGCGGGAAGCAAGGGTCTGCAGGCGGGCAAGAGCGACCCGGGCGAATACTTTGCCGATGACGCTGAGGAGAGAGATGCTCCGGTAGTTGTTGCAGTCGCTGCGGTCTCCTTTGTTCTTGTACATGGTGATAATGTTGGCGTCTCTCATATCCTGGGGGATGTAACTCTCCTTCCAGCAGAGACAGAGTAGATGGTGGAGCGGCTGTAGCAGGACTGGTTTCCCGCTCTTTAGGATTTCTGGAGGGATTCCGTCGCTTCCTGGTGCTTTCCCGCAAGCGAGGCAGTCGATGGCTTTGCCGAGCTCTGCCGCAGTAGGTGGGGTGTCTAGCTCCTCCATGACTGGTAGGTCTGGGATGGCGTTAAGAGCAGTGTCTGTTACGGTGTTCCTCGTTGCGTACAGCTCGAGGTAGTGCTCGGTCCACCGCCGCATTTGCTGTTCCTGGTCAGTGATGACCTCACCTGTCTTGGACTTAAGGGGGGCGATCTTGGAGGGGATTGGGCCTGTTGCCTTCTTGATACCCTCATACATTCCTCGTGCGTTGCCTATATCGGCGGCTTCCTGGATGCTTCTGCACAGGTTTAGCCAATAGGTGTTGGCACAGTGGCGGGCGGTCTTCTGGACTTTGTTCCTGGCAGCCCGTAGAGCTTGAAGTGCACTGGGAGTGGGCGTGGCCTTGTAAGCCAGTAGGGCCTTCCAAAGGCATAGAAAGAACTGAGTGAGGGTCTCTGGAACAATCTAAAAAGATGCCCATCCAGAATTGGAGAGGAAAGAGAAGAGAAGGAAAGCACTAAGGACCACCATGGCCCAGGGAAAGACAACTTGTAAAGGTCTCCACTCCAGCGAGCTGGGGGGTAGAAGGTCGCAATCTTGTATCCTCCGCGAGACAGGTTGGTTCATCTCCCTGCCTGCATCAGCATGCCCTCCAGAGGTCATTGCATTCATCCCTCTGCCTCCAGGCAAAACTACTAAGAACTCCCAGGGACACCAGGGGACCTGCATACTTTTAAGGTCTCAGCCATTTTTTCTCTCCCTGTGCACTTTAGACAGTTCACAAATATGTCTCAGAAATTATGTCAAAGCCACAGAACTTTCTGGTGATCCAAAAGTGCCACATTGGCCTTTGTCCCCTTCTTTCTTTCTTGCCACTCCCCACTCATATGACTTGCACCTCCGAGCTCCGACCAACAAAAGACCCTCATGGTAGGAATTTAATTCACAGAGACCAGTTTTCAAACTTTTTAAAAAGTCACGGCTGATTTTTTGTTTGTTTGTTTGTTTTTTTACCTTTTTATGTTAGGGTGAAAAATACCAGTTAATTTCAGACCAACAACCTGTCTTTCTAAAATATGACTTTATTGGACTTAAATCAACCAAATGCTTTGTTTTAAATTTCCCAAACCAAGCAACATGAGCGGATCCAGGCTCTAAGTTTCATACCCTCCTCCCAACCAGCTCATCTCTGATGCGGAACACAAGGAAAACCAAACAAATGGGAGAGGAAGGGTGGGCAGAACAAGGCTCATCCCTTCCAGGCCAGCTGCCTGATTTCCATCAGGCCAAGCCTGAGATGTTTGTGGTCCAGCCACATGGTTGATTATGATTTGGAGGCTGATGGGGCTGCACCGACGCCTGCAGAAGCTAGAACCTTCTGGTAGCTAGCCACCCACATTTGGAGGCAAGCAGAACTCAAAAATAATTATGAGATTAAAGCATCGATCAGCCAACATCAGGGCTGTGTACAAAGAACCTTAGAAATGGGTTATTCAAAAGATCCAGCTTTAGAAATCAGCACGTAGATTTGGAGAAATAAAGCACCTTGCCCAGCGGGCAGCAGGGTGGGACTCATTCTAGCCAGGCCTGGAATCCAGCGGGCACCACCCCACCCCCACTCGCCTAGGCTATTTCCATTATGTCACTTTCCTCTGTCACCCCCACTGAGTCCCCAGGCAGCCAAGGAAAAAGTTCTGGGTCTCTACGGCCCTCACATTTGAAGTATCAAAAATAAGCAGAACCCAGATTGTGTCCCACACCCACCTTCTCCCACTCAATAATAGCTAAATGAACGCAGCCGAATGTGTCCAAAGAATTTCACTCTGGGGCCAAACCCAGAGATGGAAACTTTTAGCCTGAGGAGGGAATTTAGCAGGAAGCAGAGCAAGTGGAAACAGAAGGGAGAAATTAGGAGGCAATGAGAGGGGCATCGCGGTTTCTGCACATCCAGCCCATGAGATCTGGCACCATGCTGGCTCCAACCTGCAATTTACCCCCCAGGTGGGGCATCAGCTGCCACATCACAGGCAAGTACATGGTGCCCTGGCAGGTCAGCACTGGCCTCCTTCCTGTGGGGCCTGGGTGCAGAGTCTCTGGCCTTTGTCCTGTGAAACTGGCCAGTTCATCATCACCCTGCCCCTTTCTTTCAGAGGTATCACTGAAAGCTCTGAGCTGGGCTTCCTAGGGGTCTTGCCAGGCCTGATCTGATGTGGAGGACAGGGTGCCAAAGAGTCTACAGGGCCCCTCGCTGGCCCCAGAGGACACTGACCAAAGTCTTTCAGGCAAGAAGCCTATCAGAATTGCAGTTGAGAGAGCGGGGAGAATCTGGTAGAGAGATGGCTGGCCCACCCGGTCTTGTAGGGCTTGAGACTCTGAGGGGCCCAAAAGGGGACTGGGGGGGGGGGGCTGGTCCCCAGAGGAGAATGGTGTAATTCTGAGGCCCAGAGAACTTCTAGATGAGGAGCCCTCTTGGCAGCCTGCATTTCTGTGGGTCCTGCTCATCTTGGAAACCACAAAGCCAAAATGTAAAGGAATCTATTTTCTAAGGAAAACACATACTTATACATTCTGAGTAATTTCCCGTGGAACTAGGAAAAAATAAGCACAACACCCCAAATGGTTTTTCGCTTACAAATGGTTTCAAGCAAAGAGAAGTGGGAGAAGAAAATATAGGGTAGGGGGAGGAAACTCTCTCCTGCTTCCAAACCTCAGAAACAGCCTGGAGGCTTTAGGGAGCTGGAGCATCAGGGAGGGATGGGAAGGAATGGGGTGTGGGAGAGAGCCAGGCATGGCGGTGAGGTGCCCGGACCCAGGGGCCTGCTGGCTCCTCTTCTAAGAACTCCTTGTCACCCTCAGAGGACTGAAGGGTTGCATGTCTCACACAGAAGGGGGTTTTCCAGCAACAGGGAAAGAACATGGAACCACATGCCATAAGCTCCAGCCCAGGTCTGAGGCCGGGTGCATTGTGGGAGTTAGCCATCCAATGGTGTGCAGGCAGGATACAGGTGCAAGCAGTAGTCATGTGGCCATAGACTGGTAGAACAGACTGGAGATTGGCCAAGGGCCAAGGAAGGATGGTTACCTGGGGTGGCATTGGTTGGGAAGACAGGCGTTGCAGATCACAAGCATCACTCCAAAGAAACCATGAAAGAGGAAATGGGTGAGTAGAGAACAGTATAGTGGTGGACAAGTTGATTCCCTTTCCTAGGCTGGCTCAGCCCCCCCATAAAACAATGGGTACACCATTGATTGCTAACATCCCATACTAGTCCATGTTAGAGACAATTGGGGGGAAGGTTTACATAATTGGGGGTAAGGGTTTGAGAGCCTGGAGCATAGTTACTTGAGAGCCAAGAGAACTTGGAACAGCTAAGACTCCATTTGCTCTGCAAATCAGCCCCAGGAAGAACATCCTGACTGGCAGGGGTCCTGTGTTATTCATAGTTTGGTGGCTCCAGCATTTGAGCAGCTGGCCTGGATTTGCTCTAGCAGAAGATCCATATCATGTGGGAATTTCCAGGACCCCCATTCTGCCTGGGTCAGACTAGAAGTTTGTATTTCCCCAGCCAGCAATGACCAGCCTGCTCCATACATATAGCACGTTACTGGTGACAAGCCCTCTGGCTTCTCCTACTTCATTGGACCCTCACAGCAGCCTGAGGAGGAGGGATGAATCCTCATTCCCTCTTTACAGATGCCCAGCAGAACCCGGAATGAGCCCATGTCTCCTGCCTCCTTCCCAAAGAAAACATCACATAGGCCCATGGATGGGTGTCGTCCCAGGTTGTGACTGGTTAGGGGGCAGAATGCCAAGAATGGGGACCTGATTCTGTCCTCTGCATATCTCCCAACCCTCTAGCTCAGGTCCCAGTGGAAGGTGCTAGAGACAACAGAGCTCCATGGCAAGGACACTAGACTTCCCTGAGCCTCAGTTTCCTCTTCTATAAAATTACAGATTGTACCAGATTAATATAATAGTTTGTATTATGTTAGAATCAGATCCTTGCTCTTCCCCAAATAAATCTTACTCTAAATGCTAACGTAAAAACAAAGAAAGCTGGGCCATTCCAAATGAACCCACCCAGCGACCTAACAGAGCTAGGTGCTCATCGAACCTCCATGCATACCCTGAGTCCCCACCAAAGGACCAACAACAATGCAGAAAAGTCTGAAACCCACTTCATCTTGCCCCACGGGGACACTTAAGGGGTAGAACTTCTTGAAGCCTGACCTGGGCCTCTTCTCTCTTGTTACATCTCCCTAAATGCTCAGTGACCATTAAACTGCTGTTGACTCCCAAATTTTAATTCCAAGCCACAACAAATGCCTACCCAACACCTTCCCTTGGCTGTCTGTTTTAGTAACCTTCTGCTGCATAATGAAGTACCTCAAAATGGAGTGGCTTAGAAACAACGAATGCTCGTTATCTTGCAGTTTCTGAGAGTCAGGAATCCAGGAGCACTGTAGCCGGCTGGTTCTGGCTCAAGGTCTCTCACGTGGTAAGAATCAGGATGTCAGCTGTGGCTGTGGTCATCTGAAGGCTTGACTGGGGCTTCAGGATCCACTTCCAAGAGGGCCCACTCATGTAGCTGTCGGCTGGAGGCCTCCGTTCCTCACCACATAGATGTTTCACAGCGTGGCAGTGACTTCCCCCATAGTGAATGACCCAAGGGAGAGGAACAAGGTGGAAGCCATGATGCTCATTACAACCCAGCCTTGGAAGTCATACATCTTCATCATCACTGTATGCTAGTTATCAGAAACAAATTACTAAATTTAGCCCACAATGATGGGGAGGGGCATCAAGCTCCACTTATTTTTTTTTAAGTATATTTTACTGAATATATTGTTACAATAGTTCCAATTTTTTCCCCTATGCTCCCCTCTTCCCAGCACACCCCTCCCCCAGCAATCCCACCACCCCCAGTTCATGACCATGGGTCGTGCATACAAGTTCTCTGGCTTCACCCTTTCCCATATTATTCTTTTTAAAAAATAATTAATTAATTAGTTAATTAATTTTTTATAACAATAAAAAATAACAATCCCCCCTCTCAGACTTAAGACCCTTTATAATCTTATAAAGGATAATGTGCGAAGGTCTCGAGCTCCTCTAGCTGCTTCAAGCTGGACATGGTCATCATCCTACCTACCCTTGGGTCCAGAAATCCCTAATACGAGTGGGGCTCTGGAGGGGAGGGTGGCCTTCCCACATGGGGAAGGATCGTGCAGACTCCAGGGCAGTTGGCTGTCCGCGGACCACAATGTGCTTGGTTTAACAGGCTGGCATCCTTGTTGTGTTCAGTTGGATGAGTATTTCTTCTTTAAATCTTCATTTGCTGGACTTCCATGCAGTTTGATTTTCTGGAACTTCTGATTGTTTCTAGCATTGAGGTAGTTGTGTTCCTTCTTAGTTGTGGAGGGAGACGCAGCGCGTCTAAGCACCACCTGTTGAAAAAAAGAATAGCAGAGAATTTTGAAACCAGGGCCTATTTTAAAACCAGGGCACTGCCCAAGACCAATCGTATGAACATCTCCCCCAAACCCAATCTCATTCCACTGGTGCCTGTTAGAGCAACTGATGCGCAGAAGCACAGCCGGAGCCCGGGGGCCCCTCCCCTTCTACGTTAACACCCCCTCGTAGCTAATCCAGCACCAGGTCCTCTCACGCTCACCTCCTAACACCCAGCTCCTACAGAGCGGCCAACAGAGCTTTGCAAAATGCACTTTTGATCACATGCAACACCCACCCTCCACTGCCACTGCTTAAAACAGCTTCCTGTCGCTTTGCGTATGGAGAAGAAGCCTACTCTGGCCAGCATGACCCTTGCACACAGCAACGGCCTCCTCTCGGGTGAGGTCCCCCCTTTCTGCTTCTCAGCCCGCCCTCAAACACACCACTCTCCCGCTCACCGCAGGGGCTCTGCCACGCCGCGCCCCCGTCCTCCCTCACTCCACCTTCACCCACCTCCTAGGCTCCCCTCGAGCGCTCTTGTCCAAGGAAACCCTCTCTGACCTCCTAATTTCCTCAGCACACACACGACAGTCTGGGGCGACTCAATCGATCTCTCTGTCTCCTGGGGGACACTTCACTCGGCACAGAGACCACACCTGCCTTTCCTCCCCACTGCTTCCACAGCTCCTGAGCCAGTGCCTGGCACCGGGTTGGTCTTTAGAAACTGTTTATGAAACCAGTAACTGGAATATTCCTTCAGGTGCTCACAGCAAGGGTTCCAAGACCCAGGGACTGGCCGACAGAACAGTACCCGCCCTCCACCGCTCACTCATCCTTCCTCACCCACCCTGAAGGTGCTGACTCATCAGGTTCCCCTCCTAGCTGGACCACCCCTCACAGCTGGATAAGCATAAATGGATACTGGGCCCCCCTGGGAACACTGGAAAGGGGGCTGCCTGCCTCACCCCAGGACTGGCTGCGGCTCTCCACACCTCTGAGGAAGTGATGGGTGGGTTTTCTCCATGGCCTCCTTGCATGCCTGGGAAAGGCTCACATTTGCCAGGCTTCCTCGAGGCTAGAGTTCCTGGCAGTCCAAACCCCTGGCCTTCTCCTCAACTGCCCTCCCGGAAACAGGGATCAGAAGTCACATTCACTCTCCCTTCAGTTTCCTTCTTCGCTCAACTTGAGCCGCATCTCAGGGATGCCTTCCTCATCCAGCTCGTCCACCCAGGCACTTCAAGAGGCAGCACAGGGTGGCACAAAGAGACCACCGCCTAGATTGGTGACCAGCCTGATTATGGCCGTGGGAAAAGCCCTTTTATTAATCTGAGAAAATACTCTGACTCCTGCCTGCTTCTTCCCCATACGTAGTGACTCAGGCCAGTACTCAAGCTCAGCTTCTGCAATGATCTCCAAGTTACTTCTTTCGCCTCTTTCCCCAGCCATCTCCGATGCTGGTGACACCCTGTCACACAGAAAAGGCTGCTGCTCCTCCTTGGAAAGATTGTGCCATGGTTCCAAGCTGGATGCAAAAATCCAAGTCTGGCCCAGAGAGAGGAGAGAGGCCGCTTCCCACGTGAGGTTCACACAAAGACCCTGTTTTGTCCAGGACCTCCCCAGTTGCCCTCTTCAGCCCTTCCTGTCCACATGTGCATGTCTTTATTTTGGCTCTCTTTACCCCCATGCCTGCTGCTGGTGTACGTCCTGTTAGGACCCTGTCTGGGTTTCTGATGTCTGAGGCTCTCCTGTTCCCAGCACTAGAATCACCTTACCCCACTTGCAACTCATTGTCCCAAGTCCTAGAATGAATCTTAGCAGAAAGCCAAGACAGAAAAGGAGTTTGAGCCCCTTTTTCCCTTGCCCAGGACAGTTTCCAGTGCCCTTCAAGCCATCAGCCCCTTCCCAGCTCTGCCTGCTGGTCTCCCTCCTGCCTGGGGCCTGTCCTGAGCCCGTCTTAACACCCTGCTTTGAAACAAGCCCCAGCAGCCCAGACCCTGTCTCACTCTCATTCTGGCTCTTGCTCCAGGCCCTGCTGTCAGCTGGCAGACATCCCTGGACCTCCTGATCTTCTGAAGGTCACCTGCTCAGAGCCCCAGGAGGTAGGTTCCTGGGGTGACACCTGACTCCCTAGCCTGGTGCCCTATCCACTCACCCAGACCATGACCTTCTATCACTTGTGTTTCAGCCTGAACCACCCTCCAGAACAGTCTACCTTCAGTTTTCTCTTTGCTTTTTTCCTCATTTATAAAAGGTCTCCCTCAGTTTGTTCCATACAGAGGGAGGAGTGAAAATATTCAGCAAAATACCCCTCATCAAACATTTCTAGGTCCCAGAGTAAACTTGGAAGGGACTTCTAGCTCTTTCTCTAAGATATAATGTTCCTTTCTTTATATTCCTGTACTCAAATTATTTATTCATTTAATAAAATTTTATATTAAGGACATAATCTGTTCCTGCCTTTACTTGGTGCACTAGGCTTAAAGCAGTGATCAAACAGATGGGAAGGCCTGACCTCTTAGGGTTTGCAGCCCAGGAGAGCCAGAGCCAAAGTGCAAAGAGAGCATTCTGTCCGCCTGATCGCGAGGCCTCTCCACTTACCAAGTGCAGTCAACCTTTCTGGGCCGCCATCTTGAATCCCAAAGAATCAAGTCCGTTATTGTCTTCTTTGAAGCTCGCCTCCTGTTGTAGCTATTGCTTCCCATGGTTTTCCCTTCAGGGGAAGGACAATAGTGCCCCCTGGGGCTCTTCCAATGTCTCAATCACTTTTCCTCCCCCCTTCTAGGCACCTCCTCCTCTTCCTGGGTCAGAGTCCCCAGTAAGTGCTTTTACCCAGAGGAACATCTGTCTGCCCCCACCCCCACCCCGCGCTAACCCATCCCCCTTCTATTTTGTCTCATCAGCATGGCTAGCCTGTGCTGCCCTGGAGGAGACTTTCTCCTCCCCAAAGGCAGCTGCTGGAATCCTCAATGACAGGGGAGCAAGCATTTCCCAGTCCTTCGCCAGCCCTCAACAGAGCTGGCCTAGGGCCCATGCAAGCATCTTGGGAGACAAAAATCAACTTTCCTGGACCCAGCCTTCCTCTGGCTTTCCAGTGAAAAGCCCACAGCCTCCACAAGCTGCTGGCATAGGCTCTGGAAAGGACATACAGGACAGTAAACAGGACTGTGTATGTCCTGCTGCCTGTAGGCTCCACGGGACAAAAGCCTGGCCTTTTCACAGGAGCAGGCCTACACACGCACTCTCCTACACGTACATACGCAACCTGGGCCAGGTATGGACTTTGGCAGCCCCAACTCCCTGGGCAGCCTGATGAGTCCTAAGGGCTGAGGTCAGGACAAGGGTTGGGACCAGCAATGACAGATACCATAATGCCACGTGCCATGGACTCTTCCCTCCCACACTTTTTTCCCTCTCAGATACGGGCTGATCCCTCAAGATCATAGGACCCTGGCATAGGCAATAAGAAATTTCACACTTCTCTCTTTTCCCCCATGCACACACTCAAAAAGAGAGTTGTTCGCCCTCATAGGCCAAGCAACCAGCCAGATGTCAGGGCCCAGGTGATTGGGTGGCTGGGGCCAACCTCACCACAGCCTGGACTTCCTTAGGCTCCTGCACTATGCCTGGGGCCCTCCAGACCTAGTTGTGGACCATTATTAGCACTAGCCAACCTCTGCAGGGGCTGCATGTGGAAGGAGAGGACAGACTAAGCAGATAAGTGTGGTTCTCCCTGTCATTCACAAGACACAAAGGGGCTGCTACAGAAATTTAAATGGACCTCTGGCCCAGGGGTTGCAAACTTGAACCCTGTCAAAGAAAGACTGCAGGATGGTCACATCTCCCCTCACCAAGTTTCTCCTTCCCTGGTTAGAACAGTTTGGAATGAAAGAGCTTGGGTTGATTCTTACACAAACCAGCTCAGAGCCATTATCCAGAGTGACCCAGAAAAAGAAGCGAAGGAAAGAACAGTGGCTTTAGGAGACCAGATATACTGAGAGGAGAAAGGGGGGGCAATGAGTTTGTGATGATCCCACTGACCTTGGAAACCCAATAAGGCTCAGAGTTGAAGGGCAGTGGGTAAAGGTGTTAAGAAGTCCCAACTGAAACGGTGGTGGCTGAGGCATTGCAGGCACTTCTCAAGGAGGCAGAGAGGGATTTAAGAGGGACCAGTGAGTAGACATCATCTTTCCTGTAGATCAGTGCCAAAGAGGTTACCATCCAGGCTGAGGAGGAAGAGATCCCAGCTTCCACATCCCAGCCAGGGGGTGGGTGGGGCAGGGATGGAACATGACTCTGGGAGTCCTGTCGGTTCTCCCCTCAGCAGGAAGTGCTAGGAAGGAGTGAGGACCAGCTCAGGAGGAGAGAGGGTCCAGCCAGCCCTTCGCTTTTGCCCGTATAGCTTAGGTCTTGAGCCTCAGCTGCCCCAGCCCCTAGCAGACAGGCCCCTGTGGCACCTCTCAGAACAGGAGTCATTACACAAAGAGTACAGGCAAGTAGAAGGGATCCAGGGACATGGCTCGAAATGAGCTCCTTCGTCTGCAACAGGGAGGGGCGGGACAGGATCAGCATTCTTTATGCCACCCCACACATATTTCAACCAGAACACTTCCTTTTATCTTTTTTGTTCATCCAGTGGGGTTCCATTTTAGCTTTCACTTAAGGGAAGGCTGCACAGCTAATGCAAACCTCTGGGCCCGATGATGCCCGAGGATCATACATCTCTGATGTATGCCGTCTCGCCCCCTGCTGCCTCACCCAGCACCCCCAGGTCCTAGAAGTCAGAGCTGACAAGCTAGGCCCCTCAGGGTCCTCTCTGTACACCCTAATAATCACTTTCACCAACTGCCATCAACCCATCTTTGAGCGTGGGTGCAGGGCCCCCATCCCTGCATCCCTAAGGCCATTGTTACGAGGGAGCACACCCTTATGCCTCGCAGGTCGTTCAGGATACCCCAGAGAGAGCCTGGCTGCTGAGGCTCCTGGGAGCACAACCGAATGCCATTGGCACACTCCTGGGGCCAGGTTTCACCTGCCCTCCCAGCTGAAGTGGACACTCGCTGATCATGAGCCCCAGCCGGTCCCCAGTGACTGGGTGAGGGGGCCGCTGCGTCTCTTCAGCTATAAAAATGAGGGGTTTGGGTTAGCAATGTTTCCCAGAATATGACTGAAGAAACTCTAATCCCTTTAGAAACTCCATGGAAAGAGGTTTCTCTGGACAAGTAATCCTGAGAAATGCTGCCACTGTCCCAACCCTCTTGGAGCTCCCCGTTGCCCACAGGGTACCAAAGGCTCTGAAGATCCTACGGTGTGCATGGATGGACCTGGAGATTTCATGCTAAGTGAAGTAAGCCAGTCAGAGAACAACAAATATCACATGATCTCACTTATATATGAAATCTGATGAACAAATAAACTGACAAACAAATAACACCAGAGGCACAGATATGTGGAACAGACTGATGGATCTCAGAGAGAGGGAGGTGGGGAACTGGAAGAGATAAGTCAAAAGACATATATGCCTGTATGCATAACCCACGGACACAGACAACAATGTAGTGAAGGCCTGCGTGGGGGTGGGGGGGGAGTTGGGTGGAAGGGGGAAAGGGGGTGGCAGAATGGGGGACATCTGTAATAATGTCAATTTTTTTTTAATTAAGAAAAGTTCCTACAGTGCAGAGGAGTGAAAAAGACAGTTAACTTCAGGTGATGTTGGTTTCCACGCAGGGTTTCTGTTCTTTATCTCCAACCCTTTGGGTAAGGCACTCTCATTAACCTCATTTTATAGAAAAGGAAACTGAGGCACAGGTTTTTCAGATATGAAGTGGCAGAGCCAGGATTTAGAACCAGGTAGTCTGACTCCAAGAGGGAACTTGCAGGGGGCCACTCTGTGAAGTGGGACAAATGTAGCCAGCACATTGCCGCCTGAGGTCAGCTCTCTTTTCCCCCAACTGGAGACACTGGGCTTCAGGTGGAAGGTTAGGCTCTTCCAACTCTCCAGACCTGAACATTCTCTGATCTTATCCTGGTGGTCACGCTCTGGGACAGCCTGTGTAGGAGAAAAGTTTGGGGACAGGTGGCTGTTTCAGCACCTCTCATGTTAGATCCGAGCAGGTGACTGCTGCCTCCTCTTGCTCAGCATGTGGCTCTCATGAAGTCTGCACAGATATGAAGACAAGACCCCCCAAAAAAGCCCTTTTGAAGAAATTACCTGGACCAGGATGTGGGTGCAAATCCAAAGATGAAAAGAAAAGTTCGACTATCGGGGCTCCCATCAGCCTGCCCCAGAGCTGCAAGCCTCTGTAGCAGCTGGTCTGTGCTGAAGTCTGGGTCAAGGGTCACATGCGTGGTTTGGGGAAACAAGCCAGTGAAGGGCAGGGAGCATATTCGGGGTCAGTCTTCCCAAGCTCCTGCTTGGTCTTCCTCCTCACCTGCGCCACGTTGGCATTGAGAGGGAGATAAGGACTTACCTGTTTCCTCTGTGGGGTTTCCTCTCTCACTGGGCAGGGGCACTGTCATCCTCAACTTGGGGGCTCCAGCCTGCCCCAGGTCTGAGAGCCCCGACCCATGTCACCTTCTTGTTCTCTTTACAAAGCTTATCTCAGCTGGGTCTCCTTACTAACGGTGGTGCTCTGCCTCTCCTTCTCTCTCATTCTCTTTCTGATTTCATAGACCTCTCACAGTGAGGCAAGCACCTAGGTGGTCTCAGAGGTACTCCTGTCCACAGTCTCTAAAGCTGTGTCCCAGGACATTAACAAATGTTTCACAACAAGTGTCCCAGGTTCAAACCCAACATTTGGGAGGCTCTGGGCCAAAAGGAGCAGAGCAGAGCCACACAGTGGTGACATATGTGGGCTCTGCAGACAGATGTCTGAACAGCACTGGACTTCACCCTTCCCTTCTCTGTGTCTTACTGTTCCTAATATTGTAAAAGGAAAATGATAATCATTGTACCTTCCTTGTAAGTTGCTGTGTGCATTAAAGAAGGTGCACAGGAAGTCACTGAACACATGGCTCTCAATATTGGCTCTTACCATCCTTCTGATGTGAGGCAAAGGGAGGCCTCTAGAGTCCCCAGGAAAATGACAGTACCACTGGCAGACACACAGCCTTCGTGGTCTGGCCCGATGCCTGGGGGCATGGTGAGAACTTCGGGCAGGCGAGAGAGAAGTTTGGTCCCATCACCAGCTGCGGGAAGACCCAGTGGCAGATCCTTCGCCACCCTATTTTGCAGATGAGCAAACTGAAAGAGCCAGCACTGGGACCCTTGGCCCTCAACCCCAAGTCCAGCGATCTTGGTTCATCAGCAAGCCAAATTGGAGTTTAGCAGAACTCACCAAGGGGTGCCAGGGAGCAATGACTGGAAGAGAAGGCAGGAGGGATTCAGGGCACCCCTCCTCCATGACCCGTCCTCCGGGGGGTCTCTGCCTGGGTGCCAGGCCTCAGCACTGACCAGTCCTGCAATTGTCCCAGCTCCGGTTTTTCCAAATTCTGCCTCTCCCCGTCTCCCTCCCCCTGGAAAGCCATCGCAGGCAGGCCTCTCCCAAGCCTCTGTTTACAAAATTATAAGCTTCCTTTGTCCCCAGCCTCCTCTGGTTACAATAATATTCCTCAGCTCTTCGGAGCTTTCGGGGGCCTGGAAAATGTGACTTCACTCCTCAGGGATTTTCTGCCTTAACAAAACGGCCTTGGAGAAAGAAAAAGAAAAAAAGAACATTTCTGTCCATCCTGGGTAGAAAAGGCACCAGCACTCCTGACTCTGAGCCCAGCTCCCCCTGCTCGCCTTAGAACCCACCCAGTCTTAGACACTGAAGAAAAGTGTCCAAGACAGAAAGTAAACTCAGCCTGCCTTGCCATTCCCTGATTAGACTGATTTATTATTCCAGTGCTTAGTTATTTGCTCAATCAGCCAACTACGTACTTGCTCTAAGTTCTTTAACAGAGGTGCCGGAGTCTGGCCCCCTGGGTGCCTATGCTGGCTCTGCCACCCGCTTGATTCTTTACTTTGGGTGATGAACCACCTCTCCAAGCCTGTTTTCTCACCTGAAAAATGGAAACACTATAATGCCAACCTTACGGGGCTGTAGCAAGGACTAAGGAGATGAAAGACGCAAAGAGCTTCAAAGCAGGCCCAGCAGGTGGTAAGCACTCAATAAATGGTGGCTATTATTGAGGTCATTCATTCCAGCAAACCTTTGCCAAGAAGACCTACGATCTCAAGGGACCTGCAGTCTAGAGATCAGGCCCTGCATTCTCCTTGCCTCGCCCACTGAGTCTGGCTGTGAGCAGTGGCAAGACTGCGATTGGCTCATGGCCGAGAAGAAGGGCTCCCGTAGCATTGGCTCTGGTCAACGCTCTATAGGGGAGCTACAGGAAATTCAGAAACAGCAATTCTAAATCATCGCCACAATTTCAGGTGTGCAAGAAATGTCATGTCTAAAAATGTCTTCGAACCAAGTTAAAGCTGTCTCCGAGGCCCCGTCCCACATGGAGGCAGAGAAGTCAGTCTCGGTCATTGAGACACCCCCTCCACCCGCCCAACACCCCTCTCACCAGCATCCTGGGAAGGGGAACACGCGTGGTTACTGATCATCTGTCCCCACTGGTTACTTCTGCGACCTCTGGTCCAAGGCCACACGGTCCCCAGGATGCCAGGAGCTCTTCTGTTTCTGGGCCAACGAGTGCCAGAGGAACCCTGTCGCAAACACAGGAGGCAGCCCACTTGGAGGTCCTGCCTGCCATGGGCACTGCCAGGGAAAGGAGCTTCAGGGACTCTTCCCCCAGAGTGCTTGCTTAAAGAACTCAAGCTTCCAGGAGGGGGGGGAGGGGGGAAGGCCAGGAAGACTGGTATCTGTAAGCAATTCCTGCTCTCCACCCTGCAGCACCAGTCTCCGGAAGCAGAGGCTCCCAAAGGAGCAGGCTGTCCACATGGGAGCTGGGGGCAGTGCAAGGGAAATACAGAGAGAACAGTGGGTGACATGGCCCCGCCTCCAAAGAGATAACTTCCAGGGGCCATGACATGTCCACCCCTCCTACCCCCTACCCCCTACCCACCCGCCCTGGGCAGAGGAGCAGTAAGGCCTGTGACGATGCTTCAGTAATGACAGAAAGTCCTCCAGAAACTGGTCAGTCCTTGCGTGGGGCCTTCCCGACTGCCAACTCTCGTGCTGTCCCCTAAGCACAGATGGCCTGGGAAGGGATTAGTTGATTTATCACACTGTGACCTCATGGAGGTCAGGGTGACCAGCAGAGTAAGCTTCGATAGGGAAGCAGTGCTGGATCAGGGAAGGAACTTGGAGCTACTTGGCACTGGGTGGCTTCACAAACATCCTCCCTATTTCTCACAACAGCACAAAATTAGCACTGTCACTCCCCATTGATGATAAGGAAGCAAAAGTCCTACAGGGAGAAGTTCAAGGTCACCGAGACAAAGTAGAACAGAACAGAGACCAGAACACTCAACCAGTATTTAATAACAAGAGTAACAACACCATGTTACATCATTATAACTATTCCCATTTTACAGATGACATTCTGAGAGGCAGCAGCGAAGTGACCAGAGAGTGTCAGGAAGGTTGATGCCTGAGCTCTCAGCTCTTCCTTCTCCCCTAGATGATGGGCCCTTGTTTGGAAAGACCCAACAGTTCTGAGAATTAGCGGTGGGACCAGATTCCTGCAAATGAGTTGAGAAGCAGCATCCCAGGACATTAGAGCCTTTGCATGGGACTTACAAACTCATATTATTTTCAAATAAAACTTCTATATAAATGAAAATACGGATTATTTTTTTAAGTCAATTAAAACAATTCTTTGAAGAACAGAAAACAAAACTTCTCCATTCCTCTTTCTCGCCTCTCCACCCAGGCACCTGCCTCAAATCAATGGCCTGGAATCCTTCATTTTTTTAAATAAGCAGAGAGATTTCTGAAGAGGTGACCCAGTGCTGCTGAGCAACAAAGGAACACAGACTGTCAGAATGGAAAGACCCCTTCTTTGGACAGATAGGAAAAGTGAGATCCAGATGACAGGAGCGACTTGCCCAGGGTCAGGCACAGAGAACATACCAGGGCACACGCAAATGTGCACGCACACAGGCCCTGCAGGCTCTAGCTCTGGCTTGCACGGCCAAACGTGCCCTCCTGCACGTACACACCCCTCACCCTCTCCTTGAGCCTACCCCTCACCCTCCCTGGCCTCTTGTTCTGTTCACATGTGGGTAAAGACTGCCCCCTTGTGGGCATCAGAGTCATCTCAAGACCTGCAGGCCTGGCATCTGAGTTCTTTCTTATCAGAGCCTCCTGAAATAAAGCCCAGGTGCTGGGGCCAGGCTGCTCTGGGAACTGGACTTCCATCAGTGTAGATCAGGGGCCTTAGGACTGGGGGGAAAATAAAACAGACTGTGCTGCAGGTCAGTTCCCCAGGAGGCTGAGTTCAAGGTGGAGATGAGCAAACAGGAACTTTACTGGGGAGTGTTCTAGTCATCAACACCAGTGCGGTTGAGGGAGCCGGGGGAGGAGTGCAGTTGGGATGGGGGAGGGAGGAGAGCTGGGCTTTGGCACAGTTACCTGAAGGCCCTGACCAGCTGACCCTGCAGGAGCACTCAAGCTGGGTTATCCCTTCAGGAGGGCTATCAGATTAAGCAACTAAAAATGTAGGATGCCAGTTAAACTGGAATTTTGAATAAACAGTGAGTAATTTTTCAGTATAAGTATGTTCCATGTAAGGTGAGGAGGGTATCTGGACAGAGGGGTGGGAGTTGCCTAGCAGCAGGGATAGAGGTTGGTCACCGAGAGAAATGGCTCAAATAGGGAACATACTGAGGACGATGGGAGCCCAGTTTCTCACTATCAGAGACGGGAGTAGAAATATATAAAGAGGAAACAAGAATAAACTCTGTGGAGTTAGAGATAGTGATATAAACTCAGCTTTCATTATATAGAGATATAAAAATAAATATAGATATAAATATAGATACCATGTTTGAATATGCATGTGTGAGTGCATAAATGCATAGATGTACACATATTTTTGTTTGTTTGTTTGAATATTTGTTAAAAGATTAACTGAGACACATTACAATTTTCAATACTTTATTTGCGCGTACAACAATTCAGATTGGGCAGCACCAAACTGAAAATGCTCATGAACACACCACTGGCTGGAGCTGGGAAAAGGTTTTTACAGAGCAGATGCAGACGTGAAGCAAGTCAACTCCTTGATTGGCTATAATAGCCTTATTTGGGAAAGTCTAATTGGCTGTTTGTGATTGGTTGTTTTTAAGTTTCATTGTCTCAGAGTCCAGTGCATTGACCCTGGCTTAAGTTCTGGTTTGCTTACATAGTTTAATAAGGCATTAAAGCCCCCTATGTTTTATGGCCTCTTCATTTAATTACTCTGACTACATATATACATATACTTCCTACCTCCACTGAGAAGGCTTGGGAATAGCAACACCCCAACAACAATGAGCATATGCAACGGTTTCTAAATGCCATTCTGTAGTAAAGGAAGCCAGAGCTCCTTGCAGAAATCGCCACTTCTAAGACGACCGCATAAAAAGTAGCATCTACCACTGAGTGGCAGGTTGAAACATTGAAATGTAGTGTAAGTGCCTAACATGAAGCTTTTGATTGCTGAGGCATCCGTCTCAAAGACCCATCTCCAAGAAAGAGTGGTATGACACAGCTACTAGCTGTGAAAGTTAGTTGACATACAAAGAACCAGAAAAACGTGACCCATTCTCAAGGAAAAAGACCAACTGGAAGTCGATCCTGAGAGAGACCAGATGTTGAAATTATCAGATAAGGGCTTTAAAGTTGTTGTTATATCTTGGCTCAACTAGGTATATGAAAATCATCACAAAATAAATTTTAAAAAGAAACAGAAATTTTAGCAGAGAAATAAAAATAATTAAATCAATCAAAACTATGTTCTATCTGAAATAGAAAATTCACTTGATGGGCTTAATTAGAGTATAGAGACAACAGAAGAAAAGATCAGTGAACTTGAGGAAATCTGCCAATCTGAAGAAGAAGAGAAGGGGAATAGAAAAAAAAAAAAAAAAAAAAGAGTAGTGTCGCATAGAACAATTTCAAAAGGTCTAACATATAGTGCTAGAATTCCCAAAGGGAAAGACAGAAAGAATAGAGCAGAGAAACTTTTTTTTTTTTTAACGTTTGAAAATTCCCCAGATTTGGTGAAAAACAGGAATATGTAGATTTAAGAAGCAGAGCAAACACCCAACAAGATAAATTCAAATAAAACTGTTTTTGGTTACATCATTACCAAAAAGAGAAAATCTTGCAAGGAGCTAGAGAAAAGTAAAATACTACATTTTCATTTGGACAACAATGCGAGCAAAAATTCTCAGATATCATGGAGGTCAGAAACTAGGAAACGCCACCATTAAAGTACTAAAATAAAATACTATCAACCCAGAATTCTATATCCAGTGAAAAGAAATTTCAAAATTGAAAGCAAAATACAGTTTCAGATAAAAGCAACAGATTTTATTGACAAAAGACCTGCATTACAAGAAATGCTAAGGTAAGTTCTTCTGGCTAACAAGACATCAAAGAAAAACTTATATGTTTAGGAATGAATGGAGAACATCAGAAATTGTGACTATTTGAGTAAATATATATGAATAAATTTCAAATATATAGGGAGAATTATGAAATTGTCTTGTGGGGCTTACAATGACTGTGGATATAATATAGAGAAATGTAACATAGAAGTATGTGCAATTGTAAATTGATATATACAGTTGCAAGATTCCTATATTTTATGTGAAGTGGTACAATTGTAATCTTAAATGACAGAAAAGTTAAGGATGTATCCTTATAGCAACGACAAAAAAAAAAATCAAAACAGTATAAGTAAAAAAAAATTAATAAAAAAATTAAAATGAATTCCAAAAAATGCTCAAGCCATCCAGAAGGAAGCAGAAAAGGAAGAACAAAGGGGAAAATAAAAGGTGAGATAAACCTAAAACAAATTTTAAAAATAATAGACCTAAGTCCAAATATATCAATAATTACATCAAATCTTAATGGTCTTCTATGGTCTGAATGTTTATGCCCCACCCCAAATTCGTGTGTTGAAATCCTAATGTTTGATGAAATGGTATCAGAAGGTGAGACCTTTGGGAGGTGATTAGGTCATGAGGATGAAGCCCTTATAAATGCAACGCATGTTCCTTCCTGTAAGAGAGACCCCACAGAGCTCCCTGTCCCTTCCACCATGTGAGGACTGTCCATGAACCAAGAAAAGGGCCCTCACTATAACACAGCCATGCTGCTGCCTTGTTCTTGAACTTATGGGCCTTCACGACTGTGAGAACTAAATTTCTGTCATTTATATGCCACTCGGTCTGTGATATTTTGCTATAGCAGCCTGACTAGACCGAGACATTGCCTAAACATTTAAACAGAAGGACAGAAGAATAAACTTTAAAAAATAAACTTTGAAAACAACATGACCTCACACACTTGAAATATAAATACAGGAATAGGCTGAAATTAAATTAATGGAAAAAGATGTATATGCATAACCATAGAAGGTAAGCATGTTACATCTATGCTGAGAAACCATGCTTTGCATTGGAAACAGAACTTGCGTTGAACTCAGAAAAAGACAATGTTGTTCTAAGAAACACAAAAAACCTGTCACATTCTTTCCTATTCGTGTCATTCCCCTGGGTTAGCCAACCATTTATGCTGAAAATGATGACACAGAAAAAAAGAGGGAGATGAGAGAGGAGCCCTTCAAAAGCATTTATTATTTCTGTTACAGAGTTTTCTATTCCTAGCCTTTCCTTTTGGTTTTTCCTATAGTTTCCATCTTGATTTTGAAGTTACCCATCTCTTGTCCACGCAGCAAGTCAATGAATCTCAAAAACATATGCTAGTGAAAGGAACCAAACTCAAAAGGCCACATACTTTATGATTACATTTACATGACATCCTGGGAAAATTAAAAAGAGAGAAAACAGATTTGTGGTTGCCAGGGATCAGAGGTGACAGAAGATTGTCTATAAAAGGAGCAAGAGGACTTTGAGGATGATGAAAATATTATGTATTTGTATACATAATATATACATTGGTGAAAATTTATAGGCCTATAGACCTAAAATAGTGAGCTTTACTACATGTAAATTATATACCAATAAACCCTATGTAAAAAATAATAATAACAAAATGTCTGCCATTCCACATACTCCAGAAGAGCTAAAATTTAAGACACTGCCAGTATTTAAGACACTGCCAGTATTAAGTGTTGGTGAATGAGGAGAGCAATAGGAATTCTTTTGCATAATTGGCAAAAGTGTGGATATCTACTAGAATTTTCAGAAATGATTTGTCAATATCAACTACAGTCAAACATAAGCATACTCCACGACCCTGCCACACTATCACTAGGTCTATACACCCACCAGAAAAATTTAAAAGCATGAACACCATGAGACATGTACAAAAAAATGTCTGTGGAGCTTAATTCATAATAGCCAAAAAATGGAAACAACACCATATCATTGATAATTCATTGAACTCGACATGTCTACTGGTGTTTTGTGCACTTAGCTGAATGTATTTTATGTTTTTCTTTACTTGATAAAAGCATACTCCCCAGCATGGCACTCAAGGCCCTTTAAGCTTGGCCCCGCCCACCTCTTCTGCCTAATCCCCCTGTTTACAGGGCCTGCCGAAGACATACTCATCCAGCTGCAGGATGGCCCCCCCATCCTCCATGCCTTTGCACACCCTGTTCCCTCTACCCAGGTATTCTTTCACATGTCTTACTTCATATTCTTTATCTGCATGGAAATCTCCACCTTCCACTTTGAAACCCAAGTCAGAGATCACCTCCTTCCAGAACCCTCCTTTAAATTCCCCCTTTGAACAACCTCCCCGCCACCTCACCCTCCGCGAGGCTGAATTAGGCATTTCCCTTTTCTCTTAACACCCCACGCTTTAGGTCAGGGCTTATCCTCAGCACTGTTGACACTTGGGGTTGGATAATTCTTGTCGTTAAGGAGACAGCTTGTATATTCTAGGATGTTTTCAGCATTCCTGGCCTAGATGTGTTCCCGGACCCACTAGATGCCGGGAGCATCTTTCCCCTCAGTTGGGACAAGTGTCATCTGGGCAGGCAAAACCACCCCTGGTTGAGAGCCACCACCATTCTAGGGCTTTGGAGGATCAATAAGTACCATGCTCTTTCCACACCTGAGTTCAAAAACAATTGAGAGATTGACCAAAAGATATAAGTCAAAAGATTAGTGATAGAGCTGATTGGAGAATGTGACTTTAGATCTGCGGCCACCAGAACTTGCTCCTACATCACTCCAAATGAGCCTTCCCATCCAAGGGACAAACACAGCTGAATACTCACAGCCCCCTGCACAGGACAGGCCCCTGGCCACCTGGCAGAGAGGGGACTGGAATGCAAATGTCCTGAGAACCTGCTGGCTCCAAGGGAGCGGATAGCAAGCAGAAGGCGCTGGACTGCTGACTTCATTTCTCCTCCCAGCCGCTCCAACTCAATGATCCTCTCCTCCTGACATGAAAAAGCTGGGAGTGATGAGGAGAGAGGCCAGGGTATTGCTCAGAAACCCATCCAAGGAGAAATAACGATGCCCCTGACACTGTGTTCCTCTGCCATGGAGATGAATGCATCGTGGGCACCTGGTCTCTTGTCTGTGTCCTGCATAGTTGGGGGCGGGGGAGAGGGGGGCATAGGCAAGGTCCGACTCATCTCTGCATCCTCGGTGGCTAGCCCGGGGCCTGGCTCATGCTAGGAGCTCAGTACACACCCTTTTGTTCTTCTAGTCCCTGCCATTGCCGCTATGGTCGTGTGCTTGGACCCTCAGAGCACCAAAGGACCTCGGAGCAAACCGCACCCACCGTAGTGAACCCTGAAACATGCTGCTCTGTCTCCCATGTACCCTGCTCCTGGACATCGCTCACAAAGGAGCCAGACACATAGGAGGAACTCAAAAGTGTTTCATCAACTGGGACACACGGCTGTATGGGGCATTTCCTCTGGTCTTCCTGACTCGGCTTCGCAGTACTGCCATATGGCCACAAGAGGGCGACATCCCCTTTCCAGTGCCCCTACAGCCTTCTCCCTAGCTGGTTTGGCTCAGTGGATTGAGCGTCGGCCTGCAAGCTAAGTGTCGCTGGTTCGATCTTCCAGTCAGGGCACATCAGAGAAGGAAAACTCTGACTCCAAAAAAACCTCCGCTGCCTTGCGGCATACCTCTTCAGGGGAAAGGCTAAGGGAGTAAACCCCGACAGAAAATCCGGAGCCGGAGTCCCTAAGGCGGTTTGACATTGTAGTCAACACCGGCAACTCCTGCGGCGCACCTGAAGCCAAGCTGTATTGACTCCGTCTTTCCCTTGGATCCTTCAGCTGCGAAGAGAGGGGGGGTCTGCTGCATGGGCAACAGCAGACCCTCCATATCACCCTGCCCAGGCTCTGTAGCTTCAGCTTCACTGGAGAGGACACTCCAGCGTCATCGCAAGATGTCGATTCAACACGGGAGGAGACAGATACCGTGTCACTCCTGAGTCGGACTGCACAGCCATTCTCGGCGGTGCAGATAGACTCTTAAGAAGCTACACCATCGTCTCTCGAGGCTCTGTAGCTTCAGCTTCACTGGAGAGGACACTCCAGCATCATCGCAAGATGTCGATTCAACACGGGAGGAGACAGATACCGTGTCACTCCCGAGTCGGACTACACAACCATTCTTGGCGGTGCAGATAGACTCTTAAGAAGCTACACCATCGTCTCTCGAGACGGACGGCTGCCTTAGCTTACAGCCTCCTCCTGAAAAGAAAAGGAGCCTCTGCCCAAAGAGGTAGGAAGGTGGCAGGGGATTCTGGACCAGGTGACTGGTCTCACTGGCCACAGTGGGACGCCTGGATGACACAGACTCTACACCATGTTTCTGTGGCTTCTTCCCTCTTTCCCAACATTCCCTTGCAGTGAGTTCTCTCCTACTGAGCCCAGGAGCGTCCCAGCCCGTCCAGGGTCAGGGGAGGTGACCCGTCCCTGCAGTGCTGCCTCGGAGCTCTCTCTCAGCTCTGGTCTGGGCAGAAGGCCCCCATATGCACCTTCAAGACCTTCAAGCTTCCCACCGCCACCCTCTCTTCAAGGGAGTCCCTGTTGCCCCTGTGGTCCTGCCACCTGTGGCCAGGCCCTGGATTCTTCCCAAAGGCATCATGGAGACCATGCTGGGCCTTGTCAGCCTCTTGATGACTATTCTAGAATTTTCTGCCCTTGGATCTTTGGACCAGCCAGGCTCTAAGAGGTCAAGTGGCCTGGGGAAAGCCCCTTCCCCTCTCTGAGCTCAGCTGCCTTGCCTTCAAACAGCACGGTGAGAAGAGATGGTCCCCAGGTCTCAGGAGCCCTGCGTCTCCTCTCCAAGGCCTGTGCCTGCAACCTCTCTCCCTCTTGTCTGGCTCTCCTCTGATCTCACAGAAAACTTCTGCTTTCCCAGGAGCCTACGCTCCTCAGGTTCATGCCTCCACCCTGCCTATACCTTTCTAAACAAGCCCACAGTCTCTAGAAGCAGGTAGACGTGGGGCCCAATCCTTTATGCCAGCTCTTATGAACTGAACTGCCACCTTCCTTGAGGCTTGGTTTGTTTATCTGTAAAATGGGAATAATAATGACCTCATTGAGTTTATTGTAAATGAGATCTTATGCATCTCACACAAGGCCTGGCACATCGCAGGTGGTCAATAAATGTTACTTTCCTCCCGATAACCCACACAAGCAGCAGGCTAGACAGCCTACATATAAAATCACTAACATTCACAAAACTTTGTCAGGAAGTTATTATTATTCCATTTTATAGACAAAGTTAACTGAGGCACAAAGAGGTCAAATAGCTGGCCTGGGAGCCTGAGGCCCAGATCCAAAGGTCTTGAAGACTATTTCTCCCACCATGCGCTCTGACTCCATGTTCTGCATGCAATGAAAGGAGACTGCTTTCTTGCCTTTGTTTTCCAGCTGGTTTATCAGTGCAGACACACCCACCCTGACTCCTCTTCAGGGAAAAGAGGTCTAGTCACTGATTTACTTTTATTTTCACTCAGATGCAGATTCTCTTTCATAAAGACCAGGGGGCAGTTTGGTGAGATCAGAGGCCTGAGAGTCCTCAAGAGAAACATGGATGTTCATTCTCACTCTCTTCATGGGGGTCACTGACTTGCAAGAAAAGGGAAGTCAACTAAGCAAGCCCAAGAGGACAGATGCCGGCATTCCTGGTTCTCAGACCCGGAGCCCCAGGCCGGAAGCAGCTGTTTCCCATCTCAGTAGGGCGGGAGCCTCTGAGAATGTGAAGGGGGAAGCACAAAGGTGAGCAGCATAGAACTTCCAGAGCGCCCGGTCCTTCTAAAGGGCCATTGGCACTGTCAGAGGGACACTCGCCTGCCCTGCTGGCTTGCAGAGAAGGTAAACAGCAGGCCTGCTGCAGGGGGTAGACAGGTTGGCCTTGCAGACCCAAGGAGCAAGAACACGGAATAGGCTGTAAAAGGCTGCAAAAAAGCACCCAGGACGTCATCTGCCCCAGAGGCCCATGCTAAAGAAGGGGGCCCTGAGGGTTTGAGAGGGGAATTCTCTTGGTTAGCCCCTCATGTGCCCAAATATCCCAGCTGCTTGTCCAGTGCCCCCTTTCACTGAGCCACACCCTGGGCCCAATACCTCACCCACTGCTGCCACCACGGGCCACCTGCAGGTCATTGAGGAACTCAGGACCAGCTCCAATCCAAGAGGGTTGATTGATGATGAGAACAGAGGCCGTTAGGTCTCTGTCCCGCCACTCCCCTGCAGCTTTTAATAAACAGCCTGCCTCTAAGTGCCAATTACTCTCAGATTCCAGCTCACTATTAACTGTGACTCTCAGGCTCGTGGGGGTTGGCTCAGCCAGCTGCCCACTATGACCTCTTCCAGGAGGCGCAAGTGCCTGCAGTGCCCACTAATGGCCACTAGAGGGAGCCATAGGCCAGTGCTTGCCCTGGGAAGCCATCCCTGGTGAGGACGTAAGGCTGGCGTAGAAAACCACAGATCACCGAACCCCAGCTCCCCAGCTCGGTCCGAAGTCCTTCCTGAGCTCTCTCCCACCGCCACCACCATCCCACCCTAGGTCCCTCCTTCTCTTCGAGGTCCCTGCAAAGGGAAGTTTCCCTGGGCTCCATCCTCCATGAAGGCACCACTGTCATCAACTGCAGCCTGTCAACAGGTGACTCTCCTGGGTGGGGACTGGGATGCTGCCTGGGAGACAGAAAAAGAGCAGTGATGGGAACTGCGGGCAAAAAAGCCAGGAAAGGAAGAGAGGAAGGGCAGCTGGTCAGGGAAAGGTGGAGGAGCTAAACGAGAGATGGGCATCACCTCCCCTGGGCAGCCCCCCGCAGGTCCCAAACACCCAGCAGGTGAAGGACTGGCAGCATCTCGGGTGCCTGCTCCTGCCTGTCTTGTTTATCAGCCAGCCAGTCTCCTGAACGCCTGTCCCGTATTTGGGTTGTCAGAGGCTGGGCCGTGAGCCGTGAGCCGTGAGCCGCTGTAGCAGGAAGTGGAGAAGAGGAAGCGGCGAGAGGCTGTAAGGGAACACCTGTGCTCACAAAGGCTGCGGCTGCTGCGCTCTTACCTGATTTTCACCTCTCTTATCTCCACCTGGGATAGAGTTCGGCTGATTTGAGTCCTCTGAAGGGGTGTCATTCAGAGAAGGCTGCTCCCTTCCCCAGCTGACACCTGCTGATACTGCCGCAGGAGAGATCGAGGTTCAGTGTCGCTCCTTCTGGGAGGGCACCCCAAGGGGGCTTCAGATTTCCAGGACAAATCCCCTTCTTCCCTGGTCTCTTCCTTCTCCGTCCCCGTTTCATGCAGGGGAAACACAGGCCAATGTGACCACCTGGAAACAGGGAAAAGCTCAGGAAAAGAAGCTGGGATGGGCAGCAGTCAGGTTTTGAAAGAGCTGTCCACATGTGCTGTCTCTCTCCACTTCCTGTTCCCTCCTCAAGGTCAAATTCAATGACTTTCCCCCCAGAGTTCATTTGACTGGATTCTAAAGAGGGGTCTGAACTGCTGTCCAGCCATTTCCTCCTTCTCAGAGCTGTTACTGCACTTGCTAAGACACTGGTCCTTCCAGGTTCCCCTCCTTCCTTTCTGAGAACACTGTCTGCTCCACAGGACCCTCTTCCTCTACCCCGTTCCCCACTACACACCTATGTTCCCCTAGTCCCATGACCCTCCTCACTCCACAGCGCCTTTAGACCAAGATGAATCTGAACCCACAAAAGCACAAGCTTTCTGTGACTCAACTTATAGTCTACGCCACATACGCCCCTCCACTGAAGTACCGAGAAACTGGAAGTTGTGTCCATTCCTTGGAGCTTTGGTGGTGCCAAGACACTGAGGCAGACCCATCTGGACCTCAAGTCTTCTGACCCCAAGGGTCACCCCTGAGATATCCATCATCCAGTCCGTGTGGCCCTGTGAGGTAGGCTATTCTCTGCAGTTTCTGGGCCACACAGGGACCTCTGCCCCACTGCCCCAGTCCCTGTCCTCTGTACTGAGACACGAGACCATCCTTCTCCTGTGTCTTGTCACATCTATGGCGATAACGTTGAGAAGCCCATGCAGCCAGCCACCCCAGACCCCAGACCCTTTGTTTTCCCCTTTCTCCAGTGCAGGGGAGAGCTTGGACTTTCCTGACCTGAGTCAAATACTGGGCCCTGGGCCAGCCTGCTATATAACAGGAATGAAGTGGTCAGGTACCTCAACACACAGACATGGCCACTGGGGGCCACGCCTATATGTCAAGTCCTTCCCATGAAAGAGGGCAACCATCAGGCTGTGCAGCTACCCCATGTGGTAGCCACTGTAACTCCTGAATCTTCATCCCGAGCCCAGCCCTTCACTTCTAATCGCCAAGCGAACATTTCCACGCGCAAGTCCCCCAGCTCCTTCTCTCAACATGCCCAAGCCCCAGCTCTCCATCTGCTGCTCAAACCAGCATTTCTCAGCTCAGCATGCTGTCAATGTGCACAAGTCCTTCTCGACTCTTCTCCTTCCATGGCCCCCTGTGTAACCAATGGTTGAGCTTTCCCAGTCCTGCACTCAGCATCCTCTGAGTGTAGCGCCAGAAGGAAGCATACAGTAGGCCCTCGCCTCCTGCTTCTGGAGCTGCAAAGGAGCTCTCCTTCCTGCTGGCATTGGAGCGTGAGTCAGAAACCAGCAGGTACTCCCACGTCACTCTCCCCTTCTTCCTCTAGGAATAGTCCCCGGAAGTATGACTGTGTTCCTCGCTGCAGAGCACAAAAGTAACATCTCCCAGCAGTTAGCTGAGGCCATGTAATGGTTTCTGCAATACAGGCTGGGGCAAAACTAGGTTTATAGTTGTTAGTATGGAAAATAATTCGATAATTAATAAATAATAACACCAGAATAAACTGTGTTCTGTGTACTCACAACTGTAAGCCTACTTCTGCCTGATCCTGTAAAATGTACACAGTGTATTGTGTCCTGAAAGAGAAAGGCATGCTTCCTCTTCCTCTTTTCTGGCTTCCAGCTGACTGGAATGCAGTTTCGGTGGCAGGAGCTGGCGCAAGCACAATGGACCACATACTGAGGATGGCAGAACAAAAAAAACCTGAAGGACCCAGGGGTCCTGAACAACTTCGTGGAAAGAGCTGTAATGCAAGCTAAAGCCTTTATCTGAGTGAGAAGTGAATTCCTATCACATTGAGGGGTTTGATAATTTGGAATCTTTGTTATGAAAATTGAACCAGGATCCTAAATGATACAGAGCTAAACAGGTCTGAAGTCCATTTCTGTAGTATTTTCCAACCACTTAATCTTAGGGAAACTATTTAATCTTCCTCAGCTTTAGTTTCCTCTGCTGTATACCTATTTGCCAGGGTCAGATAAATGAGATAGCATTTAATAAAATACCTAATATACAACATCTAACAGATACTTTGAGTTTAATGGGGATGGAAATAGACAGCCCAGCCATCTTTGCAAAATGCCAACATGATCCCACGCCCCTTGATTAAGAACCTTCAAAAAATGCCACTTTCCTTACAACAAACACCAAACCTGCCACATGACCAAAACATCCCTGCCTAACTCACCCACTCTCTGCAGCCCAACCCCACCCCACCCCCACCCGGGGCATCCTTTGGCTACGCTGACCTTGCAGTTACCTCACTCCTTCCACAAACATGCCAGACACTGTGCTAGGGCATCAGATATAGACCTGGGTCCTTGCTCTTGGAGACTTTATAGTCTAGTGAGGGAGGAGGAAAAGATCAGATAAGTAATAAATGTAGCTAACATTTATTGAGTATTTACTGTTTGCCAGGGGCTGCCCCAAGCCATTTTTACAGGCATAGACTCGATTCCTACAACAACCCCTGAGTTCAGTCTCACTATGACCATCCCACGTTTACAAGATGTGGAAACAGAAACAGAACAAAGTCAAGCACCATGCCCAGGTTCACACAGCTAGCAAGATAGAGCCAAAATTTCAACCCAAGCAGTCTGACCCAATAGCCCATACACTTAACCACTGTTCCACTTGGCCTTCAAATGAATGTCAAATGACAACTGTAAAACATGCCACCCAGGGGAGGTACACACCCTGCCCTCCATTCCCCTGGACCTTGACACATGCTCTCTCCTTTGCCTGAAACAGCTTTTCTCCCTCCTCTGCCCAATTCACTTCTGTTCACTCTTTGGACCCTAACATCTGGAAGGAACACCTTCCCTGCTTTCCGCAGACCATTTACAAACTCTTGCTGCTTTGCTCACCTCCAGGGCAATCATCACCTTGTATGCATATATTTGCTGATTCCTCGTATGTTTTCCCCACTCTCCCTTCCCCGCTGCCATTAGGCCTGGAATGCTGCCGGACACAAACACGCCACCATCGCTCAGTGCCTAGTCCAGCGCCTGCACATAGTGCGTGCTCAGGGCATAACCGGTGAATTGACTGATTGACTTACCCAAGGCGGCTTCAAGGTCTCCACTAGCTGAAGAGTTTTCCATCTCTCCCTGGTGGTGTCCTTCCTTCCTCAAGGACTTCTGCCCCGTATGGCCCCTGCTTCTAATGTCCCCAACCAGACTGGGTTCCCTGAAGGAGGGGCCGTGTGCTGCCAGGTCAGGACCTGCTCATGCAGGATATGGGGCAGGGAGATGACAGGGGGCTGGTGACCTTATAGACACCCCCTAGTTTCCCAGGACCCGACCCAGGAATGAGAGGTTTCCTAAGACCCACCGGGAGTTGGGGAATGGAGCATACTGAGAGGAGGGGCGCAGACCCCGGACATCCTGTCTTGATGGCCAGAGATGATCTCTAAACCCCATAAAAGCTGGAGCCCTGGAGGCGGCTGTACCACCAACCCCAGGCGTTGTGGTCTGGAGTCAGGAGCCAGCGAGATCAATATCATTCGGGAGGCTTTCAGCTCCAAGTCCTTTCTGCTGCCAAGTCTCCCCAGAGGCCCGAGGAAACGGTGCAGAGGAGGCAAGAGGCCCCAGCAAAGGAAAGGAAGTGTGTGTCCTTGAGGGCCATCCTGGGTGCTGTGTATTCTCCATCCTCACACCAACCCTCAGGGGTAGGGATTATCCCACTTTACAGATAATGACTGGGACCAGAAAGGGAATAAGCTTTCCCGAGGTCCCAGCAAAGTCAGAACCAAACCCAGCCAAGCCTGGTTCTCAGGCCAGCACGCTCCAAGGCAGGCCACACTTGAGGAGACTGATGTCCAGTCGGTCGCAGGGTCCAGGCACATCTGCACTCTGGGCTCAGGTGGGAAAAGGGGGGCTCTCCTAGGCTGTGCCTGAGGCTACACCCAGAATGGAGGCTAGAAAGGGCTTTTCCCCCAACACCTGCAGAGACAGGGAGCTCAGTCCTCCCAAAGCATCCCTTTCCATTAGCAACAGCTCCTCTCGCCTCTAATCTCCCTACAGCCTTCACCCGTTACAGTGTGCAGCCCCGAGAGCTCTGGCTCTAGTCCCCAAGAGGCCACAGGATATCAAACAGCTAGCATCCCATCCTTGCTCACCTCCTCTTCTCCAAACAGATCTCCCAGGGTCCTTGAGGCTCCATCCCACTGGCCCTTTGCCACCAAGTGCAGTGTGGCCATGCCCCATGTCCTGTGTGCACCAGGCCTCCCAGGAGGTCCGATCTGCAGAACTGCTGGGGTGTTCCCTCCCCTCCTCTGCTGGTGGCACTGGGCTAATTAGTGCAGCCCAGGTCAGCTCACTGGAGCAGCCCTGCCCCACTGCTGGCCTGGTACCCTGGGACCGAATCAGTCAGAATGCTTGGCAGGAAGGAAGCAAGAAAGGAGATGCCCTCCAGGAGACACAGCACAGCCCACTGTCTTGTGCACACACGCACACACATGCACACAAATACACTGGTGCATTTGGTCTGACACCTGCTGTCAGTGTTTTTTAAACCAGACTTTCCATATTTTAGACTGCTTAGAAACTGCTGGGACTAATACACAGTCATTTTCACCAACTCATGAGGAAAAGCCAGTTCTTTATTAAAAAAAAAAAAAAAAAAAAAAGGAAGGAGAGCCCTGACTGGTGTGGCTCTGTGGGCTGGGCATAGTCCCACAAACTGAAAGAGTGCCGGTTAGATCCGGTCAGGGCACATGTCTGGGTTGTGGGTTCAGTCCCTGATCAGGGTGCATACAAGAGACAACTGACTGTTTCTCTCTCAAATCAATGTTTCTCGCCCTCCCATTCTCCCTCCTTTCCCCTCTCTCTAAAAAATAAATAAAATCTAAAAATTAAAAAAGGAAGAATTTAATATCCATGAGGAGAAATTTCAGAGCCCCTGGAGCTGGTTTTCCAGGCCCTTCCCTTCCCACCATCATCTGTCTACAGGCTCCAAGTGACATGTCCCCTAGAGACCGTGACAGCTCCTCCTTCCTCAAAGAGCTCTGCCCTTGTGAAGGGTGGGGCTGAACGCTGCACGGTTACAGGAGGAGGGACATTTTGACTCCGGTCCTGAGGGGAGAAGACAGCATTCTCCCACTCCCAAAAGAGGGGTGATGGGACAAGCTGACTGTGGGGACACCCAAGTGAGTGCAAAGGGCACTTCTCCTCCCAGCCTGTGACCTGTGTGTGTGGGCTGTGTCCCTGCACACACACGACCGTGGAAGATTCAATTGGAAGAAAGTCTTTCCAGTCATTCTGGGCCCTGGGTGCCCACAGAATCCTCTGGGGAGAGATGAAAAATCCCAGTGCCCAGCTCGACCTCAGATTGATTCTCTTGGAAACTTGGGTGGGACTGGCTTCAGTACTTTCCAGCCAAGTTTGAGACCTAGCGAGACTCCTCACCTCCAGCCCCTCACCTCATTCTTCTGCCCTTCCTGCCCTCAGCCAATGTCCCTGCCTCTTTCTGAGGCTGGTCTCTGCTCACACCCCGCACACCTGCTTCAGCCAGAGATCCTGCTCGCCAGGGCCACGCCTCGCCCCTCCCCGGCCCCAGCCAGCCCCAGGCTGCAGAGATTCCAGTACCCATCAGCAGCACAGGCCCCAAGATGAGGCCTAGGTCAGTACCCCGACTCTGCCGCACTATTTAGTACCCTCAAAGTCAGGCTGGATCAGCCTAGCTCCCAGACAGTAGCCTGTCCACCTCATCTGTCCCTCTCAGCACCTGCGCCAGGCACAGCCTGGGTAGCGACATCACTGCACAGCTGGGTGGTATCAGAGAGTGGCCTCGCCATCACACAGCGGCAGCCCTGGTCCACTCCCCTGGAAGGCCGCCCAACTGCCCAGCTCCCTGACAACCCTGTCTGCCCACCACACTTCAGGGTCTTCTCAAGTAAACCCGGAGAGCAGAGGAAAAGGCGTGAGATAGTCAGCTTGCCTGGGTTCATGGCCCAGCTCTGCCACTTACTCACCAGCTTTGTGATTCTGAGCAATCTCAGAACCAGTTTCTTTCTCTGTAAAATGAGGACAAGGACAGCCCTTATCTCACTGGGTTTATGTGCACGAGAAAACACACATACATGCTCGGCGAAGTCTTAGCAGGTCTGCCCTATGCCAGCTGTCACCAGTAGGGACAAACACCAGCTCTGCCCATCAGAAGCCATGGGACTTCTCACAACCTCAGTTTCCTTATTTGTCACTTGGGTCTAATGCCACTTACCTCATTCGTATATTAGGGAGATGACATGGGACAATGCCTAGCACCTAGTAGGTATGCAACACATGGTCCTCCTCTACCGCAGGCAGGGACGGTGCATCCTTGCCTTTGTAACCCTTACAGCAGTTCTCAGAGTACAGCCTGGGGACTCAGGGGTCCCAGAGACCCTTGAAGGGATTGTGTGAGGTCAAAACCATTTTCTTAATAATACTAAGCTCTTGTTTGTTCTCTTCACTCTCATTTTCTCATGTGTACAGTGATATCCCAACCAAGTGAATGCAGAAGCCAACAGAAGAACTCAGCTGTCTTCTGTTAAACCAGGCATGAGCGAGGCTTTTCAAAAAGGCAAGACAGTGTTCCTCTTCTCACCCAATCCTTTTTGTTTTAGAAAATAACCCATTTCATAAAATTTCTATTTCTGCTAACATGTAGTGAGTTTAATATTGCTATGAAAGTGAATTGGTAAACATTTTTTTAAACGTTCTCAGTTTCGATTTATAATGGGGTAAGTATGGAAAGAGAGCACCCATGTGAACACAAGCTCAGTAATTTTGGAGTGTAAAGGCGTCCTGAGACCAGTGTGAGGAGGCTGCCCGCCGTTTCCCCTGCGCTACTGCGCAGGGGTCTCAGCACACACGCGCTCAGATCGGCCGTCCAGCCCTCCCTCCCGGCTACACTGTGAGCTCGATGGGGAACTAGAGCTGTGTCATGTGAGTATCTTAGATCTCCTGTGCTATGCTAGGCACACCTCAGTAGGTACCACTCCCAACTTTCTGAATTGCAAAGAATTCACCCGGGCCTGCCAGGATGGAACTTGCCTGCGAACGAAGCCAGCTCAGAGTCAAGTGATGGAGACGAATTCCTGATCTTCCCACCGGAGCCCCTGGGTCCAGCTGTGTCTGGACATCTTGGTCACGTGGGCCAATAAATTCCTCTTTTATTTTCTTAAGCCAATTTGAGTTGAGTTTCTATTCTAGCAGAAAGAGTCCAGATGAAACACTCACAGTAATGAGAACAAGACCGGGATGGCAGGAAGCCGCTGGGAGGATCCGGGATGAGCGGTCCAGCAGAGAAGCCCTGAAGCCGTGTAGCCAGAGCTGGCGTGGGGCCGTGTCTTGCCCTCCAGACACCTGGCCAACCCCTTTCCAAACAACACACCTAGACAACAGCACAGTTTTTCTTTCACTTTATCATTTATAAAGCCATACAATGGATCGCAAAGAAACAAAGCAGCTGTACAGGAGTGGGACAGCATCAGTGTACAATACATTCATATCCAGGATGAGTAGCATACATCAGGGTTTATACAAGGCGGCAGAGGTTATAGGCACAATGATACAAAACAGAAAGTATATTTCCACCTATATAAATACAGTCAGGGGACGGGAGGATGCTGGGTTATTCTGTTTTTCCCGCAGAGGGCCTGGGAGGCAGGGTGGGGTGGGGTGGGGCAGTAGGAACATCTTACATTGGTTTTGAATGACATGGCAGAGGGAGGACAGGAGGGGGGAAACACAGCATGCAGACACAGACGTACTCCTCACAGACGCACACCACCCAAACGTGGACACAGGAGAGTCTCAGACTGCTTCACACTGATTAGAACACAAACTTGGGACATCCGTCTACAATTACTTAGCTTCTAGGAAGAGCCCAGTGTGGGAAATAAACAGGGGTCCTCCAACATTTCGAGCATCAGAGGACAGCAGATACTCCCCCCATGGCCAACGCTGAGATTCCACCAGCCAGTGCCCTACAGGCCTCGCCTCCCAATTCCTTCCATGCTGGATGATATTGAACTTCACGTCCTCCTCTTGCCCCCCTCCTCCAACCCAACCCCTAAGTTCCCTAGAGAGACAAGCAAAATACACACACACAGACGCCCACACTTGCACACACACGCGCACACACGTCCTGTGTTACCACCGGCCAGGGGACTCTAGTCTCGGGATTCTGGGACCTGGACCTGGGTGAAGAGTGGCTCCAGGGCTCTGCCTCTGACCTTTGCAAGGACCCCAAGTGTGGGGAGATGCAGGAACAGGAAGCCACCTCTGGACAGGGCATTGGCCCACTTGATCTCCCCAGCTGGGAAAACACAAAGAAGGGGAGAAGGACCCAGGAGGCAGGGCGGTGGTGCACCTCTGGGGCATAGGTGTTGTTCCACCTCCAGACTCCTTCATACCCCTGCATCACAGGAGGAGTCTGCCCAGTCTTTCTTTGCTCATGCCCATCCTATTCCTCTCCCTCCTGGCAGCCCCTTTATGGAAGGATCATGTTGTCCAGCCAGCTGCTTCTGCATATGGTTACACAGCCAACAGATTCCTTGTCCTGCCAGTTTCTGACACACCCAGGGACTCCTCAAACCCCAGTGAAGAAGGAATCCTGAAAGTCCACAAGCTTTGGGCACTGCTGCAGGAAAGGCTTCCAAGAGGACCAAGGTCAAAAGGCCTTTCCCAAACCTAGGACATGATAAGTCTGTCCCTCAAACACCTGGCTAGTTAGATAAGGGAGCCAGGCCACTGTGACCTCAGGGTAGGGGCCTCCAGTCACCCTTGGAGGTTGATCAGACAGCTCACTTCCTCCCTATTTCCCCTCTGGGGTCACCTCTCCATTGTTCCCATGCCCAGCCTTCTCCTTTTGTTCCACCTGGGACAAGCCACACGGCTGTCACTGGGCCCATCCTCCTGCTGTATTGCCGTGCCAGCCTTGGGGCCACTTAGCTGAGTCACCAACTGATCATGTCCCTCCCCAACCCTCTACCACCCTCAACTCCTCAGCCTATTTTCAAGACCAGACAGCACTCTCCTGGCTGACAAACAGATTCAACAATAAACAACAGCAACTGTGTTGAGGGAGGGGGGAGAGAGAAAAGGATAAACATTTACATGATAATAACAAAAATTATTAAAAGTGCTTTCTTTTAAAGGACATCTTTGGCAAGAATACACTGCAGTGCTGTGTGTGTGAGTATGTGTGTGTGTGCACACGTGCACATGGGTGCACAAGCCTAACCTGTGAGATGGGAGGACTAGTGTCTTCCCAACCAGTGTCTGACCCAAAGGGGGGGCCACTGTGGAGACTGGGGTGCCCTTTCCCATCATTCTTCTGGAAAGGCCAAACTCTAGGAAACCAACACCCTCCAGAGGGACACCGGGGTGTGAGTTGATCAGCTTCCCGGCGCTCCCTGGGTCCTGCTCGTGGGGTCACACTCAGCTCAGGCCTGAGTGCAGTGGGCTGGCCATGCCTGGGAGGTGAGCAGTGGTGGGCAGTGGGAAAGCTCGTGAGAAGGCAGACCCTGGGCCCAGGTCTGCCCGATGATCTGCCACTCCAGTCGGCCTCAGCGTGGAGAGGATGACCAGACCGGGAGAAGAGCATCCCTGGGCTGTCCAGGGGGAGATTCAGATATTTACAAAGGAAGAAGTAGAATATCTTCTATCTGGGAAGGGAGCTGGGGCCAGTGGGGAATGAGGAGAGGGAAATCCCAGGATCTGGCCTGAAGGCCTCAGAAGGAAGAGCACTTGGGAGGAACCTTTGTCACCAAGCACAAGGTTTCAACCTTTGGGAAGCGGGGGGCTATTCCCCACCTTCTTGAGACACTCTTCTTTCCAACTCCCTGAAACAGTATGTCCACACAGATGCAGCTTCTTGGAGGAGAAAAAAATACAAAAGACGCACACATCACCCACACCCACGCACTCACCCATGTCCCCCACTGGCTCCCACGCTCGCTTGAACTGTGGTGAGTGGGCTCATCTCGGGACCTCATGGCCGAGGCCTGTACTTGCCAGAAAACAGGGGGGCCGAATGGATGGAATATGCGCACCCTCCCCGCTGAGCCCCAGACAAAGTTCAGGGAAGGCCAAGGCCAGGGCAAGGAGACCCCTGATTGCTCCAAGGATAAAGGCCCCTACATTTCAGGTTTCACTTACAAGTAGGAGGAGGGATGGGAATTGGATTATGCCCAGGGAGGCAATAAAGCAATATGGGAAAACAATAAATACTTCTTGTCAATTTACCTAGTCTTTTTTTTTTAACCTTTTCTTATATTTTATTAGCTTACAGATTCTGTCAGTATGTCTCACATATATATTATATATATTTATATATCAGTACAATGCCTCTCTCTAGGGGACCCCCCGAGGCTTAAGAAGCCCCTCAAGAATGGAGTCCTGATGAATTTTCCATTCCAGCTTAGAGTCCTTGGGTGGAGGTTGGGGGTTTCCCAATTGCCCAGGTGGACTCTAGGCCCTTCGGCCTAAATGCATGCCTTCTGCCCTCTGCTCACGGGCAGCGTGGCTCCGCTGGGGAAACCAAGGCAGAAGGAGGGACAGTAAGGCTCCGGTATTGTACATAGGCCACGTGGTACACAGGTAGCAGCCCCTAGAGCTCTGCTAAGTCACCCTGGACAGCCCAGCAAAAGTCAGAGCCCAAACGCTCGCAGAAGGGAGAACAAGGAATACGGGCGTCTCCCCCAGGCCGTGCTGAGCAGGGGGCTCTTGGAAGCGGGTTCCCCAGGATGAGCCCAACACAGGGGCCCTGCAGGATAGAACGACGCAGGGCAGAACAGGAAGGCTCAATCCCCAGCACCCAGAAAGACATCATGCAGATAAGCAAGACTGAGATAAGGCTGGTGTGGGAGCAGAACCCGAGAATGGGCTGAGGGCTGGGAGCTGGGGGGCGGCCACCTGCCCACTTCACTGCTGGGCCATACAACTCAGAGGTCAATAGCATCCGCAGCTGATGGATGTCTTCCCCGGGGCTATGGAAACTCGCGTCTCCACCTCCTCAAACCAATGGTCTTGCCTCGTGGGGGCGGCAGAACAGGGGTAATGCCGCAGGGTGGCCGGTCCCACTCCTGCTGGGTTCTTGGTCAAGGAAAGGGGCTGGCAGCACCCGAGGCCCCCAGAGTGCAGATGCAGGGACCAAGACACAGTCTGTTACCCATACTCCTGGGTGCTCCCAGGGAAGAAGGCTGATGTCCCCTCCCTGAGGCTGTGTCACCCCAACTCTAACCTTATTCTTTGGATAGTATGCACACGTGTGCAAACACATGGACCATGAACAAGTATACACCTGTTTGTAATTCTAGCTGAGAGGCAAATATAAATCAGCATGTGAGGATGTGGGTGCCGACATATAAACCCCATATATCGACCCACGCAAACTACACACCAGAGACAGAGCAAAGAGCCCTTAGGTGCCCCAGGTCTGAGATGCTTCCAAAAGCAAAAGTTCTGCCACTTGATGTCCCCTGCTGGCTTTTTTTAGTTTGGCAATGTACCCTAGAGGTGGCCGGAAAAAGATTCTCTCAACTTGATTTCTCGTTGCAAAGCAGTTGGGCTAGAGAGACACTTTTCCTTTCCCCCCCAAAGTATGGATTCCCAAGGAGGTCAGTTCTGCCTCCTTTGAGGAGCTCCATCCTCTGGAGGGGGGTGGGGGGTGGGGAGAGTCAGGTGGACCTGGTCAGTTTTGAAGGCTTTGAGGGTTGCACAGTATCCATCTACCCAAATGAATCGAGTTCTCCTCCTCCATCCTTTTCTTTCCTTCTCTCCCTCTCTCCCCTTCCCCTCCACAATTCACTTCCCTCTCCCCACGTCGCACTTTCTTCTCTCCTTCTCCAAAATTGGCCCAAAGTCCTCCTCCTGGATTCAAAGGTGGTCAGGATTCATGGGTCCCCTCCCCCCATGTCCCATCCCACTGCCCTGGCCCAGGCATGGGGTGAGTTCATCTCTTCTGGCCGGCACTCAGCATGACCTTGGAGACAAAGTTGACAATGGCAGAGGCAGGCTGGTTGGGGTCAAGCTCAGCAAAGAGGTGGCAGGCGTTGTCCGTGGTGCTGCCCTGCTTCCGGGCCACAAAGCCGAAGAGCCTGCAGGGGCAGGAGAGGGTGACAAGTGTGAGAGGAGGGCAGGCCTTGGGAAGCCACCCAGGTGAGCAAACTTATCTTCACGTGGACCTCTCTCCCCCATCCCTCCACATCTCCTAGGCAAGGGGATTGGGGGAGGGGAGGCAGGGAACATAAAAGAGAATACTCTCTTCCACTGACAAGAAAGTCAAGTTGACACTAGAGATGGCAGTCACTTGTTTTAGGGTAGGCAGACATTCCACTTTTGAGGAGAGGGGAGAAGCAGCAGGGAGGAGTTGCTGCAGGCTATTGACAAGACTGGGCAGTAAGAGGTGGAAATGAGACCAAAAATAAAATGGGGACATTCTGGCTGAGCTTCTCCCAGTCCATCTCAGCCCCACCCCTCCCCAACTGTTCTGACACCCGACCCATAGAGCACAGAATAAAATGCTGTCTATCTGTCAAAGGGCTGGACCTGCTCACACACCAGGAGGAGGTCCGGGAGGCAGAAGGACAGAGGTCGCTACCCTCCCTCCACCACACACAACCCACATTTCTCTTGGGCTCCAGAGAATGGGAAGGGGAGGGAGACCCCACACCTGTTCTCCCAACCCCCACTTTCTGCACCCAGACTGGACGGAGCTGGCATTCTCTCTGTGCAAAACACGAGTTAAAAATACGAGAGCAGAAAACAGAATGTGAGCTCAGGTCCCCTCCCAGCCAGCACGTTGCTAATTAGAGCGAGATGGAGAAATCGGGACAGCTGGAGATTCCGATGGAAACCCCTCTCCCTAGGGCTGGACCACAGCAGCTAAAATTAGAAAAGTTGGGTCCAGCTTGCAACAGCGCACATGCATGGGTGTACACACACACTACAGCTACTTCAGGGGCTGGGAACCACTGGGCCAGAGGTCTGGGGTGATGGTCTGCCCAAGAAATGGAAAAGCCTGGGTCCATGGCCAGCCCTCAAGTCCCCTTTCCAGGCCTGCTGGGCTGCTTGGTGCGGGGCAGCTGCTTGTCTGCTCAGGGCCCTGGGAGGGAGCGGCTCTGAGGAGTGGGAAGATGGTACACCAACCCTGGCTGCCAGGCTCTGCCGGGATGGAGAGTCCCCTGCCTCCCTCCCCTGAGGTTTATTTCAGCTCCAAGACCTCCAGGGTCAGCAGCAGCCAATGCCTTCCTCTGCCTAGGGAAGTAGATCCAAGCAAGAAACCTCTGCCCCCATGGGCAGGGAGGAGCACTTGCAAGGACCTGACATCTAGGACCTCCTTAAACTCGGGGCCTCGGGCGTCTCTGTGCCTCACCCTAGCCCTACGCCTGTGCCCCATTCAGCAAGGCCAGGTCACCTGGAAGCTCAATACAAAACCCGTTCCCGAGTGAGAACGCTTTTCAGGCCTGGGACCAGCCCACTTTTGTCCCTGACCCCTCTCCCCCTCACAGGGTCCAATGACCAGTGAGCAGGAGCATCTTCAAACACAAAGCCCTGGCCTCTGGATTGGTGGCAGGGACACGGAGACCCTACTGACCCCTGTGAGCCCAGGAGGAGGCTGAGGCCAATGTGAAACAAGCTTTGGGATGGCTGGACACCTGGGTCCTCCTCCCAGCTGGCTGCTAACTCTTCGTGTGACCTGGGGCAAGTTGAGATCTGTCCCACACTGCCCCTCTGGACACCCCGCTGTTCATCCCGCCAACTAGCTGCTGGTCAGCTCCATTCTTCCCTGACTGTGACTCGGCCTCACGCTTCTCCTCCCTGCCTCATCCTCTCATATCTGCGTGGGACAAATATTTATCAGCCCTTCCCATGCACAGACAAAATCCTACCCTCAGGAAGCTTGCACACCAGTGGCCATGCCTCTCCGTCCCCTAGAAAAGGCCTCTCTCCCACCCCCACACCCATTTCTACCTGTTCAACTTGTACCTGTCTTTGAAGACCCATTTTTAACTTTAAGTTCTTTCCCCAGACCTTTCGGAATCTGTCCCTGCCTAGTCTGTGCCACGTGCTCTCCTTTCTGACAGCCACAGACATGATGAGCTATACCCGGGAGATGGTTTTAAATTTTTTTGAAGTGAAAATTTTCTTTTTCTAAAGCAATTTTATATGAAGTCCAAATAGATAAAGGTGACAGCAGTACAATGGTTCTAATGTATCAATTCAACAACATAACATTTACCATTATAAGGTCAGTCAGTGAGAAAAATGAGGACTTACAGACCACAATGGCAGTCCATGTCAGCTTCCGGAGCCACGTTATTCCGATACCTTGTGCTTTGTGATAGTTAGAAAACCCTCATTCCTACCGATACATAGCTGCAGATTGTAACAGGGTTTTTCCTCCCTCTTCAGAGCTCAGCTGCGACCTGAGGACCCTAGGGTTCCTTGGAACACAGTGTGAAAACCGCTGCAGCGTGTTTTTATACATTTGTCCTATCCCTTTCGCCAGCATCAGGCCTCCTGGGGTCAGTCGGCCTCCTGGTCAGTCTGAATCCCCCCAGGGCTAAGTTCCTCAGAGGCACTCAGGAAATGCTGAATGGATGGAAGCATTGACCTCAAGGTCCCAGGGCCACCCCAGAATTCAGACCCCCTGGGCTTCCACGTTAAATGACCTCGAGCCCAGCCACGGTATGGACAGAAGTCCACCAAAAGAGCAAAAATGAGAACCAAGGAGACCAGACCTGGGGCAAAAAAAGACTATTTAAACAATCCTCGCCCCACTGCCATCGCCTCAAATGAACTCTCAGTTTCCTGTCCACTCCCAGATCCCTGCTGGTCTAGTCCTGGGGGGAGGGGAGTGACAAGACGAGTCAGAAGGCCAAGTCCTGGATGCCTGGTCAAGTTTTTCTCCAAGGCTGAGTGACCCTTGCTGCCCTGTGACTCCCCCCATCCCCAGGCTGGATTCTCAGCCTGCCCCTGCTCTCCCCACCCCACCCCAAAGAGCACAGAGAGAGACCAACCAGTTGGAGTCAGGGGAGAAGCCACACTTACTTAGCGGGGGCACCTCCCTCTGTCTTCATCCACCTGTGAAGAGAGAGACAGCACTGCGTGAACCACTCCCCCTTCTCCCCAGAGCTCAGCCCTGTGCACGCCCAGACCCTCTGGGGGAAGGCGGGGGGGCCTCATTAGGAGTTGGGAGCATTCGGATACAGAGAACTGTGGCCTGCCTCCCAAGGAGCTTTCCCCAAGCTGGAGAGGAGACGCAGATTCAGGGTCAGGGGCGTGACAGAGGTGGTGAAAGCGGGCATTGGAGCCCCTGGGAGGGTCTCCAAACTTATCGTGGGAAAAACTCAGAAAGATGCCCTGCACAATTATGCTCCCACTGACACAGGCAGATCTTCAAGTTGAACCAAATATAAACACACGCACATGTACATACACGTGCACACACGCATGCGCGCACATGCACACACACACAGACTTCAGTGTTCTAGACCTGGCTGAGGGGGAAGTTGTCTACAAGAGACTCACTTTCTCTCCTGTGGATCCAGGTCACAGAAGGTGACGGTATTGAGAGGGTAGTGTCGTCTGAAGAAGAGCCTGTGGCACAGACATGGGATAAACAGAATGAGTGATGAAGTGACAAGTCAGGCCACCTTCCCGTCATCTGTGGCTGTCATAGGTCAACACGGCCTCTCCCTTGTGACCAAGACAGCCTGAGCTACCCACACTGGGGATGTAAGCATCGCATGGGAACAGGCAGATGTGTCATAGAAACGCCTCTCAAAGGCTAGAGGTTAGGAAAAGAAGGAAGACACTGGCAATGAAGACAGAGAAGTGGGGAGACCCTGGAGCAGGAAGGAAAGGGGTGGGGGGAACACATTAGAGAGAACATGAGAGGAAGGATTCTGCTCTAGAAAGCAGGTACTCATATCAGTTGCATTTGCAGCTATGTACCCAATGCAGGCATGTCTGTAGAAAGATGGAAAGTGGGTAGATGGATGGGTTGATAAGTGGAGACATAAATGGGTGAAGGAATAAATGGAGGGAAGATAGATGGGGGATGAATGGATGCAGATGGATGAACCAACTGGTGAGTGGGTGAGCAAGAGGATGGATGGATTGATGGATGGATGGGTGGTTGGGTGGCCAGGCAGATGGAGGATGGATGGGAGATAGATGGGTACAAGGGATGAATCAATTGGTAAGTGGGTGGGTCACTGGAAGGACAGATGGGTCACAGGAGGGAACCCCACACAGAAGTGAGCAGAAGAGTCTTACTTTCTCTGGTTGTCAGTCAGTGTAATTCCCTGGGCAGATACTTTGAAGTGAACGATGGTGGCCGCTGGTGTGGGGTCAGCAGCCAGTGTCTCGGAAATGGCTTTGGAGATGGCCTGTGGCCCAGTGAGTGACTCCATGTCCACAGAGTTGACGAAGAGCACGTTGCAGGCTGGAAGAAACCCACCCAAGGAGAAGTCATGGGGGCTGGAATGGGTGGGGAGGGTCCCTAGATCCTCTCTTCAAGGAAGAAGGCAGCACAAAATTTCAGGCCATCCTCAGGCCAAAGCATCTGCACCCAAAAATGTGGTGTACCCACCCACAGACATCTGGGCCTGAGAGTGATATCCAGCCTGCACCTTCAGGAGGGGACGGGGCAGAAAGAAGGGAAGGGCACAGGGCAGAGATCTGGTCTGGAGTAGCCACTCACCTGCCCCTTGCTTCAGCAGGTCAGTGGCTGAGTTGGCAGGGCCCGAGCTAGCTTTCGATTCATCTGTGGGGTCTGAGACAAAAATTTCATTCAGCTAGTAATTAAAACTCTAGAACTGGAAAGAAGCCCATGTCTGGCTGGGCCGAAAGTGAGCTCTGCAAATACTTTGTGCAATGGATACTGCTTTTCATATCAGGCCCTGGCAGTCAGTACATGTGTGTCCAGTCGGAATGTTCAATAATTGCTCACTGGCTGAGAGCTCTGGAGTCCAACAGAGCTGGGTTCAGACCCTCAGCCCAGCACATGCTCCAAATAAAAGGGAAATGATGGTGAAAGAAGCATTGCATTGGGTTTCTGAGATGCCCCGTGTACAGTGTTAGTCCAGTGCTTGGCACAAAGCACACCTTCAAGTGGTAGTTGGTGCTGTTCTTCTGCATTGATGTCTGTGCAGATCAATAAATGCCCTCACTCACTAAACCGTTCGTGGAGCACAATCATAATTTCAATACTAAAAAGAATTGAGTATCGTTGACACCAGCATTCTTCAGACTTTGATGTGCAGGATTTTTTAAACACAGATTGCTGGGCCCCACCCCAGAAATCCTGATCGGGTGGGCTGGAGAATATTTACATTTTTAACAAGTTCCCAGAGGTGCCGATGCTGCTGGTCTGGCAATCATACTTTGAGAACTACTAGTTCATACAATGTAAATATCAGTTTTATCATTGCTGAATTGCTTTGGTAAATTCTGTAGAAACATAACTTAATTAGTATCTAAATTATATGGTTAATAATACTATTTAAGGTGTATTTGAACTTTTAAGCTAATAATGGCGGTCAATTATCATTAATAATTCAATGAATTGAATTGGATACATAGAAACTATCAAATAATATTGGGGGTTTCTGTGTGGGCAAAACTCCAGAAGTTTCAAGAGAGGAGAAAGTCCCAGGGGCACTTCTGAATATCCTATTACTGAGCAGAGAAGGTAGGGAGAAGGTACCTCACCTCCCAGTTTCTAGATCTCAAGTTCAGGGTCAAGCATATTCCCCAGTGTGGGCCCTGTGTACTTGGGGGCTGGAGAATAGCTACCTGTGATGTAATAGAAGCTATGCTGTGAAGAGCTTTGGGGTCCATCTGCCATCCTCCAAGGCTGGGACACCTCTCTGAGAGAAGCTGAAATCTTTGTCCCCACAGTGTCTCATCCAGGTTCTCATCCTCTACCTCCCACGGCTCTTGGGTTCCATTCAAACTTCCCACAATCAAAACAGGGCTTGCTCTTCCCTATCAGCCCAATGTCCCCTCAGTCAGGGACCATCATGTCAGCCACTTACACTAGAACTCAAGGGACATCGGACGATCTCCTTCCCTTCCCACACCCTGCAGAGCCCAGCCATCTCTCCTCTAAGAGATCCCTCCCGTGTGCTCTCTCCTCTCGGTTCAGACTAACCTCTCGTTGTGGATGCCCCCATGACCTAAATCTGCCTTCCCCTCCCCCGTCCCTCAGGTCTGCCCACCAACATCCATCTCATCCTCTGGACATGGTCCTCCCCATGACTGTCTCCTACTTCTAGCGCCTTTTCTGGGATGAGGCTTATTCTGAGAATTCAATCTGAACTTCTTTGAGCCTCCAGAGAATTTTCCAGAACAATCCAGCAAGCCATTTATGTTTGTTCCTGGAGTTACGCTTTTTAATAAACTTTTCCTTTTTTTTAAAGACAAAAAAGTTTTAAAAAGAGTGGTTTCAAGTTTCCCCAGATTGGCAAAATGACCCATATCCTCCAACCCTGGCTCAAGGTCTGGAACACTGGCAAGGCTAAGATATGAAGGAGGCCAATTCAAGGGCACACTTGGAGAGGAAGGAGTGTTGGGGTCCTACCTCGGTTTGGAATGACCAGCTTGCAGGGCAGAGCCAATGGGGTGATGGAGTGCTGGTAGACCAGGGCAGAGAGAGATCCTGCAGGGAGAGACAGCATGTCAGGGGCAGCTTTACTGGAAGTGGGCTGGGGCACTGAAGACTCCACCCCACCGCTCCCTGCTAGCCATAGTGTTCAGCTTCTTCATTATTCTCCTACATCCCACCAACAAAAGTGAAAATTCACTCCCTCTTTGTTAGCAAGACCCAAGGACGCAGATTCCAAAGGTTCACCCTAGCAGTCATAGGTTACCATGACAGCTTTCCTTTATAGAAAATTACTCCCAACATCTCTCCAAGCCCCATCCAGCTGCTGGCACTCTCTCAGGACAGTGGGTTCAAATCCCAGCTCAGTCACTTATTAGCTATGTGTTCTTGGATAAACCTAACTTCTATGAGCCTTCACTTCCTCATCTGTAATAAGACAATGGCACCTGCCATGCAGGATTGTCATGAGAGCAGATGTAATATAAAGGACCTAGACAGTGACTTTCACATAGAAGTAGTCAATAAAGGAAGCTGTTGTTATGGCTGTTAATCAAATTACAATGATAACAAGTCTCAGTGGGGTAGGACAAATACAGAAGAGAATTTGGCAGAGTGAAGGGGCCACAGTATAGAGAAAGGGAAGCCACAGTTCATCTCTCTGCTGCATCTATGACCAGGGAAACTGGCAGAACCTGAGGCAGGGGAGCCTGGAACAGGCCTGAGACTCTGCAGGTCAACTGTGGAGAGAGAGGTGGGGGGACATCTCACCGAAGTTTGGCTCATTGGGGCACCCCTTGAGCTTGACTCCCCTCGGGCCGGTCTCTATCAGGAAATGTCTCACCAGCTCATGGGTCATGTCCCCTGGGATGAAAAATAAAAGAAATAAGGTTTGGTCATTTCTCGTGGTGTTCACCCACCACCTCCCACCACCGCTTCATAACTTCTGCAGCTTGCAGGGCTTTGATGGGACAGAGGGTCACAGAGACAATAAGGCCAGAACCCTGGAATGGATAGATCACAACTCTCCCTTCCCCTCCAGGAAATGCAATCACAGAATCCCAATAATCCAGCTTCCCTATTCTCTGACCCCCAACCATAACCAAGAGTCTAATTAGCAGGAACCAGCTCCTATGAGTATTAGAAACCTGCCAAGCCCCCAGGTCCTTCTGGCGCTTCAGCAATCACCTAGTCCTGAGGCACAGTTCAAAGAGACAGTGTTACCTTTTTTATTCTGCTGCATGATGGTCGGAGGGGGAGAAGACACCTTCATGGCCAGCCCGTAGGCTCCTCGGAAGGAGTGACTGTCACGGATGATGAAGGCCCCTGGCTCCTGGTCCTTGAGGAGGGCGATGGCTGTTTTGGGAGCAGAGGAGGAGAGAAGAGGAAATAAGAAATCAATGGCACTGGCTTCCCTGAAGTCTCTCAGGCCTCCTGAACCTCATTCTCTCTTAGGTGATGAGAGATTCTTTAAAGTGAGAATTTCAACACTCTTAAGGGTCCTTCTGTACTCCAGTTGGCAAACTTTTTCTGTAAATAGCCAGACATAAATATTTCAGGCTTTGCAGGTCATGTAGTCTCTATTGCAACTACTCAACTCAGCCACTGCAACACAAAAGTGGCCACAAACACAGTAGTCCAGATGTGACCCAGGGGCCAGAGTCACCAACACCCTGTCCTGTCTCCACACAGACTTTCCCTGGGGGCCTGAAGTCGTCCCATCTCCATCCCCATAATCCCAACTTTGTTTGTCTGGAAAATGTACAAAAATCTCCCACATCATACAGATGGGGAGCTAAAGTTTTCCTATTATCTTGGCCAGCCTCTCACTGTGCCCAGGAAACCAAGACTTTGCTGATTTTAAGGATCCTTGAAAGGCGCATCTACAGCCATTGTTCCCCCACACTTCACCATGGGGACTGCTCTTCCTGCCTGACCTTGATCCCAGCCCCCTCTCTCTGTGACCGCCACGTCCTGCTTAAGGAAGGAGTCTACTTAAACTTTTTGCCGAGGGAGGCCTCGTGGTTACTAGCAGCCAACTGTAACCTCCAATAGACCCCAGGACCCCCCAGCACTCACCCTGCTCTCTGGAGATCTCAGGCTTGTACCAATATTTGGAAGTGTCCTGGACAAATTTCACTTTAGCCCGAGTCTCAGGGCTATTGTCTAAAGGAGAAGGAAAAAAAGTGTTACGGGTTAAATTATGTCCCTCTCCCAAAAGAAATATGGGGGTTCTAACCCCCGGTACCCGTGAATGTGACCTTATTTGGAAATAGGGTCTTTGCAGATATAATCAAATGAAAATAAGGTCATGCAGGATTAGAATGGGCCCCAATTCAATATGGCCGGTGTCCTTACAAGAGGAGGGGAAGAGACGGAGACACAAGGGGGGAGGGCCATGTGAACTTGGAGGCAAAGACTGGAGAGATGTGTCTACAGCCAAGGGACACCATGCACTCCCAACGAGAGACTAGGAGAAAGGCCTGGAATAGACTATCCCTCAGAGCCTCCGGCAGGAACCAACAACGCCTTGATTTTGGACTCCCGGCCTCCACTACTGTGAAAGAATCAATTCTGCTGTCTTCAGCCACCAAGTTTGTGCTGCTTTGCTATGCTGTCCTAGGTACTAAACAGAAAGTCAGTCTCCGCAAACATCATCACAGTATGGCTAAAAGGGACCTTGAGCAACTTTGTCATCCTTTCCATCTGCCGCCACTGATCATGTGTCACAGAGCTGCTCCCCTGTCCAAGAGCCCGGCACAGCATTGTCACTGTGCCGACGAAAGCCCTACTTCACCTCACCGCCCCCTTTCTCTGGAAGATTCAGACTAAACCCTTCCTGCAGCTTCTCTCACAGGCTCAGACATCCCACCTCTAGCCCCTTCCTCCCACCTTGATCCTAAGAACCTTGAGGACCAAGACAGAAAGACACGGTTCATTCCACTTCTCCCCGACCCCCTCCTCACTCCCCACGTGGAAACCCTGAGATCTGTATCACACAGGGCAAAAAAGTCATGCCTGCTCTGAGACAAATAGGGGAAGGGTTGGCCTAGAACTTAGGAGATAATCTCCTATGTGTTGCATAACCCACTTCTCCCGCAGACCTCCTCCCCACCAGACTCTCTGCAGACCCAGGATAATTTCATAGAACATTAGGTTCTAGAAGGACCTCTGACAGTATCTAGTCCAATGCCTTAACTTTACAAACGAGGAAAGTGAGGCTCAGAGAAGGGAGTGACCTGTCCCAGCCCACAGGGTGAGCCTTTCTATGGTTAACTGAATGGCTCCTGGAAGGCCTTCGCAGGTGAGAAGACCCGGCAGCCAGTTCAGTGCCAGCTATACCATATCCTCCTGGCTAGGGATTAGGATGTGTGCCTCTCACTCTCCAACCTCTCCCTTCATCTTTGGCACAACAGAAAACAAAAAGAGGAAAAAGGGAATATTCCAATGGTACATGTTTCCTCTCCCTTCCTAAGAGAGGTGGGAGCAGCAGAACTTGAGTCAATTTCAACGTGTCACTTAAACTCGGCTAGGCTTCTGGGATCTGTCTCTGGAGGACAGTGAAGGGCTAGGTCAGCTCCTTTCCCCCTCAGCTGTGCACTGACGGGGGCCTCTGGGCTCGGCAGCTGGGCCATTCAGCTGCTGCAAGCTGCCTCTCTCTGCTCTGAAGCCGCAGCCCCGCTGATGCTGGGCCTATCTAACGAGCTGTCAGAGGCGGCAGCAGCCACATGTGCCTTCCTGTGTTGACTCCAATGGCTATTTTAAGAAAGGGAGATGGTGGGAAACAGGAAATGTCCCAACTACTAGCAATTTTGCATCCTCCAAGGAGAGGGACTGGGAACCAGATGTCTCTGGTGGGCAGCAGGAAGCAGGGGCGTGCAGGGTCGCCGTAAGTGTCCTGGCTTGGCAGGGCCTGGTAGCGACACACTGAGACTCTGGGCAACTGGGGCTTGTTCCAGGCTGCCCAAAACATTCTCAATCTTCCTAGAATGCCTCAGAGACCCAGGGCCCCTCTGCACACACACAGGTTCCAGGTCTGGATGAGAAGCTGTAAATCAGCTGAGGCCTTGATCTTCGTGTTTGGATAATGAGCCCTCTGAGTAAAAGTAAAGGGGCCAAGTTCTGGTAATGAGTGAAGAATTCAGTGTGTAAACCTGCAGGGGCCTCAGTGAAACCGGGTTGGTAGAAACTAGACTCCAAAGAAAGGCCCAGCCCTTGGCCTTGTCCCATATCACATCTGTTAGTTAATGTGTGCACAGTGGGGATCAAAAGGTGAGAACAAAAGGCTGGCAAAGGAATGGAGGTACAGGTTTGGAAGGCAGATTGTCAAAGCTATGCTAAATTACCATCAACCTCAAGATAGGGAAGCATGATAAAACAACTCCAGTAATGCTTTAAGAACACTAGTTTGGGGTAGCATGGGCCTGGATCGGCAGCCTGGCTCTGCCATTTAACTGTCTGACCTAGACGAATGACTGAGCCCTCCAAGCCTGTTCCCTCGTGTGTGGCTGTGCGGATGAATGATACTACTTAGCGCAGAGGCCGGCACATGGCGCATGCTCAACAAGTGACAGTGGCTATGACAATCATAACAATAATACTATCAGTAGTATTTTCACTGTCAGCAGCGGCAGCAGGAGCAGCATCCACAGCCACTACAGCCACAGCTCATTTACTTTGAGGACGCCTCCAACTCCCATTATACAGATAAGGCATCTGAGGCCCACATGGCAGCGGTCTACCCACGGTTGTCTGCCAGAGGATGCCAGAACAGAGCACAGGATGGGTATCCTAACTGATGGACTTCACCCGTCAGCGGGGGGCGCAGGAGTGAAGAAGAGGCCCACCTGGCATGGAGTACTTGGAGAAGTCAGGCAGAGTGTGTGAGAAGGAGACGGTGCTGCCCCCGCTGGGACTGGACATGCCACTGGTAATAGGCGAGGAGGACACCTTCCCGTTGATGGTGGCATAGTTGGGGAGGCTGCCCGCTCGGTCTCCCATGGACATCCTCCACTTCTCTGGCAAGGCCGGTGTTGGACTCCCTTGCCGGAAGGCTGCTGAATCCGGCGAGGGGGAGGTGGCGGGGCTGCTCAGGCCCGGGTAGTAGGCAGGGGACACAGGGAAGGATGGTGTGGAAGGAGCCTGGTAGCCGGAGGCACTGCTCTGCCGGGACAGCGTTGGTCTCCTGTCCTCGGGGGTGGAGTAGCCACCATAGGCCACATGCCGGTCCAAGCTCGGGCTGCCGGGAACCACAGATCCAGACCCTCCGAAGTGACGGCCCAGGCTGGGGCTTCCAGGGCTGGCTATTGTGTTTCCATGGAGATTGGAGGCCAAGGTGCCCTGGTGGGCTCCAGGGTGTCTGCCCAGGCTGGGGCTCCCTGGAGTGGTGGCCACGTTGCTATGGAGACCTGAGACCTGATGGGCCCCAGGGTACTGGCCCCGGCTGGGGCTCCCTGGAGTGGTGGCCACACTGCCATGGAGGCCTGAAACCTGATGGGCCCCTGCGTGTCGGCCTAGGCTGGGGCTTCCTGGAGTGGTCGCTGCACTGCTCTGGGGGCTAGAGACTGCGTTACCATGGAAACCAGTTCCTGGTGGGCCCATCACCTGGCGGTGGCTCAAACTGGGGCTGCTGGGGGCAGCCATGCTGGGGTTGACAGCTGGACGACCGAAGCCAGGACTAGGGGGAGTGTTGGTGCCCACTGTCCTGTGGCGTGCCTGAGGGCTCCCGGGTACCGTGTGCACACCAGCCACATGGAACGAAGACCGCGTCTGGCTTTCTGGGGAGCTGAACTGTTGAAGTGAGTGGTCGGGGCTGCTGTAGCTGCTGCCCACGGTTGGAAGAGGAGAAGAACTCTGGTAGCTTCTCTGAGCCGAAGGGCTGGGCTGGCCCAGACTGCCGGAGCGGAAGCCAGAATCCAGCAAAGGCTGGGTGGGGGTCCGGGGGCCCTGGTCACTGCTCTCCCCTGATGGGAAACTCCCCACTGAAGTGCTAGAGAGAGAAAGGGCAGATTGAGATGTCAGCAGATGGTATTAATGAAGAACAGGCTTTCAGCGAACACTCAGATCTTTCTCTCCCTACTAATAACAATAATAAGTTCCACTTGCACGCACGGGAATATCAAAGGTTTTACATCACCCCATGGAACCATCAGAATAAGAAACTGAGGCTCAGGTTGGTTAAGCAACAGGCTCACGATCACATGGCTGATAAAAGACCAGGGTTTCAGGTCAGCTGTGCCTGATTCCAAAGCACATGCTTTTCCCACTGTACGGCTCTGTCTCCTGAACCACAAGTCAAAGCGAGGAGCTCTCTTTCATCGTAACTGAAAATGACTGAATCTAATGAACAAAATAAACAAAGTAGAAACAGAGGCATAGATACAGAGAACAAACTGACAGCTGTCAGAGGGAAGGAAGGCTGGGGGGCTGGGTGAAAAAGGTGAAGGGATTAAGCAAAGAAAAAAAACTCATAAATACAGACAACAGTATGGTGATGACCAGAGGGGAAGGGGGTTGAGGAGGGTAGAAGAGGGTAAAGGGGGGGATAAGTGGAGATGGAAGGAGACTTCTCTTGGAGTGGCAGACACACAATATAATATATAGATGATGTATTACAGACCTGAATACCTGAAACCTATAGAATTAACCAATGTCACCCCAATGAATTCAATAAACTAAAAAGAAGCTGAAGGTAGCTGTCCTCTTGCCAACTCCAGTATCACTGAACACTGGAGAAGGGGCTCAAACCACCTGGATCCTGTTCCTACTGGCCGTATCCCTACCTGATTCAGTTTCCCCAGGTGTGCCATCATTATCTTTAAATGTTGAGAGTGTTAGAATTGGGCTTTCAGTCCTGGGTTGCTCCAAAAAGCAAAGACAAGGAAGTCTCATAGAAGATTTCAGCTCATTATAAAGTCTGCTTTCCAGCCATCGAATCTGGCCGCTAATGGAGCAAGCTGCCTTGCATAGTAATGAGACTCCCATCACTAGGAGCATTTAAGCGGAGGCTGACTGACCTCTTGACCTGAATACTGTGAAGGGAATATCCTCCAATGGAAAGTTAGATTAGATGACCTCAGAGGTTGAACCCAATTCTAGACTGGTGAAATTTAGTTCAGAGAGACTGTACCTGGGAGGATAACCAAAATCAAAGGTTCTACCCTGAAGTTAAGTCCAAGTCCATAGAGAAGTACAACGCAATGGCCTGTGAGTTGGGAAACCTGGATTCTGCTGTTCAAGATTTCCCATGTGAAAAAAATGAGGGGGGCGGGGTTAGATGACCCTGATTCTTTCCAGACACAAACTTCTATCCCTCGATGACATGGCAGGGGAGACAAAGGTTGGCAGGGACCTCAACTAAGCAGCAGCTGTAGGCTGAGAGCCTCTGCAGCAGGAACCCTGAGGGGTGGGGCAGCTTCTTACATAAGACGATGGGCCCAAGCCTGGAGCTGGAACCTGCAGGGATTCTCAAGGCTGGGTAGGATAAGCTGGGGTCCCTCGGGTGATGTGAGGTGGGGGGTGGGGCAGGCAAGAGCCATAGGCAGGGAGAAGTCAGGGGCCAGGCCAGGACAAAGCTGACCTCACATCACAGAAGGGGCCAGAGCGGAACAGCCACTTTCTGCCAGAAATAACCTGTATTCTGAGGAATGGGAGGATGCGTCAGGCTGAGCGGGGCAGGGTGGTTGGGGGACACCAAAATGGAGTCTTATGAGATTAATCCCAGAGGAGAAACACTAGCTTCCGAAGCCCTGAAAAGAGCCAAGACTACGGCCAGAGGAATGTCAGTGAGAAACAGTGACAATGTCCCAATGTCAAGGCTCTCTGACCACCAGCCATGTGGCTGGGCAGGTGGGGAAGAGCCCCTTTCCTTAGAAGACCATGCCCTCTGCCCAGAGGCAGACCTCCCAGGCACAGAGCCATCTGCCCCATCAGGAGTCTGGGAGGGAGGGCAAGGTGAACTGAGGGTGCATGCTGGGCTTGAGGTGCCAAAACTCGAGAATTCAGGCAAAACTGCCTCTGCTGACCCAGCCACCCACCCTGACCTGGGAGGAGGTGCACTGCATCGGGCCAATGAGGGACTGCCCGCCCACCCAGGGCCTGTGGACATGTGAAGAGGTAGCTGGAGTGGTTTCAGCGCCCTGGGATCCCAGGATGTGGAGGGGAGTGAGTGTGGGAAGGGGTGGTAGCAGCAGTCTCCCCACCAGGGGGAGGGTCCTGGCTGCAGCCAGCTCCTCTCCCACGCCTGCCACCCTGTGCCCTGCCTGGGCTGATCTCAAGCTCCCTCCCCTACATCCTCTTCCTCCTCCCCAAGCCCAGCAGCTTCTCCCTGCACCGCAAATATGGGGGGCCTCCCCTTCAGGGCCCTCCCCTGCCCGGTTCCAGCTTTTCCTCTGTCTGACCCACTCAGGATGACAGCCACACATCCACAGACATCTCTCCTCGCACCCCAGAGAGACGCTCCTCACCTGCCCCCCACAATGACACACTTCACCTGTGGCTGTGAGCCCTCAGTGCTGCACCCCCCAAACACTGCCCCACCAGCCCTCTGTCCTGTCCTTCTAGAAAGCCTTCTTCCTCCTGCCTCACCTTTCAACACCATGTGCAACCTTCTGGCCTCGCCACAAACACCTCCAGCCCCCAGAAAGCCTCCCTGTGCCCCTGGCCAGGTCCACAGCCCCTTGCTCTGAGCTCCAAGAACTTTACTCATATGTCTGCTCTGGGCACATCTGACTCATCCTGTGACAGGCACCGTGACCCAGGTCGGGGGGAGAGGAGGCCAAGATATGGGCTCCCAACCAGGTGCCTTCGGTCTGAATCCTACTTCTGCTACTGTTCAGCTGCAGGACTGTGAGCAAGCCACTTCGCTGCTCTGTGCCTCAGTTTCCTCTTCTGGGAGGTGGGAATGATAAGAGTACTTACCTCATGAGACTGCTGTGAGGATTAAATAAAATAACCATCAGACGTATTTAGCAAAGTATCTGGCGCTTAAGAAGCACTTGCTACATAGCAGTTACTGCTGTTAGATTTAACGTGGGGAAGGAGCGCTTCTGGTTCACCTTCATACCCACCATGTACCCCCCGCCCCCACTCCTTCCAGCAGTTCTAGATGGTGGAATTGAATTCAGCCTGGCGATTATAGCTCCCACGGGACGTGGCTCTCAGGGGATGCTCTCTCAAGGTTTCTGATGAACTAGTTTTCGAGCGACCGCAACCTGGATGTTATTTCTGCCTGTCCACACCCTGAGCGGATGCAAGGGGCCTCACCCACGCTGTCCCAGGTGTAGCTTTTCACCCCTCGACCCCACGTGCTCCTCTTCCCCACTTACCTGTCAGCGCTGAGGATGGGGCTGCTGGTGGAGAGCGGGCTGGGGGAGACAAAGGAGCTGCCCAGGGTCCCGTTCCTCAAGGGTGTGTCGTGGCCATAGGCCTGGGCGGCTGGGGCGCTAAAGCTCTTGGGCTCAGGGTCCTGAGCTCGGGGCCCAGCCACCGCCGTCCGCACCACTGACTCGACGTAGCTCCGGGGCTCTGGAAGGAGCCAGGAGACAGAGACTGAGTTAGCACAGATCTATAGGATAAAATGTGGACCCCATCCAACCTGCCAGGGAGCCTGCCTCTCCAGAGTCCAGCCTCAGGGGACAGCCCCCAGGGGACAGCCAAGCACACGATGGGCACCTCTGGGGCGCCTGCCTGCCCATGTTCACCCCTCCTCCCAGCATCTTGGAGAAGCTGTGGGAACCCCACAGAACCCTTAACCATGGCCTCGCTCAGAGGAGCTTCCCAGAAACTGACCCCAGCTCTGCCTCTAAACAAGCCATCGCAGAATTGTTCCTCCCAGAGCCAGGATGCCCATCCACAGCTGGCATCCCCTTCAGCTGCTTTGCTTTGACAGCCCTGCCGCCTAGCCCCCCAGGCAGTGCTATACTCTGGGCTCTCTATGGACCTAGAGTTCCAGCCGGCCTCGCCCCTGTCTTAGGATAGCACCAGGGTTTGGACAAGCTTTGCCCCACACCCAGGACCCAGAAGCAGGCCTGCTGGCCTAGCAGCGGGCCTGCGCCAGTGCGTCACGCCCAGCCCCTTGATGCCAAGACACACCCACCTCCCTGCCTGACACACTTAGCATTCCTCTGGAGACTGACACCATTATCCCCACTCAGTGTTCAAAACATCCTAAGAGGAATGGCGGTGGGAGGGACAGGAGCCAGAAAGGCCATCATACAGATGAGGATACTGAGGCCTGGGGAGGGAAATGACTGGAGTCCGGGCCAGTGCTCATCCGACTCCCCCCTCCGAGGCCAGCCCCCAAATGAACTCAGTAGGAAATGGGGAGAAGCGGCAGGGTGCCCTGGGCATCTCAAGGGACATCATGAGGGGTGGATCGTCATCCTGCCACCTCCGAACCTGGCACCAGTCCTGTCTCTCTCAGGAGGGACGTGACTGAACACAGGCCCTCACTCTGCCTGCAATTAGGGCATCTGCCACAACCAGCCTGGGGCAACTGAAGGACCTGTGCAGCGCCGGGCCGGCCAGGCCCCTGGAGTGTCTGCTGGCCAGGACCGGGCTGGTCACTGAGTCAGCAAACAGCCCCTCCCCCCGGCCCAAAGAAAACCTTACTTTGGAAGGAACCTAATCACCATGGTGTCAAGGGTACAGCCTCTTGGACATGGCTCCTAAAGTGGTCTTGAGGTCTGACGTCCTGCACCCAGGCCCAGAGGCCTATGGGCACAGGGAGGGGGTGGTCTTTCAGAACAGGGCCCTTTGCAGAGGTCAGGGCTTCTGTGTACGGCTCCAGCCAGAGGCTGCCAGCCTGTCCTAGTTTTCACACAGAGTTCCCTCCAACCAACAGCAGACACTGGGGATGGGGGCGGGGCAAGATGTCTGCAAAGGGACAGCTCAGAGCAATCTATTCCAAGTACAGGGTGCAAGGTGGTACAGAACGAGCCAACTCGGCACCCAACGCTGGAGTCCCCATGGGCAGAGGCCAGCAAGGTATCCTCAAGAGCCCCTTCATCCAGCCCAGGCCACCCACCCACCCCACAGAAGACCCAGGCCACACCCATCCCAAAGGCACTGTTTCTGTGCCCTCTGTGCCCAAAGTACTACTGGAACCAGGAGATGCCACAGAAATCCCCTGACCCGGGGAAGGCATGCTTTCTTGTAAAGAACCTGAGAGTAAATATCTTAGCCTTGGTGGGCCAGACAGGCTCTGTCACAACTACCTGAAAATTGGGGAGCTGACAGTTTCAGCATCTTTATGCCTTGGGGGGTTGGCTCATGTCCTCAGGTAACCCACCTTGGCAGAAGGGGGCCTCACACCCACAGAAATGGTAGTTCAGACCCCAGGCCAGAGCCCACCCTTTCAGCCCATCCCCCACTGCCTGGAGTCACTCTCTCTGAAGACCTCCTGAACCCTTCCAGGCTCTCAGCTTCACCTGGGTCCCCATAATGCTTGGCACCACTTCTCTCTTACCCAGAGCTGGTCAGGGGATCCAGCCACCCCCCCACCCCCCGGGCAGTGTCTAGCATCCACCAGACCCTAGATACGTGTCTGTCCCACAAACGAGCAGATGCGTGATCTCTGCCCTCCAGCCCCACCCAGAGAGAGGTGCGTCATAATTAAGACCCAAGAGGCACACACTCATTTTTCTCATTCCCTGAAATTCTTGCTGACCACAGAAGGTCAAGCTAAAAGCCACATGGATGACCTCTGAAGTCCAGGCTCTTCTTCTACTCGCGAATCCTCCTGATCCAGGTAGAGATGAGCGAAGCCCCTTCACTCAGTCCCCACTCCTCACAAACCCAGAGCAGGAGGCACTTTGGGAAGCTATTTGATTTTCCGAGTCCATCGCCAGAACTGTTCAAAACCGAGCTTTTGGGCCAGAAACTCAGTTTTCCCAAGTTTTCAGACTCAGGTTGTTATTTTGAAAATGCCTCCTTTTCCTGTCTATTCCTCTCCCTCCCCCTACCTCAGTACAATGTACAACTTGTGGGCTCCCCTTCTTTCACTTGCTCGATGGCGCACCTGGAACAGGCTATGCAACCTTTCTGGGACTCAGTTTCCTCATCTGTAAAATGGGAATGAGAATACCCACCTGCCCAGCCAGGATCAAGTGATAAGAGATGGGAAAGTTCCTTCTAATTCTTTCTTGCTGATTCCAATTAGCTGTTTACGAGCAGCCCCGTGTGCTGCCTGTCTATGCCCCAGCGGCCTGCGGCTGCCTCCCTCCACCCTCTCTCCTGCTGTTTCCCTCCTCTCCTCCAATCCTGGAGCAGCTGCACCCAGAGGCAACAGGGTTGGGCAGGGGGAGAGAGGTGGGGCCAGGGAGGGTGCTTCATGTAGAACATTCCAGGAGCCCAAACCCATTCCAAGTGGCTGATGGTGGCTGACAGCAGCTGGAGGCCCGAGAGTCTTGGGCCTGCCAGGCTGGGGCACTATCACCTCTTCACCCACACCCTAATGTGCCTTTTCTGCCTCCCAGAAGAGGCTCTTTGACTGGAGAGAAGGGGTCCACCCACTCCAAGGAAATGAAAACATGTGGGTGGAGGAGAGGGAAGAAGTAAAGAGACCCCCGAGTGCCAATCCAAGAGCTCAAAAGTCAAAATGCCATACCTTTCATATTGGGCCACATGCCCCTCCTCTGAGCTCCCACTGCACCCTGCCCCTCCCTGCTCAGCATTCTACCTCATGCTGGGAGGTCTCCTGACATCTCTGTCCTCACCAGGCTATCTCACTCATCTTTATACCTTCAGTGCCCAGGACAGAGCCTGGAACCTAGTAGGGGCTCAGTAAATCTACATGGCACAGCCTGCTCTGAAATCCCAGATGCCATAGTACACCCCTCACCAAGGATCTTAAAGCAGGAAGAATCTAAGGAGGGATCATTTCTAGTCTGGTATGTCTTCCTTTCTGTCAGATCGGTCCCATCTAGTCCTCCGGACAAGCGGAACCCAACCTGAACATCCCTGTTCCTGTTCCTCCCTGCATCACTGGGCAGGTATTCTTGATGTTGGCCTCACATGCTTTATTCCTCTCCTTCCTTTGTGGAGAAGAGGACCCAGGACCCAGGTTCACAGAAGTCACCGTTTATGTTCAGAGGTATGCCCAGTGCACTGACATGGAAAGGGGCAGCCTCCACGTGCCGATCCAGTGTAGCATCTCAGCTGTGCCCCTGATGACTGTGTGGGCCTAAACAAGTCATTTAACATCCCTAGCATCATCTCCTCATCTGTGAAATAGGGTTCCTGGCACCTTCTTCCCAGGGCTTCTGTGATTATCAGACAAGATGAGACAATGACCCCATATGGTCCTGTCCCTGCCTTTTGAACCTCACTCTGTACCACACTCCCCCTTGGTTCCCTTGTTCTAGCCTCCAGCTTCCCCCTTGCTCTTGGCCTCACTGACTCTGCAGTTCCTAGAAAGAAAGAAAAAAAAGACATGCTGTCGACTCCCACCCCAGGACCTTTGCACATGCCCTTTCCTCTGTGTGGAATGCTCTCCTCCCATTCCAGTTCCACCAAGTTAATGTCACTCACTCCCACATCTCACTTCTATAGTAAGGTCAGGGTCTTTGCTGTAAGGTCTCATAAAACTGCATCCTTTCCCTTCAGAGCACTTATCTCAACATGTAATTCTGAGTGATCATTTAATTCTTGCTCCTGTTCATGCTCCATGAGATTGGAAACCATGGACTTGCTTATCATGGCATCCCCAGAGGCTGGCACAGTGCCTGTCACATAGTAGGCACGCAAAATATGTATTGACCAAATGAATCCATGACTGACAGAATAAATTAATATAAAGCATTTAGCATGGTGCATCGAACAGAGCCGAGTCCCCTAAAGTCTTCTTTTCCCCTGGCTGAGGAATTCTGCCTCGGACCATTTTTCCTCACAGGCAATTTTTTTTTTTTTTTTTTAATTTGCCATCAAAGTGTCAGTAGAGAAAGCAAGCAGAGCATCAGAGGGTCAGCAAAGAATGTGCTTTAGTCTAACAGGGAAAATGCAACCAGCTGCCCATAGCCTAGCTCCCTGCCCGTGACGCGCCCTATTCCCCAAGCCACGACAGCAATTCCAACCCCCACGCTGGAACCCCAGGGCATGATACCTGGATGCAGGAGGAGGCTTTGAACTAGCCACTTGTCTAGGAGACAGGAGATAATTCCACTCTCAGCCCCGCTGCCCCCTGTGACCTTCGGCAGATGCACTGCCCCCCTTACGCCACAAACAAGACCTTAGCATCACAGCTGTGAAAATGATGGGCATGGCAGAGCGGATCCCTAAGAACCTTCCCTCCAAGTCTGGCTGAAGGACAGATGCAGGCAGGTAGGAGGACTCGGGGCCTTGCAGACTGAGAGACGTGCGTGTGTATGATGGGCAGGTCTCAGCTTTGGCTGTGGATGCTCACTCTTCTGAGGTGTCACCCCCATGTGGGAAACAGCCAGGGCCTGTCAGCCTGTGGGATGATCTACCTCAGACCTTCCCACTGGAGAGCGTTTGAGGTCCCACCAGTCTGTTGAAGTCAGCAACCACAAGGAGGGTGTAGGTGGGCATCGGAAACACACGAATGCTTGCCCCGGGCCCCAGCTTATTCTAGTCTCCTGTCCCAGCTTCCCCGCCCTGTCGGGAACCAGCAGCCAGGAGCAAGCTGCCACTCACCCCCGGTTCTGGGATCAGTTGCTGGGGATACCTTGTTCTTCAACCCCCAGGCAGCCTGTTAGGGCTGCCTGAACTCTGGCTGGATGCGGGCAAAGCATTATGGATGCTCCAGCCATCTTGCCCGGAGGATGGCAGATTCAGAGTGGGACACCCCATGCCCGCTTTGGGGGCAGACTATCCAAGCGGTAAGTACAAAGGAAAGAGGAAGTAGGCTTAAGAAAACCAGATGGAGTCTTTCAGAAACCAGGCCACACAGACCTAGGATCCAGGTGAGAAGTCCAAACCACACAGACCTGGGGTCCAGGTGGAAAGTCAGAGCGTATAACAGGGCAGAGCTGGAAGGGGCTTCGACACCCACCTCATCCAAGCCCTCCTAGGAGAGATGGCCTGAACCACACCGGATGCCACAAAACCACACCCAGGCCACCCAGGCCAGTGCCCCCTTTGTTTCACCTGCTGCTGAAACATCATTTGAACTCTGTTCCTAATAAGTTAAAGTCTTTCAACCAGATGGCATCTCTGTTCTGCTTTCCTGTGACCAACGTGGAGTTCACCTAAATTAGGACTTACGCTGAGACCCAGACATGCTGACTCCTTGAAACTGTCAAAATTAATGTGCACGGTGTCCACATGCATAGGGATAGGTCTGTAGCTTTTCCGAAGACATTGAAATTCCAGAAAAACAGACCTCCTACCATCTGTGTTGATAAGAAACTAGGCAAGAGCTTCAAGAGGTCAACTCATAGCTCTAAGACAGTGGTTCTGACGAAGATGACTACCCCCCAGGGGACTTTTGCAATGTTGGAGACATTTCAATTGTCATGAGCAGGTGGGTGCTACTGGCATGTAGCAGGCGGAGACCAGAGATGCCTCTCAACATCTGACAATGCACAGGGCAGCCCCTACACCAGAGACTTGTCCAGGCCCAAATGTCAGCAGTGCAAAGATTGAGAACCCCTGCTCTTGGGCTCTGCATGTGGAGCACACCCAGGAAATGGAATAATGAGTCCCTGTCCTCTGTGTGAGTCCCCTTGCCCTCTGAAGGGGCGGGCTGCACCCCAGGCAGGCTGGCAGAGGTGCCACCAGGGTAGCAGCGACAGGAGGGGTGTTTTGTCAGCAAGGTGGCATCACACTGCCCCTGGACACTGGCTATGCCTGAATCTGCACTATGAACTCCTCGGTCAGGACTCAGGTGGCTTCCAGGGTGACAGATCAGCACCAGGGGATAGAGACCAGGAGGCTATGTGCCTGGTCGCTTGAGAGCTGCACCCTCCCCCCACCCCTGCAATGATCATGCTTTATGTGAAAAGCCATTCCCCGACCCAGACAGCGGGAAACGCCACACGGCAAGCCAGTACTTACCTTCAGACAGCTGTGCCACCTCCTTCTCCTCATCCTCCTCTGAGGGAAGATGAGAAGAGAGGTGGGGAGGAAAGAGAGGCAGGTGATGAAAAGGAGAGAGAGAGCAAAAAGGAAAGAGAGATCAATTAACAGATTATTTCTTGAGAGAGGATTTGCTGAGAAAAGGGAGGTGGGAAAGCAGAGGTGACTCTTCACAGAAGTGTCCCCAGGAGAGGGGTAAGGTTCAGTGACAGGACCCGGGGGCCAGGGCAGCGAGGCAGGCTGGCCAGGCACATGGTTTAAAGAGGGCCGGGCTCTCAGGAGCTGCAGGCCCAGCCACCATGGCTCCAAATCCAAGACGTGCCTGTCCCTGTCACAGTCCCTGCCCCAGGGCTTTCCTGGGCTGTGTCGCAAGCAGGAGCGTGCTGGCCCACTGACAGGCAGCCCCCCACCTCCTTATTCTCCTGGTGAGTCAGTGTCCCTGGTCATGCAGACACCTCCTGAGTGGGAGGCTGTGCCCGGCCGTGTGTCCGTGTGGGTCACACATGCGTGCCATTGTGTTCCTACCTGGCAGGATCAGTCTTCTGGCGACTAAGGGAAAGAAGCCAAGTTGGACCCCAGAGTCCCAGCCTAGCCCTAAAACCAGAGTCTAGGGAACAAGTTTCTGCACTCAGCCTGTTCGAAATGGCCACTAAGGGCCCAGGAGCCCCCAATTTCTCCTTCCCCCAAGGAAGGAGAGGAGCTTGGAAATGTGATGAGGAAGTGAGAGGTGTGAACCTGGGGTATGAGCGTGTGGGGGCGTGTCTGCACGTGTGTGCATGTGTATGCACACACAAGTATCTGAACACTGGGCACAGGGGTGCCTGGCTTCTGGCCGAGAGCTGACCAACTGTAAAAAAGCTGAGGCCAGGCCTCCAAATCCCCAAGTCAGAGGACGCCGAGAGTGGCATTGACCCCATAAGTCACTGGGCAGGAAGGCTGCAAAGGGATCTATGCCCCTCAACCCCCGACCTCCGCTTGGGCACAAACCCAAGCTGCCATCTTGTTTCCAGGAAGGTCTGGAGAACCCACCACTTCTGGGTTCTGCCCAGGTCCACAGGGGTCCTCCGACCCCCCACTCTTCCCTCTAGCCTCCCCCACTGCCTCCCTTCCAGCCAGCGTCACTCACCGCCCGTGGGGTGCAACAGGATATCTGCTGGGTTGTGCGGTTTCAGGCCCAGAGCAGAGAGGGGTGTCTTGGCCAGACCTGGAGGGGAGCGCACTGGGCAGGACAGAAGAGGGGAGACATGGCGAGTAAATCTCAGGGGATGTGGAGGAGGTACAGGGGAGAGGGAGGGGCGGGAGGGAGGGTACCCATAAGTGAGGGCTCGTTGGGGAGGGGTGGGCCTCCGGAGAGGGGACAGAGGAACCAGCCCCAGCCCAGGAGTGCTGCTGCAGCTCCACTGCCCTGTCCCGTCTGCATGTTTCTCCGTGGTTTAAAGAGTAAAGTGAGTCAGGATGTGGTGTTCTTGTTCTGGCCCTGCCCCTCAACCTTGAGAAAATCCTTTAGTTTCTTCACTACAGTCCCTGTACATGCCATGCTTTACAACATTCACGCAGGGGTCTTTTTGTCTCTCTCTGATTTTCTTCTCTATTATTCCCTCTCCCTTCTTCCTCTCCCCCTCCACCCAACACATACAGTCTTTCTAAAGCAGGCACTCAGAAGGACCGAGAGGAGAAAAAAGAAAATGGGGCATCCAGAGGGCACATCCTGTAAAGGGCAGATGCAGAAGAAGGGAGCACCCGCGGAATCAGGCCCACCCTGAGAGCCCCGACCAGCCTGCAGCCAAAGGTTTCATCCCTTGCAAACCCCAGCAAGAGAGAATTTCTCAGCATGGGGCTTTCGATACCCCGCAAACCTCAGTGTTCTAGAAAAGGAAGAAGCTCAGTCTCCACAATCCTTGGGCAAGAGAACCAACCCCCTACAAAAACCACAGGTCCCTCCCAAGCCACCTGTCCAGGTTAGAAGTGTCACGTAACACATAAGGTCAGAAAGGGCTGTCACGCTTTGTCCCACCAGCCAAGGAAGAGGCCAAACTCTGAACTGATCCACAGGGAGATTGTTATGCCCAGTCACGAGATTTCTCAATGGCAGCTGCCACATATCCTAACACAGCTCCAAGGAGAAGTACAAAAAATGAGCTCTGTGTCTCCTATCGCGGCCATCAGGAGCCTGCAGGGGCCTTGGGCTCTGAGGACACGTAGCCAAACAGATCCACCAGAGCCCGAGGCTGTCTGCCCCACACCAACAGCCTCAACAGACTAGCTGTGACCCTCAGTTGTCCAGGACCCCGACACAGCTGCTCTGGGACCCTCCCTGGCCCTAACTCCCTTCCCCAAAAGACAGTGAGACCTACAGGAAACTAACTAAAAATACAACCTCTCAATGCAAGTAACCTATATCACTTATTTGTGTATGCAGGTGTGTACGTAGGTGTCTGTGAGAATAGTGAGACATCACAAGGGTCCAGTGGGTAGCCCACTCCTGCATACCCACCTCACTGTCCTTAGATGCCCAACAGACAAATACAGCAGAGGGGACAGCCATCTACAAACACATATCCAGGCACCAGGTAGGTCTAGGTCTGTCTCTCCCTCTCCATTTATACACACACACACACACACACACACACACACACAGAAATCTTGCAATGAGCACTTATTAAGCACTTTTTAATGTCTGTCACACAAATGAATTTCAATGTAATTAATTATGGAAGAATGAGCCCAGCTTCAGAGGCCACGGCCCATGGAATGACCACAAAGGCTCTACAGCCCCCAAGTGTGGGAGGTTTCTCTTGGTTCCCCTCACACATTTCCAGCTCCCTATTTGCTCTTGCCCCCAGTTCCCAGGATCTGTCCCTTCTCTGAGGCCAACGAGTGGGTGGCCCTAAAGCCAGACAAGGCTTTTGCTTCCGGGAGAATTCCTCACATTTCTCCGCCTCTGTCCTCTCTCCCAGCCCTGTGCATGGATGAAACCTCTGACTTATTTTCCCCCCATCTCCCAGGGCACTCAGGGCTGAGCAAGGAAAGAAAGAGAAGAATGGGAGCAGGAACAAGCAGCAAAAGCCAACCCAAGCTCAGCCTACATGGCTTCTGTCCCAAACAGGGTGACAGCCAACATCTTGGCTGTTCGGACCGACAGGGAATCAGAGTAGGTGTGAAGGTGAAGGATAAGACTAGGGAGAGAGATTCCATGGAGTCGTAAAAGGCCACAGAGCTATCTCTTGAGCAGATTTTCCGGGGCTTGCATTATCCAGTGTGGTAGCCACCAGCCACACAGGGCTACTGAGAACCTGCAATGTGGCCATTCCTAACTAAGAGCCGTAACACACATGGATGTCAAAGATTTGGTGTGATATAAGAACACAAAATATCTCAATATATTGTTACATGTTGAAATTATATTTTAGATCTTTGGGGTTAAATAAAACCTATTATTACAATTAGTCTCCCCAATTTTATTCCACATTTTTTAAAAAACTGAAAAATATCTCATTAATATTTTTATATTGACTAACTTATTGAAATAATATTTTGGATATTTTGGGTTAAATTAAAAAAGGATCATTAAATTTAATTTCTCCAGTTTCCTGTTATTTTTTTTAATGTGGCTATTAAAAGTTTTGAATAACACACATAGCTCATGTTATATTTCCATTGGACACCACAGCTCTAGAGAGAGCCATGGCTTCCAGTCACATCAGCCTCCTGCATGCCCAACATGGCAGCCAATCCAAAGGCTGGGTTCCAGTGCCACATTCTGCCTTCCCCAGAACAGCCAGCTCCCAGGAGAATGCACAGCCAGCTCCAGTTCTCCTCCTCACACTCCTCCCCTCTCACTGGGGCAAATGCATAGATAGTCTGGGCCTGGCCCAGCCAACCCAATCCCAGAGCAGCACCAGTCTCTCCCTCCTCTGCCGACCCAGGTCTCTCATAGAGACCCTGAGTCCTCCGCCACCTGATATTGGCCCTTCACGGCTTCTCCAAGCTCCTCTGCATGTCTCTTCTACCATAAGAAGGAACACTGTCCCACTCCTGTGCTCATCTGGGTCTTCTCGTTGGGTGGAAATACCTATGCCTCTCCAGTAAGTGTATTAGGGGTACAGACTAAATGCTCCTGCCTGAAGGCCAAGGGTGGGTGACATGGGGACTGTCAACCTGAGCATGCTGGGCCTTTCTTTCCTTGACAGAAACTAAAGGAGGTGTCTGGATGCATCAGAAGCAAGTCAAGGAGTGTCTCAGAGACACACAAGCAAGTCACCAAGAGTCACTTTAGGGTAGAAGGTGTTTTGTACACAGGATGCAAAGGCTCTGAACAACTAGGAAAACTCCACACCACGGGAGCCCAGGGACCCCACAGTCACTCAGTGGGATCCTTAGACTTTGCTGCTGCATCCTTAGATTTGGGGGTGTGGACAACAGAGGAGAAGTGGAGGGTGGAAGGCAAAGTGAAATGAGCCATAGGATAACTACAGACAGACTGTGGCTCTGCCCAACTTTGCCACCACCTCCCACCCCAAACCCGGGGTGCTTACACAGGCAGGGGTTTGAGAAAGGGGCCTGAGGGACCCAAGGAAGACAGGCTTAGAGGGGAGCTCTTACCCCCACTGGGCAGCGGGCTAGTCGGAGACGTTCCTTCCATCTCCTCGAAGGCCTCCTTGTAGCTGTGCAGATGGGGCTGCAAGAGGAAAAGGGGGCACACTGATGCCATGATTTTGAGAAGAAGGCATTTCCCACTAACCAGCCCACAAAGCCTCTCACCGGCCTGACCACCCACCCCTGCCCAGGTGAACACAGAGGTCAGAGGCAAATGCTGCCCATTCATGGCCCCAGCAACTCCTTGTAGCCAAGAGAATGGAAAGTAGCTATTTTGCAAGGCCATTTGTAAGGCATAGGCAGCATTCAGGAGCACCTGCCTTGGAAATGGTTTCAGAACAGGGCCAAAGACAAGGGCCCAGGGCCAGGGGACTCAGGTCCTGGCAGCAGACAGAGGAGAAAAGATGTCCAAAAGTCATTCGTGTCAAGAATGACTCGGCCTGGGTTTTGTGGGACATGGACTACCCACATCAGAATGTTCTGGAGTGCATGTTTAGAATGCAGATTCCTGGGCCCATCCCAGAGCTAACATGCTGGAATCTCTGGAGGTGGATTTGGGAATCTACGTTTTAACAAACTCCCGGTGATTGTTATGCATGCTGAAGTTTAAGACCTACTGCCTCAAACCACTGAAATGTCTCAGAAATGCAAATATTTTTGGCACTGAAATTAGACCTTCGGAGAAAATCTTACATCTAGAAAAGGCTCAAAAATGCTTTGTCAGACTATATATCCAGTTTGAAGTTTACAGACCGTGGCCCCCTATGTCATACCCAGGATCCTTACCACCCTGCTCAGGGGCACTTTTTAGGAGTCAAGAAGGGAACTCAATCTCAATGTTAATGGCAGATGTGAGGACATAAAAGCAACTCAGGGAAGGAAATGAGCTCCACATTCCACATGCCAAAGCCCTAGGTGAGGATGCAGAGAGGAAAAATTACAGGGTTTACAGACAGGTCAGTGCCACCCAGTTGCATTCAGATAGGCTCTGCTACCTTCTGTGGCCCCAGAATGTGGCCCGGGGACTCACCTCTTTGGGACGCCCTCCAGGATTGAGAGCGATGGTGAGAGCCAGCTCTGGGGACACGCACTGGACAGGGGAGCGAACCCCGGGGCTCCGGGGAGATGAGGGTTCTGGAGACTGGTTCTCGTACTGTCCATCACTGGCCGCCCGCCTCCGGAGAGGGGCGGGGGGCTCTGCAGGCTGCTTCTCCCGAGCCTGCACCCCTGGGAGGAATGGCAGGGCAGTGAGCATATGGCCCGACAAAGGATCCATTGGGCCTAATTCCCCCAGAGAAGACAGTGCAAGCTCAGGGGCCATGCTGGAGCTGGGCCTGTCTCCCCTCTGCACCTCCCCGGGCCGCCCTCTGCCCACACTCTGGGTTTCTCTGCAGGGTGGGGGACCTGCTGAGGTTGGGCTAGCCTTCCTACTCTGCACAGGGTTGGGGCCCAGAGCACAAAGGACTGATACAAGAAACAGATGTCAACTCCTTCCAAGGCCTGGAGGCAGAGGGCCAGAGCTTCCAGGCAAATGACGGAAGGTGGAGGGAGGAGAGACAGTCTCCAAGGCGACTGATCAACCAACGAGCAACATCAGGCCCGTGGGGAAGGACTTTTGGAAAGAGCGAATCATGCATCATCTTGCAAATGGTGCTCCCAAGAAGGAACAAAGAAATGACTAAGTTTTGTTATAAAGTCCCCAGCCCCAACTGGCCCCTGCAATATAGCTGCCCTTCTCTGGGGTTCCCCCACTTTATCCAGTGCACCTCTGAAACCTCTTACCAACTTCCCTTACGCCAGCCCTTAGCAACCCACTCCTTTTCTTGCCCCAAAGATGGTCCAGCTTCCCACCCTGCCCCTCCCAGCAGAACAGCAGGCAAAGTGCTGGAATCATGTGTTCCATCTGCTTTTCTGTACTTCCTTCCATTCCACAGGCCTGGGGATGTTGTTAACCCCACCCTCCTTCCTTCCCACATTTCTTCCCACAGCTGGGCTGAGGCACGGAACCCGCTGCCTCGCTGAGCTGGCTCCAGAATCCTAGAAAACTTACCCCCAGGGTCCCAGAGGCCAAGACCCAGCTTGAGGGCAGGCTCCTAGTCCTAATTATCTTGTACCAGGGGATTCTCAGCCCTGCCTTCACCACCACCCAAGAGCCGGTCCGGTGAGGGAATATGCTAGGACTTACCAAAGGTCACGTGGGACTGATACCCTGGTCACACCAGCCTCATGCCAACACACTTGGGAACACTGTCCCATGGCACACATGCACAGACACATACACATACACGCATATGTACACACACATATTCTGCTGGCCCCCAGGAAGGTGCCAGTACCTCCAAGCACAAATCGCCCTCATTCAGACGGTCCCAAGAGAGATCTGCACACCACCAGCGGCCTCCCAGCTCCCGTCCGGCACAGTCACCAGGGCTGCCATGAGAAGCACATGCCGGGAAACCTTCCTACTTGTCATGAATAGTAGGTTACCGGCTGCCAAGTCTAGGGACAGGCACACACACATGCGCGCGCATGCACACACACACACACACACACACACTCCAAGACATGCGCTCATAGTCTCCCATAATTAGAGGCCCCATCTGGAGGTCTGGAGAGCAGCCGGATGAGCATGCACCTTTACAAATGCAGAAGGTACCCAGCGGTGTTTCAAGTCTCCACTTGGAGCTATTTATTAACAGGCAGCCTGCCTGCCATCTCAGCTGAGAGAAAGGAGCCCAAATGGGGACTGTAAACCAGACTCACAAACAGTTTTACTTAAAGCAAATAAGCTCCTCGCTTTGAAGTACCCTGATGTTCAGAACAGAAAGTTGGGAGTCGCATCGTCCTTGCCAGGGGCCACATGAAAGTAGGGGTGCGTCTCTGAAAAGTCTTGAGCAGCGCACAGGGACCCTAGCACAAGCCCAGGCCCCAAGCCCTCAGAGAAGTGGCCTGCACCTCCCACCATGCCTGTGGGCGCCCCTGCCCTCAGTCACACGTCTCCCTCCCCCACCACGCCCCCTTCCCCTCAGCCCTCCTGGGCAGCTTGGTCCACAATTACTGCTGGTTTCATTCCTGGCAAAAACATTAGAGAAAAACAGGCATAGCCATTGATTTTCTAATAATAATTGTGACAAAGGAGGCCCATTCGGGAAAGGCTCTTGGGGTTTGGAACTAAGTTCAGCCCCAAGGTTAATAGAAATGCATTAGGGCTGGTTTTGAGTTCCGGCTGGCTCAGCCCCACAGCCTCTTCCTGGCAGACCCCTGTGTCTTGGTGAGGGGTGGCCAGTTTCCCTGCATGGGATCTGATGTCTACCCTTGAAAGGGGGTCTGTTTCTACTTGAGGCCCTGAATCTCGCAGAGGGACAAAGCGCATTCTCCCCGGTGTGTGCAGAACACCCTCCACACTCAGCGCCGCAGATGGCTGCCATGCCTGGAGGTGGGGCTGGCTGGGCTGCGAGAGGGACTTCCCAACTTCGGAGGACACCTGAGAGCTGTCTCACCTCTTCAAGTCTCTCCATGGCCACCAGACCGACACATGGGAGCAGGCTCTGTTCAGAGGCAGGGGGAGTGCCAGAATGACCTCCAAAGAGCTGGGGCGCTACAGGGGAGCCTCCAGTCTGCAGAAGGGGGAAGACCCCGCATTCCACTCCCATGGGACAGCCCCTCCCCCGCAGAGCGCCCATGGCACCAGTGACCAGCCAGGGCCTCTCACATTCTTTGAACACAGTGTCTCACTGTTGTCCCCCTTGGCAGGCCCAGATCTGCCCCTCAGAGCTTGGAGAGCCATGTTCCCTCTCTCTTGTCTTTCCCTACGGGAGGGGAGATGAAGCAGGGCGGAGGGGAGAGAAGAGAGCCCCATTGTTCCTCAGCCAAGCCGGGCAGGCTGGACACAGGCTGACAGCCAGTGTCAGGGAGAGAACACCCCTCCCTCACGTCCTGGAGACAGACCGATAATGAAAATAAGCCTACTCCCCACACTGCCCTCCTCCCCTCCACCACACTGGACCCCAGGCCTTCCTCGGCCTCTCGCCCACACTCTGTCCCAGAGCCACTGTCCCTATGTGCTGCACTCCCTACATGCACACAGGCACCACACACATATATGCGTGCACACATATGTGCACACACAGCCTTCACCCAACGGAAACAGCAGGAGGCCAGTGTCACCCTCAGAAGCTCTGTAGTCAGCCCCTCCCCCAGCACAGCCAGAGGAAGCTCATGAAGAAGAGGGACAGGCGGTGGAGGGACTCTGGGGGGCCTTCCCAGCAAAGCTGGTAAGTAGCCCAGCAGCATGGGGGGGGGGGTGCCCCACGGCAATCAAGTGTCCTTTAGAATAACATGCTCTGTCGTCCTCTGAGAGCCGCTCACACACCGCGGGCACTGGGCTGTCCCCACCGCCTACAGGATGGCGGTCACCTCAGCCCAGGGTCCCTACACAAGCCGCCAGACCTGAAGAACAGGTTGCCGGAACAGCCCCATTTCCCCAGGGTCCTCACGCTGCTCCCCAGACAGTGTTGTGTTTGGGGGAGCAACTGGCTCCAAGGCTCCCCCCTAAAGCAGGCTGGACCTGAGGCACTAAATCCACATCATCTAACACACTCACACACACTCACCCACACTCACCCACACTCACACATACTTGCTCACACAGTCTCACACACACACACTCACATATACCCATACACACCCAACACACACACACACGCACACACACACACACTACAGTTCTGGGGGCTGCAGCCCTAACACCACCAATACACACACACAGCCCCGACCATCCCTGGGTTCCGTGGAAAAACGCCACGGTGTCAGGCTCCATCACAGGCCTCCTCTACAGCCCCAGCCTGGCCGTTTCCACCCCACAGACCCAGCTCTTCCTTCCAGCCTTCCAATTTCCAGAAGCCTGAATTCCTCAGCTCCAGGTGGTAGGGCAGGTGTCCGACGGCATGCCTGGGGCTCCGAAAGTGAGGGGATCCGGGAGGCCACCTGCTGGGCCAGGGCACCAGAAAGCCACACGGCGATCACACTAGCAGCCCCAGGGCAAGCCATGCCAGCTCCCCTCAGGACAGGCCCACCACCCCAGAACTGCCCCCAAACCCCAGGCCCAGTTGAACACTGCACTCCCCACCACTGGGCCGAGAAAAAGATGGAAGGAGAGGAGAGGAGGCAAACAGGGGCATTCTGCTAGAGCCATCTCCCCATTATCCATGGACTGGGAGAAGGAGGGTCCAGGAAATACCAGATATTGCCATTGGGGGTCAACTGCTTCACCGTCCACTAATAAGCCTTTTCCTAAAACTGATCATGGCATGGGGCAAGCCTGAGCCCCATCTTCTCCCTGACCTGCACCTCCAGGCTCCAAGGAGCAAGGAAAAGATCAGGAGACTTGGTCCCTAGGTCTATAAACCTAGGGACCCATTTGTCCAAGAGACCAGGGTAGATGCAGTGAACTACATTACCCTCCAATAGAGCAACGTGGTCCTTGATGAAGGGTCCACCATGGTGGGCCACATCAGGCCACCATGGAAAATACATGGCAGGGCTATGATCCCTCCATTTTTTGCATTGGGAAATGGAGCTCTGAGTAATGAAGAGACTTGCTCAGAGTCACAGAGGTGGTCACAGTAAGACCCAGGATGGTATCCAGGGCTTCTGACTCTCGGCCATGGGTCTAGGGATCAGAGATTCAGAAAGAGGTCACGGAGGCTCTATTCCCAGGAGGTGCTGTCCTCAAGGGTGGCCAAAGCAGCAGGAGCTGGTGCACCATTCTTTGCCTTGTGCCTAGTGACCTATGCATAGCACAGCCTGGCTCCCGCTGAGGTCCTGGCCCGCCACCCCAGGTGGTCTGGCCAGGGTGGCCGGAAAGCTGAGCAGTCCTGATCCCTCGCTGACCACCCTCACTGCAAACGCCTGTGTGTCCACGGGGAATCTGAAAGTTAGTCTGGTTACCCTGACCCTGTTCCTAGCAGGTAAGGCCAAGGCTAGAAGCATCAGGCCTGTGTCCATGCAGAAGTGGGATCACTCACTCATGCAGAAGGAGGGAGGAGGGAGAAGTGGGAAAGGAGAAGGAAGGCAGGCACTAAGTAAAGGAAAGACGGGCTAAAGAATATGAGAAAGATGAGAAGAAGAGAACAGAAGAGTGAGGAGGAAATGGCAAAATAAGGAGAGAGGAAGAAAGTAGACAAAAGTTGAGAAGAAACAGCATATGAAGAAGGAGGGGGAGAGAGATACTAAAAGCTGAGGGCCAAGGAGTTATTAAGGAGGGAAGGAAAGGAGAGGAACCAACCAGAGAGGGAGGGAGATCGGAGCCGGTGGAGAGGAGGGTGCCGGTAGATGCTTTGCCCAATGCCCTGCAGTCTGGCATTGTACGCTGCCCACACCACCCAGGGGGAGCCGGCAGGGAGGGGAGGCAAGCAGGAAGGGAAGGGATGACACCAGGCAAGGAAGGCACCACACCCATGGCACAGGGGACAGAAGAACATGGGACACATGAAAAACGCAATGGACGAGCCATTAAACAAGACAAAACAAAACAAAACAAAGAGAAAATCAAGATTAGTTGGTATGCCGTCGAGTCGGGGATCTGGCCACACACTGGAGGGAGGCGGGGAGGCTGTCAGACAAGAAGAGAGGGTGGGTCCAGGTTCTTGTTTCTCCAAAGGCTGGAGAGACCTCCCACTGTCCAGCAGAACACCATGTCCCTCTAATTTCTAACCCCAGGGTGGAACTGGGAGATTCTAGTCCTGTTGCCCAAAATGTCACCTGCCCCTCACCATCAGCATGGCCCCATCTTGGGTCCTCTCTCCTCTCAGGATCACCTGGCTCTCTCTGGCTTCAGCTGTGAACCCGCCCGTCTGAGCCCAAGAGGCATGCGCCCTAGCATCCAAGCCTCGCTCAGCCCTCTGCTCTTCCATCACACCTACCATCGAAATCCTCTTCTGTGGGAGCCACCTGTACTTCTGCTCCTGCCCAAAGCTGCTGAGCAACACTGAAAAGTCCTTAAAATGAGTGCCTAGAAGCACCATAAGGACCTGCTGTCATCCTTTACTCACCCTCGCTGACTTCCAAGTCACCTTCCCACACAGGGGTCTCGCAGTGACCAATATCACCTTGTCTGGCTTCCTGGGAACCATGCACTTTGAGCTTCCCTCCACATTTCACAAGCGGCTTCATCCCAGTGTCTCTGCTGGTTCGTCCTGGGAGGCTCCAGGACGCACACCTGGGACCTCTCCTCTGCGTGTGCTCACGTGACATCCACACAGACTACTGTCACCTTTCTAAGCTCTGTCCTCTCCTCCCTGAAACTCCTGACTCCTATGTCCCAGCATCTTGGATGTTTCGTGGTCATCTCAAATACAACGTGGTCAAAATCTCACTTTTGATATCCCCTCTAAGCAAGCTCCTCCTACATTGGTACCCATCCCAGTAAAAAGCAGCTCCATCTGTTAGGTGCTCAGGTCAAAAACCATGACTTTTCTTCCTCTCATACCCCATTTCTGGTCTGTATAAATCTTGATGGTTCCACCTTCAAAATATGTCTACAATCTGAGTACTTCTCCCATCACCATAGATACCAACTGGATCAATATCAACAGCCTCCTAACTGGCCTTCCTCTTTCTATCCTGGCCACACTGATCCTTTTAGAACAAGTTAGATGAGGTCACTCTTTGGCCCAAATCCTTCCAAACGCTCTCACCACACTGAGTCAAAGCCAAAGTTTTTGCAATCACCCACAAGGCCCATGCAAGCTGGCCCCCATTACCATTACCTCTCTGACTTTGTGTCCCCCTAACCACCCTCTACAGATATACTCCTGCCTCAGGGCCTTTGCACTTGCTGTTCCACCTGGTACATTCCCTCACTGCTCAGAGAAGCTGTCCCTGCCCATCCTATGTAAAGTGCAAGCACCCACCAACCCTCTACCCCTCACTGGCACTTCACTGCTTTCTCCCTATGACACTTATCACCCATCTGACTTATTATATATGTATTTGCTTATATATTTATTGTCCAACTGTACCATGAAGGCAAAGATTTTTAATTCTTTGTCTACCACCATTTTTCCAGAGCCTAGATTAGCACATAGCACAGCATAGGGGCTCATATCAAACTAAAGATTGAATGGGCCTTGATCTCATCTCTTATTGCCATGATAAAATGTAAAAACAGGGTTCTCAATTCAAGTTCCCAAACCTTAGCACCAGTATCTCCCTGTATCTGTATCTATCCTTTATTATTTCCTGAAGAGGTAGCTCACCTCACCTCCTGATTGAGCCTAAATTATCCACCTGGACTCCTAAACCTGTCCCCTTTTACTGTCTTAGAGTCCTTATTTTATCAATTTCATTCTCTCTCTTAAATCTTTTCCTTCTCCCTCTACCCTCCATATTCAACCTCTCTTCTCTAAAAACATTTTTAGGATTCCTATATTTCTAAAATAAAGTTCTCAATATCTTGCTGACCTCTTCAGTTACCACCTTCTCTCCTTTTATCACGAAACCACTCAAAAGAGTAGTTGACATGCTGTCTGCACTCCCTCTCCACTCACTCCTCAATCCCTTAGTCTGGCTCCTATCGCCAGCGCTCTACTGAAACTATGCCTTTGAAAATCACTGGGGCCACCTAACTGCCAAGCCCAATGCCTTGTTCTCAACCTTCCTCCTCATGACCTCTCCACAGTGACACTGCTGGCCCCCTCACTCCTCCTCCTCCTGGAAACCCTTTACTATCCTGACTTCTGCGATGACCCACGGTCCCCATCTCCTCTCACCACCCTGAACATCCACTCTCCATCCACTGTACGGTCTCCATTCCCCTGATGGTCATTTTACCCTACCTTTTTCTCTTTCCATGCCTTCTGACATAGAGATACCCACGCCCAAAGCTTTACACATCACCTTTGTGAGGATGGCTCCAAAATCTATAGCTTTTTCTACTCTTTCAAACTCAAATTCTGGATATTCAACTGTCTTCCTTACATATCTACCTGGAGGCTCAAACTCAGCGTATCTAACCCTGAGGTCTCCATCTTACACCAGACTTGCTCTTCCGCCTAACTCCTGGCTTATTCACGGATCCATCATTCTATTTCTGTTCCTGGAGCCTCAGAATCACCTCCGATGTCTCCCTCTCCCTCACCCACTTCATCCAAACAATTTGTGAACTCCCACTAGCAGCACAGCATCCTTAGCACCCATCTCATCTTCTTCCTTTCCATGGTCAGCATCTTCACCCAGTCCCCATACCTAAGCTCTCTAACAAACTCCTAAGTCTCTCCCATTCTGCATCCTTCCTTCCCAGACCCATCAGGTTCATCTTCTTAAACTACATCTCTGATCATGGCATTCTCCTCCTGACCAAAATGCAGCTTCCTACATTGCCGCTATGTAAGATTCAAGCTCCTTAGTCTGGTATTTATGACCAACCAGCGCTAGGGCCTAGGCGACTGTTCTTAACTCTCTCACACAGCCTACAGGCTCTCAATCGACTCTATTCTTCAAACATTTCCTGTGCTCTTCTGTCTTTACTATAAACCCTTTCTCTCCGATGACCCCATTCACTTTCAAAATCCTACCCATTGTCCAAGGCTCTGTTTAAATCCCATACTCAACACAGAGCTTTTCCAATCTCTCTAGCTGATAGTGATATCTCCTTTTTCCTCACTGCCACAGAACTTTCTCCACGCCTCCCTTATTACAAATGACTTCATTTTAAAGTTCCAGTTCCTTTTTCCCCTTACTAAACTCTAGACTCCTTAAGGATAAGATCCACATCTTATTTACAACATGCATTGAAATCTCTACCTCTACAGACATTTGAGATCAGTCCAGTCACAGAATCAGGATCATAAGATAACTTGATTGGACTCACCAACTCTGACTCTTATTTCCTTTTCTTGTCCTATTGCACTGGCTAGGACATCCAATACAATGTTGAATGATAGTGATGATAATGGGTATTCTTATTTTGTCCCTGGCTGTAACAGTAATGTTTCTAATGTTTCACAAGAAAGTATAATATGTGCTACAGGTTTCTGATACCTACCCTTTATTAAGTTAAGAAAACTACCTCTATATTCTCTGAGATCTAGGCTGAAATAAAATGTAAGGAATTATTGGATCAAAGTGGAATGAACCAGGGACATAGTTCTGAGCATGGAGAACAGCCAAGTAGGAAAATGAAGACCTAAGGGAGAAAAGCCAGGAGAAACCAGATCAAGTTCATGGCCACGAAGAGGTTCTCCCTCAGATCTGAGCTTCCTGGGTTACTCATGTTAAAGCTTATGTTCCAGCTTCTTGCAGAAGTCGAATGAGCAGAAAGGAGTGGAACTCGAAGTTTATCATCCCTGGCTCCTAGACTGTTCTGCACTCTGATCCTGCCTATGTGTCTTTATCTACACATGCATTGCAGACATCATAAAGAGGCTACTAAAAAAGTTGTGTAAGCAGGATATGCTGACATAAAAAATACTGTTCATTACAGGGCATGGACCAAAGAGGCATTTTACAGCCCTGGAAACCAAACATAACTGTCCCTTCTATACATCTCATCCCTTCTCCCGACTGAGTCACTCACAGTTGGTGGAGGAGAAGGGAGCAGAGATGTGCCAACATTATCACCCCCTTCCTATGACTTCTTGGCAGCCTATGGGATATAGAGGTTGGTAGTCAAGACCTCAGAAGCTAGTAGGAGTAAAAAGACTGAGCGGAGATGCACTACAGAATAGACATGCTTCCTGAACCATTCAGGTATGCCTTCCTCTTGAGCAAGCTCCAGGAGGGCAATATGGAAGGGTTTTGTAAGGGGAGGAAATTCATCCTGCTCCCCCAGAGAAAAGCCCCCTGGATCCTGCCCTTCATTAAGCTAGAGTGTCACTACCCCAACTTTGTAAAATATTGAGAGGACTCTACTCTCCTTCCTTCAACAAAACCAGGAGGAAAAGCATCCCTGCTGGCAAAGAAGCTGGAGAGTCCTTATCTCAGGGGCCCAGCCATGAGAGAAAGCAGAAGACATTAGCTCCATCTGGACCTCCTCCATGGAGCCTATCTTTCACTCCTAGAGTCATGGAGCTACTGTGTTTTGACTCTCTGGTAAAAGCAATGATGTGCTGCTGGACTAGCTCTCTAGGGGAGGTGAAGCCCTATTCACCAGTTTCCAAGGTGTAGATATTTCCATGATGGCCAATTTCAAATATGGATAGTTGTGCTAGGGACTGTGCTCTGCTCTGAAGTACACAAGTAGGGTGTCCATGCCCCCACCCCCAGTCCTGGACCCAGCCCAATAGCCAGCTGGCCTGACCCAGCTACTTCCCCAAACCCACCATCCATCCCCAGCAAGGGTGTCTCCCTCCCTCCTTGCAGTTAGCATGGTGACTCAGCTTCCTCTAAATTTAGGAAAAGGGGGTGCAGGGCAGTGTCAGCTGCCCAGACTCCTCTTCTCCCCGAACTTTCACCACCCTATCAGCTGAGGAACGGGGCACAAACCCCACTCCCCAGCTCGTCTTTGTTCACCCCTGCCTGGACTTCACCTCTACAACAAAATCAGTCCATAGGCTTTCCCACCCAGTTTGGCCGCCCTCATGAAACAGTCATAGGTTTGGGCCCATAGGAAGGAAGGAAACCCTTCCTGTCCTTCCCCACATGGTCCTGGACAGTCTGCCCTTTCTTGCCTTCATCTCCCCAATAAGCTCTTTCGGTTGCTCCGCTCTCTCTCCTCTCTCCCATCCATGTTTTGATAGGAAATGGAGCTTATTTCTCAGTGCCTGCTTCCCATACAAAGCTGGTCCTACAGCAAGGACTAACAGGACAACTAGACAAGAAAGGGGACCTTGGCCTCCCCCAAAACAAAAATATATCCTGAAAGAACCCACCAGGATTGAACACTCGGAGCCCTCTCAGGCTTTGTTATGCCTCTGGGAAGGCCCTAGAAGGAATCTGAGTCCAGAGAGACCTCCCTCCAGCCTTCTCCATGCCTTTCCCAAGAAACTGAAGGCTAACTACAGAGAGCACTGCAGGCAGCTGCAGAGAGCCTCTCCTCTCTCCTTAAAAGATATGTACTCCAGCATCAAAGTCACTACCTCCAGAAAACTTCCCCTGATTGTACTAGGTGGTAAGCCTTGCTTTCCCCAGACTCTGAGGCTTTGGTCTCCAACTGTGTTGTAGCACACATTGCATTGTGTTAGAATTACCTGTCCCCTCACTAGACTGTAAGCTCCTTGAGGACAGGAACTAAAAGACATTGCTCATTCCATCTCAATGTCTGCGTTGTAGCCTAACAGACAATAAGTGCAGGAAGGAATGGCTAGTGCGTGGGCTCCTGCCAGCCTCTCCTCCAGGCCAACGCTGTGTCTGCTGAGGTATGATGACTATGCCTGCACCTCCCCCAGCAAGACTAACCAAGACCAAAGGGAGAAGATCTGGAGGAAGTAAGGAGGGGCACCCAACACTGATGATCCCTGAGGCTCTTCTTACCTGCTACACGGTGGGCCACCAGCCCCTCCAGGTTCAAGGGCTCCTCCTCTGGAGTTCGGGATGGATCTGAAGTCACCTCCTTTGGTGGGAGCTGAGGCTGAGTGGTGAGGCCAGGGAGAGAGGCCGGGGGCTGCTGAGGCCCTGGAGGGCTGGGGGTGGTTGGAAGGAAGGTGGGCAAGGAGGAGTGAGTGGCTGGGCTCTTTGGATGGTAACTCTGGTTGGGCCCAGTGGGATTTGGCTGATAATCATACGGTGAGTAAGACCTGCCAGGAGGGGCGGACTCCAGGAAGGCTCTTGGGGCCAGCTCAGGGGCTCCCAAGGAATGCCCACTGGGGATGTAGCCAGATCTGGACTGGGTCAGTGGATGGGACTGGTAGGAGGAACAGGAAAGAGGCTGGGAGGAGAGCGGGGAAGCCCCAGGCCAGGCCCCGGGGACACTCTGGGACTTGTGCAGGGGTGTGACAGCTGCCGCAGGCTCCAGATCCAGCATCAGCATGTTGAGGGTTTCAATGGACTGCTCGATCTCCTGCTGGGAGGCTGCCCTGGGGAACTCAGGGAGGCCAGGCATGGGGGTCTCTGCCAATGGCTGGGGGCTGGGCCTGCTGGGCCCAAGACTTTCCAAGTGGACTCTTTCCTGCTGGCGAGGAGGCGGGCGAGGCTGCTGCTGCTGCTTCTGGGGTGGCTGCTGCTGCTGCTGCTGCTGTTGCTGCCAGGAATTGAGGCCCCTCTGCACAGCCTCCCGACTGCTTCCTCCCCGGGCTGGAGCTGGGGGCAGCTGGGACTCAGTTTCCGGAAAGGACTGAGAGCGAAACATACTGCTGGGGTCATGGCCATAGTGGGAGGTGGTCACTGGCTGTGGCCAGGCTGGGTGGGGGCTCTCCCGCTGGTAGCCAGCTAAACCTTCCTGTGCGGAGTAGGAGGGCCGCATCGGGGCTGAGTGGCCGGCATGGGCAGGCACCGCGCGGCTGGCAGACTCGTAGGGGTAGCCCCCGCCATTGACCATAGGTTCCATGGGGTAGGGCTTGTCCAGGCCATTGGTCAGTGGGGACAGGGCCTCTGGGTAGCCTCCCTCACTGGTGTTGGTGATCCCATCCAGGGAGGACAGTGTGCCCATACTGCCCACACTGTGCCCATCCTGGTTGGGCAGCTCATCATCCAGAATGTCTGTCTCCCGCTCAGATGCCAAGGCCCCACCGTTGACATGAACCTGGGCAGGGACAACATGGCGGCCAGAGGAGGGCACCGCAGGGCCGCCTGCCAGGCGGGACCGGAGATGCTGAGTGTGGTACATGGTGCCTGGCTTCTCTCGCTCTAAGCCGAAGCCACTGAGCAGGCGGTCCAGCTCGCGCTTCTCCTCGGGACTCAGAGCAGCCGGGGCACTGGAGGGGCCGGAGGCAGGCTCATCGGTCTTGTCTGTCTTGGTGGACGCTGTGGAGTTGCCTGAGTCACTGCTCACAGACAGGGTGTGTTCCACGTGGTTGGGGGTGGCTGACAGGGCAGGGCGTGTGGCGTTGACGGCCCCGGTGCTGCCGTGCAGGGAGTCCTTCTTCTTCACCTTGGCATACAGGCTCCCGTCCAATGGCCCCTGAGTGTGTCCCACAACCTCTGCAAGAGAAAGAGCAACAGACAGCAGATGTCAGTGGAAGGTGGGGACATCTTCCATCTCCCGAGGAAAGGAGTGAGGGCTTCCAGTCCCTGGATCCCAACGCGTCTTCTCAGTTCCCTGGGATAGAGTTAAGGTGACAGAAAGGTGAAAGGACCAAAGGACCCTTACCCCAGGCTTTTGGGCAGAACCCATCCCAACACCCAGCTTCAGGGCCAGGCAGTAGAGCCCAGGATTGGGCAAGGAGCCCTGGGGGTCAAGACGCCCAGTCCAAGCCCTGCCTCTAGCATCTTGCTAGCTTCCCAAGGACCTGGAAGTTCTGGGGCAAGGTGGTTTTCAGCAGAGCCAGCAGGCCCTGCGTCAAAGGGGACACACTTTCACTCTGACTGCTGGGGCCCATGAAGGTCCCAGAAAGGGACAGGAGCAGGGGAAGCATCTTAGGGATCAAGAACAAAAAGCAGAGGTTTTCATCAAGGAGAGGTGTCCTCTGGGTCATTTTGCCTACAGACAGCTCGGGGGGTGGGGTGGGGGGGGCCGTGAGCAATACTTTCTCTGAAAGGAAAAAGTGAGCGCTGCGTGGCTCGAGGCCAAAGGGCTGACTCAGGACCCAAGAACTCGCCCCGCCCAGAGGAACTCCGTGATTTCACACCCTGCGCCATCAGCAGCCCAACTCCCAGCCCAAGACACACACGTACACAAACACACAAACGCACACACACATGGACAAGCCCCCACAAGCACCTTCCCTCACCCCAAGGTAGGCCCCCAGTTGGCAAGAAAAGAAAGCCCCTCCCAAATGCTGCACAAACCCCAGCCCAGACACCAACAATCTCTCTCTCTCTCTCTCTCTCTCTCTCTCTCTCTCTCTCTCTCTCACACACACACACAAAGAAAACCCAACACAAAGATGTCCAGAGATTCACATGTCAACCATTAATCACCCAAAACAAACACCCAGAATTCACTCATATCAAATGCTCTGGTGCCCCCAGTCAGAAAGCATGCTGTGGATATAAATATGCAAATAATAATAATAATAATAGTAATAATAATAATAATACTTAACATGCAGTCAACACCTATTATTCACCAAACACTTTGCTACACGCTTTACACATACATTGTTTCTAATCCTATGTGTTGGGCAGTGTTATGCCTATTTTAAAGATGGAGAAGCTGAGGTTCCGAGAGGTGAAACCATTTATTTGCAGACACGTAGTACCTGGTAAAGCTGGAGTTTAAAATCAGAATTAACTTAAAACAACTGAAATAAAACTAAACTAAAATCAAAACTACGAAATCAGTACTTCAAAGAGCACATAATTTTTATTATTCCACACTGGCTTTCGTACTTCACACATACACACACATGCAATAGAAAGAACACATAAAAGGCAGCAATACCCCAAAATAAATACTTGAATTGAAAGCCACAAACATTTCAGAAAACACAGACTCCCACCATGCCCAAGGATCAGCCCTTGGGCCAGAAGTGGCAGCCTCTAAAAATAAACACTCATACAGAAACCCATGGCCAAAAACAAGTGATCAGACAACCACAAAACAGGAACATCCTGATCGGCACACACACACACAAACCACAGGCCAACCAAGTGATGTCACCGAGCAAGTGCGACGCAGATATGCCCAACAGGGCACATTGTCCACACACACCCCCAGGGCTGAGTGCTGTGCCCGTTCACTTAACTCTTCAGAACCATCTCTCTGCCCACAGTTTTCCCTGAGGCCTTAGGATCTCAACCAGTTACAGAAATCAAGCCACACTGGCCGGTGTTGCCGCAGACCAGGGTTCATAGGGATGGGCTCGTCTGACTGGGGAAGGAGTTTGGGCAGAGATAGGTCTGAATCTCCAACAGCCTACACCTTGTGCTGGGACCCCCGAAGGTTGCTAAGAGGCCTCTGCAGGCATGGCTGCCTCTCCCAGCTCATCTGTCAGCATCCTTAAAGCGATCAACACCGTCAGATGAGAGAGCCTGCCCCTCGTGCATGTCCCTCCAAAGAACTGAGTGCCTTGCTACACAAAAAGAGACCCCAGCTGGCTTTTTCCAGAGGAGAAAAGTACTAAAGACAGACAGGAGGCTTACATCTACTCAGATTTCTGGGGTGGTTCCCATAAGGATGGGTCCCTCTTACCAATTAGTGGAAATCTGAAGAGCTGTCTCTCCTTCTCACTATACCTGCAACACTGCTGGCCCTGGAGAAGAAGCAGCCCCATTCCTGGGCCTTGGCCCCATTCGGCAAACCACACAATGAGATGCCAGAGTCTTCCTCTGGGCCAGGGATCTCCTCCATGCCCTGCACCCCCAATTCCCCCAAGTCCATGGTCACCTGGTCTGCAAAGTGCGGGGGTGTTCCATGCCTCCACATTTACACTTATGCAGAATGCAATGGGAAGCCCTGGGTGCAAATGTGAGAGCACTACTTCCTTCCAGGGGAAAGCAGACCCAATCCAGCACTTCACTTGGGTGCATAAAAGAAGATCTTTTCACAGGAGAGCTAAGAAAGTACCCCTGAGGCCAGAGGGAGAATTCACACTAATTCCCATTATCTGATATCCTGGCCCTGCTGGCCAGACCCAGCTCCTCATTGATTTTGAAAATGTCAATATGAAACTGATTCTGCCATGTAATTTACCCCCAGATGGGCTACTATTTGCAGCAACAACATCAGGAATGATAAGTGCCATGCCACTAAGTCTTAGTAAGAAAATCGAAGAAGTGTAAATTGTGTAATTAAATCCTGTTTGTTTAATACAAATGGAAAGGTCTATTTCTCTCCTCATAAGAAGGGCCGAGCTAACAGCTCCTGACTGCCCAGGGCTGGCTGAATGCTCCAGGTTGTTCTATAGCCTTCACTGATCGTCTTCCTTTGCATATGAAGGGGAGAAACTAAGGACAGGCCAGTTCCAGGTCTGCCCTGCCCTGTGAGGGCTCTGCTGTGTAACCCTAGCATATTGGCAGGACCTGTGGAGCACCTACCCTTGCTCCTCCCATCAGAGATGAAGGTAAGTGCCCCCTGCCCCCCACACCTTCTCCCCATCCACCATGGCCGCATTAAGAGCTATTTACCAGGACCACAAGAAGCCGGAACACAAGGTTGGTTTCAATCTATCAAGGCAGGAAGGGCAAAAAAGAGAGGCGGGCAGAGCAAGGAGAAAGAGTGAGAAAGAATAGGGGAGGAAGAGTGGGGGCTTGGACGGGGTGAGGGCTCTAAAGCTGAGGGCTACCAGATCTGTCTCAAAGTCCCAACAGCCTCCAGGGGCTGGCCAGTTCGGGTAAAAACCATCACAGATGAGAGGGAGTTGGACACACAGTAGAAGCAGGTAAGGGGATAGAAGGAGGGCCCTGCCTGGTTGGGGCCCTGGGTACTGGCACGAATGACAATGGACTAGGAGAATAAACTGCAGGGGAAGCACAAGTTACAGACAGGCCAGGGTGGCGAGCTCCCAGGCCCCAAGCCCTGGCCAGGATGGACATCCTGCCTCATGGGCAGTCTCCCTGCCCACTTCTCTAGGGAAGTTGAGAAGTCTACCATCTTTTCAAGGTCCCACTTGTCTTCTCTGCATATGTCTCCTGGTTCTTCCCAGTGCTGCTCGGAGCCCTGGGCCCCACCCTCGATGCTGAGTTTGACTGCACCAAGAAGCCCTTATTCCACGGCGGCCGTAGTCCAGATGTGCGAGTCATGCTTTTGGAAAGCGCCGAGGAAAATCCCCAGCTGACTTGGATGGGGACCTGCTCCCCGGGCTCCCTCCAGTAAACTGTGGGGGCGGGGGGTGGGGGAGCGGGGCTAGAAGCACAGCGCAGGCAAGGAAAGCTGCATCGGCCCATACACTTAATGAAGAATGAAAGAAATAAACATGTGTGCTAAGATGATATAGATTTAGGGCACTTTTGATGTTCATAAGAACCTCCTCTGGGGGTTGTTTAAAAATGTAGATTCTGGAGCCTTACCTCCACAGATTCTCACTCATAGGTCTGCGGTAGGGCCAAGAATCAGCATGTTAACGCTCTTTGGGGTTTGGGTGAACACAGTAGTGGGTAACATCTGGCCAGCATTTTGAGCTCTGAGGTTAAGGACCCTTGCTTCTCTTACTAAGGCCAAGTAGGAAGATTTCATTTACTTAGACATCAGGACAAAGGACCCAACCACGAAGAATAAAAGGTGCCAGGCTGGTTGGCTACAAGAAAGATGTCTCCTTTGGCGATGACTCAGTGAGGAGAGATTCCATTCCTGTCCAACAGCAGGTCTGTTTTGAACTGTGACTGATTTATTAAGGTCCCCAGGATGGGACCCTTCGTGATAAAAAGTCCTCTGAGCCCACATCCAGCAGAATAACAATTCATTAAAATACATTACCCAGAGCAGTGATGACCAGCCATCGTGGAGGAAAATCAATGCACTCCAATAGGAAGAGGCTCTGTGCCCACCCCGGACACAGGCATTTGAGGTAGACAGGGGCCCTGGCAGGTTGGGAGGGAATCTAGCTCCTTAAACATGGGACTGGGACATCAAAGGCCATATGTGTCTGGGAGGTAAGTGACCTTTGACAAAGACTGAGGCTTGGCCAAGAGGCAACCAGGAGAGCAAGTTCTGGCCATCTTAACACTTTAGCCACAGACTCTCCCCCAACCCAACCACGGAGGGTGCCGGGCTGGGGCGAGGGCTGGGGCTGTTGAGAGGCAACATGGGAGCCAAAAGATCGGGCTGAGCACCAGGGAGGCCACAGGGATATGCTTCTAGAGAGGAGACAGAGAGGAGGCACCCCCTCCCACCCCACCCCTCAGTCAGACACACCCATCATTCAGAAGGATGACCTCCATCTAAATGGCCAGCTCAGCTTGCTCAGCCACTTAACCATGCAGGGCTTGGCCACACAGAGACTCGAAAGCGTACTTGCAGGTTTGCTGAGTGATAGGATTCAGGAGCTAAGTACCTGGGCCTGGAACATCCTCCTCTCTCCATTTCAACAGCTCTCGTCACCACAAAGTAAAGCCCAACATCCCCCCTCCCCTTTCCCACTGGGCACACCAGACCTTTTATCACCTGACCCTTTCCTGCTATTTGAAGCCTAATCTTCACTGTCTTCAATACACCAAAGACCACCCCGCTCTACTCTTACTACTTATATGTTCTTTCCTACTCTGCGCAACATGCTGTTCCCTCTCTCAAAGGGCCTTCCTCCCCCAGCCACCACAACTCCCAATCTCCCCCTCAGGCTCAGTTTGAACCTTCTGGGAAGGCATCCTTGGCCTACAGCCCTCCAGACTCAGATAAACCTCTTCCGCATTCCCATTGCCCTGTGTGGACGTCTCCTGGAACACCGATCACGTACTGGATGGTCATTGTTGATGTCCATGCTTGCCTTTCCCACTAAGCCAGGTGCTCCTTGAGGAAAGGCCTTTGTTTCTCTCTCTCTCTCCCCAGTGCCTGGTTCCCAGACGGTACCATTCACAACATGGTCTCTGTGAATAGTGCCTTTTGGCGTTCAACGCATAAGCGGCGTGGCTACACAGGAAGGCCCTGCAGAATGCAGTGCCTGGCACACAGTAGGTGTTCCCTAAATGCTTCTTGCATTACACTAAACAGCCCAGAAAGACTTATACAATCCTTTCAACCACTGAGACACTCTTCTCCCACTGACACTCAGAGAAGTGAAAAATCAGGGGTTAAAGGCAGACCACAAGCCTTTCCCAAAAGCAAAGGAGACACTGCAGCCAAAAATATCATAAGAGAGGGGTACTCTACACAGTAGGTGGCAACACAGACTGGGCACAGTAGGGGGTCCTGATAAACTGGCTGAGCCAGAGCCTACCCCATGGCAGCCCCCAACAGAATTCCCAGCCACACGCCACTCTGGTAGACATTAACTCTCTTACACGAAAGACCTTTCAGGATAGCTAATGAAAGCCTAGACTAATTCTCTAAAAAACAAGCACAAACACAATTCTTGGCACCTAACTTCAGGGGGGTAATGGACAGCCCAGAATGAACCTTAAATTAAGATGTACACATTTAAAAGACAACATGTTGCTTCTAGGGATCCCTCTCTGTCATCCCAGACTTCTGTGAAGAACGTCAGGCTCCATCTGAGAGAAATGAAAGAACATGCAGGAAGAAAAACCTTCTAGCTGGAGGAGCTCATGAAGGGGTCCAACCCAGAGCAACCCCCTGGTTTAACTGGCCCAGTGGTGGTGCATGTGAGGAGGAGGTGAGGATGGAGATGGTGTGGGGGGAACCTCAGCCCTATGGCTCAAGTTTGACCTGGGCTCCTCCTGAGACACCCTGGCAATGGCAGCAGAGATCTCTGTGTCCCAGTCCTGGCTACCACCCGTGCCAACCTCCCTACTCCATAGCCAGGTGGGGATCGAGGTAGCCCTTTCTACATCACATCTTGCAGAGAGTTCTGAAACTTCTCTAAATGGGAATGGGCTTCCTCAGGGGTGCTGAAGATCAGCAGAATTGGGGGTTGAAGAGAAGTCTCTGAAAGAGAACTGAGGAGTCATAGCCTCTGCTGAGCAAAGAGGGCAGAGGACAGGTGCAGCCCGAAGAACTTGGTTCACATCGGGAGGTGTCAACAGATTCCACACTGACAAGCATGGGCCTCGGGCCCTATGGGTGGGGACAGATGGGTCCAGGCTTGGCAAATAGACACCTGTCTTTCTTGATGCTTAACACCACTCAGAGAGAACCCACTGTGTTTTCAGACAGTGGACAGAGGTACAAGATTCTTCTCAGGGCTGCTGTCAATGTTTCCATATGTGGCTCTGTCCCTCGTACAAGTGACCTCACCAGTGTCACCCACAAACCTGGTTTTGTGGGCCCAGGGAGGGTGGGTGACAAGTGCTCCACCCCTGGCCAGCTCTGCCATTCTGCCAAGAAAGAAAGGTGGCATGAGGCCCAACATCCAAATGAAGCCCAGTCTGAATTTCAGCCCGTGGGCTTTGAACATGGAGAAAGTCAGCATTGAAATCGAAATGGAAACTAGTGCCCCTCCCACTGACACCTCCGGGCCCTCTGGGCAACTGAACTAAGATCTGAGAGGGACTGGGAAGTCAGGGGAGCCAAGAGAGCTTTTAAAAAGCCATGGGATTTTTAGAGCCGAAGGGTCTTAAGGAGTCAGTTCCTCCACTGCCCACCCATCATGTTACAGAAGGGTAGTGAAGTTCAGGGGGGTCGTCCAAAGTCACCTGACACAAAGGTACAAAAGGACTTGTCTTCTTGCCTACAAATTCAGTGCTCTCCCCTTAATGGCCTTCAAGGTGAAGGTGGCTGGAGGAGCCTCCTGCGGGGGGGGGGGGGGGGGGGGGGCCAGGCTGGGGACTCTCCAACTATATGGCTGCAGACCAAGATCCTCACAATATAACATATGGGGTTTCTGTCAAGCGTAGGTGATGGATGTGTCCCCAGGCTCCTCCTCAGGAAGGACCCACAGTACTTTGCACAGATACCATCTTACTTGAATTTCTCCAGAGAAAAGGAGTAGGAGCAGAAAACCTGATCGTGACCTTTATTTCAGACCCATGGGACCAGGGCCTGAAGGGTGAGTGACCGGTCCAGGTCACACGACTACCCATGACCTTGCAGGGCCAGCCTCCCAGCCCTCAGCTCCCACACCGGGCACTATAACCAGAGCCTGACACCCCCACTCCCCGCCTCGGCCTATCCGGGCACCAGATATCATAGACACACTCAGGACAGTAAAAATAGCTCCAAGCCCACAACAACTGAAGTCCATCCCTGCCAGGCCAGGGCACCCGCCTGGACACTCAGAAATCCCTGGCCAGGGGACAGCCAAGCCCTCGTGAGCTGTGCCAAAGTTGGGAGAAAGCCATGAATGGGAGCCCACAGGAGGCCGGCAGGGGAATGGTCAGTCCAGGGGGCGCCACAAAGCTCTCAATCTACAGAAGGAGAGGGGTTGTCCTGAATAAACATCCCGCTGGGGGCATTTCAGGGGTATCCGTGCCTCCGCCACGTTCCCTCTGCCCACCCCATTCTCATCCACCATGAACGATTACCCCAAAAGGATAAGGCTACTCAAGCACACTTCCCCCCAACAACTCAGCCACCGCTCAGACCTGAGTTGGCAGCTCTTACATGTCCAAGGGCAGCAAATTCTGGAGGCAGGGGCGGCCAGGTCCACTACATCCACCTCCAGGGGCAGTGCAGAGGGTCACAGCCCTGCACAGCCTCACGCCTTTCCCCAGTCCATGGCAAATCCAGGACCGAGGGCACAGAAAGCCCCGCCACCCTCTCCCCAGATCCAGCTGAGAGCCACACAAGGACACACACAGACAAAACAGCCACCCAACAGACACTTACCCTCTGGACAGAGAGGGAGAAAGGGGAGGGGAAAGAACCGCTCTGATTTGATCTCCGTTCCTTGTGCCTCAAGTTTCAAATAATTCCTACATGGCTGCAGCTCCAGCTCAGTCTGTGTCCTACTCAGGCTCACTGGGACTGTCAGTGGTGGGAGGAGCCTGCCTGCCCGGGTACACACACCACTCCCTCCTTCTAGCTGGAGAGCTTGCTCTCTCTCTCTCCCTCCCTCTCTCTCTCTCTCTCTCCCTCTCTCCCCCTCCCAGCTCTGCCTCACTCTGGCTTGTAGGAAGCCAGTGGGATAAAACTCTGTCTGTAATTTCAGCCAGCTGGGTCCCCAGGGCTTCACTTATCATCCTGTAGCTATGCAGCTCTTGAATGACATCACAGTGGCTTCCCAAACGCTCCACATGGAGTGCGAAGTGGCCACTCCGCCCCAGCCCCAGCCCCAGCCCCAGCCCAGCTGCAGCCCCAGCTCAACCCAGTTCCAACCCCAACTCAGTCCTAACCCAGCGACAGCCCCGGCCCAGCAACAGCCTCAGACCAGCCCCAGCCCCAGCCCAGACCAGCCCAGCCCAGCCCCAGTCCCAAGCCCATCACAGCCCCGGTACCCAGAGAAGTGGGAAGAGAAAACTGGGAGCAAAGTGGCAGGGAGGCAAGGGAGAGAGAGTGAAGGGCAAGAGTCCCTATGAGGGTACTGAGATTTATTTCCCCAAATTTTTCCATTTTTTTTTTCCACTCTCAGCAAATGAAAGGCAGAACAGATGACAACAATTTTCCAGCTGCTGAACAATAAGGTGGAAATTTTTTTTTCCTCCCCCCCTTTCCCTCCGCAGGGCAGAGTCTAAGAGCCAGGACACTTCCTTGGCTTATGAAAGGGGCAAGGGGGCGGGGCACAAAGGCTCTATACTTCCCAGAGGTGACCACCGGGCCTAAATAGAGGGACTGGAGTGTCACCTGGGCAGGTCTCAGTGAAGGGGACAGGAGCCCCAAAGTGAGATTCTAGTACAGAGCTTTGGATTCTGGCACAGCAACCTGGATAATTTTTGAGGCCTGACTTTGGGAAGGCCAGTGGGCACCTGGCCCAGGATATTGATCTGCCAGGCCATCTGAGATGCCTCCAATTGACTGCTATTGGTATTGAGTTTGTTCCCATCTGAAAATCATGAATGGCAGAGAGAATAACTTTTCGGAGTATCAGTGATGTCCACCATCATGCCCAGCCACCCAGGTCTGAAGCAGGTCACTCAGCCAAAAACCATACAATCTACCCAATGTCCCCTCATCATCCTAGGGTGCCCTAAAATATGCCAAAGTCCCTCACTGAAAGCACAATACCCAGTGCCAACTCTTATTTGCATGTTTTTGTGACTTATTTGCACATTAATTGAATGTCCCAACCCAACTCCTAGAGCTGGTGAGATGGCCTGGGGTTTGCAGCCAGGTGTGTGTGTTTGGGGGGGGGGGGGGAGGTTAGCACCTGGTGTGTCTCCTTGCCAGGGCCCCAGTTAGTGTGCAGCCCCAAAGTGCTTCTATGGCCACCCCACCCTCCACCCTGGAGCCCAGCTTTTCAAAGGCAGGTCTAGCACTGCAGGCTTGAGAAGGAGAGGCTGCCAAAGTAGGGGCCACCTACTTCTCCCCTTCTGAGCAGACACCTCATCTCAGTCCCCTCCACATGGCCAGCACCACTCTCTGCATGTTTCTTTTGGGGAGTAAAGAAATAAACTATGAGTAAGAATAAAAATGGTACCCAGTGCCCTATAGGCTGGTGCCTGAGCTATCTCAACTGTATTTTCACTAATGAGATGGGGGGCCCCCAGCCCAGTGTCAAAGACTTCCCAGAGACCATAAGAATGGGCAGGCTTCAAACTGGTTGCAGGAGGACTTCCATCATTCCCCGGGCAGCACTGTTGTAAGAACACAATTTGGACAAACTATTCTAATCACCCAGCTATCCAATCATTCTAAGTAGAAGCAAAAGGAGGAGAAAGGCTTGGGCCTTCCAAGTGTCAAGCTGTCACTTGGGAGAAGGAGGAGCTCAGGGAGTGTTCTGATGGGAATGCCCACGGGCCAGTGCAGGATCACCTCTCTGCCTTCCAGCCCAGGGGAGATGATGGAGGCATAGGGGAAGCTCAGGGCTGTAGGGGCTGGGCACCCCTCACATGGCCCCGGCCTTCCAGCGTCTCTGCACTCCCTCCTGGAAGGCAGTGGACAGGGTCAGCCTTGGAAGCGTGTTCCCTAAGGGTAGGGCAGGAGCCAGGGTGCTAAAGGATTACTCTGGAGGGGAACTGTCAACTTCCAGGCAGATGTCTGAGTTGGACAAGGGTCAGGGATGTATCTGCTCACCTTCCTCCTGCCTCTCCAGGCTCTTATTGCCTCCTGGGGCATAGACCCCCATCTTGTGGCAGTCCTCACGTGGGAAGATCAGAGGGAGATTGGAGAGGGGGCCCAAGCTGGCTTGGAAAGCCAGGAAGAAAGGGAGAGTACACCAGAATGGGGTAGACAAGTGAACTATGTGTCTGAACTCTAATACACATTCTCTCATCTGCTTCCACAGTGAGGCTTAGAGGTCGCAGTTTGCCCAAGATCACATTGCCAGTCTGACTCTGACACTCAAGTCCTTCTGCTTCCCAGGGAGGAAGGAGGAACCAAGAAAGAAATGGGTGGACAAAGGGGACAGTCTGGAGGATTCAACAAGAAGGGAGTAGAGAGTGATGATAAAATCACAATGCTGGTTTAGAAAAACTGGCCCAGGCCCCACCATCCAAGTGAGCGCTTCCCCATCAAAGTGGCCCCCTGGGAATTTCATGCATTATCGTAATACTTCCAGGGCTCAAAGCATTTCTGGAGACACATAGGGAACTGTTTCAGAACTGGTTCCCAATTCACACCACGACCCCCATTCTTAACCCAAAACAGCCCCATTAAGTACCACACATAAGTACTAGTTCCCAAACTGGCCGTGTAGTTTTATAATTACAGTTCCCCTCACTGCTACGGAGTGGAGGTCTATGAGGTTCTACACATGAGCAGGTGCATGTGTTGGTGTGGGCAGCAGATCTGGGTGGGTCTCTACTTCCTTCTCCAAATGGGTCCATCTGTGTGCATCAGTACAAGGTGGATCATGTAGGCATTTTCAGGGGGTTTCCTGGGCAATTGTATGCAAGTTCACAACTGTGAGCAGTGTCAGCCAGAGTAGGAAGTCCCTGCTGCAGAGGAACAAGCTGGAAGTGACTCTCTTGACCCACAGAAGCTACACACCATGCGGTACAAGCCTGGACAGGAGACAGGAGCCAGGGCACCACCCAGGATTCCTTCTATCCTTGTGTCACATGAAGAGCGCCTGCCAGGTTCTCTCAAAGAGTCTCAGGCGGTGTACAGACATGGCGGGGGGGGGGGGGGGGGGAGGAAGGAAGAAGGGAAGATCTGAGAAGCTTTGAGCTTTCATATCAAAATCTGATCTCACTGCCCCTTGAGAAGGAGACAAACAAACATCAAAGAACACTTTGCTACTAACAGTTTTGTTTTGGTTTTTTTTAAGCAATCAAGGCAACAGAAGGTGAAAGTCTCCAACAAGCATCAGGACATTGACTCAATGATGTAAAGATTGAGTCAAAGATGAGAAAGGCCATCAGAAGCTCTTGGCCCCCACCCGCAGACAGCTCTACGGCCCCTTCCCAGAACAAAGAACCCCATCCGTGGCCTGGGGAAACCTCACAGGGACAGAGGGCAGTCCCGCAGGTTTGCCACCTGGGGCAGGGTGCTTCATGTGGGTCCTGTGGATGCAAATAATGCCTGAACAGAGAAAGGGAGGGAAAGAGAAACGGGAGTTTGGGGCCAGACGCCGAGTCCCCTTTGCACACAGAACCTGCCAGGGCCTTGTCAGAGCCTCCAGAATTGCCTTGTTCTCCAACATCATCCACCACGGTCACTCGTCCCACTGAGACAAATGAGAGACGTAGAAGGACCCTTCTCAACCTCAAGAAAACCCAGTCCTGACACCAGTTCCTCTTTCTCATATCCCTCAAAGGTGAGACAGTTTTCCTGGATGTCTGACCCCCACCTCTCTCGCAGCAGCTGAAACCCGCTCTCTGAAACTCTATTTCATTTCCCTAATGGGCCACCGCACAAGAAACAGACCTAGAGGACGTGTCATCTGGCAGCAACAACAGTACACTCAGAGTCAAGGGGCCAGAGTATAAGAAGTGATCCGGATGGGCCTCAGTTTACTCCTCTGTGCAATGGGAGAGCACACCTGGCTGATCCCTGACCTCCTGGCCAGCTCTAGATGCCCAAGGATCCAACTCCGAGAAGATGCTCAGCCGGGCACTGTCTGGATCCCAGAGCCCCTAGACTCTGTGCACCTGTTTCTCCTCTCCTGCTTGGTCCTGCCTGGGTGGCTCCAGGCTCCAGTCTTGTCTGAGGCTATTTCCAAGGCAGCCACAGAGCCCCTGGGGGCTAGGACAGAAACGGTGATTTTACAGGAAGTCTGAAAATACACACCAGGCTGCAGAGATTCTGAGGGCCATGCAGGGCAATAAAGAAGCTGATTTATTTTCATCAGTGAAATGCTGAAACCCAATCCCTAGAGCAAGCTGACCCACCAGACGGTGGCGAGGAGATCCTCACCCAGAGCGGAATTAGCTAGAACACAACCTCCCAGGTCTCACCACTGGGGCAGGTGATGGGAAGGGACAGAAGGGGAGGCCAGAGCCAGACAGCTGGGCCACTGTGGCTCCAGGTCCCTCAGGTTGGCCTCTTCCCACCCTGCTGCTGGCCTGCCAGGATCTCCAAGAGGCAGCCACAGCAGTGGGCAGAGCTTGGCAGGCAGCCCATTTTAACACAGCCCCTAATTCTCAGGGGACTTACACTACAGGCTGCCGGGTCCACATGCCCACTTTTGTGGGCAGGGGGCCAGGGCTCCTTAGACTTCTGCCCTCACGAAGCCATGGTCAGACATAGTGGCATCAGAATCCCAGCTCTGCACCTACCTGGCTGTGTAAACATTGGCAGGTTACTTAACCTCTCAGTGCCTGATTCCTCATCTGAGAAACAGAAATGAGAATATTCAGCTCAAGGAGTCATGAGAAGTAAAGGAAATAATGGGCATCTAACAGCAGCTCACATCAGGAGGGTGTACATGGAAGGGGAAGGTAGCCTCTCCTCCTGGTCCCTAACCAAATTGCTGGCTGGGAGTGTCAATTAATACAACCCCCATGGAGGCCGCTTTGGCACTATGAAAATTATATATGCGTATATTCTTCCACTCAGCAATTCCACTTCTAGAAATTTGTCCTACAGATAGACTTGCACAAATGAAAATAGTGTATGTATAAATTAGTCACTGCAGCACTTTTGAAAATAGCAAAAGATTGGAAACAGCCTAAATGTCCATGCTATTTAAATATAGTAAACTGAAATACAGGTTAAATAAAAAACTGTCCTTATGCATGGTGGAATATTATGCAGCTGACAAAAGAAAGAAGGCTCTTATGTGCAATTACGGAAAGATCTCTGTGATGTGCCATGAGATGAAAAAGTTCAGGGTACAAGCCAAATCCTAACAATGACTACGTGACTCTAAGTGATCTGGTCCCCATACTTCTGACCTCATCTCCTATTATAACATCCAGTACAATCCCACTGGCCCCTTTTCTGCTTCCCAAGTATCTCAGGTGGGCTCCTGACTAAGGACTTTGGCACTTGAGATTGGTTCCATCTGCCTAGGACACCATTCCTCAGATATTTGTTCAGCTGACTCCCTCACCTCCTTCAATTTATTGTTCATATGTTCCCCTCTCAGTGACCAGCTTTTTTAAAAATTTCATCTCACCACTCAATGACCCCACTTCCAATCACCCTTGCTCTGCTTAATTTTTTTTCCCAGAGTATTTGCCCCTAACATGCTCTGTCATTTACTTATTATGCCTTTTAAATTTTTTTATTGTCTACCTTCTCCCACTAGAACATAATCATGACAAGGATAAGGATCTTTACTTTGTTCACTGTTAAATCCTCAGCATCTAGAACACTGACTGCACATATAGTAGGCACTTGGTCAGTATTTGCTGAAAAAATGAGCGACTAGGCCATGTACCAAAGAACACAGATGATTTGGGTTTTTCTCTTCTTCTTCGATAGAGTGGATTCAAGGTGATGCCTATAATCACGTGATTCTCGCTCTCCTGGAGTCACCATGACCCACCGCCTGGCCATCCCTGTTGGCTGGAGCCAGGGAGGCAGGACCCATGGAGGTGAAGACCCTGGAAAGACCCTGGGAGCTGGCCTGGCTCTGCCCCCAAAACCGAGCAGAGGGATTGGCTCACACATGGAAATGGACCCTGGCATTTGAATGATGCAGGGGAAGAAGTTCGCACACAGATCCCAGATCCTAGACCCACTGGAACCTCTTCTCATAAATGGCCTCAGAACTGTCCATTGGACAGGAAGCAGGGCCTGGAAGAGTGGACCGAGTGGGAGGGGCTCTGTTGTCCGAAGAGAAGCACACCAGCAAGCAGGCAAGAGTGGGCAAGATGGACACAAGCTCCAGGGACAGTGCTGTCTCTTGAAGACTGATGAAGAGGTGGGCCTGAGAAGCCAGGACAATTAGTGAAGGTGGTAAACTTTGCCAAAGAGCAAACCACCTCAGCTAGCACCTAGGCACCAGCCCAGGACAACTGCCCTGGACAGGGAGAAAGAGGGTCAGGCACAGCCTCCAAAGGCAGTGAGACATACCGAGGGCCTGGCCAGGTCCAGCAAGGAACAATCCAAAATTACCCAGAAAGACAGCCCTTACCACTGAGGGCTGGATGCTGTGAACCGCACACTCCCCTGACCCCCCAACCAGAGCAGAGGCAGCGTCAACCTGCCCCACCTGGGGCTGGAAGCCAAGTAGCAGGGCAGAGTCTGTGCAGGCCAAGGTGAGGAGAAGCAGTGGGCCGGTCGTGTGTGCCCCCTGAGCAGCCGCCACTCAGCTGTGTCCACTGAGCCACAGATCTGGGCTCCGGGGGCAGATCTACCGCAGGATGTTGAGTGCTGTCTTTTCTCTTAATCTCCTGGCTTGTTCTCCCCTTTGAGGCCCCACGTATGTGGAGGGCAGTCCAGCAAGGGAAGCCAGTTCAATTTGATTGCTTTTCTTTCCCCTTACTCTCTAGACTTTGAGCAATGTTGCTACATCACTTTTAGATTTGAAAAACAATTGTCTTTGATGCCTTCAATGTCATCTGCCTCCAAGGCTCAGGACAAACGCAGCCCCTCTGTAAAGCCATCTGCCTCTGATCACCGCCCCCCAAGAAGCTTCTACTCTCCTGAGAATCTGTGGCCCTCGGCTTTTTGGGGGTTGCAGTGCTGCCTGTTTGATCTCACTACACACACCCCCGACCCCACCCCCGCCAACACACACACCGCCCTTGTCTGCAGGCAACCCCAGGGCATGATCTTCTAACACATCAGGACTGTGCCTGTCACCTAGTAGGTGAGCTGAGAAACGAAATGGAAGGAGGAGGGAATGATGGGTGAAAGGCAGCTTTCGTCAGATAAGAAAACATATTTGATTAATGGAGGCTTGAGTTTCTTTTCTTGGACATGATTGAAGTCAGTATCTTGGGGTCTTGCCGGGTCCAGCTAACTTGCGCTTGTCTGGGTCTGGCAGGTGAGAAAGAGGGAGGTGGTGGAGGGGGAAAGGAGTGCACAGTCTCCTCTTCCCCTGCCTCAAGCCTGATATCTGAGCACAAGGCAAGGGCAGACGATGCCGCTCAGGCCACTGGCCAAGAGCTCTGCGTCCGCTCTGAGTGTGGCTCCGGCCTTCCAACCTCCACCTGATGGCAGAGATTACAGAGGACCAAAGGCACATTCACTCAGGAGGGTATTGGTTTACCAAATGTTCCACGGGCAGACACTGCTCCCCAAGCCTGCCAGCTGCCTCGCAGAGCAGGGCCAGCTAAGGGTTCGAGGGCATCAGGACAAGCCCCACCCCACCAGACATGGAGCAGTGCTAAGCAGGTGGCCGGCAGATGCTGGGTCACTGGTGTCATCTTCCTTACCCACAAGGTCAGGCCGACCTTGCATTTGAATAATCATACTCTGGTTGTTCCGGGAGTTCAGGAGAGGACTCCCCTCCTGGGGGAGGAGAAAGTACCCAGATCTTCCTCAAGAAGGCATTTGATCCCTGCCTCTGTCACAATCTCTGTGTAGATCATCCCCACTGAGATCCATCTCCCTTGATTCTCAACATATCTGCCCAATGGGGCCAAGAGGACAAGGAGTCAACCTGCTTGCCACGGCTGATCCAACCTCTCACAGTCAGGAAGTTCTGCCAGGTGGCTAACTCACATTCCTCCTGCTGCAGTCTAAGCCCTTTGTCCTATATGACGTGCTAGAACAGGGACAGATCTTTCAATAGCAGCTTTGAATTTCTCAGCCCACTCACCTACCCACCCTGAAGTTACAGACCAGAAGGGCTGCCCTTTCCCACAAGCCAAGTTAAGATTTCCCAACAAAAATCAGTTTGGTGCTGAACTCCAGACTAGGCACTAGCACTTAGAAAATCATCCTCTGCTCAGTTACAAGGAGCAGATGTAATCCTTCCGGGATCCCTGGATTCTTTGTGTGAATTATTTGAGCCCACATGCAATCTTGTGCTCCCCTATATTACTGGTTCCTCCCATATCTTATACCCAAAAGTTTGGAAGGTAGGAATGTCACCTGTATGAATTTATGTCATGGGGGTTGTTCTTCCCACAGCCTACCCGCTTCATTCCCAATGCAAAAGGGCCGCTGCTCTCCCTCATCCTTCTGGCCCTGGGGACATGAAGGGACACAGAGCCATGCAGGTGGCTAAGGCAGCTGGAGGCAGAACTCCTGGGCTTTTGTGCTGCTCTGCCATCCAGGGACCTGAAACCCAGCCTCCCTCTCTGTGTAATGGGGCAGGTTTTCCACCAGTTCCAGGGCTGGAAAAAGATCAGACCAAGAAGCCTAAAGCATTTCAGGCTATAGATGAATAATCTTTGAGATTAAGATTTAAAATAAAAGAAAGCAGTGTGGATCTCTAGCCTTTCTGTTACTGCCTCAGTTTCCTCACTATACAGTGGGAACAGTAGCTGTAATCTGAAGTTAATATGGAAGAATTTGGATCTCAGTTGTGACAGAAGCCACAGGAAACTGAACACCACATTCCAAAACTAGGGCTTGCAGAAAGAGGTGACAGACATCAAGAAAGGGAAAAGACAACCCACAGAACAGGAGAAAATATTCTCAAATCATATATCTGATAAGGGACCTATTTCCAGACTGTATAAAGAACTCATAACTCAATAACAAAAAGACAAAACCCCAATTTCAAAAAATGTACAAAAGATGTGAATAAACGGTTCTCTAAAGAAAACATCATATATATATGTGTGTATATGTATGTATGTATGTATATATACATGCCAGTTAACAAAGATGTTCAACATCATTAATTCTCAGGGAAATGCAAATCAAAACCGCAATGAAATACCACTTTACACCCACTAGGATGTCTAGAATACCAAAGAAAATTACAAGTGTTGGTGAGGATGTGGAGAAATTGCAATCTTCATACATTGAGAGGAAGGAATGTAAAACGGTGCAGCCACTTTGGAAAACAGTCTGGCAGTTCCTCAAACAATTAAACATAGGATTACCACATGACCCAGCAATTCTACTCCTAGCTATTTACCCAAGAAAAAATGAAAACATGAGTAAATGCAAAAAGTAATACAAAAATATCCATAGTGGCATTCTTTAAAACAACCCCAAAGTGAACAATGCAAATATCCATCAACTGATGTATATACAAACAAAATATGGTATGTCCACGCAATGGGAAGTTATTCAACAATAAAAGTGAAGTACTGATACATGCTACAAAGATGAACGCTAGAAACATTATACTAAGTGAAAGCCATATACTCTATAGTTCCATTTACATGAAATATCCATAATAGATAAATCTACGGAAAGTAGATTGGGGCTGGGGCGGGGGCGGGGACAGAAATGGGGAGTGACTACTAACAGGTAGGAGAGGTTTCTTTAAGGGGTGATGAGGATGTTTTAAAATTAGATCATGGTGAGGATGCACAACCCTAAATATACTAAAACCCGTTCAATAGCACACTTTAAACAGGTTAAGTTATGGTATTAAGTTTTATCAGTATAATATAATCTTATTATATAATATTGAGAATATATGCTATCAGCTGCTTTTTTGTTTTTGTTTTTTTTTTAAAAGAGAGAGGTGGCTGGAAAGTGTTTTGTGGCTCTACACTACCCCCATGCACATCCATATCAAAGGAGCAACAGGGTCAGGAGGTGGGAGTCTCTAAGAGGAATTGGGCGGGGAGAGTTATTTTGCTCTAAGTACCACCTGCTAGGGGCTCTTCCCTCATCTCAGGGAGTCTGTTCAGCTCAATGTCAGTTGGCTGGAGCACGGAGAACATGGGAGAGAGGGCCAGGCTCAGGCCTGAATGTCTGCAGGGTGAGAGGCAAGCAGGGAAACAGAGAGAGGGGCTGCCTTTGCCCCCCACAATCCCAGGCTTTACTGAGGTCCAGAGTGCCTAAGGGTTCCCATAGACCAAGGGGAGAGAGAGCCGCCATGGCTGCCTCAGATCCTGTCCAAGAGGGCCCCCTGGAGGGCTGAAGGGGCTTCAGCAGGAGGAAGCTGGAGGGAGCAGGGGGACACCTGGGCTGAGGGTCACGAATGTCTGACAGAGCTGCAGTCACCCACCTGAAGGAAACATTGAGGGAGAGGCTGGGGAGGTTTGGAAGGGGGTGGGGGGTGTCTACAAAAACACCCACAGAAGGGCTGCAAGACAGAAACAGCATGGGACGCCTCCAGAACCTCCCACTGGCAAAAAGCACAGCAATCATATTGCCACCCAGAGCAGGCCAGTGAAACATCACAACGATGCCAGGCAGGCAGGAGTGTCCTGATCCCTTCCCTCTCTGCCTCTCTTCCTGTAAGTCAGGAAAACAGAGAGAACCTACTGAAGCACACACACACACACAGCTGACAGCAGGTAGGAGCTGACAAGAGGGAAGAACTAACTGCATGAAGTACCAAGGTCACTGACACTGGGCACATTTATTACTGACCAGAGGATCTTTTATTATCTGAGAGTGGCCAGAAAAGGCACAGGACTCACCCTTATATCATTTGGGGGCAAGCTGGAAGCAAAGGATACATTTAAAGGTCAGGGGTAGATAAAATGAACTGGCTCTATAATCACATCCTGCAAGTTCTGCTTGTTCAGTGTAAGAGTAACAAAACAGCAGCTGCCTATAGGGGTTTGGCGAGCGGTGACCAAGAGAACGTATAGTCACTGGAGCCTGGCACAGGGTAGGCACACAAGGCTCATCATTGTCTTTGTCATCATTATCCTCAGTGTTCGGGTTTTAGATTAGAAGTCCCCTTTGGAATCCATCCTCCTCAATTCACTGATATGGAAATGTAGAGACAGACAGGGGAACTCTTCCAAGGTCACACAGCAAGCTGATGTCAGAGGCAAATCTCCTGACTCCCAAGTGGGGCTCCCAGAACAGGGCCATCTGTAGAATGGACCAAGGGATATGGGCTTCTTCTTAACAAGAGAGGACTTGTATACATTCAAAATCACATTTCTATCTTCTCTCCTCTAGCACTTTAATAATAATAATTAATAATAATAATAGACACAAATTATTGCCAGCATAGTACATACCAGGCACTCTTCACATTTTACATATATTACCTCAATGAATCTTAACAACAGAAGGTATTGTTGTCTTACCCATTTCACAGGTAAAGCATTTGGGTCTCAGAGAGGTAAAGTGACTTGACCAAGGAACACAGTTATAAACAACAGAGCTTGGAACCACACCTTCTGATCCTCAATCCCATAGTCTTACCCCTATAGTAGAGGTTAGTCTGTTAAGCATTATTTCAGTTCTCCATCTTCCATACACAGCTTCCCTACACCTTTGAAATAAGGCTTGGATGTGTGAGTTGTCTTGGCCAATACAATATGAGCACAAAGGAAGTGGGTCACATCCAGGTGGAAACAGCATGCGAGTCATAATGTCCTCCACCCGCTAAGACAGCAATGGCGGAAGCATCTCTGAGATGAAGCCACCAGCAGCCCAGAGTAACTAAGATGCACAGAGACCCCTGCCAACTCACACTGGACAGGCAGCAGGGGCAAGAAATATGTTTTTCTGGGTTAAGCCACTGAGAATTTGGGGCTGTTTGTTACCTGGCATAACCAAGCCTCTCCTGGCTGATACAACCACCAAGCTAGGCTGCTGCCTCGCTCCACACTCAGGAGTTGAGAAGGTCTGAGAGGGAAGCTCAGCGGGTCCATCTTAGCTCCTCAAAAGTCATAGAAGGAAACAGTGACTAAGCTCAAAGAAATGAAAATAATCACTACTCCAACTCCTTCATTTTACAAGAAATGAAGAAAATCTAAAGAAAAGGAGTTACAAAGATGCCCAGAACCCAAATCCCCACCTCCCAGGCCAATGCTTGTCTGGGTCTGTCTGTCTCTCCCTCCATGGATCTCACCTGTTTCTCTCTCCTTCTCAGTCTCTGCCTGCTTGCTGTGTATCTCTCCCTCCTTCTTTCTCTCAAAAAATTAAAATTAAAATTAAAAGTCCGAGAACCCTTGGACAAGCCCACAGACCAGGGACCCCTGACTGCTATCAGAAGGCTTTTTCCCAGCATAGGCATAAGAATTTGAGGAGGGGGCCAGTGCCCCCCAGAGCAGGATATTCTCCCCTGAAGAAGGGAATGCCTCTCCCCACAGGTTCTGGGGGCTCAGAAGCTTGGGCACAAAATCAAGCCCCCTGTCACAGCCCCTGGCTCTGGAGGGACTGCCCACAGAAACAAAAGAAGTCACATGGGAGGAGAAACCCAGAAGTGGGTGGTTAGCAGCCCCCTTGCCATCTTCAGCCAAGCTGAGGAACTTGTCCTGTTCTCCTTTCACGCTTTCTTTTGGCCCCGGGCCATCTACTGCTCTGCTCAGCACTGGCCCCAGCTCCCCAGGCCTCTGTGTAAGTTGTGAGAAGCTCTGAACAGCTCAGGGTCCAAGGAGGTCAGGGAAGGGCAGGAGCAAGGGAACTCAGGCCTGGTCAACCTTGAGGCTTCTCGGAGGCAGAAGGCAGCCCACTTCCCTTGGTGTGGGACTTGCTTCCGAGAAGGCTTGCCCTAGAACACTCCGGAGGAATTTGGAGACGGCTCTGTGCAGCATAGGCAAAAACACAGCCCCACTCCCACCCACGGGGAGCTGAGATCTGGGCATGGGGCTTCAGAACTCAGGCCAAACAGCTAATGGGGCTTCTGGAGGCTGTGAAATGTGGTGTCAGCCAGAGCGCTGAGCTGGCAGGCTCCAGAGCAGACTGAAGAATGGCAGAGACAGCCTGAGAGAAGGTTGGTCGAGGACCAGACTGCTCTCCCCTCCACCCATCTTGGGCCTTCTCCTCCTCCCCACTCAGGACCAAGGCCCCAGGCATCTAACTATGGGAAACCCAGAAAACTCCTTCCTAGGTGTTTATGGGCTGAATTCCCACCCCCCAAATTCATACATTGAAGTCCTAAACCCCAGCACCACAGAATGTGGCTGTATTTGGAGACAGGGTCCTTAAAGAGGTAAATAAATTTAAAAAGAGGTCATATGGGTAGGCCCTAATTCAATCTGGCTGGTGTCCTTGTAAGAGAGGATTAAGGCACAGGCTCACCATGGGAAGACCAGTGAAGAGACAGGGAGAAGGCAGCCGACCATAAGCCAAGGAGAGAGGCCTCTGGAAGAACCAACCCTTTCTACAGCTTGATCGTAGATTTCCTGCCTCCAGAACTATGAAAAAAGTAATGTCTATTGTTTAAGCCACTCACTCTGTGTTACTTGGTTATGGCAGCCCAACCTAAGCTACCAGGTGATCGGGTTCACCAGAGGACACTGCTCCCAATGTAAGGAGTCCTGAGATGGCAGGCACTCCCTGTCCCTCAGTCACCTGCCCCAAGGCCTGGAAACTTCAGTGGCCAGAAAGTTCTTGCTGTTGACTTCCATTCATTCTTCTCCTTTCTTCACTTCCCCCTCCTTCTGGTCTAAAGGCAGGTGAGTCCCCAAGCACCCATGGTCACCCCAGCCTCAGTCCCCCAGGCAGAGGCACACTCTCTCCCTTTTCCCTCTACTTCTGGTTCTATTTCATGGGCCTGTCCAAAGTGACATGGACCACCCTGTGTGGCAGCAAGCTCCCTGTCATCTAGGGGTTTGAGAAGTTGGGCAGCCACCTGAGTTAGGGGGATGAAGGTGCTGAACAAGCCGAGCGCTAAGGCAGGTGGAAAGGGATGTGAAGTCAGACCCCTAGATTCAAATATCAGCTCCATTTCTCTCATGATCCCAGGTGACATCCCACATCTTGCCACACCTCAGTGTGGTCACTGGTACAGCAAGAGCTGAGATCATGCAAAAGTGGGTTCCACACATGGACACTCCCCTTTTGGAAGTTCCCTTCCCCTCCCGAGCCTCAGTTTCCCCACTGATGGGTTCTATGATAGGCCTGGGCCACCCCAGCCTGAGAGCTCAGCCTACAGAGAACGGAAGGCCCCGTATGGTTCTTCCTGCCTTCATTTTGCTGCTGATATTAATCAGGGATGTCCTGGCGAGTGGAAGAATTCACTAAGCATCACAATGTTAGACACCCAAAACTGCGATTGGGAGTGAGTGGGGAGGGTGAGGATACAGGCAGCGAGGAAGGGGTTAAACACAGAGCAGTCATGACCCTGGGGGTTAAGTCAGGGTCACCTGGAGAGCTTCCCAGAGGAACTGGAGCTCTGACCCCAGCACTGGCCTCTCCTCACTACAGTGAGTGGGGCAAGGTGGGGCCCAGGCCAGAGATGATTTCTGTTCCAGGGTGCCTGGCTCAGTGCCCCTCGCCTCCCCTCTGAGCTGCCTGGTGGGCTCCAGAGAAACTGGTCTAGCCTGGCCTCTCCTATCCAGTCTCCTGGCAGGCCTGAAATAGGAGAGGCAGACTGCTTCCAGAAATGGCCTCATCTCACCTTGGACACATCACTCTCTACCTATTTGGGGAGGCCAGCCCTTCACTAGAGTCATTCCTGAGTGAGCAGCCCTTCACCCTCTGGGGAGGCGGGGAAGAGACATGAAGGGATGTGTGCATCTCTGGTGTGCCCCGCACTGAAGTCCTGCTACCGCCAGTACCGGGGCCAGCCCCGTGGCCTGCAGGGTACTACACTGCATATACCACCACTCTTAAGCATTGTGAAAGGCAAGACCAGGGTGATCTGGTCTGTCCAGGAGTGAGAAGTTGGGGGTAAAGCGGGCAGACACTCACCTAAGCTCAGCAGGGACCCGGGCATTGCCACAGCACCAGATACCCAAAACAGGCCCCTGGGGACATCAGGCAACCCAGGACTTCTCAGTGGTTAGCACTGGGTTTTTGTACCCAGATCCTCTCTTAACTAGCTAGGCAACCTTGGGCAGGTTACTTCAGACTTCTGTACCCCAGTCCCCTCATCTAGCCGTGATAATAGAGCCCACTTCTCAGGGTGTCTGTGAGCATTAGATGAGGTGGTGACTATCAAGTACTGGCACCATGGCTGGCATGTGGCACAACCAGCGCTGGCTGCCAAGGCCAAAGGGCCTTCTCCCTTATTCCTGTCTGCAGACCTTTGAGATGCTGCCATAGTAACTACTGATGTGTCTGGGACTCGTGAGAAAACACAGCAGGCAGCCTCTCCACACCTGCTGATCCCCAAAAGTGGTTCACTGAATCCCCATGTTGCAGCAGAGTAAACTGAGGCCCCAAGAGGATGGCATCTCATCAAAGGATTTGAACCCAGATAGTGTAGCTCCAGAGGTTGCATTCTTAACTAACTCTGGTACTAAACTGCTTCTCATCAAAATTGGTACAATAACCCAATGGCATGGATACTATTACTGCTCCAAGTTTGTAGACGAGGAAACTAGGACCACAGGAAGGCTAAATAATCTGACCACAGACATACAGCCCAAGAGGAGAGAGCTGGGCTTTGGACCCAGGCGGGCGGGCTCTGAAGCACATACGCTCGCCTGCTGCACTAAGGTACCACCTCAGGGTCAGCCGGCCTCTCCTGGGCGCGGATCTCCCAGAGAACAGGCAGAGCCCCCTGGGACACCACATCACTACCCAGGCCATGCCCTCAGCCCTGGGGCCACTCCAGGGAAAGGCCACACCCCCTCCCAGGCTCCAGCTTAGGCCATCTCCTAAGCACCCCAGAATCTTGGGGGTTAGATATTCCTACCCCAGTTAGCACATGGGGAAACTGAGGCACGAGGACACAGGCCTCCTGCTTCTCTCTCTTGACTAGAGAATTGGCTGGTAGAAACTGCTTTGTGTCTGGGCCCCAGAATCTACAGCAGTGGTTCTCAACTTTCCTAATGCCGCGACCCTTCAATACAGTTCCTCATGTTGTGGTGACCGCCAACCATAAAATTATTTTCGCTGCTACTTCATAACTGTAATTTTGCTACTGTTACGAATCATAATGTAAATATCTGATATGCAGGATGTATTTTCATTGTTACAAATTGAACATAATTAAAGCATAGTGATTAATCACGAAAACAATATGTAATCATATATGTGTTTTCCGATGGTCTTAGGTGACCCCTGTGAAAGGGTCATTCGACCCCCAAAGGGGTCGTGACCCACAGGTTGAGAACCGCTGATCTAGAGCCTTCCAGAAATCCCCCAGGCAGGAGGAAGAGCAGGATGGGGCTAATGCTCCTGTTCCTGCCCCAGGCTTCTCACAGTTTGCTGTCCTGTCCCTGGTGGGGAGGCGGGGTTGCAGCCCAGCAGCAGCAGGGAGCACACACTGGGACTAGTGGGGTCTGCCCCGGTGACCACCCAGCTGCCTCCCCTACCTTCCCTGCCTTCCCTGCCCACCTTACAGGCATAGAGTCAGCTTCTCAGACTCCAGACAGGAGCTGCTCTGTCCCTACAGGATGAACTGACCTTTAACTGGCCAAAAGGTCCCACTGGTTCCATCCCCTGCCTAGGGGAGCAGGTCACAAGAGAAGGGAGGGCAGCCCAGGGGGCAGGACAGAAGTCCAGGGCCTCCCCTTCCCCCTCCCCCCAACTCACTGTTCTCTCTGTCTCCCTTCCTTCCCTCATGGCCCCTCATTTTGTCCCAAGCCCTGGCCTTCCACAGCCACTCCTTCTTCCCCCTTAATTATTTTACCTTTTATTTGCCTGGCACTTTAGAGTTTACCAAATGTTTTTATATTTATCATCGCATTGAATCCACACCAGGGAGAGATGGAAAGACACTGAAAATTCCTTCAAATTGCCAAGTGTTCTTGTTAAAAATGCAAACATCCCCAGAAGATGAACAATTAGGCTGGCAGCCACCGCTAGCTCAGGACTAATTCGTTTCATCCTCTGCCTCCTCCTGCTCTTCCTCGGCCACTCAGTACAAGGGGATGGGGTTGGGGAGGGGGAAAGGGGGAGGAGTGCTTTGTGGGGCTGCCTCAGAAGGGTGGGGAAGGTCCTGGTGGGGTGTCCGCACATCAGGGGGAAGGCAGGGTAGGTGTGAGGACGAGCCTTCAATTTTGCAATGTCACACATGAACAACATGCTCCCATCACGCCCTAAATTCTAGCCCAACCGGCACCCTCCCCCTGTATCACTCATTCTAGTGTCTCCAAGGCCAGAGGGAGACTCTTCATGCAAGAAAAGGCTTAAAAGATGTTCAGGGTGGAGTCCACAAATCCACAACCTTGGAGAAGGAGGTGGGAGGCAGGGTGAGGATGCCTGGTTCTCCCTAACACAGCTCTGCCATGTGGCCCAGGGTCCCCAGGACAGGTCAGGTCTACCCCAGAACAGTTTCAGCTGGAAGGAGAAGCCCAGAGGCTGGGTGCTGGTGTCCTCGAAGGGATGCATCCTGGGTCATGGGGATATATCAAGGGGGACTCAGTTACCCCAACTGAAAACTAATGGAGGGGTGGGCCGATGGTCCTGAGGCTCCTCCCAGCTCCCACATTCCACAGTCCTGGGACCAAATCAGGAAAATAAGCCTGTGGCCAAACCCCAAACAGGGCGTCTCAAGAGTTCTTGAGCTCCAAGCTTGCTCACTTTTGGAGGCCCTGTCCCGCATCCCATCACACATATTCAAATGAACCACATAAATAAATACAACCCCATATATAGCTCCCAAGAGTTGAACTGAGTTGCAGTTGACCATCAGACATAATGTTAGGTTTCGCAGCTAAACGTCTATTAATTTCCATTCTGTAACTTTCTTTTCAAATGTTGGAGCCTATCTGTTTGTTTGCAGCTCTCAAACATTTTCGTTGGCTGTTGATGAAAGCCCACAGGCCCTCGATTCTCTGTCCACATTCCTAGTGCTTTGAGCCCAGAGAACTCAGGCAGTGAACCTGGAGAAATGCAGCAGCAGGTTTTAAAAGAAATCTAAGAAATGCTGCATTGGCATTGCAGCGGGTACCACAAGGTCCACTCCAGGACACCTCCTCTAAGGATCCCTCCCAGACCACTCCAGCTAACATGAATACTTCCCCTGCAGAGCACTCACAATCTGTGGGACTCATTTGGCACCAATGGTACCTCCTCGTGTGTCTGTTTGGCTATGTGTGTATGTTTTTTTTAGCTCTGTCTTCATTATTTAACACATTCGTGTTTGCCTTATCGTCTCCCACGGAACTATGAGCTCTCAGAGGTGCCTCAGACTTCTCTGCCTTCTCTTTGAACCCAGTGTGGTGTTAGCGCCAAACGAGAGAGCCCGCGGCCCTGGATACAGGGGCTGTGTGGTTTGGGGAGCGGCAGGAAGCCACTGGCCCCACCAGCCCCACCTACCCTCCATGCCGTCATCACGATGCCCATTCAAGTTGTCGTAGGAATCCCAGCGGATGAGGGGATCAGAAGTGTTGTAGTCCACTGACACACTCGGCCCATTCTCCAGGTGCTCCATGCCTAACAGGATGGGAAAGGGCAGGATGATAGTGAGAAAAAAGAAAAAAGGGATCAGCAGCTGGAAAAACAGAGGAAGCCAACAAGATCCCCCAAGGATGCTCCCTAAGGGACTTCTCATTTTCTCGACCTTGGCGGGGCGGGCCCAGTGGCTTAAGTTGGACGGAGAACCCAGGGGTCTGGTTTCCTGCATTCTTGAAAAGGCACATACCAGGTCATAGGGGTAAATCAGGACAGGGCACTGAGGACTGAAGATCCCATCCCCCAAGAGAAAGCTGGGGGACCCTCTGGATGAGTTCTGCCTCTTTCTTTTCTGTGACCCAGGCACGGTGCAGAGAGACCAGAGCCTGCCCCTGGAGTCAGGGGGAATGTGGGAGAAGCAGGGCTCACGGCCTTGACATTGAGAGGACACAAGGTCATCCAGGCCATCCCCCTGCCCTCCTACTTAAGATGCTCTCCACTCCAGGCAGAACATCTCTCGCAGATCCAGAGAGAGCCCAGAACGAAGACAGCACAAGCTGCAACTCACACTTTCTGGGGTGAATTACCTTCCTGACCTGACAGTCCTTTCTTTAATCCATCTAAAGTCCCTCTGTCTGTAACCTAACTTCATGTCCTCCCATTCTGTCCTCAACTAAGATGGGGAACAACTGGTCTCCGCATATAACCACTCTAAAGGCTTCAAGGCTATTATTAACCTGGTCTTCTCATCTTCAGGTTGAATCACCTCCGTTCTCAGAAATACTTATCATTTATCCAGGACCTTTGAGTGGCCCCTCAGCCACTCCCTCTCTCCTCCATGGCCCTCTAAATATAAGTGGATGATGATCTAAAAGGACTAGAACAGTTTATCCAACCCAGCGCCTCTCTGTCTGCTTTTTTTATTTTTATTACCCAGAGATTAAGTCACTGGTTCATGTTTAGCTGGGGGTCCACTATGATACCCAGGTCTTTTACTGCAGGCTGGCCTTTTGATCTCAGGTAGCTTGATAATTTTAGAGATGATCAGTGGGAGAACGGTGAAGGTGGGGTTGGACAGGCCAGGATACAGGGAAGGGAGTGGCTGATGAATAGATTCTAACTAGACTTATACCTTGAATTTTCTCTGGTCCATAAGAAAATACAAATTCCACCTTGCCATATTCTGGAAATCGATCATCTGAAAAAGGAGAAGGAAAAGGAAATTGGGCAATCAGTTTCAAAAAAGAATTGCATAAAACGTTTTCTTCTAGAAAAGATTAAAGTAATATATATGCACACATTGGTAATTATATTAAGTTATAATCAGCCCCTGTCCTACTTACCTGAGGTAACCATTTCTAACCATTTCTATTTCATGTTCTACTAGCAGTTACCTCTAAGAGTCTAAACAATAGCCACAGCTTTTATGCCATTGTTTCTAGATATATCGGTTTTTCTTTTAAATCCTCACTGATTCACCACTATGAAGAAGAATAATTTGGCTCATTTATACTACTTTCACCTCCCTTCTTGTAAAATCTGGTATTATTATTTTTATCATCATCATCATCATTTATTCCACTGGTTACCTTCAAAACTTTAAATACTATATTTAAGCCTCTACTTCTTGACCTGCCCATTTTTGATGGTGTCCTGACTCTTTCTGTGGAGGAGGAGGAATTTATGCCTCTTTCTTTTTCCCATCTCTCACCAAACCCACCTTTACTCTGTCAACTCTTCCTTTATTTTTCCTTGTTACAATTGATAACATCTATTCCATTCCATAATTATAACGGCATCTTCTGCTGCTGCCCTCCTGGTTCCAGTGCAGGGATGTATCCTTCTCCTGCACAGCCAGACTACCCTGGGGGATCACGCCCCTCCCCCTCTGATCCCCAGCTTCACTCTCTGCTCTCTGTCTGAGCCCAGTCTGGACACAGATCACCATACACTGCTTATAACAAGTGCAGTTACATCAGGGATGGTGCCACTCCCTGGGGCAACCAGCACACGTGTGCATGGTCTCTACCAGTACAGGCATCATTTCATAGTATCACGTTGTATGTCTTGTTCTCTCACAAGACTGAACTCCCTGAGGTGATGGACTCACCTCTTTCTCCTTGTATCCCCAAGGTCTAGCAGACCCCTGGCACATACAGACATACAAGTGATGCTTGGTGGATGGATAGGTAGATGGATAGACAAATGAATAGATGGACGGATGGATGGATGGATTGATGGATAGGTAGATGGAAGAATAGATGGATAAGTGGGGTAGATGGATGGGTGGACAAATGGAGAGATGCATAGATTTGGATGGGTAGGTAGATTGGTAGGTTAGTGGATGGATCAATAGATGGATGCAAGAATGAGTGGGTAGGTAAATGTATGGACTGATAGATTTGGATGGATGAGTGGATAAATGGATAGATGGATAACTTTAGATGGGTGGGTGGGTAAGTAGGTGGGTGGATGGAAGGACAGATGAATGGATGGGTGAATGAATGGATGGACAGATGGATATGGATATGTCTCAGTTCTGAATGTAAAGTAGATAAAATCTCAAATGGACAGAGAAAAGAAAAAAGGGAGACACCTCCCTGAACACCTCTCCTTCCCTCAGAAAATGGTTATCTTTTCACTGCGGCCATGCCCACCCCCCATAATTGCTCTTATACCCTGTGATAGATGATCCCTTGCTAGGTCTACCTCTCCACTCAATGGGCCCACCTTTGAAGGCATCATCAAGGTCCTCCTTCCCAAAGACAACACCCAGGTCATGGATGGCGCAGGTGTGGAACTGCACACGGAAGATGACATCGCGGGCTGGGCTCCGGAACTTCTTGTGGTAGCACTTCAGCTGTCGAGAAGGAGAGCAGAGCCCGTCAGGGGCCCACGGGTGGGAAATTAGGTCTTGGGGAGCTTCTTCATCAGCCCCAAGACTAGGCCTCCAAGGTTCACCCCAAACCCAGTGAGAGAGAGATCACCAACACCAAACAGGATCTCAGAGCTCTGTGGGGAAACTTCTAGAAGAGCAGAGAGTTGGAGGCCAATCTTACCCAATGGGGACACACCTACCTCTCAAGAATTTCCTGCATACAGGTCGGAATGGAAAAAGTAGGAGTCAATTTAAACTGATGAAGGAAGGGTTAAATTTAGAATCGAGGGAGTCCCTGTAACCAATAAGAAGTCAGGAGGTAACAGCTCCCTCTGAGAGATATTTCCCTGACACTGTTGCAGAACAAGAGGCAAGCCCAGCAGAAGGGATGTCCAACTCCAAGGCAGGAGGATGAACAAGGATTGTCAGAGGTTAGAAGGCCTTGCAAGAGACCTGAGAGCCCAGAACCCCAAGGCTGGTAGCCCACCAGGAATGAGGTCTTATCTGGAGAGGCAGGAGGAAATCATGAAGAAAGAAGGGAGAAAAATAAGCAAAGAGGTGGGGCTAGACACAGAGTGGCAGAGCTCACCAAGATGTCTCCCTTCAAGAGCAGCCCAGGCTCGATGGTGATGCAGATGCTGGTCTGGCTGTCTCCTTGGACATTGCTGTTGGGGAGAGGTGGGCAGAGGGAAAGAGGGGCCGCTGGGACGGGGGAAGTAGCCAGTGCATTTTCTCCCTTATGTCCCCCTTACTGGGAAATTTTGCTGACTTCACCCCTTAGCCCTCTCCTAGAGGAAATTTAAGAAGCACCCCAACCCATACACACACCCCTGCTCCTGGTCCTCAGCCTTGGAGCTGTGGCATCTGGGCCTCTTATTCCCGTGGAATACTTACTAAATGCCAGACGTGTAAACAGGTTGCATGGCCTGGTAGATGCGGAGAAATGGCCGACACCCTGTAAGGGAAGGGTGGTGTTAGCTGAGACAGCAGGAACAGTGGGAGCAGGAAGAGGGAGACGAGAGAGTGAAGGAAGTGGGGGAGAAAGGAAGCGGGAAGGAAGGGAAAGGAGAAAAAGAGGAAGGAGCAATGGAAAGAGAAAGGGGAAGAAATACTAGCTTTTCATTGGAAAGGCATTTTAAGTTTACAAAAACATCACCCCATCCAACATCTGCCAGAATACACTGCAAGTATCAAACCCATTTTGCAAAGGAGTAGACTGGGGCTAAAGAAAGCTCGGGAATGGTGCCATTGAGACTCCAGTCCAAGCCTACATTTTTACCACCCATGGCTGCCTCTTCAGAGAAAAAGGTAGAAAACAGGAGTGGGTAGGAAGCCAGAGGGCTGGAGCCAGTACCTCCTTTAGACTCGAAGTTGGGGATGCCGTGCATGATCACATGGTGCAGAAACAAGGGTTTGTTGTTCATTTTGATGGTGCCAGAGAGCAGGCCGCTGAAGTAATGCACATACCTGGAGCAGGGACAGGGGCAGCTTCAGCCCAGAAGGCCTGCCCTGGAGCAGAGCCATCCCATGTTCTCTTTTCCCCCAGAACACTACCCTAGGTTGCCCCACTTAGCCACGCACCAATGCCCTCAGGCCTCGCTGTGGCTGGGGTCTTGGCCCAGCACAGACCTCCCTTGCTGCCTGGAGCCCCCAGATAGGAAAGGCAAGCAGGCACACTAGACTGAGAGCTGCGTCTAGCCAAACCCCCAATTTAGGGTTCTCCAGCGACCCCTGGTGGTCACCATGAGCATCTCTTTCCTGCCTCACTCCCAGCCCAGGAATCTCCTGCAGGATCAAAAAATTCCTCTCCCACAGTCCTGACAGGTACCCTTGAACCGTTCACTACTATCCACAGTAGGCTGATGACAATACAACAGCTCTGATACCCTTATACCGAACCCAAACCAAGCTGACATTTATACCCACAGGCCTGAGTCAGCTCCACACAGCCCCACCAGCCACATGACATTCCAGAGAATAATAAGAGCATAATAATCATAGGCTTTCACTTTTTTATATCATGCTAAAGTGTAGGAAAATCACTCCAGATCATTTCATTTGCTGTAGGAAGATATCTAACTTCCACTAAGTACTTCTAGCTTCAGGGTCAACATCTCCCAATTCTTTTAAGAAGGATCTTGCTGGAAGAATGGCAGGATTAACCTATTACCACTTCTAAACAAGAAAGGAAAAGTTAGGTTCAGAAAGGGTCGTTAGCCTCCCAAAGACTCACAGCAAGAACACACAGAGCTCAGAGTGAATGGGGAGAGAAAGGGAAAAGTCTGAGTCCAGTGCATCTGCCAGAACAGAGGCCAATCCTTCTGCCATTGGCCAGCGCATCCTTCTTTCCTGACTGGCCAGAGGACAGCGAGCTGGGTCAGCTGAACCAATCAGAATGCAGCTGAGACTCCGAGGGAGCCAAAATGGGCTTTTGAGGTGGGTGGGACCAGAACCCGAATGACCATGATAAGAGTCCCCTCCTATATCTTGACTCCTTGGCCCACCTCCAGGCATATGGGCCTCTGTCCCTGGGCTGGGGTGGGGCCACCTTGGACAACCCAAGCAAGATAATCTGATGGGCAGCGCCAGCTCCTATTCAGGCCCCTGCCCAGCCCCCAGCCCCATTACTCAAACCGGAAACCTGGAATGGCGGGTTCTTATCAGAACTTCTGATCATGCCAACAGGATGTGTCTGTGTGCTAGGGACAATGAGTCCGGAGGTGGGGTGACAATGAATGGGAAAGCTGCAGGCCAAGCCCCTCCCTCCCTCTCACCCTGCCCTCTTCTCCTCCAACTGCCTCATTCCTCACCAGTGACACTGACAAGAAGGCGGGAAAGTGGCAGTGAATGCATGGTAAACCCAACAGTTGTACTTTCACATTTGGGCACAAACAGAATTACCCACCCATAAGCAGATGTGGGTGCAGATATAAGCTGCAAGGCAGACACAGATAATGTAAACACACACACACTGAGCACTGTGGAATCCCTGCATAATCCTGTTCCTGAGAGGCAGTGCTGATTGCCATTCTCCAGGTTTTCAGCTTCAGAGCCCTGACTATTCTGCCTACTCTCTCTAAGCCACAGGGTGCCATTGTAACATAATGCTCCTCTATTTGTATCCCTTGTCCTTTGAGAGTAAGAGCCAGACTCATGACCAAGGCCAGGCAAGCCAGGGACTGAGGAGCAGGTACTTGAGCGATAGTTCTTCCCTCCCTGAGACTTCTTCCCTGGGAACACTTTCATTGATCCCCAGCTGCTGTGTCTGACAGCCTAGCCAGAATTTTCTGCACATAAAGCATCCGGTTTCTGATCCAGCTGACCTGAGGCTGGCCACCAGCTGTCTTGTGCCAATTGTAAGACACTGGCTTGCCTGAGGACTCACTCATTTCTGCTAGGGCTTCCTGCTACAATTGCAGAAACAGTCCCCAGAGGTGCCAGCCCACTTCTAGAAAGGCAAGCAAGGTAAGAGTGATGTGAGTTGGGGACACTCAAGCATAGAGAGTCTTGGAAGCCCCAGAATGTGCAGCGAGGGAGTCTTGCTTGCCAAGTGCTCTGAAGGTCTGGAAAAAAACTCAGTGGGACACTGTGGCCTCCAGGCCTGTATACTTGCTGTCCCCTCTGCCTAGACTCTCCACCACAGACTTTCACTCAGATGCTTCCATCTCCCTCTCAGATCTCACCTCACACGTCACCTTCTCAGAGAGAAGCCCCTCGTGCCCACCCCCATTACTCTCTCGCTCATCATGTTCTGTTTCTCTGAAATGACCTCAACACCTTATTTCCATGGTGTCATCCACCAGAAGAGAAGCCCCAAGAGGCCTTGCAGTAGCCCCAGTGGGTAGCCCAATGTGACACGTCACAGACAGGTGTGACAGGCTCACCTATCTGGCCACATAGGGGAAAAGCTCTGAGTCCAACTCTCTAGTTCTCCCCTCTAGGCCTGGGGTTTCCACCATTCTGGCCCCTGCTCACCTGCAGTCTTCCAAGGCCCACCTGGTCTTGACACTACCTGTGCCTTCCTGTGGATCAGACATCACTAAACAGCATGTTATCCTAGAGCTGAAGCCAGAGGTGCCCTCAGGATGGCGGTTGACATAGCCAGGGGCCGGGTTCCTGAGTACCTTCTGTCTCTGCCACTGCTCTCTGTGGACCCTGGTTGTGTCACTCCCCTTCCCTATGGGCTCAGGCTTCTCTCCTGTACAATGTGGGTGCCCTAGATCACCATGCGGTAGTTCATCATCATTCAGCTTTGGGCTCAAATTCGCCTCCTCTCTGAGAGGTATTCCCTGAGCATGGTCATTAACATAGCCCCATTCCCCTCCCGCCAGCTCTGTCTCTGCAGAACTCTATCCTCTTTCTTTCCTAGGACTAGTCACTATCTGAAATTGTCTTGTTTGTATACTAACTTGTTTAATGTCCATCCTTTTCAATAGATTATCAGCTCACTAGGGGCAAAGGACTTTGTCCTATTCAACTAGATATCTCTAGCACTTGGAACATAGCAGACTGCCTAAAATTTGCCAAATGAATGACTGAGTCAGTCCTTGCCCTGTTTCTTACCTGGGCTATTGTGGGCTCCAATGAGACCACATGGGTGAGTGTCCTCAATAAAGTTTTTAAAAGCTTTCCCAGTAAAAGGTGACTGTTACCAAGAGCTTGTATGACCTACTCAGGGCAGGCAGAAGGGACCTCAGCCTCCTTCCTGCAGATTCATCCAAACACTGAAGCAATCCTGCTTCCAGGACCAAAAACGTCACTGTCTTCTCATACCATCCATCCTCTTGTACCCAGACCAGTGCGTCCCCCACCAGTGCCCCCACTGCTGTCCAGCACCAACCTCAGGACACAAGTGCTCTGCCCACCTGTGGGCACACTCACCCATTTCTCTGAGCTCAGGTCCCTCCAGGCTGGCACCTGAACATGCATGTTTGCTACACCCCCACCTAGGGACACTGTTCCATCCCCAGAGGGAACACAAGGCTAGTGACCGCGTATAAGGAACACACACACACATGCACTGGGCTGCAAAACCTACCTTCTCTGAGATGGCTGGCCAATGGGTACAATCTTATCCTCATAGAACCGCTTCATTGCAAATCGGTCCAGAGCTTGGTCAGCGCTAGGGGGAAAGACTTGAGGTCAGAGGAGCCAACATCCAAGTCCAAGAGTTCCTTCACCCCCTCCCTGCTCTCCAAACCCCTGGAGTCTTCCAGCCACCCTGTGCTGAGACGTTTTCAGGAGAAGAGAGCCCTAGTATCTACCAATCCTGTGTGCTGCACAGCGAGTTTGGAGCCAGACAGCCTGAAAGCCCATCTCTAGACCACCACTTAATTACCATCAGTGCACCTTGGGGCCGGTTGCTTTATCTTTCTGAACCTGGTGTGTGCGCGCGTGTGTGTGTGTGTGTGAAACAAGTGTGTTGGTTGCCTTCCTCTGGGTGTGTGTGTGTGTGTGTGTGTGTGTGTGTGTGATATGAGTGTTTTGGTTGCCTTTCTCCAAGTTTGTTATGGTGAGCTAATATCTCTGAAGAGCTTGAAACATGCAGGCACATAGTAAGTACACAGCAAGTGCTCACCATGAAGCAAAGATTAGGCTAAGATGGAGTTCTTAAACTAGCAGAATTGCCATCCTACTAGCAAGCCCTCCACAGCACATTGTCCCTACCCTCAAGAGCGTTCAGAGAGATCATTTAAAAATGTGGACAAATGACAATGCTCCCCTCTTCTTGACTCTCCCGACGACTTCTCATCACTCTCAGAATAAACCCCTCGGTCCTTATCAAGTCCTACAGGGCTCCCAGGCTCTGCCACCTTCCAACTTCACTTCCTACTCCTCACCCCCGCACTCACTCAGCTCAAAACATGCCAGCCCCTCGCACTGCAGTCCCGCTGCAGGCCTTGGGCCTTCCTTCTTCTCTCTGCCTGCAAAGTTCCCTCCCAGACTTGACATGACTCAGCCTGTCCCTCCCTCCTCCACTTAGTTTGGGTCTCTGCATCCTCTGATCACTGTCATGTTCTCGTCTCCATTCTTTCCCAGAACTTATCACCTGCCATTACTGATACACGTGTTTATTTATTTCACATCTGTGAGGACAATGGCCTGGCTTTGCGCACTGCTGTATTCCCAGCACCTAGAACAGCGCCATGGCTGGCCAAAAACCATTGTCGAATGAATAAACAGATGAATGGATGGAGTCCTCTGCCTCTCTGCAAAATAAAATCAAAATGGGACTCATCCACTGCTTGTTTGCTAGTCTTGCTCCAAAACACCTAAGTGGAAAAAGGCCCTGCTGGCCAGAGACAGGGGGACAGATGAGATCATTTCTAGGTGGTTCCATTGGACCCAGATCTGATCCAGCATTTCTTTCTGACACCCCTCCTGCTTACCCAGGGAAACAGAAGGCAGTTCAGCAAGAAAAACTGGCCCCAAGAAGCTGACCAGATGGGGTGTCCATGGCTGGGCCTGGCTTCCAAGGCTACCTTCACCAGGGCCTACAATGGAGTGATGGACTCCCCTCTCCCCTGCCCTCTGTCCATAGGCTCCTGCCCCAGGGATATGGATAGGCACCTTCCTTTGGTGGGCTCTGCCTCATCCTAAGCACTTCTCACCCCTTCTGTCTTTATCTTCCAGCTCCAAGGAAGGGACAGGTCATGGTGGGTTAGGGAAGGGGTTTCTGCTGTCAAGATTCAGAGAATGGGAGGTTCAGGGGCCCTCTTACCTGGCCGAAATGTTGCTGTAGTGCATGTAAGCGGCGATGACAACTCCTATCCTGCCTCGGTTACCCTGAAAGAGCCCCCAAACACAAAAGCCTTTATTTCTAAAGCCAGCCTACTACTTCAGAGTCCATTCAGAAGCCTTGGAGGAAAGGGGGCAGGGGCTGGGGAGAAGGGTCTGGTTCTAAGGGAGAACAGGAGGAGGGAGAGGAGACAGGGGAGCAAAGAGGGTAGGGGCTGAGTCTCAAAGGGAAGAAACACGGCTGATGACCCACTACCCTTGACAGCCCCACAAGTTGGTACCCCACATTCCATGGGAGTGCCCCTTGGACAGAATCTATCATGCCCTAGAAAAGAGAACACACACAGATGTACACTCACACAATCCAATGACACAGGCAGGTATACACCCTCATCCAAGGATATATTCATGCACGGACATGCATGGACACAGACACACGCGCACACACGCTGCAGCCTCCGCTCTGACCTTGTTGTGTAGAACGACAACATTGTGGGGGTCTGCGTTGAGCCAAGTGTCCATGGCCTTGCAGACACTGCAGATCTTCTCCAGGGCCGGGGTGTGGAGGTCAGGCCAGCCAAATTCCAGTACCTGTGGCCCAAGCCAGGAGTGAGAGGTGGTAGAAGCCTGGACAGTCAACCAGGGCAGTGGGGCAGCACACACCCCATGTGGCAGTAGCGGGGCAGTGGCCACCCGTGGCTGAGCCTTGGTTCCAGCTGTGTCCATCAGCCCAGCTGGCCGGTGGGGGTGTGGAGGCAAAGGACAATGGCCAGGACCCTCAGAGACCCTGTGCCTGAGTCTCAGTTCTGACACTGGCTCTCTGTGGGGCCTCTGGCCAGTCATGGCCATTGTCCCAGACTCAGATTCTCATGTGTGTAAAACAACGGTTTGGACTGAAGACGATGACCTCAAAATGTGATGGGGCCCCCAGTACTGCCCCCAAACCCTAGCCCCACAGACAACCCCAACATCTGGCTCAGGGCAAAAGAGGGCAAAGAAAAGGACTCCTGGCTGTTCGTGGCTCTTTTCCAGGCCCTCACCACACACATCATTGATTCTTTTCAGGCCAGCCCAGAGAAGCCGGAAGGGAACGGAATAGATCTAAACAGTGTGCTCTCCAGGTTCCTTAAGACTTTATTCTAAACTCCCAGAACTTTATAGTAAAAGAGAACTTCTGCTTGGAAGGGCCTGTCCACTTTCAGAGGTGCAGACTGAGGCCCAGAGAAGCATGTCAGTTCCATAGGGTCACACAGCAACAGGGACCAGAATCCAGGAGCCGGAAGCAGGCACCACGCAGAACCCTGCACACAGCCCACCCAACAAGCAAGTGAAAGCTGGTACTATGAAGGTCTACATCAGCCATTTCCAGCCAGTTTAAATTCAAATACCTTTCAATAAAACTAAAAATCTCACAGCTCCAGCCCTACCCCAGAGATTCTATGTGCTCCCCAGGGGAGGCAGACCTGGGTGGAAATCACTGTACTGAGCTTTGTTTTCTGTGATTTGTATTATGGAAACAATGAATAGATTCTTTTCCATTTTCCAAATAGAAGATGGCACTGCAATAGGCTTTGCAAACTGTCACAGCACTTTCCCCCAAGACTCCAATGTGGGAACCACAGGGAGAGGGGGGCTTGTCTGTTACCTCTCCCTCCCAGGCAGGTGGAGGGCCCCATCCCCACTCAGCATGGGCTCACCTTGGCATGGAGCTTTGTGATGTCAGGTCTCCGCTCAGAGAGGTTGAAAAGCTAGAAGGAAGGAAAGGAAGAGACTGTGAAAAGGCTCACACTCTGCTCTCACCTCTGTTGGAAATCCCACCCGCACACAAGCATACGTGGGACCCCCATCAGATATGCATGCTGACCAACAGGAACTCAACTAGAGGTCCTGAGGATAGAGAGGGAGGTGGGGAAGAGAGAAGTATGGACACCCAGCCACTCCCCTCAGTGAGAGGACATCCGGAACTGAAGGTGAGAAGGGATGGAACCTGTCTCGGGTCCCCACCTCCAAGGCGGGAGTCTTCCACACCGAATGGAACCTGGTGGTGTTCAATGTTAAGTATTTGGCCTTCTCTGGTTTCCATTCCACATGTGGACCCATGGAGATGCAATGGCTCTATGGTCAGACACCTTTCCGCCGAGGGGGCAAACCATCCTGGGTGGACCCTCTCAGACCCTCGACACCCCTCTCCCAACAGACACTCTCTAACACCTAACCACATCCCATGAGACTCCCCCAGTCTCTGGAATTCCTGTCTCCACCTCCATCTCACTGCCTGGGAAACTCAAAGACCACTGTATTGTCTCCAGGTAGAAAAGAGGATCCCACAGTCTGGAATAGATAGGATGGTGGGAAGGTGGCATAGACCCATGAAATCCTGGACTTCCAAAATCAGGAAGGACTTCAGATGGCTTCTAGTCCACGCGTGAGCCCCATAAGGGAATGTGCTACGTTATGTTAATAATAGCTACCATTTGAGTATCCAGAATCTATCAGCCCATGCTAAGAACTTTACATCTACCAGTTGGCTTCATTCTCTCAACATCCATAAGAGGTGGGTAGTATTAGACCCACTTTAAAGATGGGGAACTTAAGGTTCAGGGAGGCTAAGTGGTCAAGATCAGCTACCTAGTAAGAGTAGAACCTGCATTCAAACCCAGGACTTTCTGATGTTTACAGCCAGGCTCTTAATAATACCCAACACAGTTGACGCATGGGTGTCTGGAGTGGGTTGAATAGTGTCCCACAAAAATTCACATCCACCCGGAACTGCAAAATGTGACCTTATTTGGAAATAGGGCCTTTGCTGATGTAAGTAGTTAAGGATCTAGAGATGAGGTCATCCTGGATTAAGGGTGGGCCCGAAATCCAATGGCTGGTGTCCTTATAAGAAGAGGAAAGGACACACAGAGAGTCACAGGTCAGAAGAAAGGCCATGTGATGACAGGGGCAGAGACTGGAGCCATGAAGCTACAAGCCCAGGGTCACCAAGGATACCAGAGCCACCAGCCACTAGGAAGAGGCAAGGCAGGTTGCTCCCCTACAGGGCTCAGAGGGAACATGGCCCTGCCAACACCTTGATATGGACTTCTGGCCTCCAGAACTGGGAAAAATTAAATTCCGTTGTTCTAAGTCCCTTTGTCTGTGGTGATTTATTACAACAACCCCAGAGACCTAATACAGTCTCCTACAGCTGCTCGAACACCCAAGGGCAGTCCCTCAAGGCTGCACAGTCTGGCCATGGGTCCAGTCCACACGCACTTCCCTGTACAGTGGACCTGAGCCTGCTTCTGGGGCCAGGATTGGCCCAGTCCCCCAGGCCGGCCTTTCTGACATTGAGGAGACCCCTGGCAGCCACTTCATCCACATTTGTTAGGTGATTCTCCGGGACCAGGTACAATCCCAGGGTTAGCAACACAAGGTCCCTTAAGATGCACTCTGCCACCACTCTGCCCTGAGACTTCTCAGAGGTGCCACTGTGAACTTAAGCTGATACCCCACCTCTCTGAGCTCTAACAAAACCTGATTTCTAGGGCTGTTCTGAAGATTAAATATGTGGAGGCAGTGGGAACAGGGCCCGTCCTCCTGATCGACACACACACATGCACACACATACATATGCACCCATACGCATGTGGGCACACATATGCATGCACACACATGCATATCTGGGCAAAAAACATACGCACGCATACAATACATGTGCACACAGGCACACACGCATACACACAACTTGGTTCCAGACGCTGCATTCCAGCTGCAGATACTGCTTATAGCAGAGTTGGACCGGAGTGGGAGTAAAGGTTCCGGCTATGAGAGACACCCAGGGCCAAGAGCACGTGAATGAAGAGAGGAGGTAGAGCTGGCCCAGAGTGGGTGGGCTGGGACACCAGCAGTGGGTGGCAAGCAGAAAGGGCAGAGGGGTTCTGGAAAAGCAGGCAAGAGGCTCATCCTCACCAGATAGTTGCCTCCGTGTTTGGACTTGAGCATCTGGGCCACCTCACGGAGGTTGCTCCGGAAGTTCTCCTCGTTGGCTGTGCTGGGGAAGGAGACGGCGATGATCCTCTCTGTGACGTATACCAGGTCCAGCTCACAACTGTCCTCCATGGTCTGGCTCACACTCATGTTTCTGGGGAGACTAGCAGAGAGGGGGTTCTAGATCAGAATCTAGCCCCCTAGGGCCAGGAATAGACATCTGCACCCCTTACAGACTGTGCATGGCTGCCATATCCAACCCAGGGGAGCTTGGCTGCTCCCTGACCCAGAGCCAAGACCAGAGGCTTCTCCCGGCAAGGCCAGTGTAGTCAGCAAGGACAGCCTGGGGCACCGGAGAGAACAGAGCTGGGCAGGATCTGGTAAGGACCTCAGAGACCATGTCAGAACCAGACAGTGATGTCACCAATTGGAGGTTTCCATCGATTCTGTGGGCACTGCCTTCACCCTTGATCCCAGAAGTGAAAGCCAGGCACCCAGGAGTCCAGCTGTACCTCCTGACACACTGCAGCCACCTGGTCTGGCAGAAGTGGCTCAAAGGGTCCTGGAATAGCTCCAGGAGAGGAAAGGGAGGCTGAGCTGGGTGCTCTCCAGCATCCCGGGCTGAGACTTCTGCTGCCCTCCCCTGGCTCCGGAGCTGTGCAGTGGGTAGGGAGGCCTCTCAGAGAAAGGGGCAGCTCAGGTGACATGCTCCCCCGGGCTCCAGGTAAGCCAGACCTCAGCATACATTCCAGCCCTGCCCGGAGGCAGGCCAACTCCTGCCCTTTGTTCCCTGGTTCTCTCCCCACCTCTGGCAGCTCCTACCACTGCCGGGGCTGCTTCGTGGCAGTAGCCTCCCTGGTTTTTAAGGGCCCAGGAAGCAGAGGGTGCAGAGCCTTTGCTGCAGCAGCAGCGGCAGGTGGCCCCCAGACATCCCAGCACCGTCTGAGCTCCCTGGAGAGGTGGAGAGCCCCTGGGGCTGGGCACTGGATGAGGGGGGTAGGGGGCCCCATTTATACCTCACCCAGCTTTTCTTCCAGGGGGAGGGTCCAAGGTGCCCACTGGGGTGCTGATGGGAAGGGGAAATGGATCTTGAGACACTGGAATTCCATTCTGAAGCCCACCTGTAGCTTCTGGGGGCACCACACGTGCTCCCCACTCCCACACCTTCTTACCCCCTCAGCAGCCTAGTGTCTGGCTCCCCCCTCTCCATCCGAGATGGCCAACACTCATGTTTCATTTAGATAACCTTTCACTGCCATGGGGATACAGCTGAGACTGGAGAGGCAGCAGGAGGAATACCACCAGGGTATTTCAAAGTGACGGGGCGATACTGGGGACGACAGCCCAGGATGCCAAGTGGGGCAGAATCCCAGTATAGGCCTGGGTTAACTCTGAGCCCTAGTGTGTATATGGGGTTTAAAGACGGGGGAGCCAGGGGCGATGTGAGGCTTCTCCATGGTGGCAATGACAGGGACGAAGTGGTGGAAGGGCCAGTGGGCTGCAGTAAGGAGCACAGTGTGAACTTGAGCTCTGAGCCCCAGCTTTTCCTCATCCTTTGGAGGTGCACTTCCTACCTCAGGTCACCGCCTACCTACCCCAGGCAAAACAGCGCCACCACCTCATAACCTCAGCACTGCACTGAGCATCCACCCACCCCAAGGTGCACCTCAAGGCAGTTCTCAGCTGTAGAGAAGGAGGGGGTCTTCTAAAGAGCACATCAGGCCTGCAGGCCCTCTCTAGCTCCGGTCTTTCTGGGGCCAAATTCTCACTCATCTCTGGAGCCTGAGGGGTAAAGGTGAGGCAGGGAGGGAAAGGCCCAAGCCAGAGAACCAGAGAGCCTGGCCACAGGGAAAAGAGGCTCCGTGTCAGCAAGGCACCAAGTGCCCCTATATGTGACCTTAAGCAAGTCACCTCATCTCTCTGAAACTCAGTTTCTTCATCTGCCAAGTGGGAATGAAATATTTACCAGGTAAGGTTGTTGCAGGGACTACATGAGATTATGCAAGTAGTTAAAAAATTCAGCTCAAGGCTGGCTTCCACCTAGAACTCAGAAGTGACCCCTTCCAAGAGGTTTCTTCTTGTGCCCTCTGGCTACGGCTTTCGCGTCTGCCCATGCTCCCTACCACTGGCTTTAGGACTTCGGTCTCAGAGACCCAGAGGCCTGACTTGTCAGTTCGGTCTCGGAAACCCAGAGGCCTGACTTGCCAGGAACTCTCACAGTGACCTCACTGTCAGCACTCCCCCACCCTGTGTCCCCTAGAGCCAGGCATACCTGACAGGCTGGGGATGGGGCTGGACACTCGGGGTGACTCTGGTGGAGCCCTGGGAAAGAGAAAAGAGAAGCAGCATTATGGGGAGGCAGGCAGAGAGCTGTCCACAGGCACGGTCAGGGTCATGGGCAAACACAGATTCTCTTCTCCTTTCTCTGCCAACATTCCAGCCCAGGCACCCGGACACCCCAACACCAAAGCAGCCCAAAGCCCAAAGCAATCAATGCTAATTCCACATGAGTGTGCCTGCGTGCGTGTGAGCCCCCAAAGAGACAGGTTTTCTTTTCCCCCAACAAGGAAAACAGCCCAGGTGCTCAGAAATGGACCACGCCTGGGCTGGTGCCATTCGCACTGAGCACACACTCAATAAAACTGAATCGCTGGAAACTCATTTCATTGTGATTCACGGCCATGGCAACGGTCAGGCCAAGGGGAGACTGCAGACTGCAAGCATGAGAGAAGAAAGGTGAGCGATGGCACCCATTTCTCCAGCTCTAAGCCTCTCTCCTCCAGCCACCGTCACCCACACTTCTCCTCTTTCAAGCAGCAGCACCGAGTCATTCAATCAAACATTTAGAGACAAGAACAGCCAGGCATCAGGCGTACCAACCGAGAGCCGCTGAAGGCAGCAAATTGTGCCCATTGTAGGTTACCCCCTCACCCACTCCCACTTCCAGGATTGTCGACTTGCACAAAACTAGGCAAATGGCCCCATGCTGGTGTCCAAAACGTCCCGGGGCACCTGACGGTGCCGTGAGGAAAGTTCAGGCTCAGACTCCCACAGTGCCCGGTGAGGGCAGCCTCGCATCACTTAGCACTCTGAGCCACTGTAATGTCACCTGTAAAGTGGGGTTGTCTGAAGGTTAAAAGCAATTATGCATCTAAGGCACATGTATGTTGCTACTGGTATTACATCAAGTACAACTAGAAGGGCAGTTAGAGACACAATCCTACCTTCGCCTCTACAGAAAATCAAAGCCCTGCGTCACCTCTGCCACCAGCCGCCATCCTTTCAGCCACCTTGCACGATGCAGAACTGGACATGCAACTTCTAGAATCCCAGGCCCAGAGGAGCCCTGTGAGCCCATTGGCACTTCCCAAACATCCCCAGGTCTCCCAGAAACCAGCCTTCCCCAAACACCTGGTTGCAACCACCTCTTGGAGGAGGCGGGATCACACTCTGCCAATGAGAGGAGGAACTGAGGCCACAGCAACTCACCCCCAAGTCCTGACGACTGGCAGGATTCACTCTCAGACTTCGGGCTTGCCCTCAAGAACCGGAACCCCCTTCAGCCCTCTCCAGGCCCCACAGAGCCTACAAGGTGGAAGCGGGTGGGCTTGGAGGCCCAGCTCCCCACTGAGCCCAGTCAGCAGCCCCGCTAAGATGAGGACCCTCCATCCATCCGCCCATGAGGAGGCTGCGCCCAGCGTCCCCTCTGCCTGGGCTTCCACCCAGCTCTGAACAGCTCAGCCTCCACGGGCAGCAGAAGGAGGAAAGAGCCAAGTGGGGCTGTCGGGGCGGAAAGTTTCTGTCTCCACAGCTCTCCTGGCCCTGAGGACTTGGGCTTGCATGAGTCAGGCACGGGGCGGGGGTGGTGGTGGGGAACGGTAAGGAGGGTTGTGTTTGGTTTTCAAGCCCCAAGCCAGGCTGTTCCAAAACTACCCACCCAGAGGAACGCAGAAAGCCAACACTTCATCTATGTCCATTCCACTGGTTCCTGACGAGGAGTCGCTGAGCCTCCCCAGGCCGTAGGCCCTGCTCCAGGCCCCAGGGCCACCTTGCTATAAATAGCCCGTCGGGTTTCATCTGTTGCTGATCCACAGCCACTTTTGGAGGAGGCCGCCACAGCTGCTTCAAACAACTGGAAGCCACAGCTGTAGCCAAGGCATGAGGTGTGGCCAGGACCACGGGTCCAGGTGCAGAGAGCACAGGGAGACAATGGGAAACTGAGACAGCTCGTGCCAAGGGGACTGGGGGGCCGAGCGGGGCCTGGAGCTTCCACAGCACAGGGGTGAGAAGGATGAGCGGGACAGGGGAGCTGGCTCCCGTTTCCCCACCCCACTTCCCAACATTACAACACTCCACATTCCTTAGCCTCCCCACCCCAAAAAAGCCAGGGAAGATAAATAAAAACTTGGCCCCAACGGAGTCTGGCCATGCCACCTCCAGAGGTGAGAAGACAAAGTCCAAGCCTGCTCTGCACCACCAGACGGGCCAGAGAAGGGGAAGCAGGGGAGGAAGCTGCCCTGGACAGAGACCCCACCACAGAGGATGGGGACGAGCAGCTGGACGGTCATCCCCTGATGAATCACTGTGCTGCCCTCTAACTGACAGGGCTTCCTGTTTTCTGCAGAGTTTGGGTGCATGTGACGCTCACTGGCAGAAAGCAGACATGCACGAGTGACACATCCGAGTCTTGGTGGACACGGAGCCACAGGGAGGACCAGAGAACCACAAATGGGCGGCGGGGGGTGGGGGGGGTGGGGGGCGCAGGCAGGAGAGGCATGTGAGCAAACACAACCTAATGCACAAAAAACACAGGTGACCTCACACACAAGGCTAGGAACGGGCATTCTCCAGCATGCCTAATCATGCAGGCCTTTTTCAAGAGGGCCGGGAGACAGTGGCACGATGCGGTCATCCCTGCCACCCAGCATTGTGCATGCTCCCGCCTCCCGGACACTTCCACTGAGTGCTGCAGGCTGTGTGCCGGGCAACATCCCAGGCACCAGGCAACATCCTAGGCACCAGGGACCACAGGAGAAGAAGCCCCTGACCTCAGGGAGTTTATATTCTATGAAGAAAGGTACATGTCAACCAAGCCCTTGGTCTTACTAAGCAACCTGTAAAATGGGTCCAGCACAGTCTCATGCGATTTCACATCATTTCCCTGTTCACTTAGAGCTCTTAGAGAAAACTACCAGAGGGCTCTTTAAAGATTTTATTCTGAAAAGAAAAATAAGCTCTCTGTCTGCCTGTCATTCCCATTCTTTTCCTCACTGAGGCTCTCAAAGCCCTTGACTCACATGGTTTTGAACTTCCTCCCAGCCCCTCCCAGGACAAAGATCAATAATAGGACTTTTGATACAACTCCCTGTGCACCAAGAACTCTCCCCTATTGTAGTCTCTTCTTTGCTGAAAGGTCACCACCAAAGAAAATTCCACAGCCTCCCTAAATCAGGGTCTTACTTCTCTTACTATCCGTAAGTTCTTCCTGGTGTCTAACCGCCGCCTTTCCTACCGCAGATCCAGCCAATTCTTTTTGCCTTGGTCCCCACTGTTGATCACCCCTCACCATTCCTGAGTACCCAAGGGCTATGACCCGAGGCTCTGTTATCCACGTTCTTCGCCACCATAAGCAAGAAGCAGGAACGCAGGGAGTTGGGTGGGGTTGGTCAGAGCAACCACTGTGTGGGAAGAGTCCTGCCTTCCTTTGAGGTCCACAGACCAAACACAACAGCTCTGGACCAAAAGAAAAGCTGTTTCCTGAGCCCCAGTTCCCAGGGGACACAGTTGGGAGGAGGGTCTGTAAGCAACACCAGGGGCCATGTCAGGCAGCCAGATTTGGTGATGAACCTACGTCAGGAGCCTATCCCCGTTCCTATGTCTCCTCTGGGGGCTATGGCCACCCTCCCCCCCACTTAAACCAGCCCCTCCAGCCACACCCCTTCCTCTCTGCTTCCTGCCCACCAGCCTGGATTTTTCCACAACAAAGTGCGACACAGCACACCATCCACAAACTCTGCCACACACCAACCACCAGAGGAAAACAGCCATTCCTGCCCTGAATCCTGGGCCATGGGCCAGACTCAGGAAAACAGCTCAACAAACAGGCATATTATCACACCAGCAGGCCCAGAGCTTCCACTGTGTTGCCTTGAAAATGGGTCCCCTCACCTGGGGCAGACGGCAGGAGAGTCCACTGGCTGGACACGGGACTGACTCAATCATCGTGAAGTCATCCAACCCCAAACAGGTGTCTTGGACCTAAACCTTAGGCTTCCTTTCTTTCTTTGAAGTACACAGGCCATTCTGGAATCTACTCAGCCTTTCATGCGCTCCTTACACTAGACTTACAGCCAAAACTCATCTTGTCCTTTCCCCCATATCCAGACAAGACACCGCCCTTACCCACTCCCCAGGACCAAAGTCATACACACCCTTGTGTCAAAAAGTTCTTCATGATGTCTAACTTCTCTCTCTCTTACTGCAGGATCTATCTGAACCAGGCTGGGGTTGTGGGAGCAGTAGCTCTAGGACTTAACTTATACGAGTTTCTAGACCATTGGCTCAAAGTCTTGGTTCACACACCATCACCCTATCTCCCCGCCAAGGGCTGTGAGTCCTGGGTAACGCCAGATCTAAGCAATGGTCCTAGGGAGAAATCAACAAGGCATAGGAGTCATTGAGCCCCTCCAAGCCTCTGTGCGCTTATCTACAAAATGGGGTCACAGCACCTGCCCTATAGATGTCATGAGGATCCAAAAATACCCAGTTCAGCTCCTGGCCCACAGTCAAAATAACAGTCATAAGATAAGAATAGCTACCATTTATTGAGCACATAGCATATGCTTTCTGTGCATTATGCCAGTTAATCCTCAGTAGTTGGTACACAAAAAATTAATTTCTCCCCTGCACCCCAGCCCCAGAAACATCACAGACTGAAACAAGGTCTCCTCCCCAACATGGGTACTCCATGCCCACAGGGCCCACCATACCTTGAATAGAGCCTTCCCCACTAATCTGAGAGGCATGCTCCTGCCGCTCCTGGAGGACGCCTCCGCCTCCACCTCTGCCTCTGCCATGCAGGGCGGCCCCAGGGCAATGTGGCAGTGGCGGTGGGCTCACCACAGAAGTGCCGCCGCCTGCAGAAGCTGCCTCCTGCTGCCCCAGCACCTCCCTCTGGGGCCCTCCCCACTGTGGGTCAGGCAGCTGTCAGATGATAGGGCCTCATGCCATCAACAGCTCCCCCTGTGCCAACCGCCAAAACCACTCCCTGTTCCTCTGCAGATCAGGGCGGACAAGGATGGAGGGGCCAGGAGAGGGGCAAACTGTCCCAGAAGGGCAGTGGAGAAAGAGAAAGGCCCAGCTCTGTTGGGCATCTATTCCTGGGGTATGAGGACAAGCCCCAACATAAACGTTGCGCTAAGCAGGATCCTGGGAGAGCCCCTTCTGCCCCTTTTGGGGTCCTTCCATTTAAGGAATGTGCTTATTGACTTCCACCAAAAATGCATGGCAGGAGGAGCAGGGTGGACCAGCTGGCCCTCCTTCCAGCTTCCTCCTGAATCAATGGCACTTAAGCCACACAAAGAATTCTGCCATTTTCAAAGACTTCTCTCTCCAAAGAGGCAGAGCCTGCAATCCCCGAAGGTCCCATGACCCTCTAAGGGCTCAAGAGTCCCTCTTCATCTCTGCCCTTCGTCCCTCTTGCTACAGGCTTGCCCATTCCCCTTGCCCTTATATTAGTGACTACTCACCTACCACCCAGCCAGGCCTCACAGAGCCCACCCCTCTCCCCACTCCCACCCTGGCAAAGTGATGGGCAAATGAGTTCTGGACCCAGCTGAGCTGGAGGCCAAGACCAAAACTGAGGCCCAGTGTATAAGTAGCAGGGGCCTGCTCACCATCCCGGCCCCTCCTCCCCAGGTCAGCAACCAAGCTGGACAATTCCTGCCTGCCCTTCTGGAGAGGAGGGAGGGACACCCATCCAGCAAGACGGATATGAGACATGAGCCACCCACCCCCATTCCCTAGGAGCACCAGGGGCCCAGCCACATCCTTCTCTGCCCCCTCCCCATACTTACGTCTTTCTCAAGACTTTTCCAAGTGTTTCTACTCCGGAAGTCTCCTTCTCCCTGGAGATAGAGACAAGGCAGTCAGAGAGGGAAGTCAAGAAGAGTAATCAAAAGGCACCAGGTCTAGGACCTGCTGGGTTGGCAGGGGTTGAGGGTGAGGGGGTTGGCAGAAGGGCCTGGGGGGGACTTGACTGTTTAACATTTCGTTGTCCACTAAAGGTCTCTCCCAGAGCTAATCAAACCCTCTTCTCTGTGTCTCATGACAACTGTGGGAAATATTATTATTCTCATTTTACAGATGAGAAAACTAAGGCACAGACAGGCTCGTGACTTGTGTACAGTCACATAATCAGGAGCTTGGAGGAATTAGGATTTAAACCCAAGTCTTCCATTCCAATCCATTCAATACTGGCCATTGCTAAGAGATGCCTCTCTGCTGCTAACCTCAGTTTCCCCACCACAGAACCCACTGATTTTTTTCTCTTCCTCTTCCTCTTCCATGCAGCCTTGAGGAAATTGTCTCTCTGCTGAGTCAGAAAGATCTACCTGGAAAGATCTGCCTGGCTTTCTCAATTTCTACATATTTAATAAAGAAACCCACATTTAACCACTGGCCCCTCTCTCTCCCCACTCCCACCCCTGCTCCTCCTGCTCCACTTGCCCAGCTCCCCAGCGATCCATTTCCAAGCCTCCAACATCACTCTGGCCCACACCACTTCCCTCAAGTTCCCCATATCTACTCCAGAAGGATGTCCCCAAACATATCTGTTCACTTGCCCCACATCCATCTTCCACTTTCCAGCCTCCCCAGGCTCTTCCCTGTCACCAGGCTTCGCCTACTGTCACTCACCGTGTCCTCTACATTCTTCGGTGCACTTTCGGTGTTGATAGCCTGTAGACAAAGGGGAAAGCAGTGTGAGACCTCAGGACATACAGCCCCCGACTGGCTCTCTCTCCAAGGCTGGTGGCCAGGAGGGGCAGAATGCCTCCTGAGGCAAGACTCAGATGTAACGTGGCTGTCCCCAAGTTGAGGGGCACAGTTTGGAAAACAAAAAGCATCCTATTGGTACTATAAACATCCAGTCTGACACACCTCACCCAAGTCCCTGACTCAGGCAAGAATAAGGAGCAAGGAACAGTAACTGTTTTGACACGCCAGGAATTTCCATCAATGCTGTCCCACTCAGGACAAGAACCCTGGGAGGTAGATACCATTATGACTTTTGAGTCCTACTTTACAGATATGCACAAGTTAAATGAGTGACCCAGAGTCATCAACTACTAATGGGGACAACAGGATTTGAACTCCACCTTTGTAAGACATCGCAGCAGCCCGGGATGGGAGGCCTTTCAGTCCTAACTCTGCCTTTCAAGATCTCGCACCATTGGCCCTGCCCCCTCAGACCTGTTTTCATGCTCAAAGCTTGGCTCCGTTGAGATCTGACCAATAGACTCCCTTACTGATTCCCATATCCAGCCCTTTTCTTGTGGAACAGCTTCCTCTCTTTCCCTACAAGCTCTCCTCCTCCATGAAGCCCTCCCTAAAGACCCCAGCAAGGAGGGCTCTCTCTCCCACCTTTCAACTACAGAAAGTCTTTCTGTCTGTGCCACTTATCTGACCATTGACATATGAATAATCTCATCATAGGCATATGACTTGTTTTATTTGTGATTCTTATCCCGCCGGCCTCCGAAACAAATTCAAAGCAGCATTTTTACCAATTCAGTTGCCATATCCCCAATGCCAGCAACTGTGATTAATGGAGAGCAGGCCACTGATAAACACCTGTAGACTGATCCTGCCTCTCACCCTGGTGCCACTCTTCCCCGGCCCAACAGAAGTGCTTTCTGCTAAAGGCATCCTTAAAAGTGGGCTCTTAGGACTCCCCTAAAACAGGAGAGAAGCTTCCCAATCCAAGGCCACCTCCTGACCACAGTTTCTAGAGCTCCATTTCCAACTCAGTGAAGTGGTTAAAAGGTGTCCTTGAACCATGCAGAAGGGCATGAGCCCAACTGTCAAGGTTGTGAAACAAGCCTCTGCTGAGATGAACGTGGGCCAGGTTAAGACAGAGTGTCTCTGAATAGGAAACGCCTGCCCTATCCCCAGCTCCGGGACCTGAGGGCTGAGCTTTTTGTGTCTAAAGACAGAGGAATTGACAGAATGACCACTGAAAGGTTCTGGCACCAGCAAGAAGCGGGCCAAGACGGACATGGAGGAAGAAAGCCAGGTGAGCTGCAGACAGCCACACTCTTTCTGGAAATGGCCCAGACTTTACCCCTGCTGCCTAGAAAATGGGTGGCTGAGGGCAGAGCTTCCTTCCAGGGAATGAAACCTCCAGGGCCAAGGCAGCTGGGGATGGATAAGAAAGGACAGGGTGCAGGAATGGGGTAGGAATTGGGAAGGTACATCAGTTGGCCGCTCCAGCCCCAGGTCCACTAACTTGAAATCTGAAGACGGCTCCTAAGGAGACAAGATGAACATTCTACCCTTTCCCAGTCCAGCCCTAATCCTCGCCCAGCCACCTCCCAGAGCTCCCACTCCTGAGCCACAGGGCTTTGGGCACTGGGCAAATGAGCCCACCGGGAAATCCTGGCCCTCGGACCCCACCTGTCTCTTCCAGTCCAGGGCTCTGTAAGGCTCCTGTGGAGACCTCAGGCTGGGCCGGACTGCCTCCTTTCTGGCCACCTGGGGGAGAAGGAACAATCCTGGAGGGCAGATCGCAGGGACCGTCTCTATGCAGAGGCTACAGAGCAGACCTGAGATCGGAACCCAGCTCTCCCGGCTTCAAAGCCCTCATTCTTCACAGTCTGCTGACCCAGCCTCCCCAGGTAGGGTGGCTCAGAAAGGACCGAAGCGGGGTGAGATGGAGAAGTTGGAGGTAAAGTGGCTGCCCCAGGCTATTACAGGCCCTGAAGAGCCCTTGTCCTGCTCTGGGTGAAGACTCCTAGGAGGCCTCGACTCCCGAAGAGCAGAGGGTGAGCCAGGGGGCCTTGAACTTGAGTGTGTCTCAGAAACACCTGGAGGGCTGTCGACACACAGGTGCTGGGCCCTCCCCAGGCAGTTGATCCAGTGGACCTTTAGAGGGACCGGAGAAGGTGCATTTTTAACAGGTTTCCAGGTCTGGGGTGACACTTTAAGAAGCACCGGTCTAAGCTAACAGCACTGGCAGCAGACTGCGAGGGCCACATCCTGACTCTCTCTACTGCTAACCGTGTGACCTCAAGCAGGTCACGTCGTCCTTGCAGCTCCTCGACAGGACGGATTGGATCTATGTTGTAAGAATCAAATGAGAGGAAGCACATAAAGCACTTAGAACAGGGCCTGGCACTTAGGAAATGCTCAGTAAATGCTGGCAGTTATTTACCCTCTCCACCCCACACACTGCCCAGGCCCTCCCATGGCCCACCCTGCCCCACCTTGACCCCCCTGCCCACCCCTCCCCTGTCTGGCATGAAGCAGACCAGGGAGTTGGAGTCAATATTGGAAACCACAGGCCTCAGCAGTGTAAAAGAAACTTCCCTTCCTGCCAACAATCATCTGAGCACCGTCCTCTTGCCCCCCCCCCCCCACTTTCCCTGTGCCAGCTGGAGACGGGCCACAGAAGAACGCTTGCCAGCCATCAGATGCCTTCAACTTACTGGTCAAGATGCTTTCTGAAGAGCTAAAAATTTCCAAAAACCCCTCTTGACCTAAACACCCAGCTTTTTTCCTGCCGTGTTTGCAAACACGGCCCAGCATGCATGCTGAGCTCCTCACCCCTCCCCTCCACCCCAGTCCTCCTGGGATTGAAGTGCTGCTTCTCTGTTTCCCAGGAACTGCCAGCTCCGGGTGGACTGGGAATGAAAAAAGCCAGGGACTGGTAACATGAGGGTGGCTCTCCCCTGAGGTCAAGCCTGCTCCAGGCCCTGCAGGGAGGCTGGGGTATGCTGTAGGGAGGCTCACAGGCCACCCTGAGCTGTGGACTCCTGAGGGAGCAGCCCCAGAGTTCCAATGGCTGACAGACCCCCTTCAGCACACAGACACACCCAACCCCCAAACACACCTCCATCCTTATACACCACTCCTCAGAACAGCTCAGAGAGGGACTTCAGACATTCTGATTCACAGATAAGGAAGCTGAGGTGCCCCTCAGGGTGAAGTTAATGGCAGGACTGGGGTTGGCACCAGTCTTTGAGGCCGACTGCTGAGCTCACCTTGCAGCCCCTCAGCCCCGTCCCCACCCAGCCTGCATGCAGGTCAGCTGGGCACTTCCCTGCAGGCTCTTCTCTTCCTTCCTCCTGAGGCTCAGCTGCAGAAGGATGGAGCAGATAGAATCCCGATAGGAACTGTCCCCATCTGTCCCCTTCCATTGCCCACTCCCAGGACAAAACCTGGCTCTTATGGACCCGGGCTTTCCAAAGCTGAGGGCAGTGGACCATAGCCCCACCAGAGGTCTTCCAGAATGCCCCTTGCCTCCAGGCAGGACAACTCAAATGCAGCTCAGGAACAGGTGACAGCATTGGGACCTGGTGCCACTTGACAACCAAGTCTTGCTCTTCGAGAGCCACTCTATTCTAGGATCTCAAACCCGGGATTCTGGAGCAAGGCAGGGACTGGGGTGAGGCTCCAAGCGCATGCGCACAATCCTGAGAGCAATCCCTCCTCAAATTTTGCACCCCGGGTGCCTCACTGGCCTACGTCTCCCTGGTCCTGGTCTGGAGATGCCTTTCGTAATGTTAACGTGATAACAACAATTCCTCATTAAGTGTTAATGTAGCCTTGGGCATTGTATTAGGTTCTTTGCTTCCGTGATCACCAACCCTCACAGCCATCCTCATAACCAATGCGCACAAGGTAAGCATTAACCCATTTTACAGTTGAGAAGGCTGAGGGTTACACAGCTAGTAGGTGAGGGGGCTGGTATCTGAACCCTGCTCCTTACATCCAGCCCTTCTCACTCCGTCTCCTCTCCCTGGAGATCATCTCCATTCAGTTCCTCCTCACCTTAAATCAACTGCCCTCCTGTTGGAAACAAGCTTTCTGAGACTTAAAGACTAATTGTCTCGGGTCCTCCAGAGGAAGAGACATCTTCAATACACTTCCATAGGAAGAGGAGGGAATGGGCTGCAGTAGGAGAGACTGAGATCAGGCATCAGAGAGAACTTCCTGAATGTGTGGTTGTGAACCCCAGGGTGGATAAGGGAGGCTGCACATCCTTTTCTCGATTTGTTTCCCAAAAGACATACATGCCCTCTCCAAGCCTGCATTTACCCACCACCAATTGTGTGGGCCCCAGCAGGAGCCTTTCTGCAGAGGCTGGGGTGGCTGAAATGACCGCCTGGAGGGTCACACAGTGGGACATGCTGGTGGCCTGCAGGGAGGGTGGGCTGGGAAAAAATGTATCTGTGGGCTGCTGTTTTGGAGGAAGGAAAAGAGAGAGGGCCAAAGCGGGTGGGGGGAGGTGCCCAAGCCTGGGGCTGGGGGGAGGGGCTGGCGCAGAATGCTGGACTCAGCCTCCAGAGGAACATTCCGTCCAGAAATTCCTCACACCCTCCCCTCTTCCACCCCTCCAGCTCTCCCCACTCTTGTCCCCTGGGAGGCCTGGAATCTGGGCAGGTTTTCAGGGCAAAAAGACCCCGTGACATCACATCTACTGCCATGGCGACGAACTGTGAGGTCACCGGCAGCGCTGCCTGTTAGGAGGGGAAGGGCGGTGGCGGGTAGGGCTGTGGGGGCTGGAATGTCCTCAGCCCCAGGACCCAGAGCAAGTTATTCCAGGCTCACTTGTTCTAAAAATAGAACCCTAAGCAGATGAAGGGAGGGGGCTGAAAGCAAAAGAGAGGGGCAGGACAGCACCATTTACTGGGCACTTAGAGGGGGCGTGACCAGGATGGCACACGGCACACCCCACAGACTGTCTGGGGGGGACCGTCAGCAGATAAAAACAAAAATGACTACAGCAGTGGCTTCAGCAGCCACAGACGGAGCATGCTGAACCCCTTCTGGCAAACAAGGAAACTGAGTCTCCGGGGAGGCTGGGCAGCTCCATATGAGTTCAGGTCTGCACCTCAAAGCCTGTGTTCACCCCTCCCTGCATGTTCTTTCCCACCATCCTGGAAGGGGAAGCTGATGGGGGCATAAGGGCATGGGGCTGGAGTGAGGGCATGGAGCAGGCAGGGCCAGGCCCAGCCAGGGTGGGAGAGGAAGGGGAAGCCAGTAGCCAGGGTCCCCCAAGTGATTAGGTGAAGTTGCTCCAGGGACCACATCCTCTTCCAGCCAGGCCGGGGCCATCAGAGAAAAAGAACAGGCTGGATGTGATTAAATGAAATGTGATGCTTAATTTTCCCTGCACCCTTGCGGGAGGGGCCTGGGCAAGCCCACTCCTGTCCTCAGGCTCTTCTCAGTTCACCCTGAGGGACCAGCACCCAGCTCCTGGCTGAGGCTTCGGGCACTCCACCCAACTGGCTCACACACGCTCCCCAAGCAATTCCAGCCAGGCTGGCATATTTGTCATCCCCTCCTGCCACCTACCCTACTGGATGCCGCTCTCCTACCTGTCTGCCAGGGAACTAGGAATCTGCTTCCCAGGCCCTTCCTCCAGGCCTCTCTGGTCCCCACCCCACCCTGAGCATCTACCAGCCAAACCTGGTCTCCCCAGCACTCCTCCTGGCAGCCCCCTCACCACGGAGCCACACCCCACAGCTGGCAGCCGACTCCCCGCTCTCAAACCGTGCTTTGGGTCATTTCCCCACTCAAGGACTCATCCTGGCTCTTAGTGCTTAGCTCATCAAGTTCAAGTTCCCCAATATGACTTTTGGACTCCTCCCTTAAGTGGCCCCTTCCTCCTTGGATGAATTCCACTGCCTTTCCCTCTCTCCCCTACCTGCAGCCTCTGTTCACACCTCCTCGCTGCCCACCGCACACACCATGCTTATTCCCACCTCCATTCCGGCACTCAGGCTGTTCCCCCCCAGCACCCCAGCCAGAGCACCAAGGTAAGACAACATTGCCTGGCCCTCTCCCCCCCCGAGCAAGGACACTGGATTTGCTGTGATCCCCATCAGTCTTGGTAATATGTACCAAGGACTTGCCCCTTCTCCGTTTCAGCCCTGCCACCTTCTGAAAGGTCCTCTCACCTTCCCTTCTCTTTTCCATTTCCTCAAATCCTAAACTGGACTTGGAACAGGAGACAGACTTCCTCAACCATCAAAGCACAAACTGATGGCTTCCTTCCCTGGACCCCAAGGTCACCTCTGGTCAGAGCCCCCTAATCGAGCACTGTTTCCACAGTATAGCTCTCTCTCTTCCTCCTGAGCATGGTTCCCCAAGGACAAGCCCTTCACCAGACTGGGGCCTCTCCTAGCGGGGGTCATAGGGCAGGTGGTCAACATATCTATGGGTGCTCTAACCTCCAGGGACCGTGGTCCTTCAGAGTCCAGCCCAAGAGCAGGACCTCAACAAGTCCTGAGGACTTCCACCCAGGGACTTCCCAGGGAGGGAACATCCCATCAGCACCTGCCTTACCCCTAACAGGTTGTCAGTGAGTATGTATGCGTTCCAGTGACAGACAGCGACTCCCACAGATTGCCCCGTTGGGCCATTTTAGGTGTTAGAGAGCTTTTTCCTTTCTTTTCTTTTTTCCTTTATTTTTTTTAATTTGAGAGAGAGAACAGAGAGAAGCATCGATTTGTGGTTTCACTTATTTATGCATTCATTGGTTGATTTGTGCATGTGTCCTGACTGAGGACTGAACCCGCAACCCTTGCATTACTGAGACAACACTCTAACCAATGAGCTATCCAGCTCCTTTTTCTTTAACCCAAGCTTCCTTCTCTCTATAAGAACCTCTACCAACTAGGCTCTACTTTGGAAAGCAACAGAAAATAAGCCAATTTGTCCTTCAACACATTCTCACTCTGATTCTGCACCTCCCCCCACCCCCAATATTTTCCCTCTCTGGACTAAGCCACTCTTAACTGCTGCTCAAACTGGAATTTCCAACCCACTCACCATTCTGGGAATCCTCTTTGGATGGCACTGCCCAGAGTTGGCTCTCCTCTTTGAAAGTCAAGGCTCTCTCAGACTCATCTCTCCTGGCATTGCTCCATTTTCAAGAGTCTCCCAAAGATGGATGCCTGTGAGCCACTCAGTGCCCTCAGATGACATTCATGAGGGCCTGGAGTTCAAACTAACTAAAGTGATCACTAGCCACTCTCCAAGATGGAGGGCAAGAAGGCAGTCCCAGCCTGGGAGGCTCCACACCTCTCCCAGGATCAGGTAACTCACAGCCTCTTGGCTTCCATGAGGCAGCAAGGTGCCTTCTCGCCCAGACCTTCTTGGGCTTCTCGGGAATGTCATTTGAAAATTTAGGGCCACCACCTCACACCCATTAGTATGGCTTTCCTAAATAAAATAAAATAAAGAGTTTTGAAAAAAAAAAAAAAGAGTTTTGGTGAAGATGTAGAGAAATTAGAAACTTTGTATACTCTAGGTGGGAATAAAATGGTATAATCACTGTGGGAAACAGTATGGTGCCCCCCCGCCTCCCAAAAAGAGAATTACCATATATATAATCCAGAATTCTACTTGTGGGTATATACCAAAAGAACTGAAAGTAGAGACTCAAAGAGATATTTATATACTGATTTGCACAACAGTATTACACACAGCAGCTAAAAAGTGGAAATAACCCAAGTGTCCACTAACAGATGAATGGATAAGCAAAAGGTGGTGTATACACACAATGGAATATAACTCAGCCTTAAAAAGGAAGAAAATCCGGACACATGTTACAACACACATGAACAATGAGGACATCATGCTAAGTGAAATAAGACAGCCGCAAGGGTACAAATATTGTATGATTTCAACTTAGATGAGGTACTGAGAGCCAGAACGGTGCTTGTCAGGGGCAGGAGAAGAGGCAGTTACTGTTTAAAAGGTGCAGAGTTTTCACTTTACAAGATGAAGAGTTCTGGAGGCAGATGGTGGTGACGGTTGCACAATGATACGAATGGACTTAATACCACTGACTGTGCCTTCAAAACTGTTTAAGATGGTAAATTTTATGTTACGTGTATTTTACCACAACAAAAATATAATTAGGTTGCTTTGTTTTGCTTTTCAATCTCAGGGCCTCAGTTTCCTTGTCTTTAAAAGAGGATTTGACTAGATAGCATCTAAGGTCCTCTCACTTCTGTGACTCCGTGCCTGATCCAGGCCCACCTGCCTTGTGGAAGGCCTGGCTCTGGCAGGAAAGAGCCCCACAGCTCCAGCACGTAAACAGTGCCTGGCACCATGCAGGCACTCAGGAAATGCTTTTTGGTAGAATGGATGGCAGGTGGATGGATAAACAGACCCTCCCCTAAATCCCAGACCCTCTGGCAGAGAAGCTAGGTAGGTGAACGTGTGACTGGTGCCATTCAGCGGAAGAAATCTACAGGCCTCTTGAAATATCAGGTATTGACATCAGCACAAGCACCAGAGGCACCTGGGGAAAAAGGAGAACCAGGCGCCCCAAACCCCACTCTGTGGGACAGGGAACCTGTCACCAATCTCTTCTGAGCCCATTTGCAGCTCTGCACAACGTGCTCCTCCCGCCTACCCAGGATGGGCTCACACCTGCCCAGGCTTGCGCACGAGGCACCATGAGCTCCGATGGCCCCAGCGTCAGGGGAAGGGCTTTGAAAACCAGGTGCTGTACAAGTGAGAGTGACATTAGTGAGAGTGACATTTGTCATTTTCAGTGGCTACGAGGGTGGATTCTCAGGTGCCAGACAGCTGAGTTGAAATCCCAGGTGCCCCTCTGACTGTCTCTGTGGTCTTAGACCTCAGGTCTTCCTCAGTGATGTCGGATAATCACAGCACCTCCCTCACTGCATTATCATGAAGAATAAATGAGTTCATTTCTATAAAGCTTGCCAAACAAAGGGGGGCAAATCGAAAGTTCCATACAAGGGTTAACTTTTCCTTATTGCTCTGATTCCTACTATAGGTGAGACCAACCTGGCATTCCCATTCCCCATTCGCCTCCTGTTCCTACAGACTCCTCACCCTGACCCCTGATTCACAAGGACATTTTAAGCACCCTCCATGGGGCCAGGTCCTCTCCCTCAGTCATCCAGGTCCCCTGGGTGCCAGGCTGCATGTGCAGAAGGCTCCACATTCAACCAGCCTGGGTGGCCACTCCATTTGGCTATCGCCCTTGGGAAATTCCTTTTGATGCTTATTTGTCAGAAGTTGAGAAAAGCTGCTTCAGCTCTTTCCAAGGATCAGGTGTGTCCGTGGCAAACAAGGCCTCTCCCCTCTCCATCCTGCCCCCACCCGGGGACCCCACAGGAGGGAGGTGACCCTAGGACCCTTCTACTCAAGGCCTTAGGCAACATCTGTTGAGTAAGAGACGAAAACACTGGTTGAAGATTAAGCCACTTTGCCCCGGCTGGCCTGGCACAGGCTGGAAAATGTGTTTGGCTGGCAGGGCCCAGAGGTTGGGCCAAAATTCTGTGCCCAAGGATGATATGGTCCTGATCCCTGGGCAGGGGGGCAGGGGTAGGATTTAAGCAAAATGGGTGAGCTGGGGACATAAAGAAAGCATGACAGACAGACAGACAGTGTGAGGCAAGAGGGAGGGGGCAGGGAGGCTTGAATCCAGCCCTGCAGAGGCTGAAGGGGAGGCAGAGAATGGAAAAGGAAGGAAAAATACAGCCCGCCCTTTCCTCCCTCTTGTGAACCTGCTCAGAGCATTTGCCTCGCCTACTGTGAGGAAACAGGTGCTGAGTGCTCTCGGGGGAGCCAAACTTTCTCCCATTTCCCCTGGGCCACTTTCCCACTCCCTGGGGACAGCACAGAGCTCCCAGCTGGAGGCAGGCCCCCCAGCAGACCCCCGCCACCCATCAGCAGTCCTGTTTATTGAGCAACTCATCTGCTCCAGGCATCCGGCTGAATACCTGTCTTCTAGTCACTCAGTAAACACGTATTAAGTACCTACTATGTGCCAGACAGTGAGGTTACAGCAATGACCACAACAGATAAAAATCCCTGGTCATGGAATTTACATGCTGATGTGGGTGGAGCCTCTTACCAGATGCTGGGGGGCAGGGCAAAGAAAGCAGGGATGGGAGACAGGGTCGTTGGGGCAGGAAAAACGCTGACACTTGAGTAAGACCTGGGGAAGGAAAGAACCCTAAAGGCAACTGCAGGAAAAGCATTTCAGGCAGAGGGAATAGCACATGCAAAGACCCTGTGGTAGCATGCTGCCTGGAATATTCAAAGACCAGCAAGAAAGGCAAGGTGGCTTGAGAAGACTGAGGGAAACAGCTTCTTGAAGGACATGAGGTCTGAGAGAAAATCTGTCCTGTAGGGTTGTGCAAGCCAAATGGAAGGACCTTGAACTTTTACTCCAAGTGAAGTGGGCAGCCATTGGAGGGCTCTGAATATATATTAATTAAACAGGTTAATTTGCTCCTTTTATTCTCTTACCCTAACAAGGTACGTACTTTTACTAGCTCCCAATCTGCAGAGAGGAAACGGAGGTCCAGAGAGCTGAAGCAATGTGTCCAAGGTCACATTCCTAGGACTAGGGAACTGGGACCCAGAGGGAGGGGGTCAAACTCCCCAGCTCTTGACCACTGTTGTAGGGGTAGTTCTGACTCAAGTGGGGGAACCTCTGGGAGCACAATCTGGCATCACAGCCCCTTCACCACCAGGTGGCTGACCCAAACTTCGAGAAGGTCAGCGCCTCCAGCGCAGGTGGGGCACATCGCAGAGATGAGAAGATTCCATGACCTCGCTCAGGCAGGAGGCCCTCCTGGTACTAACTGCAATCCTGCCTGCTGGAATGCCAGCCCAGTCCGCCTTGTCCCAACCCCTGACCTTCCTCACATAAACAAAGCTCGTGAGACTGCGGCCAGGCATCCGGCTTCTACCAGGAGATCCCTAAACCCCAGACGCCCCCAACCCCCAGCCATCCTAGACCAGCCAAGGACATTGTGTTCTCAGGAGCAAAGTGGCAGTGGGGTTGGAATGATGAGACATCCGCTCACCCCACCTGATCCCTCCCGCCAGCCCTCCATGGTGTCCCTCCAAAATCCCAGAGACATTTCTCACTGGCAGCTCCCAGCCAGGCCTACACTCCGGCCTCATCCCTGCAGCACCCGCACCCTCCTACCCCTGGGCCCGCAGTGGCGCTGCTCTGGGTCCAGGAGGCGTCCAAGAGTCACAAGCACCTACACATACTTTTATTTCATTCCATTAAGGACCCTGAATGGAGGGAATACTTATCAGCACTGAGAAGGCCTTTCAAGCATCTAGTTCAACCCAATCCCTTTGACCGAAAGGGAAGCTGATGTGCAGAAAGAAGGCAGGACAGGACCATTGTCACACTGCAAACGGGTGTTGGAGAGAAGACCAGGTGGCCTAACTGAGATTCCAGCATCCAGGCTGAGCAGGTCACCGCACAGGTGTGCAGACACCTGCAGCTGCCTGGGCCCCAGCACACCCTTGCACCTCCCCCAGACCCCCACCCACATCAGTGTCATCACTCATCCCTCTGCACCAGTGGGTCGAATTGTGAGCACAGGGCCCTCCACAGCACACCCCCCACACACGTGCATGCACACATCTGCAGGCTCGCAGACCAGAGCCCCTCCCCTCCAGCCTCCAGGAGGGACCTCTGAAGGGTAGGAAGGCAACCACAGGACAGGCGGGAAAAGCTCCCAGCATTCCAAACCAGCCCAGCTGGGATCAGTCTGAAGCAGACTGCTCTCCGCAGCCCAGAACAATCAGGAGCCCCTGCCCCCATCCATGCTTTTCTGGAAGCCCCATTGGGGAAGGGAGGGAGGAGTGGAAGACATGGGAGGGAGCAGAAAAGCAGAGCCAGGCACAAAGCTTGGAATTGGAGCAGGCCACCTGAAGGAGAGCAACTGCCCAGGGAGATGAACTCTGTGGGTCATGCCACCCATCCCCCTGCCTCCAGCCGAAGGGTACCTGACCCAGAAGCAGGCGGGTGGAGGAGATGCCATCCCTATAAGCCCCAAGACAACAGGCACCTGGCCAGGCCTGGAGACAGGCAAGATGCCCTTTTATGGGTTTTTCTAAGGACTCTCCAGATTGAAACAGGAGGCCCTGCATCCCATCAGAAGGGACTTCATGACTCATTTCCTCCCAGTCCAGCTTCAGCCACAGAACAAGGCCCCCTCCTTCCCCTTACTTAATTACCCAGCACCCTTGGGGGCTACCAGCATGCTTGGGTCTAAAGTAAGCTGCAGCTGGGAGCAAAGGAGAGAGGGGAGGAGGGGCTGGCAGGGCAGGGAGCAGACTGTCACTCACCACCAATTCATGGCTGGTTGGAGGAATGCAGGGGGCAGCCACCTGCGGGAGGAACAGAGAAAAGCAAGGTTAGCATCTTTCATCCGCACAGAAAACCAGCCTGAGATCGTTCCACAGCCACCACCTCCATGTGAGACACCCCTTCCCTCAACTCACACAGACACTCTCTGGTTTGAGAGTTCATTGGAAGACTGCGCCAACACGGAAAAAGGCTTAGGCAGTGTCGCTCAGCGGGGAGGGGGGCAGCAGAAGGCAAAAATGAAATGTATATCACGTTCTAGATTCTGTAAAAAATATGCAGATGCTAAAAGACTGAAGGGCAATGCACCAGAATTTTAATAACTGGGTTAAATGGTAACAAAAATTAGGATTTTTTTTTCTCTGCTCTATTTTCTAAATTTTCTGCAATATGATAAAATTTGTTTAAAAAAATTTTTTTTAATGTGTTTTAGACCTCTAGAAAAGGAAGCGTCACCTCCTTCGTTCTCCCCAATGACAAGGCACCTCACCCAAAGGTCAGAGCTGCAGACAGCTGGCAGTTTCCCAAAGCATGTGGGAAACAGGTTGGTGAAGGGCCCCTGCCAGTTCTTCCAAAGAAAGCCGCGTGTCACTAATAAATGTGAAAGGGCCTGGAGAGTTGAAAGCACCCTCTATGGGTGAGCTATTATTTTATCATCATCCTCATCTTCTTCTCTGATGAGGGGGGGCAGGTGGCAACTTGGGCCTCCAGACAGAGGGAGGGGGGAAGAAGGGAGGGTTGAATGACTCCCTACCCTAAAATAACATCCCCCCGCCAGGCCAGGCAGCCAAACCTCTACCCTGACAATTAGCAGGGGCCTTTATCAGAGACTCAATGTGTTCCTTTTTTCTAGCTAGGACACGTTTTTCTTGGAGCTCATACCTCAATCTTGGCTCCAATTCCTGACCCGAGCACCAGGCAGGGGGCCCACAGAGGGAACGAAGGGGGAGGCTCTCCCTGGGGCATGAGGGTGTCTGGTCACAAGCTGTGGATGGCCAAAGAGGAGGCGGCTGCCTCCTTGGATAGTGGGCAACCCTCCACCCCAGCCACCACCCCAGAGGGGTAGTGATGGTAACAGCCCACAGCCCTGGCTGGGGCTGGCTATTCACTGAGGAAACCCTTAGCCAGGTCCTCCCTCCACCTAACCCCTCTGTCATCTGACCAGCCTAAGGCATCCCCCCACTTGACACACCAGCCCAGAAGGGGACAACACCCACATGACAGGGTGCCCTGAATGCTGGAAGGATGGAGCAGCTAGGAGTTCGCGTCTCTGGGTCCTGACTCAGTCATGCTACAGACTCGCTGCCCACCCTTTCTCCAGCAAAGTCTGTCAGCCTGTACGCAACATTATTCTGGCACTGGTGGGAGAATCACATATGAAGCCAAAAAAAAAAAAAAAAAAAAAAAAAAGAACTGCTAACACTTACTGAATATGCGTTATATGACAGGCATTATTATCAGTGCCTTACCCATGTAACTCATTTAATCCTTTCAACAACCCAATAAGGTTGAGGTGCAGGGAGCTCAGAGAAGTCAAGCAACTTGCCCAAGGTCACACAGCTGGTCAGTGGCCAGGGGTAGGGTGGAGGGTGCCTAGAGAACAGACCAGGAGCAGAAGGTCCCAGAGGTGGCTGTGGCCTGCAAGGCTCCTTGCCTGCCTTGGCCACCAGACAAGGTCTCAGCCAGGGGGACACTGCCCTCCCTGCCAGGCACTGTCAGGATAAGAGGCCTACATCTAGCAGTGGCCTCCTCCTTCTCTCCTCCCACTCCACAGCCCCAAACCCCACTCTGAAGCTTGTAGGTTTCACCTGATGAGACCAGACCCCCAGTGTCTCCTCTCCACATCCCTGCTATCACCCACAGAGAGTGTCCTGCTCCAGTTCTTACTTCATTATACGAGGGTGGGTCTCCACTCTTCATCTGGGACTGGGGTTGGGGAAGGGAGGGGGGTTACAAATACATTTTGAGGCAGCAGCAGAATGGACAGGTGTCCTCAGAGACAAGTGGGAGGGACTCTCTCTCTCAGCACCACCCTAAGGCAGTGGAAAGAAGGGACCCCAGAGGCAGAGACAGCCCCTAAGGCAGAGACACTCCCTAAGGACTTAGATCTGAGGGGCAGCAGTGGACTCCCAGGCAGAAGACATGGCGGCTGGGTGCCCCCAGCAGCCTCCTCCGCCCCCGCCCACCGCCGTGCATTCCAGCCAGCCTGCTGGCCAGCCCTCTAACGTTGTTGTGTGTTTCCATGTTTCTTCTCTCTCTCTTTCTCGATCTTTTTTTTAAGCAGAGAAATGTTTCCTTAAAAGGCTCTCTCCTTCCCTCCGGCAACCTTGGCCCCTGGCCACCCTCTTAGGAACCTGGAATGTGCCAGGGTGAGCCAGGGCCCCCTGCCACTCTGTGGCCTGTGCCCTATGGCCCCACACTCCTGGTGTTAGCAGGGACCACTCCCACTGCCCCGTGGGGACCCAAGCAAGAATCCTCCCTCTCTAAAGGGCGCCACTCCAGGGTGTCTGCGGGGGCTCGCGGTGCCAGCCCCGTCCCCCATGCCCGTCCCCGAGGCAGCAGCACAGGACAGCGGGGCTCAGGCCCAGCAGGTCAGCCCCCGTGAGCCTCCTCCGTGGTATACCCTCAACATCCCACCGACACGCTGAGGGCTGAGCAGGCCCGAGGCACAGTCTTCCAACTCTGAAAAATCTAGTCACAACAGCAGCAGCAGCACAGCGATGCTCCCATCCCGTTCGCCGTGGGCCAGGCACTGCTCTTCACACTTGGCCTAAACTAACTCTCCAATTCTCACAACAACCCTGAGCCTCGCATTTTGCGGATGAGGAGGCTCAGGCACAGAGAAGTCAATACGCTGCCCGACAGAGAAGCCAGGATGCAAACCCAGCAGTCGGCTGCAGACAGTGACACGCTCCTGCCCGCCCTGCCCTCCGTGCTGGCTCTCCTGTAAACACGCATTTCCATAGAGCCATTCACAGCGACAACAATGGCAGAAAGCTGATGGAATGCAGCTACACGACTTTACTGTCGTGAGCCCTTTTCTTGGACTCAGTGGATCCTAATAAAAGGGTTCGGGGTAGATAGTGTTATTACCCCATTTGACAGATGAAGAAGCTAAGACACAGAAAGGGTAACGATTTGTCCAAGGCCAGTGAAGCAGAGCAGTCTGGCCCTAGAGACTGAGAGGCAGAGGGGTGGGGGTGCAGCGGAAGGTGAGCATTACCAGGCCCAGATGAGGGCCGATGCCTGGCATTCGTCAGTCCCCACCAGTATTTTCTGAACTTCGTAAGTCCCTGGGCACAACGCCAACAACAGGGCACATCCTTGGAGCCCCGCCTCCCCCACCCCAGGACATGAGGGTCTAAAGTGCCAGACAGCAGCCAGCCCAGGCAGGGAGCTCCCTGCACAGCTCAGACCCTGCTCTCCTCTCCGCTGTCATTCTGCACCCATCCTCCTTGTCTGGGACCCAAAGCCACACATAAGGGTGGGCTCCTCTCAGTCCCCTGAACACCAAGCTCTGTTCTTCCTCAGGGCCTCTGCATATGCTGTTCAGTCTGCCTGAGATGCTCTTAGCCCAGCTGTGAGTATAGCTGGGTTCTTCCCAACCTTCTGCCTTTGGCTTAGATGTCACCACCCCAGAGAAGCCCTCCTGAGTCCATTAAGTTACACGCCTATACACATGCACACACACACATATATCTCTTCCTTCACAGACCCAATTACAATTTGTAATTACAGATGTGTTTATTTCCCCGTCTGTAATCTGTTCCCCCTCTAGAAAACAAGTGTTGTAAGGCAGGGAACACATCTTGTTTGTCATGCTAGTCCCAGCACATAGTGGGTGCACACTAAATATCTGTGGAAAGACGAAAGAGACTCAAGACCTGCGAAAGAGAGGCACCTATAATTGTCAGTAGTAACACCCACTGCCATTTTTTTAAGCACCTACTGTGCACTGGGCAGGAGGCTAATCCTGCCATATGCCTGATCTCTCTGACATCCTCCAATCCCACAGTCAGTCACTTTGCTCCCAACATACAGATGAAGCAAAGGAGGCTCCCAGATCATGACAGCTGCCTCTGATCAATCAGCTGCAAGAGGGGAGGCACAGGTGACGTCTTGGTCCAAGGCCTCCACGTGTCGCTCTTTGCAGAGTAAGCAGTGCGCCAGTCACCACCTAGCATCGCCCCTGTCACCTCACTACTGTGCACGTGGCAGGGCCTGGTCTCCACCTGGGTCACCATCCCATCCTCAGGTCCCGAGAAACCGCAGACTCCTAAACTTACTCAGGCTTCCAGGGGGCTCCCCACACCCACACCTACCTGGCCCTGGGACCAGACAGGACAGCCTTGCCCCGAGACAAAACTAGAACAACTTGTCTCTAAATCCAGCATTTCATACAATCTGGAGATGAAAAATTATTTTTCCCCTCTAGCTCTTCCTCGTCTTGCGTGTGTGTGTGTGTGTGTGTGTGTGTGTGCGCGCGCGCGCGCGCGCATTAAAATGTACATAACATGAAATTGACCGTTTTAACCATTTCAAGTATACAATTCAGTGGCATTAAGGACATTCACAATGCTGTACAACCATCATCATTACCAACATCCAGAACTTTTCATCATCTCAAACAGAAACCCCACATCCGTTAAACAAAAATTCCCCATTCTCTTCTCCTCCCACAGCCCCTGCAACCTCTAATCTACTTTCTGTCTCTATGAATTTGCTTATTCTAGGTTCCTCATACAAGAGGAAGCATACAATATCTGCCTTTCTGTTTCTGGCTTATTTCACTTATGCTAAGGGCTGAGTTATGTGTCCTCCCCCCCCCAAAAAAATTCACATGTTGGAGTCCTAACCTCCAGTACCTCAGGATATGACTGTATGTAGTGACAGGGCCTTTAAAGAGATGATTAAATTAAAACTAGAAGTCACGGCTGAAGGAGAAGTGTGGTAACTGCTGAAGTTTTTTGCATGCTCACTGGTGCCAGCACTGGGTATATTATCCTTCACTCCCCACAACCCCCCTGAGGTAGGTTATCCATCTCCTCATCTTTCAGGAGCTCAGGCAGTCCCCTCAACAGCCGGTGAGATCTGAGACAGCACAGCTACCAAGTCACAGTGCCAGGACTGCCACCCGGGTCTGCCTGACTCCAATACCCACTTCCCCAGCGTGCCACCTGCCCCCACGGCCAGACAAGGCACACCTTGCGGCCGAGGTGCTGGGGCTGTGAGAACACAGGGAGCACTCGGGGGTCCTGGGCGGGCTTGAGGGAGGAGGGGTCCCCTGAGGCTGGCCTCCAGCGCACACCGCTTTCATTTGTCTACCTACATGTCTCCTGCTCCCTTGTAAGCCCAATGAGGGCAGAAAGCCCGTCGGTCATGTTCATCGAGAAGTCCCGGCGCCTTGCTCAGAGCCTGGTACTCAGTAGGTATGTAGAAAAGGTTTGAAAGGTAGAGGTGGGGAAAGGGCATTTCAAGATCCAGCCTGCATTGCCCGATGACAGGAGGAAGCCACCCCTCATCTGTGAACAGTCCAGCACCGCCAAGTTCACATTGTGAACTCCATCACATGAACAAGGCATGGAGGTAGGAAGACTGCACATGCAAGGAGCCCCATTTGGCCGGGACACAGAGTGGGGTAAGGGAAGGAGGAGAGGGCACCAAAGGCCATATTGAAGGAGATGAAGAAAGAAGACTGGCAGCAAATTCTTTCCAGGCTGGACCGTGGGCAACTTTGAATGCCCAGCAATGTGGTTAAGACTTCACTGGGGAACCACTGAGGTGCTTGAGTAGGAGGGGGGTGTGGGAGGTAAAAGGCAGGAACTTAAGGCAAGCAGATGTGCAGGAACACCAATACGAGAGGGGAAGAGAAAGTGTGGAGGAGGAGGCCCGAAGCCCAGAGACAAGGAGCTGTCAGTCACCCTAACACCTAGAGGTCTCCATCCCCACCCCAACAAAACACATATTTGGGCAGATCCCCCCTCCAACCTCTACTAAGCCCCACCCAGGGCATGGGAGGGTACCAGTCCCCCACACCCAGGGTGGGTGGTCCCTGACTTTGCTTCCTGCCCTTCACAGAGCAGTCCTACCCACAGCTTGGCATGCTCACCCTCTGGCCATAACCAGGACATAGTCATCTTCTGAGCCCTAGTCATGAGGCTACACCTGGGTGGTCAAGAATAATGCAGACAATGAAATGACCCCAGAAGGACCCAGCTTGCATGTCTTGGTGGCTGAGGAAACAGCCACCCACTTTACAAGCCCAGTGGGCTCTGTGAGGAAGGCCCCAGCAGCCCGTGTGAGCTAGGCCAAGGCAGGGTGGGAAGCCTGGCCAAGGGGACCAGGGATTGGCTTGGGAACCAAGTGGGAGGTGAGTGAGTGTGTACCTCTTCAAGACCTGAGGGCACTCAACAGTCAGGCAGCTACAAAGGGCCCTTGGCCTTGGGGAGGTAGAGGGGGCAAGGACAAGGCCAGGGGCCCCAGGGGCAGAGCCCCAGCCTGGCTCTAACACACTGCCCTTCTAAATAACTTATATGCATGGCCCATGGACATGAACTAAGGGGGGTGGGATTGCTGGAGGGAAGAGGAGTACTGGGAAGAGAGGAGCAAAGGGAAGAGAAATTGGGACTACTGTAACAACATAATCAATAAAATATACTTAAAAAAAAAAAAAAAAAAAAGATACTGCCCTTCCTGGCTGAACATCAGGCCCTGGGCAGAGGGTCCTGGCGAGGAGGTGGCCCGTGCCCTGGCTCTCTTTCTGCCCCAGAACTGCACCCTCCCTTCGAGGCAGCCTGTCCTCACCAGAGCTTGCCCCCAGCCTGCGTGGCTGTTTCCTTCCCTTATATAGAGTTCTGTTCAGGATCAGAAAAGGAAGTGCGTCGGGTTCCTCGAGGCAAGAAGGGGCCTGTTCCCAGGGACACCTCGAGCTGAGCAGGGAGGGAGAGAGGCAGGTCCCAGCCCAAAGTCTACTCCAGAGAGTGATCCAGAGGTCTGAGAGGGGCCGGGCAATAGACACAGGACAAGGGAGGGGTTTGCGGGGCCACTAGGAAGCACCAGCAGGGGTGAGAAGGCACCGCTGGGCCCAGGGCTTGACTTTCGTCCACTTCCTGGAGCCACAGTCCTGCCCCCACTATGCCTCCTCTTGGACACCCCAGCTTGGCCACTGACAACCACGCTGCTCCCCCAGCTTTGGCGACCCAAGGTTGTTAAGCCAGAAACCAGAATGTCAACCTTGACTCCTCTTTCCCCTCTGCTGGCCCCCACCAAGCCTGGACAATTCCTCTGCGCAAATATCTCTCTCCCAGCCACCCTGAACCCCAGACCCCTTAATCACAGAGATTATTGCAGCAGCCTTCCATGACCCGTCTCCTCGCCCTCCGCCAGTCCTGCCCCTCTTATCAAGTCTGCACTCAGCTGCCAGGGAACTATTTCTTGAATGCCCACCCAGTCATGTCCCTCTCTGCCTCAGTCCTTCCACGGCATCACGGGATGCAGTCCAGATGCCTTAATATGGTGCTCGTGGCCCTGAGGGACCTGGCTGTGGCTCTCCTTTCAGCTCCCTTCCTCACCTCTCTGCCTCCGAGCCCTTGGTCCAGCCAGAGAAAAGCAGTGTCAAGCCCACTTTGATTCCATAGTGCACCCTCTGAGGCAGGGGCTATCAGCACACTTCCCAGATAAGGGAATGAGGCTCCAAGAGGCCGCATGCTTAGGCCAAGGTCACACAACCAGTAGGTCATAGGACAGAGTTCCACTCTGGGGGCACCTGCAGCCTTAGCTCTGCCCAGGGCCACACCAGCCTGCCCAGCTGGGGGCTATAGGAAGAATTTCATGGAGGGCATGTCTTTTGACATGGGCGGGCAGGGGAGAGGGGGACAGTTAGCTGGACCTAGGGCACACACAGAAAAATGGAGAAAGTGGGTCAGAGAAGCAATTCATGGCCACACTGTGCATGGCCTGGAGGGCCAGGCTGAAGCAACTGTCCAGGGCCCTGGAAAAGCCTGATGTCACCAGAGTCGGTGAGAGAGGACTGGGCGAGGGGCAGGGCTGGAGGCCACGTGGCCAGCCTGGAATAGGCATCTACCTCCAAAGAGAGACGTGAAAAGGCTCTAGGTTGGGGCTAGGGGCAGAGACAAGAGCTTCCAGGGATGAAAGAAGAGGAAGGAGCGGCCATACAGCACTGCAGGGCCCAGCCTGGAGGACTCAGAGGAAAAGGGCCTCCGCTGTACAAGTGGAGGCAGAGAACAGGTAATTGGACATATCAACTCCAGAGCTGCCTTCTCCAGAGATCCAAAGAGCAGGGGAAACCTCAGCCCTTCTCCCCGCTGGAGACGGGATGCTCGTTCTGAAGCAGGAGGTCGGGGGACGTGGCTTTGTGTGCACAGACAACACAGCTTCTAGGAAGTTCCTGAAAGGAAGGGACTGTGGGCTGTGGGCAAGGTTAGTGGAACAGAGGGCAGGGACAGGTGACAGGCACGGGAAGGAGACCATGTCTTCATGCAACAACAGTGAGGGGGCGGCCCTTAATACCAGGTTCCCAGCCAGGGAGACAGAAATGGATTCAAATGGCCTGGCCCTGGAGAGGCACTTGCAGCCCAGTGGAGGAGGCAGGCTTGTAAACGGAGAATTATAAAGGAGCCCAGTAACTGCAGGAATGGAAGTGTGAGGAGGGCTATTATTTCACTAGGATTCAAGTCCATCTGTTTTTCCAGAAATCACACCCAGACGGAGAGACTGCCCACCCACCCCACCCCCTCGTGCCCCACTGAGGGCTTCTGTCTCTAGATGAGAACCTCAAGGGACAGAAGTCTTTGACCCTAAGCTGTACTGTGACAGAAAGGCAGGAAGGATGCATGGGAAAAAAATCAAAGCGCCAGGGGGAAACCCAAGAAGGCAAAGGGCACACGAGTTGCCGAGGAGGGGGTAGTGGGTGAGGGAGAGGAGGGGCTGAGCCAGGCCCCGGATGGAGAACTCCAGGACTGGGGGCCACACTCAACCCCACAGGGACATCAGAGGGTCCCTTCGCCTTCTTAAAATGGACCAGAGTCTGCAGGCCAGCTAGGACAATAAGGCCTGCGGGCCTCTCCCTTCCACACATGCTGGTGCCTTGCAAACTGCAGGTGTTCCCGGCCGTGTTCCCAAATCTCAGAAATGGCATCGTTGCTTGTCTGGGGCACCGCCGATTGGCTAACAGCCTCTGAGTGATAAAAACGCTGCCCAAAATGTACTCTGCGATCTTAAGATGCATTCCAATTTCAGAAATATTAAAATGTTGGAAAAATAAAAAAGAACATCTGGGACTTGAAGAACCACCTTAAATTTCTGTTAGTTCTTCAGACTCCCTAAGCTGCCCGCACCATTTGCCCTACACTCCTGACCATCAGGACGTCCTTCCCGACGCCTACCTACCTTCTTTTTTAAAGATTTCAGGCTGGCCAAAAGGAAGAGCAGGGTGAAAAGCAAACCCAACCCCATCTGACCCAGGAGAAACTGCACACCCTCAAGGCCCATTTGGGGCCTTTCTGCTCCCTAAACCCCTAAAGGCCATTTTGCCTCATCACGTCACCCCATAGCTCTCTGAATCTAATGAAAATCTGGCATCTGGAAGCAGGTCCAGTTCTGAAATATTGTACCACCTTCTGTTTGTAGGTCCTCACTTGCAGATTCCTAAACTCACGGAGAGCCCACGGGCTTTCAACCAAAAGGTGAGAGGCGTGACAGAAAAAGCCCCGGACTGGGAGTCAGGCAGGGGCTGAAATACCGCTGTGCCGCAGACCGGCTGCCCAGATCTCACTGAACCTCGTGAGTCTCAGGCTCCTCACCTGCAAAGTGGGGGTACAGAGACCTACTGTGCGGAGTAGTTGGAGGACTAAATAAAGCTGGCTAAGGTCAAAATGCCTGGAACAGAGTACATTCTTAGCAAACGTTAGTTCCCTTCCGTTTGGGCCAGATGATACCATTGCCCTTCTCAGGGCCTCAGCGTCATCATTTGTAGAGCAGCAAACTATATGGCTCCATGCTAAGCAACTCAGGGGTCTCGACTCACCTAATCCTCACTTCAGTCCTGTGAAGAGGTTCTGTTCTTATGCCCACTTTAGAGAAGAAAACACTGAGGAACAAGACCGGAATAAGAACAGGCCGTTCATTGCAACAGCCCCATCACTACCATAAGTCAGAGCTTGGAATAGCATAACCCAAAGCAAAAAGAGTCCCATCGAAAAAAAATCCCTCCTTTTTTTTTTTTTCTGAGCACCTGATACAGCCTCAGCGTCAGTATCTGAAAGCTCACTCGTGTAGAAAACTCCTGGGCCCCAGATGGCAGCAACGTGGGGAATGTGAGCGTTCTGCACAATTAGCGCAAGTCAAGGGCCAGTGTTCTGGAACCCCATCTGCTCTGAGCGGCTGCACCAAGAGCCCCGGAAGCAGGCAGTCCCCAGGGTAGGGCAGCCCAGCCTCATGTTGCTCCTTTAAATCCATCTGTGGCCCAGTTGCAGGAAGCCCCCTCTCTCTCCCAATTAGCAGGCAGCAGAGATTTGAAGCGAAGCCAGCACTGAGGGCCAGCGGAGGCCTGGCTGTCACCGGCATTGTTCGTCTCCATTTGACGCATATCCACCACCCCCAGCACCACCACCACGCCCCCCCCCCCGCAATGTTTCCTTGTTCCCCAGAGAACCTCAGAGATGCATGCATCTGAAACCAGGTCTGGAGGGAAGCGGGGTGGAGGGAGGGGCAGCGGAAGACCTGGCTCTATCTGGCTCTGAAAACACAGACAGATATTAAATGGACAGGAGAGAAAGCTTACATCAGACAGAGACACAATGACCTGGAGACACTGCCAGGGTGCACACACACGGCTCAGACGCCCCAAGGCACACACAGAGCACACAGCAGCAGGACCACTGCCAGGCCCAGATGCAAAGTCACTGCCTGGTGCTCACGGCCCCACCCCAAGCAGAGCGGCACAGACAGGAACACAGCAGCACCGCCAACACACCCACTGGTGGGGGCAGTCCGAGTGGCCCTGAGCACAGTGGATTTCAGGAAGCCCTGGGGGGAAGTGACAAAGCGACCCACAAGGGCAGACGGGGGAGGGCACAGCATGAACCAGCAAAGGTGGGGAATTGGAGTCTGGAAGTTCACCCAGATTGCTCACAGGGGCCTGCCCACCCACTGTGGCTGGGCGAGGGACAAATTTCCTTTGGATTCACCAAAGCCATCTGAGCCCTGCCCATCCTTCTGGAAGAGCAGGTCATGGGTAACGCACATTCATGGAAGCTGGGTAGCAGGTGTCAGACGCGGGATGGCAAGTGTTCAAAGCACAGGGTGGATCTGATAGTGAATAAACATCCTGAAAATTATGGAATGCAGGCGTGCAGCAGGAATTTTAGGGGTGGAGGTGGCGAGAAGGGGCAAAACAGTTTACTATGTACTGTGTACTTCAGACACGGTATCACACGGAATCCTTTCAGCGATATGTACTACAGGCAACACTCCCTTGTTCCATAGGAGGCTACTGAAACTCAGCGAGAACAAGTAAGTTGTTCTGGGTCACTCAGCGATGAGCAGCTGAGCGGCGACTCAAACCCAGGACGGCTAGGCTCTAAAAATCTATACTCCTATAGGGCCAAGCCACCTGGGTGCTCAGAACACAATGTACGGCTTCTGTGGGACCCAGTGGGTGTGGAGGCATCGCTGGTGGGAGGGACTAATTCAGTGAGGCACTCTCTGTGGGGGCAGCGGGTGTGGGCGTGGGGCCTAGACCCCCAGCTTCTAAGGAAGGCAAGGACAGGGTAACTCAGGCTGCTGTGACTCAGTGGCTGGGCCTCTGGGGATCATTTCCGGAGCCCCAGACAGCTCTGCACAGTCTAGGAGCCACCTGCCCAGCAGAGACACTGAGCCATTACTCACAACTGTTACTCACTCTATTCTGCACCCCCCCCCCCCCCCCGGCACATCACTTACTCCCACTCTGTTCCCTGAGAGTGGCCACGGGGAGCCAGCGATCTGCCCGGTTCCCTCCCTTGCTCCGCTAGCTTCAATTTTGCCAGCTCAATTGGGACAGAGACCCAGAGAGTCTGGCCTGCTCAACCCTGACAGCTGTTACCCCAAACTCTTCCAAGAAACAGGCTGGCTGCGTGAAAGAATGGTCACTGTGCAATCCCAGGGCTGCAAGGGACCTCCCAGGATCTCAACTGTCTTCCCAATAGATGCCTAAAGGCCCTCCAGGGCCCCCACCTCCATGCTAGATGGCTTCTTCAATGGTCCCAAGATCAGGAGCCTCTCTGTTCAGAAATATCCATGGACTTGCAGAAATTCAGCACTGGTTAAGACAGAGAAGGCTCTCCTAACTCACCTTACCAATGAGGAAACTAAAGCCCAGAGAGGGGAATGATTTGCTCAAGGTCACACAGTGCCAAAGACCGATGAGAAACAGGCTGACTGACCCCTGCCACCAGGCTCTCTACTGCACTGCCTAGCCCCTTCCTCCTGCCCTGAATCAGGGCAGGCCCCTGAAGTCCACCCTTACACCTTCCTGTTGCAAAGTAGCTACTAATCCCGCAATACTGGAGACAGGAGATCTAACAGCAAGATGGAAAGGGAGGGAAGGAAGTGCAGCCAGACAGGGGTTCGCACAGAGCAATCACTTTCTAACAGAGAAGGGGCATCAGGAGCAGTCTGCCCAGGAGACCCGGAGATGGACCACAGGCCTTCTGAAGGCCCTGGAGCTAAAAGGCCAGGCCCTCTGGCAAGAAATGAAGGGAGGGATTCCTGGGGTCCCAGCTGGGGACTTGGGAGGGTGCTGGCCTCCTTTCTGCTCACCTCTCCTCACCACCAAACCCACCCCCGCCCCTTCACCTCCCACCCCACAGCTGGCCCCTGCTCTCCCAGGGCTCCAGCCTGGAATCCAGGCCTGGCTTCTGCCTCTGCTCCCACGCTCAGCTCAGCTCAGCTCAGCTCAGCTGGCCACAGCACAGGCTGCTGTGTGTGTGCCGGAGGCAGCTCAGAAGGCACCTTCAGAAGAGCTTCATCATCTACCTCTTGCGCTCCCCCATCCTCCTCTGGCAGCTGCACTCTCCCCCTGCACCAACAATGGTAAGAACAATAACAGTAAGAATAACCAAGGGTCATATAACATGCCTCGCATGCAGAGCTAGGTTCTACTGGTTCCCCACATTTTACCAATGAGCAAACTGAAGCACAGGCAGCCTAGGTAAGTTGCCCACAGTCACACAGCCTGCAAGAGATGGGCTCAGGATTCAAACCCAGACAGTCTGGCTGCAGTCTATGACCTTGACCCCCATACCACACTGCCTCTTGGTAGGACCTTGATCCAGGGAGTTAAAGGTCCTGAAATCCCCACTCACTGAGTACCTGCAACAGGCCAGGTACCTGGATTTTGTGACACTCAACACTCCTCTTATCTCTGGACAGGCAGCCCCGTGCAGATATCAGGCCATTTACAGTCAGGCTGAGCACCCACTGTCTCTGAGCCGGCAGGCTCCTCCAACCCAGCTACGAGACACTCCTGTTCATTCATGCATTTAACAAATAGTGAGGGCCTACTGTGTGCCCGGCAGATGGTGACAGATGCCCCCAAAGGAGCCTTTTGGTTCCTTAGAAATATGAGCTGCATGCACGCTGCCCCCACTCCCACCTGCTGCAGTCTGTCCACTCCTGTCTCATGTGGGAAGCCCTGCCAGGAAGGGCTCTCTTCTGGCCTGCACGATCTCCCGGGAAGGGCATTTCAGTGTTTCCTCAGGCTCCTGATCCAGGGAAATGAAGTGGCTCTGGAGAGGATTTCCCATCCCCAGGGGCTGAGGAATTCAAACAGGGGACTCCAGGAATCTCGGCTTATGGCCGGTCCCAGGTCTCCCTGGAGCAGAAGAGCATTCCCAACTGTCCAAATAATCTCCCTAAATAACAAGTTCATCAAGTTTCTCCTATGTTAAAGCTCTCTACTGTTCCCCTCTTTAACTTGGCCCAGGAAATTCCCCACGGCCAGACCCCAAGCTACGCCTCCAGACTCTCTCCAAAGCCTCCCTTTCCACACACACCACTTCCTGTGCCAGGCCCTGAGCTAAGCACTTCACAAACAGCGTCTCATTTCATCCCCATCATCACCCTGTGAGGTGGAATACAAACCCCATTATGCAGACGCAGACACCAAGGCTTGGTCCAAGGTCACACAGCTGGCAAGCTTGGGAGGAAACCCCACACCTGTTTGACTGTAAGACAGAGCTGGAGCCATTGTTTTACCCATATTTACGTGCCTTCCCCAGTGCCTGAAGAAGTCATCATCCCTTTTCCTTCCTGCAGAACTCCTTCTCAACATTCAAAACCCATCTCAAATGGCACCTCCTCTCTAAAGCTTTCTCCACTCCACCAGTTTGCATATACTGCTTTCTATTTGACACCTCTCTGTACTTTGCAGAAACCCTCTGTCTACTCCCCTTTCTCTCCCACTAGACCACAACTCCCTGGCTTTCACAGCCCCATACCCCTGGTACCTTGCCTGGCATAGCACTGATGCCTAAAAAGGCTTTTGAGTGAACTATCAGGGGCTTTATGCACCCAGCCAGACTCAGCTACTTCCAGACAGCCTCCAAAGTGGGTGCACAGTCATTGGCCCTGGTCCAAAGAGCTGCCCCCCAATCACAGTCCAACTCCTAGCCCCTGGGGTAAGGGCTTCTTCTCCCAGTGCCTTTCCTGATGGCTCCTCTTTGCTCAACTAGCTTGGCTGTTTCTGGGAGTCTCAGCCGGTGATTAGGGCCCTAATCAGCAGGACTTCCTGCCAGCTATTGCCAGAGGTGGGGGCAGGGCCAGGAGGGAAGCAAGGTCAATCCAAGGTGAAGTTCAATGCCTGGGACCAAGGGAGGCTCCTGCAGGGAGAAGGATGGACTCACAGACTTCAAGCCCAGAGCCTCTCCAGACCTTTGTCTGACAGGTAAGGATACTGAGGCCCAGCGAGAAAAGGGACTCATCCAGAGTCCAGGGACACAGCAGGAGCACCGCACTTAGGCCACAGGGACCCCAGGGCAGACATCTCTCTCTTACACTTCCCTCAAAGCCTCCTGCCCACCCCTCCACCCTGACCCCAGCACCAAGCCCAATGCTGACCATACAGACTGACTGCTCCCTATAAAGAGCTGTTGTACACACCATTGGATTGCTTGGGTCTGGTCAAGGTCAAGGATCAACTATAAACCCTCTCCTCTAGATGAGCAATAGCCTAGAAATGGAGCAGAGGTGAGCAGGGGCTGAGGAGGGGAAGCAACACAGGGCTGGGCTCAGCCAGCTGTCATCATCATCAACCCAAGCCCATTCCTTCTCCAAGAAAAAGTTTAATGCCTTTTGCAGCTACAACTGGGCGGGCCAGGGGTCCGGAATTGGAGCTTACCCCAACATGACCCGGAGCAAGCCCGGCCTCCCTGGGTGGTAACCAGGCCTAGATGGAGTGTAGCTTAGCAAGCATTGAGGGCTGACCCCTGCTAATGAGGAAGCGGAGGACCTCAGAGAGATCAGGGGCTTGGGATGGACAGGGAGTGTGGCTAGGAGCCGAACCCTACCATGGGTTCAACGCTCACAGCCATACAGCCTGCAGGAAGGGCTGAGAATGGTTCTCTCCTACCGCCTACCAACAAGGTAATAGAACTAAAGTTACAGCAAGGAGCTGCAGATTAGACGTCAGAGAAACCTAAAGGGTAGTTACAGCAGTTTGGGGGGGATCCCACTTTAAAATATAGATGCCACACCTATGAGTATAGCCCCTGGTCAAGAGGAGCCTGCCCAAAGACCAGGGCAGGTCCTTGCCAGGCCTAGGAGTCTCCAATCCACTGACTTTCATCAAGGGATGGGATGGGATCCAAGAAGGGGAGCTTGGACTAGTTTATAATAATACATCTTGTTTACAGTGATGGCAACTTTCTCAGAGTCTGCCATAAACACATATCTGCATCAGCTCCCTGGGCAGACAAGACTTCCGGAGGCCCCCTTAGCTCCCTGCTTCCCCTTATCATAGAGACAGACAGAGAGAAAGAGGGAGAGAAGGAGAGAGAGAAAGAGAGAGAGAATCTTGTCTGGGCTTTGACATTAGAACCCCTTGAAGGAACATGATGCCACCATCTCCTCCACGCTCTGGTCCCATAATCCTCCCATCTTACAGATGGAAACAACCATGATAAGAGAGAAAAGGGTCAACCCAGCAGTGGGCTCCTGGAAGAATACCACCACCACCACCATCATCGCCCATAATAATAACCATTACTAACATTTACTGAGCACTTACTATGTGCCAGGCACTGCTCAAAGTATTTAAAATAGACTAACACTTTGAGCCTCACGACCATACGTGAAGCAGGTGCCATGATTATCCCACTTCACAGCTGAGGAAATGAAGGCTCAGAGAGGTTCAATCACTTGCCAAGGCCACACAGCTAGTCGACGTGGTCATCCAGAGCTGAGCCCCAGCAGTCTGGCTCCGGAGTCGCATGTCCTGCCTCATTCTAGGTTTTTCAGTGAACACAGACCTGCTTCCAGTTCTAATCAATCTACCCCCATCCCAGCCCTGTCTAAAACCCTCGCCCCTCTGCCCCTCCTTAGCCAATCAGTTCCCACCAAGCAGCATTCTGCCAAGCACAGCAAGGATCACCAGGGAGGCAAAAAGCACAGGCCTGCCCTCAAGGGGGTGGTAATCCAGCTAAACACAGGAAGCTTGCAAGGACCAGGAAGACAGAGGGGTCCCATATTCTCTGCTGGAGAAGGCCTAGGAAGGAGGACCTGGATGTAGGATGGGGGACCCCCCCCCAATAGGAAAGGAAGGATACAGTTCTATTCTGGGCTCCTGGAACCCCTTGTCCCCATCAACTCCCCAAGATCCCACCCTTCTGGACCAGAATAAGACGGCTCCTGCCTCCCAGAACACCCAGCCTGAGCGACAGGCTTCCAGCCCTAAAAAGGCAGGGATTACAGAGCCCAGATTAGCCCTGGCTCGGGCACACCACCGCCATCCCACACAGGCTCCATCTGTAGAGATCAGACACCCTTCCCAAGGGAAACCAAGGTGCAGAGAAGTAGGAAGATAGCCAAAGTCACCAAACTGGGTAGAGGCAACAGGGACCCAGCTACGTGCCCTGGGGCTGCTCCCTTCAGTGATGGGAAAGTGCTTCAGGCAATTTGAATGGAGGAAGGAGAAGGAGGTGGGCCGAGTGCGACCATGCATAACGGAAGGTACGCCGAGGGAGGTGGGCACAGCCCACAAAGCTGGCAACCCCAGCGCCCCCTCTACCCTCGTTCCAGCCCAGTGGTGCCCACACCTCTGCATGCCTAATAACCTTGAAATTTAAAAGCGAGGGCCTTGGAGGGACAATGCTAGAGACAGAAACCTGGACTCCAGTCTCCCAAAAACACTCTGTCCCTCTCCCGACACCATACTTATTTCTGATTTGCTTTTTTCACAGTTCAGTGACTGGGAGGGCTTTCCCGCCTGACTCCTCTGCCTCCTTCAATAGACAACCTTCAGCTGGACTTCAGTTTCCCTTCCTGGGGTAAAAGAGATATGTGGCCCCCCAAATAAGCCAAGAAGCCGGAACTGTCTTGAGCTAAGAGCCGTTGCTGACCGCCCCAGCTCCACCCTGACTTCTCTGAGCTCCAGAGCACACTCAGCATCTCGCCCTGCCCCTCACACCCAGCCATTTCTCTTTGGATTTCTGTCCAACCAGAGGGAAGAGCAGCCCCGCCTAGTCCCTGACTCAAGACAAGGGACTGAAGTTAGACACTGGGAGGGACTGTATCCCTGGAAGAAGCCAGGACTGTGCATGGGGCTGCCCTGATTAGAGGCAGGGGGCTGACTGGGGTGGCCTCAGACCCCACTCTTTCAGTCTCCACTAGGGATGAAAGGGGCATCCGCAGAGGAAGGCTGGAGGGAGAAGCAGTCCTGGACAGGAGGCCGAGTGTGGGTCCTGAGCCCACCCTGACAACCCCATCACGGGAAGCCCAAACCTCCAGAGGCCTGGTGTGCCTCTTTAATGGCACCTCCACGCCACCCTTCCCCCTGCAGCTCTTCACCTTGGCAAACAGGGCTGGAGAGGCGGGGCGGGGTGGGGGGGAGTGAGGTGACCGCACCCCCACACTCCTCCTGAGCAGCCCTGGAGAACACAGCCTTGGCTCGTACCCCCTGCTGCTAGTTACACAAACCACTTCAAGCCACCCTGACAACCCGCACTATTTACAAATTTAGAAACTGAGGCTTAGGTAAGAGTTGCCCCTGGGTTGTTCTACATCTCGGATCTTGGCACCCCTGCTCTGCCTACCATCTCCAGGCAGGCTGGGGAGGCCCCTTCTTAGGGGGCAGGCAAGCTGCCCAACCTCGAAGCAACCCTCCCTTCCCCCATCCCGGCACACTGGCCCCCAGGTAGCCCCTCCAAGGGGGACATGGGTTCTAACTTCAGAGGGGTGGGCGTAGAGGTCTGTGTTGCTTCTGACCCCTCCGTTTCCCAGTGTCACAGAGCCCACAGGTCTGCTCCAGATCGCATGGAGTTAACCAGCAGGGCGAGGCATAGAGCGGGAAGAGAGGAATCGGAAGAAACTCAGAATCTTTGCAGGAAGCAGCTGGGGCAGACCTGGTGGGTGGTTGAGCAACGGGTGTGAGGGCAGAGAGCAGGCTCTCTGTTCCCCAAACACTAGAGGGGATGCCCCTGGCCTGCAAGGTCCTCATCTGTGCCCACCCCCTACCCCCCAGCCAGAGACTACCACCCTCCTGCTCTCTTATTCCGGGTGTCAGAGAATTTCCCAACTCCAAGAATCCCAGGACCTCAGCATCCCCAAGAGACCTTCAAGTTCATCTCTTCTAACCACATCCCAGCTCAGGAATCCTTCCAAGCTGTTGTCCAGCCTCTGTCTGAACTGCCTCCCAAGACGGGAAGCTCACTACCTTACAAGGCAGCCCATTCTCTCGCTTGTTAGAAAGCCCTTCATTACCCTCATGCCAAGCTTCCTTCACCAAACACAAACCCATTCTGCCCCTCTGCTCCCTGTTCCTACCTCAGAAGAAACAGAGCTCCCAGACGCCAAAGTTCCGGTCACAGTCCATCAGTGACAAGAAGGTGGTCACCAAATGGTGACCCCACCTCAGAACTCAGCTGCACCCCAGCCCACTCTCTCTACCTGGCCACCAGCATTCTGTGTTTATCATTCTCACACCACAGCCCCCATGGAAGATTCTGAACTGGGGCTTTGAGGAAAGTGAAGAGTGTAGAAGTATGAGATGAGGGATAGGGAAGGACAGCCAAGGGGTTCAAGGCCCCCTGGCTAGAAGCAGAGGTTCCCAAGTTGCCTCCTCCACCACCCAAGAATTCTCTTTTCCAGATCAAAGTCCCGGCTCCCAGCACTGGCAGATCTGTTAGACCAGCTGAGACCCTCCCAGGCCCCCGCCCTCCGTGGGCAGCAGAGTCAAGGCCAACACCAAGTGGGATCCCAGCACTGGTCCCACTTGAAGCCCTCCCACCCAGCTTCCCAACCGGATCCAGGACCAGGTCCTCCCTTCCACACCCTTTGGCCAGAGGGGTTGGGCCGAGGGTGGCTCAGCTCTGAGGTTCTGGGGGAAAGCAAGGGTGGGGGGGATAGAAGTAGCCGCCAGCTGGCAGGGGTAGGAGCAACTTAAGTCCAAATCAGAGCCACAATGGTCCCCACCCCACCCAGGAAGCTTCAGGAAGGGGCCCAGCAGAGATTCAAGGAAAGAGAGTGTCCTTCCTGACCTTCTTGCCCACTCCCCGCCCCCCAGTTTGGCTTTGCCACAAGGAACAGGTGCTAGGGTTTCCAGAAAGGCCCCTGTACCCCAAAGACTCTGAACCCTAGCTCCAGTTCCCCTTCCTAGCTTCACCCCACTACCGCCCATTCTGCCTCCCACTACCAAGCACCCATCCTGTCCTCTAACCCCATTCACCCCCTGCAGGGAGCCCAACTTGGGAGCACAGCAGGCTTCTCCTAGTCAGTCACCCCTCGGTCACTCCCCTCCCAATTTCCTCTTCTAGGACAGTGGACAGACACCCTCAAAACAACTGGGTAGGCAGTCCTGGCCCTGGTCCTGAAGTGGGAGCTGAGGGACAGACACTGAGATTAGCTCTGTATGAATTCTCCAGCTTGGGAAGGGGTGGCAGGCAGGGCATCCGAGGGTCAGGGGTGGGGGGAAAGGAAGGAGAGGGGAGTGAAAGGCAGCTGTATGTGTCTGTTCATTAACCACCTGGATTAGCCATTTCTGCCCAGAGGGGTGAGGAAGGAGTAAGAAGCAGATTGGGGGAGGGCGGCAGGGGGCACTCATGCCAGGCTATGCCCACGGCAAGGAGCGTGGACCCACGCTGAGAGAAGTGCTTTTAACTCCCACCTTCCCAGGCCGGCCAGACTCTCCCTTGCAGCTGTGGCCAGCCCTGGGGAGATGAGAGACGGGAGCAGGGATAAGCCCAAGGGGGAAAAAGCTGTCCTGTAATAGCTCCAGCGGGTAGCAGGGAAAGAACTAAGAGGGAAAACGCCTGCTCTTCTCGAGGTCCTCTTCACCAGGGCAGCCCCATGATGGGCAGGCAGGTGGGGAAGAGAGTGCTAGAGACTAAACACTCCCAACCTCCCCCTTTCTGTGGTAGAGGTGTCCTCCCCACTCACTTCTGCTGGCAGGGGTCTACAGCCACTCACACGAGCAACTTCCCCAGCAAACAAAACTCCTTTGAACGTGCCTCTCTCTGAGGCTGGACAACCACACCCCAGACATCCCTGCAAAAACCTCAGACACATCTGAAGAAGGCACTGACAGGTTGGCCTGAGGGGTCAGCCTACCCCACAGACATGTGACCAGGAGGGCTAACCTCCTCCTCCCCTAATTTATGCCCTGATTCATGGCCTGACAGCATCTGCGAGCACAGCCCAGCAGCACCCACACACCCCACACTCACCTTTCCGGCAGAGGAACCCCTGGGTGGGGTGGGCATCTGAGTTCACGGGACAGAGTGGTAGGTTAGTGATGGGGCAGCAGCTGTAGCTGGCAAGAAGCTGGTTGCTGAGAGGAGGGCGTGAGTGAGCCTTGTGGCCAGGCGGGGAGCGGGCACAGAAGCAGAGCTGGCCCCAGGGCCACTGCTGGGAGCAACTGAGTGAGGGCGCTGCTCCCCCAGCTCCCTTCCCCGGGCGGCAGCGGCAGGCGGCAGGCGGGCAAGCAACGCACCGCCTTCTTCCCGGAGCCGGCCAGCAGCCCGCCCCACGGCCGCCTCCTTTAACCCCTGCAGCACTCACGCCCAGCTCTGGCCAGGCTGGCAGTGGCAGGGCACAGGCACCCAAAGCAGGACATGCCGAGAAGTAGAGCCTCCCTGTCCATCAGCCACTGGCCCAGCAGCCTCCCTGGGGACCCGCAGGGAGGGGCCAAAGAGCTTGCAGGGCAGAGGTGGGAAAAGGGGGCAAAATCCCATGGGAGAGACCCAACTGCCTTGAAATGGCCAAAGGGCTGATGGGTGGGGAAGTATGTTTGGTGAGATGATGATGATGATGATGATGATGATGATGATGATAAAAAACAGCAACTCTCAACTTTTATAGAGCACTCATTTTGTGGCTGGTGACCAAGAATCTCACTTCTGAATCTGCTTTTTCCTTATGGATATTTGTGACTGTACATGCAAAAGTGATTTGAATTGAACTCTAGTTAATTAAATGCATGCTTCAATCTCCTTTCAGTGAACGCATCAAAAAATAAATGAATCGATGGATGGACAGAGAGAAATGAGAGAGAGCAAATATGCCAAAGTTTTCACTATAGAACCCAAGGCATTTACCATAAGTTCCTTTCAACTTTTTTATATGTACAGATGGCTTTATAACTTAAAATATTGGGGGAGATGAGATCTGAAAAGTCTGGAGTACTGAATGAATGATAAAAGTGAAGAAGCAGATAAGATTATTTTGAGGGAAAGGGAAAAGTCATTTGCTGCACACCTATTGAAACCAGGCTCTTGAACACTTTCTCACTGAATCTTGGAATCACCCTGCTATTTTAGCTGAAGAAAGTGATGTTTGAGCAGTTAGGTGACTTGTCCAAAACAACACAGGATGGTATAGAGTGAGAGCTTAGACCTGACAGGTTGACTCCCAAGCCAAGCTCCTCACCACCCAGCCCTTCAGAAACTGAAAGGCCCTTCTTGTCCCAGTGCTGGCCACCTTTGTGTGAGGTCCTAGGCCAGGGGCCTGATCCATGGGCCTCAGTGTGCCCTGCTGCACGATGAGATTGGAGCAAAGGCAGTCAACATCTTCTCCAGTACTAACTCACCGATTTTATTAATTCAACCAAACCATTCCCCAGGCTTCAATCTTCCAAAGAATAAAGTGACAGGGGAGACCCAGAAGGGTCTAACATGGGGGCACGAGAGTAACAAGGGAGATGGTCAGCATTTTAGAGAGCTGTTCCCCAACCCCATCCGTGGCAGTGAAACCCTTGAGGATGGGTGGGAGAGGGGCACCTTCTCAGGACCTGATGGGGGAAAGGCGAAGATGGAGGTGTCAGTATACCCACCTCCCATCTCCAGAGCAAGATGACCTCATCCCTTCCCAAGTGGGAAGAGTCTGGGTTCCCAGAGTCCCAAATTTCAGCATCTCACAACCTACCAGCCTTAACAGCAGCCTCGATCGGTGAGCAGCCGGGTATTGCCAGAGAGAGGAGGACCGAGGCCCCACATAACATGCCTCTGAGACTGTTGGACTAAGTCGGGAAACCTGGCCCAGGTCTCGCTGGCTCCCTGCCCAGCCCTCTCTGATCCCAACTCTGGGGCAAAGGTGACTCCGAATAGCCTTATCCTGCCTAACCTCATGCCTCCTGCAGACCAAGGTCTGCTGTTGGGCTTGGATCAGCCCTAGTCAGGGGACGGAAGTGAGGACTCCATATCAACCACCTAGGCTACTCTACAGGTAGGTGGGGAGTCTGTTATAAAAATGAAAGGTGCCCCTTTCGTTTTGGAGGGTCATGGCACAGCAGAAGAATCATCCTTCCCATCTCTACTTTCCAACCCACACCCACTGTCATCCTGATTGACATCTAATAGTCCCTGCCCCAACCCACCACCCATCCCGCCCCACCTCTACAGCAGGACATTCGGAGCCCTCAGGGATAGCTCTGACTCTTGAGCCTACTTGTCACAAGGCTCCCTCTTCTCCACATCAGCGTTCAGGGCTCAACTGAAAAGCCACACCCTTCATGGATCCTCCTCCAATGGTACCAGTTGGTAGATAACCTTCCCCTCTGAAGAGCCAAGGCTCTTGCTCATATACTAATGACAAGACATACCCTTGTTGGGTGCACTTCTGTATCTTCCACAGAGCAAAGATTTAGTTATCTTTTCCCTCCCCTCTCGTAGTTTGTCCAGTGCCTAGCAGAAGCTTGACTCATGATGGACTCTCAATAAAGATGTTCCAAATAAGTGAACGAAGAGACGGATGGATAGGTGATCAGTTAAGAATTAAACAAATGGGCACTTTTAATGCTTAATTTCTCACAAGGCTGTACCAAGATCATTGTTGGCAGACTTTTATCTTCAAAGCTATATAATCACAGGCAGAAAAACTGGCCATGCTAAGGAAGACATGGGAACCATTAGACAAACACATGATGTTCTGAGTGTATCCCACCCACCCCAGGTTTGCGGCAGATTCGGGGGACTCTGAGAGACACCCTTCTCCAGCTGCTCTCAAGGAGGTTTTGGTGGTAAAACATTCCATGCCCCATCCCAACATCACCCCCTTTCCCAGCACCTGGGCACAGAACCGTGAATTCAGCAAGTCTCTAGAAACCACACAGACAGGAAGTCAAGGAGCTAGAGGATTTCAAAGAAGAGGAGCAGCTTCCCCTTTATGTCCGAGAGCTGTCCCACAGCTGATCATCCACCACCGGCTTTCCCCACTGTCTCTCCCACCATCATTTACACAAGCAGACACACAGCGAGAACTGCTTTGTGCTGAACCCTGTTCAGCCCCTTTTCTCTCCCCTCCCCACGCCTCCTCCTCCTAACCAATGAAGATTCAGAATTCCCAGGGTTTCCCATCTCCCATCCCCCAGTCCCCTCCCGCCTCGCCTCCCTTGCCTCTGGAGCCAGCCCAGACCCCTTCCCCTCCTCCCTCTCTCCCTTCCTCCCTCTCTCCCATCCCCATGTGCAGCACTGCACATCTGGTTCCAGTTGTGGTTGGTCCGTTCAGGGGTAGGCCTGGGGGTTTCTCATAAAACTGAATAACATGAGTGTTGGAGCCTAGTGGAGCTGGGGGATGGGAGGGCAGGAGGCCTTTGGGGGCAGAGGGGGAGAAGACGGCTGCTAGGAGGCAGGGAGGCAGGCAGAACCCAGACAGGAGCAGGGCAGTGCCTGGCATCTAGTGAGCAGTCAATGGATGCCTGTTCAAGGAAGAGAGAAGCTGGAGAAACAGAGGGCAGGAGCACCAGGAGGAGCAAGAGTGGGACAAAGAGAGGGTCAGAAGCAGGGACCCAGAAGGAGGAAAGGGACAGAACTGGGGGTGGTGGTGGTGGCTGTGGAGCCACAGAGAGGCCATTGAGAAAAGCAGGGAAAATGAATTGTATGTGTTGGGGCCAGGTGCTGAGTTAGGCACTTTGTTTGGGGAAGGAGGGGACACGACAGAAAGGAAGACAGAGGGACACAGAGAGAGGAGAAAGGACAAAGATAAAGTCAAGAGAAAGAGGGCCCAAGAGTGTTGAATCCAGATTTCCCTGGCCTCTCAGCCCCACCACTGTGGGGGGTGGGGGTGGACCCAGAACTGTTCTCGTTTCTTCCTTCATTTCATTTTAATCAGTACTTAAGTGCCTATTCTTTCCCACATGCGTTTCTGTGCTGGACCCCAGTAAAGCCTGGGAAGTGGCTATGATTCTTATTCCAGTCTTAGAGGTGGGCTCAGAGCAGTTGAGTGATTTACCCAAAATTCCAGAGCAGCTGATGAAAGGGACAGAATTTGAATCTACATCTTCCAACTCAAGACTGTGTCACCACATGACATGAGTGAGAATTCCTTAGGTCCCAAGGCTCCCTCTGGAAGGCATCGTGTCATGTGACCTACACTCTCAAGGGGACAGATTCCCAGGTTCTTACACAGCTAAGGGGAAGCTCCCTCTGAGCTGAGCTAAGGGTTGACCACAAACACCCATCTTCCTAGGATGGGGCTGCAGGAGCTCCCCACTCTAGTGTCCTTGGCCCTCTCCACTCCAGAGAAGGCAGGGCCACATGCCCACATCCCAAGACACGAGGCCCTGAACCTCAGAATCCTGCTGAACCCAACATGCAGAAAGCTGGGGACCAGGCCCTGGGGGGATCACCCTAGGCATCTGGTCAGCCTCTGTGCATTTGGGTTGCACCATCTCCTTTCTGACCATCACCCCACCACACACACTCCCACAGCTGGAGGTGAGTTTGGGCTGTCCCCTAGGATGCTTTCATCTCAGAGTCACTCTTGGGGACCCCTCCCCCTTTGCCAGGGGTCTCCCATAGCAGACTCCAGAAGCCGCACCCTACCCTGTTGCTCCACAGACAGAGCCCCTCTCCCTCCCTTCCTTCCTGAGGTGGGGCTCCACAGCCCAGGTCACTGGTCACTTCCCTTTCTGTTTGTCATCCCTAACACTCAAGGCCAGGCTGAGGCTGGAACAGGGACACCCTCTCCTCACCACGGTGTCCCCTATGTGCATCTCATTTGCATGCATTTCCATTATCTCTCCAAGTGCAGAAATGGGCACAGCCTCAGGCCCTTTGCCACACCCTCCCCCGGGGAGGAAGAAGTGCCAGGCCTTCTGCACTCTAGCCTCCTACTCTCAGATGGGCACCCTAATCTGAGGGCAGAGGACAGAAAAGCATGGGAACCCAGCCTGCCAACAGCTCGTCTCTCAGACACCTGTTGGAGGCCCCTTCCTCCTCGGAGCTTGCCTCAGTTTCCAGGCTGGATTCCTCTCAGGCCAACCCAGCAAGGATCACTGGCTTCAGCCTGGTCTTTGTCACAGAGCCCACAGCCTTCCCTCACGGAGCCACGTCCACCACCCTAACCCCAATATTATTTGATTTCTAGATGGACAGTCAGGGAGCCCCCCAGACTTAGGCTATCTGGATTCAGGAAGGTGCAGGCAGGATCCGTGATGAAATGCTTGAAGACAAGATAGAAAGCCAAGTGGATTCCAAGGGGGTGTTGATGAATAGATCAATGTCAACTTCCTGACTTGCCAAAGGGCTCTGTCCTCTGTCCTGGCTTGTCCAACATACTTATCAAGTAACTTAGGTGAAGAATGGAGGCTTCCTAAGCACACAAAGAAAATAAAAGTAGGAAGAACAGCTAAGATGCTGAAATGAATTGAATTGCAAAACTGACTTTATAAACAGGCTGAAATTAATAAAGGAACATTTCTCTTAGGGTCAAGTCCCAAATTAAGGTTCAAAAGTCACTTTAAAAAAAAACCAGAATATTGCACATTTCATTGCCTTTTTTCTTTATGACAAGAGAAAAAATATTTCTGATGTGCTAAACAAACCTGTGAGGATAAATTAGCAGCATGACTTATCTTAGTCATTGTTGCCAGTTACCTTCAGACAAGTAAAAAATAAATAAATAAATAATAGTTTGTGTAGGGAAAGCTCTAAGATTTAGTGAAAGCAGAAATTAAGTTCAGCCACAGTAGGATATGGCTGCCCCCAAAAGGCAAATGCACTTTGGGTTACGTTAACAAAGGTGCAAAACCCAGACCAAAGGGGCTGAGAGTTCCACTTCACTCCGTACTACTCAGACATCATCAGAGACGTTTCTCTTCTGTATTCCACAAACTAAGGAGCACCCAGAAGAGGACAGCAGTAGACAATAAATGTTGGTGGGATCCAAGCACAAGGAAGGTTACAGGGAGATAATAAAGAAAGAAAGGACAAAACAGGTATCATCAAATCCTTGATAAACTGCTTGGGAAAGCGAGCCAGGGCAAATTGCACGGCCACCTACAACTCCACCGTCTCTCTGCCCCTTCATTGGTGAATTCCTTGAAGCCTGGGACCCTTTCCTATTTATCTTTGAATGTCCAAGAAGCAGAAACACCCAGAAGCTGAGCAGCTGCTAAAGACAGGACAGCAACCGGACAAGGCCAGGCCTGTGGCGCTGAGCAGTGGGGAGTGAGCTGGCCCCAGCGTGAGAGCTGGTCTTTAGCTAAGCCGGCTGCCAGGCTGGAGGGTGCGAGGGGCTGGGCTAAGTGGATGAACTTTTGGCTCACACATGCTGTCCCAGGCTGGCTTGTGTACTGGCCAACTGGCCTCCCACCCCAAAAACACCCCCTTGCCACTGCCCAGTAGCCCTGTGGGGACTGGCTCCAGACAGACACCCTTGCCCAAGGTCTGGTGCTACCCACTGGCCCAGGTCCCCCAAACCTGGGGTTTCTCTCCAACTGTGTGCCCTTCTCCTGCCTCCTCACTCTTCAGTGTTTCTACTTCCCTTCCTTAACCCCTCACTGCACCCTCACCTCTCCATTCCCATTCCTTAACATCTAACCTCCTTCCTCCCATGTTCCCCTAGGACTGTTTCTCCTTGCCTGGTGTCTTGTGGCAATGGACTGCCAAAAATTTCACCCCTCGGCCTCTCCCCATACATATTTTTTTTCAGTTTTAAAGCCCTTTCAAGGTGGGAAAGAGCTGGAGACTTCCCTCCTGAGGACTTAAGATTCCACCCCCATAGGTAGTGATAATACAGTATTCTCTCACTTACGACAGGTATTACGTTCCAGATCCCTCGGCGAAGTAGGAACCTTACATTTATCCTACACTCTTAAACCTACGTAACTTTAACAACATACGTATACAGTGCTACAAAACCCCATGATATAGAAAAATTCCGGGATAAATAATTAAGTATAATTTTTTTTTTTAAATCCCACGATACAGTGAGGCCGCGATAAGTGAACCGCAATATAGCGAGGGACTACTGTAATCACTTTGTTCCACCTTGAAATGAGGTGCTATCCCTCCCAGGGTGTAGCAATCACAGAAACCTAGCTCCATCCTGCCAAAGGCCAGGAGTGGTGGGAAGAGTGTCCAGGCTTTGAAACTGCCTACCATGGCTGAAGCCTGGCCACCCCGCTCACTGGCTGTGTGACCTCTGAGCACTCAGTGCAGAGTCTGGCACAGAGCAGCCCTCTGTGATCACCCCAACATCCTACTCCTTCAAAGAAGCCACCCCCACCCCCACCCCAGAGTCACCATTCACCTGTCCTTCCTCTGTATCTCTCTGGCCCTGTTCAATAAGCACTCACATTTACTGAGTGCTTTCCACGTGCCAGGCACTATGCTGAAAGCACACCAGGGTCACTTTAATCCCCCTAACAATCCTATGGGTGGTGACCATTATTAATCCCATTTTGCAGATGAGAAAACTAAAGTTCAGAGACACCAGCTGATTGCTGCTACTCCTCTAACGGAAGCAGCAACACCAGTCACCGGGGACCTCAGGGCCTTGCCAGTCAACATCCTGTACAAAGCAGGGCTCTCCCTGGACCTGACAGATGCTCAGCCAGCCCCGCTTGCATACTCCAGGCCCTCAGAGCTCCTCCCACACCCAGCAGCTCCCACCTTGAGGGGACCCCTGCATCTTGTGGCTCCCGGTTCTGCTTCAGAGAGCAAATCCCTGCAAAGCTATATTCAAATCTCCCTCCCCACGTTCTCTCTCTCTCTCTCTCACTCACACACACACACACATGCCCCACTCACAATCTCTCACTTCCTGGGCTGGACAGTCTCAGCAGTTTCACAGTTTCTGGATCTTTCCACATTCCAGGTGCTCAGTTGCGTCTCTAGTTCTGGTCCTTGTCCAGTTGGCCCTCATTCGTTCATTCATTCACCCCTTCACTCAACACATGCTGTTTAAGTGCTGGCGGTGCGCCAGGCCCCATGCTGGGACCGCAGCTGGAACCTGAGAGAGCCAGGCAGAGCGCCTGCCCTCAAGGAGCACTTGGTCCAGAGGAGGAGGAGGGGGACGCTGAACATACAAAAACACAAACACATGAGGTTCACAGAAAGATAAGAAGGGCAAGAACCGAATGCCAGAGGGAGGGAGCACTTGGGTCTAACAGCTGATGGGCAGGCCCTGTCCTAAAGCCCGGGAGTGCATTCACTGTCTCCTCACCACAGCCCTGGGAGTAGCTACCACTCTAACCCTGCTTTTGTACATTGAGGAAGCTCCGATGTGAGAGGCAGTCACTTGCCCGAAGTCAATAATAATAAGACAGCAAAGAGGCCGCGGTGACGGGACTGAATCCCAGCCGGCACGGTGATCCGTGATGTCGTCTTCTCTCTCAGAGGTTCAGAGACTGTTCGTTCCTTAGGACCCAGTTCTCAACCTCATGGCCCACGCAGTGCCAGCAGCAGCCTGACCCTGGGGGAGGCAGTGGCCCACCCTGGCATGACCTGGATCCCATACTGTGCTTGTATCTGTGCACACCAAGGTCACCCTGGCTTCGCCAAGATGGCAGTCACAGAACCCCCGAGTTGTTCTCTCACTGATGTCACCTTTGGGCCTTTGGGCTTTACCCTGGTCAGCTTCAAGGCCTCTGTAGGAACAGTCAAAGAGGTGAATGGGACCAGTCGCCAGTCCCTCCCAACAGGGCTTGCTTAGACATGGCTCCCTAACGGGACCAGGGAGGGCGCAAGGAGGGGTCCAAACTCTGGGAAACAATCACCCTGGGCTCTTTGCAGGCCACCCCACTGAGGCTCACAAAATGCTGACAAGAATTTAGAGCTGACCAGCCCAATACTCTCCTTGTAGTGGTGTGGAAACTGAGGACTAAGAAGAACAAAAGGGAGACCCAACATCCCCGCAGGAAGGAACTCAGGGCAATCAATCCTAGAACCAGGTGCCCAGCTCCCAACCCAGTGCTCAGGCCGCCGCATCACACTGGCCCCGGGGAGAGCCAGTGCTGGCGTCACCCGTGCAGGGAGGGAAGCAGGAGCCTGTCCCCCTAACCACCAGGACAGAAGGAGCAGCTCTGGAAAGGGAGGGACCCACAGGGCCCAGGGAAAGGATGCTTGGGCTTCCAGTGCAGCACAGTACTGCTCTCAGAAAGATGACCAGAGCAGAGGCTGGGGTGGGAAGGATGAGCAGGGCGAGGGGCCACAGCTAGAGCCCCTTCCTCTGGGTACTTCTCCTTAGGGACCCCACAATGATGGTTGTCCTAGGAACACTGTGTTCAGGCTGTGAGTCTTGGCTCAAGCACCCTGCCCTGGCAGAGCTCCAGCTGCCTGCTTAATAATGTACAGCCAATAGGCCATTAACAGCAGATTCCAACCCAAAAAAAAAAAAAAAATTTTTTTTGGTGGTTGTTTTTGTTGTTCTTGGGTTTGTTTTTTTTTTTTTTTTTTTTTTTCCCCTTCTTTTTCTTCCGGGTAATTGGTGGTGGTTATGAAAAACAAGTCTTATCTGGCTGATATCCAGGGCAAGCACAGATTGCCCAGGATAAGGGATCCTGGCAGATCCCACCTGTCTCTTCTCACCCCCACCCATCGTGCCCAGGCGCCAAAGTGCCTGGTCCTTCCTCCATACTCCTGGCGATGCCCCGTGCCTGCTACGCCAGAGGGGCAGCCATCTGGCACCAGGCAGTTCCAGGGAGGACGAGAAGGATGTGGGATGTGCTGGCAGCGGCAGAGAGAGACTAGGCGGGGGTCTGGCTCTAAATGGGCCCAATGCTTCCTAGGAGTGGTCCTGTCTGGCCAGAGTCAGGAGCAGAAGGTGAAGCTGGGATAGCCCAAGCAGATATGAGGACCCAAGTCCAGAATCAGATGGCCAACTCTCATGGACAGAACCGGGTGAGGAAGCAAGGATCTTGGAGCCCCTTGGGCTTCATTGCTCTCTGTCGGAGAGCCAGGATTCATGGTAGGGTCGAGGAGCTCAAAAGCAGAAGTCTCACAGGAGGGCAGTTAAGACAAGGAGTAGAAACCCAGGCCTGTAAGAAGCTTCACAATGAACGGATAGGTCCTGAGTTGTTTGTGGCAGCAGACCTGAGTGAGAAAGGCTGCCAGACTCTCCTTACCTCTCTAGCCTGGTGAAGCACTACCAGGAATACGAACAAGACAGTGCAACACAGTGGCAAGAGCTGCTAGGGGTCGGGGCCGGGGCCCAGAGGCCTGGATCCTTACAGCTACGCCCGGCTCCCTGGTAACCCTGGGCCTGTCTTGTGCCCTCTCTGGGCTTCCATCTCATCACCAATCAGCCAGGGGTTGCCCATCCTGCCTGAGGGTCCCAGCCAGCGAGGAACTGCCAAGGCCAGATGCAAGACAGACAGAGGGGTCCGTAATCATGCCGATGATGGTGATGATGGTGATGTGGTATCATTCGTCCAGTTCTTAGGATGTTCCAGGCACGGGATTTTTTTCCCAATGATGATTATCACCTTCATACAGAGGAGGAGACTGAGTCTCATAAAGATCAAGCCACTTGCCCAAGGTCACAAGGCTAGTGAATGACAGAGGCAGGACTCAGATGCAGGACACCTAACCTCAGGACCTTTTACCATTCTGCCTTCGAGGTTCCAACCAACGGGAGCGGCTCAGACCCCAAGTGCTCCAGCTGCCTCTCTTGTGCCCTGCACATCTGTGTGCCATTCCTTCCTCTCCCATCCAGCCTCCTTCCTCCCCTATCCAGCCTCCTAGACTCTCACCGCGTCATGCCCAGACAGAGCCATCAGCCTCCCCTCAGTCCTTTCCTTCTTCCTACTCCCTAGACCTCCTCAGGGCTTCCTGCACCCCCACCCCAGGCAGGGGCACACACAATCATGCACTCTCACACTTACGCATACATACTCATGCATGCATGCACAGGTACCCACACACCACACACACACACACACACTTGTACCCACACAGGTACATGCCCAAACACATATTTACACATGGGTCCATGCACACTCCCATGCATGCACACACACACATACACATATAGGCACATGCGTGGACTTCAGCCACAGGAGATCAGTGCAGACACCCGCGGGTGGTCTGGGCAGGCAGAGCTGGACAGGTGTCTGCCATGCTACCCGGGTGGTTATTCCAAAGGCCAGAGGCTAATAATACCGCAGTGCATTCCTGGCCCGAGATAAGCGGCCCCAAGCATCCTCGGCACGTTCTGGCCTCAGTGTCTCACGCCTGTGGATTCCACCCACCCGCAGCGCCGTCCAGGAGCCCCAGACGCTGGCGCCGCCAGTACAGACACCTTGGCCGTGAGCCTGCCACGCTCCCCTCCGTTCTGCATCTTGACCCCAGGCCTGCTGTGCCTCAGTTTCCCCTCAGAACCATCCACACAGGAAAGAGAGAAGGTCCTCTGAGAAGTGGGCTAAAGTACAAGTTGTCCTTCCTGCATTCCAGTCCCTCCAGGCTGGGCAAACACACACCCTATGCAGCCTCAGGTGCTAAACACACAAGGCCCAGACAGAACCTAGGCGGGGGGGTGGGAGGCTGAAGGAGCCCCTCCTGCTAGGGAATGCATCTCACTTCACCAGCCCTCTTCACAACCCAATTATGTCATTGTTAGGGCTGAGGGGGTCAGGACAAAGGGCTGCAGGGTCAGGACAAAGGGCTGAGGCTCAGGAAATGAGGCACAAATATACAGAGTCCTGAGGGGCACAGAAGAAGGGAGGGGGTAACACAGACTCAGAGAGAAGAGTCAGAGAGAAAGGAGAAAGCAAAGACAGAAAGACATGGAGGTGGGACCTGAGATATGGAAAGGTGAGAGGCAGCAGGGACGGAAGATGTGGTCGTACGCAGGGGCAAGGAGCTAGAACGTTGTTGGACCTTGGGGATCCCAGGCAGCCTTCACATCAGTCTCTTCCTCACCTTGGAGCCCAATCCACATTCTGGGCCACAGTTCTAAAGTCTGTGCGCACACACACTCAAACACATGCATGCATGCACATGCACACGCAAACACACTCACAACTAACTCTCAGGTGTCCCTCTAGACAACTCAGTCAATGAGGTCAAGAGCTGTTTTGGGCATTTCTCAGAGGAGAACAGGAGGCCCTGAGAAGGACTGGGGCTGCCCCTAAGGTGCCCAGGATCTCAGAGGGAAAGCTGGGAAGAAGAGCCAAGTACCCCCTTCCCCTCAATTGCCCAGAAGGCAATTGCACCAGCCCGCGGAGCTGAGGCATGAGGCCCTGGAAGGAAGCCAGGGGAGGAGGGAAGGAAGCAGGCCCCAGGAACTCTGGGGCACAACTTTCTCAGCCCCAAAGAGATAGGATCAGGAAGGATCAGAAAAGTGGCCCAAGCTTGAGCCCAACAGTCCAGACTCAGTGAGGGCAGGACCTTGGCTGGCAATGAAAGCAAACAGTGCAAGGGTATGGGGGGTGGGGATGCACAGAGGGGAGCCCAGCTGAAAGAGGGGTCATGTTCCCACAAAGCCTTGGCCACCCCCAGCCAGCCACCCTGAAAGGCAGCAGCGCTCCTCAGAGCCGCATGACCCCAGGGCCAGCCCCTCCAGCACTGCCCGCTCACCCCTGCTCTGAGCAAGCCAGGCACCCTTACATGGGCATCTTAGGGACATGGTATTTATCAGATGAGGCATCAAGGGAGGCAGGCACATGAGCTCCCCACTGACTCCCAACTTTACCCCAAAGTGCCACTCTCCCCGCAGTCTCTCCTTCCAGAGCCACCTTCCTTCCTGGGGACAAGCAATGGCAAGGGCAGCCCAAGGCCAGAGAGGGGAAGCTAGGAATGAGAGGGCTACTGGACTCTGGACTTCACAGCCGGCTGGACAGAGGCTGCAGCTGGGAGCCTGGAGGGAAATGTGTGCCGCAGGGAGAGAAGGGAAGGAAAGCAGAAGGACAGGAACTAAGGAAACAGTGATCCCATGTCACCAGAGGTTAGTGAAAAGACAGAGGCAATGATATATGTAGATACATGGTTACTGTAGACAGAGAGGCTAGAGCATAGTTTCCAAGTTCATCTGCTTGATTCAAAACAACTGAAACAAGATTTTTTGAGATAATCAGGGAAAATTGAACACAGACTCCGTATTAGCTCCTCTTAAGAAATTACTATTAATTATGTTGACTGTGATAATGGTATTACAGTAATGTTAAAATTAAAAGTCCTTATCTATTAATGATATATACTTACAGTAAAATAATACAATGTCTGGGAGTGGCTTTAAAAACACCCCAGCAAAAAAAGGAGGGAAAGATAAATGGTTGTTGAAGCAGTAGGATGGGTACAAAGGAGCTCAGTATACTATTCTTGCTACTTCTGTATGTTTTAAATCTCCCATAATAAAGAATTAAGCCCACCTCAAAGTAGGAGGGGGCAGGGCTTATCTTATCCATGTTTCCTAGAGTGTGGTATGCAAGATGATTTTAGTTGGAAGCATGCCTCAACAATTTTATTATTTTTGCATTTAGGAAGGAATTACGAATATAGAATTGTAGATTAAGCCCATAAATTCAATCATTAGAATGAGTAAAAGGTTAGAGAAGCAAGTCTTTTTTTTTTTTTAAGGAAGTCATAGCGTAGGATGGTGATGACGGATACGGTAAAATGAGAACAGAGAAGACGCCCGACAGCATCTGGGAAGCCAGCAAGCTCACCGGACACCCTCTGCATGGAAGCTGACACACAGTCCCCTGCAGAGTCATGCGCCCTCTGCCCAAAATCTCATCCGCATCCTGCACGTGCAGGCATGCCACTACCCTAAGACATCAGCCACTGAGGACGGACAGGACTGCAGCGGGCAGAGAGCTGGCACAAAGGGTGATCATGGGGAGGTGCAGCAGCTGGAGCTGCTCATCAAAGGCTCTATGCTCCCATAGTCTCCCATTTGCCCACAGCCTCCAAGGTAGACATCACTGCACCCATTTTACGGATGGGGAACCTAACTCAAAGAGGGTATGTGGCTTCTCAAGACTCCAAGGCCAGTGGGGGGGGGGGGCAGAGTCAGGATTTGAACCCACGTGTCTCTGACACCCAAGCCTGCTAATTGAACCTCAAAGACAAGGCAGGTCACCAGCCAAGCAGGAGCATAAGGCAATGGAAGAGTTGGAAAGGAAGACAAAAATGATGCGATGTGTGGGAGGGAGAGAAAAAAGAAGAAGGCAGGGAGGGCCAGGGCTGCACAATAGGTTTGGGGTGCCTGAACAGTTGTTACACAGAAGTGGCAGAAAGGGAAAGACTGCAGCAAGCTGAATGCAGGTTAGACCACTAGTGAATCTGGAAGGTAGAAATGGAAGGCTGTGAGCCTCGGTCAACATTTCAAAACATCACACTTCTGAGCTTTGGGCTGGAAGTACACCAACTCAGTACAGGAATGTAGGTTATTCCATGCCTCCTGGAAGTTCTAGTTGGTAGTCAAATGTGTTTGATTAATAAAAATGGAGAAATTAGTATAATTTCTCAAAATGTAAGGTTCACAGGGGAAATATTTCATTGTCCATCAGAGCCTGAAACCAGCCTGAAGACCAAGGGGTTAGGGCGGCACCCAGGAGAGAGCTGCCTGCTTGGCCTGGGTTTCTAACTTCCCAGATTTAGGAAATGGGGAGAGGGCTGTTAATGATAAACCTTCCTCTACTGAGCTCTCAGCACCCAGGAGATCCCCATCCATCTTTCCTGGCAGCTCAGATGTCCTAGGGAGGCCCAACCCTTAAGACAAGTCCTGCCTCCCATTCTTGTATCTTCTTTCAGGCCCATGGTCCTGTGTTGAGGATCAGGGTTATGGGAGCTTCAAGCTGCTGGGGGCAGGGGTGGGGGGTGGAGAGCAGGTATTGGGACTTCAGCAGCACAGCGGTTCTGGATCCACCCATTCATTAACTGCGTGAGGTTGGGCAAGCAGCTTGACCTCTCTGAGCCTCAGGTTACCCTCCTCTCCTCCCTGTCCATGCTAAAACTGGAATAATAATAACAACTTCAGCTATGGAGTAAAAAATAAAATAAAATAAAATAACGTCCTTACGGGCTGTTTTCAGAATTCATTGACATGACCCATGTAACATGCTTAGCATGGAACCTGACACCTAACTGCTTAATAAATGGTAACCACTTTTATTATTATTTACTTATTAACTATCCTATCTGAGATCCGTAGGGGGTCCCTTTGGTGGTCAAGGCTCTGATGGGACTGGACAGAGGAAGCAACAGCAGGGTGGGCAGCAGCCAGGACAAAGGAGGCCGAGAGGGGTGGGTGGCAGCAGCCCAGCCTCATCCTCTCCAGGAATGCAGGGCCAGTGGCTGGCGGTGGGGGGCATGGGGAGATGCCTCGCCGCTGAGGTCAGGCCCTATTCAGAGCTGGCGGAGAGTTTATCATCCTTACGTGTGGGTAAGTGGGGGAGGCGGGAGGAGGGGAGCGAAAGGGAGAGAAGCAGCTGCAGAGAGCAGTAGCAGGACTCCCTTTGCTGGAGGGACCCACCCCCGGGAAAGGGGTCTTGAGAGGCACCGCCAGGCCTCCACTGACTCACCCAGTGTGTGCGGGGCAGGAGTGCCAACTTCACACAAAGGAGACCCCCCATCTATATCCTGGCCAGAAATAGGACATTCCTCCCACCATGTGCACCATTTCCAAAGCTCCACACAGCAACCAGCGAGACAGAGATTACTTTCTTAATCTCCAATCTACAGATGAGGAAACTGAGGCTGCCCAAGGATGCTCACTGACACCAGTCCCACCTGTCACGGCCCAGAGGCTGGTTGCACAGCGGGGGACTCCAGGGTGGCGTGAGAACAGATGTGGCCTTACGGGGGCACAATTGGCCTGTGCTGTCTTTCCTTCATTAGCAGGAGGCAGGATGGGACTCTCAGATGTCCTTGCAGCTCCGCTCATTATCCTGCCCCCTACAGACTCACAGGCCACCAGTGCAGGCAGGCTAGGCCCTCCCCTTGCCACACACACCACTTCTCTTCTCCAGATCCCAGTCCAGTCCCCTGGGGCCCCTTTCCTGGCTCCCCACTGCCAGAAGGCACCTCCTCACAACTAACCAACTCCCTCCAGCTGTGGTTTCAACCTGTTTCCTCCCTGGTTGTCCTCCATGAGACTAAGAAAATAATCCAGTTACCCTCAGTGATTGTATCTGGTACCCACTCCTCTACCGAAGCTGGAACAACCCTGGGCCTCAGTTTCCCCTTATGGAAAGAAGGAGGACAGCTGAGAGGCAGGGAGGTGGGAGGAAGGCCAAGCTGCCTCAGCAGGGAGGTCTTTGGAGATATATCTAGGGCTTTCCCCTTGCACGAAAGCTCTTCACTCCCTAGTTTTCACATCTCCTGCTCCAGTTCTGGGAAAGCCAGGCCTCTCACCACCACCACCACCACCCACACCAGCAGTCTGAAGAATTTCAGGAAGCCTGCCCATCAGAGAGCCTTGCTGGGCAGCTGTGACCCCCTGCAGGGCTGTGGCAGGTAGCTAGCTAGGACAGAGAGTGACAATGGTGAGCAAAACAATGGGATCTTTTGGCCTGTTGTATGGAATTAAAAGAATAAAGTCAGTCCCAGAAGGTTTCCCTGCATCTCCAGTTATTCCCCACATGACCTCAGGATATTTCTCTCTCTCTCTCTCACACACACACACACACACACACACACACACACAAAACGAGGCACGTGCACCCACAGGCCACAATTCCTGCCTGGCCTCTGTGGTTAACCCACTTCGGTCTCTGATTACCCTCCTCCAAATGATCAGGTCAGAGAGAGGAACTGCAGCTAACAGCACCTCTGCCTCTCCTAGAGGGGAAGGGTACCCCAGGTGCGTCTCCAGAGGCTAGCTGCAAGTCCTGGTAGGTGCCTGAAGCCAAGCCCTGTGGAGGGGGTGTTCCATCTCAGGCTTCCAAGGCAGACATTTAAAATTCTTCTTCTGATTCCTCAATCCACCCCTTACCCCAGAACCATAATGATTCCCCCACTTTACAGGTGAAAGGAGGGATTTGCTCTCACAGAGGGCAGGAATCAAAGGTCAGATCTGGAAACTAAAGAGGCCTGGACCAGAATGGCCTACTCTCATCCCAAACCAGCCTGATGGGACCCCTGTTTTCTCCATCTACGCACCCAGATTGACATGTGAAAAGCTTTCCACAGAATGGGTGGGTATGATGGTTAGTTTTCTGTGTCAACTTGGCTAGACTACAGTTCCCAGTACTAAATCAAAACACTGGTCTAAGTATTGCATCAAGCTATTTTATAGATGTGGTTAATATCTACAATCAGCTGACCTTAAATAAAGGAGATTACCGTCAGTACGTTGGTGGGCCTCATCCAATCAGGTGAAGAGCACAATAACTGAGGTTTCCTGGAGTAGAAATTCTGCCTCAAGACTGCAACACCAGCTCTTACCTGTGTATCCAGCCTGCCAGCCTGCCCTACAGCTCTCAAGCTTGCCTGTCCCCTATTGGTTCTATTTCTCTGGAGACCCCTAACAGGGAATAAATCAAAGAGATCAAAAACTTAAAGAAATTCCCAATAGCAATAACTGGGTCAATCTGACCCAAGAAAAATAATGGTAACATTGGATTATAACCTAAAAAATAAAGTGTCTATCCAAGCTCCATACTGACATTAAAAAAAGAATTGAATAAGTAAACAAATGGGGAATAAGAGACAATTCTACATAGCAGAATTCCAATTAATAAATGTAGAAGGAATGGTGGAAATAGAAAATCAAATAAACCCAAACTCAGGGACATCCTACGAAAGAACTGACCAGTGCTCTCAGAAGCACCAAAGCCACGAGGGACAAAGCAAAACTAAGAAACTGTCCCAGCTTGGAGGAAGCTAAGGAGACATGAGACTAAATGCAACGTGGGATCCAGAACTGGATCCTGGATCCCCAAGGGGTAGCAATGGAAACACTGGCCTAATTCTACTAAAATCTGTGGATTAGTTAGTAGCATCTGATTACTATTCATTTCCTGGTTTCAGCAATTGTGCAATGGTTCCGTAAGAGGTCAACATTGGGGGAACTTGAGCAAAGGGTCCATTTTCTCTGTAAGTCTAAAATCATTTCAAAGTAAAAAAATTTAAGTGAGTCCTAAAGAAGACACAGAACAGGGATCGGAATGAGGGCGAAAGGTCGGGTAAAGAATTAAGTCATGGGATGGGATGCAGCGTGGGAAGGTCCCCAGATGCATCAGGGAATCAGACAGGGGCTGCTCCGGCTGCAAGAGCAGAAGAGGAAGAACACAGACCACTCGGGGAGCCTAGCAAACAGACCTGGCCGAGGGAAAAGGTGACATAGGTAGGACACACAGTTATTCCAGCTCTGGGATCATCACCTGGAGGACAGCTAGACTCAGCATCTAATGACAGTAACCATGATGCCACTGCCACCACCCCAGCTGTCACAAATCTCTGGCTACTGTGCACCAGGAGCTGGAAACTCTCTCCATATCAAGACAATTTAATCCTCACCACAACTCCGCAGGAAGGTCTTTATGAGCCAGGTTTATAAATGAGAAAATTGAGAATCAGGGCACTTCAGAAAACGATCCAAGATCACTCAGCTATAAAAAGCGGGGGAAGGCTAGAAATTCAGTTCTGACTCAAGTGCTCCAAAATCTTAGAACAAAACAGACCTTGAATGCCCCCACAGTCCAACCTCCTTCCCCGGCAGCTGGGAGCTTATCATCTCTCAAGACAGCCCAGTCCAGCGGGGCCCATTCTAACTGTCTTTCCTGGAGGTTCAGGCGGGCTTAGTAATGCAGAACTTCCTCTACCCAACCGGACTACAGTTTCTGTCCTGGGACACCATTCTCAGAAAAGCGATAATAATAATTGCTAATATTTATCTATTGATCTAAGCACTTTGTATGCATTCACTCATTTAATTACTCGCAATAATCTTACATGGCAAGGACTGTTTTTATGACTCTTACGGCATAGAAACCCTAGTTGCAAAGAGGCAAAGCAGCTTGCCTCTTTACAGAGATAGTGTGAGCACTGGTTCAGGTTTCTCACCACACCACCTTCAGGTCAGACTCTCCCCTTGGGGATGTCCGAGAGTCTGGGTTCAGTTCCTGGGTCTCACTTCCACCACCTTCCTGGCTGTGTGAACACACTGCTCAACCCTCTCAGCTGTTTCCTTCTCTGCGACCTAGGGGATTACATTAATACCTACCTTTTAGCATTGTTGTAAGAATTAGATTAAATGGGTCCTGTCTGTGCAAGGATAGAGGATCTTTGTCAGGTGGGCATTCATGGTAGAAATCAAGCCAGTGTGATTTTCCGAGAGCAGGAGAGGGCACTGGAGCTTTTCTGCTGCTCCTCCAATCACGTATGACCTACAGGTGACCTTCCTCCCCTGCTTCCTTGAACAGAACCCAGTTTGAACCCAGACACCTCTGGACACTCTCGCTTGGGTGCTCCAGCCCAGCAAGCGGAAACAGGCCAGGAGGTTAATCTGTCACTTGCTCTGTGCTCCACTGTGCCCCAGAACACACACACACACCCCTCTCCTTCTAACTGGCCCCCCACCCCCCGCAAACATCCCACCCAGCCTGCCAGCTGTGGGGGGTGGAGGGGAACAATTGGCCAAGTCACTCATCAGCCAGGGCCCAGAAGCCTCAGAGAGAGGGAGTGGGGCCTCATAGATCCTGGACAAAGAGGAGGATGAAAGAGCCAGGAGGTGACCACAGGGGCCAGCAGGTGACTGCAGGTGGAAGAATCAATAAGGGGGAAGGGGAAGGGAGTGTGGACCACAGTCATTCTTGTGGAGCCAGCCAGGCCTGCTGGCTGGTGGATTTCTGGGGCACTTAAGTTGTTTGTTATCCTTGGGTTTCAGATCATAGAGTAAGAGTTATCACCCATTGAGGAAGAACCTCTCACATGTCAGGATTTTACCTACCTTTTCTCTAATCCTCACACCAACCTTGCAAGATTGACTGGCATCAATGTCACCATTTTCATACCAATGAGGAAACCGTATTTTGGAGGTTGAATGACTCGTCTGATATAACATAGCTCAGGTCAATCAATGGCAGAGTCAAGAGCAACCTGAGCCCAAGGCCAGAGGGGCTCAAACTCCCCCAGGCCCCCTCTCAGGACATTCAGGCTCTGGAAATGATTCCAGGTCAGTGGCTTGGAGGCTCAGAAGTAAAGACTGAGTTTTGGCCCCCAGGGAGAGCTGAGCAGGAGCAAGTGCTGGCTTCTGGGCAGCAACTCAGGGCCCTTCCCCAGGACCAGCAGCTCCTCTCAGGCAAAGGCAGGTGCCCAGGAGGCAGGGGCTGCAACTCTAAGCTGCCAGACTCACCATGCCCACAAGAGAGGAGCGCACCTCTCCCTCATTCCCCTTGCTTAGCCAACGCCAGCAGGCACTGCAGACCTCTAAGCTAAAAGCTAAAAGCAGCCAGGGAAGCTGGCACGGCCAAGGGTCCAGGAATCACTCCTTCCCCTCCCATGCCTCTGACGGGGCTCCTGATCCACGCTGACCCCTCAGACCTCCTTGTACCACAGACTCCAGCCCTCACCAGATCCCTCACACCCTTAGTGGGAAACCGCTGGCCTTTGTTCCCTCCCACACCATTCACCACGTGTCCTGTGTTCACAGGAGCCCCAGATTTCCCTCTCCTTTCTCCCTCTCTGGCTCTAATTCTCTATCTCCCATTTATTTGTCCTTCTCTCCCTGATCGGTGGTTCTCACCCTCCCCCGCACCAGCTCCTTGGTCTCTCAGATGCAGCAAACCCCCTCATGTGATGTTTACACAGCCCTAGAGTCAGAAATGCTGAAAAATAAGAGACCTTTTGGGAACCACATTCCAGGAAAATGAGAAGACTGTCACAGCTCAGTGTCACTTTCTCCCCCAGCCTTGCTCCCTCGCCCCCATGGGGAGCAGGGTGTGTGTGTGCACACTAACAGACTGCCTATGACAAACTCCAGGCTTACTTATTAACCCCTGAAGGTCCTACACTCTATTATCTCAGAGAGAACCTTACGAAGACTTGGGTGGCAGACTGGTTGTTACAACTTCTTGTAAATTTTTATAAAGCAGAGAAGAAAGGCTTCCCACCCAAGACCTTGACCCCTGAGCCCAGAGGAAGCAGTGGGGATGCAAAAGCCAGGAGAATGCAGAGGTCGGAGGAACCAGCGTCCTCTTGGGAACCTGTACACAGTGGAGTTGAGGAGTTTCCAAGGACAAACACGGGTTACTCAAGTGTTGTCAGGGGACCCTAGCCTCAGAATCATTGAGGTGTTAGATTATAATGCAGATGACTGGGCCCAAGCCCAGATCCGCTGAATCCAAGGTGAGGGTGGCAGGGACATGCTTAATGGGCCCACCAGGTGAGGCTGAAGCCCACTGACAGGTGATGCAAAGGAAGGTTGACACCATGGTTCTTCCCCTTAGAGATCAGAAAACAAGTCACGGCAGCAGAAAGTAGAGCCTAAAGTAGAGCAGGGGGCTGTCCTGCTGTAGTGAGAGGCCATAGGCTTGGGAGACAGCTGCTCAGGCCTGAGCTAGGACCCCAGGGCCCCTGTTTGCTAACTGCACGACTAGTGCCCAGTGTTCCACCTCCGGTTTCCCACTGAGTAAGTATGGCCAATGACATCTGTGTGGCTTTTCTAGGATTCAATGAGATGAGGATCAAGTAGCCACCACACAAAGGACACTCAACAGTGGCTGTAAACAAAGCAATTACAATGCAAAACCCTGTAAGAGGAAGAGAGAAAGCAGGTTCTTTGAAAAGGTGGACAGCGTTGACAAACCTATAGCAATATAGACCAAGAGAAAAAAGAGAGAAGACTCAAACTACTAGATTCTGAATGAAAGAGGGGGTGTTATTAAGGCCCTCACAGAAATCAAAAGAATTTTAAAAGAATACTATGAACAACTGTATGCCACAAAATTAGATAACTAAGATGAAAAGAAAAAATTCCTAATAAGATACAAACTACCAAAACTGACTCAAGAAGAAATAGAAAATCTGAAGAGACCTACAGGACATACAGAGATTGAATTAGCAATCAAATAACTCCTCACAAGGAGAAGCTCAGGCTCAGATGGCTACACCTGTGAACTGTACCAAACATTTCAAGAGTCAATATCAATTCTGCACAAACTCTTACAAAAAGTGGAAGAGAAGCAAACACTTCCCAACTCATTCTATGAGACTAGTATTACCTTGATACCAAAACCAAATTGATAAATTACAAGACAAACAAAACCAAAGACCAATGTATCTTATGAAATGAGGAGCAAAAACCCTCAACAAAATAAAAAAACAGAACCCAGCAACATACAATGAGAAGAATTAATACTATGACCAAATAGGATTTATCTCAGGAAGGCAAGGTTGTTTTAACAACCAAAAAATCAATTTACATCAATAAATAAATGTCAGTAATAAGATATGGATTTCTGCTCTTGCCACTTCTAGTCAATAATGTATAGTGGGGCCAGCCAAAACAGTTAGGAAATAAATAAACAAGTAAATAAATAAATAAATAAATAGCTGGCATCCAGGTTGGAATGGAAGAAGTAAAACTATCTCTATTGAAAGATGATATGATTTTGTATACAGAAAATGCTAAAGAATCCATTACAAACTATCAGTACTAATAAACAAATTTATCAAGGTTGTAGAATAAATCAAATACAAAAAATCCATCTATGTCTATATGCTGGCAATGAACAATCTGAAAATGAAAGTAAGAAGACAATTTCAGTCCCCACAAAAAATTAATTTTTTAAAAAAATAAATAGTATTCAGTTTTAAAAGAAAGAAAACAATTTCATTTAAAATAACATCAGAAAAAAAGTTAGGAATAAATTTAACAAAAATGTTCAAAACTTATAGTACTCTGAAAGCTACAAAATTGTATTGAAATAAATTAAAGATCTAAATAAATGGAAAGACATCCCATGCTCATAGATCAGAAGACTTGCTACTTTTAAAATATCAAGACTTCCCAAGTTGAGCTACAGATTCACCTTAATCCCCATTAGAATCTTAGCTGGCTGATTTGTAGAAATTGATGGGCAGATATTAAAATTCATATGGAAACTCAAGGGGATACAGAATAGCCAAAAAATCTTTAAAAAGAAAAACAAAGTTAGAAGGTTCACATTTCCCAATTTCAAAACTTACTACAAAGCAACAGTAATTAAAATAGTGTGGTGTTGGTATAGGCTAGACTTATAGATCAGTGAAACAGAATTAAGAGTCTAGAGATAAACTCTTATATCTATGGCCAACATTTTTGCCGAAGTTGCCAAAATCATACCATGAGGAAAGAATAATCTTTTCAACAAATGGTTTTGGGACAATTGGATAGGCACACCTAAAAGAATACATTTTGGCCCTTCACTCATACCATATATAACAAATTAATGCAAAATGGCTAGAAGAACTAATTGTAAAAGCCAAAACTATAAAACTCTTAGAAGAAAACATAAAGGCAAATCTTCATGACCTTGACTTTGGCAATGGATTCTTAGATATGACACCAACAGCAAACATCATAAAAGAAAAAAATGGATAAATTTCACTATCAAAATTTAAAACTTTTGTGCTACAAAGTGAAAAAACAACCAACAGACTGGAGGGACCTCAAATCATATATCTAATAAGGGACTTGTATCCTCAACATTTAAAGAACTCTTACAACTCAATAAAGAAGACAATCTAATTTTTAAAATGGGCAAAGATTCTGAATAGATATTTCTCCAAAAAATATATGCAAATGATCAACAAGCACATGAAAAGATGCTCAACATTATTAGTCATAAGGGAAATCAAATGAAAACCACAGTAAGATACCACTTTATATCCACTAGGATGGCTATACAGTGATCCCTCACTTATCGCAGATATTACATTCTAGATCTCCCCACGATAGGTGAAAACCCGCGAAGTAGGAATCTTACATTTATTTTAGGTTTACTGTACAGTAGCGCAAAATCCCGCGATATAGCAAAAAATCCGCGATAAATAATTAAATATAATATTTTTTAAATCTCGCAATACAGTGAGGCCACGATAAGTGAACTGCGATATAGAGGGAAACTACTGTAATCAAAAAGTCAGATAAGTGTTCATGAGGACATGGAGAAATCAGAACTTTCATATACTGCTAGTGATTATGTAAAATGGTAAAGCTATGTTATAGGCTGAATTGCGTCTCCCCCACCAAAAAAGATAGGTCAAAGTCCAATCCCCAGTACCTCAGGATGTGACCTTATTTGGAAGTAGGGTCTTCAAGTTCATCAAGTTAATCAAGAGGTAAATTAAAATGAGGTCATTATGGTGGGCTTTAATCCAATGCGCCCGGTGTCCTTATAAAAATTTGGACACAGAGACAGACAGACACAGAGAAAAGATGAGTGAGGACACACAGAGAGAAGACCATTTGGAGACAGAGGATTGGAGTGATGCATCTGTAACCCCAAAAACACCCAGGATTGCCAGCAAACCCCCAGAAGATAGGAAGAGTCAAAGAAAGGCTCTGCTATAGTTTTCAGGAGCAGGGTCCTGCCCATGCCATAATTTTGGATTTCTGACCTCCAGAACTGTGAGAGAATAAGTTTCTGTTATCTTAAATCAGGCAGATTATGGTACTTTGTTACAGCATACCTAGAAAACTAATACAAGCTACTATGGAACAGTCTGGCATTTCCTCAGAAAGTTAAACACAGAGTTACCACATGACCCAGTGATTCCACCCAGAGGTACATACCCAAGAGAAGTGAAAACTTACATCAGCACAAAACCTTGTCCATGAATATCCATGACAGTATTATCCATATTAACCAAAAAATGGAACAACCCAAATGGCCATCAGCTAATGAATGAATACACAAAATGTGATATACTCATGCAATGGGATATTATTCAGCCATAAAAGGATATGCCTTGAAAACATTAGAGAAAGTGAAAGAAGCCAATCATAAAGACCATACATTCTATTATTTTATTATTATATGAAATCTCCAGAATAGGGAAATAGGTAGAGACAGAAAGTAGACGAGTGCTTGTTTAGGGCAGGGGCAGGGGTGGGAGAAGGGGCAGAGGGACTGAGGAGTGATAACTGTAGTGGATGGGGTTTTCCTTCAAGGCAATGAAAATGTTCTAATATTGACTGATGATCATCATATAACACAGAATATACTTTTTAAAAACCATCGACTTGAATAAACAAATAAAATAAAATAAATTTTTAAAAAGGCCCTGGCTAGTGTGGCTCTGTGCATTGAATGCCAGCCTGTGAACCAAAGGGTCCCTGGTTTGATTCCCAGTCAGGGCACCTGCCCGGGTTGTGGTCCAGGTCCCTATTTGGAGTCATGTAAGAGGCAACGAATCGATGTATCTCTCCCATGTTTCTCTCCCTCTCTTCCTCCCTCCCTTCCCCTCTCTCTAAAAGTAAATAAATAAAATCTTTCAAATTAAACCATTGAATTGTATGCTTTAAATGGGTGAATTTTATGGTGTGCAATTTATACCTCAATAAAGTTATTACCCCCCTACAAAAAAAAAAGTAAGAAAGGCCCTTGAGCCCAGAAAGCATTGTTACACACTGAGCGCTGTACTCGGTGCTGACCAAGACCGCAAGGACAGAGGTGGGACGCCAGAAGCGGAAGACCAGTGGTTCTCCAATGTGACTGCAAAGGGGACCTACCTGGGAAGCTTTTATTCAAACCAACTTTACTGAGCTATAATTTACATACAATAAATGCATGCCTTTTAAGCATAGAGCCCAAAGAGTTTGAGGAATGTATAAACCTGCATAAACACCACCACAATCAAGACAGAGACCTTTTCTATCACCCAAAAATAGCTCCCTTACATCCTTTTGCCATCCCACCTCCTACCACCATAGTTCCAGGAAATTCCTAATCTGCTTTTTTTGTCATGATCGTTTTGCCTTATGGAGGATTTCATAGAAATGGACTCATCCAGTCCACCTTGGGGCTCTGGCTTCTTTTGCTCAGCACAGTGTTTCTGAGATACATCCACGATGTTGTTAACACTAGTTCATTCCTTTAAATTGTCAAGTGGTATTCCGCTGGACCATTATATCACAATCTGTATGTTTGTCCACCTGTTATGGAATATTTGGGTTTCTCTAGTTTGGGGTTATTGTGAATAAAGCTATTCACTATTTATGTACAAGTCTTTTTGTGGCCGCATTTCCATATCCCTGAGTCGACACTTGGAAGTGGAAGCGCTGGTATACGGCAAGTGTATGTTTAGGTTTTACAGAATGGTCAAACTGTCTTCCGAATGCTTCTACCATCTGACACTCTTACCAGTGCTTACCACTTTTAAAAATCCCAATTAAAAAATAAATAAAAATCCCAATGAGCAGGTCATGCCCCAAACCAATTAAATCAGAATCTCTGGGAAGTAGGACCCAGACACAAAGTCAATTCTAATGTACACACCAGGTCTCAAATGCTGCCATAGACTTCAGGTACCCTGAGGCAAGAAAACAAGCAAAAGGCATATAATCTCCTCACTCTTCCTTGAAAATGGGGAGAGAGAGGTAAAACATATGCTAGAATCCAGTTCTTGACACCAGGCCCTCAGCCAGCTTTGCTGGTCTCATAGATTCTCCCCACCTTTAATGAGTTAGGAGAAGGCAGGAGGAATACAAAATAATAAATATCATTAACTTTTTGACCACTTAATTCTGAGCTTCGCATTTTGGTTGGGTTATCATTCACAGTGCTCACAAGGACACTATAAAATAGGTCCTAGTATAATCCCTATGTTACAAACGAGGAAACTAGGGCTCAGAGAGGTCCAAGGTCACACAGTCAGTTACTGGTGTATCAGGATTTAAACTCAATATTCTGTTTCCAAAGCCAAAGAGCTTAAAGCTGGGCTCAGAGCAATAGATGGGTCCTGGGGCCCTGAACCTCCCCCAACCCGGCCATTCCAGGTAGCAGGAGAATACAACAAGCCCCCAACACAACTGTGAAAGAAGGCTGCAGGTGTGTTTATGAGAGAGCAGGAAAGGTGATGTGTCATGTGACTGAAAGGTGAGGGTTAATTATGGGATTTCCTTTTCTTTCAAGCTTAAATAATGGGATTTAAACCCCTATAGTACAGAGGAGGAGACCAAGTCATTGCTACAGCCTCCTTCCTTCCCCCACCTGGTACTTGGGACAGGGAGGTGCTAGGCCAGGGAAGAGGGTAGGAGAGAGCCAAACAGGTAAGAAGGAGCTGCCCAGAGGCCCAGGGATGGGTGATTGACCTGCCCAGCAGCTGCCTGATCCTTTCATTTAACTCTTATCTGACCTGGGATGGACGAGAATTTTGCTGAAAGGAACTGCTCTTGTCAGCTATTTCAAAACAAGGGACAAATCAGGAATTTAAGAAGTGTTTCTCAAAAATGTGTCTGGGGAGTAGAGGAAATGGTGTGGGCCATGCAATTACTCCCTGTTATCTCTACATTTTTGGAACTCTAAAATGACTCTAAAAGTCTCCTTTAAAAATAATAAATAAATGCATACATAAATAAAATGTGCCTGGAGACTGCAGAATCACACAGCAGGGGCGTGAGGAAAAAAGACAAACAGGAGAAAATCTGCTATGTATGTACACACGGCATGTGCTACCATAAAGTGGAAGACAAATCCTGGGCCATTCATTTTAAATCCCCAACAGAAGAGAGAAACAAGTGGGGACAGAGAAGAACCTGTGTGACATAAGGGTGGGGACTAAGGGAGGCTTAGAATGAGCTTCCTTTGAGAGATGTTGGAAGAGAGCTGGGAGTGGGGTTTCCATGAACTGGGGTGAGTTTCCAGGGCCTGTCCGAGCCCCTCCTTTCCGTGGGTCTCTGTTGCTGTCACAGGCTCTCATTCTCTCTGTCTCAGCTGCTCTCCACCCATTTATCCCAGGGCAGTGCCAGGATTGTGTAGAAGGCCACTGTGCCCAGATGTCCTTAGCCAAGGTGGTTACCCTCCCGGGACCTCAATCGGGACCTATTAAGCGGGGTTCCCCTGAGCGCTGCCCACCTCACAAAACTGAGAAGGTGATGGGGAATGTTGTGTGTATTACACTTCTGTGTAGACGCAGGTGACTCACTAGTCAGAGCAAGTCTGTTCCTAACAGCCCAGAAGTGGAAATAACCCAAAGAGCAATCAACAGTGGAACGGATAAATAAATTGTGGTTGATTCAACACAGGGAATACAGCAGAGCAATAAAAAAGAATGAAGCACTGCTACCCACATGAACACAGATGAGCCTCCCAGACATAATGTTGAGTGAAATAAGCCAGACGCAAGAGTCAACATTCTGTATGATTCAATTTATATGAAATTCAAAAAGAGGCAAAACTAATCTCTGATGGTACGAGCAAGAATAACAATCACCTTTGGGGAATGTTGACCTGAAGGGGAGCACATAGGCCGCTTCTGGGGCGCTAGAAATGTTCTAGATCCTGATCTGGTTCATGTATATGTACCAACTGATCAATTTTTGTACTCGAAGCATGTGAGTTATAACCCAACTAGAAAATGTACATCCCTAGAATTACTGTTTGGAGCGTCTCTTTGTCAGGACATAGAAGGGCTTTTGGGAAGGGAATTAAAAAGTGGTTTTGCTGTTTCTCCTCTTTCCTGCTCTTATCTGTCCCCCCTTCCCACCCATCTCTCCCTAAATAAAAACCTCTTTTTTTTCTCAATTTTCTTTATTGCCTTCCTTTACTCCTTTGTTAGAACCTCTACTATGGACCAGGCCCTATTCTAGAAGCTGAGGATGCAACATATCTCTCTTCCCTTATTTGTGAAATAAACATGTATTTAACATCTACTCTGAGCTGAGCACTGAGGCCCCTCTTCTACTAGCACTGAGCATTTTCTCTCAAGCAGGTCTAAGTGGCAAGGAACTAGGCACAGACTATCTGGGCTCCTTTCCAGTCTTCACCTGTGATTCCAGAAAAGGAGAAAGGTACCTACTGTATGTAGGTGTGCATTTAATCCTCCGTAACCCAGCTCACAGAGCTGGAAGGCAGCAGGAGTGGAGTTCAAGCCCAGATATGTCTTGATCCCCATCCCACCCCCATGGCCTCCCAGGAGCCAGGTCAGCCTAGCACTCTCTCCGGGCCTGTGTGGCTGACAGTCTCTAACAGGGCACCCATTGATTCTTGCCTCCAGGTATTTACATCCTTATATAGTCCCCTCCCATATGCAATGGGCATTACCTGCGTAACCCATAGGACATTGTAGAAATAACAGGCTAGCAAATAAAAGATATTATGGCTTCCACCTTGCGCTTTGTTGAATCACCCACTCTGAAGCCAGCCACCATGTTGTAAGGACACTCAAGCAGCCGTATGGAGAGGTCTGTGTGGCAAAAAGCTGAGACCTTCCACCAAGAGCCAGCCCCAACCTGTCAGTCACATGAATAAACCACCTTGAAAGTGGATGCTCCAGCCCCAATCAGGCCTTCAAATGACTACAGGCCAGCTGACATCTTGACTATTACTCCTCAAGACTCCAGGCCAGAACCTCCAGCTAAGCTGCTCCCAAATTTCTGAGGCACAGAAACTGTATGAGATAATAAACATTTGTTGCTGCTTTAAATTACTAATTTGGGGATACTTTGTTACATTGTATTGCTACATATAATTAACATAGCGGCTCTGCAAGCCATGAGTTCATGCTGTAGGAACAGTCTAGAAGGTGATAGGAAGGCATTCAGAACCAACCACTTACTGGAGGGGTGGCCAAGGCAGGCTGAATTTGAGAGGACAAGAGAGGACCAACCTCAGCAAGAAATCTCCAGCGTGTGGAAGAAGAACTGTGAAATAAGAGACCAAGCAAAGCCGAAATCCTGGCGCCTTCTTCCTAGAAATTTCTCACACACTTCATCTATCTCAGTACAATAAATGGAACCACGTGCACTCAGTTACTCTGGCCAAAAACCTGGGAGACATCCTTGAGCCCATTCTCTTTCTCACACCCAACATCCCATCCATCAGCCTGGCTCTGGCCTTTACCCCAGAATGCATCCCAGACCTGGCCCCTTCTCACAGTCTTTTCTGAGAGCGCCGTGGACTAAGCCACCAGCCTCTCTCACTTGGGCAACATCGATGGCCTCTTGGCCCATCTCCCAGTGCCTGCTCAAGGCCAGAGTGGCCTTTTCAAAGGGGAGATCAACAGAGCATGTCACTCAAAACCGCTCTACTGCTCACTACTCTCCACCACACGTTTTCTTTCAAGCCTGCCAAGCTCATCTCACCTCAGGGCCTTTGCACTTGTTCTTTTCATCTCTCAGATCATCATGTAACATCAGTTGGGTGTCATCTTACACAATATCTCTTCTGGGAAGTTTTCCTGGGCCACCAAAGCCTAATCCCTCTCTAACCCACTGCTCTTAATTCATTTCCTCGCATGATTTACTTGCCTATTTATTCTCTATCTCCCTATGAGAATATCAGTCCCATGAGGGTGACGGCCTTATCTGTCTTGTTCACCTTAGAACAGTGTCTGGCACACAAAAAGAGCTCAGGAAACATTTGTTTAATGAGTTCTGTCTTGATTGAGGTAGGGGGATGGAGGAGAGGACCTCCAAGTTGACCTGGTTATAAAATGCAGAGGACAGAGCTCTGCTGTGTACTCTGGGGCTCACATCGCCTTTCCCAGCAAGAGGAAAAGGCAGGCCAGTAGTAAGAGTTGTGGTTTACGGGGAGACCTGCCAGCGGGGTGGGGCTCACACCACCAGTGGGTCGCATTTCCTATAGAGGAAAATCCTATAACAAGCCCTACCTGTCTGTCCAGCCACTGCCCTGCCAGTCCACCTTTCCCCTCCCAGCTGGCCTTGCCTGGGCAGAGCAGTACTGCTGTAGCCTGGTGTATCCTGAGCCCCAACATGTGTCAGAATTGCTAGGCAGGCTACCTCCCCTTCAGAAGTCACCTTCAGCACCCCTCTGTCTCCACACAGGACGTGACTGTACAACAAGAGGCCAACTCCATCATACCTCTAGGCGTCTTCGGACACCTCATTGGCCCTACTCAGGCCTTTCACTGCCCCTTATCCTTTCTAACTGTATCCACTGCAAGAGATGGGAGGCAAGGGGGGAGGGGCAGGTGAGAATCCAAAAATGGCTGCTGGGACAATTAGAAGAAAGTGTAAAGGCCCAGGGACAGAGATGAGTGAGGAATTACATCACAATACCTTGCGAAAATCATTCAACCTATGGGTGCCTCAGTTTCCTTATCTGTAAAACTACAGAGCGTTCCGCCTCTTTTATGCTCCGAAGGAATTAAAAGAATGAAATCAGATAATGCATTGAAGTACTTTCTAAGGCCTAGGGCACTGTACAAATGTTTGTTGTTAAGAAGAGAAACCAGTGCAGCAAGGGGGGTAAGGAGCGAGTCAACTGGGAAGAAGCAAGAACACCAGAAGGTTCTGGGGTAAAGGGTGGAAAAACTCTGCTTGGATGAGGAGAACAAGGAGGGAGATGGAGACAGAAGCAGAAACGCAGTCCCCACTTAAGGAAAAAAAAGCTCAGGGGGTCAGAAAGCCGGAAGATGAGGAAAAGGCAGAAACTGTACAGATGTGCCTGCTGTGGGCCAGGCGCTCTGCTAGGAGAACCCACCAACCTGGAGTTTACAGGTAGGGAGCTGCCCCCAGCAAGGCTGTGTACTTTGCCTGAGAAGGTCACCCAGAAAGAAGCAGATTCCCTTGCAGACCTGCCTGCTCCATCAGCACCATTCTCCATGGTAACACTTGGCCCTCGGAGCTCCCACGTGATAATAATCCATGGCTATGTTTCTGAGCGCCTACCGCATGTGTCAGATACTGTGCTGGGATATGCACACATGTTATCCCATCTCATCCTCATAACAGCCTTTTCCTATTCTTGTATCCTTGAGGATGAAAAGGGGGCTCAGAGAGGTTACATGACTCGCCCAAGGTCACCCAGCTCATAAGAGGCAGAGCATGAGATGTGCCATATACTGCACCTCAGCTGCTTCATGCTCCCTTTTGAAGCACCCCCCTTCCCCCCCACCTCCCCCCTGCTTTCCATTCAATGAACTCCTTTCAGAAAGAGCAAGTGTGAACTCAAAGGTCGGGATCAGAGGGCAGGGGGGACATAAGCAGTAACAAGGACAGGGCAGAGATTGGCTGCATGTCAAAGGTTAAGGCCAAGTATTTCCACCTCCAGAGCTGATGGATTATTTCAGAATTTCCTTCTGAAACACTGATGGGGAAACTGAGGAACAGAGTGGGACCTGGCCAATAAAGAGAAGAAGATGATCGTTCAAGAGGCTCCAGGACCAGCGCGACACTGACCTCCGACCCTTTTCCACCTCACCCTCACTTCCCCTACCTATCCCCTTTGCCCTCCAGTCCAGTGGTTGTGGCCCCAGCCCAAGTTTTTCTAAACTGCCTAAATTGGGCCAACCAGTGCTCTGCGTGGCTTGCAGAATAATTGAAATGCATCCCCTCCCCCTCAACACCCCTACCCCCATTGAGAACTAGGGGAAATACCTTCAAAGGCCCCTCTCTTGGAGCTCAGTCCCCACCAGCCACCTCCAGTAGCCGCAAGACTGTGCGCTGCGCACCCCACCCGGATTCTTCTGGATCCCCGACGCCACCCCCAGGCCCTCGGCCCTCGCCTTCACCTTGACCTGAGCCCGCTCGGGCCCTAAAGCTTTGCATAAACAAAGAGAGGAGGAGGGGACGACCCCGCCCCACTGACGCCCCCGCTGCAATCTCAGGACCCCAGCCGTCCTGTCCCTAAGCAACCCCCCCACCCCCGCGGGGCCAGCTGGCCCGCGAGGCCCCTTACCTTGGCTTGGCATTTCCGATGACAGGAGAAGCTGCAGACTGCAAGAGGGCGAGACACAGAAAGAAAGTTTAGCCGCGAGGTATGAAATGGAAACTCCGGCGAAATCTCCTCCCACCCCGCCCGCAATCGCGCTCGGGAGGGAAGGAGGGACGCAGGGAGGAGGGGGCGGAGGGGCGGAGAGGGGCAGCTGCCGCAGCTCCCCCGGGCCTGCAGGCGGGAATACCCGGGACTGCCGACCCCTGGCCGGGCAAACACTGAGCCCCCAGGACCAGAGCCCCTCGGGCGCGCGGGAAGGTAGGAGGAGCAGGGGGAGGGGTGGGGACCTGGTCCCCTGCTGGATTCTTGCCACCGGTTGAGGTGGCCCGCACCCAGGCCCCAGCCGCCAAATGCGCCAAGGAATAAGGGGCCTTCTCCCCTTACACATACGAAGCAGGCAGCGGGCACAGAGGAACCACCATCCCAACTCACTCTCCGAGAGTCACACGGACCCAATTCATGGTGCAGAAGGAGACCCGTGAACACACACACATACACTTTTACACCCGTACACACACACACACACACACACACTCATAACCACTTACGCCAATACACACAGCCATACGTGCACACATAACCATACACACTTAGAGCCTCACACATGCACACCCGTGCCCAAGGAGAAACCTCTGACTGGAGGGAGGCGAGGGAATCAATACACACAGTTTTCATCGCAGACCCTCAGAGTGCAGTTGGACACAGACGTGTGGACAGATGCTCACACAGATTCAGAAGCGTTCACGTACATGACTTGAAACATGCACACACACACACATACATACACACATAGGATTTGCTCCTACCTCTCACTACCAGAAGCTGGAATCAAATTTCCAAGGGGTTCCCTCAGCTTGGAATGTCCTAGCCCTGCCCACCCTTGGCTCTCCACCCAGGGGCTTGGTGGTCCCTCCCCACCAGGTCCCAGAAATAGGGTGAAGAGTCCCTGAGCTGAGCTTCTGCACTGACTTGGCCTAATTGGCTGCCCAGTACCTACTGAGGCAGGTGGGTTGAGGGCACTGAGGAGGGGGAGACAGGAGAGCTGCCCTGACCCCAAACCTGGGATTGCCACAGCCCCTGGCCACAGCCAGCTGTCCTGGCCTCTTGGATCCACAGTCCCCCCCAATCCCCTTTCCAGTTTTGAGCCAACCTGATTCTTAGCAGAACGCAGAAAAGACTGAGGCACAGATGACTTCTGGTTTATCTGTGGGAAGGGAGTTGGGAAAAGCTGGGAGGCACATTGGATGGAGTCTGGGATGTAACCTTGGCCACTAGCTCTACCCTGGGACCTTGTTCTCCCCAAACCTAGTTCTGGCCCCAGCTCAGACCTGTGACTCAGCCAGTGCTGAGCCAGGCTTTCCGACCCCACCAGCCAGCCCAGCTCAGGGACTTCTCCACCCCTGGCCACGTCAGGACATACCCACCCATGGCCACCCAAGTCATGCCCATCTGGCTAGCTTTTCTGCTTCTCTCTCTCTCCCCCCCTACGCCCACTATCCCAGGTGGCAACTCCCCTCTAGGCAGTGTTTCCACTCTGACACCAGCAGCCCCACCCCCCACGCCTTCCCTTCTGCTGGTGGAATGTGGACTTGCCAAGCTTCAGGCCTTGTGGCCTGAGCTCCAAAGGCCCTCCCAGCCTCCCAGCCTCCCAGCCAGGAGGGTTCCCCACTGGGTCACTGCCTCCAAACTAAGGGGCCTTTTCTCTTCCTCCTCTAATCAAACCCCACACCCTCCAGAATAAGCCCTGGACTCTCTTCTCAAGGCCTCATCCACTATAGAACACATTTCCCACCGCCTCCTTGGGCTCCTTCAAGGGAAGGATCTCTTTCATTCCTCTCTCTCCTCTCTCTCTCTCTCTCTCTCTCTCTCTCTCTCTCTCTCTCTCTCTCTCTCTCTCTCTCCCTCTCTCTCTCTTTCCCTCCTCTCTCTCTCTCTCTCTCTCTCTCTCTCTCTCTCTCTCTCTCTCTCTCTCTTTCCCTCCCTCCCTCACACACACACACACACTCACACCACACAGTGCCTGGTACACAGCAGAGGCTTAGATATTGGCTCAGTTGGACCTGACTGAAAGTCTCCCCTGGAGTTTATGTGCACCCCCATTTAATCATGTCCACCACCACACTTTTCCTGAGAAACAACGCTCCCCCCCAACATCTCATATTCAACCACAAAGGCATCCCAAAGTGTCCCTTCTGGGCCTCCCAACCTCAGTCTAGGAGCACAGTGGGAGCCAGGACTCCATCTTCCTCTAGCATGCTTCTGACAATTCCCAAAGCACTAAGCTCTTTCCTGCCGCAGGGCCTTTGTACTTACTGTTCTAGCTGCCTGGATTGCTCTCCTTCAGCCCAGCTCTCCCTTGTTCACCAAGTCAAATCCTTCTACTTCTGGAAGCCTCTGAAAGTCATCTCCTCAAAGAGGCTTTCCCTGGCCACCCAAATTACAGTAGGTTTCCCATTATTCTTTATCTGCAGCACCCTGGTCATTTCTTAGCACAGCTCACAACCTGAAGTCCTTCAGGGTCATTCCTTTTCACATGTATATAGTACATCTCCCCACACTAGACTCGTGAGGGCAAGAGCATGCCTGTCTCATTCACACCATATCCCCAGTAGCTAGACCAGTGTCTGTCCCAGGCCCACAGCAGCAAATAGCATCTTTGTGGAAATGAGCAAAAGTTCCACACTCTAGGTAGACCAGCCATGTGGACACACAGCTGAGTAGCGTCTTTGTGGGAACAGCAAGAAGGTGCTTTTTCTCCATTTGGACCCAGCCTTATACCCAGGTTCATGGTTTGGTGACCAAAGCATGGGCTGATTCCAGGGCTCTCTTCTGTAGACGCCTTTGGCATCGAGTGGCCTGTGTGACCATACAGGGCAGCCCAGCCTGTCACACAGTGGGCAAACACTCAACAAATGCCCCTGAATGGAGGGCAGATGAAGAAATCATTGGGCAATGCAGTACAATGGGATGAGTCCTCTCTGCATGCTGGAATGCAGAACTTGTCCTTCAAGCAGAGAATGAAAAAAGACCTCCCCCAGCCCAAAAGACAGAAGCTCAGCAAACTGAACTCAAGTGGCAGGTGTGGCCCAGCCCTGGAGGATAGATTTTTACACCTTCAGAAGCACCTGTCCCCAACACCCAGGAGGCTCTCTTGCCATGGGTCCCCTCCAGGGAAGGCACCTTCACATCTTAGTCACCTTTCTCAGGTCTTCTCTCATAGAGCATTTTCCTGTTGCAATCTGAAACTTGGCCTTGCCATACTGCACATTCAGATGTGTCACAGAAAGGGAAACCATGGCAGCCCACCCCCAAGGTAGCCCTAGTGTGTCTCGCCTCCTGGTACGCACACCCGTCTGTAGTGCCCTCCCATGATGAACAGGGCTGTTTGTGTCCCCAGTCGGCTATTGCAGAAATGATGACGTGTGACTTCTGAGGCTGTCATCAAAGGCATTGTGGGCTTCAGCCTTCATCTCTTGGATCACTTGCTCTGGGGGAAGCCAGTTATCACGTCAGGAGGACACGCAAGCAGCCACATGGAGACGGCTATGTGGTGGACAGCTGAGGCCTCCTGCCACCAGCCAGCGCCAACTTGGTTGGCACGTGACAGAGCCCCCTTGGAAGTGACCCCCAGCTGCAGCCAGGCCCTCAGGTGATTGCAGCCCCAGCTGACAGCTTGACTGCAACTTGATGAGAGACCCAGAGTCCAAACCCCTCAGCTAAGGCACTCATGCACCCCTGACTCAGAGAAACCACATGAGGGAATTACCTTGTATTTTATTTAAACTGCTAAATTTGGGGGTTGCTAATACGGATAACTAATGCATAAACCAGAGCACAGGATCCCTCAGAAAGCAAGGGGACAAAAGGGGATGCTGGGAACTAAGGACAGAGATCACCTTGTGGAGCCTTCCCTGCTCCCTGGGTACGGGCAGCTCCTTTCTGTCGCTCCTTCTTCCCTTTCCTCACCCTACCAACCAGCTAGTCATCATGGCCCAGAAAGCAACTGCAAAGATGCTGTTGAATCTCAGCCTTCGTCCCCAGCGCACCGCCCCTGCACTAGTTCAGACCAATTATCCTTCCACCAGTCCTGTCTCCCTTCAATCCACAGTCACAGACCATTCTCAAGCTCAAATTGATCATCTCACCCACGTTTAGAAGCCTCCGTTCAGCTCCTCAGCATACCTGTAGGGCCCTACATCGCCTGGTCTTGGCTCCACCTCTAGCTGCTGCACCAAAAGAGATCTGTTCCTGCCATACCAAGTTCCCCAACTGAACTTTAAGCCTGCGAAGAGAAGGTCTGGAATGGCGAACTCATAAACATCCTTCAAGGCCCCATCCAAAATGTCCCTCTCTGGATAGTCAGGCATTCAAAAATGGTCCCTCCCTCCTCTGTGCTCCCATCATCCTCAGCTTACACCCCTTGGAAAACTCTTGGCACATGGAAGGACTAAGTAATCCTTTATGATTTGTTCTCCCTCACATCCAACTGCTTCTCTAAGGCAGAAAGAGAGATTCTGTTCAACTTTGCAGCTTCCCCTAGTTCAGGGTCTGACATACAGGTGGGACTCAATAAATATGCAGTACATTTCAAACTGGAAGGATTCTCTCCAGTCCAGTCCCCTGAGACTAGAGCTCACATTCTGGGGCAATGCAGCAGGGACCGATGAGGGAGTAAGCCCCACTCTTCATTCAGCTCTAGCCCCTGTTGGGAGAGGGCAAGTAAGGACCACGGTCAGTGCTTCCCAAGTGCTTTGGTACAAACACCACTTATGCTCAAGCCTGGTAAAGAGGTGGGGGGGCTAAGCAGGCTAATTAATCCTTCATCCACTCATCCACTGGTCCTGCTCTCCATCTGCCCACGTACCTACTGGCTGTGTAGACTGGCTCTCAGCTCAGATGCAGGTCACGCACCTGCTCTGTGATCTATTTTACCACCCTGAGCCTCCATCTATACAATGGGGGTCAGAATAGCCTCTACTGCACAGGGTGGTTGTGAGAATCACATGAGTTAATGTGTGTGTTTGTCCCAGAGGAGTTCGCTGTTAGCAGCGGCATCTTCATCACGTTCATTGTCAGCACTGTTATCACACAGAAGAGCCCCCATCTCCTAGTCAGGAGACCTGGGTGCCAGTCCTGACTGCTACACGAAGCTGGGTGACCCGGAAGCAAGTCCGTCCCCGTCTCTGGGTCTCAGACTCCAGCTCAGAAAATAAGACGCTCAAAAGGCACCTACACCTACACCCTTGTCTTCCTTCAGCTGGCTCAAGGTTTAAACACAGAGACTTATCGTCTCGGTTGGAATGCCTTTGGCAGAGCAGCTCTCCAGATCACTGGGGTCCCCACCACGCCCTGCTGTCTCACACTCATCTGCCTGCATCACCCCTGCAGGCTCTTGCATTCCCACCCCTGGAACAGATGATGGGCTCCACACCCTCTTCCAGCTGTGCGATCCTGTGCTCACCCCAGTCAGTCTCTCCATCACAGTCACTGCCTCCCTCCTCCCCTCTCCAACCAAGAAAGGGGGACACTCAGGTTCCAACTCTGAAAACACCCCAAATACTACTAAGCAAACCCTGGTCTATGCATGACAAGCTACCATTTTTCATCCAGTAGAAGCAAAAGGGCAGGGAAAGCCTAATCGCCCCTTCTGGCGTCCCTTAGATGGCTGAGTCCTCGCTAGACACACATTTCAAGGTCAGCCCTACCTGAGTAGACCATGGCCACCTCCAGCTCTGAAGGAAGGTGGTAGCCACTCAAGAGAGTGACCCTGCAAGATGAAGCCCCCAAAGAGCGACCCTGTCAAACCAAAGCTCCATGGAGCCTTGGGAGCCCCATCTCCACCCATGGGTGTCAACACTGCCCCATATAGCAGAGCACAGCAGGTGGCCTGAGAGGGCGCTGAGAGCCCCATAGTGGAGAGGGGTCCGTAGAAAACCTGTTGGGCAGAGAACTCACCCCTCCAACCCCAACTGTTTGGTCAGCTTCTGCCCCTCTATGCTTCACATACTCTGTCCTGGAGTGGCTTCCTGCCTCTCGGGAACACAGGAAGCCAACATTGTTGGGATCTAAATGGCCTTTTCCTCCTGGCCTCGGGTCGGAAAATGAGCACAGAGCCTCCCTGTGCACCTGACCCTGGAGATAAAGGCCCACACTCCCAGCCCACCTCAGCTCCTTCCCTGGCTGCCCACCTGCCCACAGGACCTCACAGCCCTGCCCTGCCCTGCCTTGCCCTTCACGGCCTGGCCAGGACGTGTGTATGAGTTTATATCATGTGTCAACTTGGCTAGGCTGTGGTACCAGATATTTGTTCAATGTTATTCTAGATGTTTCTGTGAAGGGTTTCTTGTTTTGTTTTGTTTTGTTTTTGGATAAGATTAGCATTTAAATCAGCAGACTTTGAGTAAAGCTATTACATTCTATATGTAGGTGGGCCTTGTTCAATCAGTTGAGGGCCTGTATATAACCAAGACTAATCTCCCCAAGCAAGACAGAATTCTGCCAGCAGACTGTTTTGTTGTTGCTGTTTTTAACAATCTGCCTTTGGACTTGAATGGCCACTCTTCCCTGGATCCCCAGCCTAATGGCCTACCTGCAGATTTTGGGTTTGCCAAGCCTCCAGAGTTGCATGAGCCAATTTCTTATCATAAATATCAGCTATCCATCCAGCCATCCACACGACCCATTGGTTCTGTTTCTCTGGAGAACCCTGACTATTACAAGGAGTCTCAGGGGTGTGGGCATGGTGTGGTTCTGACATTGGAGCAAGAAGAAACATTCAGGTCATCCGATCCAATCATTTGCAAACTTTTATTTTTGCAGCCTAACTCTCACGCAGATGAACTCTTGTGTAGAATCTCAGTGATACTGGTTAATATTTACTTAATGCTTGTTATATGCCAGGCTCTGTTCTGAGCATGTTGTGTCTATTACCTCACTTAATGCCTGCAGTTACCCGGGGAAGGAGGTTTGCTGAGTGTCTCATGTTAAAAGCGAGGTAATCAAGGCTCAGAGAGGTGAAGCAATCTGCCTAAATCCTCACTAGTAAGGGGCAAAGCTGAGGTTTTAATCCAGGATGCCCGAGCCAAGTGCAAGACCACCACACCATCCTGCCTCTGGATATATTGAACTCCTAAAACCAGAGCTGCTTTGGTGGAAGCATGCAGGAGTTTCAAGGCCCCAGCCCCATAAGCCTTTCCCTGGATTTCCCCCTATTCCTACCCACTCAGGCCTCTAAAGCAGTGCCAAAGAACCTCACAGCTTCTTTGAAACTCCCTTTAGAACCTCTGCTCCAGTCCAGCTCCTCATTTAAAGAAATGGAAAAGCCAGGCCCAGACAGGTTAAGTATCTCACCCAGGGTCACACAGCAAGGCTGCCTCTGATGACTCCAAGGAGGTCCTCAGACACAGGAGAATCTGGGGTCCCCAGTGAAGTAACCCAGGAGAAAGGTCCTGACACCAAGTTTCTCCAAATCTAGCCAGTGAGGGCTTCTGAGTAGGCTTGTGCCATTAAGGGTTGGATTGTCTTCCTCAGGTGCTTCCCACTTTGCGGAAACCACCCCCACCTTCCAGGCTGACCAGAGGCATTGAGAAGGGAAGGAGTCTAAGTCAGGGCCTCCATCTAGGTCTGGATGTCAGTCCTTGGGCTCTTAAGCTGGTATTCTGGTCTCTTCCCTTGGGTTTCAGCCTCGCAGGAGGCCAGGGGCCTTGGGCAAGGCCCTAGACTCTCTAGAGCACGGCCTCCAGGGATGTATGGGAAACCCACTGTTTGAATTGAGGAGCTCCTACACACCTGTCCACATCGACCCTACATATGCCTTCCCTACTGAAGCCCACCAGGAAAATCTCTGCTAAGTCAGAAGCGGCCTTTCATCCATACCTCTGTGTCAGCTTTGCCACCATGCTCTGTGACTGTTTGGCGGCATGTCTGTCTTCCCAGGTCAGGCCCTGGGTCTTGGCCCCAATGCCTGCACAGCATCCGACCTACAGGGGCTCAGGTCATCAGTATCAGATGGATGCTCATGTGCATGCAGGAGGTGAGGCAGCAGCCTCCATTGGGGGAGATAGCTAGCCTTCACAGACACCAACAAGGGAATTTTCCAGGCCTTCTCACTGTCTGGGCCTCAGTGAGCATTCTTGGTCCAGCCCCTTATCCACAGATGAGGAAACTGAGACCTGAGAAGCGGAGTAATTTACCTGAAGTCACAACAGCTTTGTGAGTGGCAAGGCCAGAAATAGAGCCTGGGTCACTAATGGTGGCCCTGGGCCGCTTCTCCTGCCATTGTCTCATCCACTTCTGTCTCCCTCACAGGGAGCCTTAGTCCCTAACACTACTAACCATTCACAGCCACACACAGAACCTCAGTGTTCCTCACAATAGCCCCCTGCAAGGCGCGGGACAGGGTTTATCATTAACCCCATGGTATATGGGAAGAAAAGGGCTCAGTGAGGTAGGAGACTGGCTGAGGTCATGTGGTGACCTCTTCGCCTATATATCTGTCACGCTTACGCCCATGTCTCACCACCTTAGTTCTTCGCCTGCCTTATTGGTCCTTGGGTCCCCATTACCAGGACTAGGCTTCAGGTTCTGTGACTCCCTTCCCCTGTCTCACACCCCACTCCTTGCAGCCATATTGCATTAAACAGTAAAATGCAGGAGGGTGAGAAGGGGAAGAACCATTGAGGTTATAGAGCAGGGTGGCCAGAGGGGGCGGGGTAAATGTCCCTGTCTCTCTAGATCTAAAAAAGTGTCCTCTCTGTCCCCAGCCTAAAGCAGTTTCCCTCAACATTGCAGGCCTCATGGAGACTGTAAATTCAGAGGCTTGATGTTCTACACACCCCACCCACCCATCACCCCTGGCTGCTAATTCAGAGAGTTCCCACGTTGTGTCCCACGATGACATGAAGACAGGAAGAGGAACCCCTTTCGGTTGGGCTTGGTAAGTAAAATGTGGCCTGGGTTTTAGTCCACATTTGCCCCCTCGTCCAGGGAACAACCGTACCTGGTAGCTCTGGATGGATAGGTAGATGGGTGGATTGATGGATGGATGGATGGATGGATGGATGGATGGACAGATGGACAATGGCTAAGAGAGGGGGTCCATCCATCTCATGCCACCACAATCTCCTGGTTCCAAAGCAGAAAGTTGGCCCATTGCAGCAGCTCCCCCACCTAAGCCCAAGTGGCCCCAACCCTGTCCCCAGGCCTGTGACCCCAACCCTCTTGCTGAGGACACACATGCGACCTGTAAAGCTGGGAGTCGTCTGTCTCCCCCTTGCTGGGCTGACCCCTGCTCCTTGCCCGGCCCAGTCCTGACACCTGGTGGTGCCTCTGCAGGGTGGCCCTGGCTTTCTTCCCTCTTCTCACTAAGTCACCCAGAGCTACCAAACCAGCCTGGCAGCCCACTGGCCACCTGCCCTCCACTCTGGTTCACACCTGGCAGGGCCAGGTTCTGAACAGGGTGAAACCAGGGTCATCTCTGTTCACGGTTGGGAGCCTTCCATTCACATGGGGTCAAACTCCCTCCTCAACCCAAGCCCTCAGGCCAGGTCAACGGGGGGTGGTGGGGGGCAAGGACCACAGACTATCACAGAACATAAGGCCAGCAGCGTGCCCAGGGTCTCACAGGGAATGTGCTCGGACTTCCTTCTACTTCACCCGCCTTCAGGGCAGCGATGGGGGCCACTGGAGTGAAGGGAAGGCACACTGGGGAAGGAAGGAAAGAACTGGGGGGAGGGTCAGGGGCTAACTTAAGCAGGTTCTCGGGGCGGGGTGGTGGTACAAGCAAAATTAAAATAAAAAATAAAAAAAAAAAACCTCCGTCCTCAGCAGTTCCTTCCAGACTTCTCCCAGCTCCCACCCTAAACCGCCACCTGACCCAGCCAGAATTCCTAGGTGGAGGGTGACACCATGTGGCTGGTTTTGGTATTACAGACATTCCCATTGGCTCCCTAAACTCAACCCTTCTTCCTTAAGGACTATAAACCTCTCTCTGCCCTTTGGCTATAGCGGGCCTTGCCTGGAATGCCTTCCATACACACGTTCACACACACACACAGTCACCCCTACACTTCCATCCACCCAGACCACACTCCAACACCCAGCTGAAACTCCTGGTCTAGAAGCCTTCCCTCCTCCAGAGCACACAGCCCTAAAAACCCTACCCTGACCCAGCCAGCTGTGTGCCTTGGCAAGAGACTCACTTACTCTGAGCCTTGGTGTACCCATCTGTAAAAGAGGAGGACACGAGCACCCTCCAGATGCCCTGAGCAATATACGAGATCGTGCGCACAAGCCGTCTAGCATTAAATGTTTCTTTATTGTTCACTAGGCCCTGTGGCCTGGCTTCCCAGCTCCACGAGGACTGTGGCATGAAGGGGAGGAAGGGGAGAGTCCAGGTGAAGCTAAGTTCCAGGGCAAGCAGGAGCCCGGCCCCTTTGGCATACCTGACATTCTTGACATTTCGGGAACTGTGCAAGGTGCAGCTGGTTTAAGCTTGGACTTGAGGGTAGGGAGAGGTGAGTTAAAGAGCTGGCAAGGGGTGGTGTCCTGCCAGGCCTCAGCCACAGGAAGGGGCCTGTACTTTGTCTGGAGGGTAGTGGGGGCTCCCAAGGCTTCACCAGGGGACTGCTATAACTAGATCCACATCAAGTCCCACTGCAAGCTGGCACGGAGGGTGGATTGGAGAGGCTGGGTCAGGGGACAGGAGGCAAAGAGGCTGCAGTCAGTCACCCAAGTGAGAAATGCTGGCAGCTCAAAATGGCTGCAGAGAAGCTCAGTGACTCAAGCTGTGTTGGGGGGTGCCGGTGAATGCTGGGAGGTGGGGGTGAAGGAGAGGGAGGCATGTGGTGGGGCAACTGGGTGAGTGACAGTGTCAGTCACTGAGATTGGGTGTAGGAGCCACCTGCTGATTTCACTGTGTGATGTGGGACAAGACACCGGCTTCTCTGGCAAACAGCCAAACCCCAGGCTATTCTAGGAGCGCGTGAAAACAATGATTGCAAAAGCCTGGCAGCCAGCAGGCCCTTCCCCAAGTCTGACTTAGGACTCATCAAGCTCATCCATAAGCTGCCACAGGAGGAAGACTGTAGCTTGGTGTCTTTGTAACACTCCTAGTGCCAGGCACACAGCACTGACACCATCCAAATGCTAACCAAATGACCTCTACGTATCATCTACATGCCCTCCATGTGCCACCCACATACCTCCCACATGCCAACACATACTATCCACACCTTACACATGCCAACACATGCTATCCACACACCTCACGTGCCGACGCATACTGTCCACACACCTCCCACATGCCAGCACATGCTATCAGCACACCTTACACATGCCGGCACATACGATCCATACGTCTTCCACGTGCCATTCTCAGGCCATCTGCATGCCATCCACACTTTCTTCATGCCATCCACACATGTTATACTGGTCATCCACACACAAACTACATGCCATTTCCATGCTACCCCTCACCTGCCATATGCCAGCCACACACATCCATATGCTTGCCATCAGTGTGCTCGGCATTGCCCCTCAAAAGAGAACCAGGCACCAGATAGGGACCCTAAAGACACCCAGAAAGCCTAGTCCCAGCCTGACCTGCCCCAGGCCATCTCCAGTCCCATGAAGACATGCTCTCCATTGGCTGCTCACCTTTGCAGGTGCAACCCTCCCGGGTGATGACCTGCCGGCAGATACCACAGGGCTTCACCTTTTTGAAGGTCTTCACCTTGAAGTGGTGGGTCTTGGGGGCCTCCAGATCCTCTGGCTGTGGGAGGAAAGGCATAATGATCAGGCCTGAGCAGAAGGTTAGGGTCCCAGGAAAGGAGTTAGGAGGTCTGGAGAAGATACAGGCAAGGATTAGGGAAAAGGCAAGAGCCCCTTCAGGCATGAAAGGCCTAAGCCCATTTCTGGAAGGAGGCTCCAGAGAAAGAGAAAGCTGTGGGTGGGACCCAGACCCCCAGGTGGGGTCAGTGTACTGGGGCCCAGATGACAACTGGAGACCCCAGCATCCAGGGATCACAGGCCCCTCCATGGTTTCTTAGTCACTTTCTTTATTTACTTCAGTAACAAAGTGCACTCATTCAAGTGTATTGTTCAATACAATTTTACATATTTATGCCTCATATAAGCATACCCCCGAAGGCTCCCTCATGGCAGTCCTAGTCAGTATCCCCCAAGGTAAGGACAACTGTGACTCCTATCACCAAAGACTGATTTTGACAAGTTTTTAAACTTCATATGAAGGGAATTATACTGTACATACTCTTATGTCTGGCTTCTTTCACACAGCCCTACTCTGTGAGATTCATCCATGTGGTTGGTTGCACAGAGCAGTAGCTCCTTCCTTTTCCTTGCTGTGTAGTATTCCACTGGGTGAATAAAGCCAATTCATTTATCCATCCACTGTTAACAGTTTTACCCATATGCACAGAATGCCATGTCCCTTGATTTCCTCTCATCCTCAATACCATCCCCTGACCCAGCCCAGAAGGCTTCTTCCATCTTTATTTTTATTTTTTATCCTTTGCATTAGGAAAATCTTGATATGTTAAACATCCTATTTAAAACTACACTACCACACACATGAGATGAGAGGCAGGTTGGCAGTCCAAGCCTTCTTTGTATCTGATCCACCGTGAGCTCCCGGACCAGTCACCTGCCCTCCAATACCACAGGCCTCAGTTTTCTCTTCTGGACATCTCAAGGTGGGGCACCACACCCCTCAAGCCCTGATCATCTGTCCTTTGTAACAATGCATGGGAACACACTCTAGGTGCAAAACCCTGCACCTATGCTGTTTATAACCACCCTCCTCCCACCTGCAGCCCCCAGCTCAGGCTCAGCCGGGGGGGGGGGAGGTCCCCCATTCAGAAGACTCCCCAGAAAGTTGTCCCTGCCTACAGGCACCATTCCTCTGCAAGGCGCCTCACTCAGGTGACTAACCTGGCTCAGTTCCCTGCTCCAGCAGCAGGGGCCAGCAGAACACAGAGATTAACAGCTCCCGCCCTCCCCCTCTCCCAGGCACAGAGCTTCCTGACACCATTTGTACGCACTTGGACACACACAGAGACATGCTCGCAAACCTGCAGTGCCAGGGAGAGGGTTCTGCTCTTCCCAGCGTCCCTCTTGCACCCTGTCCTCAGAGCCTCCTAGCTCTGGGACAGGGGCTAGAGGGGGCAACTTGTGTGTTCAAAGGGGGAAGGGTGACAGTCTCCCACAAACCCAGCATGTCCAGGACTATCTGAAGACACTGTAGTGATGAGTCCTGGGGAAAAGAGACTGAGCCACGAGACACACAGAGAGAAAAACAGACAAAACGAGAGAAAGACAGCCCTGGCTGGTGTGGCTCAGTGGATTGTGCGCCAGCCTGAAAACCAAAAGGTCTCTGGTTCAATACCCAGTCAGGGCACATGCCTGGGTTGCATTCCAGGTCCCCAGCTGGGGGCGCTCAAGAGGCAATCCATCGATGTATCTCTCACACATGGCTGTTTCTCTCTTTCTTTCTCTCCCTCTCCCCCTCCCTCTAAAAATAAATGAAAAATGTATTTTTTTTAAATGAGAGAAAAACAGACAGCCAGAGTGACAAAGAGGCAAAAAGAGAGAGAGGCTGAGAAGCAGAGACAGACATACAGAGGGACACAGAGAGACGGGGAGAGAGAGAAAGAAAAGAGACAAAGACAGAGTAAACAGAGACAGAGACAGACAGACAGAGAAGACAGAGAAAAGCCACAGGGAGTCCGTGGAGAGGGGGGAAGAGACCAAGATAAAGGCAGAGACAAAGGACGCGCCAACAAGCCCACACAGAGAACGCAGCAGATTAGATAGAAACTCACAGAGACTATAAAGGGAATCCGAGAATCAAAGGGGGGCGGACAGACAAAAGGACACAGGAGCCAACTTGAAGGGACCCCCAAAGGCTAAATCTGGGAAGATCTGAGCATCAAAATACATAATGACAGGAATGGCTTAAATGAACCCATTCCGATATGCGAAATAATTGGATAAATGGAAAGATGAGGAACAGAGTATTTACAAGTCTCCAAGCACCTCCCCACGTCATACTTGTAAATTACTGGCAGACTCCACTTTAATCAAGTGATCAAAGTTAACATCACCAGTAATGGGATGAACAGAGATTGTGGGCAGAGAACACAACAGCACTTTTGCAACATTCCTGCCAAAGAGACATAAGCCGAATCTAATCAGGAGGGAACATCAGACCAGCCCAAATTGAGGGACAGTCTACCAATTACATGATTTGGAATCTTCAGAAGTGACAAGGTCGTGAAAGTCAAGGCAAGAACGAGGAGATTTACAGACTGAAGGAGCCTGAAGAGACATGCCAGCCAAATACTGGCTGGTTCTCAACCGTAAAGGGCATCCCTGGCCATAAGGACATCACTGGCCACACTTCTGTGGGGTCTGAGGATGAGATGTTAGTCACGTATCAATGTTGATTGCCCGACTCTGATGGCTGCATTGGGTTAGGTGGGAGAAAGTCCTTGCAGGAAAATCGGGAAAGTATTTAGGGGTGGTAGGTAAGTCAGCAACTTAACTCTCAAACAGCTCAAGGAAAAAGACGGTCTTCCCATTGTATTTGCAACTTTTCTGAACTTTGATAGTGTCTCAAAATTTAAAGAGACAGGCAGACAGATAGAGATGGTGGGAGGCAGGAGGGAGCAGAGGCAAAGCCCAGGGCAGAGGTGGAGAGAGTGGAGGGTGACACAGACAGGCGTGGGTGCTGGGAGCCCCGCAGTGTCCCCTGTGGCTAGGTCAGGCAGCAGGGCCTGGGTTCTGAGATTCCAGAGAGCTGGGTTTTAGGAGCGGTGCTTCCAGCTTCCTCTAAGGGTAGATTGAGGGTAGTGAGGGGTAGGGCACTGCTCAGCTCTGGACGTCCGTCACTCAATGTCCCCATGCCTCAAAGAGGGGCAAGGGAGTCCCCGCCATTCTGAGGTCTCACCTCGCCTCTTTTCCCATCTCAGTTCCCATCTGGCAGCCTTCGGGATGACCTCTGTCACAGACATTCCATTAGGGGGCCCAGCCCAATGTCAACTGCAACAGCCCAGGCCTAGGGTGGGCAGAAGGGCAGGGAGGGGACTTGGGGTTCGATTTAGGGCCTGTCTGGGGAGGCAGGCAGGAAGCCCTAAAGCTCCATCGTCTCAGTCCTATTCTGGCGCTTCCAAGCCTGCCTCTCCCACCCCACTGAGTCAGGCAGAACACCCCATTCCAGCTTATACCCCAGACTCTCTGCCTACAGCCCAAATCTAGCCCTTCCCCCAAAGCCCAGGGAGAGGCCTCCTGCCCAAAGCGTAGTTGGGGAAGTGGAATCTCACGAAAGAGGGTCCTGGCTGCCCAGTAAACAGATGGGGAACAGGCAGAGCCTTCCACGCTGACAAGCGAACGCCCAGGCTTCTCCCCTGAACCCTGGGCTGGCCTGCTCAGCCCCATGAAACCCAAGTTTACAAAACCTCTCCCTGCATGGGCTTGGAGAGCAGAAATGGGGTTTCAGATACACTCTCAGGCCTCGCTCACAGCCTCTATAGGTAGCTCCTGGGCGATGGGCCAGTACACTTCCATCCCTGGATCCCACCCCACCCTGCTTTCTGGCTCAGGGGACACTAAGATGGGAGTCCAGAGACCTGCTTTCTATGATGATGGCCTTGAGAACATCAGTGGCCTTCTCTAGGCTTCAAAGTCCCCAAATGAAAATTAGGGGGGTAGACAGAGTAGGGGGAACAGTGGGCCAGTCTGAGATGGAGGGACAGGGGGAGCTGAGGGCAGGACATGCTGGTGCTTACAGAGAGCTGAATGTCTATCGAGATACTATCCTTCCATGAGAGCCTGGTGGCAGAAAGACCAGCTCGGCCACCCCCAAGCAAGTGGCCCCAGGCTGTAACCTTGACTATGTCCAGTTTTCGCTTCCCTGGGTTTCAAAAGGGGTGGCTGGTGATCTTGTTGGTAGGGTCGCCCACACAGGTCTGCAGGGTTCTAGGATGTAGGAGGAGAAAATCTAGGCTGATTGAGCCTCTTATCTTCAAATACCTGAAGGGACTGTCATTCTAAGAGAGCACCAGAAGTGACCCTTGAAGGCCAAACAAAGCCCAGCGAGCAGAAGCTGTGAGGATTCTAGGGGGGAAGAAGAATTTCCCCACAGTCCAATGGTAAAATTTTGATGAAAAAGGAACACAGGGGTCTGGTACCTATCCTGCCCTCACCCAGGGCTACTCTGCAGGTATAGGCAGAGGGTGTGAATGAGCCCAGAAAGTGCAGAGCTCCACTGCTTGTTATACCAATGACTGCCATTTTCCTGACAAGTAGCAGACAGCCACGCCAAGGCCAAGCACTCCCCAAGGCCAAGCACTCCCCAGACCCTTCTTTCTGGATTAACTCCTAACGGATTTGGGGAGATGCCGGGACAGAGATGGCACTGCCACAGAAGAAGCTGCCAGGTAGTCTTCAATGCTCACCACCCTCCGGAGCCAGCGCCGGGACAAGGAAAGTGATCTCAACCCAGAAGTGATCCTGCCCCATCCCCTAAGTCCAGAGCCCTGGCTCTGTGACAGGCCCACTCAGCATCAGAGGGCTTTCCTAGCCCTCAGGGGGAACCTCTCCCTCCCAGCCTTCACTCAGCCAAGCCCGCCCGCCTGCCTGCCTGCCTGCCTGGCGCAGGAGGCACATCCCAGCCAGAGGGGTGGGGCACATCTGGCTGGGACCGCCTTGGCAGGAATCCTCAGCCCTGGGGTGGGAAGGGCTGTTGGTTCCTCCCTGCCCCCTGGGGGCAGAGCTGGTTGGGGGTGGGGTGGAGACAATGATAACCCTATTGGTCCTTCTGCTCACGAGATCCTGCATCCTCTCCAAGGAACTTCACCGGCCCTGCCCCCACTAGGCTCCCTGTGCCCAACATGAAGATCCCTGGATGATGTGGCAAGAAGCCAGAAATCTGTGAGCCAGTGAGCCTTGTGAAAGAGTCATTAAAACACAGGCCTAGGACAGACCTGGCAGGTCAGCTCTGCCCCTCACCCTGCCTCCTGGCCTTCCAGTCCTCCGTGTCTCGTCTCTGTCTCATGACCTTGGGGTGGGACGCCAGGACCTGGTTGGCATCAGCCATTATTTCTATGGAGAAGACTTGTACTCCCAATGGAGCTGTAAGCTGGCCTCTGGGGGTCCCCTGAGCACCTCAAATGCAAGCTACCCCCAAACACCACATTACTTTCACATACACACCAAAGTTCCTTACCCGGTCACCCCCTTCCCACAATCCCCTAGCCAGCTAATGTCCTGTGTCCTGCCCGTGTTCTTGGTCACTTGGGGTGGAAAACTCTGAATCACTCTCAACCCCTCCCTGCCCTCCACCCTCCAATCCAACCAGTTGCCAGACTCTGTGAATTTTGTTTCCTAAGCATTCTCTTGGCCTTCCTGTGCTTTTTAACCCCATAGCCTTTGCCCTATTGGAGGCCTTGTCAGTTCTGCCTAGGACTGCGGCGACAGCCTCCAGGACCCGCCGACGCTGGGCCGCTCTCTTCCCCACACAGCCTCTACGCAGCCTCTATGGAGCACAGCTCTCTGAGGTTACTGGCACTACTGCTCACCCCAAAATGCTCCCATGCCTCCCCGAATTCCCGGGAGCCAGCAGGGAAAGCAGCCTTGGGCCATACCCAGCTGACCTTGAAGTGTCAATCCCCACATCTCACTCCCCAACTCCCTAACCTGCACCCACCTCTGAGCCTCTGATGTGCTGTTCCCGCTTCCCACAATGCCCTTCCTCCCCACCCCCCACCCCCCCATACCCCCTTAGCTTGTAAGCTTCTAGGTATCCTCCAGGGTCTCATCCAAACCTCATCCCCTCAGGGAGCTCTTCCCAGGACCACCCCCTCACCACCACCACTGCCAGAATCAATATCCCCATCGCTGTCTTCTTTTTCTATTTGTTTCAAAACGTTAAAAGCTTCTGAAAAGATGAATTCACATATGCCTTTTGCTAGAGTCACCGACTGTTAACATTTTACCACTTTTGCCAGCTCTCTATCTCTGTGCCCTGCCTAACCCCAATATAACCATCACACTTAAGGAAATTCAACACCAGGACCATACTATTATCTAGCATTCAGTTCATATTCTAATTTCTCCTTTGGCCCCAATAGAACCCATTATAGTTGGGTCTTTGTTTTGGTCTTATTTTGGACTTGGGACCCAATCAAGATCCTGTATTACTTCGGTTGCTGGGTTTCTTTCATCTGCTTTAATCCAGAGGCCTCCACCTTTTGATTTTTCTTTTATGACACTGATGTTTTTGTAGAGCCCAGGCTGTTTTGCAGAATGCCCCTCAGTTTGCACGGGTCTGGTCACTTCCTCATGACTCAGGCTTTGAGTCCCCAGGCATCCCTGCCTGTCCTCAGTGATGCCTTCTTGGTGCTCCACCACAGCACTTGATGCAAGTGACTCCCTCCTGCTCCCCGCACATGGCTAGGTGGCCCCGGGCAAGTTGCTTAAGCCCTGTCTGCCTCACTTTACCAACCTATTCAATGGGCTAATACCCCATGGCTGTTGTGAGGACCAGAGAAGGCGATGCCTGAAAAGCAGCGCCTGACACATAGCCAGCGTGGCCCGTGCTTCGTGTTGTCATTCTCTGTGTGCACCCTGGACTAGCCATGGGGCAGCCTGCCTCCATGTACTTCTGCTCCATGTCCCCTGTGACCCAGAATAGCATGCTCCTGAAACAAGTATGAAGGAACGAATCCAATGGCGTTGTTGCCACCTGTCCCCCAGTGTAATGACACCCCGCTCCCACTGACCTACCCTCAGGGAAGATAACACAAGGTCACCCACTTCACTACCTACAGACACCAGGTGCTGGCATCGCCTGACTGAAGAGAAAGCTCTTTGAGTCTCTCTGAGGAGCCCTGGACCTCCACGGGAGGGCAGAGGGCAGAGGGCAGAGGGCGGCACTGAGTCCCTCCCCATGTGACAGAGGAGCACATGGAAACTCGGGGAGCCCGGGATTCCATCTAGTGACTGTTCCTGAGCTGAAGGATCTCTCTCCATCAGCCTGCTCTCGCTGTCTCTCTCCACCCTGCCCCCTTGGCTTTTTCATAAACCACGTCCCAACATTTCTGAGCAACAAGTCCCAAGTCCCTTTTTGTGCCCAAAAGTGAAATCATCTCCTGGAGTGGGAGGTCTCAGAGAGGGGATAGTATGAGCCTCATTAATGGGCTGGGCGCCATGGTGAGAGGCTGGCACGGATCCCTCACTGGCTCCTCACGATACCCTGCCATGAGGCTGAGGAACTTGTGCTGGGACAGACACACACAGGCAAGGCAGGATGGAGCTAAGGTTCACATCCAGGTCTGTCTGAGGTAGGGTCCCACATCATTACCCACTGCACCGCTGCTACTTCCCACAGTGCATCAACTGCTGCCTGTCGGTGGCCATCGCAAGAAGACCTGACAGTCATATCATCAGTGTCCCTCTGTCCAAAGGCCATCTTCTGGCCAGCTCAGCCCATCTTATCCATCCTCAGTTATTTTCACTTCCTGCACTTGGATTTTGAGTTCTCAGCTTTCACCTTTGGGTCTAGTTTAAAGTTCATCTCCAAGAGGTCTTTCCTGATACCTATTCTCTTCCCCAATCCAGATTAGGTCCCCCCCTTAAGGGCCCCCACAGGTTCCCTCTCGGTAACATCCATCTCATCCCAACTATCAGCTCAGTAACTGCAAGCTTCTTGAAGAAGGTCGGCACCCCATAATCACTTGTGAGGTGGAGGGACCAGTCCGTGGGTGGGTGTGCAGATAGCTCGATGACTGGACGGTTTCTTTATCACAGTCCTTCCCCAGGAATGGTACCCCTGGGTCCCCCAGCAATCCCCTCAGCTCAGAGCTCCAATGCTCCCAGCCCATACCCTCTCTCTTTCCAGGAACCCAGCGGCCATGTGGCCTTGGGCAGGGGTCGCCTTCCCCATGGCTGGAAACTGGAGCTAATCGTCTCTTCCTGTCTCAGAGGTTCCAATGAAACTGTAACAGGCAAGGAACAGAAAGGGTAAATAACTTTACATACACACAGCTACAAAGTAGCAGAGCCGGGATTTGGGCTGAGGCAGGCTCACTGAAGAGTCTGGGCCGGACCACTGTGCATGCTGCCTGCAGAAGGCCTGCCTTTCCTGGGCCCTCAGACCACTCTCATGACCCCATTCGCACCAGCCCAGCATGCTCTGCCCTGAAGTATTCCCAGAATGGACAGCCCTAGGTGGAGAAGCAGGAGACCAGGATCCTGGTTCTGACTCTAATTTACTGTACAGCCTTAAAAAATGTGCATCATATACTAAAAGCTATCACTTCTCAAGCTCATACTGTGTGAGACACTTCTAAAAGCGTGTGTGCATGGGCTCACTTGAAACCTAACATCCCTATAGGAAGGTGGGGCAAGTGAGGCGCAGAGATGTCAACTACTTGCCTAAGGTCACACAGCTACCACATGGCAAGGCCAGGATGACACCCAGGCACCCCACTCTCAGCCAACACGCTCTATCTCCTCTGAACACTGCTGAAACACAGTGTGCCATTTCTTCCTGACTTTGTGCCTCGAGTGTCACTTTGTAAAACTTTGCAAAAGGAGGGTTTTATGCCAGACCCTGGTGAGTGACATGCAGCCCAGCCTAGCTCCCCACACTATGGTCAGGAGGGCCCAGATGGACACAGCCCTCACAGGCAAATAAAACTCCAGAAAGAGTGAGTTCAGGGCCAAGGGGTCAGACTGGGGTCAACGTGGCAGCAACTGCACCCCAGGAGTCTGGGGTCTCACGTGGACCCTTCTGACAAAAATGTGTGCTTAACCCTGGAAAGGACACCAGCTCCAGGAAAGAGAGCACTTCATTGTCTGCAGCTGGAAGTGGCCTCCCAAAATAACACCCAAGCTTCTGTAAGGTCCAGAAAAGTCAACTGACCAGTCTGAGGCCACACAGTTCACTCAGGGCAGGGCCAGGGCTATGCTTAGTCCTGTGGCTCTTTCAGCCCTGCCCGAATAAGCCCGTTCCCAGTTCCCGAGACCAGAGCAAGCTCCTCTGGAAGGAAGAGCCTGCAGCTCTGACTCCATCAGCACAAACACCATAAAGCCTTGATTAAAAGGCATGTAATTATTTTCTAAATAACCCATACTTGAATACATAATAGCAAATGCGAGCAATTGCTGAGAAAATCAAGTTATGCATAATATATCCCTACGCGCCTCGGCTAATAATGTGCTTTTTATTCCTAGAGCTTGTTAAAACCGTGTGCTACAGAAATATTCAAGAAAATATTCAAGAAAAGAAGGGTTTTACCCAAGACTTCCCATCTGGTACATGACAGAACTAGACTGAGCCTAACTCTGCTGGGTGACCAAGTCCACTCTCGTCCTACCACCAGGTGCCTCTCCAGGCAGAAACAGCCCTTTGACAAAGTCTCCAGGGGCCTCCGTGCCCCCTTTCCATAACTGGTGCCATCTGTTTACTCCCTGCCACAAACACACACCCCACCAAGGCCCACCCAGGAGGGAGGAAGGTGACCGGTCCAACTGCCTTGGGCAGCTGGAGGAGAGGACAAGAACCCTTGACCTGGCCAGGACTGTACCCCAGATATGTCCAGTCCACACTCCCCCAAACTCTGGCCCACCCTGGCGATGGGCATCCAGGCACAACTCCTCTGTCAGCCCACTCCCTCCAGCCTCTTCCCATCCCCAGAAGAAAAGTGCCCCGCTAGGCTGTCCCACAGAGCTGGGGAAGGAAAGGGGCCGCGATGGCCCTAGGAGAGAGGGTAGGAAAAAGAGCGAGCGGAGGGGCTTAGAGAAGCTCAAAGTGGCAGCACCCACGCCTGCCCTGAGTCCCCAGCACCCTCTCCCAGCTCTTAGGGAGGGCAGTCACATCATGGGGCACTCATGCATACCTCCCGGCAATGCCCCTTCATTGTCCTCATTCCACCTGTGGCAAAACGAGGCTCCCCAGGGTGAAATACTTCTCCCACCGCCCCTCAGCCAATGCGGCCCTTTCTGCATCCACAGCGGCAATCACCCTGAAAGTCTAACTGCCATCCTACCCACTGTAGGGCTTCCTCACTGCGCACCTCCGTCCCCAGCACAGTCCGCAGGCCTTCCAGAGCCTGTTGGAGGAAGCCTGAAGGGTCTGGAGAGACGGACTTGGTCAAGGATCCCTCTTACAGATGGGAACACCAGCCCAGCAAACCACGGATGCACCCTCTGCGCAGAACGCTGCAGGCACTTTCAAGCTACGGTTCAGACCCATCGCCACACCTGAGTCTCACACTCCACTCAAACCCGCTCAGTCCAGCTCTTCCCCCGCCCCTCCCTTCCCTGCCCAAAGCACACCTGACTGCCCAAATGTGATCTCCCACCACTGTCCTCAGCCTGGGCTAAGAAAGGGCTCTCCCGAGGACTGGTGGGAGCACAGAATGGGGCAGGAAAGGCCACATCTGGATTCCAGGCCTGAAGCCTCCTCCCCCAGACCAGCCATCAAGCTCTCAGAGACCAACATTACCCTCGGCCAGGGATGACTTCCTCGCCCTCCTGACCCTTGTGCATGCCTTTGCCAAGACAGCCACGGAGACCCCTGAGGAAGGGGTCTCCAGTCCCTGCCCCCACCCTTCCTGCAGCAGTCAACTCTCTCCCAGCCCCCCTGTACCCAAACTGGCCTCAAGACTTTTAACCCTCACCATGGGGCCCCCAGACCCTGCCTGCCCACCACTCAGGCACCCTCGCCTCAACTCATACCTCCCTGAATCTGGGAACAAGAAGGGGAAATGAAGAGGCAATGGCTTCCTCCAGGGTGGGAGGTCGGAGGGCATGAAGAAGGGATGGCAGCAGGCAGAAGCTGAAATTGGGTCTAGAAGGGATAAAAGCGATGGGATCAGGGCAGAACTCTCCCCCACCACGGTGTTTTTTCATTTTCTAAGTCAATATCTCCCTGTTCCTCAGGCCTCTACCACTGCCCCCTCCTCAAACTCTAGGGCTGAGCAACTAAGGGGGTGAAGAACTTTCACCCCAGTGTCCAAGTGGGGGTAGGAGCAGGAGCCTCCAAAAAGAAACAAACTTCCCAGTGGCTTCCTTCTCCTTACAGCTCCTGGACTCAGCTGGGGGTGAGGCCAGTGGGGTGGGGGTGGGGGTGGGGGGTACTGACGGTAGAACCAGGGCCTGGGCGCTGTTGATGGGGAAGGACAGAGGCTGAGGGTCTGCGCGAGGGTGTTTGTCCTTCAGTCCATCAGAGGCAGAGAGGCCCCCACCTACACCACCAGTCCCTCTCAGCCTAAGGATAAGGGGGTAAAGGGGGCTGCAACATCCTAGCTGAAGCAGCCAGACCTACCCAGAGCATGCAGGACAGACAGATCCACGTCATCTTCGGTGGATCCTGAGCTCAGGCCACATCCGGGGTCTGCAAACGACCCTCTTGAGCTCTCAGTCCCTTGAGCAGGCAGCAGAAAGCTCTGAGTCCCAGGCTGCTGCTCCAGCGTAGCCAGCATCTGTGGGCCTCTGGCCCTGCCTGCCTCCAGCTCACCCTCCCTCCTTCTCCTCCTCCTCTCCCCCACTCCACCCCCTTGTCCCAGCCTCCCGTCTCCTCCCTCCTCCCAGGCTCCACTGGTGGCGGTGAGGGGCCAGAAGCCCTGCTTTGCAGGGGGTGTGAAGAAGATAGGGCAAAGGGGCAACTACTGGAGACAGGCCCCCACCACCACCAAGCCACCCCCCGACCCTGCACACCCCACTCCCAGACACACCACCCCTGTGAGCCCCCAAAGCTTCTCCTGCCTTCTGATCGGTGCTGGCAGGCCTGGAGTCCACTCTCTTCACTGCAGACCCCTCCACTCCAAACCACTGATGAATGGACAGACAGATGCGGGACAGCACGCTCTGCGTACCCTGGGGTTCCTTGGCACTGTCCCATCTCCAAGTACACTCACAGGCCCTCCTGCCTTTGGAACACACACCCATTTGCACACTCGGCTACGGGCCTTAACACAAGAGAAACCAGGCCTGAGACTGCAGGAGAATGGCCCAGCCCCCAAGCTGTGCATTTCGTTCCAATTTTTTTCCCACTTTTTTTCCTTCTTTCTTTCTTTTCACCAAACATCTGTCCCAGCCCTTCCTGCCCTTCCTAAAGGGAGCCCCGCTCCAGGCTCCCGCGAGAGTCTGTTTTTCTTGACTGTACCCTGGGCCAACATTTGGTTTGCATTTCCCCACTTCCTCCTCCACCTCCCGTCTCCCCCTCCCGGGGCCCAGTTTTCACCTCCCACCATTGTACCGCCTACTTCTCCCCATAGTGTCCCCCTGCCCTGCCCGCCAGTCCTCCCCTCCCAACTACCCCCTCCTTTAGCCCAGGGGCAACAGTTGGGGTCCAGAGGGTGGGAAGGAAAGGGGTGCAGAACCCAAATGTGTTCCCAGGAAGCCCTGCAGGGAACTGTAGCAAGACCTGCCCAGGCCTTCATTGTCTCGAGCCCCGTGCACACATCTCAAAAAACTTTCCCCTTGGAGTTCTGGCCAGGCTGGACCAAGTAAGGGTGGGGTGGGGCTGGTGAATCACCAGCTCTGTGTTTTGGAGCTTTCCAGGGGAGGGCAAGAGGACTCAGCCCCACCCCCTTCTGCAGACACACACACCAGGCCACACGGTCCAACTCACATAAACACACAAAAGGCCGAAGACAGGGCCCCACCCAGAGTAGGCACTCTGAGACCGTTTTCTTGGACTGAGTAGCTTGGCCAGAAAGTCCTTCTGTTTGAGCTCCCAACAGACACATGAGTGTGCTGTACGTGCCCTGGGCCACATGTACAATGGGGTATAGATCCCCTGCCTCTCTCCCCCACTCACCCAGAAGCAGGCCCTTGTCACTCTCTGTCAGCACCACACAGTGCAAACCCAGGGTTGGGTCTCTGCTACTGGCCTCTCCACTCAGGTAGGCCTGCCCAGCCAGGTGCACTGGCTCCCAGCCCATAGTCCAGCCAAGAAATCTACCTGGGAAACCCCAGAATGAGAGGGAAACATTCACACTTCATCTGGGGAAAGGCTGGGACCTGCGGTCATACAGGCTGTGCACAGCTCAAGGGACAGGCACGCTCTTGCTTAGTGACATGCTGAGAAGCCGGGAGGACACTGAAGCATGGCTCTCATTCCGGTCCTTCCTGGCCCAGGTGCCAGAGTTAAGTGTCTTTGTTCTGATAAAGGAGACAGGGTGAGGAATCGGGGTCTCTTCTCCCATCCCTCCACGTCTTTCTGCAGAGCCAGGGGGCTGCCAAAGGTTCTGCCCTGCTTCCCTTGCCAGAATCACAGTGCCCCTCAGCACTCCCTCCCAAGCCTGCTGGGCTCAAATGACAGTTTAGCCAACACTGAAATGGACCAGTGTTCCACAGAAGCATAGGGCAAGCCAGGAGGAGTGGTTTTCAGGTGGCCTCTCTGAGAACCCCGGGCCCACCACCCCCCGAGTCCTGCCAGCTTCCTCCCCGCATCTATCGTGGGAATTCTGAGAAACCACCTTGCAGCTTCCCAGGAAGGCTGGCAAACAAGAACGAAGACCAAGTCACAGTGACACGAACTTTTCTGGCCTCCCACACAGCCCAAGGGGGCCCTGCAACTCCCAGGTCAGCTCCCTCCCCAGTTCTCTCAACTGGAAGTGAAAATGACAGTGGAGACCCCAGTGCTGGGGGTCCTCTTAGAGGAATCCTGACCCCAGAATGCCTCCATCCCTCTTTTCCAAGACTATGGAGGTCTCTCCTGAATCTTAACTAATCATTGTCAGGAAGTCCCTCCTCTACCCAACCACTATCTTCCCTGCTGAATGTTCAACTCTGCCACCTGAGATGTCTCTGACTATATATAATGACCCTGCTTCAGGCTCATTACCCATTATTCATCCTTCACAGCCTGGGGATCCCTCCCCTACCCATACATGGAAAGAGTTTCTTGGGCAAGGACATGTCCTGTGTTTTGCATCCCCAGAGCCTGCCATACAGCAGGTTGATATGGTTGAAAAAGGAATGGGTCAGTCTGTTAATCAACAGGTCCTAATGCATTTTCCTATTCTTACCATCTACTATCCCCTCCCCAAACCTTCCTTCTCTTCCCCTCTGGCCCCCTTGAAAGGACCTTGGGCCTACGTAGCCTACACACCTTTGCACATGCCTGTAATATGCACTCATTTTCAGTACCATCTCTCCCCCGACCCTCTACCCTCTACTTCCTACCCCCAACCCCCAAGATCTCTCGGGCTGCACTCTCCAGAGGCTCATCCCCGGGCACACACCCCTGCCTGAACCAGGGTTTCGCACACAGCAGACAGCGGGTACATGCTGGTGAGCTGGCTGGGTATTCTGGGCTGATATCCCCAAAGCCTCAGAACCCACCACTACTCTATGCCACACCACCCACTGCCCTGGCCATTGCTGCAGCAGGTTCGTGTTTAATTCCACTCTCCCCTCTGCACACAGGGCACTTCCCACTCACCACCCACCGCCCTCTATCCCCTGGCTCAGCAGCCAGCTGAAGAAACAGTCAGGACTGCAGACTCCGGGGCTGGCCCTGGGCCCAGAGGCCGGCTGAGCTGAGGCAGAGGGAAGGGTGAATGAGGAGGGCAGGAATGAAGGGGGTGGCCTTAGGAGCCTTAGCTTGGCACCACTCTCTCTTGGCCTGTTTTCTTACCTGCAAAATGATCAAGCTGCAGGTCTCTAAGATCCCTTCCAGCTCCACCTTCTGTGATGCCACAAATTCCAAAGCCAAGAGCCAGTTCCCTCCCATTCATTTTTCCTATCATTTGACACCTGCCCACCAGAAAGTTCTTCCTGTTGTCTAGCCCATCTCTTATTGTGGCATCGAGCCTTTCCTTTGTCACCACTGGTCACAGAATCAAGCTCAGATACTAGTTACAGTCAGGCTGACTAGGGGGGTCACAGTCAGAGCCTTCAGGGGCCCAACAGCAGTTAAATGAGAGAAGCAGACAAGGGGTCCTTAGGGACCTGCAGAGGGCAGACCCAGCTAAAGGGTATGCCCACTCCTCGGGGACAGCCACTGCGCCATCAGCCACAGGAGCCCACAGCATCAGATCTTTTAAGAGAAGTCCCACATCTATATTATCATATAATATCTTTGCTATAGAATGAGAAAAATGCAAATTTTAAAACGTTGGCTTTTTCTTTTCTTAAACCATTTTACCTACCAAATTAAACATGCCTACCGGGAGGGTTTTGCCTAATGCAGCCCCCTCACCTCACAGATGACAAAGACGAGGCTGCCTGAGGTCAAAGAGCTGGTCAGGAAGAGTCCCAGAAGGGGTCAGCTGCCCAGGCCCAGGACCAGCTAGGGCAGAGGATGAAGGTAGGAGGGAACACACAGAGGTTCAGCAAGGACAGTGCTGCCGCAGGGGTCAGGATGAAACCAACTGGCTCCCTCGTGACTCTAGATTTTTTCCTAAGGCCCTGCTGGGCAGCCACTGTAAGACCACAGTCACACCCTCAGCTTTGTCCATCCAGTCCTGCAGCCCCACGGCCCTTCCCACTGGGCTGCACACACCAAAGCCTTCGTCCCAGCCGGCCCCAGGGGCCTCCCATCAAATAAGGGAGAGCAGGGCTGGTGCCAGGACTCCTCTCCAACATCCAAGTGCAGATACCAAAAGCATGGGATATAGGAATCCGACACCAAAGCCCTCGGCAACTACCCTTTTGCCCCCTCAGACTCTGCCACTCTGACCCCTGCCCCAAGAAAAAAGCTAGCCAAACACTTACAGTGGCATTGCATGTAAGCCTCCTACCAGCTCCCATGCGGAAACTGAGGCACAGAAAGGTATAGCAACTTACTCCGAGTCACACAGCTGACCCAGGGCACCTGATTCCACATCTCGCAGGGACCAAGGATTTTTCTGCTGCTTCTGCAGCAATACAGTCACCCAAGACCTAGGACCTATGGTCCCATGTGGTGGTGATGTGTTAGCTCTCCTCCCTTTCCTTATCCAATTGCTGGCATTGTGGCCTCAGGAAGGAGTCAGCTGCTCAGGCCCAGGTCTGGCTTGGGTCAGGGTGTGGGTGTGGAGGGAAAACACAGAGGGACACAAAAGACAGTGCTGCCACATGGGTCAGAATGGGACCAACTGGCTCCCTAGTAACCCTAGAAAAGCCAACAAAATGCGAAAAACTGTAGTCCTGACAAGATCTGGGGCCGGGACCTGAGTGAGGACTGGGGCTGGATCCTGCTGCCCAGAGAGCCTCCTCTCAGGTAAGCCAGGTTACTTCACTCTGCCCCCTCCCCCCACGTACACTCAGCCTTCTAGTTCTGGGGTGCTCAGAGCCCTAGCAGAGCCTCCATGTACCACGGCACAGGATGTTCACTGCACAAGGGTACAGATAGGAGTGGAGGCTGAAGTCCCGTCCAGGCTCCACTCACCAAGCCTGGCATGAAGCATCAGCCCAAAGCAAGGGGCGCTCACCCTAAAGCCCACCAAGGCACCCTGTAGGTAGGGGAGGCCCTGCCCCTTGCCCCCATCCATGCCCATCACCAGTGTCGGACTGAGGTCATTGTTCCTCAGTGTGGATGTTCCCTGAGAGGTAAGGCGAGTTTTCAGCCAGGTCCAATCTGAGCCTCCGTTTCCCCTGTTGACACAGGAAGGACTATCACTGACATCCAGTTCTCCTACCTCCACCCTACCAGCACGCTGGGTAGAGAAAGTGTCTGGGCCAAATCCCAACAATTTTTTTATGAAATCCTTTCCAGAGTCCGGCTCCATGATCTTGATCGCTTCCCCAGCTCTAATTTCCTGCCTGACTCAGGCCCTTCAAAGGCAGGAAGGAGGCAGCTGCAGCTTCTCATCCAGTCCCTCAACCCCAGTCCCCAGCTCAAACCCTGGCCCCCAAGAAGGTTAGGTCATCCTCTACCCCTCCAAATGAGGAGGGGGAATTCCTAAGCAGCCCTGGGTACCCCTGCCCTTGGCCTGGCTGGCCATGGCCCACTCCCGGCTGCCTTGTCTCAAACCTGAAAACCTGGACCCCACAGCATCTGAACTCAGCGCCCACTGGAATATGGATGGGGCTGCATCCCTGTGGTCCACGGCTGCAGTGCCTGCCTCCCAGCCAATCCTGGGGGATGATGCATGTGGCTAGAAGATTTCAAAGTACACCTTGGGCAACTGGGGCAGAAGCCTGCTGGCACCTTTCCCCACTGCGGAGTGGCAAAGAGGGGAACTGAGGCCCAGAAGCATCACCTGGGAGGAGGAGTTTAACATACAAGCTTCTTATGGGGTGGAAGGGTCCTTCTTATCCACATGGTGAGAAGAATGAAGACTGGGAGAAATCCCTCCCTTCCCAGCACCCCAGATCTGGCCTTCCTGAGGTCTATAGGGAGGATGATCCCCATGGAAAAGGCACAATAATAAGAAAGACAATATCATTGATTTTTATTGAACTCTTTACTATAAAGTAGGCACTTCGGTAAGCACTTTAAATGCATGTCATCCTCACAACAACCCAAGGAGGTTGGTATTTTTTTAATCCTCACTCCACACCAGAGAAAACTAAGGTACAGGCAGATTAAGGAACTTGTCCAAGATCCACAGCTAGTACATGGTTGAGCCAAAATTTGACACCAGGCAGACTTGCTCTACAGCTGGTACTCGTAATGCTCCCAATGAAACAAGGGCCCCTCTGGTTCCCCAAAGGAGAGGAAAAGGGATCAGAAAGCCAGGCCCCTGTTGCAGGACCCCCAGTCCAGGAGGCCTCTAGGAGCTCGAGGTCATGCTCTTGGGGATTCTCTCTGCCCTTCAGGGGAGAGTTTAAGGTTTTGTGCATTTTTTCCAGTTCCTTATACTTTGGGCCAGCTGTGCCCCGACCTCTGACCCCACCCCTCCAACACACACACACACACACACACACACACACACACACACACACACACTGAAGGCACTGTCAAAGATCTTCTCTGGGAGGATCCCAGAAAGGAAGGTGCTCAACCAGAACACCCTACCGCCCAGCACTGCAAGTCCCACCCGAACCCTCCCCCCCAACTAGCCCAGCGGCTGTCCCACCCTGGTGCCCCAGCCCCCGTTTTCCCCCCTCTAGTTCCCCGGTCCCTCCATCCTCCTGAATAGACGGGACATCCCTCCTAACATCCACCAGCCCCTCAGGCCCATTTCCATCTCACTGTTACTGCCAAGCCTCCACGCCGGGTCCTCCGTGGGGGAAAAAGAGACATTTCCAGGAACTCACGCTCCCGTGTCACAGTAACTTGGAAGGGATGCTTAACAACCCCCAGAAACTGTTCCCCTGTACGCAAATCTCCACCACCCTCCCGCAGTCTCTGGTGTTATCCTTCAGACTTCTGACCCCAAGCCAGGGCTGTGCGCTGGGAGAGGGCGGCCACTCCCCCTTGTGGACCCGTGGGAGCGCTCCAGGAGTCCCCAAACTGTTGACAGCCAAGCTGACAACGGTCGGCAGACCAAGGGAGGGGCGTGCCGACTGGGGCTGGGTGGGGCGGGTGCCAGGTGAGGCAGACAGGGCTTACCTGGCTGCGGAGGCAGAAGCGCAGGGGCAGGAGGCAGGAGAAGAGGTACTTGCCCCAGCGGATCACACAGGAGAAGCACCAGCTCAGCCGAGTCATGCTGACCTCGAGGATGGGCGGGTGCCTGGGGCGGGAAGGGTCTGGGGCACGGAGAAACCAGCTGCTCCGGGAGAGGAGTCGCGGTGCCCGGGTGAGGAGATGGAAGAAAGCCCTGCCCCGGGTGATCCAGATCCTCAGCCCGGCAGGAGCAGCCTGAGTGTCCCGCCCCCTCTAGCGGGAGGAGCGCAGCTGGGGCCCAGCAGTGCGCCCCCGAAGTGCCTCCATCTCCCCGGAAGCCCCCGCGGGAGGTGCTTCCACCCTCGGGGACTTCCTCTGCTGCTCCCTCTCTCCTCCCCTCAGCGTGACAGCCTCCGGCCTGCCTGCTTCCCCGGGCGGGCTGCGGGGCGGACACAGGCACCCGGGGAACTTCGGAGGCTCGGAGGCTCAGGAGCCACACGGGAGAGGCTGTTTGGATCAGGGCAGAGGCGGTGCCAGGTGCCAGGCATCCACCTGCGGGAAGGCTCAGCAGCAGCAGCAACCCTGCGAGCCTGGGCAGCGGTGGCAGCAGCATTGTGCTCCAAGCTGCAGTGACTGTGCGTGTGTGTGTGTGTGTGTGTGTGTGTGTGTGTGTGTGGAGTCCCTCCAGATCTCATTCCAATTCCCATATTGCTCCCCAGAGCATAATGTGATTAACCTAAATGGAAGTCCCTAGCTTCTACAACAAAAACAAAATCATCCATGGACCCAGGGGTACACCTGGGGACACTGTAACACAACCTGGGCCAGCTGTCCCAACTCACCGCCAACCTCTGACCCCAGTCACACCCCAACTCCTCTGCCTGGATCTCTCTCCAGCCAACTTCCAGAGCTAGGGGGTTCTGAGCATCACAAAAAAACCCTGCAGGTTGGAAGGGACCCTGCCTCAGAGGCTGAACCAGCTGGGATAATGGAGAGCAGGACAGGTCACCTCCAGCCACAGCTAGCTCCCCCTCAGGTTCACGGCACCTCACTGACAGCGTTCCCATTCTGTCCTGCCCCTTGTCCGCCACTGGAGGTGGGAACCCTTCTTGCCTCTGCTATGTTCAGATGATGTGAACGGAGGATGGGGCCTCTCAGGAATATTGTTTAGGGTTACCATGCTGTGACCCTGGAACTAAGGAGAGGGAAGAACAGAGGTGCGGAGGAGGAGCTGGACTCTGACTTGAGGGAGAGAGCAACAGAGACACAGAGAGAGACAAGCAGGAGACCCACAGACATACCACGGAGAGGTGGAGAGGCAGCCATGAGCTTTGTCCCTGGTTCTGTTGCTGCAGAGAAACTGGGAGGGCAGCCAGCCAGTCAAGCCCAGAGAGAAAAGGGGTGGGGGAGCTGCCAGGGCCTCTTCTGCAGCAACAGGCAACCAGAGCATCAGCCGGGACCCCTCCCCCACAACCCCCACATCCCCCAGCAGCTGCACTCCCAGTCCTGGGCTTCCCTGGGCACCATCTCAGGGTCATTTTTCCTGGCAACACTGTCTCCCTGACCCCTTCCTCTAGAGAGAATGGAAAATAAAGACAGCATCGCAGGGTCTCTACCCAGGGGCTCCTTCCCAACATGCAGCCCGAGGAGCTGAGATTTCTCAGCTCGCTGACCCCTGACCCAAGCCCTGCTCTACCCTGGCCTCACTTCAGCTCCCCACCATGAGGCAATGCAGTGCGGTACAGCGCTTTGGGGGAGATTGGGCAGAAACACAATAAGGGAAAGGGAAGAGGTCTCTGCTAGTGCATAGCTAGAGAAAGGGGAATGACAGACATTGGGGTCCTCGGCCCCTAACAGTCCCTGAAGGACGGTGGCTCTCTCTCTCTCTCTCCCTTTGTCTCTCTGTTTCTCTCTCTCTCTCTCTCTCTCTCTCTCTCTCTCTCTCTCTCTCTCTCTCTCACACACACACACACACACACACACACACACACAAACACACACACCATGAAGGCTCTGGATAAAGTGGGGGTGGGGTGCATGGAGGGGAAGAGCAGGGGGAAGGATGCATCAGGTAAGTGGAAAAGTAAATGCAATGGAGTTTAGAGTCTAGAGCCTCATTGCTTACATTGTGGTTTGTGGGTGGCTCAGGTGAGCCCACCCCTAGCAGGCCCTGCCTTTGTTCATGCCCATGATCTCCAGCAAAGTGCCAGGCACTGCTGAAGTCTACTCCAGGCCTGAAGAGGGTGTCTTGCCATCGCCACAGCTTCCCCGTCCTGGCACCAGAGGAAATGGATTCAGATGTGAGGCTGAGAAGATGGGACTTAATCCACAGCACGTGGAATGAAGTTTAATGGAAAGGGATCACTTGTTGATTTTTTTTAAATAGGAGGAGGTTCCTCAGATAGGATTGGCTGGAGTGTGACCTGACCTGGGCGAAGAGCAGGACAAGGTGACTTTCTTAAGAGGATTCTTAAAGTCTTTGCAGCACTTAGGGCATGAAAGGCCCTCATCAAACATAGAAAGAAGGAAAGAGGAAATGGGGGAAGGAAAAGAAGAAACAGATGGCTAGATCCAGCCCTTCCCAATGAGCAGATCCTGACAGAAAGGGCTCAGAAGGACAGAGAGCCCTTCATTTCCATCCACTGCCCAGCAGGAGGTGTCCTTAAGCCAGGGACCTCCAGAGAGGAAGAAGAGACTCAGCAACTGATGGGGACATGAAGTCAGGTCTGTCACTGCCTGGAACTTCCCCCCAGCTCTCCCGCCCAACCTGTGGCCCCACCACTCCCCACAGAGCTTCACACCAGGTGTCTCAGCTCCTGAAGGTCAATGTAATGCTGCCCTCCATGTGCACAACCTTGAGAGGACACAGAAGAATGTCCTACAAATCCTCCGTTCTGTTCTCATCACTACAGGACGTCAGAATCCTGAGGATCCCCAGAACCTGCTGGAAGGTTTTCGCAAGGTGCCCTTGGCTTCCTCTTTCACCCAAACTTGTATGTTTTCTGGGGGTAGGGAGGAGTCCCATCTCAAAAGGTTGCCTCTCAATCTCAAGCCCTTCCTCCCTCAGAGGACTCAAAGCAGCAGAAACTGCATCTGGCACCTGATAGGTGCTCGGGAAGTCTCCCCCCACGCCTCCATCTCTCCCCCTAGGCCCCCAAGCATGAAGGAGAGATGCAAGGCTCCATAGAGTGGACCAGATGTGATGTTCAGACAAAAGGGGACCACATATTAGAGGCCAAAACATGGAGTGAGTGAGGGATCAGGATGAGCCTGGGCAGGGTCCATCAAAAGGGCCTCCTATCAGACCCCAACCGCTCTCCAGCCCCCATGTAGGTGCCCAGTAATAGCCCCCAGCTCCTCACCTCTCCTTTCCAGTGAAGCTTTTAAAAAGATGAGCACCATCCCTGGAGGGTTAACCCACCCTCTTGGGACTCCCTGTCTCTCTGCCTTGTCCAGGCTCCCTTGGACCCCAGGACTATCTCCTAGCTCTGCCACCGCATGCAATGCAGCTCTTCCTTCTTCTGCCTCTCCCCCTCAGCTAGACTCCAGGCTGGAAGTCAGCTGTGCTGCGGGCCTGGCCAGGGCTTAAAGGAGGAAGAGTTTCTTTTCCACACCCCACTCTTGTTTACACAGCCCAGAGACCCAGATACTGAGTGCAGGCCAGGGCGGAGATTCCAGAGCCTAGAGCCAGGTGGGATGGTGGCCATGTTCGTAGAGAGAGGACTGCTCTGGGCTTTTCTCCCCAAGTTTTCCCTGGGTAGGGGCTGGAGGGTCCTCTTTTCCCGGGAGAAAAAGAAGAAGAGGAAACTTCCCAGAGGCAGCCAACGAAGGTGTCAGGGAAACAAGAGAGAAGGTCACAACCATCAGCCCCCTGGGGACAGGCCACAGGAGGAGGGCCCACCTGGCTCAGGTAGGCACAGAGCCTCCTCTGTCCTGGGCCCTCAGGCCCACCATGCCCGGCTGGTTTTGTCTTCAGGGGACAAAGGAAGCTCCTGTTAGGGGAGAATGGCTTGGGCATCTGATCGGAGGCTCCGGTCCTGCTTTCACACCCAGAGAGAGATGCGCAGAGGCCGCTCCCCGGGGGACTTCCAAGCCTTTCTCTGCCATCTGATGGGGCCAGCTCTGGCAGGCCTGCCGGCTCTCCTGGCGCTTTCTCACAGCCAGAGTTAGAGTTTCACGATCTCCCAGCCACAGCCTCCTGTGCCCCCGGGGGGCTCTCACTCCAGTCTCATGTCCCAGGTTGGATTCCCCAAGACCCCAGCACCTCCATCAGTCTCACGCAGAGTTAAACCCAACCATATACAAAGGCCCTGCTAGTGTATAGCTAGAACACGCACGCAGCCCCCAGACTTTCCCTCCATGCAACAGAACAGGAGTCCGTGCAGAGCTGGGTTCCCATTTTAGGCAGGTTCCAATGTCACCTCCTAGGTTCTCACTTCCTCTGACCACCCCATTAAAGACCAGACTGTGTGTGACACCAGCTGGTGCATCTCTTCATAGCACTTCACAATCTCTTGTTGATAGATTTGCTCACTTCCTCATTGTTTCATCCCCTTCGCCACCAGAGTGCCAGCTCCCAGGGGGCCTTGTCAGTCACTCACCATCACACCCTCATCACCAGGCATGGTGCTCTGCCCATGGTCCAGTAACATGAGTTACTTGGTGAATGGGCTGGTTGACTGAATGAATAAAAAAAGGAAGGAAGGAAGGAAGGAAGAAAGGAAGGGAGGAAGGAAGGAAGGAAAGAAAGAAGGAAAAGGAAAGAAAACAAGGGAGGCCATTCCTGCTTCCATGTCCAGTGGATCCCTCCACAACCCTGAATAGGGGGCCAGTAGGAAATATCATTTTCAGGGTCCTTGGCGAAGTCTTTATGCATCTCTATTCCACTCACCCTGAGGAGGGGCCTCATCTCCCTGTTCTAAAGGAGCTCCCCAATGTCCAGCACTGGTCCCAGTTAAACCTGAAAGAGACCCAATGCCTTCCCCTGCTCCCCACCCCAACACATGTGATGTACACATGAGGCATGAGGATATTGAGGCCAAGAGAGGTAAAGCAGCTTGCCAGGGGTCACACAGCTAGAAAGCAGCAGTGCCAGAACTGGATCAAAGTCCTCCCCCACATACCATTCCTGGTTCATTGCTTTTCCATCACACAACCTTGCAAAAGGAGGGGGAGAGGAGGGAGAGAAGTGGAGGTGGGGAGATGAAGGACAGGAAATGTTTCTCCTCTTACAGGTATCCCAAAGAGGTGAGTCTGTAAGTTCTCTTTCTCCCCTTCACCATCACTAACCCAGGACTCTGACCCTGACGGACAGCAAGTTCCTCTGGATACCTATCCCTCCTCTCAAATTCCAAGCCATTTCTTCTTGACCTGCCTTGCCTGGGAAGGAGAGCTTGGTCACTCTCTGCTGTACAATAAATGTCTTAGACACTGGCAGCTCATTATTCAAGCTCTCATCCCATCCCCACCCCCACCCCTCTCTGTTCTGCAGGCTGAAAATCCTGGGTCCTCTGGGCCCCTTTCCAAATGACGTCCATCACCACCCAGCAGCTGACATGACAAACGTTGAATGGGGGAGGGGTGGCGACGGACCTGGAATGATGGTGGGTATTGATCCATTGGAAAGCCTGAGGCCTGGGCTCCCTCCCAGGGCAGGGAGAGTATCTGAGGGTGGAGAACTAAGAACAAGGGCCCTGAGGTCATCTTGACGGTCCCCCTTCCGCTGAGGTGGTGAATGCAGGGCCCAGCAGGGAGACTGCAGACCCAGGAGCTAGGCTGCTAGGTCTGAGCACAGGCTCCTGCAATGAGATTAAAGCAGGGACTGTCTAATTGATTCTGATGGAACAGGGAGAGAGAGTGAGATGAATGGAGAGTGCAGGAGGAGAGGGAGGGAGGAGGAGGAGGGGGCGGGGGCCTGGGAGGGCCCCCTCTGGGAAGCCCAATTGCATCAGAACTAGCTAGCACAATTACGATCCCCCTGCCCTCACCCATTCCCCTCCCCTTCCTGGGAAACCAGCCCACTAACTGGTCTGCCCCTGAACTGGACAGAGAGGGCAGTTGGGTGTGGGAGGCTCAGAAAGAGAGGAGCTGGGTCAAAAACCCCAGTTCTAGGAACTAAGATGACACAGAAAGTCAAAGATAGTGACCGTGACTGGCAGACAGCTAGAGACATCGGGACACAAAGGCCATGGGAGGCAGATACAGACAAATGAGCAGATCCCACCTGCCCCTATTCTCAACCAGATAGCTTTCCCTCTATCATACTCACTGGCACCACTCCCCCCTCTCCAGCCAAGTCATCTAATTGGCCCTTTCCTGTGCCCACTCACGACTGTTGTCTCTGCAGAGTGAGGAAATGGGAGAGAGTTCAAGAAATGGGACCCCAGGACTCTCCAGCTTCCCACTCAGCCCAAGACCCTCCAAAGACTCAGGAGGAAAGAGAGAGAAACCAGGTGTGAGGGAGAGAAAGAGGAAGCAAACCAGAAGGATAGTGGGGGAGGGGGAGGACAAGGAGCTGGAGCAAGTGGACGACTCTGACCAACTCCCAGAGAAAGGCAGTGAAGGGCTAGCCTTGGGTAGTGGGGAGAGGAAAAAGTGACAGAGAGAAAGCACAGGGTGCCACCAACCAGCCAGGGAAAATGAGGCATGGCTGCATCCCCAAGCTTCAGAAGCACTCCCTCCCAGACACTCCCTCCAGGGCCCAAGGGCAGCCCCTTTGGTCAGGAACTAGATCTGGGCCTAGGCTCTTGGGGAACTTGATTCCTGACCAGGAGAAGGTCACAGCTGGTCCAGGGGCCAGGCCCAGAACAAGCTTCTGGGGACCTCAAGACCCTTAAATGTGAGTTCCTCACCACTTCCCAGAAGCCAGGAGAGCTGGCACCTCCATGTGCCCTGGTCATACCCTACATCAGATGTGGGTAATATTCCTGCAGCCCCTCAAATCAAGGCTAGAGGCTCTCTTGGGGCCTGCGGACAATGTGGCTTCTTGTTCCCCCTCCAAAGGGTCCCAGACTCCCTCTGTGATCCACCTGAGCCTGGCTTCTGGCCCTTTCTATTCTCACTCTATCTGGTAGCATCAGGGCAGAGCAAGGCAGGCCCAGCCCCAGGCAGACCGGAGAGAAGGAAGTTTCTGACGCAGCCTTCCTTGGGCAGCCCAGCCCCCGCCCAGCCCCACCATGAAGCCATGAGGGGTGAGGCCTCAGACCCCAGGGCAGGAGGTAACACTTCCGACTAGGCACGGGGTACAGCCCTCTGGGAGTCCCAGTGCCATCTGGGAAATGGGTACTGTATTTGCCTTTCTCCCCTCCCAGTGCAGCTGAGAGCATACCGGGAGAAAATGTATGACATGTCACCTCCATTGTACCCACTCTCACCTCCCAGAGACGAAGCCAGGACAAAGCCAGCAGAGACTGGGGTCCGAATCCTGGCCCTGACAACAACTGTGTGACCTTGAAGAAATCATTTTCCTATTCTGAGTCTGTTTCCTCTGTAAGATGGAGACAAGGATCCTAACCTCATGGGGTTAGTCGTACAGATTAAATTAAATGTGAAAACGCCTGGCACCAGACCTGACTCATTAAGGCACCCTCAGGAGCTGCTGGGCAAATATCTCTGAACATGGTGCCAGGAAGGGCACCCTGGGGTGACTTAAAAGCAAGTTCATCTGCCCCCAACCCTTTCTGGATCTGTTGGCTGCACACTGCCCACCCCTCCCCCACCAGACAGACACTGCCCGCCAGAACTCTCGGCAAGAGCACCCTGTCTGGAACACACAGTTCACCCTGCCATCCGGGGAATGGACACCCGAGGAAGAGGAGCCAGGAGTCCAGCAGGATGAAGCCAAAACAGCATTGTTAGGAGATGTTGAAAGCAGGCCAGAGGAAAGGTAGAGTGGGGGCACAGGAACCCAGAAGAGGCTCAAATGCAAGAAGAGAGAGGAACTGAGGGATGTCTCTTCAGCAGAGAAATCAGAAAACATATCAGTGAATTATGAGCTCCACCCAACACTAAACACAAACATGAGGAAATGAGTCAGGACTGAAGCAGAAAGTACTTGAGTTAGACAACAGGCAGAACTTCCAGTGAGGCACCACACTGCCAGAGACATCCTTGTTTTCACCCTACTATTCTCCACTCTCCTCTGAACCTGAAGTGAAATCTGAGTCTTCCCCTTTCTATGACTCAACATAAAACCTCAGCATTAGAAACCCCTGTTCACCTTAGCAGGAAAATCAGCTAGCCCTGCTCCCCTGGTCCCCAAAACCCCAGCCTCACTCGGCTCAGCAACTTCTGTATGGATTCCCTTACAGAAATCAAAGCCTATTCCCACCATCCGTGGTCATCTTAGATCCCTTGGGTAGAGGACTACTTCCCATCTCAACACCTATTCCTTACTCCTCCGAAACCCCTTCCCCTTCCTCAACCAGACCTGATTCAGTCCAGCATCAGACTGTCCCCTTCCTTAAGCTTTCTGTCTCTGGTGGGGGTTGGGTGATGGAGTGAAGGGTGCACAGGCAAAGGATGGGGTGGGGTAGAGGGAGCTGTGAAGCAACTTGGAAAACAGAATGGAGCCCTCTTTTTAAAAAGGCTGGTAAAACACCATTATTGTTCCAGAAAGTTTGTAAGAAAGGATTGGGAATCGGTTAGAAGAGTAGCATGTTTTGTTTAAGGGGCCAAAGGAAGGAAGCAAAAGCAGGCCTGGAAAGGGAGAATTGTATACAACATACACATGAATACATGCCCCCACAAGACAAGGTGGGTGTCTTGTAGGATACAGTTCAGGCCTGGGATCCTGTAGATGGGGGAGGGGGGGTGGTGCACAGGACAGGACAGAAAAGAATAAAAGCTGGTAGAGCTGAGTACTCCCAAAAGGAGAGAAGTTGATGCTAAAGGAACTTTCTGGCCATTTTGGACCCCAGATGACATGTAAACCTGGTGCAGAAGAATATGCAAATGACGGTTGACAAAAAATTATTTGTCTATGTCAAGCTCGACTCTAAGATGTCAGTATGGGGGCTGCCATGGAGATAAGAACCACATACCCGCCCCCCTCCTCCTCAAGCCCCTCATCTCCCTGGAGGACGTTCCTCTCTCCCTGCAGTTTTGGACCCCAGGGAACGGGCCTCATGGGGCCTCTCCCATCCTTGGGTCTCTTTCTAGACCCCCCAGAGCTCCTCATATCTCTGTCCCTTAGCCCCAAGGAAGGGGAGCCCTGCCTTCCATGGAGAGCAGCTTTCTGTTAATGAAAAGAGGAAGGAAGGTGGTAAAAGGGGAATCAATTAATCAGCAATCATGAGGACAGGGCCGGCACCCTCTGCCCAGGTCAACCTGAGTCCAGCCAAGCCTTAATATTCTTCCAGAAGGGAGACCCCACAGCCTCCCTAGATCATCCTGTTCTCTGGCTTCACAGCCCTGGCTGGCTGGGAAGTGCTTCCTACTGTCTGACCTGCTGTTTTCAAGCTGGCTTCACATCTCACCATCCCATGGATAGCCCCAAGACAGTTGATCTAGGACAGCGGTTCTCAACCTGTGGGTCGCAACCATTTTGGGGGTCGAACAACCCTTTCACAGGGGTCGCCGAAGACTATTGGAAAACACATATATAAACATATTGTGTTTGTGATTCATCACTATGCTTTAATTATGTTCAATTTGTAACAATGAAAATACATCCTGCATATCAGATATTTACATGACGATTCATAACAGTAGCAAAATTACAGTTATGAAGTAGCAATGAAAATAATTTTATGGTTGGGGGTCACCACAACATGTGGAACTGTATTAAAGGGTCGCAGCATCAGGAAGGTTGCGGACCACTGCTGTAGGAGGAAGAGGTGGAGTAGCCCCTGCGTGCGGGCCCCCGAAAAGGCTGCATCCTCCAGCCCTCCTCACCAGCCGCAGCCGCACTGCCTGCCCGTCCTGCTCGTCTGCAGGTGAGAGAGGCCTGAGCCCAGAGAAATGAAGCGGGTACTTCCAATTACATTGGCCAACTGAACACGCCCAATGACTTTTGCTCCCTCTTGAAACCCCTCTAAAACAACAGTAAAGATTTGGTTGTTGTTATTGTTGAAATTAGGAATGATATTCAGCACAGTACAACCACTGCAGTGGCCAGGCAGTGAAATACTGCTTTTCCAGGGGGTAAAGAGCTATAGCACACCTACCCTCCCTACGCTTTAGTCTCTCTCCCCTGGACCTGAAAGGCCCAGAAGGGGCCTCAGGACACGCTCCAACCTCCCAGCTCAGTCCCTGGGAGCTCTTGTTAAATATTTTGATTATCACCCCTGACAACAGTGTCAAAATTCTGGGAGCTGGAGAGCAGATGGCTGAATGGGAACTGTGAGCCCTAGAAAGCTGAACCCTTGGCTGGCTGCAGGAAAAACTGAGAAGGGGCCAGAGTCTTCAGCACAAAACCTTCCAAAGGCTCAAATACCTTTTGGGGGTGGGGGTGAATGTGAACCTAAATCAGGAAGATTGGTAGAGCAAAAAAGAAGTGGTTAGATTTGCAGACCCTATCCTGACCCCCAGCAGAAGACAGGAGGTTTATCTTCCAGAGAGGGTGAAACGGCAGGCCTTGGATGGGGCCATGGGCACAGTTGAGGGCGTGAGTATTGATAGGAAAGGGGGGTTAAGTGAGTGTTTCCTGAGTAGAAGGCGGCCAGGCCAGTACCTGCCCCCACCCCGCTTTTCCTGCAGCCGGCTCGGGGTGCAGATCTCTGGGATCTGACAAGCCCAAGAGGAGAGACCCAAAGACACTGAACAGTTTCTCAATGCCCAGTCCAGCCAGACTACCTAGAGCCAGACCCTCCATGGATCCACTCCCACCCTCAAGCAAAGAACCCACCCTTTCATGTCCACTAGAAATAGAAGCCGAAACCAGGGCTCCCAGGCAGCTGAAGGCAGAGAAGCAACAGAGACCAGAAGAGAGAAAGTAGGTGGAATGTAGGGAGAAGGGAAGTTCAAGATAAACAAGTATTAATATTCTCAGAGAGCTCAGAGAGGCAAGGGCTCTCCTGAAGCGAGAACAGGAGGAGATTAAAGAAGACAGAGAAAATTCAGAGAATACACAAAGCTCTTGCGAACTTGGAAGCGCGGAGCCCAGCCTGAGGCCCATGCTAGGCACCCAGCCCACGCCTGCCCCTTCACCCACTCCGCACTCACTGGCAGAAGGCCAGGCTCTCCTCTCCTCCCCTTAGGACCCCGGAGGCCATGGTGGGTGCAATATGGAGACCAGAGAGGAAACAGAGACCCAGACACAGGCACAGATCCAAGGGGCCAGGAAGAGACAGAGGGGGTCCAGGGGTTGGAGGGTTTATAGATGATCCCCCCGGAGCCCTGTCAACCACTGACTCAGCAGAGAGGTGCCTTACAGTAGCCCCAAGAGACAGAAAGTCCCATCTTACCCAGTAGAAAAGCTGATGCTAGAGGAGGTTGAGTCATTGCTCCGAGTCTAAAGCCAAAGAAGTGCAGAGCTGGGAGAGAACTCCTATCTTACTTAGCCTGCATGCAACAAAACCATCACTTACCAGCTAGGAATCCTAGGTTGATCCTGGCACTCAGCTCGCCTCTCTCTGCCCACGCGTCAGCCACCAGCGCCAGAAAGTCCCTCCCAGACCCTCCAACTGGGCCTCTGGCTACAGCTGGGTGGTGGGGAGGCCCCTGGGCCCCTGAAGAATATGTCCCCCAAGCAGACCATGAGGGACCTGTGGGCTGGACCCCGCTTCAGCCTCAGACTACCCTGAAGGCACACCAAGCATGGGTCTATTTTTAGCCAAGCCCCAGTGGGCAGCCAGCCACTCAGTGTTATTCTAGACTGTGGGGTCATGAAGCTGGCCCAGGCAAAGGGGGAGCACAGCTGAGGCTTAGGAAATAGCATCCCTGGGAGGAGGGACCCCGCACTGAGGGAGAGGCAGAAAGAACAAGGCCCAGGAGGACTGAGTCGGGAGCAGAAGTCAAGAAAAGGCTGGAGTACTGGTACAGCAGTGGGTGATGGGGCCTCCTGGAACTGCCATCGAGGGCCAGGGAGAGGTGCCTCTCCGGTCCCTCCTCAGTGAAAGGGGCAGTGTCAAGGAAGGTGGGTGACAGGGTGAGGACAAGGAATGGTCATGAAGAAGGGAAATGGAAAACGAGGGAAGGGACACCCTGACCGGTGTGACTCAGTTGGTTGAGCTTTGGTCCTGCAGAGCGAAGGGTCATCAGTTTGATTCCCTGTCGGGGCACATGCCTGGGTTGCGGGTTTAGTCCCCAGTTGGGGTGTGTTCGAGAAGGCAACTGATTGATGTTCCTCTCTCACCTCAATGTTTCTCTCCCTGTCTTTCTCCCTCCCCTCCCCTCTCTCTAAAAATAAATAAATATATTTTTTAATTGTTTAAAAAAGAAAAGAGGGAAGGGGCAAAGGAGGGAGAGGAAAGAGAGAGAAAAACAAAGAGATGGAATGATGGAGAGAATCAGAAGGTAGAGATGGTGAGGGATAACAACACCCACTCCTGGGGCCAGAGAGTCCGTGATTTGCCCCTCTACCTCCACCTCCCATCCTGCACATAGTCTCAGGCCCTACTTCCTCCTCATCAAAGGCACCCTTTCTCCTTTCTCCCACCAGGTCCGGTGCCAGGGCTGCTCTGCGTCCCTGAATCCCTTCAAGATTTCTCCCTGCCCTAAGTTACATAGAAAGCACTCCAAGCTGGGACATGAACACATGCACGCATGCACACATATGCACACATGCATGCACACACTCTGCCTCCTGGGAAGAGATGGACAATGGGGAAGGGCGAGGGTTGTCCCTTTGTCCGTCTGCCTGGCCTTGGGAGCTCAACTCCACACAAAGAGCTTCACAAAGGGCCTCTGGCTCCCAGAGGGGGAGATAAATGGAGGGAGGAGGGGAGGGGAGAGGGGAGACCCCAGAGCTAGAATGCTTAGTCAGTGGGTCTGGGAAGCAAGATGGGGGCTGTTCTCACAGCCACAGAGGCCCCTGCAGAGCTAGAAGGAAGGGGAAGCAGGGGCTGGGGGATGGGACTCGTGCTCAGATGGTCGGGAGAAAGGCAGGGCCAGAAGTGGCTTCCTGGAGGAGGCAGTCAGAAGTGCCAACCTGCTGGAGGTAATTTAGAGAGAGGAAGCTGGACTTTTGTGCTTGGCCTGTACAAGGAGGTAATAGGCCTGATCCCACCCCATCCCCAAAGAGCGTGACTGCCACATATGGTCCCTTATCCATTCCCCACACTGCCTCGGTTCTGACTAGAAGGGTGGGTGCCTTCAGGGCCAAAGGCTAGGCCTGGGTGGGGGAGGGTGGTCCAGGCAGAACTGAATAGTCAAGCGAGGCAATGACTTCTTGCTCCCAAGGGACTGTTGATAACCAGAGGAACCTCTCCTCTGTGGTACTGTTGAGAGGAGGGCACTGTCCTGCTCAGGGGAAGGACAGCAGGCAGGACTCAGGGCAGAGGCCAAGTGCACTGAGTGAGGAATCCTCAGACCTGGCTCACGTCCCACTCTGCACTAACAGTGGTGAAACTGTGGACAAGTCACCCTTCCGTCTGTGAAATAGGGTGACAATGCCTGCTCACACCACATCACTTCACATCAGGGCCATTGTAAGCATCGTGTGAGGCTGTTTTTAGGACATTTACTGTCATTACTGCTAAGTGACCTCTGGCCTACCTTCCAAGCCACAGACCCCCAACCCAGGGCTCTCCCCGATCCCTACCCCTGCCTTCTGAGAGGGGCTCAGAAGTGAAGCCCTTGGCCAAGCCAGCAAGGGACGTGTCAACCAGATGACTTCAAAAGTCCCTTCCAGGGGGAGAAGGACACTGATGTTTATTGGGGGCCTACTGTGCGCTAGGAACTTTACGTATGTTAGCCAACTTAATTCCCTTGCTAACCTTGCAAGGTGGGTGCTATCATTCCCATTTCCAAATAAGGAAACTGAGGCTCACAAAGTTATTCAGTGCCAGAGCCCAGATTTATGACCACATCAGCTCAACCCCTGGGTCCTATTTTCTACCATAAATCCTCCCTTATTTTGTTGTCATGGTGCCATAAGCTCCTCTGTCCCCACTCCTCACCCCCAATCCCTGAACCTCAGAGCAAAGCTCTCGGAACATCCATCCCCAGGTGACCTCAGGATTCAGGACTCCTGACTGCAGATGGTGGCGAAAGAAGGGAAGGAGGTGCCAATGAGAACAGAGTGCAAACAGCTCATGCTGATGCCTGCCCACGGTGTCCCAGAGCTTGGCAGATACCGTGAGGCTGGCTCTTCGCAGTAGCCTGGGAGGTGGGCTCTATTCTCTCCGTTTTACAGATGAGGAAACTGAGGCTCAGAGACACTACCAGTTTGCCCAGGACACCCAGCCAGGACGCAGTAAGCAAGGACTCGTCCAGATGCCTGTCCCCATGTCCCTGCTTCCTCTCTGAGCTGAAGCCCTGGGAGGGGCCGTGCTGAGTCAGACAGATAGCCCATGGGTCTTGCAGCAGAATGAGGGAGATCCACAGAGAACCTCTCCCCCTCCAGTATTACCTCCACCACACTCACCCCCTGCGGCATTGCTATAATTCCACTAAGAAACAAGGGAATAAATTAGCCCTGCTTAGCATATTGAGTGACTGGGGTTCAAGAGGCCAGTCTGGGTGGCTCATACATCTCACTGCAGTCAGCTTGCCCTACAGTGGTGGGGAGCTGATGGGGGCAGTGGAGGGGGGACCGTCTGGCCAGGTTGGGCCTGGTCTGACCTTCCACACGAGGCCTCAGCTCAGTGACCAGAAATACTTGCTCTGCTCCAACTTCATTTCCCTAATGGTGCCCCAGCTTGGCTTCTGCTCCCCACACTCGTGCCCCATACTCTGGCCAGCCCCAGAGAACACCCAAGGTTAGTGTCAGAGGTGGTGTGAGGCTGCCTGTCCTCCCGCAGGATGAACTTCGAAGTGAATGGCTCTGTCCAGGGGGGAAGTGGAGAGCAGTAGAGTGCAGGGAGTGCCCCCACCCTGGACTCTCACTAGCCCAGTGTTTTGTGCCTCAGTTTGCCCCACAGCACTGATGCACCCCAAGCAGGAAGGAAAGATGAGGAGGGGAACAGAGAGCAGTGCTAGAGGCCAGAGCCCAGCGCCCTCTGCCCCAAGCAAGACCACCAATCTATCAGGAAGAGGGCAAAAGACATGAACTCAGCAGCCGGGACCTAGCCTAAAGCCAGGCCCTGAGGGAGGAGACCTGGCCTGGAAGGGAGCATGACAGCCTGGGGCCCAGGCTGCTGCCTCCTTCCAGATACTTGGGTCACCACCCCCTGCACCCCTCAACCCTGCTCAGACCCCAGGATGGCAGGCCCTGTCCTCCTCCTCCACGTCCCAAGGCCCTGCACCAGCCACAAGAATGCACCTCACAGGCCCCCTGCAGAAGGGAACAGGACTGACAAAGGTTCCAGCTGAGCACTTTCAAATTCATTGCTGTGTTTGCTGGGGCCCTGCCTCCCAGGCTGCTCCTCGCCATTGGCAAAGTGCCTGAGTGATTCTAAGGCAGACCCCGTCCTGGGAGACACCGACTTTTCGGCCAATTTTGGCTCATGGCCTCCCTTTGCTGAACTCTCCTCAGACTGATCAGAGAGCTGGGGCACTGCTGTCTAACCCGCGTCCCCTTTGTCCCCTGTTCACTCGGGGTAACACTTACTTCGCAGTCTCAAGGCTCCCCCAGCCTTTCCTGGCTCCTTTCTTCCACTCAGACATTTTCCCTAATAAAATCTTTACATATTTAATCCCATCCTGTTTCTCAGAGGACTCAGACTAATACAATCACTCAATAACAATGGCAACAATAGCTACCCTTTATTAAATGCTATCAATAGGCCCCACACTGTTCTGAGTGCTTTTAAGGGAAGCCAAGGATACCAAGGCACAGAAAGGTTATGTAATATGCTCAGCAATGCACAGCCCTGAAGTGGCAAAGCCTGGCTACTGGCATAACCACTACTGCACACTGCCTCCTCTGCAAGAGAGATACCACCCATCCCTGCCTCCCACCTTTTGGGGGAAAAAAGAGGGTAGAAAGGGGATTCAAAACTCCTGAGGAGTGGGCAACACAGACTCACAGAAAGAAACTGAGATAGAGCATGAGAGAGATTTAAAGAGAGAACGAGGAGGAAATGAGACACAGAGGAGGCCAGAAGGAAAGCCAGTTTCGGCCCCCAAAGAATCCTGATCCTACAAGCTTGAGCACCTCCCGTCCCTGGGGCAGGGACAGGCTGAGCTATTGGACCAAATAAGCAGAAGGGGAAGGAGAACGTGGCCCTAGAGCACTTTCCGACCCCACCCACTTCTTGCCATCCTTGGCCAACCACCTCCAATATATCCCCCTCGGGCATGTGACTAGGGTGTGCCAGAGGTGCCAGCCAAGGACCTCTGCAGCCAGCACCAGGTCCCAGGAATCTTGATCCCGACCCGCCCCCTCCATTCCCCATCATCCAACCTTTCCAGGGCAGGGCCAACAGATATAGCCCGGTCTCAGGGTCCCAACAAAGCCAGGCCTGTCCCCTGCCCAGCTTCCATGGAAGTGATGTCTAGGCTGGGCAGCAGGTGAAACTGAGCCAAAGGGACATGGCAGAGAGCCAGCGCACCTCCCCCAGGTGAGCTCTCGGCTTAACTCCTGGCCTGCCAGGCCCAAGTTCTTGGGACTGCTATTTAGGGGATGAAGGGGTTGGCGGAAGTAAAGCCAGGGACAAGGGAAGGAGAACCAGCTTCCAGGGGGCACCCCTAGACACACACATACACACATACACATTTGGTCCAGCCACATGAGAAAGACCCAGCAGTAGGCTCAAGTCACCCCACACCCACCCATCATTCATCCTCCACCCTGTGCCCAGGACAGTTTAAAATGCAGACTCCTCCCTATGGGTTGACCTTCCCAGTGACTCTCTATGGCCCACATAAGTCGAAAGTACAAACTCTTTAGCTTGGCATTCAAGGCCTCTCCCATCTGGACCCACCTTTTCTGGATTCTGACAGGCCTCTCCCCTCCCACCCTACCCAACAGCTCCCTTAGGACCACACATTTTCACATCCCTGGGTCTGACTAAAATGGCCTTGCCTCCCCCCAATCTCAGGGAACTCCTACTCACACTGTAGGACCCAGTTCAAAATATCAGCCCCTCCAGGAAGGCTTTCCAGATTGCTCCAGGCAGAGCAGTCCTGCTCTAGAACCAGAAGACAGATTGTACAGGCCTTCTAGCACATTGTCTCAGGTTGGTGTGTTTGGATGTCACATCAGAGGGTGAGGACTTACTGAAAAACCAAGCGTGTGTGCACGGGGACATGGCAGAGGGTGGGCAGGAGAGAGGAAAGGTAATGGAAACGAGGGTGAAGGGTGGATATGAAAGAGCAGGTGGTGGCTGGATGGAGAAACAGGTGGAGAGAAAGGTCAATGGGGTTAGAGGTGAGCAGACAAATGAGAATCGAGAAGCTTCTACTAGGAGCAGAATCAACACATCCACACACCAGGGCCCACAGGACACCTGGGCCCCTTTGCCAGAAGGCTCTGAGGCAGTGGTTCTCAACCTGTGGGTCACGACCCCTTTGGGGATCGAACAGCCCTTTCACAGGGGTCGCCTAAGACCATCGGAAAACACATGTATAATTACATATTGTTTTTATGATTAATCACTATGCTTTAGTTATGGTTGGGGGTCACCACAACATGAGGAACTGTATTAAAGGGTCGTGGCATCAGGAAGGTTGAGAACCACTGCTCTAAGGACCATTCTTGACAACTGTGGTTTCAGCTGTGGCAGGAGGAGTGGGGTGAAATGCAGTTTGATGGAAACAGTCAGAAGTTCCCGAAAAAGAGGTGTTGGCAGGAAATGCCAGGAAGAGTGGAGCAGAGGCAAAAGCTTGTGTTGACTCCAGAAGACAACCCTGCAGGGCCCCTCATGACTGCTGCCCACTGCCAGCCCCAATCACCAGGGTCTTATCTCCCTTCCCACTGCCAGCCCCAATCACCAGGGTCTTAACTCCCTTCCCACTCCCCTCCAACTGGAAACAGGCCTCTGTCAACTGACCTCCTCCATCCCTGCAGACATTCCTATTTGCCCTCCAACCATGCTTGAGCTTGACCCAGGTTGTCTCGTTCCAGCTGCCATTCCCACACCTGTGTCCCCCCACTGGGTACCAGTGGGGCTCAGCCCAAGGCCTGCAGGAGATCGTCCTCACCTTTTGCCTGCCTCCACGTGTGTTCCCGCTCCTCCTCCGAGGTCTCTATCTGCCCCACTCTCATCACTCGTCCCTTCATCCATTGGGTAACCCCGACTGAGCATCTATATGCTGCATATCCTTTGCTAAGTACCTGGGATACCAAATTCACTGAAGCTTGGCTCTGTCCTGGAAATACTGCCTCACAGATCTACTGGGGAGACAGACTTGTGAATACCTAGCACCAGAAGCACCCTAACACTCTCTTATCCTTGGCCAGCAAGGAAGTCTAAAGCTGAGGCCCCTTCACCTTCTCTCCCTGGAGTGGATTGGAAACCCAGCATCCTGCTCCAGACTCTAGAGCTACGCAGGCTGCAAAATAGAGGGACTGGTCAGAAGGACCATGGCTGGGGTCTCTGAGTGGAAAGGAGTCAAGTTAGGGGTCAGAGCTGGGTCGGTCTGCAAAGGGACTGGGAACCTCAGCATCACCTGGGTCACCTTTGCTCCCCACCACTCAGTTTCTCTGCAGATGGCAGCCTCTGCTCCCACTCACATGCTGCTGCCCCTCCGGGGGCTGCCTTAGCTTGCCTGCCCTTGGCACCACACTTTACTCTGCTGCCAGGGGCCCTTGGCAAGTTCATACTTCAAACAAAGAGGCAGCGGCTGGCTTCCTGCCTTCCAGGAAAAAGAAGGACTAGAGGGCATGGCCCTATCTCCAGTCTCACACCCTTCTGACCCACCAGGGACCCAGGCCTGCCCCCAGAGAGCAGGTAAGGCTGAGAGAGGTGGTCAGCTGACCCCACCCACCCCACTCCAACTTGGCCTCTAGAATTTCTTCCTTATTCCCCTCCTGCGCATGAGCCCCACATTAGAGGGGCAAGCAAGATGGGAAGTCACTATGAAAGGAAATATTAGGGTGTTAGAGACCCTTCTCCCTTTCCCCAGATGTCTCTCGTCCCTGTTGCCAAGATCTCTGAAGCGCTCCGTGATTCAAGCTGCCTGTGATTCTTGAAATGCTTGGGCCTTCCAGAGACGCCTATCAAAATAGGGGGATGAATCTACACAACAGAAATGAGAACACAGGCCCATCAAAGACACACACAAAGATGCTCGTAGCAGCGCTACTCGCAATAGCCTCCAACTGGAAAGAACCCAAATGTCAGTGGCAGCACTGACAAATAAATTGCATATCTTCACATGGTGGACCACTATCCAGCAATAAAAAGGAAGAATCCGCAACCACACACAAGAGTACGGATGAAACTCACAATCATTATGTCGGGCAAAGGGAAGTCAGGCACAAACTAATGAATACAAGGTGCTCCACTGATAAGCAGTTCTATATAACAGCCAAATCTATGCTGGCAGAAAGAGGGACAGTGAATAAGTCTCAGAGGGGAATTAGTGACTGGAAGAGGACAGGAAGGGGGACTTCTGGATGTGGGCAATGCTCTATTTCTTGACTGAGTGCTGGGTAATTGGGAAGATGGATATATTGAGTTTATGAACTTTTCCGTATTTATGAAACATTTCAGTAAACTCAATTGGAAGGAGGCCTGATGAAGCCTCATCAGCTACCATCTTTGCAAGATGTAGGCAATCACTTTCAGCTTTCCTTCTCTCTCCCCCTCCTTCTCACTCCACCTCCAAGTCCTGTCCATTCTGCCCCCAAATCAGTCTTGGCCTCACCCTGCACCAAGCCCTCCCCACAGCACACCACCTCCCTCACCCAAACCCACATCATCACTACCCAGATGACAGTGACCACCTCCCCTGGGCCTCCCTGCTTTGCCTCTCACCCTTCCAGTCCATGCACACACCACATGGATGTCAGGGCTTCTGAGGAGCCAGGAACAGCCAGAGGGAGCCTTCCTAAAGTTCCATAAGAGCTCCCAGCTGTTCGCCATCTCAAGACCTTCAAGTGTGCTGTTCCCACCACCTGAATGCTGGTCCTCACTAACTTCGACTTGTACTTCAGTTCCTTGCCTAAATGCTACTTCCTCCACCTCCCAATCTAATTCCCATCCATCTGACATCTCCCACAGCATCTATTACTTCCCCTCTGTAACACTGTTTCCAATAATGTCTTCATTTGTGCAATCACTTGTTGGCACTCTGTTTTCTCCCTCCCACTGGACTGACAGCTCCTCTGAAGGCAAGAACAGGGCTGTCTGCTTCCCTGCTCTAACCCCGGTTCCTAGCTCAGTGCCTGGCCCAGCGCAGGTGCCCAGGAATGCTTGCTGACTAAGAGACTAGATCTTACTTGTTCCCACCACAAAAAGAAAGGATACTGTGTTGTGATAAAAGTGTTAGCTCACACCACTCTGGTAATCGTATTGCAATATATAAATATATCGAATTGACATGTTCTGCACCTTAAACTTATACAATGTTATATGTCAATTATATCTCAACAAAAATTAAAATTCTTAAGTACATAAACTTACAATGAAATAAATCCTATTCAAAACTAAGGTTAAAAAAATACACAAAAACTCAAAAAACAAAAAATGCTTGTTGACTAAGTGAATGGCCAGGCCCATCTGTCTTACAGGTAGCCTTTGGGAAAAGAAAAGTTGTCACTAGAAACAAAACTCCCAAATGTCTGGAGTCAGGACACCTGACTTGTGGTCCTGGCTCTGTCACTCACTTGTTGTGTGGCCTTAGACAAGTTATTTCCCTCCTCTGGGCCCCAGTGTGCTCCACTGTGACATGAAGGGGTTGGATGGATCAAGACCATGGGTGGCTTGAGGGGACAGGTGATATTGTGTGTTTGTACAGTGGCTGTGCATGCATGTGCACACATCCACACACATTTCCCTAGCAAGAGCAACCATAGCTTTCCTCAGATTCTCAAATGGACCTGTGACCTCACAAGGTTCCAAACCACTAACCAAGATCTTATTCAGCTATGGGGGGTCTATAAGTATATATAAGTAGAGAGAGAAAGAGGAAGTAATTCAACCATAACAGAGGCCATTAGATTAGACCCCAGAGCTCCCATCAGGTGGGTAGGACCCATAACAAGCATGCAGGGGAGGTTGCAGAACCCAGCCTCCTGGGGATCTCCTAAACTCAACAGGTCTCCAGGCTACTGGGCAGAGGCCAGATGAACTGACCCCAGGGACTGGATTTCGGAGAGAAGAGGCAGAAGCAGCCGGGAGACTCCTCCCCTCTACTCCCGCCACCATCTGACAAGCACCCACTTGTACTTGGACATGGCAGAGAGTGAGGAGGCGAGGCTGGCACCTGGAGATGCCCTCCAGGCCCCTTGGCGCCCAGGTCAGAGAAGGTTTGGCGGGAATGTTCAGGCAGAATGCCCAGCCCCACCCTCCCTTCTCCTGAGGCTGGCAGGCTGGCATGTGCTGCCAGAGGACGGCTCAGCATGTAAGGCAGTCATGGGACCCTGAGGAGGCCACCTGAGGGTGCAGGTCCACACCTCCAAGCTCCAATAATCCACAGCTGGAACTCAGAGGCCTGGGAGATGAGGGGGACAGCCCTCCTCCAAGCAAAGAGGAGGATCGGGCCACAAATTCAGGGCAGGGGAGGGGAGTGGTGTAGGCAATGGGGCCTGAGGGGACAAAACAGGAAGGAGGGCAGTGTGGTCTGTGCAGAGGGGGAAGCCTGGGGACAGCATGCAAGGGGAAGAGGGTAGTATGGCCTGGCAGGGAGGGGGCTGCCCAGAGGGGAGAGAAGAAGGGAGAGGCTGGTATAGGGACAGGTGATCTGAGCACAGCCTGTGACCCAAGGGGAGGAGCTCAGCCTGTGGAATAGGGGAGGGGTGAGGGGGAGCAGGGGATGGTGGGGGGCAGGAATGGTGGCATGCTGATGGCAGGGCTGTCAGTGGGAGTGCCCTGGCAGGGAGCCAGATGCCTGAGCAGCTTCTAAGCCCTGACTTCCAAGGGGGGCTAAGAGCCCAAGAGATGTTTATCCACCACAAGAACTTGGTACAACGCCTCCTCTGGTGAGGTGACAGACAGCCTGGGCCACTGAAGTGTCCTGAGAGTTGCAATATGAATGGAAAGCCTGGCGAGGAACAGAGCAACCGCAACAGCCCCCCACCCTGGTCTGGATCCAGAGCCAGGAGACAGTGGGCACAGGCTGGCACTGGGACAGGGAGTGTGTCCCTGCGGATAAAGAAAGGAGTGAGTCATGGGCAAGAGCCAGGCTCTCTCAGGAGGCAGCTCAGAAACAAGCTCATCCGAATGCAGACAGACACTCGTCCCCACCCCTGTCCCTGTGGCTGTCACACACTCCCCTCCCCCTCCTCCTCCCCTCTCCATAATCACCCACCACCAGTGCCCTGGCTCCTTCCTCCATCTCAGCAGACAGTCTGTCCCCCAGGTGGCCCACCTGGCACCTACACCACAGCTGGCTGCATGAGGAGTGGAGGAGGGAGGGAGACAGGGACTCGGGGAGACCCACCTGCAGAGAATGGCAAGTCAAGAAGGGTCTAAGATAGAGATAAGGGAGGGGGACTGTGAATTCACTTCCCCATGAAAAGTTCAGGGAAGGGCCAGAAGAGGAGGAGCTTGGATGCCCTCTAGAGGGGCCCGAAAGTCCAGGGATTCTGCCACACCACCCTCCCTTGATGAGCCCTGTGCCCCTGTGCCAGGACTGAGAAGCAGCAGTCTGGGAAGTCAGGCCAACACCCCCAGGCCTCATCCTACCCCTGGGCCCTAAGCTAGGCTCAGGCTTTCCTCAAAATCACACCTGAGCCAACAGCCACTGCAAGGGTTCATATGCAACAACCAAGCCCTAGACTTGTCGCTCACCATGGTCTGTCACCGCGGTGATGACCCAGACTAAAGCTTAGGAAGGATGGGGAGTTCCATTTATAAGTACAACCCTATGCCTGGCACTGTGGAATATAACCATGAATAGGCCACAAACCATGCCCTGAGGGGCATCCAGTACTGTGAGAGCAGAGGGGTCACTTCGGGACACGCACACCTGGCTTCACTGGCTGCCCCAGTGAAAGAAGAGAAGGGAAGTAGGATGTAGCCACAGGTACATTTTGAGTAGCCCAAATGCTGTGTACCCAAGTGGAGACGTATAATCCAAACCCTGCACAGCAAGCAAATCTTCAAAGGTTGCAGCCTTCACAGCCTCGAACAGAGAGGAAACCGGGATTATGCCAGGAGACTTGGAGCAAGGTTATACAGTCCCTAGGGACCCCAAATATCTCCTTCTCTTCCTCCTCCTCCTCCTCCTCCTCCTCCTGGGAGGAACCCAGTATCCACACCTGTACCAGACCTGGTGTTTCCCAGACAGATGCCTCATCCAGAACGCATGCCTCCCTACATCAGTTTTCCCCACCTCTCTGGATCAGTCTCCTGCTTGCAAGGCTCCAAGGCTTACCCAGAGTAGACAATGCAAGAGTGAGGGTCCAGCTGCCCCTACCATCCTCAGGTCAGTCTTGCTCTGGTGGAGCTCTCCCTGCCTCAGAAGGCCCCCTCCCTCCTGGCTACAGAGCCCTGATCAGGGACAACAGCCACAGCTCCCAAGAGAGACACACAGTCAACTCCCGAACCAGCTCAGGGGCAATTAACACTTCCAGTGCCTTTCCCTAGCCCGCCCAGCCCTGCCCCTCTTGGATGGCTCCTAAACCTCACCTAAACTAGTTGTCCTTTTAAGGCCAGGTGCTACCTCACCCTTCTGCCAAGGGCACAAGAGACCCAGGTGAGATCTCAACCTAACTCTCTGTGCCTTAACCTGGTCCTAGTCCAACCTTTGCCCCTGGGGCAGCCTGCCCTTGCTGCCCACCTCCCGACCACTTAGGGGCACTTTCCTGGCTTGACTGCTTATCTGTCTCAGGTGAGCTGGGCTCTGACCACAACCCGATCCCCTCACTCATCCCGGCAGCGCCCTACCTGATGCAGGAGCCGCCGGCTCTCACCGGGGACCAAAGCCCCGGGCTCCCAGCACTGGGCCCGCGCTGGGACCGGAGGACTCCCCGGGGGCGGGGGGCCACAGAGGGGCCCGGGTTCCAGCGCCTCGCAGCACACCAAGCTCACCGTGCAGCCCATCCGGCCTGGCGCCCGGCGGGCCAGGGCGGGGGGCGGGGACGCGGGCGCCCCGGGAGCTGGCCCGCCCCCCAGCCCAGGGAGCCTCCGACGTCGGGAGGGGGCGGCGACGCCCCCAGCCCGTCCCCTCCCGGAGCCTTCTCTGGCGGCACCGCCAGGAAGCGGAGGAGTGCGGGGCTGGACGAGGGGCGGTGACACGGACGCCCGGAGCAGCCAGTGACAGAGGGAGACCCGAGGGAGGGGGGCGCGGGGAGGGGCGGCGGCGGTGTCCCGGGGACGGGGGCGGCGGACCCGCTGAGTACGGGGCGGGGTGGGAGGGTGTCGAGAAAGAGACTGACGGCGCGACGGAAGAGACAGGAAGCGGATAAGGACATAGATAAAGAGGGAGAGACAGAGGAACAGCGACGCGCGGGACCGAGAGCGGGGACAGAGTCTCGGCACCGGGAGACCAAGTCCAAGAGAGGAAGAGACAGGCTGGGAGCGGCGCAGGAGAGCAGAGCCAGGCGAGCGCCAGGGTTCAGGTGCGCTTCCTGGGGTTTTTGAAACAGTAGTCCTCCCAGGTGCCCGCTCCTCTGTTCTCTGCCCCTAGCACGAGCCCTTGGGGCACCCCTGCTAAGAAAAACGAGGGCCAGGCGGTGCAAAGACCTCAGCCTCAAGGAGACAGAGCACATCCAGGGTGGAAGGGCCGCTGCTCACCTGGGCAACGCACCTGGCCCGTTCCCGGATACAGCATCTCACCGATAGTCACTTCCCTCCTTTTAGGGACAAGTACCAGGACTGAGAGAATGGCAATGGTGACCGGCACTCATGGGGACCCTTTCAGAAGACTGACGTAGGGAGGAGAGGAGAGACACGTGGTGGGACTCTTGTCCTTCCCTCCCCACCTGCATCACACTCCAACCAAGTGACAGTCAAAACTGGCAAGAGTATCAAATGTGGCGGCATCCCAGCCTCTTTGTGCCACCTGGTGGTAATAAGGAAGAAAAACAAGAGCAAGTGGCCGTGATGAGAATGGGAAGGAAACGAACAGCACCAATTGCTGTTACCCGCCCCTGGTGGAGTCCCTGTTTGAACAACTAGTCATCCTCATCTCAGCCATTCTGCCCTAGTGCCCTTGACCCTGCCTCCGCCACTTCTGCCCTGAGTCTTTTCCTCCTCCCACGCTGAGCAGCGTTTCCCCTCCAGGGTGCTGGGCTGGGCCTGAGTCACCTCCCAGGCAGCAAAGGGCTGAGAAGGCTGCCAGGGACTGGCACAAGTGGCAGGCTCAGGCTGCAGTGCCCACTCTCTGTGCCCCAACCAGCCAGGCCTTTCTGGTGAGTAGAGAGAGACTCCTGGGTCTGGGGGAGGCTGGAGAAGGGGAATGATGCCAGGAGAGAGGAGCAGAGGAATTTTGATGCATATGAGGGACAGGACAAGATGCATATACGTGTTCATGGATTTCATAAACCGTCTGGGTTGCGAGGGACTTCAGAGACCCTAAGTTCAAATGCTTGGTCTACATATGGGAGAACTGAAGCCCAAGAAAGGTGAATGATGTGCCCAAGGTCACCCGGTGAGTTACAGGGGCAGGATGGAGACCCAGATCCCTTGACTCCCAGCTCAGTGTTCCCTGAACACTGTCCACCACCCACTCTTCCTCCTTACTTTCGTTTTTCTGCTCCTGCCCCCCCTCTTCTGTCTGTGCCCCATTGTTTCTTCACTCCCACCTACCCCCAAGTTCCAGCAACCACAGCCTGGGAGGCAGGGACTGATTTCCTACCCCAAGTCCAGTCAGTCTTCACTCCAGGCTCTCAGGAAAAAACCCACTGGCCCTCAGGGGCCACAATATTCCTCTCTGAGCCCCAGGACCCACTGGGGGAAGGGACAAGCTAAGATTCACCTGGGAGAGAGCTGCAGGGTTAAAACCAGGTGCCCTGCTCCCCACACCCCAGTCCCAGCCCCAGGGCTTCGCCTTACTTCTGCCTCCCTCTCCTCAAAGAATGCACATTTTCCACTCAGCTGAGAACCAGGAAAGGATGAGAATGTGTCTCAAGGAGGATGACTGCTCTGGCAAAGCTCCCCATGGGGAAGTGAAGTGACATTCCCTCAGCCCAGCATGCTCATGGCATGAGCACAAACAAGGTCACTCACATCAATCAGGGCTGAGAGTTCAAATTCTAGTTTCACAACTCAGAGCTTTGTGACGTTGGGTAAAAGAGTTACCCTCTCTGATCCCGCCCCCTTCTTCACCCTGTATAAAATGGAGTTGATAACCTCCTAGGGTCATTGTGGGAACTGAATGAGACAGAGATATCAGGCACCCAGGAACTGCTCCATAAGTGGGGCCACGCCCTCATCTTCCCACACTGGCCTACAAGAAAGAACTGGGGGGGTGGGGGTCCTGCCAGTTAACTCACTGTGACCATAGAGACATCACATTCCCTCTCTAGGCTCTGGTTCTTCCTTTGTGTAAGGAGAGGACTGGACAGCTGAACCCAGAGGCTGCTTCCTGGGCTGAACTTCCAGAGCCACAAGGAATCATATTATTTTCAAATGTTCATGGCAGAAGAGGGGGCTGCCCTCAAGGTCATCGGGGACCTGAAAGGTGAGTATGTCCGGAGAGACTTTCTGGAACGGAACTGACCTGGGGAAGAAGTGAGTGGTCTTAGGAGACTCTCCCTCAGAGGCCTCACTCCCTGATGTCTGATGTCCATCATCTTCCTCACAGCTGCTGTCTCTGCCATCCTCCAGGGCTATGGGGGCAGGCATCGGGTGACAGACGCCAGCGCTGAGCTGCACAGACTCTGCGGCTGCCTGGAGCAGCTGCTGCAGGTGGGGCTCTGCCCCCTCCTCCCCATCCCTCCCCTCTTCTCCCCCCTTTCTCTCCAGGCCCTGATAACCAAGAGGGCTTTCCCAGATACTTAGGGAAGAACCACCACCCGGAATTCCTTTACTACCATGAACCACTTCCTCCCCCTCAGTCAGCAAGGCTTCCCTGATGTCTAACCTCACTCATGAGGCTGGCATTGCAGCCTAGAAGGTGCAGTGAGCAGCGCTCGGGCAGGGTGGGGAGGGGCCGGGGGCAGCCACCCTGCTCAGAAGCACAAATGTCCTAGGGCTGGCCCTCCTTGCTGCTGGTTAGAGCCCCAGTCATCATATGTGCCAGGCTAAGTCTTTACATGCCCCCTCCCCCGTACTCAATTCTCATTCTAACGCCCAGAAGTGATTCATGACCTGCCCATCCCCCACTTATACACCCACTCCCTTCCTACTTCTCCTTATGTGTACATGTGTGTGGTGTGAGTGTGCATGTGTGTGTGTCTGTGGTGTGGGTGGGGTGTTGGGTGTGTGTGTGAGGTTTGTGTATGTGTGGCAGGAGTTTGTGGTGTGCATATGTGACTCTCCTGCCAGTCTGTTCTCCAGTCACACTGGCCTTCTTGATCCTCTAAAGCACACCGGGAATGCACCCACCTCAGGGCCTTTGCACTTACTATTCCCTCTGTCTGGAAGGCTCTTCCCCCAGAAATTTAGATGGCACTTTCTCATTTCCTTCAGATTTCAACCTGAATAGTACCTCCTCATTAAGGAATTCTCTAGCCACTCTACTCTAAATTCTTAACACACACACATCATGCACACCACACACACACCATCACATACACACCACATACACACATGCATACGCACACCAGAAAGCTTCTATTCCTTTTTCCTGCTTTATTTATTTCTCCTTAGCAGCCAGCACTATCTAATACAGTATGTATTTTTACTTATTCAGTTTGTTCATTGTTGTATCCCCTGGACTTAGAACAGGCCTGGCACATAGTAAGTGCTCAGTAAGTATTTCTGGAATGAATGAGGACACTGAAGGCTCAGAGAGGTCAAGCAGCTTGCTCCTGGTCACACAGCCAGTAAGGACAGGGCCAGGACCTGAAGCCAGATCTGTCTGAATAAGCCCTTTCTCCTCTACCACACATCTGCTCAGCATGCTGGAAACATAGGGTGAGTTCTGGGAGGAAACCTGTCTATGATTCCTGTCCCTCATCTTGCTCCCAGTTTGACCAGAAACAGCGGAAGAGCTTCCTGAGGCCTCAGAAGGATTACTGGGACTTTGTTTGTACTGCCCTGTGGCGGCAGCGGGGAAACACGGAGCCGGCCCGCTTTGTTCACTCACAGGACAAGGTAGCCAGTGCCAAGTGGCAGGTAGACTGGCCCCAGCATGTTGGGGTCCTGCCACCAGACCCTTGATGGGGATCACTCAGGGGCCAGGGAACACAGGCCTTCCCAAGACCCTTTTCTCACCCATCCCAGCTCCACTGACCATAGATGCCCTCACCTGGTCCTCCACTCTCATTAGTGCTGTCCTCAACACCCCTCCAGCCATGCCCTTCCCTCCCAGAGCCTCAAGTCCCATCAACCACCTTTTCCCTCTCTGGGCTGGCTGAGCTCCCCCTATCCTCACACCACCCCCACTTTGTCCCCTGTGCACTCTGCAGTTGAAGACCCCTCTGGGGAAAGGCCGTGCCTTCATCCGCTTCTGCCTGGCCCACGGACAGCTGGCCGAGTGCCTGCAGCTCTGCCTCCTGAGCCCAGAGCTCACCAGGTGGGGCCACTGGGACTTGCTGCTACTCCTACCACCTGAGCCCACTGCCCCTCCCAAGTGAAAGGTGGTTTAAAATCAAGGAGGACTAAAATGAGAGAGATGAGGGGAAAGTCAAGGGAGAAAGCAAAGGGGAGGTTAGAACCCCAGTCCTGGTATCATCATGATACTTAGGCCTCTCGCTCTCCAAGGGCCACGACCCTGCTTGGGGGATTGTCCCATTATGGTGAGCAGCAGGGAGATCAGAGGTGGCAATAGCTCCGGGGTCAAAGGCCAAGGGTGCTGATCACTGTGGACACAGGGAATGGTATGGCCCCCGGAGCCCTCTGGTGTGCCCTGAACTCCAGGAGGACATCCTGGACTCTCTCTACACTCTCAATGGGGTGGCCTTCGACTTGGACCTGCAACAGCCCGACCTGGATGGAGCATGGCCCATGTTCTCAGAGTGAGTGCGTACCCATGAAGGGAAGCCTCTTTTTATACCTGCTGCCAGTGCTGCCGCCCATCCCAAGCTAGCCCCTAGCCCTCGGTCTCTTATGCCACCCATTTCTCCCTCTTTTCATGCTCCCTGAGCCCCTAAATCTCCACTTCCCTAGCCTGCTGTTTTCCCAGCATTATCTCTTGATGTCCCACGATGATGCGAAGAACACACACTCTAAAGAGTTGTTGAATGGCTGGGGTAGAGTGTTAGAAGGATGGATGGATAGGGGGAGGATACATGGAGGGTGGGATGCGGGGATGGATGGAGAGGGGGATGCATGCGTGAGGGTGGGAGGGCAGAAAGGTGGTCACGGCGGCAGAATGAATGGGCGGTTGGAAAGTCAGGATATCCTGCATCCAAGAACCAAGACCGTATCTGGAGAGAGGCCCAGGGTTCCCCTGCCCCTTTCACTTTCAGGTCCCGCTGCTCCAATTCCAGCCGGACCCAAGGAAGAAGACGCAGAAAAAACAAAGACTCCCCAAAGGAGGTGCTGCTCTGCCTGACCTTCACTCTGAGTAGTCTCTTCTCCATCTCGGATGGGAGCCCCAGGTTGAGCAGTAACTGAGCCCTGCACCAACTGGGCAGGCACAGAGAGAGGCCAATGTGTGGACCTGGGGACAGGGGGCCCTCAGAAGCGAAGGCTCATATTCCTAAGGTGGTGGGGATATCAGGAAGAAGAAGGGACCGCTGACACCATCTGCAGGAGTCAGTGGGGACCGTGGGAGGAGGAGGTGCTGGAGAGGGTGACCAGAAGCTTGTAGGAAGCAGACCAGGGAAATAACCTCTTCTGGACAATTTGCAAATGTCTCAGTTCAGTTCAGGGAGAGATTGAAGAGCCAGATCACCTGGTTCAAATCCCAGCTCCACCCCTTACTAACCATGGTCCTCGGGTAAGTTATTCATCATGCCTCGCAGTTATGAGGACGCATGGAGACAGACCAAGGTAGCTGCCAGTTATCATCAGTCCGTGAGCTCACTTTACCCCACCCCCACCAGCTTCCGGGTGCTCGGTGCAGCTACTATGAGGACTGAGTCTCTGACCTGAAGGAGTTCCAGGGCTGTTCAAGGAGACAGACCCTAAAGGAACACATTTCACCATGACATGTGGAGCGTAGTGATGCAGACATGCACAGGGGAACGTGGGGCCCAGAGAAAGCTTCTTGAAAGAGTGACTATTAGCAGCGTGTCGGTCAGTCTAGGCTTTCATCAGAACCTTACAAGGCAGGTATTATTATCCCCATTTTGCAGTTGAGAAAATACAGAGAAGTCAAGTTCACAGGGAAGGTTCACAGGGAAGGATCAGAGGAGAGTGATGGGAAGAACTTAGGGGAAACCATGTCCATGCAGAAGATAGAAGTGAAGGAGGGAGAAGGGCACAGGCTAGAGGTGAGGGAGGAAAGGGCATTGAGAAGCGCTGCTCCTCCCTGACCAGATCAAAGCTGGAGCCTCAGATTACATCACCCAGTAGTAACATTCAGATTCCTGGGCCCTCCCCAGATCTGCTGAATCAGCATGTCCAGTGGGAGGGCCTGGGAATTTGCATATTTAGCAAGCCTGTTGCATTAAGGCTATGGCCTTTCCCATGCACCGGCTTGGTGAATTGATGCCGAGAGGTAGGATAATTGGTTTGGGGGTTTCTCTGCAGATCTCAGCTGTAAATGGCAACCCCAAAGGAGTCCAGCCAGAGGAACCACACACCAGCCAAGCCAGCTGTCTGCGAGAGGCACCAGGAGGAGACCAGTTGGCTGCACTCCTCACACCCCCGCGACACAGGCATCTTACTCCCTTTTTGGAAGAGAAGAAAGAAGATCCCAGGAGCCTCAGGGCCCCCCACAGCATGAGGGAACCAGAGGGGGTGGAGCTGCAGCAAGACCAGGAGATGGGAGCCCCAAGGACAAGCATCTGCCTAGAGAACTCAACACTCAGCATCCAGGGGCGGGGGGAGGGGGCCAAACGGGCTCTGAAGGAGGTAGTAGTGGTAGAGGGCCAGGGCAGAGGGGTTCTGCTGAGTGCAGAGGGTCCGAGTACAACAGAGCGGACTCGTGAAGGGGAAGCAGAGTGGGGTCATGTCCAGAGGCCGCTGATCTCCAGCTCCAGAGGGACAAATGAAGACACAGTGTCAAGGAACAGACAAGAGTGCAAGGAGCCTAACATTCTGGGAGAGCGCAGCATCCTTCAGAGCCTGGGAACAAGGGAAGGCTCCGCTGTCACAGAGAAGCCACAAGAGCAAACAGGAATGACCAGTGTGACCAGGATGGAGGAGCAAGCAGACGTGGCCTTGCAGGATGTGGTCAAGGTGAGAGCAGCTGAGCTTTGTGCCTGTCTGTTCTCCCCAGTCTGAACTGGCCCACAGTTGGAGGTCTTCAGTGGTAGCCTGGGGACCATTCCCACCCACAGATCAATATTTATTGGCCCACACAAGATTATTATTATTTGAGGATGCCTTTTGAAAGCCATGCGTTCTTCAGTTCACCACAGTCCCCACCTCTACCTATTGCCTCACACCAGGCCCACTTTATTCACCGATACTACTTGCCTAGTCCTTATATCCATTTGCATTTGAGACCCCTTTCCAACAGTTCTTCAGGGCAGTTACCAGTTCTCAGTTTCATGGCCCTCATTATGGACAAGTTTCCAGCCAATATGTAAATTCTACTGTTGCAGATCTCACCTATTTGCTCTTGCTTTTGGTGCATCTCCTAGAGGTCCCCCCAAGTTGTTTTTAAGCCTTCCTTCAGCCTGCTCCCCAGCCAGAGTTTTCCAAGACCTTGACCTTTGTAAGGTCTACCCCTCAGTGAATGAAGACATGGTACCTCCAGGCTCTCCCAGGGGCAGAGCCAGGCATCAGAGCTCCCAGCGCTGGCCCCAGTTCTGCCCTCCACCCAAGGGTGTCTCACATGGCCTGAGGTCTCTTGGGGGTGTTTATCAAGTCATTCCCTGGGCTGGGGTCTCTGCCCTCCTTCTTCATCCTCTCTTTCCCTTCCTTCTCCCCTCCTCTCCCCAGAGCCTCAGACACAGGGTCCAGAAGACTGAGGAGCAGGCCCAGCACCAGGAGCAGCTGCGGAAAGAGCAGGAGAGGGAGCTGAAGGCACTGCAGGAGCAGCTCATCAGGTAACCTTGGCAACCACCAGCACCCATGGGCACGAGAGCCAGGAGGCTGGAGGGGTAGGCAGTGCTCCCTGGCTCCTACTGCCATTCAGTGAGCAAGCATCTTCTGAGCTCCTCCTGTGCACCGAGCCCAGTACAGGGCACAATTTGGGAATCTGAGGCATACAGGCCACAGTTCCTGCTCTCAAGGGCTCCCACGTTCCCCTCCCATCCCTTCCCCTCCCCCTCGCTCACCCCCTCCGTCAGTGGCCTTCCTGTGTAGAAGAAACAGAAGAGACCTGTACCCACCCCTTCTCCCTCCCTTTCCCTCCATACTCACCTTGGCCCCTTTCTGCTGCCTCTCCTGGGCCACTCCTCTCTCTTTGCAATCCACTCTGAGTGCTTGCCCCACCACACTCCCTCTGTTCCTCTGTTCCTGGTTGTTCAAACCCTCTTTCACCCTCTGGATAATCATAATCATAACTATATTTACCACATCCCTGCCATTGTTCTAGGTGCTTCATCACAGCAGCCTTATGAGATAGGTTCTCTAAGAACCCCCATTTTATATTTATAAGTGAGGAAACTAAGGCCCAAAGAAACTGCCCAGTTGTCCCTCCTACTTCATTAGCAGCTACCTGGGGTGCTGGGCCAGCTCCATGGTCTTCCAGAGCCTATGCCTGAGGCTCTGCAGAGGGAAGGAGAGGAGGAAGGGACAGGAAATATGAAGGAGGGCAGAGATCCCAGTCTGGGGACTGGCCTGGCAAACATCCCCCTGAGAAGAAGAGCTGAGGTCCAGCCCTGGCAGCTGACTCCAGAACCAGTGGGCCGAAACTCTCCTCCTCAGTCAACATTTCGAGTGTCTGTATTTCAGTCTGTCTGTCTCTCCCCTCAGCATCTCTCAGTCGGCATCTTCATTTCCCATCGTCTCATTAACCCTTAGAGCACACTGTTTGGTCTACGTTTCCTCCTCAGTCTCTTGGTGCCTCAGTTCCTCTTTCACAATTTATTTTTAAAATATCTCTGCCACGCCAAGGTCTTCCTTTGTCTGACTCAGTCTTTCTGTGTCTCCATCCCTTGGAGCCTGTGCACTTCAGCCTGCCTGTCTGCCTCTATCTCTCCCACATGGCTGAGCCCTGCCCCAGGGTCTGGGGGCACCAGCCCAGCCCCCAGAGGAGCCTGAGTAGCGGCGATTCAGGCTGAATCATAGGACAGTCTACTGATGGTCTGCTTAACACACCAAGAGAGGTCAGGCATCCAGAAACTAACATAAAAATGCCCCCAGGGATTCTTCCCTCCAGGCACTCAGCTGAGCCCGGCATCAGTGTGGTCATAACTAGCACTTATTGAGCATTTACTACGTCCCTGTAACTGTTCTAGATGCTTCCTTATAACAGCCTTATGAAATAGGTTCTCTAAGAGCCCTCCTGTTGTAGGTGAGGAAACTGAGGCAAGTGTTACTCCTTCTCTGAAGCTCCATTTTCTTTCCTGTAATATGATGATCATAGTACCTGTCCCATAAATTTGCAAAAATGAAATGAAACAGGCTATTAAAGCACTAAGCTCAATGTCTGACTCTAGACTTTGATTCTTTCCATGTCCCCTCCTGAACTAGAGTGTCTGTTATCCTCTGCTTTAAATGCTTCAGGGTCTTCCCATTGCACTGAGATGAAAGTCCACTTCTCTTGGGGCCACCAAGGGGACAGGACAGGCCTTGCCTACCTCCCACCTCATCTCCCGGCTCTCCTACCCCTGCCATTCATGGTATTCCAGCTTCCCCAGCCTTCTTTCAGTTCCTCAAACAAGCCAAGTTCTTTCCAGCTTGGAGACCTTAGCATGTGCCCTTCTCTAGCTGTACCTGCTTCAATGGCACCTTGTTTAAGAATCCGTCCCTGAGCGCCCTCTCAAGTCGCTGTCTCAGGGCCTCCTTTATCTCTATTGTATATTTAGCTTAATTATTTTCCTGGTCTATCATTTGTTTTGACCACTGCCCTGAACACCCTGTAAGTTCCACCGGGAGCCATAGGCATTGCTCTATTGCTGGTACACAGTAGGTGTTTAATATTATTCCCTCCCACCTCAAAGACACATATTAACCACAGTGGTCACATTAAGGCCTGCACTGGCCACAACGGAGGCCCTGGGGTCACTGGGCAAGTAAATTATTTTAGGAAAATGAAATCAGCAGCTAAGAAATGAGGCAGCTGAAGACTAGAATGGTCATTGGAAGTCCAAACATGGCCCTGATCCAGCAGCTGAGCACAAAAACACTCTTTCTTATGGCCGCAGGGACTGGCTTTTTTGGAGTTCAAGTGGCTTTCTGTTGTTGGCTTGACGTCATGGCCCACCCAGCTTTCTTCCCCACAGCAGGCTACATGGCAGCGTTTAAAAAATTAATAATGCAATTCATTGTCAAGCCTCTTGCAAGCTTCTTCTTCTCCCCAAACACACTCTGGTCCAGGGTCGTGGGCACATACATGCACACACATCAGAGGTCATGGGACATGCACCGCCGTCATGACACCCTCCTTTCTAACTGATGGAGTAAGAGGCTGAGACCTTTTTCTTTACAGTCCAGTAGATTTCTTGGAATTTTCTAGGAAGCCACCAAAGACAAAAAGAAGAGGCAAGAATAGAGCTGAAGAGGTTCCAAGCCCAAAAGGTGAAATATGCCATATGCTTAATATTCCTTTTTTTAATTGAAAAGACAATGTAACACAATTTTTCAAAATATTTTAAAGCCAAAAAATCACTCCAGATCCTACACGACTTACCCCACCCCCCATCCCCAAACAACCACAATTATTTTTAGCTGGGCGCTCCCATCCAGCCTGGGTTCTCAAACACCCACCTTCTCCCAGAGAGCTGCCGTGACTGTGAACATACCTTTCAAGAAGTTTACGTTTTAAAGTAGAAATATTTCTAAAAAGACAACAAATGGAAATGTTGGCTCATCTCTAAAGGAATACACAGGCCTAGGTCCTGTATTCATTTCTCTGAACCGTTGGTGAAGAGTCAGCCTATAGGTAGGTGTCAGTCGGCACAGTGCTCAGTTCGGTATGTGGTATGGCATTTGTAGGATGTGCATGTGTTGTGTTGAGAGTGTGTTGGTGTATGTGGTGTTTTTTAAGTGTCTGTGGTATAGAGTATGTGTGGTGTGTCATGAGTGTGTGTGGTGTGTAACGTGCATGTGGTGGGGTATGAGGGTGTGTGGTGTGTATATTAAGTGTATGTGGTGGATGGTATACTCATGTGTGTTGCGTGGTATGTAGTATGTGGTAAGTGTTGTGCACCTGTGGTGTGTGTGTGGTATGTGCTGTATGTGCAGTGTGTATTGGGTGTGTGTGGTGTGTTGTGAATGTGTATGTGGCATGTGGTGTGTGTGATGTGCTATGAATGTGTATATGCTGTGTTGTAAGTGTATTCGGTGTATGGTGAGTATGTATGTGTGAGGAGTATACGTATACTGTGGTGTGTGTGTGGGTGTGGACATCAGCTACAGAGGGTACCACCAGCCCTCCTCAGGGGCTCTCCCTCAGCAGAGGCCCAGCCTAGCTCAGTCAAAAGCTGAGCTTTCCTCCTCAGAATGGAGTCTGCCTCTTTCGCCCAGGTGTCAGGAAGAGAGGGCCCAGCTGCAGGCAGAGCTGGAGCAGAAGCAACAGGAGGCTGAAAGGAGGGACACCGTGTATGAAGAGGAGCTCAGAGGGCAGCGAGACCTGGTCCATGCCATGAAGAGGCGTGTGCTGGAACTGATTCAGTAAGTGGGGGGCCAAGGGCTGAGGTGCAGAAGGGGAAATGGTATGGGGAGTAGAGGCTGGGGCATGAAAATTCTGCTCTGCTAACTACTATCAACCAGGATTCTGGATCTTTTATATACACTAACTCATTTCCCTTTTTTTAGCCACCCACTGCTGTTATTCCCAGTTTACACACTGAGGATCAGAGAGGTTCACTTGGCCACCAAGGACACAGCATAAAAATTGCATAGAGCCCTCTGACCCTAAGGCATGCCCCCACCCTAACCCAATCCCAGATACATACACACCTACTGAAGTCAGGAGAAGGGAAAGGAACCCATGGATTGAGAAAGGATTGGAAGAAAGGACAGGGTAACCAAGAGATAACCGCATGTCCTACACCTGCCTGCCTACAGGACTTCCTCAGATTGCTGGGCCTGTGGGCTTGTCCTCAGTCAGCTGTCCGAGGTTCCAGAGGCTGAGCTCACCAGGATCAATTCCAAACTCCAAAGCCCACTGAGGAATGGAGGACATATGTAAAACCTGGTTTCTGCTCTTCAGTCTAGTGGGGAGATAATTCACAGATATGTTATCCTTTACCCAGTTCAGGAAATAAAAGACCATTGCCCTCAGGTTCCATTAGAATTGGCAGGATCATCTAAGACTAAATCCTCTAGCACAAAACCCAAGTGATATTAAAGATGAGAAAAGGGAGAGACCAACCTGAAAAGAACAAACAAAAAACTTAAGGAGTGATCTCCTCCAAGGCACTGTCAAGTGGGAGGAAGAGAGATATTAAAAATTAGTTATGTATCTCACAAAAGAATTTAAGGTTGATAACAAAAAAGATAGATAAATGGATATAGATATATGATTGTTAAAGAAAAATAGAAGATTTCATAGTAGACAAAAAATATATACTCCCAAAGGGTTAGAATTAGGGTTAGGGTTAAAACTTAGCTCTGAGCATCTTGGCAGCAAAATCAAAAAGGGAAGCAGAGCAAGTTACCTGAAGTTCACTGTCCATTCAAAGGAAATATACCAGGTCATGAGTAGAGAGACAAATGTTTTTCCTAGTGCTAAAGAAATTCATCCCAAGGTCCCAAATTACATAATATAATGTCCCTTGAGAAAGCATTTTGAAGATATGACCCTAAGCAAAAAGCAAAAAAAAGAAAAAGAAGGCCCTGGAGGTTGACTTCTGCATCAAGATGCTAGACTGATCACACAGTATCTATTCTCCATCCGCAGATCTCACTAAAATGACTGTAAAAGAATAAATCTTACAACAGAGAGGAAGGTGGAGGAGCCAACCATAGATGAGAGATTTCAGCTAATTTCCAGAAGCCAGGAAATGGATGGAGAAGTGGATACCAGATTGCAGCCCAAGTTAGAACGTCAGGGCCCAGATACACCAGGAACACATATACGGCAGAAGTGAGATGCAAGGCAGAAACCAGGAAAATTACTCGTAAGAGTCACTAGAAAGAGCAATGTGCACCCCTTGCTTTCTGCCTGCTTCCTCAACGGCAGAACATTCAACAGTTGAGGGGCTTATCTCCCAAGCAAATAATTAAAAGGTCCTTATATGGAAAAAGATAGATGCCCCAAATAAGAAAGCAACGTGCTCTGGCATTTGAGTCTGGTGTGGCAGATAGCTCCCAGCCCAATCCCTCCTAAAGGGAAGCCACGAGTCAACAGCCACTGTCCACTACTTGGAGCTCCAGCACATTGATTGCCTCCTCTTAAGCATGAAATGGCAACCAAATTTTTGTAGGTGTTTGAGGACAGTCTAGAATATAAAGGGGAGACAAACAAAGAAAGATCCATCTCCCAAGAAAGAAGATGCTGTGGAAAGGGACCACCAAAAGAAAATAAGTGTTCTCAGAAATTAAAATTTTCTAAATTCACTAGGGTTGGAAGAGAAAGATGAGGCAGTCTCTCAGAAAGTAGAATAAAAAACACAAGGGATGGAAGACATGAGTGAAATAATTAAGAGACATAAGAATCAATCCAAGAGTTTCAATATCTTCTCCAATGACAGGATTTCCAAAGAGAGAGAGAGAGAGAATAAAATGGAAAAGATAGATACAAATATGAGAGACATTCCCAGCTCTAAGGGACACATTCAATTTAAAGATTTTACTGAGGGACCGGCACAATAAATGAAAGGAGGGAAACCCACATCTAGGTACATCATTGTGAAATTTCAGAATAACAAAGATAAGAAGAATATCTTAAAAGACAGATCACTTATAAAAAAAGTAGAAAACAACAAGTGTTAAGAATCAATGGTGTAATATGTTCAAATTCTGAGAAAAACTGAGTTTTGCCTTAGAATTCTGTGTCCAGCCAAACTATGAAGCAAGTAGTCAAGGTGATAAAGGAAAAGATATTTTTCAGACAGATCACAGAAAATTCACCTCCCACATAGCCTTTCTTAAGAAGCTAATTAAGGATGTGTCCCAGAAAAACAAGGAAGTAAACCAAGAAAGGAGAACATGTGGAATACAGGAGACAGTAGCTCTAGCCCAGGAAAGAACAAAAAGGAATTCCCAAGATGACAAGCAGCAAGGCCAGGAAGCAGTCAGTCCAGGTGGGGGCAGAAGTATTGTGGGCCTAGGAGGAAAGTCTCTGGAGAGGAAGAGAATCAATAAAATACCTGATATGATGAAGAATTGGGATGGGTGGAAATAATTAGGCTATGTTAAAAGCAACTCATGCAAGGAGCAAAGAAAGGCGATTAAGACACACAACGCAGAATGCAGATGATGTATCATAGAATTGTACACTTGAAACCTGTATAATTGTATTAACCAATGCCATCCCAATAAACTTAATTAAAAAGATAAAATACTGGAAAAGGCAATTAGAAAGTCCTAGAAAAACAAAAAATTCCAAGGATGGAACTGTTATAGAACTCAGTTCTCTCTGCTTGAAGCAACATGCTTACATATTGTCTAATAATGTAAATACTAGTCACTGATTTTTTTCAATGTTAGACTCAATCTAAAGCCAAAGCACAGAAAGCAATTATAATTATACAACAAACATAAACATTATCACCTAAACAATAATAAGTATAGAACAGAATCCAATAGAACTTTCTATGAAGATGGAAATGTTCTATATTTGTCCTGTCTGGTATGGTAGCTACTAGTCACATATAGTGGTTGAGTACTTCGCATGTGATTGGTGTGAATGAGGAACTAAAGTTTTCATTTTATTTAACTTTAATTAAGTTACATATAAATTTACATAGTGACAGGTGGACATTGCAGGAATAGATGACAAGCTAGGAGGTAGAAGAAAAAAAGGGATGCTGGCATCATTGTCTTACAGAATAGCAGTCAGAAGACACTATCTATAGTTAATAGAATGAGTGAAAAATAAATGTATGAGAATATTCTGTAAAAGTCCAGTAGCAACCAATAAAGGAACCAGAAATAGGGATATAACTACATTGGGAGGAAGGAGGAGGACTTAGTGGAAATGGCCATAAATAAGCTACATCCTTTGACATCAAGGTTAGGAGCTCTATAGAAGATGCTCTCTCTTGACAAATCGAGGAGAGATATGAGCATGTTATTTAAATGTGGGAGACAGGCAGGCGTGGTTTGAAAGACTTTGACGACCGCTGTGTGGACACTGCTCAAAAAAACAGGAACTTGGGTCTTAACCAGCAGGTTTCTTATCTTTCATGCTTGCTCTGAATCCCACCCTCCAGGGGATTTTAAAGATAGAGTAGAAATACAAAGTGGCTTTTAAGGAAAAGGGAACCTGCTCTGTTTTTCTCTGAATAGCCTCAAATCCTTGTCTACGGTAAAATGTTAAGAACAGAACAATTAAGTAAGAGGAACTGTTTTTGACCTTGTGTAAAATACCTGGACGTTTCAACCCTGTATTGATCTGCATTTCCCTTTCACTCCCTACCATTTGAGGAAGGGCTGCATGTTTTCCTTATGCATCTCCGCATGTGGAAAATAGATAAAAACCTTGGCTAATAAAGAAACAGGGGCAATTTTCCTCAGAAAAAAACCCCTCCCTTCCTTCCTCAGATGGTGAGTTTCTGAGTAGTTTCTTCATCCATTCCGAGGACCCAGAGTCTCTTACACTAAAATAGGGAAGTACCACCAGGAGAAAAAGCTAAAAGATACAAGAAGTGGTTTGCCACTGAGAATGGGAAAGTGCCCATTACCTTTTGATCTAAAACCTTCTATACTATTCCGATTTTTATATCATGGGTATATGTCATTTTGACAAAATGTTAAAGCAACCCACCTTTCTAACACATTCTTTAAAAAATAAAGTGAAGATAAGTTTTAGAGGGGCATAAACATACATAAGTTCAAGGCAGTTTGTACTGAGTGTCAAATAAAAGATAACAGGCATTCTATGCTATGGGAGCAAGAAAGCCCCAGGGGCTCTACCAGCAGGAGCGCACCTTAGAGGAGGCGGGCTATGAACAGGTTCTTCAACTGTGGGCTAAGGTTACGTTGGGCAAGGGGGACTGGTCACCATCCATCCAGTCTTCCCGGAAAGGCTAGTCTCACTGATCTCTCAGTGAGTGTCTCTCGCTGTCTCTTTATTTTTCTCTCTCTCTTTCATCATCGCTGTCTCTTTATCTTTCCATCTCGCTCTCGATTTGTCTCTGCCTCTCTGTCTGTCCCTGTCCGTCTCTGCATCTTCCTCCCTGTGTCTTTCTCAAATGCATTTACCTCTCTGCTTCTCTGTGTGTCTGTCTCCCTAACTCCCTGACTTCCTTTCTCTCTGAGTGACTGTCTCTCTCTGTCCCTTTCTGTCTCCTTCCCCATTTCTGCCTCTGTTGTTCTGCCCCACTGTTTCTCTGTCTTTCTTTTTGTCTCTGTGGGTGTCTGTACCTCTGTGTGACTCCCTCGATCACTCTCTCTCCCTTATGCTTTGTTTTTGTGTTCCTCTTTCTGTTCATCTCTGTCTCTCCATCTGTGTCATTTCCAACTGTGTCTTCCTATCTGTGTGTTCTCTCTCCTTCCCCACCCCCTCCGTCTGCCCATCAGAGAGAAGGATAACTTGTGGCAGAAGGTCCAGCATCTCTCTTCTGTGGCCCCTGGATGCTGTATCGGCTGCAGTAAGCTCTTTGGCCGGCTGTCTCGGCGGTACCCATGCAGGTAATGGGTAGGATACAGAACCCTTCCTCTGGGACAGACTGCAGCCCCCTGCCCACTCTAGGGAAGGGAGAGACACAGGAACTGGATATTTATGAAAGGCTACTTAAAGCTGGCCACTCATATTACCTAGCACTTAGCAGAGACATGAATGAGAACAATGGGGAAAGGTCAGACAGGAATGGTGTCTGGAAGATGGGACAGTATAAATCTTCCAAGAATAGACTGATTAATGGGCTTCTTGTCTGGGAAGAGATTTCCTATACAGAGAAAGCTGCTGCCCTCACCTCCCTCTGGGAACACAGTGGCAGGACAAGCAACAGGAGCAAGAAAAGTGGGCCATCAGGAGATGGGATTAGAGGACCCTAGAGAAGTGGGGCATTGGGACACCCTTTGGAAAGGGGAGGCCTCCTGGGACAGACCCAGGGATGTTCTGCTGGGAGATGAGAAACAGACAGGTAGGTTCAAAGATGTTCAAACCCTATGACCCCCTCCTCCGTACACACCCATATGCTCCCCGCTCTTTCCACCTTTGCTCCCAGGCTGTGTGGAGGCCTGGTTTGCCATGCCTGCTCCGTGGATTACAAGAAGCAAGAACGCTGCTGCCCACCCTGTGCCCAGAAAGGAGAAGCCCAAGTCATCTGATCGAGATCCACCCAGGACTGCCCAGCCCTCCCCACCTCCCCTCAGCCCTCCCAGGACCTCCAATCTGACCAGCACTACCTTCTAGAACTAGGTGACTTAAGTCAGACAGCACTTGAGGGCCAGGCCATGGTGTGGAGAGTGGAAGGAACCAGGCTGGCAGGCAGGAGACACATTCAAGCTCTCTATCTGCCACCAATGAGCTGGGGGATATTTTCCAAGCCCTCAACTCTCCAGGCTTTTTCTGTAACATGAGGAAGTCAGGCACCACCCTCTCTAATGTCCTTTTCGGCTCAGAAAGTCCTTGACTCTGAAGAAGACCCAGTGGTCCTGACTTTCTCCTCCACACCACCTCTCACCCAGGCCACCCTTCATGACACTGCACTGTCTTGTGGTCCTCAGGAGCTTCCTGTCTGGAGTCTGCTTCAGGATCTGTTTTTGTTCTGTTTTGTTTTTAACCACTTTCCTGAGGTTCTATTAACATATAGTACAGTTCACATAAATTGTATAATTGGATGACTTTTAACTTTAATTTACACCCATGAAACCATCACCATATTCAAAATAATGAACACATTCATCAACCCCAAAGTTTCCCCATGCCCTTGGAAATCCCTCCCTCCCTCTCGCCTTTCCTCATCCCCAAGTAACCACTTACCTGCTTCCTGTCAGTAGAGACCAGTTTGCATTTTCTAGAATTGTGTGTGTGTGTGTGTGTATATATATATATATATATATATGTATGTATGTATATGTATATATACATACACACGCACATACACACATATATATGTTTATATAAATTACATATATAGAATTTTATATGAATGGAATCATACCATCTGCCTTCTTTGACTCAGCATAGAGATTCATCCATGTTGTTGTACATACCCATAGTTCCTTTTTACTGTTGAGTAATGTTCCACTGTATGGATATACCACAATTGGTTCACACATTCACCTGTGTGGTGGCATTTGGGTGGTTTCTAATTTCAAGCTGTCACAAATCAGTTTTCTATAATCATCTGTGTACAAATCTTTGTGTAGACATATGCCTATATTTCTCTTGGGTTAATACCTAAGAATGAAGTGGTCAGGTCCTGTCGCAGGTATATGTTTAAGAAACTGCTGAGTCATTGGATGTTGTACCCTCCTGCCAGCAGCGTGTGAGAGTCCCAGTTGCTTCCCAGAGCATCTGGCTTGGTGGTCAGGAGAGGGCGCAAAGACATGGAACTTGGGCCTCTCCATCCATCCCTTTCAACCACTATGATGAATTGATGGTCTCAAATTGTGAGAAGCTAGTGAGAGGGCCTGAGTCTAGGTGACTCTCTGTGCAGTGTTCACTCAGCTAGACTTTAATAAAGACAGTTGATGAGGATTCACGTCGCTCTGTGGTACCAGTTTATATCCTCTGAGTGCCCAAAAAGTCTTACACAAATTGTATCATTCACTGGGCACCCAACTGTGGTGTTTCTGAAAATACTGTTTCTGAAGAAGCATGGGCCCTACCCTATAACAAGGCAATTTGCTGCCTTACCTAGGTTCTATGGCAGATTCTGTGGCCCCAAGCAGGTGTACATGCTGTTCCGTGCCTCCTGCCTCGCACAACTAACTACCAACACCCCTGCAGTGGTTGGGCAACTCTGTGGCTCTGACCGGAGCCTCTGGACCGCCTCTTGGGGTCAGAGCCACCTAGAGTTGCATCCCATTACCATCTCGTGGAGCAAGAGTTTTGCAACAGCAGTTCCTGCCCTGGAGAGTTGATGAGAACTTCTCCTTAGCAGAATTAGCAACATGGTCAGGGTGGGGGGAGGCTGAGGGGAGGAAATAGAGGGAGCGGGGGTGGAGGGGGTGGCAGAGCTGGGACTCCGAGAGCAATCAGGGCAAAAGAATCACCCTAACCCTAAAGGGCAGCTGTCACTTTCTGGAGGTCAGACTTGCTGATACTTTTATTAGGTCCGGGTTCTTACCATAGCTGAAGACCTCATATTCAGTCAGAGCTCCAGCACGGCATTGAGACCTGCCTGTTAAGCTGATAGGGAAGGGGGGTCCTAACAGAAGCCCACGTTCAAAGAGGAAGCAAGGTGCCCCTGGACAAGAACTCCTCGGAAGGAAGCCAGCAGCCAAGAATGGGGAAGAAGTCCCCCTGGCTGGGAGAGGGGGAAGAACAATGGTGGGAACCAACTTCCAGCTCAACACTACTCCCCAAAGAGTCCCCACCAAGTCCAATGGAGAGCACAGAGCTCCACAGAGACACTGGAAAAGCTGGTTACACCTTGGGGACACTCCGGCAGAAAACGGCCCCAGAATGTGATACTGCAAGGGTGCGAGAGCTTCAGCGGGGACTCCAGGGCCCGTATCTAGCACAGCAACACTCAGAGAAGCATGTGGGAGATGCCCCTAATATACTCCTCTGGGTTCCTGGGGAGCACTTTCCAGAGGGATGAAGCCCTGTGCAAGCACACAGGTCTGAGCCGGTGCAATTTGGCTTTCTGCTATTGACGTGACTTTGTCGTGCTCACAGGCTGGGAAATTTGGGCAGCAATTATTCCTTTAATTAGAGATCACTCAGGTGTTCCAACATACGTCAGTTTCCCCATGTTGTCAACCCATTCATTGCTCAAGAAAATTGTATTATACGCCTAGGATATGCCAAACACTGATTGGCTTGGAGTTACAGAGATTATATATATACCCAATACCTGCTTCCACAAACCTCACAGTGGAAAATAGGAAACAGCCAAACGGATAATTACAAAACGCTGTAACTAGGCACGATAAAGGAAGCCCAGGGGTGCAGAAAGCACCGGGCAGCAGTCCATAGAGGTGACCACTGGGCTGAATTTGAAAGGAAATGGGAGGGTTGGCCAGACTGAGAGGGTGGGAAAGAGCATGCCAAGGGGAAGGAAATGCATGCCAGGCCCTGAAGAGGACCCAGAACAGTTCCTGGGGGAAGTGCACATGGTTCCCTGTGGCTGAAGTTAAGAGTTCAAGGGGGTGTGGCCTGAAATGAAGTGGAGAAGTACTCAGGGGTCAGGCACCAGGTACACAAGTCAGGAGTCTGACATTGAGGGTAATGGGGATCCTTAAGGGGTCGTAAGAGGAAAAGAACATGGTCAAATTTACCCTGTAGGGAGATCACCCTGGCAGCGGAGTGGAGGGAAGATGTGAGGCCGAGAGCACTTAGGGGAACAGTGGTAGTGACAGCAGCAGCAGCCGACACTGCCAAGCACCGTTCTAAGCGCCTTACACATGACAGTAGGTGTCCTCACTGTCCCCATAACATTACAGTTGATGAAACTGAGACCTAATGAGATTCAGTAACTTGCCCAAAGTCTACAACCAGTAAGTGCCATCGCTGGGATCCTAACTCAGACAGCCCCCAGCTCTGAAATCCACAGCTATCAGCTGGCGATTGCAGTAGCTTCTGCGAGAGAGAATGAAGTGTTGCCTGATGCTGTCGGGGAAGGTGGTGAGGAGGAGGTAGCTAAGAGATGCTAAGGGGGGGGGCATGCCACATGGATGGCAGGGCATTCTGGAGGAGAGGCAGGCATGAGCTTGCAGCCCCTGTGGAACCTCAGGGGAGACTTCACGAGGTGAGTGCATGTAAGAGTCTGAGCTTAAGAGAGCAGTTAGAAGAGAAGCTGGGAACTATAGGTGTGGGAGTCCCTGGTAAATTGGGTGGTCATCAAAGTCGAGGAAGGAGGTGGGCTAGCCTGGGGAGAACAGGTAGAGAAGAGGACTAAGGCAGAGCCCTGGGAACATCCGATTTCATCAATGAATTGATAATAAAGCAACAAACGAGACCAAGAGAGGGTCAGGAAAGGGAAGAGTATGGGGTCAGTGGGATTAAGTGATGCAGAGATCTGAACAAGGTAAAGCTTGGACCATAACCATTGCACCATAATAAAAGTTTTAGCATACAGCAGGCTGGGAGAAAATATATAGTTTACTATAATTGACAAATAAGGGATAGTATGAATAGAGAGGGTATCGGGTCCTTTCATAAACTGATGGTGGTAGAATAAACTGGCACAATCTTATTGAAGGGTGCTATAGTCTTGTTTATCAGATTTAAACATGCGCAGATATGACCTTACAAAATTATACTTAAGCTACAGGAACACTCAGACACATTCCAAAGACCTACATCCAAAGAAGCTCATAGCAAGAACCTAACTGTCTGTCTATAAGGTAACCATCAAATAAATCATGGTACATACATACCATGGACCAATTAAAAAGAATGAGATAAAGTGAAATAAGCCAGTCAGAGCAAGACAAATACCATATGATCTCATTTATATGTGGAATCTAATAAACAAAATAAACTGATGAACAAAATAGAAACAGAGGCATGGACACATGGGACAGACTGACAGCTGTCAGAGGGGAGGGGTGAGGGTGGACTGGATGAGAGAAGATGAAGGCATTGGCCAAAAAACATACACACATAATGCATAGTCACTGACAACGGTGTGGTAATAGCTAGAGGGAAAGAGGGGTGAGGGGTGGGTGGAGATGGGCAAACAGGGAAAAATGGAAACGGAAAGAGACTTTGCTTGGGGAAACGGGCACGCGGGTCAGTGTGCAGACGATGTTTTATTGCACACTTGAAACCTGTATGGCTTCACAAATCAGTGTCACCCCAATAAATTCGATTTTTAAAAAGTGAGATGGCTCTCTATATACTGATGTGGAGTAGGTCCATGATACATTGTTAAGGTGCTGAAATTAGAACTAGTTAAATACGGTCTATTTTTATTAAGGAAGGAAAGAAAGAAAACATATGTGTATATGTGCGGGAAGTCTGGGGAAAGACAAGTATAAGTGGACAGAGGAATAGAAGGGAATTTTTCAAGTTTTATTTTATAGGCTTTTGCTTCACGTGTATTCATGACAATATGCCTACTGTATTTTTATAACATTAAAGCAGTTTTAAGAAAAGGGTTTATTGGATTTAGTAAACCAGAGGTCACTGGTAACCCTGGCAAAAAGCTGTTTCAGCGGAACAGTAAGAAGGAAACCAGTTGCAGCGGGGTGAGCAGTGAACAAGAGCTGGTGAAGTAGACACAGCTGCTTGGTCAAGAAGTTTGCCTATTAAAAAGGAGGGCATAGGGGAGTGGTAGCTAAACGGAACCTAGAACACAGGAAGGAGAGGACATAAGCAAGCTCAGGGGCTGAAGGGAAAGAAGGTGGTTGAAGGACGAAGGGCCAGGAGGCGGGATCCTCACGTATGTGAGAGGCACTGGGTCCCACGGTCAGGTGCAGGCATTCACCAAAAAAGAGGAGGGAGAGACACTTGTCATGCTGACCCTAGAAGGAAGGAAGAAAGTGCACACGTGAATTTAGCCAAGTCTGTTAGCTGGGAGCTGGAGTTGCCTGCATCTTCCTTTTAAAGAAGGAAGTGAGGGTTCAAAACCCTCAGAGACAGAGATGGACTAGGAAAACCTCCACCTTCAGACTAGCAGTCTCCTCCAGAAGCCATTAGACAGGAAGACGTGAAAATTGCCAGAGCTGATACGAATTACCTTGGCCTAGAGTCAGATTCCTAGGACAGACCTCATTACTCCTCTCTGGGAACACCTCCCCTGGTGGGTCTCTTGGATTTCCCCTTTGGCAACTCTGTCTCAGAAGTTTCCCTTTAAAGTCTGGTTCACTTTTTTCCTGTCCAACAGCCCTGACTGCTACCAAGTCCTGAGTCACAGGGGAAGTATCAGAGGCCACTTCAATAACAACAGCAGCGGTAGCAGCAGCAGCAGGTAAGTGAGCTGTTCAGTCTTAGAACTGCTGGGGACATATTTCTGATGGCAGGGACTTGGAAATTTCAGTCTGAGTCCCCTAACAACTGAGGTGATGAACTGCGGACTCTTAGAGCTAAAGAGAACTGTCTTCATCACCTGGATAGCACTGTGCAAAAGAACTTTCTGCAATAACAGAAATATTCTATATCTGCTCTATCCAATGCTATAGCCACGAGCCGCATATGGCTAGTAGCTATCGTATTGGACAGTACAAATCTGGAGCAAGTGAAACCGGGAAACGTCAGCATTCGTGCTGCCTGTCACTATGAAAACCAATTGGTAGAGACAAGGATTGAATCTTTGTGGGCGCTTTATATAGATGGCCAGTGATCTGAGAAGATGGCGGGTTATGTACCCTAAAGACCGTCTTACATCCCATCTCAAGCCGACCTTTTTTATAAGGAGAAGGAAAGTGTAGGTAAGAGGTTTGGAATTCAGGGAAAAGTAGGTGATTGTGGTTGGAATTCAGGGAAAAACGTTAATCCGATAAAAGTTGCAGTCTGGCAATTTTCCTAACATCCTTTCATTTGCTGACCGGTGATTCTTTCTCTGTGTCCTGGGTGGTGGACATTCTCTCCCTGGAGCACAATGGCTCAGATATCATTTTGATGGCTTGCAGTCCCCCTACAGCACAAAGGTTGAACTGCTGTGGGTGTCCTGGAATCAGGGCAGGTCTAGTCATAAATTCCAGTTCCTGGAATAATAGCTTTCTCCGTGCATTAATTACCAAGCCTATTAACCAGAACTAGAAGCTAAAAATTTTCAACTCTTGAGTTGCTGCATCACAATCGCCTCATTTTTCCAATGAACCACATCAAGGCTCAGGGGCCAGTGACTTGTCCAAGCTGATCATTAACAGCAGAACCAGGAGTAGAAGCTGGTTCTTTATTCACCTCACCATCAACATGCATGTGGTGAGCTCAGTGGAAAGGAAACAGCCTAATGGAAATCAAGTGGGCCAGATGAGAAATGTCAAATCTGGGCTCTCTTTTCTACACCTTTTGTATTCAGTTGTCTGGGACAGAGCAATAGCTAACAGAGTTCAGAAACCTCAGGCTGATATCCAGCCCCTCATTATAGTGAACAGAATACAAGATTTGAGGTCAGGTAAAAACAAAAAAAAAAGTCTTAAAACTGCTTCACACCCAGTTCATCTGCGTCATTCTAGGTAAGTTGCTTAACTCCTAGAGTTTTAGTTTCCTCATCCAGAAAGTGCATTTTGTTGTGAGGAGTAAATCATACAGATTCTGAAAGGCACTTTTTCCGGAAGCTAGCCCCTCATAGGCAGATCCACTGCTTTCTCCTGCTTGGGGATGTGGGGAGAGGCAGCATGCTATTCGTTGAAAAACCAGTTCAGTAATAACGATCACGACAATGAATGAAAACATTGGGCTTTCTAGGTGTCTCAAGTGCTTTTCGGTTAATCTCTCATTTCACCCTCGGGCTCATTTTACAGATGAGTAAACTGAGACGCAGAAAGGAAAGGTCACTTGCCTGGAGCTGCTCAGCGGGCAGAGTTCTTAGCCTTCACTGCATTTGTCTCTCTCCGTGTGTAATGGGCCTTGGGTCCTTTGGTGGTAGCATCCCCTGGCCAGGAGAAAGTGCATTCTTCTTCAGCAGGAGAAGGAAAGAGGTAACAAAGAACTTTGCTTAACAGTTGGACTCAGAGGTTCTTCCCTTCCCACAGGCAGTTTAGGTAAGTTGGCCTCAGGCGCTGAGCACTCACTGGGCCAGAGGTTAGAGATAGAGGCTGCTAGGTGGGGGCTTAGGAAGGAGTGACAAAATATGTTCTCTCGTCACTTGACACTGTTTACAAAAATGGGATAGGACTTGGCTGGGACTCTGACTTGGACCTGAAAGCTTTCTTTCCAAATTAGATGGTCATGGCTCCAAAGGTGGTAGCTACGACAGACCCAATGCCAAGGGCACAAGCCAAGAAAAAAGGGCAATGCCCTAAAAGCGTCTCGTGGTCAAAGCAGATGTCTGGGAGTGAGGTGAAAGACCAGGAGAGGTTGAATGGGGCCCCCATTTGGGGGATGGCATAAAGAAGGAATATGTAGTGCTGTAAGGATTCCTGGGGTGGGTGGGGTGGAGACCAGAAGCATTAGGTCCAAGAAAAGAAAGTTAGCAGACTATCCAGGAGCTTAAAAGTTCTATCTCCCTTGTCTTAATGAGCTATTCCCCTTTCAGGGGTGAGAGATGTTCAAGAGAGGTAGTGCTGTTGGATAGTAAGCCCCGGGAAGCCGGAGGCAGCTAGAGTGTGGAGTGAACCAGACAGGACAGGGGCTGCTGAGATCAGAGCAAAGATGAAAGAAATCTGTGCAGTCCTGGGCAAACCATTTCCTTTGTGTGGGTCTGTTTCCTTATCTGTGAAAGAGAAAGATTGGCTAGAAAATGCCACAGGTCCTTTCCCAGCATGACCCCGACCAGTCCCTAAAATGTCCAGTGATCAAAGAGCTGACCTGGGAATTAATTAATCAAGTTATCAAGAGCATCCTGCATTCTCAGGGACTCCACCCAACATTGAGCAATCTAATCCACCACTCACTTCCTCCACTGGGTTCTCATCACCGCAGCCCTTGCAGTCAGGCACGTCTGCTCTCCTGGAGGTGCCCTACAGGTGAAAGGCCCAGAGTCCTGGTAAGTCTCGGGACACTCACCCCTTTCGCCATCAGAATATCCCTGTTCTTGGTCTCCCTTGACAGCAGCCTCCATTTATTCCAGGCATCTTTCCCTACCCTTGGTGGGTCTCACTCATACCCCTAGGTCTCTTCATTCTTTCTCTTTACACCTTCCTATCTTCAAAGGGAGTACTTCAGCTCCTCTCCCCTATCTCTCTCTCCAAAAGCCACTCAGGGCAACTCAATGCCCACCCGCTTCCCTTCCCAACTCAGCCAAGATCTCCACGTTTTGGCCAAAATTAGGTGTGAGAAAGAAACAGACACTGTGGAGTGCCTCCTCCGATACATTAAATGCAAATATGTGTGAATGATATTTACAGAGAGAAAAAAATACTGGAACTGTATTAAAATGACTATTTTGTTGTTTTTATTGTTGTTGTTGTTAAAAAGACTGCCTTAAATGTTTGGAATCCTATAGCATTTTCATGAAATAAACTAGAATCATCTCATCCATGTTTTTTCTGAACTACTGTGGGTCGTTAGGGGTCTGGCAATTTCGCTAAATGAGGGAATCTCCTGCTGGGTCACTGAGAACATGACTGGCTGGTCAGTAAGGGCCAGCCAGCTGAAGAGAATTTGGTTTATCATTCCTGGAAGGGCTGTTTCTTTCCTTCTGAACCTAAGGAATAGTCAAGAAAGCAATCCATAACACATCAAACAATGGGAGTGACTTAATGAGATCTCAAAAATTAAGCTTACAAATATATTTAATATATGAGTTGTGATTTTTTTTCAGTTGTAGTTCTTAACCAGCTGGGCATTCCACCATACCACTGCTGATGTTCATCTATTACATATAAGGGTAATAGTCATCAACATGGCAGGTCACAGACTGGGCAGTCCCCAGGATCTCTCTCTCTTTTTTTTAATATGCTTTATTGATTATGCTGTTACAGACGTCCCAATTTCTTTTCCCTTTGTTCCCCTCCACCCAGTGACCCTGCTCCCTCCAGTTGCCCCCGCCTCTTAGTCCATGCCCATTGGTTGTGCATATAGTTCTTCTCAACATCTTCCTGTCTACTCCTCTCCCTCCTACTATGCTTCTTAATTCCTGTACCATCTCCCTTCCCTTCCCTCCTTCCCCCTCCTTGCTGACCTCCCCCCAATATGCTCTCCATGCCTATAATTCTTTTCCCACTCTCATTGCCTACTTAGTTTGCCTTTGTTTTGATTCCCTAGCTTCTGTTGTTGGTTGTTGTGATACAGTTTTCATTTTAATGTCCATAGTTTTGATCCTCTTTGTCCTAAACAAGTCCCTTTAACATTTCATATAACAGTGGTTTGGATCTGATGAACTCCTTCAGTTTATTTTGTCCTGGAAGCACTTTCTCTGCCCTTCTATTCTGAATGACAGCTTCACTGGATACAGTAATCGTGCTTGTAGGTTTTTGCTTTTCATTATTTTGAATATTTCTTGCCAGTCCCTTCTTGCCTGCAGAGTTTCTTTTGAGAGATCAGCTGATAATCTTATTGGGACCCCTTTGTATGTAATTCTCTTCTTCTGTCTTGCTGCTTTTAAGATTCTCTCTTTATCCTTAATTTTTGACATTTTGATTATAATGTGTCTTGGTGTGGTTCTCCCTGGGTCCAGTTTTTTTGGAACTCTCTGTGCTTCCTGGACCAGTAAGTCTATTTCTTTCCCCAAGTTAGGAAAGTTCTGCTTCATTATTTTTTTACATAATTTTTCAATTTCTAGTTCTTCTTCTTCACCTTCTAGCAACCCTATGATTCAGATGTTGGCCCACTTCTAGCTGTCCCACAGGTTTCTGAGCCGCTCCTCATTTTCCTCACTTTTTGTTTCCTCTTTCTGCACTGGTTGACTGTTCCTTCCCTATGTTCCGATTTGTTGATTTGATCCCTGGTTTTCTTCCCCTCACCACTAGTTTTGCATGTGTTTTCATTCATTTCAGCAGGACAAGCCTTCATTCCTTCCCTAGTCTTGTTTAATATTTGCTATTAGGTCTATAATCATTCATATCATCAAAGGCTCTGAACTGTGCCTCAGAAAGATTTTCTATCTGCTGCTTCGTTAGATTAGATATTTGCTGTCTGGTCAGCTGCGACACGGGGATCTCTATCATGATCTGTGCCATCCTGACAGTTTTGTGTTTACCTTTGCTTCGGGGGGTGGGGGCTGTCACACCTCCTACACTATAGGGGCAGAACCCCATGCACCCGTCACTACCAGGTGACCCGTCTCACCACACTGTGCCACTTTGTATGGGGGTGGGGGTCCAAGATGGATTCCTGCCATTCACTCTCTGCTGAGAGAACAGGAACCTCCTCAGTCCCCAGGCCCTCTGGCCCTCACAGTCCAAGGCAATGGGGGTCTGCCTTCCCCGGCATTGGACACAAGCTGACGGGTCTGGTCTGCAGCCAGGGGTGCTCCCCAGGCACTTCTCACCTCCCTTTAAATATGGGCGTCTGTGCTTACCGCTGTTCTGCTGCTGTCGCTGCAGCCACCGCTGCTGCCAGCACAGCTTGACCTCTCCGCTTCGGCTTCACCCTTCCTACCCGTCCGGATGAGCACCACTTCTTTATAACTTCATACGTTGGACTTCAATGTAGCCTTATTTTCTGGAACTTCTGGTTATTTCTGGTTTTGCAGTAGCTGTATTCCTTCTTAGTTGTGGAGGGAGACAGAGCATGTCAGTCTAGGCCTCCATCTTGGCCGGAAGTCCCCAGGATCTCTTTAATGGTTCCAGAGAACTCTCCAGCTAAAGATCGGTGCCATATCTGTCAGGCAATGTTGACAATCTCATCAAAAGTGATATTTCCATTGTGCTTAATGTTTTTCGGCTTCCTTCTGTCTCTTGGTGATTTCTAGAGGGCTTTGATGGTAAGGACAGAGGTAGAGGTCTCACCCTAAACTGAGCTTGCCTGTTCTGAATGGTCAGTTTCACTGTTATTCTCAGAGCCTTCCAATCACCTTTTGCCTTGATGATGTCATCACCAAACTTTTTTGGGGTCAGACCCAGGGTACTGACCTTGGGGTCAAGGGCAGACGTGGCACCGACTTCCCAATGGGTGCACTTCAGGTATGGGATTTTGATTTCATTGAGGTAGCACTTTGGGGTCATGGTGGAGAGAGCTGGTGTCAGATAAACCTGAACTTGGGATGGCCTCCTCTAAACCTAAAGCTCAGAGGGGTGATTTTTAAAGGAGCAGGTTTGCAGACTGAAAATAACCTCTGGACCCATTCACACTAGTTGAAATTTTGGCTGCAACACTTCTAGGCTCTGCGACCACAGGATGGTTTCTGAGCCTCCCTGGCCCTGTCTTCTCACTGGTAAACTAGAGTTTAATCGTATCTATTTGTAACAATCAAGGGATACCATGTACCTGTGAGTCACAAAGTAGATCTCAGAGTGTCACCTTCCTACCTTCCTTTCCTTAGGGTCCCCCTTTAACTGCCAAATCAACAACTCTACAGACTGGTTAAAAACAAACAACAGAACATTCTCCCTACCACCCCCATGACACCCTCATCCCAGCCAGTGGCTGGAGGTCATTGGCCTGGCCTGGTGGCCTGGTTCTCTTTTCTGAGTTCTCTATTTCTGTCCTGACGTGCATGGGAGTGGAGCTCACCCATGTACCTAAAACTTGGTCCCAGCACAGTTCAGCACTGGATTGTCTAGAATGAGGGCTTATCTGTGAAGAATGTCTTCCTGCTGCTGCCTCTTCTCATAGGGAAGTTTCTGCAACTGCCCCAGTCCCATCTTCCCACAGCTGATGCACATAGATGTGGGGTCCTCCTCTCTGCAGGCACAAGCTCTCTGCACCCATCAATGATCAACATCCTCTTTCAAAGGTGGGTCTTTTAGGTCATGTGTCCCCTTAAGCACATCTCTGATCATCTGCTCACAGAGGTATGCCACCCTTGACCTCATGAGTTCGTTGGCATAACCCTGGGCCTTTGAGCAAACTTGCTCTTGACGACAGGACTAGAATCAGTGATTTCTTGCAGGTTTTACCAGCAACACTGGCCAAGCTAGCTATACTATCTGCCTCTCCCAATATCAGTCCATCTTCCTGGCCAGAAAGGGCTCCTTCCTTATCATCACATCTTTCTGCATTCAGAGATTGATCAAATCTGCTCTATCTGTAGTCTCCATGTGCTGAGAAGGCAATTTATCTGGCCCTCATCACTTCAGGGAGGAAGTAATAGCTTCTCAGGAAGGTGAAGACTAAGAATTCCATCACTTTAGGGGAAAGGGGCATTATTTTTTGAATTTCTCTTGACACTACTCAGCTTTCCTCTTTGCTACATATATGATTGACAGTAACAGATTTTTTCTGCTAAAGCAAAAATCTTCTTAGCAGTTTTGTTGTTAATGATGTTGTTTTAATATTTGATTTGGTTTTGCAAGGCTTTATACACCTTTAGTTAATTTTTTTATTTATTGATTTGAGAAAGAGAGAGGAATCACTTTGTTGTCACGTATTTATGCATTCACCAGTTGTTTCTTGTATGTGCCCTGACCAGGGATTGAACCCACAACCTTGGGGTATTGGGATGATGCTCAACTGAGCCAGCTGGCTAGGGCAGGTTAATCTTTCTTTTTAAATTGAGCTATAACTCACACACCATAAAAGTCACCCGTTTACAGTGTACAACTCAGTAATTTTTGGTATATGCACAAAGTAATACAACCATCACCACTATCTAATTCCAGAACACTTTTATCATTCCAGAAAGAAATTCTGTGCTTATTAACATTCTGTCGGCTCCCCACCACCAGCCCCCACCCAGCCTCTGGCAACCACTAATGTACTTTCTGTCTCTACTGATTTACCTATTCTGGATGTTTCACATACATGGAATCATATAGTATAAAGCCTTTTGTGCCCGGCTTTTTTCACTTAGAATAATGTTTCCAAGATTTATTCATGTTGTAATGTTTATCAGTACTTCTTTTTTATGGTGGAATAATATTCCATTGTATGTATATACCACAATTTATTTACCTATTTATTAGCTGATGGACAGTTAAGTTGTTTCTACTTTTTGGTTATTATGCTCTTATGAAAATTCACGTATACACTTTTGTGTAGGTGAATGTTTTTATTTCTCTAGGGTATATATCTAAGAGCAGAATTGCTGGGTCATTTGCTAATTTTATGTTTAACTTTTTGAACAACTACCACACTGTTTTCCACAGCAACTGCACCATTTTACATTCCCATCAGCAAGGTATGAGGAGTCCAATTTCTCCGCATCCTCTTCAACATTGTCATTGTCCATCGTTGTATTATGAGCATCCTAGTGAGTACTCAGTAATTCTGGAGACTTTTAGTTTGTATGTTTATATTTTCCTCTAACACTGTGTTGGAGGTGAATTACAGACTTGCATATGGGTCACAGGATGTTCATACCTTATGATAAAGAAAGGGCACAATGGCAACATACCTTGTGGTTCAAAAGGAAGTTAATTTAGTAGCTGGTTTACTTTAGCCTACTTCCTCTTTGAAAACTGGGATAGTATTTTAGAGTGGCTGCAACTTCCCCCAGAAGCAAGCTCTCTACTAATCCCATAACAAGGACAGAATCAACAGAAATGGGTTGACCTGGGTGTGCTGGGCAGTCAGGAATGGATGAAGGCGTGCACTGGCAGGACAAGAAGGGTTCCCACCAGGACTGGGAAGCCACCAAAACAAGGACAGTATGTCTCCACCTGCCTTCTCTGTTCCTGCTCTCCCTTCTCCTTATTCTGGAAGCATCTTGGCTTTCCCTGGCTCCTTCATGGCAGCATATGACTGCCCAGAGCTTCCAAGATAATCTGTTATCCTCCCACCCACCTAGCTGGAGAATCAGTCAACCACCTGCTTATGACTTTCAATATAGTTTTTCAAATTACACAAATACTCTCAGAGAAGGCTTTCTGCCTTCTGAAAAACAATGCTGGGACATCCTAACTGATTAAATTTTCTTCTAGCTTGAGCATGCTGAAACTATGTTGCTATTGCTCAGTTTTTCAAGAACACTTCTTTTAAAATAACTTACAGAGAGTTAAACAAAGAAATTAATCTCTCAGCTTTAGTCAAGCCTTGATCTTTTTTTAGGGCCCAACTCAATTGGATTGCCTGCTTAATCCCCACATTGAGCGCTGAACAACACCTCATGTTTCTGACATGAAACTCAGCCCCAACAGTCAGGGATGCTCACCACTGAGGTATCCAAGACAACGGGTTTGGTAGAGATAACCCAAAGGAAAGTTTCCACAGTGATGTGAGTGATGGCAATGTCATGGAAAGTGCCAGGAACCTCTCTGACTATGAATGGAACTATATTCTTTTCATGAAATATACAATTTATCACTAAATGTGCCTCATAACTTTAGAGTTAGAGGCCCTAGTATTCCCTGAAGTGAAAGTTACTTCCATGTAATATACAAGCTGATGCAAAGAATCCTATCCAAGGCAGAGGGCTGGAATCGGGAGAGACTCAATTGTGCAGTAACATTCATCTCTCTTCACCAGGCCACAAATATGGAGGACTCATATATGAAACACATGTTCATTGGGGATGATTTCTGGTACTACGACAATTACAGTAATGACAATTACAGTGACACTTACCCATCCATTGACCCTGACGCAGTCCCATGCCGGCCACAATCTCTGGATACCAACAAGTATGCTTTGGTTGTCATCTATGCCTTGGTCTTCCTGCTGAGCCTGCTGGGAAACTCCCTGGTGATGCTGGTCATCTTACACAGCCGGGTCAGCCGCTCTGTCACTGACGTCTACCTGCTGAACCTGGCCCTGGCCGACCTGCTCTTCGCCCTCACCTTGCCTGTCTGGGCTGCCTCCAAGGTCCAGGGCTGGATCTATGGCACACCCCTGTGCAAGGTGGTCTCGCTCCTGAAGGAACTCAACTTCTACAGTGGTATTCTACTACTGGCCTGTATCAGTGTGGACCGTTACTTGGCCATTGTTCATGCCACACGGACACTGACTCAGAAGCGGCACTGGGTCAAGTTCATATGCTTAGGCATCTGGACCCTATCTCTGATCCTGTCCCTGCCTGTCTTTGTCTTCCGCAAGACTGTCTCCATAAGTGATTACAGCCCAACGTGCTATGAGGATATAGGTGCCAATACAACCAAATTGCGCTTGGTGATGCGGGTCCTGCCCCAGACCTTTGGCTTCCTAGTGCCGCTGCTGATCATGCTGTTCTGCTATGGACTCACCCTGCGCACACTGTTTCAGGCCCACATGGGGCAGAAGCACCGGGCCATGCGGGTCATCTTTGCTGTCGTGCTCGTCTTCCTGCTCTGCTGGCTGCCCCACAACCTGGTTGTGATGGCAGACACCCTCATGAGGCTCCAGGTTATCAAGGAGAGCTGCAATCGCCGGAACGACATTGATCAGGCCCTGGATGCCACTGAGATTCTTGGATTCCTCCATAGCTGCCTCAATCCCCTCATCTACGTCTTCATTGGCCAGAAGTTTCGCCATGGACTCCTCAGGATCATGGCCACCTATGGCCTGATCAGCAAGGAATTCCTGGCCAGGGAAGGCAAACCTTCCTTTGTTAGCTCTTCTTCAAGGAACACTTCTACTACCCTCTAAGGCCCCCACCCCTGATGCAGCCCCATAGGGCTTCTCCCCTCCCATCACCACCCAACATTCATATCTACTGGCTATTCACAGTCTCTGTGTCAGGACAGCCCCTCATTGTGGTCACAGGAAGGTGCTGAGGCCGCAATCTTACCAGGCCCCATTGTATGGTTGAGAAAGCCCACCCTGTAGCCTCACCTCTTATGTAATTCCCATGTCGACTGCTAGAGCTCTGTCCATTCTTCCACTGAGCCCATAGCACTCTGTCCTCTGAGACATTTCAAAGACATGCTTTTAAGTGAGTTCAAAAAGTTCCCACCCTTGGAAGCCATTAGTGGCAAACACCATAGTTGCTTCCTCAACTCTCTGTTTCCTTGCTTGCTAGCAAAGTCTGCTTCCCTCGAGAGAGGCCAAAAATGATAGATACTCACTTCCGTGACTCCTTTAAGCTAGGAGTGGCCATATCATCCAGTTCCGTCTACAGACTTACAGGCAAGCGTGTGCTGGTAGGCCAAATCCTAGGGGGGAAAAGGTTCTGTTTGTAGCATTTGCCAAGTTCTGTGTTATAAATGCTCCCACCATGGCAATTTCAAGGGTAGTGGTGTTTAGCAACCAGCCCACAAAATTCTAGAAAATGTAATAATCTGTTTTCACAAGCGGGTACAAACTGGCTTCAGCAAAAACACTGCTTAAGAGGAAGCCTGCTGGGGCCAGGGGACTCTGGGAAATATTCCTGATTTAAAAAGAGAGAGACACTCCACATCCTTGGGTCTTGTGTTTGAATATGGATTATTTGAATATGGTATGATAGGTGGTACTGAGGCAGCAATTTTGTGACAATGAGTCAAAAAACCTAACACACTTAGACTGATGGAATCAGGAGATAAAAAGAACTTAAAAATGAAGAGCCCAGAAATAAACCTAAGCAAGCACAAGAATAAAACTGGTCTCTTACTTATATCATATACAAAAATTAACTCAAAACAGATTGAAGACCTAATCATAAGTACAGAAATTATATAACTCTTAGAAAAAAAACAAAATGATAAAAGCTTCATGATACTGGATTTGACAATGATGTCTTGATATGACACCAAAAACACAGGCAACAAGAGAAAAAATAGATAAATTGGTCTTCATCGAAGTTAAAAACTTTTGTACATCAAAGAACATTCTCAACAGAGTAAAAAGGCAAACTACAGAATGGGAGAAAATATTTGCAAATCATATATCTTATAAGGGATTAATATCCAGAATATATAAAGAATTCCTACAACTCAACACAGGGAAAAAAAGGCCTCATTCAATAATGGGCAAAGTATTTAGAGAACAGATGTGCCTCCAAAGAATACATACAAACAAAATAACAAGTGTTGGTGAGGATATGGAGACAGTGGAATGTTTGTGCAATGCTGGTGAGAATGTAAGATTGTGCAGCCACTGTGGGAAACAGTATGGTGGTCCCTTGAAAAAAATTAAACCTAAAATTACTATATGATCCAGCAATTCCAATTCTGGGTTATAGCCAAAAGGACTGAAAGCAAAGACTCAAATGGATATTCGTACACTAACACTCATAGCAGCATTATTCCAGCAATAGCCAAAAGGTAGAAACAACCCAAATGTCCATCAATGGATGACTGGATAAACAAAATGTGGTATATATATACAATGGAATGTTATTCACTCTTAAAAAAGAATGAATTTCTAATATATGCTACAACATGAATACACACCTAGAAAATATGCTAAGAGAAATCAGTCAGACACAAATACTGTATGATTCCACTTACATGAAGTACTTAGAACAGACAGAAAGTAAAATAGTGAGTACTAGGGGGCAGAGAGAGGGGGTACTGAGGGGTTATTGTTTAAAGGATGAAGAATTCAGCTGGGGATGATGAAAAGATTCTGGAGATAAATAGAGGTGATAGTTGTACAACAATGTGAATGTACTTAATGCTATTAAACTGTACATTAAATGCTAAAATGGTAAATTTTGTAACACAGTTTTGTTTTAAAAAATAACCTAGCTACAAAAAAAGCAAACCCTGGAATGACCTATCTATAACTTCCTGTTAAGTGAGATAATTAAATACATATCTTTTTTTTGCACAAACCACTTTTAATTGGGTATTTATTACTTACAAACAAACAAACAAACAAAGAGCATCTAAACTGCTACAGAGAGGCCAGGCAAGGGTGAGCAGAGATCTCTAATGGGAGTCTTTACAATAAATCAGCAATTTTCAACCACTGTCCTGCAAGAATTTTTTAAATATGCAATACCTGACTATCTAGTCAGGGGCACTGACTTTTTTTCCCCTTAGATTGTCAAATACAAAAGTGACAACCTGCAGAACAACAATAGTCCTCTGGTGTGAATGAATCAAAATGATACCCATTTTTTTTGTCAGATCAGCAGAATATATAATGTTTTTAATATTCTTGGTGTGCCACAGAATTTTAGTAATTACTTTATGTGTGTCATTAGATGAAAAAGGCTGAAAATTGCTGCAATAAAGAAATCCCTTTGCCGTGTATTGGGTACTTAGAGAAAAGGACTGAAATAGAGATGGAGGCTGGCCTTTCTACCTCCCTCCTCCCCAGCCCAAGCTCACTGCTGCTGAACACTTATTATGGAAGGAAATGGGAACCAGGATCATCTGGACCTTCTCCTGTCCTTGGGCAAACCAGTAGTCAAGAACATCAAGAGTGGGACTCAGGAGGGTCTAGTAAGTCCACCCCATCAGCTGAATTGGGATGGGAGCAGGAAATCAGAGAGCTTTCCTGAGCTCAACCAGCAACTCCCACTTTGTTTCACTTCACTCTCCTGTTTCCCACCCAACACACATACACACACACACACACACCATTCAGGGTTTGACAAAAGGGAACCCCAGAATGGGGAAATGATTTCTAATATGTCACCCAGACAAACAAAGGACTTGACTCATTCCTTCAGCAGTTATTGAGTGCCTGCTGTCCCAGGGTTTTGGGATATAGCAGCAGTTAAACCAGACAAGGCCTTACCCTGGCTCTGAGCAGTCTGCTAAGGAAATAAAAAAGCAAAAGGGCCAAACTTTATGGTCACCAGACTTTTACCAGGTTCTACTCTCCTTCACGGTAAAAACTACCTGACCACTAAGTCAAGAAGAGAGTCACCATGGCTATGAAAATAGGCCTCTCCGGGCAAGCAGAGCAAACCTCTGAACTGGAGCACACAGGGAGCAGGTAACTACCACTCCTAGTTCATCAAAGTGCTTTTCCTTTTGCATTCAGCGAACAGGATTAATTCAACAACAATAATCCCTTGTTCGGAGCTCATTCTGTGCCAGACACTGTGCTAAGCTCTGGATCAAGCGTGACTACACTGCTCTGGCTGAGCCTTCAGAACAGCTTCTGATTCAGCGGGAGAAAAAGACAGGGGAACGTGTATTTACCAAACACCTAAGTTGCCAGAGGGACCAGTGGGGTTCTGGCTGGGCAAGGCAGACAGACCAGACAGCTCCCTGAGATGACTGTCAGTGGGAGGAGGCCAAATCGAGCTTCGCTCTGGTTCCAGGGCTCTCCTCTTTCCGCCTCCAACAAGGAAACCTAGCTCTCCGGGGAAAATAAGAGAATAAAAGAAGCCCAGAAACAATGAGGCAGAGACAGAGTTGCACTTAAGTGAGCTCTGTTAATATTTCCCTCCCTCTCCCTCTCCCTCCCTGCCTCTCACAAACTTGGCACAAATAAATCTACCAATCAAGCCAGCACTGGGACAGGGCAAAGCCAGGGCCTGCCTTTGAGTCATTGATTTCTTTCTTCCCTCCAATGTTTCCAGGCCTGAACCCCTGTGCCAGGGCCCAGCACCTTTCTGCCTAGATCTTCCTGGTCAGTCTGAGCAGGCCCCTCTTTCTTCCAGAGGCGTGTTCCTCTACTTACACTAAGGTCATCTGTCTTTTTTTCTCTGCCCCCTTAGTTTATGACATCTTCCTCCATCAAAACCCCTCCCTAGTGTCTACAAGACGGGCTCCCTTTGTTCATGAAATCAGAACACTCTCCAGTCTCTTGTGGGTGATATGAAAAAGTACCCCAAGTTTGCATGTGGACCCACATGGAGCACCACACCACATCACCACATGCAATAGCAGAGTCAGAGAGACCTAGAAATCCCCTAGGCAACCCATGTCAATACATAAATGAGGAAACTGCAGCCCAGGCAAAGCAACTTGACCAAAATTTTATGGCTGGATAGCAGCAGAGCTGGAAAAAAATTCCTAGTTCAGTTCATTTTTTAGACATTTTGCTTTTCTAAAGGTGACATTTCAGGCACCAGACAAACAGATGCATATGGGGAAGTAAGCCTACTTACTTCTTTGGTGCCAAGACTCCTCTGTGATGGGGTTGCTGGGGTCTCAATTATCTGATAGAGGTAAGGAACAGCTGAGGTCAGGGGCACAGACATGGAGCAGGCTCACATAGGGTCATTCTATTCCCGATTGGCAAGCAGGACAATTAGAGACAATGAGAGCCCAACACAAAGTTCAGGCGAAACTAAATCCTCTATCGAGGACTCCTGCTCTATCAGACAGGGTCCAGTAAGAAAACCAGGACCACGGGGAGGAGGGAGTTGCTATAGCGACCGGACGGTACACAGCTGCGGAAGCTGGCTGAATAGTTTACGTCAGGCCGCTGTCTTTGCTTCTGGTGCTGGCCCCTGGAAGTGGCAGGGCAGACAGATGAGAAGGAAAGGTGCACATGAAGTGGAGAAGAGATAGGACAAGCAGGGATTGTGAAGACGGACAAACCTGTGCTGGTCTCTCACGGCCTCCAAGTTCAACATGTGGATGGCCTGCTGTAGAAGCTGGGGCCTCACATCACAAAGGCGAGCACACTCTTGGCTCAGAAACAGGAGGCTCTGCTGCCCCGCACCACCAAGAGGAGCCAGCAGAGAAGCAGCCGTATGCAACAGCGGCTGGTGCCTTGCACGGACCTTCCAGAGCATAAAAGAATGCAGCTTCAGCTCCTCTTCCGCCTACCAAATCTCACATAAATGTCTCTTCTGGCCGATGCTAACGTGGAACTACGCAAGGAAGGGAGTTTGCGGGAAAAGAGTTCCAGCTTAACTACAATACATTGACTCAGAACAAACCATTTACACAAATATAAAGGCTGGCTCTAAAAAAAAGGAATGGTTGCCACAAAAATTTGGATAATGTTCATTTAAGGCTTTTGTCTTCAGGGAGGAGAACATTGGGGCTTTTGAGGGTACTGATAATATTCACTTTCTTTACCTAGGTCACAGATACCTGGGATTTGTTGTATTATCAGTTCTGCAAGCTGTAAACATGAGTTTCCCACAACCTGCAATGTGTGTACTAGTCACAATAAAGATGCTTTTGCCCCTGGCTGGTGTGGCTCAGTGGATTGAGCTCCAGCCTGTGTACCAAAGCCAGTTTGATTCCTGGTCAGGGCACACTCCTGCGTTGCGATCCAGGCCCCCAACTGGGGGTGCGCAAGAGGCAACCACACATTGATGTTTCTCTTTCTCCCTCCCTTCTCCTCTCTCTAAAAATAAATAAAAAAAATATTTTTTAAAATACTTTCATCATTAAAGGAAAAAATATGAAAAAAAATTATCAGAAGACTGAAGGGATGGCTACAGTCGAGGAACTATTGCAGGGAATCAAGCGAAGCCTTCTTCATTCTATAGTTTTGGGGTCAGAATTCATCAGGTTAGAAGACAAAATTATCATCCATTACTGGTAGGAGAGTAAATAGGTACGTCCTTCAGAGAAGACAATTTGATCATGTCTGTTTTGGTGCACACACCCTCTGATCCAGGAATCATACTTCTAGAAAGCCATCCTATGGGAATAACCCACATAGGCAGACAAATGTGTACAGAATAATCATAGCAGCATTATTTATAGAACTCAAAGCTTAGAAACAACCTAAATATTCATCAATAGGGAAATGGTTAGATAAACTACAAAGGTGCCCCCACACATGCAGTACACAGATGTTAAGTGGAAAGAGCCAGAGTAGAAGACCACATACTGTATGATTCAATTGACATAAAATGCCCAGAAATGACAAATCTGTGGCGTCAGAAAACAGATGAGTGATTACCTGGGGTTGGGGTGGAATCAGGGAGTGATTACAAACAAAGAATAAGGGTTCTTTGGGGGCCAGAGAAATATTCTAAATCTGAATTGTGACAATAGTTGAACAATTCTGTAAATTTACTAAAAGTCATTAGATGGTATACTTAAAACAGATGACTTTATAGTAGGTAAATCATACCTCAATAAAGCTGTTAAAAAAAGAATCTTAAAAAAGAATCAGGTCATTATAGGAATGTACATGGAAAGATCTTCAAGAAATAATGTTGAGTGACAAGGAAAGTAGAACAACATGTGTAGTAAATGGTTTATCCATTTGTGTAATAAACATAATATATATGGAGTTATAGATGTTCAGGAAAATATCTGAGAAGACGTACAGCAAGCTGTTAAAAGGAGGTATTGGTTTGGGAGGGAGGTTGGCATAATTTTATGGTCTTTTTTTTTTTTTTTTTTTTTTTAAATGATTTAATGTGTTTTATTGATTAAATTATTACATTTGTGCCAATTTCCCTTCCCTCTGCTCCCCTCCACCCGGTGGCCCCCCTCCCTCCAGTTGTCCCCCCCTTTTAGATTATGTCCATTAGTTGTGCATACAGTTCCTCCCAACCTCTCTCCGTCTATTCCATTCCCTCCTACCTTGATCCCCAATTCCTATATCATCTCCCTCCCTTTCCCCATTCCCCCTCCCTGTTGACCTCCCCCCAATATGCTTCCCGTACCCACAGTTCCTCTTTCCCTCTCGTTGCCTATTTAGTTTGCCTTTGTTTCATCTCCCTAGCTTCTGTTTTTGTTTTTTTTTTTAAACCAGTCCCTTTAACATCTCATATAACAGTGGTTTGGATCTAATGAACTCTTTCAGTTTTATTTTGTCCTGGAAACACTTTCTCTGTCCTTCTATTCTGAATGACAATTTCGCTGGATAGAGTATTCGTGGTTGTAGGTTTTGGATTTTCATTACTTTGAATATTTCTTGCCAGTCTCTTCTTGCTTGTAGGGTTTCCCTTGAGAAGTCAGCTGATAGTCTAATTGGGACCCCTTTGTACATAATTCTTTTCTTCTCTCTTGCTGCTTTTAAGATTCTCTCTTTATCTTTAATTTTTGACATTTTGATTATAATGTGTCTTGGAGTGGTTCTCCCTGGGTCCAGTCTCTTGGGAACTCTCCTTGCTTCCTGGACCTGCAGGTCTATTCCCTTTCCCAAGTCTGGGAAGTTCTCCTTTATTATATTTTCACTCAATTTTTCAAGTTCTAGTTCATCTTCCTCATTCTCTGGCAAACCAATGATTCTTATGTTGGGCCTTTTATAGCTGTCCCAGAGGTTTCTGATCCTCTCATTGTTGCTTGCCATTTCCTCTCTCTGCATTGGTTGACTGCTTGTTCCTTCTCCATATTCCAGTTTGTTGAAATGAACTCTGGATTTTATTTCCTTTCCTTCTATCTCGTATGCGGTTTTGTTCCTTTCGTTATGAAAGTTTTTCGCTTCTTTCATATCTTTTTCCTGCTCTTTTGTGAATTCTGTAAGCCACCTGATAACAATGGCCCAGAACTGAGCCTCTGACAGGTTTCTTATCTGTTCATCTGTCAGGTTCTCTATCTGCTGCCTGGTGAGTTGTGTTACCGGTATTTCTAAAGTTGCCTGCCTCATTTTGACAGATGCTTTTTGTTTTCTTGGGCTGGCTGTGGGGGCAGTGCTTGCGTACGCGTCACAAATTAGCGACCGGCGCCTGCTTGTCCGCGACCTATTTTGCAGCCCTGTGGTGCTTTCTGTGGGGGCGGGGGTCCAAGATGGATTCACACAGTTATTCAGCTAGGAGACCGGGATCCGTCCTCCCGCCCCCCTGGGCCTCACTGTTCAAGGCGATGCGGCGGCCGCTCTCCCCAGCTCCGGAGTCGCGCACCGCCAGGGACTTGGCCACCGGGACTCCTCGCCGGGGTCGCGCACCGCCAGGGACTTGGCCACCGGGACTCCTCGCCGGGGTCGCGCACCGCCAGGGACTTGGCCACCGGGACTCCTCGCCGGGGTCGCGCACCGCCAGGGGCTTGGCCACCGGGACTCCTCGCCGCCCGCCGCTCCGGGTGCGACCGCAAACAGCACTGCCCACTTTAACTCTTACCTGCCCAAATGGCACCGTTGGTTTATAACTTCATATGTTGGACTTCCGTGTAGTTTTATTTTCTGGAATTTCTAGTTATCCTTTGTTTTGAAGTAGTTGTATTCCTGTATAGTTGTAGAGGGAGACCTAGCGTGTCCGTCTAAGCCTCCATCTTGGCCGGAAGTCCCTAATTTTATGGTCTTATTAACACAAATACAATGTGTATATGAGCTGTCTATTCATTTTCTCCACTGCACAGTCTGGCATTGGGGTTGGCAACTCTGATGGCGAGCTGGGCTGCTCTGTCCGCAATGGCTTGGCAGTTCTTGGAGGAGATGTTGTCTGCAGTCTCAGCACAGTAAGACTTACTGCACATGAGCAGCACTTCAAACTTTTTGACGTTGTGGACCAGGAACTTCAGGAAGCCACTAGGCAGCATGGACTTTGTTTTCTTGTTGCTCCTGTAACCAGCATTGAGGAGAGAGATCTGGCTCTTGAATCTTCTACACACTCTATTGTCAATGCCTCTGGGTTTCTACTTGTTAACATTTAATTTTGACACATCTGCCCAACTGGTACCGGATGAACTTCTTAGTCCTCTTTTTGATGATCTTGGGCTTCACAAGGGGTCTGAGGGTAGCCATCATGCCAAGTAAGAGATGGCTGTCACCTCCATAGGCAGCGCCAAGGGGGAAAGAAAAAAAAGGAGTTATTGTTAAAGAGAAGAATTGAAGGATAGAGTAACAGTCATGATTAATTTGTACAGTTTTGCATTGTTTCTATTAGGTTGGGGCAGCATTTTTCCAAAAATGAGGAAACTAAGGCCTGATGGTTTGTGGATAGGGCCTTCGAGGCCAGTACAGACATAGATGTCCTGAGAGAAGGGAGGTTGGGCTTTGCCACTATGCCCATTTCTATGCCTTTATATTTTTTTAACCTCATTTCCTGGTAAAATTTCTTTTGCAAAACATCACCTTAGTCTCAAATAAGTTAAGCACTAAAGAGCCAAAAAAGAACTAGGAAGCATCAAAGATGGCAGAGTACTCCATGTTGAATGATGAGCTCCTTGCTTAAAATGCAGCTTTATGGACCTCCCCTAAATGGGTCAGGGTCCTGGAAGGAACCAGATAGCATACTGGAGCTGGGCAAGGAGAGAGTTTCATCAAATTCATGATAATTGAAGAAAGGGACCTTTAACAAACATGTAGGAAAAGTTGGGGAAAGTAATGAGCAACCGTGCAGTACCCCAAGGCCAGTAACCGTTGGGAGCCACACCTAAGGAGTACGATAAGAGAACCACTATGGGAGCCCAGAGAGAGAGCTGTGTGATGAGGGCTGCCTGACAGGAGCCAACCTCAGCAACTGTGAGGGACAGAGCTGGGAACATAAATGCCCTGATTTGAAGATTCTGTCCACCCCCAACCTCCTGCCAGGGTTCTCACTGGCTGAAGTCAGAAACCAGAGGACAGGAGAATCCACAGAGGCCGTCCACGTCGGTCAGCATCCTACAGCATAGGGCACAGCAGAGAAAGTCAGAGTGTGGATCTGGAAGAATTAATGCAAGGTCTCCAACTCACGCTTCCAGTTTACATTAAGGTGAGGGTCCCACCCCTACTGAGTCTGAATAGCTGAGTGTGGGTCCTGGGAATCTGGAGCCCCAGATGCGTCTGATCAAGACTCAAGTTTAAAAACCACTGACCCAGCCCTGACTGGTGTGGCACAAACTGGAGATGAGAAATGCCCGCTTAGAATTAGCATTGTTCGTAAGGGTGATTCTTTCCCTTACCGGTATCTATTCTATTTCCTCTCTCTCTTCATATACGGGCATGCCTTTCATCTCTAAGAATCCCCCAACTCCTGACCCAAGGTGTCCAAGTGCCCAAGGTGGAACGCAAGTTGGGGTGGCAAGGGGAAGTGGGAAGCAGCAGAGATCACTATCCGAACTCAAGGCCCCTCCCCCAGCATCTTCACAGGCAGGCACAAGGCACCTTCCCGGAGAAGACAGACACACCACTGATTTCCCAACAGAGGCTTGCAAAGGCTGGTGTCAGACATGTTCCCCTAGACATAAACAACAGCTTCCTATCAAAGCTGGGTCTATATCAAGCTGCCCCAGAGGTTAGGTCAAACTCTTGATTTCCACGAGGCAGTCTTTATTTCACTACAGTAATCATACCAACTGGCATTTCCAGAGGACTTCCTCAGATGTTCGGCATTGTGCTAAGGGGTTTAATACACTAGACTGTACAGCTGGCTATGGCACTTCGGACACCTCTGACACTTGGACACTTCTGCTGCCCACTGCCTAATGTCACCTTGCCCAAGGGTCCAACTCAATGGCCAAAAATGCATGAGCATGACCCCCAGGGAGCTTCTGAAAGGCTCAAGGGACCAGAATCAGGGTTGCACAGAAACCTGTTTAAGAAACAATTCTGGTCATTCAGCTTAGGACATATACTTATAAGTGTGTTAGTCACATTGTACTCTATGCAAATGGTACTCCCTTAAACTGTACAGTATCAAGCCTGCCCATCTGTGAGTGGTGGCCCTGAACTGCTTTACCTAAATCTAGACGATCTGGGTAGAAGAGAGCTCAAAAGATCTACTTTTAGACTGATCTCCCCTTTTGACAGGCAAGTGACTTGAGGCCCAGAGAAGTGCTGGACTCTGGTCTCCAGTTTCTGCACTCATTGTCCTCATCCCTATACCAGGCAGCCTCCTCTCAAGTTGCTGAACTGACCCATAGGATGGACGGCAGGACTCGTAAGATTGTGCCCATGACCTTTTTCTCCCAGTCCCTGTAGATAAAAATTCAGGGGGAAAGAAAACCCAAAAATAGAAACCCAGAGGGCAGCCCTAAAGTTACTCCTTCACTTATTCACGTATTCCCATCCATCACACGAAGCAGGTAAACATTTGGAGCTGGTTTAGTGGGGAACATGGACATGGCAGGAGCGTCGGGCAAGAGATTTTAATGCCAAGAAGCCATACAACCATACAGAGGTTGTGTTTGATTGTTTTACATTTTTAACAGCTTTGTTGAGGTGTAACTGACCTAACAAAAATAACCGTAGGTGTTCAATGGATACAGTGTGATGAGTTTGGACATATGAATGCGTCCATGATACCATCACAATAATCGAGATAATAAACATACCCATCACCTCCAATAGTTTCCTGTGTCCCCTTGTGTTTTTGTTTTTTTTTGGATTTTGCTTTTTGTTATAAGAACACTTAAGATGAGATCTACCCTCTTCACAAATACTCTAAGTGCATAATACCATGTTCTTAATTATAGGCACTATGTTGTTGAGCAGATCTCTAGGACTTATTCATCTTTGAGATATATTTTTTTATCCAGCAAATTAGAAAAGGTTAAAAAAAACTTTATTGTACCAATGTTAGTGAGGAAATGAGGAAAGTGAAATTCTAAACAGGGTTTTCATAGGTCACAAAAAGGTTTTTTTACCTAAAAACATTTAAAAATGTGTTAAAAGAAAAACTCTGCAAAATGTTGGTTAAGCAAGGTGTAATTTAAATAGCAGCCATTAACAGATAAGTATTGGAAGAAAGACACCAAACAGTAAGTGAAGTGGGTTAGCGGAGTGGTTGAGGGTGTAGGCCCTGGGGCTAGATCTCTGCATGCACATCCCAACTCTGGTTAACTCTTATGCCTCAGTTTCCTCCTTTGTAAAATGGGCTGATTATAGAACCAGCTGCATAGGGTAGTTTTAAGAATTAGGTTTGTTAGTTAATACATATAAAGTACTAAATCCAGTAAAGAGCATGGTAAGATCTCAATAAATGCTAGCTATTGCTCTGACGGTGTGGCTCAGTTGGTTGGGCATCATCCTGCATAACAAAAGCTCACCAGTTCGATTCCCTTTAGGACACATGCCTGGGTTGCAGGTTTGACCCCCAGTTGGGCCACTTACAAGATACAACCAGTCAATGTTTCTCTCTCATATTGATGTTTCTCTCCCTCATTTTCCCTCTCTCTAAAAATAAATAAATAAAATCTTTTTTTAAAAAAATAATCTGTGGCCCACAAAGAGAGAGAGCCCAAAAAAGAAACCACCTTCCTGCTCTTGATCCAAGTCCCTCTTGGAATTTCATGACTGTTGGAGTCCACCCCTGGATCCTTCCACTAAATTCCCTTTAGACTTTGACCTCTTTAAAGCAGATTTCTGTTATTTACAACCAAAGAAATCTAGACTAAGACAGACAACATGATGTATTAGAAGAAACTAAAGGAATCCAGTGTGGTCAAAATAAGGTCATTCCAGATATTGCGATGAGATAGGACTGGGCCCACAGACAAGGCCAAACTTCAGAAGACCTTGAGTCTTGTGCTAAAATGTTGGAAATTTATACCACAGGTATTAGATATTAGGAGCTTTAAGAAGATGAAAAATGCCATCAGATTGCTCCCTAAATGGTGGAGGCTCACAGCAGGAGTCTAATTAGGAGGTTATAGCAGAAATGGTGAGGGTCTGGGCAAAGTAATGGCAATGAAGGTGGAGAGGAGGGGGTGAGTTTAAGAGACCTTTAAGGGCAAACCAACAGTACTTGGCTACCGGCTGGTAGGCAGTGAAAACAAGAGAAAGAATCAAAAAGAATTTTCAACCCATAGCTTGAACAAATGGTTAAAAGGAAGCAGGTTTGGGGGAGAAAACACTAGCTTTAATTTTAGATCTATGGTGAGGGTATGAGTACGTGTGTCAATGTGCATTGGAAAATCTAGCTCTGGAAGTCCAGGGAAAATGGATAGGCTAGACACACACTTTTAGAGATCATTCTCACAGAGATGGCAGATCATTAAAGTCCCAGGAGTAGATAACATTACCCAGGGCAAGTGTATAATAGGGAAAGGGCAGAAAAGGGGAGAGAACAGGGTCCAGAAGAATGTCAGCATTGAAGGGGCTGAAAGAGGAAGAGGGGCCTTCCAAAGAGACTGCAAAGAAGGCAAAGACGCAGGTGGAGAACAGGAGCCCAGAGAAAATAGATCTTTCAGAAGGAGAGAGGACTCATGGACAGGGTCAACAGTGTGGTGATTGTGGGGGCAGATGGGTATAAGGGAACTAAATGGTAATGGGGAAAAATACAATAAAAATATTAAAAGTAAAGCAGGAGGAGGAGGTGGGTCAAGTAGGGAACTAACGTTCTCCTTCACTCCTGGTGGGAGGGCTATCTGACCACTGCTTTTCTTGTTGAACCCCTTCTTTGGTTACAACCAGTATATGTACACTCAGTGAGGACGCTGGGGTTCAACACCTCAGGAAACCTCTCAGGGACCTTCTTCTTCCCACCTGCCACCCTGAAGCTCCTGGGCTGTCTTGCCAAGCTGGCCCTCATCCCCTGTAGATTCCAGCCCAGCCACCTGAAATGGAACAGGTGTCTGTCACTTGCATTGCCTAAATCTCCCAGCTTTTTTCCTTTTCACTCCCAGCCCCATCTCCCTAACACTCAGGCTGGTCTTAACCACAGTGCCTACTCCCATTGCCTCCAGCTCTGAGTCAGACCTTTACTCTTTCCCCGTAGGGATGAATTGGTTCCCTGGAGGACCTTGATCTCTCATTCTCTTGCCTTGACTTGAACCCCCAAGTGGGCCAATGTCAGGTTCCAGCTGAGACTCTGCTAAATGGCACTTATCTCCCTTCCTTTGAGCAATAAGCTTCAGACCTTAACTGCAAAGGGGAGCAAAGATATAGGACCATTACTGAAGGGGATGTGGGATCCAGGGAAGGTTATTATAAGATGAGAGCTTGTGTGCTGATGGAAATGATCAAGAAGAGGAGAAAAAAATGGGTGTTGCAGAAACACTGAGGAAGACCATTGATCCCATTTCCAAGCTGTCTTTTCACCTCAGAGCACCTCTGAGGCCTTTGAATGTGGTGTACCCCAAGTCTCCTGTTAGCTCCTTGATGCTGTGACGTCATTCAGGAAACATTGCCATTAAACCTAGGACATTTGGGGTTACTTGCCAGTTCCTCAATTGACTCACCTTTCCAAGACTCTCTGCTCTGATAATAGTGTCTGAAATTTATCAAGGCCCTAGTCAATTCCAAGAGCCTGGCACACATTACCTTGAACTTTGAAGAACTTATGATGTTATCATCCTTTCAAAGAGAACAGGTTTCCGAGAAGTTACTTGCTCAAGGTCATACAAGTCAGGATAGACTGCTCAAGGTCATACAAGTCAGGATAGATCAAGACCTAGCCTGACTCAAAGTCCCCATGGCTCTTACACCACCTCAGCGCTTCTCCACATATCATGAGCAGTTGAGAGCTCAGACTCTGAAAGTACCTAGTCCTTGATTTAAGCTCCAGCTTTGCCACTTGCTTGTTGCTATGCTACCTTGGGCAAGGTGCTAATCTCCTTGGCCTTATATTCCTCTTCTATAGAATGGGGAGAAGAATAAGTCCCATCATAACGTCTTGGTGAGCATTAAATGAAATAATTCATGTAAAAAAGTGCTTTTCACAGTGCCTGGCACATAGTAGGTCTCCAATTATCAGCAGGCACATCTGTGAGTGAGAGGTTAAGCTGATGTGTTGGACTGTGGCCTGCAAGTTTGCGCATGACCTTCAAGACTCAAAAGGAGATTGACTGAAAGAAAAGTATTACCCTCACTCCAGTGTATTTGGCCCTTTTCCAAGGGTCCTGCTTATCCTCAAAGAACTAAACTGCTGACAGATGAAGTAGAAAGGGATTGGAGGGTGGGAAGGGAGGAAGGAGAGGAAAGAGGGGAAGGAGGGAGACCTCTCAGAAACTCCTCATGTTAGACCTGGTCGGTAACTGTCTGAAAAGCACATACTAAGAAGTGGCCTCCTTTAGAGCACCTAATTACTAATAATCATGATCTGAGCAAAGATAGAATTTTATATTAAGTTCACACAGACCTATAGCCCTATTTGTACATCTTAGTTGATTCTTAAATTTAGAGCATCTCCTCTTAGAACTGGAGCTTGCCTAATGAAACCTCATTTCGTGGAAGAGGAAACTGAGATTCAGAAAACTGAAGTGAACATTTAAGGTTACATAGATTTCTTTTCTTTCTCTTTTATTTAATTAGAAGCATTTTTCTAAATCTTCAGATTCAGCTTGTGGTGTACTGGGACCCCCAGATAGATCTCTTTGTACCAGTCACCCTGATGCTACAGGAAATTTCATGAATTCCTCACATATCCACAATTCACAAGTTTCCTTGGTCCCCTGAGTTTCATTTCTATAATACCTGCTCTTGTTCTAAGGGTCTAGCACGGGTTGGAGACATAGTAGGCATTTGATACATAATCACTTAACTGGTTATGTGAGTCTTATTAACATATGTTTTCTAAAATGCCTTGGGGAATATGAACAGGGGACAGTACCTGCTGAGCATCATCAGGAACCCAGCCAAGAGGAGTATACAAGGATGCTGGCAAAGAGGGGAGCCCTGCACTGCAGCGCCCTTAGGGCTTACTTGCTCAGTCTCCCTCCCTCCCCAACCCCAACAAAGTTGGAGCCAAGCCAGCTCTTTCAGGAAGACAGCTTTGTTGTTTACAATTTAGGAACCAAGGAAGGTACGGATGTGGTCTCATAGGTTTCTGTTGGGCAATAAGATTTCTTCTCATTTCAGAAGTGACTGAATTTCTTCAGAGGTACCTTCCCACTCACCTTCTAGAAGTTACTTCTCCCACACCATTGATATGAACCTGGATAAAATAAGGAGTTTCTAACTGTATGAAGATTACCAGATGGGAACAGGAGTGGGGGACAGTGAAGAGAATAAAGGGAGTCAAATAGATGGTGATGGAGGGAGACTAGACTTTGGTGATGAGCACACAATCCGATAGACAGATGATGTATTAAAGAATTGTACACTTGAAACTTGTATAATGTTTTTGCCCCAATAAATTTAAGGGGGTGTTCATTCTGAGATAACATGGGGCCACCCACTTCCAACACACACATATGCATGCATCCATGTATATACAACATACACAGACACACTGTCAGTTAACTAGAAATCTGGTCAACGTGTCCTCCAGGTTGACATTTAAAATTCACTGGGAGAAAGTTTTAACAGTGCTTATCTTTAAGGAAAGGAAACAAGGAACAGGAAGGGAAATTGTTCTTATTTTATTTGAATTGTGACTGACATACTGATGGTGGACTGAGGAGGCACAGGGAGCAACAACACGCATACACACCAGACATAAAAATGTTAGATAACATATATTTTTAATTTTTAAATAAATATCTGAGGTAAAAAGCAAAGAGAAAGATAAAAATGAGAGATCAAGATTTCTAAGGGCCAGAATTAAAAAGTAAACTTATCATGTTTACCGGAGTAGGTGTTGAGGCCACAAGAACTCAAGAGGATACTAGAACTGGCCTAGGATGGGGATGGCAACACCAGTGGGTCTACAGACCCCATGCACAACAGAGAACTGGAACGGGATTCTTTGCAAAAAGCCAGGCACTAGGAAATAGCTGGCCCACCATTGACTGGGGATAGAAAAACACCTTCAGCTTTGAGACATGACCCTAAAAGTGAGCTGCCTGCCCTAGACTATAAGGGAAAAAGGAGAAAGAGGGCTGTCTGCGCAGCAGTTCAAAATCCCAAGCCTGAGTAGCAAGTGGTGAGGACCCAAATCCACCTTTTGGAATGGGGTGGAAATCCAGGACCGGAAATAACAATGACAATAACAAAAAATGTTCTGCACCATGTGACTCAGTAGGGCCCAACAAGGACAGCCAAGACACTGCCCCTTCCTAATCCAGGACACATGCAGAACTCCCATGAAAAAAATACTTTTCAATAGATGAGCTCACAATCAAATATTGCAGAGAACTAACAACGCCTACAATCAATAGCCAGCTGACATAACAAATGGGAAAACTCACATGTTAGGAACTAAAGATAATAGAGCAATCTGTGACTTTAAAGAAAGTTTGTTTGTTTTTCAATCCAGGATAATTTTGTATCAAAAATGGAGGATTGGAAGAATGTTTTCACCTTGGACCCCTCTCAAAATCCACTGAAAATGGTACAACATATGTTTAAGGCATAACTTCACACGATACAAAAAGAAAGAAATGGGAGAACAAAATAAAAGAGATATTTTTAATGAAAGTCAGAAAGTAGATATAAAGTGGTAATTGAGTTATCAGACCAGAAGAAAAAACAGAGACAACGAAGAGAGCTAAAGAAATCTCCAGAAAATATCATAATATCTTCAGAAAGATAAGAGGAAATGTTGCCTCCATGAGACAAGAAAGAGGGGCTATAAAAAGGGATATTAAGGAATGAAAAAAAGCCCATTGGAAATTTAAAATATGACAACAGAAATTTTAAATTCCAATTAAAGGTCTAGGAGATAAAATTAAGGATAACTTCATGGAAATGGGAAGATAAAAATATTGAAAAATAAATAGAAAGTGATAAGAATATTAGAGACTCGATTTGGACATTCAATGCCCAAATAAGAGGAATCCTAGAAAAAGAGAATAGAGAAAACAAAGGGAAGAAATGTAGCAAATAAATAATACAAGAAAATTTCACAGTACCAGAGTTTCCAGATTAAAAGGCTTCACCAAGTGCCCAGGAAAATGAATGAAAGAAGAAGAAGAAGAAAAGGCAGGTTATTATGCATTCTAAAACTTAAAAGATAAAGAGAATATCCTAAAAGCTTCTAAGAGAAAATTCAGTTACATACAATAGATCAAGAATTAGTATAACATCAAAAGTCCAGCAGCCCTAGAAGCAAGAAGAAATTAAGAAGAGCCTACAAAATTCTGAAGGAAAGTAAACTCCAACCTACAATTCAGTACTCAGTCAAAATACCAATCAAGTATGAGAGTACTGTAAAGGCTTTTTCAGAAATTCAAGTTTTCCAAAATGTTATCTCCTATATATAGCTCCTCAGCAAAATCCAGTAATCCAGCAAAATAAGGGGATAAATTAAAAGAATGATAGCTAACATTTATATAGTACCTATTGTATGCTAGGCATTCTTTTAAATGTCTTGTGGGGGGGTGCTCATTTAATTTAATCCTCATAGGAATTAGTAAAGCATTATTATCACCCGCATTTTACAAAGTAGTAAAAAGAGGTTAAGTAATCTGTCCTTTGTCACAAAGCCTGTAAGCAGTAGTAGTCTGGCTCTGGAGCCCAGGCCCTTAAAGAAAGAGGAAGACTTAACACTCATTCATGAAAGGAACTTTCTTAACCTGATAAAGCACTTCTATAAAAAATCTTTAGCTTACATCATATTTAATAGATTGAATCATTTACCCCTAAGAATCAGAACAGTGTAAGAATGTCCACCCTCACAACTTCTATTCAGCCTGGTACTGAAGGTCCTAGCCAGTGAAATACGGCAAGAAAAATAATTAAGAGGCATAAAGAAAAGGAAGGAATCAACTGCCTTTGGTCTCAGATGTCTTGATTGTGTCTATATAAAATCCAAAAGAATCTTTAAAAATGAAACTACTAGAACTAATAATTGAATTTACTAAGGTCCCTTAATACGAGGTCACACTAGACAATTCAATTGTATGTCTATATACTAGTAAGAGAAAAAAACTGGAAAATAAAATTTTTAATTACCATTTATAACAGCATCCAAATAACCATAAAATAAATAATTAGGGATAAATTTACACTTTAGGAACTAAAGATAATAGAGCAACCCGAATGTGACTTTAAAGTGTGGTTTTTTATATCCAGAATAATTTTGTATAAAAAGTGGAGGATTAACAACATAGGTACAAAATCTATGTACTGGAGAGTTCGATCGGTAGCGGGAGCGGAGAGCGGACCCCAGAGAGCCCTGAGCAGCCCCACCGCCGCCGCCGGCCTAGTTACCATCACACCCCGGGAGGAGCCGCAGCTGCAGCAGCCGGCCCCAGTCACCATCACCGCAACCATGAGCAGCGAGGCCGAGACCCAGCAGCCGCCTGCCGCCCCCACCCTCAGCGCTGCCGACACCAAGCCCGGCACCACGGGCAGCGGCGCAGGGAGCGGCGGCCCGGGCGGCCTCACATCGGCGGCGCCCGCCGGCGGGGACAAGAAGGTCATCGCAACGAAGGTTTTGGGAACAGTAAAATGGTTCAATGTAAGAAACGGATATGGTTTCATCAACAGGAATGACACCAAGGAAGATGTATTCGTACACCAGACTGCCATAAAGAAGAATAACCCCGGGAAGTACCTTCGCAGTGTAGGAGATGGAGAGACTGTGGAGTGTGATGTTGTTGAAGGAGAAAAGGGTGCGGAGGCAGCAAATGTTACAGGCCCTGGTGGAGTTCCAGTGCAAGGCAGTAAATATGCAGCAGACCGTAACCATTATAGACGCTATCCACGTCGCAGGGGTCCTCCACGCAATTACCAGCAGAATTACCAGAATAGTGAGAGTGGGGAAAAGAAGGAGGGATCGGAGAGCGCTCCTGAAGGCCAGGCCCAACAGCGCCGGCCCTATCGCAGGCGACGGTTACCACCTTACTACATGCGGAGACCCTACGGGCGTCGACCACAATATTCCAACCCTCCTGTGCAGGGAGAAGTGATGGAGGGTGCTGACAACCAGGGTGCGGGAGAACAAGGTAGACCAGTGAGACAGAATATGTATCGGGGCTACAGACCACGATTTCGCAGGGGCCCTCCTCGCCAAAGACAGCCTAGAGAGGACGGCAATGAAGAAGATAAAGAAAATCAAGGAGATGAGACCCAAGGTCAGCAGCCACCTCAACGTCGGTACGCCGCAACTTCAATTACCGACGCAGACGCCCAGAGAACCCTAAACCACAAGATGGCAAAGAGACAAAAGCAGCCGATCCACCAGCTGAGAATTCGTCAGCTCCCGAGGCTGAGCAGGGCGGGGCTGAGTAAATGCCGGCTTACCATCTCTACCATCATCCGGTTTAGTCATCTAACAAGAAGAAATGAATATGAAATTCCAGCAATAAGAAATGAACAAAAGATTGGAGCTGAAGACCTTAAGTGCTTGCTTTTTGCCCGTTGACCAGATGACTAGAACTATCTGCATTATCTATGCAGCATGGGGTTTTTATTATTTTTATTTAAAGACGTCTCTTTTTGGTAATGACAAACGTGTTTCTTTAAAAAAATAAGCCTGGTTTTTCTCAATACACCTTTAAAGGTTTTTAAATTGTTTCATATCTGGTCAAGTTGAGATTTTTAAGAACCTCATTTTTAATTTGTAATAAAAGTTTACAACTTGATTTTTTCAAAAAAGTCAACAAACTGCAAGCACCTGTTAATAAAGGTCTTAAATAATTGTAAAAAACAAAAACAAAAAAAAAATCTATGTACTGGAAACTATAAAACATTTCCAAGATAAATTAGAAAATATATAAATAATTGAAGAACTATGTTCGTTAATTGGAAGACTAGATATTGTTGAGATGTTAATTTTATCCAAATTGATCCACAAGGTCAACATAATCCAACACAAAATCTCAGTAGGATATTCTGTAAAAATTGGCAAGCAAATTTTAAAATGTATCTGGAAATACAGTTAAAGCAATTTAGAACAAAAAAAAGGGGGCGAGCTGGGAGAGTAATCTATCCAGATTGTAACAGGACTATGAAGAAGAGAGGTCTCAAGAAAAGAAAAACATTTTTAAATTATGTGAAGAATCTGAATGTACTAAGGAAGACATTTGGGACTGAAATAATGAAAAGTAAATGGAAAAATTCTATTGTTAAACAAAACTTGTACCAAAAAAAGGAAATGTAAACATTGTACCAAATTGTGAATAATTTTTTACATAACTATTATAAACAAAAACATTGAATACTGTTTTAACCAAAACGTATAGTATCTATGTTCTGGGGGAATGGAGCGGGGGCGGGGGGTGGGCAGTACTCAGGTTTGCTGGACAGGGGGGTAAAAGCAGGAGAAGGTCTGGAGAGTGTTATATCCTCAGAAGCCAAAAGAGAAAGTCAGTAGATGGTATCGAAGGCTGGGGGGTGGGAGGAAATCAAAAGCTAGCAATATAAGCATGATATTTAGAAACGCGTAGACCACTATCAGATAAAACAGCTATGAGAGCTGAAAGTTGTTGTTTTTGCATGTAGGGAGTGGGGCAGGAGGGATGCTGCTGGTTTTTATTATAAGCTATATTTATAAAAACTAAACAAGGTACCTGAAATACTTTGACAAAAAAGAAAGACTAATTTTAGAAAGTCTGAGTTAACATATTCTGTTTATTTTTTAATTCATTTCTACCGTCCAGGTTGGAAGAAGGATCTTGAATTTAAAAACAGGATACCGGTATGGGCCCTGGTTGGGTAGCTCAGTTGGTTAGAGCATCGCCCTGACACGCCTAGGTTATGGGTTATATCCCCAGTCAGAGCGCACACAAGTAACAATCAATGAATGCATAAATAAGTGGAACAACAAACTGATGTGTCTCTCTCTCTAAAAGTCGATAAATTTAAAAAATGAAATTTTTTAAAAATAATGCTAGGATGAATAAACGCATTGGTTGTGAGAGTTCAGCTGTTAACTCCTTGTAGCTTTCTGGGTCAAACTAAGAGAACTTTGGCCCCTCCAATCTGTGTGGAGACAGCAAAAGGCTGCATTCCTTTACAATTTCTTGGTTAGTGGTCATCTTTGGGAAAACCCTTAGACCAAAGAGAAGATGGTAATTTTACTTCATCTGCACCTGTGAGATTTTTCAGCCTCTGGAAGACCCTACTTCAAATGCAAGCTTTGCCATGGCTGGTGTGGCTCAGTGGACTGAGCACCAGCCTGTGATCCAAAAGATCACCAGTTTGATTCCTGGTCAGGGCACATGCTTGGGTTGCGGGCTGAGTCCCCAGGTGGGGGTATGTGAGAGGCAACCAATGTTTCTCTTACACATTGATCTTTCTCTCCCTCTCCTTCTCCTTCCCTTCCCTTCCCCTCTCTCTAAAAATAAATAAATAAGCCCTGTCTGGTGTGGCTTAGTGGATTGAGCACCTGCCTGCCAACCAAAGGGTTGCAGGTTCGATTCCCAGTCAGGGCACATGCCCGGGTTGCAGGCCAGGTCCCCAGTTGGGGGCGCTCAAGAGGCAACCACAGATTGAAGGGGAAAAAAAGGAAGAAAGAAAAAATAAAAGTAAATAAATAATTTTTTTTAAATGCAAGTTGCTGGGAAAGAAGAGATACTAAACTTCTATTGAATAAAATACAGATTATCATTATTTTGCTGGAGCTAGTATGAATGGGCCACAGATAGGGGGACAAGGGATGGTTAGGGGACTGAGGTTAATCAGAAAGGAGCTAATATAAGGGAAAACAGTATATTTCAATATAATTACTTGGAGACTGGAATAGTTCAACCAAGCCTATAAAACCAATTTTCAGTTTTTAAAATCAGCAAGCATTGTGCAAAACATACATTCATATCCCACCCCGTTCCCAGCAACCCTATCATTGATGTTCAGCCCGTCCTTAACCCCAGTCCTCTTTGTTTGATGGTGAGGCAGAGGTTAATGGCCACTGTAACAAAAAGTTATCTTAAGACTGAAAAATGATGCAGGCAACTCTTAAAGTATAACAATTTATTATAGAGCAATTTACTTAAGCAATGTAGGGTTAGAGTAGACAGACAACCCAGCAATCTGCACAGATTATTCTCTACAAAGAGACCCCTAATACAGTACTTTTATATAGTGTAACTTAGGTACTAATGATTGACAAGAAAAAGGGACAAAGAATGCCGTAGGAATCATACCTCCTGGTGGTTTTGTGATAAATGATTGTTTACCATAGATACTATCACCATTTCAATATTTATATTTATCTCAGTTATCATGCCATTCCCACTCTTAAGGCTACATTGTGTAAGTTTAACAAACCCAGATAATCGTGTTTGCTAATGGCGGTAAGGTTGGTTAAAGGTCACAACATTAAAACTTAAAGATGGGAGAAATCTGGGACACAGAGATGAAGTTAGTTTTGTCCACAGCTACATCTATACACTGTCCCTAACTCTCTGCCATCTCTGACCCCCCACTCCTCTTCTAAGATGCACCCCATCCCTGATGTCAGCACCATCCTGGATACTTAGCTGTTCTCTGAGGTGAACTCTCTCCCTGGCTTTCACCAGATATCTAACCCTTACCCTCTCTAGTGATCAAAATACCAGTCTTTGATATTTCAATAACCATGTTATTTCAGTACCAACATCCTGGCATTCTTACAGATCCAAAATCCAAATCGTTTACAAAATCACTGAGCTGTACCCAGAGAATTATACACTGCATGAACAAATCTAACTGAACAATGGTGCACTTGTTTAAAGACAGTTCTGACTGCATCCTTCTCCGGTTAAAACACTTCCAAGTTATCTTATTGCTGTTTGATTCCCAGATCCCAAGTTACTAATGAGGCCAAGCATTTTTTCAGATATGTATTAGTCATTTGTATTTCCCCAGACCCAATCTGGATCCTTATTAACTTACTGAAGCCCCTGATAAAGTTGTCTTTGGCGTGGAGGAATATGAACTTTGGGGTACACAGTAGGAGAGATGGGGAAGGGATTAGGGGAGGGGAGGGGAGGAAAATGAGGTCCACAGCCCAGTTCCCAGCTTTCCTCCCTGGATTCTCCTTAATCAGATCTATCTCTTAGGACTTGAGCCCCTAAATCCTTCCTCACCAACCTATTTAGAGAGTCTCAAGCTGGGCAGGCAGAAGCACCTCCTTCCGGGCCACATCTCAGAAAATGCTCCAGAGAAGATGATGACTTTTTGTTCCAGCCACTAAGTGGACTAAATAGTGGTGGCTAATGTCATAGCCACTAACCTATCCCAGCCATTCACTCTATTTCTAACACCCCTCCCTGAGACTCACCACACCTCCACATTCGTCCTACTCCTTAGCCTCCCCCCATAGCTGGTCCCTACACCATCTGGAACCTCCTAAATCTCACTCACATCATTGCCAGCCTTTCCCGCTTTTGGATCTCTCCCTATACTCTGACCCTTCATCTTACCCCAAGCTGTTATGCCATCCCTGGCACCCCACCACCACCCCACATCTCTGAGTCTAGCCTCAACCTCTGATTGCAATCCCAACCTTAAGCTAAATCCCATTCCTGAAACTCACTCCATCCCCAGCTTCAAACCAAATAAAGATTTTCCCTTATGTTTTCTTCTAAGAGTTTAATAATTTTAGCTCTCACATTTAGGCCTTCAATCCATTTTGGGTTAATATTTATAGATGGTATAAGGTAAAAGATCAACTTCATTTTTATGAATGTGGGTTTCTAGTTTTCTCAGCATCATTTGTTGAAAGACTATCCTTTCCCCATTGAATAGTCTTGGCACCATTGCTGAAAATCATTTGACCATGTATGCTTAGGTTTATATCTGGGCTCTTTATTCTCAGTTTTCTTTTTTTTTAATCCTTTGGATCCATCAGCCTAAGTGTATTAAGCTTTTTGCCTCATAGTCACAAAAATGTTGCCTCACATATACTATACCACATATCATATACTATAATCATATTCAAATGCAAGATCCAAGATGGTGTGTCTCTCTTTTTTAATCAGGGATGTTTCCCAGGAGTCCCCTGGCTTGAGCAGACTTCCTCTTAAGCAATGTTTTGCTGAAAGCAGATTATTACATTTCCTAGAATTTTGTGAGCTGATTGCTAAACACCACTGCCCTTGAAATTGCCATGATGGGAGCATTTGTAACACAGAACTTGACAAACGCTACAAACAAGACTTTTTCTTCCCTAGGAGATTGGTTTTCCAGCACATTCTTGCCTGTAAGTCTTCATAGTCAGAGATGGAACATACGGCCACTCCTAGCTTAAAGGAGTCACGGAAGTGAGTATCTATCATTTTTGGCCTCTCTCGAGGGAAGTAGACTTTGCTAGCAAGCAAGGAAAGGGAGAGTTGGGGAAGCAACTATAATGTTTGCCACTAACAGCTCCCAAGGGTGGGAACTTTTTGAACTCACTTAAAAGCATGTCTTTGAAATGTCTCAGAGGACAAAGTGCTATGGGCTCAGTGGAAGGATGGACAGAGCTCTAGCAGTCGACATGGGAATTACATAAGAGGTGAGGCTACAGGGCGGGCTTTCTCAACCATACAATGGGGCCTGGTAAGGTTGTGGCCTCAGCACCTTCCTGTGACCACAATGAGGGGCTGTCCTGACACAGAGGCTGTGAATAGCCAGTAGATATGAATGTTGGGTGGTGACGGGAGGGGAGAAGCCCTATGGGGCTGCATCAGGGGTGGGGGCCTTAGAGGGTAGTAGAAGTGTTCCTTGAAGAAGAGCTAACAAAGGAAGGTTTGCCTTCTCTGGCCAGGAATTCCTTGCTGATCAGGCCATAGGTGGCCATGATCCTGAGAAGTCGATGGCGGAACTTCTGGCCAATGAAGACGTAGATGAGGGGATTGAGGCAGCTATGGAGGAATCCCAGAATCTCGGTGGCATCCAGGGCCTGATCAATGTCGCTCCGGCGATTGCAGCTCTCCTTGATAACATGGAGCCTCATGAAGGTGTCTGCCACCAGAACCAGGTTGTAGGGCAGCCAGCAGAGCAGGAAGATGAGCACGACAGCAAAGATGACCCGCATGGCCCGGTGCTTCTGCCCCATGTGGGCCTGAAACAGTGTGCGCAGGGTGAATCCATAGCAGAACAGCATGACCAGCAGCGGCACGAGGAAGCCAAAGGTCTGGGGCAGGACCCGCATCACCAAGCGCAATTTGGTTGTATTGGCACCCCGGTCCTCGTAGCACGTTGGGCTGGTATCATCTTGGTTGACAGTCTTGCGGAAGACAAAGACAGGCAGGGACAGGATCAGAGATAGGGTCCAGATGCCTAAGCATATGAACTTGACCCAGTGCCGCTTCTGAGTCAGTGTCCGTGTGGCATGAACAATGGCCAGGTAACGGTCCACACTGATACAGGCCAGTAGTAGAATACCACTGTAGAAGTTGAGTTCCTTCAGGAGCGAGACCACCTTGCACAGGGGTGTGCCGTAGATCCAGCCCTGGACCTTGGAGGCAGCCCAGACAGGCAAGGTGAGGGCGAAGAGCAGGTCGGCCAGGGCCAGGTTCAGCAGGTAGACGTCAGTGACAGAGCGGCTGACCCGGCTGTGTAAGATGACCAGCATCACCAGGGAGTTTCCCAGCAGGCTCAGCAGGAAGACCAAGGCATAGATGACAACCAAAGCATACTTGTTGGTATCCAGAGATTGTGGTGGGCATGGGACTGCGTCAGGGTCAATGGACGGGTAAGTGTCACTGTAATTGTCGTTACTGTAATTGTCAAAGTTCCAGAAGTAATCCTCCATCACCATGTATTTTGTATTCATGTCCTATTCCTGATCCTGTTTAACCTTCTTAAAATCTACCAAGAAAAAGAAATGATAACAATGAAGCATTAAAGTATATTTCAAGCCTTCTCCCTAAAGAAGCAATAAATGTTTAGTTCTCTGTCCAAAGGAAGTGTAAGCTTTTGAGAGTAGCCCCCATCTTGGTCCCCGAAATCACCTCCTAAGTATCTGCAGAACATTCAGCAGTTTTCAAATATCATTTTAAACTATGAAACACTTTGTTGAAGTAAAATCTTACCAGAAGCCCAAAATGTAAAACAAATAAACCTCACCTGCTGGGGAAGGAAGGCATCCTGATCCCTCTACCTAGACAGCTGCTAAGGAGGTTCCCCAAACACCCTGGAATAGTCGGAGAACAGTCTGAAAACCCAGACTGGAAATAAGGATACCTTATATGCAGTCCTGATTCTATCATGAATAAGGTGTGTGACCCTGAGGGAGGTCCTTTTACCTCTCTGGATTTCAGTTTTCTCCTCTGAATATTGAGGGAGGCAGAACAGATGACCCCTGAGCTCTTTCCAGGCCTGAGTTCCTACAAGTTCATTCAGACCCACACCTTTTAGTACATTCTCTCCTGCCAGTATTGCAGTTTCCCAGAAGACAAAGTCTTGGGGCAAAGCAGTAAACATAAAATTGGGGAGGTGTAAGCCTCTTCCTTGCAAAGGAGGAGGTGAGAAGGCTGTAGCCTCCTTGTTACCAATGACAGCCACCAGCCACATACGAGGTCAGAATTGAACTCATGGTCACAAGGGAGGGAGCAAAAAGCCAACTGGGCAGAAATCTTCAGGTCCCAGAGAAATGGAGGCATTTTCTAAAATACAGTCAAACCACATCTCCCCACCCCAAAGAAAGTCCTGGCCACCAGAGGTGGCATCCTACCTGAGGCACCAACTGTAAGAGCCTGAAGCTCGGAGAGCAGACTGACTTAACCATTAGCGTGAACTTGATGAATAAAGGGAAACAGTTAGAGGGAACTTGATGAATAACGGGAAATAGTGAAGCCACATCACAGCCTCCTCTTGGAGTCCTGCCCACGTCTACTTCTGGAAAACAGACTGAGTCGAGGGTACATAGCCCCGTCAGACATTCACTGGGTCCATATGGCCAAACAGGGGTACCAGGCATGAAAATGGGGTTAAAAGTAATTATCTGAATTCTCCACTCTATGAATGACTATTTTCACTCTCTTCTTTTTCTAGTATTTATTACCCTTTGTTTATTGCTTGTATTCCCTAGCAGACCACCTTGGAAACCTTCCAACTTGCCTGACACAAAGAAAGGGGAAAGGACTTGACTTTTTACAGTAGAGACTTCAGAGGGAGTCTACTTCCCTTCAGAGGAAGGCTTGCAGGAGTCCTCCACTTAGGAGGAATTCGGGGTCATCTGGTGGGAAGAAGATGAAGGACTGTACTTCGGCTGTGTTTGCACAAAAAGAACACAACTTTTACGTATATTGTACACTACCTTGGCGTGGCCTAGGGGCTGGTGGAGATGTCGCTGGAGATCTGGAGGGAGAATTATCCCCCTTTCAGCCATTCCTTTGTTTGCACAACTACTGCCAACAATTGCCCTGATGCTGGGAGCAGGAGCCACCTGGAGTCTGGCTGGACAACAGGGGGATCATCGGAGCTGGGGCAACTAGTGAATGGAGGGGTAGGGTGCACGTGCTTCTGCTCCTCTCTCCACACTGAAAGATGGCTCCTCTGGGAATCTGCCTCAGCTGGCCCCAGTAGCTTATGTCTGTCCCCTGGCTTTGCCCCTCTGCTACATCAATCACTTCTCCATTATAACATGCACCCTGGTACTGCAATGCTGCGTTTACCAGTCAGCCTTCCCCACTAGACTGTGGACTTCTAGAGAGTCAGCTTTCGGTCCTCTGCCAGGAAAACAGTAAGTGCTCAATTAATGGTTGTGCAATAAATGACACTAGATGTATCTCCTGTGATTTTTGGATCATGGATCACCACCATGATAGAGTGTCTGCCACTACAGACACACAGTCCCACCTAAGGTAAGCTGGTCTGTCTGTCCAATCACCTTCTATTGTGTTTTTTTTTTAAGATTTTATTTATTTACTTTTAGAGAGAGGGGAAAGGAGGGAGAAAGAGAGGGAGAGAAACATCAATGTGAGAGAGAAACACTGATTGGTTGCCTCTCATACATGCCCTGACCGGGGACCAAACCTGCAATCCAGGCTTGTGCCCCGATCAGAATTGAACCTGTGACCTTTCGTTTTGCCAGATGCCACCCAACCAAATGAGCCACACCAGTCAGGGCTCATCCTCTATTGTTTAAATTCAGAGCCAATCTGTTTGAGTGCAAATTATGCTCATACTTGTTAATGCCAATTTTATCCTGCCACTGGTGCCTACAGTTCTTCCCCTGGCAAGCATATTTTTTAAACTAAGTCATGCTCTCCTGCATTCTGTTATCATTTATAAACAGTAGCGGGAGGTGTAGGAGACCATTGCCTGGGGCTACCCATGCTTTGCTTTTACTGCTGTGGGACTATTGTGATCTGATGCCTAGACTAGAAGGGACTTGAAGATGGAAAGTCCCCGAAGGGAATGAACATTCTTTCTATTAATCATCCAGGGAAAAGGTAGCTCCTGAGACAGAAACTAATGACTGGACAGAGGAGAAAACAGACTGTCTGGGGCCTGGACTGCGAAATGCTGCAGGTAGTGAATGAACTGCCAGGTGCAGCCACAGCAAAAGAGAGTGTCTGCCACAAGGTGACAGGAGTCACTGCAATGGCAGTCCTTGCAAGGGACCCACTGAGAAAGACCAGGGCGAGAGCAACATAACTAGTATCTATATTTAAGCCCCTCTTGTGTATAATTCCCTCATGCTTTTCCTAGGCCCTCAGTCAAGTGGGTTCAGCATTCCAGTCTGTTTACACTAATGACTGAGGTATGAGGAAGGGTCTGGTCCACCCTCAAGCCTCAATAGTAAAGGGGAAGCAGCCCCTCTGAGGAGAAGCAGCAGTAGCTTAGGCCTCCAGTGGGATGACAACAATCTGGAGGTCAAGAGTTGAAAAGAATCTTTCCCTTCATGGTAGGAAAGAGCATTTCACTGAGGAGGGGGAAAGTCTCATACACATGAGCACGGGATAATGTTTTACCCACTTGAAAATGTTCCAGCAAGTCGGTCCGCCCGCCCAAACTGTCTTCCATACCTCACTTCCCACTTCCTAATGCTCCCTCACAAATGGATCTATAATGTTCCTAATGGAAAGCATTTTTTCACTCTGTGCAGAACGTCCAGTGCCACAAAGATTGTCATGCCTTGGGCAGCGTGAATGCCAATCTGCTGGCAGAATGTGGGAGTGTGGGGCAGCAGTCCCCAACATTTTTGGCACCAGAAACTGGAGGAGCTCAGGCGGTAATGTGAGCGATGGGGAGTGGCTGTAAATACAGATGAAGCTTCTCTTGCTGGCCCGCCGCTTACCTCCTGCTGTGTGGTCCCCAGTCGGGGACCCCGGGTGTAGGGGAAGTCAGAGATGCGATATGGTTCCAGCAGTAAAGGCATCTGGGAAATGTTGGACTCTGTTTAATCTTCTGTGACTGTTTAAGTCTCTGCAGCCTCAGGCTTGGCTGACTAGCAGAAGCCGGAATGCCTCCAGGAAAGAAGTTAATAAATGTGCAGAGTGTGGATAACTGCCTGGTGTTATCTGCTAACTTAGAAATGCCTTGTCCTTTCTGATGGTCTATGTGACTATCCACCATATGGTTTTACTATTAATCCCCTATTTAAAAAAGAGACCCTGAAAAAAAAGAGAGAGAGAGACCCTGTCCTGGGAGGGGTGTGGATATTTTCCCCCAGCCCCCACCGCTGGGAGCAAGCAACTATTTTGCCTGTGTATGTAAGTTTCTCCAGTTAAAGCTCTTGTGAATTTGAATAAGGCTACATGTCAGTTCTTCGGAATTGATCCTGAATTTAGAATTTTGAGGCTTTTCCCCAACAGGAGGACTCTTCTTGGCACTCTGTTTTAAAAACAGCAGCTTCAGCCTGGCTGGTGTGACTCACTGGGTGGGGTGTCATCCTGCAAACTGGGGCCAGCCCACACCCCCAGTTGGGGGCATGCGAGAGGTAATCAATCAATGTTTCTCTCCCCCTCTTTCTACCTCCCTTCCCCTCTCTCTAAAAATAAATAAATAAAATCTTTAAGAAAGATATCTTTTAAATGGCAGCTTCTATGCAAGACCAAAAGTGGAGGCAAGGGAGGGGGTGAAGAGGATTCACCCCACCCCCAGGGATTATCTGCACCACCACATGACAGGTTCAAGGACAAGCATATGACATAAGATGATCCACTCAGAGCCAAGTTCAGGTTGGTTGTATAATGACAATAGGAAAAGCAAGGATGTAATCTTGTTGCTGCTGGATACCATTTTACCACCATAAATGACAAACCAGTCTGAGGATAAAAGAGGAAGGCAGAGCTGAAAGCATCATGGGGAAACAGAGCCAGAGTCCTGAACAAACAATTATCAGAAGTCATCTTCTCTCTGTGCTTTTGAGTCACATGAGACAATAAATTCTCTTTATTGTTAAGACCTGTTTCAGTAAAGTTTTCTGTTACCCACAACCAAAACCATGTCCAACTGAGAGAGTTCCAGAAACAAAAATTGATCTAGAACAAGAGGAGATGGGAGGAATGTCAGCACACCACAGGGTCCAGGCTATGACAGTCAGCGTAACGGCGGGATCTAACAGAGGTATGACCTGGGCACATGCAGACCTCCCAGCCCTGATTGCCACGCTCTGGTGGAAGCCAGAGAGGAACCATGAAAGGTGAGCACACGAGAACCCATCTCAGGGCGCTCTCCTGAATGAATTCAGAAATGCTCGTGAAGGATCCAGAAACCCCTGCTTTGGCATCACACAGACCATATTATCAGTTTATGATCTGGACAAGTTGGTTAATGCGTATCAAAATATTCTGGGGATAAAACTTGCCTTATGAAGCTGTCAGGATGATGACAAACTACTCACCCCTTGCAAATCCTGGCTTGGTGCCATGGCCAGTATGCCCATGGGAAGCTGAGATACTTGCTCTGAGCCTCAGTTTTCTCATCTGTAAAATAAGAATGAAAATAGCACCTAGCCTATAGGATCTGTCGGGGAAATACGTACCAAACAATGCAGACCCTGACCCTGTAATCTCACTTAATGTGAGGAAAGAAAGAAATGTAGGAAGCAAGGAATAGAGGAGGACAAAGCTTATTAAAGTATTGTTTATAACAATTAAACTGGGTAATAATTTCAATACCTTTCAAAAAAAATTTATACAAATTATAGTAGAACTGTACAATAAAGCACTAAGATTCTATATTGATCACTGTATGCCGAGTATCTAGGAGGCATATTAGTAATTAGGGTCCAATAAAGAGCTGTTGAAGAAAGAAAAGCAAAGGAAAGAAAGATGGATTCTATTTCTAGAGACAGGGAGACCCACAGTGACTTGCCTTCTGTTTATTTCAGCACCAGCCTCTGGAAAATAACACTGGAGGGAAAGAGGACTCCCCCATAGCTGTAAAAAAAAAAAAAAAAAAAAAAAAAAGACTTAGAGCATAAGACTTCTAGCTATACTGGAAAACAACTGAGAGTAAGTGGGGGCGTGGGGAGACAGAGAGGGACCGGGGAGAAGGAGAGAGAAGAGGGAGAGAGAGCGGGAGAGAGCGAACTAGTCCTGGTGGCCAGGGGTTGTAGTTGCAAAACCAGTCCAGTAGAGGGCAGCATTATCTTTCAATCAAACCAAACAACCGGGTGGGGTGGTGGACTAATCCACGTGAAAATACCCTGCTCCCCATAGATGCTGGATAAGGCAGCCAACATCTTGCACCTAACAGCACCCTTGAAAGTTTGAAAACCTCTTCCGTTCTTCCCTTAAGATCCTGCCAGGTTAGACTTTAGTAAGTGCCAGAGTATGAGTGCAGTTCAAGATGAAACGTTGAAGTTTATCACCCACATATGTCAGTCAGCTAAATCCCTGGCTTCAAGCACGTAACAGTCTTGTCCCTGTGGTCATCCCCCTTTTCCAGCTCAGACCCTTCCTCCAGACCAATGCGAACCCACACTTTCAAACAGCGCCTTTGGACACTTTCAGCAAAGCCATTAAAAGGTAAAGTTCAGAGAACTGACGAGCTTTTCCGTTTTCTACTATCTCACTTTTGCGTCCTCCAGCATTTAGTCAGCTCAGGCTGCCATCACAAAATACCATGGACTCGGTGGCTTAAACAACAGATATTTATTTCTCCCAGTTCTGGAGGCTGAGAGCAGGGGGCCAGGGGCCGGCAAGGCTGCGTTCTTGGTGAGGGCTCTCCTCCGGGCTTGCAGACATCTGCCTTCTGTGCAGCTGTTTCCTCACATGGTGCAGCGAGAGAGGGGGTTCTGGTCTCTTTCTCTGCTTCTAAGGACACTAATATCCTCATGGGGCTCCACCCTCATGACTTCGTCTAAACCTAACTGCCTCCCAAAGGCTCTACATCCAAATACCATCACGTTGGGGGTTACGGCTTCTATGTATGAGTTTTGAGACGCAAACATCCAGTCCATAACAAGTGCCACATCACAATTTGAGTGGAATGCTTTCCTTCTTGTTCGTATAGCACTCTCTTACATATTCATGAGGCAAGTTTCTAGCAAGTTCTAACAAACTTCCGTCTGTCTTCAATGCAGGCTTGTTTGTCTTCTCTTACATGGAGCCCACTGTTTCAAGCTCTACCCTATGTGGCCCAACCAGCAGAATTGACATTCTGTCTGACAGACGTGGCTGCTGTAGTATCCTTGGTTCAGTAAAAATAAACTGTACAAAGGTTGCCTGGGGGTGTTTTGAAACATGTGATCTGGTTCCCATTATACATTTTAAGTGTAAAATATACCTTAAAATGTTAAACACTAATAGCTTAAACAGTGGGTGGGGAAAATGTGTTGCCAAGCACCCTCCATAAGCTCTGGCATCTGGAACTGTATGGCTTCTGGATGCTGTGTCTCAACTTTCACCCAGAGAGCCAGAGGCCTGCAGCCAATTCCGGGCAGCATCTGCCTGGGCCCCGGGTTAGAGACCTGCCGTTTCTCTTCATTCCCTCCGTTCCAGACCCTTGACTCCAAACCAGCTCACCCTGGAATCTATCGGTCCTTGTCTCTGCTGTCACCGGTCTGTCTAGGTGCCTACACTCTCGGTCCCTCCACTGCAACCCAGGGCATCCTGGCACCTCCTCATCTCCCTCTTGGCCTTCTCTAATGGTACTGTTTTCCAGATGCAATTCCAGCTAGCTCCGTGAATGTGCTCTCCCACTTTCCTAGGCACAGAAGTAACATCACGCCCTGGTTTTTAATTGAACCCTGGCAGTGAACTCACATTGACTTGCATTGACTATTGAAACCTGCCTGTGTGCTGGGACAACGCCATTTTCTTTCATTTAAAATAAGGCCCTTGATTTATACTTGACTATAATAGATCCAGTTTCCCACTGAAAAGACCTCTCCTAGTCTCAATTCCATGATGCAACCAGCCTGTAGGTGAGTTTCTTTGGCTGCACAGGACTGATTCTTTGTTAATTTAACTTGAAACTGGTTCTCAACATTTAAAAATTTAGACTTTTCCCCTGGCTGGTGTGGCTCAGTGGATTGAGTGCCGGCCTGTGAACCAAAGGGTCATTGGTTCGATTCCCAGTCAGGGCACATGCTTGGGTTGCAGGCCAGGTTCCCAGTTGAGGGGGAGTGTGAGGCAACCACACATTGATGTTGCTCTCCCTCTCCTTCTCTTCCCCTCTCTCTAAAAATAAATAAATAAATAAACTTTTTTAATTTAGACTTTTTTATACTAAAAAAATCTGGGTTTCTATGCCCTCTTCTAAAATTTGGAAGATCTGGCAATACTGAGCCCATGGCAAAAAGTCATCCAAAGTTGGTACAGAGAAAAGATCCTAGTAATAGAGCCACACTCACACCAACATTTGATTTAAAATAAAGTGCCCAAGCAATCAAATGGGGAAAAAAGTTTATCAACAAAATGGTGCTGGAATAACTAAATATCGAAAAAGTACAAACTTTGACCTTTATATGGTACACATACCATATAGGTACACATACCACAAAGGCCTAAATGGAAAAGCTAAAACTGTAACCTTGGCCAGGTAGTTCAGTTGGTTAGAGCATTGTCCTGATACAGCAAGGTTGTGGGTTCGATCCCTGGTCAGGGCACATAGAGGAGTCAAGAAATGAATGTGCATAAATGGGTGGGGCAACAGGTCAGTGTCTCTCTCTCTCTCTCTCTCTCTCTCTCTCTCTCTCTCTCTCTCTCTCTCAAGAAAAAATTCAATAAAACCTAACACTGTAAAGCCTTTAGAAGAAAACATGAATGAGTATCTTCATAACTTAGGGTTAAGCTAACCGTTTCTTAGACAAATCAAAGAATGCCATAACCATTAAAATATTTTTTGATAAATTAGACTTCATTAAAATCAAAAACTTCTGCTCATCAAAAAGACACCATTTAAAAAAGGAATAGACAAGTCACTGCCTGGGAGCCAGCCCTGACTCAATGGTGGGAAAAGCCATGGCTGGCTGAGGCCTTCCCAAGAGAGACCATGGCGTGAGAAGGGAGGAGGGCCATAGCTCTCAAAGGCACTGATTATTCTCTGGTGCTTCTCACACAAATCTGTGACTTGAATGTCTCATATCTTCTAGCCATGTTAAATTGTAATCAAGACAATAAATTACACACATAAAGTCTGGAAGAAGACAAGCAGAAAACTAAACATTCCATGGGTCTCTGAAACCCAGACACATGACAGAGTCAAGCTGCCTCCTGCCTTTTGACGTAACCCAGGGACAGAGCTGATGGGTGACATTGACAAGCCCCTGAGGAAACTCCCTCTCTTGTGTATTTGTTCCTTTTGTCCTCTTGATGCTATTTAGGGAATAAACATTTCCCCTTTCAAGATGGTCCTCCTAAAAATACAGAGATGGCATAAGGAACGTATTAATTGTCAGAAAAACCAGCTTAGAGGCACATGAAGTTGGGCAACTTCCTCAACCACTCAGACCTTCTTCTTCCTCTTGTGCAAAGTAAAGATAATAACTGCTGTAAAGAACAAATGAAAAAAACACTCTTAAAAATGTGTCCAAAACTCTGCTCAGGGCTATAAAGAATTGAACCCCACCCATACCAGCTCAAGTCGAAGGAGAATTTATGGAAATGACACAGCAGGCAATCTCGCCAACTCACAGGCACAATAAATGAAGTACAGCTTATCACTTGGGGACTGACACTGAAAGCCCTCTGCGGTGTCCCCTTTGGGGCCGTATGGTCTGGTATCCCGACTTCTCCCCGCAGATCTGCACATTCCCACATGGTACACACTGCTGTTGTCTGTCCGCTGCCCGTTCCCCTCCTTCCTCACTAAGACCTCAATTTAATGAGGGCGGTCTAAGCCAATTATGACCATCTGCTGCCCACTGTTCTCCCCTCCCTTATGCTGAGCAGTGGCCATGTATATGGTTCTGACAAATGAGGCTTAAGGAGAAGGCTGCTGGGAACTCTGAGAAAGCTCTTGCTTTTCCTGACAAAAAGCAAAGATACTGCTTGGTGGCACCTCTTCCTTTGGTTGTGATAACCGGAGCTGCGGCAGCCCTCATGGGGCCATGAGGAAAAGGCCAAAAGAATCACGAAGAGGTCTCTTACCCTTGAATGTCACTGAGCCTTTGAACCAGCCCTAGTGAGTATTATGTGTAAAATAACAAAACAAAAAAGCAAAGCAGAACTAAACTTCACCCCTGTGTTGTTAAGTCGCTATGAGTTAGGTTTTAGTACTCGAAGCTGGGGGGACTCTTAACCAATAATACTATCATCTAGTTTGGGATTTTTCAAACTTCAATTAGCCTCAAACCATGTGTAACATGTCTGCCATGCCACCTTAAGTAGAATATTCTTCCTTAAGTTGATTTATTTTTATTAACTTAAATACCTACCTTAGTCTTCTGGCTCTCATGTGTGAGTTGTTTTTTGTTTTTTGTTTTTTTCTAATACCCATACACATAAATATGTAACAATTAAAACTTAAACAGGTTTCCAAATTAATGAACACATTCCACCTGCTGGGAGGGTGGTGCACCCCAACTCCATAGAGAAATTCCTGTATCTGGTTGTTATCTGTATCCTTTATAATAAACTGATAAATGTAAGTAAAATAATAATAGTAATTTTAAATTAAATTGAATTAAAGCAGACCTACCACACACCAGTCCAAATCATCTCATTTTTGCCAGTGGAGCATTTTGTACAAGCAAAAGCAGCTCTGTCTCTGTCTCTGATGCTCCTGTTTCATATCCCCAGGAGGGTATGTTACTGATCAGGGTCTTTCCCTGAGCCACGTGGCACATAACACCTCACATACCTTAAGGAAGTCAGGGGAAATGAAGATAGTGGGCAGGGCTTGTCACCACAGCCATGCACAGGGCAATGAAGTTGAAGAAGATGATGATGCTGAAGAAAAGGAAGGAGGAGACCAAGACGAAGAAATGGTCTCACTTCACAAATAAGATTTCTGTGTACCAAGGGATAAAAACACTAGGGGAACATTAGTCAGTGCTTTGTGCAGAGCAAGCTACATAACCAGGGAAGAAACTGGACTACAGACCGGCTAGGACTGCTGGCAGAGCAGAAACAGGAAGTTCCTTCATGTGCACCTGAGCACCTTGCTACATCCATCTCCCAACATTGTCAGCCTAGTGTTCATTCAACTGTAAGGTAGCATGTCAAGTCAGTAAGGGAAAAATGAGTGATTCAACACACGGTGCTGGGAGAGTTGGAAAATTATTGGGAAAAAAATAAATGATATCCCTAACTCACTACACACACACACACACACATTCAGGTGGACTGAAGACTTAAGTATAAAAGAAGCAAACCAAAAATTATGGTACATTTATGCAATAAACCACCATTCAGAAGTTACAAACAGCAGAGGTCAATCTAAAGGTACAAGCAAGGAAATATTTCACCACTGTTCAATAAAAAATCAAGTTATAAATAGCATATATAGAATGACATCAGACCATTTGTGTTAAATGAGTATCTCCATATGAATGTATGAATGTAAATGCATTAAAGGAGTCCAAAATTACAGACCTTAATCAGATAACAGTGATTACATATAAGGAAGTGACCATAATAAGTAATAGAAAAAACATAGAAGAATTTTTAAATAATTTTGATGTTACAGCCAGCTTTCTTAGAACTCTGCCAAGAACAAAAACCATAAAGGAAAAGATTGAGAAATTTGACATGAAAATGTAAATTCTCCATATGGCAAGAAAAAATACCACAGCATAACTAAAAAATAACAAAATAGAAAAAATATTTGCAACATGATAAAGAGTACTATTATTAAACTATGGATTATTGGGGAATAAATAAGAAAATTACAAGCCAAGCCCTGACCCATGTGGCACAATTGGTTGGGCATCGTCCTGCAAAGTGAAAGGTTGCCTGTTTAATTCCTGGTCAGGGCACATGCCTGGCTCGAGGGTTCAGTCCCCAGTCAGGTCAATGTTTCCCTCTTTTTCTCCCTCCCTTCCCCTCTAAATAAATATATTTTTAAAATTTTTTAAAAAGAAAAGAATATTACAAGCCAAATAGAAAATGAGCAAAAGGTATAAAGAAACACTCTATAAAAGAAGACCTGCAAATAACCAAAATTCATATTCAAAATGTTCCACCTCAGTAATAAGCACAGACACAAGTAAGTTAAAGTAAGATGTCATCTTTCACTTAGATTGATGGAATTAAAAAACATTTATAGCAGCCAGTTGTTGGCAAGAGTGTGGGGAAACAGGCACCCTCACGTTCTGGAGCTGGAAGCCTAAACTGGCACAGCCTTCTGGAGGGCAATTCAGAGACAGGTATTAAAATTTGAAATGTTGCCCTCCTCTAAGAATTTATTTTAAGAAATAATGGTGCAGGTGTGCAAAATTTTATAAGAATGGTGATTGGATTGAAAAATTAGAAACAACCTAAATGCTCATCAATGGGTCCTTTTAAAATAAGTGTATGGAACTAAAAGGGGTTATGGCGATCAGACAGGTGTTATGAAAGATAAGAAAGATCTTCACATAACTGACACAAAGGATATGATGTTAAGTGAGGAAAACAGCTCATACAGTTCCATGTATAAGGTAAGCCTCTTGTTTAATATGCGACCTACTGGCAGGGTAGACATTACCATCTGTTATCTCTGTGGGTAGAATTCTAAGGAAATTTTTCTATATTATTTAAATTTTGTACAAAAAACATGTGTTACTTGTATGGCAACTAAAGTCCATAAGAATTTCATTTTGAAAATGAAGGAAGAAATATGCTCTTTATCCTATGTTTTGAGGATTTCTGCACACATCCTCTCATTCATCAAATATTAACAGTTTATTACGTGGAAGGTGGTGTCTCAGGTTCGGGGGTAGACACAAAAGACCAGCGGACCTGAGCTATGGGAGCCTCCCTCTACTTCTTGACACCCAACCAATACCACTGCTGGACCCGCCTCATGCTTCCCTCCTTTGCTCCGGCCACAGTGGAGTTGCTATCCTCTGACCACCCCTAGAGTCTATCTCCCAGTTTCACAGAAGCCTCACATTATTACCATCTTTGCTTTATCTTCAGCTTCTTGTCTGTTGTAGCCTACTTGTGGACAATGAAAACTGCTCAACTCTCTTCCATACCGATGGGAGGAAGGAAGGAAGGAAGTTCTAGATAGGATTATTTGGGAGGAGGGAGAAGGAAGGGGTCAGGGGGAGAGGAAGAGGGAGGAAAGAGGCCTCTTGAACATTTCTCCCATTCTTAACATTTTTCAAGAAGTATGGTAGCTTGACTATAATAAAAACATAAGAAAGAAAGCAGTATGTAAAAGCAACACCATGAGAGAGGCAGAGGAGCTCTCTGTCCCTCCAACCAGAAGAGCTGCCCCAGTCCTGTGTGCCCCAGTGCCTGTCTTGGACGGCTCTCTCTTGAGGTTACAACCTGGATGATGCCACTGGTGGATGAATCATCTCTCTCTAGTTATCACTCAATCCCTCCTGCCCTACAACCAGACTTCTATAAATAATGGTCTCCTTCCCCTCCTTTTTCTCACCTCCTTTCTACTTCTCAACCCATGGAGATGGCCGCTGGGCCTCACCACTCCACCAAAACCAGTTCTCCCTCGGGACACCTCTCAGGCCAATCTCAACTCAACAGCGCTTAGCACCACACTCTTGTGTCTGTCCTTTCATGGTGTCCTTTACCAGTGCTTCCTTTCCAGCCTGACCTCTTGGTTTGGGGGCTCCCATCACACAGTCCTGAGACCCTTGTTCTCCTTCCTGTACCCTCTTTCCTAGGATGGCGTGTTAATCCTTTTACAAACACCAGTGACCTCCAGGAGATATTTGCTTCATCGCTATATCCAGGTGGATGTATCATAGATCTCATTCATTCGTTCATTTTATTGATCACCCAAATATGTCAAGAACTACACTAGGTACTAGATTAAAAAAACAAAAAAACAAAGAACTACAACCCCGTCAGAAAGGCTATCATAAATAAATCAACAAACAAGTGTTGGTGAGGATATGGAGTGAAAAAAAGGGAACCCTTGTGCACTGTTGGTGGGAATGCAAATTGGTGCAGCCACTATGGAAAACAGTATGGAGGTCCCTCAAAAAATTAAAAATGGAACTGCCTTAGGATCCAGCAATTCCACTTCTGGGAATATAGCCAAAGAAACATGAAACACTAATTCAAAAAAATAAATGGAGTCAAGATATGGAAGCAACCCAAGTGCCCATTAATAGAAAAATGAATTAAAAAGCTGTGTTGCATATATACAATGGAATATTACTCAGCCATTGAAAAGAATAAAATCTTACCATTTGTGACAACATGGATGGACCTAGAGAGTATTATGCTAAGAGAAATAAGTCAGACAGTGAAAGACAAATACCATATGATTTCACTTTTCTACAGAATCTAAAGAACCAAATAAATGAACAAACAAAACAGAAACAGACTCATAGATGCAAAGAACAAACTGATGATCGCCAGACAGCAGGAGGTTGGGGGGCTGGGTGAAAAAAATGAAGGGATTAAGAAGTACAACTTAGTATAATAGTTACAAAATAGTCATGGGGATGTAAAGTTCAGCATAGGGAACATAATCAATAATATTGTAATAGCTACATATGGTGCCAGGTGGGTACTTGAATTTTTGGAAGAATCATTTTGTAAATTATATAATTGTCTAACCAATATGCTGTACAACTGAAACTAAGATTAAATAATATTGAATGTCAACTGAAATTAAAAAATAAAATGTTTAAAAATGAAGAACCAGAACAGGCATCGTTCATGCCCTTGAGCAGCTTAACTTGAACTGTCAACTGAGTTCAACATCTTCCCCCAACGAAAATGCTCCTTCACGTTTTTCTGTCTCAATAAAAGACACAATTACCACCCATTCTGCTCAAGCCAGAACTCTGAACCTTATAGCTGGCACTTTGCTTTCTTTTATCCTACCTGTGGGACACAAACTCTAAAGTGACTGAGCCCCTGCCTGCAATGGGTCATTCCTTTGTGTAAACCCCTTCCCTTGAGGAAGAACCTATGACTTGCTTCTAATCAGAATACAGCCACATAGAACTCAAGATAATGTTGAAGAAAGTTCAGAGAATGAGGCTATCTTGTCAAAAAGAAAATGCATTCGGTTAATGGAGCTTAGTAGTGATGATGAAGAAAACATTACTTAATTCATATTAATATGTAATACTTTTGATGAAAATTGCTATTTCTCTTAATTATATTTAAAAAAAAGAATATGGCAAAAAAAAAAGAAAGAGAGAGAGAGAGAGAGAATATGGCCAAGGTGATGGATGTGAGCTCCCTGTTTAGGTCTTATTATAGTGCAAGGATGACAGGCTGTCATGCCCATGATTATATTATGTTATATAAAACCCCATCTTCCATGTTGAAGTGAGAGAGACCCTTTTGCTGGCTTTAAAGAAGTAAACTGTCATATTTTTCAAAGAATCGTGGGGTGACAGCCAAAAAAGGTGGGTCCTCAGTGCTACAACTGCAAGAAGATGGATTCTGCCAACAACTTGAGGGAGCTTGGCAGTGGATCTTTCCCCACTTGAGCCTCTGATGACAACACAGCCCAGCCAACATCTAGACCAAAGTTTGGTGAGACCTTGAGCAGACGACTCAGTCAAGCTATAACCTTGACTCCTGACCCACAGAAACTGGGAGATAATATGTGGGTGCTATTTTAGGTTGCTAAGTTTGTAGTAATTTATTCCTCAGTATAAAAAACTAATGCAGCACCTATTCAATCCATCACCAGAGCTTTTCTGATTCCTTCACTGAAATAACTTTTGAAAATATCCAATTCCTTCCATCTCCACTACATCATCCAAAGCAACAGTCATCATCTCCTAAACAGGCAAATAGAATAGCCTCCTGACCTGCCCTGCACATTTGCCCCTCCTATCAGAACTCAGTCAAGGAATGAGAGCAACGCTAGCAAGCAAATAATTTGGCATTCCTCCAAATCTATATTTATTCAGCAGAAATGAGAAGTTGTCTATAATAAAAGTAGTGCACCTCTCTTTTTATGCCAATGTGAGGTTCACTACATGTGGTCTTCCAAAGCATACAACCTGTTGGAAGGTACATTAAGTTTTGCAAAATTTAAATAAAATAAATCACTGATTTCCTGTAATAGCACAACCCATTGCATTAGTCATGGTCAGACTTTCAGCTGACTAGTCTTCATGACAGCGCTTGGTTGACTCATCTCAGGTTTGGAGGTACAGCTTGTGTGTGTCTATCACAAGGTTTTAATTTTTATGTAGAAGAGATTATCTATTTTTCTTTTTCCTGCTTGTGGTTTTAGTGTCAAGTCTGAGAATTCATTGTCACATTTGAGGTTATGAAGATGCTATGCTTATGTGTCCTCATAGTTTTATAGTTTTTGCATTTATATTTAGGTTGTTGATTCAATTTAAATTAATTTTTGTATTGGAATAAGTTAAGGGTACAACTTCATTCTTTTGCATGTGGTTTTTCCAATTGTCCCAGCACCAATTGTCCCATTGAATGGTCTTGGCACGCTTGTCACAAATCAATTGGCCATAGATGCTGGATTTATTGCTGGGCTCTCAGTTCTATCCCAATGGTCTATATACTCATATGTCTGTGGTTTTAGCAGTACATGCTTTTTTTATTGTTGTAACTTAGTAGTAAGTTTTGAAATTAGGGAGTGTGAGTCTTCCAATTTTTTTTTTTTTCTTTCTAAGCATTGTTGCCTGTTTGGGGCCCCTTACAGTTTCTTACAAACTTCAGAATCAGCTTTTCCAGGTAGCTCAGTTGGTTAGATGGTTGTTTCTCTCTCTCTCCTTTCCTCTCTCTAAAATCAGTAAATTGTTTTGTTTTGTTTTGTAATGCCACTGGAATTCTTTTTTATTATTGAATTTATTATTATTTTATTTTATTGGTTAATAAAATTATATACAATTCTATAATACAGCCTCTGTACATTGTATTTTGTGTTCACCACCCCAAGTCAAGTCTTCCATCACCATTCATTCACCCATACCCTCTTCTATTTTCCCCTCACCCCATTTCCCTCTGGTAATCACCATACTATTGTCTATGTCTATGAGGTTGTGTGTGTGTGTGTGTGTGTGTGTGTGTTGCTTAATCCTTTCGCTTTTTTCTCCCAGCCCCAGAACCCACCTCCCCTCTGACAGCTGTCAATTTGTTCTCTGTTTCTATTTTGTTTGTTAGATTATTGTGTTCATTAGATCCCACATATGAGTAAAATCATATGATACTTATCTTTCTCTGACTGGCTTATTTCACTTAGCATAATGTTCTCCAGGTCCATTCATGCTGTTGCAAAGGAAAAGATTTCCTGCCTTTTTATGGCTAAGTAATATTTTATTGAGTAAATATACCACAACTTAAGGCCAGTGGAATTTTTATAAAGGGTGCATTGAATCTATAGATGCTCTGGGGAATATTGCCATCTCAAGTATAATTTATTGATTATACTGTTACAGTTGTCCCAATTTTTTCCCTATACCCCTCCAACTAGTCCTCCCGTTCCCTCCAGCAATCCTCCCCAGCTTAGTTCATGTCCATGAGTTGTGTATGTAAGTTCTTCAGCTTCACCCTTTCCTATACTATTCTTAACATCCTCCTGTCTACTTTGTTCCTACCGATTATGCTTCTTAATCCCTGCACAATTTCCCCTTTCTCCCCCTTCCCCCTCCCAGCTGATAACCTTCCAAATGATCTCCATTTCTGTTCCTATTCCAGTTGTTTGCTTAGTTTGTTTTTGTTTTTACTTTTTAGACTCAGTTGTTGATCATTGTGAATTTGTTGTCATTTTAGTGTTTATAGTTTTGATCTTCTTTTTCTTAAAGAAGTCCCTTTAACATTCCTATAATAATGGCTTGGTGATCATGAACTCTTTTAGCTTTACCTTGTCTGGAAAGCACTTCATCTACCCTTCCATTCTAAATAATAGCTTTGCTGGATAGAGTAATCTATCAGTCAAGTTGGGTATTCAAGGTGCACCCTTTGTGTGGACTGAATACACCCTCCTCCTGTAGTTGAGCTGCGATTGCTATTGGCAAGCCAATGGGAGGGATTTACCCAGACCAGTTAGCTGCAAGGACTGGTTGTGATCACTGACCATCAACCTCTGCCCTCCATGGAGGATCAGCTGTGCAGGGGCGGGGCGATGGTGTTCCAAGGTGGTCTGTAGCTGCCCACTGGGTGCGCTGGCCCTGGGATTTCCCAGGAAGGTCAGCCCCCACCTCTGTTTTTCCCAGGGCACCTTGCCTGAGCTGGGGTTGGAGATTCCCAGGCAAAGCCAAGCTGTTAATCTAAGCTGGCTACTGGTTAGTGCAGGGCCTGGAGCTCACTGAAGCCAGCTGTTGCTTATTTGACAAGATTTAGGAAGTTGTGAAGCATGAGCCAAGATCAGTCATTCATATGGGAAAGCAGCTTGGGTGGGCCTGTAAATTGGGTGGGGTGTCTAAGGCAGGTCAAACAGCATTAGCATTGCATATAGTAGGAAAAATACTGGAAAGAACTTTAGTGTCTTTCAACAAGAGAATGAATGAATAGTTTGAAAATCATAGTGGATAATCTTATTTAGAATGCTACATCACAGTTAAAACAGTTCCATGTTAACAGCATAGGTAAATCTCAAAAACACATCACTGACTAAAAGAAACAAGTTTCAAAAGATTACAGTATGATATAATTAACAACTTAAAATCATGACAAATGGTATACATTGTTTATGGATACATGCAAAAACATGCTTGGGGACACCAAATGCAGGGAGATGGTTACCTTTACTGAGGTGAGGGAGAAAGGAATGGAATTGGGTGGGGTTCACAAGAAGTTTTAATTGTATTTCTTTTTTTTAAAGCTCTAAAGCACATTTAATTATAAAATTTAAGATTCAAGAAACTGGGTGTGGGGGGTACAAAGATGTTTATTTGTTCTATTTGTCATTAGTTGGAATAAACTAAAAGCAAAATGAAAATTGGTTGAAAATCTTTTCTAGGTCCCAAAGCAGTCAAATGATTTATCACTTTTCCCACCCAACCTAGCCCACCACTTACATACTTTCCTTCATCTCTACCACTGAAGATCCATTTTCTAAAGACTCTAGCCCAGTGGAAGGCAATGGGTAGACACGGGGCTGATATGGCATTAAGTGGAAGTCAGCTGGGACTCAAAGCATTCTTCCCTGTTCTCATAGACTCTGGGAATACTCACAGCCAAGCCAATAAACCCTAAACACAACTGGAGGATTATTCTCTGGAGAAAAGGCCTTCCAATGTTGACATCTGTGGGCTCCCAGTGAAATCTGGCACATTATTGATGCACCTTATAGTGAAGCCCATTTAATTCAGTGCTTCTCACAATATAATGTGCATTGTGATTTTGTTGACATGCAGATTCTAAAGGCTTTAGTTTATAATAGGGCCTGAGATTCTGCATTTCCAAAAAGCTCCTGGTGAAGCCAATGTTGCTACTCCCTTTTGAGTAACAAAACTAATCAACCCATTTTGCCCACACACTCAACCACCACTCAAGTTTTTTTCAAGTCTTCTTGTCCTTTAATATAAACAGACTGCTAAAGTAGCCAGTCTTTTGAGGATGGTAACTAACATAACAGAGAAAGACCAAAATGAATTAGCATAAAAAAGGACCAAGAAAACAGAAAGCACAAGAAAAACTAAAGCATACACACTATAATGTTCTCAGAGAGAAGATATTTCTATCTATAAAACATATAATAGCCCTAGCTGGTGTGGCTCAGTGAATTGAGCATCAGCCTGCAAACCAAAAGGTCACTTGCTTAATACCAAACAGGGCTCATACTGGGTTGCAAGCCAGGTCCCCAGTTGGTGGCATGCAAGAGGCAACCAGTCAATGTTTCTCTCCCTCTCTTTCTTCCTCCTTCACCTCTCTCTGAAAGTAAACAAATAAAATCTGAGTTTTTTAAAAAAAATATAATATCCTCAGAAATATAGAATATATTTCTGTCCATAAAACAAAGATCAAATAATATGGGGGAAAAAATCTTGAGAATTAAAAATAAGAGAACTGAAACTTAAAATGGTTGAAAATAAAGACAACGAAATATCTCAAAAAAAAAAAAAAAATACAAGTTCCAGCCAAGATGGAGGCCTAGACAGACACACTGCGTCTCCCTCCACAATTAAGAAGGAATACAACTACCTCAAAATTAGAGACAACAAGAAGTTCCAGAAAACTAAGCTGCATGGAAGTCCAAAAAACGAAGACATAAAGAAAAAATACTCATCCAGACAGGTAGGAGGGGGCAGAGCCCAGGTGGAGAGGACGCAGTGTGGTGGCAGCAGCCGCAGCGGCGGCAGCGGCAGCGGCGGCAGATTGGTGAAAAGTGCAGTCACACATTTTTAAAAGTCAGGAGAGACACCTGGGGAGCATTCCCAGTCCCAGACCAGACTGCGCAGCTCACTGTCCCAGCACTGGGGGAAATAAAGCCTCATTGCTTCTGACTGTGAAAAACAGTGGGGGTTGGGACAGAGGAAGAAACTGCCAGTCTCTCAGCAGAGTCCACTTGTTTAAAGGGCCCCCATGGTACTAGAACATCCACAGACCCACCCACTTTGGGAACAATGGCAAGGACAACAGCTAGAGAAGTGCCAGTCCCATACAGAAGTGGGAGAGGTGCCTGGAAAAGGGGTAAATGCTGAGCAAGTGGCATTGTTCCCTCTCAAACCCTTCCCCCACATGCAGCACCACAACCTGGTGAAACGCGTCACCCGCACTGACAAATACCAAAGGCTCTGCCCCTTACAATGTAACAGGTACAACAGCTCTACCTAAGACACAGAGGCAAACAAACACAGGAGTCTGTCAAGATGAGGAGACAGAGAAGTATGGCCCAAAAGAGGGAATGGATCAAGATTCCAGTGGGAGAACTAAGCAACAAGGAGATAGCCAACCTAACAGACTCAGAGTTCAAAACACTGGTGATAAAGATGCTCACAGGTTTGACAGATATGCTTGAGTGTGGCAAACGCATAAGAGAAGAGGTGAAGGCTATTCTAAATGAAACAAAGGAAAATCCACACAAAACCAATGTGAAGGGAAGGAAACCGGGGTTCAAATCAATGATTTGGAACATAAGGAAGAAGAAAACAGTCAACCAGTACAGAATGAGGAAACAAGAACTGAAAAACAAGAAGATGCTTAGGAACCTCTGGGACGACTTTAAACGTGCCAACATCTGAATCACAGGGGTGCCAGAAGGGGAAGAAGAGCAAGAAATTGAAAGCTTATGTGAAAAAATAATGAAGAAAAAATTCCCAAACTTGAAGAACATACAAGTCCAGGAAGCACAGAGAGTCCCAAATAAGCTAGACTCAAAGCAGACCACACCAAGACACATCATCATTAAAATGCCAAAGGTGAAAGATAGAGAGAATCTTAAAAGCAGCAAGAGAAAAGCAGAGAGTTGCCTACAAAGGGGTTCCTATAAGACTATCAGCTGATTTCTCAAAAGAAACTTTGCAGGCAAGAAGGGACTGACAAGAAGTATTCAAGGAGATAAAAAGCAAGGACCCACACCCAAGACTACTCTATCCAGCAAAGCTATCATTTAGAATGGAAGGGCAGATGAAGTGCTTCCCAGACAAAGTAAAGCTAAAAGAGTTGATCATCACCAAGCCATTATTATATGAAATATTAAAGGGACTTATTTAAGAAAAAGAAGGTCTAAACTATGAACACTAAAATGACAACAAACTCACAACTGTCAACAACTGAATCTAAAAAATAAAAACAAAATCCAACTAAGCAAACCGAATAGGAACAGAATCACAGGTATGGAGATCATTTGGAGGGTTATCAGCTGGTAGGGGGAAGGGCGAGAAATGGGGAAATGGTGCAGGGATTAAGAAGCATAATTGGTTGGTACAAAATAGATGGGGAAGTTAAGAATAGTATAGGAAAGGATGAAACCAAAGAACTTATATGCACGACCCATGGACATAAACTATGGGGGATTGGATTGCTGGAGGGTAGGGGGTTACTGGGCAGAGGGGAGCAAAGGGAAAAAAAATTGGGACTACTGTAACAACATAATCAATAAAATATACTTTAAAAAATAGAACAAAAGCAAACAATGTGTACAGAGTTTCAGTTTTTCAAGATAAAGAGTTCTTAAGATTGATTGTACAACAATGTGAATATACTTAACACTACTGAACTTTATAGTAAAAAATGGTTAAGATGATAAATTTTGTGTTATATGTATTTTATCACTATTAAAAATAAAACTAAAACAAGCAAAACCTCCCAAAGAAACCATAAATAGAAAAAAACTAAAGGATCAATCCAGACATCTAAATTCTAAATACAGATGCTCCTCAATTTACAACAGGGTTATGTCCCAATCAATACATCGTATTGAAAATGCATTCAGCCCTGGATAGGTGGCACAGTTGGTTGGAGCATCATCCCGTACACCAAAAGGTTGTGGGTTTGATTGCCAGTCAGGGCACATACCTAGGTTCACGTTCAATCCCTGGTCAGCGTGCATGTGGGAGGCAACCAATCAGTGTTTCTCCCTCACATCAATGTTTATCTCTCTCTCTCTCTCTCCCTTCTCCCTCTAAAATCTATAATAAAAAAATATCCTCAGGTGAGAATTAAAAATAATTTTTTAATGCATTCAATACTACACTGTAGAGTAGTATCAGTTGTTTACCCTCTCATCATATGGCTAACTGGGAGCTTTGGCTTTCAATCTCTGCCAAGCATCACAAGAGAGTATCTTATTGCATATCAATAGCCCAGTTAAAAAAATCAAAACCCAAAATTTGAAGTGCAGTTTCTATTAAATATGTGTTGCTCTCACACCATAATGAAGTTGAAAAATCGTAAGTCAAACCATTGTAAGTCAGGGACCATCTGTAATAGGAATTCTGGGGAAAAGAACAAAGAAAATAGAGGAGAAAAAAGTATCAAGGAAATAATCAAAGAAAATTTCCCCCAGAACTGAAGTACATGAGTAACCATTTTGAATTAGTGCTCAGCACACAAAAAAATTGAGTCACATTAAAACACACCACTATAAAATTTCCAACCAATCTCCTAGAGAGAAAATCCTAATGCTTCCAGACGTGGAAGATATAACATACAAAGGATCAAGGATATGAATAGGAATCAGACTCTTTAAATAACAACCCCAAAAGGTAGAAGGAAATGCAATAATACCTTCAAAATTATAAGGGAAAATTATTTTCCAACTTGGATCCAGTAACCAGCCCAACTAACAAATCAAATGTTGGCACAGAATTAAGATATTATAAAATAGGCAAAAATTCTAGCAACATATTCCCTCTCTCTCATCCTTAGGAAGTTACTAGAAGAGGTACTTTATCAAAACAAAAAGGTAAACCAAGGAAGATATGGAATCTAGGAAATGGGAAAAACCAATCCAGACGAGTAATGAAGGAAAATACCAGAATGACAACTGTACCTCAAGTCTAGACAGCAGTCAATCCAGATTGAAACAAGAGGAAAGAAGATTCTGGGACAAAGACTACAAGAAAGTGGAACTTATGTATTTAAGTATGCGGAAAACATTGCTAGACTTTTAGACTTTTTGAGCACACCTGCTGGTTGGGAGGCAGCCAACTGTAGATATATTGAAAATTGACAAGTGAAGGAAAAATGAAGGGTCATATAAGCAAGAAAGCATGACTTTAGTGTACTTCTTGACTCATTGGTAAACAATATTTGACAAATAATAATTTAAATTCTGATTATTGGTTTAACCAAAAATTGTTACATAACTATGTAATGTTTTTAAAATATATACATATACGAAAGGCTTGTAATGAGAAAAGCAATTCCCTGACTTGTTCTTTAGATACAATATACTCAACTCTTATACATATTTATTCGCATTAGATCCATATATCTAAATAAATCCTTATACAACTAAGTTATTGATTTGTTAATTTAAAGGATTATCTGTTAACTTCCTCACATGACAGATGAGAACTCAACTCATCACTTTTGCTGGGAGGTCTACTGTATAGGCAACTAACAAGAGATGCGATGGCGGGATCGCGCATGCGCAAGCACAGCCTCCGTTCTCCCGCGCGCGCGAGCATTTGCGTGCGCGCGCACGAGGGATCGGAACGGAAATGGCGTCGCGGGGCCGCGCGTCCGGGCGACGAGCGGAAGTGGGTGTGAGAGCGGAAGTGGCCGGCTAGAGCCGGGGGTTGGGCGGGGACCGGTCTTGTGGGTGAGGCGGCAGCGGCAGCGGCGGCGGCGGCTCGGCAGGCGGGTTCAGGCTTCTGGGGCCAGGTCGGTCGGGTGGGTGGGTGTCTCCACAGTCAGTCCGTGCGGGGGCCAGTGCGTGCGTCTTCCCCTTCCCCCTACCCCGGTCCCTCTCCCCTTCTTCCCTGACCTCCCACCCCACCCAGCCCCCTTCCTCAGGGGCAGCAGGGCCGCTCCCTCTGTCCTTCCCTCCCTTACCTACCCTGACCCGCCCTTGTTTCTCCTTTCCCTGCCCGGGGCAGCCGCCGCCATGATCCTGCTAGAGGTGAACAACCGCATCATCGAGGAGACGCTCTCGCTCAAGTTCGAGAACGCGGCCGCTGGGTGAGCTCGCGCCCGGGGACGGAGGGTTGCGGAGGAGGCGCGGTTGACCCTTGCTAATCCCCAGTGTTCAGCCCCCCAGACTCAGAGGAGAGAGATGGGAGACCTGACCGGGTCTTGGGACTGCCCCGGCGGAGTAGACGTGGGAGGCGATTGGGTGCGGTGGGGTGAGGGGCAGAGATGCACGGGGAGAGGCTCAGAGGAAGGATGCGGAAGCGGTGAGTGGACAGGAGCGCGCGTGCTAAAGGGCTGGAGACCTGTGGAACGAGAGGGCAGCTTGGCCCGAGCTCTCACGGGAGGATCCCACTGCCCTCTGCGAGCGAGCATGGGACCACCTCCCTCCGTGTCCCCCGTCATTGTTATGAACGCAAAGACAGCCCGTTTGGACTGGATTGGAAGGAGTTTTCAGGAATTCCCAGGGCTGGCGGAGGGAAGGAGATGCGGACCCAGGTCTCGACCAGCCTTCTCGTCCACCACTCCCGGCTCCACATGTAAAGGAGCGGGAGGGAACACTGAAAGCTGCCGGAAAATACACGATCTCTCTGGTTTCCCTTCCCTGAACCCTACTGTGAGAGATTTCTCAAGCAAAGCTAATAGTCTCCCCATCCACACCCCTTCCTTATCTCTTCTGAGGTTCTCCTTCTTTTCCCCACCCACTAGCTTTATCTGATTATCTTTTGGTTCGTGTACCAGGCCCCTGGTCTGTGATTTTTTTCCTTTGGTAATCCCTGCTCAAGTATGCACTGGAAAGCCTCCAGAGTCTATAAAGGTCTTACAGGTAACTTTTTTTTAACCATCGGCCTTTTAAAAGGTGGACTTAGGACAAGGCAGCCTTCTCTGTCAAACACAAGAATCAGTAGAAGACAGCCTCCTCCCCTAAAGCTGCTTTGCATTTAAAACATGAGCCAGGGAATTTTCACTTCTAAGGTTTGGTGCCCTGTGGTTAGTCCCTTTGCCTCGTTTCCCTGTCTGTGAGGATGGGGCTTTACATTATGGTTGCTCAGTTGAGGAAATAAGTGCAAACTGTTTCTGATGAACTGGGAACTAGTCATGGGAAAGTAGGTTCTTGGAGATCCATAGATGGGAGAGGATTGGTGGAAGGGAAGTTCTAAGTGATCATACAAATCTGTGGCTTGGAGACATTTGAGAAAAAAATACTTCTGACCCATTGCTTAAATTGACTATATTGTGTCTCCTGTGTCCTTTATAAGGTCACAGATTTTATCTGTAAAACAAAGCCTGACTTCCCTTGAAGTGTTGCATACAGTGAGCCGCAGCTATTGTTTCCTGCCAGGGGTGCAGTTGCATATATTTTAGGCTAACTTGCTTCTTGTCTTAAGCCTCCACTTAACCAGTCCCTTTGCATTTTAAATGTTCAAGCCAATGAGCTCAGAGTCTTATTTTGGGTGATTACTGTCTACTTTTTGAGCAGTGTAGCACATAAGAGGAAGTTAATTAACTTCTGCATTTTCACAGCTGATGTTAAATGCATTCTCAAGTCCAGACTAGCAGAGAAATGAGACCTGGGCGGTTATAAGCTGATTTACAAGATAAATGCCTGTGCACTTTCAAGTAGGAGCACGCCTTGTCGTGGGGTAGTCCGTTCACGTCTATTTGTGTGTTAATAATTTGTGATTACAAAATGGAGCCCATTATTCAGAACTTCAGTTCTATTCTTTTTAGAAAATTACTCTTAAAACATTTTAGAGGAATTAAAAGTAGTCACTCAAGTCTGGAAGGCATATGTTGGAACTTCTAGGACATTTACAGAGTAGCAGTGTCAGATTGTTAGGGCAGGGTAGCAAAGTTTGGCTTTTATTCTGGCCTATCATCTCTTTGAAATATGACTAAAAAGGGGGCTCAAAATATATTCTGCTGAAAAGCACTTTGAAAATCTTTGAAAAGAGACCATGATATCCAGCCTGTGAGGTAGGGCTTCCCTGGGATTAAACATGTAACACCCAGCAGAATTCTGCTGGTATGAATTTCCAGGCATGCCAGTAAGGGGAGGCAACAGTGACCTGTTTATCAAGGCTCATCCTAGGGCAGAACTTCCAGCAAAGGTTAGCTAGTGTGATAATCATAATCATTTATGGGATTCTAGCAGTGTCCGGCACCAACAGGAAGAGAAAAAGGGGGACTTTCTGAGAGCCTTTTGGCAAAGTTAGCCAAGGGGTGGGATGTGTTGGGGTGAAGACCAGAGAAAGACATTAAGGAAAGGGAATAACTTGAAGCAGAAACCCTGGAGATTTGAAAGCCTTTGCCTGTGTGAAAACTTGGAGAGGTCAGCTCCGCATTGCTTTACTCCTCAGAGCAAACCAGTTGGGTAAATTATGGTTCAGGGCAACCCTTTTCAGCGTGAATCCTCCAACTCTGTGATGTCCTATACAATAACCACTAGCTACCCGAGACTAGTTAAGTTTAAATAAGAATTAAAGTGAAATAAACTTAAGTGCCTCGCACCGTCACAGTTCTGGTTCTCAGTTGCCACGTGTGGCTGATATCTGCTGTATTTGGACAGCACAGATGTATATAACATTTCCATTATTGCAGAATGTCCTCATGGACAGCTCTCTTGCAACTACTGAAAATGTAAGCAATGACAGAGTCTTAAAGCATTCTGTGGCATATATGTCAGAACACAGTTGCAGTGGCTGTTGCATCTCAGATCATCCTGTTGGATCTTGTAGCCTGTGACATCCTACTAAAAGCCTAAATTTCCTTTGGGTAAACTAGTTTTGTCTGTCATCTAAACAGTTTCAGAATACACTGGGTCATGATAATATTTTAATTTAGAGGCAGTTCTGGCAAAGCCAAAGATTCATTCTGAACAAATTGCTTTTTGTTTTTTCCTACCACATTCCTGGGAGAGTGGCTTTTTGAAATGATTCACATATCCTCACAAAATGACAATCATTGGTAAATTGTCTTCCCAGCAGCCTACAAACTAAGAAAATGTGACTGATTAAAAGGTTATACTCAACACAGCAAATAACCTCCTGTGCAGGTCGGGTCAACAGCATTGACTTTTCACTTAGGAATTCTTACCCAGACCCCCAATTAAAGCAGAAGTAATGTGGCCAGTTAATTTAATTCTATTGTCATTGTATACACACCAAGAACTTTTTCAGCCTTCGAAGCTAGGCTGCTAGGCTGCCGACTTAGCTGGAGGCTGGACTCTAAGGTTGAGAAAATGCTGTCAGATGCAAATTGCTGTTGATTTTCAGTGCATGCTCACTCCTTGCCACAGCTGTGCATATTGTGGGGCGCTGTGGTTCTGTGAGGGGGAGTGAAGATCAGTAAGCAAACAGTGCCAATTGGGTGGGCGAGGACTGTGGGAAGAGAAATTTGAGAAAGGAATAAATTAAATCTTGCTGGTACCTTGTTCTCATTGCCAAATATGCTGCATATGTCCTCAGAGAGACAGACTGGTTTTGAAGTGACTTGGAATTAGGACATTGTTTAAGCATTTAGAAGAACTGGAATGTAGTGGCTGATTCGCTAAGACGGTCTGGTTGATCTTTTTACAGGTCGTTATAGTTACACACTGCTGCCTGTCCTCTGGCCTCCTTGGGACTGCTTTGGGCATGAAGCCCCAGAGCTACACTCCACAACTGATGACTCCTTCAGGACAGGGTTTATCATTTTAGTCATCTCCCATCCTCCACCCCCAATCCTCACTCTGTGTGTGTGTGTGTAGGTAGGTAGATAGTCAGTTCAGTAAATGTTTTCTTGAAGGAGTGGAGAAGCCAGCTAGAATGGGTCTTAGTTTATTAGCAGCTTGTCCCTTTTCTTTCTTTCTTCCTTTCTTCCTTTCTTTTAAGATTTTTATTTATATTATTTTTAGGGAGGAAGGAAGGAAGAGAGGGGGAGAAACATCAATGTGTGGTTGCCTCTTGCACACCCCCAACTGGGGACCTGGCCTGCAACCCAGGCATGTGCCCTGACTGAGAATCCAACTGGCAAACCCCTTGGTTCGCAGGCCAGCACTCAATCCACTGAGCCACACCAACCAGAACCACTTTTCTAACATATGTGAATTGCCTTTTAGGTCCTCTTCTCCATATTTTGAAATATGGCTTTAGCAGAGAGTAAGACCACCTCTTATCTAATATCCATTTTTGTAGGCTTTACTCAAAAACATGATGGAAGCTCTAAAGAGAACTTAAAGGAAAATGGTCAAAAACCTTTATAGTAAAATAATGAGCAGAATTCAATACTGTAATTCCTCTAATTCAGCTTATGGAAGGGATAACTGCGAGAGGGGCATAAGTGCCTAAAGGGAATTGGGTACGTTTGGGAGTAAAAACTCCAAAATCCTTAATGAGAAAAGAGGATTGGATAATACAGTTGGCAGGGTTTTTTTAATTGACTTAGTGACATTCTAGAAGCTTCCTTAGAAAAACAACAAAAATTTTTTTCTAAAGAATTTTAAGAATGGTTCTTGAAACCCAACTGAATGAATTTTAACATGTTTCAGTGTCTTGTGCTGTCCAGTTAATAACCCTGAGGACGTCAGCAGGCTTGTTCTAGGATTCCAGGCATTGCAACAGTCTTGACACTAATAGGGGTTCTGTTTCTCCTGGTACTGCTGATCCATTGCTTATTCTGGGAATTAGCAGAATCCCAAAACTTCCCAACTGTTGCTTCAAAATCTGGTCTTTGGACATCACCTAGAAGAAAAACTAATATACTGATCACCTTCTGTGAAGCAGGCACTTTGCTGTAAGCTTTAACGTGGCTTCATTTGATGTCAGATGTGCACTTACAACAGGTAGTTGCCATTTACAGTGGAGAAAACTAGGGCTCTCGGGAGTTGACGTGTGTACTAAGTTTTGTGCAGGCACATCCAGCACTAGTGCTTCCTGACCTCTACGGTATGTCACACGGAGAATGGTGTATTTAGGTAAATGGTCTTGCCTCAGGGTCCTGCCACTGGTCTGTCCTAAGGGCTGTGGAAATCATTATTTCAGCATATCTTTTAACTTAGTCATAAGACACTGATTGGTAAACTTTGCTGTCTACCTATCATCTCAGTCTTCTCAACAGCCTTGTGTGGTGGGTGTTTTGAATCTCCATTTTCTAGAACAGGATCCTGGGGCTCAGCGACATTTGAATAACATTGCCTGTGGTTACGTAGCCAGTGGGTGATAGAACTTGTGTTGAACAGTCAACTCTGAAGGACCTGCTTTTTCTGTGATTAAACTCACCCCCACTATCTGAAACTTTGGCAGATGGTAAAACAGAAAATAACTTAACCATTTATCTTTTCCACTTGTTAATTAAGTGGTACACTTTTTTTCCAGGCCAACCTTACACCCCTCTGCTCCATGATTTTTTAAACCACAGGAGTAAACAGCAAACACCTGGTCTCGGAATTGAGACATGGTTCTGTTACAGAATAATTTCCCAGTGGTTACCATCTTCGTGTTGGAACATGGAGTTCTCAGACCTCTAAATCTCAGATGACTTCTCAGGAGGACTCTTTTGGCCCAATGCTCTCTCTGCAGCTTGTCTCCCCGCAACCTTTTGTGAAGCCATAAATAGTAAACTAAAATATTAATGGTGGTGATTTGACAAATATTCTCAAGTCAGGCAGCAAACCACTTAGCATAGATCTTAGCGACCTCTCACAGGGAGGGGAATCTGTGCTCGGGGAACTTTACAGACTAGAGAAATATAAAATTTCAAGAGTCAAAATGTTTATACCTTGGAACCCTAGGGTGATTTCTTTCTAGTTGATTCTTCTCAGTCTGTTGATGAAGTGGGAAAGTGAGGAACCCAGTCCTTCATTGGCTGAGTTAAAGTCTAATAGTTTAAAAAAAAAAATCCTCCACCACCTACTACATGGTGCAATGTGGACTTATATAAACCCTCTACAATTTCTGGCACTGCCAGCGTTCCCCGGGAAAATTACTTCAGTGCTTCCTCCTGTTGTTCAGCCTCTTAATATCTCATTCAGACGGGCCATAGATTAATGTTTGCACTTCTTTCTTCTTTGCTCTTTTTTCTTTTCTTCAGGTTTTATTTATTTATTATTAGAGGGGAAGGGAGGGATAGAAACATCAATTGTTTGCGTCCCGCACACACCCCAACCAGGGACCAGCCCGCAACTCATGCATGTGCCCCAACCAGGAATCAGCCATCGACTTCGCTTTGAGGGTCGATGTTCAACCAACTGAGCCGTGCAGGTCCGGGCTGCTCAGAGGTGAGAAATGGTTGTTGGCCATTTCTTGCCTTTGTTCGTGGCTAGTGTTTCAAATGAGAGATCAGAAGCAATTTAAATTTTCATCTAGTTCTTTTCATCACATTATGAACTCATTGTTTCTTTATGAACTCACTTGATGTTTCCATTCTTAAAAGACACCCAAATTGTTTTTCCTAAGTCACATATGGATGACTTTGAAGAAGCAAGGTGGAACGTTGTATGTCATTTGTATGGGTTGATTTTTCAACAGTGCTTACATGCTCAATAGAAGCCAGTTTCCTTGAAAGGTATTGTTGAGCCTCTGCAGCAGCTTTTTTGTTTTAGCAGTCATAAACCATACTACATATTCTGTTATTTCCCAGCAACCCTGGAGGGCAACTCAGTCTTGGGTCACTTTACAGGTAAGGGAGCAGTGAGATCCTGAGCAAGTTATGTAAGAATAAATGTGAAAATGTATCTTATCTTATCTACTGGCCCATAAAACAAGGTCGAGTTGGTAGTAGCTAGCCTATAAAACAGAGTTTTTATATTTCCTATACCATTGGGCTTTGAGAAGTGGGGAGAGCATGTAAAGTAGCTTTCACTGGGGGTTAATTGACCATTATTGTGTATAGCTAGGATGTATGTCATCTTTTTAGATAATCACTCAACTTTTGTCAAATAGAAGCCCATGTACCAGGCTAAGCTGGGAAGCGCACAGCCAGTGTTAGGCTGTCATTGCCTTCAGTGATAGGTTCTTTCATGTCTCTTCTCTCCTTTTATCGTTAGGAGAGGTAAGGAGAAGCACTTGTGTGTTCCCATCTTACAGATGGCTGGCTAGGTCAGAAAATAAAAATGTATGGGTGTTAATTTTTCTGAAAACATGGTGCTGATGAAAGGGCTATGGTTGGAAAACAGGTGTCTTGACTGTTCTCAGTGGATACACAATGTTGTTTTGTGCTACACTTTCTATGGAGGTACAACACTGGAATTACAAAACCAAACTAGGATAGAACCAGTCAGGTGGCTTCAGGGAGAGCAGTGAATACTTTGGTGATATAAGGAAAAGGGAAAGATGTATAGGAAGACTTACAGATTGTCTTTAAAGTGGAATAGAACTTTATGTTTTGTTTAATGGCCTGAAATCATCCTTTTACTTTAAATAAGTTAAAAGCATCCCATAGCCCTGGCTGGTGTGGCTCGGTGGATTGAGTACCAGCCTGTGAACCGAAAGGTCACTGGTTTGATTCCCAATCAGGGCACATGCCTGGGTTGCGGCCAGGTCCCCAGTTGGGGGCATGCAAGGGACAACCAATCAATGTATCTCTCACATCCTAATGTTCCCCCCTCTTTTTCCCTCCCTTCCCCTCTCTCTAAAAGTAAATAAATAAAATCTTTAAAATCCTTTTTAGAAAGGATCCTATATTCTATTTAGCAATTTTCCTGCTAAATGTAATACCTTCATCACTACTGTCCTGTTGGGGAGACATTGACCAAATAATGGCATTTTGTGGTTCACACACACAAACACGTGTATCATGGTCTTGGGGAATTCAGAGTTGAAGGTGAACACCAACCACAACAGAGATTCCACATCAGCTGGAAAACAAAAGCTATACTTGTCCTACTTCCTTTTCTTATCCTCCACCTTAAGTAAATACAACAATTCAGGTGCATGAGAAAATGGGTGTGTATTCAGATGGACAGTAAGAATGATAGCAGAGTTGTCTGATCTTAAATAAAGCTCAGGAGCCTTTGTAAGTCCCCTTGAAGGCAAGTAGCAATACAGTTGTCTTAACTAAGGGGCTTTTGTTTTGCAGAAACAAACCAGAAGCAGTAGAAGTAACATTTGCAGGTAAGTGTCTTTATCTCAGTCCTATAAAGTAGCGATTTTCAACCTGTGTGCCAAAACAATTCTTATAACACGCAGTGCCTGACTATTTAGTCAGGACACTGACCTCTTTTTCCCTTAGTGTCAAAAAAAAAAAAAAGAACACTGGCCAACACAACAGTAGCTGTCCACTGTGAATGAATCAGAAATCCACATCCCCCCTTTATTTTTAGACTGGCAAAATATATATATAATATATTTTTTGGTGTGCCACAGAATTTTGGTAATTAGTTTATGTGTGCCATGAGATGAAAAAGGTTCAACATTGCTGCTATGAAAAGAAAGCACGATATAAAAAAATAGAAAACAAAATTGTTCCTAAAACAAGCTTTGACATTTGGAGAACATTCCCTCAATTGTCCAGTCTTCATGGGGTCTTTATTTTAGATGATTATTTTATGAATTTATTGAACTATATCAAGTTACCTGCTAATCTTAGAAGTTTGGGTTTAATTTTGTGGTACAATTATATTTTTTTAATTTTTAAATATTTGGTTACTATCTTCAAGTAGCCATCATCTCAGTTTGCCTAGAATTAAAATAGTGGGGAAACACAAAAGTGCTAGAGACCTAGTCAACAAGTCAGAGAGCAGTGTCACTGCTTTCTGTTCCCTGTGAAGTATTAAGTGTTCATGGTACGAACTTGCTGTGTGAACTTGGCATTATATAACCACCCTCTGTAAAATGAGGGTGCTTGACTGGATGATCTTGGAAGACTTTCTGTAGCTCTGAAGTGCTGTAACCTGGCGGCAGGCACTTTCCCCAGCCCTCCTAACTGGTAATGCCCGATCTCCCTAAAGAGATGGTACACCTAGTTTCAGGAACTGCATAGGGTAAGCTTCCTGTGTACTGCAAGAAGATAGAAGCCACAGAGAAAGGAGGCCTATAGATTAGAAGATACTTGAGATATAACCAAATTCAGTGTGTGGGCCTCATTTGGATCTGAATTCAAATAAGACAACAGCGTTAAAAATTTTTTGAGACATCATTTGAACACTTGACTAGCTATTTGATATTGAGAAATTAATAAAAAATTTAGGCATTACAGTGGTATTGCGGTTATATATATTTAAGTCTTCTATTCTTTATCTTCTAGAGATACATTCTAAAATATGGTGTGATGTCTGGGATTTGATTTAGAATAAATCATTGGGGGGTTGTCTAAATGAAACAAGATTGGCTATGTGTTGATAATTGTGGAAGCCGTATAATAGGAAGCAGGGCTTCATTATACTGTTCTTTTTACTTCTGTACATCTTTACAATACATAACAGTAAAAATTTTTTATAAAACCATTTCCAGCACTAAGCTGTGATTACGATAAGAATGGCTTTGTAAATTTTTAAAAAGAGCAAAGAGGTTGGTACTTAACAGTTCTGTCCCAGTGTTTCTGCTGATTGCCCACATGGACTTAAAATAAATGCCATTTTACTTATCTGCCTTCTTATATAAGGGAGACTTTTCTTGTGACCTGCAACAGACAGACAAGCACTTGGAGATATTATTCCCCATTCCCAAGTTAAGCAGTCTTATTCACTTTACTCACAGATTTTGATGGGGTCCTCTATCATATTTCAAATCCTAATGGAGACAAAACAAAAGTGATGGTCAGTATTTCTTTGAAATTCTACAAGGAACTTCAGGCACATGGTGCTGATGAGGTAAGTTCTACATCATTTTAGTTGGGTCTCTTGTTTCCTCCTCACCTTTTATTGACAAACTTGCCACTCTGAGAAGACCCATGACACTGACTCCCTCCCACTGGCACTGGTCACCCTGAAGAGCTTGCTCACCAAACCAGGTGCTCTTGACTCCCACTTCCCATAATGATGTAGAAAAGGGTGTTTCCCTAAAAAGGTTTTGGCTCTTTGCTTGCTTGCTTGCTTGCTTTTTACTCTGGAGAAATAAAGATGTTCCCTAATCATTGCAAACAAGAACAGCTTTAGTTTTCAAAAGATGCAACAAATAATATTCTTCCTTGACCAATACAAAAATAGCTATCACGAGACTGAGACGGGTTCTGTTCTGTTTCTGTAAGTGTCAGGCAGGCATATTCTAGTCTGTTTAAATTTTATAATCATAATTTTTCATTCTGAAATTTTAGGCACAGATCTTCCCTTTAAATTTTAAAATTTAATGTCCCTTAGAGCTGTCCTCTTTAAGTATCTTCTTCCTGATGTCTGCCTTAGGGGAAATAAGAAAGGGTGGTCATGCCTTATTCACTGGCTTTTCTCGATAGTTAAAGTAGCAGGTTTGGTTCCTGTTGAACTATATTTGCTCTGGGGAGAGCCATTTATGGAAGAAAGAAAATGCTATTACACCAGTGTGTGCACATTGTGGTTGGGTCTCAAAGCAGGAAGTATGACTCAGTTCCTGAATCAGTTTTCAAATATCTTTTAGGTTTAACAAGCTAGGTTCTCCTTAATCTGGTGAATGAAAATACAGCCAATTCTATTTTCTTTCTGATTTAGAATAGTAGCTTTTGATTATTTAAAATTTATATAATGAAAAGGCTGTTTGCAAAAGAATATGATCAAAATCTCAGTAGTTTTTTGGTTTAAAAACTAAAATTGGCCCTGGCTAGTGTGGTTCAATGGATTGAGCACCAGCCTTTGAACCAAAGGGTCACCAGTTGGATTCCCAGTTGGGGCACATGCCTGGATTGCGGGCCAAGGCCCCAGTTGGGCAACTGATTGATGTTTCTCTCCCTCTCTTCCTCTCTTCCCCTCTGCCTACAAATAGATAAATAAAATCTTTAAAAAACAAACAAACTGTACAATAACTAAACAGAATACCAAGAGCCATAGGCAGTCACTTCCCTTGGTTATTCATATGCAGTTGATTTGCTCTGTAAATTCAAAGGAAGAGTCAAAACCTTTTCTGATTTACCTCTTAAGTCCAAAGGGAGAAGAAATGTTTAGAGAATTTGTATTCATGGTGGTTATTTTACCTGGAAAAGAAAAGTTTCAAAGAGAAAGATCTAGTTATATAAACCATATAAAGGATTATATTATATAAAAGATAGTAGCTAATTCTTCTCTTTACCAAATAAAGAGCAAGAAGAAACAAGTGGCTATTAAGGTTGCCCTGCTTTAGATTAACTATAAAATAACTACCTGAAAAGAATTGTTAAACAATTGAACAGACAACCAAATTGTGTAATAACTCTCTGTAGGCAATCCTCTCTTGTAAAGATCTAGGTGCAATAATAATAATTATCTGAAAGAAAAGAAAATGTTAATTAAGCTAGATTTCTTAACTTTCCTCTCCAGTCTCTGCTTTCCTTACAGTGGAACTCCAGAGCTCGTTGCTATTCTTAACAGCTACCATAAGGGTCAAAGAACCAACCCCACCCAGTCAAGTGGGTGGAGTAAGTAACACTTGTGTTGGAGCAGAATGCACAGTAAATGGCTCCCTGGGTTGGTTAAACAGTGACCGGCCTGTGATAACCACAGGAAGCTTTTTACTTTGTCACAGGCCTCTGCTCCTAGGGTGGGAAGGTCTGATGGGGATGACGGATAGGTTGCCCATGCCCATCTCCTGGCGTTAGGTGGGAAGAGTGGGCACAAATTGAGCAGTGAGTCATAGTGAGAAGTGCAAGTGAAGTAAACGGGGGTGGTGACTGGTTTGGTCAAGGGGAGGGAGCAGAGGAGTTGAACATGGTATAAATTTGGCTCCAAGACCCTCTTAGATCTCAGAATATTAACTTAGTACCCTTGGAATTAAACTAAATCTTAGGAGCTGTGGTTTCTCCAATGTCTGATCTCCCCTTCTTCCAAATACCAATAGTGCACACAGTACAGAATTGTTCCTTAGGGGCAGTGTGCTAGTTAAGATTCTTATGGGATATGCATGTTACTCCCCCCTCCCCAACTCTTTAGGAGAAGTGGTATATAAGACACCTGAAGGTCAGAACACTCTGCCACCAATAAACTCTATGACCTTGAACCTCTCCCCTTAAGTTCCTCTTCTGTAAAAGATGCCTCACGGTGGCTATATGGTCACCAAATAGGAACTATATGTGGCGTTTATCTTTTGCCATTATACAAACAGACGTGATCACTGATTCAGGTTTTATAATCTACTCTACTATCTGAGTTTTGCAGATTGAGAATTTCTTCCAGCTGAAGGGAAGTGGTTAAATAAATATGTGGAATATTAAAGGTACTTAAGAACAAGGGCATAGAGAACCTAACCATGTGATAATTTGCTCAAATGGGACATAAAATATATGGTTTGCTGCTGATTTCTTTATAATTATCTAGAGATTGCACTGAACATAAGATTAGAAGAAAAACATTGATATTCACTCACATCTATTGATTGTCCCAGTGTGTATGTGTCACTGAGACCACAGCAGTGAATAGGACAGAGTGCCTGCTCACATAGAGCTCCCCTCTGTTGCTGCCTGTGTTTGCAGTAGTTTTCTCTGGTTAATGGAATTCTTTAAAATATGCAGGTATAACTTCTGTATTTAAAACAAAAGTATGTGCTTTTGTTCACTTTTAATCTGTTAATTTGCCATGGATTAAGTTCCCTTTTTTGGTATCCCAGAAAATGTAAGAGGATCATTAATGTGTTAGTGGTGAGTCTAGTATTAGAAATTTGATGCTTAGAAACAAACTCTGCAGGTGATTAGTATATTTGCCTCAGTTTCACCTTCCTGGGGAATAGTAATGATACCTTTCCTCCCTAATGAGGGTTAATAATAAGCCATGTCTATGTGTTGTCTGTCCATATATAAAAACTTCAAAATACCAAAAAAAGAACTTCTAGCAAAGATGGAGGCCTAGACTGACACGCTCCATCTCCTTCCACAACTAAGAAGGAATACAGCTACTGCAAAACTAGAAATAACCAGAAGTTCCAGAAATTAAAGCTACATGGAAGTCCAGCGTATGAAGTTATAAACAAGCGGTGCTCATCCAGATGGGTAGGAGGGGCGAAGCCGGGGCGGAGAAGACAAGCTATGCTGGCAGCGATGGCGGTAAGCACAGACACCTGTATTTAAAAGGAGGCAAGAAACACCTGGGGACCACCCCTGTCTACAGACCAGACCCATCAGCTCGTGATTCCAGTGCTGGGGAAGGCAGACCCCCGTTGCCTCGGTCTGTGAAGGCCGGAGGAGATGGGGACAGAAGAAGAAGCTCCTGGTCCTTCAGCGGAGAGTAAACGGCAAGGATCCATCTTACCCCCACCCCCACACAAAAGGTGGCAGCATGGTGAGAAGGGTTGTCTGTTAGTGAGAAGTGCACGGGACTCTGCCGCCTATAGTGTAGGAGGTGTGACAGGCTCCCTCCCCCCACCAGGAAGCAAAGGTAAACACAAAACTGTCAGGATGGCACAGATCATGATAGAGATCCCCGTGTCGCAGCTGACCAGACAGCAAATATCTAATCTAACGAAGCAACAGATAGAAAATCTTTCTGAGGCACAGTTCAGAGCTTTGGTGATATGAGTGCTTACAGACCTAACAGATCTTAAACAAGATGGGGAAGGAATGAAGGCTTGTCCTGCTGAAATGAATGAAAACACATACGAAACAAGTGGTGAGGGAAAGAAAACCAGGATCAAATCAACGATTTGGAACAGTGAACCAGTGCAGAAAGAGGAAACAAAACATACGGAAAATGAGGAGAGGCTCAAAAACCTATGGGACACCTATAAGCAGGCCAATATCCAAATCATAGGGTTGCCAGAAGGTGAAGAAGATCTAGAAATTGAAAAATTATATGAAAAAATAATGAAGCAGAACTTCCCTAACTTGGGAGAGGAAATAGACTTACAGGTCCAGGAAGCACAGAGAGTTCCAAATAAACTGGACCCAGGAAGAACCACACCAAGACACATTATAATCAATATGTCAAAAATTAAGGATCAAGAGAGAATCTTAAGCAGCAAGAGAGAAGAAGAGAATTACGTAAAAAGGGGTCCCAGTAAGACTATCAGCTGATTTCTCAAAAGAAACTCTGCAGGCAAGAAGACTGGCAAGAAATATTCAAAGTAATGAAAAGTAAAAACCTGCAACCACAATTACTCTATCCAACGAAACTGTCATTCAAAATAGAAGGGCAGAGAAAGTGCTTCCAGGACAAAGTAAAACTGAAGGAGTTCATTAGATCCAAACCACTGTTATATGAAATGTTAAAAGGACTCGTTTAGGAGAAAGAGGATCAAAACTATGAACATTAAAATGAAAACTGTATCACAACCGCCAACAACAGAAGCTAGAGAACCAAAACAAAGGCAAACTAAGTAGGCAATGAGAATGGGAAAGGAATTATAGGTATGGGGAACATTTTGGGGGGAGGTCAGCAGGGAGGGGAGAAGGGGGGAAAGGGAGGGAGATGGTTCAGGAATTAAGAAGCACAGTAGGAGAAATTGGAGTAGACCGGAAGATGTTGAGAATTATGTGCACAACCAATGGGCATGGACTTGGGGGGACAGCTGAGGGGGGAGGGGGTCACTGGGTAGAGGGGAGCAAAGGGAATAGAAATTGAGACAACTGTAACAGCATAATCAATAAAGCGTATTATAAAAACAAAAAGATTATTGGAGTCTAGTGACTTTAATATTTACTTTTTTCTGTCTCCAAATTACTTCCTTTCTAGCGCTGTGTCCAATATAAGTCAGAACTACTACTTCCAAAATAAAAAGTTTGTTTCTTAAACTATGTCAGCCTAGGAGCAGTTTCCACCAAGTGAAGCAGTCACGCCAGCACAGAAAAAAATAGGAAGATGTTAAAAGTTTTATCGTTTACTCTAAAAAACTGGAAGTATTTGTTTGGAGGAAAATACATTTAGGGAGTACAATCTTCTGTGAACCCACCAATATATAACTGGCTAAGATTGATTTACCCATTGTCTTTTGCCTTTAAAAAGCTGGTGATGAACTAAATAATTTTCTTTTCTTTTTTTTTACAATTTTATTTACTTATTTTTAGAGAGAGAGGAAGGGAAGGAGAGAAACACCAGGGACATGGCTTGCAACCCAGGCATGTGCCCTGACTGGGAATTGAACCAGCGACCCTTTGATTCACAGGCCAGCACTGAGTCAACTGAGCCGCAGTAGCCAGGGCTGAACTAAATGATTTTTAAAGTGTACACAATAAGCAGGCTAACCAGAATCAGTGCCCACCAATTCTGGTTTTCTCTCTCCATTCACCTGGGTTAGTGGTTTGATCTGTACTTATTTGATGACTAACATCGTCTACTCCCTTGGCATGCATTGTGCTCTGTTGGAAAAACAGGTGATTATGAGCATGTATGTTCAGAGAACGTATTAAGAGTGTGACCAAGTCCTAAGAGTAAAGGATGAGCCTTGATTGAAAAATAGATCCTAGACTAACCTTTTGGATTTAATCTCAGTTCTGTGAGTGATTTGCTTGGTATCTCAGATTAATCTGCTTCCCCCTCTGTATCCAGTTTCCCATCCACCAAATGAAAGGAAGAATGCTGGCTCAGGAGAAGCCTGGCAAGGACAGTGCTTTTAAAATAATGAAATTATCATAGCCTTTGGGTTAACATACTTGTTCTTGTGTTTTCTAGTTACTAAAGAGAGTGTATGGGAGTTACTTGGTAAATCCAGAATCAGGTATGTGGTAATGTGCATGACTGGAGTGAAATGAAGAGGTGTGCCTGTACTGTACTTTTTTTAGCCAAAGGATTTCATTTAACTATTTTTTTTTACAAATATTTCTGCATAAGCCCAGTTCCCACTTCAATCCTATCCATAAACACAGCTTTCAAGGGCTTTGCATTGTCCAATAATGGTACATAGTGTGGTGTACAGAATTAATATGTGTTTTTAGCATTTATTTAAAGGGGCCAGTTGACTCTTCCCTAATCTCTTAGCCAGAGAGCCGCCTTTGTTTGTGGTGATTACAGTGCCTTTTGGGAAGACTAACCAACTATTGGTTCCCACCCCAACCCCTAGTAACACCCATTTGTGTACACTGAACATTTGGAGAAAAGAAGAGAATGGTTACAATTGTTCTCAGATTTTCAAGTAACAAAAATGGCCAGAGGAATTAAAAAGCACCATGGCCATCCTTGATTAGAATGGCTATGTTATACTGCTTTAAAGGAAGTTTCAAGTGGAAAAAACAACTATATTTTCATCCCTATGATTAAGTGATAGTCTGAAATTCTGAAGCATTTAACTGGGCCCCCATAGTCAGGACCAAGTGGTAAGACTGTTTGAGCATAATGTTTGTTACTCAAATATTGTTGCTGTGGTACCTTGATTAACACATTGTTTTAAGAAGGAAGGTGTGTCTGTCATTTTCTTTTAACAGTGGTTACTTTACTGGCTTATTTCCTCCTTATTTGCAACAAGTTGCCTCACCACTCTCATTAGAATACTTTCCCTGTCTCCTATATGCTTCTCTGGAAACAAAATATCAAATACAGAAAGGTGCCTTTGGAATGTAACTTGTTACTACTGGGAGAATTTGTGGATGGGAGCTTTGACTGCATGCAGTCCATAAAGAATGCTGAAATGTGTTAATCCCCAAATTGATGGTACCAATGTGTGGTAGAAATGAAAAACAAAAGGTAAATAACACTCTAGGCTCAAAGAGGAATAAGGAAAATTTCAGGAAGAAAGAAATAGAACTAACACAGAAAAACCATGTAGGAATTTTTAGGCGTGCTTGTCACAGCTCAGATCCTAAAATCTTAACCAGAATGAGCAGAGCATGACACAGAAAGCTTATGCTTCTCTCCCTGGACCTTTTCCCCCACTTCCCACTAAGCGTAGGCACTGCCAGATTACAGACCTTGTGTTCATACAAGTGCAGAACATGGGAAAATAGTGTCAGTCCTTCTCTTTTTCTGTGAATTTATCTGGGCAAGTTTGGAAAACTCAGTAGGCCGTATTGGATATTTGACTTTTCTTCATCCTCATTATGTTCTGTTCATATCAGAAGCCTTACTTAACTTACGTCTGACTTTAGCAATCGTTTTACTTTGTTTTATTTGGCTTCTTAGCAAACCTTGACTTTAAATATTTTCTTTTTTATCTAATCTTGCAGTCTGTTTGCTCCTTTGGTTTTTGGGTCCCTAAAATGGAATGATGCTTAATATTATTTAATACTGGAGGGCCAAAAAAGTGCTAAGTACTACCTAGAACAGAGATTTAGATAGGGCATGCTCTCAAGGAGGATAGACTCAACAAAAAACACAGACCTCAGGAATGCTCTTGGGAAATAATTAAATAGTCTCAAAGTACTGTATAAAGGTTTAAGATGTTCAGCATTGTGAAATCGATGCAGTTCTGGTAAAAGTATTCCCATCAGTTGCCTAGAATTAATGAAATGATCCTTGGTGTTATACAGATATTCCTACAAAATCTTCTGTAGGCTTTTGGCTTGTATTAATCATTTCGTTATATAAACAAGTGTGCCAACCTTGTTTACTGAAATTTGTACTCGATATGCTGTAAGGAGCCAGGACAGTGTAGTGGTCAGCAGACTTGGATTTTGGGCCTTTTCTGTCCCATTTATTGATGATTCACTGTTCCAGACACTTGAGATACTGCACTTTCTCATAAGTCTCCCAATAGTCTTCCCCATCTCACCTCCTTTTTTTTTTTTTTTTTTTTTTAACAGATCCAGGAATTGTAGAGGTTGGGCAATTTGTCCAAGGTCACTAAAGTGGCAAGGTCAGGATTTGGATCCAGTTCCATTCAGTTCAAAATAAAGTTGCCCCTACCTCTCTGTCATACTGTGTCTTTCATGGCACTTTGCCTATTGAACTTGTTTTTCCCTCTGAAATGAGAATAAACATATCTGACCTTCCTGCTTCAAAGAATTCTTATGGAGATCAAACGAAGTAAAATATTTTAAAACACTTTGAAAATTTTACAATGTATACAAATAAAAACTACTGGGGATATAGAGAGATATATTTCTAGATTTTTCCATATCCTGCCTCCTTCCACAAAGGATTTATAGTGACATATAAGGGGATATTTTTTTTTATCAAAAAGCTATCCAGCTTGTTGGCACTTGATACATTAAAACTCAAGAGAAAAATGTAAACTTGATAGCATGCACATACAGTCCCCTTCACAGCTGTGTCTGGAGCACTAAATATCTAATCAAAGTTTCCAGAGTATGACTTCCTCCCATTTCTTACTTGTAACTAGTCATCTTTGATATTGATCCAAATTTTTGCATAGCATTTGCTAATTAGCTATATATATTTACAGTGATGTTATAAGAAGTGAGATTTTATTTCACCTCCTTTGTCCTGTGAGGTAGATGGGAATGAACAGCATTCTACTGGGGTTAAAAGTATGATCACTGAGAAAAAATAAAATGTCATTAGAACTTGGAAAGTTGTTAGTTTTTTTTTTAAATAATATAACTGCTGGGTGCTTTTTCCCTCCAGGGTACAATGTCTCTTTGCTATACGACCTTGAAAATCTGCCTGCATCCAAGGATTCCATTGTGCATCAGGCTGGCATGTTGAAACGAAATTGTTTTGCCTCTGTCTTTGAGAAGTACTTCCAGTTCCAAGAAGAGGGCAAGGAAGGCGAAAACAGGGCAGTTATCCATTATAGAGATGATGAGACCATGTGAGTATAAAATTTGGTCCTGAAGCCTCAGCTAGCACATGTACTTACTAAAACATAGACAGCTAGGTCTTACAGTCTGTTGTATGAACCACCCCCCTAAAGTGTCTTTCTCATAACTTCTTTAAGCCAGGATGTATGATTGGGCAGGGGTTGGGCAGGGGGGCACTTCCCCTGGTCTCCACATATTGAAAGTTGGCAAAAGATGAAAAGAGAATCCAGTGCTTTCCTTTAAAGTACCACTGTTCTGAGTCTGCTTCAGTAATATAGCCAGATAATCAGGAGGCAAAGGGTGACCGTGGGTTCTGTGTTACTGCAGTTCTTGGATCATCTGCATGCTATGAATCTCATAGTATATAGGGAAAGAAATGTTTTAAAGTGGAGTGCAGAAAACCCCTAACTGTAATCTATTTCATACCATATAGGCAAAGTGAATAACATCTACTTTGGTAGTTTTCACCTCCTGCCACTCTTAGGTCATGTATTATACGGACTTTGTTGGCCATAACTACTTAGTCTTACTGGGCACACCTTGTTTTATGAATTAAGAGACTTTGCCCTTGTACTTTGCTTGCAGATCAAGTTCTTAACAAAACCCCATTTTGATTCTGTACTTACTCTCCTGGGTTTTGTTCCCCTCAGGTATGTTGAGTCTAAAAAGGACAGAGTCACAGTAGTCTTCAGCACAGTGTTTAAGGATGACGATGATGTGGTCATTGGAAAGGTGTTCATGCAGGTATGGAGTGGACATTTGGGGGGGAAACCATGGCATGGTGATTTATACCATGGCACCAAAACCCACCATAAGCATAGAAAAGAGAGCTGGCAGTTGTGTTGATGCCGGAACTTGTTAAAGGTTTAATTAAACAGCCCCCGCCAAACTCGCTGAATGTTTCCTTTTTTTAAAGATTGTATTTATGTATTTTTAGAGAGAGTGGAAGGGAGGGAGAAAGAGAGGGAGAGAACATCCATGTGTGGTTGCCTCTCATATGCCCTCAACTGGGGACCTGGCCCACAACCCAGGCATGTGCCCTTACTGAGAATCGAACCTGCAACCCTTTGGTTCTCAGTTGAGCACTCAATCCACTGAGCCACACCAGCCAAGGCTGAATGTTTTCCTTTTCTTAGTGGTTTTACCCTTGCAGGACCGGACTAGATAGTGATTTGAGTATTAAACATACAATATGATCAAAATTTTAAACATCCTTTATACTGTGGGGATCTTTGATTTAAAGTTTGGTCACAGAGGGAAGGGGAATAAATGGTAATGGAAAAAATACAATAAAAAAAAACAATGTGGGAAAAAAACAAAGTTTGGTCACATTTTCTGTCCTCTTGTGTTCTCCAGATTTCCGACAAGGTCTGTTGACTTGGCTTAGTCCTAAAGTCTTTTCAGAATGGAGTCTAGGAAATTCTTTAGTGTATGATACAGTAAGAGGGTAGAGTTGCTGAACTGATAGTGAAGAGAATTGGCCTGGGTTTGACCAAACTCACCCTAGGGTGCCTGCTTCACAAGAAGCTCATCTACTACGAAGAGCAAGGGGTGTCACAGAGGGTGACCCAGCATACCCATTGTAGCTTTGTCATGCTGTCTGCTAACCAGTTTCTGCTCTGGGACATGAGAGCTTGTTGGTGACATGGTGTCCAGGCTGGTTTCTTCTGAGAGCACAGCATTCAAAGTCTAGTACAGTGGTTAAATTTTCAAAAAACTTCAGTGTGTTCATTCTGTTCTTCGGTGGGATGATGTGATTTAAGAATTCTGGGACAAAATCGTTTTTGCCAAATGGAGTTGAAGGATGGTTGTACTTAATAAGTGAGGATACTTGATTAAGTGGCTAGGGAAATCTTCAGAAGTGACCTCCGCAGTTGTATCCATCTGTCAGGGCTTTTTGTGTTTAGACTGATGAATCAGAAACTAATTTGGGAATTCCTCTGCAGAAAAAATTGGAATATTGGTATTCCCAGCATTCGAGAGTAGTAAACTTTATGAGAGAGAGGGTGTGTGTTTGTGTGTGTGTGTGTGTGTGTGTTTTTAAACTGTCTTTATTATTTTTTAAATGTGTAACTTTGTTTTCCAAAGATTTTAGAGAGAGGGAGAGAAACATCAATGAGTGGTTGCCTCTCACGCGCCCCCAACTGGGGACCTGGCCCACAACCCAGGCATGTGCCCTGACTGGGAATCGAACCCACGACACTTTGGTTCACAGGCCGACGCTCAATCCACTGAGGCACACCAGCCAGGGCAATGTGTGTGTATATTGGGTCCAAAATGTAAGCCTCTGGACAGGCACTTCATGTGTTTTTAGGCAGAATTGACAGGGGAAGTAAATTTGGTAGCTCAGAAGTCAGAGTAAATCCAGTCTGACAAACTAATTTTAAAAGCTATGAGGTATATATTTAGATTTGGCTGGTTTTTTTTTTTTTTTTTTTTTTGTTTTTTTTTTACCGATTTTGTTCCATTTTATGCCAGGCGACATCTTAGCTTATTTTTATACTTTAAACAGATCTTATCTTAGAAAGTGTGCTGGAGGTTTGTTCCCTAGGAGAATTTTGTGTGTTCTTTTTCTGTGTATGAACGTAAACGCCTCCCTCAACGTACATCTGGTAAGGGAATTTTCTAAAAGGAAAAACAAAGTTTCTGCATTTTTGCACTAATAGTATCTCCAGTTAGTGACAGGCCTGGCACCATGCAGGCACATGTGGTGTCTGGGAATGTGAAAAGGCTGTGCTCAGGAAGCCATCTGTCCTGCCTTCCTCTCTGAATTCTAACACTGGGGGAACTTACTTGAAATGACCATAGAAACCTACACTGACTCTGCTGGAGTTTTTTTCCCAAAATAAATCATCTGGGCATTTTCCTGGGCCTAGTTATTTTAAATTTCTAGAAAGGGAAAACAGTGGATGCCTAGCACAGAATGTTGTGACCTGGGACACTGTCTAAAGTTCCTTGTGGTCACTACTCTGCTTGCTGCGGGCCTTTGTGGGCTTTTCCATGCCAGCATGCACTTCCAGCCTGGTCAGCAGCACACAATTCCTGCTTTTGTCATTTGACAGACAGACTCTGAGGGATGCTCAGTGCCTGTAGAAAAAGGGGAGTAAGGGAGTTTCCATTTCCCATTCACACAAATGGTCTAGTGCTTGGCTTCCGTAGGCACACAAGCTGATGTCTGCCCACAGGCAATCTGCCTCTTCGGGCAGTTGTGAAGATGTTATTTTGAGGATTCTTGTTACCTGTATACATACATGGTTATATCTATAGCATATTTTCCTGACCTGGGAACAGAGTCAAAGTCAATAATTTTGGTAGATATTGCCAAGCTCTCCTCCACAGAGGTTGTACCATCTTCCCTCCCACCTACAATGTAGTAACATGCCCACTTCCTGAGACTTCGTTGTCAAACTTGGATTTCTGCCAGTCTGATAGATTAAACATGGTATCTGTGTTCTTTAATGAACGGTCAGAACATTTTAGCCATTTGTCATAAGAGTTGCATATTTTTTTGAATTTTTACACTTTCATTTTATATATAAATTTTATTATCTGTTTCTAGTTTTTCGTGGTTTATGACATGAAAAATGGACCCATCCCTGGCTACCTACTGGTCCTAGTAGCAATTATTTAAAAGTCCACGTTTATACTACTGATTTAAGATGCTACCTGTATTGTATACTAAATTTCTATAGATGTTTTAATTTATTCTGAACTTCTATAATAAATTGTGCTGTAACGGAAGAGAGAAATAGTATTGTGATGCTCAAGACATCATAGCTAGAGGGAGCAAAAAGAGGCAGTATTGCTGATACATATGTAACAAAGATACTAATGAAAATATTTGGGTGGGTGGGTTGGTTGGCTGGTTGGTTTTTAAGTGTTATTAAGAAAGAGACCACAGAGAAAGACATGAGATTTGCTGAAGGATAGTCCCAAATCATAAGCACTGTATATGTGTTAACCAAGCTGTCAGTGTATTATTTTCTATATACAGAACTGATGAAATGATAGTAAGTCACCTCAGATTTATAAATACTCCATCTGGATATGAATGCCACATGTATAAGTGAATTACAGCCTTTCAGACACTAAACACAAGAAAATGCTGGCATTGTTATCTGTTTTGTTTTCTCCCCCGGGGCTGAAGAGCAAAATGGGTACATGTTAGAAAACCTCCCAACCCCTTTGCAGAATGAAAGGTGCTGGCCAGAGATGGACAATCTCAGGAGTTTTGCTTTAGAAGTTTCCATTTTGAATGATCTTGATTTCTTCCCTGCCTCTCCAAATATTTTTTTCTTTGGGAAACAAAATTCAAAAGAGAGTTAACCTAAGGCAGCTATGTTGATTGATTTCCCACCAATCGAGATCCCAGACTAGGCATTAGAACTCCTCAAGTGTTATCCTTTCTTTGTTTGCCCTTAATTTGCTGGGGGCTTGCTAAACAACCTGTAGTAGTCTTACCTACAAATGGAAGCAGTTTCTGCTCCTTCCTTTCCAATGTATGACGCTAAGTCAGCTAGGGTAGAAGTGCTTTTTTTCATTCAGCAGTCCATGTGTGCTAGACAGCCTCTTTGAAGGACAGAGGAATAGCTAGAGAGGAATAAAGCAGAATCCTTGGCTTGAGGAACTCACAACCTGGTAGAGAAGCCAGCTGCATTAATGAATAGCGCAAGTATCATAGTGGAGGTTTGTAGAAGAGACATGGGAAGCCCATAGAGAGAGCAGCCAGCTGCCGCAGGCTGCTGGAGATGGCATTATGAAAGAGGTCGTGTTTGAGTGCAGTAAAAGAGTTTATAGGTTTATAAATACCTTTCAGTGCTCATAAAACTCAGAGCCACCCAGACCGGTGTGGCTCAGCTGATTGGGTGTTATCCTGTAAAGCGAGGGGTTCTTGGTTTGATTCCTGGTCAGGGCACATGCCTCAGTTGCAGGTTCAGTCCCCAGTCAGGGCATGTGCAAGGGGCAGCCTGATCGATGCTTCATTCTCACATTGATGTTTTTCTTCCTCGCTTTCTCCTCCCCTCCCCCCTCTCTAAAAATAAATGAGTGAAATCTTTTAAAAAAAGAAAAACTCACGGGCCTTGGTAAGCCCTTGATTTCATCCCTCTGCCATTTACTTGGTGAATGTGGATCATCTGGTCTTACCAGCATTGCTGGAAAATCTAGTTCGGTTCCTCCAGATCTGAGTTGGGATGGAAATGCCTTGTATCACTTACCTATTTACACAGGAATGTATGGATTGGAAAAGCTTGAGGTTCGGAGATTGCAACAGAAGGAGTGGCTGGTTGTCATGTTGTCAGCCATTTTGCTGTAGTTTGATAAGGGTTGGTGGGTCTGTTTTGTTAAGGGTGATGAGCTCTTATGCAGCGTGGTGGCTGTTTAGTCCAGGGCCATTCAGGAGCTAGAAGAAAACTGCACTTTCATTTCTCATGTCACATGGCCCCCTTGTCTCTGTGAACACTGAGACAACTCAGCTTTTTTAACTCTTGTCTTCTGCCCTCAAGAAGAGCTTAACTTTGGTCTAAAGTTCTGATTGATGAATTCTAAATAATAACAGGATATAAGATATTTCAGTGAAACAGGACTTGTGTTAACACCCAGAGGCCAGCGAAAGTGTGGTATTCATGAGACTGGAAGAAGTGGAGATGAGGGGGAGGGGAGTGATGAATAATTGGTCAGCTAGCTCATTGGGGCTTTATATGCAGAGATAAAGGGAGTTAAAACTGTATTTTAAAGACTTAACCAAGCTTAAGTTTAGGTTCCATTAATCCAGAAATTGTGAAGATTTCCTGAAAAAAATATCACCTCTGTCACATTAAATCAAAAGAAACTATTAAGCAATAGTCCTTATCTTAAATGTAATCTGGTTCTCCCAGTGCTTTGCAATTTGTTGTCTGTTTAATCTCGGATGTAATTCTGTCACCTATGATATTCCAAACAAGAGAAAGGGAAGAGGATTAACAGTGCTTTTCATCACATTTGAATACCAGCCTTGTTAAGTACATTGTGATTTCTCCTGTTTGAGTCTGAAGTGCATTCATAGCAGCCAGTGCTTGTAATATTTCACATTAGGTACCGTGGATTTTTCAGGCCTCTGCTGGCCCAGAGGGCTGCAAAGGTCACACCCTGTAGGGAAAACCCCGTAGCGTAAATTGCTGTTTATCTTACACCAGATTTTCTTCTGGTGGCTTTTTCTTTTATCCTGGCAGGAGTTCAAAGAAGGACGCAGAGCCAGCCACACAGCCCCACAGGTCCTCTTTAGCCACAGGGAACCGCCTCTGGAGCTGAAAGACACCGATGCTGCTGTGGGTGACAACATTGGCTATATTACCTTCGGTAAGCAGGGTGGGTTGCCATGTTGGTGTGACTTGGATGCATTCATCTACAGACGGCCTCACCTAGACAGACCTTTGTTAAAATGTGGAGGCGGGGGTGGCAAAGGCAGGAGTACCAAGCTGTTGCTGTTGCCGTGGCCATGACTGTAGAAGGGATGTCATGAGACACTCAGTACAGGCCTGTAGTCATCTCCCCTTTTTCCTGTTTTTCTTAAACCCTAAGGAAGAAAGTGTAGCCTCTGGGGTCAAGTGTTGGGAGTTAAGCATTGCTGAGCAGCTGGGTGGGAGTTCTCTGTCATTTGGCATTTCTTGGTTTTTTGGTGTTAAGCTGGAGCTTCGACCATGATTCACTCATTCCACTTTTCCGCTGAAGAAGTTCCTATCTGGTAGTTGCTTCAGCCTAGTGAGCTGGCTGGGCTCATTCAGTAGAGCTGACAGGGTGGAATAGCAGTGTGTATACCCACTGTGCCCGATGCCACTAAAATGTCTCCTTTTGAGAAGTTTTCTTTAAGTCACCTCAGTGCTAAAGGTATGTCAGTTTATTGGTGACGAGTGAGTAGATTTACCCTATTTCTTTAAATCTAAACTACGCTTTTTTTCACATTACCCTCTCTGAGGTCAGGATGCAACTTACAGTTCATGGCATATCATAGTTTAATTGGCAGCGTATCTGTGTAGTGCATGAAGTGACGGCAAACTTACTGTCATTAGCATCTTAGGTTCTGTAGGAGAACGCAGGTGTCTCCTATCCTGGTGTTCACGCCTTTTCAGGGCACATTGACACGGCCCCATCCTTCCTACGAGGCATTTCATTTCATTTCAGCAAAACTCCGTACTCAGAGGATTTTGCTGATGGTGAGACCACTGAGTAGAGCAGGTGAAGGAAATAGAGAGGATTCGAGAAGCCAAAGTGGGGAGCGGGGGGGGGGGGGGCAGTGCTGCAGGTGCGGAGCACCAAGTGCCTGCACCTGTCACCGGGTGGCCGGAGCCGCAGGAGAGCTTTGCTCGGCCCCACCCAAAGCTGCAGCCTCTGCCTGTCCGCGTCAGGGGTTCAAGCTCTTTATTCTACCTACTGTTTCATTTTCACCACAAAAATACAGGCTCTTCTCTGGAATCTAGTTTCTCTGAGGGTCTACTCTACTTCAGCACCAAGGACATAGGACAGGCAGGCTTTGTTTCCTAATCCTGATTTCTTAAGGTTAAGTGTTTTCTCCAGACTTACCAGATAGCAGTATCGCCTTTCAGAGAGACTGGTAAGCCACAAGAGGCAGGAGCTAGTGGGCATGTGCCAGGCAGGGTTTTCATATTTTGGAGGTGCACAGCCACAGAATGCAGACCTGAGGTGACTGCGTAGGAACATGCCCTTTCCCTGGGGAGCTTGGTTTTCTACCACGATCTCCTTTTTCTCAGTGTTCTCTACTTGCACTCACTGGCACCTGCCCTGGTTACAGTATTTATCCTTCCTCATCTCAAGGAGAAAACCCTGACAGCCTGGGCACGCTGGAACGAGTGGGTTGTACCTAAGCAGGAGATGGGAGCTGACTGTGGGCTGCTGGTCTTCCCGCCCACTGGCTTTGGTGTAACATGCTGACTCCTTGCTTGTGCCCCCACCCTCAGTGCTGTTCCCTCGCCACACCAACGCCAGTGCTCGAGACAACACCATCAACCTGATCCACACGTTCCGGGACTACCTGCATTACCACATCAAGTGCTCGAAGGTGAGAGGAGCCGCAGCATCTCTGCTCCCATGCTCAGGTCATTCCCTCCACCAGGATAACAAAAAGTCATCCTGCAGTCCAGGCTGTTGCTGTGAACTCTTTTAATTAGATGGTTCTAGAGGCTTCAGGAAATCTTGATCTTGATTCATCTCTCCCCCTACCACCACTCTGCAGAGCAGAGAACTGGATATGTGTCTCCTGCTTCCCTACTAGTCTCTGTGTTAATCCCAGGATGTATGTTACCAAACGGTTCTATAAACTTCTAATGAAAGCAAAGCTGTCTTTCTAGAACATGACTGCTTCAATACTCATTATGTTTACCCCCAGGCCTATATTCACACACGTATGCGGGCAAAAACGTCTGACTTCCTCAAGGTGCTGAACCGCGCACGCCCAGATGCTGAGAAGAAAGAAATGAAAACAATCACGTGAGTAGGACAGGCCCACCACAGGACCTCCTTCCTCTCCTAAGCTCACCGAGCAGGAAATAATGGGTGTTGGCAGCCTGGCCCTTCAGGTGTCCGGGCAGCAGCTAGCTATATGTGAGGCCACTGGGTTGGGCCTCTCGCTGCCTGACAGACTAAAGGTGGCATGAACAGGTTTTCATTTCTCAGTGGGCAGCACCGGGTTTCCTTGTTTCCACATGGTTGTGAGCTAGAAGAATGGCAACTAGAAAAAAACAAAGAGACCTTTTTACCCAGATAAGCTGTTTTCTTTGGGCCTGAGTTAAGAAGTCGGTCTGGTCCTTCTCGAAGTCTTCCTGGAAAAATGGAGTAATTTGCTTAAGAACATTTAGGTCAGTAAATAGTCCTGGAAGCACACACCCCAGTGTTCTCTTTCCTGGTCTGCTTCTTAGCAGGCATTTTGCATGGAGAAGTTGTCTTTATCAGGGTTGGAAATGGTGAGTGCAGGAGAGGCTTCTTGATCTAGAGCCTAGGAACTTGGGTCTTCCTTCGTGCAAGGTGCCAGGCCTTGGTTCCCCTTCTGGTGAAGTTTCACCAACCCTGTTCTTAAGATAATGGGCATGGCTTTGCCATCTTTTGTGCCCATTGAATTAAAGTCTTGAGGGGAACTAATCCTCCCATACCCCTCACAGCCATTGTATTTGCCAGCACCCAGTACTCTTGCAGGTAACCTTTGGTGGGCATGGTGTGCGTGAGGCTTCAGACTCCCTCCTCTGGCATGAGAGGCCTCTTCTACCAAGTTAGTTTCTGCTGCCACTAGTCAGGATGAGAGGGGTATTTGCCTTTTACATGCCTGAGCAGAGGGTTTTCAACCTTTGAACCATCAGACAGCAGTTAAAAGTCACCCCTGACTTCTTTAGACAAAGGCTTTAGAGACTGCCTGTCTCATCAGGAAATTGGTACTAAAGGCCTTTCTCTGTAGCAGCTTTGTGCCTACTGCCCACGCCCAAAGGGTGGTATTCAGCCTATAACTAGATCCTTTGCTTAGACAGGTGTCTAGGTACCATGGCAACAAAATAGCAGCCTCATTCCTTCTGCAGCTTTTGAGGCCTGTCCTAAAATTGGGGTGGGGGAGGAATGGTGGGGAAATAGAACCCCCACAGAATCTTGCCTCCACCCAGGACTTTGAGCCTCTCCTTTCCCTCCTTGCTTTCCACAGGAGTGCTTTACTCACCAGGCCCCACTTCAGTGACCCTGAGTGTGAGGCCACCAATTTTGTGCCACTTTCAGGCCCAGTGGAAAGAGGCAGTTCAGTAGAGCCCAAGAGGTGAACAGCAGCTAGGGACAGCAAAAGGAAGGCTGACCTAGTCAGGCTGTCACACCCCGAACACTGAGCATCATAAATAGGTGGTCAGGGGGCTGCTTGCATGCCCTTTAGTCCCATAACTGCTTGTCTGTTCAGGAGACAAGCCCACTAAGCAGCCACTGCCCAGGCTTCCCACAGGCCTTCTCCCCGACCCTATTACACAGCCAACAGGTGTTCTTGGGACCACTGCAAAGTGAGTACAGTTATCTGAGGGGCAGGAACAACTCCCTGTCCTGATGGGGTAAATGGGAGAGAATGAGTCCTTGAAATGAATTAAGTACCCATACCCCTCCTTCCTGGGACTTACAGAGAGCAGTTTTGCCTTTTTCTGTCCCATGACCTCTCTTTGTCAGAGGTGGGCCCCAGAAAGGAGAAGGTGGTCAACTACATTCATCCTGTAAACCAGATCATGTTACCAAGGGTGGGTAGGAGTTAACTGGCTCAGCTGGGCAGGAGAAGCCAGGACGCCCACGCGTACACACACTCCCTGGCACAACAGAGCAGGAGGGGTCTGCAGAACCATGAGCAGCAGCATGTAACAGAAAGAAATGGCCCTGGGTCAGCAGCCAACCATCAGCCAGCGCCCCACACTGCTCTGCCGAATTGAATGCTCATGAGCTCTTTGTTGGAGGTGGCGGGGGAGCAGTAATATGGTTTCATGTTACGGTGGGTGAGACATTCAGGGCAGAAAAAATTTAGCCCCCACATAATTGCCTGTTTCCCATAGTTCTTGCTCTTGCTTCCAGGCTGCTTTACCAAATACTGTGTCACTGAGAACCAGCCTATTCCCAGAGATGGTCCTTCTGGGGAAATACTTCATGGAGCAGGACAGCCCGACTCAGAAGCCTAATGTCAGACAGCTGTTCTGCAGCCCAGAGTGCAGCCTAGGGTTGCTTCTTTGAACATTCTGCCCCCATGGGGAAAGATTAAAAATGGAACTGCTATCTGCGGCCCAAAAAGCTGTATGCCTTTTGGAAAAGACTTGAGCCCAGTCAGAAGTGCAAGGAGATCTAGGCTATCCAGAAACGGGTGGCAAACGGTTCTTCTTTCTTACTTGGTATATTTAATGTTCTCATGGGCTTAGCACAGATGTTTCCTGGTACCCCGAAGTATTCCATAGGAAAAAAGAGCTGATGGAATCTTTTCTCCTCTTGCTTGGTGTCCCTTGGGGAATCCCATCCCTAGTCCAGGAGTGTGGGGTGGAGGGAAAAGTGAGACCCAAACTAGCCTTCACATTTAACTCTCTGCTTTTGAAGGGGGAAGACGTTTTCATCCCGCTAACTCTTGGGAACCGGAAGAGGAAGCAGCTGGCAACTGAAGGCTGGAACACTTGCTACTGGATAATCGTAGCTTTTAATGTTGCACCTCTTCAGGTTCTTAAGGGATTCTCCATTTTGGTTCCATTTTGTACACGTTTGGAAAATAATCTGCAGAAACGAGCTGTGCTTGCAAGGACTTCATAGTTCCCAAGAATTAAAAAAAAAAGAAAGAAAAATCCACGTGATCAACTTAATTCCTTTTCTTTATCTTCCCTCCCTCACTCCGCTTCCCTTCCACCCTCCTTCCAAGCTGTTTTGCTTTGCAATGTTACTGGTAATGAGTTGCAGGATAATGCAATCTTAACTTGTTTTCTCCTAAGTATTTGAGTTCAGAACTCCTGTATCTAAAATACGGTTGGGGTCATTAATAAAGAAAATCTTTCTATCTTACATGAGAATTTGCTGGGTTTCTGGACTCTGAGTCCAAAAGAGAGAGGGGGAGGAGGGAGGGAGGTGAACTGCAGACCTGAACTGGAAAACCTTAGATTCAGGAGCCCCTCAGGCTTCCCTTGGGGAGGATGGCTCCCTCGTGAGCTCTGGGTTCCCGTGTCTGAGTTAACTTAAGTTCGCTTTAAGGCTTAGTTACTAAGTCTGCCTGGCTGTAGCCAAGAAGTTCCTGGGACAGTGAAGGCTCATTAATCAGGCGCGCCCAGGCAAGTGCGGCTCAGTTTGCTGGGGCGTATCCCTTAACCGAGGGGTTGCGGGTTTGATCCCTGGTCCAGGCACGTGCATACAGGAAGCAACTGATGGATGGTTCTTGATCGCATCAGTGTTTCTTTCTCAGCCTTCCTCTTTCCCTCTCTAAAAGCAGTGAAAAAGTGTCCTTGGAAAGATGTCCTTGGAGAGGATTTTTTATAAAAAGGGGGACTATCAGAAGTATTTTAGGGGCACCTGAAGTGGTCTGAGGGCCATCCTCATGGTTTCTATCTCCTTTCCCCTTTCACTTGTTTCCATCTAATGCTCAAACTGGTGTGAGGCTCATTTAATGGAGATATTTCCTGACTGCGTCACAACCAGCATTTTTATTTCCTATACTATTTTGAGATAATTATAGATTCACACACAGTTGTAAGAAGTAATACAGAAATCTTATATACTCTTCACCCAGTTTCCTCCAGAACTAATACAGTGTTATAGCGAGGAATCTGACTAGGATAAGACAAGACTGGACACAGCCCTGGCCTACCTCAGATTTTACCAACTTTTACGTGCACTCATTTGTGTTATGTATTTCTATGCATTTTTATCAATGTGGAGCTTTGTCACCATCTTTGAAAAATGGAGTAGTACAGACTAGATCAATCAGAGTAAGCATATCACACCTATTAAGGGTAAGTTTTGATTTTTGACATGTGTTTTAGTTATACATGCATATCTTGAATGTAAAAACATCTTTTTACTGTGTGTCATAGTCAATAAGTTTGAAAGCCACAAGGTCATTTAGTCATCCAGACTTCGTTGTACTTCATTTAAAGGGCCCCTTAGCAAGCTCAGGATGTAGTTACGGAGTTCTGAGTTCATTCCCTCAACAAGCATGTCCTCTGGAGGTGCTGACCCTGAGGGCTCCAGTGGAGCCTTCCCAGGCTCTCCTGGGGCGTAGCCCCTCGTCACTTACTTTTGTTAGGTGGAAAACCTGGCTAAATTAGATACATTGGGTGGCTGTGACATGTATGTATTCTGTACCCCAGCAGCTAATCGGGGTTTTCAAGGACAATTTTGACCAGTAGCAGTTTTTGCTTAGTTTTACTAAGGACATAACTCCCTAGTAAGTGGGAATTCACTGTACTCTGCCAATAGTGGGGATGAGATTTCTGAGAATCTGAAATCTGTATAATCTGTAGATGGTAAAACCAAGGTTGCTTAGAAAATACCGAGTTAGGAAATAAAACAAGGCATCACGTTTTTATAGCAGTAAATCCCACAGCATTGTCTTAATCCCAAGAGTATCTATTGTCGTTTTTATTTTTTTTTAAAAAAAAGCCCTGGCTGGTGTGGCTCAGTGGATTGAATGTTGGCCTGCGAACCAAAGGATCGCCAGTTTGATTCCCATTCAGGGCACATGCCTGGGTTGTGGGCCAGGTCTCCACTTGGGGGCATGCGAGAGGGAACAGATCTATGCATTTCTCACACACTGAAGTTGCTCTCCTCTTTCTCCCTCTTCCCTTCTCTCTAAAAATAAATTAATTAAATTTAAAAATAAAGAAATGCTGAAGAAGGCCCCTCTCCAGACTTTAGCCTTTGTCTTCACCTGTGTCCAGGACACACTTGGTGTTAGTGTGGCTGTGGTCTCAAAGACCCTCCCTTTGTGGACAAAGGGCCCAGTGACTTCAGCCAAGTCCCATAGGACTGGGAGCAGGGGGATCTCAAGATAGTCAGCACACAGAGGATGTAGGCTGGAGAAAAGGCGATCTAGTCTCCATTACTAATTGGCTCAGCTGCCCCAGGATCCACATCTGAGAGATGTAGGTGACTGGATATAAACTATAGAGGTGGAAAGCAAAATTTTGGAGACAATTGGATATCATGTATAGGATTACAATGCCTGTAATCATATACTTGATAATGCCAGCCAATACATCTTAGTTCCATTCCTATATGCTCAAGGGGATCAGAAGTGGCAGGACCACTAAGGAAGCAAACTCCAATATAAGCCAAGGTCATTCATTCTGTCTTGGTGTTTTCCTGATCCTTCCCAAGAGACTTGGCATTTTTTCCCTTAAACTGCAACCAGGAGTGAGGAGGGTGTAGGTGGGACATCCCATGCCTGGATAAAGTGGGACCTGTGCATGCTAAGAACTAGGAGCTCGGCAGGAAAAGAAGACCAACAGGAAGTGGAGGGGTGGGATCAGAGGGCAGGAAGTTGAAGCCAGGAAAAGGAAGGAATGCTAGCTGCTGCATCTGCCCTCTTAATGGGTGGGTGGTACTTAGCAATTGCCATTTCAGCTCCTTCAGCCTCATTTGAAGTTGGAATGATGAACATTCATCCCAAAAGCTACAGGGTCCTAAAGCCCAAGCCTGGGTCTACTTTGGGGGCGCGGGGTGCTATTTCAGTTCAAGCAATACTTACTCCCTGGGATGTGCTAAGAGCACTGCAGTTTCTGTGGCTCCTGGGGAGACCTGGATAATCTGGCTGTTTAACCTTATAGGACCAGGGTTTCTTCTGCCCTATAGCTGACTTACGGTTTCCTGAAGCCAGGATCCTGGCAGTCTGTCACAGGGTGGTGCACAGAACCCTTCAGAGACTCCCAAGACTGAGTAAAAAGTTGAACAGCGGCTCAGGGAGGCCAGCCAGGGTCCAGGAAGCCCACTCCTTCAGTTAGTACCTCCAGCCCTTGCATACCACACCCAGACACTGAGGGTCAGCAGAGAGAAATTCATATATACAAGAGAATGGAATGGGCAAAGGAGACCCAGAAGGATTCCCCGCCAGACTCTGGGTTGGGCACCATGATGGAGACTCTACCTGAGGAAAGGAGAATGGGGCGGGCTTGGGGTGCTAGAGCCTGCAGAGGTAGCTGAACAGAGCAGCTGCAAACTGCCTGCACCGGGGTCCTCCTGTGGGCAAAGCGGAGAAGGCAGATGAGTCAGTCCCAAAAATTGATGGAGGAGCACAGAGGAACTGGATTGGTCCAGTAAGGAAGAATTGGCTGAGCAAGCAGGGGACAGAACCCAGGCTTCCCAGCTCCTGCCGCCAGAACTGTCCCCCTTCACGCGTCATCCCCTGCTCAGTGTTTAGACAGGGCAGTGAAGAAGAAACACAGACATCCTGGATCCCTCCGTGAGGAGGCCAGGGCTGGGAACAGGAGGAGGTCTGTTTATTCCTGGCAGTCCAGTATCCGAGGGGCCCCACACCCACTTCTGTCCAGACTCCAGTTTGAACTCTCCCAGAGCCTCTGACTTCCGCATGACAGCATGAAGCTGAGGACCATCTGGAAGCCAGTGTCTGCCTCCCACCAGCTCCCTTGAGGATAGGTTTGAGGCTGATGCTTTCCTCTTCCCACTTTTTGTCCCAACAGAAGTCCTGCCTCTGCAGGACCTCTGACTGCTGTGCCTCCAGCCCTTCAACCCTGATCTCCCCCAGAGAGCCCCAAAGTCCCCGTGCCCTGTCCACTTGGGCTCTTGAGTGAAGTTTTTCCTAATGTCTCACCTCCAGCTTGCTTGCTGCAGTTTTAGCCTGTGCCCTCCCATTTCGAGTCTTAAGGGAGTGTAACTGGCTTCTTTCCCTCACCCCAAAGCCACACTTGCTTGATACAATGTAAAAATGGGAACATACCTCTTGGCTTTGTAGCCCTGAACTTGCCCTTCTTGCTGTGCTGTCAGGCACTGCCTCAAGACATTTTGGTCAATGACGAACTGCATATAGTATGGTGGTCCCATAAGATTGTGGAGATGTAAAATCCCTATCATCTGGTGATGTTAGCAAAACACATTACACACATACCGTTCTGTTACAGTTGCCTGGCCTCCAGAACAGTAACACGCTGTGCTGGTTTGTAGCCTCGGAGCTGTAAAGCAACAAAACTTACCACCTCAAATGTGAACCTTTAGCATAAGGATTATTGTAGGCTGTTGATTTTAAGAAACCCTCGGATTTGGAAGGAGCTCTGAAAACCAAGTAGAAGCTGCCCTTTATAAAAGATATTTATGTTTGTAAGGGAACTCTCCCTTTGCAAGGGTGTCTCCCTCACTGAACCAGGACGATGAGGAAGGCCTTATCTCTAGAAAGTCCTATCAGTGTAGAAGACCACACATAAATTTGCATAACAACCTTACCGTGTTTACTGTGCACTTCCTCCCACCCCCAACATCTTTGTCTTAAGCTGAAGATGGTATTTAAGGTGATGGCTTCTGACATTTTGGTGAGTTAGTCAGTCTTCCTGGGTACTCCCATGTATACCAGAGGTAGACATGTTATCAAACTTTGGTTTTTCTCCTGTTACTCTGTCTCTTATTACAGGCATGTCTCAGCAAGAACCCAGAAGGGTAGAGGGAAAATTATTTTTCCTCCCCTACAGAGCTATAGGCCATACAAAGCCTAGGTGAGTAGGCTGTACCATCTAAGTTCGTGTGAGTACCTCCTACAGTGTTCCCACAGTGACGAAATCAACTAACGAAGCGTTTCTCAGAAAGTACCACTGTACTTGGTTTCCTCAGTTTCCCTGTGGAGTAAAAGTATCATTGGCCTCTTGCTTTTCACAGGCTATCTGCCTTTCTCAAAGGAATTCTTTCATAGTGGGGAGGGTGGGCTGGAGAGAAGGGACATGCAGAGAAAAGCAGAAGTCCTAATAATGACAGCGACCTTTCATTGAGTGCGTTTGTGCCAAGTACTGATCTAAGTTTTTATCACATAATTATCTCATTTAGTCTCACAACAGGTGACTAGAATATGAGCCCCATTTTATAGATGAGGAAACTAAGGCAAGAGAACTTCAGTTACTTGCCCAAATTCACACAGCTAAAAAAAAAAAAAAAAAAAAAAAAAAAAGGGTGGCAGCCAAGGATTCTGAGATTCAAAGCCAAGTTTTCTGATTCCAACACTGGCTTGTACCTCTTAATCATCATGGAAGAGGAAGGAGAAGAGTCATTTGTTGAGACGTCCCTCCCCCATTAAATGTCAGGCACTGGGACACTGGGATCTAATCAGTTACAAATGTTATCCCGTAACATTTTCCACAACAACCCCGAGAGGGTGGCTTGCTTCCTTCCCAGTTACAGGTGGGAAAATTGAGGCACAGAGGTAGCTTGCCCAAGGGAACACCCTAGAGCTATTTGTACCTCATGGCCCAGAACTTGACTCCCAAAGTAGCTGAGTGAAGTGTGGAATGACTCCAGATTCTAGAGGGCAAGGCTGGCTTTATAAGCTGAAAGGTCTATCCGAGAATAGGATGAGGGGCAGTGAAGATCCCGAGGCCCCAAACATCCCCACTTCTGCCACCAGTGCGCACACTCTTTGGTGGACAGGCAGAATCATGGCACTCAGTGTGCTGTCAGCTTGCTGGCCACTCTGGTATAAGGCTCATAAAGCGTAAATGCATTCGCTGGGGCGGAAGGTGAGGAGGGGTAGAAGAAATCATTAACTGGAATGCATTTCTCAGGTAAGCTGGGCGGTAGCAGGGGAGAGGTCTCCAAACTGGGTGACCTGAGGTAGAGGATCTGCCACTTAAGTGACAATCTATGGCCAGTGGCTGAAAAGGGGAAACTGGTACCCCAAGAGAGAGAAAGGTCTCGCAGTTGCCGTCAGGTCCCACCCTCAGAGGCGGGGCCAGGCTGAGCCCGCGGCCACGGCCGGCCTCAGCTCCACCCACCCCAGAACCCAGGCAAGGGCAGAGTCTGGGCTGCCAAGAGCCTGGGGCCCTGCTGTCCCCCAGAGTGGAGGCACCATGCTGTCCCTGGCCAGGACATCAGACACCTCCAGAAGCCCTGTGAGGCTGGCTGCAGCAGCTCCCTGACACTCAGAGGAAAGCCCAGGCTGGGTGAGCCACACCTGTCCCCAACTGCCATGTGAGTAGCTGTGCCCCCCCTCCGCACCTTGGCTACACCTGGAAACCTCAGCCCCAGATCCTGAAGAGACCGCTGCACCCAGAACCATGAGGGTGTGCAGGTCACACCACCCACACACCACTGACTGGGAAGTCGCGCGTCGGGGCTGGCTGACCCTGCCTTTCTTGCTGCTCCGGTGGCGGTGGAATAGGGAACTCACTCCAGGGGAGGGCTGCAGCTCCAAACCAGGATTCAGAGGCCAGGTTTGAAGAAAGGGACCCTGAGGTCTTATGGAGTTTAATAAAGCTGACCATGCAGGGACAAAGGGGAGCAGAACTGGAGAGCTGCTGAGAAGGAAGATGTCCTGTGTGCGGGCCACTGAGGAAGATTTAGGAAGAGAAAACGGGAAGGAAAAGGGGTGCAGTAGCTTGGAGGCCCCGCTTGGGGGCTCTGGGGAGAATGAATAGAAGGGGAGACTCCTGGAGAGCTCAGGGCGGCTGTGGGCTCTCTGACCCTCCCACCTGGGGGAGGGGGCAGTAGGAGTCCTTTCCTTATTGACTTTAATCCTGGCAACACCAGCTGCTCCCCTGTTGACAGAAGCAGGAGTTCCGATAGGACTCAGGACCCCTCCCGTTACCTGATGGGGCCATGGGGTCAGGGGGCTGGAGGACTGAGAGCAGGGAGCCAAGTGAAGGGAAAGACAGGGACAGATCGGAGCCACAGAGCCCAAGCCCTGTCCAGCAGATCCTCTTCCCTCCCCTCCGGGGTTAGCTTCAGCCCGAGTATGGGGGGCGGGGGGGGGGGGATCCGCCTTGCGGCTGGCATCTCCACATTCGCTGCCAATCCTCCCCTACCCCCCGCCCCCAGCAACTCCTCTCCCTCCTCCAGTTCCCAGGAAGGGACCTGTTGCTAGCGTGGTGTGGATGAGCCAAGTTTATGGGCTGGAAGTCCTACCCGGAGGCTGTTCACTCATCTGCAACCAACTGGCCACAAGGGCAGGTGGGGGGAGGTGGTGCAAGGGACAGGGCACCCCACTTAACTGCCACTGTTGCCCTGCACTTGTCACTAACTAACGCTCAGCGAGCCCTGTCTCTGCCTCAGTCCTGCCCCCGACCCCGCATCCTTAATACTCTGGTGCCAACCCGCTGCAAGCATCTGAAAGGAGGGACCCTTCTGCATCTTGGCCGCAGCCCAAAGGAGACCCCCAACTTTGGCTGGCTAGAGGGCCACTACACACCAGCAAGACCCTATTTGCCCTCGGGTAATTTAAGAGGTCTTACCAGGTGGAAGCAGGAATGGGCAAGATGCTTTGGGGCTGGGTGGGTCCCCCTTTTGATCTGAACAGGCACAGCCACTCAGAGGGGACCAAGCAGGTGAAGCAAAATGGGCACAGTGGGCTGTGGGGACTGGGGACCTGTATGAAGACAGCCACTGCCCCACTCCAACTGGTTGCTACCATACAGGACATGTGTTGCCACAACTGATTTCTTAAGACAATCCCAAAATAGAAAAACTTATGTAAAATTTCATTAGCCAGTAATTGAAGAAAAACATATATACGGCAGTCCACTGAGCAGCAACCTCTAGATTAACATGCTTCTCCCAAGAGGATGGTGACCTGCAGTCCCAGCCTAACTCTGGCCACCCCGTTTTCTGTGCAGGCATGCCAGCTGCTGCTCCAGGTCTCCTCTGCCCCCAGGCTCAAGATGACATCCAACAGCACCAGGGAGGTGTCCAGCACTGTTCCCATGGGGGCCTTTGGACTCTCCCTGGTCCTGGCTAGCCTCATTGTCGTGGCCAACCTGCTCCTGGCCCTGGGCATCGTGGGGGACCGCCGCCTGCGCAGCCTGCCCGCTGGCGGCTTCTTCCTGAGCCTGCTGCTCGCTGGGCTGCTCACCGGGCTGACGCTGCCCGCACTGCCCGGCCTGTGGAGCCAAAGCCGCCGAGGCTACTGGTCCTGTCTCTTCCTCCACTTGGCTCCCAACTTCTCCTTCCTCTCCCTGCTCGCCAACCTGCTGCTGGTGCACGGGGAGCGCTACCTGGCAGTGTTGCGGCCTCTCCGGACCCGTGGGAGCACCCGGCTGGCCCTGCTCCTCACCTGGGCTGGTCCCCTGCTCTTCACCAGCCTGCCGGCTCTGGGATGGAACCATTGGGCCCCTGGGGCCAACTGCAGTTCCCAAGCTGTCTTCCCAGCCCCCTACCTCTACCTTGAAGTCTACGGGCTGCTGCTGCCCGCCGTGGGTGCTGTGGCCCTTCTCTCCGCCCGTGTGTTGGCCACTGCCCACCGCCAGCTGCAGGACATCCGCCGGCTGGAGCGGGCAGTGAGCCGCGGGGCGCCCTCAGCCCTGGCCCGGGCCCTTACCTGGAGGCAGGCAAGGGCGCAGGCCGGAGCCACGCTGCTCTTCGGACTGTGCTGGGGGCCCTACGTGGCAACCCTGCTCCTCTCAGTGCTGGCCTATGAGCAGCGCCCACCGCTGGGGCCTGGAACTCTGTTGTCCCTCGTGTCACTGGGCAGTGCCAGTGCAGCAGCCGTGCCTGTGGCCATGGGACTGGGTGACCAGCGCTATACAGCTCCCTGGAGGGCAGCCGCTCAAAGGTGGCTAAGGGTGCTACGGGGAAGGGCCTCCCAGGGCAGTGCTGGTCCCAGCGCTGCCTACTGCACCAGCAGCCACAGCAGCATGGACCTGGACTTGAACTAGGAGAAGGGCCTCTGCTCACTCTGACTAGAAGCCTCCATCCATCTCAGCCACCAAGCCTGTTCCCACTTGTCTACACACCTATGGATCAGAGACCCTGCCCTAGTTTACTGCTCCCTGGTCAAATAAAGCTCCTCTGGCCCAGTTTATTGGTATCTTATTCCATATTGCAGAAAGGAAGAGGCAGGTGGAACAGCTGTGGAAAGAACCTAAAGCCAGGTGGGCATCAAGGGAGATTCCAACTCTGAACAGGCCAGCAATTGTAGGGGAGGCCGTACCACCGCAGAGAGAGTGAGCTGAGTGCTGGAAATGCAGCAGATTTGGGGGCGGGGGGCTCACCCTCATATGCCCCTCACTGGTTCTTCCTCAGGTCCAGCCACCATCAAATCAACACAGACATTGTCTCTGGGAAGCATATTTTATTTACATTTTTAAAATCTGTAACTAATATCTCTTCCTCCTTTCCACCCCCTGAGACTTGGGAAGGGAAAGAACGGGCACCTCAAAGACCTACTCCCCACATACAAATAACACACCCCATGACTCATACCCACAAATAAAAGTAAAAGAGAAAGAGGTCTGAACCTCCCTCTGAGGGATTCCCCAGGTCTGGGTGAGGGGGCAAGGGGTCAAGGTAACCCAAGGGGTGGGTCTCTTAAGAGAAGAAAGGGGCAGAGGGGGCAAGTCAGTATGAAGGGGTTGGAAAGTAGTCCGAGGCCCCTCCCGCCCTCTTCCCTCATACCCTCCTGCCTCTGCTGGTGAGGGGTCTCCCCTCACCTCCTCAACACCAGACACAATGCAGAGGATGCAGCCACTAGCGGTCAGGTCTCTGGACACAAAATACTTTTGCTTTGTGGTCTCCTGATGTGGTCACCACCAGGGAGGCATCTCTGTGGACAAAGAGCACAGGTCGAAGGAGGGGGGCCTTAGGGCCAGCTCTAAGCCCATGTCCCAGGGGGCCCCGGGTGGCCTCCTCAGCACATCAATTCTAGACCCTCAGTGCGTAGCATGGGCTGACCCACCCATAGCCAGTGAAGCCAGCAACCAGCAAGGGGATGAGGGGAGAGCCCGGTGTGGGGGAAGCAGTCCCAGCCCCTCAGCCCCGGACTGATGCGAGACCCGGTAAGTCGCTGTCAACCAGAAGTGACGGCTTCCTCAGCCTTCTCAGTACTGCTGCCTCGCAAGCCACAACCGGGCCTCGGGTCCCAGGTTCCCTCAGGAATCCCCTCTTACGCCCCCTAGCCCCTGTGACCCGCCATGTGCTATTCCCACCTTCCAAACACGGAGACCCGGGCCCTTGCCCTATTCACTTACTTGCTGAGGGCAAAGTCCAGGATCTCGGCCGTGTGTCCCCGGTAGTCAGTCAGCAGGCGGCCAGTCCGAGCGTCCCAGAGGCGCACAATGCCATCCAGGCTGCAAGTGTAAACCACAGCGGTGCCTGCCTCCCACAGCAGCTGCACGATGCCCGACTGCACCAGGGTACAACAGAGAAAAGGCAGAGGTCAGGGCAAGAGAGGGGAGAGGCACCTGCTTCCAACTCTCACTGGGGGAGGGAGGATGGGAACATGGGCCACAGAAGGCCCGAGCAGGAGCCAGGTCTGGGGTAGATGCTCCCAAAGGCCTGGGCTTTCCCACAGCCATGACCGCGGCTCCACGCTGCCTATACCTGGTGCTGACACTGGTGCCTGAGGGTCTGCATAGACAGGTCATAGATGGCCAAAGTCCCATCCAGGTAGCCGACAGCTGCCAGAGGCATCCTGGGTAGAAGAAAGCACCGCAAACCTCACAGAGGAACCTGGGCTCACATGCCCCTCGTTCCTTCCTGGACCCCCGGCCCAGACCCCTCCCCAAGCTCATCCCTCTCATCTTCAGGCTGTCTCCAGGCCAAGGCCCCGGTTCACACTCACACACTGCAGAAGCCCAAGGATTCCACTGAGTTGGACTCACTCTCCTCCCCTTCTCCCAGGTTGGGCTGGGAGGCCACGGTCTCGGGCCTGAAAACACCCACCACCTATGAGCCAGAGGAAAGGATCAGAGAAGGGACTGGAAATTTGGTCCTTTAACAGGAGGAAGGCAGTGGGGCAGGGAGGTCGAGCGAAGAGTGTGAAGGGAAGGGGAGAAGGCGCAGCAAGTGGAAGGCTTCACAGCTAGGCTTCAGGTCCCACTCACCTTGCCGGTGGTAGCACTGACCAACTTGGCCTGGCAATCCACAGAGCCGGTCAGGATCAGGCTGCCATCCTGGTTGGTGGCAACACAGGTCAGAGGGCCCTGGTGACCCTCGGTCCCTAGGATGGAGCCAGGGGATAAGTCAGACTGGGTCTTAGCTCCCTCCCCACAAAGGCCCAGGGTAACTCTTGCCCCACTTTTGATACCTTTTAGTACGTGGATAGGGCTTCCCTGTTTCAGGTCCCAAATTCTGATGGTGCCATCTTCATAGCCGACCACAGCTCTCTTCCCTAAAGGGCCAGAGGCACAAAGCAAGAGAGAAGGACAGACAGCATGCTCAGACACACCCAACAGGGGAGTCTGGCAGGGAGAGGGGGCGGCAAGAGAGGGAGACAATTGAGGGAACAGACTCTGTCCCAGGGACCAGCAGGAGACCCAGTTCAGGGTGGAAAAGGGGGTGCTGTCTGAGACCTGTGAGGTCAGTGCTCCTCAGAACAGGCTGAGTTTGCTGGCTGTGGTCCAGGAGGGAGCCTAAGAAGCACATAACCCCGCACCAACCTCTCTGCGCTCAAGAAAGGACACTCAGGGATGCTTCTCACCATCGGGGAGGACTCGGCCACACGTGGCTGGGCAGTTGGGACCCTGGAAGGTCTTGCAGTCACCATTTGGGACCTTCCACATCCAGGTGTTGCCATCAGCAGTGCCTGCCAGCAGGACAGGTGCCCGAGGGTGCCACTCCATCCACTGGACAGAGAGGAATAGTCAGCAGGGTGGCCCATCACCCCATCCCACCTAGGAACCTGCCTAATGAACCTGACCAAGCTGCCCCTGCTCTGAGTCAGTGGGGCCACCCTAGGTAACAGGCAGACATCCTTGCTCTACCTTGAGAGCACACTGGCTCAGAGATGGCTTGGTCTAGAAAAGGTGAGGCTGGACCCCCAAGCTCTTACCCATTATCCAAGGCACCCCAGAGTTGAATCCCACTCTCATGATCTCACCTCCAGATCACCTGCTTCAAAGGACCAGACCTCCTCCTTGGTGTCCACCTGCCACACTTTCAAGAGGCCACTCATGTCCCCGGTGGCCACTAGGGTAGAGTCATGGCTGAAACCAGCACAAGTCACAGAGTCTTTATGACCTTTCCAGAAAAAAAAAAAAAAAAAAAGGCAGAAAGACAACATCATAGCACCAGGTAGTGGGACACGTGACCCAGGTATCTGGCCTCTTAAAGGACCAGCTGGGAAAAGAAAGGCAGATCCCAGCAGAACAGGTGACCAAACTCATACTCTTTGCAGAAATCAACACACCCAGTTCTCCCCAGGGGAGACACTACTGGCCCCCAACTCAATCACACACAGCCCAGGCCTATGCCTTACCCTTTTGTCCATGCCACACCTTTGCCCACAGTATCGATACCCACCCTTCTTCCCACATACTCTCCTGTCAGCCCATGTCTCCTCCTCTCCACCTTTCCAAGACTCCCTTGCCCAATTAGTGCCTCCGTCCCCTCTGTCCATGACAGACTATGCTATTCTTCTTTGGAGTCCTCAGGCCACAGAGTTGGCAAAATGGGGGTCAAGAGATGCTGGATGCATAACCACTGCAGGTTAGCCCCCTAAGACCTCCAAAGGGACACAACCTCACATGAGCCCCCTCACCTGCACACTCAAAGAGCAGCTCCCCATCGCTGAGCCTCCACACGAAGGCTTTGTCATCTTCACCCCCTGTCACCGCCAAGGTGTTGGTCTTGGGGTCCAGGCTCACACAAAACACAGATGCTGTCCCGAGAGATATTTCACAAGTAAGGGGATGGGGCTCCCACCTAGGGTTCTCACCTTCTGGAGAGAAAGCCCACCCCCCTTCCACCCAAAGCTACATGTCTTTCCTCCTGGAAGAGAAGGATGCATTCAAGTTCTTCTAAGTTTCACGCATCAGATCATTGGAGAAATCCCTCCCCACACTTGCCAAGCCCCAAGTACTTCTCCAGGACAGATCCCCCTACGGTACTGAGCCCTTCACCACCCCACACTGATGCCTCAGGAAAGAAGAGGGTGTTATGTGCAGGGCTTACAGCTGTCAGCATGGGATGCCACCAGGCTGGGTACAAACAGAAGGAGAACATTGTGTTACTGGTTCCTTATTAAGAACCAACATTTGAGGATTATATAAAATATACTCAAAAGGTTCTATAACATCTAATTTATACTAAGGTAACTTTTTTATAAATAATTTTTTTTTAAATCGGTTTTTCTTTTATTGATTCCAGAAAGAAGGGAAGGAAAAGAGGGAGAGAAAAATCCATGTGAGAGAGAAACATCTTTCAGTTGCTTCTTGCATGTGCCCCAACCTGCCATCAAATTCACAACCCAGACATGTGCCCTGACCTGGAATCAAACTCACAACCCAGACAGGTACCCTGACCGGGAATTGAACCCCTCACCTTTCAGTCTGTGGGACGAGGCCCAACCATCTGAGCCACACCAGCCACAGCAAGGTAACTTTTTAAAAGAAAACTAAGACCCAGAAAAATGATTAAATATCATAAATTGGTAAGTGGCAAAGGTAGGATTTGAACTCAGGATTCTCAACTGACTCTAGGAGCCAAGCTCTCCTCTGCTCCCTCATACTGCCCCCTACCTGTGAGTTCCCCAGGAAAAGGCCACTATTTCTCTATCTCTGCATCCCTCCAAATTAATGCTCAGTTCATAGCGGATATGAGATGCTCCAGTGCCTGCCTGGCCTGAGCCTATGATGGACCTCCTAAGAGACCTACCTGAGTGCAAGGCAAAGGTGACCTCACTATCATCTGGGCCCTCCATGCTGCCGACCACCCCTTCCTGGGGTTCCAAAACCCAGCCCTCCTCATTGCCCTCTTCCTCTTCCTCCTCTTCTTCAAAGTCCACGTCTTCCATCTCCTGGGCTAGATCATCTGCTTTGGGGAGAGGAAAATGGGGCTCAGCAGGCCTAAGTAAGAGGGATGAAGACGAGCGTGGGGAGGCCTAGGGCTGGGGTGGGTCATGTGGCAAGAGGGTGAGGTCAGACGAATGGGATGACGCCGCGGGGGCGAGAAGTGGCAGGGAGGAGGCAGGGTGTGGGATGGAGGGCAGAAGAGGTCTGAGTACCTGGGGTTGGCCAGAGGCTGTGTGGACAGGGATGACCGAGGGGATGATGGGAAGGGGGTGTGTGAGGGGTAGGGCCGGAGAAGGCATCAGGGGAACCCCATCCTGGCCAGGCCTGAGAACTAAATGTTGGGGTGGAAGGAGGGGGGAGGGCGAAGGAAGTCGGTAGGAATGACCGGTAGGGTGTAGAGGGGAGGGGGGAAGAAGCAGGGGTCATAGGCCAGAGGTGAGCGCCTTCTGTCCCATGGCCTGAGGACTGGCAATTCTCACCCGGGTCCGGCGGACCGGGATCCAGCTCTACCACCTCGATAATTTCTTCATCACCATGGAAGCTTAGGGTCTCCAGTGGGGGGGTGTCAGCCGCAGCCCCGCTTTCCGATTCGGACTCCATGCGGCGTAAGCAGCCGATCCACTTCCCTGGGCCCAAACGCCTCCCAGAGTCAGCTCTGCCCGACGACGCGGAACTCGGGCCCCTCCTCCCGGGGAGGAAATAGACATAGGCGACTCCCCCGGCAGGAAGAGCGACGGCCGCTAGACCAATAGAGAAAGGGGTTGACTTGCTTAATCACCAATCACAGAGCAGAGTTGGGAGAAGGGGACGGGGCGTGGCAGGGAGAACCCAAACCCTGCCCGATCTGACTCCGCCCCGACAGGAGGGAAACAAGCGAGCGTGCGCGCCTCCTGGGTCTCCTGGGAAGCGTAGTTCGGCCGGGTCCGCTCCAAGCACTTTTGGGAGTTGTAGTTTCTGGTCTGTAGGCGGGACCGAAGGAGCGGAGGAGGCCCCTTACGCAAACTACAATTCCCGACGGGGACCGCGGTGAAGGGGGGGTGGGATCTGAACATGGCGGCGGTGGTAGCTGCTACGGCGCTGAAGGGCCGGGGGGCGAGAAATGCCCGCGTCCTCCGGGGTAAGGAGAGGGACCCCGGGGAGGGCAGGACTGCAAGGTGAGCCCCCTTTTTTCACATCCCGCCCACCGACAACAGAAGGTCAGGACTGTCGATTCCTGCTCGCACCCCTCTGCAGGGTGTTAAGAGTCTGGGGGCTATAAGGTGGTCTCTAGAGGTCACCCAGCCCATCCCTCTGCCTTCGGGTTACACAGCACCTCTGGGGTCTTGCTGCGAGAGAGAGCCCCAAGGAAGCCTTTTAGACTCCCGCGCTCCAGGTGTATCACACTCACCGCAGTGCAGAGGAAAGAGCCCCGGGCTTCTGGAGGCTTGGGTTCTAGCCCCGGAAAATTAGCAGTTTGACCTTGGGCAACGAAGTTCATCTCTCTGGGCTTCAGTTTCCTCTTCTATAAAACGAGGGGACGAAGTAGACCACGTTTAACCTCCCTTCCAAAGCTAACATTCTGCGGTTTGAAAACATTTTCGCGGATTTCCTTCATACGTCTCATGTGAGCCCCACTGCAGTCCTTCCCATCCTGTCTTCTGAGCAGATGCAGAACAGTAAAGCTCGCTCTCCTGACACCAGGGTGATGAGCCCACGGTGACGTGGAAGTGGCTTCCAAAGGTGTCACCTCGATGGCGATTTTCCCATTTCCCTCTGCGTTCTCCCTGGCACTTGTTACACCATACTGCAGTCACCTCCCTTGCTCAGATCTCAACCACTCCTCCCCAGGCTTTCTCCTTATCCCCTTACTGACCTTCGTTATCTCTATCCACAGGGATTCTCTCAGGAGCCACAGCTAACAAAGCTTCCCAGAACAGGACCCGGGCACTGCAAAGCCACGGCTCCCCAGAGTGCAAGGAAGAGCCTGAGCCCTTATCTCCTGAGCTGGAATACATCCCCAGAAAGAGGGGCAGGAACCCCATGAAAGCTGTGGGACTAGCCTGGTGAGTTTTAACTAACCCTTTGCCCCCCGATAGGAAGTGGCACCAGGGGAGGGCGGGACCCAGAAACTTCTCCAAGTTTCCGGTGGTAAGCTGAATCCAAGGTTGTGGGGACAGACTTGCTGAGTGCAAGGACTGGGACTCTCAGAGGTATAGGGCAGGGAAGGTGGGAAAATACGTGGAATTGGAGAGACTGTGGGTTTTCTGTGGAGGAAGCTGAGCTAATCTGATTTGAATTTGGTTCTCTGGCCTCATCGTTTTTTGGTAGCTTGAGGTGAGACCCAATTGAGGTTTCACCTAGAAGATGTTCAGTACAGTTATTCAGATTCGACTCTTGACAATACATATTATTGATCAATATTAAAGGGAAGGGAGGGGGAAATTAACATTTTGTCAGCCCCTTGGGTGTTCCAGCATTTTACAGTGTAATGTTTTAGTCTTTCTGGTAAATATTACATCCCCATTTCACAGATGAGAGAACTGAGGCTCAGAGCTGGGATTCTCCCACCAGGTCTTGTGACTCCATACCCTTTCCCCCCCACACCAAGGTGCTCCCAAGTAGCAGTTACTCAGGAATTAGATGGGGAGTCTGGGAGAGGGTGTGGGACAGTTTAGGCAGAGGGCAACTTTGCCAAGACTTGAAGAGGGAAAGAGGATGGGCTGTCAGGAGAATGACGCACAGGCTGTAGAGAAGGATTGTGGGGCTCACATTGAGGCGTCACTCAGACCACAGGAGAAAGGAACGCAGAGGTTGGCAGAGATGCAACTACATTGGGCCTGTTGTGTGCCACACCTAGGCGTTTGGACTCAGCTGGGAAGTGATGGAGAGCTGTTCAGGGATTTTAAGCAGGGCAGTGGCAGGATCTGATTGGTGTGGAGCTCTCCAGCAGCCAATGCAGAGGCCGACTAGACTAGAGGTATTGCAGTTCTCATGAGATCAATGAAGCTGGAATGAGATCTTCCCCCCACCCCACCCCCAGCTCCTCTGGCTCAGGCATGGCTCCTCCCCAAACCCCATGCACATCTCCCCACCCCTAGGGCCATCGGCTTCCCCTGTGGTATCCTCCTCTTCATCCTCACCAAGCGGGAAGTGGACAAGAACCGTTTGAAGCAGATGAAGGCTCGGCAGAACATGCGGGCATCCAACACGGGCGAGTATGAGAGCCAGAGGTTCAGGGCCTCCTCCCGACATGCCCCATCTCCTGGAGCTGGGTCCGGGGTGCAGACCTGAGGAACACTGCAGCCCTTCCCTAGACTATTGACTGTGGCCTCCAAACTGCGAAGCCCTGTGGTTTTGGCTGCAATTCTGGTCTTTGCCTCTAAGGTCCACCAGAGGGCGCCTGAAGCCCAGTCTGCTGCCAGCCCCCAACCCCCCCCCCCCACCTCCCTGAGAAACCAGCCAAAGGCAAATAAAGTTATTGAGTGTTGGAGTGGAAAGGAACTGGGACTGGATTTTTGAGTCCCTAGGGACGGGAGGGGCCGAGGGCGGAGTTGGTTACTCATGTGTGCTCTGTCTCACAGAAGCATTCAGTGTTCCCCTCTTACTGGTTGGGGAAACCACAGAGTTCAGCAATAAGCCTAGGCTCAGGCCCTGGGGACCAAGCCCACAGAGCTGCTGGCCAGGAGGGTGGTGTCTCTCTCAGCTTTGAACAAATACAAACAAAAAATCAAAGAGGACATTGAGGGTGTGAAAGAAAAAAAGCACTAGTCATGGCTGAGCCCCAATGAGTCAACTGCTCTAGACCTCGTTTCGTTGTTTTAAGAGGTTTTTTTGGACTAGTGATTTCTAAGGCAGGGGACTGACATGTGAACCTGCACCCATCTCCCTGACCCAACTGCAAAATTGTCTATACAGGTACAGCTCTGTGGGGAAGAGTCCATGAACTTTTGTGCAGGGTCCATGATATAAGAAAGGTCACGTGCTCCAAGTGGTCCCCGCCAGACCCATTAATGCAGATTGAGTTTCCACCAGCCTTGTGCATCCATCACCAGAAGCACTGGGGCAACGTGTGTTTGGTATCTCAGAAAGGCGGGACATAGCAAGCTAGAATGCAAAGGCAGGACAGGGGTGCTTTGGGCAGAGCCAGACCGAAAGTGAAGAAAACCTGAGTAAGTGGGGTTTTAACTTCTAAACATAAAACTTTATTACATTTCTAGTTATGTCCTTTTATGGGATATACTTAGGACCAAGGACTTAACAGAGGAGTCCTAATTATACCCTTGGGCTGATTTGGTTTCCACCCCACCCCAAAGGGTGACCCTTGTCCCCCTTCCCCATTCCAGCTTGAGGCACTTGGTGTCATGAAGAAAGCAGTAGCTGGCCAGAGAGATGGGGTCCAAGTCTAAAATCCCTCTCAGGGCCCTCCTCAGTTTAGCAGAAGGAAAGAACACAGAAGCTTCCACAGGTGCCACAGTAGGGTTCCACAGCTCTCGGAATGGGTGGGGTACCCCCAGGCATTGTCCCTGCCCCAGCCCAGCCTCTTCATCCTGCTTACTTCCTGGCCGCACTGGTGACCCTACAAACCATCCCATCTCCTGACCTTCACCCCTCACTTTCTGCCTTGAGCATTCTTGAGCACAGGAAGAAGAGTCCCCTCTGACCAAAGATCTCAGAAGCAACCCCGACCCCCACCCCTGCCAGGCAGCTTTAGCGAATGGGGACGACATGGCTGCAATGGGCCTGCTTTCTCTGCCACCACAGTCATGAGGAAGCCTGCTCTGTATTGGCCACTATGCTTGACTTTGCTTGCTCTCATCTTCCTCCCCTACCCCGATCCCAAGTAAACAGTATATACATGCCATCATCAGAAGAGGAGCTGAAGCAGTGGGACCCACAGGCACAGGTCCCATACCTCCCTGAGCTGGGAAGTACCCAGGTTTGCCACAGGCATACAGGATAATGGCCTAAGAGTCCAGGAAGCTAGGGACAAAGCTCTGTTAGGGGTTGTGGGAAGAAACAGCCCCAGCTACCAGAAGCCTGGCAACAGTGGGAGGGGAAACCTCATCACCTTGAAGTCACTTCTACCTCCATATTCCCTTTTAGTTATAGAATAGGCTTTCATTGCTCCTCCCCGCTCCAACCCAGCAGTTAAGGAGAATTTGGTGCCACGTAGTGGGTGGAGGGAGAGGGCACATCTTCAGCCTCATCCCTGCCAAGAATTAGTCCTCAGTTCCTCCAGGCCCACCAGGTGGTATCCACACATCATACACAGCCAGAGAGGCCACCCACCCAGGGCAGAAAGGAAACTGGGCATATTACTTGAGGGGAAGGAAAGGGGTCTGTGGCCCCGACCCCGGTCATGAGGCACAGCCCTCTAGGGAAGGGAGAGCCCTGGGTGGAGCAGAACTGGGGGTGCTCTTTAATCGCGATTCCCCACCAGCTGCAGCACAAAGGTGAAGATATAGATGATGTCCGTGTAGATCTGCATGGCGCCAGTGATGTAGTCCTCTGGGCTGATGGTGTGCTGCCGATTCCCCAGGACCAGCTGCGTGTCGTAAGCCAGGAACTGCAGGGACAAGCGCGAGTGAGGACCCAGGGGTATGGTGCCAGAACTTGTTTCTGGTCAGCAGATCTGTCCCGGGAGCCTCCATGCCATGCAGCAGGGTGCTTAGGGGACACATTAATGGAAGGCACAACACATAGTCTCTACCTTCAAGCATCACAGTCTAGAAAGGGAGAGACACCCTGTCTCTACAGTCAGCCTGCTGAGTGTGCTACAGAGGCACTGGGAACAAGAGAAGGCGGGACTGCCTGGCAAATCAATGGAACCTCTTGACAGTGGGGAGAGGGAAGGGTAGTTGTGGCCACACTCCCTGCCTCCTGAGCAGCCTGAATTCATGCTCCATCCACTCAGTTCCTCCTCTTCCTCCCCTCAGCTCCCCTTCCCAGGGTGGGCAAGGCCTTACTCACCAAGGTGAAGCAGATGGCCCCCAGAGCAGCATAGAGCATATGAAGCCAGTAAATCTGGGGAGAGGGAACAGGGATGGTGTTAGAAACCTTAGCAAAGCATGGACCAAGGGAGGCTCAGTTCGTTTCCCCTGGGATTCTGGCATCCAGGTGGGTAGATCCAGGAAGCTACCTATGTGAAAGGACTACCTCTGCCTTCCAGATCCTGGAAGAAATTAAGAATGGTAACATATTTGGCAGAGAAAATGCAGCCCCTCCTCCCGTGGCCATATAAAAACCAATCTCCAAAGTGAGTTAGGGTACAAAAGTGTCTGGAGAAAATAAGGTGGTTGAGTTACAGCTCCGGGAGGGGTGGCTCAGGCCTGCTCTGGTTGAAGAGCCCTACCGCGTACCCCCCAGTCATGGCCAACCTCCAGGAGAGTGGTTCTTGCAGCCCAGCCTGGGAGGGACCAACTATAGCAGAGAGCTGGAAGGGAAGCCGCCCAACCACCTTGATGAACATCAGAATCAGAGAGTACCCCCAGGGCAGCCTTCCAGGTGCCTGTCCACAGAAGGACAGGGCCAGCCGATGGGCAAGTGCACAGGCAGCCCCCCTTCCAGCACTGTGCTCCCCTCTGCCATGAGGCTCCCCTCGGCTGAGTGGAATAAAAGGAGTTGGATACAGTGATCCCTAAGGTTCCTTCCGCCCCAGCCATCTTCTTGGTCCTCTGGGTTTCTCTCCCAGTCTGCCTGCCTCCTAGACTGGTCTCAGCCAGCAGACAGCTCTCACCCACTACTTCTCATAGGGGTTCCGTGGTGCCATCCAAGGCTTCAGGTGCTATGGCCCCTGGGGCTGTCCATCACTAAAGAGGAACTGTACCCTAAACCAAAGGATGGGGCTTCAGCACTGGTGCCTTCGCTAGTCGGGTGAGAGGTCCTGGAAGTCAGAGCCTACCCAGAGGCCCGTGGGGCCTGCTGCACTCGTTACACAGACAGTCTTCCCCAAGCACTGGGTTCGCTGACCCCAGCTCTCCTGAGACACTCACATATTGGAAGGCTAGCACAATGGCAGTGACAATCCCAGTCACCGTCATCGCAATTCCCAGGACACAGAAGAGGCCAGTGCACGAGGTGAAGTCCACCTGCCAGGGAGGAAGAACGAGGCTCCTGTCAGACAAGTGCCACGACCAGCAGCCCAGCAAGGGCATCCCCCAACCAGGGCATCCCAGCGCTGCCTCCTAGGGGACATGGGTGTGACAGTGACATTCTAAGGACAGACAGGAAGTGGCTTTGTAGGTGTAGCAGCTATGAAGGGAAAGGGATTAGGGTCTCTAAGGGAAATCCCCAGTGTGGGGGTCTGGGCCCTTCCAGGCCTGCTCAAGCCACAAGGGCCAGCTCTGTACAAGGAGAGGGGTGCCGGGCCAGGGAAGGGCCCTCGAGTCCCTCACCTTCGTCTGGAAGCAGAAGATGGTGACTGAGATGGACACCACAGCAGTGATGATCATTGAAATGATGACAGCTTTGGTCTGATACATACTGGAGGGAAGGAGAGGAGAGAGGCCAGGGGCATAAGCCACAGACAACTGACTTCAAAACCAACATTTCCAGAAGGACCCTGCCCAGAATGCCCCACGCAGAAGGCTGCCAGCCCAGGGACGCCCCACTCCCCCCTAACTCACACTTCCCTGACTACCTGGCAATGGTGCCGGTCATGAAGCCCATGGCAAGGGTCTGAGGGAAGGAAAGAGACAAAAGTGAAACTAAGAAGAAGAGAGCATGGCCACGGTGGAGTGTCAGAGCTGGGGGTAAATGTGACCGAGGAGACCGAGGCAGGGGTCAGGATGAGGTGACAGAGAGACCCAGAGACATCTTACCCAGTGGCATCGCCATCTCTTCCCGGGGACTAACCTTGTCCCTCAAACCATCTCCACACACCCCCTCCACCCTTCTAGACTTACAAAGATGGTCAGCAGGATGATGTTCCATGGGAAACGGCGTCTGCAGGGAAAGAGACCACGATTAAGTGACTTATCAGTCCTTTAGCAGAGGGAAGTTCTTGGCTCCGCTGCCTAGAGGATTAGGCCTTGACTTGGGGGAGGGGAGGCTGGCTCAGCCTTTGCTACCTGCTCAGGTGTTCTATGCAGGGACAACATAGAGCAATAGGACAGACCTGGGCTATGGGGCCACAAAGACCTGGATTCATTTGTAGCTCTTACACTATGCATATGACCGAGCAAGTTTCTCACCCTCTCTGAGCCTTGGGTTCTTCCTAGTCATCAAATGGTTAGAATGGCACATATCTTGCAGGGTTGCTGTAAACATAATGGCTAAGGTACTTTATTTCTTTTCCTTTTTTTTTTTTTTAAATCAAATCATAAGAGAAAGTTTAACCAGCTCAGCTGAGTAAGCGCAGGAAAAGTTACCGAAGCAAAAGACGGGCCCTTAGACCTTAGGAGGGAGAAAGGCAAAGGTGTGGCGCCTGGCGGGCCATACGAGGAGGAAAGGAAAGGCGCGTGGGCCAGGTGCTTTGTACACACCTGAAAGTAGCTGCTATCGTCATTACTGCTTGTAAGTCTCCATCCAGCTGCTATAAGGAATCCCCTTTCTTTCCACCAGATTTGGCCCCACTCCTGCCCCCTGCCATCCCTTCTCGTTGTCTAAGTCTCAGGGACTCACCTGGGTCCCTCGCAGCAGGCAAGGGTCATGTAGGTAGCCAGGAAGACAGCACTGGGGAGAGAGACAAGAAGCAGTCCGCGGGCCTGCTCTGCTCCTCAGCCCCTCCTGGTCTGGCCTGGCCTGGCAGCGCTCAGCAGGCCCGCAGAGCTGTTTGGAATCTGAGCAAGATCACCCCAGCCATGGGCGCTGAGAACCTCTGTTACTGGGGGGCCCGGAAGAGAGCAAAGGAGGCCGTAGCAGACAGGCCAACAGAACACGGAGACGTTTGGGCTGTAGGCATGCGTGTTGCCTGTTCCCCACCCCTGCTGCTGCCACTCCTCGCTGGGTGGCACACACCCACAGCCCAACACAGATGGCAACCTGGAGAGCCCCTCTCAAAAGTAGTGGGTCCCTGCCCTGAGAAGAGCCGGACAGTTGCCACCCCTCCTCCCCTTGCTCCGAGCAGAGAGGAGCGCAGACTCACTAGGATATGTAGTAGACAGCCACGTTCCTCCTCACAAACTCGCCGACTGGCTGCCTGTGGAGCAGGACAGGACAGAGGAGTCACAACCACTTCCTCTAATCGCCCACACCCAACTCTTGTTCCAGTCCACCTGCGTAGAGGGCCCTCTCCCACCCCAGCTCCTGGCAGGTGCCCAGAGCAGGCCCAGGAGAGGCCCAGAGACTCACACAAAGGTGAAGATGGCGATGATGGCCACTGTAACGAGCAGCTGGATGGAGATGATGCTGTAAACCTGGAACATAGACGGGGTCACCATCGCACAGCCCTGGCCTCTCCCCGGGAAGCAGCCAGCCCCCCAGACCAAGGAGCCCAAAAGACTCTCCTCTTCCCCTGTCTATTAGTGGTGGGCAGGGCCTCCTTAATTTTGAAGGGACCACTCTTTGTTTTCACTTGAGAGCCCTCCCTGCTGCAGCCAGGTGGAGAGGCCGGCTCAGGTACTATAGACACCTCAGAGCTGACTGCCACCTCCAGCTGCTCCTTGACACGCCCATCCCAGCCTCAGTTTACTGCTTACTTCCCCTGCCTCACTGCACGACCAGTGCCCTGCACTCCACATGTGCAGCAGTTCAGGCCAGCATTTGTCAGGCTTCTGTCTACTCTGAGCAGGGTGCTGTGCAGACATGAGGTGGGGGAGGGAGGGTAGGCTACGATCATTTCTGGCTTTGAGTTACTACAGTCCAACAGGAGAAAGAAATCTGGGGAGGGCAGCACGCTTTGCAGAGCCTGCTGAGATTTTCCCAGACTGCCTCTGCCCCCAACCCCAAATCAAGGTCATGGAAAGAGGAGCAAAAGGTTGGGGAACAGGGGTCAGAAGAGTGCAGGGCTAGAGAGAACCTGGAAGGCAGCAGCTATTTCCGTGGGAATGATTGGCCCATGGCTAACAGTGCCCCCCTTTCCCACAGCCCAAGGGCCCCGGGTACACCTGCCTCCCAGCCCAGATCTCACCTTTCGAATGAAGGTGTGTCGGACTTTCACATCTTCCCACTCTCCAGACCCAAAGTTGTCACTCACTGCTCTCTCGCCGTCATAGCCTGGGCCTGGAGACAGAGCACATATGACCAACTGGGAACAGGTGGCCTTAATCCCAAAGCCTCTAGGACATTTTCTCAAACAGAGACTCAGGTATCTCTAGCCAAAAAAACAAGTGTTACAACTTGAACTCCTCGTCCAAACTAGGCGCTCTAGATGCCCACAGAGGGACCCAGAGCTGGCCTGCCCTTTGGAGCCATGAGTCCCTGACATGAAGGAGCTTAGGTTAGAAGCATCCCCATCAGCATGCATTCATTGAGGGCTCCTGGGTGAGGGTGCCCAGCCCACACCTGGGCACTCTGGTCTCTGCCCAGCAAGAGGTCTTGAATCAGTGAGGAAGCCAGGCAGGCGCATGGCTTGGAGCGTCAGCCAGAAGAGCTGTGGGGTCAGAGCAGGAAACCCGGAGATAGCAGGAGGAAAAGGAAGGTAGAAACACAGCACGTGTGTGTGGAGGGTGGAGAAGAGTGTGGACTCGGGGCAGGAAGCGTGCCTGATGCACTGACACCCGCTCCGAACAGCCGAGCACGGGGCTGGCTGTGCTCCAGGACTCCAGAGATGCTGCCGGCCTCTGGGCATTCCTTGAATGCCTCCCGGGGAACTGCCTTCAAAATCCACTCGGGGGCTGCTGAAGAAGTCTCACTGCCTTCCTATCTCATCTCATTTCTGACCAAAGGGTGAATTTACTTGCCAAGGCAGTTACCACGCATCCAAATAACTTCTGGATGTTTGCAAAAATCAGATGTTGCCTTAAAGGACGAGGGTTTGTCAGCACCAAATTTGAAAGAAAAAAAAAAAAAAGCGCCTCAGATTCCCCAGGGAGAAAGGAAACTGGGTGGGTGGCAACTGCCCAGTTAGGAATGGCCTCCTAAGGCAGCAGCTCTGAAGTAATGCACCCAGTCACTTTCTCGTGTGATGTAATTTCCGGTGTGTCTCATGGACTCGGTCTCCCTGCTGAATAAAGGGGCTACCGGGCGGTCCGAGGGCCAGGTGCTGAGGGGAAAAGTAGGGAGGCAACAGAGATGGAAAACGGAGGGAGGAAAGATCGGATTAACAGGAAGCTGAACAGGAAGGAAAGGAGGTGGCCTCATGCCCTGTAAGTGCCCCCCCCACGCCCCCAACCCCCCTTGAAGGACTCACCGTAGTTCATGGGCATCGGGTGGATGGGGGGCATAGGCTGTGGGTAGCCAGCAGGGTGACCATAGCCAGGCTGTGGGTAGGCAGGGTAGGCAGGATACCCACCAGGCAAGACAGACGGCTGCCCATAGCCCCCCTGGGGGAGAGGGTACAGGGGGTTTCGGTCCTCATACGGAGGTGGAGCACTGGGGTTGGACATGGCCGCTCAAGGACTGAGGGGGGGACCCCAGCTGCTGGGACCTGAAACGGGAGATGAGGAAAGCAGTCGTGAGTGCCCAGGCCCAGTGCACTCAACCCCAGCCCAGGTCACCTCTGTGGAAGGAGACCCTCACATTTCCTCTCAATCACAGTGTGTCACTCTCTGCCCACAGACCATCCTCCCCATCGCCACAGACCCCTGCCCCTCGCCTTCACACCAGCTTTCTGTCCACAGCCCTCCTCACTGTGCAGCGTCCTGCGGGGGTGCCCAGTGGGGGTGGGGAGGACAGCAGGAGCCCAGTGAGATCCCTGGGCATCAGTCAGGTAAGCAAGAGAAGCACGGGCCTGGGAACTCCTGTGATCATTTAAGAAAACCTTCTAATGACCAGGGAAGAAGCCTGGTGGCCCAGCAAAGCCTGGTGAATCACAGGGCCAGCTGGGACCCGCTGAAGGGGTCAGCCCAGCCCCCATGGCAGCTAGCAGCAGTGCCAGGCCTGAAAGGCTGAGCTGGGGAGGAGCCAAGGCCCAGAGCGGAGGGTGGGGGAGGAGGCGGAGAACAACAAGCCAGCCCCAGTGCTGGAGCCACCAGGCCCAGAGTGGGAGGGCAGAGGGCCCACAGTGTCAGACTGAGTCCAGGGACGCCCTGAGGCCTGGGGGAGTGAGTGCACCAGAGCTGGGAGGCGGTACTAAAGGGCAGGCCCGAGACAGGACTTTCTGGTTCCTTCAGTAACAGCCGTGGCATGTCAGATGGGCGTGTGGCAGCCTCTGCCACTGCTGTCTTCATGGCCTTCCCAGGGAATGGGTACTGCTTGCAGGGCCTCCAAGGCCCCTGGGAGGGGGAGACACACGTTTTGAACCCAAGTCTCTGTTATCCCTGCAATTCCTGCCTGTCTCCCCCCAGGGGCAGTGGCTAGCAGGGAAGAGAGAGCAGAGACTCATGCTACAAGGCCCAGTCAGTACCTTCTCTGCAGGAGGAAAAGCCCCACGGTCAGGGGAAGGCAGAGGAGCAAGGCCCCAGGCGCTCAGTTCAGATGAGGCCCAGAGCAGGGAAGTGATTCCCCAGGATCACAGAACTAGCAGGTTAATGGCACCACCAGAATGGAGGCGTTCAGGGTCCTGGGTATGGGTCCTCTCTATTATGCTGTGTTCTTTATGCCTCTTAAGCCAAATAAATGTCCTTCGGGCCTGGTGTGCCCCTCTGAAGTGGCGGAGATGGGGGCTCGGAGGAGCTAAGAAGGAGGACCCGGGAAAGCCCTGGGAAGGCCCCTATTAGGAACAAGCCCTGAGAGTCCGGGCCTCTTGACAGGGCCACCACCTCCCCCCTGAGCATCTCCCAACGGTCAGACCTTTAGGATCCCACAGGGAAGAAGCAAACACAACACCCCCCCACCCCCCCACCCCCCCCTGTCCAGGTCAGCAGACAGCCTCAAAGCCTCTGCTGGAGGGAAGGGAGAACCAGCTTTTGAGAGCACCTGCACAGTTCAGGGATCAGATAAAGGACTGTCTTATCTCTTCTCTCTTATGACAAGTGGGATAATAGAGAGAGAGGAAGGGGGCAGGGAGGGGCAGGGAGGAGGGATTGAATAACAGGCCAGGTCTCTAAATGGGTTGTTTTGAGGAAAGCTGTTCTCCATCTTCCCACAGTAAATGAACCAGCACAGCAAGAATGTGTCAGGTCAGAAATGAGAAAGATGTCCCTGGCAGTGAGGGTGTGACACAGCAAACCAGGGCATCAAACATGGGCTCGTGGAGACGGCTCTGCACCACAGAGTAGAGTGAACTGAGGACGTGGGAAGGAAAGGACAAGGGGGACTAAAAACTGAGTGTTGTGAGTGTAAGAAACTGAGATATTAACAGTTTGGGGGTTTATATAAGGGTGAGAAAATATTCGTAAGTACTTATAATATGTGACTGTCCTTAACAGACTTTTTAAAAAGAAAGAAAAACTGAGGTCCCCTCCCATGAGGCAAGAGGCTCCTTCTCCCTATACTCCTCTCTTTATCCCTCCAAACCCCCCCTTTTAAACTCCACCAAGAGAACAGAATGGTGGCCTCTTTGCAGGAAGAGGGACGAGCAGGTCACCTTTCGAGTCTGGTTATCTGTCATTATTACCATTATCCCAGCACCCGGAGCCCATCTGACGCCCACCATCCGGATGGCGGTACACAAGTGAACAGGCTGAACACAGCCCAAGAGGCACTGGCAAGAAAGGCCCTGGGGTCAGAAGCTCCAGCTGAGCCACCAAACAGTGTCACCAGCACCCAGTTCTAGCGCCTCCTTAGGGGTGCACCTCTGTGACATGAGCTGAGTGGACCAGACGATCTCCGAGCTCATTTCCAGCTAAAACAGACTGGAATCCTGTGACCTCCCTGAGAAGCTAGGCTGTGTGGCACCAGCACTTTGGCTGGTCAGCCACCTGCCCGCCCCCCTTCCTCCTTCCTCAAAGCAAAGCCGGATAAACAGGTCCCTCCCCAGACTAAGGGGTGAATCAGGGAGAGCAAGGCCAGCCTTAGACGGGCCACCAAGACTCCAGGGTTCCAGCAGAGCAGGCTGCTGACTCATGAGGACTCCCTCCACACTCCCACCCCTCCCCCTGATTCTTCTGGCTTCAGAGGAATTCACCAGCAGATATGCCTTCTGGGAACACAGCAGGTCACAGTCCAATCTGTGGGGCCTCGGCCACCAGCCCATGCTCACCAGAGACCGGCACTGACCCTTTCACCTCACTATGCCTCTGTTTCTCCACCTGGAAAGTGGGTTGAACACTAGAATAGTGTCCTCCACAGAGCTGTAAAAATTAAATGAGAAAATACTCATAGAATACTTAGAATGGTGCCTGATCTCTGATAAACAGTAAATGTTGCCTATTTTTGTAATTCTTTTTTTTTTTCAGATTTTATTTATTTACTTTTAGAGAGGGGGGAAGGGAGGGAGAAAGAGGGAAAGAAACATTGATGTGCAAGAGATACATCGATCAGTTGCCTCTCACACACCCCCAACCGGGGATCAAACTGGCGACTTCTCAGTTTGTAGGCCAGCACTCAAATCCACTGAGCTACACCAGCCAGGGGCTACCATTTTTAGTTATTATTTCATTAAATCCTCAACATAGCCCAACATGGTAGATAATGTCATTATCCCTATTTCCGAAATAAGGAATAGAGGCTTAGAAGAATTAAGCCAGTTGCTCAAGATTACTTAGCTAGGGTGTGAGGGAGTCAAGATTTGAGCTCCAAGACCTGCTCCAGAGCCCATGCTCTTAAGAGTCCCTGCTCAGATCCCTCGTTCAAACACCCCATCTATTCAAACTTCTCCTAGTTTCCCATCTAAGACCCTCCTCAAATGACAACAGAAGGGTGACACAGCAAGTGGGTTCAGAACCATTCAGCCCCTTCCATAACCCCCAAGTTCCTCAACCCTGTGCACCCGCCAGGAGGAAAAGACAGTCTGTCAGAGACAGGAATTCTTTCACATTCTTACTAAATGCAACTCACACAGGGCATGCCCAACCCCCTCGCCTTACCAACCAGACAGCCACAGCACAAGGAGGCAGTGACCTGCCCTTGGTCACAAAGCTGGGCCTGGGGTTGGGACTACTTCCCAGATCTCTGGTGCAGAGGCCTGGGCACAAGAGAGGGAGAGTGTGCAGGCCCATCAGGGCAGTGGCTGAGCTCAGCCACACACACCTCTGAGCAATGCCAGATGAGCAGGAGCCTTGGGCTCAGGGCTGCTAGCGTCGGCAGCTTCTGCGCTTGCTCCCAGGCTGCTACCCGACTTACATGACAGCCCTGGACACCTCCTCATAGAGACCAGCTAGAGATGAGGTCTGGGGTTGGCACTGGCCCAGGTAGTAGGGAAAGAAGGAAGTGGTCAGTGTTTACTTTCCCAGTTATGACTAAAGATTGGAGCCAGAGAAGAATGTAGAGTTGAAAGAGAAGGAGGGGAAAGAGGAGGGAAGCAATCCAGAGACAGTGAGGATGATTCATGCCCAAAGCCTAGAAACCAGGTCATCTGGGCAGTGATTGGAGGGGCTCGCAGTCTCCAGGGACTAAAAAAGACTGTTTAAGGTTCCCCATGGGAAGCCGGAAGTTTCCTAAAACACAGTGAGCATTCAGCTTCTACTGGCTACACTCCAGTGTCAGGGAGCAAGACTGTTCCACTTGCAGGCAGCTTGAATCACTAGAACATTCTTCCTTACAATGCCTGTTACCAAGACGTTCAGCCTCTGCCCCGTGCTCGCCATGTAACAGATCTAAGTTTGCTCCCCTCTCTCCAGGCCCCGAGCCCTCATCGGGAAGGAGCCAGAGCCTCTCCTTTCTCCTGCAGGACCCCCAGACCCAGCCAGCACAACAGCAGGAGCGGGTGGGCTCAAACGCAGGATTTGTTGGTTGTCAGGGTTTTCAAGTGCAGCCTTGGGGAAGCATTTCTTTCCCCTGGTAGTGTGGCTGCCATGCTCCTAGCCAAGTGAGGTCCAGGCTCAGGCTCCCCTGGGGGGGCGCCTGAAGGGTTAAGGCTCTGGAATCTGCAGAGGCCTGCGCTTCTGGGGTTACAGCAAAAGGGTGTGTGTGTTGGAGGGAGGGGCGGAAAGGAGCAGCTGACTGGTCCAGGCAGCGTGCCCTCCTCCCTGCCAGGAATGGATGCCCAGAGCCGAATGGAAAGAATAGCTCAGAGTGCACATCTCAGGAAACCCCACCCAGCAGGCGCAGGAGGGCACCCCCTGGCCCACTGTGACCAGGTCTCTTATAACAGTCTCATTACTTCCCTCTTCCTTTACCTACCCAGACCGCCCCCTAGCTATCCCCTGCCACCCCTCCAAAAAAACCCACTTTACCCTCATACCCCAGCACATAACCACCAGGGCAGACCAATAAAAAGATACACCCAAGAGTGTCTGGGCAAGTCACCAGGCCTGATGCACACGGACCAAGGGGCCCAGAATCAATTTATCCTTTTGTCCGCCTGGCCCCTGGGATTAATAGGATGATGCTGAGCGGATCTAAATACTGAAACATCAGAGCTGGAGTGGACTTTAGAAATCATCTAGTCATCTAGTCATTTGACAAAGAAACCCCAGAGCCAATAAATTTCCTGCCTCAGCCCATGACAAGCCCTCTGGGTCATGGGTTTGGAACTTCATTCCCAGCCCTGCTCACTGTCTGAGAACTCAGAAACAGAAGGCAGCACACACACCCATGAGGCGGAGCCAGAACAATCCACCCATTTCCCCAGTTCCCTGTGTCCTCCTGCTCAGAATCAGATTAAGAAGTCATGACTTCCTTCCCAGCCTCCATCTCTAGCCAGGGCGGCCTCTGTCCAGTCAGAGACTTGAGAGAAGTGGCCCCTGTCTCCAAGGAAGGGGGAGCTGCCCTGGAGAGCAGGGAGGACTCAGGCATCCACAGCTGCCCCATCACCCTTTCTGAGGGCAGAACTGGGCCATGGCGTGGGTAATCTCAAAGACCCCAGACAAGTCAGTGCTCAGATGGCCTGGGAGTGCAGATCAGGGGTGAGGACACCACTAAGCAGGCAGGGCAGGAAGAGAACCGCTTGCAGTAAGTAGGAAGTACTGTGTACTTAGGCACAGAGGATCCTCACAGCAGCCCTATGACAGGCATATTCTTATCTCCACTCTACAAATGACAAAACTGAAATTCAGAGGAAAACAGATCTAAGGTCCTATAGCAGGCAAACAGCAGAGATGGGTCTGAACCCAAATCTGATGTCTGATTTTACACCTGCCTGGAGCAGATGCCTCTGAGACACCCCCGCCAGTCACCTGTGTGATGAGGTCAGCACCCAGGGCACGATGAGGTAGAAAATATCTGCTGCTGATAAGCAGTCCCTTTCCCCTTATAGAAAGTCATCCAGGCCAGAGCCCTGGTCCTGACTCCTCTGTGTGAGTAAGGATAGGCCACTTCACATCTTGGACTCAGTTTTATCATCTGTGAATAAGTACACTGAACCAAAAGATCGAAGTCCATGCCAACTCTAACAGTCTCTGATTCTGAATGAAGAGCCTAACCAACCAGAGCATACGGCTTCAGGGCAGAATGACCTACTTCCTGAAGAATTTAGGCTAAGGTTGCTACTCATGTTAACTGGTCTGGGGGACTATTTGCAGAGGCAGAGGCATGTGGCATGTTCTGGGTATGGGAGTGGCCCTAACCCTCTGTCCTCCCAAATTGCCCCTATAGTGCCCTCTGGACCCTTTGGTCAGCATCTCCTAGGGGCTCATCACCCCAGAACCTGCAGAGAAATACAGCAGCACTAGAAAAGAAAGAGCAAGGCAGAAAGCTAAGAGCCCTAGGTTCAAGTTCTAACTCGACCACTAACTGGTCTCCTTTTCCCCCAAATCAGCCCACATGAGGGAGAGGTGGAGAGGCTCGTTACCCAGAACCAAGAGAGTTGAGAGCTAGAATCGCCAAGCCAGGCATTTCCCGGACTGCTCTTAAGAACACTTCCCCAGAAGATGGGAATGATGAGCTCTGAAAACAGATCAGTCTAAGACACTTTCCATATTCCCCTTTGGAAATTCACAAGGCACAAAGCCACTGAGAAGTCCTGCAGTAAGCAAACCTGTTCAACTTTGTTGAACCCAGTGTTCCTTCAAACTTTCTTAAGCTTGAAACATTTTTGTCAAAATACATTTAATTAGCCCTGGCTGCTGTGGCTCAGTGGATTGAGCCCCGGCCTGCAAACCAAAAGGTTGCTGGTTTAATTCCTAGTCAGATGCCTACTCAGGGCACGTGCCAGGGTTGCAGGCCAGGTGCCTGGTTGCAGGTGTGCAAGAGGCAACTGATTGATGTTTCTCTTGCACGTTGATGTTTCTCTCCCTCTTTCTCCTTCCCTTCCCCTCTCTCTCTAAAAATAAATAACATCTTTAAAAAACACACACACACACACCTAATTAATAATATCCTATGGAATGCTGACCAGGCCACCTTTGATTTACAGGTAGACTCAACCCAGAGAATAATTTGTGTCCTAACACCTATCTTTTTTTTTAATTGACGTATAAATGACATAACATTATATAAGCGTCAGGTGTACAACATAATAATTCAATATTTGTATATAATGCAAAATGATCACACAGTAAGTGTATAGTTATCATCCATCACCATACAAACGTACAGATTTTTTTCTTGTGAAAACAACTTTTAAGATTTCCTCAGCAACTTGCAAACATGCACTACAATATCATTGACTATCCAACTCCTCATATCTTAAAACCCCTGTCCTTATACACAGCCCCTCGAAACAGTCAGATTAAGTACCAGGCATGCCTGGATCCTCTGCAAGAGTCCTTCCTCTCCTCCCCCTACTCTACCCAGCTGCTATCATAACCTCCACAGTGGGATCTGCCAAGGGCTGGGTGACATCCCCAACTAGCATCGAACCAGGAGGCTGGCATCCCCTGACATCACCTTAATAGAACAAAAAAAAAAAAAAAAACCACACACACAAATCATTACACACAAGAATAAGTACTCATTCTTAACTTCCTCCCTGACCACTGTATTGAGTACCCTCTAGGTACCCAGCACTGTGACCTGTGGAACTTCTGAATACCGTTTCTACTTCAAAACAAAACGCAGGTTTTGGCCTAGAATTCCAGAATCTTAGGGTTGGAAGATTCTGTCAAGGCCATCCCCTCCAAGGAGTCCCCAACAGAATACTCCAGAAATCCCACATCACATTGCCAGAGACCTTCTTCCCAGAGAGCTGTAGGAGCTTCCACTCTGTGGCCCTTCGGTGCAGCCCTCTGAAGTCACACAGGTGCGTGTGTCCCTTCTCAGGGGCTTCTGCCCAGGGTGAGAAGTTTGGGGGATCCAAGTGCTCTGAGGTGCTCAGCTTCCAGCTGAGGCCCCCATCCCCATGGGAGGAGGCTAAGCTGAGGTGGCTGTTACGTCAGCTCATGACACGAGGGTCTCCCCACACTTAAGGTGCAACCCATCATTACCTCTCTGATGTGCCCATTTTTACAAGTGAGGTCCTGAGATCATGGCATAAGAAGACAGAGGAAATCAAGGCCCTTGACACTGTGTGGTCCCACCACTTTTTTCTAAGTTACAAACTGGGTCCCTGGGTCCTCACGACTGGAGAGACAGGGAAAGCAGGCAGGTGAGAAGTATGACTGCCAAAGCAGCCCCAAGGAAGCACGTAGCTCCTCTGCCACCACTGACTGGCCAGGCCAAAGGCGCTGGCTTTGAAACCAAAGCTCACCAGTGAGATGAATATTTCAGAGCCCCAGAAAACTGGACACCTGAGGGACCTTCCATGACATGGGGCTCTGACCCTGGTTCCCAGGCCTACCCCCACTTACCCCATGTCCAAGCTCCTCAGGTAGAACCCCACCAGCTAGAGGCTGAGAGGGGCTGCAGACCCACCCCACCCCCACCCGTGCAAGAACCGATGCAGAGATGCCAAGCCTCCCAGCATTCTTCCCCTACTTGCCTCCCACTGTCCCCGGTCCCCACTTGTTTACCCCTTTCCCATTTTCCTACTGGCTTTTTTTTTTTTTTTTTTTTTCATCAATAGCCTACTGGCTTTTTATTCTGACCCAAAAAGGCCAGGCAGAAAACAATACTTCCCCTGTAGCTTTCTGAACGGAGCCTGCGGGAAGTGGCGCGAGCAGGCAAAGTGAGGCAAAGCCGTCGTTGGTGACAGAGGCGGCCGCTTCCCCACCCCAAAGGCGGGGGCTTCTCACTGTTTCCACCCTGTCTCTTTCCCCCGCTCACTAGAGTACTCCACCTGTCTACCCCACGGCTGGCAGCAGGGACAACCTGAGGCCAGGGTGAGTCCTGTGGCACCTCCCGCTCTCACCAGGTGAGGGCCCTCATTTCCACGCACAGCTCACCACTCCGGGGCTGGCACTGGGGACACGCCCTGCGACAGGCACGCGCCAGGAAGAGGGGCACATGACACCCTCAGACCCTGGCCCGCTCGCCGGCGCCCACAACCAGCCGCTGGGCTCTCAAGGATAAACAGGCGACACTCGTCTACCCCACGCGCACCGGGGAAGCAAAACTCCAACAGAGAGCGCGACAGATCCCCGTCCTGGCACCGGCTCTCCGCACGCTCCGATAAAGTTTGGGGACCCGGCCCAGCACCGCCCCAGCCCTGGCTCAGTCCCCGCCAGCCCGCAGTCCCCCACTCCCGCCGGCCGCGGCCCTTTGACTTGCCTGGCCGATTCGGAGGGTGTGTTCCCGGCCTCCAGGCGTCGCAAGTCCCGCACCGTCCGCTCTGGCCTGGCCTGGGATGAGTTGCGCTGGGCTGGGCTCCGCGCCCCGCCCCGTCGCGTAGGCCCCCGTGGGGCGGGGTCACCGGGCGCTGGGGTCCGCCCCGGGTCCCGCCCGCGGCCGCCTGTGGCCCTGACGAAGCCTCTAGTATTTTCTAATTTAAAGGCAATACGTACTTATTGACTGAAACTTAGAAAACACGAACATACAGGATGAAAAATACGTCATTCCACCCCCTCCCGACTGCCAGCGGGAAGCGCTTGCTTTTGGTGCTTCTTTGCCTTTATATATTTTACTTATTTTCCTAGAGTGAGGTCCCGTTATGTAAGTTTTGTTTATTGCTTTTCTTTTACTTAGTATTTTATCACAAGCATTTTCTTGTCACTAAGGATTATTCAAAAGCACACTTTTAATGCCTCAAATATCCTCTCACATAGCTATGCTGATTTATTAAATCAATTACGTACTGGACAACAAATTGTTCCCCATTTTTTCATTATTAGATATAGTCTGTGATGAACATCTTAGACAATTCTAAGGTTTTAAGCCAAGTGCACTTTTTAGGTTTCAAACTTCAGACATCCAAGGTGGAACTTAGAATCCCTGTCCCCGGGGGCCGGGACCTTTCCTGCTCAAAGTTGCTTCAACCAGGAAAGCAGCCGTTAAAAGAGGCCTGAACTGAGATGTAAATTACTACTGACCCGGCACAGCCTCGGGCGGAGGGGTTCGCGCCCCTCTCTCAACCCTCACAGCCACAAGCTGAAGGAGGCCCTAGCGCTCCCACCTTAGAGATGAGGAAACGGGCGCTGGGAAGTTTTGAAACTTTGCCTATGTTTGTATAGTTCCAAAGTCCATGTTTCTTTCTTTACACCGAGGCTGCCGCGGCTGGTGGCTGAACAGCTTTATTGAAGGTGCTTATCTCTTGCTAATAGCTACAGATCAACACTACCACTGAAGGTCTTTCACAGCCTGATTACCCTTTTCCTTTTTCCTTTTTGAATGGATGAGGGTTGACTTGACAAAACACATCTAGAAATGAACACAGCTAGAAGACCAGGACAGCTGGAGCGATTCCTGATTCCAAACCCATCTCTAAGCACTCTTCCTGACGTCATTATCCCATGTGGCCAGTCCAGCTCTCTCACAGAGCAAGGCTTAGGATGGAAGGGCCCAGCACTTAATGGGAGCACAGTCAGCATTAGTGAAAGCAATGTTTTACTGCTATGCATAATAAGCAAAGTTGCCTCTTAGACTGTATATTTCAAACCAATCAAAATAGAAATGTTTTAAATTGCTTTCCCCCCTCCACACACACCGTATGTTTATTTGTACAGATGGATATAACTAAATTAAGAGTTACTTAAGGGGACTGACTGGTGGACATCATGGTGGGCAAACTCCCCCAGTCACCCCAGCCCTTAAATGTAAATTCAGTTCTGTCAATGTAAGAAACATCCAGATCTGTAAGAATTTTTATGAGTTTATTTGAACCAAACTGATGACAATTGCTAGGAAACTAAATTTCAACGGATTGAGAAAATGCTCCAGAAAATAGCAGTTTTACCACTTATTTTATACATTATAATCAAAGAGGAAGATGTAAACGGGTTACATGAAATTCATTGGTGACAGATTATGGAGGTGGGAGAAAGCAAAGCAGGGAAACCTTGGGGACTGCATAAAAGTAAAATGAACTGACACTTCTTTTACATAGGTGGGTACAGGATAGTTAAGTCAACAATTAACACGATAACAATAACAATGAGGGAATTTGTGGTCTCTGCTCTGGTGGTTATGCTTTGAAGGGGCTGGGGAATTACTTTGTTATTCCAAAAGCTTGTTATCAGGTATGTTAGTCTAGATGCAAAAAGAGACAGACTCAGTTAAGGTGAAGAGTGAGTGACCTTTGTTAGGGAAAAAATTCTGTTCAAGTACTGTTCTAGGACATGACTACCCACCATGAACCAGTTGGTTAGAAAGTTTTTATTTCAGACCATCCTATGTGGTTACTTTCTGTCTCTGAGTTTGTAAGGCCGCCACGCAGGCCTCCCCTGAGCTTGTCAGGTTTAGCATGTGACCCCTTTTTCACCCACAGTTCCTAGGGGCAGATGTCCTCATTTCAGGAAGCTTCCTGCCAAAGCATGAGGTCACCAGCAAGAGTTCATGGAGCAAATACAGCTCTGCTTAGTTTCAGTCTCCCCCTTGATCACAGCATAGAGCCCTAGGTGAACCCTGCAGAATCTGGCCAGATCTCCTGATGTCCATTCATGCTCTCTACACGTTGGCACATCCTTCAGAAAGCACCCACCACTTTCTAGAACTTACAGCGTGGAGACATCTCCAAGGAGATTTGTTTTCCCGCCAGCAATCACACCTGCCCATGGGAAAGTGGAATGTGGGGACACACACAGACAAACCACACGAGGCTTGCTGCATGCCCTTTCTCCTGAGCCCATTTTCTGATCATTGGATCAAGGTTCTAGTCCTAAAAGAACATCTGAAGCACCAGGCCCAGAGTGCCAGTTTACAATAAATGATCACTAAATGGCCTTCTTCTCTTGACCCCTTTTTAATCCTGTGTCATGGTAAGAAGTGTCCAAACCTGTAGAGAATTTTTATGAGGTGATTTGAGCCAAACTGACGATAATTACCAGGAAGCAAAATCTCTGTGGATTGAGAAATGGCAGTTTTGCAGCTTATTTTATACATTAGAATCAAAGGAGATGTAAGAAGGTTACATGAAATCTATTGATGGTAGATTAAGGGGAAGGGAGGAAGCAAAGTGGGGAAAACTCTGGGACTTGATAAAAGATAAAACTAAAAGCTAAGCCGGAAAGAGTCGCCCTTCTTTTACTAGGTGGGTATAGGATAAAAAACATTTACAGCACATAGAGATGGTATGCAGGAAACAAGATAATATGAGGCTTCTGTGGTCTGGTGCTCAGGTGGGAGACTGTGCCCTCAGGGGTCTGAAAAAGGAGATTATTACTCTGACATTCCAAAGGTCTGTTATCCTGGATGCAAAAAGACAATAGACAGGCTCGTTTAAGGTAAAACTGCCCTTTGTTAACGAAGCAACAGGCCCAGGATGTGATTGTCCTCCACCCACTCACTTTTTGTTGTTGTTCATCTATTTACTCAACTGAACATTTATTTATTTACTCATTTCATACCACTGACTCAGATTCAGAGGTTTCCTCAGAGCAAGGGCAGTGAGAAGTCAGATTTGGGGGCTGACCCCCAGAGCCAGAGATCCCTCCATGAATTTTTATGTTCAGACCATCCTCTGTGGTTACTTTCTGTCTCTGAGTTTGTAAGGCCGCCATGCAGGCCTCTCCTGAGCTTGTCAGGTTTAGTATGTGGTCCCTTTTTTATTCACACCTGGTATAAAAGGGACAAAGGCCTGGTCAGTAAGACCCTTAGCAGATTATTAACCAAACCTCTACTTTCTACCAAGCAGACCAGAAATTTCCAATTCTGAAGATGTCAAACGGAAAAGAATACAGCCCCTGACCCCAAGAAACTCATAGTCTAAGGGCAGTGGTAACAGGTCAGATAATGATACTGTTGTGGATTTGGCAAGTGCTGTGATAAAGAAGTTGTTCATTTGGTTCTGCAGGATCCCAGAGGACAGAGCTCCTGACCCAACACGGGGCGGGGGTAGGGTGTTTCAGGAAAGGCTTTCTAGGGGTTGTAATACTTGATTTGAATGTTAGTGGGTGCTTAAGAATCAACCTAGCCACGGAAGGGGCAGGGAAGAACACTCTCCAGGTAGAGGGAACAGCATCCAACGCATAGGGCTTGGGGCCTGTGGTCCCAACAGTCTGGGACTGTGCAGGTGAAGTTGGGTGCAAGTGGTAATAAACAGACTGAACAAGGAGGCAGGGGGCCAGGAATTGAGATTTTTGCCCGGAGCGCAATGGGAAGGAGCCATGTGTCCGTCCACAACCATCTGGTGGGAAGTTGGAAGGGTAGTGGGAGGTGTGGCATTGCCCATAGGGTACAGTTACCAGCTTCAGCAAATAAAGATGAGAATGCCCATGTTGACGTACGAAACCTCCAGATCTGTAGAGAATTTTTATGAGAGTCTATTTAAGCCAAACTGATGGATATGCTGGGGAACAAGGTCTCAAATGCTCTGGAGTTTCTTTTTTAAAGATTTTATTTACTTATTTTTAGAGAGAAGGAAAGGGAGGGAGAAAGAGAGGGAGAGAAACATTGATGGGTGAGAGATACATCAGTTGGCTGCCTCTTGCACACCTCAACCTGGCCCTCAACCCGGCATGTGCCCTGAGCGGGAATCGAACCGTCAGCCTTTAGGTTCACAGGCACTCAATCACTGAGCCACACCAGCCAGGGCTGCAGCTTCTTTTATGCTTTTAAAATTAAGGAGGGGAAGTGAGGATTGGATTACAGGATAGTTAACAAGATTATTCTCTCAGAGGTTAACATACACTTTGAGGTATTACTTCTGGTATTTCAAAGGTTTGTTAACCTTTGCACAAGGACAAAGGCTCAACACTCTTTACTAAAGAAGGTCTAGGCCTGGGGCATGACTACCCACCATGACATGCTCAGTTAGGAATTTATGATTAGATCACCCTATGAGGTTGCTTTCCATTTTCCTTTTTTATGTCCACACCAGTTAAATTTGAAGTTCAAACAAAAAAAGTTTTTGTATAGATTTTTCCATTGTCTCACACAACATTGGGGCATACTTATACTAAAAAAAGTATCCATTGCTTATCTGAAGTTCAGCTTTAACTGTGTGTCTTGTATTTTTCTGGGAATACCAACCTGGAAGGCAAGTCAAGTCAGTGGCAGCAGGAAAGGCGTTGGGGGAATGAAAGGAATCAGGCTGATGTTTATTTTAGGGATGGAGTGGCCCAAGGTCAGCAATCAGTGAGAGAAGTCAGAGAGATTGAAAGGGTGGGTCCCTGGAATGGTTCCCCAGAGCCCAGGTGGAACTAGAGGGAATGCATGAGAAAACCTATCTGGACTGGTGGATCCGAAGAAGTTTGCCGGGAACCAGGCCCTAGCAACCCAGCCCCAGGGCTCCACTAATCATTCCGCAAATTCCTCCTGCAGGGGGCCTGATTTCGGAGAGCTAATGGTTACTCCACCCAAGAGAGGTATTGCGGTTCATCACTAAGCTTCTCAAAGAAGTTGCCTTGTTTCAGAGGCATTTAACCCAGCCTGGGTTAAATATGGCTCTTTCTCCCACTACAGGGCACGGACAGTCTTTCACTTCTGTGTCTCAGCACAGCCCTGTCCCATCATCTGCTGAATTCAGGGAACTCTTTGTTTTTTTTTCTTCTTTTTTACGATTTTATTTATTTATTTTTAGAGAGACGGGAAGGGAGGGAGAAACAGAGGGAGATAAACTAATTGGTCGCCTCTTGCATGCCCCCAACTGGGGACCTGGCTTGAGGGAATTCTAATATTCTAAAATTGGGGTCAGCACAAGGCTCTCAGGAACGAATGGGACATTATACTTTCCCCCCTAAAAATGAGCCTTATTATCCATAAACAAGTTAGCACTTTCATAAACAAATATGGAGTAGGAAGAACGGTGGATTTGGATGTTCCCAGGTGTGAGGATTTGTCATAACTTTTCCACTGACCGGCCATGAGGCCTGGGGTCCACCTCTTTATGCTCCATAACAGTGTTTTGGTCAAGGACGGACCCCGTATACGGCAGGCCCATAACTTTATAATGGGGCTAAAAACTTCCCGTTGCCTAGTGATGGCGTAGCTTCCGAACACTGTAGTGCAACACGTCACTCACATGTCTGTGGTGATGCTGCTGTAAACAAACCAACGGCGCTGCCGGCACATACACTTCTGTACAATACGTAACACTTGATAGTGATGATAAGTGACTATGTAACTGGTTTATGTATCTATACTATACTTTTTACCATCATTTTAGAGTGTTCTCTAAAATAGCACATAGCGTTGCTCTGGCAGCCTCACCCATCTCCTGCTTGCTCATTTTCTCTTGTGTGTGATTTAATCTCCTGTTGTTTTGTACAATAACATGCTGTGTAGTTTTGTAGCCTGGGAACAATAGGCTATACCATACAGGCTAGGTGTGCGGTAGGCCATACCATCTACATATTTGTAAGTGCACTCTATGATGTTCGCACAACGACAAAATCACCAAACGCATTTCTCAGAACATATCCTGTTGTTAAGTGGGTCGTCGTCGTCGGCAGCCGTCCGTCTCGAGAGACGATGGTGTAGCTTCTTAAGAGTCTATCTGCACCGCCGAGAATGGCTGTGCAGTCCAACTCGGGAGTGACACGGTATCTGTCTCCTCCCGTGTTGAATCAATATCTTGTGATGACGCTGGAGTGTCCTCTCCAGTGAAGCTGAAGCTACAGAGCCTGGGCAGGGTGATATGGAGGGTCTGCTGTTGCCCATGCAGCAGACCCCCCCTCTCTTCGCAGCTGGAGGGTCCAAGGGAAAGACGAGTCAATACAGCTTGGCTTCAGGTGCGCCGCAGGAGTTGCCGGTGTTGACTACAACGTCAAACCGCCTTAGGGACTCCGGCTCCGGATTTTCTGTCGGGGTTTACTCCCTTAGCCTTTCCCCTGAAGAGGTTTGCCGCAAGGCAGCGGAGGTTTTTTGGAGTCAGAGTTTTCCTTCTCTGAGTTAAGTGGGTACATGACTGTAAATGAGTCTAGTCTTACTGCTCTCTTCCCTCTCTCCTACGACTTTTGAAGCCTCAGATGAAATCATCTCTGTGAAAGTCTTAAAAATGGCATGAGGGATATTAGTGACTCTACAGGGCCCTGGCTGGTTTGGCTCAGTGGATTGAGCGTCGGCCTGCGAGCTAAGTGTCATTGGTTCGATCTTCCAGTCAGGGCACATCAGAGAAGGAAAACTCTGACTCCAAAAAACCTCCGCTGCCTTGCGGCATACCTCTTCAGGGGAAAGGCTAAGGGAGTAAACCCCGACAGAAAATCCGGAGCCGGAGTCCCTAAGGCGGTTTGACGTTGTAGTCAACACCGGCAACTCCTGCGGCGCACCTGAAGCCAAGCTGTATTGACTCCGTCTTTCCCTTGGACCCTTCAGCTGCGAAGAGAGGGGGGGTCTGCTGCATGGGCAACAGCAGACCCTCCATATCACCCTGCCCAGGCTCTGTAGCTTCAGCTTCACTGGAGAGGACACTCCAGCGTCATCACAAGATGTCGATTCAACACGGGAGGAGACAGATACCGTGTCACTCCCGAGTCGGACTGCACAGCCATTCTCGGCGGTGCAGATAGACTCTTAAGAAGCTACACCATCGTCTCTCGAGACGGACGGCTGCCAACAGGGCCAGATGAAACTGGAGGCAGGTTGGGCAAGAGCTTCTCCTACCCAAGAGAAAGTGTTGCCAGTTGAGGAAGGCTGGACCAGGAACCAGCCCTACAGCCACAGAGCAGCGTGCAACCCGGACTCAGGGTGATGCTTTCCTATCTCCCCTGACAATCAGTCACCCAAAGGGCTTTGGGAAGTATTGGCTTAGGGATTCTTTTTTCTAAACCTCTGTATTGGAATCCTTGGGGGGGGGAGGCGAAAAAAAAATGCCCGCAGGTGAATTTAATTATCAGCCTGGTGCTCTGGAGACCTGGATTATGTTGAAATCACTTTAATGGCTGTGGGCCTTTGGGGTTATAGTGATCCCTCACTTATCGCGGGTATTACGTTCTAGACACCCACCCCCACCCCGCGATAGGTGAAAATCCGCAAAGTAGGAACCTTACATTTATTTAAGTATTTACTGTACAGTACCGCAAAATCCTGCAATATAGCGAAAAATCCATGATAAATAATTAAATATATATTTTTAAATCCTGCGATACAGTGAGGCCACGAGAAGCGAACCGCGATATAGAGAGGAACTACTGTATTACTTACCTTCTCTGAACCTTGGTAGCCTTATCTGTCAAAGGGAAGGTAACGATATAAGGTGTTAAGAATTAAAAACAGCAGTTTTCAAATGCTTGGAATGAAACTAGAAAAGCCAGTGTTCGTGCTGCCTGTCATCCATCAGACCCAATAAACAGAGATAGGGATTAAATCTTTATGGGCGTTTTATTCAGAGGTCAGAGATCTGAGAAGGTGGCAGGTTTGTACCCTTAACAGACAGTCTTAAATTCCATTATAAAGGGACCCTTTTTATAAGGAGAAGAAAAGTGTAAGTAAGGGGTTTGGAATTCAGGGGAAAAGTTAATCAGATAAGAGCCGCAGCATTTCTTCATCTGTGTCCTGGGCAGTGGTCACCCCACCCTGGAGTACAATGGCTCAGATACCATCTTGATTGCCTGCAGTCCTCCTGGGCACAAAGGTGGGACTGCTTATGGTTACCTGGAGTCAAGGTGCGTCATACCTGAAACAATAGCTTTTTACATACATTGATTACTAAGCTTATTAGCTGTTACCCGAAACTAAAATTTTCCTATATTTGAGTCCCCCATCAGGAACATAGCAAAAACCGTCAGTTGTTATCATTGCTGGTGACATAGAAGCCTAGTGATTCAGTGATTTAACACCAGCTCAGTTTGGCCAGTGGGGCTATTGCATTTGGAGGACTAAACAGGACCTGGATAGATGAATTTGCTGTAGCTCAGGGGGCCGAGGTTCCAGCGATATGCCCTCACACCCTGCCCCCTGCCTCCATGGCCCTCGGTCTCCTAGGTCCTCTCCACCTGTTGGGGGACTCCTCCCGGACTAGAAGCCCTTCCCCATATTTCGCTTGCATTTGTCTAAACACTCCACTGTCCAAAAAAAGCCAGAAGCCATTTCCTCTTTTATGCCCAGCCCAAGACCATAGCTGCCACAGAACCTCTCCTTATCAATAACTGCACCCCTTCCAAAATCTCAATGTCAAGCCCCCTTCACTCTGCCCCCCATCTCTCCCTCGCTGTGATCCTGAGTCCGACAATTCGATGTTGATCCACATCGAGACTGACCATCTTTGCATCCTGCCTCCTCCTCTTCCTTGCCCCTCACTTCCCTCCTCAACCAGCTTAGAGTCATCATTACAATCACTGCTCACTCCTCTCTGCCTGTGGAACTCAGCAGGCAAAGCCCCAGCTCTGCACTAACACAGCTGAAAGGGAGGAGAAAAACATTCAAGGCGCTGACTGATCTCACTTTCAGCTCATGAAGACTTAGGATTTTCTCGTACGTTTATATCAACATTCGCATTCTAGGTAATTACTCCGCCCTTTTTCCAATCTCTTCAAACGCCAACACCTTCTCTGCAGCCTCTCTCTCAGCCTTGACCTTGCTTCCTATGTCACTAAGCAAAGAAAAGCAATCAGAGAACTGGCACCTGTGTCTCCACTTGGCTATCTAATGGGCAACTGCTTCTCAAACTTTCATGTGCAAACAAACCACAGGGGGATCTTGTTCAAACGCAAATTCTGCTTAGGAGGGCGGGGTGAGGCTGAGAGTCTGCATTGCGTACAAGGTCCAGGTAATGCTGCTGCTGCTGCTGCTGCGTGGACCACAATCAGTGGTAAAGCCAAAGGCTTCTCAACCTCAGTATGTCCAACACTTAACTTCTAATACACATTACCAGCCTCACCCCAGTCTGAATGAGGGTTCTAGCAGCTTCCTCCATCCCCACCAAGAATGCAAGATGCATGGGAAGGGTGGGGAGGAGGGATATCAGAAGGAACTCCAGCCTTGTGAGTGCTGTCCAATAGAAATACGATATGACACGTTTTTTTCCTTTTTCCTCTTTTTCTCTAACCAGAAGCTTGAAAGAACACAAGGAAAAAAACCCAAAAGATTCATTATACTTGATAAAGTTGTCAAGAAATGTCAATTTTTCAGTAGCCACATTTAAAAAGTAAAAAGAAACAGGTGAAAATAATTTTAATAATATATTCAACCCAACATATTTTAAAATATATTTTAACATTTACTCAGTCTAAAAATTATTAATGGGCCTTTAAAATGTGGTATGTAGTTTACACTTACAGCACACCTTGATTTGGATGTTAGGTTTTCATCAGAAATGTGGACTATTTATTTATTTAGTTATTTATTTTATTTGAATGTTTACTTAGATTTTATAAAATGTGCAGTTGAAAAAGTAGATTCACATACCCAGGTTCTGTATGTGAATCAAACATATTTGAGTCCTCCCTGGTAACTGAAACAAGTTTCAATCTTTATATTTAAATTTAAGTGAATTAAAATTAAGTAATTTAAAAATTCAACTTCTCGTCGTACTAGCTATATTTCAAGTACTATTCAAAAGCCACGTACGTATGGCTAGTGGCTACCGTTTTGGACAACACAGACCTATAGCAGATATACTGTGGTCATCAATCCAGGGAAGACTGTCAGGGTCAGAGTCTATGCCATAATTCCTCTGGGACCCACCCCCCACAGATGCCTGCCCCAGGGCCTGCACTCTGTACTTTCTATTGCAATGAATTTATTCCTCGGTTAAAAACTATTTCTATAGGCACAATCCGTTCCCAAACATGACCGCTAGGGGGCAGGCTCTGGCTATCATCATTTGGCAAGAAAAGGGGAACCCTAAAAATGTTCTAGACAAGTGGAAGGGAAGGTCATTCAGTGCAGTGTTTTTCACACTGCTGGTCGTGACCCATTCATAAAATCAATTAAGTGAGTCATAGGAACATTTATAATAAACTAGAAAAAATCAGAATATAAGCACTCCAGTCAGGCCTCTACTGTAGCCTCAGTTTCCGAATCATTAATATTCAGAAACAAAAATGTTACAGTGTCGCTGATGTATACTGTGTACAAACTTTTTAATTCTCTAAACAATACACTATAACAACTATTTACATAGCATTTACATTGTAGTAGTTACTATAAGTAAGCTAGAGATAAAGTATATGGGAGGATTGCGTAGGTTATATGCAAATACCATCCCATTTTATACAAGGGACTTGAGCATCTGCAGATCTGGATATTCCAGGGGCTCCTGGAACCAACAAGGAATTACTGCATTATTGCTTTGTGTAAGTTTGTTTTAGTTTTATTTATATATGTATTTCATGTGGGTCTGGATGAAAAATGCCTTTCTTATTGTCAAAACATTTGAAAACATTCGAATCTTCATTATCCACCGATAAAGAAATCTAGTCCACAAGTTGGTCATGAGAGCTCGTTATACTGTTTTCTTCTCTTTGTTTAGGTGTTTTAAATTCTTCATAAGAAAAACAATTTAAAAAGAAACTGAGCCCTGACTGGTGTGGCTCAGTGGGTTGAGCATCTTCCCGCAAAGTGAGCTTTCACCAGATGGTTCCCAGTCAGGGCACATGCCTGGGTTGCAGCTGGGTCCCCAGCTGGGGGTGTGCATGAGGCAACCAATCTCTGTTTCTCTAGCATATCGATGCATCTCTCACTCTCTTTCTCCCTCCCTTTCCCTCCCTCTAAAAATAAATAAATAAATAAAATCTTTAGAAAATAATAATAATAATATAAGAATAAAGGCTATGTTTTGTGTACTTACAACTATAAACCCACTTTTGCCCGTCCCATATACATATGGTATGTGTGTGTATGGGGGGGAGGGATGTGTGTCTGTGTGTGCACAGTGCAGGCAGGCTGCGACATTTTCCACTGAAAGAACTGGCTCTGTGAAATTGGTGGAGGCCACCAGGAAGATGAAAGAGCTTGGGGTGTTCTGGAAACTTCAAGGAGACCAGCGTGGCTGGGGACTGGAGACTAGTGAACACAGGGGCATGGCCTAAGAGGAGACTGGGGAGGTGGGCAGTGGCCAGATCTTCAGAACTTCTGGGGGTCATTAAAGATTTTGGATTTTAACCTATAGGGAAGCTATGGAATGGTTTTGAGCAGTGGAAAGACATGATTTGGGTCATATTATAAGAAAATTCCCCAGCTCTGAGTGGAGGATGGGGAGGGGGCGGAGCATGAGATCGGGGAGGTCATTTCCAGGCTGTCTCAGTTGCCAGGTGAAAGGTGATGGCAGCCTCCACCTCTGAAGAGTCAGTAAGCCCCTGCCCACAGCCAGCCCAAACCCACATATCTTCTTTAGCCTCGTCTGGCTGGCTGTCCTCTGTTTGCCCCCATGCCCATCTCCATCCTTCTCCGCTGTGCTCAGAGCTGGCCAGTGTGGACACAACGATGGGCTCTTCGTCCCCCAGCTGCATTTGGGTTTGACCAGTGGAGAGGCAAGGGGTCAGTGGGATGAGGGTATTTGTTCTTCTTCCTCTCCGAAGGGTCACAGGCGACAGCTCTAGTCAGGGGGCCCTGTCCAGACAGCTCTGTCCCTCCAGGTTCTATAACTGCTCCCTCCCTTCATCTGTCAGGCTTCAAGGTGGTGACAGAGCCCCAATGTCACTAGCCCTGGGGAACTGCACCATCCCTCAAGTTTCCTATACCCTGCCCATAGCCTTGTAGAGTAGTTCTTTCATAAAATTATCTTCCAGTTGCCAGTCTGAGCTGTTATCTGTTTCCTGGCAGCCTCCCTACCCTGCTGGCAACACAGTATCAACCAAATGAGCCTGGACTTTTGGGTCAGATAAAACCAGGACTGAATTTCCACCTGTCACTTATTAGCTCTGTGATGGGGTACATTATTCAGCCTCCCCGAGCCTCAGTTGTTCATCTCTAACATGAGGACACCATTACCTTCCTTATAGAGTTGTTAGGATGATGAAATAACACTTGCAAGGGTTTGGTGCAGGCCTAGGGCACAGTAGACCACCATACACGCCTGTTCTATTCTTCCTGCCCCCCAAACCCAGCAAGCACTTATTACCCTGCATGGGTCAAGCAGGGGGCCAGGCACTGGGCTGGGGAGACCAGGAAGCACAGGGCATTGTTTTTGCCTGCAGGGAAGCCACAGGATTCCTCCATCATTCAAGGTAGAAAGGAGTGAGGGTTACTTTCCAAACCACTCATTTAAGTATTTTAAAGAATTTTTTAATTTTTAAAAAGATTTTTAAAATTTATTTTTAAAGAGAGAAAACGGGAGAAAGAGAGGGAGAGAAACATTGACATGCGATTGGTTACCTCTCACCTAGGGATGTTCCCTGACTGGGAATCAACCCGGTGGTGTTTTGATTTGTAAGCCAGTGCTCAAGCCACTAAACCACACCAGCCAGGGCCCATTTACTTCTTTTTGACTACTATGTGACCGCCGTTTTTTCAGGATCCAAAGATGGAGTAGTGACCAGCATTGCAAGAGCTGTGGTGATCAAAGAGGGTTTGAAAGAGGAGGCTGAATTTATTTTAGCTCTAAAGAAACTGTACTGAAAGGTAGGGCATATTAATCTCCCCAGGGAAGGAACTCACCTCCTCCCTTCCTCCCAGGTGAGAGCCTGCAGAATGCCCCAGACTGAGAATCTGCCTTAATGAGTTACAGCTGCTCCCAGGGGGGATTTAGAGCCCCTCAGAGGTGCTGGGGCAGAAGGTAGCTTGAGGAGAGTGCCTTAAATGATTTCCACATGTGTGGTGGAGCAGGTGTAGGGGGACAAAAAACCCAGGACAGTGACCAGTGCAGGTTGAGTGAGAGTATCCAAACACTAGAAAACTGGGTGAGACCGTATTGCTGAATCAAGTAATGTGAATTCAATTGTGTAGACATGGGTTTTGAGCAGGGAGCACATGTGATTCAATCCTAGGCTTTCAAAGGCTTTTATAACTATGTAATGAGGTGGATGGGGGCGGGAGGGGCCTGCAATGGACCAGGTGTTAGGACTCAAGGACCCAAATTTGGTGATGGCACTAGGAGGGGAAGGATCACACCCTTGGCATTCATGCAGTCATAAAATATCATCCTTGAGCACCCACAAGGACCAGACAAATTATACAAAGTGTAATAACACAGATGCACATTTAATAAGTAACTGTGAAGAACTGGGCTCTGTGTCCTTTACTTGAGTAATCATAGTTAATCCTCAAAATAGCTTCGTGCAGATGATCGGTCCCTTTTGCAGAGACTGAGACTCCTCCTAAACCTGCCCCTCCACTGCAGATAACCAGAAAGAAGACAGGCATTTAGATTTGGAACTCAAAAGGGGAGTTAGGGTGGATATTTCTCATTGGAAGTAATGAGTTACATATCAAATGATAGCTAAAGTCAGGGGAAGCAGAGAATGTAAACCGAGAAGAGGCAAAGGCCAAATAATGAACCCTGGGGAACCTGGACATGTGAGTGACAGCAGCAGCAGGAGAAGCTTGTAAGGGACGTGAGAAGGGAACCAGAAGAGACTGACAGGGAAGGCAAAGAAAGAAGGCTCTGCCCAGAGGTTAAGTGACAAGGTTTGAGGTTCCAGGCATAGGAGCCAAATTAGAATGGAATGGTGGGCACAGAAGCTCAGTTGCGTGGCCCGAATTAGATGGGAAGTGAGAAGTAGAGGCAGCAAGGAAAACTACTTTCATTGTTTTAATAAAATTATACTTTTTATTAAAATAGTAATACATTTTTATTATAGAAGTTCAGAAAATATTTTTAAGTGTAAAAAAGAAAGTAAGTGATGCCCCATGGGCCAAGATCATCACTGGCAGCATTTAAATTTTTTTTCTGTGCATTTTTATTTTAGCAATCATATCGATTATTCAATATTTATATAGTTTTGAATCCTGTTTTTTCCCCTACTTTATGTTAAAATGTAAAATTTACCCAAGTACTAGCTTGAGTATTTTTGCCTGCAGGTATCAAAAACAACAGCAACAACTAAAAGTGGTCAAAGCAATAAGGACAACTTTTAAAAAGATGTTATTTATTTATTTTTAGAGAGAGGGGAAGGGAGGGAGAGGAGAGAGAGAGAAACATCGATTGGTTGCCTCTTGCACATGCCCCAATCAGAGATCGAACCAACAACCCAGGCATGTGCCCTGACCAGGAATCGAAGTGGGTGACCTTTCGCTTTGTGGGACGATGCCCAACCAACTGAGTCACACTGGTCAGGGCAATAAGAACAATTTTTATCTCACATAATGAGATAAAAAGACATTGGTTCCATGTCATTTTTGCTCTGCCATCTTCAGTGTACTGGAATATCCTTTATTTTTTTAATTAATTTATTTTTAGAGAAACAGAAAGGGAGGGAGAAAGAGAGGGAGAGAAACATCACTGTGTGGTTGCCTCTCATGCAACCCCAACTGGGGACCTGGCCTGCAACCCAGGCATGTGCTCTGATTGGGAATTGAACTGGCAATCCTTTGATTTCCAGGCCAATGCTCAATCCACTGAGCTACACCAGCCAGGGCGGAATAGCTGCTTTAGAAAAATAAATAAGATTCCAGAGAGGGAGAGGAAGGGTGAGAGAAGGAGAAGAGAGAAACATTGACTTATTGTTACACTTATTTATACATTCATTGGTTGCTTCTTGTATGTGCCCTGACCCGGAGACCAAACCCACAACCTTAACATATTGGAATGATGCTCTAACTAACTGAATTATCCAGTCAGGGCTTGAATATCTGTTTAAACTGCTCCGTCATAGATCTAAAATGGCATCACAGGCAAATGACAACATCCTGGAGCAAGAAGAGAACACAGTTCTATTACAGTGTATATCCCTTTTGAATAACTAGGAAAACCTCCCAAGAAGGCCTCAAGCCTATTTCACTCCTCATCTCATAGCTGTGCAACCTGGAGTAATTGTCTTGATTTCCCGGTGCCTTAATGTTCTTATGGTTATTATAACCATATTTGATTCATAGGCCTCTTAGGAGAGATGAGGCTTAATCTGTGTAAAGCACTTAGAACTGTGTCTGGCACATGATTTGTACTATATAAATATCAATATTTGCTCTTATGATCTGATGGCAAGAACTGTGTCACATTCCTGGTTGTAACTAATCACTTGGCCAGGCAATGAGTGCACCAGCTGGCTTAGAACATCAGGACCACCCATCAGGGCTGGGGTGGGTCTCGCTTGGAAGCTATTGCAGTTCATAGGAGAGCTGGCAAGATAGGGGTTATCAAGGAAAAAAGGGGAGTAGAGAATGTGTGTTAATAAACCAACAGGATCTGCCACACTTGTATTTAAAAAAAAAAAACCACCTTTACAAACATATAAACACAATTCTACTTCCGTGAATTCTAGTTTTTTAAAAACGTTTTGCTTTGCGGTTGTTTCAGAATTATAAAGTATTTGCTAAAAGTACAAGGAGGTTCCATACTCTGGTCACTTACCTTCCCTGAGTTCACATCTTGCTTAATTACAGCATCGGTATCAAAACCAGGATGTTAACATTGACACAATTCTTAGGACCTCTTGTTCAAATTTTGTCAGTTGTTCCCCTAGTCTCCATTTTCTGGTCCAGGGTCACTCATTGCATTGGGTTCTAATTATAAACACCATTTAAAACCTGCACAGAGGTTCACAGAAGCTACCTCTTCCCTGCTGGACCTGTTGGCTGTTTACGCAGTCTCACCGTTGGAGACATTTCAAATGCTATCCTTTAGAGCAGATTCTTTGGGGAGATCTCTAAAAGAGAATTACTGAGTCAAAGGATGAACATTTTTAAGGCCTTGATGAATATTGGAAATTGCATCAAGAAAATTATACCAATGACACCGCCATAAGCAATGTATAAATACCCACCTCCCCATATTCTTTTATTTTTTAAGATTTTATTTATTTCCTTTTAGAGAGAGGGGAAGGGAGGGAAAAAGAGAGGGAGAGAAACATCAATGTATAGAACATCCCCGACTGGGGACCTGGCCTGCAACCCAGACATGTGCTCTGACAGGGAATTGAACAGGCAGCCTTTTGGTTCACAGGCCAGCACTCAATCCACTGAGCCACACCAGCCAGGGTGCATCTCCCCATTGTCTTAAAATCCTTCAGGATGTTATTTGTTTTTAATTTTTGCTCTTTTGATAGATAAAAATCATATCTCATTGTTTAGCTTGCATTTTCTTGATTCTTTTAAGACTTCCCCCCCCCCCCATATATATGCCATTTATCCCCTTACTAATTGGGATCTTTGTGTATTCTCATTTATTTAAGCTCTTTTTATATTAGGTAGATTAATTCTTTCACAAATTTGAGGCAAATATTTTCCACAATTTCTTTTTTGCTCTGTGTGTGTGTGTGTTTTAACATATAGAAGATTAAAAAAAAATTTTTTTTTAATTGGCTGAAAGAGTAATTCCCTCGTTAGGTCTGGTGCCTTTTGTCTGAGTTTAAGAGTAATATATGCCTATTAAAAAAAGTTAGAAAAACACTTTTATTGTTTTTAGCCTAAGAAAGTCTTCCACTATGAGAGATTGGACATACAGTATATTTAATTTCCCTCTAACATTGTAAGGTTTAATTTTATGCCTTTAGCACTTTAATCCACCTGAAATTTATTTTTATGTACTCTGTGAGGTGCAGGCCTAGATTGCTGTTTTCCAAATACCTAGTTACTTATCCAAGCACCATGTCTTTCCAGCACCACTAATAACTAACCTGTCTGCTTCCCACTGTCTTCGTCAGCTATTGTTGCAATAATGCTGTGTAACAAGCAAATCCAAAATGGAGATGCATAGAGCAATAAGCATGTATTTCTCTCTCATGCGTCTGTGGGCAGGCTGGGTTTCAGCTGATCTAGGCTGGTCTCTGCTGGGTTGGGCTGGCTTCTGAGCCGTGTGGGTGAGGTTAAGTCAGGCTCCGTGTGTCTTTCATCCTCCTTAGACTGTCTGAGGAATGTTCTCATGTTGAAAGGCACAGGTACAGGTGCCAAGTTAACCACAATAACATATTGAAGACTTCTGCTTATATCATGTCTGCTAACATTCCATTGGCTAGAGCCAAGTTATGAAACCAAGCCCAACAGTGGCGGCGCGGGGAAATTTATTTCACCTGCAGGGAAATGGTGCCTCGTCACATGGTAAAGGGTATATTTACAGAGACAGACTAAGACTTGAGAACTGAAATACAATCTACCACACCCAGGGAGGCAGACTTTTAGGAAACGAGGTTATGTTGATATAAAGGAAGAATGGAATCTATAAATGGAGTCAAGGTCAAGGGAAGCTTTTAAGGCAGGGAAACACTGCCTCTTTGCTCCTATGGTGAGGGAAAGTGGTGGTCAGGAGAAACACTAATTGAAGATATGAGCAAGAGGGGCTAATGGTACTTCCTCTAAAATTTCCAATGTAAATAGCAAAATTTATAGAAGGGTGGGCAGGCACAGATATTATTTCCTCTAAGAAGGATACTGGCTGAAAGCTAAGGAATAGGAACTGGGCTGAGGTTTCCAAAAACAACTGTGAATAATGAGAGATCTCAGTCAAATAAAAGCACTGCCAAGCACTGGTGTTGGGGGTCCCAGGAGGCCTGATTTGTAGACTAGGCCCTGATTCACGTGAGTCAGTCATTCCTTCCAGCTCTGTCCATGAGGTTGGAGCAGAGAAGTTGGGTTGTCAGGTTGGTACAGGTAGGTCTGGAGGTGGATAGGCTAAGGTTGGAGGGCCAGGGAGTGAGGAAGCTGACAGCTGGTGAGGGCTGAAGAGATGAACCCAAGTTCTTGCTGAGAGGGAAGCCATGTAGGCTGAAGGGGCCGAAGGGCTGGAAGAAAACAGATGGTTTGAGAGGCTAGAGATGGAGGAGTGCATGTGGTGGGAGTGAAGGGGTCAGAGGGAAGGACACTGAATTGTAAGTTCTCAGAGGTAGAAAGTTCTGGGGAAATCCAGGATGTGACCATGTGAGTAGGCTGTTGAGCTGCATTGTGAAGGCCTCGGAATCGAGCCCAGGAACTGAGGCCAAGGCAAAATGAAGGTCCCTGGGCCACAGCCAGACCTACTGAGCCTGAATCTCTGCGAGAGGGGCCCAGGATTCTGTGTTTTAACAGGTTTCCTGCGTGGTACCTAGATTCCCTCAAGTTGAGAACTGCTGAGCTAAACTGTGGAAGGAGCTGTACTTGCTGGAATTACTTGATGGCAGGAATCAGGCAGGAAGACTAAGAACAGTGTCTTACTCCTCAGAGCCTGGGCCGGGTCCCTGGCTGGACTGATGAGGAGAGGTAGAGAGAAGTTTTTAAATAAGGCGGGAGGAGCCATGATCTTGACCTGGAACGGCACATGACAAAGCAGGAGGCTGAAGGTGTGCAAAGGCAGAGGATGTCAGAGAGATTTATTTCCAAGCAAACCAGGCTTCTGGGGTGTGCAGCACAGCAGCTGGGAGAGAAGCCTGCGATGAGAGGGTGAGCTCAGGGTGGAGCAGCCAATGAGGGGATGCATGAATGGGGCTGGGCTAAGTGGTGGGTGGATTAGCCTGCCACCACTTCTGCGCTCGGCTAGCTTTTCTAAACTGAACTTCTCCACCCTGCTCCAACATGATGTCTCTTGTCTCTAATATTCAAACAACTCCAGTCATCTCAGCTCCTTCATGATTGTGTCATTGTCGTCATCATCATCATCATCATCATCACCCTCATCCCTGTGGTTTCCTGAATGCCAGCCAAGCACCAGGCATCAAGCTTGAGCATGATGCAAAGATGAAGGCAGGCGCTGGATCCTAAGGGGAGCCTCTAGGCCAGTTGGGAAGGCAGGATTCAGACACCAGGGACAGCCAGATAGATTAATATGGCAAAGTGGATAAGGAACAGACTCAAGAATCCCCATCCCCACCCCAGCAACCTGGAAGGAGGCTTGCTCTTTGTGAGTTAAGTTCTAAAACCACCACATCACAGGCCAGAACTGCAGGATTGCCAGTCACCTGACCCATGTTATTAATGCATCTCTCCCCAGGAGAGGCACAGAAGCAACCTTAGCCTCGGCAGTAGCCCGCAAGCTACTCACTGGGGGAGGTCGTGGGCAAAGACCTGGAGTGTATGGGTCCCCAGACTTGGTTCTCCTGTACCCTTCCCTGATGTTATGAAATATGGGCAGCCACCAGAATTGTTCTGACTCCCTGTTCACAAGCCACCCTATTGAGTCAAAAAACTGGGGGACACGTGTTTCAAGTGACAGGAGCTTAAGCAAAGGCCCTGAGATGGGATGAGCTTGGCACGGTTGAGGAATAGAGTGGCTGGTTTGTGGTGACAAGGGGAAGAATGGCATCTGATGATGTGGAAGAGATGGACTTGGCCCCCTCAGACATCACACCAGACACTACAGATTCGAAGATGCAAAAAAATTAAATCATAGTCCCTACTTCTTTTTGTAAAGTTATTTATTTTTAGAGAGAAGGGAAGGGAGGGAAAAAGAGAGAAACATTGATATGTGAGAGGTATATCAATCAGTTGCCTCTCACATGCCCCCAGCAGGGGTGGCCCCGCAACACGGGCATGTGCCCTGACTGGGAATCGAACTGACAACCTTTCAGTTCACAGGCTGGCACTCAATCCACTGAGCCACACCAGCCAGGGCTCATAGTCCCTACTCTTAATGAAGACAATAAAGTCTTCAAAACTCTAGACTCTGAGATAAAAAATGTAAACAAAAAAAAATTTAGCATGGGGGTGTTGCATTAAATGATAGAAGTACTATATTGTACATATAAGTCCTAGACTTGGCATAAGTGCTTAAGCCCATGCTGGGGTGGGAATGATAGAGAAAAGGTTTCTTTTCTTTTAAAAAAAAAAAAAAAGATCTTATTTATTTATTTTTAGAGCAAGGAGAGGAGGGGGAAGAGAAGCATCAATGTGTGGTTGCTTCTTGCATACTCGTGACTGGCGACCCAGCCCACAACCCAGGTATGGGCCCTGACTGGGAATCAAACCAGCAAACTTCTGTTTCCCAGGCCAGCACTCAATCCACTGAACCACACCAGCCAGGGCAAGAAAAACTTTCTTGAAGAGAGCACACCTGATCTGAGTTTTGAGGAACAAAGCATGAATGGTACTCCAGGCAGAAGGCACAGCATGTGCAAAGTCAAGAAGGTGTGAAACGATATGATAACGTTCAAGCAAAATACAAGTTGTTGGGTATTAATAAGGTACAAAGTGCAGGAGTGGGGAAATAATGAGGCGTCAGTCTGGCTGGCACAGAAAATTCTCGTGGGAGAGAGGTAAAACAAAAGCGGATTTGGAGCAGATGTTGTAAGTCTTTCCGAACAGTCCAGAGGAGGGGAGGATCGACTTCCTGAGCCTGCTTGAGTTCCCTAAAACATCCACCCTCACTCCTTATCCCCAGCCCTGTCCTGGCTCCAAGTATTTTATAAAATGGGTCTTAGATTATTATCTATAATCTTGTTAATGTGTGTGTGGCTTGAGATTAGAATTCAATCATCTCTGTACTCTCTGCTGGCTCATGCCTGAGCCTGCATATCCTGTTTAAGATGACAGGAACTGTGTTTAAATTTCTCAATATAGTTCCTGACACAGCTTTATCTGCAGAAAGGTATATTCACAATGACTTTCAATGAGGCTTTATAATTCTTCATTTTGCATGTGTAGACACAGACTTAGAGACATACGAACTCCCTCGGCCTGGAAGAACTTTCTGCAATTTAGTCTTCCTCCTCTGCAGCACACTAGCTGGGAAGCTAAGGGCAGGGATTTAATTCAATTCTGTATTGTTTATTGAGAGCCCCTTATGTGTCAGGCACTGAGAAGAAGCTGAAATGTAGGCAAGGAGACAGGAAGGGAGCAGGCCATAGGCTCTTGTCCTGAAGATTATCCACATATAAGAAACTTCATGTCTGGGGTTTCTGAATGAAACCCAGGATTAGGTGTTGGGATGACAATTCAGTTTGCAGATCATTTAACCCACCTATTGAATTTTGGGGACGAGGTAGGGAATGAGGCCCTCAATTCATTGTGCATCCGCACTGGAGACTCAGCTTTTAGATCCAAGTACCTAATCAGAGTACAGAAGAGGGAGAGAGGAAATGTGTGATTTGGGAGTTAGGTTATCTAGCCTCTCTCAGGCCAGAGCCCAGGTCACAGGGAGGAAGACAAAAGCACCATCTCACCTGCTTCCCTCCAACCATCTCCCAGTGGGAAAGAGAGTTAGCTTGACTGACTGTTTGCAGCATTTCCTTCCCTTCCTGTGCTGGGTCAGGGCTAAAGCTGGAGCCAGAGCCCAGCCACAGCTCTGGTTTGCCCAAATTTGTAGATGTCACCACGCCTGCCCTTAGATCTACATCCATCCCATGGACCTTAAAGTGGTGGTTGGGCGGTGGGTAGTGATGTGAAGTCCCACGGGGTTTAGGAGTTGGAATATTTTGGTCCTAGTCCTGTCTCTGCCGCTCATTGCTGCTTAACCTTGGTCACACCCTCTGAGCCTCTGTGGCCTCTTATCCTTCAGTGTATAGCTTACATGTCGCATATTCAGGGAGGCCCTCCCCCATTTAAGCTGGGCTTGTCCTCCATATCATTGTCCCCTAATCACACACACATATGTATGCATGTACGTATGAATATATAACATATACATCAAAATGTATATAAATATAAATGCATATACACATAATGTTTGTCAGCTTACTTGGTTTGTTTCTCTACTAAATACTAGATTGTAGGCTACGAGAATGCAGAGACTGTGTCTTTGATCCTTGAATCCTCAGAGCCTAGCGCAATGCCTGGCACGTAGGAGGACGTAGAAAAGTAACTGAGTGAATGAAGAAATTAATAAACGGGCACTGACCCACAAGCTCTCTCAAATTTTGTGCAGCTGAAAAAGTTTCAGTCTAAGATTTCCCGCCAAGAGGATCATCCAAGGACCTCTCCCAGAGTTCCTCTAGGGGGAAGGTGAGAGTCGTGTGCAGGGCACGCTGCAAGCCTCGGTCCCCTCGCAGGACTGGGGCGACTGCGGCCAGGGATTAGCGCAGGTCCGAGGCCCGCCCGGGTCCCGCCTCCTAGCCCGCCAGCCCCCGGGGGTGGGGCCAGGCCGACTTAGCCGCGAGGCTTTCGAAGGTTTCGCCGGGCCCAGCGAGGGTGGCGACGAGGCGTGTTCAAACGCGAGTTAATGGCGGGGCGGCGCCAGAACTCCCCTAACACCCCCTAGCCTGCTGGCGCAGCGGGCGGGGCCCCAACCCCCTAGGTTCCCGCGTGGGGGCTTGGGCCGTGCCGTTGCCTAGCAACGCCCCGCCCCGCCCCCCACCCCTCGGGCCGCTGAGGGCGCCTGCCCCCAGCATGGCCTGGCAAGGCTGGCCTGCGCCGTGCCTGTGGGTCGCCAGCTGCGGACTGCTGCTCCTTGTCCTCGTTCTGCTCCTGAGCCCCCGCAGCTGCCGAGCGCGGCGGACCGTCCGCGGCTTGTTCATGGCGCGCAGCAAGCAGCTGCTCTTCCGAATCGGGTTAGTGTCGGGCTCCGGCGAGATGCGGAGCTCGGGAAGGCGGGCTCGCTGGGAAACAGGCTGACAGGCGGCGGCGCGGGAGGCGTGGGGGTTCGTACCGGGCGCTCGGAGAGGCAGGCTAGAGAGACCGCTGGTGTGGGGGGAAGAGAAGTTGGGAGCTGGAAAACCGGTGTGGGCTGGGAAAGGAGCATTGGAGGGTCAGGCCAGGCTGGCCAGAAATGGGGCACGAGAGGACATCTTGGGGAAAGGGACAGGTGCGGGGCCCGAGACAAGGGAGCTGGAAAAGGAGGGTAGGCGCAGTATCCCGGGTCGGGAAGGCCCCCGTGGGCAGGTGCAGGGTAGATGGAATGCGCAGACCATGTACGTGTCATCTGAAACCGCCAGCTCCTTCCACGTGTCTCTTTCTCCCAATCACCCAACACCCACCACACAATATTAGCTTTCCTGTCCTAAGTGAGAGTCCCAACTCTGTAGGTCAGTCTGTCCCATGCCCCTATCCTGGCCCGCGTGGGAAGCCCTAGGCTGTGAAATCCGACCCTACTTACTCTGCTTGTCTGGTTAAGGTTTACTGACCTCCAGTGCCTTTTTACTGTCCGACCTCCCCAAGTCCTCCTCCTCTCCACCCCCTACCTCCACCTCCCACCCCGTCCTCACTCTTCCCTTACCCCCACTTCTGCCGCTTCCTGGGCCAGGCAAGGGTGGCTAACCAGCTCTGTTCTGCACTGAGACACTGAGAGGCAGGGAAGGAACCCCAAGAAGAAGGTTTCCTAGGGTCCCTATCCCGTTCCCACTACTAGCAGGGCCAGGGGGCAGGACCTCAAGCCCCAGTTTAAGGACAGTGATGTTGGGGATGGGAAATGTGAGAGCCCTTGCCACAGGCCAGTCTCAGGGGAGGACCTAAGCTTGGGAAATTCCTGACCTTGGAGAAGACATTGTACAATTCTCTCCTCCTCCCTAGATCACCCCAGCTATCCCTGAAGCTTCAGCCCTAGGATTCTCCTCAGGCTCAGTCTAAGAAACAGAGATAGAAGGGCCTAGTGGGGGAACACTGGAAAAACATGGGGGGGGGGATACAGAGGGCGGCGAGTCTTATATGTGTGCCTTTTGTGGCATTCACATTTCTTTTTCTTTTTTTAAAAGATTTTATTTATTTTTAGAGAGAGGGGAAGAGAGGGAGAGAGGGAGAGAAACATCACTGTGTGGTTGCCTCTCGCGTGCCCCCAGCTGGGGACCTGGCCTGCAACCCAGGCATGTGCCCTGACTGGGAATCGAACCAGCAACCCTTTGGTTTGCAGGCTGGTGCTCAATCCACTGGGCCACACCAGCCAGGGCAGGCATTCACATTTCTAATAGCCCAAACATTGGTCACATTCTCAATAATGCACCAACCAAGTCACCATTGCTCTGCTAGTAGCATTAATGAGACTTATAAATATTTAAATATTTTTGTGCCTGGGATTAAAGAAAAAACATTACTCCCCACAAAATTTTTCAAAATCATATAGTTCTATTTGGGGAGGGATTTGTAAAACTACTTCTAGCTTTCAAAACTGGTAATGCTGAAGTCATCCTGCAGACAGCCCAAGGAAGTAGAAAATAGAAGTTTCCACAAGGAACTGGAATCAGAAATACTGAGATTAGAATTTCCCAAGATCCCTTTCTCAGAATCCTGGTGGTTTGGGTATTCCTAGAATTTTGGAACTGGGAGTTTTCCAATCCCCACACTTGAAACTCTGGGAGAGATTCTTTGGAATTCAGTGTTCCTATGGGTTTCCTGTGCCTGCATTTCAAGTTGCCTTGGAATCCACTCCCCAAATTTGCAGAACAGAAGGGCGTGCCTGGAGTCAAGAGTTCCAGTTCGCGCCCCTCCACGGTCTGGGAAACAATTAGTCCAGTCCCTTGGGGAGAGGCGGCTGGCTGCTGGGAGGGGCAGGGGGCGTTAGCAGGAAACAGGCTGAGGGAAATGGGCAGGTGTTGATGCTGTGGGGGGTGCCTCCAGGAAGGATGGAGAGGGAGGGGTGGGATGGGACAGGACATGGTGGGGAGGGGCAGAGTGCGCGGGCACGCAGTACCCCGAACATTTGACTGAGAGAGAAGTCTATTGGGGGCTGGAAAGCAGCAATGGAAATACTAAGTAGCGCCCGGGAGAAAAGAGATAGTTCATGTTATCATAAATAACAATGATCACTGGTGTTGGACAGTCTTATAAAGGGTTTTACTGAAACATAAGCACCGTTGTCTTGGGATGGGGATAACTGGGCACAGTGAAGGGTGCATGTGGGCTGACCTGAGGTAGATACATGCATTTGGGATTCTGCAGGGTCTGGGAGACAGTGTGTGTTGTAGTTAAGCACATAGCATGTGGCGTCGGACAAATGTGCTTTTGAATCCTAGCTTTGTTGCTTAGTAACCAGGTGACTTTGGACAAATGACTTAGCCCCTGTGCCTCAGTTGCCTGCATCTGTAAAATGAGCATAGCGATAGCGCCTGCCTCCTAGAGCTCCTGTGAGGATCAAATGAAATTATGCACAGGGCCTGACTCATAGTAAGTGCTCAGGAAATGTTAGCAATTGCCCTTTCTGTAGCTTGGGGGATGGGTGGGAGGGACATGGTGCTAGGCAGGCTCCTCTGGAGCTTCCTTCATAGTCCTGCTCCTGCCTTCCAAGCCTGTCCTGCCCACCCACCAATCCCACGGCCCTCCTGCTTTGGGTTGGGATTGTGGGATCACAGATGTGAGCACAGTCTGGTGGCTGTTCTCAGGGAGCAGGGGAAGGAGCATACGAACAGGGACTCAAAACTGGCAGGAATCAGGGCATGACAAGTTTCCCAGGAGTGACAGGGTATGCTTGAAGAGGCTGGGATTAAAAGTGTGGGCTCTCGCCCTGGCCAGTGTGGCTCAGTTGGTTGGAGCATTGTCTCCTAACCAAAAGGTTGCAGGTTTGATTCCCAGTCAGGGCATATACCTGGGTTGTGGGTCTGGTCCCAGTCCAGGTGTGTATGGGAGGCAACCGATTGATGTTTCTCTTGCATCAATGTTTTTCTCTTTCCCTTCCCCCTCTCTCCCTAAAAGCAAAGAAAAAAATGTCATCAGGTGTGGATTAAAAAAAAAAAGTGTGGGCTCTCCTGTGTGTATCCTCTGCTTCAGCTTCCCTTTTGCCCCTTTGCCTTCTCAGCGTTTGTATGTGTGTGTAAGTCATGGTTTGCAGAACATGGTCTTGAACTGAACTTCTGTGTGCAGAGCAGGGGTGAATGAGGAACAATGCTTGGCTCCTGCAGGGCTGGGAATGTCTGCAGAGCTGAGAAAGTAAACAGCAGCCAGCTGGACAGTTCTAGCTGACAAAACCCTTGCTCCCTCCCTGACCAAGCCCCCCTCTTCACTCCCGGGTGTAGAAGATCTTCCTTTCTTTTAAAAAAAAATTTTATTTATTTATTTTTAGATAGAGGAGAGGAAGGAGGGAGAAAGAGAGAAACATTGATTGGTTGCTTCCTGTACACCCAAGCAGGACTGAACCTGCAACCCAGGCATGTGCCCCCGACTGGGGTTCAAACTGGTGACCTTTTGCTTTTGCAGGATGCCCAATCAACTGAGCCACTCCAGTCAAGGCAAAGATCTTTCTTGACCTTCCACATCCAAATAAAACCATTTGTCCCAGGACAAACCTTTCCTGCTCCACTTTTTAAAAAAGTATATATTATTGATTATGCTGTTACAGTTGTCCGAATTTCTCTTCCCTCTGTTCCTTACTGTCCAGTATCCCCCTTTCCTCCAGCAGCCCCACCCCTCCTTAGTTCATGTCCCCCTTTCCTCCAGCAGCCCCACCCCTCCTTAGTTCATGAACATGGGTTGTGTATATAAGTTCTTTGGCTTCACCCTTTCCTATATCATTCTTAACTTCCCCCTGTCTATTTTGTACCTACCAATTATGCTTAATCCCTACACCATTTTCCCATTTCTCCCCCTTCCCCCTCCCAGCTGATAACCCTCCAAATGATCCCCATATCTGTGATTCTGTTCCTATTCTAGTTGTTTGCTTAGTTGGTTTTTGTTTTTACTTTTTTAGGTTCTGTTGTTGATAGTTGTGTTTGTTGTCATTTTAATGTTCATAGTTTTGATCCTCTTTTTCTTAAATAAGTTCCTTTAACATTTCATATAATAATGGCTTGGTGATGATGAACTCCTTTAGCTTTACCTTCTCTGGGAAGCACTTCATCTGCCCTTCCATTCTAATTAAAAGCTTTGCTGGATAGAGTAATGTTGGTTGTATAGGTCTTTGCTTTTCATCACTTGGAATACTTCTTGCCAGTCTCTTCTTGCAGACTTTCTTTTGAGAAATCAGCTGATAATCTTATAGGAACCCCTTTGTAAGTAACTCTCTGCTTTTCTCTTGCTGCTTTTAAGATTCTCTCTTTATCTTTAACCTTAGCCATATGTCTTGGTGTAGTCCTCTTTTGGTCTAGCTTGTTTGGGACTCTCTGTGCTTCCTGGACTTGTATGTCTGTTTCCTTCACCAAATTTGGGAAGTTTTCCTTTATTCTTTTTATTTTTTCATTATTTTTTCACATAAGTTTTCAATTTATTGCTCTTCCTCTTCTCCTTCTGGCACTCCTATGATTTGGATGTTGGCATGTTTAAAGTTATCCCAGAGGTTCCTAAGCTTCTCCTTGTTTTTTTCAATTTTTGTTTCTTCATTCTGTACTGGTTGACAGTTTATTTATTCCTTATGTTCAAAATAATTGATTTAAACCCCAGTTTCCTTCCCTTCACCATTGATTTTGTGTGGATTTTTCTTCGTTTCACTTAGCATAGCCTTCACTTCTTCCCTTCTGCATTTGCCATGCTCAAGCATATCTGTCAAGTCTATGAGCATCTTTATCACCAGTGTTTTGAACTCCGTGCCAGTTAGGTTGGCTATCTCCTCATTGCTTAGTTCTTCTACTGGAACCTTGATCTGTTCCCTCTTTTGGGCCATGCTTCTCTTTCTCCTCAACTTGACAGGCTCCTGAGTTTGCCTCTGTGTCTTAGGTAGAGCTGTTGCACCTGTTACATTGTAAGGGGCGGAGCCTTAGGTACTCATCAATATGGGGTGATCCGTTTCACCGTGTTGTGGCACTGTATGTGGGGGAGGGATATGAGAGGGAACAATGCCACTTGCTCAGCACTCGCCCCTTTTCCAGGCATTTCTCCTGCTTCCCATATAAGACTGGTGCCTCTTGAGCTGTTACCCTGGCTGTGGTTCCCAGCATGGGTGGGTCTGTGGACATTCTAGGACCATGGGGGCCCTCTAAACAAATGGACTTCACAGTTTCTTCTTCCGCCCCAACCCCACAGGTTTTCACAGTCAGAAGTAATGAGACTTTATTTTCCCCAGTGGTGGAACCCTGAGCTGCATGGTCTGTCTGGTCTGGTGCTGGGAGCACTCCCCAGGTGTCTCTCCCTGTTTTTTTTTAAGAGTTTATTTAATTTTTAGAGAGAGGGTAATGGAGGGAGAAAGAGAGGGAGAGAAACATCAATGTGTGGTTTCCCTCACGGGCCCCCAACTGGGGATCTGGCCCGCAACCCAGGCATGTGCCCCAGCTGGGCATTGAACTGGCAGCCCTTTGATTCACAGGCTGGCGCTCAATCCACTAAATCACAGCAGCCAGGGGGGACCTACTTTTTTAAATGTGTGACTGTGCTTTCTGCTGGCCAGCCACAGCGACTGTCACTGCCACTGCTGCCTCCACACCTCATCCTCTCTGCCCCGGCTCCGCCTCACCTACCTGTCTGGATGAGTATTTCTTCTTTATATCCTTGTTTGTTGGACTTCCGTGCAGCTTGGTTTCCTGGAACTTCTGGTTGTCTTCAGTTTTGAGGTAGTTGTGTTCCTTCTTAGTTGTGGAAGGAGATGCAGCGTGTCTACCTACACCTCCATCTTGCCCGGAAGTCTCCTCTTGCTCCAATTCCGTAAGAGGAAGCCCCTTCTCTGGAGCTTGTGAGGCCCACCAGCTTGAATTCAAAGGGTGACAGGAATCCAGAGCTGAGGGCCCGTGGGTGAATGACCTATCTGCTCATGGTCTGAATTAAGGCCTGGTGGAGGCAATGGAGTGGGCCATCTACAACACAGCCTACAGAAGGGGAGCGGTGCCCTTTTCCTTGCTGCAGACCTTGGGGACCTTGGTGAGCTGCACCCCCAGCATCCACAGCGACCCCTCTGTTCTCCCTCTACCCAGCTTCTCCTCTGCTGTTGGATTAGTCTCCAAACCCTGGCTCTGAGCTTATGGCCCCTTCCCCAAGCCACATGCCTACAAAATGGAGTCCGTACCCTTACCCAGGCCTTTTGGGCCCTCCGACACCCCCTCCAAATCTGCCCAATTCCATTCTCTCCGGGCCATGAGCTCTTACCATTCTTCCGTCTGCGAGCCTGTTAGACCTCCCTCCCTCCCTACGCCTCTACCTGTCAAACTCTGCTGCATTCTCAGAGCTTACCTTCAAAATATATCCAAAATCTGAACGCTTATCCCCACCTCCATTGCTCCCTCACTGGGCTAACCCAGGGTTAGCCCTCACCTGGCCTCCCGAATTGACTGCTTCCTTCAGCCTTTGTACCTCCCGCTAGAATGAAACTGTTAAAAATGTAATTTAGAAACGAGCCGCTTCTCTGCTCAGATCCAGCCAGAATGGCTCAAAGGCCCTATGTGACCTGCCCATCTACCACCTCACCTTTTCTGCTCCTCTCCTCGCTCATTCTGCCTGGGCCACCAGGGCTCTTTGCTGTCCCTCAACCACTCGCAGGTGGTCTCACCTTGGAGCCCTCTGTTGCTTCCCCCAGACGGCCACATGGCTTGCTGCCCCACGCCTCCTTCAGGTCTCTGCTCAAATTTTCATATTTCATCTGATTAGAGAGGCTCCTCTAACCGCTCCATGTAAAAAATAGCAACACCCCCATTTCTGCACGCTCCACTGCCTCTGTCTGGCTTTGTTATTCTCTATGACATACTTGACGTATTGCCTTGTCTATGGGTTTATTGGTTTTCTCCCCCAACCGGAATATAAGCCACATGAGGGAAGGCGCTTCATTCACTACTGTATCCCGGCTTCAGAGCAGTGCCTGGCACAGGGCTGGCCATCGTTAACTGTTTTTTTAATGAGTGAATAAGTGGAAAGCTTGGCCGAGCGAGCAGGACTGGATCAAAAGGGCCTGAGCTCTGACCGCTGTGGCTCAGTTGGCTGGGTGTCGTCCCAGAAAGTAAAAGGTCGCCGGTTCAGTTCCTGGGAGGGCACGTGTGGGTTGCAGGTTCAGTCACCGACAGGGCAATCAATTGATGTTTCTCTCTCACATTGATGTTTCTCTCCCTCTCTCTTAAAAATAAATAAATAAAATTTTAAAAAGAAAAAAAGAAAGAGGGCCTGAGGTTGGTATGGAGGGAGCCAAAACAAACAGACCAAAATAAAAACCAAGCAAAACCAAGGGACCTAGGTTGGGCAAGAGGCCTGGAATTGTGGGCAAGGAGACAGACTAGTCCAGGCCTCCTAGCCAGGACTGAGAAACCACACACAGGTCACCAGCAATGTCTGTGCCTCCGGTCCTCCCCGAGAGCCTCAGCAGCAACTGCTCCTCCCTCTGGGAAAGATGGGCCAGTCTGGAGAGGGCGTCGAAACCTGTGGAAGACCATTCCCGGGTGGGCGTAGAGACGGTAGACACAGGCCCGTGATCTCCTGGGCCGGGCTGTGCTTTGCCCACTGGCAGGCACTGCCTTTCTACCCTGGGTGGGGAAGTGCCTCCTCCCCGCCAGGCCTGCTGGCAGCCTCAGCAAACTCTCACCCTCAGGGCCCTTTTAGCTGCCTCATTATTTTCTTCAGTTTCCTCGGTTTTGAGAGCGTGCAAAGCGTTGAGCTGCTCTGTTTGCCCTTCACAGGCCCTCGCTCCAGCAGAACTGTGTGTCCTGGTGGCCTTGCAAGCGCCTCGGCCCTCAGATAGCCGTTTCTGGGTTTGGTTTCATGAAGAATGCCCTGTGGCCGGGCCCGCACAAAGCCTTCATTGCCTATTCTAGCTTGCTCCTGCATGAGGTCTGCAGAGGTCTGATTCCCCCACTGATCTCCCAGCGCCCAGGGAGCAGGACTGGTTCAAGAGGCCCTGGGATTAGAATGAAGGAGAGCAAGGGGGTGGAGTGGGGGCGGGGGGGCGGAGGCAGGGAAGGGGGAAGCTAAAAGAAAGAGACCAAAACTAAATCCAAACAAAACCCAGCGCTGGGGTGAGGGGCATGTGAGGAGAATCCCAAATATGCTCCCTGACCAGAGGCCTCACCAACTTGGCATGCCTGTTGGGTCCTTTTGTAATCTGGGACCCCACCAGGATTGGGGGTCATTTAGGGAAGAGTACCAGAGGGAGGGAGGGGTTGAAATAGGTGACCCTGGCAATAGGCGCTTTCCAGGTCATCTGTTGGGTACAGAGCCCCCCTTTATGCTGCTCCCCTCCTGCCCTAGGCCGTCCTGAGGCTGGGGCCCAGGGCCTAGCTGGGACAGACACTTGAAAGCTCTCAGGCCTGTCTCAGGCTGCTCAGGATGGGGAGGCTGCCCTTGGGGAGGAGGGAAGAAGAAGCGCTTCATTGTGTGTTCTCCACTCTGTGCCAGAGGGAGGAGGGCAGGGGGGCAGGGTTGTTTCTCCCTGTCCTTAGCTGTCCCACCAGCCTCCCATGGGGCTGGATGGAGGTTCGGACTCAGATATCCAAGAAGCCACACCCTGGTTCAGTGGGCGTGTGACCCCTCACTGGGGTGGCTGGTGCTGTGTCCACAGCCCTAATCCTGAGGGGAGGGCCCCTAGGACAGCTGCAAGGGCTCACCCCAGTCGCTTGCCCCCACCTGCTGAGCGGTTTTTCTGTCTCCCACATGGGTCCCAGAGGACCACTGGAAACTTTCTTTTCTTTTTGCTGAGGCGACTGTGGATAGTTCCAGGCCCCAGAAATGCTGAAGCAGAATCTAGGAAGGGGACGAAAGGAGGAAAAGATCAAACTCTTTCTATTTAACCAACACTCCTGGACCATTCTAGACCCGAGCTTTCTGACCACGCCTGGGGACCCCATGGCAGAGAGTTTGAGTCCCACATCTGGCCCTGGGGTGTCAGTGTCGTTTTGCAAGTCACAGTGATCTTGCTGGGCTCTGCTTCTTTCCTCTGGCAAAAGCAGCAGAAAAGAAGCTACATGTAGGGCCCATTCCATGGGGCAGTGACGTCCCAGTCAGGTGGCGGGCTAGGAGGCAGAAGGACAGGTCCCTCCCCGTGTCTCCTTCATCTTTCACCTTTTCCCATCTAGGGTCTTGGTCTTATTTTGTTGTTGTTGTTTTGTTTTTTTTAAGATTTTATTTATTTTTAGAGAGGAGGAAGAAAGGGAGAAAGAGAGGGAGAGAAACATCAGTGGGTGGTTGCCTCTCACATGCCCCCAGCCAGGGACCCAGCCCCCAACCCAGGCATGTGCCCTGACTGGGAATCAAACCGGCAACCTTTTGGTTTGCAGGCCAGCATTCAGCCCACTGAGCCGCACCAGCCAGGACTAGGATCTTGTTCTTTTTTCCTAAATTGTCTTTTGCATCTGGCTCACAACCCTTCCCAGGGAACCATCAACCCAGTCCTATGTCTGGGACTAGGACTCAGCGCAGATTTAAAAGGGATTCTCTAATTAAGGGTGTCTCACCCTGAGGTCCACAAGGTCCCTGACCCTCTGCACTTGTGGCAAAATGCGGCATATGTAATGAGCTGGTCCTGGGAGATGATTCAAAGGGGTCTGTATCTCAAAGAGCCCAAACGAGGGCCCCAGGAGTCCCAGAGGCCAGCTCCTGCGCTGCATGTCTGGCTGGGTGTCTGGTCACTGTAGCCACCCTGCTGTATCATTTTTCTCAGCAAAGGCCCTCAAAGGAGTTGGGGCTGCTCCATAAGAATGCGGACCCACTCCTCATCCTACGCCCTCAGCTGGGGTTTGGGGAGGATTTTAGCAGTTAACAGTGTGGGCTCCAGGTCAGGCTGCGGCGGCTACGGCAGACCTCTGCCTCACCACCCATTGCTCTGTGATCCTAAGCCAATTTCTTCTTGCCTCTCTGGGCTTCGCTGTCCTCATCTGGGAGGTGGAGGAAATGGTAGTACCTGCCTCAGGTTGTTTGGAGGTTGACAGGAGATAATAGATAGGAGGTGCATAGCTCAGGGCTGCTGAGGTGGGGTCAAGGAAAGCTGTGGAAAAGGTCACTGTTGTTCAAGATGAGCCAGTGAGCTCCAGAGAGCTGCCCTGACCTGGGTGGGCAGAGCCAGGACTGTGGGTCTGTCTGCAGACCCCTTGTCTAGTACTCCCTCTAGCCCCTCCACCTCAGGGACCCTGGGTCCAGACCCCAGGGCAGGGGAAGTTGGCATCCTGTGCCCCAGTGACGGAACCTCACCCCTGCTCTTGGGTGTAGGTGACCTGCTTAGCAGAGCACCTGCTTGACCAGTTGTGTGAGTGTAGCAGGAAGGGACTTGGAAGCATGTGGGTGAGGAGGAGAGGGGAGAAAAGCCCAGAGGTGGCTGTACCCTGGGCTCCAGACACCCCCACTGGGCTTCACAGGGTGCGCAGCCTGGCATGGGGCCAGCTGCACAGGGTGCTGAGCGGACTGTTGTTTTTAGTGTCTGGCCACTTTAATACCTGCTTGCCCCAGCACCCCCTGCCCCAACAATGCCCTGGCCACTAAACATTTTGTAAGTGCCAGTTCTGGGGTGTGCTAGTGCTGGGGGCACCCCAGGGGGTACAGAGGAGCTACGAGGAGCAGGCTGGGTCTCCCGTGGAGTCTGCCTGCCCTCCGCATGGTCCTGATTATAATGTTGGTAGAAGTTGATAAGGCCCTGCCTTTGAGGGGCCCACTGCTCCTCACGGAGGGGTGGGAGAGGCTGAGTGCTCCAGGCGGAGCTGGGGAAGGAGGCTTCCTGCTGGGGTCATTAGGCACTGAAGGGTTTGAGCTGATCCCTGAAGAAAGCTGAGGATTCCAGGAAGTAGAGAAAGGCATGGAGGGGTATTCTAGCCAGAGACCTGCGGGAGGATGGTAGTTTTGAAATTTTAATGAGTTATTTCGGGAATTCAAAAGAAGATAGATAACAGTCTCTCCACTGCCCAGCTCGAGAAAATATTGCAGGCCCCAGGAAGCCTGGTGCCCACCTCTGCCCTGCCCCCAGGAGCCCTGTGTGCCTCCCTGTCCCTCAGCTGCTTGATTCTTCACTGTGTATGTCTGCATCCCTAACTGTCTGCGTCCCTAACCGTCTGCATCCCTAACCAGCTGCATCCCTGACCATTTGCATCCCTAACCGGCTGCATCCCTAACCAGCTGCATCCCTAACCATTTGCATCCCTGACCGGCTGCATCCCTAACCAACAGGGATGAGGGCTTTGCAGGCTTGGGCATTTTCAGTCAGTATTGGCAGGTTGTTTTCTCTGCAGTATGGCTGTTGGCTCAGCGTTACGTTTGGGCTTTGTGCGTGCTGAGACCTGGTGCTCTAGGTCATTTGTGTTCCTGGCTGTGTAGTTTTCGGTGACTGTGTCACCACTTATCCATTGCGCTGCCGGAGACATCTGGGGGCTTTTGCTTGTTCACTCTTGGGAGCACAGGGTCTTCACCAGGCCACACAGGGGAGAGGAGGCGGAGAGTTGTTTCTGTCCCAGTTCAAAGGGCCTGACTGGGAGTGGGACACTGTTCTGCCGGCAGTAGGGAGCCACTGAAGGCTTTTGAGCAGGAGCGGGACTCGGTCAACAACGGTGCTTCTTTTTTGCCAGTGGCTTGCAGTTTACATTGAAGGCAGAGCGCTGTGCAAAGGAGGCTTTCATAAGAGTCAAGTAAAGAGCTTCTAGGGGCTGATCCTGGGTGAGCTCATGGGATAGGGAATGGAGGGGAGCTTGAAAGAAATTCTGTTTTGGTTGCCTATGCCAGGGAGAGGGTTAAATTGGGGCCCAAGCTGTGTAACTGGAATGATGACAGGGCCTTTCCCAGAAAGACAGGCAGAAGGGGAAGCGCTGACACGCATGGTGTTGGACCCTTGTGACTGTGACGGGGCCAACGTGTAGGCAGATGACTTTCTCAGAGACTTGAGAGTCACAGGGAAGTCATTGCCAGGGAAGGACGAGGCCTGGGAACTGGGGATGAGTGTCCCAGCGTCACTAGGTCCTCAGCCCCGCCCCCCCGCCCCCATTCCTCCTTCCCCTGCTCTGCAGTGTGACCCAGACTTCTGGCCTACAAGGGCCACCTGTCCCTCCCCCCACAGCCAGTGGGGCGCAGACCTCAGGCCTGGCATTGTCTCCACCTTCTTCCACCTCCAACACCCCCCCCGCCCCCAGTGCAGGCCCTTGCCTTCTCTCCCATGTAGTGACTCAGTTTCCCCTGCCGCCCTCTACTCACCTCCCTTTCCCTGCATCCTCTGTGCAGCAGCTTGGGGAGCTCTTAAAAAGGGAAGGCAGAGCATGTGCTTCCCCGCTTTAAAAGCCGCCAGCAACTGTCCACCCCTTCTCGCCGGCCTGGCCCCTGAACACCTCGCTGACCTCTGCTCTGGCGCTCTCTCCCTCCAGCCCTGCCTGGGCCTCCTGGAAACCCCTAGAGCTCACCCCACGCCTGCCAGCCCTGGCAGCGCGGGCTCCCTCTTATCTCTCCATTCGCAGCTCAGAGGCCGCAGTCAAGAGAAGAGGCCTTCCCTGACCATGCTGTTCACAATAAGACCTCCTCCCTCTCCTCTCCTCCACCTCCTGCTATATTAACTGCTTCTTTGTTGATTGGTTTTCCGGTTTGGTCTGTGGGCCCCTCCACTCACTGCGCTGGCAGGGACCTAGCCACCTGGTTCTCTGCCGTGTGTGCCCTGTCTGGCATGTGCAGTGAATATTTGCTGAGTGAAGCAAGTGAAAGAGAGGAGCCCTTGTTTACCGCCGCTCCTTCATGCACAGCCCCTGCCCTTGTGGATTTTCACCTTCATTGGGGAAAAAGCCTATACAATGAGCATCCAAACATGGAAGACAGGGAGCATTCAGCGCCGCCGCCCCCCCCCCCCCCAAGTGTGGACAGCCCTCTGCTAGCAGCTGCGAGGGGCGCCTGGCTGAATGTGGGAAGGAAACAGTTGCTCACTACGTGCCACTGCCAGGCCCTGTCTTAAGTGTTAGCATTTGTTACCTTGTTTTTTGTCATTTCATCTTCTCACAGTCCTGCAGGCTGAGTCCTGGTAGCACCATGTTTAGGATGAGGGACCTGACCTGTGAGCCCAATGACTTGCCCAAGCTCTCAGGGCTGGGAGGGCCTGACTGGAACCCAGGTCCTTCTGTTACCAGAGGCCCTGGACTTGCCGTCAGCCTAACTAAGTGGGAAGAAATGAAGCCAGGAGCGGGACTCCAAGCACGGCTGTGCAGTGGCGTCGGCCCAGAGCAAAGGGTGATTTTAAAAGCTTATTTATATATCCTTTTTAAACTTTTCAGGTTGAAACAATTTCAGACTTGCAAAAATACCACCCAGAATTCCCATATGCCCCTCCCCCAGCTCCCCTGAATGCTAACCTCTTTCACAACCACAGCACCGTTATCAAAACTAAGAAATTAACATCAATACAAATTATTGACTACCCTCCAGAGCTTATTGAAATTTTACCCATTGTCCCACTAATGTTCTTTTTCTGGTCCTGAGTCCAATCCAGGATAGCTATCTTGTTCCAACCAATCCCCTCAGGTGGGGTGTCTCTCTCGTGCCAACTCTTTGTCGTCACGGACACACAGTGAGGGAATACTGTACACTCACCTTGTATCACTTTGAGTCTTGCTGAGTTCCCACACAGAGTAGGTCCACCAGAATTCTCTGCTCATGGGGCATTGCCAACATGGTCTGTGTATGGGGCAGCCAGAAATGGGACATACACGTATTATCTATATCACCTCTGCTCATGTGCATGTTCTGGTGTCCCACCAGACTTCACGCAAGGTCAAAGCTAAAATCATTAAGGATTTCAAGGTGGCAACAGCAGAGCGTTAAACCAAACACGGGTCACAAACAGGTGAAGCTGGCCCTGCATGATGCATTCTGTATTTGGGGGACTCTGTCACTCACAAGTTCCTTCGTTCTTTTTGCAGCCTTTTCGCTGTGTGGCCTGGGATGGCCTGGAGTGGTGGCCAGAGGAGGGAGAAAGTGTGGTCAGCCCATCCAGCCTCACCTCTCCCTGCTTCCTCCACCAAACAGCCAAACTGAACTTTCTAGTTTCCCCCAAATAAGCCCTGCTGTCTGCTCTTATGGTTTCCTCTCCCCTGGTGGTTCTCAAAGCTGTGGTCCCTGGGCCAGCGGCATCGGCATCAGCATCACCTGGAGTGGTTGGGAAAATGCAGATTCCCAGGCCACGGCCCAGACCTGCTTTTTCAGGTGGGGCCGAGGAATCTGGTTCAGCGTTCCCCTGCATCACGTGAGGCAGCACTGCTCTTGCTGAAATATATTTCCCACCTGTCTCAGCTTCCTAGCTCCTCCACTCCTTTCACGGGGAGAAGCCCCTCACGCTCCAGGAGTCTTTCTGAATTCTCCACTTCTCCCCTGCTGGGCTGCAAACTGAGGGAAAACTGTCTCGTTTTCCATCTTGTCCTGAGTCCTGAGCAGGGCAAACCGTAGGCACAAAATAAGTGATGGTGGAGTTGCATCGACTCAGGGGTGGCCAAGAGAGTGGAGACGTGGGGCCTGGGCATCATGAAGAGTTGAGGGTGCGGGGGCTGAGCACAGACATTCTGCCCACAGGTACAGCCTGTACACCCGCACCTGGCTTGGGTACCTCTTCTACCGGCAGCAGCTGCGCAGGGCTCGGAATCGCTACCCCAAAGGCCACTCCAGAACCCAGCCCCGCCTCTTCAATGGTGAGCTCTGGCTGCCCTGGGCCAGCATCACCCCCAGCTGTGCCCACCCACCCTCCCTGCCTACCACTCCCTGCCCTTCACCCCACCCACAGCCCATCTCTGTCCCCCAGGAGTGAAGGTGCTTCCCATCCCCGTCCTCTCCGACAACTACAGCTACCTCATCATCGACACCCAGGCCCGGCTGGCTGTGGCTGTGGACCCTTCAGACCCTCAGGCCGTGCAGGTGAGGGGCAGGGGTACCTGGGGTGCCCTTGGGGACTGGCAGCTTCCCCTCACTAGGAGGGGCTGATCCTGGTCTCTGCCAGTGGGGTGTGCCCCCTCCACATGCACTCACCCACAGAGACCGGAGCCTGGGGAGGGTCTGTGTCCCGCTTGGTGGGAGGAAGGGGGCAGGGCAGCGGGGAGGGAACCAGGACACAGAGAGCGCGATGCTGGCCCAGGACTGTGGGGCTAGTGGGATTCTTGTGCCTCTCACTCTCTGCGGCCCCCTTTCTCCTGTCCTCACCTCTGTCTGTCAGCGTCCGGGACTCTCCATCTCTCCCTCCCATTTCTTATTCCTGTGTGTGCGTGTGCCTGTGTGCCCACCCCCTCCAAGGGTCTCTCTCCTCCTCCTCCACCTCCCCACCCTCTCCCATGTGCCCATGCTCAGTCCACCCAGCACTCACTCCCCTCTCTCTCTCTGCCTCCAGTGTCCCTCTGGGTCCTGTTTCTCAGCCTCAATAACTCCTCTCTCCTCTAGGCTTCCATTGAAAAGGAGGGTGTTACCTTGGTTGCCATCCTCTGCACTCACAAGCACTGGTAAGGGGCTGGGGTGGGGGGTCTGGGTGCAGATGATCTTCTCTGGCTGACCTTTGCCCTGGCTGAGCTTGCCAGGTCTGAGCCCCATAAGGTCATGCAGGGCTGGGGGTCAGGAAGTCAGGATGGGGGCATCCACCTTCCTCATGAAGTCCTGGGGCACTAGCAGAGAGGGAGGGGGTGGGGTGGGTCACCCACTGCTCCATTTATTAGGCTTCTGAAGCCCCAGAGGAGGGCAGGGCAGGCATTTAGCTCTCATTCCATGGGAATTTATTAGATGGCTACTGGGCACTGGACATGGACAAACCTGTGATCTTCTCCCTCAAGAAGATTAAAGTCCAGTAGGGGAGACAGCCCTGCATGAAAGTGTACAACAGTGACAAACGATGACAAGCATGGCAGTTGGCACAGGGTTCAGGGGATGATGGACACCAGGTGGGGCATAATCAGATCCACCCGGAAGAATGAGAGGCTGATGATCCTGGAGCTGAGAAAGTTCAAAAAGATCAGGTGGCATTGGCCAGGTGAAGGGGGATGGTTGACAAATTTGGGGGATGGTGTTCTGAGCAGGGGAACAGCTTGGACAAGGCCCAGAGGTACGGACAGCTTAGCTCGGTCTAGAAGCCAGGGACATGCATGGCTCATAGGCCTGGAGGTGCCGTGGGGAAGAGGGAGGTGAGCGGGCCCAGTACAGTTGCCTTTCAAAACCCCTCCCTGTCTCTGCTGTCCTACAGGGACCACAGTGGAGGGAACCGCGACCTCAGCCGGCGGCACCAGGACTGTAGGGTGTACGGGAGCCCTCAGGATGGCATCCCCTACCTTACCCAGTAAGTCCCTGATCCCAGGGATGGGATGGCACTTTCGTGGGCTCACCCCCTGCCCTCAGTCAAGTATTTCAGGGGTATCAGCAGTTGGATTCTTTTCTTCTTCCTTCCTTCCTTTTTTTTAAAAAGTATATTTTATTGATTATGTTGTTACAGTAGTTACAATTTTTTCCCCTTTGCTCCCCTCTGCCCAGTGCCCCCTTTCTCTCCAGCAATCCCACCCCCCTTAGTTCATGTCCATGGGTCGTGCATATAAGTTCTGTGACTTCACCCTTTCCTATATCATTCTTAACTCCCCCCTGTCTATTTTGTACCAACCAATTATGCTTCTTAATCCCTGCACCATATCGCCATTTCTCCCCCTCCCACCTCCCAGCTGATAATCCTCCAAATGATCCCCACACCTATGATTCTGTTCCTATTCATTTGCTTAGTTGGATTTTGTTCTTATTTTTTACGTTGGCCTCCAGCTCACTGATCTGATCTTCTGCTTCCTCTAGCCTGCTTTTTAATTCCTTCTACTGTGTTCTTCAATTCAGAAACTGTAGTCTTCGTTTCCCCCTGGCTCTTATTGATAGCTTCTATGTCCTTTTTCATGCTGGTGTAATTCTCAGTATGTTCCGTATAGTTTCTATGGAGTTCCTTGTAGTTTCCTTGGAGTTCTTTGTAGTTTTCTTTGAGCTCGCTGATCTCATTGAGCTTCCCTATAATCCATCTTTTGAATTCCCTGTCTGATAGTTTGTTTCCCTCTATTTCATTTAGCACTCTTCCTGGGGATTCTTCCTTTCCTTTTGATGGTTGATTGTTTCGCTGTCTCCCCATTTTTGTGACTCTTCTTGTTTGTTGCTCCTTCTTAGATTGATCTGCACTTCTTGGATCTGCCCCTGGTGGTGTCAGATCGTGGACCCTTTGTTCCTATTTTTTAGATTCAGTTGTTGATAGTTGTGAGTTTGTTGTCATTTTAGTGTTCATAGTTTTGATCTTCTTTTTCTTAAGTAAGTCCCTTTGACATTTCATATAATAATGGCTTGGTGATGATGAACTCCTTTAGCTTCACTTTGGGAAGTACTTCATCTGCCCTTCCATTCCAAATGATAGCCTTGCTGGATACAGTAATCCTGATTTCAGGTTGCCTTTCATCACATTGAATACTGCTTGCCAGTCCCTTCCTGCCTGCAAAGTGTCCTCTGAGAAATCAGCTGGTAGTCCTATAGGCACCCCCCTGTAGGCAACTATCTGCCTCTCTCTTGCTGCCCCAGGACTCTCTCTTTGTCTTTCACCTTTGGCATCTCAGTCATGATGCATCCTGGTGTGGTCCCCTCTGGGTCCAGCTTGCCCAGGACCCTCTGTGCTTCCCGTACCTATATGTCCATCTCCTTCACAAAATTTGGGAAGTTTTCCTCATTTTTTTCAATTCTTGTTTTCTCATTCTGCACTGGTTGACTGTTTTTTTTCTTCCTTATATTCCAAATCATTTATTTGAAACCCGGTTTCCTTCCCTTCACCATTGGTTTTATGTGGAGTTTCCTTCATTTCACTTAGCATAGCCTTCACTGCTTCTCTTATGTGCTTGCCGTACTCAAGCATATCTGTCAAGCCTGTGAGCATTTTTATCACTAGTGTTTTGAATTCCACGTCTGTTAGGTTGCCTATCTCCTCATCTGTTAGGTTGGCTATCTCCTCATTGCTTAGTTCTCCCACTGGAACCTTGATCTGTTCCCCATTTTAGGCCATACTTCTCTGTCTCCTCATTCTGATAGGGTCCTATGTTTGTTTGCCTCCGTGTCCCAGGTAGGGCTGTCGCTCCTGTTATGTTTGTAAGTGGCAGAGCCTTAGGAATTCGTCAGCACAGGACGACCTGTTTCACTACGTTGTGGTGCTGTATGTGGAGGAGGGGTGCGAGAGGGAACAATGCCACCTGCACAGCACTTACCCCTTTTCCAGGCTCTTCTCCTACTTTCGTATGGGACTGGCGCCTTTCTAGCTGTTGCCCTGGCCATCATTTCCAGAGTGGGTGGGTCTGCGGACGTTCTAGGATCGTGGGAGCCCTTTAAACAAGCGGACTCTGCTGACAGACTGGCAGTTTCTGCCTCCACCCCAACCCCCACTGGTCTGCACAGTCAGAAGCAATGAGGCTTGATTTTCCCTGGTGCTAGGACTGTGAGCTGCACAGTCTGGTGAGGAGCTGGGAACACTCCCCAGGTGTTCCTTCTGACTTTTTAAAACATGTGACAGAGCTTTCTGCCGGCCTTCTGCTGCCGCTGCTGCTGCCACCACCACACCGTGTCCTCTCCGCTCTAGCTCTGCCCCTCCTACCTGTCTGGATGAGTGTTTCTTCTTTATATCTTTGTTTGCTGGACTTCCATGCAGTTTGGTTTTTCTGGAACTTCTGGTTGTTTCTAGTTTTGAGGTAGTTGTATTCCTTCTTAGTTGTGGAGGGAGACACAGTGTGTCTATCTGCGCCTCCATCTTGGCCAGAAGTCTCAGTAGTTGGATCTTTACTGATGGCCTTCCTAGGCCCCAGAGAGAAGATCCCAGTCCATTTGAAGACTGGCACTGCCCACCCCCAAACTGATCCAGCCATGATCTCCAAAACAGGAAAAGGGGAGGATTTGGATCTGAAATCCTGGGCACTAGGGGTACCTTCTCTCTCTGGTGTGGAAGCCCTGACTCCTACAAACCACCTAGAGTGGGGCAGGACTAGCGCGGCATAAGCTCTAGTACCTTCTCTCCCCTATTGCCTTGCTCCTCAGTCCCCTGTGTCATCAAGATGTGGTTAGTGTGGGACGGCTTCAGATCCAGGCTCTGGCCACTCCTGGCCACACACAAGGCCATCTGGTCTACCTGCTGGATGGGGAGCCCTACAAGGGTCCTTCCTGCCTCTTCTCAGGGGACCTGCTCTTCCTCTCTGGTTGTGGTGAGTTCCCCCAAAGGGAAGAGGGAGGATGAGGGATAAAAGGGAGGGAGAGAGGCCAGGGCAGGAGCCCAAGGACAGCCACAGTGCCATGAAATGCATTAAAGCATTGGTTTTAGTGCAGGTCTTGCCTCGGCAGTTACTCTGATTTGGAATAACAGTTACCTGTGTTACCTCAATTTTTTTTATATCCTCACAACTTCCTGTAGGGGCTGGGTAGAATTGAGACAATGCCTGTAACTGAGTACAGACCTCGCAGGGCGTTTGTTTCCATTGGGTGGAGCCTGGTTGTCTGATACAATGACCGGGGTACTAGGTTACAAAAACTTGAGAACCCCTGAGTGAGAGGATGATGCTCTGGTTGGGGGATCACAAGTCCCAGGCTGTATGGAGTCCCAAAGGGCAGCACAAGCAAAGAAGGAAGTGTTCAGTGGAAAGAGCAACCCAACATGACGATGCTTGGGGTTGTTAGAACCCAGCCTGAAGGCTAGGCACCCCCTGTCCATCCACATGTCACTGTGTGCAATGGAGGCCTTCAGAAGGGTTTAGTTGGGGATGAATATTTGGGCCCAGCTCCCCGGGGCATGGTTGAGGGTTGGTGGCCTGAGGTGCATAAGCTGGTCCGCACCCCACTTCACGTACCTTATACTGTGTTATCCTTGTATTTTATAACATACCCCTTGACCCCACCAGGACGGACCTTTGAGGGCACTGCAGAGACCATGCTGAGCTCGCTGGACACTGTGCTGGGGCTGGGGGATGACACTCTGCTGTGGCCTGGTGAGATCCCTCCCACACTCCTCCCAGTCCTTCACCATCCTAGAGCACCCCCAGACCCAGTTCCTGACCCAGAGGTGGCATGGCTCCACCTCTGGTGGCTCCCAGGAGCCCACTGTAGCAGAGGGGCAGAGCTCCTTTCTTTTTGGCATTCTGGCTCTGTAATGCCTCTGCTTAGCCAGAGCCTAGGACAGAAAACAGCCTTTGCTTATCAGGGGAGAAGTCAGTAAATCCAGCCTGCATGTATCCATTGTATGCATCCAAACCCACACGTTATATGTCCGACAATCCATACATATGTACATTGCATGTCCATACAGACATTGCATATCCACAGTTTCTAAAACACATTCATTAATACCTACTTAATCCTCAGAATATTAAGTTCTTCCATTCATTCATACTTTCTTGAGCACCTAACATGTACCAGGCTCTGTTCTAGGCACTGGAGACACACCCTTGTTCTAGTGGCATTATTTTCACAACTTGCCACAGAAACTGTGGGTCACAGAGGTGCCATGACTTGACTGAGGTCGCAGAGGTGGGCAGAGGCAGAGTCGGGCTAGAATGAGGTCTCCTGGCTGCAGGTCTGGTGGTTTCCCCTGAATTGCTTCTGCTGCTTCCCACATGGATGATTTGGGCCCACCTTTCCTGGAAAGTGCTGCCCCTCAGGGAGGACTTCTTTTGCTCACATAACCAATCTCTCTCTGCCCTGCCTCTTGGCCCCCGTGGGGGTCCCTAGGTCATGAGTATGCGGAGGAGAACCTGGGCTTTGCAGGTGTGGTGGAGCCTGAGAACCTGGCACGGGAGAGGAAGATGCAGTGGGTGCAGAGGCAGCGGATGGAGCGCAGGAGCACGGTGCGGGGCTGGCGGGCTAGGGGGGGCCGCGAGGGCACTCCCCAGAGGGAACCCTTCCTTTGTGCCCCGACCAGAGCTCTGACACATTTGCCTCGTGGGTCTTCAAGTGAGAGCTCCTGGACCCCAGGACTGGGCAGGGGCAGGGAGGCTTCCCTTGTCGGGGGCATTTTCTGGATTCTCCTCACCAAAGCCGGCGCCTCTGGTCCCGCAGTGCCCGTCCACCCTGGGAGAGGAGCGCTCCTACAACCCGTTCCTGAGGACCCACTGCCTGGTGCTGCAGGAGACTGTGGGACCGGACCCAGGCCCCACTGAGGACGATGGCTACTCCCGGGCCCAGCTCCTGGAGAAGCTCCGCCGGCTGAAGGACCTTCACAAGAGCAAGTGACGTCCCCAGCCCACCCCAGCCCACCCGCGTGGTGGGGAGGCCAGCCATGGCCCACACACACCATCCCCCTCATTGCTACCATCACCACCTCCATCAGAGCCCACGGTGGGCACCATGCCCCAACACTGGTCACAGGAAGAGGGGGGACACTGTGAGAGACTTTGAGGCCCGGAGAAAGGGGCTGCTTGAAGGCTTGGAGGCCCCATGGGGCGAGGCTGAGCTATCAAGAGTAACAGGAAAGGAGGGGCCTTGGGACGTCTCCAGACCTAACTGGAAGGGTCCCCTCCTCCCTTCCCCTGTTCCTGGGCGGTGGTGCGGACTGACAGGGCAGCTGCGCTCAGCCCCTCCCTCAGGAGGCCTCACTCTCACTGGCGCCACTAAACCCAGGGCAGCTGGAGCCCCGCACACGGGTTGAGTCCACCCTCCCCCTTCTCCCATTCAGGGTGGGAGAGAAACTCAGCCCTGCAAAGAGGTGAGATGCCTTGGAAAAGTGGTCACTCAGAGGGGCTCCTGGGCTCTGGTTTACTGAGACACTGCCCCTCCTTCCCCAGCCTCCCCACTCTGCCCTGCCTGGCCCCCGTGAAGGCATTTTTCAAGCAGAGCCATTTCTGAGAAAGATGGAAGGGCTGGAAGTCTGGCTGTCTGGCCTATCTCTTCTCTGCCTCAGTGACTTCCTTACAGCCTGAAAGAGGGAGGGTCCTGGTTGCCAAGGAAACCTTGACCTCAGGCTAAGGAGACTCCAGAGGCTGCTGGGATTGCAGCCCAACAGTCTTGCAGGTCATACTGGGTCCCTGCACAAGTGGCTGGCTCCTGCCCCTGGCCTCCGTCCCTGCTGTAGGCCAGCAGGGCCCCTGCTTCGAAGGGAGACAGAGCCATCGTCCACCACAGCCACTGCAGTTTGCTCATCATGGCCCTACTCTTAGAACTTCTGCCTTTCTTCTAACTTCTGCTTTCTCCTCATCCTCTTTCCTCTTTTATCTACTAACGGCATTCATCTGGCCCCTTCCTGTATGCCCAGAACATTCTGTGTCGTTTCTCATCTGACCCTTGGCCCCATCCTGGCCGGGGCAGAGGGCTTCCGTGCAGCAGAGTTCAGAAATCAGAAGTCTGGGCGCAGAGACCTCTCGAGTGAGTGGCAGCTTCCGGGACCCTAGGCCTGGGCCCCTTCCCTCTGTTCAGCCCTCCCTCAAGCTCAGCCTCTCCTGTGGTCTTGGGTCCAGGCTCCTCTGGGGCCACAGTGAGGAGCCCTAGGGTCCTCAAGCAGGTGTACCTTGGGTCAGCGAGGGGCCTTCTCTTCCATCGGAGAAGCCTTTCCTCAGACTCTGCTCACCCTCTGGCAAGCCTCCAAGATGCCTGCTGCCCTCAGTGTCTCCTCATCATCCAGCCTCTGCCTCCCTTTCCAGCCACAGCCTCTGGTACCAACTCTAGCAATACTTCCAGAATAGAGTTCCCCGCACCCAAAAACATGCAATTTCCTGCCTCTGTGCCTTTGCTCATGCTGTTTCTTTAGACTGGAATGCCTTTCCCCTGCCTTGTCTGCCTGGCAAACACCTGTTCATCTCTCACAACCCCCTTCAAAGGCCCCCTCCTCCAGGAAGACAGCCTCCATGTCTCTCCCCCTCCAGGCTACCTCTGCTCTTTGTAAATGCTTCTCTCCTGGCACTTATCACTGTATTTCACTTGTTTACATGTTTGTCTCCCCTTCCAGACTGTGAACCCTTCAGGGCATGGACTGTATCTTATGCATCTCTATTTCTGCGCCTAGCACGGTGCCTGGCACGCAGTGGGCACTCAATAAATGTTAAATGAATGAATGATTTAACAGAAGCTTGGTAACTGAGTGAGCTTGTCTTTACTGCTGGTTCTATTCTTCTGTCTGGGTTATAGGTCCACCAGCTTGGAGTTACTGTACTTCAAGAACTTTGGCCAGAAACAATGCTATGAATACAACCTCCTGGGCTCATATGCACTTGTTCAGGGCTTACAATTCGCTTACCTGTTTCCCAAAGCTTCAGATCCACAGGTGTACCCTGGCCGCAAAGGAGATGGTTTTCCATGGTCACAGCACAGCAGGGAAAAGCACTTCAGGCATCAGGCCTTGGCCTCTTTAACGTCTCTAACTGGGAGCCAGACGCCGCTACTGGAGATAAATTTTAACAACACTGTTTTGTTTTCATTGCATTTATTTTTGGAGTCAATATTTTTGACAAGTGACACCACTTTTCAATTCATGACAGTAATTAAAGATATTTATTTAGTTAAAGATTTTATTTATTTATTTTTAGAGAGAGGAGAAGAGAGGGAGAAAGAGAAGGAAAGAAACATCAATGTGTGGCTGCCTCTTGCGCGCCCCCAACTGGGGACCCGGCCACCACCCAGGCACGTACCCTGACTGGGAATCGAACTGGTGATCCTTTGGGTCACAAGCCAGCACTCAATCCATTGAGCCACACCAGCCAGGGCAAGATATTTATTGAAATACAAAATTAAGAAGCAAAGGTGACACTTGGCTTTGACAAAATTCTTGTTTATTTTTCAAGTCACACACCCAAGGACTTTTTTTTTTTCACTGCTTTTAGAAAGAGAGGAAGGGAGAGAGAGAAACGTTGATGCGAGGGAGAAGCATAGATTCCTTGCCTCCTGTATGCGCCTGGATCAGGGATTGGTGGCCAGACCAGGGATGTGTTCTGATCGGGAACCACACACCTGCTCTCGGACCAGGGATCAAACCTGCAACACAGGCATGTGCCCTGACAGGGAACCACAACCTTTTGGGTATGGGACAATGTTCCAACCAACTGAGTCACACTGGCCGGGACTATGGCAGAATTCTTGAAGGTGGCGCTAGTATGAAGTCTGAAGCACTGGCCTAGCTCCACATTTCCCTGGGGCCAGCTCAAGGCATGGTTTTCCCATCCCTGGCCATACCTCTGCCTCCTCTCGCAGGCACTCCTCACCCCAGGTCAGGGAACTTGGCACTGGCCCAGGCTGTCCTGGATAAGGGCTATACCTGGGGTGGGCGTGAGAAAGGGGGTCACAGTCCTCACCTTCCTGAAAAAGGGCAGCTGACGGTTCTCTGTGACTGTCTCTGTGTTACTGTTGTCTTGAATGGGCAAGCCCCAGGTTCAGGTCACTCCGGTATGCCTAGCTTCAAGGGACACTTGGTAATGGTTCTCTGAAGCTGGTGACACATTTTCCCAGGGCTCTAGGTAACCCTCCCACCAGGGCATCTGTCCTGAATGATGGCACATGCTTCTCCCAGAGCTGGAACTGACCACCAACAACCAGGCAACCTGCTCCTTGCTTGCAAGACAGCAGGTGTCACTGGCCTTAGAGACCTGGGCTCTAATCCCAGCTTTGTCACTCAACATGCAAGTGACCCTGGATAAATCACTTCCCTGATCTCAGGTTCCTCACCTTCCAATGGAGATGACAAGCTTGAGGGAGTCAGAAACCTTTCAGGTGCAAGTGACACAGCAGAAAGGAGCTTAAACCGAAAGGGAAATTTATCAGCTCATGAAACTGAGAAATGTGGGATTATCATGGTGAATTCAGGTGTGAAGGTGAACAGTATCATCGTCATTCAGCTCTGCTTTCTTCTGTGTTGGTTTGCTTCTCTGTCCAGCTTCCTCCCTGCAGCAGAAAAATTGTCTCCGAAAGTTTCAGGCTGCTAGTTTATGAAACCTCGCAGAACCTCCCATAGTCCTTGGGGTTGAGTTTCATTGGTCCAGCTTGGGTCATGTGCCCAAGCCTGAACCAATCATAGGAGTTAGGTATGTGGACCTCGCTGGTCAGATTGGGTCACACGACTATACCTGGAAGGGCGGTGTCGGACCCCCGGAAACAGTGCACTGAGAATGGGAAAAGAGTCCCCCGGAGGAACGGGGGTTCTGATACCAGAAAGGAGGCACGGCAGCACAATCACAATCCTTCACGAACAATTCCACTTACTGTTAGGGGCCCGATGAGAAAAGGCATATGAAGTCACTCTGTAAAATGCTACATCAGATTTCTGGTGCTATAACTGATTATAGAGAAGAGATGGAGGTAGACATATGGCCTTCAATGTGTTTGAGTATTACGTAGTTTTAAAAATAGCAAACAAACTGAATTAACAAGGAAAATGGGGACAGACCATAGATGGGGAGCAGGATGACAGCCAGTTGGTGGGAGGTGGAATTAGGTGATGGAGGGCTTGAGCCAAAAAAAAAGAAAGGCCTCATGGGCATGAACAATGAACAGTGTGGTGATTGCTGGGGGCTGGGGGGCTAAGTGGGCAGCCTTAAGCATTTCAGGAACATGAAGAGGCCTCTGTGTGCATGTGTGTGGGTTGGTCTTAGTCCTCCAAGGCCTTGGCCACAAATGGAGCCTTTGAAAGCAGGTAGAAACCTAACCCTGAAGGTCAGTAAATCCTAGGCTCCAGCAAAGGCTGGACAGGCGGTAGAAAGAAAAAGAACTTGGACCTGAGTGGTCCAAGTAGATTGGGCGTCCTCCCAGAACCCAGAAGGTCACCAGTTTGATTCCTGGTCAGGGCACATGCCTGGACTGAGGCTGATACTAATGCCTGGGAGAGCTGAATGAGATGCATAGTGGTGTTCAGTATTAATGAGTGTGGGGCTAGTCCATCAGGGATAATAGAACGAAGTGGTTGAGAACACGGACTCTGGAGCTAGCCCACCCGGGTTTGCGTTCACACATTCCAATTATTAACAGGGTGACCTTAGGCAAGTTATTGAACATTCCTGTGCCTCCATTTCTCATGCGTCCAAAGGGAGTGATGCTGGCACCACCTTAGAAGTGACCGTATGGGTTAAATGAGTTAATATGTGCAGAGTTTGGCACACCAGGAGCCGTTCTGTGTTAGTCATGTTGTTCAGTAGATGCCCACCCCAGCGGCTGAGAGGGCACAGGTTGTCCAACCTGCCCAACACAGCCGCACCGCCAAGATGTCAACCCACTCCAGAGCACCCGTCTACTGGTTATACAGGCCCTGGGCGGGCGGTGGGGGGAGCGGTAACAAAGGTCCTTGATAGGTATCTTCCAGAGGGTGAAAAAGGAGGCAACAAACTGATGCTGATCCTCTGTGAGTCACTTTGCCAAATTGCTTTCTCCCCCAGCAGCTGGCAGGAAATGGCCAGCACCAAGGAGGAGGGCGGGGAGAAGGGGCTGAAAGAGTTGAGAATGTGGGTTCCCAGGAGGTGGCTAGAGGGGCCTGACCAAGGAGAGGTGAGTGGATAGGGGAGAGCTCTAAAGGGAGATGGGCAGGGGACAGCAGGAGGGGAACTTCATGCCCCCCTTAAAAGAGCATCTAGACCACAATTTGCTCTTGCTATTTTAAACTTCATCCTAATAATCAAAAAGGTTTTGTCAAACTTCACGTAATTCACATATGAAAGCAATAGGGTTTGCATTTTCCTAGATTTTATTCAAACCCTCTATTTTTTATTAACCTTGAGATATAATTTATATAACACAAAAATCACCCTTTTTAAAAATAAATATTTATTTTTTAACAAGCTTACTTTATTTTATTTTATTTTATTTGTCTGTTTTTAGAAAGAGGGGAAAGGAGAAAGAGAAGGAGAGAAACATCAATGTGCAGTTGCCTCTCACGCGCCCCCAACTGGGGACCTGGCTTGCAACCTAGTCATGTTCCCTGACTGGGAATCGAACCAGCGACACTTGATTTGCAGGCTGATGTTCAATCCTGAACCACAGCAGCCAGGAAAAAAATCACCCTTTTTAAATGGATTTTATTAATTTACTTCTAGAGAGAGGGGAAGGGAGAGAGAAAGAGAGGGAGAGAAATAGCAATATGCAAGAGCTACATGGATTGGTTTCCTCTCACATTCCCCCAACTGGGGACCTGGCCTACAACTCAGGCATGTGCCCTGACTGGGAATTGAACCAGCGACCTTTTGATTCTCAGGCTGGCACTCAATCCACTGAGCCATACCAGCCAGGGCAAAAATTCACCCTTTTAAAGTATACGATTCAGAGGCAGGAGATTCCTACGGGGACTTGAGATGGACTGGGAGTTTTTTCTCACCTCTAACCCCTTTCCTTCCCTTCCTTCAATAAACCTGGTGTAAAATCTTAAAAAAAAAAAAAAAAAAAAAAGTATACGATTCAGTGGTATTTAGTATAAACACAGTTTTCTGACCAACACCACCTTCTAATTTTAGAATGTTGTCATCATCCCAGATAGATGTGCCCATTTGATGTCACTCCCTGCCTCCACACCCCCATCCCACCCCTAAATAGGCAACCACTGATCTATTTTCTTTAGATTTGCCTCTTCTGGACATGCCATATAAATAGAATTGTGCAATATATCATCTTTTGTGACTGTTTTTGTTGTTGTTGTTCAACATGTTTTCAAGGTTCATCCATGTTGTAGCATGTATCAGTACTTTATTCCTTCTATGGCTCAATAATATTCCATTGCATGTATACACCACATTTTTCTTATCTACTCATCATCAGTTGACAGACTGTTGGGTTATTTTCACTTTTTGACTGTTATGAATAATGGTGCTGTGAACAGCTGTGTACAATTTTTGCATAGACAGATGTTTTCAATTCTTGAGTATATACCTAGGAGTGGAAATGCTAAGTCATATAGTAACTCCACATTTAACTTTTTGAGGAAGTAATAGACTGCTTTCCAAAGCAACTATGTACTTCCTTAATGCCACCGATGGCTCACGTGCAGAGAAAGGCTTATTCATAATTCACTTTGGCTTTTAAAATTAATACTCAACTTCTCAAAATCCAAATTTTAAAACAAACATGTCAAAAAATGTTAAGTTCAACTAACCAGTCACATCATTCTAATCATAAACCTAGCAAATATTAATAACTTCTAACACTTTGATTACTAAGTGGTCTTTTTAAAATTAAAACTGCTTTGAGCAGTTTATATTGCATTTATTCATCTTATATATAAGAAGATTTCCATATTTCCTTTTTTATAGTAATTGTTATATGTCAATTACATCATCATAAAGCTGGAGAAAAACAAAGTGAGGAACATTATTTTTATTTTTATTTAATTAATTTATTTAACTGCCCTGGCTGGTTTAGCTCAGTGGATTGAGCGTCGGCCTGCGAGCTAAGTGTCGCTGGTTCGATCTTCCAGTCAGGGTACATCAGAGAAGGAAAACTCTGACTCCAAAAAACCTCCGCTGCCTTGCGGCATACCTCTTCAGGGGAAAGGCTAAGGGAGTAAACCCCGACAGAAAATCCGGAGCCGGAGTCCCTAAGGCGGTTTGACGTTGTAGTCAACACCGGCAACTCCTGCGGCGCACCTGAACCCAAGCTGTATCGACTCCGTCTTTCCCTTGGACCCTTCAGCTGCGAAGAGAGGGGGGGTCTGCTGCATGGGCAACAGCAGACCCTCCATATTACCCTGCCCAGGCTCTGTAGCTTCAGCGTCATCGCAAGATGTCGATTCAACACGGGAGGAGACAGATACCATGTCACTCCCGAGTCGGACTGCACAGCCATTCTTGGCGGTGCAGATAGACTCTGAAGAAGCTACACCATCGTCTCTCGAGACAGACGGCTGCCGACGAATTTATTTAAGATTTTATTTATTTATTTACTTATTTTTAGAGAGAGGGGAAGGGAAGGAGAAAGAGGGAGCGAAACATCACTGTGTGGTTGCCTCTCGTGCACTCCCAACTGGGGACCTGGCCTGTAACCCAGCCGTGTGCCCTGACTGGGAATCGAACCGGCGACCCTTCAGCTCGCAGGCTGGCGCTCCATCCCCTGAGCCACACCAGCCAGGGCAGGAACAAACACACCTTCTTAAGTCACTTAGATTTTATATCAAGATTTTTCTTTTATTTATTTACCTTAGAATTATAGTTGACATACAATATGAGTTTCAGTTACACAACATAATGATTAGATATTTATATACCTTACGAAGGGATCACCACAATAAATCTAGTAACTGTCCGTCACTGTACACAGTTATTACAGTATTAGTGACTCTGTTCCCTGTGCTGTACATTACATCCCATGGCTTATTTTATAACCGGCAGTTTGTACTTCTTAACCCTTTCCTTCACCTTTTCACCCATCCCCCACCTCCTCCCAAGATTTTTCTATCGCATGACCCTATGAGGCTGAGCCCCTTTCTATTGTCACAAGGACACAGACTCTAACACTTACAAAGTGGGGATCAGATAGGCCCTAGTCTGGGTCTGAGCATACATCATAATTAAAATTTCAAGCCTTTGTCTTTAGTTGCTATCCATGTTACTGCACTGTTTGTTTCGAGTCAATGTATCATCTACGCAGCCCTTCCTTTCTCTGAATTTTCTCTGACTCTGGAGCTATACTGCCTTGGGTTGAGTCCTGGCTCTGCTGATTATTAGCTGTGTGACCTTGGGAAGACACTGAACCTCTTGGTGCCTCGGTTTTCTTAGCCATTAAATGGAGGAAAGGAAGTGCCCTATGGGACGGGGCCTGACCTAGGGCTAGCATGGCTTATGAGTCTGCTGTGATCGTCACTGTAGCACCATCATTGGTCCACGTTAGGGCCACAAAGTGTAGCGCTATTCACACGGTGTCTAATTGGGTTCTGTGCATGTTAGGGCATGGACTCAGGGCCACAAACAACGTCTAAGGTCTTTCTAATGACCCATGTCATCCTCCTGCCTCTTAAGCATGTCACGTGCTCCCCCTGCTGGACGATACCTTAGTCTTGGGCTGAGTCCTGCAACCCGCAGGCAGTTCCTGTTCTTCCTCTAACGTCTGGGTGTTTAGCCAAATGGGTTGATGGCCCTTTAAGAGGTGGTAGCTAGCGTCCAGTTGCCATGGAGACAACTGAATACAGACCAGGGAGCAAGCAGCAGGCAGCAGGCAGCAGGCAGCATGTCCTCTAAAGTTCAATCCAAAGGTAGGAGAGCTGCTGGGGCTGGAGAGGGGAGGGCCATGTTGCCCCTCACAATCTTCCCAGAGGTAGCCTTGGAGGAGTCTGCTTTTGGGACCACTGCTGCACCCCTGTCCTTCTCTACAGGGTCTCGCATCTCCGCCTCTTTTCCCTCCATAGGCCCCAGAGCCAAGGACCAGCAGGCTTCAGCCCCAGAGAGTCTGCCACCCCCGAAGGCAAATGCTGAAGCCATTCACTTCCTCAGCTCCCTCCGTGAGCCTGGGCATGGGAGCAGGGAGAGGGTACGAATGTGGAGAGAAGGGAGGAGAGAAGACTCAAACTTGGGCTCTGTCTCTCAGCCTTGATTCCCCTGGGACTCAGAAAGGGTTGATATTTGTTGATATTTTTCAAGGGAAGATCAGGACATGGGGGTGGCTGGGGTGTGTCTTCACCTGCTGGCTGCTGCAGAGGCCAGTGAAGGACAGGCCGGAGCTGCCTGGGAGACGTGGACGAGGAGGGAGTGACTGGGGACTGTGGGACGCTGGTGGCCAGGGGGTCAGAGGGTTGAGGCCTAGAAACTGGGGCTTCATCTGTCCCCACGGGACCCTTACCCCCAGGGCAGGAGGAGCTGCAGAGGCTGTTCTTCTCCGAGACTCTGGCCATGGTCTCGAACACAGGGGAGCCTCAGGGAGAGCTGACCATTGAGGTGCAGAGAGGGAAACATGAAGGCAGCTTCGGTGTCATGTCTCACTGCCCCCTTGTGCACGCCTTCAGCCGTGGCCTCATGGACAACACGCTCTGCGGAAGCTCTCTGCTGGGTAGAGTTCCTGCCTCCTAATGCCCTTCACTCCCATCCTTCCTCCACCTGCCCTCCTCCATTCCCAGGACCTTCCTCAGGGCTAACCCTTGGACTCCATCTTGGGACCAGAATGAGGCACAGAAGGTGTGTGGGAGATGGGATGTCAGGGAGATTCATCATAGCACAGACTCAAGACAAGAGCAACGCTTTTGTCTGGCTTTTTCCTGAGTCTTCCACCACCCTCTCTCCCCTCCTGCTATCTCCAACCCTATCTCCTGAGCTGGCACTGCTCCCCTCCCTCCACCCCAGGCTACCTTTCCTGGAACTTGGAGATCCTGGAACAACATAGTCAGGAGTTCATCAAGGTACCTCCTGGGGGCCCCAACCTTGATCCCAATCCAGTGCGAGAGAATAGAGAGACCCTGGGAGAGAGGGGCAGAGGAAGGGAGGGAGGCTCAACAGAATGCCAGCCTGCCCTGGCTCGTGTGGCTCAGTGGATTGAGTGCTGGGCTGTGAACCAAAAGGTTGCTGGTTTGATTCCTGGTCAGGGCACATGCCTGGGTTGTGGGCAAGGTCCTCAGCTGGGGGTCTGGGAGAGGCAGCAGATCCATGTTTCTCTTGTACATCATTGATGTTTCTCTCCCTTTCTTTCTCCCTCCTTTCCCCTCTCTCTAAAAGTAAATAAATAAAATCTTAAAAAAAAAATAGAATGTCACCCCAACTCTGCAGTTACCCTGCAATCCTCACCACAAAAATGGAAAACAATCTCTCCAGGATACTGGGCTCAGCAGCAGGTTGCTTCTGATGACCTTTTAATACACCAACGCTGGCTCCAGCCCATCCGGGACCCCTCCTGCCTGAAAGCCTAGCACCTCCTACGGCCATGTGGGCTGACCTTTCCCAGAGCCTGGCCTTCCCCAAGGGCCTGTCACCACGTTGCCTCTAAATTCTCCTGCTCTGTGTCCCTAACAACTGGCCCTAGTCATTTCATTAACTTCTGGAACGTGACCTGTTTATACTTTGGAAGCCACTTTTGCCTAAGAACTTTCCCGCAGAAACCATTCCCATCTTTTAAAACCTGCATTTGAAGTGCATTTACTTTTTAACTTCATACTGCACCATATTATGACTTCTATTCTTGAGATTTCCTGCATATGGAAGGTTTTCTAGCCGAATCTCCCTGATGGTTTTTCTCATTTATAAAGGAGAATGGACAGGTGACCATTGGGGAGTCCTGATTGTATGCAATCCGGTAAGCCCCTGATTCTCCCCTCCATGCTCTGGCCCTTAGTTCCCCATCCTCCCCATGGAATGGAAGACGAGTTTGCTGAAGCAGGAGGATCAGCTGGCCATGACCAGAAGTGTCAAGGAGGGTGAGGTGAGGTGGGAGCCGGGTGGGAGCCATATTCCATATCCTCTTGAAACCAGGAGCCAGATCGTGTCAGGCAAGAAGCCCGGCGCAGGGACTCAGTGAGAACCATATGCCCAGCCCCTGGCTTGCCCACCCTCCCTGTTTCCCTCTGTCTCCAAGTTCCTAAACCAAATTTGTCCTGAACAGGAAGTGAAGACCGAAGTGACATTTTTCCCCTGGCACTCAACTTCGGGCTTCATCTCCAAGGCTGCCAACCTGCTGCTGCTGAGGGTGATGGCCTGGAGGCAGCTGGTGCCCAGGAAAGCCCGGTTCCTGGCCTTGGACACGGAGGGCAAACTCTGCCACTCCACTTATGTGAGGGGTCTTCCCGGGCAGGTCACTTGGTCTGGGGGCAAACTAGAAGGGGCAGGAGAATGCTGAGGGGGGAGAGAGAACTGTGGAGCAGAAGAGAGGGTGGCATGGGGATCAAACCAGGACAAGGGGTTGGGACTTTCAAAGGCAGGGAAAAGTAAGACCGAATTTGTGAGACCAGGTGGGGGGGCAGGTGGCATGAGCGAGAGGGACCGAAAGGTGAGCAACTTTCTTGCACAAAAGTCAGTCCAGGAAAAATAAGCATAGGGCTGCTTTTAAAGACATGTTTTTTAACATCAGGAAATGCAATATCTCCAAGTGCACTTAAATATCCTTTATTATGTCTCATTCCTGAAGGGTCTTCCTTTTTGTTTTTCTTTTGTTTGGGCTAAAATCTCACAATCAGCATACTTCAGACTAACTGCACTATGTGATTTTTAAAGCTGTGCCTCTGAACACACACTTTGGGGGCTGATTTGACCAACTTTGTAAATGACATTCTAGTCTTTTCTATCATACCTGACAAATAGCCATGTGTTTGACACAAACAGGCACTTGTCATTTACCCTTATTTTCTTGGAGACAGTGTTTACATTAGCACTTTTCTCCCTAAGGCCGCAGCCATTCACAGGGGTTTAAGTTTTAGTTCCAACAGAGCATCCTGCCCTAAGTGGCACGGGCCTGAGGGGGCCTCAGGTCTCAGACTAGTCCCACCTCCCAGAGCCTCACTGCCCTCCAACCCCTAAATAGCTGTCCCCTCAACACGCACACCTAATTGGTTGACCTTCATTCCTGCAAAAGAATCTCACTAGAAGCACTTGGTCATGGCGAGGGGAAGAGGAGTGGTTGGGGCAGGAGCAGGCTGAAGCTGGCTATGAGGGCCCCCTAACTTAACTCCGGGGCACAACTCAAATCTTGTGGAGCCTGAGTGTCTGGACAGCTAGGAGTTGCTTATTACTGACAACAAGGAATGAAGCTGTAAGACGGAGAACAGGGTCAGGGAAAGATTCGGGGCTGGGGGGACCCTGGTAGGCATCCACCTCACCGCCTTCTTCCATTTCGGCCGCTGCCAGGAAGCTCTGGGCTCCCAGACCATCCAGGTGGGTCATCAGCAGGTGGACGTGTTCACTGTGGAACAGACTGTACATTCGGATGAGGGCATCCCCATGTCCTGCCAGTACTACATGCTGTCTGATGGGTGAGCTACTGACCACGGGGCCAGGGGGCGGTGTTGAGCACAGCCTGGGTGCTTGACCGTGGAGGGTGATGGGGAGAAGGAAGACTACTGTTTCTGGGAACAGCACCAGGACGAGTTGCTGTTGAGATCGGAGTGCCCCTGCTTTATCCACATCATTCACACTTTCTTCGTTTGTTCATTCATTCTCCTGGTCCTCATGGTGCCTCCCAAACCCCACAAAAGGGCTCTAAATGGTTGAGGATGCTCCACATGGCCTAAGGTATAGCTAACACAGCTGTCACAGGTTTTGGATGTAACACTGAAAAAACACCAAGGTTTGAACAACTCAACCTTCGACGAGTGCTGGGAGAAGCATTCTAGCACATTACCAAGCTGTCATCAACAAAATGCAGGCACCAGACCAGGAGAAAGTTTGAGAGGAGAATTTGTTTCTTGAATTTCCGAAGAGGTATTGACATAATCACCACATTCAAAAAACAATAATCAGCCCTGGCTGGTGTGGCTCAGTGGATGGAGCATTGGCCTGCAAAAAAAGGGGTTGCTGGTTTGATTCCTAGTCAGGGTACATGCCTGATTTGCCCGCCAGGTCCTCATCTGGGGGCATATAGGAGGCAACCAGTTGATGTTTCTGTCCCTCTCTTTCTCCCTCCCCTCCCTCTAAAAAACAAAACAAAACAAAACCGGAATTAGAACATTCTTGGCCTTCCTTAGTTCATAACTTAGCATGTTGTTTCTGTTTTGCATGTCACATATCAGGAGACTCATGATATTTTTAGTACTTAGAATTCTAAAGATCTCAGTCCAGTCCTGGCACACCAGCATGCCTCTCCAGGGGTAGGAACAGTGCCCACTTTGAAAAGCAGGGGCCATTATCTGGGGAATTAGAAATGGAACTTGACCTGGGAACTGCAAGATAAGTGGGAAGGGAGAAGTAAAGGGAAGCGGGGAGTGGGCTGCTTTAGGAAGATGCGCACCTCCTGTGTTGCACTCCAGGCACCTGGCCAAGAGAGTCCAGGTGGGCTCCCCCGGCTGCTGTATGATCACCAAGATGCCCGTCTTGAGGGAGGAGGGTGAGTGAAGCCTCACACCGATGGGATTGTGAAAGAGAGGTGGGAAAACCTGAAGCCTTCCTGGCTGGATTGAGTGCTATGGGAGCGATCAGAGCCTGAGATTGGATGGAAAAGATTTGCCCTCCAACCCTTGACCCCAAAGCTATTAGGAGAGGATCATTTTGCAGGGAACCACTTCCAGCAACTCTGCCCATGTGGGCAGAACCCTGGGGTTTCACCTGAGCCTGCAATTTGGGTGTTCTTGGGCATCCCTGTGTATCCGAGGAGGGTTCTAGGGTCTGGGTACACAGCCATCCTCCCTCCGCACCCAGATGAGATTGAGCCTTTCCCAGTATTTGAGAAAAAGCCCCTGGCGTGGGAGGAGGACTTGGAGCTCTACCCGAGGTTCCTGGAACGGAAGGTGAGGAGAGGCTGCAGCCAGCCTGGAGTCCCCATATCCCTGCTCCCACCCCTCCATACTTCGACCCCCCATACGTTCCACCATTGCTGATCTCTCTTCGCGTCTGGTTGCAGTGAACACCCCAGGGGGCTGGGAGGCCCGAGAGCCCCTAAGTCCCCCTAGGAGGGAAGTAGGGAGGGCGGGGTCCTAGGTCTGGCTCAGACTCCGTGCCCACCAGGAGCAGCTGCGTCTCAGCCACGCCAGGTATCTGCAGCAGAACCCGGACGCCGAAGCGCTCGTCTCGGACTTCCTGCTCTTCTTACTGCTGCGCCAGCCGGCCGACGTGGTCACCTTCGCCGCAGAGTTCTTCGGTCCCTTCTCGGTGTGCCGCCCGCCCACCCCCGCCTTGCGCTCCTCCAACCAGCCCAGCCCCTTCCGCTCGGTGGACCAGGAGCTCAGCTAGGCGGGGAGCGCGGTTGGCCAGGGCTCTGCAGGCGGCTCCCGGGCTGGAAGCCTGGGCTCCCGGCTGGGACGCGGGACAGTACGCAGCCAGGAGGCGCACTTTCCCGGCCGCGGTTTTGATGGGAATAAACGGGGCTCTTATCGCAAGAGCGAGCCGGAACCTTCCCTGGCCAGTCCTGTGTCTTGGCTAAGAATAGGAACCATTAACACCGTTTATCTAGAAAATTTCAGCCTTTCTTCCTAAATGTTGTTTTCATCATTATCTTCATTTTACAGATAAGAAATTAGAGGCACAGAAAGGTTAGATAACTCTTAAGAGTTTATACGTGTGAAGCAGTATTCAAACCTGGAGGTTAAATTCCGATACCCACAGTCTTCTCCACTAGGTTAGCAGGGGTGGAGAGCCGGGGATTTGTGGCACCCAAAGGCATTCTGGATACCACTTAGCGTAACTGTGCGCCACCCGCGGCCTTGCGCCCAAAGAAAAAGAGCAGATGACGTCGGGGGAGGGATGAAGAAGGGATATGGACCACCACTAGCCTTGCTCATCTCTGAAGCCTCCCAGACACCTGCTAGCAATTGTCACATTCCACCTCCCTCCCCATTCTCACAGACATACGGGAACCCCTAAATTGTGCACCCGCGGTCCCAGTTCACCAGCTTCCGAAGAAGAATGAATGAACAGGTGATCATCTTGCTTCATGTCAGTCTATCCAGGGGCTCATTTCTGCCCAGTGCTGGCTGCCGCTCAGTAACAAATATTAGGCAAGCTCCCCTAAAGCAGCTGACAAAAGGGGTGCCCTCCATCAATTCATTTATGGAGCCTGCTATTTTGCAAAAGGAGAGACTCCGACGTTTTACATTCTAGTGAACAATACAAGCCAATATCTACAAGGCTGGAGGTGGGGGGCTAGTTCATGACCCAGGAATCAGGGAAGGAAGGCTTCATGGAGAACTGTCACTTGAGCCTGAAATAATTTTTAATACTATATTTTGTGCCCTTCCTCTATCTTGAAAGAAATACATGTTCATTAGAAAAAACTTAGAAAAGGGTCATAAACCAAGAGAAGAAAGTAAATGCACCTCAATTCTTCTACCTAGTGTAAAGGTGGCTGGTGTTTGTTCAGCATCTACTTACTCTGTCAAACACTTTTATTTAGAATATTTGATCTGGTCTTTACAGCTTGAAGAGACTTCACTTTAACAAAAAGTGAACTCATACAGGAATTGATAATTGCATACTTAATTGCATTCTTGAAAAATTTCAAACATTAGATAACATACAGATTAAGTTGGAGTCTCCTCGTGTTTTGTTACTTTTTTCATGTGTTGTAAAGGGCTCCATTTCATTTAACAATATGCGTGTATTTTGAAAATATTTCTCCGTCACTACACAGTCTATTTTTTTTAAAGATTTTTTAAATTTACTTTCAGAGAAGGGGGGTGAAAGACAGGGAGAGAAACAGTGATGTGTGAGAGATACATCAGTAGGTTGCCTCTCACACACCCCCAATTGGGGACCTTGCCCATAACCCAGGGATGTGCCCTGTCTGGGAATCGAACCAGTGACCTTTTGGTTTGCAGGCTGGCTCCCAATCCACTGAGCCACACCAGCCAGGGCCACAGTCTCCCATTTTTGATGGCTCTGCCATCATGTAACCAATCTCTGCCCCCCCACCCTTTTTAATCTTATTTTATTTTTTTGCTATCATAAGCAGTGCTGCATATATAAACAATTATTTCCTTAAGGATACATTCTGAGAAGTGTAACTGTTGCATTGATATTAAGGCTTTTGTTTCTTTTAACATATTGTCAAATTCTACATGTGTAGCTTTTTAAAGAGTCAAATAAAGCATTCCAGGCAGAGAAAATTACATGTGCAAAAGTAAGAAAGTGTGGACCTCCAGCCAAGATAGAGGTCTAGACAGACACACTGCATCTCCCTTTACAACTAAGAAGGAATACAACTATCTCAAAGCTGAAGACAACCAGAGGTTCCAGAAAATCCAGCTTCATGGAAGTCCAGCAAACAAAAATATAAAGAAAAAATACTCATTCAGACAGGTAGGAGGGGTGGAGCCTGGGTGGAACGGACTCGGTGTGGTGGTGGCAGCAGCAATGGCAGCAGCAGGCTGGCGGGAAGTGCAGTCACACATTTTTAAAAGTAGGGATGGACACCTGGGACGGACTCGGTGTGGTGGTGGCAGCAGCAATGGCAGCAGCAGGCTGGCGGGAAGTGCAGTCACACATTTTTAAAAGTAGGGATGGACACCTGGGAAGCACTCCCAGCACCAGACCAGACTGCACAGCTCACAGTTCCAGCGCTGGGGAAAATAAAGCCTCATTGCTTCTGACTGCAAATCAGTGAGGACTGGGGTAGAGGGAGAAACTGCTGGTCTCTTAGCAGAGTCTGCTTTTTAAAAGAGCACCCACAATCCTAGAATGTCCGCAGACCAACCCACTCTGGGAACAATGGCCAGGGCAACAGCTAGAGAGGCACCAGGCCCATACAGAAGTGGGAGAAGTGCCTGGAAAAGGGGGGAGCCCTGAGCAAGCAACATTGTTCCCTCTCAGGCCCCTCCCCCATACGCAGCACCACAATGTGGTGAAACAGGTTGCCCTGTACTGACGAATACCTAAGGCTTCGCCCCTTACAACATAACAGGTGCAACAGCTCTACCTAAGACACAGAGGCAAACAAACAAAGGAGCCTGTCAAGATGAGGAAACAGAGAAGTATGGCCCAAAAGAAGGAATGGATCAAGGTTTCAGTGGGAGAACTAAGCGATGAGGAGATAGCCAACCTAACAGATGCAGAGTTCAAAACACTGGTGATAAATATGCTCACATACTTGACAGATATGCTTGAGTACAGCAAACGCATAAGGGAAGAAGTGAAAGCTATGCTAAATGAAATGAAGGAAAATCCACACAAAACCAGTGGTGAAGAGAAGGATTTGGAATCTAAGGAAGAAAAAAACAGTCAACCAGTACAAAATGAGGAAACAAGAATTGAAAAAAAGGAGAGGCTTAGGAACCTCTGGAACAACTTTAAACATGCCAATATCCGAATCATAGGGATGCCAGAAGAGGAGGAAGAACAAGAAATCAAAAGTTTATGTGAAAAAATAATGAAGGAAAACTTCCCAAATTTGGCAAAGGAATCTGACATACAAGTTCAGGAAGCACAGAGAGTCCCAAAGAAGCTAGACCCAAAGAGGACCACACCAAGACACATCATAATTAAAATGCCAAAGGTGAAAGATAAAGAGAGAATCTTAAAAACAGCAAGAGAAAAGCAGAGAATTATCTACAAAGGGGTTCCTATAAGACTATCAGCTGATTTCTCAAAAGAAACTTTGCAGGCAAGAAGGGACTGGCAAGAAGTATTCAATGTGATGAAAAGCAAGGACCTACAGCCAAGACTAATCTCTCCAGCAAAGCTATCATTTAGAATGGAAGGGCAGATAAAGTGCTTCCCAGACAAGATAAAGCTAAAAGAGTTCATCATCACCAAGTCATTATTATATAAAATGTTAAAGGAACTTATTTAAGAAAAAGAAGATCAACACTATGAACCTTAAAATGACAACTCACAACTATCAAGAACAGAATCTAAAAAGTAAAAACAAAAACGAACTAAGCAAACAACCAGACAAGGAACAGAATCATAGGTGTGGAGATCATTTGAAGCGTTATCAGCTGGAAGGGGGAAAGGGGAGAAATGGGGAAATGGTGCAGGGATTAAGAAGCATAGTTGGTTGGTACAAAATAGACAGAAGGATGTTAAGAATAATATAGGAAAGGATGAAGCCAAAGAACTTATATGCATGACCCATGGACATGAACTAAGGGGGATGGGATTGCTAGAGAGAAGGGGGGTACTGGGCAGAGAGGAGCAAAGTGGAAAAAATTGGAACTACTGTAACAACATAATAAAATATACTTAAAAATATAAAAATAAAAAGTGAAAAAGAAAAGTAAGAAAGTGTAATGTATGTGCCTGCCTAGAGCAGTACCATCTAACAAAACTTCCTGCAGTGATGGAAACGTTCCATAACTGCATTGTCCCATATGGTAGCCACTAGTCCCATGTGGCCACTGAGGACTCGAAATGTGGTTAATATGACTAGAAGTTTTACTTTAATTTTAATTCATTTCAATTTTAATAACCACACGTGGCTACCATATTAGACAGCAATAGACAATAAGTTCTTTTCATTTAATCAAACAAGCAGCTCAGCACATTTTGAGCTCCTTCCATGTGCCAGGATTATTTTGGGCACTGGGAGACCAGCAGTGACAAGACAAAGTCCTTGTCCTCAGGTAGCATGGGGAGATGGACAATAAACACAAAAGATAATTTCGTATGTGAAATTTCAGACATTTATGAAAACAAATAAAACCAAGTCATGGGTAGAAAAGTGACTCAGGATTTGGAGGGTTGAGGGTGGAGACTTCAGAGAGGCCTTCTGGAGTCTCCACAGAGCTGGGACCTGAACATCAAGGTGAAGAGCTGCAGAATAAGCATTCCAGTCAGAGGGAACGGCAAATGCAAAGGCTCTGAGCGTGGCACGTTGGGAACAGGAGGCCAGCGAGGCTGGAGAGACTGGGAGTGAGGGTGCTCAGTCACCGCGAGGGAGGCAGGGCCAGATCACAGAAGGCATCCTCGGCCCTGGTGCATCCTCTTTGTCTGTGGAGAACTGAAACTGAGGCGGACCCAACCCAGTGCACCCAGAACATTTCTGCAGCAATCACAATAACTCCCTTCAGTCCCAATAGTTGGGGTCACTGGGGCAAAGGGGAGGGTGGTAGCATCCAACTCCGAGAAAGCCTTGCTGTCTTACATCAGGAGACTTGGGAAGGAGTTCAACCACTTCCCTGCCTGCTCCGTGACATCCATTGCAAAACTGCTTGTCATGCGATGGTGTCGTTTATCCCTGGAACTTTTATTACCCTTCTCTTCTTACTCCATGATACTAAGATGTATATTTCTCTGAACAAGCTTGAGGACTTCTGAAGTGCCAGGCACTGGGTTAGGATGTGGACACACTCTCAGGGTATCAGGGTCGGGCCCTGACGCATGGCACAGAGTCAGCACAGGAGGGAAGAGACATCCATCAGTCCAGCATCCCAGGGGTAAATGTAGACTATGGAAAGTGCTAACGAGGAAGTTCAGGTGGGCAATGTGAGCAGTTAGTGCAGAATTGACTTAGTGTGTGAGCCCAGGGAGACAGAGGGAAGTGAATAGCAATAAGAGCAAGTCCTATGCAGCACTTACTATTGTAATCTCTCCACACATGATCGTTCTTGTGATTTTCACAGCACCCCCATATGGCAGTTCTAGTATTACACCCATTTTACAGATGAGAGAAAAGTGAGGCCAAGGCACACAACTGCTCGGTGGTAGAGCAGATTTAAGCCCAGGGACTCCCTGCGTGAATCCACTCTGATAGAGATCAGATGTGGCTCTCTGGAGACAGACACTAGAACAGTGAGAGATACCCTCCTGCTTTAGATACATCCAGAGTAGGCTTGACTGGATACTGTCTTTCGCCTCCCCCAGGTACCCAGAAACTGTCCCACTCCCTACTGCATTGTCATTGACAGCAGCCTCACTGCTGTGACTTGCCTGAGTAGACAGGGAGGACATGGCACTGAAGGAGCACACACCTGGCCCTGGGGAAATCCAGGAAGGCTTTCTGGTAGTGGTCCTCCCTTTAACAAATCTTTAGTTAAATCTGTTGTGTCCTCAACCCCAGCATTCGTGGTAAAACCTGCTCTTGTTTGATTTGATGGTTTCTCATTTTGTTTTATGATACGCTGCATCGGAACTGTGCTCTGCTACTTAACGGTCACAAATGTCCCATCTTTGAGCTACACCACATCTAAGACCTTGGAGGGCAAGCCTTAAAGTGAAACCACTGCTAGCATCAGTGTCTGTAACACAAAATGCATTTAGAGTTCTGAAGGACTGACAGGGACCAGCAACACTTTGGAGCCCAATTTACAAAAGCAACCAACCGCGCAGTGCTGGGTGCATATACCTTGGGCCACATACAAATCCCTTAAGGTAAGTATCCTATTACCCCTACTTTACAGGTGAGGAACCTGAGGGTCTAAGAAACTAGTCTAAGTCATAGTGCTAGTAAGTAAGAGTCAAACTCAAGCCATTTGATTCCAGAGATTCTCATGGGGGGGGGGGGCGACGGGGGAGAGGGGGGATAAATTTCTGAAGTACAATATTTATTCAATAATTCATTCTTTTCCTCCACTTGAAAAATTGAGATAATTGCAGATTCTCAAATAGTTGTAAGACATAATTCGGAGAGATCCCACGGACACTTTGCGCCCCCACCCCCGCCCCCATGGTAGCATCTTGCAAAACTGTAATAAAATATTACAACCAAAATGTTTTTCTACCCTTTTTGGTGGTAAAGTCTACATATAATTTACTCTTTTATCCATTTGAGGTGCACAACTTAGTGGCTTGAAGTATATTCACGGTGTTGTGCCACCATCACCACTGCCCATTTCCAGAACATTTTAATCATCCCGGACAAAAACTGTATGCACTGAACACTAACTCCCCTTTCCCCCTCCCCCCAGCGTCTGGCAACTATCACTCTACTTTCTGTCTCCATGTATTTGCCTTTTCTGGGCACCTCATATAAGTGAAATCATACTATTTTTGTCTTTTTATGTCTGGCTTATTTCTTAATGTTTTCAAGATTCACCCATATTATACAGCATGTATCAGATTTCACTTCTCTTGAAGGATGAATAATATTCATTGCATATGCCACATTACGTTTATTCATCTGCGGCTGGACATTTGGGTTGTTTCCACGTTTTGGCTGTTGTGAAAAATGTTGCAACAAACGTGGGCATACAAGTGTCTGTTTGAACCCCTGTTTCAATACAAGCAGGATACTGACATTGACATTGACCAACCCACTGCTCTTTTTCAGATTTCCTCAGTTTTATTTGTACTCATAGTGTGTGTGTGTGTGTGTGTGAGTGTGCGCGCGCGCACGCGCATGTGTATTACATTCTGTACAGCATTATCAGAACTGTCAAGATATTAAACAGTTCTAACGCCACACGGAGCCTTCGAGTTATGCTTTTTCATACTCTCACCCATCTCTCCTTCCACCCCTACCCCACCCATCTCCACCTGCTGGCAACCACTCATCTGACCTTCATTTCCAAAATTTTGTCATTGTGAAATATTATATAAATGAAACAATATAATATGTAACCTTCTGAGACTGACTTTTTTCACTCAGCATGATTTCCTGGAGACTCATCCACATTCATTACGTGGATCAATAGTTCTTGTTCCTTTGACTGCTGAGCAGTAACCCATGGTTTGTACCGCAGTTAGTCTAACCATACGTTCGTTGAATGACAGTGGGGATTGTTTCCAGTGTTGGCCATTATGCATAAAACTGCTATAAACGCTCATATACAGGTTTTTGTGTGAACGTCAGTTTCAATTTCTCTGGGATAAAGGCCTAGGAGTATATATATGGTATGGATATACCATAGTTTGGTTAACCATTCACCTGTTGAAGGACAATCTGGGTTGCCTCAGCTTGGGCCATTATGAATAAAGCTGTTAGAAAAATTCATGTATAGATTTTTGTGGGAATGTAAATTATCAGTTAGCTGGGGGAAAATGCCCAGGAGAGCTCTTGTTGACTCATACGATAGTTGCATCTTTAGTTTTTAAAGACATTTTAGAACTATTTCCAGAGTGGCTGTACCATTTTACATTCCCACCCACAATAGATGAGTGATCTAGTTTCCTTACGTTGTTGTCAACACTTGGTGCTGTGACTGTTTTTCATTTTAGCCATTCTGCTAAGGGTGTAGCGATATCTCACTGTGGTTCTCCTTTGCACTTCCTTGATGGATAAAATGCTGAACATTTGTTCATGTGTTTCTTTGCCATCCTTACATCCTGTTTGGTGAAATGTCTGTTCATGACTTTTGCCCATTTCTAATTGTTTGATTTTTTTTTTTCTGTTGAGTATTAAGAGATTTTTCTGTCTCTAGATACTGTTCCGTTGTCAGTTATGTAGTTTGCAAATAGTTTCTCTGAGTCTTTAGTTTATTTAATTTTTATCCTTTTAACAGAGTCTTTCACAAAACGAAAGTTTTACATTTTGATGAGATCCAATGTATCTGTTTTTCCCTTCATGGATCATGCTTTTTGGTGTCAAGTTTAATAAGTCTTTGTTTAGTGTTAGGTGCTAAAGATTTCCTCCTACTTTTTTTCTAAAAGTTTTATAGTTTTATATTTATATTTAGGTTTATGATCCATTTTGAGTGAGTTGGGCTTCATGAAATTTCACCCCACACAGGCAGGGTTCAGTATCCAGCCTCAGCTCCAGCCCAAGGGGATCGCTATGCAGATTTCTGGACCTCTAGCTTCTGTAGCTTCCTGCTCTGATACTCTGTCCAGAACCTCTTAGACATTACACTATAATGGTTACCTTAGAAGCCGTGCAGCGTACTAATCAGTCATTAATCAATTACACTTACTGAGTTCCTTTCTGTAGGTAATGTTCCATGAAAGATACAAAGAAGAGGTCATTTGTCTTAGTGGCGGTTCTCCAGAGAAAGACCGATAGGAAGTGATAGATACATGCGTGCACGCATACGTACAGAATTGGCTCACATGAATATGGAGGCTGAGAAGCCCCGAGATCTGTGCAAGCTGGAGAGCCAGGGGAGCCAGCAGCATATATAATTCCAGCCTGAGTCTGAAGGCCCGAGAAGTAGGAGCAGTAAGTTCCACAGTGTAAGTTCCAGTCAAAGCTAAGCCCGAAGGCAGGAGAAGACAGGCAGAAAGAGAGAGTGCTCCCTCACTCAGCCTTTTATCCTAGTCAGGTCTCCAGTTGGCGGGATGAGGCCCATCCACAGCAGGGAGGGATATCCACTTTACCCAGTCTATCAGTTCAAATGTTGATCTCCTCCAAAAACGCCCTCACACACATACCTGGAATGTTCGACCAAATATCTGGTCACCTCATAGCCCAGTCAAGATGACACATACAATTAACCATCACACCAGCCCCCTCCCCAGCCATTCCCGCATGAGCCCAAGGCAGTGAGTGATGGGGAAATGCGTACAAACCTAGAGGTCAGGGATGGTGACAGGAGCTTGAGCAATAAGATTGCACAGTGACAAACCAGGATGCTGCGCTCTCCTCTCTAACACATGATTCACCCCACTCCCCCCACTTTCCAGTCCCTCCAGCCTCCCCCATCAATGAGGCGTCAGGGAATTGGTTGCCTTCCCTGACCCTGCGTTCCCAAGCTTTGGCTAAAGTTTTTTTTTTTTTTTTTTTTTTTTAATAAGCATTTTATTTATTTATTTTTAGAGAAAGGAGAAGGTGGGGAGAATGAGAGGGAGAGAAAGAAACAGCCATGTGCTGTTTCCATCAGTTGCCTCTCATAGGCCCCCACTGGGGACCTGGCCCACAACCCACGCATGTGCCCTGACGGGGAATCAAACCAGGAACCTTTCAGTTCACAGGTCAGCACTCAATTCACTGAGCCACACCAGCCAGGGCTGGCTAAAGTTTTTGACACAACTTGGGGATACATCACACCCCAGATCAGGTCTGGGCCTGAGAACCTGACCTGATTTTCTCTGGCTCTTGAGATCTCAGACTTTGGAGTTGGACACTCCATAACAGTTCTGGTTTTGAGTCTTCTTGACAGAATAAGAAGGCCACAGATAGAAGGCGTGAGGAGCATGGGAGGATGAGGACCCTGAAGGAGGCAAGAGGGAAGCATAGCAGCAGGCTGGGGATTACCAGAAGACGTTCTCAAGCAGAATCCGGCCTATAGGGATGCTGTGTTTAGATTATACAATATTTTCAATGTTTTTGAGCCTAGCGTTCAAAAAGCCTATGTTGCATAAAATTCCAAAATTTCTAGCACCCTTGAGAAATCAGAAGACAGGTGACAGTGGGCCCACATGACAATTGGCTGGAACTCTGTAGACTCTACCCTTTTCAACCAGAGTATCTGACCTCTGTTTTGCTACAGTCACCACTACTCACTACTGTTCCCTGACACAGAGGCTCAACGTCATCTGTCATTTAACACTGAGCTGGCGCTGTTTGAAATACTTCCAACCTGTCTCATAGTTTATCTTACCTGTCTGGCCTCCGTGGGCATCTAAATTTTAACCTCTTAGCTAGTCTGAACCCTTCATTTAACAGAAGAAACAAGCTCAGAGAGAGGACACGATCTGGTGACAATCTCAAATGAATCAGTGGCTGAATCAGGACCAGGATTCCAGTGCTCCTTTCTGCTGAGGATCAACTTGGCCTGCAGCTTGAACGCATGCCCCTGGGGCTGTGTCTGGAAGGTCCTTTCCTACAAGGCACTCAGGGGGAACCTGCAGCCTAGGTAGCCATCAGATCTCCCCCTGTCCCATTGGTCCAACCAGTGGCCCTGGGACTACAGACTGAAGGGAAGAGCCTGACCATTCATGTGTGTGTATGTGTGGGGTGGGGGCAGTCATGTGATCTGGGTATGAAAGCCCAAGTGGCAGGAAATCAGAGCTAACTTGGGAGACAGAGAACACGGGGTGCTTGGAAGGAGGCCAGAGGTAATGCGGGGCTTGGGTCAGAAAGGGAACGAAAGTCCACACGGTGGCCAACCAGACCCTTCCGCCAGAGCTGGCCACTTCTGCCTTTGGAAAGTGTTTCACAACGCCCCGTGTGTGTGAGGCCAGCCGAGCTCAACTGAGGATGGGTAAGAGGGTGTGGACTCACACACGGGCATGCACCAGTGCCCAGAGAGGGAGCGGGGGCCGAGGAGCTGCCCGGCACACCACTTGCATGCAGAGGGCCTGACCCATCGTCCTCATGGCAGGTGAGTAGCCCCTTCCAGGGATGGGATTGGGGGGGTGTCAAGGAGGCAAAGGAAGCCCCTGGTCCCCAATGGGAGTCCTGATCTGGACTGTAATTCTGGGCATGAGTCTGGGGTTGAGTTCTTTGCATCTCTAAGGGTAGAGTGACTCCTTTGTCCAATCTCTGTGCATTTGGAGACCCTGGAATTTCTTCAGCTGCTGGAGGAGGCATTGGGGAGGCCAAGGGACACACATGTCCATGTCAGGTAGCCCTCCTCAGAGTCCAGTGTCCCTCTCCACATCCTCTAAGGCAAGAGAGATATGGATTTGGGGATCTGTGCCCTCACATGGAAGGACAGTAATTCTGAAGGCTCCACTTCCCACACCTTCTGGAACATTTGTTCAAGGGGTGAAGGTGATGGACACAAGATGGAAGTCAGGGGACCCTATTCAGTTGGGCCTTGATTCTGCACTTTGCCCAGAGGTGAGGGAGGAGGATAGGTGGTTTTAGCCCTGGGCTACCAGAAAGAAGCATGTTATTCTGTTGCTGGACAGGGGCCTGGCCCTGAGCAGGTCTGCCTAGGGCCAGCTGTAGTGTGTGGGTTCTTGACTTTGTGTGGGAGAAATTTCATAACACAAGTCTAGGTAACAAGGAGGATACATTTATTAAAGCTGGGGACAATGAAACAAGGAAGGACTTGGCATAGAAGATGCAACAGGGGAGCCTAGGTCGGGCTGCCTTAGCTCACTGGGAAGTCAGAGAAAAGGGGCTTTGGGGACAGGCTCAGGAGGTTAGCCTGGGACAAACTGCCAGCTGCCCATTGCCTTAGAGGTTAGGAGACACCTGCTTGTGGGGAAAGGAGAAAGGAAAGGAAAGGGAGAACACGCGCTCTGGGTCCTTTGTGTTGAGGCTTTCATCACTTTTTTGCAGGCAGAATCTTAGGGGAGGTCTCAGTAGAATATCCATCATTTTTTCAGGTGTGTCCTTTCAGGGTCATGGTCTCTACCGATTGGTCAGAGCAGGGCAGGGGTCTTTCATCATTGCAGTTGGTGATGGTGGTTGCACACCTGTTTTTTCTGCTTTTCTGAGCCCGGAGCTGAAACATGACTGAGGCCTAGATGGTGTATCTCTAGGGAGGTGACCTTCTATGTCTGGCTGTAAATCGCTCAGCCATTGTGTCCAGCTCTCTCTCTCTCTCAGTTTCCTTATTCCACTTAGGGAACTTTCCTAGTTTCTTACTATCTTGTTTCAACTCACCATGCCTCATGGGGCCCTTTGCAGGTGACAGTGATCCCCAAAAGCCAAACAGGCCCAACTATGGCTCCATCTCCAGCCTACCCGCCGCAGGGCCACTGCAAGCTCCTCCCGAAGCGACCTACCTGAGTGAGAGGATCCCCATCCCGGACACAGAACCGGTAGGAATGCTAACTTCCAGCAGTCTTTCAGGACCATATGGTGGGCAGTCTCTCAGGCTGGGGGAGGGGTGTCTCCTGAAGACTATGGCAAGTCCCTTCCAGCTCTGAGCAGAAGTGATAAACTGTGTAACTGCCCCCGTCCTGCTTCTGTCTCCAGCACTTAGCTTATCATTTGTCTAAAAATTATCAAATGGCTTTCTGGATGGATCTCAGCTTTCCTAGGAAGGGAAAGGGACTTGTGGTGAATTCAGGTTGGAACCTCAAGGATCTGTTGGGAAAGGAAAGGCCCTGGACAAGGGCATAAGGGAGAATGGAGGAGGCTGCAGGCTGGCCTCTGGGACGTTGTCACCCTGCATTTCCAGAACCTTTAGTAGATCCCAGGTTGCCAGACCAAGCCTGGAATGGGGGTAAGGGGGCCCTTGGCTCAGTGGACTCAAGAGAGGAGGGCCTATGGCAGACAGGGGCCAGGGAGGCTTGCCCTGGGAAAGGCCCCTCTTGGGACTCTGAGGATCTGCAGAGTCAGAGTTTGCAGGCTGCTGAATGTGCCAGATGCATAAAGCCTACGGGCTGTAACTCAGCACATTCTGCTGGTTCCTCCCACACCACGTTTTCCACTAAGGCGTGAGGGGTGCAGCTTCAGGAATGGGGAATAGAGGGCCAGGTTGGCCAGCCTGGGAGGATGAACCCCTTGGGGTTCAGCTAGGGGTGGGCCAGGGCCAGCTATTACAGCCCCTATACCCAAGACCCCTCTCCCCACTCCCACCCACAGGGCACGTTCAGCCTGAGGAAGCTATGGGCCTTCACAGGACCTGGTTTCCTCATGAGCATCGCTTTCCTGGACCCAGGAAACATCGAGTCGGACCTGCAGGCTGGCGCTGTGGCTGGATTCAAAGTGATTGAGTTAGGGGCCTGTGCAGGGGTGGGGGCGGGAGGGTGACCAGGTTAAGGAGATGGAGACCCCAGCTTGCCACATGCCCCCAGAGTGGCCTGACATGGCTGGTGTTCCTGGGAGAAGGTTAAGTTCAGAAGGTCCCTAGGGGATCCCTGCCAAGTATGGATGCATAGGACTGGGGGGAGGAGGTTGATCTTCTTGCTCCATCTCCTCCAGTCTCTCTCCAAGGAGTGTCCTTGGTCAGAGGGTGCCACCAGTTGGGGATTAGCAAACTGGCCCCTCTGGCTGAAGGCCTCTCCCTGCCTTCTCCCAGCTGCTCTGGGTGCTGCTGTGGGCCACCGTGCTGGGCTTGCTCTGCCAGCGACTTGCTGCCCGGCTGGGCGTGGTGACAGGCAAGGACTTGGGTGAGGTCTGCCATCTCTACTACCCTAAGGTGAGCTTGGGGGCCTGGGTAGGACACACCCACAGGACCCAAACCCCAAACAGCCCCTTACAGCTTCCATGATCAAATAAATACATACCCCAAGAGGGGTGTTGTAAGTCCATTGGACAGATGAGAACACTGAGGCTCAAACTAATAGCACATGGACTGAGAGGGACATTAGACATGCCCTGTTCTTTTCATAGAAGGGGAAATTGAAACTCAGAGAAGTGACTTGCCCAAGGCAAAAATAGGTAGGCCTCAGCTTGGGTTGGTCATTGGCTGGGGTGGACACTGGGGGCTTGGCTGTTGTCAGTGTCCAGGCAGGAAAACCAAAATTTCACCATGAGCTATCTCAAAGCTATCCTCGTGACGACAGGTGTATAGCCACAAAGGTGTTGGAAGGGCTGGATGAGCAAGGGAAGGAGGTGTTACCCAGCAGTCAGGAAGCTGCTGGGCAGGAGCCCGAGAGCCATCATTTGTGGCTAAGCCTCTGGGAGCGTTGCCCCCTCTGCTGCAATGGCCACCAGTGCTGCTGAAGCCCAGGTTGCCTGGTGCTTTTGCTGGTGCCACTGCCAGAAACACCACCAGAGGCAGAGGGAGAATGATTTCTCCCTGCCTTTCCACCTCCCGTGAGTGTTTCCTGCCGAACCCAACTGGTAGCCGGCTGGCAAGGCTGACTTGCAAGTGTAGTTTGCAGGCCTCCAGCTCAGCAGGACAGTGCCGAGTATGAAAAGGTGAGTGTATGGCTAAGACAAACAACTGGCCATCCTTGATGAAGGTCACCTTCTCCCCTAGGTGCCCCGCACTCTCCTTTGGCTGACCATCGAACTAGCCATCGTGGGCTCGGACATGCAAGAGGTCATCGGCACGGCCATAGCATTCAGTCTGCTCTCGGCTGGACGGTACTGCCCCAGGGGCCCCAGCGCTTCAGTCCAGAGCTGGGAACAGCTGCTACTTCTTCCCCAGGCCTTGTACCTCCTTGTATCTATTTCATCTTGTGGTCCCTCTGACTCAGAGTTGTTGCCCAACTTGCCAGATGTGGAAACAGAGACCCAGAAATGCAAAGTGATTTGTCTAAAGTCACACAGACATCAGTGACCACACAGGCTTCGGGCTGCAGCCCCAACCTGACTGCCACACTGGTCCCCAACCCATCTTGACCCTTCTTGTGTTTTGTACCATTTTCCATCTCCAGCACACTCCTACTCCCCTCTCCTGTAGCTGTCTGTGCCACGTGCACCCCTACTCCCAGGAAGCCAGATTTCACAGTCTCCAGCCCTGGGGGTGGGAGTTGGGGACCCCTCGACCAGGCTGGGCTGACCCAGGCCACTCTGGTTTCAGAATCCCTCTCTGGGGTGGCGTCCTCATCACCATCATGGACACTTTCGTCTTCCTTTTCCTGGATAACTACGGTGGGTGCAGCCCTCACCTCAGAGGGGATGGTACCGCGGGGCAGGCAAGTGCTTGCAGGAGCTGCTGGCTCTCTGCTGCTCTGGGGAAGGGCTGAGCTCCTCGCCCGCCATGGCCTTGAGCAAGTTACTCAGACGTCTGTTTCTTCATCTGTAACACGGGGAAAATAATAGCACAGACGTCATAGGGGCTGTGGTGAGGATTCACTGAGGTAACATATGTTAAGCACTTGGCACAGTGCCTGGAAAAAAGTGCTCAAGATTTCGCCATTAATAATTGCTTATGTTCCAGTTTTGTGTGTGTGTGTGTGTTCTGCCCCTTTGCTCTCTCCCTAGGGTTGCGGAAACTGGAAGCCTTTTTTGGATTCCTTATTACCATTATGGCCTTGACCTTCGGCTATGAGGTGGGAAGCCAGAGCTGCAACACACCCCACCAAAACCACCCCTCTCTCTGCCTCCAGCAGAGCCTGAGGGGCCAGGGTCTGGGTGGAGAGTGAGAATGCCTTCACAGGCGCAAAGCTTGGCCTGACCAGGCTTCTCCCCACAGTATGTGGTGGCACGTCCCGCTCAGGGGGCCCTCCTCCGAGGTCTGTTCCTGCCCTTGTGCCCCGGCTGCGGCCAGCCAGAGTTGCTGCAGGCTGTGGGCATCGTTGGTGCCATCATCATGCCCCACAACATCTACCTGCACTCGGCCCTAGTCAAGGTGAGCAGAGGAGCAGGGAGGGGGAGATGCCTGGTCCCTCAGCACCACCCTGGCCCCACCTCTAAGCCTGGAGCTCCTCCCCTTTGGCTTCTGCTTCCCAGATTTTAGGTGGGAACTGAATATTTAATAATAGAGCATGTATTGTGCACTGGGATTTGGGAGTCAGTGATGAAAAGGCAGACAAGTCCTCTGCCTTCCTAGAGCTTGCATTCTGGTGGGGGAGACAGACCATAAGCAAGTGAAAAAATAATGGAAAGAATTATGAGTTGCGCACGGTGCTCTGCAGGAAACAAAACAGAGAAGTGTGAGAGAGAATGACTGAGGAGGGGGCTGCTTTAGACCTTTCCAAGGAGGTGACTTTGAACATGAAGGCTGGGAAGGAAGATGGGGGATGGCAAGGGCAAGGCCCTGAGAAGGAATAAACTGGGCATGTGGGAAGGGGTCGGCTGACCAGGGCCTGTCCCAGACTGCCACGTAGGGGGCTTTAGAAAGAACCGGGGTTTGGGGGGAACATAGGTAGAGGTGGCAGGGTGGAGGCTGTTGGGGTAGCTCTGAGAGACTTTGGCTCTTCCCTCCCCTTTGACCTTTATAGTCGCGAGAGATAGACCGGACCCGACGAGGGGACATCCGAGAAGCCAACATGTACTTCCTGATTGAGGCTGCCATCGCCCTGTCTGTGTCCTTCTTCATCAACCTCTTCATTGTGGCTGTCTTCGGGCAGGCCTTCTACCAGCAAACCAACCAGGCTGCGGTGAGACACACCACAGGTCCCCACGCTGTGGAACTGCTGGGGACCCCAGGCAATGTGGCTAAGCCCTTTGAGTTTCTGCCCTACACTCCAGGCATTGGAAGGAGAGGGAGTCTATGACCCTGGCTTCTGACTGGGACCCCCTTCCCCACCCCACTGTGGGGAGCAGGCAGGCCCTTGAGGGTCAGAGCCACACAAAGGGCTACGAGGTGCAGATACCCAAGGGAAGTGCCTGGGAAGGAGCTGCCTTGCTATGTGACCTTTCAAGGTTACACCCCTCTCTGGGTCTCCAGCTGCTCCTTGACACAGGGAGAGAGGTCTAAATAAGGATGGCAAACCCTTGTCTTCAAGACCTGGCCAGGCACAGAGCTGTGGGAAGCGGCTTCGGTGTAGGGAGGAGGGGGCTGCAGGGCAGCTGGAGTCGCTGCAGCCCACTGTCTCCCGGTGGTAATGCCAGCTCTCGTAGACACTACAGACCCCCCGAAATCAGGTTCTCGTGTGAGTTGTCAACTTTAAATGCCGGCAGTAAATTCCCATTAAAGAAAAAACAACTTGTTGGCCAAAGAAAATATGTCTGGCCAGACTCAGCCCCTGGCCGCCAGTTTTCAACCCCTAGTCAAAGCCAGGCGGTCTGAGCTTCTAAGCCTTGAGTATGCCCTTCACATCGCCTTCCGCCTGCCCCGGTGCCCGCAGTTCAAGGTCTGTGCCAACAGTAGCCTCCATGACTATGCCAAGATCTTCCCCGTGAACAACCATACAGTGGATGTGGACATTTACCAAGGCGTAAGTGACTGGCAGGGGCGGGCATGGAAGGACAATAGCTCGCTTGGCTTCTTGCCACGCCCACAAAGGGCTGTCACGCGAGGAGGGCGGGGCCCCTGGTCTGACCACCCCCCTCCCTCCAGGGCGTGATCTTGGGCTGCATCTTCGGCCCAGCCGCCCTCTACATCTGGGCAGTGGGTGTCCTGGCGGCCGGGCAGAGCTCCACCATGACGGGCACCTACGCGGGACAGTTTGTGATGGAGGTAGGGTCTGGGACCAGGGGTTCAAGGTCAATTGGCACATTACCGGGGACGCAGTCACGGGTTTTGCGGATCCTTAAAGCAGCCCAGATCCTAAAGCAGGCATTGTAAGCCCCAGTTTACAGACGAGAAAAAAAAGAGATTCAGAGGTGAGGCGACTGGCCCAAGGCTGCCGACCCAGGACTCATAGGAGGCTTTTCCCCAAAACTCTTTAGTTTGCAGCAATCAGCTGTGGGAGGGGAGCTCCCCTAATTTCTCCCCATCCATTGCCAACTAGGGACAGAACTGGCCTATTTCACAGGTGCAAAAACAGAGGATTCCCCCAGGCATGACATGGGCTGAGGGAAGACAGAGGCCTCTCTGGGACCACCTGTCCTGCACCCAGCCACCAAGTTTCCCATTCTACCCTCCAGGGTTTCCTGAAGCTGCGATGGTCACGCTTTGCCCGCGTCCTCCTCACGCGCTCCTGTGCCATCCTGCCCACTGTGCTCGTGGCCGTCTTCAGGGACCTGAGGGACCTGTCAGGCCTCAATGACCTGCTCAACGTGCTGCAGAGCCTGCTGGTGAGGGCATCCCTATCATCCCTGCCCTCTGCAAAGCAAAATGGGGACCACAGCAATCCCCTGAATTGATCCTACCCTCCTCCCAGGTACAATCTAACACATTTTGCCAACAAGACCCACATAATCTCACAGCCAGTCCTGGGGTACAAATCACCTTAATCCTCATCTTGCAGCTTAGAAAACTGACACATGGAGTTAAGTGACCAGTGGCAGAGCTGGGGTTCAAACTCGGGCAGCCTGGGACCACAGCCCCCAAGCACTTTCTCCTGCTCTGGAGCCCAGGAAGGCACAGAGGTGGAGAAACTGAGGCTCAGAGTGGTGAGGAGACTTGCCCAAGGGGACATAGCCAGGCAGAAGATAGGAGTCCCGGTCCCCTCCTCTCCTCACTGTATACTGAGGCAAAGGTCCCTCAGCCCCATCCTTCTGATTCTCCACAGCTTCCCTTCGCTGTGCTGCCCATTCTCACGTTCACCAGCATGCCTACTCTCATGCAGGAGTTTGCCAATGGCTGGTGAGTACTCCCCGTCCCAGGCACTGCATTTGCTTTCCCACATTTGATCCTCACAGTCACTCAGAGGTAGGATTTACCATTATTATCCCCATTATCCAGATAAGCTCAGAGAGGTTAAGGAACTTTTCCAGTGTCACACACCTAGCAAACAGGGGAGCCAGGACTGAAATCTGGGGATGGAGGCTGTTTCTAGACCCTGAGTTCTTCACTTTCACCTCAGATTCTGCTCTTGCCAAATCCCACCATGGTGGAGCACAGAGAGCCCAAGAGGCAGAGGTGGGTGGGTGGGGTCTGCTCCAGGTCTCACAGCCCAGAGAAGCCCGCTTTATCTCTCAGTATTCCCACCCCTGCTTCAGGCTGGCTCTGGGCACTGGAGAGGAGATTCAGCCAGTCCTTGAACTTCCCTCCTATCCTCCAGGCTAAGCAAGGCCATCACTTCCTCAATCATGGCACTGATATGTGCCATCAACCTCTACTTCGTGGTCAGCTACCTGCCCAGCCTCCCCCATCCTGCCTACTTCGGTCTTGTAGCACTGTTTGCTGCATTCTACCTCAGCCTCACCACCTACCTGGTACTGTAGGGTCAGCGGGTGCCTTGGGGATGGGGAGGGCAAAAGTGGAGGCAACAGATGGAAGGAAGTGGTGGATGGACTGGGGCTTCCCCAGATGTCTTCTCATAATCACCCCTTTCCCAGGTCTGGACCTGTTTCATTGCCCACGGAGCTACCCTGCTTGCCCACAGCTCCCACCAGCACTTCTTGTATGGGCTTCCTGAAGAGGAGAAGGAGAAGGGGGAGCCCTCTGGATGAACACTCCCCTGGGCCTGGCTAGGGGGTGGCATAAGTGGGGCAGACTGGCCCACTGGACATGGGGGACGGCAGAGAGGGAGTTTTAGAGGCAGGTCAACCTAGGTTCCATAGGGATCTGCTGTTTCCTAGCTTAGACAGCTGATTAACTTACAGATCTCAGTGTCCTCATCTGTAGAATAGGATAATACCAACCTTTGATGGACAGTGCCCACCACTGGGACTTAAAATATTTTTCACAAGTATTTATTGAGAGCCTAAAGGAGTACTGTAACAGATCCATTTCAGGCAGGGCACAGGTTCCATACTGGCATTTAAAGAGTTTGATGAATGCTAAATCAATGCTAGCTAGTTCTCTTCTTCAAAAGAGGAGGGGGACAGAAACCAGTATGAAATCCTGAACCATCAAGAAGACCTCCTTTTCCAATGTCTCCTCTCGCTTGTCTCCCTCCTCTTGCAGTCTTGCTCCACTCCTCCCGAAGGGGTGGCCTCAGCATTTTTGTTCCACCAGCAACCCATTTTCCAGGCACCAAAACGGAGGCGCGGTTCTCTCCACCTTCAGGCGCCAGGTCATAAGGAACCCAGAGTCTCTGCCTTGGAGGCCCAATTCATTTGCGATCTCTCCAGGGAACCCGGCGGCCAGGACTCCCACGCCACGCAGTTAATGTTCCCGGGCTGCTGACTCCCAGCTCCCCCTAGGGGCAGGGACTATCTCGAGCGTCTGCACTCCCTGCCTGGCCTCACCCTTCCTGGCCGAAAAGGAAAAAGCCAGCACTCGGGCCTCGCGCCCTTTGGCCTCGGAATCCGCCCAGACAGGGAGGGGTTGTGGGGAGTTGTGTGGGCGGGGAACCCCCCTTGGCCGCTGGGAGCCGCCCGACACACCGTCGCCCTGTGCTGGGGCTGCATTTTACAGACGCTCCCTAGGCTGTTTCTAGGCTCCCCCAAGCCCCTCCTCCGGCCTCTTCCAGTCCCTCGGACCCTAACCCCAGAGCTGTGGAAGGCAGTGATGAGGAGGGGTCGCCCGGTTTCTTCCCCTGGGTCGAGTGTGGAGCAGGTGCTGTGCTTAGAAGCACCCTTAATTTCCCAGGGATTTGGCGGAGCAAGCTCCGCGTTGTAGATGGGGCGCTTGTTTATAAGAAGAGTTTCCTCTTTCTTAAAAGGGCAACGACACCTGTGGGGCCCTAAAGGAGGGCTGGAACCCGACGGGTATGCCTCAGCCAGAATAACGGTGAAAAACAGTTACCTAAGCAAGAAGGCCGCCCAATTCCCTTACCCGGGCTTGTCTCTTAAGAAAATGAGGCCCACGCGACCTTCAGGAGGGGATGGATGGGCGCCGGGTAGTGGAGAAAGGCATCTCCCAGCTCCTTCTCCAGTTTCCTAGAGGTGCCGCAGCTGTACCCCCTCCACACCCCTCTGGTCAATTCACCAGGCATTAAATGGGCTCCAGCCCTGTGCTAGACCTGGGGGAGGAAGTGCTAAGTTCCACATTAAAGATGAGCACTCTCAAGGAGTTCCAGTGGGGTCGGGGGAGACAGCCAAGTAAATAACGAATCACTATACAGTGAGATGGGACACACCTGGAAGGAGTGATGCAAGGGCCAGAGAAAGCTCTTGGACAGATACTGAAAGCTGAATAATCAAGGTAGTGGTGGTGGTGGGGTGTCAGTGTGTGCAAAGCACAGACATATGGGGAGCTCTTAGATCATGTGGTGCAGGAAGGGGACCGCAGAAGAATAGGCAGGTTGGTCATAGGAATAGCTAAGCCTGGGACTTACGACTTGAGCTCGAGGAATGCGGGGAGGGGAGGGGAGGGGAGAGGAGGGGAACGGAGGGGCCCAAAGGGCCAGCTAAGGGGTTATGGTGGGTGAGAGGTTAGCGATAAGGTCAGGCCAAAGTCAGTCATTTCAGACAAAGGGAGGTCCCCGTAAAGCGCTGCCCCACCTCACCCCCCATAGTAGTTCTGGTCCCCTCAGCCCCGAATCTCAGATCTAAGTTGGAGCGGGGATGATGGTCAGACACGCAGGTTGGGGTTGGTCTGGGACCTTGACTTTCCCCAGGAGCCTGCCTTTCAGACACGGCGCCCCCTTCCACTCTACCAACCCCATTTGGCAGATGGGGTAGCTGCGCTGCGTGCTGGATGGAGAAGACGTTTGTCCACAGTGCCGGACAGAACCCGGTGTTGTCTCACTCACAGCCCCCATGACTTTGTTCTTTCTGGGGTGCAAACCGATGAAAAATAAAAATAAACTGTAAGACGACCTCCAGCTGCTGGGGTACTGTATAAAGGGAGAGCAATCCCAAAGACCCCCCTCTACCCCCCGCAACACTACAGAACACTTCCACCAGTTCCTCTGTCCCCACAGCTCCCCAGGCCCTGCGCGGCAGGAGACCTTGTGCCTGGGAGCCTGAGAGGAGGGCAGGTCTCAGGGGAGGAGGCCACACCAACAAAGGCTTAGAGGGGCCATTCGGGCTGGGAAGCCAGGGGCATAGCCAGCGTTGGGGGGGGGGGGGTTGCACAGCGGTCCTGTCCGGTGCCCTATCCCCGTGTCAGCTCCTCTGACCCGCACGAGGATAGCTGGCCAGGTTTCGGCCTTCACAGAGGGTGAAAGGGAGAAAGCGGGGAAACGGAAAGCGAGCCGCTCAGCTCAGGCCAGGGCTTCACTCCTACCTCGCCACACATTTCCTTTTGGGGTCTGAGCGGGCGCGCGTCGGAGATAAAGCCGAGGCCTTGCCCCCGGGCATCCCGAAGGGGAGAGGGCTCGTCAAGGTGGCCGGAATCCCGCCTTTGCCCTGGCTGCTGCGCTAGGTCAAGTCTCTCCACTTCTCAGAATTCAATTTACTCCTATGCAAAATGGGATTAGAAGGAGGTCGTTCTGAGCATGAAGGAGATGAGGGGCGTGCAGCCCGAGCGGGACCCAGACGAAGCGCTCCCTGCACGTTAGCGATTATGATTAAATGCAATGAGGGCGGCCTTACGGGCGCCGTAAGAGCAGTAGGGGGGGCACTGGGGTCCAGCTAGGTGGGGGTGGCTGGAGTCACAGCCCTGGGTCCCCATCTCCGCTGTCCAGTCGCAGGACACGAGCTAGTGCGCCTTCAGGCAGGGGCCGCTCTTCACCAGTCCCGCCCCCCCGCGCAGGGCCTCCACCTCCTGGCTCTCCTTTCGAGGGGCCTGGAGGACTCGTGCTGCGCTCTCACCCGGCGGCTGGACTGGACTGGGCGCGTCTGACCCGCCCCGCCCCGCCCCAACGCCGAGGCCCACTGGGGAAGTAAATGCTGAGACGTGTTTGTCAGGGTTGGCGTTATTATTTTTTAAACTGTGAACTCAAAGTAATAACGACGGATGGAAAAAATTAATAAACAGGAAAAAGAAACTCACCCTCAGGGCCAATAACACGGGAGTTTCCCTAATGAAGAATCCGCGTGGACGCGGACGCGGGTGGAACCGCTGTTTAAAACCCTCCAAAGAATATATACGAGTATGTCAGGCCCCAGGGTCGAGCCCTGGGCCTGCAGGCATTGAGCGCCCACTGTTACGGGCGCCACTAGACATCCTCCTGCCACCCCCCCCCCGGCCCCCCAATAATCAGAGTGGCCAGTGTGAGTTGAGGAGGAAGTCTGGAAAAGCCTCTTGGAGGCTGCGGCTTTTTATCGGTGGTATTTGACTCCGCAAAGGCGTAGGAAGCGCGTTCCAGGCATAGAGAACAGCGCGGACGAAGGCGCCTCCTGGCGGGAACACCAGGTGATGGCGTAGGCAAGCGGACAGACGTGCGGGGCGCCAGGTGGGGCGGTTGGAGGGGGTCGGCAGGGAGATCCCGGGGCAGAGTTGGAATTTTCCCTCCCTACAAATACGGGTCACCTGGTGCCGAGACTGCAGTGGGAGTCGAAGGTCACAGTCCGGTCAAGAGCACAGTTGTATGGATCAGCAGCACAGTCGCTTGGAGGGAGCAAAGAGCCACCGGTTGCTCACGATTTGATCAGAGAGCGTTATCCCCATTTCTCAGATAAGAAAACCGAGACGCAGCTTGTCCCTCACTCGTGGAATGCACAGAAGTGAAGCGGCACCGTCTGCGCGCACTCCTCGACCCAGGGCGGCTAGGAACCATGGGTCGGCTGTAGGTCCGGCTACGCAGCCGCAGAGGCTTCTAGCGGGCGGACTGCAGGAAGGGAGGCGACGCCCCCTGGAGCGCGGCAGGAACCGGGCTGGGCCCGCCTCCCCGCCCGCCAAGTCGCGCCGGTCCCAGAAGTGATGAAAGCTGCGGCCGCCCTGGTCACGCCGAAGCCGTTGCCCTTTTAAGGGGGAGCCTTGAAACGGCGCCCGGGTTCCATGTTTGCATCCGCCTCGCGGGGAGGAAACTCCATGTTGTAACAAAGTTTCCTCCGCGCCCCCTCCCTCCCCCTCCCCCTAAGAACCTGGCTCCCCTCCCCTCCGAAGCTCGCGGGGATCCCTCCCTCCCACCCCTCCCCTCCCCCCCGCGCCCCGATTCCGGCCCGAGCCGGGGGGGAGGCCGGGCGCCGGGGCCAGAGTCCGGCCGGAGCGGAGCACGCCCGGCCCCATGGACAGCTCGGCCGTCATTACTCAGATCAGCAAGGAGGAGACTCGGGGCCCGCTACGGGGCAAAGGTACTGGGGCCCCGCGGGGGGGGGGGCGCAGCCGGGGCGCCGCGGGAGGGGTGAAGGAGGGGGCCCGGACCCTCCCCCGGGCAGCCGCCGCCGCCGCCGCCCTGGTTGCCTGCTTTGGCGGGGCTCTAAGCTCCCAGCCGGAGAGGGAGTGGGGAGAGTTTGAACTCGGGGAGGCTCAGAGACGCGGGGCGGGGTCTGGCGCCTCTTGGGTGCTCCCGTCTGCTCGAGGTGGGGAAGTTGAGGCAGGGGTAGAAATGGGGCTCCTTCAGGGTCTCCCGGGCTGGCAGTGCGCAATGCCCGAGAGTTGCCCCCTCCGCACCCCCCCCCCCATTAGCTCCAAAGGGGCTGGGAAATGGAGGTTGTTGAAGAGGGCGCCTTCAGGCCACCCGCTGAGACTCCGCCCCAGCCACCCACCCACCCTGGGCCTTGGTCAGGTCGGGTCGCCGCCGAGGTGACAGCGGGCTGGGGAGGGTTGGGAGGATCTCCCGCCAACAAACAACCGAGATCCCCCACAAACTTCCGCGTCACTCGTGGAGGCGCCGCTCCCTTCGGGGGCACAGAGGGGAGCAACTACTTCTAAGAGTCGCCAGCGCGCCCGCAGGGAGACCCGTGCTTTGGGCCGGGCACGCGGCGTCCCGGATGCAGGCCAGTGGCGCCAGGCCTGTGCTAGCACTAGTACAGACACGGGAAGCCGCGCGGCGCGTGCGGCGGGACCTGCGGGGCTGGCGGGCCTGAGCTGGAGGTCTGCCCCTCCCTGTCCCAGTGTAGACTTAAGAGGCTAGGAAGTCCCTCCAGGTCTGCCCACCTCTGGCCTGAGCCTAGCTCCGCTCCGGGGCGAGGACCCGGGACAGGGTGGAGAATGGGCTTGTCAATCAGCCGGCGGATACCAGGCTCCAGGTTGAGGGTTGGAGTGGGGAGAAGCGGGGCGGGGGCGGAGGAGCAGATCTGGCAGATGGCTGCTGGACACTGGCCCCAGGTCCACTCCCTGCCTCTCCGTCCAGCCTCAGTGAGGACTTTGGACTCCCGGGGGTGCTGAGAGTATGGAAAGAGGGCAGGAGTGGGCCCCAGGCCCCCGCCGTCCTGGTCCTGACTGAGCAGGGGCTGCTCAGGTAATGTGGGTGTCAGGAGGCACCCCCAGTGGGGCTGATCTCTCAGCAGTGATGGAGGCTGGAAGAGCCAGCACCTTTGGTACCCCCATCCAACCACCCACTCCCTAATGGGGATACTTCTGTACCCACACTGCAATGACTTGTGGGGAGCAGAGAGGTGGCCTGCAGCTACTCTAGTGTGTCATCCTCAATGAAGGGGGTTTGGTCAGACCCTCACAGCTCAGGAACTGGCACCTGGGCATATATGCATTGCCTCTGCAGGCCAGTGTGCATGCTCCCACCTTGGGTCTCCCTGTTTCAGGTGACCAGAAGTCATCGGCTTCTCAGAAGCCCAGGAGTCGGGGCATCTTCCATTCACTTTTCTGCTGTGTCTGCCGGGACGATGGGGAGGCCTTGCCCACCCACAGTGGGGCACCCCTGCTCGTGGAGGAAAATGGAGCTGTTCCCAAGGTGTGTGGTGGCTGAGTGAGGGCTGCGGGGGCACCTGGGCTCACCCTGGAGGAGGTTTGGGAGAAAGGGTTTTTCTGAGCCCCTCTCAGTCTTCCCTGCTTGTTGCCTGAAAGCTCCAAGATCTCCACCAAGGGAATTCTCAATTTCCCCATCATAGGTGGGTGCTGTTCTCTGCCTTGGTTTCCCAGGTGGGGAAGTGAGGTCCAGAGAGCCAGACAGACTGCCCCTGGCTCCAGAGTTAGCAGGAGCAAATTTGGGAAGAGGGTGGTCTTTCCCCACATCCCTGTGGCTCCCCAGGTAGAAGGTTGTGGGAGGGCAGAGCTGTATAGGAGAGATGACTGGGGTGTGAGAGAGATGCCCCCAGCTACCTCCCTCATCCCCGCAGCAGACCCCAGTCCAGTATCTGCTCCCCGAGGCCAAGCCCCAGGACTCGGACAAGATCTGCGTGGTCATCGACCTGGATGAGACCCTGGTGCACAGCTCCTTCAAGGTGGGCCCTGCCCAGCAGCCCCCAGCCCTGGGCTTCTGAGGGGGCCTGCTCTGGCCTGGAAGGGGCGGTCTGGGCAGGCCTCCCCCCATCTCCAGCCACTCTTTTTCCCCCATAGCCAGTGAACAATGCTGACTTCATCATCCCTGTGGAGATCGATGGGGTTGTCCACCAGGTGAGGGGCCGGGTATTGGGGGGAGGGGGCGGCTTGACTTCTGCCATTCAGATAGGCTCCTCCCAACAGTCCAGAGTGCTCCATATAGGTCTTTGATAGTTGTGGAATGTCAGAGGCCCAGAGAGGGTGTGATTTGTCCAAGGTCACACAGACCCTCAGGGACTTGACTCCAAGGCCTGCAGGGAGTGGGGTTCTTCTTGGCGTCCCCTTACCCCACCTTGCCCGGGACCCAGTTCAAGTAATTCAGGATAGGTTGTGTGCAGTCCAGCCTGTTCTCCATTACTTGGCTCGGGGGCCGGTGCCCTGCAGCCTTGGGGTGAGGGGGCTGCCGCCAGGCCCCTCCATTTGGCTGGAACCATGATGGGGGAAGGGCCTGGGAATTACTGGTTCCCCTTGAGGCAGGGCTCAAAGCCTGGAAGTTAGAGGTTCATTTTGATCCTCTTCTGAGAGGGTGATGGTTTCCCTAGCAGCAGTTTGGGTGGCTGGCCAAGTGGAGCCCCGCAGGGCCTGGGACCAGCCTGCTCCCTGTGCTCTTCTGCCTCCTTCACTGGCTCCCTTCCAGCCCCCGCCCCTCCCCCCACTCCCAGCCTGTGGGCCAGCAGTCCCCTCACTGGCCCACCCCCCAGGTCTACGTGCTGAAGCGGCCCTACGTGGATGAGTTCCTGCAGCGAATGGGCGAGCTCTTTGAGTGCGTGCTGTTCACTGCCAGCCTGGCCAAGGTGAGTCCCACACCCTCTACAGTGCTCCTGGGACAACCCTGCCCTCCCTTTAGCATGTGGCCTCTGGGCAGTGACCTCTGGGTCACCCTTGGCCCCAGATGACTCACCTCCCATTTGCAGTATGCAGATCCAGTAGCTGACTTGCTGGACAAGTGGGGGGCCTTCCGGGCACGGCTGTTCCGTGAGTCATGTGTCTTCCACCGTGGGAACTACGTGAAGGACCTGAGCAGGCTGGGCCGAGACTTGCGGCGGGTGCTTATCCTGGACAACTCCCCTGCCTCTTATGTCTTCCATCCGGACAACGCCGTGAGTGCTCTGCAGGACCCGGATAGGGGGCTGAGACCCAAGAAAGGGGTCAGTCCATTTGTGTCCCCTGCCCCACTCCCAAGCTGGGCGGTGTCCCAGGCCTGGTGCCCTTCCATTCCTCCTTTCCTCTCATTGTCCACTGGCCTCACACTTGATCGATCATTCAGTTCATTCTGCCTGTGCATAAGGGCTGGGGTCCTGGCTGGGCATTAGAGCAGTTGCAATTTTTTAAGCTGCCAGTTGTGACCAGGTAGTGGGTCACAGAAATAATTTAGTGGGTCCTAGTTGGGATTTCTTTTTAATGAAATAAAATAGGAAATATTGGAGTGTTTTGCCCACAGTTAGGTGAAGTATCATTTTGTAAAATTGTTGCTCTGTTACATATGGGGGTAAAGGGCTTCCAGGAGGTGGCCCACCAAGAAGTGGGTGCTCAGGGATGGCCTGCATATTCTGCGTCCAGGGTGGTGACCCTACGCCCATCTGCCCAGGTACCAGTGGCCTCGTGGTTTGACAACATGAGTGACACAGAGCTCCACGACCTCCTGCCCTTCTTCGAGCAGCTCAGCCGAGTGGATGACGTGTACTCAGTGCTCAGGCAGCCACGGCCTGGCAGCTAGTGAGGTGCCCTGGGGCCAGGACCTGCCCCTGACCACACCTCCATCCTTCACACGTGGACTCTTCCTTAAGAAAACCCAGCTGCCTCGGCCACCTCGGTGCCATGGGGAAGTAGGCATCTCCCCCACCAGCCTGGCCAGGCTGCGAAGTGGGCAGCAGGCCGCAGAGGGCAGTGAGACCCCGGGTCCCTGTGCCAGTGCCTTAGAACCTCTTCCCCCTTCGTGGGGGACGTGAGGGGCCCTGCGTGCTGCTCCCCCTTTTTCTCTGTGCTGCCACGTTTCTCTGCTGCCAAATTGGGCCACTTGGCCCTTTCCGGTTCTGCTTGGGGGAGGGGGCAGGGTTCCTGCTGCCCTGTGCCTTGAGCCCCCAGCCTGGGAATGGTGGACACCAAGTGCCTTGCATAGAACTCTCTTCCCTGCTTGGTTTTCCCAGGGCCAGATCAGGTCAGCTCTTGCCTGGAACAGCCTCCAGGCTGCTGGTGGGGGCTCCCCACCTCCTCTGTGGGAACTGTTACAGACCCCACGACCTCTGCCTAGGAGGGTGGGCAGGAGGGGTCTGTCCTTCAGGACCTGGAGTCCAGCTTCTCTGGGCTCATCTGCAGCTGAGGGCTACACCCCCACATCACCCAAGTCCTGACCCCTCCTATCTACTTTGACCACCCCAAGGCCCTGGGGCTTGGCTCCCCCAGCTCTAAGTGTGGGGGCATAGGCAGGACCCCTTTTTGGTGCCATATAAATATGTATATGTGTATATAGATTTTTAGAGGAAGGGTTGGGGTTGAGATACCCCTTCTCATCCCTTTCCTGGGCCCATAAATGGGGAGGGAGGGAGGAAAAGGTTTTTACATTTTTAAACTGCAATTTTCTGAATGAAACAAGCTAGGCTAAGGGGCCCCAGGCCCTGTACTCTGTCCCCCACACCCTCTTTGCTTCATTCATTTGTTCATTTAAAACACAAAACACATTTACTGAGCACCTTCCCTGTGCCCAGCCTGTGCCAGAGCACCCAGTGAGTGGGTGTGGGGAGTTCTCTACACCACCTGATGGGTACTTAGGCCAGCCACCCCATACTTCACCTGTGCCTTTAGGGGATCAGTAGGTGGGACCCTTCTTGTGGGGTTTGGAGGTATTCCTGCCAAGCTACACCCCTCTGTGCCAACCCACCCTCTGCAGCCCCCTGCCTTACCCTGCTGGCTGGAGGCTGTTCCCAGGATATCCTGCCTTCCAGCTCTGGCTCCTTTACCTAGAACCCCTCCCCCAAATACTGAGTCTGGAGGTCAAGGCCTTGGGCTATTCCCAGGACCTAACAGTTAAGGGGACCCACATACCAGTGCCAAGGGGAGTGTCAAGTGGAGATGTCATTGTTTCTTCCCCCTCCCCCCAGAGTTGGGGGTTGGAGGGAGGATGTGGCTGGTCTGAATCCAGTGACCCTCCCATTTAAGTGCCTTCTCTGTGATGGAGAGCCCCTCAGTGTGATGAGACTAAAGAGAAAGCCAAGATCGCCCCCCATCCTGCCTCTGTGGTTATTGGGGGGAACGGTGAAGTGGGGGAGTGATTGGTCCCTTGAAACCACGCCCCACTTCAAACCCTTGGGGGGGTGGGGAGGGTGGTAGTGGAGGCTGCCCTCTTCCCCTGGGGCTTCAGGCACGAAACTGCAAGAAGACTAATTTCCCTACCCTCAGCCTCAGTTATCCGATCTGCAAAATGGAGATCCGCATTCTGCAGAATTGATTAAATACCTGCCCTTGGAGGGCTCCATAAGAGCAGTTCTAAAGCTAAGCAGAAATGTGTTTCTAGGGGAGGCTCCAAGGAGGTATTTGGAGACGAGAGGGGTGTGGTCTCTGCCCCGGAGCACAGGGTAGGAGTTCGTGAGACCCCAGAGGGTGGAGGTGGGGAGCGGGAAGAGTTACAGGGAAGCCAAGTTCAACTCCAAACTCTGGAACTTTGAGCGAGGCTGACGTGGGCCTCTCCGATGGTGTCGCGAGAAGAGCTCGCAGGCTGAGGCTTCAGGGACTCTGGGGAGGCTGGGTGGGGACGGTTGCCCTCCCCATCCCCTCCGCGCGCCCCTCCCCCCACCACGGCCTCCTGCTGGCCCCGCCCTTGCACGATCCTCCGGCCCACTTCCTGCCCCCTCCCCTCCGGCCTTGGCAGCACTTCCTTTGCAAAACTGGGCAGCCCCAGGCCCTGGCAGGAAGTGCCCTGCCGGCCCGCCCTCCTGCCTCTCACTGTGGCCATTAGAGACCTCTTGGTCTTCTCCGAGTCCGTGACTCCCCAGCGCTGGGCCCTCCCCGGGCCTGGCCCTATCCCAACCCCGGGGGCTGGAGAGACGAACGCCTCTCATGGGGGTGGGTGGGCAGCTTCAACCCTCCCAACCGCCGCCATACACACACACACACAGGGGAGAAGGCAAATCTGCCCCTCCCAAAGGTCGATCCTTGACTCCCCATCTCCACCTCTCCTACCCCTCCCACGCCTCATCCCTTTGTGAATCTAGCCTCGAGCTTGCCTCCTGGTGCCCCAGATGATGACCTGCCACCCAAGTCACTGAGGAGGACCTGCCCTGTGTCTCAAACCGCCCCTTCTCCCTCGCTCGCTCCCCTCCCCTTATCCCTGGTAGAAAAGCGCTGGGAAGCACCGACCTGGGGAGAGAACCTGCAGTACCCTCGCTCAGTTCCATCAGCTCTAGTGTGAGCTGGAGCCTCAGAGCCTTTGCCAGGGTTAATACCCAGTGGGCCTGCCTCTCGTCCTCCTCCTCCAGGTCCTTCTGGATTTCCTGCTTTCCATGCAAACACTAGTCCCACCAATTTGCATCTCAAGAGGCCCACATAGCAGGGCATCACCAGGGCTCCCAACTTCTTCTTTCTTCTTTTTTTAAGTTTTATTTTCAGAGTGAATAAGGGAGGGTGAAAGAGAGGGAAAGAAACATCAATATGTGGTTGCCTCTCTTATGCCCGCAACTGGGGACCTGGCCCACAATCCAGGCAGGTGCCCTGACTGGGAATCGAACTGGAGACCTTTTGGTTCACAGGCTGGCACTCAATCCACTTGAACCACACCAGCCAGAGCAGGGATCCCAACTTTGAATGAGACCGCAATCAGCCTTTCCCATCACCACCACCCACACACCCTTCACCCACATGAAGCTCAACTTAACCACATAGATCTGCACTTCCTGTGTGCCAGGCATGTTGCCAGGACCGGGGGCACACCATGACTAGGCTATGCCTCTGCTCTCAAGGAACTGACACCCTAGTGTGGAGAAAGACATCTGAACAAACTATCTACAACTTGAAATGCTGCAAATGTGGTGAGAAAGATAAATGGATGGCCTGGCGCACAGGAGGACATCCCACCCTCCCTGGGATGGCCATGGAGAGGTTGGAAGATGCATCCTGAGGAAGTGAGGCTTAGAGGAGTTTGGAAAGGAGGAGCAGTTCAGGTGATGGTGGCCTGAGCAGGGCGATATACCAGACAGGAAGTCAAAGAGCCAAGAGACCGCCACAGGAGGGAGTGGGGAATGACAACAATTTTGGAACTGTCCACAGGGGGAGCATGGGAAATGACGCTGCAGAAGGCATGAGGGACTGGATAATGCAGATCTATAGGCAGAATGGGGGAGCGACTTTTTTTCTTGCAGTGTGTGCCTTTGAGGGATACTGTACAGGAGAGGGGTGAGCTCAATCCTGGCACCTTCATGTAGGAAGCTAAATCACAGTACGGGATGGGATACTTTATTGGGAGACCACAGCCATGGAGGATGGAGGGTGAAGACGAACTGGGGTAAAAGAGAAGAAGGGAGGGTGGTTGTGAGATAGGAGATAAACTTGGCAGGAAGCTGTGGCTGGTTGGCTCTGGGGGCAGGAGAAGGAGAGGAGGGAGGAAAGCTTTGGAAATATGAACTGTGAAAATATCTCTAACCCAGCCCAGTATAAAACAGTTATTCCCTATTTGCCTGTTGCTTACACATGCACAGCAGAGGAAAGTCAGTCACCTGATATGGTACTTTTGGCAGGAGTGTAAACTGGTATAACCTCTTAGGAGAGTGATTTAACAATACTGTTTTTCAAAAATACTTTAAAAATTCAGACACCCTTTGATCCAGGAATTCCACTGCTAGGAATTGATGCTATAAATAAAATATATATACATATGAACTTATCTGTATCCAGGTATTAATTGCATCCTAGCTTGTAATAGCAAAAGATTTGAAATAATCTGTGTCCATTAATGAGGGACTGGTTAAATAAATATTGCTCTATCTATGCCAGAGAATGCCATGCAGTTATAAAGAACAGTGAAATGGAACTATCCAAGTAGATACAGAATGATCTCCAAGATAGATGAGTAAATGAAACAAAGCAAGACTCATAACAATGGTGATGGTGTATTCCCAGTAAGGAGCAATATAAAAACAGACATAAATATACATATATACATATATACTCTTTTGTACTCCAGTAGGGCACATCAGAGAAGGAAAACTCTGACTCCAAAAAACCTCCGCTGCCTTGTGGCATACCTCTTCAGGGGAAAGGCTAAGGGAGTAAACCCCGACAGAAAATCCAGAGCCGGAGTCCCTAAGGCGGTTTGACGTTGTAGTCAACACCGGCAACTCCTGCGGCGCACCTGAAGCCAAGCTGTATTGACTCCGTCTTTCCCTTGGATCCTTCAGCTGCGAAGAGAGGGGGGGTCTGCTGCATGGGCAACAGCAGACCCTCCATATCACCCTGCCCAGGCTCTGTAGCTTCAGCTTCACTGGAGAGGACACTCCAGCGTCATCGCAAGATGTCGATTCAACACGGGAGGAGACAAATACCGTGTCACTCCCGAGTCGGACTGCACAACCATTCTCGGCGGTGCAGATAGACTCTTAAGAAGCTACACCATCGTCTCTCGAGACGGACGGCTGCCGACGACGACGACTCCAGTAGGTAACAAAAAAATGGGAAATGTGGCTAATGCTGGGCAGGCAGCAGGGCTGGGGGACTGGGAGGAAGTCACCCAAGAGGGGAGGGGCAAATTTTTACTATACATCTGTTTGTCTTTTTAATTATTTTACCAAGTACATTTATTAATTTTTTAAAATAAAAATTGGTTTCAAATAAAAAAGACGGTCAACTTTGTAAACATAACATCAGAATAGAACTCAAACTCCATGTCTGTCTTTCAGTCATTGCATGCCATCTCTACATCAGACACTAGGGTACAGTGGTGAGCTTAAGGGACTCTGTGGGGGAAAACAGGTTACAAAAGTAACTATAAAATGGGAAATAGAAAGTGGTAAATAAAGAATTAAAAATTTTGGTACTGCCAGTGCCAAGTTATCACACCAAGATGACTTCTGATCGCAAATGGGGGGAATGTGCTTTTACAGTGGGAATACCTGTTAGTAAGCAAGGGAGCAAACTCTGCATCACTCCTGCTGGGAAGACTTGGCGTCCTATATCTCCGGAGCAATACAATGGGAAGTACACAGCATCATCTTTGCCCATGCTACTTAAAGCGTGGCCCAGGGACCAGCAGGCACATCATCCCCCCCAGGAGCTTGTCAGTAATGCAGACTCATGCCCTATCCCAGACCTATTGAATCAGATTCTGCATTTTACAAAGATTCCCAGAGTATTCTTATGCTATTACAGCTTGAGAAGCGTTGGTCTTTTTCAAGTATTCTTGAAAAAATTGTTTAACCAGAACTTATCAATCCTTTAGAGGTACTTGCAGTTGGTGGGGAATACAGGAGGAAGAGGAACACATTAAATAATACACAGAGACTTAGAAAAACCCACAGTGCAAGCATTCTACAAGGCAACTGTCCTTGCTCTGGCTGGTGTGGCTCAGTTGGTTAGAGTGCTGGCCTGAAAAGTGAAAGGTCACAGGTTTTATTCCTGATCAGGGCACATGCCTAGGTTGCAATTTTGTCCCTAGTCAGGGCTTGAATGAGAGGCAACCGATCAATGTTTCTCTCTCACATTGATGTTTCTCTCCCTCTCCCTCTCTCCCTTCCCCTCTCTCTAAAATCAACTTTAAAACAATTTTTTCAAATCTAAGTAATAGAAAAATTTTAAAAATAAGACAACTGGAAGGCTCCGCCCCTTACAATGTAACAGGAGCAACAGCTCTACTTAAGACACAGAAGCAAACACACACAGGAGACTTCAGCCAAGATGGAGGCCTAGACTGACACGCTCTATCTCCCTCCACAACTAAGAAGGAATACAACTACTGAAAAACCATAAATAACCAGAAGTTCCAGAAAATAAATGGAAGGCCAACGTATGAAGTTATAAAGAAGTAGTGCTCATCCAGACGGGTAGGAAGGGTGAAGCCGAAGCGGAGAGGTCAAGCTGTGCTGGCAGCTGCAGCAGTAAGCACAGACACTCGTATTCAGGGGGAGGTGAGAAGCACCTGGGGAGCACCCCCGGCTGCAGACCAGACCCATCAGCTTGCAATTCCAATGCCGGGGAAGGCAGACCCCCATTGCCTTGGACTGTGAGGCCCGGAGGGGGTGGGGATGAAGAAGGAGGCTCCTGGTCTCTCAGTGGAGAGTGAACAGCAGGAATCCATCTTGGACCCCCACCCCCACAGAAAACACCACAGCATGGTGAGAAGGGTAACCCAGTTGTGACGAGTGCATGGGGCTCTGCCCCCTATAGCATAGGAGGTGTGACAGCCCCACCCAGGAAGCAAAGGTAAACACAAAACTGTCAGGATGGCACAGATCATGATAGAGATCCCAGTGACACAGCTGACCAGACAGCAAATATCTAATCTAACAAAGCAGCAGATCGGAAATCTTTCTGAGACACAATTCAGAGCTTTGGTTATAAAAATGCTTACAGACATAACAGCAGATCTTACACAAGACGGGAAAGAAATGAAGGCTAGTCCTGCTGAAATGAACAAAAACACATACGAAACTAGTGGTGAGGGAAAGAAAACCAGGGATCAAATCAACAAATCGGAACATAGGGAAGGAACAAACAGTCAACCAGTGCAGAGAGAGGAAATGAGAAGTGAGGAAAATGAGGAGAGGCTCAGAAACCTATGGGACAGCTATAAGCAGGCCAGCATCCGAATCATAGGGTTGCCAGAGGTGGAGAAAAAGATCTAGAAATTGAAAAATTATGTGAAAAAATAATGAAGCAGAACTTCCCTAACTTGGGGAAGGAAATAGACTTATAGATCCAGGAAGCACAGGGAGTTCCAAATAAACTGGACCCAGGGAGAACCACACCAAGACACATTATCATCAAAATGTCAAAAATTAAGCATAAAGAGAGAATCTTAAAAGCAGCAAGACAGAAGAAAAGAATTATGTACAAGGGGGTGCCATTAAGACTATCAGCTGATTCCTCAAAAGAAACTCTGCAGGCATAAAAGGACTGGCAAGGAATATTCAAAGTAATGAAAAGCAAAAACCTACAACCATGATTACTCTACTCAGCAAAGCTGTCATTCAGAGTAGAAGGGCAGAGAAAGTGCTTCCAGGACAAAGTAAAACTGAAGGAGTTCATTAGATCCAAACCACTGTTATATGAAATGTTAAAGGGACTTGTTTAGGAGAAAGAAAATCAAAACTATGAACATTAAAATGAAAACTGTATCATAACAACCAACAACAGAAGCTAGGGAATCAAAACAAAGGCAAACTAAGTAGGCAACGAGAGTGGGAAAAGAATTATAGGTATGGGGAACATATTGTGGGGAGGTCAGCAGGGAAGGGGAAGGGGGGAAAGGGAGGGAGATGGTACAGGAATTAAGAAGCATAGTAGGAGGGAGTAGAGTAGACAGGAAGATGTTGAGAAGAACTATATGCACATCCAATGGGCATGGAGTAAGGGGGGTGGACAACTGGAGGGAGGGAGGGTCACTGGGTGGAGGGGAACAGAGGGAAAAGAAATTGGGACAACTGTAACAGCATAATCAATAAAGCATATTTTTAAAAATTAAGAAATTAAAGAAATAAGACAACTAGCCCTGGCTCGTGTGGCTCAGTGGATTGAGCGCTGGCCTGCAAACTAAAAGGTTGCTAGTTTGATTCCTAGTAAGAGCACATGCCTGGGTTGTGGGCCAGGTCCCCAGTTAGGGGCGTGTGAGGGGCAGCCAATCAATGCTTCTCTCACACATCAGTGTTTCTCTCCCTCTCTTTTTCCCTTATTTACCCTCTCTCTCTCTTAAATAAATAAATAAATAAATAAATAAATAAATAAATAAATAAAATATTAAAAATTATGTTAAAAAAAAGACAACTGTTTTTGACTCAAGTAAGTCAATGCCATAGAAAAAAGGTGGGGATGAAGTGTTTTTTATGATCGTGGATGCTGAGATAAATCCAGCGAGCAGGATGATTGGCCAGTAACAAACAGAGGACTGTGGCTCGCTCTGACCATCAGCGGAGAGCGGGAAGCAGGAAGCCTCCTCTTCCTTTTATTAGGATTTCAAAAGCTACCAGAACAGGGGGTGTGACATTCCAGCCAACAATAGAAGAATTTTACAAGTGAAAGAATTCTTACAAATTATCATTAATATGTAAAATACAGCCAAGGTAACTCATGGTTTAGCTAGCACCTATCGGGGAAGCAAAGCAGACCCACTAATCCTCAATGCCAGCTCCATTTTAAGACTTTATTAACAAGGAGGCAGATGGAGTACACAACAGAACTCGCTGTTCCCAGGATTCCATGACCCAGTGGCCTTAACAGCCTAAAGCTGCAGGCAGAGACAAGATTAGCTCATCATCTCCTGGGTCATGGGATGACACCTGGGTGGAGGAGTATGAGAATGCCCCTACCCAGAGATCTGTGTTCCTGCAACATGGGGGGACTATGCTAGATTTTTAAAATACTGATGATAGTAACAATCAAAGGAAATGCATGATCTTGATTTGATCATGAATCAATAAAAACAGCTGTTAACGTCTTTTCGAGAACAACTGTAGAAATTTGACCATGGACTGGACAGATAACATTACAAATAACTTATAGTAGTCTCAGGTGAAAATTGTACTATAATTATGAAGGAGAATGTACTCAGGAGATGAGTGATAAACTAAATACTTTGGGCTGACTATCATGATGTCTGCAACTTTCAAATACACACATGCACACACACACAGCAAATGAGAATTCTTGAACTATGGGTGTTTATTGTTATATTATTTTTCTATTATCTATACTTTTCTATTTTTGACATTTTTTGTAATAAAGAAATTGAAAACGATTTTTAAAAACATAAGTTCTCCCCCTCAAAATCCTGAGGTTAAATGGAAAGGCAAGCAACAAAGTGGAGTAGAGAATCCCATAAATGACAGGCAAGTTACCAACCTTAATACATTAAACATAACTCAACAAATTACTTAAAAATTTACAAAGGAAGACATAGACAATAAATATATTTAAAAGTAGTCTATCCCACTAGTAACCAAAATTATGTATATAAATCAACACAATGCTGATTTCCTTTCTGACATTCAAACTGACAGATTTTCTTAAAACCTGGAGCCTGGGGCTGGGAAGAATGTGGAGAAACAGACAGTCTCCTGTCCTGAACACGGGACTGCGAATTAATGCAGTTTTCCTGGATGGCAATTTGCCTATTAACGTTTTTGATCTATTAATCCCACTTTTAGGAGTTTATTCTAAAGAAATAACAGGGCCTGGCTGATGTGTCTCAGTGGATTGAGCGCTGGCCTGCAAACCAAAAGGTTGCCAGTTGATTCCCAGTCAGGGCACATGCCTGGGTTGTGGGTCAGGGCCCTAGTCAGGGATGTGCAAGTGGCAACCAATCAATGTAGCTCTCACACATTGATGTTTCTCTCCCTCTCTCCCTCTCTCCCTTCGCCTCTCTCTGAAAATAAATAAAATATTTTTTTAAAATGGATGAAATCTAATGGCAAAGATTTAGCAATAAGAATATTTATCACAACATTCTTTGTAGTGTCAAATAACTGGGTATAAATTTGGAAGTCTGAAAATGAGCTATTGGTTACATAAACTATGCTATCTCATGGATTGCCATGGGACAATTAAAAGAAAGTTGCAAAATAACATATAACATGTCACAGAAAAAATATATATGTAGACCTGGCTGCTGTGGCTCAGTGGATTGAACGTTGGCCTGCAAGCCAAGTGTCGCTGGTTTGATTCCCAGTCAGGGCACCTGACTAGGTTGCCTGTCAGGTCCCCAGTTGGGGGCGCGAGTGAGAGGTAACCACACGGTGATGTTTCTCTCCCTCTCTTTCTCCTTTCCCCTCTCTCTAAAAATGAATGAATGAATAAACAAATAAATAAATGAATAAGTAAATTATTCTTAAAAATATATATATGTAGATAGGTCAATTGATCAGTTGATAGAGATTATATACATAGAGTATGCACGCAGCATATGTACTGAACAACGACTTGAAAGAAATATTGTAAAATAAATCTCTAACAGTGGTTTATTTGTAGATTATCTCTAAAGTGGAATTATAGATGAGTTTTTTTCTTTTCTTTTTCTTTTTTTTTTTTGCCTGTCTATATAATTGACAGTGAATTGAGTGAATATATACTTCTTTTTATTCACGATAAAAGGGTGTTATTTACATCTTTTTTATTCTCACCTACCTAAGGACATTTTTTTTTTTCTCCATTGTCTTTAGAGAGGGAGGAAGGGAAAGAGAGAAACATCGATGTGAAAGAGAAACATTGATTAGTTGCCTCCCATATATGCCGGGATCAGGGATCATGTGGGCAGGGATTTTACGGGCCTAGACCGTGTATCAAACCTGCAACCTTTCAGTTACAGGATGACACTCCAATCAAATGAGCAACAACGGCCAGGGTAAAGGGCTGTTATTTTTAAAAAAACAAAATAGCACCTGTAGTGTGGTTATTCCTCTCACCAGACTGTGTGTTAGCACACTCACACATGCACATATGTGCGCACATATAACATTTGTTCTCCAGAACTCAGGAAGGTGTGGTCAGGAGGAGGGCTGCCCTCACCCAGCCCACTTCAACTTACCCTCCAACCTCCATTCAGAAGTGACGGACTGGAGAATTTCTGCAGGAGTGGAGGTGGGAAGGCAGATAGCTGCCCAGGATGTTGAGTTTGTGTGCAAGGCCAAGTTCCGCACTTGAGGGGGTTGCACTCCTTTCCTGTCCTGAGTGAGACAGGGACCCTGGGATCAGGAGTTGGAAATAAACTCTAGGCTGCTGGGAGAGGGTGGCAGACAGAGTCCAAAGGCGGAGGTTTATGACAGCTCATAAAAACTCCAGGTGGAGCCCGAAGCTTGAACATCTGTGTCCCCTGTGAGTGAGTGTCATGCTAAGCAGAAGAGACCTCTAGTGGTGCCAGGGTCCCAACTGTCTTGGAGGGACTCCAAGTGATAATCCCTGGCCCTGCATCCCTGGGTCTGGGGTTCCCTTGCCCAATGAGTGTTCCCCAGGGAAGGAGGGAGGACTGCTGAGCCTCCCCCACTGGGTTGGCAGGAGGAAGCACCTTCCCTGGGCAGGGCTCTCCACCTGCAGTGAGGACGTGGGCTCTGGGCAGAAGTGTACGCCATCAGCAGGGAGCTCTCCCGGGAGCCCCGGGTGAGGCACATGGGTTCTGCCTATCAGGGTGTTGCTGAGCTCCCAGCTCCCAGGGACCTGGCGGGCACCTGCTTCCCCACCCCCTCACCTGTTCTTTCTCTCTCAGGGGCCCTATATTCCCTTATATGGAGAAGGCAGTTCCTAGAGGGGGGGGGGTGGTAGGGACAAAGGTCGCTCTCCTGCAGTCAGTTTGCCACAACTCCCTGAGCTCTCGCAGGTGGCAGCTTTCTCCTCCAGCCAGGTAAGACAACCCTGTGGGGACACACGGGGATCATAGGTGGGGGGAGAGGACAGGATACAGTCCCCTGCTTCTCTTTGGCAACATGGGGCCTCCTGGAGCACTGTGGAGCTCCGGCTGAGGGAGAGGCTTGGCACTCTGGAGAGTCTGGGAAGAGCAGGGAGACCAGCGTGGCTTCCTTGGCCTCCAAAAGAAGAATTGTGCAGGTCCCACCCTAGACAACTGCTCTTTCAGACCCCTACCTGCTGCCAGCCCGCCCCTCACTCTGAGGGCCAACCGTCCCAATTGCCTTGAAACTGAGGAGACTCTGGAGATGCGGGACTTTTGAACTAGAAATTTGGACAGTCCTGAGCAAATTGGGCTAGCTGGTCACCCTGACCTCCCTCCCCACGCCCCCCTCTCACCTCTTTACCCATTTCTTCTACTGAAATGGTCCTTTCTCTGTGTCACCATTCCCCTGACACTCCTGGGACCTCAGGGCCCTTGTCTCTTGGAACCTAGAGTCTGAGCAACAGCCATAGGGATTGAATGGGCAAAGGCAGAGTCAGGGGGCACCTCTGCCCCATCTCCCGTCCACCAGGATCCATCGTCCCCTTGGCCTCCCCAGCCACTATGGCTCTGTTCAGCTGAAATGGGGAGAGGGCAAGACATGTGTCCAGACCAGGGTCTTGAGAGATGCTGACCCCCACACCCCCTTGCGAGGAAGCCTGCTCAGGCACCCTCAGATGCCCATGCGGGCAGTCCGCAGACTGGGGGCTGGGGTGTGTCCATTCTCTCTGCTGTTGTGGGCCTGGGGAAGCAGGAAGGTGTCCTTGTTTTAGGCACTGCCACATCCCTGTCCAGCTCAGAACTAAATGACTGAGGACTAAGAGTACTATTGACAGCACCTGGAGCTTTCTGAAGCCGGAACTCTGCAGACAACAGGGCAGCAGAGAAAGGAAAGATGGGACCTGGCGGGGCAAGAAACCTAACTCCCTCCAAGACCCCAAGAAGGTCAATCCCCTTCCACTCCACAGTTCAGTCTTTCAGCTTCATGAATATTTGCTGAGCACCTACTATGTGCTAGGAGCTGGGGTGGGGGTGGGGGTGGGGGCTAGGTCCTTTGCTTAGAGGACCTAAGACTTACAAACAGATGACTTCATCTCCATGTGGTCAGGGGACCAAGAGAGGCATCTGTCCTGGATACCTTGGGGCCCCGGATGAGGATTCTGAGGTCCTCCTGGGAGAAATGTTAACTAAATTGAGTCTAGAAGAACATGTAAGTGTCAGCCAAGTAAAGAAAGGTGGGGAGAGCTATCAGTAAAGGGAAAAACAGGAGCAAAGACATGGAGGGGAGGGTGAGAAGCTGCATGGGGGCTCCCAGAGCCACACCCCACAATCCCCTTGCCCATCCCTGGCTGTGGGGTCCACAGTCCTGACTTCTCTGTCCTCCTGGATCTCTCCTCTGATGAGCAGGGAGCACCTCCTGTGTCTACCCTCTTTCTCCTCTATTCCTCTTGCTGTTCACTCCTAGAATCACAGCATGCCTCTGGTGGGACTTTAAAGATCATCTAGTTGATCCCTCCCACTAACAGATGAAGAAACAGGGTCCATGTTCATACAGCTAGTGAGTGTCAAAGAATCTGCCTTGGAGAATGGGGGATGTCGACAAAGGTGGCACTTAAAATGAAACGAACATTCTCTTTCATTGTACCAAAACTGGTTCTACTGAACCAGGAGTGCTGGGAGCCCCAGGGTCCCTGGGGGTTGAACTCATGAAGGAGGCCACAGCCAGCAGGGGCATCAGACAGAACCCAGGGACAAGGACTCCTACAAGCTCTGAGCCAGCAGGTGGCTCTCGTCTGCTGGAGGGCCTGCTTTCAGATGCTGGGCAGGGAGACTGTGCCTCTCCACTCCAGAATGCCAAGGTGAGGGGTCACCCCTCAGGACTCAGAACAAGGAGTTTCTGAGCAGTAAAAGGCCAGGTCATTGTTCCAAGAGGTGACTCAGAGTCAAGGTGCAGAGAGAGATTAGATAGGGACACTCCAGTCTGTCATTCTGAGGCTAAATCTGTGAGGGCCCTGTGACCTTTCATTCATTATGAATGGGTTCAAGGAGCACTCAAGGGGAGTAACTGTGCAAGGCTGGGAGGTAGGCTCAGTGGAGAATGGGCTGAACTCCAGCCTGGGGTGGGGGTGGGGGGCAGGAAACCACAGAGGAGGACAACTGGGGACCAGTGGTCCTTCTCCCTGGCTCATACCAACACCACTGGGGAGTTTTAAAGGCACCCATGCGTCACCTCTCAAAAGGCAGAAAATGAAGTACTCACGCCTGGGCCCCATCCTGGTCTAATTAAATCAGAATCCCTGGTGAAGTGGCCGGCACACTGCAGTGTCAGTATTATTTAAAGGCTCCCCAGGTGATTCTGATGGGCAGCTGAAGTGGAGAACAGCTGCAGGTCAAAACTGAAAGCGCCGTAAACAATCGTCGTCGGCAGCCGTCCGTCTCGAGAGACGATGGTGTAGCTTCTTAAGAGTCTATCTGCACCGGCGAGAATGGTTGTGCAGTCCGACTCGGGAGTGACACGGTATCTGTCTCCTCCCGTGTTGAATCGACATCTTGCGATGACGCTGGAGTGTCCTCTCCAGTGAAGCTGAAGCTACAGAGCCTGGGCAGGGTGATATGGAGGGTCTGCTGTTGCCCATGCAGCAGACCCCCCCTCTCTTCGCAGCTGAAGGGTCCAAGGGAAAGACGGAGTCAATACAGCTTGGGTTCAGGTGCGCCGCAGGAGTTGCCGGTGTTGACTACAACGTCAAACCGCCTTAGGGACTCCGGCTCCGGATTTTCTGTAGGGGTTTACTCCCTTAGCCTTTCCCCTGAAGAGGTATGCCGCAAGGCAGCGGAGGTTTTTTGGAGTCAGAGTTTTCCTTCTCTGATGTACCCTGACTGGAAGATCGAACCAGCGACACTTAGCTTGCAGGCCGACGCTCAATCCACTGAGCCAAACCAGCCAGGGGGCCGTAAACAATACATACCATAAAAGAAGCTTGGTGCCCGGACTGGTGTGTAGCTCAGTGGGTTGGGCATTCGCCCACAAACAGAAAGGTCACCCGGTTTCAGGCCAGGTCCCTGGTTAGGGAAGTTCAAGAGGCAACCAACTGGTGTTTCTCTCCCTCTCTTTCTCTCTCCCTTCACCCCTCTCTAAAAATAAATAAATAAAATCTTAAAAAAAAAAAAAGAAGCTTGGAGAGGGGAGGGTGGTTCACAGGGGGAGCTGCCATTCATCCATTCACCACCCACCCACCCACCCAGCAAAGGGCCAGTACTGTGCTAGATGCTGAGGATTTAGTACTGAACAAATAAACTTGACCCTGCCCTGTGGCGTCTACATCTTGTGGGCCACCAGAACAGTGACTGAGGGGTGTGTGTGGGTAGCCGGGGAGGAACAGGAAACTGCCGCATACACTTTTTTACGGTGGCAAAACACATAACATGAAATTTACCATTTTAACCACCTTAAAGCATTCAGCACATTCACAACATCACACATTCATCACCACTCTAGTTCCAGAATTTTTCAACATCCCAAGTGGAAACTCCATATGCAATAGCCATGATTCCTCATCTTCCTCTCCCACCCCCTGCCCCCAGCCCTTGAAAACCATGCTCTATGGATTTGCTTATTCTGAATATTTTGTGTACATGGAGTCACACAATTCAAGCCTTCCGTGTCTGGCTTCTTTCACTAAACTTAATGTAGTCAGGGGCCATCCACATTGTAGCATGTTTCAGTATTTCTTACAGCTAACTAATCCTCCACTGTGGGCACATACAACCTTTTGTTTACCCATTTATCTGCTGGTGGACGTTTGGGTTGTTTCTACCTTTTGGGCTATTGTGAATAATGCTGCTATGAACTTCATGTACAAACATTTGTTTAAACTCTTATTTTTTAAAATGTTTTCAGCCCTTATTATTCTTTGCTTTCCTTAAGATAAAACAAAAACAAAAACAAAAAAACACAACTGTATGACTTTTTTTTAGCCAAGCATGGCTTTCATGAAAATTTTTCAAAAAGAAAAGTTGTTTGGGGCTAGCTCTGACTCTTGTGGCTTAGTCGGCTGGGTGCTGTTCTTCAAAGTGATAGGTCGTCGCATTGCAAGTTCGGTCCTTGGTCTGGGTGCATATGAGAGGCAGCCAATAGATGTTTTACTCTCACATCAATGTTTCTTTCCCTCTCTTGCTCCCTCCCTTCCCCTCTCTCTAAAAATAAGTACAATATTTTCTAAAATTGTTTGGGCTAGATACATTGTTTGGGGCTGAAGAAGGGCCTTGAGTGATAGGCTGAGCAGTGGCGGCTTTATTCAGAAGGTGATAGGGAGTCAGGGTAAGTGTTTGTTTGAGGAAGAGAGTGACAAGATAAGAGCTGGGTCTCAGCCCTCAGCCGATTAGGGCCCAGGATGGGAACCAGCCCCATGCCGGGTCCCTGAGCCCTGGTCTGCTGGCACGGTTGGGAGCTCTCAGGACTGGGCTGGAAGAGCAGCACCTGAACCCCAGGCACTCCCTGCTTCTTAATCTTTCTCTCTCACCTCTTCTCCCTTAGGATCATCACCATGACCAAACTGAGTGCCCAAGTCAAAGGCTCCCTCAACATCACCACGCCTGGGGTGCAGATATGGAGGATCGAGGTGAGGTCTGCTTGGGCATGAGGTGGGGCAAAGGACAGAGGGAAGGGAAGGGCAGGCCTGGGATTACTCTTACTGTCCTCCAGTCCTGCCCTGCTAGCATGGGAGCCCATGGTGCCTGTCCTCAAGGGTCCCCCTCCCCTCTCCTCAGGTATCAACCTCTTTCTCCTGCTCCTTTACCCCCTCTTCCTCACAGCCCTTCTCCTGGTCCGCTACGTCATGCCCTCCTCCTCCCAGCTCTCTGACCCTTCCAACTCCTGTGCTGAAAGGAGTCCTGGGGCCCTGGGTGGGCCAGAGCAGCCCCTCTGACCTCCCTTCTCTCCCTAGGCCATGCAGATGGTGCCTGTTCCCCCCAGCACCTTTGGCTGCTTCTTCGATGGTGACTGCTATGTAGTCCTGGCTGTGAGTGAGGGATGGGCAGAGGAGGGAGGACACTTGAGGCTGGGCAGTGAAAAGAGCTGGCCTGGCTCACCCTAAAACAGTACTTACTGGGTGTGCCCAGGCGCCCAATTTGGTGGCAGATCTGTAGGATCAGAGATGCAAGAGGCTTTCCCTGCCCTTGAGCCACTGAGCTGCTAACTGAGGCGACCTTCTGTGGATTTATAGTCTTGGGGATCTTCTGAGCTGACGGAATGCCACCCTGCCTTGAGTCCACATTTCCAAAATCCGCAGTCATCTCCATATAACCTTCTTGGTTTTGGCCACATCTTGGTATCACCTGTACTATTAATGCATCTGTATTGTTTCTTATATAACTCACTTGTAAAATTTAAATACATTTATTTAAAAATAGAACTCTATATCATCACTGTAAGTGGAAAGCAGTGTCCTGTCTCCCAAATGTAAAGTAGCTGTAAAATACTTACATAATGATTTCATACATGCATTTGTTTGTATATCACCTAACCAACCCCCATGGACCTCTGATGGTCTGTGCACATCACTTTGGGAAATGCTGCTATAGTCCAACCAAAATATTTTCGGGAGATGAGCAAGGCCCAGAGGGGAAGCCACTTGCCCCTTGTCTCAGAGCATCTATGGAAGAGCTGGAGCCACAACTCAGGGCTCATCTGTGGTCCAGGCAGCATGTGTATGGGAGACAATGCAAAGCAGGGAGGCAGGAGAGGGCTGTGGGAGCTCGAGGTCTCGGGTACACTGGGTATCCCCTCTCCCTAGATCCACAAGACGGGCAGCAACCTGTCCTATGACATCCACTACTGGATCGGCCGGGCCTCGTCCCAGGATGAGCAAGGGGCAGCTGCCATCTATACCACGCAGATGGATGACTTCCTAAAGGGCCGGGCTGTCCAGCACCGTGAGGTCCAGGGCAACGAGAGCGAGGCTTTCCGAGGCTACTTCAAGAAGGGCCTTGTGTATGGAGGGCACACTGCAGGCTGGGGAGTGGAGCCAGGGCAGGGGAGAAACACTGGAGGCTAGGAGCAGGGCTGGAGCTGGGAAGGGAGCCTGAGCTGTTGGGGAGCTCACAAAGGTGATTTGTGTTCACTTTTCCACTCGCACCCCCATTTCTGCTGCCACCTTGTCCTTGGTCTTCATTTTTCCAAGTGATGTCTTTGGCTGCTTAAATGCTGTTCTGCAATTCTGTAACTCTGTGTACCATGAATTTTGTAAATTAACTTTCAGGACATCACATCAAGTTTCCCCTCTAAACAACTGGCAAATGACTTGTTTCTATCTCTAAAGTAGGCCTTTCACACTAAAAGCTGATTCCCAGCTTGTCTTGAAAAGTCTGAAGCTCTAGCTTCTAGACTTTTCCCATGGAAACACATAGTCAGGAGCTAAGTTGCAACTGATCTGTAGGATAGGCCAGGAGCTCTCCAGTTATCCACAGTCCCCACCCCTCCCTTTTGTCTTGCTGCTCCCCTTCTTCCCACACTTACAGCAGCATTCACTCCTTGGGCATGTGAGCTGGCACCTCTGCTGTCTTAGTCTGCTTGGTCTGCCATAGCAAAAAACAGAAAATACAAAATATAAATATACACTGTGTGGCTTAAACAACGGAAAGCAACTTCCTCACAGTTCAAGAGGTTGGCAAGTTCAAGATCAAGGTGCCAGCTGATTGGTTGCTGGTGGGGACTCTCCTTCTGGCTTGCAGATGGCCACCTTCACACTATCTTTACCTGGTGAAGTAAGTGAGACTCTTTGATGTCTCTTCTCAAAAGGGCACTAATCCCAACGTAAGAGCCCCACACCCATGACCTTATCTGAACTTCCTCTAAATCTATTACCTCCCCAAGGCCCCATCTCCAATACCATCACACTGGGGGTTAGGGCTTCAGCATATGAGTTTGGGAGGTAACACAATTCAGTCCATGGAATCTCCCCTTTTCCTTCTCTTCAATCTCTGCTCTGAGTCCTGTACGGTCCTTCCACATTACCGGGCACCTGTCTTTGAAGGCCTCTCAGCAGGGGAGAGACTAAGGTGAATTGAATGAGGTAGTCTAGGGTGAAAAATTTAAGGAGGCATTCACTGCCAGGGTCATGCAAATGTAGGCAATACGCCGACCTTAACACTTGCATGACCCTGAGAGTAAATGTCTTTTGAAAGTTTGCACCCGAGGAGCCTCACGCACCCCACCCTAGTCCCAGCTCCAGCCCTCAGATGGCCCCAGTGGCAGCCGAGCACCCTGTCACACTTCCCAGCCCACTCTCTGGGGTCAGCTCACCTCTTTTCTCAGGATCCGGAAAGGGGGCGTGGCTTCCGGCATGAAGCACGTGGAGACCAACTCCAGCGAGGTCCGTCGGTTGCTGCATGTGAAGGGCAAGAGGAACGTGGTCGCTGGAGAGGTGGGCATCATCCAGAGTCCTAGGGCATGGCCTCCTGTCCCTCTCCCAGCCTGGGTGGAGGGCAGAGGCCAAGGAGGGGTGAGGGGAAGTGGGGAAGAGCTGATGGGTGATGGATGGCGCCTGAGCGGAGTCTGTGCCTCCCCTATGGCTCTCCAGGTGGAGATGTCCTGGAAGAGTTTCAACCGTGGGGACGTGTTCCTCCTGGACCTTGGGAAGCTCATCATCCAGTGGAACGGGCCAGAGAGTAACCGCATGGAGAGACTCAGGGTAAACCCTGCCCATTCAGCGTCCCTCCCCAAGACCCACTCTGCTCCCACCTGCTCCTGCACATCAGCCCCTGGCCTCCCCCACAGACAGACTTGCTAGACTCCTGTGGCCCCAGCCCACCCACATTTCCCTAGGCCTCTCTCCCCTGACTGCGCAGGGAGGCTGTTTGAAGGTGGATCTGAGTCTTCATGTGTTGCGGATGTGGTGTGCGTGTTGGAGTTGGTGAGTGTGCTCTTGTGGCGAATCCCCTCAGATTTAACGGGTCCCTGCCATGTGGCACACCCTGTGCCAAGCGTTTGGGATCTAGTGGAAAGGGAAGCAGACAGAGCCCTGCCCTGGCTCTGGCCTCCAGCTGACCATCCAGCAGGGGAGATGCACATGAAAGGAATAACCAAGAAGTGAGGGCTGGGGTGTGGCTCTGAGGATTCTGGGAAGGCTCCTGAGAGTTGGCGAGGGCCAGGAGGAGAAGACCCTAAGGCAGGGGAGAGATGGCTGGGGACGGTGGACTGCCAGAGCAGCCGGAGCATGAGATGGGGGTTTCAGGGAGCTTGGAGAGGAGGGAGGCAGGTCTCATAGGGGCATGTTATGGGGGCAAAAGGCTGTGTAATAGGGCTGGGATTTGTTCTCAGTGCCAGGGAGGTTGTTTAAGGCCATCTGACTTCTGAGTGACCAAAGGAGGTGGGGTGAAGGGGCTAAGGGGACATGGGGAGCTCTCTGTCCAAGGGTTCTCCAGCTCCTTGGACTAGGAAGGCGGAACCCACTGGTCTTGTATGTTGCATGGGATGAAGAGAGAGGGTGAAGCAGAACTCAGGGCATTGTGCCTCAGGAATTATAGGAATGGATGGGGTCCCATTTCCTGAGATGGGAAAGATCAGGAAGTAACAGATTTGGAAAGAAGATCTAGACTTCAGTTTTGGACATCTTAAAATGGGGCGGTCATGGAAGTTGGATAAATAAGGTGAAAGCGGAGAGCTGGGCCAGAGACTGAAATATGGAACTGGGAAGGACAGAAGGAAGGGGTCTGGGACTCAGTGCCAGTAACTGACCAGTAAACATTGGGTTGAGGAGGGTGAGCCAGGTGTGTGTGCAAGTGTGTGAGAGCACATGAGGAAGCATGCTACATGTGGGTGTCATGTGTGTGAGCATGTGTGGATTATTTGCCCTGGGTAGGGGTCTGTGTATGAAGACTGTGTGTGTGCACATACATGTTCAAGCATGCTATGGGGCAAACAGACTGAGTACTGTGATCTTCAGAGCTCAGCTTTTGTCTGAAACTGTGAAGTAAAATTACAAATTTCAAACAATGTCAAACATGAAGGCCCACAAATTCCACCCCAAACACCCCCCTCTGCCAACGAGGAAACCTGCTTTCTCAGTGGGTTTTCACCTGGTTTCCTCACATGCACCTTAAAAGCCTGGTCTCCCTCAAAGGAGGAAGGTAGGGAGGTGCCTCACCCCTTGGGGCTGCTGCAGGGTGGGCTGTGGTGGTCTCCTGGCATGGTTTGGGATGATGGATGCTGCCCTGTCACCTGGCCGGCTTCTATGGGTCACCCGGTGCCTCCCTGTAGGGCATGACCCTGGCCAAGGAGATCCGAGACCAGGAGCGGGGTGGACGGACCTATATAGCAGTGGTGGACGGGGAGAACGAGAAGGAGTCCCCGCAGCTGATGGAGGTCATGAACCACGTGCTGGGCAAGCGGAGGGAGTTGAAGGCAGCTGTGCCGGACACAGTGGTGGAGCCCGCCCTCAAGGCCGCCCTCAAGTTGTACCAGTGAGTGTCCAGCTGGTCTCCTCCTGGGTGCTAGGGGGCTTCCTGGGGGCAAGGTGCCCCTGCTGAGGGGTGTGAGACTCCTCCTAGTCTATGTCCTACCTTTGTCCTGCAGCGTGTCCGATGCAGAGGGAAAGCTGGTGGTCAGAGAAGTCGCCACACGGCCACTCACACAAGACCTGCTCAGGCACGAGGTGAGAGGGTGTGGAGACCCCCCAGCCGTGCCTCCCAGCCCCCTGCACTCCACCCAAGCTCCCTCAAGCCGGAGCAGTGCTGGGGCCAGGCTGGGTGGGAGGGAGACTTTCTGGGCTGCAGCACCCCAGCCCAGCACCACCACACCATCAGGCTCTCATTCTGGGTCTCTTCCGCCTCTAGGACTGTTACATCCTGGACCAGGGGGGTCTGAAGATCTACGTGTGGAAGGGGAAGATGGCCAATGCCCAGGAGAGGAAGGGAGCCATGAGCCAGGCCCTGGTGGGCATGGGGTGGGGAGGGAGGATTGTGGGAGAGGGGAGAGAAACAGAGTCCAGCAGGGAGAGGGAAGCGGGGTCAGACTGGGGCCTAGAGGCCAGGGGAGGCTCTGGGCCTGACACAGCTGGGGGGCCTGAGCGTGTGTTCTGTAGCCATCTTGCGGGTCCTCTGCAGACCAGGGAGCCAACCACCAGGCGACGTGGGGGCCTCCTCAGGATATGGGCTCTTACCTCAAGCTGGGTTCAGAGAAGGGAGGGAGAAAGACGGAGGCCCCCTTTCACATAGAGAGGACGGGGTCAACATGGGGCAGGGCCAAGTCAGAGTTTAGGGTCATCGTTGGGCTAGCGTCAGTAACTGTAACTGGCTTGGGGTCAGTGCCCATTGAGGGTTGGGTCTGCAGTTGAAGATAGGACTGAGGGTCAGGGTTAAAACGAAGTGGGGTCAAATCTGTGGTCAGATTTGGCCTTGGGGTGGGGGCCAGAGGTAGGTTTGGGGTGGTGCCAAGTTTAGGGTCTAATTTGGACTTCGGGTTGGGGCCAGAGCAGGGTCAGAACTGGAACTGGGGTTGGGGTCTGGCTTGGGCTTGGGACCAGGGGTAGGTTTACGGTTGGGTCTGTCTAGGGTAAGAGCCAGGCTTTGGCTTGCACTGTGGGGTGGGAGCTAGAGGCGGGACACAGCCCCAGCCACCCCCTCTCTTCCCAGAACTTCATAAAAGCCAAGAACTACCCCCCAAGCACACAAGTGGAGGTGCAGAATGATGGGGCAGAATCTGCCGTCTTCCAGCAGCTCTTCCAGAAGTGGACAGTGCCCGGCCGGACCTCAGGCCTGGGCAACACCCACACCGTGGGCTCTGTGGGTGAGGACTGGGAGAGACAGGGTGGATTGGGAGCCAGGAGTGGGGCCAGGAGAGCACCCAGACCTGCCTCCTGCCCTCCTTCCTGGCCTCACCTCTTCTGTGGGCACTTTTACCCTGGCCTGTGCTCCCCAGGTGCTGTGGGGACATGAAGGGACATGGATAAACTCAAGAGTTGTCACAAATGGGAGCTGAGAATGACCTGCCTTTCACCGAATGGGGTTGGGTCTCCCTGGAAACCAAATAGCTCAGTTTCTCACCAGACGATATTGGCTGAGGGCAAGCTCAGTGCCAGGCACCTGGGGTTGTCCCTCTCCTGGCTGCCTGGGAGACGTGGTTCTGTATTATAACTCTGCCATGTGTGACCTTGGGGAAGCTACTGAATCTCTCTGGTCTTGGTTCCATCACCTCTAAAATGGATGTAAGGATTATAGCTACTATTCAGGGCTGTGGTGAGGACCTGGGGACCTCAGCTAGTGACACAGTACCATGCTTCCCTCCACTCCAGCCAAGGTGGAGCAGGTGAAGTTTGATGCCATGTCCATGCATGTCCAGCCCCAGATGGCTGCCCAGCAGAAGATGGTGGATGACGGGAGCGGGGAGGTGCAGGTATGGCGAGGGGAGGAGGTCCCCCTGCGTGCGAGGGGTGGGTGGAGCCTGTCCTGGACCTCACACGAGCCTGGTACTGGCCCCAGGTGTGGCGCATCGAGAACCTAGAGCTGGCGCCTGTGCAGTCCAAGTGGCTGGGCCACTTCTACGGGGGCGACTGCTACCTGCTGCTCTACACCTACCTCATCGGGGAGAAGCCGCACTACCTGCTCTACATCTGGCAGGTCAGGCCCCACCCACCCTGTCCAGAGCTCAGCCAGCTCAGCTCCTGCCTGACTATACCCTTGCCAAGTGGCCATCCTCTGTGTTGAATATTCCTGGTAATGGGGGGCTCGCCCCTTTTCTATCTTGGGACTGCTTTGGCTGTGACATCCCACTGACACTGAGTACCCCCGTTCACAACCCTTCTCCCTTTTGCTTTTTTCCCTCTTCGAGTCTCCCTTCCCATTTCCATGGCTCCAGCACTTTCCCTTCATCTGCTCTGACTGTGGGTTTCTATGTCCAGATGTGAGGGGCAGGGAGATGCTGGGGTGCTTGGGGTGAGTGGTGTAGTAGCCATGGTGTTTCCCTGAGAAAAGTAGAATGAAGAGGAGAGGAGGTTGGGGTCAAGCCTGGGGTTGCAGGTGGGTCAGGGCTGGGTTGAAGCTTGGAAATGATTGGGTGTGGGACTGGAATCAGAACTGAGATCTGGGTCAGGTTGGATTTTTGGCTGTGACCAAGGTGGGGTTTGATGCGGAAGACAGTTGGGTTTGGGGCCAGGTCAGAATCGGGGGTGGCATTGCCGCTGACGTCAGGGATGGGCTCAGAATCAGGGGTTGGCCTCATCCCACCCCTTTTGTTCTGCTCATCCCCAGGGCAAACAGGCCAGCCAGGATGAAATCACAGCCTCAGCCTACCAGGCCGTCATCCTGGATCAGAAGTACAATAATGAACCGGTCCAGATTCGAGTCCCGATGGGCAAGGAACCACCTCATCTCATGTCCATCTTCAAGGGACGTATGGTGGTCTACCAGGTGTGGCTACTGGACTGGGGGGCCTGGCAGAACCCGCAGTTAAGGCCGGGTGGGCGTCCAGAAGATGGGGCGGCGCTGTGGGTGGAGCCCATTTTCCATAGAAGGACTATTGAGGCTCCGTCACTGAAGTGGAACTGGTAATAGAAACAACCACTCAGTGCATGAATGAGCACTTAGCATGTACAAGCACTGTTTCCCTCTCCACCCCAACTCTTTGGATCCTTTACATGAGAAAGGAAGTTATTTTGGTTAGATTTGACTAAATGATGGGCCTGTCCAAACTGCATTGGTGCCTTCCAACATAATGAAATGGATAGCTTCTGCATTCAGCTAAGCAATAATCTCTTTATTGAGCACCTACTGAATACAGAGCCCTCTGCAAAGTGCCAAGGGGGAAGGGGAGCAGAATGCCATGCTAATACTGTTTGTTTCCCATCTTGCTGGGAGAGCAGTGAACTAAGGGCATGAGGCACCATGTGGTTAAATGCCAGGAATGCAAATTGAGTTCAAAGGGAAATGTAAATACAGTAATCTGGGAAAAACCTTGCAGTTACTGGTGAAAAGGGGGTTTAGAGGAGGTCTTGACATTGGGGTCCGTTGAAGAGCTTGGCAGAGGGGTAGTGAGGGCCTGGGATGCAGGGGGCACGGCCAGGACAAAGGGCCAGAGGAGGGGATCTGTGAGGAGCAGTGAGAGACATGGCCACGGTGAACTGGAAGGTTTGGAGAGAGCAGAGTAAACCTGCAAAGACAGTTTGCATCTTCATCATGTGCAGCCTGGGCTCTAGTCTAGTCTATAGCAGTAGGGAGCCATTGAAGGTTTTTGAGCAGGGAAGTGCCATGACCAAATGTTTTGGAAAGATTAATTTGATGTCTCAGCAGACCTGGAGGGGCAGTCAGGCCCTGCTCCAACCTCTCCTCCTTTCTGGTTCTCTTTGTCCTTCCTCTCTAATCCCCCCACATCTTTACTAAGCTACTCCTGCCTTCTCCCGCAGGGAGGCACCTCCCGGGCTAACAGCCAGGAGCCTGTGCCCTCCACACGGCTGTTCCAGGTGCGGGGAACAAGCGCCAACAACACCAAGGCTTTTGAGGTCCCACCCCAGGCCACCTCCCTGAACTCCAATGATGTCTTCATTCTCAAGACCCAGTCCTGCTGTTACCTGTGGTGTGGGAAGGTGTGTGCGGGTCCCCTAGCCTCAGAGCAGACCTGGGCCAGGGTGGGAGCCTCTAGCCCCTTCCCCTTTTCTGCAGCCCTGGGTCTGGCCATCCTCAGAGTCTCTGCTTCTGTCTGAGTCTGTCTCTGACCACCCCTGTCTATCCTGATATTGGTCTCTTTTTATGTCTTAGGCCCCCTCTCATTATCCCTGGGTCTGTCAATGCCTCTCCATCTATCTCTGTAATGAGGACTTTCTGTCTCTTGTAGTCCTTCTCCTGCTTTGTAAGGAGAGTGAACCTTCTCGTGTCTCCTCTGACATTCTTTGGAGAACTGTCCCTACTTTGGCCATGTGCTCAGGGCGCTGATCCAGGAAAGCCCTTGCAGACCCAGGAGCCCAGTGAATGTGGTGGGAGGCAGCATGCAGGAGAGGTTCTTCCCCAGCACAGCCAGCTTTCCTTTTCCAAGGGCTGTAGCGGAGATGAGCGGGAGATGGCCAAGGTGGTTGCTGAAACCATCTCTCGGACGGAGCGGCAAGTGGTGGTGGAAGGGCAGGAGCCGGCCAACTTCTGGATGGCCCTTGGCGGGAAGGCACCCTATGCCAACACCAAGAGGTATGTAACTATGGTCACCCCCTACCTCCAGCTCACCTTCTGAGTCTGGAGAGCCTCTCAGCACCTTCACCCTCGTGGCCCAGAGCCTGCAGCAGGCATGGATTGAGGACCCTGTGTGCCAGGCCCAGGGCCACAATATGAGTCAGGAGCAGTCCACGCCTTCAGAACCTCTTAGGCACAGGGCCTGGTCTGCCTGGGGCCTGGCGGGGTGTTTCCCTGGCAAAGAGAGTTCACAGAGGCAACTCAAAGAAAGGAGCAGGGTTATAGGTTTGCCCTTTGGGAAGATGTCCCCTTGCAGTCCCTGCCCTTTGGGGTTGACACAGGACCTGGATGCTGAAAAGCACCAGCTGTAGACTCTTTTTCAAATGGTTTTTCTTAAGAAGATCCATGACCTTCAGTTCAAAAGCAAAAGGGCATGTACTGTGGTAGCAGCAGGAGGGATAGATGGAAGGTATCAGAAAGAACTTCCAAACAGGCCTAGAGAAGAGCTACTGGAATATAGGTCTTGAAAAATCAGTGGGAATTTCCCCTGTGGAGAACTCTTAGACTCTTGGGAGGAGGGGCCTTTCGTGTGATCAGAGGAAAGAGCATTTTCCTGGGAGGTGGGCTTTCCATGCTGGAGTCCCTCCCTAAGAGCTCTGTGTTCTTCAGTCTCCTTTTCCCACACCTTCCTCCAGCCAACACAGTCTTCTCTCAATCCTGCAGACTGCAGCAGGAAAACGTGGTCATCACCCCCAGGCTCTTTGAATGTTCCAACCAGACTGGGCGATTCCTGGCCACAGAAATCCCCGACTTCAATCAGGATGACTTGGAAGAGGATGATGTGTTTCTGCTCGATGTCTGGGACCAGGTAGGACCGAGGCCTTCCCGAGAAATAGTGGCTTTAGGGATGGGGAAGATTTTTAAAAGTTTTTCTATATATTGATTTGCAAGGGAGAGAGGGAGGAAGAGAGGGAGAGGGAGGAGGGGAGAGAGAGAGAGAGAGAGAGAGAGAGAGAGAGAAAGGAACATTGATTTGTTGTTCCACTGATTTATGCATTCATTGGTTGATTCTTGTATGTGCCCTGACTGGGGAATGATTCCTCAACCTTGGCATATCAGGATGATGCTCTAACCAACTGAGCTACCCAGCCAGGGCAAAGGGAAAAAGAAGATTTAACTTCTTGGAAGGGGCTCCTGTGTGGGATGTATCTTTGCTTGAAGTCCACTGGCAGAGCAGTGTTTTTGAGGGGCTTTAGCACCAAAGTCACACATTTGCAGAATATCCAAGTAGGAAGCATCTGTCCAACCTCCTCATTGCCCAGATGCAAAGTCAAGGCCAGATGGGGCTTTGCAAGGTCAGGTTGCACTGTTGGGCATCTATCCGAGCCTGGATGAACCAAGGCAGAGGACAGGGAGGGCTGACAGAGCGCCCGGGTTCTCCACAGATCTTCTTCTGGATCGGGAAGCATGCCAATGAAGACGAGAAGAAAGCCGCCGCCACCACAGTGCAGGAATACCTCAAGACCCACCCCAGTGGCCGGGACCCTGAGACCCCCATCATCGTGGTGAAGCAGGGATATGAGCCCCCCACCTTTACGGGCTGGTTCCTGGCGTGGGATCCCTTCAAGTGGAGTGTGAGTGGCCCCAGCCACTGTGGTCCTTACAGCCCAGCAATTCCTTCTCTGAGTGGCCTCTTCATGGTATACCCCGGGGCAGGGTGGACTACCAGGCTTTCCTGTTCTGTTCTGATAAATGACGTGTGATATATGGGTAAGGGGGCTAGAGGGGCCTTATTAGGAAGAGTAAGGCTGCAGTAAGACCATTAAGCTCCCTGGTGAGGGTGAGGGTGAAGGAAGGAAGTCTATCAAAACCCAGGCTAGTGACAGTACATCATTGCCTGTACACTAGCTTCAGCTCAACGCTGTTGGACATTATTGGTAAGAGCTGTACTGGCTACTTGAATTTAAATTAATTAAAATTAAACAAAATTAAAGATTCACATTCTCACTAGCCACACTTTAAGTGCTCAATAGCCACACGTGGCTCACGGCTGACAGCACAGAAAGAAAACATTTCCATCGTCACAGAACCTTCTAGAGGACACCACTGGTAGGTCCTCATGCCACATAAACATAGACATGTCCGTTATAAAGGACAGTTAGATGTCTTTGTGGCACTAAATTCTACGCAAAATGGGTCACATGTGTGGTCCTTACCTGAGGTAGAGTCCTTCCACAGGAATTCCCTGAACTGGCCCCAGATAGAAGCAGGCCCACACACTGGAACCCCAGGGAAGGTTTCTACAGGAAGGAGGGAGGCTAAGGTTCAAATGAGTGCTGGGGTGGTGGCTTTGGGTGTGCTAAATTGGCACAAGGGAAGAGGTCAGGGAAACAAAGAACTTTGATTCATTTCCTCAAATACATGAAAAAAAATTCAGTGGTTGACGGATTGAGTTTAGTCTTGAGGATGGATTCAAACGAACCTCCAGGCTGCAAATCCAGATGCCAGAACTTCGTAAATTCACGTCATCAGTGTCCCAAGTCAATGACTCTGGCAGTCTTTCCTTACCTCGAGTCTGTGTTGGCTTCCTGCTCACAGTTCGTTCGTTCATTCATTCATTCAGCATAACCGAAGCTCATGATGTGCCATGCTTGGTGCAGACCCTGGGGATATGGAAATGGGGCTCCCCATGGAGCCATGGACCCTTCTGCTCCCTTCACTCTGTGTTAGGGTTCCCTCCTGGCTCTGAGAGGAACCCCCCAGTTTTTCATGACCCCAGTGTAGGCAGAGTGCTTATGGCTGGGAGGGGCTGTGTGCATGGGCCTCTGAGGGCAGGAAAAGATCATACTCCCCTCAGGCCCCATGTTGGGCTGAGCATGGGCCAATAACCCCCTGTGGTGGCCTTTTCTGACCTGTCAGCTCCTTCAATGATGATCCTCATCATCCACCCTGCTTTTCCAGGGATCCTCCTCCAGCCTCCACCTAGCTCAGTCTCCCCTTCCTCAGCCCCAGGCCCTAGGCCAGCCTTCTTTCAACTCTTGAAGGAGAATGGTCTTTTGTCTCCTCTCCTGAGAACCAGGTCTAACCTGTTACTTGCTTTAAATGCAGAATGCCAAATCCTACGAGGACCTGAAGGTGGAGCTTGGCAACTCTCGGGACTGGAGCCAGATCACTGCTGTGAGTATGGGGCAGGTGCTGGGCCTGCAGTGGACATCTGACCATGATCAGACCTGGGTGGGGGGGGGGTGCTGAGAAAGCTCCAGAGAAGATGCCAGTGCCCCGTGCTTTCCTTCCCACCATTTTCTCCCACTTCTCATGGAAGTTCTTCTTGCTGTTTCACTTCAATGTCTCTAGCTGCTTTGTCTTTTCCATTTCCTGGTGAAATGATCCCCAAATTTTATCATGTGTAAGAGTCTGGTTGATGGGGAGCTGAGGGCTGAGGGAAGCATATTAAACTGCAGATCCAAGGTCCCACTCCCAAAGATTCTGGTTTATAGAATTGGGTTGAGACCCAGAAATGGGTTCTTTTTCCTTTTTCTTTTTTTAAAATAAAGGGTCCAGGGAATTTGATGCAGTTGGCCCATGGATGACACTGAGAAATAATGATTTCTCTACTATTGTCACCCTTGGGATCCCTTCTACAAGAATAACTGCAACCCCTTAGATCGTTCAGCTCATTAAAGAAATGTATGTAGACGGCAGGCCTGGGATATGGAAATATGAAAGCAAAACCTTGTCTTTAAGAAGTGTACAGGCTTGCAAGGGAAACAGGGCCAAGTAGACTCGGCAGAAATGTGTCCAGAACACAGGAGCAATTTCCTGAACTCACCTGGTCAGAAGATAACATGTACGGCTCCTCATCCTCACCCACAGGCTGAGAACCCTGTGGCATTCACAAACCGTTCCTATTAGATTGATGGCACAGGCAGAAACATATGGATAGGTCAGGCTCTGTGACTTACAGATGATAGTTTCACAACAGATAAGAGAAGGAGGGTCATAAATGTCCAAGGTAGACCTTGAACATCTGCGGAAAGCCATCGAGAAGTTCCTATGTCATAAAACAAAATAGTCATCTTGAACCAACTGGCTTTGGTTGGATACACACCACCAAGCTTTGGCTCATGGGTCCAAACCAGTGGGCTGTGTTTTTATGAGTGTGTGTATGTGTATGTGGGTAGGCTGGTGTGGGGTAGGGGGCATTGAAGGCATCTTGGAGGAGGTGCCCTAGGATCACTGTTGACTTCAGAGAGAAGGGTATCCTGGGGGGTAGCTATAAAGCAGCTTAAGTAACAGAGGTTTCCTTTTTTTTCCCTAGGAGATCACAAGCCCTGAACAGGAAATGTTCAATGCTAACAGCAACCTGAATTCTGGGCCTCTACCTATCTATCCCCTGGAGCAGCTGGTGAACAAGGTGGTGGAGGAGCTCCCTAAAGGGGTGGACCCCAGCAGGAAAGAGGTGGGTCAGACTTGAGGAGAAGGAAGAGCTAAGGCTTGTCCAGTCGCTGGACAGCGCTAATTGATCCCCAGATTGTGCTCTGCAGCTGGCTAGGCGGTAGGGATGATCTGGTGAACAAGACACACCTGGCCTCCGCCCTCATGGGACGGTACCTCTCAGTTCAGGGAGAGACCGAAGAAGGCCGGTTACACTATTATTTAATTTCAGCAAAGATAATTGCCATGAAGAGTATTATAAAAAGAACCTGATTTAGTCAGAGAAGACTTCCTTCTGAAAGATGAACAGGAATTGTTCAGGCAGAGTGGGTTATTCCTGGAGAAGGAATGGTATGTACCAAGCCCAGAGGCAGGGAATAAGCAAAGGGTGGAGCAGAACGCCAGAGCTGTGGCAGCGTGGGAGCTGGCAAGGCACAGCTGGCCCAACGGGCACGGTCTGACCTGAGCAGTGCCTTCTACTCCACGTTAGGGATGGTGGTGTGACCCTAAAAGTGGAAGGGAGCCATCAGGGTTGAAGCAGGTGAGTGGCGGTCAGGTTTCCTCTTGTAAAAAAAAGACCACTAGAGCCGCTCAGTGAAGTAATGCATCGGAAGGTGGCAAAAGCGGCCGCTCTAAGTTAGGCTGAGAGGTAGAAGGGCGCTTAGAATAGGCGGTGCTGGGGAAGATAAAGGGAAGGAGGCTGTTTAGAGAAATATTAGGAGGTAAAATAAATAACAATTGGTAAGTACCAGATAAGAGATGTGAGAGAGAGGGAAAAATTGTATCATTCTCTAAGATTAAAAAACAAAAACAAAACCCTGGGTCAGACTGAGCTTAGAGAATGATCATTAGTTCAGTGGCAGCCATGTGGTTTGAGGCACCTGGGAAACATCGGGGTTGAAACAGGTGCTTGATGGGCAGGCAATTCAGAGAGCACCCGGGCAGACCTATCTGGTAGCCGCAGCTGCAGCCTGCGTGGATCACTTGGAGGAGGAAGAGGGAGTTTGGCAAGAACTTGTTAAAAACCCATTACTAGGGGGAGGGGGTCCAAAAAAAAAAAAAAACCCATTTCTAATATTCATTGCTAATATTCATGAAGATCCAAAACAGACTTCAAATCTAGCTTGATGGGCGGTACCGAGAGAAGAAAAAATTTACTCTGTGTTTAGTAAACCATTAAGAAGTCTTACAAATGAATTAAGGAAACTACAGAAGAGAGACACCTGATTTCTCCAAGAATCTCCAAATCTGTGAGGGGTTTAGGCTTGATATATGTGGAAGTGTATTGTTCCCAGAGCATTTGCACCTGCTCTTCATGTTGGCGACCACTTTCATGCATTCTCTCCCAGAAATGTCCATCTGTGTCCTCACTAATATTGAGATCACCCCAATGTATTATTTGTAATGATCATATTACAAATATTATTTGCCCAGCCTCTGGTGGGTGTGTAAAAAGTGCTTTATAAATGTAGGCAGTGATTATTGCTGCTTTTTCTACTCTTAAGAAAACTGAGGGAAGTGACTTGCCCCATGTAACATAACTAGTTAGTAGCAAAGACAGACCAAGAACCAGGTCTCCCAGGTCCCACAGTTACCATCAATCATACCATGTGGCATAAAAAGCAGATTTCTAGAACCAGGTGATTGACAGGAGGCTAAATGAATTGCTAATTTTGAATGAAATAGAACCAACACAACCCCCAACGTAAGAAGTAGTCTAAGACGTCTTAGTCTTTAAAAAAAAATCAGTTGTCTGTTGCTGACTTTTTATCGTGGGAGTAGCATACATTCTTGTGAGAAAGCTGTGGGTTGAATGTCAAGTGGGGAGGGTGGGAGAGGTTTACAGACCTCTGGCTGCCCCAAACTCAAAAGTGGAGCCAGTGACAGTACACAGTGAGGTGGTGGGTCTGGCTGCAGGCAGTAGCAAGAGGGTAATCTAAGTGTTTGAACACCAGTGAGTAAGCCAGAGAGGCGGATGTGGCCATGGGTGAGGCCAGTAATTAGCTGGCAAGACCGAGGAGTTCAAGAACAGGACCAGGGGAAAGATGCAAGTCCACTGGGATGGGCAGTCCCCGCTATCTAGCCCGAGGGTCAAAGTCCAGAAGTCTTCACCAAACTGCAGAGCCAGCCTGGGTGGACCAAAAAGGCCACTTGCGGACCAAGGACATTGCACAGTTGAGCCCGTGGAGGGAGTGGGGAATGCTACAAACAGCCTTGGGGTAGGCAGCTCTTCCCTGTTCACGGATGCCCAAACCACAGATGCCTGGGGGAGTGGGAGGGCTTGAGGAGAAAATGCCTAAGGGCTGGGGGCAAATCTGACAGACGAGAGAACCACCTGAGCTTGAAATCTGGCGGCAGGTGTTCAATGCAGGGCTCTCTGAGGAAGTCAAGCGTCCTCCAGGGCAACTTTTCTTAACTGAAGAGAAACCCACTGCTTTCACCCTACCCTGTCCCCTGTTGGTGCCTGTGGGAACAGACGGTGCTATTTTATAGCAGCTTTAATTTGGGGTTCTTACTTGAGTGTGCCTTGAGGGCATTTAGCTTGCCTTAAACAGTATCACTGCCATATTAGCTGGGAGCAAAGGTCACTTCAGGCAATCCCCTCGTCTTAAGGCTGAGGATACCCAAGGCCTAGAAGGTGACTCCCGCTGTAGGTTCAGTTTCTTAATAGATGAATAAGAAACATTTTTTCCAATGCCCTTTCATCTCCATAAAGGCATTACAAAGCAGCAAAAATCGGCCTTTAATAAATCTGTCCCCTTTTATAGAGGAAAAACTAAGACCTGGAAAGAGAAGCAACTCTTTAACAAAGCTAAGTAACGTCCCAATTCTTATTTTAGGGCTAGTGTGAACTTGACCCTGGTCAAAAGGAGCTTATCTACTTCATGCTTGTTACTACCCCCGCCCCCCATTTATTATTTTTTAATTTTTGATTTTGGAGATCGGGTAAGGGAGAGAAAAACATTGATTGGCAGTCTTCTGTACGCACCCTGATGGGGAGGGTGTGGGAGGTGGGACTGAACCTGCAACCCAGGCACGAGCCCTGACTGGAAATTGAACTGGTGACCTTTCGGTTTGCTGCAAGATGCCCAACGGAGCCACTCCTTTTTATTACGTTCCCAATTCAGGGATCACATTTCTTGGACTTCAACATCACCTGCCTCCTCATCCCTTTCCTGGCTCTTCTAACATTGCCTGTTTTTGCTTTTCATTTGTTTTCTATACCACACCTATTTGATTCATCAAACCCTCAAGAATGTGACCTTTGCCTTCTGGTCCCTCTCTTCTAGGGGCACCTGTCCCTTGAGGATTTCACCAAGGCCTTTGGGATGACTCCAGATGCCTTCTCTGCCTTGCCTCTATGGAAACAACAGAACCTCAAGAAAGCAAACGGGCTATTTTGAGAAGAGTGGCTATGGTTGCAAAGCAGCTTCGTTTTATTAATCCTTTACTAATTGAAATTTTGCACTTGTACCTGTGAGCAGGAGTCTGTGCCAACCCTTTCGTTTACCAACCTATTTCTCCAGAAAGACGATGCCTTCATAAAGAGGCTGTGGTCCCAATTTCAGTTCTCAAGGTGGCTGCACTGTTTCTGTCCTGGGATGGTGCATCTCTTTTAACCATCCTGCTCTAGAGCTTCCCCTTCTTAGAAGAGCAGCCAAAACACTCCAGGGAATATTTGTTCTGAGGTGTCTTCTGTAAGGCTTTTCTTGATCAATGGCAGGTGGGCTGAAGTATTTTCCAGTTTTATACCTTTCCCCAGAGGAATGTGTTTTCCTTTTCACATATACTTTCCTCATTGCCTTCCTTGGGTAATGAGTTAAAGGGGATCTCTTGTTTGCAAAATATCTGAATGGCCTAGGAGATGGCCTTAATAGGTTTACAATACTCACTAACCAGTCCTCAGCAAGCACAACATATCCACTGGGTCTAGCCAGGCTTGAGGCCCAAAGGCAAGTATGTCATGCAAATGCTATTTCACCCCCTTGGGTACTCATAAGGCAAAGGAAGAGCATAGCTGAGACTGATCCTGGGTTTACAAACTTATCCAGAGCCTCTGCAAAGCGTCAGTAGCTCCTCAGATGAAACCAATGGGAACTCGGTGCTGACTATGGGAATGTGTTGGAGGGCCACTCTGTTTCCTCTAGGATTTAACAGTGATGCACAGGAAGTGTAAGTCCAAGACCAATAGCAGCTGATTTCCAGAACTTCAACAACCATTGTTAAGTGTCTGCAAGAATGTCCTTTTCAGAAATAAGTCGAACCAACACAAGGTTAATAAAGGTTTTAATCTCACACACACAAAAAAACTCTATGCATAATTTAAAAAGGAAATCAAAACAAGGAAAAACTGTAAAGGATACAGAGGAACAGTTCTGCTAAAACACAGATCAAGTGCTGCTCCATACAAAACAAAACATAAACAATTAGAACCAGAATTCACTCTGAACACAAAGAAAATCACCTCACAGATAATGTGGCCAAAGCTGCCAGCAAACCTGGTAGTGGCTCAATTAGGCCAAGTGTAGGAGGCTTACCTCCATTTTCCTTTCCTTAGCATAAACAAACACCAACAGGACAGAGCAGTCAGAGGGAGGGAAACCTGGGGACCAGAGGTGTGTACAACCACATGCAGTCTCACTCTTGGCACCCTCATTCCTGAAAGACCCGTTCAGTCGATTGCTTTTGTTTTGGCATGTGACGTAACGAACTTGGGTCCTGATCCAGACCCTCAATCCACTCTGTTTTCACACCAGCGTACACGCCTGTTCTTTGAACCTCTGTACTTGAAAAGCCCAATGTTACCAAAATCAATTGCTTATATTCATACTGGCACACTTTTTAATTAAAACTTCAAAACCTCAGACAAAAAGCATACATGGAAAAGAAACTACGCGTTGTTTATAAATATGATACAACCAAAGAGAATGCCTGAAGTGTAGTAATCAACGCATGCCATAAAGGAGTCAATGATTGGTGAGATACAGCAAAAGATCTGTCACAAAACTCTCAAGGCCTAACAAACTAGTTTCCCAATGAAAAAAAAACATTTCAGATTTTAATAAGCCCTATCAATAGAGACATTAGAACTTTAAAGTAATGTATTAGATGTTAAGAGGGCAAAAATGTACATTTAAAGAGCATTACTCAGTGTAAAGCAAGGTGGGAGGAAGAAAAGGACGTCTGTTTTGGGGGGACACTTTAATGTGAATTGCAATGCGTATTGGGTTGTTGGGTGATTTTTCTAAAAACCTCCACATATATACAAGATGCACATGTACCTGGAGATCTAGCTGTTTCCCTGATTTAAAACAAAACACTACTTAAGGGGATCAGTTAAATCAAACGGGGAAAAAAACCGGTTGGATGACTAAGAGCATCCACTGTGTCATTTCAGAGGACAGAGAAGAGTGAGTGAGAATGGTAATGTTTTTGTTTTAATATAATCTCTTTTCAGATCACAAATGAGTTTATAAACTACTTTCTTTCTGTATGTTTCAACCCCATCCCCTTACGCTCTCTCTACACTCACAATGCTCAACTATATATGAGACACTGCCAAGAATTTCTTTAATTTAGGTGTGTTCAAATAACTTTCATTAAACAACTCTATCTGTGGCTGTGGTTATATTTATATAGTTACATAATGGTAACTGAAATATGGAAGGATAAGTCATGGATTCACTTGCTGAGGCTTTAATTCTTAAAGCTTCTCTTTCAGAAAAATTTTACAGTTAGATCAAAGAGAAATGTGTAGTCTAATGTTGCCTCCCAGAGTTAGCTGATGTTTAAGTATCACTGCCTACTTCTTAAAATGTAAACACATTTACATTTATTACATTTGCTATCTAGCCATTAAATTAGGCCTGAAATTAATAGACCATGGCAAGTAAACAAATAGCTTCTGGAATAAAAATATCAATAGAACGTGTCATGGATTTGCTTCTTTTCTATCTTGCTGAAACAAAACTTATGAGAGTGCATACGCACATAAATACATTGCCCCCAAAACAGTATCTTCTCAATGGCTTAAGTTAGAGTCATGGCTACTACTAAAGTGACAAGAGATAGCATCTGGCCATATGCAACTTTTCAATTCTACATAATAACATGAGCCGATAAGAATCAGCAAGTTTAACTTTTAGTTTACATTTTCCTTAAAAAAAAAAAAAATCCCAATTAAGATCAGTTGTATGCAGAACTAAGTGCTGTCAAGTTCCAATTCAATGTCATTTATAGTTATGCAGCCACATGTGGTATATTCAATAGGAAAGTTAGTTATCGTGCGGGCTGTCTGGGACTGAGCCACTTTGTCCCTTCCTGGCCCAACACACCAAATGCACCATCCCTGATTTCGAGCAAAACGATCACACTGCACAAAAAATATTACCTGCTTATAACTTTTAAACATATAGTCGGCTAAAAAAACAAAAAAACAAAAAACCCAAGCATCAACATGGTCCAGATAAAATCTCCATCTGTAGTCATTAATTCTTCACTAAACCAAAATAAGTAACTTTGTAAAAGGGGTAATAAAGGAGTGAAGGGAGAGAGACTGACCAGGCCGCAATTCAGTGAGATAACTCATTTATCCCAGTAATCTGTAAATCATTCAAGTAGTACGTCCTGCCCAAGACATGAAGATCAAACCAAATTAGGTTTCTGAGCCAAGAGTACTTTTAAACCATACACCACATGCAAGTTATGAAAAGCAAGTCAACGAGGGTACTTCATGGACAATCTAGGCTTATGGCATTATTTCTATATTTTTATACCCTAAAGTACCCCTCTCTCGCTTCAAATCATCCCCATTTTTTTAACAGTACCTCTGAAAGCTCTCAAATACAGATACAGGGAAGAGAAGTAATAAATAGTTAAAGAATTCGATCACTTCTCTTTATGAGAAAATCAGCTATTTTCAAGGGAAATAATGGCTCCCTAGGGGAAATAAAATGAAACATAAAAACCTAGTTTTTAAAACAAATATTCTCCTCTGCTCTATACTACTGCATATCCTTCCACCATACCATTTGGAACATTTACTAGAGTAATATCTAAGTAAATGATAGGAGGCAAAGCTTCTATCAGTAGTTAAGCAAAGTGCTAGAGCCGTTTACAATTCAAAGATTCAAAATTTTAGAAAAGGTTATTATGTCAGAACACATCCAAGTTTCGAGAATTGGGGTTGGAGCTCTCTTAAGGCAATTTTTCAGAAAAGATGTTGCATCTTCTATGTTAATGAACTTTAAAATGTCTTCTCCCCTTGAAAACCAGATATGGTTTTGTCTCTATTAAGAATGGGAGAGTAATCTTGCTTACAATAAAAGAAAAAGAAAAAAAACAAACAAAACAAAACTGAAGGTTTCATTCTGCTGTACTTAACTATGATCTTAATGATCCCTGGGCTCACAAAATTATTTTTTGGACAGAATTTTACTCTCCAACTCTTTATATGGTTTCACAAGCTGCTTAAGTCAGCTGACTGACTAATGTAGCAGTTAATGCTGTACTCTCAATAACCTCAACTCAAAGCACCTAAAAAGTAAGATAAATATATTCTGCACCTTTGTTATGTGTTAGTTCTTGGGATTACCTAAACCAATCACACTGAAATTCTCAGCCTGTTTTAAGGGCAAAGCTAGAGAGCAAATGGTTAAATGTTTAAGCTTTATCCCATAGCTCATGTACTTACTTCACATTCCTAGTAGGGCTTTTAGCCTTAATGGTCCAGAGTTTCAGCTTTAACACAAGAATACCCCCTTGTCCTCTCTGTTTGAGACAGAGATGCTAGCATTCTTCCTTATCCCTAAGTATCCTTGCTGGGGCATCCCAACTGGGACATTATTTTCCTACCTCTTAAAGTTTTGGTTGAACTGTTAGATAATGCTTGCTCCATAAACAATGACACAGAAGAAAAAGAAAAGATTCTATCTTCACCACCGTAACAACATAGATGATATACAACGAACACACTCTGTGAAGAGGTCTCTTTAAAGAAAATACAAAGTGTACAATTAATACCAAATGTGGGACCTTAACACATTCCAAGCACCAACAATCCATTTCTTGGGACTGCATGTAAACAGCAAAAGCATTACAAATCCATGAATTATTTTTTTTTAAAAAAGCTCCCAAGTCAAGTGGCAGAAATGCCCCTCCTTTGCAAGGAAAACAAACTTTCATTAGTGTAACATGGAGAGCTGGTTTTCCAGTGAACTTTACTAATAAGAAACACACATGAAAGATTACAGTCTTGAGTAAAACTACTCAAGGAACATAAAAGCCAAATGGTAACTGATATGCATATCTTCACACATTTCTTAGGTGAATGGACTCTTTGACAACTTTATTTCTTTTCCAAACTGCTGTGCTACTAATTTTGAGCAGGCATACTCTCATGGCTCATTGTAACTCTTTAAGGCTCCATTCATTCCTCAAATATGTGTGTATGTACATATGTATATATTTACAACATATATTTCCAAGACAAAAGGAAGTGCTACTCTTGTAGGAGAAATAAGAGAATTATCAGCTATAGAGGTGACACCAAAGTGTCTATGAAACAATTAGCACGGAGCTTTCCATATAATTGCAGTTTTCGTCTTTTGGTTTGGCCCTGAGCTGTTTGTTGCTCCCGCATCAAGTAGAGTTCTAAATTCTTCTCAGGCAGAGGAAAGGTGAGGTGGGTGACAGTAAGGGAGAATATGCAGTGCACACTGCCAACCCAGGAGTTTGCTCCTCACGAGGCCTGACGAGTGGTCTTCCCCACTTCCATGCTAAGTGCCTGAGAGTTCTTTTCTGTTTCCAGCAGCTCATCAAAGATCTCCCTTAAAATAAAACAAACGAAAAATAAGCTTTCAGTGAGCAAAGCCAAAAAACAGATGGGAAGAAGATACTGATAAAGCCTGCATAATCTCATATGGTGCCTAAATTTTATTAAGCAGCTCATTCGTTTGATCACCATCTTAACCCGAAGTGCTGATTTCTGAAAACAACAGGGAGAAAGCTGGTAAGTCAGCTTTCATAAAAATGTTACGTGGTTTCTATCAATATAACTTAGATTTTCTAGCAGATACAACTAGAAGACAGCTTCTATCAGTAAAGAACTCTTATGTTCCATATCTAGATGCTACTGTGTGATGAGTAATTAATGTTGAGTTAAGAGAGAAACTATTCTGGACTTATAAGGAAATAAGACATGATCCCTTAGGAAAGATAAAAAAACCAAAAATTATCAACCAATTAAGTGATGGGAACAGTTTATTCTTAAAGAAAGAAGAAAAGAATTGGGGAATTTTTAGTCCATGGCTTCAGATCTCGAAAAGTTTCTTACTTGTGCATATAAAAGAAGATGTAACCACTCCGATCCCGATCACTCTGCACGGAAGCCTCTTGGATCTTAGATACCTCTAGGTCATTGTAAGTAAACCACACCTGCTTCTTACTGTCATATACATCACTAATGTAATGACCTGAAAAAAATAAAATGTTAAAATTGAGGTTTTTATAATTTAAAAAATTTTTCTCAGATACAGAAAGTTTCAAAAAGAGATAAACATAGCCACCCCATCTACTTTACCACCCCCCAAGTTTCTAAAAATCATTCAAAAAATAAGGACATTTAAGAAAGGAATATACCATAACAGGACAACTTTTTGACAAAAGATTTCAAAGTTTATTCTTGATGCATTCAACTTATACCTCACAAAGCTAGGTAGGCACAAAGCAGCCTAATAAGGAGTAAATGCTGGCTACTTCATTTATAAAATGCTGAAGTCATTTTGTCCATTTACCTGAAGAAGAAGTGCTACCAATGTGACTGACGACACTGATGAGCCGATAGGAATGAGGAAGATTTCCTGTCTGGAAAACAGAAGTGGGCATGACTTTTAACTCCTCATTTGAATAAAAGCAAGACAATAAATTTAAATTTATTATCAAAGCTGACATGGCTACGTTTTAGTGTGGGTGTAGTCAGATTCAATAAATTCTACGCCCAACTAAGAATGTACAGTAGTCCCTCTCTATAAGCGGTTCACTTATCGCGGCCTCACTGTATTGCGGGATTTTAAAAACTATTATATTTAATTATTTATTGTGGATTTTTTGCTATATCGTGGGATTTTGCAGTACTGTATATGTATGTTGTTAAAGTTACATAGGTTTAAGTGTAGAATAAATGTAACGTTCCTACTTTGCGGGTGGGTGGTGGGGAAGAGGGAAGTCTAGAACGTAATACCCGCGATAAGAGATGGAATACTGTATCCTAAAAAAAGTAATTCGAAAGAAGAGTACATTTATAAAATTACTTACTGTAACATTATCTTTAATAACAAAAGTTGAACTAACAATGGCCTAATAATAGTTAAGTAGTTAGTGGTATAGGAACTCAATACAATATTATTGTTATTTTTAAAAATCCTGTGGGTCACCAACATACTAACCTGATTTTCAAACCCATATAAGTGCACGAAATAACCATAGATCTATAAAAATAGGCATGTTAATGATTAAGGACTGAAAAACAGAAAGAAATAAAAAAAGAAGTGTTGGTGTGTTGCTGTAGGGAATCTGGGTAAATATTTACATTTAAAATACATTTTTTAAAATGCTACATGCCCTGGCTGGTATGGCTCAGTGAATTGAGTGCCAGCCTGCAAACCTAGAGGTCACTGGTTCGATTCCTGGTCGAGACACATGCCTGGGTTGCAGGTCAGGTCCCTGGCTGGGATGTGGGAAAGGCAGCCACTGATGTTTCTCTCCCTCCCTTTCTCCTTCTCTCTAAACATAATAAATAAAATCTTAAAAAAAAAAAGAGATGCTATTTAATATTGTTAGCAGAAAAAGGAAACAAAATGGGAAAGAGAGATTCCTGCACTGAGACAGCACTATTAGGTTCAATTTTGGGAACAAATATAGCTATATGTAAACCAGAAACCATTAAAATATTCATAACCTTTGATGCAATAATTTACTTCTGGGGATTTAAAGAAAAATCTTAAACACAGAAAACATTATAATCTTACACAGTTCCTCAACGTATGATTTATTACAGTGAAAAAACAGAAACAAATTAAATGCTCAATGTTAATTAAAAATAAAATAGTATACTCATTTGAGGGAATATTACACAGCCATTAAAAATAAAATGCTTAGCTCTGACTGGTGTGGCTCAGTGGACTAGGTGTTGTCCCACAAACCAAAAGGTCACAGGTTTGATTTCCAGACAGAGCACATGCCCGGGTTGCAGGCCAGGTCCCTGGGTGTGCAAGAGGCAACCAATTGATGTTTCTCTTTCTCTTCTTTTCCCTCCCTGCCTTCCAATCTTAAAATAAATAAAATCTTTAAAAATAAAATGAAGTAAAGCAAAATGCTTATAAATACTTAGTCTTAAACAAGGCTTTTTAAAAAGCATACTCAGGGGTATACAAATGACAAAAGAATATGGTAAAATGCTAACTGCCGTTTTGTTAGGATAGTGGGATCCCAGGTAAGTAAAACTACAAAAGAATTGCAAAATGGGAAAAAAAATTATTTAAAGATTTCAATGCATTCTAGTTAACACCATTAATTCAACACTTTTTATAGTTTTGATAGAACTAAAGGTGATTTAATATACACATGATTTTGAGCCATATTACTCAGTTATTACCTATCTGCATGAAAGGTGGCCAGGATGTATTTCTGTTTTTGTTTCATTTTGTTTTGAACCTTCTAAGAAACGAGGAGCAAAGAACAAGAGGAAATGACCACTTGATGGCTGCCAAAGGGGCAGAAATGAATCTGCAATGGAAACTGACAGTGGCGCCTGTAAAGATTAAGGGCAGGAGCAATACTTGACTTGACTGTCTGACCAGGGCTACTTAGGGAATAAAATGTCACCCACCTCAGCATTTCTCTTCAGTTCCTCTGCTTCTGCTTCTGTGTACTCCATCTCTAAAACATCCTCATTTCCAGAGTCCTCATCAGAACCCAATGAATCCAGAAAAGAGTTGTTAAACTCTGAAGAACATAAAGACAGAGTCTTGTAAAAATTTCTTGAAATAGATACAAAGAGATGATTAGGAAGATAAAAAACAGCTTGAGTACACATTTTATCATTCTAAGAAAACATAAGACATATTATCATTAGGGTTCCAATTCACCCAGCCCATTCTGGAGACCAACAATTCAGGCACCAGGTAGCTGTAAAAGAATTGCTCCTTTTCCTTTTTAAATACATTTATATAAAAGGGAACATAATTCACATAAAGAATAAAAACTGAAGAGACTATAATTTTATTTTTTAAAATATTTTATTTATTTTTTTAGAGAGAGGAAAGGAGGGAGAAAGAGAGGGAGAGAAACATCGATCGGTTGCTTCTCACGCACCCCCAAAAGGCGACCTGGCCTGCAACCCAGGCATGTGCCCTGATGGGGAATTGAACAAGCGACCTTTTGGCTTGCAGGCCGGCATTCAATCCACTGAGCCACACTAGCCAGGGCAGGGACAGTAAACTTTAAACTTTAAATAAACAAATGAACTATATTTAGTTTCCTCAGAGAACTGAGATGGTATTGTTTCTACGAACCAAATCAAAATAAAAAATTACTGAATCAGTTTTTAAAAACATAAAAATAAAACACTCAAAAGAAGGTTCGGAGTTGAAGATAAGGTTGGAAAAACTCAGAGTAAAATGACAAAAAGATGGAAAATTGAAGAGAAGAGATGAGAAAATTAAAAGGACCATACTAGATAGTCTGGATTTAATTAAGAGTTTCAAAAGAGAAGAGAAAATGTGGAAGGGAGGAAATCAGTGAAAATTTCTTAGAATTCAAGGACTCAAGTTCCTAGATTAAAATGATTCATCAAGTACCAGCAAAAGGGCTGAAACAGATCCACAGCAAGGCACATCACAGTGAAACTTCATCACAACAAAAACAAAAAGAAGATCCTAATAGATTTTAAAGGAAAAAAAAGAGGTCACATCAGAATAAAGAACAGCTTTAGACTCTTCTTTTCTCATTTTAGAGAGAGGGAAAGAGAAAGGAGGGAGGGAGAGAGAGAGAGAGGGAGGAAGGTGGGGAGAGAGAGAGAAACATTTATCTGTTATTCATTTATGATTCATTGGTTGTTTCTTGTATTGTGCCTTGATTAGAGATTGAACTAGCAACCTTGATGTATCAGGACAACACTATAACCAACAGAACTACCTGGCCAGGGCAACCCTGGAGATAAGACTTTTCCCATTGCCCAGCAGCCTGACTGCAAACCCAGAATTCTGTATTTAGACAGATTATTAATCAAATACTAAAACAGAAAGAAATCTGCAAGGTTTCAAAAAAAAATCTAAGTCATATTGCCTCATTTTCAAGAGAATTACTGGGGGAGCTCTCTATCAAAGCACAAGTAGACCAAGAATGAGGAAGAGTGAGATATAGGAAATGGGAGATTCAAACAGAGGAAAGAATCAAGAGGGAATTCCAGGAGAATGATTAGGGAGATCTCAGGAGAACTGTGCACAGATGTTGAGGGTAACCAGTCTAAATTGGAGCCATATGACTGGACACAGCCATCAACACCACCACAGTATCATCTTTTAAATCTGAGGACACAACGCCTGGGCGAGCTTAGCTTGAATTCTTATTTGTAACTGTTTCAACCATGTCCTGGTCAAATTCTTGCTCTTTCCTCCTTGTCATGGTGTCTAGACCAGCCTAGAACACTCATTTTGTATATCAAAATGTTCTGCTTTGATCTATTTCTGAGAGTTGGAGAAACATCACTATGATCTTAGAAAACAGAAAATACAGAGTTAGCCCACTTCCTATAGCTACGTGTTCCTATGGACTTCCAGGACCTGATTCATATATTAGTTCTGCCAAATGCCATAACTATGGTGAACCTTATGCTTCTGAATACTCACTCCTAACTGCCCACTGACTTCTCCAGAGTGAGCCCTTTTAAATTCATGGGGACACTGAAGCCATCTTATCTTCTCCAAGGAGGCTTAATAGTGGGAGCATTGCTCTTTCATACAGGTGGATTACAGATAAATTATCTTTGCTACTTAATTTTTCAGAATGAAAAAAAAAATATATTGTTCAGGGATATAAAAACAGTAAATACTATTTTTAAAATAACCAAGCTACTGCCCCAGCTGGTATGGTGTCACCCTGAAAACTGAAAGGTTAACTGGTTCGATTCCCAGTCAAGGCATATGCCTGGGTTGCAGGTTCATTCCCCAGATGGAGCACATGCAGAAGGCAATCAATAGATGTTTCTCTCCTCCCTTCTTCCTCTCTCTAAAATAAAAAAAATAAAAAATAAAGTAAAATAAGGGGAAAAAAGCAAGCTACGAGTGAATACAAATGTTAGAATAGTGGTCTCCTCTGTAAGGGAGGAGGAAGGAAGGGGTATCCAGGTACCTGCTAAGGTTTTATTTCTTTACCTAGGAGGTGTTCAAATTTGTTATTGTTATTAAAAATAACAAACACATTTTTCAGGCTCTTCTGTGTGATACATTTCACCATTAAAAAAGGTAATTAAAATAATCATCATACCTTGGAGACTTAACTCTGTAGCTCTTTTGATGTCATCATCTTCTTTCTGTTCCCAAACCTCCTAAAAGGACAAGAACAAAACTAAGGTATTTAAAGAAGTCTTGATTAAAACTTACCTAATGAGGATAAAATCAGATGCTCTAGAAGTATTTGCTAAAAATGTTTTTCATAATTTTATGGATGTTTGGACTATGACCTATTGAAGGATGTGGAGAAGTTCTGTACTTTTCCCAACACTGTCCTCCTAAAACACAACCTTAGAGATTAAAAAGGCTTAAATGCTATCTTTTCTAGTCAGTGACATTTGGCTTGCCAACCAAAAGCCATTCAATGTGACATGATATAATCCCTTTTCTTACATGAATGAAATACCTGGCATATAACAGATACTTAACAAATTGCTCTCTTTTCTCTCCCTTCATTTATAGTAGGTGCCAATTTTCATGATATAAGTACTCTCACCATGGCTAATTTTAAGCCACCAGCGTGACACAGAATGCAGGGTTGGAAAGAGGTACGTATGGCCAATCTTAACCAATATGATGCTGAGAGCAGTTAGGAAGAAGTGTGTACAGCTGGCTCTCCTGAGCCGACAGTGAACTGGCTCTACCACACCACTGACCCAAAGTTTATGGCAGAAGGATAAACAATATTTCTGTAAGGTATTATTCACATATTTTTATTTTTGTTCTCGCTGAAGAAACCAAGACACATAAGAGATGCTTGGTAAATACTAAATAAATGCTGTTGACTATTACTTTTCTAAATACATCTGAGGATCTCAGAAAAATTAGTACCTCTGAAAATGTCTCAACTAGATGACTAATTATAAAAATAAATAGGAAAATGCTGACTATAAAAAAAAATCCCATTTTCAGAGAAAAGATAATTTATAAACGATGCATGAAGAGAGAATAAAATATAATTTAAGCAGAATGATTTTATACTTTCCTCAGTTCTAGACTTGTTTTTAAAGAAGCTTAGAATGAGCTATTCTGCATTATAATACTGGGAGCAATAATACTGTGTTCAAAAACAACAGAGATATTCTCTAAGAGAAAATAAGATTACGTAAACTCATTCAAGTATATAAAGTCTATGCTAAAAAGAGAAAGACTCTCTTTTAGTTTTTAATAGAATGATGCAGGTATACCAAACTAATAGAGAAACTTCATCTTATAATCATACACCTGAGAAAAATACAGGGCAGGGCGAAAGTAGGTTTACAGTTGTGAGTACACAAAACAGAGTTTATTCTTGTATTAGTATTTATCAATGATTGTATTTTTTTCCATATAAACAAATGTAAACCTCTTTTGCCCCACCCTGTAAGTTAGTTTTAACTGGGTCAGCTGGCAAGAAATACTACGAGGTACTACCATTAAGAAATCAGACTTTGGCCTTTTACATTAAAAGTTTTCTAAAACAAATGACCACTATATATTATTTGTAAAATAATTTGACATATATACATCTTGATGACAAGGTAGGTAGGAAGGCATTTTTTTAATAAATAAAAGTATATAGAACAGCTGGTTGTGAAATGGCTTTAAAGTAGAAGTTCTCAACCTTGGCTGCACAATAGAATAAAGGAACAAAATTAAAATAAAAAAACCCTTGCCCTACTTGGTGTGGCTCAGTAGGTTGAGCACCGGCCTGAGAACCAAAGGGTCGGTGGTTCGATTCCTGGTCAGGGCACGTGCCTGGGTTGCAGACTAGGTCCCCAGTTGGAGGCACATAATAGGCAACCACACATTGATGTTTCTCTCCCTCTCTTTCTCCCTCCCTTCCCTTCTCTTCGAAAATAAATAAATAAAACCGTAAAAAAGAAATCCTTATTAAAGGACTCACGGACATGGACAATAGTGTGGTGACTGCTGGGGGAGGGTGCATAAGGGTTATGATAATGGAAAAACATACAACAAAGATTAAATTAAATTTTTTTTATTTTAATTTTTATAAAACTAAGAGATCTAGATGTCCACACCACAGCCCAGATCAATTACATCAGAATTTCTGAGCGGCAGAACAAGCCAAGCATCAGTGTTTTTAAAGCTCCCCAGGCAATACTGTGCAGTTAAGCTTTAGACCCACTGTTCTAGAGAAATTAGATTTCCTAATCTGATTGTTTGTAAACACTAAAACTGTGCATTCATTCTAGGGAGTCTTGGTAAATTTTATTACTAACACGACTTGGACTGCATAGGATTAGACAAGCACAAAAACACCACCGTTTAGTCTGATACCTCGATGACTCCAACAGTGCAAATAAGCCAGCTTTGGCAACTATAATCATAAAGAACTAAATATTAAAGAATAGATTACTACATAAAGAAAAGAGCAGATAAATGTTAGTCTATGACTAAAATCTAAATTTCAGGTAATATTTCTAAGAACTTTATGTTCAAATAATTCATAGGGAAGGAGTCATACTGTGAGAAAATGACAAAAACAAATACATTGCCTTAAAATATAAATGATAAAATCATGGCGGTATACTGGCTGTTTCTACAGCTTGCAAAACAAGGCTGGACTGGGATGGTCTCTAATAACCATCTTGCTTTGGCATGCAATGAATTATTATAATGGGAGGTAACCAACAATATATTTTGTTGTATTTGGATTTTCAAAAACAGAAAAACTATCACACTATTTCAAACTCAATGCAAAGTCCCAAAGTTTTTATTTTGTTTGTTTTGGTGGATCAATGATATTGTATTCAAATCACCTGGAACAATGCCTGATACCCAGTAAGTGCTTAACACGTTAGTTATTATTATTACCACTATTCTATTTCTTGGGAAAGATGGGTATGAAGAAAGTAGCAATATAAATATCTCTTACTTGCTCCTGGAGACTCTGAGCCAAGGCCTGCTGAAGCTCTTGCTCTTCCCTTTCACGGTCCATATCATACTGCTGAAGCCAATCAACCTCTCCTTGAGATCCTTCTGGGGTTTTGTTTTCTTTATTCTCATCACAGTCTTTAGTTATCTCAGTAAAACTGGCTGGATCTGAGGAAGAACATAACATAATTGGGAAATCTTCTCTACTAAACTGAAATCTCTGGACTAGAGTGACACCTATTGTTCAGAGAGTAATTTACCACAATGGGACGATCTCATCTTACTATATATCTAGCCTAGGGTTTCTCAATATCAGAACTATTGACATTTTGGGTAAGAAAATTTTTTGTTGTCCTGTGCATTGCAGAATGTTTAGTAATATCTCTGGCCTCTATCTACTAGATGCCAGAAGCAACCTCTCCTCTCCAGTTGTGATAACCAAAATTAACAGACATTGTTAAATGTCCCCGGGGGATAAAATTGCCCTTTGTTGAGATCCACTGATTTACAGCAATGGTTCTGAAATGTAACCAATCACCAGAAGCACTATGGTTAGGATGGAGAAGAATAAACAGCCATATTCATAGGTCATAATGTCACATGACCAAGTACTAGGAATAAAGTATTGTTTAGAGTAAAAAAAGTAAGGATTAGGTTAGAATCATTAAGCTAATAATGAGAGTTACCCCATTTATTACAATGTGTGTTAAATGAGTGTTTCTGTAATAACAATCAAATAAGACTTGTACATATTCTGATCAAGAGTTCCACAAAATATTTAATAAACATTCCATATTCCACATAAGAATATGACAACATATATGTTTAGAACATTCATCCAGTGAGATAAAAGAAAAATTAGTCCTGGCTGGTGTGGCTCAGTGGACTGAATACTGGCCTGCAAACCAAAAGGTTGCTGGTTCAATTCCAAGTCAAGGCACATGCCTGGGTTGTGGGCTGGGTTCCCAGTTAGGGGCCTGTGAGAGGCAACCGATTGATATATCTCTAGCACATTGTTATTTCTCTCCCTCTCTTCCCCTCTAAAAATAAACAAATGAAATCTTAAAAAAAAAAAAAAATTAATCATCAATTTTTTTGTTCCTCTTCAGACTCTAGACTCTGGCTAGCTGGGATAAACAGTATGGTCTTGATTTTGTTCTGGTTATTTGAAATGTGAGAGCAACAATATTTCATTATAATTTGTAATAATGGTTAAGTATTAAAGGTAAATGGGGAAGTCTCTCTATCTCCCCTGCCGCCTATCTACCTCAAACACTTTTCCAAAGCAAAAATTCTGATCTTAAGGAAATTCTCATTAAAAAAAAAAAAAAAAGAATTAACTGAGCAATAAGAATTACCTTTACAGGTTCATTAGATTGTTTTTTTCAAATTAGTATATGTTCTTTACCTGCCCCCAAACTACATTTTAACCATTTAGTTCTCAGGTCAGCATTCAATCCACTGAGCGACACCAGCGAGGGCTGAGCTCTTACACTTTAACCATTTAAATGATAGATACTTTTCTATAGCATTGGCAACTCTGAAGCTTATAGCAACTTGGTTTTAGACTCTATATCAGCAAGTCATCACTATTAAAATTGTATTGAATTCCTGACTAAATATTTACTGCTAACACTGACTTCACATTCATTATAAGAGGAAAAGAAATTCAGGATATAGTTAAGTACAAAAGCAGTATAATTCCAATTTTTAAAAATTACACTAGAGATGTTAATGATTTCTTCCTTTCCTCCATCCTTGGAGAAACAATAATTTCCATAGCTTGGAAGAGGCATTTCTAAAGTCTGTATCAGCGGTTCTCAACCTGTGGGTCGCGACCCCTTTGGGGGTCGAACGACCCTTTCACAGGGGTCACCTAAGACCATCGGAAAACACATATATAATTACATATTGTTTTTATGATTTATCACTATGCTTTAATTATGTTCAATGTGTAACAATGAAAATACATCCTGCACATCAGATATTTACATTACGATTCATAACAGTAGCAAAATTACAGTTATGAAGTAGCAATGAAAATAATTTTATGGTTGGGGGTCACCACAACATGAGTAACTGTATTAAAGGGTCGTGGCATTAGGAAGGTTGAGAACCACTGGTCTATATGAACCTGCCTAGCACTTTGGCCTTAGCTTACTGAACCATGAATAAATATTTGAGTTGACACATCAGATTACTTGTAGAAATATGGAACTGAGACATTCAGTTAGATGATATTGAGCATTTCAAGTGGAAGCAAGATTTGGGAATTGAGGCTACTATTTTAGGGCATGAGTATGACTCGTTTTATTATCAAAACATAAAAAAGGTGACAGAAGTACCATTTTTTTAACCAATAATTTTCAGCATGCAGTGTACCAATGTTCCTTACACAATCCTGGAATTACACTAGCAATTAATCCATGTGACAGAAAACAAATCAAGAAAGTTCACATTGAGATGCTAAAACTAATATATACCCTGCATTTGTCTTTAAGACAAGATTATCAGATGGATACAAAAACTATTTAAGATCTATGGGAGCAAACATGATCATGAAATAATTTTGCACAATGGATCAAAGGGGAACCATGTGTCAAAACTCAACATTCTAATACTAAATATATTACCTCTCTCTGCCCCACCCCAACTAAAATCTGCTCCTTTACTACATTCTATATTTCAGTGAAAGGAATCACTGTCCACACAATTTTTTTCTTTTTTAGAGACAGAAACCTAGGAGTCATTTTTTACTTCTCATTTACCCCTCATATGAGATAAACATTCTTTCCTATTTGTTGAATCTGTCCATTTTTTTTTCTTTTCAATGCCAAAACTTTGGCTTAGGGCGCTATTAACTTTTGATCTCGACTATTGCAATAACTTCCTAACAGGGTTACTTTGGTTCTTCTCTAGACAATGAAACCTTACTTAGCTAGTATTCTTGCCCTTCCTCAGTTGATTCATGAGATAGCCAATCTCTTGGGCCCCAAATATTTATTGGGAATCTACTATGTGCCAGGCACTGTTGTAGAAGCTAGGGATATAGGGATAATTAAGGCAAGATGGCCCTTGTGCTCAAGGAGCTTAAGTGTAAAGTCTCTGAGATGAGAATGAACTTAGCATATTTGAGGAACAGAGAGAGAAAATGTCATTATGGCTAAGAGTAGGGTAAAAGAGGAGTAAGAGTGGAGACAGCCTACGTAAGAAACTTGGATTAGCCCTAGCTGGTGTGGCTCAGTGGATTGAGCGCTGGCCTGCAAACCAAAGGGTCACTGGTTCAGTTCCCAGTCAGGAGACATGCCTGGGTTGTGGGCCAGGTCCCCAGCTGGGAGCGCACAAGAGGCAGCCACACACTGACGTTTCTCACCCTCCCTCTCTCCCTTCCCCTCTCTAAAAAATAAACAAACGAACAAAATCTTTAGGTAGAACCCTTTGAGAGAAGAATCATTGTTTTAAATAAAACAACAACAACAACAACAACAACTTGGATTAAGTGTAATAGGAAGTCACAAGTTTTAAGCAGAAAAGTGACAGTGTGGTTTATGCTTCAGAAAGATTACTTCGGCTGCTTTGTTCATGAAAGGTCTGTAGGGGGGCAAAAGTGGAGGAAAAGGCATTAGGAATCAGTTGTGGTGGTCTAGGTGAGAGATGGAAGACTAGAGTTGTAGCTATGAAGATGTTGACCAATGGTTGGATTCAGAACATATTTTGTAGGTACAGCTGACTGAACTTACTGATGGACTGACTGGGAGGTATGAAGTAAAACAAATCAAGGGGGACATTTTTTGGCTTGAGCAATTGGATTTATGGTGGTACCATTTGCTGATATGGGGAAGGCATATTTGGGGAATGGGGATAAAAATTAAACAGCTCCAGCAGGCATTTCAACATACAAGTTTAAAGCTCAGGGAAGAGATCTAGGCTAGAAATATAAATCTGACATTTCATCAGTACATGAGCTCGTGGTACTACATATTGCTTAGGGAGAGAGCTTAAGCAGAAAAGAAGATACAGCTAAAGACAGTATCCTGGAATACACACACACACACCTGGAATACTCCAACACACACACACACACACACACCTGGAATACTCCAACACACACACACACACACACACACACACACACACCCGCACACACACCCCCCCCGCAACAAGTATGATGGAAGCTCAGAGGAAAAAAGTTTATAAAATTTTGAATGTTAAGAGAGGAGTGGTGGATTGTGAAATAGTGCTAATGTAAACTTGATAAAAACACCGTTTCAATGGAGTGGTGGGGATGAAAGCCCATGTGGAGAGGGCTGAGGAGAAAATGAGAGGTGTTAAGAAAGTAGAGGGCATGAATTAAACAGCTCTTTCAGAGACTTTTGCTGTGAAGGTAGCAAAGAAAGGAGGCAATAGCTGAAGAGGCACATGAAGTCCTGAGAGGGTTTTTTAAAGATGGGTGAAACTAAGGCACAAGAGAAATAATTAGAAGAGACGTTAAGACTTGAATCATTGCCTGGCCTCTGCCCACAGGTTTCAGACACTGAAGCAGGTTGCACTGGAGGTGGGGTGGGGGAGAACAGAGGATCTTAAGATACATGGTGGGGCAGAGTAGGTTTACAGTTGTGAGTATGTGAAACAGTTTATTCTTGCATTATTATTTATTAATTATTGCATTATTTTTCATAGAACAACTATAAACCTATTTTTGCCCCACCGTATGTAGGATATAAAGTAATTAAGTGTGCTCTCCCCAAAGCTGCTATAGTTGTAAAACCAACTATGATTATTAATGATCTTGATAACTTCAGTGCTCTCCTCCACTGGCATAGATAATCTAGAACTAATTGTACTAAATTTCTTTGTTAATTTTAAGGAGATGCAGGACTGAGAAAAAAATTAAAAGAGCTGAAAGCAGGAAATAAATGGACAAGGTACAAAAACGCTAATATTAACCAATGATATCTACGGACAGTAATTATAAGTTTAGTAAGAGAAGGGGATTTAAAAAGAATACTTGCACAAGAGAGAAAAAAAGGAACGCCTACAAACAAAAATCATTGGATTTTTCTTTCCAGAAATATTGAGGATGTACTAATTCTTTTCACTTGCACATAAAATATTTCAAAATTGATGAATATAGAAAATAATTAATCCTGTGACACATAACCATTCTTTTCATCTGCAAAATCCTAGGCTTGGTGTACTGAAACACATTAACTGACTAAACAGACACAGACATCAGGAATAGCAATACAAAAAATTAGAATTGGCTATAGAAAGAGGCAGTAAAAATTTTCTACCTAAAAATTTAAAAATACCCACAGTGCAAGGTAAGGAGGCTCAGCTTGGTTATTCCCACTGATAACTTGAGAAATAACAAAATATAAATAGTAATGACCACAAAAATATATTTTCTTTACCTGTACAGCATTTCACATTAGATGTATATACTATCTAACATTCTATTCTCAACCTTCTGAAATCTGTCTGGTAGATCCCCATACAGAGATAAGAAAACAGTATCAAAGAGGTTAAATTACCTATTTAGAAATTCATAGCTAGTAACTGGTATAGCCAAGACAAGAGATCTTAGTTCAGTGATCTTTCTATCATTATGAAGGAACAGACCCAAAGGAGAAAGAAGAACCTGAATTATTTATATAGTTGACCCTCCACATCTACAAGTTCTGCATCCAAAGATTCAACCAATCACTTATCAAAAATACTTGAAAAACAAAGTTACTTTGCTGCTGATGTGTACTAGTAGTTAAGGCCTATGTTGGTTCCATCTGGACTGAACATGCAGACGTTTTTTCTTGTCATTATTCCCCAAACAATATAGTACAACTATTTACACAGCATTTACATTGTACTAGGCAACAGAAATAATCTAGAGACGATTTAAAGTATATGGGAGGAAGTGCATAGTGTATCTAAATACTATGTTGTTTTATATAAGGGACTTGAGCATCTGCAAATTTTGGTATCTGCAGGGGTCCTGGAACCAACCCCCAATTGATATTAAGGGATGAGTATACACTAAAACTTGGTAGAGGTTCAGATATAGAAAAATGAAGAAAGAATTATACACAGTTCTGAGAGACCAGTGAACAAAAACTGACACTAACATTTATTAAATGCACATAAGAATACTAACTTCTTTTGATGTACACTCAAAGGGATATAGCATATTTTACCCCTAGCCTCTGGGTCCTACTCACATTATTTATTTTTCATTTTTTTAAACTTAAAAAAAGCATGAAAATATTATTAACTCTGTTATATATCATACAGATCCATCTTACCTCCCATTATTTAGAAGCCATTTGTCACTATAAAGCTTTGGAACACAGCTGTGCCTTAACAGATATCTTCATTAAGCCTACCTGGTTCTGTGATTATTTTGGGTGTCTCAGTTTCCATAGCTTCTGGATTTTCAGGCATTTCTTGAATATCATCCTCTGCAAATCCAGTATCTGGGCTGCTGGTTGGTTTATCATCATCTACATGACTCAGAGACGGTGAAGCTTCCCTCTTACTTATTGCTAAAACAGCTGCTAGAAGCTCTTCTTCGCTTATCCCATCAAATCCTGAGTTTTCCACATCAGACTTATCAGGCTCTATTCTGCATGATTTTGAATCCTGAAGAAAAGAGTCACTTTTAAAGGACACTTGAGGAAAAGTTACAAATACAGCAATTTTACAGTTTAAAGTGAGGTTATTTTAGTTGTAAAGTTTCCTTTCTTTGATACTTTGGGTTACTTAATTAATAATCAATAATTGATATCTAAACTCACTGACAAACCTAATATACTTTTACTAATAACTACATAAGAATACATGTTTATTTTCTTGGTTACAGTTAAGTGTTCTAAGTACACTCAAGAAGGGGAGAGCCCTGGCTGCTGTGGCTCAGTGGATTGAGCGTTGGCTTGCGAACCAGGTGTCGCTGGTTCGATTCCCAGTCAGGGCACATGATTAGGTTGCACGTCAGGTCCCCAGTTGGGGGCGCGAGTGAGAGGCGACCACACAGTGATGTTTCTCTCCCTTTCTTTCTCCTTTCCCCTCTCTCTAAAAATAAATAAACAAATAAATAATTTTAAAAAAAGGGAGGGGGAGAAAAAATATGACCCATAAAATGGCAATAAATACTTATCTATCAACAATTGAATCTAAAAAACAAAATAAACAAGCAGAACAAAAACAGGCGCATAGGTACAAAGAATATTTTGATGGTTGCCAGATGGGAGGGGATTGGGGGAATGGGTGAAAAAAGTGAAGGGATCAAGAAGTACAAATTGATTGTTACAGGATAGTCATGGGGCTGTAAAGCACAATATAAGGAATATAGTCAATAATATTCTAATAACTATGTATGATGTCAGATGGGTATGAGACTTATCAGGATGATCACTTAGTAAGCTATGTAATGTCTAATTACTGGGGAGTACACCTGAAACTAATATAATGTCTGTCAACTATAATAGAAAAAATATATATTAAAAAAATAAAACTAGTGTTTGAATAGATCCATTAAGTTTATCATATGTCTTCTGTATTAAATTTGCTGATGCTGGCTATAAAAGGCATTTGTTTGGATAGTAAGAGCTATACAAATCTTTGTCAGATATTCTGATGAGAAATTACTTACTTTTTCTAGTTCTTCCTGCTGCTGTTCACAGTCTGACATTTCACAAAATCTCTGGCTAAGGGCCACAGAACGTTTTAGTTCATCCTCACTGTCTGAATCAAGGCATAAAGCCAATGAACTCTTGGATTTAAAGGGAAAAGTCCTGTAATTCAAGGGGGGAAAAAGCTATATAAGTCTGATAAACATCGTCCTTGTTATTCATTTGACACATAAATGCCAAAATAAAACAAAAAGCTTTACCTACATGGAAAATAATATAATAGAAAAAGATGTATAAAAAGGTATATTTAAGAATTACCTTTGCCCCACATCAAAGGACTCATGCTTTGAAAATTACACTATTACATATATCAGTAAACCAATCACTTTGTGCCTTTTTTCTTTTAATGATCAGCCCCAAAGAAATTTGTTAATACTGTATCTTTATAAAGCATGCAGACATAGCAATGAATAAATGTTGTTGACAGTAGAGTATGAGAACTAATTTTTGATCTTTTAAATTATGATCCATGTACTTTAAAAGTTGACAGTAACATTCCACTTATCCACTTATATGTAGGTCAGACTTCTGGCAACCTCTACCTTCCGGAACACAGGGATTCAAAAATAAGAAAAAAGGTATCGGAGGAAGGCAGCAGTTTCAAAGCCCATGCACTTTACTCTTTAGATGGGGACCTTTCTTTCCCAGGAAATAATGTAGCAAGTTCATCAAGAAATGAGAGCTAAGAAATGAGAGAATAACCACAAGTAGGGCAATAAAGAACTGGAAGTCATTAATGTAAAGGTAAACCATCTTGTAAGATGATGCCATCGGAGGGCATTATCATGTTAAAACAGTGCAATAACTGATACTCGTAATGTTGATTCCAAGTCATTAGAATATATTTAGTATATTTTACTTAGAACATAAGAAATTCTATAATGTCATAGAGTTTATAACCACCTAAAATGGTTAAATCTTTTTCAAAATTAATTCTTAAAAAAGTAAGCTTCGCTTATATAAAAATTCATTTATGTGAAATAGCAAATGTTCTTCAATGATACTAGATAAGTAAGGTGTTACTGTGTTGGCTTCCAAGTGAGCTGAAAATAAATTAAAGGAAAAAGTGGTAAAGGTCAAAGAGCACAAGCTTTCTTTGATAGAGGTTAACATAAATTCATATGCTATACTAAAAAAAAAAAAAGTAAAATGGAAATTGGAAAAATGCAATTAATCTAAATGTGAAAACTGTAAATAAACATATAGAATGATGGCACCAAGAAATAAGTGGCCACAATGGAAACCAGAAGAATTGCATAGCAATGTAGATCAAAGAAAAGAGGCAAGTGGTCAGTGATAAGCCCAAACATAGTCTGTGGCTGAGAGCAGCCAGGATATCACTGCACTCCAGCCTGAACACTTGAATAGCCTCCTGTTATGTCTTCAAAAGGGTTTTAGTATAACTTAGAAACAGCCAATTAGCCATCTTCATTTCTCATTTCTGATTCATGCTCACCAAGCAAAACTGAACATATCAGTTTGTTTATCCAGGTCAATACTTTGCTGAATGAGTTGACACCTGGCTACCCATAACACCAGGGTCAAATGTGACAAAGGACACTGTAGAAGAACCAATGGTATTCTGGTTCATAGCTCAGCCTCTTTTAAGTTTGATCGGCATGACAGGTCTTCTAGGGCCTAATTATCCTTTATTGACCAACTCTCAAATTCTCATACCAATAGACCCTGGAGAACAGATGACCATGCCAAATATCATGATGTTCAATGAAACCATCTCTTTCTTGAAACTACAGTGATCTGGTACATAAAGAGTGCATTCCATTAATAGTTACTATATTCACAGAAGGCAGCTTGCCTGTAGTAATGAAAAATATTCATCCTGTAAATGCATCACTTGCTCACTTTCTAAGCAGCCAAGTGGTATTTGCTCATTTGTATCTTGAGAACGGGAAAGAGTATTCATATCGGTACCATTTCAGATTTCTAGTCATGTTAGTCATCTGGTTTTAATTGCACTGAAAAATAATTAACAGGAGGAAAAGAAAATAGCAATTCCCAAATGTCATTTTATGGTAATATAAGCCCCCCCACAAAGCCCTTAAACAACAGAAGTGTCCCTTCTATACGTACTTTGGGACAACAAATTTTTAGAAAAACTAATTTTAAAGACCAATGACAAGCAAGTCATTTAGCAGTGTCTAATCAGAAACTGGTTCTAGTTTAATCCTAGAGGAGGTATATTTAAAAACTGTATTTGCTTCCCTTCTTGGACAAACTTTTGGTCTTAAACAAACAAACAAACAAACAAAGCATGTGTAGAGCAGCTACATTCCAGAGTGTGCTTGTTTTTGTTTCCTTTCAGAGCAGCTCTAATTCACCGTCTAAGACAAGAAGTCCCAGGCCAGCTAGAAACAAGTAAAAGGTATTTGGGGAACTCTATGCGTATCTTTAAGGAACGGTGCTTTATACTCTTCAATCCTTAAAATTCCTCGTGATCAGTCAATTTCTAGAGATGTAGGATTAAAATAATACATTATTAACAGATGATTTAGGATGTTTTAGAACAAAACTTTGAGAGGACCATCTGAAATTATTTCATTGTTAAAATCTTGTTATATCCTAGATTCTAATTTAAAGAAAATTCAGGAAAATTCCAAAGTATAGTAATACAGAGCAGTTACCATGCAAAAAGAGAAACAATAAAGAAAAGGGGAGGGCATAATCTTGGAAATTAGGGTAAGCCAAATCCTTAAAAAAAAAAAAAAAAATAGGGGGTACATAAGAAATATAACTCACTTTAAAGGTGTAGAAGGGCTGGTGATGCAGGAATTCACCATCTGAGAGGCTTTCAATGGTCTAGAACTATCAGAAAATTAGAAAATATATGATATACAAAATTACATTAAAATATATAACTTATAAAATGAATTATTCTGTACTATAGAGACTTATATAATCCTTTAAAAAAACAAATGATTATACTACTTTTACTAGCAAAAGAGACCAAAAGAGAAAACAAAATACTATCTCTGGCCTCTCCTTGATCCAATGACCTAAATAAATAGCACTGGAAACAAAGCCAAAGGTAACTCATACAAAAAGAACAACTTGGGAAAAATTACCTTATCTCAGTACTTTACTTTTAAACAATAAAATAATAATAGCTCTCATTTTTTGAGGACTTACTAGATATCATGCACTATAGTAAGAATGTATGCATTTCACGTCATTTAAGTTCACAACCACCTTATTTTTTCCCTACAAATAGGCCAAGGAATTTGTCCAAAGTCTTAAAGCTATTAAATTGTAGAGTCAGGTAGCCTGGTTTCAGGGCTGTCATTATTTATAAAGAGCCTACACTGATGATTTGATATAGTACTATTGCCAGAAAGAGTAATAACTCTACCAGCAGAGGGTAGTTTCATCAAGAAAACATTAAAAAAAAAACCAAAAAACCCCAAACCACATATATTCCAAAGAAAAGCCATAAAACAAAAATCCAGAAACACTAAGTCAACACGTCTTTATTATTAGTAGGTTCATTAAGGCCTTTAGTATAAATTCATACAATGTTGTATATATTTCATCTATTATCCCAAGAGAAATATATTTTTACAAAACTGCATCAATTCACATTAGAAAATGTTCATTCACTTTCTGAAATGTCTATTATTCCACTTTAGCCAGGAAACCTGACTCTTCCAGTTACTAACCATATGATTTAAAAAAAATTACTTCGCCTTCCTGAATCTCTATAAAATTAAGAATTTAGACAAAATCTCTAAAACCCTTTTCAGCCCTAACGTTCTAAACTTTTATGACTCTACCAAACTAGAATTCAGGTATAAAAAAGAACTACGACATATGGTTCCAAAGTAATGCAAGTATGTAGAAGAAAGTTCAGAGGAGTCCTAAAGTTTTCCCAGAATACACGATGAAATGAAATAAAAATTAAAGGTTACTTCTTTTCTCATGTAAAAATTTCTAGGAGCCACTAAAGTTCCATACTTCAACTGGTAATAATACATTTATGAAGACATAATCTATTTTTTGGACCCTGGCATAACATTTAATACACAATTTCCCAAATTTGAATATCCCAAAGAGTCGGTAAAGGCAATTGTTAGAAATACTGATTCCCAGCCCTGGCTGGTGTGGCTCAGTGGATTGAGCACTGCCCCAAAGGGTCACCAGTTTGAGTCCCAGTCGGGGCAAATGCCTGGGTTGTGAGCCAGGTCCCTAGTTGGGGGCGTGAGAGAGTCAACCACACATCAGTGTTTCTCTCCCTCTTTTTTCTTCCTCCTTGCCTGTCTCTCTAAAAATAAATAAATAAAATGTAAAAAAAATTGATTCCCAAGTCCTATCTTAGATCTAATGAAAACAGAATTTCTAGGGAAAGAACACAGGAATCAGTATTTTAGTGTTCAGGAGACTCTTATGAGCATGCAAATTAAGTTCATATTCCCAAAACGTATCAAACTGTCTTCTAGTAAGCTAAAAGCATTAAGAGCATTACCTAAAAAGGTGACTTATAATGAAAAGCAACTAATGTACTTGGAGGAATTTTATTTAAGCGTTTTATTACTTCAATTTATTACTATAATTATTTCAGTAAGACAGTAATTAAACACAAAAATTCAAAAATAAAGGCAAATTAAAATTTTCTTCTTGGTCTGATTCTACCCGGGAGTTTTGTTATCTATCTAGTTCAGTCATTCTTTTGATCAGATTACTAAAGCCTTTCTACTTTAAAAGCAAAGGCAAAGGAATTCTCTCTCAAGGACTTACATTGCCATATATGCACTCCAACCAAGGGGGAAGGGTGGTTTTGTATTTTCAGTGCAATGAGATGACAGAGTCAGGTATCTTGGAATGATGACTTGCTGACCAATCTTGTTGTTAAGTGAGAGAGTGATATTGAAGCTGTATCGCTTTAAATGAAGAATAAGAATCCTAAAAACAGGAGATGATGATATTACTAGTTTGTACATAGTTTGATCACAGCAACTAATCATATTAGATAGCTCTCGATTGAAACAATACATTTGACCAAACTAAGGATTTGGCCAAAGAACACCTACTAAATGCCTGCCATGTGCTAGGCATTGTACTGGGTACTAAGAATAAAAATAAAAACAAAACACTGGCATTAGGTGGACTTAGGGAAAATACCATGTTCCTAGAGAAACAAAACACACCCCAAAAAATAAATAAGAAAAATAAACACCCCCCCAACACATCACACAAGAACACTAAAGTTTTAAATACTAATATTGATATTGGGTTGAATTCTTAAATTATTTACTTCAATGTTATATAGTTTTAAAAAAATAAGTGTTATAAAACCACTGATAATTTTAATTAAAGTGTTAAAACAGCGCTATGTTTGATGGTAACATTTATTTCTTTCAAGATGGTTTTTGGTAAGAAGTATTCTTCTTTCAGTAGCATTTTCTCTAAAGAAAGCTAAGAGAGAAATAGAAAAATTTTTTCCACTTAGAAATTCTATAAAATTTTATGGCACGTCTGGTTTGTGGGTCTGAAAAGGCTTTTAGCTCTACAAAAACACTTCTTTTTAGTTACTATAGTGTCAACCTTTTCATCTCTAATACAGAACATAATCTTGGCCTGATGGACTAGATATACTTCACAGTGCACAAGAACACTTTAATAACTGAATTTCAGAATTCTTATGGGAATGAATCTCAATTCTAGGCAAAAATAATTTCTGACTTACGGCAAACTATTTCTTTTCTTACCCTATATATATACCTTAATCACACAAGCCACAAACTCATTTGTAAGTTGAAGTTATTGACTGTATTTTTCTTTTAAAAAGTATGCTAGAATTCTTAACCTTTAAATTTACAACTTGAGATAACACAAGGATACAACTGATGTGGAGACTAAAGCTAATATCAATGTCAAATATTTTGACTAAATTTTCAAATAATCATACCAAAATAAAAGGTAACATGAAAGAGACAGATGTTATATTTCAAATTACTGATTTGTAAAGGTGAGGTGGACTAGGAAAGAACAGATTCAAGATGCCAGACCCTTCAAGAATAACAGAATGGCTTTAACAGTGAAATGAACAAAAACAAAGCAAGTCCAAAATTAGGATTTATGATACAAAGTCTTCTATTTTATGTAACTTTGGAATAAATTAACCTTTAACATAGATGACCTACCAGAAAAAAACCAAGGAGGAAAATTCCCCTCAGTATTTTTTTTCCACTTGCAAGACCAAATAGTGAGACAACTGAAAAGGGAACAGACATTCAGCTTGCCAGTTCAAAAAAGTATTTTTAATTGTACACTGATTTCCTTCATTAATGATAGCTGGTAATAATCCTTTGTCTTAATATTTATTCCCTCACCCTCCTATCTCAAAACACTCACAAGTGGCAAAGAATAAGTCTCCTAGGTAAGAAATATAGACTATGGTCACATAATAAATAGTGTTATGGTTTAGACAGTTATTTCTTTAAAAAAAAAATTCACTTTCTAGAAAGGAACGAATTATGGACAGTAAAAGAACTACTCTCTAGAAGTTAGGTGCCAGAAACTCCACACTTATTCTTAGAAAAATTGAAGTTAATGAAAGAAAGCACTCTGCAGGCAAAGTGCCATATAAATACTTAATGTTAATAATAACCTTATTTGTGGTTGAGATCTATTATTGGAAAGAACTAAAAGCTGTCCTATAAATCACATAATAATTTTTCTAACTAGTATAGTTTTACATTTGTTTATAGAAAACTAATATAATGTTAATACCATTCCTAATTCAGAATTCTTATTACAGAAAGCATACCAACATATAAGATCCTCTGAATAAAGGAATGCACAAATTGTAGAAAATTACTTTTCCTGTTTTATTTTCATGCATACATGTATATGTCTGTAGCAGATTTTTACCAAGTTTGGGATAAGAGAGGGAGGGGCTACAGTACGACACAGGACAACAAATTATAACTGAATGTTATATAGCACTGAATTAAAAATCTGCTAGCTATTCCCTATCATTATTCCAGAGTCTCACCAGCCACGTCCTCTTGTTGCCATCACTTGGGACTCTGAAGTTCCTTCAACATTCCAAATCCTCCTCCTTTCTTCTGTATTCCAGATTTGCATCCTCTACCCTCTTCATATTTCAGCTTTGCTGACTTTCTTTACCAATCCATTCTGGTAAACCTCACTTATTCAGTAACATTTGTAAGTGCTTTAAAGAAGAAAAATTAAAGAACAATTAATTTTACCTGGGCAGCCTGTTAAATTTGTGCTTGACAAGAGCACACTTCCCATTACACTTCTCACAGGTATACTCAAGTTCTTCTGTCTGTAAAAAGACAAGAGGGAAAAATAAAGTATGAAGTTGAATCAGCATTATCCCATTAAATGCTACTAATCTTCTCTAGTCCTACTACTTCAGTGGCATGACAATTCCGACCAGTTTAATCGTGTCTAGTTACAAACCTTAGTAAATTATGACCTAATCTTCAAAATAATTATAATATCATAACCTATTTGAGAATTTCTGATATCCTTTTTTACCAAGGAAACATCTCAATTTATGACAGTAACTAGATTGTACAGCAGCGGCTTCTCAAACTTGTCCCCATGAATACACAGAACCACTGCCAAGAGTATATCTAGACTTAACATTTGGCCATAGCAGCGATAAGATCACCTTCAGGTTAGGCAGAGTTCCTAGTCTGTTAGGTGTAACTCTACCCTTTTCTTATAATGGAACTCAATCTTCTGGTAACAGCCCACTAAGAACAACTGCTCTAAAAGAACCAAAGTTTGGGGTGGATATCATTACTCAGAGAAAATTGAAATAAGAAATCCTTAAAAAATGGGGGTAAAGATACATAGGAAAAGTTTCATATTCTATGGTAATAACAATAGTAAGGAATAATTAAAACAGAAAGAAAAGCAGAGAATTTATTTTGGGGTGGAGCTAAATGTTCATCATTTAAAGAACAGAAACATTTTTTTAACCTTAGGAAGACAATTCTGCTCATTTGCTACAACAAAATAAGAATCACTATTATAAAGACAAAGGGTAATCTTGGCAAATTTCTATTAATTATAAAAACTGCTACACAACAGGTGCCAGAATATCTATAACAGTATATCACAGACACAAATATTTATTTACAGCTTCAGATAAACATGACTCTTTCTTTGCTGTTTCTAACAGGGTAAATACAACCTAAGGAAAGCAAAGAGTATTTTTTATTGCTCAGCTCTTAGTACACTCACTTATATAGTGGCTCCAATTTTAACCCACCTTACCGAATTTTAGCACATTACTTCTTATGCTTCAAATTAACACTTACAAATAGCTGTTTCTAAGGTTGTCTAAAACACTTGCTGTGGAGTCAAATGTACAATCTACTTAAGCAATCAATGTTCTTCTTCAATGAGTTAAGAATTAGATTTATCAAACTTTTAAAAATAAGTATCATTTATAAATATCTCATTTGTTTTCCCTGAAAGTAATTTTGTCTAAACTCTACCTTAAAGAAACCAACTTTTAATACAATTGTCTATGATATGTAAAATTCAGTTATGTGAAAATACCAAAAGATATTACTTACCCTAAAGAAAAGATCAAGAGAATCTTGAATTGATCGCGGAGGAAGAGGCTTTTTCCTTCGAGGAAGGTCGATGGAGAGGTCATTAAATTGTTCTCTTTTGGGAATAATCTCTCCACATCTGTAAGAATAAAAGAAGACAAATCTAAGCATTCAGAAGCCCAATTGCAATACAAAATAAATACAAATATATTTCAGAAACACTGCTCCCCCACAGAACTTATCAAGTACTGACAGACTATGACTAGGCATAAGAAATATACAACATTTAAGACATGCTCACTTTAACTCTTATTAAATCAACACAGTAAAACCTCAACTGCAAGTATTTGAGTACTTTCTTAAAATGGGAAAAGGCCCCAAGTTACCAGGATCCTTGCATTTTTCAAAAAAGGGAGGAAGCTAGCTTGGTTAGAACAGAATGAGCAAAGGGAAGAGTGGTAGGAGATGACGTCAGAGTTACCTAGGGGAAAGGGATTCTCAAAGACAGATCATGAAGAGTTCTGTACATCTTAGTAAGGATTTCAGCGTTTATTTTAAGGGTTACAGAACGCTGACATAAACTAATTTCCAATTTAAATGGATCACTTTGTGTTTAAACTAGACCACAGAGAAACAAGGACAGAAACACAGAGACCAGTTTAGAAAGAACTGTAACAATCCAGGCAAGAGATGATAGTAGCGTAGTCCAAAGTAGTGGCAGTGGAGGTGGTAAAAAGGGGTCAGACTCTAGATGTATTGTGAAGAGTTGAAATGATTTGCTAACATTATATGTAGATGTGCAAGAGAAAGAAGTTAAGAAATACACCACATTTTTGGAACAGTCATTACTGAGATACGGAAGACTGCAGAAGGTTTTATAAGGAGTATTAAGTACTTCAAAAAAGAAAAAAGATTTATCTATTTTTAGAGAGAGGGGAAGGGAGAGAGAAAGAGAGGGAGAAAAACATCAATGTGTGGTTGCCTCTCACATGTCCCCAAATGGGGACCTGGCCTGCAACCCAGGCAGGTGCCCAGATTGGGAATTGAACTGGTGACCCTTTGGTTCACAGGCTGGTGCTCAATCCACTGAGCCACATCAGCCAGGGCTAACTATTTTAATTTTAGATATTACAAGTTCTTCAAATGAAGAATTTGCAGTTCTTCATATTTGAGAATATATTATTAATATATTGAAATGCCATATAATAATTGAAAACTAGTCAATTAAAAAAAAATAAGTGTTTTGGCAAACTGGCCAAACTAATATACAGGCAGGAGGGAAACAGGCTAAACATGGATAATTACAATGAGGAATAGGGTATACAGAATCTTCCTTCAGCCAGAAACTATTTTGTGTTTTAAGAACTGTCTTAAAGAAAATTACTAATAAAGCAACTAATGCAAGGCCTTTGAGGAGTCAGTGTAGAACTGCAGCTGTGATCCCACAGAACCTTGTAGCTTCCTGGACTTGCCAAACTCCTGGGCCACTGTCAGCCTAGGACGTCAGCCTGGTGTGCTACATCCGATGAGCCATGTCTCTTCATGCACTGGCACACACACCTCAACTGCACACCCGACATGCGGGTGCTGCACAACTGGGTGCCTGACTGACGCTTTTGGCACAGTACAGCAGCCACCACTTTGATGTGGTCTCCCCCCCCCCCTTTTTCTAATTTATTTATTTTTAGAGAGAGGGGAAGGGAAGGAGAAAGAGAGGAAGAGACCGATCACTGTGTGGTTGCCTCTTGTGTGCCCCCAACTGGGGACCTGGCCCGCAATCCAGGCATGTGCCCTGACTGGGAATCGAACTGGCAATCCTTTGGTTCATAGGCTGGTGCTCAGTCCTCTGAGCCACAGCAGCCAGGGCTTTCTCTTTCTATCTTTACCCAAGGACATTTTTTCATTGCTTTTATAGAGAGAGAATGAAGAGAAGAAGGGAGAGAAACACTGACACGAGAGAGAAACATTGACTGGTTGCCTCCTGTACATGCCAGACTGGGGACCAACCTGCAACCTAGGTATGTGCCCTGATTGGGAATAGAACCTGCGAACTTTTAGTTACGGGACAAAACTCCAACCAGGTGAGCCACAGCGGCCTGAGCTTTGATGTGGTCTTCTTTCTTCCTATGCTACTTATGGGCATTTTGATGAGAGGCAACTGAAATTTTCCTATCAGAAGAAATTTGAGCCCTGGCTGCTGTGGCTTAGTGGATTAAGCAACAGCCTGCGAACCAAAGGTCGCTGGTTCGATTCCCAGTTAGGGCACATTGACTAGGTTGCACGCCAGATCCCCAGTTGGGGCACGTGAGAGGCAACCACACATTGATGTTTCTCTCCCTCTTTTTCTCCTTTCCCCTCTCTCTAAAAACAGATAAATAAAAGTAACCTTTTTTAAAAATTAAATAAATAAGTTAATATTTAAAAAAAAAAAAGAAATTTGGTTGGTACTCCCACAATTAAATGAACTAACAATAAAAAACTGCTTCTCTCTCTGACTTGAACAAATTTTGTTTGTAAAATACACTGCAAGAAAGGGAAGGAGAGCTGTTTATCATATTATTGGGCTGGTCAAAAAGTTAGTTTTTTCTGTACAATGGCTCTAGTAGTGCTTAGCTGTCTTTAATGTCATTCGAAATAATTTTGTTAAGATTATATTGTCACAACTGTCAAATCAGCGTGCATTTAAAAAAACTTACCAAATTGTGCAGCCATTTTAATACTAAAGATGAAAGAAAATACGCAAAATTTTTGGCATATTGTGCTTTATTATTTTAAGAAAGGTAAAAACAACTGAAACACAAAAAAAGATGTGTGCAGTGTATGGAGAAGGTGCTGTGACTGATCGAATGTGTTATAAGTGGTTTGCAAAGTTTCTTGGTACTACTGACTTTTTGGCCAAATTATTCTTTGCTGTGGGGATATCTTATGCACTGGGAGATATTTAGCAGCCCCCCTGGCCTCTACCCATTAGAAGCCAATAGCAGGAGACAACGACATATTCAAAATATCCAAATCAAATGTTATCGGTAAAAATGAAAAATGTGTCTTTTATAGAAAAAACTAAACAGACTCTTTGGTCAACCCAATATTAACTGCTGATGGGCTCTCTAGCTTTTACAAGATGGGCTATATTTGTAAGGTCTACACTTTTTCTTTAAAAAATAACTTACTGGAAGGAAAAAGGCTGAAGAAATCACAAAAGAAATGTGGACTAGTGTCCACATTTCACATTGCTGTTCAAAATTCTAGTCAAAAATACTAGAATGCTATAGCTGAAAGAGAACTTAGTGAACACTACCATTTTGAGCAATCTATGAAAAACAGACAAATATGGAAGCCAGAGAACAGAGTCAATATATGGGTGTTGAATAGTTCTTTAAAAAGTTCCAGCACAAATAGAAGAAAAGCAGTATTTAGAGAATAATTTCCTTGAACTAAAGAAAACCCCAAATCTTCAGATGAAAAAGCTCCATCGTATTAAAAGCAAAATTAACAAAAAGTGTCTATACCTAGATATTAACTAGTGAAATTGTAAATTTCCAATAAATAAAAATTTTCAGGAAGAAAAACATTACCCTGAAAATCAGGTTTCTCCTAAGTGACACAGAGTAATGAGATACAACAAAACACTATACATAATATGTTGAGGGTTAAGGCTATAGTGACTGAATAATTCTATATTAAGCCATGTATGAAAGCCACAGAAATAATTCTCACTACATGGGGGATGTGAAGAATTCCACTCTCTTTGAAAAATTGTATTCGGAGATGTACTATCAATAACTAGAAGAGACCTGACCAGTGTGGCTCAGCAGGTTGGGCATCATCTCTCAAAACAAAGGTTCGTCAGTTCGATTCTCAGTCAGGGCACATAACTGGCTTGCAGGTTTGGTCCCCAGTTGGGGCATATGTGAGAGGCAACTAATCAATGTTTCTCTCCTCCTCTTTCTCTCTCCCTCTCTCTAAAAATAAATAAATAAGAGCATTACAGAAGTTAAAATAAGCAACTAATAGGAGTGAGTCATTTCAGGGTAAAAAGAAGTATTCCCAAAGAACTTGATATTCCACACAGTGATTAAAACACACACACAAACACACACATCAAAAAAAGGGCATATCAAAATTAACCACTACCACTAAAGCATATGACAAAACATGTAAATACTCCTTAGTTCTCACCCACCAACCGTTTTTATAAAAGATAATGACATTGAAAAAAGATGTTTGTATCTATGTTTTCCTATGACATAGGAAGAAAGATAAGAATTAAAACCTTCAGGAGAGTATCAATCACTTGTCATAAAGAATTAAAGGAAAAAGAGGTTTCTTGGAGACTACTTACGCTTTACAGATAATGGAGTGCTGAACCTCAAACTCCAAGTTAGTAATAACAGGGCAAGTGTATACTTTAGTGGTTGAAATATCTGGTAAGTTTTCTTCTCCAGGAACAGGTTCAGTCTTCCAAGTTTTATTTAATTTTTCCATATCCTCTTTTAGCTGGTCTAAGCACTGACTTAGAAATTCATGAGCATCCTAAGAAGGCATAATATCTTTAATCAGATAAAAACATTTTTCTGTCTACAATAAGAGAATATCAACATTGATTTATAAAACTGAGCACTTGAAAGTCAATAACATTATATTAAAAAGGTCAAATTTACTCTTAACAATTTACAAACTTTGTAAGAACAAATGATGAATTTTATATTCTTTACTATCAGTGAGAATAGTATGAATAATTGAATCACTTACTTTGTTTTTATTTTAAAGTAATTTTAGCCTTTCTAGCTAAAATAGCCCAAGATGCCGCACTGATAGACCACATATGTATTATTAAAATACGATAAAATACACAGAAGAGTCACAATGAACCTTACCAGAAGTCCTCACGTTTTTCAACCAGTGATGAACATAAAAAACGCAACAAATCTCACTTTAAAATAAAAATCAGGTAATACACTAAAAACACTTCAGGTTCCCCTATCTCTAAAGTTTTTAAAAATAACTGGTACTCACATTCTGCATATAACCAGAGAATCTCTCTGCTGTAGCAGAAATGGCATTTTTAACCTTCTTGAGTAAATCTTTTTTGGTCTCTGAATTACAGATATCTTTTTTGACAAGCAGGTGTGCAAAGCGTCTGGTAAAACAAAAAAGGCCAGTTTAACACATGTTTTACAAAACAGTCAAAGGCATTATATTTTAAAGACTGTTAACATGGCACATAAAATTTTAAGTGACTAAAATTCCATTATTCTGCAATCAATAAGGTAAAAGGTTACTCAGTAAGTACATAACAATTACCTGATAAGTGCATTGTGTGGAATTTTCTTCCATGGGATACCTTGCTTAAGCAAGTCATTTGCAAATGATTGGAGTGAAAACAAGGATTGTAAAATAGCATTCATATAGCAGGTATTTCCCAAGTTGGAGAAGCTGAAAACGAAAAAAATACTTTTGAAGACAACAGTAGTTCCGGAAGTATGTTCACCAGAGCAGAGGTTCTCCAGTATAGCATGTATCAGAATCACCTGGAGGCTTATTAAAATACATATTGCTGGGCCCCAACTACAGAGTTTCTGATTTTGGACCAAGAAGGTGCAAAAACATGCATTTCTAACTGGATCTCAGTTGATGGTAATGCTGCTGGTCTGGCGACCACACTGCATTATAACATTTTAACAATTTAGTTTTATGACAATTTAGTTTTATCTCAAAAAAAATTATACACTTTCAAATGAACACTAAAAAGAACCGGGGCCTGCCCTGGCCAGTGTGGCTCAGTTGCTTGGGCATCAACCTGCAAACCAAAAGGTTTGATTCCTGGTCAGGGTGCATGCCTGGGTTGCCAGTCCAGTCCCCTGGGGTGTGTGTGAAAGGTAACCAATGGATGTTTGTTTCTCACATTGATGTTTCTCGCCCTTTCTCCCTCCCTTCCCTTCTCTCTGAAAATAAAAAAATAAAATCTTAAAAAAAAAATGATGTCTGACTACTCTGTGAAGAAATCTATAAAGATTGTGCATAGCCAGGCATCACATAAAAAAACAAAAACAAAAAACAACCCTTAGCATACAGTTATCTGGCACATAACAAACACTTTAGGTAAGATACTACTATTATTATTAATTATACTATGATCTTACTTTTGTGTTGAATAAAAATATAAGAATGAAGTGACTGGGGAGGATATAAATAAAACTTAGTACTGAAATATCTCAGTAGCAGGATGAAGTGTATGGGACTGGAAATTACTCATTTTCTGCTTTGTGATGAATATTTTAACCGCATACATATATTCAAAGTACAAAAATTGGACCAGATAATGAACTTATTTATGGGTATGATTAATCTTTACTAAATGAGCAAGTATTTTATAACTATACTTAATATGACTCCTTTCATTATTTTTTAAATTACTCAAAACATTCTTCAGTTTTAATCATTTTACAAAAAGAAAACAAAATAATTTACCTACCCCTGTAGTTGCTGTTGGTGAGAGGAAAGGGGTACTCTTGGTTTGTTCCAGCCAGTATAATCTTGATTACACCTCAGTTTTTTAACAGAAAGGGGAGCTGGCTGAGGAAGAAATCCCAAACTTCTTTTGGCAGAGGGAGTTTGGCTTGAAACATTAGTCCTAAAAACAAAAATAGTCAAGAAGAAGGCATAGGTACACGCTTCACCTCCTTGCGCAACCACAGAAAGAATTACAACCAGATCTCAAAACTAATAACACCCAGTACTGTCAGAAAACTGAGCTGTATGAAAGTCAGACAACTACAGATTTAAAGAAGACACATTCATCTAAACAGGTGGGAGGGGCACAGCCACAGAGATGAGCAAAGAAGAGGCAAGGCGTGGAAAGGTGGAGGCACAACGGATGGAAGGGATACCTTGGGATCAAGCAATCCCAGCCCCAGGTCAGACTGCATAGCCCAGGGTTTCAGCACCAGGAAGATAGACCCCCATTACCTCTGGCTGTAAAAACCAGTGGAGGTTGGGGCAACAGAAGGAACTGGGATTTCCCCCACTTAAGGGCCAGGACGGTCTTAGAATGTATGCAAACAGACCCACCCCAAGATTCACCACCAGGGCAGCAGCTGGAAGGGCGCCAGTCAAACACGGGAAAGGGGTGAAGTGACTGGAAATGGGGCTAGTGGAGGGTGAACCACCAGAAGCCAGGCAGTGTCACTGTCCCCTCTCTGAGCCCTTGCCACATAGCCATAAAGCAATGTAGTGGGTTGCCCACCCTGGAAATTACCTAAGGCTCTGCCCCCAACAATTTACAGGTGCCTTTTCTACATAGGCCCCACTAGTAAGACAGGGAGTAAAAGCAGCTCTGCCTAATTCACAGAAACAAACACAGGGAGACTGCCAAATTGGGGAGACAAAGAAATATGGCCCAAATGGAAGAACAGAACGAAATCCCAGAAAAAGAACTAAGCGGAACAGAGAAAGCCAACCTATCCGATGAAGAGTTCAAAACACTGAGTATCAGGATGCTCAGAGAACTCCTTGAGTACAGTAAAAACAGGAAGAAATGAAAGTTATGTTAAGTGAAAAAAATAATAGTCCCCAAGAAACCAACAGACAAGTGAAGGAAGCCAGGATTCAAACCAATGATTTGGAACATGAGGAAGAGATAAACATTCAATCAGAACAAAAAGAAAAAATTCAAAAAAAATGAGGATAGGCTTAGGAACCTCTGGGACATCTCTAAACGTGCCAACGTCCAAATCATAGGGACGTTTTATCCACTAAATGGAGATCATACATTAATTTACCTTATCTTAAAAACATTTGGACAGTTAACTTTTTCCACTATTATGAAAAATGACACAACCAATATTTTACCCAGTCTCCTTGAGAACTTCCTCCAGTTTACATGCTGAGAAGCGAAAACGTTAGAAGTATTTTTAATTTTCCTAGTGTTTTTTTTCCAAAAATTTACCAATAGTGAGTTTTCCATTTCTTACATGGTCTCCCATTACATTGCTACCAACCTAATGAGTGAAATATGATCTCATTGTTATTTTACTTTCCTGATCACTATTGAAGTCAAACATGTTTTTATAATGTAATTGTTTACTCTTCTCTGAATTGCTTTTTGTGTGCCCTTGGATTTTATATTGGGTTCTAAAAGATTTGTAGTTTTTTACATAGTCTATATTCTAATCCTTAGACTACCTATTAGCTAGTGTAAGTTTCAAGTTTTTGCATAGTCAAATTTATCATTTTTAATAGTTTCAATTTTTGTGTCTTATTTAAGAATTATTCTGTAGCATAAGTTCACAGAAATGTTTTCCTGTAATTTCTGTTAGAAGTTTTAAAACCTGTTTTTCCTCGTATTTAGGTCTTTAATCTGCTTGGGTGTTCATTTTTTTGTATGTTGTGAAGCAGGAATAATGATTTGCTTTTTTATAAGAGAAAACTGATGGTTTCCGGACAACTTATCGTCTGGGTAGGCAATCTGTTAGCCCACTGTTTGGTTTTGTTGTTTAAAAAAAAAAAAACTGTGACCCTGGCTGGTGTGGCTCAGTGGATTGAGTGCCAGCCTGTGAACGTAAAGGCTGCCGGTTCAATTCTCAGTGAGGGCACATGCCTGGGTTGTAGGCCAGGTCTTCAGTTGGGGATGTGTGAGAGGCAACCAATCGATGTTTCTCTTGTACATCAATGTTGCGTTCCCTCTATTTCTCCCTTCCTTTCCCCCTCTCTAAAAATAAAAATAAAATCTTTAAAAATTTGTGAAGTAGAATACTTATACAAAAATGTGTATGAAAATCAAATGTTTACCAGTGTGGTATAGGATATCAATAGTAAAAGGAAGTTGCATATGTGCGGTGACAGGTTTATAAAAACTGCACTTTCTGCTCAATTTTGCTGTGAACCTAAAACTGTTTAAAAAATAAGGTTTATTAATTTTTTAAAGAGTGAAATGTGGAGTTTAACAAATTTTTATAAAGCAAATACCTACATAACAATCATTAATGTCAAAAATCCCAAATGCCTCTTCCCAAACACAATGCTGTTCCTCTACCCAGTAAGTTATCATTAGCTTTCTCAGTTTCATTCCTTTCAGTGAATGCACTCCTAAATATTTCTTTGCTCTCAACCTATCAATATCTTTTTATTGCAGTTGTTTCTCTTTTCAATAGCAAACAGATTATTCTTCCTTTAAAATCCAGTCTATCTTTCTCTTTAACTAAAACATTTAGTATATTTATATATATCATTACTGATTTGGGTTAATCACTTAAAAAATTCTTGTCTACTAATTTTGTCATCTGTGTAATTTCTGTGTCAATATTTATTAATTTTTCTCATGATTTTTATTTTCCTGCTTATAAGTATGTCTAGTAATGCTTTCTCAAAGGGCAGACATTGTGAATTTTATCTTGCTGGGTGCTGGATATTTTAGACTTCTATAAACGTTTTTGAATATTGTTCTGAGATGGGGTTAGGTTACCTAGAAACAGTGTGATATTCTGAGTCTTGCTTTTAAGGTTTGTTAATGTGGGACCAGAGCAGCAATTGGTCTAGGTATAGTTTTCCTCACTAATGAGGCAAAACCTTTCTCAGCATTCAAAGTGCTATTCAGAACAGGAACTATGCCTGGTTTTATGTGGACTCCCTAGTATTATTCTCTTAGATCTTTTTGGCTGGTTCTTTCCCTGGCCTTGGCTACTTTTCTCACCTGCATAAGCTGATCAGCACTCAACTGAATACTCAAGGCAGACCCTCTACAGATTTCTGCAATTCTTTTTCAGTGCAGCTTTCCCCTCTGGCGCCTTGTGAATTCTAGCTGCTTTGGTCTCCGTGGACTCCTAGCTCCATTTCCTGAACCAAGGAAGAGCAGAGGGCTCTGCTTGGTTCCCCCTCTGTGTGGCAGCCTGAGAACTTTCTCTAGGAAGGAAGCTGGGGCAGTCATAAGGCTCATTTCATTTCTTTCCCATGTCTCAAGGATCAATGTCCTTCACTCTTCATTTGGGTCTGCTGCATGGGCAACAGCAGACCCTCCATATCACCCTGCCTAGGCTCTGTAGCTTCAGCTTCACTGGAGAGGACACTCCAGCGTCATCGCAAGATGTCGATTCAACACGGGAGGAGACAGATACCGTGTCACTCCCGAGTCGGACTGCACAACCATTCTCGGCTGTGCAGATAGACTCTTTTTTTTTTTTTTTTTTTTTATACTACAGTGGGGTGTTTTATTGAGATACATTGTAGGAGTACAGAGGCGGGGTATCAACAGCAGGGAAGACTTCCAGGAGGAAGGCCACCAGGATCCCACACCAGCAGCGGACAGCTCAACCCCCTCCCCCACCCTGAGAACCCTCTGAACCCTGTCACAAAGTTCCACAAGCTAACGGGAGGTGTCCCAGGTCTGCTGACATGAAAGCGGGACAGAGGCCCCTCTTCGACAGAGACCCCACCAGATAATCCTCCTGTCCCTCCCCCTGCCACCACCCAACACATACGTCCCCACACGCCGTTGTGGACAACAGAGGAAAACTGAGCTCTAGGCCAGCGGTCCGGTCAGGCTCCTCAAAGCAGAGCGACCAGGGAGGGGTTGGGGAGGGGAGTCAGTCTCATTGGCTTTAATGCAAGAGGATTCACGTGGGAGGAGTGGGAACATTACGGCAGAAAAATGGGGGCTGCAGCTGTAGAGAGCCTGGATGAAAGAGGGCTTGGGAGGCAGAAAAGGGGCCAATGAGGCATCAGGTGAGGATGAGGCAGTGAAGGGAAAGGCGTTAAGAAAAAACAAGCAGAGCAGATGGTTCTAATAATGCAGGAACGTCCAGCTGTGCTCCCTGCTCCATCTCCTGCGCTCATGGGCCTACTTGTTGCCCCACATGGCAGCCTTGGAGTACACAGGGGTACGGAGGAAGCGGCTGGACTTCATGTAGGCGGAGATCTTCTTCAGGCCCTCAAAGCGGGTCATGAAGTCCTTCAGGTTTGGGAACGCATCCAGGCACTTGGGCTCAAATATACGCAGCACGTCTAGGACATCATAAGCCAGGAAATCCACATAGGTCAGCTTGTCCCCTGCAAACCAAGACCGCTTCCCCAGAAACTGAGAGAAAAGCTTCAATTTTTCAGGGAGCAGCTTCAAAAACTCAGGCTTCAGTTTCTCAAAGTCAGGGTTGTAGCACGTTCTGATGTGGTACATCCGGATGTCCATAATCTCATTCTCCAAAATGTCCATGCGGATCTCCTCCTCCTCCGTCTCCCCACACAGGTTGTTTTTGCGCGCGAGGTAGCGCAGGATGGCGTTGCTCTGCGTGAGCTTGCGAGCCCCGTCCAGTAAGTAGGGCAGGTTGGGGAAGTCCAGGCCCAGCTTGAATTTTTCACTCAGCCACTGGCTTCTGTCATAGTCGGGAGCGTCCCCCATCGTGTACTTCTTCTCCTCGTAGCTCGAGTCCGTGTACTCCAGGAGCAGGCGGATGGCGTGGGCCAGCCCGCGGATGTCCCAGTAGCCCAAAGTCATGGCCATGGTGCTGGTTTTCCCGCTTTCGCAGATAGACTCTTAAGAAGCTACACCATCGTCTCTCGAGACGGACGGCTGCCGCCGCCGCCGACTCTTCATTTCCAATGTTTCAAGATTCATTGTTTCTTTTTCTTTTTTAAAAGCTAGGTCCTTAGATAATTTTATTTTTTAGAAGACTTTATTTGTGAGAGAGGGGAAGGGAGGGAGAAAGCGAGGGAGAGAAACATCAGTGTGTAATTGCCTCTCAAAGCGCCCAATTGGGGACCTGGCCTGCAATCCAGGCATGTGCCCTGACTGGGAATTGAACCAGCAACTCTTTGGTTCACAGGCTGGCACTCAATCCTCTGAGTCACACCAGCCAGGGAAAGATCCATTGTTTCAAATGATTTGTTCAGTTTCTTAATTGTTTCATGAAGGAGGGCAATCAGTTATTTCATCTTGGCCCGAAGAAAAAGTCATCTTTAACCTTTTAATATGTCTAACTTACTGTGGCCTCCTCTCAAACAAGAAAAGAAACTTAAAATATTTTACTTTTCCTGTATTCTTCCCCACTGCTGTATTCCTTTTTATTGTCTAATATTTTATTAATTCTTTTGCTTTTAGTATTACCATAGCCCCACTTTATAAAAACTATGAAAATGTATTTAGATGTATAAAATAACCCTGGAAGAGTATTAAAATAGTTGCCTCTGGAAAGAGGAAATAAAACTAGGAGTTAGTAAACAAAGGGAGATTTACTTTTCATTGTATGCACACTGTAACTTTTGAAGTTTCTACCATATGCATTTATTACATACAAAAAAACAAATTTGAAAGTATTAAGATTAAAAACTTCGCTTTAAAAATTATTTTGCTCATTACTATCTCTTTTTTTTAAATTTATTTTTAGAGAGGGAATGGAAGGGCAAAAGAAAGGGAGAGAAATATCAATGTGCCTCTTGGAGGCCCCCAACAGGAAATCTGGCTCACAACCCAGGCATGTGCCCTGACTGGGAATTGAACCTGCGACCCTTTGGTTCACAGGCTGGCGGCACTAAATCCACTGAGCCACACCAGCTGGGCTCACTGCTATTTCTTACTTCCACTCCTTCCTTTGTTAATTTTTCTTTCTGATGAACAAATTCTGTTTGTATTACCTAAAAACAACTTATTTGTCTGCATTCTTCAATTACAATTTAGCTGGGTACAGAATTATTTGATGCTACTACTTCACGTCTTCTGTCCCCATTGTTGCTAATGTTAGTCTATTTTACCATTAGGTGGCAGTCTCCTGAGAGCCTTGCAAATTACTCATTATATTCTACAATGTAGGTTTAAAAAAATGTTTTGCTATTTGGCATATGTTAAAGTGGTTTTTCCATATGTGAACTTTCATCATTTTCATATACTATTTCTTTGACAAATTCCTTGCTTTTATTCTCAGTCTTTTTTCCTTGAAATTCTATTAAGAAATGGGAGGGTAGACCAAGGAACCCAATATGTCTCTTAATTTCATTTACATTCACCATCTCTTCTTTGCTGCATTCCATGATCATGCCTGCCTTACCTGCTTAGTAGCTGCCTTAGTGTGGACATCTAATCTGCATAGGACTTTATCTTAGGGGTTTAGAATTCTTGCTCCTATGCAGGTAACATCAAACCAGATACCAATCACTGCAATTTCCATTTCTGTGTATTTGCTCTCTGCTTAGGAAGCATTAGGCAAGCAGCACATTTATGGTTTTGCCTTGATTTGCTAGTACAGAGAGCAGGTCTAGATATATTCAAGTAGCTTCACAGAAGAAACCAAGTTTCTGGTCTGGGGTTATGTTCAGTTCCCAATTTCATGCTACTTTTGAAGAACGAGCCCTAAATATACGACTCCTATCTATGTTTTTCATGTGCCTTATGGAGTCAGCCTTTACTTAATATTAGTTTTCTCACTGATCTTGAAATCTGCACCCTATCTTTGAGTGCAGCTTTGCATTAAAAAAAAATTTTCCCCTCAATCACTGCTATGTGCAATGAATACACTCATTGTATTTTTTAAATACCTCAGGTTCTTTTAAAAGTCTAAGAAACCAAAATAATCCAAGCTTCCTCTCTCTTAAATTCAAATAATTTAGTTACCACTGAAGTTATAAAGTAGTTGACAGATACCATCCAAGGCCTTATACACCTAAATATGTATTATTAAATTCTTTACTTCATTTTAACCACTTTATACAAATATTCAAGATGTGTTTACCACTTTGAATTAAATTCTAGTAAAAACCAAAATATGACTTAATAGGTCATTCATTATATACCATATTTATTATATACCACCATCACCCTCACTTTTTACATTTACCATTGTTCCTCTGCTGCATTCTGTAATCATGCCTCTTGACAAGTACTTAGCAGTTGTCTTATATATTTATATCTACTAAATCTCAAAAAACCTTTTTTTTAAATCTCAAAATTTTAATGTGTATCTATAGACTCAGCAATTAAATTTCTGACTAGCACTTTCCACTAATGTGAAACTTGTTTGTTTTTAAGAAAATGGCTTAACTTTTGGAAGACAGCTTGAAAAATATACAGGCAACAAAGGCAATTTGTTGAGATCTTAATATTTTCATCACTTAGGATAATGGAGAATAAATATACTGGTTTAGAATCTGATCACATTGCTAGTCACAACCTGTGGCCTCAGTACAAATCTTCCTAGAGCTCAGTTTATTCATTTCTTAAAAAATATAAAAAAGAAGAGCTTGAACTAAGACATTTGTAGAGTACTTTCTAACCAAAATTTCATAAGTCTGTGATTCTCCTCAATTTTGTTATTTCAAATTAGGTATTCACTTAAGAGTATACTTAATGATGTAGTAAGCCTTAATAATGTTGATGGTATACCTTACAAAAGCTGATGTGGAAGAGAAGGAAGGGTATTTACACAGTCTATCCCATTATTCAATATTCTGAAGAAGAGAGCTCTTCAAGTTCTTTACAGGGCACATAACCAATGCATACCTGTCTAGATTAGTGCTGCCAGAAGAGTAGTCCTTGGATCCAGATCTGCTACCATAAAAGGATGAGGACTGCAAAGGTAAAAGCCCTATAAAATGAACAAACACAGGGACAATTTAATTCCTAACCAACCACTGAAACCCAATTAATAAAATTATACAATAGGCCTATTTATATTTAACTCTTTTCTCCCTTTCTTTTCATTAGTTATATAAATGTTAAAAGATCAAATACTGTAGAAAAGGTTATAACAGCAAAGAACACTTTCCTGCCCCAAAGCTCCAAAGTTTGCTTCTAATTTCTAACCATTTTTTAAAACTTAAGTTTTTCTGATTTCTTCTGTAACACTAGATACTTTTTCTACTATTTTTTGATTTATTCATTTTGAACAGTATCAGTTGACTCCCTATTAGAAAAAATTAGAAATTTCTCATTTACATCACTCCTACTCTTGCTTACTTCCTTTCAACCAATTATTAGTTGTTACTTTAGTTCTACTACTTATCGTAACTGTAACTTTTAACACTTAAAACTTCTAATTTTGTTCCATGAACCTTATCATTTGACCACTTCCTTCTCTCTCCTCTTCCACATCAACTGCTGTAAGATATGCCTTAATTTCAACATTGTTATGGATTATTACATCTTTAAGTATTCTTTTCTAATTATAGGTTGATTATAGAAGTTGAAAACCAGTAAATAGAGTTTCCATGCTTTTTTACTTCAGAAAAGAGAATTATATTGGATACTTCTTTCTGTAGGAGGTCCAGTATCACAACTCTGAACTGCTAACAGGAGATCATTCCTAGAGTTTTGAACAAATGAATTCTCTTAAAAGTCTGCATTTATCAAAATCATGCCATATTTTAGTTTGCTTGAATTTAATTTCAAGTTGATGTAATATTCAAATGAATAGCTGAATCTCTAAGTAGTTCAGAAGATCACAGATTGTCTAAGTGTAGGAAATACTAACAAAACTTCATTAAGTTTTAACTTTTAGATTTTATAAAATCACAGTACAAAGTAAGTTTAATCAATTCTTTTGGCAATAATTTCAAGATTCTAGAACTTTTAGTAAGTGACAACACTGATAAACTTTAATTTCAACTACCTTGACTCCTTGGATTCATTCTATGGTGACAATGAAAGAGCTTAATTCTAGGCAATTAAATAGGAAAAAAAGGTAAAGTCTAGATTCTCTGTGAACAGAATAAAAGTTCTATTTCTGGTACTTTAAAAGTATTCTAGCAGAGTACTGGATACAAACTGGTGCCTGATAACTAGTAATGAATTATGGAGTATTCCTAAAGAACAGAGAAGTTATGTCCCAGTTTAGGTTCTTATTTCGAGTCTATACATCGTATTATAATAAATGAGTAGCTTATATAAAAACCAAATCCTTACCTGATGTCCTATTTTCTTCTGACTGTTTCAAACTCAGCTGCTTCTCTCTACTGCTGGTTAAATACTTTCTTGAAGGATCTGTCATAGCCTTGTTGTTCCTACAGTTAATAATTTAATTCAATATATATAGGTGTGTAAAGATCTAGTTCTCAATTTTATTTATTTTACTAATTTTCTACTGTATTTTTTCCCATTACTGTTTACCCTCCTCCCCCTAGCAACCGCCACACTGTTGTCCATGTCCGCAATTCTTTTTCCTCAATCCTTCCGCCCCCTCACCTCCCTCAACCCACAGCTGTCATCCTGGTCTCTATCAACGAGTCTGTCCCTATTTTCCTTGTTAGTTCAGTTTTTTCATTAGGTTCCACAAATGAGTGAAATCACTATGGTATTTGTCTTTCTCTGACTGGCTTATTTCTCTTAGCATAATGTTCTCGGTAGTTTTTAATTTTAAATAGCTGTCATTAAAAATTTTACATTTCAAGTGCTGAATTCATGGATTTGCTTGGAAGTTAGGCTAAAAGTGTTAAAAAGTCTCAAGAGGCCAGAGACTTAAGCAAATGAAAATCATGAAAATAAGCTTTCAGTACCAAATCAAAAGCTAATCCAAACCATAACCCTAGTAATTAAGCAAAAATGAAGGAGCATTACCAGAGGCAGCAAGATTACATAGATTTTCTTAGTCAAAAGCAAGAGGTGAAATGATTTACCTACTAAAAGGCCAAAAGAATCAATTAAGAAGTAAACTATTCAAGCTTGATACTAAATAGGTTTAAAAAGTAAAACATAAAAACAAAAAAATTTTTTTAATGTTTTATTGATTACGCCGTTACAAGTTGTCCCAATTTCTTTCTCTGCTCCTCTCCACCCAGTGAACCCCCCTCCCTCCAGTTGCTCCCCCACCCTTTAGTCCATGCCCATTGGTTGTGCATATAGTTCTTCTCAACATCTTCCTGTCTACTTCTCTCTCTCCTACTATGCTTCTTAATTCCTGCATCATCTCCCTCCCTTTCCCCCCTTCCCCCTCCCCGCTGACCTCCCCCCATAATGTTCCCCTAGACTATAATTCTTTTCCCACTCTCGTTGCCTACTTAATTTGCTTTTGTTTTGATTCCCTAGCTTCTGTTGTTGGTTGTTGTGATAGTTTTCATTTTAATGTTCATAGTTTTGATCCTCTTTCTCCTAAACAAGTCCCTTTAACATCTCATATAACAGTGTTTGGATCTGATGAACTCCTTCAGTTTTACTTTGTCCGGAAAGCACTTTCTCTGCCCTTCTATTCTGAATGACAGCTTCGATGGATAGAGTAATTGTGGGTGTAGGTTTTTGCTTTTCATTACTTTGAATATTTCTTGCCTGCAGAGTCCCCTTTGAGAAATCAGCTGATAGTCTAATTGGGACCCCTTTGTACGTAGTTCTCTTCCTCTCTTGCTGCTTTTAAGATTCTCTCTTTATCCTTTTAATTTTTGACCTTTTGATTATAATGTGTCTTGGTGTGGTTCTCCCTGGGTCCAGTTTTTTTTTGGAACTCTCTGTACTTCCTGGACCTGTAAGTCTATTTCCTTCCCCAAGTTAGGGAAGTTCTGCTTCATTATTTTTTCACATAATTTTTCAATTTCTAGATCTTCTTCTTCACCTTCTGGCAACCCTATGATTCGGATGCTGGCCCGCTTATAGCTGTCCCACAGGTTTCTGAGCCTCTCCTCATTTTCCTCACATTTTGTTTCCTCTTTCTGCACAGGTTGACTGTTTGTTCCTTCCCAATGTTCCAATTTGTTGATTTGATCCCTGGTTTTCCTTCCCTCAACACTTGTTTTATATGTGTTTTCGTTCATTTCAGCAGGACTAGCCTTCATTCCTTCCCTGTCTTGATTAAGTCTTGCTGTTATTTCTGTAATCTGTCTTATAACTATAGCTCTGAACTGAGCCTCAGAAAGGTTATCTATTTGTTCGTCCGTTAATTCATGTATTTGTTTTCTGGTCAGCTATGTGATTGGGATCTCTATCATTAACCCTGCCACCCTGGCAGTTTTTTGCTTTGTGGGCAGGGCTGTCACACCTACTACGCTGTAGGGGGCGGAACCCTGTGTACTAGTCACTACTGGGCGCATCTTCTCACCACACTGTGGCGCTTTGTGTGGGGCGGGGGGTCCAAGATGGATTCCTGCCATTCTTTTCTCTTCTGAGAGACTGGGAGCCTCCTCCTCCGTCCCCACGCCCTCTGGGCCTCACAGTCCAAGGTAATGGGGGTGTCTGCCTTCCCCAGAATTGGAATTGAAGGTGACGGGTCTGGTCTGCAGCTGGGGGTGCTCCCAGGCGCTTCTCGCCTCCCCTTAAATATGGGTGTATGTGCTTACCGCAGTCCCGCTGCCCGTCGCTACAGCTGCCACAACCAGCACAGCTTGGCTTCTCCACCCCAGCTTTGCCCCTCCTACCCATCTGGATGAGCACCACTTGTTTATAACTTCATATGTTTAACTTCCATGTAGCTTTATTTTCTAGAACTTCTGGTTATTTCTGGTTTTGCAGTAGTTGTAGTCCTTCTTAGTTGTGGAGGGGGACGGAGCGTGTCTAGGCCTCCATCTTGGCCGGAAGTCCAAAAATGTTCTTATAGCTTATAGATTTGAAATACTATTTACTAAATGTCAACGTCACTTAAATTCTAGTGATTAAACTATTTTAAGTTCATGAACACAAAGTTAAAATTTATTAAGCCCCATTTCTCTATTATTCCCAAATACCTAGACCTATATAAAGAGTGGGTCCATTCAGATAAATGCTCATGCTTTGATTAGAAGTGCTTACTTTAGGAGAACCATCATGAATAAAGCCTGTACCAGACAGATTATATGCTCCATCCAAATTCCCTCTGTATCCCCTCTTTCATACTAATTTAGGTATGTCTTTAATAGCAGTGCCTAGGGATATCCCTAATAATATTCTTTATTTTGGTTTCCTTAAGGAGTAGTCTGAGATCACACTAATGCCTTGTATCCTGTACTTCAATGTCTTGCTCACCTCATTCCCCTCTTGATTTCCCCTGGAATATTTCCTTAATAAATCACTTGCACACTAATCTCTATTTGAGGGTCTGCTTTCTGGAGAACTTGATTTTCAGCAGCTAGAACTAGGAAGCACACTAGGAGGACAGGATTCTGGAATTGGATCCCTTGTTTGTCAGTGGCAACAGAAATCCCATTGCTGATCATAACACCGCTGTTATTCACAGTGTGTATCTGTACAGAATTGGGATGGGACAGAATGTAAGAAAATATGGCTTATGCATCTTTAAAAAACAAAGAAATGTTATAGATGGCACAATGAATCTTTCTGGAGTTAGAGAAATGTTCTAAAACTGGATCACAGTGATGACTGCACAACTCAATAAATTTACCAAAAATCATTGAATTATACATTTAAAACAAGTGAATTTTTATGGTACATAAAATGTAACTTGATAAAATGTCCCAAGTTATTTCCCTTCTTATATCCAAGTCATCCCCCTTCCCATCAAGAAATGCAGTCTTTTTCCTAACGGAGTTGGCCTTGTGATTTCTTTTACCCAAAAGAATGTTACAGACATAACAGTGTGTAACTCCTGATCTTACCTTGCAAATTTCCACTCACTCTCTTGGAACCCTGCCACTGCTATGTAATAATTCCAAGTTAAGCTTGGAGAGATACATAGACAATCACCCTCATCACTCCCAACCACTAGCCGGCCAATGGCCAGTCATACAAATGAGGACACACGGAGATGGGCAGAGAGGGGCTGAGATGCAGTGTGGAATGAAAAGGTGGCAGAATGGCCAGGCCCACATTTATGCGTGGTGGGTAAAAATCGGGAGGGATAGCAAGTCCCAGGCAAGACCATAGCGCAGGGTTCCAGCACCAGGAAGATAAATCCCCGTAACTTCTGGCTGTAAAAAGCAGTGGGGTACAACAAAGGAAAACATCAACAAAATAAAAAGACAAACCACAGAATTCGAGAACATATTTGCTGGTATATCTGATAAGGGGATAATATCCTAAATTTATAAAGTACTTACAACGCTCAACACCAACACCCTCCCCCTCAAAAAAAAAAAAAAAAAAAAAATTAAAAAATGGGCAAAGGACCTGAACACACACGTCTCCAAAGAGGACATACAGATGGCCAATAGACACATGAAAAGATACCCAACATCACTATCATCAGAGAAATGCAAATAAAAACTAAAATGAGATAGCATCTCACACTGTCAGAATGGATATCATCAATAAATCAACAAACAACAAGTACTGGCGAGGATGTGGAGAAAGGGGAATCCTTTTGCACTGTTGGTGGGGATGCAGACTGGAAAGCAATGTGGAGATACCTCAAAAAATTAAAAACGGAATTGCCTTAAGACCCAGAGATCCCACTTCTGGGAATATATCTGAAGGAACCCAAAACACTGATTTGAAAGAACATAAGCATCTCTATGTTCACTGCAGCCTTATTTACAATTGCCAAGATATGGAAGCAACCCAAGTGTCCATCAATAGATGAGTGGATCAAACATTTGGGACATTTACACAAGGGAATTCTCCTCGGCCTTAAAAAAAAAAAAAAAAAAGAAGAAAATTTTACCCTTTGCAACAGTATGAGAGAGAACATTATACTAAGTGAAATAAGCCAGTCAGAGAAAGACAAATACCATATGATTTCACTGACATATGTGGAATCTAATAAACAAACTGAACTAATAAGCAAAACAAAGACAGACTCATAGAGCAGATGATAGCTAGTGGTGGTGGAGTATCAGGGGGTGGAAGGATTGAGCAAAAAAGAAAAAAGACTCATGGACAACAGTGTAATAATAGTTGGGGGGAGGGGGTATAAGGGGACTATATCTTAAAAGCACTAAGAGAAAAGCAGAGTTACCTACAAAGGAGCTCCCATAAGACTGTCAGTTGATTTCTCCAAAGAAACTTTGCAGGCAAGAAGGGGCTGGCAAGAAGTATTCAAAGTGTTGAAAAGCAAGAACATACAACTAAGATTAATCTGTCTGGCAAAGCTATCACTTAGAATGAAAGGGCCGATGAAGTGCTTCCCAGACAAAGTAAACCTAAAGGAATTCATCATCACCAAGTCATTATTACATGAACTGTTAATGGGACTTATTTAAGAAAAACTATGAACATTAAAATGGCAACAAATTCACAACTAGCAACAAATGAATCTAAAAAACAAACTAAGCAAACAAGCAGAACAGGAACAGAATCATAGATATGGAGATCATCTGGAGGGTTATCAGCTAGGAGGAAGAAGGGGGAAAGTGGGGCAAAAGGTGCAGGGATTAAGAAGCATAAATTAGGAGGCAGAAAATAGACAGGAAAATGTTAAGAACAGTATAGGAAATGGAGAAGCCAAAGACCTTATATGCACTACTCATAGACATCAACTAAGGACAAGGATTGCTGGAGGGAATGGGGGTATTGAGTGGAAGGGGGCAAAGGGGAAAAATTGGGACAACTGTAATAGCATTATCAATACCTTATATTTTAAAAAAAAGATCTTATTTGAGACCAATAAATTGGGCAAAAACTAGCCAGCTTGCAAGCATTGTGCCAATGACCTAGAATTGCAATTGTCTGGTAATTTGAGACCATCTGGGACCAAAGAAAATCCAATTGCTTCTGATTCTCAAACTGTGGCAGTAAGAGGTAAATGGAAAAGTAGTTTTGTGAGAAAACTTTGATGTTAATATTAGGGGAAACTGGGTGAGAGGTACACAGGAACATCCCATTTTATATTTCTAACTTTTCTGTAAATCTAAAATTATTCCCAAATTAAAGTTTTATTAATACAATCAAGCAAAAATAAAAACAAACAAAAAAAACCCCAAAATATTGTTCTACCTTTATAGAAAGGTCTAGATTTCTAGACTCTTATTCCAGAACAGCACGATCGTGAAGCAGACTACAAAAGCTACATCGCCCCAAAGAACAGTTTCCAAGGCCCTCAGCTATGGCCCTAAAATATAACAAAGAAAACCTACCAGAAGACAAAGCCAGGAGTCATGTGGAGACAATGAACAAGGGTTTCTCCCAGAGGAGAAAACAGAGACCGCTACATGGGCTAATCAAGAATTTACTCCCCTGCCTTCACAATTTCTACCTAGCAAGTTTTTATTGGTGCTATCGATCAGTGACTCCTCCAGTTTCCTATTATCGTCTTTTCCAAATGTTAAATTTTTATTGTGGGTATCCTATGCCTACTCCATCAATGTATAGGCATACCTCATTTTATTACTCTTTGCAGACACTGCCTTTTTGTTTTACGAATTGAAGGCAAGATCTTCTGCCAGTAAAAAGACTGTGACCCACTAAAAGTTCAGATAATTGTTAGCATCTTTTAGCAATAAAATATTTTAATTAGGGTGTGTGTATATATATATATACACATATATATATGACATAATGCTATAGCACACTTACTATAGTGTAAACATATGCACTGGTAAACAAAAAAAATTGTGTAATTTTATTGCGGTATTTCCTTTACTGCAGATATGCCTGTATGATGATATGTGTATGGAGATGGGAGAGGGAAATGCAGATTAACTTGCCTTTTTGTTTTTAGGTATCACATCATAAGTCTCACGGTCCAAAAAAAGCATACCTGGACCTTATGTAGAGGGCTGCACATCACTTAGAGATCCTGGACTTGGATCCTAGACTTGGATACAAGAACTAAATGAGACTTGGAGTCTGTCTCCATTAGGATGAGGGTAACAGTGTTCTCTATGTACGGGAAAGTAACCAACAGTGTTATTTCTGTGGCTCGAGGGTTAAACTACAGCAGCTTGTTAGCTGTCTCCAAATAATCCCTGTACTCTTCTGCTATAATAAAATTTCAGCTAGGCATATTTACCAGATTTTCTTATAACTTAATGTAACCTTATGAGTAAATACTGGTCAATGTGTTATACATAAAAGTAGTGTGGCCCTGGCTGGGTAGTTCAGTTGGTTATAGTGTTGTCCCAATACTCCAAGGTTGCAGGTTCAATCCCCGGTCAGGGTACATACAGGAAGCAACCAATAAATGCATAAGTAAGTGGAACAACAAAACTGATGCTTCTCTCTGTCCCCTCCTCTCAACCTCTCTCTGAAATCAATCAATTTTTTTTTTTTAAAGTAGTGTGTACAATTGCATAATTTACAGCCTTCAGAAAGCAGTATGCCCTCCCTTTCCTTCTTCCTTCCTACCAATAGGAATGCAGACATGAGAGGGCTGAAGCAGCTACCTTGGTTGACAAAATGGAAGCTACTTATTAAGGACTGTGTGGATCAACAAAATAAAAGGAATCTGAGTCCATGGTGATCGTAATTTCAGATACCACACCAGTCCTATTACTATCCAATGTTTTACATCTACTACAGCAGCAAAACAAAGATCCCAATTAATATAGAAAGTTTCTCCGGCTTTTTCCCACTTCCTTTATGATGACCCTCTTGATCTTGAATACCAGTTAACTATCAACTGATTTTTGTTAAGATGTCAATTGAGGTAATAACTAAGTAATAAGTTTTCTCCCCTTAGGGGAAAAAAAAAGACCCTCCCACGAGAAAGAAGAAAATGTGAGCTTGTGCCTGTCCTGTTGTAGGTGTTTACTCTTCTGTTCAACCCAGAAAATAGTTCTAAAAGATTGATGCTCCATGCCTAGAACCTATGTAGGGTTTATATCCTTTTATCCCTAAGCTAAATTTTCACATGAACAAGATAAAGAAATTTTTATAGGTAAAGGGAAGAGAGAAAGAAGGGGTTCATACTAAAAGGACAGCAAGAAACATTTAGATTTTTTCAGCTCTATTCTTCCTCTAAGTACTGAAGAATTTTTTTTTTTTTTTAAGCTGCAATGAAATGATCAAAGTAATAGCATTGGCCAAATCCTCTCGCTATTGAGCCTACAATCTATTATCACCAAAATGCTTTAAATTCTTCTCTTCTATCTTTGGAATTCCCATAAATCGAATAATATTCCCTAGTGGTTGTAATTACCAACATAAGAAACATTGATCTGAGGCCTTAAAGTTCTTAAAGCAACTTACGATGACGAATCATTTTCCTTAGGGTAATCTTCATTCAACTCTGAGCCAGACAGCATTCTTTTCCTCTTTTCAGTTCTATAGAGAACAGAAAAAAAGATGTTATTTTTAAAAGCCATAATTCATACCATTAAAAAGTATAAACCAACACACACAAGGACAGGAACTGTGACTATTGCTGTCTAATTCTCTACACCACAGTTAAATTAACATTCTGTATATCTGCATGCTCAATACATGTCATTGACATAAACCACATTAAGACAGATACTAATCATCTACCAAAATGCATGCGATACTTTCTTCTTCTAACTCGCTTTACTCATTGGACAATCTTCTTCTTTTTCTCAAATTACTGATCTTTCTAAAAGACATTTACAAACAGGTATAGCTAATGACTAAGAGAGAAAAAAACCGCCTCTCATACCTATTTTCTAATAACCCTGATCTAAGAGGTGTTGATGCAGATGTCAAAGAGGGAATCGTCCAGGGGACAGTTATTCCACTTCCTGCTGCAGTTTTAATCGATCCTCTAACTGGATTAACAAGAACTTTTCGAAGTGGAGTATCATCTTTAGTTTCCAAACTTCCTCTTTTTGAACAAGCCTGTAAGAATAAAGTTCGAGATAGCAAATCTTCAAATTAATTGGCATACTTTTAGACCAGTGATTCTCAAGTAAGGAACTTTGAAAAAATACCGACAACTAGAGACCCATCTCCAGATATTCTAAGCTGATTAGTCTGGAATGAAATCCATTCATCATCATTTTTTTAAAGCACTGGAGTGATTCTAATGTATGGTGTCATAAATTAAACAACACTTTTTCCCCTGTAGTACTCTTGTAAACTTAAATATTCCACAGAGTATCTAGAGGAAGAAAGGAATTTTCTGTGAATTACTGATTTGAAAAAAAAAGTTCACATACACAAGACATGGTTCTAGTGACCAGCAAGAAAAGAAATTTTTGAGAGGAAAAAATATAATATAATTATGATAAAGTGATGTGTGTGCTATGTGTTGTTGAGTAGTCTCCAATTCCTGGTGACTCTGTAAGTGACATCCACAATGTCCTGTCCTCACTGCCCTGCTCAGCTTCTGTAGGTAGACACATGCTCATGACTTCTTTCATGATGTTAATCCATCTCATTTTTGTCTTTCTCTTTTCCTGCTGCCTTCTATTTTTCCCAGTATTACTGTCTTAAAGTGAGGTAGATGTGACAAAAAGGAGCAACAATGACATCTGGTTGCCACAATTTAAATGCCAAGTCACATGTACTTCATACGACATTTGAAGGGAGTCCAGTTTGGAAGACTGAAACAAATGTATGTAATGATAAGGAAAATGAGAGTGAAATAGATTACTGGCAGATGTTGAATCAGAAAGTCTACTACCCTAAAGACACAGCAAAAACATTTAGAGAGAAACAGCAATTAAAATAATACATAATGGGGCAAAAGTAGGTTTACAGTTGTTTGTATGGAAAATAATAATAAATAATAACACAAGAATATACTTTGTGTTTCACATACTCACAACTGTAAACCTCCTTTTGCCACACCCTGTATTAGCTGGGAAATAGTGCTTTTGACCAGCATTCTGCCACATAAGTTTCATAATTTATTATGAAGAGCTATGAAAATTATTTCTCTATGAAAGGTATTTCTAATAACTTTCTACAAAATTACAATCTTAGGAAAGAAAAAATCAGAAGTCATCTTTATGAACAATTTAAAAATATTTTCAAATGGGTGATACATTCTCAAGATTCAAAAATCAAAATACTATTAAAAAAACCATACACTGAGAAGTCTCATTATCACCCCAAATCATCCACCCCAGTTCTTCCACTTCCCCTCCTCCTACCACTTATAAACCAATATTTATCCGTACTATGTACAATACCTTAATTCTCACTCTTCCTTTTTTACTTACTGCTAGTCACAACCCACAAAATTGATTTTATAATCCCAGTAAAGAGAACTGTTATCTGTAAAGTATAAATATTTTCTTCTGCTATACATGGTGATATGGGGTTGGCCAAAAAGTCCATTTAGTTTTTTCCGTAAAATATATGACACATTTTTCATTATCACCAATAGCTTTTATTGATTTGGATATTTTGAATATGTCAGCTATCTCCCACGTGGTATAACGCTGATTTTCTCAATTTGATGGCTATCAATTTCAACTGGTCTACCCGACCATGCAGTATCATCCAGAGAAAAATCTCCAGCATGAAACTACTTTTGACATGTTCGATTAGTCACAGCACCTTCTCCATACACTGCACAAATCTTTTTTTGCATTTCAGTTGTGTTTTTACCTTTCTTGAAATAATAAAGCATAACATGCTGAAAAAGCTGTGTATTTTCTTTCATCTTCAGTATTAAAATGGCTATACAAAAATTCACCAATTTTGATAAGTTGTTTTTTAAATGTATGCGTATACAACAGCTGTCACAATACAATCTAAAAATATAGTTTTGAATGAAGTTAGACATTTTATGAAAAAACAAACTTTTTGGCCAACCCAATACTTACACATTTAAATATTCCAACAGTTTAAATTTATACCTATAAATGGATGAATCTCAAAATAATTATGCTGAGTGAAAAAGCCAGACAATAAATATTACACATTGATCCCATGTATATAAACTCTAGAACATGCAAATTAATCTATAATGACAGAACACGAATCAGCTGTGGCTTATGGATAGGAGCCAGAGAGGGAGAGAACTATAATTTATTAAATGTCAATTATACCTCAACTAAAATGTTAAAAAAAAACCATCCTATAAAAAAAGGAGCTAACAAAAATGAAATCTTATTGTTCATTCCAGTAAATGGACTAAAAAATAACCTCTTGGCACAGAATAGAATTAATCAGAATCAAAGTTTCTCTTTATGCCTCGCTTCCCTTTGTAAAACAAATTAAAAGACATAGGACAGCTCAACTGCACTAGTGCACAGCAAATCTCATGAATGCCTGAATAGTATTTATGAAAAGAAAATGATTTAAAAAGCAAAGAGAAGATTTCAACAAGAGTCTAGTATCAGCGTGTAGGGGCAAAATTCATAACGTAGAACAGACACAGAGCATCACAGAAATAGCAGCAGCAAACATTGGGTAGTTAGCATATGGTATTGTGGACTAAGAACTTTACAAGCATTATCTCATGGCAACCCTTAAAACATTACTGCTGTCTCAATTTAACAGATGGGTACTAAGACTCAGGATACTTCAGGAACTTCTCCAGTGACCCAGAGCACCAAGTCTCAAACCCACATTTAACTCCTAAACTAAGCTTTAAAAAACTACACTGAAGTTCATAATGATGACCATGAGACCCTGAGCAAAGGTTAAATTGTGTTCAGTAAAACTGTATGTAAGAAATGAAGACGTGTGACAAATTTTAGAAATACTTATATAAAAATAGTTGGAGACTGAGATAACTAAAATGGTAAATTTTAGGTATGAGGAAAATACCCTTGTAACAATGCTAGATTAGGCACTACAATCTAAATTCTACTTCTTGCAATTACCTTACATAATGTCTACGATTATCATTTTTTTCCTAAAAATCTTCAAATGAACATACCTGATTATCCGAGTAAGAAAGCTGCCTGTTGGTTTCCTTCTGTGAGGTTCTGCTGCCCAGAATAGCTCCAAAACTACCAGACCCCTGAGGTTTCATGGCTGGTGCAAAAACAAACAAACACACGCCCAAATCACTTATTTTAATAGAGACTTGTCATTATTATTATATAATATTGCAAAAATAAATCAAGTGCTTATTAACCAATTTTTTCTGAATAGAAAGAACATCTGATATAAATAGTAATTAAAATTTAGAGCTGACCTCAAGCAAAAAAATTAAATAACATGCAAACATTTGGGAACACATAATAGAGAAATAGAACTTTAAATGCAAAATAAAAATGCTAGAAATACTCCTGTATCAATATTTGGTAATTAGTACTGTGTCTATGGCATGAACACTGACAATGGATGCCAAGAAAACATGTTGAACCAGTGACAGATACATTTCCAACAATGTTACCTGAAGCATTCTCTGTAAGTTCGGCAAGCGGGATACATGGGGTTTATTCCAAATAAATCATTGCTAGTTTAAAGAACATGCAAAACACTGCACAAATATGAATTTGTAAAAGTTTCTTATACTTTAGTCAACTCCCATTAGATCATTTGGAATGTTTTAATTTTTAAAAATTGAAAATAATGCTGAACATTCTTTCACATCTCTTGTACTAATGGTACGCTTTTTGTAGGATAAACTCCTTCACACTAAGAATTGCTGTGTTAAAAGGATGCTCTGGCTAGGACTCACAGTATTATGCTGTATAGAAGAAGTAGTTAGAGAAGACACCCTTGTCTTGTTCCTGATTCCAGAAGAAAATATTTTAGTTTTTCATCATTGTGATGTTAGTGTGCTTTCACATCTGACACTTATAATTGAGGTAGTTTCCTTCTATTCCTAGTTTATAATTTTATCATGGAAGGGTGCTGAGTTTCATCAAATGCTTTTTCTACATCAAGATGATCACGTGGTTTTTGTCCTTCATTTTCTTAGTTTGGTGTATTACACTGATTGATTTTTTTCATATCTTAAACCATCCTTGCGTTACAAAAATAAGTTCCACTTGGTCATGGAGTGTAATCCTTTTAATGTGCTGCTGAATTTGGTCTGCTAGTATTTTGTTGAGGATTTCTGCATAAATATTTACCCAGGATATTGGTCTGGAGTCTAGTAATATTCTTTTCTAACTGCTAATGTCAGTCTTTGGGAAAATTAGTGCTCACCTGCATTAAGTCTGTTTTGATGGACTGCATCTAGAAACAACCTCATTTCCTCCGCATCCTTACTTGGTACTTTGTCAATAGACAAGAAGCTGTTATCTTGCAGCGTTAACATTAAGCGGCTTTGTTTTGCTCCACTGGGTCGAAGTACCACATTTTTAATGTTATGACTTAGCTGATCAACAAAAAAGAAAAACGATATCATTAAAACATATGATAATGAAGTATATATATATAATAGGTTGTATGACAAATATTAAACTTTATACTTTCTAAGTTACATTTCTTACTCTTACCCACATTGTTTTTCTTCCCCCAACCAAAAATAGATTCTATTTCTTGACACATATAAATCAAAGATTTCACCTTTAGGAAAGGCAAACACATAGTATTAACATTTATTTTACACTGTAATCCTAGCAGTCTTGTTTTTATGGTAGGGAACTGCGTATTTTCAGGTATAGGTATAAAGTTTTAGAAACTAGTGAGTTAATTTTCAGAGTCTGGTTGGCTACACCATTATCAGTTTAGAAAGCCAGAGTGGATTAGAGGCTTTTTCTTTTAAACAAAAGCTTGTAAGATATCTGGCAAATGGTTTAAGTAGCTCTGATGTAAAAAAGATGTATTAATTCAAAGTATAATCCTCAAAAGAATTCCACTGCACAAACACACATTGAAATAAAACTTGACCAGTGTAAGTACATCTTTGTTTCTTTTTTAACTGTCTAGGCACGCTCATTTAACTTTTATTCAATCACAAAGAACATGAACACCCTGGAACTATCTTAGCTTTCTTCTTCCACTCCCCAGAACTGGTTCAGTAACTTGTCTTAATACTGCTCCAGATTCTGGATATGTACTATGAAGTGATAGCTTTTCTATTCTCTTGGCTGAAGTTTTTCCAAAACTAAATTAATACATTTTGCCATTTCTTTATTATCTAATAATTCCTGCCCATCAGGCATCCTTATTCTTTAACATTCCCCCTCAGCAGGCATACACAAAAGTTTCTAAAGCTGCCTTTTGCTGAAGATACACTCTCTGAACAGCATAAAAAGGGAAGTAATAGCATTTCATAATTCTTTTTAATTAGGAAAAATTGACCTTTGTCAATTTTTATAAGAATGAAAAAACAATTTTACCAAACTTAATTTGTATTTAAATTTTAAGTGATATATGGTATTAAATTCATGACCTTGAGTAGAAATTTTATCATAAAACACAGTAACTAGTTTCAGATGCTGTAACTCCAAAATATAAATGAACAGTATGGCATCAAAAGGAAAACAGATCACATAAACCCATTATTTCAGTCAATATACCACTTTTAAAAAATGAAAGTTAAATATAAGGAGAAACATCTGTTCATTAACCAACAAGGCGAAAATTCCCTTGAACTTGACCACTTCACTAAATGAAAAAATTAGCCCCACAATTTTTGTAATCACCCATATGGTGAAGCTTCCCAACTCTTATCTCTAAGAGCACATCTCTCTGCTGGAGCCCAGTCCCATTCACCTAATGCACACTAGACACAAATATCTGAATGACTGATACTTCAAACAACCCAGTCCCCCATCTCCTCTGCTCCCTATCACAGAGGACAATAAGGAGACTGCCATCCACTCAAAAACTTGGGAATCTCCCCCAGACTCTTTTCTCTCTCATTCCCCCCGCCCAAATATGATGAATTAAGACTTCTTAAAATCACTTCAAAATCTACCCTTTCCTCCTCTTGCTTCTCCCACTATCTTTTCCTTTGTTCAGGACTTTCATTCCTAAACTTCCACAATAACATCCTACATGTCCTTATTCTCCTACTATCTCTTGAAATAAAGCCATCTGTTTGGCCTTCAAATAAAAATGAACTCAAGAGTCTTGGCTCCTTAGAATCAAGTTCCCCTTGGTATGACAAAAATATATTTCAAGATCTGGTTCCTATCTAGCTCTTCAGCCTCTATTTCTGCTACTCCCTACTGACCACTTATTTTAATCATCCTTGAAAGGTCCATACCACCACTGGCAGGATTAGTTAGAAAGTAAACATTAAGATAACACTAAGTCCTACTAACAGCAAGGTGCCTTGTTAGCGCTGTAGGTAGCACGTCAGACTCATAAAACTAACAGCAAATAATGATGAATCTATCATATATATTAAAGGAAAAAAAAATTACCAAAGTTATCCTAATGTGGTTTTTAAAATAGTTTAGACAGACACTATCAAAAACTCAGTTTCTCTCATTTTCTTCCCACCAGCTTTCAATAGTGGTGACTACTTCCTGTTCTTTATTATACATTATCTGTAATGCTGCTGAATAATTTATAAAATATGAACATAAAATTATCAGTGTCCTGGAAATAAAAAACAAGAAAAATTAATCTAGTAGGAAGGCTATTGTTATAAAGGCTGTGATTAAAGATCTACTCCAAATCAAAGTTTGGTAATACCTGAAATATCCTTGGAATTCCTCCAGTATTGTAGTGAACTACTAGGCTAACTTTATTCTCTTTTTCCACAATTTCAAAGGATCCTTCTTTCCATTTTGTAATCCCAGTCTGCATACTTCGAATTCTGATGGGACCATGTATCTTCAGATGAGACATACTTTCTTTAAAAATAAATTGCTTCTAGCCAAATTATAAAGCAAAAATATACCTTCACCTGACAGGTTCTGAGGAAGAAATAGAAAATAAAAAATTAGAACTTATTACTGATAAAATAAAAGTTTGAAAGAGAAGAATTAATGAACTCTTTGTGTCCTTTTATGAATTTCCATACATGATATTTTATTAAACATTCTCAAAGGTCTTGATTAGCTGGATGGCACAGGTAAGAAAGACAGCCAAAGCAATCACTGATATTGAGTATATGAATCTAACCAACATTTAGTTCTTCCGTACACATTCTCTTCTTTGCTATGTGTCCAGCATCTGCATCTATTATTGCCTAATTTTACATTTTGCACCAGTAACAAATCATTTTGCTGCCATTAAAAAGTGATGCCAAACAGGACTAATGAAGACTCCATTCTCAATGTGACCCACTTTTACATTCCCTCATGAATGCTAAAGTCTTAAGTTTCAAATATAAGTAAAAAAATATTTTCAGTCAGCTGACTCCATTTCTTAGAATAGAATTCCTCCCAAAATAGCAAATCATATCCCTAAGTAGGCATGTATAGAAGACATTAAATGAACACAAAACAGTAAGAATAATCAAATTATGGCAGTTTAACTTCCAGAATTATTTGAGAAAATAATTTATTTTCCAGAGAAAACAAACTAACAATAAAACCTCTCTTCCTAAAAACCACCTTTCATTTATGTTTAATATTACCATTCCTGGAAAGATTCTTTACCCATTTTACCCATGACAAATATTCGACTTTCCCAAATGAACTTCTAATACTTAAAAATGACTTACAACAATACTGTCTGAGACTCTTCAAACTAACCTATCAAATGTCAAACAAGTACAATTCTAGGAATAGCACAGAATGCTATCAAATAGTGTGTGTATTATACAATACTTCCATATACCTTCTAGATATCTTTATGATGAACTGCAAGTCAAATCGTATCACATACAATGTTAAAACAAACTTTATTTAAAACAATTTTATTTATACTTTTCAAAGCTCTAAAAGTACTGCCTCTAATATAGCTTCTCGCTTATAATTTAATAAATTAGAAATCATTAAATTTTGCATCTGCCAAAACAGCTTAACTAGAAAAGCTTTAAAAATATATATACAAAGGAAAAACATACTAGTTACAGATATCAGGAACCACCTCTGTCACTTAACCAATTTGTAACTTATCTTTTCTAACCATTAGTTTTCTCAATTATAAAAGAGGAATGCTATAATGTTGCAGAATTAAATAAAATAACACACATTAGGAACTCAATATATGAATGAAAATTGAATGAAATTAGTGTCCATGTTTTGGATTTATTCCTTGTCTGCAAAACCTCTTTCTCCAAAGACGCCAGATTAATAAATTAACAGGGGTTACCAATTCAACTGCCTGTAGGGGCTAGAAAGGTTACACAAATGACTTAAGGCAGGCAAAATATGAAAACTGCTATTCAAATTTAGCCAATTTTATCATGTGAAAATAGTTCACCTAGCATTGACAGATCACCTAATTTTTCAAAAAAGAAAGAAAGAAAAAAAAGACATTAAATTTTTAGGTAAAACTGCTTGTTTAAAATTATGGGCAATGAATTAAAAGTTATTTTTAAAAGCTATAAATCAAACAAAACCCACCTGTAGGCAGGGTACAGCCTGGGGACCACAATTCGAGGCTTTTATATATTGTACATCAAATAACTGGGAATAAAATTTAAAAAGAAATGTGAAAACACTTTGAATAGTTAAAAGGTGTTACGCATTTTAAGTCTTCTATTATTATTCACTTATCTCATCAATTTTTTTGAGTGCCCACTGTGGTCAGATTTAGAGAGTATAATTTGCTGGGTATACAAATCCATCAAACTATTGTAATAGAGTCCGCTACTGTTAACACATTTTGCTAAAACCAGTAACTACAGAATTTTGGGTCAGCAATGTGTGTTTGCAATACTTTTTTTTTTTTTTGGCAATTAATAATTTGGTGCTTCATTCTGTTTCTTGACACTGTCAATATGTGGCCCCCTCCCAACCGCTGCCCATGCCAGAGACATAAGTTTTCTTTGACTTCTCTGTTGATTATTGGTATTGGAACCATAAATCCCTTACATAAGGCTAATACAGGTTTTTTACTAAGTTCTGTACAAGACTATCAGTATGCACTTTATTAGATAACTCATCTTTTGAACACTTAAGTTTTTTCTATGTGCATCTGAACTTTTCCACTAAATGCACAGCTGTTCTCACATCTTAAGATTCAATGAGAGAAAAATCACTTATGAAGGACAAGAATTAATGTGTAGTAGTTACAGAATGCATTATTAAAACAAAACCATTAGCAAACTTGCCTAAATTAGACTTGACTTTATTCATTGCTCAATAAAGAAACTCCATTTTAAGAATTTTACCAAATTACCTCACCTTAAACAAAAAATGCCATTATGGGTCATGGTACCAAATTAAAAAGGAATAAAATAAAACCCCATTATCTCAGTGTTTTCCTTACAAACCAAAAGTAAAGGCCATTGACCTTGAATTCCTCCAACAAAAATACACTTATAAAAATTAGATTTAACAAAAATTTGAGGTAAAGATTTTAATGTTTACTAAAGTATATCAGAAACAAAAACTGTATTGGTTACTTCTGTCTATGTAATTCTCTAATTTCTCTTGATATAATTCTCAAACATTTGATGCAGGGTTTTGATTAAGTATATAAAATTTTACTTTAGTTAATATTTTCTTAACCCTTTCTACAAGCAACCTCTCTTTCTTCGAAGGGAAAAAAACCTGACAGGTACAGTACATAAAACTGGCAGAACCAATAAAATAAAAAACTTTTTCTTAATGCCCCAATTTAGTCTATCACCTTCTCTCACACTAAATCAATGAAGTGTATCTACTTTTGTGCATTCATCATATTTTCAGGGTTTTCCGTAAGAGGAAAAAAACTAAATTTCTTTTTCAGTATTTAGCATAACCCAGTAATCATAAACTTTCTATGAACCTTGGACAAAGACAAGGTTTCTCTGAACTCTGTAATGCTAAATCACTATCAAAGTGCTATTAGAAAGACAAAATATAATAAAAACTCATGAGAGATTCACCTTTGCCTAAATTTCTTCACAATTATTAAAACTAATGTTCAACTTAGGGCATTCTATGAAAGCACAATACAGTAATATTGCCAAAAATGTTTTTATACCCTGGACGAATATTTAAAAGCTCCTATTTTAGAAACTGCTTTGAAAATAACCTTATCCAGAGGGCATTCTGTGGTAAAGAAAGGATGCTAAAGCATGTAAAAAAACTGTTACTACAAAATAGAAGAAAGAAGTGTCAATTCTGGTCAGTATGCCTACTCTTGGAAACATATCTAAACTAAAAAATTACTTACTTTTCAGTGACTTTTACTGAAAAACTCTATGTAATAACAATTCACCTTTATTCTGATGCTGGTGCCAAAGGCGATGCAATCTTCTTGGGGAACTATTCATATTCTGTAGCTATCCCAGTTCTCCGGAAGCCATCAACTCAGCTAAAGAAAATATAAGTGTGCCTTTTTAAAAGACTCCAATTCACAAAGTTAAGATCATTTTAAAAGGTGATCATTTTATGCAAAAAAGATGTACCTTTTCATTATTTAAAAACCACATAAAACGTAATGCTCAGGATACACCCACACACACCCACACACACTCACTCTCTCTCTCTCTCTCTCTCTCTCTCTCTCTCTCTCTCTCTCTCTCTCTCTCTCAACAGAACTTCAGGGATCTATCTGTGTGCAAATTTGAGGGACCTGGAGAGAGCTCCACCTTGATCAATTTGTCTTTATTTATCCCTGCTACATTTTGAAACTAAGAAGGCAGTGATAAAGAATACATCCTTTGTTGACTCTGTAAACATTGTTACATAATGATGTCTTATGTTGTAAAGTATCACTTCCACAATGCTGTTATAAATTTCAAAAGATTGATAAACTTAGTTTTTACTTTTCTTTCAAAACTAACTTTATAGATTTCTTTCTCAAATTTAGGCATCTCTAAAATCTCTCACTGCCATCCTGAAAGCTATAACATCAGCTTTAAACTCATTTGCTCACAGTGAAAAATCATTATTGAGCCACTCCAATTTGATAGCACTGGGGTAGGGATACAAATATGAAAATTATAAATAGTCCATGCCTTAAAGAGGTTCCCCAGACTTCCCTACACTTGTCCTTCACCATCATTCAGGCAAAAAAACAAACAAATAAACTTTGGCATCAGCATTAATGTCCTTCTCATTTATCTAAAACCCAGTTTTCTCCTAATTACTACCCTAATTCCGAAATTTATCACTTTGTCACTACTCCCATCTAATATTTATTACACAACATATACTAAGCACAGTAATATGTAAAATACATGTATTTATTTTCACAATAATCCTAAAGAATAAGTACTATCGTCTCTATTTACAAATGAGGAAACTGGGGCTTACAGATCGGGTAATTTACTGCTTTTAACTGCTACCATATTGCATCTTCATCAATGAAAGTGGCTGCACCAACCACTTTCCAATCTCCACTCCCTCACGACTTTTCCACCCAATGAATCCTTTACCCTTTCCTAAAAACTACTCCTTTTATCTCTTACCAAAGAAAGTATGCACTAGCTGTCTTTAACTTTCTCCCTGAAGGAGGGGGAGAGAGATAGGAGGACCTATCCTATCTTCTTTTGTATTCTTGTAACATAACAGGCACTTTGTAACTGCTAAATACTTGCCATTGATGCTAGTTCCCTCAAAAATGTTTTTAATTTACTTTACTGTGTTAAAGAATACTTAAGATCTACTCTCTTAACAAACTTTTAGTGTATAATACAGTGTTGTTAACTATAGGTACAATGCTGTACAGCATATCTCTATACCTTACTCAACTTCATTAACTGAAATTTCCTCCCATTTTTAACAGCTCATCACCACCTATAAAATAAATCCGAATGCCTGTTTTGCATTCATATACTTCCTATGTTTTTTCAACAAAAATCTTGTTCTACATATACAACAAATCACTAAATTTTAATATTTTCTCCCCAATCCACCACCAAACACTTACTTAAATATGACATTTTCCTTTATGTATTTATGGAAACATCATCCTCACTGATCTCATAGTTTAACCTGTTGATGAGATATAGAAACCACTACTGTTTTCAACGGGCTTTCTATCTTAAAAAGATCCATAAAACAAATGCAGAGATTAAAATTAGTGTTGTGGCTGAAAGAGAAAAGTTGACCTAAAGTTTATCTGTGATTCAAAAAGTGTAAAATCTGAATGATTTTATGTCGTAAGATTATGAAATCATCCAAAGCCAGAAAAACCTTTTGGTTTTTTTCTTTTGTGTCCTTTGATTTGTCCGCAGAGTAAATATTCAAATGACAAGAATATTAGTAAGTTGGTGCTCCCAAAAGATGTGATGGTTCTTCCAGCAAGTTCCAGTTTACTTATTCACTTAACAAATATTTGAGAAACAAACATAAAAATAGTTACCAGCTTATATTCTAGTAGGCGACAAACTTTAATCACACAGTGAATATATAACTACAAGTTCTAAAAAATGATATAAAATTCAGGGCATGATGAGAAATTATAAACGGTACCTGATTTAAGACTTGGGAGTTAAGAGGTTAGAAAAGCATCAAGAGGTTTCTCTGAGGAAGTACCACTTAAGCAGAAAACTGAAGAATGAGTTTACCTGAAGGATGGTCACGCTGGAATAACCCAAGCAAAGGGAACAAAATGCGCAAAGGCCCTGTGATAGAAAATAACTTGGCGTGACTGAAGAAATGAAAAGCAGTGTGACTGAACTTTAGAAAGGGAAAAAAGGAGGATGGTGGAAGAAGAGGATAATAAAGCAGGAAAGAATCAGGTTATGCAGAATCTTGTAGACCATTGTAAGGATTTTGAATTTTACCCTAAATGCAATAGAGTATTCCCTCACTTATCGCGGGTATTAAGCTCTAGACTCCTGCGATAAGTGAAAATCCGCGAAGCAAGAACCTTACATTTATTCTAGTATTTATATATATTTTAAGGTTTTATAAACCCTTCCCACACACTTATAAACCGCTCCCAGTCCCTTATTAACCTTTTCCACACTTTTATAAACACTACTTATGTTCTTAAACATATTCTACACTCTTAAACCTACATAACTTTAACAACATACGTATACAGTACCACAAAATCCCACGATATAGCAAAAAATCCACGATAATTAAATATAATATTTTTTAACATCCCACAATACAGTGAGGCCGTGATAAATGAACCTCGATATAGAGAGGGACTACTGTAAACACTTAGTGACTGGAAATCCACAGAAGGGTTTTAGGCAGAGAAATGACATATTACTACTGAATGGACAAGTGATGTGGTTTGTTTGGGTTTGGGGAGAACAGCGAAAGGACAAAAGAAAACAGGGCAACGAGATAAAGTATTGAAGTGATTCAGCTTAAAACAACAATTACAATAACAATGGATGCTTACTGGCTATTTACTGTGTGCCTTGGGCTTACTACAGTTATCTCATTTAATCCTTGTAATGATCCAATAAAGTGATCTTTATTCTCATTTTACAGATGAAAATAAAGGGTACCAATGACATTAAGTTCAAGTGAATGAGAATTGTGAGGAGCTAAAAAAGTGATACTGAAGATATAAATTCAAGATTTCATTGGAAACAGAATAAACAGAAGAGGGTATGAATACATGGGATGAGGGATAAGTCAAGAATGGCTTTCAAGTGTCTAGACTATGTAAGTGGATAAAAGGATCTATCACTTAATGAAGAAGGATACTGGAGAAGAAAGAATTTGGGTAGGAGGAAAAGATTAAGACTGGTTTTTAGACATGTTATATTTGAAATGTCTAAGAAAAAAATTAAGCTGAGATGTCAAGCAGACAGGGGTTATATAGATCTTAAACTAAAAACAAAGGGAAGAGGCCGGAAATAAAAATTCTTAAGTCATCAATACATAGCTGGAATTTAAGGCTTTGGGCAGAAAGAGAACGATAAGAGAGCAGAACCTAGGACCAAACCCAGACATTTACTTTTACTTCATTGAATATCTCTCGCTATGATCATTGATTACTTTGATTTCACCGGGCTTCAGTCCTCATTCAACTTGACCATTTAGCAAAATCCAACCCTACTGATGATTTCACCTCTTTTCCAAGACTCGTATTTCTCCATGCAGTTATTAAATGCTGAGAATTCCTCAGTGCTCCATCTTAGGTCCCCCTCTTTTCTAGCACTATACTCTCTTTAGGCAATTTTTATCCACATCCACAGCTTTGATTATCATCAACGTGGCAGACGATATATATACATTTATCTATATGTCCAGCCCAGAAGTCTCCTCTGAGCCCCAACCCTATATAACCAACTACCTACCTACTTGACATCCTCTCTTAAAAAAAAAAAAAAAAAAAAAAATTGTTTTAGAAAGAGAGAGACGAAGGGAGGGGAGGGGAAGAGAAACATTTGTTCTTCCATTTATTTATGCATTCATTGGTTGTTTCTTGTATATGCCCTGACCAGAAATTGAACCAGCAACCTTGGTGCATCAGAACGATGCTTTAACTGAGCTAAATGGCCAGGGTCTTGACATCCTTTCTTAAATATTTCTTCCAGTTTGATCTCTTCAGATACTGTCACCCAAAAAAGGGCATTTACACAGAACCAAATTTTTGAAAGAATTACCACAAAACCACTACAGGCCAACTCTCCAAAAACACAGGAATTTGTCACCAGTGATCATTTCCTTTCCTAGATCATGAACTAGAACAGGTAAACTTAACAACCTGCTCTGATGTCCAGAGACGGGAAGCAACCAAAATACACGACAAAAATACAATTCATACCTCTAAGCGAGAGGTGGTAAGGAGAAAAGAAGATGAAGAACTGTCACAACGAGTGAAAAAGAAGATGAAGAACTGTCACAACGAGTGAAAAAGTATCCCGTTCAAGTCCTGATGGATGTGCGGCAACCTAAGTTTCCCTTAGAGACAGCAAACCTCGTTAAGTGGCGAGTGGCTGACGGCGACAGCCCCCAGCGACATGCGGCAAGTTGGGGTGGCCGAGAGAGCGAGTGACAGTAAAGACTAGGTCAAAGAAAGAAAGCCTAGGAGAAGACCCAAGTGGAGCACCGGTGAGGCCAGGGGAGCGTCGAGGGGATGTGGGCTGGTCGAACAGCAGCGGGGCGAACTCCAGAAGAGGGAACGCCAAGTGGGCGGACCGCACGGGTCAGGGGGGAGGGGGCCCGAAGAAAACGGCTCCGTTGGGAAGCTCGCCGGGCCCGTCTTACCTGTGTCTGCGAGTCAGGAGCTCCGACAGGCCTGCAGGCAGCACGAAGTCCGCGTGAAGAGGGACGAGACGAAGGTAAGGAAGGAAGAAACGCCGAACCCAGAGAAGAGGAACAGCTCACTCCCCCGAGTCAAGGAGAGCCGCTGATGGCGGGAACTGTGACCACACGCAAACACGCAACGCACGCACGCACACTCGACGCGACCGGACGAGACGCGTGCACGCAGGCCTACAAACTCCACCCTCCCACGCCCTCGCTCCGCCCCAGCACCACGAGAGGTCTCGCGGAGGCAGTCCCGCCCCATCCTGACGGTAGTACGCATGCGCATTTTCCACTTCACTCACTTTCGACTTCCCACCGTTTTCCTCTTGCTCAGTCCAGTGAGGCATGCGCATTACTTGTACTCCCAAGACTACTTGGCTTTTCCCGCCCTTCACTGGCCTCCGGAGGGAGCTTGGAGTTCATGCTCCTCTCTGGGAATACCTGCCGGGGTTTGCAGGGACTAGTGGGTAGCGGATATCCTTTCAGTCTTGAATATTAAGAGGCAAAGTAAATACTTCGGGACTAACTCCTCTGAAGAGCTAGGAGGAGGGAAGAGGTTGTGTGGGAGGGATCAGGGGTCAAAGGTCATAGGGCTGCGAAGGGGCGGAGCGTGCCGAAGGCGGATGGCGGCTGCGGCGGCTCATCATCTTCGGTGGCACAGGCGCTGAAGTAGAGACTTGGGTCTGGAGCGTCCGGCGACGGAAGTAGAGCGGCGGCCGCTCCCAACATGCACAGTCTGGCGACGGCTGCGGTAAGAAGCTGGGCTGCCCGGCCTGAGCCAAGAACCCCTTTTCACCCCTGCATTTCGGCCTCCTTTCCTGGCTCCCTGTGTTGAGCCCGGAGTGCGGCTCTGTCTGTCTTCGACCCACAAGGCCCGGGGCCCCCTCCTCGCCGCGCCTGGCCGTGGTGCAGCCAGCTCCCACCTTCCTCGGCGGCCGGCTCTCGTGGCCTCTCGCGCGGCGTTTTGCGTTCTTTTCCGGCCCCGGGGCCTGGTCCGGCGTGCGGAGCGCCTGTCTCGCGATCGGGACAAGCCATTCATTGACTCATTGCGCCGACCAACAGTTTTTGGGTGCCAGTTGCGCGTTGGGCGTCGGCGAGGATGAGGCGAATCCCCTGAGCAATCTTGACAGGGCTCAGCGCTCTTGGAACTCACTGCCTAGGCACATCGCAGCGGGAAGGAAGTGGCTTCTCGCTCAAACCACATGCTTTACAGATGGCAAATATGAGACCCGGGGAAGTGAATTATTATGGCAGTTATGTCTGACTTCGGAAGGTTGTCTGCGCTTAAAACCTTTTTCCACGCATCTCATTTTATCAGCGTGGTCTTTAACAAAAACGGATCACGTAATTCGCCAGACTGAAGTAATCCTATGGCTTTCCATTACATTTAGTTAAAATCCAGACTCCTTACCTTGACAAGGCCCGCCCTGCCCTGGTCCTCGCCCACGTTTACAGTCTCGTTTTCTGTCACTTGCCCCGTAGGCTCCAGTTACACTGGCCACCGCTTCTAGTGCGCTTTTCCTCTCCAAGGTGCAGTTTCTGGTCTCTATTCCTGGAATGCTCATCCTACTCCCGCCCCTCCCGCACACACCCCCTTTGGGCATCACTGGCCCCTCTTCCCTCGGGTCTCTGCCTCAGTCTCCCTAGAGTTGGCCTTCCCTTACCATCCTTTTTAAAGTAGTTCCATAACCTCCAGCTTTTCTCTGTTAAAAGTACCGGTCACAGCATTGAGTCCAGTTCATTCACTTTGTTGTCGGTATCTCGCTTGAGGACAGAGGCAGGTACTGTGTAGGACCTGTTTATATGTTTACCCCTGTTCCTGGCACAGACACTTTGCTGAATGACGGGTATAGTTGAAGGAGGTGGCACTTAGCTAAAATGGGAAAACCGGGTCATACGTGTTGAGCACACTCTTCTACACGTTCATCCCGCTTTTTCCGTTTCACCAAGGTGAAGTGAGTCAGGAGAGAGTAACGCTGAAATTACATTATTAGGCAAAATGACATAAGGACCAAATAGAGAACCAGAAAGTTGCCTTGACTTGAAATATAAAAAGTGAGCTGAATGTAATTAGGCTGTAGAAAACTGTCATTTCCAAAGCCAGTGGCATCTCTGCCTCCTGTCACCATGTTTCTAAGGGTTTGTAACAATTCCAAGTGGAGAGGGACCTTATATATCTTTCAGCTGGTGTTTGCAGTTTCCCAGCTTTCTTTTTTTTTTTTCCCCTTCTCCCAAATTACGTGTATAATTAGGAAGAAGCAAGTCAATCCGAGGTTGCTGCTGGTAGGGGAGGGGCAGGTTAAACAAGGGATTCTTCTAAGGTTGGCTTGTCTCTTTATCTCTTAATATCTGTGCCTCTTTTCCCTGTGCCTCCTCAAACTCTATACCTATTCAGTTCCTTTTATTTTCACTTGCTCTGTAATGCATCTTTTGAATAACCATTATAGCTGTGGTTTACTTGTAAGTACCGAATTCATGTTTCTTCAGTTACATTTTTACATTACATTTATTTAAAATTTGAACTTTTAGATACACTTTACCTGTTACGCTGTTTGGACCACACGAAAGCTCCGACCAGTTCCTTTGCACCATTCATTCACTAGAATACCTGGTTAGCGAGGACACTGAAGGATAGGAACGTTGAGTGGCTTCTTTCCCAATCCTTCGTGCCTTCCCTTAAACTAAACTGCCTGTATTATTATTCCGAACTAACAGCAGTAACATTTTAATTTTAGTCTGAGATTTTTATATATTCCCTATCTCTATTGTCTAGGTCATTGGAAATAATTTTTTAGAAAGTCATCTTTAGCTCAGACCTTCTCTCTCAGCCAGGTGAGAAGCAGCATTAGCAAAGCAGTTAAGAGTATGGACTCTGTTGCCAGACCACCTGGATTCTAATCCTGGCTTGCCACCTAAGTTTTAAATAACTTTTCTGCTCTTCAGTTTCCTCATCTTTAAAATGGGGGTGGTGATGATACCTATTTAGGACACTGCCTAACAGAGTAAGCACTATATGTGTTAGCTCCCATCTTTACCTTAAGAGATAATTGTATTTATCCCATAACAAATAAATACTCAGTGGGTTTAAACTTAACACCTGCTATTAAATTGGGGGCAAAATTCAATAGAGATGATGAAAATACCTGCCCCAGATATTTCCTGGTATCAAACTGCCCTCACTGCCTGCCCATTGCTAGAATGGCTGTAGAGCCCACAGCTCCAAGCTAGTGAGGCCACATTACTGCCCACCTGACATCCTTAACTCTCTTAGAACCAAATTTTCATGGAGGATGCGGCTCCCACAGATAGTTTCAGAAGTTGGAGTATTGCTGGCAGGAGGTGGTCATGGCCTTAGAAACACAAAAGTAGACAGAAATTGACCTCCCAGAGTGCCAGCACCATTCAGGAGGCACCATCTTCTCACTGGAGTCAAGTCAGCTCTGGAAATAGAATATGTGGGGATGGGGGCAAGGGGTGTTCAGAGCCATTATATGCTGACTGGTCGCTACTAGTACAGCTTGTTGGTGTTCACTAGGGCACCCCAGGGCAGAATGGGGTATAGGGGTGCTGGGTACAAGTCACCAGCTGGCTCTAGTTGGGTGATGGAATTTACTGATGGTGGTATCTGGGTTACAGGACTTTGGGAGTTGACCAGAACAAACAATGGCTAGTCAGGATAGATCCTATCTTGCTGAAGCACTGTCTATGAGGCCCCTTTAGTTACTGGATTGTGGGTCATTCAAGAGACTGGGCAGGAAACCCAAAGCTAAAATTTTAGCCCTTGTTTTTATTGAGTTTTTAGGTGATATAATACTCTAAATAAGCATATCTTATCTTCTGTTGGGAATTACATTTCCAAAAATAATTTTTAAGTTGAGGGCCTGTCTATAGCAGCGTAGAAAGGACAAGTGCTTGGACAGTACTTCTTTTGCTGCAGGGAAGGAGAAAACAGTCCTGTTCTTTCTACCTCATGTTGTTGCTTTAGGAGCCTATGTTTCCTTGAGGAGCATCACTGATGAGAGTCCAAAAACAGCTTTTAACAGATTACTCTGAGGCAGTGATTTTCAACTGCTGTGCTGCAAGAATGTTTAAAATGTGATACCTGACTATTTTGTCAGGGGCAGAGACCTCTTTTTCCTTAATTATCAAATTAAAAAATGATAATAGCCAACACGACAATAGCCGTCAAGTGTGAGTGAATCAAAATTATACCCTTTTTTTGGTCAAATCGGCAAAAAATATATTTTTTGGTGTGCCGCAGAATTTTAGTTATTAGTTTATATGTGCTGTGAGACAAAAGGTTGAAAATCGCTGCTCTAAGGCGTCAAGCTGTGTGGTGTTTCAGTTCATTTAGCAGAACACCTTATGGTTCATTCTGTCAAGCAAGTGAAATGATAAACTTTAAGTAAACATTAAGCTAAAAGCTTATCATCATGTCTCCATTTATAGAAGATGGTTGTTCAATGTGGATAGAATAAAGGTGAATACACCTCAAAGTCCATCTTAGATTTCAGTCTATTCTTCAACAAAGACATTTGTCCTTTTTGTTCCTCTTCTTTCCACCTGTGCAATGGGCGTGTCAACATTCTGTCACATTAAGATGTAGTGGGAACATGTAAAAACTGAGAAGCTGTGTAATACAGTTCAAGAAAGCATTGAAATACGCACTTTCATACGTGAATTGAGGAGATTTATTCCTCTTAGCATGGTAACCTCATCTGCAAGTGTAGAGTCCTTCTTTCTTCTACCCAACCTTTTCTTCCTCAAGGTTTGGGGAGAATTGAGAAATTATTGGACATGGGGATAGAAGATAGAAATCACCATGAATTTGGTAGGACTTTTGAGTTAGAAATAGCAATGGTAATTATTTTTCTAATCTACCATATTATTTTCCAGATAAAATAATTAAAGGGCCCTGGCTTGGGTGGCTCACTTGGTTGGAGCATTGTCTGTGGACTGAAAGGTCTCAGGCTTGATTCCTGGTTACGTCTCCCATCGGGGAGCATGCAAGAGGCAACCTATCAATACTTCTCTCTCCCTTTGATGTTTCTCTCCCTCTCTCTCTCTCCCTCCCTCCCTTCCCCCCTTTCTAAAATCAATAAGCATGTCCTCGGGTGAAAATTTTAAGAAAGAATAATTAAGGGACTAAATCAGGGTCATAAGGCTATTTGACAAGTGTGAAGAATTATAGAAATCATCAGTTTGGGGGTAATATTGTGATTCTTATTTTTTTTTTAAGATTTTATTTATTTATTTTTAGAGAGAGAAGAAGGGAGGGAGGAAGAGAGAAAGAAACATTGATGTTTGATTGCCTCTTGCAATCTCCCAACTGGGGACCTGACCCACAACCCAGGCATGTGCCCTGACTGGGAATCGAACCGGGAACCTTTCAGTTCACAGGTCAACACTCAATTCACTGAGCTACACCAGCTGGGGAAATATTGTGATTCTTGAGCACAATAAGGAAAGTATATTCTGTAAATCTGTTTATATAGTTCCTACACAAGTAACTAATGAATGGTTCACAAAGGAGAGAATCATTAAGAATGGGGAGCTTTTCCAAATTGCATAGGTTTTTTGCTCCATGGAAGAGGATGCTGGAATTACTAGGGAAGGACCAGCAATGGGTGGGGAAGGTATAACTTTTTTCTTTCAAAAACTATTATAGGCACATGGTTAAAAAAAAAGTCTATACTATGCTAAAGATTTTATTGTATATAATGAAAAGTGAGCCTCCCGTATGGATTCCAAACTTAGAGGTAACTACCATTAACAATTTCTTGTGTCCTTCTAAAAATGTTACATGTAAATATATAGGAATATATGTGTATATTAATGGAAGCATATATGCTGTTCTACACCCTCGTTTTTTACTTTTTATTATCAGCACATATCGAGGTATCTTTTTTAAAAGGCTACATAGTATTTTATATAAAGATGTATCCATACATATTTAACCAGTTCCTTAATGATAGCTATTTATTATTTCAAGTTGTCTGCTTTTAAAACAGTGCAACAGTAGATATCCCGATATGTTTTCAATACAGCCCAAGTATACCTTATAGTTTTCATGTTTAAATTCCTAAACATGAAATTATTAAAGGGTAAAGGGTGTGTGCATTTTAGATTTTGATAAGTACAATTAGTTTATATTAAGTGTATATAATAAGAAGAGCTCCCCTGGTATTTATGAAAAGTATATTTCCTCTGAAGCACTACTGCAGAGTAAGACATGGTTTGACTCTGATGAAACTTACTTGTTTACTTTTTTGTTTTCACTGAAGCCTGTGCCTACTGCACTGGCTCAAGTGGATAGAGAAAAGATCTATCAGTGGATCAATGAGCTGTCCAGTCCTGAGACAAGGGAAAATGCTTTGCTGGAGCTAAGTAAGAAGCGAGAATCTGTTCCTGACCTGGCACCCATGCTGTGGCATTCGTTCGGTACTATTGCAGCACTTTTACAGGTGGGTATATACCCATAAGCTGTAGTTCAGTTCTGTTTATCACACTTGTAACTCTGCCTTTGCCCAAATAATTTTTTTTTTTAAGTTATAGATGCTATTTTCTTTTTTTTTAAATTTGTTTATTTTATTTTATTTTTTAGAGAGAGGGAAAGGAGAAAGAGAGGGAGAGAAACATCACTGTGTGGTTGCCTCTCACTTGCACCCCCAACTGGGGACCTGACATGCAACCTAGTAATGTGCCCTGACTGGGAATCGAACCAGCGACACTTGGCTCGCAGGTCGACGCTCAATCCACTGAGCCACAGCAGCCAGGGCTGCCCAAATGATTTTGAAGGCATTGGTAGGATGAGTCACTATAGTTGGCACTTATAAGACTCTTTTAGAAAAGCCTAAGGTGCTTACTAAAATGTAGATTGTTAGATCCTACTCAAGAGATTTAGTTTATTAGTCTGAGATTAAAATTTGTATTTAAACAAAAAATGTTTTTCTTTTATTGATTCTAGAGAGAGGGGAAGGAAGGGAGAAGGAGAGGGAGAGAAACATTGATGTGAGAGAGAAGCAGTGATCAGTTGCCTCTTGCATGCTTCCCGACTGGTGACCTAACTCACTACCAGGCATGTGCCGTGACCGGCAATTAAACTGGTGACCTTTTGGTTTGCAGGATGACATCCAACTAAATGAGCAACACCAGCCAGGGCAAAATCCTTATTTTTATCAGATATATCCCCTGCTCTCAGATGATTCTGATGCAGGTGGTCTAAGGACTACACTTTGAGAAACAGCCTTAGGAGTACTATAAGATAGTTCTACATGACATTGGCAAGAAGGTAAAAAATAAGGTGTAAGGACTGCAAGGTATATGCTGAGAAAAGAAAATGTTAAAGGTAGAACAGTTGTAGGATTAAACGTGGGTTCATTTGTGCATTGAAGAATAAATAACTGAAAGTTGTTTCTGAATAGAATGGTCATATGTGGGGAATAAATTGATAATGGTATAGTCTAGGGGATGATCATCCTTTAATGTATTGTCCAAAATACCTAATATTTAGATTAATTTTTTAGATCTGTTAAGTCAGTTCACATTCTATTCCTACTGCATATAGCCAAGAATCTAATCTTTGTTACTGGAATATTTTCTATGTAAAAGTTTTACAATTAAAATTAACGAAATTGTATTTAACATATTACCACCTTCTTATAGAGAGTATATTCAGTGTATATACCTATGGTCTTATCTTCCTCTTTGCAGCTGCTACCCAACCAAACTCAAACTCCTTTATGAGTCACTGTGGTTGATTTACTAATACTTTTCGGCCAGCTACTTCATCACTACAACTTAAAGCAGGGTGTTGACCAAAAAAGTGGATTTTAAATGTAAGATATTTTAAATGTAAAACATTTTAAATGTTTTTCACTCATAAGTGAAAGCCTGAACAGATGCAGGATATAAGGAAAGCGTCAGTGACCACAGTTGCCCCCATAGAAATCTTCGTAGAGACATGTAGAAATGTCACAGATAGTCTCAGTTGAGTATATTTCTGCTGAAAGGATAGGAACATATTTCTATTCAGTTCTTAAAGGATATGTGGAATGAAGAGGGTGTTTCTTTTTTACGTCTTTAATATCATGAGTATTAATTTTATAATAAGTTATTTTTTGTTTATTTGGTGCTGGTTTCCTTTTTTTTTTTTTTAGGAAATTGTAAATATTTATCCATCTATCAACCCACCCACCTTGACAGCACACCAATCTAACAGAGTTTGCAATGCTCTAGCATTACTGCAATGTGTGGCATCACACCCAGAAACCAGGTAAATGCTTTGAATGAGTTCGTTAGGGGAAGTTTGTACTGAATGTGGTTTTTAACTTCTGAATGTTGTCAGGAGGGGCATGCATTGGGTGTGTGTGGGGGTGTGGATCTTCAGGATCCAAATTTACTTTTTGCTCTTTTCCTGAAGAATTTCTGGTCTCTAGTTCACTAAATTTAAGTATACTAACAGTATACTATTATTTAACATGTTCTTTTTTTTAATAAACTTTTTAGCTTCTTTTTTTTTTTTTTGATGCACCATTCCTGGAAGAACTGCAATACCAGGTTGATTCATGGAGTGTGGGCGGAGCAAGCTCCCATTCCATCTCCTAGTTCCAAAAATCCATTTAATGTATTATCCTCAGATAGAGGATGTATCAGATATTAAACTGATAAGAACAATTACTACACTTGATCTTAGCTACAAGGCTGAGAAGCAATAACCTCTTTATTGTGGTAAAATATACATAACATAAATTTTACCATTTTAACCATTTTCAAGTGTATAGTTCAGTACTATTAAATACCTTTATAGTGGTCAATCATCACCATCATCCATCTTCATAACTCTTCATCTTTTAAAGCTAAAACTGTACCCATTAAAGAATAACTTCATTCCCCCAGCACCTGACAATACCATTCTACTTTCTGTCTCTATGATTTTAAACACTCTGAGCACTTAACATATGTGGAATCACACATTATTTGTCTTTCTGTGATTGGCTTATTTCACTTAGCGTAACGTCCTTAAAGGCCATCCATATTGTAGTATATATCGGAATTCCCTTTTTAAGGTTGAATAATATTCTGTTGTCTCATATACTTTTACCCATTCATAGCAATGAATTTTAAAACAATGGTATTCAGCCCTGGCTGCTGTGGCTCAGTGGATTGAGCATCGGCCTGTGAGCCAAGAGCCAAGTGTTGCTGGTTCGATTCCCAGTCAGGGCACATTACTAGGTTGCACGTCAGGTTCCCAGTTGGGGGCGCGAGTGAGAGGCAACCACACAGTGATGTTTCTCTCCCTCTCTTTCTCCTTTCCCCTCTCTCTAATAAAATAAAATAAATAAATAAATTGTATAAAAATATGGTATTCACATTATCAGGAAGGGTCAGGCACGTAGCTACTTCTTCCTCCTGAATGCATGGTAGGCATCACTATGCCATGTGTGAGGCAGCGCATGGCATTTAATAAATATTTGAACCCAGCACATTTTTTCCACTGAACCCGGGTTTAGCATCAGAATCTTTTTTTATAACAGGATTCTAGGCAACGTCTGTAAAAGATGAGAATTGGTATGCAAGTTGAAAGGAAAATCCTGTTTGGGAACCCACTTTGTGACCTTTATGGCCTTAAGATACTTAGTAGTCATCTTATTAAAGTCTTTCCTCCCTTTGTCAAGTTACCTTATAAAATCTGAGTGCTAGGATGGCATTGACTTTCCAGAGCTTTAGAGAAGTTACTAAAAAATTATTTTTAAGCACTTAAGAAAAATATAAGAGTACTTTGAGTATTCAAAATTTAAGGTGTTAATTCTCCTACAGGGTTTAACTATAAATAATATAAAGTAATAGATTGATTCCATATTCGTTGCCTGACATCAATTGCAGATTAAAATGTTTTTAGAATATTTACTGTCTGAAGTTCTGTAACAAGAGTATGCATTTAAGCATAGCAGATAAACCTATAATGGCTGCTTTGTTTTGGTTTATAAGGTTTTGTTTGACTATACCTGTAAATATTGTTATCCAGCCATAACTTAGGTGAGAGAAGAATCTAGAAGAATCTCTTGGACGCTTGATTGCATTTCGTGATTGATTTAATTTTAATATGCTGTTGGATATTTTTAGTTTTTAAGATACTTGGTACTGACAAGAGGGAAAATCATGTATTCTCTTAACCATTGGCCTAGAAGAGGGTTTTTTAATCTTGACACATTGATGTTTTGAACTGAGTAAGTCTTTGTGGTGGGAGGAACAGGGTCGCAGGGGGCTGTCCTGTGCATTGTAGGATGTTTAGCACCATTCCTGGCCTTTGTCTACTGGATGCCAATAGCACCACCTCAGTTATGACAGTGAAAAATATCTCCAGAATCATCCCGGGTGAGAACCATGGCCTAGACTTTCCTAAAGATTCTTTCTGATAACAGTCTCCTAAGGATTCTTTGGTCAGTCAGTGTTATGGACCTTACAGAATTAACCATCTGGAAATTTGAATGTTTAGAATCCTTAGAAATTAATTCTAACCGCTGAATGATTATTTTTTTCTTCCAGGTCAGCATTTCTTGCAGCACACATCCCACTTTTTCTGTACCCCTTTTTGCACACTGTCAGCAAAACACGTCCCTTTGAATATCTTCGGCTAACCAGTCTTGGAGTTATTGGTGAGTAATTAGGATTGTTTTGCAAGCCTGAAGTCCTAACTTGTAATAGTGGTCTTAAGTGTGTTTTTTTCTTTTAAAGATTTTTTTTATTTCTTAGAGAGAGGGAAAAGGAGGGTGAAAAGGAGGGAGAGAAACACAAATGTGCAAGAGAAACATTGATCAGTTGTCTCTCACAAGCCCCAACCAGGGACCTGGCCCACAACGCAGGCATGTGCCCTGACAGGGAATCAAACTAAAGGCTTTTTTGTTCACTGGAGAGCAGTCAGTCCACTGAGCCACACCTGCCAGAGCTTAACCTGCGTGTTTTGTGTGGCATTTTGTAACTGTTGTTCACCACTTGTTTTTGTCTTTGAGATCGAGTCTGTTCTTACTAATAAATGAGTATCAGGAATATGATGGCTCTTACCAGTACCATTCTGAGTGTTGCTAATAAGTCCCAACATTTGGGATTAAATGCAGCATATGTGTACAAACATTTACTGGAATTGTAGGGAGAGAAATGAACAACTTCAGTCAACAAATAAAAAGTATAATTTATAGGAATAAGAATTTGAGTTTCTTGTTTTGTCTTTCCCACTTCTAAACTGTCCCTTAACTTTGAAGGTTTACCTACTGTTTCACCTAGTTAAATTTTTGCATGCTCAAGTTAATGTTTTCCATATACATTTATTATGGGAAATGTGTCTAAAATACGTTTTACTCAAGAAAATAATACATCAGCTACTTTAGATCTCAGCCTCCTGGGTAAAGAACTATTGGATTTGTGAAATGTAAATACACTCAAGAAGGTTTCTTTCCTAATTACACTTCCTGTTTTGAGTGCCTTCTCATAGTTTTTGCTTATGTATTGACCAAACAATGAGAGTGTTGTTCGTACAAACTTCATTTTGTTAGGGTATTATTTTTATGTTCAACCTGTGTTCACATCACTATGGTTATAAACCATGAATCAAGAAGTACAATTTAAAAGTTTGGTATTTCTAAGACATATTTCTGAGATATTTTATTCTATTTTTAAGGAGTAACTATTACTTCGTATACTTCAAAAGAATGTTACTATTTTTTTATATCTCCTCCCAAGTGGTACTCTAATCAGAAACTTTTTTTCCAAAACATTTTTTTCTGTCTTTTAAGCTATACAAATTTTTAATGTATGATTTAAAATAACATGATTCTACCCCCCAAAAAAATTTATATCCTTAATTCTGATTTAAATCATCCTATTTCTGCTTGATTTTTGGCCATTGAGGTTGGATGGTGCATTTATGAGATGATAGGATAAAGTTAACAGTGGAGGGGTGAATAAAAATACTTGGGCATTGTTAAGCCAATTTTTCACCCTTGTGTATATTTTCTGAAACTCGGTTTCTTTCTCCAAGTCAGTTGAGAGAACAAGCAGAAGGTAAATATTTGGGCCTAGACTTTTTGCTTAAAGAAAACACCTGAAACTGAATAAGAATTAAAACACAGCATATCAAAATTTGTACAATTCAGCTAAAGCAGGGCTTAGAGGGAAAAATGTAGCATTAAATACTTATACTAGAAATGAAGAGAGGTCTTTAAGCAAATTTCTTAAGTTTTCACTTTAAGAAAAAGGAGCAAATTAAGCCAAAGCAAACAGAAGGAAGGAAATAATCAAGAATAGACACCAGTGAAAATGAGAACAGAAAAACAATAGATAAAATCAGTGACACCAAAGACGGATTTTTTAAAAAATTGAAATATAATTGACATATAATATTGTATTAGTTTTAGGTGTACAGTATGATATGATGTATGTATATATTGCAAATTGATCATCACAATTAGTTAATGCCCATCACCATAATTTTTTTGTTAATATTTTTTTCTTGCAATGAGAACTTTTAGTGGCTATTCTCTTTAACAACTTTCAAATATACAATGCAATACTGTAACAGTCACCGTGCTGTACAGTACATCCCCAGGACTTACTTATCTAATAACTGGAAATTTGTACCTTTTGAACATCTTTACCCCTTTCATCTACCTCTAATTTTTTATTGAAAAAAATTCAGTGAAATTAATAAATCTCTAACTAGATAGAGTGAGAAAAAAAGAGAAGACAAATTATAAATAGGAATAAAAGAGGGTATGTTATAAAAGGCTCTACAGACATTAAAGGGATAAGGGAATGCTGCTGAACTTTATACCCATAAATTAGACAACTTGGATGAAATGGAGATATTCTTTGAAAGATTCAGCCTGCCAAATCATACTCAAGCAATATAGAGAAACTGAATAGTCTTACATCTATTAAATTGTTTTTGTAGTTAAAAACCTTCCAACGTAGGAAACTCCAGGCCCAGATGGTTTCACTAGTGAATTCTATCAAAAATTTAAAGAAGAAATAATACCAATTCTACAAAACTTTTTTGGAACACAGAGAGGAGGCTTCTTAACTCTTGGTAAGGCCAGCATTACTATGATAATAAAATCAGAAAAAGACATAAGAAAAGAAAGCTGTAGGCTGGTGTCCCTTATGAACATAGATGCAGAAATTCTCAACAAAATGCTAACATCAAATCTAACAGTATATAGAAAGAGTCATGATCAAGTAAGGTTTGTCTTAGTAATGCATGCTGGTTCACTTTTCAAAAATCAGTCAAAATGATTGACCATATCAACAGACTAATAAAGAAAAATTATGGTAGTTTCTATAGGGTTTTTTTTAAGCCTTTGGTAGAAATCAGCACCCATTTCTGATAAAAACTCCAGCAAAGTAAGAATAGAGGGGAACTTTCTCAATATAATAAAGTATAAAAAATAAAAACAAAAAGCTACTGTTAACACATTGCATACTGGGGTATTTAAATGCTTTCTAGAAATGACGAGAATTCTCGCCACCTGTATGCAGTGTGTTAAGACCATAGTTAATGCGAGAAACTGATTGTTACTCTCAAAGATTGAGAATAAGGCAAGGATGTTTATTCTTAACCAGTCCTGTTCAATATCATCTTGGGTAATCTAGCTGGTGCAGTAAGGAAGGAGAGAAAAGTAAAGGGCTGGCAAATTAGAAAAAAATAAGACTTTTCACAGATAACATGATTAACTATTACATATAAAAATCTTGAAGAACCACCCAAAAAAGCTACTAGAACTTGAAACCTACCATTTATAATAGCACCAAAACACATGGAAAGACTTGAGTGTAAATCTTACAAAATCTGTGCAAGTTCTATAGCTAAAAACTACAAAACCATGAAGTAAATGAAAGAAGGCCTGAGTAAATGCAGAGATATACCATGTTCATTGATTGATCTATTAGTGATTAAATATTGCTTAGATGTCAATTCTTATCAAATTGATCTACAGATTTAGAGTAATCCCCAAAAAAATCCAACAGGATATTAGAATATCCAAACTTTCATTTTTCTAAGGGACAAAATTGGAATTGTACACTACTTGATTTCCAGACCTACTGGAAAACTGTAGTAGTCAAGACAGTGTGGTATTGGATAGACTTGTAGATCCATGAAACAGAATGAAGAGTCCAGAAATAAACCCACACAAATATAGTTAATTGATTTTTGACAAAGGTGCAAAGGCAATTTAATGGAGAAAGGATAGTTTTGTCAGTACGGTTGGAACAATGGGATATCCATATATAAAACAATGGCCCACAATCCATACTGTATACTCTATACAAAAAACGAACTCAAAATGGATTTTAGACCTACATGTGAAATCCAAATGAAATAATAATTTGACTTCTAACGTAGGCCATGTTAGTAAATTGTAGTTATGTGCTATTTGCTATGGGGTTTAGAGATGTAGCACTTATAGATAAGCAGTTCTGGGTAAAACAAATGATATTCCTTACTCTCTTCTAAAGTGATTGATTTTAGTTATTATAGGTCCAATTAACCAAGGTCTTTCATATAAAGACTAGTGATGCATTGAGCAGCTTAGGCAACAGTCATTTGTTTCATGGGCTTCTGCTTCCCTGTATACAGAATGGAGAAAACACCAGTGAACCGTGAGGTCACCTGATCAATGGTGTCAGTTTAGAGACCAACAGAGTAATAGAATTGGAATGACCCCTGGCCGGGTGGCTCCGTTGGAGCATTGCCCCAATCCACTGAAAAAGGTTGTGGGTTCGAATTCCGTTTGGAGGGCATACAGAATGCCAGTTGATGTTTCTCTCTCCCTTTTTCCCTCCCTTCCTTTCTCTCTAAAATCAGTAAACTTATAGAATTAAAAAATATTAAAAGATAAAATCAGTAAACTTATAGAATTAAAAAATATTAAAAGAAATAAGAATTGGGATAAATTTTAGAGATCATTTGTTCCAACTATTATTTCATAGATAAAGAAACAGGCCTGCAAAGTGAAAGTAACTTGATCAAACTTAAGTCAACTCTTGTGGAACCAGGATTAGAATCCGCGTGTTTGTGTGTTTCTTGTTTGGATATATCCACAGTGTTTGTACTCTTTGAGGAAAGAGGGGCAATTAATAATTAGGAAGCAGTCTTTATGTGCATTGTGAAGTAGGATTCAGACTGACACTATTTCTTTGCTACCAGGGAATATGCTTTAATACTGATGTAGAATTCTTTTGTCTTCTCTAAAATAAATGGAGAATAGATGGTGATATTATCATATGATTTTCTACCAAGAGAGATAGAAAAATAATTTAGATGGCTAAACTGCTGCTAACTCTAAGATGGACCAAACTTGGTTCCTGATCTTTTAATGCTGACTGATAACAGTCAACATGTGCATTTTGTCCTTTTTTTTAAAACATGGGTATGATTCTGATTCTCTGACATAGAAACCACAGTCCATGTGCTGTACTAGCTGGATGAACAATATAAAGTTAATTTTAATTGGGAACTCTAACGCTAAAATATTTTTGTCCATATTTTCTTTAGGGGCTCTGGTGAAAACAGATGAGCAGGAAGTAATCAACTTTTTATTGACAACAGAAATTATCCCTTTGTGTTTGCGCATTATGGAATCTGGAAGCGAACTTTCTAAAACAGTATGTGCTTTTAACTTAATTAGACTGTACATTGTGTTGGCTTTTGAGCTACTTCTTTATGGTATATGGGATAATTATTTTTGGAAAGCTGTTTGTCAGTATCCATTATAAACATAAGCCTATTCCATGACCCAGCAATCCCAACCTTAGGAATATACCCAAGAGAAATGAGCTCTCATGTGCATCAACATATGTTCAAAAATGTTTATAGCAGTTTTATTCATAAAGAATCAATTATAGTATAGTCACAAAGTAAATTATACAGTAATTAGAATGAACTCCTTATATATGCAACATAGATGATACTTATAGGCATTTTGTTGAGCAAAAGAAGCCACATGCATGTGGGTTCATACTGTATGATTCCATTTATGTGAAATTCAACAACAGGCAAAACCATCATTGGGGATAAGTCATAATACTGGTTACCTCTAAGGGAAGGCTAGTAACTGGGAAAAGGCACAGGGAATCTTCTGGGGTGCTGGAAATGTTCTATATTTTAATCTGATTGTGGTTCATAACTGTGTACGTAGGTAAAAATTTATCAAGATATACTTTAAGATTAGTGCACTATGTACACTTGACACTTTTTATTGTCTATGTTTTTATTAGTTTGCTATTGCTGCCATAACAAATTGCTACAAACTTGATGGCATAAAATAACTCAAATTTATTCTCTTACAGTCTGAAAACCAGAAATTGTAAATCAGTTCACAAAAGTCAGGGTGTCAGTAGGGCAACATTCTTTCTGGAGGCTCTAGGGGAGAGTCTCTTTCCTTGCCTTTTCCAGCTTCTAGAATTACGTTCCTTGACTCATGTCCCCCCTCCTCCATCTTCAAAGCCAGCAGTGCAGCATGTTCACATCTCTTTCTGTTTCTCTCACGTTCCCTTCTCTGTGGCCGAATCTCCCTCTGCCTCCCTCTTATGAGAACAGCTGTGATAACATTTAGGACATACCTGGATAATCCAGGATGATTCATCTCCCCCCAAGACCCTTAACTGAATCACGTCTGTAAGGTCCCTTTTGCCATATTGGGTAGCATTCACAGGGTGTGGTGATTAGGACCTGGATATCTTTGGGGGCCATTATTAGCCAACCACAATTTTATACCACAGTAAAATGGTAAAATCAAGTAATTCCTGCATCACTGTAATAACTGTTTCACTTGAATTAAACTATAGTAGTATTTTTTAAATTCCTTCTATGTAAGAGTTAACAAGCTTATGTTGAGGATATTCTTTACTATTGTTGGAACAATTTTTTAAGTATATTTTATTGATTATATTGTTAAAATAGTTCCAATTTTTTCCCTTTGCTCCCCTCTGCCCAGCACCACCCATCCCCCAGCAATCCTTCGCCCCCCCGCCCCCCGCCCCGTCCCTGCCCATGGGTCGTACATACAAGTTCTCTGGCTTCACCCTTTCATATATTCTTCCCCTTCTTTTTTTTTTAAATAATTAATTAATTAGTTATTTTAACTATAAAAATTAACAATCCCTCCCTCTTCGACTTAAGACCCTTTATAATCTTATAAAGGACAATGGGCAAAGGTCTTGAGCTCCTCTAGCTGCTTCAAGCTGGACATGGTCGTCGTCCTACCTACCCTTGGGTCCAGAAGTCCCTAATAAGAGTGGGGGTGTGGAGGGGAGGGTGGCCTTCCCACAGGGGAAGGATCATGCAGACACCAGGTCAGTTGGCTGTCCCTGGACAATGGCGTGCTTGGTTTAACAGGCTGGCATCCTTGTTGTATTCGGTCACATTGTGATGTAGCAGCCTTTTCTGTCTCCGTGGTTATAAGACTTCTTTGCAGCTAGTGTTCAGTTGGTTATTCCAGATCATTTCTCCAAAATTAAGTTGTAAATCCAGAATGGTGGGAGGAGGTTAGTGTAGCTTCCACTTACTCCTCTGCCATCTTGGATCCCTCTGTTGGAACAATTTTTGAAAGGATGCTTAAAAATCTTATTTCGTAAAGGTTAAGCTAGTTTTGGATCTCAACTCTGCAACTTAATATCTTTGTCAGTTGGGACATTAACCTGGCAAGTTATTGATTATCAGTTATACCTGACACATGGTAGGCATTCAATAACTGAGAAAGTCTCTACTTTTTAAAGATTCTGATAATTACCCAGAACTTACTCTTTTATATAAAATGAGAATGATGATGAATTGTACCTACCTCATAGGTTTATTGTGAAAATAAGGTAAGGCATGTTTTATGCCTTTAGGAAAAATTCTGGCAGATAGTAAGTGTTCAATATGGTAATAATTATTTTTTTGTACTATGCATATCTTGTCAAGTAAGATGTATATAATGCAAGGGTCTCTGCTTAATTTTATGATTCATGGTTATTTCTGGGAGATGACTAGACAATTGGAAGACAAGTCTGAATAATGTTTTGGACTCCTTAATCTTGTTTTACTCCAGGTTGCCACATTCATCCTCCAGAAGATCCTCTTAGATGACACCGGTTTGGCTTATATATGTCAGACATATGAGCGTTTCTCCCACGTTGCTATGATCTTGGTGAGTTCTTTTATCAATCTTCTTTGCAATTACTTTTGACCACACGGTTTAGTCCCTTTGCAATTACTGAGCAATTTCAGTCTTCTAACTGGAAATAACAAATCTGGACCCTTATATAATCATTCTTGCCATTATCTGATCTCTGATGTCAACTAGGATTATTTTGTGTTTTCTGTTTTTTTTCCCTACCCCACTCCATTTTGGGGGGGGTAACAGGGTAAGATGGTCCTACAGCTATCCAAAGAGCCTTCTGCTCGTCTGCTGAAGCATGTAGTGAGATGTTACCTTCGACTCTCAGATAATCCCAGGTAAACATTTACAGGATTTATAAGACCTTGGTGTAACACTCTGGTAAATGGTTGCTTCATCTCATGACATAGCTTTTCTATCTTTAGGACAGGGAAATATATAACTATACTTAGTTTGCCTGAGACAGAACTTGATTAATTCCTTTTAAAATCTGAAGTGCTGAATTTTAAAAATCCATCATAATTTTATTTCCTCACTATAACTCTATACCCTACTCTGAAATTCCAGAGAGTTCAGATAGTTCCCAGGGAACTTTAGGATATATTATTCCTGTGACTTGAGCTTTCTGTTGCTACTCTAAGTGGTCAGAAAGAGAATACTTTCAAAGATCTCTTAAGAAAGGAACAGAGCCCAGGGAGTTCTTGATGTAATTTCAATTCTCTCCTTGATTCCTGTAAAGTCCTTGAGCTAATTATTTTATCCCCCAACATTTATAATCTTTCTGCCAGAAATCATACATTGTAGGTATAATGCATTTTAGAAATGTTTGACCTTTTCTTTTGTAAATCCATAATTCATGCTGAAAGCCACTTGCTCAGATTCTGTTAAACCGCATAATGGGGTGATTTCTGTGTTCCGAGGGATAGGAATAACTTGATTTAATGTGAACTCCTGCCACTGAGGTTATTCAAGTCCTAGCTATTTCTTTGACCATTTTGTCCTGTTCTTCAGTGGTTCCTATTTTCACCAAAGTTTGAAATACGTTTATTTGAATTCTACTTGTACAGAGTCGTAACTTTGCTTAAAACCGCCTTATAAGGGGGTGGGCAAAAGTGGGTTTACAGTTGTAAGTACGTGAAAGTTTATTCTTGTATTATTTATTTGTATCATTTTTTTTATTTCATACCCTTACTTACGATTTATCTTTTAGTTAATGACGATTGGTAAATTACCCTACATTTGCCCACCCCGGTAGTTAACAGTTACCTTTTTGAGGTTTTCAGAGTTGACTTCCTGCTGGTCATTTTCTAAAGAAAATGAAACATGCAAAAGTTCATCTGATAATTTTGCTACCATAGTTTTGTTTTTACTGCTCTTCTCCTATTAAGGGTTTTAACTATAAAACTGAAGCAGTTTTTAGAAAAATACAAATTTATATTTGTTTAGAATTAAAGTATTTAGCATACAATGAGTCAGGTCATATTCCCTGTTAATTTCCTGATTTTGGAAATGTTTCATTTACTCTAACCCATATATTTCTGATATGAGTATATTGTCAATATTTATTGTAATAAACCAGAAAGCAGGATGAATTGAAGTAAACTGTTGTACTATTTTATTCAGTTTTCTTTGTCATGAAATTCTATATTGGGTCATCATTATGAAAATATGTGCAGGCTACAAATCCTGGAGCTCTCCGGACCTATGCCTCATATAAGCTTAAAAAAATTTTAATGGCTTCTTAAAGTAACTTGACATAGTTTCCCAGGATTCTGTATATATATGTCTAAAAAAGGGCTCTTCCCTGTCCCCCAAATGTGGGTTTATTTGTTGGTCTCCCTGGTTGGTTTGTTTGTTTCTGATGTAGGGCACGTGAAGCACTCAGGCAGTGCCTCCCTGACCAGCTGAAGGACACAACCTTTGCCCAGGTGCTAAAAGATGACACCACCACGAAACGCTGGCTTGCACAACTGGTGAAGAACCTGCAAGAGGGCCAGGTCACTGATCCCCGGGGAATCCCCCTGCCCCCTCAATGATCTTCCCCTGTCCCCTCCCACTACTCGCACAAGTTGGGGAAGGGAGGGGGAACCTTCGAGGAAAACAGCTCAGGTTTTATTGCCGACTGGGAATAGACAACCTCAATGCTGAACTGCACTGGAAAGAAGGGGCATGGTACCCCCAGCTGAGGTGTATGAGCTGCCATCTCAGGCTGCCTTGAGGACCTGGGCTCCCTCTGCTACTCCCAGGAAATGGGATCCTGACACAGCAGTCTGCCACCACAGCCCCAGGAGGGTGTCAACACCAGCAAATGCTGTATTTGCAGCATGCCCAAGATGACTCTTCTCCCCCACCTCTACCTAGCCACTGGCAGGGAGAGGAGACAGTGGTGATAACAGCAGCATTCTAGGCATGGGGAACGCCTGGGACCAAGCCATGTGGCATTTTTTTAATTTTGCCTTCCTGGAAGACTCAAGATGTGTCCCTTCGTTCTCTCTCTCAGTATTTGTTTACTTTGGTGTTTTGTTTTTAATCTTAGAGAGAGATGTGTTTAGTGGACACAAGCTGTAATACTCAGCAAAATTTTGTCAATTGGCACTGTTTACAAGTCTGTTAGCTGCATAAGCTCAATAAAAAGTTGGTCTGGGCATTATATCCCCTCTAGCAGGCCAATAGCTGCATGAACTCTTGGGAGGAATGGGAGGCAGGGGAAAGGGATAATGCCAAAGGATACCAGGAACCCACCACCTATTTCCCGTCCCTTTCCCAGTCTTCTGCCCTCAGTTCTGGATGCCATGAGGACCCTTAACCTTGTTTTTGGCTTCAGCTGCTAGCTTTTCCAAATCTCAGTGCTTTCCCCTTCTCCATTCTCCTTCATTAAACTTAAAACAGACATCTTAATTCATCAGGCTGTCCTGGAAGGGTATTATATTGAGGGAGGAGAGACGGCGGTGGATCTCACCTTCTATTCAAGCCCTCAAAAATATTTTCTGGAAGACCTTGAAAAGGGAGGTGCCTGGGATTAAGATGATAGGCTACTTGACCCCATTTTTTTGTTTTAGTGTGAATTTCTGCAGCCTCTTCTGTCTTCATGATTCTACTTGAAGCAGTAGTAGCTGAATTGAGTTAATTTTATTCAGATTTAAGGTAGAGAGTTGAGTTCACTCAGTCTTTTTTTTTTTTTTTTTTGACACATTCCCTTTTTGTCTATGGGAATTATAGGGTTGCCACTAAAATATTTTTTCACCCTTCACATTGTGTTAGAGAATCCCCCTTCCTTTTCTAGATGGAGCTTTAGGTGACTGTTCACAATCCAATGTGAACTGCCTTGCCTTCCCTCAGTCCTTCCTCCTGCCAACATCTGCTCTCTCTTATCCCCAACTCCAGTCAAAGATGGGATTGATAATCCAACTCTACAAAGAGACCAAGTATTTTCCGTTCATATTGCACACAATTGAAGGTGTCTCTGAGCAGGGTTGGGGAGGGTCTGTACAGGGCAAGCTCAGAAATCTTTGCAGAGGCAGTTTTGCCAACACAAGGGCTCTTTCAAGCTGGCTTTCATGGCTTTCACAGCTTGCACGGTGGGAGCCAGCCTTGTTAGTTGGCTTCTGTCTCTTTAGAGCCAAGAAAGTTGTAATTAAGTAGCCTAGCTGTAGGAAGGGTAGGATAAGCACTTACTCCCCTGCCTTCCAAACTGAAAAGGAAAACAAAGCCAGCTCGCAATAATCTCAAGCCTGAAGAGAAGAGGTTTTGGAGAAACAGAAAAAGCATGGACTGGATAGACAGCTTGACTCCCTTCAGCCTATAGCTTGTATCTGAAGAGTCCAGCTAGGGTAATCCTGATTTTTGCCAACCACCTTCCTGCTGAGCCAAAGTTTTCTCATTCCCCCTCCACTGGGGAAGCAGCTGAGGCCTAGGGCCTTGCTCCCTGGGAATTTTTCTTTACTCTCCATTTTCCGGTGCGTTGGCTGTATTACTGTGCCAATAGTGTCTTAATTCTTGTTCCATCTATTCTCAGCTGGCTCTGAACCCCACAAAGGAGTTGCAGTGGAGGGTTGGAAATGGGTGTTATTCCTTGTAGTTCATCCTGATAATCGTGTGTGTATAAATGGACCGCTCCCCTCATTTTGTGTTTTTCATCCCTTACACTCCCTCAACAGGATTGAAATAAAACATGCTTCTGTTTTTATAAAAATATTTTTTCTTTAAACTGGAGATTTTATTTTGTCAATAGAGAGCTATCTAGACACTTTGGTTAGGTGATCCTTGTCACCCCTGCCTCTACCCTCTGTTCACCTACATAAACATACTGCCCTGACAAGAGGGCAGTGATGATTTCTTTGTAGATAGGATATTTGGGAGAGTCTTGCTGATTTATAAAAGCTGTTTGGGAGACTGGGATGGTTCCCTTTATCTGATAAAATATCTCCTGCTGGAACAGAACCTCACTCCTGGCTGTAGTGACCAGAAGTTAGTACTGGTATGGGAGAGACTTCTGCAGGTAAAGAGGTAACTCTTGAAACATTTTATCACATGCCTGTTCATGGTTTTTAGTGAGAGAGAGCCAACCTCTGCTTACAGCTTCTTTACCCCAAGGCTTGGGAGGGCCTGTGACTTTCAGTGGTGGAACAGGGCAAGGAGAGGCACTGGTAGCCTTCAGAGCATGCCTTCCTCACTGTCCACATACATGGTTCCCTCGCTCCCTTTTCCTGCTTCTCAGAGGCTGGGAAAGAGAGGAGATATACAAAATTATTGCTATCAAAAGCCTGAGGAAAAATCTGGAATAGGAAACCATAGAATGAAATGAGATTTCTTTCCTGAATGTTGTGGAATTTAATTTTTAAAAATATTTTAATGTATGTCAAAAGCAGATATAGCATAAATTGAACACAATACAGCAAACCTAGCTTAATTGACAGAATACTGCCCTCTAAACCAACAGTATACATACTCTTTCATTACACTGGAAGCATTTTACCAAAGTTGATCATAACTTGACCATTAAGCATGCCTCAACATTTTTTCAAAAGATTAATAGACTATTCTCTGAAGTGAATACATGGGATTCAGCTAGGAAAAAGAACACTAGAAAGTCCCTGTTCGAAAAACAGGTTGTACAGCCCTGGCTGGTGTGGCTTGGTCTGAGTGTCTTCCTTTAATCAAAATGTTGTGGGTTCAGTTCCCAGCCTAGGCACATGCGATTGCTGGTCCAGGCGTGTATGGGAGGCAACCAATCGATGCTTCTCTCTCTCTCTCCCCCTTCTCCTCTCAGTCTAAAATATAATGAAAAAAGTGTCCTCAGGTGAGTATATTTTTAAAATTTAAAAATAAAACAGGTAGAGAAAGACAAATACCATACGATTTCACTTGTATGTGGAATCTGATAAACAAAATAATCAAAATAGAAACAGACTCAGAAAACAGACAGTTATCAGAGTGGGAGAGGGGAGATGGTGGTCTGAGTGAAAAAAAGTGAAGGGATTAAGCAGTACAACTTGGTAGTTACAGAACAGTCACAGATGTACATTACAGCATAGGAAATACAGTCAGTAATGTATGAGGCCAGGTGCTTGAAGCAGCAGAGGGATCACTCTAAATTACATTTATCTTCTAACCACTTTGCTCTACAGCTATAACTAATACAGAATAATATTGAATGTAATTTCTTGAAAAAGAAATAATGGGAAGTAGGGTGGGGGGAAGTAGAAGAGGGAATGGGGGAATAGATGGTGATGGAAACACTTGACTTGGGGTGGTGAATATAATACAATATACAGATGATGTATTAGAGAATTCTACACCTGAAACATATAATTTTAGTAACTAATATCACCCCATTAAATTGAATACAATTTAAATGCATAATCCTAAAAAAATGAAAATTAATACAAAAAACAGGTACAATTCTAAATAACTCCTGGATCACATAAGAAATCACAAGGGAAATTAGAAAAAAAAAATGTAATCGAATGATAATGAAGATTTACCATATCAAAATCTGGTATACAAGTAAGATACATTACCTTAAATTCACACATTACAAAAGAAAGGCTGAAGTCGATGACCTAGGTTTTTATATCAAGAAACTGAAAGAGTAGCAAATACAGAAAACAAAAGGATAACCCCCCCCAAAAAAAAAGTATGTCAGTGAATTAGAAAACAAATGTACAATAAAATCAATAATGCCAAATATTCCCTTGAAAACATCAGTAAAATTGATAAACCCTTAGTGGAATTATCAGGAAAAAATAGTATGTCAACAATATTAGAAATGGAAACGGACATTTTCATTTTACAGTCACCGATCTCATAAATTTCCAGAGATTATAAAAAGGGAACATTCAATTCACTTTTGAAGCAGTATAACCCATCCACCAAAACATGTCAAGAATATCAAGAAAGGAGAACCAGGGGCCAAACTTCCATGAATGTAGACAAAATCCCCAGACAAAAGAAGCAAGTCAAATCTAGCATTATGTAAAAATGATAACGTATCGTATCTATTTTGAGTTTACTGCAGAAATGCAAGATTGATACAGTACTTGAAAATGAGCCAATGCAACCCACTACATAACATAAGGAGAAAGATCACACAATCATCTAGATAGGTTCATAAAAGTATAAAATTCAATATTCATGATTAAAAAGAAACTTGGAAAACCAGGAATAAAAGGGCACATTCTTAATCTAATAAAAAGTACTCCTCAAAAAAACCTACAGTAAACCTCGCATATTGAAATCATTGTTTATAAAGAAATCATTCTCTATGAGGAATGAGATAAGTATGTTCATACTATATAGGTCCATTTATCATTATACTGGTCCCAGCCAGTGTGATAAGAAAATAAAAGACAAGATTATAAAGGGGCAAAAAAATAGCTGCCCTGGCTGGTGTGCTCAGTGGATTGAGTGCCAGCCTGCAAATCCAAACATCTCAGGTTTGATTCCCAGTGAGGGCACACGCCTGGGTTCCAGCCCAGGTTCCCCAGTTGGGGGTGTGTGACAGGTAACCAATCGATGTATCGCTCACATATTGATGTTTCTCCCTTTTTCCCTTCCCGTCTCTCTAAAAAGGAATAAAATTTAAAAAAAAAGCTGACAACATGATTGTGTATATAGATAACCTAAAAGAATCTACAATCTTAGAACTAAGTGAATTTTGCAAAGTCAATATACAAAAAAATCAACTGTGTTTCTAAATACAACAACAATAAATAGGAAATATTCAAAAATATATCATTTATAATAGTGTAAGAAATTCAATAGCTAGAGATAGATATAGCAAGAATGCAGAACTTTTACATTGAAAACAATGAAACATTCTTGGAAGAAATGAAACCTACATAAATGAAGAGATATATCATCTTAATGAATTGGAGAACACTAGTGTAAAAGGATGCCAATTTTCTCAAATTGATTTGATTGAACTCAATTCTAACTAAAATCTCAGCAGGTTTTCTTTTGTGAAAACTGATAAGCTGCCCTGGCCGGTGTGGCTCAGTTGGGCATCATCCCACGAAGTAAAAGATGCCTGGGTTTTAAGTTGGGTCTTCAGTTGCAGCCCACACAAGAGAAGCAGCCAAATGATATTTCTCACATCAATGTTTCTCTCTCTCTCCCTCCCTTCTCTCTTTAAAAAATAAATTTTAAAACTTTTTTAAAAACCTGACAAGATGATTCTAAAATTTATGGATATGCAGGTGCCAAAATAGCCAAGGCAATCTCGAATAAGAACAAAATTGGAGTCCTCCCATTCCCAGATATGGTCCTTTAATGTACAACTTTTTAGTAATACCTTTTCGTAGACATGAGTCTTACAAATAGGACACACTTATATTTTGTTAACATGACGTTTTCTGAACTGTCTCTTATGGGATATTTCATCATTTGTATTTTTTACTCTAACTTCTATCATCTTTGTTTCTGGTTTATTTTATACCTCCTTTCCTCTCCCCTTTTAAAAAATTTGTTTTTAATTTTGTTGTAATGGAGAAATGCGTATACAAGTATATTCTCTTGTTCTTTTGAAGTTATATATCTTTTAATTATATAGTTAGTCTTACTGATGATTTTTTAAATGAAATTCAACACTTTATGTTGCCTTTTTGACCACCAAGAGGATGGGATTTATTTCAGAAGTGTGAGTAGTTTGGCTGGATGAGCTGGTCTCTGACGCACTAGCCTGACTGTCCCCAAAAGAAAAATATTTAGGGTATTTCTCCTGGGTGTCAGGAGGAGGGACCTAGTCTTGTGGGGGCAGGGCGGGGGGCAGCATGAGAGTCTAGTTTAGGTCTTCCTGTGCCAGCTGTACCTTCATTTAAATTTAAGACTTCTAGGCCTTTCCTGGGCATAGTTCCCAGAAACTCCCTGTGCTGCTGCTGCCCTGATCAGGTTTCTGGATCTGTTAATAATAGACAACAGTGGGGGAAGGGCCAGGATCATTATGGAAAAAGGAACAACCAAACCAGATGGACAGTTCCTGTTGCCTGGGGCTGTCTGCTCCCTTCCTGATCTGAAGAGCATCCTGCAATGGGCATGTCTTCTAAGCCCTCTTTAGAGCTATTTCAGCCTGTGAAGGTCTCCAAGTGCCTGCCCCAACATCAGAACATGTGATCTGGGAGCACTGTTTATGAGGGCACGGAAACAGAATACCTGGCAGGGCATGAACTCTCCCAGAAAAGCCAGGATGAATGAGAATACTCCTCACAAAACATCCAGAAGGGAAGGAGGTTGGGCTGCAATTAGGTGAAGCAAATAGTGACTCAGAAAGAGGCAAACCATATGTAATCCTGGAGTGCTGAAGAGGAGTGGGAAATGTGAAGGGGAAGCATGGAAAAATAAGGATGTGATGATGATACTGAGAAAGAAAAAAATGGGAGACTGAGACAAGCATGTGGGACATGGCCGTTATTAAGTAAAACCCCAAATCTGCCCGGTTTAAACAGTGATACCTCCCTCATCTGTCTGTTCCTCATGGCTCCCTCTTCTGCCTCCCCTCTCTGTGTGCTCCTCTTCATTTATCAAAACCTGCTCTCACTGAACTACGGTGAACACAGCCTAGGCATAAAATGTGAAAAACCAGGAAGGCTTCAGAAACTACCAACTGCAAAAATTTGAAACCCTCTTATTATAAAATATAGCACAGATATAGAAAACTACATAAAGAAAATGTATAGCTTAGTAAGTTATAAAGTGATGGACCCCCTTTTTAGCACCCAAAATTGGAAAGAGAACTTGGCCTACTATTCCGAAGCCAGCTCTGTGCCTTATCCCATCACAACTCCTTCCTCCTCTGAAAGTAACCTCCATCCTGACATTTATGGTAATCCCTTAGGAGGATTTTATTTTAATGAGACTAAAGTTTTAGCTAGAAATAATCACTAATGGTAGAATATTAAGCAGTTGAGGGAAGCCATTTTTTAGAGGCAGCCAGATCTCAGCACACCTAAAATCATGTCATTTCATACAGTTCACTCTGTGTCTGTGATTAAGACATGCCTCACTGGAAAAGGATCCCACGGAAGTCCCAGTACCAGACTGCCCTATGCCCTCAGCAGCTTACTGTCATCCACTGGTCCAGAAACAGCCATATCCTGCAGTCTTTCCAAAAGAGAACAGAAGCAGCTCCCAGCTCCCAGTGCTTGGGAGAGAGCAAGGAACTGGTTTCCTCGCTGCTGATTCGTGAGCCCAGGATATTGCCTAAGCTTACCTGGGCCTCAGTTTCTCACTGTGAAGTATGGGGTCATAACAAAGCCCTTCGCAATCCCCTCTTCTTCTCCTAAATGGGTTCTCTTTCCTCAATCTTGGTTTCTGCTTCAGCTGCCTATTCATTCACCCTTAGAAGAACCTCATTACCTTCCTTTCCCAGCTGCGTGTCTGCAGTCTTGTGCTCTTCTTTTTGCCCTTGATTCTTAACACACCATGAATATGCTTCATTTCTCTACACACCTTTATAAACACACATGTGTGTCCTTGCACATTGGAGGTGCTGAACAAATGCTCACAGAATGGATGAATGTAAAGGAATAGCAGTGAGTTCCTGTATACATGCCTTAAATATTTAGTGAGTGCCTAATATATACACTCACCTGTCCCTCTACGCTCTTAAGATTATTCCTCTCCTCCCTTTCTTTTGACCCTCTTCCTTTTCCATCTTATTCCCTTTTTTTCTTTCTTTCCCTGTGCCGCGGAGCTATACTGAGTGTCCTACAAGGCAGGATGCAGAGACACAGAAGCAAGCCTGCTGGTGGAAACAGACACCATGGCAAGGAGCCAGACGAAATAAGGGCAAAGACAGCTGTATAACATGCAGAATGAGAAGCCGTGATTCATGGAGCACGGCCACTCAGACACTCCTAGGATTTCATTTGGAGAGCTCTGGCCGGATTGGGGTCAGTAAGGGCTGACATCAAGCTGAACGGCAGCCAGGCTCCTCCTCCCTGGAGATGTGGTGCTCCAGTCCCTCCCCTTAATCCTTTTTTTACCCAGTCCACCCATGACTCCCTCGCTGACCAATGTTCTGGGCCTTTAAGAGTTGGGTGGGCTGGACTGAGGACAGAGCTCACACTTCTCCCCACCCAACCCCTTCCTCCTGGCTGTAACTCTGCCAGTCACAGCAGCAAACTGCAGTAGAAGAGGGGAGGAAACCAACCAGGGAGCGCAAGAGGAGCAAAGGAGAAAAGGAGCCGGCTGGGTTTCCTCATACCACAGGGGAGAGCATCGCAGAACTCAGACACAGGACTGCTATCCTGCACACGGTAAGGGCCTGGAGGCTCTGACCAGCTTCTGTTCCAAGCTCTGCTCTACCTTCCACACGCTTATCCTTCCTGATTAAATTGCATCCTGGATTCCTTTGCCGGAACAGGTCTACAAAGCTCTGACCTCATTTTTCTCTCTAGCTTATCTTGTTTGACTTACAGTTTTTGTCCTGGCTGGTGTCAGTCACTTCTTTAAGTAGTTGTGCTTTAGCATACATTCATTAACAGATTGTTGAGAATTACCAAATGAGGGTTGACCAAGACCTATGGGGAGTATAGAAACCCCTGGTAATAGAGGGAGAGTTATGAGACTTCCTCGGAAAGAGCCAGGGTTTGAGTTCTATACATCCTCATTCTTCGCCTGCTCAATGGACCAGCATAGTTGGTTGGCATACCCAAGTGCTGTGCTAGGAACAGCACTCACTTCTAGTCCTGTCTTTGCCATCAACCAGGTATGTGACTTTGGACCCCAACTTTCTGATCTGTGAAGAAAGGGAGTTTAGAGTTTCCTTGATTGCTTGTGTATCACGGGTGCTTGGTAAAAATAAATCTACCTGAGCCCCATTTTGACCTGGTATATTTAGGGTGGGGCCAAGGAATCTTTCTTTTAAGACACTCTCCAGGGAATCGTAATATAGCCAGGAACCTCTGGATTAGATGTGTTATAAAAGTCTTCAGCTCCAGCTGGTGTGGCTCTCTTGGTTGGAGCATTGTCCATACACCAAAAGGTTGCGGGTTCAATTCCTGGTCAGAGCACATACCTAGGTTGCAGATTCAGTTCCCAGTCAGGGCACATATGGGAGGCAACCAATCAATGTTTCTCTCTCACAGGGATGTTTCTCTTTTTCTTTCCCTTCCTCTCTCTCTAAAATTAATAAACGTATTTTTAAAAATTAAAAAAAAGACTCCCTGCCCTGGCTGGTGTGGCTGAGTGGATTGAGTGCTGGCCTGTGAACCAAAGGGTCACCGGTTCGATTCCCAGTCAGGACACATGCCTGGGTTGTGGGCTGGATCCCCAGTTGGGGGAGTGTGAGAGGCAACCACACACTGATGTTTCTCTCCCTCTCTCTTCCTCCTCCTCTCTAAAAATAAATAAAATCTTAAATAAATAAATAAAAGAGGTATGGTTCAATTGGTTGGGCATCATCCCACAAAACAAAAGGTCTAAAAATTTATTTTTAGAGAGGGAGGAAGGGAGGGAGAAAGAGAGGAAGAGAAGCATTGACTGGTTGCCTTTTGCACACGCCAACTGGGAACCTGGCCCACAACCCAGGTATGTGTCCTGACTGGGAATCAAACTGGCAACCTTTTGGTCCAAGGTTGGCTCTCAATCCACTGAGCCACACCAGCCAGGGCTAAATAAAATAAAATAAAATCTTCAAGCTCTAATATTCTCAGGGCTATGACCTATGACTGGAGTCTTTTTGTCCTCTTTATATGAACGAGGTCAGGCATAATCCTGCCGAGAACCAAAAGAGTAGACAAAATCATTCTCTTCCTTCCCGCTCCTCAGAGAGAACAGAGACACCCTGAATTTCACTGTAATGCCAGTGGCAATTCTGCAGAAGTGCATGTCCTGGTGACATAAGCCACCTGGAAGTTGAGGACCAAATCTTGCTCAGTAGCCCTGGCCATTTCCCACCTTATTTTGTCTCTGTTTTCTCATCTGTATTATAGGGGAAATTATCTGTATCCTCAAGGATCTCCACATGCGTGTCCACAAGTGAAGAGTTAAGACCCAGTCTCTCTTACTCTCAGCCTTCACCCTCTGCTCCCCGCCTCTTGCTCTTGCTCCCACTCACAGATCCTTTGAGTGTTCTCTCCTACTTGCACCTATATCAGCTGTGAGCAGCCTTCCCATTTTACCTTTAGACATCAGAGGAAACGCCAAGACCTAGAACACCTAGGTTCTAAGTTGCATTCTCTGGGCAGTTTGTTTAGTTAGTCTCCTAGGATACGGGGGAAAGTGAGGCTAAGCAGAGGGATGTACTACCCGACCAGTTTCAAAATCCTCACAGGGGCCAAGAACCAGAAAAAAGAGAGGAAGAAGTGATGGGGAGAGTGATGGGAAGAGAGCAAAGAGAGGCTGACAAGTGAGCAAATAGGGAAGGCAGAGAGGACAGGAAAGAGAAGAGTGAGTTGGGGAGAAAGGAAGAGGAATAGGTCAGACAGGACAGAGGAAGGAAAGGAAATGAGAAGAACGGAAAGAAAGGCTGCTTGTGGGGTATGGAGGAACAGGAAAAGAAGGAAGGGAGAGACACAAATTTGATAGCCCTTGTTGATTCTTAGCTCTGCTTTAACCTGCTTCCTAGAGGAAGCCCTTTCTAACGAGTCTTGGTGAGATTCTGAGCCGGTCATATGGAGACCTTGGTTCTTGTCCCAGTTCGGCCACTTAATTCATTAGGTGACTCTGGCAGTTCAGTTAATCTTTCTAGTTCACAGTCCCTTTCTCTACAAATGAAGGCCCACTCTGACATTCTGTAGCTCCTTGTGTTGAAATTGGCACTCTTATGGATGGCCACATGCACACGTCGCCTGGATAGATATTTCAAACAGTGATTCAGGAATGGGAGCAGGATTTGAACATGCCACGTTCTGGGGGTTGGAAGAGGTTGACAAAAAAGGATAAAATAATCTTCTAAGGCTGGTCTGAGAGGAGATAGGCTCCAAATAGGGGCATCCTGGTACTTGGGCTCTGTCTTCAGGCTTCCCATGGTTTACACTGTGGTATGGCTCCTGGACCCAGGTGTAAGGGAAGGTAATTCTGTCTTCTCCCAGGGCCAGGGCCAGGGCCCACCCCATCTCAGAATCCCTATGCCCCAGGCATGGGAACTGCAGTTCAGAGAAGAGATTAGGTAGAATATTGAGAGGGGGTTTAGACTTCAGCCCCAGGCTAACCCCACCCCCACCCACCCCAGAGTTTGAAGACCTGAGATACTTAAGGAGAACCTATTTGTTAACTTTCTACCTCAGTCTTCATATAGCTTTTGCAAGCCTCGGGTGCCAAACTGTGCATCTCTACCCAGAAAAGTAGAGATGCTTTCTGTCTCCCAGGAAGCACTCTGAGACTCTTCTTCCGTCCAGAGGTTGCTCACCCAGGCTCACATATTCAGTTTCAGCCAGCAAAACCTTTTCTGCTTGGAACCATTGCTGGGTGCTTTCTCTCTCTCTCAAGAGATGCCTCGAGTTCTCTTTCCCACTTAGGTACAGACTGATCACCAACCTTGCCCTCTCCCTCTGGCCACCTGCACGTTGCTACTCATTTAAAAAGCCTTCTCTATACCCTGCAGTCAGGGAAGCTGTGTTTTCAGTGACCTCTACCTTCTTCCCAAAGACTTAGTTACTCCCAGGTGACTTTATAGGCTCTTCCCACTAAAGAGACATAGGGTACTAATCTGCAGTGTGACCTCAGACAAGTCACATCACACTTCTAGACTTCCGCTTTTTCATTTGTAAAATCTAGCGAATTGAGCCACATTATGTTTTAGTGGAATGATTACCTCAGATGTTCACCAATGTCAACATTCTAAACTTATTAATTAAAAAGCACAACATTTCCATTCAAGTGTAGATCCTTCACTTAAACAAAAGCATAGAGGTTTATGTCTCATGGGATTTGCCAGTTTCAGAATAATTTGTTCAAGAATTGAGTATTTCTTTTTGGGGCAGAGCTAGAATCAAAGTGGCCACATATCAAATCTTCTAGTTCTTTCCAAGGGAAGTTAGTGGTTACGTACTAGGACAAATGAACCAGGTCCTAAAGTAGCATATATTGTAAAGGAGGTACTCTTTTGTTGTAGGTAGAAAAAACTTAAAAATGCAGTTCTGAGACTTTGTAATTTATATGGTCCATTAAAACTGTGAGAATAACTGTTATGACAGAGAGTATAAAATATGCTTTACCATGAGAAGGTAGAAGATGGCTTACTTAGATATGAATAACAGTAAGGGTTGTAAAAGAGACCAAAGAAACACTTTGGGGGCTGGATGATCTACATGGGAGCATGGAGAGGGCTCCCAGAATAGGAAAGCTAGGATGATTCCACCTGGAGAAGAGAAGACTGGGATGTAGATATTCCTGGTTCTGAAAGGACAGCCAGAAGATGGTGGTTCCTAATAATGAGGAGCTGAGCAGTGTGACACAAGGTTATCTTGTGGATTTTGGGGTATCGGGAAAGGGAAGAGCATTTGACAGAAAGCCCCGGTTTTGCCCTCTCTGGAGATGGCTGGGTGAAATGGCAGAGTTTCTGGAATCAGACATACTTGGCTTTAAATTCTGAACCCCCATATGATTCAAGGCAGGTTTCTTAGACTCTCTAAGCTTCACAGTCACCAAATACAAATCAGAAGTAAAAAGAGCCACAGGCTATATAGATGAAATGCCTGATGCATAGTGGGCAGTCAGGAAACATTGGTTTCCTTCTCTTCCTCCCTTGATCTGTTATTCTAAGACTGCCAAGGTTAACCCAAAGTCTTTTGCTCCTCCTTACTCCTTTAGGTGACTCTGGCGCCAGCTGGTGGAGCGGTGGGTGATGGCGTTCCTGCTGCAAGGCCGTGAGTAACCCTGCAGAAGAGGGTTTGGGGAGACAGCCCAGGGACAGGGAGGAGGCTGAACTTCTGTTCGAGAGCTTCTCCTGGGGCCTCCACCCCTCGGTCAGCTCTCCAGCTCCTGCTTCTCCTGGCCCAGGGCTGCCCATCAATGAGGACGTGCTGCTGATGCAGAAAGGCACAGTGATGCGCAAAGTGAGATCCAAAAGCTGGAAGAAGCTAAGATACTTCAAACTTCAGGAAGATGGCATGACAGTCTGGCATGCCCGGCAGGCTGGAGGCAGAGCCAAAGCCAGCTGTGAGTGACATGGATAGCTAGGGATGGGCATATGGGTGGATAGAATCCTGAGGAGCCCAGCAGCCTGAGAACAGAGGAGGACCAGGGTCCTGTGATGTGCCCTCGTGCTGCCCCACTTGTACCTATATCTGAGCCTATAAAATGGAAATTATAACACTACTTGCCTCTGAAGGCTCTTATTAAGATTAAATCAGTTACTGCATGTAAAGGGCTTAGAAGAGTCCTGGCACATAACAAGGTTCAATAAATCATAGGTTATATCTTGTTTGTTTGTTTTTTTTATTATTATTATAATAAAAGCATGATCTCAGGCATTCCACTGTCTAGATTAGAGCCCTGGCTCTGCCACTTTCTAGCTGAGTGGCTCTAGACAAATTATTTAAACTAAACTTCAGTTTCCTTATCTGTAAAATGGGGGTTAAACCATACCTGCCTAGTAGATGATAGGGACTCAATAAATTAATGTCTAAAGCATGGAACCTGAAACCAGATACATTTAATAAACGTTAGTCATTATGGTGAATATTTTAAAATATCATAAATGTGCATTCTATTTGGATAAACACTTCGTGATCCATCTAAAAATTTGACCACAGGACTCTAAGAAAGTCTGCTTTAGAGACATAATCAAAACTCACAATCCACAGCACCCCCAGCTGAGGAAAGGGGGTGGAAGAATTTCTATGGTTCCTTGATTTCTGGAAAGAGGAGGCCCTCCAAACCTAGAATGAGGGAATTGAAATTGGGCATTTCATGCTTCTACCCTGCAACTGTGCTTCCATTTGTCAGCCTCACCAGTCTTTCTGTGATCATCATGTACACTGGCTATGTAAGGAACCATCCCTTATTTAAGATGAGGACACAGAGGATTAAGGGGTTTTTTTGTTTGTTTGTTTTTTTACCTTTTTTATTGTTGTTCTATTACATTTGTCCCATTTTTCCCCCGTTGCTCGCCCCTGCCCTGCCCACACTCCCGCTCCCACAGTCAGTCCCCTTCCTGTTATCCATGTCCATGGGTCATTTACACATGTTCCTTGACTAGACCCTTCCCCTTGGTTTAAGTTATTTTGTCTGTGTCATCCTGCCAGCTGCCAGCTGGAAGCCAGGTCTTGTTATTCTCAGCGCAGGCCCCTTGCCATGCTGCCTGAGAACACAGCAGTGATTCATGTGGAATCTGAATCCCAGAGGTTTGCCTCTCCCTATACTAAGGCTTTTGGGGTTTCAGCCTGTGGAGGCTGGGGTTCCTTCTCTCTGTGGCTTCACAGTAAAGAAGGAAGTAATGGTCCTTGACTCTTAACCCCTGCAATTTGGTGAACTCTCTTGCTCAGTTCCCCCACCTGCTTCTTCCCTGGCAGTCTCAATCTCTGACGTGGAGACAGTGCGTAAGGGCCATGAGTCTGAGTTGTTGCGCAGCCTGGCAGAGGAGTTCCCCCTGGAGCAGGGCTTCACCGTTGTCTTCCACGGCCGCCGCTCCAACCTGGACCTGGTGGCCAACAGTGTTGAGGAGGCCCAGATCTGGATGCAGGGGCTCCAGCTATTGGTGGACTTTGTCACCAGCATGGACCAACAGGAGCGGCTGGATCAGTATCGGCAGAATGGAGTCAGTGTGGGGGCCGGGGGTCACTGAAGGAACAGATGCTGCAGGGCTAGGAGCAGTTGATAGGGAGGACAGGGTTAGGGAGGCCCAACAGCCCAGATGGGGTGGGTAGGGGTAGCTCAGGCTGATGTGAGACTGAGAATGCTGAAGGAGTCAAGGTTTAAGATGGCAAAGGCATGGCCAGGTAGAGTTTGGGCATGAATCAGGCCCCATAGGATTGGGGGAAGCGACAGCAAGAGGCCAAGGACCAAACAAGGTGCTGATCCTGAGAGCTGAACAGAAGATCCCAGTGGCATTAACTACCACAGAGGTGGGAAGCAACCCCTTAGGGGGCTTAGTAGTGTCGACCCACTTCAAGTTTACTAGGTTGTATTCACCTCCTACATCAGTTCATTTGTTCATTCATTCATTTACCATCTATTAAGCAGAATGTATCGGTCACCATGCCATATTAATGGGACTCAGATGTTGTTTTTGTCAATGGAGAGGATGGACTTGTGTAAATAATCTAAGTACCATGGAACTGTTATAATACTTAGATTATTTGAGGATGTTCAAAGGAAGGAGAAATATTTAATTCTAGCTGAGAGGGTTCTGAGAAAGCTTTAGGGAGCAAGTAGTATTTTAGCTGAGCCTTGAAAATGATAGAATTTAAACATAGAGAAGGAGAAAAAAGTACCCCTGCCTGAAGGAACCGCATGAGTAAAGGTCCAGAGATAGGAAATTGAAGAGTTGAAAAGCTGGGACATCAGAGAGCAGGGAGTTGGGGGTTTGGCTAAAGTATAAGAAGGACAGAGATATGTTGAGAAGACTGGATTGGGGCCAGATCATGGGAGCATAGGAGATTTTAACTGCTAGGTTAAGGAACTTCGGCTTTACAGGTGACAGAGAGATCCCTGCAGGCACCTGAGGCATGTGGGAATAAGATAGATAGTTACTCTGGGGAGATTATTCTGGAAGCTAATGTGGAAAATTAATTGATGTGGAGGATAGACCAGCAGAAAAGACAGGGAGAGATGTCAATGGGTGAGCATGCACATGCATCTACACACAGACACACCCACAGTGCTTTTGCCTTGACTCAGACCTGGGTGGCTGAGTGACTGGTTCCAGCGCGGAGACAAGAACCAGGACGGTCGGATGAGTTTCCAAGAAGTCCAGAGGTTACTACACCTGATGAATGTGGAAATGGAACCAGAATATGCCTTTCAGCTCTTCCAGGTGAGTCTTCTGGGGAAGGATTTGCAGAAGCCAGCCAACGCCACATCCTCACTTGGCCAGAAGTACTCTGACCCTATCCAACAACACTCATTTATTGAACTTCTACTATATGCCTGAGCACTATGCCAGGCTCAACAGGAATTGTAGACCATGGTTTTTCCTTTTCATTCTTGTTCAAAAGATGATTTATAACCTTACAAAAGGCAAATAAAAATATGTTATTACATCAGACCTCAAGGACATGTCTGTCCATGGCCAGAATTCCACAGGTACCTGGTACAACGGAAAACTACCTGGAATGTGAATAAATAGGAGGAGAAATATTTTGACCTTTGGGTCATTTCAACTGTTTCTAGTCAAAAAGTTTCTCTAGTATAAATGCCGTGGCTGAAATTTGGCTTTTTATTTACTGGAGTGGCTTCTTCTATGAATACTAAATATCAAGTGTTCTATGGAAGCATGTTTGGATCTATCTGTCAGTAAGACTGTTCTTACAAGTCAAGGCCATAAGATTTTCTGTTAAAGGGTCTATCTACTCTCCTCTAACCCCTCTTGCAGGCAGCAGACACATCCCAATCTGACACCCTGGAGGGAGAAGAATTTATAGAGTTCTATAAGGCATTGACTAAACGTGTGGAGGTGCAGGAACTGTTTGAAAACTTTTCGGCTGATGGGCAGAAGCTGACCCTGCTGGAATTTGCAGATTTCCTCCGAGAGGAGCAGAAAGAAGGAGATCGTGCTTCTGACCTTGCTCTGGAAATCATTGACCGTTATGAGCCTTCAGATAGTGGTAAGGGGACCACAGCAGAGAGGCACCAGACATGGGAGCAGGAATGGCGACCATGACTAGAAAAATCCAGGACCAGCAGCCTTCTGCCTAACCCAAGGAAGGCTGAGTCCATCCCTACCCTGGTCCCCTGCCCAATCATCTTCATCTCATTCCAGCACTCCTTTGGAAGGAGAGCACCCATTTCTTGCCTAGATAAGACAGGCGTCTCCCCTGTAATGCTAGGACTGTCTCTCAGGAGGAAGAACATTCCATAAGACCTCTTTTCTCCTCCATGTTCATGTTGCACATCCTTCACTTGGAGAAAGTTCTTCCTGATCTCAGCCTTTGGCCTCAGTGGAAACAAAATCTTTTGTCCTCTTCTCCTCTAGTGCACGTATGACTCCTTTTTCTGCTAGTTCCCTTCTCGTTTCCTGTTTGCTATCTCTTTAAATGCTGGCTCTCTGCCCTTTTCTGGGCCTTCTCCAGATTTACCAGATTGTTCTTGAAGTCTTGAAGCCCCTGAAAGCCCTAGGAAGCTAGTCGGCCCCTGGCTGAGGGGGCTGATGATGAAGCCAATCATTCAGCTTTTAACAAACACAGCTAAAATATATGCCATCTCTGCACGCATACCTTTTTCCTTGTCCCTTTAGTAGACATCTTTCTGCTTTCCATTACCCCTTCAGAATGTGAGGAATTTACATTAATAATAAATAATTTACAAGGTACTTTCCCATGCTTTACTTCATTTAGTCCTCACTAAAACCTTGTAAAGCTTTCTGCTCTCTGTTACCTTCAGAATGTGAGGAATTTACATTAATAATAAATAATTTACAAGGCGCTTTCACATGCCTTATTTCATTTAGTCCTCACTAAAACCTTGCAAATCAAGATTGGGCCTTTGTTAAAGGATACATAATGTGCCAATATCTCCACATGCCCTTTCTCTTCTAATTTTTCCCATGACCAATTGAAGTAGATTCTGTAATTAAGCCACTTGTGCAGAAGAGGAAAACTGAAGTTTAGAATAATTAAACGAACTGCTCAAAGCCAAAAGCTAATGAGAGGAGGAATGGGAATTCAAACCCAGGTCATCTGATTCTGGGTGCCTCTCCTGAGAATGAGTGTTAGAGATGAGATGAATGAGAGCGGGACAAGTGACCCAGGTTTCCTAAGTCTCAATTCCTACTTCTGTTTTTAATTAATAATTTAAAAAAATATTTATTTATTTTTAGAGAGTAGGGGTGGGGAGAAAGAGAGGGAGAGAAACATCTGAACTGGCAACCTTTTGGTCTGCAGGCTGGTACTCAATCCACTGAGCCACACCAGCCAGGGCTCAATTCCTGCTTCTTTCATTCATTTATTCACTGACTGCTTCAGCTAGTGATTACTGAGTACCTAAATGTGCCAGGAGCTATTCTAGGCACTAGAGATACAGTAGTAGGTCAGACAAGGACAATGTAGTCATGGAACTTAGAGTCAAACGAAGTGTTGAGATCAGTGATTCAGATTCATGTGGGTGCTCAGAGAAGAAGAGGGACTGAAAGCAATCATTTCAGAAAACTACATAGAAGGGCGTCACAGGGTTAAGAAATAGGATCTTCCTGCGAGCCAAGTGTCGCTGGTTCGATTCCCAGTCAGGGCACATGACTAGGTTGCACATCAGGTCCCCAATTTGGGGCACGAGTGAGAGGCAACCACACAGTGATGTTTCTCTCCCTCTCTTTCTCCTTTCCCCTCTCTCTAAATAAAACAAACAAACAAACAAATACATTATTAAAAAATATATATAAAAAATAAAAATTAAAAAAAAGAAATAGGATCTTCTATCCCTAGTGCAGGACCCAGTATACATCAGTTACATTTATTCTACCTTTCCCTTGCACTTGGCTCTCAGATACTGTGCTCTGCCTGCAGGTAGTATCAGTCAAGAGACCTAGGCTCAAGTCCCCATTCTGCTTCTTACTGAGTACCTTGGGCAAATCACTTAATCTGAGACTCAGTTTTCTCATTTGTAAAATAATTGGTGATCAAATGAAATAATGCATATGAAAGTGTCTGACAACTGTTGACTTAACCTAGTGATCTGGTGTATTACTGTAAAGAATGAAACTTCCTGCCATTCTCCACCATCTCCAGTTCTCCTCAAATGTGGAACAAGGAAGGTGGGTGTGAGAGTCTAATTGTTTTGCCTCTCAAAGAAGCCCCGCTGCAGCAATGTTACCCTCAGTGAGACTGCACAGCCCAGTGGTGTAGGGTGTGACTCTGACACGCGGTTGCCTGGGTTCAAATCCCTACACTCACTGGTTATGTGGCCTAAGATAAGTTACCTAACCTCTCCAGGCAGATTATATCACATCTACCTCATTGTGCTGGTGAGAGCATAAGAGAGGTGTTGCATGTAATACCCTTGGCATAGAGCAAGTGCTCAATACCTGTTAGTCATCGTTGTTAATATATGACGCCTGTGCTGAAATGGGTGAGGACTATGGAAGGAGTGACAGCACTCTGCCCTTGAAGAAAGTGTAGTCCAAAGCAGTGTTGGACAAACATTCCTCAAAACACCATATGAAAATTGACAATAGGAAGAAACCCTCAGATCATAGTTGACAGCAGCTATACAGGCCAGGGAATAAAACAAAGGTACCTCAGTCATGTTGTTAACAAGTCTTTGACTTTGATTCTCTCTGAGCCTCAGTTTCCCTATCTATAAAATTACCCCTTCGGACTGAATACTGTCCATTATGGTAGCCATGATCTCCATACGACTGTTTAAATTTAACTGCACTAAAATCACAATTTAAAATTCAGAGCCTCAGTCACACAGCTGCATTTTAAGTGCTCTGTAGCTTTATGTGCCCAGAGGCTACCACATTGGACAGTGTAGAACAGAACATGTTCATCATTGTAGAAAGTTCTATTGGACAGCACCAGACTAGGATGATTGTAATGATTCCCCTTGTAGCTTTAACACTCTCTGAGGGTGGGGATGATTGAAATGATGGACACTGAGAGGGGGCAAGTTTGGGATCTGGAGACTGGGAATAGACACCATCTGACAGGCAGCAGCCGGGAGAGGGGTGGGGTGGACTGGCTCTAGGCATGCTGGGGGGCTCCCATTCAGAGTTCTCTCATTCTAGTGTCCCCCTACTCCACACCCTAGGCAAGCTGCGGCATGTGCTGAGCATGGATGGCTTCCTCAGCTACCTCTGCTCGAAGGACGGAGACATCTTCAACCCATCCTGCCTCCCTGTATACCAGGATATGACTCAGCCCCTGAGCCACTACTACATCAACTCCTCTCACAACACCTACCTGGTGGGGGACCAGATTTGTGGCCAGAGCAGCATCGAGGGATATATACGGTGCGGTGGGGAGGAGAGGTCGAGCTCATGAGAAGGGAACATCTGTGGGAAACTGAGGGCACTGTCGGTGGATAACAGGAATTGAAAAGATGTTGTGGGGGGTGGGTTTTGGGACTGAGGATCCCTGGACACCCGAGAGACCTTGAGGAGATCATGAGAACTGGTGGGAGAGTGGCGCTAAACCCTCCAGGTAAATGGAGCTTCTCCCTCTGCCCTAGGCTGTGAAACTCTCTTGGAACTCAGAGGTCCTGACACATTTATTTTAAGTAAATAAATAAACTATGTTAAATGGGAGACAGTAGAGCATAGGAGTTAAAAACATAGGTTCTGGAGTCAGATCATTTGAGGTCAAATCCTAGCTCCCTCACTTGGTACGCTGGAGCCAAGTACTTAACCTCTCTATACCTCATTTTCCGCATTTGGGAAATAGGGATGGTAACTGTTCTGTCTGGGTTGTTGTGAGGATTCAAAGAGATCATCTATGTGTCGATAGCTAGCAAATAGTACCTGCTTTTACTGTGATAAATCATGGATTCGATTGAATAGTCAAGATATCTTTGCAGTTGCTACTGACCTAATAGCTTCAGGGGATACAAAGATGAATGGGACATACTTTGTCTGCCCTAGAAAATCTAGTAGAGAAAATAAATTTACCGAGTATTCGACTACTCAGGTGTTGTATAATGAAATACAACCAGAACACCAGAAGCATCATGAGGCAGTATGGGATGGCCTGCTAAGGGAAGGTGTGACTTGGGTTGGGGGTGATGATGGTGTTGGAGATGAGTGTGAGCTCAGCAGAGTCCCAGTGGACAGAGAATGATCCATGGAGATGTAGCTTGAAGGGATCTTGACATGTAAGTGCCTGTGAGCATTGTTCTATCCACAGTGGGGAGAGGGGCCCAAGGTAGAAGATCAGATCCTGACCCCTTCTGTCCCTGGGGGCTTGGGGTTCTTTCAGTGCCCTGAAGCGGGGGTGCCGCTGTGTGGAGGTGGATATATGGGATGGACCTAGTGGGGAACCTGTTGTTTACCACGGACACACCCTGACCTCCCGTATCCTGTTCAAAGAAGTCGTGACTGTTGTAGCACAGTATGCCTTCCAGGTAGGGGCCCCAGGATGGGAATGCTGGTGAGGCAAGAGGATCTGAGGAAAGAGTGGCTGGCTCTGGGGAGAATAGGGGGACCAAGGGAAGTCACATCAAATGGAATATAGATAAAAGAGATTTTAAACCATGAAACATCAGACAAAGTTAAGGGATTATTGTGTTACCTGTGTTACTAGTAATTCGTTGTCATAGAGGTAATCGCTAGAGATTAGTAACTATTACTTCTAACAACTCTATCCCCTATCTGAGAGAGGGAAGCTAAGGAAACAGACACAGAAGTGGGTAAGGCTGGGGGATGATAGGAATCTGGAGACGAAAGCCTGAGAATGTAGCATGAACATGTAACCAGGGCTAAGGCCTGGCCTTCCCACTCTGAGCCTGAAAACTCAAAGGCCCCTGCACTGGACCTGGCACTTGTTTTTGGATCCCAAGAGTGACTTTTAGATGTGAGGTGGGCTCCAGATCCAGCAAGACCTCCCTGAGGCCTGGAATGGGGTCAGAAGAATTTAGCAATCAGGGTACTCAGTTGAGTGAGTAACTAGGTGGGCCTGGAGAAGCAAGGAGGTTACAGGGTTTAGAACTCTGGCTCTAGTATCTCCTTCCCTTCCCATCAGACCTCAGACTATCCAGTCATCTTGTCCCTGGAGAACCACTGCAGCTGGGAGCAGCAGGAGATCACAGCACGCCATCTGACCGAGATCCTGGGGGAACAGCTGCTCAGTACCACCTTGGATGGACTGCTGCCCACTCAGCTGCCCTCGCCTGAGGTAGGGACCCTCCTTCCCCAGCCCAGGCTCCTCAGTGGCTTCCATTTCCCCCCACCTTGGCTCCTTCCATTTTGTTCCCTTCTTCTCACCCTTAGATAGACCACCTTGCCCTTTATATCCTCAGGGAGAACTTTAATTTTAAAAAATCTAAGTGAACACACACTTTATAGTTCTCTAAATTTTAAATCATGATTTACTTTACATTTAGTTTTCAATGGAAGTATCTTTATTTTTTTCCTGATAGTTTGTACTTGTAGACTAAACCAACAATGTAGAGAAATGGGAATCTCCCCACCATAATCTCAACCTTTGCCAATAAGTGCTGTCAATAGATTTTAAATGCTTGTACAAATATATATGTGTATATACAGCAGTCCCTCGCTATATCGCGGTTCACTTATTGCAGCCTCACTGTATCACAGGATTTTAAAAAATATTATATTTAATTATTTATCGCGGATTTTTCGCTATATCACGGGATTTTGCGGTACTGTATACGTATGTTGTTAAAGTTACGTAGGTTTAAGGGTGTAGAATAAATGTAAGGTTCCTACTCCGCGGGGCGTCTGGAATGTAATACCTGTGATAAGTGAGGGAATGCTGTATATTCACATGTTAAAAACTGAATGATAATATGTCAACTGTAAAAAAAGTGAATGGGATTATCCTCTATTGCCCTTTTATCACATATAATATATATCATGGATGTCTTTTCATGCATCATTTTTCCCTTTTTAACATTTTATGTTATGGACCATAATTTATTCAATCAGTAGATAGTAAATGTAGCCAGTAAATGGTGAATATTCAGGTTGTTTATAATTTTTCACTTGTACACACAAATTTGCCCATTTACTCTCTCTTTCTTTGAGATGGATTCCTAGAAGCAAAATTGCTGGGTTGAAGAGTTTGCATGTTGACATTTTGGTTGTTATTGCCAAGTTGCCCTCTGGAAAAAATACTAGATTGCAGTCCAACAAACAGTATAAGTATAACTCCAGTAGTGAGACAATTCATAATGGCAAAGGTGAAAAAAAAGTTAAGAAAGGTCTGTTTTCTTCTTTTGACTTAACTGATAATATTATTTACCCACTTCGATGGTTTAAAATTTTTATTGATATATGATAATTTTTAAAATGTTAAAGATACCAATGCTCTGGAAAATTTTTTGAGAAAAGAACCTCTGAGACACCACAGTGCATGAAACAGTCAACCTTATTCCAAAATGGAAATGGTTTCCTGGATGGGTTTTCATACCCCTCACTTCTTTTCCAGCTGTTTGGCCCTACTCATTGTCTTAGGGCAATCCTGGTTGGAATATCCTTTTCAAGGCCTCAGGGGCTTTTCAATGTCTCAGGGACATTGAGAGTAATTTGATAATAGTCAAGTACTGCTTCCTGATGTCTTTTGTTTAAGATAATGCCAAATAGAACTTTGAATGAACTGAGTCAGAAGATGTGCAGTGAAGACATGGCTCTGACACTAATATTTCCATCTCAAACAAGTGACTGGTCTCTTTGTTTTTTCACCTGTAAAAGAAAACTGCCCATCTGAAAACCCAAATTCATGCTGGCGTTGTAGGACTCACAAAGGTAGAGAAAGATCTATTTTCTTCTAATATCCTTTAAAAAAAAAATCTTCAGCTGAGGATATATATATATATGTGTGTGTGTGTGTGTCTGTGTATATATATATATATATATATATATATATATATATATATATATATTCATTGATTTCAGAAAGAGGAAGGGAGAGAGAGAGAGACATTAATCAGTTGCTTCTCTTACCTGCCCCAACCAGGACCAAACCCACAACCTGCATATATGTCCTGCCAGAGCATGGAACCTGCAAACTTTCAATGCGTTGGATGATGCCCCAACCAAATGAGCCACTCAGCCAGGGCAATTTTCTTCTAATATTCTTTATATTCACATGTAAATCTCGAATATATAAGGAATCCTTTTGTGTCATATGTGAGGTAGGGGTCCCCATTTCTTTGTTTCCATATGGCTAGAGATGTTACAGGTTTGCGTAACAATACAAAATCCCTACTGTATGTATCCAGCAGCCTTCCTGTGGAAGTTTCTGACCACTCACTCACTTCTGTTGCCTTTGAGGTGGCAACAGAAGTGAGAATAACAGGACCTGCATGATCCTCATGAGGGTCCCAGAGAAGCCAGGTAGCCAGGCCCCTTCATTTTTGTCCCCTAGGAGCTTCGGAAGAAGATTCTGGTGAAGGGGAAGAAGTTACAGACGCTTGAGGAGGATCTTGAAAAAGAGGAAGAGGAGGAAGTGCTAGAAACTGAACTAGAGGAGGAGCAGGAGGCTGAGCTGGAGCTGGAGTCCCAGTTTGAGCCTGAGACCCAGGAGCTGAGCCCTCGCAGTAAAGACAAAAAGGAGAAGGTAGGCCAGGAGAGTGGTCTTTGCTCTGGCATTTGGTCAGACTTTATCACAAGCTGAGAGCTCGCGTGTGAAGAGACTAGAGCCAGGCAGGGCAGAAGGCCAAGGAGCAAAGTGCCCCTTGCCCCCAGTGAAAGAGGCATAAGAATGCGTGCAGTGGCTTTCCAGCTTCTTTGGGCCATAAAATCTTTTTTAATGAAATCTTTTCTGGAACCTCAGTATATAAAATAGATAAATGCAGAGCCATTCTAGTTGACTCGCCCATGTGGCTCTATCATGAGTCTCCCAGGTGACTCCTGAGACATCTTTGTACTACTTCTCAGCCTCCTTAAAGGCAAGTTTGAAGATGACAGATGGGTGTGTGTGCGGGTGTGTGTGTGTGTGTGTGTGTGTGTGCATGCGCACACATTATTATATTGGGTAAATAGAGCTTATTGGAGTGACCTCAGCTAAAGTGGGCTTAGTTAAGAGAAAGCTTCTTGAAAAAGGTGAGTCTGAGGTGGGGCCAAAAGTAGCCAAAGAGGAGGAGAAGATAGGGAAGGTAAAGACTCTGACAAGGTTGTGCCTGAGTGGCTTAGCACCCTGTGGGGAAGGGGTGCCATTTGTGGGACCAGCAAGATCCTGGTTTGAAGTCTGCATTTCTCTCTCATGTGCACTTGCTTGGCTCAGCTGACTTCTAGCTTATACTGCTCTCTCTGGGGCTATGGTATTTCACCTGCTGCCATGTCCAGGGATAGAAATGGGAATTCAGGAGACAAATCTAAAGCTATTACCCTGGGACCCTTGCATCCTCCCAGGTGTGACTTCCATGACCACTTGCATACCTTGACATACCTGTACATTTTGACCAAAAATAATTTTAAAAGAAGAAAGGCAGGGAGGATGACATCTCTCTGTTTAAAAATAATAATGTTTAAAACATGTTATCCAGAAAGTAATATAGAACAGACTCTTCAGGTCTCGAGGCTGAAACTGTTCCCATCAGTATTTGAAGATAGCCTTTATTCCCACTCCTATCCCCAGGTTGTGATGTGCCCGCTGTTTTGTTCGCCTATCTGTTGTCAGATTACGGTCCAGGCTCCTCTTCCCAAGCCTGGGCTCCCTCTCTTTCCCAAGCAGGTGAGGCAGGAGGGAGAATGCAGCGGGGAGGCAGTGGGCAGAGGTTTAGGTTTGGTGGGGAAGTTTAGATCTTGGCCATTGGCTTCTTTCCTCTCAGATTGCTGATGATTCAATTCCGTCTTCCTCTTTCTCCTTTTCCAGAAACCGAAGCCCATCTTGTGTCCATCCCTCTCTGCCCTGGTTGTCTACACAAAGACTGTCCCATTCTACAGCTTCACTCATTCAAAGGAGCACTACCGCTTCTATGAGCTATCGTCTTTCTCTGAAACCAAGGCCAGGAGTCTCATCAAGGAGGCTGGTCAGGACCAAAAGGGAGGGGCAGAGAAGAAATGGGATTGGTAGAATCAGGTCTGATGGGCAAGCAGATGAGTTCCAAGAAAGAATTCAAGGGAGTTAAGGAGGGATCAGGGAGCTAAGACATTCCTCAGAGCAGGCATGGGAACAGGAGTTATAAATAGTGGGCTCAAAGCTCTAGGGAGAAGCTGGGGGCGGGGGGGGGGGATGCTGGAGAGGAGAGTGAAATTGGTGGGAGGGACCTTGGGACCAGGAAAGGGGAGCACCCATCCCACTTCTATCTCTCTGTCTATGCCTTTTTTACAGGCAATGAGTTTGTGCAGCATAACACCTGGCAGTTAAGCCGCGTGTATCCCAGTGGTCTGAGGACAGATTCATCCAACTACAACCCCCAGGAGTTCTGGAATGCGGGCTGCCAGATGGGTGAGGGGGCAGTAGGGACAGGGAAGAGAAAGTGGAAGAGCAACAAGTGGGCAATAAGTTTCTGGGTGTAGGGAACTCTTGGAGCATTCCCATTGGGCCAGGAAATGCTCCAAGCTGAGAAAGCTATCTATGGAGGGACTCCCAGCAGGCCCTTGTATACCCAATATATCTTTTTAACTCCCCAAAAGAGAGGCCAGATGGCCCCCAAGGTAAATCTTTCCCCTCTCTTCTTCTGGGGCCCTCAGTGGCTATGAATGTGCAGACTGCGGGGCTTGAGATGGACATCTGTGATGGGCTCTTCCGCCAGAATGGTGGCTGTGGCTACGTGCTGAAGCCAGACTTCCTACGTGATACCCAGAGTTCCTTCCACCCTGGGAGGCCCATCAGCCCTTTCAAAACCCAGACCCTTCTAATCCAGGTATAAGGGAAAGCAAAACTGTTGGGAAGAAACTTGGGACAGTTGGGATAGAAGCAGGGGGAAGAGGTGGCTAGACCTGCCAAGTTCCTTGGGAGAGGCAGGTTAGCTTGATTGTTAACAGCATGGACTTCAGAGTCTATTGCCTAGGTTCAAACCCACTTACTAGCTGTGAAATGCTGGCCAAGTTCCTTAACCTTAATGTCCTCACTTGCAAAATGGGGATCCTACTACTACCTACCTCACAGGGTTGTTGTGACTAGTTAAAATGAAGTGCTTACAACAATGCCCAGTGCACAGTAAACGCTACAGAAGGGGTTGCTGTCATCAACGCACCTTTTGAATCTTGTTAAACTTCTGTCTGAATGCATTTAAAATTGCATAGATTACTAGAAGAAAAAGCTATTAATCATGGAGGATTGGTTTTGCAAACCCAAAGCTACAGAGCAAGGTCCAGCATTTCTGCCTTCCCTTATCTTTCCCTCTTTCCCTGGGGTGTGAGCTGGAGTGGGGCTGGGCTGAGCAGGAACTGTTGCAGGTGATCAGTGGTCAGCAACTCCCCAAAGAGGACAAGACCAAAGAGGGGTCCATTGTGGATCCACTGGTGAGAGTGGAGATCTTTGGCATTCGCCCAGACACAACCTGGCAGGAGACCAGTCATGTGGAGAACAACGGTGAGACTGGGCAGTGCTGGGGGGAGGTGGAGGAGCATGACTTGCTTTCTACCATCCTGCCCTCCATTCAGTATAGTCTATGTCACCACCCTCCCTCCCGCAACCTCCATGGGAGGCAGTGTGGAACAGGACAAGGACTAAGGGCTAGGATGTCTTCAGTCTGAATCCTGGCCCAGTGACCTAGCTGAGGCTCAGTTTCCTCACCTGATTGTTATGAAAATTAAGCAAGAGCACACAGGGAAAGTAACTCAGGATGGGTCTTAAAAAAAAAAAAAAATCAACATCTGTTCCTTCATTCCCTCTCTTCCATCCCAGGTTTTAATCCGTACTGGGGGCAAACACTATGCTTTCGGATGCTGGTGCCTGAGCTGGCTCTGCTGCGTTTTGTGGTAAAGGATTACAGCTGGAAATTGCGAAATGACTTTGTCGGGCAGTACACCCTGCCTTGGACCTGCATGCAACAAGGTGAGCCTGTCTTTCCACCCCTGGACAAACCCCCTAACTCCGCCTGCCTGCCTAACACTGTCCTCCCATGCCTTCCCAGGTTACCGCCATATACACCTGCTCTCCAAAGATGGCACCAGCCTTCACCCAGCTTCCATCTTCGTGCACATCCGCATGCTGGAAGGGCTGAACGAGGTTGAATCCTAAGGTGGGCACTTCACGGGAAGTGTGGGTGCATTTGCTTTAGATGGTAAGAAAAATCTGGACGGATGCTCCAGAAAGCAGAGGTGGTGAAAACCAAGCACTGGGCTGTACATTCCTAGGCACAAAATTACATCACCATTCCTATGAAGCAAACTTAGGACCTGATGTTTCACCTTTCTCTTCCCTTTCTTCGTTTTTACAAAACTTTTGGTATCTTTCCTGCCCTTCCTCTCAGCATACTCTACATTGGAGTTCCTTCCTTCCTCTTGTTGTAGGCTTAGTTCCATACCCAGACCTAGGATTAATCTCTTTATTAACTCTGGCTCAAAGGCAGATCACAACTACAAATCCAGAAGGGTTTGGGGCAGAGAAATACAAGAGGTATTATCCCCTCCTCCACAACTTCCTCAAAGTCCAGAATCAAGGAAAGGATAAACCAAGCCTCAAGCCTCCCCAGGCAAAGGCTGGGGAAAGAGACCTGATCCCAAGACTGTACTGTGGCTCTCAACAGAACACTGCACGGCCCTCAGAGTCCACACTGGACTGCTCCTCCTAGCCCCACCAGTATGAATAGAGCTGCTCTCCCCAATTTGGCTTGAGTATGGTTTGTCATTGTTGGGCAAGAAGGGTAAGAATGAGGGTTGGGGGAGATTTGGATAGACAGGTGGGACAGGGAAAAGGCAGAAAAACAAGTTTCCAGGGATCCCTCCACATGTGCAACTTAGGAATGGTTCAGAAGTATGGTTTCTAGGGGTCAGGGGAAAAGGAACAGAGAAAAGGTTATGTGATCCCAGCCCTCCTGAAGAGTTTGCCTGGAACAATACTGGTTTATGTCTGCTGCCCCATAATTATTAATTATTAACAGAATCCTCTTTAATTTCCCAGTGTGTCCCAGTTTAGATGATAGTCACTGTGAGGCACTCAGGATTCTGCATTAGAATTACCTCCACCCCTGCAATCATTTGCCTTTCACACTATCTTTCTGCTTTAACAACTCTGACTGCAGCTGCTAACCCAGTCTGAGGACTGCTATTGAATTAAAGCTGCTTCCACGAGGGACCATAGTAGATGGCAGTCCTCCCACTATAGGCAGTGGCTCAGAAACAGAGAGCAGAACAAGGGCCAAGACAGGCTCAAGAACCAAGAGAAGGCAGACCTAGGCCTGTTTGAGAATCAATCACTAAGTGAAGAGGCAAAGAGAAAAAGAAGAGGCAGAGGTCTAAGAGGGGGCAGGGCAGATCAAGATAAGAGCCCGGAAATGTTAAAACAGGGACATGGACGAGTCTGTAAGCTAGTAATCATTTTGTTTAACATGCTTTATAGAGAACTAGGCACAACAGCACACGCAGTTAGGTACAACTGTTGTAAGGATACTGAATGAAAATAGGACTTGACACAGTAAGAAGGAAAGGAAAAATGGAATTGGTAAAACCAAGACCTCATAGTTAGGGACATCAGCCTCCACATAAAATCAATTTGTGGTCCATGTCTCTATTTTATGTAGCTGTCAACATTAAAGTCCTACAGCCAGAGTCCCAGGAGGGCTCCAGCCCCCCTGACACCCCAAAGCCAGCCCTTCCTTATGCTCTGAGCTTCTCAGCCTAGCTCTGGACACCTTGGACCATGCCCTCTTCTTGCTGGGAGGTGGGTGGGCTCTCAGCCATCAGGTCCAGTTGGGGGAGTGGAAGAAGCAGGAGGGCTGGGATTCTCCAACTGCACATCATGCAGGTGTACTGTAGGGGTGGTGGGGTCTTTGCCCACCCCTTGGTTTGGGTCAGCCTGGTCAGGGTGGTGCCTGCGCACATGCTTGACCACTTGGAACTTCTGCTTGGCCTTGTAGCTGCAGAGGCGGCAGAAGAAGGGGTGGCGGTCAGTGTGGGTGAGGGCATGATGGCGCAGGCCAGCAGCCCAGCGGAAAGCACGGTGGCACACATTGCACACATAAGGCTTGGCTTCACTGTGCTTGCGGAGGTGTGTGCGCAGAAGGAAGCGTGTCTTGAAGGCCTTGCCGCACTGCTCACACATGAAGGCCCGCGCTTCCCGGTGCCTCGTCTCCTGGTGCACACGCAGTGCGTCAGCCCGGTTGGTACAGTACTCACACTCGGGACACTGGTATGGCTTCAGTCCTGCAGGAAATTGCAAAGACAGGGAACAAACCACCACTGGAGGAGGTGGAACAGGGTTTGGTGGACTATAAGAGTCACTGTGATCCTGGGACATAAAGAACACAAGTAGCAAGCTGACTAATACCATATCTTTGGAATGTTCCAGGCTTGTTTGACATTTCTGTGCCCTTCTCCCAACACAGCCCCTTGTATACAATAGGTGCTCAACAAGGGCTGATAACTAAGTGGACCGCTCAATAGCCACCTGACAGCAATGGATACTCAAACATGATAGGATTTCCAAATGGGAAATTTCAACCTCCTTTTGGTCATTGGGTACTCATGGAAGCTGGGGATGCATTTAAATATAATTCCTTGCGAAGTTCAAGAAGTCAAAGAAAATGCTTAAGAGGGAAGGGGGCAGAGAAGAAAGAAGTGGCATTCATAAAACACAGATGGCCTTGAAATGCATCTGCTCAATTCCTTTACATGAGATCATATGCAGTAGTCCCAGGCACATTATCAGCATCAACCCCTTTCTGAGAACCTGTAGTTCATGGACTCCATAACCAGGAGAAGCAAAGCATAAGTTAAAAACAGGCGAACCCTCCCCCTTTCTCCTCTTTACTCATGATAGTTCCATCAGGTCTGCAGGAACCAGGTAGACCTGCTCTTAGTCACTCATTTTTGAATTGGGGAGTTCTCAGTGAGAGGTGGGTGACCTGGTGCCACAATCTCCCAGGGAACCTTTGAAAAGTACACATACTCAGGCTCTCCGTTCACCTCTCTTCTGACTCTGACAAGTCTTCAGCGGGTTGGGAAGCTATTCTAGCCATTCAGTCTATCCACCCTGGATCAAAGTAAGGACATACACCACCTCAGGGAGGCTGGGTGTGCCAGGGAATGGGGGAACCCCTTGGGCCTGTCAAAAACCACACAGACTCACCTGTGTGCTTGGTCATATGATACTTGAGCTGGTTGACCCACTTGCACTTGTAGCCACAGTCAGGGCACAGATACTTCCGTTCTTCCTTATGGATCCGCATATGGTACTGGAGGAGGGAAGAACAAAGAATATGCCCAGAAAATGTGCACCCCTGGCTACTCAATGGGTGAGGACATAGGGGAAGCAGGCAGAGGCATTGCTGGCACTGTTCCCTGCTCCCATCCTTTCCATACTACCATTACCAGTCAGGTTCCTCAGTCTGGCCACTTTGACACCAACCTAACCCACTGGGCCTACGCCTAGATCTGTCTGAACTGTCTCAGCTCTGCCACACACTACCTGTGTGTTTGGGTTACCTAACCTCTAATTCTTAGCTTAATAATCTGTAAAATGAGAAACAGTAAAGTAACTATGTTTCATATTTTTGAAAGGATTAAAATCACAGTGCCCAGCATACAAGCACTCAAAAAATGTTAGCTGTTATCATCTAAATTATCCCAAATCCATTACATGTCCTTATCACATGACTAGCATGTATTGCAAAATTTTATCTTTATAATAACCTTATGAGGTATTATTCCATTTTTACAGATGAGGAATCTGAGGCTTGGGGACATTAAGGAACTTGCCAAAGGTCACAAAGCCAGTATTTGGGAGAGTAAGGATTAGCGATCCCAGGCAGTTGAACTCCACAGCCAGTACTCTTAGCCCCCATGGTCCCTGACCCTACCTTGAGGCGAGAGGGGTCAGCACAGGCGTATGGACAGAGGTGACAGCGGTAGGGCTTTTCCCCGGTATGAATGCGGCTGTGCCATGTGATCTTCTGCCGGTTCTTGGTGCTATAAGCACAATCAGTACACTTGTAGAGCCGGGTGCCCCCATGCCCTTTCACATGGTGATCCAGCACCAGCTGATGGCGGCACGCAAAGTCACAAAAGGGGCAGTGCAGAGGGGGCTGGCCAGCATCCCCACCTGAGGCTGCTGCTGCTGCAGAAGTCTCCTCATGCTGTTCCAAGTAGTGCTTCACCAGGCCCGCCCGCTCCCGGGCAGCAAAGTCACAGAGCTCACAGCGGTGGCTGAAATGCTGCTGCCTGCGGTGCTCATCCAGCGCTGGCCGGCTGGGAAAGGCCTGCTGGCAGGCCCCACATTCGAGCCGTGGGTGCTGTTTGCAGGTGTGTCCTTGAAGGATGGCAGGGCTGGGGCATAGGAACCCACAGCGGGAGCAGTGCAAGGGGCTCTCAGTGGCCTCCGCAGGAGAGCCCAGGGCTGGGGGTGTAGGCTCAGGGTGCCGGCGCAGAGCATGCTGTTTGAGTGCTGTCTCGGAGCTGAACTGGGCCTCACACTGGGGACAGGCGAAGGCTGGGGTGCCCTGGTGGCAGCTGTTGACATGGCGAGTGATGTCATGGCGAAGGTAGCCACTGTAGTCACAGAGTTGACAGAAGTGGGTGGGTGTTTTGTCATGTACCCTCAGCTGGTGCAAGCGCAGTTTTGAGTTAGTACCAAACGTCTGGGGACAGGAACTGCAGGGGATGCGGCCAACACCTGTGTGTCGGGACTGGTGAGCCTCCAAACGGTACCGTCTAGTGGTGGAAAAGTCACAGAAAGGACACTGATGTGGCTTCACTCCCTCGTGCTTGAGCCGCTGGTGCTGCTGTAGGCACCTGCTCTGTTTACAGATGAAGCCACAGTCTCCACACTGAAGAGGGGGCCGGGGGCCACGGGCTGGGGCCACAGTGGGGTGCTTCCGCTTCTGATGGAGCTTCAGGGCAGCGGCAGCAGGAGCAGTGAATGAACAGAGGCCACAGCGCAACTCTCCAGACTGCTCAAGGGGGCAGCCCCGGGTCTGGTGAGTCCTCAGAGCCCGCTCCTGCTGGCAGCTAAAGGGACATGTGGGGCAGGAGAAGCGAGCCCCCTTTTGCTTTGGAACCGCAGCTGTGTCCCCATCACCAGGGCTGTACTCTGTACTCCCACCATTTAGGGGAACAGGGTCCCCATTGCTCAGCATGGACACAACAGGCTGGGTCTGGGAGGCACCTCGCTTTCCTGCCCCGCTACGCACCCCCCGGCAGCCTTCAGCCACATGAGAGGAAATGGAGGAGAGCCGAGAGCAAAGGAACATGCATGAGTTGCAGTGAAACTTGCCCTGTTCAAAGTGGAACTTCCCAGGTGTCTCTGGAGATGGGGAGTTACCCGCAGGAAGTACTGTGGAGCCAGGGAGTGTGGCGAGAGGCTCCTCTCTTTCTTCTGGTTCCCTAGAAAGCTCAGAAGGAGCATCTTTTGAGAGCATGACCTGTACTTCTAACGGTGCAGGTGCGGGCTTCCCGCCTTCTGCAGCCTCTGAGGCCTGGGGGCCAGGGGGTAGTGGATGCAGAGGGACGGGTGAATCCGGTCTGGGCAAGCCCTTGCTCTTTTTGAGAAGAACAGGACACTTCTTCAGCAGGTGGGTACTAAGGCCACGCTGCTGCTTGAAACTAGCCCCACATTCGGGGCACAGCAGGGGCTCCCGGTGGCCGCGGCACCCTGTCCTGGAGTGCAGGCTCAGGGCCTTCTCCCGGCGGGTGATAAAAGGGCAGTGCGGGCAGCGGAAGGCCTGCCCCTCTCCCTGTATCACGACCATCTGAACTCGCCCCTCCAGTACCAGCGCCTCTGCCTGCTCTTTGTCCTGTCTCCTCAGGGCCTTGAGTAATGACTCTGACTCAGGTAACTGGGGCAGGAGTGCTGTCTCAGTGGGAGGAGTTGCCTTCAAGGTGTCTACCCAGTTGTTAGGGGGTTCCTCTGAGGAAGGAGGATTTCTGGGGGGTTCAGGTACTGGCTTTTCCAGAATGGGCTCTTCTTCAGCTCCCAAGCCAGAAGTCCCTTCAAAGGTAGACAGCTCTGTCAAAGTTCCATCTGGCCCTTCCAGTCTCAGGGGCCCCGAGGGATCCAGGGGTCTGAATTCTACAGGGGCTGTTTCAGTGATCTCCTCAAGCGGTGGCTCGGCCACAGGGGCCAGCTCTACTCCCAGGGCCTCTAGGTGCAGTGTGCAGCTCCCCTCATCTATTTCTGCTGGACTGGGGCTGCCAACCAGGTCATCCCCTTGGGGAACTTCACTGTCATCCTGTCTCCTGGCACTGTCCTCACTGGCCTCTGGCAGAGTCTGGTCCAAGCTGGGGTCCACGACAGTCTCAGTGTCGTGGTCCGGCCCCACAGGCAGGACCGACAGCTGATCTGAGGATTCGGAGTCTGGTGGCGGTGTCAGGCATTGCCTAGCCTCCTCTGGTTCCTGGCTGGCATACCGGAGCTGCCAGACCTGGTCCCCAGGCACATAGCCATGGGCCTTGCGCTTGTGGAAGAAGAGGGTAGTGTTGCTGAAGGTGCGGTAGTCACAGAGGGCACAGCGGAACTCTCGGAGGCGGGTGTGTTTGCAGTTCTCGTGGCTCAGCAGGGCCTGCTTGTGGCGGCTCTGGTAACTGCAGTAGCGACAGGGGTAGAGTGGGGCTGGCTTGCCGGGGTGATGCTGGGAAGCCATGTGTTTCTGCAGCTCATACTTCCTCTTGCAAGCAAAGGCACACACCTCACACATCAGGGACTTGCCCTGGTGTCTCAGTTTGTGGCTACTCAGCTGATCAGCCCGGTGGCAGCGATAGGAGCACTGGTTGCACTGGTATCTAGTGAGGAGGGATGAGGCGAGGAAGAGGATGAGCAAAATCATAACTATAAATCAATCATAACAACTAATAGTCACTACTTACTACAGGTCAGGGTCTACGCTTGGTATTGTACATGCACCATCTAATTCAATGTTCTTTCCCACCACCCTATGAAATTGGTATCCATTTTACAAGTGAGGAGACTCAGGCATAGAAGTTAATAACTTATCTGGAGTTACAAAGTGAAGGGCAGAGACAGTAGTTTCCCGGCTTATGTTCTAGCCCCTACTCTACATTGCTCCCTAAAGGGAAGACGTGAATCAGCAACCCACTGTGGATTTCTAAGACGCTGAAATGCCTACAGCTCCACAGGGCAGGTTTCTGAGCCTAGTTCCCATTCTCCTACGGAGGTATGAAAGTTAAGGAGAAACCCTTTAGCCAGCTGTGCCAGGAGATAAGAGGGGAAGTTGCCTGACCTTGGAAGTGGTCAGGAGTGGGGCCACAGTGCAGTCTACCTACTTTCCCAAGACTGGACTCTGAGAACTCAAGGGACACCTTAGTGTCTAGGCCTAAACTCTGGGTTTAGGCCTCCTCTGAGCCCAGAGGTCTCTCACCATGGAGACTGGGCCACAGGCACAGAGGCCAGCTATAGGCAATGTGGCATTACGAGGAGTCTCCCCGGGCCCAGGAGTGCATTAGGCCACAGCTGAATTTAAGAGGAGGCTCGCTTAGCATAACGTTCTTGGGATAGGGCTGGAGGCATGGGTGTGCTCATACCTTAGGTCCCCTAAGTGTTTCCGCATGTGCACACTGAGGTAGTGCTTCCACTTGGTGACGTAGCCGCACTCCGTGCACATGTAGTCCTTGGTGTTGGAGTGGGTCAGCATGTGCTTGGACAGGTAGCTCACATCTCGGCATGTGAAGTCGCACAGCTCACACTTGTGAGGTTTCTCACCTTGGGTGGGGGTGGGGTGAGGGTGGGAGTGGGGATAAGAAGGGGGAAAACCCAGATCACACACAGATCAGGTAAGCAGACAGACCATTTCCCCAGCAAGTTTGTCCTGACACAAGGCAGGAGCAAAAGCTTCACGTGCTCATCATGAGTCAGTGCTGCTTCACAGACCTCTCAGACAATGCTCCTCTGCTCCGACACCAAGAGGATGGAAGGAAAGTGAAGACTGAGCTTTTCAAAACTAGCTTTAAAGTCTACTCCTGATTTGTTATGCAGCTTGCTGGCACTAACAGTCAGCTGCTCCACGTAGCCCAATTCCTTCCAGTTTTGTGGAAGAGAAGAACAACAGATTAGGCAATACAACGCAGTGGTTCTGAGCTCTGACTCTGGAGTCCAACACAATAATAAAGACATTAATAGCCAACCTGTATATAGTGCTCACTCTGTGCCAGGTACCTGTATGAGCACTTTATAAAAAGGCCTCTGCTCAATCCTTACAACAGCCCTATGAGGCAGGTGCTGTGATGATCCATTTTACAGAGGAACAAGCAGAGGCACAGAAATCATAGAGCTATTAAATGGCTCAAATCCATGTGGCCTTGGGCAGGTCATATAATCCCTCTAAGTCTCAGTTTCCTTGTTTCCAAAAAAAGGGCTACTAAAATACTGACCTCACATGGTTGACAGGAAGATTAAATGAGATGTCCCATACTTCTCAGTGGTGCCCAGCGAGAATTCGAGGGCGAGCTGTTCCTGGAGTTGGTCAAGACGTGGCACTAAGAAGCTGGGAGCCGTATTTCGTCAGGACCCTTCCCCGTTACCCCTGCCCACTCACTCAGCCCCTTGCCCTACGGTGAAGGTCCAGCAACATGGCGTTCTGGCTCTGGTTTTGTTACTAGCTGTGTGATTCTGAAATAGGCCATTGAAATCTTCAGAATTTCTCATCTTTACCTACCTTCCTTACAAGATTGTTAGTATGGATAAAATGAAATAATATATATGAAAGAACTCTTTAAACTATAAAGCACTATAGAGATATAAGGTTTTACACAAGGTCTCATAAAAATGAGACTTTGTCACCAAAGCAGTGGAAACCACAATGGCTTTGTCCTGAGCTGCCTAAAAACTGTCCTCTTAAACTCAAGAGTCTTTGATGAGATTTTTAAATGTCTTATCAATTCACCATGCTTACACAGAGATCATAAACAGGATGATGCTATACTAGGAAGCCTGACTTTGTTGTCACTCAAAGTATCAGTAATGCTGGTAACCAATTAAAAGTCTGCAACTTCCAGGTCACCAAAAGGACTCATGTTTTAGTGTCATGGCTGCTGAAACTATAACGTGTACGGATGGCTCAGTTCTTTCTCACCCCGTCTCTCACAGTACATCCCCAAACCTGAATTGCAAAGGAAGGTCTCTGTCCTAATCTGGGTCTCTGCACTTTAAGAGGCTGGGTGTTGACCCACCCAATGCTGACCAGGGGTGGGCACAACTACACGAGGCCTTAAGGGTGAAACGCAACAACGCAGTGGTTACAGCACTGGCTCTGGATCACTGCTTGGATTCAAATCCTCGCCTGACCACTTCTGTAGCTGAGTAATACTCAGTTTAAGGCTAATTATTCCAAATACCCAATTCTTCTCTAGGAATATTAGGTTATATAGGACAATGAATGCAAAGCCCTTCGTGTGTATGCCTGCCATTGTCATCACCAGCACTACTCTGTTTCTGTAAGGAAGGAAGCTACCTCACCTGTATGCAGCAGCATGTGGCGGATAAGCACTCTCTTGTGGGCAGTGGCAAAGTTGCACTCGGGGCACTGGTGGATCTTCTCATGAGCATGCATCTTGCCCACGTGATCCTGGTAGGCCACTGGGTTGAAGGTGGCAAAGGGACAGAAGGTGCATCGCAGCTCCTCACTGCCAGGGTGGCCCTGCTTCTTGTGTTTGCGGAACAGGTGCTTGTTGGAGCAGGCGAAATCGCAATGGGGGCAGTGGAAGGCATAGTGGCTCTTGTGGTGGGTCTCCATGGCTTCGGCTGTGGCGAAGAGCATGGGGCACGAGTGATGGCGGCACTCCACAGCCCGCACCCCGTGGGTCTCCTTCAGGTGCTTCATGAAGGCCTTGCGGTCGGGTGCTGCATAGCTACAGCCCTCCTGAAAGCAGCCAAGGGGCAATGGCTCCGCCGCCGCCGCGGCTGTGTGGCTCTTGAGGTGATCCTTAAGGGCCTGGCTGAGGCGGAATTCCTCCTGGCAGACAGGACAAGCATAGGTGTCCGAGTAGAAGTTGGAAATATCCTCGTGCATGCTGGCCATGTGGCGGTTGAGTGCGTTCCTCTCCACTGCACTATAGTGGCACAGTGGGCAGCGGTGGGCCTTCTGGCCCAGCTCCCGCAGCAGGTGGGTCTTGAGCTTGCTTTTACTGGTGAAGAATTTCTGGCAGTTGGGGCACTGGAGGCTGGGGTCTGGGAAGTGGAGATGTAGGTGCTCCACCAGATGGGTCCGCTTCTTAAAGCAGCGCTTGCATTCTGGACACATATGGGTCTTGAAGAGGGACTCGGTGCCAGGAGCCACGTCCCCTGTAAGAGGGAGAGGCAGAGATGGTTGAAAGTGAGACTCTTCAATAGGTCAGAGGCTGGCCAGATAATGGAAAAACCACAATTTTCCCAGACACAAACAGTATGTGGCCTTTCCCTTTTCTCTCCAAAAAACCAAACAATAGCATCTCAAATATTATAGTCTCAAAGAAGAGATAAGAAGTTCAAGTATCTAAAGAAAGAAAATCACAAGAACTTCTCAGACCTATCTGAAGTACTTTACCTAGCCACCCACTCACTATTCCTGAGTCTGCCTCGAGTTGTTCAAAAGAACAATCTGGATGGAGCTTTCTTGTTCTTCCTGCCCATATTCATGCGGGTAGGTGGAAGGATCAGCAGGGTTGGTTGGAAGGAAAAGAACCCCATAGGGAATGAGCAGAGAAGGTAAAGTACTCCAACTTCTAAGCATGGGCTCATGAGTTCTAGGTCATGGGGAGCTGGTAATAAATACAATCAGATCTTTCCTATATGCCTGACAGGAAACATGCTCCCTGTGCAATGGGTTTCAAATGTTGTTCTACTGAGCTGGAAACTGGGAAGTAAGAATTCAGGGAAAAAAAAATCTTAGGGGGCTCAATGCCAGACGAGACAGGTTGCTGATCATCAATAACTTCTGGTGTCTTTATACTATGGATATTATCTGTTCCTTCCCTGCAAAAGTGTTTGCTGCCTGAGGAAAAACAGCCCCAGAGAACATACCCTAATTACCCCTATACTCTGTGTTACTAGAGTTTTAACCCATTTATCATTTTCCCACTAGACATGTCAAAGTGCACTGTTAAGAATGAAAGGATCTCAACAAGGCTCAAAAGACCAAACCCTAAGCCTCAATGTCAGGCTCTCCACAATCTATTCCTCCCTACCACCGAGAAGTTCAAGCCTAATCATATCATTACCTTCCAACTGCTGAGTGCCCTGGCTTTTCTCCAGGGCTTTCTGGGGGTCCTTCAGGGTGCCACTCCCCTCCTCTCCCTCCTCTTCCGTGGACTCCTGCCCGGGCAAGGGTGTACCTGCTTCCTCTGAAGGCTGTCCCTCTCCTGCAGGCAGTATGAGAGCTGGAGACACATACAACTTGATGAAGTTTAGAGGCCAGTGACAGCACTGAATGCTTTTACTTCTCTTGCTGGCTGACAGAATCTCCCTTCCCTGTTTAGCATAAAGGAACCTTAGGTTCTTAAAGGAAGACCAGGAGTGAAGCTATCAGTAATGCTCCATCCTCAGACCCCTTTCAGGTAAGAGCTTTGAGGTCACTGGAGCTGGGGGTAGGGGACTGAGAGACAGAGAACGGGTGGACTGCATGTCCCTGGCTCAGGTCCCCAAGGCTGATGGCTGCTGGCTCAGTGCAGGTGAACATAACCTGACCTCTGAACCGTTCTACTGAGAAACCCAATTCAGCAATTCAGGAACACACCCTGTCCCCTCAAATCTATCCCCTTCTATTCCTCAATAGAAGCAGCTGCCTTGGTGAGGCAAAGACCTATGCCTACTTCCCAGAAAAAGAAGGGTCTTCTTTTGGGGGACAGAGCATAAATGAGTCTTAGCAAGCCAAATTCTCTCATCAGAATCCTGGCTTCTCCTGGCCTGATTTCTCTATTTCCCCGTGCTCCTCTGCTCAACCCATGCCCTTTTTTGAGACCAAGAGTAACAATCAGTGAAGCACCACCCTCCTTGAAGGCTTCTTTTTAAAATAACCCCAGCTTCTCTTACGCAATCCCACTTGCTCTAAAAGGGAGTCAAAGGCATTCTACCAGGCATAGGTGCCACGGGCATTTTAGCTTTTGCCCTCAGAAAGTCCTAAAATGGATCAAAAGAGAATGAGTTGTTAAGTAACTTCAAGGCCACAATGTCGCTGAAGCGAAATTTCATTCAATGCCACAGACAATGACTTTCTCTGTATCCCATATATTCTGATTGGTCCAAGCTTTCTGGATGCCTTCCCATGTTAGTCAGTAGTTCTGTCCTCCGGAGCCACTACTCTGGATTCTCCTGTATTCAGGCATATATCCATAGCACTAGATACAACTGCCTTTTCAGGTGGCATACTGCTGGGTCCCTGGCCTCATACCTGGCAGCAACTCCTGGGATGGAAGACCCTGAACGGCCGACAGTGCTCCCTGTGTCCCAGCCCCATGGCTGCGCTGATGCTGCCGGAAGAGTTTGATGTTGGAGCCCATGAAGCTGCAATGGTTGCAGTGGAAAGGGTAATGGGCCTTTCGGTGCAGCTCCATGCCCTGCTGACTCCCGAAGAGCAGGGGGCAGCCCCGGACACAACAGGGCACAGGAACCACTCGGTGGGTCTGCCTCAGGTGTTGCTGCAGACCCTTACGATCTTCAGCAGAGAACACACAGCCAGACGTTGGGCAGGAGAAGGTGTTGGGAGGGCCCCGGTGAATCTTGAAGTGGTTCTTCAGGGCCTGGGGTTGGGCAAACTCCTGTCTACACACTGGGCATGGCAGGGGGCTATCGGGTGGGCTATGGCTCTGCAGAGGGCCATGGAGAGTGAGGTTGCTGAGGGGTAGCTCTACAGAGCATGGGGGACTAGAGAGGCCCTGCACAGGCTCTATAAGGGTCTCAGGGCACTGGTGCAGGGCCAGCAGAGTGGGCTCTGCAAAGCTCTGCTCACAGCGCTCACAGAAGTACACCTCCACCACCTTTACCAGGACACCTGCAGGCAGAGGACCAACAGAGAAAGGCACACAATCAGATAGAATGAGATTCATGGGAGTTAGTTACTAGCAGAAAATATAAGTGAATCTTTTAATATTCATGGACTGGAGATGAACTTTAAGTTTGGTTCTGCACCTGGACTGTAAGCCCCATGAGGGCAGGGACAGTCTGTCTCTTACACATGCATTTGGATTCCCAGTATCTAGCACAATACTTGGCACAAATTAGGTACTTAATAAATGTTTGTTAAATGAATGGAACATGCATTAATCAAATTCAGAAAGCATTAAGAAAAAGCAATATATTTTGCACAAATAAAAAATTTAAAACTTCCAAAAAAAGAAAATGACAATCTGGGGATAATATCTACAATATAAACGACAAAGGGATTTACTTTCATATTCTGTAAAGAGATTTTCATAGGCACGGTAATTCATAAAATGGAAGAACATCCTTTTTGAAAGAGCCAAATCATGTTCATAATTATTGCTGCCATTTCTTAAACAATGGGCAGGACCTTGGTAAAGAAAGGCTTAGGAAACACTTTCTGGGTCTTCCAACTGGTCTATGAGAAGAGGAACTTGGGATTCTGCGAGGTTAACGCCACCATTGTTTGTTAATGGTGGAGCCATGACTCATGCCCAGGTTTGTCTCACATATATTGTTGGTCCTTTTTCTCTTTATATTTTTGTTTAAATAAAAATTCAGTGCAACAATTCAAATGATAGAGATATATTAAAAACAACAACAACAACTCCACCCTCACAGTTTGGTCTGTATCCTTTTAGGCCTTTTGGGGTCATTTTTCTGCAATTTGCTTATTTTTTTCCCTTTGCTATACAGCAAGGATATTTTTTTATCTATGAGTACGTTTAAATCTACCACATATTTTGTCCAGTTCATAGTACTTCAGAGCATGGATAAACAAAAAGGATATTTTGCCCTTACTGATGGACATTTGGGATGTTTCCAACTATTACAAATAAAACTAGCCTACACATCCTTACCCCTGTATCTTCGTGCATGTGTGTGTCTTTCTATGGGAAAGATGCTAATTTATACTCTCCATAAGCTATAAAATAATGTCTGTTTCCCCAAAGCCTCACCAACACTAGGTATTATAAAAAATGTTTAACTTTGCCAAAGTTAAGAAACAAAAATGGCATCTCATAGTTATTTTTAACCAGAATTTATCTGTATGTAGTGAGATTAAGCATCTTTATGGTTATTGACTAAGTTTATTTCTTTAGTAAATTTCACATAGATATTTTTCCCCCTTAAAAAAAAAAAATCCCTTTCTTTTTCTTATTATAGAGCTCTTTGAGTTTTAAAGACATTAACTTTTTCTTATATGTTGTAAATGTTTTTCCTGGCTTTATTTTTTACTTATTATTTCTTTCACCACATAGAAGTTTAGAAATACTACGTGATCAAATAAACTAATCTTTCCAAGTATTCTTTGTACACCACCAAGGGAAGTTGTGACAACTGTAGCTGGAGGATGGCAGTTAAAAAACAGGGAAGTTACTTAAAATAAAAAGTTGTAAATGTGGGAAGAATAAAGGGGAGAATCTTTCTTCCCGCATAAGTGCACATGCTCAACTCTCACTATTAACCACATACCTTGGATGAGTTAAGTCTGTTATACACAAGAAATCAGGGCAGGGAAATACCAGGTTACCTCTGGGAAGCCCTGCCAAGCCTGGGGTGGTGGAAAGAGGCTGGACCTTTTGCCTGATCCCTGGCTGCATTTCCCGGGTGGGACAGTCAGTACAGGGGAAAGGATCCCCAAGGACTATTGGAGTAAGGATTGAGCAGAGGTGTCAGAAAGGTCTTCCCTGCTGGATTACTGCCTAGCAGACATGGGTGCTCTTGCAGGGAAAGACTGCCATGAGCTTGGTACAAGGTTGTGCACTACCTCACCAGCCTTCATTCAGCATTTACCAGCTGCAAATCAAATTACAACATCTCTCAGTATAAAAATAGGATGCCACTTTGTGTTCTCTTCCTACTCATACATAAGGATAAAAAAATAGCAGACAAAACTTCACGGCTGTTTGTCCCACTGGCCTGCTAGTAACTGTTCATACCTGGTGTCTCTCCAGGAGCACCTGGGGGTAGGTTTCCAGCTACTGCTTCTACAATGATCTCCATGTTTCCTGCGTCCTCTTCAGTTGCTGTGGCCTCTACCAGCAGGCAGCCTGGGTCAGCAGACAAAAGTGTGGGGTTCCCAGATGGACAGGGGTTCTGGACAGGCTCCAGGATTCCAGGGTCAGAGAGAGGTGGGGGGATCAGCAATAGCTCAGGGCACAGTCCATCCATCTCCTCAGTGTTGTTGGTTGGCTGTGAGTCCAACATCGGGTCCGTCATCACCACCAACTTGTGTGCTGTGGTCTTTTAAGTGCTGATAAACCAAGCAGGAGAGAAAACAAACAAAATGTAGTTAGATCTCTCACTTTCTTCCCAATTGGTGTGGTGCACAGCCTAGTGCCTGCCCACTTAGGCATTTCCTAGCATGGCAGCACGCCACAACTGGTTAACCTCGATGTTATCTTTTTATGACAATGTCCAGAACAAAAAATATAAAAATTATAATAGGGGCCAATACTAGGAGAGAGCCAACAAATTTTGGCCAATATATTAAGGACTACAGGTGGTTGTTGTTGTTGTTAATTTATTTTTTACTTTTCTGGAGCTAATTGACTTTGGCCAAATCATTAATCTGGGTCTGTTTTCTTATCTGCAATAAAATTCGATGTGGCCAAGGGATCTCAGAGGTACCTTCCAATTTTTACACTTTACAATCTCACTATTCCTTAGCAGGGGCATAAGGACTTTCCTTCATAGTCTGGCCCCTGCTGACCTCTCCAGACTCTTCTTCCACCTCTCCCCACAACAGATCTCTAAGTCAGTCATACAATGATTTGCCATTCTCCAGGCTTACCACATTCTATTTTGCTTCCATACTCTCACACATGCGTGTGTCCGTCTGCCTCTGTCTCTGGGCTCGCTGGGCCTTTTCCCCTTCTCCATCTTTCTTGTCCGGCTAACCAATTCCTAACCATCCTTTAAGAACCTGCACACATACCCTTTTCCGACAGATTAAGGCAGAGAGAAGGCCTGGGGAATGAATGAAACCTGGCCTGGGTACTAAGGCACCCGGTTTCCACCTGTCTGTGGGCTCTGACTCACCGCGTGGATTTGGACAGTAACCTCGCTTCTCTGGGTGCTCAGCTTTCTTATCTGGGGAGTGGAAGCGATGGCAGTGTGTACATCGTTGGGCGGGAGCGGGAATCACAAGAGCCAGAGAACAGGAAAGCCAATTTGTAACCTGCAAGGCTTGGGATGGAGAATCATCATGATTATGGTCCTCAAGAGAGGCAGCGGGAAAGCGGGCGGGGTCCAGACCAGTGACGCGACTGAGGCACTCGGGCGGTATGTGATGCGCCGGAGTCCCGCTCGTCGGGGGTTCCCACCTCCCAGGCCCACCCCCATCCTAGAGTGCGAGAAACTTTTGCCTCCGCCCGTACTCCCTACTGCCTCCCGTCCCGCTGCAGCTCCCTCACCTCCCGGCCCAGGGCCGGCTGGAGCCGCATCTCTATGGTCGACCAGAAGCTGGAGCCACCAGCCCGGACACCCTTTGTGCCACCGCCTCCGGCCCAGCGGCCTCTAGGGCAACGGGTCTACGGAGGTCACTCTCTCTTCCTCTCGGAGGCGGGAGGAGTACTCTATGGTTTTCTCTAGCATTCCCTTCTACTCCATCCTCTCCCACCATCGAGAGTTGTGGAGCAGAGTGGCAGGGCCTTTTTGGTGGGCGTGGCAGGAAGTAGATGAAAGATCTCGGGGGTGGGGCCGAGCAGCCCTTCCCTCAAGTGCGGAGGGCTGAAACCATTGAGAGGGAGGGCCAGAGAGCCTTGGCGGTAAGGGGTTGGAGTGACCGGGTGTTCCAAACCACGTTGGCGGAGCTGCGCCTGGGCCATGGAGGGGTTCTGAAGGGCGCTCCGGGGCGCCCAACAAGGGCCCGGAGCTGGAAGGGCTTTGTCTGTGGCCTTCCACGCGTAGGTACTTTGGAATTCTGTCTCCAACTCGGCGCCTCAGCGGAGGTCACTGCTGTCAGTTCGTCGCCCTGCATGCCAGGCTCAGAGCAAAGTGGCAGTAGGCGGGGGAGGCCTACTAGAAATCACTTGGCTTTCTACCCCTCGGGATCTTACAGTCTAGAATTAGACCCGGTCACTTTTGGTTTTTTTTCTTTTTGGTGGTGGGAGAATTGTGAAAAATCTCCATGGAGGAAGTAGCAAATGGGCAGGACTTCAATTGGAGAGAATAAATTAGAATGGGCTTCCCAGTGGAGAGAACTGCTTGAGCCAGGAAGTGGTTTGCGAATTCGTTCAACAGGGAGTTTTAGGACCTAAGCCATGAAAGGTAGGTGGAGGGCTTTTGAGTACCAGGCAGAAGTCTGTTAGGAGATGTTGGGGTAGGGAGAAAAATAGGATTGAAGCTGAACTTTATGCAGAAGGACCTGGGTCCCTGTGCAGAAGCAGTTTGGTGAAGCAGAAGGTGGAAACCCCCATTAAGATGCCATTTCAAGAACTAAAATTAATTTTAAAAGAGACGGGAGGTATTAAAGGGCTAAACAGGACATTAGGAACAGAGCATGTAAAGGAGAGGGTATTTGAAGGTCATTACTTATGGTAACAAGGCATAGTGGTTACTGACAGGTCAATGGAAGAGAACAGCTTCATCCCCTGCTAACTGGCCAGTGGTCCCCTTTCTATTCTCAGCTGGTCCCAGGTACCACAGAAATTCTGTCCATTCGTTGTCCTGTTGTGAAGCCACTTACATTTTTCTCGGGATTAAGAGAACATAGTCTTTTGGCAGGAAACTAATATATGAACAGGATAATGAAGGGCAAAATGGGACAAGAGGCCTGGAGTCTCAGGCCCTGCATTCCAACACCATGGCCGCCTCACCAAGGGAGGATACTGAAGCACACAGTAGCACACAAGTCTTTCTTGCTCCCAGCTTCTGCAAAAGGGAGGTCAGGAGAGGAGGGATCGGAATCCAGTTTCTAAACTGATCTTGTTTTTTTTCCCCATTTCCACTGCTCCCCATCCCCAGGTTTTGAAAATGCCTCAGGACCTGTAAGGTTCGGTGTTTTCCTTTCAAGATGCCCCTCTCAGACTTTGTTCTGGCCCTGAAGGACAATCCCTACTTTGGGGCTGGATTTGGCCTGGTGGGTGTGGGCACAGTCCTGGCCCTGGGCCGGAAGGGTGCCCAGCTGGGCCTGGTGGCATTCCGGCGCCATTACATGATCACACTGGAAGTCCCTGCTCGAGACAGGAGCTATGCCTGGTTGCTTAGCTGGCTCACCCACCACAGTACCCGTACTCAGCACCTCAGTGTCGAGACCTCGTACCTTCAGCATGAGAGTGGCCGTATCTCCACTAAGTTTGAATTTATCCCCAGCCCTGGAAACCACTTTATCTGGTAAGGTTGGGAGCCAGGGAGGGCTCTGAAAGTAGAAAAGGAAAATGAGGGGAACTGGGTTTGACCCCTTCTTTCACCCCATTTTGACCATTCTTATTCAGGTATCAGGGGAAATGGATCCGAGTGGAACGAAGCAGAGACATGCAGATGATAGACCTGCAGACGGGTACTCCTTGGGAATCTGTTACCTTCACAGCTCTGGGCACTGACCGCAAGGTTTTCTTCAACATCCTGGAGGAAGGTGTGGGCAGGCTCTATGGGGAGTTGCAGGGATGGAGGGCACTTGATAGCAGAGGAAGAGAAGTTCGGAGGATCTGAGCCCATGGGAGCAGGGGGCTGAGTTAGCTCTTTTGGCACAGCTCTGCCTCACTTGCATGGCAGAGGGGAATATTGACTTTGGCTCATCTCCTCCCTTCCAGCTCGAGCGCTAGCCTTGCAGCAGGAGGAAGGGAAGACAGTGATGTATACAGCAATGGGCTCTGAATGGCGCCCCTTTGGGTATCCACGCCGGCGGCGGCCACTGAGTTCTGTGGTTCTAGAACAGGGTCTGGCTGAGCGTATTGTCAGAGACGTCCGGGAATTCATCGATAACCCCAAGTGGTACACTGACAGAGGTGAGAAGCAGCTGGAGTCCTGGCCAGGCTGTTGTTGTGGTGTTAGAGCAGGAGGAAACAAGCTCGTCTCTGTGGCCAGATAGGGTGGATATACAGATCCAGCCCAATTCCCAGCAATGAAGGGGAGAGAAAAGTTGCCTTATGGAGATGGTTTATTCCAATAGCAAGGTCTTTGGGCCTCCAGGGAGCAGGGTTGGGAATGAATGTGGACATCTGGGGCAGTGTACATGATTGACTTTAGGTCTTGATAAGTATCCTGGCTGTATTCCCAGGCATTCCCTACAGACGTGGCTACCTGCTCTATGGGCCGCCTGGTTGTGGAAAGAGCAGTTTTATGTGAGTAGAGTCAACACTTCTCTTAATCCTGAAACTGGAGAAAAACTAGGTTGATGGGATTGGAAAGAGAAATAAATGTGGGGAACAGGAACCAGGAAAAACATAAAACATGCAGAACATTAGGTTGGGGTGATGGAAGGGTTAGGCCGGAGACACACCTAATAACAGTGAGGAATGAGCAGTTGGGCCCCAGGACGGATTCCCAGATTGCTGACCCACCCTCCCATCCTCCATAGCACAGCCCTGGCTGGGGAGCTGGAGCACAGCATCTGCCTGCTGAGTCTCACAGACTCCAGCCTCTCTGATGACCGGCTCAACCACCTGCTCAGTGCGGCCCCGCAGCAGAGCCTGGTGCTCCTGGAGGACGTGGATGCTGCCTTTCTCAGTCGAGACCTGGCTGTGCAGGGTGAGTGAGAAGAGTTGAGGGAAGGAATGTTCCTAAATGAGGAAAGAACTGTAGAACGAAGTGGAGATCCAGAGGGCTGATGCGGGATTCCTGGGTCAGCAACAAGAGCCCAGGAAAGGGGAATGTGAGGAATAGAAGGGGCTACTTTTAAGTAAGGCTATGACCAACCAGTCAAGCTTCTTTCTCTCTGCCTTCCTCTAGACCCAGTAAAGTACCAAGGTCTAGGTCGTCTCACCTTCAGTGGATTGCTCAACGCCTTGGATGGTGTGGCTTCTACCGAGGCCCGTATCGTATTCATGACTACCAACCACGTGGACAGGTAGGAAGGAGTGAGGCACTCACACTGTGAGGTCAGACTCCACCAACTCTGCACCTTGGGAGGGTGAGGAAGTTCAGAGGGGATCCTTTTAGGGGTACCAATGGTACTACTGCCTGTGACTCTGCTTCGCTGCCTTCTCCTTAGACTGGACCCTGCCCTGATACGCCCAGGGCGAGTAGACCTGAAGGAGTATGTGGGCTACTGCTCACAATGGCAGCTGACACAGATGTTTCAGAGATTCTATCCAGGGCAAGCACCTTCTTTGGCGGAGACCTTTGCAGAATGTGTCCTTCAAGCTACAACTCAGATCAGTCCTGCACAGGTGCAGGGCTACTTCATGCTGTATAAAAATGACCCTACAGGGGCAATTCACAATGCTGAGTCCTTGAAGAGGTGACAACTAGGCCATGCTCAGCTCTCTTCCTCTAGAGGATGAATAAACACATGCCACCTTACTCTGGTCTGATTTCCCTGTATTGGTACTTGATTAAAAAGCTTGAGCTGCAATCACAGATGCCTACAGGGGCCCTCAAGCATCCATGTGACACAGTCTCAGACAAAGGGGAAAGAGAAGAAACTATAGTAAACAGAAAAGCACAGTCCTCCGCTAAAAGGTGCCCCCCCCAAAAGAAATACACACACACACACACACAATGTGGGTATATACACAGTGGGTTACAGGGCATGGTGGTTCCTGCAGATTCTCCTTAAATGTTGGCATCCACTAGTTTTCCCTGAAACCACTACACTAGCTGAGATGTCAGACCCCTCTTTACCTAGAATCTAATGTCATGGGATAACAGACATCAGGACACAGTTGGGGCTACTCTGCCACACTCCAGGCTTGATAGGAATTTAAAAAGACAGCTATACTTCACAGGCTTGGTGCTACTGAGGAAAGGAAGTCAAACTAGGCCAAATCTCTTTATTGCCCCGCTCCTACCCCCATTTCCCTCCCCCCCACAGTACTGCTAGGAACTATCCTCAGATTCCAGGTTCACAGGCTCCCTTCGAGTACCAGGTGGGTAGGCTCCCCGATCCCGAGGCAGGCGTGGGTAGGAAGAACCTGGTGTCCGACTTTTGGCGCGCCCCCAGCGAGCACAGTCCCGAGTCCTGCGGGGCGGGGGACCATGCCAGTTGCCAAGCCCACTATCTTGGGAAGGACCTTCAACCCCTTGTTTATGGGGTTCTTCTGGTTTTAGGTCCATGGGCTCCTTGGGGGGCCTCTCAGGAGGTGGCAGTTTCTGGGTGTCACTGGTACCTTTCGGGGCATTGTACTGCCCTTCCTTCAGATGCCTCCGTTCAGGCTGTCTCCAGGGACCTCGACTGGCCCGGGGGTGATCTAGGATGGCTTTCTGGGTCTCACCCAACCTTTGCTGATTTGGCCCATTCCCTGGAATCTTCTCGTACATATACTGGGAGGCCACAGGCAGGGGAGTTGACTGAGTGGATTGGGCAGCTGATGAAGTGGACACTTCTGTGGCAAGGGCACTGGGTGGCTGGGATCCTCTGGAGGCATCTACAGCTGACTCGGGCTCCAAAGGGGCAGGAGGCTAGAAAGAAGTGAGCAGATGCAGTGAAGGAGACTCAGCTGCTAAAAGCAGGGAACTATAGGCCTTTTGCCCACTAAATGAACCAACCACCATCACCCTATAATCTCCTGGGCAGAACAAAGCTCATTTGAGGACCATGGCAGAGGAGGGTTGGTAGGAAGGTCAGTGTCATTAGGGAATGAGTGGGAAACCCTTTCCTCACCTGCTGGAGGCTGATAAAGTACCGGTTCCGCTCAGCCTCAAGGTCAATGATGCCCCCCCTCTCCTGCTGCCTCTGGTAGAGCCGCCTGAGCTCTTCTTGCTGGCGCAAGCTCTCCGCACTGGGCTGGTATAGCTCCTGGAGGGAAGGGAGCAGATAGGCAGGGAGGGAAGAATAAACAGAAGGTAGACTCCAGTCCCTGCTCTTCCAGGACTGCCTCAGGAGATCTACACAAGGTTCTTGGTTTTATTCTTCAGATTTGGGCTCCTGAATGAAGCCCTGGTCTCCCAATGGGAACTGTGGCTTTGCAGAGGTCCCAGATTTAGCCCAATTCCAGATCCCACTTGAGAAAGACAAGATACCATTCCTCCCTCCTTGGAGAATACCATTATTCTTGGCTCAGATTAGAAGGGAGTTCCCTTACCATGGGCTGTTGGGGTTCAGGGGCTGCTTTCAGTGAGGCAAGGTCATATACGAGGGGCTCTCTGCAAACTGGACATTGCACACCGACTGCTTTCTAAAGAGAGGAGAAAAATCACACCACTGCTCATGGCCCAGGGTGATCGTCAGCTGCCCAACCCAGCCAGCCAGCCTAATCTGCCAAGGGCTGGGATGGAAGGGCACAGGCATGCCTGTGAGGTGGGACAGAGCAGGTTGTCCAGCTAGAAGTCTGGACCACTTTGGAACTGCATCCAGGGTGATTACACGTATACAAGGATGCTCTTTTTCTAGACAGAAGTGAGTGTTCATTAATGTCAAAAGTTATCTACGACTGTAAGATTAAGAGCACCTGGAGTGGAGGGAAAGGAAAGGTTGTGAGGTGTCAAATGTGAGCCGGGCCTGGCAGGCGGACCTGTTTGGTTGCGGCATGCTGCCGTTCCTGTTCCCGTCCTTGAGCCCGCAGCTCATGCTCCATGTGTTGGATGTACCGAGCAAGACAGTGGCAGTGGAAGTAGTGGTAACAGGGTGTTTTGGTAAAGGCCTCATTCTCCTAGAGAGAGCACGGATGTAGGGCAGTGTCAAAAGCTCTCTCATGAGCCCTCCACTGCCCATCCCAAGCAGACCCCAGGCCCAAGAGACCCACCTGGAAACCATAGAGGCAGATGACGCACTGGCCATGAGGGATGTTGTTATCTGTGAGAATTTCCTTCCCTTTCTGAGAGGAGAGAAGACACTGTTCAAAAAGGGAGGCAGCAGCAAGACCTGTGGAACACAACCTGTATACTACCCCCAGGAGTGACTGGCTGGACTGTCTCCCACCAAGCCAGTCTGTTACCTTGGGTTCATGCATTTCTGTCTTGGTGATGCTCCCTCTGCTTGGAATTAATCCTAAGTCCCCACTCCTACCCCCAAATCTGCCTGGCTTCAAAATCCAATTTAATGCTTTTCCCACTCAGTAACCTTTAATAGCTCTTGAGGATGAAAATAATATACCTTAGAGGAAAAAAAAAAAGTGTTCAATTAACATATCTCTGGGAGGCCACTCTTGGTTAACCCCTTGGACTGTCACTGCCCCAGTGAGTCTGTTCTGGAGTAGACTTTCAGAAAGAAAGTCAAGGCATGGACAACCCAAAGGAACAGAGAATTCAAAAGGTATAAAGTATGGCTATTAAATAAATATGCATTTGCACTGTTATTTTTTTTTTTAAAGATTTTATTTATTTTTAGAGAGAGGGGAAGGGGGTGAGAGAGGGAGAGAAACAGCAATGTGTGGTTGCCTCTCACACGCCCCCCAACTGGGGACCTGGCCTATAACCCAGGTATGTGCCCTGACTGGGAATCCAACCGGTGACCCTTTTGTTTGCAGGCCAGCACTCAATCCACTGAGCCACGCCAGCCAGGACTTGCACCGTTATTTCAATAGCTAATACTCTGGAATCCCACAAAGTTCAGAACTACATTGTGGAGGCCTGACTTAGGAGTCCAACAGTGGTCTATGCACATTCTCTGACACCAGACCACCCTCCTTTATTTTCTGAACACTCCTCTAAAAAATCTCAAAGTAGAGGAAAACAAATCTGAACTTGTGTGTTTTTTTAACCTCAAACTGCAAAAGTGATGTATGTATATTAACTTGTAGTTCTAGGTGTTGCTTCATGTAGGTTGTTTCCTTCACTAAGCTAGAAACTCAGTACAAAACCATGACTTTTTCTAGTCAGCTCTAATGGCAGACAAGTCTTCAAATGTTCATTTATGGCAAACGCCCTCAAGGGATCCACTTCTTGCTACTTTCAGTTGCCAGTGCCAAGAGAACAAGAAATGCATGAATCTAAAGCAAGAAAAATGCAAATTAAAGAGGAAAAGTTATTTTCTATCAAGATGCTGGAATAGGCAACCTGGGAAAGCTATAGATCTATCTCTCGGGGAGATATTTCGACACAGAAGAGTCTTGTCTTTCTGAATTTAGACCTTACCTAAACAAGGAATAAGTAAATACTGGTATATTCACGATTCTAGGCCCATGGCTTCCCTTGAAAGAAACTGCTCTAGCTTGAAGGGACGGACATCTCCCCAGGCTAGAACACCTCTTACCTCGATGAGTTCATAGAGCATGGCAGTACCCAGCCCTTCCTTGGCCACTTGGCTCAGTGCCTGTGAAATCCTGGAGGAAGAAGGCAAACCAAGCATTAGGCCTGCACCCCTCCCTCACTAGACTGAGTTGTACCTTGAGTTTTCCCTGCTCGGACCAGCCCACTTACTTGTGGATTTGTTCATCTGAGAGTCCCCGGGGGTTACGGATAGAGATCTGTGGCACCTCATTGGGATACTAGTGGGAGAAAACCACAAGTTACTGCTAAATTACTCCATCCCAGGACCTGTCCCCTTCCTCCCTTTGCTGCCATAAGGTAGGGGCCTCACCTGTGCTGGGACCTGAAGCACCAAAGTGAAGCAGACATACTGTGAATCCTGGTCTTCTGCAGTGGCAGGGTGCAGGGTGATGTAGACCTCCCATGGTGAAGATCTGCAGGTGGATGAAGTGGAGACCTGGGATGTGACTGGGCAGGGGCTGGATGGGGAGGGTGGGAGGGAGACAGTAAAGTGGGCAGAGGAAGTAAGCATTGAGCTCACTCTTTTGGGGGAATAGTCTTTATCTACATGAGAGAAACATCTTTGAATCAAGGCTCTCAGATCCTGTATGGAATCCTTTCATTCCTAAGGGACTCTTGCCCACCTCTAGTTGAATACGTACCTGCCATTTCCTTTAACCACCTGTAGTTCATCCAGATAGATAGATTCTAACACCTCAATTTCAGAGGGAAGGACCCTAAAGAGACAGAGTTTTAGAGATCATTTCTGCCAACAGATGAGGAAACAGAACCCCAGGAAGGTGAAATGACTAGCCCAGACCTCAAGGCTTAACAGAGGCAGAACTCAGATGAGAGCCTGGTTTCCTGATTGTTCCTCAGCAGCCACCTCTCTGACCCAGAAATATGATGTCCATTGATTAATATCAAGGTTATCAATACCACTCTTGGCTTTCCCTACATTATTGTTCATGAGGATCCCAGTATCTACACACACTGCCAATCAATACCAGTCACCTTAAACCTTCTCAAAGGAGGTGGTACAGAAGCTGTGCTGCAGTGGAAGAGCCATCAGCCTTGGAGTTATTATTAATAGGTACAAATCACTTAGCAGCCATGTGGTCTGAGTAGTTGCTTATGTCTGTAAGACCGAGTTACCCTGTCTAACACACAATGACAATACCACCTACTCTCTAGGGTTATTGTGAACATGAAACGGATTGGTTTATGTAAGGTACCTAATAGCATCTTGGCCATAGTAGCTAGTCTATGTCCTCTTTTTCCTACTTCCCTTAAAAGGAAAGAAGAACATAATTAGTATACAATGTATTTATTACCCTGTTGTATAACTGATCTATGTAAACCTGTCCTGGTCAGGGTCCAGTGTTCCTGATGTAGTAAATCAGAGGACACACATTTTTAATCACAGAAATGGCCGTGGTAATGACACTAAAGATGAGTGACCGGCTTCAATCCACAGCTCTACTCAGGCAATACATGGAAAGATGCACGCTTGGTTTGCCTCCTTATAGGTATACTGTTCCCTCTTCACCAAAAGCAGCGCTGCTCTTAGCAGGACCTATGTATTAGTGGCTCTCAAAGCTGTTTTAAGTCTCAGGGCACCACAGGCTAGCTGTTAATCACTGCTGCCCTCTCCACGGGTCAAAGTGTCTCCTCAGAACCTCACTGTCCCCTGAACAGGCTGAAAACCATGAGTCTAGATGGTCTCTGTACAGGCCAGCACTGGCTGGGCTTCCCGAATCAATGAAACACTGAGGGGCAGCCTCCACCAAGAGCCCTTCCATACTGCACCCCGCCTGCGTGTGCCCTGGGCCTCGATGTGAGGGGTGGGACGGGATGGTGGTAAAGTGGTGAAGGAAGAGAGAAAAGAAAAGAACAAGGGAGAGTGGGGGAGAGACTGTAGGATAGCTCGGTATTAAGGACACAGATTTGGAATCAGACAATCCGGATTCCTAGTCCTAAGTATGTACCTTTCAGCAAGTCATACTGCCTGTCAGGCTTCCTCTGGTCTCCTCAGATGCCCGCCTCCCAGTTACTAATGAAAGGGAGGCCGATGTATGTTACAAGCCCATGTGGTCCTCTCAGCTATTCTGTGAGGCAGATGCCACACCCACTTCCTCACAGCAGAGGACACCGACTCACAGAAGGCAGCTGGCCTGGTCAGCATCACACAGCTAATAAAATGGGCAGTGAACCCACACTTATCCTCCTTCCCAACCCCGGAGTCCTTCCAGGGGCTGGTCTCTTGATAGTTTTGCTTGGGAGAAGGAGTGAGAGCTTTCTGTGAAGTGTAAGGCTTTACTCAGACAACAGTCCTCAGGGCTGTCAGGGAGGGAGAAGGCTGAGCAGAGCCTTAGCAGGAATACGCTGATCCAAGGGCAAAGGGGGCGGGAGCCGGAGGACGTCGGCTTGGGAGGTTAGAAAGGAGGTGGGGAGATCTGGTGAGCAGGCATCCCCGGGACCCTGAGCAAATCCACCTCAGTAGGAGACCACGGGAGGGGACAAGACCTGAGGAGACCGGAATCGAACCAGAAAGGACGCGGCTCGACCTGGCCTGGTCAGCGTAGATCGGTCGCCTCAGGCTTAGAGTAGCGCCCCTGCACCCACTCGCTCCCCTGTCCTGGAGCTCGCTCAGAGGAAGATGTCAGCGTCTCTGCCATCCCTCATCCCTCGCTCCACCCCGTATGCCCGCCATACGGACCGTCCGCGGCCGCCGCTAGTCCCCCGGACCGGATCCAGGCGGTTGGCCAAAGCCCATACCCCAAAGTTACCAGTCCTCCTCCCCCGCAGCTGCCGACGAAGACGACGCCATGTCTCCTCCGGCCTACAGCCGGAACCGGAAATACCCCCGGGATAATCCCAGGCGGACAGTGAAGGAGGTGGCGGCAGTGTGTCTCAGCGCCGTTTCTGGGCAACGGCAGACTCCGGGTCTTTAGTGGGTCCTGCTAGACAACAGGCGGCTCGGAAGTGCCCTAAAAAGTGCCTAAGGACGGTCCACCGTCTCCCCCACCTCCCTGAATGCCTTCCCCCTATGGACCGCTGACCAGTAGTAGCAAGTACATACCACTGGTAACAGGGGGAGTCTGAAGAGGCAGACGGTCGCGTGGAGAAGAATTGTGAGTCAGGCAAAGAACGCAGGCAGCCCGAAGGGGCGGGGCTGAGGGCCGGAGCGGCGTCCCTCGGCCTGCGGGGCTTGCAGCTCCTAGGCTGGGGGTGAGAGCGGGGCTCAGGTCTGTGAAGCGCGCGCAGGGGCTGTGGGCAGCGACGGCGGTGGCAAGAGCCTGGGGGAGGCTGGAAGGAGCGGGGTCGGTTGGCGAGGCCGGATGGAGGGGGCAGGGGGGCACGGGATCGGGTGGGCGCGACGTCGGTTTGCGGGGCAGGAGGAGGCTGAGAAGGAGGAACACCTGCAAGAGGCGCTCTGTTTGCTCCGAGGTGTCGTCTTCCCATCCAGCCCACCCCGTAGTTTTGCGGCTTAGATGGTTAGGAAGAAGGCGAAAAGGCTAGGCAGCTGACATTAACTTTTCTTCCGTGCCCGCACCAGACTTCCCTGATGTGTGGAGCTGCCCCTGGAGCGGGAGCTCTTCACGACCATCGCTACTTTCCTCCTCCTGAGGAATCCTGAGACTTCTGTCATGGAGAAGTACCACGTGCTGGAGATGATCGGAGAAGGCTCCTTTGGGAGGGTGTACAAGGGTCGGAGAAAATACAGTGCTCAGGTGGGGAACAGAGGGCTAGCTCTTGGGTGGGCTTCTGCACCACCAACACCAGTGGAAAACGGGGCCATAGGGAAGCTTTCATACCAACCTGCATTCCTAAGGCACTGAGTTCTTTATACTTTTTATGGAGTGTGAGCTCTTGACATTGGATTACTTGGATTCAAATCCTAACTCTACCACTTTCTAGCCTTAGAACTATGGACAAGTTACTTAGCCTTTCTCTCTGTCTCAGGTTCCTCATTTATAGAATGCAGATAAGTATACTATCTGATTGATGGGGTTTGAGGGTTAATGTAATGTCACACCGAATCAGTACAGTGCGTAGTAAACAACAAATAAATGCTATCAGTACCATTAATCATTATTCCATGCAGGAAGAAGTAAACCACCTGAGTGATATTCTTCTCTCTTCATTTTTCCTTTCTTCCATTTCCCCTAAATCCCTGAAATCTTGAGTTTTTTACCTAAATCAGCACACCTCTCCCAGAATCCACCCAAAGGGGTCTGGCAAAGGCTGTTTCCTTTTAGGGTAAGGGGTAAGGGAAGCCTGGGTACCATGGGGAGAGTGGAGTGGGAGACTCACAGCTGTAGTAAGAATTGCTCGATTTAAATCTCACTTCTGGAGTTCTGAGGCTAAGATTTCAGTAGTGTGTTTAGGCCTTGACTCTTCATCTCACAGGTGGTGGCCTTGAAGTTCATTCCAAAATTGGGACGCTCAGAAAAGGAGCTGAGGAATCTACAACGAGAGATTGAAATCATGCGGGGCCTGCGGCACCCCAACATCGTGCATATGCTCGACAGTTTTGAAACTGATAAAGAGGTGCATTTTGGCTTGGGGTCACCTCTCCCCAAGAAGAAGCATCAGGAATTTTCCAACCTCAATGCATAGATCTGGAGCCATCAATGCCTTTGCCTTTGCCTTTGCCTTTCAGGTGGTGGTAGTGACAGACTATGCAGAGGGAGAGCTCTTTCAGATTCTGGAAGATGATGGAAAACTTCCTGAAGACCAAGTATGTTTTCTGGCTCAAACTTCTCCCCAGCCCTGATGCCCTTCAGGTTAGGGACTGATAAGGAAAGCTGAGGGCAGTGAGAATCTCCATTTTGAAAATTCCTGAGAAAAATATGAGTCTAGGTGTATACAGAGGCAGTGTGGTGTGTCAGTAAACTATATCCATCCTGGTTGCCTCTGCTGCTTTCTAGCTGGATCCTCTTGGGCAAGGTACTTGAACTTCTTTGTGTTCAGTTTCCTCTTTTTAAAATGGGAATAATAATGTCTGTCTCATAAAGCAACTGTGAGGATTAATGACCTAATTCATGTAAAATGCTTAAAAGAGTTCCTGACGTACAGTATTCAACATAGTTAGCTATTATTAATGTTGTTAATTGGGCACCATTAGGGAAGAAGGGCCAGTGTGGTGGTACCAGAGAGGGCAGGAAGGTATAAGGGTTGTGGTGAAGGCAAGATTTGCCACCAAGACACAGTGGCTAGCAGTGGGATTTGGTTGAGCACGTTTTCCAGCCACACTTATTCTAGGGGTTTTCTGTACTTGAACAAGTAGGCCCTCAGGACTTCCTGTTGCAGCATTCTGTTTCCTATGAGCACTCATTATCTTCGGTAAGTCACTCCTTTTGTCTGTCTTATTTCTTTGACCACTTCTCTTGAGAAAGGGATTTTGTCTTACTTAATAATAGCTAATGTGTATTGAATGCTTACTAAATGCCAGGCACCATTCTAAGCATTACATTATATGCTTTAATTCATTTAATCCTCACAGTAACCCTATGAGGTAAGTGGTACCATTATTGTCATCTTATGGATGATGAATCTAAGAGGCACAAGATAATTTGCCCATGGTCATGCAACTAAGTGAAGACTCAACTTTTCTTTGAATCAGTGAATGAACAAATGAACAGATGAGGAGGGGACCAAGAACAAGGTATCATGTGAAGCTCTGGAAGAACGAGAAGGAAGAGGAGATCACATCAGCTGTAGTATTAGGAAGGAGTCTTTGGGCTCCTCAGCAGTCTCCTTCCTCTGACCTCTCCCTTTTTCTCCCACGTGATTGACCCCTAGGTTCAGGCCATTGCTGCCCAGTTGGTGTCGGCCCTCTATTATCTGCATTCCCACCGCATCCTCCACCGGGACATGAAGCCTCAGAACATCCTCCTTGCTAAGGGTGGTGGCATCAAGCTCTGTGACTTTGGGTGAGGACCCCGACCTCCCATCTCTGCTTCCATTTCTGCAGGGAGTCTTAGACCATTTGCTTGGCTTATGTGGGCCTCGTTTTAGAACCTGAGCTAGAGACTGGGACTCCTTGCTGGGTCTTTCTGTTCTCGTTTGGGATATCTCACACAATGTGAGGAAGGAATGACCAGGTCTGGTTTTTATTGAATATCTTCTCTGTACATTTCCATTCCATCACTTGCAGATTTGCCCGGGCTATGAGCACCAACACAATGGTGCTGACATCCATCAAAGGCACTCCACTCTATATGTCCCCAGAACTGGTGGAAGAGCGACCATATGACCACACTGCAGACCTCTGGTCTGTGGGCTGCATACTGTATGAGCTGGCTGTGGGCACCCCTCCCTTCTATACCACGAGCATCTTTCAGCTGGTCAACCTCATTCTCAAGGACCCTGTGCGCTGGCCCCCAACCATTAGTCCTTGCTTCAAGGTAATGAAAATAGAAAGGGAGATTGCCTTTGCACTGGAAACTGTCTCCCTCTGCCTCTGTTCCCTTTTTCAAAATCCTTTTCCAGAGCCGGGCAGCATTTTGCAGTTACTGAATTAATGCAGGATCTGAGCCAAGGTGCCTTGCTTTTGTTCTGCAGGGGCTTCTGGGAGGATGTGCCAAACTTGGAATAGTGGTACCTCCTTGGGCCAGGCTATCTTTTGTCAAAATGGAAAGGTGATTTCAAGACACCAGAGATATATACTGTTCTTTTACATACCCTCTTTTCCACTTATTTCCTATCAGATGATAATCTAGCTTTGTAAACACAGCTTTCAGTCCTCTTCCTGAAAGAAGGAATCTTCAGCTATCCAAATGGCCAGAGCTAGTGGGGCTTGCTTGGTGATTAGGGGCAGATGAGAGAGGTGGTGACTGGTCCTTGCAGCTAAATCTCAACAGGAGGAAGAAAGGATGGAGGGAGGGAGGAAAAAGAGTTGACCCTTTTTATTTCTTATCTAAGGCAGGATTTGGACTTTCAGTGGAATTTGAATGTAACCTTCTCCCAGAGTGGAATCTCATTAGAACTTTCCTTCACTTTAACATGAAAAAAGACAGATTTTTCACCAAGCTATTTAGTTGGGGGAGGCCCAAGTAATTATCAAAAAAGAATTTAAAGGAAACTTAAGTGGATGATATATGTAGGATATTTATTCTCCCATAGAGCAGATATGCAGTTATCTCCAGCCAGAGAGCCATGGTATATTAAACACCTTGTTTTAGAACAGTGGTCATAATCTAGTACCTTCTATTCCTGTTTCAGGCCCAATTGAGGAGTTCCCCAAGGATACCTCGTAATGATGTACCCTTTTTAGATACAGTCTCCTTTCCCTTGCACCACCTGAAGACTTGCTGAAAGATTTCTGGTTGTGAGTGCTCCCAAACTCATCTTTACACAATGACATGTGCTTGTGAGTGTGCTATCGGCTGTCAATACATCTGTTCCTACCCAGCTGTAAACAACCTGCAGTCTAAGTGAGGGCAAAGTGGGCAGTTTGGGACTCAAATGTTTGCTTTCTGAAGATGATTGTGAAGGTGACATCCCTGTCTTTTTCCTAGTTTTTTTCCTCTCACTTCTTCACAAAGCTGGTGACATTGGAATTTCTGTTTTTACTTCTGGGTTTCCAAAATGGACAGGAATTGGGGCTCCCCAAGAGATGAGGCAGTGAGCTCTGCTAATGATTTCAGCCAGGGAAATGAAGCCTAAGGATAGGGTTAGAGAGGGTGTGATCAAGACCACTTGGTCTGCTGTAAGATTAGACTCTGGAATCTTGGTTTGCAGGTTCTGCTGATTACTGAGACAGAGCCTATATGGAAGTGAAAGCTGATGGGGGATTTTCTCTCCGCAGAACTTCCTGCAGGGACTGCTCACCAAGGACCCCCAGCAGCGCCTGTCCTGGCCAGACCTTTTGCACCACCCCTTTATTGCTGGTCGTGTCACCAGTGAGTCATTAGGGTTCCCAGGGCTTTTGCATTTCCTTAGTGTTCTCCCCAATTTACCCACCTTCCCCCAACATCTGGATCCAAAATATCTTCTTTACCCCACCACCTTGAACTTTTTCCTAGCTCTTTACCTAACCTTTGCCACCTCCCTTACAACCCCCTCCCTCTTTGTCACTTTATCAAAATAGCCTTCCACAGAAGCCTGAGGACATTGAAGTTGTCTTTGGCCAAGTGGACATGGTGCAGCTGCAGTACGATCATGTCTTCCCCCTCTTCCCTCCCTGCAGTAATAACTGAACCAGCAGACCCAGATTTGGGCACTCCCTTCACCAGTCGCCTCCCCCCAGAACTTCAGGTCCTAAAGGACCAACAGGCACATCGTCTGGCCCCCAAGGGCAATCGATGTCGCATCCTGCGTCAAGCCTGTAAGCGCATGGCTGAGGAGGCCAAACAGAAGGTGCGTGGGAATATATAGGGAATGTGGGACATGTCCACACTAGTGACGGGGGTTGTTGGAGAAGGAGGGTGACTTTCTAGAGTTGTGAAAGGGCCACAAATAGGATTTGCACTGCCCTATGGCACCCAAATAGTTCTGACTCAGAGTCTCCTGCCCACTTCCCATAGAAACACCAGAACACAGGACCCGCCCTCGAACAAGAGGACAGGACCATCAAGGTGGCTTCTGGCATGGGCCCTCTGCCTAGAATAAGGGCCACTGCTCAGGAACCAGGCCTCTTGGCTGGGATCATGGCCTCAGAAGTGAAGAGCAGCTGGGCTGACTGGGGGGCTGGAGAGGCCCCCCCTGCACCTCGGTGAGGAGGGGATAGCCAGGGATTTATAGGGTGAGGTATCTTGCAGGTCTTCAGCTCTAGCCGAAACAAATAAAACATGGTCCCTGACACTAGCCACTGCCTAAATATGAACAGGGCCCTACGAGTCTTAAGTCCTGGGTTCTCAAATTCTAATTCCAGATACTTTCCTGATTCATCAGGAAACATGGGAACTTGCCTTTCTCTATGCCTCAATTGTACATTAACCGAAAGGGAAAGAATTCTCTTAATACAAAAGGGAAGATTATTTGAATTGGAAGCCAAGGTATACTTAAGAATAAGATCCAAAGTGGGAGGGCAGTGACGATGTGTGTGTAGCAGTCAACATATCCTGTCCTGGCACTATCCCAGAAGGTCTCATCTCTTTAATCCTACATGGCCTTTTCTTCATTCCTGTCCTGGCTTAGAGGGAGACACAAATTAATGAACCCCCACACCCACAGGTTTGTGATTCATCCTATTTACATTTCCTCTGGCAGGGAAAACCAGATCATCCAGGATAGTGAACAAGCATTCCCAGAGCTGAGGCCAGAGGTGGTGGGCCGACGGAGCACTGATGTAGTGGACCTAGAAAATGAGGTGAGCCCTGGGGGCTCTTCTTGGCCCTGTCACTGCCACTGGATGTTGGGTCTGGGTAGATGTTTTTCTACAACAGTGATTCCCAATCCTCCAAGTATGAGCTCCCCATGTATTAAAAATTGCTTTCTTATTAATTTATTGATTTAAAAAATTTTTTTTAAATTTATTTATTTTAGAGAGGGAAAGGGAGAGAGAAAGGGAGGGAAGAATATCGATTTGCTGTTCCACTTATTTAGGCATTCCTTGGTTGATTCTTGTATGTGCCCTGACCAGGGATCGAACCTGCAATCTTGGCATATCAGGACAATGCTCTAACCAACTGAGCTACCTGGCCAGGGCTAATTTATAGATTTTAATTGCACAGTTATCTGAACATGTAATTGTTAAAAACTGGAATACATAGGTAAAAATGTAAGTCCCTTTTAGGCATTACTTAGATCTCAGAGGTGACTTCTGTCATCACTTTTTTCCGTCTCCTTCCAGACTTTCTGTATGTCTGTATATACATATATGCATACATAGAAGTATGTAGTTTGGCTGTGTTAACATTAATGAGTTCATACCATATGTATTGCTTTACATCATGCCTGTCTTTCTATGTGATTTTATTAGATATTATTCTGATTCTGAACATGTAGTTCTACTCAATCTTTTGGTTTTTTTTTTTTTTCTTTTAGAGTTTTAACTTTTTAGTTTTTTAATTTAATTTTATTTCTTTTTAATCTAAATTTTTTTCTTTATTTCTGTTGTTGACACTGTTGCAGATGTCCACATTTTTCCCCCTTTGCCTCCTTCCTCCCAGCCCCAGCTTCCCCTTCCCTCTGGCCATCACCACACTGTTGTCTGTGTCCATGGGTTATACATATATGTTCTTTGGCTAGTCCCTTTACCTCCCAGTTGTTAAAATTCCGCCAGTTTGCTTTATGATTCTTTTCTCCTTCTCTCTCTCTTCCTCTCTCCACACACACACACACACACACACACACAAATATATCAACTTTTTGTACCATTTTAGGATAAGTTGCAGATATGCCCCTTTACCCCTAAATCAGTGGTTCTCAACCTTCCTAATGCTGCGACCCTTTAATACAGTTCCTCGTGTTGTGACCCCCAACCATAAAATTATTTTCGTTACTACTTCATAACTGTAATTTTGCTACTGCTATGAATCGTAATGTAAATATCTGATATGCAGGATGTATTTTCATTGTTACAAGTTGAAAGTAATTAAAGCATAGTGATTAATCACAAAAACAATATGTAATTATATATGTGTTTTCTGATGGTCTTAGGTGACCCCTGTGAAAGGGTTGTTTGATCCCCAAAGGGGTCGCAACCCACAGGTTGAGAACCGCTGCCCTAAATACTTTGGCGCATATTTTCTGAGAATAAGATCATTTACTTGAATTACCACAGTACAGTTATAGAAGTCAGAAATTTAACATTGATATAATTCGGTTGCTTAATCTACAGTCTATATTCAAATTTTGCCAATTGCTCCAGTAATGTTCTGAATAGCAAAAACTTTTTCCTGATCCACGAGCCAATCCAATGTTATGCATTGCATTTCGTCGTTGTTTTACCTCTTTAATCTTTGATCTGGAACAATTCCTAGTCTTTTTTTTTTTTTTTTTTTTTTTTGCCTTTCATGACTGGCAGTTTGAGGTACACAGACCAGTTATTTTGCAGAATATTCTTCAAATTGATATTTCCTTATGATTAGATAAAAATTACGCATTTTTTGGTAGGAAATCTATATAAGTGATGTATCCTTAATACAACCATCTTCTTAATAACTTCTTAGTATTTCCTAGTATGGATGGGCCATGATTTAGTATTCCATTACAGACCTGCTTTATGACATTTCCTTTTTTTTTTTTTTAGTGTATTTTTTTTATTATAAGCCATGCTGCAGTGGACATCTTTCTAGGTATCTCTTTATGCACATGTGCCATTGTTCTCCAAGAGACCTTTCAAGATCCCTCGCTTCCAGCTATAACTTTTTAAACTAGTAGCTGGAAAAAAATACATCTGTGCGAAGGAGTCACTGGTTTCTTGCAGTTACTTCATGATTCCCCCAGATTGGGAGCTGCTACCCTTAACCTTACACACTCCTCCTGACCTTTGTCTCTCCCCTGGGCCTCAGGAGCCAGACAGCGATGATGAGTGGCAACGCCTGCTAGAGACTACCGAGCCTATGCCCATCCAGCTGAAGGCCCCTCTCACCCTGCTGTGCAATCCGGACTTCTGCCAGCGCATCCAGAGTCAGCTGCATGAGGCTGGAGGGCAGGTGATGGGCAGAAGGATACTGTGGAAGGGATTTGAGACTATTTTCACAGAGGAGACATTAAAAACATTGATGGGCATAAGCAGAAAGAGGAATTAGACTCTTTCTAATTCTCTTTCAATGCATCTGCTTAATTCAGGGAGATTTGCTAACCTCCTTTAGTAACACAGAAAGAACAGGCCTTGGGTTTCTCTTTCAAAGCATTATCTAGAACAAGGATCTTCAGACTTTCTGATGGTAAATACTTTAGGCACTGTGGGCCATGAGGCAAAAATGGAGGACATGCCCTGACTGGTTGGCTCAGTGGATTGAGTCCTGGCCTGTGAACCGAAAGGTTGTCGGTTTTGCTCCCAGTCATGGCATATGCCTGGGTTGCGGGGCAGGCCCCTGGTTGAGGGCATGCACGAGGCAACCAATCAATGTATCTCGCACATCAATGTTTCTCTCCCTCTCTTTATTCCTCCCTTCCCTTCTCTGTAAAATAAAATAAGTAAACAAAAATAAAACAAAAAATAAGGAGGACATTATGTAAGTACTTCTACAATGAGAGAAAAATGTCTACACAATGTTTTAAAAAGATTTTATTTTTAGAGAGAGGGGAAGGGAAGGAGAAAGAGTGAGAGAAACATTGCTCAGTTGCCTTTAACACACCCCCAACCAGGGGCTTGGCCCGCAACACAGGCATGTGCCCTGACCAGGAATCGAACCTGCAGCCCTTTGATTTGCAGGCTGGCACTCAATCCACTGAGCCATACCAGCCAGGGTTATTGTCTTTCTTTTGATTATAGCCATTCTTGTGAGTATGAGCTAGTATATCATTCTCATTTTAATTTGCATTTTGCTAATGACTAATGTCAGGCATCTTTCCATGTGCTTATTAGCCATTTGTGAGATTTCAGTTCTTTTGCTCACTTTTAAATTGGGTTATTTGTCATCTAATTGAGTTGTAAGAGTTCTTTGGATATTCTGGATACAAGACCTTTTTCAATTATGTGATTTGCAAATATTTTCTTCCAGTCTATGCATTGTTTTTTTTATTCTCATGAGTGTCTTGAAGCACAAGGGTTTTAAATTTTGATGAAGTGCAATCGCCATATTTTCCCTTTGTAGATTATGCTTTTGGTGTTGTATCTAAGAAGTATTTTCCAAACTCAAAATCTTGAAGGTTTTTCTTCTGTGTTTTTTCTAAGTTTTCTAGTGTTAGCTCTGACATTTAGTTCTCTGGCCCATTTGAGTTAAATTTTGTATATAACATGAGGTACACAATGTGAAGGATCTAAGTTCATCCTTTGCATGTGGATATACAGTTGTCCAGACACCATTTGTTGGAAAGACTCTCCTTTCTCCAGTGAATTGCTTTGGCACATTGCACCTCTCTTTTGAGCCTTACATGTTGTGCTAGATAACTTTTCCACAGGGAAGCAGGTTAAACATTAAAAGCTCTGCCTCCAGGGTGAGACTTTCTAAATTGGAATTCCACCTGAACTGTTCTTTCGCTGTGTGATTATTTATTTTTTAAAAGATTTTATTTATTTTATTTTTAGAAAGAGGGGAAAGGGAAGGAGAAAGAGATGGAGAGAAACATCAGTGTGTGGTTGCCTTTTGTGTGCCCCTAACTGGGTACTGGCCTGCAGCCCAGGCGTGTGCCCTCACTGGGAATCAAACCGGTGACCCTTTGGTTCACAGGTCGGTGCTCAATCCACTGAGCTGCACCAGCCAGGGCTAGCTGTGTGATTATTGAAGTCTTACTTAACCTGCCTAGAAGCTTCAGTTCCCTCATCTATAACTGTGTTTGTGTGTACTTCAAAGGGTTATTGTAAAGATTAAATGAGCAAATAAGTGAAAAGATTTAGAACAGTGAATAGTATACTCTAAAACACTTGATATAAATGTTATTCTTCTTTCAAGAATAATCTTTTAAAGAATAACCATTTAAAAATATAATAATAATACTGTCCTTAGCTTTCAGGCTGTATAAAAATAAGTGGTAGACTGGGGTTAGCCTGTGGGTTTTAGTTTGTCAGCCCTTGGTCGAGAGTTGAATAATATTGATTTGTCTATCTGGAGTTGAATAACATTTGTTTCGTGTCCATTTTTTTTACTTTTCAGAAGTATATGTGAGTGTGTGTGAGAGTGTGTTTGTGTGTTTTGTTTTTAAGTTGCAGGGCTGGAGAAGGGAGAAAGCAGATAGGAATAGCATAGGGTCTGACAGAGACCCTGATGGGCATTCCCCTGCCCCTTGGTCACTGATATTATAAGTCAGGTGACCTGGCCATCTATACTTCTCTTCCCTGATACAGTTTCCCTATTTCCCTCTTCTTCTTGGGCTTTAGACTCCCGAAGAAAGGAATGAGAACCTCTGGTCTGATTTGGCAACTCCTTGGAGATACTTGATACCTGTAACTTTTCTTTTACCTCTGATAATATTGATTATTCCTTCTTTCCCTTGTATCACCCAGATCCTGAAAGGCAAGCTGGAGGGTGCTTCCCATATCCTCCCTGCACTCCGGGTCCTGGGCAGTCTTCTGTCCAGCTGCAGTGACTCTGCTCTGTTGTATTCCTTCTGCCGTGAGGCAGGGCTTCCCGGGCTGCTGCTCAGCCTGCTCAGACACAGCCAGGAGAGCAACAGTAGTCAGCAGGTAAGCACTGTGCAAGGAGCCTCGAAAGACTTCCAGGAGTTTCTGCTTAGATTTCTCTTCTTCGAACTGCCATCTCTATTTGGCTCAGTTGCCTTTTTTTATTTTCTCTCCTCCTCTTTCTAGTTAGTTGACCATGAATTACAAACTTTAATGCCTTATGAGACCAGGCATATAATGTCAGTCAGTGAAGCCAACTACGTTGGACTGTGCGAGTAGTGGGGGAATAGATAACCTGGAGATCTCATGCCCAATTGAAGCCATATTCTCTCCTCAGCTCAGCCCACTGTTGCCTTACGGGTATATGGGCCCAGTGCTGCCAGACCTTCCAGTTTTCAAGAGAAGCTAGAAATCCAGATATTTATGTGTAATTTCCCAATATGTAGAGTGCTGTGCTTTGAAATGTTAAATCCTTGGCTTTATTGGCCCAATTTTACAGAATAGGGTACTGAAATTCAGAGAGTCACTGACTCATACACACACAGGCTCTAATTTAGAAACAGTCACGGAGATGGTAGCAGAAGAGCTAGGACTGAGACAGCATGTGTGGGGACAAACCTCTACTTCCCTGTACTATGTTCTGCCATAGCTAAACTAAGAGAACAGGATAAAGAGATGTTTAATGGGCCTAGGCTCAGGCAGCTAGAAAGCTACATTCTGCTGATGAGTATTAATCTTGAATATTTTAAAGAAATTTAGAGCCGTTTTGTATTTGAGCTGTTTTGAAAAACAGAACCTCCTAAACTCCAAAATGCTGTTCAGGCCAAACAAGACACATTTTCATACTATTTACAACCCATTGGCTGCCACTAGTTACTTCTAGATCTCCTCTATCTGTCCAAACACTGTCTTCCTCTCCCTGCTTTTTGTCTGGTCAGTCTGACTGAATATCTGATACCTTTTTTACTGCTTTTTCTATTCTTTGTCTCCGTCCCCTACATTGCCCTTACTCTGTCCTCTTCCCTGGCAGCAGTGTTGGTATGGGACCTTCTTACGGGACCTGATGGCTGTGATTCAGGCCTACTTTGCCTGCACCTTCAATCTGGAGAGGAGCCAGACAGGTGACAGGTGGGATGAGACATGATTTTGCTCTGTTGGTCAGTTTGACTTCACCTTCTCTTCCCATTCTTCCCTTCTGCATTAAGAAGAGGCTAACTGTGAAGCCATTGTTTGTGATGGGTTTAGGGATCAGCTGACTGACCCCTCAGAGTCCAGCTAATCCTCGACCCTGAGACACTTCCAAGTTTGCCCCAAGACTTCTGGGTTTTAAGGGTCAGCAGTCACCATACACTAAATGAGTGGGTCAAGATGTGAATAACCTAGAGAAATGGCACAGAGAAGGGGCTTGGAGGGTGTATATGTGGGACTGTGTGTGTGCTTAGCAGGGGAGAGAGGTGGGAGCGGTGTGATGTGTTCCTTTGCTGAGCTTCTCCTACTTGCCCACAACGGACTCATTCACTCCATCTGGGCTTTTAATAGAAATATGAGAAGAAACCATGGGCTCATTTTTCCCCAGCCTGCAGGTATTTCAGGAAGCTGCCAACCTCTTTCTGGACCTGTTGGGAAAACTGCTGTCCCAACCAGATGACTCTGAGCAGACTTTGCGGAGGGATAGCCTTATGGTGATTTGTTCCCACATCCAGATTTCTGTCTCTCCTGTCCTTTTCTGTGTTTCTCCCACCCCCTTTCTTATGACTAGATAGGGTTAGATCAAGGTAATACATCAAATGTTTGTTGAATGACAACTATGTGCCATATGCAGTTTGAGCAAGTGAAAGTTCCTATCTTCAAAGGGCTAAAGATAGTCTAGTAGGAGAGATATATAAAGTGATCAAGGACAGTAGTGTGAAAAGTTCATTAGAGCTTTGTATAAAGTACAGAAGCACCACTGAAGAAGATTAACAGTACTTGGAGGGTCATAGAAGAAATCCTGAATGAGGAAATTATCTCTGCTATGATTTGGAGAAGACATAGAGGTTTGCCAGGTAGATGAGGCAGGAAAGTAGAGAGGATAATCCAGGCGGGAAGAGCAACATATAGAAAGGCCCAGAGGCATTGAGCATTATGGCCTATTTTAAGGAACCTCAAATAGAAGTATTTCTTCCTGAAGAGACTTGCAGGTCAGCTAGTATTTCCCAACCTTATTTGTCCTATGGACTAGTAAACTATATGGATGTAGGTTCTCTATCCTGGACTCTGGAGGGGAGGGGCAGGGGAATGGAGGATTGAATGAGAAAATCTCAGAGGAGAGGCAATTAGAGAGGAACATGTGCAAGGAAGTAAATCACGACCACTGCCTGGTCGTTATTCACACTGGCAATTCGGAACACAGATTTGGCCTACATTCCTGTCTCTAGCTAGCAGTCCATTCAGTTTCTTGTCTGAGAACCCATTTTAACATCCCTCACACTTTCAAGTCAGAAAGCTTTTAATATCCAATATAAATTTTGGCCAGCAGCCACTCACATCATTGGCCAGCACTTCTCATATGTCATTGTGCAGTGAGTAGCATGGGGAGTTTGGCATAGATACCCACCTCCTGAAGTTCTGAATCAGAGCTCTGGTTTGGGAGGGATCCAGGAATCCTCAGCAATTCGTAAACTCACGGTCACAGATGTCGTCGTCGGCAGCCGTCCGTCTCGAGAGACGATGGTGTAGCTTCCTAAGAGTCCATCTGCACCGCCGAGAATGGTTGTGCAGTCCGACTCGGGAGTGACACGGTATCTGTCTCCTCCCGTGTTGAAGTGAAGCTGAAGCTACAGAGCCTGGGCAGGGTGATATGGAGGGTCTGCTGTTGGTCACAGATGATACTTTGAGAAACATCATTTGGGGAGTAGCTGATCAGAGTAAAGAAGGACTGACACCTAAAATTCCTGTCCTTAAATGTGAAGGCAGTTATAAATGCGTCTTGTGTAGGAGGAGCACTTAGAATTAGATAGCTAGACCCCCTGAGTTTTCCTCCCCCTTTCTCAGGTTCTCTGGGGATTCTTGCCCCTTGGCCTAAGCTTAGCGAGTTTTCCAACGCCCAGACACTAACCCTGCCCTTGTCTCCCTTAGTGCTTTACTGTTCTGTGTGAGACCATGGACGGGAACAGCGGCACCATCTCCAAAGCCTTCTACGCTAGTCTCCTGACCACACGGCGAGCTGTGTTGGATGGGCTCCTTCATGGCTTGGCTGTTCCACAGCCCCCTTTTCACACGCCCCCAGGTGACCAGAGTGGGTAGGGGAGGACTGACTTATTGAGTAGGTCGAACTCTGCTCTTTCTACTGCCATCCCCTAGACACAGTGCTTGGCAGTGTCCAATAAATAACTGAACTGAAAGAATGCAGGGGGATCTGAGAGAAACAACGAGACCTACCCACATTCTTTGCCTTTCTCCATAGGAGCCCCACAAGTGAGCCAGCCCCTGCGGGAGCAGAGCAAGGATCTGCCTGGAGCCATTTCCTCTGCGCTGGCAGCCATATGCATTGCCCCTCTGGGGCTGCCTGGCTGCTGGGAAGCCAAGGAGCAGGTTTGAGCTACAGTTTCTTGTTCCTCTCACTGCTGTTGTCAGAGTTGGGGAGGCTGGCCCCAGCATCTCAGAAGGGCAGAAGAATAAGCTTTTATGCCTCCCCTTACTCTGTACTTAAAGAAACAAATAATCCCACCCTGGGTCGTGATGTGGCCAAAACCCCAGAGGCCTTAGTTAGAGAGCTCAGTGACAAACTGCCCATGTGGTAGAGTAGTTGCTCTGAAGCTACCAGTGATGCCTCTTCACGGGCTCTGGACTCAGGTTTCCTGCACCCTTTGGGCTGGCAACACCACTCTGTACCTGCCTGTACTGGGGCTAAAGACCATGACTTTTGGTTCTCCATTGGCCATAAATACTGGGAACGGAATGAGGTCTGAGGTTCCTGGTAAACCTGAGGAAGAGTGACTGGCAAGGGTTTGAGAGTCCTGATTAGTCGGAGATACGAGAGGAACAGGATTGGAATAATGGGAGTGGGATTGAGACTTCAGCAATGTCCCTGCAGATCTCTCGGCACTTGGCGAGTCAGCTCACCGAAGACAACAGCCACCTGAGGCCATCCCTCATCTCTGGTTTGCGGCATCCCATCCTGTGCCTACACCTTCTTAAGGTACTACCTGCTCATACTCTTGGCACTGCAGATTTCTCTTTTTAACTCCAGGACTGAGTGAGAGAGAGAGAGAGAGACTGAGCTGAGAGACCCCCTTGCAGGACCCCTTTCTGCTTTTAAATCTTTTCAACTGAGATGGCCTCACTGGTAGCCAGTCCTCACCAGAACTGAGAAGTATCCTTATCTCACTGTTTTACAGCAAGAGGTGGAAGTGGCCCAAACTTCTCTAATACCCGCAAGTGTGGCTATCAGATCTGCTGAGAGGCTAGCCTGCTTTCTGATGAGCTTCCCAGTCTAGGAGCCCAGGTGCTGCTCTGCTCGCTGACAGACCCCCCTCCACTTCCTTAGGTTCTCTACTCCTGCTGCCATGTCAGTGAACATCTTTGCCGTCTTCTAGGGCAAGAGCCCCTGGCCTTGGAATCACTGTTGATGTTGGTCCAGGGCAAGGTAGGCCAGCAGCACAGGCGGGCCTCTCGTGGTGGCCCTACCAGCTCAATCAGAGGTTGCTCTGATATCTTCAGTTTCCTTCGTAGGTAAAGGTAATGGATTGGGAGGAGTCTACTGAAGTGATGCTCTACCTCCTCTCCCTTCTGGTCCTTCGGCTCCAAGATCTGCCTTCTGGGTGAGTCATAAGTAGGGTTTCTCCACTGAAATCTTCTACGTGCAGGGCTCACCCTGACATAGAGCAGCCTATCCTTAGGAGGGACTGGGAGAGAGTGAAAGTTTCTCTACGAAGAACAGACCTCGCTCCTACCAACTGTGTGACTTGGAGTTGGACATGCAGTCTAGGTGTTGAGTACCATCCAAGGGAGAAGGAAGGCCACTCACCAGACTCCTTCCACACTGCTGCATCCCTTGATAATATCCCTTTATTCCAGAATGGAGAAGCTAGGCAGTGAGATTGCTACGCTCTTTACCCACTCACACGTTGTCTCTCTTGTGGTGAGTTTTCAACTTTTATCTTCTTCCCCTTTGTACCCTATCATCCAACCTTTTGGGGAGCAAGGGAATCATTATCCCCTTTGCAGTTGTTTATGCAGTCTAGGACAGAAACCTAAATCTTCTCTGCTTGTACTGGATACCATTTCTTCTACCCTGCTAACTCTCCAGAGTGCAGCAGCCTGTCTTCTGGGACAGCTTGGACAGCAAGGGGTGACCTTTGACCTCCAGCCTGCAGAGTGGATCCCTGCAGTTAAACATGCCCTGTCTGCCCCTGCTGAGGTGAGATCTGCCAGTGAACGCATAGAACATGTGTTCTCTGAGTCAAACAAGTAGTGCATTCAGGGGGAGAAGACTGAAATGCCAGCCAACATAGAGTAAACTAAAAAGTGATAAAAGAATCAAGGAGACTTTCCTACCCTTTGCCCCCAGGTAATCAGCCCCTCTGAGCCCAGACTAGTCAGGGCTTCAGATCTGTTGTTAACACTCTGGACTGCTAAAGAGGGAGGGAGGCATCATTTCTGACTTGGACTTTGACACTTGTCCACTAAAGCTTCTGTCTTCTAGACTCTTTTCCAGTCCATTTTCTTCACTGCCACCAGAGTGAGCTTTTAGCAAAGGAAAATCTGGTCATTTGTTCAAGCAGTAATTACTTAACACATAAATATGTATTCAGTACCAGACACTATTCTAGGCTCTAAGAATACAGAAGTGAATAAAAGAGACAAAAATCTTGCACATGTGGAGCTTGCGTAAGTCGCCAGTGGCTTCCCACTGCTTCTGGGATCAAGTCCAGATTCTTTAGCAGGCTACTGAAAGCTCATCAGTTACCTCTAAGCTCTATAATCCTGCTAGACCAAAAGGGTTACATTTCCAAAATTCACTATGGTCTCTTGTGACCTGCCTTTATATATGCTGACTTCTACTTTGCATGTTCACTGCTTTTACCTTCTCTTGTCTGCCTTTTAAACTTTTAATCCCATCAGTTTCCTGCCTCTAGGACACAGAGTTATACACTCTTAACTGTGAACTCCCACCCTCACCCCCGCCTGTTGTTTAGAAAGTATCTTCCTAAACTATAATATTTTTCTGTGTTTACTTACCCTACCAGACGGTGTCTTTAGGACAGTTAGTCATTTGATCGAATAGGCAGGAACTAGGACTCCCCACCACACCAGGTCGAGGAAGAGCTCTCTCTGTCTGATCAAGAGTTGGGTGCACAGGCCTGTGAGGCCACCTGCTCCTCAGAGATCTGCATTCTTCCTGCCTCTCACCTGCAGGTCCGGTTGACTCCACCAGATGGCTGTGGATTCTATGATGGCCTGCTTATCCTTCTGCTGCAGCTCCTCACCCAGGTACAGCTACATCATAGGGTGCACGGGAAGTAAGGAGAGCAAAACTGGGCTAATTTTAGGGAGCTGCTGGACATTAGGAATGAAGAAGCAATCCACAAATTACTGTGCTTGTGATGGCTTTGGAAGGGCCCCACCTGCCTCAGTATGAACCCTATTTATTTATTTATCTATTTAACTTATTCATATATATTGATTTCAAAGAGAGAAGAAGGGAGAGAGAGTGAGAAACATCAATCTGTTGTTCCACTTACTTATACATTCATTGGTTGATTCTTCTGTGTGCCCTTAACCCTCAACCTTGGCATATTGGGACAATGCTCTTACCAACTGAGCTATCCAGCCAGGGCAGTATGGACCCTTTAAAGGGAACCATTCAGATGCATCCCTTGGGATTCAGTGGAAAGAAAAGTTTAATTCCCTGGTTTTCTGCAGACATGCACAAGGGTTGAGAGGTCAGGGGTTAAGATGTGGTAAGAAAGGGAACTAAGAAAACAGGGAAATCCTAGCTGAGAAAACCGAAGGAATCATTTCTGGGACTCCCTTTCCTTGTTGGTCAGGGACAGGAGTGAAAAAAAGGCATTTTGACCCTACCCACCCACACTCTTTCAATTTTGTCTCTAGCAGGGGAAGGCTAGCCTGGTGAGAGACATGGTTAGCTCAGAAATGTGGACTGCTCTGTGGCACCGTTTCTCCATGGCTATGGGGCTCCCCAGGGAGGTATCTACACAGGAAGAGGAGCTATCACTGTCCAGTCCATGTAGTTCAACCTCAGAGCCAAACTGGATGCTGATCTCACCCCAAGGTAGCCTTTCATCTGCATGGCCTCCTCTGTGGGGCCAGTGTATTGATCCCTCTTCACGAGGAGCAGTCTAGAACCGTTAGCCATGGGAATTTCTGCTGCTGCTGCTGCTGCCTGAGGAAGAGGGTGGCAGATGCTACACTGAAATTGCTCAGGGACAGGGAAGTGACTGACAAGTGGCATCCTGGGGAGCCAAGGGGAAGCAGAAGCATCTGGGCTTCTTGTCTGCTTCACTGGGTCTTCATTCTTGGTGTTTCCAGGCGTGGCAGCCCTGCTGAGCCTGGCCGTGGCCACCTTTACCCAGGAGCCCCAGTTATGCCTGAGCTGCCTGTCTCAGCGTGAAAGTAGCCTCATGTCCACCCTGAAGCATCTGCTTTCCCCCAGCTTCCTGCAGCAGCTGGGCCAGGCGTGAGTTGGAGCTGCAGGAGGGAGAACTGAAGATCCCGAGTGTCTGCAGTGGCAGGCAGGGAGGGGGAGGCAGGAGAGAAATATAACGTACAGCTTGAGTTATAAGCAAGAAATGGTATGCTGAGATTAGGGAAGGAGAGCTGGGCTAGGGAATTTGAAAAGGCAGGGAAGTAATAAAAGGTGGGTGAGCGAGATCGAGTAAATCCTCCCACTTTCCCCTCCTTAGGCCTCGCGGGCCTGCGTTCCTCCATCCTGTGGTGCTCTCTGTGTGCCAGCTCCTCTGCTTCCCCTTCGCCCTGGATGTGGATGCTGACCTCCTTGTGGGTATCTTGGCCGACCTCACAGACTCAGAAGTCACAGCCTACCTGCTGCAGGTATTCTGAACACATGAAAGTGCGAGAGGCACAGAACCAACCACTTTGTGTGTTCTAATCACTTCCGACAGCTCCAGGGCTCTCCTTGGCCCCTGGAAAGTGGAGCACCTGGTGTGACCTAAGAGTTGGAGTGGAGAACCCATTCAGGCCTGAACAGAGACGTGTGGTTGGAGCTGGGGCTGGTGCCTCCATTAGTCTCTCACCTGAATTCCACTGGAGCTCAGTGGGCCAGACATCCCAGTCTGCGTCCTGGAGACTCGGCTCCTCAGCCAGGAATCGCTTCCCTAGCAATTCTCGGCATTAAAAAGTGGGTCTTTGACCAGCAGAACAAGGCCTGAACTTGGAAGGTTCTCCTGAGGTTCACACCGTGTCTCCCGTAGGGCGCCATGGGTCAGCTCTCAGCTCTCGGTGGTGGCCCTCACCTTAGCTTGGCTTTTCTCCCAGCTGTTGGGCTCCTTCTAGTCGTGGCGTTGCAGTCTCCTCCCTCTCCCTGAACTACCTTTGCCTGCTGCCCACCCCTCTTCTCCTAGGTCTGCTGCTACCATCTTCCGCTGTCACAAGCTGAGCTGCCCATCGGTCTCCTCACACACCTGGCCCTCGTGGATTCCACCTCGCTCAACCAGTTTGTGAACGCAGTGTCTGCCTGCCCCAGAACTGTCATGTCCTTCCTCTCCGTTGCCCTTCTAGGTGACCAGCCGCTGCTGACCTCTGACCTTCTTTCTCTGTTGACCCACACAGCCCGCGTTCTGTCTCCCAGTCACTTGTCCTTTATCCAAGAGCTCCTCGCTGGCTCTGATGAATCCTATCGGCCCCTGCGCAGCCTCCTGGGCCACTCAGAGAATTCTGTACGGGCCCGCACTTATGGGCTCCTGGGACACTTGCTCCAACACAGCGTGGCCCTGCGCGGGGCACTGCAGAGCCAGGCTGGACTGCTCAACCTTCTGCTGCTGGGGCTTGGAGACAAGGACCCTGCTGTGCGGCGCAGTGCCAGCTTTGCTGTGGGCAATGCCGCCTATCAAGCCGGTGCCCTGGGACCTGCCCTGGCAGCTGCGGTACCCCGTATGACCCAGTTGCTTGGAGATCCTCAGGCTGGTATCCGGCGCAATGCCGTGTCAGCTTTGGGCAACTTGGGACCTGAAGGGTTGGGGGAAGAGCTGTTACAGTGTCAAGTACCCCAGCGGCTCCTCGAGATGGCGTGTGGGGACCCTCAGCCAAATGTGAAGGAGGCTGCCCTCATTGCCCTTCGGAGCCTCCGCCAGGAGCCCTGTATCCATCAGGTACACCGCAGGGAACTTAGGGACCACAGTGATGGGGCTGTATTTCACAACAGTTTTCTGAGCTAGCCTTTAAGGAATTGGAACATTGAGAAATCAAAGTTTGTCCTTCTCTGAGAGCAGGAAACCCAGGGGCAGTGTCTTAGAGATGAGTTTTCATCTACCATCTCTCACCCCAGAGAAGGGAAGGGCCCAGGAAGAGGGCTCCATTGGACTGGGAAGAGCCTGGGACCTCAAGGAGCACTGTTTCTCTCATCTAGAGGCTACATGAGAGGGAGGCAAGGGAAGATTGGAGATGTTGAGGTATAGGGTGGTTTCGTTCTGGGAGCTGGGAAGATGCTATCTCCCTTAGCATTTACCATGTTAAAAGCCCCGTGCTAAAAATTTTACCTTTATTATCTGGCTGAAGCTATTTCTCACTTTGTAGGCTAAGAAGCTGAGGCACAAAGAACTTATAACTTGTCCAAGTTACAAAGCTAGTATGTAGGATTGGACTTTTGAAGTCAAGAGTCTGAACCCAGAACCCATATTCTTAACCACTGCTATATTCTGGGTTTTTTTTTCTGCTCAATTTTCAATGTATAAACAGCCCAATGAAATCACATCTCTACCTATGATAAGGCTAAACCTCCAAATTATAGTAGCTCAGCATGGTAGCATTGGATGGTTCATGCAGAACAGAAAATTTGACAGGATGGTAATGATATATATTACTGGATTTTCTGGCAATCCATGTAGGGACATAATAAAAAGGATTCTTGGTGGTTATGAGGTTAAGTCCCACTGGTTTGGATCCATGGCTGGGAATCACAAGGTCACTATCACTTCTTCCTGTGGACAAGTGCATGGATTCCTTGATGCCTTGGTTTCATGGTCTGAACCAAAGAGAATAGAAATAGATCTCTGGTTCTGATGATTCCTCTCCAGGGTTTCTCTTTTCCCATACAAACTATTTTGAGCCCCCAAGAGCCCATTTTCTTTTTTCTGGAGGGGGAATTGCTAGGCCAAATGAGGGTCCTCTGAATGTCACGTTCTGTCATTTGTTTTGTGTATCCCACAGGTGCTTGTGTCCCTGGGTGCCAGTGAAAAGTTAGCTTTGCTGTCTCTGGGGAATCAGCTGCTGCCACACAGCAGTCCCAGGCCTGCCTCTGCCAAACACTGCAGGAAACTCATTCACCTCCTGAGGCCAACGCACAGCATGTGACCCCTCATTTCTGGGGTCCAGCCTCCAACCTTCATTGCCCTACTGTTGCCAACTCTTCCTTTTTCTACTATACAAGCCACCAACTCAACTGAGAGCTAAAGAGATTTTAAAAAGAGAGAGAAGCTGCCAACTCAACTGATTTGAGGATGAGAAACTAGAATATATTTATGTATAAAGATCCCCCTGCCCCCAATTCAGGATGATTTCAACCAGTGAACTTCATTGCTTTTGGTGCCAGAGAAGATTTCTTCCTTCTCAACATCCAGGGATCTTTTCTCCAATACCATGCCTTTAACCCCAGGAACATGCTTCCCAGATCTTGGGGGAGACATCTTCTACCTTGGAGGTCTCTTTCTTCCTAGAACTCCTATAATCCTCCCAAGAGGTTCTTGGTTTAGGCACGCTGGCCCAAGGACAGTGATGAAGGAAAAGCCTGTCTCAGCTGTAGACTCTGGGCATAAATGCCACTAGTCTATGTTGTGGAGGGTTCCTTAGTCTGTAACCCACATTCCCATCTATGGGAGGGGATGCAGGGGGTGTAGCTTTTTTTTTTTTTTTTTTTTTTGTAATCTGTTTGTAAACTTGTAATAAAAGATGTGCCTCACCCTACTTTGAGCTGCTGGAGTAAGGGGTTGGGGAGCTTCGGCTCCTCTTTAGGTTCTGTGTGGTGCTGGAAGCACTGGTGTCCTGTTCACACAGGGTCCTGGTTTGGGAGCTTAGTTATATCTTTGCCTGCCTTTCAGCTTCTTTTATCCCAAATGTGCAACATATGGGCACCTAGTTCCAAGCCCAGGCCCGTGCAGCTGAGATAGGAAATGAAAGAGTTAAACAGAGAGGTAAATTGGATTGCTTTGAACTCTTAGGCTTAGTGGCTAGTTTTAATATTTGGTGGCATTTTAGTGTATAGGGAGGCCCGGCCGCTTCAGTGGGAGACTGCAGTTTACTGGAAAGCGGTGTTTGGCAGACTCATTAGTTGGAATTGTAATCCAGCTGGAAAGCTTAAACCTTGACTCACTGGATGGCTTGCGACAAGCTTCCCAGGGCCTTCCTTTCTCCAGCCGTAAAATGAGAGACGACTATTTGTCCTTTTTATTCCCTTATTTCTACAAGAAGTTTTATTTAGTTCTCATCTTCATTTCCCGCTCATTGCGTTTATATTTTAGCAAAATAACATTTTTCCATGATATCCTCCTATCCAGATTATTTCAACCAATTCAGCGTATACTTACTGAGTCCTTCCCATATGTCAGAAACTGTTCTAATTACTGGAAGTAAAGTGGTGCCTGTCTGTCACAGACTTTCCATTCTGGTGGGGGAGACCGTGAATTTGGAGTGAGTTATATACAGTATGTAGGAAAGTAATAAAAACTGGAGAAAAATAAAGCGAGGGAAAGTGACAAGAAGTGCTGAGTCGGATGGTCAGGGTAGGCCTCACTGAGAAGGTGAAATGTCAGCAAAGACTTGAAGGAGATAAGGGAATGAGTAATGCAGCTATCGGAGGGGAAAAGCGTGACAATGGTCACCAGGAAGGCCCCGTGATGGAAGCAGGCTGGGCCTGCTCATGGAGCTATGAGGAAGCTGGTTGGAATGGAAGAAGAAGGGGGAGAATAGTGGGGAATGAGAATAGGAAGGTAATGGGGACTGGGTATTAATAGGCCTTGCAGATCTGTATTTTGAGTAGAGTAGGGATCTAATGAAGAGTTTTGAACAGAGAAAGACTGTGATCTACTTTATGTTCTAAAGGATTACTCCTCATTCCGGTGCTGTGAATGGACTCAGGAGTCAGGAGGAATGGGAAGTAGGGTGAGCAGTTAAGAGGCTATTGTACAGTAGTAATCCAGGTAATGGTATTCTGGACTGGGTGATACCAATAGAGTGATGAAAAGTAGTCATATTTTGAATATATTTTGAACATGGAACAAATAAGATTTCTGGACTTACAGGATGTGGGAGTGAACAAAGGAAAGCAGACAAAGAAGAGTACAAGGTTTTTGACCTGAGCAATTGGAGGGATAGAATTGCCATTAACCGAAATGGGGAAGGCTATTACTAGAGTGTTAGTGGGTGGGAAAACTCAAGTTCAATTTTGAATATGTTAAGTCTATTAGTTGGAAATTTTCAAATACGCACAAAAGTAGATTCACCCAGTGAATACCATCACTGCTTCAAAAGCTACTCTATCTGTTCTTTTTTTTTTTTTTAATTTATTTTCTGTTCTTTTTTTACTGAGGTATTTTAAAATAAATCTTGGGCAATATATGTCAGCCATACATACCTTGGCATGTATCACTAACAGATCAGAACTTTTTGTTTTTAATAAAACCATAGTACTTCACTAACACTTGCCTAAATTTAGGCAAATACAGTATTGTATTATAAAATATGGATTTTTTTCCTTAAAAAATAAACTGGGAGGAATTACTTTGTGAAAGAATTATTCTTTATTTTTTTCAAATAATTCATTAAATACTAGCTTGAAATAAGCTTATCTGGTACATAATGTAGAGAAATTAAATACACATATCCAAACTTTTTAGGCTATTGCATAAAAGAATAGTCATGAGGACACATAATAAGAAAATAGGTTCCCCTCCTTGGGAGCATACAATCTAAAGGATTAGAAATATGTAAACAATCTTACATCTTGAAATCAATGCAAAGTGCTGAGAGAATTTGGAGTGAATGGTCTGAGTAGTGCTTGGAATTCAGGGAATGTCTGGAAGGTTTGAGCATTTGTGCCTGTGTTTGGTTTTGCATGTTCATGAGCGTACATGTGTTTTGCCTTTCTTGGCAGGAGAAGTAGCTTAACATTTTCAAATATACACAAATACAGAAGAATAGCATGAACCCCCATCGCCCGATTCCAGAGACTCAGCTGTTATTGACATTTTGCCACATTGGTTCTACCTATGCTTTTAAAAATTTTGTCACTACTACAGTTTAAAAAAGCATTCTGTTTTGGAATAATTTTAAATTTGAAGAAAAGTTGTAAGAGTAGTACAAAGAATTCCCATATACCCTTCACTCACATTAACTAGTTGTTAATATTTTGCCACAATCAGTTTTATCATTTTTTGAACCATTTAAGAGTAAGTTGTAAATATCATGCCTTTTTACCTTTAAATACGTAATTAACTAATCGACAACTTATGTTCAAATACAGTCAGACCTCTTCAGGAACACCTTGGTTCTTGAACAATTCAGTTCTCAACCAAACTATTCACAGATAAAATGTCTCAATTGTCTAACAAAACTTCAGGTCTCAATTCTCTACCCAACAACCCCTTCATGCTGATACCTGTATGATCAGTCATGCATCTCTTGGGCAATAAACAAAGGAGATTCTGCTTTTGAACAAATAACTTCTTGAGCAGTTTTCTGGAATGAATTAAGTTCAAGAATCAAGGTTCCACTGTATTGCCAATCATTCCAATAATATTCTTTTTTTAAAAAAAATGTTTTATTGATTATGCTGTTACAGTTGTCCCAATTTCCATTCCCTCTGCTCCCCTCCACCCAGTGGCCCCCCTCCCTCCAGTTGTCCCCCCCTTTTTGTCCATGCCCATTGATTGTGCATATAGTTCTCAACCTCTTCCTGTCTACTCCACTCCCTCCTACTATGCTTCTTAATTCCTGTACCATCTCCCTCCCTTTCCCCCCTTCCCCCTCCCTGCTGACCTTCCCCCAATATGTTCCCCATACCTATAATTCCTTTCCCATTCTCATTGCCTAGTTTGCCTTTGTTTCGGTTCCCTAGCTTCTGTTGTTGGTTCTTGTGATGCAGTTTTCATTTTAATGTTCATAGTTTTGTGAGGCGAAAAAGGTCGCTGATCCAATAATATTCTTCACACCAGTTTTTGTCCTGGTCCAGGACCCAACCTAAAATCATAATTTGTATTTAGTTCTGATGTCTCTTTAACCTCTAGAACTACTCCTTTTTCTTTGTCTTTTATGATATTTTAAAGAGTACTGACCAATTTAGGTATATCTGATGTTTTCTCTTTTTTTTTTAAAGATTTTATTCATTTATTTTTAGAGAGAGAGGGAGAGAGGGAGAAAGAGAGGGAAACACCAATGTGTGGTTGCCTCCCAAGCGCCCCCAACTGGGACCCAGCCCACAACACAGGCATGCGCCCTGACTGGGAATCGAACCAGAGACCCCCTGGTTCCCAGGCCGGTGCTCAATTCACTGAGCCACACCAGCCAGGGCATAGCTGATGTTTCTTTGTGGTTTGATTCAGGTCATATATTTTTGGCAGAAACACTACATAAGTGATTATGTTATCTGGAGGTTGATGATGTTGCTTTTTCCCATTGTTGGTGAAGTTACCCTTGATCACTTGGCTCAAGCGGGCTGGGCAAATTTCTGTTACTATAGCTTTAAAAAAAACAAAATCTTTATATTTTAGAAAAGTTTCAGATTTACAGAAAAATTGATCAGACAGTACAGAGAGTTAAACCCACCCTACACCACAATGACCCCTATTATTAATATCTTACATTATTATAATACATTTGTTACAATTAGTGAACCAATATCTACATATTATTAACTAAAACCCATATATATTCAGATTTCCTTAGTTTTTACCTAATGTCCCTTTTCTGTTCCAATTAGTTAGTTGTCTCCTTGAGTTCCTCTGGCTGTACCAGTTTCTCAGAAGTTTCTTGTTTTGATGACTTTGACAATTTTGAGCAGTATTGGTCAGGTATTTTGTAGGATGTCCCTTTACTGGAATTTATCTGCTGTTTCTCAGGATTAGACTTAGGTTATGGGTTTGGAGGAGGAAGATCACAAAAGTAAAGTGTAATTTTCATCACATATCAAGGGCACATACTATCTACATGACTGTTGATGTTGACCCTGAAGCAGTAGTTGTTAGATTTTTCTACTGTTACTTCCTTCTACCCTACCCTATCCCCCTTTCTATACTATGCTATTTGGAAAGAAGTCTCTCTTCACAGCCCACACTTAAGTAGTGGAGGGTAATGCTGTCCCTCCTCTAGGGCTGAGTATCTACATAATTTGAAATATTCTGCACAGATTTGTCTTCTTACCATGTGAATATACTCAACCATTTATTTATACCAAGGACTCATGGATATTTGTTTTATATTTTGGGTTATAAGCCATCACTATTTTATTTAATTTTGTTCATATTGTTTCAGCTTTGGTCATTGGAAGTTTTTTTTTTTAATTTAATTTAATTAAAAAACTTTTATTCTTGTTTATTCTATTACAGTTGTCCCAGTTTTTCCCCCTTTTGCCCTATGGCTGGAACTTGGTGGAGGCTATTATGCTAAGTGAAATAAGCCAGTTGGTGAAAGACAAATACCATATGATCTCACGTATAAGAGGAATCTAATGACCAAAATAAACTAATGAGCAAAACAGAACCAGAGACATGGAAACAGGAAAAAGACTGATAGCTGCCAGAGGAAAGTGGGTGGGGAGAGAATGGTAGAAAGAAGGGGAAGGGAATAATCAAAGAACATGTATGGAAGTTCTGTGAGTTAGCTCCTGTGACATACTCCCAACAATGTGGTTTTGTTTTGTTTTGTTTTGTTTTTGAACACCTTTCTGGTACCACAAGATACTTGAGGCTCATCTTGTATATTTCCTGCCCCAGTCCTAGAATCAGCCACTTCTCCAAGAAGTCCTGGTTCCTTTTAAATGAGAATGGCACAGATGCTCCTTGACTTACAATAGGGTTACAGCCCAATAAACCCAACATAAATTGAAAATATTGTAATTCAAAAATTTATTTAATATACCTAACCTACCAAACATCATAGCTTAGCCTAGTCTACCTTAAATGTGCTCAGAACACTTACATTAGCCAATATTTAGGCAAAATCATCTAACACAAAGCCTATTTTATAATAAAGTATTGACTACTGTACTGAAAGTGAAAAACAATGGTTGTATGGGTACTGATCATTAACATACATAGCTGAAAGTACTATGGGTATAAAGAATATTTGAAGAATTGAACTAAAATTAATTGCATCAAAGAGTATCATACTGCATATCACTAACCTGGTAAAAGATTAAATTCAAAATCTGAAGTATGGTTTCTACTAAATGCATATCACTTTCACGCCATCATAAAGTCAAAAAACTGTAAGTCGATCATTTTGTATTGGGGTCTGTCCATTAGAAACTAAGACATGGGTGCTAGGTGTGCTTGTTGCTCCTGGGGTGTTTGTTGCAGTATTTTAAAGCAAAAGCAAATCCCTGGCATCATGTCATTTAACACCCCCCCCAAAAAAATCTGTATATGTCTGTTAAAAATAAGGATATTTTCTTAAATAATCAAAATGTCCAAATAGTCTGTGGCTGCCAAAACAAATTTCCACAAACTTAGTGGCTTAAAACAACAGAAATGTATTCTCTCACAGTTCTGGAGGCTAGAAGTCTGAAATCAGGCTATCTAAAGGACCCCATTCCCTCAGAAGTTTCTAGGAGAAAACCCTTTCCTTGCTTCTTCCACCTTCTAGCGGCTTCAGGCATTCCTTGACTTTTAGGCACATCACTCTTAATCTCTTCCTCTGTAGTCACATTGCATCCTCCTCTTTTCTGTATCTTCTCTGTGCCTGTCACATCTCCCTCTGCCTCACTAAGGACACTTGTCATTGGATTTAGGGCGCACTGAGATAATCCAGGAAAATTCCTTAAATTCTCCCCAAATCATCCTCTCAAAAATCTTAATTGCATCTTTTACCATGGTATGAGGCAATATTTACAGGTTCCTGGAATTAGGATGTGGAATATTCTTTTTTTGGGGGGGGGAACCATTCAGTCAGCTACACTAATAAAATTAATGGATTCTTAACATTGGCTATGTTCTTATGTCTGCAGTCCATATTCAGATTTCTTCATTTTCTCAAAAATATTTTTTTTTTACAGCTGGTTTGTTTGAATACAAAAAGGTCCAATCATTCCATTTGATTATGTCTCTTAACTCTCCTATAATCTAGAATACGTCAGTCTTTTTTTATACTTTGAAATTGTTGATGAAACAAAATCACTTATCTGTACATTGGCCCATGTTCTGGCTTTGACTGCTTTCTTGTGGTGGTGTTTAATACTTTTCCTTTATTTCCTATAACCTGGAAATTGGAGCCAAAAGCTACATTAGATTAAAATTCAACTTTTGGGGGGCGGCAAAAATACACTGCATAGGTATTATTGTGTAGTTTAAATTGCATCAAATCAGGCGACTTCATGTATAGCTGTCCCACCTTTCAGGATCTAAGATTGTTTAAAATATACAGATGATGGCAGATATCCTTCCAGTGTAAAGTTACATAAATCCTATATTCTATCAATGACTGTTGCCTAAATCAATTATTCAAGCATTCTTGCTCTGGTCCAGATTGTTTTCATTGGGTTAGTTTCATATTTTAATTGTCCCCTTTATTTCTGTATCATACTGTTTAGAACACATCTTTTCACCCTCCTGCTCTGTTTAGATCTTAAAATCCATTAGGTCTAGGGATATTTGAGACTGAGGAGGCACAATCCGTCTTGCTTGGGGTGATTACGAATTAAGGTATTGTTTCCTAAAGTTCACACCTGAAGCCCATAAAACAGGTGGTTGTAGTTAGTCGTACCTGCTCGGTGGGTTTGTGTTAGGGGACGTTTGGTTGGAGGGAAACAGCGGATGTGGCAATCGCACCTTTCCTGGGGTCAAACTCAAAGACTTGAAAGAACTACTAAGAAATTTCTTTGATAAAGCCCGGGATATTTGATTTTAGAAGAGCGAATTAAGGCACAGCCAAAAGAAGTCCAAACGGGCTGGGTGGAATTAGGGTAGGGAGAATCCTGAAGGGAACTTGGCAGGGATTTAATCTCCGGACTACATCTCCCAGAATCCCGCTGCCGGCTCCTACCTCACGGAAGCGACTGCGCGTGCGCAAGGCCAGGGAAGGCCTGCCTTCTCAGGCCCCACAACCTCCGAGGTTCTCCGCGCTTGCTTGCCTCCCTCCCGCCGTGATCACCACTTCCAGGCCCTTGGTCTGTCCACTGGGGGCGCGCGCAGTGCGCGACAGGCGGTGGCAGCGCTGGCGGCTGAGAGCGCGGGTCGCGTAGCAGTGCGTGGTTGCTAGGGGCGCCTGAGCCCGCCTGCTTGCCCGCGGGCCAGGGGAGGACAACGCGAAGACAACGCGGAGCCGGCGCGGAGCCGGGGCGAAGCTGGGTCCGCTAGGTGAGTGTGGCTGCGGAGCCCGGGGAACGACCCTCCGCCGGCCCAACTCTCCCTCCCCTCCCTCTGCCCGGGTCGTTTCATGCAGGTCCCCAGTCCTCAGGCCGCTTCCGTCCCAGTCCCGATCCTGCCTGCCACCTTACCATCCCCGATGAGCCCAAAGGGCCTCGGCCTTCCACTAGCCAGGACATCGCGCTTCATCGAACCCATCTCCCCCTCCGCCACGCCCGTGAACTTAGTCGGCCCCGCCTCTGGGTACCCGAATCCTGCAGCGTACCCTTACCCTAGGCCTCCGTGCCTTCTCTTTTCCCGCCGCTCTGCGGTTTAAATTCTCCCTTGGGTGTGAGCCCAAGCTCCTCTTAGCCTTCATGGCTAAATTTATCATAGATACCCACCTTCAGTATCTATAGTAAAGTACTTTACTGAACTGTAGATATTCAAACAGCATCTGAGATCCTGTGGAATTTAGCTCTTTGTTTATCCATCCATTCATCCCTTCATTTATTTAACAAATATTTAATGAACCAGGGCACCATGGAAAGCGTTGGGAGGATACACTGGTGAATCAGACCGGTGTGTTCACAGAGTTTGTAGTCTAGGGACGATTTTAATCAATTAAATAAGCATTTGCCATACTGTACGGTGTGCGCTCTGATAGAACATTAGAAAGATGTTTAACCCAGACTCATTTGGACACCATTATCCCCATTCTCTGGTCTTCACAGTTCTATTCTGGATCTAGGAAATGTTTTAATCCTCCCTTCTTTATGAGTCATCTCTCAGATACTGCAAATGAAATCATCCTTAATTTCAGCACCTGTTGATTTAGCCAATCAACAAGCTGCTCCCCCCTCTTAATGGTTCCTTCTTCATCAACACCTACCTGGTCACTAAAATCAGGAACAGATCATTCCAGGCTGATCCTGTCTCATTCTCCCTACATCTACTCTGCCTCCTGTCATCTTTAACTTTTCTCTAAACTCTCCATTCCCACTGCAACCACCATAAATTCCTCATCTCTAGCCTGGTTTCCTGTTTTCTCATTGGCTACCTGCCTCCAGGCTAAAACCCTTCCTATTCAACCCCATACACTGACATGATAGTAATCTCAGACACAGTAATCTCAGACACAAATGGGGGCTACTTTCCTGATAATTACCTGTGGTTTTCCTGCAACATACTCTTTCAAATGGTTTTATTCATGTATTCACAAAAGAATTTTAAAAACTATGTATTATTTGCACATCTTAAAGTTGAAATCTAAAATTTTCATCACACGTTTAAATAAGTTTTTTCTTTTAAGAGGAGGTAGAAAATACTAAACATTTTATGAAAAGAACTAAGTTAAGGATTAACTGTAATTTGAATAAACATTTCATGATTTGATAAAATAAGTTTTAACTATCTAATTTAACTAACTTAACTTTGAGGAGAAAAATATAGGAGTTAGACTTTGGACATACTAAGTTGAAGTCCCTGCAGCACATCTAGGTAGAAAGGCTCAGGAGGTTATGCTTTAGGTTTGGAGCTCATGACAGAGGCCTGTGTGATGATAGAAAGTTAAGAATGCAGGAGGTGGATGGAACAGGTTGCTATGGGAGAGTTAGTGGTAATTACAGCTGCCATTTATTTGTGCCAGTCAAAGTGAGAAGACTGAGCTCAGAGGAACACCAACATTGAAAACATGGGCAGAGGAAAAAGGACGGAAGAAGGAAGCGGAGAATTTATAACCAAATACTAAAATGAGTATGTAAACGAAAAGTCTCTTGTTGAAGACCGTATCTCAATGAAGCCTTAACTTCAGGATCTATCTGATACTCGTAATTTGGAGTTGAGTTTAGCTTCCCCACTAGATTCCTTTATGACCTTGGAATTGTCTGATCATAGGCTTCCTGGATCTTAGCATGGGATCAGATGCTTTGATCTGTCAGTAAAATATAGAAAAAAATGTTCTCTAATTTCCTGACTTCTCAGCCTCTCTTCTGGCAGAACTGAGAAGCTGGTGCTGGCATTTTGCCACAAATACTGAGAGTACTAATCTCTCTTAGGACCCAAAATACAAAGGATCTTGTCCTTAGGCACCCTCATTTACTCATATCCTGAACAGGCAGTGGTATTCTTAACCAGAGGTGCCTAGGTTTTTGGTCTGGGGACACCTTTATGCACTTCAAAAGCTCTTTGGGGTCTTAAATATACATTTTTAGTGTGGGATATACATATCTATATATATCTTGATATTCACCATGTTAGAAATAGAAATATTTATTAATTTATTTAGAAATAAATCCATTACAAGTTATGGTAGGTTGTATTTTAAAATTTATTTGTTTATTTATTTATTTTTAGAGAGACAGGAAGGGTGGGGGAAAGAGGGAGAGAAACATCAATCACTTGTCTCTTGTGCATGTCCCATGAGGGACAGAACCTGCAACCCAGGCTTGTGCCCTAACTCGGAATTGAATCAGCAACTTTTGGCTTCAAGGAACAACGCCCAACGAACTGAGCCATACCAGTCAGGGCTGAGTCATTTAAAAAATGCTATTGTTTCCAAAGATTAGTGAGATGCTGCCTTAATAGAAGACAGCTGGGTTTTTATATCAGTTTCTGCATTCATTTGGTTGTGATGTGTTGTTTTGATTGAATTATGAAGAAAATCCATCCTCACACAGATATTTAGTTGGAAAAGGGAGGAGTATTTCTATAGCCTTTTCAGACAATTGTGGGTAGTCTTCTTTGTAACTACACAAAAAGTAACAAAGTGTGGTTTTCTAAAAGTTAGTTGCAGTGTGGAATCTGAAATGATACTAGTTAACTTTTCACACTTGGCTTACAGTCAAATCCATTGGTCTATCTTTCAGTTTGACCATCTGATCTTTTACCCAAGTGTGACTCTGTAACACTGTGAGATGGATATTTGGAAAATACTGATTCACTGAGTTATGCAGATCTTCCAAATGTTGTCACATTTTTTATACAATATCAAAAAATCATATTGTCACCACACATTAGAAAAATGGCTAAGTATTGGGATGCTATCAAGCTCGTGGTGGTAGAGATGAGTTTGCCAAAATTCTAATTTTCCCTTGGAAGCTCACATTTAATGAGTGGCAACAAATGCTGTCAGTTGTTTTTCTTCAAGTAACAGGCTTTGGGTCCCCCCCCCCAACACCTCCCCTCCCCCCCGAGAAAATATCTGCCAAGTACCAAAGTCTGACTAACCCATCACTTGTGTGCCATTCAGTCTTTCAAATAAACATGGTGTTCCACAGGATTTTGCAGTTCAGATGATGCTTTACTGAGACAACCATCATCTTCCACATGCCACAGAAGTGTTTTATATGTATTTCTCATTGTCGCACAGAATATTAAAAGGACATACTTGAAGATTGAGACTTAGTAGTTTTTACTGCGTCATCAAGGACATTCCTAGGTAAAGCTGGCGTTCATTCACTCACTGTGTGGTGCAGAGGTTTGTGTCGGCAGAGGAGCTCATGTGATGCCTTTGTCTCGGTTCCCGTTCAGGCACCAGCAGCTTGACCCACCGTGGCTTTTGCGCCATCAGGGCAAAGACCAGCACGGTGAAAAAGGAAAACTGCATCTAAGTTTTGTTAGGAATATATTTTCACCTAGCAGAACTGCTGAGAGGATCTTGGGGTTCCTTCAGATTCTGTGGACCATACTTTTGAGCACCATTGCTCTCTAGAGCTCACCTCAGGAGGAGGAAAAAGAGTTCTTTCTGAAGCTGAGAAAGGTCAAGGCTTCAGGAAAGGTCGTCTCCTAATTATGTTAAGCCTTCACCTATTTTGTCCTTTTCAGTAGTTTGTAGATTTTCCTCCCTCAGCCGTAGGTGCTGTGAGCTGTATTTTCCCTCAGTTTTGCCAACTCCGTTTGCAGTGCGGAATTGTGGTCTGCAGCGCTGCCTTGCGGTACCCACCCTTCCTTTCGCAGTAGGACTTTAAGAAATGCATCACTCCTCCAACTTTCCTTAGGTGGGCAGAGAGAACGAGTCTGGTTGCTATACTCCTCCCTGTTTTGTTGGGTTCCACGTTAAGTCCATGCTGTCTTCTAGTGTAAACTGAGCAAGCAAAGTAATCTCATCAGAGATCTTGTGAATTGTAGACTCTGAACCATTTCTGATGTCCCGAGTTCCCCTGGGGACCGAGGGAAACCACCTAAATGGAGGAGGAAGAGGAAACTGCAGATCCCAAGAGTCACACACACTCCTGTAATAGAGGAGAGTGATTTAATCAGTGGTAATGAATAATTGCTTTCTGTAGAAATAGATATCTTGTCCAAGTTGGCCTGGGGCCGGCCCCTGGGGACTTGACAGTTGGAGACAGCAGCCATAGATTTTTAAACCCAGGCTACTCATCATTCACTCTTACTTAAGGAGGAAACTTGAGGCAAAATTACCCCATAGAGAGTGGAAGGCAGAAAGAGGTAAGCAGTTTCTGAATGCTATATAAAGATGACAAAGCAGGCAGTTGAGATTCCGTAGATGGGGTGCTTTAGAGTGGGAGAGGCTGACGCCAAGGAGGTCTGTCAGGATTCTACTGTGGCAGGCCTGCACTTGGTAAAGGGGGTCGGGGGGTCAGGGACTGGGCTGGGCCAGCCCTACAAACAGAAAGGAAGGAGTGTGTGAGGCCATTTGTTTATCTTTAGGATGCTCTGCAGTTCTTCACCCTCCTTTCGGTGTCCCTTTAGTCAGTTTAAAATGTATTTATTTATTTATTTATTTTTAGAGGGAAGAGAGGGAGAAAAACATCGATGTGAGAGAGAAACATCCATCAGTTGCCTTTCATTTGGCGCTGACCAGAGACCTACCCCACAGCCCATGCCCCGACCTGCAATTGAACCAGCGACCTTTTGCTTTGCAGGATGATGCCCAACCAACTGAGCCACACTGTTCCATGCTAGTCCATTTAAAAAAAAAAACAGCTTTGTGGAGGTTATAACTGACATGGTACATATCCATCACTCCCAAGTGAAATTGTTTTCTTAAACTTTGTTCTAGGGAGCCTTGGCACCCCCATATTGTTGTGGGAGCAGAGTTGGGCAGCATCGCTGAGGAAGAAGCCAACTGGGGCAGTGATCCTCCCTTTCTACCAGATTGGCTCTGCGTTTGTCTGTTACAGAGACACAGGGCTTCCCTGTGAAAACCTTCGTGGCGCTTATGAGGCACATCCATGTGAAAAGAGACCAGTGGTAAAAGAGCCTTTGCAGAGTGTCACATTAGAGGAATGAATATGTACAGAGATATTCATGGAGAGAGTGGGGCTTGAGCTGGGTCTTTAAAAAAAAAAAAAGTGAATAGAATATGATAGAGATTCAGAAGGAAGAGGCTTAGTGGAGTAAAGTCCTGCAGACAGGTTTGAAAAGTTTATTCCAAGAGTTTAGTGTTAAGACCAACACAGGATGGAATTAAAAGGGGCAGACCCCGGGCTGGTTGGAGCATCGTCCCATGCACCAAAAGGGTGCAGGTTTGATCCCCGATTGGGGTGCATGCGTGAGGCAACCAATTGATGTTTCTCTCTCTCCCTTCCCCTCTCTCTGAAATTAATAAACATCCTTGGATGAGGATTTAAAAGTGGGGGAGTAGACCCTGGTGATAACAGATTTCAGTTAAGTCTGGATGCTCTTGTAATGGTCCAGATCTGGGTGGTAGTAGAAATAAAAGAGGGAGCATGCTATGAAGAAAGAATCTCATAAGTTTTGTGTCTGATTTGGCTTTGGACAATAAGGCAAAGGAAGAAGTCAAAAGTGGCTTAAGTTTTCCTCTTAGGTGACTGAGAGAAAGAAGGTTCCAGTGAAAGAAATTGTGAGGTCACGGGTGCAGAGCAAGTTTGACAAGCTGGATTGAAGTGATTGGACATGCATGTGGAAAAGGTGGGACAGACACTGGTGATGAGGACATGAAGCCTGAGAGAGGTCAGGTCTGAAAAGTGACTGTTCTGCAGATAATAGTTGAAATTGTGGTAGCAGACTGGTTTGATATGGGAGAGAATAATAAGAGAGGCGCTGTGGAAAATTTTGGAGGGGCCCTGGAGGAGGGGAAGGTGTTAAAGGAGTTGAGTGTGGCTGCGGCAGAGTTTATGCACTGAGTAAAGTAGCAACAAGGAAATGGTGGTGGGAGAGGAGCACTTGTTGAATCTGAAGAGTTCCATTTTGTGGTTTTGCTGGTCATACCTGTTGTAGACACATTTGTTTGTCCAGCAAATATTTAAGGAACCCTGATTACATTTCCAGGGCTGGGCATATGCTGTGTGAACAAGGTCTCAGTTCTCATTATGGAAGGGAAGATAGACAAACGGCAAAGGAATGTTTAAATAAGTAAAGTTTTCATTTAATGGAGAGCAGGATGATAGCTAGGGGGGCAGGGAGGTTAGGGAGCGGATGGATTGAACAAAAAGGAAAAAGCACTCATGGACATGGACAAGAGTGTGGTGATTGCTGGGAGGAGGTGGGTATAAGGGGACTAAATGGTAATCGGAAAAAAATACAATGAAGATTGAAATTTTTAAAAATTTTCATTTAAAAATATAATTAATAACGCTTTTGACTAGGTGATTAGTTTATATAGCTCAGAAATTAAAATGATAGAAAAAGGTATACACAGAAGAGTGTCATGCCCCTTTGGTAACCTGTTTTAAAAAAATGAGTTTCTGGTCTTGACCAGTGTGGCTCGGTTTGTTGGGCATTGTCCCTCAAAGCAAAAGGTTGCTGGTTGAATTCCTGGTCAGGGCACATGCCTGGGTTGCAGGTTTGGTCCCTCCCTGGTCAGGGCATGTATGGGAGGCAGCCGATCCAGAGGCAAATGATCCATGTTTCTCTATCACATTGATGTTTCTCATCTTCTCTTTCACCCTCCCTTCCCCTCTCTCTAAAAAAATAAATAAAATCTTTTAAAAGTCAGTTTCTGTTTATCTTTCCAATGTTTCTTTAGACATTTATAAGGCAATACTAATATATAATCATTTTAGATAGTGAAATAATGAAACAGACTAGAACAAGGTAATGTGATAGGGAGTGATTGGGGGTGTTGCAGTATTAGGCTAGACAAGCTCTTGGAGGTGTTGATGTCAGCTGGATACTAACTGATCTGGCCATTCAGCTGTCTGAGTGTTTTAGAGGGAACAGCCAAGACCCTGAGGACACGCCTGGTGAGGGGGAAAAGTGGCTGATAGGGTCAGAGCGAGAGTCAGGAGTCAGGTCACATAGGCCTTGGAGCAATCCAGTGGCTGTAAGCTACCTTTATAAAGAGCACCGTCGCTACTGTTTGAAAAATAGATTATAAGAAGTGGCCAGAGCAGCAGCACGGAAACCAGCAGGTGAGAGGTGATGGTAATTTGGATTAAGGTTGTAACTGGAAAGGGAGGAGAATAGATGAATTCAAAGACGTATATTTGAAGCTGGAAGGCCTTGTTGATGGATTGAGTGAGTGAGTGGAAGTGATGATCTGCGGAGATCAGGGTGAAATCATTACCACAGAGTGTGTTGGGAGTTTTCTGTGTTTCATAAATACTCACCTAGAGAGCCCCTTCTGCCTGGAAATTTTTTTACTGAAGTCTTTTCTATGCAGGTGCAGTTTATTTCCTGTCTCTGCCTCTAAAAGATTAATTGACTCTAAAAGGTTAATTGAACAATGTGACTGATCATTCCTGTTTTATTAGTCCTCCTCCCACTTCCCTTGGCATGACTTTCTGAGTAAAATCTGACATTTCCATCTAATTCCAAGGAGATTAAGAGGTAGCATGTTCCTTCCTTGAATAACAGCAGTCATAGAGAACTGGGAGCTTCCCACACTGTCCCCTTGTTTTCTTGACTCCAGCCCTGACGTCCTTATCTTGGCCTCCACAGTTGGTGCTGACAGCGCTGCTTTCTCAGTTGAAGGCAAGATAGGACTAGTGTTTTGTTAGGTAATGAGGTTTTCTCAAAGAATCAGGTTTAAACAACATTTCTTTCCTAGAAATTTGAGACCTCTCCCCCTGCATTGTGTGTTGATGGGCCCCAGAGAAAGTGCGATTAAACTTAATCTGCGAGGCTGGGGCTGTGCCTTCTTTTTCAAGCTCCCCTGAAGCCCTCGTGTGCAGACCCACTGGCAGGTTAGAGTGGAGTGTGCTGGGTGGCTGGCTTACGCAGTGGCTCTGTTGAGAAGACTTACGTTCTGGTGAGGCTCTTCATCAGGCATGTGACCTCAGTTCTTGTACCTGAGGGATGACAGGTGGATCCCCCAATCAGGCCTTCAGGAAATGGAGCAAGGAGTAAAATCCATTCTTGCCAGTCTAATTTCAGAGAAAAGTTGAGGTTGGCTGTGTGCTGCCTGCCTCCTGGTCTGAGGAAACCAAGCTTCCCTTTAAATAGTAATGACTTTTTCTTTTTTAACTTCTTTTATTTTGAAATAATTTCAGACTTGCAAAAAAGTTGTAAAAATAGTACAGACTTCCTATTTACTTTTACCCAGAGTTATCAAATGTTAATATTTTACCACACTTGCTTCATTATCACCCCCCCCCCCCGGGTAGATATCATTCTTTGTTTGTTTTTATATTTTATTTTATTTTTTTGAATTTTTCCATTACCATTTATCCCCCTTATAGCCCCCTCCCTCCCACTGTCACCACACTATTGTCCATGTCCATGTGCCCTTTTTCCTTTTTGCTTGATCCCTCCACAGCCTGAAGGCCCCCCACCCCCAGCTGTCAGCAGGCGATTGTAAATAACGCAGCATCTGTGAAGTCCCGTAAACCAAAGCACAATAACATGAGGTATGCCTGTAATTGACCATTAATATGAGTTTATTTCTAGATTCTATTTGGTTCCATTAATTTATATGTTTATTTTTATGCGATACCATGTTACCTTGATTACTGTAGCTTTATACTAAGTTTTGAAACTAGCTAGTATAAGTTCTCCAACTTTGTTCATTATTTTTCAAAACTCTTTTGGCCATTTTAATCTTTTCTTTTAAAAAAATCATAACTTTTTAAATTTATTTATTGATTTAACAGAGAGGGAAAGGAAGGGAGAGGGAGAAACATTGATTTGTTCTACTTCTATTGGCATTCGTTGGTTGATTCTTTTTTTTTAAATTATATTTTGTTGATTATGCTATTACAGTTGTCCAGATTTATCGCCATTTGCCCCCTCCACATAGCACCCCCTACTCCCTCAGGCAATCCCCACACCATTGCTCATGTCCATGGATCATGCATGTATGTTCTTTGGCTACTCCATTTCCTATACTGTATTTTACATCCCTATGGCTATTCTGTAATTACCTGTTTGTACTTCTTAATCCCCTCACCTCTTCACCCATCCTCCCCCACACCCCTGCCATCTGGCAACCATCAAAATGTTCTTCATATCCGTGATTCTCTCTCTGTTCTTCTTGTTTGCTTAGTTTGTTTTTTAGGTTCAACTGTTGATAGATAGGTATTTTTTGCCATTTTATTGTTCATAGTTTTGTTTTTCTTTTTCTTAAATAAGTCCCTTTAACATTTTCTATAATAATGGTTTGGTGATGATAAACTCGATTATTTTTTTCTTGTCTGAGAAGCTCTTTGTCTGCCCTTTGATTCTAAATGATATCTTTGCTGGGTAGAGCAATCTTGGCCTTTATGGCTGAATATTTCTTGCCACTCCCTTCTAGCCTGCAAATTTTTTTTTGAGAAGTCAGCTGACAGTCTTATGGGAACTCCCCTGTAGATAACTAACTTCTCTTGCTGCTTTTAAGGTTCTCTCTTTATTTTTAACCTTTGGCATTTTAATTATGATGTGTCTTGGAGTGAGCCTCTTTGTGTCCATCTTGTTTGGGACTCTCTGTGCTTCCTGGACTTGCATGTCTATTTCCTTCACGAAATTAGGGAAACCTTCTTTCACTAATTTTTCAAATAGATTTCCAATTTCCTGCTCTTTCTCTTTTCCTTCTGGTACCTGCTGTGGTGCAAATGTTGGACCTTTTAAAGTTGTCCCAGGAGCTGTTTATACTATCTTCATTTCCTTGGAGTCTGTTTTCTTCTTGTTCTGATTGGTTGTGTTTTGCTCCTTTATGTTCTAAATTATCGATTTGATTCTCGGCTTCATCCGCTCTGCTCTTGTTTCCCTGTAAATTGTTCTTCATTTCAATTAATTAGTCCTTTGTTTCTGACTGGGTCTTTTTTATGCTGTTGAAGTCCTCACTAAGTTTCTTGAGCATCCTTACAACCAATGTTTTGAACTCTGCATCTGATAGATTGCTTATTTTCATTTTGTTTAGATCTTTTTCTGGGGTTTTGTTCTGTACTCTCCTTTGGGCCATGTTTCTTTGTCGTCTTGTTTTGGCAGTCACCCTGTGTTTGTTTCTATGTATTAGGTAGAGTAGCTTTGACTCTGTGTCTTGGTAGTGTGGCTTAATGTAGTGTGTCCTGTAGGGTCCAGTGGCACTGCGTTCCCTATCACCCAAGTTGGGTACTAGAGGTGTGCCCTTCATGTGGGCTGAGTACACCCTCCTCTTGTAGTTGAGCCTTGGTTGCTGTTGGCAGATCAATGGGAGGGATTTACCCAGGACACTCAGTTGCAAGGACTGGCTGTCACCACTGACCACCAACTTCCACCCTCCGTGGAGGATCAGCTGTGCAGGACAGAGTGGTGGTGCTCCAATGTGGTCTGTAGCTGCCCACTGGGTGAGTTGGCCGTGAAGTTTCCTGGGTGGTGCAGGCCAAGGTAAGCTCCCACCTGTGTTTTGCCGAAGCCGAAGGCACCTTGCCTGAACTATAAAGCAATCTGAGATGGCTGCTACTTGTGCTGGGCTTGGAGATTCCCAGGTAAAGCCCAAGCTGGCTGCTGCTTGCTAGTGCTGGACATGGGGCTCACTAAAGCCAGCTGTTGCTTGCTTGATAGGATTTAAGAAGTTGTGAAGCATGACCCTAGACCAGCCATTCATATGGTAAAGCAGCTTAGGTGGGTCAGTAATTTCGGTGCGGTGGAGCCTCTGGGAATCTCCAAGGTGAGCCAAACAGTGTTAGTGAGGTTGGTGGAGTCTCAGATATGGCACCAGCTCGTTGGCTCTGTGGGGGGAGGGTTTAGAAAAGAGACAATGGCCTCTGCTCGCCTTGATGTCAGACACTTGTTTTTCCCTGTATACCATTGATGCCTTTCAATCTGCTACCCCCAGTGCTAGAGTTCAAAGAGAGAGAGTCTTGAGTAGGTGAGTCCGTGTGTGGGTTCTTTAAGAGGAACTATTTGGGGCTCTAGCAATTTCTCCTACCAACTCAGTCCCCATTGAGTTTTGCAGCCAGAAATTGTGAGGACTTATCTTCCTGGTCCTGGAACTCTGAGCTGGGGACCCTGGTATAGGGTTGGGACTCCTCACTCCCAAGATGTCCCTCCCGAATTTTATCCACCACACATGGTGAGGGACCAGCCCATTCTGCATCTGCACCTCTCCTACCAGTCTGGATGGATGTGGTTTCTTTTATTCTGTAGTTGTCAGACTTCCACTCAACTTGATTTCATAGTTGTCAGACTTCCATTCAACTCGATTTCTGATGGTTCTGAGTGATGGTTGTTCTATATTTTAGTTGTATTTTGATGTGGTTGTGTGAAGAAGTGAGGCATGTCTACCTATGCCGCCATCTTGATCGGAAGTCCTCATTGCCTTATTTTTGTATGTGTCTTAACCAGGATCGAACGTGCAACCTTGGCTTATTGGGATGACCCTCTAACCAACTGAGGTACCTAGGCAGAGCCCATTCTAGTCTTTTCAATTTCCATATAAATTTTAGGATCTACTTGTCAATTTCTCCAGAAAAGCCTGCTGGGATTTTGACAGGAATTGCATTTTAATCCATAAGTCAATTTGGGAAGAATTGCCATCTTAACAATATTGAGTCTTCTAATCCATTTACATTATATCTCTCCATATATTGAGGTCTTTAATTTTTCTTAACAGTTTTTTTGTAGTTTTTAGTGTACTTCTTTTGTTAAATTTTTTCCTAAGTATGATTTTATTCTTTTTGATGCTATTCTGAATGGAATTGTTTGTTGTTAGTATGTAGAAATAAAATTATTTTTATATATTGATTTTGTATCTTACAGTCTTACTAAATCTGCTTATTCTAGTAGGGTTTGTGTAGACTTCTTAGGAATTTCTGTGTACAAGATCATGTCTCCTGCAAATAAATATAGTTTTACTTCTTCCTTTGCAATCTATATGCCTTTAATTTTTTTTTTTTTTTCTTGCCTATTTCACTGGTTAGAATTTCTGGTACAGTATTGAATAGAAATGAGGAGAGTAGACATCCTTGCCTTGTTCCCAGTCTTAGAGGGAAGGCATCTAGTGTTTCACTATTAAGTGTGATGTTAGCTGTTTCTGTGATTTTCTGACATGTCCCTATCAAATTTTGAGTATTTTCTTACTTTTTGCAGTATATTCAAGGCTCATATGATGTTTTTCATGCCCCAGCTGTTTTTCAAGGAACTCTAGTCCTTGGTTTCTTTTATTGACAAATGATATGTGGGAACCAGGGTCTGGGTACTATGTGATTAACACTTTTTTTAAACTCTTCACTCAGTGTTTTTAGAAATCCCAATTATCTAGTTATAAAAAGTATAAAAGACCCAGAAACAAGGATCTTTTCTTGGTATGTCCTAACACACTTTTCAGTTGCTTTTTAGTACAGGTCACCCTTGCACCTGAAAATCTAGTTACTGGTAATTAGAGCAGGTATCGCGAAACTTCCCAAATGACAAGACAGTTATGTATTTTTATAAAAAAGAGTATTATTTCTACTAGCGGAAATTCTGTGGTGGAACAGTTATTGCTCGCTCCGTGTGTTTTCTGGGAATATCAGATCATTTGGTGCCAGTAATAATGCATGTGATAACTATCAGCCCTTGAGTGTTCAGTGTGGACCACGTACTGTGCTTTATGTGAATTTTCCAATTTGATCTCACCACTATCCAGTTGGGCTTATGGTACTTCCTCTCTTGTCATTTCCTAGACATTCTTGTTGTGTCGTTTCAGCATTGAATGGCTTCACTCTTCATCAGAACTCTGCTTAATGTGAATCACCAAGCGGTGGTTGCTGCTGCTGCAGCATGGCTGTGAGTAGTGGTAATGCCCTGGAGACGCTTGGAAAACTTCACACGAGGAATGTGTGGCTGCTTGTTGTTTGTTTTTAAAAGGTCAGACAGTACAGATGCGTAGGAAGTAAACTGGGAAAGTGGCCCACTCCCCTCCACTGCCCAATTCTTTATCTCACCCCTCTCCCCAAGATGACTGCCCTAATAGTTTAGTGTATATTCTTCCAGACCTTGGTTTTTCTTGTTTTTTCTAATTTATTGTTGTTCTGCGAGAGTTGTCCCATAAACCTATTAAAAATGTCCTGAGAGCTGTTTCAGAGGGACTTTTTTTCCCCCAAGAACTCTTTCCTTAGTTGCTCTAACCTTTCTTTTCAGTTGGACATTTTCCTGTTTGGACTTTGACTGAGGAATTTAGCCAGAAACAGGCCTGTTTCTTCTAAACTTGAACTCTTGTACCCCGTTTGCCCATTAAGCTCTCCTGTTTTCCAGGGATGTGTAGGAGCAAGAAAGGTGTAAGATTATTCAAAATATTATTTTCCAGATGAGGTCAGTTTATTTGCTCCTAAAGTAAGTTCCATGTAAGCTGTTGACTGGAAGGTCAACTAATGGTGGATCCTTTGGATTTAGTCAGAGAGAGTAAGTATGAATGCCTTTGCTTATCTTTAAGTAGTGGATATATGTGGCTAAAAAAATGTATGTAAATTGAATGAAAATAATGGAACTTGTGAATCCTTTTAATTTACATAATTACCAATTATTATAAGTTTAGATTTGCTTAAATTGTTTGTTTGGTTTTTGAAATAAGGCTTTCATTAGTGGCCTGCGTGAGGCCTTCTACATATAGAAATACCTTTTTCCTTGTTCTTTTTCCCTGGGAAAGGGGCATCCTGTCTCTTGAGTCCTAAAGGCATACCCACAGACACAGCACGTTTGTATTATCACAATGCACTTAGAAAAAGCTGGGGGAAGGGTCTCACAGCCATTGCGTCAGGAGCCCTGAGCACACTACAGGGGACAGGTTTTATGACCTTGCAGAAAAACTGCCTTCTGAGTGTACGCTGTCTGTGGGACCTGGTGCCAGACGTTATTTCCTCACGTGGACCTTGATTTTATGGCAGAAATCACTGTTCTTATTGTGTTGGATTTTAAAACTATTTTTTCACTTCCTCTGCTTTTTATATTTTGGGCCTCCTAAAGCTTTTTGAAGTTTGTCACTGCATTGGTGATGGGGTCATTTGCTGACACTTGAATGGCAGTGCTGTTGAGGGCAGCATACAGGAAAAGGTGACCTGTGGCAGCAGTCGGGGGCCTGGGATGTTCTAGCTGGGTCTCTGCTGCCCCATCACATGGAGTTTTGATTTCATCAGGGATCTCCGTAAGGAGAAAAGTGAGAGTTGCTGTTAGCGACCATCATTCCCTTGTTTACACCAGATGCTACTTCTGAACCAAAAATAGTGATGCCAGATTGGAGCATTTATATGTGATACTGTTTACTTCATGTTCTTGAAGCTACTCTCTATAAAATATCTGACACGATAGATTTGTCTTTGCTTGGTAGTTCCTGACACAGCCATCTTAGCCAACCCTGGATATCTCTTATTAGCTGTGGAGCTATTTCCCAGGAAGAGATTTACAGAAACATCTTTTTACCTGTTTGGCCCATATCCAGATATGCTTCTCTGGGAAGACAGGAGGCCTTTTCCCAGGTTGCCATCCTACACACCATAGGGACAGTGAGAGGTGGGAAACAGCCCTTGCAGAGACATGCAGGATCTGGAATCCTGTCAGAGAGAAGAGAATCCACTTTACTCTGGCACTTGCCCAGCTGACCCACTTAACATTCTGCCTGGAAGCAGGCCACCCACAGCTTTGTCTTCCTCTCTCATTGGCATCAGGAGTCAAGTCAGCTAGAGGCCAGGCCACTTGTGTTTAATATTCCTGGCACCGAGGATTCATATGGTGCAATGCACAGAGGCAGGCTTTGAGCGGTGAGTGCAGAAGGAAGGGTTCTCTTCACCCAGCCCTGGGGTGGTGGGCAGTAGGCACCCTTGGCTACGAGGGAGAGCAGGATTGGCTGTAGTGCTAATGGGAATGCAGTGCCATGCCCTTGGGTGCTGTACCCACGAAGGGGCTCAGCGTAAACAGTGGAACAGTGTTTCCAGCCTGGCTTTTGTCTTATACCAGAGGCTTAGGGATAATTGAGGGGATAGTGATTAAGTGTGTGCTTTGTTCCTATTTAAGAGGCATTGTGGAGTCAGGCAAACTTGGTTTTAATCTAGGGAACACTCATTGTTGAGTTATTGAAGAGTTACTTAGCTTTTCTGAGTCTCAGATTCATCATCAGTAAATTGCATGTGAGGTTTTTGTGAGTATTAAAATGAGATAATACAGGCAAAATGCCTAGCGTGGTTACCTGGCATTTGTTAGGTGCCCAGACTGGCATTCATCCGTGCTAGTGTTTTTCCCCTTCATTTACTGTACTTTTTCCTGTTTATTCATTCAGCAGAATCTTGAGCACTTATTGTGTGCCAGGCCCTGTACTGGGGACATCAGTTGGAGGATGTCCTCTAGTTAGATGAGTAGTCCATAATTAAGGCTCAGTGCAATAGAAACAATGGTGGTGGCACACACAGAGATAAGACATTCTGTTTGAACCAGGGAGTCCAGGACGGCTACCTGGAGAAGGTGACATTCGACAAGGAAAGGGCTCCAAGAAGCGGCCCTAGAAAGGACATGAAGGTCTGAGATGACAGGATGCACATGAGGAACCATAAGTGTGATATTTTTCATGGAGTGCCTGCCTGAAATTTTATTTTCTTAGTCCTTTGTTCGTGTCACTTTGGTGTGTCCGTTGTGTTATATTGGTGAGGCAAGATGTGGATTCCTGAAAGAGGGCAGCATGAGCTGGGACTGGGACTGTTGAATGTCCACTGCACATACTCATGTGTGGTCTAGTAAAGCCACTGGCATGATTTGACTCTTTCCTTTGAGTGTGCTTCCCTACTGTAAGTGCACAGATTAAAATTTCCCTGCACTGTGTTTCCAGAGTATGGACTTGCGGGAGGTCCTTTTTCTGTCGCCATAATTTGAGGTCATTGGCATCAAAATCTAGTTGTAGCATTTCTGCTGTTTTTAGCCCACTATCATTTTACGTATCAGCAGTGATGAGTTGTGGGGTTTGTACTCTACTTAGGTCAGCCTTTGCAGGAAAAGAGGGCGATGTCCTGTGGCTTCCGCAGGCTCTTTGTTGGTAGACAACATCCAGCAGTTCTGTAGCTATAAACTGGGATCGTGGGTCTTCCTTTGCCATTATTCTCTTACCAAAATACAAGGTCCCTCTCCCTGTCTAAGGTTTTTTTTTTGTTTTGTTTTGTTTTTTAATTTTTTAAATTTGTATTATATTTATTGGGATGATATGAAGTTTGTGTTTTAAATGTAACTTGAACTAAAAAGGTCTCTGCTAATTCCTTCCCTCTAGCCACTCTGAAAACACTTGAGGAAGCCAGGATTCCATTCAGAATTATCCCAAATGAATGACTTCTCATAGAAGAGTCTTGCTCCCGCCCCCCCCCCCCCCCCAGATGTTGTTATGAAAGTAGGCCCACCTTTCCCTGTAGTGTGAAAACTGGAGAATATTTTGTGCGTGTGATTTAGAACCTAAGTGACCATGCTGCATAGACTGGAGCCCAGAACTACAGGCTGGTTCAGAGATTTGCACGAGAAGAAACACTGAATGAGGAAACGTATGAGACAGGCTCTTCATACCTGCGATCAGCCCAAACTGAAGCCTGGCATTTGGAGCAGGGAAGGTTCTGTCCTCTTCTTCCTGCCTCTCTAATCTGCTCTCTAAACTCCCTGACGTACTGTAGCTGCTGGGAATAAAGTCATTTTAAGTAAAAATGATGTCGGTATCTACTTTGTATCCATGTTGGTATCCATTTTGTATCTTCTATTTACCACCAACACATGGGATGGAATTTAAGTCTATACAGTTACCAAGACTCCTGTGGAGATGAAATTACTGTCTCAGCTCCAGATGGACTACAGGTCAGCAGGGGAATCTTCTATCCATATCTGAACTTGCTACACTTGGCCACAGCAAGCAGACCACAACAGGGGCTTGCTGAGAGTTGGTCAGGGACCAGTAGATGTAACATATGTTTCTTGAATGATCTTTGACCTTTCAGAATTGGTTGGTAAGGAGGAAGGTATTGGCTGGTTTCTCTGCCACCCCCAGACTTGTCTTATTCCTAGCCACCCCGGTGCTAGGTAGGGAAGGAAGCCACTCACACATGTGAAGTTGTGGATGGGGAGAGAGAAAGATGTTTGTTGTTGTTTTGGTGTCCTTAGGGAGAGAGGAAAGAGGTCTGTGAGTGAGAGCACGTGAGCAGACTCACAGTGGTGGGGCCTTCAAGCCCCAGTCCTTGGGGCTTTACGAGTCCCAACCCTGTAGCCAGGTTTGATCGCATGAGGACAGCAGGAAGACTACTGAACACCCCCGAGGAATCTAGTATTCTTCTCTCAGGGCCCCAGAGGACGACCAAAACTGGTCACTCAGGAAACACCAAAACAGAAGTCTTGCTTACCCGAGGACCCCTGTAAGCATTGTATTTGTCCTCCTGGGACTGTACCAGTCCCAATTGTTTCCCCTTCAGGCTGACGGACTTCAAGGATGCAGCTGCTGCTACTGGAGATGTGTGGCCCCATACCCAAGCCAGGCCATGAGGTCATGTGGCCATGATGTGGGCCCCTCATGGCCTCAGCAGGAACACAGCACTACAGCATTGGTCTCCGCCAGGGAAACAGCTTTACGCAGAGCGGCCCCTCGGGCACAGTGCCTGCCCCGCCGCCTGAGAAACCCTCTGAGGGCAGGGCCTGGTCTCAGGCTCAGCAGCAGGTGAAGCCAGTCTGGAAGCTGGAGAAGAAACATTTGGGGACCCTTCCAGCAGGGTTGAGCCCACGCCTCTTGGGTGTCCCACCCCAGTCAGCATATCTCTTTTGCCCCAGCACTTCATGTAGCTCTGGGACCACAGCTGTCCTTACAGGCCACAGAAACGCCCAGTACCCACCTTCTTTCTCGGACTTGTTCAGCAGCCCCCTGCTGTACCGCCGCTCCAGCTACAGGCACAGAACTCACCAGCATCTGGAGTCCTTCTGCTTGCATTCAAGCCCGTCAGAAAAGAGACCTTTCTCTCTCCCTCGAAAGAACCTGCCTGTCAGATTCACTGCCAGTAAGGCCACTTCTTTCATGGTCTCCCCCCGGGCCCAGCCCATGGCATCCTCATCCACGGATCCATACTTCTCACTGGGAGCAGCTGGGGAAAACCCTTCAGGGAAGAGGCTGGCCTCTGCCATCTCAGGGAAGATGCCATCTCCACTCTCCTCCTCTTCCGCCCCCTGCAAGCCCGTGCTGAATCACAACTCCTTCATGAGGCCAAATAGCACTAAAGTGCCTTTCTCACAGGCCACAGAGGGCCTGAAGCCAGTATCCTCACCCAAGATCCATCTGGTCTCCTGGCATCATTCAGGGGGCACTGGAGACTGTGCACTCGCGCCTACTGAACACAAGGTACCCACGGGCAATGGCATTGTCCTACGTGGTGCCCTTGCCCAGAGCACCCTGTCGACCCCTGGCTCCTTAGACATGTCCACCACCAGTGTTGCCTCCCCGCAGTACAACCAGAGTAACATAGCCATGAGGATAAAGCCACATCCTTGTGGCCTGGATGGCGACTCGGTCCCCCAGGCTCTGACCAAGGAGGTTCAATTCACTGATGCTGTGAGGAAGTTGATTGCAAGAGGCTTCGAGAAGCCGAGGCAGGGCTACCAGTTTGAACAGTCTTGTTTAATGAACCCCAGCTTGCAGTGGGATCTCCTCAACAGGAACAGGCAGTGGAAGCCTCCTGTGGTAGGCCAGCAGTTCCCTCCGGAGGGTGCTGGAGCAGACAGCAGGGTCCTCCCTGGAGCCTCGGACACCTTGGAGTTGGACAGTGCTGTCCTTTGTACCAAACGTATCAGCATTCACCTCCTTGCCTCCCACACCAGTGGGCCCAGCTGCAGCCCTGCCTGCGGATCTGCGATCGACTCCCCACCACTTGGAGAAGACAAAACTCCAGTCCTGCCTTCTCCCCCTCAGCCCTTTGGCTTAGCTGATGTGGCTACCTGCCTCTCTTCCCTCCATCTGGGCCAGCTTGGGAAGGAGGGGTCTAAAGAAGCCAGGGAGCTGGATTCACCTGCTAAGGATATTGGGTAAGTTGGAGAAAGTTTTTTGTTCATTTAGAACAGTAGAATGTATATACCAAAATTTGCTGACACTGACCTGGTGTCTCTGCAGGTTGGTTTTAATTTTTAAGCTGCCCCACAATTAGGGCTTTCAGTTTAGGTAGAGGTCAGCAAACTATAGCTTTCAGGCCAAATCCCGCACACTTTCGTAAAGTTTTATTGAAACCCAGCCTCACCCATTCATTTACTACTGTATGGCAGCATTCCTGTTGCAATGATAGGGGTGAGTAGCTGTGACAGACTGAATGGCCCACAGAACTGAAAATATTTACTGTCAGGTCCTTTAGAGGAAGAATTTGCTGACCTGTACTTAAGGTTATAGCCAGAGAGAAATAAAAATTCCAAACAACATGAGTTGGGGCCTGTGACTTTTCTACTTAATTCCAAACCAAATCAGGTTCTCAGTCATTCCTGGTATGACAGCCATTTCAGAGTTAGGGCATACATGTATGTACCTGGTTTCTTCTCTTGGCTCCTTGTTACTAACTTGGTTTGTCAAGGTCAGTCTTGTTCTGAGTTCCCAGACAGCAGTCTATGGACATTTGAAAATATGTATTTTTTAATTATTTATTTTTAGAGAGAGAAATGAGGAAGAAAGAGAGGGAGAGAAACATCAATGTGCAAGAGAAACATTGGTTGACCCTTGCATGTCCCCAACTGGGGACCTGGCCTGCAATCCAGGCATGTGCTCTGACTGGGAATTGAACCAGCAACCTTCCAGCATGCAGGCCAGTGCTCAGTCCACTGAACGACACCAGTGAGGGCTAGTCTAGGGACTTTCAAGTCAATTACCAGACTTTTCATTGATGGTGTTTTGAATGCACAATTTTGGACTCATATGCTCTGAGGGACTTCAAAGAAAATGGAAGACATAGTGCCTCTCTGCAGAATGAGAGATGTAGGGTTGAGGAACTATGACTAGTCCTCAGCTCTGAGGACAAGAGAAATAAAGTGTGAGATTCAGGCAAGAAACAGCAGATTGGTGACTGGGGAAGAGACAAACACTGGGAGATGAAGCAATGAGAATTCAACTGTGACCTCTGTTATGGAATTGGCTGGGCTGGGGGCATGATTGTTTCTTATAGTTCAGCTACAGACTGCCAGCTAGACCAGGCTGAGGCTGACGATGTGGAAGAAGAGCTGGTGGATGGTTTGGAAGACTGTTGCAGCCATGATGAGAACGAAGAGGAGGAGGGTGAGTAGGGGACGCTCTCACTGCCAACTGGGAATCTGTCACCACCCACTCGGGAAGGGGGCTCACAGTTTTTACCAGATCCTTGACCCACTTCATCACCTGCATTCCTCACTTGCCTTGGGGATCCAGGGAGGGTGGGGGGTGGCTTTTGACAGACTTTGTTCTTTAGTCCTCCTGTCCCACCAGTCTTGCCTTCTCCCTTCTGCTGTTGGGCTCAAGGAAGGCAGTGCAAGGCAGCAGGCTGGTGCTTGTGGCTCTGCAAGAAGCCTGAGCCACGATGTCCAAGGAAGAGCCACCTGGGCTTGGGGAGCTGGTGTCGCAGCCTCTCCCGTTCACAACTTCTCTTCTCCCCACCCCCAGGAGACTCAGAGGGCTCCTCGTGCAGTGTCACCTCTCCCAGCGAGTCAATAGCAGTGATCTCTCGGTAGGTATTGGTTGTGTAGGTCATTGGTAGATGCTCATTTTCTCTCTTTTAAGATTATGAAGAGATTAATCACCTAAGTCATTAATGGCCCTGTAGATCTCTACTCATTTTTACTGAATTTTTACATTTGGGGCTTTAGTTTTCAAACAAGGAGCAATGGAGGACACCAGAAACATTTTGTCATTTGGACTTAAGAACTGTACCATGTTTCTTAGGCTACAGTTTGGTTTTTAGGCTCCAAGAAATTGTTGATGTAAAAAGCAAATAATTTCAGGAAGTAGCTAGAAAAATTAATAAAGAAACATAAACTTGAGGTAAGTTATTAGTTAGGCCACCCACATGAGAATAATTGCCACCTTGTGTTATAAACGTGTCCCACTGTCAGGAACAGTTCTGAGATACATACCCCACTAATTGGAGCTTTTTGAAATGCTCTTTTGCTGCCTTGTAAGGTTAGTTTTATATTGGGGAAATAAGACTGGCATTAGCCTTAGTAATAAGAAATTGAATTAAAAGTTCTCTAGCTTTAATCTTGTTTATCTTATTGACTGCCCTTGTTGGAGTCTGAGTGATATCAATCTGTCTCTTAACAAGGGAACCAAAAAGTTGCACCCTCTCTCTCTTTTTTAAAAAAAGATTTTATTTATTTTTAGCCAGAGGGGAAGGGAGGGAGAAAGAGAGGGATAGAAACATTGGTGTGTGGTTGCCTCTCACTTGCCCCCAATTGGGGACATGGCCTGCAACCCAGGCATGTGCCCCAACTGGGAATCAAACCAACGACCCTTTGGTTTGCAGGCCGGCACTCAATCCACTGAGCCACACCAGCCAGGGCAAAAGTTGTTCTTTTCACGTAGGTCCTTCTTTTGTGAAACAAGTAGTTGTAGGATGTTGTGTAATTGAGATGGGGAGTTGGGGGAGAGGAAGGAGTGCGGGACTATTAGGACATGTCATTGTGCTAAAGATTTTTAGAACATGCTAAAGGATAATGTACATTACCTTTCTAGGTAGAAAGTTAACATTCTTCAGCATCATCTTCTTTGTTTCCCTCACCACCTCCAACATTTCTCTTAATATGAGGCAATTATATTGTTTTATTAAATATTAAAAAGACCGCCCTCCCAGAGTACTGGGCTGGCCAAAAAGCCTGTGTGGTTTTTTTCCATAAAATAAAAAATGCATTTTGCATTTTTGCTTTATTGATCTGGATATTTTGAGTTATGTTGGCTATCTCCTGCATGGTATAACGTTGATTGTTCTCAACATCTTGATTTGATCGCTATCAACTTCAGCTGGTCTACCCAACTGTGGAGCATTGTCCCAACGAGAAATCTCCAGCACAGAACTTTGCAAACCACTTTTGACACATTCGATCAGTCACAGTACCTTCTCCATACACTGCACAAATCTTTTTTTGCATTTCAGTTGTTTTTTTCCTTTCTTAAAAAATAAAACATAATATGCCAAAAATGTTGCATATTTTCTCCAGCCTCAATATTAAAATGGCTATACAAAAATTCACCAATTTTGATGTGTTTTTTTTTAAATGCATGCTGATATGACAGCTGTCAGAATACAATCTAATGAAATTGTTTCAAATGAAATTAAAGACAACTACAGGCTACTAATGCCACCTTACAGAAAAAAACAAATGAACTTTTCGGCCAACCCAATACTAAACATTAAAGTTTTTTTCTTTTTAAAGGTAACTTCTACTGAAAATGTAAAAGAAACTATATATATATATAATATATGTATATATTATATATACACACACACATATATGTTTATATATGTGTATATATATAATTGGTGAGTTTTGTTTTATTTTATTTTTAATTAAACATTTCTATTCTAATTTTAACAGAATTCAGCCACATGTATTAAGGCTTGCCTAACATGTAGAACATCCAGACTGAGTTGCTTTTCTTTGTGTCTGCTGTGCCTTAGATGAAGCTAAGAGTAAAAAGAGCTTTTCATGCCTTGGTTAGTCATGGACAAAGCAAAGCTGCATGTCTGTGAATATGATGGTGGCAGCAGCTCCACCAATTATAGAGCCCCAAACCAGCAAGGTGGGGAAAGCTGTTTGGAAAGTGGAGACAGAATTGGTACCTTCTGTGAAAGCTGATAGAAATCCTGCCACGGGTACCCTGAACCTGGTGCATCATTTCTGTTACTTGAAGCCTAATCCATCCTCTTTTTAGAAAAGCAAAGCTGCTTCTGGTTGTATATATTGGATGTTGACTAAGCACCTCCAGTCTCTATAAGAGAAAGATATTTAACGTGTAATTGACTTGGAGCCCCACTTTTTTCATGCTTGAGGGTGACTTGGGTTTGTTTTCAGGCCGTCTTCAAGACAGCTACATGACCTTTTATTTAACCTCTCTGATTTATAAGATAAAATTCACAAAAGGTGTTAGTTAATAATTTGTCCATTAATTTAACTTCTATAAAATGCACAGACCTTATTTATTTGAGGCTTAAGATATTATTTATCTGAGGCTTTTTAGGCACATGGAGGTTGAGGAATTCTAACCACTTTTTATTTTAAGGATGACTAAAATCAGAAATTTTCTTGGATTGCTAAAATCTTATTTTCCTCCATTATGAAAGATTTATTTATTTACAATATTAAAGAAAATTTGGCAGTTACAGAAAGATCATTGAAAACATTGTTTCTTTTTCTCTGCCTAGTAATAGTTTATTGCATTTCCAGTTACATATTTATTTTTCTAAGAGTTGTGTAATTTTAGAGATGGAGGTCATCAAGTCCAGCCTCTTTTTTCAGATATCGAAGTTGAGGATCAGAGAAGTTAAATAGCTCTTGCAAGGTCATGGTTTTCAGCACTACTAGACCAGAAGCCAAGTCTCTTGAGGACAAGCCCAACATGCTTGAGAGACAGCTAACAAAAATTTTCTTTTTATTATTAAACTTTTTTTTAAACTTTTGATTTTGAGGCTATTGTAGATTCACATGCAGTTATAAGAAATAATTCAGGAGAGTTTCTGGCCAAGATGGAGGCGTAGGTGGACATGCTTTGCCTTCTTGTACAACCATTAAGGATTACAACTACTTCGAAACAAAGAAAACAACCAGAATTGCCAGAAAATCAAACTGTATGGAAGTCTGACAACTAAAAATTTAAAGAAGTAATACTCATCCAGACGGGAAGGAGGAGTGGAGCTGGGAAGCTGAGGTGGAGAGAATGCGGTTGCTGGTGGGCTGAACGAGCGGTCCCACATTATAAAAGCTGGGAGGGATACTTGGGGAGTCATCCCAGCCCCAGCGCCGGGAAATAAATCCTCATTACTTCTGATTGTGAAAACCAGAGGGAGTTGGGGTGGAGGAAGAAACTGCCAGTCAGCCAGGAGAGTATGTTTAGAGGGCCTGTCCCCCATGATCCTAGAAAGTAGGCCAACTCACCCAATCTGGGAACCATCACCAGGGCAATAGCTAGAGAGGTGCCAGTTGCATACAGGAGGTGGGTGAAGTGACTGGAATTGGGGCAAGTGCCAAGCAAGCAGCATTGTTCCCTCTCTGACTCCTCCCCCACATACAGTGCCAGAAAGTGGTGAACCTGGTCGCCCAGCACTGATGAATACCTAAGGCTCCACCCCTTACAACATAACAGGTGCAGCAGCTCTACCTAGTGCATGGATGCAAACACAGGAGGCTGTCAAGTTGAGGAGACAGGAAAATATGGCCCAGGTGTGGGAACAGATCAAAATTCCAGAAGGGAAACTAAGCAAAAAGGAGATAGCCAACTTATCACATGCAGAATTCAAAACACTGGTGATAAGGATGCCCGGAGAAATGATTGACTGTGGTCACAAAATAAAGGAAGAAGTGAAGGTTATACAAAGTGAAATAAAGAAAAATATACAGGGAACCAACAGTGATGGGAAGGAAGCTGGGATTCAAATCAACAATTTGGAACATAAAGAAGAAATAAATATTCAACCAGAACAAAATGAAGAAACAAGAATTCACAAAAATGAGAGTTTAAGAAGACTCTGGGACATCTCCAAAAGTGCCAACGTTCAAATCATAGGGGTCCCAGAAGGAAAGAGGGAGAGCAAGAAATTGGAAACTTATTTGAAAAATGATGGAGGAAAACTTCCCTAATTTGGTGAAGGATATAGACATACAAGTCCAGGAAGCACAGAAAGTCCCAAGCAAGTCGGACCCAAAGAGGACCACACCAAGACACATCGTAATTAAAGTGCTAAAAGATAAAGATAAAGAGAGAATCTTAAAAGCAGCAAGAGAAAAGAAGAGAGTTATCTACAAAGGAGTTCCCATAAGACTATCAGCTGATTTCTCAAAAGAAACTTTGCAGGCGAGAAGGGACTGGCAAGAAATATTCAAAGTGATGAAAAGCAAGGACCTACAACCAAGATTACTCTATCCAGCAAAGCTATCATTTAGAATGGAAGGGCAGATAAAGTGCTTCCCAGACGAGGTAAAGCTAAAGGAGTTCATTATCACCAAGCCATTATTATATGAAATGTGAAAGGGACTCATCTAAGAAAAAGATCAAAACTAAAATGGCAACAAACCCACAACTATCAACAACTGAATCTAAAAAACAAAAACAAAAACAAACTAAGCAAACAAACTAAGAAACAGAATCATGGGTATGGGATCATTTGGAGGGTTATCACCTGGGAGGGGGAAGAGGAATAAAGAGGGAAATGCTGCAGGGATCAAAAAGCATAATTGGTAAGAACAAAATAGACAGGGGGAAGTTAAGAATTCTGTAGGAAAGGGTGAAGCCAAAGAACTTACATGCACAACCCATGGACATGAACTAAAGTGGGGAGATTTCTGGAGGGAATGGCGGTACCGGGCAAAGTGGGGGAAATTGGGACAACTGTAACAGCATAATTAATAAAATATACCTAAAAAAGGAAAGAATTTTATAGAGACCTCAGAGTTCTTTACTCATTTTTCCCCCATCGTAACATCTTGCAAAACTATGGTTTATTGCAGTACAACCAAGATACTAACATTCGTTAAGGTACATTTCCATCACTGCAAGAATCTCTGCTGGCGCTCTGATAGCCACACCTACTTCCTTCCTATCCCATCCCGTCTTAACCCCTGGCAACTACTAATTTGTTCTATATTTTGTCATTTCAAGAATGTTATATAAGTGGAATGATAGTCATATCATTCTGGGATTGGCTTTTTTTTACGCAGCACATTCTCTGCCCCAGGTTGTTGCATGTATCAATAGTTAATTCCTTTTTATTGCTGATCAGTATTCCATGGTATGGACATACTACGGTTTGTTTAACCATTTACCTGTTGAAGGATATTTGGGTTGTTTCAAGTTTTAGGCTATTATGAATAAACTGTCATGTACATATTTTTGCATGAACATAAATCTTCATCTCTCTGAGATAAATACCCAGGAATGTTTAGTTATTTTAGAAACTGCCAAAACTATTTTTCAGAGTGGCAGTACCATTTTATATTCCTATCTTTTTTTTTTTTAATTTTATATTTTAGTTGTAGTTGACATACAATATTGTCTGAATTTCAGTTGTCTTTGTTTTTTAAATTAACTAATTCTCCTTGATTTTCAAATCTTAAATTCCGATAGTAAATTAAAAGCCTTTGAAGTAAAATATTTTGGAGGTGAGGAAGAGTTGAATTAATTGGAATTATTTAATTGGGAATTCGTATTTAACTTGACCCAATAAAATTCATTAAAAATCTCTAAGGTTTAAAAGGCTAATGTTTTACATATAGTGCCTATTTCTGTTGTGCTGCAAAATAACAGGTAGAATGGCTTTATAAATTAAATAGTTTATAAACCTTAAATAATATTTGTGGATCATATGAGCTCAGTATAGAGAGTAATACTCTTCTGTCTTGTTTTCAGAGCTATTTAAAAAAGTGGTCTGGGCCTGTCAGCTTATACCTGACAGAGATATTCACTGTTTTGTGACCCCTTGAGATAGCCTTGGCCGAGCTATTGTTGAAACAACCATAGGGACCCCATGGCCCACTGCTCCAGATTCCCAGACCTGGTTTACCTTACTGTTACATAAAAATCTGGTGTCAAATTATTTCCCAGATGGGGAATAGCATTAATCAACCATGTTTATCTTCAGAGAAACCTAAATATGAGTTAAAAAGGGTCACTATTTCTTTTCTTTCTGTTACTTTTTTGCCTTTTTCTTTTTAAAAATCACTGTGCCTCATCTTAGGTCTTTTCTGCTTTTTCTGTTTTGTAATTACCCATATTGTTCTTTTATCTCTCTTCATGTATTTCTCTTTGGCTTAGTGTAGCAAATTCCTCTGCTGGTATCCACCCAAACTCATGACCTGCTCTCAGAACCATTCCTGTCAGGGATTTCCCCAGCCTGTGGCTTGTCGCAGGGAATTTTGGAGCTGTGTCACAGAATGAAGTATTGGAAAGCCTTGTCTTTAGGTGGCATTTCATAGTGTGGCTGCATGTAAGTTAGCCCTAGCACCTTAGTGATTAGCATTTATTACATAATTATTAACCACTTGTCTTTGTATTATAGAAGCACTATTTAAAAGCCAGCGCCCCCACAGAGATTATGTGTAATTGTAACAGTGCTTCAGAGCTGTGGCTTTCCCCTCCTGAACCACATGTCTGTTTTTCGTCTTAGGGGCTGCGTGGAGACTCTGAGCAAACCTCTTCCCAATGAGAAAGTTGTCCGACCAGCCCTCATCTACAGTCTCTTTCCCAACGTGCCTCCTACCATCTATTTTGGCACTTGCGATGAGAAAGGTAAACCTGGCCAAGTGTGTTAAGCCCAGAAGGGCCCCCAGGTGAAGGATGCTAGTGAAGTTGGGAGGAGGTGGCAAAAGGATGGGAAAGGGCTTTCCAGGACGGCTGTTAATAGCGCTCAGTTCCCTACCTGGTTCACCGGTCCCATATGGAGACCTTTTTCTTGTCCGTCCTTGAGCTGATCCTTCTCAGCCCCATAATCTTGTGCTTCGTTCTTGCCCTCTAACCTTGTTTATTTCCCCTTTAAACCTCCCCTCCTTCCTGTGCTTCTCATTCCTGTGCATTCCCCTTCCTTCCCCAAAGGTGTACTCCGTTGAGATTCGATCAGGGACAATACTTAGTGACTTTCCTAAGGAGGTTGAGCAATAGTGCCATCTTCTAACCATGGCTCTCCTGTTCTTCCCCACTCCCCTACCCCCACTTTCCGCAGTGGAGAAACTTCCCTGGGAGCAGAGGAAGCTACTCCGGTGGAAGATGAGCACAGTGACCCCCAACATTGTCAAGCAGACCATTGGACGGTCGCACTTCAAAATCAGCAAGAGTGAGTCACTTGCTTTACTGTAAGCCTGTCCTTGGCTCCAACAGATGGGCTTTAGGCAGGAAGAGAGCCCTAGATAAGTATGTGGGGATCCTGTCCCAAAGTTGCCAGCCTCATAGGAGGACATAGCTCTGAACTCTCTCTGGGCTGGAGTCTATTCCTCAAAATTGCAAGACACAGGGCTATTGTTCTATCCCTGACCCCAGGGCCTTGTATAAGACAGCTCCATGATTACTCTTAGAAAATAGGGTCTGGGGGCCATGCTCAGGCCCAGTGGTATTTCTGGGACCTCTGGGCCTCTCTCTGTGCCAGGAGCTGACTCTCTAATGTGCCTTCTGTAGGAAATGATGACTGGCTGGGCTGCTGGGGTCACCACATGAAGTCTCCTAGTTTCCGATCCATTCAGGAGCATCAGAAGGTAGGGGCCCTTTCTGGGGCGCTCTTCTTCAGGGGTTCTAGACAGGAGCAGATTGGTATTGGGGGAAGAGGTGGATGACACAGAGAAGTCAGGAGGGCTCGTGGAGGAGTGGACAAAGCATGGGGAGGGTGCAGTGTGAGACCCCAGCAGTTCATGCACATTTAGCAGTTCAGCCGCAGTGACATGGGCAGTCGCAGGCTCTCAAAGACACTTTATTCTCTTATGTGTCTTGAGATGCAGCGTCTGTTTTCAGTTTATTATGTTTCTCCTATAACCACTGCTTTGCCTCCCTCCAAGCTGAATATGTGTAAAGAGGACTCTGGTCTCACTTTGGAATGAATGGGTCTCTCGTTCCAGTCCTTACTGAAGGCCAGGTGCTTTCTGTCTTTGTCCTATATAGGCTGTTGTGGAAAAAGACAGCAGCTTTTTCTTTGCAGTTAAGGTGGATGTCATGTCTGCCTTAATCACTATTGTATGTCATGAACTGTCAACTCCTGGCAGTCACTACATTTTGTTGTTCTGTTTGTCTTAATCATCTCTTGGCGAGTGCTCAGCAGCTGCATACTTGAGGCCCAGGGGATGGTGATGAGAAGATGAAACAGGAAATTGCTAAGGAAGTTGGAATGGGATAGTGAGTCCTACCATCTTTCTCCTGGTCTTACCTGGGCCCTCTCCCTGCTCTCCCCCTTTGTCCCTCCTATAGCTAAACCACTTCCCAGGTTCTTTCCAAATTGGGCGAAAGGACCGGCTGTGGCGGAACCTGTCCCGCATGCAGAGCCGCTTTGGCAAAAAGGAGTTCAGTTTCTTCCCCCAGTCCTTTATCCTGCCCCAGGACGCCAAGCTCCTGCGCAAAGCCTGGGAGAGCAGCAGCCGCCAAAAGTGGATTGTTAAACCAGTGAGTGGATTGTTAAACCAGTGAGTGGTAGGCCATTGTCTGAGAGTGAGAACGACAGTATTGGCCATGAGTAGGTCTCACCTCCTTTGCACTTGACTTCCAGCCAGCATCTGCTCGCGGCATTGGCATCCAGGTCATTCACAAGTGGAGTCAGCTCCCCAAGCGAAGGCCCCTTCTGGTACAAAGGTGAGTCTGCCTCCAGCTCAGATCCCACTCCCCATTTTCTCATTTCCTCACCCTGGAGGTTCCCTTTTTACCACGTTCTTCTGCCCTTCATCCTCCCAGCCAAAGACTGTCCTCTGCCAGGTGTTTTAAATGTTCATCCCAGGGACTGTTGGCTGGCTTATGCCGTGGCTCAGTTACCCACTGAGCCCTCCCTCTGCCGTGTGCCTGAAGCTGGCCCTTCCCTGTAGGTATCTGCACAAGCCCTACCTCATCAGCGGCAGCAAGTTTGATCTGCGCATCTATGTTTACGTCACCTCCTATGATCCTCTGCGGATTTACCTCTTCTCAGATGGACTCGTCCGCTTCGCCAGCTGCAAGTATGTGGTAGCGGTGAGGTGTCACCCTAGCAGCTCTGGGGCTTTGCTTTCCTGAGGGGGAGGGAAACTGGCAGACCCGAACAGAAAAATAACACATGTTAGTAGTGTTTGTTAGCAAAGTAGAAGGTGGGGTACATTTGGGAAAACCTCGTTTTCCTCTCCTCCTCTGTATCTCCTTTTACACAGAACACTTTGCTTCTGACACTTCTGGTCACCAAATATATGGGTTTTTTTCCACACACCAAGCAAATCTCTGCAATACCAGCTGGCTATCCTACAACACAACTCAATTCTGATACCACCTTTCTAGAAATGGCATCAGAGAGCACAGGTTAAAGGCTCGGTGTCACAAGGCTCCCCACTGCCCACTTCAGATGCCAGTCACAAGTCCAGGTTACCACCTGTGCTTCTGACCCATTGGCTGTAAATCAGAGGTTCCCATGATCCCTCCTAGGGTTCACTTAACTTGGTAGAGTGGCTCACAAAACTCAGGAAAATAGCTTACTATGTTTACTGGCTTATTATAAAAGAATATAAATAGGGTACAGATTAACATCTGGATGGAAGCGATGTATCGGGCAGGGTACATGGGAAGGGATGCAGAGCTTTCAGTCCTTCTTTGGGTGCACCGTTCCCCCAACACCTCCATGTGTTCACTACCTGGAAGCTCTCTGAACTCCATACTTTAGGGATTTTATGGAGGCATTATCACATAGCCATGATGGGTCATTAAGTCCATTTTCAGCCCATCTCCCTTCTCAAGAGAATGAGGAGCCAGATGGAAAATTCCAAGCACCTAATCATGGCTTGGGCTTTCTGGTGACCAGCCCCTATCCAGGAGCCCACCCAAAATCTCCTCATAGGAATAAAGCACTCTTATCACCCAGCATATCACAAGCGTTTCAGGAGCCCTGTGTCAGGAACCAGGGCCAAAGGCCAAGTATTGAAACAGAAGGTGCTCCTAGTGTTCTTAACACTTAGGATTTCATTCTCATGAAACTCTGTCAGGAATTGGGGCAAAGACGGATAGATATATTTCTTATTATAAGCCTAATATCACATGAGAATGGGGAAGAAGGAGGTCCTCTATTTCACTGAATCTTGGGGAGGGTCTTCCTGCAGGACTGAGGTGGGATAAAGGAGAGGAGTTTAGCTGTGGTGTTCTAGAAACCTTACCAACAGACACACTTCCAAGGTTGTTGTGCATCTAAAAAGATCTGTCCACTTGTCCTTGACCTCCTCAGGATTTGGTAAACTGTTTGGGCCGTTGTCTGACTGCTGTCTCACCTTCTTCCCTCTGCCTTTCTCCTCCTTACTTGCAGGTATTCCCCTTCCATGAAGAGCCTTGGCAACAAGTTCATGCACCTGACCAACTACAGCGTCAATAAAAAGAATACTGAGTACCAGGCTAATACAGATGAAACAGCCTGCCAAGGCCACAAATGGTACCTATTCAGTGTCCTCATGAAGGAGAGACCTAGAGGAGCCCAGGATTCTGGGGTTTGGGGAGGTTCAGGGATTATATAAAGACCCAAAGATTATATAAACCCTTGGCAATTCAGAATTGATCTGTTTGCATCCAAGCTCATCTCTGTCTTTATTTAGACCATTAAAAGAAGAGATATGAAAATATTTTTGTGCTTATTTCTTCTTTCTTTTCATCACTCAATTCACAGACTATAACCCAAATACTCCTGCCCCCTCTCCCACGTTGTAGGGCACTGAAGGCTTTATGGAACTACCTGAGCCAGAAGGGAGTCAATAGTGATGCCATCTGGGAGAAGATAAAAGATGTTGTTATCAAAACCATCATCTCGTGAGTCACACTGCCACCCTGGTGTAGGGCCTGCCACTGAACTCCCTTTTTTTCATGGCTTCCACACTGCTGTGCTCCAGGCTTCTGACCATGCTGTGTTTCAGTTTCTGAGAACAGGGAGTAGGAAGGAGTGGATAGAATTAAATTCTGCTTTTCTCCTGAAATCCATCCCTAGAAGCCGGCCCCAGATCAGAGGCCTCTCTTGAGAGCTGCTTTCCTCTGGGCTGCTCCTGCTCCCCCACCTCTGGGCCACTCCACTGGCAGGGCAGCTCTAGGTAAGGCCTTCCTGCTCTCTATGACCAGGTCAGAACCCTACGTGACCAGCCTGCTGAAGATGTACGTGCGGCGGCCCTATAGCTGCCATGAGCTCTTTGGTTTCGACATCATGCTGGACGAGAACCTCAAGCCCTGGGTCCTGGAAGTCAACATTTCCCCAAGGTAGGTGGTATTCTCAGGGCACTCACAGCAGAACCCTTCCTTTAGCCTCATGATCCTATTTCTGCTCCAGTCTTGCTGACTTTGGGGAGACCTTCATTAGAATTTGTGTTTTCCCTTCAACATCTGTTTGTGTGCTCATTTACTCATTCTTTGCCATTATCTCAGAGTTTTTTGAGAATGAAGAGAGGTTGTTAAAAATTGTTCTTTTGGCCCTGGCTGGTATGGTTCAGTTGATTGGAGCGTCTTCCTCTACACCAGAAGGTTCCCAGTCAGGGCACATACCTAGGTTGTGGGTCCAATCCCAGGTCAAGGTGTGTATGGGAGGCAGCCAATTGATGTTTCTCTCTCATATCGATATCTGTTTTTCTCTCTCCCCCTCCCTTTCTCCCCTTTCCACTCTCTCTAAAATCGATAAAGATTTTTAAAAATTGTTTGTGTTTCTTAACTTGATCCCACCACTTGCTTTCCCCTAGTAAATGAAGGTCATGGGCAAGAACCACCCTGAGTAAGGTTATTCATTATCTGTGGGGCAAGAAGACCCCCATGATGATGCTCATGAGTTTGTATGTCAGAGTCCTTTGATCCTAGGGAAGCCAGGGAGTAAATGGGGCGAGCACTGACTTGGACATATGATTGGAAACAGTTCTGAAGTGTATTTTCAGTACTCTTTACATGCTTTCCTCGAAGCCTCCACTCCAGCTCTCCATTGGATGTCAGCATCAAGGGCCAGATGATCCGTGACCTTCTGAACCTGGCAGGCTTTGTCCTGCCTAACAAAGAGGATATTTCCAGCTCCAGCAGCACCAGCAGCTCCAGCAGCTCCACCACCAGGTCAGCTCCCTTGCTTATCTGTGGCTTGGCTGGCAGCACGAACAGCCCCGTCATGAATGTGAGAAGGACTGATGTCTGGGCGCTCCCACCTGCCTGGTCTCCTTTGCTGCTGGATCTGTCCCTATTGTCTGCACACACAGCTCTTCCACCTCAGTGCCCCTAAAAGCAAGTTTGGTTATACTGCTCCCCTGCTCAGGAATCTCTCTAGGGCCTGGGTACTCAGCCTTTTTAGCTCCTCATGTGGACGTTCAAGGCCCCATCCTCCTTTTCCCAGGCACCCCGCCCTGTACTCCTCTTCTGGTTTCCATGCTCTGACAAACGGGATTGCTCAGAAAACCTCAAGGTTGGAAGGATCCCTAAAGATCAGTTAATCCAGTCTCCTCTCAAACGTTTGTTGCCTCTCATTGTTTCCTCATTGTGTCCCCTCCTCTGCTCTTAGGGTTTCTTCCCCTTGAAATTCCCCTCAGCCAGACCCCCCTGTTTTGACTTCCCCCATGCATCAAAGCCTAACTCAAGGCAGCATCTTCATGAAGCCAGCTCAGGGGGCTCTCTCCTCCATACCCCAAACCACTTGGAACCACTCCTGAGGGAAGGGAGCCAATATTTGGCAAGTACTGCTATGCGTAAGGAAAAACCTAGAGCCCCATGAGGCTGATACTGGTATCCTCAGTTTACAGAAGAGGAAGCTGAACATCACTGGGATTAAGGTTATTCAGCTACAAAGTGGAAGAGCTGGAATTCAATTTCTAAGTTGCCAGTAACAAAACTTGCTTTCCCCACCATACCTTAGAGATCCATGTTTGGCTCTGTGCTGTAGTTATTGGTCATTTGACACCTGCCATCCTGTGATCTCCTTGGAGGCCTTGTTTGTGCCTCTCTTGGTAGTAATCGAAGTACTGCGGATGATGAAACTGAGGTGCAGGGGGGTCAAACAATATGTCCAGGATCACGTAGCCATAGGGTTGAGCTGGATTTTAGTTAAGTGTTCACTAAATTAAACTAAACTGATTTATACAGCAATTATTCCAGGGTTTTTTTTGTTTGTTTTTGTTTTTGTTTGTTTGTTTTTAGCTATTGAAATTCAACCTAGAGAGGACACTTGGTACTCCTTAAGTTCTTCCATTGTACTTGCTTTTCAGCTCTCAGACAGGCTGCTTCAATGGAGGGTACTGCAGTCTGATCTTCCCAAGTAACATCTGTTCATACTTCTTTGTCTTTTCTTGAGAAGGCTGTCTTCCTGGGCTGGAGTCTCTTTCCATATGTCTTCTGGATGTGAAGCTACTGATCTTACCCTTTCCTCCCTGCTGCCCCCTTCCCTAGCCTGCCCAGCTTCCCCAGGGACAGATGTCGGATGGCCCCAGAGCAATTCACTGCACAGAAGTTGAAGAAAGCCTATTACCTGACCCAGAAAATTCCTGATCAGGTAGGAGATTACCTTCCCCTCAAGTGCCATCAGAAGGCTTCCGTGTGCAAGCACTTGGAACCCCGAGGCAACCAGTTTTTCTTCTGTCTAGGGCAGCGTTTTCTAACTCAGGTCCACATCCCCTTGGTGTGCAGAGATACATTGGCATGTCCATCGTTCTAGGAGAGAGATGATGGCCTTGATCATGTGTTCCAGAACCACTTCTCTTGGCAAAATGCTCTGTTAGTCCACCCTCATCCTCAGAGCTGTAGACCCTTTGGGTTTCTTCCCTGAGGTGCAGTGAGCCCCTGAAGGCTTGTCTCAGAGCAGGTGAGGGAGCCAGATCAAAGAGCGGCAGACACAGGCTTATTGCCAAATCTGAGTTGCTGGATTCTGTTATTGACCCAATCCAACAAATCACTTAACCTCTGTGCCCCAGTGGCTCCCCTCACCCTGACCAAAAGTATCTTCATCCCCCAGCGAAGCTCAGTAGACTTGGGAACAGATGAGGTCCAGAGCCGGCCCACCAGGCTGCCTTGGCAGTCCCTTGAGAATCCTGGGGCCCTAAGGACCTAAGCTGTGGTCCCTGTCGCCTAGCTTCTTGATTCTCTGCCTCTGGCTTACATTTTCTGTCATACCCTTTTGTCCCTGTCCCTTGGGCCATAGGACTTCTATGCGTCTGTGCTGGATATCCTGACACCAGATGATGTTCGGGTTCTGGTTGAGATGGAAGATGAGTTTTCTCGCCGGGGTCAATTTGAGCGAATTTTTCCCTCTCGAATCTCTTCTCGCTATCTCCGCTTTTTTGAGCAGCCACGATATTTCAACATTCTCACCACCCAGTGGGAACAGAAGTACCATGGCAACAAGCTTAAAGGTGATATGTCCTCCCTTCCCACAGGAAGCGATGTAGTGAGAGATTAAATCCCTGTAGATCAAGAAATGGACCTCCCTGGCAAGAAGATTGGCCAATTGATTCCACCCTCTAAAGTCCCACCTCTGCTAATCTTGTCCTAGGAGTAGATCTTCTTCGGAGTTGGTGCTACAAAGGGTTCCACACAGGAGCCACCTCTGACTCTGCTCTCCTGGTGAGTGATGCCGCAGGGAGGGAGGAGCCAGCTCCATCTCAGACTCCTCCCTCCTCTGCCTGAAGAGTGCAGCCTGGGCTGGGTGTAGGTCCAGAAGCTCTCACTTCTCCCTGGGGCTCTCCCCCTGTCTCTCATGATCCTTCCTTTTCAAAGGCATAATTGGCTCTAGGATTCCCTGGATACCTTTCTTTCAAGGGTCAAAGAGTGCTTTGTAGTCTCAACTTTTTGTCTGAATAGGGAGAAAACCAAGAGTCCCATATGGGCCCATGCCTGAAGGGTGGGAGAGGGGAGAGCCCCAGCTCATCACTCAGATGCGGAGCTGGGAGAGAGCGCCAAGACCCCAGACCGCTCAGCCTCATCATTCCCTTTGCTTTTAGTGGTCTCTCCCGACATCAGTTCTGACTCTCCCAAAGGGTGACGTGATGCTCAGTGCTTTATACAAACCAGAGACTGGCAAGCAGGGGTGAGTGCTACCTGGGCAAAGGGAGGGTGTTGGGTATGAGTTCGGAGACTTTCTGAAAAAAAATTTCATTACTGTTGACGTATAATTAATGGTGTGAGTTCAGGGAGTTTTGTTCATTTCTCTCTTCCCAGATTATGAGGTCTTCCTGGTGGCTCTTGGTATGCCCAGGAAGCTTTCTTTGCTGAGTAGAGTCATCTGCAGAAGTGGCCTCTGGCACCAGCTGTAGGAAATCTTTAGCCCTCCTACCCTCACACACATTCGCACCTACAATTAAGCTCTCAGGCCTTCAGATAAATAAAATATAATTTATTATTTATACCTGCATATAATTGTGGTCTATAACACCATGATGTCGTGAATGCTTGGCCCATACTCTGAAGGCAGATCACAAGTTGAAGTCTCAGCCATTTCTTTGTCCCCGTTCTCTTCAGAAAACAGCTCCTCTAGGGGAATCATACCACTCTTTCAAGATGGGACTGCACCCAAGCCCGAGGAGACACATGCTTGCCTTTTTCCCCCTCTTTCCCCAGGAAACCTACTTCCTCAAAAGACAGTGAGGACACCAGCAAAGAGACCAGCGTTTCCACGCAGATGCTACCTGTGAACAAGTACTCCGGGCAGACCTCCAGACTCTCTGCTTCCCAGTCCGCCGGTGACTCTCTCCTGGCTGCTGTGAGCCCATGACTGGCCTCTTTGCACTAGCCCCTGCCCAGGAGCTCTACCATTAGCTACCTCACGGGATCCAGCCTGCTGGCCAGCCTGAGCCCCCACCCCCTCCACCTTACGCTCTTCAGAGTATTTTTTTGAAGTGGATGAATTATAGAGATGGGTGTCTGGAGGGCTAGCAGGGTGGTAGGGATGGGGAGAAGGTGAGGAAGGGTCACTGGCTGGTTCCTTATATCACAGCAGAGAAGTCAGTGATGGCCACTCAGTCTTATAAAGCAGGGTTTGGTTTCTACCTTCAGAGAGCCATGTGTGGTTTGTTTTAGGCCTCGGTGCACTGACTGAATTAGCGTTCAAGAGTAGAGGACAGGCCTGAAGTCCTTTGTAACGGAGGGGATTCCTCTAAAGGCTCTCATTTCCTCACTGCTCACCCTTCCTCCTCCCCTTACCCTCTGTCCCTGAGGAGCCACTTTCAGATACCTCCAGACATCTCCAGATGTCCTCAGTAGACACAGAGAAGCCATGACATAATGAACCCATTTCCTCTCATGCTAGTCTTGGGAGCTGCACCACCTCCGGGCCTTTTGTCCTTTCATAGATCCACCCAGCCAGGAGCCCTGGGTCTTCCTGTTCTGACCTCATGTCACTACTCGGTCAGGCTTCTAGGCTTCTCAATCGTGGATGCTGCTTACCTCTTCCACTCTTGGCTTTCTGAGGGTGAGCGGTTCTGTGAACTTGGTGAATTTCCCATGGCCCCAGCGGAGAGCCCAGATAATCCCAGTTGGTTTTCTGTGTCCATGTATGAAAGGACATAACCTGTGGGAGAGCTGAAGGAGTTGAGATTTCCCCACAACCCACAGGAAGGCTCCCATTCTGTTTGCTCCTCTGCTGCCTCTGACTAGGGTGTCTGGCTCCCAGGTCAGTAGGGCAAGCAGGGGCTGTTGGTGTGGCAGATGGGTTTCTGGGGCAGTTAACCATTGCAGGATGGGCTTCCTGTCAGACTTCTGGCTAAACTTTTGTGCTCTTAAATGAATCTACCTCCCTCCCCAAGACTCAGTAAAATAGTGACTGTTCAATAAACTTTTGACTGAGTGAACTGTACAGACGGAGCTCTCCAAGGACAGAGCACTCTCCCCTGGGCCAACGTGGGGCCCAGGGAATACAAGGTGGGAGAGTTTAGATCCAAAAGGTTGTTCTCACTTGAACTATGCTACTTCTTAACCTTGCACTTCCTGAGTGTAGCTTGCCCCCTCCCCCGCCCTGTAATCCCTTTACTTCACTTTTCTAGCAGCAGGGCCCAGCAAGAAGCCAACTGGCCCCTGTCTGTGACATCTAAGTTTTCCCTGCTGCACATCAGGCAGGATGCTCTGCTCACAGTCCCGCCCTGGGCTCTGCCTTTATGCTCTGAGCTCTGGAAAGATGGAGACTACCCTGTTGCATGGCTCCCAGAGTTTCATGGCAAGCTGGGATGGGGCCATGGGAAAATCACTAGGAGGCCTGCCCAAGTAAGGCCACACAAGCAGGTCGCTGTGCTGCCCAGGGTGAAGGCTATGTGGACAGTCGGGAAGAGAGCTTGGTGGCAGAGTCCTGGGGCAGCTTCTGCTCCTCAGTAGTAAGGACTTCAAATTCAGGCCCAGGAGAAGTCATTGAAGCCAACTTCCTCTTGCCTACCTCAGCGCAAAAATATCACAATGAACCTGTGTCAAGGACAATAAGCAGCCTTCCTAAAACAACCAGCCACTTGCTTAAGCAGTTTTGTCGTGTCTCATCCTCTGGTCAACGGCTTGGGTGCAGAGCCCTGCGTGAGCTGGTTTAGGCCTTGGAAACCAGCTTCAGTTCTTAGGCCTGCCGTCTGAGAGTCCCCAGGCAGCACACCCAGTCCAGTTCCATCCCTGTGACTGGAGAGGGGACCAGCATTGCAGTGTAATGGAAATGGGGGTGGGGCCAGCAGGACTTGTGCAATTAAATGCCTGGTGAAAATAATGTTCTTCGTGGTTTAAAACATGTTTATACTTACATTGTTTTTAATTTCCATCACATTTGAGGGTCTGATAGATGCATTTTGCTGGGTGGGAGAAGGAATGGGGCTCGTGTATTGTATTTTTCTTTTGCCCTGGGAGAAAATGAAATCTTGCTTATTAAGCATTCAGCATACATACTTAGTAACAAATACCCCCAGGATAAGGTATTCAGCTAACTAAGGAATTTTGGAGAACTAACAAGATTTCTTTGAAAGTTTAAATTTGGAGTTATAGTAGAATAAATGTCAGAACGTGGTGGTGGTTTTCCTAAGTTAATAACTTACCCAGTCCCTGTTTGGAGAAAGGGGTACACAATTCAGAGTATTTCTGGAGCAGGGGAGTAAGGATTTGGGGTGGAAGGCAAGGGGTGTGGTCATTATTGCTGTTTGCTTCAGACTGACTCAGGATTGGTAAAAAACTAAGTGACTTAGAGTGAATATTAATGAAGAGGTGATAGGAAACGAGCGTGGCTGACCTTGGGTTCAAATCTCAGTTTGGCTGTGTGACCTTGGCTGCCCTTAAACTTTTAAAGTCTGTTTTTTAATAATATGAATAAAATGCCTACACTGCAGGATTGTGAAACTTAAGTAAAACATAATAAAAGCACATAGGACTTAGTACTTACTTCATGGTTACTCCTTCCGCCATTTGCTATCTAAAACCTGCTTTGGGTACGGAAAGGTAAGCAAGAAATGTAAAACCCCTGCAATGAGGGAAGCAGCTGTGAAGCCCTTTTCGGGGGAAGGAGGCCAGAACAGGATTTGGATGCCTCATCATCCCCACCTTCACCCCCGCGCACACAGAAACATGATCATTCATGCTGTTTCACTCTGCTGGGGATTTATTTCTTTGCTTAAATATTTAACAGAATGCAAACTCCTTGGGGAAGGAAGCACATTAAACATTAGAAGTATGTGAATTAAATGAAGTTAATGTCTTACCCCAAAAGAAGCTTTGATTTCTAAAAAAGGAGAGCAAGTGAGCAATAGGTGCCCAGTGACTGGAAGAGGGAGGAGTGTGGTAAAAGAAACTAGAAGAGACCTTGAACTGGAACTGTTGCTGGAGTTGGAGGCAAAGAACAGAAGCACCGACCCAACAGCTCTGCCAAGGGCCAGTTGTCATTGCAGGTTCATTCTTATGATCTTAAGCTATTTAGTCATCCTAGCCAAAGGGCACACCTGATTGCACTGGGCCAGTGTAGGAGGCTGATAATTCGGCTACACAATTCATTCCACTTCCCATGTCAATTGAATTAGTTACCCAAAGGCTTCTTGGCTTCCTGGTTTCCTGGCTTCCTCTGGATTTGTCCTTTAAGACTAAGGCTCAGCTGTCCACTGTTTGAATGCCCCAACTGCTTTGAGGCTTAGAAACTGATGGTTTTCAGAGTTATGTGACTAAGAATGCTCCATTTCATGCCACTTGAAATTCTGATCCAGCCCTTGATCAACCCTTGGCCTCAGATCCTCCTCTCCCGAAGAGTTTGCACCCTCAGTGATGTCAAGGCTTATTTGATTTGACCTTTCATCAGCTTTGGAGCAAGAAAAGCTGCTAGCAGTCTTATGTTGTTCTTGGCAGCTGTCTTTTGGGTGGAAGTAGAAGCAGGAAGGATCAGTAGAAGCAGGGTAGTTGTTTTCAAAACCCATTTATGTCTTTATTATATAATAGACTGAGACACATAGAATGCTAGATAGAGACTCATGGTAAAAGCCAGCACAATTTTGAAAAGATTTAATCTAAGTTTCAGTTAGCAAAATGGGGCCATCAATGCCTACTTTATAGGGTAGTTACGAGGGTTACATAGAGGGAAAAGAAAGTATGTAAAGCTAGAAAAGTGCCTGATATATAGTGCAGATTTTAAATAGATTCTAAAACACAAAATTATTAATGCCACCAAAAACATTTCTTCATAAAATAATTATACTAGCATGTTACTATTACAGTAGCATGTCCTATTATGGAAGTATGATAAAAGACATACTTTGATTCTATCCATGGGATTCCAAACTTGAGGATTTAATCAAGCTAATTAGCTATGAAAGCTTGGAACCCTAACATTAGTTGTCAGGGAAATGCAACTAAAACTATAATGACACAGACATTTTGTGTACGTTCTTGTCTAAGGAGCCAATGGGGTGAAGGTATCATCTGTGAGATTGTGACTGACACTTGTTAAGTCAGAATCCATCAAAGCAGAATAATAGGGCAATGTGGCTGGACTTTGGTTCACTGGTATACCACTGTTCCTGCAGGCAGGTCGCCAAGTGCTCCCCAGGTGGTGCAGGAGCATGTTGGACTGAGTCCTGAGCAGAGCCTCTCCAGAGAAATGGCCCATCTGGGAAGGGGCTCTCCCCTCACATGTCACACAATGCATGTTCTTGGGGAACCTGGTACTAAACCATAGAAGAAGATGTGCTTCTGAGTCAGGATTGCTATGGAGCAGAGCTGCTTCCTCACTGTGATCTATTGAAAGCCAGCCCTCAACACAAGGGTTTGAAGTGGGGAAAAGAGGGTGGGGGACTAGAAAAGCAAAGGGAAAAAATGAAAAAAAACAAAAAGACTATTAGACACCACTTACACAATAGAATGACTCAAATAAAGATTGAAAGTAAGGAGTAAGTGGACCATGTACATTGCTGGTGGGAATGCAAAATGGTACATTAGGAAACTGCTTAGTTTCTTATGAAGTGAAACACTTAAATGTGATGATCCAGCAAGTTGCTCTTGCATGTAAATGTTCACAGAAACTTTCTTCATAACAGTAAAAACTTAAAAACAACCCCAATATCCAATAACTAGTAAATGAATAAGTTGTGATGTATCTGTTCAATTCCACTTAAGTATAAAAAAGGAATAAACTTGTACATGCAACAACATGGATGAGTCTCAGCATTATGCTAAGTGAAAGAAGCCAGAAACGAGATTACATATTTTATAATCCCATTTATATAACATTCTAGAAAAGGCAAACATGACAGAAAGCATGTCAGTGGTTGCCAGGGACTATGGATGAGGGAGGGGATTGAATATAAAAGGGCGCACTGGAAATAGTCTGTATCTTGACTATATGTTTGTCCAAACTCATCAAATTATACACCTAAGATGGGTTTTATTGTATGCAAGTAGAGCTGTTTTATTTTTTAAAGAACAAAGAATATCACTTCATGACACATACAAATTAAAACCACAATGGGATAGCACTACAATAGTTAAAAAGGCAGCTAAGACCAAACGCTGGAGACGATGTGCAGCAATTAAGGCTTTCCCATAAGACTGGCGGTGGAGAGTAAAATGCTGCAATTACTGTGGAACACTAGAAGTTTCTTCTATTACCTATGGCTCAACAATTCCACTCCTAGGTTTCCTACCCACCACTCCCTCGCAAATGAAATGTCAGTCAAAAATGTTTATTGCAGTGTTATTCATAGTAAAAAAAAAAAAAAATTGAAAACAATCCAAATGCCTCAAATTGGTTTGGAATACTACTCAACAATAAAAAGGAACAAAGTACAGCCTTACAAAAATGTTGGTCTTACAAAAAATGTTGAAGGGACTTCTTTCAGCTGAAAAGAAATTGGACTAATTAATAACAAGAAAACATACAAAAGTAAAAAATCACTGTAAAAAGCATGTAGTAAAGGTAATGAACTAATCATTTGTAAAGCCAATATAAAAGCTCAAAAGAAAAAAAAAAGTAAAAACTACAACTAGTTAAAGGACATAAAACGATGTAAAATTTGACATTAAAAACAAAAGGGAGGAAGTCAAAATACAGAGTTTTGGAAAGTGTTCAAATTTAAGTGGCTCTCAAAATAGACTGTTAAACATACAGGATGTCATATATGAACCTCATGGCAACCACAAAGCAAAAACTTATAGTAAATGCACACAAGAAAATGAAAAAGTTAGTTAAACTAACATTAAAGTAATCAAACCACAGGGAAGGGAGAGAAGAAAGGAAGAGAGACGGAATACAAAAACAGCCAGAAAAAAGGAAAATGACAGTAAGTACATACCTAGCAATAATTTTTTAAATTATATTTTATTGATTATGCTATTACAGTTGTCCTGATTTTTCCCTTTGCCCACCTCCACCCAGCACCCCCCACGCCCTCAAGCAATCCCCACACCATTGTTCATGTCCATGGGTCATGCATATAAGTTCTTTGGCTACTCCATTTCCTGTGCTGTACTTGACATTCCATGGCTATTCTGTAACTACCTACTTGTAGTTCTTAACCCCCTCACCTCTTCACCCATTCACTGGCACCCTCTTCCATCTGGCAACCATCAAAATACTCTCTGTATCCATTATCCTGTCTCTGTCCTTGTTTGTTTAGTTTTTAGATTCAATTGTTGATAGATATGTATTCTTTGCCATTTTATTGTTCATAGTTTTGATCATCATCTTTTTCTTAAACAAGTCCCTTTAACATTTCATATAATAATGGTTTGGTGATGATGAACTCCTTTAGTTTTTCTTGTCTGGGAAGCTCATTACCTGCCGTTAGATTCTAAATGATACCTTTGCTGGGTAGAGCAATCTTGGCTGTAGGTCCCTGCTTTTCATGACTTTGAGTATTTATTGCCAATTTATTCCAGCCTGCAAATTTTCTTTTGAGGAATCAGCTCATAGTCTTATGGGATTAACTTATTTTCTTTTTAAGATTCTCTATCTTTAACCTTTGTCATTTTAATTATGATGTGTCTTGGAGTGAGCCTCTTTGTATCCATCTTGTTTGGGACTATGCTTCTTGGACGTGCACATCTATTTCCTTCACCAAATTAGGGAAGTTTTCTTTCATTATATTTTCAAATAGATTTCCAATTTTTTTCTCTTTCTCTTCTCCTTCTGGCGACCCTATGATGTGAATGTCGGAACACTTGAAGTTGTCCCAGAGGCTGCTTATACTTTCCTCATTTGGGGGAATTCTTTTTTCTTCTTCTTGTACTGATTGGTTGTTTTGCTTCCTTATGTTCCTAATCATTGATTTCATTTTTGGCTTCATCCACTCTGCTGTTCTTTCCCTGTAAATTGTTCTTTTAATGCATCCTTTGTTTCCAACTGGATCTTTTTCATGTTGTTGAGGTCCTCACTAAGTTCCTTGAGCATCCTTATAACCAGTGTTTTGAACTCTGCATCCGATCGGTTGCTTATCTCCATTTTGTTTAGTTCTTTTTCTGGAGTTTTGATCTGTTCTTTCATTTGGGCCATGTTTCTTTGTCGTCTTGTTTTGTCAGGTTCCCTGTGTTTGTTTCTATGTATTAGGTAGAGCTGCTTTGACTCCATGACTTGGTAGCATGGCCTAATGTAGTAGGTATCCTGTAGAGTCCAGTGGCACAGCCTTCCCTATCAAGGCACACCTTTGTGTGGGCTGAGTACACCCTCCTCTTGTAGTTGATCCTTGGTTGCTGTTGGGAGATCAATAGGAGGGATTTACCCAGGCCAGTCAGCTGCAAGGATTGGCTGTGACCACTGACCACCAATCTCCGCCCCCTGTGGAGGATCAGCTGTGAAGGGGCAGGGTGGTGGTGCTCTGATGTGGTCCATAGCTGTCCACTGGGTGTGCTGGCCCTGGGGTTTCCCATGTAGTGCAGGCCAACATCAGCCCCCACCTGTGTTTTGCCTGGGGCACCCTGCCTGAGCTATAAGGCAATCTGAGATGGCTGCTACTTGTGATGGGCCTGGAGGTTCCCAGGTGAAGCCAAGCTGTGAATCTAAGCTGTCTGCTGCTAGTGCCGGGCCCAGGGCTTACTGAAGCCAGTTGTGGCTTGTTTTTTAGGATTTAGGAAATTGTGAAGCATGAGCCAAGACCAGCCATTCATATGGAAAAGCAGCTTGGGTGGCCCTGTAAGTTGGTTGAGGTGGAGTCTTGGGGATCTCCAAGGGGGGTCAAACAGTTAGCTAGATTGATGGAGTCTCGGATACTGCACCAGCTTGCCATCTCTGTAGGGGGGAGAGTTTAGGAAAACCATGACCTCTTATCCCCTTGATGCCAAACACTTCAGTTCCTCCCTGTGTGCCACTGGTGTCTTTCAATGTGCTACCTCGGTGCTGGAGCCCAGAGGGAGTGAGTCTTGAGTAGGCGAGTCTGTGTGTTGATTCTTTAAGAGGAACTGCTTGGGGCTCCAGAATTTTCTTCCACTGACTCAATCCCCACTGGTTTTTGTAGCCAGAAGTGTGGGGACTTATCTTCCTGGCACTGGAACCCTGTGCTGGGGGGCCTGGTGTGGGGCTGGGACTCCTTGCTCCTGAGATATCCCTCCTGAACTTTTATCCTCCACACGTGGGTGAGGGACCAGCCCATTCTGCATCTGCACCCCTCCTACCAGTCTGGATGGATGTGGTTTCTTTAATTTCACAGTTGTCAGAATTCCATTCAACTCAATTTCTGACAGTTCTGAGTGATGATTGTTCTATATTTTAGTTGTAATTTTGATGTGGTTGGGAGATGAGGTGAGCCATGTCTGCCTATGCTGCCATCTTGACTAGAAGTCCCAGCAATAATTAATTTAAATGTATATGCACTAAATTCTTAAATCAAAAGACATAGAATGGCTGCTGGGTTAGAAAAGAACATGACTAATTCATTTGCTATCTACAAGGACACACAGATTGAAAATGAAGAGATGGAGAAAGATATTCCATGCAAGTGGAAATGAAAGCTTATGTAATTATATCAGATAAAATCAATTTTACAAGTAAGACTGTAATTAAAGACAATGAGGGAGCTTTACATAACAATAAAGGTGTGAACCCTGAAGGGGAAAAAAGGGGCACCTTCTAAGTAGTGCTCCTGGAGGGTAACTGGGCTCAGATTTTAAACAACCGAGTCTAGCAGCCATTTCTTCACAGGAGCCTCTCACACAAACTACACCTAATTGAGAAGCTGGTGCTGAAATGCCTGCCTGCCTGCCGTATGTTTTTGCCAACTGAGCCAGTCATTATAAAGGAGTCCCTGGAATCCTATTTCAACCAATAGGAGAGGCTTTCCCCATCCAATTGGAGCTGTGCAGCTCCAGCCAATCAGAGATGCTCTATTTTGACTAATCACAGTAGTGCCTTTTGGACCAGTCAAACTGTGCAGATTTGGAATCCTCACTTGCATGAAGATGGACCAATCAGGGACCAGGGGCATGGACCCCTATCCATATAAGCCAGCTTCCCTCTGACTCTGAGAGCACACTCCCTTTCCACAGGAGATATGAAGGCTGTCTCTCCCTGTCTGAGCTGAAACACTGAAAGTGTCTTGCAAGAGAGGCCTGGCCCCAGAGCTGTTCTGCACTTCTGCTGTACCACAGTTGAACTGTTTTGCACTGAATAAAGTTTCCTTCTTCACCACACCCCCAATTGGGGATACCTGTTGTCATTGTATTGGCACCAACAACCATCAGTTGACAACAGTTGACAAAGGGATCAATCCAGAACTACATATAAGATTTATCAATATATATGCACCCAACATAGGAGCACCAAAATATATATAGCAAATATTGACAGACTCAAGGGAGAAATTGACAGTAATACAACAACATCCCACTTAGATCAATGCATAGGTCATTAAGACAAAAAATCAATAAGGGAACATTGAAATGACACATTAAAAAATCATAAGGCCTTAAAGACACATTAGACCAGATGGACTTGTATGTTGTATACAGAACATTCTACCAAAAAGCAGCAGAATACAAATTTTTCTCAACTGTACATGGAATATTCTCCAGGATAGATCATGTTAGATATCAAAATCACAAAACAAGTCTTAGTAAATTCAAGAAGATGGAAATAATAACAAACATATCTTCCAACCACATGGTATAAAACTAAAAATCAATTATAAGAAGAAAATTGGGAAAACCACAAAAATATGGAAATTTATATGCTACCGAACAACAAATAGGTCAAAAAAGAAATCAGAGGAAACATAAAAATACCTAGAGACAAATGAAAATAGAAATATAACATACTAAAATTTATGAGATATAGAAAAAGTAGTTTCAAGAAGGAAGATCATTGCAATACAGGTCTACCTCAAGAAATAAGAAAATCTCAAATAAACAATTTAATTTGACACCTAAGAGAACTAGAAAAAGAACAAATGAAACCCAAAGTTAGTAGAAGAAAGGAAATAATCATGATCTGAATGCAAATAAATGAAATAAAGACTAAAAAGACCATAGAAAAGATCTGTTTCTTTGATGATACATAAAATTAACAAATGTTTAGCTAGACTCATCAAGAACAAAAGAGCAAGGGTTCAGATAAATAAATTCAGAAGTGAAAGAGATGTTGTAGCTGATACCACAGACACACAAAGGATCATAAGAGGTTGCTATGAACACTTATATGCCAATAGATTGGACAACCTACAAGAAATGGGTAAATTTCTGGAAACATACAGTCTTGTAAGACTGAATCATGAAGAAGAAAAAAATCTGGACACATGGATTACTAACAAGGAAATTGAATCGGTTAAAAAAACAAACGAAAAACAAAAAAAACTCTTCCAGAACACAGAAGTCCAGGACCAGATAGCGTCACTGGTGAATTATACCAAACATTCCAAGATTTAATAACTGTCCTCCTCAAACTCTTCCAAAAAATTGAAGAGCAGGGAAAAACTTCCATACTCATTTTATGAGGAAACATTACCCTGATACCAAAACCAGATAAAGATACCACAAAAAGAGAAAATTGCAACAACATGGATGGATCTCAAAAATATTATGTTGAGTGAAAGAAGCCAGACATAAAAGAATACATAATGTATAATTCATTCTACTTTTATAGAGTTCAAGAACAGAGGAAACTAATACATGGGGATTAAAATCAGAACAATGGTTTACTCTAGGAATCAATATTTTAAAAAAGCGATGAAGGGAACTCTCTGCAGTAATGGCAATGCTCTATTTTTTATTGGGGTGTTGCTTACCTAGGTAATGCAGTAGTTAAAACTCATTAGATTGTACACTTAATGGGGGGAACATCTCCTTGTGGTTTAGTGAATTGTAGCCCCGGCCTGAGCATGACCTGTCACCAGTATTCTGGCCGTGCTGGTCTTTAAGCCTCAACAATGGCTGCGTGGGAGACATGCCTGAAAACTATTCAGAGGTTTCCGTGGAGATTGGATTCAAAGAATATTAATATGCTTTAGAACTTGCTCTGCTTTCCTTTATCTTATAATTAAGTATAAACAATCTCTAACAGGATGTATTTGAAACCTTGTACATAGTGCCAATGTGGGGTCAAAATGTTTAATAGACCCTGGCATAGACTATTCGTTGTCCCCGCTGTATTGAAACTTGTAATCAGTTATTGTTGATTGTAACCTAGGTACCTGAAAGCTATTGAGGATTTATGAATGTTGATCTTATATCTCCCATGGTATCCTTCTCAATAAAAAGCATGAGGGATGAAGGTCTAGCTGCTGTTCTCCACTAGAGAGGCAGTCACCTTCCTTCCCCCAGAAATAATGGAATGTCCTGGGTAAAAGTTATTTCATCAGACCTAATAAAGTGTCCTAGATAAGAGTTTATTCTGCCGTGGTCACAAAGCCTCTGCTGGACAGAGCAACTTCCAACCGAGCCTAGGGCGTGTGAGGCACCTCTGCCTCAACTTAACACCTGTGTATTTTAAATATAGCATTTTTAAAAGAAAATGAGATGAAACTGGCATAACATAAAATTAACCATTTTAAAGCAAACAATTCAATGGCATTTAGTACATTCACAATGTTGTGAAATCACTGCTTCTATCTAGTTCTAAAACATTTTCACCAACCCAAAAGGAAACCCCAGCCCTCCCTACCTTCAACCCCTTCTGTTTGTTCTCTGATTCTATGGATTTACCTTTTGGATATTTTATATAAATGGAATCATACAATATGTGATCCTTTGTGTCTGACTTCTTTCACTTAGCACAATGTTTTCAAGGTTTATCTACTTTTGTAGCATGTATTAGTAAATACTTCATTCCTTTTTATGGCCAAGTAATATTTCATTGTATGGAATACAACATGGTTGAATGATAGTCTATTATATGCATATACCACAATTCGTTCATCCATTCGCCCACTGATGGGCATTTGGGTGGATTCTACCTTTTGGCTATTGCAAACAATGCTGTTGTGAATATGCGTGTACATGTATTTGTTTGAGTATCTGTTTTCAGTTCCTTTGGATATTGTATTAGTTTGCTAGGGCTGCTGTAACAAAGTACCCCAAATTGGGTGGCTCAGAACAATAGAAATTTATTGTCTCACAGTTCTGGAGACTAGAAGCCTGAGATCAGGGTGTTGGCAGGGTTTGTGAGGGAGAAACTGTTTCCTGCCTCTCTCCTAGCTTCTGGTGGATTACTGGCCATCTTTTGGTATTCCTTGGCTTACAGATATATCACCCTGATCTCTGCCCTATGTTCACGTGGCCTTCTCCCTGTGTGCATATCTGTGTCCAAAGTTCTCCATTTTCATAAGGACTCTAGTCATATTGGAATAGGGGCACATGTTAATCCAGTATGACCTCATCTTAACTAATTACATCTGCAATGGCCCCGTTCCCAAATAATATGAGGTACTGAGATTCAGAAATACAGCATGTGAATTTGAGCAGGACACAATTCAACCCATCACAGGTATATACCTAGGAGTGGTGTTCCTTGATCAGATCGGCTATTGATAATGCTGTGACAATGACATTATCAATCTTGGTATGCAAATAATCATGATAGTTATTAGACTGCTTGGTATATTTAGAATTCAAAGGACTGATTGAAACCAGACATCTCAAATCTGAATGTTCATTGGCAGAGGAATATAAATTTTAAGATATGTCTTTCTTGTTGGGAAACTGACTCAAAGTCACAATCCTTGGGCTTGGAATCTCAGCAATCATACCTGAGATAGTAGCTGAGATAAACATCACTGATTTCTCTTACCAGATTTTTGCTCTCTTGACTCCACCAGATGAGAAAAGACTCAGCTCCCTGGAGATAGAAAATTTTTATTTCTAGAATCCATCTCTGTCCCGTAAAAATGACTTTCCTTATGGGCTGTGGTATTAACATATGAGGTTTTTGATATTGAGAATTTCATCATGATATATTTCAGAAGAGAAACCATAGTCACTGGAAGAGTTGTTACAGACATTTTGTTAATACAAGAGTAATTTTCTCCTTATAGTGGATGCTCAAGCAAAACAAACAGTAGGTATCATTTATTGAGTTTCTATTATGATTTATGCTTTGTTCTCAGAGTAGACACACATGTGCACATGTGTGCATACATGCACACTCACACTTATTCTTACAAAAATTTTTCTTAAATATTTGTATTATTCTCTGTTTTTCAGATTAAAAATACAAGGTTCAAAGGTTCAAAGATGAATTGTCCAAAGTTACTGAATGAATAAATGAATGTATGTACTATCCTATTTCCCAGTACTTTGTAGCAGTTGCTGATTTCAGAAATCAATGGAAAGACCTGGGTTGAAGGAAGAAGGATGGAATATGAAGCCAAAAAAGAGGCAAGAATACTCAGATATTGACAAATGTGACAGTATTAATCATGTGATCAAGGGTACCCTAATAGTTTATAAAGTAATAATTAATTTATAAATGATATTTTAGTGTTTTTCCCCATATTATGTGTTTCTTATACATTTCCCTCATTGAGAATGGTGAACTAGACATGACCAAATAAAATCCCCTGTCAGTTTTCAAATGGGGTTTCTAACATCATTATTCAAATACTATTTATGGTACATCCCAAACTGTGGGTTTGGAAATGGAGGTGGATTGTTTGGTTTTATTCTTGACCTCTCACTTGCTCCAGTGTGTACACTTCATCAAGGGTACAGCCAACCCTGTCCTAGGTAACAAACTTGTAGAGTGAGGAATTGTGGGGGTACAAATTACATACAATGTGCACAGGTAGGAGCATGGACATAGGATCCAGCTTGGCTTAATGGATGCCATGCCACATTTCCCACCCAACCCCTACCTACTTCAGCCCTGGGCTAATCGTGGTCGCTTCTCTTCCTCTTCATTCCCTCCTTCCAACTCTCTCCCTTTCTTCCTTCCTTCCTTCTTCCTTTTTTCTTTCTCTATAATTTTTTATGGTCATAAAATAGATACAACAAAATTTGCCATTTTAGCCATTTAAATGTGCAATTCAGTGGTATGTATTATATTTACAGTGTTACACAACCATTATCACTACCTACTTCCAAATATTTCATCACCCCAAACAGAAACTCTGTACTCCTTAAGCAATCACTCCCCATCCCCCAATTTTTATCCCCTAGTAACCTCTAACCTTTCTATGAATTTGCCTACTCTCGGTATTTCATATGAGTGGAATCATATGATATTTATCCTTTTATGTCTGACTATTTCACTTAGCATAATGTTTTCACTGTTCCTGTTGTAGTATGTATTAGAACTTCGTTTCTTTTTATGGCTGAATAATATTCCATTGTTTATCCATTGTTTGTTGACAGACACTTGAGTAGTTTCCACCTTTTGGCTATTGTGAATAATACTGCTGTGAACATTGACATACAAGTATCTGTCTGTGTCTGTGTTTCTTTTTCTTTTTTCCTTTCCTCCTTCCCTCTCTCTTTCTCTCTTTCTCTTTCTTTCTCTCTCTCTCTCTTTCTCTTTCCTCCCTTCCTTCCTTCCTTCCTTCCTTCCTTCCTTCCTTCCTTCCTTCCTTCCTTCCTTTCTTCCTTCCTAACTTTCCTGCGAAAAGCTTTATTGTTTCCATTTGGTCCAGTGCATGGGAGAGGTCTCCTGGGTGATTAAAAGAATGCCTAGTGATTTCAGGGAGAAGCCAGGTACCAGGGAAATGCAGAGACTCTGTAATCCAAAGGCTCCTTCTTGTGCTTGAGGGTGAGCCTTTTGAAGAGATAGTCGCCCAGCCCAGGGGCTGGCTAGCCTCCGTACGTTAGTCAGGTGGTCGCCCATCTTCTTGATGAGTTTCACCCCCTCATCCAGGAAGTGGTTCACAGGAAGTCACAGAGCTGAGAGGCTGTGCGGGCAGAACCAGGACCTGCAGATCCAAAAGCGCCTGGATCAGGTTCTTCTCCAAGGCCAATGCAGCTTCCATGGCATCCGGAGTTTTACTCGACCCATTGTGGGAAGGCTTCAGTACGTCCTGGAAGAGAACGCAGCCATAGTGCTGGTTTCGCAGCTTTAAGAGACGCTCAGCGCCCTCGCACCACTTCTCAGCCAACTCTCCGAAGTGGCCCATGCCCTGCAGAGCCACATTGTGTAGGAGGCCTGTGGATGCAGGTTGGCCAGGCGGTTGACGGTAGCCTCCATTTGGTGGGATAATTCTGTCAGATTTGGGAGCTCATGGTTGTTCAGCAATGAGGAGTTAGGGCAAAAAACAAACAAACATAACCGAAAAACAAAAAAGAAAATACTGTTGGCTGGTCTCAGAGGCTGAGGATAGCTGAGGTGGCCCTGGAGGTGGTGACTGGAAAAGAGGTTGAATGGTGGTCAGAGGCTGGAAGAAGGGGCATCCCTGGGTCTGTTCTGTCCAAACACTGTTGAAACGAGAGATCCCAGGACCGCCAGGGGCACCGTGAATCCCTGTTTCTAATTATTTGGGGTATATACCTAAAAGTGGGATTCCTGGATTACATGTTTATTCTATGTTTAACTCATTGAAAAAATACCAAAGTGTTTTCTACAGCAGTGGCACCATTTTGCATTGCCACCAGCGAAACACAAGGGTTGCAGTTTTCTTCACGTCCTTGCCAACATTTATTTTGTTTTTGCCTGTTTATTTTCTAATTAAATGTGTCCTATTGGGTATGAAGTAGTATCTCATTGCAGTTTTGAATCCATTTCCTTAAGGACCAGTGGTGCTAAACACTTTTCATGGGCTTATTAGCCGTTTGTATAACTTCTTTGGAGAAATGTCTTCAAGGCCTTTGCCTATTTTTAAACTTGAGTTGTTTGTTTTTATTTGTCAGCTGTAGTATTTCTTTAGCTATTCTGGGTATTAAACTTTTATCAAATATATAATTTGTAGGTATCTTGTCCAATTCTGTAGATTGTTTTTAACTCTTTTGATGGTGCCTGTTCATGCACAAATGTTTTAAATTTTATGAAGTCAAATTTAGTTGCTCTGTTGTTGTCCGTGCTTTTGGTGTCATATTTTTGAAAACCATTGCCAAGTCCAGTCTTGTGAATTTTCCCATTTTCTTGTGAGTTTTATCGTTTTAGCTCTTAAATGTAAATCTTTGATCCACTTTGAGGTAACTTTTGTTTATGGTTTAAGGTGGAGTCAAACTTCATTCTTTTGCATTAGGGTATCCAGTTTTTCCAGCACCTTTTATTGGAGAGACCTTTCCTTCCCCATGCAATGGTTTTGGCACCCTGGGGGGAAATCAATTGACCAAAAATTTGAGGGTTTATTTTTCTGGCCTCTCAATTCTATTCCATTGGCCTGTATGTCTATTCCTTATGCCAGTAGCACTCTATTTTTATTATTATAGCTTTGTAGTAAGTTTTGAAATTAGGAAGTGTGAGTACCCTGACTGTTCTTTATAAAGATTGTTTTGGCCATTCTGAGTCCCTTGAAATTCCATATGAGTTTTAGGATAGGTTTTGCCACTTCTGAAAAAAAAAAAAAAAAAGCCATTCTACTTTTGATAAGAATTGCATTTCACTTGAATATAACTTTGGGTAATATTGCCATCTTAATAATATTGTCTTCCAATCCATGAATGCAGGCATGTCTTCGCATCTATTTAGGTCTTCTTAAACTTTTTTCAGTAATGTTTTATAGTTTTCAGTGTACAAGTCTTGTGCCTCCTTGATTTAATTTTTTCCTACTTTATTCATTTTGGTGCTATCTTTGTGGTTTGTCTATTGCTGGTGTATAGAAATATAACTGGTTTTTGTGTGTTGACTTTGCATGTTGCAATTTTGCCTTGCAATGTTTTTGAGTATTGCCTAACATTTCCCACCCTGAACTGGGTCTGAGATAGGCAAAATGGAGATAAGCACCTGTATCGGTCCTTCTGGCAGCCCCAAGACAGGTTAAAACAAACACAATAATTCATGATTAAAGTCTGCTCTGCTCCCTCCAGAACAAGGGACCAGAGTCCCACACCTGCTGCTGTTTTCAAGACTGCCACCAGCTGGGAATAGTAGAACAAGGACAAGTAAAAACCACAAGCTTTCCTACTGTTTTTAAGTTGCCTTTTTCTTGGCTCGGCGTTCACTTGGTTGCTGTAAACTCTTGACTACTTTTCAGAGTTTTGACTAAGCTGATTCTGACAACGTCTGTTTTTTTCCCCTCAATGTTTCTGTGAAGGGATGGCCATTTGGAGCTGCCTGCTCTACCCTTTTACTGATATCCTCTTTATCTTTTTCATGTAAAACTTTAATTGCTATATAGCATGTATCGTCGGCGGCGGCGGCGGCAGCGGCAGCCGTCCGTCTCGAGACACGATGGCGTAGCTTCTTGAGAGTCTATCTGCACCGCCGAGAATGGCTGTGCAGTCCGACTCGGGAGTGACAATCCCTGCCGCACTTGTTACAGGTGAAGGCAGATGGCTGTTGTTGCTGCTGTAGACACTGCTTCCGCCTCAATCTTTTCTGGACCGCCTCCTCGTTGCGCGCAGCCTCTGCGCGTGATGTACCTTGCCTGACCGCGAGCCTCCAGGCTAGGCGGTCGTCTGCTTGAACTTCCCATGTGTTGAGATTGATGGAGCATTGTGTCATGTCCTTTTTGCAGATGTCTTTAAACCGCAGTTTTGGGCGCCCTGTCATTCTCTGGCCTTCTGCTAGCTCGCTGTAGAGGAGGTCTTTGGGAATACGGCCTGCATCCATTCTTTTGACATGGCCGAGCCACCTGAGGCGTCTCTCACTAAGAACTGCATGCAAACTGCTCATGTTGGCTCGCTTCAGCACCTCGGTGTTGGGGACCTTATCCTGCCAGGCGACATGCAGGACGCGTCGCAGGCACCTCATGTGGAAGCTGTTGAGTTTCCTTTCGTGCCTTGCGTAGGTGGTCCACGTCTCGCTGCCATAGAGGAGAGTGCTGAGTACGCAGGCTTGGTAGATGCGCAGTCTGGTTTTCTCAGTGAGGCTGGAATTGTTCCACACTCGCCGGTTCAGTTTGGCCATAACTGTGGCTGCCCTGGCGATTCTCCGATTGACCTCCAAGTCGACTGACAGAGAGCTCGAGATGGTGGACCCGAGGTAAGTGAAATCGTTGACAACCTCCAAGGTGTATCCGTCGTTGGTGATGCATGGGGGAGTCCCCGTGCCTTGAGTCATAACGTTCGTCTTCGTCAGGCTGATGGCTAGTCCGAACTCCTTGCATGCGTGGGAAAGGCAAGTGACTAGCTGCTGGAGTCCCTCTTCGGAGTGTGATGTCAAGGCTGTGTCGTCGGCGAAGAGCATCTCACGGATGAGCACCTCTTTGACTTTGGTCTTGGCTCGTAGACGGGCCAGGTTGTAGAGCTTGCCATCGGATCTGGCGTGAATAAAGACACCCTCGCTGCAGTCCTTAAAGGCGTATTGGAGGAGCATGGAGAAGAAGATGCCGAACAGCGTAGGCGCGAGGACGCAGCCCTGCTTTACTCCGCTGCTGACTGGGAAGGCCTCAGAGGTTGCGCCATTGTAGGACACCGTGCTGTGCATGTTGTCGTGAAAGGACATGACCACAGCAAGCAGATGTGGTGGACAGCCAATCTTCCATAGCAAGCTGAAGAGTCCGCTTCGACTGACCAGATCAAACGCCTTCGTGAGGTCGATAAAGGCGAGGTAGAGTGGTTTATGCTGCTCGTGACACTTCTCCTGCAGCTGGAGTAGGGAGAAGATCATGTCCACTGTTGATCGGCCAGCTCTGAAGCCACACTGGGACTCTGGGTAGACGCAGGAAGCAAGGGTCTGCAGGCGGGCAAGAGCGACCCGGGCGAATACTTTGCTGACGACGCTGAGGAGAGAGATGCCCCGGTAGTTGTTGCAGTCGCTGCGGTCTCCTTTGTTCTTGTACATGGTGATAATGTTGGCATCTCTCATATCCTGGGGGATGTAACCCTCCTTCCAGCAGCGACAGAGTAGATGGTGGAGTGGCTGTAGCAGGACTGGTTTCCCGCTCTTTAGGATTTCTGGAGGGATTCCGTCGCTTCCTGGTGCTTTCCCTCAAGCGAGGCGGTCGATGGCTTTGCTGAGCTCTGCTGCAGTAGGTGGGGTGTCTAGCTCCTCCATGACTGGTAGGTCTGGGATGGCGTTAAGAGCAGTGTCTGTTACGGTGTTCCTCGTTGCGTACAGCTCGAGGTAGTGCTCGGTCCACCGCCGCATTTGCTGTTCCTGGTCAGTGATGACCTCACCTGTCTTGGACTTAAGGGGGGCGATCTTGGAGGGGATTGGGCCTGTTGCCTTCTTGATACCCTCATACATTCCTCGTGCGTTGCCTATATCGGTGGCTTCCTGGATGCTTCTGCACAGGTTTAGCCAATAGGTGTTGGCACAGTGGCGGGCGGTCTTCTGGACTTTGTTCCTGGCATGTATAAAGGTGTACAAATCAGATGAGTTTTTATGAGGTGTACAAACCCATGAAACCAGCACTCAGAACCCCAGAAGCCCCCTTGTGCTCCCTTCTGATTGTTAATCAGTGCCTTCCCACTCAAGAGAAATTGTGATCTTCATTTCTAGCACCATACATTACGTTCATCTGTTTTTACACTTTATGTAAATAGAATCATGCAGTATATTGTCTTTTGTGTCTAGTTTCTTTCAGTCAACATTATGCTAATGAGTTAGTCGTGTATAGTTACAGTTCATTCATTTTCATCATTGTATGTAATTCCATTGTATGAGTATATTGCAATTTATTATTTATTCTACTGTCATGAGTATTTGAATGATTTTTAGTTAGGGACTATCACAGATATTGTCACTAAGAACATTCTTATATACAGCTTTTGGTGAGCATATTTACCCATTTCTGTTGAATTTGTACCTAGGAGTGGAATTACAGTGTCATTGGGTGGGCGCAGTCCAGCGTTCATGACTATGGCTAGATTTCCATAGTACTCGTAGCAGCTGACACTTTACCAGCAGTGTGTGAAGATTCCAGTGGAAGTGGAACAATACTTGAGTATTTGTAATTTTAGTGTTGCTAACTTTATTCGCTTGTCTTTGTAATTTTATTCATCCTAGTGGAAGCATAGGGTTATCTTGTTGTGGTTTTACATTGCATTTCCCTGATGGTTAATGTGAGAGACCGTTTCTTTCCAAAGGTGGCTGCAACAATTTCTGTCAACACACATGTAGTTCTATAACTGACTTTGCCACTCTTCCACTAGGAAATGGAGTCTAACTACCCCCTGAACCTGGGATGGCATCTGACTAAAGAGTATAGCAGAAGTGATGCTGCATCACAGTTTTTCCTCTTTATTTTTTATATATTGTTTAAAATATATTTTATCAATTATACTATTACAGTTGTCCCAATATCTTCCTCTTTGCTCCTCTCAACCCAGCATCCTCCCCGCCCCCCAACTTCCTCAAGCAATCCTCCACACCATTGTTCATGTCCATGGGTCATGCATGTAAGTTCTTTGGCTACTTCATTTCCTAAACTGTTCTTTACATCACCATGGCTATTCTGTAACTACCTACTTGAACTTTTTAATCCCTTCACCTCTTACCCGTTCCCCAGCACCCTTTCCCATCTGGAAACCATCAGAATACTCTCAGTATACATGAATCTTTCTCTGTTTTTCTTGTTTGCTTAGTCTGTTTTTTAGATTCAATTGTTGATATATATTTTTTGCCATTTTATTGTTCATAGTTTTGATCTTCTTTTTTTTTTTTTTTTTAAATAAGTTCCCTTTAACATTTCATGTAATAATGGTTTGGTGATGATGAACTCCTTTAGTTTTTTCTTGTCTGGGAAGCTCTTTATCTGTCCTTTGAATCTAAATGATATCTTTGCTGGGTAGAAAAATCTTGGCTGTAGGTCCCTGCTTTTTATGTCTTTGAATATTTCTTGCCAATCCCTTCTAGCCTACAAATTTTCTTTTGAGGAATCAGCTGACAGTCTTATGAGAACTCCCCTGTAGGTAACTTTTTTCTCTTGCTCCTTTTAAGATTCTCTCTTTATCTTTAACCTTTGGCATATAAATATGATGTATCTTGGAGTGAGCCTCTTTGCATCCATCTTGTTTGGGACTCTCTGTGTTTCCTGGAATCTCATGTCTTATTTCCTTCACCATATTAGGGAAGTTTTCTTTCATTAATTTTTCAAATAGATTTTCAATTTCTTGTTTTTTCTCTTCTCCTTCTGGCACCCCTATGATGTGAATATTTGAATGCTTAAAGTTGTCCCAAAGGCTGCTTACACTATCCTCATTTTCTTTGGATTCTTTCTTCTTCATGTTGTACTGATTGGTTGTTGTTGTTTTTCCTTCCTATGTTCCATTCATTGATTTCCCACCTTCATCCACTCTACTTGTGTTTCATTGTAAATTGTTCTTTATTTCAATTAATGAATCCTTGTTTCTGACTGGATTTTTTTATGCTGCTAAGGTCCTTACTAAGTTCCCTGAGCATCCTTATAACCAGTGTTTTGAACTTTGCATCTGATAGATTGCTTATATCCATTTCATTTAGTTCATTTTCTGGAGTTTTGATTTGTTCTTTCATTGTGCATGTTCATCTTTGTCTCCTCATTTTGGCAGCCTCCCTGTGTTTGCTTCTATGTATTAGGCAGAGCTGCTGTGACTCCCTGTCTTGGTAGCGTGGACTAATGTAATAGGGGTCCTGTAGGGTCCAGTGGCTTGGTTTCCTCAGATTATGGCAGCCTCAGAGTAGAACTTACTGAAGAGCAGCTCAGAGCTTCAAGTATAAATGTTCCAAAGAATAAAGCAGAAGCTGCATGATCATTTATGACCCAAGTTCAAAAGTGTTGCAGCAGCTTTCTCCCAGACAGAAAGGGCAGAGGCTGTTGTCCCTTTTCTGAACCCTTCCCATACAAAGCCACAGAGTTGGCAAAAGGGTGCCATATCTGAGATTCCATCAACCTGGATAACACTGTTTGCCCCGCCCTGGAGATCCCCTGAGACTCCATCCCACCTAATTTATGGATCTGCCCATGCAAACTGTTAACAACAGTTTTTCCATATGAATGGCTGGTCTTGGCTCTTGCTTCACAACTCCCTAAATCCTCTCAAATAAGCAATAGCAGGTCTAGTGAGCCCGCAGCCCCTGTACCCTTTGCTAAGTGGCCCCAGGCCCAGTACTAAGAGCAGCCAGCCTAGATTCATAGCTCGGGTTCGCCTGGAAATCTCCAAGCCCAGCAAAAGTAGTAATTATTCTTATCTAAAAATTAAGAACTGAGGCTTACTCAGGAGGCTATATAACTTGCCCATAGTTAATAAGTAACAATGCCAGGACTGGCAACTATGTCTGTATGCCTATGTTCTTTACTGTTGTGAACATTTGAGAGAGAGAGAGAGAGGTAGGGGAAAGAAAGATATCAACTGTTGAAATGGTTTTGTAACTTGTTTTTGTTTCTTCTTAATCAACATTGTGAGCATTTTAATAAAACCCATGCTCTTTTCACTGTATCCTATTGCATTTTGTTTCAATAAATTCTTTTGTTTCAAGATAGAGAGCTCCATTCAACTGTGAGAGTGTAATAACACCCCCAGATGCTCTCTTTTAATAGAGTGGCCCCTCCCCCATTAAAGAAGCAGTGGTAGGAGTGTTCCGTTTCATTTCCTTTAGGGAGAAACTGACATAGCAGAGAACAAAGCAATAAAGTATGTGCTTTGCAAAAACTGAAGTTCAGAGCCAGAATGTCCTATTCTAAAGTGTAAAAGAGTTTAGGTGGTCAAAGGGGAGGCATTGACACTGAGGTCTTGCAAAAGCAAGCCAGTTTGGAGCATTGATAATCTCTGGGGCTCCTACTTTCTGAATTCGGGCTCTGACTTTACCAGCTATATAACTTGGGCAATTATTTTTAATCTCTGTCCCTTTGTTTTCTAAAATAGTATTTATTAACTTTTAAAGTTCATGCAGGAATCAAATGAATTAATATTATGTGCTCAGAACAGTGCCTGGCACAGCGTGAACCCTCAAATGTTACTTCTTCCTGTTCCTCCCTTCCTCATGTTTTCTTCCTTCTCATTCTTATCTTTCCTCTCCTAGGCTGATGTGTACCTCTGAGATCAGGGCCTGTGCCCTGCACTTCTCCTTTACCAAGGACTTTGAGAGTCCGAGAACAGAAAAGACCTGTACCTGCTGCCTGGAACGTAAGTCCCAGAAGTTATCTCAGGACCAGGATAAGGGTATCTGAGATATATGGGCAGATACACCTGAGATGGTCTCAAAGTTCTTCTTCCCCTGACTTCTCAGAGGCAGATGCTCCCAGGAGGCAATGAAGGATGTGGAAGTAGGAGGGGGAGGGGATGGGGGAGGGAGGGAAGAGTGGTCAGGGTGAGGGGTGCTGGGGGGCGACACAGACAGACCTGAGAGCCTTTTGGTCAGGAAAGGGGTACAGGGTGAAGTCAAGCAGAAATGAGGATGTTTCAGTTAATGGCAACATCAGCCAATAGCAGCTAAAGACCAGTCTGGGACCCTCATATGTGCTGAGCACAATGTAACCCCTCAATATGAGACCCAGCCACAAGGAAAGGAAAGGGCAGGTGCAATACTGCAATTCTGACACTTAACTACTCAGAGTTAGTGCAGACTCACAGGTTAAGGGCACAGTCTGCAATAAGACTGCCCTCACTTCTGGTGCCAATCACAAGTTTGGGAGTCCCTAGGCCACCTGTACTTTTGACCAATTGGCTACAAATTAAGGGGTTCCCACAACCCCTTTAGACTTGATAATTCACTAGAATGACTTTAAAAACTCAGAAAAACTCTATATGTACAAATTATAATTTTATTATAAAGTATATGAATCAAGACCAACCAAAAGAAGAGACCTATAGGGTGAAATTGTTGTATCCATATAGGGCTGTGTCATAGTTTTTTAAGGCTGCAAATAATTCCAATGCGTAGATTAACCATAGTTTATATCATTGGCCCCCTGCTGATGGGTGTTCATGTTGTTTCCAATATTTTATTTATCTGTGCAAAGAATGCTGCAATAAATATCTTTGTATATTTGGGACTTTGCAAACATGCAGGTACATTTATTTGTAGAATAAATCCCTAGAAGTAGGTAATTTTTTAAAAAGAACTTTAAATTTTGAAATTTGCACTCCCTTGAACCATGATTGAGAGTTTGTTTCCCTACATGCTCAACAATATAGTAGTATCAAACTTTTGATCTTTGGCAATATTATAAGTGAAAAATGGTTTCTTATGTAATTTGATTTGTCTTTTATTGTAAGTAAAGTTGCACAATTGTGTATATATTTAAGAACCATTTTAATTCCTCTCCTATGAATTATTCATTGTTTTCATTTTATCTACTTACTTATTTTAAAGTTTTCATTCAAATTATAAAAATAGTATTTGCTATTTGAAGATTCTCTTGAGTCAAAAAAAATTCAGCTACATGTTATTTATGAGAGATACTGCTAAATCAAAATAACTTGTAATAATTAGAAATAGAGGAATGGATGAAAATATATCAAACAAATGTTTAAAAACAAAGTAAGAGTAAATATAAAATCAAACAAACTAAATCAAAAAAAGTTAATGTTTCAAATTTATAAATGGTGTTATTCATCAAGAATATATAACAGTCATGAACCTTTATGAACCTAACAACAGATCTTCAAAAATATACAACAAAAACTGCTGGAAATACAAGGAAATTTGATAAGTTTATATATTTGGGATATTGAACATACTTCTCTCAGATGTCACCAAATCAAGAAAACAAAACTAAGTAAGGCTATAGAGGACTTAAATAACAAAAATAATGAGTCAATAAATAGAACGCATACTTTTCAAAAATACACACTGAACATTCATAAAAATAAGCAAGCACTAGACCATCAAAAACATTTCAATAATTCTAAAAAGCGCAACATATACACTCTGACCATAATATAATGACATAAATTAATAACAAAAGAATGATCTCTTTCAAAACAAAACTCCAAATATTTATAAGTAAATAAAAACACTTTTCTTACATGACTCCTAGATTTAAAAAGAAATCAAAATGGAAATTACCAACTATTTGGAAATGGATGTTAATGGATGTTCTTATTGGATAGTGGCAAAGTAGTATCACTACTGTATAGTTTTACATGCATACATAGCTTTACATGCATTTATTAGGAAATAAGAAAATTTTATTGAGCAATTTTTAAAAGGTTAAAAAAATTAAAAATCAAGAAAATAAGCCCAGGGGCAGGGGAGAATTAATATATAAAAACATAAATTGAATTTCCACTTCTGTTACTATTGGACTCAACTCTCTAAGAATAACTTGAAAAACTAAAAAAAATATGACAAGAATTTACTTGAAGTCATTAGCATCAGAGAACAAACAAGGTAATAAAGAATTACCAGGCAAGACAGGAGAAGACAAAAATCCAGAGTTAAATTAGTTATAGGTACCCCGTTCCTATTAGTGGCCTTTCTCATTTTCTGAAGCAGAAGCTGAGATGTGAGTGGTTTAGCCTCACCGGCCTGGGAGTGAAAAGCTGGGTCCCTGATCTCTTATACCAAAACTTTGCATGGGGACCCCAAAAGATTAAAGACCGGAAATAGACTAGTTTTCTAAAGGACTGCATGCAGCGTAGCTTCGGAAGATCTCACTGCCGAACTTGAATTAGGTTGATCCTGGATTGCTTGTGCCTTTAGGTAGCTGTGAGAAACAAAAGTAAATCTTCCCTGAGGAAAGTAAAATCATCCTAAACCTCAAATTAGTTTCACCGGAAACTTAGAGAACACACTTTCTGGCACACAATAAAAAGTAACCAGGCCCAGGAAGAAATATAGCAACATGAACAAAAACCACTAGAAACTATAGACAGTAGAACTTTCTCCTCATAGGTTCTAGATATTGAGTTATTGGTCATAATTCTTAAAACAACTATGCTTACAAAATTAAAGGGGATAATAAAAATGAAAATTAAGACTTTGTCATAAAACTAGAAATATAATAAAGGGCATAGATTTGAAAAAATAATCAAATTGAAACCTGGAAAATGTAATAATAGAAATTAAGAATTCAATGAATAGATTTGACAGCAGATTAGACACAGCTGAATAGAGAATTAATGAGCTAGATAACCCAAAAGGAAAGAAAAATACTAGAAGAGAAGAGAGGCTAAGAGACAGGAAGGATAGAGCCAAAAGGTCTAACACATATATAATTTGAAGTCCTACAAGGTGAGGGGAAATGGAAGTGGGGTAGAAGTAGTGTTTAACAGATAATGCCTGAAAAACTCGCCAAACTGATGAAAGACATTCAGTCACAGATTCAAGAAACTATGACCCCTAACAGGATAAGTAACAAGAAGCCACACCTAACCATATCAGCTGTCAGTCTAATTGTTGTCCCTTTGAAGTTATTTAATATGCCTTTTCCCTGCTCTGGCTGTCTATAAATAACCAATTCTTCAAATGCTCTTACAACAAGCTTTACTCTCCTTCTGGTTCTGTCACTAATGGGCTGACTAGTCTTTGACCCTGTGTTTATTTTATATTTCTATAAGTCATATTTTAAACTTTTTGAAAAGTGTACTTTGAACATATATAAAACAAGGAACTCATAAAGCAATACTTTTTCTTCTTGCAATATTTTCTCTATTGTTTTATTATTTTCCATCGTACTGAAAAATAATTCTGGTCACACTCACTAATCTGGTCCCAACATGCAGTTTGAAAAACCCTGCTTTACCAAACTTGGGGCTGGGTAGGGGGTGGGGAGGAAGAGGGGGGAGCGGGTAGAATTGCATTTAAAAAACCTTCTTAAATTTGTTGGTCTGTTTGGCTTCCTGCTCTCCCTCCAGGAATCAGATGCCCTCAGACACTGGGCCTTTTTAGTTTTGTTTTGTTTTCTCTTCTCTCTCAGCGCTCAGACTCCCGGATCAATGCGGGGGTGGGAGGGAGTGGGGGGGGCAGAGGGGGGATGCCTTAGGAAAAGGTCGCGGCCAGTTTAAGCTCAGCTGCGGCTCCAGAGGGGACGAGGGCTGGTCTCACTGGGTGGGGCTTCTCCGCCTTTGGAAGCCTCCCGGACCTCAGAGAGAAGTTTTTGTATTACCGCTCGGAGTTCGGAGGAAGCGAACTTCAAGTTCTCCTTGAGAGTTCTCGGAAGTGCGAGGTGCGGAGTCGCGGAAGGGGCGGCCATCGCCAGAGCTGTCTGGGTCTCCCTGAGCCCCCCGTGCATCCTCTGCCTTTGTGTTGCCTGGTCCCTTCCCCGGGTTGGGGGGCATACAGTTGCAGAAGGTGAATCCTGTGTGTTCGTTAGGTCCTGTTTGGAGGGATTGAGGACCGCGAGGTAAAGTGAACAGTAAGGGGCCTGGCCGGCTTTTGCCCTTGAACCCGCCCCGCCTGAGCTATCTCTGGGCAGGTTCCAGGGTTTCCGCATTCGCGATCCAGCGGGCGCAGTGGCCGCGTGAGCCATGGATCGCATTGCCGCGCTGGGCTGCGCCAGGGTGCGGTGGGCGCTGCTGGGGACACGGGCGGCCCGCCTTGGCCTCGGCCCACATGGGGCCAGAGCTATGGCCTCGATGCCCAAAGCCCTCCCGGCAGCCGAGGCAGCCGAGGCTCCCGGAACCAGGCCTGGCGACCAGAGGCTGCGGAGCCTGGAGGACCTTTCAGGACCAGGGCAGCTGCGGTTCTTATTCCAGCTATTAGTGCAAGGCTACGTTCTGCACCTGCACCAACTCCAGGTAAGCGAGCAGGGCCTCGCGACTGGGGAACAGGGGTGAGTGAACGCTGGGACACAGAAGCTGCGGATGGGGAGACGTGGGACAAAAAGTGAAGAACATGGGACCTTAGCTCGGCACCGCCTGGAGCTGTGGTCACAACCTGTAGGGGTTATGTGCAAAGGGTCAACAGAGCCCTTGGAACTGAAATGAGCAGATCGAGGAGTTTAAGAATTAGGAGGGCACCAGAAAGCAGGTGACTTGGAAGGTTAGGTTTAAAGCGGACAGACCTTGAGAGAGGAGGGAACTGTCTTGGTAACAGGATGACAGATGCAAGTGTATAAGCTGCGAGATGTTACAGAACCGCTGTTTAATTCTGTGGTCATACTGGCTACCGCAGACTTCTTCCAAAGGAGATGGCTTCAGGAGGATTACAGAGGTTCCTCAATTAGCCAGGTAAACTTCCCCTTAGGAGAAAAAAGGTGTCATTTCTCAGGGCATGACAGCAAAAGCATAGACATTAAGGAGAAGATGCATTTATTGTTATTAAGAAATCAATTTCCAATAAGAAGGATTTATCCAGTGGAACACTGGTATGAAGCAGGGATGAACGGATAGCCCACTGACAATGGACAGAGACTGGAAACCCCAATGTTAGTTAAGTTGGAGAGGCTTTTAGGAGATCAACTGAATTAATGCACCCACTCTGCCCTGGCATTTTTCCAAGTGTTAGGATTTAATGAGATAAAGGCAACACTCTCTTGGGGTTTATATACCCCTTTGGGGGAAGAGGGAGGTGTGTGTTATGTGCCAACTCCTGGTGACTCTATGAATGAGTGATGTCCACAATGTCCTGTCCTCAGCTGCCCTGCTCAGCTCCTATACTCCTGTAGACTCATGCCAATGGCTTCTTTTATGGAGTCGTTCCATCTCATATTTGGTCTTCCTCTTTTCCAGGCCCTGGACTGGGCTGGTGTGCAGACTGGTTACCATGTGGCTGTGCTGGGCAGTAGTCAAAAAAGAGGAGGAGCTGTGAAGACTGGGATAGGACAGGACTTTGGGGAGGGCCTTGGAGGCCAGATTAAGGCCTGGTTCCTCTGAGGGGCTGTGGTGAGTGAAGAGACACAGTCCAGGTTATGGTATGTGCAGTAGAATGGATTAGACAGGTGAGGTGGAGAGGGTCTCAGGTAATAAAGGCTTGGGTGTGGCAGTACCTGGAGTGGGAGTTGAGGGTGAGGGAAAAAAATGACTGAGGGTTTGAAAGCCTAAACTGACCAGTTTCTCTGCACCTGGCCAGACTGCTGCTGTTTCCTCTGGGACCTTCCCTGTTGGCATTGTGTTTCTGAGACTCAGCGGGCAGGTCCTAAGATACTCGGAGATATTTTAAAAATTATTCCCTTTGGGCTCAGCTCCAAGAAATTAAGCAGGCTAAGAAACCAGAGCCCTGTATAGTTGCTTTGCTTGATTTGGCCTCTAGAAATTTGAGAGGACCAGTGAATGGTCCAGGGTGGAGGCTAAAGATTTCTCATCGTTTCTCAGGGGGAGTTTACTGGGAGGTTTTTCTCAGGATTTTCTATAGAGCAGTAACTACCAAAGAAATTCTAGATGTCCCTAGGAGGAGTAGGAGGAAGCAGGAGAAAGCCAGGAATGTGTGTCCTTTTAAAGGAGAGGCCAAGGCTAGGATTCAGGAGCTCCTATATCCCAAAGATCTGGAGTCAAATGAACCTGGCCTGTCCCATGGGAAATATATTAGCCCTTCCCACCCACTACATATGGCTGCTGTGAGTTAATAAAAAGCAGAGTCCTGCACATCTGTAAAACCTAGTTAGTACCCCTATTGAAGAATAGGATGCATTCCACTGACCCACTTTGTATCAGTTCAAATTCATTTGGATGCCACTCACACTGGCTTAAAATATAAAGCAATTTTATTGGTTCATATAACCAAAAAGTCTAATAGTTGGGTGCCCTTCAGGTACAATTGGCTCTAGAGATTCATGAGATCATCAAAGCTACAGTTTCATTTTTCTGTAGTTCTCTTGGCTCCGCTGTCTTGCAGAAGTTAGTTTACTGGTTTGGGTTAATTGCCCATCCCTGAACCTATCATGGTGGCCACAGGCATACTCTAACTTAGCTTAGACCCATGCAGGCTCACTCTGAAAGCTGGGGTTGGCTTCTTTCCCTCTAAACTAGGTGGCTACCATACAGGGCGGGGGGGAGTGGAATTGGTATAAGGGCACCTGACTATTATGTTCCCAGAACCCTCAGTTGTGGAAAACTGCATATCCCCCCCACACACACACACACAAAATCATCGAATCAACTGAGGGAAGCATTGTAGAGTGGGAATTGAGACATGTGTAAATCATGCTAATCCATAAATGTTAGTTCCTTTCTCTTTCCTAACCAAAATAATGTCAAGAGTGTTGGGAAAATGAAATGTGAGTATGTGTTAAATGTATATGTAAATTTATATTAAATTGGTATTGTTTTAGACATGTCACCCTAAAAATGATGAGATCAGCTATCTGTTCTGTAGCTCTTATGATCGACTTCCTGGATTGGTGACCGACCTAATGCCCTGTGCACATACTGGTTACTTCATGTATCATGCTGCTTTTTTTATAGTTACAAATTTTTTTCTTGTGATGAGAATGTCTAAGATCTACTCTCTTAGCAACTTTCGAATACATAATGCACTATTATTTATTATAGTCACCATGCTGTACATTACTTCCACAGGACTTACTTATTTTATAACTGGAAGTTTGTACTATTTTAAAAAAATATTTTATTATTTTCAAAGAGAGGAGAAGGGAGAAAGAGGGAGAGAAACATTGGTGTGTAAGGGAAACATCAGTTGGTTGCCTCTTGCATGCCCCCAACTGGGGACCTGGCCCACAACCCAGGCATGTACCCTGATAGGGAATAGAACTGATGACCTTTTGGCTCGCAGGCTGGTGCTGAATCCACTGAGCCACACCAGCCAGGGCCAGAGATTATACTTCTTGACCACCTTCACTCATTTTGCCCACCCTTCCACCTTCTGCCTCTAGCAACCACTAATCTGTTCTCTGTATCTATGAGTTTCGTTCTGTTTTGTTTTAGATTCTGCATGTATGTGAGATCATTCAGTATTTGTCTTTCTCTGTGTGACATTTCATTTAACATAATGCTCTCAAGGTCCATTCATGTGATTGTTAATGGCAAGGTTTCCTTCTTTTCATGGCTGAGTAATATTCCATTATACACACACACACACATATACACACGCGCACGCGCACACTATATATATATATCGTCGTTGGCAGCCGTCCATCTCGAGAGACGATGGTGTAGCTTCTTAAGAGTCTATCTGCACCGCCGAGAATGGCTGTGCAGTCCGACTCGGGAGTGACACGGTATCTGTCTCCTCCCGTGTTGAATCGACATCTTGCGATGACGCTGGAGTGTCCTCTCCAGTGAAGCTGAAGCTACAGAGCCTGGGCAGGGTGATATGGAGGGTCTGCTGTTGCCCATGCAGCAGACCCCCCCTCTCTTCACAGCTGAAGGATCCAAGGGAAAGACGGAGTCAATACAGCTTGGCTTCACACTTTTTTTCTTTTTTTTTAAGATTGTATTTATTTTTAGAGAGAGGGGAAGGGAAGGAGAAAGAGAAAGAGAGGGAGAGACACTTCAGTGTGTGGTTGCCTCTTCCATGCTCCCAACTGGGGACCTGGCCTGCAACCCAGGCGTGTGCCCTGACTGGGAATCGAACCAGTGACCCTTTGATTTGCAGGTTGGCGCTCAATCCACTGAGCCACACCAGCCAGGGCTGTATCACATTTCTTATTCGTTCATCCATCGATGGACACTTAGGTTGCTTTCATGTTTTGGCTATTGTAAATAATGCTGCATTGAACACAGGGTTGCATATATCTTTTCAAGTTAATACTTTCATTTTTGGATAAACACACAGAAGTGGGATTGCTGGATCCCATGGTAATTCTCTTTTTAAAATATATTTAAGGAACCATCCTACCGTTTTCCATACTGGCCACACCAAGTTGCGGTCTCTCACCAGTAGTGCACAAGGGTTCCTCTTTTGTCCACATCCTCATGAACACTTTGTTGATCAAAGCCATTCTAACAGGTGTGAGGTGATATCGTGGTTTTGATTTGCATTTCCCTGATGCCTAGTGATGTTGAGCACCTTGTCATGTACCTGTTGACCATCTGTATATCTTCTTTGGAAAAATGTTTACTCAGATTCTCTGCCCATTTTTAAATTAGATTTTTCTTTTTGCTATTGAGTTGTATGAATACTTTATATATTTTGGATATTAATCTTTATCAGATATAAGATTTGCAAATATTTTTCTTATTCAGCAGGTTGCTTTTTCATTTTGTTAATGGTTTCTTTTGCTGTGCAAAAGCCTTTTAGTTTTATGTGATTCCACTTGTTTATTTTTGCTTTTGTTGCCCTTGCATTTGGTGTCAAATCCAAAAAAAAAAAAAAAAAAAAACACAAAAAACCAAGGAGCTTACTGCCTGTTTTCGTCTAGAAGTTTTATGTTTTCAGGTCTTATGTTCAAGTCTTTAATCCGTTTTGAGTTAATTTTTGAGTATGGTATATGCTAGTGGTTCAGTTTTATACTTCTGCATGTGGTTGTACGTACAGTTTTCCAACACCATGTATTGAAGAGACTCTCCTTCACTTGTTCTCTATTCTTGGCTCCTTTATTGTAAATTAATCAACCATATATGCATGGGTTTATTTCTGGGCTTTCTAGTCTGTTCCACTGATCTATGTGTCTGTTTTTTATGTCAATATCATACTGTTTTGATTTCTGTAGCTTTGTAATATAGTTTTAAATAGGGAAGCATGATGCCTCCAGCTTTGTTCTTTTTTCTCTTGATTGCTTTGACTATTCAGGGTATTTTGTAGTTCCATACAAATTTTAGAATTGTTTGTTCTATTTCTGTGAAAAATGTCATTGGAATTTTAATAGGGATTGCATTGAATCTGTAGATTGCTTTGGATAGTATGAAAATTTTAACAATATTAATTCTTCCAGTCCATGAACATAGGATATCTTTTATTTTGCATCTCCTCAATTTCTTTCTTCAATGTCCTAGTTTTCAGTACACTAGTCTTTACTTCCGTGGTTAAATTTATTTTTAGATATTTTATTCTTTTATGCAAGTATAAATGTGATTGTTTTTTAAATTTCTCTTTCTGATAATTCATTATTAATGTATAAAAGCACAAGTGATTTTGTATAGTCATTTTATATACTTAAACTTTACTGAATTCATTTATTAGCTCTAAGAGTTTTTTGATGGAGTCTTTAGGGTTTTCTATATATAATATCATGTTATCTGCAGATAGTGACAGTTTTACTACTTCGTTTCTGATTTGTATACCTTTTATTTCTTTTTCTTGCCTAATTGCTCTGGTTAAGACTTCCAATATTATGTTGAGGGTGAGAGTTGGCACTCTTGTCTCGTTCCTGATGTCAGAGGAAAAACCTTCAGCTTTTCACTGTAGACTGTGCTGTTAGCTGGGGGGGAGGTTGTCATATATGATTTCTATTTTGTTGAAGTAAGTTCCCTCTGTACTCCCTTTTATGAGAGTTTTATCACAAATGGTTGTTGAACTTTGTCAAATACTTTTTATGCCCCTATTGAGATGATCATATGATTTTTATTCTTCATTTTGTTAATGTGGTGTATAACACTGACTTGCAAATGTTTAACTATCCTGGCATCCCTAAAATAAATTGCACGTGATCATGTTGTATGATCCTTTTAATGTATTCTCAATTTTGGTTTGCTAATATTTGTTGAGGGAATATGTTTGTCAGGGATATTGGCCTGTAATTTTCTTTTCTAGTATTGTCCTTGTTTGATTTTAGTATCAGGAAAATACCAGCTTTGTAGAATGAATTTGGAAGTGCTTCCCTCCTCTTCTACTGTTTGGAAGAATTTGAGAGGATTGATATTAATTCTTTAAATGGTAGCGTTCACCAATGAAGCCATTTGGTCCTCTGCTTTTGTTTTTTGGGAGGTTCTTGATTACTGTTTAAATCTTCTTACTAGTAATTGGCCTGTTTAGATTTTCCCCTTCATGATTCAGTCTTGAATCATGTTTCTAGGAATTTATCCATTTCTTCTTGGTTGTCCAGTTTGTTGGTGTATGATTGATTGTTCATGGCCGTCCCCTATGATCCTTTTGTATTTCTGTGGTATCATTTGTAACATCTCTTTCATTTCTGATTTTGTCTGAGTCCTCTTATCTTTTTTTTCTTGGTAAGTCTAGCCAAAGGCTTGTCTATTTTGTTTATCTTTTTTTTTAATAGTTCTTGTTTCACTGACCTTTCCTATTGTCTTTTTAACCTCAATTTCAATTGTTTCCACCATGATAGTTGTTATTTCTTTCCTTCTACTAATTTTTGAGTTAGTTTGTTCTCCTTTTTGCTAGTTCCTTGAGGTGTAAAGTTGGGTTGTTTATTTGAGATCATTCTTGTTCCTTATTGTATGTATTTATTGCTTTGAACTTCCTTCTTAGGACTGTTCTGCTGCATCCCATAAGTTTTGGCTTTTAGCACTTACTGCATCCTTCACCTAAAGCCTCCAGTCCCGCTCGCCACTGGACATCAGCATCAAAGGCCAGATAACCCATGACTTTCTGAAGCTGGCAAGATTTGTCCTGCCCAACACTGAGGGTGTCATTTCCAGCACTAGCAGCTCCAGCAGCTCCAGCAGCTCCACCAGATCAGCTTCGTTGCTTATCCGTGGCTCTAGCACAAACAGCCCCATCATGACTCTGGGGAGAAATGGCCTCTGGGCTTAGTCTCCCGCGCTGCTTGATCTGCCCCTGCAGTCTACTTGTGCTCCATGGCCACAGCGGCAACTTGAAGAACATGTTTGGTTATATTGCTCTCCTGTTCAGAAACCTGCACAGGGCCTGGGAAATCAGCTCTAAACTCCTCACATGCACATTTGAAGCCCCAGATTCCTTTTCCCAAGCACCCCGCCTTTTGAGTTTTGGCATGTTGTATTTCCATTTCATTTATCTTTAGGTATTTTTGGATGTCTCTTTTGATTTCTTCTTTGGCCCAATAGTTGTTCAATAGCATGTTGTTTAATCTCCACATATTTGTGAATTTTCCAGTTTTCTTCTTGCTATTGATTTCTAATTTCATACCATGGTGGTGAGAAAAGATGCTTCATATGTGTTCAGTCTTCTTAAATTTATTTATGATCTATCCTGGAGAGTGTTCCATGTGTGCTGAAGAAGAATATGTATTCTGTTGTTATCATTATTTTTATTTTTTAGAATAAATAAAGGTTTATTGATCAAGAAGCCCCCAACCAAGAAGATGGAGACCTAATAGTATCTCAAATCCATCTTGCTCGCGGGTCTAGGGTAAGGGTTTTTAAGTGGGTAGGGGGAACAGGTATGCAGAAGTGCTGGCAGAGCGAGTTTTACTCGGAGGGCCTTGGAACTTAGCCATTTACGGCAAATGGGCATCAACTCCAGATCTTCCTGGACAAGAAAGGGTTCTTCTGCAAAGGTGTTCAAGTTCCAGTTCTGTCCTGGTTCTTTGTTCCATGTATCTGTGTGTTGGGCGCAGCCAGCAGGTCAAAGCTTTTACCTCTGCATGTGTTTTGACTGCATGACTTGTGATTTGGGTTCATTGTCTCTGAAAAGCAACTCAGTATTTCATTAAACAGAATAGGACTGTGTTGAGCTGGTTTTGTGGTTACACATCTCCCCTTTCGTTGCTCATTCCTCAGTCTTGAGGGAAAAAGGACAACTGGGTCCAGGTTCAATTAAGAGGGAAGATTAGCCGTGACTCATGTGGCTCAGTGGGATGGGCATTGTATGGCACACCTGGAGGTCATCTGTTCAATTCCTTATAAGGGCACGTGCCTGGATTGTGGGCCCAGTTGGGGGCATGCAAGAGGCAGCCAATTGATGTGTTTTTGTTTTTTTTTTCTCTCTCTCTCTCTCAAAATCAATTTAAAAAACAAATAAATAAATAAAAGGAGTTGTTTGGATCCATCTGGTTCGGGGGAGAATGCATTTTGAACAGCAGAGTATGAGCAGCTTACACATCATTTCTATAAGATGTATTAGAAAAGGAGAAGCAGGAGATTTTGTAACCCAGGTCAGAAGGATTCAGGACCTTGGGGAAGCCAAACCAGACACAAAACCAGCTTTAATATCAACTATTTTCCCAGATCATGTGACTTTAAAAAGCATGTGGATTAGTTTCTGTCCCAAGGGAGAGCATGCACAGACAGAGGAGGATTCCCAGAAATGGAGCAACTTACTTGGAAACAAAACCAATGGTAGACTGAAGTCCTAAGATGTTTATTTATTCCAAATGAGCTGTGTGCCGAGGGTGCCGGTGCCTGCCAGGGAAAGTCCCTCCAGAGTCTCCCAGGCAAACTGCCTTGGCAACTGCTCAAGACTCATGGAGGGGAACTCCAGCTGGAGTTGGCCAGCCATGGGCTCCTGGCTGGCTTGCCGAATTGTTACTGAACCCACATTCATGTGCCCCATGCTTCAAAAGGTGAAAACTCAAAATGCCAGAGTTTAGAGTAAGGAAAAGTTTATTAATGGAGAAGGAACCAACCTAGAAGTTGAAAGACCTTAGTAGTGCCTCAAATCTCCCTCCTCTGGTGCTTTTGTATGGAATGTTCTATATATAACTATTGTGTATCTGGTCTACTGTGTCATTTAAGGCCAATGTTTTCTTACTCATTTTTTGTCTGGATGATCTAGTCATTGATGAAAGTGAGGTATTAAAGTCACCTACTGTTATTGAATGGCCATCTATTTATCCCTTTGTGTCTGTTAATGTTTGCTTTATATATTTAGGTACACATGTTTGTTTTTTAATGTTTATTTATTTATTTTTAGGAAGAGGGGAAAGGAGGGAGAAGGAGAGGGTAAGAAACATTAATGTGAGAGAGAAACATCTATTGGTTGCCTATCACATGCACCCCGATTAGAAACTGAACCTGCAACTCAGACATGCCCTGACCAGTAATCGAACCAGCCACCTTTCGCTTTTGCAGGATGGTGCCCAGCCAACTGAGCCACACCAGTCAGGGCATAGGTGCACATGTTTCTTAACATAATCTGTGTATATGGCTTAGAGACTGGGCTGTGAAGCTGTGAGGGCTGGGCCTATGTTTTTACCCCTTCTGTGCCCCTCCCCCTCCAGTGCCAGGCACAGCCCTGGGCACAAAGAATTCCTCAGTAGTGTTTGATGAATAAATACATTTCATGGGCCAGCCAAAGGGCTGTGAGTGGTGCTGAGCAGTAGCTAAAACTGATGGTAAACGTCTTTGTCAGACTCTTCTCAGCTCCTTCATCTGGGTTGTTTGACATAAGATAGAGTGAAGATGAGACAGTAAGGGAGGTGGGCAGATTGATTAAGCCTGGCCCTTCTGGTCTCAGTTTTCCAGGTCAGAAATTCAATTTTGTCATTACATTAACATGAGTAGACTACTGAAGACTAACCCACATTGGCCAAACCCACAGAAACAAATGGTGAACTAGAGTGCCCATATGTTTCTTTACTGAGGAAGTTAGCCCTCTCAGGGATCATAGTATTCCATCCCATAGACACCCCCTCTTCTAGCTGTCTCTGGCTGCATAACAATCTATCCCAAAACATAGTGGCTGTGCACATCAGAAATGGCTTATCTCTGCTTCACAGTGGAATGGGGCTTCAGTTCATATAGCTGAAGATCACTAGGATGATTCGGTTGGGGTCATATGCCTGAACCTTGCGTCTGGCTTTTGGCTGGCTTCCTCAGCTTTTCTCCATGTCACATCTGCCAGGTTGGAATTTCCAAAAGGGCTTCTTTAGTTGCATGTTTGGTGCCTGGGATGGCTTGACCAGAACAGCTAAGTATCTCTATCTGTCCATGTGTCTAGCCTGGGCTTCCTCACAGCATGGTGGTCTCTGGATAGTCAGACTTCTTCCAGGGTTCTGGCTTTCCTTAAAGTGAGTGTTCCAAGAGATAGAAAGTGGAAGCTGCCACTTTCCTAAGGCCTGGGCCTGGAAACTGCTACAGTATCATTTCCACTGTATTCTACCCATCAGAGCTGTTACAGAGCCCATACAGACTCCGGAGGAGAAGATGTAGACCTCACCTCTTAATGGGACAGATGTCAAAGGAGCCGTGGCTATCTTTGATCCACTATCTTCAATCTCGGGAGAGAAACGTGTAACTACATCAGTGGACTTCTGGTATGCAGAGACCCCAGAGCTAAAGGAATACAATTCTATGGAAGGAAACTTCATCTAGGCCTAGGAGAAACCTGGTTGAATATGCTTCTCTGCTGTTTTTTCATTACATTAAGTGTCTCTATCTTGAGAGATAAAAGCTGCCAAATTCTTGCAGTTTGGCTCCCCTCTTCTGGGTTTTGTAATGACCTCTCCTATTCTGTTAACACATTCTTTCTGTGGTTTGGCTAATACCACTGATTAAATGGATTTTTTTCCTCAGTACTCACATTACCTCAGAACTTTCAGAGATTAGCCTCCAGGATACCCTGACTTGGCTTAAGTGTTCGTCAGCTCATCTAGCAGACCTTTACAGGTGCCCTTGAGGCTATAGCAGAATTAGGTGTACTGCCTTGAAGCCTTAGGGATGGGAAATTTGAAACTAAGTGTTAAGGCCAAAAATGCGAATCATACCACTTATCAATTGCACTGCCAGAATTTTTATCTTACTGATGAAGGGATAGTTCAGCATATTCAAGATAGCAATATTTCTGATTGGGAAAGATTAGAATGACTTCCATGTTTTGGTAGGGGACTAGTTAAATAAGTTATAATGCATTTGTATGGTGAAATTTTATGCAACTATTAAAAAGAATAGGGGCAGATCTATGTGTGTGAACATGAACCGCTTGCTAAGAGGTGGAAAGAAAGTAAGGTGCAAACCTATATAATATGCCATCATATGTGGATAATAAAGAGTATGAAGTATATATGCATTTATATGTTTGTATTGTGCATAAAACATCTCTAGGAAGACACACAAGAAATTGATAATGATGGTTACCTCTGTGTAGGGGTCTTGGAGTCTAAAGATGAGAAGTAGGAGGAAAACTTAATTTTTATTGCAGGACTGCTATGGATGGACCTCTATCAGTTTTTTCTGGCTTCACCCTGCCCAGGCATAGTTCAACAGCAAAAGAATGGAGAGCAGGAGATAAATGATGTCTGACCGACATAATATTTTGAGGTTTTTTGTGGCCCTTCCTATTGTACTTATGTCTGGCTTTGGGTCCTTACTTTTGATCTCCACCTCTGTCTCTACATCCTCTTTTCAGTTCTGCATCTATTGCTGATCATCTACTACTTGTTCTTGAAATACACTCATTATTTCACTCCAGCCCAGCCCAGCTGATAGGCAAAGATGTACTTGGCCTGATGAGGTTTGCCTCTGGGTGTGCAAGGCCTGCAGGTGGGCGTGCATCTGTCTCCTGACGGCCTCTCTGAGGTCCGCCCAGGCAGTGCCTTTGCTTGGATCTTTCTCTCCCTCAGCCTATTGTTCCTCTAGAGTATAAAATCAGAAGGAGATTCTTACTGTCTAACTACCCGGTAACTTACAATAGTTCTGCCTTCTTGCACAAAAACAAATTGTTTTATTATTGAAGTAATGGCTGCACACATGCACAAGATTTTTTTGTAGCGCTGTTTGTAAAATCAGAAACATGTTAACTTACTATCAACAGGATAAATTCTGATATATTTGTACAGTGGAACACTATACAATAGTCAGATGAATGCACAAGATTTTTATGTATCAGTATAGAACTCAAAGTTGAGTATAGAATGATATGTACATAGAATAGTATGTCTATAAAATAAAAGCCAAAACCACACAAAAATACAATAGGCCATCAGTGGATACACATATGTAGTAAAATTATGTAAACATTGACAGAAAAGCTACACTTCAAATTTCAGATAGTAGTTGCTTTGTGGAGGGAGGGAGAAAAAAGGATAAGATGGGGAATTAGTATCTAAAACGTTTTCATTTTTTAAAAAATATATATTTTAAATTATTTATTTGTTTGTTTATTTATTTATTTATTTTTAGAGAGAGGGGAAAGGAGAAAGAGGGAGAGAAACATCACCGTGTTGTTGCCTCTCACTCACACCCCCAACTGGGGACCTGACGTGCAACCTAGTCATGTGCCCTGACTGGGAATCGAACCAGCGATACTTGGCTCGCAGGCCGACGCTCAATCCACTGAGCCACAGCAGCCAGGGTCGTTTTCATTTTTAAAAAGATGTGAAGCAAATATGACAAATATTAACAGTTCTTAATTCTGGAGGGTGGGTATGTGGGTGTTTATAATGTTATTTTCTTTAATTTTCCACGTTAAAATATTCATAGTAAAAAGTACAAGTAATATTGCTCATCATGAGTCCAGAGGGTGTTACCGGCTTGGTCCGATCTTGGAGGAGATCATTCAAGGCAAAGTTTGGAGCAAGGAGAACCTGAGAATGCTGTTAATCATTTAGCGCCTTCTGTCACTTTGAAAAGTGAATTTCACTTATGTGAGGGGGTTGGAGCTAAACCCCTGACAACCCTTTAACAACACTGTCCTGGCTGGACTCTTCTTCACCTGTGACCCTGAATGGGCCTTCTTTCTGGCGTCTGTCAGCCTAGGCAAAAGAGTGGCCAGGGCCTGAAGTTACAGCTCTCTTGTTTATCCAACTGATGGCTTTTAGGGTCAGGTTTGTTGACACTGGCAAAACAATCCTTGGTATTCGTGAGTTCACTTTTGTCCTTGGGGCTGTTTACTTGCTGTTTTAATGCAGTTTTGCTCTGCTGACATTCTCCCTAAGAAGCCTGCTATCAGTACACTAAACAGCTCACTGAGTAGGAGAATAGAACATTGCACTCCATTATCAGTTTTTTCAGGGGGAAATTTTTGGACTATTTTCATGTTCTTCTTCCTTTTTTTTTTTTTTTTTGATAACAGCTTTATTGAGATATAGTCACATACCATACAGTTCACCCATTTAACAACTAAATAGTTTTTTAGTATATTCACAGAATTGTGCAACGATCACCACATCAATTTTAGAATATTTTTATCACCTCAGAAAGAAACCTTGTACTCTTTAGCCCTGGCTGGTGTGGCTCAGTGGATTAAGCACCAGCCTGCGAAACAAAGGGTCACTGGTTTGATTCCCAGTCAGGGCACATGCCTGGGTTGCGGGTCAGGTCCTCAGTTAGGGGTGCGCAAGAGGCAACCGCACATTGATGTTTCTCTACCTCTCCTTCTCTCTCCTTCCCCCTCTCTCTAAAAATAAATTTAAAAGAAAGAAAGAAAGAAACCTTGTACTCTAGTGGTCACCCCCTTCCCTCCGTATGCTGTCCACCTCCCTCATCAGCCCTGGCAACCACTAAGTCTATTTTCCATCTCTCTGGATTTGCCTGTTATGAACATTTCATATAAATGGACTTATTCAACATGTGGTCTTTTGTGAAAGGCTTCTTTCGCTTAGCATGATGTTTTCAAGGTTCATCCATGTTGTAGCAAGTATCAAGTGTCACTACTTTGCTCCTTTTCATAGCTGAATAATCCTCCATTGTAGGGATATCCTGCAGTTTGTTCATTGATTCATCTGCAGATGAATATTTCGGTTGTTGCCACTTCTTGGCTTAAGTAGTACTTTTTGAGTTTTCAGGGTACGTGCAACTTTCAAAGGTATTAGTTCAAGTGGTGAAAATGGATTTTATTCAGTGTCACTGACAACAGGGGAGAGAGATGAACTCCATTCCGATTGTACGGAGAGGGTGTTTAAAAGGGAGCATGAAGGAGTGGGGAGGGGGCCAGTGGAAACTTGAGTAGAGTCGGGGAGTGAAAAATTACAAAAGTAGGAAGGTGGGATTCGTTCGAATGAAACTCATCTGGGTTTGCTGAACAGTGTTTTATCTTATTGAAGTGAGGCTCCTATCATCCCACAGAGATTGGGAGACAGGGACCCTAACTTTCGGTGTTGGCTGGAACAGACAGTACATTCTTTGACAACCTTGAGTTTCCTCACACAGTCCCTTTAAGGGAGGCTTCATCCTAGGGGTCAGGGTCATCCTAGGGATGGGACCTGCAGTTGTTAGGAACTAGGTTAATGTGTTCAAGTCTTTATAGGCCAAGGTTGAGGCCTAGTTGAGAAGAGGGCTGAGAGGATCCTGACTATAATTTAGTTAAGGAGAGAATCTTCATCACAACCCAAAGCCCATTTGGATTACAGGCTGCAGCCAGGTGCCCCTTCAGAAGGGCAACTAGAGGTGTCAGCCACCATGCACACCTGCCTCAGCTGGCCCCTGGAGGTCCCAGTTTGAACGATTGCCTTTTACTCCTCATGCTGAGGAATTCAGAACAACCTGTACCAGAATGAGGCTAAGGAACAGAAAGTTAATCTTGTTCTGTTACCATGAATAGGAGCCGATCCTTTCTGAAGTTAGTAGATCTTGGGAGGTTTCTGTGTGTTTTTAGGTTCGGATTCTCTTTGGCCAGAAGTCAGCTGAGTGTGGTTGGTGGCACTCTGGGTAGAATTGGCCAGGTGCCCTGTAGACAAGTGCTGAGAAGGAGAGATTAGCAGTTCCTCCCTTCTCCCCAAGCCAGTCAGAGTTGACCCCTGATGTCCCACAAGCCAGAAATGTTACTCTTTCCACAGCCATGTGATCAGTGTGGCCAGTCCCGCCAGTAATTACTTCACTCTGTGTCCCAATCCGCCTTGTGTCTTACCCTCATGTGAGCCCTGGTTTCTCCTGAGGTGCCTCAGTCCTTTCTTCCTTGTACACCTCCTACCGTCTTAGAATATCTCCCACCACCCAGCACCTGGGCCACATCAGGACTATTTGAAGAGTTGTCATTAGTGTCCATGAGTGGCCCAGGGTGTTGTCATCAATATCCATGACTGGCCAAGGGCGGGAAGCATAGCCAAGGCAAAAGAAGCACCAAGTTATTTCACTCCCTGACTCAGTTTGCTACCTGAGAATTCCAATAGGCTGGTTTCCAAGAGGTAGGTGTGGGAAGAAAAGTAATAGAATGACAAAAGTTAATTATGTGGCTTAGGTCTCTTACAGCCTCCGGGCCTCTTCCCACCTCCCCAGCTCATACTGAAAAATTCTGTCTAAATGGGAGGTACCCTTCTGGTGAATTGCCACGTTTATGGTCCAAACTTTCTTAAGTGTGTGCCACCGGGCGCTGAGTCTTAGTTGTCTAGTTATCTTTTTCAATTTCTTCTTTAACAGTACACTCCATTTTTCAGTGGCACCTGCTTCCTGGAGATGATCTGGGGCATGAAAGGTCTAGCGAATGTCCCAAGGAGCTGTCCACTGCTGCGTACTTTTTACTACAAAGGTGGCACAATTGTCTGATTGAATGCTCTTGAGGGATCTGACTGTGTAGCACAGTTATCTAAGGAGGGGTCTTTGAATGGTGTGCGCTCCCATTTGCTGTGTGGGTGGAGATAGCAGTGCCATACCTTGCAAAGGTGTCCACTGCAGTCAGTGCCAGCAGTACCCTTGTGAGGAAAGTAGGGGACCTGTACAGTCTGTTTGCCAGGCCAGGACAGGTCTGGCACCCCTCACTATGCACCTCAGTTTCCTTTACCACTGAACTATGTAGCTGGCAGTCTGGGCATATTTGCCATGCTTCCTTGGCTTCATGTGCTAGTTACTTGCTTTGGAGTCCAATCTTGAATTGTAGATGAATTACCATGACTTGGGAAATGGTGTATTCAAGTGGCCATGGTCCTTACATGGGCACCATGGGTCTCATTGACTTGTTGATTCCATCGATGTTCATCCCCATGGGGACTAAGATGTGATCATCCTGGCATTCTGCTGCCTGGTACCAGCCCATACCACCATGAGAACCAGTGAAAATGTAACAAGGTGAAATATGGGAGGTCTTTTCCAGGCCAAGCACTGCAGCTTATAGCTGTGCATATTGAACAGTTCTCTTTTCCCCGCAGAGATTTAAACAATTGCGGGGAGGGGGATATTGCACAGCAGCAGGCCAGTATACTCCATGGCCTTCAATTTGGCTAATTCACCCATGAACCAGGTCCTCAGTGTACCCAAACTTTGTCAAGAGCCTCAGTGGAGCTCCCAAGAAACACAAGATGTTGGCATAGACCCTGCATCTGAATCAGCACATCTGGAGGACAGCCAGCTACTTCACGCTCGGTCTCCTTCTTTTCCTGGAACTATCACTTCCACATATGGCTTGTCAGGCAATACCCACTTCGTTGCTGTTCTCGTTTTTGCCCCATTTCATAATAGGGACATCAGACTAAGGCAGCACTTTGTTTGGCAGTCTCTCAGTCACCAGCACTCATCTGTCTCTCAGATGGGGAATTCTGGGTGGTGATAGTAGGCAAGCACCATATCCAAAACCCTAGAGAACCATTACGTAAATGGCCACTTACTTTTTGCCAAGGCTCCAGTCTGCAGAGTTGTTAGTCACTGACACATGCTGCTCAGAAGTCTGTGAGCACTGACTGGTCCAAGTGGAAAGGCAGTCTGTACTGTGGGTGGGAAGTTTTCTTAAGCACGTCTGTCTAACTGTTTGATCAAGACAGTGATTTTCCCTCTCCCTGAAATCCTGTACTACTTTATTGATACCATGTGGCTGAGCTGGGAGAATGGGGTGGACTTCCTGGTGGTCTCCTCAACCTACTACCCCTATTCTAAATGGGGCAGTTCCTCATTGGGAAGGTGCTTTACAATCATGAGAAGAATTGCATGCATTTAGCATGTCTATTCTCACAGTACATTCATTCAGCAGTATCTGTTACAACCACTTGAGTGTTGAGGCTCATCCATTGTAACCTTTTATATGTCAACTTGGCTAGGCTGTGATGCTTGGTCAAACAGCATCTAGATGTGGTTGTGAAGGTAGACTTTGAGTAAAGCAGTTTCCCCTCCATTGTGTGGGTGGGCCTCATCCAATCTGTTGAAGGCCTTTGAGTGAAAATACTAAAGTCCCAGAAGAGGAGGGAATTCTGCCTCTAGACTGCCTTCAGACTCAAGACTGCAACATGGACTCCTGCTGGAACTTACAGGCTTCTGGCCTACCCTGCAAATTTCTGACTTGGCAGCTCCCACAATTGCATGAGCCAGTTCCTTAAAATAAATCCATATATAGCCATCTTCAGTAAGTTCCCACTTAACGTGTCACCAGCTTCTGCAACTTGAAGCAAAACAGCATATAATGAAACCGCTTTTACCATGGATTAATTGATCTAAACAAGAGTTAAGTTCCTACAACATTTCATCCTTCTGGATGCCCGTATCCCTGCATTTTGCCCCCTGTATTAGTTTGTCAGGGCTGCCACAGAGCACCACAAACCGAGTGGGTTAAACAACCGAAATGTATTGCGTCACGGTTCTGGATGTCAGAAGTCCCAAATCAAAGTGCTGGCAGGGCTGGTTTTTTTCCTGAGGGCATGAAGGGAACCCCTCTGTTGCCTTGTGAATGCCTGACTTCATGTTCACATGGCATTCTCCCTGGTTGCATGTGAGTCTGCATCCACATTTCCTCTTTTTAGGAGGGCAACAGTCACACTGAATTCAGGCCATCCCTAATGACCTCATCTTAACTATTTAACTTCTGTAAAGATTCTCTGTTAAAAGGAGGTCCCATTCAGAGGTACTGGGGGTTAGGACTTCAACATATGAATTATGAAGGGACACAATTCAACCCATCGTGCCCACTAGCCTGAAGGGCATTTATCTTGGTCTTTATCTGCGTTCCCATGCTGGGAAGTTTGTTGCCCAGAGCTAGTTTTCCAGAGTCTATTTTGGGGGACAAGAGAAGAATTCGCTGTCTCCAAAGGCCTGATGGTGCCCATTAAACAAACTCTAACCTTGAGTGACTCTCTGGTCCTCAGAGTGCTCATGTTTTCCGATTATAAATCTAGGCTGGGGTTGCAGTAGCCCTAAGGGAAGTTATAGTTTCCCTGCTTATCACCCATGGCGCTTATCAGATGGTGGTTTCGATACGGGTGTAAAAACTCACGACCAGCGTGATCAGTTTTATTCTTCCTCCGTGCTCATGTCATCAGATAATCTGTTTGTGGCCAGGGTGGCTCGGAGCCTGAGGTTGGTCATTAGGTGGTGAATTGATTTCCTTCTTATCCAGTAGAACTGGTGTGGCTTTCTCTTCTGTGAGCCCATGCCACCAAACTTCTAGCGTCTGATTAGGTTTTTGCCCAAACCTCTGTGTATATCTCCTTTCCCGCTCTTTGTAAGAAGGGACCTCAGCATATCTCTTAGAAACTAACTGCCTTTGATGACCAGGGAGTATTATCTGTGGTCACAGCGACCTGTCCAAGCAAAACAGTTTCATTTTCGTGCTAATACATATAGGTAAGGAACAACCATGAAATGCTTTTAAACATTTTATGGGGCTCTGGCTGGTGTGTCTCCATTGGTTGAGCGTTGTCGTTCTGCAAAGCAAAAGGTTGTCAGTTCGATTCCTGGTCAGGGCGCATGCCTGGGCTGCAGGCCAAGGCAACCGACTGATGTTTTTCTCCCTCCTTTCCCCTCTCTCTAAAAGTAAATAAATAAAATATTTAAAAAGTTAAATGGCCTTCTCCTCTTTTACTCTAAACGCTAATAAAACTAACTCACCAGGGCTCTCAGGAACAACAATCAAAGACCCTTGCCACCTTGTCAGTAAACACATCAGCCACCAGGTTTGTTAATGTCTGCCAGGATCCTGTTCTGTGCCTTCCTAGTCGGCCTGCGGGGTCTCGCTGTCTGAATTCCAAAAGGATGTTGAGATCTTACCAGTTTTGGGAAGGGGTTAAAAAACCCATGGAGTCAATCTTCAGGAGCAGGGTGTGTGTGTGTGTGTGTGCAACATTTATATCAGGAACACATTGCTTTTTAGTTGATAAAAAAAGGCAGCAGTTTTTCTGTGTCTTCCAGAGGGATTGTGTTGTCATTCCACCAACATTGTTTCCAGAAACCACTCTGAACGTTGTTGGGGACCTTCAACCTGCTAATCAACAGGACATTATACAGTGAAAACCTCAGACATCAGGGCAATTTTCCAAACACCTTAGGAATGCTCACAATGAGACGTTTCTTCTCGTTTCTCAATTTTGCAACAAGTCTGTAGGAGGAAATGGACTCACAAGCTTCTCGTTCACATGATTGCTTTCCCATTGGTTCTCTCTTCACTGCAATACTTGCCCCCAATGATTAGTCACTTCTTGGAGAAATGTGGAGCAAAGGGTTTAACACAGGCACTTCAGGAATTTCCCAGTGGCTGGAAGCTCAGAGAATGCGGAGATGGAGGACAGGGCGGGTTGGGGAGGGGTGTTCTACCAGAAAGCACAGTTTTACACTCATTTTCAGTTTTCACTGGCCACTTACTGACAGACTATATGGGACTGTGGGAAGACCCTTAATCCTCTGCACGGCCAGTCTTTTTTTAAAAATACTTTTTATTTATTGATGAGAGAGAGATGTTGTTTCACTTAAGAGAGAGAGAAAGATATGTTGTTCCACTTATTTATGCATTCATTGGTTGATTCTTGTATGTGCTCTGACCAGGGATCGAATCTGCGTATCAGGACAACGCTCTAACCAACTGAGCTACCTGGCCTGGGTTGCACTACCAGTTTTATTTGACGTAACCTGATCTGCACATCCCCTACTGTGAATATCCTACCCCTGCCACACCCTCCCCCCCAACACACACATACACTTAGCCAGACCGTGTGTACTAGATTGCAGAAATCGATTTATCTCCTACTTGGCCAGGTCTTAAAAGATTATTGTAACCAGCCCTATGTTGGCCACGGAATGTGTCAAGTTCACACGTTAGACAGGCAAGGCCAAGACCTAAGAATTATTCTGGGAAAGATAAAATGGGCCATGTCTAGATTTAGGCAGTTTATTACTTGCATAGAAAACGAAAAGAATAGTAGGCTAAAGGTCCTAGTTTCCCCAGATCATTGTCACACACAGGCAAAAGGATAACACTGAAACAAAATGGGCCAGGTGACTGCAATGCAAGTTATGGGGTACCCCGTTGCTGAGTAGCCGCCCTCGTTTCTGAGGAGGGTAAGGCTGAAAACCCACACCCCATCAGAACCCACAGAGCGTGAGAAACTGTCTCATGACAGCCTCGTAGAGGACACGGAGGCAAGAGCGAGGTGGCCTCATGGCAGCTCCTTGCAGACATCCAGCCCCCTGGAGTTGCTGGAGGACCACAGCGCATTCAGCTGAAGAGTCAGGAAGGCTGGGTTCAAACCTCTGTCTATGTGGATACATACAAGGTAGGGAGGGTGCCGCAGCAGAGCTATTACCCAGCAAAGGGACAAAGGCTGTTAGTGTTGGGGCTGGAGATAGAACAAAATCTACTGCCAAGCACTCCCTGACTCCTCAACTGGTCCTGCCAGCTGTGCATGACTGAGTTGAGATGAAAGCACATGACAATGAGACAGGCGATTTTTTTCCAATCAAAATTACCCTTGTTTATTATTATTTTTTTAAATCACATCAATATGAGTTACATGCTAATTATTTGTGATTATATTCCACATTTAAGAGAGAGCATCATTTTGAGTTAGTTGAAATTATTTGCAGAAATCAAGAGAGCAGAAAATATAAAAATGCAAAAAGAAGAAAATCCAGATATTCCATAATCTTAACACCCTGCACATGTCAGAGTGCCCTGCATACACAGGTGCTTAATAAGCATTTGTGAAATGAATCCGTAAATACACAAATGATCCTGGGGGTAAGTAAGCCTTGTTCCTGCTTCTTGTCCTTTGCAAATAAGCTTCCACACCTGCCCCCATGTGTCATCTATATATACATGTTTTTAAAAATGAAAGCACAGCATATACCATATACTCTCTTTTATTTGCCATTTACTAAAAAATAAATATGAATATCTCTATATCAGTAAACACTTCTATAACCGTTTTTGAATGAATGAATTCAACACTCTCCTTCTTTGGAATGTCACCTGGCAGAGGCCAGCCCTGCCACTCATGCTGGAGGAGATACCTTAGGAGACTGTTCTGCAAAGTGGTACTTACACGGGATCTATGTGAGAACCTTGAGGCTTTCTAACTGGCTCAGGTTACAGTCTAATGGTTGGCGCGCAGACATAGCACACACCTCTCCGCAAGTATTCTGGGTGTCTTTCTAAAATAAGTTCTTCCGTAAATAGATCCTCACTAAGTTCCACCGAGTAAGCTAACTTAGAAGAGGAATACAAAGGAAGAGGGAAGAAGGCAAGGGGGAAATGTCCCAGAAACCTCCAAACTGATACCTGGGAAGTGGTGCCAGGCTCATTGGATTCCAGGGAAGAAACTGGTAGTCAAGTAAATGGTTATTGGTTTAGTTTTTTTAAAGCATGACATTTTTTTCTTTTGATTCCAAGATCATTGTAGAAACTTTGAAAAACAAACCACAGTATAGAGAAAAAAGTAAACCACTGTTGACATGTTCATAAAAATGTGACATGGAATTTTACTTGAACTTAACAGAAGGAAAGGAAACTAAACTTTAGATAAATATTTCTTCAAAATTAGATACTATTTCTTAAAAAGAATCCTCTAGCTCTGGCTGGTGTGGCTCAGTGGATTGGTCACCGGCCTGTGAACCAAACAGTCGCCGGTTCAATTCCCAGTCAGGGCACATGCCTGGGTTGTGGACCAGGTCCCCAGTTGGGGCATGCGAGAGGCAACCACACATTGATGTTTCTCTCCCTCTCTTTCTCCTTCCCTTCCCCTCTCTCTAAAAATAAATAAATAAAATCTTTTAGAAACTTAAAAAAAAAGTCCTCTAAAATTAAATAATTGAGACACATATAAAGAGGTTGGAGTTATTTCAGAGGTTCTAGACCTGGGGTTATTCTACCCCGCTGGGGACATTTTTTCATTATCACAACCTGGGGCAGGGTTGCTAGTGAGTAAAGATTGGGGATGCTGCTAAACATCCTACAATGCACAGGACGGTCCCCACAACAAAGAATTATCCAGCTTCACATGTCAACTGTGCTGTGAGGAACCCTGAGTTGTTGCATACTTGTGGTGTTTTAAATAGGACATCATTTTAAAGGGCCTAAGTTTGTTCCTAGTTAGTAAAACATAGTTTTATTAGAGATTGCAGAGTAAGTTGAGTCTGACTTTGAACTCTGTCTCACCGTCAAAATGATCTTGAACAACCTCTTTGGGCCTTAGTTTTCTCATCTACAAAATTGTGGTAATGTTAAATCTATGTCATGCAGCAGTAGTGAGGACTGAATGAGTGTAGGACAGTGTTTGGTTTATGCTGAACTCCACAGAGATGTTTGCTATTATTATTATTAATAATAATACTAAATTATTACTGTCTTAAATAAACCAAACAGAAAATACAAATTAAGCTTATTTTTAGGATAGTTCTCCTATGGAATTTAGTAGACAAAAACAGATTTATAAGAAAAGTATTTTTTAATGGAAACTTTAAGAATCAACAAAATGAATATCTAGGGGCCCCTTCTAAATCTGAGGAGTGTATACATAAATTCAGAGATTCAGCAAGGCTTTCCTGTTTTCTTGAATGACCTGATCAATGGTGGGCAACTTACTATTTCAGGAAACACTTTCTTTTTTTCTGCTTTAGATTAAAAAAAAATTTTTTAATATGCTTTATTGATTATGCTGTTACAGTTGTCCCAATTTCTTTTCCCTTTGTTCCCCTCCACCTAGTAACTACCCTCCCTCCAGTTGCCCCCCTGCACTTAGTCCATGCCCATTGGTTGTGCATATAGCTCTTCTCAACATCTTCCTGTCTACTCCACTCCCTCCTACTATGCTTCTTAATTCCTGTACCATCTCACTCCCTTTTCCCACTTCCCCTTCCCTGCTGACCTCCCCTCACAATGTTCCCCATATCTATAATTCTTTTCCCACTCTTGTTGCCTACTTAGTTTGACTTTGTTTTGGTTCCCTAGCTTCTGTTGTTGGTGGTTGTGATACAGTTTTCATTTTAATGTTCATAGTTTTGATCCTCCTTCTCCTAAACAAGTCCCTTTAACATTTCATATAACAGTGGTTTGGATCTGATGAACTCCTTCAGTTTTACTTTGTCCTGGAAGCACTTTCTCTGCCCTTCTATTCTGAATGACAGCTTCTCTGGATAGAGTAATCATGGTTGTAGGTTTTTGCTTTTCATTACTTTGAATATTTCTTGCCAGTCCCTTCTTGCCTGCAGAGTTTCTTTTGAGAAATCAGCTGAGAGTCTTATTGGGACCCCTTTGTAAACAATTCTCTTCTTCTCTCTTGCTGCTCTTAAGATTCTCTCTTTATCTTTAATTTTTTTTTGATGTAAATGATTATAATTTTTATGATTTCATTTTTTTTTTCAGATTTAATGTGTTTTATTGATTAAAATATTACATTTGTGCCAATTTCCCTTCCCTCTGCTCCCCTCCACCCGGTGGCCCCCCTCCCTCCAGTTGTCCCCCCCTTTTAGATTATGTCCATTAGTTGTGCATACAGTTCCTCCCAACCTCTCTCCGTCTATTCCATTCCCTCCTACCTTGATCCCCAATTCCTAAATCATCTCCCTCCCTTTCCCCATTCCCCCTCCCTGTTGACCTCCCCCCAATATGCTTCCCGTACCCACAGTTCCTTTTCCACTCTCATTGCCTATTTAGTTTGCCTTTGTTTCATCTCCCTAGCTTCTGTTTTTTTAAACCAGTCCCTTTAACATCTCATATAACAGTGGTTTGGATCTAATGAACTCTTTCAGTTTTATTTTGTCCTGGAAACACTTTCTCTGTCCTTCTATTCTGAATGACAATTTCGCTGGATAGAGTATTCGTGGTTGTAGGTTTTGGGTTTTCATTACTTTGAATATTTCTTGCCAGTCTCTTCTTGCCTGTAGGGTTTCCCTTGAGAAGTCAGCTGATAGTCTAATTGGGACCCCTTTGTACATAATTCTTTTCTTCTCTCTTGCTGCTTTTAAGATTCTCTCTTTATCTTTAATTTTTGACATTTTGATTATAATGTGTCTTGGAGTGGTTCTCCCTCGGTCCAGTCTCTTGGGAACTCTCCTTGCTTCCTGGACCTGCAAGTCTATTCCCTTCCCCAAGTCTGGGAAGTTCTCCTTTATTATATTTTCACTCAATTTTTCAAGTTCTAGTTCATCTTCCTCATTCTCTGGCAAACCAATGATTCTTATGTTGGGCCTTTTATAGCTGTCCCAGAGGTTTCTGATCCTCTCATTGTTGCTTCCCATTTCCTCTCGCTGCATTGGTTGACTGCTTGTTCCTTCTCCATATTCCAGTTTGTTGAAATGAACTCTGAATTTTTTTCCCTCACCTTCTGTCTCGTATGCGGTTTTGTTCCTTTCGTTATGAAAGTTTTTCGCTTCTTTCTTATCTTTTTCCTGCTCTTTTGTGAATTCTGTAAGCCACCTGATAACAATGGCCCAGAACTGAGCCTCTGACAGGTTTCTTATCTGTTCATCTGTCAGGTTCTCTATCTGCTGCCTGGTGAGTTGTGTCACCGGGATTTCTATAGTTGTCTGCCTCATTTTGACAGATGCGTTTTGTTTTCTTGGGCCGGCTGTCGGGGGCAGTGCCTGTGTACGCGTCACAAATCAGCGACCGGCGCCTGCCTGTCCGCGACCTATTTTGCAGCCCTGTGGTGCTTTCTTTGGGGGCGGGGGTCCAAGATGGATTCACACAGTTATTCAGCTAGGAGACCGGGATCCGTCCTCCCGCCCCCCTGGGCCTCACTGTTCAAGGCGATGCGGCGGCCGCTCTCCCCAGCGGGGGTCGTGCACTGCCAGGGGCTTGCCCGCAGCCGGGATTCCTCGCCGCCCGCCGCTGTCCAGGTGCGACCGCAAACAGCACTGCCCTCTTTAACTCTTACCTGCCCAAATGGCACCGCTGGTTTATAACTTCATATGTTGGGCTTCCGTGTAGTTTTATTTTCTGGAATTTCTAGTTATCCTTTGTTTTGAAGTAGTTGTATTCCTCTCTAGTTGTAGAGGGAGACCTAGCGTGTCCGTCTAAGCCTCCATCTTGGCCGGAAGTCTTTATCTTTAATTTTTGACATTTTGATTATAATGTGTCTTCATGTGGTTCTCCCTGGGTCCAGTTTATTTGGAACTCTCTGTGCTTCTTGGACTTGTAAGTCTATTTCCTTCCCCAAGTTAGGGAAGTTCTGCTTCATTATTTTTTCACGTAATTTTTCAATTTCTAGATCTTCTTCTTCACCTCTGGCAACCCTGTGATTTGGATGTTGGCCAGCTTATAGCTGTCCCATAGGTTTATGAGCCTCTCCTCGTGTTCCTCACTTTTTGTTTCCTCTTTCTGCCTGCTTGACTGTTTGTTCCTTCCCTATGTTCTGATTTGTTGATTTGATTTCTGGTTTTCTTTCCCTCACCACTAGTTTCATATGTGTTTTTGTTCATTTCAGCAGGACTAGCCTTCATTCCTTCTCCGTCTTGGGTAAGATCTGCTGTTATGTCTGTAAGCATTTTTATAACCAAAGCTCTGAACTGCGCCTCAAAAAGATTTCCTATCTGCTGCTTCCTTAGATTAGATATTTGCTGTCTGGTCAGCTGCGACACTGAGATCTCTATCATGATCTGTGCCATCCTGACAGTTTTGTGTTTACCTTTGCTTCTGAGGTGGGGCTGTCACACCTCCTACTCTATAGGGGGCGGAGCCCCATGCACTCATCACAACCAGGCGACCCTTCTCACCACGCTGTGGCATTTTCTGTGGGGGTGGGGGTCTAAGATGGATTCCTGCTGTTCACTCTCCACTGAGAGACCGGGAGCCTCCTCCTCCATCCCCACCCCCTCCAAGCCTCACAGTCCAAAGCAGTGGGGGGGGTATGCCTTCCCCAGTATTGAAATTGCAAGCTGGTTGGTCTGGTCTGCAGCCTGGGGTGCTCCCCAGGCGCTTCTTGCTTCCCCTTAAATACAGGTGTCTGTGCTTACCGCTGTCCCGCCGCAGTCGTCGCTGCTGTCGCTGCCAGCACAACTTGACCTCTCCACCCCAGCTTCACCCCTCCTACTTGTCCTGACAAAGCACCACTTCTTTATAACTTCATGCATTGGACTTACATTTATTTTCTGGAACTTCTGGTTATTTCTGGTTTTGCGGTAGTTGTATTCCTTCTTAGTTGTGGAGGGAGATGGAGCGTGTCAGTCTAGGCCTCCATCTTGGCCGGAAGTCTCCTGTGTGTGTTTGCCTCTGTGTCTTAGGTAGAGCTGTCGCTCCTGTTATGTTGTAAGGGGCGGAGCCTTGATTTAAAAAATTTGAATGCATTCTGATAGTTCAAAACTCAAAATAAAAAAAAAACAAAAAACTCAAAATAATAAAACAGTATCTACACTGCAAAGTCTTACTCCCTCCACCGTCCCCTCCACCCTCCCACAGGCGATCACATGAATTAGCTTCTGATGTATCAATCCAATATTTCTCTATAAGAACAAATGCAAATGCTGTGTATTCTTATATATCCCTTCTTCCTTAGACAAATGATATCCTACTTTTCCATTTAACATTCTATCTTGGCTAGCTATCTTTCCATATTAGGACACAAAGCTGCTTTGTTCTCTTTTAAGGTGATATAATATCCAAATTGTTCTCCACGTATGGTTGTATCACTTTAGACTCCCACTTGTAATATATAATATGCCCGTTTCTCTCCAGGAATCACTGTAGTTTATGGTCAACTGTTTAAAATCATACCGCACTGGCAGGCGTTACTAGGAGGTGAGAATGGAAACAAGCCCAAATGGACGTTGAGGGCTTGTCAAAGCTGCCTTTCTAGAAATTGGCAGAACTCACCGTTAGTTCAGGATGGATTCTGGGCAATGGAATAATATATTGAGGGCAATCATGTTGCTTTGGTCTGAGGAGAATCCAGTTTAATGCCATTTGTAAGACCCAATAAGGCTGGCCCTTTTCTGAGTTGGGTGAAGTTTCCGTCTGTAATTTGAATGATAGATCTCTATAATATTGATGTCTCTTTTTACATAAGCCCTTTGGCCTAATTTCTATACTGGAGCAGATTCTGATTCTCTTAAAATGTCTTTAGTAACATTGTGAAAGGTGAAGTACCTGGGAAACCACTGTTTCATTTTCTTTCCATTTATAAGTGTTAATTAGTCAGTAAATTTAGTCTCAATATTTGTGGATTCTTTTTAAGTTTTACCCCCCCAAACCAAAATATATTTATTTCCTCCCTCATTTTTCAGCAGATATAAAACATCATAGAAATGTTAATTTCATAGATGCTGTGAGTATTGCCAAGTGCTTTAGAAATTGTAAGAAAATAGTTGAGAATTACATAATACAGATAATAAACTTTTTATTCAAAAAATTCATACCATATAGTTGACTTCATATTTGGATTCTTTCTCATTCAGCTTCTTGTTTTTCCTGGAGTTTCTAGTGTAGCATGAGATATTTATCTTCATCTTGTGACAGCAAGCTACAGGAGATTTAAATGCTTCTGTGGGGGAGCCATAAGCATTCTACTATACAGGGTTCCATTTTTCTAAAACTCTGGGCCCCCAAATATCTATACCTCAACATACCCCAGTTTGCCACTTATCCCATTTCTCCAAAATCTCATTCCTCAAAGGACCTCAGTTCCCCCAGATCCATCAGATAAGCATTGTTCTCAAGACTCTAACTCTGTGTGCCCATTTTTTCCAGCATTCTCCTTTTGGAACTATAGGCCATCCCAGTGCCTGCCTCCTACACAATGTGACTTTGCCCAAACCCCTTGCTTTGGTGTGGCCACCAGACACTCCCCGATCTTCTCTCCATGAAGTGCCTGCCTGGTTGGGTCATGGTTATTCAGCTTTGGTTGAACCCCACAGGTGCTGAGCAAGGCCAAGTATGGTCCAATGTGGATAACCCGTGTAGGACCTCAGACCCATGTGAACCTGGCCAGTGCCCCACTCCTGGAGCAAGTGATGAGGCAAGAGGGCAAGTACCCAGTACGGAACGACATGGATCTATGGAAGGAGCACCGGGACCTGCAGGGCCTGGCATATGGGCCCTTTACCACGTGAGCTGGGGCCTGAAGGGACTGGAACGGGGCCCCAGAGGGCCAGGCCCAAGGACAATGGCACTGGGCAACCAATAGATACTGGGCAGGGTAGAATCTCCCTGATACTCCGTAGTGTTTGGGATGGCCTAAAGCCTAGGGACCGTTCATTGACTTTTCTGCTAGTATATTGTATGACTGACTTTGGACAAACGAATCACTTCCCCTTCCTTGACCCTACATTTCTCATATGTAAAGTGGGAAGTTTGGACTAAAGTATCTTAGGGTAACTCTAGGACCTTTCCAGCTCCATTAGTTTACATTATGGTTAAAAATACACCAACTCAAATCATAATGGGACATATCTGTTCATAGTTGAAAAAGTATTAAAACCATATTAGTTGGGAGGGCTCAATTTCATTTTAAAAATATTTCCCACATTATGTATTGTGTGCTTGTTGGATATAGGTTTCACGGATGCTATCCATCCATACACGAGAGACAGGTGTAGGTTTCGGTCTTGAAGTTATGCCCAGAAAAGTTAAGATTATTTTGGCAGTGACAAATTGAAGGATGGGCTGAGTATGTTTTAGACCCATATGTCAATTGAGGTAAATAATTGAGAATCACTGGTGATAAACCATTCCCAATGTCACAGGTTGTAATTGGGTATATTACAGGCCTTTTTTTTTTTTTTTTTTCTGCTATAGTATGTTAACAGAGCTCCAAAAACAATGAGTGGCATTTTATTTCCCCTAGTTGTTTGGTGTCCATGTTTTAGTCATTTCTTAAGGGATTCAAGTTGATCCTGGTGGTGGTGGCAGCAGCAGCAACAGTGACAGTAGTAACTGTGCATTTGTGACATGCCAAGCATTGGGCTCGTCTCTTTACAGTGATCATTTCATTTTATCCTCACAACATGCCCATGAAGGAGATTTTCATTCCCGTCTTATAGGCGGAGGAACAGGCTGAGAGAGGCTTTTGCATCACTCGCCAGAGGTGACACAAGTGGCAAGTGATTGAACCAATCTCTGATGCTGAAACTCAAGGGTTTACTGCCTTGGTACTTTGGGAAAGAAAACCAGGTGGTTGGGGGGTTCATTTCTTCTGTCTCTGATGCCTATCCACTCATTCTTCCATTGCATGGTGTTCTTTCTCCTTCCTGGTTCTTCACAGGAACTGATCAATTCCTGGGCCCATCCTGCCAAGTCCTGGGAAGAAAATAGAGCATGACTGTTCTTCCAGGCTCTCTAACTTGCCCTGACACGTGTGGCTCAGTGGGTTGGGCATTGTTCCTCAAAGGGAAAGATCGCTGGTTTGATCCCTGGTCAGGGCATATACCTGGGTTGTGGGTATGGTCCCTGGACAGGGCACATATTAGAAGCAAATAAATAAAGTCTTTAAAGAAAAAAGAAAAAAGCTCTTTAACTTGATATCTGACCCTGAGGGTAAGATTTGGGCCGCAGACTTGTACCAAGTCAGACCACCTCTGGACTTCAACGCTCAGGGTTAGAATTAGAGCTGAAGATTATGTACACCCCTTTGTCCCTGACTTATGCTTTGATACGCTAAAGCCAGTTTCCTATGTGTATTATACCATAGGTATGCATTTAAAGGCTGTTTTGCTAGCCTATGATAATAAGGGTGTTTTCGCTTTTATATATATATAAATGTATATATTTAAATCTCGTTTTATGAAACATTGTTTCCCCAAGAATGTTTTATCAACCACAGAAATACTCTCATTTAACTTCTGCAAATCTGATTCCTACTGTTGGAGAGTTTTACTCTTGGAGAAGCACCTACATCCTGAAGTTTCAATAAATGGGTCTATTCTAGTTTTTAGTTTTTCTCAGCAACACTATTTTTTTTTTTTTACCATTCAAAATCATCTTTATTTATTTGGTTGTTTAACCTTCTTCCCGCCTCTCCCCCAACTCCAAGAATATAAGCTCTAAGAAAGCTGTGTTTTTCCCTGGCATTTTGCAGATCCTGGCAAAGAGACAGTGGGCTCTGGGCATGGCAGCCCCTGGATACTTGAGCCTGGCATGCCACCCCCTTGTCCCATGGCCAGGCTCTTCCAATCAATCTGCCTGCCCACAGACACAGGAGGAGAAAGCCTTGAGCGAGCCCATGACTGTTCCCCAAGCTGAAGACCTTGTGGGCACTGTCTTCAAAGAGCTCCCCTTGGCTTCAGGAGGCTCTTGGGACCACAGTGGGCTGACTGGGGAGAAAGCTGGGGCCACAGTCCCTCTGCAGGGTGGCAGGGTGCCCCTAACGTGGGCAAGGTGCCCCCCACCCAAGGAGGCCTCCTGAATCAGATGGGGCTGGCTGTCCCCACAGAACAAGATATAGGTCTTCACTGGAGGGGTGGCAGGGCCTAGGTTGGGACTGAGGGCTTGGGGCAGCACCAGGGGCACTGCCAGTGAGAGCTGTTTCCCACGGGCACAGTCAACAAGGAAAGTTAGGTGAGCTGTGGCGGTGGCCTTTTAATGGTGGGCTGGCTTCCCACCTGAACTGGTGTCCAGATCTGTTCCAAGGCCCATGATTTTGGGGCTGGCACTCTGGTCCCTGAGGTCTTCTGATGAAGCCATGGCTGCTGTCACCATACCTGGTTTAGCCTGGTCGAGTGTTGGGAGGAGAAGCAGTTTTTGGCAGCCTGTTCCAGAATGTAGTTGGCAACACTTTTTGTTTTTGTTTATCTCTTTTTCAGGGTGGTTTTTTTTTTTTTTTTTTTTTTTTTTTTTGCTGTAGTAGGTTAACAGTATAATAAAGAAAACTGGGGTTTGAGGTTCTTTTAAATAGATATTTTTAAAAATTAAAAATCTGATTTTAGACTTAAGACTTTTACTATTTTCCTTTTTAAAATACGCTATGGGTTTTGAAAATTCAAAAGTAATAGTTATTGTAAAAATTTCAATAATACAATATTATCTTTCTACCTCTCACTTCCATCTTCCTAAGTAATGCTGATGGTTGGGTGTATATTCTTCTCTACTTTTTGTAGAACCATGCAAATATACATATAGATATGTAGGGTTTCCTCTCTTCCTCTTGAAATTGGACTATATTGTACAATACTCATTATTCTGGAACTAGCTTATTAAAAATGGACTCATCCTGGCTTGCTTAGGAAAGGTAATAGATTTGGGGTATATCTGAGAGTGGGGACAGCCCCTGAACAGTAAGTGCTCCCATGGGAAGCATGCACCCAATGATGTGAGGATCCCCGACTAACCAGAGTGGGGACTAAGGCACCTACTGGATGGCTGTGGCAAGACAATTTGGGGCATCGGCCTAGTGGGGTTCCCTGTCCCCTCAGCTTGTTGAGCCAAAAGCATGAAGATTCATGATATGAGCACCCTGGGAACCCTAAATGTCTCCTCCTTTATTCCTCATCCTCCACACAGAGGGACTGAACCACTGCAGTGCCTCCTCATTTCACATACAGAAGGTTCTGGAGTTGTATAATCCTAAGATAATCATAGTCAACAATCGCTAAGCATCCACCGTGTGCCCAGGCACTGATCTAAACATTGAACAAGCCTACTATGATAGGCACTCTTTATTATTCCCATTTTACAGGAGAAACTGAGACCCAGAGGTATTTAGTTGAGCCTGCCACTCAGCCAGTAATCACCATACCTGTGATTTGTCCCTAGGCAGTCTGGTTCTGGATGCCCACCTTAACCGCTTCCACTCTGCTATAGTTTTTAAAATTTTGTGATCCGAAGATCCTGTCCTTTGAAAGTTTGATGATTCTATCATTTTCAGTCTCAACAACGAGATTTTCCTAGATTCCATAGGGGTCTCAGGGTGGGAAGATGCCCTCTAATCTGACCCCCATCAGATACTTATGTTTGTGCTGCTCCTCTGTTCCCCACAGGCAAGGCCATCACTGGTACCAGCTGCGCCAGGTTCTGAACCAGCGGATGCTGAAGCCAGCTGAGGCTGCGCTCTACACAGATGCCCTGAATGAGGTGATTGACAGCTTCATGGCTCGACTGAAAGAGCTTCGGGCAGAGAGTGCCTCTGGGGATCAGGTGGCTGACATGGCTCACCAGTTCTACTACTTCGCCTTAGAAGGTACCTTTGTTGGGAGAGGGGCTGGGTGGGCAGGGGTCAGGGGTAGGTTGGTGTACCTTCCTCGAAGCCCCCTGGGTTCTGTGTGCCGTGGCACTGCATCCCGCATTGGCCTCTGCACTGCCAGCTATTTGCTACATCCTGTTTGAGAAACGTATTGGCTGCCTGGAGCGCTCCATCCCCCAGGACACTGAGGCCTTCGTCAGCTCTGTCGGGCTCATGTTCCAGAACTCACTGTATGCCAACTTCCTCCCCAAGTGGACCCGTCCCTTCCTGCCCTTCTGGAAGAGATACCTGGATGGCTGGAACACCATCTTCTCTTTTGGTGAGGAACCCAGGAAATGAAGTTGGGGGGTGGGTCCCAGGGACTCTGCATTAGCGGTCTGTCCCAGAACCTTCTCCCTCATGCTACCAGCTGTTGGAGTGGCGCCTGGTCCTTGGAGATCATGACTTTTGACCTTGTGCTCCCCCATTGTCCATTGTCTCTGTAGGGAGGAAGCTGATTGATCAGAAACTCGAAGAGATAGAGGCCCAACTGCAGACAAAAGGGCCAGATGGGGTCCAGATATCTGGCTACCTACACTTCCTGCTGACCAGCGGACAGCTCAGTCCTCATGAGGCCATGGGCAGCCTCCCTGAGCTGCTCATGGCTGGAGTAGACACGGTGCGTGAGGGGGGCCAGCGAGGAGATCAGGGGCTCCCATCCTGATCCAGTTCCCCATTATCCCCCACCTGAACCTGACCTTCGTCCCTCCAGGTACCTGCTTCTCTTTCTGTAACATGGATGTAGAGGTAGAAGGAAAATGGGGGTGGGGAGGTCACTCAGCCCAGCAGAGACAGGCATTACACCACCTTCTGGAGCCTTGCTGAAATTTGGGGAGCTTTATTTCACATCTAATGGGACTGTTTCATGCTATAATTTAAGTGGAGAGTTGGAGAGTTTATCCACCTGCAAACTCTTTGTTGGACCTCTTTTCATGTTGGGTTTCTCTGTGTTAGTCTCCTCGGTTGTCAGGGTGCAGTTCTCCATCATTGGTCCTCATCCCACTGTGGAGTCACACTTAGCATGGAGGGCTCCACCAACTCCCATCTCATTCTGTCATACTCATGGCAAATTAGTTTTCTCCCCACATTTTGCATGCACCCACTCACACACCCTCCCACTACCTCACTGGCTTTTTCCCCTGGAAATCCCTTCTCACTTCATCTCTCACTCTATTTCCCAGACATCCAACACGCTGACGTGGGCCCTGTACCATCTTTCAAAGAGCCCAGAGATCCAGGCAGCCCTGCACGAGGAAGTGGTGGGCGTGGTGCCAGCTGGGCAGGTGCCCCAGCACAAGGACTTTGCCCACATGCCCCTCCTCAAAGCTGTGCTTAAGGAGGCCCTGCGGTAAGCTGCTGTTCCCAGAGCGCAGGGTCTGTGTCGGGCAGATGACTCAGGAATGGGAAGTGGGGACAGGTGGCCTGAGGTTAGCTGGCCAGAGGTGAGATGGGAGAGGGGCCTGGAGGACCAAAGAGGTGGGGAGGAAGGGGTGGGCACTCTGCCCCTCCTTGGATTCAGAGGCAGGCCTGCGTTTTCTTTTCCCTACAGTCTCTACCCTGTGGTCCCCATAAACTCCCGGGTAATCATGGAAAAAGAAATTGAAGTTGGTGGTTTCCTCTTCCCCAAGAATGTGAGTGGGGCTGGATGGGCAGCTGGGGTTTCTAGGGGGTGCCCCACAGCCCTAGGCTCATGTGCTGCCCATTCTTCCTCTGAAGACCCAGTTTGTGCTCTGCCACTATGTGGTGTCCCGGGACCCCAGCATCTTCCCTGAGCCCGAGAGCTTCCAGCCCCATCGCTGGCTGAAGAAGAATCAGCCTGATAGCCTCGGGGTCCAACACCCATTTGGCTCTGTGCCCTTCGGCTATGGGGTCCGGGCTTGCCTGGGCCGCAGGATCGCAGAGCTGGAGATGCAGCTGCTGCTGGCCAGGGTGAGTGGGGAGAGGCAGGAGGTGTGTAAGCCAGGGAGGGGTGAAAGAGGCCTTGGGGAGAGGATGAAGGGGGAGAGAGGGTGGGAGCGTGCAGAGGAGGGCAGAGGATGAAGACCACAGACTTTAACTGCCCCATGTGCATTTTACCTCCCAGCTGATCCAGCAGTACGAGGTGGTCCTGGCGCCTGAGACAGGGGAGGTGAAGAGTGTGGCCCGCATTGTCCTTGTGCCTAATAAGAAGGTGGGCCTGCGTTTCCTGCAGAGACAGTGCTGAGTGGGGCCCCTGCCATCCTGGGGTTTTCCCTAGAGGCCCTGGAATCTTGCCCAGGCCCTGGCACAGGGATTTCTGGCCACTGCTGTGTCTCGGGTGAAGAGGGGAAAAGGGGGCTGCCAGGTACCAAAGGCTGAAGAAGCTCACTTCACATAGAAGCCTGACCTTTTGCTCCTTGTATCATTTTGCTGATCTTCCTCTTAGATAAAAGGCCACGCCCTTGTCACATTGCTATCCTCAAGGAAATAGAATAAAGGGACTTTTCTTGGTACATGGAGACCTTGGTCATTTTTTTTGATGACCCAGCATCTGGACCCCTTTTTGTGTTTGAGGAATGCTCTCTCCCCACTTAGGAATCTTGGTGGGAGGCAGAGCTGCCTCCCTATATGGAAACTGAGAACCGCATATGCTTTCCCAGATGTCACCGAAAGGCCTTGGCCTCACCTGGCACTGGCTGAGGCCCTGCCTGAGTAGGAAATGCAGATGTGCTCCCAGGCGCTGAGAACACCGCCCTCTATTGAACAGAAGGTGCTTAGATACAGGCGGCAAGTTGTGGGAAGACCTCTAGGCTAGGCCCACAGGAGTGACTTCTAGGACGTCACCAGGGCACTGACCAGCCTGGGGAGCAACATGTTGGCCACACTCAGGAGGATGAGAGTTGGGAAGTTCTTATGGCAACTATTGGCCCCAGAGCTACTCCATGTCTCCCAGGTCTATGCTGGCAAAAGAAAGAGAGGGAAGGGGAGAAGAGAGGAAGGGAGATTCCCTCCCCACTCCTGCCTCTTAATACCCATGAAACCAGTAGTCACTGAACTTGGACCTCTGTTAACGCCTCTGGAAAGGTCAGGAGTAGGAGAAGTGGCCTCTGTCTCACTGCCACCTTCCAAATCCCTCATGCATCTGAGAGGTGGAACCTAAATCCCACCTGGAATTCTAGCTACAAGGAAGCCTGAGGATTATAGTTTTTAGTTTCCAAACCTCTTTAGTGCAGAAAGCCAACTAGAATGAAAGCAAGTTTGCGTTGAGATCCAATGTACCTTATCACAAGCCTGAGAAGTCAGGGAGTCCCAGCTTCACAGAGCCCCAGTTCCAGTTGTCAATTTCTACTGAGTCATCAAAAACAAGAGTCAATCATCTTATGTCTGTGGGATTTTTGAGTTTGCGCCCATTAAAAAAGCACACAATTGCCCTGACTAAAATGCTTCAGTGGCTCCCCTCAGTTCAAAATCCTTCCTGTAGCTTAGAAGACTCCTGTTCTGGCACACAACCCCCCTTTACCCCCCTCTCACCCTCAGCTCTTTCCACAGCCGAGCCCAAATTCCTTGTATTTCCCTGAGCATGTCATTCTCTTTCTGACCTCAATACTCGGAACTCAGTGTCTCCTCTCCTTGGAACATCCTCTTTACCAACTGGCATGTCATCCCAGAGAACTTGCTATTCCTTAGACTTCAGCTCAAATGTCACTGCCTCTGCAAAGCCTTCCCTGACCTCTCTGGGTAAGTAGTGTGAGCCCTTCATTTCGTGCTTTTCTGTATCCCCCTCCTCTTACAGACCTGAGCACTCAGTTTATTGCCCTGATTGTAAACATGCCTGTCTCCCCGACCCACTGTGAACCCCGTGGGCGGCACACATCAGGCCCCTTCCAGTTTGGATCCCAGTGCCTAACTCTGTGTCTAGCACTCAGGAGGTGATTAATAAGTGTTTGTTGAATGAGAAGAGACTGGAATTGGGGGAAGGAGAGGGAGGGATGGGTATGAGCTTTCCATATTGAGAAGAGAAACCTGGAGAGAACTGGAAGGAAGTCCTGATGATAAAGGCATAGATCTCGACCCTACTTGGGCAGGGTTTCACTTGTGAGAACTCCTTACAAATGCAAAGGATGGGGCTGGGCTCTGAGGGTGCCAGGATCCTTGTCACCATGTCAACCAAAGAACACTCCTGCCTTTCCCAGTGTGCTGCTCCTTCAGACCACCAAAGGTGGGCTGTCCAAGACTCATGAACCCCTTAGTGCTGGCACTTGGGTGAGGGGATGCTGGTGTGAGATGGCTTGGAATTGGGGATTTGTACTGTCTATCCAAGAGTGTTAGCATTCATGACCTGCAGCTCAGTGAATGAATGTATAGGCTCGTTTCCCATTAAAATCTATGAAGAGCTTATGTATCCAGGATAGAATGTTATTCAGCCATAAGAAAAGAAATGAAGTACTGATTCATGCTACATCATGGATGAACCTTGAAAACATTGTACCAATGAAGGAAACCAGTCCAAATAAAGACTACATCTTTTTAAAATAAATTTATTGGGATGACATTAGTTAACAAGAGTATAGATTTCAAGGGTCAATTTCTATAATACCTGTTCTCTATATTGCATTGTGTGCTCATCACCCAGTTAAATTACCTTCTGTCACCATATATTTGGAGAAGACCCCATGTTAAGTGATTCTGTTTACACGAAATGTCCAGAATAGGCAAATTCATAGTGACGAAAAGTATATTGGTAGTTGCCAGAAGCTGGGTGCTGGGGAGGAGGGAGAATGGGATGATTGTTAATGAATATGGGGTTTTTTTTGGATGATGACTATGGTCTGGGATTAGATAGTGGTGATGGTTGCACAACTTTGTGAATGTATGAGATACCACTGAATTGCACACTTTGAAAGAAGGAATTTAAAGGGTATGTGAATTGTATCTCAATTGAAGAAAAATCTATGAAGATGAGTTTGTAGAAATGGCTGCCGATGTTCACAGTACCTCTAGAGGCACCGCGGGAGATTCTGGGGTGGCACTGTTCCACTCTGCGCCTCTGCGTCCTAAAATGCAACCTCCAATTGGGAATCAGAAATGCAGAGCTGGGGCCTTGGCGGGTGTGGCTTGTGGATTGGGCACCAGCCTGCAAGCCGCGTGGTTGTCGGTTCGGTTCCCGATCGGGGTGCATGCCTGGGTCCCTGGGTGAAGGCGAGCTATAGAGGCAACCACACACGGATGTTTCTTTCCCTCCTTTTCTCCCTCCCGTCCCCTCTCTCTGGAAGCAAATAAAGTTTTTCTTAAAAATGCAGAGCTGAAACAAGAGCTAAGCAGGTTGGTGATATAATGATGTCCTTGGGAGGATTAATTAAAGAGCAGGTGAGGTGTAGGCACAGCTTCCAATGCTCCCCTCAGAAAGCTTTTGCCTTCAGTGCCAAGTGAACGTTGTGTTCTACAGGATGTAAGAGCCAAAGAGCTATTAGCACAACTCTGTACCCTGGCCCACAGTCACGGCTCTGGGGCAAAGAGAATCCAAGACTTCTCCCCTGAACAGAGGTAAACAAAATACAACGTGGCCAAAGAGGTTCTTTTTTATTAATTAAAAAAAAAAGATTTTGATTGAAATATACCTGCTGAACAGTGGATATATAGCATATGTACACATGAATTATTTTGCTTATCTTGGGGAGGGGAGGCTTGAAAATGGCCTCTTTTCGTTTATGTTCCAGCACAATGCCTGGACAAGACATTTCATGTAAATGAAAAAAGTACTTTCTTTGACAGGATGGATGTGATGTAATAGCATGGGTTCTTTTCCTTATACCTTTCTCTATGGGCGGTGAAAAACATCGGCTGTGGTTTGAGGTTTGGCACAAAGCCCATCAGTGGCCAGTGAGTGATGAGGCACCCTTCCAGGGTCTGAGGTCTCAGGGACTCTGTGCCGCCCCTAGACGTCACAGTGAAGGGATGTCATGGAGAGACTCACGGGTGACCCACCCTGCCCTGACTAAGGATGGCTGCAGAGGGGTAAACATGCATTCAGCTCAGCAGATGTGCCTTTGACTGAAGGAAAGTTCTCCCAGAGGGGTGAACTGCTGGATCCTCAGGAGGGTGGACCCGGGAGGCTGGAGACCTGTCTGCTCTCAAGGGCAGCAGGAGGGGGAAAGACTGTCTTCCTCGGGCTGCCCTTTTCACCTAAAACCTGTGCTGGGACCTCTGAAGGTCTGTTCCTGCGGAGCCACCCAGGACACCACCCCAAAAGTCTCACTGAGGCTGCTGCACTTTCCCTGGGGCCAGCGCGGTTGGAGGCAGCCTGCCCGCTCCCCCAAGGACGCTGTCACTTGAGTGACCAAGCACCCCATCCCATCCTCCCACTTGAGCCCAAGACCCAGTGCTTTCCCAGGGAGGGATAGGGCAGAGCCAGCACCTGACCTGTGGGTGAGAGCAAAACCAGAAACAGAAGCTGAGAGTCTGAGAAAATGCCCAACCCACTGAGCCACACCAGCCAGGGCAGAAAATGCCTTTATTTACTGCCCGACCCATCAGGTTCATGTCTCCACTCTGTTGGTCTGTGAGGTAAGTGGGGCAGGAGCTTAGTTTGAACGTATTAGCCTCTCTCTCTGCACTGGCCAGCTCGACCCGCAGTGTCCATGGTGACAGTGGAGGGTGACAGCAGAAGCTCAGTCTTGGCTTTGAAAATTCAAAAGGTGGGTGTCAAAAACTCAAGTCACACAGTGGATTTGGAAGGAGATGTGATGGGTTAGAGAAAAATGCCCCTTCGTCCCCACTGGGTAAAGATTCTATGGGCCAATGAGGGTAGGGGAAGCAGAGTGTGGGCAGTTCCGGGGTCCCTGAGAAGGAGTTGTGTCTGAAGGGAGGGGGAAGGATGACCAATGGCTTTGGTGGTCGTAGGCTAGAAGACCCCTGGGCCCCATGTTTCCTGGGAACACCCTCAAGGCTCAGAGACAAGCAGGCCACTTGCCGGCCCTCTCAGCAGATGGGCATGAGACAGCCCCACAGAGCTTCCTGAAGCCCAAAGGCTTGCAGGGCCGGGAGCCGGGGTGTCCTCATGTGCCAAGAGCAGGTAGGCCCAAAGAGGCTGCACAGCAGGGAGTGAGGGACCACCACACAGGGGCCAGGCCCACCAATGACCCCCCAGTGACGACCAGGTGGAATAGGGATGTTTTAACAGGAGCTGACGTGGGTGGACTGAGGAAGAAACTCACTATTGACAGCCTCTTCCTCCTCACTGAACTTAACCCCAGGAAAAGATGGGAGGGGAACCCCAAATTGAGATTAATTTCTACCACCTGGTGAAAAGGGCTTCATAATAGACATTACATTCAGTGTTAGAAAAAAAGGGTTTCTTGCAGATTAGAGTTTATGGAGTGAGTTGTAGCTACTGTGCAAGTAACTGATTAATACTTTATGGTTTTGTTATAAATAAAAGATGAAAAAAATTTCAGTGGAATAACACTATGCACAAAAGAAATGCCACTTGCAGCGTTTGACAATTATAGATTTTCCTTCGCATCTTTGAATGCAGAAAGTACAGGGATCTTGCCACAAGCTCAGATCAAATGACTGTATCATTTTCTGAGTGAAACTTATAAAATCTAAGCTCGTGGGTCGGTTGGTCTTTTTGTTTTCTCTATTGTACATCCTCAGTGATCTGAATACAGGGCCATCACTGGGGACTGAGAACCTGCTTGCTGGTGAGAGCTGAGGCCGAGAATGGAGAGAAAACCCCACTCCGACAGGCAGCTCTACAAAGAACAGGCTCCATGGTGCCCCCAGCAGCCCTGAAATGTCCATGCAGGGGGAATAGGAGGGCAGTGGCAACGTTGTGGGAACCACTAAGGCAGTTCTCATGAACAGCCGGGACTCCCAGGAGCTGGGACTCAGAGCAGCAGGTAGTCCAGAAGCCGAAGAATTCAGAGCCCCCGACTAAACCCATGGGCCCCGATGGGGCCCGTCACAAGCCAGGTCGGGGAAAGTGATGTGGGTGGGCATGGAGCAGTCGGCCTGGGCCATCCCAGTGCCTCTGGTGGAGGGGCCTCTAGGCTCGACTCAGCTTTTCTCCTTAACTGCATCATCCCATAAGGCACTGGGCATTCCCGAGGGCTTCCGGGAGCTTAGGCAGGGCAAGGGCATTTAGGGAGGGCTGGAGAAGCCTGTGAGGAAAAGAGAAGGGAAGACGGTGACTAAATGGGGAGGAGAGGTTGCTTTCCAATAGGAGAACTTCAGTCTTGCCATGCGCTGCCAAGTAGGTGGAATCTGCGTCCCCACCCTTCTGCAAACTTCGAGCAAACACGCTCCTGAGCAAAGGTCTGAGACCATGTCAGATTTGCTGAGATGAGTATTAGAAGCTCCCTCCTTTTAGCCTTAGCTCCTACTGAGCAAGAAAATTCCATTTAACAAGGCTTTATTAACTTGCTTCCTTCCAGGCGTGGAATTCCAAGCAGGTGGAAATTGAATTGTGAAAGGGCAGGTCAGTCTCCCCAGAGCACCTGAAGTTGCATCACACTGCCCTTGCCTTTGGCCTGGCCCCTGTGCACCCCACTTATGAGAGGCTCTGTGACCGCGACTGAGAATGGAACAACGTGATGGCCCTGCAGCGAGTTCCGACACTTGTACTTTTCATGGGGCTGTTCAGCTATGAGCTGGGCCACTCCCCATCCTCAGGCTGCCCCAGTCTGAGATCTGGGAGCCCAGAAAGACCCAGGGTCTGGTGCTGAGGCCAGTGGCCCAGAGCAGAACCTACCTGAACCAGAGTCAAACCAGCTAATGGGGGTGGGGGAAGATGAAGGCTGATGCCCCAGCTCTCTTCATGGGCTCCAGGTGTGGAAGGTGGCCTGGGAATGAGGACTCTGATCTTCTCAGGCACTGAGGGCCTCGATGCCAGCAGGGCTGAGTACCAGCGCCTGAAGGATGTCGGAGAGGGACACCACACCCAGGAGATGCTGGTTCTCATCCACTAGCACCAACCGGTGTACCTGCGGGTCCACAGATGTTCAGTAAGGCAGCACAGCCATGTGGCTATGGCAACCAGTGAGGTTGGCATCAAGAATCAGGGGAAAATCAGGGGCGACAACTTGACATAACAGACGGAGCAGGAGAGTGTCTCTTAGAAACCAGTTAAGGGAGGTTCTGACCTCCCTGGGGTGATCAGCTGGCTGTGTGGCCCATGGCATATGGGCCCCATGGACAGGACCAGTTTCTGACCAGTGTGGACATCAAGAACTTGGCCATGAAATAGGACAGGGTCGGTGCCTGATGCATAGGGAGAGCTGGAGCAGTTCGTGAGAAGGATTGGGCCCAGTGTATTGGGAGCATGGGGTACCTGCTCCCGGACAATCCGGTCGATGACTTCGCCCAAGTTGTCTTCCGGCTTGCAGGAAAGAACGCCCTCCAGACACAGGGTCCTCTGCTTCAGTGCTTCTCCCACACTCATGTCTAGGTGGTTGTAGGTTTGCTGGGCAGCCAGGTGCTGGGCAGGGAGGGAAGTGCCCCTTAGTACCTCTTCAACCAGGCTCTAGCTCCACAGATACCAGCCCCTACACACTTGAAAAGGTCCTCCTGGTCCACAGATACCTTTGTGTCTCACACCCACCACCTCCCTGCAGCACACCCAGCTCCCCTCTCTTCCCCACTGACACTTACAATCACATCGAAGCGGGAGTACAGGCCCACGACCTGACCTGCAGGGGTGGCAGGTGGGGTGAGAGAAAGAATAGGTTCAGATCAGAACCAGGATGCTGTGCAAAGCCCTGGGGAATGAACTCCCCAACATTCCCCACCACCGACTCCAGGCTTTAGAGTGAAGCATCAGGCAGCCACTCTGAACCTATTCAGCAAACAGTATCATGGAGAGAAAGACAACCAGACATCACGCCTCCTGGTGGGACCTCATATGAGTACATTGCATCGCCTATGAAATATTCTAGCCTGAATCTGATCCAGCCTTAAACTAATTTTGGGTTTACAGGACACAGGACTAGAGGAACAAGGTAAAGGCCTCCTGTAGAAAGCACACAGGCAGACCTGGAGGTGGGACATTCTATAGGACAACTGACCCAGGCTTCTCATCATCAATGTCATAAAAACTACGTGGGGAGGGAACTGTTTTATATTAAAAGAGCTTTAAGGGACAAAAGAAGCAGATGCAAAGTATAGACCTTCATTGACCCTGGTGTGAAAAAATCAAATGTAAAAAAAAGTTATTCTTGGGGGAAATGAGAATTAGGATTGGATAGTAGATAATATTATTTATAATTTTGTTAGGTGATACAGGAAATAAACATTTTAAGAGATGCAGACTCTAATGTCTAGGGGTGAAATGGCATGATGTCTATAATTTATTTTAAATTACTTGAGCAAAAGAAAAGAAAAAGAACTGATTGTGGCAAGTAGTTAATCCAGGCAATGGATACGTGGGGTTCATTATAGAGCTTCTTTTTCTTTTTCTTTTATCATTTTCATGCATTTGAAAATCTTCATAATCAAAAATAAAATACTCCTTGAGATCTAGCTTCATTATGGCAATTTTGACTTGGAAATCATTTACAACCATGGTTTACCAAAGAAGTGATCTCGTAATTCCTCTGACCCTTTCTCAGAGCAAGAAATTGTGGTCAGACTGGGTCCTCTGGCCCATTTTAGGATGAATTAAAATGAAAAACCTCATCTACTGTTTCAGTATGCTCATTTGATTGCACATAATCCTTTCAAATCATCCTGTTAAGTGGGAGGATGGGTGTTAATAGGATTCCTACTTTACACATAAAGAAACCAAGGCACAGAGAGGCTAAGTAACTGGTCCTAGGCTCAAAGCCCTTGGACACCTGGGGACCCAAGTTGATGCTACATAGACCTCCGCTCCTCACTGTTTCCCCCCACTGCCCCCCGAGCCCCGTCCTGGGGTGGGTACCGTCTTCGTTGACCACGGGCAGCGCAGACACGTGCCGGTCCACAAAGATGTCCAGGGCGGTCAAGACAGGAGCCGTTTCAAGCACCACAGCCAAGTCTCGGAATGTGCCAATGCCCATATCTTGGATGGTTCGGTAGAGGAAGGACGGCCGGGGCAGCAGAGTGCCCTGGTTGGGTTGGGGAAATGTGGTGCCGTCAGGGTGCAGCAGCCCCCCGCGCTCCAGGCTGCCCCCTTCCCCCGCAGTCAGGGTCACCCCGGGCTCACAAAGAGATGCAGGAACTTGAGTAGCCGCTTGTGCGTGATGATGTGGAGCACGTTGCCCGAGACAGGGTCCAGGACTGGCAGGCGGTGGATCCGGTTCTTGATGAGGGTGTAGACGGCTTCGAATAGGCTGTGGGGTAGGAGCAGTGAGCTGAGGCAGCCTGGGGAGAGACACCCCATCCCAGCCACCTGAAGGGAGGACGGGGTGCCAAGTCTGCCGTGTAGCCCTCCCAAGATGCGCAGGTGAGTTCAGAACTGAGGGGTGGGGAAGAGGACGGTACAGAGCAAGGGGACTCAGGTTGGGGATGATTACCTGTCATTGGGAGAGATGGAGACCAGAGGCTTGACGCAGCCTTGAAGGTAGATCTCTGCAGAAAAAGCCCAAATCAGGCCAAGGGAACCGGCTACCCTGCCTTACTGCACAGCCCACCAAAGTGCAACCCCTCCCTTAGGCCCCTGGGCTCCCTGTCACCCTTCCTCTGCTCCCTCCCAGTGCCCATCCTCTCCCTCAGGTCCTTGGCCCCACGATCACCCACACACCCTCAGCCCCTCTCCAGGTCCCCTCCGCCCGCTCACCCCTCCAGCTCTCAATCTTATGTTCTTCAATCTCATAGATCTGGACCTAGGGACAGACAGGACTCTAGAAGTCAGACATGAGCCCCTCGGGCACCAGGCTCCCAGAAATCCCCACCACCCAGCCCAGGGGGTGTCCTCCAGACTCCCAGCCCACTTCTCACCAGGGGGGACCTGTAATATCGATGCAGCACCAAGATGAAATCTGTGATGGTCAGCATCCCTGTGGGTTGGGGGGGAAAAGGGGGTCAGCCTGGGACCTTGTGGTGGGGAGCAGGTTGAGGGCCCAGACCCTCCTCCCAGGCCCTGCCGGTGGCCTGGTGCTGACACGGCAGTGGGAACGGTGGGAGGAGGGGAGGAGGGCAGCTCGCCCTGTGCCTGAGAAATGAGCTCTCCCTTTTCCCTCCAGTTTCTCTCTTCCCCTGACACCCTCCTATTCTCATAATTTCTTCCTTCCCCTTTTCTCTTTTCCTACTTAGCATCCATGACCTGTGACCCTGGGGCACTAGAGCTAGAGGGGTCAGCTGGTCACAACACTTCCACAGGTGGGAAGATCGATGCAGAGACACCTCACAAGGTCCCTCCTCTGAGGGACCCTTCCCCAACACCTCTGCCTCCCCAGCCCCTCCTCACCCACAAAGCTCTGCTTCTTGCTGTCCCATAGAGGTGCTGCCCGGACACCGTTGGCCACCAGGGCGAAGAAGGCCTTCTTGATCTGAGGGCCAGGGAGGACAGTTGAGGGTGAGTCTCTCACTGCTCCTCAGTGGTACCCTGTCCCAACCAGGGTCTCCCTCTATGGGGCTTTCTCATGGGTCCTCCTCCACATGGGCCAGCCTGCCTTCCTCATGTCACAGCACACACCAGACACAATCCTTGCTGGGGACATTTGCTCCAGAGATAAGGCTGCTGATGGCCAGAGGCACTGAGGTGACCCCCTCACCAGGCATGCCAGGGTATGAAAAACTGTTTTCACTCAGAAGTCAGATGTGTACAGACACACACAGTATAATTTTGTTAGTCTAAGTACTAAAGATGTAATTATTTACATAGAATTTACAAAATATTTTTCTCTAAATAAATTTTACATTGACTCATTTTGGCCTCAACCTAAGCAATGCTGTCGAAACATGCTGGTTGTATTTCTAATGCAGATTTTAAAAAATAGAAAGCTACTAATACAAATATATTCATTCTTATGTCACTAGAAGAAGATCATGGACTGAGGATAACACACATACCATGCTTTGGAAAATGCTGCTTTACTATACATGAAGGTAAGAACGGAATTATAAGCACTACTTAGCTCAGCCTAATGGAAGAGCAGGGACCAGAGTTCATCTTATTTATCTGGTGCCGAGAGCCCCTGCTCTTTGTCCTAAACTATTCTGCAGTATCTTCCACATACATAGTTCAGGATGTGCAAAGTGCTCTTACCTATCCTTGGTTGTCCCAGGAGTCCTTTGAAACTTGTAGGGCAAAGTAGCCATTCCTACTCCCATTATAAAGATGAGAGAGGTAATGTGACCGACCCAAGATCCTACAGATACTAAGTGGCACAGCTATAATGACAGAGAGTAGCAGCCCTCCCTACACTGGTCTCCATGGTGCCAAGAAAGAGCTCAGGAACCGGACATGCAGGGGGGCCTGGCCAGGCAGGGTATCCTGGAAGGTGTGAGTGGTGGTTGCAGCCCCGTGAGGATGGAGGTGGGCAGAGCCGTGGCCTCACCTCCAGTGTGGTGTCGAAGACGACCAGCTTGGAGCTGGTTGCCATGGCATCGTAGCAGGTGTGCTTCTGCATGAAGTGCATGTAGACCTGGGCCCCCGGCTTCTGCAGTTCATCATCCCAGCCCTGCCTGGGTAACGGGGCCTGCGGGGATGGGCACGGGGCAGGCCTCTCCTCCACCAGGCTGAGCTCATACCTGCAGGCTGCCGTGGTTGGGACCTCTTTGCCCGGCTCCAGATCGTCTGTGCTGGAGCCAGGGGCTGAGGCTGCACACTCAGAGGGGAGGATGTCCCAGGGAGCAGCCTGGGCCAAGGGTGTGGCCTTGGGGAATGTGGCCTCCAGCCCAGTGGACTCGGGAGCTGGCCTGGCTTCAGGACCTGTGTGAGGGGGAGAGGACAGTAATTCCATTGTCTGAAATACTTTGTTATCTGCTGTCTCAGTTTATCCTCACAGCAGCCTTGGGAAGCCTGGGTTTTGTGGGCCCCATTTTGCAGATGAGAGAGCTGGGTGTCAGGGAGTCACACAAGATAGTGGCTCTGTCCCAAGTAACCCATGTTGGGTCCCTGGCTCTGCAATGGGCTAGTCCTCTTCCATGTGGGGAGACTGAGGCTACAAGAGGAGGATTGGGTCCAAGTCTGTGTTCTGGAAGAATCAAGGGCAGAGCCTAAACCCCAGGCTTCTGGGACTTCCCACTGTGTGCCCACTCCCCATTTCCCCCCAGAACTGGCCTTGGCCTCACCTTCCCCCAGGCCTGGCAGGTCCTCTTCCTCCACAGCCTCCTGCCTTGTCCATCTTGAGGCCTTGGCCCCCCGTTTCCCATGGCTTCTTTCTGATCTGGTGGTCATGGCTGGTGAGGGCCATGAAGGGCTATTTCCTCGCTCTAGGAAGCTCAGCTCTGGAAGGGGGAATGGGGCCTGTTTGGTTAATAGGGAGTAACGTAACAGAATCAATTAAAATATGCTAGTAATACTATTTAATATTTGCAAACTTTCAAAGGGCTTTTCTCTGACATTTTCTTATTCAAACCTCATAGTAATCTTATAAGGGAGGCATTATTACCATTCCTAGTTTACTAATAAGGGATTTGGGATTACAGAGGTTAAAATATTTGCCATAAATCACACAGCTACTAAGTGATAAAGTCAGAACCAGGGCCTAAGTCTTCAGACTACATAGATCCACTTTCTCTGCTTTGGAAAGGGGAAGGAGGAAGTGAGGAAGGAGGAAGAAGAAACAAAAAGGAACAGAAAAGAAAAAGGAGAAAGACAAAAGCCAGGCTAGTGGGGTGGGCGAGATTGAGGGCCCAGAAAAAAGGGGCCGGTCCTACCAGGAGGGGCCACCCCACCTACCTTGGTTCTCAGGTCCCACAGGACTGCTCCAGGATGGGGTCTGTGGGGAGAAGAATGTCTGAAGGGGTGGGAAAAATGCCCTGTGTTCCAGAACACAGGTCTGTCCTTTCCCACAGTGCCCATGTGAGCACATACACACACACCCACCTCACAAACACGCACAGACATATACACACATAAATACCTACCCCCCCACACACATAAACACACACACCCATACACAAATATTTATACACACTCAGAAACACACATACTCAACCGTTCCCAGACACAGAACCACATACACTCACCCAAGGAATATATATACACAGACACATACTCACATACGTAGAGAAAATCCAGGTCAGATGCACACACATGCGCACACACATTCACACAATGTGTTGTGTCCCCAGCTCATGGACTCCCTGGAACCCTGGTACCATGCGCAGTGCGTGCTCCATCTCGGGCTCCATGCGGCCAGCGGGACTAATGGAGAGCGAGTGCTGGACGATGAGGCTGGGCAGCACTATTCTGGGCCTGGCCCCTGGCACCCCACCCTCCCGGATCAGTTTCTCTCTGGGTGTCAGACAGCTGGGAGGGAAGGGTCCACCCACTCAGCTCAGCAGCTCCAGCCCAGCAGTCTGGGGGCGGGGTGGGGAGGAAAGCGGCAAACTGGAATCTTAATGTCTGGTCCTGGGCTGCCTCCCGGACCCCGATGTAATGGAGGTGGCTTGGAACAATGTGGGGGCACTGAGGTTAGGAGGGGGTGAGCTCTGTGTCCTGGGTTCCTTCTCTGAAGGGCTCTCTCATCTTTTTCAGGCCCCAAACAAGGGGAAATGGAGGCAGGTTGAGCTTAACTTTCTTCCTTGTACAAACTTCAGTTGTGGGTGGTGCTGGAATTAGAAAGGGCAAGTTGCAGCCAGCTGGGAGGCCGGGGATATGGGTTTGTGGGTGGTCTCGGGAGAGTGGCCAATATGTGTCTAGATGTCCCCATCTGAATCCTAGGAGCCTGTCCTCTCTCTGGTGGAGGATTGGGAAGGTTCGGGCAGGTGGGGGGAGCTGTGATGATCGCCTTGAGCGTGTGCAGTGGGCTTGAGGCCTTGAGGCCTACACTTGTCCTCAGGGTGAGAGACACCTGTTTCTACCTGTGGTTTGGAGGTAGATCCAGGTGTGCAGCAGCCCCAGCCCCCTCATCCTGCTGTGTTTCCTGTCCCCACATCTTCTTGTGCCAACGGGATCCCAGCCTGGCTCTGGTGGTTGCCCATCCCCCTTCCTTGGCATTCCTGGAGCCTGAGTCAATGTCCAAATCAGAAATGCTGACCCAGCTGCTCCAGCTGTCCTCTCTCTCTGCCCCTCCCTTCCTCTCTTTCTTTCAGTTTCTTCCATCTCAGTCTCTGGCCCTGGAGTAGACGCTCAGTAATGGATTACTGGGTTTCTTGCTGAATTCGTTGAACATATTTCCCATCATTCCTCAAAGCCCCTGTCCAGCCTGGGGAAGGGGTAGGGGTGGAGGAGAACAGAGCAGGGAGGGCAATCTGCCCATCCATGTGTGTCGTGGGTAGTGCAAGGGTGAGTGCAGTTCTCTTTCCACAGGATCCCTGTGGCCTGTTCCTGTCTGGAACTTCTAAGGCACAGCTAATGGGACACGTCAAATGGTAGAAAGATCAAATGGACCAGTTCTGGAGCTGTGTGATGCATTAGACCTGGAAAAACCCCACCCCCTTATGCTCCCCAGGTGATGCTCACAGGCAAGCCAGATACACAGCAGGCTCAGCTGACACCATTGCTTTCTCCTGCAATACTTGACTCTCCCCTCCACCTCAGCCATGGTCCACCTACAGGGGCAGTAGCAGGGGCCCCTTGGGAGAAAGTCTTCTCTGATTGCATCACCCTCACTGCACTGGTCTGATGGTGAGTGTTCTGGGGACACTTTTCAGTGTGCATTGGGTTTGCATTTACGTAACTATTCACATGTGAGTATCTTTTATCTCCAAGTAAACAGTGGGCACCTTGATGACCAAATTTGCTGGCTGGATGTGATGGAAAGCCTATTTGGGGGTCAGATGGACCCAATTAAAATTTATGTTCTGGAGACTTCTGGCCAAGATGGAGGCCTAAACTGACACGCTCCATCTCCCTCCACAACTAAGAAGGAATACAACTACCGCAAAACCAGAAATAACCAGAAGTTCCAGAAAATAAATGTAAGTCTAATGTATGAAGTTATAAAGAAGTGGTGCTCATCCAGATGGGTAGGAAGGGTGAAGCCAGGGTGGAGAGATGAAGCTGTGCTGGCAGCAGCGGCAGCAGCAGTGAGGATGGCGGGATAGCAGTAAGCACAGAAAGCCGTATTTAAGGGGAGGCGAGAAGTGCCTGGGGAGCACCCCCAGCTGCAGACCAGACCCATCAGCTAGCAATTCCAATGCCGGGAAAGGCAGACCACCATTGCCTTGGACTGTGAGGCTTGGAGGGGGTGGGGATGGAGGAGGAGGCTCCCGGTCTCTCAGTGGAGAGTGAACAGCAGGAATCCATCTTGGAGCCCCGCCCCCACAGAAAACATCACGGCATGGTGAGAAGGGTCACCTGGGTGTGATGAGTGCACAGGGCTCTGCCCCCTATAATGTAGGAGGTGTGACAGCCCCACCCAGGAAGCAAAGGTAAACACAAAACTGTCAGGTTGGCACAGATCATGATAGAGATCCCGGTGACACAGCTGACCAGACAGCAAATATCTAATCTAAGGAAGCAGCAGATAGGAAATCTTTCTGAGGCACAGTTCAGAGCTTTGGTTATAAAAATGCTTACAGACATAACAGCAGATCTTAAACAAAACGGAGAAGGAATGAAGGCTAGTCCTGCTGAAATGAACAAAAACACATATGAAACTAGTGGTGAGGGAAAGAAAACCAGAAATCAAATCAACAAATTGGGACATAGGGAAGGAACAAACAGTCAGCCAGTGCAGAAAGAGGAAACAAAAAGTGAGGAACATGAGGAGCGGCTCAGAAACCTATGGGACAACTATAAGCAGGCCAACATCTGAATCATAGAGTTGCCAGAAGGTGAAGAAGAAGATCTAAAAATTGAAAAATTATGTGAAAAAATAATGAAGCAGAACTTCCCTAACTTGGGGAAGGAAATAGACTTACAGGTCCAGGAAGTACAGAGAGTTCCAAATAAACTGGACCCAGGGAGAACCACACGAAGACACATTATAATCAAAATGTCAAAAATTAAAGATAAAGAGAGAATCTTAAGAGCAGCAAGAGAGAAGAGAATTGTGTACAAAGGGGTCCCAATAAGACTCTCAGCTGATTTCTCAAAAGAAACTCCGCAGGCAAGAAGGGACTGGCAAGAAATATTCAAAGTGATGAAAAGCAAAAAACCTACAGCCATGATTACTCTATCCAGTGAAGTTGTCATTCAGAATAAAAGGGCAGAGAAAGTGCTTCCAGGACAAAGTAAAACTGAAGGAGTTCATTAGATCCAAACCACTATTATATGAGATGTTAAAGGGACTTGTTTAGGTGAAAGAGGATCAAAACTATGAACATTAAAATGAAAACTGCATCACAACCACCACCAACAGAAGGTAGGGAACCAAAACAAAGGCAGACTAAGTAGGCAACAAGAGTAGCAAAAGAATTATAGGATAGGGGAACATTATGGGGGGAGGTCAGCGGAGAGGGGGAAGAGGAGAAAGGGAGGGGGATAATGCAGGAATTAAGAAGCACAGCAGGAGGGAATGGAGAAGACAGGAAGAGGTTGAGAAGAACTATATGCACAACCAATGGTCATGGACTAAGCAGAGGTGGGGGGACAACTGGAGGGAGGGGGGTCACTGGGTGGAGGGGAACAAAGGGAAAAGAAATTGGGACAACTGTCACAGCATAATCAATAAAGCATATTAAAAAAGAATTTATGTTCTGCTGTTTGCCTACCATATGAACTTGGCGTGCATAACTCCCTTTCTCTGAGTCTGTTCCTACAAATGTAAAATGAGGATTACAACATTAGGTGCCAGTTGCCTCCCAAAATCTATATTTCTCTTCTCCCTTTAGTAATAGAATCAGTTGAATTACAGCTGGAATGACTGCCTATCATAAACACAAGTTCTTAACCTTCCTTGAAGCTAAACATGGCCTTGTGACTCAACTTGGCTAATGTAATATGAGAGGAAGTGATGTGAGCAACTTCCAGGCCAGGACTTAAAAGAAAGAAACATAAGTTCGTCTCTTCCTCTTGACTGGAATGCGAATGTGATGGCAGGAGCTAGAGCAGCTATCTTGTACCCAAGATGAAAGATGTTTATTAAGCATTTCAGAGTTACCTTGCAAGATTTGGACTGTCAACAGACTGGTACTAAGAAAATATATAAATTTTCTTGTTTAAGTCATTTAAATTGGGTCTTCTTTACAACAACCAAACACGTTTACTAACTAATGCAGAATTTGGTATCTGGAAGTGGCATTGCTTTAGAAGTCTAAAACAAGTGTCATTGATTTAGACTGGACAGCAGATAGCAAAGAAAAACACTGTTTGCTGGTAAGCTGGTGACCATTGTTATGTTAGAGCAAAACCTAAGACATGTCTGTCACCTATGATGCCTTGAGAGGTGAAGCATATGCTATCAGCATGTAAACACTCACTGAAACTGGCCTGAAGCCCTGCAATTGTCAGTGGGTGTTGGCAGCTGCTTGCTGCTACAAGCAAAGTCCTACAAAAGAGATGCACTCAGGGTAGTTCTAAGAGGTAGTCTGAAGGAGGCTGGCTTAGCAAGGGCTGTACCAATGGTCCCAAATCTTTCTCAAGCACACCGTGTTCAGCAAACAGTGCAAGCCAGCCCAGTGGGCAGAATAAGGGCATTCCCTCCACAATCAGGTGTAGATTTGTTTCGGATAGCCTCAAAATAGCTACTAGCAGTCCAGAGTATTCAAGCATACAACTTATGTCTATGAGACCATTGGCTGTGGTTATTCAACTAGGAAGCCACTAGGAAGACTTCGAAGATTTTGAGGCTTCTGTATTCACGAAGAAACCACAAATCTGGTCAGCAAATCCTGGTTTGACACCCCCACCGCCAGTTATTCCCACTCCCCCTTTTCTGCACCAGCAAGAAGAGGGCAGTGGAAGTTGTAATGTCTGCAAGAAGGCAGACACGTTCTTCAGTGCGGCTGCAGGGGTTATCGGATAGAAAAGCTCCCAGGGGGCAACGCCAGACACCACAGAGCAGGGTAGAAAGGGGAGATCTTCCCAGACAACAGAGGCAGGGCTGGCCTGTTGCACTGCCTAATGTACTCCAGGGCTAGAAAGCAGCTTTGCGATTCCTTCCCAACTGGATTCAGTAACTGTTGAGATCCAGTGACTGCCAGGTGTTTGCCATTCTTTCTTGTTGAGTGGATTTTTTTTTCAATTACAGTTTACATTCAATATTCAGGTGTACAGCATAGTGATTAGACAATCATATACTTTACAAAGTGTTTCCTCCTGATATTTCAAGTACCCACCTGGCATCATGCATAGTTATTACATTATTATTGACTACATTTCCTATGCTGTACTTTACATCCCCATGATTATTTTATAACTACCAATCTGTACTTCCCAATCTCTTCACCTTTTTCACCCAGTTCCCCAACCCTCCTTCCCTCTGATAACTGTCAGTCTGTTTTCTGTATCTGTGAGTCTATTTCTGTTTTGTTTGTTCATTTATATTGTTCTTCAGATTCCACATGAGTGAAATCGTATGGTATCTGTCTTTCCCTGACTGACTCATTTCACCTAGCATAATCCCCTCTACGTCCATCCATGCTGTTGCAAATGGTAAGATTTCATTCTTTTTTATGGATGAGTAATATTATCCTTGCATGGATGTTTTAATTGAGTTTATCCTGTTCCTTCTCCACTGTTGTCTATGGGGAATGGGAGGGCAGGATCACCTGCCTTTTGGTTTATAAGTCACTACGGCATGAGGACCTCATCCACACCTGGTCCCTCGGAAGTCCTGGGCTCTGGGCTGGTGCTGCGTCTGGTTGGAAGTCTGACTCAGTCCCTTTGAGGGGTTGCTAAATGTGCTCTTTGTAAGGGGTAGACAGACGTTGGACTCTGGCAAAGCAATATCTGTTTTCCCTTCCTTCTTCCTCAACTAGTAAATCCCCACAATTTTAGCTAAGGACAAGATTGTACTATTTCCCCGCTTCTTATGCAGATAGAATGGTCATGTGACTAAGTTTGGCCAATGGAATCTGAGCAGCAATGTTATATGCAACCTTTAAGGGTACCCTTAGAAGGAAGGGGTTGATTTCCCCCTTCCTACTGACTAGAATTAAGATATGATGGTGGGAGCTGAATCAGCCATTTGGACCTAATGGTGGAAGCTGCAGGTTGAACACGCTAGAACCTCCCACTCCTGTGCTGGCCTGCCTACCTCTGGACTGTTATGTTATAAGGAGAAATACACTTCTATGTTGCTTAAGCCACAGGCAAATGGAACCTTTGCTACAGCAGCCAAACCTCTCTCTCACTAGAGGATTTACATTGCAGGATTGGGGTAGGGTTAGAAATTACAAGTGTCTCTAATGATGCTTCACATTTATGCAGTGCTTAGTATCTACCAGATGCCACAAAACAGTGTGTGCAGTATCCCACGTGGTCCCTCCCAATCCTATGTGGTAAATATTTTTATTATCATTAGTTTACAGATGAAAAAAATCAGGTCACGAAGAGATTAAGTAACTTGATTAGAATCTCAAAGGGAGTGAGATGGAGCCGAGTCAAACCCAGCATTTCTGGACTCTAGCGTCACACTTTTAACCACTAAGTTTAATGTAAATAAGGCACAAGCCTGGCATGTCACATATGCTCAGTAAGTGGTTACTAAAATTATTACCTTGCCATCTGCTTCGAGTCCTCTTAGACCTCCAGCAACGAGGCTCTGAGGGCAGGCAGGCAGGCAGGCACAGCAGAGGGCTCTTTATTAGTCATCTTGTTGCGGCACCAATGTTGGAATGGAGGGGAGCGCCAGCTGGGGACAGACTCCAGCATTGCTCAACACTAAAACCATAGCGCTTTTCTGGTCATGAATAAGGAGCTCCCTTTCCTCCGAGAGCTCCCACACCTGCTCTTACTGCCACCCCAGCCCTCCCATCCTCGCTGGCAGGGCAAGTCCGCAGAAGGTACTGGCTTTGGTTGGGAAATAAATACTCCTTGGGTGTTTGGTTTTAGTCTCTGGTCATGGTATCTTATTTCTTGAAACCCAATTTCTTGGCTTGCTCTCAAAACAGGGTATGATAAGGACACTGTCCCCTGACCCTAGAATGAATTTGGCTGCCATCTCTGGGTAGCTTATTTGTCTGGGGCATGGGGTCAAGATCCTCTTTTAAGGGGTATTTTTTTTATTAGAGAAACAAAAACAGCTTGAGGGGGCCCAGGAAGTAACCTGGATGAGACCCATTACTGGCATGTCCTAAAAGGGGTTCTCTGTGCCAGAGTGGTCAGGAGGCAGTGACAGCAGCCATCACATCAGTCACCCAGATGCTCCAAGTCCCATCCTGTCTGTGAGCGGCTGACACCGAGCAGCGTCGGAGCCAAGGTTCCCAGAACCTGGACAGACTTAGCATCTTCTGAATGTAACTTAGTCTGCCCTACATTACTGAGCCCTTTTCTGTGGGCTGTTGGAGATTGACATGGGCAGATGCTGCTTTCATCTATCCAGTATCCCTTTTACCCTCTTGCTTGGCAGCCCCCTGAGTTTTCTTTTAGGGAACCACAGTTTCTCCAGTCTCAGGGCATGTGGTTTTCTGAGGGCCTTAACTATGGGTTCCAGGAAATATACCTCTGATTCAGGCTTATCCAATCAGCACATCATAGTCCCCTGGCCACAGTGGGGGGCCGGGGGGATTGACTTAATTAGTTCCATAGGGATGAAGCCAGGGACTTCTGCTAGAGCTAATGAGAACTCTTTCCCACTGGATATGGAGCTGTGAAATGTGTGGGGATCCTGCTACCATGCAGAGTGGAGCTGCCTGAGGATGAAGATGAAACAGAGGACAAAAGCCACAATATGTTGAGAAAGACAAGGTCCCCGTGACATTCACTGCACCCCAGATCAAACTGTACCTGGAGACCTACCCTTGGGTTTTTCAGTTACATTAACATAATTTTTTGTTTGTTGGTTTGTTTCTTTTGTTTAATGCAGTTTGAGACAAATCTTCTGTCACCTGCAATGGAAAGAGTTCTGATACCAGAGTTAAAGAAACAAGACCTAGACACCTTCCAAGGCTTTTGGGAGTGGTGTTCAGTCACTGCACTTTCCCAAGAAAGAAATGCACATTCGAAAAAAATTTGGAATAAGTCACCAGGGTGACAAGGAGGCCAAAAAGGTACTTGGAGAAAATACAGTAAAAGATGAATTGGAATGACACAAGGTTAATGAAGGAAGGCTTCCTAAAGAAGGTGGATTTGGATATGGAAATAATAATCATGACAATAGCAACTATTTACTGAGCCCTAAATATGTGCTGGGCACTGGGTGAAACAATTTGCATATGTGGCAGGGTGATGTTTTGAAATACTAACCAAATTGAGGGATACTTCCTTCTACCATGTAGCCTTATTCTCGTGCCAGCTTTGGGTTTCCTTGTTTATTGCCTCAGGGAAGAGCTGATGCATGCAGAGAGGAAAAAAAGCCTCCGCTAGTGTTTAAGCTTCAAAAGTGAGGTCTTCTGGGAGGAAAGGGAATACCTTTGGCTTAAACAAGAGATTTGGAAGTTTTGGCAGGCTAGGTTATTCAGAAAATGTATTCCACTAAAAACAACTAAAAATGCTGAATAAAATATGAAGAGCATTTTCTTGAAAGCACTAAAAGGACAAGATAGTAATGACTTAGTAGACCATCTGAAAGAGCAATAGGCATACAGTGAAGTTAGGGAGAAAAAAAGTGTCTTTGCTCTAGGGCAACTGCCACTTCCAATAAGAACCATGTGGGGTAATGGGGGCCCAGGACCCATACAGGTTGGGAGTACAATAGGAAATTCCATCTGTAAAAAGCTGGGATCTCCAAAGAACACACCACCAGAGTAAGTGCAATTCATTAGCAAACTAGCTCTTAGATTGATGCGTAGTCAAGGTTTTCCTCATCTGAATGGTTCAGAGAGTATCAGACCTTGATCTTGGCTTAAGGTGGTCCTAAATTATTAATGACCACAGGTGCCTAGCTGAACTAAACATAAATGTTCTCTGCGGAAAGTTATCGCTTCCAAAGCCACAAGCTATTCCAACAATATCCACCACATAATTGAAAATAACTAGAATACATAAGGAAACTAGGAATCATGAGCAAGAGCCAGCAGAAAAGACAACAGGACCAAGTACCTACTCTCACTTCCCAAACCTCAGCCTTATATGAGTACTCAGGAACTTAAGCACCACCCCAGAGGAGTTGAGGAGATCCTGAATTAATTGAGATTGAACTTCCCAGAGGGCAGGCTGTGTTAGGATGATTTCAGATACATGTAACAGAAAACTCAATTCAGATTGGTTTAAACCAGATGGAGATTCATTGGTTCACTTAAGAGGGTATCCAAGAGCAGGTTGGGCTTCCAGTTAATTTAATTTAGTGACTCAGATATATTTTCCTTTGATTCTCTTAGCTCAGATTTCCTCCTGTGCCAACTTCAAGTACTGAGGTGGCAGTAGCAGTTCTGGGCCCCTTATTGATGCCCAATAATATTCAGAGACCATCTTTTTCTATACTTTCTTCTAAGAGAAGGAAATATATTTCAAAAGCCCTCAGGAAATCTCTCTTTCTATCTCATTTGCCCAATGTGGGCCATGTGCTCATATCAGAACCACCACCCAGAGAAAATGTTTGACTTAGACTCATCAGCACTTGTCCTTGACTAAGGTCAGTTCTCCCAATTTCATGGCTACTATGAAATAAGGAGGAATGGAGCGGACATCACAGAACAACCACAACTACAATCCTCCCCTTTAGTTGACCAATATTCATACATAACCTCTGTGCTATGTTACACACAACCCCCAGACATTCCCAAGCCTAATAAAATGCACTCCGGCCCTTTTAAAAAGATACCACCCAAATTTCATCCAATTCTGTATCCAGGTGCAAGCCCAGGATCTCTGAGAGATGCAAAGGCCTCTCCATCTAGTCAGGTATGCGCACCAGGATTTAAAAGAAACCAGGTGGAAGAATAAGGTGGTTGTCTCTTGTTACGTGAGCTTGGAAAACTGAGCTTCGGTGTCTTCATGTATTCGATGATAATAATCATGTCTTCTGTGCAGCTTGTGATGCTGATTTAAAATAAGTAAATGACAAAAAGAAAGCCATGTGAGCTGTGTGTATTCATATCTTACCTGCTGATCATAATAAATGTGCCACAATTGCAGCTTATATGCCACAATCCTGGTGTTACGGAGAGAAGGGGGTTCTTTCACGTGGCACCTTGGGTGTAAAACCCAACAACTAGTGTTGAGGAAAACAGGTCTTTATTTACAATATTCCAACCTGGGGAGGATGGTGAGCACTTCAGCTCAGAGCCCTGTTCTCCCACAGGACCCAGCACTTCCCTTGCTCCCCAAAAAGCTAGAAGCCAAAAACATGCCCAGAAGTTCCCCATCCCTTATCTGTCAGCTGTCTCCTTCAGGATCTGGAGTACGATGACATCAGCCTCCGTATAACAGTCCAGGAAAACATGTGCTGTGCTGCACTGGATCATGCATGGTTCTCCCTTTGCCCTTTCAAAGCTGCATAGTATTCTCTCTTCTCAAAACTTCATGGAGAACCTCCCCTAAAATGTCTGCTGCTTATTTTTAAATCCCTAACTGCGTCCTGTGACACAGTGGGCATGGTAACCAGTTCTGACCATTTACAGAACCTTACACAGGCTCTGTGTGCTCTTCCTGTACCATTCTGTGGTTTAAAACCCCTCCCATCTTCCTGGGGCCTTGGGAGTATCAAAGCCATTTGTGTAACAAAGACACTAGCCACTAGCCACAGGCATGTGAAGGTATCCTGAAAGCTGTTTCCTTTTCCCCATCCCCCAACCCGCAGGCTCTGGGGATTTTTTGAGACCCCCACTCTGTAACACTGGAGCTCAAAATTAAACCCCTTTGATTAGCAAAAAGACCTGCTTTGTTCCTCTCTGGGACTAACCCCCTCCTCCCAATTTCTTCTAGGAGTTTGAGTATGTTCCACACATAGTCAGAGCTATCACGCTTGGCTGCAGTCCCACTGCCTTGTTCCCCTCTGCTCTTGCCACCCTTCTCTCCACTGGCTGAGGCCGCCCTACTACCCACACCACTGTTTGTGCCATTTCTCTATTCCTCTGGTCACAGACCTCTGTGGCTTCTGTCTCCCTCTTTGGCCAACAGAAAGGTCTATATAGACCATTAGATCAGCTACGTATTTCAAAAGGTGTTCTCACAGAGCCGAGCTGCTGGCCCCTAGTAATGCCTTTCCTTCCTTTGTATCAAGCTTTCTCCTTCCCAGTCTCAGGGCGTGGAGTAAGTACCAATTATTGTCTAGAGCAGACTCACTTCCCACCTGGATTCACAGCATCCTGCAACATCCTGGCCCTACTGCCCAGTATAGCCTCTTTTGCTGGATTCCACCACCCTCTCCCAGGCACACAGTAACTTTGCCTTAGGGCCCATTAGAGCTCAGGGTCTCTCTCTCTCTCTCTCTCTCTCTCTCTCTCTCTCCTTCTCCTTCTCTCTCTCCCTCTCTCCTTCTTCAGAAAAATTCCAGTCCACAAACTGCACATGTTTAAATGCTAATAATAGGCCAAGTTCAAGTTTTCTCCTTCAGAACCCCTGGGTAGCTTGCAAACTCAAGTGGACATCTGTCCCAAGAAGTCCTAGCTTACCCAGTGGCCACAGAGAAGCTTTGAGAAGTGTCTGGGCCTCAACAGAGCTCCTGCTCTGCTCAGCTAAGAGACATTGCCACACTAGCTGTGTGACTTTCAGCAAATCATTTGCTTTCTCTGAGCCTTGATTTCCGCATCCCTAAAACAGCTAAAACAGTGCTGAGAGGGAAATTTACAACACTAAATACTTCCATTAGAAAAGGGGGAAAGAGAAAGATGGGAGAGATTTTTTTAGCTGTATAGAAATATATCCAGGACACATTGTTAAATAGAAAAAGCAAGATGCAGAGCACTGGACATAGAATGGCAACTGTTGTATAAGAAAAGGGGACTAAATATGCATTTGTATGTCTCTATCCTGCCCAAAGAAACATTGGCAGGATACATGAAACAATAGAAGTGGTTACCCTGAGGGTATGTAGCAGAGTGATATGCTTGGCCTCTCTGCCTGTCTCTTGTTCAAGCCTGCTTTGTTCCCATGGCATTCAGGCTAGTAGCTTCTGCTTAGTCTTGCATATAGACATGCTACTCATCAGAGGAATTCTGCTTTCAGCTGCGGAGATAAGAGAAGTATGTATTGTTTAGCAAAGATTTGCAGGAATCTCGGGCTGCACTCACGCCAACTAGCATGATCTTTCTCAAATCCTTGCTAGCACCCAGAGGTCTGCAGCTGTCCATCACCTCTTGTCCCTCCCATCCTCCCTTCTCTTGACATAAAAGAAGCCTGAACTCTGTACTTTCTTAAGATGGTTTTGAGGTACCACTAGGGCTTCCATCTTCTCAGTTGGCGCCTTCTCAATCAGTAAACCTTTCCTTAACTGCAAACACGGAGAACATTTTGAGTGTTGGTCTTTGGAAGCATAGACTTCAGACCAGTAACAGATTGGCAGAAAATGGGCTGGGGGATGGGGAGGAAATAGAGTGGGGTAGATGGGAACAAGGTGGGAGTAAGTTTTCTGTGCATATTTTATTACATTCCCCTGATTTTTTGGACCTTCTAATGTGCAACCCATTCAAAATAACAAAAACATTAAAATGTAAAATATAAAGATAAAAACAAAAAATGATGCATAATCTTCCTACCAGATAATCCCCATTGACATTTAAAAATATAATTCACACGCAGTGTTAGAAAATTCCAAAGCAGTATACAGAGGTATAAAACTGAAAAGTGAATCTCCCTTTCCTGTAGTCCCAAAGGTAGCCCCCTGTTAAGGCTTTCTGTATTTCCCTCAAGAAATTTACCTCTTACAGGATTTATCCTGATGCACCCTGTTCTTGTTTTCTTCATGAACAGTATGTCTTGAACCCATCAGTATATGTAGAGAGTTTATATTTTATGATATTTGCTAGAATGTAGATGACTTTTTCCCTATTGGTGGACATTTAGGTTGTTTCTAGTTTGTTTGCTTTTTTACTATTACCAGTAATATGCTAATGAGCTGCCTTGTTTAAACATCTTTTTTTTTAAGTTGTTTATTTGTTTTTAGAGAGAGAGGAAGGGAGAGAAACATTGAGGTGAAGGGTTAACCACAGCCCAGGCATGAGCCCTGACCAAGAATGAAATTGGCAATCTTTTGCTTTGTGAGATGATGCCCGACAGACTGAGCCACAACGGTCAGGGCTTGTTTAAAGATCTTCAAATGACAAATTCATTTTGAATTTAGATGAGGTAAAAATGAGGTATTTGAGTCTTCTGTAGAACATGATGCCACATTTCTTTTCCCCAAGTATTTAAAAAAATTTTTTTTGTAAGGAGAGAGAGAGAGCCGATGAAAGAATCTAATCTTCAACACCCACCCAACAGTGTAGGCCCCAGAGAAGGTGGTGCTGGAATGAAATGTTACCTTTGAATACCAGCCAGTTAGTCTCTAACTGTTACTAGCTCAGAGAGATAAAGTGCTTTGCCCCAAGCCAGCTGGGACACCGCTAGCCGGGCCCCTACGCAGAGCTCTCTCTCCTGAGCGACCCTGTCCCTCCATCAGTCTGTAGGATCGCCCCATCTCTGAAGCCCTCACTTTTCCTGTCTCACTGTGGCTCTTTCTGGTGGTCTGAACGTTGCTTTGAATCTGCTCCTTAGGGTCTGCTGCCCTCTGCTGGCCGCAAGGATTCACCACAGTCGTCACAGGATTCTGGACCTGCACTCACCTTTGAGCTCATCCATTTCCACCCCCACTGTCATATGGGGAAACTGAGGCAGCAAGTGCGGAAGTGACTTGCTTAAGAATGCAAAGCCAATCAGCTCCTTAACCGCCAGCATGGACCTTCTGGCCCTTCTTCCACCACTGTCTCCAGCGTACCTTTGTTGGAGGGAATGAAGAAGACATAGGACGGGTCCGACTGGACTCTTCCACACATACCCCCAGGGACTCTCTGGAGCTCCCTGTCAAGCAGGCAACCCATGGATGGGAAGGAACGAATGTTAGCTGAATGTGGCTGTGCTTTGGGCAGTGACCCTGTCACTTTCTCTGGGACTCCTCATTTCTCTCTTAGAGCATGGATGGGTGTGACAATGACCTCAGCATAGGCTCTGCTTCCCCAGACACATCCTTTGCAGCCCCTTCACCGATTTTACCATATCCATGGACCACCCAGACTATAATTTATCTAATACTTTTCTTTAGATTGTGTCATTTTTAACTTAAAGGCCCAACCTTGACCAGTGCGACTTAGTTGGTTGGGCATTGTCCTGTGAAGCAAAAATTCCTGCAAAGTGAAAAGTCACTGGTTTGATTCCCGGTCAGGGCCCATGCCTGGGTTGTGGGTTCCGTCCCTGATGACACCACGGTCAGGGCGTGCTAGAGAGGCAACTGATGGGTGTTTCTCTCTCACGTTGATGTTTTTCTCCTTCCCTTCCCCTCTCTCCAAATAAATAAATAAATAAAAGCTTTGAAAACTATTTTAACCTTAATGGTCCAAGGAAATGCATCACCTTCGCCTGGGTGATAACATATAGATGTACTTGGTTCCCAAGGAATTGTCTTGGAATCCTGTTGACTTCTTTTGGTGCAGGAAAAACGTGATCTTCACCCTGAGTTCTTCACTTTAAAAAACAAGTATTGCTAGAAAAGAAGAACCTGGTATCTTTCAGACACTGATCTTTTTTTTTTAAGCTATTTTATCTTTTATTGATAGTCCAATCACACCACTATTATTACTACCAGTTCTAGTAACACTTCTTAGACACTTAACACACAGCAATTCAATTAATCCTCCTAAGAATCCTATGAAGTCACAATTCCTATTTACACAGAGGAAACCGAGATGCTCAATATTTATTTAAGAGTTCATTCTCTTACCCTGATTTTAAATGCCACCTTTACCATAAAGTGAGTTGCCATATATACGTAACTCTTTTTTTTTTAAGTTGGATTTTGTTTTTATTTTTTAGACTCAGTTGTTGATAGTTGCAAGTTTGTTGTCATTTTAATGTTCATAATTTTGATCTTCTTTTTCTTAAGTAAGTCCCTTTGACATTTCATATAATAATGGCTTGGTGATGATGAACTCCTTTAGCTTTACCTTGTCTGGGAAGCACTTCATCTGCCCTTCCATTCCAAATGATAGCTTTGCTGGATAGAGTAATCCTGGTTGTAGGTCCTTGCTTTTCATCACATTGAATACTTCTTGACAGTCCCTTCTTGCCTGCAAAGTTTCTTTTGAGAAATCAGCTGATAGTCTCATAGGCACCTCTTTGTAGGCAATACTCTGCTTTTCTCTTGCTGCTTTTAAGATTCTTTATCTTTAACCTTTGACATTTTAATGATGATGTGTCTTGGTGTGGTCCTTTTTGGGTCTAGTTTGTTTGGAACTCTCTGTGCTTCCTGGACTTGTATGTCTATTTCCTTCACCAAATTCAGGGAGTTTTCCTTCATTATTTTCTCACATAAGTTTTCCATTTCTTGCTCTTCCTCTTTTCTTTCTGGCAACCCTATGGTTCAGATGTTTGCACATTTAAAGTTGTCTCAGAGGTTCCTAAGCCTCTCCTCATTTTTTTCAATTCTTGTTTTCTTATTCTGTACTGGTTGACTGTTTTTTTCTTCCTTATGTTCCAAATCATTGATTTGAACCCTGGTTTCCTTTTTTTCACCACTGGTTTTGTGCGGGTTTTCCTTCATTTCTCTTATCACAGCTTTTACGTCTTCCCTTATGCATTTGCCATACTTAAGCATATCTGTCAAGTCTTTGAGCATCTTTATCACCAGTGTTTTGAACTCTACATATGTTAGGTTGGCTATCTCCTTGTTTGTTAGGTTGGCTATCTTTTTGTCATTTAGTTCTCCCACTGGAACCTTGATTTGTTCCCTCTTTTGGGCCACACTTCTCTGTCTCCTCAACTTGACAAGCTCCTATGTTTGTTTGCCTCTGTGTCTTAGGTAGAGCTGTTGCACCTGTTATGTTGTAAGGGGCAGAGCCTTAGGTGTTCGTCAGTACAGGGCAACCTGTATCACTACGTTGTGGCACTGTATGTGGGGGAGGGGTCAGAGAGAGAACAATGCCGCTTGCTCAGTGCTTGCCCCTTTTTCAGGCACTTCTCCCACTTTCATATGGGATGGGACTGGCGCCTCTCTAGCTGTTGCCCTGGCTGTCATTCCCAAAGTGGGTAGGTCTGTGGATGTTCTAGGATGGTGGAGGTCCTTTAAACAAGCGGACTCTGCTGAGAGACCGGCAGTTTCTTTCTCTGCCCCAACTCCCACTGGTTTGTACAGTCAGAAGCAATGAAGCTTTATTTTCCCCGGCGCTGGGACCATGAGCTGTGCAGTCTGGTCTGCTGCTGGGAGTTTTCGCCAGGTGTCCCTCCCGACTTTTTTAAATGTGTGACTGTGTTTTCCGCTGGCGTGCCGCTGCTGCTGCCACTGCTGTGCCACCAGCACAGTGTCATCTCCACCCTGGCACTGCCCCTTCTACCTGTCTGGATGAGTGTTTCTTCTTTATATCTTTGTTTGTTGGACTTCCATGCAGCTCGACTTTCTGGAACTTCTGATTGTCTCTAGTTTTGAGGTAGATGTATTCCTTCTTAGTTGTGGAGGGAGATGCAGTGTGTCTGTGTAGGCAGCCATCTTGGCCAGAAGTCCAGACACTGATCTTGATGTGTATCTTCATGATGTTATTCAATCCTCATTAGAGCTCTAGGGGGTAGGTATTCTTATGTGGATGGGAAACCAAGGCATGGACAGATTGTTACTTGCCCAAGGTCCCACAGTTGGTAAGTGGTTTAGCTGGATTTAATCCCACTTTATTTGCAAAGCCATGTGATCTTGCTTGTCATTTGAAATTAAAAGTAAAATGATGCAAAGCTGTTGTTATAAGATAACGTGCCATGCAGGGATTTGCTGAGCCAGAGAAATGCAGACAGTGGACAGGTAAGTGGGGAAGGTCGTGTCGTCACAGAGGAATGAACAAGGTGTGATATCGGGCTTAGGGGAATATAGGGAGATCAGAGAACAGGTGCACATAAGTCTGGGGGACAGAGAGAGGAGATAGAGCAGATCAGAGGGGCCTTCCAGAGCCTGCCTTTCTGATGCCCTGGGGAATGTCACTGACCCTGTTGGGTGCCCTGTGGCCTCTTCTGATCACTTCCATGCCATCCTATAACATTTTCTCCATGGGAGCCTTCTTGATGGGGTGGCCCCACCTGGGGCCTTCTCCTGGGGTAGGGGTGGGCCATGGGGGGACAGGCAGAGGAGAGTGAGGATAAGGGTGCAGGCAAAAGTACAAGCTGGACTCCTAGCTCTACCGCTTGATGACTCTGACTTTGGCCTCAGTTTCCTCATTTGCCAAGTGTTCCATAGTAAACAGGGAGATGCACCGCCCAGGTTCCCCTCCATGGAAGCACTTGCTGCCCAGTTACAGGTGTTACTAAATGCAGTTCTGGCTGCCCACTGCTTTGAAAGACAATGCTCAAGAGATAGCTGCTGCTGTAAAGGAAAGTGGTTTTATTCAGGTGCCAGCAACCTGAAAGCTGAGGGACCCTGTCTCAAAGCCCATCTTTGCATCTCAGGCACCCTGGCTAGTTTATACAGGGGAACCATGGGAAGAAGGGAACCAAGGCATTTCTGGGGACGTGCAGTGTCTCAGCTCTGCTCTTGCGTGGTTTTGATGCTGTCTCCCGCGTGTGTCCTCGTGCAGTCCCATTGCTCCAGCTGCAGTTTTACTGCTGATATGTGGGAACAGGGTGTGCAGGCAGTGTTTTCGCTGGTTCTGATGAGTTGCCGACAGTTGCCCAATTTCTTGGGGTGATGGTCACTCTTTGGTTAAGCAGGAGCTGCAACTGCCAGCATCTCTACAATACTTATAAGGAAACTTTTAATACATGAACCTTCTATGAGTTTGTTGGGACAGCTTATTCTACAATTCCCACCTGATTAGTATATTCTGTCTACTTCAATCACTGTTACGCAGGGAGTGGGGACAGCAAAGAGTCCCCAGCTGTCAGCTCCTTCAGGGTCAGCTCCAGAAAACATACTCTGCTCTTCTTGGAGCTGCTCACATATCTGGTGACCAAGTGAGGCAGGGGTCTAAAGGCCCAGCCATTTCAATCCAGCAAGGGACACTGGTGGGTAAAACTCCCTCCAGAGCTCTTGCAAGAAATGGCACCAAGGAAGATGGGCAATATTTCAGGTAATCAATCATTTACACTTAGTGGCTCCACAGACACTTATTGAACACATGTTACATACAAGACCTTGTGCTAGGAGGCAGAAAGTTTTGGAGAAGAGCCTCAGGGAAGGTCTCTGACCCTGTCTGCCCTTAAGGGATGTTCCCCAGCCCCATGAGCTTTGAACATTTTCCTAATCAGTTCCCTCCTTATTTGATTTCTTTTCACTGAAGAGCTGAAGCCTTGATAATAAAAACAAGCTCCAACCAAAGAGTAAATGAATAAGAAAAAAAAACTTCAAAATGCTCCTTTAGTAGTAAAGAACATCAACTACTTCTAAGATTTTTTAAACTTTATGTTTTATTGTATTTTTCCGTTACTTCTAAGATTTTTAATCCTCTTCTGATCCTTACTGCTGCATGTACTCTTTCTATTTTATAGACTTTACTATAAAAATAACATTTTGGGTGCTCTTCTTGTCACTTGGTATTACGTTATAGAGATCGTTCTTGGTTGCAGATCATACCTGGTTTAGCTATACCTTACTGTTGGTGAGGATTTATATAAGATTCTTGCTCTTCACTAATATAGAAAATATAGTATAATTACATGTGCATGCATAGAGTAGATTATTTTGTTTCTCTTAAAAACTTATACCAGAAGTAAAATCATGCAAAGTATATGATCGGTTTTGTCAGCACGCCCTGCAGAAAGCTTGGTAAAACTCACGGCGCCACAGTGATCCACAGATGCTTCTTTTCACCTCCTCCAGTTCTGAGTTTTACATCTTCTAAAATTTTGTTGTGAACAGGCTGGTGTTCTTCCTGGTCCTTTTTGTCATTGTTGTCGTCAATTGATCTTTAGCTGAGATAGTATCCTCCATAGTTGTGAACTCACCAGGCATTCTGCTGCACCACTGCTGAGGTCCTCTATGATGTCACGAGGGTGGCAGCCATTGGCACTGCAGCCCACACACGGGGCAGTCCCCAGGATCTCTTTAATGGTCCCAGAGAGTTCTCTAGCTAAAGACCAGTGCTGTGTCTGTTGAACAGTATTGACCATCTCATCGAAAGTGACATTTCCACTGTGCTTCTTCTTCTTCTTCTTCTTCTTCTTTCTGTCTCCTAGCAGTTCTTTGAGGACTTTGATGATCAGGGCAGAAGCAGAAGGCGGTACCTCAGTCTGGGCCTGTCTGTTATGAATGGTCAGTTGCACTGTCACCTTCAGTCCCTTCCATTTACCGCTTGCTTTGGCAATGTCATTACCAACCTTTTTTAGAGGCAGGCCCAGGAGGTCGATCTTGAGGGCCAGGACAGCACCTCAGGTATATGACTTGGATCTAGCTTGTGTCAAATCCCGGCAGCCTGGTGGAGGTGGCTGGTGTGAGTGGACCCGGATTCCAGACGACTGAAGAAAGTTGCACCTGCCCCTCCTCCAAGCCACAAGCTGCTGAAAGCTGGTTCTCATTTTTAATTTGTATCTCTCTATTTTGGAGACAAACTCTCTGAAGGAACAGTGCCCCCATCTTGGCAGGAGATGGCGCTGTGACTCTGTGCTTAGGCTCCCTGAGAAGAAGCCGTGATGTCAGGGTAGGTTGTGTGTTTGCACAGGAGAGGGCTGTTAAGAAATCTCCTAGTCTCCCCTGAAGCCCCAGTTTGCAACCTGAGTCCAGAAGACTTGGTTTTGGTGAGGACATGACACCACACCTACTGAGTGCGTCTTGCCCTGCCAACAGCATCTTTCCTTCTCTCAAAGTTCAATGGAGCCGAAGTTTAGGAAGCGTCCGCTGCAGACCAGACATAGCTCACACCCTCCACAAAACTCACAAGCAAATGGAGGGAAATGTACAAACAAAATCAACTCTAAAGGCCGCACTTCCTTTAAAACAAGTTCAAAGTGCTATGAGTTATTGGGAATGGGAGAGATTGTCTCCAACCCTGGGTATATGGGATCTTGGAGGACATGGGGGCTGAGCTGGGCCTGCTGGGAAGTAGTCAGGGAGCAGAGTGTGGAGGGGACAGAACGGGGCAGGGTTTTGGGGCCTGACCAAGAGCCACTGTGAGCCTGGAGCTCAGGTGGAAACAAAAAGGAAGATGAGGCTGGGATGACAAAGAGACAAACTGTGGTGGGACCTGAATATCAAGCTAAGAAACATGAACTTGATGATGTAAGTGAAGGTATGCAGATGGAACTTCTACAGCAAGAAAATGGTGGGGTCATGCTCGTGCGTTGGCAAAACCAGCCTGAGGTTTAAGCGATTCAGTGGTTTTCCTTGCGTGTCCTATAGACGCATTTTCCTCCTCACCTGCCTGCCTCTCAGAAGTGGGTGATAAGGTTGCTCAGCACCCTCTTCTCCACGTGCTGTCTGTCCTTGGCTCCTGGGAAACCACGTGCTCTTTTTTTTCCCTCCTACCCCTGGAGCCCCTCCTTTGTCCTGGTGCAGCCTCTTCCTCTTCACACAACCACTAAACTGGGCTCTTCATCAAGGCTCCACTCATTCTTCACTCACCCCCAGGCGATCTCAGCTGTGCTCCCAGCTTAATTACACCTTCCACCCAGATGACTCGCCCAGGCCTCCCCTCTGAGCGCCAGACCCATATATCCAACTGCCGCCTTGACAGCTCTTGTTAATGTTTCGGAAGCACCTTTAATTCATGTCCCCAACTCCTCCCCCCGCCGCCCCCCCCCCCCGACTTCGCCTAATGCTGGTCCCCTTCCAGTGCTCCTCAGCTGAGCAGACACACCACCATTCATCCTGCTGGGCCAGTTAAAAATCTCCAATGCATCCTTGCCACCTCCCTCTTTCTCACCCCCATTTCCAACATCTCCCAAGTCCACTCAACCCTACTTCCTCAATACCAGTCAGAACTGCCTGCTTCTTTCCATTTTCCCGCCATTGACCCAGGCCAAGGCTACAAGGGCAGTTCACATGGGCCGCGGCAGAGCCTCCTAATTGGCCTTCCTGCTTCAGCTTTGGATCTGTCCACTTCATTCTTCACACTGGTCAGAACCATCTTTTCAAAATGTAGAAGTGGCCATGGCCCTCATTGTCTCAGTGAAATCTCCACAGTGGCTCCCTCTTGCTTTTCTTTTTTAACCCTTTGATTAAGATAGTACAGAAAAGAGCACAGATCAAATGTAAAATTGAAGAGTCTCGAAACCAACTGCCATGAAAGGAGACAGAACCTTGCCAGCCATTCCCTCAGAATAGAATTGCCTCCTTCCCCCAACCCAGAGCAAGGACCAGCCTGACTCTTACGGAAAGCACCAACTTATTTTTGTCATCCAAGCACACATCTCTAAGTACCATAGTTCACCTGTTATTTTTTTTAAATTTGCGAGTCTGTTAGTTCTCCTTTAAACTAGAAGCCCCCCTCCATCTCTTTTTCTTTCCTCTTGCAATGTATTTATCTTGTAGAATTCCCATTGCTTTCAAAATAAGAAAAACAAATTCCTTCTATGCCTGTAAGGCTTTACTTTACTTGGTCTGATCATCCAAATACCTTCAGCTTCATCTCCCACCAGGCTGCTTGTCCCTCTTTTCCACCCCATGCCAACCTTGATTCTGTGCCCACATGCCTTTTTCAGACCCCCACAGGGCTTTTACAAAGGCTGTTCCCTCCTCCTGAAATGTCCTTCCCCCCACTTCATGCCTCCCAGTTAATCCTAACCTGTTTTTGTCTCTCACTTGTAGTGTTCCCTTCTCAGAGAGGCCTTCTCCACCTCCCCTGACTTGGCCAGTCCCTCCACCAGAGCCTCTCACAGTCCCCTCCTTTGTCCTCCCCAGCACAGGTCAAGGTTGTGGTTTCCTGTTTGTTTGTGAGATGATATGATGAATGGCCGTCAACTCCCTGAGGGTAGGGTTTGTGTCTGCTCTTGCTCAACATTGCTTCTCCGCTAGCTAGCTGGGTGCTTGGTGCATAGTAAGTGCTTGGTGCATAGTAAGTGCGAGATGAAAACTTTGCTGGCTGAGCCCAGGGAGGGACACCCAGCAGACACCAACACAGTTAGGGGAGAGTCTGCGTCTGGAGACCTGGATGGAGGAGCCCAAATTTTCAGAGGTGAGAGCTGGTGTCACCTGGGAAAGAATGGAGCCACTGGAGAAGAGGGCAGGGGCTCCTCCAGAACCAGGATCCTCCTGTCGACCCCACTGTCCACAGGGCAGGAGCCGGGCCTGGACTGTGATGACTTGAGAAGCTCCTGGGACCTACCGCTCCCACCCAGGGCCACTGGGGCTGAGCTAAGTGGAAACAAATGTCCTTTGACTTTTCCCAGCCCAGTCCCGGTGGGCCAGCAGCCCCTCCCTCTCGGCCCCTGCTCCCCACCCCCCTCTACCTCCTTCCTTCTCCCTTTGACTGATGGGGTGATAGGAAGGATGGGGACATGGATAAGGTTAAGTGGAAGATGGGAGGCAGGTGGGCTCTCTGGGGAACTGGGGCATGGGGTGGGGGGTTACCTTGAACAAAGGCCCAGAGGGAATCCAGAGAAAAGTTGACCGGCAAGGCAGGGACAAGCCTAACTAAAGCTTGGATATTTGAGTTCCCACCCTCTCAGCCAGGAAGGTGCATTCTCATGACTCCAGGTGGGCTGGGGAAAGCTGGAGTGGGGGGATCTGGGCACAGAAGGGAGAGGAAAGTGACTCTTTTCTACTCTTTCCTTCCCTCTATCTCTCTAGAGAGTTGGCCTTTCCTCTGTTCTCCAGGGACGCAGAGACCCAGGGCCCTTAGGAATTCCCAAGTCCTATCACCACCCTGAAGGAATGAGAATTAGGTCCCATTGCTGGGAAAGGAGAAAGGGAGGGCGATGGGGAGGGAGGAAGAGAGAGAGCGAGGTTATTGGGAGGGGAAGGGTCACAGGCCCAAATTCCTGGGCTCCTGCAGCTTCAGTCATTCTGAGAAACAAAGAAACAGAGAAAGTGATTTAGAGACAGACACAAACAGGGACCGAATCAAGGAGATGGGAGAGACACGAAAAGACACTGAAAGAGAGAGAGAATCCTACAGAGAGAGGGCTCTGCTTGTGCCTGCAGCAATTTTGATGTTATCTTTCTCCAGGTGCCTCTCGCCCCCTCCGCAGTCCCCAACTCTGCCCCTCCTTCCTCTCCAACCCCACAGCCAGACGCCCATGTCTCTCTTTTCCATCTCCCTTTTGCATCAGGGCCTTTGAGTAGAGTTAACAGGTTCTTGGGATTTCAGGCAGAGCAGTGCAGGGAAGAATGAAGGGGGCCCAAAGCCCAGGGGACAGAGAGTGGCACCACTCCATTCATGCTGCCCATGTCTGGGCTGCTGTGTTTCCATTGCAATCTCTTGTGACCGTTCCTCTACATACATGCCTGTGCAGAGGTGGAGTGTGTGTGCGTGTGTGGGTTTGGGTGCACGCCCAAACACACACACACACACATATGCACACACACATATTTGATCTCCAGGGAGGCAGGCATACATCTCATCCTGAGCCAGCCCATCTCTGTCCATTTATACGAGTGGGTTATCCAGCATTGTCTGGGGGAGGTGAGGCTGTCCTGTGGTTTCTGTGGAGTTATCTGAAAGCCTGTGCCAAGCTCTGTGTGTGTATGCATCTTGGTCTGTCTTTGTGGGCCTCTGTCTCCATCTCCTGGGCCCCCAGTCCTTCTCTGTGGAAAATCTTCTAAGGCAAGGGTCCCCAACCTCCAGGCTATGGATGGTGCTGTACTGTCCAGGCCTATTAGGAATGGGTCCACACAGCAGGAGGTGAGCTTGAATGTAATACACTTGAATCATCTGGAAACCACCACCCCCCGCCCACTCCACCCCTGTCAGTGGAAGAACTATCTTCCATGAAACTGGTCCCTGGTGCCAAAAAGGTTGGGGATCACTGTTCTAAGATGATAGTGGTGAACTGAAGTCTCAGTAACCTTCTTCATCTCTCTGAAGGTTTGGAAGGCATAACGGTAGAAGCCATTACTCTGGCTTTGCCAAGATGCCAGCCAACTGCTTGACAAGGGTGCAGAGAAGGCAAAAGGGAGTGAGCAGAGGCAAGGTTTCCCCTGCAGCCCAGGCCCTGGGAGCTAAGGAGGCGTATCTACCAAAGACTACAGCCCACGCCTCCCCTGCCCTGGTGCTTCTGCGGACACCACTGAGCCAATTGATTCTGGAGTGGAACTCTGCTTGTCCCTGCCTTACAGGCGGAGAGGACAAGGAATTGCGGAGTCCAGGGATGGACAAATATTCTGCGAGAGATCTGACCAGAGAGAGTACTACAGGAGGGGTGGGGCGGTCTGTGTGTGTTTGTAGGAAAGGTGGGGGGTGGGGGCAGAAAGGCCGCCTGCGGGGGAGAAGTCTTCTTGGCAAACGCCCCAGTTTCCTGAGCTGATCCCTGCTCCCTGCCACTGCTCCCAATTCTGTTGTTTCAATAACATCATTTTTATCCACCCCACAGAGAGACTGTGTCTTAGAAGGGGGAGGCAAGGGGCAGGGCTAGGGCATGAGGGGGTGGTAATGGAGAGAGAGTGGGGTCTGGAAGCAGCTGGGACCAGATTTGGGGCGCTCCCTCCTCAGGCAAAGGCAGGGCGGTCCCACAGCCCTGGTCCCCTGATGACAAAGACAAATACATTAAAATTCTTGCCTCCGAGAAGAATGCAGGATAAGGAGAGCATTTCATAATCTGCAATAACAGTAGCAGGGTGGGGGCAGGGGGTTCAGAACCCAGGCAGTGGCTGGGGTGGGGTGGGGGGACTGGTCATTGGCCACCTGCAGCCTCCAGGGACCCCCACAGAGCCCCCAACAGTCTGTTCAGCACCATCTGGCCTGAGTGTGTGCCTAACCTGGACAAGTCTTTGAATATGCAGTGCCCAGAGCTGGGCTTGCCTTGCAGAAACAGCAACTGCATTCGAAATGAATAGGTGCAGGGACTGTGCATGGCATCTGGATGCTATGAAGGCAGCACTTGGGCCATGCCCTCCTCACCCCCTCAGCCACCAGCCCCTCCCCCAGGGTGTCTCCCCCTTCTCTAACATGTTCCAGCCCCTCTCCAGAACTCTCTGTACCCAGGAAGTAGAGCATCACAGCTCAGGCACCAGGGCCTTGAGGCGGGGCTCCCAGCAAACCCAGAGGCTTCCCTTTGTGCCTAGGTTAACTTTTCTCCACGTCTTTTCTCTTCTTCACTTCTCCCTCCTCCTTTGCTTTCCCAGATCTGCCTCCTCCCGTGGGGTAGACACCTGTGGTCTTCTGTCAAACCCCCTGGGTCCCCAGTCTCACCCTGATGCACTTGTCTCCACACTGTGGGGTACTCGGAATCTTGCCTCCTGTCTGCTTACCAGGGGTATTTTCTTAGAAGCGGCTCCCGTCCCCAAGTTCAGGGGCTCTCCCACTCAAACCACCAAGAGTTTTCCTCTGGGAGCCTGAAGTATCTGCACTTCAGGGTTGAGGTCCTAGATCTGTTCTCCCTGCCTCAGTACATTCCCTAAGGTTGATGGCCAATCTGGATAGATGATGGCGGGTCGGAGACTGGCCCTTGCTGTGGAATGTCCTGCACCACCTGTCCCTCAGCACCCCTGGGGCATGTGGGGCCTGAGGGGAGGAGCAGGGGCCGCAGCCTCTGCCAGCCCCAGGGCCGTGATGAATGGAGCTCCTTCCCACGGAGCCTTTGATCTCCCCACGTGGGGAGGGGGCCAGGGGCATCAAAGACATTTTTGTGGCATTAGGGAATCGAATAAATGCCATCTCACCTGCAGCTGGCTCTCCCACCCCTCCTGGCCCCGCCAAGCTGGGGAAGCAACGTGAGGCAGGAACGCGCGGGTACGTGAGGCCCGGCTGCAGCGAGTTCTGATCCCTCAGTCTCTTGCAAGGCTGCAGCCTCCGCTCTATCGCTCGCTGACGCGTGCGAGCACTTGAGCGCAGGCCATCGAGAGATTCCTCTTGCTCTCTAATCTCCCCTCCGCACCCCCCGCCCCTGAACGCGGGCTTGGAGAGGCGGGGTGGTTGGGGAGCAAGAATGGAGGCCTATGGCTTCTTCCTTTTCTCAAGGAAAGGCTGAGAAAGGGGCGCGAGGCGCGGAGGCGGGGCCTGGTAAGAGGTGACCCCCTCCAGAGTCTGCCTGTCCGACCCTCCGGTTTGACAGACACTCCTCCCCGGAGCACCCAGCGCCCCAGGCGGACTTCCTCTCCTGGCCCCCGCTCCAGCATCGCCCTCCGCACAGCCCTCCCCGCCCCCCCACCCCAACTCCCTCATTCTTGGGAAGTTTTCTCTCTTTACAGTCAACAAACCTGTCAAACGTCTCCCTTCCAGCCCGTCCCCCATTCCTCAGCTCCTCTTCTTTACCCCCTTCGCCCTGCTCCACCCTACTCCCCCGCCCTCCTTGCCCCAGACTCGGAGCGGCGGCGGGGGGCTCCCATTCCGCGAGAGGCTAGGTGAGGGGGCGAGGCAGGCGGGACGCGCAGCCACGAGCGCTCTCGGGCCCCGCCCCGGACCCTCGCTCCCGCCCTCCACGGCGCTCCGCGCCTGCCGCCCCGGGGCTCAAGGCTACCTCCCGAGAGTCCCGCCGCCTGACTGTCGCAACTGCCACCCCAACAGCCTCCCTGCCCCCCGCCCGGGCCCCGCTCCCCTCCCACCTCCGCCCCCGGCTCTGATTTCTTCTCCCGAGCGAGCTCGGCAGGAGACACAGGCGCTGGCTGCCCCGTCCGCTCTCCGCCTCCGCCGCGCCCTCCTCGCCCGGGATGGGCCCTCTCGCCGCCACCGGAGCCTTCTCCTCCCGTCCGCCGCCGCCGCCCGAGCAGCGCTCGCCCTGAAGCCCGGGCCCCCGCGCGCACCGGCTGGCCCTGCAGCCTCGCCCCCTGCCCGCACCCGCGCGCCTCGGAGCAGTTACGATGCTGCCGCCTGTGCCCTCCCGCCTCGGGCTGCTGCTGCTGCTGCTTCTGTGTCCCGCGCACGTCGGCGGACTGTGGTGGTGAGTGCTGCATCAGGCTGTCCCGGCGTGGCCCCAGACGCCCAGGGCGGGGACCTCCTGACGGATGGCTGCGGAGCGCAGTCCCGCTGCGTCCCGGCTCTACCTGCTAGCTGGGGCGGTGCGGGGGAGGTGCGTACCGCTCTCCTGCCGGCCTCCCCCCGGGGCGCTAGTGAACTGCCACTTCGGCGGCTCTCAGCTACCCCTCCCCTGCACATCCTATTGTATTTCCTCCTCCTGCGTCCTATACCCCACCTCCCTCTGAGGTTAGGCGCTCAATCCAGGTCACCAAGGAATTGGTGGGTGGATAGGAAAGAGCCACCGGAGAGACAGAGGGAAGATCTGCAGTCAGTGATACCAAGAAAAGAGCGTGCGAGGAGGGCTCTGGATTTAGGGGAGGTGGACTGGGTTTGGGGAAAAGAGAGGAACAAAGTAGGAAGCCGTAGGCAGGTAGGGTCAAACGGCTGCCTCTTCCCCGCCCCGCTTTGCTCACCAATGCACCCACTTCTCTTTGGGCTCCTTCAGTGTGGGAGGTAGTGACCAGGAAAGGGATGGAAAGGGGAAACTGAGTCAGGACCTTGGCTTTCTCTGTTTCTTCCTCCTTGAACAAAGAGGAAGAGGAGGAAAGGGACCCAGGCGACTGGACTTTGCAGATATGGGGTCAAGGATAAAGTAAATGTGCAGCTCAGCAGGTACTGGGAGCCCAGGAGGGTCCGGTGGAAGGGAGGGAAGCTTGGCCAGCCAAGGGATGAGGACATCTTTCCGGAACTGGCCCTAGCTGGACAGACACCTAGGCATCGAAGGTTGCAGGAACTTTGAGACTTGCAGGCTGGGGCAGGGACTGGGGAGGTGCGTGCCCAGTCGGGACTGCGGGATAATCAGGATCCCGCGGACTTTTTTTTCCTTCCCAGTCCCGAGACCAGCGAAGACAGTCCCGGAATAGCTTTGGTGTTTAGAGAGGAGGGACTTGGACAATATCACCGATGCATCAGCCAATCCTAAGAAGACAGGGTCTTGCTCATTTGCAAGTCGCCATGTCATTGGCTAGGTTTTCTACACTCCACTCCTTTTCCCCCCTCCCCACCTTGGGATTTGGAAGGAGGGGTGGAGCAGGCAGATGGGTCTCTTCTAGGGCAGCGATTTTTCAGCCTTTTTCTTCTCATGGCACACATAAACTAATTACCAAAATTCTGTGGCACACCAAGAAATATATTTTTTGCCAATCTGATAAAAATAGGCATAATTTTGATTATTTCACACAGGGCGGCTATTGGGTTGGCTGCTCTTGCTGTTTTGACAGTCTAGGGCAAGAGAAGTCAGTGCTCCCGACTAAAAAGTGAGGTCTTGCATGTTTTAACATTTTTTGCGGCACACGGGTTGAAAATTGCTGTTCTAGGGAGATAGAGAGGAGGGTGTCCACACAGGGAGCCGCTAGCAGAAATCCCTCTTCCGTGATTCGGGAGAGCATCCTCAGAGGCATCAGTGAGGGGGCAAATCGAGGATGACCCAGGTCCGGGCTAGGCAACAAGCATTGTTTGATCTGGTTTAGCATAAGGCAGTAGCAGTTTTGAAATAGACCTGAGAGCTAATCTCCTCCATTTGTTAAGTTTGTAATCTTGGGCAAGTCATTGTTTTTGCTGCTCGTTCCCCCAGCCCTACCCCCAATATCTCAACTGTAAAATAGGGAAGTGACTTCCCTATCTAGCAGGCTTGGTAGTAGCATTAGGTGGATGATTTACAAAACTATCTGACATTGATAGATACTACTTAAATTAAGTTCCCTCCTTCACATCCCTGGTTCTCCTGTCCAGAGATCTCATGGGTGTAAAGGGGGGTTCATTTAAGTTTAAAATCCAGGGGTCCCAAGCAAACCTTTGCAAAGGGATCTCTCTCTTGCTTCCCAAACATCTTTCCTAATTTTGCCCTTTCACAAGGTATAGGAACAGGGGTTTCTCCCTGATAGTTGTTGCCTTCCCTCCCCTCCCTCTCCATTTGTCCAAGTTGTTCTCATGCTTCCAGTTAAAATGCTACTTCCTCCATGAAGCTGTGCCTCTGTCTTCCCTCCCTCGCCTTCTCTGTGCTCCCAGTGCACCCCAGGTATCGGGCAGCTATGCCAGTTACTGCATTTCAACAACCATGTTTCCTTGTGTCTCTCTTCCACGGTCCTGGAAGGCAGAGCCTTGTCCTTTAGGGCCCTGGAGGCTAAAGGTGCTGGGGACCGTTGCATGAGGGGTTGCTAAATTGGTTGATTCACGTTTCTGGGATTTGTAGCTGAGGGAGGGAGACCTAGTCTCTTGGAGACTGACCCTGGAGCTGGGAAGCAAGGAGCGGGGGAGGAGGTGAGGAGGGCAGGTGTGGGAGAACACAGAAGCCTTCACAACCACAGCTGCAGGGCGAGCAGGGTGAAGAGTGAGGGGCTGGGGTGATAAGGTGTCCAGAGACTGCCTCACTCAGATGCTTCTCAGAGAGAACCTGCCTCTCCTGATCGCCTCAGCCCCCTCACTCTCCTCTGTCTGTTTCTGATACTTCATTCCTCTGGTTTCAGCCCAGATTCCCTTTCTCAGGATCTTTGACCCTGCTTGCTTATACTCCTGTTCCCACCACACCCCATCATTTCCCTCCAAAATCAGGACTGGGCTGGTGGGCCAGCCTAGCACCCCTGGGTGGCCTGAGACTTCTACCACTCTTTATCCCACCCTCACCCCTACCCCCCAGCTTCACTTTGGCCAGGAGCTTTTGCAGGTCAGGAACTAATGTCTAAGATCTGCTTGCTGGCTCTCTTCCCCCTGCTTTTCAGAGAATGCTGGCTAGGTCAGGGCTCCAGTGGTTGACCAGCAAGCCGCTGGACCTGCAGCAGCCCACTGCAGTCCACTGTGACACCTGGCAGCAGCCAGACTGGAGCAGAGAGGACCCCAGGAAGTCTGAATGACAGGACTGTCCTGGTTAGAAAAGGAGGGCCCTGGAGGGGAGTGACCCAGGCCCTGGAATAGGCTTAGGGACCTAGGCTCCAGGTTCCAGAGGTTTCGCTCTCACTTCTTTCCCTCTCCCCCTTCTTCCCCTGGTACAAGTTAGGCTTTGTAAACTCTGCCTCCAGCCTCTCTCTCTCTCTCATCATCTATAAGTAACGCTCTCTTTGTGAATCACTGAATCCCAGACTCCAGGACATTGGCCAGACTGTCTTGGGGGCCATCTTGTCTAGCCAATCCTCTGGCCCTGACAGAACCCATCTTGAGAATGAGGCAGAGAGAGAGAGAGGATATAGCTTTCCTAGTCACCAGCTAGCTCCATTCTGCCTGCTCCTTGCCCCCCTCCAGAAAGTTCTTAATGTCTGACCCATCTTTATTAATACTTTCAATTAGTGGATGTAAAAAATACTTCACTTTCACAGAATAGCCAAGTCAGTCTACCATTTTCTTTCTCCCTCTTTACTCTTTTTGTTTTATATTTTCTTTTTCTTTTTTTTTTTTAATTTTGGACTTTTTGTAAATAATTTTTTAAAGATTTTATTTATTTATTTTTAGAGAGAGGGGAAAGGAGGGAGAAAGAGAGAGAGAGAGAAACATCAATGTGTGGTTGTCTCTCACATGTTCCCAACTGGGCACCTGGCCGCAACCCAGGTATGTGCCCTGACTGGGAATAAAACCAGTGACCTTTGGGTTTGCAGGCCAGCACTCAATCCACTGAGCCACACTGGCCAGGGCTGTTTTATATTTTCTAAGAAAGAAATTGACTTTCCCCTTGTTCCACTGGGAAAAACACCATGCAAGCTCAGTCCCGCATCTCATCTTGCTTCTCACACATACACCCCTTCCCTCACAGAAACAGGAATCACGGGCCCAAGAGAGCCTCATCTCTGGCCCCACAGGGAGGCAGGAAAAAGACCAGGCTTCTTCCTGAAACCCACCCCATCTTTATCTGGGGCCCCTCATCCTTTGTGGGCAGTCCTGCTGCTGGTCTCCACCAAGCTCAGGATGGGGTGGGGTGGGGGCAGGGTGGTCATCCTCCCCACCCTCCAGGCCTCCCGCCTGGGCAGCTTCCCCTGGAGGAAGACAATGGGGCTGTCAGCAGAAAAGGGTAGGGGCAAAAGGAGGCTGGCTCAATCTGGGCCAGAGCTTGCCCTGAGCCCACCAGTGTCCTGGCACTGTGACACTTCCTGGGGGGTGTAGCCCCCTCCTGCCCTGTTCTCATCAGAAGCCAGGAGTTGGTGGGGGAAGTTCAGTGAGAGGCTTGATCACCAGGGCCCATGGAAGGGGATTCGAATGTGTACTTTGATGAAGAAATGCAGCTGTGGAGGGGATGAGGCGAGGGCGGGGCAGGCAGCCAGGCTGTGGTCAGGCTGACAGCGAAGGCACCCAGCCAGCCATAGCAGGAGGCACTCGGGGAGCAGGGAAGCCAGTGCCTGGGGACTGGGGAGAGCGCCCTCTAGCCTGAGCCCTCCTTCCTGCAGGGAGTGGGATGGGAGACCTTGGGTGCCCTTGGACTGCCTGAGGAGGAGCTGAGGGTGCCAGCAGGGTTCTTCCAGTGGCCACCTGGCCCCTTTGGCTGGTTCCTCCAGCACGGAGCCCTCCCTTTAATCCAGAAATTGGACCAATGAAGGATTTAGAGATCATCTGGTTTCACCTTCTCACTTACAGTAAGAAGTTCAGCAAAGTCCAGGGATAGGAGGTAGCCTAAGGCCACAGATTGCAGGTTGATGAAGGCTGGGGCCAGGAGTCTACCTCGTGCAGAGGATCTCACCCTGGATGGCAGTCAGGAAAGGGGTACAGGGCCTTCTACAGGCCCTTTCTGCTCCCCCATCCCCTCCCCCACATGGCTATACTCCACATTTATATGGGAGACAAAAGGCACAGATTGTCCTCAGGGACCCAGTAAGAGACAAATGTGTCTACTCCTGGCCTCTTCCAGCCCTGATCAATAGGAAGCGCTCCTGTAGGGTGAAGTCCATCAGGGAAGGGAAAGCCTCTGCCTCTCCCAAGAGGAGTGGAGAGGAGAGACATGTGAGGAGGTAGGACAGGCAGTGTCCAGGACCGCAGGACAGCGCACAGGGAACCAAACTGAGGTGGGGTGTGGGAGGGGTGGAATGGGGTGGGGGGTGGGGAGGCAGGGGTTAATGGAGCTGGGGCATCACTGGCTTTGATGTGGTGGTTGGGGTGGGAGTAGGGACTGGGGGAGGGGGAGCAGTAATTAGGGAGTTAGACAGAGCAGGACAGGACAGGCGGGCGGGCACAGGCCCGGGCCCAGCCGCTTCAGCAGCAGTCAGGCAACATTTTTCTGCCCCTTCTCCACCACCCACCTCCCCCACCCCCGTGCCGCCCCCACCCACAGCCCCAGGGTTCGGGGCTCCCTCTGCTGGCTCCAGTAGGTGAGGGTCAGATAAGGGACCCTGGGGTGGAGGGGGGTGGTGTTGGAAAGTAGCTGTCTGTGAGACCTTTCTGAGGAGGATGGGCATCAGAAGGGTCTGTGCTCCCCTTAGCCTCAATAATCCACCCAGGAATGGTCTCTGGGGAAGGAGGGGCAGGGGTCCTGGAGGGCCCTCTGGGCCATGGATAGGGATGATAGGCGAGGAGACACATGGATCCAGGCTGAGAAGTAAGAACAGAAAGTTGGAGAAAAAAGAGTTCTCAGGAATCCACAAATGCTGCCTACACTGCTACTACCTGCCCTGCACTGTGCAGTCCGAGAGGTGGATAAGGGTGTGAATGGGAAGGCAAAAAGCACCTGTGGAAGCCCACTCTTTGGACAGGCTTCTTTCATATGTCACCTGGGAAGCAGGCAGGTGTTATTATTTGCTTCCATTTCACAGGTGCAGAGACAGGCTCAGAAGGTTAAGTCTCATCATCCATTTAGCAAATACTGAGTGCCAATTTCATATACTAAGCACTTGCTCAACATCATAGAGCAAGCAAACGGCAGAGCCCAGATCCAACCCATGTCTGCTGGATCCCCAAAGCCTTGAGTGTGCTCTGACTACCGGCATTATGCTTCCTCATGAGATCTTTGTCTTTAATGAGTTTCCTATCTAATTGGAGAGATAGACAAGAAACCATGACAAAATAATTATGCCATTGGCAGGATAACAAGTAACCAACCCCCCAGTGAGTGACAGGTAGAATGATGAAAAGGGTGAGGTCAGTGAGGGCTGGGGCCCAGAGGAGGTGCCTTAGGACAAGTGAGATCAAGATGAGCTTGGAGAGAAGCTGGGTAAGGTTTTGATGACTTAGGGGTGGGGAGGGTGCGGCTCTGAGTCCAGGAATTTAGCGGTGTAATCTGGGGTGGCTGCAGACTTAACCAACACTACTAGGAGTAAGGGCTGTATGGGGGATGGTGTGCAAGGCCACCTGATGCCTTCTGATACCTCTGGTGGGCATTTCCATCTGGCCCTTTGGTTTTGCAAGTAGTCGCCTAAGTTTCTTTCTTTCTTTCTTCCTTTCTTTCTTTCTTTGTTTTTAGAGAGAGGGTAAGGGAGGGAGAAAGAGAGGGAGAGAAACATCAGTGTGTGGTTGCCTCTCATGAGCGCCCAACTGGGGACCTGGCAAGCAACCCAGGCATGTGCCCCAGCTGGGAACTGAACCGGCGACCCTTTGGTTCGCAGGACGGCACTCAGTCCACTGAGCCACACCAGCTAGGGCTCACCTAAGTTTCTTGCAATGACCAGTATCAGTGGCCTCCCTTCCCAGACTGTTCATCTGTATAATGGAGGTCAGATCAGTGGAGCTGGACTACATGATCTCCGACATTCTTGTAGGCCCTGTGAATTTGCAAAAGAAAAGGTAGATTAGGCCAGAACCAGGGGCCTCCTGGGCAAGATCTACAAAGGTTGCCAGTAGGAACTAGCCAGCCCCTGTTGTCACCAAACTCCCTGGGAGGAAGATCTTGGCGCAGGCCAAGCCAGTTAGAATGGCTAACCCTAGGCTTGTCCCTTCTTGTCTGCATACTGATTTCTTTTAGGGCTAGCCCCATTGTTTCTATGCCCAGGAATGTCTATTTGATTAGGATCTCAGACCTTACATATTCTATATTACATACTTATTGCTACCACTGTGCTCCAGCCCCAAAACAGGCAGATGTTCCCATATGGGCACAGCTTCTCTGGGCTGATCCCAAGACAATGCTTAGTCAGAGGCACCAATAGCAGAGTTCATTCCCTAAGGAAGCAGAAGGGAAGGAAGGAGGGTAAAGGAAGAGGGAAGATCAGGGAGTTATTTCTTGATGCAGAGTCAAGTGTTCAAGTTAGAGGGGGTATTCAAACATTTCATGCTAACTCCTCATGTTTCTGAAGCCCAGAGAAGGAACTGACTTGCCCAGAATGACTCAGCTGACAGAGACCAGGATACTAAAATGAGGCTCAGTGTTTTGCCCAATGCTCCCCTGCCACTCATTTTCTGGAGTTCCCTTTCCTGTAACTTGAGGATGGAAGCGAGGACAGGAGGGCAGGGACCAAAGTGGTCCCTTGGGATTCTGGCCGCTACTACTGCCCATCCCTTCTCCTGACCAGCTTGTAAACAAGTCTAGTTCCCAGGCAGCCAGGAATCCTCCGGAGTCTTCTATCTCTGGCCCCTGGGAAGCAGATAAGGTCAAGAGATTTTTGCCTTTCTTCTCTGCATACCCACTCCCTCTCCTGCTTTCCTTGGACAGGAGAAAGGGGAGGAGAAGGATGGGGGCTGAGTAACCTTGGGATGATAAGGCCAGTCGACCTTGGGAAAGTAGGGAGTTAGCAGAGGGCAGGGTTGGGGAGGGGAACTGGGGAACTTAGTAGCATGTGGAAGGTTGAGTGTGCAGAGGCCCAGACTCGTAGGTGGAGTCCTGGACATGTGGGTGGCAGGAGAGGACCTGGACAGCCTGGGGAGGTCTGCTTCCCTGCCTCTGAATCCAGTGGGAGAAATAAAATGTTCATGGAAACTAATTAGTAGTCATGTGGGCAAGGGCTGAACTCAAGTGAAGACCTTCTCCTTAGATGGCTCATTTATTCACTCAAAAACATATGTTAAATGGTATGCATTGTAGTATTAGAGTACTTATTCATAATATGCAAGTTTTTCATTAAAATTGAGGGGAAATATGATTAAGCACCTAAAAATCTACCTAGGAGACAAAAGATAATGGTGGTTCTAACTCTTAAGATTCTTATAGTCTTACTACGGACCTTGTAGACCATGCGGGGAGCTACGTCAAATTCTTTTTGTAATGAGGTAAAATTAGTAGATGGGGGCAGGGTAAGTAGATAAAGAGAGAGATAGAGATTATTCTTGAAGGTCACTGGGCCCCTGGGAGCCAGCTTGGCTCCTTACCCTTGGTATACTCCCCACTGCTCCATCCATCACCTCTCTAGGGTTGGGAAAGGGGTGGGGCTGGAATGTCCCAGGCTACCGTTGAAATGCAGTGATGCACAGGCCATAAGCATGGAGGAGGGAAGGTCTGGACCTGTGATTTTCAACTTTTTTCAACTCAAGGCACACGTACACTAATCACTAAAATTCTGTGGCACAGAATATACTACATATTATAAAAATATATAAGTATATTATATAAAAATGTCAGATTTTGCCAATCTGACAAAAAATAGATATAATTTTAATTCATTCACGCCGGACCACTATTGTTGTGTTGGCTGCTGTCATTTTTTAAATTTGACAACCTAAGGGAAAAAAGATCAGTGCCCCTGACTAAATAGTCAGGTGTTGCACATTTTAAAAATTCTTGTGACACACAGGTTGTACATCGCTGGTCTGGACTATAAGTCTCTCCACTGAGGAGAGAACCTTGGCTCCTGGACTGCTTGGATAGGGATGATGGCAATGACCTATAAGGTGTGTGTGAGTGTTGTGTGTGTATGTGAGTGTTGTGTGTTGTGTGTGTGTGTGTGTGTGTGTGTGTAGGAGACCTTAAAGGACTGAGCCTACACATCTTCCTGCAATCACCTCTTCAAGCATCTCACTCCTCAATGTTAAGTTTTATCTTAAGACCTAGATTCTTCTTGCTACTATTTAAGGCCATTACATCTCATTGTTGTGGAGCCAAAACACGCCCGGGAAGCCTGTACCTGTGGAGCAAATGGGGACAGTGGGGGTGGATGTGCACTAAAGCTAAACTGAAAAGAGGCCACCTTGACCTTTGTACCTCACTACCTCCCTTTCCCTCTACATTTTCTATCTTCTGGAACCATTTCTCTCTCCCTGCCCAGGGTCTTTATCTGCCCTCTGCTGAATGGTTTATGAGTGACCTCAAATTGCCCTCAGCTTCGAAGTGCTCAATCCACTCATTCCTACAAGACAGGGATCCCAGTTAAGCATTCAAATAAGAGCAATCTGAGGAAAGCCCTGACACCCAGGTGTGGATACTCAGTCAAATTAACCTGCAGGGGCATGGTATATGAAAACCAAATGGTAGCTCTCTGTCAGAATGAAGGCTGGACGTGGAAGGATTTCTGCAAATGTGTGGAACTTCCCATGAGGTGTTCACCCACCCAGTCAGTGTCCCGGTTCTCCGATCGGTTATGTCACTCCACCACACAGGGCTTGGCTTGCTGCCATCCTGCTCTGGAAAGGCCACAGTTCCTGGAGCAGAAGGGTCACTGTCACTTGCTTCACAGTGCTTCAGAGACTTGGTCTCTGGCTCCTTCCTCCTGCTCTCCAGTTCAGGGGTGACAGGGCCCACCTTAGAGATCAAAGCTCATCCTTTCCATTTTATAGGAGAAACTTGGGTGACAGAGGGAGTGTGACTTTCCTCAGAGGCTTCATTCCCCAGTCATCTTATGGCTTTCTATATCCCTTGGAATTGCCCATGCCTTTCTAGCATCAGGGCTGTTCAGTTGACATATGCAGCTTGTGGTCCACTAAGACCAGGCCTTTTTCTAATTTTTTCTAAAGAGCCTTTTCTTTAATATCTATAAATAATTTATTTTCTTTGACATCCTTCTTGATTGTCCTTCTGTTCATTTCTTCCTCTTCTCCCTTTTGGGCGAGGCCTGTTGAATTTTAGTCTTGGCCTACCTGGTGCCAGCTGCCTTCACCTTGAATCAAAATCGTATAAAGATTTATTAATGAAGATGTGCACCAAAGATAAGACTGAATTCTTTCTCTGTAGTAATTTCAGTCTAGAATCTAGTGAAAAGGGGACACAGACATGGATGGAATGGTAAAAGAACCAGATAGGAGAATCTCAATCTTTGTTGGGGCTGGGGGAGACACATCTGAGCTCCTGGCTGTGGGCTGAGTCGGGCTGGTTTTCCTTTCTGTCACCCCAGCCCTCTGAGTTACATCCCTGACCTGCTGTGTTTTGCTCCCCAGGGCGGTGGGCAGCCCTTTGGTCATGGACCCTACCAGTATCTGCAGGAAGGCACGGAGACTGGCAGGGCGGCAGGCTGAGCTGTGCCAGGAGGAGCCAGAAGTGGTGGCCGAGCTAGCACGGGGCGCCCGCCTTGGGGTTCGAGAGTGCCAGTTCCAGTTCCGTTTCCGCCGCTGGAACTGCTCCAGCCACAGCAAGGCCTTTGGGCGCATCCTGCAGCAGGGTCAGTGTGAGGAGGGGGACCTGGGGGCCCAGAGGAGAGGGTGGAGGTTTGGGGACACTGTCTGAGCCCCACCTCTCCCATGGATCTCTGGGCATTCTGTCCTGGCCCTGTCTCCCACCCAGCCCCACACCTCATTGCCTCACGCCCCAAGTCCCCCAAGACTCAGCTTTGGTTCTGCGGGCTGACTGCCACTCCCTGTCCCCACAGACATCCGGGAGACTGCCTTCGTCTTTGCTGTCACAGCTGCTGGCGCCAGCCACGCAGTCACGCAGGCCTGCTCTATGGGTGAGCTGCTGCAGTGTGGCTGCCAGGCGCCCCGCAGGCGCACCCCACCGCGACCCCCTGGCCTGCCAGGCACCCTTGGGCCCCCTGGCCTTGTGGGCTCCCCAGAGGGCAGCGCAGCCTGGGAGTGGGGAGGCTGCGGTGATGATGTGGACTTCGGGGATGAGAAGTCCAGGCTTTTTATGGATGCGCGGCACAAGCGGGGAAGTGGAGACATCCGAGCGCTGGTGCAGCTTCACAACAATGAGGCCGGCAGGCTGGTGAGTACCAGCAGGGGCGTGTAAGGGTGTGTGCATGAGTGTCAGTGGCTGCGGGACAGTTGTGTGAGAGTAGGTTAGTGCAGGAGCACATCTGTGCCAGTGTGTGAGGCAGTGAGGGTGTGAGAGAGAGTGTGTACGTGTAGGAGTACGCTAATGTGTGTGGGAGCCAGCATGGCAGTGGGGGCCACTTGGGAAGATTGTCTGAGGGCCTGGGTGGGCATGTGGGAGGCGAGGTAGCCAGCCTAGAATATGGAGTCACTTGGGGAGGCCTGGGAGGGCCTGGGGCAGGGTAGGGAGAGGTTGCCCAGGGAAGAGGACTTGGGTGGGACCTCTAGGGACCACAGGCAGAAAGGGCATCCCTCTGAGACAGGACAGGTGTGGCAAAGCTTGGGGTGGGTAGAGATGTGGCTGCCAGGGCAGAGAGAGAGGATGGAGACAAAGGCTGGGGATGAAAGGAAGGACAGAAGCTAGGGCAAAGTTATAGGGTTATGAGGGAGTCCTGAAAAGGGGTAAAAACAGGCCCAAGGGGCAATGAGCTTGGAAAGGATGGAAGGACAAGTAGATCCAGGTGGAGGCAGGAGAGGGGGTCAGGCAGAGGCCAGGAAAGCTGTAGCTGAACATGAGCTCTTGTCAACTGGCTGCCCAGCAACCCCAGACCAGGCCCTGCCTAGAACCCGGGCAGCCTCTCCCTTTCTCTCTGCAATGAGGAGGCTCGAGAAGCTCCTGTTTAGGGACAAAAAAAGCTGTCAGGGTCAGCTGTTTCCAGAGGGAAGGAGAGAGCCTGGACCTTGAGCTTCCAGAGATGCTCCTCCTGGGTCATTTGATCCCATAAATCTCTAGTGGGGCTGTGACTCTTAGACACAAAGAGCAAATAAAGGGCCTGGGTTCCATCTCTCAGTAGCGCGTCCACGGTGGGCCCGATGCCACAGTTCTAGGGCGCTCTAGGCGCATCCCCACACATATCTTGTGTCCTCTGGGGTTTGCACTTGAGGCATCGTGGAGAGGGTAAGAGGGGGCCCAGAGAAGAATGTCCTGACAGGCCCACATATCTGTTGAAGAGGGTTGGGGAGTGGTGGTAGACAGACACCCAGGGAGTAGGCTCCGAGTCTCTACTGAGTCCTGCCTGGGGCCCTGAGAGTTGGCAGCTTCCACTGCCACCTCCTCCAGGGAGAATCTCACCGCTGCTGTCCATTCTACTTTCTCCGCATTCGCTTGCTTTGCATCCTGGGATCTCCGTGCTACATTTTGTCCCATGCTCCCCACTTCTCGTACTCCTCCACCCTTATCATTCCTCACATCCTCTTGGGGCTGTCGCTTCCTTGACTTCCTACTCTCCATGTTGCACTTGCTCTTTTTTTGTTTGTTTGTTTTTTTGTTTTTGTTTGTTTGTTTTGGTTTGGAGGTTGGGGGTTCTGGTTTTCCTCAATTTCGTCCGCTCCACGTTTCTTATTTTCTGTCTGTCGGTCCTCTGGGCCTTTCCGCGCCCCGTGCCCCACATCTGTCTCCATCAGCACCGCTCCTCTGCTCCCTGCAGGCCGTGCGGAGCCATACGCGCACCGAGTGCAAATGCCACGGACTGTCGGGCTCCTGTGCTCTGCGCACCTGCTGGCAAAAGCTGCCCCCGTTCCGCGAGGTGGGCGCGGAGCTGCTCGAGCGCTTCCACGGAGCCTCACGGGTCATGGGTACCAACGATGGCAAGGCTCTGCTGCCCGCTGTCCGCAGTCTTAAGCCGCCTAGTGGAGCTGACCTACTCTACGTCGCTGACTCACCCGACTTCTGCGCCCCCAACCGGCGCACAGGCTCTCCCGGCACGCGGGGCCGCGCCTGCAACAGTAGTGCCCTGGACCTCAGCGGCTGCGACCTGCTGTGCTGCGGTCGCGGGCACCGCCAGGAGAGTGTGCAGCTCGAGGAGAACTGCCTGTGCCGCTTCCACTGGTGCTGCGTAGTGCAGTGCCACCAATGCCTGGTGCGCAAGGAGCTCAGCCTCTGCCTCTGACCCACCGCGCTGCTCTCAAAACGGCGCGCCCACCCGCCTCTCAGTACCTTTGTGACCTCTTGGATCCAGCAGGGGGCGCTGCCCCGGCCCAGCTTACCCTTACCAAAGTGCATCTCCCAGGCCTCTGGAAACAGGCGGTGAGGCTGGAGATACAGGCGCGCCCAGGAAGCCCAGGGCATTGGAGGGACTCCCGCCCCAGGCGCACCTTAGAGAGTTCTGGTGGAGACTATATGCTCTAGGGAGTTCTCTCTCCTTGGTCCCCAGATGGAAACCAAAGAGCCCTTCTCTAGGACTCTGGATGCGGGGCCCCTAGAACTGCTGGCCATGGGTTGGGTGGGTGAGTTTAGTATCAATAAAGATATTTAAACCAATAGGACTGGGCCCACAGTTTGGGAGGGGGGCTGGTCTCCTGAGGGTTTTCATGGGGTCAGGATCTGGAAGGAGTGTCTTAAGGGAGATGGTTTTGCTAGAACTAGCAATTAAGAGATCCTCACCCTGGGTCCCTATCCTCCCCCCATGGGACTGGGCTCTCCTGGCAACCATGGTGAAGAGTGCCAGATCTCCCCTTGGCATTCTTCTTGTTCACTCTTGTCACACATCTAGGGCCTGGATCTACAATCTGGGGAAGAAGCAGTAATCCCTCTTTAAAGAAGCAGACTCTTGAGACGGTCCGGGGAGAGAAGCCTCTGCTGGTGTACTTGGCTCTTCTTCAGCTCCCATCAAAGTTCTAGGAGAGTGTAACACTTTCATCTGCCCTTTTGTTTGTGATCCCTGGGGGACTTGTGGGTAGACTTTTAGGGCCACCCAAGCCCATAGGATTAAAGCACTTTATGAACTGTAGAATGTGATGAAATATGTTATTAGTAACATCAGATTTCACACTGAAACTAACTTCACCCCCGTTAACAATTGAAAGGACTGCTCAAAACAGCATTTCTAATTACACTTAGAGGGAGACAAAAAAAGTTGTCCCAAGGTTTCTCCTGGCACCCAACTACATTTCCTTCCTTCTAGTTCTTTCTTGGGAAGCTGATGGTGAGTGTGGAGGGAAGAGAGGAGGGATTGAGGATCTGGGTTCTCCAGAGCTGAACATCATGTCCCCATCTTCCTCCTAGAAGAAGTGGGGAGGGCATAGCCAAGTGGCTGTGATTCAAAGCTCCCAATTTTCTCATATTCCAAATGCTGTGAATGCTCCCATCAAGGGTATGTAGGGCAAAGCAAGAGCTTTAGGTCTGAAGCTGGTGTTGCTGCTTAGAAGTTTACAGTACAGATCATGTGAGTCTCGTTTCTTTACCTATATAATGAAAATATCATCCTATTTCAGTTACCCATTGCTGCATAACAAACAACCCCAATGTAACTACTTCCCACGATCCTTTTGGTTAGGAATTTGTCAAAACTTAGCTTGGTGGTTCTGCTCCTTATGGCAGAACTATTGGCTGTGGTCATTCAGTTAACTATGCCACTGGCGGCTGGGCTGGGCTGAACAATCCAAGAGGCTTCACTCATGGATGTCTAGTGTCTCAGAGCTTCTCCAGCAGCCTCCTTCCTTCCATGTACCTAACTTGGGCTTCCTCACAGCATGGTGGCCTCAGTATAGTTGGACATCTTACATAAGGTTGGCTTTTGAAATAGACCGCCAAACTGGGAAGCAGAAACTGCCAGTCTCTTCTTTGGTCCCAGCCTTAGAAGTTACACAGCTTTGCGTTCTCTCTCTATGGGTTGACACAAGTCACAGAACCAGCCAAAATTCAAGGGAAGCGGTACTAGACTCCACCTCTCAATGGGAGAGTGGCAAAGGATTTTCAGCCATCGTAATTCATCCCATGTCTTCATCGACTTGTGGGAAGGATATTTCCAAACTGTGAAAAGCACTCAGCACAGCATTTGACACAATAAGTTATGTAAAATTTATGCTTAATAAATGGTAGTTACTGTGAGAATGGGGATAGAAAGCTGATGTCTTCTTTTGCAGGTATTAGGCAGACCCTGATTGCAAATAGATACCCAACTCAAACTAGTTTGACCCAAAGAAAATTAATTAATGGGTTTTATACGTGGGAAGTCCAGGGGTAAGACTGAATTCAGGCACAGCTGAACCCAGGGGCCCAAAGGATGTCATGTCTCTTGTCCCACCCCCACATCTATTGTTTCTGCTTATCTCTACCTCTCCTTTCTTTTTTCAAATTGACTTTTAGAAAGAGAATGAAAGAAAGAAATATCAATTTGTTATTCCCCGTACTTATGTATTCATTGGTTGATTCTTATATGTGCCCTGACAGGGGATCGAACCCACAACCTTGGCGTATATACTCTGACAAACTTAGCTACCTGGCCAGTGGCATGCACAGGGTCTCTGCCTCTCTTTTCATGCCATCCTCATTCTCTCTTGCTGCAGACAGACTTTCTCTAAATGGCAGTTCTGTGCCTATATTCTTAGAGCTGGTGATCTGAAAAAGAATAGCCTTCCAGCAGAGGTCCTAGGAAGAAACTGATTGAGTCAGTTTGGGTCACTTGCCTATTTCTGAGCCAATAACAGTGCCCAGGGAAATGTACTACTGTGACTGTGACTGGAAGCCCCCTTAAGAGCACAGGGAATAGGGACACAGGGAAGACAGCAGAGTATGAAACACAAGGAAGGGGAACTCATCCTGGATGTGACAGACCCGAACCATGGCTTTCAGAGCATCTCTTTTCCCCCAACAATGCCCCTCTATCCACATCTATGACCTAGCCTGGTTCAGCCCTCAAGGATCAGATGGGGGCCCCGGAGTGCGGCATGCATGGAGTGGGGGTGGGTATAGGTTGCTGTGGGAAAGAAGGGGCATCTGGGTTTTCTTTCCTGCTTCTCTTGGCTCCCTCAGGTTAAATGCCTGGATGTTAGGAAAGTGTCCTGGAGAATTTGGACTCAGAATTTCTCGACCAAAGCGGTCGTGGATAATTAACTAAGGCAAAAAAAGTGAAACTGGCATTGTGGGCCACATGGAGGCGAAATGAAGCTTCCTATAGACAAGGATTATATTAACAGTTCTGCCTTTCCCCAGAGCTCTGCAATGGGTACAACCCTTCAAAAATAATCTCCTGTAATTCTCTTAGAGACCACCAGAGGGTGCACAGAGCCCGGTTTCCCTATGAAAAGCGACCAACATGTCTTTTGGGGAACTCAGAGAGGTAGGCAAGAGAGGGTTGGATGAAAGGAAGCACGAGACTCACAGACAGCTTGGGTCAAGCTGCTAGGGTTCCAGACTCTCTGGGATGCCTTCTTCCCCATCTTTACTTCTAGTTTCTAGGGGTGGAAAGTATATGGAGTGGGTGATGCCAGAGAGGGAAACTGAGGCAGTGGCATGCACTGATGCCAACCCAAGCAGATTAAAAGGAATTCAGAGGAAGTAGCACGATACAGTGAAAAAAAAAAAAGGCCTGGTTTGCTAGCTTGACCTTGATCAAGACAGTTAATCTCTCTGAGCCCTAGTTTTCCCATCATGAAATGGAGGTGCCTGGTAGCTTGTTAGTACATTGTAAGAGTACACTGCTTAGATTGCACTCTTTAACTGCTAGTCACATGTCAGTGGTCCATCTTCTGTGACCAAGCCCAGCAGGAGTCTGGAAACTATCTGCGAAGGGTGAGAATAATGACCCAAGAGGCACCATTTTGACCATTAGCCTGGTTGTTTAAGCTCAGAGATGGCTCTGCTCTTGCACTGCTGCCTGGGAATAGGGACTGGAAACACAGTTCAGAAATGCCACATCACACCACCACCACCCCCACCCCGCTTGCCTACCCAGTTGCTCAGCCCCAGGCCCAGTCTGAGCCATCAAGGTTTCTTGCTGGCTGAGTGATGGAGGACACGTGGAACCAAGGAGGGGGGTGGAAGAGCACAGAGATGCTCCAGATGTGTGTGTGACTATACCAGGAAGAGCCAGAATGCAGGCAGATGGGTGGGGAGGCCCTCTGGAAGGCTCAGGATCAGCCAGAAACTAAGGGCCCAAAAACCATTTCCCCTTTCCTTCAATGACCAAACAAATCAGGTGTTTGGGAGAGTGGGGCAGCAAGCTATGCTCCCTTACCTTGCTGAGGGCAGTGGTCCCTGAGACCCAGACAACAGGACAAAGAGCCCTCTTATTGGTCTGGAATGTCTTCCCTCTCTTCTTCACCAAGATGAACTTTGGCAAAGCATCAGGACTGAAGGTCCCACCTGTTCTCACCCTGACGCCTCTCCAGCTCTCTCTTCCCTGAAACCTCCTCCAGAGCCACCACAGCTGGATCCATTCTCCGAGCTGCCTTTCAGCCCTGGTGCTCCCCCACCCCCAGTGGCTCCTGTAATTGTGGTCTCAGGCTGCGGCTGCGGGGGCTGGGCCTGGGCTGAGGGCCAGAGCCCAGGGCAGGGCCAGGGTGGGGCCTAGGGGCTACCCATGGCATGGGTCACATGGGGCTGGGCCAGACACTCTGGGCTTCATCTGCACATAGGCCAAGGCCCTGGGCCTACAATGCCCTCTCTTCCCTAAACTGTGGAGAGGTGCCCCAGGCCTGGGTGCTTCTAAACCCTCATAACATAAGTCCAGAACCTCGCCCTAGTGCAAGCAAGGCTTGGGCATCATTGTTTGCCTGCTGAGGTTTTCAAAAAGAGGGTCTTCTCTCTCTCCTGTACACATCTACAGTTCATGAACAGTAGGGGGAGGGGGAGCAAAGAGACCCTCCCTCATTAGAGGGAGGCCAAAGGGAAAAAAATCAGTCACTCAAGCAGATCAGCAGTGTGTTCCCAAATGTGATCCTCACAAAAATCACTTGGGATGCTGATTAGAAATGCCGACCCCCAGGCCTTGCCCAGAAAGGATGAATCAGCTGCTCGGGGATAGAATCAGTATTTCCCACAATGGCCCTCCCCAGGGGATATACATATATGATGCACGGATGGTGGGAACTGCTAGTGTGAGCACTAGCCAGGGAGTAAGGAGGGTTAGGAACTCATGCGGTGCATCACATTCCTAACTGAGTGTGTTCCTAATCCTTTCTGGGCCTCCGTTGCCCAGCAGCCAATGGGAGCATGACTCCCCAACCTGGTTTGCCCCCACGGGTGTCCTCTCCCACCCTGGGCTCAGGCCTCCTTCCTGTGTTGAGTTTGGTTCTGCCCTGTCTCTGCCCATGCCCTTCTCAAACTCCCAGTGCCCGTAGTGTGGTGGGAGAGAGTGGGGAAGGCAGGGGGTGGATAGGGTCAAACAAGGCTCTGGCTGACGCAGACTGCTTCCTGCCCCCGGCTGTTTTCCTGCTGTCCAGCCAGACTGTCCCCCCCACAGCCCCCCCCACAACCCCCCTACACACCCCCAGCAGCCTCAAGCCCTTAATTCCTGACAGCTGCAGTGCCTGCCGGCAGAAATGGGGGAATGAAAGGGGGAGTACACTGTCAGCCTGCTGTTGCTCAGACTGCCTCCACCACCTGACAGTCTGGGGACAGAGAAGGCCCCACCCCTCTCCTCCAATTCCCTGGGAATGGCCAGTTCCAGGAAAGGGCCCCTTTTGTCTCTGAGCCCAGAGGTTCAGAGTAGTTTGTCCTTACCCAATAGGGGCTCTCTTCAGAGAGGTTGGGAGGGAGGTGTTTGTCTAGAGTGGGAGGCTTGTACCCATTTTATAGAGGAGGATGTCAAGGCCACAATGAGAGTAGGATTCACTATCAGGGCCCAGATTAGAACCAGAACCAGAAGCTGAAGCCTCTGTCCCCAACCCTCTGGCTCTTGGCCTTTCCTGGGTCCAGTAAACTCAGTCCAGTGTTCAGGTATGGAGGGAAGACAGGAAGGGATCCCAGTGGAGTGGGCCTGAGCCAGGAGGCTGGTGTGCGAAAGCTCCCAGAGGACCAAGTACAGGTAGGTGGCAGAGCCAGAGCAAGACCTGGACCATCAGAAAGCAGGGCCCTGGCAAGCAGTACTCAGTGTTGGGGCAGTTGCTGCTATGCTCAGAGTCAAGCCAACTGTGTTTGGTTCCAGCTCTGCCACCTACTTGCTGTGTGACCTTGAGTAAGTCATGACCCTCTCTGAGCCTCAATATTTTCTTGTGAAATAAAAGGGGATAAAATAAGTTGACCTTAAAACACACTTTCAGGATTAAAAGGCTCTAATCCCTCCTCCCAGGATGTGCCTCCCTTTGGTGCTCTGCTCCCAGACAAGCATTTGCTGCTGGAGTCTCAGCAATTTTACCTTCATTGGCTAGATGAGGTGACTAGATGAGGTGGGCCTCCTTAATCTAATTTCACGAAGGGACAGAGAGTGGCTCACTGAGCAGCAGGCATCCGTTTAAGGTCACACAGTGAAGGAGAGCAAGATCCAGAAGCTACCAACCCCCTTTGTAGGATCCCACACCTGCCTCACCAGCCAAGCCTGGGAAGTCCCTCCTGAGGTGGGGGAGGCGAGCAGAGGGGCCAACCTCTCCCCTCCAGCCCTTGCAGGTGTGTATATTGGCAGAGGGAGTGGGGAGGGGGACCAGTCCGCAGCAGCTGCATCTCAGCCAGGCACCCACACCTCCGAGTAACACACACCTCCCGACACAAACCAGCTCATCCCGAGCACTGGCACCTCCCTGTGCCCACGCGCATAGACTCTAACACCTTTCCTTCCTCTGCCCGCCGGTGGCCGCTCCCACCCGGAGTCCTGAGTGGATGCAGTGGCCCCAAGTCGTGTACACGCCTCCACCCACCCCCGGCGTGACGTCACGTGGGGTAGAGCCCTGAGACACTCTACTTGGTGGTGGTGGGGAGGCAGCAGAGCTCCCCAGCCGAGCCGGGACAGTCACTCACTCTCTGGGCGGTGGGGCCCGGCACAGCCAGCGCCGCCCCCCCTCACCCTCCACCCCGTTCCGCCCCACACGCCCTCGGAAGCACAGGCTAGCAGCGCAGCACTGGGGGGCTCCCCAGCACCCTAGCCTCTCATCCCCAGCCCGCAGCACCTCCGGACCCCCCTTACCCTCCAGAGGCACCAGGAGTTGTCGCAGGGGGGCCTCGGGAAATTCCCTGGACCCCTGTGCCAGGAGGTGCCCGGTGTGCCCGCCCGCCACCCCCCCCCGGGGGCGGTGCCCGGGGGCGCTGCCCCATGGAGCGGGGAGGCGGGCGCCGGCTGCTCCCGGAGCCGTGACCCAAGTCGGAGTTGTGTGTCGCAGCCGCCCCGACCCCCGCGGATCATGCGCCGGCGCCCCTGGCTCTCCAGTCCCGCTGGGCTGTGAGCCCCCCACTCCCCACCCGTCACGGCCCGCGAGCCATGGGCAGCACCCACCCGTGCCCCTGGCTGCGGCTTCTCCGACCTGGGCCCCAGCCGCGGCCCGCGCTCTGCGCGCTCCTGTTCTTCCTACTGCTGCTGGCTGCCGCCCTGCCCAGGTGAGCCCTCACCTTATGCTCCGCCCTCCTGGAGAGCTGGGACCCCCAGCCACAGGGACCTCTGGCGCTCCTGCTGGGGTAGGGGACCCTGGAAGGAGGGAGGGACAGTGTCGCAGGAAAGTTCTGGTGCCCAATGAAAGACAGTGCTCTCATAGGAGGACGTTGAACTGGTGACAGAATATGGGCAGTCCAGGGAGACAGGCAGTGCCGGGGAGAGTGATGGCTACCAGAAGTGAAGGTGTGTGTATTGGGGGTGGGGAGCAAGTACCAAGTTGGAGTTAGTGCTGTGCTGGGGGAATGCATCCCACCCCAGGAAGCTCAAACTGCCTTGCTCCACCTTGGAGATGGCCCAGAGGCAGGGACAGAGGTTGGGGGCTGGAAGGGTATAGCCCAAGTGGGGTCAATGAGAGACTGCAGATGGAAGTATTCTGTGTGTGTGTGTATGTGTGTGTGTTTGAGTGAGTCCAGCAAGCTATGTTGTAAACAGCAGTCTGTATGTGCACATGTAAGAGGTCCTGGATTAATGTACAAAACGAACACCGTATATATTTGCGTGTCTTTGTGTATGTGTGTAACTATGTCTGATGAAATGTGCATGTGTGTGTTCCTGAGTCTGGGTGTTCACTTCGATGTGCAGAATATGACTCTCTGAAACATGTCTTTAAGAGTGGTCTTCTGGGAAATTGTGTGTATGTGAGCAGCTATGCCCAGGGATGTACTTATTAAATACTGTGTGCACAGGCATTCTGGATGTGTGTATTTGCACATGTTAACCTGTGTGGGTGTGCAGCTGGGTGGGTTTTGTTGGAGGTGATGATGGTGAGAAGGTCAAGGAAAGGAAAGTGCTTTTGCGGTGCCCTGAGGCACCCAAATTTAAAGGCAAGGGTTGAAACACAGGGAGTATGGCCTTTGGGACAGACTGTGTATTGTTAGATGGGGTCCTTGTAGTCCCCCAAACACTCACCCACCCCCCTCCCACACGCCTGCAGGTCTGCACCCAATGACATTCTGGGCCTCCGCCTTCCCCCGGAGCCCGTTCTCAACGCCAACACCGTGTGCCTGACATTGCCCGGCCTGAGCAGGCGGCAGATGGAGGTGTGTGTGCGCCACCCTGACGTGGCCGCCTCAGCCATCCAGGGCATCCAGATTGCCATCCACGAGTGTCAGCACCAGTTCCGGGACCAGCGCTGGAACTGCTCTAGTCTCGAGACTCGAAATAAGATCCCCTACGAGAGTCCCATCTTCAGCAGAGGTAGCTGCCCCTCATCTTGCCCCTGTCCCCACCCCATCCAGCACTTCCACCCCAGAATGGATCTGCTAGCCTTCCCAGCCGACTCCCTCAAGCTGGCAACCTCCCCAGGTGCCCATCTGCCAGCCAGGCTGCTCTCTTGCCTCTGCCTGGTCTCAGAAAGCCCCCTGCCCGGGGAGGGGGAGCAGACAAATGGTGCAGATGTGGCTCCCAGTTGGGCTGTGTGGGCCAAGGGTGACAGGTTCCATGCCTAAGAACTGGACTCATGGGTTATCCTGTCCTGTCATTGACACTGCAGATCTCAGGAAATAGCTATATCTGTGATCTGTCTCATTTTGCCCTCTACCTACCAAACAGCACTGAGGTTAGCAAGCCTGTGGTAAAGTACCCAGAATCAGCATGCAGAGGGGTCAGGGACTTTTGCCAAATGGTGTAGGTGAGGGAAGCCTGGGCAGGTAAAAGGTCTGTACTTCCGAAGCAGCTCTTCCCGGCAGGGTACACCACCAGCCTCTGTGTCATCCTCACCGCCTTGGAAAACCCTCTCTGAATCAGAGGTTCTGGGTGTGTGTGTGCCTCCAGCGCAGTGGGCCTGGTGGCCCTGCCAATTCCTTTTCCCCTCACAACTCAGAGAGAAGCCCGCTTTTGTCCTTCCTGATGGCTGGGTGACCCAGGTCTCACCCCAGTAACCCCCAGAATGGCTTCCCAGATGGAGGAAGATTTTGTCACTCCTTTCTGATCACACCCACCTCCTGTGTTGGTATCTTAGGCCCTAATTCATATCTTTTGGGAAAGATGGGGGTCCTGCCTTCTGGATGGCCTGGCTGGGTATCTATATCTCCACCTCTCAGCTGCTGGGGTGGGATAGTGTGGAGACCCGGGTCCTTGAGACTTGTCCAATTCTGAGCTGACAGTGGAGGAGAAAGGAGGGGTACCACTATACCCTTTGGCCCTGGGGTCTGAGGCTTCTGGGAGAATCAGATTCCAATGGACCCCAACTTCAGAGAGCGCTTAGAAAGCCACAGCCTTTCTCTTTTCAGCAGGACCCCTTCGAGCATTCCTGGGGCCCCAAGTCAGGGGCCACCAGTCTCCCCCAGCCCAGCCCCTAGCCGCCCGCCCCGCCCCCGCGCGCTCTCCCTCCTGCCTCCCCCGCGAGCCTGGGGCGCTGTTTCTCCCTGGCTGAGCCCAGCCCGACGCGTGTGGCGGCATGCAGCCGCGAACTAATCCCCTGCGGGCCGCGGCAGACGGCTCCCGGGCCCAGCCGTGCCGCTCTCAAAGGGGGCGCCCCCCACCCGGACCTGCGCCCCAGCCCCGCCCGCTCCTCAGCTCTCTAGCCTCTCCAGCCCTCCGAGAGCTGCAGGCCGGGACACCCGCTGGCCGGCCCATCCGGCGCCCCGCCCCGCCCCGCCGCCCGCGCGGCCGACACGAAGTGACAGGCCTCTGCATCTCTCCTGCCCCGCCGGGCCAGGCCGGCGCTCGTCGCCGCCGCGCACCCGCTCCCACTCCGGGTTTCTGGGTCACTCGCGTACCCCGCAGCCTCGATGTCCCTCCAGTGCTCGCGCCCGGGCGATGAGGACGCTGCAGCCCTCGCTTCGGTTTCGCTCCCCCGGGGACCCAGGCGGGCGCTGAGCTTCACACCCCGACGCTTCCGAAGGGGCAAGGCAAAGCCAGCTCGGTACCCCTCCCGGGCCTCGGTGTCCCCTCTTCCCCTCTGGGCCTCCTGTCCCCTCTAGAGTGAGTGAAGCCGGGCGTCCTAACGGCTGCGCCTGGTGGAGAACGTGGGGTCTTTGACACTGGGGGCGAGTTCTCAGCGGTGGAACCGTGCAGAGTTGGCGCGGCGCCAGGCGCTCCCGGGTTCACCTGCAGTTTAATAAGCGGGAGGTGAGCTGGGGGGACGGGTGGGGGGAGAGGTTAGGGGTGGAGGGGGAGACTTGCCAGGGCTAGCCGGGTGGGGCGGTGCCCAAAGCGGGGAGGGGGCGGGACAGCGGCTCCTGGCTCGGCGGGGGAGCTGGGCTCCTTCCTTTGGCCTCAGAACAACGTCGTGCACTTCTTGGCTTCTGCTCCCCGCATTGCGACACCTCATCTGTACCTCTCCCTCGAGAAGGGGACTCTCGGCTTCTGGAAAGAAATTGTCACTCCTCCCTCAAAGGACCACCATTTTTCCCCCTCTCTCAGGCCACATCCCTGTTCACCCTCATCTCGGTCATTTCCTGGTGCCTCTTGGCCCATCACCTCAAGGACCAGCTAAATTTAAATCCCATGGGACCACTCTTGGTGGCGCCCAGTCCCTGGTCTGAGCCCTTTCCAAGTTTCACTTCTTTTTAAGCTATGGATTGTGCATTGTGGGGTCAGGTGACCTCAGTTCCCCCCAAGTGGAATACCAGGGTTCTGAGCCCTATTCTGCCCCAGGCCACCAATAGGGGTTCTTAAAGGTGCATTTTGCCATGTTTAAAATACAGACTGCTAGAAAGAGGTGCTCCCTTGAGGCTTCCATCTTAATGCTGTTACGGTCATCTAATTGTTCTGGCACCTTCCCTGAGGTGGGTTGGGCTGAAGGGATAGCGTTCTAACGTGGGACAGAGAACGAAAGGAGATTGAGAAGCTGTAGTAGGTGCTTGGGAAGACAGGACATATAATAGGGCTTTACCTAGCCAAGGAGAGAGGATGGTGGGAAGGGTGCTGGAGCCTGGGATTGGGGGGCAAGGAGCTAGAGTCAGAAAAAAGCTGTGACCTAAGTGCTAAGGGCACTGATATCCCCAACTTTTTGTTCTAGGACCCAGAGGGTTGGTGTCTGGGTAGGTGGCATGCTGGGCAGAACAGCAGCTACAGGGGAGCTCTTCATTGTGAGGACTAGAGAACCCATCCATCTTTTATGCAGGATGCAGGGACCCAAGGGGGATTTGAGGACGCGGCTGCTTCAGTCTGGACCTGGGCCCCAGAGTGAGAGCAGATGAGAGGACAGAGAGGTTTGATGGAGGGGAATGCGCTAGATTCAAGGAGTAGGCTCCCACACAGTTTAGGCACTGCCCTCCCTAAGGCCCAGGCCTGTTCGAAAAGAATGCAAAGAAGGTGAGTGAGGCCTTGCAGCAAGCCAGGGTCCCTGCGCAGGGGAAGCCAGCAAATCAGAGTGCAGCCTTTGTTCTCCGAGTCCCTGGCTCTTTCTTCTCCCACCTCCCTTTTACATTCATTCTCAGAGAGTCTTGGTCTTATGCCTAGGTCTCCAGGCTTGGGGTATGTGGTAGCACTTAATGGGGACACAGAGGCACAGATAATCATATCCCAGGGTCACCTAAGGTCCTGTTAGTCTAATGGCACCCAGTAAATCAGACAACACATACTAAGTACTTGCTGTGTGTCAGGACTTTTCTAAAGCACTTTATCTATACTTTAGGGCCCTCACAACAATCCCCACTCAGTAGGTCCTATTATCATCCTCATTTTACAAATGAAGCTGAGAGGATTAGTCACACAGCTTGTAAAGTGAGCTGTAGAACCAGGACTCAAATGCAGGCCAGCTGACTAGAGATTGCACTCAACCCCTGCCATACTGCCTCCCATGAGCTCCGTGTGCCCAGAGGTGAGCTGTACAATGAGAGAATAGTCCAAGGAATGAAAGTGATGCACACACACACACACACACACACACACACACACACTCCTACCCATGTGTGAGCAAACATGTACCCACATTCAGTGTCATCCCTAAGTGTTCCCACATACACACAATTCTCAGCCCAGGCACACAAGCATGCACAGATTAATTTGCACAGAGGGAATGGAGAGCAGACCTTTCACCTTCCTTGTCTCTTTGATTCACAGGGGCAGGGCCCAAGCTTCTCTAGACCCTCCTGGTTCCCACTGGCTCCTGAATCCTCTCTCCTCCACACTCCCCTACCCTCCAAACCTCCTCCCACAGTCCCTTCCTGGGTTGGCTTCAGCCTGTAGCAGCAGCTGACTCCACTTAGATGCTGGCAGTCCCTGTCCCAGATCAAAGGCAGGGAAGCTAATTGTGCGTCTTAACGAGCCCCCCCACCAATGCTTGGGGCAGCCCAGCTGGCCATGGCCCCACCCCTCTCCCCCTCCAGCTGGCCAGATGGCACAGTGCCTGTGTCTGCCCCAGACAGTCGGGGCCAGGACCGAAACTGGGGCCCTGAATGCGAGCTGGGGGCAGACCCAGAGGGCTGGACTTCTCTGAGGCCTGGGTGCTTAAAACAGAGGATGGCCACACAAACCCTGCCTGGGCACACCTACACGTGGCTGGGACAGCGACTAGAGGCCATGGGGTGGTTTCTTTTGCTGTTGGGGTTGGGGGTAGGCATGGGTGTTCTCTGCAGGCTGTGGGCTACATTTCTTCAGATCCCCCCAGCCCTTCCTTGAATATAACAGAGCTGGTAAGATGGTGGTTGGCTCAGCACATCTTCCCTGACCAGCTTCTTCCTCTTTTTTCTAAAAAAATTAATTAATTATTAATTTATAGAGAGAAGAAAAGGGAGGGAGAGAAACATGGATCGGCTGCTCAGCTGACTCTCACATGCCCCTAACTGGCCCAAAACATAGGTATTTGCCCTGACCTGAACAGAACCAATGACCTTTAGGTTTGCAGACCGAAGCTCAATCCACGGAGCCACACCAGCCAGGGCAGGACCAGCTTCTTGCTCTTTCCTGGTGCCATGCAGAGACAGGTCCATGAAAACTGGGAACTGGGCTACCTGGGTTACTTTTTCAGCAGCAGGTCTCCCCTAGAATTAAACCTCTTCAGCAGAAAGTTGTCAGCTGTGGGAGCTGGGAGAGCCGGGGCTGGGTCCAGCTCTATAACCCCTGTGACTCTGTGGGAGGGGGGTGATTTCTGAGGCCTGGACTACCTCTGGAGGTCTGAATATTGCCATGCATCCTAGGAGCAGACTGATGACTCCCTCAGCAATAGGAGAAGTGTTTCAGAATTCCACAGACAAAAGGCAATGGATAAATACAGGGTGTGCACCCCAGCTTGGGTTTGTCCTCCTTTCCCTTGGGCCCTACCTCCCAGAGCAGTGTCTGCTCCTCTGCAGCTTCCCAGGACCCCCTTTGAAGGCTCCAGCCCAATCCCCATACCTTCTTGTCTGCTCCCAAGATGCCATGAGCTGGAAAGAGAAAATAGAGAGGGACAGTCTGCTTTATGGGCTTCTGGTGGCCCACATGATTTATTCTAGTGTGTTATGAGCTGCTGGGCTTTGTCCCTGATCAGGGAAACTAAAAACAATGTCCTAAAACTATAGAAATAGTGAGTAAGATCAGATAACAAGAACTCACTAACATCTAATGTTTATATAGTACTTATTATAAGTAAGGTATCATTTTAAGCACTTTAAATTTACCAACTCATGTAATTCTAGGAATAACAATGAGGCAGATAATAATAACCCTGTTTTACAGATGAGAAAACTAAGACCCAGAGAAGTCAGGTCACTTGGCCAAGGTCACATAGCTATTGATACCTAGTAAGTGAAAGAGCCAAGATTTGAACCAGGCAATCCGGCTTTAGAGTTCATATTCTTAACTACTACTGTACATCTTGTGTGGGGTTTTTTAATGTTTGCTTGTTTGTTTGTTTTGTTTTGTTTTTTTGGCTGGGCAGGTAAAGGAGGAAGGCGCTGTGATGCAGATGGTGAGCCTTAGGGGCAGGAGGGGTTAAGGGTCTCTGTCCAGTCCTGGTCTGCTCTCTGGATCTGTGAGTCCTCTGAGAGCATGTCCTCCCAGCCTTTGGTGCTGGGACAGAAGAACCCAGAGTTTTTTCTTTGAACCTCTGACCTCCCCCAAGGCCATCAGCCTCTGGCCAGGTTTGGGCTTCCTCAACAGAGGCCCATGGCACTGATAGATTCTCCTCCTCATATGGGGGTTATTATTGCTCTTGGCTTCTCCCATCCTTCACACAGCTTCAGAGGCTGGTCAGAGACTTGTACCAGAACCTGCTCCTAGCTAGTCCTCTTTCAGATGCAGAATAAGCAAGAAGCAGCTTGTGGGTCCAGGAGCCAGACACTCCTCTGCAAGTAGACCTTCCCCTGCCATGGGCGGAGACCTACCAGGGCTTTCCCAGAGAGTGGCTCAGGCTGGGCACACCAAGGAGGAAAGCAGTGTAGACAAGTCCATGGCCAGGCTGGCCCAGCCCTGAGCCCCTGAGAGCGGCTCATCAGGGAGTGTTTGTGCCCCCTGAGCATCTCAGGGAAAGCGTCTGCCTTAGCTCACCCTTCCCTCTCCGTTGGTAACTCTGCCATATGCTTGACCCTGTGCAAGGCACAGGACTTGCCTCCAGCCCTCCTCAAACAGCCCTCAGCTCACCTAGACTCACCATAGGTGGCTGGGTGGTGCCCTTTTCGCAGCAGGCTTTCAGGGATGTCCTGTGGACAGCAAAAGGGGAAGCTGCTGGTTCATTTCTCTGCCTCTCAAATTGGCCCCAGAGAGGGTTCTATGGTGGATGGGGGGGGGGGCACCAGGCAGGCAAGCTTGAGGACACCAGCTCCTCTGACTAACCCTTCTGTGCACTAACATTTCCTACAGCCTGGAATTCCATGGCTGGTAATTTATTCTTTAGGTTACATTTGCCTTATTTCTGCAGGCTTATTGTTAAAACGCAACGATTACACGAGTAGTAATAGATTAAGTACCTGATCTTAAAAAGAAAGCTTACCAGACACTTTCTATTCAACAGGAGAGATGTAGACACAAATTTTGAGCTTGCTAAGGGGTAGTGTTAATGAAATGGGGAAGGGAGTGTGAAAAAAGAGGGTTATGGGGGAGAAATCTGCCACTCCATCCTCTGTGCAGAACTTCCGGTGTGATTTCTGACCCCCTTTGACTCTGGGCCCTGTAATAGACCTTCCCCCAACAGCAGGCCTCAGTTTCCCCTCTGTATGGTGAAAAGATTGGGTAGGGAAGGCAGAGGGATGGGATGTCAAGGCCTCTCAGAGGCTACGTTTCCGGGATCTCTACTCGCAGGTTTCCGGGAGAGTGCCTTCGCCTACGCCATCGCTGCAGCCGGCGTGGTGCACGCGGTGTCCAATGCGTGCGCCCTGGGCAAACTGAGGGCATGTGGCTGCGATGCATCCCGGCGCGGGGATGAGGAGGCCTTCCGTCGGAAGCTGCACCGCCTGCAGCTGGACGCGCTGCAGCGCGGTAAGGGCCTGAGCCATGGGGTTCCTGAACACCCAGCCTTGCCCCCTGCCAGCCCTGGCCTGCAGGACTCCTGGGAGTGGGGCGGCTGTAGCCCGGATGTGGGCTTTGGGGAGCGCTTCTCTAAAGATTTTCTGGATTCCCGGGAGCCTCACAGAGACATCCACGCGCGCATGAGGCTCCACAACAACCGAGTCGGGAGGCAGGTGAGAGCTCCCCTCCCCATGCCCTCCTGCACCAAATCCCTCCGCCAAGGGCCCCTACCCCCGCCCCTTCACCCTCCACCTGCACTCTCCTCTGGGGACCACAGGGCCCCCCTAACTCAGCAGTTTCCCATTGTCTACCTACTGTGTGTTAGGCACTTGATTAGTCCTGGGGATGGAGGGCAGAAACAGCCTGTGCCCTCTTTAGCTCACCCTCTGCTGAGCAGCCTGCTCTGCCCATTTCCTTTGGGAATAATGTTGAAAGACAGGGTTGCAGTCAGACCTCGAGGGTCTAGACCTGGCTCTGCCACCCCCTCTCCTCCCCTATAAAGTGAGAAGGTTGAACTGGATCACCCGGAAGGCCCATCAGCTCTAGTCTTCCATGATTCTGCGATATCCTCTGCAGCAACTGCCCTCCTCTCCCAACCTTTCTGTGCAGAATGGGGAATTTTTCAAAGTGGGGCTCCTAGGAACTGCCTTGGAACTGTGCTCTAGGCTCCCCTACCCTCAAATGTTCATAGTAACTCAAAGGTTTCATTCGTTTGAGAGAGAGAGAGAGAGAGAGAGAGAGAGAGAGAGAGAGAGAGAGAAAGAGAGAGGATGAGAAGAAATGAAAGCAATAATTAACTGGACTTATTGAGTGCTCCCTATATGTTAGGCACTGTTTGGAGCACTGTACTACATACTAGCCTATTTAATCCATACAACTTCCTATTGCGGGTTATGAACCTCAGGTTAAGATACAGAAACTGAGGCTCAGAGACACTTAAACTTGCACAAGGTGATGTAACTAGTAAGAAAGTGGTAGAGGCAGGATTCATCCCCAGGCAGCTGAGCTCTTTTACTTACAGTGGAGTCTATTCTATGTGCACACACACACTGAGGTGCCTCCTAGCCCTTGTGGCCGCTCAGCACCCGTCTTTCCTGATTACTTGGCCCCTAGTCCTCTCACCCTGTCAGGCCTGCGGAGGCCTTGGTCCTGGCTTCCCTGCACTTGGGCTGACACCTTCTCCATCTCATTCCCCTTTCTCCTGGCCTCTCAGCCCAGGCTGGATCACCTTCTCCTTCCACAAAAGCTCCAAGCTGATTCAACTCTTCCCATTCTGAGTTAGGTGAGGTAGACTGAGGCATACCCACCCTCAGGTCCGGTCCAGCTCCCACCCAGCCCTGCCCTGTCCGTGCAACTCTTTTCCCAAGCTTCAGTACTATCCCCGCCCATACCAGCCGTGCCTCCTCCTCCTCCTCGTTAAACTGGTTAATTAATGGCTGCTGCCTGTGGGAAGCAGATGTTCTGGAGCTGTTGGCCAGGGGAGGCCTTGGGCTGGTTCCCACGTCGTGCTGACACTGCAGGCTGTACATACAGGCTGAGGAGTCCTTTAAAGCTTGGGAGGACCAGGCTCGCTCTCTTATGCCCCTACTGCCCAGGTTTGAGGGCCTCAGATTATTGCTCTCCCTATCTGAGGGTGTTTTTGAAGTGGAATGGGGAGAGAGAAGGATGTGGTCAGCTCTAGTGAGGCTTCTTTGGGAGGAAACTCCAGAGCAGGTTGAGAGCTGGGCAGGCCATGGGTAGGTTCTGTTCACTAACCACCTCCTTTGGAGGTCTGGGAACCTCTTTCCACTTTCATTGGGTTGGGGATCTAGCTCTTCGGGGTCTGTTGGCGTTCATTGTTTTCTAGGAGGAACTTTGGCACTCAGCATTGGGCAGAATACGCCCCAGCTAGTGTACTGGGGGAAGGGGTGTCTCCCCAGTCCTTCCCCCACTCCTTAAGCCTAAGGAGCTTGCAGGGCCCAGATGAGGAAAGGAGCTTTCTCAGACTCCCTGCAGCCCCCACTCACAGCCTGGAGAAAGGCCAGAGGCTTTGGGGATGGGATGTAGTGGGGCCAGCAAACCCCAGCTCTTAGCCCCCACCCGAGGAATGGAAGGAGAGGGAATTTCCCTGAAGATCTGGGATCCCCCCTCAGGAAGCCAGAGCCTCCAGCCCCAAGGGCCCCCTACAGGTGCTGGGACAGGCGGGCAGGAGAGGAGGGGAAGCAGGAAGCAGGGAATTCCCCCAGGGCCTGGCCTGGTGGGAGGTGGGCAGATCGCTTTTCTGGACAACCTGGCTCAGGAGTTGTGCCAACACCACCCCTCCCCCACCAAGCCCGCTTGGGGCCTCAGCTTTTGCCTCTGTTCAATGGGAGTTGGTTTCAAAAGCCGTTGATTCTCGCGGGCCAGCGTTTTGTGTGGGAAGGAGGGCAGTGAGGTTGGCCGCAGGCGTCACCTCTCACCTGGCCTCCCTCTGCAGGCGGTGATGGAGAACATGCGGCGGAAGTGCAAGTGCCACGGCACGTCAGGCAGCTGCCAGCTCAGGACGTGCTGGCAGGTGACGCCGGAGTTTCGCGCCGTGGGGGCGCTGCTGCGCAACCGCTTCCACCGAGCCACGCTCATCCGGCCGCATAACCGCAACGGCGGCCAGCTGGAGGCCGGCCCCGTCGGGGCACCCTCTCCGGTCCCGGGCGTTCCCGGGCCACGCCGCCGGGCCAACCCTGCAGACCTGGTCTATTTCGAGAAGTCGCCCGACTTCTGCGAGCGCGAGCCGCGTCTGGACTCGGCAGGCACCGTGGGCCGCCTTTGCAACAAGAGTAGCACAGGTCCCGACAGCTGCGGCAGCATGTGCTGCGGTCGCGGCCACAACATCCTGCGCCAGACACGCAGTGAGCGCTGCCACTGCCGCTTCCACTGGTGCTGCTTCGTGGTCTGCGAGGAGTGCCGCATCACCGAGTGGGTCAGCGTCTGCAAGTGATCGGAGGGCTCCCTTCCCTGAGACTGGCCCTTTCTCGATGCTTGCGATCTTGGCAGAGTCGCTTTGGCTCCTGGGAAAGGAGGCTGGACCACTAAATCTTATAGGAACCTCCTAGTTCTGAGGGTCGCCAGGTTTGCAATCGAGGGAAAGTCTAGACCTCATCACTCATTTCTGCGAGCTCCAGGACTGATTCACTTCCCCACGTCCCTGCCCCAAGCTCAGACTGCTCAGTTGGGCTGGGAATTGCCCACACCCTAGGGCAAGTGTCAGCCGGGCAACCTCAGGCCTGTCTCCTTTCATCCCTTCACCGTTTCCCCTGGAGTGAGAGGGAATAAATGGAAGCTGATAGGCAGGGGGAAGACGATTAAAAAGAAAGGAAGAAAGAAAGAAAGAAAGAAATGGACATAACTGAGCTGCAGTAATTCTAAAGAGGCCCCAAACACCGTCCCCAACAGGCCTCTGCCCCTCATCATTCAATTAACAAATATTTATTTTGCACTCTTTGTGACCTGGTACTCCTCAGGGGATAAGGGGTGCTGGGGATACAGATGTGAATAAAAGAGACAGCACCTGCCCTCTTGGAGTTTACATTCTGGCCAGGGAAGATGGACAATAAACAAGTAAATACACTAACAAGATCATTTCAGACAATGCTGTGTGTGATGAAGAAACTAAAGCAGGGTGCTAGGTAGAGAGTGATTTGGGGAGTGGGGATCCTTTAGATAAAGTCATTGATTGGTCCAGGAAGGCCTCTCAGAGTTGGGACAGTTATGCTAAGACATGCATGATGAAGAGAGAGCCATGCACAGATTGAGGGTAAGGGCTTTCCAGGCAGAAGCCATGTCAATGCAAAACTCTGATAAGGAACAGCAAAGGCACCAATGTAGTTGGAGTGAAGAAATCAAGGTGCAGATCAGCAGGCAAGGAGCTGGGTGAGCGGCAGGGGTCACATCATGTGTCCTTGGCCTATGTAAGGAGTTGGAGTTTTATTTAAGAGGAATGGAAATCTTCACAGGGTCTTAAGCAAGCAAGTGCCATGTCTGATTCCCATGTGGATTACTGTATGGGGAACTGGGTGAAGGGGGACACATTGACAGCAGGGGGGCCAGTTAGGAGACTGGCTATCTTCCAAACCAGAGCTGGGGCCTGGACTGGATGGAGGCAGGGAATGTTGACAAGGGGCTGGATCAAGGGCCCCGATACCAGAGCTCTAGCCCTCCACTTTGTGCCTGAACCCTCTGCCACAAGCCAGGGTAAGTGGCAGTGCTCAGCAGCACCCCTCAGCAGAGACAGGAGGCACTCTGAGAGGAATAATTCTGGGCAAGACCCAGCTCAACCCAGCCCAGTGCCCCAGGGAGCAGGTGGGGCTAAAAGGTGCGGCTGTGAGAAGGGTGGCGGGGGAGGGCCAGGAGACTCCCTGTCTGGATTCTGGACTCCAGGTAGGGGAGGGGGTATGTAAGACTAGGGATAGGGGGGACATCCTTCCTGGGCCTCTTGTGCCCCCAGATCCCCAACCAGGGTGCCCTTGGCAGGTCAACACTGCTGAGCTGGTTCAGTGCCACTTTCCTTGGCTCTAAGATCTGATGTTTTTCTGGAACAGACCCTCAAGGAGGAGGAGGGAGGTAGAGAAGGTGGGATCAAGCTCTTGGGGAAAGAACACTTCACCTACTTCATCCAGGTCTCCTGCTGTTCACAACTGGGGACCCCGCTGTCTGCCTCAGTTCACCCCTGAATGGCACCCTTCTTGATCAACCAGACAAGGATGAAGTCTTATTCCTCTCTTCAACTGCCAGCCTACAAAGGTCCCCCATATTTCTCTAGCCCTATCCTACAGCTCCCTACCCCTGGGGAGGGGTGAGATGCACTCCTGTAGGCCCACCAGCTTGGAGATTTGACCCCACTAGCTTGTCCTCAGCTCCTTCCCCTCCAGTGTCTGTATCCCAGCAGCTTCCAGACATGCCTAAGGCAGCATGGCCTTCCTTCCACATGCTCAACTCTTCTGCCTCTGTGGAATACAGGGTTTTTCTCCCCATCCCCCAAAAGACAGCCTCACAGGCAGGCAGGCAGGCAGGCAGGCGGGTAAGAGTCCCCAGGGAGGAGGGGTAGGCAGGAGCAGCCAGACACACCTGCCTCATTCCTTTCCTCTTGTTCACCCAGGAGAGAGCTGTGGGGGCTGGGTTCCCTGCTATCCTGTCCCAGGGAGGAGAAGGAAAGGGGTGGGGGAGTGGTGGCCTTGGGAGGGGGACACTTCCATCCTAGCAGTGTCCACTACAGCATTGGCTTTGGCCTCACCCTCTGCTTTCCATGCTTAAGGAGGACAGGGCTGGGGGAAGGAGAGACTGAAGATAAGGGCTATAGGGCCTGGGTTGAAGTATGGAGGCTGTAACATTGCAGAACATACTGCCTGTAGAGGGGGGGTGGGGTGCAGCAGGGGGTTGGACACTAGTCCAGTCAAGTGGTGGTGATCTGACATATGCTAGTCTGACCTGCAAAGGAAGAGGAAAAGTTAGGGGAGGAACAAACATGCTGTTGCCCACCCCCATCCTCTCTCTGGGCCTGAAGCTGACTAGAGACCTGGGACCAAAGCTGGACCCCATAACTAAACAGTCAGGGGTGTGTAGAATTTGGTAAAGGCCCTGAAGGGAGATGTGGAGGTGATGAAGGGTGGAAAAATGGGGCCCAAGAGGCACTGGGCTTATGCATACTGACTGAGAGGCAAGGCAGGAATCAATGTGCTGATTGCAAATAGGGGAAATGGGCTGAAATCAAGTCGGACAGTGGAGGTAGATGGAAGAACTTTCCAACAACTCAGAGAGGACCAGGGTTGCGATTTGTAAGTGAGAACAAGGTGGACCAGAGAACATTCAGAAAGGGGACCATCTCCACCCCCCACACTTTTCATCTTGATTGACACTGAGTCATCTTCTTGCAGGAGGCAAAAATAGTATGGTCTAATGGAGCCTGGATGGTCCCAGGGAGAGGAAGGGAGGGAACTAATAGAGAATGAGGGTGGTGGACAGATCAGCAGGCAGTAGTGGGGTTAAGGGTCAGGGAGAGGCAAACAGATTGGGGTGGGGATCAGAACCCAATCATCCTGCTTTACAGGATCCGAGGGTTGGAAAAAAGAGGAGGGGAGAGGCAAAAGTAGAGGCCTTGGCGGCTGTAGGAGGGCCCTGGTGGGTGAGAAGCGAGGTCAGGGGCATTCGCGCCCCACCCCTCCTTCCCCGGAATTAAGGTGCCCCCAGCAGGGGGCCTTCCACGTTGGAGTCTAGCCAGGCCCTAGTCGCAGTCCCCCTCCTCCCTTCCCACCCCCACTTCTCATGTGGTTGCCGGCAGCTGCCTGCGGTCGCCCCAACCCCTGCGCTCAAGGCACGGGGACTTTCCAACAGGGGAAAAAATGACTTAATGAGAGTGGGAGCCGGGAGCGGGAGGGACAGGTCCCTGTAATCACCGCTCCGCTGTTGGGCTTGCGCGCCTCCGGGGCCTACCCCGGCTTCCTGCTGCCAGCGCCCCCCTCGGGCTCTGCTGGCAGTGGAGGACCGGCTGGCGACAGGGGGGATCCCTTTTCAGGTTCCAGGCTCTCTGGGGCTCTCTAGTTGCCTTTGCTCCCTAGGCAAAGCTGGGACACCCCATGATCCTCCTCTGGACTTTGCCCTTGAAGTTAAGGAAGGGCAGTCTCCCGCAGAACCAGGATCCTCTGTTGGTGGATTAGAGGGGTGAGGGATCTTGAGCAGAACTGAGCCCTTTGCCACTTTGCGACTGCGCACTTCGAAACGCCCCCGGTTGCTGTGGCAACCAGGGCAGTCGAGGTGTGTCCGCAGGGCTGGGAGGCGCCCACCCCCACCTATTCTCGCCGCCCTCCGGGCCAGGCCCGATTGCTGCGGTGCGCGGGGGTGGGGGTGTGCCGTTACCATGGCAAGGGTGCGCTAGTAGGGCACATTCTTCCCCAGGGTGGGAGCGCCTTAGGGATACGAGAAGGGGGGTGACGGGGGTAGCAGAAAGAGGAGTGGGGGGGGGTCAAGACGTGGGAGGAGACTCGGACAAGACTAACCAGGACTTCTGGGGTTGGGGTGGGGAGTCTGGAATCTGCCCCCCCCCCCAGCTCTCCGGGAACATTCCGCTCCTCTCGCACTCTCGCTGGGGTTCAAGTCCCCCAATCCCTCAGTTTCCGGGGAAAGGATACCCTACTACCGACCCGAAGGTCTTTTGGCTTCCTCCGATGATGGTCTCTCCGAGCTAAGTGTCTGTTCCCTTCCCCCCGAGCGGAGCTGCAGCCCAGACTGCGACCCGAAGCCCTGCAATTAAGCCCCTCGGCTGCCCCTGCGCTGCGCGCCGGTCCTCTGCTAGGTAGGGCCTGCACCGCCAATTACAGCAGCGAGCAGCAGCTGATTACTCCGGAGCCCGGGAAGCGGCCAGGGGTGGGGACAGCAGCAGGCAGGTCTAGAGGGCGAGTTCTCTAGGGTTGCCCCCTGACCAGGGTCCTTAACTGGAGCTTCGGGTGGAGGTCTTCTTAGTCCAACTTCGTCGCTCCAGACAATACGGAGAGGACTTTTCTACAAACTGTTGCGTCCTGCTTTGCCTCAGTTTCTCTCTTCTGGATTTCACACCGAACCCAGGGCAGAAAGAGCAGTTTCTGTCTGTGCGGACGTTGGAGTATTGAAATCGAGTCCTGGGCATTCTAGAAGCCCAAAGCCCTCAAGGTCGGCTCTCTTTCCCGCCGCAGACGGTCGCGTGGGTCTCTACTGGCCCTGGGCCCCGCCCAGTGGACCCGACACTGTCTTGCTGAGCCAGCCCCAGGGCCCGGGCCGGCCACTCCACACCGCACTTTTGTGGCAATCAGAAAACGGCGCCCCCTCTGGGCGGGAGGCTCCCTTTCTGACCCACTAGTAGAGGCAATCCGGGAGCCTGCAGAGCACCGACGGTGGGGCACTCTGCCACTACCCTTGCCCCCTGTCAACTCTTCTTCACTCTCGCCCTGCCTGGGGTCTGCAACGGCTAGGGTCGGGCTCATTTCTCCCGCGGTCCAGCTGTTCACATCTGGCGGGCAGCTGGGACGCGCCCACTGCGAACTGCTACGAACCCAGCGCCCTCTGTTGGTGAGGATCGGCGGCGCACCAGCTTTTGAGCCTGGACAGCCCGCCGCTGCAGCCGGCCTGGGGTCTCGCTCCAGTTTGGTGGGTTCGCGTTCCACCATACAGCGCCCCTTGCTCTTGAGTACAACCCGCCCTCTGCACTACGGCGCTCCCACGGCCACTCCTTTAGGCCCTTTGCATTCCGCGGGCCGCAGCCTCGCTGACCTTCTTTCCTCCTTCTCCGCGTGCTTCAAATCTATCCAGTGACTTAAGCATTCCCCAATCTCCCACCTTCTCTAGTCTTCCTGGCTTCGAAGGCACGTGGTGCGGTGCGATCTCTTAGAGTCCAAGATAAAAGTCTGCAAATAGGAACATGATTACATAAATCACTGCCCATCTGCTCAATGGAATTCCTCACAGCGTCCTTAAAACTGAAGTGGTTGAAGTATATTTAGTGTCTGAGACAATGTTTGCTCTATCTGTGTGTGTGCGTGTGTGCAAAATATAAAATAGCAAGGGTATAGGGTCCCTCCGTTATTGTAACAAAAATTATAGATTTTTTTGCATTTAAAAAGTCTAAAATAGGCAGCAAAATGAATGCTAATAAATTATTTTGGATGATGGGACTGTAAGGTGGTTTAAAATCTCTCTTTTTACTTACATTTTTCTTTTGTCTATAATGAATGTGACGTGTATCACTTGGCTACAATAATAATTCCACACCCAGGATACTTTTGCCCAAAATGTGAGCATCAAATTATGTCATCAGGATATATTGAATGTAAGAAAGAACCCTTTTGACATGGACAATGGTGTGGGGATTTCCTGAGGGAGTGGGGAGGACTGGGTGGAAGTGGGCAAATGGGGGAAAATTGGGACAACTGTAATACCATAAACAATAACATATAATTTTTTTAAAAGAGGAAATACCCTTTGAAAATTAGAAATTAGAGGGACCTGACCTCCTGGCAAGAGCTAATATGATTAAGTCACTGGGATTTAATTCTTAAAATAATAATGATTGCAGTGAAAGCAGGCTTCCAACCTCTGAACCTCAGAGACCAGGAAACCTGAGAAGTTGTTAGAAGGGTCTTCAAATCCATATATATATCAGTATTATTGTGAATGGAATAGCTTATTTATTTTTGATTGTACTGCAAATGTACTGCAGATACTGCCATAATTAACAATATAGAAAAACATTTAAGTTTAATTCCCTTTTCTCAGTCTTGATCCTCTTCGATGTCTTTACGGCAGTACACATTATTAACTGTTCTCTCCTTGGACATATTTAACCCTTTAGTACATGTAGTTGATGTTACACTGCCTGGCCCTCCTCTCATTCTCTACTGTCTCAAGGGTTTCATTCACTCTTATTGTTTTTCTTATTTTCTTTTGTTGTAACAGAAAATCACAATAATACAAAGAACGTTCCCCTCCCTGAAACCACTTGATAGTAAGTTGTCTACATGATGCCCCATCACCCCAATACAGTAGTGTATATTTCTTACAAATAATGACATTCTATTACATAACCTAACACAATGTTAACAATCAGGAATTAACATCGATATGATAATACTGTCTAATCCCCATACCTTATTGGACTTCCATCAGTTGGCCTGGTGATGGCAGGATGCCGTCCAGAATTATTTACTGTATTCCAGTCTCCATCAGTCTGAGACAGTTTCTAAAGCTTCCTTTACTTTTATGATCAGGACAGTTTACAAGACTACAGACCTATTATAAATAGAATGTCCCTTAATTTGGGTTTATCTGTAGTTTCCTCACAATTAGATTTGGGTTGTGTAGCTTTAGCAGCAATATTACAGACGTGAGTGTTTCACTCACTGTCTCATTATTTATTTTCATGCTCAAAATTCCCCAGATTTGGCCAGTTGCCAGGCTGGCTCCTGTCACCATAATTCTTTGAGTACTTCCTTACTTTCTGGCACAAGATGTTCCAAGCTCATCTTATACTTTCTCTGCTCCAGCCCTGCAATCAGCCATTTCTCCAAGGAATCTTTGCTTTTTTTAATGGCAAATGATATTTAGAAGTCAAAATTTGGATGCTAAATGTGCTCATTGTTCTTGGGATATCACTACTTCCAGGCCTCTCAGTAGACAGTGCTGGGAAATTACACACACACATTTATATCTCTCTGTCTGTCTACCTATCATTTATCAATCTCTTTATGGGGAAGATCACGGGTTCACATTATACTTACAATTCCAATCCAAAATCACAAGACTCATTCTAATCTTCTCCCTTTCTAGTTATATAACTTCCTACTTCCTTCTTGCTGGAATAACCCCTTTGTAATTAACTTATTCCCCACCACTGCTGCTACCTCCTTCAATCCTCTTGCAGACTTTGTCTTCTCCCATCTTGGCCTTGATAACCTATGCCAGCCAGTGTTACCTCTGCCCTCACATGGATGCTTTTGAGCTAAATTATTCTGAAAGGCAGGCAGGCAGGCAGGAAGGCTAGAAACAATTTTACTCTCTCTTGAAGCTTTAGCTGTGATTCTCAATCCTCTTTATTCAGCAAATGGCAACTGTTCTCCCAACTATTCTTGTTGAAAACTTCGGAGTTGCTGGACTCCTCTATTTTTTTTGACACCTCATATCCAAACCATTAGCAAATTACTTATAATGACTTACAATGTCCTACCAGATCTGGCTCCCACAACCACATTCACTTTGCTTTCTCTTACTCTCACCCTCATCCATTTTGCTTCAACACATTGGCCTCCGGACAGTTCTTTGAACAAACCAAATTATCCTGTCTCAGGGCTATTGCACCCATTATTCTCTCTACTTGAAATAGTTTTCTCTCAGACAACCACATGGATGTTGCCTCTCTTTATTCTGGACTTCACTCAAATATCTCCCTGCAAGAGGGGCCTTCACAGACCATCCTGTCTAAAATACCAAGCCACCTCTCATCATTACCTTACTTTATTTTCCTTCACAGTACCCAGCACATATTTGCTACATTTGCCTATTTGTTTACTGTCTCCCTCTGTACTCCGTAATGGCAACTCCATGAGAGCTGAGACACTTTTTTGTTTTTGTTTTTCTATGGCAAGAAGGATACTATGTACATAAGTAAGTACTTAGTAAATATAAGTGAATGAGTGAATGAATGTCTTTGGAAATGACTACCAATCTGTCATTAGGCCCAGCCTTCCTTTCTAGGATCTTTCTTAAAGTTCTGGCTGCCAGCTAGACATGTTTTGCTGTGCATCTGTGGCTCCACAAACTAAAGCTTTACGAAGGCAGTTTCATTATCTCATGTATGTATTTGTTAATTTAAGGACTGAGCCTTTTTGTTGTTCCTTTTACCTTCTCACTGCCTAGAACAGCAGCTGGCATAGTATAGCAGACATTTACTAGTCATTGAATAAATGAATGATTGATTTCCTCCTCCAAACTAGTTCTCCCTGACTTGCTTGTTTCTCTTTGTAACATCATAATTTTCCTAGTTACTAAGGTTCAAATCTTCTGCCAACTTGGACTTTCCCTTCTCTTCTCTTTTCTGTATTCAATCAGTGACCAAAACCTGCCCGTTCTCCTATTTCATCAGCACCGTCAATGTTGTAGTTCATCACACACCTCAAATGTCACAACAGCCTGCCACCTGGCTTCTCTTGTTCCTGTTTTGCCTCTTTAATCTATCTCTATCAGATTTTTCTATTTTTCTCTCCCATAAAGTGCTCTGGCCATGTTATTTCCTCTGACTGAAGCTTTCAATGGGGCTTTGTACCAATCAGGATTTTTTTTAAAGTATACTTTATTGATTATGTTGTTACAGTAGTTCCAATATTTTTCCTCTTTGCTCCCCTCTGTTCAGTAACCCCTTCCCTCCAGCAATCCCACCCCCCTTAGTTCATGTCCATGGGTTGTGCATATAAGTTCTTTGGCTTCACCCTTTCCTATATTATTCTTAACTTCCCCCTGTCTATTTTGTACCAACCAATTATGCTTCCTAATCCCTGCACCATTTCCCCATTTCTCCCCTTTCCCCCTCCCAGCTGATAATCCTCCAAATGATCCCCTTACCTATGATTCTGTTCCTATTCTGGTTTGCTTACTTGGATTTTGTTTTTATTTTTTAGATTCAGTTGTTGATAGTTGTGAGTTTGTTGTCATTTTAGTGTTCATAATTCTGACCTTCTTTTTTCTTAAGTAAGTCCCTTTGACATTTCATATAATAATGGCTTGGTGATAATGAACTCCTTTAGCTTTACCTTGTCTGGGAAGCACTTCATCTGCCCTTCCATTCTAAATGATAGCTTTGCTGGATAGAGTAATCTTGGTTGTATGTCCTTGCTTTTCATCACATTGAATACTGCTTGCCAGTTCCTTCTTGCCTGCAAAGTGTCTTTTGAGAAATCAGCTGATAGTCATATAGGCACCCCTTTGTAGGCAACTCTCCGCTTCACTCTTGCTGCTTTTAGAATTCTCTCCTTATCTTTCACCTTTGGCTTTTTAATCATGATGTGTCTTGGTGTGGTCCCCTCTGGGTCCAGCTCACCTGGGACTCTCCGTGCTTCCTGGACTTGTATGTCTATTTCCTTTGCCAAATTTGGAAAGTTTTCCTCCATTATTTTTTCACATAAGTTTTCAATTTCTTGCTCTTCCTCTTCTCCTTCTGGCACCCCTATGATTCGGATGTTGGCATGTTTAAAGTTGTCCCAGACGTTCCCAGGCTTCTCATTTTTTTCAATTCTTGTTTCCTTGTTCTGTACTGGTTGACTGTTTTTTTCTTCCTTATGTTCCAAATCATTGATTTGGAACCCGGTTTTCTTCCCTGCACCATTGGTTTTGTGTGGATTTTCCTTCGTTTAATTTAGCATAGTCTTCACTTCTTCTCTTACGTGTTTGCCATACTTAAGCATATCTGTCAAGCCTGTAAGCATCTTTATCACCAGTGTTTGGAATTCTGCATCTGTTAGGTTGGCTACCTCCTCCTCACTTAGTTCTCCCACTGTAACCTTGATCTGTTCCTCATCTTGACAAGCTCCTGTGTGTGTTTGCCTCTGTGTCTTAGGTAGAGCTGTTGCTCCTGTTATGTTGTAAGGGGCGGAGCCTTAGGGATTTATCAGTACAGGGAGGCCTGTTTCACCACATTGTGGCGCTGTATGTGGGGGAAGGGGTCTGAGAGGGAACAATGCCACTTGCCCGGCACTTGCCCCTTTTCCAGGCACTTCTCCCACTTTGTATGGGACTGGTGCCTCTCTAGCTGTTGCCCTGGCTGTCGTTCCCAGAGTGGGTGGGTCTATGGATATTCTAGGACTGTGGGGGCCCTTTAAACAAGTGGACTCTGTTGAGAGACTGGCAGTTTCTGCCTTCACCCCAACCCCCACTGGTTTGCACAGACAGAAGCAATGAGGCTTTATTTTCCCCGGTGCTAGGACCATGAGCTGTGTGGTTTGGTGAGGAGCTGGGAACACTCCCCAGGTGTCCCTCCTGACTTTTGAAAACATGTAACTGTGCTTTCCACTAGCCTGCTGCTGCCACCACTGCTGCCACCACCACACCGCGTTCCCTCCACCCTGGCTCCGCCCCTCCTACCTGTCTGGATGAGTATTTCTTCTTTATATCTTTGTTTGTTGGACTTTCATGCAGTTTGATTTTCTGGAATTTCTGGTTGTTTCTAGTTTTGAGGTAGTTGTTTTCCTTCTTAGTTGTGGAGGGAGACGCAACGTATCTGTCTACGCTTCCATCTTGGCTGGAAGTCCTCCAATCAGGATTCTTAATTGCAAACAACATAAATGAACTCTGGTTCACTTTAGTAGAAGAGAAATGTATTGGAATGATAGCAGAAAGTCACAGAATTGACAAGAAGCCTCAAGAATCAGTGTCAGGAAACAGGCAGGAACTAAGAGAAGCTAAGCAGCCAGAACCTCAGCCAGGTCTTGCCCCAGGTGCAGCCTGATTAGGGGGCTGCTGCCCCTGGGCTCTGAGGGCCACCTCTCACACAGCCATCACTACCCTGAGATCTGGCTCTTGCTGCCTCTAGGATGAATTATAAACAGTCCTGAGTGGATCATTGATTTGGCACACTTTTGAAGTCACAGTTCTGTGACCTTCCTGCCAGGGGTCAAGGGAGCAAGCATCTAACCTCCCATTAAGATTTCCGGTAAGGAGGATCCTCCAACACAGGGAGGAGACTCAGATGCTGAGCAGCTGATGAGGCCAGTATGTACCCACATACAGGTTCCTGGGCATGTCATTGAAGCCCTTCACCACCTGCCACAAATGGTCAGTTCCAGATTTCTCCCTTTCATACCAAGCTCCACTGAAATAGGACTGCATGTAGTTCCCTGAGTTGATCCTTCTTGCTTCAGCCCCTGTTGCAGCTTACCTCCAAAGATCATTGAACCATACTTCTTGATATTTATACCTATGTATCTCCACTTCCTTTGAATCTGGGCTGGACCTGTGATTTATTTTCACTCATAGCATGCTGTGGAAGTGATGTTGCATGACTTCCAAAGAGAAGTCATAAGAAGTCTTGCAGCTTCTGCCTCAGCTGCAAGGGGGAAGTCAGCTGCCATGTATGAGGTCTGTCTACCTTGAAACCACCTAAGTATGAAGTGGTCTCATACTATGAGGAAACCTAAGAAAGCCACATGGAATGATTGTGTGGAGAGAAAAATGCCTGGCCAGTCCCGATCTATTCCAGCCAATTCAGATAAGGTGCCAGACATGCAATTTAAAAAAGCCATCTTGGACATTCAGCCCAGTTGGCCTTTAGTTGACTCCAGTCCCAGCTTCCATCTGACCCCAAGTGAGAACTGCCAAGCTAAGTGTAGTCAACCCATAGGACTGTGAGAGACAATAGTAAATTGTTATTTTAAGTGACTAAATTTTCAAGTGGTTTGGTACACAGTAATAGAAAACTGAAACAGCCCCTTTGTGGTGCATGTTTTTCTCTCCCTGGAATGTCCCCCCACTGCCCTATCCTATCCACATACCCACTTATATCTGTTCTTGTCAAAATCTCTCTGCTTAGGATGGCACAGGGCAGAGGAAAGAGGCAGGCTTTGGGGTCAGGCTGTGGGATGGAAGAGGTTGAATCTTAATTTAGTCTCTCACTATCCCTGTGACTTTGAACAACATAATTTCCCTGAACCTCAGTTTCTGCCATATAGAAATAAATCACCTATCTCCTGGAGTTGTTTTGAGCAGTATATATGTAAAATATGTGAAATATCTATGCATCCGGTCCATTTAGTCTCATTGAGTGGGTGGCCTTTAGGAGATACCCAGCCTTCTAGACATTAAATGGTACTCCAAGATCTGATTCTTATCACTTATGAACTCTATGGTTTTGGATAAAGTCCTTAAACATCTGAGCTTTTCCCTCCTCATATGTAGCATGGGTTTAGTGATACTATCTGTGTAACGGGGCTTCTTGACTTGGCTATGGACTGGGCTGTCTCATGATGTGAGGCAACACTGCCCCCTCGAGGCAGAATGCCCAGATCCCTTAATCCTGCATGGCATCAGGAATCTTTTGGAAGAGGATGAAAACCATTCCCACAATTGGTGGATGCCAAACTGCAAGGAGAAACAGCGGAGGCCCTGAGAGTTCACCACCCTGGGTGAGAAAGAGTTTTTCATGGAAGGGGGAGGGGTATACAGAAGAATGGTGTGAGGCTGGGTATGACCATCTTGTGGCTCACCATCCCCATCCCCTACTGTGCCAGGGCCTTATCTCATTTATTCCTCCATTCATTCACTCATTTACTTATGGTTTACAATAGCACCTCCTACACATTGAACACTGTACAACATGTAAGGGGATAAAAAGATTAGTAGTAGCTTCCATTTATTGAGCTCTTATTTTGGAGTAGGCACTGAACACAGATCCAATGCTCACAGGGGTCACTGGGGACACATATTTTTACCACGGAAACTCTTATGAAAGAGCTGAGAAAAAGAACTAGAAGATGCTTTCCTATCTCAGAGATAGAGAGGCATGCCAGGGGTCCATGAGCCAGGGGACAGGCAGAGAGGCCAGCATGATGGTAAGATGGGTGGAATTTGGAACTTAGCTCTGACCATGTAGGAGGTAACCCCATTGGATTCTTTCTTGGACTCATGCTGAAGGTGAGGAGACATGGAAATCTGGACGGTTACAGAAGAGCACATGCTGTAAGATTCCAGTTGCATCCTGTGCAAAAATAGGCAAATCCAATTTATACGGTTAGAAGACAGACTAGTGCTTACCTCTGCAAGGGAAGTAATGACTAGAAGGAAACATAAGGGGGATTCTGGGGACTCACAACATTTTGCTTCTTCATCAGGAGTCTGGATACCTCAGTGTGTTCATTTTCTAAAATCTTAAGTGCACTTGAGATTTGTGTACTCTTCTGTACGTTGCTTCAACAACAAGTTAACACGTGTGCGCACGCGCACGCACACACACACACACACACACACACACAACTGTTTGAGAAATGTGGATGTTTAGTCATTTCTCACTTCAAGCCCTTTGAGGTGTCACCACATCAGGGAAGGGGGGTAAAAGAGTAGAGGGTTGGAGGCAAGGGCCACCTAATGTCTGACCAGACTTATTTTCATTTCTCCCTTCATTCCCTCATTCATTTAGGGCTGATAACAGCATCTCCTACACATTGAACACCATACAGCATGTAAGGGGATAAAGATTAGCTTCCATTTATTGGGTGTTTATTTTGAAGTAGGCACTGAGCACACATCCAGTGCTCACAATGATCCCATGAAGTGTTAGGGTTAGTGGAAGAGTCTCGGAAAGGTTCAGGAAGTTGCTCAAGGTCACACAACATAAAAAGTGTCGGGATTTTCATTTGAACCTGAGTCTGTGTGAATCCAAAGCTGGGACACTTTTCACTGAAATAGTCTTCCAAGAGTCTAGGGGTTGGTGAGATATGTTAACAAATTGCTCTACCAGAGCAACGAGGCCTTAGTGCTTAAGTCAACACTGTCTGGGGTTGAATTTTGGTCGCATCCTTTCTGTGGCCCCGGTTAGGCTCCTTCACTTTCGAGCCTGTTTCCCCATCTGTATAACGACGGTTAAAAAACCACACCTTTCTCTTAGGGTTATTGTGGGGATTAAAGGCGACGATGATGTGGAGCCCGGAGTCCGGGACCCTGTGAGCGCATAGGACAGGCAGTCGTTAGCATTTGAGACCCGTACACAGCAGAACTCCACCAGGGCCGTGGTCAGGCAAGAACACGGGTTGAAGGAGGTTTTCTGATCTTTGGCTTCTGATCTGAACCGTTAGGACCCGGTGGACTTAAATGAGACGGTGGGCCTTCATAGCCCCGTCAGTGCTGCTAGGATATGGACCGGACGAAGAGCTCCGATCCCCATCACCTTCCAGCGCAACCAGCACCAGCACACCCACGGGTGCTGCTACTCTGGGTCAGCTCGGTCAGACGAGAGGACGTGATGTCGCGAGACCTGGCAAGACCAATGGGCTTCCAGACCGGAAGTGAGGGGCGGGCGCCCGGCAAAGCGCCCCTTTTGAAACCGGAGGCGCAGGCCTGCGGAGGAGAAGAGTGGGTTGGAGGTTGTTGTGCCTTGTAGGAGTAGATCCGGGGCCCCGGAGGGAGCAGCTGGCTCAGCGGAGACCTTTGCTTGAGGTTTGGTTGGCATCTGCCACAGCTTCACTCATGGGGCGGCTACTACGGGCCGGCCATGCTGTGCGAGCCAGATTGGCGAGGTACTCGTTGCTTCCACAGGACAGAGCCAGGTCCGCCGCCCCTCCCTCCAAACACTAGTAACGGTCCCCTCTTTTGGTTTAGTGAGCTTTGGTGGCCACGGCCGTGATTTGCCCCAACGCATGAAACCACTTTCTGAGCCCTCTCTTGCCCAGGCGCCTTCTATGGCATGAAAGAGACCCTACGATCATGTTTTATAGAATTAGCCAAACTAAGATATTTTAATTTATGTGAAGACCGCCGTCTTTCCACGGAGACTTCCCTATATGGGGCATTGAAGTGACTGTAGGTATTTTTAGGCATGTTGGAATAGGGAGTACTCTAGATTTGAGTTAAGTGGGATCTATCTATCTATTTATCTATCTATCTATCTATCCATCTATTTACCTACCTATCTAGAGATAGGTTGGATACACAACTAAGTTATCTCCGGCCGTCCGGGTGAAGGAATGGCTTCTAGGAATGCTCCGGTGCTGAATTACAAGCATGGTGACCCGAAGGTGCCAGAAATCCTTTGGTCCTAGGATTTGCAGCCCCAGAAGAATGAGGAGATATAAAATATTAATCACTGCACAAGAAATGTGAAATTCCTTGAAATCTTATAGCTCACAAAGAAAAGAAGCTCGATAGATCTGCCCAAATTTGACAACCAGCCTAAAACAATGAATTAGGAAGCTGTAAGAATCTTTTCTAAACTAGCAATAATAAAGAGCAAAATTTGATCAACCACAGGAGAGGAAAGAATGAATTATCTTCCTGTTCTCTCCATAGAAAGCATTACAAAATTGTTGTCTTTGAGAAGGTCATTAAAGAATATGCAGCTAAAAGTAGTAAAAAAATAAAGTGTATAGGTCAAGCACTTAATTTAACATAAATGTCATTTTAAAATATTTTTGTGATTATTTTGGTATTTTATTAACTATTTAAAGTTTGTAGTTTGATGTAATTTCTCATTATAAATATACATTCATATATATGTGTAATTTTGTATTTTAATTTTATATTTTTCTTAAAGGAGTCCCATGAAATGACATAATCCGTATCTCCTTGCCTGAGTGTCTTCTGCTAACCACTCTGATCAGGACGGGACACATATTTATTCTCTTAATTTTTGAGATGAGGAGATGGAAGCCCAGAGGGGTTAAGTTACTTGCCCTAGGTTTTGCTACCGTGACTGGCAGAACTAGAACTAGAACCTAGCCCTTTCCAATTCTCACTTCAGGTATCTGGTGACACGAGGAGCAAGTGCACTATTCCAAAACCTTTCACCTTCAGCCTTCGGTGAATAGGGCATGACTGTGTCTCCGATGGTCAATATACAGATGAGAGGCCCAGTAAAGCTAAAAGGGAACAAATTGTATTTCTGAACCGCTGCCAAATCTCAGATGACGGCAGCCTTCTTTGTGTCCTCGCACCAACCCCTTCTAGCAATGAAAGGACAGCATCTGGTGGGAAAGAATGGCCAAAGAACTGCAGCCATGGGTCCTCGCTCTGTGTCAGGTAAGTGTGGAACCCTCAGATAGAAACAGAATCAACCGGTGAACCAGCTGTGTGTGCATATGCATGCGAACATGTCTTTTGTTATTTTTCAAGCCAAGTATATTTTTGGTTGGTTTCCTTGGAGACTTGAGAATATGGAGAGGCCTTACCAAGTGTAGTTTAATTTTGTCGGCTCTGCTTCCTTTCCAATTTCCAAAATTAGTCACCTCATTTCCCCACCTAGACTGATCTTGTGTAAGGTCACCAAACTTTGTTGTTAATCCAACTTTTCAGTCCTTACCTTAATTGACTCCCCCCTGCTACAGGTGTTCTTTTTATTTATTTATATATGTTTAAAGATTTTATTTATTTATTTTAAAGAGGGGGAAAGGAGGTAGAGAGGGAGAGAAACATTGATTGGTTGCCTCTCCTACGCACCCTGATCAGACCAAACCCGCAACCCAGGCATGTGCCCTGATCTCAGCCCTCCACTTTGTGGGAGGACTGCCCAACCAACTGAGCCACATAGGTCAGGGCTACAAGTATTCTTTTGAAATGTAAATTTGATCTACCTCCATTTAAAGTCCTTCTGTAGCTCCTCATCGCTTTTAGGATTAAGATCCAAATCTGAGCTGCCTGGCCAGACCCAGTTCTCTCCAGGCCATCCCAGTTATACACTAATCTTTCATTTGCCAATGAGGCATGCTCTCTTCCTGATTACAGAGCTTTTGCACATACTCATTTCTTTACCCATTGCATATAAATATATATCCTATTTTATTTATACTAATGTATTATGTTTATATTTTGGCACCTGTGTGTGTGTGTGTGTATGAGGGGGACCCCCCAAAAAAACCAGAATTATCTTCTGGAGGAGGAGTCCTTTGTAGTGCAGGCTTCCCCCCACTAGGTGAGTGTTCTAGGAACCCCTCTGTATCAGTGTACCAGCTGGTGTTGCTGTGAGAGGTTGCATTCAGCTTCAGTGAATTTTTTTGAAGACTCAACGCCTTTGCCCATTTCATGATGAGTGATTTACAAGGGCACCTGCCCACACTTGCCTGACTGTTCAGCAGTTTTTGACCAAAAACCACATGACCCCCCATGCCTCACCCTCCCTATTCACCGATCTTGCCCTGAGTGACTTTTATTTTGTTTCTCCGGTGAAAAAAGTCTTCAAAGGGAAATGTTTTGTCAGTATGGAAGAGGTGAAACAAAAAATGGCAGAAGTACTAAAAGGCGTCAAAATTGGTGAGTTCAAAAACTGAGCAGTGGAGCCCCTGGCTGCTGTGGGTCAGTGGACTGAGTGTCAGCCTGCGAGCCAAGTGTCACTGGTTTGATTCCCAGTCAGGGCACATGACTAGGTTGCACGTCAGGTCCCCAGTTGGGAGTGCAAGTGAGAGGCAACCACACAGTGATGTTTCTCTCCTTCTCTTTCTCCTTTCCCCTCTCTCTAAAAATAAAATAAATGAACAAATAAATAAATTATTTTAAAAAAAACTGAGCAGTGGAAAAAACGTCTCAATAGGTGTATTGAATCACATGGAGAGTACTTTGAAGGTGACTGAAGTTTAAACATGTAAGAATAAATACAAAAATTTTAATAAATAAGTTCCAGGTTTTTGGGGGTCCCCCCTCATATATTTTATTTGTACCTAACAATATATATACTATTTTACTTACATCTATTATACTCCTGACCTTGTTTTGGTGCTGGAGATACAACAAACAAAGCAAGCAGAAGTTGCTGCTGTTCTGGAGCTCACCTTCTGGTGACTGTTTTTTTCTGGAATGTTCTTCCCCTTTCCTCTTTTTTTTTCCATAGTAAGAAGTTTATTCCTATTTATTTATTTTTTAATTTTTAAAAATGATTTTATTTATTTTTAGAGAGAGGGGAAGGGAGGGAGAAAAAGAGGGAGGGAAACATCGATGTGCGAGAGATACATCAATTGGTTTTCTCTCCACACCCCCAACTGGGGAACTGACCTACAACCCAGGCGTGTTCCCTGGTTGGGATGGACTCGAACCAGTGACCTTTTGGTTCTCAGGCCAAAGCTCAATCCACTGAGTCACACCAGCCAGGGACCTATTTATTTATTTTTTAAAAATAACAGCTTTATTGAGATACAATTCACATACCATGAAATTTACCCATTTAGAGTGTTACAGTTCAATTTAATATATGCAGAGTTGTACAACCATCACAGCAATTTTAGAACATTTTCATCACCCCAGAAAGAAATTCTGTACTGATTAGTAGTCACTCCTCCTCCCTGCAAATCTCCCCAACTCTAGGCAACCAGTCTACTTTCTGTCTCCATAAATTTGAAGATTCTGGACATTTCATATAAATGGAACCATACATTATGTGGTCTTTTGTGACTGGCTTCTTTCACTTAGCATAATATTTTCCAGGTTTATCCATGCTGCCATGCTGAGGCATGTACTTTATTTTCTTTTATATTTTTTTAAAATTGAGATATAATTGACATATAACACTGTGCAAGTTTAAGTACTTTATTTCTTTTTATTGCCAAATAATAATATTCTGTGGTATACTATACCATGTTTTATTTATCCATTCATCAACTGAAGGATATCTGGGTTGTTTCTACCTTTTGACTATTATGAATAATGCTGCTATGAATATTTGTGTATAATTATTTTTTTGGTATGAGCATGTTTTTATTTTCTTGGCTATATACCTAGGAGAATTGCTAGATTATATGATAAGTCTATGTTTAACATTTTGACAAACTACTCAACTGTTTTTTCAAAGTGGCTGCACCATTTTATACTCCCACCAGCACTGTATGAAGGTTCCAGTTTCTCCACGTTCTTGCTGTATGGGTTGAATTGTGCCCCTCCAAAATTCATGTTGAAGTCCTAACCCTAGGTCCCTCATAATGTAAACTTATCTAGAAATAAGGTCACTGCAGATGTCATTAGTTAGGATTAGGCCTCTGGCTGGTGTTCTTTATAAAAAGAGGACATGTAGACACAGACTCACACTCAGGGAGAACGCCATGTGAAGATTGGCGTTATGCTGCCACAAACCAACGAACTACCAGAAGTTGGGAGAGAAGCTTGGAACAGATTCTTCCCAGCACCTTTGCAGGGAGCGTGGCCTTACTGCCAGTTTGATTCCAGACTTCCTGCCTCTTTTAAAAACAAAACAACAGGCTCAAAATGGAGTCCCTTGTGCTGAGCCCCATGCCACCAAAGCAAGACTTAATTAGTTTTGGCTCTCCCAGAAATGGTATCTCAAACCAGTCAGTCAGGAACCACCTGATCAGCACTAGGTAGGTGATCTGCCTGATGGACTTGCCACCTCCGGAAGGAAAGTAACCTTAAAGTAACCAACCCACTTTTTGCCTAGTATAACTTTCTTATTTCTGCTTATAAAGGTGTTACACAGCTCCTGGGAGCGCCTCTCTATCTGCTGGATTGGCTGCTGCCCAATTCAAATCAACATTTGTTCAAATAAACTTAACACTTTAAAAATATGTCTCAATTTATCTTTTAACACCTCCATAACTATGAGACAATAGATTTCTGTTGTTTAAGCCACTTGGTTTATGGCACTTTGTTATGGCAGCTTTAGCAAACTAGTATATTCACAGACACTTGTTATTTTCCATTTTAAATGTATTATAACCATCATTTTGGGTATCAAGTTGTACCTCATTTTGGTTTTGATTTGCATTTCCTTAATGCACAAGATTTTGAGCATACTTTCACATGCTTATTAGCCATTGGTGTATCTTATTTGAATAAGGTTCTATTCAAACCCTCTGTTCATTTTTAATTGGGTTATTTGTCTTTTTATTATTGAGTTATAGGAGTTCTTAATATATCCTAGATAGAAGTCCCTTATCAGATATATATGAGTATTTTGCAAATATTTTTAGAAAGACTTTTACTTATATATTTTTAGAGAGAGGGAAAGAGAGGGAGGGGAACATTGATGGGTTGCTTCTTATATGTGCCCTGATGGGAACTGAACCTGCAACCCAGGCATGTACCCTGGCCAGCAGCAACCTTTCGCTTCGTGGGATGATGCCCATCCAACTGAGCCACACTGGTCAGGGCTTAAAGCTAATGGTTTTCAAGGCTGTTTCCTACATAGATGGCTCTCCTAAGCTACAGTCCTGCATATTCAACTGAAAGAATATGTATTTTGGTGGTGTTGAGAGGGGTGGTCTATAAATAGTAATTAGATCAAACTGGTTAATAATGTTACTCATTTTTATAGCAAGCAGGCCAAAAAAAGAAAAGAAAAAAGAAAGAAAAAAAGGAAGACCAGCTGCACTGTAAATGTTCCTTCTGATCAGAGATATTCATTCATTCAAAATTTATTGTTGTCTCCCAGGCACTTTTCTAGGCATTGAGAACATAGCAGAGAACAGAACAGATTCCAGGAGAAGAGGAAAGTCCAGAAATATAACAAAGAAATAAAGAAATATTCAGGAGTGTCTGTAGTTTTGAACCTCTGATCAACACCACCAGAAAAGGAAAAAGAGAAGCAGTGTTATATATGCCACCAGGTATTGTGAAACTGTGCCCTTGACTCATTTCATTTTAGCAAGCCTTTACTGTGAACCTTTTATGTTCCAGGTGCCACATGCGGAGGTGCTGGCCCAAAGATGAAGAACATGAAGGTTTCTATCCTTGAGGAGCGCAGCGTGGGAGAGAGGCAGGTAAGTGGACAGTTATTTCACAGGTGATTTGTACTATGATGAAGGTGTGAACAAAATTCTGTAGAGCAGAAAAAAGTGACTAATTCTGCCTCAGGGTGTCAGACAATGTTTGATGGAGGAGGAAACATTTCCTGTGGTTCTGAGGGAGGACTAGGAGATGGCCGGGTGGAGAGGGGTAGAAAAGACATCTGGTCATTTGTAGTGAGAATGACCAAGTTACAGAGACTGCCTGGGTTCTGAAATATGGACTGCTCATGGCAGCCTGGCACCCACAGACAACGGTGGGGTGGAAGAATGCGCAGGGATTAATGACTTATTGAGAAGGAGGCTTGAGGCTTGTGTTGCTACCAGTTAAAATGACCGAGTTGATATGCAATCCACCTACTGTTTCTCTGCAGAAACCATTCAGATATCTGCTGCATTTTTTTCTACTTTATGTTTAAGTTAAAGTGTCAAAAAGACTTAAAGTACTGCTGTATACATTTGGGGGGTGGTGTAAATTGGTATAACCTGTAAGGAAGACAGATAAGCAATGTCTGTCAAAATTGTAAATGCTGCATATAATTCTGTGACCCAGCAATTTCACTTCTAGGAACTTACCCTCAGGTGCACTTACTCATATGTAAAATAACTTATGCCCAAGTATCCATCATATTGTTGTCTGTAATAGCAAAAGACTGGGAGCAAGTTAAATGTTTATCAGAAGGGGCGTGGTTAAGCAAATTGTGATATCTCTTTAAAATGGGACACTATTCAGTCTAAAAAGAAAGTAAAGAATAAGGTACCTATGTGTCCTGTTCAGAATGATGTATTGTCAAATTCATTTTTTTTTTTCTCAAAAGCAAGGGGCAGAACCATTTGTGTAAAATGGGGATGGAAAGAATTCAAGTCCTCTGTGGAATATTTCAATGGCTGAATTAAAGAACCCTGGGCTGTCTTGCCTCCAGACTCCTTGTGATGTGTGATAAGAAACTCCTTATTGTTTAAGCTAGCTGAGAAGGGAGTCTTCTGTGACTTGTAGCCAAAAGCATCCAGATATATAACTCTGAAGTCTATGGAGGTCCTTGTGTTTGGATCTGGAATATGCAGAACAAGGGAGTTAAATCTTTGATTTTCAGAAAGTCTCCAGTTTACTCCATTTTTAACCCTACCAGGCACTCCCAAGTGCATCCCCTTTCTGGATATTCTGAGCTCTGGACCTCAGAGCAGCCAGCCACTCATGATACAGCCATGGGAATTTCTGTGCAGAGATGCAACCTGGCAGGGTTCAACCTGCTTGGCTTCTTTTAAAGACAACCCCATCAAAGCTAAAAGCTAAAAGACTGGCAGAATATTTGCAGTTAGGGGGCAAGAGGGCAATGCACTAGATGCTAGAATCAAGCCTTATAATGTGGAATTCAAACAACCCACTCTCTGACCACAAAAGGACGCAGATAATTCAGACTTGCTATAGTGATTACAAAGCTGAAAACTCGCTAGGTCAAGCTATGTGGTCTGAGAACTTGTCCACACAACTAAAATTGTCCTGTCAGTATCATCCAGATGATTTTAAGGACTTACTTGACTGGCCCATTCATTAAAGAGAAACAAGTATTTGTTCCCTGCACCCTGTGACATGCTAGGAATACAACAGTGAGCAGAGCGGAAATGGCTTTGCCTTTATTGATTTACAGTCTAGAGGAGGAGATGGCAATTAGTTGAATAATTATCAAATAGGTGTGCAATTATAACTCAGTTAAGAATTATAGAGGAAGGGTTCATGGTGGAAAAGGGTAGTTAAGAAAAATACCCATTTTAGAACAGAATCAGAAAGGTCTGCCTGAGGAAATGACATTTGAGCTGACATCTAAAGAATGAGTGGGAGTTTACTGGATGGTTGTGGGAGAAGAGCATTCCAGGCAAAAAGTATAGTTCCTGCAAAGGCCCTGGGGTGGGAGGTACGGGGAGTGTGAAACACTCAAGGAACTGGAAGAAAGAGAACGTGATTAGAGGGCAGAAAGTGAGGGAGTTGTGCTGAAAGGTGAGTCTGGAGCCTGGCAGGGTAAAGCCAAGAGACATGTAAAGTATTTTTGTGAGAGCAATGGAAGACAGTTGTGGCACAAAGTGTTAGCTGTCCAGTTCCCCTCTATTCCTTAGTATTCAAACCCCAGAGCTTTGGCTCAGCACATGGCTACCAATTAAAGCCCATTTCCCAGGCTCCTTTGCATATGGGCTTGCCTGTGTGACCAGGTTCTGACCAAATGGGTAGTGAGAAGGATGAGGCTTTTCTTCTATTCTTCTATTTTTTTCCTACTTTCTTCTCTCTGGCTGGAATGCAGCATTGATGGTCGGGGCTGGAGGAGCCACCCCAGCCCATAAGATGGAAGCCATATGTTGAGGATGACAAAGCAACAAGATAGAAGGAAACTGGACATCCAGCACCATGGAGCAGCCATAGCCACCCTGGACTGTTAAACTTAGACTATAAGTGACACATTGATAAACTTCTAACTTGTTTAAACTACTGTTTTTATTTTTCTGTCTTTATCATAGCAGTTATACCTATATTATTTTTTTGGTATATTTTATTGATTATATTGTTACAATAGTTCCAATTTTTTCCCCCTTTGCTCCCCTCTGCCAAGCACCCCTCCTCCGCCAGCAATCCCACCCCCCTTAGTTCATGTCTGCGGGTCATGCATGTAAGTTCCCTGGCTTCATTCTTTCCTATATTAGTCTTTTTAAAAAATAATTAATTAATTATTTTTTATAACATTAAAAAATAACAATTCCCCCCTCTCAGACTTAAGACCTTTTATAATCTTATAAAGGACAATGGGCGAAGGTCTTGTGCTCCTCTAGCTGCTTCAAGCTGGACATGATCATCGTCCTACCTACCCTTGGGTCCAGAAATCCCTAATAAGAGTGGGGGTGTGGAGGGGTATACCTATATTCTTCATGACTATTATGAACTGAATGTTTCTGCTTCCCCAAAATTCATTTGTTGAAATCCTACCCAATGGTATTAGGGGGTGGGGCCTTTGGGAGGTGATTATGTCATGAGGGTAGAGCCCTTATGAATTGGATTAGTGCGCTTAAAAAAGAGACTGCCAAGAGCTTTCTTACCCCTCTACCATGTGAGGACACAGTGAGGAGATAGTCATCTGTCAGTGATAGTCATCACCGAAGTGGGCTCTCATTAGACACCGAATCTGCCAGCACCTTGATCTTGGTCTTCCTATCTTCCAGAACTGTGAGACAGTATTTTTGTTTGAGCAGGCTGAATGGACTAAAATGCACCATTGAAATATTCCAGGTGACGGAATCAGATTTGCATGTTGAAATGATCACTCGGGCTACTGTGTGTGGAAGGTAAAAGTAGTGAGAACAGTCAAAAACCATTGTAGCCCCCCATTGAGGAGGAGGATGCCTTGTACCTACAATGTAGCTATCAAGATGAGGCCAGACCCCATTAGAACACCTTTTGCCTGGTATAGTGGAAAGAAAATGAACTCTAGCTTCAGGGAGAGCTAAGTTCTACTACAGGATGCACTACTATGTAGTCATGACCTTAGGTAAGTTACTTAGCATCTCATCTATAAGTTCAAATTATGATTCTTTCTATGAGGAATATGGCAAATTGTAAGGCATTCTTCAGACTTGAATTGCAATATCAGCTCTTCCCTGGGTCTCCAGCATGCCTATCTTCCCTGGAGATTTTGGACTTGCCAGGCTTCATAATCACGTAAGCCGATTCTTTAAGATAAATCTCTCTCTCTTTCTCTCCGTACACACACACACACACACACACACACACACACACACACACACACACACACGGACATCTTTTGTTTCTCTGGAGAAGTTCGAACAATACAGGGGTAAACTTTCTATTAATTTATAATCGTCGTCGTCGGCAGCCGTCCGTCTCGAGAGACGATGGTGTAGTTTCTTAAGAGTCTATCTGCACCGCCGAGAATGGCTGTGCAGTCCGACTCGGGAGTGACACGGTATCTGTCTCCTCCCGTGTTGAATCGACATCTTGCGATGACGCTGGAGTGTCCTCTCCAGTGAAGCTGAAGCTACAGAGCCTGGGCAGGGTGATATGGAGGGTCTGCTGTTGCCCATGCAGCAGACCCCCCCTCTCTTCGCAGCCGAAGGTCCAAGGGAAAGACGGAGTCAATACAGCTTGGTTTCAGGTGCGCCGCAGGAGTTGCCGGTGTTGACTACAACGTCAAACCGCCTTAGGGACTCCGGCTCCGGATTTTCTGTCGGGGTTTACTCCCTTAGCCTTTCCCCTGAAGAGGTATGCTGCAAGGCAGCGGAGGTTTTTTGGAGTCAGAGTTTTCCTTCTCTGATGTGTCCTGACTGGAAGACCGAACCAGCGACACTTAGCTCGCAGGCCGATGCTCAATCCACTGAGCCAAACCAGCCAGGACAATAATTTATAATATACATAAACGAAGTACACAAATATGAAGGGCACAGCTCAGTGAAATTGTATAAAGTGAACATACTCAGCCACCATCCATAAGAAGATATATGAGGTCTGTCCAGAAAGTATCCAGCCATGTAATATGAAAAATAGAGACCTTTATGGAAGAAGATACAAGATACAAGAAACATCTACATAGGACAGTGACACCTCAGTCCCCTTCATAGTAGGCACCTTGGGACCTCACACAGTTCTCCCAGTTGCCGTCAGCTGCCCTGTCGTATTTTCCTGAATATCATTTATGGTCTGAAATCTTTTTCCCTTTCAAAGGTGTTTTTAGTTTGGGGAAAAACCAGAAGTTGCAGGACACCAAATCTGGGCCTGTGGGGGGGAGCTCAGTCAACTGGGTGATTTGATGTTAGGCAAAAAAACTGCGCGAGACGTGATGCATGAGTGGACGTGTTGTGAGAATGAAGCTGCCAATCATCAGCTGCCCAGAGCTGGGTCCTTCTGAATCATCCAAATAGTTTCTGCAGAGGAATGTTCAAGCTTAATGTACAATCTGATGGAGACTCGTTGCTCTATTCATGCAGTCATTTTAAATACAACCGCCACACAGTACACACGCTCACTCAGTGTATCTACTGCCCCACTGACTAGTACAGTGAAGCTGTCATTGTTCATGCATGTGCGTTCCAGTCCACTCTCCTCGGCTGCCAACTTACATGATGTCACGCAAACTGTCATATTAACAATGGCTGGACATTTTCCAGACAGATCTCGTATACCTGAAACTAATATAATGTTAATTACATTAGCTGATTATATCGCAATTAAAAAACAACTAAAAGCCCATGGATAATATTTACAACAAAATTAGGTGGCAAGGTGTTTCCAGAAACCTCGAAATACAGGACAAGGCAACACCATCTGCATGGAACTGGCACGTGTGCAGAAGAAAGCAGGGAATAGTGAGCTTCTGATGGAGCTGAGGATAGGAGAACACCGTAATAACCAGTAGGTAGGTGTTCATGGGTCAATTTGAGAAAGCAACAGAAATTGGGAGGGTTTTTGCCTAATTCAGTGGTGGGTGAGAGCCAGCAAGCTGTGGCAAGGTCTGAAATAAATGAAGTTCTCTAGCAAGACTGGCCATCAGGGCTCCCTGCTGGGACAGAATCTCACATGTAGGAAAAAATGCTAGGAAAAGAAGCAAAATTGAACAGGAGAGAGACATCAAAGATAAAGACAAGGCCAAGATAAAAATGGAAAGGTGAGCAGAGCCAAGAAATCTTAGAAAGCATGCTGCCATCTTTTTTATTACTACATGAAAATAACAGAAAATGAGACTTTTTAGTTAGGAGAGCTACCCTGGCCCACACTTTCTTCTAAAAGTTCAGGAAAATTAATTTCATGTATAAGTAAGCAAAGAAAGTATTGAGGCCAAATCAATTACAGAGTTATAAGAAAGTAAAAAGCAAAACCACAATAATACCTACAGGCAAAGAAAGCGTGTCAGAAAGACATATGCACAAAGCAGATAAAAACTGTTAACCGTAACTATCTGGGAAGAAGATAAAAGACATTAAAAATAATACAAGACATAAAAGAACAACATAAAGTTAGAGAAACTCTGAAATGAGGTAACAACTCAGGAAAGATTTAGAAATGAAAAAGTAATTTCAGAAAGGAAGGCTAAATTGGAAAAAACACTAGAGTGAATTAATATAGTAGATAATGCCTGAAGAGAAACAGGAGGTGAAAACAAGAAATACATTAAAAATTAAAATGAAATTTTAAAAGATGAAAAGAATTCAAAGAGAGAAAATTATGAATATTAAAGATAGGCAAGTAAGACTCAACACACAGTAAATAGAAATCTTGGAAGAAAAAAAAAATCAAGGCAAGAAAACAGAATTAATACAATGGGGAGGTGCACACAGTGAGGAACTGAAACCTCCAGCCAAACATTTGTGAGGAACTGAGGCCTCCTGCCAATGCCCACTTCATTGAGCTTGGGTGTGGGTCTTCCAGCCCCAGTCAAGTCTCCAAATTCTGCAGTCCTCTCCTTGTAACCTTATTGTAACTTCATGAGAGACCCTGAACCAGAACCATTCAGCCAAGCTCCTGATCTGGGAGGATGTGAGATAATACATGTTTATAATTTTAAACCACTAAGTTTCAGAGCATTTTTTTAAAGTATATTTTACTGATTATGTTGTTACAATAGTTTCAATTTCTTCCCCTTTGCTCCCCTCTTCCCAGTACCCCCCTTCCCTGCAGCAATCCCACCCCCCCTTAGTTCATATCTATGGGTTGTGTATATAAGTTCTTTGGCTTCACCCTTTCCTATATTATTCTTAACTTCCCCCAGTCTATTTTGTACCAACCGATTATACTTCTTAATCCCTGCACCATTTCCCCATTTCTCCCCTTTCCCCCTCCCAGCTGATAACCCTCCAAATGATCCCATTACCTATGATTCTGTTCCTATTCTGGTTTTCTTAATTGGGTTTTGTTTTTATTTTTTAGATTCAATTGTTGATAGTTATGAGTTTGTTGTCATTTTAATGTTCATAACTTTAATCTTCTTTTTCTTAAGTAAGTCCCTTTGACATTTCATATAATAATGGCTTGGTGATGATGAACTCCTTTAGCTTTACCTTGTCTGGGAAGCACTTCATCTGCCCTTCCATTCCAAATGATAGCTTTGCTGGATAGAGTAATCTTGGTTGTAGGTCCTTGCTTTTCATCACATTGAATACTGCTTGCCAGTCCCTTCTTGCCTGCAAAGTGTCTTTTGAGAAATCAGCTGATAGCCTCAGAAGCAATGAGGCTTTATTTTCCCTGGCACTGGGACCATGAGCTGTGGGGTCCGGTGAGGAGCTGGGAATGCTCTCCAGGTGTCCCTCCTGACTTTTTAAAATGTGAAACTGTACTTTCCGCTGGCCTGCCACTGCTGCCGCTGCTGTCGCCACCATACTGCGTCCTCTCCGTCCCAGCTCCGCCCCCTCCTACCTGTCTGGATGAGTATTTCTTCTTTATATCTTTGTTTGTTGGACTCCCATGCTGTCTGATTTTCTGGAACTTCTGGTTGTTTCTAGTTTTGAGGTAGTTGTATTCCTTCTTAGTTGTGGAGGGAGACGCAACGTGTCTATCTATGCCTCCATCTTGGCCAGACCAGAGTCATTTTTTAATGCAGCAAAAGGTAACTAATATAATGGGCATTAAGATAGCTTCCAGTATGGAGCTATTTCAAATATTCCTGCTCTGCACATTCTAACATATGTCTTATGTGAATATATGTGCATTTCTGTTGGATATAAACCTAGAAGTAAAAATAAAAAGCCGGGTCATGGAATACACATATGTTCAGCATCAGTAGATATTGCAGAAGCATTTTCCACAGTGCTTATATCAATTTACACTCTCACCAGCAGTATATGAGTTCATTACTTATAATCTTACCAGCACTTGATATTTCTGTCTTTTTAATTCTAGCTTTTTTGATGGTTTATAGTGGAATCTCACTGTAGCTATTTTTTAAAAAATCCTCACCTGAGGATATGCTTATTGATTTCAGAGAAAGAGAAAGGGAGAGAGAGAGAGAGAGAGGGAGGAAAGTATTGATGTAAGAGAGAAACATCTATCTGTTGCCTTCTGTACACACCCCTAATGGGAATGGAACCCCGACCCTTGTGTGTGCCTTGACTCGGGATCCCGCAACCTTTTGGTGTACAGGGGCGACACTCCAGCTACCTGAGCCACCTGGCCAGGGCTTCACTGTAGTTTTAATTCACATTTTTGTGGTATCTAATGAAGTTTAGCACCTTTCCAAAAGCTTAATGTCCATTTAGACATTTCCATCTATAAAACACTAACTCGAGTCTTTTACCTATTTAAATAATTGAGTTGTCTATCTTTTTTTCTGATTAATTTATTCTTTTTATCATTCTGGCCTGGCCCCAGAACATTAATAGTTCAGAGTAATATCATATAGTTTTACTTGTATAAAGTTAAAATATGAACAACTGTCTTTCAGTAGAGGGATATACATATAGAAAGATGGACAGACAGACAGAATTCTAAGATGGCCTCCTTGGTCCATCTTTCCCATGTTACTCCCATTATTATGTAATGTAATGTAGTAAAGGGGATTTTGGCAGATGTAATTGAAGTTACTTATCAGTTGACTTTAAAATAGGGAGATTATCTGGGTAAACCTAACTAACCTAATAATATGAACTGTTTAAAAGCAGGAAGTTTCACCCTGGCTGGTGTGGCTCAGTGGATTGAGTGCTAGCTTGTGAACCAAAAGGTCGCCAGTGGGAGAGGCAACTGATTGGTGTATCTCTCACATATCAGTGTTTTCCCCCCTCTTTCTACACAGGCCATACTACTAAGACGAGGAGTCAAAGCAGCTCTACCTATACACAGAAACAAACACAGGGAGGCTGCCAAATAGAGGAGGCAAAGAAATATGGTCCAAATGAAAGGACAGAAGAAAACCCCAGAAAAAAGAACTAAATGAAATGGAGAAAGCCAACCTATCAGATGCAGAGTTCAAAACACTGGTGATAAAAATGCTCAGAGAACTCATAAAGTACAGTAAATAAATAAATAAATAGAAGAAATGAAGGTTACACAATGTGAAATAAAAATCCACAAGGAACCAACAGTGGAGGAAAGGAAGCCAGGATTCAGATCAGCGATTTAGAACAAAAGGAAGAAATAAACTTTCAACCAGGACATAAAGAAGAAACAAGAATGCATAAAAGTGAGGAGAGGCTTAAGAACCTTTGGGATAACTTTAAACATACCAACATCTGAATCACAGGGATGCCAGAAGAAGAGGAAGAGCAAGAAATTGAAAACTTATTTGAAAAAATAATGGAAGAAAACTTCTCTAATTTGATGAAGAAAATAGACATACAAGTCCAGGAAGCACAGGGAGTCCCAAACAAGTTGAACCCAAAGAGGACCACACCAAGACACATCATAATTAAAATACCAATGTTTAAAAGTAAAGAGGGAATCTTAAAAGCAGCAAGAGAAAAGCAGAGTTACCTGCAAAGGGGTGCCTATAAGAATATCAGCTGATTTCTCAAAAGAAACTTTGCAGGCAAGGAGGGACTGGCAAGAAGTACTCCAAGTGAAGAAAAGCAAGGACCTACAACCAAGATTACTGTATCTAGCAAAGCTATCATTTAGAATGGAAGGGCAGATATAGTGCTTCCCAGTCAAGATAAAGCTAAAGGAATTTATCATCACCAAGCCATTATTACATGAAATGTTAAATGGACTTACTTAAGAAAAAAAATATCAAAACTTTGAACATTAAAATCACAACCAACTCACAACTATCAACAACTGAATCTAAAAAATAAAAACAAAAACAAACTAAGCAAATAACCAGAACAGGAACAGAATCATAGGTAAGCAGAACATTTGGAAGGTTATCAGCTGGGAGGGGGAAATGGGGGAGACTGGGGAAGATGGTGCAGGGATTAAGAAGCATGATTGGTAGGAACAAAATAGGGTGTGTTAAGAATAGTGTAGGAAAGGGTGAATCCAAAGAACTTAAATGCATGACCCATGGACATGAACTAAGAAGGGGATTCCTGGAGGGAAAGGGGATACTGGGTGGAGGGGAGCAAAGGGGAAAAAATTGGGACAACTGTAACAGCGTAATCAATAAAATATACTTAAAATTGTATATCTGGGTAACAGAATGGGATAGGAAAATATGACTCACAAACTATTTGGAAGTAAACAGTCTTGGAGCGAAAGAAAGAAAGATGTGAACCATGTTGTAACTGAAAAATTTGCTTTGATTGGAGCTCCAGCCACTCCCCTGAGAGAACTCCCCAAAGGCAGGCCAGATTAGAGTTCTGGAGCAGAAGGAGAACCCTGGGGCAGCTTAGAGCCGAAACCCACCTCCACCCCAGGCCCCCAGAGACACTGTGCTAATGGCCCTTATCACAACAAATGGTTCTGTGTGGCTACAGCTGCCTCTTACACTGGCTGGGGGCAAACTTGATTCAGAAGCATAATGGAGGATGAAGCATCAAATTTCTTATTTGAGCAGGAAGTTGATACCTAAGGAATGTAACCTGGCAGCAGCCCAGAAAGAAGACTTGACAACTGTGCAGGCTGTGGGGAAATGGCTCTCCTATCCTAAGGCTTTTACTTGGAGGAAGGGTCATGGGACCTGTGAAAGAACTCCTATCACTAGCTACGGTTTGAAAAATCCAGCAGGAAATGGGCCTTGAGGTCAGAACCCAGGTTGTTGGTCAACAGTGTTTCTTCCAGAATTAGTCCTTCACTGATAACTAGATGTGAGAGACCACCCTTCGCAGTCATTAAATCCAAACATGCACTTCTCTAAAGTTACGGACACAGTTTTAGAAGTAAAATTTCAAAGCACAACTATTAGAATTTTTTTTGCTTAGAAATACTGGATTTTCAACTCAAATTATCTTACGATTAGAAAAAAATGGGGAGGAGGGGTGTTTCTTGCCTCATTGACCTTCATCAGGCCCAGCTGGATGCAGGGGCTAAAATCACACCAGGATCTCAGGCTTTCATCCCACTGGCTTAGCAACCTCAGAGAAAGGAAAGCATCTTTTCCTCAGCACTTCTAGTAAAACTCCAAGAATTGAGTGTCATTGGACTGCTTTGGGTCACCAGCCCAGCCCTGATTTATTTTGATTATGCTGTTACAGTTGTCCCAATTTCTTTTCCCTTTGTTCTCCTCCACCCAGTGACCCCCACTCCCTCCAGTTGCCCACCCCACTTAGTCCATGCCTATTGGTTGTGCATATAGTTCTTCTCAACATCTTCCTGTCTACTTCACTCCCTCCTAATATGCTTCTTAATTCCTGTACCATCCCCCTCCCTTTCCCCCCTTCCCCCTCCCTGCTGACCTCCCCCCATAATGTTCCCCATGCCTATAATTCCTTTCCCATTCTCATTGCCTACTTAGTTTGCCTTTGTTTTGGTTCCCTAGCTTCTGTCATTGGTTGTTGTGATACAGTTTTCATTTTTATGTTCATAGTTTTGATCCTCTTTCTCCTAAACAAGTCCCTTAAACATTTCATATAACAGTGGTTTGGATCTGATGAACTCCTTCAGTTTTACTTTGCCCTGGAAGCACTTTCTCTGCCCTTCTGTTCTGATTATAATGTGTCTTGGAGTGGTTCTCCCTGGGTCCAGTTTTTTTGGAACTCTCTGTGCTTCCTGGACCTGTAAGTCTATTTCATTCCCCAACTTAGGGAAGTTCTCAGGTCCATGTCTTGAACCCACCCTTGGGGTCTTGGGAGGGGTGGGCCCCATTAGATCACATGGATTTGGAGTGTGGTAAAGGTGGTTTCCCAAAGGCAAATTAGGTTGTCCTTACCCCAGGGAGGCTGGATGCTCAACTGCAGCAACCACAATGGTGCGTGACAGAAAAAACAGGTGGGATCTAGCTATCTCTCATATTTTTCTTCTTCCTCTTAACATTTTCTGATAGTGATGCCACCTTGAGCCAACCTGCAGAAATTATAATTCCATGGGTCTGCAATAGAGCCCAGATGTGTTATTTTTACTAAGTTCCCCCAGGTGGTACTGCGGGGCACAATAGTTTAGAAACTACTAATTAATGTAGTGGACAACCTTCTTATTCTCTGCTCCCTACTCAAAATTGAAAGTGAGTATATGTGGAGCTCTAGCTTATAAAAGTAGAATAGCCTTTTTTACTCAAAGGAGGTCAAAACAAAGAATCATCTTTACATTTTGAGATTACAAAGAAGAAAGTGTAAATTAATGAACCTGTTTCAAAGCCCATCTCCTATATACCCATAATCCTACACAAACGGCAGATTAACAGCAGTGGCTCCTGTCCAGCTAAGATGTTGGGGCAGTAAGCAGGCCCACCAGGGTTTTTCATACAAGCAGTTATTCATTCATTAACCCTCATGCTCAGAAGGCAGGAATCTGTCATTGTGAGCAGGGAGTTGTTGAGGCTCACCCCTGCCTTGGGGAAGGTGATTATCTTCATCACAGCTTGGAGTCAGGCAAGGAAGGCCATGGAATAGAGAGGGCATACACCAGGTGGAGGACTTCAGTTAAACATCGATTTTAGCCCTGGCTGGTGTGGCTCAGTAGATTGAGCGCTGGCCTGTGAACTGAAAGGTCACAATTTTGATTCCCAGTCAGGGCACATGCCTGGGTTGTGGGCCAGGTCCCTGGTTGGGGACGTGCATGAGGCAACCGATTGATGTATCTCTCACAAATCAATGTTTCTCTCCCTCACTTCCCCACCCTCTCAAAATAAATAAATAAAATTTTATTTAAAAAAATTGATTTTAATTAGCCCTAGCTGGTGTGGCTCAGTTGGTTGTCCCATGACAGAAAGGTTGCGGGTCTGATCCCTGGTTGGGGCGTACATGAATAAGGCAACCAGTTGATATTTCCCCTCTCTCTTTCCCTTCCTTTCTCTCTAAAAACAATGGGAAAAGAATGTCCTTGGGTGAGGACAAAAAAATCCCCCTGCCAGTAGTTACTTTCCGGTGAGAACTCAGGACATTCAATCCCACCCTCTATAACTAATCGTAAGACATTGATCAATTTACTACTATTTATTGTTACTTTTCATATCTGTCATCTCTGCTGTACATTCTTTGAAGGTGGGAGCCCCACTTCACATCTTTTCATGTTCCCAGTATCTAAACCAGTAGGCTACAGTTTCTTGAATAATATTTGCTAAAATTGATTTTTAAATTTTGCAGAAACAATATCTCAAACCCCTTCAAAAGCAGAACTAAACTACATGGAGTCTCTGGAGCTCTGGAGAGATCGCAGGTGTGTGATGAGTAGCCAGAGCATGCTCCCTGAAAAGCACAGTCAGGTGGGCCTGGTGCCTGGCTCATAGCAGGTACACAGAGGTTCACAAAATTAATGAAGCCTCTGGTGGACCAGAAAGTGGACCAGTGCCTGACATGCTGCCAGGTCTTCGTGGCCTCAGGAATCATATCAAACAATCTCAGGAGCAGTCTGAGTAGCAATAGCTACCAGCACAATAGCCGAGAAGAAAGGACAGCTATACATTGGTCTCAAAAGCCGACCAAAAAAATTTTTAATTGTATCCTGACTCATTAATGAAGAATGTTCCAGTAAAAAACAAACAAACAAACAAACAAAAAAACAGCTAACGGTACAGATCAACCAAACCTTTTCTGCTCTGTATAAGTAGTGATGACAATGTAACTTGTAATAACTCATTTTTTAACACAAGCACTGTGAGATTAAATAAGATCATACAACAACCCTATGATGGTCCACTTTTGGAGACCTCAGAAGAATTAAGAGATTTGCCTCAAGTCTCCCAGCTTGTAAGTGGAGGGGCTGGATTTGAACCCAGACCTGTGTGACTCCAAAATCACATAGGAACCCCACACTGCCTTTCTCTTTTAAAAAGGCAAACGTTTTCTATGCTATTTGTGAATGAGTCAGATCTCTTTCTGGCTTCTCCTTCTGTTAATAAGGAATCTGGGCCAGTGAGTTCCTTGTTCAACCCCAAGGGAGGACTGGACCCCAGGGTTCAGCTTCTCTCAGAAGGCAGCTCCTGGAACTCCAGGGACTCTGAGTGATTCCTGTAAGTCAAGATAAGAAAGGCTTTCATGGTCATGGCTAGTGTCTAGGGACCAGGTACCATGTAGGGTTTTTGGGGGGCCAGATGAAAGTGAGACTGGGGGCACAGAGGCAAAGGCTGTGTGTAGATCCAGGGAAGATCTGACCTGGAGTTCTTGAAGGCTCTTTTCTTTCTCCAAGAGTCTCCAAGACCAGGGTTTTCAGAACTCATTCATTGGGGCTAGGCCAGGGCAGAGGGTATCCCCTATGCATGGGCACAGGGATGAGAAGGCAGGACTCACAGAGGGTCTATGCCTTCAGAGTGAAATTGAGACAGAGGAGGACAGCGACAGGGAAAGGGACAGAGAACTAGATGGAGACCCAGTCACAGCAGCAGCTTCACTGCAGCCAACTGCCTGGTTGAGATGGAAACGCTGATTCCAGCTCCAGCCCCCAGATAGGCTAAGAATATCCCTGAAAAGCAACAGCCACCACCCCCGGCCCTTCTTGATCTGCTTCTACATCTGGAGTGCTATGCTGGGCACAGGAGGCGCTCGCAGGCGCAGGGAAGAGACGGGTGGGCACGGTAGCGGGAGTGCTGCTTGGGATAAGGGTGAAAGGGAGCAGGCAAAAAAACGGGGTTTGGAGGGATCAGAAGGAAGTGACTGAGAAATAAAGCTACTAGGGAGTACTAGAAGGATTGGGCAGGGAAAACTTCTCAGGGTGGGTGGGGAAGGGCAGAGGCAGATTTAACGATGGACCCACTGGGTGTGCACCCTGGGCCCTGACTTCTGAAGGGCCCTGCAAAACCCCAACTTTACACTTTTTTCTAGAGACACCAAGTTTGGTTTTATTACTACTATGCATAAAATATGGTTAACATGTATTTTTATTTTCCCTGTCTCTCTCTCTTTTTTTTTAAGGGGCCCAATATTTTCTTCTGTGCCTGGGGCCTCAACTGACCTTAATCTGCCTCTGAAAAAGAGAATGTAAAGGCAGGAGCTATGGGCCTGGGAATAGAAGATCCAGGGGTGAGGATGGGGGAAGACTGGCATTGATGACCTGATGGGGGGACCAAGGCTTTATTGAGGAAAGCCGTGCTTATGGCAAGGAAAAGGAGCCCCAGCTCATCCATGTCCTCCCCTGACCCTTAATCCTGGGCCCTCCAGCATCTCAGCATTGTTCCCTTCTCTCCCTGCCCCAGGGTACCTCTTCCTCATCTCTGCTTATCAACTCTACTCTCTGTTTCAAAAAACCTACATTTGGTCTTCCTCAACTGAGTCTTTCTTGCAAGGGACCTGCTGGAATGGAAAGATATTGAGAAGGTGGGGGTCTCCCTCCTGGCAGCTAGGAGCACCTCCGTAGTCAGGTTCGTCTCTTCCCTCCACTCAGCCCCTTTCCCCACTCCCCACTGTTGCCTGGGGAGGGGTTCTACTCCCTCCATTGCCTTCCCAGGAACTTGCTCCTCCTCACCCCAGCTCCCCTAGGGTAAAGTCCTCAGGAGAGGGAGGGAGAGCTGGGCTGGTGCATACGCTCACTCTCCCTTTGCACACCGAAGGAGCTGAGACCCTGGATGGGGGTACTAAATGGGAGGGTGGGGAGCAAGATCCAGGCATTCAGATGTCCAGGCCAAGACTTCACCCCTGGTGTTTTAAGAACCTACATTTTCATCAGCCTCTCTGTAGGGATACTTTGAAGATATGGAGGTGCAATGACCTTAGGTTTTGGGGTCTCTGGTTTTGTTTACTGGGGAGACCCTGGACCTCAACCATCTTGGCATCCTGTCATTTGTCTCACCATCTTTCAGTGGCCCCTCTAAAGCATTGCTGAGAACCTGAGCACCCCTCCCCTCTGCCTCCTTGGTTAAACCGCAGAAGTGCAGGCCTCATGGGTGCTGTGCACACAGAGACTGAGCCCATCAGGCAGAAACAAATCAGGGAGAACCAGACAGGGATGGAGCTAGAGAGTGAAATAGATTCACGGGACAGATTTATTTAGAATCAGAATCATGGAACTGGAAGACTTTAGGAATCATTTTTAAGTTCAACTCCCAGGATGTTATTCCTTTACTATTAATTTTTTATCTGATGATAAAAGCAACTTATAGAGAGTTCCTACATTTTAATATAAAAAAATAGAGGCCCACAAAGCTGAAATGACTTCCCCAAGTCATGCATTTTATAAGCCATGGGCTGCAACTCCTGCCTCCTAGATTATGCACTCTCAGAGAGAGAGAGATGAAGACAGCCAAAGGGCATAAGAGTCTGATGAGTAGCATTGCCTGGAGATATTTCCTTAAAGCAGGGGCTCATCTTCCCAGGGATCAATGGAGGGTGCATCTCAAAGGTGAAATTGTGGTTCTCATCAATAAGGCCCTGTTTCTACATAAGCTGAAATCTTGGTCTAGGTCCTCCAGTTCTTGGTTTAGGTCTACAGTTATGACTTTAAAGAGCCTTCAGAAATAACTGCTTATCTGGACAGGGCATTATTCTCCAGCGTGATGGACACAGACAAGGAGCCTGGCTTCAGGGGGCTCTAATTTAAGGGGTCTTATATAGCCAGCACTGTCCCAGAGGAGCATGTATATCCATGAGAAATGGGCAGACAGGAACTGACATATAGTTACTAACACAGATAAGTGCATCAATTAGAGAATATAGACCCTAAATATAACCCAACCAGAAAAGTACATTTGCAGATGTGTTGGGGGATGTCACTGTCCTTCCATAAAGCCCACTTTCTCATCAAGTCTTTCTGGTTTCACTATGTCATCCCTCTAGGTCTCCACCCTATTGAAACATAACCCCCCTCTCTTTTCCCTTAATGTCTCCAGTTTTTGAAAAAAATTTGTTTATAAAAGATTTTATTTATTTTTAGAGAGAAAGAGGGAAAGCGAGAGAGGGAGAGAAACATCAATGTACAAGGGGAACATCAATCTTGTTGCCTCTCACATGCCCCCATCTGGGTACTTACCCACAACCCAGGGATGTGCCCTGGCTGAGAATTGAACCTGCAACCTTTTGGTTTGCAGGACAATGCCCAACCCACTGAGCCACACCAGTCAGGGCTCTTCAGCTTTTTTAAATAACAGAAATGCTGTCACTCTTTATGGATTTGTTTTGATTATTTTGTCTGCTTTTCCTTTAAAATTCCACCCATATTCATCCTGAATATCTTGGACTGGGGACTCAGAACCCAGCCCTTAACCAAGTTATATAGCAGCTGCTACTGGGGGGAAGAGGTTAGAAAGACTGATATCAGGAGCATTAGGTTCCTTCCAATCAGTCCAAAAATACTTCTTGGAGGAGGTGGAATTTCAAGAGTTTAGCAGAAGGGAAGGTAGTGGTCTTTTTTTGAGGGGGCAGTGGTGGTACAGGGGTAGGAGTTTAGAGATTCAAGAGGAATAACCGTATTACGAATGGGAACAGTGGGTGAGTCACAGAGTGGGTCTGAGGCAGGGCAAGGTGAAGAATGAGAAAGGGAACTGTGACCCAGAGGGCAACAGGAGATCACAGCTGGGCCTGGAGTGGGGGGGTATCATGGTGGTGACATCTATGGATGCTGTATAGAAGATCTTGTCCTAAACGACACCAGCAATAGGCCTTATGTCAATCTAGGATTCCAGGGAGCAGAGCTGGGAGGACCCATGTGCCATTCAGATCCACATGCCTGGTGTTTCTGCCAGTGCAACTCCTGTCCTTAACTACCTGTGAACTGACTGTTCCTTGAGTGTCAGATAAAGGCTGACTGAGAAGGCCTTGTAGGAAGGAGTGGGACCAATTCTAGGAGCTGAAAAAAGGGAGAATGGGGAGGTTGAGCAGATCAGCTTGGGCTTTGAGAGAATAAAGATCAGACCTAAGGGAGCAAGAAAGACCCTGCTGAGTCAGGGGGATGGGATGCTCAAGTCTGCATGTGTACAGTGGCCAAAAAAAAAGAAAAGAAAAAAAGAAAGGGAATGAAGACAGGCAGACCACAGGCCTCCAGGGAGTGTGAGTAGGCAGGGACTGTGGGACAGCTGAGGAAAGCTGGTGGCAGGAGCTGCATCTAACGGGATTCTGAAACACCCTATCCAGAATGAACTACATGTGCATACACATCAGCCCTGACAGCAGTGGATCCTCAGAGCTGTGTTGGTGGTCTGTGAGGAGCATGGCGGGGACTCCAGCGACAATTCTGAAGATTTTGCTGAATCCATACGCAGGGGCTTCTTTCGCCATCATACACACCTTCAAGGCCCACTTAAGAGGCTGAGGACTGCTGTGTTGGGGAGCCAGAGAGCAGCCTGGAGTAGAGTGGACACTGTCCTACAAGGCAGATACAGCCCAGAACCAGCTGGGCTCCAAATCTGCAGATAAGCCCTGGAGAGTCTCAAATACAGGACAAAGACTATATGGACACTGAGGAGAGAGCACACAGACAGACATAGAGAAATGTGTGGTACTCAGCCTAATAGCTTGCAGCTGGGGACAGCTAGGACATTAATGGCAAGAAGCATTTAACAATGAAAACCCATCTCAACTTGGACCTGGGGCTGGGCTGGAGGTTGTGCCAACCCTTTTGGGCCTCTGTCCACTCAGGAGGCCCTGTCTGCTGCCTGAGCCTGGGGAGACCAACCCATCCAATTTCCAGCATTTCCCCAGGAATCAACCATCCATCACCCACCCAAGTGTGGGCTCAGGGTGTGTTGGGGGGAGATGAAGAGCACAAGAGGAGCCCCCCAAGGAGCAGAACCACAGGACCTCTCCCCACAGAACTCAACTGTAGAGAATCAGGCCAGAAAATGCGGTCTCGGGGCCATATATGAGGGTCTTGCGGTCCCCAGAGCAAGAGCCCCAAGGAGGTGAATTGTGATCTGCAGAAGACCCAGGTCTGCCAGCACCCCATCACAGGCAGAGCAAAAATGCTCCTGCTGCAGCCCTCGTGTCGGCCTCATGGGGAGCGAAGGGCGGGGAGACGAGCTAAGAGGAAATAGATCAGACGACCCAACTGAAGGAGCCAGCTGAAGCCAAGGCGCCCCGATGAGGGCACTCACTGCCTATGCTGCCCTCCAACACAAAATCAAAGCTGGAGGAAGGCTGCTCCCATGGCTCCTCTTCCACTTCGATCCAGTGCATCAAAACAAGCTGACCCAGGGCCCTAGGACCTGCACAGGGGAGCGGGAGCAGCCACCCCTCCTCCCCAGCTGAGACCCTTCAGGGGTCCTGGATCGACAGCCACAGCCACGTCCTCCTCCTTTCTCCTTTCTGGTGAAGGGGAAGGACCGACGACAGAGGGTGGGGGTGGGTGGGAATTGTGTTTGGCATACGAGATTCTATTGGCCAGAGAAGCTGTCAGTTAGGAGGGCAGCGCGGGCGAGGATTGGCTGTGTGAGGCGGGGCGCGGCGCGGCTGAAGGAGAGGCCTAAGGGGTGGGGCTGACGCTGCAGCTGGCGCAGCTCAGACTCTGAGCAGCAGTCGCGGAGCAGCCGAGCAGCCAGCTTCCCCCGCCCGTTCCTGCGCCCGTGCCGGGGCTAGGCCCCCCACTGCCGGGTCCCCGGGGGCTGCAGCATTAGCGGCGGCGGCGGCAGCGCCGCCCGAGGTTCCCTCCGGGGCCCGGGCGCCGGCCCCTCTCTGCAGGATGGGCACGGTGCTGTCTCTTTCCCCCGCCTCTTCGGCCAAGGGCCGGAGGCCCGGCGGGCTGCCCGAGGAGAAGAAGAAGGCGCCGCCCGCGGGGGACGAGGCTCTGGGGGGTTACGGGGCGCCGCCGGTAGGCAAGGGCGGAAAAGGCGAGAGCCGGCTTAAACGGCCCTCCGTGCTCATCTCAGCGCTCACCTGGAAGCGCCTGGTAGCCGCGTCAGCCAAGAAGAAGAAAGGCAGCAAGAAGGTGACGCCCAAGCCGGCGTCCACTGGCCCCGACCCCCTGGTCCAACAACGGAACCGCGAGAACCTTCTCCGCAAGGGCCGGGATCCCCCAGACGGCGGCGGCGCCACCAAGCCCCTGGCTGTGCCCGTGCCCACAGTGCCCGCGGCCGCCGCCACCTGCGAGCCGCCGTCGGGGGGCAGCGCGGCCGCCCCGCCGCCAGGCTCGGGAGGGGGAAAGCCACCGCCGCCGCCCCCAGCTCCGCAGGCGGCGCCGCCAGTGCCCGGCGGCTCGCCGCGACGGGTCATCGTGCAGGCGTCCACCGGCGAGCTGCTGCGCTGCCTGGGCGACTTCGTGTGCCGACGCTGCTACCGCCTCAAGGAGCTGAGCCCGGGCGAGCTGGTGGGCTGGTTCCGCGGAGTGGACCGCTCACTGCTGCTGCAGGGCTGGCAAGACCAGGCCTTCATTACGCCCGCCAACCTGGTGTTCGTGTACCTGCTGTGCCGCGAGTCGCTGCGCGGGGATGAGCTGGCATCGGCCGCCGAGCTGCAGGCCGCCTTCCTTACCTGCCTCTACCTCGCCTACTCCTACATGGGCAACGAGATCTCCTACCCGCTCAAGCCCTTCCTCGTGGAGCCCGACAAGGAGCGCTTCTGGCAACGCTGCCTGCGCCTCATCCAGCGGCTCAGCCCGCAGATGCTGCGGCTCAACGCCGATCCCCACTTCTTCACGCAGGTATTTCAAGACCTCAAGAATGAGGGTGAGGCTGCCGCCGGCGCCGGGGGTCCACCCAGTGGGGGCGCGCCCACGGCCCCCGCCTCCTCCTCGGCCGCCAGGGACAGCTGCGCGACCGGAGCCAAGCACTGGACTATGAACCTGGACCGCTAGGGACACCCGAAGGCCAAGCCTGCCCCCTGCCCCAGCCCTTGACACACACTCGGAGCCCCCGGGACCATCAAGCTGCCGCCGCTGTTACCGCTGCTCCGAGCCCGGGCCAGAGAAGGAGCCGCCCCTGCCCCGCAAGGGAAGGCGGAGGCCTGGAAGCCAGCGGCCAAGGCGTCTGGATTTGCTGGGCGTAGGGTGGGAGTGGGGGATGAGCGCGGGAAGGAGACCCCTACCTCAACCTTTCTGTCTATGCCCCCATCTCTCCAACTCTGCCCGGGTCTCCCCCTTCCCTTCTCTGTGTGTCTGTAAGTCCATCTTCCTTGGTTTTGTCCATTTCCTCACTTCCTTCCCGTGTCTTCATCGTCCCACCTATCTGCCTTTCCATTTGCCATTCCTTGGGGGGGGGTGTATTTCCGTCTCCATCTCACCCCCTACCTATCTTCTGTACCTCCGTTTCTCTTTCTGCACCTGTGTCCCCATCTCCCCTTCTTGTTCTCCTTCGCTCTGGGCATGTGTCACCACCTTCCTTCCTGTCTGCCTCCCGCCACCCCGCCTATGTCAGCTTGCATTTATTCCCCCAACTGAGCCCCCAAACCCTTCTCCCAAGACCAAAAGAAACGGTTCTTAGTTTGGATCGACTTAGGTGCAGTGATTAACTGCAGCTCCATGGGCTCAGACAACCATCAGGATGGTCCTTTGCCCCACCCCCACCACCTCTCTCTACCTTTCCAACGTGTTGCATGCCGGGAGTTTGGGGGAGAGGGATGCTGACTTCAGGGGGCTGACATTTGGGAGCAAACGCAACCTAGGAGTTAACCCCGGCGGCAGCGGCGCCTCAGCGAAGGGATGGGAAGAGACAGAAACTCTTCTTATTCAGGGGGAGAGGCACCCTGTTTCTTATCCTTAGGTGTTTTTGTTTTCCTTCCCTTTTAATTTATTCGGTTGTTTCTGGAGGGTGGGGTGGGAGGGGAGGGTTGGACCGGGAGCTGTCTGAGGTGCTGATCTGAGGCGGGACCGGAATCCTCCTGGGAGGGTACCAGGGACTGGGTTGGGCCTGGTGCCGTATCCAAGGTGCCAATGATGCGGGCCGACGGCGCGGGCCGCACTGTCTGTCTGTCCGTCTGTCCGGGAGATAACTATAAAGCGCTGGAAGCGCCTGTAGATGGTTTTGCGCAAGCTTTTCTTTGGGCCCCAGGAGGGAGGGAGCGGGAGCAAGAGTGCAACTGTCACAGACAGGGCAGGAGGGCCCCATGGGTCTGGTGGGGAAGGTCAAGTCCCTGAGAGCTGTTACTCTTTCGGTGCCATTTACCTCCACCCCCACCCCCACCTCCATCTTGTCTGACCGAGCTCCCTTAATGGCTGGTCCATTTTTGGACTAAATGATGAGGAAGTTGTTCCCCTTTTACAGAGTGGTCCATTGAGGAAGAGCTAGCTAGTTATTATGGCTGCTTTTCTCTTCTTCCACCGTCTCTCCCCGCCATGTATCTGTCAAGAGTCCAGTCAGACCTAAGTCTGTGTTTGCCACACTCAGACCCATCCCCTTTCCCTCACCCACTCGACTGCTTCAAGTCTGCTTCTGTCACACGCCTACCCAGAGCAGTCTTGGGAGGGCCATCCCTGTTTGAGATTCAGGGCTGGTCCTTTAGTTCCAGGGAGGCTAGAACATAGGCAGCCTGGGAGATGGGGGTCATTCTTTGGGATTGGAAGAAGAAAAACAGCCTTTTTAACCGGAGAACCCCGTTTGGTCTCCCTTGCCTTCTTAGACCCATGGCTAAGCGCTCCGTTCACTGTTTCATTGGCCCAAGGAAGCCTGTCTTGAATAGAGCGCTGGAGTCTCTGACCCTAGTTGCCCCGACGTCCAGAATCCTGACACAACGGGGTGAGGTTCGCAAAGACAAGACTCGCTGTCCATGGTGCTGACCGGCATGCTAGGGCACGTGAGCAGGGTGGGGGCCTGTAAGGGCAAGAGGAGTTGCAGACTGGATCTCAGCTAGGTCTTCCGGATAATTTGGAAGTGGGGTGTGATCTATTCTGGTGGCGAGTTACAGGAGTCTGGCCCGAGGACCCAGGAATGCCGGCTTCCATTTGCCCTCCTAGGAGACAGACTTAGACTCTCCCCTGACCTCGGCCCTGGGCTCTTGCACCCGGCCTGGAGCCGGAAATCCCCAGTCCAGATTTGTGAATCGAGTTCCCAGGTGGGGGTAGAGGGGAGAACTGGCGGAAGGGAAGGCGGGAGCAGCCGCCCATTGGCTGGAATTTGGCGCAGTCAGCGCGGTGCCGTCATCTCTCTAGGTTTGGACAGAGGGGAGGGAGGAGCACAAGGGTCACCCCGCGGCTGTCGCCATAGTAACCAGACTGAGCAGGCGGGCGGGGCCACCTCTTCTCTCTCCCATCTCTAGCTCGAAAAACAATCCTGATCTGCCTTATTTGGAACTTGTTAACAAGACTGCTCGATTGGAGTTAACTGTATTAGAAGAGCCTAAAGCGGGTGGGAAAGAGACCAGAGAGCCCACAGGTATCCCCAAACATCCTGCCCTTAGAGGTGGGGGGCTGTAGATACTGCCCCTGAACCCACAACCCACAGACGGAGTACATCTGTACTACACACACACACACACACACACACACACACACACACACACACACACACACACACACACGTATCCCTCCAGGAACCTGTGATCTGGCATTTGCAGACCTGGGATGAGAAAAGTCTCAGTGTGTGGAGTCAAATCTCACTTTCCTTCCCCGTGCCCCAAGGCAGGAGACTGCCATAATCCGATTAGAGGTGAAAGACTGGAGGAGGATCAGCATGAATACATTGAAGAATTAGCCACCTGGGTCAAACTTGATCAGACTACTGCTTTCTGAGAGGAAGAGGTTTTTAAGGAGAAGGGCTCAGAACTGTTTTCTGAGAAGGCAAAGTGAGAAGCAAGTAAGCTTAGAAACAGAGCAAAGTGCCTCCTTTTTACTGCTCAGAAGTAAACCTTGGTAAAGTGAGTCCAGATTCAAGAAGGAGATGATGAAGAGGGCCCATCCAGAGCTCTAGAGAGAGCCCAGCAGGGGTGAGGAGTGGACTAAAGCAGGAATGGAGATGGAGTACAGGAAACAGAAGCCCAGCTGGAGCCATGACTCAGCACTTTTCTGGGGCAGGAGGGCCTAGGGGGTGATTCTCCTAGTACTGGGCAAACAAGGATCCAATCATTTGCATGATACATACTGATAAATGCATTGATATACAACAAAAAAGACACATTTTAACCCAGAAGTAGGTACATATACATTTATACTGATGTATATTTGTTCAATTGTAACATATATACACATCTCCACTTTCCTCTTCCCTGCCCCCTTTCCTGGACCAGAGGACATCCTGTCCTGAGAGCTATGATTGCCTGTCCCTGGAATACCTTGATACTTAATGGAAAGGGAGAAACGAAAAATTGCAGAGCGGGGGGTGGGGGGGCGGTTGTCATGGTAACTGCTTGCTTGCCAGGCAGGATGCCCAGCAACCAGAGCATCTGGCAGTATCCAAGGGGACATCCTGTGGCCTCTACCCACTGGGACTCTGCATCAGGCATTGAAATGGGCATCTCCAGAAGATCTTTACAATAGGGGCTATTTTGGCAGCTAGGTATGGGCCTGACCTTCATATGCCCTACTTTAAGTGGTACTCCTGACCGCTTTATACATCATAAACAACATTTTCTGAGAGTGGCCTCAAGACAGCAGGGGTTAACACTTTAAAAATCTTTATTAAGACCATTACCTTGTTTCTCAGCGCCTTGCCAGACACCCTACAAGAGGGTGATTCACACCTACACAGGCTAGAGGTGTAAACGAGGGGTAAAAAAATTGTTTTAGTTCAGTGTGATCAGAGATTGGGTATAAAATGGATAAAACACAAGGCACAGTCTCAGGATTCAAGTTCCTTTGAACTTAGTTTAATATGTGGATAAGGTTTTCCAGAGGCAGCCTCCTTATTGAACCTGCAGACTAGCTGGTTGACTTCACTCTAGCACGGACACACACACACACACACACACACACACACACACACACCATGCGTTCTCAGTATTCAGGTTTAACCTCTTACTTTCTGGCTTAAAATGCTCACAATCCAGTTTCAGCTTTCAAGATTTTTTCCCCCTGGATTCTTCCCACCATTTCTTCAGCAATTAGCTGCTCCCAAATTCTCTTTCTACTTGGAGACATTGCCCAGAGTTGTCACTTCCCTGTCTTGAGACTCCCCTCCCCATTTTGTTACATTCCTGGTCATATTCTCTTGTGATTAATATTTAGCTTAAAGCCCATAAATCATAAAATTAGTCTTTCTGGGTACAGAAGGAAGGATGGGTGGTAATACAGAATATAAATAGGAAAAGAGGTATTTCTTAACAACCTTTCTCCATTTTACTCCTTTAAAAATTTTTTATTTATTTACTTTTAGAGAGAGGATAAGGGAGGGAGAAAGAGAAGGAAACATGGATCAGCTGTCTCACACAGGCCCCCAACCAGGGACCTGGCCCGCAACCCAGGTATGTACCCTGATGGGGAATCAGACCAGTGACCTTTAGGCTGGAGCTCAATCCACTGAGCCACACCAGCCAGGGCTTACCATTTTACTCCTTTTAAAAATTAATTTCTATGTTATCCCAGAATAAAACACAGAATATCAAGAAAAGCCTAAGAAGGAAGTATAATGATGGATAGCTTGTCCTACCAGATATTAAAATGAATTATAGAGCTAAGGAGCTAAAATACATGGCACTGGTACAGGAACAGATGTATCCATAGAACAGAATAGATAACCCAAACCTAAACTTCAGCAATCATGAGAATTTAATATATGATAAAGGCATCACTTCGAATCTATTGGGAAAAGATGGATTAGTTAGTAAATGGTTTTGATACAACTGGATAGTCTAGTCATGTATATGAAAAAAAAAGTCAATCTTTCCTCATCTTTTACCCTAAGACAAATTTCAAATTGATTTTAAAAATTAAATAAAGAGCTATAAAAGCCTTAGAAGGGGAGAAAATTTCAAAGTATCTATTAAAATTTAAATGCACATACATTTCTACTCAGGAATTCCAGCATGTGAACAAGGAGATATGACAAGTGGTTTTTAAATTATATTATTATTTGGAGAGAGATAAATTGGAATCAACCTAAATATCCACTGGTAGGTTAGGAGTTAAATAAATGTTGATACATCCAAATTACTGAATACTACAGTCAGTATTCAGTTTAAAACAGGAGTTTGGACTGCATGTATTGATATGAAATATCTCCAAAACATGTTGCATTATTAATACATAACAATACATACAGTATAATATCATTCCTGCAAAAGCAAAACAAATCGAACTAAACTATAATTTCTCTGTATGCATATGTGTGTATGCTTAATAGAAGCTTTAGGATGATATACATCACTCTTAATAAGTGACTTCTGGGAATGAACTGGGATTAATGACTAAGGAACTTTCACCTTATCTGTGGAGTTTAATTATCATTTTTCCTCCACCATGTAACACATTTCAATGCCTGCAGCCTATGGGCAGAGGTCAGGCAATGATTCAAGGCCATAGTTTGCTCTGGCACAGGGCACTATGAGGAGTTTAATTTTTTAAATAAAAAGTGGATGAGTATGTTGTTTGTATAACTAGAAAATAGTCATTAATATGTGACTATATAGTCATATGTAGTCAAATATTAAGAAAAATACTTGGCGGAAATATGAGTTATTTATTAGTATTGTTATTATTGCATCTTGGGTTATATAGAGAACATCTTTTCAGAGATAGAGAAATCTTAAAGGAAAAGATTAATTCATCTGACTCCATTTAAGCTTTTAAATGTTAGAGAAGAAGAACAATCACAAGCAAGATTGAAAGAAAAACAACAATCTGAGACTACATATTTGCAACATAATATATTTTCAATAGATAGTTAAAACTTCTTGTAAAGAGGTAATTCACACAAAAGTGTAAATAATCAATAAACACATAAAAATATTTTTTACTTCAATATTGACCAAAGAAATTCAAGTCAAAACAGTAATGGGATATTGAATCTCTTATGCTGACAAAGATTATAAAAACATAAAATTGAAACCATGATAAAAACATAGGGAAATGTATATACACTTGCTCACCCTGTTTGTAGACATACATGTTCGTTCTGGAGAGCAATTTGGCTATGGATCAAAATATGAAAGGCAACATTCTCTTTAACCCAGCTACCACATTTTCAGAAATTTGCTCTAAGAAAATAAGTGGGAAGAGACCTGACACAAGAATGGTTGTCATAACATTGTTTATAATGATAAAAAATTAGATACACCAGACTTATGACCAAGATTGAGGGGTAGGTAGATACGCTTCACCTCCTCACACAACCATAAAAAGGATCACAACTAACCTAAAAACAAAAAACAACAAGAACTGCCAGAAAATCAAACTGTATGGAAGTCTAACAACCAAGGACTTAAAGAAAGATTCATCCAAATGGGTAGGAGGGGTGGAGATAGGGAGCTGGGGCAGAGAGGACAAGGTGTGGTGGTGGGAAGACAGTGGCAGCGGCTGGCAAAGTGGCCGGTCCCACATTCACATGTGGCCAATAAAAGCCAGGAGGGGCACCTGCAGAGCAATCCCAGCCCCAGGCCAGACCACACAGCCCAAGGTTCCAGTGCCGGGAAAATAAAGCCTCGTAGCTTCTGGTTGTGAAAACCAGTGGGGGTTGGGGCAGCAGAAGACACTGTCTGTCTCTCAGGAGAATCTGTTTAGAGGGCCCCCATGGTCCTAGGACACACGCAAACCCACCCACTCTGGGAACCACCACCAAGGCAACAGCTAGAGAGGCACCAGTCACATATAGGAAGTGGGTGAAGTAACTGGAAATGGGTGAGTGCTGAGCAAGCGGCACTGTTCCCTCTCTGACTCCTCCCCCACATATAGTGCCACAAAGCTGTGAAACAGGTGGCCCTGCCCTAGCAAATACCTACGGCTCCTCCCCTTACAATGTAACCAGTACTCCAAGACAAGGAGTCAAAGCAGCTCTATCTAATACACAAAAACAAACACAGGGAGGCTGCCAGATTGAGGAGACAAGAATATGTCCCAAATGAAAGAACAGATCAAAATTCCAGAAAAAGAACTAAACTAAACAAAGATAGCCATCCTATCAGATGCAGAGTTCAAAACACTGGGGATAAGGATGCTCAGAGAACTCACCGAGTGCGGCAAACACATAAGGGAAAAAATGAAGGCTATACTAAGTAAAATAAAAAAAAAATCCACAGGGAACCAATACTGAAGGAAAGGAATCCAGGGTTCAAATAAATGAATTAGAACATAAGGAAGAAACAAGCAGTCAACCAGTACAGAATGAAGAAATAAGCATTCAAAAAATGAGGAGAGAATAAGAAGACCATGGGACATCTCCAAAAGTGCTCACAGCTCAACCATAGGGATTCCAGAAGAAGAGCAAGAGCAAGAAATTAAAATTTTATTTGAAAAATAATGAAATAAAATTTCCCTAATTTGGTGAAGGAAATAGACATACAAATCCAGGAAGCACAAAGAGTCCCAAACAAATTCAACCCAAAGAGGATCACACCAAGACGCATCATAATTAAAATGCCAAAGGTTAAAGATGAAGAGAGAATCTTAAATGCAGGAAGAGAAAGAAAGGTGTTCCCATAAGACTATCAGCTGATTTCTCAAAAGAAACTTTTCAGACAAGAAGGATCTGGCAAGAAGTATTCAAAGTGATGAAAAGCAAGGACCTACAACTAAGATTACTCTATTCAGCACAACTATCATTAAGAATTGAAGGGCAGATAAAGTGCTTCCCAGACAGTGTATAAAGCCGAAGGAGTTCATCATCACTAAGCCTTTATTAAATGAAATGTTAAAGGGACTTGTTTAAGAAAAGGAAGATCAAAACTATGAACATTGAAATGACAACAAACACACAACTATCAACAACTGAATCTAAAAAACAAAAACAAACTAAGCAAACAACTAGAACAGGAACAGAATCATAGGTATGGAGATCATATGCAGGGTTATCATTGGGGAGGGAGAAGGGGAAAATGGTGCAGGGATTAAGAAGCATAACTGGTTGGTACAAAATAGACAGGGGGAAGTTAAGAATAGTATATGAAATGGAGAAGCCAAAGAACTTATATGTATGACCCATGGACATGAACTAAGTCAGGGCGGGGGGCATTGCTGGAAGGAAGAGGGGTACCAGGCAGAGAGGGCAAAGGAGGAAAAATTAGGACACTGTAATAGCATAATCAATAAAATATACTTTAAAAAAGAAGAGAAAAATTCAAGATAAATATAAACTACTTTTTTGTTTCTATGATTATAGAAGTAATTTAAATTTATTAGACCAAAAAAATGAAAAGAAAAAAAATAGATACATCAGTAAGAGATTAAGTAAATTGTGATAAATCAATATTCATTGGGATATTGTGGACCATTAAAAATTATGCACAGTCTATATTTCTTGACATGAAAAATGACCATGATGAAGTGAAAGTAACAGGTTAAAAACAATATAATATGAGAGAGATCTTTAAATACCTGTCCTCGTCTTGTCATTCAGATCTCAACTTAATAGTCACCTCTTCCTGATGAATTCATCTCAGCCTGCCCACAGTCACCCTTCATTACATACTCCTGATTTATTTTCTTCATAACATTTTCCCCACCTGATAACTTGTTTACTGCTAGATTCCTTGCACCTAGCATAGCGCTGGGCACACAGTAGGCAGTATATATAGAGAGAGAATGTGTTGTGCATGCCCATTTGTGCATGTGTGCAGCAGTAGAAACTTTTAGGATGTTTTTAAAAACGTACTCTCTCTAAGTGGTGAAATTTTATTTTTAAGTTTAAAAAATTTTGTTAATGTATTGGGGTGACATTGGTTAATAAGATTATGTTAAGTTTCAAGTGTACAGTTCTATATTACATCATCTGTATGTTGCATTGTGTGCTCACCACCCAAGGTCAGCTTTGCTTCTATCATCATATATTTGACCCCCTTTACCTTCATGCACCTCCCCACACTCCCTACATGGTGGGATTTTAAACTATCAGTTTTATTCCCTTCTTCGTAGTTTCCTGAGTTTTCTAGTTGATGATAATGATGGCTATGATAATGATGATTGCCTATAAAAGAAAAACTATCATAAAGAAAGAAAAAGAAAGACAGAAAGGAAGGAAGAAAAGAACAAACGAACGAATGAACGAACGAACAACCGGAGGGAGGGAGGAAGCTAGGAAGGAGAAAAACGTAAGGCTGGGCAGTGTCTGGGAAAGGAGAAACACATCCATAGCCCTGCCCCACTTCTCTCTCACACATCTCCAAAGTCTCTTCATTCCCTTACTCTTCCCCAAGTTGCTTCTAAATCCCTCCGGTTTAGAAAGTCCCTTGCTGGACAAGTGCAGTTAAACACCTATTTAGCCCAGCAAGCATGTATGTGTACATACACACAGCACAGGTATGGTGTATGCACACTCACAAAACGTGGACACACACATGCACACACACACCCTTACAGGGACCCATCCAACACCAGTTAAAGGACACTTCTGTATATATTTTTTGTAACTGCCATAGAAGACCCATTGTCCCTTATTCAAATAATAAGTATTTTCTCTTCATATTAACTTATTCATATTCTTTTTTAAACAGTGAGAACTAGCACAGTGCCTGGCAATGTAGTAAGATCTCAGTAAATGTGAAATGGGTAAGTGCTGACAGTTTCCGTGCTTATCTTTGGTTGCCAGTAAATATACAACTAAATACATATCTTTTGGACACAACTGTGATAACTAACTCCTGCTAGATATTTGATATTTCTCTTTTTGAATGCTCTTGTTTTTTGCTGGGTTTGGAAGTTAGGTTTTGTTTTGTTTTTGAATTATATTCTGGTACTTTTATAGTATCTTTATTTCATTCTTTAATCTATTTTAGAATGTATTTTTGTATGTGGCAAGAAATAGGGGTATGACTATTTTCCCCAAACGAATAGTAAGTTGTGCCAATCTGTGCACAGCTTTCCTGTTCCCCCAGTGAATAGCCACCTGTATTGTTTATGAAATTTTTACATATACATGGGTCTGCTTCTCCGTTCCACTGGTCTACTTGACTATTTCTGTGCCAAACCACACCTTTAATAACTGTAGTTTTGCAGTATACTCATTGTTTCTGCTAAATTGTCTCAGCTATTCTTAAACATAGCCCAGATGAACTTTAGAACCAAGCCTATCAGTTTCCACAAAATTTCTTTGAGACTTATATTGTGACTGTATCACTTTTATACATCAATTTGGACAGACTTGACATTTTGCAACATTGAATCATTCTACCCAGGAACATGCTAAGTGTTCTTTTATATTCCTTTGGGAAGATTTATAGCTTTATTCATTTAGATGTTTCCCATGTTTTTCATTAGATTTATCTGGGAGCATATTTTTAATTGTTGTTGTAAACCTGAGTCCCAATGTTTTTCCTTATTTTTACGGAGTTAAAGGAGAACATTAAGGTTTTGTATGTTAATCTTGTGTCTTACTGGATATACTAATTTCATTAGTCCTTAATTGTTTTCCAGTTGAGTCTCTTGGTTTGTCTAGGTAGGCAGTCATATTGTCTGCAAAAAGGGTGTTTTAATAGCCTCCTTTCCAATATGTGCATATTCAGTGGTAGCTATAATGACAAGGTTAGAAAAGGATACAAAGGACATCCTTGCCTTGTCCCTGGCTTATGGAAATGCTTTTCATATTTCACCAACTGATTTTTTTATTTTTCTTTTAAAACTGAATATTCTGTTTTGTGTATATTGCTATATAAACATAAAACCACTTTCTGGATGTCAACAAAACTTAGATCAAAATACTCAATTTGGCTGTTCTGTGTAGAACACCAACAGAGCTATGTTAATGTACATAGTCCTGGCAGGTGTGATTTGGAGGTAGAGGACAGGGCGGCCAAATGTCCACCTGAGACTCCTTTCACTCCCCTGACATTTAAAGATAGTATGATGTGAGCAAAAGACTGAATCAGAGGTTTGAGTCCCTACTTTATCATTTACTCACTGCTGATCTAAGGCAGTTAGTCAGCCTCTCTGAATTCCATGTTCTCATGTATCAGATGGCAACAAGGATCTCAGATTTGTTGTGTCTATCAAATAGCTATGATAGAAATGACAATATTATTGTTGTTGGGGTAACAGTCACTGCTATGGTAGTCAGCACTATTAATAAATCCTGACAGAGGGATTAAAGGACCACAATAAAGTCCAGAATGGGGGCCTGGGGCTGCTCTGCCCAGCTCTGCTGGTTGCTGAGGCAGCATGGAGCCCTGAAAGCCTGGGCCTCCCATGAGCTATCTGTGACTCTAGGTGACATGTGTTTACTCCTTACTGCCAGTACTTGGCTCCACTGGGACCCACATGCCTCTGTTCGGAATGCCAGCCAAGAGACTTGCTTCAGCTGCTAGTTTATAGATACTTGTGCCAGCCTGGCCTAGCACAGCAGCATTCCTGAGTCTAGGCTTTTGGGCCAGGAGGCCAGGTCTTTTGGGGGACTCCTGACTCCAGGGATCCCCTGCCTCAGGCTGGTTGGGGACATTAGGAAAGATCAGTTGAATCCTGCTATCACAACTTACCTGCTTCGTGACTAGTGGGAAGGAAGGGTTGGAGAGGGGAATCTTGAGGCATCTGGGGACATTAGACATGGAAAAACTTCATTTGAGAACACATGGAATTGCGTGCACACATGTGTGTACTGATGCCTGGTCTAAGATCTATGCTACAACATGTAGTGGAAATATGCTGAGATTTGTGGAAAATCTGGATCCTTCTGTGTCACATAGGAATTAAAGAGGCTGTTGTAAGTATCAGGTGAAATTGTATATATGGATGAGCTTTGTCAGCTGTAAAGCATAGTACACATTATAAGGTGGTCCTGAGTCTGGCCCTTAGGTACATGGTCACAGATGTGATATTGCACAGACGTGAGTGCAGGATGGACCTTAGAACTTGCCTCTTTGCCTTTGTGTTCCAAGGGTAGAAAACCAAGGGGATTGGGAAGGTGACCACAGGAAAGGAGGATGAGGGTACCAGCCCTTCACCACATTTCCTATTCATTTTCTCATTTAGTGTCACCCCAGATTTCTCACTGCTGCAGGATAAAAGAGGACAGAACTGCCTGGAATCTCTCAGACAAATTTCTGCTGTGTTGCTAAGCAACTTGGCCTCCTCTTCTAGAAAAAGGAACCCAGTGTTCAGGGTCTGGCTTTCTAGCCTCCTTTAGCTACTTTCTCCTCTCCCAACCTCACAGAAACTCAAGGAACTTCTCTGACTCATGCGAAGAGAAGGGGGCTGCAGAACTGGAAAGTTAGATTGTGGGAGATGGTTTGGGCTCACAGGGAAGGTCTCTGTTCTGGGCTGGTTGATGCTGGGGTGAATAACAATTATGGAGCAGCCCTTCATGCTGGATTCTTTAGGCATATACTGTGCCCTTGCCGCAAACCAAACCACATGAGGTGGGTACAATTAGCATCTCTTTTATAGATGAGGTCACTAAGGCTCAGAGAGAGAATAACTAGACTTCTCAGTCCCACAGGGAGTAGGTAGAGGTTTGAATCCATGTTCATCTGGGCTCCTTGTACTCCACCATGCCATTTGAAATTAATGCAAGGGTCACAGTTGGCCACAAGACTTCAGAAATGCATTTCTTACTTTATTATTTTTCTGGAACCCCTAGTGACTGTTGGAATTGGGACCCTATGCTGGGTTAAGTTGGGGTATGAGCAGGTAGTCCTGTGACCTCCTGGGCCTCTCAGAATCTCAGAACAAACTCCAGAGGATTAAATGAATGTAAAGCTCTTTAAAGCATGCTTGATACATATGTGTTTAATGTTAGCCCTTATTATTATTACTTCAAAATTCCTTTCACATCCTTACTGGTTAAGAGAACTCACTGCCTCTCAAATGGGTTTAGATTCTGCTCTGCCTTTTCTCACTGTGTGCCTTAGACTTAACCCTTTCATGCCTCAGTTTTCTCATCTGTAATATGGGGGAAATCATAATGTCTACTTCAGAGGATTGTTGTAAAGGTTAAATGCAATTTCGGTGTCAGTTATTGCAACGTTATTTGCTATAATAAGGAAACCTCCAAATTTCATGTCATAGTCCAATGCATGTGATGGGTGACTTCTTTCCATATGATGTTCTAGGGACCAAGATCCTTCTATATTGTAGTTCTGCCATCTCTTAAAGACCAGTCCTCTTCTGAATCCAGATAGCAGAAAGGAAATAAGAGAGTATGGAGAAGGCACATCCACTTCTGAATGCTTTGGCCTGGGAGCAACACAGATGATAATTTCCATTCATATTTCATCAGTAAAAACAAGGAGGGCTGGGAAATTAGATTCTGCATGGACAGTCACTTCCCAATGACAACACTACTGTATGTAATGAGGAACATGCAACCCAAGGGGAGAGCTAGCTGTGTCTGCCATGTTGAGAGAAATAATATTAGAATATTATTTGGGTATTATTAAGTGTGAGAAGTATATTAAGTGCTATTGCTAATATTACTTTTATTTAATCCACATAATAATCATGGGATGTATGCCTTACTATTATCCACATGTTGCAGGAGAAAACTAGGTCCTCAAGTGATATAGACATATTCCCAAACTCACAAACTGGTATCTAGCTGAAATTCTATAATCCTAAATTCAGTACATTTTCTTGTTACTCCATAAATAAATAGAGGATGTCCTGAGTATAAGAGGCTGACCCACACCATGGTGGTTGTGGCTGGTTCTTGGTGAAGCTCACCGGATTGGCTCGGGACAAGGCCTGAATTGGCTAAGAAACAGGTGAAGTCACTCAATTTCCTTCCCAGGGTACACGGTGGACATCTGATTGGGACGCATGGAGAAGAGGCAGGTGCTTGCTTTGTTTGGGGTTTTGGTTGTTTGTTTGTTTATCTAGTAATAGAAAACCAAGGCCCTTATGTAATCATTTAGTTTTTCAACCCCGTGAGGTAGGTTCTGTTATTATCATACTCATTTTACAGATGGGGTAATTGTGGCACAAATAAGTAACTTGAGGTCACACAGCTAGTAAGTGATGGAGCTAGCGCTCAAACCCAGGAAGTCCAGCCCTAGAGCCCTTGCTGTGTTATCTTTTGTTTACAAAGAAAGGAAAGAAGGAAATAGCAAACAGGATCTAGTGGGAGACAAAATTGTCAGAAAAAGTCGCAGTCAGTGGAACATTAAGCCACTTTTCTCTAGACGTGAGACCCATTGTCCCAGGATAGAGGAGAGTCGGGGAGAAATTGCACTGAGCAAACCAGGTAGGAATTGCCATGAAAGACAAGGCGCATTCAGATCCCCAGCCCCACCTCAGAGTACAGTGACACAATGTGAAAAGTGAGGGCTTGCAGAAGACAATGGGGCGACAAAACAGTCTCTGCTTTGTTCTTTATCAGTTGGGGGCCCTATCATTTGAGAACTTAGTTTTCACCTACAAAACGTGGATAATAGTAATGCTTATATCTCATGATTATTATGTGGCTTAAATAAAAATAATATTAGCAATAACACTTAACGTACTTCTCACACTTAAATATACCCAAATAATATAAAACAACTCATCACCTCATCCATTATAATCAACCACTTCTGCTATGATTAGACATTTAGACAAAGTACACCTATAATAGCCAAGCAACAGGTCAACTTACGTGAGGAAAATGTGCTCCAAGAAGGCCCAGCAGGAAGAGACCTGGTGTGATGGTGAGAACTTGATCTCTGAGGTGACAGACTGAGCCATTCACTTCTCCAAGCCTCAGTTTCTTCGTCTGAAAGTGGAGGTAAGGCTGTGACCAGGTGACGGAGCTGCCACATGGAAAGCACTTACACAGGCAGAGCCTGGCACAGAGTCAGGAGTTCAATTAATGGCAGAGCACGTTGTTATTATTAGCAGCTCTACTTGATATGAATTATAAACAGGTTGGGAAACAAGCGGAAGTCAAGTGCATTTAGAGACATGGTGAAGGAGAGATAAAGGCCATAGAAGCAGAAGGGCCTGAGAAAAGTACATCACAGCGGCCATTTTGATGTCCATCTATGGTCACATGAGCTACCCTATGTGAAAGTGTTCTGCAAGCCTCAGTGCCCCAGGTGGCATTATTGCTCTGTGGCTTTGCAGGTCTCAAGCAGTGTGGTCATGGATGCCTGCACACTGCATGCTAGTTGGGCTTTTGGTTCCATCTGCATGTGAAGGCAAGTGGAGCTTGGTCACATGGAGCATGCAGTACTGGAGGAGACATGGGTCTGTGTGATCCTGGGGCATGGAGGGGATTTGATCCGACAAGCAAGGTTACCAAAGGCCACTCAAGACTATGGAGAAATCACTCAGAGCACTGGAAAAAAGGCCTGGGAGAGGAATCAGGAAACACAGGTCTTAGAACAAGCCTTGGGACTTTGGCCAAGTCTCTTAAAATATTGGGCCTTGATTTACTTATCCTACAACTGGATAAAGCAATCCCTGCCCTGTCTTCCTCCCTAAACTTGGAGAGGATTAATAAAACAATGAACTTATAAAACAATGGATGTGAAAGTGTTTTGTAAACTCTGTAGTGACAGCATATGGCAGGAGGCAGCACATTTCCACCAAGAACATGAATGAGGAGATAGAGAAAAGTCTCAGAACTTCAGGGAATACAAGGGGGACTGGCCCCTGGATTGGGAGAGAAATCAATACCTTGAAGGGCCAAGGAAGGAGTGAAGGGCCAATGAGGACTGGCCCTGAATATCAGGAAGCTGAGTGTGTGACTTCTTTAGGGCTTGGGTGGAGCAGAGTCAGCCCAAGACCACAGTAAATGGAATTCCAGAGATGTGATTATCTGAAAGTCACATAGCAAGTTAATTGACAAGCCGGGACTGGAACTCAGGCTTTTTGGTTCCCAGTCCCATATCTTAGCTCCTTAAACTGGCTCAATGTGTAGGAAAGAACAGAGGAGCAGGGTGAGATTTAAGGGTGTGATTTCATAGGTAAGAAGACCAGCTAAGCTAACAATACTGCTCCCCGCTGCCCAGCGATGCTTGAAACGTCTCCTTCACTGACTCTCTTGCAGGACTTCAAGAGTCTCAAGGTTGGAGAAGTGACCTAGACCACCTCCCCCTGCAATCTCCCAAGGAAGAACCTGCTGAACATTCTGGTGACAGAGCATTCCTCATCTGACATGTTCCATGGAAGAAGGTTCTTCCTCAGTTCCATTTGACATATCTCTCTCCCTGTAGCTTCCTACCATGTGTCCCAGTCACACTGCTTTTAGTCACATACATTCTAGTTCTCTGCCACAGGACGGCTCTTTGGATAATTGAGGGCAGCTCCAGGCCCCTTCCTCTACTTCATGTTTCCTCTGTCCTGGATGCCATAGCTCCATCAATTCATCCTCAGATCACAGTGGTTTTCTGCATTCACCTTACAGGCTCCCATTTAATGTGTTGACTAAGACACCACAAACGTACACACAGGCTCTACCAAGACCTGGCCTTGCCATGCCTCACACTCTAGACTCTTGTCATTTCTTTTCAAGGTCCCAGGGCAGCGCCTCTCACTCCTTGCCAGGAAAGTTCACCGTGTTACATTCAACCCATAATTCTTAACAGCCCCCTTCTTGCTGGAACATGGTTCTGTATCCTTAGTGCGTTCTCCCTCCCAGCATTCTGGCCCCGGCAAGGAGGCCCTTTGCCTCTCCCTCCAAGTCACTAAGGACTCCTCCCTTGGCTCATCTGCTACCTGGAATATATGAGCCCACCCTTCCACCCCAGGAGGTCTGCAGGGCATAATGACATGGAACATGGTGATACCAGATGTTAGGCGACTAGAGCAGGATACTGTACTAGTAAATTCTAAAAGGCATAGAGAAAAGGCAGGAGATTATGACAAAGAGCTATGAATAGTAGCCCCTGTGTAATGGGACTGTAGGTGACTATGCTTCGTTACACTCCTCATCCAACTAATATTTAATTGGACCTTATGTGTGTATTTTTCATTCTGAGTATGTGTTATTTGGGATAAAGTTAAAATAAAATGAAAAGAAAGCAAGACTCTTTCCTTAGGGGACCTGGATGATTTCATCAGCACTCTTTGGGAAGGGACATTCAGGCTCTGGCAGCACTAGCTGTCCGGCTTTCCAGCTGCATTTCTCCTTCTTTCCCACAGAACACGGGGAAATCTCCTGAACTGCCTTGTGGGAGGGAGCCCAGGCATTCTCCCGCCAACCAGCGAGGAACCTCTGGTCTGGGGAGAGATGTGCCCCGGGAGAGAAACACCAGAACCAAGGGGAAGGGGGAGCAAAAGGATTGCCTAGTTGTGCATCTCGAGGTCCCAGCTATCACTTCAGGTACCTTCTCCGGTGTTGCTCCCTTCTATGGGAACGCGTTTAGGTTTGTAAAAGGCGCAGAGGGAGCATAAGACCCGTGGCTCCCTTGCGCACAGCATTGAGAAGGGCCGCTAGGTGCTGAGGGAAAGGGCCCAGCCAGAAAAATGACCCACTTGACCCGCTTCCCGGACTTCCCGAGGTCGGATCTGGGATACAGGGCCGGGGCTCCCTCTTTCTTCCCTCATCTCTGAAGACTAAACGCAGCCTGGAAGCGTCGGGGTCCTCTGGCCCTCGGTCAGGGGAGACACCTGAGGTTCCAACACGTCCGGTGCAAACCCTTCCCAGGCTTAGCTGCAAAACCTGGCCCGTGCTTACCCTCCTCCAACCAGCAGAGGGCGCGCGCCACCCGCGAGAAGGCCGGTGCCACAGCAAGCAAGGCTGGGAGTGGCAGGTGTAGAAGGGAGGGTTCTCTCCTTCCGAAAATGAGAAGGTAGATCCGGAGGTAGCGATGGAGATATGTGGGCAGGGGTGGGGAGGCGGTTTGTGAGTGACGGTGAGAGAGAAAGACTAAACGAGGTTGAAATGGGCGTGGCTGAGAAAAGGTTGAGAGTGTGTGAAGATGAGACAAGGTGGGAAGGAGATTGGGATAAGGTGAGAAGCAGTTGAAAGGATGGGTGAGATGGGAAAAAGTGGGGTGCCTATACATGTTGGGACGAAACTGGGATACAGGGGGGTAAAGCGGCAGGTGGAAGGCTGGGGTGAGGCAGGCCGGAGTCCACTGCAGGGTGTGTGTGTGTGTGTGTGTGTGTGTGTGTGTGTGTGTGTGTGTGTGGTGGGGGATGGCTTCAACAAGGACACGTCTGGCTCCTGGCTGGGCCCGCCTGCCATGGGCTCCTCGCCTCCCCACCCCCACCCCCAGTGGCAAGCACCCCAGCCTGCTTTGCCCTCTTCCTCTCCAGCTCTTCCTTTGCAGGTCCTTCTGCTCAGGCCTAAGCTGGGCATCTCACTTCTTTCCTCCCTGGGGGGGAAAAAAAGGTTCTGGTGCAGCAAAGAACTGAGAGAGGAGGCAGCAGGGAACTTGGGAGCTTTAATGGGTCTGAAAGGGAATAGAAACACACCGGGTGGTCCTGCGACAGAGTAGGGGTGGGAGGAAGAGAGCCCTAGAAGCCCCCAAGGTGCGTCATGGGGGCAGTGGCCCTTACCAAGCCTGCTCAGGTGCCCGGGAGGAGAAGGTGGACTGTAAGAGGCCTCCACTGGACTGGGATTGGGGCAGCTCCGTGGGGAAAAGAAAAAATGAGAAAAGATTTGGAATTCGAAAGAGAAGGGTCATAGTGGAGGGGGCTTCCAAGAGCCAGACCTAAGTACAGGTGTCGAGGACAAAAAGCCAGGGAAAGCCTGAAAACCTCCCTTCGGTGATCTAGGGTCTGGAAGAAGATGGAGCTTAGAGGAAGTGAGGGGCTGGGAGGTGAGGCAGGGGGAATCCACTGTTACAGGAAAATTGAGAGGGCTTCAGCTTCCTTCCCCAAGGGCTGGGTGCGACGAACAGTGGCGTCAAATATGCGGTCAAAGGAACGGTGGGGAGGCGCCGGGGACTGCTCTCCAGGACGTGGATGGGACTGAGCGAGGCTCTGGGCGTCGTGGGAGAGGCCGCGCGGCACCCGGCCGCCGTGTCTAGTGGTAATGGCCCCCCAAGTGCGAGGCGGCGGCCACAGCGCCGAAGGGCCCGGGCGGGGGCTGCAAGCCCGGGCTAGGGTAGAGCGCAGCGGTGGCGGCAGCGGTGGCGGCGGGGCCCGCGCCGGGCCAGTAAGAGAAGCCGGCGGGTGCGACGCCGGCAGAGGCGGCCATGAGGTTGAGTTTGGAGAGGCCGGGGAAGGGCAGCGGGGCAAGGCCGGCCGGCAGCTTGTAGAGCGCGCCGTCCTGGGCTGCGGCAGCCGCAGCGGCCGCGGCCGCGGCGGCCTGGGCGTGAGTCGGGGGCGGCTGGCAGGCCTGCGCCAGGCCCTGGAAGTCGAAGCGATAGGCGTAGCGTTTGCCGTGCACCTTGCTCATGATGTTCTTGTCGTAGTAGTAGCGCAGCGCGCGGCTCAGCTTGTCGTAGTTCATGTTGGGCTTGCTCTTACGCTCGCCCCAGCGCCGTGCCACCTCGTCTGGGTCCGTGAGCTTGAACTCGCCGTGGCCCCCCTCCCACGCGATGCAGCCGGCGTTGGCGCGGTCCGCCAGCAATTCCAGCAGAAACTGCCACAGCTGGATCTGCCCGCTGCCTGTGGAGACAGGGTCGGGGGCAGTCAGCCACAGGCGGGATGCGGAGGTTGATGGTGGGGACAGGGGCGAGATGGGAGACCCACGCAGCCCGAGGAAACCGGTGTCCATGAGGCGCAGCTGTGGCGGCTCGACAGGGAGGGGCTGATCAGCAAAGCTGCCCTAGCCTTTATCGCGCTTTTCCACAATGGAAACACGGCTTCCACTTAGGAGGACGGCTGGTGGCTTCTTGAGAATTGGGAGCAGAGGGTGAAGCATCACCTCCTCTGCGTGGGGGCAGCAGCGCAGCAAGACACTTGGCTCTTTGAGGTGAGCAAGGACAGGATATCAGCCCCTGTGGCCACCTGGGCCTGGAGGCCTAATTCAGGGCAGAGCCTGCACCACCCCAGACGGTAGCCAGCGCCCGCGTTTAGATTGCCAAATCCCAGCTGGATCACATCAGAGATTCAGAGAGAAGAGGCAGGCGTGCAGCAGGACCACCCCAGCCACTGGACAAGGCCCAGCCCTTAAGGGCATACAGTTGGACGGTCCCCCAGAGGTGTGGGAGAGGTGGGGGCTGGCTTCCATGCCGTACCACATCAGACAGGAATGGGGACAGTGGCCCCCTTTGCGTGCCAACTAGGTTCGTTTTCTTTTTCAGAACAGGCCGGATTCCAGGCCTGCAAAGTTGTCATACTTCTAGGGGAGGTGCACAGCTCTGAGGAGAGGGACTAAGACGGTGAAGCCACTGTACTTAGCTCCCTGCCTTCTCCCACTTTCGGTTCCAGGCTCTTCTGCCCTCTCCCAATTCTGGGGTTGCTGGAAGCCACGAGGAAGTTTTTCCCAGATATTCATGAGATGACCCAGAACTCCCACTCCTCTGTTTTGGAGCCTCAATCAGACAAGCAGAGAAAAATCTTGATACAATCACTCCTCCCTTTTAGAATAAAATAGATTTTCCTCAAAGTTGTCTCATTATTGCTTCAATTTGAGCAGTATTGCTTCGATGACTCACTCAGAACCCAGACGCTGCCCTCCACAATTTCATCCCAAATCCCTGTACAGGAGGAGCCCAGTCAGGAGTTGCCTGGTTCCAGGTAGGGAGCATTGAGTTTTAGGGCCAAAAGCAAGGAAGGGTCTGGGTAAAAATGTGCAGCTGTTACAGATGCAGAGCGACATCAGAGGCTTGGAAAAGCATTCCTTTTGGGACTCATGTTCCCTTTTGAATAAAGCTGTTGCCAACCTTGTTTTTATGAGTACTGTAACCATGAGATTCAGGGTACCAGCTACATGGGGGGCCCAGCATCAACAAGGCAAAGCAAAGAGTAATCCAGCTACCTGCAGAGAGCTGGCTTCCAACCTAGGAATCAACTGCAATGGCCCAGCGGACGTGCGGGAAGGGAAAACCTGGCTGCTGCTGGTCGGTGAGACAGATAGGTGCTGGTCCCCACACCAGTGGTGCTAGTGGCCAGGGAGTAAATCTTTGGGTCCCACTGACCAGCAGTGCCAGGGGCCTTGCACTCCTGTTGCTAGCAGGGAAAGGATACCAAGGGCCTCAGCCATGTTCCCAAAACAATGAGTGAAGGCCAAGATTCTCTCCCTCCGCTCTGGCCTGCAAGTCCAGCGCTGAAACTCAAAAGGTGCAGAAGCTCAAGGCCAAGTGAATGCTACACCAATCCTCCCCACAATTATGCCCAGACTTTCCACTTCCCAGAGCCTTGCAGTGCCCATCACTTCCATCCTCTGTTCTGGGAGCCGTAGCGACTGTCCTTCTTGGGTGGATGCCCTGACTCCTGTCCACTGTCCTCTCCGCTAACCACCCAGTCTGCCAGCCACTCACCTTTTTGTACCGCAGGGCTCAGGGGCCCCCACCCGGGGCTCTTCCCTTCCTTGAAGAGGCCGTCTCCGACGGGATCTGTAGCAGCAGAAGAAAACAGTCAGGTGGACGCAGGCGGAGGTTGTGGGCTTGACCCAAAGGGCCCCAGGGCCAAGGCTCCAGAAGGGGTGCTTTGGCTCCCAGCGTGAGGCTGGGGGCCCGAGCTACCCGGCTCCTCCTCCAGGAGCCTGGCCCCAGCGCGCGCCGCACAGAGCCCCTCCATAACGCCCAAGTCAGGAAACGCGTCCAGGAAAAAGGAAATCCGCTTTCCGAACGGGCCGGCGGGGGCCTTATAAAGCCGAGCCGGGACTGCGCCAGCCGAGCCGGAGCGCACGGAGACCATCGGAGAGGAGAGGAGCTCGCGTGGAAGGCTCGGCCGGTGGAAATGCTCGGACCAGGAGGTGAGGACACACGAGGGTGCAGGGGCGACGCCCGGAGGACCACAGCTTCCCAACACTGCATGCGCACTGAGCCCCCCACCACACCGAAGACCCCTGTTTCCCCTCCAGGCTCTTTCAGCTCCTGAGCTGGCGCCCTCGGCCTCCTAGTCTCCCGATCTGCTCACTTCGAGGCTTCTAGACCTCACACGAAAGCCCCAAAGCTCTCCATCTGCCTTTAACGTCCTCCAGTGCTCTAGACTGCTCAATCCTTCCAGCAATCCGAGTCTCTGGACCGCGCCCCTTCCCTTGGACCCAAGCAATCCCTTTCCCGTGCCCCAGACCAGACTTCCAGCCCCGGGTCCCGGTGCCTCCAGCCCCCGGCTGGTCCCTGGTACCTGGCAGGTACATGTTGATCAGCAGGGGCTGGGAGGCGCCGCTCTGTCTCATCGCCGCCAGAGGCTGGGCGGTGGGAGGTGGGGGGGGTGAGAAAGGGGGGACGCGTCAGGCTTTGCGCTCCGGGGTACCGATCCCCGCCCGAGGCGATAGTGGGTAACTGAGAGATGAAGACAGCGCCTGGTCCGGCAAGGCCTGGCGGGAGGGGGCTGGCTGGGTGTGACGGGGGTTGGAGGGGGTCCCGGAACGACACTCCAAGCTACCAGGCAGCTTGGAACCCTCCGGCCCCCCGCGCGGGCAGGGGCCGCAATTTCCGTTTTAATTAAAGCGCTGTCGCCTCGGCCCCCGGGACCCCGCCCCCGCCCCTCTTATCGCCCCATCGCAATAAAGTCTCCAACACGCTGCGCAGCAGCCAAGCGCACCCGGCAGCCCCCCGCGCCCCGCAGCCGGGAGACGCGGGGGATGGGCCTGGGCCTCGAGCTCTGACAGGGGTCAGGAGCGCGTTTCTTTTCCGCCTCCCTGACTCTCCGCAAACATCGATGGGGCGGAGTACCTGGCCCCACCTCGGACTCCCAAAGCCACAGCTCCTTCTTCCCGACCATTCACACCCACCTCACCGCTTCACTCTCCTCCCCCTTCCTCCTCCCCTACACCCACCCGGGTTCCCGTCTCCAGGCTGCGTTATCTGCATCTTCACTTTTAAATTTCCGCTTCCCTCCCTCTCTCCTGTCGCCGCGCTCCCGGGCCGAGCAGCCGTGGCTCCCTTTATCTCCGCAACCCCCCTCCCGGAGCCTTCTCCCTCCACCTCTTCTCCCGCTCTCTGCTCTTCCCTGGAGACCTGATCTCCTTCCCTGTCTGCCGCTTGCTTTTTCGCCCGATTTCAGCCTTTCCAGGGCTCCCAGGCCTCTGGGCCAGCTGGGGCGTCTCCCCCACAACTCCAATTGGGTTGTCCCCCTCTCCCTTTCTAGGTCTCTCCTTTTCCGATGTAGTCTCTCCTACTCCCATCTCCCGTCCTCCCTCCTCTCTCCCTCTCTGTCCTCTCTCTCACCTTTTCCTTTTCTCATTCATTTCCCCCCCCAATAATTTGTGGCATAAAGTAAGCTCATGATCCCCCTTCCACTTCCGCCACAACTATGGCTCTCTCAGCCTTCCCATTCCTTCTTCCCAAGCCTACCATCCACCCTCACAACTCTGCCATCCTGGTTACCCCTGAATCAGGGAGGAATTGGCACCTTTCTCTTACAGGAATAGAGGGGCTCAAACAGGCTTGTGTGCTGTACAAGGCCCCCAACCTAGGCAGAGTGGACAGTGAAATCCTCTCTGAAAAATGGACAAAGGTGCTGGTTGTGTATTAGCAGAACTGATGTGGTTCCCAGGTGGCTTGGAGTCTCTGGGTACCTGTGGGGCTCCCTGACTCTGGAGAGGCTGTGAAGGAGGGATGCTGGCTAAAGACGAGGTTCTGGGGTAGGCTACCATACTCTCAAGGCCTTTTTCTCATACTGCTTGAGCCCAGGAGGTGAGGAGGCCTGGGACTCCAGGGCACATGGATTAGCGTGGGCAGGTTTTCTGCATAAACCCTGGGCCTGGAGCACCTGATTGATAATGAATGGAAAGTCAACTCCTTGGGTTCCTGCTGTAACTGCTGGAGTGTTTGCCTTTATTGGTGGAGGGTGCAAAGGTCCAAAGAAGCCATGGTGGAGTGTGGGAGGTAGGTAATAGAGGGAAATGAGGAATCCCAGGGCCCCAGAAGATCCTAAAGGGACAAGGATGGGGGCTTCAGTATGTGGATGTGGAATCAGCAGAAGCAAAGATGAGAGGTTGGGATGCTCCTTGGGGACCAGACTCAGAGCTTCACAGGAGGGGAGGACCTTGAGTATGGGGCTGAGGTTCCAATTCCTCTTCTTCATGTCTTCTTATCACTTCCCAAGATAGAAAACAAGGAGTAGGAGGTCAGAGCTGCGGGAGTGGAGAGGCACCAAGGTTCAGCCACTTAATGCTCTCAGTCAAAGGTCCAGGCAGAAACGAGAGGCTCTCAGAGTGTGGGATCTACCCAGACATCCTACTCTGAACTAGTGAAGGAGCAACATCTTGGGTTCTGAGCCTTGCCTCACTGAGGACTCAGGTGTTAAAAGGTGGGTGGGCTCCAAGAACAGTTTATGCAGGAGCGTGAACTGGTGGAGTGGTGGTTGAGAATTGCCCTCCAACCCCACTTGGGTCTTGGCTTCTCCATCCCCTTTGGCCTTTGGCCGAGTGCAGCCAAGAAGCAAGTCCCAGGCAGGGTGCAGGTCCCACAGGGTTCTGCAAACCTTCAGCCTGCCTGGGATGGGAAGGTGAAACACTGAGGCCCAGCCTGGCCTTTGGGAGCACCCCCACTCATTAGTTGCCATTATGGGGAGCAGAGTCAGATCCCCGGTCTGGGAAAATAAAGGTTGGTACAAATACTAGCTCGCTCAAACCTCCTGGTTGTACAGTTGAGGACACTGATACTCAGTTCAGGGTCACACTGCCAATTCCTTGCTGACTCTTTCCAGCAGCCACAGACCCTCCTAGAGGAAGGGCAGCTCCACTGATGGTGCTGACCAGATTTCCCTTTGCTCATTGCCTGCCCCCCTAAACAGGGAGTGGGGATATGGGCTGCTGGGCTCTGAGGCCAGTTTGTCTGGGTTCAACTCTGGGTCCCCCATTTCCTAGTTTGTGACTTTTGGAAAAGTTATATAACCCCTCTACCTTAGCCTCTTCACTTTAAAAATGGGGATTAGAGTATTTACCATACATACAGACTTTTAAGGCTTATACAATATGTGCTGACTATTCAGAAAAAAACTCTATACACTTAGCTATTGTTATTATTACCATCCCCCAAGGAGATAGGGGTGTGTGACCAGGCAGGAACCCCAGGCACCTCTGGTCCCCACAAAAGTTTGGAGCTTTGCTGGGGCCTGAGGCTTTAAGCCACAGCTTAGGTCAGCCTCTGCTGAGCCTGGGTTTTGGGTCAGGAGCCCTTGTTCAAGTCACCAATTAAGTGAGTTGCCTCATTGGTCCTTGTCCTTCTCAGGGGAGCTCCAGTTTCTTCATTGGTGAAATGGATGAAGCATGGACTGTGCTGGGAGAATCAACTGCGATAGGGATCATGGACTCTAGACCCCACCTAGAGCTCTGTCCCTTGGTTTCCTGACCTAACCCATGGTGGGGAGATGGGGGAAGGAGGGTCCTAGCTGACTTCCCCAGTGCTCTTCCATAACACCACAAACATTTTTAGGGGAGTCTCACTGAATCTTCACAATGCCCCTCTGACACAGATAAGACAGATATCAGTAACCCCAGTTTATAGGAGAGGGAGTTGGGGCTCAGGGGGTGCTATGTGATGGGGTTTGACTTCTGGTTCAGGGCTCTTCCCAAGGGAGTAGATGCCTGACTTTGCCCAGCTGGGCTCAAGGGAACCGTGAGGTCCAGGTCTGACTGTTTGCCAGCATTGCCTTTCCTCCCCTGGGCTGGGGCAATGATCTGGGCCACCCATCCCCATTCATAGGTCCCCTAGGGCCTTGAAAACCCAAGGATACCTGAGGGATAGGATGAGAAGAGTCCCCAGGGCCTTGGAGGTCTGCCAATGTGTGACTAAGGGTATTATTCACTGGACAATAGAGGAAACTGGGAAGAAACTACATTGGTGACAGAGGCTCTGTTGGCTGCTGCCACACTCAGTCCCACTGTGTCTGTGAGCTTCTGCCACCCGCCCCAGAACCCAGGCTCACTCTGTTCAGTGGCTAAGGGGTGCCTCTCCATAATGTCACAAACATTTTTAGGGGAGGGATAGAGGGAGTTGTTTGGAATGGCAGAGAGGAGGGGTATGAAGATGCTTTGTAAATGATGGAGCTCAAACCATGTGAGAGCTAGAGACTGTTATTATTTAGACAAAGGGTCTGGAGGTTCTGCTCAGAGAGAGGAAGTCTCCCCCTTAGAAGGTCCTGGTAGTGGAACTTCCCACTAGTTTCCCCTCTCACATCCTTGCTCTTCTCTAAGGCAGAGATTCTATAAAGCTGGGAAGAGGGAGCTAGGGTGACAAGGAAGACTGTTAGAGGGGAACCCAACAGAGCTCCTGTGTAGAGCTAAGGGGGCCCTGCCCTGAGTGATGGTGCCTGTCCCTGGGAGTGTGTACAGGTAGAAATTCAGCTTTGAGCCCTGCTGTGGGCACCCCACCCAGATGATGACAAAGGTGCCATTTGGCCACAGCACCCTCGCCCAAGCCAATGGGCATTTACCAAGGAGTGGTATGGGACTGGTTGTACTCAACAGGATGCCCAAGGTTCTTACCAGCAGTTTCCTCTCAGCCCCATCAGAATCTAGCCACACACAGCCTGTTTAGGTTCCATAACCAAGGGTCCTGGAGCCTGAACAGAGGCTCAGGTTGGCAGGGAAGGACCCTCAGAAAGATGAGGATAAAAATCACAAAGCAAGTTACCAAAAAAGAGGCAAAGAAGGGCAGGCAGCTTCAGGAGGCTTTATTGAGGGTTCTTATGGGGCACATGGGGCTTATTGCTGGACTCGTCTAATGGACTGCAGCTGCCCAGTGTGGGCCTGTGTGCCAAATTCGCTGTAGGTACGGAACTCCCCACTGTGCCGGTCCCGCTCCAATACATACTGGTAGCCCCGGTAGCCTGGGTACTGGTAGGCCACCCACCTAGACCAGAGAGGGCAGAGGGGTGGTAAGTAGGCTCTGCCACCAGGCCCACCAATGTCTTTGGTTAGTAGTTCTCCTTTCTCAGGTCCCGACCCCCAGCTCCGAAACCATTGCTTCAGTGTTTCCTACATAGACCTCTCCGTGCCCTTCTCCCTGCTCCACATCTTCCTGTCACCTTCCTTACCTTGTCTCCTATTCCATTCTACACTGCCCCCTCACCTAAGTTTTCGATCCCTTCTGATATCCCCATACTGTTTCCCTGACCCCTTTTCTCCTGTAACCTGCCCCCTCCCTCCCAGACTGTCTCCACCATCTTACTTCCTTCTCCTTGCCTCTGAGTCTCCTCCCATCACCTCACTTCCCTCTGTCCTCCAGTCTCCAACATCTCTCTTACTATGTCTTTCAGCGTGCCCATCACCTTTCCTCCCCCTCCCCCCTGGTCCCACTGCCCCCCCTGTTCTTCTCATCTCCCCTGTTCCAGTCCCAGGACTCACGCTCCAGAGCTGACTTTGAGTGAACCCACATCCTTGCTGGCCCAACCCATGGAGGGCAGGGATGGATAGTCATCACTGAGTTCAAACTTGCTGCCCTGGAAGTTTTCCCCTTCAAACAGTGTCACATGGCTGTCACCGTGGTTCTGAGGCACAGAAAGGTAGGAGTGAAGCCCTCCAAAGAGGTGTTAATGAATACATTCTCAACCCCCACTCTCCATGCCACCACCCAACACAAGGTGTGCATGCACTTAGCCTCTACAAACACTCCTAGAATTTGCTCCATTAGCTTCCTAGCAGACTGAGAGGCTGGGTTGCCCAGAGATCACCAATCTCTGAGGTCCCTTCTATGGCCTTGAGTTGAGGTGATGTGCCTGGAGGGCTGGGGTCCCAGAGACGCTTCCAGGTCAGGGCTAGAAAGTATCCTGTGACATTGACCTGTTTTTCATGAGAAAAATCAGAGGTCTTAAGAGAAATTTGGTCTACTAACCAAGACAGTTTCCCTAAGGACCTTATTGACTACCAATCCCCTGCCCAGAACCCTGGGCAGCCTCTGACTGGCTAAGACCCAGCTAAGGGGTGTTGGATGGCAGAGTCAGAACAGATAGGCCAAGACATCAGTGTTGGTTGGCTCTGGGCTTCCACAGTGTAGGTCCTTTCTCTGGAAGGGCTCATTGGCCCCCTGGAATGGAGATGCTTAGCTGAGTCAGCACCTGCTCTCTTCCTGCTACCTTCCAGCCCCACGCCTCACTAGTACGGTTCCTAAGTCAGAAAAAATAAGAAGTGAGATCCTTCCCTTTATTGTATTTGACTTATTACCAACCCTGTTCCCACCATACACACACACACACACACACACACACACACACGCACAGACTGACCCTACTAAGCCTTGATCCCTGGATTGAGTCCTAGTCTCATCTTCATGCTAACCCTAGGGACCCGGGGCAAGTCACTTTGCCCCTCTGAGTCTCATTTTCACATGTTTATAAGGCTAATAGCAGCCACCCAGACCTCACAAGGCTGTGTGATGACAGAGGCACACTCTCACTCTCGCCCACAACTAGATGTGAGGAACCCCATGAGTGCTCTGGCCCTGATGGTCTTGGCGCTGTCCGTGGTGCTGATCTCCAGCGCCCGGCTTAGACCTACAATCCAAATTTATGGAGAGCCCTCTGGTTCTGGAAAGTAATGCCACTAGCACTCATCTAAGAGTTGTGTTTACACCCCCCCATCCCCCCACATACAGTGAGTAGGAGCAGCCACGATGGGATCAGGACCTGGAACTAGAAGCTAGGAGACAGAAGCGGGGCGGGAAAGGGGGGAGGGCTGGGCTCACCGCACAGAGCACTGGCCGGAAGGAGAGAAGCTGGTCGCTGTGGTGGCCGCCACTGCCGCTCCAGGCACTCCAGCGAGGATAGTCACCCTTCTCCAGAATGAATTGTTGTCCCTGGAAATCAGGGTACTCATAGGCCACCCAACTGGGGAAAGATAAAGGAAGCTGGGAGGCACCTGCCCCAGTGGCACTATTTCCTCCTCCTCCTCCACCTCCCCCTTGCTTGCTGTGATTCAGAAGAATGAGAAATTGATCTTTTCCTCTAACCCCAAACCCTTTCCTGACATACCCACTGCATGCGAACCAGCCCCTCTAGAAGCGAGAGACCCTAAACAGGCTGCTAACCAGGGTTTGAAGCATCCAGGCTTCCAGCTCAGTACCCCTAGGGTGGATAGAATTTCCCATCTTACCACAATCACCAGACCAACCCATTCTACACCAAAAACGTAGATGCCTGCAAAAGTAGGTATAGGAATGCCCCCATCCTCCCCCAATCTGTGGTAGCAACCTGTGATAACAACAATCAGTCCTTCCGAGGGCCCCCGGCACTAGGAGACCAGGGTGGAGCCAGCAAAAGAGATTTGGCTGTTTGTTTTGTTTGTTTGTTAAACGAAATACAGAGCCATCTACCTTTGTATAGAGAAAAACTTTGGAGAAGACATTACACTGGGAACTCAGGCTGGCCCCACAGCTCCCCCTCCCCCTCGCACAAAGGGTCGCTTTTCACCTTTATCCTTTTAGCGCACACAAGGATACATTCTTTCTTATGGTTTGTCTTGCAGTGGCGGGAGATTTGGGGGAGGCCAAGGGGTTTGCTGTGTTGGTAGGCTTCTAGCAGGAAGGGCTTACAGGCCAGGAAACGGAGGGCTGAGAGACAAGGTCTTAGGTTTGGAGCTAGGGGATCCCAGAGCCCCCCAACCCAGCCCAGCCTCATCCAGGCGATCACGTACGCGCCGTTTTCCACCTTGACAGAGCGCACCCGGCGCAGGCCTCCGCGCTCGGAGATGTTCGCGCAGTCACTCAGCAGCCGGCAGCGGCGACCCTGGAAGCCCTCCTCATCCCAGAGCGTGAGGCAGGCGGCCGCCGTTCCTGGCGCCGGAGCGCTGCTCATGCCGCTGAGGCAAGGAGGACAGGGCTAAGTGTTCAGCGTCTGGCGAACACCCTTCCCAGCCCCGGCCCAGGCCCACCCAACCGGGCTGTGGATGAAGGACCCAGGGACTGGACCTAGGCTGGGCTGGAGCCCGGGTGCTAGTGGCTCCCCCTCATCTTGCCCTCCGCCGCCCTGAAATGACACTGCCCCAGCACCTCGTATTCACCAGGTGATTGAGCGCGGTACCGACGAAAACGCAGAGGCTGCGCGCAGGCCGGGCGTGCCGGGCTTTATACCCGGCCTCGCCTCCCTCCCGGCACCCTCTCCCGCTGGGGTGGGGAGAGCTGAGTCAGCGGGCAGGCTGCGGTCAGCTCTAGTGTGTTCCCTGGGGAGCAGGGGCCTTTCCCGAAGCCGCCAATCTGGCCCCTACTCTCGGGGATGACAAAAGAAAGTGCTGAGGCGCACGTCGCGCGCCCGCTGCAGCCAAGGCTGACTCCGCTTTTTCTTTTTGTGGGGCCAGAGCCAGGCAAAGTGCACCCGACCTCAGGGCAGAACCCCCCCCCCCCCAATCCGGCCCAGATCCTCAGGGATAGAGGTACCAGGCTATCCTGCGGTGCCCGCTAAAACCGCGCATTCCGGACTTGAGGCGCGGAAGTTCTTCCTAATGGCTAAACTCCACCTCTCCTTCAGCCCTAGGTCGTGGCCTCTCTTTTGAGCGACACTAGAACAGAGAGAGACAGGCTCCCACTAATGACTTTTCTCATCGTCTTCGGTCCTCTCTTCCCCGGAGGACTGGTCCATCGCAGCCACTTTCCTCCCAAACTTGAGTTCCCAGGCTCGGTGCTGCGTTTCGGGAGTTTTCTTGAGCTGGTGGGTGGAGAGGGGCGCAAGGCGGTGCAAAGCGCTGGAAACTTGAACCGCCCAAGGAAGGGCGCGGATTTACAAAGCGCCTGGGAATAATAGTAGCTAAGGAAGTGACTCTCTAGAGTGACTGGGAAGAACGTTTCAACCTTAGCGCAGCCGGATCCGCGAAGCCGCCAGCCGCCAGGCAGCGCTCAGGGCCTGGGGGCTCGCTCCCGACGTCTACGTGAGAGCTAGCAGCTGATTACTGAGCGCCTAGTTCAGGCCAGGTGCTCTGCTCGGAGCGCTTACGTGCGTGATCTCAACTAATTCTCCTACCGAACCCACGAGGTAGGTGCTGTGATTGCCCTGCATTTCACAGAAGCAGCGGCGGCTTAGACGGTTTCCGCGGAACGTGGTCGAGGAAGTGTACCAGCTGACTAGTGGCTCAGCTGAAATGTGAACCTCTCTTTTGACTGTAGGTCCTAGGCCCTTGACCCCAACCCCCCTGCTTGTGTCCTGGGGGAAGAGAGGAGGGGGGGCAGGGGAGAAAAGGAGGGGGAAAGGCTTGGGGCCTCAAGGGAGGCTCCAGGGAAGCCATTTCTTCACAACTTGCAGCAGAATTTCTAACCTCTAACCACACAGCTGTCAGTGACATAAAGGCTTCTGGCAAAATTGTGAATTTTCCTTAACGGATGAGCTATTTTAGCAGAAGTGGAGGGGTGAGTGACAAGGGAACTTTTTTTTTTTTTTTCCTATGAGCCAACTGCTTTCCTCATTGACTCAAAAACATTTCAACGGGTAGGAATTGGTATACAGATGTGAAAACTGAGGCTCAGGGAGGTGAAGGTCTTGTCCAAGTTTACATAACTAGTCAGTGCCAGAGCAAGACTAGAATTTAGACCATTTGACTGCAAAGCCACTGCTGGACACCCAACCTCCTGTGATTAAGGGGGTTCACAGGCCAGATGCAGCTCCCCTCCCCACCCCTGCTCCTGGAAGTCTAGCCTAGCTCGCCTATCCTTTCTCCTACTGCCAAGTCCGTTCCTACCTCAGAGCCCTTGCATTTGTTCCCATTACCTGGAGCGTCTTAGTCACAAGATCTTGGCCTGGTTGGCTCCTTTGTTCCCTCCTGGGTGACCCTGTTCCAGACATTTAGTGTCCATCACATCCCCCATGTTTTCTTTAGAGTATTTATCACTCTGTAAACTTGTCTTTTTCATCTTTTGCCTATGGGTGTTCACGGGTGTGCAGAATATTTCCTTTTATACTAGGTGTAAGCTCCATTTAAGCAGGCTGTGTCAGTTTTATTATCTTCAAACCTTAGCATAGGGCTGGACTCATAGTAGACACTCAGTAAATCTTGAACGAGTGTGTGAACAAGGTGGGGTCAGATGTCCATGGCGGAAGGGCTGTAGAGGAAATTCTACAGTGAGAGCGTGGGAGTAATGATTTGCCCACCCTACCAATGTCTCCATCTTGGGGTGCCAAGAACAGGTGCTGAGGACAGCCAAAGTCTCCCTTGGGTCTCTCTTTTTCACTGCTGAGGAATTGCCCTAGAACATGAGAAGTGAAGTCCAAGTTAGGAGTATTTAAGTCAGAGCAGGGACAACCACAGTCAGGTTTGACTGGGGATGGGTCAGAACCACGCCCAGTCCATTGACTCGGTACCCTAGAAGAGGTTTGGAGACACAAATAGGCCATCCTTTCCCCAAAACCATAAGGGGGAAAATACAAACTAAAGAGGAGGGCAAGAGCCAATCCTGGACTCTGTGTCCTGGTCCCTGGCCTTGGTTTCCCAAGTCGAGACTAGGGCAGCCATGGGACGTGAGGATGCGCATTTCTCCTTCCCTCCCTTCTGCCGTCCTCCCCGCTCTCTACCGGAAAATTCTGAAATCGGCCACCAGGAGGCGCGGGCGGGCCGCTCTGGGTGGAATGCTGAGGCCGCGGGGCGGGTGGAGGAGGCAGCTGGTGCTAGCCGAGGTTGGGAGGGGTGGCGAGCGCCGGTGGCGATTGCGTCAGGCTGTGCGTCTGCGCTGGTCCGTGACGCGGGCGCCTGGTGTTAGATCCGAGGCTGCGGGGAGTCTGTCAGGCTGGACGCCGTGTTTACAGGAGCTGGAGCCTAGCGTCTGGGCCTGCTCCTGAGGCTGGGGCTCCACCTGGGGAGCGCTGTTTCCAGTTCAGGTGTTGGTCAGAAGACTGCGTTCCGCAGGGACGTGGTGGGAGTGCCACAGCTGAGATCCAAGTTAGAATTAAGAGTCCGGCTGGGATTTGCTGGAGACCCTGCGTGTGAGCAGGGCCACTGCTCATCCTAAGCTCTGATCCTGGCCCCTGCCCTGTACCTCAGCCTCCTTGTCAGGAAAACGGTTTAGAAGCCCTGGCTGCTGTGGCTCAGTGGATTGAGCGTCGGCCTGCGAGCCAAGTGTCGCTGGTTCGATTCCCAGCCAGGGCACATTACTAGGTTGCACGTCAGGTCCCCAGTTGGGGGCGCAAGTGAGAGGCAACCACACAGAAAAACAAACAAACAAAAAACCAACGGTTTAGGTACCACTGCCCCAACCCTACAATCCACGGCTTTTAGTTCTGTCTGCACACCCACCACATTGCTAATGGCCAGTTTCCCAGAAGACCTCTAGACTTCCCTCAGGGTCTCCCCATCCCCCTAGACCCCACCCTGGCTCCGCTCTTCTGAAGTCACAGGAGAAAGGAAAGAATGAACCACTTGGGGGGAAGGGGCAAGGAAGGGGCTGTCAGGGGCCCTGCCTGGTGTGCCAGAATGAAACTCTGGGCTTCTGTCCCTTTCTCTACCAGGCTGGTCCAGCTCCAGTCCTCCAGCCTCCCTCCACCCAACCCGCTCCTAGTCCCCTCCCAGCCCCCAGCAGCTGGTCCTGTTTGTTTTCCCAGATCAGTTGTGCCCAGAGCTTCCTGAAGGATGGATGCACAGGTGGCTTTGTTTGCAAGCTCAGCACCCTCACCGCTACCTCCTCCACATCCACAGCTTTGGCCTTTAGGTGTGGAGAGGGGGAGTTAGGTAGATGAACAAACAAACAAACAAACAAAACAGTGTCCCCAGACCTACACCTTCAAGAGACCTCAAGATCTCATAGGGACCTCATCGCCTTCAGAGAACCCCACCCTCGCCCTATCCAGTTCTTCATCTCATATAGTGACATGTGGTTCCACAGAGAAATCCCAGGACCACTCCCCTTCCCATGATTCAACCCAAACACCCATCTCATAAGGCACCCTCAGACCCCACAGAGAAACCCTCAGACCCAGTTCTGTCTCCCAGAGATCCCACTCCTACCCCCATCCCATATGGGGATATGTAGATCCAACAAAGAAACCTTCAAACACAATCCTGGGCTCTCTCCCAGGTCCCCATTCCAGGTAAAGGCCCTGAGAATCCCCAGAGAAGTGAAGTCTCCCTCATATAGAGCCTCATCCCATGAAAGGCCCTGCTTCTCCATACTATTGGGCGGGCCTGCTCCCACCCCTTACCCCTCATTTCACTGGGAAATCACCCTGGGCTTGGGTGACTGAAGATGCAAATTCTGTGAATGGTGCCTTCTGCACCCTGGTACCACCCTCAGCCCCTCCTTTGCAGCCTTGCTCCTCTGCTCCCTGCCTCCCCCCCCCCCCCAGGTCTGGAGCCAGGGACAGGCAGATGAGCACTTTCCCTGGGGCTGTGAGGTCTGGTCTCCTGGGAGACAGAGATAATGAGGGAGAGACCAGCTCAGCTCAGGCAGGGTCCAACAGCTGGGCCCCAAAGAGGTGGGTCTGGAAGAGGAGGAGGGAACCCCACTCATGAAGATGCATTGTCTTATCCCGCTATAAACAGAGCCCCTCAGTAGGGATGGAGAGCTGCCCACCATCCAGAGAGAAGGGAGGCAGCTTTTATCACCACCCACTTACCCAGACACAAAGCCACAGGGCTGGCACAGGGCGGCAGGGAGAAGGCACACACACACACACACACACACACACACACACATGTTCACACAGTGCAGGCACATAGTCCCACAGGCATCACATGTGGACAGTCTCCTAGGATTTAATAGACACCTCAAAGTCACACTCATGACGGGCAGACCTCTGTTCACTCATTTCTCAAATATTTAATACAATGTACTTACTGTGTGCCGGACAGTGTGCTGGGTGTTGGAGTCACACACGAGTATGCACTTTCACATGCACACAGTCACCTAAAGAGGATGGTCTCAGTCACCCACCCACCATTATACAGACACTGAAGAGTAGGCTCTGGAGTCACACTGCTGCATGTGTTCAAATCCAGGCTCCACTACTTCCACTCTGTTTCTTTTTTCTCCCTCTGTAACATGGGAATAATAATATTAAAAACTTGTGAAGATTTAAATGCATGTAAAACACAGCCTGTTGTACGCACCCAATAAATGTTAGCTGTTAACTCCTGTGGTTGTGGTTATAACTGGCTTCTCTGTATGGTTCTGCCCACCCCCTGGGGCTGGGCTGGGTGGGGTGAGGGAAGGAGTCAGGGCAGCAAGCCTCACTCTGGGGTCTGCATCCACCTTCCCACACTTGCGTGTGGAAGTCAGCCTAGCACTCAGGAGGGGCGCCTTCCCACCTCACCCCATTCCAGCCACTCTGCTCAGGATCTCAGTATGGGAGGGTCAGAGGAGAGTATCCTGACCTTTTGTTCTTGTTCAGGCCTCTGTGTTCCTGGAAAGACTGCTTGGGAGTGAAAGTGGAGACCTGACTTCTACTCCCTGAACTTTTTCTGGTTGTATCTGTGGTCTTGGGCAGATCCCTCCCCCTCGTGGGGCCTCAGTTTTATGTCGGTAAACAAAGCTAACTGCTGATCCTGGAGGGGCCTCCCACCCCTTACTTCTGTGATCCTGTGGTGCCTCAGGAAGTTTCCCTCCCTCCCCACCCAGCCTCCCCCCACCCCAAGGCCTAGCAGACTGAGGGGGCAGAGTTGCCTGCTGTCACCATGGGGACTAATCTCCAAGAAGGTCAGCGAGCCTCTGGTTCTGCCTTGGCTGGATGGGGATTAGCACCTGGGTATGAACCCCCCACCCCCATGCCTTCAAGCCCAGGTTCCCCCACTCTCCTATGGACCCTGGACAGCTTGCACCTCCAGAAGCTCCAAGGCTGGGCCAGAATCAGCAGGGGGATAGTGGAGGCAGGGCAGCTGCTGCAGTTGTCTCTCCAGCTGTGGCCAGGAGAGAAAGGGGAGAGATGGAGTCAGATTATGCCTTGCACCTTTTCGCCTTCTTCTTCTTAATGGGGGAGAGCTTGGTCTCCCAAGAGCCTTCTTCTTCTTAATGGGGGAGAGCTTGGTCTCCCAAGATAGGGGTGTCACTCCCACCTCCAGCCCCGGCTGTCTCATTTGCAACCCACATAGAAGCCACCTCTTTCTCCTCTTTTGGGGGAAATTCCTCTTATTAATGTGGGGTGGCATGGACACCATTTCCACATCACTTCTGCCTTCTACACACACGGTGCCTTCTGCCTCTGGTTACCTGACCTCTGACCCTCCATCTTTAAATCCCTCCATCTTTCTGAAGTGTGCATCTCTGGATAGGTCACGTTGTCTCTGTCCCTCTTCTCTGGTTTCTTTCAGGGGGTCTCTCTCTAGCTCTTGCTTTCGCTGTGGAGGTGGGGTAGGGGTGGGGGGTGTTCTGCAGCCTCTCTGGGTCTTGAAATTTCCTCTGAGGTTCTCACAATGCTCTGGGCTGCATCCTCTCTGTCTGTCCTTTTGTCCTTCTGGTTGTGCTCTTATCCTTCCTCTCATCCTTCCTCTCATCCTTCTCCCCAATTCCATTTCCAGTCAGCCATTTCCAAGTCCCACCACTACCCGCACTCCAAGCTCAGTCCCTTTTCTCTCCCCTCCACACCCTGCTCCCTCCTCTGCCCAGGGTGCTGACAGGGATGACAGGAAGCAGGCTCTAGCTGCGAGCTGGACAGGCGAGGGGGGAGGGGGCAGGCTCGAACGCCAGCTGCTGAGCACCCCCCTCACCAGCCCCGCACCTGCAGGCCTGCTTGGCGCCTGGAGACTCCGCCCCTGGCTAGGCAGTGGGGGAGGGATCTGGATGAGAGACCGGAGCCCTGGCCAGGGCCAGGAAATACGGGGATTGGGGATTGGGGGGGTGGAGGGAGAAGTCCGGGGAAATTAGGCTTTGGGGGGACGAGACAGAGGCGCTCTGTCACAAGGGCAGACTCCAGACCACTGGTGGCCTCATTTCCTCAACACCACCCCTCCCCAGGACTGCTGTGTGTGTGTATGTCTTGGGGGTCATTCCAGGGGGAGACCCTTGTTGTACAGCCCCAGGGTCTCTAATGCCAGCCAGAGGCAGGGAGCTCTAGCCCCCTTCTGTGATTGAGGCACAGGAGAGGAAGCCCTCCAAGACACAGAGAGGGTGTGCCAGCACCAGGCCCAGTCCCTGACAGGCACATCGTTCAGTGCCAGGCAAGGATTAGAGGTCTGGGCCCAGGACAGAAGCCTGGTCAGGGAGGCCAGGATGGGGACTGCACACAGTGCAGCCTGGGACCCGTGCACCCCACCCCTAGTTTCTGCTGGCAGATGCCATCTGCTGTGCTCCCCACCCCCAGACCTGCCTGGGTCTGTCCAGGCCATCTCATCCATACGCCATCCTTTCTCTGTCACAGAGCTCAGAAAATCCCATGGGGCCTGAGGGTCATCAGGTCAGGGGTGGCAGTGGACTGGGTGGAGGATGATGGAGGGGACAAGCCAGCACCTCCAGCAACCTCCAGACTGGAGCTAGAAAGGGCTAGTACTGTGGGCTATTATTCTCATTTCCCTGGGGACTGCCTATGGCTGGGTGTGTGTGTGTGGGGGTACAGTCCCTCCCCACGATGCTTTTTCACTCTGAGGAGGAAACTGGTGCTCCTTATTGCTGTCCAAGGAGCCTTAATTCTACCCCAAACCTACAACTGGCCCCTTCATCTGGGGCTGGCTGAGCATCACCATCAATTTTGGGAGGGGGGATGGAGGACACCTAGAGTCACAGGACAGACTCAACGAGGGGCTCAGACTGACCCCTACGTGGAACCCTCAGTTCTATGCTCTCCAAGCAGGAGGCTAGGGGTCTTGAGCACTCTCTGTCCCCTCCCCCATGAAAGATCTTAGCACTTTGAGCCCCTGTCCCAGGTAAGCTGAGGGCCACATAGACCCCACTCCCACCCTGAAACAAGAGGCCTCGGGATTATGACCTTTGGGAAAGGTAGTAAGCTGCTGTGCCTGGAGACCCTATCAGGCAAGGGCTATTGGATCCTGTGTTTGTCCTTTCCAATCAGTCTGTCTGTCTCAGACATGGGGAGACTGAAAGAGGGGTCAGGGAAATGGTAGGGAGTGAACCCGCAGGATGACAATACCGTAGAAACCTGGAGGAGGGACTTCATCATGCTTCTTGCCCACCCCAGCCAGATTTTCCAAACCTCACCGCTATTGCTTCAACCCCTTTGAGGGCCTCCAACTTCCCGGGCCAGGGAGCTCAAATATACTGCTAGAAGCCCACACACCAGGAGAGCGGGACTAGTGAGGCCCTCACAGGAGGCCAGACCAACCTCCTCATTGAGCGAACGGGAAGAACCCTGCAGAGGCCAGGAAATAACCTGCCCAAGGCCACAGAAGTCGCTGGGACAGAGTCGAACCAGAAGCCCAGTTTCCACTTCCGAAGGCCCCTGCTCCGGGCCACAGTCCCCTATGCCGCCTGGTGGAGCCTGCCCTGCGGCCCGCATTACCCCAATGGGGCTGGGCAGCCCAGGCGTTGCGGGCCAGGGCAGGACAAGGCAAAGCGGGCGGGGCCGGATGGGAGCCGGATCTCCCCTGGGAGCGGCGAACAACCTCTCCGACCCTTATGGCGGCGGCGGCGGCAGGTGCCTGCGTGGCAATCGGGCTGGGCCCCGGGCGGGTGCTGAGAAACCGCCCCTGCCTCACGCGAGCCGAACGAACAAAACGCTCAGGTCCGGTTTGTGCGAGGGGCTCGTCGCGGGGCCGGAGCGGAGGGCCCGGGGCCTGGCTGTGGCCCTTGGTGATCTCTCGGTCCTGGTCTTCCGCGAGCGCAGTGCCGCACAGGCTCCGCCAGCCGCCGCCTCACCTGCGCGCGCCTGCGGCTGACACGTCGGCGGCCGGGGCGGCTACAACAGGTGCGCACCTGGCCTGCCCCTCCCTTCCCGGCCACCCTCCACCCGATCGGGCCCCGCTTGGCTTGGTCCCCAGCGCACGCCTCGGAGCTTGTGCCGAAGCCTCGGCTCAGCACGCTCTTATACGGCCTGTTCAATCCCCGCCCCTAGACACACATACACACACGCACACTCACACCTGTCCGGGCGCCCGTTTGCTCGGGGCAAATATTGACTCAGAGGAGGCGGAGCGCCCCCGACCCCCTCCCCGCCCCGCCGGGGCTCTGGGGCCAGAGCTCCTCGGAGGCCTTGGCGGCGGGGGTGTGTTGGGGGGGGGGTCAGGGACCTGGGCGCCTCTGGAACAACACCAGATGTCACTTTTCCACCCACCTGCCTCTGGCGGGGGTGAGGGGGAGAGATGGGAGGAGCAGAAGAGCAGAGGCCACAGGCAAGGGGGAGCCAGAGGTGGGTATCCTAGGGAAGGCGGGACATCCCCTAGTCTGGGGATTCAGAGTCACGACGGCAGTCACTTGTAAAGACTGTGGTCCGCTGTCCTTCGGTGACCTGTCCCTTGTCCCAGTGTCTAGTGCTTGGCCCTCAGCTACGTGCCTCGGTTTCCCTTTCTTTCTAATCTCATAGCAGAGTCCCGAGAGCCCTGTAGCCGCTGAAAAAGGGTGAGGGCGGAGCCCCCAAGCCCCGGAGCAGGAGTGGCAGAAGGGGGACGTGGAAGGGATGGTCACTTATCCTGCGGCCATCTGCTGCACTGCCCAGATGTGGCGTTCATTTCCTGTCCCCCAGGCTACACTGGGGCCAAGGCCATCCAGGATCCCCCCGAATTGCCCTCCCCTGGCCTGACCAGGTCAAGCGCCCGGGGGCCAGCCTCGAGAACCCTCGCCTAGCTGCGGTGTGGAGTGGAGAGGCGCAACCGCCCAGCCCCTAAGTCTCCAGTAAGTTGCTGTGGTCCAAGTCGGCCGCTCCTGCCATCTGTCCCTCTCAGAGCGCCCACGCAGGTTGCTCCCGCGTCGTCGGGGAAATAAAATAAAGGCAGGTATATATAAAAAAGGCTAGATGCTTTACTGGTGGGATGGTAGAGAGGAGGCCAGACAGAACCTAGGGAAGCAAGTCAGAGGGGCTGGGCCCTGGCGTCCTCAAAGAGTTGGTATGGGGCAGTGCCGCCAGCCGGGGCATCACTGTTTTCTGTGGCTGTAAGGGGCGCCGCCAACAGCAGGTCTGGGGTCAGAATCCTGAAAGATATAAAGCCCCACGTAAGGGTAGGGGCGAGGCTTCGGGCCAAGCCTGCCCGCCCCTGCCACCTCTCGAGCTCCTCCAGCGCCGTCCCCGCAGCGGCTGGCACGGGTGCCCCCACCTGGGAACGCTGAGCGGTGGCAAGGCGATGACGCGCGGCCGGGAGGTGAGCACCACCTCCCCTCGGCTCGCCTCCACCAGGATGTTCTGGATTATGTTCTCCAGCAGCGCCTCCTGCAGGTTGGCGAAAGCCGGGAGCCTGCGGGGGGGCCAGGACACCGTTGTCAGCGCCATCATCCGGCCACCACCTCATCCTCCGCTGGCTTCCTCTGTGCTGTACCGTGCGCCACGTGCTCTGCGTGGATTCTTATTTAACTCCTACCCTCCCAACACTAGGAGGCATCCTCGTTCCAATTTTACAGACTCTTAGGAACCCTGCCCCCCCAAGTTGCCAAATGTGCGCAGCTGGTACAGTGGTGAAATTCGAACCCAGGCAATTGTGGTTCCCAAATCAGGGGGAAAGGCATCCAGCAACCAGAGTGTGCAGAAGGGACTCAGTGAGGCCTAGGGAATCCCAACCCCGACAGAAGGAGACCGGAGCCATCCCAGGGAAAAGTGGTGTAAGAAGAGGTGATACTTCTCTCCTGGTTCTAGAAACCCACTTAGAACTAGAAGACTATAACTACCCTCCTTGAAGTGGTGTGGTGTTGAATGCTAATAGCCAGGTCTTGGAGAAAAAAAAAAAAGCTCAGATCACCATTCTGTAAATGCTCCCACCAGGCCATACACTTCTAACATAGTGTCAGTGAACACTGAGTTGGAAGAGATGCACACAGTGGAGGCCGCCCCAGTATACCATCGGTTTGCAGGATCCTTCTGCACACAGCCCCCTTCAAACCCTCACCTGGATCTGGCTGCTCACCGGCTAATGGCCTCCTTCTTGTCCTGCTCTTGCTCCTCCTTCAATATGACCTTCAGCTGCTGCTGCCACCGCCACTTCAGGGACTCCTGGGACGTAGGCTGCAGCATGGGCTCCATCCCTGTCCAGGTCAACTTCTCTCCCTTCTCTTTTTCCTCCTCTTCCTCCTCCTCCTCCTCCTCCTCCTCCTCCTCCAGCTCCTCCTTGCCTGTCTCCTCTTCTTCCTCCTCTTCCTCCTCCTCCAGCTCTTCTTCTTCCTCTTTATCGTCCTCCTCTGTCTCTTCCTCCTCTTCTTGCTTCCCCAGCCTCTGGTTATCCTCCTTCTGCTCCTTGTCTTCCGCATCCTCCCGGCTATCAGAGGACAGAAACAGGTCTGGTGCTACATGCAGGCTGCTGTCCTGGGCCATGAACCTGGCTGACTGCTCACTCCAGAACTGGCAGAAGTAAGGTATCTGCTCCACCAGGCTTTGGTCCACGGCCTCATGGAAGGTCTTGTCTTCCAGCAGGCCCCTGGGTAGCAGGGAGGAAAAGAAGGTTCTTGCTGAGAGGTCTTGCAGCCCCCTGTGAGGCTTTGGTTTCAGGGTTCCGCACGTGGTGGTTCTTGTCTATTGTATCCACAAACAGGTGCTAGGTCAGGGAGGGAGTCCTGGGTCCATTGCTTCTCTCCCATCCTTCTTTAGAGGTAGGTACCTCCAGACTCCATGGAGTCTTAGAGGTGAACATTTTGTGGTGGGGACAGAGCCAGGGGGTCAGAGTTACATAAATGAGGGGCAGGAACTCTGGAGAGAATGTGAACTGGCTCTAGACCTCATCTACTAGCTGTGCAAAGGCAGAACTCAGGACCCAGCCTTACTGAACCCTCTAGCCGGCTCCATTAGAACTGTGCCATTCTGGAGCAACTGGGGCCAACAATGGAAGGATCTGGTGAGGAAGTATTATTTTTCAGGAAAAGAAGGGCTGGGACTTCAGGGGCTGTGGGTGGACCCAGAGTATACTGGATGGGCTGGAGAGATGTGGCAGGTGAGGGTTCAGGGTGTGGACAGTCACCTGATGATGGCCGTGAGACAGTCAACCAGAAGCTGCTTCTTCTGCTTGGAGACAGGGGTCCACTTGTCAGGGGGTTCTTTCTCAGAAGCCTCTGGGTCTTCACTGATGCACTTCCTCTTTGGCAGCTCCCTGGGGCAGCATGACACTGAGTGGCCTGGGCAAGCCACCATGCTAGGGCTGGGGGCATGAGCAGTGGTGGTGGCCTCACAGTCATGAGGACATAGATGAGTTTGGGGCAGACCCAGCCTTAACCCAAACATGGCGCTACTTACTGCATCTGGGGAACTAAGCCTGACTCTCAGAGTCGGCGCAGGATGTGGAGAGGCTCCAAGTTGGAAAGGAAGGAAGGAGGGATCGGGAGGCTTAGGGGGGGTTCCCCACCTCTATAAAGACCTAAGCAGTAATGGGGGCATCTTGAACCCAGCAATGCCCCATTAACCTTTCCCAGCCCCACTACTGCACCTGCTCCAAGCCCTTAGCAAGGGTGGGGTCTGGGCAGTCCCTCTTCTGGAGTGGAAGAGGGGAGAGAGAGTAGAGGAAGGAGACCCCTCACTCCCTGAGAGTTCACCGGTGCACGAAGTGCCGAGGAAAGTCAGAGAAGAAGTTGGCCAGGAAGTAGTCCATGGCATGGGCACGCGCAGTGAGGCCCAAGTAGAGCATGCCCGGAGTGGGTGGCTGCGGGCATGGCCAGGATGTCTCCTCCTTCGGGATCTTAAGATTCCAGCCAGTGGGCTGGTTGAGAGACTGCTGTTTCTTGATGGGGGGCAGCGTCTTTGGGAAGGGAGAGGCATGGTGGCAGGGGTTTGGGGACTGCGCTTCCATCACCAAAGGATCCCTAGCCTCTCAACCAGTCCTTTTGGGCCACCCAGGAGTATAACTCCACCCATTGGCCCTTTTGTCCCTCCCTTCTAGAAGGCTGGAGCAAGGGTTGGAGGTATCTCTGGGAGCGAGCGTGTACCCCCCCACAAATTATCCAACGACGTGGGCCTAAGCTGATGGCCTTACCTTGTACCTCCTCATGGGTTCACAGGCTGTGCAATATGCCCTTTTCTGTGGAAGCAAGGAGGTGCTGGTCTGGATACAAGAGGTCTAGAGGGACTCTCCTCTTCCTGCCCTGCCTCCTGGCCCACCAAAGGTCTGAAGCCAATGTCAGGACCTGCTGCCCTCTTTGTTTTGCCCAAGTTCTAACTATACCCTTTCCAGAACCTTCCTTAGGGAAGTGCTACCTACAGATGAGGAAGAGCTGGTTATCCTACTGAAGGAAAGAAGAGATGCCACCAAATATGTGTAGGCTGCCCTGGAAGAGCTGTCCTTGTGACTTGGAGCTTTGTGGTTTTGTGTGATATACAAACAGCTTCTCTTATTAAGACTTAACTCAGAAATCCCTTCTTCTGTGGCCTCAAGATATGATTTGCATTCACAGTTGGGCCAGAGCCTCAAAGGGGAGGGATCTCTCACCCTGGGAGTTCAGTGTGGTGGATGTAGAGGCGATTGAGGAATAAGAATCCAAGTATGGGAAGGCTATGAGATTGGGGGAGGAATCAAGACATGCTTTGTCTTGTGTTTATTGTCAGTTTCCCCTGACAAATGCTGGTAGTATGTTCAGTGAATGCCTACTGGGAGCCAGGCACTGTTGCAGGCTCTTTACATGTATTAACTCATTCAATCCTCCCAACAGTGCTACAAGGCAGGTAATATTTTACTCACACTTAAAAATATTTTTAAAACTTTTATTTTTAACCTTCCTAACTTGGGAAATTTCAGATGTATACAAAATTGTAGAGAATGCAACAAAGAATCTTCTATCACCCACCACCCAGCTTCAACAATTAGCAACTTGTAGCCAATCTTGTCTCATTTGCATTACCTTGAATTACCTTGAAGCCAATCCCAGATGTCATATTACACCCATTTTACAACTGAGGGAACTGAGAGGTTAAATACTTGGCTAAGACCACAAAGCTAGAAATCCTCAAACCCAGGGCTCAAAACCCGGCAATTTGTTCCCAGAGCCTACACCTGAAACTACCACACCACCCTGTTCTCCATCAGAAGGTGAGTTCTATCTAGTTTCCCCTGGTCCCCAGTACCTAACACTGAGAAGGCACTTGTTAAGTACTAGCTACATGAAGCAGGGAATGGACAGCCAGCCTCTGTATCCAGAGTCTCTTGGGGAGATGCTATGCTTAGTCTAATGAAAGAAATCTAATCTCTTAGGGCAGGCTGGCCCGTTTTGCATGTAGGACCCCCTGAGATCAATACCTCTGTTCCCTCTGGTAAGGTCATTCAGAAAGATCTGTGTTGTTCAAGGCCCTCCTCACCTTCACTTCCCTATCTGTGATAGTGAACTCGACTTCCTGCCGCGCCTTCTCGTCCTTCCACTCCTGCAGTTCCTTATGGTACTGCAGCAGGAGTTCCTGACGGTACACCTGTGGCCCAGGACAAGGAGAGAGAAGACCAAGGTCTGGGGGGCTTATAGCCAGGCCTTGCCCTGGGCCTGTGCTGTGAGACCCCTACCCTTCCAGGGACTGGCTCTCCCTGGGGGTCTGGGGATCTCATAGCCCACCTCTCCTCCAGGACTGGGAGCTATACCCCATGCCCAGCTTTTCTCTGGGGCTGGTCCTACCTTGCATACCAGGTCCATGCTATAGAAACTGGCATGGACTGAGGTCTTCAGAGTCACCACAAATGGGATCGCCCCTTCTGGAGCCACTTTCCCTCTCATTGGACTCACGGACACCTGTTGATTTGGGGAAGGAGTCTGTGGAACTTCATAGAGATGGGATGGGACAAAATGGAATGGAATGAGATCGAATTGTATGATACTGGATGGGATGGGAGGGGATAGGATGGAATGGGATGGGGTAGGATGGGCTGCGAGGGACAGGATGGGGTAGATCTGGGGCCCTGCTGGAGGTCCAAATTCTGTGAACACAAGGAACTTTTACCTCCCCAAAGTCTAGAGGCTTCAGCTGCCAGACAAAGACAATTGCCTCATTCTTGGAGATGTTGTTGAGGAACAGAAGGCGGCTGCACTTGCTCTGCACAGGAATGTTTCCCAAGGAGACGTGAGACTGGGACAGGAAGACATTCTGTTGGTGGAAACAACGCAACAGCAACTTGGGGAGGTGAAGAAATAATAACCATAGCAACCACTGCTACTTACTGAGCACTTTCAACAGGCCAGGTACCACGGTAGGCAATTCACTTGCCGTTGAATAGCCTCCCAATAGCCCTATGATATAGGTACTACTATTGTCCCCATTTTGCAGACGTGCTGCTAAGGTTCGGAGAGCACACGCATTTTCTCCAAAGATCTCTCACAGGGGCAGCTGGGATAAACCCAGACAGTCTCACTCTGAAGCCTATCATTCTGACCATTAAAAATGGCCTTGGAAAGGCTGAGAGGTCAGAATTTGCTTAGAGATGACAGAGTTAAAGCCAGTGTAGTCTGAGTGCCTGAAGGATGATTGTTCATTAACGGGCGATCAGCTGTTGGCATTGGGACTGGGCACAGAACAGGAGCTGTGTTGTAGGGGTGTCTGGAAATACTGAGGCCGCATAGAAGGGGCACTTTCTCTCTGTCTGGACTGAGTGCCTCCAGGACTGGGACTCTGTCTCTTCTCTGTCCTCCCAGGTCCTCCATAGTGCTCAACCTGCAGTAAGAGTCCAAAAAGGGTAGGAGCGGAAGGGTGGACAGGCCGATGTAGAAGTGGACAGTGACTGGACAGGTGCACAGAAGGATGGATGGAGAAGTGGGTGGGTGGGTGGATAGATACATGGATGAGTAAACAGGCATGTGGGTCAGTGGGCAGATGGAGAGATGGATGGGTCAGACCTCCCAAAACTGAGGAGTATGTGAACTAAAGGTAGTGTTAGTGACCTAGATTTCAGCAAAATCCATCTAGGTCCAGGGGTGGGCTGTTCTGTTTGAAGATAATACCTTAGAGCCCATGGAATGGAAGAGCCTCTTTCCCACCCTCTTGCCATAACCCCATCCACATGCCCAGAGAAGAGGGTGCAGTAGCTTGAGCAGGAACACCTGTGGCCACTAGGTGGCAGGGTAAGCCTCTCGTGGAGCTGGTGCTGCCTCCTGAATCCGAAGGAGGGCTGGTTCCAGGCTTCACGGGAGTCCCTCCATCCTCAGCATCATCTCGTTTCCTTCCAGCCTCCTCATCCCCCTGCCCTGGCCACCCTGGGCCCTCGGGCTCCTCCTAGGCCTCAGGCCTTCCCAGTTCCCTTCCCCCTACCTGTCCAGGAACCATCAGCCTCGAGTGTATGGAGCTGTTGTCCCATGAGGAGATATTATGGAAAGAGGCTGTATTCCCCATGGCGTGGTGGTCATAGCCCACTCCCTGGAATCGGATTACAGCGGAATTCCATCCCAGGATGTGTATGGGCACATCCACCTGAGAAGTCAGGAGGGTGGGGAGAGGGACTGGTCAGAGCAAGGCCTGCTGAAGCCAACTCCAACCCCTGCCCCATGTTAGCCCAGGCTGTTGCTCACTGTGTAGGTCTTGGCCTCAATGGGTGAGAAGAGCCACAAGACCTGAGCGGTTGTGCCTGGCTGGATCTCCCCACGGGGGTTGAGGCAGCAGAAAATGGGGTGATCAAAATTTTTTCCCTGAACCTGCGACAGGACGTTGGTCTGGATCTCATACGTCACGGGCACTGAGCCCCCGTTATACAGCTCGTAAATCTGCAGAGGGCAGGCATAGGGAAACCTCTAAACCGACCCAGGGCAGCCATGCAGAGAGCCCTGGATCCTGTGTCCACTGCAGAAGGGCCAGTTGACTTCCATCGCATCAGTTACAGTCCCAGAGAGCCCCTGGATACCTGATTTCCCCACGGCTTCATCATAAGTACATAGCTTTGTCTTCAAGCCTGTGATATTTCAAGACACTTTGTAATCCTTATTTTATTTCTTCTCACGTTACCTCTGTCAAAGTATAAGGGATTACTGATGCTCGTGCCCTTAGTGTTAGAATTTAGGGAAGAGTCCATCCTGACTCTTCGTTGATTTTTAAGGCTCTGATCCTAATGACCCGTGAGGAAGGTAACTGGTCCCCCAAGATTGACTCCCAAGTTTTGGAATCATAGGACATCCAGGAAGAAACCAGAAATCTGGCCCAATCCCTCCCTCACTTTAGAGATGAGAAAATAGAAGGCAGAGAGAATGAAGAGCTCCTCTGGATCAAGGCCTGGCCCCCTAATCTTTTTCAGAATCTCCTCCTGAATATACTGACTTCATTTCTCTAGCCTGGACCCCCCTTGGGACTTCACACCTGGTACCAGCTTCTACTTGACAACAACCCCTCTTGGCTGTCTCACAGGCACCTCAAACGTGGCCCAAACCAAACTCTTCGCTCTGAAGCCTCTCCCTTCAGTACATGGCACTACACATTCCCAGTAGTTTGAGCTAGGAGTCCAGCACAACCTCAATCCCTCCCTTTCTCTTACTTCCTACATCCAGTCCCCAGCAAGACCCCATGAGTCTACCTCCAAAATGTAAATTAAATCTGTTCACTCCTCTCTCTTCCCACGGCCCTCTTGAAGGTCCAGGCCATTGTCTGTCATCCTCTCGTGAACAGAAGAGAAAGCTTGACCACAGCTGTGGAGTTCGGTCGGAGGCACAGCTGGGTCTGCTGGCTCCGTATCTGAGGGTATGCTGCATTGTCTGTGTTCAGGGCCACGGGAGAGTGCTCTGGTCATTCTGGAAAGCTCTCTGGGGGCACATGCCTCCTTTTTGAGTGTCTGGACCTCTGCAGGGCTTGGCATGCCCAGCCCGAGGTGGGGCTTCTGGGAAGCCAGTGGGAGAGTGGGTGGTATAGAGAAGTTACCAGAGCTTGGGGCTGGGGACCCCCTGTCAGGTCCAGGAGGCCCATTCCTCTGCCCCTAGACCGAGTGGCCGGAGGCCCCTGCCCAGAAACAGAAGAGCTTCTAAATGGTTAGAAGTTTCAGAGCCAGGCAATGTTTGGGAAAATATCATGTCCCCTTCTTGGAAATTTCCAGTGTACACTTTCACAGTAAAGGAACCCCATTCCCTCCAACTAATAAAGAAAATCCTATAGTTTCATGAGAATTCACAGTTTAGATTTTCCACATTCCTGAAAGATGTCCTTCTTAGAGCAGTGATTTTCACACTGTGGCTGAAACATAGTAGTGAGCAGGTCATGAAACCAATTTAGTGGGTCATGTCCAGCATTTAAAAAAAAAAATGGAATATAATTTTTTTGAAAAACATCAGAGTACTTTGCATGTAATAGTGTATGCACTGATTTGTGACTGGTTGCATGTGTATGTAAGTACCAGGTTCTTACTCAAAATATATTAGTGTGGCTCATGGACAAAGAAGTTTGAAGAGCTCTGTGTTAGAGGGGAACACCTTCCTTTGCATGGGAATGAGGCCTGGCAGAGGGCTAAGCACCAGGCACCAGGAAGCTGAAGCCTCTCCCAGTTGCCCAATCTTGGGGTCCAACATGCAGTCCCACCTTTTAGAGCGAGGGCTTCTGGAAGACAGTGTCTTTGTCGCTCTGTGGAGAACTTTGGCAGTTAGACAGAGATCAACATGTAGGCCGCTTGGTGACCAGGATGATGTGGACCACTGACCTGCTGTGGGGGCAGTGTGTCGCCAATCGGGACAGGGACGAACTGGTGGCTGGTGGAGGCGAAGTGCACGTACTTCTGACCCAGCTTCACTGTCACACCTATGAAATTTAGCTAGAAATAGAGAGCTCCTGAGTAGTCCCTGCCTCTGAGAGGAAGTGCAGCACCCAGCAGAGAGATCCAGAACCCAGCTCCCTGGGGGGCATAATTCCCAGCTCCTCTCTTGATTGGTCAAAGACAGGATCAGGGCTGGGGCCTCACCAGGATCTCCCGTCCATAGGACACTTTGAAGAGCACTGGGAGGCGATCAGTGCCAATGAACAGGTGGCTGGAAGGGAGGAGACAAGTCCGGGATGAGTTAGGGAGTCCTGGTACCAGTGGGAGAACAAATTATCATAGCCCTCCTGAGGCTTTGAGCTGGCTAGTCCCTGGGAGCATGTGGAAGCCCCTGAGCTGGGAAAAGGCAAGAAGGGAACTGAACCTCTCCGGCAGGAGGGAAGGCGGGATTCTCCCAGGGTGGTGGTTACTCGGGGTACCCTGGGATCACACAATGCAAGGCCAGGATCCTCCAGGAGTCAGGGGAAAGGAAGGACCTTCAGGACCGGAAGTGAAGGGTGGGCAGTTGGGGGAGGCACCTGTATTTGAACTCCACCACCTGCTCCTGCCCAGGACTCAGGCTCCCAGCCTTGGGGCTGATGGAGAATATGCAGTTGTCCTGCACGCGCATTTGGTGCAGCTCAGTGCTGTCAAACTCTGCTTGCTCTGCCCACAGCTCCAGGTGGATCTGCTGGTCACGTGGAAAGAGGAAGGCCCTGGGAGAGGGATGCAAAGCAGGAGGAGTGAAGCGTCTTAGTCCGAATAGAGAGGCGGGAGCTCTGAGCCCCAGGAGAGCTGGTGGAGGCCTCCTCGGGCCTCCCCTTCATCCCACCATCTGGCAAACTGTCCCATGCATGGCGGGGCAAACGTGGCTGTCGTGGATTCTTACTGCACAATAACTACACAGAAAGTGAAGGCCGGGGCTCCCGCTGGCGGTGCCAGGGTCAAGGAGGTCACCTATTGATGTGGGGCACTTGCAGCTGGCCATTAACCCTAGTGACAAAACTCCAGGGAAGGTCAATTTGAGGCACCTAAGAATGCCAGCAGTGCCAACCAGGGCCCCCGAGAGGGACCGTGTCCAGCCCAGCTTGGGCACAGGACAGAGAACAGATGTCCCAGCAGGACTGGCACTCTGAAATTTGAAGCAAAGCTGGGCACCGATTAATGCCCCTGAAATGCCCGGTGCTATAGGAAAATAGACACTGCACTCTAAAGAGCTGACAAAACAAGTGACAGAGGCCGGGTCCCCAGCTGGGGGTGTGTGAGAGGCAACCACACATGGATGTTTCTCTCCCTCTCTTTCTCCCTCCCTTTTCCTCCCTCTAAAAATAAATAAATAAAATCTTTAAAAAAAAGAAAAGCACAGAGAACAACTAATATTATCCAGTAAAGGAGCAGTTTCATTTCAGGGCCATTCACACAATGGGATATTGCGCAACTATTGAAAAGAATGAACTAGAGCCATGTATTGATCTGTAGTTACCTAAAGGGAATGTTATCGATGTGATGCTGAGGAGAAAGTAATAAGTATAGCGTTGTGCCATTACTGCGAAAAGCAATGAAAGAGAAGCAGAATCACCTTGTAGCTGTCCCTGGGTCTGTATGGTATGTGGGTGCTGAGAGAGGATGCTCTTGTTACCCCAGCAGGATGGGCTTGGAGGGAGACCTGGGGAACTTCTTACTGTTCGTCCATCACCCTTGTATCGGTGGACTTGCTACAGGTGAATAAACTGCTTTTTTCATTTTATCTGGGGGACAGCGATCAGTGGAGATCTTGCTATTTTGGGGTCATCTGGATCATTTTATCACCTCCATTTCCCTCACTGCCCTCACCCAGTCTCCCTCCAAATAACCCCGAGCCCCTTTCCCCTGCCCCTCCTGTAGTGTGCGCCCCACCCCCCAGTCTGGGAACAACAGCAGCCTCCACACCTGTCTCCTGCTTCAAGCTGCTAATCTTTCTCCACCACCCAGGCCAGGGTGGCAGGTCTTGAAAGCAGGTCCTGTCTTTGCCCTTCACCCCTGCTTACAGCCCACCGATGCTCTCAGGGAGAAGTCCAAACTCTCAGCAGGAGAAGGATTCTAGGGCCTAGACCGTGGCCCCAGCCAGCTTCCCAGCTGTGCTCGAGGCCTTTCCCTCCCTCCTTACCAACGGTCCTGTCAGTCACGCTGTGCCCTTTCCTCTGACCCTCGTACATGCCAGGTGCTCTGGTGGAAGGCTCTCTGTAGCCTCTCTCCCTCTCCCAAGGCTGCAGGCCTAGCTTAGCTGCAGCTTTCTCCAGGAAGCCTTTCTGATGTGCCTCACCCTTCCGTGTCCAAAATGGGGTGAAGTGGCCCCCGGTGCTGCATACACGTCTTCCACAGCACCCGCGTCAGCCTGCACCAAAGGGCTTGTCTGCCCAGAGAGCCCTGCTGCATCTCTTCTGAGGGCCAGCCTGGCCCCTGTGCCTGGGAAGCCCCAGGAAAAATGCAGCCAACGACTTAGTGTGCACGAGGGAGCAAACGATGTTAACCAGCCCCAGTAAGGAATCTCCCCTAAATACAAGGTGCCACATCTCGCTGGGCAGCGGTGTGCTCCCTGCTCCCCCCAAGGCTCCCTCATCCTTGGGGTTCTCACTCCATCTACCCTGCCTGCTGCCGCCTCCAGGCCAAGTCCACACTCCCTGTTTCTTGCTGGTCTTGGCAGGAATAAAACCTTCAGTGTATTCTTTATAAGCTCAGCAGAGAGCAGCTAGAATTTTCAAAAATAGCCTTCTAAGGAAGGGAAAGGAAACACAACACGCAAAAAGCCTAGGCGAGTCAGGCCATCCAAGGAAGGCTCCCTGAGCTTGGCATCCTGGAAGAGGCACAGACTGCCTTCCTGAACCTCAAACGACCTCCTGATGGATGGGCCAGTCCGGCAGGCACTCGGCCTGGGTTTCCTCTCGCCTCGGTTTCCAGCAACCTGGACCCTCTCCACGGAGAGTGTGAGCTGGCTTGCTCTTACACAAATACACACATACACACAATCCACCAAAATACCCTGCTCCGTGCCAGGACACAGGCCAGCGCCGCTTTTCCTGCCCCCACCCTGGAGCCCCTGCAGGACCTGGCTCCCGGCCACTCAGAGAGCCCAGTGAATGGCAGCTCTGGAGCTCAAAGAGGGTCCTGGGCCTTCCTCATCGGGCCTGCAGCCCTGCCTGCCAAGCCTCCTCAGTCATTCACGGCCGGAACCCTCAGTTACTCACAGCCCCGGCCCTTCTCAGATAGCAGCTGCCTCAGGAGCCAGCTTCCCCAGCTCCCACCACCACAGGAGGGGCAGGCTAACCCAGAGAGTAAGGAGCAGCCCTGAGGATGCAGCCCCCACCCCCCACCCCCAGACTCTCTGCTCAGGCAGAAAGGTTTCTGAGTTCCCAGGTGCCTGTCCCTGCACATTTTCGATCTCATCCACCCACCGCGACACCGGGCTGGACTCCCCGCTCTCTCCCCCAAGCCTGACCCAGATGGGGCACTTCTCTCTCACCTCTGTGTAGCCAAAGAAAGTTGGAAGTGATTAAAAGGCACTTCACTAGGAAATCAAGGCGCGTGGCAGAGACAGGGAGGAAGAACAAGAAAAAGCCCTGGCGTGGAAACAGGATGTTTACTGGGCACACGTTTGGGCCCCAGTGGGAGGAGAGCCAAGCACAGGAAGGGCCAAGCGTGGCGGGCTCAGGGCTCCAGGCCTGCCCACAGCCCCGGCAGCTTCACGCAGTCATGCCTTCCCCCCCTGACGCCCCCGTGGCAGCAGATCCCGGTCCTCCTCCCCGCCCCCCACCCCAATGTGAGACCCTCTGCTGCCCCCATGCAGGCCCTGTCCCCACTGGACTGGGGCTCTGTCAGGGATGCCCCAGCGCCCAGCACAGTGCCCCTGACAGAAGAGCAGTTCCAAGCCTTGCTGACTAAGCCGTGCAGGCAGGGGCTCCGGAGTGGACTAATCCGGGTTTAAACCTGGCTCTGCTGAGTCCTTAGCCTCCGATCTGGGAAAGAGTCAGCAGAGGAGGATCTTGTCCGGGGTTGATGGGAGGCTTGGAGGAGGAAGGCCTGTGAAGCACAGTGCGTGGCATGTAGCGGATGCTCAGCAGAAGCTTCTTGTTCATTAAGTGTTGAGACGAAAGTGCCCGTCTCCAGCAGGGTGATTCTACCAGTTCTGAGCCTATTGACATGTCTCAGCCAGTGACAGGTTCTGCATCCTGCTGAGTGACCCCAGTCCCACCCTGGCCTCCACACCCCACCCATGGGGTGCCCACTCTCACAGACACCTGGAAGCCAGGTTTACCACCAGCAAGTGGAGGCCTCCAGCACCTGCCTCCCAGGCTCCCAGCCAGCCATACCAGTCCAGGGGCACCACTCCGCTGTTCTTCAGCGCCAGGAGCACCACGGAGGGAGGGGCCTCTATTGGCGCTGCCCCAAAATTGAAGTCGAGCTTCAGAGGGGTGAAGACAGGAGGGATCTGACTTGTGCTGTGCGGAGCAGAGAAGCGGGCTCAGAGACAGGGACAGGAACAGGGACAGGGAATAGGGTGGGGCCCTCCCAGGGTGGCTGGGTCAGCAATCATCTCCCTACAGGTGGGAATTAGAGATTCTGGGACTCAGGCAGGCTGGGCTAGCCCGTCAGATGTCAAGCCAATCGCTGCCTTCTCCAGGCCCCGCCAGGATGGGCAAGAGTTGGCGGGGCTTCGTGCTGAGGGTGTGGACAGAAAGCTCTAAGAACATCCCCAGGCAGGCCCTGATCTTCTCCCAGGCTCCGCTCACCTGTGCCGGGTGGGCACCTTGTAGGTGAGCTCACAGGGGGAGGGGTCGCGCTCCAAGTAGCTGTTGAGCATGTCCAGGGAGAAGAGATGCCACAAGTGTCTCCGCGAGATGCCCTCAGTGCTGCCCACGGAGCAGATGTCCAGGATGGACAGTAAGGGGTACACGGCCGTCAGGAGGACACGACACAGCTCCTGCTTCTCCCCAACCTTGTTATCTGGGGGAAAGGGATGTGGATGAGGAGTGGGGTCCCCTTCTGGCTCTGCTGCAGCGGACCGTGCAGGCCTTCTGGGAAACCTGCCCCGGGACCCTTGTAGGGAGCAGCAGATGCCTCCCAGGCCTTGGAACCTTGGCAATGACAGCCAGACCTTGTCGGATACTGTCACGTACTGGACACGGTCCTAAGTGCTTCACATACACCACTGTATTCAATGTGTACCATATTAGTGTGCAAACTAATTCTTATGAACAGCGTTATGGAAATATAGTTTCTATACCATAAAATTAACCCTTTAACACATACAATTCAGTGTTTTCTCGTACACTCAGAGCTGTACAAACCATCACTGCTATCTAAGTTTAGAACATATTCATCCCCCTCAAAAGGAAACTCAGTACCAAGCAGCTGTCATTCCCCATTCTCCCCTCCCTCCACCCCTGGTAACCCCTAATCTACTTTCTGTTTCTATAAATTTGCCTATTCTGGATGTTTCACATAATCAGAATCATACACTATGTGGCTTTTTGTGATTGGATTCTTTCACTGGATATATTTTCAAGGTTCTTCCACATGGTAACCAGCATCCGCACTTCTTTCCTTTCTCTTGCCTTTGCACCGTTATTATTCCCACTTTGCAGATGTGGACACTGAGGCACGGGGAGGTTAAAGTACTTGCTAAGATTATGTAGCTAATAAGCGCAGGGGGCAGGATCCGGTCGCAGGCAGTCTGGCGCAGGCCCACACTCTGAGTCACTCTTCTGTGCTGCCCTGGACGCCAGCCCCTGGTCCCCGGGCAGGCTGGAGACAACTCCATTCTCCGGAGCAGGAAGCTGAGGCCCAGGGCAGCTGAAGACTTGTCTAAGAGCCCGCAGCAAATCAGCACAGCTCTAAACTCTTCACTCGGAGTCCTCCATGGCTCAGGCATCGCACACGCAGACACCCGCACAGAGATGGCCGGTGGCCAGCCAAAGGCGTACCTAGCGCAGTCACGCTCATTCTGCTGGCGCTGCCTGGGCCCCCTGCACCCCACCCCGACCCCAGTCCTGCTCACACAGCCCTCCCCTTTCCTCCAGCACGGACTCCATGTCAGGGGGCCCAGGTACCTCTGTGGAAGAGGAGAGAGTAGCTGATGGTCCAGGAGTACTGGGACCGGTGGTTGGGACAGGCAGTCAGGCAGATGGTGTCCTGGGACCAGGGCGGCATGCTCCCCTCTGTGCGCTCCAGCTGAAGAGCTGCTCAGGGAGGACCCGGGCAGGGTCAAGAGCAGGGAGGCCCTCGGTACAGGCCAGAGAGACTCTGCCTTGCCTTCTGCTCCTGTCCAGGTACCCTTCCTGGCCAAGCAGAGCCCGGCTACAGAGTAGGCTCTGAGCCGGAAAACAGGGAGCAGAGTCCCTCCTCCCAGACCAAGACAGAGGGGCCCTGTCTTTGTGTCACTGGCACCAGCTAAACACTTTGCTCCACCAAGTAGCCCATGAGGTAGGTGCTGCCAGCCGCCCCATTTTACAGAAGAGGAAGCTGAGGCTCAGAGATGCCCGATGCCACCCATTTAGGGAGTAGAAGCACCAAGGTTTAAGTTCTGCTCTGCCTGCCCCCAAACCCTGGCTGATGAACCAGCCTCAACCAGTGCCCACGTCCCTGGGCCCCCGTCCCAGCCCAGGGCAGTACCGGGGGGGTCGTTGTTGGTGCCCTCGGGGCTGCGTTGCTCCAGGAACAGGCGATAAAAGAGGGTGCAGCTGCTTTCGTTCAGGACGCCCAGCAACCTGGACTGTGTGCTGTTCACCACCACGTTCCCAAAGTCCAGCTCCTTCTCCTTTGCCTGAGGGCCAGAGTCAGCCAGTCGGGGTGGGGGTTTCCCCCCAGCCCTGGCTTTCTCACCCTTGGCCTTAGAGAATCCTCAAGGAAGGGCAAGCCCAGGGATGCAGACCAGGGACCAGAGGGCTCCCATCCCTGCTCTCTGGGAGTAGGGTCCCCCGGGGTGCCCTGGCCCCAAGTACCCCATCCCAACCCACCAGGATTCTCCCACTCACAGAGAGGGTGCTGGTGATTCCCATGCCCACCAGCCGGATCATGTAGTGGGTGGTAGAAGAGGGCTTGGCGTTTGGGGGCAGGCCGGCTTCCCAGACCCACACCCCTACTCGGAACAGGTACTTGGTCTCCTCCAGAGGGCTGAAGGTCCATGTCAGCGTCTGGGGTCACAGAGATTCTGCCTGTGTGGAGGTCTGTGGGAACCCCCTGCCCAGGCTCCTGGCCGTCTGAGGCCCCATTGTAGGCTGTCAGGCTATGGTAGAGTTTGCCTTGTACACCTCGTGTTTGCCTTCTGCACGTTGTATATTATGTTGCTTCCCTAAGCCTCCCAGTCCTTCATCCCCACCAGGCAAGTGGTATTATTTCAGGGCCACATTTTCTGATGACAAACGGGAGTCTCGGAGAATTTGGGTAACTCGCCCATGGTCACATAGCTGGTGAGGGCACGTGCTGGGAGCTGGGGCGTGAATTCTCAAGGCTGACTCCAGAGTCCGTGTGTGTGGCCTCCTGCCTCGCCGATTACTACCCCCACCATGTGTTGGTGCTGGTTAGTGGCCCGTTTGGCCTCTTGACTAGTCTATAGGGCCCTGTCCCAGGACGGGGATTTGCTAGCTTGTGTCCCAGCCTGTGCCCCCCTCCAGACAGCCACTGGGACTGCTAGGAGTCCCTTTTCTCATTCCTAAGTGGGACTTGGCCCCAAGTCCAGCTGCTCCAAACCACCTCCCAGTGATCTCACAGGTTGGGGGACCATGGAGGGAGGGTGGGCTCACACCTGGGGAGTGGCATCAGAAACCTGGTCCAAGTCCCAGCTCTGCATCTCCTAATATTAAATCTTAGTAAATGGATTTTTCTTCTAATTCTTTTTTATAAAATGGGAAGTGATGATCATGGTAACACACCCAGTCATAAGACTGGGGGGGGGGGGTGACTATGGACCGAATGGGAGGTGGCTATGGATCAAGTGGGGATGCACGTAGTAAGCCTGGCCCCCAATAGGCGTGAGTAAGAGATGATGGTGGGGGCAGGGAGGCAGGTACCCTTCCCTCTGGCCCTCGGCAGTGGGGCAGGGAACTCACGAGGCTCTCGTTGGGTTGGATAAGTCCCCGGGCGGGCTGGACAGCCAGCATCTTTTGGTACTGCTGGGAGACCCGCCACTCAAACTGCAGGGGCAGACGCGAAGGATTGCGGAAGGTGAAGAGGCTGGTAGAGGAGCAGCCCACCTGGGTGGGCTTGAAGAAGATGCTTTTGTGGGTGTCCAGCTTCAGCTGCAATGGCTCCTCCCGGCTCTGCATGCTCACCTCCTGGGGCCAGAGGAGGAAAGGCAGTGCCCAGACCTCACCCTGCAGCTCAGGATCCCCTAAATGCCCAGGAAGCTGTGGGCAGGCAGCTTCTGCCCCTTGGAGAGGGCAACCACAGGCCCTCTGCCAGTCTGGGTACCGGCAGCTTCTGTCAAAGGCAGTGAGTGGGTCAGGATGGGCCCAGCAGATGGTTCTTGAAAAGAACTCAGGGGCTGAGAGATGTACAGACCATTTCATGGGCCAGTTATGGGTCCAACACCCTGGACCCTTTCACCAACCTTGCCGCAAACACCTCTCTAGCACCTGCAAATATGCATCTTGTGTTGCCCCGCTCCTTCCTGTGGGACCACTGAACCTCTTTTCTTGTCCCAGCCCCCATGAGGTGAGCAGGCAGGGCCCTGAGGGGTGAGAGAGCTGCTCACAGACTGGCAAAAAGGTCCTCTCCCTGCCATGCCACTTCCTGGCTCAGGAGCAGGCCCTTGGCTCCTTTAAGTGAGCTCTAGAGGCCAACCCCAGAATGTGGCTTTGAAAAGGGCCCCCTGCCGTTGTCTCCTACCTTGAGATACTGGGGGCAAAAATTGAACTGCAAGTAAAAAATGTGCTGCTTCCAGGAGTTGCCCTTGGGGTAGGTACAGATGAGGAAGATCTGGTGGGCCCCAGGGGCCACAAGGCCTGAGCTGGGCCGCAGGGAGATGTCTGAGCTGCTGTTCGGGGCCAGGTTGAAGGTCATCAGCGTGGAGCCTTTATTGGTCAGGAGCAGGCTGCGGTAGGAGGGTTCACTGGGAGACACTGCAGGAAATAGCTGGGGTGTGAGAGAAGAGGGGCCCATGTTCAGACCTGTGTGCCCTTCCACTCCTGATACATACACTCGGAAGTCTTTGTGGGCTTGGATGGGGCTGCCTCCAAGGAGATCCAAGATGCCTCTGTGCATTCCAGCCAATGCCCTGGGAGCCGGGAACAAGGGGAGGCCACAGCTTGGCACCAAGAAATGCTTCTGTCCTCTAGACAGTGAGAGGGAGTGCTCATAGGAGCTGGCCCCAGGAAGCTCGGGCCTCCATGATCTCTGCTCCAGGTTAAGGGGGAGTTCTTTCATTTTAGGGTATCATCAAATCATCTTTTGGAGAACCTGCTTTCAGAGATCCGGGTCCAGAAGCTCTGGGGTAAGCAGTTCCTTCTAGATGATTCTCCTCCAGGTGGCTGAGGAGACCGTCACTTTGAGAGAGTGAAAACCCCGGCAATTTGTTTCCAAACCCTCCTTAAGCATCTAGGGTACGGCCAGCACCAGGCTCGGAGCTGAGCAGGCTACAACGCACAAGGCCTGAAGTCGCCGACCAGGGTGCCCCATCTGGCTGGGCAACAAGTGTGTTGCTCAAGGCAGCAGGGGAGCAACATGGGCCCAGAATGTGCTGGGTGGTGGTAAAGGCCACACACCACTGGAAGGAACTAACCCTGTGCAGTCGGGGAGCAGGGAGGGCTCCGGGAAGGGGTGACCTTGTGCAGAACTGTAGCTGGTGGGAGGAACAGGATCACCCCCAAGCACATTCTCCAAATCGGTGCATTTTTAGCAGCCTGAGGCTAGTGGAATGGATGAAAAGGCTGGCCACAACATTGAAGGAGAAACCAGACCTGGAACTTGGCCTTCTGGCTCCAGATCTGTGCTTTCAAGCCCTCTGTCATCCTGCTGCTCAGACAGGAAAGGCCTGGAGATTATGACCGCCCTGGAAGGGGCTACACCAAGAGGCTGGCTCTGTGACCCATGCAGGTCTGTGTGATCCCCAAGAGCAGGGGCTCATGATGGGGGTCCCACCCCTAATAGGTATCCAGTAAACAGGGCAGACAGATGAAGGAGTTGGAGAGTTTGAAACCAGAGTGTGAGAGGATGAGGGGTTATTTCAGATGTGGCAGGCAAGAACCAGCCATCCAAGCCCCAGACTTTCCCCAGTCCCAGTGGCATGGCCCAAGAGAGAGTCCTTGATGGCCTAGAGCCCCAGGGGCTGGTGGTGGGAGGCTGGGACAGACAGGGAGGATTCTGGAATGCATTTCACAGACCATCAGAGAGGGGAGAAGGATCTGCAGGCCAGGGCAGAAGCCAGGACCTCCCAGTCCCAACTCCCACTGCTGTGGGGCCACACTCACCTTGGGGGCGTCCAGGCAGTACTGCGGGACGTGATGCTCCAAGGCAGCACCATAGCTGTGGCCTCGTGCCCGGAGTGTCAGGCACCAGGAGGGACACACAGTGCAGTTCTCCTCGATATTACTGAAGCTCTGCAGGACCTGCAGCGGGGCCAGATCCATGGACAAGCTCAGAGTCCTGTGTCGGGCCCTGTGCGGCACCCCAGCTTGCCCCCTGCACTGCAGGAATCCTACACTGGGCACAGAAGGGAGGGGCTCCCAACTCATAACAGCCCCTCCTGCTGTCCACAAGGCACCCCCGCACCCCCACTGAGCACGCAGCAACCACTCTTTAATCCTCCCAACAGCCTGAGGACATCCTGTAGGAATGTGCCCAGAGGAGCGCTGGCCAATAGAAATATAATGAGAGCCACAAATGCAAGCCACAGACAAAACTTTAAACTTTCTAACAGCCACATTAAAAAGTGAAACACATGAAATAATTTCAATTACATATTTTACTTAACCTAATAAATCTAAAATCTTGTTTCAACATATAATTGATATATAAGTGATCTGTGAGATATTTTGCATTCTTTTCATGCTAAGTCTTCAAAATCCAGAGGGTCTCCTACCCTTACAGCGCATCTCAACTTAGACTGGTCACATTTCAAGTGCTTGGTGGCCCTCTGTGGCTGTTGGCTGCTGGATAGGACAGTGCAGGGCTAGACATGTAACCTGAAAACCTGAGGGGCTCAGCCTCAGCCGAGGCAGGGGTCCATAACCCCATTCCTCCAGGCTTCCACATTTTACTGCCAAGGTATTAGAACAGAGGCAATTAAAGACTCAGCTGTGGAATGCCTTCTGGAATGTTTGGGCATGACCCCAAGTTTATAGGTCAAAAGACCAGGGCTCAGAGACATTAGGGGGCTTGCCTAGGGACTCTAATCTAGACTGTACTGCTCAACCCTTTTCCCGGCCACCCGGCTGGGAAAGAACAGCAGGGTGGGCAGAGCTGAGAAGGGAGGGAAGGGCAGGACCAGCTGGAGAGGAGGAGAGAGTGATGCACATCTGGGACTGAGGCTGGGCTGGGGTTAGCCTGTGCTCCCAGTTTCCTGGTCAAGGGAAGCTGTGCTAGAAACTCCTCCCCAACACACCTAATTACCTGGGGTAATTCCCACTTCAAGGACTGGAAGAGAAGCCAGGAGCCCTTGCACACAAAAATTTTCCCAAGGGCTTGACCTCAGCTCAGTTCTCCTGAAGAGGGTAGGAGATTATGACTGAATGAGTCATAATCACATAGGCCAAGGAACCACTCAGCCAAGGCAGGCCCTGAGGCTGGGAGAAGACAAACTAGGAAGGCCACTGTCCAGCCAAGAAGACAAGGAGAAGAGCCTGGCATGGAGAGGAGAGATCCTACAGCACCCCGTCCTGTCTGCCTGCACACACCTTATAGAGAGCGAAGGCTTCGAGCTCTACCATGTAGAGGCAGTTTGGGTGAGGCGGCCTGAAGTGTAGGCGCATGGCCATGGACTTGAGCGGGGGCACATCGCAGGTTTCTGGGGTCACCCAGAAGGGGCAGTCAGACCTGTGTGTCCAGACCACAGTGATCTTGCCCTTGGTGTGGTTCATCAGGCACAGTGGGACAGGGTTGGGTTCCTCAGGTCCGGGGCAGGCACCAAAATCCACCTCAAAAGGCTCCATGCTGACGGGAGGAGGGAAGATGGCCAAGTCTCTGGTGCCATCGAAGAAGTACTCAGTCATGGGGGGGATGAGGGGACACTGCAGGGCTGGCATGTCCTCCCAGTCCTGGTGGGGAGAGACGGGTTGGTGGGGGCCTAGCTGCCATTCCTCCTGCATGCCCCTCATCCGTATGTTTCTTTCTGGAAAAAGCTACAAGAACTCCATACAGGTCACCCCCACAGCGCTCTGGGGGCACAGGACTGCCCAAGAACTGCTAGAGAAGGGGGCAGGAACCTGGGAGGGTAGCCTGGCCCCCAGGGCCCAGTGGGGTCCATCGAACCTCCGTGGGAATCACGAGGGCCCCGTCTTTATCCTGCTTCAGCTTCTTCTCGCTCAGCATGAGGCCCAGGATGTCAGGGGGGTAGAGCGTCAGGCCCCGCACCAGGTGTGTGCGGTACCAAGCGAGGTGCTGAGGCCTCAGGATGGCCGGCTTGGTGCTGTCCGAGTGGCAGGTCCCGATCAGGTCCAGGAACAGTGGGTCCTGTGACATTTGTCCATGTGAGGCTAGATTTCAGCCCCGACTCATCACCTTGGCCAGGTGCCAGGCAGTCAGGGCAGAGTCTGAACGATCTTGCCCTGGGCGTGGATTGGGGAGCTCACTTTGAGGCTCCTGGCTCTGCACAGTCACCCTTCTCCCTGGCAACAGCAGCAAAGTCCTTGGGCTGGAGCAGGCAGGGCAGCCCAGGCACACCCACCTAGCTCAGAGTAAACTTCACATGCCTCTGGCCATGTTGTGGCTCCAAAGACCAGGCTGGGGCCCTGGAGGAGACGATCCAGGCAGACAGCCCCAGAAGTTTCAGAATCCAGAGGTGAGCACCAGGCATTGTCATTATCATGGGGCCTCAGATTGACCCCTCCAGCTCCCAGGGAAGCCCCTCTTCGCCTCCTCCCCCACCACTCACCTGATGGTGGATGAGACAGGCCACCCGCCGATAGTAGATGATGGGGTGAGTGGGCTGGAAGGCGCAGAGCAGGGTCAGGGAGGCCCTGCCCACCAGGGTCCCGAAGGTCGGTCTGATGCTGAAGACGCTTTCCTGGCAGTCAATGGCGAACTGGAAGTGAGCCACACAGTCTGATTTGTTCTCAATCCGCAAGGACTGCTCTGAGCACTCTCCGAGGTTGACCCAGCTGAAATTGATGCAGGGGTGCTGCAGGGACACATCAGGACCTGGGCATAGGAGAAGGGGTTCCTGTGAGCAGGTCCTGCCACCTGGGCAGGGCTGGAGGATCAGCCTCCCCAAGGGTGTCTCAGAAAGGGTCCCACGGATGGGAGGGGTTGCTGCCTGGAGACAGAAGGCTGGGCCAGGAAGGCTGGGGGCCCCAGCAGCCTGAGCAGACCTCCAGGTCACCAGGAGTGAGGGCAGGCACATGATCTCCAGGTGTCCTCACTGAGTCCTCACTGAGCCCACCAGGGGGCAGCAGACACCGAGGCTGAAGGGCAAGGAGGCCCTGACTCCAGGCAGGCAAGGAGCATTTCCCAACCCTAAGCGTGGGCTGCTCCTGGGGTTGCCAGTACCTCTACAGAAACCAACGACCTTGAGCAAGGTTTGGGAGGCACAACCAGAGGGTACAACTGACAAGTAGTCAATAGTTTTGACGTCCAAGGTCTCGGGGTGAAAAAACACCGACACGTATTTCTTCTTTCCTGGGAGGACGACGCCGTAGGCTGTGGGGCATGAGAAGGCCTGGTCTTTGGTTGGCATGTCTCGGGCCACTTCAATCCTGAAAGGGGCACTCATCTGTGGGGCCAGGTGAAGACAGGAGGGGTCAGGTCACAGGGTGGGCCAGTTTGTCATTACCAAGGTGCCTCGTTGAGGGGGTGAGGGCAGCTGGCGTCGTCTGGCCTGTGCCTCACTTGTCAGCTTCGGGCATGGGTGACGCTGCCTCCACCAGGAGGGAGGAAGGGGCCACGCCCTGTGCCCTTTACTGGAACCGAACAGAGGGGTGCCTTCCCCCCACCAAAGGCACCATAAACGCTAGCTATGGCTCTACGGTCAGGACAGTCCTGGGGCTGCTCTTAGGATTGATCTGGAGGACTGGGGACACCCTAGCCCAGCCCCCCAGCTGAGGGGACAGGGGGACACTTGTCGGCACATATGTGTATCAACAGACATGAGTTATGTGAGGCCTGGAGCCAAAGGTGTAGAGAGAAAGGGGGGCATTCTGTATAGGGGTGGGATTCAGGAGCACCCAGCCCCGTGGTCCCGAGTCCTGCCCCAAGCCCCGCACAGCCACAGGATGCGTACCGCCGACGGGTTGTACAGCCTGATCTGCCTCTCGGCGGAGCAGCCCACAGCCACAGAGCCGAAGTGCAGCACCTTCTGGAAGCCCTCAACGTCCTGGTCCTCTGGCTGCTTCTGCTTTATGCTCACCAGCAGCTGGGCACACTTGCCTGTGGTGGGGATGGTGGGGTGGAGGCTCCTGGGGAAAAACCCACCAGGGCCTCCGCGGCCCCAGCTGAATAGCCCTCACTGAAGATGGCAGGTGTTCCCAGGGAAATACTGGCCTATGACAGACACCAAGGAAGGCAAAGAAAAGGCAAAGCCTGTAGGCCTTGGGCGGGGGAGGGCAGGGGGATGGAGGGCTTGGAGGAGGTCCCATGGGGGCCAGGCCCCAGGAAGAAGGTGGGGTAGGGGGCACACGGTGCAGCAGACCCAGGAAGGTTCAGCAGATGGGCTCCGGGGAACAGGTGAGAGGCGGAGCCTCACCTGTAGCCTGCAGCTGGATGCTGCTCTTCTGCTTGCTGCCCTCCCCATACCAGCACGTGGCCTGGACTTTGGAGATGACAGCCATAAGAGGCTGAAAGGTCACCTTGATCCGGCAAGCCTGGCCTGGCTCCAGCAGCCCCGTGGTGGGCAGCATTTGGAATGGGCTTGAGAATTCCCAAGCGAAGAAGGTGGGCAGGTCCCTGGAGGGAGGGGCAAGTCAGGGACACTGGGCTCCTTGTGACCACTGCCCCTGCTTTAGAAAGGTAGACACTGGGCAGCGCTCTTTACTCCGCCTTCCCCTTTCCCCACCAGACACGTCTGTCTCTCTTACCCCAGGTACCCTCATCACTGCTCTTGCTCTTCCTACCTCTGAGCCTCAGCCACTCCCCTCACCCCACATTGTCCAGGCAGAACCAGGCCTCGGCCATGTCCCCCACGGCACACAAAGGCAACTGCAGGGACGGTGGGCAGATCAGACTGTGGCGAGGCAGGGCGGCCCTCAGGTCCACACAGAACGTTCCCTCCGCCTTCTCGAACCAAAGTTGGTCCATGTACTCCTTCTGCAGTGCGGGGGTGGAGGCAGAGGCAGTCCTATCAGTGGTACCTGGGCGGTACTCAGGGGTCACCCGCCAACACAACCATTGAGGGGCGGGCTAGGCTGTGGCCCCCCATCTCAGTCTCCGAGGAGGGGATCTGTTATCTGTACTCTACCGCTGTCTCGGTCTCAGAGATATGGGGCCTCTTCTGTGGGGAACAAAGTATTTAGGAGGAACATTCTTGAGAGCAGGAAGAAACCAAGGAATCTGGGGCTTTCTGATGACCAGTTCAGTAGCACAGCTAACATCCAACTGGAAACCCCATCTGTCTAATGAGTTTAGGATCTGAGCCTCTCCAGGGCTTCCCAAGTTGGACTTCTGCTACAGTTGGCAGGATGTGTGCATGGATGGGGGTTGGGGGAGCACGCCGCTTGTTGCTCTGTCAGTTCCAAGGTCATGGTGCATGTGTCCTTCATTGCCCTGCTCCTCGCTGGGGCCTTACCTCCTCCAGAGGGCGGAAGATGATGGGGAGCGTGAGGGTTATGCCTGGGCTCAGGAGGATGGGCTGTGGGATGACCGTGAAGAAGAACTTGGTCTTGGGGGGCCTGTAGGAAAGATCCAGAAGACAAGCATTTCAGGGTCAGGGCTCAGAAAACTAGATGTGACAGAGAGATCAGGGAAGACCCTGGAAAGCTGAGCAGGCTTAAGTCCTTGAGACCATAAAGGGAAAAACACGGGGTCTCTATCACAGGAGGACCTGTCTCCTTCATCTTGCTATTCTTTTTTTTTTTTTTTTTTTAAGATTCTATTTGCTTTTAGAGAGAGGGGAAGGGAGGGAGAAAGAGAGGGAGAGAAATGTCAATGTGTGAGAGTCTCGCTCACCCCCAACTGGGGACCTGGCCTGCAACCCAGGCATGTGCCCTGACTGAGAATCAAACTGGCGACCTCTCAGTTCAGTCCGGCACCCAATCCACTGAGCCACACCAGCCAGGGTCGCATCTTGCTATTATTGTTACAGACCTTCACTTTAAGATGTCAGAACCCCACCCGAAAAGATATAGGCCCAAGGGAGCAGCACTTGTATCTCTGATGCCCATGGTGGTCATGGCAACGGAGATGGGGAAGGCTGCCCTGATTTAACCAAATCCCTGACGGAAACTAAGGTGGGAACAAAGGTACTGGGGATGCCTTCCCAAACAGAGACCTCAACAGAGCTATAGTGTTCCAGGGTGGGTCCCAACTATAGATGCTGCAGCCTTTAAGAATATTCATAAGGTGATATTGGCAGCAACTCTATGCCAACAAATGTTTAAGTTTAGATGAATGTTTTACATTCTTAGGCAAGCATAACTTACCAAAACTGATGCAAGAATTATACAATAAAATGTTTGGCCACCCTCACTAAAATCATAAAATAAATTGTATAAGTAGTCAAAAATCTTCCCATAAAGAAAATACTAGGTTGGATGGCTTCACAACAAGTCCTACTGAGCACTGATAAAAAATAATTCCAGCCTTATCTCCCTAATAATATAAGACAAGAAAACACTCCCCAACATATTCTAAGAATCCATTATAACCTGGCCAAGGCAGAAGAAAAATGAAAAATTACAGACTGATATCACCCCATGAACAAAATAGTAGCAACAAAATATTAGACCTTAGCAATGTATAGAAAAAATACTCAATCATGACCAAGTTGGGCTTATTCTAGGTATACACGTAGGAAAAAAAAAAAATCAACGTAATCTACCATATTAACAAATTAATAGAAAAATCAAATAATTATCTAAATTTAAAATTATTAAATAAATCAACATATGATTATGAGAAAAATCCTTGGCAACCTAGGAATAGAAGGGAACGTCCTTAACCTGGTAAACTCTAAGGAAAAAACTGCAGGAAACATCCAAATTAATGATGAAACATTGGAATTTTCACTTTTGACATCATGAACATGACGATGCCTTCTCTAACCACTGCTGTTCAACACTTCCCTATCCAACAGTGCCGTAAGGAAAGACAATGAATATGTATAAGGATTGGAAAGAAAGGGGAAAAAAAGTGTCATTTCCATATAAAATGTGAATATGTCCATGGAAAAAATAATTAACAAATAAATTATTAGAATTAATGAGACGATATACCAAGGTTGCTGGACACAAGGTTATGCACAAAACATTCATATTTTTAAAAATTATTTTCTAAAAAAGTAGGAGCCCTGACTGGTGTGGTCCAGTGGACTGAGCACCTGTCTGCAAACCAAAAGACTGCAGGTTCGATTTCCCATCAAGGCACATGCCTGGGTTGTGGGTCAGATCCCCAGTTTGGGGTGTGCGAGAGGCAACCAATCTATACTGTATTTCTCTCGCACATCGATGTTTCTCTCCCTCTCTAAAAATAAATAAAATAAAATATTATAAATAAATAAGTAGGAACAAGCAGAAAATGAAACAACTTTAAAAGATATCATATACAATGTCATCAAAATCATAAAATACGAACCCTTTTTTTCTAGACTTCTGGCCAAGATGGAGCCTAGACAGACATGCTGCATCTCACTCCACAACTAAGAAGGAATACAACTACCTCAAAACTAGAGACAACCAGAAGCTCCAGAAAATCGAGCTGCATGGAAGTCCAGCAAACAAAGATATAAAGAAGAAATACTCATCCAGACAGGTAGGAGGGGAGAAGCCGGGGTGGAGAAGACATACTGTGGTGGCGGCAGCAGTGGTTGGCAGTGGCAGGCTGCTGGAAAGCACAGTCACACATTTTTAAAAATTGGGAGGGACACCTGGGGAGCGCTCCCAGCACCAGACCAGACCACGCAGCTCGAGGTCCCAGTGCCGGTGAAAATAAAGCCTCATTGCTTCTGACTGTGCAAACCAGTAGGGGTTGGGGCAGAAGAGGAAACAGCTGGTCTCTCAGCAGAATCTGCTTGTTTGGAGGGCCTCCATGGTCCTAGAATGTCCACAGACCCACTCACTCTGGGAACGACAGCCAGGGCAACAAACAGAGAGGTGCCAGTCCCATACAAAGTGGGAGAACTGCCTGGAAGAAAGGTGAGTGCTGATCAGGCAACATTGTTCCCTCTTGGACCCCTCCCCCACATATAGTGCCACAACGTGGTGAAACAGGTCACCCTGTTCTAACGAGAAAACATAAGGCTCTGCCCCTTAAACGTAAGAGGAACGACAGCTCTACCTAAGACACACAGGCAAACAAACACAAGAGCCTGTCAAGATGAGAAGACAGAGAAGTATGGCCCAAAAGGGGGAGACCTAAGCGATGAGGAGATAGCCTACCTAAAAAATGAGATAGCCAACCTAACAGACACAGAATTTCAAACACTGGTGATAAAGATGCTCACAGGCTTGACAGATATGCTTAAGTATGGCAAACGCATAAGGGAAGAAGTGAAGGTTATTCTAAATGAAACGAAGGAAAATCCACACAAAACCAATGGTGAAGGGGAGGAAACTGGGGTTCAAATCAATGATTTGGAACATAAGGAGGAAAACAAGAGTCAACCAGTACAGAATAAGGAAACAAGAATTGAAAAAAATGAGGAGAGGCTTAGGAACCTCTGGAACAACTTTAAACATGCCAACATCCAAATCATAAGGGTGCCAGAAGGAGAAGAGAAAGAGCAAGAAATTGAAAACTTATGTGAGAAAAGAATGACGGAAAACTCCCCATATTTGGTGAAGGAAATAGACATACAAGTCCAGGAAGCACAGAGAGTCCCAAACAAGCTAGACCCAAAAAGGATCACACCAAGACACATCATAATGAAAATACCAAAGGTTAAAGATAGAATCTTAAAAGTAGCAAGAGAAAAGCAGAGAGTTACCTACAAAGGGGTGCCTATAAGACTATCAGCTGATTTCTCAAAAGAAACTTTGCAGGCAAGAATTACTCAACCAAGATTACTCTATCCAGCAAAACTATCATTTAGAATGGAAGGGCAGATGAAGTGCTTCCCAGACAAGGTAAAGCTAAAGGAGTTCATCATCACCAAGCCGTTACTATATGAAATGTCAAAGGGACTTACTTAAGAAAAAGAAGATCAAAATTATGAAGATTGAAATGACAACAAACTCACAACTATCAACAACTGAATCTAAAAAATAAGAACAAAATCCAACTAAGCAAATCAGAATAAGAACAGAATCATAGGTATGGGGATCATTCAGACAGTTATCAGTTGGGAGGGGGAAGGGAGAGAAATGGGGAAATGATGCAGGGATTAAGAAGCATAATTGGTAAATACAAACTAGACAGAAGTTAAGAATAATATAGGAAATGGTGAAGCCAAAGAACATATATGCATGACCCATGGACATGAACTAAGGGGGGGGTGGGATTGCTGCAGGGAAGGGGGTACTGGGCAGAGGGGAGCAAAGGGGAAAAAATGGAAACTACTGTAACAACATAATCAATAAAATATACTTTAAAAAACATAAAATACGTAGAAATAAAGTTAACTTAAAATTTGTAAGATGTCTGTGGGGAAAATTTTACACTTTTTTGAAAGATATGAAAAAAGACCTAAATAAATATAAAGATGCACATGAATTGGAAAACTCAATTTGTAATGTCACTTCTCCTGAAATTTTCTATAGATTCAATTAAGTCCCAATCAAGATCTCAAAAAGTTTTTATGTGTAGGTGTGATAAGCCCATTTGAAAATTTACGTGAAAGTTCAAAAGGCCAAGAATAGCCAAGACAATTGAATAAGAGTGAAGCTGGAGGTCTAACGCTACTAGATACCAAGATATAATTAATTCAGGATAGTATTGGCCCAGGGAGAGACAAGCAGATCAAGGGAACAAGACAGTTCAGAAATGGATCCACTCTTCATATATGGACACTTGACATACATCAGTGCTGGGGGAGATCATGAGGGAATGTATGAATTTTTCAGTAAATGGCGTTGGGACACTTGGACATTTGATTGGAGGAAAAAAAAAAGTCATCAGATCCCGACTTCAAACCATTAAAAAAAAAAAATCAATTCCATATAGATAAAAGACTAATATGAAAGGAAAAACCATCAACTCCATAGAGGATAACTACAGGAGAATATCATCATGATCTGTATGGAGTAAAGATGGATTTCTTAAACAAAATACAAAAAATCATCAAAAGCATCAACCGTAAAAGAAAAAGATTGATACATTTGATTTGTTTGAAATTAAAAACTTCTATTCTTCAAATGACATGATAAAGAGAGAAGAAGACCAGCCACAGGGTGGGAGAAGATAATTACAACACATAACTGACACAGGATTATTATCCATGTCGAAAACTACTATTTAAAAACAGACAATTTAATGGAAAAATGGGCACAGACTTAAACAGGAATTTCACAAATGAAATGGTCAATAATATATGACAAAACACTCAACTGTATTAGTAATCAGGGAAAAGAGAATTTAAAATCACAACAAATTACCATTACTAGCAAAAAAATATTTTTTTTTTCCTGACAATAGCAATTGTTTGTAAAAATGTGGAGAGATGGAACTCTCATAGGTAGCTGGTGGGAATACAAATGATACAAGTACTTTGGAAAATAGTTTGGCTTTATGTACAAAAAGTAAACATACATGTTCTAAGTCACAGCAATTCTTATGTATCTACGCTAGAAAAACTCTGTACCTATGCAACCAGAGTTGTATATATGAATGATGATAATGGTCTCAAACCGGAAACAACCCAAATGTCCCTCAACAGAAGAATGGATGAATACATTGTATAATAATACTGTATAAGCATACACTGGACTATTATACTGCAATGAAAAAGGATGCACTATAGCTGCACATGGATGAGTCTTACAAACATAACTGAGCAAAATAAAAGTGTTAAAAAGTATACCATGTTATTTCATTTATATCAAGTTCATAAAAAGGTAAAATTAAACTGAATCATTTAGGGATGCAAACACAGGTGGTAAATCCATTTGAGGAAAGCGAAGAAATCATTATAATGAAAATCAGGATAATGGTTTTACCTTTACGGGTAGGGAAGGTGTTTCAATAGGGAAGAGACACATAATGAGAGAAGGTGAGCTTTGGACACTGTTATTCCATTACTTAATCTGGTCACATAGGTTCTACTTTTGATCATTATTCAAACTACACATGTTTTATACACTCTTCTATATTTATGACATTTTTAAAGTTGTTTTTTTTTTAAGTCTCTGCTTGAGGGCTCAGAGGCTGGGTCTCTGACTCTTCATACTCATACCTGTATTTCATCTTCTGGATTTTCAAGGATAGATTTTTCAGAACCAGATTCTTGGTGATCTCCTTCCCTAGCTCCCAGCCTTTCCATAGCAGCTCCTCAGCCACCTCAATGCCCCAGATGACCCTCTTCTTCACTTTGTCCTGATTCTTTGAGAAGCACATCTGAGGGCCCATGGAGCTGGTTGGCTGTTCAGGTGGCAGAGAAAGAAGGATGAATTATTGGGGTGGGATTCAAAAAACCAGAGTACAGAAAATAATTCATTACACTTCAACGTTGGGGGATGATCTGGAGAGAGAAGGTAGGGGGCAGGCAGGCCCTGGAATCAGATATTACCTCCTCCAAGGTCACTGGAATGGTTTTCCAACTGGATTCCCGGTGACCTTGCCCCTAAAGCCTTCCCTGGGCCACCGTATCTGGCCATTCTGTCTGGCACACTGAGCAGTCTTAGCTGGCCTATTCTGTGCCTCAGTACACCCTTAGATACCACTCCCGTCAGATGCTGCCTTTTCCTCCTCTTCCTCCCTATCCTACCCTTCACTACAGAAGCCTCTCCAAGCTGGAGCAGTCTATCCCAGTCACTTTTCCAGACCACAGTGATCTCCACCATTCCCTCTCCTCCTTCAACTGGCTGAGGGAGCAGAGGAAGGAGCCAATTTACCTGCAACCAACCCCCATCTTGTGCCCTGACTTTGGGGTCACTCCAAGCACTGCTCCTGATGATGCTAGAGGTACCATGTGCCAACGCTGTCTGTTTATAAAGGAAAATCCTTTTGTGGGCTGACCCCTAACTTCTATCTACTTGAGGATGGAAAGGAACGGAAAACCCCCTGTAGTGCAAGGTGGAAGGAGGATGAACCAGGTGCCTCTTCCTGCCATAGTCCTTGGTATGAAGGCTCAACTCATTGCTATTTTATTTGATCTTTGACCAAATATTGCTTTTATATTGTTACATAGCATAAGGATGTATTTATCTGTTCAACAAATATTTGTTGACTACCTATTATGAGCCAGACACTGAGCGAGGTGCCAAGACTACAATAGTGAACAAGACTGACAAGTCCCTCCTCTCTTGGAGGTTACACTCTCAATGTCAATATTTACAGCGTGTCCAATGGCCAATATAGCATTTTCTTTCCCGATTTGCCCAGGGAGAAAAGGTGACATGGGTAATGTATTATAAATACCAGTAGGTGCATCAGTCAAGTCCAACGAGGAAAACAGAAGCCACTCTGGGTATTTAAAACAAGGAATTTAATGCACAACCAGGGGATAGTGAAGCAACCCCAAAGTCAGCAACATCAAGAAGCTGCACCACACCTACGTTAAAGGAGGGGTTCTCAGAGCCCAGAGGCCTGTCTGGTGGGGACTGGAGTCACAGGGAGATGCAACTGCTTTTGGAGACACTGCCAAAAGCAGAGAGGAAGGGAAATACCCTGGCTTCTCCCCCACTCCCACTTTGCAGTCTCCTGCTTGAGGAGAGCAGGGAAGGGCAGTGAGTGAATCCGAGGGCAAACAGGCCTGGAATGGCACCAATGGAGGGGTGAGATGACCCCTGGTCCACAGGGAAGCAAGTGCAACCACCGTCACATCTAAGGAGACTTGAGAATCCACAAACACAGACACACACTGCACCAAATACAAAGCCACCTCCCCACAGTCATACCCCTGCTCCTGCACCATCACAGAGAGAGAATCCTAAGAGCTGCAAAAAAAGTAGTCAACATCCACCCTGGCTGGTGCAGCTCCGTGGATTGAGCGCCAGCCTACAAACCAAAGGGTCGCGGGTTTGATTCCCAGTCAGGGCACATGCCTGGGTTGCAGGCCAGGTCCCCAGTTGGGGGGCGCATGAGAGGCAACCACACATCAATGTATCTCTCCCTCTCCTCCCTTCCTTCCCCTCTCTCTAAAAATAAATAAATAAAATCTTAAAAAAGAATGTAACCAACATCCATATATTGGTCAAACACAGAGGCCTAGGGGTCATGACAAGAGGAGCCTTCTGAGGGAAACGAGATCTCCTGGCTACTCTATCAGCCTCCAACTCACATCCCCCCAAGAGTGCACTCCTCCACAGTCACTTGTTGCTACCAACTTCCAGCCAGCTTGGTGCTCCATCTATGCAGGATCTAGTGCTGGCTGTAAACGGGAGAGTCAGGTCCTTTCATATTCCTACCCACCCCCTGCACTGCCTCTCCTCCTCTGGCCCTAGCCCTGCTGTACCCTGCCCACCCCACCCCTGGCCTGGACGTGTGCTCACATGGGCACGGGCGTTGCTGCTGTTGCAGGCATTCATGGCTGCACTGCTGCCAGTGATGGTGGGCACAGCCATTGTGGTGGCACTCAGGCCTGATCCAGAGGTCATGGTCTAGTTCCTGTTGTCCCGTGTCCTTGTGATGGGGCTTGGAGCTGCCTGGATGAGCAGCAGGTGCCTGGAACAGAAGCCTCAGGGGAGCACTCTGGCTAAGTCAGGAGTTCCTGCCAGAGGAGAGACAGAAGGAACATGGAAAGGAACATGATAACGGCCATTGTTATCACGGAGGAGCACCTGCTTCCCAGCGCCGGTGACAGGTGTGAGGAATGAGCCTGGACGAGAGAGGCAAGCAAGGCCCCTACCTTCAGTTATGAAGCGAACGTTCAAATGGAATCAAAGAAATGCAAGCTGAGGAGAGAGAAGAGGGTCCCAGTCCTTTTCTGCTACTGGATGGCTCTGTAGTTCTACCCTGACTCTTTAATGCCTGTGACTTCAGGGGGTTCCATAGACAGCTCCTGACTCAGGGCTCTGAAAAAGTCTCTGTACAACACATGAAACATCCCAGTGAGTGCACAGAAGAGATGAGAGACGCTGGGGGTAGAAAGCTGGTCCAGGCCAGGGCTGAGGGCTTAGGAGAGTGAGCACTGGTTATGGAGCAAAGGAAGCTGGGTTCCAGCACCTATCTATCTGCCTGGAGTCATTTAAGATGGGCAAGTTTCTCCAAATCCTCGAGCCTCAGTCTACTCGCCTGTAACGTGAGGGTTATGCTGTTTCACAAAGTTGATGTGAAGCTCAAATGAAATCAGGGATTTCAGAAAGCCCTAGATAAACTTATGCTACTATAATTAACAACCCTAACCTCCACACTAGCCTGCACTCGTCGGCAGCCGTCCGTCTCGAGAGACGATGGTGTAGCCTGCACTACTCTTCCAAAAAGACACATTTGCAATCATTGTGAACACACTGGGCAAGGAGGTGTTTTTTAATCCAATTTTCTAATCTCGAGGACTTGAAAAAATATATTATCTGCTTCCAAATTTTCTCATTTTCAACCTAAAAATTCCTAAGGTGACCAGTGGAAAAAGTGGCAGGTCATCGTGTAGGGGTGAGGGACAAAATTACTTAGAGCTGTTCCTCCTTTCTCTTCGGAATCCCCAGTCTGATTGAGCTCGCCCCAGTCTCAGTCCCACGGGAGTCTCTGAAGGACCTAGGGGGAACCCTGGCCACCTTCCCGGAGGAGGTGGTCTCCCGGGGCAGATACCTTCCCTGGCCACTCGCACCGCTCTCTGCGTCCCTGGGATCAACGCTGAAAACTCACACCGCCGCCATGTTGTCATCTCCATAGATACAGGACACACAGTACGCGGCGTCTTCTGGTATCCCAGGGCAACGACGGCAGCCCGAAGGGGTCATGGCTCATAGACGAAGGAAGCGCCGCCCAACTTGAAGGCATCCCCTTGTTTTTTAATTTTTCTGACTTTGCCTGCTAATAGTAACTGGGCTTCTACCAGTTGCAACATGTGGTATGTATAGTCCCTTAGTCGTGCCGTCCCCGCAGTCGTGACTTTAGCTGATGACCAAATTCATAGGAGGCTATTCCATGCACTCTCACCTGAGGGGAGACATTCCTGTTCTTTCCCGACACGGTTTGATGACAGAGGGTCAGGATCTCAAGCGGACCTTCATTCTGTGATTGCAATTGTTCATTTAAGAGAAGCTCTTGGTATCATTTGCACATTGCTTTGCAAAGGGTTTCCTTTTGTTGTTGGAGAGAATGTGTCTTTATTTCCTGGCCCAGCAGAAAACTAAGTCTTTTGAAGGGATATGAAGGTTAATGCAGGACGAAGGCATTGTTATACATACTACGGATTTTTGGAAGCCCTTTGTTTATCATCTGGGTGGGGGGGGTCTCATTTGGTGAAGACTCCTTTGGTAGGTAAAGGCAAAAATCATGGCCAATAAAAGATATTTCACTACACAAGGCCAGTGATGGGGGTGAGTGTTAAGGGGAGAAACCTTAGTGAGTGTAGGGGTAAAGCCAGAAAATAAATTCTTGTTCTGGGAAGGTTAGGGTTTACTTGTGAAAGGTAAAAGACAGACTTTGATGACAAAGTGGCCTGCGTTGGCAGGGGAAATCACATGGCCAGAGGCTGGCTGGACTGGAGGGAGGGGCTGGCCAGCGGGCTCATTAAGTTATGCTAGCACAATTAGGTTTAGAGTTTTTTTTTTTGGCATCAAAGAATGTTGAATTCAGTGAGATTTTCACTGGTTTTAATGTTATTCTCAGAAACTGAGACCTGAAATGTAGACATAATGACTTTTATGCTGTTTGTAGTTTCTGTAACGATTTCCTTTTTGTTTTCCCCTCAGTTCTTTTGACATAATCAGCCTGACTCAGCTGGACCTCTGCTATGCGACCTTTTTGTCTGTTTTTAGGTCAAAAAGAAATAGGGAGCAGTGACTCCAGGGGCAAGGCTTGGTGGTGGCCTCAGGAATCCCAGTGACAAAACCACACCCAGGAGGAATAGTTCATGCTAGAAGCCACGTGACCTTGTGCCTCTTCACTGGGGCAGTTATCCTCCAGAGACCTGCCCCAACCGTGGTGGGTTCTGGACTAAGAATAACGAGAGATTCTTAATAGTGTCAACATAAGGAACATACAAACCTGTGGAGAACTTCTGTGAGTTTATCTGGGCCAAACTGACAGGAAGCAAAATTTCAGCGGATTGAGAAAGTGATCTGGAGAACGGCAGTTTTGCAGCTTATTTTACACGTTAGAATAAAAGGAGGAGATGTACGGAGGTTATGCAGAGTTGGCATGTGGGGAACAAGATAACCCATAGAGGTTCCGCACATGGAGTTGGTGTGTGGGGAACAATGAGGGGTTCTGTGGTCTTATGCTCTAGTGCGGAGGTTGTGCCTGCGGGGTCTGGAAAAGGAGATTACCCTGATATTTCAAAGTAACATGTCTTAGATGCAAAAGAGGCCTGAACTGGACTTTACCGTAAGAGGTGAACAGCATGGAGAGGCAAGGAGCAAGGGGCTGAGCCTAAGGATGGGAAAGGAAACCAGGTTTGCTTCTGAAAACGGCGACTTCTGAACTCATGGGAGATAATGGGTGCTGAATCCTAGTGACGATATTCTTCATGGATCCAAGAAAAACAGTGGGGAGGGGTGCTGTTTAGTTCAAGGTTATGAACAGGGGGAGGGACGAATCAGGAAATTGATGAGGACCAGAATGTAGGAGAAAGGGAGGAAGGAGGATGGGTGGGTAGGAGACGGACTCCAATCCTTCTGGTTGGAAGCTGGGCACGCTCAGTGATCTGGGCTTCAGCACACACAGAAGTGTCTTTTCTAAGCTTTTCCCCCACACATCCACACTATGTACCACTCCCTACGCCCAACTCCCACCACCATGGAATAGAGGAGACTCTGGGCTGGGAAATCAGGCAGATATGGGATTACGTAATCCTGATTCTGCCTCTTACTGGCTATGTGACCTTGAGCAAGTCACAGGACCTCTCTGAGACCCACTTTCCTCATCTGTTACCTGAGGATAATTATCGTAAGGCCCATGTAAGGACTGAGTAATCAGGCATGTGTAAGTTACTTGACACACGGTAGACAGCAATGTCACACACACACACACACACACACACACACACTAAATGGAAAGTCCCTATAAATAAACCACTCATCTGTGCACCCTCCTGTCCTACCGCCTTCCAGCCTCTCTGCTGCACCCTGGAGAGGTGAGAGGTTTCTCTCCTCTCTACATCCTCTGTTTCTCCAAGAAGGAGGTTTCCTTGCTGCCCCAGGGCGGAGAAAGACAAAAGGAGATGCCAGTGACCTGTAGGCCAGATGGCAAGTCAACCCAGTGCCAGAAACTGCAAAACCTCCTCCCACCCTCCTTTCTTCCTCTGCTCCCCTGTCTCCATGTGAAGTGCTGGTTCTGAAATCAGGTCTGCGTCCAAGGCATGACTAATTTACAGGAAGGAGATGAGGAGGTGCATGCTCCCACAGAAGCTCCTGACCTCTGAAATTAGTGAAATAAGTCTTCCAAACCGAGCCTGAGGAGTGGATAATGAGAGAAGGCTGCAGCCAAGAGAGCCACTGGGTGGTTCAAGGCTGGATCGAGGAGCAGGCATGGAGCGCTCTCTGCATTAGAGTGTCATGTTCTCCCAGAGCAGGGGGTGGAGGGGGTGCATTAAGAGATTGATGGCATCTCCAGTCTGAAACAGCTGCCATGGCACCAAACTAGCAGATTTGGGGGCAGACAGCCATATGGCAAGATAATTCAAAGAGAAGGGTTGCATTCTGCCTGGGACCCCCATAGGTTTTTCTGACTCTCCTGTGCCAACTCAACCTCCCTAGGTAACTTTCTCCCTCTATTCATAGTCTCCACAAAAAAGTAGACAGACACACATGTCAACAGTAGGGAGAGGAAGGGAAAAAAAACATGAGTTTTGATCCCAGAAGACTTGGGTTCAGGTCCCAATTCTAGCATTTAGTAGCTGAACAATTTCAAGAAAATTGTTAAATATTCCAGAACCTCACTTTCCTCATCTGTAAAGTGGGGACAAACAGGGACAATATTTAAAAATACTTAACAATTAGTGAAGAACAGACATGACCTATGAGGATGGTCCTTAGAATCAGAACAGGGTAGTGGGAACCCACATTGTGCCAGGCCTTAGCCCTTTAGTGTTGGGTCACTGGGGAGTCTGGGAGTGCAGGGAGGGGGCTGGGAGAGCAGCCACAGCAATGGAGGACTCAATCAGTGATTATTTACTAGCTAGTATCAAAGTATTTCAAGATTTCAATAATCAGTATAGCTATACTGAATAGTATTAGTTGCAAGCCAGACCTAAGGACAAATCCTACCTCACCAGCCACGGTAGACTCTATTATTTATTTCAATCCAAAATTTGAAGTCTTTCGCCCTCTCTTTCCTCCACATCTAAGGGCTCTTTCCTTCTATTCCGAGCAGTGCTGCTTCTCTGTGTAAGCTCTCCCAGCTGTCTTCCCTACACCAACTCCTGCTGGCCCCCTAGCGCCAAGCCTCTCTGGCCAGCACCGTGGACAGCTCCTGCTGACCAGCCCATCCTAGGCCATCCACTTCTGCCTTCTATCTCCTCTTTTCTCACCCACCCAGTACAGAAACCCTGAGGTATGAACTGAATGAGGGACATCCCTGAGAAAACGGGACAGTGGAGTGATTAAGAACAAGCTCTGGAGTAACGAAGGCTGGATTTGAATCCCAACTACACCAGCTTTTAGCTGTAGATCTTGCTCTTTCACTTTTATAAAACCCGACCTCCTGGGCCCTGGCCAGTTAGCTCAGCTGGTTAGAGCATCGCCCCAGTGTGCAAAGTTGCAGATTCAATCCCTGCTCAGGGCACATAAAAGAGTCAACCAATGAATGCATGAACAAGTGGAACAACAAATCGATGTTTCTTTCTCTCTCTCTCTTTCTTCTCCTTTCCTTTCTCTCTAAGAATCAATTTTAAAATTCTCTGTATTAAAAAAAAGGCCCATCCCTGTGGCTCAGTGGATTGGGTGCCAGCCTGAGAACCAAAGGGTCACCAGTTCGATTCCCAGTCAGGGCACATGCCTGGGTTGCGGCCCAGGTCCCCAGTTGCAGGTGCGCAAGAGGCAACCACACATTGATGTTTCTCTCCCTCTCTTTCTCTCTCCCTTCCCCTCTCTAAAATATAAATAAATAAAATCTTAAAAACAAAAAAACAAACAAAAATCCAGTCTCCTCTTTTGTAAACAAGGAAAAGTTTAACAGCTCAAAACTTGTGAGGCTTAAGCAAGATAAAATAAAGAACCTGGAACAGGGCCTGGCTTATGATATGCTCTAAATAAATGAAGAACACCTTTATTCTGTGACTTTCCATTCTAATTCCTCAAATCCTCTCCCAATTCATTTCTGATTAGGACCCTCTCTCAAGTGAAGGAGGCATGGCATGACCCCCAGCTCAGCACAGTTGGCTTCCTTAGAGCATGGAAGTCGGCTGGAGCTTCATGTGTGGTAAAGGAGACCACCTTTGACTGGTCCATGAGGTTCTGTCTTTTAGATTTTTTTAAATTATAAGTTAATTTTAGATGGCCAAAAAGAGTCACAAAAATAGCACAGGAAGTCTCATAAACCCTTCACCCAGCTTTCTTCTCTCAGGTTAACATCTTACACGATCATAGATGATTTATCAAAACTAAGAAACTTGGTACAACAAATAATATTAATGAAAGTATAGAATTTAGTTAGATTTCACAAGTTTGTCCATTAATGTCCTCTTCATGTTTCAGTATCCAATCCAGGATCCCTCCTGGGACATTTCTTGAGGTTCCCTTATCTTGCATGACCTTGACTCTTTTGAAGAGTACTGTCAATTGTTCTGTAAAATTTTCCTCAATCTGGGTTTATTTCTTGTAATAGAGTAATGTGTGCATTATTTAAAAGCAAAGCAGAGAGGTCATTTGCCCTTCTCAGTGTGTCATATCAGTGTTCCAGTATGTTTTATTGGTGATGTTAACTTTGATCACTTGGCTGAAGTGGTGTCTGCCAGGATTCCCCACTGTAAACTTGCTTTTTCCTCTTCTTTATTAGATTTTGATCGTGACCATTTTGTGCTTCTTTAGGATTATGAGTCCAAAACCAAGAAACCTGTCCTCGAGCTAACCATTCCATCCCTATACTCCCAACCACTCCTCAGAGCTACACCCATTTCCTGTTATCTACTTGGTCACTTTCCTTGGCATTTTCTTAAGTTGAGCATTTGGAGGTGTGTGCAGAAACCAGATGCAAACACACCTGGAGTTTATTAAGGCAACAGTGTCCTTTTTAGGTCATTTTTCATGGACTTTTGTCGAGATCCTACAAGTATCTGCTTGCATGAGCGCTCTGGGAAAATGTGGCCAGCAGCTGTCCACAGGAATGTCCAGGTATTTTCTTTCTTTCTGTTTCACAAATTATATATTTTCTAACAGTTTGTTTGCTTTTTTTAAGGATTTTATTTATTCACTTCTTAGGGAGAGGGGAGGGAGGGAGAAAGAGAGGGAGAGAAACATCAATGTGTGAGAGATACATCGATTGGTTGCTTCTCACACGCCCCCAACTGGGGAGCCTGGCCCACAACCCAGGCATGTGCCCTGACTGGAAATCAAACCTGTGACCATTTGGTTTACAGGCTGGCACTCAATCCTCTGAGCTACACCAGCCAGGGCTCCAGCTATTTTCTTCAACATCTAAAATTGGATTTTTAAAATCTCTAATAACACTTACTTTCACGTGGCCAGGCATAACTTCTTGCTAGCCACTAGCCCAGATACATAAGCTTCCTTCCTTCCAGAAGCTCTTCATTCTTTCCAGAGTTTGCTATCATCAGAGATCCTGCCACCAGAGCATTTACATAACATATTTCAGTCAGTTGAGTGTGAAGAGATTTGCTTATCCAGTCCTTTTTCTCTCCATCTCTGTCTGCCCCAAGTTCATCCCAAGTAGTATGTCTTCTCACTCCGCCCCTTTAGATGATAAAGAAGCATCACACCTCTTCCAACCACATGCGAGCTCCATTTTAAAAAGCTTTTTGTGTGAAAGTGTATTAAAGACCCATGGAAAGTCTCAGAAGATGCCTTTATAAGTTCCCAGTCCCTCTTTGCCCTTTATTCTGTTTACTATTGTTGTGTAAGAAATTATTCCAGCCCTGGCTGGTACAGCTCAGTGGATTGAGTCCTGGCCTGTGAACTGAAGGGTCGCCAGTTTGATTCCCAGTCAGGGCACATGCCTGGGTTGCAGACCAGGTCCCCAGTTAGGGGGATACGAGAAGCAACCACACATTGATGTTTCTCTCCCTCTCTTTTTCCCTCCCTTCCCCTCTGTCTAAAAATAAATAAATAAAATCTTTAAAAAAAGAAATTATTCCAAACTTCAAGGTTCCAAACAATTATTTTATTTTGCTTATGCGTCTGTGGGTCAGGAATTCAAAAGGGGCTTGACCAGGCAGCTCTCTTTCATGCAAGTGTGTTCAGACGTTGGCCAGGGCTGCAGCCATTGCGTTGCATGCCCAAGATGGCACCCTCACATGGCTGACAGTTTGTGCTGGCTCTCGGCTGGGCACTCGCTAGGCTGTGGATGAGAACACCAATCTATAGTTGCTCTAGCTTGGCAACCTCAGGGTAGAAACTGGAAGAAGCTACACGGCCTTTTCTAGCCTCAGGAAAGATTCAAGGAGCGAGGAGTATCAAAATAATCATGTACATATTTTTAATATTGCCACTCCCATCAAAATGGGATCCTCTCCCTGGCTGGGGTGGCTCAGTGGATTGAGTGCTGGCCTGTGAGCCAAAGGGTCGCTGGTTCAATTCCCAGTCAGAGCACATGCCTGGGTTGTGGGCCAGATCCCCAGTTGGGGGTGTGTGAGAGGCAATGGATGTTTCTCTCCTCCCTCTCTTTCTCCCTCCTTTCCCCCTTCTCTAAAAATAAATAAATAATATATATATATATATATATATATATATATATATATTTTTTTTTTTTTTTAAAGGGGATCCCCTCATAGCATCTAGAGCATTATTCCTCCAAGACCACTTTCCTAGACAGGTTCTTAACCACCTTCAGCTCCATCAGATCTTTTAGGCTTACGCTGAGAGTGACTTCCTCCCATTCTTCTGGGATAGTGACTCCTCAGTTCCCACGTCCCCCAGTTGCTGCTGCTGGGGACTTGGGTTCTAGTCTGGACTTTGCTACTGTGTGACCATGGGAAAGTGACTTCACCTCTCTGGGCCTTTGAACTTCACCTTTCTGCAAAGTAGGAATTAGGAACACCCTCATTTTGCAGGCTGTTAGAATTTTAAAAGATACTATAAATAGCAGACCTAGTACAATGGGTGCTCCTGGCTGTGGAGTAAATAAATGTGGGCAAGTCCTTTTTTATCTTGGAGACTCGGTTCATTTACCTCTAAAATGGGAATAATTCCCTTATCCTGATTCCTCATCCAGATGAGAGGAGGTCTTAACTAGACTGAGGGAGGGTCAGCTCAGAGGTTAAGGTTTCTGGATCCCAACCTGGTCAAGAGGCACCCTGCATCTTTGCCCATCTAAGGGGGATTTAATGTGAGTGCAAGGCAGCCTGGGTGTGGTTTGGGGCATGAGGGGTGGGGTTGCTATCGGCCTGACCCAGCCTTATCAGGCCTAGGCTGACCACAGCTTGTCCCAGTAGAACAAAGAGACTTTGAGAACCAGGCTGGGGCGTGGGAGGAGGCCAAGTCCCCGGGAGGTGTGGTCCACCCAGGGGGCAGAGAGCATGAGGTGAAGGGAGCTGCTACCACCAACCCTTCCCAGGAAATCCAGGTATGCTGCATACCCCGGCATGTCCCATGCACAAGGCTCTCTCTTGACACCAGGTAAGAAGAGTTGCCTTTTCCCATTGGATCTCCTCTGGGGACGTTTTGCTAAGTTTTTAAATGGAGAGGCACCTACTTCCGGTTTCCACCTTCGGGCTGCAGGTGCTAGAGCAGGCCTGCTTGCCTAAAGGATTGTTGCCTTGGGCCCATCCCTTCCCAGCAGAGCACCACACACTGTCAGAAGCTGTCTGCAGGCAGGCCACACCTTCAGGCTGTGTTGGGGGAGAAGGGGGAATGCAGGCCCATGTGGCCCCAGAAGACCATGCCCAAGGTTATTGAGTCTTTGCAAACATGAGAGAGGAGACTGCAAGGACAACTTGGGGGTAGGCACCTGAAGAGAGGCCTCGGCACAGACAGGCCAGGATCCAGGAGCTGTGGCGCTTGTGTTGAGGGCAGTCTGCTCAGGCTCCTCCAGAGGCCTCACAGCCAAGGTGAAGGGTGCTGGGAGCTGGATCTCAGGCTTAAAAACCTGAAGTTGACTTGGGCCCTTTCCTCACCCTCACTGCTTATCCAGAATGGCTTCAAGTCCTGGTCATTTTCCTCCTAAAATGTCTACAATCCATTACCTTTTTTCTGACCCCCACAGCCACCTTTCAATCCAGAAGTTGGTGAACTTCTTTATGCAATAAATGGACTCCCTGTTTCCAAAGCTACCCTCTCTGGTCTGTCCATACTGCAGCTTGGTGAGCTTTCTGGAACAATCTAATCACAAGTTTCCCCAACCTCAAACCCTTCAGGCATTCACCAAGCCCCAGGACAAAGTCCAAGTGCGTGAAACGCATGACTCTGTATAGTGGAACTCCTGCCCCCCGCTCTCCCTCGGCTTAGCCAAGGCTGCCTGCACTGAAGAGTTTTGTGCTGCTGACCTGCTGGTGGTTCCTGCAAGCCCACAGCCTCACTCAACTCTCCAAGCCTTTGCATGTACTGTGTCCTCGGCCTGGATCCCTTCCTTACTCACCTGCCATGTGAACACCTCCTTACCCTCCCTGCATCATCCTCATCCCCAGGAAGTTTTCCTAGTTGCCAGCCTCCCGGTGGTACTCCAGTAGGCCCTGTGAGGATGTCAGGGACAGCACTTGCCACTTGGCACGGACACCCATCTCCCCGCACTGCTCCCTACCATCCACGTCATTGAGGGCAGAGGCTGCGTCTTTCCCTCACTCTGGCACAGAGCCTGCCACAGGTTGTTTAGTAAACGATGACCGAATGGGTGAGTGAAGATTGCAATCTGGATGCAGCAGTCTTAGGGGCTGAGCATGGGCCCAGGGGAGAGCCAGGCAGTGGGTCAGTGGCTGCCTGGGCCTAGGCTCTATGGTTGACATTTCTCTGGGACTTGGCATTGTGTAGAGGATGGGGCAAGTTGGGTTCTGGAGGGAGGGATTAGGGCCATCACATTGCAGAGGGGAAGGATGACTTTTCAGGCTGTTTCTCCTGTCTCCCTGCTCACACAATCTCCTCAGATCCCAGCTCTGGGTTCCCAGAAAAGCTGCAGGGCCCCACTTCACCCCAAGGTTTGTCTTTTAAGGGATTGAATTAGACAAAGATTTTTCTGAACCTTTGCAGCCTTCTCTGTCAGAGAACAGATTTTTGTTTTTTCCTGAGGAGGCCCATCTAGAACAGAAAGGCCTGAGAACACCAAATGGCTTCATGTCTACAGGGCAGAGTGTACCCAGGGCCAGTAAAAGAGACGGTAACCACCATCATCCACCGTCCCCCACCACCCCCACTGCCAACCAGCTCCATAGGAGAGAATCAATCTCTCTAGTAAAATGCCTACAAGGGAGAAAATGTACAAATGAGTGGACAAGAGTATCTTGACCTTGACCTTTTATGTCTGTCACCATAAACAAATTCATGGACATTCTGATTCTTGTGAGCCTGGTCCATGAGAGTCTGCCAGAGAGGGATGAGTCCACTCTAGATTTTCTAACAAAGCAGATTTCCAGGCCTGCCATGCTAGGTAGATCTTCCAAGTCCACCAAGGGAAAAGCTTGTGGTACAAAATGTGGGCCTTAGGGGGGTGGGGGGAGGGAGAAATGGTAACGGGAAGTCAAATGTATGGTGACGGATGGAAACTAGACTTATGGTGGCGAGCACACTATAGTGTGTACAGATATTGAATTATAGTGCTGTGGAAGTTATGTAATGTTATTAACCAATGTCACCTCAATTTAAAAACAAAACAGTGGGCCTGAGAGCCAGATGCATAGGTTCAAATCCTACTTCTGTCACTTGTTGCATAATCTTGGGCAAGTTTACTTAACTTTCCTTTGCTTCTGTGTTCTCATTTGGGAAGTGGTATAATTATAATATATACTCCATGGGGTTGTTATGAAAATTAAATTAGTTCTACATGTAAAGCACTTAGAACAATGCCTGGCAATGGGGAATCTTCATTAAATGATAGTTCTTATTCATTACAGCCTATGGGGGCCTATTCCCCAGTCCCCCATGACACAGTCCCCAGGACATGAAGTTTTCCTCCATGGAGGTGGGGGATGGGTAGGTAAGAACTGAGCAGTACTCTCTACGGAAGGATAGAACCTGGGCAGTTGGCTCTTCCCAGCATGGGGATCTCATTTGTAGCATACACCAAGTTCCATGGTATAAATTGTTCCACCAACTAGCTCGTGAAATTCCTGAAAATTTAACAAATGAACCACTGAGCCTGGGAATCAGCTAACTTGTAGTGAGCACAGAAAAACCTGCCTTGGGATGAAGAAACCAAGAGAAAATGAAGTAGGGGGTCATCATGTTTTATCAAGAAACTGGGCCTTCTCTAGACTAAACAATGTTTCTCAAAATGTGATCCATGGACCATACACCAGGTTTGGGGTATTTATAAAAGTAAGTTCCTGGGCCTTGCTCTGGATCTATTAAAGCAAAATCTTGGAAGTAGGACCAAGAATAATTTTTAAACACGCTGCCCAGGTGATTCTGAAGTTTGAGCACTGCTAGGTTAAGGAACCCTGACTTACCCAAGAAGTCAGGATGGGCCACATGGCAGGTGTGAATGCTGCAGAATCGTTTCCTGCCATTATCACAGTAGAGAGTTAGAAAGCCAGGCCCCAGGAAAGACTGGGGTAAGCAGGGAAAGCACCTTGGCTAGAGCACAAGAGCTAGTTCTAGACGTGCGGAGTGACTGTGGACTAATTACCCCACCTTTTTCTCTGGCCCCACGTTGGGGTCAGCATGGTCCTGGCCTGGCATAGAGCACAGCTCCCCTTTGGGACTTGACAAAGCTACTGGTGAGAAAGGGCCTGCAGAGGGACTGGGGCACTGGTGGCTTTGTCCTTGGGGGAAGGTGAGCACACTCCTGGATAGGCCCATCCCTGGCTCCAGACTATCTGTATATTTAATTCACTCAGCATCTTGGACTCTGTGGCTCTAACAACTTAAATAATTTTTATTACAAAAGGAAGAAAAGACCAAAACATCCCCAAAATTCTCTCATGGGCTTCCCCCTTGGCGCCAATAAATAAGGTAGGGGAGATTGACCAGAGGAGGGGGTGTGGGTCATGGTTCAGCAGAAGAGGGGCCTTAACCTGGGCAGGGGTGGCAAGAACATCCAGCTCACTTCCCTGGTCCCAGGCACTATGATCACATTGGCTGGAACACAGAACTCTGTCCACTGACAGCAACAGTCTCTGGATGTGTCCCGAGGAGTGTGGTCAGGGAGGAAGGACATGCCTCAGGATGGCCAGGATAGCTGCCCCACTGTGCGACCTTCTCAGTTCTGGGCAGCATTGAGTCCAGCCAGCTCCCTGCTGGCTCCCAGGGAATCTAGCAGCATCAACTGAGGTGCAAGTCCACCAAAGGGGTGCCCAAGACAGATGGAATGGGCTCTCCCCATTGGGGAAGGCAGGTATGAAAAATTGTAGTGAGAGCTAGTTGGGTTGGGACCCACTATGCTAGCTTGGAGGTCTATAGGTTAGAAGGACAGACCACTCCCTTTGCCAGCTGAGCTTGCATCTCTGTCACCACATCAAGATGGTGGTGGGGGACACTAGCATCACCCAGTCAGGTCTCAATGGTATATCTCTGTGGTGGAGGGGAGAGTGGGATCCAGTACCCTATGCTCAGGTCCCTCCCAGAGCCTCCCTGCTGGTAGGGAGGCCTTTGATCCACTTGGGCAGTTCCGGGAGGACAGTGGAGGGATATTTTCAGCTCCCTGGCCCGGCCATCCCCAGTGAGTGGAAGTTGCTCTCTTCCAACAACAGCTGTCCCAGACGGTAGAGCAGCTGGGGGTACCAGTGCACACCTTCCCCCGGGGTCCAGCTGCCCCATGCCGAGCTGTGAAACAGTCTCAGGGGCCAGAAGGCCAAGTGAGCCAGGCGGTGGTCAGCCACAGCTGCGAAGCAGGAGGCCACCACATCCTCTACCACCAGTGTCCCATGCCTCGTTAGTGGGGCATAGGCCCCAAGGGCAATGTGTGTGGAGACAGCTGCCACTCGGGCAGGCTGTAGGCCTGGCACCCCAGCCACCAGCACATACTGCCCGGGCTGCACTTGACTGGCAAATGTGGCCTGGAAGTGGGCTGCTGGTTCTGTGTGATTGTTGGCAGTGAAGAGCAGGTGGGCGGGTGTGAGGGCCAGGCGTCTTGGGGGGTCCTGGGTCTCGATGACCTGGAAGACCCTCAGCCTATCTGGCTCCCGATCCAGGAAAATGAGCACTTCGCTGAAGGTGGGGTTCCCATCCTCCCCCATGGCCAGCACCCGGTCGCCTGGCCTCACGGCTGACAAAGCCACACGTGCCCCGCTCTCCAGGCGCACCTGGGCTCCGGCAGGGAAGCAGCCGCCTGTCTTGGCTGCCGCCGAGTGTTCTGTGGGAAGAAGGGACATGAAGGTGTTATTGCCGCAAAGCTCAGACTCTCAGCGCCCCTCCTGAGCCCAGCTAGAGCTCCTCTTGCTCCCAGAGAGCCTCTGTCACCAAATCTTGGCCCCTCTCCCCACTTTTCATGCAGCCTTGAACTCACTCCAACCCACAATGTGACCTCTGCCCTTCTCCCCAGTCTAATCCTTTGCCAATGAGAGGAGCATATTGCCACTCCAGTGAGTGAGAGGAAAAGGGCCATTTTGAAGCCCAGATGAAGCCCCCCATCTGTTCTCAGTCCTGACAATGTTGTGAAGCAGTCAGAGAGGTCAGGGGTCAGTTGAACCAGGCCATGACTTGACACCCAGAAAGCTGCAGCCTCATGGAGAAGTGAGCTGCTTAGCTCCTCTGGGGTCTAAATGTGCCGTTGTTTCTCACCACTTGATCAGACACTCCCCCCAAATTGCCCTCTCAGACTGACACCCAAAGTTCTGTGCCAGAGCTGGTCCTTGGAGTCTATATGGAAATGAGAGAAGGACCAGCCATGGGGCAAATAGACCCCGATGAAGTCAGGCTCAGTGTCAAGGGTAAAACTGTCTTCAGTTCATGTGCTGGGTCCTTGTGCAGGAATGGGGTGCAGTGGCATCAGTGGTTGGGATGCAGAACATTGTTTAGGAGTCGGAAATAATGAATGGAAGTGACCACTCTGGGAGCCAACACCAGGCCGGTGTTTGCCGGTGAAGGGTGGATGTAACTTGAAGTAGATATGTTGGCAGGAAAGTGCTAAGGGGAAGAGTGGGGTGGGGTCACCACTTGGACCCAGGTGGGGTCAGGAATAGTAAAAAGTGGGCCTGGCCCCAGAGTGCAGGGTCTGCAATTGTGACTGCTGCCTGGTGCCAGCACGGTGGGCTGAGCCTGCAGCTGTGAGGGGCCAGGCTGGCAGCCACACAAGAACCATTTGAAGCATCCATGACTGCGTTCTGTGTGGGTACCCAGGACGCTGACAAGATCTGAGGGGGGTGAAGCCCCCATGCCGGCCAATTCGGATCAACAAGGCGGCAAATCTGGGAAAATCCACTTTATTGAGTCCACTCTGTTTATTCTGGCCCTCATGGCTGGCTTTGCCCCCAAAATGCCCAGCTTCAGGGCCCTGAGGGAGAGATTGGGGACGCCTGCGCCCCCTGGGAGGAGCATCCATAGTGTCCTAAAGAGCCTGACCTGCAGGCCGGTTGTGGGTTCTGAACCTCTGGGCTCTCTCTGGCCCCGACCCCCCCCCCCCTTCTGCACCACGCGGGGTGGGTAATGCTGTCTCTGTCACAGCCTGGCTTCCACATCTGTTCAGCTTGCTCTGTCTTGAATCTCTTGCAGCAGACTCTGTACTGTGGACCTCAAGGTTGGCACCCAGTAGCGCTGGGACAGGGCCCTGTCTCCCTAGGCTCCCGCCATTGACACTACCAGGCACGGGAGGAGCAGGCGGTCACAAGCAGAAGTGGGGAGCGCCGCCGACGTCCTCTTTCCCGGGGTTCCCGCCTCCATCCCCGCACAGGTCTCTTCACCTTCGCGGCCCCAGCGGCCCCTGCGCCGCCTGCCCACGCCCTGCGGCCCCGGCCCCGGGCCCAGTCCCCAGGCAGCGGCTCACCGGACTTGACGGAGCAATGCACGTGGGCCTTCGACTCGTAATACACCCAGTCGAAGCCGGCCTCCACTGCCAAGCGCGCCAGCAGTCCGTACTTATTGCGGTCGCGGTCCGACGTGGTGATGTCCACTGCGCGACCCTCATAGTGCAGCGACTCCTCCGAGTGGTGACCGTCCTCGTCCCAGCCCTCGGTCACCCGCAGCTTCACGCCGGGCCACTGGTTCATCACCGAGATGGCCAGGGAGTTCAGGCGGTCCTTGCAGCGCTGCGAGAGGGAAGCACGGAGTTAGGGGGAGGAGCTGGTCCGCGAGCAGGTGCCGGCGCTGCCTCACTCTACCAGAGCACCTGCTGGAGCTGGGCAAACGGGCAGGGTGCTCTCTCTTAGGAACACGGAGCTTTACCTCGCTTCCTGCCGTTATAACTTCTGTTTGCCCCCCAAGTACCTGGACCGCACTGTGCCGCCACGCATCCAGAGAGCGCGGCAAGCCATACACCCTTGGGGCTCCTTTATCTGATAAGTAGCCCCTCCCTTCTGTACTTTTCCTGCCGCGATGGGGTACCGATTCTTCCATGGACCCGAGTATAGCTTTCCAGCGCCGTGTCCCTCTGTCTCACCTAGGCACGGGAGACCAGGGACGCGGCCTGTTTACCTTGAGGAATGGCAGAGGAGCCGACTGCCTGCGGCTGGCCTGCTAGGCGTGCAAAGCCGGAGACGCCCAGTAGGTGTCATCGTAGCCTCAGGGCTGAGGCCTGGGGACACCGGCCCTGGAGGCACGTCAAGTGCGTAGTCCCAGCTGCGTGGGGTGTACTGGAAGGGAATCCCAGGCCTACCTGGAACCCTTGGGCGCCAGAACGCATTCCTTCTGACACCCTCTTATGTCCAAAACCTGCCCGCACCCCTGCCCGAAATACGGCAGCCCTAGAACCAGAAGTTGGTGGAAAAGTTAGGGCCTGGCTTGTCCTGATGGAGGGCAACGCCGAGGGTCTCCCGCTACAAGGGATTCCCCGGGGTTTATAATCAGGAAACGTCCCCCAGCCCAGAGCCCTCAGTCCCTCTGCGCTGCCCCCATCTGGGAAGAGACCTGAGAAACCCAACCTCTAATCTCAGGGAGCCGGCTCCACACTCTGCCTCAGAGGGTGGGAGTAGAATCGCGTCCTGGGCTCAGGACGGGAGAGATCACCTCTCTATGCTGACTCTCCGCGTGCCTGCAGCCCAAGCGACTCTGCAGTTGACTAGGGTGTGAGGCGACAGGAGAGGGGCCCTTCCACAGTCCTTGGTTGTGAAGCTGGAGGCGCCGCCAGGCTTGGGTGGCCCATGTCTCAACCTACCCCCACCCCTCAGAGCCCGGCCCCACAGACCCTTGGACTCGGTCTCCCAGGAGCCAACAGCAGTTACAACCCAAGGCCCCGGCGTCCTCCAGGCGAGCAGACGAGCTGGGACGCTCATTGCCCAGGGAGGGAGTTCGGAGTGCTCTTGCCTCCAGGATCCTAGCCACCTACGTTCTCTGGCGCGCCCCTGCTCCCCGCCCCTCTCTCCCCCGCCACACCCCCCCTCGGGTCCAGAGCCGGGGCGCGCGCTGTCAATGATTGCCCAGCCCGTGGCCCGGATCCTTATCTGCATTCCTCTGCGCCCAGCCCGTCCCGGCCACCAGCCAACCTTCGCCCCGACGCTGGCCGTCCAGCCCCGGGCACCAGGGCGCATGCTGAGGGCCGAGGTCTAGCTGCTTTTCCTAAAGCACTTAGAACGTGGGCTGCCTGGCTGTGGGGGAAGCCCCGGGAGAGCGCTAAGGAAGAGGACGTAGGTCTCTTCCCTTGCGGACCCGGTTTCAGGGAAGGTTTGCGCCTCCTCTCCAACCCCTCCTTCCCCCCATCCACAGCGCTTGTACTGAGCGAGGGTCCGAGAACGCAGAGACTGGCTTTAGCTCTGCTCTCTGTCTCCCCGGAACCTGGCACCTGAGTACCTCCCTTCCAATCCAACCCGTCACTGCCACCAAGCCCTGGGTTCCCCCAAGATCGATCCCGTAGCCCGAAAGCCCCTGTCCCCTACCCTTCAACAGGCAGCTGCCCCGCTCAGCTCTCCGGTCAGACACGTGCTCTCTCGCCTGGCAAGTTCTCTTTCCCACCTCCACCTTCCTCGCTGTTTTTTAACCCCAGACCCCACCTGGACGCTGCTCCAGGAGGAGGCAGCGCCTCAAACCAAGAGCGCGCCTGGAGGAAAAGCCGTGGGGCCCCCCTATGTCGGGAGCTTCTTCGCCTCGGGGTGCCGAATGGCTTCTAATGGAAAGAGACCCAGCCACGCGGTGGGTTAGGCCTGGAAGGGCCGCGTGGTCCCAGAGGCACAGGAGGCAGCCGGATCGAGGTGCCTCCGGGTGCTGTGCCTGACCCGAGCTGCCAGCGCTCCCGGGCAGAGGGGCGGCGGCCAGCTGGCTGGGCCCGCGGCGCTCAGCAGCAGGGAGCTCTTCTCGCAGCCATCGGCGGGCTCTCGGGTGCCGACACTTCCGCCGGGACCCCTAGCTGTCCCATCTTGGGTATGAGGCAGCTGGGTTTGGCGAGAGGGGCAGGTGTCAGGGGGCGTGCCAGCCAGTCGAGAAAAGGTGCCAGAGGGGCGGGTAGGGCCGGGCAGGTGGCGGTGCTTCGGCGGCGGCGCCCTGGGAGGGCGGGTCGCGCTCACCTGGGTCATGAGGCGGTCGGCGCCCGTGTTCTCCTCGTCCTTGAAGATGATGTCGGGGTTGTAATTGGGGGTGAGCTCCTTGAAGCGCTCCGAGCTGCGCGCGATCTTGCCTTCATAGCGCCCGCTGGCACCCAGGGTCTTCTCGGGCACGTTGGGGCTGAATTGCTTATAGGCGAGTGGCACGAGCTTGCGCGGCGGCCGCCGGCGGCTGCCCACCACCCGGCCCGGCCCGCAGCCCCGCGCCGCCGGCACCAGCAGCAGCAGCAGAAGCAGGCAGAACCGCAGTCGGGGCCGGAGCCGGGCGGGAGACATGGCCGGGAGCCCGGGAGCGCGGCGGGCGAGGGCGCCTGGTGGGCTGATGGGTGGGCGAGTCGACCCGGGCCCTGCGGGGGGCTCAGGCGTCGGGGTGGCTCCGGGGGGCTCCGGGTGGGGGCGCCATGGGCTGCGCGGCGTGGCGCAGGGCCGGCAGGACTCAGGTGCGGGGCGGGGGCCCGGGGCCCTGGCTGGTGGCGGCGAGCTGTCCCCCTCGGCGCCTCGACTCTGAGCTGCCCGGCTCGCCCGCCGCCAATAAATAGGCCGGCCCGTTTGTTTTGGCAACGCGGCGGCGGCGGGGGGCGGCGGACGGCGGGGCTGCGGGCCGCCGGGCTGGGCTGGGCTGGCCGGGCCGGCGGGTTGGCGGGCCCCGCGGTTAGCACCCCGGCCCGGCGGTCAGGCGGCTCGGGCGGAGCGGGAGCTGCTGCCGTCTGCGGCGCAGCTCGGGACCGAGTGAGAGGGGAAATGGAAGAGATCCGGGCTCGGGCCCCGCGCAGACCGCACCCTACCCATGTCCCTGCCTCCTGTGTGCTCGACAGCGAACCTGCAGCAAGGGCAGCACAGCCTCCTCCCCCTCGGGCGGGCGGCCCCCGGCACTAGCCAGCCCTCGTTCCGCTCGCTCCTCCGCCGCGAGTCCGCCCGCCCGCTGCCCTCGGCGCCCCCTGCACTGCCTGAGTTTGCCCTCCCCGCCTGGCCGCGCCCCACCCGCCTTGGCCTCGCCTCTGGGCTCCCCGCGGCTCCGGGGTGCCCCGCCAGGCACAAACCTCCCGGACAGGAGCTGCCACCCCCACAGCGACCGCAACCCACGGCGCGGCCGGACGCGAGGGGCGGGGGGCTGTGGCCGGACCGCACGGCCGCCTACGTTGTCCCCTGCGGGGAAGTAAACCCAAAAGGCAGGAGGCCACTAGTAACCTGGTGCCCCACCCTGGCCCAGGAGACGCTCCCTCTCAGCTTGGTGGAGCTGAATTCTGTATCAAGGCAGTGCAAAACCCACGGCCGGCTTGCCGCCCGCCGGTGCGAAGCTGGGAGTGGGGCGCCCACCTTAGAAGAATCAGTAGGGATTTGAGGGTTGTGAACCCTGTTAAGAGAAGCAAGATGAAATTGCAAAGGGATAGGCCAAGGTGAGGAGAAATGCAGCTAAAATGGTGACGTCAACGGAACACGGGGCTCCCCGTGTTGGCCACCTTAAAGAGGGGCAACACAGATCACAGTGGCAGGGCTTGCTAAGAATGAAAAAGAAAAAGAAAAGAAAATCAAAGCCGATGGTATCCAGGAGTTGCCCAGTAATCACTCTTTTAATTCTACTTTACAAATTAACGAGGACATAAGATATGTAGAGGCAGCTAGAGAAGTAAACATGGGTTGCATGTATTTTAATACGCAAGTGTGTTTAAAAAAACAAAACACAAGAAACTACATATATGATTTGGTTGAGATATAGTCTACATAGTCATTAGCAATAGATTTAAAGGGTGAGAAAGTAAAAGGTTTAAAAACTTTCATTACAAGATTATTAATACGATAGGTACAGTTTTATTGGTACTTGCATGCCCAGTACATGGGAACTATTACATATTATTATAGCAAGTATTCTACTCTCCTCCCACAAATAAATAAACTCACAACCCCAAATGAGCTACGTTAGCCCCATGTTACAAATGAAGAGTTTCTATTTCAGAGAGGATAAGCAACTCACTCCTGGCTGAGGAGCAGGGAGGAATTCAACCCTGGAGTCTGACCCCAGAGCAGATGGGCTGGCTCTCTCTATGCAGCACAGCCTGTGTTGGGGGCTGAGGTGGCTTTACATAGATGTACTCACATTTGCTCTAGATCAATTTTTGTGAACATAAACTGAAAATTGCAAGGGACTCACTCAGGAGAGTGCTTATCTCAAGCACTTCATATTACAGAGAACTGAGGCCCACAACAGGGAATTTAGGAGGGCTCTGCCAGGAGTGGAGTGGTGTATGTCATTTGGAAACAAAATGGATTGTTTCTTTCCTTCCCCCTCCGCTCACACTTCCTCCCTACACCCCATTCTCACATTAGCATTTGGATTCTAGGTCTCAAGTCACACATCACTCTAATGTTGCTTCTTTTCCTTGAAAGCTTTCAGAGTGCTTTAATCTATGTTTTCCAGGGTTCAAGAACTGTCCCTGCAACATCTTCGCACCCTTCTCCTGCTCAGATTTCTGGGACAGACCCCGTGGTCAGGTCCATTCCTCTCCCAATCCGGATAAACAGGAGCTCCGTTTTTACAGAGTTCTAAAGGAGAAAATTCTAGAGGCTTCCATGGTTACCTATCCCAGTCCTTTATAATCATTATCTATACAAGTTTTGCCTCAAGTTTAATCTTCCTTTCTCCCTACTGTCATCTCCTTTCCTCTTTTTCTGGCCTTAGGACTAGGGCCATTGTCCTGCTTATTATCTCATATGCCTGTTCTTGAAGAGTTGTTAGATTCACTTTCAATCTTCTTTTCTCCAAGTGCAAGACTACTTCCTTGGGTCCTCTCAAAGGTTCTAACCTATCATGATTTATTAACATTGCTTTTCTCCTTGGATGTGTACTGGGAGAAGCAGATGGGGCTAACATTAACCAAATCTTTCTCTATGACTGGTGCTTTAAACCCCTAGTAAATCTTCACAATAACCCTTGTACACAGTAAACAGTATCCTCATTTTACAAATCTACAACTCCAGAGCTTTATAAAGTAACTTGCCTGTGATCCCACAGCTAAGATTTGAACCTGGAGATTTTTCACTCTGAAGCTATATATAGTCTTTTCTCAGGACACAATGGTCGTTCAAGAGCTGAAGCTCAAATTTAGATCAGCGTCAGTACAATCTTTTTCAGACGGATAAGAGGGGAGAAATCAGAAGCATCGTAATTTCTACAGTAGTGGCCTTGGAGCACTTTTTATCCAACAGGGGCCTAAGAACCCTGATCATTTCTTGGCTGCCTATGTTCTTAGCTGTTCAGTAGATGAAGGGTAGTTTTTGAGTTGGGCCAATCTCTTAGATCAATCAAATAAAGTCTGGCTCTTTTTCTGGTCACTGTCAGGCTTTTGCTCGCAGGGAAACTGGAGAACAGAGTTGTCCACTCTGGAGGCATCAAAGACCTGGGGTCTGAGCAACAATGACAGAACCTGATCAGGACACCTTACATCTGAGTCCTGGGCCAGTTGGTAAAGTCACTTTTCTTTTCTCACTTTTAGAGCTCTGTATCCTTCTGGAATCTCCATTTTGAAAAGAACAAAGTAAAATCCATTTCTCTGGATAATATGATTTTTTTTGTACACAAGAGCGAAAGTTGGAAAAATAGGTTGGAGGGTAAGGGAGGGAGGAAAATACACCCAGAACCTGAAATTTAACATCTGTTTAGTAGACTGCCATGTTAGTATTTTCAGTCAATCTTGAATTGTAAAGTTATAGTACAAATACAGTGTACTTGTAGTGATATGTTCATAGATATATTCTCTCTCTCTCTCTCTCTCTCTCTCTCTCTCTCTCTCTCTCTCTCTCTCTAGGTCCATACTGCTATATTGAATAGTCTTTTTTCTCCTCATCCTGCTATTTGACTGGATCAATATTGCTTTAAATCCATGGGTGCCGAGCCACAACCAAAGAAGTTTCAGGAATGCAGTCAGTCAGGCATTATCCAGTGGCTCAATGCACAGCAGCAGTGGCCAGTAGAAAGAGCACAAGGCCTGAAGTTGGCAGATCGGTGCCTGAACACTGTCTTTGATACCTACAACCTGAATGGCCTTGGGCAAGTCACTGGACTTCTCTACATTTTAGTTTTCTCACCTATAAAGTGAAAAGATCACCTATGTCCTAGGGTTGTTCAGAGGGTTAAAATACAGGTTGTAAAGTACAAATCTTATGTAAAATTCATTTTTATTCTCTGCTGGGTCCACTAGAGGTAGCTCAGTTCTCTGATTCCTATTACCTGTCTAAGGGGGAATACTTCAGGATGCTCATGTATGTGTGCCCCAAAGCAATAGTGCGGATTAGGAGGCCCTACTTCTTTTTATTAGGGAGCATCTACACCAGTATAATAGTACATAAGGATAGAAAATGCAAACAGAAAAATAGAAGACACAGTGATTGTCCTCTGGGAATTTACTGCTTAAACCTAAAGATAAATCATGAAAATAAAAGGCAGTTACGAAACTATGAATGCCATTTATGAATTACTACAGAATAACGTATTATAACCCAGTTAAAAGGTAAGATGAACTTGATCTAGAAGAGTAGGGAGTTAAGAAATGATCATGTACACCTGAAACAAATATAATATTGAATATGAACTGAAATGGAAAAATGTTTAATTAAAAAAAGAAAGAAACAATGAGCCTGTGGTGAGCTCTCTTAAAAAAATCAGTTTTGAAGGTGGGACAGGAATGACTGAGGAGAATGAAGAAGATCCTCAGAAAAGGGGAGTGGTCCAAGCAAAGATGATGGTACTCGTAACAATGAAGAGCCAAGCTGAATGATCCAATAAAGGCGAAAAACCCTAATATCATCTGATGTGAGCTTGATAAAAACCTTATGAAGTAAAACAAAACAAAACAAGACAAAACAAAAACCTTATGAAGTTGACGCCATTATCTTCACTTCATGAATGAGAATCTGAGGTTCAGAGCTTGTAGGTGGAGAAGTTGGAATTGGAATCCAGGCTTGTTTGACTCCGCAATCATCCAGTTTCTCAGAGAGTGATTCTTAGGACAAGCATGCTGGGTTGTTGACCTTTGTTCAAGTCACTCATTTTCTCTCTAAATCTAGGGGACTCTTCTCTTATCTTCATCTTGGGCTTTTAGGACCTCCGGCTCTATTTGCCTGACCACTTCCCTAACTGGTTGGGAGCACTCTAACTTCTGCTGTGGATTTTTAAGAGGTTAGCAACTCCACCAAATGTCCCATATGCAGAAATGGGATCATGCCTTGTCTTTCAAGCCTCACTCAGATCAGTCCGGAATGCGTTTGGACATCCAATTAGAGCCACTCAAAAACTAACAATGCTTTGAAAGCTAGCTATTGATTAGAAATGGGAATGTCAAGTTACCTTTGCCCAAACAATAAGCTCATTACAAGGCACTTCAGAGAGATCCAAGCATTCAAGGCCTTGCTTTGATGACTTTGAAAGGGGAGGAAAAGGTAGCAGAATTAGTTACAAAGAGAATGTGTTTTCCTCTCATGGCAGAGACTAAAGATTGTGGGAAACTCTTATAGACAGGAAGACATACATATAAATATATTTCTGTATATAGATAATAACATACTTACTAAATAATGGGCTTTATTTCCACCTCAGTGTCTCTGTTTGGGAAGAACTGATTGCTTAAAGAGAATCTTGGAAATCACCAGTCTAGGGAATGTTCAGTAAAGAGGGACAGGAGCACTACTCTTTTAATGCTCAAGTGATGCTCCTGACAGACGTGTCCATGGGTTTTTACTGACCACTGGCACTCTCTCACCAGTCTCTCTTGGTAGAGATAGCCCCCTAAGGATGCGGGGGCTCTGTAGCCAAATAAAGAAGGTATATAGTCACTTGCTTTTTAATAACGTCTCTTCTCAGTTTCCACAAAATGATACATTCATTCTCTTATGGTTGTAGTCAACACAATGATGTATAAGCCCCACTCTCACCTTACACCTGGTTGCTGCAAACAACGAAGATTACATTCATTTACACCCACAAATTTCTAAACCAACTTCAAGATACTGCTGGTGTGAGCAGATGTGTGTATTCGTGTGCATGTGTGAGAGAGATAATCTCTCTTCATTTATTCAATCAACAACTATCTTTGAGCACCTACTAAGTGCCAGGCACTGTTCGAGGTGCTTCGGATGTAAGAGAACAACCAAAACAAAACCCAGGATTCCTGCTCTTGTGGAGCTTTATTCCAGTGGGGAGGTACTGGGGAGACAATTAAACATAAATAGAAAAATAAGTAAAATATATAAGATGTTATAAGGGGATAAGGAAGAACTATGAACACAAAACATAAAGTGGGATAAAAGGACTGGGCATGTAGCCAGCTTGTGGGAAGAGGGTGCAAGGTCAGGGGGCAGGTGGTTCTGCTACACAGGGTGGTCAGCGGAGGCCAGGTGTGACCTAAGCAAAGACCTGAAGAAGTGAGAGGTGAGGGCTTCAACTAAGTGGATAACTCAGGGAAGAGCATTCCAACAGAGAGTACAGCATGGAGCAAAGGCCCTAAAGTGCTTGCATATTAGAGAAATACCAAGGAGACCAGAGTGGTTGAAGATGAAGCTACGGGGGCGGGGGTAGGGGGATTAGAGTAAGCCTGACTTTCTATTTTCTGATTATGAGGGTACTTTTCAAACTTTTTATAAAGCTCAGAGTGAAGATAATGTACGCTTTGAAGGAACTTATGTACTGACATGTAAGTATGGACACAAAATAGTTAAAAGTAAAAGCAGATAACAAAACAGCATTTATACATATGATTCTTTTAAACTTAAAAAAAAGAGATACATAGTCATGGCTCTCACTTTATACTACATACACTTGAAAATTTTTTAGGAAAAAAAATCTATCTTTTTTAATATCATCTTTGGATTACAGGTTTCTTGAAAGCAAGAGCTATGTCTTTGTGGCCAACATAATGTGTGCATGGACATATATATGTAGCATAATGCCCATTGGTGGAGAGCTAGTAAGATATAATATATATATAATGACTTGAGTAAATGCATTTTTACTGTTTCTTGTTGAATATGGATTTTTCTATCTCACCCCCAGCACATTTCCTACAAACCTGTGCCATTCCTTTGAATCCCCTTGTATGACCTGGGGTTTTCCTGTTGAACTTTCCTGTTTGCAGTTCCAGGCTACATGTAACGTAAGGTTTAACTAACCAGGTCGGCTTCTTCATCTCCCCTTTTGATTAGAAAGATGGCGCATTCTCTGAAGCAGAAGCATCAACGGGGGATCATTCTTCTCATTGAGTTTTCCCACTAGTTACTTAAGTTGCTGAACTGTTGAGATGCTTTCCATCATCTTTAGATCATTTCGATGTCAGTTTCATACCTGCTATGATTCCATTTGATGACTGCCGTTATGTTAGTTTTGAGATTCCTATCCAGAAGCATACATACAGCCCTCAGTCTCAATTCCAGGATTTGGATTCCAGATATCTTTCTGGTGGAAAGCTTAGCTCCCACCAAGCAGTTCCTGCTTTACAATGGCTTTGATGAGTGACCCACAGGAGCCATGTCAGTCCCTGAATTAACACATAGCACCCCAGGTGAGAAACATCCAGTGCTCGTTATTGTTCCTCCATCCCCACCCTTTATGAACAGATTGAGTAAGTATAGTTTTGTTTGGCACGGTTGTACTAGTTCATTGTTCAAATCCTAAAAATGCACATACATTTTGACCATTCAATAGTCCACGGTGCTGGAGCTGGGGCCTCGCTGTACTTCACCTCATTGACGGGTGATACTCCAAAAACAGTGTGGCTGCAACTTGTGCCCAGTGCGTCTGGGATGCATGACTGCCCAGTACAAACTCGAAGCCGGCCACTTCACAAGCCGGATGTGTCCTCTGCCTTTTGCTGAACATATCACCGGGTCATCCTTCCCCTTTAGCACCATCCAGACACTGCATCGTTTTTGAGTCACAACGTCACTGTGCAGCGTATCTAGTCCCTCCGTGCCACTATTCTAATCCTGTAAATTATCCTGCCACATTTAATTCAGACTCACTATAGAGAGCAACATAATGGACATTGCCACCACCAGAAAACCACTCCAGTGCAGGCATCAGTATCACCATCGTACATCGTCAGAGTATTATTATTATTTATATTGCTGTTATATGAGATTACTAACCAAAGAGTTTTTTTTTTTTGCCCATTCCCCTTCCGCCAACCAGTGCCTTGCTGTTTCTCCCCGATGTGACATAGGACAAAAACTGGCATTGCTTTGTGCCCTGGAAGCACCAGGCAGCCATAACAAATAAAACTGGAGTCTCTCCTTCTGATCTCGCAGTAGCCTTTTCTGTCTTGAATAAGGGATCTCTTTATCACTCAGGATTCCCAGAAGTACTGCTCTTGACCCTTGAACACAGATTCAGACCTTGAGGGGTTTCCCCACCAACTCCAACTCCTTTCACCACCCCCTGCTCATCATCCTTCAAGGCCTAGGGTGGGAGGGGAAAGGCAGGATAGAGTGCCAGTCAAGAGGATTACCCTTCCCCTACTCCATTCTCCCTTCTCCTGTCCATGATTTCTGGCTGCTGTCGATCCTATCAGGGGTCCATAAAGCAAGGAGGACTCTGGCCTGGGGGAGGGGGGTAGGGGTTAGGCAAACAGGCCAGGGAGGCAGTTGGTTGAAATTTAACCACAATATTCTTGGTCTCTATTGTTTTGAGTGAGGCCCAATATTTCCACAGCAGGATTATAGGATCTGATTAACCATGTTAGACAACAATGCTGAGTTGGGATGGGCTTCCCCTTCCAGCTGCCAATAAGAAAAAGTAAATACAACACCCAGATTTCAGAAGGGACTCAAGCAGCCCCGGAGTCCTAGTCCCCAATTCTAACTCTGCTAATGTTTTTGACCTCAGGGTGAGGGGAGGAAGAGTGTGGCACCCCGTGCTCCTTTCACTCTTGGCCCTTGGCCCAGAAGGATGAATAATCCAGGCACAATCTTCCTAGGTGAGTCAATGGCCCTGTGCTCCCCACACCCTGGAGACCTTCCAGCGCCTCTTCTGGGTTCCCCGAGGCTGGCCCTGATCCTCGGGAACCCGTGAGTTAGGTGAGGAGAGGCAAGCACTCATTTCAAGGGTCCAGGAGTGTGGAAAGCAGAGTAACACCTGTTGGGCTCCCAGATAGAGAAACTGAGTGCAGGCAGGACTTAACAGCTTGGAAGAACAAGTGAGCCTTTGCTAGAATGCTTTGGTGCTACCTAATGACTTCCCGTGTGCCAGGGTAGGGACATGAGACCAAAGCATTGAGTGGAAGCATAAAGAGTCACCATAGCAAAGTCTTAGGAGATGAGGAAGTGTTCCTTGAAGGGTCTGGAATGAAAAATGGAGGATAGATGGGCTTCTAGTTCCTCAAGTAGAGAGAGATCCCCTCAGGTCCCTTTCCCTCACACACAGGCATGTGTACCCTCCCACTTAGAGTGGCATCTTCATAGGCCCTGTCCAAGAGAACGTGAAAGAAAAATAGAGCCACAGGAACCTTCGAGGAATAACCAGTAGCAGCTTCCGAGAGGTCACAGCCATCGAAAAGAAACCCTCCCTCCCAAGTGCGGGGTCCCTTCTCCTCTGGCATTAATCTCTGTATCTAAGTGCGTGGCATAATCAATTTTGTGAGCCCATAGGTTTACTGATATCGGTAATGGGGACTAGGAACCGAGGGCCCTGAGCTCTGAGTGTGTTAACTTCCTTGCAGTATGTCACTTACTCCTTCTGAACAGTTTCTTCTTCAGGAAAATTCGTAGACAGGAAAACACTAGAGCAGCTTAGAAAAGCTCCTGATTGTATCAAAACCCAGTTCACATAAGCTGTACCCATTGGTAGTGTAATACCTCCACAGTGATAGCTTCCGAGTTAGGGTTAACAAACTGACCCTGTTCCCGAGGAGTATAATCTAACGTAAGAATGAAAACAAAAAAGCACAGAAAAAGGTGTATATAAACACAGATTACATTAATGCACAAATAGTGAGGGAGCAAGCAGAACAGATGAAGGGAGCTTCCCACATCAAGAGGAAGGGTTATGAAGTGTATATTAGGTTTTCCCTATACTTTTGGAGCAAATCTTCCTAGTTTTGTCAATAGGAGAAAATGAGGCACACCATAATTGGAGAGGAGAAAATGCCCTGGTGACAATGTCAAGAACAAGATTAAATCAGGATCAGGACAAGAGACATCTTTTCCATTCCCGCTCCTTCTGCCATCTTTGTGCTGAGAACACCTGGGCTCCTGCTCATCTCCAGAGGACCAGCGACAAAGAGGGGGTAAGGGCTTCAGGAAGTGGGAGGTTTAAATGAGTAGGAAGGCAACAAAAGGGAGTTCGGATGCACCACAAGGTAAGATTAGGAAGCAGGAGGGCTGGGTGTACAGGAGGCTTGAGTATCCCACTGCAGGGCACCTGCATCAGACCTGTGGAAGGCTCTTGATCTCACAGGGCCAGATTCTTTCCAAGTCCAGGGGAAAAGAGCACAGATTTCACTCTTTGCCACCTTTCACCCTAAGAACTCCAGGACGAGCTCCTCAGGATTCAGCATGAGGACGGAGACTAGAAGCTCCTTCCTCCTCTCAGTAGCTTCACTATCCTTTGAAAAAACTCCTGGATCTGGGAGACTGGCTGAAAAGAGAGAAAAGAGAATGACCCTAGGGGATTTTCCAGGACCCAGCTTGGGCTTTGCCCTCAAGGGCTGCTGGGAAAGCCCTCTGCGAGGCCTGAGCGAAAGAGGTGCTGCCCAGCGGGAGTGCTAAGGGATGAAGATTTCCCTTCCAGCAAAGAGCTGGCCAGGCCTAGCGGACTGTGGGGGTGGGGAGACCCAGCCAGCCAGGCCAAGTAGGCCTTGCAGCCTAGGTGGCGCTATTTCTCTACTTTTTAGGTCAAGTTCCTGCAGGAACTTCCTCGAGGTCTCTAGTCCTGCTCCTGGTTTGCTGGCTTGCTCGTGTAAACCACCTTATATTATTTTTTTTTCTAAAAATACTCCAAAGCAATTGAAAGAGTCCCTTCTCCCACCAGCCAGCCCTGGCCCCAACCCCGGCCCCGGGGAGCGGGCGGGTAGGCGGGGAGGTGGGCCACTGCTTTATTAAACACAGGGAAAACTAATATTTACGGAATAAAATTTATGGAGCAGCCACGAGAATTCGACCCTTTTATGTGCATGCGGAGTGGGGGTTGGGCCAGGCTGGGGGCCTTAGGGAGGGGCCCAAGCCAGGGGGCAGGGCTGGAATACAGCCTGGTTAGGCCAATTTGTCAAGGCAGGGATTTCCCTGGAATTGCCCCGGAGGAAAGATTCTCAACCACCACCACTAGGTTTGGGGGCAAGAGCTTCAGGGCAAGAATGCCTGAGGCAGGGCCTCTGGAAGCAATGTTTACAGACGGGTGTGTTTGGGCAATATCCCCATGGGGACAGCAATCTTTGGGGGTAGAGTGGGCAGTGGACAGAGAGGTCATTAGGCATATTTTTATTTAACCTTTTTAAAAAGTACACATTCTTTTGAACACATGAAAAAAGTATGCTCTTAGGATTTTACTTATAATTTGGGGGTATTCACAAACCCTTGATCCCTCTATGGTTACAAATGCCTGCTCTGGAGATTGTGCTCTTAAGGTAGAGGGATTATCCAGGTAAACAACCCACATTTTCTCCCAGCTTGCTGGGGAAGTCTTCCTATTTTCCATGTGAGACCTGAGATCCCGAAATCTGGCTATCTAAATTATGCCAAAAAAAAAAAAAAAAACGCTAAAGGACAAAATGAGCCATCTATACATTGTTTTTACTTGGTTCCCAGTCCATTTCAATGACAGTCATAACCATGGAGTGCATGTACCCTGGGAGACTGGGGTCTGGAGGTAAGGAAAGTTAGCAGCAGCTGGGGTGAGCCCTGGTGGAGCTCTCAGACAGCCAGCAGTGAAAGACATGGGGGTAAGCCCCGGTGTCCTTAAAGTCTTCTGCCTTGAAGAGCAATGAGAAGTGGAACATCCTACTATTGAAAGCAGGCAGGGTCCTAGGAGAAGGATGTTTCAGTGAAAGATGGGAAAGAAGGACCTGGCAACCTTCCTGGAAAATGTTCTCAGTAATGTACAGAATGACGAACTCAGCTGTCTGGGTTCAAATTCTGGCTGTTACTTATTAGCTCTGTGACCTTTGATAAGCCACTTAATCTCTTCAAGACTCCATTTCCTAGTGGGTTAACAGTATCTTCCTCATATGATGTTGTGAGCACTCAATGTCAGGTGCTTATTAACCTGGTATACATTAACAGCTCGATAAATATTATTGTTGCTCTCTTTATAATCATTATTGTTGTATTATTGCTTGCATTGTCTGCTCTCCCACGATTTGACATAAGGACAGAAGTACCAGGCCCAGCTGGAGAGGATATGAGGGTGAGAAGGCATTTGGTGATCCTATGTAAATAAACCGGAAAAGGCCTCTGTGGGTTCTGCCTCTGACCCCTTCCTCTACCTAACAGCTCCCAGTTGACATCTGAGTTCTGCTTTCCTTCCTGTCTCTCCAAGGTAAAGCTTCATATGGTTTACCTACATAGGAAAACCTAGCAGAGAAGGCCAAGAGACTTTGCCAATCCTGGTCTGCTAAATCCTGCCAGATCTGTCCAAAGAGTTGCCTTTCTAAATGTCTAAGAGTCTGCTGATATCGTACAGCCTTTACGTTTTTTTCTTGCTAAGCACTATTCATCCTTTAGGTCAATTATGTTGTCTCAGAGAACTCCTGTGGTCATTTCTTGTTCTCTGTCACCCTATTTTCCCTAGTTCTTCTAGTTACTATGTTATTTGAAGTGGAGTGAAGGATGGGAAGGTAAAATTCCTTTTCCTACCACTCCAAGGGAAACTACCTTGGCCCTACTATCCAAAGCTCTTTGTAATTTTAACCCCATATTGTGGTTTAATCTGTTGTCTATGCCTTGGAAACAAGCCCCCCCCCATCCTCCCCACCAAAAACCCCACTTTCATTGGGCAAAGGGGAGCTCAAGCCATCTGCTCTGCCTTGTGCCCACTACGGAGAGAGTTCTCAAGATTAAAGTTCCCACATGGAGGTTTAGCACACTCACAATAGAGAAGCATAAGAAGAACCTGAAGCATTGGACTGAGGGCCTAGAATTTATCCTGAGACAATAGTGGGGTGGGACCCAGTAAAGTGAGTTGGGTAACACGTTCCACAGAATAAGTAAGCAAGGGCGTGTCAGTTGTTTTTATTCCATGCTAAAGAGAGAAGTGGGTCTCTGAGGAGCACCTGGGACTGGCTAAGGGGACTCTTACGAAAGATAGACAAGGCCTTCTAAGCATGTTGTGCCTTTTTGCTGACTTGTCTTATATACCTAAAGTCCATGGTAGGGTCCTGGGTCTAGAGAGCCTCCACCAAAAAAGAGGACGGTATGGGATTCCCAGAGACTGGCTTCCACTTGGATGGGGAAGGCAGGCCAGTGCCCGGTGGGTTGGAGCAGAGACACCCTCATTTAGTAGCACCCATTCAGGTGGTCTTCAGCGATCCTGATGAACTTCGGTGATCTTGCCTCTGGCTATAATACTGTATCAGAGACACTGCAGCCACAGGAGCTCCTTTCAAGGTGGCACTAGGAAACTTACTCCCCAATTCCATCCATCCTCAGCAGTTGAGAGTAGGCACTTTAACTGAAGAGTCCCCTTAGCTTCTTCCTCTTGACCTTTGACAGCTGAGGTCTCTGCACAGGGCCTGAAGTGCCCTAGGGAAAAAAAAAACCCACATTAATAGGGGTTTTGAACATGTCCACATCATTTAGGAAAGGAAGTTTCTTCCTCCTGTGGCTCTGGTTTGGGTGAGGCCTTCTTGAAGTGGCTGACATAGTGTTTGGAGCCTATGTCAGGCAGTAAATGTGATATAAGACCCCACGCAAGAGGTGGAAATATCCCTTCTCCCCCAGGGAACAACCTCACAGACCATCACCGGAAATGGGATAAGGTAGAAACAAAGTCAAGGTCTGCCATTCAGTACAAGAACTGCAGAGAGGAGATGTAAAAAACTATGACTCTCCATCTAGAAAGCCCCCAATTTGGAAGCCTGGTGACAAATATCCTCCACTATTGTTACGGCATCAATTCCAGGGACCACGGACTTGGGGGCTATAGGTGTGGACTCCGCCAATGCTGAGAACGCCGCGCAGAAAGCTGCTTGTGACTCACTGTGGGCTCTTTCTCAGGCACTGGGAGGGATGGTGCCGAGGAAGCCGGCTCTTCTGGCTGGTTCAGAAGTTGGCTGTCAGCTCCTTGTACGGAGGCACTACTTGAGATCTGAGGTTCTCCTGAAATCAGAAAGATCAAGGGAAGATGGTGATAAATGCCTTCTTCTTACCAGGAAGGCATTAGAACTCACCAGGCACTTTGACACGAAGACCAGGGTTGGTACTAATACATAAACAGACAGGAGTAGCCACAAATCCAACTTACAGCTGACTTTCTACTATGAAGATTCCCCAGGTCCACTTTTACCAGGTAGGAAAAGAGCTTCCCTGACACAAAAGAGCCAACTGTTCTATATATTTCCTGACATGTCTCAGGTAGGAGATCAATCTTTCTCCTGCTTCTCTTACTAATTCTAAGCACCTAGATCAGTTTTGTAGAACTTCCTGCAACAATGGAAACATTCTGTATCTCCTCTGTTGGCTGTTGAGCACTTGAAATGTGGCTAAAGAAAATGAGGAAAGGAAATTTTCATTTTATTTAATTTTTATTAATTTAAACTCAAATAGTCACAAATAGCTAGATCCACCACAAACCCAGACAGCGCAAGCCTAGACCCTAACTCTAACCCCAGGGAGACCAGGTTCCCCTGGACCTCCTCACCGGTGTCTTGATGCTTCTGCCTCGCTTGGACCTCTTGTCTGGTGACCGCCACATACAGATTTTGTAGATTCGTGACAAAGGGTCTTCCGTCACCAAAGCTGCACACCTCTGGTAGTTTCTACAGGGAAGAGGAGATGCTATTGTTGGATACACTGTATTGCTAGAGAAAAGAGACTTGATATCCCACTGGCATAACTGGCATCAGCTCAAAAAGAATTTATATAAAGAAGTCAGATCCCATAGAGGGCACCAATATCCAAGCTTGTAGGGACCAATACAAAGACCTTGTGGTAAATCTCTTCTGAAAGGCAGTTTCCAAATGTGTATCTTTGTTTCCCCTGCTTTTTAGGTCTATCATGTTTTCCTATGAATGTCCCATAGGACTCTGCGCTCTTTCTTCTAAAGGGGTGATATCAGGAAATCATTGTCCCTGAGCTGTACAGATTACTATTTTAATTGAATTCACTCCTAAAACTCCATATTAGAGAGAAAAGATGATGAATGATGGGGTCCAGGATAGGGGAGTGAGGGCAACATGGGAATGACAGACTGAGGACCAAGAAAAAACTATGGAGTTGTGATGTTCAGTCAGAGGAGACGGGAGAAATAAAGTTTACAAAGCTTTGCGGGCTTACCTGACATTTTGTATTCCCTACTGCAATCCCACTGCGCTTTATTATAATCCACAAACTGACAATGGGAAACATCCCCCCCAAGGGTAGTGAAAATGGGTTCCTGATGGGTGAAAAAATCTTATTCTTTTAAAGTATAAATTACAGGTATATATAAACAGAATTTTGGTATAGTTTTGATATCAAAATTTCCTGAGGGTGAGTGATTAGGAAAAAAATGTCTTAAAAGGTTCCTTATGGAAGTTATAATAAAAAAACGTTGAGAAACACTGTTATAATCCCATTATATATATGTTTCCTTTAATACAGAATGAACTGTGTGGATTTTTATTCACAGCAAAATGCTTTGCCTCGTTCTACTTCCCTACATTGGCTGAACTGAGGTGAAATAATGCGGAAGGCTGGAGAAAGCACAATAAAAACGAGATGAAAGAGTATGGTATCCAGTGTTCCCAAACTTGGCTGCACTTCCGAATCCTGGAAAGGGCCCAGAACTCCCTCATCTGTCCTATGCATGCAAATCGTTGTGGTTCCCAGCCAAGTCAGCAGGTCTCCAAGGAAGTGCTACCAGCAGCTCATATGGGAACCAGCCCAGGACTCCTGGGTTGGTCCCTACCTCTGTCAAGGGCACTTTCTCTGGGCTGTAAGGGCATTCAGTTCTGAAAACCTCCCCGAGGGAGAAGGATGGAAGAGCAAAGGCGAGAGAAGCAGGGACGGAGCTGCGGAACCGCAGTCAGGGGCACACAGTCAGCCTTCCCTGAGCATCGTGGTAGCTGAAGAAACTTGTTGATCCCAGGAAGTGGGACTTACGTCTCTAGCCCAATTCCCATCATAAAGGTTACACCACTCTTGAACTTCCGCTGGAAACCACAGACAATGAATCAGAAGTCCTGAGCATAAACTTTACTCCTCGCCACTGATCACACCAGGAACAAGACAGCTCTTTTCGGCAGCACTACCTGAGGCAGGAACCGTAATGGGGAAGGCCAACTATCAGGCCACACAGCTCCACCTGACCTCCCTTTCCTTCCAGGTTCGGCTCTCCAATTCCCAAGCCGCCTCCTCCCCTAGAAGGTCCTCTACCCCACAGCCAGAGAGCCCTGACAGCGGAGAGGCCAGCGGCTCTTCCCCTTCTTTCCATCTCCTGTCCCTAAGAGCTCCCTTCCTTCGCTCGGAGACGTGGCCTCGCTGCACCTCATCCGCTCACAGCGTGGGTGGCGCGGTGCTGTTTGCACGGATGGGCCAGGCAGCACCGAGGCAGCCCAGGTCCCCGCCGCTTGCCCTTTCTAGAGAACTAAACAGACTCATCAGTTTTCCAGAGTGAGCTTTAGTGTCAAAAATGAAGTGCCAGAACTGAAAGGCCACTAACACCAGTGACGCCTGGGACCTGAGTTCAACTCTAGAGCCTCTATCTCAGCCCTTCTCAGAGACAGCTGGCCCTACAGTGGCTGCCAGCGGTTCTTCGACCTGAGTATATATTCTCAGGAAAGTACTAGGAAAAGAACACTGGTCCATTTGCTGATATTTCCTACGTGCTAGACACTGCTCTAAGTATTTACGGTATTACCCTATTTTTGTCTTATTCACTGCTATTTTCTTGGCACCTAGAACAATCTGGCCCACAGCAGGGGAGCAATAACTATTTGTGAATGAACAACCATGATGGCTATAGTATGACCCCATTTCCCTGAGGAAGTCACGGCTAATAAGTGGTGAAACAGGATTAGAATCCAAACAGCCTGGCTTCAGGGTCCACAAATATTATGACTACCCTATTTACTTCTCTGAACAGCAGAATTTTAGTCAAAAGGGCAATACAGCCTTTCCCAGGATCACAACCCTCAGTCCCTCACATCATAGATCACCTGCAAATATTCCCATCCACCCCAGGAACAGGCTCCCTTGGGTGACAAGGAAAAAGTGAACAGATAAAAAAGAGGCAGCTGGCCCTACCTGTGGAAGCCTCAGGGGCTGCAAGGCCATCCCCTTCACCTCATTCTAGCCGTTTCCTGTCATCACTGACTCCTTGGGCATCATCTGCAGGGTGTGCTGGGAAAGAGGTGGAGAGGCCTGCGCCTGGGAAGGAGAGACTTTAGCTCCCTGCCCAGGACAATGGGAGGGCCAGCTGGGGCGGGTGGCAGAGATCAAAGGGAGAGTGCCGGAGACAAGACTGAGAAAAGCAAACAGCAGGGCCCCCTGCCATAAGTGCGGCTGAGCCAGGAGCAGGGTGTACCAGCCACAGTGCGGGTCATTGCCCACAGTGGGGAGGGAAGAATACTGTGTAATGTGCTCTACTGTATAATGTGTTCATCTGATTAACCCAGAATCAATTCTACTCAGTAAAAAAAAAAAAAAGCTGATTCTACCACGTGCTGAGCCCTACAGGCTCAGGGATGGGGGGGTAGGGGGGGATGGGGGGGCGGGGGGGCGGGGAATGGATGCACCAGTCCTTCCCTCCCAGTTCAGGAGTGAGTCGGAGTCCCTGCCTCAAAGGGAGATAGCCAGATATATATAAATACATATATTTTCAAGTGTTCTGCTATTGTACAGCAAATTATAAACAAAGGGTAAATAGGAACCCAGAGAAGAAGAGTCCTCAAAAAGCTCTGGGGGTGGTGACATCAAGCTATGCCCTGCAAGGTCAGGCTTTGAACGTGTTGGAAGTTTCTGAGGCACGAAGGTGTGAAAAAAAAGGATATACAGATGCATCTCATGGGAAATGAGACTAGAAGGCCAAATTCATATCCACCAGATTGCCAAGGACGTCGTATTCTGAATTAGGGATATGCCTATGGGAATTCCCTTTTGTTTCACAAAGTGGTTTTCTCTGCTATACAACTGCGTGCCAAGTCTTCCTTGGCTCCAAACTAATATTGATACAATGATGAGGAATCAGAAACTTCCACTAGGTTTCCCTTTTTAGTCTTTCTGCTAGAACAACGTAAACTTTTAGTACTTCTGCACTACTTACTGCTAGTACAGTGACATTTCAACAGTCCCAAGAGCTATATTACTCTCCTGTCTCCAAGAGCCATTGTACTCTCCCATCTCCAATCCACTAGGGCTTTAGCTCCTGCTGTGCAGCCATGTAAGAAGCTTTACGAAGACAGACATTACAGAAATCCTACGGGGCATTTTATTTCCCCTCTTGTCCCTGCTGCAGCCCATCTTGGTCTGAGGGCCCACACTCCCCTCTCAGCAATAACTGCCATCTCCATCAGGTCTGAAATTCACTCCCCGTGGTCCAGGAATCCTAAGATTTCCTCCTACTCTAACCCCAACAGGATCTGTCTCAGAGATCCCAGGTGCCACTCTCAATGAGAAATAAGGGGTCTGACCCCACTCCCACCCCTGTCTCATCTCTCCTTTCCTCTGGGGCTGTCTCAGAAAAGAACCCTTTAGGATCCTGGGCAAGGAAAGGCTGGACCCTGATACACTGTGCACCTGACTCAATATGGGCCCGCAGCCCGAGGAGACAGATTTATAAGAAGAAAAGGGGAAATGAGTAAACTGGAGCTCCCCAGCATCAGCCTTGAGCAGGTCTTTGGTGCTGGTACCTGCCCCAGAGCTGCCACAGCCCCCAAGGCTCCGACACTGACTGTCACAATGTCACAACCACAGTGCAGGGTCCCCCACAGGTGACTTCCTAAAGGTAAGAACTCCTTGCCTACCTCTTGCAACTTCTAACCTGTGCTGGTACTGAATATAGGCTTCCTTCCTAGGGAGCCCAGGTCTCAGCTTAGGAAATCATCAATGGCTCCCATTAGGGTTAAAAGCACATTGGAAAGCTCTTCTAAAGTCTCAAATTACCAAAGGGCTACCAAGATAAATAGAAGGGAACAAGAAAAATGGTTTAGGAAGGATACTCTAAAGAGAAAGACTCTTCAAGAAATAGAACTCTTGCTCCCACCCCCAATCCACCCATTCACCAAATATTTACTGACCACCTACAGTGTTCAAGATGATTTAGATGCTGGGGATATGTATACTGAGCAGAAGAGGTAAAAGTCCCCTGCCCTCTTCAAGTTTACAGTCTAGAGAGGGGAGATCAAGACGGTGACAGCACCACGGAGAAAACGAACCAGCACAGGTATTATGGCACGCGGGCAGGAGTGTGTGCCCACTTTAAATAGAGCTCAAAGAAGCCTCACTGAGAAGGGAACATTTTTAAAATTTTATTTTTCAATTACAGTTTGCATTCGACCTCATTTGGTATTAGTTTCAGGTACACAGGTGACATTTTTAAAAGACCTAAATGGAAGTGAGAGAATAATCTGTGTACCTGGCTCAAGTGACCAGATTCCCAGTTTGCCTGGGCCCAGTCCTGGTTTATGCTTATTGTTTGCTAACAGAGCTCCCTTTCTCTCTTATGAGAGTTCTGATTTTGACAATAAATTAGACGGTCACCTTATATCAGAGCATGGCAGGTATCCACATGTATCTGTGTTTATTTGAAATTGTGAGCTAATGAAGTATATCAGCTTTTTCTCCTGTAAGATGGGAAGAGTGAAATGATCTGATTTACATTTTAAAAGCATCACTTAGAGTGTAGGAGGACAAGAGAAGAAGTAGGCAGATCTGCCGTGAGGCCGCTACAATACCCAGTGAGAGATGATGGTAGCTTGAGTCAAGGCGGTAGTGGTGGAGGTTGTGAGAAGTGATCACATTCTGCACGTATTTGAAGGTATGGCCAACAGGATTTGCTCATAAACTGGAGGCAAGACATGAGAGGAGTAAGGATAACACCACTCCAGGGAATAAGGCAGATGTTACAGAGGGGTAATCCAGAAACCTAGAATAAAATCCTTAAATCAAAGACAATAACCCCCGAAATAACTCCTGGGTCCACAATACAGACCCAGTTTTGGTAGTAAAAGAGTGAGTCAGAAGGAAAGGTGAGTCCAAGGCCAAGGGGAGTATAAAAGTTTAAAAAAGAGAAAGCTAAAAGTGGCTTCTCACTCAAAGAGAAAGAAGCAAGACTGTCCAGGAATTAGGGGGGAAAAGCCTTAGGAAAAAGAAAAGGGAGAGAAGTAAAAACAAGCTTTAAGTTCTGTATTTAGAGTCTCAAAGACTTAGATTTGTACCTAAGGTTTTGGTTTTTTATTTGCTAGCTGTGACATTTTGGGTAAATTATTATATTTAATCTTATTCTGAGAGAGAGAGAGAAGAGGCAGAAGAAGAGGGACAGGGAGAGGAGAGGAGAGAGAAAGAAGAGGGAGGAGGAGGAAGAGAGAGGGAGAAGGGGAGGTGAGGGAGGGAAATTAGAGAGAGAGATGATGGGAGTGAGACTAACAACACTGACGTCAGACAGTTTGTGAAAGGATTAAATGGAAGCAGAGTAAGGACTCAAGAAATGTGTCCCTTCCCTTTGTGAGGCTCACAGAGACTTTTCTTGCCTGGCCCAAGTCCAGGGCCAAGGACACTCAAGAAATACCCTAATGCTAGAGTGCACAGAGAAGCCAGGGTCTGACCCAGTCACCAACCCTTCCCCACTGCACCCCAAAGCATATGAGCTTCTAACAATTCAGTGACTAGTCAAATCCCAGAGCAGGATGACCACCGGTGGGCGGCTCATTGTCCGCCATCGCCACACTTGCCCAGTCCTCAGTCTCCAGCAAGGACTATGGCCATGGAGCTTTTGTACCAGAAGGTGCTAGTTTTAAATCCTGGTTTTGCCAGTTAGCAGTTAATGTTACTAACCTCTTTTAGCCTCTGTTCGCTCACTAGAAAAACGGGGAGACCAATACCGACTTTTATGAGACTGGCAGAACGATTATACTAGCTAATATTTGCAAAGGTTGCCTACTCGGTATATATATATTATGCCTCCTTACCTACCCAAAACTACTCTTGTTGCTTCTCAAAGATCTCCTTTATTCTCCCCATATTCAAGATCTACCCAAGAGACCTATTCTCTTTGTCCTCTTTTTTGGGGGGAGGAGGGTGTAACGTAATAGAGGAGAGAAAAGGTACCCTTTGCAGAAGCACACAAAGCCCAAACAGCTTGCTCCTCAAAAAGTTTTAGCAGAAGTTTTCCACATAGTGCAACAATGCTTCAACCAGGAACCCTTTCACACCACCGGTCCCTGCTCCCTCCTGTGGATTGTGCAAGAGGCTCTGCTGTGGCATTTCCATTTTTTAAAAAACTGTTTTATAAACAAGATTTTATTTATGTATTTTTAGAGAAAGAAGAAGGGAGGGAGAAAGAAAGGGAGAGAAACACTGATGTGTCAGAGGTACATCAATCGGTTGCCTCTCACACACCCCCAACTGGAGACCTGCCCTGCAACCTAGGCATGGGCCCTGACTAGGAATCGAACTGACAACCTTTTGGTTCACAAGCCAGGGCTCAAGCCACTGAGCCACAGCAGTCAGGGCTGGCATTTCCATTATAAAGTAATACACTCAATAAGGACTATTTGGAAAGTAGAAAAACATGACCTGTGGATATGTCATCCAAATAGTTAACAGCCAAATGGTTTTTGATGGGAGAGATCACACAGTTCTTCAGAGTCTGAGAGGAAAAAAAAAAAAACAGGACAAAACAAAAACAAAACAGAGAGAGAGAGAGATGGCGGTGATGTCCAGATTTTTAAAAGATAACCATCTCACTCTCCCTTCTTCTCACTTCAATTTCTTCCACAGCATCTCACTCAGATGAGCTGTTTCTCAGTTTCAGGCAACCCCGCGGGGTCCCTCTGATTTATCCCTCACAGAACACCCCTCTGTTCTCTCACTGAGCACAAACCTTGGTGATCTGGGAGGGAGCACAGTACCCTAAGTACACAAGGCACGCTGCCCTTGAAGATCGTATGTGAAGTCGACGAGACAGCGGGCACTGCTCCTGTGTTTGGTCTGGTTTAGCTTTGTTTGGGTGTGTGCCGCACAAGGCCTGCCCTGGCCCTTCTGCCCTGCTGCCACTGACCTCCCCCTGCTCTCCCACCAGCCCTGGACTTCTGAGCGCCCACCCACTCAACGCTGGGCTCTGCTAAGAAAAAAACCCCAGAGAGGCCCAAGAACTTAATCCTGTGTTTAGGACTTGCAGATTAATTATAACTCACTTCACCCTCCTACCCTTTTAAAACAAGGCAGGAGAACGGATGCATGCATATATAAATACATTCAAGCATGCATATATGCAATCTAATTAAGTCATTAATTCCCTTTCTTTGTGGCCACCTAACAAAATGGGATAATTTTGCCGCCTCTCTCTCTCAAGGTGGTGGAAATACAATGGAGCTAAGATAGGTGCAGAGTTCAAAACAGTTTGAGATAAAGTCCAGTGTTACTTACATCATTCATATTTTTGTAGTTCTGCTTGAAGCCCACCTAGCTCCCTGAACTACAGGAAGAGAAGGGAGGGAACTGGGAAGAAAAACAATACAGAGAGGTCCAAACAGAAAGCTTGAATAATATTGGTAAGATTGACATTTTGGAATGTATTTGAAGCACTAGGTACTAGGCTAAGCATTGGGTGCATTACCTCAATCGCCACAGTCATGCTATCAGCTAAATACTAAAATCATTCTCATTTTGTAAATGAGCAAACAAAGGCTCAGAGAGGGTAAGTAACTTAGCCAAGACCACAGCTAGAAAGCAGCAGAATGGGGAGGCAGAAGACCCAGGACAGGCACTGAACCACTACACTACAATGCCTTTTAGAATCCCCCAATGAGACATCCATTTCTCCCTCCCTGCCCGCCCCCAGAAGGGCGCTGGTCCCTGTGCTGAGGTCTACCAGGATCAGACGCTGGCTCTCACCTCTTTGCTTAAACCTCCAAATAGCTCAAGAGGCTGAAAGAGGGAAAAGACAAAATGCCCTCCAGAGAAGGAAAGCCTGACTTAACCCCTTGAGTATGCTCCATGGTACTAGAAAATCAGAAAAAATGAATCTCTGGTATGGGGAGGCTCTAACTCTAAATTGCCTTTTAAAATAAGTACAACCCCTCAAAGTCATAGCAGGAAGGCCCCTCAGCTCTGCCCCAAAAGAAAAATAATGGCAGAGGGAGTGGAAGTGAAGGTGGGGGCAGGGGCCGCCGCTCTCATAAGAGCCCTTTGTGGTGGCTGCCTCTGAAAGGAGGTTTTGCTAGACAAGGTGGAACTTCTCAAGGTGACAAGCAAATGGTACAGCCTAAGCTGTGACCTTTGCTCACTCCTTAACCACCGCCTCCCCTCTGGAGGGCCAGAGCCCACACTGTCCCTGAAGCCCCACCCAGGCACAGCACAAACCATGGCTTTCTAGTCTGGAGGGCGACTGACAGCAGCAAAGGGGCCTGGGGTGGGGGGAGGGGGACAAAAGTGGTTTCCTGGGGGGATGAGTCCTCAGAGGCTCTCAGAAAGCGCAGTAGCACCTCTCGTCCCCTCTTTTCTCTCCCCCAACTCCTTCGTGGAGAACAGGCAGTTCCCGTGGGTCCTGGCTCAGGGCGGGGGGCCCCGACCGGACTATCGGGGGCTTAAGTCTGAAGGATAGTTCGGCACCTCTCTCACATTCAGCCATATCACCATCCTGTTCCCAAATGGAAATGAAATAATGTAGTGAAAATGAGGAAGAAAAAAATCAGGTTTAGTAACAAAAAGAAAATCACAGCTGTAACACAGGCATTTGGCTCTGAAAACTCTGATCCCTGCCCTGTGCCATGAGCACAACACTACGTAAGTGCATATTTCATTTTTTTTCTGTTTTAGGGGAGAAGAGAAGGCAGTCAGCTGGGCCTGCAGGGCACAGAGGTGATTTAGAGGACTGGTAGTATTCTTGGTAGGACATCTACCACCAAAGGGATTCTCTTTCACTCCAGATTACACGCTTGACAGCTAGGAACACAGCCCACTGTGGCTGTGATCTTGTGATCTCATGGGCTCCCTGCCCCCAGCCTGCCTGCTCCCTCTCTGTAGGGTGACACAGTGTCCTCTCCACCACAAACTCTTATCTTACTCTATAGGGTGATGCACCGCATCTCTCTCTCTCTCTCTCTCTCACACACACACACACACACACACATGATCAAGGCATGATCTCTACGACCTTAGGTAAGTAAAGATTTCTTAACAGGACAGAGATCAGAAAGAAAAAAATTGATAAATTGGACTACATTAAAATTAGGAACCTCTACATGAATAGACACTTCTCCAAGAAGACATACAGACGGCCAATAAACATATGAAAAGATGCTCAATGTCACTAATCATCAGAGAAATGCAAATTAAAATCACAATGAGATATCACCTCACACCTGTCAGAATAGCTATCATCAATAAATCAACAAACAGCAAGTGTTGGGGAGGCTGTGGAGAAACGGGAACCTTAGTGCACTGATGACGGGTATGTAGACTGGTGCAGTCACTGTGAAAAACAATACAGGGGATCCTCAACAAATTAAAAATGGAACTGCCTTATGAGCCAGAGATTCCACTCTGGGTATATATCTTAAGAAACCCAAAACACTAATTCAAAAGAATTTATGCACCCCTATATTCATTGTAGTTATTTACAATAGCCAAGATATGGGAGCAACGCAAGTGCCCATCAATAGACAAATTGATAAAAAAGTTGTGATACATATATGTAATGAAATATTATTCAGCCATGAAAAATGAAAATTTACCATTTGTGACAGCATGGATGGATCTAGAGGGTATTATGCTCAGTGAAGTAAGTCAGTCAGAGAAATATCATTTGATTTCATTTATATGTGGAATCTAAAGAACAACATAAATTGAAACAGACTCATAGATACAGAGAACAAATTGATGTTGCCAGAGGGGAGGGGGACTGGGAGAGTAGGTGGAAAAGGTGAAGAGATTAAGAAGTACAAATTGGGCCCTGGCTGGTGTGCCTCAGTTGGTTGGAGCATCATCCTGTAACCAAAAGGCTGCAGGTTTGATTCCCAGTAAGGGCACATGCCTAGGTTGCTGGTTTGATTCCTGGGCCAGGCACATATGATCTCCAGTCCAGGCCTGTATGGGAAGCAACCAATTGATGCTTCTCTCTTGAATTGATGTCTCGCTCTCTCCCTTCCTTTCTCTCTCTCCTAAAAGCAATGAAAAAATGCCTGTGGGTGAGGATTTAAAAAAAAAAAAAAGTACAAATTGGTACAAAATAGTCATAGGGACGTAAATTATAGCACAGGGAATACAGTTGATAATATTGTAATAACTATGTATGGTGGAAGGTAGGTATTGGTAATATCAGGGGCAACACTCTGTAAAGTATATGATTGTCTAACCACTACATTGTACAGCTGAAACTAATACAAAATAATATTAAATGTAAACTGTAACTGAAAAATAAGAAAAAGAAAATTTCTAGTTAAAAAAGGTGGAAAAAATAAAATTAGGAACCTCCATTCATCAAAAGACACAATTAAAAGAGAAAAAAAAGAAAAAAGTAAGAGTATAATGGGAGAAAATATTTGCAATACATATAACTAACAAAGGATTTGTTTCTAGAGTATATGAAGAACTCCTAAAAATCAATAAGAAAAAGACAACCCAACAGAGAACTGGCAAAGACTTGGTCATATCTAAATGACCAATATTTACATGAAAATGTACAGGACCTCATTTGTTACTAGGGAACTCAAATCCACAGTAGGATATCCCTATATATTTACTATAATGGCTAAAAGGAAAAAGGCAGATAACACGAGTGTTGACAAGGATGTCGTCGTCGGCAGCCGTCCATCTCGAGAGACGATGGTGTAGCTTCTTAAGAGTCTATCTGCACCGCCGAGAATGGCTGTGCAGTCCGACTCGGGAGTGACACGGTATCTGTCTCCTCCCGTGTTGAATTGACATCTTGCGATGTGGTACAACCAGAACTCTCATAATAATGCCTGTGAGGGTATAAATTATCTAGTCACTTTGGAAAACTATTTAATAGAACCTATTGTACTAAATCTAAGCATATGCATAACTATGGAAAAACCATTCCACTTTTATGTATACAGGGTGGGACAAAAGTAGGTTTAAAGTTGTTCATATGAAAAATAATACAATAATTAATAAATAATAATATAAAAATAAACTGTTCTGTGTACTCAAAACTGTAAACCTACTTTCGCCCCACCCTGTATATCCAACACAAATGGATAAATAGTGGTCCAGTCTTACAATGAAATCATACAGAATGAAAATTAACAAAGTACTGCTAAACGCTACATGGATGAATTTCATAAGCATTTTGCTGAGTGAAAGTAATCAGACACAAAAGAGTATATACCATTTGATTCCATTCATATGAAGTTCAAACAGGCCAATTAATCTATCATACTGGAAGTCAGGAGAGTGGTTCCTTTGGAGGTGGTAGATACTGAGTACTGGCAATTTTCTAGTTCTTGATTTGAGTGCTGATTACATGGCTATGTTCATTTTGTAACAATTCTTCTGGCTGTATGCTTGTGAAATGGGCACTTTTCTATATGAATCCTATATTTCAATTGTTTAAATCTATTAATAAAAGATAAACCATGATAAAAAAAAAACAATTTGGCAGGTCCTCAAAAAGTTATATGTGCAGTTACTATATGACCCAGCAATTGTACTCTTAAGTATATACTCAAAAGAATTGAAAACATATGTTCATACAAAAACTCATACACAAATGTTCATAGCAGCATTATTTATAATAACCACAAAGTGAAAACAACTCAACTGTCGTCAACTGACAAATGAATAAAAAAACGTCATACAGCCATATAATGGCATATTATTCTGTCATAAAAAGGAATGAAGTACCGCTTTAATGGATGAACCTTGAAAACATAATGCTAAATAAAAGAATCCAGACACAAAAACTATATATTATATGATTCCATTTGTATGAAATATTCAGAATAGGCAAATCCACAAAGAGACAGAAAGTAGATTGGCGATTTCCAGCAGCTGGGGGGGAGGGGGACCGAGAATGACTGCACACGGGTGGGTACAGGGTTTCCGTCTGGGGTGATGAAAAGGTTCTGGAAATATACAGTAGTTATAGCTGCACAGCCTCGTGAGTACTGTAAAACCACAGAACTGTACACTTTTGGTGTACGTTGTTTGGTAAATGTTATGGTATGGGAGTTATATCTCATTTTTAAAAAGGTAAAGCCTCTACTCTTCCCCTCTCCTCTGCCTGTTCTCCACTCTGTTCCCTCTTTTAGGAATAGACTCTCAGGCCCCCAACAGGCCTGGCCAACTTTTAATGACTTTAACACAGTCAGTGGAGCAGATTCCTGTCTAGTGACTGAGTGACTGGAGTTAGCATAGAATGGGGACAGAGCACGGGATCTAGAGCCACACAGGCCTAGTTTTGAAAAAGAAAAAAAAAGTCCACCACTTAAGTATTTGTTTTATGATCTTGGCCAAGTAACTTAATCTTTTTGGGCCTCAATTTTCTCTCTATAAATAAGTAAAATAATTCCTATCAATAAGGGTTGTTGAGAGGACTGTTAAATGAGATAATGCATGTAACATATTAATTTTTTTCCCTTGAAAGTTCCAAGCAATCTTAGCCACTTGAAGGCAACCAGAAAACACACTTTACTTCAGCAAAACGGTGTAGGCTCTGGAGCTGAACTGCTCAAATCCCAAATCCATTACTTCACCTTTCTAAGCCTTAGTTTCTCCAATTGTATAATGGGAATAACACTACGTGCATTATAGAGCTCTGATGAGGATTAAATGAGATAATGCATGTAAAGTACTCACTACACTGCCTGGCACATAGAAAGCGCTCAATAAATATTAACTGTTATTATTAATTCAATCATTAAACAAAATTGTTGAGTATGCCAGATAGCATGCTGTGTCCTAAGGATAAGATGGAGTTCACTGCCTTCAAGGAGCTCATAGTCTGGGCTAGGGAGTCAGACACATAAACAAATAATTGTTCTTCATGGCCAGGCACACACTGGAGCCTTTGATTCCCAGTCAATAACACTAGGTCTAAGGCATTATAAAACAAAGCTGGATATGTAAGGAACGGTGTGGGGTGGGGGCAGCGGTGAACAGACTAACCATGAATCAACAGTAGACCCTTCTTTTTTTCTATAAATAGCCTACAAAAATCTAGATAAATAGGCATGCAGACTGCCTCCTCAGCATTACTATGAACTGGACAGGGGCTTTAGGGCATCTGCTATAATTCTATCTTCCCTGCTTTGCAAGTGTTTGGTTCTTTCTCATCTTTCAGGTCTCAGTTCAAATGTCACCTTCAGTATTTGCTCTTATAGCACTCTATTCTTTTCCCCCCAAAATGACTGTAATTATTTTACATTATTTATTGTTTACTTGTTTCCTATCTCCCCTGCCAGGCTGTGAGCTCCTAGAGTTCAGGGTCACTCAGCCAATATTTACCAAGTATCTACTCTGGGCCAGGTTCTGAAGTGGGTGCTGGGAATTCCACCTGGGGGTGCAGACATGGCACTGCCCTCACGCAGGCTGCAGTATATATTTGCTGCAGAACTTTGGGATGGAAGTTTCTCCCAGTCCTGGCTGAGGCTGCTCTTCTGATGAGCCTGAGTGGATATGAGCCCTTGGTTGCCGATCTCTCACTGAGTCTGAAAAGCAAAAAGCTGGAAAGCTGAGGACTTCTCAGCTCTTCCTTTGCTGTCCTAGACTCCCAGGCTCACAGTCCAGTAAAGTTTAAGCTACAATCAGCAGCACAACCTCAGGGTCACTTCTGCAAGTTCTTTCCTTAGGAAGCTCTTCATATAAGCATTCTAAGGAGCAAGAATAGTTGGTATCAGGCAGGGGATGTACTGGCTCAGGTGGGGGGTGGGGGCAAGGAGGTGAGAGTCTCCCTAAGGCACACAAAGAAGGAATAACTGGACCTGGTAGTGCTGAGCTCCCATCACTTTTCACAGCCAGTGTCCTGAGTTCTCAGGCAGCTGCTTCCCTTAGTCTGAGCTTCTCTACCATTGAGCCTGACTTCATCCCAGAGGGTGCTTCCCGTTAACGCCAGCCTGAGGTCTAGGGATGCTGAATTAGTCTCCAGTAAGTATATTCTACCACAAAATCTCAGGATAGGCCAAAGGAACACTCTTTTCCAGGACTGGGAGATAACAAAATTCAAAGGATTATTGAAAAAGCTGCTTCAAATTCTGTATTAAGTGAACAAAAGTGGGTATATATGTGTCTTTGTGTGTCACACACACACACGAAATAAATCCTTAATTAATAGCAGGAGATAATGTCCCGAAAGCAGAATCAAGGAGAAAATCTCAAGCCACGGAAACAAATAAATGCATTCATTCAAGAATCACTTACTAGACACACCTTCTCTGACCCAGGTTGTTCTAGGTCCAAAGAAATAAATGAATGATTGTGCATTTGGTAAAATATGTTCTGTTCTACATTATAGATCTGTGCACAGTCTACTATGAGAGAGCAGAAAGCAGGCAGGATTTTTCATCCTTGTCAGGGATTTCCTAGCCCCACCCCCGAAGTCCCTGCTTTTAACCTGCACCACAAACAGAAGCAAGACCATGGCGTAGATCTGGAGGGTGTGACTGGGGTCAAGGTATGTCCATTAAATCAGAACAGCATGTTGAGTTGAAAACAGGAGGCAAATCCACAGGAATCAGCCAACTAATCGCCCCAACCCAAATCACTGCTGCCACATCTAGCAGAATTAATGATGCGACTGTAGGAAGGCTGGCAAGGAGGAACACTGTCATGTGGGAAATGATGTTTTGCAATTAAATCCATGTGAGATTGTCCTGGGAAAATGAGATTCGCTGAAAATCTCTGCTCAAATTCCCAGCTCGGCCCAAGGTTAGAAGAATGCATGTCCTCAGCATTAATCTCCCTTGTCACTCTTTGAGCGGGTAGAATCACATTGTTCTCCTGGTGTAAGGACTCTGCAAATCTTAGATAAATACACTGAACCCTTGCATCATCAACAGGGGAAAAACTATAATTTGGAGAAAATGAGGGTGGAAGAGTGGCTCTCCCAGGATCCATGATCCTGAATGGAGGGAGGGGAAAATATGTATTTTCTTCATTCAACATCAAAACTTTGCTATTATTCCAATCACGAACTATGTTTTCTTGCCATACTAACACAATGCTACTTAGTGCCATCAGTATGGCTCTTTCTGGATTCATATCAATATATCTACACTCTACTCCTGGTTCCTTTGATGATCAATAGCACATATTTTCCAGATGGATGGTACAATATGATTGTGAAAGAAAACTGTTCTCTACAGACACAAATAACTACAGAGTAACCTAAGGTGGCCAGCTCAGTTAAGCTCCCTTCTTTGGAAGTATGTCCTATTCACCCACAGCCTTCCTTGAAAGGGCAAGATGATGGAGGGGGTCATATCTGTACTATGTGACCCCAATCCCCTGGCCCCAGCTAATTAGATGAAGGGTGGACGCATGACCTAAGAGAACTCAATCCCGGAACCAGATTCTCTCCATCACTTACCTCCTGACCCAAAAGTCATAGAGCATGGATTCTTAGTTGGTTTTTTTTTTTTTAATGCTATGGACACTTCTGGCAATCTGGTGAAGGCTGTGGACCCTTTTTAAATGCATAAAATAGAATATATAGAATTATCAAATAAACCAATTAATTAAAAATGTCATCTTCCTAATATTTTTAAAATTTGCAGTATAATAACATATGTGCTTCTTTATTGACACATTAAATTATAAGATCTAGTAGTGGGTCTAATAACTACCATAATTTCAAGTAGTGATGAGTATAATCTACATTTCATGATATCTGCTGAAACTATAAAAAGACAGGAAAATACCTGTGATTTCTATTGGTGACAAAAATTACAGATTCTGTTAGTGCCATAGTTGTTTTTGCTTACACTTAGAAAATGCTAAGTTTCAGGTTAATGAAACTAATGACACTCCCTGGCTGGTGTGGCCCAGTGGACTGAGCACCAGCCTGTGAACCAAAGCGTCACCAGTTCAATTCCCAGTCAGGGCACATGCCTGGGTGGCAGGCCAGGTCCTCAGCTGGGGATGTGCAAGAGGCAACTCTTCCCACTGCTTATAATCCCATTGAGGGCAAACAGGAAAGAAGTCAGGGGATAAGGGATTGAATATTACTGTTAATTACTTGTTTAAAAATGCAGTGAGTGGTGGCTACATAGTGTATACTTAGTTATCCTTTATACCTAAAATATGTCATATATTTTTGTATGTATTAAATACTTTATAGTAAAACTATTTTTAATAACAGTGAAACCCAAATCAAACATCCAAGTTAAAGAAGTGGAAATTATTTACCACAACATCTGCAGTGTCTACTGAAGTCCGAGCTCCACAAGTCCTTTGAGGGACACATTCTCCAGACCTGTACCAGGGCCTGGCCCCAGAGCGTCCGAGTTTAAGGAAGGAGAGGGATTCCAAGGAGTCAAGGTTCTAGGGGGGAAAATAAATTCTAGATAGCAGGTCACTTTCCAGAAAGTCAAGAAGAGTAGCAGGTTGCAGGTGTAGGAAGCTGAAATGTCAGAAGGTCAATTGCTAGTTATCTGCCACCATTTTAACTCGAAATACTCATTCACAACAGGGCACCTGCCCAACCCATGGCTGAGGTAGCAATAGAGGGATGTGACCTAAAATTGTCCAACGATGACTCTAAAATCTAGTGCCTAGGGGACATTAGCAGGCCCACGAAGGTATTAAAGAGATACCAGAGAAAAGATGGGATAGGGGGAGAAAAGTGGAGATTTAAAAGATATACTTCAAGTCAGACCTCAACTCAGAACAGATGTGTGGGGGCACTGAGGGTGGGTGATGGGGGCGGGGGGGCTGGAGAAGAGAGAAGTGTGAATCTGCAGAGGAGTCAAGACAGGCCTGATTTGGAAGGAAATTCTCCTGTATGGATGTGAACAGGCTTGAGACTAAAAGCTGCTTCCTGAGACTTCTGGTCCCTCAATCCAGGACTTCATGCATTCCTTGTCCTCTCTCCTGGCTATAGTCCCAGTACTCTAAGATGTCCAGATCGTTTGTAGGTACAGCACATCACACACTCTTTTGGATCTAGGTTTCACAGAGGAGGAGAGAATTCCTTGATTATGTAATTTAGCATTTCCTAACTGATATAGGAAGCCACAATTTTGTGGGTTTAGGGTTCCCACTGAGTTTGCTAAGCCCCTATCCTCAGGCTCACCTAGGAGGCGAGAACAGCAGCCCTGACACCAGGCTGACCCTAGGAACAGAGCAGCTACTTCAGGGTTCATCTCCAGGTGAGGGGATGAAGGAAGGACCAAATCTAGGCTCTGGTTTCAGGGCATCTTGAACACTTGTTGATAATAAAACATTATCTGTCAAGGCTTCGGCCCTCCAACCTACCGAAACAGAAGAAGAGTGCGGGAGAGGAATTTTATTCATTCTGATTCCCACCCCAGGGGATACCACCCCACCTCTCCCCCTCAAAGGCCACTAGTCAGAGTAGAAGGGCACCTAAGGGAGGATCTAAAGAAAAGGCTGACCAGGTATGTGAAAGACTTATTGGTCCCTTCCTAGAAAGGCTAAGGAAACACTTGGCCTAATCAGCTTTCTTCCTTTCTCAGTTCCAGTGAGTCTAACTACTGAGTTGGTTTTTGTAAGAACTTTAAAGGATCAATCACTCCAGTTTCCAAGTTAAGAAAAGACTTAAGGAGAGCAGAGGAGGAAGCACAGAGACAGGTTTGGAGGCTACTGCAGTTTCTAAGCAAGAAATGATGGTGGCTCAGGTCAAGGTTGTAAAAGCACTAGCAGAGTCTGTATTTATTTTTAAAGAAGAGCCAAAAGAATTTCCTGATGTACTAGATGTCAGGTATGAGAGAAAGACAGGGTCAAACATGATTCCAAAATTCTTAACCCACGCAAGTGGAAGGACGGAACTGCAATCAATCATGGAGGGGACGGTTTTAAGGGGAAGCATGCTTGGCACATGTGTGGTGGAGAGAGAGAGAGAAAAAAAATCAGGAGTTCAAGTTGAATATGTTGAGTCTGATATGTCTCTTAGGCTTTCAGGTGGGAATGTTGAACAAGCAGTTGGAAACGTGAGTCTGGGGTTTGGAAGGATGGTATACAAAGCCATGAAATTGAATGTAACCACCAACAGAATAAATGTATGCAGAGAATAGTAGAGGAACGGACTGAGCCCTGGAGGTTGTGAAGAAAAGAAGGAATCAGCAAAGGAGATTGTGAAGAAGTATGAAGAAGTGTGAAATAAAGTCAGGAGAGTGCACACAGCTCTGAAAACTAAATCAAGGAAGTATGTCAGGACTGACTGGGTGATTATTAATGTGGAACGTGCACACCCCGAACTCAGTTAACATTGTCATTCACAATATTCCAAAACCCAGGGGTCCAAACAAAAGAAAGCTCTACTCCTGTGAAGAATCTCTACAGAAATTAAAGGAGTAAGACTTCTGCATTTCGGGGTTGGCTTGTTGAGCCAACAAAGGCAACTGACTATATGATTCCGTGACTGGAAATCTTCTTTTTCATTGTATTCTCAATTGCGTTTTCTTTAATAAATCTCTTATAGACGTCTCTACCTCAGGCACTAAGTGTTAGCTATGGTTAATATATTGATACTGAAAAACTATGCTAGGACTTCCAATTTTTTAAGGTATTTTAAATGTAAAATGCAACTGTTAACCAGCAATCTAATGTCATGTGGTATGCAGTCTGAATACCGTATGACTAGCTAAGGAATTACCCGTTCTAGTGTCAAAGATCACTTGTTGCTAATTTTGTTCTGTACAGTTGATGTAAAACTTTATGGTTGAGGACAGACTCTGTGCTCAGGGCCTTGTCTCTAGGAAGTTTTTTTTTTTTTTTTCAGTTCCAAATATAGTTTAGAAGACACATATATACACACACACAGGAAAGAATTGGGTGACCACTATATCAAAAGCTGCTTATAGACCAAATGAAAACCAAGCACTAACCACCAGATTTTGCAATAGGGAGAAAGTCATTAGTGACCCTTTCAAAAACAACTTCAGTAAAGTGATGGGAGTCACAACCCCACTGACATGATTTTAAGAGAGAACTGGAAGAGAAGAATACATGCAAAAAATAGGCAACTCTTGTAAGAAGTTTTGCAGCAAAACGGACAAAAAAAGCAGGGTAGAAACTTGTAGGTAAATCAGGGTATCAAGAGGAGAATTTTTATTTATTTATTTATTTAACTTTTATTTATTTATTTTAGAGAGAGGGGAAAAGAGAAAGAAACTTTGATGTGAGAGAAACATTGATTGGTTGCCTCCCACACACAAGCCCTAACTGGGGACCAAACCTACAACCTAGGCATGTGCCCTGACTGGGAATCGAACTGGCAACCCTTGGCTCTGGGAGATGATGCCCAATCAACTGAGTCACATCAGTCAAGGCAAGAAGAGGATGTTTTTAAATGGGAAAAATAATAGCACATTTGTAGACTGATATGATAAACCTATAGAAAGGAAACAGAGAGGAGAATTACCAGACAAATGTCTTTGATAGGTGACATGGACTCTAATGCACAAATGGAGGGACTGCCTTCAGACAGGCAGACAGCTAATTTATCTATGCACACAGGCAGAAAGGCAGTGTATGAAGATGTCAGCAGTAAATACAAGTGGTGGTGTAAGTCTGTTGAAGTTCACTTCTGATTGACGTTTCTTTTCCCCCCAGCAAAATAGGAAGCAAGGTTAAGATGATAGGGACCTGAGGAAAAAGAAGAAGGTATGAAGGTCATTTAGAATGATGAAGTGTGAGTGGATTAGAGGAATATAATGTGATTGGCTGATTGGCTGGCAGTATTAAGAGTGCACTTGAGGTTCATGGTCAAGAATTTAAATTGAAACTAGTTGGCATGGTTGTTATGTTTCTTTTCCTGACTACCTCTGGCTGTATACGCAGGTATGGAAGAGGTAGAAAATTTGGATTTAACTGTACACACCACAAGAGATGGGTAACAGAATCAAGAGTACAGGCAGCAAAGTGATTATAATGACTGATCATAGAAGCTGGGTAAGAAAGGGAAGCAGGGCACCACAGGAGTCACGACAATGAAAGGAGGGTAAGATCAATTAATCGGAGGTCTCTGTGGGATTAAAGGACTGTTGAGTAGAGGCAGAAAGAGAAAGCAGGAACAATAAGAGGAGGAAGTGGTTGGAAAGTAGAATGTATAAAATTGAGTTTCTGGGGGGTTGCAATTATTGATGATGACAATCTAGAGCAGACTCTAGAACAGAGTTTCTAAACAGCAACACTACTGACTCTTTGGGTGGACAATCTTTTGTCATGGGGGGGGCCATACTGTGCATTTTAGGTGGTTGAGCAACATCCCTGGACACTACCCACTACATTACATGCCAGTAGTACCTCTTGAGTTATGACAACCAAAAATGTCTCCAGACATTGCCAATGTTCCCTGAGGACAAAATTTCCCGCTGTTGAAAACTACTGCTCTAGAACATGCCCATATAAATCAGTGAATGAGAGCAGAAGTCAAGGTAATTAGAGAAAACTGGAGAAAGTGGCAGTGAGTTAGGAGCTAAAGTCCTCAAGAAGTGAGTAGGAATGACTCAGAGTCAGCGCATTATGACAACAATGAAGAGTACTGGATGATACATAACCCGATGATATGAGATTCGAAACTGGGCTTTTTAGGGAAGAAGAAGGAGAACGGTGAGAAAGCAACGCTTAGAAGCAAGGAGGACACATATCCTGCCTCAGTACTCAGCAGTTAAGAGGACTATGGGAGGAAAAATACCCACCATGTGAGAGGGCAGAAGAGAAAGAAGTGTCCACAAGGCAAAGCCAGGTTTCTGAGTGAGAAGGAGAAAGAAACACTCAGAGAAGAGGCTGGAGATAGGATTTTGCTGAAGATGCACTATTAACTCCAGGAGGCACCGTGGAAGGATTCAGGAATTGGGAAGGGTAGGAAAAGAGGACAGAATGAGGAAGTGCAAGATGTGTTCCTCAAACGAAAAGGTAGACTCCAGTGGGAGGGCCAGTAAGAGGAGTGGTGGTGACAAGAAGGAAGGCTTTGGTTATTTTGGCAAGAGGGTGGATGCAGGTAAGAAGCAGCCAGGAATGCGGCAATGCCAGTAGAAGTCACACTATATTTACCAGCCTAGGTTAGAACTAGGCTAGAACAAAAGGGTAATTTCCTAAGCTTCGCCAAAGAACAGTATCAGCTTTAATATCAGGAAGTCAACCAAACAGATACACCTCTATCAAGAGTAGAGAACAAGGTTTTCAAGGATCCAGGAGCTAATGAGATGTTCGAGAAAGGAAAGGCTTGTGCAAGGTTAGTACAGATAGGCCTAAAGCCCCAAGGAGAATTCCTGGGGCCAGTTAGGAAGGCACCTTCCTCATTAGAGGATTAGAAATTAGGGTGTTTTAAAAAGGGCAGAGTGGCAAAGAGGCAATGAAATATGGCCAAGAATTCAGAAGTCCTCATTTAGGGCTTACATTTTGGAAGAGAATTAGAATGTAAATTCCCAGAGTGAGTGAGAATTCTCCCCCCAAGTCCAGACAGGGTTGAGGAAAGGAACTTAAGACTAGTGAGGCCAGGAAGCTAAACCAGTAGAGCTAAGAAATCAGGATAAGGAATCATGCTGGGTAAACTCATCCATTTATTTTCTTCCTTTAAAAAATATTACAAAAACCCTGGCTGGTGTGGCTCAGTTCGCTGGGCATCATCCTGCAGATTGAAAGGTTGCAGGTTCAATTCCCAGCCAGGTCACATGCCTAGGTTGAGCATTTGGTTCCCATCGAACATGTATGAAAGGCAACCAATCAATGTTTCTCTCCCTCTCTCTCTCTCGCTCTTTAAAATCAATAAGCATGTTCTTATGTGAGGATATAAATAAATAAAGTATTAAAAATAAGTAAAAATTTAAAAGTTACAACAAAACATACTGACTTAACCCTTAAGTGTACGCTTAACATTAAGTTTAAACACTACAGAAGTATATAAGTAAAACACCCCTCTCTTCACTTCCAGCCCACTCCTCAGGGGTTACCATTGTGCACAGTTTGGTGTGTATCTTCCAAGATTCTTGCTATTATTATGTAAACTTACAAACACAGAGGGTTTTCCCCCCATTAGTGGGATGACATTACATATATTCTTATGCATTTTGTTTTTTTCACTTAATAGTATATCATGGCCATCTTTTCAAGGTATGTCCAAATCTACCTCATTTTTTCAATGGTTTTGCTGTACTACAGCATATGAATAAACCGTAATTTTTCAATTTACATAGCAATGGGCATTTTAAGTGTTTCCAATTTTCCCTATTATAAACAGTGCGGCTTTGAAAATACTTATGCACATGTCTTCTCATGTTAATAATTCTACAGATTACATTCCTACTGTCTGAATGAAAGGATGTATCTGATACTGCCAAAAAATTGCACTCTCAAAATAATGTATTAATTTACCTTCTCACCAAAATTGTATAAAAAATGCCCAATACCCCACACTCTTGCCAAAGCTATCTTAATTTTTGCTGAGTGATAGAGACAATCTCATCCATATTTGAATGTGAATGCCTTTTTGTTTTTGTTTGTTTTGGTGGGGGAGGAAAAATCAGTTTAAGGATAATAAAAATTGTTTTCAAATTTGTTTGTATATATAAACATTGAATAAAGAGGATACTATCTTCATTAAATATAGTGATTGCTAAAGGGAAAACAACATGAGGATAATAGTAATTACATACATGGCCAATACTTTTGAGTGCTTATTATATGCCAGACACCATGAAGAGTACCTAACTATATTATATCTTCTTGAGCTCTCACAACTCTGTAGAGGGCATTAATATGACTACTTTATACAAAAAGAAACTGAAGCCAAATAGGTTAAGTAACTTTCTCAAAGCCACATAGCTAATAACTGAGTAGAACCAGGTTTTGAACCCAGCCTGCCTGACTCTAGATTCCCCTTTTAGACAAGTTAAGTAACTTGCTCAAAATCACATAGCCAGTAAATGCTACAGTCAGGATTTGAACCCAGGTCTGCCTAACTCCAGAGCACACAAATGTAAAGTGTTTGTTTGTTTAACAGAACTTGGTATTATTTATGCATTACATTATGATAGGGTGAGGAAGAATTTATTCCTAGCTAAACTTTTTCTTGGGGGGGGGTTCTTATTTTGGGGTTTCTTATTTTGGTGTTTTTGGTTCTGTTATGCCTAAGGTTTGAAAACAAAATACTGACATCACCTTGGTTGAGCTAAAGGCGGCTTAAGGTGAACTGCATGACTCTGGGGGCATCGCACTTATGTGAATGGAACTCACTGGAGCTAGAGGACTCCAGAGCTGACAGACTAGGGTAGCGGCCGCAGTGAAATCAGGAGACGCGAGGATGAATTACTGCCCTCTCAACCTAGAGCGTTCCCTTACAAGAGAACACAAGAGGTACCAAGACTCCTCTTTGGAGATCCATGGTTCCCTAGGAAACAAAGGGGAACAAAGGGTCTGACCAGCAACTCGGGTCTTAAGAATAAGATGCCTACACAGTAAATGACGAGAGGGAAGGAAACAATTTTACTACATGAGAGAAGGTGGTAGAGAAAGGGGGGGATATACATAAATAGACTTTAGACTAGATAATCAGTCCTGGAAATGTCTTAGTAATCTTCCAAAAGGCACCCCTCCACTACAAAAAAAAAAAAAAAAAAGCAAAAAAGTCCCACTGCAAAATTAGGAGAACCTTGAAAATGTTCTCAAGGGAAAAAATGATGCTAAAAGAAACCCAGATGTGGTGAATATAAAATGAATGGAATTTTGGATTCATTCCTACTGTCAGCCTCTCTTAGAATTGAGGCAAACGCAATTGCAGACTTGGGAAGAAAGGCTTAACTTGACCAAATGAAAATGGCCTAAAGCCATAAAGAGACCATGGGTAAAACAGAAACACATCAGTTGGGCAAAAGATGGGCCCTGAGAATCAGCACAGTAACTGAAAGAAGTGGAGAAGATTCAGCCAAGAAAAACATGATACTAAGTGAGTGCCAATCACTTGCTGGCTTGAGAAGGGGAATTCTAGTTAATTACATTTTCTAGTTTAATATTTACCATTTGTTACTCATACAGATGATCAATTTTCCAAAAATTTGAAAGCATGTTGTAAATATAAGACATAAGATATAAGACACCTTATAATCTTCCAATGACATGGGGTATTTATCAAAATTATCAATTGTCACTACTGTCTAAGGAAGTGGCAGAATCTGGTCTTAGTTACTGACCTGTCAAAAATCTGGCTAAAAAGAAACAATCAAGAAATATGTATATGGCACCAAATAAGAAGATGACTATGCCCAAAGAGTTATGAGACATCATTTCTTTTTAATTCAGAGGACTCAGTACAGTAAGAAGTATGGTGAATGAAAACAGCAATGGGACAGAGAAACAATGCCACATTTATTTTGACAATGCACTATGTTCCAAGACAGTAAAAACTTGTTTGGGTTCTTGCTCTATCACTGCATCTAGAACAATGACTGGCACAGAGGAGGCACTGAAAAATACTTAAAGAAGAAATAGTGCCATTCTTTGAATATGCCCGTTTCCCATTCTCTCAAAAATTATATCTGGAAAGAAAGAATGAATGCTGTTCACTTTAATATCCTTCTTCACATTCTTTACTTAGAGAAATTCTTATCCTTCTAGCTCCAGCTCAAATCTCTTTCTCAAAGTCTTCCCTGATTGCTTCCTGCTGCTCACAAACCCACCTCCTTCAAAAAGCCAAAGTTAGGCCTTCTTTATTCTCTTCTTACAGAGCACATTACTTAGACTTATATTTGCTCTCGTTTTGGTCTGCATTGCATGGTAGTTCAGTATTTACATGTCTGACATGTACTTCTCCTGGGTTATAATCTCCTTAAGCGTAAATTCTGGATTCAGTTATTTTTGAATCCCCATCTTCTAACATAATATCTTGCAAATAGTAATTACTTAAATGTCTGCTAAGTTTAATAAAATAGAATTATATTCTTGGTGTCTAATAAGAAGCCAGCATATTACAGGTGCTCAATAAATGTTTACTACATGAATGAACTGAGAGAAAGGTAATACCAACAAAATCAAGTTCTTTGCTTTAAAACCCAGGGCTGAAAGGTATCATGCCTTGATAGAGAAATGGTCTCTTTCCCTTGGTTTAAGGAGCCTTTGCCTGGTTCAGGTGCCCACTATTGGGCACTGTGGCACCAAAACTGGAGAGTTAAGTTTGAGGGAGTTCCAGGAAGAGTAACATACCTGCCCTGGGGCGGGGGAGGGAAGAATGGAGAAGGAGCGATTAGGGGCTTAAACTAGGCAGATGGCCTAAGTGACGTCTGAGACTAGACACGATAACCTTCTGCTAACACTGGGAGAGTGTAAACACCCAAGAGGGGAGGAATTGTTTAGCCTGGACCAAAGAGCTAAAAGTAGGAGAAAAAATGAAACAATGGATGGAAGATCAAAGCCTTGTGACAGAAAAGCCAGCCAGGAGAGACACTGTTCTCCTTGGACTCAGAGAAAACAATGTCATATACATTTTCACAGATATCAACAAGTGTTATTATCCTTATCTTCAGGCATAAAGGAAGTCTACAAACAGATGGATTATTGAAACTAGAAGAACTGAAACCTAATACAAAGAGCCTATGCTTGGAACAGAAAGTCCTTTTACTATTATGCAAAATATAGCCCTATACTCAGTGTTATTAAAGCAGGGTCCAAAAAACCCACTGGTTCAGACTGCACCCAAAGGTAAATCACCTGAAGATGAAAGAAGGAAAAGGAGCAAGAGAAAGAAGCAGCAAAGCAGTAGGACTGGAATGCCATGCTTGGGTAAAGCTTACAGAATCTCCCATCTGTGTACTCATTTGCTGTTTGTCATTTTACTCTAACAAAGACACCTCTCAAAGTGGAGTTTGCTGAAAACATTCATTTCTTCCTATTTCCCAGTCCACTCAAGTCTGTCTGCCTCTCAGGAAGTTTTAATCAGCTGCAATGGTACCTACAACATTCAGTGCTATGAGTGGTAGAGCCAGAGAAGATATGGTTTCCTGCTTCAAAGAACTCGTAATCTACTTGAAGAGACAAAATATAAATATAAGAAAATAACTGCAAAGAAAGAGATGATAAATGCAAGAGAAAACAGGATGAACTATTTATGTAACTGCTAATGGTCTGTGAAGAATTAAACTGATAATTCAGGGAAGGCTTCCTGGCAGAGGTGAATTTTCTTTGTGAAGAAGAGAAACAGCAATGGACTGATTGGAATCAGTTTATGGGTTTATAAAAGCTAGACGGGATCATAGGATATATTTTATGAAAATTGTTCATTGACAGATGAACTAAACAGAAGCCCAGGAAGCTGAAATAATATGTCCAAGTGAAAAATAAGTGGAAGAACTAGAATTCAAACCAAAGTATCCGACTTCAAATCCAGGGCAGATGACAGGCGCAAATGCAGAGAAGCAAGAGAGAGCAATGCCTATAAGGAAGAAGGTGAGCAGATTGGCCTTGGCTGTGACAGAGGGACAGTGGTACTGAGTTTCACAGGGTTCTAAGAAATAAGAAGCCCCAGTCTATTCTCAAATAATCCGAGTGGCTCCACCTGAGACTCCACTTCTCTCCCTCCTTAGGAACCTCCACTGTAGCTCAGTGACAAAGGCCCCGAAGGACTTCTGCATTCCCCACACTACGCAGCCTGCTCTGAGACCTGATCTAGCAGCCACCATTCTTACTCCCAGATACCTGGTAAGGGCCCTATAAGCTCCAAGATACACATATAACATAACTAATCAAGGAGCTACTCCACATAGGAACTTCTGGTTCTGCTCACAACCCCACCCTCTTCCTTTGCCCCCATGAAACTGAGGAAACCAGATGTACAAATGGTTAACAGAGAAAAAAAATCCCACCCAGACCACTTGAAACGCGGCTAGTCTGGCTGGGCTTTGAGTCCGCTCAGCGACTGCTCCATGTCTGCTATTTATAGCCTCTGGGTGCCCAGCCCAGCTTCCAGGTCACTAATTGTGGCCCAGCCCCGAGCCAACCCCCACACCTCCTCCCCCGCCCTGCAACACAGGGAACAAGAAGTAAATCCAGCTCTGTCCAGCCCAGGAAAGAACAGCCAGGAGCGAGATCTGAATCCAAGACCCTGTATTACATCCAGAAGAACCTGCTCTTGTACTGCATATCCTGGCGATCTGAACCATCCCTTCCTTCTATAGAAGTTCCCCTTGGCACAAAGACTCAGGGAAGCCTTCTCTGTTCTGTATGCATGCTACACTGGGCAATAACCAACAGGCCATAGCCCCAACTAGGAATTCTGTATCTGAAGCCTTGTATCCATCTCTGTTAAAGCTGACCATTGTCAATGATGTTCATACTCAGAACAAAGGACTGGGAACCCGGGTGAAGGAAGAGTTAAAAGGCTTAGAAGAAGAAGAATGAGAAGCCTCCTTCCTTTCCCAGTACCTCAGTGTTTATAGTTACCATGCTTCTCAGACAGCCCAGCAAGTTCCCAGCCTTCTATATTGTTGGCCAATACTGCCCTAGACTATACATCTCAATGTCAGTCTTCCCCTTCTCATTTGGGGGTTCATTTGGACCATTGGATAATATGTTAGGGATTCTGGTTATTGGAGCCAGAACCAAATGCTGCTGTGCTATCTCATCATCACCCACAAATGCCAATTCCTAGCCCCAAATGGCCCCAAATCTTTCCTCCCAAGACCACAAGGGGAAAAAAAGTTTCCAAATTAAAAAACTAAAACTGGCAACAAAGGTGCCCCATGGCAGTAACCTTTAAAACTGGCCATTAAAGTTTATAAGTCAGACGGCACCAACGTGAACGATCAAGAAGAGAAAAACAGCCCCCTCCCTTGGGGACCCGGAGCCACAGCCTTCCCCCTAAAGCCACAGAGCTGATGTCACAAGAAGCGCTTGCTGCCATCAAGGGCTCTCTGTGTCCCAGCTACAACCGTTCACAATGTAGGCAGCCTCTGTGTGCTGGAGGCGGATGGGTGTCTGGCTGAGAATAAAGGAAAGGGGAGGGGTAAAGAGGCATGGGTTGGGGGCACACAGGAGGTAGGGGAAGGTGCAAAGGGGGAGAAAAACAACAAGTCTCCTCCTAGCCATGACGGCTGCCTGCAATTCACAGGCCAGGAGGGGACAGGCCTGCCAGGCTGCCTAGGACAGTGGTTCCCAACTTTTTTCCACCCAGCACACATGAGGAATATCAGCTATTTTCATCAGTAACTATAGCTCATATGTAATGATTCCTACCCATCCTGGGGTAGAGGGAGCATATATCAGAATTTTTGGCTAGGATATGAATAGTTTGAAAAGGCCTCCAAATTATTCTGACCACCTTCCCTATGAGTTATGTACCCCTCTATGAAGAATCATCAGTTTAAGGAGCCTACTTCCGCTCCCTTCCTTCCTTCCCTCCCTCCCTCCCTTCCTTTCTTCCTTCCTTCCTTGTATTCAACAAACACATTTTAAGAGCTTCTATGTGCCAGGTATTGTTCTGGGGACACTGGGAAGATAGCAATGAACATAATGGCTAAAATCCCTGCCCTTGTTGAGAACCCATGCCTTCGAAGGGGAGAAAAACAACACAATAAAAATCTGTGGTGTGTTGGTTAATGATAAGTGCTAAGGAGAAAAGTAAAGCAGGAAAAGGGAATTAAAAGTGCTGGTGGGGGTGGGGGTGGCGAGAGGGATGAAGTTTTTAGATAGGGTGGTCAGGAAGGCCTCAACCAGAAGGTAGCATAGGAAAAAAGACCCAAAGGTGGAGAAGAAATGAGCCATGCAGATATCAGGGGAAAGAGCATTCGCTGCAGAGGCACCAGCAAGTGAAAAGGTCCTAAGGTAGGTCGCATGTCTGGTTTGTTCAATGAAGAGTAATTTGAGGTGGCCACTGTACCTGGAGCCCACATACCATTGTTCATGACAGCTCCTCCAGTTTATATCCCAAAGCTCTGAGGAGTTGGGCTGATCACCTTTCAGGCTCAACTGTCTAAGCCAGGGACATCTTCACAAGCAGAAAAAACTTAAGTAGCTTGGTGAAAGGGGACACAGGTAGGTAAGATGAGCTTAGTATTACAGTATTTCTCTTTACTTAAACAGCTCAGAGTTCTTTTCAATAAAATCTCATATATTCACACAAAATCCTTATAAGGAATGAAGGTCATATCGCCTTAACAAGGAATAGAGGGAAAAATAATTTTTAAAATGATGTTAGCCTGTCTGGTGTGGCTCAGTGGATTGAGTGCCGGACTGTGAACCAAAGTGTTGCCGGTTGGATTCCCAGTCAGGGCACATGCCTGGGTTGCTGGCCAGGTCCCCAGCTGGGGGTGCACAAGAGGCAACCACTCATTGATGTTTCTCTCCCTCTCTTTCTCTCTCCCTTCCCCTCTCTAAAAAATAAATAAATAAAATATTTTTTAAAGATGATGTTAAAGCTAGGAACCAGAATAGAACTTACTCTCAATACCCAGTCCAACGACCAAATATTCATAAAATCATAGAATATTAAAAGCTGGAAGAGGCCTGAAGAGGTGATCTTATGCATTTCCCTTATCTTACTCAAGAAGCAGCTGCTGAAATCAGAATACAGGGCTCTTGGATAAGGGGTGAACCCTCCTTAAAAAGCAACATAGGAGGACAGTGCCAGTTTTAAGAGGGGCCTGTTTCTCAAATCCTGCATTCTAGAATCTCTTCTGCAAAGGAAGATGTGGCAATGACATTAGGGTGGCCAAAGACTAAATAGTGCTCTCTGTCCCCTGACCCCCAGAAAACAGGCTGTTATCTCCAAACACTAGGCCCACTGCTCTTTATCTCGCTGCCTTCAGCCGAATGTCCTCTGCGAAACAAGCCAGCCAAGGGCTGCAGGCTCTGAAGACCAGAGCGAAGTCTACAGTGTGAGCACAGATACGCACACACAGACGCACAGAGCCAGTGGGAAGGAGGGGGAAGGAAAGCACACACAACACAACACACTAGGGCAGCTGCAGAAAACAACTGCTTGTTAAGTTAAAATTAAACTCTGCACAAATATTGACCTTTGGAGGGGACAGAAACCGGTCCCATATTTACCAGTTTTATAAATGGGACTGACCACAGCTGCCCCACGCGCTTGGCCAGCACGATGGCAGGATGGGGCGAGGCCATGCTTTGGGGGTGGGGGATGAATGAGAGGGGCAGGAGAGATTTTAAACACTCTCTTAAACGTAGTTACTACTGGTAGGTCAAAGTTCCCAAAAGCCTTAAAAGAGGAATTTCTAGGAAAGCAAATAAGGCAGTCTCTAAAAGTGGGGGTCAGAAAAGTAGGAACAGAGAGGAAAAAGAAAGTGTCAGACAGAAAAAAATTTACTAAAAATAGTGAAAAATATAACAGAGATTGAAACTGAATGGAGAGAACACTGGGGAGCTTATCCTTTTGAACCCTGGCCCTTGGTCAAACCAAGAGTCATAAGGTAGAAGACCAGGTGACCAACTTCACCTAATGGAACGATCTGAACTAACCTGGCCTGAGTCTTGGCTCAGCTGCTTGCTTGCTATGCAGCCTCGGGAAACTGAAGGACCCCAGTTTCTCCATCTGTACAATAGGGGTAATAACACAAAAACGTCGTCCTGATTCACAAAGGCAGAACCAAAAGAAGATAGTGTAAGTGAAAGCACTTTGCCAACTGTAAACACCACACAGATATAAATCATTACTTTCATTAATTCTATCCCAGCTAACTATGCACCTTTATACTCCAAACTGGCCAATAAACTGCAATCTCTCTAAAAGCAAAGCCAGAGGTCAGAAGGGAGAACTTGAGCTTCCCCTGAACTCCTAAAGGCATACACCTAAATCCTTCCCTTGCTTCAGGTAACAGGAAGGCCAGCTGGCTGAAATGTGCCCCAAAAGCCATATCCCCAGTTGCAAAGGTCCCAGTACGAAGGGGCAGAAAGGACTCATAAATACTATTTTCTTGAAAGCTGATCTCTGGCAACCCACGGTTTTACAGGAACAAACATCACAGCTGCTGGGCCACTTAGTTCTGTTCCGAACCTCTGCTGCCTTCACCCTTTTATATTTTCCTTACACTCATCATGACTTTCATGATTAATAAGTCTATAAGTCTAACCCAATCACCACATAGTAGGACCTGACCGCACCCTCCCCTCAACACTTGTGCCACCACGAGTCACAATCTGAAAGTATTTCAAATAAATGTACTTTGAAAAATACATGAAAAGATTTTGCTGAACTTAGTTGCCCAGTTTTATAGAAAGCTCCTGTGCCTTTATGTGGTACACTGTTTACACTCTGCACCTTCAAAGCACGGGGTAGACAAGCGTCTATCACTTTATGGCACATGAAAAATGCAGCGATGTAGTTCAAGTCCTTTACCTCCTTGGGGCTAACCAAATACGTCACTAGTATCTCTTGACTCTGCTTTACTTGTTCAATGTTTTACCTTAATATATTACAGTTTATATTGTTAAACGTGTGTCATAAAATGCAAACAATGCACAGCACAACCATGTCAGCAATTTAGGAAAAATTCCCAAGGCTGCAGTCTCTGTGGTCACAGGGCAGGAAGATGTTTTGCATTTCATACACCAAACACATGCTGAAGCACAGACTCCAAACAAATTGGGGAAGGGGAGGCAGATAGAAAAGAAAAGGGGAAGAGAATGGGGAAATTATAGTCCATGTGGGGAATCAGCTTCCTTGAATTTGGATCCAAGAACTTTTAAAAAAATTTAATCATTGGGAATTTTCATAACCCTCTTCCTATGGCTTTGTTCTTCTTCAGAGTCCCCAGAGAAGAGATACGCCTCCAGGTTCAGCGGCTCACCACCTCTAAGGCTTTTGTTTTTTGTTTTTCTAACATAGAGAAGAGTCCCCTTGCCCTGGCCAGTGTGGCTCAGTTGGTTGGAGCGTTGTCTCATAGACCAGAAAGTCGTGTGTTTGATTCCCGGTCAGGGTACATGCCTGGCTTGCGGGTTTGATCCCCAGTCGGGGCACGTATGAGAAGGCAACCCATTGGTTTTTCTCTCCCCCTCCCCCTTTTCTCTCTCTAAAAACAGTAAAAATTTTCCTCAGGTGAGGATTAAAAATAATAATAATAATAAAGAAAAAGAAGAGTCCTCTCCTAACTCCATGTCCATGTTCTCCATGAGCAAGACTTCCACAAGCCTTAGTTCCATCTTCTACAAACTATGGACAAGTTGAGTGAGCTGGCCTTCCCTGGATGGCCTAAGATTTCTTGCCAAAACTGTTAAGCTATAGCCAGAACTGATACTATTTTCAAGTACACCATACTTGAAAAAAGGGAAATAAGAGTTAGCATAATTAAGACTGTTATCTATTTAATACTCAAAAGAAGTTCACTCTTCCCACTCTCATTCTAAGCACCAAAGCTCACAGGAGACATCCTGGACAGAACTTGTCAATCTGTCATCTTCAAGATCCTCCTCCCACAATGTCTCATCCAAATAAAATCACTGCCTCACACAGGGAGGCTAGGAAAATGGTGCAGGAACCGAAAACCAGCATCTTCAAAAGCAAAATATTCTTAGGAGAAATTCATAGCTCAATAAATCTCTGAAAAAGAAAGAAAGAAAGGAAGGAAGGAAGGAAGGAAGGAAGGAAGGAAGGAAGGAAGGAAGGAAGGAAGGAAGAAAGAAAAAGTAAGCCCACAATGGGAGAAGCAATTATCACCCAGCAATTAGAAGTGATGTGTCCGAAGACGCTGTGACCATGAGGGGTCTCCTTACCCTCACCCACAGCTCCATCTGTGAGACCCTGCTTGCTGACCCCTCTAAGACTAGATTCAGGCTGCCTATATTCAACAAAATTCAGCAAAATGCAGCCCCACTTAGGATTTCTAGTTGAATATTCTGTTTCAGTGATCTCCTGCTCTCTCCTAGTCAAACTGGTAGACTGACCTCTCAGAGAAGTCCCTAAGCAGATCATGTGCCAGGGCTGATTCCTATTTAGAATGCCTTAGCCTAAGCAAGCAAAATGTCATTCTTGGGGGCTTCAAGACAGAAGGGCACTTTAGTATTAAAAATAACAGCACCATAAGTTTTTCAAAGGCCTACAAGAGGTAATGCTAATAAAACCTAAGAAATAGAAAATGGAAGCCAGGGTCCCGGAAACGCTCCGATGTAACCCAACAACAAGGATAGCAAGGACTGGAAGGGTCTCTTACACCGGGACTGGATAAGGCTGGGAGCAGACTGCATGCACAAAGAAGAAACTCAGAGGCCCAGAGAACATCTCAACACACACGGGCACGCCTATTTTATATCTGCGACCCAGGCACTGCAGAAGCTTCTGACAGTGTAAGACCTATGTTTGTAACCCAGAAACAACTAAATTTCAAGCACACTGAAAGCATCCCTCCACTGTAACCCCTGAAGCCCCCAGAGAAGCAAATAAGGAAACACTGCTACCGGGTACTAGCGTGTGCTGCCGACTCACCAGCGCTAGGAAATGTCTGAACAGAGTCTTATTCAAGCCAAGGGAAAACGCTGTTAAAACACACAAAACTCCTTTGACTAATGTGAGAGGGGGAAAGAGCCTCTATAATTAACAGAAACTGTCACAGGCATTGGGGGCCTCCGACGTGTTCAACGCAAACCACTTGAAAAGACCCGGTCTTCTGGGAGAAGGCTGGGGTTTGTGAGCAGGGCTCCAGCAGGCTGGGGACAGCTTTTCCAAAGGAATCCCACCATATTAAAAAAAGAAGGAGGAGGAGGAGGAGAAGAAAAGAAGGGGTGGGGGAAAGAAAGGAAAAACCCAAACCTCAGCCGAATGTTTTTCCACCACTGGAACTGAAAAGCAGAACAGAAGAAAAGTCCAATGCAACCAGTTTTCAATTAGGGTCTAATTAGAAAGAAAAGTGGCAGTGCTATTATTACAGATCTGGGGAGGAAGAAATGCAGTCAATGACTTGAGTCTGGGCTGAGCCATCCACTTGAAAGCTGTGATGATTAGAGGGACAATTTATGGTGAGAGATGCTGGAGGGGAAGGGAGAAATGGAAGACGAGGGCCTAGAAGCTGGCTGTTCGTGACAATCAAGAACCAAAAAAAGATAGTCAAAAACACTTATTGATTACCCACAATTTGCAAAGCATTACACAAAGGACTGTAAGGAGAAATAAAGATCCTAACAGACATAACTCCGACCTGAAGAGGCTTATAAACACGTCCCTGTGATAAGAATCCACCTCTTAACACTCAGTCACTGAATGCACATGCACAAGTCTTCGGAGAAAATGTAACCTTGACTTCTTTTTATCCACAAAGTCCACTCTGACCATTCATGTAGCCTCTCTCTGCCTTTCTCCCAGCTCCCTCCTCATTTCTATACGTGACACAGAGACATCCCTGCCCCCACCCCCGGAAAAGGTACCATCATCAAATATAATTCCTGAATGAAGCTGTCAGGATTTGCCTCGGCCTTCAAGAGAAGCGAAAGTCTGTACCCTGCCTCAGGCAGGCTGAGACCCTACATCACATGGGGAATCTCAGAATAGCTGAGGACATTTTTCTTCTTTCTTTATGATCCTGAAGGATTCAGGTCCACTTTCTAGGTAAAGGCCATAATATATGAGAACAAGCAGAAAGAAACTAGGAATGGGCACCCTTCTCTATGGCTGTAGGAAGGAAGTTCCATTCCATACATGCAATAAAACAAAACAATTTGACTGGTAGCAGCATGAAGCGCTTTCTTCCCTTGCTCTGGGGTACCCTCTCCCTTGTTGACTTAGTTCAGGCAACTTGGAGGAGGGACAGGAAGGGCCAGGGCAAACATGTCACAGCCTGCAGTGAATAGGGCCAACAGAAAGGAGAGGCAAAGAACAGAGCTGAGAGGAGAGGAAAAGAGGAGAGGCCTCTCTTCCCATCCCACAACCTGGGCTCCATCCAACACAAAGTTAATTCCTAACCTCGGCTCACCACCCTGCCCGCTGCTTGCATGATTTATCCCCCTATCTGCCTGCATTGCCTTTACAAGCCTCCTAGCCCTGCACACCATTATAAAAGCTGTCTGTAATGCTGGCTCGACCTGGCCTGGCCCGGGCTCCTGCCACGGTAACCCTTCCCCACCCCAGCATTTTACAAGCCTTCCGCCATCATGGAAATCTGAAATCCCACGAAAGTACAGTAAACATAGCAGGGAAAAGAAAATACCTAGCCGGGCCACTCTGGACACAGCAAAGTCACACATGAACTGATGTCTCTCAGCCAGGGATGCAGGCCTGTAGGCAATGACAGTGAACTGCTTTCTTGCCTGACTTCAGCTGGATAATAGTGAAGAGATGCACAGGCGGGCCAATCCTTTATGGGGCACAGCCAAGCATTCTGGTGCCCTGGGAATTCCCAGGCTCAAGGAATCAGCCAGAATGTCAGGGAAACTCACAAGTAAACACAGGTGTCAGGTTCAGAGAACCATGTGGAAATGTGAAGTTTTAAATAACGGAAAGAGACTAAACATTATTCAGACCACAAACTAAGTCGGCATCAGCTCTGTCACCTTCTTATGGGTTCCTTAGGGAGGCAGTATGGTGGAGTGGAAAGAGCAAGGGCTTGGGATTTAACTGACTGGTTTTGAAAGCTGGCCTCAACACTTATTTATGAGCTATGTGACTTTGGTCAACTTTTATTGTGTAAATCTGTTTCATTCTCCATACCATGGGAAAGTACCAACTCATAAAAAGGTTGTGAAGAGTAACAACAAGATTTACAGCCAGAAGGCTTCAATAGGTGCAAAAAATGGTAGCTATTATAATTATTTGGGATGTTAGATATCCTAAAATGTGCGTGTGCTTGGAGAGGGCTGGGTGTAAGCTATTGCTTTTCCATGCAAATCTTAGCCTGCTTAACAGGTTTCCTTTATTCTACACAGATTGTCCCTTAATAATGCAGACTCCATCAGTCCATCTCCTGGCCAGAGAATGAGCCAAAAGGGAGACCCTGGGAGGAGTATTCTTTCCTACCCTCTGTCTTAAATACCCTTATCCCTTCAATCCTTTGAACTCATATGACCCAGTTCTGCCCGTGACCCTCCTCACTAGGTTTCCATTGGCTCCTCCAGCCTCAGTTCATAAAGGTTCTTCTTCTTTCTCTTCAAATGCCTCAAAAGAACCTGCCGGCACCCACTGGGTTCCATTCTCTTCAAGAAATGCCCGGCTGCCCTATTACAGCAGACTCTAAGCCAGAAGTCAGGGTTCATATCTTCCCCGGCTAACTTATTGGAGAAACTGACACTAAAGCATTCTCCATGAGTCTCTGGAGTTCCAAAGTGCCCTGCCAATGAGGCTGAGTGCTCCCCAGAGCTCTGTTATTCACTTGGGGGTAGGTAGTGGGGAGCCGGAGAGGGAGGGCTGGGGGAGGGCAGGAAGAGAAGAGAGCCTTGATTCAGGGGCCAGACTGAGTCCGCCACAGGCCAGGCTCCGCTGAGGTTTCTCGGGTGAAACACGTCTCTGTGATGGCTGTGCCTGTGAAGCGGATGGAAATGCCCATAAAGCCCTATCAAACCCTGTTCAGAGAAGGACAGGGATATATATAGAACCAGGAACCAAAGGGGCCACAAGGGATTCAGGCGGACAGCTCCGCCCAGCCCTTAAACCCGCCCCAGGGAAGGGGGGAGGCCCAAGGAACAAGCTCAAGGAATGAAGGTTGGAGACAGCCCGGCGGGTTTAGGAAGGCAGTGGGGAAATGAGGGGCGTCAGGGACAATGCTAGAAGAGAGCTACTGACCAGGCTGTGGGAATCAGTCAGGGCTCAGGCAAAGGTGCCTGCGTGCCTGCTCCAGCACGTGGACACCACGCAGCCAGACTCTGAGCTTTGGCCGACCTGGAGGTGACTGTTAACACTTTGCTTTGGTGTCCTGCTGTCCTGCTAGTGCCCTGTTTCCTACTCAGAGCTGATGAACCAGCTCTCCCGGTCCTCCTCCTCTCTCCAGACCAGCACCTCCACTTCAAATTCGTCCAGAAGCCAGTGTCTCCATTCCCACGCCCTTAACCCCACTCTCAGCCTCCCAGAGAAGCTGGGGTGGGGAGCAGGTGAAAAAAAGAAATCTATCCAAAAGGAAAGTGTCCTGAAACAAGAAAAATATCCTAAGATGAGCATAGTCCAAAGGGAGAAATAAATTCACAGAAAGAAAAAAGAAGCTCTCAGAATAAGGAAAGGGCCGTATAAGAAACCATGGCATCTGATAGAATCAGGCCCTAATGGAGACACTCATGTCAGGGACAAAAAGGGAACAGGTTCTTCTTCCACTCTTCGATTTGCTGGGTACCCCTCTCCCCACCAATCCTCTCCCAAAGTAGAACGTTGGAGCTACAGATACCAGGTGATGGACGCCAGCAGCCAAAGAGCCCACAAGGATTTCCTACCTGAGCAATAGCTAGGGTCCCCCTCTGTCACCAATTCAAAGAGAATCCTTCCCTCCCTCCACCTTGAATCATTCCCAAAGCCAGAGCGAGAAGTATGACAATGTTTTGGCGCCACCTACTGTCCCTTTCCGACAGCTGTATAGACTAGATCCCCAAATTGGATGGACCTCAAGTTCACCTTCATTCATCACAAGCCCAAAAGGAATGGAATCCAAGAGAAAAGAAACCAAATGTCTACCAAAGGGAGTAGTCCTATGGCATTCAATGGACAAATCCAATGATCCGCCCTTCTGTTTTCTGGGACAGACATCTTAGGAACGAACGCCAACTAGCCAGAACCTCCTCCCTGGGTTTTTAGGTCCAGTCTTAACAACCATTAGCCTGTGAAGTTCCCTCTCCAAGAGTCTTCCTGATTTGAGAACTGTGAATACTCAACAAGCCCTTTCTCTATTTAATAGATTCCACATATATTAAAATTATTTCTATATCACAGTTTTGGTTTTCTTGGTTTTAGGTAGAAATTCTAATTTTGCATGGAGATGCCCTGATCCTTTGTCTTCAAACAGCAGCAGGAAAGCAGTGTCACCCAATGAGCAATGGCTTAGACATTTTATACTGCTCTCCCATTCCTGTGGTCCTCAGTATGGTCTGGGAAAGCGTTCTACTAAGCAATAAGCTCATTGAGAAGTCAGTTCATCTCACAGATATAAGCATGTGTTCCTCTACTTAAGAAATATTTGGGCAGCACCTAATATGAACCAGGCATGGGCTGGAGGTACACATAGGGGGTTCTGACTCTCGTAAAGCATTGTATACCTGACGTGTTTAAGGGAGTCTAGCAATTTCTCACTCAGCTTAAAGAACACCTGTGTGAACAGCAAACAGAAAGACCAAAATATAAACAGACTTTGTGAAGAGACAGAATAAAGAAATCTAAGAGGCTATAAAAGGAAGGATATACAGAATGGGACAACGAATGTATATAGAAAAAGAACTGTTAATACTCTTCTTTCCTCATATTCCTTAAAGATAGGTTTTTCCCCCTAAACCCCACTCCTGGACCTAACTCTAAGAACTGCATGCAGCTTCCAAGGTCAGCTTCCTCAGACCTCAAGATTTACAAGTCCTTGGTAGAAATTATGGCTAGATGCCTGAGAATGACAGCTTAAATTATATGCAAGTATTTTCCCAAACGTCACCACAGGAAATCTGTGGGGCTCCGTAAAAAGCATTGTCATCTGGGAGAAGAGGGAGAAGCTTCTGATAGGCCCTAGTAAATTGAGGGGAATGGAGTCAATCATAGGACCTCAGGGCTAGACATGCCCTCCCCTACTCTTTTTTTTTTTTCTTTAAGATTTTATTTATTTATTTTTAGAGGTAGGAGAAAGGAAGGAGAAAGAGAAGGAGAGAAACATCAATGTGTGGTTGCCTCTCGTGTACACGCCCCCAACTGGGGACCTGGCTTGCAACCCAGGCAGGTGCCCTGACTGGGAATCAAACCGGCAACTCTTTGGTTCACGGGCTGATGCTTAACCCATTGAGCCACACCAGCCAGGGTGCCCTCCCCTACTCTTGCCCTCCAACTGTTTCCAAGCAGTACTATACACACTACACCTGTCTTTAGGGAAAGAACCTGAAAGAATCCCGGGAAGGGAGTTTCCAAATCTTCCCTAGTAACATTCTAGTCAGGTAAAAAATTCTTCTACTTCAACTACATCTTTATTGCTATAATTCAGTTTCATCCTTTCTGGTATTATCTTGAACGAAATGCAAAAAAGCTATCTGTCATCCTGTACATGCTAAATTTTCACATTTAAGAGAGTGAGCTACTACTCTTACTCAATCTACTCTATGAATTAAATCGTCTCATTTTCCTTGGATACTTTTTAAAACAATTTTGTTTCCACCACCTTCGTTATTGTTCTAATTTTCCTATGGGCACTCAGGCCCCATGCACCATTCAAACATAACACCAAAATCCTAAGAGGCCAACTAGTGCTAAATGCAATGGGAAGGTGGCCTCAGGATACCATGTCTAAATTACACAGTTTGGAACGATGCTCGTCTTTTTACATACCCTGACTATGCCAAAGACTATGTCACAGTTGGGAGCTCTCACTAGTTAAATATTTCAGAATAAAAAGGAACATTTTCCCACCTAGGAAATGTAAGGTACTTTATAGGAAAGACATTCTGTTAAATAAGATACTGGAATAGCTAAAGCATCTGAAAGAAGGAGTAGCAGGCAAGGTGGGTATGCAGGGAGCCCAGGAGAAGCATTTAGAGGGAATTTGTGCCTTCTTGAAAGTTATTAAAGGAATCAACACTCTGTGTGTATCGCTAGCATGGCATCCTCACTTTGGATTAAAGTTTGTGTACACCTGTCTCCCGCGTGCCTCCACAGGCTCCTCGGGGCAGGAACCGTGTCAGTTACTGTTGTATGCCTAGCATTCACTGAGTATTTGCTAGTTTCCTACAAGAACCTAAACCCAGGGGGAGCCAATAAACGCTGGCGAAGGATGATAATATTAACAGCAGCCGTCCAGCACAGCTTCATTGAGCTGTCAGACCAGCTTAGGATATTGGCATGTAAACTCCTTTTTCTCTTGGCCCAGACATTTACTCTTAAGGTCTGCCTCTTCCTCCAGAGACTCCAGGAAATAGGGGTAGTTTTAAGTCCTAGAAACTAATCATTCCTGTTTTCTCCAAGCTAAGGGCCTAAAGGAAGACTGCAGATACCTCATGAATACTGATGAGCCTCTGTGGTCACATGAATATTAACATCACCCTGTGGCTTTCGGGAACAGCAGCCCAGCGAGAAGGTCTAATATTAACCTTGGCTAGGCCCAAAAGGTGGAAAGACCATAGGCCCATATGTTTCCATGGGGAGTAAGGAGTGCAGGGCAGAGTCCAGTTCGGGGGTTGGCTCCTATGCGAACACTGGACACAAGGGCAGTTAAGAAGGGACTCAACATTGTGCCCCACGTCCCTGGCACGAGGGTTCTGTTAGCTGCTACGCAGGCAGAGATTCCCAATCCTCAAGCTTTGCAGCAGTAAGGATGCAGAAACTAAGTCCTACTCAATTCAGAGACGAACAGGCAGGGACACCGTGACCTAGTTCAATTGCTACAATAGAGGGGTGGGAAAGGTTCAAAGCCAGGTTTCATTGGACAAAAGCCTGAATCAAATAATAAGGCTCAATTAGGCAACAAAATACACAGTTAGCAGGTCACACACATTAACAGTAATGGGAGACCTCCACACGCGGCGTTTCTGGCTCCATACCTTTCATGGAGCCAGCAGACACAGAAACTAATGACACAGTTTGAAGAGGAAAGATGTTTAAGGGCTGAAGCAGCAAGAGATGAGAGGGATCAGGTTCTTTCAGCATTGACAGGTTCTGAACAAGGAGACACCAGAAAGAATGATGGCTGTTATTATAAATAAATAAATAACGGAGAAGGGCTGTGAATCAGTCAACCAAAGAAAGCCATGTACCCTGGACTTGGATCTAAGTTCAAAACCTATTCAATGGGACATGACAACACGATTAAAAGGAAAGGCAGGATAAGCGGCCCTATGCAGTGATTAGAATTAATGCTAATAAGAAGACTCCTGCTGTACTCACACACCAGAACAGGCTGTGCTTAAAACTAGAAAAGTACCTCATTCCTCCTCTCTCCTAATTCCATGCAAAGGCCTTGACCCCATAGGTCTGTCTGAAAAGCTGACCCCGCCCCCTTCACACACACTTACGAGGAACAGAGAGGCCTGTGGGCCTCGCCCAAGCTGAGGTGGTGAGAGGCCACACCTAGGAAGAGGGTGGGGGCTGCTCCCGGGAGCTGTGTTCTGTCACACAATTACCATATTATGTAGCTCTAATAAAAAGAAATACTTGAAGTTTTATTAGTGCCATATAATAAAGTATTTATAGAATCCGGGGGGGTGGGCAAAGGTAAAGCAGGGAGGCAGGAAGAAGGAATCAGAATTGTTAGCAAGAACCCAGGCAACGACAACTCCCAGTATTCATCACACAGGTAAACTTCAAAGCCATCGGCCTGGGACATCGGGCTCGCTCACACTAACCTAGATCAAGGTGGCTTGCTGTTCACCTCCTCTCCATAACAGTCTCTGACTTCTTCTTGGTTTACAAAGAAAAGAGAGAGGAGAAACTGGAAGGAACAGGCAGGAGGAAGGAATGTCAGCGAAACTGTGTGGAGCCTAGGACTGGAAAGCCCAGGGACCAGAGTATAGGGGTTGTCAGTTCAAAGAATGAATGGAATGAGTTTAAAAAGTTCCATTCTGCCCTTGCCAGGTGGCTCAGTTGCTTGGAGCGTCGTTCTGTACACGAAAAGGTTGCAGGATCGATCCCCAGTCAGGACACGTACAGGAGGCAGCTGTTCAATGTTTCTCTCACATCGATGTTTGTCTTTCTCTCTCGCTCTCCCTTCCTCTTTCTCTAAAATCAATAATATCCTCAGGTGGGGATTAAAAAGGGAAAGAAAGATTCCATTCTGAGGCTAAACTCCAGGTCTTACCATTCCGCATACCTGACAGTTCTGAAATTCGCCAAAAGAGGGTTTTCCATCATGGCACCGGCCCTTACGTACACCTCTCATGTTCTCCACTTGCCACCACCACGAGCGCAGCGGGCTCCACGCCTACGGCAACTGCGCAGCATGCACCCACAGCTGCTCCCAAGCCTCCCCTCCCCGCTCGTGGTCCTTGGAGCCAGTGTCACACACACAACAAGCTCACCACAACACACTCCTCCCCAGGAGCACTGGCTGCCTGGATTTCCTAGGCATCTCCCCAACTTAAGACACATCCTAGATAAAAAACATTTTCTGAGCCTACAATCCTCTTTAACATTTCAAAATTTTCTATTACCCAGAAAATCTCCCCAAAGAGAGAGAACAGTGAGGGCTGTGGCATTATTACAGAGGAGACTATAAACAGAACAAATATAGAGCTGCTTTATTACAAGGCAGTGTGGGGTTGGTGGCTGGCTGATTACAGGGACACTCCCCAGAGCTCTCTGCAATCCCAGACCTCAATAAAGGCCAGACTAGAGCTGCTTTCAACCAAAGGGCAATTGGATCCAGGGGGCCCCTAGAATCCCTTCAGATTCCAGTTCAGGATATGATACCTGCTTTGGTTGAAGATAAGAAGGAAAGCAAACACAGTCTAAGAACAACCAGGCATGGCAAAGAGCCACCAGGCCTGGCAAAGAGCCACCAGGCCATCTTCTCAAAGGCAAATACAGTTAGTATGGTTTGAGTCTCTTACAATCAACAGATATCACACTTCAGATTTAAAAAAAAAAAAAAAACTATAGAAATCAAGAACAAATTGATAGATTGAAAACCCATACACATCAGGGATAGTACAGAGTAAGGTGCAAGAATAGATTGGAAGACGGAGAAACAGCGCAGCTTGAGTGACTAAAGCAACCAGATTACGCAAAACATCATAGAAGGAAAGAGTGGGAAATCCACAAGTCGTCTCTTCTGGGCTCTGGGCACACGGCGTCCCTTCCTGGGTGACTCACAGTGGGATCACCTTCACCCCCTGCTTCATGTGGTAAGGGCCTCTTTATAAGAAGACACACCGCGAGCCTTCTCCTCCTCCATCTCTGCAAGCCAGGAGAATTGCGTCACTGACCTCCACACATACTCACTCCCTCCTCTTTCCAGCCGGCCACCACACAAGGGATCTTGTCTTGTGGTCCCTGCGATCCTTTCATCTGGGCTCCAAACCCACTGTCACCTTGGCCCTGAATCACTCCCCAGGAGACACTGGGAAAACATTGCTGGATAAAGAGCGTCTGGGTCCTATACGGCTAGAATTTACTGATCCCTCCTGGTACGAGAACCTGGGCCACGCTCTTCCCGGCCCAAGGCCAAGGCACAGGAATAATTTTGAACCTGGCCTATGGCCAGCTCTGCTACAGACTAGGTTCCCACTGATTTGGGTGATACCAATTCCCTCCAGTTCCCAAGAAAGGAAGGACAAAAAGGCCTGAGAGGAAGCCTTAAAGGTTCTAGCTTACCTACTTTACTTGTTCCATAGCTGAGAAACTGGTAGAGCTGGAAGAGGACCAGCAAGTATCCCCCCCATTTCTGTTCTCATCCCACTTGGCTATCCTGTTCTCAGGGCGGCCCCAAGGAAAACATTTTGGCAGTGGAAAATGTCAGTGTTTCTCAGATCCTTCTCCAAGATAGAGGATTCCCCTCCAACTGTGTCTCAGCTCATTCCATGTCTCATGGTCCTAACATTTTTTTCTTGACCTTCTATGTGATGATACTCCGGTTTGGTGCTTAGCCATTTTTCTATAATTTCAGGCCTGTGTTTCAATGGGCAGATTTAAGAAGAGTTACAGGAACACTTTTTAGTCTCTGAGCATCCTCCCTTCTCAAATATATTTCATTAGAACAGAGCCTCTTAGACAGTGTGAGATAGTGGAAAAAAGCTCTGTCCTAGAAAGTCAAAGGATGAGGTTTCAACTGCAATTACTTGGGGGATTTAGGATCATTTAATTTCTCTGAACCAGTCCATCATATCTCCTCAACCTGAAGTGGCCCTATGGGGTGAAAAAAAAAAAAGTATGTAAATGTGTTCTTTCTTTCTAGTTTACTTTTTATCTGAGTAGGTAATCAGTATATTTCTGTTGAATTTTACTCAATGAAGCCTGCTCATTTCACCAGAATCAAATTAAATAATGAAGACAAAAATTCTCAGCAGAACATAGGACGACAAAATTTCCAGAGTTCTTACAATGGATCAAACAAGCTAAACAAGACAGGTAATATCCCTGTCCTTGAGGAACCTATCATCTAGTCGGGGGAGCCAGAAAAACCAAGCATTACAATGCAGTGCGGTCAGGGCCTATGAGACAGCAGAAAGACAAGGAACAGGGGTTGTCCAGGTGAGAAGGTTTGCTGGTGCTGCCAGGGGGCTTCCAGAGGGAAAAGCATGTGCCAGGACTAGAGATAGGAGAGAGAATAATGGGTTCTAGGAATTGACAGCAGCTCCTGTGACTGAAGTGTAGATTAGGGATGGAAGGTGGGAAGTATCGATGGGGGTGACTGTAGCCTAGCAGAAGAGTGGGAGATGAAGCTGAAGAGGCTAGTAGAAACCAGATCATAAAGCGCCCTAGTGGTTTTATTAAGGAGTTTGGACTTTCTCCTAAGGTCAATGGCAAGCCATCGATCAGTTTTAAGAGGGACACGTGGCCAGAATTATTTTAATCAGGAGCTTCCATCTGGTTTCTTTTCCTGATTGCAGATCCCTTAGGTTAGTGAGGTGATAAAAATAAAAAAAAGACACGGAAGTGAGATTTGGCCTGCTTCCTTTCCTTCAGTCCTTTAACAAGGGTGGAATCCAGAGGGTTCACATTCCCTTCCTCATGAAACTCTCCAGTCCTTTAAATTCTTGGCTTACGTTCCAGTCTTCCCTCTCAGTCCCCTTATTCCTCTCTCTCTGGCAAAGGAGAACCTTTGACCGCTTGGCAAGTCCTTTTTCCAACCAGCTGTCCTATGGACCTGAGCTATTAGCCTCCTTTCTTAAGTATTATGCCCCCTCCCCCACACTCCACTAGGGCTGTCAGGTAACCCTGCCAATAATCCACATTTCTAATCCAAGTCCCATCTCTTATCTCTTACTTGAATTCACCAACTCTGCCAATATTTACTTTTCCCTTTAATCCTAGACCTCTCAACTTCTAGAAACAATTTGGTGGCCTCCTAACAGAAAATTAAGATAATGCTGACCAAACACATGATCAATCTGTATAAAAAAGACCTCCTATCCAGACGGTGATGACACATTAGTAAATAAACTGTATGAAAAACATCCACTCCTGTCTTTACCTCATTACATCCCATGGAGCTGCAGTTCAAGGTTAGAAAAAATACCACAGGGCAGCGATGTTCCACCTTTTCCATGTCATGGCACACATAAACTGATTGCTAAAATTCTGCGCCACACCAAAAAATATATTATATTTTTGCCAGTCTGATCAAGAAAAAAGTATAATTTTGATTCATCCACACTAGATGGTTATTGTGTTGGCTGTTGTCATTTTTTTATTTGACAATCTAAGGGAAAAGAGGTCAGTGCCCCTAACTAAATAGTTAGGTGTCGCATGTTTTAAAAATTCTTGCAGCACACCGGTTGAACATCACTGCCCCAACAGAAAATTATCGCGGCCATTAACTTTATCTCTTGGCCTCACCTTTTAACCTTAGAATCACAGAACCTTAACACTGGGAAAGAAACCTTGAACCATCTAGTCCAACCTTCCACTGCAGTGTCAGAGTTCTTTGGCATGGCATGGTAATCGAGGTCAGATTATTTCTTACTGCCTAAAATTTCCTTAATAACTTCTTTTTCTATTCATCCCTCCACTCAACAGGTTTACAGTAAGACCTCTACATCCAAAAGGAAATAGCTAAACTCACTAGGTCTTAAGGTTCTAGAACAATGCTATTCAAAATGTGATCAGCAAACTGCTGCTGCTCCGTGAACTCTTTGTTACTAGCCCATGATGAGGTAAGCATTTAAACTGAGTTTAAGTATTTTAAAACTTTTATAGCAATCTGACATTGCCATGACATCCAAATACATGTTCACAGGACTCACTGCAATGAACAGGGTACAAAATGGTTTGAGTGTCATTCAACTTGTCACATGTGGCATGTGTTGCATATTAGCCATATGCAGTAAGACATGCATCAGATTGCTTTGAAAAGCACTGTTCTAGAAGGTTCCATGGGTAGTGAAGAGGATAGGTATGAGGGGGTTGTCTAGCTCACCTCTCTTTTCCCCTTCTGCGTACAATAGAGAATGAATATGCTGCATAGGATGAGGAACAGGAAGCTACTCCCAATAAGCCACTGGCTGTATGGGGTGAAGAGGAGGGCAGGAGTTGGTGGCCAGGTTATCAGGCAATAACAAACTCAGCATCCATGCACTCCACTTCCAGCAATGCAAGGAGTTTCCTTTGTTTTGGGAAAACAAGAGCCGCAAGAAGCCTCTCCTTGACACGTTCTTGCCTGGCTTCAGGAGAAGCCCAACCACCCCTGACACACAAACAGGACAGTCCTGGCCAATGATAGACAAGCCAGTACCCTGACCACAACGCCTGTTTGCTTTTCCTTTTCCACAACTTCCTTAGTTGGAGGGACACTGTGGGGCCACAGGTGGCTGCCAGCCTAGGTCACCATTCAAGAACTTCACCCCCAATGACCCAGCACCTATTCCACACAACTCTTCGATGACCTTTATATAGCTTACTTTCTCTCTCCAATATGGCACTTTTGGCTTGAGACCAAGGGCTTCTGGCTCCTTCCATAGAGTGGCAGGTAAAGCTAAGTGTCCAAGCACCACTCTGAAAAAAGCCATGTTGTGTTCCAGCAAACCATGTTATTTTAACTCTAAAACCAAGATGATCTGCATCATCCAAGTGCCCAAAAAGAACAATAGTTGAAGTTTCAAAAAAATCTTTTGATCAAGTATTTTTGTTACCTGAACCGAGTCACTTAAATATATTAGATCCTCAGCTTCGAGAACCCAGTTATCACCAAGACTAGCATATATAAAACAATGTACCTCTTCATGATGCAGAGGTTGGCAAAACTAACCCTCTAAGTAGCTAGCTAAGGAGTTTAGGACCAAAGACCAAAAAAATCAAACAAACCTTGGAGACTAGCTCTTGGGGTGTAAACAGAGTAAGAGAATCAACCTCTATAGCCTCACATGGAAGTGCCTTCTGACAACAAAGACTCCAGGACATTTTCTCCAAGAGTTCTGAGAGTAGGGCTAGCAAGCCCCATTTATGACTTTACTATGATAAATCAAGAGCCCTGGGACCAGCAAATCTTTCTTTCTGATTTGGTTAATCAAGGGAGCTTACTCTTTACCCTGATGGCCCAAGTACCCAAGTTTCTCTGAAGACTCATTTGTCCAGTAAGGGAGGGGTGTGGGGGCGGGACTCCCCCCACTCCAGGCCTCCTTCATGCCAAAGAAGGAGGAAACAGAATAAGCAAAATAAAATTCATAAAGCGAAGCAGTAATTATGGTGTGGTCAACAAGAGGCTGTCCTCAGGCCCATCATTATGTGGCTAAATTTAACGCCCTGCACGGCCAGGGGAGCCGTGCGCCCCGGGCACCGTGTGTCCACACAGACGCCAGCTCCGCCACCTTCACCCGCTCGACAGCCGTCAGGGCTGCCAGAAAGCAGGTCACAATTTTTTTATAGTCTGTTTACCAAGATGCTGTTTTTACTGCCGAGGTTTCTCTCATTTTATCTTTTTCCCTTTTCCCCAAACAGACTGGCCTGTATTTTCTGTCCTGGGTTTTTTTTTTTTTTTTTCTCTCTCTTTCTTTCTTTTTTTCTCCCTCTCTCAGTACTATTTTCAGAACTCTAATTTTATATGGTATGTCCCTTTTTTTTTTTTTTTTTTTTTTTTGGTAAATATTTGCCATGACTAAGCCAGGCACATCCAGTTTAAAAGGCTCCGTCCCACAAAACATCGAGTCTTTAATGATATGCATCTCATTAGTTTGTCCCATGAAAGGGGGTATAGAAAAAAAAGGGCAACTTACAGACTCTCTCACTTTTTATATCTAGAGAGACCTATATTTATATATAAGGACACGCTGAAAACTGACATTCTAAGCCCCGATACGAGGTTAGTACAATGGTTATTTGATTCAGGCTTTAAGGCCTCAGAAGCAGTTTCAGGAGAGAGGAGCTATCGGTCTGTATATCACTGCTAGTTGGTCCAGGCAGTTCTGACCAAATCAGTACAGCTAGAACCAGTCCTCGGACTCTAAGGTATTAGGGCTCTAGATCAGGGCAACAAAACTCTGGGAATCCTCTGACACTGGATTTCCTGAAATGGGTGTGAAAAAGGAAAAGGCGCACTTCCTTCACTGGTGGATGAAGTCAAAGAAAGAGAAGCTACGAGTTAAGAAAGTGCTGAGAGAGACCCCCTCCAAGTCAGAACTTCCATACCCCCCATGCTCCATCCAAAGGGACTCTCCAGCAAGGCAAAGCCCTAAAATTGATGGGAGGATTTCTTACTGTAAGTGGTAGGTTCAATGAAAGGAGCTGTATGGTCAAGTCCATTTATTGCACTGAACAAAAGGCACAGCATCCAATAAATACTCTCTGGTACGCACCTGTGAGGCTTTCAAACCCAGCTTGGTACTCTAAAATAGAGTTGAGGAGTCCCCAGCATTTAGTATTTTCAATAAGAAATGTTGAAGGAAGATCTCTCAGCCCTTCCTTCAATACATGGACTAAGAGACCCTGAGTACCTGCTCAAACAGCATCTCATGCAGAATTTATAGGAATCTGAAGGGGTCACCAAAGGTCCAGAGTCTCTAACTTGGTGTTCATCAGTTAATTTAGGGATAACCAGACTCTAGAGGATTAACTGATGCCAACTAAAATCATAAGAGACTAATTTAGAAATTAAAATGCCAATTTATTAGTTTATAAGGAGGGGGCTATGCCATTCCAGTGACTGATGTATCTTCAGCTAATTCTTCCTGGGAAGCTGAATAAACACTGAGAGTGCTACTCGTTAAATACAGAAAAAGGCAAAGAAAACAAAACAAAAGAGCAAATGACTTTATGGGATAGTTCATATACATTGTGGGAAGAGCTACATTTGTCCACATTCTACCACAGCATTGCTTTGGCACTGGACTAGATAAATTAATAAAGTATAACTCCTCGGTTTTCTTTTTCTTTTTTCTTTTGAGTTCTATGCAACTTTCCCCCTCTGCTGGTACATCTTCTCAGACTTCATGAATTAATTGTTTAACAGTTTTTCTCAAATTGTGTATAAGAGCCCAGAGGTGCGCAAGACCAAGAGTTGGAAGAAAGGACTGTGGAGTAAGAAATGTGGCAGTCCTTGGGGCAGAGTTCTCTAGCCATGCACCGTTTCCCTATCTTATAATTAAGTTAGACCTCTATATTGCTCACAAGTGGGTCTCAGGCTTGCCTACCGCCGACATAAGTCCCACGCATTGCTGTGTAACAAGTGGCAGGGTGATGGGACATGATGGAAGAATACTGGACTGGAAGCTCAGAGCACTGTGTCCTGGTGCCAAAATCTACCACTGTTTGACTACACAAGAGTTCTTCTATCTTCGTGGGCCCTCATTTCCTCATAAGTAAAACAAAGAGGCTCGATGTATTCTTAGGCCGATAAACTCCCCTAAAGCTCATGAAATTCGATAGCTCCAATCTCCGTCCAAGGTATCTGAGACACTGCGCTTTCCTTTGTTAAGGTGCTAGCCAGCCTAGGCCTTTGAGGAATTTGTAACCTCGGGTCATAGAAATACTATATTTACAAACAGTTGGGTGAGTTACTTCTGTGGATAGCTAATCATATCCATTTTATAGCAATTTTTCTTTATCTCACTATCAGAGGTTACCCCGAATTTGGGGAAACACTCAGCTTGAGACTTGTGTTTCCTTCGGCACCTACTAAATTCAGCACTGTCACCTCGCTCATCCCCCAGCTGCTGGGGCTGCAGAGCACTAAATGCTAAGATGATCATCAACTATTCCTTCTTTAAACCAATAAGTACCGTCATCCTATTGTCTCAAAGCTCCTCCTTATGCCTATCTTTACTCACATCAAATTGGAAGGGGTTCTTCCAAGTAAAAGATTCCAAGGGAGCAATGTACAGCATCAGAATTGCTCAGGCTTCAAGCATAAGCATTACAGATGCCAAAGAGCTTTTGCGGGATTCCCTCAAACCACTAAGCTTCAGGGGAGCCCATCAGATTGTGTACCCGAATAAAATATCTAGTGTGTCTTCCCTTTGGCAGCCATTTATTATACAAAATCCCTCTGAACTCTTAGCTCAAGATTAATCTCTTCCAGAAATACCTTACCCAAACTAGCCTGGTATGAATCCTAAATCCCATCCAAATGAATCTATTTCTTCCTCCTCTCAGGTAACATTCATTTTACGTATTTAGAATATTCTTTGTATATATGTAAATTCTAGTGGTCTAATCTCTCTTAGAGGCCCATCTTTCAAGGGTAGAACCCATGTTTTAATTTTTCAGCATCACCAAAATTAAATATCATGATGTTTCATGTTTTCTCTGCTATTTAGTAAGTACTGTCCACATAGTGTTTCAACTTCCAAATAGAAAAATAAACAGACCAAAGATCTCCCACACAGAGTGAAAACAATGCTTCCTGAGACTTTGTGACAATGTTTGCCTTGACAATTCCCTATGGGCGATAACGAGGATGCCCACGAATCCTAACTACTGGACAGCTAAGCTACTAACCTAGAGGACTCAGTCTCTGTAGGACTCTCACTTTTCAGTGTGGCTCACTCTCCAAAAACATATTATGCCTAAGTGACGGCTATGAGAGAACACGTTAGGTATAAGGCTAAGGTTATGAAGCCAACAGATCAGGTAAAACTTAAAGGCATAAACCGTTTAATACTTTTTTCTCTCTTTGTTTCTATAACCAGAGGAACATTTACGCATGTGCGGGACTCCTCGAATGCCAACACCTTTACGCTACAACCACCCGTCATGGCGTACCTCCTGTCTACAAGGCACTGCAGCAGGTCCAGAAGAGGAAACAAACCGAGCAAGCCAGTGCTGCCCCTCAGGAGTGTATAACCTAACAGGAAAGACAAGTATAGAAATTCTTTCAAGGAACTAGTAAAAATGACCCATGGACGTGAACAACAGGGCGAGGATTGACTGTAGGGGGCGGGATGGGCGTTCAGGGGAGAGCGATGGGGGAAAAAATAGGACAACTGTAATGGAACAACAATTAAAAAAGGATCGCTTTGCTGGATTTAAAAAAAAAAAGAAATTCTTATAAGGTCAAAGTGATAAGTGGCACAGGGAAGATACAAAGGCTGTGAGAGTCTGGAAGAACAAAAGAATATAGCTCATACTTTTACTTCTGTCCTTTCGCACTGCGTCATAACAGAAGTCAGGTAACCGTCTGATCCTCTTTTTAAGTAAGGCAGATCAAATGCCCTCAGCAAGGACTATATAATTCTGGGATGAAAAGGCTACATCTCCTGGGGAAAGAGGATAGAAACTGGCAGAAATCAAGTAATCGATCTTCCAAATATCTCCTGGGCCTTCGTGCCATGCATAAACCCTCGGGGAAGGACACTTTGCTCAGTTCGGTAGGTCCCTGTTTTCACACTCTCCTTTCCCAGTGGCTTCTCCTCTGCTTTCAAACATATGGGTCTTCCCAACTTAAAAAAGGGTTTTGCTTAAGCCCCTTCTAACTCTCCCACTAGCTCTCATTTCCTTTGCATTGTGAAACTTCTCTAACGAGAGTTCTCCATTCACTGCCTGACCTCCTGAGCCTTCCTCACACTGCCTGCAATCTGCTCGTATTGCCCTGAACTAGGAACTGCAGAAGGGCTTTTCCTCAGGCAGTCACCTTTTCTCTTTCGTCTCTCTCCTGTATGTGGCACTGTGAATCACTCTACTTGGTGACAGGAAGAGCATAGGATTTGATAAAGACAAATATGAGTAAATCAGCTGAGCGACTTGAAACAAATTACTTAGCCTTGAGGCTCTGCTTCTTTATCTTTAAAATGAGGATAATATCACTGACCTCACAGGTTTGTTGTAAGAATTAAAAGTTTTAATTTAGCTTAAAGTGCCTAGCACTATGTCTAGCACAAACACAGCATGTACTTGAAACGGTTAGCTCCCCCTTTCTTGGATGACTTACTCCTCCATCCAGATTCTGGTCCTATCTCACTCACATTTCCTCCACTGCCTCCTACTACTCCTTCCAGTTATGATTGCTCCCCAAATCTCATCACTGGACTCTTGTTCTTTTCTTCATGCTCTTCCCAGGAAAAGGTGCATCCATTCCCAAATATTGCTCCTCTGCATATGATTCCCAAGTCTATTTCTATAGGTCCTTTTTTCAACCTAAGCATCAACCCTACTTTTTAAAACTCTTTCCTGAGCATTCCCACTTGTATGTCCTATAATCCATTTAAATCCAGAATGTATTGAAAAAGATCTTTCCCTGGCCCGGTAGCTCACACAACAGAAGGTTGCAGGTTCAATCCCCAGCCAGGACACACATCTAGGTTGCAGGTGGCAACCAATCAATGTTTCTCTCTCTCATCAATATTTCTCTCTCTTGATCTTTCTGGCTCTCTCTCTCTCTCTCTCTCTCTCTCTCTCTCTCTCTCCCTTCCTCTCTATCTAAAATCAATAAGTATAGCCTCAAGTGAGGATTAAAAGTTTTTTTCAAAAAAATGAAATAAAAAGATCTTCATGCTATGTTTTCAAATTAACTCTAATTACATATAAGCCATTAATGTTTTTATAAGTGACGACATTGTTAAATGGGCCTACTGTAATCAATGGAGCTTTGTGACACCCTTCCTCTACAAGAGGGAAAAAGAGGGAGACTCAAATAAGGGTAATATCACAGCAAAATGCTTCAGAGGTATGTGAAGCTTATAGATATGTTAGGCCTAAAGGGGCTAGGTATTTGTCAGAAATAAGGCATCAGTCACCACTGCCTCAAAGTCAATTCTGAACTAAGTAGATTTCTTAGACTGGAGATTAAAAGCACATGAGAGCCCTGGGTGATAAGGCTCAGTGGATTGAGCACCGGCCTGCAAACCAAGCAGTTGCTGGTTCAATTCCCTATTAGAACACGTGTCTGGGTTTCGGTACAGGTTCCAGTTGAGGGCTTGTGAGAGGCCACCGGCTGATGTTTCTCTCATTCTCTCACACATCAACGTTTCTCTCTTTCTCTCCCTCCTTTCTCCTCTCCCTGAAAATAAACTACTAAAAAAAATAAAATAAAACCACATGAGAGACTAACAATAGATTTGGTGAAGCTAAACAAAACAACATAGTTTTTATTTTAAAAGAGTTGGTAACTTCCTTTAAATTGAGTAAGATATGCAGCTTCCGGGAGCAGTGCCTGTTAAATTGCGCTAGCCTATCTGGGTCTAGACACAGGGGATACATAATTTAGTTTACCACAGGCCCCCACAAATCTCTTTTGTCTTTTATTCAGCCAGATACACATATTTATGTTATATGCCTATCCCATGTAGGCATCTGAGTTTATAACATTTGGTTTTGAGTTTTTTCAGATAAGAGATTTTGGAATATGATAAAGTCCTTCAAAACTGGGGTTCCCAGACTCAGAAACCCGTCTTCTGGAAATGAATCATTTTATCTCATTTGCATATTCTACATAGATTCCCTTTTAGTTTTCCCTCCTATTTTTAATAAATATTCTTTTGAAAATATGAACCCTTACAAAGTTTCGTAAAAGGAAAATAAAGAAAGGGGCCTTTTAATACGTTCTTGGGCCAAAAGAAAAGAGGTGGTGACCCCCAGCAGCAGGGCTCAGTGGTGACTTACAGGGGTCACATTGAGAAAACCCCAAAGAGAAGGCAAACTTCAGAAGAAATATAGTTGAGAAACATGTGAAGCCATCCCTTCCTCCCTGGAGATTTTCATTCCAGAGCTCAAATACTGGTGGATTTGTGCTTTAAATAAGGAAAACCATTGCTTTATATGCCCAAGATTAGATTTAATTGGGCCCCACCCATGATTTTCCCAGTCTGTCAATAGCACCACTATTCTTCACATCACACAGGCATACCACTGACAGCCTAATCTTCCTGAAAGATTACTTTCATATGTCAATTCTCCAGTCAAAACTTTCAATGGTTTCCCACTACCCACAACAGTAATTAATAACTGTAAGAAGGAAGTGCCCCATCTCCATCTCCTATCTAGGAGATGTGCCTCTGTTTGAGAATCACTGCATGTAATGAGCGATCTTAACAAATGGACTGAAGTGGACAAATGAATGGATTATAGGCAAGAAAAAAAGCTGAAGAACATTACCTTCAGAATAAAGCACCCGTCTTCTAGACCAGCATTTAAAGCCCTCTGTAACCTGGCCTCAAGTTATTATCTTGCTCATCTTATTTCCTACTTACCCTCACCCACTCCCATTCCTATTGTGCAGCCTTTGTCCACGTGCTTTCCACCTAAATTGCCTTCCAAAATTTCCCTAGCAAAACTGAAAAAAAAATTAGAGTCCAGCTCCAGACCTGCCCTTTTGTTTTTTTTAAAGAGAGAGGGAAAGAGAGGGAGAAGGAGAGAGAAACACCAATGTGTAGTTGCCTCTCGTACGCCCCCAGCTGGGGACCTGGCCTACAACCCAGGCATGTGCCCTGACTGGGAATCAAACATGCAAGCCTTTGGTTCGCTGGCAGGTGCTTAATCTACTGAGCCAGCCCTGCCTTTTATAGAAATCTTTTTTCAATTACTCCACTACTATGGCCCCTATTAACACTCATTAAGCACAGTGAGCTCTTTGATGACAATATTATCATACCTCATATACTCACAGAACCTGCCATAGTGTACATGCACTATACTGAATTCCAGAAGAATGAATTAACTGCAAGTTTCTCTGGATCAGAGAAGTGACAAACACAATGGTATGGAGGACATGCTGAGGCATCTGGACTTATCCTTCTGTATGATGTCCATGAGGATCCTGACAAAACATAGTCTGAATCCTATGTCTCCCTCTACTATTGAGAATCAGGTGCATGGCAGAGGGGAGACAGACCATAAACAATAAGCCTAAGTGAATGTTATGGTAGAAAATAAGGGATATGGAAAAAATAAAAAGTAAAATATGGGAAAGTAAAATGGGAGTGCCAGCTACAGAGGGGCAGGGATGTGCCTTACAATTTTAAACAGGATAATCAAGGTAAATTCCATTGAGAAGGTGACATTTGAACAGACATTATTGTAGTCCATGTAGATATATCCACAATTTTTTCTTTAGAGAGAGGAGAAGAGAGGGAGAGAACATCAATGTGAGAGAGGAACATCAATCAGTTGCCTCTTACACAACCCAACTGGGGACAGAACCTGCAACCCAGGCACGTGCCCTGACTGGGAATCGAACCAATGACATTTTGTTTTATGGGACGACGCCCAACCAACTGAGCCATCCTAGTCAGGGTGTCCACAAATTTTTTAACATATCTCCCCTTGAGAGGTGGAGCTTAATCACCCTCCCCTGAGTATGGCCTGGACTTAGTAACTCACTTTCAATGAAGAGAATACAGCAAGATAGTGATGGGATATCACTTCTGAGACTACATTATAAAAAGACTACAGCTTCCATTTTGGTCTTGATCTTGGTCTTAGTCTTGGTCTCTGAGGGATTACTGGCTCTGGAGGAAGCCAGGGATGTTCATGTGAACAGCCCTATGGAGAGGCCACGTGGCAAGGAAATGGCACCTCCCACCAACAGCCGTGAGAGAGCTTGGAATCGAATTCTCCAGCCTATTACGATGACTGCCTTCCCATCCAAAATCTTGACTGCAATTTCATGAGAAATCCTGAACTAGAATCACCGAGTCAGATTTCTGACCCTCAAAAACTATATTAAATGTTTTAAATCACTAGTTTTGAAGTAATTTCTCACAGAGCAACAGGTAACTAATAGAGACATAAAGGGAGTGAGGGAGCTGGCCACAAAAAATATCTGAAGAAAGAGCACTCCAGGCAGAAGGAACAGGCAGCATAAAGGCCTAAAGGCAGGTGCTGCTTAGAGTGTTAGGAAAACAGCACAAGGCCAGCGTGGCTGCAGTGAGTCAGTGAGGGAGAGAGTAGCAGGCGATGAGGTCAGAAAGGTAATGAGGTTCAGATCATGTAGGGTTTTATAGGCCATCGTAAGGTCCTGGTTTTACCTCGTAAACGAAATGTGAAGCTAGTGAAGAGCTTTGAGCAGGAAAGTAGTACAATGTGATTTAAATTTTAATAAGATCACTTTGTTGGCCAGAAGATGAGCAGGGGTAGCAGCAGGGATACCAGTAGGAGGCTATTGCAAAAATGCAGGAAAAAGATGACAGGAGCTCAGACCAGAGTGGCAGGGGTAGGCACAGGGGACCATGGGAATAGCAGGATAGTGTACCTATGCTTGGAAGAAGGAGAGCGGGCTGAGGAAAGGAAATATTGTCATGGAAAACTAAAAAAAGAGATGATGCCTGAGTAGAGTTGGGAAAGTTAAATAGGAGTTTGTCGTGAGGACAAGGGCGAAGAGAATACAAAGCAAATGGGTCCAGAGGCATATGAGCAGGAAGCTGCCAATACTTCAGTAAGATAAAGTTGTGGGTGCTATGGGCGAGTGACAAGATCAGGCCGAAGAGTTCAACAGGACTAAATCATGAATAATCTTGTGTGACATGCAAGGAATTTTGAACTTTATCCTATAGGCTACTGAGAAGCACTAAAGGACTTTAAGCAAGACAGTGACATAATCAGGTTTCTGTTCAAAGAGATCACTCTAACGCCACTGCAAATTCAGCTGGAGGGGAATAAGTACTGACTGGGAGAAAAGTTAGGAGGCTGTCGCATGGTCAAACCAAAAATGGAGCAGGGTGTGGTGAATCTAAGGCAATGGAAGCTGGAATACAGAAAAACAGGATTCAAAAGACAGTTAACAAGTCAGGCTTTGGAAGTGAGGACAAAGAGAAAAGCGGGTAACTCCCATGTTTTCTAAGTTTCTAGCTTAGAAAACTGAATGGATAATGGTACAATCCCCCAAGGTAAAGTATATAAGAAGAGGAACAGGTTAAGGGGAGTAGATTAATAATTTTGGACATGTTGTATGTGGGACATCCAGGTGAAAATGTCAAACATGCAGGAAGAAACACGGGCCTGAAACGATGAAGATACAAAGTTGGTACTCGATGGGGTACACTATGATAGCTGAAACTGGAGTCTCAATAACTCAGAAAGAGAGTGAAGGGTGAGAGTATCAAGGACACAATGCTAGGCAACACTAACATTTAAGGAGCAAGTAAAGAATGGGAAGCCAGCCAAGGAAACCAAGTAGAAGCTGTCTGTGAATGAACCTAACAGGACAAGAATGTTCCGATTAAAGGACTCCCCATCTTCCCCAGATGTCTTTGATATAACCTCTAGCTTTCTGAGAGTATCAATGAATAACTTCATTGCTTGAAGGATCTACTCTAGAATCAGGCTGCACCAGACAGCAGATGAAGATAGTAACTAAAACTAGACAGGACACAAAGGCCATGGCTACATTTAGGATGCTGAGTCAAATCAATGCAATGGGGCTATATAACTAAAACTGTAAAATACAAATTGGTTAAGGAATTACACTGAACAGATTAAGTCTTACAAGGCATTCAGAGTGCAGTAGCAGACGTGACTGCTATGCTGAATACTCTCCTCTCACGGTACAGGAGAACTGCAAAATCTCTCCCTCTGTTAAAGCTCCCCTCCCTAAGAAAGCCAACTTCACGCAACTGCCCAGGTTTTGGTGTCAAGGGCTGATTCCTAGCCAGGGGTTGCCAGCTGCAGAGGGCGGGGCTCTATTTTGGGCTGCCTGTCCCTGAGCCTGGCCGCGTCTGGTTTGAGCAGCATGCAGCCCCAGTGACTCACACACCCATGCAAACCGCCTGTGGCTCGTGGCCTGGCCTCGGAATGCCAGCCTTAGGCCAGCTCCCTCCTCACCCCATTACACTGGGATAAATAAATAAAGAGCCCCGCCAGCAGCCGCACAGCCTGATGGCAACCAGATGGAGAGAGAAAGGCACGGACAGGGCCAGGGGAAGGAACTCCCTCCAGTGGACTAGACTGAGAGTGGGCTGCGTCAGCCCAGTCATTCTGAAGTTCCCCTTCCACACAGCTCCGACTGCCATGCAGTACCAGTCCCCGATTCCTTGACTCGTCTTCTACTCCTAAAGGTGACTTTCAGCCCTGGTTCCAGGAAGTGCTCTATATGGGGCTCTGGCCAGCAGCCACCCCACCCGCCTGACTTGTATCAACATTGCCACTATTCCCCCTCTAGTAGGGCCACCATCAGCTGGCCCCCTTGGGCTCCCTGGAAATGAGAAATCAGAGGCTCTTAGAGGAGAGGAGGGAAAGGGGCTATATATGGAGAAGTAATAACCTCTGTGCAATCCTTAAATATTTTTCCTGGCCTTAGTATCCTAGAAACCTCCCTGTCCTACTGCCCCCTGCCCTATCTCTATGGCCTTTTGCCCAGCAACAGTCCCAATGAGAATCAGAAAAAACAGACCCCAGGCACTGACCGCATGGCCCTCTGGCTTCAGTCCTGGCCTCCCCTGCACCTTCATCCCAAGCTCTCTGTCCCTGGTTTGTTTATCTTCCTATGTTGCTTATTTTGATGGCACATCCTTTCAGCTCAGTCTTAAATGACCCCATGACCCTTCTGTGTCCTGTTTGTAGGACCCCAGGCAAGCAGAGTAACTGAAAAGATGCAGTGGCTGTAAGAAATTCTGCAGTTCCGTTAGGAAACCTTTCAGTTCTAACGGCGATGCTGGACACTCAGTGATCCCAGAGGACAGTGCAATGATCCTAGAGGTCACAAGAATTTCACATTATCCTAGCCCTTAACTCACCTCTACTTGGTGTGTACAACCAAAGTAACAAAATGAAACAGGGATAATCCTAGACAAGAAATACAGAAGGTCCCAACCACACAGCTATAGCTTTATGACCTTCAGCAAGTCACTTAACTTCTCAGAGGCCCAATTTCTTAATCTATGAAATGGAAAGCTACAACTACCTATCTTTCAGATCCTTTGCAGATATAATACAATCCTACAAGCCTATGTGGTTTGGATGTGACCCACCCAAAGTCTGAAGGACCAGTATCCTTGAAGTAGTTGGTTCCAAAACACCAATATCCTTCCTGAACTAGCAACTGGATTCTACATGCTTCCACAGTCAGTTCTGTAGGGTTCCCCCTGCCCTAAGAGCATGGAAGAGATGAGCCTTCAATTTTATAAGTGAGAAAATAAAGGCTCTGAGAGAAGTGATTTACCCAAAGCTACAAAATAAACGAGGAGAATAACTGAAGATCCCAAAGAGGTCTAGCAAGCAACACTGTATCTACAGTCCACACTGCCAGTTTTCATAACATCCCCCTGGCATGTATTTATCAACATATTCATCCACACGCTTATGGGAAACCTACTAGTTCTAGACACTATGTTCAGTGCTGGGGATACAGAAATGCATTCAACATAGTCTTTGCCTTCAAGTAGTACATAAATCAGTGGAGAAGACAGTCTTGCAGACATACAAACAGTAATATTACAAAGTTATAAGTAGTAAAATAAAAGTACAAACCAAGGTACTATAGTAGCAGGGATGAAGTATTATCGTTACAAGGAGAGTCCTGAAAAGCCTCCTTAAGAAGCTGAAGCTGGCTGGTATGGCTCAGTGGATTGAGTGCCAGCCTGTGAACCAAAGGGTCACTGGTTCAATTCCCAGTCAGGGCATATGCCTGGGTTGCCAGCCAGGTCCTCGGTTGAGGGTGAGCGTGAGGCAACCACATATTGATGTTTCTCTCCCTCTCTTTCTCCCTCCCTTCCTCGCTCTCTAAAAATAAATAAATAAAATCTTTAAAAAACAAAGATTAATAGAAGTTTTATAAGCCCAAAACATTGGGCATTCTCAATAAAGGGAACAATGTGTACAAAGACATAAAGATTAGAGAAAAAGCACTTTTGGTAATTAAAAGTCATCCAGCCCTGGCTGGTGTGGCTCAGTGGATTCAGCACTGGCCTACGAACCAGGTCACTGGTTCAATTCCAGTCAGGGCACATGGCTGGGTTGCAGGCCGGGTCCCCCAGTTTGGGGTGTGGAGAGGCAGCCAATCGATGTTTCTCTCACACATTGATGTTTCGCTCCTTCCCTTTCTTCCTCCTTGCCCCTATCTCTGAAAATAAATAAATAAAGTCTTTTAAAGAAATTTTTAAGTCATTCTACAAGGCTGAAGCATAAAGTACATGAAGAAAAATGTCAAGAAACCAAGCTGAATAGGTATGCAGGCATTAGATGAGGAATGGACCCCTCTGCTGAGCTAAGAAGAAGCCATGCATTGTTTAATAAGGGGCTCAGGCAAAAACCAGTATGTCATCTCCAGCCTCCGTTAACCTTATATCCAAGCTTACAGACAGGGGAAGCTGAGAGTAAAAGGGCGTAGGAAATCTACATTTAATGGTCTCTCCCCATAAAGACTTGAAACCTATTCTGCTTCAGGACTTAACAACACGATTTCCTTCTCTAGAGTTACAATTGCTTCAAGAGATGGACTTTGCACTCAACTTGTATTTTTTTGTCCTTAGTGTGAAGACCCCAAGCATTATGAAGTCATTGCTCAGCAAACACACAAAGTCAGAACAGAAAGTTTCAACTCAAGAACACCTGCTTTATGCCTAACTCTGTGAAAAGTATTAATTTTAGGTTGAAAAGCAGTATGAGTTACAGCGCCTATCCATAAGGAGCTTACAAAGTAGCCTAGAAGACAAGATAGAAACGTGAATAATTTATATATAACATAATATTATAATAGCATTATTTACTTTCATAATAAAGTACCAATTTGGGTAACATGTACAATTAGGAAATTGGGCAATCATACTAAGGTACTAACTGTACAACCAACAAATCCCAGAAGAGTTAGAGAAGGAGAAGATCAATATTGACTGGTATTATCAAAGGTCACTATTAATAATACGCCCCCTGTTTGGCATTTAACAGATGTTTCTTTTGGCCAAGCTCAATCCTTAGAAGGGAAACCCAGGCAGGAGCTTCTGACAGGCCACAATTATCTACTCCCCATTCATTCCTTTGCCAGTCCCCTTGTATAAACACTGTGATTTTCCACAGCCTACTGTGCCCACAAGACAGTCCCCAAATGGTAGCCCTGTGCTTTCCACCCTCCTCTGCTGTGGGATGTTGAGGGGCCTGGACAAGTAATAATAACTAGCCCACCCCCACCCCCTACCCCGCTCCATAATCCAGACCTCTGATCAGACCTCAACAAGCAAAAATGTAGCAACTGGGCAACCAAGCTTTCCAAGGTTAGAGAATTCCAAATTAAATACCTAGGTTCTTTAACAGAGATGTTTTATGAATGTTAATCAGCCCACTTCTGCCTTTTACATTCTTTCCCCCAACTTTCCCATGTACATCTCAAGCTTTACCAGACTCTTCTATCTGCAACTTTTTCAGAGGAAAAGCTTCGCAACCATGTAAGCAACCTAACACCCAAACACAAGTCACCACTCGAGCACCTGGAAAAAAGGAAGTAAAGTCAAGTTGCACGGGTGAAAGGAAATAACAAATACTCTACCTCTACCATAAATTGTTCCAAGAAAGAATTTTCTTCAAATGGCTCTGTCTTCAACCGATCTGTAATAAGAAGGGATACAGAAAAGAAATGTGAGCCTTAGGACAAGGTTCTTACCTGTGAGATAGAAAGGAAACAGAGCCCAAAACTTCTCAGGGAAGAGCACAGAGATGCAGTACCCAGTGGCGCCTAGTCCCGTGGGAGAAGGGATGAGAGTATGTGGGCAAACAGGAGGAGGAGAGGGTGATTAGCAACAAGTGACGGGTTCCATGGCAGCGTGTGCTCTGGAAGGTTTTCCTAACACAAAGACAAAGATCAAGCTGAATTTTTATTCTGAAGTTGGAGCTATGCAACTTCCTCAAGTCCCAAGTTCATGTTGCCCTCATACAATTTTGTATAGCTGCTGGCCCCTTTCCAAAATCTTTCTTTGCCATTGCCTAGGGCATGTCTGGGCTCGGTTACAGTTTCTATTGACCAGTTGGGCACCAGCCAGGTACTAGAGGCAGAGAGAAGTGTCACCAAGCATCAAGTCTCCAGTTTTGGTCAGTACCCAGCACCCACCCTCAAGGAAGAAGCTCTCTAATACAAATAAAGTCTCCCCCTTTTCTGAGGCACCTTTGATTATCTGTACCGTTTCTGACCCAACATCTCAAAGAATGTCCTCTCACCTCGGCTCAGCGTAGCCCCACTCTCCTGGTAGTCCTGGATCTCTAGATCTTTCTTACGAAGCAACGCTGCCAGCTCCCTCACCTCGCACTGCAATGCCAGACTCATGCCCATCAGAGGACGGATCAAATGTTGGGAGACCTTTCATGGAAGAGAGCAATTAGCCAACAGATACTTATAAAATATTCCCTAACACTCTATTAGTAGAAAAAATACTGTTTCATAGGCAAGCAATCAATTTACATGAATGTAAACACAAATGTAATAATTAAATAAGTACATTAAAGAAGGTCAAAGATTTTCTCTGTATCACAGATAAAAAGATGAGAATAAAGAATACCCATGAATAGATACCCAGAGTTGTAAAGAGAAGAATGTGATGCAGCTGATCAAAGGGAAGTGCTAACTCAACTCTCAGCAGAGAATGAGAGACAAAAGCAGAAGATCCAAGTAACCTTCAAGAAAGCAGGTGTGGCTACAACAGAGTGTGCGAGCTGGAGTATAATGGGAGACAAAAATCCACAGAAAGCAGAGGGATTTCAAAGTTGAATCTGACTCAGACACTACTCAAGAGCCATTTCAATTTGTCTCCACTGATGCAGCAAAGTCTAAGGTCATTCCCGGAACAGAAGCAAGCCAGTCACCAAGAGACCGACACGCATACCTTGCTCTCAACAAGAGGTAAGAAGGTCGCAAGGACAGCCATATTCCAGTGCAGTTAGGATGCTGTTCTCATGTGCTAATGTACAGCTATACAAAATCTTCATTTAATTCACCTATGCAAGGTTTCTATTAGCCTTGGAAAGATAAAAGCCTCAGCCAAAGAAAATAACTAAAATCAACAATCTATTTGTGGCTCAGGACATAACCAGCATTTCTTTCCCTTCCCGCCAGGAGATGAACTCAGGAGGCGCTAAGAAGAAATGCCCTAGACCAGAGGTCAGCAAACGTCTTCTGTTAGGGCCAGAGAGTCAATATTTTTGGTTCTGTGGCCCATACAGTCCCTGTCGCAATACTCAGCTCTGCTTTTATAGCATGAAAGCAGCCATAGACAACATGTGTAATAAATGATGGTGGCCGGGTTCCAATAAAACTTCACAAAAGTAGGCAGCAAGCCAGGGTTAGCCTGCTGGCCATAGTACACCAACCCCACCCTTGATCTAAAACGGAGAATTTCTAGACAAAGATGCCCCCCAACAGGCTTGAAGTGAGGCATTGGTACTGAAGTTTCCTATAAGATGGACAAGCCAGACTCATCTCGATCAGGATCAGAAGTCTCAACTCTTCAGATTTGTGTTTTTGTTTTCCATTAATTTTCTAGTAAAACTTACTACTAAAAACTCCAATTGTATTGCAGCTCAAAGTCAGAGAAAAGGACTTTTTTCCACATTTCTCTAATGGGATGGCGGAGGTTAGAGGTGAATGGCAGTAGCTTTTGTGCCAGCAACCGGACCCAAGAGATGCAAGGTCACTGGCACAAAGTGGAAGACCAGAAATCAAGTCCAGCTATAGAGATCAGTCACTTCTTCTCATTACACAGCATATCCCAACCTGGTATGGTCTGCCAGCTCAGATCCTTAGTCTAAACGTAAGTTTCTAGGAAGTACTCTTCAGAATGTGGCAGAAGTTCTGCTTTGGGAAAATTTATCTGCTCTAGATCCAATCCTCTGTGCTAAGAATTGTTTTTGGTAACTTTGGTCCTGTTCAAGGTTTCAAGGTAAATGAGGAAGAAAAACAGGTGAATACTTGTATGAAAGCAAGACAACGTTTGGTGGGTTGAATTGAAAGTAATTGCACTTGCAGTATCACCATCCATTTGCTGACAGCCCTCAAGTAACAGAAACTCTTTATGTTAATTATCCAGCCTCTCTCTAGGAGGCCACCTTAATAGCAATTTCTTTGAGTGATAGTAAATGTAACAACATGAAACATGATGAGAAACAGTCTTTAATCAATGCCGTGTCTAATTAAACATGGTAATGTTATACCAGGCACCTCAAATTATCTATTAGACTCCAGTGTCCACAGAGCAAAGAAAAAACAAAAACAAAAACAAAACAGACCTTTTTATCAGTAAATATTTTAACTTCTAAAATATTTCATAGGACTGGGTTACATCACTCTGAATCATTGGGGTATAACTCACTTCAAAGTTAGTTGAACACTAACTTAGATCAGTTAATTAGAACAAGGCATTGCGGCTAACGGAACGCATTTCAAAGCAAATCCACAGACACTACAAGGAAAAATCTTGAAATGCTTTTAGAGGGCAGGAACACACCCACCCAGCCCCTTCATTTACAGACAGCAATATATGAAGAGATGCAGTTCAATGAGTCAATTCAACAAATACCTACTGTGTACCTAACACATGCTCTGATCCTAGGAGGCCTGTGCCCTCAAAGAGCTCAAGAGCTAAGGAGACCAGGAAGTGTGGTGTATATAGAAGCAGGGGTTGGCAATCTTCTCCAAAGGAAAAGCTATTTATAATTTCCCACAATATCTTCAGATTTCTCATAGAAATGTTCACAAGTCGTAGGCAGGAGGGCAGAATGGCAGTTACAAATCCCAAGATGAGACATATCAGGTTTGGATACAGTGAAAAGGGTAACAGACTGGGAACTCGGAGACCTAGATCCTAGTTCTGGCTCAGATAGTTACTGGATGTAAAAATGGCTCAACCCCAAGTACCCTCATGCCCCCAATCTTTTCTAAAAAGAAAAAGTACGAAGTTGGGGTATGTGCTCTCACAGGCCCACTATAATGCTAAGGGTAAGTAACATTACATATGTCCTTTTATTTAATCCTCCTAACTCCACAGTAAGGTTGTGATTGCTATCTCCACTTGACAGATAAAGAAATCGAGACTTATAAAAATTCAGTAACTTATCCCAAGTAATATAAGTAGTCAAAGTGGCGAAGCTGAGTTACAAATTTAGGTCTGCTGGTTCCTAAGCCTGTGCTCTTGGCTCTCTCTAAAAACAAAACAAAACCAAAAAAAAACCCAATAACTTTACATGTGAGTCCCAGGAATATTTTTTAAAGATTTTATTTATTTATTTTTAGAGAGAGGGGAAGGGAGGGAGAAAGAGTGAGAGAAACATCAACGTGTGGTTGCATCTTGCGCACCCCCAACTAGGGACCTGGCCTGCAACCCAGGCATGTGCCCTGACTGGGATCGAACTGGCGACCCCTTGGTTCGCAGGCCAGCAATCAATCTACTGAGCCACACCAGCCAGGACAGTCCTAGGAATTATAATATGGCCAAAGAGGTGACAAATTGAAAGTCAAAATATGGAATATCAAGAATTACATTAGACTGAAACAGTGATGAGTGTTCCATGGGTTCCTTTTTTTTTTTTTTTTTTTAAGATTTTATTTACTTACCTTCAGAGAGGGGGGAAGGGAGGGAGAGAAACATCAATGGGCAAGAGATACATTGATCAGTTGCCTCTTGTATGTCCTCAACTGGGGACCTGGCCGCAACCCAGGCATGTGCCCTGACTGGGAATCAAACCAGCAACCTTTTGGTTAGAAGGCAGGTGCTAAATCCACTGAGCCACACCAGCCAGAGCTTTTCTTTTCTTTTCTTTTTTTTTTTTAGGACCATGAGTGCCCATTTTAAAGCTCCAGTCACAGGCACAGGTGCCATGCTCCACCCTTGTCATGATGAACCAAATGAACTGGCCTGGCTACCACCATGGTAACGTGCTACAGGTTTAACAAAAAGATATCATGTTTTGCCCTGGCTGGTGTGGTGGCTCAGTGGATTGAGCGCTGGCCTGAGAACCAAAGGGTCGCTGGTTCGATTCCTGGTCAGGGCACATGCCTGGGTTGCAGGCCAGGTCCCTGGTTGGGGGTGTGTGAGAGGCAACCACACATTGATGTTTCTCTCCCTCTCTTCCTCCCTCTCCTCTTCTCTCTCTAAAAAGAAATAAAATCTCTAAATAAATACATAAACCTCAAAATCAATCAAAACAAGAAGATATCATGTTTCAATTTTTTGTGGACAACAGCGTAGAAGCTAAAATTCACATATTTTTATGTAAAATTTTCCTATTCTTTGATTTTTAATAAACCTTGGAGACTAAAAAATAAAAAGAATTACATTAGGAAAAATGTGTAAACAACACAAAGAATTACATTAGCTATTGGAAAGAATACACAGTGGAAAGGAGAAGATAAGAGAAGTTTGCTTGCAATGGAAATGGGCTCAGTGTTGGAAAGCAGAGACCTGAAGCTTTATATATTCCATAATACCCTGCAGAGACTTAAGAACTACTAAATTATGGATGTAAATACACTATGTTGTAGAGGGTGTGGGGAAATAGGTACTCTTCCTCTCTCCTGTATGACTAGTAGGAGTTAAACTGCATGATCTCTCTGGAAGACAATCTGACATTATGAGAGCAAGATTAAAGATGCAACTATTCCTCACTTACTTATTCCACTTCTAGGAATTTACCCACACAGTTACACAATGAAAAGTAAATACAAGGATATTCACTATATATAACAGCCAAAGAATGGAAACAACATGTCTGCTGGTAGCATATCAATTAAATATACATTGATATATTCATTAAATAAAACACTATGTTGTCATTAAAAAGTATTAAGGCAGTTCTAAATATATTGTGATGAATGACTTCTAAGTTCTATAACTAAGTGAAAAAAGCAAGATAATGAACAGTGTGAATAGTGTGCTGCCATTTATGAAAAACACATGCATATACCCAGATAATATCTGATTGTGTGACTATGTACAAACATACATATATATACACCTATATGTAGCTTTATTTAAGAACTCAAAAGAAGCTGATTATCAGTAGTTGCTTTAGAGAAGGAAAATGAGGGACTGTCAAAGGGGGTAGAAAGAAAACCTATTTTTTTCACTGTATACCCTTAAATGTCTGAAATGTTTGTCTTTTGCATGAATTACTCATTCAAAAAATTTAAATAAAAATTATCACAAGAATGAGTAACAAGCAAAAATTATGATTGTATGACCTCACGGACACACACATAAGCTTGAAATAGTATCCACCTACATCCTTGCCAGTGTCCGCTGGCTCTAACTTTTTCCCTAAAAAGCTTCCTCAGGTCCAGGGATTTTCCTGGGACGACATTCTTGTAAAAATAGTTATTTTATTTTACATTAAAGCATAATCATTATCAATTGTTCAACGTTCACTTCTTCCCACAGCCAACCAAGACTCAATCCACTCTGAACACTGCAGCTCCTCAATTAGAGAAACTTGCCTAGAATAGTTTTTTCTTTACATATTATTTTCAATTATAATGTCATTATTCTTTTGAAAGAAAATCTATTAGAGCTCATCAGCCTCCAAGGTGAACTGCCTCCCCAATGTCACTTCTAAGTTTCTAGGGCTGTGTTATGCAAAATGACACTAGACATCATTTAAGCTTCCCAAAGGTGACCCAAAGGGTTTGGTCCCAGAACAAGCATTATTGAGGGAATAGTGCCCCCTGGTGTTACTTAGAAAAAGTAACGGGGCTTTGAATAAAAGAGGTAAAATCTATATGTAAAACAAGATGGAAAATTACACAAGAAAGTCAATTAAAATCACCAAATGTGAGTGACTATTATCTGCTAAGCACTGTTGATGGGCCTTAGAAATTCAGAGTTGAATGATATATATTCCTCCAAGCACTCAAGTCTAGCTTTACTGGGTTCCAGATCAAGAATAAACACCAGAGAACAGCTTCTCAAAAGGCACTTGGTCCCATCCACTCTATTGATGCCAAAACCCCAAATCACCTCTGGGAGACTAAAGAAGGGGGACAGGAAATGATGCCCTCTCGTCAGATCCCTCTGCTGATAAGCCTGTATCCTTAGGCCTTACATAGAAGACCCTCCCTGCCAATGCTACTGACTGAAACAAGCTGTTATTATAGAAGTGTAGAAGAGACCAGCAGCAGTAATGCCTGCAAATTAATTCTTAATGTCCACTCTCAACTAACAAATGTCTTTTTTTAAAGTTTTTATTGATTTATTTTTAGAGATAGGGGAAGGGAGGAAGAAAAGAGAGGGAGAGAAATATCAATGTATGAAGGAAACATTTATCGCTGCCTCTTGCATACCCCCAACCAGGGATCTGGCCTGCAATGCAGGCATGTGCCATGACCAGCAATCCAACCAGTGACCTTTCAGTTTGCAGGACAACACCCAACCCACTGAGCCATACCAGTCCAGGCTCAACTAACAAATTTCTAATAAAAGCTCTTGGGGCCTAAAAAGCTACAAGTGAGCAGAGGACATTATTACCCTAGTCCCTGAAAATGGGCTCTCAAATCAGACCTATCTGCAAGTCAAATTCCAGCTCATTCATTTATAAGCTGGATGACTTTGGATAAATTACTTTCAATATCAGTTTTCTACTCTGAAAAACAGGGAAAGTAATACTTACCTCGCAGGACAACTGTGAGAATTAAATGATGAGACAGTGTTCAGAAAGGAACCTAACACTGGTACATACTCTACCCTGTTGCCAGAATGATACTGATAAATTACAAATTGAATCATGTTAAGCCCCTGATTAAAGTTTTTCAATGAATTCCTGTTGCCTTTGGGATAAAATCCAAACTCACTAGAACCTTTCAAGATCTGTCCACTGCCTACCTTATTTCTCTCAGCTCCCTACAGTCACAAAGATCCCCCACTTGCCCCACATTAAACCAGTTCCATGCCTCTCCAAATACACTCTTGCCAAGAATGACTTCTTTATTTTCTCCCAATTAGTTCCTACTCATCTTCAAAACTCAGCTCAGAAACTCTCCCCTAAAGAAGGTTTGTCAGATCCTCGTTCATCCTGGATGTATCTCAATCAAAGACTTTACCATACTTTATCCTGTTGCCCGTCTGTCTTCTCACTAGATTACAAACTCCAGGAATAAGCTATGTTGTCTTAGATCTGGACACCCAACAATTGGCCCATAGTAGATGTTTAATAAATGTTGAACAAAGTAATGAATAAAGACATCCAATAAAGTGTGTAGACTCAAACTCTGCTCCATTTGCAAGGAAAGGATGTACCAGCCAATCTTTTTTTGTCTTCTGTCTAGCCAAGGAAAGTTTTCCAATTGGAGAATTTCAAATGTAGTTTCAGAAACATAAAGAGCACCTAAAGCTTCATCTCAAAGCAGCTAGCAGCCCCCTGCTCTACCCCAAATTTGAATTTTACTTACCAGGGAAGGGCTAGCTAGGATGCAGTGGAAATTCCAATAGAAGGGGAGACCAGAGAGCTCACTCCGCACCCGTAGTATCAGTGCCTCCGCCACACGATCACAGGAGAAGGTAGCTTTTCCAGGACAAACAATGTCCTTCATCAGTGGACGAAGCAGATCATCCAAATGACAGAGAAAAGCCTCAGGGGGAGCAGTCAGGCGCTTGTTCAGCTCCTAAACAGACAGCAGGATTTGTACAGAGTGAGGGTGCTAAAAGGAAACTGACTCCCTCGTAAGAGCAAAGGAAAGCTGATTAACATGAAGAGAGTGGGCATGAGAAGAGAGATCAACTGGCCTACCTCACAATTCTTCATTTTTTAAAAAGATTTTATTTATTTATTTTTAGAAAGAGGGGAAGAAAGAGAGAAAGAGAAGGCAGGAAACATCAGTGTGTGGCTGCCTCTCGCACGCCCCCAACCGGGACCCAGCCCACAACCCAGGAATGTGCCCTGGCCAGGAATGGAAATGGCGACCCTTTGGTTCACAGGCCAGTACTCTATCCACTGAGCCACACCAGCCAGGGCCTACTTCACAATTCTGCCTTGCACTGTATATAGTATAGAAACTAACACACACACATACACACACACACCCATGTGGGAAGACCCAAGGCTATATGTAAAAGTGCAGGACATTAACTGGAATTGTCTCAGCCCGATTCAACCTTCCTTGACAAGTGACAAGACAGCCAGCTGGTTGACGTTAATGTTCCCTGACCTTCGCTAGGAAAGAAATTATATCCATTACCACAACACAGCATTGCTTCTCTTTGCACATACCTTGGCTCGCTGGCTGACCACGCCAGCATCCACCTGTTCATGCCACACCTCTTGAAGATCTGAAACCAGCAAGGCATAGCCCTGCTTAGTGATGTAAGCCTTAGCCAAGAGAGAGTTTTCGGCAAGCTGCAGCCATGCCCATGGCTGCATCAACAGGCCTTGCTCCAGTTCCTCCATCTGCAGGAGAGTCTTAATTTAGCGAAGCGTCCAAGGGTACCATAGGCCTAGGGGGCTGGGGGAAGACTACCAGACAGCTGAAGATTAAATAAGTCTCATAAAATTCCTCCCTAATAAAACAGAAAGCACTGGTTTACATTCTATTCCATTCGGTATCCCCCACCTCACCATCCCCAGTATATAACCAACTAAGCACCAATCTTAGCACCTCTTGGCCACTAAAAATCTGTTTAGAATTTCGAGGGATATTTTTTCTACATTAAGTTCCTAGAGGGCAGAAAATATCTCTTTCTTCTATATTGGTGTTAGCATTTCTGCTTTCTAATAATATAACAATATGGAAACCACTCTTGTTGTATATTTATCACATTCCTATGAAATATGTCAACACTATCCTTTCCCAGAACTCCTAGAAGAAATAGTTCTTCTTATAAAATATCATAAATCATGAGTGTCATCAGAGGAAATTCAAGTTATTTGATCATTAAAAACAAAACTCTGAAAGATCTCAGAATTTCAAATATATATGCATATTCCTTAAACATATATGTATTCCACAAGTATACATGACAAGTATAATATAAAATAATAAGTATAATAATAAATAATAAATATAAAATAAATTCCCTAAGACAAATTTATTTTTATTTTTTGAGAAGGGAGAAAGAGGAGAAAAACACCAATGTGAGGGAGAAACATCATTGCTTCTCTTACATGCCCACAACCCAGGAATGTGCCCTGACCAGGAACTGAACTGGCAACCTTTGGTTTTGAGGGACGACACCCAACCGAGCCATACTGGTCAGGGCCCTAAGACAAAGTCTCAATCTAGAGTGTATGTATGTGAATCCTCCGGAATTACATGCAAAATTTGTGCATACATGCATATCCTCATTTGAGGAGAAGTCCTCAGCTGCTGACAAATTCTCAGAGATCAACAACACACAAATAAAAAGCTGAGCAAACAGGAAAGCCTAAATCCCATTTCAGGAAGAACGTGCAAGACTAAGAACTCGTGCATACAAGGCAGAGTCCATCACAGAGGCTGAGATGATGAATTAACATCCATTTTACTCATCCCGCACATTCCCACCCAAGGCCCTGCCAGCAATGATACCATGCCCTCTGCACACCCTGGAACTGCTGGAAACCAGCTTTTCTACCCCAAGAACTCAATTTGTAGCCTTAACCTAGGAGATATTCAGTAACTATGGCTAACTGACAAGAAATTTTTTTTCCTGTGGGTTAAAAAAGAGGGTTTAATTTCCTTCATTATTTCAGCATATAAATAAGAAGTGAAGTGGGGGGGGGGTCATCTCAGAATATAAAGAAAATCCCTTGGATTTCATTAACAAAGTGAACATGGTTTGTTCCTCCAATCTTTTCTATCTCCGTCTAAGCCATTAAGTCTTCCAAGCATCACCTAATTTTTGAAGTGTGGCCTTGGAACGTAACTTAATTTGTACAGTGAGCAGACAGGTGAAGTATAAATATACATTGTGACTTTTATTTGCAGCAGTCTCAAAACTTTATGTTTGGAGAATGGCACGTCAGCCACTTTTCCTACCGGAGAGGGATCTTGGAATAACGAAATTAATCCTCCTGCACCCGAGTTCCACATTGCCAAAGGTCGCAAACGCAAGTGAGGTCGCCAAGCCTCTCTCTCCCTATAGGCGCTACCTAACGTGCACTCTGATTCACCAAAATTGGGTTGATTATCCTAGCCCGTCACTTCAGAAAGCCCGTTAGCTCAAGACTATCAGTCTGTACGGATGCGTGAGTTACGGGGAGCGGGGGTTGTTTGGGGGGCGGGGCGGAGAGTTTAAAGTGTAGGCAGGGTCAACAGGCCGAATAAAATGTCTCAGATATTCAGCACCAGACCCGGGGTGAGCTGTCCCCACCACGCGCGTCCTGTTCGGAGTCTGAGGCCTCTCTATCCCACCTTTTTCTTTTTTCCTTAAGGCCGCCTTTAACCTTCACGTTAACCAGATGAACTCGTTTATTATTCTTGAGTGAAACCGGGGTGCGCCGAGGGCCAACAGCGAGGTGGGGTCACCGGAGAACTCAGGTCTGCACCAAGTCTCACCCCTCAGCCGTGGTGCCCTCTCTCCGCGCAGTTCCTCCGCCAACCTGCAGAGGGGCAGCAAGGCCCCAGCGACACTTGGGGCGGGACCACGCCCCGTCCTTCTGGGAGCCCCACCCCAGGAGCCCCGCCTGGCGTCCAGTTGCCATTCGCCCTTGCGAGAAGATCCTCCGCCATCCGCCTTTCCGTTTCTACAACACGGGCTGCAGAGGCGCGGCTTGAGACCTCCCCCAGGGGGGTAACAAAGCCAAAAGCCTTCTGTTTTGTGGACCCTAAAAGCCCGCCATGTAGTAGCCCCACAGACCCCGCCTCGCTGCCGGGAGGCGGTCTGTGCATGCGCGCGGCCCCAAGGCCCCGCCCACCCCCGGAGGGTCAGCCCTTGAATCTGGGTCGCGCGTGGGTCCCTCCTGTGGCCGCGCCAGCACGCAGCGTCCGAACAGCCCCTCTCCACCCGGCTCCAGCTCCGGTCCCGGCCCCGATTCGAGCCCGACCCCCACCTACCGTGAGCGGCTGCGGCAGCTCCCACCCTCCCGCAGCAACCGAGCCAACCGAAAGGCCTAGAGTAGACGCATTCCGACCCCCACCACGGGGAGGCGGGGCCTTGGGGCACAGAGGCGGGGCCCGGGCCTGACTTGGGCGGGACATCTGGGCCCACTGAGCTGATTAAAGGATCGCTCAGAGCAGCAGGCTCGCCGCGGGCTTTACAGCTAGTGAGGTAGGGCGACCTGCTGGTAGAGAGGTGGAGGGGTATCGGGGCTGGCTGAGTGGAAAGAATGCCGGGTGAGGTGCTGGAGAAGGGGGGGCGGGGTCCCTGTATTTGTACTTGTCAATAAATGCCACTTCCCCTCCCTCCCCTACCTATCCAACCTCTTTGATATACATAAAGAGATGGTTGAACTTCACTAGATTATCTCTCTGGTCCTCACTAGCACTTTAAGAGATGTGTCTCCCAAGCATAAATCCCACACTTTCTCATCCTTTACCTCCTCGCTTGTCTCATTTCTTCCTCCATCCATTCCCATAATTATGCTTCATCACCACTAAGAAGCTTGAAATCCCTCTACCCATCTTTTTTTTTTTTTTAAGATTTTATTTATTTATTTTAGAGATGGGAAGGGAAGGAGAAAAAGGAGAGAAATACTGATATGCGGTTGCCTCTCTTGCGCTCCCCAGCCAGGGTCCTGGCCTGCAACCCAGATATGTGCCCTGATTGGGGATCGAACTAGCAACCTTTCAGCTCACAGGCTGGCACTCAATCCACTGAGCCACACCAGCCAGAGTACCATAGCGTTGTTTTAATCTTTATTACAGACTGCCTTCTGCTTTGTATTTTAGTTAGTAGTTACATAAATCTCTTCTAACCAGAAGTGTCTTGAGAGGACAGGGACCCTGTCTTATCCATATCTGTAGTTCCAGGACCTTGCACATGCGAAGGGCTCAATAAATATTTAAGTGAATGCTGGAGTTCAAGTATAGATAGTTCACAGGCAAAATCTCATTTAATCATTCATGACCCCTGCTGTGGAACAGTTAGGCCTGATTAAGAGAAGGAATGCTTCTTGGGAAACAAAACCTTTATGTGGGCCCATTTCTCTCTCTCTCTCTCTCTCTCTCTCTCTCTCTCAGAAAGTAGAGCCTGGGAGCTGATTCTTCAGCAAGCTGAGAGATAGGGCTAATCTAACCAGGGCAGAAGTATAAATGGTGAAATTAATGGGACCTAAATTCTCTGCTAGACCTGGGGCACTGCTCGCCAAAACCAGGCAGCAAGTCAGCTGTCTCTCCTGGCTCATTGCCCCCTCCTTCCTCATTCCCAGGATTTTCAGGCAGCGGGCAGAGGCAACGGATGGGCTGGGGGATGCAGGGACACAGGTTTTGGAGGGGGAAAGGGAGCTCATACACTTGAGAAGCCTTCTGCTTGGACTTCTGAGGCATCCGAGCCTCTTGGGCAGTGAAAGAGGATGGCAGCCCTTGACCTAGGCCCCGCTCAAGCTGTGTGCCTGCAAAACAGAGGTTGGTCAGGCCTTTGCCCAACCCAGGGATTGATGACTTCCTGGCCACCCCCAAGTCTGCTAGGGCCTGGCCACAACTTACCAGGAATGGTGTTCTCTAGGAGGAAGCCCAAGAGCCCCGCCAGGAAGATGGGCTCTGTGAGCAGCGAGCGAAGCAGCACATCCAATGAGCTCCAGCCTATGGGGTATTGGGACCAGGCAGGAGGGGAACCCTGATCTTATGCAAGGCCAAGGAGTCTTATACTTCCTGACCTAAATCTAAGTCTTGAGCTAAGGACAGGTCTTTCTGAATCTCTGTTCTATCCCCTTTGTCCTTTGTTCCTCCACTCTCCATTTCCCACACCCAGGCCCTTCCCCAAGATCCCTGCTCAACACCCTATCTTCTGAGCATCCACAAGCTCTCCAGATATGCTTTGATAGTTCCAGGCTCTCTGTCTCTGGAAAGTTTTGTATTAAAATCCCAAACCTTATTTCCCAATTACCTTCTATGCTCCAGCCTGGGTTTCTCAACCTTAGAACTACTAATAATTTAGACCAGATAATTATTTGGGGGGAGGGCCGTCCTGTGCATTGTACTATATGTAGCAGCATCCCTCTACCAACTACATGCCAATAACAAGCCCCTCTCCCCTGTTTTTGTAACAGCCAAAAATGTCTCCAAACATTGCCAAAATCATACTCATTTGAGAACCACTGCCGCTCGCTAAGCTGAGCTAACAAACGAAGCTATTTGAATGACTCTCTCACCAAATGTGTTTAAATCTTACCATTCTTCAAGACCAGCTCAATGTTACTTTCTCCATAAAACTTACCTGGATCATCTCAAACCACAGCCATCTGTGTCTCTCACAACTGAGCTGCACAGCTGTTTAGCTAGGCCTGTCCTGTCATGCACCTACACATCTAATTTCTTTTACTAGACTGTAACATCTGGAGGCACCTTTGTATCCCAAGGAACTTGCATGGTGCTCAACAGATATTTGCTAAACAAATGGGTGAACTATTTATACCAAAGCCCAGAAAAGGGTGTGCATCCTGCAGTACAGAGAGCCTGAAGCCTCAAGCCCTTGCTTTCCTGATATTGAGCAACTCCTCTTTCCCTTCCCCTCCTCCCACCTGTGCTCAGCAGGACAGGGGCTTCCCGAAGCCATCTCGGCAGCAGCAGGGCCATGAAGATGGAGAAGCCAACAATGAAAACATTCCGCCCGGAGTCAATGTCAGCCAGGTGGAAGCTGGAGAATCCAGTAGACAGAACCACAGCCTGGGTCACACCCAGCATCCCACCTGTCTCATAGGAAAGTAATCAAAGGGGTTGAGAGAGATTTGGCAAAGCAGGGAGTATTGCAGGGCGGGGCGGGTTGTGATAGAGAGAGATGACCAAAAGGCTCATTTCTAATTCTGCCAGAAGCCCAGAAACCCAGTCACAGGCTTCTGCTGGGCTGGGAAAATAAAGGCAGCTGACATACATATCCATATATCAGGGAGGCTAGTCAGAAAGAAAGGGTGCCAGCCACAAGCAACCAGTTGAGCCACACTGGGAGTTACTCCGTCAATACCAATGCTGCTGGTATATCCACTCACCCAGAACAGGAAGTGGGATGGTGATGAGGAGCTGGGCCAGCCTCGGGGAGAGCCCAATCCCCATGCAGAGTAGCCCCACCAAGTGGGCCACGCGCAGAGATCCAGCCTACACAAAGAGGAGACACCAGAAAACACAGCCATCTCCTGGACTATTCAGGGTGCTTGCCTGGTGGCCCCTTCTCACCATTTGGATCCCAACTCAAATGTTACCTTCCAAGAAGCACCCCTGAGCTCTACCTCAAGGGGCCTCCTTTACTCAACCACTATCCCACTAACTACCCTACTTTCTTAATAGCACTTTTATCACTCTGGGAAATTACCTTATTTATGTTTTTTCTTAAATTGTCTGCCTTTCCTCTCTGAAGTCCCCAAGAAAGCAGGGACTTTATCTGACTCATTGTCCACTGGAATCCCAGCCCTGGTAGAGTGCCTGAGGCATAGAAGGAGTTCAATATCGATTAGGTATCTTCCTTATACTCCTAGCCCCTTACTTCTAGGCACCGCCCTAAATGAGATCCCTAAGAGAGTTCAGCCCACAGTTGTCAATTAGTGTCAGTTCCCTTCCCTCTCCTGCACCTCCAGCACCCCCACCCCCAATCCTGGCCACATACCTGGAGAAGACTCACTGTGCCCACATTGGAGAAGCTGGATGCAGTACCCATGGGGCTCCCCAACAGCCCGGCAAGCACACTTCCGAAGCCCTCCAGGCTCAGCCCCCGACTGCAGGCATGTGGAGGTGGAGAAGGCAAATTCAGCAGCCGGCCACACAGGGCATAGCAGCCCAGGGAGCTGATGGAAGCTGCCAAGGCCATGGAGATGCCTGCAGCTAGAGCCTGGGGTGTCAGCAAGGGCCAGACCCACTCAGCTGAAGAGAGAGAAGGAGTCACTTTGGGGTCAGACTCAAGTCTGGAGCACCCCTCTGCATCCAGAGGCCTGTGCTACAAGAATCCAAGAGGACCCAATATTGTTAAAGATGTCTTGGGACAAAACCATCAAACAAGACTATCCCTTTACCATGGTGTACAAGGTCCTCCTTGGTCTGACCCTTACTTCTGTCCTTCTAGCCTCATTTCCCATGACACTCTGCCTCACTTCCTTTGCTCCAGATACACTGGCCTTGGTTAAAGCCCTTGTATTTTCTGTGCTGCTGGCCACCACAGGGCTTGTGCATATGCTGTTCACTCCACCTACCACGCTCTTTTCTTCCTTCACCTAGTTGACTCCTACTCATTTCTCACATCTCAGCTCAGTGATCATTTCTTCAAGAATACCTTTCTGGCCCTGGCTGCCGTGGCTCACTGGGTTGAGTGCTGGCCTGAGAACCAAATGGTCACTTGTTCAATTCTCAGTCAGGGCATATACCTGGGCTACAGGCCAGGTCTCCAATTGGGGTGCACGACAGGCAACCACACATTGATGTTTCTTTCCCTCTCTTTCCTCCTTCCTTCCCCTCTCTCTAAAAATAAATAAATAAAATCTTTTTTTTTGTTTTTTTTTTTTAAGAATACCTTTCCTGTCCTGACTGGTGTGGCTCAGTTGTTTGGACATCATTCAGCAAACCAAAAGGTCACTGGTTCAATTCCGGTCTGGGCACATGCCTGACATGCCTGAGTTGCATGCCAGGTCCCCGGCTGGGGGTGTGCAAGAGGCAACAGGACAATGTTCCTCTCACAGATGGCTGTTTTGCTCCCTCTCTTCCTCCCTCCCTTCTCCTCTAAAAATAAATAAAATCTTTAAAAAGAAATAGTACCTTTCATGATCTCTCTGATAAAGTCAGACCCCCCATTATAAGCTCTCATCACACAGTGTACCTCCCCTTTGTTACACTTATCACACATGTGCCTATTTAATTAGTATCTGTATTGCCCAACAGATTATAAGCTTCATGAGCACAGGTACTATGTCCTTCATGTTTGTCACTGTCCCCTATCAAGTACCTAGCACTTAATCAGCACTCAACAGACCTTTATTGAATTGATGAATCAGCAAATTTCAGATGCAATGCCTCAAAAGTAATTTTTATGCATAGGCCACTATCTCAAATGCCTGTGGGGCAGGTAGGTAGCATAAATGTCATATGCAAATTGGGTAAGGAGTATCAGTAGGGAGTGGTAGGGTTTGCAGGTATCTCTTAATACTAAATAAATTATCTATGGTGAGAGACTGGCATTGCCCCTCAAAATAGCAAGTCCTCTCGCCCGCGTTTTGAGAGAACACAGGATTTCATTCAGAAATTAAATCTTGAGTTGAAAGAAACAGACACCTTTATTTCAGTAAAGGGATGGAGCACCAGCAGAAAACGTACCTGGGTGAGGCAGCCAAAACCATGGAGCCTCACTGGGGGCAGACAGTTCCAGTGGGATGGTACTGAGACCCAGCAGGGCAGAGATGATCCACACACAGGCCACTGGGACCAGCACCTGAGGGGCAAGACTGGGATGGAAAAGACCCCTCCTCCACATCCTCACGGGCCAGCCTTAGAGGAGTAACAGACGCCATAGGATAAGGAGCCGAGCAAATGTCTCATGCCAGCCCTTCTAATCTTGACCCCCCTGCCCAGAGCCTCACATACCGAGAGGAGCCGGAAGGTAGGGATGTGAGTGCAAGTTGAAGAGGTTGAAGGTGGCCTCCAGGGACATGGGGGTAACTGGCAGGAGCCCAGGTGCTGAGAACAGACCACCATGAGCACAATAAGCCTAGGAGAGAGAGAAGGAAATTGAGGAGCAAGAGGAAGTAGGCATCCTGAGGTGGGCAGTGGAGATAGAAATGGCAGAATACCATAAAGAGGGTCCCAGGGAGAAAACCCCTGGGGGTGGGGAAAGAGGGCACCTTGGGAGTCAGTAGGAGACAGTGTGAGAGTCAGACAGACCAAATGAATCCAGTAAAAGCCCTGGATTCCAAATCCACAAACTTGTGCCTGCTCAGATAGCTGCTCTATCTGGTAGAGTCAGCAGCTCTGCCTTCCCCCAGTCCTACACACCCACTGGTCACCACTCCGTGCCTCTCAGGACTTACGTACAGCAATGCCAGCCCCCAGTGACTAGAGCAGAACAGGGCCACCTCCCTGTGAGCAGAGAGCCCTGCCACAACCAGGCCTGGGGCCAACACCAGGGGTCCACAGTGGCGGAACAAGTGGCCGGGAGCTCCCAACAGTCCCAGAGTGCCCTGCAGCAGCCCAGACACCACCACGGCCCCAGACACCTATGGCACAGAGGAGAGGACAGAGAGAAAACAGTCTGCTTGACTGAGCTGACCACAGCCTGGACTTCCTAACTAATTCTAGGGGCAGTCTACCAGGTCCCTCGCCCAGACCCACCTCCACCTCCATCCCCCAGAGCAGCTCAGTCCCCGCATAATAGAAACCAGAGCCTTCCTCTGCCCCCAAGCACTCACCTCCCGGAGAGAAGTGTTCCAGAGCTCCAGGTTATGACAGCCAGGCCCCTCACACAGGTTCAGCATGTGGGAGGCTGGAAAGTTGGGGGCATGGAGAGGGGAGGGGTAAAGGGGATGGACGCCCATTGCTGTGCAGACCTAGCTGATGCCTGAAACAGCTCCAAGACCCCAGAGTGCCTAGCAGTCCCACAATTACCCATTCTCAGTTCTGCACCTACTTACACCTGTATTCTCAGATTAGCACCCAACCTCACCCTCACCCCATGTTCTTGTTCTGTGCTCACAGTTTCCAGGTGGCAGCTTCTGGTTAGTCAGCACCAGAGCGGGGGCAAGGAACTCGAGGGATGGAGCCTGGACAAGAGGCAGCCTGTAGGAACAGCAGCCCTGGCAGGTCTAAGAACAGCTGGCCACCAAAAAGGGCTTTCCGAGCCCCTCCTACCCCACCCCAGGACCCTGCCCTTTCCCTCTAGGGAGTCCTCCTTACCGGCTGCCCATCCAAGTTTGCAGGGTGGTAGACACACCACATGAAAAGAGACTGGAGGCCAGGAGATGGGCAGGGGAGTAAGAGAGTATTCCTGGGGGGAGACTTTGAAGCAGGAACAGGTGGGAGGCACAGAGCAGAGAAGCCAGAACCAAGATATGCTGCAAGTGGAGGTATGGGAAGAGGTGGTGTTCAGAAAAAGGAGGGAACACCTATTTCTAGATGGTTTCCCATGCCACATCTACTCCCCTGAACACCCGCTTCAGCCAGCACCAACTCCTGCACAGCTGCCTCCTACCTGCAGAGCCAGAAGACAGCCAAGGCTCCAGGGAGGAGGCTCACAGAGAGAAGCCCAGGAGTGGGAAGAGGAGTTTCGGACAGCAGGCGGTGGAGGCAGGGGAGCCGGGGCATCCTGGGAGCCTGTGGATCGGAGTTGGATGGGACAGGTGTGTGACCTACTCATTCTGTCCTGTCTTTTGTCTTGTGTTGACTGCCCTGGGCCAGAGTTAAGTGAAGTAGGAGGTCAGAGTTTGGTTGAAGTTAGCTGCCTAGAGTGGGGAGACAGTGGGGGTGTCAATGAAGCAGAATGAAGGAATGAGAGACTTGGGATGGGACACTGCCCATTCACCTTTGCCCAGTTCTCGTGCAAATTCCATCACCCATTAACCGAGAGCCATGTCCTGGATCCCTCCCCCAGGAATCTCCATATAGATCCCCTGTTCCGGGCTCTGTAAAGCAGGATAGGAGTGGTGGGAAACCTAGAAAATAACCTGGGAAGATTTTAGATTGTATTCCCCCGTCACTGCTGCAACTTGGAACCATCATTACACTGCAGTCCTCTGTCCTTTTGGGATCAAACTCTCTGGAGTGCCTCAAAAGGAAATATGTAGGTAATGGATGACACACATGACAACAGTAACCACAACTTTATGCAATGCCTTCATTGTAATATAAAGGAGAAATAAAAGCAATTTATAATAAAAGGTATTTCATTATGTGAAAGCTTGGGCCCAACTAAACCAGAAGACAACAAAGTGATCCAGTCCCCACCCCCATATGTAGAATCATCGTAGATGCGGTAGCTATGGCACCAGCTGACACTGGTGCTTTCCTTAAGGCTTCTCTGCCTCCAACGCCCCGGCTTGGTGGGAAACTCCCTGTCCAGCAAAGGATTCAGGATCATGGCTGAGAGAACAAATTTATCCAGGACACTGTATTTTGTCTGGAGGGATGGGAGGTGGCAAATCTCTCTAGTGGAAAATTGTGCAGAATTCCCATCTCCCATGCCTTTTTTTTGAGGAGGGGATTCGTGCGATACAAGGTCAAGACTTATAAATCATCAATAAGCTTTCAGACGCTTGGGTTACAGTTGATAGTTACTGTTACAGATATCAATATAGGGAACACAGTGACCAGTCTGTGTCAGGGTCTGCTAAACATCTTGATGCCATGCTGACATCAGGTGCAAGGCTTCATACATTTTTAGCTACATACTGTTTATAGTTAACTAAGAGATAAGAAAAGCAGAGCAAGCTCTAAAGAATAATATGCATTCTTTAAATCCAATTCCCATGGGAACCCTGTGAGTGGCCTTCAGTCCTGTCTGCCTCTTAGCCTTTTGGATTTCTGTTGAGTCTTAGAGGCCTCCCGGGGGTCCTGGCTCACGGCGTGGACAATTCCCAAAACCAAGGAGTGATCCCCTACATTCCTGTCTATTCATGAACCACAGGCAGTGCTGCCATAGTGATCTGATGCTCCAAAATAATGAACAAGTTCATGGTCAAGTGCTGAAGCAAAGTAAATTTTAATTTACATGGATGTGTATTTCTAGAAAACAGTCTTTATCAAAATGTGCAAACTTTGTGTTTATATGTGAAGTTAGATAGTTCTAGGCTCAAATATACAGGGTCTCCCTATGTATGATATGCAGTTGGTCATTCCAAAGTCATCTTGGGAATTCTTCCTAATAAGAGGGGTCTTGAGCATTCTAGAATGCCTAGCATTCTGCCCAGGCTGACTAAATGAAAGTAGCAATCCTTCAAATATTTGTCTCAAAAATGCCCCATAAATTTCCAAAATGCCCCCTGGAGGGGCAGGTAGTATACCTCTGCTGTGGATCATCTTAAGTAGTCCCAAATACCCTCAGATCAGCTCAGAGAGGTTTTCCTTCTTCCAGTGATAGCCCAGCCTTAGACTGTTCTTAATAATACTACCACCACGTGCTGGGCTGGATTGGAAGTCAGGATTCAGAGGTGTTCTCGGGGCTCACCCTTAAATTGGCAGGGCTCTGCTGGATACTTGGCTTGGCATCTTTCCATAAGATGTGTTTCAGATCCACAAGGGTGGTGCTCACCCAGAACTTTTGAAAGACAGGGATGACCCCAAGCATGGTCCAGTCACCATGCAGTACTAGTGATCCCAGGGTGCTGGGAACATGGACGAAGAGAAGTTTGAAATGGGAGCCCATGACTACCGAACAACAGGGAAGTTCTTCTGAAATGGGGCTCAGGGAATGAGTTGCAAGATGATGGAATAAGGAAGGAGGGAGGCTTGGAAGGCAGATATGGGGAAGAAAGTTCTTCCAAGGGCTGCCAGAGAAGGAAGAGTCCAGGCCATGCACTGAAACTGTTTATTGAAACCTCAGTTCTATAAAAGCGTGAAAAATCCAGATACAAAGCAGTGGCCAGAGAGGCCTGTGAGAACATCTAGGAGAGGAACTGGAAGACAGGGAAGCCCAGGAGCAGGGTACTAAAAAGGTTGGAAGACCGAAAGGCGAGGCTGAAGGTCCCAGCAGTCCCTGGCTCTTTTAGGCTACACCCAAGGGACAGGTATGGATTGGGTTTCCCACCTCACCCACCTTCACTGAGCAGCCCTCCGCTTGGCCCTATCAATCCCTGACTCTCTTGCTTCAGAGATATCACACAGACCCTGGTCAACATTTCCTCCCTCCCTCCCCCAATTCCCATCTCCCACCTTTATCCTTCTATCCCAGGGAACTGGAAAGCTAGTCTAGAGTCTAGGGGTGAAGAGGCAAAGGCTTCTCCTCTGTCCATCTGTGACATACATGTCCCTGGTCACTGAGATGAGGCTTTCCCTAGCACCATCACTGTCCTGGCCAAGCAGCCAGCCACTGAGGTTGAAAAGAGTGAGGGACCTGTAGTCTTTCTGCCCCATGACTCCTTAAGTTCCCTCACCCAGAATAACAGGGGACCAGCCAAGGACCCAGAGAGGTAGAGAGGATCTAAATCAAGCATTGTTCCTCCAGGTTCTCAGGGACCCCCTAAGTCCTTGTCACACATTCCTTGGAAACCTACCTAGCCTGGGAAAATGAAAGACTTAAGGCGGGCCAGCTCCATGATGCTGAAAAGGGAACATTGCTGGGGCTGTGGGAGCAAAGAGGGCATTGGGCTCCAGGGCCAGAGTGGAGCTCGGCCATGGGAGTGGTACCAGGGGCTTGGGGGCCCTGTGGGCACCGTATGGTTGGGATGGTAGCAGGCACGACAGGTTGGCGAGTCTTTCTGGAGCTTCTGGCAAAGGGCACAGTTATGGAGAAGAGTGGGAGGGGCAGGAGGGTCTGGGGGAGGTAATGGTGGGGGGGTCAATGAGGCCAGAAGACTGCCCCAGAGTGAATGTAGCCCTATGTTGCCTTCCAGGTAGCTGGAGACATTAGCAGGGGACGGCAGGCACTGTGGCACAGGAGAAGGTATGCAGGGTTCCAAGAGGCACCTGGAGGCCAGTTTCAGGTCCGGGGGGCCAGGTGGAGAGCTGCAGGACAGTCCCAAGGACTGGTGTATTACAGCCACCGATGCCACAGCCAGGGCCACACTGCTCACATATGCGATAGTTAATAAGCAGGACAGCTGCAAGAGAGAGGATAAGAAAGGTCAGTGTCTCAAACCTGCTTCTGACTCTCTTTAACACACCCACCCCTTATCTCTAGAAGTTCAAGTTGGAGTTCCCTGTTACCATCTACTCCCAAACCCTATCTCCTGAGCCTTTCAGCATTTGCTTTACATCATCCCACCCACACACCAGCCCACTCAAGCCTCCTATCCTTCTGGACCCCTCCTCACCTTTGCCAGCTGATGGCAGAGGGAGCCCAGGGCCAGCTGCCAGGCCGGCTGCTCCAGCAGCACACACAGGTCTGTGTAGGTGTACCAGCCCCGTCGCTGTCCCTGATGCTTAGCTACACTGTTGGGAGGGGAGAAAAGTTAGAGCATCTGCAACTTTACTGTAGCTGGTCCAATGACACCCTCATTCTCCCCGGACCCACCAGGGAACACTGGGGAACCTGTTAAACGTACAGATTCCTAAGCTGTGGGTTGATCCAGAAACTGAGGGTGAGACCAAGATCTGTATTTCTGATAAGCCTCTTCCACCCTCCCAAAGGTGTTCGATTACAAAGAGAGCAGGCAGGTTTAGGAACCACTACCTTAGGCAATTCTCTTTCCTGTCTCCTCCCTCCCGCCAATTACAGAGACCATCATTTCTGTCTAGCTCTTACGGCTTAGGTCGCAGCCCTTAAGCCCCTCTTCCCAACTTCTAGAACCTACCTGCTCTCTAACCGGCTCAGCACCTCAAAGATCTCCCGAGGGTCAGTGTAGAGACGCCAATCCTGTGGGTATGAAGAGAAGGGCACCACACCAGGCTCAGACATGAGCAACAGTCATTTAATAACCAGAGTCACAACAGCACTACAACCACTGCTATGGGTAACACCTACTTGGCACTTACTATGTGCCAAATACTGTTCCAAGAGCTTTTATGTATTAACTCATTTAGTCATCATGTATCTGGATTCACATTACACCCCCTGCTAAGAGCACAGGGAGAGAATAATCCTGCAATGGTCTATGCCGGTAGGGAGCTTAGATGCAGCCCAGAGTCTAGGAGCAGAGAAAGTCTGGAAGCAAATAATCAGAACCCAGTTAGGTAAGCTCTGACTCAGAGTGCACCCTGCTGGGCCTGGAGGAATGGGGAAGTGGGGACGCCCCATTTCTGGGCTCACCACATCAGGAACCTCCCAGGGCAGTAGTTAGTCCAGACTAGAAAGGGAAGATACTAATAAGGAAAGACACAAGGAGGACAGGCAGAAAGAGAACTGAAGAAACAAAGCTGAGAAAGAAAAGACATGGCATGAAAGAAACATAAAAGATGGGTCAGGGAAACAGAGCGAGAGAGAGAAGAACTACTCACCATGGCACTCAGGAAGCCCCTCTCCAGGGCATTGAGAGTGGGCACAGCCACACCCCCTGCAGCTCCCCATTCATCATTGAAGACCTCCTCCTCCTCCCCTTCATCATAGAGGTACTTACTGGCCACCATCTGCAGAGGAACCAGAGGTGGTGTCAACAGAGCTCACACTGGGATCCTGGCTCACCGGGGAAATGAAGAGGAAGGGGCATCTTACCATGGAGATCAGGAACAAGTCAGAGGAGGACACATGCTGTAGGTAGTCTGGGTTTCGGTGCCGGAGCCGCTCAATGTACACCAGAGCTAGCATCATAGCACACGGGGAGATGCATGCCTCCCTGGGTGGCAGAAAGGATCAGTAATTAAACCCAAGGGCCTTTCAGCTCTTGTAACTCTTACAATTCTCATCCCTCTGTCTTCACATCTCTTTAGAGACAGCCCTTCCCTTTTTTCTAGGATCCAAACACTCTCATCCTTCCCCCCTCAACTCCAGGCTCACCGGGACACATGGGCTACGTATTTCTTCTGGAGTCTGCGAATAGGGCTGGGGGCTGCCTTCTGGAGCAATTCCACAGCAATGTCTGCAGGGGCCGAAGAAAGACAGAGTAAGCAAACAACTCTGCCCCTCCCCACTAGTCCCCACTGCTACCAGCAGAAGATCCAGATAGATCTCTATTATCTGAGGCCTGGGAGACAGGACCACAGTAACAAGATAGAGATCAAATTCTCCCACACACTGAGACAAAAAGTCCATCCCAAGTCTCAACTTCAGCTCTTTCCAGCAGGAAGGCTTACTTTCCAGTCACCTGAAGTTCACTTAAATTGGTCTTCTACTCTTGCTCGTTTGAGAAATAAACATGCTTTGTTTACTTGGGAAACATGCTGGATGTTCTTGGAAACTTAAAGAGTTCCCAGTATACAAATCAAAAGTGATACAAGCTTGTAAGATAGCAACGTTTTTTACTCATTTGGGCAAAAAAAAAAAAAAAAAGAACTATAAACCCGGTCCTTACACCAAGCACCAATGAGCTAGCTATAAAGAGGCAGGGCAGCTCATGGGGTACACCTAGAGTTATTTTGGTGCCTGCTGACACCCCCGTTTTCACACTTCTCGCTTTCCCAGCCACACAGCACTGTCTAACCTGCCATGGGGCTGGAGAGCTCCTCCAGGCTACAGTCCGCTTCCCAGTCCCAGCCATAGTAAAGTCTTCTCCGGATCCTGGCACTCAGCTTCTGGTGGCCCGGGAGGAACTGAAACAGGGCAGGAGGGTGAAGGGCAGGGAAGGGTATGATAGCGATCCCGGCTCCGGGCTAGAAGGGGGTGCGGGGCAGCAGGCCTGCCTCATTGCTCGTGGGTCGCATGCCCCACCCAGCCCCGTGTTTTCTGCATTGTTTGCCAATGGCAGCCTGGCCGCAGAGGTTGCAGTCCTACTCCGCTGACGGCTCCCCAAGTGAGGGTCTCCGAGAATCGCCCCGGCTGGCTATCACTATACACAATCTTGTACCCGCAACGCCCCCAGGGCCCAAACAGCCGGGGCCTCAAGTAGGTACAGCTTGAGCGTCTGCTTCCCAGCTCCGGGACAGACTATCAGGCGAGCTTGCGCCCCGCTCGGCCGAGAGGAGAGCCCGGGGGTCCCAGCTCCAAGAGCGCGGAGGCCGGGGGAGTGGGTAGGCAGCGCGCTCACCGAGAAGTCCTGGAAGCCAGTGAGGGAGAAGGTGCCTTCTTCGTCCAGCAGGAGCCCGGCGAGGTCCATCGCGCCGCCAGCCGCCGCCCTGCCAAGGTGTTATGGAAGAAAGCGAGTTGTAAGGGGGCTGCGGAGCCGTCCCAGCCAGCCGGTCCACCTGCCCTCCGGCCTCCTCAGCCTGGGCCACCGCCCCGCCAGTGCCGCCCCTTCTCCTAGCGCCAGCGGCCGCAGGCGGGGCCTGGGCGGGCGGGCACCTCTTCCTGTTCCGCCCCGGGCGGGGCTCCGAACTCCGGCATCGGGGCTTGGGGCGTAGGACAGGCAGGCCTGGGCGCTCACCTCATGGGGTAGAGAGGAGAGATGGCTGTGAGGCAGTGCGTACTGACCCAATGTCCCGGGCCGCGTGTCTGCCCCGCGTTTACAAGCCGTGGGGGTGTCGCCAGCGAGTCAGCGATCGGCATTTCCTGCCGCCGGCTCCTAAGGCCGGGAAGGAGCTGGATTGAGTCCGGACAAGTCACAGAGCTGAGCCCCAGCGTTCCCTTTCATCTGAGAAAAGGGGACAATTCCCAAGGAATCATGCTGCACTGATGATGAACGAGCCAACTTTTCGTACTAATGTAGATTTTTAAAAAGATTTATGTTTAGAAAGGAAGGGAGAGAGGGAGAAAAACATCAATGTGTGGTTGCCTTTGTGCGCCCCCAACTGGAGAGCTGGCCACCAACCCAGGCATGTGCCCTGACTGGGAACCGAACCAGCGACTGGCCTTGGGTTCGCAGGTTGGTGCTCAATCCACTGAGCTACACCAGCCAGGGCCCAATGTAGATTTTAATACGAATAAACTAAAGACGCAGGACCGTGAGGTGGTGCTCCCACTTGTTTTTTAAAAGGGGAGATATAAACACACAAACAACTTACATAAAAAGAATCGGAAAGGGCACACAAGAAACTTAACAGTGGGTAAACTGTGGACAAGAAGACAGCAACTCGCTGTATACCTTTCAATGTAGTTGGCATTTTAAATCTAAATTAAATATGCATTTTGTAGGGTTATTGCAGAGGTTAAGTGATTCAAAGGACTATAAAACACCTGGTATGCTGTAAGCCTCAATAAGTGGTGCTAACATGCCCCCAAAGAGTAAATAGCATTTAAACTGAGCTTTATTTTTAAGTTCACCCCCTGACCACAGTCTCCTGCTTTGAGCAGGGGGTTGGAAAGACCTTGGATACAATGGGGGCAGGAAAATGTACAGAAAGAGACAGAGAGGAAACAACTTTTCTGAGTAGGTAAAGCTGTTTTTGAGTCTATTGAGTCACGCGCTGGGGTTTGTTTATCCTCCTACAAGAGGAAACTGGGGTGACCAGTACATCGAAAGCTGAGTAATGTGACAGCCGCCGCCCTGCCAGAGCAGAAGAGAACCTGCCGAGGATACTGAGAATCTGGAAGCCCCCTTCCTGTCCCTTAGGTCCGCATCAGACTGGGAATACCGGGCCGCACCAGACTCCCTAACCGCCCTGTCTACACAGGGGGATGAAAACGGGCTGGGGTGGGAAAACACGGAGACACAGTCCTCCCATCGGGAGGACACGGACACCACCCAGCCCCGGGGCCCGGGTCACAACTCCAGCAGCTAGAGCACACCTGCGTAGGAGCCCGTCACCAGTAGCGCTTAGGCGCAAGCGCAGGCCGCCCCATCCGAGCGGTTAGGGCGTCTCACGTGACAGACCCGTCACTCTGCCATCACGTGTTACCCTGCGGCTGCCTCGGCGGCGCTCTCGGTGGCGTGCGTCCCCTTCCGCCTGACGCGCCCCCAGCGGCGGCCGCGCAGCCCTGGCTCCTCGCGGGCTCGGGCGGCGGCTGCGGCGGGGCTATGGCGAGCGGCGGTGGTGGGGGTAACACCGGCGCGGGTGGGGGCCCGGGGCTGGGCCTCGGCCTCGGCCTCGGCCTGGGTCTGAGTGTAGGCATGGGTGAGGCCACCAGCGAGGCGGAGGAGGAGGCGGCCACGGCCGAGGCGGTGGGACGCCTGGCCACGACACTGTGGCTGCGGCTCCGTGGCTGGGAGGCGGTGCTGGCAGGCGCGCAGCGGCTGCTGGTTTGGGAGAAGCCCCTGCACAGCCTGATCACAGCGGCAGCGCTCAACGGCCTCTTCTGGTAACGGCTGCGGGGGAAGGGGGCGGGGCCGGGCGGGGAGAGCGGGGGCGGGAGGGGCCGGGGTACCCTTCCCCTTTCCGGGTTGACACTTGCCCTGGGGAATGATGAATTCCCCCGGATTTTAAAGACTGATTTCCTCCTGGGTTGCCCCACTGCTCTTCTTCGGGTCTCGAGTTAGGCCCATTCCCGCACCGGTGGGCGCTTTTCCTTTTGCAATGGCTGCGGGAGCCACTCTCACCCATTCACCGCTGGGGTGCCTGTCTCTCCCGAAGGTTGCTGTCTTCGTCATCCCTCCGGCCCATCTTCCTACTCAGCATCTCACTTTTGGCCTATTTCTTGCTGGATCTCTGGCAGCCGCGTATCCTCCCTGACATCACAGGTGAGTGTTAACTTCTTTCAGTTAGGAAGCTCCATTGTGCAGCTGCTTTGTGGCTGACCCTGATGGATGGGTTAAATGATGAGGGCAATGGCCACCTGCCTCTCCATCACCACCACTCCCCAGTTAGGAAATGGATAATTGCTCCTTTCTCAAAACTGGTATTACTGTAAAGGTAGTAGTTAAGATTGTGGACTCTGCAGCCAGATTGCCTGGGTTCCATTGTCTGCTCAGCCACTCAATCTCTGTTTGCCTCGGTTTCCCCATCTATAAAACAGGGATGATAGAACTTCATCAGGAAGCTGAGATTAAGTGTGTTAATATAGGTTAAGTGCTTATGGTAGAGCTTCACATGTGATAGGAATTATATAAATGTTAGCTCATATTGTCTTGTTGTTGTTCATGTATTTACTTAATAGGCATTTTGAAACAACTAGGTACCAGGCTCTGTGCAAGTTGCTTGGGATGTAAACATGAATAAGATTTAGTTTCTGTGTTTGAAAAGGGTAAAGTCTAAAAAAGGAGACACATACAAACAACACAACATAATGCTCCCTGCAGCTGGCATCGGAAGAAGGTCCCTTGGGACTGCAGAAGGGGGACAACTATGTCTGCTTTGGGGAATGTCTCCCAAAGCCCCTGCCACTCAGTAACTTCTCCCCCTCCTCTCTCTATAGCATCATCCCCAGAGGAGCCACACTCTGACAGGTGAGTGCAGGCCACCTCTTGAAAACAAATGCCCAAATCCTGTCTTGCTTTGGTGCCAGTGTCACCATGGTGCAGGGCAACACTGCAGCTTCTGTAGGCACAGACCCCAGCATAGTGAATGGACTGATAAGTAGCTTGGTCCTAGGTTCTTGTGTAGGTGTTTCTGTGCCTGCTTCTTTTGGGGCACAGGGTTGGGAGCTCTGGGTTTTGCTTCCCTGGACCAGGACAGCCTCCCTTCGGGAGGTAGGGTTATCCATTTTCTTAGACTGAAGATCTCATTGGCATTCTCAGAGGGATTTGAGTGCCTAGGAAGCTGGTGTCTGAGGCCTCCAGGGGTCATGTCATGTCTCCCCAGTGAGGGTGCGGGGTCAGGCGCCCAGCCGCACCTGCTGAGTGTGCCCGAGTTGTGCAGATACCTGGCTGAGAGCTGGCTCACCTTCCAGATTCACCTGCAGGAGCTGCTGCAGTACAAGAGGCAGAATCCAGCTCAGGTAACCTCCCCCATGTCATACAACAGTTCCCTGCACTGTGGCGGGGGGTGGGGGTGGGGGTGGAGTGTTTGGACACTGAAGGAAGAGACCTAGTGCCTACTTGAGGCAGCATTTACAGTTAGTAGCCTGACACAGGAGGCAGTCTTGCCTCAGGGAATAAGCTGATGTTCTGACACTATTTCCTATTGTGGCAGAACAGTTGGAATTATAGGTATTTGGCGGTGTCTGTTGCAAACTTCCTGAACTGGTGGAATAGACTGGATCACTGCATTCCTAGAGGACATACCCCTCCTTTCACCAGCCTCATTTCTAACCCAAATGAGTGGGGCGCATACCTCAGCCCAAGTTCTTAGACCCTGTGCTCTTCTCTGCAGTTCTGTGCTCGAGTCTGCTCCGGCTGTGCTGTATTGGCTGTGCTGGGACACTATGTTCCAGGGATTATGATTTCCTACATTGTTTGTGAGTAGGGTCTAACCCTGCCCTCTCCAAAGCCCCCTTCTCGTCTTCTCTCCCTGGAGTGATCTAAAGGGAGGACCATACTCGCTCTCTGTTCAGTTCCCCGTATACAGAGATCCCCAAGGGATAACATAGTATTAGTAATGGGAGGAGGGCAGAAGATATGGAGGGAAGAGGTTGGTCCATCCTCAGGAAAGAACTTCGTCTTCCTTCAGCCCTTTCTGTTTAGGGACTAGTTGAATAAGGGCCCTTAGGAAATAAGCATAGAGGGCTCTGAGTGGATGCTCTGTCCCCTAGTGCTGAGTATCCTGCTGTGGCCCCTGGTGGTTTATCACGAGCTGATCCAGAGGATGTACACTCGCCTCGAACCCCTGCTCATGCAGCTGGATTACAGCATGAAGGCAGAAGCTGACACTCTGCATCACAAACACGACAAGAGGAGTAAGGGGCTCCTGTAGCCTGGGGGCGGGAAACACCCTGGAATTTAGATACTCTCCAGGCCATTGGCCATGGTTGTCCCCCACTACTGTCCCTGCTTGGTGAGCACCCTGCTCCTCTTCTCTAGAGCGGCAAGGAAAGAACGCACCCCCTGGAGGTGATGAGCCGCTGGCAGAGACAGAGAGTGAAAGCGAGGCTGAACTGGCTGGCTTCTCCCCAGTGGTGAGGTTCAGGAGAGGTGGGGTGTCAAGGAGAAGGTGGTGGGGGGTCTCTGCTTTAGTGCAGTTGCCTCTCAAGGGGATGGGAGTTGGTGAAGGGATGCTTCTAGAAATGTTCTCTTATCCCGTCATCTGTTGTGTTTATCCTGGCTCTGCAGGTGGACGTGAAGAAAACAGCACTGGCTTTGGCCATAACAGACTCAGAACTGTCAGACGAGGAGGCGTCTATCTTGGAGAGTGGCGGCTTCTCGGTGTCCCGGGCCACGACTCCACAACTAACTGATGTCTCGGAGGGTATGGGAGCCCTTTGCCCTCCCTGTCGTGAGACACTGGCTGTACTCTCTGATTGTTGCCCCATAAATGTTTCTTTGGAGGACTGATCCTCTAATTCTGTTCAAAGCTCCTGGAAGACCTTAACACCTCAGGCTTGGCCCAGCACGCCATGTCCGTTTTCATTCTTAAACATTAGCCTATTGTGGCCTTCAGAACAGCAGACCCATTCCTATCCTTTGTTTTTTGCACAGATTTGGACCAGCAGAGCCTGCCAAGTGAGCCAGAGGAAGCTGGGAGCCGGGAGCTGGGGGAGGGAGAGGAGACGGAGCTAGCCCCTCCCGAAGATCTGCTGGGTCCCCCTCAGACCCTCTCAAGGCAAGACCTGGACTTGGAGGAGAAGGAGGGGGAAGAAGAACATACGGCAGCCAAGGAAACCTTGCTTCGGCTCTCATCCCCCCTTCACTTTGTGAACACGCACTTCAATGGGGCAGGCTCTCCCACAGATGAAGTGAAGCTCTCCCCCGGAGGACCAGTGGAGACACTGAGCCCAGAGGCAGTGAGTGGTGATCCCACCACTCCCTCGAGCACCCTGTCACCCCTACTTTGCCTTGCTCAAAGTGGCCCAGTCCCTTCCCTCTCAGTGCTCCCAACTCTTCCCCAGGACTCACCCCAGCCTCCACCCCAGCCCCCGCCTGCCCCTGAGGAAGAAGAGGCACTCACCACTGAGGACTTCGAGCTGCTGGATCAGGGGGAGCTGGAGCAGCTGAAGGCAGAGCTGGGATTGGGGCCAGAAACATCCCCAGAGCCCCCTGATGCTCCACCCCCTCCACCCCTAGGGTCCAACACCCTTTCTCTGCTAGAGTCAGGCCAAGAGGCTCAGGCCATGGCAGAGCCATGAGCCGTGGAAGGAATTGCAGGCACAGTGGGGCTACCCGGCTGGGGTTGTCACTGTTTCCTTCTTTCCGTACTACTCTAGGAGGCACAGTATGTGAGGAAGCTGGCTGTCACATAGTAGCTAGTCCACCTCTGCCTGCCTGCTGTTCTGGGCCTGCTACAGTGCCTGGGATGGGTTTTAAGTCTGTAAATAATGTTACATCTGTGTTAGTGGATGTGAACAGGGCGAGGGAAGTCCTTCCCACAGCCTGCACTTGCCTCCCTGCCTCCTCTACACTCATTCCACTCTGCCCCCAACCCCAGTGGTCTGTCCTTTTTTTCCTCCTCTCCTCAGGGACCTGTGCTGCTCTGACTTCATGTCCCACTTGGTGATTTAGTTCAGGCACTTTCTTTTCTCTCCTGTCCTGTGCTTCTCTCCGCTTGCTTTCCCTGCTGTGTCCTATCTGTAGCAGCTCAAGCCCCTCTGCTAGCTCCTCCACCCCTGGCTGAACTTTAGGGAGGCTCCTGGCTGGGAGGTGCAGGCTAAACCTGGGGTGGCGAGTCAGGCCAGTTGTTGAGCACTTAGGTCACTGTAGCCCATGGAACCTCCACTGCACCCTTGGCCTAATTCATCCCAGCCTTTCATGATACAGGAGCAGAGCAGGGATCCCCACGGCATATGCACCAGCACCGCATTAGTGAGCAGGAGCTCTGTCTTGTTGTGAGGAGGGGCTTTCTTACTGTCCTAGGGAGGAATAAGGAGAGCTGGACCTCGGGCATGGGTAGTTCTGTGGTGGGGCCCCCGTACTAGGGTCAGGAAGTGGACAGTAACATCTGTGCAGGTGTTGACTGGAAAAATAAAGTGTTGATTGGCGAGATCTGCTGCCTGCTTGCCTCACTGTTCACTGCCTGTCACACTGTTTTGTCCCATCCTCACCCCTTACCTCCTTGTCCCCAGTCTTGCCTCTGGCTGTTTGTTTACTTGGTGCAAAACAAGGCTAGAAGCAAAGATACCCTGACAGCCCTAGCCATCTTCCCTGGCAGTGTCACATGTTCAGTGAGAACTAGCATGTGTGAATAAAGTGTGTGCAGGAGGAAACTGCCTCGTCTTCCCAATCAATAGAAATTTGGGACAGTAATAATTGTTTCCTACAACCTTAATACTGTCTTCTTAAAAAGTTATTACCCATCTACGTGCTAATAACTCACTCAGCTCTGATTAATCTATACTGAGGGAACCAAACAAACAGGACCTACACCTGTATCAAACTGATTTCAGGCCAAGGAACACTAAAGAAACAGTATCTAACACATTGAATACATAATATGTGCTTAGCACTCTTCTAAAAATAATTGATACTTAACTCATTTTTCTCCCCTTGCAACTCAGGCTAAGTTCCAGAAGGCCACAGTCCTAGTAAATAGTGGAGCCAGAATCCAAATCCAAGCAGTCTGGCCCCAGTGATCACCCTGAAACAGGAAGGCCCTGTCCATGATAGGGCACAAATGAAAAGGTGCTCAAGGACATAGAACTAGAGAATCTAATATTTTGACTTCACAAACAATGGATGCAGCAATTGGTGCTCTTTGGGGAAGAACAGCATCAAAGAAAACCCAGAACTAAGCAGATGGCCTTTATGAGTCACACCCTCAGCCTTCAGCTGGAGTTACCATGTGGCGATGCTAACCGACCTTTTGAAGTTGACTTCGATGCTCCATCTCTCCTAAACTTGGAGAATTTTTTCCTGCCATTTGTTTCACATTTGCCTGAGAAAATATCGGGGTTGACTGAGGCCCTGTCCACTTCTACTGAAGGAACATGAACTTTTCATCTAGAGATTTCTGAAGAAAATGGAAACAATTCTAAACAGGAAATTTTTAAAAATAGAATTAGCCAGTCAGAAAGACACTGGCTGCCATATACCCAACCTTTAAAACATTTTCTTGTTAACTTGAAATTTGAAGACAGAGTCAGAAACCTATAGTTGGATCAGAACATTGACCATAGGTTTGGAGTTCCATGAGGGCCCATTCTTGACATTCACCCTGTTCTCATGGTTGCTACATGTTTGTCAACAATTTTTTATTATCAGGTGACTAGGCCATTTCCTGCCCCAAGATGACAGTGACAAGAAGAAAGCTTTTTGTATGAGTGAAAGAAAAATGAGCAAAAATGTGAAACCTACTGTCAGGCTAAACAAAAATCAGTTGTAGAAATACAGGCTGGGGAAAGAAGAGTTGGTTATATGTTTACATTGTGGGCAGGGAAATGCACTAAAGTTAACTATACATTCAAACAGCTGTGTAATATGGTTGCTCATAAACAATTTAAATTTAGGCTGCATTACTGGAAATACAGTCTCCAAAGAAAGGAAGATCATACCCATGGCATACTGTGCACAAATTAGAATCCTGCCAGAGAATGGCTTGCTCCACTCATGGACAAGTTGACAAATTGCATTGTTCCCAAGAGGGGATCTCCAGAGGTGAAGGCTGAAAATTATATGGGGACCTAACTGTTGAAAGAACTGAGAATGTTTAAGCCCAGAAGAGAAACCTGAGTTGAGTCATATTAGCTGCCTTCAGACTTTGAAGGGTTATCTATAGGACTTCAGAGGGCAGAAATTAAATATTTAAGAAGAGCTTGATTAATAATGCTGGGCAGAATCTTTTTCTGGTCAAGGACTATTTAAATCAACTGTTTTGCTTAAATGATCTGTATAAGTACAAAAAAATCAAGTACAGAGATTCTAAAAATTGTTAATTCCACCATGGAATTAAGTGTTCAAGTCTCCTTGGACTTGCTCCACCTGCTTCCTTAAATGCTGGTTTTTTCCATGAGTCTGTCATGGGCTCACTTTTCTTTGCACTCTGCCTGGGCAATTTCACATGTTCACCCATTTAGTTTTCATTTATATGCTGATGACTTCTAAATCTTAGCTCATCTCCTTTCCCAGAACTTCAATTAGGCATCTCCAGCTGAATGCATCATGGGCACCTTCTACCCAACATAACAAAAACTGGACACATCCTCTTTCCACTGTGCACCTCACCTCACCCCCACCTCCCCTAAACAGATAGGCTTTTTTAGTATTTGTCATCTTGCTTGCCAGCACCACCAACTATGCAGGCCAACTTCTTCCTCATCCCCTGCCCAGTTAATCACCAGTTGCTGCAGATTTGATGTCCAAGTCATTCCTTGATTCTGTCACCTCCATGAGAGTCCTGATTCACACCCCCTTCATCTCTCACCTGGTTCACTACTACAATTTCTCTGTCCATACTCATGTCCCCCACCAAAATTCATGCCCAACAAAATGGCTACATTATTTTAAAATACTACTTTGATGACCTTTCTGCTATTTCATATTAATCAAAGACTCTCCTCCTACAAGATATCTTCCAAGCTCCCTGATATGGTTGAGATGCCTGATATCTGCTCCTGCCCTGCCTTGTTCTTTACACTACAGCATTGAATCTTAAACAGCTTATCCTTCTCTCTGCTCAGCTGTTCTGCCCTCTGCCACCATGCCCTACACACACACACCCTAACCCTCTGCTTGGGAAACACTTCACTTACCTTTTAAGATGTATTTTGAGCCATACCTCATCCACAAAGCCTTCCCTGATGTGCCATGTCACCTGCCCTCATATCAGACCTGCTCTCCTAGAGCTCCCTCAGTATACTTATATTTTTCCACATATCACATAGAATCTTCTTGTCTCTGTGTAAGTATGGTATATAGGTGTTGGGGTCCCCCTGGGAAAGTATCAAGACTTGGAGCCCAGTGCAGGCCAGGCAAAGGAAACGAAGCCTGTAAGACCTGACTGGAAAACTGGGAAAGCTGGGTGCATACATGCCTTGATGCTATAGCTAGTGGACCTCGGGGGGAATTGGGCCATGAGAAAATGCTTTATGTCCTTTGAGGCTTGCCCTGTTCTTTTACCTCGCTTGATCGCATTATAGTACATACCAGCAGCAAAGGTTTTAACTTTGACTCAAAATGAACTCACCCTCCCTATTTTATGGCCATCTGAAGTCTTTGTGTCCAACACACCCTGACCTGAGGGAGATCTCAATGTTCCTTCAATTTTTATCCCTGAACAATATCTGTTTTCTGTAATCAGCACTGTTTAACATTGATTAGTGAGCTTTACATGCATGCTATATGCCCTTAAGCTTACTGCACTCAATAAAAGACCTTGGAGGAAGGCAATCAAGGCATTTGTCTCTCAGACATTTGCCAGCCTTCTTTTCCCTAGCACAAGCTGCCTGGGAAGTTTTTATTTCATCTGTGACACCAGGGAATCTTTGCGGGTCAGGGATCTCTAACATATAGGTATATGTGTATTTGTATAACTTCCACTCTGCTGCTTACTCTTGAGGACAGGGATTATGTCTTAATCTGAATATTCCCCAAACTTAACACAGTGCCTGGTACATAGTAGGTGTTCAATAAACAAAACTGACATAACTATTGAAGCAACAATATAAATAAATTTGGGTGGTTGGTATATATCAGTTGACAATAAATATTTTGCCTCTGTTTGTTATTGTTCTAGAGTGGATGGCAGCCAAGTTAAAATAACCCACAGGCAAAATTGTGAGTTCTTTGTTCCTGGACTAGGTTAAAAGCAATGAAAATGACCTAGATTTGCAAATTCATATTTGGTAATTTTGAAGCTAAAGGCTTTTCTGAGTTTAAGGTAAGATTGCTCAACCAGCTTGATCTGTGACTTCATTAAATGATTATATTATTTCAAAAACAACTTTAAGCAAACTACTTAGACTCAATTAATTATTTTGATCAAAAATTCAGTTACATTTATTAGTGCTTACTTGAAAAAAATGTGACTGCAGAAATTGAGTAAGATTAAAAGAAGTCTGGGTTTTTAAAAAAATTTAAATATAAAAGTGAGTTGAGTCCAAAAATATCAATTTTACAAAAGATAATGAAAAACTGAGAAACTATTCAAGATTTAAAAGGAGACCAGACTTCCAGACAAGATGGCAGCATAGGTAAGACAGCTCACCTCCTCACACAATCACATCAAAATTACAACTAAAATCTAGAACAATCATTACTCAGAATGGTCAGAAATCAAGCTGAATGGAAGTCAGACAACTACAGAATTAAAGAAAACTCATCCATCCAGACTGGTAGGTAGGGCAAAACGTGGAATGGACTGGTCCTGCATCCACGTGTGGTAGATAAAAATTCGGGAGGGATATCTCAGGAGTGTGGAGTCCCAGCCCCACAATAGGCCCCTCAGCCCAGGGTTCCAGTGCCAGGAAGATATGTTTCCATAACTTCTGGCTACAAAAAACAGCAAGGATTGAGTTGATGGAAGAAACTTCTGGAGTCCCCAGCAGTTCCTCTTAAAGAACCCACACACAAACTTACTCAGACTCACTTCCTCTGAGCTCCAGCAGAGGGGTAACAACTGGAAAGTGACCAGTGGTGTACAGGGAGAAACTTAAGTGTCGGCATCAAGGTGAGAGCTGGGGGACAGCTTTCTCCCAGACAGAAAGGAAGGCAGAGGCTATTGTTTCTTTTCTGAACAGCCTCCCCTATCACAGAGTTGCACCCTTCATGTGGACTGAGTACACCCTCTTGTTGTAGTTGAGCCTTGATTGCTGTTGGCAGGTGAATGGGAGGGATTTACACAGGCCAATCAGCTGCAAGAAATGGCTGTAACTGTTGACCACCAACCTCCGTCCTCCTTGGAGGATCAGCTGTGCAAGAGACAGGGTAGGGGTTCTCTGACATGGCCTATAGCTATCCACTGGGTGCACAGGCTCTGAGGTTTCCCAAGAGGTGCAGGCCAAGGTCAGCCCCCACCTATGTTTTGCCCCCTCCCCCTACAGCCACAGAGCCAGCTGGCTGGTGACATATCTAACACTGTTTGCCCTGCCCTGGAAATCCCCTGAGACTCCATCCCACCCAACTCCCACCCAAGCTGTTTTTCCATATGAATGGCTGGTCTTGGCTCATGAGTCACAACTTCCTAAATCCTATCAATCAAGCAACAGCTGGCCTCAGTGAGCCCCATGTACCTCTTGCTAAGTGGCCCCAAGCCCAGCACAAGTAGCAGCCATCTCAGATTGCCTTATAGCTCATGCAGGGTGGCCCCCGGTTGGTGGTCAGTGGTCACAGCCAGTTTTTGCAGGTGAGTGACCTGGGTAAATTCCTCCCATTGACCTGCCAACAGCAGTCAAGGCTCAACTACAAGAGGAGGGTGTACTCAGTCTACATGAAGGACGCAACTCTGTGATAGGGGAGGCTGTGCCACTGGACCCTACAGGACACCTACTACATTAGGCCACGCTAACAAGACAGGAAGTCATAGCAGCTCTGCCTAATACATAGAAACAATCACAGGGGGGGCCCCAAAATGAGGAGACAAAGAAACATAGCCCAAATGAAAGAACAGATAAAAACTCCAGAAAAAGAACTAAACAAAATGGAGATAAGCAATCTATCAGATGAAGAGTTCAAAACATTGGTTATAAGGATGCTCAAGGAACTTAGTGAGGACCTCAACAGCATAAAAAAGATCCAATCAGAAATGAAGGATACACTAATTGAAATAAAGAAAAGTTTACAGGGAAACAACAGTACAGTGCATGAAGCTGATAATAAAATCAACAATTTGGAACATAAGTAAGCAAAAAACAACCAGTCATAACAAGATGAAAAAAAAGAATAAAAAAAACTCAATATAGTGTAAGCAGTCTCTGGGACAACTTCAAGTATTCCAACATTCATATCATAGGTGTGCCAGAAGGAAAAGAGAAAGAGAAAGAAACTGGAAATCTATTTGAAAAAATAATCAAAGAAAACTTCCCTAATCTGGTGAAGGAAATAGACATGCAAATCCAGGAAGCACGGAGTCCCAAACAAGATGGATGCAAAGAGGCCACACGTGATAGTTAAAATGCCGAAGTTTAAAGATAAAGAAAGAATCTTAAAAGCAGTGAGAGAAAAGTGGTTAGTTACCTACAGGGAAATTCCCATAAGGCTGTCAGCTGATATCTCAAAAGAATCTTTGCAGGCAAGAATGGACTAGCAAGAAATACGCAAATTCATGAAAAGCAGGGACCTATAGCCAAGACTGCTCTACGCAGCAAAGTTATCATTTAGAATTGAAGGGAAGGTAAAGTGCTTCCCAGACAAGAGAAAACTAAAGGTGTTCATCATCACCAAACCATTATTATACAAATATTAAAGGGACTTTATTTAAGAAATAGGAGATCAAAACTATGAACAATAAAATGGCTATAAATACATATCTATCAACAATTGAATCTAGCCCTGCCTGGTGTGGCTCAATAGATTGAGTGCCTGCCTGTGAAATGAAAGGTCACCAGTTTGATTCCCAGTTAGGGCAAATGCCTGGGTTGTGGGCCAGGTTCCCAGTTTGGGGCGTGTGAGAGGCAACCACACATTGATGTTTCTCTCCCTCTCTTTCTCCCTCCCTTCCCCTTTCTTTAAAAATAAATAAATAAAATATTTAAGAAATAAAATTAAAACAAAAACTAGGGCTTGCTAGAAATTAAAAGAAAAAATCATATCCACCAAAACAAAAATATTTGCTCAAAAAGAGCTCCTCAAAGTTATCAAATAAGAGATAACATTATTTGAACAAGAAAGAGTTTGAGAACTATATTTGAAGTTAGGTTTATAGCTATCTCCTTACATTCTTTTGAGTAGTATAACACCAGAAAGAGCTTTTTCAGCAGCTAGGAAAAATTGCATAAATAATACACTGACAACTTAACAGTGGCATGTTAATGTATTTTCTTTAAATCATTATTTTTAAAAAGAGCAAATAATTTTATTTTTAATTAATTATATTTTAATTTTTAGTTTTTACTTTATTTTATTAATTTCACATGCTAATAATTTATATTAAAATGTATATTTAGTGATCATATTTTTATTTATTTATGTTTAAAGATTTTATTTATCTATTTTTAGAGAGAGGGGAAGGGAGTGAGAAAGAGAGGGAGAGAAACATCAACGTGTGGTTGCCTCTCCTGTGCCCCCAACTGGGGGCATGGCCCCACCCGCAACCCAGGCATATGCCCTGACGGGGAATCGAACCAGCAATTCCTTGGTTCATAGGCTGGCGCTAAATCCACTGAGCTACACCAGCCAGGGCAATGATCATATTTTTAAACTTATAATTTTACATTTAGTTATGTGTATATTTATGTTTGTCTTTCAAAAGTAGTAAAAAATTTTTCTTTTTTTTTTTCTTTTTTTAATCCTCACCTGAGGACATTTTTTCATTGCTTTTATTGAGAGGAAGGAGGGGAGAGAGAGAGAGAGAGAAACAAACCCGCAATCTAAGTATGTTCCCTGAATTGGGATGAAACTCACAACCCTCTGGTGTATGGGACTGCCCTCCAATCAACTGAACCACCTGGCCAGGGCTGAGCTCTCATTAATTCTAAACATTGTCCCCATTCTGGTTCAGACCATCATTATTTCTTGCCTGGACTACAACAGCCTCCTACCTGGTCTCCCCTTTTCCAATCTCATACTTTCTCTGATCTCTTCTCCACTTGAAGCCAGAGTGACCTTCCCAGAATACAAATCCAACCATGTCATTCCCCTGCTTAAAGTTATCTATAGTTTCTCATTATATTTATGTTAAAATTCTCAATACTAATGTGGCCTCCACTACCCGAGGAGATTTGGCTTCTGCTACCTCACCAGCTTCACTTCTCTTCTAGCCTGCTTCATATACCCTAAGATTCAGATGCCCCAACATTTTTTAAAGCTCATTTAAAGAAACTTGCTCTCTCTTATCTCTAGGTATTTTTCCCTGCTGTTTCCTCTGCTTGGAATATCACCTCCTTCCACCCCATTCCTTTCTCTTGGACTTCACCTAGCCAGCATCTACTCGCCCCTCAGGTTTTGGCTTGAATAACACTTGTCGACCCTAGAATGGGATACCTGAAATGTACTGTCATATTACCCTTTTTCTTTGTATCATACAGCAACAGGCATGCGGGAGGACACTGGATATATTGTTGAAGGAAGAAATGAGTTGAATGGAGTCTCTTGGATTTTTTGGAAGGATTGTCTAAGCCAGCTGGTAGATTTTCATTTTAGGTGGAGCTGACTCCCTTCCTCCAAACATGGGAGTCAAGCCTGACCTACATACCCTGGCCATAGGGCCACAGGTCAGGGCTTGGCAGGTGATCCAAGTCAAGGCAATAGGGCACAGTCAGGGCTGAGATTAGGCCTTCTGCTTGAGGAACCAGGAAAAAGGTTTGAAATTCCTACTGGCCTTAGAGCTGTGAGGACGGAAGAAGCAAACACACAGGGAAGCAGAGCTAAAAGTTGGAGTGGGACAGGGAGGGGACTAATGAGAAGAAAGTGTCTCCTCCTTTCCAATTGTGGCCTGGGTTACCCCTCCACTTTGGAGGACACTGCTCAACTCTAAGCTTATCCCACCTGTTTACTTGTTCTCGTGGTCAAACTTATAGGAAGATAGAACATGGCCATCCCCAGGCACAGGAGGCGAGAGGCATGTGAGAAGCAAAATGTGCTGAAGCTGGGAGATCACAACCTGGGGCTCCCTGAGGAAAAGCAGGATATCATCAATCCAGTGACTCATGCTTCATTCCAGAAATATTTAATAAGCACGCAGAATATTCAAGGCTCGTGTTTCTCAAAGTGTAGTGCGTGGATAATATGTCAGAATTCTCTTGGGTGCTTCCTACTAAATCAGAAGTTCCAGGGCCGAGGAATCTGCATTTAAAAGCAGCTCTGTAGAAACTAAAGTCACACAGTTCTAGGCACTGCGCTGGGTGCTAGGGACCTAACACAAAACAAGGCAGATGTGGTTCACGACTTCCCAGTATATGCGTGTGTGTGTAAACAGCTGATTACAATAAGATGATATGGATGCTAGAATAGAACTAGGAAGATCGCGTAGCCTATGTGCTAATCTCAGACTGGGGATGGCCGGGGCAGTCTTACAGAAAGGCCATCAAAGCTAAACCTGCAGGAAGGATCTGCAGCTCTGCAGAGAAATCTACGTACTTCTGAGTAATATATGGGAGTCGTCAGCTTGTGGAGAGGAAGTGCAAGCGTGGCCGTGAACGAAATAGCTAGGTAAAGAGTGAGAAGTGGGCGAAGGACCGACGTGTGAAAGACCCCAAAGCATCCGAGGCTTCCTTCTCCAATATTTCTTCTGTCCGTGCCTTTGCCGCACCTTTCGCCCTTCCAGGAGCTAAAGCCGCCGCAGGATAGACTCAGTTCCCAGCCTTGCAGGGCAACAACAGGAGGGGAACAGCCGAGTCGGGACGCTCCCCTAGCCTCCAGGCGACTGCGCGGGACGTGCCCGCCCTGCGTGGTGACGTCAGTGCGGCCGTGCGCGCTGGGGGAGGAGTGGGAACCTCGGGCCGGGAGGCACAGAGACTCCGGTAACTCCAGCTGGGCGGGGGAGAGGAAGGGGAAGGGCAGAGGGAACCCCGGAGTGTGGGGTCGCGGTCCGGACCCGGAGCGGGAGCCCTAGAGATACCCAGCGTCCCTTGTTCTCCCAGCAGGCCCTGCCCCGGCCCGGCGATGGAGTTTCCAGACCTCGGGGCTCACTGTTCCGAGCCAAGCTGTCAGCGCTTGGGTGAGGGGCGGAGCGCGAGGTGGGGCGGGGCTAGGTGGAGAGGGGCTTGTAGCTGCACGTGGGGCGAAGGGTGGGCTCCGGGGAGCTGGAAACGAAGAGGGGCGGGGCTCGAAGTTGGGGCGGTGCCGAAGAGGGCGTGGCTAAGGGCAGTGGCCTAAGGCCCTGTGGTTTGTTGCAAATAAGGTGGGTGTTTTCCTTCCGCTGAGTGGAAGGTTTAACTGACCGGGAACGACGTCAGGGTCCCGCTGGACCTGAAATCCGATGTACGCCCTGCAGATTTTCTGCCGCTCAAGTGCGATGCCTGCTCGGGCATCTTCTGCGCAGACCATGTGGCCTATGCTCAGCATCACTGTGGATCTGCTTACCAAAAGGTGGATGGGTGGTCTGAGGGTGATAGGGGGTGGGTGGAGGATGCATACGGAATCCCCGCAGTCCCTTTGTCTCCCGTTTCCTCTCCCTTATTGCCTTACTGAGGTTCTTTCAGTACCAGAAATTTGGTTGAAGTGGAAGTGGGTCACAGACTGAGCCTTGTTCCTTAACTAGGATATCCAAGTACCTGTATGCCCACTTTGTAATGTGCCTGTGCCTGTGGCCAGAGGGGAGCCCCCTGACCGCGCTGTGGGGGAGCACATTGACCGAGACTGTCGCTCAGATCCAGCACAGCAAAAACGTAAGGTAAGTGTTGGAGGGGTTGGCCATGACCCAGCTTCTCCTATGGATGCCTGGAAACCAGAACAGCTATTCTGATTGGGTTGGAAAAGGGGGTCAGAGTCTCAGCAAAGACAAACCTTCCCATTCCACCTCAGATCTTCACCAACAAGTGTGAACGCTCTGGTTGCCGGCAGCGGGAAATGATGAAACTGACCTGTGAACGCTGTGGCCGAAACTTCTGCATCAAGCATCGTCACCCACTGGACCATGATTGCTCTGGGGAGGGGCACCCAACCAGCCGGGCAGGGTAATTGCAGCCGAGTCTTCTACTTGCCTTTGGGACTACCCCATCCTTCTGGAACTACCTTTATCATTACAATCTGGGAAGCTTGAGCCCTGTCCCCTTTGACTACAGAAGTCTTAGCTTCTTTTCAAGTGCACATTTTTCCAGACTGGGGGAAATGCCCTCCTGATTTCCTGGGTAAAGCCTGGGAAGAGCATGCAAGCTGACTGCTCTTGGAGACATGTCAAGATTGTCTCTTCCCTGCAGACTTGCTGCCATCTCCAGAGCACAAAGTCTGGCTTCTGCTACAAGCACCGTCCCCATCCCAAGTCGGACCTTGCCTTCATCTACTTCTCCTAGCAGGTAGGCCTGCCCGTTTCTTCTCCCCCTTTTTCCCCTTTATATCTCTGACCTCTGCCTCTTGAATGTCTGCCTTAGAGCCACAGCCCAGCCTTCATCATGGACGGCTCCTCCAGTGATTGCTTTGCAGAGTGGCTTGGTGAGTTGGGCAGAGGTTGGAGGGACAGAAGCAAACCCACACAGAGTAGAGTCCAAGGCAGTTGGTCTTGTTTCTCCTTTTGCAGAGTGAGGATGAGGCTCTGCAGCGAGCCCTGGAATTGTCCCTGGCAGAGACCAAACCCCAGGTCCCCAGGTACCTACTCTCTGGTGAAAGAGGGTGGGATATGGGCAAGGGCTCTGTTTGGTAGAAGGGAGTTGGGACCACTCCGACCTATTGCAAGATAATAGTTAGAAACTTGGGCCCAAAATTAAGCTTACTAACTATATGAGCTTTGACAAGTTCTTTAACCCATTAGGGTCTTAATTTCCTTTATAAAATGGGACCATACTAATATCTACCTTGTAAGGTTGTACAGAGATTGAGATAATACTCAAAAGTGCTCAGCACAGTGATGCCTAGCAGATCAGATGTTTACATTTTAGATATTGTCATCTAATTGACACTGTCCCTCTCTCCCAGTTCTCAGGAGGAAGAAGACTTAGCTTTAGCACAAGCACTGTCAGCTAGTGAGGCAGAGTACCGACGGCAGCAGGTATGAAGATGGGGTAGAGATGGGGTCCTACACTGGGAGGGTGTAAGGAGTTTGGGGTGGGGGGAGTGGCTCTTCCAAGCAGTTGGAAGTTTTGGAATAGTGGTTATCCCTTTGTTTCCAGTATGACTACAGCCCATGCTGAGCCCGGAAGTGGGAACTGTCCCCTCATTTCCTTGACATTGCACCCTGTCTCCCCCTCCTTCCCTTTTCCTTGCTCCAGGCCCAAAGCCGCAGCCTGAAGCCGTCCAACTGCAGCCTGTGCTAGGGCCTTGGGCTTGGGGAGGGAGGTTCAGCTGAGGAGGACTGTGGCCCTCACACCTTTAGGGTCCACAGGGAGAGGAGGCCAGGAGCAGCCGGAAGTGAAGACAAAGAGTGACACAGAGGCTGTTTCCAGGGAGCGTTAAGAGAAACAGCTTGTGGAACTGAGCCAACAGAAGGCCCTGCTGGCCTCTCCAGCTGCGTGGGAGAGGGTGGCTATGAACTGTTCCCTGGTTGGGCCCTCGGAGGATGCTGGCCAGGCCCTGCTCAACCCCCTGCATCCTGTCATCCCTTCTACACTGGGGGTGCCCCCACGTGGAGGGACAGAGAGGGGCCTGGGAAGAATAAAGGACACTGGTAGTTAATAAGACATCCAGGTGGTGTGTTTCTGTCTCTTTTCCAACCAAAACCAGTGGAGTCCTGTCAGGAGTGTTCACCTGATGTAAGGGTAAGGGCCCACTGCAACGAGCCACACAACGAAGTCACAGTGATCCCAGCACAGTCCACAATTTTATTTCCCTCAAAAATGCTTTACTGAAAGGTTCCTTTCCCTCACTGCAGCTAGCACCAAACCCCAAAAACAGGGTGGAATATGCCAGGGAAGAAGGATACATCTTATTCCACTCTGAGTTACCCTTTGGGAGGGAGGTGGCCCAACTTTGGTCACCATGCCTTAAACAGGTTTGGTGTCTTCGGAGACTTCATCCTGCCCTCCCTGCTGCAGCTGCCACATGTCAGCATACACCCCACCTTGGGACAACAGAGCCTCATGCCTGGGGCAAGGATAAAAGTAAAGCAATTTTACCACAAGAGTCCTCACCACCAGCTCACAGAGATGACAGGGATCTGGCAAGAGCTCCTCCAGAAACCCCTGGGACAGTACAGAGGCCCCACCCTGTTCATTCTGTGTTCCTTACCGGCCTCTTTCCACAATGCAGCCATCCTTGATGACGAGGATCTGGTCAGCATTGACCACAGTTGAGAGCCTGAGAAGCCAGAGGCCAGTTACCCACCCCACGGTCAAAGGTGGGTGCTGCTGCCTGCTGCCCCCTGCCCCAGTCCAGTACCTGTGTGCCACTACGATGGTGGTGCGGCTGGTGCACACTTTGGCCAGAGAAGCCTGGATGGCCCTTTCATTAGATGTATCCAGCGCTGATGTTGCCTATGAAAGGGTCTGGGTATAACTGCCCCTGCTACCCGAACCCCCAGTGGAAGGAGCATGCAAGCTGCTGGTTGAGGCCTTGGGAATCAAAAAGAACCTTGTTTGCGCTTGAGAACTAGACGGTGTTTTGTGAAACATGGATTTGTGATCTCTCTCCCAGATGGAAAACAGTGCCCAGCAGGAATGGTGCATGCACAGGCAGGGCAAGAGGGAGGGGTGAAGGCTGCCCAGGGCCCTCACCTCATCCAGCAGAATGATGTTGGGGGCCTTGAGAATGGTGCGGGCGATGGCGACACGCTGCTTCTCCCCACCGCTCAGCTTCAGTCCCCGCTCACCCACCTGCGTCTCGTACCCTGTGGATATTGCCCACCTCCCAAGTCACGCATGATAAACTTGGTTTCTGTGGCCAGATGACGCAAAGAGAGGATGGAACAGAGGTCAGTGGGAGTAACAGGACTAAACTGGGCCACAGAAGCTCACCTTCAGGGAAAGCCATAATGGCATCATGGATGCCTGCAGCCTTGGCAGCTGCCTCCACCTCATCGTTCCCAGCTGTGATGCGGCCGTAGCGAATATTGTTGGCAATACTGTCATTGAAGAGGACAGTATCCTGGGGCACAACGCCAATGTGAGACCGGAGGGATATCTGGGTCACCTGGGGTCAAGAGACCACATGCCCTGGCCTGTGAGATTCCCCGCAGGCCTGGGAGATAGGATGGAAAGCAAATGGGATGAAAGGCCCTGGGTAAAATTCCTGCCACCCCAAATCCTAGTTGTGTGGGCAAATATCTCAGCTTCTCTGAGTCTGTTTCCCCAATGATAAAGAGAAAATTCACTTTATCTCCCTGCTTCCCTAAACTGCTGCAGATCTTTGTACCCTGTACAGTACCACACAGGTCATTCTCATGACTCTTACTTGTGTAGGTCAGATGGTGCTGGAAAGGCTGAAGTCTCCTGCCCCAGCTTTTTGCAGAGGTGACATGTCCTTCTCTTCCTGGATGCTTAGTACTTACCATTCTTTTACACACAGCCCCCTAAATGACAGTTGTTTCCCAAACAACCTCACCTGTGAAATGTCCTGACCATCTATCCGGATACAGCCAGAGGTGATGTCATAGAAGCGAAACAGCAGACGCAAAATTGTGCTCTTCCCTGCTCCAGATGGGCCCACCTATTGCATTGAGAACAAAGGAAAACCATTCCTGGGCCCATTGGCTTTTAAGACTTTCTCTCTCAGAGGCTACCAGTGTCCATGGAGGCTGCCACATGCATTCCTGTGACCCATCATAACAGGACTCTCTGACTCCCATCCTGGGTCACAAGCTACCACAGCACTGGAATAAGGGAAGATGGAGGAGGCTGTGTCAAATGGCTGGATCTCCTCTTACCAAGGCCAAGGTCTGTCCAGGCATCACAGTAAAGGACACATCCTGGAGGGTCTCCCGCCTGCAAGGAAGAGTGGGGCAATGGTCAGCAGGCTCTCTGTGCTCCCAGTGCCCTCTTCCAACACCAGAGCTACTACTGGACCCTGACTCTCCCCTGCTTGGGCTCTCGCCAAGAAGCAGGGATGAGGGGCAGGAAGGCAGTGTGTAAGTGGACAGTGGGAAAGGGGGCCTTGGGATGGCAAAAGGTGAGGGGCTTACCCATCAGTGTAGCTGAAATGCACATTCTCAAACTCAATCCGGCCCCTATGAAAGCGAAGAGGCCCTGCTCCAGGAACGTCCTTCACCTGGGAGAGTGCCACCAATGTGTGCTGCAGTTACAGGTCTGGTATTCTCCAGACACAAGAAACACCATGCAGGCTCCCATTCCCCAAAACCCAACTCCTCTGTCTTCACTCACTTCTGTCTCCTCCTTTAGCAAGTCAAACATGTTCTCCATGTCAATGAAGTTGGTCTGGATCATCCTGAAAGAAGAGTCCTGGTTGAAGCTCCTCTGAAGAGCTGGAGAAATAATAATACGGCTGGACAGATGAGGGCCAGGGATCAGGTAACCTGTAGTAGGTGCCAAACCAGTTGAGGGGCATGTATAGCTGGATGATGTAGGTGCCAAAGAGCACAAAGTCTCCAACCTGTAGAGATCCAAGGAAGAGGACCAAGTCACAAGAAGCCTTTGGTTGTCACCCTGCCCACTTGCAGTCATCTCTGCACTTTGCACCTAGGAGCCTGGTGGCACAGCCACAGGCCCCAGGCCCCTCTTCCCTGTCCCGAGCACAATTCCCTCACCTGTAGCTTCTGCTCACTGACAAAGTATGCACAAAGTAATGAGCCAGTGAGCAGCCCAAGTCCAATCACCAGGTTCTGAGTCTGATTTAGTAAAACCAGTGAAGCGCTCGACTTCCACTCCAAACCCTGTGGAAATAATACAGGACAGAGAAATGTCACACATGTGCTGACCGTCCCCAAATCCAAAACTGGGCCCAGAGACCTTCAACTTCACAGCCCGAATTTTACTCCTCTTGGCCCTGGCAGTTCCGTAAGGCCAGGTCATTGTTCTCAGTAGGCCTCAAACTAGCATCCTCACCTGATATTTTAAAATGGCCTCTTGATAGCGATCCACTTCATAACCCTCCGCATTGTAATACTTCACCTGAGGAATTCAAAGCACTGTTGTTTGACATGGCTGCAGCATTCAGCACGTGGAACATTTCCTCCAGATCCCCAATCCCTCCTTCCTAATTTTAAACAGCACCCCCAGCTCCTCGGCAGCCCCAGTGGTGCCAGGCACACTCCTTCACGTTTCTGTGCCTCACACCACTGCCTCTGAGGCCTCTGTTACCGTCTCAAAGTTTAGCAAAGAGTCCACGGCCCGTGCCCGCGTAGCATTCTCCTGCGTGTTCATCGCACGTCGAAACTTTGTTCTCCACTCAGTGACCACGATGGTCAGGACTAGAGAGTGAAAGGACAGGAAAGGAGAAGAGATCGAGACATCACTCCCAACAGCAGAGACCTCATGTGTGTGTCTGCTGCCTACTACTCACTAACCCTATGCTACAGCCCAGGGACCCAGATTCTTAAGGGAGAGCACCCTAAGCTCTCTGAGGGAAGGTGCTGTGTCCAAGATATCTTTACATCCTGAACAAAGCCTCAAATATGAAAGTGCTTTTGGTGAACAAATCAAGGCAAGTTGTGAGGCTTCTCCTTGACCCGTATCCACAATAGGCATCTAATGTGACAAGGATGCTCTGGTCCTCCACCTAGGTTGAGCTAAGGTTCCCTTGGCAGAGAAGCATGCTCATCCACCATGGTGGGAAGTAGCAGTTAACTATTCAAGTTCACTAATCTACAGGGTTCCAAACTGGGTCACCCGAGTGGGGTCAGGGCCCGTGCCCAAGGGTGTCCTTGAAGAGTTCCGGGAGCTGGGTTCACCAATCAGCACTCACTGAGGTAAAGACTCATGCACAGGAACACAATGAGGCCAAACCAGGCGTTGAAGAACATGCTGAAGTAGATGATGCCAATGATGATGTCAGCCAGCGTGGGGATGACGTTGAATACCAGGTAGCTGGGAGGGGAGCCGAGGACAAAGAAAGGTTTAGGGGCTCAGAGCTAGCAACTCTACCTTTAAGAGTTTCAGTGTGGTGTTTTGTATTCAACAGCAACAAACTGGAATCAAGCTAAATGTCCCTAAAGAGGTGGAACACAGCATGCCCAAACTACAGAATGCTCTGGTCAATCAATGAAGGAAGATCTTCATGTTTGGATGAGAACACATCTCCATAATGTTGTGTTAATAAAGCAACTTTGAGAATGATGCCTATATCATGATGCCATTTGTTTTGAGAGAAACCTGTACAATACCACTTTAGTTCTGGGAGTCTGCACACATTTATATACAAATGCAAAGAAGCAGAATTCATACTAAATGGAGTGGGAACATCAGGAGAAGTGAGTGGAACTCAAAAGAGATTTGCTTTTAAGTTATTAGGAGAACATATGTACATGCATCTTATTAGAAAAAGAAAGAGAGTGGAGGAGCAGCTCCTCAGGCGGGGTCTGTTCTCACAGCCCCTCCATCCCTGCTTTTCCAGCCCCACCCTCCCATACTCCTTTTCCACAGGCTTGGCACCTGAGCAATCCAGTGACACTGGACGTGCCCCGGTCCACGATCCTCAGCACCTCCCCTGTGCGGCGCCCCAGGTGCCAGCGCAGTGAAAGCTCGTGCAGGTGGGAGAAGAGGCGCAGTTCCACCCTCCGCGATGTGAACTGCTGCACCTTGATCCACAGGAATGTGCGAAGGTTGCTCACAAAGCCTGGGGGGGGGGGGGGCGGGCAGGAGAGGCTTCACTAGGGCTGAGGGGCCAAATGACTTCAGCCCAGCACCCAGATGTGAAAGGCTGGAAAGCACCAAAGGGCCTGGGGGAGAAATGCCTGTGGGCGGGTAATATCGGGAGGAAGGGAAGGAGCCAGTACCAACGAGGATGAGAATCCCTCATACCTGTACTGCCAGTGCCACCCCCCTGGAGGAACTTGAGAAAGACGTAGGTGGTAACAGTCCAGGCCAGGGAGTGCCATGGTGCCTTCTCAGTCAGCAAGTTCACTATGGAGAAAATGAGTCAAAGCCCACTTATGGCCCCTAGGACTCTCTTTAGAAGAGAGTGCCCCAGACACCAGCCATAGCTTCTTTCTGACCACCCAGCTCCCAAACTCTGCCACTCTAGCTTAGGGTCCCCCCACCCACCAGACCAATAAAGGACTGGAGTGCTGAACTGGCACTCCTTCTCCCCCTCACCTATGTCCCTATAGAAGATGGGGACCAACACATTCAGTCCCCGGTCCAACCCCATTAGCCCCAGGCAGATGAGTACAACAAATTGCAGAGCTGGACTTCCCCGAGGCCACAGGTAGCCACTCAGTAGGCGGAGCTTCCTGCCAAGGTCTCGCCAGGTAGACTGTGGTGGCCCTTCTGAGAGAACCTAGGATGGTGAAACACATAGGAGAGGGAAGCTCAGAAATCAAAAAGATGTGCACTAGCCAGAAACCTTCCAGGGAAAATGTATGGGATTATGGCGTGCAAGCATCTTAGACCCACAAGTGATCCCTGCTGGGGTCAGAAAGGCTGATAGGGCACAATGTGAGATTTGGGAAAGAAATAGCTTATCATGGTAGGGAAAAATGATGACAGGCAATGAAATTAAGATAGACCCCAAGATTCAGATATTGCGGTGTACCTGGCTCCTCTCTACATCTTGTTCCTCTTCATTGACCCGAAAGGTGTATGACTGGGGACGAAGTCCAGGGGCCCAGAGCCCCAAGACAAAAAGCCCTCCAGAAACCACATACCGCAGCACCCACAGGCTAAACTGAACCTAGAATGAAGCATATGTGGGGAGAGTGTCAAACAGGGCCAAATACCATTGTTACTACTTAAAACACGTCTAGGGACTGCTGTAGGGCACACATCCAGGTCCTTCTCAGGAGCCCAGCATCTAATGGGCTGAGAAAAAAAAATCCACAATGACTCAGCACAGACACACCCCACTAGCTGGCTATCAGCTCCCAGCCAGTACCAGCCCCTCCTTCCTTCCCTTTCTCAAGAGTCACTCCAAAGCGTGGAGCCAGTATAATCAGACTTGACATCCCTTCCTCCCAGCCACTGCCACCCATGCTTCCCCTCTCCCCATGAGGTCCCTCACCTGCTGGCTCAAGTCTGCCCTTGCCCACCACCATTGAGGGCTGTTCCAAGACACCAGGGCCAAGTTCTCGCCTGCAAACGCCACAGTCCAGAGGAACAGGAGACCCGGGCTGTGACTGATTTTGATCCAGGCTCCCATTGCTAGCTTCTGCCGTGCTTGGCTCCGTTCCTCGATGAGTAGAACCAAGCCGCAGGCGCTGGCCAGAGTCCCCAGTACGGAAGCCAGCAATAGGAAACCTGGCAGCGGGGCGCCCTGGGCAGTGCCCACTCGACCAACCAGGCCGGCTAGAGGCAATGCCACCTGAAGTGTGGCCAGAAGCAGCTGCAGCCCATAGGGAGCGACTCGAGGGCCGGCTCCCCAAGACAGCGCGTCAGCAACGCCTGGCCGCTCCTGACGCTTGCAGGGAAGGGCCAGCACCAAGGCCAGAGCCCCCAGGGCCATCAGTATTGAGGGCATGAGTGTGAAGAAGAAGCAGGGACTCAGGCCGCCCTTTACCCAGGTCGGACCCGCGGGCCCTTCAGTCTCGCAGTAGTTGCCCACAGTCACCATGGCAATGCGTGGCCGCAGGCCGAGGCTGCGGGGACTGCAGGACGCAAGAATGAAACCAACCGCTCCGGGAGGGTCACGGATGCCGGGGGCCGGGAGTCTCGGGTCATGGAGTCGCAGGGGTCGCTGTCACGGATGCACGTGGACCCAGCCACACCACCCACTCGCTTCGCGCACGCGCTGCCACGCACTCACGCAGGGCACGTATGCCGTCTCCTCCCGTCTGTCTGCGTCCTGCTCGCGCTGGGGACCCTCTCTGGCTAAGCCTGGGCCCACAAGAATGTGCAGTCTCTGACTCAGACGCTGTAATTCGCAGCAGCCCGGCCCACCGTGACCGCCCCCAGTCCTCACCCACGGTCCTCATTGGCCAAATGTCACCGAAGGGGCGGGAGTAAATGGTACACGCGGGGAAGGCAAAATAGACCGGCGGAGGCAGCTTGGTCACGTGCTCAAAGCGGGAAATCTGACCTCCAGTCAGGCTGGAAACCTTGACCTCTAAGGAGTCAGGCATAGGAAACAGCCCTTTCGCAGAGCCAGCTAGCTCGGTGTGTCCAAGCTACCGCCTAGGCCCACTTTCCTACAAGGCTCATCCTGGTCCCCAGCCACCTGGAGGGATCACCCGCACTTCACTCCTCTTGTTCCCAGGACCGTAACCGCGTGAGACGACAAGGCTGCGACCTGGTTAAAGTCCCTTCTTTATTAAGGGTTATCAAGCTGTACACAGTCCCCACCGCGTTCCGCTGTGAGTTCAGGAAGGGCAATTCATTGTTCACCCGCGGGGACCAGAGCTGAGTGAGGGGTGGGGCGCAGGATGAGAGCTGGGTCCCAGCATGCAATGCGGCAGCCCAAAGCCTAGGGCGAAGCCATCCTGTCGCCCCTTTGTCCCCATCTAGGGGACAGTAGGAGGCAGGCCACAGCTCTCTTGCTGGGAGGTAGACAGACCAGGGCATACTCCAACCCCGTCTCTTGTGCAGGTGGTGGTGGTGGGGGAGAGGGGTACAATAAGCAGTAATGGGGTCCAGGAAGGCCTCAGTCTCCCAAGGCTCCATCCAAAAAATTGGACAGGGCAGCAGAAAAGTTCCATCCTGCTCCTGCAATTTAGAAACCTTCCTTCTTAGTGTCAAAAGATAGCGTGAGGGGCTGGGAGCTAAGGCCTCTACGCCAATGCAAATCAAAAGCTGAACAGAAGGGGAGCAAGCGAACAGAACCAGAGCAAGCAGCACACATGCCAGTGATGTGCGGGAATGAGAGGGGTGAGCAGGCTGCAGCACTGGGAGAGAACTGGGGGTGAGGTAAGGGCCACAGCCTGAGCTGCTCATCTGTTCAGGGCCAGGAGAGGGAGGCCGCAGAGGTTGAGGGTCCAGGCCCAAACTCCCCATTCCACAGTTGGCACAGGTTCTCCCTGCTTGGCAGCTTCTGTGGTGGGCAGTCCTCTGGAGATTTGCAGGGGTGGGTGCAAAGGTGGCAGTACTGGGGCTGGGCTGGGGACCAGTTTCTAGCACCACACTCTGAGCCATGGGGGTTCCTGGGGATGAGCTTGAGTCCCATATGCCCTGGTTTCTAGGCCCCCAATTTCTCTCCTAGGGCTGTGGCGAGCCCAGTATTGGCACCTCCCTTGACCAGGCACGGACATACAAACACCACACGCGTGGAGCCAGGCAACACTCAGAGAAGCCCTCCATGGCGGGCAGATGGGATGGCAGGGCAACAGAGGCCTCCATCCTGGGGCACAGGGACCCTCCTCAGCCTTGTCTATACCTGTGGAGAGAAAAGGGTTGGTGGTAGAGATAGTCTTCAGCTATCTGTTTACCCAACAGAATTGTACACATAAAGGAAAAGGAAAGCTTGATTCTTGGGAAGGTAAGCAAGGAAAAATCAAGCTGTGGATTTCCAAGCAGATAGGGAAGAAAGGGGAGTGTACTTTGGAGGGGAGAGCAATAACTGTGCTTGAGAGGCCCACCTTTCTTTGCGTGAGAAGCTTTCACCTCAGCCTAGAGGTTACTACTCTGGCATTCGTTATCAGGTCCTGGAGCCCTTACCTTGTGCACCTGAGGGGGAAGCTCATCCTCCGAGCCCTCCTCTGGGACGGGCTCTGGGTGCCTTGATATTGACTGTCCATCTTCAGCCCACCCTCCAAGGGGCAGCCGAGAGAGGTGAGAGGGAGCCCTGGGCACTGTGCCAGGATCTAGAGACACAAATTAACATACTTAGAATGAATACAAACAGGAATGAGGAGAAGGGCTCTGGGGCTGCCCTGGGAGAGGGCAGGGAGGAGCTATGACCCTCCGCCTGGCTCCTCTGTCCTCTTTCTTTCCTGAGAGGCCCCAACCACCCTTTCCCGAAGGCTGTGCCCTCCTGTATACCCACTGGATACCTGTGATGCCCCCGTAGCGCTTCTGGAAGCCCCCTTGCAGGGCAGTGGTCTCAGGTGCCCCAGGCCGGGGTGCAGCACAGGGATAGCTGGCAGAGCGAGGGATAGGTTGGGGGGCCCGGGCACCCTCTGCCCCCTCTTCAGGGGCACTCTCCCCACTCTCATCACTCTCCCGGCGGTGCCACACGTGCCGCTCAGGTTCAGCCTGAGCCTGCTGCTTGTGGAGCTGAGAAGTGCAGGGCTCATTAGTTGGGAACAGAAGGATATCTGTCTGTAATAGCTGCTCCCCACCATGGTATTGGCCACTTCCTATTTGTACCACCTCACCTAGAATCACCAGAGTACCTATTGTGTTAGTAGTGTGTAACATTCAAACGACGTTTTATAGGTTAAACTCTCAGCCGACCCCTGGAACGAGTCTGTGTGCAGGTTATAATGGCACTCATTGGACGTACTCATTTGATTCAAGAACACACTGTAGATCTAAGTGCCAGGCACTCTTTTAGATGCTGGGGATATAGCAGGAAAAAACAAACAAAAATCCCAGTCCACGTGGGACTTATTCTCGGGAAGGAGGGAGGGAAAAGGATAGACAATAAACAAATAAATAAGGAAAATATACAGTATGTCAGATGGTGCTAAATGCTATGGAGAAAAATAGAGCAAGGAGATTCAGAAGGGTGGACGATAGAGGCTTTTCTTCATGGTGGCCAGAGATCGTCTCATGGAAGAGGTAAGAGCAGAGACCTGAATAAGGAAGAGGGAGTCATATGGATATCTCAGGGACGGGGACTCTTGGCAGGGAAAACCACAGTGTGTAAAGGCCCTGGATGAGAATAAGCTTGGCTAAAAGGATAGTAAGAGGATATATGTTGGAATAGAGATTACAGAGCAGGTAAATGGCAGAGCAGGGATTTGAACCTATGTCTTGCTTCTGCATGTCTAAAACCCTCTATTCTATTTTTTCCCCCAGCATGACAAGGATCCAGCTTTGTCCTCTACTTTTGGTTCTATGGCCCTATCCCTTGCTGCTCACTCACCTGGTGCATATAGAGGGCATGCAGGCTCATCTCGGTGGATGCATATTCCGACAGCACCAGGCTCTGCAGCTGTCCTTCCCACACACTGCTCCCGGAGCTGGCTGTCCTGGCATCTACCCTGTCCCTCCCAGCACAGACAGACAGCAGTCATCAACATTTCTGAGACCCACATGAGTTGCCAGGTGTTACTGCCATGCCCTCCCATCTTGGCCCACCTCTACTCACCCAGAGCCCGTCATAGTGCTAGGAGCCCGGCCGGTGGGAACCTGACCAGGCTGAAGAGGTGAGAAAGAGCGCAGGGCAGAGGCAACTTCAGCCCTGTGCCTGGAACCTTGCAGGTCTCTGGGCAGTGAGGGGACCCGGAAGGATGAGCCAGCTACCACATTTGCAATAAGGCTCAGTGGCTATGAAAGAACAGGGTGAGCAGAATTCTCAGGGCAGGAGGGAAGGACATCTGGGGCCCCCCGTATTCTACACATCAGGACCCAATGGCACAGGCTAAACAGACAGAAGGAAAACTATAGGGTAAGCCCTTCCACCCCATGCGTAGCCTTCAACTCCAGCTCCTGGAGTCCACTCTGCCCATCAGCTCCCAGTCCCCAGGAACACACCTCAGACTCAGACTGTAAGGATTGGATGGATGTAAAGAGGGCATTTTCAGGGAGAAGACCCCCTTGGGCAAGGCTTGCAGCTGCTCCGTCCCGCTGAACCTGCTCCTTGAGGAAACCCAGGAAGGCTGTGCTCTCACGTGGCGGCTGCCAACCAGGGTTGGTGATGGCAAAGTGCATGAGTGACAACTCTGTCTTCCCATCCTCGGCTTGTTGGTACACTGAGGCCTCGGTCTGACCAGCGGATAGCCACTGCACAAGGGAGGCTACAGTGAGGACAGTCCTCTTACAGGAACCCTTTTGATACCTTTCATGCTAGGGGAGGGGCTTTGCCCTGGAGAACAGAGACCACAATGCACTGCTGTGTCTTGCCCAGCAGCTCTGGTGCCTACCCCAGGAGTGGCTGCATGGTGGGCTAATTCCTTGGCTTGTGCTTTTTTCTTTTCTTTTTTTTTTTTAATTTATTTTTAGAGGGGAAGGGAGAGAGAAAGAGAGGGAGAGAAACATCAATGTGTGGTTGCTTCTCCCACACTCCCAACTGGGAATCTGGCCTGCAACCCAGGCATGTGCCCTGGCTGGGAATTGAACCAGCAATCCTTTGGTTCGCAGGCTGGTGCTCAATCCACCGAGCCATACCAGCCAGGGCACCTTGTGTTTTTTTCAAGGGAGCTTGGTCAACAGTACAAGTTTAGGGCTAAAATCCAGTCCAGGCTCCTGTTTATCAAATAGTGTGTGCCCTGATACAGGGTTGCCTTTTGGTGATGTGTTGGCTCAGAAAGGGTGCCTTTTTGCAGTTTGCCAACACCACCTCTGGCAACCTGCCCCGCTTCTCTCCCAGTACCTGGGGATGCCCATGCTGGCGAACATCCATCTGGGCGAAGGAGCAGGTATCTCCAACACCAACGACCTCCACAGTGAAATTACGGAAGAAGTCTATAATCTCCAGGGCCCGTGGACGCAGGCAGAAGATGAGAATGAGAGGTGTGACAATGGGGCTCAGTAACTCCTCCAAGATGAACACCTAAAAGGGAGGGGACCAAGGTCATGAAAGCAGGAGGGATCCCAGCCCTCACCACCAAGCTACCAGCCAGTTTCTAGCAGGCCCTAACTCCAACTCCACTCACTGCCTTGTACTGGAAGAGCTGGGCAAACTCGTCCCGGGTCTGCGAGCGGTGGGCATTACCCTGCCAGTGGTCAGGCATGTAGTGGATGTGAGCGAGGATCACGCGGAGCAGCTGCTCAGGGCAGAACACCATGTGCTGGTCCGGGATAAAGGATCTATCGGATCAGGGTTATGGTAAGATGTCAGCCTTGCCAGGGAATGCCAGTCAGCTTACTCCCACCTGCTCCCCTGCCTACCTGCACACAGTCACAGTGACCCCCAGGAGTGTTACGGTGGTGAGGACGTGTTCCACAGCTAACACATCTTCATCGTAGATGGTAAGGGCAATAAGCACGGCCAGGATGGAACCAGCAAAGAAGGCACCATTCTTGGCCAGCAGTGTCAGCAGAGGTGACAAGAAGCAATTCATGTACTTGGAGGCAGGCTTGTAGCCACGGTTCAGGCGGGACTGCAGCTCATGTTCCAGCTCATTGAAATGGCGGAGGTAGCAGCGGCCATAGAGCGACCAGCAACGTGCGCCCAGAGCCCCCGGCTCCCGCTTCAGCACCTCAGCATAGCTGAAGAAGGCATAGAGGATCTGCCAGATGAGGATGAGGGGGCACAGCAGGAAGTTGGCAATGCCAATCCACAGGATGCGATTGCTGAGGCGCTGGGCCAGCTCTAGTCGTTGCCCCCCACGTTTGTACTCAGCCTTGAGGCTCCATTCATTGAGAAACAGAGAGCCAGGTCCCCAGAAGAGGATCAGCTCAAAGTTGTACTTGAGGCCACGGGTGAAGAAGACAACTTCCCCAAGGCCAGGCAGGCGGAAGCGCAGGGGCAAGAGGGATTTGTTAACCAGCGCCACCATGTAGTTCTGGAAACGGAGGATGCGGTGGTAGATGTCCAGCTCTGTCAGTTCACGCTTGTGGATGCAGATCTGGTGCTCCTTCTGGGTCTGCACAATCCGGGCCTGCACTTCCTGCCATGTGCAGTATGGAAGGGCTGACTGTGGGGTGGGGAAGAGACAAGGTATGGGAGGTGGAGTAGTTGCCCTGACTGCTTGCCCTGCTTTAGCTGTGAGGTTCAGGGGTCCTGTGCTTAGCTGAGTGGACCCCTTAAGCAGACACTCCCTGACCTGCCAGTGATGGCTGTGGATGCCTGATGCCTGGGAATACACCCTGCCCTTCCCCACCTGCACAAGATGTCTTGGGCTGTGGTGCTAATTGCCCATCTTCCCAGTCTCACCATGGGGATGCGCAGAGCATGCAGGTAGAAGGAGTGAATCTCCCAGTAGCAGCAAATGTTATAGATGAACTTGATAAGCCGGTGGACCCAGAAGACAGCAGCAATGACCAGGATGGTGATGAGGGAGCCATTTTCCTGAATCCTGGTTGGGGGAAAAAGAGGGAAGGAGGGGTGCCCTCAAGGAGTCTTGGCAGACGTGCTGCTCTGCTGGAGGCTTCAGTGAGGCTGAGCCTGAGTCTGTTCTAAGGAATGTGTCACTGCCTCACATTCCACCCCATTCCCCACCTGCTAGCAGAACTTCAGGCTCTGATGCCCTCTGACCAGTGGCTCTTACCTGGCACTACAGACTTGGGCAGGCAAAAAGGCATCTGGCAGAGTGACCTTGACGGGCTCGGTAGGGTGAAGACTGTGGTTCACCATCTTGTTGGCAAATAGGATGTCATAGTCCACACAGCTAACCAGAAAGGTGGTGAAGGCAACCACAAAGAGGAACTGCCTGGGGAGTTGGGAAGAGAGAGTACAGCCCCAGAGTCAGAGAGGTACCAAAATAAAGTAGGAAAGAGAGGGGTCTGGAAGCAGCAGAACAAGATTACGGAGCAGCCGCTGCGAAATGGAAGGGCTGGAGAACTCCCAGTGGGCTCTCTCTACTGCTCAGCTCCACAAACAAGTTCCTATTTTTTTGGCTCTTAGCCTCAGGCCCTACAGAATCAGTCTGCTTTCCTGCCTCACAGTAATCTGCCACTGCTTACTGGGCTCTTTCAAAAGTCTTGTGATTGTTGTCTGGTTCCTGGTCCCCATTTCCTTCTGAGGTGGTAGTTGGAAGCCTTTGGGGTATCTGAACTCTTACTGAGGGAGGGTTTCCCAACCCCTTCCTCTTTGGCAAGGCCATATGGCTCCTTCCGCCTAGAAGGCTCTCTGCCCAGCAGCAGTCCTAAAGGGTAAGCAAGGCAGAACAGAGACACTTTTCTCAAGTTGGTGACATCTCTGACTGAACCATGCCCATTACATTGGAGTTCTGAGGAAATGATCAAGTCTGAGTTCTCTTCATGAAGAGATAGAACCTGGAAAGCTTTCCTTATATGGAGGATAAATAAAGGTGAAGGTTGTAAATGTTGGTGCCATTCACGGTCCCCGAACTACAAAGGTTTGCACAATACTGAGCTTAGGACTGAGGTGCACTGGCAGGTAGGGCCGGGGGGAGGTCAAGGAGAGGAAAGACTGAGATGCATTTCTTCACCAAATCATTCTTCCCTTTTTATACTTACATGAGCTCAAAGATCTCCCCGATGAGCATGCAAGTGAAGCCATTCTTCTGGTGTAGATTATAAACGTGTAATTCTTAAGGAAAAGTGGTCGGTAGAGATAAAAATCTTATAAGAGCACAGACGTTGGTGTCACGTACCTGAGCTTAAGTCCTAGCGCTCTGACCTTCTAGCCATGTGATTTTGGCCAAGTACTTAACCTCTTTAAGCTTGTCTGCAGTGGTATACTGGGAATAATATCACCTTTCTCAAAGGATTATTATGTCTAAGATAATACATGTAAAATATTTAACACAGAAGTGACACAGAATGAGTCAAAAGACATTAATTATTACGGCTATTAGAATCCTGTCAAAAAGGAGGATCCCCCTTAGAGAGTTTCCTTATGAATTAACACCACGAAATGAAAGGCACATAGCTCTTGGTAAACACGGGGTATCATTATTTACAACGACCATTATTTCCGCATCTTCTTTTAGCCTCAAGAGTTCCATCCCCCTTCTAGGCACCGTAGTGAAACCCACACAAACTTCCCAACAGGGGCCTGGCTTAGAGAGGGGCCAAAGGTCCCACAGCTCCAACACAGACACACAAAGGATATTCGAGAGAAGAAGAGGTCGAGGTTTTCAATGTGGTGCCACGGCGCTGTGTGCACAAGAGCAGAGATGTCAGAGCCCTGAAGGAACAGAAGCCCCCTGCTCCCACAGTGTCCCTCCACCAACTCTCCTCCATGCCCCAGCTCTGGCTGTCATGGCCGAAGACTCACACTTGCCCCCCTCCGGGACGTGCACCAGCGGGTCCTCCTCTCCTGGGGGCGAGTCGCTGTAGGAGGCCTCTAGGCGCTGGTATTCAGTGTCAAACTGCGCCATCACCGCCGCCCCCTGTGCACCTTATCCACCTGTCAGGGATGAGGAAGACGAGGCCCGGGTCAGCCCCTGGCGCTGCTCGTCTGCTGCCCTGCCTACTAAATCAAGAGTGAGAAAGAATCCTGGGTCTCCACTATCAGTCTCCTTGGCTCGCAGACAGAGGAGGAGGAGGAGTGAAAGGAGAGCGGCAGGCTCAGGGCTTGGGAGACCTTAGCGGACCAAAGAGGGCAGTCATTCCCACAGCCTTTACACTTGATCTCAGCCAAAGGGCAGAGAAGCCATTCTCTGCCAGAGCCCCTCCTGAGTGTCTGCTGACTCCAGACTCAGCCCCTTTGGGGGAGCTGCTTCGTCTTTCACTAGCGGGGAGCCGTGGCCGTCCACCTGCCCTCCTGGGGAAACCCGGTCTCCCAAGAAACCGGTTTGGAAGGCTTTTGTAAACAAAGGTTGGGAAGTAAGCACATGGCCTTACCAGCTCCATGGACAGCGTCTGCTCCGCTGCAGCCGTTGATGCCCTCACTCTGCAGCTGCTAGAAGAGAAGGCGTCGGCCCCGCAGAGCAGGGAGTGGGGGTAGGAAAACAAACCCAAACTTCCCAGGTACCCACCCACCCCGCCCCCACAACTATGAGGCCAAACAAGGGACAGGGGTCGCCCTTCCAGCCTAGGGCTATGCACATCTCCATTTCCTCTGGTAGTGCCACACAGTGCCACTCATTCAACTCCAGAAGGGGCTTATGGAAGCTGTGAAGGCTGCGTCGGTACAGACCTGAGGCGCGGAGGACCCCCCGAACTGTTTCTCCATTGCTCTACCTCGGCCTCAGAAATTAGGCCAACAGGGTCCACCAAACCCAAAGCCCAAGAAGAGAGTCTTTTCTGAAGACGACCTTTCTGGTCAGCCCCTTGCCCTGCTTCCCTAGCGCTGAAGGCCCAGCAGGCAGGCATGGCTCCTGGATGGGAGGTCCTGACACAGATCCAGCACAAACTGTGCGCTCCGCAGGTCCGTGAAGCCAGGCATGATCTAGGTGGCACTCGCCCAGTCCGTGTCGACCCCTGGAGCACGGCCCAGCCTGGCCCCGGCGGGCTTCCCTGCGTTAGTGAGAACCCTGGGTCCAAAGGAGCTGACCAAACCCTCGGAACTCACCACTCACGGGGCAACGTGAACCCAGGGCCCATGGAACCCCGTCCGGCCCGGCCTGGGCTCAAGGGTTCCTGCAGATGTTGGAGGAAGCGGCCAGTCCCACAGCCGATACCCCAGGTGGGCTGGGTTGCCTCCCCACACTCAGCAGCCGCTACCCGAGCCCAGCGCGCCCCGGGGTCGCCTGTCTCCAGGGCAAGGGCTCGGTTCCCTACAGCGGACAACCTTTGCGCGCGGGCCCGCTGCCCGCGCGCGCCCCCGCCGGCGCGCCCCCGCTATCAAAACATTCCGGCTGCGCGCCTCCGCCCCGCCCGCGGCGCCCCTACCCCCGTTACCCGCCGCGAGCTCACTTAGGTCTCGACGGACACCCTTGGCTAGGTCCGGCTCGGGCCCTGAGATAACCAGTAACCGGTCACGCGTTTCACCTCAGGAATCGTGACCCGGGTGATTCCAGGGGCTCCGACAGCTCCGTTGGGCTCGACCTGATCCAAAGCGCTAGGCCCGGCGTCTGCCACTCACCGTCACCCGCAGCCAGCCTGTCCAATAAGCATTGGGGTTGGAGACACGACAACCAATTATTGGTTTCGGGGGAGGGACTGAAGGCTCGAGGCGGGTCTTGAGCAGCCAGAGAACCAATAGGGAGCTCGATGTGGTGCGAGGCTCAAGTGTTGGCGTTGTTGTTTGTCCTCTTCGCTGCTCCGTAGTGACGAGATTGCTATGGTGTTGCAGAAATCCGGTCTTGGAACTGTGGACTTGGTGGTGCCGCTCAGCTGCTGGAGACTTGTGGTGCACCTTCTGAGGGCTGGGAGGCGTACACACGGTTTAGTCCTTGCCGGAGCTCCTCGCACGGGTAACGAAGAGCGGCCGATTAGGAACCTCAGTGATTTTATCTCTGTTGAACTCGATTTGAAAGCTGGATGGTCCTCCATTTCAGTCTTGAGTGGTCCATGGCTGAGGGTTTCAGAAAGCGGGCTGGGGTCACGTATTAACCCCAAAGCCGACTCTTGGTACCCGGGTGAGGGCCGAGGCGCCTCGCGGCGCGGTGGAGACCAAGCCTGGCTGGCAGGAGACGCGGCAATCGAATCTCGCTTTGCCGGGGAGCGGGTCTCTTTTTCCTCTCTTTTCTGCTCAGCCATGTCACCGGCTCCAGCTACAGCCCAGGCTCCTACGTCCGTCTCCCTGTTTGATCTCAACGTGGATGCTCCGATCCTTCGGGGCCTGAGCCTGGTGAGACACCTTCCTGGGGAGAATCTGGCCCAGGCTCTGCGGACTTCCTGTCCAGGTATCCGGGAAGATTTGGGGTGGACCCATGGGGAACATGGCAGGGCTCTTTGCAGCTTATTTTGCTCCTCCAGAGAACACATTCTTACTGGTATTTCCCAGCTTAGGAGCTCTTGTTGACATCTCTTTCTGCAGGATAAAATTCATATTTTGGGGGGGAGAGTGGTCTATATTTTATTTTTTTAAATTACATTTTATTGATTATGCTATTACAGTTGTCCCGATTTTCCCCCCTTTAACCCCTTCCTCCCAGCACACCCCACTCCCTCCGGCCATCCCCCCACCATGGTTCATGTCCATGGATCATGCTATAAGTTCTTTGGCAGGTATAGCAGGTACTTGGCAGGTAGTTTACATCCCCATTGGCTATTCTGTAACTACCTATTTGTGCTTCTTAATCCCCTCACCTCTTTGCCCATTCCTCCTCATCCCCCCTTCCATCTGGCAGCCATCAAAATGCTCTCTGGCCCTGGCCAGGTAGCTCAGTTGGTTAGAGCATTGTCCTCATATGCAAAGGTTGCAGGTTCAATCCCCGGTCAGGGCACATACAAGAATCAACCAATGAATGCCTAAATAAGTGGAACAGCAAATTGATATTCTTCCTTCCCTCCCTCTCTCCCTTCCCCTCTCTCTAAAATCAATAAATTAAAAAACAACAACAAAACGCTCTCTGTACCCAGGATTCTGTCTCTGTTCTTCTTGTTTGCTTAGTTTTTTAGATTCAGTTGTTGATAGATAGGTATTTTTTTTTGCCATTTTATTGTTCATAGTTTTGATCTATTTTTTTCTTAAATAAGTCCTTTTAACATTTCATATAATAATGGTTGGATGATGATGAACTCCTTTAGTTTTTTTCTTATCTTAGAAGCTCTTAATTTGCCCTTTGATTCTAAATGATAGCTCTGCTGGGTAGAGCAGTCTTGCTGTAGGTCCTTGCTTTTCATGAATTTGAATATTTCTTGCCAATCCCTCCTAGCCTGAAAAGTTTCTTTAGAGAAATCAGCTGACAGTCTTATGGGAACTCCCCTGTAGATCACTAACTTCTTTTCTCTTGCTGCTTTTAAGATTCTGTGTTTATCTTTAATCTTTGGCATTTTAACCATGATGTGTCTTGGAGTGGGCTGGTTTGCATCCATCTTGTTTGGGACTCTGTGCTTCCTGGATTTATATGTCTTATTTTCTTCACCAAATTAGGGAAGTTATTTTTACTCTTTTTTTCAAATAGATTTCCAATTTCTTGCTCTTTTGCTTCTCCTTGTGGCACCCCTATGATGCAAATATTGGACCTCTTAGTGTTGTCCCAGAGCCTATGTATACTATGCTCATTTTATGGTTCCTTTTTTCTTCTTGTTCTGATTGATTGTTTTGTGCATCCTTATGTTTCATTCATTGATTTGACTTTCAGCTTCATCTGCTCTGTGCTGTTTTCTTGTAAATTGTTCTTTATTTCAATTAGTTAGTCCTTCATTTCTGACTGGGTCTTTTTTATGCTGTTGAGGTCCTCACTAAGTTCCTTGAACATCCTTATAACCAGTGTTTTGAACTGCATCTGATAGATTGCTTACCTCTATTTCATTTAGCTCTTTTTCTGGAGTTGTTTTTTTCCTAAAGATTTTATTTACTGATTTTATTTCTTTTTATTTTTAGAGAGGGGGAAAGGAGGGAGAAAGGAGGGAGAAAGAGGGAGAGAAACATCCATGTGTGGTTGCCTCTCCTGCGCCCCCAACTGGGGACCCTGGCCCACAACACAGGCACGTGCCCTGACTGGGAATCCAACTGGCAATCGTTTGGTTTGCAGGCCAGCGCTCAATCCTCTGAGCCACACCAGTCAGGGCTTTTTCTGGAGATTGATCTGTTCTTTCATTTGGGCCATGTTTCTTTGTCCCCTTGTTTGATAGGATTTAGGAAGTTGTGAGGCATGAGCCAAGACCATCCATTTATATGGAAAAGCAACTTGAGTGGGCCCGTAAATTGGATGGGACAGAGTCTGCGGGGCATCTCCAAGGTGGGGGGCGGTCAAACAGTGTTAGCCAGGCTGAGGGAGTCTCTGATATGGCACCAGTTTTCTGGTTCTGTTCCGGGAGGGGTTAGAAAACAGACAGAGGCCTCTGTTCGCCTTGACGCAGGACACTTCAGTTTCTCCCTGTGTGCCACTGGGGCTTTCAAGTGCTACCTCGGTGCTGGAGCTCAGAGGGAGTGTCTGATTAGGTGAGTCCCTGTGTGGGTTCTTTAAGATGAACTGCTTGGGGCTCCAGCAATTTCTTCACTGACTCAATCCCCACTGGTTTTTGCAGCCAGAAGTTGTGGGGACTTGTCTTCCTGGCACTGGAACCCTGGGGTGGGGGACCTGGTGTCAGCTGGGGCTCCTTGCTCCAGAGATATCCCTCCTTGATTTTTATCCATCACATCCCGAGTCTGTGCTCCTCTTATCTGTCTTGATGGATGAGGTTTCTTTAATTCCATAGTTGTCAGGCTTCCATTCAGCTTGATTTCTGATGGTTTTGGCTGATAGTTCTATATTTTAGTTGTAATTTTGATGAGGTTGTGCGAAGAGGTGAGCCATGTCTGCCTACACCACTATCTTGACTTTGCAGATAAAATTTATCTTAAGTTCATTCAATCTGTAGGTTTTTCTAGCACAGGCCCCTGAATTATCTCCAAACAAGTCTCTTGCCATTGCTTATGTCTTGTCTTATTAACACCACTGCCTGCAAAAACACTTGAAAATTCCTAAGTATTTTTCCCAAATCCTAGCTATAGTCCAAATTTAACTGGATTCCAATCAAATAATTCCTTCACATGAAATATGAAATGACATATTATTTGATTTTGTACAACTTTAGTTTGTCTCTGGCTGTTTTTCTTGAACCTTTTTATTTTGTTTTATTTTTAGATTTTATTTTCAGAGAGAAGGGAAGGAAGGGAAAAAGTGAGGGCGAGAATGATTGACGTGTGAGAGATACATTGATCTGTTACCTGTCCCACGCCTCCAATTGGAGACACAGATTACAACCCAGGCATGTGCCCTGACCAGGAATGGAACCAGCAACCTTTCGGTTCGCAGGCCGGTGCTCAAGCCACTGAACAACACTGGTCAGGGCTTCTTGAACCTTTTTTGAAAACAAACTACACACTATAATTGGAAATGTAAGCTAAAAATTCAGCATTGGGGAAGTGGTTTTTGCAATTAAAAATAACCTTACCAAAATATATTTTCTGCAAGATTTCTATAAATCTCTTTGGTTAATTTAAATACAAGGCTTGACTTATAGTCATTTTACATATATCTTTTCAAAAGCATATTTATTGTATAAAGTGATTACGATGCCATTTATTTCATGATGACTGTAAATTCCTTGAAGGCAAGGGCATGCCATCTCTTTATTTGTGCCCTCCTATGCTTTATCTTTTAGACACTGAATAGAATTCTAGGTACTATGGATTTGGGCACCCTTTCCACCTATAATTATCCTCCCCTTATTTAGGTTCAGAGGAGAGAGCAAGCCCAGAAAGAAAACCACTCCAGGGTCCTCTGGATATTTCAGGGAAATTACTTTGTTCAACCTGTGACCAGACCTTCCAAAACCACCAGGAGCAGGTAAAAGGCCTCCAGGTGCAGAACTAAAAGGTGGAAGCAAAAGTAAAATGGTGGGTGAGGAGAGAGAGACATTTGTTTTGCCTTTAATTAATAAAAGTCCATTTTTAAAATAGATCCTCAGCCCTGGCTGGTGTGGCTTAGTGGATTGAGTGAATCTTTTAAAAAAATTAAAAATTTTAAAAAGATCCTTACTCAAGGATATGCTTAATGATTTTAGAGAAAGAGGAAGGGGAAAAAAAGAGAAACATTGATCAGTTGCCTCGTATACATACCCCAACTGGGTATTGAACCTTCAACCTAGGTATGTGCCCTGACCGGGGATTACACTCACAACGTAACAATGCTCCAACCTACTGAGCTACCCGGCCAGGGCCAAAGGGCCATGTTTTGAATAAGGCAGTTGGTGTTACCTGGTCATACTTCCTGGAGTTCTGTTACTGGTCTTGGGTACCATAAAAGGCCAGGCTGGGGCATATTTCCACATTCTGCTTTCCTCATTGATTCCACCAGAGGGAACATTATAAGCTTGACTGGCATCGGTTTAACCTAAAGCAACGTCTCAAGGACAAGCCTCTCCTGTCTGCCCTGGCCTTTGAAAAGCAGAGCTCCACAGGTGATGACCGGGGGGTGACCTTTGTGTGAATAGGACATGGGGGTGGAAGAAGACCCCAGTTTAGGAGCTTGAGGAAAGTTCAAAGTTGGGGCACCAAACTCGTATGTATCATGTTTCAGGAGATCTTTCCAGCATCTCAGGATCAGAGGACTCAGACTCAGCCAGTGAGGAGGACTTGCAGATACCTGATGAGGAGAAGGCTGAGCTTGACAAGTCTAACCGATCCCGAGGCTTCCGCTCTCATCGGGTTCTTTTCCAAAATGCCCAGGGCCAGTTTCTTTATGCCTATCGCTGTGTCCTAGGCCCTCGCCAGGCAAGTGACAGCACAGGTTGTATGGTTAACTCCAATCTTTTGTACATTCAGCCTAGAGTTTTGCTTAGCCCAATCCATTTCTCACTTCTTCCCTTCCTTCCTGTTGGGTGTATCATGCTTGACATCACAGTCTTGGGTTGACCTGGCCTGAAATTTGGGAGGGTCAAGAGTAATGGAATTAATTTTGGAAACAGACCAATCTAGATTTGGATTATGGTTCTACTACTTTATCTTGACAATCTCTACAAGCCTTCTTATTTGTAAAGTAGAGACAAGGCGCAGGGTGAGGGGGGTGGTTGCATTAAATGAGATGTTGCTTGTGGAGCAGTTAGCACTGGCACTTGGTTTCTTACTGTCAGTTACTGTAACAGATGTTTGTCCTGCTCCTCTGTTGTCCAGGTGCCCCCGGAACGGCCAGAACTGCTGCTACAGAACCTGCAATGTGGAGGTCCTAGACACTGCGTGGTACTCATGGCTGCAGCTGGGCACTTTGCTGGTGCCATTTTCCAAGGGTGAGAGGATGCTGCAAGGGGTTGAGGATGGAATGGATCCTGTTTAGCTGGGAATGCCAGGTTCCTAGTACTGAGTCTTTGTTGTCTGTAGAAGAGAGGTGGTGACACACAAAAGCTTTCACCGCTACACAGTACGGGCCAAGCGTGGCACAGCCCAAGGACTTCATGATGCCCGGGGTGGGGCTTGTCGCTCTGCTGGAGCCAACCTGAGGCGCTACAATGAAGCCACACTATACAAGGTAAGTTAGGCATCTCAGATCTGGTGGTCCGCTAATGCGCATTTTCCCTCCCCTCAGCTCATTAAATGTGAGAGTGAAAAGGTTGACTCTTGTAACTTCCAGTCTTCATTATTTCTGGGTGGAATAGGTAGAATAAGATGAATCCCCAGGAATCTTGGTCCTCTTGTTCCTCCCTCTGTGTTAATTTCTACTTTTCACTTCCTATACTGGGGCCGTTTTTTGGTTGGATATTTAAAAGTAACAAGTGAAGATATACAAGGCTGAGTTACTCTCTTCTCTAGGAAGTTCGTGACCTGCTGGCAGAGCCAGGCTGGGCTAAGGCGCTGGGGGAGGCTGGGACAGTACTGCTGCGTGCCCCCCATTCTGGCCGGTCCTTGTTCTTCGGAGGCCAAGGGGCACCCCTCCAACGGGGGGATCCCCGGCTTTGGGATATCCCCCTCGCTACCCGCAGACCCACCTTCAAAGAGCTACAGCGCGTGCTCCATAAGCTGACCACCTTGCATGTCCATGGTGAGCCTTTGATCCTGTTCCTGACTCCCTAGACCTTCTAACCCAAACCTCGGATTCTCATCTGTGCGTCCAGGGAATTTCCTAGCCCTCGGACTGCAGCCCAATCACATCTTCGTTGAGAAAGACCTAGGTTGGCTTCGCCTCAGCTAAACTCAAGTAACATCTTTTATTTTATGGCAGGAGAAGACCCCCGGGAGACAGTCAGGTTGGACTCACCTCAGACACGCTGGAAGACAATGAGAGAGAAGAAGAAGGCTATGAAGGAAGAAGAAAAGGTCCCCAGTGATGAAAATGAGGCACTAGGGCAGAATGAGGATTCTCCCAAACAGGGTTTGAGCACCATCTATCAGCTGTCAAATCTCTATCTGGGTGTCTGTCCAGGAAATGGAATAGCAATTCTCCTACTCTCACTTTCCTATTTATAGATGAGCCCTTATACAGCATTCACACAGGTCTGTTTATAATGTGGGATGTATGGTAATATTTACTGAGACATGTTTAGTGACTTTTCCAAATCTCCAGTTAATGCTTTTATTCATTGATATATCACCAGTACTCAGAAGTCGTAACGTGAGGTTGATTTTCTGTCCCTTGGATTGCAGCCCTTATTGGATGCTAAGGGCTGCTCCCTGGCTGCACTCTTTGCCTCCATAGCTGTCACTGCTCCTATGCTTTCCTCTGTGTGCACCATCCTAATGCTGCTTGTGGGCGAGTATAGGGACTTTTGTCCCTGCCTGGCTCTTTCTAGGCTTGCCCTTGTCTGGGCTGAGACCCACATTTCTGCTTGTGATACTAGTGGATTTAGCTCTTGATGTGCTATTTTATCTTGGCGACAATACAAATAGTTTTATTTCAGAATGATCTGGATTGTCTTGTTACGTACATTCTTATACATCTGGGGCAGCCCCTATCCTTCCATCCTTGCATTATTGTTTAGATGGATCTAACATGTCAAATTTTTCCCTAGGTTCAGGGTCAGAGGGAGAGGATGGCTTCCAGGTAGAGTTGGAGCTAGTAGAGTCGACAATTGCGACCCTGGGTCTTCGTGAGTTTGAGGTGTCGTCCAAGCGGAGGAGGAAAAAAAGGAATAAGAGGGAGAAAAGCCAAGACCTTGAGGCTGGGGCACATATGACTCTTCCCCAGCAACCTCGAGAAGAGGAGGTCTTCTCACAGCAAGCCAGGGCACATGCAGCCCCTTTGGAGCCTTCCCTGAATGAGGCCAAGGTCCGTGGTCATTCAGAACTCTGGGACATGCTTCTTGCTGCTTGCCGAGCTGGAGATGTTGGGATGCTGAAAATCCAGCTAGCTGCCAGCCCTATGGACCCTGAAGTTCGCTCTCTGCTCAATGCCCCCTTGGGCTCCAGTGGCTTCACCCTCCTGCATGCAGCAGCCGCAGCTGGGAGAGGCTCAGTGGTTCGTCTGCTGCTGGAGGCAGGTGCTGACCCCACCATTCAGTAAGTTTAGGTCCCCATGCCAAGCGCTTTTTTATAGAGGATGATCTGAAGGCTAACGTTGGCATTGGCTACTTGACAGTGTTCTCTTGGTCTTGTTATGGGATGTTAGGAAATGCAGGATGCAAGTTGAGCCTGTTTTGGGTGTTTTCACACCTAGGGACTCCCAGACCCGGCCACCATATACCGTTGCAGCTGACAAATCAACACGGAATGAGTTCCGAAGGTTCATGGAGAAGAATCCAGATGCTTATGATTACAGCAAGGCTCAGGTCAGCTGGGAAAGGAAGCAGCAGCAGAATGGGAAGGCATGATAGATCCTGGCTGGGTCTTTTCTACTTTCTTAGTTTTGCCAAGGCTAGTTTGTATGGGTCTTACCTCAGACCTTCCTGGAAACCCTCCAGGTGCCAGGGCCACTGACGGCAGAAATGGAGGCACGGCAGGCTATGCGGAAAAGGGAGCAGAAGGCAGCCCGGCGGCTACGGGAGGAACAGCAGCGGAAGCAGCGGGAGCAGGAGAAGCAAGAACAAGAAGAGCAGCGGCAATTTGCCGCTCTCAGCGACAGAGAGAAGGTGAGACTGGAGGCTTTTCTTCCACAGCGAGACTTCCTTGGAGGTCTAATCCCTTCCCGGTGTGCAGCCGTCACTTCTAGGGTACCCTGTCCACCTCTGGGGCCGTCCTTACACAGCTTCTCTCCCCCTTAGAGAGCTCTGGCTGCAGAGCGCCGACTAGCTGCCCAGTTGGGAGCCACCACCCCTCAGATCTCTGACTCTGCAATTGTGAATGCGCGGTATGTGGAGGGGCAGCGGTGATAGGCGGGGGGGCCATAATGGAGAATGAGTGCCTACATAGAAAGGTTGTTGAGTGGATTTGAGAAGTTCTGTGAACCTTTGGAGTGGAAACAGAAATGGCAGGAGGGACGGGGAGAACTTGGATTGGAAAGTTTCTGGGGTACCTGTCCATCCACTTTTCTTCCTCTGTTCAGACGCTGCTGGAGTTGTGGGACATCCCTCCAAGGCCTCATTCCCTTTCACTACCTGGACTTCTCCTTCTGCTCCACACGCTGCCTTCAGGATCATCGCTGTCGGGCCGGGAAGCCCTCTTCCTGATCTCTCACACCTCCACCTGGGGTCAACTCTAGACCCTGAAAGGGCACATTCACACAGGTCCTAGGTTTCATCTTCCCCAAGAAACCAGAGTATCTGGAAGACTGGGGTGAGAGACACTCAGGAACCAGGGCAAAGATGGCCACAGAGGTGTGTGGAGCTGATACTGTCTCTGGAACTTTAATCACAATAAAGGTTTCGGTAAGGGAACTGCACTTGTACAGTTCTTATGGCCTTGTGGCCTTGGATTCTTTGTGCTTACTGTGGCCAGCACCAGGGGATCCTGCCCACTCCATGCCCATGTCCACGGGCTGCCTTTCTTTCAGTGCCCACTTGGTACAGAGGCACTTCGTGTATCATCTGAGAGGGAATAGAAATATGTCTTATGCAAGGTGCTATTGAGGATAGGACTATTCAGGAATTGGACTTGGGGTTGGGGAGGCACATTTTCTAGCTCCAGCAATGTGATTTTGTTGAGAACTCCCCTAGGAAACAGCAGGGGTCTTGGCACGTAGATGGTCTGTTGTGGCCCCCTCTTTGTCCAGTACCGGCCCAAGTTAAACCTATTGATCCAGACTTGGCCCTGGGTGGAAGGAGGAGAGAGGAAAGTAAATGGACAGTTCTCAAGGGGGTAGAATCATCCCCTTTTGGCTTTATAATCAGAGGAGTAATTTCTGATACCCCTTCTTCCATGATTAGCCTGTCTTACCAACCCCCAACCCCCACCCCAACCACCACCATCAGCAATACCTTGGTCCATCCAGGTAGAAAGAGAAATGTGTCCCCGCCTGAGTCTAAAATTGAAAATGTTGTGGAGTAGAAGGTGGGGCCAGAGGGAGTTTGAGGACGTGAACTTTTTGGAAATTGGAGAGGAAACCACCACTTTACAAGCTTATCAACTTTCAAAGGGAACATCAGCCACTGGGTAAGGATTGTTTGCCCCAGAATTGGTGGCTCTAATAGGCCCTGTGGAGAAGGCAAATGAAAATTCATCACTCAGTAACCTCTAAGGAGAAAGTGTCCCTAATCAAGCCCTGAGAAGCAACCAGTAGCCATGCCCAGATCGCAACCCCTCCCCCATCACTCCCCCCTCAACCCCCCCACCCCCCGCAACAAGCCGCTACTTCACTAAGGACGTGGCTCTTGCTTATTTATCTTCCACCAGGCCACTATCTTCCCAAGGGAGTTTGGTCATAAGCATATGGGGGCAAGAGGATGGGCAAAAAGCTAGCTCACCTTGAAATCACTGTGGTTAGACCCAAAACTGAGCCTCCCCATGTTCTCCAGCAGGACATCCAGTTGGGCCCCTATTTTCCCCATCAAAAATAGTTTGTGTTTTGTGTTTCGTTCCAAAACACCCTGAAACACCTGTGGATAAGAGAAGCTGTGAGGGGAAGGGCTCAGCATCTAGCTCCTGGCCACCAAACAGGAAGCCACGTTAGGACACTTATTTGGAGGGCAAAGAGAATGTAGCCCATCTGTCAATTACCCATCCATTCTGGAGCCTGACCCTCAGTCAAAGTCTTTCTTGTCCCAGCTTATCCCTGGAGCCCCTGCAAATACGGGCAGGCAGTGGGAAAAGGTAGATAGGGGAACTTAAGACTTAAGGGTGCTTGGGAGGAGAGGAAAGTGGAGCTCACAAGATATCCTGGAATTAGGTTCCTACCCCGTCCACCATCACATAGGCACGGTCATGAACTCCATTGTTTGGCACCCAGAATTGTGCTGGCTCAAAAACAGCGTGGCTTAGATACGTCCGGTACAGCATAAAGCCATGGTCCTGGGTGCGGGAAAATGAGTACTTAGGGTAAACTGGGATAAAAATGATACCATGGGGAAGGTGTGGAACATAGGGGGTCTTTGACTATAGCTGTTGAGGAAGGTTGCCTTGCCCACCAGATGTGGGATTATGCTTTACCTGCTTGACAGCCTCAAAGGTCATTGGCAAGACTGAATGGATGGGCCCTTGGGGGCACAGGAGGTGCAGGAAATCCAACAAATTTCCATCCTATTAGAATAAGGGGGTGGTAAAAAAAAATAGAATAAGGGGGCAGTATCAGAATAAAAGGGAAGTTTCAGAATAGGGAGCAGGCTGAATAGAGGGCTATTTAGAGAATAATAGGATAGAATCAAGAGATAGGGAGGAGCTTACCAGGTATAGGGTCAATGGTCCAAGCATCATCTTGGGGCTGGGGGGAGGTAAAGGTCCCAAGGGAATTTCCTGGAACTGAGCCCAAATTCTCTCAGGAGCCATAGAAAAACCATACAATCCCTATACCAAGACCTTAGCACAGGGTTCTTAACCTGGGGTCCAGGGAAGGGCTTCGGGGGTCATAAAGATCCTGTAATTTTGCACATATTGTGTGTATCTCCCCAGGTAGTCCCATTGGGAAATGCTTCTATAGGATTCTCACAGGGCTGCGGTCTAGTCAGCCACCAGTGATTTCTGGGAACCCTTTACAAACAAGGCACTCTCTTCCCCCAAATGAATAAAAGCCTTCGGCGATTAATGAAGTGGTAGAGCACCTGGCTGATGACATTTCGAAGAGCAAAAAGCTTAGGTGTAGCGTCCCCTGCTTCAGATATTGGTGCATCATAGTCATAGCTGGTAGTAATTGGAAGGAAGCGCCGCTTCTCATCAGCACCTGTTGCCATCAGAGGGGGCCGTTGTGGCCATATCCAGCTTCCTTCTAGATAATCCTAATCCACCCAGCCCTCAGATTCTAATTCCTTGCTCCGCCCCTGCTTCCACCACCGAGACCATCTGGACTCACCATTCCAGTATCCAAAGTTGGTACCTCCATGAAACATATACCTGAAGTAGGGAAAGGTGGAGGGAAAGGCACAAACTGACCCACGGAATCTTAACTTTCATCCCCAAAACCCAGTTACAGATTCATGTTGACCCCAATGTCTCCAGTTACATGTTCACACTGGCTCCCAACTTCAGCATGCTCTCTAGTCCTTTGGCTACAGCTGTAATGGAGCGTGTGGAGTGATTCTGGCCCCAGTAATCCAGCCAGCCTGTGTAGTACTCAGAGTTCACCTAGTGGGAAGTGATAGGAGCCATAAGCAAGATGGAGACCTAAGCTTGACCCACCCCCAACCTTGACTCTTGCCTTGACTGCCCTCCCCTCTGGCTTCTCACCAACGGCCCGTGGGGTTCATACTCCCTTTGCAGGGCAAAGATTTGGGTCGCGTTTTCAGCTACAGAAAGGAGGCACAGGTGAAAAAAAAACATCAGAGAGGAGGTGCCCCTTCCCCAGACTCCACTCCCAACCCTTGCTCAGGAGACCTGGGCCAAAATCTACAGTGGTATAGAGTCCCTCCAGGGAGCCACATGTGAGTCCTTCTGGCCCATCTGTGGTGAAGAGCAAAATCTTCTCTCCTAGCAGTGCACGGAAGAGCCCAGCCAGGTGCCTCATGTAGCCAAAGTCGCAGGCCCTATAGCTACCATATTCATTCTCCACCTGCCAGGGGAAAGGAAAAAGTGGAACTCAGCCGTGAGGTGGAGAAGGTTAAGGACCCCTTGGCTCCTCCTTCCCCTTGCCCAGTCAACACTCCTCTTGTACCTGAATGCTAATGATGTTGCCCCCATTGTGGTAGAGCCATGGATATATCTTGGGCAGCAAGACCTTGAACCAGGAGTCCACTGCAGCAAGGAAGTCTAAAGGAAGGAGCAGTGGCTCTGCTCATGAGGGCACCGCCACCTCTGCAATCCCCACCCCTAGCATCAACGCTAGCAACTTCATTCAGTGCAGCCGGAACTCCGGGCTGAAGTTTGCATCCCACTTGCCCACAACTAAATGTGGGGGGCAGAGGCTCTTGTGAGAAGAAGCCCTCAACCCTAAGCACTTGTATATCTTATCTACACAGCAAGGAAATTTGAGCACAGGAACACTTAAAGCGGTGTTTCTTGTAAATTTAGTTTTTAACTCTATGAAAAATGTTAAACACATCTTGGGAGCTACTATTATGTAATCAATGGACACTTGAGATTGCAATGAAGCAGCATGGGAATTCACAGTAACGTAAAGTGTCAGACCTGCACCTTGACGGACTCTGACAGGCCAGGTGATTTAAGTCATCAATCAAAAGATCATTATATCGGGTATCATGCCTTAAATTCTCAGCTGCTGTTTGTGATTTGTGTTGCTCCTACTAGGCTTCATGAATGTCATTACCTTTGCCTGACACTTTCTCCCCACCCTCCTTTACCTAGCCAACTCCAACTCAGTCTTCAGGCCTTATATTTCACTTCCTCAAGAAAGCCTTCGATATCCTAGATCAGGGTATATCTCCGTTACATGCTCTCATATCACTTCATACTTCTTTTTCAAGCACATAACCAATTATAATTAAGCATTTATTTCTATAAATTGTTTCCTGTTGGTCACACCCCTAGTGAGCAGGAACTTTGTCAGGTTCATTTGCTTGGTCCCTATCATTGAGGACAATGCCTAGCAGATAGCAGATTCTCAAAGGTGAATTTGATGAAAAGTATTTTGGAGGATATTTCTGTATTCTTAAAAGATTTAATTCCTTTGTATATTTAGTGTTCTGTATAAAGGAGGCCCAGGTTTTATTGCCTTCTTTAATCCAAGCATACATTAAATTTCATTCAACAAGGGTATTTATGGGTGGTGACTAAGCGCCAAGCACTGTTCTAGGTGTTAGGGATCTAGAACAAAATAGACAAAAATCTCTGCCTTTGTGGAATTACCTTTCCAGTGAGAGAAGCAGATAATAAATTAAACAGGCAAATTACATAGTGGGCTAATGCCAAGGAGAAAAAGTAAAGCAGGGAAGGAAGATAAAAAATGGTGCAAATGGGGGAGCTCAAATTTTAGAGGGTGGCCCAGGGGAGGCCTCACTGTGAAGATGATTCTGCAAGAAGCCCTGGTGGGTGTGAAGAACAGCAAGAGGCCAGTGTGAACAGTGGGAAGAGTAGGTGTCAGGGAGGTGACTGAGCCAATTAGGTAGGACCTAGGAGAGCACCTTAAGGAATCTATGGTTCGTATCCTGAATGAGATGAGAAGCTGTTGGAGAGGTTTAAGCAGAGGAATGACATGATCTGATACACAGTTAAACATATTTTAACAGGATCGCACTAGTTGCTCTATTGAGAACAGACTACACAGGGAAAGAGCAAAGAAGGGAAACCATTTAGGAAGCTATTAAAATAATCCAGCTGAGAGAGGCGGTGGCAGTGGAGGTGATGAAAAGTAGTTGAAGTCAATATATTTTGAGGGTAAAGAACACAGATTTTTCTGATGGATTGAATGCAGGGTATGAGAGAAAGACATGAAGAATTATACCATAGTGTTTAGTCTGATAAGTTGGGAAACAGATTTGCCATTAACTGAGACAGGGAGACTGTAGTAGAATAGGTGGTTTGGGAGGCCATAACAAGAGCTTAGTTATATCATTACAACTTTTAGATCTCCAAATGCAGAAGTCAAGCAGGCGGCTGGATATATGTATTTGGGAAGGTCCGGGAGATAAACATATTTCAGAGTCACTAGCTATCAGATGAAATTTATTTATTTATTTTTTAAAGATTTTATTTATTTATGTTCAGAGAGATGGGAAGGGCAGGAGGAAGAGAGAGAGAGAAAAACATCAATGTGTGAGAGACACGTCGACCAGTTGCCTCTCGCACGCCCCCAACCAGGGACCTGGCCGGCAACCTGGGCATGTGCCCTGACTGGGAAACAAACTGGCAACCTTTTGGTTCTCAGGCCAGCGCTCAATCAGGGCGCTATCAAATGGAATTTAAAGCCCTACAAATGGATGAGATCATCCAGGGCGTGAACATAGAAAAGAGAAACATCCAAACACTGAGCCCTGAAACACTCAAGCATTTAGCAGAGTCTGAGGAGTGGTCGGAAAGAATGTGGAAGCCGAGAGGAAAACGTAGTTCAAAGGAGAGTGATCAACGGTGCTGAATGCTGCTGATTGGTCAAGGAGGATGAGGCCTGAGAAATCACCATGGAGTTAACAATAAAGGGGACACTGGTTTTCTTGAGAAAAACAGATTGCATGTTGGTGTTCCATCAATACTTTACCTTTTAAATATATTTCATAGTCAGCCTAAGGGGCATAAAACTCTCCAGTACCCTACGAAGTGGAACAGCACCCAGAGAGTCCTCAGCAGATAGAAAGTGTTTACCAGAGTGACCTTTCTAAAAGGTGGAAGTCAGATAAAATTATTCCCTTGCTCCAATGACTTCCTATTTGCACCTGAAATGAAACCCAAACTCCTGAAATACTGGGCATCTCAGAGCTTAATCTTGAGTTCTCATTTTTTCCCTACACTCTTTCCCCCGGTGATTGATGTCTCAGTAGCCATAAATTTAAGTGCCATCTTTAGACTGGTAATTCCAAAATTTAACTCAGACCTCCCCATAAGCTCCACACTCACATATTCTATTGCTTACTGAATATCCTCACTTGAGTTAGAAATGATAAAAATTGTACTATTTTCTCCCCAAAAGTTGTTTCTTTGTCACTCCCTGTCTTCTCTATCTTCTCCCCGTCAGTAAATAGCACCACCATCTTGACTGGCCAGAAACTTCATTCCTTTCTTTCCAGATCCTACTAACACTCTCCCTACCCCTACCCTTTCCATCAAAATTTATCAATACGTCCTGGGGATTTTATCTCCAATCTATATCTCAATTCTGCTCTTTTCTTTCCATTTCCCCCACCACAACCTTAGTCCAGGCTTAGTCTCCCAATTGGTTTCTTCGCTGTCATTCTTACTCCCCCTCCCCTCCCTCTATTCTCCACACCCAGGCTAAAGTAATCTGAAAACAAATCCAGTCATGTCACACCTCTGGTTAAACTCAAAGACTTTCCACTGTGCTAAGAATAAAATGCAAGCCCCCTACAATGGCCTACAAGATCCTGCATCAATAGTCACTATCTATCTCTAATTTTACATCGTACCATTCTCTCCCTTACTCACTGTGCTCCCGCCACACTGGCCTCAACCATGCCATGTTCTTTGCCATCTCTGGGCCTTAGAATATACCATCCCCTCTACCTGGTTGTTCTCACCACTCTTCGTAAGAACAGAGCTTTTCCTTCCCTACAGTCAACTGAATGTCATCTTTTCAGAAAAGTATTTCCTGACTTCCCTACCTAAAAGAGGCCCTCTCTATTATTCAGTATCCCAACTCCTTGTCTATTTTCTCATGTGGTATTTTTACATCTTGCAATATTACAGGTTTGGGCTTCTTTAAAAATCTGTTTCTTCCACTATATTATAAGGTCCATTGCAAAGGGACTGGATCTGTCTGTTTCCCCAGTTTCTGGCATTCTGCTGGACATGAAGAAAACACTCAATATGATCTCCAATTTGGGGATGGTCTCTTCTCTTTGGGATACCCAAGTGACCCATTTGTCATTGTTGTTTGCTTTTTTTCCGTGTTAATTTTTTTTTGTCTCAGCTTACCTGGATCTGAGGTTCTCAGATGAATATTAGGTTTACGAAGCAACCAGGCTGGGAGACCCCCCTGAGACAAACATAAAGACAACAAAGAAGCATGTGGGTTTTGTTGCCTGAGAAGTTAAATACAGTGCTGAAAGTGGCCCTAGGGTGCGGGCAGAAGGGAGTAGCCTAGGAACCCCCACATGGGTGGCTTTGGTTCTATCCCTTCTCCAACTAACTCACCATCTCCCACTCTGCACAGATGTAAGGTCCTGGTCTCAGTATGACCAACAGGTTTGCTAAAGATGCCTCATTCAGAAATGCAATGAGATCCCGGCTGCCATTAAAGTTATAGACCCCAGGCTCTGGCTCATGGTAGTTCCAGGGCACATAACTGAGAAAGGAAGAGGTTAACAGGCCCAAGGCGGGCATGGGCAGATGCCGAGGAGGGTATGAGCTCCTGACCTTGCAGGGAATCTCCAGGAAGGAGGTCCTGAACCAACCTTGCCCATCCTTTGCCTGGAAGTCCTGGAACTCTACCCCCCCCACTCCCCGACCCCCCCCCCCCCGCCCCACCACACACACGTCATACCCAGCCTTTCTTCCTATCCCGATCTCCTTTATAAGGGGGTTGTAGGAAGAGTAAATCCCACCCCGATCCTGAGCCCTTCTTACAACTGTACGGCGTTGAGGCCACTCATTTTCATCTTGGAAAGTCGGTCTGCCCAAAGCACCCGCGGTACCCGAAAGTAGTGAAGGCTGCCAGACACGTAGCGGAACGGAGTCCCGTCCAGGAGGAATCTATCATGGTCCCGATCTACTACGAACGACCGAGTGTCTACCTGCAAAGGGAGAGACCGTCTTCAGTACAGGTCTGGAGGAGGGACAGGAGCCGGGGCGGGGGTGGGGGCGTCGGCGTCTGCCTAGGGCAAAAGAGATGGACCTAGCTCTGCCCAGTGTTTTGTTATTTTTCACTTTCTCTCCTACGCCTCACCGCAGACTAGTCCAATCCTCTTATCTTTTTACCTGGGGCGGCGGCGGCAGCAGCAGCAGCAGCAGCAACAGCAAGGACGGAAGACAGAGCGGCTTCTTGGGAGTCATGGCGCTTAGACGGAGGTCCGACTGTCACGTGGCGGATTCTTGGGAGGAAACCTCAACGAGCAAGGAGGGGCGGAGACCACCTCAAGTTGCCAAGCAATAGCTAGCCGGGACTCCCGCTACTCTACTAGTTTGTAAAATCTCCTACATATTGAACCAACTTTATAAGCGTCACCTGCGAGCTTGTTAGAATTGCAGTCTCAGGTCCTACCTCAGACTTACAGAATCAGAATTTGTATTTTAACCAGATTCCCAGGCGGTTGTAAACACATTCAAGATTGAGACAGTGCTCTACTAGACTGAGCTCCCTAAGGGCTGGAAGCGTCTTGTCCATCTTGAATCCTCAACCTCTAGCACAGGGCCCACACATAGCAGGTTAAATCTAGATGACTGTCAGAACCAGGGGAGCTAAAACAGGTTCAGAACCGAGGGAAACTGTAGGAAGATCATCCCAGTCAGGTGTCAGGGAGGCAGTGGGCGGGGGGGGGGGGGGAGGGGGCGTAGATTACAAAAGGGATATTTTTCCTGGAGAGCCCTATTTCAAGCACCACCCAGGACATTCCATCTTCTTTGGGTGTGCGCTCCTTTCCAGTTTATCCCTGCCTGTCTGGACAAAGAGACGTCAAGAACAGCAGCTTGGTGCCAAGGCTTGGAATCTGTGAATTTCTATTACTCCTACCTTCACAGTCCCAAGTCTGGGATGTGAGGACCAGGGTAATAATAACAGCTCTGTTTGACACTTACTGAGAGCTATGCGTCAGATATTTTGCTAGTCACTTCACATATCATTTAGTCTTCAAACAACTCCATAAGGTAGATAATTATCATTTGCATTTTACAGATGAGGAAATTGAGGAACAGAAACATTAAGTAGCCTGTTCAAGGTCACATAACTAGTTTAGTAGAGTTGGGATTTGAACTACGCAGTCTGGCCTTATGGTTCATGCACTTAACTCTAGGTACTAAGCTACCTATTTTATAGATACGAAAAGTGAGGTTAAATAACTTGTTCGACCTCACACACCTAGTAGGCTATTACTAACGACAAGATTTAGACCCTAGTCTGCTTCAAGAGCTTGAGCTCTTAATCAGCGAGATAGGGTTGTACTGATCAGAGCTCCAGGAGTCCAGGTGGCCAGCACCCACCCCTCTCTGCAACCCGGCCCCCCATCCACCCAGCGCGCCGGAGGTGTGAGGCCTCCTACCTCCGGCATTGGGAAATGGAGGTCCTGGGGGCCTCGGGCCGAGCCCGGCTTTGCTCCCCCCTGGCGTAAGTGCTTGCGTCCTGACCCCTACTGAAGGCCGGTGTGGAACCCTCACTCGGGTCCCCGAACCCGTCCTCCAGTAGGCCTAACCCGTCCCCGATCTGTCACCTCTGCGCCCCTACATCCTCTGGACGCCAGGCGGTTGCTAGGATACTGCGGGCTGCTACGCAGGCGCGGAATGATGACACAAGCACTATTTCCGGTCCCTGACGCTTCCCTCCTACCCGAGCCAGGTCAGTGCGGAACCTGGGCAAGTTTACCCGGGGTGTACCTTCCGAGGCCGGGGGTGGGCTCTGCAAGGGATGGGTCCGAGCCTCGCATCCCCGGGAACTACCCTGTTCCCTGCATTCGCGGCCCGATGGGCGTGAGAGCCGGGGCCGCCCAAAGGAGTGCTGGTGGCGGAGGAAGCGGTCTGGTAGTTGCTGCGTGGCCTGAGGCTTTAAGGCACCTGATCCCAGCCTTCTGGGAGATGGTATCTCCAAGGCCCGTTTTCTCTAGATTCCGAGAGCTGGGCCTGAGCTCTCCACATTAGTCTTTCAGGGGTTGTCTGAATTGTGCCCGACCCGCGATCCTGCCGTTCTTTTCCTTTAGCATGATCCGCTGGGCCCCGAGCGCATCGCCTGGGAGAGCCCACTCACCCTGGACGAACCGTTCGGCAGCCTCAGACCGTCCTTGAGGAGGATGACTGAGACATTATGGGCCACGCGCTGTGTATCTGCTCTCCGGGAACTGTCATCATTGACAATAAGCGCTACCTCTTCATCCAGAAACTGGGGGAGGGGTGAGTGTTTAGAAATCACTAGTCCCCAGGGTTATGGTGATTGAAGGACAGCAGTCTGCACATAATAGTGGCACAAAGGTTTTATTCTGTTAACCTATCTTTTAACTCACCTGACAGAGCCTAGTGGCATGCTAGTCAAGAAAGTAGATTCTGAAGCCAGGCCTCCTAATCCACCTTGTGTGACCTCGATAAGCCATGGTTTCTTCATTTGATTAATGGAGATAATTACTATCTTGTGTCACTGATGGAGCTGTGAGCATTAAATGAGATAATGCATATAAAGTGTCTCACCAGTGCCTGGTTCACAGCACTTTAATAAATGTTGACTATTCATTAATGTTTATTGAGCAACTATTATGTGCAGAGTACTGGGTTATGACCACAGGACCTCAAAGATTACTGTGTGCCAGCTCTTGAGCTCAAAATGTAATAATCTTCAGACTTCTCTTAAGAGTCACATCTTGGGAGGGTTTCTGCTAAATGGGAAAGACACCCCCCTGTTCTCCTCAGGAAATTCCTCTGGGTCCAAGCACTGTGGGAGATGACCATAGTCCTTCACTGACCCCTTTGGCCCACAGTGGGTTCAGCTATGTGGACCTAGTGGAGGGGTTACATGATGGACAATTCTACGCCCTGAAGCGAATCCTGTGTCACGAGCAGCAGGACCAGGAGGAGGCCCAACGAGAAGCAGACATGCATCACCTCTTCCATCACCCCAACATCCTTCACCTCGTGGCTTATTGTCTGAGGGAGCGGGGCACTAAACATGAGGCCTGGCTGCTGCTACCCTTCTTCAAGGTCAGAAAGTCTCCTGGCTGTGGAGACTATGTGAGCAGTCAAGTATGTTAGGAAGCAGAGATTATGTCCTGGGTTTGAGCACTTCAGATCTGGAGTTTAGAGGAATCCGAATGGGGCTGTAGGGTGTGGTGTGTGTGGTGAAAAGGTCGATAGGCTTTTGATATAGGGAAGGGACCAGACTCAGGGAGCAGAGGTTTGAAAAACAACTGTGGACATACTTGTGTTGCAGAGAGGTACACTGTGGAATGAAATAGAAAGGCTGAAAGACAAAGGCAACTTCTTGAATGAAGATCAAATCCTTCAGCTGCTGCTGGGTATCTGCAGAGGTCTCGAGGCCATTCATGCCCAGGGTTATGCCCACAGGTCAGTGGGAGGACCCTGTATACTTTCTGGGGCAGAAAGAAAGAACTCCATCAAGAGAAATGAGAGGTCTCTGCTCTCCTCCTAAGGAACAGCCCCCATGATCCTTTTTGCACCCCCGGACTCTAGCCTCCCTGTCCACGGATGCTCATGGGTCATGTTCACTTCCTGACAGGGACCTGAAGCCTACCAATATCTTGCTTGGAGATGAGGGGCAGCCGGTTTTAATGGACTTGGGTTCCATGAATCGAGCACGTATTCATGTGGAGGGCTCCCGCCAGGCTCTGGCCCTACAGGTAAGAGTCTCCAGGTCCCATTGCCCCCCTGTTCCCCATTCCTGCCCTCTTCTGGTGCATTCCCCATTTTTGCCACATGACCATAACCTGTGGCCCACTTTTGAGTTCTGGGGTCACTGTTCCAGGACTGGGCAGCCCAGCGGTGCACCATTTCCTACCGGGCCCCGGAGCTCTTCTCTGTACAGAGTCACTGTGTCATCGATGAGCGGACTGATGTCTGGGTGAGGAGCATGTGGATGGCAATCTGTGTGGGGAGGACTGCTGCTCTGTACCTACTAGGCAGTCGAGGAGCAGGCCTTTGGTTTCCAGTGCCCGGGGCCCCAGGAACCATGTATGTCCCCATCCCCCTCAACTTCCTTCCTGGCAACTGTCACTGACACTGTACTTCATTGCTCAGGAAGTGGTATAACGCTGCCCTTTGAACAGGGTTGATACAGCTAAGTGTCAAGGCTGAAGACAGTGGCTAAACAACGGGTGTAGAGGCCTCCAGCTACCTGGCAGTTTCTCTGGGCTCCGGTGGTGTCATATGGCTGAAGTCAGCTTAGTCCTTTCAGCTCACATAGTGTCCTTCCACTACAGAATTAAGAGGAGAGTCATTACCTCCATTGGTCCCCTTCCATGGAATAACAAAGTTATGCTCAGTCTCTAGGCTGTGTGCTATATGCTATGATGTTTGGAGAAGGCCCTTATGACATGGTGTTCCAGAAAGGTGACAGTGTGGCCCTGGCTGTACAGAATCAACTCAGCATCCCACAAAGCCCCAGGTGAGCAATAGAAGCGGCACCAAGTGCTTGCCTTGACATTACTGGAGGTTGAACGTCGGCATGGTGGATGGGTGCCCCTCAGTCACCCTGCGCCCCTCCCTCCACAGGCATTCTTCAGCATTGCGGCAGCTGCTGGCCTCTATGATGGCTGTGGACCCCCAGCAGCGCCCTCACATTCCCTTCCTCCTCAGTCAGCTGGAGGCACTGCAACCCCCAGCTCCAGGCCAGCACACTACCCAAATCTGAACGAACTAGTGGCCACGTTGAGGTGGCCCCTGTGCCTTGGAACAAGGCCTCTGTCCCTCACTGGAATCTCTGTCCTTTCTATCCAGACCTGCTCTTATATTTGGGGGCACAGGGGTTGGGAAGTCAGCTCAGTCTTCTATATCTGCTCTGTTCTCTTAACCCCAGAAAACTGGACAGGGAGCCTGACTTGGAGTGGGTGATGGTGGGGTATGGGGAAAGGGAAATAGAATATAGATAGAATATGGTAAATGCTCTGAGCAGGACTGCTGAACTTACATCATGGTTTGCCTCCAAATGTGGGAGCAGCAGAATCTATAAATAAAAGAATAAAGTGAAAGCGGCTTGGTGTGAATCTTAGTCTCATTGTTCCTGAAGTGAGAAAGGTGATGCAAGGGGCCCAAAGTCTGGTTGCCATTTCCACGGAATAGCCTGGAAAGAAGAGGGACTGGTGTGTCGAGTCAGGATGGCATGATTTCATCGTTCCACATCAGCAGGCAGTTCTCCTTACTTAAAATCTGGCTGGTTGGCAATGGGCAGTTCTTCTAGCTTGTCTTACTTAAAAACTTAAAGCTGCTCTGGCTTGAGTGGGCTTCTATGCCAAGACCTGGGAATAGGGTCCCCTAAAGGCCCATTCGACTCATTCTTCCTTCATTCCCAGGAGTTGGTAGCTTAGCAAGAGCAGCCCGCCCAGCTCGTTTGCCAGGCAAGGGCTTCTGGGTGGAGACACCTGAGAAAGCCTTGGGACAGCTACAAAACAGGTCTCCCAGCCTCAGCCTGGGGGCAAAGGGAGTAGAGGTGGCAGCCATTTTGGCCCAGTCTCTCCCAGATGGTTTTAGCTCACACATGGTTAATGATTAATGAGGTCAGTGTGGAGTGGCAGTATCCAGCTGCCACTTCCTGCCCACTGTGCTGAGTAAACAGGGGCCCTGCCTTTGCTGGGCCTAAAACCTGTTCCCCAGGGAAGGGCACTGCGTCCCTGAATCACAGGGAGGGGAGGCAAGGGCAGGGTTGGCGTCTCCTGCTCCTGAGAGTGAAGCTTCTTTCCCTCAACCCTGCCAACCCCCACACGCTGACGTCAGTGTGGGTCCTGGGGTGCCTATTAGCAAAGTTGAAATTTTCCCTAGGGCCCTGGCAAGAGGGCCCACCAGCTAGCACAGAGGCTGTGGCCAGAAAGAAAGCACCAACATAGGGGGATGACCTGACTTTAATGGCACAGCCCTAGGCCCCAGCAAAGCAGCAAGACTATCAGTAAGCTATGCAAAGCTGTTCGAGCAGTGACATAAACAACTCCGGGAGGTGGCCCTGTTCCCTCCCATCCCCCAAGCTTATGACTAGGCTCCATGCCAAGGAACTCTAGGGCAGCTCAGCCCCACTCCCAAGCCCTCATAACACAGAGGTGCCTGGGCCAAGCCTTGCTTCCTGAGTTGGTGAATGCAGAAGCAGCAGGAAGAACAGGGTACTAATCTAACTCAAATACATAAAAGGCTGGACTTACACTCCTACTTGGAAAGGAAGTGAAGACTCATGTGCTTCAATAGTTTGTGGCTGGACAGACAGGTCCAGGATTCAGTCCCTTAGGATCTCACATCAAGGTCCATGGGGTCATGTTTCCTGGGCCTGGCAAGGGCTCCTTGGCAGGTCTCACCTTCATCCATAAAATGGAAAAGGGTCATGAGCAGCAATAGTGAGGACAGCAGCAGAAGCAGCAGCACAAAGAAGGCAGGAGAAGCTCAAGTACTCACAGAGGGAACAAGAAACCGTGCAAGGAAACTGTTTATTTCGAAAGGATTTTGCAATAAACATAATGAGTAGGTTCCAGGCAGTTGGTCTATTCTTCTCCCTCATCCTCATCCTCATAGGAGTCGATGCCTACTTCCTCATAATCCTTCTCCAGGGCAGCCATATCCTCCCGGGCCTCAGAGAACTCACCCTCCTCCATGCCCTCTCCCACATACCAGTGCACAAATGCCCTCTTGGCATACATCAGGTCGAACTTGTGATCCAGACGGGCCCAAGCCTCAGCAATGGCGGTCGTGTTGCTCAGCATGCACACGGCACGCTGCACCTTGGCCAGGTCACCTCCAGGCACCACAGTGGGTGGCTGGTAGTTGATGCCAACCTTGAAGCCCGTGGGACACCAGTCCACGAATTGAATACTGCGCTTGGTCTTGATGGCAGCGATGGCAGCGTTGACATCCTTGGGCACCACATCTCCACGGTACAGGAGGCAGCAGGCCATGTATTTGCCGTGACGTGGATCACACTTCACCATCTGGTTGGCCGGCTCGAAGCAGGCATTGGTGATCTCCGCCACCGATAGCTGCTCATGATACGCCTTCTCTGCAGAGATGACTGGCGCATAGGTGGCCAGGGGGAAGTGGATCCGCGGGTAGGGCACCAGGTTGGTCTGGAACTCTGTCAGGTCCACATTGAGGGCCCCATCAAAGCGCAGGGAAGCTGTGATGGAGGAGACAATCTGGCTGATGAGGCGGTTAAGGTTGGTGTAGGTGGGCCGCTCGATGTCCAGGTTGCGGCGGCAGATGTCATAGATGGCTTCATTGTCCACCATGAAGGCACAGTCTGAGTGCTCCAGGGTGGTATGGGTAGTCAGGATGGAGTTGTAGGGCTCAACCACAGCTGTGGATACCTGGGGGGCTGGGTAGATGGAGAACTCCAGCTTGGATTTCTTGCCATAGTCAACAGAGAGCCGCTCCATTAGGAGCGAGGTGAAGCCGGAGCCGGTGCCCCCCCCAAAGCTGTGGAAGACCAGGAAGCCCTGAAGTCCTGTGCACTGGTCGGACTGAAAGGCAAGAGAGAGAAAGAGCAATGTAGGTGGGAAGGGGCCTGAGGAACTCTGTCTCTGGCTCCACAAAAGCTTAAATATCTCAGGAGCCAGGGCAAAGAATAATGAGTATTCCATAGCAGCAGCATGCTCTGGAGCATGTACAATTAGAGATGACACCCTGAAAAAGATCTGGAAAATGAAATGTTCCTGATTATTAGCAGCATCTCAAAAGTTCCCTCCCTCTCATGCCAGACTCACCAGCTTCCGGATCCGGTCCAGTACCGGGTCAATGATCTCCTTGCCAATGGTATAATGACCACGAGCATAGTTGTTTGCAGCATCCTCTTTCCCAGTGATGAGCTGTTCTGGGTGGAAGAGCTGCCGGTATGGGCCATTTCGGATCTCATCTGCAAGGGCATAAACCACATCATCAGAGCCCAAACCACAAGGCTGGGCTCAGCAGGGACCTCCCTCCCATTGTGGTAGCTGCAGACAGATATGTGGAAGAGCTCATCCTCCTGCCAGTCTGAGATACCAGTGTGTGAGAAACCCAGACCTGCTGCCCAGGCCAGCCTACGATTAGATTGCCTTCTTTAGGTTCAAACTGGGTGAGGCGTTTTCAGGGCCAGGAAAGCCAGATCTAGACACCACTTCTCCAGAAAGAAGCTTAGACTCATTCTCCACTCCCCTCAATGCCACCCCCTTCTTTCTCTCACCAATTACGGTGGGCTCCAAATCCACAAAAACTGCCCGGGGCACATGCTTTCCAGCTCCGGTTTCACAGAAGAAGGTGGTGAAGGAGTCATCTCCCCCACCAATGGTCTTGTCACTGGGCATCTGTCCATCAGGCTGAATTCCATGTTCCAGACAGTAGAGTTCCCAGCAGGCATTGCCCATCTGGACACCTGCCTGCCCCACATGGACTGAGATGCATTCACGCTAAAGGATAAAGAGAGGGGACACAGCATAAGCCCCACATCCATACGTCCTCACTTCATAAACCTCTCTCCCACCCTATCAGATACTAGCTAGGATGACTCAATTGGCAAAAGTGGAGGCATGGGGCTGGACAGAGGTCAGAAAAACCGGCAGCCAGCCCGGGCTCCCTTGAGTTAGGACTCCCCAACTAGAGGCACCCAGTAGGGCAGGCCAGCCCCTTAGCCTACTTCTCCATGGAGACTTTGTCAAATAAGAGCTGTGGCTCCACATGACCTTGCCACATTCATAAGATACTTGGGGAGGATGAAGAGGGCAAGTGCATATGAGACCAGCAGACACTGCAGTAAACTGAGACAAGGACAAGCAACTCTTCAGCTGTTCCCTATTCCTGCTCCCACAAAACCAGCTTCTCAAGAGCTTGAGAAAAGACAGGTTTTCCAGACCTGTGAGTTTATAGCGAGAGACCACTACTCAATTTAACTCTTTGCTTTGAGGATGAACAGCTAGAATTTCATATAACCCTCTCCCCTGTTCTTTTCTGTGGGCTACAGAGGTATCTCAGCCTTCTAGTCTGGCATCAGCTGATCACAGTGCCATCAGGATGCCCTCTCCCCCCACCTTTAAATCCCATCTGGCTCTGGAGATCAATCCCATCTGGCTGGCTCCTCTTCCTACCTCTATCCCCCCTCCCCCCACCAAGAAAAACAGCGATTATGCTGGTGAGCGCAGAGGGCACGTGTGGGCAATAAGGGCTGTGAGCACTGGGGCGGTCGCTGCCCTAGGCTAGTCCGTGCCAGTCTGAAAGTAACCCCTGAAGCGCCAAAGTGGTGCGGCGCGTTCCCTGACCAACACCGAAATGGCGGGGTGACGGCTTCCAAATACTCAGAAAAGAAAGCGGAACCTGCGGTGAGGCCCCAGAGGTAACCCGCCTTGCCCCGAGCAGGATGAGTGCCATCCTGCACCCCGGCCCTGTATTCGCCCCTCTTCTAGATTCTTTCTAATTACATCCCAGCGGAAAGCGGGGATTGGATTTCGGCCCCCGTTCCTGGGCTATAAATACCACCCCCTACACACACCTTTTTCCCCTCCCCCCAACCTGGCCTCGGCCCGCGCTCCCGCTTGGCGACAGCTGTCTCTGCCCGTCCGCGCAACCGGGCTCATGCTGGAGAGGGGCTGGCCCGCCTCACGAGACCGAACCCCATTCCTGGCTCAGAAGCGGGGTGCTGAGTCACTGTGTAGGGAGGCTGTGGGTAGGAGGGATAAACCCAGTCGGAAGAAAAGGGGATGCTGGACCAAGTAACTTGACCCGCTTCCACCTTCTTGTGCCAAGCATGTGTTCGGTCAGTTCCAGTGACGGGTGTGGGGGAGACTGGCGGCGAGGGGAGCCAAGTGGGTCTCCTTCTCCCGAGGAAACTGGGCGCAGGACCGCGTGACGCCCCTCAGGCGGATTAGGGCACAAATACTTGGTGGAGCAGGAGGGGATCTCCAGGAGGGCTCCTCTCTGCTAATGACGTGTCCCGTTCCACACACCCCCCCTTCCCCAGCCTTCGAAGTGGACAACACAGCTCGGCCAAAGTCAGTAGGACGGGGTGGGGGTGGGGGTAATGCAAACACCACTGCACCTCCTCGAGACCCGGAACGCCAGATGGAAGTCCCCGAGCATCTCGAGAGGGAGCGTCCCTGAAGGAGAGAGGCAATGAGGGGACCAACAAGAACACGGGGGTGCCGCACTCACCATGGTGAGTCCGGGCGGTGGGTCTCACGTAGAGTCGGGGTGACGGGTCTCAGTGAGAAGTGCGCTAGCTGCACTGCCGCACCGCTCTTATATGCGGAGGTGGGGCCGCGCGCTCCGCTCGCCCACTAGAGGCTGAGCGACTCGGAGGCCACGCCCCCCGAGGGGTAGGCGTCCCTGAGAGGTGGGGCCAGGACCGGTCCCCTCCCCCACACGCTGTGCCGGGGTCCCTCACCTGTCCGACGTGCGTTAAGTGTAGCAGCCCAGGCTTTATACCCTCATCATTGGTTTTGAGCCGACATTCCGGGCTCTCGAGCTCAGCTGCAGGTACGCAAGGCGTGGTGCCAGAGCGCGCCTCGCCTGCGTCTGCGTCATGGGGGTGCCGGACGCCCAGGTGTTCTGACTTAGGCCGGATGCCATAGAGGCTGTTCTTCCGAGGTGGCTGCAGCCGGCTTTCGCCGATGCCCTCTCTGCCTCGCCTCGCTGGAGGCTCCAACAGGCTGCCTGGCTCTGGCCAGTCCTCGAGGAACCCCTTGCGGCTGCTCGCCGCCTGCCGGTCCCCAGGCAGGACGGCTGGCCTTCGCCAACGCCTGTGGGCGGTCGAGGACCGCGAGCTGCATAGCCTGAGCCCCAGCGTGCCGATTCCTTAGAATACCCCGCCGGGCTGAGCCCCGCAGTCTGTCTGCGAGGGCGGACCGGGAGAATCTGTCGCGGCTTGGCCGCTGCCCTACGGACAGTGGCCTCGTCATCAGCGCCGTCACTATTAGTGAGCCCTTGCCACTACCACCTGCCCGCTTTCCTGTTGCCCTAACCGCTGGAGCTCTGGCCTGAAGTTCTTATGACCTGGATTCTCATCCTGTCTTATATGACCTTGGGCAAGTGATTTAACGTCATTGAGTCCTTGGCTTCTTCATTGGTGAAAAGGAGATGATTCCACCCTGAAAGCATTGTTGTGACGTATCCAAATGTTTGTTGACGTTGGAAAGGGAAAAAGGAAATGAAGATTCTGATATCATGGCCGATGTTGACTTTCATATCCTCTTCTGTCCCTCAGCCATGGGCAGAATCTAAGACCTGCATCTTAACACCTTCAGCACACAGGTGAAGGAAGTATTCCTTCTGTTTCATTTTCATTTTTGGCAAGAATCAGCTTTTCAATCTGCTTCTGTTTTTACCTTACAATTTCTAGCCATCTCCCTTCGCTGGGGAAATTCATCAGGAAGTGCACCTTGGGCCCATTGACACACCCTTAAGAAACCTGTCTCCCAGGGTAGTCACTTGGAAAGGACTCACTTGCTTCTCCTACCATAGTTTTTCCCAGGGCCAGGGCTATCTGACAACACAACACAGTAGGATAAAATAACTAGTATGGCAACTTTCTATAAACAAAATAGCTAATCGACACCTTACTTAGGCAAGGCATGGAAAGGAATACAGTGAAATATGACAAGGTCTCTCTTCCCAGTGGACTTGCCATCTGGTTGGGAGAACAAGACTCATTCATAAAAAAAGAAAACTGACAAGGGCGTAGAGTGAGGCTGCTTTGGGAAATGGGGTCATGGTCTCTACAGAGCAAGAACTCTTGGTGACAACAGAACACATGGCCTCTTGCAGACCTTACCTGGCTCTCTCTTCCCCATGTGCACCCTCACCCCAGCAAAATGTGTATCGAACAAGATTTTCACTTAGGCAAAACCCTAAACCTCTTTGCCTTTCAGATTCAGGTTCTTCATTTGTAAAACTGGGATAACTTCAGATTTTGAGGACCAGATGAATTTAGGAACGTATACAGACATAGCAAAGCACTGTAAGCAGCTATCTGGATTCTTAGAGCATTTTATTCATTTATTTTAGTGTGTGTAGCATATCAAGCTACATTTATTTGTGTACATTTCCATCTTACTACATAGCACACTTGTTGAAGGTAAGGACTGTGTCTTATTTATCTTTGTGCCCCTAGTTTCTAACATGGTGCTTAGCACATGGTAGGAATTTGCTAAGTGTGGGTCAGATTAATTGTTTCATTTTAGAGATGGGACTAAAATTAGGATAGAAATCTAAGAAGCCAATAGTTACAAATTGGCAGCCTGGAGGCCAAATTTCGCCTCAGAAAAATTTTGTTTGGCCCTCACAGTGGTAGCTCCTGTAACATTTAGAATATGGGGGTGGGGGGGATCAGGAATTGTTTTTGTGTTGGAGCATATCCAAGACCACCCCCTGTGTTAGGAGATTAGCTAGAAGGACTCAAAGGATTCGGCATAAAATTATACTCACAACTGATGTTTATTATAGCAATGTAGGAAGGATACATAGCTGAGTTGTAAGGGGAAAGGACAGAAGGGGAGTCTGGAGGAATCTATGCCCTCTTCCTCCCAGAAGAGCTCACAAAGGGTATTCTTCCTCCAGAATGAAAATGGGGTGACGTTTCCCTGCAGTGTTTCTGCCCAAGAAAGCTGATTAGAGTCTCCAAACCCAAGGTTTTTACTGAGTGCTGGTCACATAGACATCTCTGCCTAACACATACTAAAATTCCAGGCTCCTAGAAGAAAAGCAGGTGTTCAGCATAAACTGTATCATTTACATTAACAATCTAGGTACAGCAAACCATCACTGTCAGTTAACTGCTGACTGGGAACATCTCAAGAGCCAAGTTCCCATATGCCAGCCAAGTGCCAACCTTATAAGCAGGCCTTTCTAAGGATAGCAATGTCAGGCCTGCTATGTCGATTCTTTTCTGCACAATCATAAAAATGCAGATTTCTAGCTTTTACTGAAAAGAACTGGAATGTCTGGCCATACTAGGTTTGCATTCCCATTTAGCAACAGTGGTAGGCAGAATAATAGCCCTCCAAAGAGATCCATATCCTAATCACCAGAATCTGTGACTATGTTACCTTACATGGCAAAGGCTTTGCAGATATGATTAAGGTAAAGATCTTGAGCCCTGGCTGGTGTGGCTCAGTGGATTGAGTTCCAGCCTGTGAACTGAAGGAAGGATCACTGGTTCGATTCCCAGTCAGGGCAAATGCCTACGTTGTAGGTCCCCAGTTGGGGGCATGCGAGAAGCAAGCATTCAGTGTATCTCTCATGCATCGATATTTCCTTCCCTCTCTTTCTTACTCCCTTCCCTTTGCTTTAAAAATAAATTTAAAAATCGTTTTAGAAAAGATCTTGAGATGTGGAAATAATTCTGGATTTTCTGGGTGGGCTCAATGCAATCACAAGTGTTCTTATAAGAGGAAGAGGGAGGCAGGAGGGTCAGCGTCAAGGCAGGAGAGGTCAGAAGCAAAGATCAGAGTGATCTGATTGTTGGGTTTCAGAATGGAAGGGAGCCATGACTGGAAAAATCGAGGAACAGACAGATTATTCTCTAGAGTCTCTAGAACAGCGGTTCTCAACCTGTAGGTCGCAACTCCTTTGGGGGTCGAATGACCGTTTCACAGGGGTCGCCTAAGACCATCGGAAAACATATATAATTACATATTGTTTTTGTGATTTATCACTATGCTTTAATTATGTTCAATTTGTAACAATGAAAATACATCCTGCATATCAGATATTTACATTACAATTCATAACAGTAGCAAAATTACAGTTATGAAGTAGCAACAAAAATAATATTATGGTTGGGGGTCACCACAACATGAGGAACTGTATTAAGGGTCGCGTCATTAGGAAGATTGAGAACCACTGCTCTAGAAGGAGGCAATCCTGATAACATCTTGAATTTAGCCCCTTAAAACCGACTTGGACATCTGGTCTCTGAAACTGTAAGATAATAAATTTGTGTTATTTTAAGCTACAAAATTTGTAGCAATTTGTTACAACAGCAATAGGAAGCTAATATGGCAACAAATGGAGCTGGGTGGTTGCTACTTTATGGCAGGCAACGAGCGCTCCAGTTCACTCAGAAACAGCATTTTGTGTCTCCCTGACCCAGAAGACAAGTGTCTGTTACCATTTAACATCATATGCTCAACCTACGTTACACTGTTATGGTGCCCTGGCCCAGGTAGCAAGGAGTTTACAATCCTTGAGGAGGCCTTCTGGCAGGGAAAATGGAGGAGACAAGGGTGCAGGGAGAAATACCCAAGGCATGTAAGTGAAATGCGGACTCTGCTTCTGATTTTGTGTGTGTACACATGTGCGCACACAGGTGACTGAGTGTGTATATCCTCAGGATATATATGAATGCCTCTGATTGAGGGCCATAAGCACTGGGTGGGTGTGCAGACTAAGAACTTTTAGACATTCACATACATGAATCTAGAAGATGATTCCAGGCACTTCTTCACTCTTCCAATTAAATCATCTACTCTACATGGATGTCCAGCAAGCCACACTCTCTTTGGGTCTCTGTCCCTCTTTCCCTTGCTCATTGTTATCTCTGTCTTCTCTAACTTCTTCCAAGGATCTCACACCTCCACCTTGGAACAGTGCAACAAGGTCGCTGAAATTTCCAATGACTCACTGACTTCATCTGGGAGAGGTGGAGCTGAGCCTTAGTGCACATCCTTCTGTTTTTTTTCAGACTGGGACATCTACCAGCTGTCCTCCCCATTGTGCAACCTTTCTAAAGGGATATCTCCTCGTCTGCTCTCCTCCCCACTCTCTCTGCAAGCGTGGTTCGCATGCTCCACTGAGATGCTCTTGCCAACTTCTCTAGTGACCTCCACCTTGCCAAAGCCAAAGGTCACATCTCTATCTTCACCTTTCTCAGCCCCTCAGCTGTGTTTGACATGGTTGATCCTTCCTTCCTCCTTGAATCACCTCCTTCTTGGCTTCAATGGCAGCCTCTTCTCCTGTTTTTTTGTTCTGGCCGCTCCTTCTTGGTGATCTTTGATGGCTTATTTCTAAAAGGAATTCCCATTGCTCAGTCCCAGGCTCTCTCTTTCCTTTGTTTTTGTCCCTGAAAAAGCAACTGTTGAAGGTGGGTGATGAATACATAGGGCTTATTATATTATCTCTACTTTAAGTGTATTTTAAAATGTCCTTAATAAGATTTTGTTAACATTTCTAGGGTTATCTAAAAAGGAAAAAGCCTAGATTACATACATTCCCAAACCATTGTGAAAGAATGGAATAAAAATAAAGAAATACCACCTATATGCTGACAACTCTCAAATTTGTATCTCCATTTTGAACCTCTTCTCAGAACTTCAGACTTATGTGACTTTTTGCCTTCTTTACATCAACATTTGAAAGTGTGTTAGACATCTCAAAGTAGAACTCTCAATACCTCACCCTGCTCCCTGCCAAGCCTGCTTCTGTCCTAGGCTGATGGGTCTGAGTGAACAGTATCACCTTCCACCCACATGCCTAAGTTAAAAGCCTAAGATCATCAGGCATTCCTCTCTTTCCCTCTCTTCTTCTCCTCTTTTATTAGTTAGAATTTTTTTCTTTGGCTGCACATAATGGAAAACCTAACTAACAGCAGCTTAAACAATGAGGATATTTATTATCCCACAAGAAATCCGAGTGTAGGGCGGCTCCAGGGTTGACTCAGTGATGTCATCAGTAACTCCGGTATTTCCAGCTTTTGGCTCTGGCATCCTCAGTGAGCTGGTGACATCTTCCCTCATGATCACAAGATGCCTGCCGCAGCTCCAAGTATCGCGTCTTCATTCAACACTCTCCTAAGACAGGAAAGGGCGGTTTCCTCCCACGTCTCTTTTTATCAGGGAGAAAAACCTTTCCTTAAAGCACTCTTGCAGACTTCCCCTTACATCTCACTAGCCCTATGCCTAAACCAGTCACTGAAGGAGGGACTAGAATGACCATGAATGGTTTAAACTGCTTTATACTCACCTCTAGGTCTGAGGAAAGGCCATATTCCTTGAGCAAGTGGAAGAGTAAGTAATTAAATAAAATTAGGACCCTGCCAGCAAAGAAGTGGAGGCAGGGGCAGGTAAGACTGTTGGGTAAGTCTGCCACACACACATTAACATGTCTTATTACTTTGAACTCAGCTATTAATACTTCCTACCATCCCCACTCCTGTCCCAGCCTATATCCCCTCGTTTCTGGATGCTTACAGTAGCAGCCTCTTAACCGGTGTTTTACTTCTGCTCTTGAACCCCTATAATGCAGTCTCCACACAGCAGCTGCAATTATCTCTCCAGGACACAAACTAGGCAATGATGCTTGTTTAAATGTCCCATCACACTAGTAATAAAAGCTATTCTCCTTCCAACCTATTCCCTTTACCTCTGTGACCTCGTCTTGTATAGCTCTCTCCTTCCCTCACTCTGTTTCCTTGAACACGTGGGGCTCGCTCCTACCTGTGGACCTTTGCACTGACTTTTCTCTGCTTGGAGTCTCTTATCCAGATCCCGCCATGACTGATGCCTTGTCATTCAGTCTCAGTTCAAATGTCACCTTCTCAGCAGTAACCCCCACCTCCCATCTCTTTCTGTGCCATTACCTGATTTTGTTTTCTGCAAGTGTTTATTGCTCTTCAAAATTGTCTTCTTTATTTGTTATGTGTCTCCCCATGAAAATGTCAGTTCCTTAACAGCACAGATTCTTTGTCCACTGAGGTATCCCCGGTATCTGAAACAGTGCTTGGCACATAGCAAACACTCAATAAATATTTGTTGAAGGAATTAAGCATATTGACTACCTCTTATTTTATAACTTAGATACATTAATGTGCTTTAAAAATCTGTCTCTTTATTCTGTTTTACATAAGTCCTCTCCTCCCACCTGCCCTTAGGATAATTTTCTTTCCAGAGTTGGTGATATCTCGGTTGACTCAGAGTCCAATTGAGAGACCAGTTGGGAGAAGTTGAAGTGCTAGACAAGAGAGTTTTAGGCCCAGTGGGCCCTCTAGGCCCCAAATTCTTTCATCTGGATAATAATTACTCAGGGTGATTATTCCCGAGCTCTATGGCTTCATGGATCAACCCTGTAGAAGGCTGGGCTTCCTTACCTTTGAAGTGCTGTTTGGCTGTAACTTCTCTCCAGGGATCTTGGCCTCTTAGTTCCAGGTGGGAGAATGAAGACTTCAGTCCACAACCAAAACCAGAGTTAACCATATTGATATTCTGGGTCACTCCCTAGTATGTGGTGAGAAGGGCTCCAAAAAAACCCCTACCTCAAAATAACCCCCTGATTTGCCACACACAGTGACTAAAATTTCACAGTAGCAACTATTGGTTGGCCAAAAAGTTTATTTGGTTTTCTCCATCAAATGGCTGTAATAGAGCTTAGTTGTCTTTAACTTCATTCAAAACAATTTTGTTAGATTGTATTGTGACAGCTGTCATATCAGCACATTTAAAAAAACTTATCAAAATTGGTGAATTTTTGTGTAGCCATCTTAATACTGAACATAGAAAAAAATACACAACATTTTCAACATTTTCAGCATATTATGCTTTACTATTTCAACAAAGGTGAAAACACAACTGAAATGCAAAAAAAAAAAAAAAAATGATTTGTGCAGTGTAGGAAGAAGGTGCTATGGCTAATCAAATGTGTCAAAAGTGGTTTGCAAAGTTTTGTCCTGGAGATTTCTTGGTGGATGATGCTCCATGGTTGTGTAGACCAGTTGAAGTTGATAGCAATCAAATTGAGACATTGATTGAGAACAATCAACGTTATATCACATGGGAGATAGCCGACATACTCAAAATATCCAGATCAATAAAGTTATTGGTGAAAATGAAAAATGTGTTTTATTTTATAGAAAAAAGCTAAATGGAGTTTTTGGCCAACCCAGTACTTCCTGGATAAGGTTGAGAGATAAAAGTCTTTTACTTGCTAAATCTGGCATTCCTATCCCCGGTCATGGCTGCTATTTGGAAAAGTGACAGGAAAGATGTAGTGTGGTTTCCAAGCAGCATTGGGGTTCATTTGAGGTCATGAATTTGAAGTCAGATCCATCAGCGTGGTTCTGTGCTTTTCTGCTGTTCTGCTGGGTCAGTACAGGCACAGAGTTGGTGGAGAAATGGATTTAACTAGGGATGTGGTTTAGTCAGACAAGGCCGCTGGAGCGAGAGGGAGGCAAGGGAGTTGAGGGTTATTATCATCACTGACCATGCAACTTAAAATGGGGAGGAAGAAAATAAAGACGCAGGAAGGGGGTGAGGGACAGTGACAACTCTGCCATGTGGGAAGAGGAGAAGCACTGAGCTTGAGTCCCAGATGACTCTTAATTCTACCACTAATTAACTCCCATAAGGCCTTGGGCAAGACATAAGAGGCTTCCATTTCCTTCATCATGGGAATGGAGGCCCTGCCTTGCCTACCTCACAGAGTTGTTGAGGGACTTAAAGGAGAAACGGGCAAAGCTGCCTTAAGAACTACAACACGGCATACGAATGTGAGAGATTAACATTTTAATTTCATGGTTGTGCCGAAAGCCACAGGGCGAATCCTTCTGTGGAGAAATCAGGCCAAGCTGGACCAGCAACAACTTGCACTGAAAGAGGGAGAAACCCTGACAAATAGACCCGAGCCCCGCTCATCAGCTTGTTTTCCCCGAACAGAACAACAGCAATTCTGGACAAAGCACTTATGGAAGTTATGTTGTTCAATCCTCATAATACTACCTCTCTCCATTCTACAGATGAGAAAACAGAAAACTAAAAATGGTTCAATGCTAGAGACGGGGCTAAAACTGAGCTCTAGTTCCCTATGTTCTATGAAGTCTGAGTCTCCACCCAGAAGGCCATGAGGCCGATCTCTTGCCCCGGGACTCTTTATTTCTAACTCACTGCAGACTCTTCATAACCCCACCCACGTCTGTCTCACTCCCCTGTTTGGGCCCTGGCCCAGGGCCCAGGACTTGCCTGCTGCCTGCTAACCAAGTCAACAGGCCTGCCCTCCTGGGGATGTTTCTAAGAACATTCCCACCCTGAGAGCAGATCAGAAAGTGTAAGGAGGCCGGAGGCTGTGGGTCTCTCACAGACCCTTCCCTGTTTTCCAGCCAGCCGCAGATGGATGACCCCAGCCAGCCCCCAGCCAAACAAGATGGTGAGCAGAGGTGGGGGGCTGAGCATGCAAGGGAGGGTCTCAATGTGCCCAGGTGGGTGGTGTGAGGGACCTTTGGGAGTCCAGGCACTCATAGGGCTACCGTGTGTGGACAGGTCAGGTGAGAAGAGGGGAAAGAGACTTCCAGATGTGACTGTGCCCCTTCCCAAATGTGCTGGTACACGGGGCCATGTGCAGGGGGCGAGGAGCAGGGTGATGGTAACCAGGGTGTGGGTCTGAGCTGGGGCTCAGGAGCAGGGCCACTAAAGGGCTCTGAATTTAGGGGTAGGGAGTGTGGGGTCAGCTGAGCTGGAGCACAAAATGTAGGCACTCCTCTACAAACCCCGAGCCCCATGGCAGATTCACTGTGGCCCTACCTCCCAGCTTTGGGGATTCATCTTCATAGCCCTGCCCAACTGCAGTTGCATATCAGTGGGGAGAGGGAGGAAGAGAAGGGACAGAGAGGGTGCTTTCAGTTACTGGGAGTTGTCTAGGCATGGGATCATTCGATATCTTTAACCTGTCTCTCGACCAGGCAGGATAGAAGAGCAGTTAAGAGCATGAATGGAGCTAGGCTGTCCCTGCTTTGAATATTCCTCATTTTGCTCATGACCTTGAGCTAGTTGCTTAACCTCTTTGAGAGTCAGTGTCCTCATCTGTAAAATGGGTTAATAAAAGTACCTATCCAAGGGGTTGTTGTGAAGATCAAATAAGATAATGTATGTGAAGCACTTAGCACACCTGGAACCTAATTAATGCCTACCGTAGGGGAACTAATCAACGTGATGACAAAGCCTGCTGCATACAGGTATGAGATTATGCTATTCTTGCAGTCAAGAAAAAGGAGCTAGGGCAGCTGAGGTGAGGTAATTAGTCTGAGGTCATAGACAGATGGGACTTTGAGGCCAAGTCTGTGTGGCTCCAGGGGCTTTCTTCGCCCCAAGCCTGCTGTCCCACCATAAGGGGCATTGATTCCAGCACCTCAGGCATACCTGAGAGGTCAGAGACACCTTACATGAAGCAGCAGTTGTGGGGTCAAGACAGTATCTGGCTTTGTAGACAGAGCCTGGCCAAGTTCAGAGGTGCAGCAGCTGGCCTTGACCCTGACAGGTGGTTGGTGAGCTGAGTTAGCTCTCTCCTGGACTTGGGGATTTCTGAACTCATTGTGTCTTTAAATCTCTCCCAGATTAATTCATTAACTTCTCTTACTATGACACCAGCGGATGGGGGATAAGGGTGTTGGTAGGGGGACCCAACATATGGGGCACCCTAGCATGTGTCATAAAATGAGCCAGGCAACATGCATGCATTCTTTCATTTAATCCTCAGAGGGGTTCCAAGAGGGGGTTCTTATTATTGCCCACATGTTATAAGGGAAGACATCAAGAGAAAAGTTAAGACTCTTGCTCAAGATTAGTAGAGAAATAATGGGGCTGGGATACAAATAATTAATGGATTAATCCCAGTCTTCTAAAAATCATATGAAATCAGTGCCCTTATGTCATTGAAAATGTTACTGATGTGTTACCTTCATACAGAAAGCAACCTCTTTAAAATGTATAAACTATTTCAGACACACAGAAAGGTACATGAATAATATAATAGCCCTGACTGGTGTGGCTCAGTGGATTTAGTCAGTCACTGGTTCGGTTCCCAGTTGGGGCACATACCTGGGTTATGGGTCAGGTGCCCAGCTGGAGACATGTGAGAAACAACCGATCAATTTATCTCTCACACATTTATGTTTCTCTCCCTTTCTTTTTCCCTCTCTCCCCCTCTTTCTAAAAGTAAATAAATAAAATCTTTATTTTATTTGCTTTCTTTAATTTTGCAATATACACTCATTTGTAAGACTATATAGTAAATATATAAATGTATCTGTAAATGATGCATAGTACTGTTCTACAAGTTAAAGATTTATATAAATGCTATCATATTGTATGCTTCTTCTTAATTTGAGATATTTCACTTTAGGCTTCTAAAAGCAGTGTTAAGAGTTCACATTTCTCCACATCCTTCATATTGTTGAGGCTTAAAGTTTGGGGACATTTGATGAATGTGTTCATTGTGTTTTTAAGGACTTTGGTAACTACTTCTCAAGCAGAAAGGCGCTCTGGTAGTGCTCAGAGAAGTATCCTGGAAGATACACTCTGGCATCCTGCTTACCACACTGTGGTACATCTGTTAATGTATGAAACTCTCCCTTCCCCGGACAGTGAGTTTCTTGAGGGCAGGGACTGAGCGTTAGCTGTTATGCATTCCCAGTGGCAGCACAGTGTTCAGAACAGAGTAGAGTCGCAATAAATCTTTGATGAAGCAAGAGGGCCAAGCCTTCTTGATTCTCATGGTTCTCTCCAGGAAGGACAATGATCTTTCTCTTTCCTTAGACCAACAAGCTTATCCCAGTCCTGCTTCGGGGGCCAAGAGCTCTTTGACCACCAGCCTTGAGGCACGTGGTGAAGACCTTTCTTTCCAGTCCCACCCCGCTCCAGAAACACACACACCCAAGAGAGGGAAGAGCAGCGCATACACATCCACCCCAGGCCCACTTTTCCCTTCCTCGCTGGCATTTCTAGCTGTCACATGAATCCCATGTTCTTTCTGCTTTTATAAACCTCTTCCTTATCTTTTTAAAGAAGATTTAATTTATTTATTTTTAGAGAGAGGGGAAGGGAGGGAGAAAGAGAGGGAGGGAAACACTAATGTGTGAGAGAAACGTCGATTGGTTGCCTGTCGCATGTCCCAAGCCAGGGTCCTGGCTGGCAACCCAGGCATGTGCCCTGACCTGGAATCCAACTGATGACATTTTGATGATGCCCAACCCACTGAGCCACACCAGCCAGGGCCTCTTCCTTATCTCTGAGCCTCGAAACTTCACTTGGATCTTGCTTACCACACCAGTGGGCCCCAATTTATTTCTGAACAGGAGTGGGCTGACTTTTGAGCTCTGCCAGACTCCCTTGATCCCTTCAACATTCTTTAAGATGCTTAGTCACTGAACAAGACTCTATAATCTGAGAACTGCCCACACCTTCTGCTTCCCGTGAGGGTTTTGGCCCAGATCCCCGCCCCCAAGCCAACGCCTATTGGTCCTCAATGCCACCAGGCAGTGCTTAGCCACAGGAGGTAGGGCAAGGAGAGCAGAGTCCAGGAAACTTTGCCCTCAGCCAGAGAACCACTCAAGGAAGGAAGGCAGGAATTGTGAACAGGCATGATACCCTTCCCTCTGCTAAGGGTGTTTTCTGCCCTTTGTCCTTTCAGCATGAGTGCATCTCTGTCCACGAGGGGCAGGCCAGTATGCAGATTGGCAACGCCTGCTGGGATCTTTACTGCTTGGAACATGGGATCCGACCAGATGGGCAGATGCCCAGTGACAAGACCATCGGGGGAGGGGATGACTTCTTCAACACCTTCTTTAGTGAAACTGGGGCTGGAAAACATGTACCCTGGGTGGTGTTTGTGGATCTGGAACCCACTGTGATTGGTGAGTGGTAATCTGTCTCCGCCATGGCCTTGTCCCAGGTACCACAGCAAGTCCTGCACTGTAACTGGAGAGCATTGGAGTCTGTGGGTCCCAGTTGCTGCAGCCAGTTAGAACTCTAGATCTGAAGAACCACTGTCACTCAGCTCCAGAGTCTCAATGTCACCCCACATCCCTCCCCTTCTCATTGGTGAACACTTAAAATCAAGGACAACAGCAGCAGCCTGAATGGGACTCCTCCAGGATAGGACTTAGGGCCTAGAGACCCCACTTCTACTGAGTATCCTGGGGCTCTGGGAGCCAGGCTGCAAGAGGAGGGGGCCTAAAACTCTCTTCCTTGCAGATGAGGTTCGGACAGGCACATACTGCCAACCTTTCCATCTAGCGTAGCTCATCCCAGGCAAGGAAGATGCTGCCAGTAACTGTGCCTGAGGTCACCGCACCATCGGAAAGGAGCTCATTGACCTGGTGCTGGACCAGATTCAAAAGCTGGTGAGAGAAGGGCTGAAGGCTGGGGATTTCTGTTGTGGTCAGGAGACCAGAGAGGTGAAGGGCAGCTTCAGCCCTTAGGAGAGCCTCCTGGAAAAGTCTTAAACATGACCTGATGTATGCCAACAGGGGTTTGTGCACTGGTATGTGGGAGAGGGCAAGGAGGAGGGTGAGTTCTCTGAGGCCCAGGAGGATATGGCTGCCCTGGAGAAGGATTATGGGGAGGTGGGCATGCGTAGTGTGGAGGGGGAGGGAGAAGAGGAGGAGTGGAATGATTACTAGGGGAATCCTTCATGTCTGCCCTAAATAAAGTGCTGTGACCTTATTGTCTAACAAATGTCTTTTTCTCTTGGGAAAAACCATGGGGGGAGGGCTTCTTCTTAATGACAGATAGGACGGCTGACATCTTAGCCTGGGCTCCCCAGAAAGTAAATCTGACTTCAGATTTTGTAATGTTAAAGGATGCAGTTCCAGGAAGCAGAATGAGGGCAGAGTAAAGCAGGAAAAGAGAAAGAATTTACCCTGGAGCAGATGCAGCTGAATAAATGGTGTCTCAGAACTATTCCTTGGTTGCGGGCGTAGGGGTGGTAGTGAGGGAGGGGGAATTTATGCACTGACTCCATCCTTCCAATGGTTAAACCTTCAGTCCATCAAGCATGAGGCCCCCTGCACTTCCGGGTTGCACACACTTGAGCTTCAGGGTCAACAGGGAATCCCTAGGACAGGAGGTAAGCTGCTGTTGAGTTGCACATGTGTGAAGTGGATCTGAGCCTCACACGTCCGCAACCAGCGCCTGGTGAGGCCAGGAGGGTGTGAATGGTGCCTTCCAGTAGTCTGATATAGCTGGTGTTCATTCACCCTCTAGATTGGGGTTTTATCTTCTTCAGGAAGGCATTTTAGGTTCAGAGAGACCAGAAGCTGGCATTAAGGCAGAACAGTGGCCCAGTGATAACGACAAATGGGAGAACGGTTTGGGGCGGTGGGGGAGGGGGTGGCGCTGGGCATACCTTCCAGGAAACTCCATCGACACTCACCACTTTCTAAAGAAGGCAATTGACCTCCTGATCTAGAGTGAGGATGAGAAATACCCCGGCTTCTTCCTTCCTCCCACCCTCAATCTGTGGCTCCCATTGGCTGAATCCAGACAGAAGCTAGTTGGCAAAGGGGCCTAGGTGAAGCCTGCGAGATGTATATAGAGCAGGGCAGGGAAGGTAGGCAAATGGATCTCACAGGAAACAGGCAAGTGAAATACACACCCCCACCTAGGTCTGGCGCTGGAAACGGAGTAACTCCTGCCCTTTCCCAGGGACCCATTACCTGTCCCTGTCGCTCTTGTCGCAATAACTACTTTGTAGTAAGTAGGGGATGGAGTGGAAGCTACAGGGTGGTGGTGGGGTGTAGAGAAGAAAATGGGCACACCCAGTGCAGCACTTTGCTTCTGCTAGTTTGGGATCGTTTGTCCAGAGAGAGTAAGTATTCTCAACTCCAATGGGAAGATTTAAGCTCCCAGGGGGAGCTCTGACCTGGGAAGAAAGAGGCCTGCAGTTCTATGTATATGTGTGTGTGGTGCTGATGGTGGCAGGTAGTGTAATTCAGAGGGAGTATTTAGTAGTCTATTTCGGCTGAATAGCTCAGCTATGTCCTCAAATCTGCTTATTTTTCCACTAAAAGGATTGACTTCCAAATCTCTATTTGACTCATGTCAAATTTGGGATGTGAAGAGGGTTTTGGGGGGGAGCCCCAAGAAATCACTGTCATTTATTGAGCATCACTATGTACTAGGCCCAGTATCCACATTATCTTCTTTAATCCCGAGGTAAATGCAGTTATACCCACTGGACTGGAAGCTTCATGGGAACAAGGCTTGTTCTACTCCCAGTACCAGAATGTTGCCCAACATATATTAGATAACTCAGTATTCGTGGAATAGGCTTGTGAAATCAATGCCGATTTTATAGATGTGGAGACTAAGGCTCAAAGAAGTCATGTGACTTGCCCAAGGTTACTCAGCTAATAAAGGGAAGAGTAAGGATTCATACCCAGGCCAGCCTGGGCCAAAGCTTATGCTGCTGCCCTCCTCTTCTTCACGTGCCCTCCCCTCCTGCCCATAGCAGTTCTAGGCACCCCTCCAGCCACCACCTCTTCTGAGCCTGCTAGGTCCCCAATTCCCAGACAGTGACTCAGGTGCCTAGAAGACAGGGAGGGGGTGATACGCCCCTTGACACTACCCTGCCCAGGCACTGTGGTGAGGGCATGTGTTGGGGGTGTGTGTGTAGGAATCCAGTTTCTGGGCTGAACAAGGCAGAAGCAGAGGCATCTTTGGGGCCATGTTTTGGGGCTGTCAGTGCATCTCATAGGAGGTAAAGTGAGGGCTTGGGAGAGGCCAGCAGGGAGGGCCAAGATGGAGGTGAGTCTTCACCTGCCAAGATGGCTGGATATCCAGAGCGGTGGTCAGGCTCCCTTCCTGTCGGCTGTACTAACCAGCCCACCCTGGGCAGCTGTAAAGCCATCTCTTCTTAGACCCTGGAAGGCCTCCCAGCTAGAAGCTCTGCTGGCAGGACTAGGTGTGGGTGTGGGGAGGTGGGAACTCTGACCTCCATGGGGCATCTGGGAGTGCCACCCAGCTTGGCTCCTGGGGACTCCTTCAGTGCAGGGGAATGATTTCATCCCTGATGCTTCTAAGCTACAATTATCTCCTGCAGGCAGACACAGAGACAGATTTCCAGCCTCGGATCCCACCAAACACCTCTATTCCCTCGCCTCTGATGTGTCAGGAACATGCCTGCCTCCAAAGCTGTGTTCCCACCATTCCCTCCTCTGGAATGCCACCTCCCCCTGCTTGTCTCAATGCTGCCGTTCCTGCCAGCTTAGGTCATGGTCACCCAGAACCCATCCAACGTTGGGAGCTCTGCCTCCTCTAGATTCTCCCGGCTCCTATTGTGTCTCAGTCACTCATTTGGTACTTGGCATGGACTGCCTTGAGTGGGAACACTTGGCTTCTTGACAATACCCTATTTCCTCAACTAGATTCTTAAAAAATTCTGTACGTGTTTATACAGTTATGTGCACATGCTTCAGAATTTAAAAAGTACCAAACAGACTTACAAACAGCAAAAGTAAGTTTATACAGCGAAAACATTTCTTTCATTGGTTCTCCTCTTAGCAGCCACCACTGTTAACTTTTTTGTTAGTGTTTTCTTCCAGAGACATCCATGTATATATACTAATGTGTGTATACACATTTAGACACATTTTGTTCTATGTCTCTTTTTTTTCACATAACAATAAATCTAGAAGATGGTCTACATCAGAACATATAAAAATACCTTATTCTTTCTGGTGACAATATAATATTCCATTGTATTCCATTCCATTCCATTACCTATTTAATCAGTGTGCTGTTAATGGGAATTTAGGTTGTTTCTAATTTTTTGCTATCGAAAAGAATGCTGTAACCCTTGTACATACTTCTTTGCACATATGTACAACCATAAATTATTTAAATTACCATAGTTGATCAAAGGCATTGCACCTCTAATTTTGACATACCTCATATTGCTCTCTTTTGGAAGTTATACCAAATCACACTCCCTCTACAAGTGTACGAGAATGCCTGTGCCCACAGCCTTGCCCATATGCTGTATTAAACTTTTTGATCTTGGTCAATCATCTGATAAGTGAAACAGCATTTTGTCACAGCTTTCCTTTATAATTCTCTTGTTGTGAATGAGATTGAGCATCTTCTCAATTGTTTAAAAGTCAATACCTTCTCTTCTGCGAACTGTCTTGTCTGTGCCCTATGCGCATTTAAGAAATGGCATTATCTGTCTTTTCTTACTAATGTGTTGACATTTTTTGTGAACAAAGAAAATGAACCCTGTTTGCTTGATGTGTTTTATGTAATTTCCCTCAGCTGTCATTTGTCTGTGGCCCAATTAGATTTTCATCTTCTTGAGTGCAGGGACTGAAACTTAAACCTCTTTGTGTTCTTGTTCTTAATATAATATCGCATACATGGTAGGTGCTAGAGAAATAAGAGATTGGGAAGATTTGGGAGTAACCTAACCTAACCATTCCTTCCTCTTATACCAAGATCAGTAGGATTCTTGTTGTAAACAGCAGAAACTAACTCTGGCAAATTAAAACAAGAAAACACAGCCCTGGCCAGTTGGCTTAGTTGGTTAGAGCATTGTCCAGTACACCAAAAGGTTGCAGGTTCAATCCCTGGTCAGGGTGTGTATGAGACAACCAATCGATGTTTCTCTCTCACATCAATGTTTCTCACTCTTTCTTTCTTCCTCTCTCTCTGAAAGTCAGTAAAGATATCCTTAGGGGAGGATTTAAAAAGAAATACAGCTTTAAAAAACAAAGGAAGAAAGAAAACACAAAGAGACTTGTAGAGATATTGAGTAGCACACAGAATCAATACCAGGGCCACCAGACAGGCCTCTGCAAACAGGCAGGCACCAAGGAAACCTGGACAGCCCGCACATAGTCAAGGTCAGGGCACAGGACTGCCTGCCTGAAAGACCCCTGTCCCTTAACCCACTGCAGTGAGGCACCCTCCCAACCAGGCACGGAGGCTGACATTTTCTCCCCCAGACACTAGAGGCCGCTGCTGGTTCCGCTGCTGGCTCCGCCGCCATCACAGCTGCAGAAATGAATTCTCAACTGCCCTAGCTTCTCTGCGACTTGATCCAGATTCAAGGTCCCAGTGGGAGCTTCTGACTAGCAGAGCTTATGTGTCTTGCCTGCACCCTTGGAGCCGAGAAGTCTAGGAGAGCAAGTGTCTGGGCTTTGTGGCAGGTTGTGGCCGGCCAGCCTGCCTGCCATCAAGGCCTACGCAATGGGAATTCCCCAAATGTAGGCAGGAGGCTCAGACTGTAGGCAGCCAGGACAACTGAACAAATACACACCACTCTCCTTTTCTCATATGTGGCTCAAGCCTTTCTCTTTGGTAAAGAATTTCTGGGTCACCTAACCTAAAACACTCTTCTGGACTCATATAACTATTACTGCTTGGGCCAATAATGATGCCAGAGAAGATCTGCACTAAAACCTACTGTGTACCCCACTTCATCTGACTTTTAAACAACCCTAACTGTTACCTGTATTTAGGGAGGAAAAACTGGGTCCACACAGGTTTTCCCAAGTCACACAAGCAGTGCTGGGTTGCAAACCCAGGTCTGTGTATTTCCAAAGCCTTTGGATTTCCCAGTGGGCTGTATTAATGGGCGGGTATTTTACCAAGTTGGAGCTCTGGGAAGGCAGGGATTAGGCCACGCTCTTCTTTTTGTATTCTGGCAACATCTGCTATGTAGAAGATGCTCACTTAATGCCTGGTGGATTGGCCTGAACGATCTCAAGTGGGAGTCAATTGTGGAAGGTTCCTTAAATATCCCATGAGGTCTGAACCCAGGAATTACTTTGAGGTGGAATTCTATTCAGGATCATTTTGGGGAGAAAAACCTTGAAACCAGGGAACTTTCTTTTCTTTTTTTTCCTTTTACCCTTTAACCCCTCTTTCCCAAATGTGTCAAAACTGTCAGTCAGAGGTTCGAATCTGTTCATTACTTAATCATCCAATCGTTATTTTTGAACCCCACCACTGACCTAATAGCCTAGTAGAAAAAGACACAAGCTCTGCCCTGTGGAATTTACGTTTTAGTGGGGGGAATGAATGCCAATCAAATAAGCAAATAAATGCTCATCTGTAACTCTGACAAGTGTGATGAAGGATGCCAGAAGATGCTATGAGAGGCAGGTCTGACCTATTCAGGTAAGTCAGGGCAGCCTCTTTTGAGGACCTGGGGCTAGGGCTGGAATTTGAAGAAGGAGGATTTAGGCCCGGGGAGTCTGTGAGTCCTTGAGGTGGTGATTTCCTCCGGGGTGAGTAGTCATCGATCATCGAGCCTGTTTCTAGAAAAGCGACAGGGACCAGGGACCAAGGGGCTTGGTTGGCAAGTGCGTCACGCCTGGATGAAGCCGGCCGCTGTCTCCCAGATCCCAGCTGGTGATGACGGCGTCCTGGTGCAAGCCCAAAATAGCTGGCTCCGCCCCCATCTCCCGGCAACCCCTGCAGCAGCACTCCCCCCAGCCCCCCTCCCCCCGCCCCCCGGGTGACAGGCCGAGCCGGCCTCCCTCCGAGTCTCTAGTAGTTTCCGTGCAGCTGACGCAGGCCTGCGCGCACAGCTGGGCCGGGAGCGTCCTACGCAGCAGCCGCGAGCCCGGCAGCGGGTGCCAGACGGTTCCCGGCGGGGTGCGGGGGCGGGGCGCCGCAGGAGCCCAAGGACTCTGGGCGGAGGAGGTGCGGGCAGGGTGTCCCGTCAGGCTGGGGACCCTGGGCCGGGCTGCGGAGTTAGGGCGCTGCGATAGGGCTCCCCGGGCCTAGGTACCGAGATAGCCAGTGGCATCGGCCTGCGGCGACCGATAAGGCTGCCTGAACGAGCCTAGTCATCCGCAGCAAGCAGAGCCCAGTGAGCTCCGCTTCCCCTGGGAGCGAGGCGCCTCCCGTCACCCGCGGGGGCTCCAGCCCCAGGGAGGCGCCCTGGGGTCTTTCTGCCTGACTCGCCCTTCTCTCCCGCAGCCCCTCGGAGGCCAGCCTGACTACTGACGAGTTGCCATGGCATCCTACTACGAGATCCTAGACGTGCCGCGGAGTGCGTCCGCTGATGACATCAAGAAGGCGTAAGTGCCTCCGCTGTGCACCACAAAGCCTCTCAACCCCGGAGTCGCCACCACTAGCACCATGGGGCCCTCCAGAGGCAGTGCCCAGGGAACCAGGTCCTTGACGTCTGTAGGGAGGAAGGAGACCCCTGGATGAGTAGAAGAGGATCTGTAGCTGTGAAGTTCTGCTGGGACCTGCACCGTGGGTCGTCCTCTAGTGAACCCTCCCTTCCACTCCTGTCCCAACCCCTAGATGAGGGCTTTCTCAGGATGCAGTGCAAAGGTGCCTGGGCAATGTGGCCAGGAGGGACCACTGCCCCTGTACTTCTCTCTCCATGGCCATGTGTACCCCACCCCCCACCTTTGCAACCCAGGCCCCAGGGAGCCCCAGGGAGGGTGTAGGGCTGGGGGCTTCTCCCCCTCACATTATCATCTATTCATACAAGCAGCCCTAGCACTGACTGCAGAAGGGAGGTAGGGACCCCTTTAAGACACTGCAGCAGAGGCAGCCCCAGCAGCTGGGTGGGCCAGGCCCTGAGTGGCAAAAGGACATTGGTTGGCTAATGGGAAAATGGGTCATTCTGTTCTCTGGTGGAAAGTGCTTACATTTGTCCCTTGACCCTCCTCCCCTTTGAACCCACTTCCTGCAGGTATCGGAGGAAGGCTCTACAGTGGCACCCAGACAAGAATCCAGATAATAAAGAATTTGCTGAGAGGAAGTTCAAGGAGGTGGCTGAGGCATACGAAGTGCTGTCAGACAGTAAGGCCAGGGTCAGGGCAGGGCAGCACCCATCACCCCACTTCATGCCCCATTGCACTCCTTCCCAAAGCCATGCCTTTTCCAACCTGGCATTTAAGTGCCCCCTCCCACAGGGACTCTGGGCCCGTTTTTCCTTTAAATGAGCACCTACTATGGGCAAAACACCTTTTTATTCTTCCTCTAATTCCCTGTACTCAGTATGTGCTCCTAGGGTCTGCTAGTTGCAATGTGGGTCCTGACAAAGGAAAGGATGCAGGGCAGGTAACCAATGTGTACTGAGCCTCTTCTGTGCTAGGCATGGGTGGGTGTAATCTCCCAGGCATCCTGCGAGGCAGGGTTTATCACCCCCATTTTACTGGCAAGGAAACCAAGGCTGGGAGCAGTGTAGTGACTTGCTCAGGGTCACACAGCTAGAATATGAATTCAGTCTTTTTTTCATTGATTCAAAAAATATTCATTTGAATGCTTATGCTGCCAGGCCCTTGCTGGTACTGGGGGACTATGGAGGACGAGCAGGCACTCTCCTCATCCTGATGGGCTTATCACATTCTGGTCAGGGACGATTGACATTAACCAAATACATAAATAGGCAAGAGTATTCCAAAGGAAAGTAGCAGGAGGCTGTGACAGGGGATGACGGGCAGCAATTTTTGTTGTGGTCCCAGAAAGCCTCTCTGAGAAAGTGACATTTAGGCTGAGCCCTGATCAATAATAGCAGTAATAACTAGCTAATGTTTACGGAACATTTATTACGTATCAGGCACTGTGCTAAGCTGTTTCCATGAATTATCTCATTTCATCCTGCAACAATCCTAGGAGGTAGACTCTGTCATCATGTCATTTTACAGATGAGGAGGAGTCTCTGTGTGGAGGGCTGAGCTCCTGCTAAAACCTATAGCCCCTGTCCTCTGTGCACCCTGCTGCCCGCAAGTGTCAGTGTCTGGGCAGTCCGCTGAGGGTCTTAGACCAGAAGGGGAGGCCAGCATCCCAGAGGGAGGGAGAAATGATCTGGTCTCTCCTTCCAGAGCATAAACGAGAGATCTATGACCGCTATGGCCGGGAAGGGCTGACTGGAGCAGGTAGGTGGAGCAGTGGGGTCCAGGGATGGAAGTGGGTCAGGGAGGAGAGGGGGAGGGCAGATTCTTGCAATGGATGACCTCTCCGGGCTCCTGGTCATGCTTTAGGTGGGGTCCCCTGGCCCGAGCAAGATATACACCCTGAGCCTCCTTCTCATCCTGCCTCTCCTCCAGGAACTGGCCCATCTCGGCCGGAAGCTGGCAGTAGTGGGCCTGGCTTCACCTTCACCTTCCGCAGCCCTGAGGAGGTCTTCCGGGAGTTCTTCGGGAGTGGAGACCCTTTTGCAGAGCTCTTTGGTGAGTGGACTCGGGAGGCCTCTGACCAGCTCAGATTCCCTGACCAGGCCCACGCTGCATCAGCTGGGAGGTCCTTGCCCGTGAGGCTGAGAGGGGAGCAGAATTCCACAGACTGAAAATTTTGTGGGGGTGGATCCAGTAAGAGCGAGGTCAGAACCTTACACAGGCTTGAATTCACATGAGCCTGCAGTGACACTTCAGAGACTTGTCTTGTTAAATGATAACAATAATACATTGTTAGACCTCCACAATGACAGCCATGAAAGCAAGACTTAAAGCCTCATGTATTGTTGTTACAATAAAGCCATTACAATAACAACAGATGCCATTTTTTGGAATGATTAATATGAACCCTGTGAGGTAGATAATTTTATCCCCATTTGCAGATGACAAAACTGAGGCATATTGAAGTAATTTACTATGGGGACACAGCAGATGGCAGAGCGGGACTGGTAGCATGTTTGCCTGACATCACACCATACTGATCTTTTTCTATCTAAGGAGCTATCTGTCCTCCCTCCCACTTTCCCTAACCCTTTTCCTTCCTTTATTGTTTATTGTGGACAAAATTTACTAGTGAACTTTTTTATATATAATATTAAAAAGGAATTTAACTCATAAGTAAGTCCAAGCAGAAAAGAGAAACAATCAGAAATGTACCCAGTTGCTTAGCAGCTTATATTTCTAGACCTGAAAGTAGGAGTTACACATTTTGGGGGGCAAATGTCTTCACCAGATTATTATTAATCTGCTTACTTGTTGCAGAAGACCTGGGCACCTTCTCAGAACTTCAGAATCGGGGTTCACGACACTTGGGCCCCTTCTTCACCCTTTCTTCTTCCTTCCCTGGACACTCTGGTAAGTGCTGCCCCTTCCCATTTTTGCAAGCCCTGAGTCCTGGCACCCCTCGCCTCAGCTTGTGGCTTTTCCAAGTCTTCTCTGGTGCACCCAGAGCCCTGCCTGTGGGCAGAGCCCACCGAGGCTCCTAGCCCGCTGTGACTGCAACCTGCCGCGTACAGCCCCATCTAATGGCCTCTCCTCCTCTGTCCCAATGCCAGAGTTCTCCTCCTCATCTTTCTCCTTCAGTCCTGGTGCTGGTGCTTTTCGCTCTGTGTCTACATCCACCACCTTTGTACAAGGACGTCGCATCACGACGCGCAGGTGAGGGGCTAACTTTGCCGGCTGCAGGTGGAACTGCGTACCACTAAAGAGCGCCCCCCCTTGAGGGTGGAGCCCGGTCTGTCCTGTTCACTGCAGCACCCCGGAGCCTGCACGAGCACCTGCCTGTGGGACTCAGGCGTGCCCGCTCAGTGACCTATGCTGTCTCCCACAGAATTATGGAGAACGGGCAGGAACGGGTGGAAGTGGAGGAGGACGGGCAGCTGAAGTCAGTCACAATCAATGGTGAGGCATGGCCCTGCCACTCAGTCCCTGGCAGGAAGCCCCAGCCCCAGGCCCAAGCCCCAAAGATCCCTCCCCAAATTGCTCCAGTCTGAACTCCCTTGGGGCAGGGAGGGAATGGCAGCCCCAGGCCAGACTGGCAGGATCTTGGATGGTGATCACCGGGAAGGGGGCCAGGGCAGGGGGTTAAGGAATCTCAGAGGGCAGACTAATCACCATCATCATTATAGGGGTACGTTTGCAGAACTGTACTATTTTTAAAGCATTTGCACATGTTCCATATCCCCTGTATTCTTCCAACAGCCAGGGCAAAGCAGAGCAGTTGGTGTTTGCCCTAGTTTTCATTTGAGGAGACTGTTCCTCAGCACAGTCTAATAGCCATAATCCCAAGTACCCCAAGGTCTGAGGCTCTGTCCTCCTTAATAAGGGGGAAATCCAGGACTGAAACTCAGGATGTAGGGTTCCTGGAGCTGAGCTCTGGCCACAACACCCTGCGATGCAGGGTGGTCGCAGTGGCTACCCTTTCCTGCCTGCCAACCCTGGGGACACTATGCTGTCTAAGTTAACTATTGTAACAATTTGACAGTGCAGACATTTTCCTCATTCCCATTTTATAGATGAGGAAAGAGGAGCTCAGGGAGGTCGAATAACTTGCCCAAGGAGATAGCTTATACCTGCTGGAGCTGAACACCTGTGCATGGTCGTAACCACTATGCTAGATGTTAAAACACATGAATGGCAGATCCAAAGGAGGGGCCGGAAGTGAGGCAGCCTGGCAGGACTCCACTGGCCTGGGCCAGAGGGTCTCATGGTGGCCGTGACTCCTGCAGGTGTTCCAGACGACCTGGCACTGGGCTTGGAGCTGAGCCGTCGTGAGCAGCAACGGTCTGTCACCTCCAGATCTGGAGGTACGCAGGTGCGGCAGACCCCCGCCTCACGCCCTTCTGACAGCGACCTCTCTGAGGACGATGAGGACCTGCAGCTCGCCATGGCCTACAGCCTGTCAGAGATGGAGGCCGCTGGGAAGAAACCGGCAGGTGGGCGGGAGGTGCAGCGAAGACGGAAGGGGCACCCCAAGGCCCAGCACCAAGATCGGGGCATGGGGGGGACTCATGAGAGTGCGAGGGGTGATGCAGCCAAACCCGGCTCACCCCCAGAGGAGAAGGCCTCTCGGTGCCTCATCCTCTGATCGCCAGGCTCAACCCACCCCGATTTAGGATGGCCTGGGGTCCTGCTCACTGTCAGAACAGAGAGGCGTGTGGCCCCTCCAACTCCATGCTCCCCCTACAGCCCCCCCCCCCCCGCCCCCGTGCTCCAGTGTGGACCTGCTTTGCTCTGCTGAGCTGATAGGTCCCTGGTGAAGCCCAGGGTGGGAGCCTCAGGGCTGTGGGAGGGCCTGAGGAGTCAGGATGCACTTCTTATATGATGAGGGGTTTCTAAGGGGCATTAGTGGTTTGGGGCAGGCCTTTTGTGCCCAGGTCTTCTGCCGCCTGTGTTGCTGATGATGTCAAGGAAGGAGGACCTGGCCTCGGGTTCTCTGAGCCCAAGTTGGCAGCTACACTGGGGACTCTTCGGCTCTCCTTGTTCAGCTGCGGACACCCCCACCCTGGTTTCTGTGCAGTGTTGAGCTCTGACGGTCTCTGTTGCTTCCCTTCTGGTGCTGCTTCTTCTTCCTCACATTCTCCTCTCTGCAATTGCCCGTGGGCTGCATCGCTTGCTTTCACTGCCATCTGGCTAGGACTCCCTTCTTCCTTCCCCAAGAAGGCCTCAGTGTGGCGAGGAAGATGCTGTGGCCGGTAGGGCCATAAGGTCTTCCGGGGAGGCTAGCTGGGTGGGGCGGGAGCCTCTCGGCCGTGCAGATTCGGAACCGGAGCCCACTCCTCCTCCCTTCCTCTTGCTGCCTCAGCCTGCCCCAGGCCGCAGGAATAGGCAGAGGTGAGGCCGGCAAACCCTGGAGAGGTGGGATAGGGCCAGGGTGCCCCAGGAGGGAGGCCTAGGAGGGGACTGTGCCCTGTCCTACTTCACCATGCATCAGGGCTCAGGGAGAGGCCACAGGGCTAGCCCAGGTGTGCATGCTTAGCAGCGCCATCCTCCACGGCTTGCTGCTGACCCTCTCTCCTGTCACCCACCCCCGCTCTCTCTCCAGATGTGTTCTGAGCTGGATGCCCGGGATCCAGAATTGATGCACAGTTCCAACAGGACAGCGCCCTCCCCTGTGCGCTGGGAGGGGACCCTCCACTCCTCCCCTCACCTGTGCTAAGCATAGAGCCGGGCCTGGATGGTGGGTGGGGGCCGGGTGGGAGGTGGCCGTAGTCTTAGCCTGTAAACTCTTCACTGGGTATTTGGTGCTGTCTCTTGGGGACTATTAGTTCCAGAATGCAACACACCCTGCCTCGTTTCTGATAGATCATGCTTGTGGGAAGCAGTGTGTGGTTATGGAGCTGTGCATCTTGGGACAATGTAGTTCCAGCCCAGGTCAGCGTGTCACTCACTGAGATGGGGAGATCTTATCATTTGATTTGTCCCTGGCAGGGGTGGTGAGAATGTGAATGAAGGGATAATGGTTCAAGCTTCCATTTTCCTGACACCTCTTGCTAGCACCAAGGCAAAAGTGTACAAATCAAAGCCCTGTGGCATCTGGGAGCAGCTCTTTTCCTGTGGGCAGTTCTGGGGTCTGAGGATCGGGCTAGGGTAGGATCACTAAGAAGCTGATGGGTGTGGACCAGCAGAGAGCTTGAAGGGAAGGGCCCTCTGGGGCGTGTGTGTATATGTGTGTGCATTTGGGTGTCTGGGGTTGGCATGTGATGGGCACTCCAGGCATGTTGCTGCTTGTATGGCTTCTATGGCCTCTGATCCTGCTGCCCATTCTCTCTCCAACACCAAGCTGAGCTGCCTCTCCTCCACCCTGCCTGGGGAGCCCAGGGGGCAGGGTGTTGCCAGACCCTGTGACACTGTATATCAGAGACCTATCAAAGCCAACTGGGCTGAGCTCATGCCAGAGGGAAACACTGGAAGTCAATAAAGCTGAGTTTTGAGAGCTGGGCGTATGCTCTGTTCCTGTGTTCTTCCTTCCAGGGATGCCCGGGGACCTATGGGGCCATTGGCTGGCACACCTCCCTTTATTTCCCAAATGTCTAGAGGTTGCAAGCCTTCCCTAGCTGACAGCAGATGTCCCCTCTTTGACCAGGCTGTCCTACCCCCCAGTATGTTGTGGAGTTCTGAGAAATGCTCACGTTCCTCTGCCCTCACCTCCTGGGGCCCAATAAATGGCTTTCCCCAGACAGTGGTGTTCCCCTTGTGCAAGGATCCAGCACCCAATGCTCCGCAGCAGTTGGGACAGACTAAGGTGTGACATGACTGAAAGCATGGGGACAACAAAAAGCACGGAACTTGTGGTGAAAACCTGTAAAAATGTATGTAGCCTCACCTCTTCCCAGGTTTCCTTCGCCCAGAGCCAGTGGCGAGTCTGGGGCCCGCCTCCCCCTGTGGAGTGGCACAGGTCTGCCCCACTCAGGGTGCAGGCCCCCAACTCATCAGGACCCAGGGAGGAGAAAGCCAGGTACCCCCCTTGTTCTCCAGATACCTGTAGAGATGCGGCTCCAGCCCCGAGACGAGTGCCTCTTCATGGCCAGGCAGGGCCGTGTGGCCCCCCACCGAGGCCCTCTCCCACTCCAGGATAAATGCTCGCCTTCGTCTTCAGTAGCCAAAGGGCCTACAGCGTATTTTTCTCAAAGCAAGGAAGCAGCCTCCCTGAAAGGAATTTCAAGTCTCTATCTTAGAGAATCTGCTGGAAGTTTGTCAAGTGGCTGTTTTGATAAACTAGCCTCTGAGAGGCCATACCTACTGGAATTGTAGGCATCTCAACTGAGCCCAGATGAGGTGTCAGAGGACCAGCGGCCACTCACCAGTCCCTTCACTCTGGGCGCGGGTAGATGGTACTTGCCCCATTTTCCATGTGAGGGGACTGAGCCTTGGAAAGGTTAAGTGGCCCTAACTCCCAAGTAGCTCCAGGCCCAAGGCTCATTTTGTCTCATTCTGTGTCCATCACCTTTGTCCAAGGATACCTCATGACACACAGTAAGGGTTCCTCTGGGACCATAGAGGATGCACAGTTCTGGGAGCAAGGGGATGGGGAAGAAGGTGGCCCTGCCACTAGGTGAATGCCTGTTGTGACATCTCACAGGCTTGGTCTATCCCAGTTTGGCTAATTTTGCGTAAGGTGTGGAAGGCAGTTTAATTTTATCCTCAGTTCTGTACAATGTACATTATTCCTGAGGCCCAAGGGCATGAAGCAGCTGCCAGAGAACTGAGAGGCAGTTAAGAGGTTCAGCATACCCGGGTTCGAATCCTAACTCCACCTCTTAGAAGTTGTAACAACCTCAATAAGTTCGGTGCCACAGTCTCTTCGTGTGTGAGATTAAACAAGAGAATGTGTGTAGACGACTGGGAGGCTGCCCGACACCTGGGAAGCACAGCGCAGGCAAACGATGGCCTGGTTCTCCGCTCGCATTCAATCCCCAGGGAGCCTTGTGCATCCCCAAGAACACGGCAGGCCCGGCTCCAGACTGAGGCTGGGCTGCAGGCTGGACGCAGAGCAGACAGAAGAGCGTAGGAGTCCAGGTTGCAGCTGCACACACAACACACTAACTTTATTCACACTGATACAAAAGTAGAGTTTTCTAGAAATGTTCTCTTGTGCCAGAGGGGAGAGTTGAGTGGCACGTGGCAGGAGGGGAGGGGGTTGGGGAGAGGAGCTCTGAGGGAGAGGCCAGGAAGGACAGAGGGCAGAGTGTGGGTCAGGGAGCCAGGACAGCGGGCAGCAGTGGCTGGGAAAGCAGGGGGAGCCGGGTGTGGTGGCCCCTCCACCCTGTTCTGTCCACACTGGAGGGTGGGGGCGGGGTGTCCCCACAGACATGTTAGGAACATTCAGTACGGTAAAGAGATGGGGGCCAGGGAAATCAGGCAGGAGAAGGCTCTGGGTACAATGACTGCCCATGACTTTCCTCCTCCTGGCTGGCTGCCAGCTCCCCCATGGGACACCCTGGGTTCCAGCATGTGGGAGGCTGGGCAGGCCCACCCATTCCCACTTCCTCTACCTTCCTTACACACTCCTCTTGCAAGGAATGTGCCTAGGAGGGGCCAAGGTGCGGATGGGGGAATGAAGAATGGGTTTACAGATAGATGCTCACACAGGCGAAGAAGGAATGGGAGGCTCCTGGGGGCTCACTGGGGCAGGGCCTTGAGGATGGCATTCACCTCTTCTGCCACAGCTGTCAGAGCAAATTCAAACTGGTCCTGGGAAGGGCAGTGGGAGGAGGGTTATGGGAAGGCCTAGTCTCTGCTCCAGCCTCACAGGGGCCTTTAGGAAGGGAAACTGGGAGGTCTCTTGGGAGGGGGGACAGTCTTCCTGGGGGAGGTAACAGAGGCAGGCAGGGGAGGCAGGCTGCTGCTGGTTTTCCTGGGGAAGGTGGTAGTGAGGGTTGGGGTACGGAGGAACAGTCACCTTAGAGCGGACAAGGCCAGGGCGCTGGTCACGGACGTGCTCCAGCGTGGCAGCAATGTCAATCTCCTTCACTCCTGAGTGCGGGGGGCACGGGGCTGCTCAGGCGGTGTCCAGAGAAGGACAGGACCCAGAAAGCCTGGGCCATCCCCGGGTGGGAGGCTTGGAGGACTGGGTAAAGCCTGGGGCTGGGCTGCGGGCACTGTGGGAAAGGTCCTCACCTTTTGCCATGCGGTTCAGTACCATGTCAACGAGGATGTAGGTGCCAGTCCGCCCTGCACCATCACTGAAACAGGAGATGGTGACAGGCTGAGCTCAGCTCAGTGGCCAGCAGAGAGGGGCAGGGGTGGAGGAGATTTGAAGGCCTGGGGTGGGAAGGACACTGCTGGGGCCACTAGGGTTGGCTTGGAGAGGGTGTCAGTGAGCTAAGGATGAGGGAATGGTTACGGCACCTGGGCCCTGGGAATTGGGCCTTGAGTTGGGAGCCTGTGACCCATGGGATGCCACTTGGGCCATAGGCTCAGCCCTGGGGTGGAGATAGCAGGAGGAAATGGGAATAGATTTCCAGCCTCTGGCCAGGCTCTAGTTCAACAGGTTTTTTGTGTAAGTGGCCCGGTGGTAAATATTACAACATTGTGGGCTACGTATACCCCTCGTTACAATTCTTTTTTTTTTCCCTTTAATCATTAAAAAATGTGAACACCATTCTTAGCTCATGGGCCATTATAAAAAACATGATGTGCTGAATTTGCTCATGGGCTGTGGACTGCCACCAGGTATCAAGGGGACAGGTGGGCAGTATGCATGAGAGATGTGCACAAGAGTGCAAGACCAGAGGGACGAATTTCAGGAAGGCCCCACCGCAGGGCCCTCTCGCCTGGGCCCTTCTGTCTGTTCCCTTCCATCCCATCCGCATTCCACAACCCCGCTCCACGCACCTGCAGTGCACGATGATGGGGCAGGAGCGCCCCCGGTAGCACTTGTTCACCTTCCTGCAACAAGAAACGGGTGTGAGGGCCAGGGGGCACCAGCAGAGGGAAAGGAGACCTGAAATGCACACGTGTGGGTCTCTTTCTTTTCTCCCCACGTGCCAAGGACAGAGGAGGGAAGAGGACTGGAGAGAGGAGTCAGGGCTGAAGGCAAAGAACCGGAGATGGTGTGGGTAGCATTGGGCTTGCCTTGTCACTTACAAGCTCTGTGCCCAAATTATGCACCTGAACAACTGATTTAACCTCTTTGAGCCTTGGTTTTCTTAACTGTAAAATAGGGATGATAATAATAGTAGCCTTCTCCTTAGGGTTCTTGCCATGATTACATGAGATAATACAAGTAAAAAACTAAGTGCAAGGTCTGGCACACAGTAGATGCTCAATACAGTAGTCCCTCTCTATATTGAGGTTCACTTACCGCGGCCTCACTGTATTGTGGGATTTTAAAAAATATTATATTTAATTAATTATTTATCGCGGATTTTTCGCTATATCGCGGGATTTTGCAATACTGTATACGTATGTTGTTAAAGTTATGTAGGTTTAAGAGTGTAGAGTAAATATAAGGTCCCTACTTCGTGGGGTGGGGGGTGGCGGGGGCGTGCAGAACGTAATACCCGCGATAAGGAATACTGTAAATGGTAGCTACTATTGACACTACATAATAATGTGAACAGCCACTTCTGTCAGAAGTATAGGGAAGATGGGCTTTCTGGTGAGTTCAAGGGTGTCAGTCTTGCCACATCACTGCTCTGCCTCTCTGCCTTCCTCCACAACTGCCCAGGCTGACCTCCTCCCACTCAGGCTCCCTTTGGTGCTCATCAGCTGTGAGGTCCTGTAGTTCTGGGCACAAAGTTCCTTTGGCCAGTGGAGGGCAATCCCTCAACTTGGAGCATCATGCTGCTGCCTGTCCCCCTGTATCAGCCTCACCTCAGCACAGGGGCTCTATGGTTGGGTCATTTGCAGACTTCGGGTCCACTTGGACCTCAGACTCTTCACTACTGCCCTGACCACAACTTACCCAGAAGCAGAGGATCTCTCCCTCCCTTAGTAGCCCAGTATGACCTGCCCTTGCCCCTGATAACCTTCTTGCTTTAAGAGTAACCTGCAGAATCCTGATACCCCCAATGGGTCAGGACTAGGGAGGACCTTCTTAGGGGTTAATAGATTGTTTTAGTGGAAGCTTGGAACTTAGTGGTTCCCTTCTCTGATTCCTCCAGACTTGCAGGGCCCAGGTGACTTTGAATGACTTAATAGGAATCCACATGGCTTTCTAGCACACTGGCTTGTATGTCAGAGGGCTGGGGTTGAACAGAAGTCCCAATGGTGGTTCCCAATTGTGTAATAATAATGATAATAAACAGTGTATAGAATTAATCGAGCCTTGCTATGTGCCAGGCACTTAAATGAGATTTTACAGATTCTCCTATTGATGTTTGCCACAACGCACTAAAATATGGGTCATCATCCTCATTTCACAGGTAAGGAAACAGAGGGAGATCAATGAACTTGCTTGGGGTCACTTTCTAAAACTAAAAAATTATTTTGCCTTCCCTCTGATTGACCTTCAATAAATACTATATTTATTAAGTAACAATTAACTTGTTCTGGTTGTCTAATGTCTGAAGCAAAGGAGCATAACCTTCTAGTTTACCTGTGCAGCCTTAAAATGGGTCCATGTTCTATAAGGATTTTTAAAATACAGAAATCAGAAAAGAGCTCTGATGCCCCTGGCATTGCTTTTGAGAAGCCTATGCCTCAGAACCCATGGGGCCTTGTTATAAACCATTGTTCTGAGGCTCAGAAACTATCCTCAGGGCCCCACCCCAGCTCCACTCCTCTGTTCTCTGCCCAGCATCAAGAGGCCTCAGGCCAGCCTGGCTAGAGGCAGAGAAGCAGGAGGAGGCCACACTGCAGGGGAGGCCCTCACAGTGGCGACAGGCTTCTCAGCAACCTGTCTGGGGAGGGCAAGCAGTGGGTGCTGGAGGCCTGGCCTGGCTCTGGCTTCCGTGTCAGAGCAGAGTAAGTCCCTCAGTTAGCTTCCTGTCCCAGCCCCCACCATTCCACTGAGTCCCCCAAAATCCAGAGGTCCTCAGGTACTCCCTTTGATAGTATCTGTCTCTTCTCTTGTGTCCGCCCTAAACCCCAGCCCTCCCAGCAGCCTCTGGGGTGGTCCTTGGGCCCACATGTCCTGTCTGTCCTGTCCAGGCAGCAGCCACACCTGCCAATAATCACTTTTGTGACTATGCAACTGGAGTGAGAATACTAGCTGCAGATCACAAAAATGACACTGGCAGCTGTGTGTGTGTGTGTGTGTGTGTGTGTGTGTGTGTATGTGTGTGTGACAGAGACAGAGACAGAGGCAGAGGCAGGCAGAAGAGGGAGGGGAGAGCAAAGGACAGAGTTGGGGAGACAGACCAAAGGAGGGGGAGACAAACATGTAGAGAGACAGAGGGGGAAGGACAGAGACAAAGAGAGCCAGAAATAAATAGGCAGATATGGGAGGGAGGTGGAGAAAAAGAGAGTTAGAGAGAGACAGAACAGGAAAGAGGTGCAGATAGAAATGGGATAGAGGTTAAGAGTGAGACAGTGATACAGAGATAAAGAAATAAGGGGGAGAGGGAGGGGGAGGGGAGACAGAATAGGAAAGGGAAGGGAGAGAAAGAGAAGGAAAGACAGAGGAAGAGAAATAAAAATAAAGGCAACGGGACAGAGAGGGATAGAGAAGGGGAGATGAGCAGGTGAGAGTAAACGATAGGAGAGGGACAGAAGTCACAAGAACAGTACCAGAGGCCTGGAAGAGCAAAACAGGAGGAAACAAAAGGAGAGTCAGAGGCTAGAGGCAGGAGCCAAGGAGAGGGAGAGCAGAAGAGAGGGGAGGAGCCAGAAATAAGGTGAGCCTCTCTTGGGAGACGTGGGTGATAGAGGAGCCAGAGAGGCAGGGCGGAAAAGAGGGCCTGAGAGGGAGACAGCAGATCTGAGAGAGCAGAAAGGGAGCTGGACCCCAGGGGTGGAGGGATGGGCGCAGAAAGAGCATCAGTCCTGCTTTAGGGCCATCTGGAAGTGGGGGCTGGAGGTCAGAGGCCACGCTCTGGGTCCGGAAGGGTCTGCCTCCCAAGGCGAGGAGGAGCTGGTGAGCTGGGAGGACGTGAGGAGCCCAGCTCCCGCCCCCCTGCTCCTGTGCTGCCCTCCCCCCGGCTTCTCTGGGCCTGCCTGGGGACGGCCGACCACCGCTCCCCCGAGGCGCGCGGCCCCCCGGGGCGCTCACCTGCGGAAGTCCAGCAGGGGCCGAGTGGAGGCCGGGGTGCCCTCTGCCGGCCAGCTGAGGAAGTGGAACTGCGTGAGCGTCCGCGTCTCTTGGGTCTGCACGTTCTTCAGGTAGAAGCTCCGCACCAAGAAGTCCTCGCACCAGATGTGCTCAGACACCAGGTTCACCTGCCCAGGAGTGGGGTCCGGGCCTGAGCACGTCAGGGGCTCTCCAAATCCTCCCAGTCTCTTACACCACCACATATTCTAAATCCTCCACAAAGCTTACCCAACTGTCCCCAAGACTCGTGGCCGTCTGGGCCACTTATCTACCGCTTAGGACAACTGGTGGCTTTGCCACCTGGACATATGAGCTTCTTGAGGTCAGTTGCTCCTTCCTCTTCCTTGCATCATGTAGCAAAGTGTGCTGCACACACATAAACTGAAATTCTGTACTATTTTCATTTGATTTTTTTCTTCAACCATGAGCAAAAACAATATACCACCTTTTAAAAAAAAAAAAAGACTGTCGAGTGTTCATCTGGTGGTGAAGAGTCTACTACCCAGTGCTCATCTGTGAGGAAAGCTTCTGTTGTGCTCTTAATGTCTCAGGTCTTACAGGAGGGTCATCTCCCATTCGTTGGGAATTGTTCCTCCTTCCCCTGCTTTGCCTCAGCTGAGCTCCCTACCCAGCATTTCTTCTAATGAAGGACTTTTTTCCTATTTTTCATATGCAGCATGTGGCTAATGACATTTCTTTCTTCGCTATGGCCTCCAGGGAACTCAGAGCTAAGCTGGGCTTGGTCAAAGTAGGTCTTCATCATGGTCTTTGGGCACACTCAGCTTCTTGCCTCAGTTTTAGCAATTTTATAGTTTTATTTCTGTACCTTTCAGGATAGGTCATTACAAATGCTTTGGGCCCTAGACTGGACAGGCACACCCACACATAGGTATATGTATATGAATATATGTGTGTATGCATATATTCATACATGCATGGATGCCTATCATCCACTTTCCCCATGCCCGTTGTCTCCTGGCCAGGGGGCTCCTGCTGACCTCATATATGTGGTATAGAGAGGAGCCCTCATCTGGCCAGTAGCGATCACATTGCTTGACGCCATCTTCCACCAGTGGGGTCAGCATAACAATGACAGTGCAGCCACTCTCCCACACCATCTAGGGACAGAGACTCAGGTAAGCTCCATTCTAAACCCCTGGTCCCTGGAGAACTCTTTCCTCCAAGAGCCCACCTGCCAGAAATCTGCGATGGTATGGGACAGCGGGCCCTGCGTAGCGATGTAGGCTGGCATACGAGGGTCGTGCTCAATCTGAGGGCAGGGAAGATACAACATGAGCCAGAATTGAAAATGCCTCTATGGAGAGGCTTGGTCAAAGGGAGAAGACCAGGGTCTGGGGGATCTTGAGAACTGCGCCCCCCCCCACCCATTTCCATGCTAGGATATGAAGTCCCACAATTCCAGGACCTCAGTTGGGGTGGGTGGTGATCATACAGGAATGGAGTTTAGGGGAGAAGAACAACAATGGGCTGGAGGTGGGGGCAGGAGCCAGGGCCACTCACAATGGGGCTGGCGTTGATGTAGTCACTCCGAGAAGGGCTGCTCTCCACCTTCAGCTTGATGCGGGCGTGGTCATCTGCACAGATCCCACATCCCATCCCCCGGTGTCCCTCCAGTTATTGGGGTCCTGGAACCTTTGCCACTCAGCCTGAACCAGGAGCCCAGCCCCTTCCCCTGTGCCCTCCAGAGCTCCCAGCAGAAGGGCTACACCACGTCAGCCAGCAAAACTCACTCACATGGCAGGAAGTCTGGGTGGCGATTCTTTTTTATGTTGCCCTCCCCCTGGGCCGTGGCACAGGTGTTGGGCTCTGCCTGGTAGGCGCACAGGGCCTGCCACTCCTTGGCCAAGCGATCCCGGTTCCGCAGGTGGTCCTCCATATATGCCTGCAGGGACAGCACAGCCTGGCTCTGGGCCACCCTTTCAGTCTTGCCTCTCCCATCATCCTGTCCCCTCACTCCTCTGGGCCCAGGCCCGGTCCTGACCAGAATCATGTGTCCTGTGGAGATGTCCATGTTGGCCTGGGCAGGCTCCTCGCACCAGGACGGCGTGCTGCTGTGGGAACTGGGGCTGGCCTGGGCTGCGTCACTGAACTGGGAGGACACGCTGCTCACCCGAGAAGGCTCCGGTGGACCCTCTGCCCGGTTGAACAGGGACTTTGTAGCCATGTGCTGGCGGCACAGATCCTGCAGAAGAAGGATCAAGAGGGGTCCAAGGGTCACCTGAAGCCCTCAAGAGGGTCCCAGTTTCAATTCTGGGTCCCTAGGCTCAACCTTGATTGATTTCAAATGATACCCATCTCTGGGGTAGAGTGTTCTGCCCTAGCCCTTGTCCTTTCTGGGTCTGTTCTGCATGGGTGGTGCCTATGATAACCTTAGATATTACACAATGGTATCCTAGAACCCCAAAATTGTAGCACTGGGAAGAACTTAGGGACCACCTGCTCCCAATTCTCATCCATTCAAAACACCCCACAACACCCCCACTGGGGGTCCTCCAGCACCCCCGAAACATTCCAAGGGATGGGTGTTCACTACCCATCCAACTCCCCACCCTCATCTCATGTGAGACTCAGGATCCCAAGCCCCTTGTGTTCCCTCTCAATAAGCTTCTGGGGCCACATACCTGGTACTCAAACGTAGTGTCACCATGCGCCCCTTCGGGTCCCAGGGCTGCCAGGCGCTCCTTGTCTCGTTTCCGAGCATGCTGCCGCACACACAGAGCCACAGCCAGAGCCACCAGCAGCCCAGCCACACCCGTCAGGGCCACCAGAGTAAGCAGCACTGCACGCATGGGAGAGGCGCTGTGAGCCGGTCGGGGGAGGACGGCAGCTGCCTCCTCTCTCTGTGGGAACAAGGCTAGAATCAAGGGGGGCTTTGGTGGGGAGAGACCTAGGAGCTGCTTCTCACCCCTGTCCCATGCCACGCTCCCTGCTAGGACAACTCCTGGGGCCAAGCTGGCAGGGCAGGGGCATGGTGGTCCAGGCAAAAGGGCTCAGATGGACCCAAAGTCCTCTTTCTCACACTGCATCAGATCAACCCCGCCACAATGCACTGCCAGAGACTTAGTGGGTGACCCCCACCAGGAGTAATTGCATTTAAAAATGGACGTAGAGAAGTGGAGAGAGAACCCAAGAAATGGAATAATAGACTATGAGGCATCAGTGTTGGATGAAGAACAGAAATATATTTTGAGTTTAATGTCCTTTCTGTGTAAGCTCATCCCTTGGAATTTAGAGATTGCTTGGAAGGCTATGGGTGTCTCAGTTCTTGCCAAGTATGCGGCCTTCCTATGTATGGGAGGCTGGTCCTGCAGGGAGGAGCCACGGGGGCCATCTGCTGGCCATAAAAAACACTGCATGGGGAAGGGCTGTTTTGGAGAAGCAGGTGAACCAGCCAAATAGGCGAGGTTTCAGTTCCGGATCTCCTGTCAAGTTTGCCTCCACCTCTTGTGAGCAACATCAGCCCTCTGGGGCATTGACTCAGTCTCCAGTTAACTCCTACCTGTCCCATTCCTGTCTGCAAAATCTGGAGCCCTGTCTGTGCTTCCAGTTCAGACTTCACCAGCCCTGCAGGGAGGATGTAGGTCAAGCTCTCTCCAGCCCCATGTGGTCCCCGCCCCATGCCATGCTATGCCAGTTGGCAGGCAGAGCCAATGTGGACTTGGGCTATTTCAAAGAGAGCATCAATCATGGGCCTGGGTACATCCTATTAGGGCTGGAGCTGGGGCTAAGCAGGATTTACCAGCTTGCTGGGTCACATCAGCCAAAGACAGGTTCTGTTCATTGTGCCGGATGCGGAAGGTGAGAGCTGGTCCCACCACACTGCCGAATAGGAGCTATGTTACTACCTTACCCACCCGAGACGCAAGACTCTAAAAGAGAGGCCAGCTCGGAGCCTCTTCCATTAGAGGATAGGGTTGGAGCTGATCCGAGATCCCCTATCTAGAGCCCTGCCTCCCCAGCCAGATGCCAGCCGCACCTGATGTTGATGAAGCTGCCCGAGGACAGGTGCACACGCTCAGCCAGGATCTCCAGCAGCTTCACTCCTGCAGCCAGACTCAGGGGCCTGGAGGTGGGCAGGAGGCACAGGAAGGAGGGTGGGGACCCTCCTGGCCACCTTCTTGAAACAGGCCACCTCCAGGGGTGCAGAGCAGCCCACCCCCCTTTCTACGTCACATCTGGATTCTTACTCTCTGCTTCCTGTCAGGCAGGCCAGCCCAACCCCCAGGGGACTGGAAGGCTTCCCCAGGCTGGAGCCCTTACTTCTGGTCAGTGACGATGTAGCCATACTCCTCTGCTGCTGGCCGAGCCGAAGGCTGCCCTGCCACCGTGGGCTGGCTCTGGCCCAGTAGACTTTTCTTCTCCATTGGGACAGGCATGACGAAGGAGCCAGCAGCTTTGGGAGGCTCAGAGGATCCAGGGCTCAGCACCTGCTGGGCTTTATTGACGGTGGGGTGGGCAGTGGGATATGCAGACAGGGAGGGTGTAGGGGGCAGAGGCTCTGCTGTGTCTCCACCCTGCGTCTGCTCCTCCATTGTCTGTTTAGAAGAAATGATAGATGTATGGTCTCTGTTCAGTGGAGGGGTTGGAGAGGGGCTGGCGGGTGCTGGGGGTCTACTCCCTGGACCCTGAGCTTCCTACAAGGATGATTAGGACTTGTTTCTCTCTCTATCCCCAGGGCCCAGTGCAGGGTTAGGTACAGAGAAGGCACCCAGAAAAGAAATCCAACTAGATGAATAAATGAAGAATTGAATGGCTGGAACACGATCAGTGGTAATCCACAGGATGGGGCTGAAGAGGGGGGAGTCTGTGGAGTGTGGTTAGGTTAGAAGGTGAATAGGCAGGCGATGGATTTTACACTTTGGTTTAGCCACAAAATCTTAGACGTGACACAGAAAGAATTCTTCAAGTTCCAGGGCCACTAGAACCCTGCCTGCTCAGACTCCCGTCTTCCCCTACGGATCCCCAGAGCATGGTCTCAAAGAACTGTATTGAGAAAAGCAGTGAATCAAGAATTTTAGCTTCTAGTCTGTACTCTGCCCTCAACTTGAGGTGAGACTTAGGCAACGACTTGCAGTCCATGGGCCTCGGTTTTTCCAAAACAAGGGGTTAGAGGTTACAGATTCTGGGTCCTGGTCTTGAGGTTTAGATTTCAGCAGGGAGGGGTTGCGGCCATGGGGCAAGTATGGATCAGAGAGGTGCTGGGGACTCACTTTCTTGATGTCAGCTCCAATGTTTGCAACCCCTCCTGCAGAGACAGGGAAAACAAGACTCTGGGAAAAGGGCCAAGGCCAAGGTCCACACAATGCAGGTGGGAGAGAGGGCCAGAGGCCTGACCCTGTTACCTCTGCTGTGGTCTCTTTCTGCTCAGTCAGTGACCAAGACCCTGTCATTTGTCTCATCCATAGCATGTCCTTATGTCCCTGTGCTTCTGTCTTAACTGTTTTATTAACTCATCCCTCAGTCATTGGCCACACCTCTCAAAGCTATTTGTTCAGTCCTTCCTCTAGCCATAAATACTGCCTTCTCCTTCTGATTGGCCACGCCCCTCTTTAGGTTCTCGGTATCATTCATCCTCTCCTTCTCACTGCCCCCTGATTTCTGCTTACACTTCCTATTGACTTCTTTTTTTATTACTTCCACCCTCCAGTCCCTTCCTGGTCTAACTCCTCAGCTCACCACTACACCCTCTTGCTCACTGCCCTTTGCTGCCAATGACCCCATGTCTGGAAAGAACTCTCTTCCCTGACCTTGACCTTTCCCCTTTAGGCTGCTACATTTGGTCTTGAGAAGTGGGGCAAGAGGCCATTGCTGGTCTCTCTGCCTGGACACTCACCCAGACTTCGTCCTGCCCCCTTGGGCAACAGCTGCAGCAGGGCCGAGAGAGTGAAGAGCTGCTCTGGGGTCAGCTGGTGCAGCTCCACCCCGTAGCCCGCCAGCACAGCTGCCAGCCTCTGCAGAGTCACGTCTGCTGAGAACCAGACACAGAGCTAAGGGCTGGTGGCAAGATGAGCTCGTGGGATTCAGGTGTGTGAGTTGGGGGTGGGCGGGGACTAGCACATTTAAGAGATTTTTCTCAAATACCAGGACATTAATGTCCTCCCTTTCTAGCCCTTGGCCACACTTTGGGGAAAAGACCTTCCTGAGGCCAAGACCAAACTTCATGAACATCTAAACTCTCCAACTGAAAATGAGTCATGCCAGCTGCCCCCCACATCACCCCACGCCCCATCCACACTGCCTACCTAGTGCCTGGCATAGACCCGGTTGTCAGTAAACATTACTTAAACATATGAATGACTTCACAGTAAACATTAGTTAAACGTATGAATGACTTCAATGACAAATTAACAAGTGCATGGAAAGTCAGGAAGGAGCCCCCAAAAGCAGCCCCCACAGGCAGGGAATAGATGCTGACGACTCTTACCTGGCTTTCCTGCTGGGGAAGGAGGCTTCTCCCTGTGACCCTCTGGTCCTTCCTCCTCATAGCCCTCTGAGGAGTTCTCTGCCTGGCTGCTGTCCCCTTGCTCTGCCAAGCTCGGTGACCTGGCCCAGCTGGGCACTGGCAGCTCCTCGGCCAGGTAGAACAGACCTGACTCCTGGAAAATCTGAGCAGGTGAGGGCCCTGGAGGGTCACCATAGGAGTGGCCAGAGTGAGCCCCAAACATGCCCTTGGGGGCAGTTCTACTGAAGAGGGCAGGGGGTTTGGCCTTGGACCGGGGGCTGGCACTGACCATCCCTGGGGAGCTCTCTGAGCCCCGGGAACCATCGCGGGAGCCAAACTGTGGGAAACCAGAGATCCAGGTAAGAGCACACACCAGGCCTGGGGGGTTGGGTAGGGGAGGGGCAGTGTCTAGGGCTCACCTGATGGAACAGGTAGGGCTGTAGCAGGGTAGGTTCATAACTCAGGGCAGGGTGAGGGGGCTGCGGGGGCAGCAGCAGATGCTCCAAGAGAGGGGGCAGCAACTCAGCCTGCAGAGTGGACAAGGGGGAGCCTGCCCCAGTTCTGTCCCCACCCACTGGAGGTCGAGGAAGTCGGTGTGGGGCAGCAGGGGCAGAGCCAGTGGGGATGCCCTGTAGAAGCAGCTCCCCGGCGGGACCCGGTCTCCTGGGCAGCAAGCCAGATCTGGGGAGGAAAGCAAAGTGTGTGTGGGAGGCGAGAAGTTTGCTTGTGTGGGATAAGGGCACACGGAACCTACAAAGCAGAGCTGGTGGGGCCAGGCAGGCTCAGCAGTTCAGAGTAAGCCTGACCCTTCAAAAGGGAGGCAGCCTCAGCGGAGGAGAGACTAACGTGGGGAAGGGCCAGAAGGCCTAGCCGGGGGCAGAAGTTGTTGCCTCCCTGATAAGCAGGACCTAGGGGTCCCTGAAACACAGAGGCAGGAGCTAGGGAAACGTGAGGCTAGAGGTAGGGAAGGGGAGAACAGCAGCAAGGGAAGGCAGCCGGGCACCTCTCTTGATGAACCGTGGCTGCAGCTTGCCCCATTGCCCGTGTGTGCATCCCCACACACACCTCGCTCCCCGTATAGGTTCAAATATTTAATATTTCATAGTCTGCACCCCGCCCCACTCTGCCTTCTTCACCCCAGTACCATCATCTGTGCCCCATGCCCTTATTCACTTTCCTCTGCTCTACAGGGTCTGAGCCATGAATGCCTTCAGAGGCCCTACCCACAAAACAATGGCATTATCTCCTACCACATACAATTCCACACAGTTACGAAACTGAACATTAAACAACTTCAGTCCAATAACATTCTAATTTTCCATGATGATGACTTTGATGTTTCTTTTAAAATACCAAATATCCAAGTTTTTCACATTTAAAAAATGCCTTCTATGCTGGATCCTCAGGGATGAACTCAGCTCCTACTGGGTGTGTGACATTCCTGAACCTCTTATACCCACACCCCAGCCTGCCAAGCTCGGTACCCACATCCCCCTCTCTTCCCTCTGTCTATCAGAAGGACCACAGACTCACCAGCCTTGGGCTAGTGGTTGAGAAAGAATGCCTACCTGTCCCTTGGATGGGGCTCTGGGGGGCGAAGCCTGGGGATGCGTTCCATCTCCTGGGAGATCACATACTGGGTGAGGTCATCATGCCAGGACAATCCTGCCAGGGGACAGGACAGGGTAAGGTTGGCTTGGGACAGTCTGAGGGCCCAAACACAGGGACCAGTGGAGATCAAAAGTGCACCCCCTTCCCTGAAGTGTACTGAGTTTGGTAGAGGAGAGGGGCAGTGGAGGGGTCTGGAGAGTCAGTGGGTGACCTCAGCTGTCCTCCCCCCCCACCTCGGGAACAGATTTTGGAGTCAGACTGCCCAGTGAGACTGGGTTTGGATCATCTGCCACTTACTAATTGTGTGACCTTGGGCAATTTGCTAATGTGTCTGAGCCTCAATTCTCTCATCTGTAAAATGGGGGTTCATACCTCCTAAGACTATTGTGATAATTAAAATAACACAATATGAAACGGTTAGAATAGTACCTGTCACATAGTGAACTCTCAACAAATGCTATTATTATTATTATAATTATAATTATTCTTATTTTTCTTCTTTTAGTTGATCCTGAACCTTAGTTTTCTTTATTTTTAAAGTGGAAATAACATATACTTCATGTAGCTATTATGAAAATCAAGTGTGATTAGAAAATGCTAGAGCACTATATACCTGTTTTAAACCTCCGCCTCCACCTCCTCCATCATGATCATCATGATCATCATCATCATCATCTTGTTATTATTATTATTATTATTATTATTATTTTATCCTGAGGCAGATCTCCTGTTTGATTTCTTCCCACAATGAAACTGCTCTCAGGAAAGATCAGTCACCTATTCTAAAGGAATAATCTCCCACCCCCATTCCTTCTTCCCTGATTCTAGATTAACAGTCTGTACTGTTCTTATGCCCTTTCTGGGATCTATTAGCATCCATACCTGCTTCAGATGAACTGTCTGTGTTCTTATTTAAGGCCAATTCCTCCACATGAGCACTAAATTTCATCCCCTATTACCTATTCAAGAACATCTCCCTCACAATTCTCCCTTATATCCTCCATCCTCATCTCCTGTTCTCTACAGAATTATTCCTGCTAGCATGCAAACATGATAAAATTTCTCCCATCTTAAAAATAATGCTTGAGCTCACATCTCCCGCCATCACCCCATTTCTTTGCTTTTCTTTATAGCAAAATTCTTTGAAAGTTGTTATCTATACTGGCTGTATCCAATTCCTTTCCTCCCATTCCCTCTTAATTCACTCTATTTGAGATTTTCCCTCCAACTATTCTAACAAAACTGCTTTCATCAAGATCACCAGCAACTTCTGTGTATCTAAATCCAGCGGTCAATTCTCAGATGTCATCTTACCTAACCTACTTGCATCATTTGACCCTGTTGATCACTCCTTCCTCCTTGATACACTTCCACTTGGCTTCTATGACAGCGGACACTTGTTTTTTCTTCTACCTCACTGGGTCCCCCTTCACAGTCTCCCTTCTTGGTTCCTCTCCTCCTGTTCTTCTTAAGGCCCTTCTTTATTAACACTCAATCCTTTGATTATCTCATCCACCTCATGGGTTTAATTACCATCTATAGTATATATCAAAGAATTCCAAATTCATATCTCCACTCCAGACTTCTCTCTTTCTTTTAAAACCCAATCTTAAGTACTCACAGCCCACTCTACTTGAACGGACATCTTAAACTCAATATACTCAAAACTAAACACTCTTTCCCCCAAGTTGATTCTTCTGCATAATTAATATCATCTTCACCAACCCAGTAGTTTGGTCAATCAAACGTGGGTGTCATCTTTGACTCATCTCTTTCTTTCACAGCTATATCCAATATTTCATGAAATCATGCTCACTATCTTAAAAATATATGCAGAATTCTGTCATTCCTCACTACCTCCCTGCACCCACCCTGCTCCATGCCACATTTATCTTTTATATGTGTTGTTGTGGTAGCTTTTAATGGTTTCTCTGCTCCTACCCTTGACTCCCTACCTTCTAGTCTCAACACAGTAGCAAGAGTGATCTTTTTAAAATAGACAAGAGATCACGCACCTCTGTGCTCAAGACCTTGTGATAGTTTCCTCTTTTACTCAAAGGCAAGCCAGTGTCCATACATTCTCCTATAAGGCCCTACGGTGATCTGTATCTCTTCCCCATTACCTACATGACTGCCTCCTTTACTCTGCCACTCTATCACTCCTGTCCAGCCATACCAGAGAGGTGTTCTCCATGGTTTTCCTCAGACTCATGCTCTTACCTTAGGGCTTTCGTTCTAGCTCTATGGTTGGCTTGAAATACTCTTGCCCCAGACAACCTTCTGGAAAACACTTCCACCTTGTTAAAGTCTCTGTTCAAATTTCATGGTCTCAGTAAAGTCTATCTTGATCACTCTATTTAATACTGCAGCTTCCTACTTCGCTATTTTCTGATCCCTTTATCCTGCTGTAATATTCATTTCTTCATGGCACTTATTACATTCTGATACACTATTTGTATTGCCTCCCTTCAACCTTGAAGGTAAACTCCAGTAGACAGAACTGTGTCTGCTTTATTCCCTCATACATCCCAAGTACCTAAAACTATGCTTGCCACACAGTAAGCACCCCATAAATACTTGTTGAATGAGTGAACTGAATGAGTGAAATGTTCTGGTTGAGGACTCCAGAATTCATGGTTCTGGTGCACTCAATCAGTTTCAGGGAGTGGGATGGTCCTAAAGAGACAGTTGTGGGCCTCTTTCAGTGTCTTCTTTTAGAAGCCTCCTCTGGGCTCCTTAAGAGAGTCTAAGTGTGAATAGCCCATTTCTAGGGTTCCACCACACTCCTGTCTTGCCTCCTTCTCCAGCAAGACCAGGGAAGGTAAGGCTCCAGGAATAAGTGTGATAGAAATGTTCCATGAAAGAAATTCTTGAGTCAGGTAGCCCCTCACTTCCTCACCCTTATCTAATTAAGTTTCAGTCTCTCTCCTCCAGTATACCCAGACCTCACCTTGGGACATGAGTTGTTGGAGCACACCTTGTAAGCGTTGAAGAACCGGGGAGGTGACTTGCAAAAGGGGCCGAGCCTGCCCCACTCCCACCTGGCACTGTCCAAATAAGCCATCTAAGAGCACAAACATTGTATTAATAAGGGAGATAAACAAAAGGCCTTCCAAAGTCCAGGCTGCAAGTGGGCAGGACTCTTTTCACTTCCTCTCTTGGCTTCAGAAAGTTCTGCTCCTCCAGGCCAGCCTCCTGTCTGCCCAAGCCCAGTACCCCTTCTCCCGCCCAGGCCTATTCCCCAAGTCTTTATTGTGTCCCCCCATCTTGTAAATCCTATGCCTGAGCATCACTCACCCTGAATACAGACTTCAAGGTGGGAGCAGAGTCTGCGGTCAAACAGGCAGCCTGTAGAAGGACAGGTGGACAGAGATTCAGAGAACCACACACATAGAATGGTCAGATGAACGGACAGGCTGGGAAAGGGGGAAGCAGATGGTTCCATTTTTTTTTCATCCCAGGAAGGGTTAAACTGAGAGAAGAGGAGGGAAGAGGCTTAGAATTCTTAAGGAAACACAGGATCTGACTTTGGATTTTAAGGATCTGTAAGTCTTGGATCCTTTCTCTAAAAGGTTCAGTTTGCTTAACCGAGTGAGGGGGTAAAGGAGCTTTCCAGATGCATGGGGGTAGGATCGTACACCTCCATTCTCATAGAATTACTATAGGGGAGTTTGTGGCCAAATTCTGAGGAAAAAGGGACTTTCCTTCCCAAATCTCCAAAAGCATCCTAACTGTGATGGCCTGGGACTCAGAAGAGGTAAAAACCCTAGCACATCTCCCCTCTGTGTGGGAAAGGGAAAGGGGTGGGCTGACTAAGGCAGTGTCCCGTTCCACCCGCCCCCATTGTCCCTGCTCTCCCCGTGGCCCCAGGCCGCTGGCGCTGTCCGCGGTGCTGAAGCCCTGAGCCTGGGGCAGCCGAGTGTTTGCCTGGAAGCAGCGACGGAGGAGGGAGGGGTGACAGGGCCAGAAGTCTCCACGGGACGTGACCCCTCCTCTTCCCCAGCCTTCATCTACCATCCTACCAACACAGTGCCACCGGAAGTACCCTTCGTTAGCCTCCAAGCCCCTTCCCCCACGCGCCCCTCGCCCCCTCCCTCCCCCAGCCCATGAGTCAGCGCTGACTGTCTCTGTCCGCCGAGATGTGAGTCAGCACCGGGCCAGGCTGTGGGGAGGGGGACGAAAGAGGACCCTTCCCTCTTCACCCTGTTTTGCTCCCTACCCCAGATGTCCCCCCTCTTGTTAGAGATCAGACCACAGCAATCGGCCCCTCGAAACTTCAAGAGAAACCCTGACTCTTCCCTCGTCCAGATTTTCTACGGGGAGCTGGGACTCCGATGCTCGCGGCCCCGACTCCTACGGCCGGGGACTCAGGGTTCCCCGCCCTCCTCCTACCCCCTTCTGCACCCCTCGGCACCGGTCACTTCTTTGGCGCCTCGGCACGACTCACTTCTCCCGTGGACTTGTAGCCTAAGTCCCTCTGTCCATATGCACCCCCATTCCTTCCCGCAAACCCGCAATCTTCCGAGCCCACTTGCCTGCGGTCCCGCCCCCATATTCGCAGCCCCACCTCCAGGCCTACGCCCCTTTCCTCTCCGAAGCCCTGTCATCCTCCTTGTCTCGCAGTGCGTCCCCCTACCCCACTCCACACATTCTCTACCCGAGCGCCCCACCTTCTAGACACGTGCCCGCCCCTCGCCCCCCACTGAGTTTTGCTCCCGGCACCGTACTCCTCCACCCCGGCTCCCCCATTTCCTCCTGACCGTGGGCACTAATGGCGCTGCAGCCTCCCGGGCGACAGCTCAGCAGCAGGAGGCAGAGGAGCGCCCGGAGACCCCCGGGTTCCCTGGGGCCCCCCGGCCGCCGCGGGCGCCGCATCCTTCCGGGCTCCCCGCGCTCGCTCCTCAGCTCCAGCCGCCCAGACGCTGGCGGGAGCCTGCGGGAGGGTCCGAGGCGGGGCCTGCCACTCCCCACCCACCTACGAGGCGGGGTCTACACGCCCCTCTCGCGGCAACCCAGCCAACCCGGGGCGGGTGGTGACGACATCTCCACCCTCGGCTCCGACGCTTATTTGCGTCAGACGTGGCGTAAGAACACTGTCTTAGCGTGGGAGCTATGCCCCCATCCCTCCTCCACCGAATACTGTACGTTTCGCACTAGAATTCGCACTTGGCCCTTTCCATTTTGGAATATGCTTTTCCTCAAGGACCATCACCTCTATCATCCAGTCACAGGGCTGGTGAAAAGGGTTATAGTTGGGTGGGGACCAGGAAAGTGACCTGCGTGGGGGAGTAAGAGCCCTCAGATGGGAAGCGTAGAAGTGAATAGGTACTCTTACGCATCCCAGTGAGAAGCAGGAATGGTTATGCGTGTGTGCCTGGATTCCAGTTCTAGCAGTGCCACCTACTGAGGGTATAACTTTGGGCAAGGTGCTTAACCTCTCTGCGCCTAAATTTCCTGATCCGTAAAATGGAGGTGCTAACAGCACCCTAACTCACAAGGTGGTGGTGAGGATTACAGGAATTAAAACATGTGGCTCTATGAGAGCAAGGATGGCACTGTCATACACTAGATCCTCGATGAATACTTGTTTTGTTGCTAGCCTTGACTCTCCTTTCGCCCTCTTCCATCTCGAGTCTATCAAAGTCTTATGGTCTACCTGCAAAATATTCTGTCTCCCATTGGTCCGCGTCTCTCCATGCTCACTATCCTCTGTAAACCACGGTGCTCTTCCCTCACGATTACTGTGGTAATCAACTAACTAGTGTTTGGCTGCCACTTTTGTCACCCAGTGAACTAGGGAGCAAGCTTTCTAAACTTCACATCTGATCACTTTACTCTCTTGTTTTTCAGTAAAAGTTTTCCAAAACACAAAAAATGATAGTAGTGCATAGTGAATACTCATGCACTCATCATCTAGACTTAAATTATTAATATGTTGCCTTATTTGCCTCTGTTTAGTACTTAAAAGTAAATAATAGACATATTTCCCTATAAATACAGGTGTTGCAAAAACAAAAAACAAAAACGTATAATAGCTGGTAACTTGCTGAAAATTTTTTTTGTTTTAGATTTAACCGTTGAGAAACAATGGCTGAAACCAGATTAAGTTTTGAAAAGCAAAGATTATTTTGAAGTGCTACTTGAAGTACAAAAACACGGGAGAAGTGCAAAGACAGGACCGACAGTGTGGTGAGGCTTATCTATGCGCGGATTAATGGCCCTCTCTTTCTTGCAGGTACTGTAACTGGTGCCACTTACTTGAATTTGCTGCAGAAATCAGCCATGCCACGCATTCACAAAGATTTTCACAATGAGGACTTTTATTTCCAACAAGATGGCGCGCCTCCACATTACTATCGTGATGTAAGGGCCTGTCTCAATGAGAACCTGCCAAACAGATGGGTCAGGCAAAGAGGTCCTGTAGATCACCCTGCATGTTCACCAGACCTCACACCATTAGACTTTTTCCTTTGGGGATTTCTCAAGAATAACTTTTATGCTAAAATACCTGAAACCATTGATAAATTACGAGTAGCCATTGAAAGAGAATGTGCCCAAATACCAAATGAAATGATTCTTGATGTTTGTGACTCCGTTGCTTCGCGTTGCCAGCAAAGCCTAGACCGGAATGGTCATTAGTTTGAAAACAAGCACTAAGTATAAAAAAGTACACTTATGTAGTTTATTGTGAATGTTTAAAGGGAACTGTATGCTAATAAATACAGACTGTATAATCATTAAAATTGTGGATACATTTTTTTGCAACATCTTGTATTTCAATATGTATCTCCAAGAAATAAAGATATTTTCTTACATAATCAAATGCTATTATGACATCCAATAAATTTACAATAATGCCCAAATATTTGATGCTCAGTTCATGTTCAAATTTCTCAAATTGTTTTTAAAAATGTATTTTTGGTTGTTTTGTTCAAAATAGGAGTCATAGACCATCATTATGTTTGGTTATGTTTCTTAATTGTTTAAATTAGTGTACTCAGAATTCCTCCCTTTCCTCCCCCACTCCCAATTTTTGATATTTTCTTGTTGAAGAGATGAGGTCAGCTTTTCTTCTGGAGCTGTCTGATTTTTTTTCCCTCATAATATATTTCCCCTGTCTATATCCTGTATTTCCCCTTATTTCCTGTAAACTGGAAGTTATGTCTTAAGTCTTGATTGGATCAGGTAAAAAAAAAATTAAGTGAAATGCTTTACAGGTGATGTTGTATGTTTTCAATTAATCATTTACAGAGAAGAATAGAGTTGACATAACCCTATTTCTTTTTTACTTTTATAAAATGTGACTACTAGAAATTTTAAAATTACATAATTATATATTATATTTCTACTGGACAACCACTGACTTAGAAAATTCTTTCTTTTCCATTCTTATCAGGACAGACAATGGAACACATTTGCATTCACACGGTAGCAGAAAAAACGTATACCTTAAAGCTGTCTTACATCAGCTGTAAGGGTTTATAGGTTATCTAATTTAATGTATGAAATGTACCATGTTTTACTTTATTTTTAGCACTTTTGTTTCCTCTTTAAGATATCTTTTACAACTATTAGGACCTGAAGTTATTGCCTTTTGCTATCCTTTAAATGTTTCATCCACACAGTTTTGCAGAATAGGAGTTCAGAGAAGTGAAATAAAACTCAAATGGCTTAAAGTTATGGCATAAGCCTCATTGTTTAATTCTTCACACTGATCTATAATCCACCTGGATTCTATCTGTGTGTGTGTTTTAAGTTACAGACAAAAGTGAATTTTTCTTCTACAAGGATACCGAATGGTTCCCGAACTATTTATTGAAAAGATTACCCTTTCTTCTCTTCCATCTTTATCTTAAACTGTCCACATTGTGTATCTACGTCTAGGCCCCTTGTTTCATAGATCCACCTGTCTAGCCTTTCATCAATACCACACTTTTTAAATTACTACGGCTTTATACTAAGTCTCAATATCAGGCAGAGCAAATGATCCCAACTTCTTTTCAAAAATTAATTTTCTCTTATTCACTTTTTACACTGTTGAGAGGTTCATTATTATTTATTAAATTGTAACATATCCAGTAAAGTATACAAACTTGTGTTTATAGCTAGAGTGATTATTACAACTTCGTTATCCCTTAGAGACACCAAATCTTAATACCTGCCTGTTTGCTTACACCTGTGAATAGCCAATCAGTGAGAATACTTAGAGAGGTATAAAGCTCTGCAGATAGGATATTCCAGTGTTCAGTTGGGCTGAGCATGGTGGCAGGATTAACCACTCCCTTAAAAACATTTTTTCTTTTATTGATTCTAGAGAGGGAGAGAAACATCGCTGCAAGACAAAAACATCAATTAGTTGCCTCCTGCAGGCACCCTAACTGGGGACCAAATCCTCAACCCAGGCGTGTGTCCTGGCTGGAAATCAAATCCAAGACCTCCTGTCTGCAGGATGAAACCCAACCAACTGAACCGCATCAGCCAGGGCCCTTCTCCCTTTTAAAATTTTAAGCTACTAGGAACAAGCTGGCAAGAGCTATAAAAACAGTTAATGTGTGTACACGTTTAGCACTTCTCTGTTGGTTCTTGGCAGCAGGATGAGTGGGAGAGCCCTGGCAAGAGGTATAATGCTGGAGGTGAAGACTCTCATAAAACAGCAGGGTGCAGGCCTGACATGGAAGGGTGGGCAACTAGGCCACACAATGTAGCTGGGTGCGGGTGGGGAAGGCTGGGTGTGGGTGGGGAAGGCTGACATTCCTGCTGTAGTCTCACCCTCACTTTCTGCACCTCAGGAATGGTCACTGGGAGGAAAACAACAGAGAGACCAGCCTCCGTCAGCACCAAGGGGCTGTGCTCTTCTCACCTCCACCTTCTTTTCTGGTCCCACTTTTCTCACTTCAGAGGCCCTGGCCAGGTCCAAACCCCACCCCTCCTGCCTCAAGACAAATCACAGAAAGAGTTTGCATAGAAGTCCACTTTAATGACCCAGATTTGGGTCATCCTAGAACTGCCCCCCTGGAGGACAATGGGGAGGGCATTGGGGCAGAGAGGTTTCACACATGGTCTCAATCAGCAACAAGGTTGCATCCCACAATGGAGGGTGGCTCAAAGAAGCCCTAAAACAAGAAGAAATAAAGGATTGGGATCAGTATGTGGTGAGGTGGCCCATTCCTCATCTACTCTCCTCCCCCAAACCCTTCAGTAACAGCCTGATTTGAGTAAGCCATGGTGACTCAGCCCACCAATTACCTGTCCCCTTGGCTCCCACATACAGTTCACCCCCGCTCCTGTGATTTTTCCCTTGGGCTCAGGGTTGGAGAAGAATGACAGCACCTTGTTTGCATTTGCAGAAGCACCATGGTAACCAGTCCCTCACAGGTGGGTCTGTCCCTTAGCTCTGAGTGCGTTGACCCAGCAACCGATCCAGGCTTAGGAAACCCAGCTGCCATGTTACAGGAGTGGCAAACAAGGGAACCAGTTTCCTAGGAGAGTCTGAGGGGCTAGAAGTCCCCTGAGGTGCAGGCTGCCTCTGGATGGAGTGCACTGCCAGCTGGGGGTGCTCGTTCCCCTGCCACTACCCCAGTCCAGGCCACCTCAGTGTCTCCTGGACCAGGATGGTGGCCCCTTACGTGCTTCTTCATTTTTATTCTTGCTCTTCACAATCCATTCCTTAACATCACTGGAGTGGCTTTTAAATAAAATCATATACCATATTATGAAATCCCCTTCCTTAAAATCTCTCAGTTAACTTGCCACTACACTTAAAAGAAAATCCAAGTTTTTTTTCTTTTTAACCCCAATCTATGGGGCCCTGTGTGGTCAGTCCTGGGCCTACTTCTACAAACTAAACTTCTACACCTGACTTTTCTGTCTGATCCTCTAACACGGCATGGTATCCTTGCTCAGAACATTTGTCATTGCAGTGCTCTCTATCTGAGAGGCCCTTCCTTTATATCTTTCCCTGGCTGCCACCTTCTTATAATTTAGGTTTCAGTCCCCCCCCCCCAAAAAAAGACTTTTGTCAATGTGAAGGAGCCTGATGTTTGGAGCGGCCCAATCCCCACTGTGGCCCCAGAGAGGAAAGGCAGGGGCCACAGGGGCAAGGGCTGGGTCCAGTCTTGGCTCTGCCATGAACCTGCTATGCAGCTTTGATGAAGTCCACTGACCAGCCTGTACCCCAATGTCTCATCTAGAAAGACAGAAGGGAGTACTAGATCAGTGCTTCCAAATCTAGATCCTAAAGAGTTCAAGCATCTCAAGGAAATAACGCTGAACTAGCCCAGGTCAGAGAGTAGAGGGCAGTATGTGTGTGTGTGCGCGCGTGCGTGCGTGTGTGTTCTGGATGTGAAGTTCTCTTGGCTACCTCTCCCATTTATCTAAAGGAGCCTTGCTATCACTTGCTATAGACAGAGAGTGTATAGCAAAGAGGATTTTTAACTTAATTTTGAAAACTTTGCAGTTCAATGCCTACACGTGAGGCTCCCAGCACCTGCCCTGCCAATGTCTCATACAGATACCCACAGGTGGTTTGTGAGAGAGAAAAGGAAAATGGGAGTACACTTCAATTGAGAAAGAGATCTTTTCTTCGGTTTATCCATTCATGCCTCAATACCCATTCCCTTCTTCATACCTGTCTCCCCATTTAAACAGGTCCTTGGGAGTTCCAATTTCACCTTGACAGGGTTGGCTACCTGGTGTTTCAGGGCCTTTGAAACCACTTTGGAGGTAAAGCATGGATCCCCATTCACCTGGACTTTGTGAGGAGGGAAGCCAGGAGTCAAGAACAAGACAGAAAAGGGTGGCAGAGACCCAGAGGAAAAGAGAAGGGACCCGAAGTCAGGGATTTAAAATTCTTGAGAAGGCGCATGAGCCTCAACTTGGGGAATAAGAGTTGAAGCTTCTCTTCTTGCTTGCCCCTAGAAGAGACAGAAATGACAGATGGAACCTAGGCTTCCTAACAGCCACTTCCTCTCCCTTTGCAGATATCACTAATGGCTTATGGAGTTGTTTCTTACAGATCCCAGAGAGGACCTCCAATTATTATCAATGTGTTCCTGGCAGCTCTTACCTGTTTTTTTTTTTTAAGTATATTTTATTGATTATGTTGTTACAGTAGTCCCAATTCTTTTTCCCTTTGCTTCCCTCTGCCCGGTACCCCCCTTTCCCTCCAGCAATCCCACCCCCACTTAGTTCATGTTCATGGGTTGTGCATATAAGTTCTTTGGCTTCACCCTTTCTTATATTATTTTAAGTTCCCTCTATCTGTTTTGTACCAACCAATTATGCTTCTTAATCCCTGAAGCATTTCCCCATTTCTCCCCTTCCCCCTCCCAGCTGATAGCCCTCCAAATCATACCTATGATTCTGTTCCTATTCTGGTTTGCTTCGTTGGATTTTGTTTTTATTTTTTAGATTCAGTTGTTGATAGTTGTGTGTTTGCTGTCATTTTAATGTTCATGGTTCTGATCTTCTTTTTCTTAAGTAAGACCCTTTGAGATTTCATATAATAATGGCTTGGTGATGATGAACTCTTTTAGCTTTGCCTTGTCTGGGAAGCTAAATGATAGCTTTCCCATTCTAAATGATAGCTTTGCTGGATAGAATAATCTTGGTTGTAGGTCCTTGCTTTTCATCACATTGAATACTCCTTGCCAGTCCCTTCTTGCGTGCAAAGTTTCTTTTGAGAAATCAGCTGATAGTCTTATAAGCATCACTTTGTAGGCAACTCTCTGCTTTTCTCTTGCTGCCTTTAAGATTCTCTCTTTATCTTAAACTTTTGGCATTTTAATTATGATGTGTCTTGGTGTGGTCCCCTTTGGGTCTAGCTTGTTTGGGACTTTCTGTGCTTCCTGGACTTGTATGTCTATTTCCTTTGCCAAATTTGGGAAGTTTTCTTTCATTATTTTTTCACATAAGCTTTCCATTTCTTGCTCTTTCTCTTCTCCTTCTGGCACCCCTATGATTTGGATGTTGGCACATTTAAAGTTGTCCCAGAGGTTCTTAAGCCTCTCCTCATTATTTTCAATTATTGTTTCCTCATTCTGTACTGGTTGACTGTGTTTTTCTTCCTTATGTTCCAAATCATTGATTTGAATCCTGGTTTCCTTCCCTTCACCATTGGCTGTGTGTGGATTTTCCTTCATTTCATTTAGCATAGCCTTCACTTCTTCGCTTATACGTTTGCCATATTTAAGCATATCTGTGAAGCCTGTAAGCATCTTTATCACCAGTGTTTTGAATTTTGCATCGGTTAGGTTGGCTGTCTCCTCATCACTTAGTTTTCCCACTGGAACCTTGATCCGTTCCCTCTTTTGGGCCATACCTCTCTGTCTCCTCATCTTGACAGGCTCCTGTGTTTATTTTCCTCTGTGTCTTAGATAGAGCTGTTGCACCTGTTATGTTATAAGGGGTGGAGCCTTAGATATTCATTAGTGCGGGCGAGCCGTTTCACCACGTTATGGCTCTGTATGTGAGGAAGGGGTCTGAGAGAGAACAAGGCTGCTTGCTCAGCACTCTCCCACCCCTTTTCCAGGCACCTCTCCCACTTCTGTATGGGACTGGCACCTCTAGCTGCTGCCCTGGCCATCGTTTCCAGAGTGGGTGGGTCTGCAGATGTTCTAGGACTGTGGGGGCCCTTTAAAAACTTGGACTCTATTGAGAGACTGGCAGTTTCTTCCTCTGCCCCAACCCCCACTGGTCTGCACAGTCAGAAGCAATGAAGCTTTATTTTCCCCAGAGCTGAAACCATGATTTCCACCTGCTTGTGGGGTTGATCTGTGCATCCCTATCTTGGCAGCTTGGCCAATTGCCCACAGGCCCTGCCCCTGGGGACACCTACCCAACTCCTTCTTCCGTTTAAGGTCCCCACCCGTAGGCGCCCGCTCCGGTTGTATGTAAACCAGGTCCCAAGGACTACCGCCTCTACTCCTGTCCCAAGGTTGGAGAAATGAATTGTAAATAAGATGTGGGTGTGAATTGTACCTACCTCATAAGTTTGTTGTGAGGATTAGGTATGAGTAAGAACTGGACAGTAGACAGGGTATTTAGTCAATTTTTGTTATTCTCTTTGCTCACTTTACCCTCATTTTCCTAAAGACCTTCAGCATACATGGGTTTGACCTGCAAAATATATTGCAGATCTATCTGCTTCTGTCCGCATCACGGCCATCACCTTGGTTCAAACCACTGTACTCTTTTTAATAGAGCTATTGCAATAACTAACTAGCTAACAAACTAACTAATCTCATTTCCACTCTTATTTAGTTATAGGTGTGTGAGCTTTCTAAACCCTGGACTGGCATTTAAATGTTTTGTTTATTAACTTTAAAATTTTATCATGAAAATTTTTAATATTAAAAAAAGAAGAATCTAATGATTGCCCATATACCTACCACCCAGACTAACAATTATTAACACATTGCATACGGGTGACGAGAATTCTCATCATTTCTAAAAGGCATTTAAATTCCCTGGTGCGCAATGTGTTAAGATTTGGTAATAATTGCTTCCTTCTCTTGATAAAGTAACCATTTCGTTTTTAAAGATTTTATTTATTTATTTTTAGAGAAAGGGGAAGGGAGGGAGAAAGAGAGGGAGAGAAACATCAACGTGTGGTTGCCTCTTGCTCGCCCCCAGCTGGGGACCTGGCCCACAACCCAGGTATGTGCCCTGACTGGGAATTCAACCAGTGACTCCTTGGTTTGCAGGCCAGCGCTCAATCCCCTGAGCCACCAACCAGGGTTCTTGGTAAAATATTTAACAGTAATTTATAAACATCAAGACATTTCACTCCTAAATAATTCAATATGCATCTCTTAGAATTAATGATAGTTTTCCTACATAACCACAATACCATTAAAACATCTGAATAATGGCCCTGAAAGACATTCACGTCTGAATCTCTAGAAAAAGAGACATCGCCGGTGTGATTAACGTTAACAGGTTATTAACCTCAGATGAGGAGGTTATCCTGGATTTTCCGGTGTGCCCAGTGTAATCATAAGCACCTTTATAAGAGAGAAGTAGGAAAGTCAAAGTCAGTAGTGGGAGATAATAACATTGGAAGCGGAGGTTAGAGGTTGTAAGAAAAGAGCCCCAAGCCAAGGAATGCAAACAGCCTCTAGAAGCTGAGAAAGAAAAGGAAAGAAAAAAGCGTTCTCCCTGTAAGACTCCGGACTCCAGAAGGAACACAGACCTGCTGACATCTTGATTTTAGCCTTCTGACTTCCAGAACTGTAAAATAACAAATTACAAATTTGTGTTGTTTCAAGCCACTAAGTTTGAGGTGATTTATTACAGCAGCAATTGGAGATGAATACAACATCTAAAAATATTTACAATTCCTTAGTTTACATACTTCTGGTTTGTGAATATTTTCTCCAACTCTGAGCATTTCATTTTAATTTTCTTTTTTTTTTTAATTCAAATAACATTTTAATGATGCCACTTCAATACAACTGAAAATGTAGTGTAAGGGCATTTCCTGCTAAATTTCAAATTTCAGGTTGTGGGCCATTTCTGAGCAGAAGCATCATATTCTCCTGAGTATTCAGCTTATTAACTAAAGTGACTGATGGTATAACAGTGAGAGGTGGGGAAAACTAATAATCCATTCTAATTGTCTTAGTAAGGTTGTTTGAAGAGCAAAATATTTTAATTTTGAGGAATTCCAATTTATTCATTTTATCTTTTATGGCTAATGCTTTCTGTATTTTTAGAAATGTTTGCCTACCACCTTAAACTTACAAGGACTTTCTCCTATTTTTACCCCAAAAATCTGATTATGCTGGCCTCATAAAATCAGTCAGAAAGCATTGCTTCTTTGTTATGCCCTGAAAGAGTTTGTATATGATTGATATTACTTCTTCTTTAAGTGTTTAGGGATGGAATTTCTTTGTGAGAAACTTGTAATACCATTCCAAGTTCTTTAGCTATTCAGATATTCTATTTTCATTTCTGTTTTAGAAACTTGAGTTTTTCAAGAAACTTGTCTATAACATTTAAGTTATCACATTTCTTAGCATAAAGATGTTCTGAATATTGTTTTATTATTTTTTAAGTAGCTGTATCATTGAAGCTATTTTACTTTTTAAATTCCTGATTATATTAATTTATACTTGTCCTCTTTTTGCCTTTACAAGTGCAGTTAGAGGCTTAGAAATTTTATTGCTCTTTTTGAAGAACTGACTTTTGGTTTTATTGCTTTTCTCTATTGTTTGCCCATTTCATTGATTTCAATTCTTTATTACTATTTCCTTTTAGTTTTATTTCTTTTCCCAGCCTCCTGAGCTGGGAAAAGAAATAAATATATTCTTCTTTGCAATAAATGCGTGTAATGCTATATAGTTCTCTCTAAGCATTGCTTCTTTGTGTTATTTATCAAATGGTTAATCTTTTCTAATTTTTCTTATGATTACTTAGACCTACTGATTATTTACAAGGATGTACCTATTAAGAATTTTTAAGATTTTATTTATTTATATTTAATTTCAATGTGGTCTGAGAACATGCATTGTACAACTTCAGTTGTCTTGACTTTATTGATTTTGTTTCATAGTTCAGTATATACTCTATCTTGGTTCCATGTACCTGTGGAAAGAATATGTATTCTGCAGTCACTGATTTTAGTGTTCTATAAATATCAAGTAAGTAATGTTGATTAATGTTCAATGTTTTTGTATCTGTATTTTTTTGTCTGCTTGATCCATCCTTTATAACCAAATATATTTGTGGAATTGTGTATTCCTTTTAAGTTCTATCAGTTTTGCTTTATGTTTTTTGAAACCGTTATTCGATGCATCCATATTTAGGATTGTTATGCCCTCTTGAAAGACTGACCCTTTATCCTTATGAAACATCTCTAGGTGTCTCAGTAATCATCGTCATCGTCATCGGCAGCCGTCCGTCTCGAGAGACGATGGCATAGCTTCTTGAGAGTCTATCTGCACTGCCGAGAATGGCTATGCAGTCTGACTCGGGAGTGACAATCCCTGTCTCAGTAATACTGTTTATCTAAAGCCTACTTTTTCTGACATCCAGATGGCCACACCAGCTTTCTGCTGGTTAGCATTTCCATGGCACATCTTTTTTCATTATTTTATTTCAATTAATTCTTGTCATTATATTTAAAGTATATCTCTTGTAAACAAGATACAGTTTGGTTCTGTTTTTTTTTTTTTTTTTAAATCCAGACTGGAAATCTCTGCCTTTTAATTGGATTGTTTAGTTACTTATACTTAGTGTAATTATCAGAGAAGGAAAACTCTGACTCCAAAAAACCTCCGCTGCCTTGCGGCATACCTCTTCAGGGGAAAGGCTAAGGGAGTAAACCCCGACAGAAAATCCGGAGCCGGAGTCCCTAAGGCGGTTTGACGTTGTAGTCAACACCGGCAACTCCTGCGGCGCACCTGAAGCCAAGCTGTATTGACTCCGTCTTTCCCTTGGACCCTTCAGCTGCGAAGAGAGGGGGGGGTCTGCTGCATGGGCAACAGCAGACCCTCCATATCACCCTGCCCAGGCTCTGTAGCTTCAGCTTCACTGGAGAGGACACTCCAGCGTCATCACAAGATGTCGATTCAACACGGGAGGAGACAGATACCGTGTCACTCCCGAGTCGGACTGCACAGCCATTCTCGGCGGTGCAGATAGACTCTTAAGAAGCCACACCATCGTCTCTCGAGACGGACGGCTGCCGACGACTTAGTGTAATTATTAATATGTTGGGGTTCATTCTGTCATCTTATTTCTTTTCTATTTATCTTATTTGATTTCCTGTATTTCTCCTTGCCTCCTTTGTTCTGGAATAACCAAGTAATGTTTAGTATTCAATTTTATTTTATTGATTTATTTATATTCTTTTGTATTATTTTTAAGATGTTGCTTTAGAGATTACAGTAAGCATCCTTAATTTATCACAACTTTAAATTATTATTATGCCTTAAAGTGTATAAACCTTACAATATAATTCATTTACCCCTCCCATTGTGTATTATTGTTATATATTTATTTCTATATAGTATGTAAATCACACAATACAAAAAAAATTTTTTATCCTTACCTGAGGACATTTCTTTTCCATTGCTTTCAGAGAGACAGGAAGGGTGTGTGTGAGAGAGAGAAGAGAAGCATCGATGGGAGAGAAAAATATCAATGGGTTGCCTTCTCGTATGTGCCCCAACTGTGGATTGAACCCACCACCTGGGTACGGGCCCTGACTGGGAATCAAACCAACAACCTTTTGGTCCATGGGATAATGCTCCAGCCAATTGAGCCACACCAGCCAGGGACACAATACTTTTAAATTTTATTTTTGCCTTCTTAAGTCAGTAGACTTTTAAATACATTAAGAAAAAATTCTTTTATATTTACTCATGTATTTACCATTTCTGGTGTATGCATTTTATTCCTTTCTTCAGATTTCAGTTTCTATGTGGGATCATTTTCTTTCAGTTTCAAGAGCTTTCTTTGGCATTTCTTGGGCAGTTCTGCTGACAATGACCTCTCATACCTTTTGTTCATTTAAAAGTATCTCCATTTCTCTTTTATTTTATTATTTTTTTAATTTTTAAAGATTTTAAATTTACTTTTTAGAGAGAGGGAGGAAGAGAGGGAGAAAGAGAGGGAGAGAAACATTGATGTGTGGGAGAAACATCAGTCAGTTGCCTCTTGCACCCCCCCGATAGGGGGACGGCCCACAACCCAGGCACGTGCCCTGACTGAGAATCAAACCAGTGATCTTTCAGTTTGCAGGCCAGTGCTCAATCCACTGAGCCACACCAACCAGGGTGGTTTTTAAATTATCGCAGAAATAATTTGAGGCCTAGTTGCAAATGATTGTGAACCTTCTTTGAGAAGTATGCTACAGAAAAAAGGGACAAACTGCTCTTTGGATGGGTTGAGCTCTCTCTTTTAAGATGTCAAATTACCAGGGAAATAGCTATCAAAATGATAAATTACATATGTCTTTGTACTGTGCTTCTTTATGCTGTTTATTCCAGGGGGCCCTAGTGCTGAAAGTATACTCTCAGAAGACCAAGTAGATTCTCAGGCTTTTTGAACTTGTGCTTCAAAGGAAGTTCTTTCCCTAAGGGAAAAAAAGACCCCCATAAAATTGGCGGAAGGACGGGGGAGTGGTTGAGGAGAGATTGCCATTCATTTGCAGTCCTACCCTGCCTTGCATTCACATTATGAATGATGCCTGAAAGGAGAAAGGGTCCAGAACCCGGTCTCCATCTCCCACCAAGGATCTATTCTCCATCTCCACCCCAAAGGTCCCCTCTGTTCTGGTCCTATACAGTTTACTTCAGAGGGTCTGGCTGAAGCCTACTTGTCCTGATGCCAAAAAAAGCCCATAAAGAGTTTCAATAAAACCCACTTTAAAAATCCAGACATCTCTGGAACAGAGATGCCCTAGAACATCTCTGAATCACAACACTGGGGGTGGGGGATGGGATGCCTCAGAGTTTTGCTCAGAGAAGGAAACAATTCAAGGAAGCTCTGAAATGGGAGGAACATGGGATTTGGAATCTGTGTGCTTTTGTGTTGGAGGACTTCCTCCTCAACAACATAAACTCCAGCTGCCCCAATAAAGGACCTGCTCTGATAGCAGTCCTGGTTTGCGTTCCTCCTGAGACAGTGACTCAGCAACTGCCTGACAGCTGGCCTCCCCTGGGCTCTGTGTCTGCTCTCCTCTCCTTCCCCTGATTTTGCCTTCTGTTTAATCAAGGACCCTGACCTGGAGAAGAATAGGGTTCCATACTTGAGCACCATGGCAACCAGTTCTTCTTGTGGGGATCAGTCACATAGTGCTGATGATATCGCCCAAGCAATCAATGCAGACAGATGAAGCACAGTTGCCATGGTGACAAAGGTCAGAAGCTGTTTCCTTGGAGAGCGTGAGTCTGAATCCCCCCTGAGGTTCAGGCTGCCTCTGCGTGGAGTGAATGGCCGGCTGGAGGTGCTCGGCTCCACTGAGAATGCCCAGTTCGCGCCATCCCGTGATCTGGTCCACTCTTGCCCTCTACCAATACATTCTTCAGCAGTGCTAGCCAATGGCGAAAGTCCCGATCCAAGTTCAAAGGCCTGAGAATCAGGAGCACTGATGTCCAGCTCAAGTAGAGAGCCAATTCGCCCTTCCTCCACCTTTTTGTTCTATTCAGGCCCTTGGGGGATTGGATGACACCCACCTGCAGTGGTGCAGACAGTCTTCTTTACTCAGTCTACTGATTCAAGCGCTAATCTCTTCCAGAAACAGGAAATCTCTTCCTGACAGGAACACTCAGAAATAATGTTTTCCCAGCTATCTGGGCACCTCTTAGCCCAGTCAAATTGACATGTCAAGTTAACCATCACAGTGGGCAACTGGGAATGAACCCCACTGGGGACCCCTGAGGATCTGTGTAGACCTAGTCTCAGATTTAGCCCACCAAGGGAAGAATATGCTGGAATACTTATCCACTAAACTCAGTCCTTACCTGGTTGAGGGTTGCCTCTGGGGGTGTTAAATCCAGACACTTCTGGGCTGTCTTGGCACAGGTAACTGAGTTCCTCTGGCATTCTAGAAAACCCACAGGAAGCGGGGAAAGCTGTCAGCAGGTACAGACATTGTCCACCTATAGCTTCAGGAGAGCTCAGATTTGGGTCAGGAACTATGAAGCAGGGCATCTATGGGGTCTGCTACACAGGAGTCCATTAAGTCGGCAGCCGTCCATCTCGAGAGACGATGGTGTAGCTTCTTAAGAGTCTATCTGCACCGCCGAGAATGGTTGTGCAGTCCGACTCGGGAGTGACACGGTATCTGTCTCCTCCCGTGTTGAAGCTACAGAGCCTGGGCAGGGTGATATGGAGGGTCTGCTGTTGCCCATGCAGCAGACCCCCCCTCTCTTCGCAGCTGAAGAGTCCAAGGGAAAGACGGAGTCAATACAGCTTGGTTTCAGGTGCGCCGCAGGAGTTGCCGGTGTTGACTACAACGTCAAACCGCCTTAGGGACTCCGGCTCCGGATTTTCTGTCGGGGTTTACTCCCTTAGCCTTTCCCCTGAAGAGGTATGCCGCAAGGCAGCGGAGGTTTTTTGGAGTCAGAGTTTTCCTTCTCTGATGTGCCCTGACTGGAAGATCGAACCAGCGACACTTAGCTCGCAGGCCGATGCTCAATCCACTGAGCCAAACCAGCCAGGGCTTAGTCCATTAAGTATTTGTTGTATAAGTATGTTACATGTATGATTTATATCCCTGACTGGTCTTCAGTTGCCTTGAGGCAGGAACCATGTATTGCAGTGGTGAGGCTCAGTGAATGCACAGTGAGAAAAAGTAGGGTGGGTGGCAGGGGCCAACCAGCTAGTAAGAACTAGGTACTGTATAAATTAATATGACGAGGTGAGTGTTACGTTTAGCTGTGTCCTTAGACGCAAGGAGGCAGGGCCGAAGGCAGGCACTGGCAGCATGATTAAGCCTGTGTTATGAGAGGAGCGTCTCTAAACTCCCTGGGTTCTATAAGTGGGCGGGTAGCTATGGTCTGAACATTTGTGTCCCCACCTCCAAATTCGTATGTTGAAATCCTAACACCCAAGGAGACAGTATTTGGAGGTGGGGCCTTTGGAAGGTGTGTAGGTCATGGAATCCTCATGAATGCAATTAGTGCCCTTATAAAAGAGAGCCCAGAGCGACCTGTCACCCCTCCCATCATGTGAGGTTACAGCAAGAAGGCATCTTCTAGGAAACAGGAAGCAGGCCCTCAGCAGACACCAAATCTGCTAGTGCCTTGACCTTGGACTTCCTAGCCTCCAGAACTGCAAGAAATAAATTTCTGTTGTTTATAAGATACACATGGTATCTTGTTATAGCAGCCTGAATGGACTGATACAGTGGGGTGGATACTTTGCCATGTGCTCCCATTTGTGAAGATCTAATTACTTTAGTGTAAAGGTGCTTTGAGAATTACTATAAAGCTCAAAGCATGGGACTCTGGAGTTTGTATGTTTAGACATGATCTCTGGGAGAAAGGGATCTGAAATCAGGCCTTCTGCACAGTCGGGGACTGTGTTCTCCATGCACCGTATCTCAGCCTTTCAGTCTCACCTCAGACTCTGGTCAGGTCCAAACCCCACCCCTACTGCCTCCAGAAAAGTTTGTAGAAAGAGTTTGATTTGAAATTGGCTTTAATAACTCAGGTTTGGGTCAGCCTGAAATTGCCCTTCTTGAGAGCACAAGGGAAAGTATGGGTATGAGAGGCTCCTTGCCCCCCTCCTGGTCCTTAAACATCTACAGAGTTGTGATTCAGAGTATGGAATGGCTCAGACATCCTAAAATGGGGAGAAACAAGGGGTTTTCAATGAATGCACTGAGGCAGGGATGCCAGTTCTTCCCCATCCCCACCCCCCAATATTTTAAAAGTCTTAACAGCAGTGATTTGGCACTTCTAAGAGATGGAAGACTTCTGAAGTAGATTTTTGTAAGCTCTTTCCTGATCCCTTCCTCTAATCCTGTCTCTTTCCTGGGATTTTCCATTAGACAGGCCTGTTGTCCCATGAGGCTGGAGGAGAATGGCAGCTGCTTGTTTGCATACTTGATAGAACCATGGCAACCAGTCTCCATCACAAGGTCATTCACAAGACCAACATGTGGTCCAGCAACCAATCCAAGCTGCAAAGGCCCAGCTGCCATGGTGACAAGGATGGAGACCAATTTGTTTGAAAGGGGTGAGGGGCTAAAGCACCTTTGAGATGCAGCCTGCCTTTGGATGGAGCCCAGCTAGGAGCTTCGCAGTGATGCTGCCATGATCTTAGTCCAAGGTACCATCTCAATAGCCCCAAACAGGTATCCTGTTTCTACTCTTGTCTGATTCATAATCCATTTCCAACACCATCAGTGTGTCTTTATACAATGTTTACCATATTAAAATCCCCCACTGGGATGGTTTCCAACTGCACTTTAAATAAAACCCAAACACTCTCTACAGACTACAAGCCCTGTGTAGTCCTGGGCTACTGTCCAAGTTCATCTCCTGCCCCGGGCCACTCTGTCTGTTCCTCTGAGGAACCTTCAATCTCACTGAATGGCAATTGTACATGTAATTCTTTCCATCTTGGGGACTCCTTTTCCTCCAGATTACCTCCAGGCAGCTTCTTTGTGTCATTTAGGTCAAAGTTCAAATGTCACCTGTTCAGTCTATCCAGGCTATCCTTAGTTCGGGGAGGTCTGATGTGTGAAGTAGCCCATTCTCTTGTACTGGGGTTCAAGAAGAAGGGCAGCAGGCTGCGAAGGCAGAAGGCTGGGAGTCGGGAAACCTGGCCTAGACCTGCTCCGCATTAGCCCATTCCGTTTCTCAGCTGGAAAAGTGGATGGATAACTACTGAAAGGGTATTTTTTAAAATCTGGGCTGCAAAGAGCTCGAGGGTCCCAAGAGATGCCTGAGAGCCTTGCCCAGGTGACCTCCTCCATGCCAAAGAGCAGGCCAAGGAGATGCTGCAGACGTGAGGGGCTCTGGGTACCACTCCTCTCCCATTTAAGGCCTGAAGTTATATATATATATAGGAATTGGGGGTCCTGTCATGCTCAAGATCTTCTTAGAAAAACAGAGAGCTCGTATATTTTTCTAAAAGTTGGGAGGCTTCTGAAGTAGATTTCTGCAGGCCCTTCAAGCTCTGTGCCTGTGCTCAATCTCACAGAACAAGAGGCCATTGGAGGCTCCCAGCCCCTACCTCCTATGGTTGCTAAAATCTGTGAAAAGTTGTCTGTGTGACAGTGGGGCGCCCTCCAGGGGGAAAAGGAAGAATTTCTTTGCAATCCAGCAACCACTGGCAGAAAAACGCATGCATTAGCTTTAATCCTCACAGCCCAGGGGCATCGCCGTTATTACCATCCCCATTTCACAAAGGTAGAAGGAGGCACTTGAAGAGCTTGGGCACTGTGGCCAAGGTTACAGCCGAGGAGCGGCAGAGCCAAGATTGGGCTGCCTCTGTCTGTACTGACAGCCTGTTCTTTCCCATTCTCCAGGCCCTCTCTTCCAGAAGGTTCTCCATCAAGCTCAGTGAAGCCCTGTCATTCCTCATCAGCCAATGTCTGCCCCCTCCTTTACTCTGCCTCCCTCTTGATACGGGCCCTTGGTAGGCTCCGCCTTCCCAGACAAGGCGCGGGGGGGGGGGGGGGGGGGGGGGGGGGGGCCTTGACCTGCAGCTGCGCCTTGCCCTGGTTAGTCAGCTCTTCGTTCACAACCTTCAGAACCACTTCAGAATTCAAGCACTGCTCCCTGTTCACCGAGGTCTCTGGACCCTAAGAGGATGGAAGCCAGGAGTCAAAGGTGAAGGGAAAATAGTAGCAGGGCCCAGGGATTTCAAAATCCCTGAAGGAATCTCATCTTAGGGAACAATAGTTCAAGTTTCTGCTCATAGTTGCCCTTAGAAGAGGAAGACAGGGGGACAGCGAAGGGGAGCCATGCTTCCCATCCCCCACCCTGCAGACATCACTAATGGATCATGGGATTGCTTCTGGCTTAAATCAGACAGGTGCTGTCTTGCTTCTATTTGCTGGATTTCTGACAGCTCCTATCTGCACCCCTAACACTTATTCTCTTTACAGTTGCTCTGTCTACCAGACCACAGGCCTCACACACCTCAGCCACATGGCTTTGGTGGCAAAGGCTACCTACCCATCCCTCATGCAGGTCTCTGGGGCACGGAACCTGGGTATCTTCTGGGTCTTCACATCTTGAGTGACATCATCCTTCCAGAACAGTCCTGCAGGATGAAAGGTTGGAGTTAGTTGACACTTGGGAGAGTCTGGTTGGCCCACCCCCAAAACCAGAATTTGCTTTCCCAATAGTACATAGGGGCTATGGGGCATTGGAGGAACCAGAGACTGGCTGGGGTACAGAAGTTTGCATTCTGCCCACCTCAGCATTTGAATCTGCTCTTACTAGTTCTGTGACCCTGGAAAACTTAATTAAGTTTGCTTCAGTTTTCTCATCCATGAAATGACTAATCTCATAGGGTTGGTGATAGAATTAAAGGAGATAATGCACATAAGTTCCTAAGCACAGTGCTTGGCGTATATAGTAAGTGATCAAATGGGAATTTAATAATGGTGCTGTTGTTCTCAAATGAATTTGAGGATGGAAAGAGTGCTTTAAAACACTAAGGTATTACTCACACATTAGACAGTGTGATTCTTAGTAGCAGTTATTCTGAATTGAAAACAGGTCTCTTCTAAACCCTGCAACCATGAGACTCTGATGTTAGGAAGGGTCAGACGCATTTTTAGGAGGAACCACCTCTCACTCTTCACCCCTGTCTTTCATGTCTTCCATTGCTCTACACTCTGAGCTGCCCACCATCGAACTCAGAGTCTGGGATATGTCGGGGACCCCATGATTCCTGGCTCTGGAGCATTCAGATAGCACTGGGCCTTGGAGCAGTCCCAAGGAGATGAGTGTCTCTCCTCCAGGGACCTCTAGTCGCCTCTACTGTGCTTCTCTAAAAAGAACAAGTGTGAGCCGCTTCCCTGCGAGGTTGGGAGACTACTGCCCCTGTCTCCCCTGGGGTCTGCAGAGGGGAAGCTGCATAGGAGGTGGGTATGATGAGAAAGCTCAGGCAGCAAAGTTTGGGGAATGAGCTTTCAATGTCAAGGTGGGGATTCCCTTTCTAGCCCTATATCTGACAGGCCCAGCCTCTCTCCTCCAGCAATTTGGGGCTCAGCTTGAGGCATGAGCTGCCGGAGCACACCTTGCCGGTATTGGAAGGCTGGGTTGATGACCTCTTGGAGGGGCCTGGTCAGCCACACTCCCACTTGGCTCTGTCCTTCTAAGGGCATGAGAATAGCATTAGTGGGGACCTCAGACAAAAGATTTCAAAAGGTCCCAGTAGCATCCTCTGGCACAGACTTCCAGGTAAGAGCAGAGTCTTCAGGCAAAGAGGCAGCTTGTGGACAGACAGGAGCACAGCCTCAGGTGGCTACAAAAATGGAATGGACAGACAAGTGGGCAGGCTAGGAATGGGGGAAGAAGTTCAACTGCTTGCTGGGAGGAGAGCTGGAAGGAGTTCTGGAATCCTTGGAATGATAAAGCATGGAACCGGGCTGGCAAGTTCAGGTTCTTTTCCTGAAAGCCAAGGTATGCCCAGCAGCACAATGTGGGAAATGACCTTTCTATTATATGGCCCCTCCCAATCCAGGTAGATGGGGCAGGGTGGGAGAGAATGCGGGTTTGTTTATTTGTTTTCTTTTTCTATCCTGAATCTCTCTCTTCCTCCAGTCCACAAGCAGACCTTAACAATGATGCAAAAAAGTGGAAACCCCAATAAAAAGACAAATGACCCACTCTTAAAATGGGAAGGGACCTGAATAGACATTTCTCCAAAAGGAGATGTTCAAATGACCAATAAGCACATGAAAGAATGTGCTCTGGCTGGTGTGGCTCAGTGGATTGAGTGCTGGCCTGGGAACCTGTGAAGTGAAGGGTCACAAAAATGATTCTGTCAGAGCACATGTCTGGGTTGCTAGCAAGGTCTCCAGCTGGGGGGTTGGGGGCATGTGAGAGGCAACAGATCCATGTATCTCTTGCACATTGCTATTTCTCTCCCTTTCTTTCTCCTTCCCTTCCCCGCTCTCTAAAAATAAATAAAATCTTTTAAAAAAGAAAAGATGCTAAACACTTTTAGTCATCAAGGAAATGCAAATCAAAACCTTGATGAGATACCACTTCACACCCACCAGGATGACTAGAATCAAAAAGGCAGACAATAACAAGTGCTGGTGAGGATGTAGAGAAACTGGAACCCTTATATACTGTTGGTGGGAATATAAAATGGTCCAACTGCTGTGGAAAACAGTTTAGTAGTTCATCAAAAGGTTAAACTTAGAGTTACCATATGACTGAGCAATTTTCCTCCTAGATATTCACACAAGAGAAATGAAAACATGTCCACCCAGCTTCTACACAAATGTTCGCTGCAGCATTATTCATAACAGCCACAAAAGTGAAAACAACCCAAATGTTCATCAACTGATGAATGAATAAATAAATAAAATGTGGTATAACCGTACAATGGAATATTATCCATTAATAAAAACTAATGGAAGTACTGATACATGCTCCAACATGAATGAACCTTAAGAACATGAAGCTAAGTAAGAAGCCAGTCACACACACACACACACACACACACACACACACTATATATATATATATGTATTGTATGATTCCATTTATATGAAATGTCCAGGATAGGCAAATCCAAAGAGACAGAAAGAAACTTGGAGTTGCTTAGGGCTGGGGAAGGAGGAGAAAAGGGGAAATGGGCGTGGTTGCTGAAAGGTATGGGTTTTTTGTGGGGATGATGAAATGTAATAAAATTGATTGCAGTGATGGTTTCACAACTCCATGAATATGCTAAAAACCATTACATGGAGGCATTATATCTCAATAAAGTTATTTAAAAGTCATCAACAAATTTGGTTGAACAAAAATGGAAGCATTATAGCTTAACGCAACCTTCCCCAAATTTCAGTTATCTGAGAAACACCAACATGATTTTTGGCTTATTCCTGTACCATTGTACTTTTATGGGCTTCCTTTTTAAAGTTGATTTATTTTTTAATTCAAGTAAAGTTCTTTTAAGAGGAAGCTTTGCCACTGTAAGTGGAAAATCATTATCTATAACCAGTATAGATACCATTAATTACAAAAATTAAAGAAAAAAATTTGAGAGAGAGAGAGAAAGCCCCATCCCCTCCCCAGCACCCTACCTTAAGGGAAAGGGCTTCCCGGGGTAGCTGGGCTTTTGAAGCCGAGATCCCAGCACTGACCGGTAAAGAGAGGGACCCCGGGCCAGCCCCAGCTCTCACCGGTACTGAAGCCATGGACCGACTGCGGCGGGGAGGTGGCTCCCAAAGAGGGCCAGGCAGTGCGGGGGGGGGAAAGGGCAGAGACTCCGTAGGGCCTGGCTCCCCTGGCGCCCACCCCGCACTCTGAGAACCCCCAGCGCCGCAGGAAGTCCTGCACGTGGGTCTCCAACCTCAAGGACCCGCGGAGGAACAGTGGAACGGGAGGAGGGCGAGCTCCGGGAAGGGTAGGGGCCCGCGGCGCCCTGATCGCGCGCTCCTGCAGCCGTTCCTCCCATCTGAGATCGCGTTACCCCGACCGGTCTCCCCCGGCTGCAGCGGAAGCCCTGGCGCTTGGCTGGGCCCAGTCTACTTCCCGAGGGCTGGATGCCCGCGCCGGGCGCCTTCTGCTGACTCCTTAGCTCCTGACACCTCCGCCCTGGCCCTTCGGCGCCTGCTGTTTCTTCCGTGGCCTCGTGGCCTGGATCTATGTCCCCTGGCCCACTTGGAGGTCCCTTCCATCTCCCCACTACCACCAAGCCCTATTCCTTTGGTTCCACCTTCATCTTCGGATGTTTAACCCCCGTCTCCAAGATGCCCTCTAACTTCCCCTCCCGCCCTTCCTCCGCCCTCTACAGTTTTCCGAGCTTCCGAACTTGTGCGCCCACTGCTCCGCCATCCCTCCTTCCGGAACCGTCCCCGTCCTCCCCCGGTTTTCCTTAGGACCCTGGGGACTAACGATGTCAACAGCAGGAAGCCAAGAACCAGACGCATCCCCGCGGGCTCGGGGTCCCCAGGCCACCAGCGCCTGCCTCCGCCTCTGCGTGGTCTCCGCAGCACTGCCAGTCACAGCGGGTCGTGACAAGACCCCCAACCCCGGCTCTTCCCTGTCTTGGCATCAGTCACGTTTTAAGAGCGGGCTGCTCCTGATAGTTGACCGCCCCCGCTCTAGAATCCTCACAGGACAACCCCCACACCATGCACAGGGGCTTCACCTCCATCCCAGCTCTTACCTCCAAGGATTGAAGGGGGTGTGTGTGTGTTGATATCCGTAATTGCATATAGGCATAAACAACAACTGGGTTGTTAGTTCTTGAGAAGTAGGGTCCCTCCCCCCCCTACCTGGGCACTCCTTGCTCAGGGTAAGATTGCCTGCGGTTGGATGCACGCACCTGCACGCAGCTGCTTCACTTCTCTGTGCCCAGTTCCTCACCTCTGTCTACTATGAGGATGGTAACTATCTAGCTGACAGTGTTCTTAGAAGGATTCGTCCATTTCACACCCATGAAGCATTTAGAAATATGACCCTCTGGCACTTTATAAGCACTCAGTAAAATTTTGCCATTACTGTTCTCTGACCCTGCCTTCCTATCAGCGGCACCCCGTGGGCAGTGAAATGGTTTCTTCCTGCAAAAAATTTCCCCTGTCGTTCACATTTTTCCAGACCCTATGCCACTGCCCTGGTCAAACCATCATCATCTTTTACTTGCTACTGGGATTGCATCTCATCTGGTTGCTTGGAACACTGATAACGGGTGGGTCCCGGGGCCTAGAGTAGTGTCTAGCATGTTGTAGGTGCTCAATAAATATTTGTTGAATATTTGATGTGCCACCTTTGCCTCCCTATAATCTCTTAACATGCACCAGGGGGAGCGTTCTAAAGTACAAATTGAAGCGTGTGACTCCCTTGCTTAACATTATTCCATGGCTTTCCTCTACACTTGAACCCCTGACCACCGCCCATAAGGTCCAGCATGATCTAGCCTTTCCTTCCTCTTAAGCTTTGCTTCCTTCTCTCATCTTCCTCTCTGTTCCAGCCACATCGGTCTCCTTCCCATGGGTCTCCCATGAAATTGTAGTCAGGACATCAGCCAAGGCTATGTTCATCTGAAGGCTTGAGTGGGGCTGGAAGACACACTTCCAACGGGGCTCACTCACCCTTCTGACAATTTGGTGCTTGCCGTTGGCATAAGGCCTCAGTTGCTTGCCATGTCGGCCTCTCCATATGCTGCTTGAGTGCCCTTACAACACAGAGAGAGCAAGGGAGAGCCACCATATTTTTATAACCTAGCCTCAGAGCTCACATACCATTATTTCTGCCATATTGTATTGGCCACACAGACCAACACCAATATGTTGTGAGAGAGGACTACACAAAAGCATAAATAGCAGGCGGTCAGAATCTTTGGAGGCCATCTTAAAAGACAGGTACCACGTGCAGTATGTACATGCAGGTATATGTGCGGGATAGCGTGTCTGTGCATGTGTATGTATAGATATGTGTGTGTGTTTATATACTATGTGTGTGTGGCCACACACACATAGATAAGTTTTGTGTTACATGTATTTATTTGTGTGTGGGTATGTGTGTTCCTATAAGTACATGTTGTATATTTGTGTATATCCGTGTGAATATATGTTACATGCATGTGCACGAGGCAAGTGTGTGTGGGGTATACGAATATGTGCGCATGAGCCATGTACACCCTGTGCATGTCTGTAAAAATGTATGCTGGTACACACATGCAAGCTAACTGCCACCTGTTATGTGGCGGAATCCAGAATGTGTAGATTCATAGTCTTCTCTCCATTTGGCTCTCCTTTGTCAAGGCTTTCCTGTTGGTTCATTTTTGTTGGAACATTTCGGTCTTCCTTGATCTGTGCACTGAGCCAAGGGCTGAATTCCCTGGAAGCCGAATTCTGTGGAGAGTAGCGCCCTCTGGGGGAACAAAGGGAGATGAACCAGGGCAAGAGGATTTTCCTGGAGAGCGCAACTGCTCCTCCCGTCTATTCTCAGCCCAGGGCCAAACCTGGAGCTCCTGTGTTTATTAGGCAAGAAGGGGGTATTTCTTTACTTCTGATAATCTAATGATCTTAGAAGCAACTCCTTTTCTCTTTCTATTTAGAATGTTTCTGAAGCCAGCTTTTGTGTTTAGAGGCCTTTATGGGTTTTTTCCCCTTTTAAAAAAACTATTTTTACCTTCTGCTTGCAAAAAATAACACAGATAAACAAGTGGATGAAATACGAAGGTGCAGCTCAACAGATTAATAATGTGAACAACCATATGCTACTCTCCAGGCAACGGCACACTGCCAGCACCCCAAAACACCACCTTGTTTCTTCCAGATTACAACCTTCCCTCTCTTCTCCTTCCTCCCAAAGTTAATCACTCTCCTCACTTTGTGGGCACAATGTCCTTCCTTATCTTTGTCATTATACAACAGAAATAAGTACACATTTATGAAGAGTAGTGTTTAGAAATGTAATTATACGGATTGTTAACTTCCTGGGGTTGCCACAACAAGTTAAGACCACAAACTTGGTGGCTTAAAATAACGGAAATGTATTCTCAGTTCTGGAGGCCAGAAGTCTGAAATGAATGTATTGGTAGGGCATGCTCCTCACAAAGGCTCTACGGAGGATCTTTCTTTACCTCTTCCAGCTTCTGGGGCTCCTGGCATTCCTTGGTGTGTGGCAGCGCACCCCAACTGCTGCCTCCACCTTCACAGGGCCTTCTTCCCTGGGTCTGTGTCCAAATCATCCAGCACGATTTCATCTCAAGATCCTTAACAATTACATCTATGAGACCCTTTTTCCAAATTTGGACATATTCTAAGGTTCCAGGTAGACAAGAATTTTTTGGAGACACTATTTAACTCACTCAATATACTATGTATTATTTTGTGTTTGACTTCTTGTGTTCAGCATTATATTTTTGATTGATTGATTGATTTTTAGAGATAGAGGAAGATAGGGAGGGGAAGAAGGAAGAGAGAGAGACGGAGAGAAAGGGTCGTTGTTACACCTATTTATACATTCATCGGTTGGTTCCTATATTCGCCCTGATCAGGGATCGAACCCACCATCATGGCATATTGGGACAATACTCCAGCCAGCTGAGCTACCTGGCCAGGTCCTCAACATTATATTTTAAAGACTCGCCCATATTGTTGAATATAGCTATATCTTACTCATTTTAATGCTGTATAGTTTTCCATTGTGTGATAACATTACATTACAGTTCAGAGTAGGATGTTCTGTGAAGCCAATCTTTAGGTTCAAGGGTCCTCATCTTCATAGGCCTCTTCCTAGGCTCTGGGAGGAGCCCAAGCAATGTGTTCACATGGTCAAATATTTTTGTATGATTTGCAAAAGTAATTTGTCATATTTTCTCATTTTAGTTACACCTTTTTTCCTTGTGTAATTGCCCTGGATAGAAGCTCCAGTATAATGTTAACTAAAAGTGGCAAAAGCAGACATCCTTGTCTTGTTTCTGACCTCAGGCAGAGAGCTCTCGGTTTTTCATCATTGTGATGTTATCTGTGGATTTGTCATAGATGCCCTTTATCAGGTTGAGTAAGTTCCCTTCTACTTCTGGTTGTTAAATATTGTGATCATGAAATGAGGTTGGATTTTGTCAAATGCTTTTTCTGCACCTATTGAGATGATCATGTGGTTTTTATCCTTTATTATAGTAATATGATATATTTCATTGTTTGATACTCATAAGTCGAATCAAGATTACATTCCTGGGATAAATCCTCTTTGTCGTGGTGTGTAATCCTTTTTACTTGTTGCTGAATTCACTCAGCTATTTTGTTGAGAATTTTTGCATCTACAGTCATAAAGGATGAGTTTCTTCTTTTCATGTGATGTCTTTGGCTTTGGTATCAGGGTAATTATTGGTGTTCTCTCCTCTACTTTTTGGAAGAGTTTGTGAAGAACTGGTGTTAATTCTTCCTTAAATGTTTGTCTTCATGCTAATTAAATATTCATTTTTGTGATTAATTTATTTGTAATTTTGCATTCTTCTACTTAAAAAGGGTCCCCAAATTGTATATGTTTCAGCCCCCACCAAACTGGGATCTCTCTCACTATCCATTGTCTATGGGCCCTTGAGTTGTTTCTGTATTGGGATTCTTATGAACAATGTTGCTATGAACATTCTTGCATGTCCCCTGGTACTCGGGCAAATCTAAGGGTATACACCTGGGGTAGAATGGCGAGGTCAGTGAGGATAATGCCAAACTGATGTCCTCAGCTGTTGTCAACTTACATGCCTACTAACACTGTCGGGTAGTTTCTGTTGCTCCACATCGTCACCAACGCTTGGTGGTGTCATATTGTAGCGATTCTAATGTGTGTAGTGGTGTCTGTCTTATTATGTTTAATTTGTGTTAGGGTTAAACTATATGAAATTGCCATTTTGTGGGTCAAAATGGTCAAATACAGTCAATTTCATGAGTCAACTTTGTATTTCTCTGGTGACAAATGAAGTAGAGCGTGTTTTCATGCATTTAATGACCATTTAAGTTTACTCTTTTATGAAGTGCCTGTTCACGTATTTTGCCCATAAGAACGCTCCTCAGAGCTTTATGCATCATAGCCAAACACTGGAAGCAGCCCAAGGCATCAGGAGAAGGGATTTTTGAAGTCACGGCATATTCACACAAAGGAATATTATTCAGTGTTAAACAGAGAACTACTTCCACATGCGACAATACAAATATGTCTCAAAAATATTAATTTTTTTAAAAGCCTGACAAGTTTGGAAAAATTCTATTAAAAAAAAAAGACACATATGATTCCATATATGAAATCTGTGGAATTCAAAAAGTCACATCTATAGTAATGCTTTGTCAGCCTTGTCTACCTTCTTGTTTTAGGTATATCTTTGTATTTTAACTAAAATATGTAGTTCGCTTATTCTTTTTTTTTAAATAACCACCTTATTGAGATTAGTCCACTTATTCAGAATGTTATAGATAACTAGATATACTTGGGTTTTAGTCTGCCATCTTATTTAGTGCTTTCTATTGCTTCATCTTTGTTCTCGTTTCTCTCCTTCTTTTGGACTGAATTTTTAAAATTATCCCCACATTTTTAGTATAAAAATGTTCAAGCATACAAAAATTTTGTAAGGATAGTACGGTGAACACCCACCACCTCTCCATCTAGAGGCAATACTTTTTCACCTAGAATCAATCCATTTTACCAGTTTATATTACTCACACATATACACATCATATGGTTTTGCTGAACCCTTTGAAGCAAAGTTGCAGAATGGACCAATTATTTTTTATCCCATTTTCCCCACTCAATTAGTTTGAAGTTGTATTAGTTTCCTGGGGCTACAGTAACAAGGTACTAAAAACTAGGCGATTTAAAATAATATAAATGTATTGTCTTCAAGAGTCCTGGAGGCTAGAATTCCGAAAGTCAGGTTTCGGCAGGGTCGGGCCCCTCCGATTCCTGGAGGGGAGTCCTCCTGGCCTCTTCCCAGCTTTTTGCCAGTGATCTTTGGCAGTCCTTGGCTTGTAGGTGCATCTCTCCACCCCCATTTCCACATGGCACTCCATGTCTTCTCGTCATCTTCTCTGTGTCCACAGTCCTCCTTTTGGTAAGGACAGTCATATTGGATCAGCAGGGCCCACCCTGATGACCTCATCTTGACCATCTGCAAACACCCTATTTACAAATACGATCACATGGACAGGTACCAAGGTTAGGATTTCAGCATCTTTCGGGTGGATGCAATTTAACCCATAACAGAAACTATGTATTATTAATAATCTTTTAGTGGTTTTCCTAAAAATTATCACAGGTATCCTCAACTTCAAAGTATAGTATTGATTGATTCCTTCACTCTCTTCCTGGACAGTGCAAGAACCTCTTAGTACATTTGAACCAGTTTACCTCTCCTGAGTTCTTTGCTATTGTGGCTGTATTGTTTAATTTTATGTATTTAAAATCCTAAGCCCTAGCTGATGTGGCTCAGTGGATTGAGCACTGGCCTATGAACCAAAGTGTTGCTGGTTCAAGTCCCAGTCAGGGTTGCAGGCCAGGTCCCTAACTGGGGGCATGCTAGGGGCAACCACACATTGATGTTTCTCTCCCTCTTTCTCTCTCCCTTCCCCTCTCTCTAAAAATAAATAAATTCTTTAAAAAAATAAAATAATAAAACTCATATTAGTGTTATTAGTCTATGGTCATATTAAGTGTTTAAAAAACAAAACTGATATTTATATAAAAATGTTTATATTGGTATTCAAAAATTGGAAAAACTTTGGTTAGTACAATTCTTTGGATGAAAGAGTTTATAAGGAGACTGTGACTTTTCCTATTTTGATTTTTTCAGTGATAATCATTTTCCCTGGTAATACAGGATGAGCAAAAGTAGATTCACAGTTGTAATACAAAATCATGGTATAATAATTAACATTAATACAAGAACAGACTGTTTTGTGTACCTATGACTATAAGCCTACTTTTGCCCACCCCTACACATTAGGAATCAAGTAATGCCAACAGCTGCCGAGAAGGGAACTGGGTGATGGTGATGCTGGAGCCCAGACTGCGCCCTTCTCTTTGAGGTGCTCGGGAGGGGTAAGGAGGGGTGGTGGAGAGTGGGAGACAGCCTCGGTTGTCCAGGACAGCTACGTGGGTGGGGAAGGAGCTAATGCTGAGCCCTGAGACCTCAGAGGTCTGAGCTGGGCTTCAGGACGATCCTGGGAATGGAAGTAAGGAAGCGCATTGAGGCCACTTCCCAGGGGGGCAACTGGGGGTAGGAGAAATGACCTTTCCATTGTGGACCCCCCAGCCCTTTGCCCACTTCAGGTAGGAGCTCAAGGGAAGAGACTGGAAGTCATGCCTCCATCAGTTCCCAGGAGCTGTGGTCTCCTCTTCCTGCACCCAACCTCCCCTCTGTTCTGGCTCCAGAGGTGTAGGCCAGGCCGAACCTCCACCCTTCTGATCACCAAATAAGCACAACAGAAGGACTTGGAGTGAAAAATCCACTTTAATAATCCAGCTTCAGCTCAGCTGAGAACTTCCCTTCTCAAGTGCAAGAGAAGTTTTTCCGAGAGGCCTCAATCCACTAAGAGGTTTCGGCTCACAGAAGGGTACAGCTCAAAAAAGCCCTAAAATGGGAGGCAAATGGGATCTGGAATCAGTGGAGACCAGAGGGGGTGCCCCACCACTCAGTTCCCATCAACAGAGGCCCCAGCAAGAGAAGCATAGTTGCTTCACCCACACATGACAACTGCCCCAGTCTTCCTACCCCGGATCCCTCCTCTGTTCCCTCATTATCCTCTGGGGTCTGATCAGGGGCCCTGAGCCTTCAGAAAAATTGGGGACCCTTCTTTTCCTACATGATAGCACCAAGACAACCAGCCCCATCACCTAGGCCTGGCGGGGAGGAGCTTAGCCCCAATGGTGATGGGTGGGGTGGGGTCACCTTGAAGAGGGTGATGGTCTGGAGGACTCCGGAGGTGCATGCTGTCTCCCGGATGGAGTGCATGGCCAGCTGCGGGCTGCCTAAATCCACGACACGCAGCCCCAGCCGAGAAGCTAAGATAGGTCCAATGGTGGTCCCACAAGGGGAGTCATTCCGGACCATGAGATCCTAGAGAGAGGCGAAGAGGTTTATGAGCATGTGCAGTCTGTGCTCATTAAGCCCACGGGGGAAGTCATCTTACAACTGCAGGTCCCAAAGGGGCCTGGCAGGCGGTCTACTTCTACCCCCTCAGAGAGCAGATATGACCAGCATAAAATCACAAAACCAACATTAAACAGCAGGCCCGAAGGACAATATATTTTGAATTGGTCTTACTCTCTCCATCTACACTGCCACTACCCTAATTCCAGCTACCATCATCTTGCCTCCTATACAGAATCTATTTTCGCCCCGGACAGTGTGGCTCAGTTTGTTGGAGTGTTGTCCTGCAGACTGAAGCATCGCGGGTTCGATTCCTAGTCAGGGCACATGTCTGGGTTGTGGGTTCCATCCCTGGTGGAGGCACGTACAAGAAGGCAACCAACTGATGTTTCTATCTCACATGAATATCTCTCTCTCCCTCCCTCCTCCCTTTCTAAGAAAGCGATGAAAAAAATGTCCTCAGGTGAGATAAAAACAAATGAACAACAACAAAAACACCCAATCAAACAGCTTAATAACCACCTTGGAGTGTTCACCCTCAGTGCTGCTTCCCTGCCACTCCTTCACACAGGCTCCTTCAAGCATTCCTTGCTAGTTGCTTACATATCTTAAAGCATCTGTAGCATTGAACACAATCCCAAAGCCAGAACCCTGCCAAATTCTTAAAACGTTGTCTCCAAAAAGTATTTTGGGGAGAGATGGCATATGCAATTTATCACTAAACTTCACATCTACCAACCTCATGATGGGGGTCTTGGTTGCCATCAGCTTCCAGGGCCTGAAGAGGCCCCGGTGGCTGCTCTGGAAGCCATGGGTCATCATGGCTGAGGCGGGGCCCTTGGGGACCCATGGAACAGGCTGGAGCAGTGGTGGCAGCACACCACAGCCCTCTCAGCTTTGGCCACACCCACCCCTCGAAATATTACTGCTTACTGACAATGCACCCAGCCACCCAAGAGACCTCATGGAGATACACGCAGAGAGACTCATGTTTTCACACCCGCTAACAAAACATCCATTCTGGAGCCCATGGGGCAAGGAGTAATTTTGTCTCTCAAGTCTTATTATTTAAGAAATACAGTTTGTAAGGTTACAGCTGCCATAAATAGTGATTCCTCAGATGGATCTGGGCCAAGGCAACTGAAAACCAATGTTCTAGATACCATCAAGAACATTCATGACTTAGGGGAAGTGGCCATAATCTCAACAATCTGGAAGATGCTGATTCCAACCCTCATGGATGACTTTAAGGGGTTTGAGATTTTAGTGGAGGAACTGCCTGCAGATGTAGCGGAAACAGCAAGAGAACGAGAGTCAGAAGTGGACCCTGAAGACGTGACTGAACTGCTGCAATCTTGTGGTCAAACTTGAATGGGTGAGGAGTTGTTTCTAAGGATGAGCAAAGAAAGGGGTTTCTTGAGATGAAATTTACTTCTGGTGAAGATGCAGTGAAGACTGCTGAAATGACCACAAAGGATTTAGAATATTATCCTACATAAACTTAGCTGGTAAAGCAGCAGAAGGGGGTTTGAGAGGATTGACTCCCATTTTGAAAGAAGCTCTCCTGTGGGTAAAATGCTATCAAATAGCCCTGCATGCTACCAAGCAGTCATTCGTGAAAGGAAGTGTCAACTGATGCAGCAAATCTCACTGCTTTCTTATTTTAAGAAATTGCCACAGTCACCACAACCTTCACCAACCACCACCCTGATCAGTCAGCAGCCATCAACACGGAGAAAGATCACAACTTGCTGAAGGCTCAGATGATGGTTAGCATTTTTAGCAATAAAGTGTGTACGTATTTAGAGGAAGGGAGAGAGGGGGAGGGGGCATCACTTTGTTGTTTCACTTATCGATGCATTCATGGGCTGCTTCTTGTACTGTGCCCTGACCAGAGCTCAAACCCATAACCTTGGCATATTGAGACAAAGCTCTAACCAACTGAGCTACCTGGCCAGGGCGAACAATGGCATATTTTTAAATTAAGGTATATACATTATTTTTTAAACATAATTCTATAACACACTTAATGGACTACAGTATAGTATAAACATAACTTTTATATGCACTGGGAAACCAGAAAACTCGTGTGGGTAGCTTTATTGCAATATTCACTTTATTGTGGAGGTCTAGAACTGAATCCACAATACTTCCAAGGTATGCCCACTGTCTACACCTGTACCGATGACTAGGTGGGCCATTGCCAAGGCAAGAATGAAAATGAACAGTTGGAATTCCAAGCTCCCCAGCCCTGAAGTTCCCTGATGGAAGTCCCCAGGGTATGTAAGAGGCACCCCGGAGCTGGGGGTGCTGGATGGGAAAAGGGCTCTCTATGTGCCACAAGCCCCTTGGACCTGCAATCCTCAGAGAAATCCAGCAGAACAGGCATTGTCATCAGCACCATTTTGCAGGTGTAGAAACTGAGACTCAGAGAAATTAGGAGACTAGTCCCAGGTCACAGGGCTGGCTAGTTCCACATCTGAATCAGCATCGATCCCAGCTCTGCCTGTATTCAAAACTCCTGATCCCCTTGCTCTACTGGAACCCCCTCCACTAAAGGTTGTCTGCCATGCCCCCCTCCATTGGGGGCCCACCTGCTTGTGCCCCCAACCCCGCCACCTCCGTTGCCCTCACCTGCAGGGGCACCCCAACGCTGTTGGCCACCTTGCGGATCAGGGCCTCTGAGACCACATTCGAAGCGTAACGCTGCTTGCTGTTCACCTTGATCACAGGGCCCTGGGGAGAGGGCAGCAGGAACGGAGAGGGAAGCATGAGTGAGGCACAACCAGCCGAGCCCACCAGTCCCCAGAAGAGGAACGGAAGCGCTCTTACCTTGTGGAATAAGGGCCGGTGGTTCTCCTCGTGCTTGTCCCTGTAAGAGACAGTTTGAGGGCAAGGGATTACGAACAGGAGCCGGACCTGTGGACACCCCGCCGCCTCTCCCACAGAAGACATCCCTAACGGATCTCAGCACGCTTCCCCACCAGCCCCGCAAGACATCGGTCATGCCAAACAGTGTTCTAAGCAGCCTCTAGCAACACATGGAAGTGTGCAGACAGAGCCTATTCAACAGACCTGGCTTAGGCCTTACAAGCCTTTGACCAAGCTCGGCCTTGGAGCAGTCAAAGGAAGTCCCCAGTGAACCTCCCCGTTGAATCAGGAAGGGGAAAGGGGGAAGGGGGAAGGGGGAAGGGCCCAGGGTTATGGCCGGGTCTCCAGCTGTGTGACGACTAAGTGACCGCTTGCCTGGCACGGGACACTCACACGTAGTTGGGGTGCACGGCATGGGCCATGTCTGCACTGATCATGTAGGACTTGGGTATGGCTTCCTCGAAGGCCGTCAGGTGCTGGGGTGAGGCCGAGATCCGCCGCAGCACCAGCTCCGTCAGCAGCGACTGTGCCCCTTGGGCGCTCTCAGACCCCACCTGGCAACAGCAGAGACCTGGCACTGGGGGTCTGGGTTGAGGGCCTGAGTCAGAAGCCAGAGAGAGGGCCCCGAAGCCCACACTGGGCCAGGACTCCACTGAGTCAGTGGGGTGTTATCAGCAACTGTCACCCAAAACCAGATGGTGGGCTGGGGTCAAATTAATCCTCAGCCATCTCTGGGGCAGAAGCAGCACTTTCTAGTGGGTGTCCCACACGGCCCCGCTTCTTTCCCCCCTGACCCCTGTACCTAGGGCTCAGCACAAGTGCCCCACCATGAGGATAAATCTTCTCTTATGCCTGTGACAGAGACTCTAACTGTCCATGGTATTTTCCACAACAGAACATCAAAGCTATAGCTAAGCACGTGACTCCCCAGGTAGAGATGACATTCCCGGCTTTCCCTGAAGCTACACAGGGCCATGCTAAGTTCTGGGAATGTCGGCAGTGGTGAATGCCACCTTTAGGACATATCCTTAAAAGGACGGGCATGCACTTCCCATAGGCCCTTCGGTCCCCTCCTACTCAGTGTAGATGTGATAGCGTTAGCTGGAACAGCCACCCTGGATTCTGAGATAGAAGCCCTGCGTTTGGGAGAGCAGAGACCTCGGACCTGTACGGTCGCATGAGAGAGAACAGTCCAGCTGTCCCAGTTCTGTGACAGCATAATGTGCTGAGCCCTGGGGCTCTGAGGATGAAAGGGCACCCACCATCCACATGACACACACAGAAACAGGAGAGGTATGACAACACTAGAGACAGATAAACACTGAGCCAGAGGGGACCAAGTGCTAAGGAAGCGAGGCAGTCTCTCCCCCGCCGGCTCAGTGGCTGCCTGGCAGGGGCTGGCCATGCAAGACCACCCCCCCCCCCCAAGAGCTCTCCACACACCTCTTCATTGTCGTAGAGGGCAATCATGCGCACGTGGGGATCCGCAGCCAGGGAGGCAGGGTCTGCGCAGGAATTGATCAAGGCCTGGTTTGGGGAGGGATCAAGAGCATCATCCTCAGCCCTCCCGCTTCCATAACACCCACCAACACCTCGGAGGGGCCCGTCCCTACCCGCCTACTGCCATCAAGGCCAGAGTGAAGCAGGCTTGGGCTTTCACTGGCCTTCACCTGAGGGCACAGCCCGGCAGAGGGTGGGGGGAACCTCTGGGATGTTCCCATGCAGAAGGCAGGCGGATGTGTCAGATGAAGGGGAAAGGCTGAGAATCCCATAAAGTCAAAAGAACCACACAGATCATGCAAACTAAGTGGCCTCAGTGAAAAGATCGAGGTCCAAGGGGGTGACTGGCACTCCAGCAAGGTGACATGGCTGGCTGGCTGGTGGTGGGAGTGGGTACAATGCCCAGGTCTGGCTCTGGTCTCAGTTACAGCCCAAAGCCTGCCTCCGAGAATAGGATTGAGAAGGAAGAAGAGGCGTGAAAAGGGCAGAGGGAAGGGTGAGGGTAAGAGGAGAGAAGGTGGAAATATCAAGGAGGCTAGGAGGAAGAGGGACCACCCCATGGGATCCCAAGGCACAGAGAAGGCTGGGTGGGCTTAAACCTGGGGTGTGGAGGGGTAGGGAGGAGCAGAGGGAGGTGGATGATACTGCCTGAGGGGCCAAGGTCTTCCCCTGGAAGCAGAGGTTAACTTATTTTGACAGGCAGCAGGAACAGGGTTAGGACAAGACACCGTGGTGCCGGAAACACCTCCCAGCCTTCCCCACTGCAGCCCCAGCCTCAGACCAGTGCAAGGCTGGAGCCAAGAGCGGTGACGCTAAGACCGCAGCATTAAGGCCCCTCCCCATGGTCCACCAGCACCTGCAGTCTAAAGGTGGGTGTGGGGGGGGCCAAGAGCTGCCTCACAACATGCTGGGGCTTGAGGCAGTCCCCAGCCCCCAACATTCCACCTCTTCTGGCGCTGTGTGCTGCCTCGGGGGGTCCCAGCTCCTCACCTGCAGGGCACAGAAGCAGCTATGCAGGTTGTCCAGTCGAGGGGAGAAGATGAACTCCTCGTAGGCGCCACCCAAGACCTAGAAAGACAGAACAGTTGGCCTGACCTTTAAACCCTCATCCCAACTTCCCAGCTTTTCCCTGCTCTCAAGGGCTGGGGCTGGAGCTGCGTCTTGGGTTCCTGGCGCAATCTCTCCCTGGCCTCTGGCTGAGGACTAAAAGTGCTGCTGTGCAGGGCTGAGCGGGGAATGAGCTGGGCTGGGGCCAAGCGCTGAGGGACAGGAAGTTGCTGGCGTGTAGTCCCTGACCATTTTCTATGGGACAGGAAAAGGAGGAACTGAATGGTCGCAAGAAAAGTTAAGGCAATAAACCAAGGCCAGCCAGGGCGCAGGAACTCAGTGCGCTTTCAAACAGGGTTGAACCCCCGGAGCCTGAGCAGTCCCCTACGGTTAGTGGCTGGGAGGGACATGAGGGCAGACTCTAGAAAAAGGGTGGCCACATCGAGGCCTCCTGCCCTCAGAGGTTCTGGGCCAGTGTGGTCCCAGGAGACAGAGATACCTGGAGTAGAAATTCCAAGGGAATCTGTGCAAAAACTGATTCCTAGGCCCCACACCAGAGTCCTGGGAGGCAGGTCTAGAGTGGAAAACCGCTATTTTTTGAGACTCACTACCCTGGAGGCAGAGGCACATGGTGTATCTACCGGGAAGAACAGGAACGAGAGTAACTGGGGGACTGGCAGAGCGGCCAAGTGCTTCAGGGGACACACTGAGGCAGGCTGAGCTCCCCAAGGTCCCCCCAACAAGTCCGTGCAGCCATTCCTCACCGCAGGTTGGGTGTCTGCAAGGCAGAGCTCCATCTCCAAGATGTCCTCGGGGCTCAGCCCCAGATGGCCACAAAGAAGAGATATGAGGACCGAGTGGTGCCGGTCATCCTGCGGGGCAGAAGGATGCTGGGAGGAGGGTCTGCTCTTCCCCTCCTCCTCCCCTTCTTAGAGGACTGGTCCCTTACCCACCTGCTCACCCCTCCCTGTGAGCAAGGGACTCTCTTACCGTAGCATTGAGAGGCCCTGGCTCAGGAGTCCCCTTTTCCAGCTCTTCCTGGATCGCTGTGGCAAGAATGGGGACTCTGTGGGGAGACACATGAGGAAGGGTGGTGGGGAGGGCTAGAGGGCACAGCAGGGCAGGGCACCCCTGAGCTCAGGCATCTCCTAATAGGGGGCCCTTGGACATCCACTGGGTCCAAGAGTAGAACCTGATCGTGGCTACCATTAGGTAGTCTTCTCCCAGGTTCCACTGGGGCCCCTTCTATCACCTGGTGCCACACTCCACCCCTCCCACTCACCACAGCCCTTGCCCCAGTCTCACAAGTGCATCTCCATGTTGGGCCCAAAGTTCTCGTTGACATTTCGCTGCAGATGGATGGCTAGGTGCGGGATGCGAAGAATGGGTCGGTCCACATGCACCAGCCGCTGCTCCAGCTGGCCTGAGGTAGGGCACTGTGGCCAAGCAACCCTGGTCAGCCCAGGGTGCCTCTCTACCACAGCTGGTTAAAGCCCCAGCCCCCCACCCTTCACACAAACTAAACAAGGTAGCCCTCTGACCTGGACTGCCCCTACCCCTCTTGCCCAGGGCAGTTCTCCACAGGTACCCTGAAGAAAGATGACAATCTTCAGGCAGCTGAAACTGAGAACTGCCCAGGTTCAACCCCAGTTACTACCTTGACAATGACACGTCCAGCCAAGGTCAGGTCACGGTCAAACCAGGTGCTCCAGATCCCACCACCATAGGTCTCCACACCAACCTGCTGGAAGCCCACCTGGCTGCGGCGGGATCGCCGTTTCACCTGAGTGTGAAGATGAGGAATGAGAAGTCAGAGATGGTTGCGTGACATGATTTGGAGATGAGATGGACTGTTCACAGGCTAAGTAACATAGAATGAATGAATACTATGACAGAGAAGAGCCCAAAGTGTGGAGGAAGAGGGCGAAAAGCCTTTGTCCCTGCTCCAGAGAACGTGTTCCCAATATGTACCTCCTGGCTCTCTTCTGTCATAACCCCCCACCCCATGCTTTCCTCCATCCCAGCACAGCCCAAGTTCCGTACCCGAAGGCAGGGGCTGTCCGTGTGGGCACCAATGAGACTGAAACCATTGCCAGGAACATACTGGCCTCCCACGGCAAAAGCGATAATGGTGGAGGAGTTCCTGGTCAGGAAGTACTGGTAGTAAAGGAGAAGGAGATTGTTGAATTGGATTAGCCTGCCAGCCAGCACACAGGACTTTGAGCCCCAGCCTAGGGACCTGCCTTTTGGTCCCTACCCCACCCCAAGTACCTTGCTCTCGGGCCTGATATCCCAGCTCTCCGTCTCCTTGAGTTCACGGAAGCCAGCCTGGAGGAGGCGGCTGCGACACTCAGCCACAACTGTAGGTAAAGAACCCGCTTTTACAGCGATGGAAGCCGGTAGGGGGTACACCGGCCCCCACCCTACTCCGATGCCCTGGTCATTTACCATGGAAAGGAGAGGGGCTCCGGTTCACGAACTTGAGGAGCTCCCGGGCTGCAGCCTGCACAGCCTCTTTTCGGGCCCTGCCGCTCATGGCCACCTAGGGGAGAGGGGTGCTCAGAGTCTCCAAGGACTTCCACTCCAACCTCGAAAGTGACCGCTCCTAGGCTCAGATCTCTGCTTCCTCCCCTTGCCGGACAAAGAGACGCACCTGCCAGGCCGAACCTCTCTCTGCGGAAAGCTTCGGCCGTCCAACAGAAGTATCACACCCTAGCAGTGATCTCTGCCCAGCCCGTCCAAGACGCCGCGCCCCCTAAGTCTTAGACCGGCCCCCTAAGTCCCACCCCCATGTGCCCGCCCAGCTGATAAATCCCGGTCGGGTCCCAAACTCTGGAGCTCCCAAGCCGGTCCCTATCTCCGAGCCCGCCAGCACCACGTGCGCAACCCCTTTTCGAAATTAAAGCCCTGTTCCCCAGGGCATACCCCATCTCCCCTCCACCTCTCTCCCCTGTCCGCCTGTCTCTAGTAGTCCACCCTTTTCCAATCCAGAAATGTCAGGTCACCTGGGGCCGAACTTTCGGTTTCGCTTCGGGACGGGCTCTGCACCCCGGCCCATAATGCTGCTGAGCTTGGACCCCAGACAGCGCCGTGCTCGGTCTGCGGTAGAGATTCGAGCGGGGCAGGCTGCGGCCACCTACCTGCATTGAACCCACTCGTCGGCTGGACTTGACTCGCTGGGGCCCTGCGCTGGGCCAGCCCCACCTCCCGCCGCCAGGTCCGCCCTGTCCCCGCCATCCGCCCCGCCCTCGCTGCGCCCTCTGCAGCGATGACTGGGGCCCTCTGCCGCACGGGAGGTAGTAGGACAGCCGCCCACCCCCGCACCCATGCCTCTTGGAGGTCAGAAAGTCTGAGAAAAAACCCGACCCCGCCCGCTCACCTGGTCCGACCGGTAGTGTACAAAGCGCTCTCTCTCGCCACAGGCACCCTGTGATAATAAAAGCAACATGGCTAATGGTCATGGAGCGCTCACCATGAGCTTCAGCTTTATGATAAAGCTTAACCTGCCCTCTCATTTAATCTTCACACCTGCCCTGTCAACTTTGTACTGTTAACTGTCATCAATTCATACATGAGCAAACATATATAGAGAGACCAGTAACCTGTCCAAGGTAGTAAATGGCAAAGGTGGGGTTTGGACTCAATTCCAGGGGTCTGGAACAACCCATTCTCAGATCTTTCCTGAGCCTCTCTTTTTCTTGGTTAAGTGTTATGTTACACGGGAGGCCCTGAGAGTAAGAGAAGTGAATGACTTGCCCAAGATCATACAGCTGTTTGGAGGCATCTGGGATAGGACTCTGATATATGTACCGTTTCCACATTTTAAGACAGAAAAAAGAAAACAAGCTCCATATGTTCTTGGAGGCATTTCTAATATTCCTATGTCAAGACTGGTGAGTAGCAATTTGAAAAACCCGTTCACCTGCCTAACCACGGATTTTGATCAGGGCTCTTGGGGGCCCCTAGGTCCTGCCACCAGGGGTGTTGTCAGCATTGCAGGAATGACAGGTGGATGGAGCAACCTTCGTTTATGTTCTGGGGTGGGAATGTCTAGGGAGTGGGGAGCATTTGAAAAGGTCCTGCAACCCTCACTTCAAAAGAGTAAATATTGCAGTGGAGTGTGCAAGAATATACACTCTAGATGATAGGTTACGCTCCTGGCATTCCCTAATGATTTATTGAAATGGCATTATGGCCCTGGCTGGTGCGGCTCAGTGGACTGAGTGCCGGCCTGTAAACCAAAAGGTCGCCGGTTTGATTCCCAGTCAGGAAAAATGCAGGGGTTATGGCCAGGTCCCCAGCTGGGGGTGTGTGAGAGCTGACTGCTTAATATATCTTTCCCTCTTTTTCTCCCTCCCCTCCCCACTCTCTAAAAAGTAAATAAATAAAATCTTAAATAATAAAAAAAGAAAGGCCATTATGTATAAGTTTCAGCGCTGAATGGGTTATGAAGAGAACCTTCTTGGGGAAGGGATACATTGGAGGTCAGTGAAAAGAGCTGAACCAGGGGTACGATGTATAAGGGAAGGACACGGAAGGAAAAACCTTTAATGTTCTTCTGATCACAGAAAAAGAGTACATGTAAATGTGAGAAATCCAAATATCACCAAAATGCATAACTTAGAAAGTGAAACATAAACTGAACATCCATTCTTGATAAAAACCAAAACAAAATTCTCTTAGGAAACCAGGAAGGGAAAGGATAAAGACATAAATAACCTCAAGAGCATAGATTTATGGTAAGGTAATTAGGAAAGTGATGATTTGTGAGTATTTACTATTTCTGTTTGTAATGTAATTTACTTAATTATAAGTTTATGTAATTTAATTTTTTTGAGGCTTGCTGTGCTTAACAATGGGGTCACAAATTTCTGGAAAATTGACAATCAGTTCCTATGAGCTGGTTCAAGTTCGCTCTAGCATCCAACTTCACCCATATTCCAACTGCACCTTTGTTCCTCAGGGTGTGACTTGTTGACTTGGCAACACTTCCGAAATGCAGAACAAGATCCCTAGCTGATTTGCTCAAACACCACGTGTAGTAATATATAATGTGAGATCAATCTTAACGTATGATAGAAAAAATTCTCAGTATATTGTTGAGTGAAAAAAGAAGCAATTTGCAGAATAATATTTACAGGGCATTTAGGTAAAACTCACACAATGAGCTTATTTCTACATTTTATAAAAATATGCATGGAAATGCATGGAAACAGATTTGGAAGGACAGATCATCTCTGAACAAGGGGATGGTAGTGGATATGAAATGGAAGGATCAAGAGGGGATCTTAGTTATTGCAAAAGAGTTTCTGAGGATCATTCTTGCCCTCAGCCTACTGAGAAAATCTTCTCCACCAATCCTTAGCTGGTATTTACAATACTATCATTTATTTATCTTTTTGAGTTTAACAAATGCCTGTGCATTAACATTGCAATTTGTTCCACACACTTCAGTGTGAGTTGATTTGATATATATGTATTGTTTTTTTAGTTTTATTTATTTTTAGAGATAGGGGAAGGGAGGGAGTAAAACATCAACTGGTTACCTCTCCTACATGCCCTAACCAGGGACTGAACCGACAGCCCAGGCATGTGCCCTGACAGGGAATCAAAACTGGCATTCCTTTGCTTTGCAGGACACCCAATCAGCTGAGCCACACTGGTCAGGGATGATCCATCAGTTTATGAGAGAACTTTCTAAGTAGTAATTTGTCACATAATTGTTAAGGGTGATTTGGGGTAAGAAGACCAAGCAATGCTGTAAGAAAGAGAAGGCGTGGTGTGTGTGTGTGTGCGCGTGTGTGTGTGTGTGTGTGTGTCCTGCCCCTTTCTGTTAAAATAGGTGCAGAGCAGGGCAGAAGCAGATGATCTTGATTTTCTGACACCAAGACAGCTCTGGGTATCTCATTGCAGGTAGCTATCTTGGTGGTTTAAATGAATAAATAATTTACTTTTGGGTATAAGGATAGGAACTTGCATACACAGTACAATTTGTCCTCTGACAGTATTGTTGAAAGGGCACTTTAGTTTCCAACACGTGCTTCTGCTGAAGTTCTGTTTTCCAAGCAAGACTAAATTGATCAAGAACTACAGCTCCCAGGATGCCTTGAGGTGAGTAGCTCAGGCAAGATTATAATTTCCAACCAGTTATGTTCTAGGAGGGAGGTTTAAAAGTAATTTATATAGTTACAAAGAATGAAGCACCTCTATAAATACTAATAAGGAACAATTTCCAAGGTATGCTATTAAGTGACAAAAACAAGGTGTAGAATAGCGGTTATGCTATGCTGCCATCTGTATGTGTAAACACACAGACACACATATATATTCTTATATGTTTAAAATATGTCACAAGAAAACGGTAACCAACTCTGGGAAGGAGATATGCAGGGGCTGAGGGACTGGGGTGGAAGGGACAATTCCTTATTTCCTATAAATCCTTTTGTACTTTTTAATTTTTTTCTACATATATATATAACCTACTTTTAATTTTTTTTTCTCATGTGAAGATGTTTTTATTGATTTTAAAGAGAGAGAGAGAGAGAGAGAGAGAGAGAGAAATGTTGATGTGAGAGAGAATCATCAGTTGGGTCCCTCCTGTATGCACCTTGACCAGGGATTGAATTTGACACCTAGGCATGTGCCCTGATCCAGGATGGAACCCACAAACTTGGAGTATGGGACGACACCCCAACCAGCTGAATTACCCAGCCAGGGCTACTTTTAAAAACTAAATAAGAAAAATTTTAAAGTAACAGGTGGAAAGATGATTTTTAAGTGTGTTTTATGAGCATAATAGTTTTCTTCTGTACCCTAATTAAGTTAGTAAGCATTTGTTGGTTAGCATCTAACATTAAGTCCTGAAGTTTGAAATGCCCATGGAAAGCTGCATTGCCTTCTGATATAAAAATTGTGTCTATGTGTGGAAGGCAGAGTGGATGGAATGATTTTTTAGATGTTGATATTTGAAACAAAACAAAAGGGAATGAAGTAGGGAAACCCTCAGAAAAGGGTCCTTGACTGCATTAATGCTTTACCTACACAAGAACTACAAACTACTAATCCTACCGTGTCCCTGTTCCTCACTCCTCTGGTCTCCGCTTCCCTCCTACCCAGTGTTCATCGTATTCTCCACCATCATTACCACTCCCTTGCATATACCTCCCAGTCCCTTGCCCGTGCTGGATTTGCTTACGTGCAGGTAAAAACCCAGCCCTGACGGCAATCAGCTCCTCACCTGCTCCATGTCTGTACCTGGCACGTGGTAGATATACAGTAACTATTTATTGAATGAATAAAAAATTTAAAAGTAATGGTTCTTTGTGAAAAATGGCCCTTGTAGTATATTCCTCAGCAATAAAAAGGAACGAACTATTGATAACCGCTGTAATGACTTGAATGGATCTCACAGGCATTATGCTGAGTGAAAAAATGACCAAACCGCAGACCGACAACAGGTGGTTTGGATGCCAAGGGCTAGAAAGGGTTGGGGAAGGGATGGGTGTGACTTTAAAAGAGTAGCACAGGGAACATCTTTGTGATGGTGAAGTAGTTCCGGATCTTGATTACGGTGGTGGTTGCATGACTCCACACATGTGATAAAATTAGGGTTGCCAGATGAAATACAGGCACCCAGTCAAATTTCAGGTAAATGAAGAATAATTTCTTAGTATTAGTATGTCCCAAATATTGCATGGGATATACTTACACTTAAAAAAAAACCTACAAAATTTAACAGTGTCCTGTATTTTTATTTGTTAAACCTGGCAAACCTAGAAAAAATGACATAGAACTAACTATATGCACACCAATGTCACTTGCCTGATTGTGAGATTGTACTGTAGTTATGTCAAAAGCACCAACTGAAGGGAGGGAGACCTGGTGAAGGGTACACAGGACTGTAGGCGAAAGTCACAAGCCCTCTGCTGGGGGTCCTGCAAGCGGTGTCCTGTGACCTCAGCTTGCAAGAACTTGCAAACGAGTCTTGCCTGCTCCAGCAGCTGCAAGTGGCTCCTGGTGGCTGAGTCACGGAATCCTGGGAACAAAGAGGGCTGAAGACCTAAGCCTCCTTTCCCATAGTGATAATATCGGATGTGGTGCAGACCCTTGGACCCTTACTCGCACACGATTCTTGGGGGCCAGTTTACAAGTCCCTGAGAACAAAGAAGCTTGAAAATTAGTGTCTCCTCTCCCCTAGCAACTATATCGGATGTGGGACAGACCCTTGTCACTTATTACCTCACTTTGTAGATTATAGATAAAAGGTAGTTTAGTATTGCAGGCCTAATTGCTTAATGTCTAACCTATCCGCAGAAGCTATGCTGCTCCATAATCACGTAAGAAATGTACACGTATACCCTATTGATTCTATTTTTTGAAACCCTAATAAAAGGACGGTAAGGCTTCTCGCTCTTTGCTGACTTGCCAGAGCGTGCGGCAGCCCACCGTTCATCTTACCATTCTGCTTGCTGGAATTATCTGCGCGTCCCCGATCATATTCAACCCTAGACAGGACCTCTCTGTACTATTTTTTGCAACTGCCTGTGAATGTGTAACTCTTTCAAAATAAAAAAAAAAAAATTTTAAATGGCCCTCAAAAGAAACCCCACTGCTCCTGTTGGTGATAAGAAACAAAGAGGTATAGGGAAGTGCTGATTATTAACCTTGGAAGTTTTATGGAGCATTGTAAAATTGGCATTTCACAAAGGTCTTAAGTTGTATCCCTCTTAAATGTCAATGGTCTTGTATAGGTATTGACAGTAAAGCAAAGTGGTTATATGGTGTGCTCAGGATCACACAGATGTGAGTTCAAATCCTGGCTCCTCTGTTGATTAGCTGTGGGTCATACTTACATTGGCAGCCTGGAGCCACCAGTGACATCAGGCTGCTAGCTTGAAATTGGCCTGGCAGCTTTATACCACCAAGACTGGTAAACACAACAAATCAGAATTTGGGGTTTTGGGGTTTTTTTTTTTTTTTTTTTTTTTTTGCTTCAAGAGAGAGCTGGTTGTTAAGCATCTACCATCATACCACAGACTTTGAGCCTCAGTTTCCTCATCTGTAAAATGGGGAAAGAGAACCGTAATAACCTTACAATGGTATAAGGATCATGCCTGAAGGGTGCTTATCATGAAGTCTGTCAAAGAGTTAGTCAGCACTAAATGTTAGCTATTATTATCGCTCACATTAGTATCTCTCAGAGTGAACTGTGAGCAACTGGAGGCTGACTTCATGCCTTACTCATCTTGATATCTTTAGTGACTGGCACAGGGCCTGAAGCACAGCAAGGGCTAAACGAATTTCGCTAAATTAATGAATAAATGGCAACTAATAAGTGATGTGAGGTACTCAGCATCCAGGGAATTTGCATTTTATCGGAGGCCTTTTAAGGCACACTTTGATCTTTCAGCATGAGATTTGCAGGCCCTGTGGCAGGCTGTCAGGGAGGTCTGGGGTGCGCTCATACACCCCACCCCCAAAGGGAAAGTCAGCCCTTGCAGACTGGCCCTGGCCTCCCCAGGTCGCACTCTTGGAGCACACCCCTAGGTGTTGGGGAGAGGTCCTCACCTCTCCTTCCCCAGAAAGCCAAAATGGGGCGTTTCTGGCTCCAAGCCTGTCTGACTGGAGGTCATTTAATCCTTGCTGGATTTGTCCTGTTTGTTTTAGTGAGCAGGGCTATTTACTTTCAGTTCGTATTTCTAGGGGTGCTTGCTCATTTTGCTTCCCTTTTATTTACTTTTTGCAAGCACTTGGGTTTGAGTAAATATATCTATAAAGTTCCAGGGACTAGGTTATTCTGCGTCTGGGATTTTTAATGGCCTTTAAACAGTGTCTGCTCATGTAAGCATTTTATAGATGAGTTGAAAAGATAGAGAATTCTGTACTCAGTGGCCTCTGGTTCCTTCCAAGCTGACAGCTGGTCACTAGCAGCCTATGAATCATGGCTTTTCATCTGTAATAAAAACATTAAACACCCATATCAGACATAAAAACTGATCCACCAGACATGGGACTTGGGTACTGAGTGGGTGTTTCAGTTCTAGGGCAGGGCTTTGGGTGAGAATGACCTAGAGAGACTTTTAAATGCAGATTCATGAGACCCACACTTGAATATTCGGATTTGGAAGGTTTGGGCTGAGGCCCAGGGACGTGCATTTTTAACCCATGCTGCAAACACTTCTCATATCCTGAGACCACCCTGAGAGACACTCATCTCAAAATCACTGGTGTCATGGGTGGTCTGTCCTCGGACTCCCTGCCACATTGTGGGGCAACGTGGAGAGAAGCTCAGCCCCCAGAGGGGGCTGGGTGGAGGGGCTCCATCACCACTCCCCCTCCAGAGTTAGCCGAGACACTGATGAGTATTATTCTGAGGATTCACTTGCTCAGGGCCTAATGTGTCAGTAACTTGAGGGCAGGGACTGTGTCTTGTTCATCGTTTTATCCCCTGCAGTCCCTAAGACAGTGTGTGGCTCCCAGGTTGGTGCTCTGCACTGGCTGGGACACTCCCACTGGAGACAGACCTAGACCCAGGCCCCTTACCTCAGGGGAGCCTGGGAGCCAGTTGCTGAAGACAGATGTGTCAGAGAGGCTGAGCGCCATCGTCGCCTGCTGTGTCTTCTGGAGCTGGGCTGGGTTTTTCAGAGGCTGAATGGACAACACCTGGACTCACTGCATTTTTCTTTTTGCTGGCCCATCCCCCTGTCTCAACCCCTTTGCTCCAACTTGCAGGACCCATTATGACATCATCAATGCAATTTGATACAGAAATGTCCTCACAGTACCCAGGCCTCAGGTTAGCCTATTATAGCCAATGTGTAAGTGATGACTCCTCCGTTAGGGGGCTACAGATGTAGACTTTCTTCTTTTCTTTTTAAAGAACATTTTTAATCCTCATCAGATAATGGGTATATATATTTAAAATTATTTTAAGGGAGACAGAGAGAGAGAGAGAGAGAATATGAGAGAGAAAGAGAAACATCAATAGAAAGGAGAAACATTGATTGGCTGGCTCTTGCATGAGCCCTGATTGGGAATCAAATCAGCAACCCCTCTGCTGTACAGGACGACACACCAACCAAACAAGCCACCCAGCCAGGGTTAGACTTTCTTCTTTATTTTTTAAAAAATACTTTATTTATTTGTTTTTAGAGAGAGGGGAAGGGAGGGAGAAGGAAAGGGAGAGAAACATCAATCAGTTGCCTCTCTCATGCCCCCCAAGTGCGGACCTGGCCCACAACCCAGGCATGTGCCCCTGATAAGGAAACGAACCGGCAAACTTTTGCTTTGCAGGCCAGCGCTCAATCCACTGAGCCACACTAGCCAGGGCTAGACTTCCTTCTTTATTTGAAGACCTCCACCCTCATTCTCCAGTTCAGCCCCTTTGTTACCTTCCTCAGTCATTGTGCCCCAGGAGGGCACAACCCACAGATGCCTTGTTCACTGCTGAGTCCCCAGTGCTTAGCACAGTGCCTGACACATAGTAAGTGCTCAATAAAGACTGGGGGCGGTGGGGGGGGGGTGCACAAACACATAAATGAGAGGCTTCACTGGCTCCAGCCATCTATTCACTTATTCATTTGACAAGCATGTTTTGCACAGCTGTTTTGGGTCAGGCTCTTGTCAACCTGAATAACTCCTTTTCTGCCCCGAGGAGCTCCCAGCCTGGTGGCGGAACGCTGGAGACACATCCTTTGTGTAATGCACCCTGACAAGGGCTATATATCCAAGATTTAACGGAGATGGGATTGCAGGGACGAGCACAGGGTGGCAATGACAGGCTCTTAAACCAGAGAAATGGTATGTGGTCTGGCAGGATTTCCTGTGCGCGATGCAGGGAGACTCATCTGCCCCAAGGCCTCTGCCTCTGCTGACAACCACAGCTGCTTGTTTCTAATACCGCAGCAGGGTGCATCTACAGCAGCAATCTATAAACACCATTTACAGCCATAGCTAAACCACAAAAATCAATCCCCAATGCTCACTCCCATCAACAAACATGTGTGGACGTCCTTCTGAGTGTGGTGTACAGTTTAAGGTGTTATGGGAGATACAGGGATAATGAAAAGAGGACTCTGAGCCAAGGGGCTTCTGATCTCCTCGGGGAGACAGGACACATTGGGATGGGACTGTGTGTGCCAAGTAGGAAAGCTCTAGAACTGTGTGTGCTGCTCAATGCAGTACACTGTTGAACACTGGCCACATGTGGCTAATGCAAATTGAAAGGAGCTAGACATAGAAAATAATGTACAAAAATATGTATAATATATCTCAATTGTAAAATATCGATTACATGTTGAAATGATAATATTTTAAATAAAATACGTTAAACACTTACCTGTCTCTTTTACCTTTTTGAAATGTGGCTACTAGAACATTTAAAATGGCCTAGTGCCCTGGCTGGTGTGGCTCAGTGGATTGAGCACTGGCCTGCAAAGCAAAAGTTTGCTGGTTTGATTCCCAGTCAGGGTGCATGCCTGGGTTGCAGGTCAGGTCTGCATTTGGGAACATGGGAGAGGCAACCACATATTGATGTTTCTCTCCCTATTTTTCTCCCTCCTTTCCCCTCTCTAAAAATAAATAATAAATAAAATCTAAAAAACATTATTTAAAAAAATAGCCTATGTGTTTAATTCTATAATATGTCATCTGTATATTGTATTCTGTTTTCACCACCCTAAGTCTCCTTCCATCACCATCCCCCCACCCGCTTTACCCTAACCAATATCACCAAACAAAATGAAACGAAACACAAAACTAGCTAAGACAGTAATACTTCTAGAAATTTCAGTTTGTCATTTTATTTTTAAATTATTTACACCTTAGGTAAACATGGCTCACCTCCTTGCACAACCACATCAAAATTATAACAAAAATATAGAACAACCATCACCTGAAACTGTCAGATATTGAGTTCAATGGAAGTCTGACAACTATGGAATTAAAGAAACCACAGCCGCCCAGACCTGTACGAGGGGAGTAGATGCAGAACAGGCTGGTCCTAGATCCACGTGTGGTGGATAACAATTCGGGAGAGCTACCTTGCGAGAGAGGAGTCCCAAGCCCACACCAGGCCCCCCAGCCCAGAGTGCCAGTACCAGGAAGATAAGTCCCCATAACTTCTAGCTGCAAAGACCAGTGGGGATTGAGTTGGTGGAAGAAACTGCTGGGGTCCCAAGCAGTTCCCCTCAAAGAATCCACACATGGACTTACCCAGACTCACTCCCTCTGAGCTCCAGCACTGGGGTAGCAGCTTGAAAGGCACAAGTGGCATAAAGGGAGGAACTAAAGTGTCGGCATCAAGGTGGGAACTGGGAGACAGCTTTCTCTGAGACAGAAAGGAGGGCAGAGGACATTGTCCTTTTTCTGAGCCCTCCCCTCACACCGCCACAGAGCCAGCAGGCCGGTGTGGTGCCGCATCTAAGACTCCAGCAACCTGGCTAGCACTGTTTGCCCCGCCCTGGAGATCCACAGAGGCTCCGTCCCACCCCACTCAGGGGCCAACACAAACTGTTAACTGTGAGTTTTCCATATGAATGGCTGGTCTTGGCTCATGCTTCACAACTCCCTAAATCCTAACAAACAAGAAACAGCTGGCTTCTTAATCCTCCAGCCCCCATACCTCTTGCTAAGTGGCAAGATTCACAGCTGGGCTTCGCCTGGGAATTTCCAAGCCCAGCGCTAGTAGCAGCCATCTCAGATTGCTTTATAGTTCATGCAGGGTGGCACGGGGCAGAACACAGGTGGGGGTTGACCTTGGCCTACACCACCCGGGAAACCCCAGAGTCTGCACCCAGTGGACAGCTAGCTACACCACCCTGCCCCTGCAGAGCTGATCCTCCAAAAAGGGCAGAGGTTGGTGGTGAGTGGTCAGAGCCAGTCCTTACAGCAGACCAAACTGAGTAAATCCCTCCCATTGACTTGCCAACAGCAATCAAGGCTCAACTACAAGAGGAGGGTGTACCTAGCCCACAGGGTGGGCACACCTTGAGTATCCAGCTTGGGTGATAGGGAGGTTGTGCCACTGGACTCTACAGGACCCCTACTACATTAGTCCACCCTACTGAGACAGGGAGTCATAGCAGCTCTACCTAATACACAGAAAAAAACACAGGGAGGCTGCCAAAATGAGACAAAAAAACATGGCCCAAATTAAAGAACAGAGCAAAACTCGAGAAAAAGAACTAAACGAAATGGAGATAAGCAGTCTATCAGATGCATAATTCAAAACACTGGTTATAAGGATGCTCAAAGAACTTAGTGAGGACCTCAACAGCATAAAAAAGATCCATCCAGTCAGAAACAAAGAATTCATTAATTGAAACAAAGAACAATTTACAAGGAAACAGCATAGAGTGGATGAAGCTGAAAGTCAAATCAATGAATGAAACATAAGGAAGCAAAAAACAACAAATCAGAACAACAAGAAGAAAGAATCCGAAAAATGAGTATAGTGTAAGCAGCCTCTGGGACAACTTCAAACGTTCCAACATTCACATCATAGGGGTGCCAGAAGGAGAAGAGAAAGAACAAGAAATTGAAAATCTATTTGAAAAAAAAATAATGAAAGGAAATGTCCCTAATCCAGTGAAGGAAATAGACATGCAAGGCCAGGAAATACAGATTCCCAAACAAGATGGATGCAAAGAGGCTCACTCCAAGACACATCATAGTCAAAATGCCAAAGGTTAAAGATAAAGAGAGAATCTTAAATGCAGCAAGAGAAAAGCAATTAGTTACCTACAGGGGAGTTCCCTGTCAACTGATATCTCAAAAGAAACTTTTCAGCTAGGAGGGATTGGCAAGAAATCTTCAAAGTCATGAAAAGCAGGGATCTACAGCCAAGATTGCTCTACCCAGCAAAAAACTAAAGGAGTTCATCATTACCAAACCATTATTATATGAAATGTTAAAGGGACTTATTTAATAAAAAGAAGAAGGTCAAAACTATGAACAATAAAATAGCAATAAATACCTATCTATGAACAATCGAATCTAAAAAACAAACTAAGCAAACAAGAAGAACAGAGACAGAATCATGGATATGAAGAACATTTTGATGACTGCCAGATGAGGGATGGGGTGGGGAGAATGGGTGAAGAGGTGAGGGGATTAAGAAGCACAAACAGGTAGTTACAGAATAGCCATGGGGATGTAAAGTAGAGTATAGGAAATGGAGTAGCCAAAGAACTTATACGCATGACCCATGGACATGAACAATGGTGTGGGGATTCCCTCTGAGGGCATAGGGGGTGCTGGGTGAAGGGGAGCAAAGGGGGAAAAATTGGGACAACTGTAATAGCATAGTCAATAAAATATAACTTAAAAAAATAAATAATAAATAAACATTATATCTGAAACTAGAAAATATTGAACGTTGACTGTAATTTAAAAATAAAATAAAATAAATTACATATGAAAATAAATAAATACATAAATAAAAAGATATATATGGCTTCCATTATATTTTGGTTGGACAGCATCTGTCTAGGAATTGAGTGGGGATCCACTGAGGGACCTGTGCTACCGCGGCTGGGAAAAGTTCCGAGGAAATGGGATTCCGAGCAGCAACTGGGTACTGAGGAAGAGGTCGAAACAGTTGAGAAGTTTGATCATAAAGGGAAGGAGGGAGGATGGCAGCACAGAGTCCCAGGAACAATACACATTTGTAAGACACTCACCCAGTTTCTTCCTCCCCCTCAGGCCATTTTCCAAAAAGAACGTCCAGCCTCCCTCCCATCCAAAGACTCTAGAGTAAGCTTCCTTCTTCTCAATCCTGGACAATGGGGAATTGGCCAGTGAGCTGGGTTTGGATGCTAAATATTGAGGAAATTAATGCCTATTCTTTGCAAAGTGGATTAAAAAACACACCACCTCTCTCTGACTCCCAGCCCTGGACCCTGGGCAAAAGGCAGTGGTGGGAAGGCAAGAGGAGATCAGGGACCCCAGTGCAGGTGCAGCTGGGAGTTTGGTCAGTGTTTGAGGTGGGGAACATTTCTCAGAGGAGCAAGCAGTGTGGCCCAGGTGGAGGAAGTCAGCCCCAAACCTCGCCAGACAATGCTTCCACTGTGGGCACATTTCATCAGTGGCAAGCTGGCAGCCTGGATCTGATGTTCCTGCTTCACCGAGACGCTGTAAACACTCAAATGCAAGGATTAACTCTGCATGTGGTGTCTGGGACATTGTTCACAACTCTTGGCAGCAGTGTTAGTGTCTGTATTAGATTGATCTTTTCAACCCCCGGCACCTAGGACGTGAGGCTTGGTACACAGCCACGATTCAATAAATATGGACTATGGATGGATGGAGGAAGGAAGGAAGGAAGGAAGGAGGGAAGGAAGGAAAGAAGGCAAGAAGGAAGGAAGGAAGGAAGGAAGGGAAGGAGGAACAAAGGGTGAACAAATGACAAATCTGCTGAAGCCAAGAAGTAGATGCTTAAAATGGGCTACACTTGTTCTGTGCTAGGTATCTGCATGCGGGCAGCAAGAGGGGTCTCTCACAAGCCAGAGCTCCCAGTGTGCAGGTCAGAGCAGAACTAATGCCCAGCACACAGCACGCCACCATCCTTCTTCCCTGCCGCAGGGTACTCAGCCCACAGCTTTGAGAGACAGTTTATGTCCAGGCTGTAGCCTTCCTGGGCTAAAGCTCTGTCTCTAGTCTGTTATCCTATTAAGTACTTTTTAAAAGCCCCTTAAGGCCTCTGTAAAAGGAAAGAAAGTGAAGAATTCCAGTCGAGTTAGGTAAGCCTGGCCTGGGGGTGGGGTGGCTGAGTTACTGTAGTTCCTGGACCAGCAAAGGGACGTCCCAAGCTCACGAGGACGCCTGCAGTTTCCCCGTGTGGCCACTGGAGGGCACTTCGACCATGAAATACCCGATCTTCACCTCCCCAGTGTTTATAGAGCCGTGGTTCAACTCAACATTTAAAAATCATCATAATATTGATAGCTCTCCAGGGTTGAATATCCAATACACGCTCAGCGCCTTAAACGTATATTATCTCGTTTAATATTCACTACAATTGCTATGAGTTATCTTGGCTATTTAGAAAAACTGAGGCTTAAAGAAGCCAAAGAACTTAACCTAAGGTGGCTCAGCTAAGCCCAATTTGGGAGTAAGGGCTTGAACCCAAGCCGTTGGGCACCAACCTTCATCAGTGACAGCAGAGAAGCTGAAAAGGAACTGGATAGAAGTGGAGACCTCGAAGAGATGAGTAGGCTACACAAAAAATTGTTACTGAACAACTCACACATATGTGAAATTGGAAGATGGCTTCTAGACAATTTGTACATTCCATATGATAGTGTTTATTTTTCCCTGGAATGAAGTTATTAAATAAATGAAGTGTTTCACAATTCATGGTGTCTTAACTTGGAGGAAATGAAGTCATTGTAATACAAGGCAGGAAAAAAGAATGTTTTGTTCAACACTTAAAAAGCACTTACTGCCCTGACCAGTATAGCTCAGTTGTTTGGGCGTTGTCCCGTAAAGCGAAAGGTCACCTGTTCCATTCCCTGTCAGGGCACATGCCTGCAGGCCCTGTCCCCAGTGGGGGCATATTCAAGAGGCAAGAGATCAATGTTTCTCTCAGACATTGATGTTTTTCTCCTTCTCTTTCTTCCTCCCTTCTTCTCTAAGAACAAATAAATAAAATCTTTACAAAAAAAAAGGCACTTACTATGTACCTGGAACTCTTTGTTCTAAGCACTCTACATAAAGTAACTTAATTAATCCTCATAGTCATATCTGAGGCAGGCACTGATGTGATCCCCACTTACAGGTGACAAACAGAGATGGGAAGAGGGATGCAACCTGCCCAAGGAACCCAGGCAGTCTGGTTCCACACTCTATCCTTTGGAATTGGGCAAAAGTGGGGAAGCAGGAGGTGAGGAGTCAGGGTTGTCGCAGGCCTGGACTACGTGGAGCCAGATGGCAGACGCCTGTGCAGCTAGAGCTCCTTGGGGTCTCCTAGGGGTGGGGAAAAGAGGAGGGGTAGAGAAGCAGGGGGGCCCAGGAAGGGGTAGGGGGGTGTTCTAGTCTAGGGAAGAGCGGAGGCCACCCGCCCCCACCTCTCTCCAGGGATTGGCAGTTTGGGAAGTGCAGTGTGTGGTAGGAAACGGCCAGATTGGATTACAGGGAAGATTAAAGGAGCTAAATTGGGCCTGGGGCTGGGGGAGGTGTCGGAGAAAAGAACTGCAGAGGGCCAGCAGCTGGAAGGCCCGAAGGGGAGGTCAGAGCTAAGAGTGGGGGCAGGGATCTCACTCGAGGCAGGAAGCCCTTGCGACCCCTTCAAGGCTGGAATGTGGGGTCACCAAACAAGGGCATCTTCTTAAATGAAGCTGGGGTGGGGGTGGGGGCCAACACCGTAGGGGAGGTGGAGACAAACCTAGAGCTAGAGGTGTCCAGGAAGGAGAGGAGAAGAGCCCTGACCTGGAAAGGGAGGGAACAGAGACCAGAAAGGGGGAAGAAGTTGGAAGCTGGGGCAGAGATGCAGCCTGAGCCCCATCCTGAGACGGCGTCTGGAACCTCAAGCGTGTCCTGGCTGGGTAATGGGGACACTTGTTTGCAGGGGATTGGCTGGGAGCTCTTTGCACAACACAGAGGACCAGTTGGAAACAGCTTGGATCCCTGGAGTGCCCTCCCTACTCCCAGCCTCCCTTCTCCTCTCTTCCGAACCCCTCCCCCAGCGTGAGTGGCAGCACCGGCTGTGGCCCCTCCCAGTCCCTGGGGCAGGTGGTCAGTGGTCTATTCTGGTGTGCAGGGTGGCCAGGGAGCCTGGGGAAGGGCAGAGGGGGAGAGCCTGGCCCATGTCTTTGAGGTTGGGTGTGGAAGGGGCACCAGGGGGCTCTTTGGGACAGTTGGAGGATAAGGTCTGACTGCTGTGGGTGGAGAGAAAAAACTTCAGTACTCCATTTTCAACAAATTGTATCTCATGACCTTTACAATTGGAACAGAGAGCGTATCTGGGACTTTCTAAGTGGCTTTGGGGCCTGGGAGCTGGGGCCATGGGAGTCCACAGCAGCTGATAGTGGACGCCCCGGTCGCTTTTGAATGCTGAGGCTACTAGAAGAAGCCTGGCCCCAAGTTCCAGTCCTCCAGGCAGCCTCTCCATGACAGGATTGCTGCCCAGGTCCCCTCCCAGGCCAGCTGAGGGCAGTCTCGGACCAGGGTGCACTCGGGGAAGCTTCTCCAGCCTGCAAGGGAGACCCAGGGCCTGGCTGACCTGAGGGTGACCTAGGGCAAAGCAGCCCCCACTGGCCTCTTTATTCCCCTCATAGAAGATCTTCAGTGCCCCCCATGTCCTGCGAGAAAGGCCAGACTCCCCTGCCGCTGGGGACTGACTCCCTAATAATCCACCCCCTCCAAGCTGACGCCCCTCTTTGGAGAGCAGTGGGACTGGGCAGAAGAGCAGGGCAGAATGTTGGGAGGGACTTTCCCACTACTGGCCAATGGGCTTTTCAGTGGAGATCCCCGGATAAGGCTGAATTAAAAGGGGGAGGACCCAGGCCTGAGACTGCCAAGTCAATCTGTGGCAAGCACCATGCAGAGAAATGAGAGGTGCTTCTAAGAGCCATCATGTAAGGTACAAATCCAGGCTGTGTATTTACTTGCTGTGCAACTTTAAGGAAGTTACCTAACATCTCTTAGCCTATGTCCGTAATTGTAAAAATGAGGGTAAGAGTTATTTCCCAGTATTGTGAGGATTAGAGGTACAGTGATTTTTATTTTTATTATTTATGTATTTTTTAAAAGATTTTATTTATTTATTTTTAGAGAGAGTTAAGGGAGGGAGAGAAACAACATCAATATGAGAGAGGAACATCTGTTGGTTGCATCTTGTACGCATCCTGATCAGGGACTGAACCCACAACCCAGGCATGTGCCCTGACCCGGAATCAAACTGGAAACTCTGCTTTGCGGGGACGATGCCCAACCAACTAAGCCACACAGGTGATGGCTGAGATACAGTGACTTTTACATGGCAGATATCATGCCTAGTATAGAGTGGGTGCTCAATAAGGGGTGTAGCTTATTTTCAGAGGCAGCATAGCCTCTGATAAAAAGCTCTGGAGTGAGAGCTTTGAAGTTAGGCAGTCCTGGCTATTAATCCTGGCCCTACACCTACTGACCGGAAGCAAGGATTCCAGCCAGTCCCTGGACATCCATGAACCAGTTTCTTTCTCAGGCGAAGGAGACACAAGTTTAGTAAGGGCTGACACTTACCACATGCTTACCGTGTGCCAGACCCTGTGCTAAGTGCTTTGCAGACAGTTTTTCATTTAATCTTCCCAGAACACCTATGCTGTTGTCACCATTTTACAGACAAGGAAACTGAGGCTCCAAGAGGTGAAGTAACTCACCCAAGAGTCGTAGATCCAGGATTTAAACCCAGGCAGTGACCCAGCAGCCACACCCCAAATTTCTCTCTGCCCACCCCTCTGTGGAGTCAAATGGGATTTAGGTCATTGGCTGGCTGGCTGGACAGGTGTGAGAAGACAGAGGGACCAAGGACCGGAGCTATAAAAACTCTGAGCGCCTAAGAAATGGTGTCTTTTGGACCCCAGACTCACTTTCGTTGCTCAGGGTGCTGTGGTGGGCTGTGGTCTGGAGTGGCAGAGAAGGCCCTTGGGTCTGAGTGGACTAAGCTGGTTGGAGGAAGAGGAGGATGATCCCATAAGGCTATATATAGCAACTGTGCATAGTGGCCCTGTGAGGTCATTGTCAGCCTGCTCAGGCCCTGTTTAAAGAACCCCGCTGCCTCAAAGGGATGTAGGAAACCTGGAAAGGGTCCAGGACAGCAGAGATGACCAAACTCGAGGGGCTGAAACCAAAAAAGCCCATGAGGGAAGATGAAAGGAATGAATGAATCAGGGAGAAGAGAGGCTGAATGACGGCAGCATAGGAACCTGGCAGGGAATTCCGGAGAAGCAAGGGGGCTGCTGTTCTCCATCCAGGTTAATGTCTAAGAAGGAAAGAAGGGGCATATGGTTCCGCAGAGGGGTTTGCCTTAGGGCTTGGGAGGCTGTCTGGGGTGCGAGTTCCTGCTTAGGTGAAAGAGCCTGTGGACTCTCCGTGCCAGGTGGAGGCGGGGGCGGATGCTCAGTACCATCCCACGCACCTCAGCTGTGTCTGACTCACCCTGACACCCTCCACCCCAGTCCTCAGACACCCCTGACCCTCTTCCGCCCATGTATCCCTGCGTCTGGTCAAAGGGCATTTTCTCCTGTTCTCCTTGGGGCTTTCGATGTAGGGGAGGGTGCACGTCTCCTCAGGGACAGGCTCAGGACTGGGTGGTATTTGGAGAAGCTGAGGGGCACCCCCTGCAGACTTCTGGGAATTGCAGGGAGGTGGCTGGATGTAATGAGAGGACAACTGGGACTCTGAGAGCCCGTTAGAGGCCTGCAGGACCAAGCGCCCACACGGTGAAGAAGGGGACCTGGGGAGAGGTGGGAGAGAAGGGTCTGGTAGGAGCAAGGAACCTGGGAGCAGGGAGAACATGTGCCTGAGGAAGCTGATTCCATTCCTGCTGGCCGGTGTAGCTGGGTATCATCAACCTGCGGTGGGGTTCAGGCTATTCTGGGGATGTCCCAGTGATCTGGGTCCCGCCTGAGGGTGAGTCTCCTGGGAGGCACCCCATTTTGGATTAGAGAAGGGCCTTTCTCACTCATTGGAGTCAGAATAGAATAGAGAGGGATATTTCAGTTTAAGCAAGAGAAACTGAGACCCAGAGAGGGCACTTGGCCAGTCTAATGTCACACAGCTTATCCTGACTCCCAGCCACCTGCTGTTCCCAACACATCAGGATGCCTTCCAGAGGATCTTCCCTTAAAGCTACCAAAGTCCCCGCTCCTTCCCTCAACTAGACCTCTGTCACCATCGTCCCCATCCCCCCATCTCTTACTGATGCAAATAACACCTGGAATATACAGGATGCTCAGAGTCCAGACTTCTCGTTAGCCCCTCCCCCATGAGGCTCAGCTTCAGCACTGCTCCCCCATTCTCCTTCAACAGCACCACCAGCACCTCAGCCCCCCCGCAGCCTGCCAGACATCCTATTTGGTAGGAGAAGTTGGGGGCTGGGAGGAGGTGAGATTAGCTTCAGACTTCTCCTACTTTGGCAGAAAACCCGCGGTGCTCCATGTCTGTAAAAGGAGTGTGGGGAAGGAGGGGGTTGGGGCTTGGAGAAGGAGCTGGGTCAGGGATGTGGGGTGACGGGGAGGAGGTGGAGGCGGGATTTGTGAGAACTGGGGTGGGGATGCCAGTGAAAGAAGAGACCCAGGAATGGGTCTGGGGTCTGGTGGAGAAAGTTGGGAGAGGGAGGCTATGGCCTGAAGGTCTTAAGTTAATAAGATGCGGATGGTAGCAGATGAGAGAGGGGGTGGATTGCCGCCTGAGCCTGGGGAAGGGGGTGGGGATGCTGCAGGGAGAGATGAGTTACCAGGAGAATCCTGCCTCCACCGCTGTCTGGCTGGGCCCCCCAACTCAACCTCCCCCCAATGATATCAGGAAGAAACAATTGCCTCTAGACATTCCTTCCCTTTTACAGCCACTCAAGCTCCTCAGCAGCCTGTGGAGGTTAAGCAGCCTTACAGCTGAGGAAAGGTGGGTGGAAGGGGGCAGCTTGGAAGGGGGCTGTTTTGGGGGAAGGGGCTCTGGGAGCACTGAGGCAGGGAGGATCAGGGAGCAAGGGCTCAGCTGGGACCACTCGCTGTCCCACCCAGAGACTGGGCCCAGAGACTCAGGATGTCAGGCGCTAAGGGGACTTCAGAGATGACCTGGCCTTGTCCCATTTCACACCTGGGACCTCAGGGTGGGGTGGGGTGGGGGGACAGGACTTGCCCAGGTGACACAGATGATTAGCTGGTGAAACCCCAGGATGTGTGCCCCGTGCTAGCCTCTGGATGAGTACCCTGCACCCACATCCCCAGGCTTGGGCCTCCTACCTCCCCACCAAGTGCTAAAGCTGAGGCAAGAGCCAGACTCCCCAAGTTCACACCTGCCACACTGTCCCCAAGGCTCTCATGCAGTGGTGGCCTCCTAGCCCAACCTGGCTCAGGATGGAAGCATGAGGTCCTTGGCTGAGAAGGAGATAGTAGAGGAGGAGGGTAAGCCCTGGAGAAAAGGGCAAAGGCCGAGAGTCGGTGGAGGGAGCGGTCAGCACTGTCTCACACCAGAAATCCCGGGGTGGACCTAGGGTGGGTGAGGTGCTTCCAGACAGGACAAGGCGGAAGAGACCCTTCCGTCTCTCTCCTTGTGAACCTCCTTCAGTTTTTCTCCATCCCAGTACTGTATGCTGTCCTGGTCAGTGTCCCCACCCCAGCCATCTACTCACACCAGCCACCTGCCCCTTATTCGTGCCATCCATGGGTTCTGGGAGGTCCTATGGGTAGGCAGGGCCCTTGTCTTCCAGGGAGCCCTCTGTGAGGTTCAGAGATCTGCCTAGACCTCCATAAGCCCTTGAGACACTGAGCACAGGGCAAGGCAGGGAGCACACAGTGCAAAGAAGCCTGGAGGCCAGAGGAGCTCAGCAGTGTAGCTCAACAGAAAAGAGGGCAGTGTGCCCAAAAGGAGGTGAGCACAAAGGAGAGGTGAGTGAGCTGAGATTGGCAAGGTGGGCGAGGCCAGTCCTCTGGGGACTTGGGGGCCACCATGAATTTGGGTTTTGCTGGTTCAGTGGTTCTGGGAAGGGAGAGATGGCAGTGGTGAAACAGGGAGTCTCCAAAAGGCATGAGCACTCCCCAGAAATAACTGAGGAACAGATCTGTGAAAGGGGGGTTCTTGCTCTGTTTGGCCCCCAAGTTAACATAAGTGGCATAGCAGAGATACATCACCTAGGTTCAAATATAAGGAAACATTTTCTAACAGCAGAACTGTCCACTGCCCCATGATGGAGATGTGTTAGGTACCCAGTGACTCTTTATGGAATGGAATGGGCTGCCTGGAGACGCCAAGTTCAGGCAGTGGAGGGATTCAAGCTGGAGCAGTGCTTGCTGGAGTCACGGTAGAGAAGATTTAAGCCTTAACTGAGACGTGGGGCATGGGACTGGTAAATCTCGTGATTTATGAAGTTACCTCCAGCCTGAAGTTTCCAGACTCTCTAAGGTCAGGGTAACCTGGGAAGATCTCAAGCAAACTTCAGAACTGACTTTCTTCTTTAATTGATTCAACAAAATATATTGTAGCACCTATTGTACAACCCACCATATCACATACACAAATATATGAGTTGTCTTCTTTTTCTGTCAAATGCTGAATAAACTCATGTTTGGCGGACCTTCCCATTTCTAATATCAATTAGCTTAAGTAAGAAGTGTGACCATAAAATAAAGTGACTGCTAAATTTATATATTGGAAGCATATCCCGAGGATGTTCATAGTAGCATTGTTTATCATAGCAAAATATTGAAAACAATATAAGTGTCTATCAGTAAAATATTGGCCAAGGGACTTCTGGACAAGATGGAGGCCTAAACAGACACGTTGGGTCTCCCTCCACAACTAAGAAGGAATACAACTACCTCAAAACTAGAGACAACCATAAGTTCTAGAAAAATCGAGGTGCATGGAAGTCCAACAAACAAAGATATAAAGAAGAAATACTCATCCAGACAGGTAGGAGGGCGGGAGCCCAGGTGGAGAGGATGTGGTGTGGTGGTGGCAGCGGCAGCGGCAGGCCAGCAGAAAACACAGTCACATTTTTAAAAGTAGGGAGGGACACCTGGGGAGCGTTCCCAGCTTCCTGACCAGACCGCGCAGCTCATGGTCCTAGCGCCAGGGAAAATCAAGCCTCATTGCTTCTGACTGTGCAAACCAATGGGGGTTGGGGCAGAGGAAGAAAGTGCCAGTTTCTCAAAAGAGTCCACTTGTTTAAAGGGCCCCCATGGTCTTAGAACATCTGAAGACCCACCCACTCTGGCAACAATGGCCAGAGCAACAGCTAGAGAGGCGCCAGTCCCATACGAAAGTGGGAGAAGTGCCTGGAAAAGGGACGAGTGCTCAGAAGCAGCATTGTTCCCTCTCTGACCCCTCCCCCACATACAGTGCCACAACATGGTGGAAATGCTCGTCCTGTATTGACAAATTCCTAAGGCTCCACCCCTAACAACGTAGCAGGAGCTACAGCTAGCTGTACCTGAGACACAGAGGCAAACACAGGAGCCTGTCAAGATGAGGAGACAGAGAAGTATGGCCCAAAAGAGGGAACAGACCAAGGTTCCAGTGGGAGAACTAAGCAATGAGGAGATAGCCAACCTAATAGACATAGAGTTCAAAACACTGGTGATAAAGATGCTCACAGGCTTGACAGATATGCTTGAGTACAGCAAACGCATAAGGGAAGAGGTGAAAACTATGCTAAGTGAAACAAAGGAAAATCCACATGAAACCAATGGTGAAGGGAAGGAAACTGGGGTTCAAATCAATGATTTGGAACATAAGGAAAGAAAAAAACAGTCAACCAGTACAGAATGAGGAAACAAGAATTTAAAAAAATGAGGAGAGGCTTAGGAACTTCTGGGACAACTTTAAATGTGCCAGCATCTGAATCATAGGGGTGCCAGAAGGAGAAGAGGAAGAACAAGAAATTGAAAGCTTATGTGAGAAAATAATGAAGAAAAACTTCTCAAATTTGGGGAACAAAATAGACATACAAGTCCAGAAAGCACACAGAGTCCCAAACAAGCTAGACCCAAAGGGGCCCACACCAAGACACATCATAATTAAAATGCCAAATGTTCAAGATAAACAGAGAATCTTGAAAGCAGCAAGAGAAAAGCAGAGAGTTGCCTACAGAGGGGTGCCTGTAAGACTATTAGCTGATTTCTCAAAAGAAACTTTGCAGGCAAGAAGGGACTGGCAAGCAGTATTCAATGTGATGAAAAGCAAGGACCTACAACCAAGATTACTCTATCCAGGAAAGCTATCATTTAGAATGGAAGGGCAGATGAAGTGCTTCCCAGACAAGGTAAAGCTAAAAGAGTTCATTATCACCAAGCCATTATTCTATGAAATGTTAAAGGAACTTATTTAAGAAAAAGAAGATCAAAACTATAAACACTAAATGACAACAAACTCACAACTATCAACAACTGAATCTAAAAAATAAAAACAAAATCCAACTAAGCAAACCAGAATAGGAACAGAATCATAGGTATGGGGATCATCTGGAGGGTTATCAGCTGGGAGGGGGGAGAGGGAGAAATGAGGAGATGGTGCAGGGACTAGGAAGCATAATCAGTTGGTACAAAATAGACAGGGGGAAGTTAAGAATAATATAGCAAAGGGTGAAGCCAAAGAACTTATATGCATGACCCATGGTCATGAACTAAGGGGGAGGGGAATGCTGGGGGGAGGGGAGTACAGGGCAGAGGAGAGCAAAGGGGAAAAAATTGGGACTACTGTAACAACATAATCAATAAAATATACTTAAAAAATATTGGCCAAATTAACTATGGCAAATTCATATAGTGAAAACACAAATGAGCATATTAAGAATAATGACTAAAAACCTCCCATCAGAGATAAAAGCTGGACCAGATGACTTTACCTGTGAATTCTACCAAACATTTCAGAATTTACACCAAACCATCTCAAACTCTTCCAGTAATTTGAAAAAGAATTCTTCCTAACTCATGTTGTGAGGCCACCATTACCCTGATATCAAAGCCAGACAAAATCACACAGATAATAAAACTACAAGCCTTATGAATATTGATGTAAAATTTCTCAACAAGATACTAGCAAACCAGCCCTTGCTGGGTGGCTCGTTTGGTTGGAGCGTTGTACTGTACACCAAAAGGTTGTGGCACATACCTAGGTTGCGGATTTGATCCCCAGTCCTTTCCTGGTGTGCGCAAGGTTGGGGTGTGTATGGAGGAAACCAATCGATGTTTCTCTCTTACATCAATGTCTCTCTCTGCCCCCCCTTCCTCTCTCTCTCTAAAATCAATAAACATGCTCTTCAGTGAGGATTAAAAAAAATACTAGCAAAGTAAATTCAGTGGTATATATTTTTTTAAAAATAAGGGATTTTATTTTTTAATTTTTCTATTGATTTAAAAATATTTTTTGAGAGTGAGGGAGAGGAAGGGAGTCACAGAGAGAGAAATACTGCTTTGTTGTCCCACTTATTTATGCATTCATTGGTTGCTTCTTTAATGTGTCCTGACTAGGGATCAAACCTACAACCTTAGTGTATCAGGGCGATGCTCTAACCAACTGAGCTACTCAGCCAGGATCAGCAGCATTTTAAAGGAATTATATACCATGATTAGGTGAGATTTATTCCTAGAATGCAAGGATGGTTCAAGATATGAAAAATCAATCAGTATAATACACCCACCACAATAACAGAATGCAGGAAAAATCCCACATGATCAATTTTATTTTACAGTAGCATCAAAAAGAATAAAATCTTTGCAATAAATATAACCAAGGAGGCATAAGACTTGTACATTGAAAACTATGAAACACTGCTGAAACAAATTAAAAAAGGCAGAAATATATGGAAAGAAAAGATATCTTGTGTTCATTTATGGGAAGATTTAACATTGTTAGGCTGTCAATACTACCCAAGTGATCTACAGATTCAATGCAATCCCTGTCAAAAGCCTACCAATGCTTTTTGAAGAAATAGAAAAATCCATCCTAAATCTCATATAAAATTTGAAGGGATCCTGCATAGCCAAAATATATTGATAAAGAAGAACAAAGTGGGAGGGCTCACACTTCCTGGTTTCAAAACTCACTAGAAATGTACAGTAATCAAAACAGGGTGGTCCTGTTATAAGGACAGATATATAGGCCAATGGGATAGAATAGAGAACTGTGAAATAAGTCTTCACATACATGGCTAAATGGTTTTCAGTGGAGGTGCCCAGACCATTCAGTGGGGCAAGGACAGTCTTTCCCCATATTCACATTCAAAAGAATGAACTTGAACCCTTACCTTTACATCACATATAAAAATTAACTCAAAATAGATCAAAGACATAGAACTGTAAAACTCTTAGAAGAAAACACAAGGGTGGAATTCGTGACATTGGCTTTAGCAATGATATCTTGGATATGACACCAAAAGCACAGGCAATAAAAGAAAAAATAGATAAATTGGACTTCTTCAAAATGAAAAACTGTTGTTCATCAAAGGATAATATCAACAGAATGAAAAGGCAACCCACAGAATGGGACCTCTTGCATTTCGTGCTGAGTACATTAACCATCCAGATAAGTTATTATTATTTTTAGTGTGTCCAATTCTAAGTAGTCCCCGGGGAGGCTAACCTCTGACTCCTTTGGTGCCACGCTGAAACAGAACATGTTTGGGAGCGCTCTTTTTTCACTTGTCTGCCAAGCCACCGAGTGTTGTTTGGCTCCGTCCATGGAAGCAAATCCTAAAGGGTGAAAATGAATTTTGAAAACAGACCCAAGTGGTTCAGAGCCAAGTCTGGTGGATATGTGGATTTTGACTAGAAAATAGATGGCTTTATTTGCTTGTTTGTTATTTATTTTCTGCCTCATTTCACCAAGAAACTGAGCCTTCATGCTGGTCAGAAGGGCAATTTCCTGTGTGTGCATGTGTCCGTGTGTCTGTGTGTGTGTGTGTGTGTGTGGTATATGTGTGTGTGTGTTTCTGAAAACTCTTTTCTTTATTGTTTTACAAAGTACCATGCACATGGAAGCAAAGAGCACTGTATAGTTGGATCGGAAGGGTAACAGGAGTGAGAGAGACCTAAAGCAAAGTATCAGCTTAATGTTAGAGCGCGTTGCCTGGCAAATGCAGGGAAAACAGGGCTGGAATATTCTCATCAGAGAAATCAGAACTGACGTCCAAGGACTTTAAAAGATATGGAGTACCATGTAAGCCCCTTGGGCCCCTTGGGACAAATGGGGCCTGAACATCTCTTTGCAGCCAATGAGAACCACCCGTTTTTCGATGTTTTCCTTAGCTCTTCCTGAGCCCCTGACACAACGCCACATTCTCTCATCCTCTCCTCGCTGCCCAAATGCCTTTCCTTGGGTCCTCCTGATAGTCTTTGGGGGGAATTGTCTGTCCCCCGGTGCATTTTTTGGTTACTTTCTGGGGCACATAATCTTTAGCCGGGCGCTTCTCGGCGGCCCGTGGCCGGCTATCTGGCGTGGCCTGGGGTTCCTGCTTGCCCTCACCACGTGCCTTTCCCTCACTATCGAACTTGTCCTGCTTTTCTTGTTTCCCCTTACCTGGCTGTCCCTTGTCCTGGCGCTTTTCCTCATGCCCTAGCTCCCCCTCCATTTCTGGCTTTCTTCCTCATCTGACTTTCCTTCATCTTCTGTATCTGCTTCCTCTTCTGGCTTTCCCTCACTTCCCAGCTTTCCTTCATTTCTACTGTAGTTTTTACATGTTGAGATGTCCCCTCCTTTTCCCGTCCTGCAGGGATTCTGGACAGGTTCCTCTTCCTTTTCTAGCCTTGCAGGGTGCTTGGGACAAACCTGCAGACCTGCAAACCTGGACGAAGTCGGCTAGCCCCTGGCCCGCAGCTGCCCACCCTGGGCATCCCTGGGCAGCTCAGGGAGCTGGTACTGCATGGAGCAAAGGGAGGGGGTGGACAGTGCTGGGTAGAAGGGCAATTTCCTTATGTGGTTTGGAGACTGTTTACAGAGAAGAGTTCCACAAATGTTCTGGCTTCTCCGGCATCATGGAAATAGGTGCACAGTTTACTACAGTAAATTAGTCAGGATTGTTTTGACTACAAGTGACAGAAGCCAACGCCAAGTTCCTTAAGTAAAAAAAAAAAAAAGGAAAAGTGTATTGGCCTCAAAGCCATCAAGGAGACTGAGAAAGCTCACCAAATTGAGGAAGAGTTGCAGAACCAGGGCCCCAGGGGCTGGAATTTAGGATGGCTTGCCTGGTACTCTCCTCCTCTCCAGGTGTCTCTGCCTTTCCTTGCATGTTGTCCCCTCTTTCCTTCTACTCCAGAAAAACCTTCCCAATGGGCAGGAAACCTGGTTGTCACAGGCTCCAGTTTAGTAATCCCAGTTCCATCTGTAAATCCCAGGGAAGGTCTCTGATTGGCCCTGCTCAGATCCAGCCCCACCCCTTGAGCCAATCACTGCAGGGAGAGGGATGCAGTTCTAAGACTGACTTGAAGCTGAGTTGCCTATTCACTCCTGGTATGAGTGTGTATGTCATTTGTTACCAAAATAAGGGGATGGGAAGGAAAGCTCACAGGCTACTTTTAACTACAAGGACGGTGCTGCCTTAGATGTACTAAGAACCACATGGTCTCCAAAATTCTAGTTTGGGAGCCTAGAATCTAGTTTGGGAGATGAAATATAAAAATAACCAGAATGCAACAGCTTGCAGTGACTCCAAGGCTGGATAAGAATAGTTGGAACTCCCCACCCACCTCATAAGCTTGTCTCTTGGGTAAAAATTAGACACTTAATGTGAAAAGGCTTTGAAAAGAAGGCAGTAGCAAAGCCCTTTACAGGTCATCTGGCACATTCACACCCACCCTGGGGACACAGCACGGGCTCTGGAGTCAGACCCATTTTGTAGTTTCCTGAGCTACAAAATAGGACTGATACTTGTTCGTACCTCATATGGTTATTGGACAATTGGGGGACATGGCTGTTGAATGCTCCGCAGAGTGGCATACAGTAGGTGCTCAGTACATGTAAGGTAGTATTATTAAATTTGTTACCTGAGCCTCTTCAAACATCCATAGGTTAAACATGACAAGGCTAACATTCTCACTTTATAATGAGGACACAGAGAAGTCAAGGAGTTGTCTGCTAGTAATTAGTCCTTCTGGTGATGGAAGAACTAGGGGAAGACCAGCACTTTATTTCCAAGGTTTGCATCCCAAAAGGGCCAGGCCTAAGAGAGGCCGGTAGAATGCCAGGTGGAAGTGTAGGGACAGCCAGTGTTCATGGAGAAGTGGGGATGTCCTTTGGGCTCAGTCAGTGGCTTTCACTAAGGAGCAGAGGTGTGAAGGGATGCACACGAGCCCTCTGCAGAATTCCATTTCTACTGGGGGCTTAGGGCACGATGAGGGTGGGAAGTGAGTGCGGCTCATCGCCCCAAGCCTTCCTCTGATCCTCGTGGCCCCTCCTCAGGTACCGGCCGGACCAGAGCTTCTCTCCTGTGTGCTTGTTTACTGGGCCCATGCATTCTCCTCTATAAATATCAGCTCTGGTATTTTCGGTTGGCAGCTGTTGCTGCCAGAGAGATGGCTGGGTGGACGTGCAGCTCCTGACAAAACGCAAACCCCTGGTGTGCTTGGGCGTGGGCGTGGGCTGTGTGTAGGAGGATGAATCAGAGAGGGGTAGAGTGGATACAAGGGGGCAGAAGCCAAGTGAAGTTGGTGGTGTGGGGGTGAGACCGTTCTTAGTGATAGGAAACTGAAAGTACACCAGACCCTTCCTGGAAGTCACTCTCTTGTTTATAAACTTGACGCCAAGCAGGAGGGGAGGAAAAGGGCCTATACTAGTCTAGGGGAAAACTGAGGCTCACAGCTAGAACCCAGGTGCCCATGGATATACCTGAGCAGGCCCGCTCCCGCCAGGGTTGCTCTTGACCTTAGGGCATGTTCATGCCCTCAGGCCTGCCAAGAGACCCTCCTCCTCTAGGTCTGGCTGATGGACTACTGGTCTCTGCTGGAGCCTTCCCACACCTCTGCCACTACCGGAGAATCTTTAGAAGAAAGGTGACTTGGAGACTTTCTTGGGAATAGGCCTTGTCCCTTCAGGAAATGACCCAAAGTCTCACGTTGGAGCAAAAAAGGAGAGCCTCAAACTAAATGGAAGCCTCTCCCGGGCTCTCCCTGACCACCCCCAGGAGGAGGCTGAAAGGGGCCTGCCAGGGGTCCCAGACATGCTTGCTGCCCTGTTGAAGTTATTGGCAGGCCAGTCCATCTTCTGGCCCTCCTTGGGTGATCAGCCCCTCTCGCACACCCCTCAGGAGCCCCTCACCAGGGGCGAAGGCCTCTGGCGGGGGAGCTGGTCTCCCCGCCCCCACGCCAGTGGCCTCCCTTTCCTGGCAGGACAGCCGGATTCTGCAGCTGTCAGGGGAGGGGCAGAGGGGGCTGATGTCAGGAGGGATACAAATAGTGCCGACGGCCTGGGGCCCAGTGTCCCCTGCCGCATCCACTTTCCAGCCGGCCGCCCGCCCGCCCGCCCTCCGCCTCCTCCGTGCCTCTCAGCCTCGCCCGCGCCACCGCCATGAGCCAGGCCTACTCTTCCAGCCAACGCGTGTCCTCCTACCGCCGCACCTTCGGCGGGGCCCCGGGCTTCACGTTCGGCTCCCCGCTGAGCTCGCCCGTGTTCCCGCGCGCTGGCTTTGGCTCCAAGGGCTCCTCGAGCTCGATGACGTCCCGCGTGTACCAGGTGTCGCGCACGTCGGGCGGGGCAGGGGGCCTGGGAGCGCTCCGGGCCAGCCGGCTGGGGACGGCCCGCGCGCCCTCCTCCTACGGCGCGGGCGAGCTGCTGGACTTCTCGCTGGCCGACGCCGTGAACCAGGAGTTCCTGACCACCCGCACCAACGAGAAGGCGGAGCTGCAGGAGCTCAACGACCGCTTCGCCAACTACATCGAGAAGGTGCGCTTCCTGGAGCAGCAGAACGCGGCGCTTTCTGCTGAAGTGAACCGTCTCAAAGGCCGCGAGCCCACGCGGGTCGCTGAGATCTACGAGGAGGAGCTGCGCGAGCTGCGGCGCCAGGTGGAGGTGCTCACCAACCAGCGCTCCCGCGTCGAGGTCGAGCGCGACAACCTGCTGGATGACCTGCAGCGGCTCAAGGCCAAGTGAGAACCGGGTGCTCCCGGAACCCCCTTTCCATCGGCCAAGGACCCTCCCCTGCCCCGTGCAGGGAGAAGGTCATCTCCCTGTGTCCCCTGAGCAGAGATGGATCCAGGTCTCTCTCCGGTGCTTCCACTCTGCAACGGAAGGGTTTTCTTGGGGACATGATGGGGTGGGAATGGGAGACCTTGGAAGACCAGGTGCCCTGTGGACAGCCCCCTTAAAAAGCATCTTAAGATGTTGGGGTGATGTTGATGGCGGTCAGGCAGGCAGATAGGTGGAAGAAAGAGGCCCAGTGGAATCAGAGCGAAAGGGGAGGCTGATGGGAGACGGGGCCAGCTGGGAAGGGCAGGGGGTGGGGGACCCAAGCAGCAGCTCTCAGCTCATCTGCGATGAGACCCTGGGGAGGGGTTAGAGCGGGGATCTTGGCCCCTGGGCCTGGCTGAGGCTGTGCCATTTCACAGGGGAACATAATCTAGAGGAAAGGGGAGAAAGGGTGGGGGGCTGCAGCCCTCAGGAAGCTGAGAGGACCGGACGGTGGGCTCCACTGGGCTCCCAGTACCAAAGAGCAGCAAGTACAGAGCAAGTACTCATGGGTCCTCTTTCTGACAGCCCAAGTGAGCAGAGTCACCACCCTGCCACCCAGGTCACAAACATTAATTGAGCACCTACTTGGGCCACACTGCGGCTAGGAACCAGGAGCACAGAGGGGGATAAAATAGTCATGGTTCCTAATCCTTGGGAGATCACAATCTGATGGGGACATAGACTTCCAGGGTGTGGCTCTATGGCAGAGATTGGGCCACTTCCTGTCCCCTCCCTGGTTGGGCGGGGCCTCTTGTCTACCAGCCAAGGTCTTTCTCTGTCCTCAGCCTGCTCTCCTGGTAGCCTGGGCTAACCATCTCCAGGGCCGGTTTTATCCCCACCAACTCTCTATCTTTCTGTCCATCTGTCTGTCCCCACCAGGCTGCAAGAAGAGATTCAACTGAGAGAAGAAGCAGAGAACAGCTTGGCTGCCTTCCGATCGGTGAGCTCTGTTAACCCCCAGCAGCCTTACCCCTCTCTCCTTTCATGTGTCCCCTGCCCTCCCTTGGCCTTCCCCGGGTGATCAGTGACCCTGTTCCTCTTGCTTGACCTCTCCCAGGATGTGGATGCAGCCACTTTAGCTCGAATTGACCTGGAACGCAGGATCGAATCCCTCAATGAGGAAATTGCATTCCTTAAGAAAGTGCATGAAGAGGTATGTTCTGGGCCCTCCTCCTCAGGGTCCTTAGATGCTGGTGAAAGCAGATGGAAAGGGAGGATGGTAATGCTGGGCGCCGGCTATGGGGGTGTAAGGGTGCTTGCTGTGTGGGGCCTGCTAGGAGACTGAAGCTCAGATGCACCCTGCAGGAGATCCGAGAGCTACAGGCCCAACTTCAGGAACAGCAGGTCCACGTAGAGATGGACATGACCAAGCCAGACCTCACTGCTGCCCTCAGGGACATCCGGGCCCAGTATGAGTCCATTGCGGCTAAGAACATCTCCGAAGCTGAGGAGTGGTACAAGTCCAAGGTGGGCAGCCTGCCCCCTATCTCAGTCTGGAAGTGCTTCCAGTGGCTCCATCCATGGGGAGGAGGGTGAGCCTGGGTCTTCATGCTCCCTTGCCCATCCCAACCTGCATCCTGCATCCTCTCCACCCTTAGGTGTCCGACTTGACCCAGGCAGCCAACAAGAACAATGATGCGCTACGCCAGGCCAAGCAGGAGATGATGGAGTACAGACACCAGATCCAGTCCTACACGTGCGAGATCGATGCCCTCAAGGGCACTGTGAGTCCCTGTCCACCTTGCCTGGCCCAGCCTTTCCTGCTTGCAGCTTACACCTTCACTTTGTGACCTTGGGCCCATCACATGCCCTCTTTGGGCCTCTGTCTCCTTGAATCTACCACAGGGGTAAAAACAGGTGGATTTCCAGTTGGGCTCTCAGGAAATCATGAGGCTCCTATGTGGGGGCATGGAGGCTGAACAGTACTGCTGCCTTTTATCAGTTCTATTCTCCGAGTTCCCACATAACACTTCATTTGAGTTCAGAAGACTTTGACAACTCCTGTGCCTGACCATCTGGCCTTGCCTCCCAGCCCTGAGGCTGTCTTTCCCCCATTCTGGACTCCTCGTGTTCCCCCACTTCCAACAACCTGACGTTGGTCTTTGTGTCCCTCTCTTGCAGAACGATTCCCTGATGAGGCAGATGCGGGAGCTGGAGGACCGCTTTGCTAGTGAGGCCAGCGGCTACCAGGACAACATCGCTCGCCTGGAGGAAGAGATCCGTCACCTCAAGGATGAGATGGCCCGCCACCTGCGTGAGTACCAAGACCTGCTCAATGTCAAGATGGCCCTGGATGTGGAGATTGCCACCTACCGGAAGCTGCTGGAGGGTGAAGAAAGCAGGTGAGGGGCGAGGTAGGGCTGGCGGTGGGGTTGTGAGGGATGCTGGGGGGGCCCATTCCTGCCCCAGGGGGGTTCAGCATCACCTCAACAAGATCTGGAAACAATTTTATACAAGAAGTCACCACTTCACTAATTGCAGAGAATTAACCAAGGCCACCTGGGTAAAATTAGTGATTTAATTAATAGCTTTTATAAAAAGAGAAATATAACTATTCCCTCATCTACCTTCAGGATTAAGAACCAGCAGCATAAAACCATGTTCAGCAAATGGTAATAAAATATTACTGCCAGTCAAGGGAGAGATGAGAGCAAAGTGGGGAATGATGAGGTAGGAAAGGGAGGGGGCAGGTAGACAGAGACAGAGGTAGAGAGAGGGAGCCTTGGATACAGGCTGACAGAAAGGATGCAGACTTGTGCACTGAGGATGCACATATGCACACAGACACACACACACCTGTACTGATCAGAAAAGTCTCAGAATGACATGCTCAGACATGTCAACTCACCTCTAGACACAGAAAACAGCATACAATTGGAAGGGGACATGAGGTTACCTGCTGGGGTGAAGGAAATGTTCTATATCTTGACTTAGACTTATATTTACATGGATGTAGACAATGATCAAAACTCATTGGATTGTACACTAAAGATCCGTGCATCTCACTGTATGTAAATTTAACCTCAATTTAAAACAAGTCATTAACTCAGAAAAAAAATGATGCCTATTGATGCTCATAAAAATGATAATATCGCAAGTTTTTTTAAATCAGCAGACATGTTTAGATGTAGACCTACACATAGAATTCAGGTTTCATAGAATAACCTACATGTAATGGCCCGTAAAGGTGTCTGAAAGGCAGTTGCTGGAACTTGGCCTCATGTGGGTGGGCTAGGGGTTCCCAGCCTGGCTGGAGGGTGGGCACACACAGGGGATGTCCCCTAGACGTGCTACCCATACTTCCTACAGTGTCAGGAGCAAGAAGGACCTCCTGGTGAACTGGAGAGTGCAGCGGGTTTGTGGGTATTGTGTCATGTCCAAAGGTCTGAGATGGAATGGGTAATCCTTCCAGAGGGACAGTTCCTGGGACAGCTGAAGTTGGCCTTTGACCTGAAGTCCTGAGCAGTGTGACAGTGGGAGTGCTGGGACAGCTGGGGATGGTGTTTAGACAGGACTAGGACAAGCTTTGATAGGTGGTCACAGGGAGAGATGAGGCTCCTAACCCTTTGGGGATTTGACCTCTCCCCTTTCAGGATCAACCTTCCTATCCAGACCTTCTCTGCCCTCAACTTTCGAGGTGAGTGTGCATTGGCAGGTAGAGATGGGTGTGGTGGGGGGCAGGAATCTAGCCTGGGCACTGCCCAAGGCCAGCCAGGAGGAGAGGATGGAACTGTGGGGACAGGACCGGGGTCTGAGGAAGAGAAAAGGGGACTCCTGCAGCACAGGGGGAGGTGTTTGGGTAGAGGCATCTTCTGACAAAGAGATCATTTTACTCTATTATCTCATGATATTATATTGACTATGTGCTCTGCACCTTCTGGAAGTATTGAACATCAGTGAACAGCTTCTGTCTATTTTTTAAAAATTGATTTTAGAGAGAGAAAGAGACATCAATTTGCTGTTTCACTTATTTATGCATTCATTGGTTGATTTTCATATGTGCCCTGACCAGGGATTGAACCCACAACCTTGGTATATCAGGACTGCGCTAACCAACTGGTCTACCTGGCCAGGGCCAGCTTCTGTTTCTTGATATATCCAAACTCTGAGGGAATCAGGGGTGTCCTTGGGGGCCCGGCAGCAGAAGCATCTAGAACCATACCCTCTGGGCTATAAGGCGCCCACCACCCATTGTCTGGCAAGTCGCCAAGTGCCACCCTCCCCCACTATCCCCTCCCCTTTCAGCTGTTTGTTGAACACCTCCAGTTTGCTGGAGCAAGATGTTGGATGCACATTTAAACAATGAAGCCAAACCTTAGCAAAGCCAAACAATTAGAAGAAGGTGCTCCTAGGGCATTCTGCCATTCTGCCATTAGTAACATGCCGATTGTGTGGCTTTCCAACCCTGGAGAACAGAAAAACACACTATAATGATACATTAGGAAAGGAAGTCGGAACTCTTGGCAGCTTTGCCTTTCCTAGATCAAACCATTTATATCTTCGATATTCATTTCCATCAGGAAAAAATACATGCTGGCTCCACAGAGTTACAACGTTCATCACAGGCTGGTCTCTTGCTAAGGAGAATTATGAACACCAAACTCTTAGTTCCAAGGACCTAAATCTGACCCCTCCTATAAAACTCAGAACCTTCTTTTTTAGTTAGTAGTTTATACAGACACCAAGTGTGAGCCTTGCATGTAAAACTGCTTCATGCTGTTTTTGAAATTAATAGTCCTATGGCCATGATAGGGCAGGTATCATTGTTACCATTTCACAATGAAGAAACTGAGGCACAGAGGGGCATGTCACTGGCTACCAACAAAATGAATGAATCAATGACTGACTCCTGTCTGTCTCTCTTTTACTAAGACCTCATGTAACTCATCCAGAATCTTAAGGGGGGCTGGGTACCATGGTGTACTCTAAAGACAGTATCTTAGGACTGGGCTTTGGAGTTCTAATTGTCAGGGTACAAATTCACGCAGGACTCTCCTGAAGCCCAGGGGTAGAGAGACAACGCAAGGAGATGTGTGGGGGATGGGAATGCTGGGTGGCCTAGGCCCTAGGGGTCCTTCTGTCCTGAACCAGCCCACACCTGGAACACATTATTGGTTCCTGATTGCATTTCAGCTGTGGGACCAAGTCTGGGGTCTGCAAAGCTACTCACTGGGCCCAAGGATAGGTGATAAAAGTCCTGCTGAAAAAGTACCAGGTCAATCTAGAGGGGATTGAAGTCCTCTGGGCGCTACCCCTTGGGACCAGGGATGGACTCCCAGCCCCTAAAGCAGCCTGGACCTGGGCTTGGTCAGGCTGACCATGTGGATGGATCTGTTACAGAAACAAGTCCTGAGCAAAGGAGTTCTGAGGTCCATACCAAGAAGACAGTGATGATCAAGACCATTGAGACCCGGGATGGGGAGGTGAGCAGTCTTCCTGGTCCCCTTAGCCTTGGTGGGGGCCATGGGATGTGTCTTGGAGGTTGCCAGCTGGGTGTTTTCCATCAGCTGTGCTTGTATGAGTCTCTGTCTGAAGGGGGGCGGGGAGGTCCTGCTGTTCTGGGATGGAGGTGGGAGGCAGCCGGCTGTGGCAGCATTCTCCTGCCAGCACTGGACTGGCCTGGGTTTCTCTTCCTCCCTAGGTTGTCAGCGAGGCCACACAGCAGCAGCATGAGGTGCTCTAAAGCCAGAGACCCCTCTGCCACCAGAGACCATCCTTGCCCCTGTACCCACTGCCTCCTGAAGCCAGCCTCCTCCCATCCCAGCCACAGTGCTCCCCTCACAGCCTCTGACCCCCGCTCACCAGCCACCCCTCATGGCCCCAAGGGGACATGGCCCATTCCTGCCCCACAGGGAGCCCCCAGCAGTGTGAGTCCTGGATGTTGGAAGTGAGTGAGCCTGGCTCTTGGCCACCTTTAGGGTGTGCTGGGCAGGGCCTGGATGGAGCCAAGGCAGAGCAGTGACCCTGCCCTTCCACCTCTGTGACCTCAGGCCCTAGCCTCTGGGTTTGGAGAGGGACCCCCACCCTAGCAGGGTGTTGGGACCCACCCATGGGGTTGACCTCCCCACTCCCCAGCCGGGGTCAGAAAAAAGAAAGCCCCTCAGTAAGCTGGGCCGGTAACTGGGGGACTAGTCCCCTATGAAGATTAGGGGAAATTAAATTAACCCCATAGTCCCTGTGGAGACTGGGGGGCACTAAATTAACCTCATAGTCCCTTACGTTCCCAAGGTAAGCTTAGAACGCAGGGGCTGCAAGAGGGAACCCCCGAAGGTGCCAGATGTGGGAGCATGCAATTCAGAAGGAGAGAGGGTGGGCGAGATGCTGAGAAGACAGGAGAGGAGAGAGGCAAGAGTGGTCTCCGGCAGGTGGCAGGGGCGCCCACCTCCCTGCGCCTGCCCCTCCCCCACTGCAGGGGCTCAGGACAGAAACAATAAAAAGATAAGCACAAGCCTAGCATGTCCTCTGTTGTTGTTTTGTTGTTATTTTTGTTTTTTTAAAGTATATTTTATTGGTTATGTTGTTACAGTAGTCCCAACTTTTTTCCCTTTGCTCCCCTCTGCCCAGTTCCCCCCTTCCCCCAGCAATCCCACCCCACTTAGTTCATGTCCATGGGTCGTGCATATAAGTTCTTTGGCTTCACCCTTTCCTATACTATTTTTAACTCCCCCCTGTCTATGTTGTACCAACCAATTATGCTTCTTAATCCCTGCACCATTTCCCCATTTCTCCTCCTTTCCCCTCCCAGCTGATAACCCTCCACATGATCCCCATACGTATGATTCTGTTCCTATTCTGGTTTGCTTACCTAGATTTTGGGTTTTTTTTTTAGACTCAGTTGGTGATAGGTGTGAGTTTGTTGTCATTTTAATTTTCATAATTTTGAGCTTCTTTTTCTTAAATAAGTCCCTTAGATGTTTCATATAATAATGGCTTAGTGATGATGAACTCTTTTAGCTTTACCTTGTCTGGGAAGCACTTCATCGGCCCTTCCATTCTAAATTATAGCTTTGCTGGATAGAGTAATCTTGGTTGTAAATCCCTGCCTTTCATCGCCTTGAATACTTCTTGCCAGCCCCTGCCTGCCTGCAAAGTTTCTTTGGAGAAACAAACTGATAGTCTTATAGGCACCCCTTTGTAGGTAACTCTCTGCTTTTCTCTTGCTGCTTTCAAGATTCTCTCTTTATCTTTCACCTTTGATATTTTAATTATGATGTGTCTTGGTGTGGTCCTCTTCGGGTCTAGCTTGTTTGGGACTCTGTGTGCTTCTTGAACTTGTATGTTTATTTCCTTCATCAAATTTTGGGAGTTTTCCATCATTATTTTCTCACATAAGCTTTCAATTTCTTGTTCTTCCTCTTCTCCTTTTGGCATCCTTATGGTTTGGATGTTGACATGTTTAAAGTTGTCCCAGAGGTTCCTAAGCCTCTCCTCATTTTTTTTAATTCTTGTTTCCTCCTTCTGTAGTGGTTGACTGTTTTTTTCTTCCTTATGTTCCTAATCATTGATTTGAACCCCTGTTTTCTCCCCTTCACCGTTGGTTTTGTGTGGATTTTCCTTCATTTCATTTAGTATAGCCTTCACCTCTTCCCTTATGCATTTGTCATACTCAAGCATATCTGTCAAGCCTGTGAACATCTTTATCACCAGTGTTTTGAACACTGTGTCTGTTAGGTTGGCTATCTCCTCGTCGCTTAGTTCTCCCACTGGAACCTCAGTTTGTTCCCCTTTTTGGGTAATACTTCTCTGTCTCCTCATCATGACAGGTTCCTGTGTTTGTTTGCCTCTGTGTCTTAGGTAGAGCTGTCACACCTGTTAATGTTGTAAGGGGTGGAGTCTTAGGTATTCATCAGTACTCGGTGACCCGTTTCACCACATTGTGGTGCTGTATGTGAGAGAGGGGTCAGAGAGGGAACAATGCTGCTTCTCAGCACTCGCCCCTTTTCCAGGCACTTCTCCCACTTTCGTATGGGACTGACGCCTCTCTAGCTGTTGCCCTGGCCATCGTTCCCAGAGTGGGTGGGTCTGTGGACATTCTAGGACCATGGGTGCCCTTTAAGCAAGCAGATTCTGCTGAGAGACTGGCTGTTTCTTCCTCTGCCCCAACCCCCTCTGCTTTGCACAGTCAGAAGCAATGAGGCTTGATTTTTCCTGGTGCTGGGACCTTGAGCTGTGCCGTCTGGTCTTGTGCTGAGAGCGCTCCCCAGGTGTCTCTCCCTTCTTTTTAAAATGTGTGATTGCGCTTTCTGCTGGCCTGCTGCTGCCACTGCTACCTGTCTGGATGAGTATTTCTTCTTTATATCTTTGTTTGTTGGACTTCCATGCAGCTCCATGTTCTGGAACTTCTGGTTGTCTCTAGTTTTGAGGTAGTTGTACTCCTTCTTAGTTGAGGGAGATGCAGCATGTCTGTCTAGGCCTCCATCTTGGCTGGAATTCCCCCCTGTTATTTTGAGTGCCAGGTTTCCTCTAGGGGCCCACAGGGGCCCTGTCAAATTTCTGATGGACTGTGTGCTGCCCTCCTGCGTAGCCAGACTATCCCTCAGGGCCAGTCACCACTTCTGTTCCCAGAGCCTCCCAACCATGCTGTGTTTGTAGCTTATGGGGGAGGGCACTGGACAAGGGGTGTTTTTTGGGGAACCACAGATACCTCCTATTAGGTCCCAATTTTGGGACTGCCTCCCTTGAGCCTCCTGCTCCCTTCAGATCATCAGAGCCCAGGAACACCACCTGCTACTCTTTTTGAAGGCCACTGCAGCTCCCCATGGACTAGCTCTGAAGTAGGGCTCCTCCCCCAGTTCCTCCCTCAAAGACGCTTACAGCCTTCCCATTAAACCTGCAGGAACCTTCTTTTCACAAGGGCAAATTCAGGAAAAACAACAGTGTTAAGAAAAATGAAAAGCTTTATCTTGTTCTCGGAGAAGAAGACCTAATACTCTAAAGTTGTTCATTCATCCTTCATTAATTAACTTTTTAAAAAATATATTTTATTTATTTATTATTTTTAGAAAGAGGAAGGGAAAGAGAAAGGGACGGAGAGAAACATCAATGTGTGGTTGCCTCTCGTGCGCCCCCAACTGGGGATCTGGCTGGAGACCTGATCCGCAAGCCAGGCATGTGCGGCTGGTGCTCAATCGACTGAGCCACACTAGCCAGGGCTAATTTATCATTTAATGCGATGCTAGGCTCAATTCAAATACTAAAGGGAAATTTGGGGAGATGGGAGGACATACACAAAGAAAATTAGAAGTTGTGGAATAGAACACTCACACTGATATGCTAAGGTTTCTGTGGGGAAACCATCGTTCCGTACAGGACCCGGGGGCAGTTGGGTACCCATAGGGAACAAGATGAAGGTTGTCTCTCTTCACACCTTCCAAAACTAAATTCCAGGTGGATCAATGATTTAGGAAGCTTGATGGCTCCATGCAGGTCTCAGGCTTCCTGTTACTCCTCACAGATTTAGGGATTACCCTTTAGAGATGTAGAGAAGAGAGGAGAGATCACAAACAATAAATTCAGACTGTCTGCAGGTGAAATAAGCCTAATGGGATTTTAGTCTTAAGGTGCTTAGTCTGATATTCCTAAATTTCTTTTTCTTCTAGAAACTTCAAAAAGCGTTTCTGGTGTCTGCTTTTCCCCTTTCCTTGGATACGCTCCTCGCTTACAGGTTATGACCCTTTCCCTCTGGGCTGTGGAGTCCCTCCCTCTAAAACGGCCCCCTTCTCCTTGGTATTTCTTCACCTTTGCCCTGGAAACATCTGGGTCTACACTCCTGGTCCCCACCCTTGGCCACTGTTGACTCATGGTCATTGCTTTCCCCCAGTGCTCCAATGGGGTGAACCCTACAGGCCCAGAACTACCCTGACCAATCTGTAGCAGAGTTCCAAGTGAAATAAGAAGTGGCATTTCTTAGGTCTTTCCACTGGGATAGAGGAGGAGGGATGGGTGAGGGACTCCTTATCCTTGAGCCTGCTGGGGGTCCCTGCAATCTGAATAAGTCTCTCTGTGGGGAAAGGCCCCAGTGGATAAGAGGTGCTATGTGTATCTGAGAATAATTTCTGGAGCCTCTAGGCTCCTTCTTTCCCCTGAATGAGCTATGTGCGCTCATCTACCTGACAAAGGACAAGGGGACACATAGGTCAGGGGAGGCCTGAGTGGCAGCCCCATCCTCCAAAGAAAAGCTTAGATGCAGCCTAGTCACCAAGGTGGAGGGAGTGTAAGAATCTTAGCCTCAGAGCCAGAACGCAAAGGCATCAAACCCCACAAAATGCCAAAAGCCCTTCCCCAGCCTTGCCCCAGCACCTTAATAAGCAGTCATGGAGCTCTGTTTGAATGTCTCTGGTGTCAGGAACCTCACCACCTCCAGGGTGGCCCCCTCCCGCTGAGGACAGCTCTGCAAGTCAGAAAGCCCTTCCTTCTCAGCATGCCTGTGTGCTGTGATGATGACACACTTGTCCTCAGAGAAGAGAGGAGGCCCAGACCCACCCTGTGTCCCACTGTAGGGAAGCATTCTCTGAGCAGAGCCCTCCCAGGACTAGAAATTCTAGTTCTGAGTCCTCAGTTTTGTCTCTGTTCTTGAGAGCTAGACAGTGACCCTGGGAAGCTGGAAGCTAGGGTGGGGGGACAGGTGCAGTCCTCCTAGATAAGAGACAGAAGTAAACCAGAGCAGATCTGGGTCTCTGGTGGACATACACACACACTTTACTGTGAAACTTCTCCGCAAGCCTCTCCCTGCTGCTGGGGGCTCTGGGGACCTTCTCCTTCAAGACTCTGAGCATTGAGGAAGAAGAGGGCTTACGGAAGACTGACAGGCTTCCCGCCAGAGCCATGGGACCTCTTCTGGACCAACTCAGACCCCACCAGCGGGGGTGGAAGAGTAGGAACGATTATGGAGGCAAATGTGTCCCTAAGTCAGGAACTAAGGCCTCAGTGGACACTTTCTTACCCTGTCTGTCTGTCCACTCTGGCTACCCTCCTACCCCCTGCCCGTTGAGACAATGCATCACATCCATTCACCACTTCCTCCTCCTTCTCTCACCACAAGCTTGCCCAGGACACATATGCAAATACAAATACATCAGTGACCTTTGGTTCAACACCTAAAATGTCAGCTGCCCAAGGGCAAGGTTTTTATTGGTTTTATTCATTACTGTATTCCTGGGGCCCAGAAGAGTGCTTGGTCTATAGAAGGTGCTCATTAAATATTTATTTATTTTCAAAACTACTTTATTTATTTATTTTCAGAGAGAGGGGAAGGGAGGGAGAAAGAGAGGGAGAGAAACATCAATGTGTGGTTGCCTCTTGTACACCTCTAACTGGGGACCTGGCCCTCAACCCAGGCATGTGCCCTGACTGGGAATCGAACCAGTGACCCTTTGGTTCATGGGCTGGCACTCAATACACTGAGCCACACCAGCCAGGGCTCATTAAATATTTAAAGATTTGTTGAACGACTACCCAGTGGGCACTTCTGTTAGCTTTTCTCTAAATTAAATATTTATCAGAAAGGTCAGTGGCCCCCACTTTATTCACAGATTCAACCAACATTTATTGAACTTTTACCATGTTCCAGGTACATGGTATATCATTGTGAGTGGGAGGAAGCTCCCCATTACTCAGAGAGGTGGGGTGAACTGCCAAGGTCACACAGCATATCTGTGGCAGAGGAGGACTGCCACAGGTTCCTTGGCCTCCGGAGCCCAGATCTCTTTCCATGACACCACCAGCTTGTGATCGCTAGTCAGAGCAGACTGGCAGCACACACCCAGCCCGACGCCAGGCCGCAGGGCACTGTGGGGCCCATCCTGAGGGACAGACGAGTGCCTTGCAGACAGCTGCCCTGGGTGACAGGCCTGGCCAGTCTGATGGCTTCCTGCTGTCACAGCTAGTGTGGGCTCCTCCAGGAGAGGGCGCCAGTGACTAGAACAGGTGGGTGCCTTCCCTACCCAGGCCCACATGCCCCTGCGTGCACATCAGTGAATGCCCCCATTGCGATTACTTGGACAGAAGACTCACAAGCAATGTTCCAGGTCCTGTGCCTGGCCCTGTTTAAATAGTTAATATTTATTTTAATATTTAATATAATAATTTAAAGCCATTACAACAACCTAAGTCAGACCATGTAATTCCTCGGCTCAAAATCCTCTGAGATGACGTTCTGGTTTGCTAGGAATAAAAGTGCCATGGCCTACAAGATGCTAGGCAGCTGATCTCATGTCCCTCCACTCTCCCCACCACTCTGTCTAGCCCCACTGGCGTCCTGACTCTCCTTGGAGCCCACCTCTGCTTGGAGCAGTCCTACCCAGACATCTGTGCCATTTGCTTCCTCACCCAGCGAGGCTCTAGCCCCCCTATTTGAAAGTATAAGTCCTCACTGCATTCCTATCTCCTACCTCCATTACCCTGTTCCATTTTCCCCACGGTGCTTATCTCCTTCCAAATATCTTTTTAAAAAGATTTCTAAAATGTATTTTTAGCGAGAGGGGAAGGGAGGGAGAAAGAGAGGGAGAGAAGAAACATCGATGTGAGAGAGAAACATCAATGGGTTGCCTCTCATGTGCCCCGAATGGGGACTGAACCCTCAACCCAGACATGTGCCCTAACTGGGAATTGAACTGGCAAACTTTCATTTTGTGGGACAGTGCCCAACCAACTGAGCCACACTAGTCAGGGCCTAAATATCTTTATTATTTCTTTATATTTGTCTGTCTCCTTCCTCAAATATAAGCAACCCAAGGACAGGAATCCTTGTCAGTTTTGTTCACTGCTATACCCCTAGTGCCTAGAACAGCACTGAGCACAGAGTAGGAACTCAGAACTATTTGTTGAATGGCCCTGGCTCGGTAGTTCAGTTGGTTAAAGAGTCATCCTGATACACCAAGGTTGTGGGTTCAATCCCCTGCCAGGGCACATAACAAGAAACAAATTTTAAAAAATTAAAAATATGTATTTGTTGAATGAATGAATACTTCCTGAGTTGGATCATCTCCATTTTATAGATGAAGAAACTGAGGCTTAGATATGTCAAGATCACACAGTTCATTGGTTCAACCAACCAATCAGCCAACATTTATAGATCATCTACTGCATTCTATGCAAATTGTTGGGGCACAGTGCTAGGTGGCTTTGGGTTGTTGGTTTTTAAAAACAGTCTCTAGTCCTTTGTTCTTGATGTTCCATTTGCTTGCAAAGTCTTGCCCCTACCTTTTAACCTTTTTTTTTTTTAGAATTCAATTTATGATTAAGAATTCAATTCATCATCAGTGGTTGCCAGGAGCTGGTGCAGGGAGCGTGGTTGACTACGAAAGGGATACTCAGGCAAATATTTAGGAGGATCAGACTGTTTTGTATGGTCCTGGGATAGCAAATACATGATTCTTTGCATTTTTCAAAACTCAAGAACTGCACAGTACAGAGTAAGCTTTAATGTATGCAAACAACAACAAAAAATTTCATTTCTCAAGGCTCTTAATCCTTATGGACATAATTCAGTATTTAAATGGTTTCTTCTCTACCCTCTCTATGGACACACACACAAGCACGTCTGTACTTCAGTCTCCCAGAACGAAGGTGGGGGATAACGGGGTGGCATCAAGGGTGCTTTTCTTCATCTCCAGAAATCTCAGGGCTCCTCCTGGGGCTCCTGTCTGCCTTCCCAGATTTTATCCCTCAGGGCTCAAGGTCAGGTCTGGGCCTCTCACCTGAACTTTAAAAAAAACACTTCTTGTTTTGAGGTAACTGTAGATTCACATGTAGTTACAATACAGAGAACAATAACCCCTTCACCTGCTTTCCCCTAATGGTAACATTTTGCATAAATATATTGCAATACCACAATCAGGAAATTGCCATTGATATAGTTCACTCACTTTGTTCAGATTTTACCACGTTTATATGCACTCATTTGTGTGAGTGCATGCGCTTGTACGCACACACGTGCATGCGTGCATTTAGTTCTAGGCAATTTATCATGTGTAGATCCATGTGACCACCACCACAGTCAAGATACAGAACTGTGCCATCACAAAAGTCTCATTTGGACTTTTAAAAATGGTTATGTCTTATATATGTATTTTAAATATTTAGTTTATTTTTAGAGAGAGAGGAAGGGAGGAAGAAAGAACGAGAGAGAAACATCAATGTGTGGTTGCCTCTCACAAGCCACTAACTGGGGACCTGGCCCAAAACCCAGGCATGTGCCCTGACTAGGAATCAAACAGGTGACCCTTCAGTTCTCAGCCTGTCGCTCAAGCCACTGAGTCACACCAGCCAGCATGGTTATGTCCTATCTTGATGTTTCTCAAAATGCAACCCTTAGATGCATCGGCCACCTGGGACACTTGTTAAATGTGCACCCTCCTGGACCTTCCCAGACCCCCTACTGAACCTACATCTCTGGGGGTGAGGCTTGATAAACTGTATTTTTTACAGGCACCTATTTTGAGCACCACCGCTCTAACTGACCTCCAACTATCCCATCTGCACTCCACCCTCCACACTGTGGCTGCCAGAGGGATCCTTCTAAAACACAGCTCTGCCCATGCTCATCCTGCTGCTTAACACTCTGCAGTGGCATCCAACTGTCATCAGGATATGACTTTAGTAAGAAAAGCTCCCTGGGTCCCACCTCCACTCATCCCTCCCCACTGCAGTTCATTCCCGTCAAACTCCTCTGATTCCTAGAACACATCACCTGCTTTCATTGTGTTCCAATTTTGGTCATGCTGTTCCTTCTGCCTAGAATGTCCTTCCCACTCTTCCTGCCTATTCAACCCTATTCGACTACCCATTTTTACAGATGACTTCGAGGGTGAGAGAGATTTGATGTCACCCAGCACGTACAGGCAGGACCAGCTGGGAGCCAGAATCCACCTGACTCCTTGCTCCTGGTCTTACTGTTTACCACCGTCATGGAGGCTGCGGGAGGCCACTGGTCTCTCTTCTCTGGCTGTCTCACCTCCATCGGGCCTTCCTTCCCATCTGCCTCTCAGACATCTCACCCAAGACCCTCTGCCCCTCTCCCTAGCTGAATGGACCTGGGAATTAGGAGCCTGAGAGGAGGGAGGAAAGGAAAAGGGATTGAGCCCATGGGTAACCCGACTTCTCCGGGAGTGGGCTTGGGTGCACACACACACCATGGGGGAAGGAGCTGAAAATCGGTTCAGCTTGGGGGGGGGGGGGCGGGGTGCATGGGGGCTCCTGGAGGCAGGGAAGGAGCAGAGTGGAGTTCAAGTCCCCTCCTCTGCTGCCCCCTCCCTCCACAGCTCCCTCGAAACTGGAGCCGGGGGGCCTAAAAATAGCCCCCGAGGAGCAATTGCCAGCAGGCCGCCCTGGTGACCTTCTGGGTAGCACAGGCTGAAGGCGGGCGGGCAGCAGAGAGGCAGGGCGCCGGCCCCCAAGGCTCATCTTCCAGGGCACCATCGCCCGGGTGCCCCTGTGGCCGTCAGTTCCAGCGTCCCCCAGCGCAGCCATGCAGAAATCCCGGGGCATGCGAGCCGAGGAGGCGGGCACGAGGGCACCCCCCAGCCCCGGGGTGCCCCCGAAGAGGGCCAAGGTGGGGGCCAGCGGAGGGGCCGTGGCGGGGGCGCCAGTCTTCCTTCGGCCCCTGAAGGACGCGGCCGTGTTTGTGGGCTGCGACGTGCGGCTGCGGGTGGTGGTGAGCGGGACGCCCCAGCCCAGCCTCAGCTGGTTCCGAGACGGGCAGCTCCTGCCTCCGCCGGCCCCCGAGCCCAGCTGCCTGTGGCTGCGGAGCTGTGGGATGCAGGACGCCGGCACGTACAGCTGCAGGGCCCAGAACGAGCGGGGCCAGGCCTGCTGTGAGGCCGTTGTCACAGTGCTGGAGGTCCGAGGTAATGGGAAGGTGGGGGCTGCGTGCGGTGACCAGAGGTAGAGAAGGGGCTGCCAGGCCACGTGGATTCATCCAGACTTCTTCCCGGGGGCTTCGGCTTCTCAGCTGCATTGACCCAGAAGTGCCCACCAGGAGGAAAAGGCAGGGAAAAGGGTATCAAGGTAGAGAAACTCCCCACAGGAAGGTCAGAGGTCAAGTGTCACCATTGCGAAAGCAAAGCCTGAGTCCCACTCAGATCCCTCTGGGGATTTCATAATGGACACCTTCCTAGTTTCCCTGTAGCAAGAGGCCACTGGTGGAAAATCATCTTCATCAGCTCCAGTAACTTAGACTTGTAACTCCCGACCAGCCCCTGACAGGTGTGTGCATATCTGAAGGCCAGAGCCAACCCCCCTGGTCCCACTGCAATGTTGAGAGGATAGGTCGGAGCTCCTCCCACTCTGTTGCTGGGGCAGGTTGGTATGGTCGGCACCAGGCTGTTTGGGAGAGGCCAGTGGGTGGGCAAGTATGAATAAATGAGGTTTAGGACATCAGGATGTAGAGCTAAGGCTGGGGGCTCGCAGGTGTGTAAGGAGGAGGGCACCTGAGAATCCAGATGCCAGCGTGTGCTTATTCTTGTGTGTGTATGTGTGTGTCGTCTGTGGTGGGGTCGGGCGGTACAGGCAGATGAGGGACAGGAGTTTGTGGAGTCAGTCGGTGTGGAAAGCCCATGCATGGGCTGGCCATATCTAGCTAAGGTTTGTAGGTTGTGGAAAGAGGATGCTCAGGTGGGTGCCAGGGACCCTGCCTATTTAGGTGTAGAACGCTAGTCCCCTGTGTGAAGGGAAGGATGGTGGTCCGAGGAGGGAGAGGGGTCTGAGGCTGGGCTTAGTGCTCAGGCTCTGTGTGTGCCTGGCCAGGGCCTGTTCTCCTTGGGGCCACATTTGGGCTTCCTTTTTGACCTCCTCTAGGCCAAAGGCAGAGAACCTTGGGCTGACTGAGCCTTGAGAAACAATTCTGAGGAAATAGGCTGCAGTTAGGGGAGGTGGCAAAGAGCTTGGGGGTCCCTGAGCATGTCCTGGGTATTGTCAAGAGGGAATTCTCACTCCAGCTGGGTGATTCTGTGTGGAGACACATGCCTGGGGGCTGAGAGGGAGGCACAGGAATGAAGCACCTCAGTAGCTGGAGGGGACAGAAGTTGCTAAGGTGCAGCCCTACAAGAAACGGAGCTGAGGGCTCAGCCTCCCCGTCTGATCTCTCCGGATCCCCACCCAGCCCACCCTCCTATCCTCTTCAACGACTGGTTCCTTGGAGGTCCTGTGGCCAAGCCTGGGGCAGAGAGGGACAAAGCTGACTTCTCTTGGTTGGCCTTGTACTTGGCCAGGTACAGGCTTTCCCAGCCTTGAGTCAGAGGATGGGGCCTATCCTGGCAGAGCTCTGAGCAGGGGAAGGATCGGGCTCCTTGGGGACTGTCGCTCTGGCCTCCTAAGGGGACTAAGCACAGCACATAAATCAAAGGGCAGAACAGAGTGATGAGACCACAGCTCTGGAGAGAGAGATATGAGGGAAGGGAAAGGCAAGGCTGAGGAGCAGGGGGGTCACAAAGCTTGTTTAGAGTTGGAAAGGACCACAGGAAGTGAAGTCCAGATGCTTCCTTTACAGGTGAGGACACTGTGGTCCAGAGCAGAGGGAGATCTGCCCAAAGACATACAGCTAGTTATTGCCACCCCAGAATTCAGAGCCCAGTCCTCCAGTTCTCCAGTCCTCCTGGTTTCGACTCTGGAAGCTTTTTACTACTCACTGAGTTCTATAGGAGCGAGAAAGTGAGGGGGAGCTGTCCATTGTATGGAGAGTAGCCCAGGCCTGGCCTTTCTGAAGACAAGAGCCTCCTAGTCTGCCCTAGTCCCCCACAATGGGCAGAGCGAGAGGGTACTAGAGTTCCCCCCTTCGAGGCAGGGCTGTCTTCTAAGCCCCTTTGCCATCTGGGTGGCATGCCAACAGAGTGAGCCCTGGCTGACATACCTAAGTGGAGGCCAGGGTGATGGTCTCCAGGCTGTTTGGCTGGAACCGCATGTGGGAAAGGAAAGGACCTGGGGTCTGTGGTATTGGAGTTGGGGCCTTTTGACAGTCACGCTAAACAGGAAGAGGGTCAGGCTGCGGCAAGTCACATTTCAGAACTTTTCCCTACCTGTAAAACCTCTACCGCAAGAGCAGCCTTATAATTATTATTTATAGATAATAATTCTCATTAGCAATTTATAATAGTATGAATAGCTACTATGCAATGGTGTGGCAGTCAATATGCTGTCATATCCTTTGACATATCATTTAAGTCCCACAGTAACCCTGGGGAAACTGAGGTGCGGAGAGATTAAGTGACAGGTCCTGTTGTACAGATAGAAGGTGGCAGAGCAGGGATGGAAGCCTCTGTTCCACAGCAAAGAACCCTATGCTTAACTGCTACACCCCTCCCTATAGGACTAGAGGGAGGGAGGGGCTTTGCTTTGGTCATGTTAGGGACTGACTGAGTCTGTCTTCTTCCTCTTCCTATTGCTGCCCCGCCCCCATCAGTCCCTGCCCAATGACAAGTTCTGGTCAGGGGCAGCTGGGCAAGCAGCTCAGCATTGCTCAGACTTATTCGTGGAAAACTTTCTTGCTTGGGATCAACAGTGGAAGGACTTCAGGGTTCTCGAGGAAGCCCAGCCAGGACCTGGCTTCAGAGGGAAGGAGGCAGTGTCCTGGCTGGGACTGCTGTCTGGCTCAGCAACATGGAGTTGATGCTGAGATTCCTGGCACTCTTGAAGCCTGAGATGTTAGCTCAAGAATGGAGGGCTATTGGCATAGTTTGGGAGGCTGGGCCCTTGAGAAGACAAGTGAGCTGCAAGCTGGAAAGTTTGAAAGAGAAGAAACGGAAGGGTGGGATTTAGGGCACAGAAATGAGGAAAGAATAGGAACAGTGAAGATGGTGGAAATGCAGGAGACGTAATATGTATAAAGCACCTTATCTTATTTCGTTATTTAATTGCCTAACCCTAGGTTTCTGTTATGATACACACACAAGAAAACGGAGGCTCGAAGAGGGGATTTACCCAAGGCCTCATGGCTAGTGAGGGGGCAGAGCCAGATATGAAAGCCAGGTCTCTGGGTCTAGGTCCACATCGCCTGTCCTCAGAAAGAGGAATGTGGGGAGACTAAGGCAAGGCTCTGTCATCATAACCACCCTTCTGTCAACGTCCCCAAAGTCATCTTCTGGCCCAGTCTCCAAGACAGGCAGTCATTCCTCTCTTCCAAAAGACCAGGCTTCCATCTGCATGGGTTGAGGAGTCCTGTGAAAATCCAGGGAACAGAGTGAGTGCCACTCTCAAAACTTGGGGCATGTGGCTAGAAAGGAAGGCCTGCACTAAGGGGCAGCAAGTAAGGAGGAGTTGAAGATGCTCACTGTTTAGCTGGAAGTTTCATAGCCAGGGTCTGGAAGAATCTGGTGTTAATCACAAGGGCCCAAGGTCAACAGATGGTAGTGAACCATGTCGGGGTGGAGGGACTTCAAAGCACGGGGAGGAAAGGTTAGGGACAGGGAGAAAGGGCCAGTTTAGGCAAGGTGGGGAATACACCAGGACCTGCATTGAGATATATTCTGCAGTTGTCATATTCTTCACCTGGAATTTGGAATGTCTGGATGAAAAGCCAGGAGGGAACTAGTGTGGATGGAGTTGGGAATGAGTATGGAGAGTGTCTCCATCCATTCATGCCAGGTCCTAATCAGGAGAGGAAGAGGGGCCAGAGTGGGAGCAGTGAGGTGCTCTGGGAAGAAAGAAAGAGAAGAGCAGAGAGGCCTTGAAATCAGCCTGAAGCTTTCCTGAAGCAAGGCAGGCCCTCCCAGTCAACTTCGGAGTGGAATGCGAGATGGTAACTTCTCTGGCTGTTTCTCTGAAAAGGTCTGGGTCAAGACAGAGAAGGGAGGAAGGCTGGATGAATGAGCTGCCCCATCCCCACCACCCCTCATCCTCTCCACTCCCAGCTCTGTATCCCCCTGCCATGTTTATCGAGTGGCTACCGTGTGCCAGTCACTGTTTTCGGTGCTTGGGATACATGGTATAGGAAGGGGGTAGAGACCAAAATGCCCGTCCTTCTAGAGATTACATATCAGTGGGGAAAGACAGACAACATTCCATAAACATAATAAATGAACAAAAATCATATAGGGTGTTAGAAATACAGGGCTCAGAAAGATTTCAAACTCAGGGCAAGGAAAAGAAGGCAAGGGGTAAACTGAACCTAGGCATGAAAGTGTGGAGGCAGAGAGAAGAGGAGAGGGGGTACCTGGTTCAGAGAGCGTCTGCATGAGAGAGCAGGCAGGGCATGACGACCTGGGTTTTCTCTGGGAGGGAACATGCTGGCTGTGAAGGAATTAGAAGTTGAGGTTTGGGGAAGTGAAGGGGGGCACAGTGCTTCAGCCATGGAGGGAACACGGGGCAACATTGCGCCTACCCAGCAAGCATGCCCCAGGTCAGCCTTGTGGGGGTGAGCAGAGCAGGCCCAGAGCAGGAACACAGAATCCCACTGGCCTCTCCTGGGCCCAGCTGTCCCGTCACTCACGCCCGCTGCTCATTGGTTATTTTTGCTATGGAATGTGCCAGCCCCTCGGATTCTCCTGGAGAACAGGGGCTCAAGTTACCCCGTCTCCTCACTCAGTTCTCCGATCTGTGAGTGGGCGTGTTTGGGGGTGGGCAGGGAAAGCGCCTGTGGGTGTTCAGGGTTCTCTGGTTGGAACTGATATGGACACATGTGTACCCTCCTAATGCACATCGCCCCATGCATGTGTCTGTATGTGCAACATTTGCCTCCTGGGCGTCTGGGAAACGGGATCACCTGCCTGTACCCAGAATGTATAAGACATGACTTTAAACTTTAACATAAAGGGCCCACAAACTCAAATAACTTCCAGAGCCAAGTAGAAACTGATAATGAGCAAGGTTCTGTTGTCAGTGGCTGAACTTAAGCATGCTTGCCGACCTAAAATATGTATTATGCAGGCTGAACAAAACTCATCAGTTGGCTCTATATTTATTTTGGACCCATGCTTTCAAGAAATAAAGTTAGGGAACCTACTGACTAATCAGCATGTGAGGCTTATGACATAGTGGTCACTGACTCAGTTAGAGGGTCTGGGTTAGAATCCTGGCTCTGTCAGTTATTGGCAGTGTGACTTTGGACAAGTAATCTCTCTTAGCCTCAGTCTCCCTCCTTGTTGTGAGGGTTAAATGAGTTTTTTCACATAAAGTGCTTAACATGATGCTAGGTGCATAATAAACATGCAGTAGTGTTAATGATAACGATTCCATAGTCACATCTCAGAAACCAGGATTGGCACTACTTATGATTGTTGGGATGGAAATTTGGATCTGGGGGACACATGGAGACACACAACCTGTGTGGCTTTGGCTAAGTTATAGGACTTTTCTGAGCCTTAATCTTGTAGGTTAAATGGAGCTAGCAATGCTCATAAAGGTTTCAAGCTCAAGGGTTTGTTGTGAATGAGGTAACATTTATAAAGTGCTTGGCACTTAGTACATGCATGATTAAGAAACAGTTATAGTAATTAGGTGGGTAGCAGAGTTTTGTGTAGGCAAAGTGTGCATGATGCTGAATGGGAGAACGAAGAAAGTTTAGTGAGTATGCTCACCTGTGAGTGAGACGGTAGGTCCTATTTATGAATAATAGGGGAAACCTCTTGGCACCTTAGCTTGTTTGTGTGCGCGTGCGTGTGCATGTGTGTGTGGTAGGGTGCAGGCATAAAGTACCTACCATCAAGAAACTCAAGAGCCCTCTTTGGCTTTCCTGAGAGGACTGGGGGTTTTTAGAGTCTGGGGCCATGTCAGCAGGTAGCCCTCACCCACGAGGAACCTTGCCTTGTGTACGACCTAGGCGCCCCCACCTGGTGCTGTGGCCACAGGCGAGTAGGGTACCGCTTGGCACAGGGTCCGTGTGCGCATGTTTGTTGAGTGAGCAAGTCGAGATGCTCTGACCTTCCAGAGCGGTCCCGCGAGAGTCGGAAGGGGGTAGCTGAGAGGTCGTGTAGGGCCGCCAATGGAAGAGTGGCCCGATCTTTCATGGGGGCCATTGAACCGCTTTCTGTGCCTCAGTTTCTCCATGTGTCCAGGGCCTGGGAGGCAGATGCGGGGTGGGGGTGCGGAGAAGCAGGTGATAGCCGCCCCAGGGGACGCAGGGAAGGGGCACCAGGTGGGGTGCCAGCTGGAGAGAGAAGGGCGGGCCCTGGGCGAGGCCGCTGCCGTCTTCCCCACTCCCCCCACCCCCACCCCCCGCCTTGGTTCCCGCTGCCCCGAGGCTCTTTCCTCCACCAGAGCTGGCTAGCGTCTGCTCCCCGGCTCGCCCCCGGCCCCGCCTCCGACTCCGGCTCCGCCCCGCCCCCGCCCGTCCCCTCCTCGTCCGGCTGCCCGCCCGGCCCCCTCCCCCGCCATGAAGAAGCTGTGGGTGAAGAAGCGTTTCCAGGTGAGGGCTCCGGGGGCGGGCGGCGCTGGGAGGGAGCAGGAAGGGCTGGGCGCCCCGAAGGGAGGGCGGGTCACCGCGGTGGGCCCGGGGAGGGGGTGCTGGAGTCTCGCCTGCCCCACCCGGGCCGCGGAGGCCGCAGGCCGGTCAAGCTCTGGGGATGGGGGCTCTCGGATCTGTGATCTGAGCGCGCAGCCCCCCTCCTCTGCCCTCCCCGTGTGGAAGGGCAGCCCTCCCCATCGCCCGCATTCCCCGAGACCACCTGGGGAGGTCTCCAGCTGCCTTTTTCGTGGCGAGCCCACTGGTCTTGGCCACCTCGCCTCCTCTAGCTTCTAGTCAATCTGGGCCCTGGCCCCTACCTGGCTTTCCCCAGCCCCCCATTCTGGAGCCCTCCATCTTCCGGAGCTCCTGGAAGCCAGGCACAGGGATCCGCGCTGAGTTCAATAAATTCCCCAAGCCCTGCCCTGTCCTCGCGTACCCGGGCCTCCTTCCTGCATTCCTGAGGCCGCGGCCCTTTGGGGAGCCTTGCCCTCTGCCCCCCATCACCCTCCTCGCCCTCTTGACAGCTACCCCAGGCATCTGTCTTCCTGTTGGCAAGAATCTGTGTCCTTATCCCTCCATATCCCAGTCATCCAAGCAACCCTCCCCCCCAATCTCTTCCTTCATGTCAGTCAGCCCCCATCCTATCTCCTAGCCTCTGACTCTAGGGGTGTCGCTCAGGTCCCCCCTCCCACGAGTCTCTCTCCGTTTTGAGTCCCAGCATTTGACCCACAGCCTTGCTGTCCTCTCTCTGTCCTTCCTCCCCTGCTCCTCCCTGGAGCCAAGCTGAGTTCCAGCTGGGTGGGCCGACAGGCAAGGAAGAGTGGAGACATTCCCTATGGGGGAAGCTGGCCACCTTCAGTGTCTGTCCATCCCCCCGCACCCCCCTCTCACTGGCCCCTGGAATGAGTTTCTGTTTGATATAGATGTTTGGACAGGAGGTATAGGGATGTCAGCAGCGAGCCTTCCCCTCAACAACTCATTCTGGCTTTTCTCTTTCAGAAAACCGGCCACTCCCGCCGGGCCTTTAGCCGCCTCTCCCATGGTGCGTGGACTGTGGGCTTCCTGCTTTAACCCATGCCCACTCCTTCTCTTGGTCCATGTTCCTTCATGAGGCACCCAGGCCCTGAAGAGAGCCCATGAGATGTGGGACCCCCCCCCCCACACACACGCACACACCCATACTCACCTACCCACCCAAGAAGGCCCCCTGTGCCCTGCAGCCGAGAGAGGACCTAGCAAAGGGGGTGGGAGAGTCATACACACCCCACCATGGGTTCACTGTTCTCCATCTATGGGGCCAAGTGCGGATGAGCTCATTGCCATGCTTTGGCCACTGGTACATGGCTCTTGCTTGTCATGGCCTCATAGAGAAACTGAGGCCCAGAACCTGATAGTCTGGAAACTTTCATCTTAGCCTACCCACTGGGCATTTCTGAGGACCAGTCAGTAGACGAGAGGGATGGGGAGGAGGGTGCCTGTCACATCATGATGCAGAACGGAGAAGAGAGAGGGTAGTTTGTAAGGAGAGGCCAAAGCACAATGCAAATATTGTAATGGCAGGTGAGCCTGACCCCTAATGGGGGGTGGCTGGGCTGAGCACAAGCAGGCATGTGTGTGTACGTGTGTGTGACCAGTGAGTACACTAGTAAAAGTGCCAAGGGTACAGAATAACTGGGGTAATTGGAATAGCCAGTCAAAGGACGCAGGCTTCCCAGCCCTGGGCACACTGGGCGTTTGCAGGCAGTCAAGAACTAGAGATGCTTTGCCCATCCCAGGTGTCTCCCTCTCCTGCCCTGCCCCCACAAGGCACCTCTGGGCACTGGGTACTCTGGTGCCCTCTGTGCTGCCTGCCCACCATGCCCTGCCCCACAAACGCTCTGATAACAGTCTGTCCCTGTCTCTCTTCTGCTGCTCCTATGGAAGCGAAGTTTTCCGCTCCTGCAGAAAGCAAAGTTACGGTAGGAAACTGGCTCCTGCCCTAGCCCTCCACTCCCCTGTCTTCCCTGCCCAACCTGGCCTCTCCTCACCCTGCCTCAGCTGCACCCTGATGTGTTCCGGCTGGCTTGGGGTGGAGGACAGGCTGGTCCTGCGGTTGGCTGAGTGCCCTGACAGTACGACTCTGAGGTGACTCCCCTTTGTTCCTGGGGTACAGGAACCCAGGATTTAGAGCCTTGGAACCTAGGACCTTGCTCTTTTGGGGGCTGCATGGGAACTTAAGCTGCCACTGACAGGGGAGGGGGGACGGGCTGAGGCCGTGGTAATTCATTAAGTGGTTGGGATGGGGATGGTAGGTAGTTGAGGGCTCTACCAGGGAGGCAAGGGTGAGTAGCCAGGGGCCCAGAGATGGAGCCAGGGAACTGGCATGGGGGGGGGGGGGTTACCCTGAGCAGTTCAGGATGGGCAGGGGTATGTGGGGAGCAGAAGAGAGAAGATAGGTGCCAGAGGCCCCACAGTGGTAAGATGGAGCCTGCTGCGGCGGGGTGGGGGGCCAGGGGTGGCAAGGAGAAGAGTTGGAGTGAGAGGGGGAAGGGCCCTGCCCACACAGACCCCTCTTTCTCCAGACTCCGAGGCAGGTGAGGATGACATCAGCGATGTGCAGGGCACCCAACGCCTGGAGCTTCGGGATGACAGGACCTTCAGCACCCCCACAGGTGAGCTCTCTGGGGTGCTCAAAGAGCAGGAAGGTGGGCTTTCTACCAGAGATATCTGGGTTTCACCATGTTCCTTTCTTTAGGGGGCTCCGATACCCTGGTGGGCACCTCCCTGGAAACACCCCCGACCTCCATGACAGGCGCCTCTGAGGAGCAAGTGAGCTGGTGGGGCAGCGGGCAGACGGTCCTGGAGCAGGAAGTGGGCAGCAGGGGTGGCACCCGCCGCCTCCCGGGCAGCCCAAGGCAAGCACAGGCAGCCGGGGCCGGGCCACGGCACCTGGGGGTGGAGCCGCTGGTACGGGCATCTCGAGCTAATCTGGTGGGCGCAAGCTGGGGGTCAGAGGATAGCCTTTCGGTGGCCAGTGACCTGTATGACAGCGCGTTCAGTCTGTACAGAGGACGGGCGCTCTCGATCCACGTGTAAGTAAAGCTTCACACGGGCCTGCACTGTCCTTCCTCACCATGCCGTCCTGCCTGGCCCCTCACCGCTCCGTCCACCACCGCCCCTCCCAAGCACCACCTGCCCCTCTGTGCACTTCTCCACCCCTCATTGCTTCCACTCCTGGCCACAGCTATTCACTCTATCTTCCCACACTGCTCCATCCGTCCCCTGTGCCATCACTGCCCACACCCTCCCACACCTGCTGTTCTGGCTCACCATGCCATCTCCATGGTCTCTAGACCCCTCTGTCCCTTCCTCGTCTCCTGCAATATCTCCACTTTCCCAGGGGCCCTCTCCTGCCTCGCCCATTCAGGCTCCAGTTGTCCCCAGGATTGCCCCCCCCCCTCGGGGCCCCCTCCGTGCCTGCTGTCTCAGCAGCTGCTGCCTTTTCATCTCTCTGCACATTCCTGTTCCCATGTGGGCCTTTTTCTGGGAGGAACGGAACCACGGCAGCTCCCGGGAGAGCAGGAGAGCGCAAGAGAGAGCGCAACCAGGAGAGAGAAGAGAGCGAGGTGGTCAGGGGACAGATGGGGCCAGGGGCCTGGGAAAGCAGGAGGATGTGGGGTGTGGGGGAGGTAGGGGGTCAGGGCAGGGAGGCATGGAGACAGGCGGCTGGGGTGGAGGCAGAGGGCTCGGAATGCTGGAGCGGAGTGTCTGTGGTGATCTCGTGGGAAGTGCCGGAGGATGGGGTTGAAGGCTGTCCTGGTAGGGGTTGTTAAGGAGCAGAGGTGTTGCAGTGAGGCATTGGAGCCATTTTTGGAGATTTGGGGATTGACACATACAAGAGGGAGAGCTATGGTGGAAGAGGGAAGTAGCTGGTGATGGACGTTTTGGGGGCATTTGAGGAGCTGACAATGGGCCTGATTTGTGATGGGTGTGGGTGTGTGGGGGAGGTACCATCATGGAGGAGAAGGAAGGGGCTTGGTGTGGGGAAGGTGGTTGGAATGGCTGGTGGTGGGCAGAGGAGAGATCTGAGCAGGGGTAGAGGAGGCTCCCTTGCTTTATCTGCTTGGCATTAACCAGGTGCTCCTGTGCCCTGGACTTGCCTTTTCCTCTCCTGCCTGTCTTTGCCAGGCCCCAGCTGGAGCCTGGAGTTGCTATGGCAACTTCAGAGGAACCCATTTCCTTAGTGATGTCTGTGGTACAGGGGCTGGTCTGGAGCTCGGAACTGCTGGCAAGAGGCCTCCTCTTGCTGTCCCAGTTTCTCTCCATGCCTCACCCAGTTCCCAGAGGCCATTCCTCAGGGACTCTGCTGTCCCTCCTCCAGAGTAGACTCTGCTTCCTTGAAGGTGGCTGGCTGAGGTTCCACTCTCTCAGGATACTATGGGTTACCTACCGTCCCCACCCTCTCACCCCCATCAGAGGTGGGGTCTACAGTAGAGGTGGCTGACCCAGGTGGGCTGAAACATCCTTACACTCAGGCACCCTTAGAAGTACTGCTTGTGACCGGTACCCTATTTCTCCTCCCTTCTGTGCCCCCAGAATCCCAGACATTTTGGAGGGTACAGGGCTCAGGATTTCCATCCTAGCCCTAACCATTTCCTAGCTGTTCCGCCTTGCTAAGGCACTTTTACCTCTTTAAGCCTGTTTCTCCATCTGTAAATGGACCTAAAAGCAGTTCCCACCTCAAAGGATTGTTGTGAGGATTAAATGACTCTGCATTTAAAGCATTTAGTACATGCCTGGCGTACAATAAGTACTCAATGAGCCATTTCATAACTTTTTATTAAGCTGTCTCGAATGTGTCAGGTGTGATGCTAACATCTCAGATTCCTTTTCTTGCTAATCTTTGTTTGGTATGCTCCCCGAGGGTCTAGGTAGGGGTAACTGAGGCCCAGCTCTTGGACCTCAAACCTCTGTGGGTGAGTGGGGTACTCTGGGCTGACCAGCTCCTTCCCGTCTCCTCTTCTCCCACACTCCCAATTCAGGCCCACGCAGTAGTTATTTCTGAGCTGAGTTATTTCTGAGCATACCCCTTTGGGGAGCTTCTGTGCTTCTCCGGGGAATTCCAAGGACTCAGGTAACTTTCCCAGGGGCAGGACAAAGTTAAAGGCCTGTACTGGGGGCAGATAGATTAAATGGAGTGGGAACCTGGGTCTCCTCGTCTCCTACCCGAGGGACCCCCGCTACCGCCTGCTGTGTCTTGTCTGTTCTGGACTCAGGTCTGAGTTGGTGTTAGGTAACCGGAGGGATGGGGCTGATGCTCCTGGAAGGAAGGTTCAGGTTTGTGCCTGTTCTGCTGTGAAGGGGGTTCTGTCCTGCTGAGGATGGGCAGGGCTGTGGAGGCCAGCTGGGGGCAGGAATGAGTGGGAGGCTGCATTCCTGAGGGGGCCCTCCCCATCCAACCCCTTGCCTGCCATCACCACTTCATCCTGTGTGTCCTAAGCCTCATTCTTTTCTCTCCCACCGCTCAGTTTTGTTTCTGCTGTTTCCCAGCTTCCGGGGCTGGGGGGAGGGGGCTGGTCAGAGCCCCTGGGGCTGTGTCAACCTGGACCCAGCCACTAGCCCAATCTGGTGCCAGAGCCGCCGCCTCTCCCCAGCACAGCACCTGCTCTGGCTGTGCCTTCCTCTTTGGGGGGATGGGGGGGGGGAGGTCTGGCCCATGTCACCCCAAGCCTTCCCAGCATGCCCCCACTGCCAACTCCTGTCACGAGCTGAGGGTCTGGGAGGGGTGGCCCCCTGAACCTTCTACCCTTCTTCGTCTCCGTTTTTCAGCAGCGTCCCTCAGAGCGGATCCTACAGGGAGGAGCCCGACCTTCAGCCTCAGCCGGCCCCCGAAGCCCCACGTCGCCAGGCCCTACCGCCTCCCTCCAAATCCGCGCTACTGCCCCCACCGTCTCCGCGGGTGGGTAAAAGGCCCCCGCCTGGACCCAGCGCCCAGCCCCCGGCCGCCCCGACGCCGCCCCACCGGCGCACTCAGGAGCCAGTGCTGCCCGAAGACACCACCGCCGAAGAGAAGCGGGGGAAGAAGGCCAAGTCGTCGGGGCCCTCGCTAGCGGGCACAGCGGAGTCCCGGCCGCAGACCCCACTGAGCGAGGCCTCGGGCCGCCTGTCGGCTCTGGGCCGCTCGCCGCGGCTGGTGCGCGCGGGGTCCCGAATCCTGGACAAGCTGCAGTTCTTTGAGGAGCGACGGCGCAGCCTGGAGCGCAGTGACTCGCCGCCGGCGCCCCTACGGCCCTGGGTGCCCCTGCGCAAGGCCCGCTCGCTGGAGCAGCCCAAGTCCCAGGATGACGCCCCGTGGGGCTCGCCCGGGGCCTCCCAAGAGGAGCTGCGGGCGCCATCGGGCAGCGTGGCCGAGCGGCGCCGCCTGTTCCAGCAGAAGGCTGCCTCGCTGGACGAACGCACGCGGCAGCGGAGCCCGGCCTCCGAGCTGGAGCTGCGCTTCGCTCAGGAGCTGGGCCGCATCCGCCGCTCCACGTCACGCGAAGAACTGGTGCGGTCCCACGAGTCCCTGCTCGCGACGCTGCAGCGCGCCCCGTCCCCTCGAGATCCCGGCGAGCCCCCGCTTTTCTCCCAGCCCTCCACCCCGAAGACCTCGCGGGCCGTGAGCCCTGCCGCCGCCGCCGCCGCCCAGCCCACCTCTTCAAGCATCGCGGGGAGGCCGGGGGACGAGCCGGGGAGGCCGCGGAGCCGCGGGCCGACAGGCAGAACAGAGCTGGGGGAAGGCCCGCAGCAGGAGGTTAGGCGCCGGGACCAGTTCCCGCTGACCCGGGGCAGAACCATCCAGGAGAGCCGGAGCCCCGTGCCGGCCCCCGCCCCAGCCGATGCCCTGGAGGTCAGGACGAAAGCCCCATCAGGTCGGAAGAGGGAACCCCCGTCACAAGCCGTGCGCTTCTTGCCTTGGGCCACGCCGAGCCCGGAGGGCGCTGCTGCGCCCCAGACCTCGGATAAGAACAGGGCGGGGCCAGAGGCCGAGAAGAGGCTTAGAAGAGGGCCGGAGGAGGATGGGCCCTGGGGGCCCTGGGACCGCCGAGGGACTCGTAGCCAGGGCAGAGGTCGTAGGGCCCGGCCCACGTCGCCTGAGCTCGGTAAGGCCTCCGGAAACACCAAGAAGGTGCTGGGACCTGAGTGGGAGGGCGTTTGGGGACAGCCAGGCTGCTAGGCAGTTGCAAAAGTATGGTTTCCCAGGAAGGCATGGACCCAGACTCAAGTTTGAGTGAAGGTGGATGTGCTAATACCTGCCTGCTGGTGAGGCAGAGTGTGTTTTTATGGAGGTGGGGTGGAGCCCAGGTGTGAGCAAAAACCGGGTGCCCAGATACCTCCCACAGGCACCTCCATGGGTCTAGTGGCCTGCTAGCCTGTTGGTCAAGGACCTAACTGTGATGGACGGCACTGGTGGAAATCTAAGGAGCTCCTCCACACGCCTGCCACCCCTCCGTAGGGGAAGAGATGGAAGCCTATTTCAATAAATAATTTGTTAGGTCCCTGTTACAGGCAAGCTTTGGGCCAGCCAACTCTTATCTCTGCCCTCCCCATCCTGGCACCACCCCCTGACTCATCCGTGGCCACTAAGATCTGACCCAGCCTCCCCTTTTAGTCTCCTCACTCCTATTTTTGAGTCTCTGCGTTACTGAGCTGACCGTGGTCACATGCCAGCCTGTGTGTGGTCTCGCAGTCTTCCTGTGGGTGACGGCCAATAGCCAGACTGCCCCTAACTCTGCTCATCCTGAACATCAACTTGGGGTGTACTCCTTGACTGAGGGAGAGGGAGCTATCCTTCACCTGCTCCCAGCCCCTGCTGCTTCCTCAGGCCAGAGACCCCTACTCACTACTCCCAGGAGACCCTGTGTATGCCTTTCTCATGGCACTTACTACCCTGTATTTTTCTTCAGAATTACTTTATGCTTCATTTAAGTATCACTGCCTCAAAATCTTTAGAGATGGTTAGGCCCTGTCCTGCGTTCTACTAGCTGTCATTATTGCACAGCCATTTCTCAAGCATTGTGTTAATTAGGCACTTAGGGGTATTCCTTTACCTTAATCTGTAAGCTAGCTTTGGGTATTATTTATCAGCTCCATCTTACAGGTAACAGAACTGAGGTGCAGCGCAGAGAGGTTATCCAATTTGCCCACATTTATGTAGCTAGAAGACAGCTCTTTTGGCACTGTGCTTTATCTAGCTTATAGATCATCAGAGTTAGAAAATACCCAGAGGGCTCTCTTTGTGTGGTCAAGTGTCCTATAAACAGGGACCCCATTTTATTTCCTGTTGTATCCCTGATGCCAAACAGAGCTTAGTATGCAGCCAATGCAGTGTTACTGTTTGATGAATGGACAGAATCAAAGCTGATTTTCATGAGGCTTCTCAGAGAGCTATAGGCCCCACCTGCCCCTCTGTCTTGTGAGTCAGGCGACGTCACTAATATGACAGTACACCACGTGTTGCCCTGTGACACCGCTATTATTGCTTACATCTCAGGTTGCTGTTAGCTTGTCTTCTGCCTGTATGGAAGCTTGTAATATCTTGGGTCTCTCACAGTGCCTGGCACAGGGCACTGGTTTGTGTAAAGGAACAGAGCGCAGTTCCTGCCTTCATCCAGAAACGACAATGTGGCCGAGGCTGAAAAGCGGTCAAACTAATGTGGAGTCCCAGCTTCCTTGACCGGCTTGAGAACCCTTCTGTCTTCCTTTCTGCCCTGTCTCAGGACATTCAGGAGAGAGACCTTTTGCTCCCCAACCCCCACCTTCTTAGAAGCCCCTCTTTGTGGGTTTGGAGTTCCAAGATTTGGTGCTGCCATCACACCCTCTCCCCCAGAGTCCTCCCCATAGGGATCATGTCCCTTTACTCTGTCTCCTGTATCTCCGGCAGAGTCTTCAGATGACTCTTATGTGTCTGCTGGAGAAGAACCCCTGGAGGCCCCTGTGTTTGAGATCCCCCTGCAGGATGCGGTGGTGGCTCCAGGGGCGGATGTGCTGCTCAAGTGTATCATCACCGCCAACCCCCCTCCCCAAGGTGAGCTCCAGAGTTGGGACCTGGCTAAGGCTGAGACAGGAAGGGGTGAGAGAAGAGGGGCGATCATCTGCTCCATGGGGCTGGCCTGACTCCTGTGTGTGTGTTAGAGCTTTCCCAGAATCCCCTGAGAGAGGGGAGGGCAGGCCTGGGCTTCTGTGAGTGAAGGGGGTCCTCCAAATTCCCTAGGGTGGGGAGAGGAGTAGTTTGGGTTCTGTGTGGGGTGGGAGAGGTTTGTCCCAGTGGGTCCCTGTGGGCCATGGCAACTCGGTCACCCTGCTGCTTCTCCACAGTGTCGTGGCAGAAGGACGGGTCCACGCTGTGCAGTGACGGCCACCTTCTCATCCGGGCTGAGGGTGAGCGGCACACCCTGCTGCTCCGGGAGGCCCGGACAGCTGATGCTGGGAACTACACGGCTACCGCTGCCAACGAGCTCGGCCAGGCCAGCTGTGCTGCCACGCTGGCTGTGAGACCTGGTAGGGAGCCTATGGGGCCCAGGGCCGGGTGGAGTGAGCGGCGGCCCTTCCCTGTGGGGCCACACTCCTGTCCCACTCCTAGAGCTCGACTTTCAACCAGTGTGCACAGACTGTTCTCTTGTGTCCGCTGCACTGGTGGAGGCACTTTAAATGGCCTTGGCCTGAGGGCAGAGGCCAGATTCCCAAGGCACACACACACCAGGCTGGCCAACTCATGAAGTCACTAAAATTTGTCTTTGCACATTCTCTGTAGGCCATCCTTTCATGGCATTTTCCTGAACAAGGGGCCTGTGGGGAAAGCAAATCATCCATGAATCTCTGAGAAAAAGAATCTCCCAGCTCAAGCGCTTAAAAGCCATCAGGAACCTTTTGAGTTTATTTCTTCTCTAGAACAGTCAGACTACTCCCTTTGGGTTTAAGCCCAATTTCTTTCAGGGTCAGGGTAGGGCTGGACTGGTGTCCATGTACACGGCCAGTTCATTCAGGTCGCTGGGCCTACCAATGTGCTGACCCTGGGCAGTGAGGGTGGGGGGAGATGAGACTGGGAAAGGGGCATTCAAGGAAAAGATACAGATTCAACCCTCAAGGAGATTGCCACTAGTGATGAGCCTCAATCAGAGAACTAGGTGGGAGGAAAGTGTAGGACCGGTGTACCTTGTACCTAGGATAGTTGGGCAGTCGGGCAGTGTTGTAGGATGTTGGATTGAGCTGCATCAGGGCCCTGAAGGAGGCCTGGATTTAGACCCGCAGTGGGAGGGGTCCGGCATGCTAAGGGGGAAGAGCACACACTATTCTGTCCCTTTCTTTCACTCAGCCCTGCAGGTGACAAGATTACAGAGCCTGTCTTGCTGTGGTCTCAGCACCTTCACAATCAGGGACCTGAGTCTAAGTCTTACTATAGATCCTTTTGTTTGTACTTGTAGAACAACAGGTCTTACCTTACAAACCCCCTCCCAGGAGCTCAGGTTTTTAGTCTCCCCTTACCCCAGCCCCTCCCATCTTGATGAATCATACCTGTTCCTCCATTGTGACTTTCCTCATTCCATCACCTCTGGGATCTGGCTTCTGACTCAGCTCTCCTTAGGAGGCCCAGGCCTGGCTCCAGGACTCTGGTCAATACCTGGCTTGGACTGAGATTTAGCAAGGAGTGGAGGAGGGTGCCCCAATACTGGCTCAGGGCCATCTGGGAGCCTTTTAAGGTTGGGAAGGAAACTTGGGGCAAGGCAGCTATCTGCACTTGACTGGGAGTTCTGTCTTTGCCTGCTAAACCTTCCTGCATTTCAGTTTTCTCATTTGTAAACCAAAGATAATTATTCTATTTGCAGGAAAGAAAGCAAATGTGTGAACAAGCTTTATGAACTGTAAAGCTGTAGACAAATGTTGGTTGTTAGCATTATTAAGTGGCGCTGTTGTACACAGGAGCTCAAGTTTCCATGAGGCTTCAGGAGGCTGTCTTTTCCTGTCCTTCCCTTTCTTCATATTGTTTGTGCCTTGGGATCTCCTGCCTGCCCTTGCCAGGCCTGTGCCCCTGACCCCCTGATTTTTCTCAGCCTGTCATAGCATCTCTGTGCCTTCTCCACCCTGGGGAGCTAGGGTTTGCACCCGGAGAACAGCTCCTGAAAATCACACTGGTTCCAGGGCTCCAGGGCTTAAGGGGCAGGCACGTGGGTCCACACTGAGCTCTTGTGGAGGAAGCAGACTTTCTTACCCTACAAGGCTCTGTTTGGTCCAGAGCAGCTGGATGGAGGCCAGTGGACTGGGGAGCAGCAAGAGTGGGCGGAACCAACGGGTGGCAAAGACATTTGGCAAAAGCTGGGGTCCTAGGCCTGGGGTTTGCAGGGAATGAGGGGGTCGGCCTAGGGAAGGGTGTCAGGCAGTGTGACTGTGGGTGGGGCAGGGAGTGTGTAGTGTCTTGTGGGAAGAGGCCCTATGGAACCACTTCTTTTACTTGCTCCTTACCCACCCCGTTGGTAACCAGGACTGGCTACCCAGTGCCCTCCCACCAGGACCTGCTTTTGAGGGCCCACAGATCTCGATTCCTGATTGGGAACCCCTGTAACAGGGAGTCGGTAACTAGAGAATGTAGTTACCCTGGTGCTATAATGGTGGGGGCACGGCCTGTCCTCACCAGCTCTGGCAGCCCCACCCAGCCCTGGGTCCCTCCCACCCTGCCCCACCCCACTGAATCATGCTGAGACCAGAGTTGAGCCCCCAAAGGGTGTGTGTGTATGGGCGCAGGGGGTTGGAGGGTGTGAGCAGTGCGCTTCACTGAAGCTGAGCATTTTCGCAGCTGCCTGCATCCAGCACACAGGCCTTTACTGAGCACCAACTGGGTGCCAAATGCTGTATCTCTCTGAACAGTTCCAGGTGTTTGGAGAGCGCTGCATACTCTTGCCAAGCCCTTTCACATGTCTTCTCTTACTTGACCTACATCACACCGTGTGCTTGTTGACACTTGAACAATGCGGGGGTTAGGGTCACCTGCCGCTGTTGCAGTAAGAAAACCCTCATTTAACTTAGTCAGCCCTACACGTAGGCAGATTCCCAACTGCCAGTTGACCCTGGAACAATGTGGGTTTGAACTGCTCGGATCAATTGCAAAAAACCCATTGCAGTTCAAAGCCATGTTGTTCAGGGTCAACTGCACATCCGTTGGAGGGTCATGACAGGTGGTGACATTCCCAGCTTACAAATGGTACGAAGAAAACATGGAGCATAAAGTAACACAGAGCTAGCACAGGGCCAGCACCTTTACTCAGCACCTGTAACCTGCCTAGGAATGCTATAAACAACAGGTGATCGAAATGCTCGCCTATGATGCAGATAAACTTAGTGTGATGGCAGATGAAAATAACATGACTAGTTAGCTTTCCTGAGCACTTTGTATGTTCCAGGCCCTGTGCTGATTGGGTGCTCACATTCAATCCGCCCTGTAAGGTAGGTCCCATGGTTATGCCCATGTTACAGATGAGGAAACTGAGACTTGGAAAGCTTTAGCAAATTGCTTTAAAGTAGCACTGATCAATAGAACTCTCTGTGGCGATAGAAATATTATATATGTGGGCAGTCCAATATGGTAGCCACCAGCCACATGTGGCTGTTGAGCACTTGAAATGTTGCTAGTGCAACTAAAGAGCTGACTTTTTCATTTCATTTTACTGTAATTAGTGCACATTTCAGTAGACTCAGTGGCTGTTTAATACACATTTCAGTAGACTCAGCTGTAGAAGCAGAGGGCCGGAAAGAAGCTGGGTGATGATTTGGAGCTCTGTCCCTGGATCTCCCAAGTCTATACTCCTAACCACGGCACCATACTGTCCCCTTCCCTCTACTCTGAAGAGAGAGGTTCGGGGTTCAGGTAGAATGGCGCTGTTGAGCTCATTAGGGTAGAGGTGGAGGCAGAGACTGCGAATGCCCTCTGAGGGTGGATCAAACTTAGGGTTTTGTCTCCTTTCTGTCTTGACCTCCCCACCTCCAACCATGGCTCTGGTCCTGCTTGCTTTCTCTGCATGCCTGGGATGTGCACAATTGGCTGACCCCACAAAGGACTCTGGTCAAGAGGTAGGAACATGTGGGTGGCTCCGTGTGCCCTGACCTCCGTCCTGCTGCCTTCAGTCCTGCCCTCAAGCACAGGTTTCATATATTTGAGCCCAAGGTTCTAGCATTTTCCACTGGAGACCTTGGTCTCTTCACTTTACTTAATCTGGCCACCATGTTCTCATCTGTACAGCAAGGATCATTATAACTTCTGGGCTGCTTTCTTGGTAAAATTTGTGATGCTCTGTAGGGCTGAAGATTTGGCTAAGGACATGTGGGTCAGAGGATATGGCTTATTAAAGCTCATTGTAGTCTCATCTGTCTAATGACACTGTCACAACAGAAAAGAGGTGGCTTGGGGAGGTCATGAACATAAAAGGAAAGGGAGGAAATTATAGCACTCCTGTCTGCTCCTTCTTCTCTTGGCGCTGGCCGGTTCTCACTTGCAAAGCCAGTGGCTGCCTGTGAAGGAGATCTTGGAATGCCACATGGCCCCGTTGTCCATCCTTGGTGGGGTTTGGACAGCATCTGAAAAAGCAGTGTGGTCCCTTGACTAGACTCAGCCCTCCTTCCTCACTTCTCCCTGCCAGAAGCAGGTCTGCCCCCAACAGCTGTTCCCCCAGGGCTGCTACCTGAGAATGGGAGTCATCACGCAAGCCTATCAGAAGAGTGGGGCCCTAAGTTACTGTGGGTGCCAACGCCTCCTCTAATGTGGAGCAACCCCAAATAATCATATGTAAGAAATTAACCCCTTTCATGCCTCGGTCAGGCTGACCATGTATGTGAAATGCTCTCTGCTTCCTTGTCTATTTTGAAACCAAACCTGAAACATTCTCAGCACAACTCTTCTCCTTCTCCCTCACTTCCGTGGTGGGGTTACCGCTGCCGGAATTTAAAGACATTGCCTCTGGAGGAACCCGCTGAGACAGTGGGGGTGAGCAGGCGGCTGGGAATGGCCAGGCCACAGGCAAAGGTGTTAACCTCCAGTGCATTACTCCCTTCCTCAGACACCTCAAGGAGCTCCCTTAGCCCTCAGAGCGAAGGCCACACTGCAGAAGCTGGCCTTCATCATCTGGACCTGAAGATGGTCTGAGGGTGGCTGGAGGCAGCTGAGGCAGTGGGAGGGACCTGCTGTCCCATTTCTTCTTCTTCTCCTTTTTTTAAGGTTTTATTTTTTAGAGAGAGGGGAAGGGAGGGAAAAAGAGGGAGAGAAACATCAATGTGTGGTTGCCTCTTGCACGCCCCCAGCCAGGGACCTGGCCCGCAACCCAGTCATGTGCCCTGACAGGGAATCGAACCAGTGACCCCTTTGGTTCGCAAGCTGACACTCAGCACTCAGTGCACTGAGCCACACCAGCCAGTGCCCATTTCTTAGTTCTCTAGCTAGAAGAGTTGAGCTACAGTTCTCCGCACACGCTTTCTGCCTCTGAATGTTTGCTCATTTGTTTTCCTTTTCCAGGATTGCTTTTTTTCTGCTTAAACTAAACTCTTAATTCTAATACCATCCCTTCCTTCCGTCTCCCCTTCTTCCCCAAGCCAAAAGGAATGTTCTGCTCTCTGCACTTCTGTGGCTTTCTCTGCCCCTCTCTTGCCATCTTATTCCTGCTTGCTGTTACAGTTGTGTGTGGCTTGTCATCCCTGTCAGCCAGGAGCCTCCTGAGGTTTCGGCCATGCTTTGGCTACTCTGAGCCCTTGCAGCTGTACCTGGAGGCCCTGCTGGACAGTCAGCGGTTGTGTGTGAGCTGGCAGCAGGGGGTGCAGATTTCCACAACTTTCCAAGCCCCTGGAACAACCTGAGTAACACGCAGAGGCTGGGTGAGACGCATACCTGCACGGGGCAGTGGGGATCTGCCTAAGAGTGGAGGTTAGGAGAAGGAGGAGACCACAGACCAGTGGTCCTCAAAGTGTGGTCCCGAGACCAGTAGCATCGGCATCACCTTGAGAATGTGTTAGAGAGCCACGTTACCAGCCCCAGCCCAGACCTACAGAATCAGAGGCTCAGGGCGGGTCCCAGCAATCTGTGTCTACCTTCTGGGTGATTTTGGTGAATGGTGAATTTGAGAATCACTGGCACAGAGTTTGGAACCCTGTGTAGGTGGGAGGCCAGGTGGTATAGTGGGAAACACGGGGACTGTGGAGTCGGACCTCCAAGGCTCAGAGTCTTATCCTGAAGTTTGGTGGCTGAGTGAGATGGGACCCAGGGATACCTCTTTAGGAGGGTTCATGTAGGTCCTTAATCTTTCCTGTGTGTGAGAATCAACTGGATGCATTGGAGAATGCAGTTTCCTGACCTCTGTTTCTGGAAATCTAATTTTTCAGGTCAGAGGAAGGCCCGGGAATTTATAGTTTAAACAGGCTCTTCGGGTGGTCCTGATATGGGTGGTTGAAGAACCTTTCTGAGAAACCCTGATGCAGAGGGCCTTATGTGATGTCTTTTACGTGGGCGGCTGTGACTGGACCTATCGTGAGAACACCTCAGGGGACATTGGGACTGGTATTGAGCTGGATGCACTGGTCTGGGGAGGGAGGGCTCCCCAGCTTATGGGCTTTCCAGTTCCAGTACTTTCAAGTGAGTGTGACCTGGGAGCTGTGTAGAGGGGCCAGACATGTACGCAGAGGCAGCATGTTCTGAGTGGTCAGGTGTGTAAGGGCAGAACCTACATGGTGGGCATATGTACCTGCTCCCCCTCCCTGGCTAGTGTAACTATGTTTCTCACAGTGACACCTGGCCATATAAGTAGAGCGTGGTTGGGATGTAGGGACTGGCTACGAAGATGGTTTTGGTGGTGGGTCCAATGAAAAGTGGGGTGGCACCAGAGCCCGGTGTGGAACCCTAGAGGATTTGGGACCTGGAACGAGAGATACCTGGTCAGCCTCCTGGACTACACAGTTTTTGGGAGTACATAGAGGTGGAGGCCTAGTTCTGCCACCTCTGTGGCCTGAGCCTCCTACCTAGGCTGCTCTCACAGCCCCCTCGCTGAGGGGCTTGAAAGACTGCTTAGCTTGGTCACTGGGTGCCCCCAGGGTGCTGTTCCCCTAGCCACCACCAGAGGTCTCTGAGGAGCCCTGCAAACTTGGCCTGTCTGCTTTAATCTTTGCTCTCCCTCCCTGGGCCATGAGCAGCCTCAGCACTGTCCAACCTGGAGGTGACTCAGGAAGTCACCAGGATCCACAGTGGGGGGTGGGGATGAGCTGCCACCAGGAGTCATGCCTGTGATCTCAGCATCAGCTAGTCGCAAGCCCCGAGCAGATTCTGACTGAGTGGCCATTCTGACTTCCTTCCCCACCCCCACCTTGGGACAGCCAGCCTGAATGGTGAACCCCCCCCCCCTTCTTCATTGGCAATGATGGGAAACACAGGTCATGGCTTGGGAATGTGGCCCTGGGCAGGGGTGACAGGAGGAGGGAGAAGGACATGTGACTTTTCAACAGCTCCCCTACTTCTGCGCTGTATCCAAGCCCCTTCCTCAACCCACATTCAAATGGCTGCTAGTTGTGAGGAGTTGCTGGGGGGAGCAGCCCCTGCATCCTGACTGTTGGCCTTGGTGTGGCTGCTGGGGTGAAGGACAATTGCCAATTTGCAGGGCCTGTAGGAAGAGTGTGGGGCCCAGCCCAGTGTCCTGCGGTGGCTGCTGGACCAGACCTGCTGTGGCAGGATGGGGAGGCAGAGGTGGCATTCTGGGCCCACTCAGGCTGAGGGGGGTTTCTCTGAGAAGCAGGCTGAAGGTCAGGGGTCAGGAAACTGCATTTTCGAAAGCATCCAATTGATTCTCTGCACCAGAAGGAACAGGGTGTGGCCTGGCTCTGTATGTTGGGGATCTTGGGGGTGTTTGGTCAGAGCAAGAGGCATCATAGGGGCTGTTGGCCTTTGTTACCTCCTCTGGTGGACATGTTGAAATGAATGGATTAGGGCAAATGGCTTGAATGCTCCAGTGCAGTGCCACCTCCATCTTTTCCTGGGGACCAAGGCCCTGATGCTTTGAATCGGGGTGCCACTGAAGGGGTTTGTGCTTGTCAGGGTCCAGAAGCTGTAAGGAGAGAAAAGGCAGAGCCTGCTGCTTGGGAATGAGCAGGGTGGCTAAATACAGCCGGGCTGCCTCTGCCCCTCCCCTCTCCTCCCCCTCCGCTCCAGGCCCAGGCTGCCTGTGGTCTCAGCAGGCACCACCTCCCTAGCCAGCTGCCTGCCTGCCACCCGGCCTGTCCCCACCAGGCCGGCCCCCACCTCCTCCTTCCCCTCTTCAGGCTCCTTCCCCTCCCCCAGGACCTTGTGCAGAGCCTCAGCAGGGTCAGCCAGTGAGTGGGGCTGGGCAGGCTGGGCTCTTGCTCCCTAGGGAGCCTAGTGGGGTGGGCAGTGGGCAGGCAGCAAAGGGGCCTGGTGCCAGGGCAGAGCCTTCGGGACAGGCGCAGGCTGGGGTTCGTGTGTAGAGTCTCGCGGTGAGTTGGGGTGCAGCCCTGTGCGGGGGGCCGGACCATAGGGGTTTGGGGTGGGGGAACCAGGAGGAGGGGCCAGGGGGCTGTGGCAGATTCATGTCTGTATTTGGCAGTCGGCTAGGAGCCAGTGCAGTGAGGCTGGGCCCCTGGCCAGTTGCAGGGGAGGGCATCAGGGCCTTGGGGACACCCCTCCCCCAAAGACATGCTGCTGCCCCCTCCTCTTCCCCAGGCTGAGCTACCTTTCTCTGTGGATGACTCAGACTTTGCATTCCCAGTTTTGGGGTCCATGCTTTAGGGCTGGGGCCAACAGGTGCCCTGGGGTATCTGGGGCAGGAAGCTGAGAAGGGAGAGGGGGAAGGGCTGGCTGGACAGTGTTACCTCATTGGCCCTCGCACTGAGGTCAGGATGGGGTTTGTCTGAGGTGTGTGTTCCTCTGCACTAGACCCAGCTCACCCAGGAAATGGGGGTCCTGGCTGTACCACTCTGGGGTACAGAGATGTGAACCACCTGCATTAGGACCCTGCTATTCTGTGCCAGGAATGTGGGTTCCAGGCCCCAGGAGAATTCCAGGTCTCCCACAGGCCCAGGAGTGGCCTCTCTGTGCCTGAATCATTGGCCCCAGGCCCTTTCCTATGGTTACCCTACTCAGCAGGGTCAGTGTTGGGAGAGGCAGGGAAATGAACACCTGGCAAGGCTGCATAGCAAGCGAGAGGGAGCCCAGGGAAGTGAAGTTAGGGCTGGGCCAGCCTGCAGGATTCGGCTCGCCTCTTGGGCATTGTCCTTCCAGGTCCTTTACCCTCAGGCTGGTCCGTTCAGCTCTCAGTCTCTCTGCCCCGTTCCTCTCCTGGCTTCTCTCTGGTGCCACTGTCTCTTCTCCATCTCTTTTCCAGGTGGGTCCACATCCCCTTTCAGCAGCCCCATCACATCAGACGAGGAATACCTGAGTCCCCCAGAGGAGTTCCCAGAGCCTGGAGAGACCTGGCCCCAAAGCGCCACCATGAAGCTCAGTCCCAGCCAGAACCGCCGCTCCTCAGACACTGGCTCCAAGGCACCCCCCACCTTCAAGGTCAGACCCCTGAGCCCAGCCTCAGCCCCCTGGGTACCTCCATTCCTTCCTGTGTCCTCCTGTTCTTGGGGCCACACCAGGTTCCAGCACCACCTGGAGCTCAGCCCCATTAACCCTTTTTACCCAGAGCCAGCCTCAGTCAAATTGGGGTGGAAGCGGCCTCTGTCCCAGATCCCCCATCCCCCAGGAGCCAAAGCTGGGCCCTGACTCTTTGGGGTCCCCTTCAGGTCTCCCTTATGGACCAGTCAGTAAGAGAAGGCCAAGATGTCACCATGAGCATCCGTGTGCAGGGGGAGCCCAAGCCGGTGGTCTCCTGGTGAGTAATAGCCACTAACCACCATCTGCCAGCTCCCCTGACCCCAGGCTTGGTCCTGTGAGACCTGGCTCTGGGTGGAGGGGAGTGGGCCCTTCATGACTTCCCCATGATCTGCAGGGGTCCACATCCCATGTACAGTGGTGCCACTCCCCCTAACCTGCTCCTGCCCCTGCTTGGGGTTCAGGGCTTCCTCCTCAGGGGAGTGGTTGGGTAACAAATGGCCTCCTGCCTGTTCACTTGGGATGAACAGCCTGGAACCATCTCACTCCTGGAGAAGGCTGCCTACCCCTACCCCAGTCCCTTGGCAGCAGGGTGGTTTTTGAGGCCTCCTCTGTGCCCAGCCCTGTGCTAGGCCCAGATAAATGTTTCCGAGCTGCCAGAGCCCAGAGCGAAATGTGGGCCTCATCTGCAGTGCAGTTATACATCTCAGAGGCCTGAAGCCTTGATTGGTTCGCTTAGGTTTTCTTATTGGTTTGGACTCTATATTTCATTTTTAATTGATTGTCTCATCCCCAATGTGATTTCTTACCATGTTAAGTTATTTTATGTCCCTTTTAGAAATTGGGAAAGCTATCGTTCGTCGTTATAAATAAATAAAAATAAACCATGAGGAAACTTAAGGTCTATTACGAGCTGAGTAGCATTGGCACTACTCAAAGCACAGTTAGGTTCCTAGAACGGAGAGATCCAGGTGGGCAGACGTGGTCTGGAAGCTCCTGGTGAAGGTGGGATGATAGAGTCAGAGTGGAAACCCAACCTGTAATCAAGGGGTGCCTGTGGTGAGTGGGACAGAGCTGGGGAGAGGACAAATGACTTGCAGGGAGGGAGGCCTGCTTGGATCTGTCTCCCCACTTCCCTGCATGTGCAGGTGAGGACTGAGTTCTTGCCTCTCTGACAGGCTAAGGAACCGCCAGCCTGTGCGCCCAGACCAGAGGCGCTTCGCGGAGGAGGCAGAGGGGGGGCTGTGCCGGCTGCGGATCTTGGCCGCTGAGCGGGGTGACGCTGGCTTCTACACGTGCAAAGCAGTTAACGAGTATGGTGCGCGGCAGTGTGAGGCCCGCCTGGAGGTGCGAGGTGAGTACCTCACGCTCTCCGTGAACCCCCACAACCTGGCCCCGGCCTTGTTCCTGCCCAATTGCCAACTTTATGGGATGCCAGAAGTTAAAGGGCCATAGAGACCCCCAAGTTTAGCTGCTGATGTTGTAGTTGAGTAAACTGAGGTCCAGAGAGGGGAAGTGACTTGCCTAGGCCACACAGCAAATTGCTCAGTGCTCGGCTTACTACACAGTACTGCCTTCCCCATGCTCAGCTGTGCCTGCCCCTGATGCCAGCCAGAAATCTGCTTCCTGCCACCCGTCGTCCTCTCCTTATGCTCTCCTAAGCCTTTGTCACCTTGCCCTCCCCAGGCCTCTCCCTGCCACCCACTCGCCTCTCTCCTATTGCCCCTTGGCCTCCCGACCCATCTCATTGCTGTGCAGAATCTATTGTGGTTGGGAGTGGCAGTGGGGAGTGTCTGATAGTTGGACCCGTTCGGAGGGGACCTTGGGGTCACTTGGGCGTGGAGCATCACAGGGACCCCAAAGGGTGCCAGGGTGAGCTGAGATGTGAAATGTGGAGAGGGCTGGGTCCCAGAGTCAGGCTTGAGGGCAGGGGACCTTTGCAAGATGCCCTTGGGGGCTGGTGGCTTTCCTTCCCAGGATTGGCTATTTGCTCCACCTTCCACCTCTCCCTTCCCTGGGGCCATTTCAGGGCTGGGAAACCCTCCTCAGCTCCGCACTCAGCCCTTGTCCCTCCTTTCCTGGCAGAGGCCAGGTCTGAGAGCTTCTAGGATCCCCCAGACCCCTGCAGGAGCCGGACCCTAACAGTCAGGATTACCTCCGCTCGGCTTTGCCTGCCTCAGTTACCTGGCCCGGTGCCTCCTGTTCCTGGGGTTTCCTCCTCCTCGGTCTCTGAATTCTTCCATACCCCACCCCCCCACCCCCACCCCCACAACCTGGTCCCCATTCCCTGGCCTGCTCCTTTCCCTTCAGGGTCTGGTTCTGCCCTGCTTCTCTGTGTTAACCCACGTTTTGGTGCTTCTCTCTCTTTGGGATTCATCCCAACGTCTCTCTGGTTTTTGGGGTGCTCCTGACACCTGTGATTGCCTTTCCCCTGGTTTCCCAGGGCCTCTGCCCACCCAGAAAACCCAGAGACCCAGCCTCTGGCTGGCTGCCCGCCCCGCACCCCAGGGCTGCTCTTAGGGGAGCTGAACGGGGCAGTGCTGCCCTGGCAGTTTGAGAGGCAGCTGTCTGTGCTGGGGGGCCTAGCGAGGCTGCATGTGTGCCTGTGTGTGTGAGAGTGTGTGTGTGTGTGTGTGTGTGTGTGTGTGTGTGCGTGCTGCACTAACCTGCCGCTTGCTGACTGAGGTTTTTGTCTGTACACAGGCGAGTGAGCTCAGGGGGCCGCCTGCGCTCCCCCCGCGACCCTCCGAGCCGCACCCCTGTCTCAGGCACCTCTTGGACCTCGCTGTGTTTCACTGCCTCCTGCCCACAGACCCTGCCGGCCTGCCGGCCTGGACCCTGTTCCAGCCGCCCCTCCCCTCCCTTCCCCATTCAGCATCCTGAGATAGCCATGAGCCCCTGTGGACACCCCCCTCCACAAGTGGACATATGGCTGGGCAGGCCAGGAGCCCCCACATGGACTGAGTGCCAGGAAGGGGTGGCCATGAGGAGTGTCAAACCCCCTTCCAGTCCCTCCCCTCAGGGGAGCACCCAGAGAGTGCATGTGCTACCACTGCTGCAGGCCCTGCCGGTCTGTCCATTTGTCTGTCTGTGTGTCTGACAGTCAGGGAAGGATGCCTCCAAGCTGGCATAGGGTAAAGCAGAGGGGTAGAGACAGGGCATGGCATCTGCACGATGGAGGTGCCCAGAGGGGTAGGGGGCTGTGGACAAGGGGCTCCTGAAGTAGGGGCAGAGCACTGACCATTCCAGAAACAGGTTTCAAATGGCACAACACTATTTCACAAGAGACCAAAAGCCAGAGGCCCCCGGCCCTGTGCTAATGAGGGGGCCTGACCAAGTCCTCGCTCTGGGCAGATTGAAGGACCATTTGGGGCTCTGCCTGGGAAGGAGAGAGTTAGCCAGGCTTGGCACAGGACTAGGGACCTACTACTGTAGAGGGTATGGAGATATTCAGAAATACTTGTTTCTTAGTTCAAATAAAGTCCAGTTTGTACCCAGCTGGTGTGCTGTTTTTTTTTTCCACCGCCGTCTCTGCCCTTACACGGCCCTCAGTTTCCCCAGCCTTGATTCCTTCCACTTCCCCCGAGTTCCCTCTCTCTGGCCCAGCTGGGGTTGCCATCCTGAAGGCTGGCCCGGGACCTCCTTGCTACCCTGGTCAGCCGGGCGGGCAGGCTTTCCCTCTGTCTCCAAAGGAACAAAATGCATCTTTCTCTCTGTGTCTGTCTCTCTGTGCGTGTATGTCTTCCCCACCCCATGTGTCTCTGCTCCGTGTGTGCCCCCCATGGCCGCTTTCCCCAGCACACCCTGAGAGCCGGTCCCTGGCCGTGCTGGCCCCTCTGCAGGACGTGGACGTGGGGGCCGGGGAAATGGCGCTGTTTGAGTGCCTGGTGGCGGGTCCTGCCGACGTGGAGGTGGACTGGCTGTGCCGCGGCCGTCTGCTGCAGCCTGCGCTGCTCAAATGCAAGATGCATTTTGATGGCCGGAAATGCAAGCTACTGCTCACCTCTGTGCACGAGGACGACAGTGGCGTCTATACCTGCAAGCTCAGCACGGCTAAAGGTAACTGCCCACTTGGGCCCGAGGGCTGCTTGGGGTGCCTGAGAGCTGGAGGGAGGTGACTGGAGGTAAGGAGCTGGGTGCAGAATAAGATGGGCTTCATCTCAGGGTGGAAGTGTGGCGGATGGGAGATGGTGCAATACACCTGCCTCAGTAAAATCAGCACTTGGAGCAGCACCTGGCATGAAGGACTTTCTGTGTCAGTGTTATCTCTTGTTCCTGTTAGGAGTCCATCTGCTGAGGCAGGGCAGACAAACCTGGACATGGGTTCCAGTTCTTCCCCTGCTGAATACCAGCCACGTGACTTTGGACAAGTCACTACGTCTCTCTGAGCTTAGACTATTCATCTGTAAAAAAAGGATCATGATAATGCCTAGCTTGGGGATCGGTAGGATTAATGAGATGATGAATGTAAAGAACAAAGCATAGCACCTGGCAAAGGGCGCCACCTAATAAATGTCAGCCATTATTATTATTAATGAGATCTCTGACCTAGTGCCCATCCTCGTTTGAAGAATGGAGACAATGCCTCACCAGGTTGTCGTAATGAGCACCTAAGGTGACACTGGAGGGACTTTGTAGGCAGGAAAGGGCCAGGTCAGCATTAGGTGCTGTTACTTCCTCCAGAAGACTCTGTGGGGTGGTAGAGTAGGGCAAACGGGCAGATGCTCTGGGTCAGGGGCAGGTGGAAAGGAGTGTGGGCACAACCCAGGAGCAGAAGAGAGTTCCGGGGGGGGGGGGAAGGATCCGGTATAGCGGAAGGAAGGGGCGTGGCTTCGAGGCCCCTCTGTTACTGCGGAGCTGAGCATCATCCTGGGTGGGTAAGGTGAGCTGAGGAGGGGAGAGCCAGGTAGCCCTAGTCACAATGGCAGCCTGCTGTCGCCCTTGCCAACTTCCCCCCTCTGGAGAAGGCCCAGTCTTTGGATCTTGCCCACTGCCTCTCTCCAGTGCCCAGGCTCCAGCTCCCCTTTCCTGCCCAGCATGAGGGCAGGACCTGTGGGTCGGGGTCCTTGGGGTTCCGTGGCCTCTCTTGCCCCAGTGCTGATCCCCACCCCCTAGATGAGCTGACCTGCAGTGCCCGGCTGACTGTGCGGCCCTCGCTGGCACCCCTGTTCACGCGGCTGCTGGAGGACGTGGAGGTGCTGGAAGGCCGCACTGCCCGCTTCGACTGCAAGATCAGCGGCACTCCACCCCCCTCCGTGACCTGGACTCATTTTGGTATGGCCTTCCACCCTGCAGATGTTGGGGGACCTCCAAGGGCAAGGGAGCAGGACCCCTCTCTGAGTCTGCCTCCCTCCTCCCAGGCCGCCCCGTGGAGGAGAGTGAGAACTTGCGTCTGCGGCAGGACGGGGGTCTGCACTCGCTGCACATTGCCCACGTGGGCACTGAGGACGAGGGGCTGTATGCAGTCAGCGCCACTAACACCCATGGCCAGGCCCACTGCTCTGCCCAGCTCTACGTGGAGGAGCCTCGGACAGCTGCCACTGGCCCCAGGTACATCCTGGGGCCCCTGGTGCTGCTGGGGCTGCCTGTGTAGAGCCCCAGTCCTGCCTGTGACAGGAGGCAAGGCTCTGGGCCTCTGGGCAGCTGTGTGGTTTTTACAGCTCGAAGCTGGAGAAGATGCCCTCCATTCCTGAGGAGCCGGAGCAGGGTGAACTGGAGCGGCTGTCCATGCCCGATTTCCTGAGGCCCCTGCAGGACCTGGAGGTGGGACTGGCCAAGGAGGCCATGCTGGAGTGCCAGGTGACCGGCCTGCCCTACCCCACCATCAGCTGGTTCCACAATGGCCACCGTATCCAGAGCAGTGATGACCGGCGCATGATGCAGTGTATGTGCCTGGGAAGGGACCCTGGGGAGTGTCTCCTCCACTGCCCTCGTTTCTTGCAGTGCCCCCCTTCTCCTCGCCCTCAGGCTTTCCTTTTCTAGCCTGATCAGGGGTGGGGCACCTGGGGGAGGGGAGCCCAGAGGGCTATGAGGTCACCTCCTGCCTTAAGCCCACACAGTACCCATCTCTGGGCCTTGGTAGCTCTGTTAGCACGTACTGGTCAGGCAGTACATCCTGCTGCTGTCCGTGGCCAAGTTACGGACCCCTCTGTGCCCCAGTCTCCTCATCTGGAACCAGCTTGTTATGAGGATGAAATCAGTGAAGACATATAACACGCTTAGGGCAGGGCCTGGCAAAGAGCAAGCGGTGAGTCAGTCGGCATATGTTTCATCTTACTGTCATCGCTATTGTTGGTGCCACCATTGTCATTCTCATTGGGACAGCAGAGAAATTTCAGTGAGAAGGCCAATGTGGGCGGTGTCTGGCACCAAAAGGACGCTTGGCCAAGGTTATGAATGAACAGCAAGTAAAGAAGGAACTGGAGGGATGTAGAGTAAGGTGTTTGGGACCGTGTCCTCTCAGCCTGGAGTATTTCTCATGGGAGGATCTCAGCTCCATCCTTGAAGGAATCCGCCTCCTGTGGGAAGGCCTACCTACCCCCGTTGGACAGCGCCATCCTGCACCCGTGGTGTGGTGGCCTCCTCTCACGGCTGCAGTGTGACCAGAGTCACCCTTATTAAGCTCTTTCATGTGTGCCAGGCTCTGAGTGTGAAAGACTTCACATGGATGACTTCACCCTCTACCACAAGGCTTGAGGCAGGTGCTGTTATTCCTGTTTACAGATGGGGAAGCTGAGGCTTCCAGTGGGACAAGGCCTTGCTCAAAGGCAGGCAAGGACCATGTGACTCTGGCCCCCACTTCCTAACCAGGATGCCCCTGTCACTCATTTCCCATCTCCAGTGCCACGACTATGACCCTGATCCTTCCTCTCAGCCCCCTGCCACAGCTCTTGTCTGTTCAGCCCGCAGGCTTCCTATCTCTACCGGCTTGAGGCCCTGGGTGGGTATCTGAGCTGGCGTCTCTTCTGTTTGTGTCTGGGGTCAGTGGCAGTCCTTGGTTTCTCTCCTTTTATAAATAGTGCCAGGAGAGATAAAGGAACGGGTGACTGCTCCACGCGGCGATAAGCACTAAGAGAAGGGAGGGGTGTTTGGGGATGGCCCTTCCCGAAGGAGGATAGTGTGGGTCTCTCCCCCTTCCTGTCCCTGCTGGAGATGGCTCCCTTAGCATCATTCTGGGAACATGGTGTAGGGAAGGAGCTTCGAATTCAGAGGAACCAAGTTCAAGCCATTGCTCCATCGTTTATTAGCTGTGTGACCTTGGACAAGTGCATTAATGTCTCTGACCTCATTGGTAAATGAGGATAATTTTGCAGGGTTGTTGAAAGTACTATGGGAAAAAGTACATGTCAAGTAGCTGGCATAGCAGAAAACTCTTACTGGAATATATAATACATTCGGCCCTTACTGTGTGCAAGGCAGCAGATTCTGCTGGAGGTCCTGGGGCCCCCCGGGTATGGCACAGGAGGCTTCTTAGGCTGGCATTCACTTGAACTGTGTCTTGAAGGAAAAGGAGGCCTTAATAAGAGAAGAATGTTCCAGAAGGGAGGAATTTTGTGAGTGAAGACTTGAAGATGGAACTCTTGTGGCTTGTTCAGGACCCTGCTGGCTTGTCAGGGTCAGATGGTGGAGGACTAGCAGGATACATGGCTGGATGGGACTTTAGTCTGAGGCCTTTGGCTGCTGTCTATATGCAGCAGGTGCCTGTAAAGTTTCCAAGTTGAGCCCTGGCTGGTGTGGCTCAGTGGATTGAACGTTGACCTGTGAATCAAAAGGTCAGTGGTTCGACTCCCGGTCAGGGCACATGCCTGGGTTGCAGGCCAGGTTCCCAGTTGGGGGCGTGCGAGAGGCAACCAATAGATGTTTCTCTGTCACACATGGATGTTTCTCTTCCTCTCTTTCTCCCTCCCTTCCCCTCTCTCTAAAAATAAATAAAAGTAAAATCTTAAAAATAAATACATGAGGTTTCCAGGGTGAGAGGCAACGTGTAGTGCAGTGGACTACCCTAGTGAAGGACTTTCATGGGGTCTTTGCTGGTGATGGGAGGGGTCTTAGGAGCTTTGACACAGAGGTGTGACCCCCCAACCCAGAGGTAAGAAGAAGGGTAGTCAACAGTGGGTCCATGGCATGGGAGGAAGGTTAGAAGCTGCAGGACCTGAAGTGGGAAGGGACAGGCAAGAAGGGCCAGGGCTGCAGGTGCAGACCTAGCAGTATGGACCGAGGGTTTGCCGCACGATGGACGTACTTCTTGCTTGTCTGCCTATCCTTTCTCCCTCACCTCCTCCCTGAGTGAGTGGGGTGAAGGGCCAGGCCCGGGGTGGCATGGGCACACCCCTCAAAGCATCTTCCTAGCTCAGCAGTGTCACTGTCCTTCCCACCCCACCCCCCACCCCCAGACAGGGATGTCCATCGATTGGTGTTCCCTGCTGTGGGACCTCAGCATGCCGGTGTCTACAAGAGCGTCATTGCCAACAAGCTAGGCAAAGCTGCCTGCTATGCTCACCTCTATGTCACAGGTAAGGCAGGCACCTTCCTGGCCAGCTGCGTGCACAGCCTAGCCTCCAGCCTCCCCAGGGGGCTGGGTGAAGGAGAGGCTTTTGCACCAACTCCCTTCCTTTGTTCCCCTGGGGAGCCATCTGGCCTTGCTCTGCAGCCATTGGGACCTAAAGGACCCAGTGGATGCTCGACCTGTGGCTTTCAGATGTGGTTCCAGGCCCCCCAGATGGTGCCCCGCAGGTGGTTGCTGTGACTGGGAGGATGATCACACTCACGTGGAACCCACCCAGGAGTCTGGACATGGCCATCGGTGGGTCAGCGCCACACAGGGCTGTGTGGTGGCGATTGGGGCACGGGCAGGGCAGGCTCAGGCAGGGGTGCCAAGGGAGCCAGGAAGGGGGGGCAAGGCCCAGGGAAACATACGGGGTGGGGAGTGGATGGGATGTTGGGACCATGGCCCGGAGCAGCCTTGACTACTACCTTGCTGTGGTAGATGAAGCCCTGGCTCTGGGTCAGGAGATGGGACAAGGAGGGTCACCACGTTCCTTTCTCTTTCTCAGAGGGTTTGGGTGCTTGGGTCATGCTCCAGGGAACATGTTCTTCTTCCCTATCCATGATCTCTTCCTGCTCTGTGCCTCAGTCTCCCCACCTCAGGAACTGGGGTATAAGTCAAGCTCCCTCCGTGCCGTAACTGGACCCTTGGCCTGGCACTTTGTTGGCTCTGAGCCTGGCCAGGCCAGTGGTTGGGCAGGATTAGATGGGGAGCAGGTAGGAGCAACAAGAGAAACTGAGGCAAGTCCTCAGAACAGACTAATGTTGAGTTCCTGGGTCGTGAGGAACTGAATGGGTGTGGGGCAGGGGACGCCCCAGCAGTGCCCCCCTCTAGCAGCTGCCTCCCCATCAGACCCGGACGCCTTGACCTACACCGTGCAGCACCAGGCGCTGGGCTCAGACCAGTGGACAGTGCTGGCCACTGGCCTGCGGAAGCCTGGGTGGTCAGCCACAGGGCTGCGTAAGGGGGTCCAGCACATTTTCCGGGTCCTCAGTGCCACCATCAAGAGCAGCAGCAAACCGTCACCCCCCTCTGAGCCTGTGCAGCTGTTGGAGCGAGGTGAGCCTGATTGCTCTTATGGAGCGGGGGTGGACGCTGCTGGGCTGGGGAACTGGGTCCCCATGGTGGAGACTTAAGGTCTGGTCTGGACATTAGAGCTTCAACAGGAATAGTGTCACTGGATGCGACCTTGACCATCAAAGTGCTGTCTTCTCACTCCTGAAAGCGGCACTCACAGTGGGCGGGGCTGAGGCTCTGGAGTCAGATAAGCTGGGAGTGCGGTCCTAGTTCTGCTGCTTCGTGACTGTGTTCTCTACACAAATTGCTAAACTTGTCTGAACTCCAGCTTCCTCATGTGTAAAAATGGAGCTCACAGGGCAATTGGGCTGGTTAGAGGAGCCGTGGACACTAGGGGCTTGGTGTCCACCCCCAGCACAGATCCAGTGCTCTATTCCTCCCAGGCCCACCCCTGGAGGAGGCGCCCGCTGTGCTGGACAAGCCAGACATCGTGTATGTGGTGGAGGGACAGCCTGCCAGTGTCACCGTGACCTTCAACCACGTGGAAGCCCAGGTCATCTGGAGGAGGTAGGGCCCTCCCTTGCAAGCCCCATTCCTACAGTGGCAGTCCAGTCCCAGCCATCCTAGCCTGTCCTCCTTGTGGCTGGATCCTGGATGACCTCCCTGTCATGTGTCCCTTAGCTGCCGAGGGGCCCTCCTAGAGGCGCGGGCAGGTGTGTATGAGTTGAGCCAGCCAGATGATGACCAGTACTGTCTTCGGATCTGCCGGGTTAGCCGCCGGGACTTGGGGCCTCTCACCTGCACTGCCCGCAACCGCCATGGCACGCAGGCCTGCTCGGTCACACTGCAGCTGGCAGGTAGGTGCAGGCAGGCCCCCTTTCTGCTCCTTCCCCTGAGACCCACAGCCCTCTCTTCTCACCCCCAGGCCTGGGTCTTTTCTCTAAGGCCTGTCCATCTAATGGCCATAATAATACCAGTATTACTACTAATTATAGTAATGGTACTAATAAGATATTTATTGAGCACCTAGTATGTGCCAGGCTCAGTGCTAAGTATCTTACTTACATGGATCACCTCATTTAATATTTACATCAACCCTGTGAGATGGGGCTTGGTTATTATCCCCATTTTACAGATGGGGAAACTGAGGCTAGGAGAGTGTGCTAACTAACAGGTTCAAGGTCACGCAACCTAGTAAGATAAGATTCAAACTCTGATATGCAACTCCAAAGCCAGAAGGTGCTCCTAGCTCCCAGATTAAACAAAGAAAATAGTACCTCAAGTGTAACAAGCATAGGGAGACCTAGTGGATTTAAAAAAAGAAAAAAGCCACCCCGGTTGGTGTGTCTCAGTGGATTGAGCACCAGCCTGCGAACTGAAAGGTTACCGGTTTGATTCCCAGTCAGGGCACATGCCTGGGTTGTAGGCCAGGTCCCCAGCTGCAGGCGTGCCAGAGGCAACCAATTGATGTATCTCCCGCACATCGATGTCTTTCTCCTTCCCTTCCCCTCTTTCTAAAAATAGATAAATAAAACCTTTAAAAAAGAAAAAAAAAATAGCCTAGAAGCCCTAGGGAGTGCATCTTATCACAAGACTCTCAGCTCTTGGGATCCTGGCTGCCCTTCATGTGACCTATTGGTCAGAGCCTCCCAACCTTCACAGTGAGGACCCTTCTTGTAGTTTCTCCATCAAAGACGTAGTCTCTCAATCGCTAGCATGCATTAAGTAGTAATTGCCTTGTTTTCCTGTTTGTTAATTAACACCAGACACGTGTAACTGCCACTCAGAGCTTCAGACCAGCACCAGCTACACAGCGTTACCTGCTGAGTGGATACAATTCCAACAAATGCAAAGAAAGTGACATGTTAGTTAGCACAGGCAAACTTGTCACATAAATGTGCATTTTCTGGTGCTTTTAAAAATTGTTTAAGTTCAGTTGGACCATCCCAGTCCTTTGACCGTCATGAAGCCCACCTTCCTACCTCCCATGCCCCCCACACAGACTATAAACCAGGTTCCTAGACAGGAAGGAAAACATCTTTAAAGTGGAAGAGAAGTGGCAGGAGGGTGTATGAGGAAAAGATGGGGAAGCCCTACTTGTCCCCCTGTCGATGGTGGATGGGGTGGGGCTACAGATTATCGGGGGGCCCCTGGTCTCCCTTTTATGTATTTCTCTTGCTCAGCTTCTCTCCACCCCATCCCCTGTCACTTCCGACTCAGCCACTGCTTTGTTTCTCGACTGGACCATCCGCAGGGCTGATCTTTCTTCCCAGATATAGGACGAGGCCTGGCCACCCAGGGCCCTGTAGCCCAGCCTGGCTGGAACAGTGACAGGAAGCCTGTGTTCCAGGTGACCAGGGCTAGAACAGGCGTGGGGCCTGGATCTGTACTCTCTCCTGCTGTGCCCCACCCCGCACCCCCAGGCAGGACAAGTGACATGGCCCCTTTCCTCCACATCCGCTCTCCCCAGCATCTTCCCCACTCTCGAATGCCGTCCCCTTTGTCAGTGTGCCTGCGACGGTGGTGGTCCCTGCCCAGTGCCCTGCTCTTCCCTCGGGACCTAATCACTCCCACTCTCCTTAAAGCCGAGATCCCCAACCATGCCCAGGAAGGAGGCACCAGGAAGTCACGGGCCCTTCTGCAAAGCACATTGGAATATGTATTTTATTCCATCATGAGACTTAGAAGCCCCTTTATAAGGAAATAACACTACCGCATAATATGGTGAAGAATAAAATCACGGTCACATGGGAGAACTAAGCCGAGAATCAGTACCAGTTTGTTCATTCTGCCACCTTCAAGATGGTAGAAGGCCCCTTAAACATTTAACTAAGATTCAGAGAAAAAACTTCAAGGCAGAGGCAATGCCATCATGAACTTGCTTCAGGGTCACAGGCTGAGCAGCCTGCAGGGCCCAGGACAGTGAAGTCCAAGAAGCCCTCATGGGACTGTGCAGAGGGCCATCACCCACAGGGGGCAGCGTCGAGCCACTCCACACCAGCCCATTAATGCAGAGTGGGAAGAGGCTCAGGATGGCCAGTCCTGATTTGTCAGGAGCAACAGGAAATTCAGGTTTCTTTTGTGTGCGAAAATCTCCTAATTTCAAGATTGGCAGATGAACACTGAGGGTCAAACAAAGCAAGGCTGCACCCTTTGGCTTAGGTTTTCTGAGATTTGGAGAACATCGCGTACGGGTTTACCGGGAGAGCACTTGATCCAGGCAAGGAACTTGGGTGCTCCCAGGGGCTGAGTTTGAGAGCCTCAATGGGTGAGATGCTGGGGTTCTGGGAGGAGGGGGCGTGGGACTGGGGAGCCAGTTGCTGAGGAAGGTCATGGAGAGGCCTTGAGGAGTCAGGCCCATGTGGCCCCAACACTCTGTCCCCCTCCCTGGCCCACCCCCACCCCCTGTGTTTCAGAGGCCCCTCGGTTTGAGTCCATCATGGAGGATGTGGAGGTGGACGCAGGGGAGACCGCTCGCTTCGCTGTGGTGGTTGAGGGGAAACCACTACCAGACATCATGTGGTACAAGGTCAGAGAGTGACAAAGACCTCAGGGGAGTCCTAACCCAGGGTTGGCCAGCTGCTTGGGAGCGTTGGAGGGGGCCAGGCAGCCTTAGAAGGAGGGACAGAGAAAAGTAAAGGTGGTGCCAGATGTGCTGTTAGAAGTGAGTGGGACCAGGGGTGCTGAGTGACACTGGTGGGGGTTTAAGGAACCAGGGGACTAACTGGGGGATTCAGGGTTATTGGTGGGAGGCAAAGGGTAGAGCTGATTCTGGTCCTGGGAGGAAGCAAGGGTTCCTGGCCCTGAGATAGGGGTGAGATTGGGTTTCTGGCGTGGAGGTAAAGTTGGGTCCCGGGTGGAGGTGGAGCCAGGCCCAGGCTGGAGGTGACGGCCCACTCTGTAGGACGAGGTGCTGCTGACCGAGAGCAGCCACGTGAGCTTCGTGTACGAGGAGAATGAGTGCTCCCTGGTGGTGCTTAGCGCGGGGGTCCAGGATGGAGGCGTCTACACCTGCACCGCCCGGAACCTGGCCGGGGAAGTCTCCTGCAAAGCGGAGCTGGCTGTGCATTCAGGTGGGCTGGAGCTCAAGGGGAGAAGGGCAAAGTGCTCACCCCTGGGCATCCGATGTGAGCCGCTGGCCAGGAGCCACTCGTCCCACCCTGTGCTCCTTGGCCCCCACCTCTTCCAGCCCGGGCACCCCACCTCGGACCCCGAACATTCTTGCTCCTCTTCTGTTTCCTCTGTCCGCCCTGCCAGTCTCAGGCTCTGCCCCTCTTCCTCTCTCGCCCTCCCCATCTAATACCGGACATGTCTTCCCCAGCTGAGACAGCTATGGAGGTGGAAGGGGCCAGGGAAGATGAAGAACAGCGAGGAAGGAGACTCAGCGACTTTTACGACATCCACCAGGAGATTGGCAGGTGCGTGATGAGGAAGGGGTGTGGGGTCCGGGGGCCAAGAGAGGCTGGGTCTGAGGCTGAAAGGGTACAGAGAGCCAGGGTCGCAGCAATGCCTGAATCCCATCCTCGCCCTGTGTCATTACCCAGGGGTGCCTTCTCCTACCTGCGGCGCGTGGTGGAGCGTAACTCTGGCCTGGAGTTCGCAGCCAAGTTCATCCCCAGCCATGCCAAGCCAAAGGCATCAGCGTGGCGGGAGGCCCGGCTGCTGGCCCGGCTCCAGCATGACTGTGTCCTCTACTTCCATGAGGCCTTCGAGAGGCGTCGGGGACTGGTCATTGTCACCGAGCTGTATCCTGGGACAGGCTGGGTGTCTGGGGGATACCTGGCCTGAATAACTGGTCCTCATAACAGCCAATTAGTAACATGTTTCACACTTAACAAAGTTGGTTCCACTGACAGTTGGGAGGGGCTGACTAACTTTTCAGAATGTGCCCATTGACAATTAGGAGTTCTGAAGGCATCTTGTAAATACTTCACAGAGTGGAGTCTGGATACTTCTGCAAAACCCAAAATTTTTACACCATCCCCCCTTTTTTAAGCTTAAACTTACATAGCACTTAATGTGTGCCTGGCAGTGTTCTAAGAGTTTCATCTATTTAGTCCTCATGTTTACCTACCTATCTCATGGAATTTTATCATCCCTATTTTACAAATGATGAAACTGATGTACAGAGAGGTGAAGTAACTCACCAGAAGTCACAGAGGTAGCAAATGGCTTGTGATTTTTATCATAAAATGCAGTACAGTGTATCTGAACATTTGAAGTGACCCAATTTCAGATGAATGTCAATATTCAGCTTTATTATAGGCTGTTACCATAAAAAATGGGCCATAGCCTTGCATGAGAGCTACTGTTAAACAAAGGCACACTATCTAAAGATGCTGAGTGGTTGGCTTGTCACTCTTGCTAGCAGGGTGACCATGTCCTTCACACCAGCCTCCCAGTCTGCACTGTTAGAACCCAAACCTCAGCAAAATGACCAATTATTATGTGTCACATACCTTCTAGGTCATTCCCAGATAGAGTCAAGAAGTTCCGTCTACAGTCAACAAAATTCTACTCTGAGTTGATCCCTATAAATACCTCACAGGGTGGGCAAGAAGAGATGTTATCTCCATTTAACTCCTGAGGGAATCTAGGCTCAGAGAGGTTAGGTGGCTTGTCCGAGATCCCACAGCAAGTGCGAGTCTGTGCAGGGTTGTCCCATCTGTGCACAGGTGACAGGCAGAGGAGGGAGGACACAGTTGCTGACTGGCATCAGCTGTGCTCTAAGGGAGAGGAGAACCCTGTGCTGAGCTGGGATCTGACGAGCTGTGGGGTCGGGGGCACTGTCCGGGAGGGCTGGGCGGTTCGCACTGGTCACTGTTCTCCTTGATCAGGGACATAGCTGCACAGAGGAGCTGCTGGAGCGAATGGCCAGGAAACCCACCGTGTGTGAGTCTGAGGTGAGGGCAGTGGGTGGCAGGGGTCAGGTTGGGCAGCAGCTTTCACCCACCTGAACTCTGAGAGCTGAGGGGTGGGTCCCGGGCATACCGTCTGTGCACATGTACAGGTCAGGGAGCACCATCCGCAGGCAGCAGAGACCCCTGCCTCCATCAGAGCAGACCCCCACCCTGGGACTTCCACTGTCCTCTGTAAATCTCGTCAGAGCCACCTGTCCCTAACTGTTGTTTCCCCATCTTCCTCAAACGTGGCTCCCAGTAAGAGCTCCGCCTGGACTCTATTCAGTCCCACTGCTGTCCTGCCGTAGAGGGCTGTATGAGCTGTCGCTACACAGTTCTACTTATTATAATGTAAAGGACTCCCTTCTGTAATTGTGGTAGGCCTGGCCTGTGCAGCTATACATGGAGGCCTGGGATCTCAGCAACCCAAACCTCTGCTTCAGGCCCCTTCACCAACCATCTAAAGGCCACTTCACAGGCATGGCCTGACCTCTTGCCGCAGCCCTGGTGGTGATCAGACATGATACCCCACTCTTCCCCCATGGACCCTGCTCACCTGTTTCCACAGATCCGGGCCTACATGCTGCAGGTGCTAGAGGGAATATGCTACCTGCACCAGAACCATGTGCTGCACCTGGATGTCAAGGTGAGGTGTAGGTGGGGGTGGGGAGCAGGTGGCCCCTGTGGGAGCCAGGCAGGGGGGTGACCTTCCCTCTTCACTCAGCTCCCACACTTTGCCTTGTGCCCCGCAGCCGGAGAACCTGCTGGTATGGGATGGTGCAGAGGGTGAAGAGCAGGTGAGGATCTGTGACTTTGGGAACGCCCAGGAGCTGACTCCGGGAGAGCCCCAGTACTGCCAATATGGCACGCCCGAGTTCGTGGCGCCCGAGATTGTCAACCAGACCCCTGTGTCTGGAGTCACTGACATCTGGTAATGTTGGCATACTGAGCTGCTGGGGTGGCTGGGGCAGCTGCCCTCAGTCCTGGGGAGTTGCTCACTGGCAGAGAAGAGCTTTACTAAGCCCTGATCCCTTCTCTGACCATCGACTGGTGGCATTGCTTACGGGCCCCTTGTCCACATTACTGCCTACCCCTCATCAATGGGGGATGACCCAGGCACTCGCAGCCTCAGGTCTTTCAGACCTTGTCTCCCCGGGTGGTCAGTCTCCCCCTGTACAGCCACCTCGCCTCCTGCATTGAGGCAGGAATGGTCCCTTGTTTCCCAGACTCCTCATGGCTTCTTGGGCTGGCCCTGCCATGACACTTGACTCCTCCGGGGATGTCTGGACCTCTAGGTTCAGACTTGTCCCTGGAGGAGGCACCCCTGTATCCGTTTTCCACAGCAGTGTTCACAGGGAGGACGCTTCTCACTAGATTCTTTGTAGCAAGAACTGCTCACTTCCGGGGGGAGGTGCGCTGTCCCCTCACCAACCCACTCTTCTTTTCCCACAGGCCCGTGGGCGTCATTGCCTTCCTCTGGTAAGGACCTCTCTGCACTCGGGACTCCAATCTCCAGTGGTCTCTTAGCAGCTGCCACCCCTGCCGCCCCCACCAACATTTGCAGGGCCTGGGGCTAGAGAGCAGTTGGGGGCATGCAGCCCACCCTTTCTCTTCCATACCGCCTGCTCCTTCCTGCACGTCAGGGGGCCTCATATGCATGAATGTGGACGCCCCAGCCTGTGTGTCTAAGTCTTCCACCATCAGCCCCTCCGTAAGGGGCAGGCACACAGGCTGGATGGAGAGAGGCCAGTGCAGGCTCAGTGCCATTGAGGCAGGGACGACAAGGTCCTGACTGTCCAGTGGGGACTGAAAGGAGGAGGCACAGGCTCAGGGAGGCATATCCCCTGAACACAGACTCCTCACCTCAAGGACAGACCATGGCTGGAGGAGGGACAGAACAGGTCCTGTAAAGCCTGGACTCAGGGCAGAGACCTGACTGCCCAGGTCTCCAGGCGGTACTGCCACCCTGCCTGTCCCGGGGGCGGGGGTGCTGGGAGCAGGACAGGCAAGCGTCCAAAAGACTGTCCAGATTCACCCAGCCTCTGTCTGCCCCATAGCCCTGGAGCCCTGTGTCACTACTGGCATCCTGTCGTGTCTTGCTGAGCCCCAGGGCCCTGGTCCCCTCTTACTCACCCCTCTCCACCCCTGCAGTCTGACGGGAATCTCCCCATTTGTTGGGGAAAACGATCGGACGACATTGATGAACATCCGAAACTACAACGTGGCCTTTGAGGAGACCAGGTTCCTGACCCTGAGCAGGGAGGCCCGGGGCTTCCTCATCAAAGTGCTGGTGCAGGACCGGCTGTGAGTACGAAGCCCCAAGGAGCCCCCCACCTGCAGAGTCCCATCACGCCACCCCACGCGTCTGCCCTTCGACACCCAGTCCTCCAAGTCCTAGAGGCTTCATTTTCCCAAACATGTGTTGACTGACTGACTGACTGAATCAATAAATGACGAAGCCCTTCTTAATCCTCATTGCTTTCCAGGAGGCCGACTGCAGAGGAGACCCTCGAACATGCTTGGTTCAAAGTGAGTCTAGTTCTGCAAAGTCATGGTTGAAGAGGTGGGGGGAGTGAGAACGTTAACAGCTTCATTTATTGAGAACCTACTGTGTGTGGTTAGCATGACAGGCATTTTGCATATTTATGATCTACCTGCTTCAAATAGCTCTGAAAGAAAGGTGTAACTCCCATTTTGCTGATCAGAAAAAAGAGGCTCATGCTGGGCTATCATGGATTCCAAGACACAGGTCTGGACTTCCCTAACCTGGGGGGCCCTCATCAGGCTTCTTCTGGCCCTTGAGACTGGCCCTGGTCTTCCTCACTCCTGTGGGCCCACCTCTGTCTTATACTTGTCCTACATGCTGTGGTTAGTAGGTGGCCTGGCCTCTGGGTTTTGAGCTCTGTGTGGGCAGAGTTCACTTTCATCTTCAAACCCCAGCACTGCAGGGCACAGCGCCAAGTTGGGGGTGAGTTTCAGCAAATGACCCAGAAACAGCAACTGAATAAACCATCCATTGAGCCTTGTGCTGGGTCACCTGAAGGCTGAGGTAATTCTGCTATCTGTCCTTGGATCAGTCTCCCAGATCAGAACCGAGCTCCACAGAGGACAGCCTGAGTGGGTGGCTGAGGGAGGCCTCTGTCTTGGTCCGTCCCACCAAGGCTCCAGATATCTGGGGCGCTAGCTCCACATGGAGACCGGTGGTGAGCGGGGAAGTAGGGCCAAGGCCAGGGGCCTAAGCACAGGCCTCCCAGGGCAGCCAGTGTACCAGGAAAGGGCCTGAAGCCCTGGTGTAAGCTCTGCAGCCTGTCCCAGGAGCCACCGATTTTTGTGCCTCTCCATTTAGGTCCAGGGAATCTGTCTACACGTGGGCACCTTGGCTGTGGGAATTGTTGGGACAGATGCAAGGGGAAGGGGACCCTGCTCAGTTCACCATCCCCTCCTCGGGGCTTTGTCTCTCCATTGCTAAACCTTGAGGGTCTAGGTTGACAGAGGACTTTACCTAAGTCCCTCTTTCCCGGGTTTGCAGACACAGGCAAAGGGCGCAGAAGTGAGCACGGATCACCTAAAGCTATTCCTCTCCCGGAGGAGGTGGCAGGTGAGTCTGGCTGGGCCCTGTATCTGTGCCTTCCATCTTCTCATTCTGCAGCCTTCTCTCTCTAACCCTGGGTTTTTTCTTTTCTTTTTTTCTTTAATTATATTTTATTATGTTGTTACAGTAGTCCCAATATTTTTTTCCCTTTGTTCCCCTCCGCTCAGTGCCCTCTTTCCCTCCAGCAATCCCACCCCCTTAGTTTATGTCCATGGGTCGTGCTTATAAGTTCTTTGGCTTCACCCTTTCCTATATTATTCTTATCTCCCCCCTGTCTATTTTGTACCAACCGATTATGCTTCTTGATCCCTGCACCATTTCCCCATTTCCCCCCATTCCTCCTCCCAGCTGATCCCCATACCTATGATTCTGTTCTTATTCTGGTTTGCTTAGTTGGATTTTGTTTTTATTTTTTGATTCAGTTGTTGATAGTTTTGAGTTTGTCATTTTAATGTTCATAGTTTTGATCTTTTTCTTAAGTAAGTCCCTTTGATATTTCATATAATAATGGCTTGGTGATGATGAGCTCCTTTAGCTTTTCCTTGTCGGGGAAGCACTTCATCTGCCCTTCCATTCCAAATGATAACTTTGCTGGATAAAGTAATCTTGGTTGTAGCTCCTTGCTTTTCATCACATTGAATACTTCTTGCTAGTCCCTTCTTGCCTGCAAACTTTCTTCTGAGAAATCAACCGAGAGTTTTATAGTCACTCCTTTGTAGGTAACTCTCTGCTTTTCTCTCGCTGCTTTCAAGATTCTTTGTTTATCTTGAACCTTTGGCATTTTAATTATGATGTGTCTTGGTGTGGTCCTCTTTGGGTCTAGCTTGTTTGGGACTTTCTGTGCTTCCTGGACTTGTATTTCTATTTCCTTTGCCAAATTTGGGGAGTTTTCCTTCATTATTGTTTTTACATAAGCTTTCAGTTTCTTGCTCTTCCTCTTCTCCTTCTGCCGCCCCTACAATTCAGACATTGGCAAGTTTAAAGTTGTTCCAGAAGTTCCTAAGCCTCTCCTCGTTTCTTTCCATTCTCGTTTCCTCATTCTGTACTGGTTGACTGTTTTTTTCTTCCTTGTATTCCAAATCATTGATTTGAACCACGGTTTCCTTCCCTTCACCATTGGCTGTGTGTGGATTTTCCTTCATTTTATTTAACATAGCCTTCACTTCTCCCCTTATGCATTTGTCGTACTTAAGCATATCTGTCAAGCCTGTGAGCATCTTTATCACCAGTGTTTTGAACTCTATGTTTGTTAGGTTGGCTGTCTCCTCGTCTGTCAGGTTAGCTATCTCCTCGTCACTTAGTTCTCCCACTGGAACCTTGATCCATTCCCTCTTTTGGATCATACTTCTCTGTCTCCTCATCTTGACAGGCTCCTGTGTTTGCCTCTGTGTCTTAGGTAGAGCTTTCGCACCTATTACATTGTAAGGAGCGGAGCCTTAGGTAGTCATTAGTATGGGCGACCTGTTTCACCACTGTTGTGGTGCTGTATGTGGGGGAGGGTCTAAGAGGGAACAATGCTGCTTGCTCAGCACTCACCCCTTTTCCAGGCACTTCTCCCACTTTCGTATGGGACTGGTGCCCCTCTGGCTGTTTCCTTGGCCTTCGTTCCCAGAGTGAGTGGGTCTGCAGACATTCTAGGACCGTGGGGGCCCTTTAAACAAGCGGACTCTACTGAGAGACTGGCAGTTTCTTCCTTCACCCGAACCCCCACTGTTCTGCTCAGTCAGAGCAATGAGGCTTTATTGTCCCTGGCACTGGAACCGTGAGCTGTGCGGTCTGGTCTGGTGCTGAGAGCGCTCCCCAGGTGTCCCTCCCTACTTTTTAAAATGTGTGACAGCACTTTCTGCCAACCTACCACCGCCGCCACTGCCACTTCTTCCACCACACTGCATCCTCTCCGCCCCTCTTGCCTCTTACCTGTCTGGATGAGTATTTCTTCTTTATATCTTCATTTGCTGGACTTTCATGCAGCTTGATTTTCTGGAACTTCTGGTTGTCTCTAGTTTTGAGGTAGTTGTAGTCCTTCTTAGTTGTGAAGGGAGACTCAGCGCATCTGTCTAGGCCGCCATCTGGACCAAAAGTTCAACCCTGTCTTTTTTCTGTCATGAGCCCTCACCTCCTGCACACCTGTCTTCACCTGCTTTTTATTCTCTCAGTTTCTATCTCCCCCCTGCCCCTGTCTGCCTGAGGCCTTCTCTCTGGGGCTAAGGTGGGTCTGAGTGGGTCAGTCAGGCCCCAGGGATCCCTCAGATCTGACTCTAGCATTCTGCCTCCAGCGTTCCCAGATCAGCTACAAGTGCCACCTGGTACTGCGCCCCATCCCTGAGCTGCTGCGGGCACCCCCAGAGCGAGTGTGGGTGGCTGTGCCCAGAAGACCACCACCCAGTGGGGGGCTCTCGTCCTCCTCTGACTCTGAAGAGGAGGAGCTGGAGGAGCTGCCCTCTGTGCCGCGACCACTGCAGCCTGAATTCTCAGGCTCCCGCGTGTCCCTCACTGACATTCCCACTGAGGATGAGGCTTTAGGGACCCCAGATGTGGGGGCTGCCACCCCCATGGAGTGGCAGGAGCAGGGAAGGGCCACCTCTCAGGACCAGGAGACCCCCAGCCCTCAGGCTCTCCCCTCCCCAGGCCAGGAGCCCCCAGCTGGGCCCAGCCCTCTGCGGGGAGAGCTCCGGAGGGGCAGCTCTGCTGACAGCGCCCTGCCCCAGGCCAGGCCGCGGGAGCCGGGCCGGGGCCTGCACAAGGCGGCGTCTGTGGAGCTCCCACAGCGCCGAAGCCCCAGCCCGGGGGCCACCCGCCTGACCCGGGGAGGCCTGGGCGAGGGTGAGTATGCCCAGAGGCTGCAGGCCCTGCGCCAGCGGCTGCTGCGGGGAGGCCCTGACGATGGCAAGGTCAGCGGCCTCAGGGGTCCCCTGCTAGAGAGCCTGGGGGGCCATGCCCGGGACCCCCGGCTGGCACGGGCTGCCTCCAGCGAGGCAGCACCCCACCACCAGCCTCCACCAGAGGCTCGGGGCCTGCAGAAGAGCAGTAGCTTCTCGCAGGGGGAGGCGGAGCCCCGGGGTCGGCACCGCCGCGCTGGGGCTCCCCTTGAGATCCCCTTGGCCCGGCTTGGGGCCCGCAGACTACAGGAGTCCCCCTCCTTGTCTGCACTCAGCGAGGCCCAGCCCCCCAGCCCTGTGAGGCCCAGTGCCCCCAAACCCATTGCCCACAAATCCAGTGCCCAGAAGTCTCCAGAACCTTCTGCCACCACACCCAGTGATGTTCCCCGGCCCTTGACACCCCAGCCTGCCCAAGAGAAGACCCCAGAGTTAAAGGTAGAGCCTGTCCCAGCCCCTAAGCCTACACAGCCCCCAGTGGCTGTGCAAACCCCAGCGCCCCCCCTCACACCCTATGCCCAGATCATGCAGTCGCTGCAGCTGGCGGGCCACACGCAAGGCCCACCGCAGGGCCCTGCCACGCCTCCAACGGAGCCCAAGTCCCACCCTGCCGTGTTCGCCAGGGTGGCCTCCCCACCTCTGGGAGCCTCCAACAAGCGCGTGCCTTCAACCGCGGCTCCTCCAGTCTCGGCTGAGAACACCGGGGTCCCCACGGTGCCCCGCAGGCCCGGTAGCAGTCTCAGCAGCAGCATCGAGAACCTGGAGTCCGAGGCCGTGTTCGAGGCCAAGTTCAAGCGCAGCCGTGAATCGCCCCTGGCTCGGGGGATGCGAATGCTGAGCCGCTCGCGCTCAGAGGAGCGCGGCCCCTTCCGCAAGGCCGAGGAGGACGACGGCATGTACCGGCCCAGCCCGGCGGGAACGCCGCTGGAGATGGTGCGACGGCCCGAGCGCTCCCGCTCCGTGCAGGACCTCAGGGCGGTCGGGGAGCCGGGCCTGGTCCGCCGCCTCTCGCTGTCGCTGTCCCAGCGGCTGCGGCGGACCCCGCCCGCGCAGCGCCGCCCGGGCTCAGAGGCCCGCGGCGGGGACGGGGAGAGCTCGGAGGGCGGCAGCTCAGCGCGGGGCTCCCCGGCGCTCACAGTGCGCAGGCGGCTCAGCTCCACGCTGGAGCGGCTGTCCAGTCGGTTGCAGCGCAGCGGCAGCAGCGAGGACTCGGGCGGCACATCTGGCAGAAGCACGCCGCTTTTCGGACGGCTTCGCCGATCCACGTCGGAGGGGGAGAGTCTGCGGCGCGTCGGCCTCCCGCACAACCAACTGGCCGCTCAGACCAGTGCCACCACGCCCTCCGCCGAGTCCCTGGGCTCTGAGGCCAGTGGCACATCGAGTGGCTCAGGTGAGGACGCGCAGGGGCGGAGTGTAGGGTGAAGGAACGAAGACGGGTGGGTTGGGGGTGCGGGGCTGGGATGACAGGTGCAGAGTGCGGAGGAGAGTGGGGTTCGCTGGAGAGAGGCTCTGGGAGGAGGAGAGGGTGGGGACACCCACCAGGAAGAGGCTGAGGAGGGGCTGGAGGCCCCGAGGATGGAATTGGCAGGGCTGGAGCGGCAGGAGGCCGAGAAGCAGAGGCTGGAGTAGGAACAGGCCAGAGCTGGGGCTGGGTGCTCTCTGCTCCTCTGGGCTGAGTGCTGCAGGAAGCTGGGAGCTCTCTTGCCTTTGCTGGACAGGAGCTCAGGCCCCTGGGTCTTCACAGCTCCTGGGGAAAGCCGGAGCAGACGGCGCTGGGGCCTCTCTCGACTGAGGAAGGACAAGGGGTCTTCACAGCCAAACCTCTCTGCCAGCGTCCAGGAGAATTTGGGTGACCAATACGTGCGCAGTGAATCAGGTAAGAGAGGCCGGCTGGGTGAGTAGGCCATCCTGCCCCGGGGGCAGACCTAGCTGGGTGGGAGATGGGTACTCTGAGGAGCCAAGACAGTGATGGAAGAGACCTGCAATCAGGAAAACAACAACAACAACAATAATAATAACAACTGCTGTTAATTAGCAATGCCAAGTATCCTATTAAGCGCTTTGCAAGGACTGCCTCACTCAACCCTCCCACATTGTTGAGGAACTATTATTTGTATCATGTCCATATTTTACAGGTGAGGAAACAGAAGCTGAGCCATCCTAAGTAGCTTGTGGAAGGCACAGAGCTGGTAGTAAGGGCAGCAGCCAGAGAGTTGGACTGTATGACCCTGTGCAGTCAGATCCCAGAAGTGGCTTTGGGACACCATCCTAATGTCTTTCTTTGGCTGCCTTCTCCCTCGTGGGAGAGCCTAGAAGGCCCCTGTAACTACAGGTAGTTCTATAGGAGACCAGCGTAGGGCTCCCCTGCCCCCACAACCCCATGCCGATGTGTGTATGCTTGCATGTGCACACAGACACTATCTCTCTCCCAGCCTAGGGACCCACAATCTGGACTATGCCCTCAATTCTCTATTGCTCTACAGCCCTGAATTCCCAACTGTCCTGCCCTGTCCGTCCCCCGACCCCCTACACACATATGCCCCTGCAGGACCTCCATGATCTTCAGCACCTTCAGGGCTCTTTCCTGGGGGGAGGGGAATATGGGATACACCCTGGTCTGTTTCTCTGCCCAAGTGTCCTGGGCTGCAAGGAGGCAGGTATTTCCCACCGGGGGTCACCCTGTCCCTCCCCTGAAAAGGGGGCTGTAGTCAAGGACTATACACAAAAGCTCAGGAGGCCAGCATGCAGAAAGGGGCAGGCCCACCAAGCCAGGCTGTGTGCAGGGTCTTTAGCAGTCACCAGGTCTGTTCTTCCCCTTTCCTGATAAAACTCCTCAGAACTGCTCCAGCTGTGCCTCAGCTGGTCTTGAGGTCATTGTGTCTCGCCTTGGCCAGGGGAGTTGGGGCATCTTTCTCGAGGCAGTGGGCAGTGGGGACTGTCGTGAGTGAAGAGCAGGGAGTGAAGCTAGCTGGTGGGGGTAGGGTGGGGAAGGAGAGGGAATAAGACACACACACACACACACACACACACACACAGAAGCCAGCACCGAGGCCTGGGGACAGCTGATCCCTTCCCACCAGAAGCCTCCCTCCCAGGTCTGTTTTGCTTGTGCAGCTGATTTCCTTCTGAGGCAGTGTCCCCTTAGCCTCATCTTCTACCCCCTCCCTGCAGAAGAAGGCTGTCCCATTTGTCCCATGTCCACTTGACCAACTAGGGCTGGCCCCTGGGGGGATAGAGGTAGAACTGGCAGAACTGGACCAGGGTCACCTTTCCCCCCACCTCCTGGCCTCCCTCTCTCTTCTCCTTACCCAGCACCCTTACTTGGTCTGGAGGCAGCCAGTGACAAAACTATATATTCACATTATGTTACTGGAGCCTTAGTGTGGGACTTCTCCTTGGGGAACATGGGTACAGTGGGAAGGGCAGGCATGCTTCTGTTCTGACCATCCACTCTTGCTGAGCATTCCCCTCCTGCCTAGCTCACCCCACCCTCACTGCCGGCTGGTCCTTTAGACAGGCAGCAGCTGGGGCTCCCAGGGGCACATATGCCTCAGCTTTCTCTGCCCAGTGGAAAAAATACACCTACGCACCTCCACCCCCAGTGCCAGAACCAGATGGGGCTATTTCCTTTTTCTTTTTAAATTTATTATTTCTAGAGAGAGGGGAAAGTAGGGAGAGGAAGAGGGAATGAAGCATGATCAGTTGCTTCTCGCATGCCCCCCAACCAGGGACCTGACCTGCAACCCAGGCATGTGCTCTGATGGAATCGGTCGGGCAGCCTTTTGGTTTTTGAGCCACACCAGTCAGGGCCAGGTGGGGATATTTCTAAAGACACATACCAGGAAGCAAGAATGCAAGTCCTTGTGGCACTGAGGAGCCACAGGCCGGCCAGCTGCACTGGAGCAGAGACCTTGGCCCATCTGCATCCTGGCCGTGACCTATTCACTAGTCAGCTGTGAAGCCAACTTTGCCAAAACAGCCTCTTTCTCTGGGGGTCTGTGTCTGGCCCTCTACTGGGCATAGTCATGAGCTAATATTCATAACAATAATAGGAGCTAACATATATGAGCACTTATTATTATATCTTAGACACCTGCTAAACATTTTATATGGTTCTTGTAATTCTCACAACAACTCTTTGAGCTTGGTGTTATTTTTTCCCTCAATTTAGACAAGACATGGTTCAAGGTCATGCAGATACTGTCTCTTGCCGCTTCAAAAGCGCTCACCACTCAGCTGACATGAAGGAGTATTAGAAGGTCTAGAACTGTATCCCCAGACCCCAGGAGGTACAAGGGGTGGGGATGTTGACATATTCTGGCTCTGTCCCCACTTTGCCTTGACTTCAGATCTTTTGAGACTGCATGTTTTGATTGAACATTATGTTCAATCCCAGGATTCTGGGCTCAGATCACTAGCACCTCTCACTTGCCCTGAGGTGCCCCAGGGAGAGTATTGCCAGATCTTAACCATTGCGGTTTTTCAATATTTATTTGTTTTTATTTTATTTAAGAAATACATACAGAGCATGTAAGCGTAGTGCCTGGCCCTGCTCTAAGTGATTTGCAAACAGATGAGGTCACTACCATGTATCTTCAATTGTCAGTGAAAGGAAAAGATAGCTCTACACACAGTGAGTGCCTGGGGACAGTGATGCCCACGCCAAAGAAAATTCTCAAAAGTGTGGTGTGGGGTTCCACTTTTCAAATCCGACTAGCAAGAGACAAGCTTTCACTCCTCTCCTGCCTCTCACCTGCACCCTCCTGCCCTCAGCAGGGAGTGAGCTGGAGTCCTCACAACCATGGCTGTCTGCTCTCCCTCCAGACTTCCCCCCAGTCTTCCACATCAAACTCAAGGACCAGGTGCTGCTGGAGGGAGAGGCAGCCACCCTGCTCTGCCTGCCGGCAGCCTGCCCTGCACCCCGTATCTCCTGGACAAAGAGTAAGAGTGCTTCTCCCCGGAGAGGCTTGGGGCTGCTTAGGAGGAGTGGCAACTGGGGGGTCCTGGAAGGCCGTACATTCTGCCCCACTCAGCAGCCTCTTCCGCTCCTCTCTGCCTGCAGACAAGCAGTCCCTGCAGTCCGAGCCCTCGGTGATCATCGTGTCCTGCAAAGATGGACGGCAGCTGCTGAGCATCCCTCGGGCAGGCAAACGGCATGCTGGGCTCTATGAGTGCTCAGCTGCCAATGTCCTAGGCAGTGTCACCAGCTCCTGTACCGTGGCTGTGGCTCGTGAGCCTGGGGCAGGGACCAAGCGGGGCAGTGATGGGGGATGTTAGGGTGGGGATAGGTGGGTTTTAAGCTGGAGCCTAGGGGCTCACTGGGGCTCTCCTACTCTTGCCAGGCACCCCAGGGAAGCTTGCCCCTCCCGAGGTACCCCAGACTTACCAGGACACGGCACTGGTGATCTGGAAGCCAGGAGACAGCCGGGCACCCTGCACATACACGCTGGAGCGGCGGGTGGATGGTGAGGGACTGCACAGGCTGGTGGGGGGAAAGGGGTGGCAGGTGGAAGGCAGAGAAGCCAGAGAGACAAGTGTCTCCCCGGGCAGAGCTTCCCTCCCTAAGCTCCTTACAGATAGCACTGGGAGCCTGGGCCACCCCTTCTGTGACCTCAGCCCTTCCTCCATGGTGCCTGCAGGGGAGTCTTCCTGGCACCCAGTGAGCTCAGGCATCCCCGACTGTTACTACAATGTGACCCATCTACCGGTCGGCGTGCCCATGAGGTTCCGTGTGGCCTGTGCCAACCGTGCTGGACAGGGGCCTTTCAGCAACCCTTCTGAGAGGGTCCTCGTCAGGGGCACACAAGGTCAGTGGGGTGGGGTGGGGGTGGGCAGGAAAGGAAGAACACCCTAAGCCCAGGATCCACCCCCTTCTCAGAGCACCAGGGTTTTGCCTCCAGAGGCACCGTGGTGATGCTTGGCCTTGTCTCCACTTAGGTTCCTCGGCTCTGCTGCCTGCTGCTCACCAAGACACCCCTGTTACCTCAGGGCCAGCCAGGGCCCCGCCTCCGGACTCTCCTACCTCACTGGCCCCGTCCCCGACCACCCATGCAGCTCCCGGTCCCCCAGGCCCCCAGTCAGCTTCTCTCAGCCCCTCATCTCCCCCAGCACCCCCCAGCCAGGCCTTGTCCTCACTCAAGGCGGTGGGTCCGCCGCCTCAAACCCCCCCACGAAAGCACAGAGGACTGCAGGCTGCCCGGCAAGCAGAGTCCTCCTTACCCAGTGCGCAGGTTGCCCCAAGTGAACCCAAGTCTTCCGTCCCTGACACTGGGACCCCAACTCCAGCCTCCACTCCTCCAGAGGTTAAACCAGCGTCTTCCTCTACTCCCCTGTATATGGTGACCTCCTTTGTGTCTGCACCACCAGCCCCCGAGCCCCCAGCCCCTGAGCCCCCTCCCGAGTCCACCAAGGTAACTGTTCGGACCCTCAGTTCAACCAAGGAGATGGTCAGCTCCCCTGGGGGTGGTCCCTCCAGCTCTCCGGGGCCGGAAGGCACCACTCTTCGACAGGGTCCCCCTCAGAAACCCTACACCTTCCTGGAGGAGAAGGCCAGGCAAGCAGGGCAGGGGAAGGGAGGGAGGACAGAGCGGGAGTCGGGGGAGGTTAGGGGACACAGGGATTCAGAGAAAAGACCAGACTGTCCACTCAGGGTAGGGAAGGTGCTGAGATATGGGTCCTCAGCACTACTGAGTTCAAGTTTTCTCTGGGCCGTGCACTGTGCTGAGCTCTGTAGCCACGTGATCTCATTTACTCTTCGTAACTTGGAGAGGAGGAAGCCATGCGTTATTATCATCCCGTTTCACAGATGGGGCCACAGGTTAGAGAGGTTATGGGATTTGCCTAAGGTACAGAGCCATTGAGGGACAGAACTGGGACTCAAACCCAGATTTCTAGGATTCAGCTCCAGAGCCCTCAATGGGGTGCCTGCTCGCCCCACCCCGGCCCCCTTAGCCTCCACAATGGCGGTGTCTCCCTCTCTCCTCTGAGCCTGTGGTGTCCCCTCAATATATAGGGGCCGCTTTGGTGTAGTGCGCATGTGCCGGGAGAATGCCACCGGGCGAACGTTTGTGGCCAAGATCGTGCCGTATGCAACGGAGGGCAAGCGGCGAGTCCTGCAGGAGTATGAGGTGCTGCGGACACTGCACCACGAGCGGCTCATGGCCCTGCACGAGGCCTACATCACCCCGCGCTACCTCGTGCTCATCGCCGAGAGCTGCGGCACCCGGGAGCTCCTCTGTGGCCTCAGCGACAGGTAGCGGCGCGTTCTGGAGGCGCAGGGGGCGCGTGGCGGAGAGCTGGGCTGGGATGTCACCTGCCTCCCCTGGGCCCTCCAGGTTCCGATATTCAGAGGATGACGTGGCCACCTACGTGGTGCAGCTGCTGCAAGGCCTGGACTACCTCCACGGCCGTCACGTGCTGCACCTGGACATCAAGCCAGACAACCTGCTGCTGGCCCCCGACAACGCCCTCAAGATTGTGGACTTCGGCAGTGCCCAGCCCTACAACCCCCAGGCTCTGCGGCCCCTGGGCCACCGCACGGGCACACTGGAGTTCATGGGTGAGGGCACCATGCCAGCCAGCGCGGGGGGTCAGGGTACTGCCAAAGGGGCAGCCGCCAGAGCTCCCCCAACTTCACCGATACCTGTGCCATTTATTGGGTTCTTACTGTATGCAAGCAATGAACAAAGTCTTTTCCGTGGTTTTTTTCCATTTATCTTCACATGGCCCTGGAGATTGGCATAACATTACCCCCATTTTACAGATGAGGAAAGAGAGGCAGAATGAGGTTATTTGTCCCATATAAGACAGTTTTAAGTGGTCAAGGCAGGATTTGATGAAGCTGGAAGGATAAGAGAATCAATTATTAATTTATATTAAAAAGGAAAACCAGCTACCATTGAGCTACCTGCTAAATACTTTATGTTAATTATCTCTATCCTTTAGAGTTAGTCTGAAAGCCACACTTTACAAATGAGGAAATGGAGAGCCAGACAGGTTTAGTACATTGCCCAGGATCCTCTAGCTTAGAGGCGCAGGCCTGGGATTGGAGCCAGGCTCATTTCAGAGACTCTCAATCTTTGTGCTGGCCACATTCATTGTGAATGGGCACCCCGCATCAGTGATCCGAGGGAGCCAGCAGCTCTGCAGGCCTGGTCACCCCCACCATTCAGTGCCTGGGCTGACGCCTCAGGTGCCCCACATCTCCCCCGGAGGCCACCCCGACTTCCATCCTGGCTGCTGTCATCCGGGGCCTGCTGCTCTGGTCAGACCCGTGGCCTGGTGACCTGGGCATTATCCTGCTCCTCAAGCCCCCAGTGGCCTCCCCAGCCTTTTCCCCACTTCCCTGTCACCAGGAAACTGGTTGATCTCGCCCTCTGTCTCCTGTCAGCTCCTGAGATGGTGAAGGGAGACCCCATCGGCTCTGCCACAGACCTCTGGGGAGCGGGTGTGCTCACTTACATCATGTGAGTGCCCCCAGGACCCACTTCTGCCTGTACCCTCTCCCCCCTCCCCACCTCCCCAGCACATGTGAATGTGCACAAGTGCATGCATGCACACATGTGTGCGCAGGTTCCCGGAGTCCTGTCCCTGAGTGCTGTGCCTCTTAGAACCCGCACACTAATGTCCCCGTGGACCTATGAGTTGACCCTCCATTCACACGTGTCACCTGCACTGTCTCTGCCACAGGCTCAGTGGACACTCCCCGTTCTATGAGCCAGACCCCCAGGAAACGGAAGCTCGTATTGTGGGGGGCCGCTTTGATGCCTTCCAGTTGTATCCCAACACCTCCCAAAGCGCCACCCTCTTCTTGCGTAAGGTCCTCTCAGTACATCCCTGGTGAGTGGGTCCCACACCTGAAAACCCCCCAGCATTGCCTGTCCCTGGCCTTGGGCTGCTCTGGCCCAGCCCATGCATAGGATCCCCCAAACTCTTCCCCTGCCCCCAATAATAATATACTATTTCTACTACTACTACTAAATGGTTGTACTATCCACCATTTAAAACCTGTAACAGCCCTATAACATAAACAGAATCACTGTCCCCACTCCAGAGATTGGGAAACTGAGCCCCAGGGCTGCCCGGAGTCATTCACTAGGGGTGACTCCCAGACTGGGGCCCGGGTATATGGGAGCACAGAGCCCCGCCCCGCTCCAGGCATCCCTCCAGGCTCACTGTCTGGCTGGGCGCGGCAGGAGCCGGCCCTCCCTGCAGGACTGCCTGGCTCACCCGTGGCTGCAGGACGCCTACCTGATGAAGCTGCGCCGCCAGACGCTCACCTTCACCACCAGCCGGCTCAAGGAGTTCCTGGGTGAGCAGCGGCGTCGCAGGGCCGAGGCCGCCACCCGTCACAAGGTGCTGCTCCGCTCCTACCCAGGCAGCCCCTAGTGGCTCGGACCACAGCCTGGCCCCGGGCTTCCACTCGGGGCTCCCGCTGATGCGGCGGGACATTCCAGGGCCCACGCTGAGCCAGGTGGGCTCAGGGCTTCAGACACCACCAGCAGCAACATCCAGCGGGCTGTTACCTCATGGACCTGTGGGGACAGAGGCCCTGGGCTTCGGCCAGTGCCACCAGGCCAGAGCCAGAGCTAGAGACTCATTGGCCGGGCTGGGTGGAGTCGGGAGCAGGAAAAGGGGCAAAAATAGAATGGGGAAGTGAGAGAAAGGGACGGGAGACTCTAGGAAGGTTCTGGGGGTGGGGGCCAGTGCATCTGGGGGAGAACCCACTGAGAAGGGTGTGAGTGGCTGAAGAGGTGGAAAAGGAAGGAGCCCAGGGTGTCAAGGCCATGGGCTGGAAGTGAGTGTCAGTAAAGCAGGGACAGGACGTGAAGACAATGTCAGGGTGCCAGAGGCGGCATGTGAGAGAGGGCAGCGAGGTGGGGGAGGGAGAGCAGAGAGGACTCAGGTGGAGATGGGGTGGGCCAGTGGCCAGCGTCCCGGAGGAAGAAGTGTGGATGGCTGGAGGCGGAAAGCAGTGATCACTCAGGCCGGCGCTCCTGTCGCCCCAGTGGATGCAGCTCTGGCCTTTGTGCTGGCCCGAGGATGTCCCCACTGGCCCTCCGTGGCCTTCGCCTTTCTTCCCATTCATATTTATTTATTTATTGACTTTTATGAAGTTTCCCTTCCATCCAATCCTAATTGCTCATGTTGTCCTGACCATCCCCCCAGCCATCCAGCTGTCTGTGCAGCTGTCTGTCTGTCTGTCTCACAAGGAAAATAAAAACAGCAAGCAGCAAGACCTATGTGTGGTCTGTGGGGAGAGATGGCTGGGGAGTGCAGGGTGCTGGAATAGGAGTAGTTCAGCCTTCTCTGAGCCAATGAGAGCCCAGGTATACCAGCTAGCACCTTCAGACCTTCCTCCTCCCCCCCTGACCCTCCTGGCCCCTTACCACTCCCTTATTCCTAGAGGGAGGAGATACTGCTGTCTGCTTCTCCCTCTGAAGTTTCTAGAATCCTGGCAGGACCCCTGAATCCCCACCGCCACCCACTAACCAGCCTCTGGTAGTCCCTACCTCTTCTCACACACTCCATCATCACATCTTGGAGGATGCTAGGCTCTGAAATGGACTGGCCCCCACTCCAGTCCTGGCTCCACCTCTTTCCCCAGTACTTTCTCAGCTCTTGTCCTGACCCCCGCAGCAGAGGGGTTTCAGCATGATTACCTGTGAGAGCAGGCGGTGTGATGAGCTGCAGAGGAGACCAGGACAAGCCCAGGCCCCTGCTCTCAGTGTTAGAGCCCCAGCCAGGGCAGCTGTGAGTTCTCTGGTCAGCATGTCTGCTCTGATGGTGCCCCAGGCAAGCATTTTCCTAGGCCCCAGGGACATTCAGCTGGGACCTTCTTACTGATCCCCACGGCAAGCTAGAGGGTCAGCTGGGTGTGAAGGTGCCTTGACTCTAGCTGCAGTGCCACAGAACGGTGCCTGGGTTCTAGAACTGAGCTGCCTTGTCTGGAGGTAGGGAGAGGGGGAGGGGAGCGCTAGTTCTCCTTGGGCCCAGAAGGACTGTCCTCCCCCTTCACTCCTTGAAAAGTCTGTTCTTGACAAAGTGACAAGAATAAAGCCTCCACCATGAGCAGAGAGAGCTGGCGCTGGTGTGCTGCTGATTGAGTTTGAGGGCTCCTTGGCTGGAGCCCAAACAACTCTCTGCCCAGCCCAGCCCAGCCTCTCTGGCTTCTCAGGATCTTAGGGAAGAGTCAATCCCCATCATCATAAAATAACAAGATGTTGCCCTGGCCAGGTAGCTCAGTTTGATACGCCAAGGTTTTGGGTTCGATCTCTGGTCAGGGCACATACAAGAATCAGCCAATGAATGCATAAATAAGTGGAACAACAAATCGATGTTTCTCTCTTTCAGAGCAATACATAGAAAAAAATATTAAATGTTATAAAATAATAGGAAGTTAAAGCAGGTGGAAGGGACCAGACATATCCCTTGCTCAACTGTCATTTTAGTGATGAAAATACAGTTTGCCCGCAAGAATCTGTAACCCCCTACTCACTGCAAATGGTTTCATATAAAAATAAGATACCTGAATTCATATCTTGATAAATGGTAAAATTCTTCTCATCCCCCCACTGATCTTGAGCTCTTCCCATCGCCATTGGAAATGGCATGTGAACTGCTTGCTCCAAACCCGGAGAAGCAGAGGTAATTTATGTCAGCAGAGCTGTGTCAAAATTGCTCTGATCAAAAGGTGACCGTGCTCCATACCTGGGAGTGCAGTTACAGTGAATGGAAGCAATTCTCTACCTGGCCTGGGCAGACTGGACTCCAGGCATGTCCCAGGGCAGCTAAACTGATCCCTTCACCCCCACATCACCTTTGCCCCCACATGGGCTTGGGACGGCCTAAAGTCACTGAGTCAGTATTAGTGTCAATCTCCAGGGACAGTGCAGCCTAGCCACACCCTACCATCTCACCTGGAGGAGAGTGAGTGGAGATGGAGGTGGTAGGAAGGGATGCTGTTCTCAAAAATCTTTTCGGTCCGCTCTAGGTTTATCTCAGCTTACCGCCAGGGGGCACAGTGCGGAAATGACAACCTTAGACTCTGGGTTTGGGGGGGGGGGGGGGACACGCAGCGGTACGAAGGGAGGTAAGGCGCTTCCGATTGGTCCTGACAGCCACGTGGCTCTCTCATAATTGGCTGGCTGTCCAGTTAAGTCCTCCGCTACTCTGGCTTCATTCAGGGACACCCCCATAAACACTCTCACCCCCTAAACCTTATGTGTTTTGGGAAGGGCACATTGTCCCATTGTCTGGGGACTAACTTGAGTGTAAGGTTGCCCCAGCAGGAAGCTGAATACCCTGTCGGGTTGGGGCCTCGTCTGCTCCTTGCTACAGTGGGATGGATACCACCTGCCTTCAGAGGAGATGGGGCCGTGTCCAGCTGACCAGCTGTCCAGGTGCTGACGCGCTGTGCATCCCAGAGTTGCTCGAGTTTCCCCCACCCTCCCTATCCCCCGGCCTGTCCCAGAGGCTGAGCCAGCATCCCAGGCATCCTCGGGCTAAATAAGGAGCCTGCTTAGGTCAGGGGGCGAGGGCTGGAGTCCCCGGGGGCTTGGGGCAATCACGCCAAACAAGGCAAGGAGGGGAGTGATGTATAAAACCAGGGCCCAGGGCGGAGCACCTGCCCACGACCCTACTGTGCCATCCGGAAGGGCTCCCTACCGCCTGCTACCCAGCTAGTTGGACTCAAGTCCCGAAGTCGAAGCCCTCCACCCCCACGGTGAGTCCCGATCCTCAGACCAGCCCAAGACACTTCCATCCAGGGGATATTTTGAATCCAAAGGGCAAAGGCTGAAGGTCGCAGTTTCTGTGTCAGCCTAGACCCCCATGCTTGTTCTCTGCTCCCCAGACGTCCAAAGCAGCTCCCGCCAAAAAAGCCGGTGGCTACGGCCCCGCCTCCGGGATGTACCCTGGATATCAACAACCCCCAGGTCCAGAAAGCCGCCATTCGCATTCAGGCCTCTTACAGGGCCCCAGGTGAGGGGGAACTCTGGAGCCCTCTGAAGGAAGGAAACTGGGGCTGCAGAAATCGCATTGCTGCATTGGGGAAAGGCGGTACTGAGCACAGTGCCATGAACTGCTAGGGTCACCGGACTTAAGGGGAGAGCAGTTACTGAGGTGTAGAAGAGTGACCGACAAGAGTAGATCATTTTATTAGGGTAACGATTCAGGTCCGGCCCCCCCTCCCCATTCCCTGTGTTTAAGGGTCTCTAGTGGGCCGAGAGGGCGGACAGAGGGCGGTGTGCGGGCAGACAAGGCTGCCGGCGGGTTGGAACAGTGTCATGGGAGCTCTGGGCCCTGACCCTGCCGGCGGGTAGGTCCCGGAAGGAGCTGCTGGAGAAGGGGCCGCCGCGAGTGCAGGAGCCACTGAAGGACGTGGTGCTGATCGAGGGCAGCGCGGCCAAGCTGACCTACCGCATTTCGGCTTTCCCGGACCCATTCATCCACTGGAGAAAGGATGGCAAGGAGCTGCGCGACGGGCCCAAGCATCGCTACGTCTTTGGGGACCCTGACGTAGTCGCCCTGATGGTGCGTGATGGCGAGCTGGCGGACTGGGGCCAGTACAGCATCAACATAACCAACCCCTTCGGCCAGTGCTCCGACTCTGCGTGGATCCTTGTAGAAGGTATGCACGCTTCCGGTGCAATGTCTCGGCGCAGAGCGGCCCTACCCCGCGGACGTCCGCAGCCGGGTTTATCGCGGGGCCTACCTGAGTCCGTGTGGAGATGTGGCCCGCGCAGCCCCTGGCAGAGTGCAAGGCACAGAGCAGGGCGCAGCGCCGCACGGGCTGAGTAGTTCTTCCCTACCTTGAGAACCCGCCCCACCCAGGCTAAGAAGTCCGCTATGGATTTCAGTCACTGGACTTCAGGGCCCCAAGGTCACAGCGATCCAGAGGCGGAGCCAGGGTTAGAGAGAGCCCTGGTCTTCTGGCGCCCTTGTCTTCCATGGCAATTTCCAATACCCAGAACTATCTTTCAAGGTACCCCCAGATGTGTGAACATTCCTGAGCTTTCACAAATAGTATCTCTCTTTCTTGAAAAATTGATTGATTTTAGAGCGAGCCGAAGGGAGAGACAGGCATTGATTTGTTGTTCCATTTATTAATGCATTTTTGGGTTGATTCTCGTATGTGCCCTGATCAGAAATTGAACCCACAACTTTGATGTATATGGACGATGTTCTAATCAACTGAACTACGGGGGAAAGGTCATAGTATCTTTCGACCTCCATTCAAATCTAAAAAGTAGGAGGGGCAGGTATTAGTCTCCTTTAACAGCTGAGTTACTGAAGCCCTAGAGAAGCTGAAGACTTGCCCAAGGTACCAGTGCAAGTTAAAATCCACCTCGTATTTAGGGCCGAGTATTAGCTGGGAGGGTGATGCCTGCCTCTTTTAGGTCGCCGCTTACTGGGTCGCATTTCCTTTCTCTTCCTCTAGTCCCGGCGAAAATTCAGAAAGGACCGGGTAACACCAAGGTGCGCAAAGGCGCCATGGTGAGGCTGACTGCGGAGATCCTGGGCGAGCCTGACGTGGGCTGGACCAAGGACGAGCAGGACATCAACGAGGATGACAGGCGAGGGCGGGGACCTGGCGCAGGAGCCTGGGCTGGGTGGGGCCCAGAAAACCCGCGGGAGTGGGACGAGGGCGGGGAACTGGGAAGCAAAGAACAGAGCTGGCTAAGTAGCTGGGCCCTTGGAGCACGTAAATTGTCCTGCAGCCCCGCCCCACGTCTCCTTCCCCCGCAGAGTGTTCTTCGAGATTGTTAGTACCACCACCGCGCTGACCATCCGCCGGGCCACACCCCAGGACAGTGGCAAGTACGAGGTGTGCGTGAAGAACTGCCTGGCATGGACCAGAGCTTTGCTTGTTTGGATGTGGCCTGAAAGGGGCCCTCGGAACTTTTGCTCTGTTTCCAAGCCCAGGGATGGGTGTCACCAACATCCCCCCTCTACCTTGCTTAATAAAGCTGCTCCCTCTGACCCTTCGCGTCTATTCTCTTCTTCTGAGTCGCTGTTCCCACTCCCCGGCACCCACACACCAAAATCACAAAATGTTGGCGTCGACGGGAAGTTTGGAGAGTGCCTAGTCCAGTGCCTTATTTTACACACAGTAAATACGAGATAGGCTTCTCTCACGGTTGGAAGGTCCTTCAGTTACAGTGGGAGGGGCAGAGGCGTCTATGACTCCGCCTTCTGTTCTTCTGTATGCCTCAAGCCTCACCCTCTTGTGAGGGGTTTGCACGCTGGACAAGTCCACTTCAAGGTTGACCACACCCCCCGCCTGTCTCCAGCCTCGCTTGTCTCTGAGACCTTGTCTACTTTAGCTGCTACCCCTGGACCCACTTCCAGACAACTCCTGGTCCCAATCCCGGTTCCGGCCTCTGCTTCTCAGGCTCCACCCTCCTCATTTAAACCCTCCCCTTCAATCCCTTGGCCACGCCCCCAGGGTCCCCCACAAGTTCCTCCTCTCAGTTACAAGCTGGGGGAGGAACTTAAGAACTACAATTCCCGGCAGACTTTGCGAAATTCTCGCGAGTTTCGAGAAGACACGTGCACGGAAGGAGCAAGCAGTAGCTGGTGGCTGAGCTGAAGTAAAGGGGGCTAGTGGTAAAAGAATTTGATGGAGGGGTGGCGAAACGGGTGGAGTGTAGGGAACCGTCCCTAGACGGAGGGCGGCTCGGAGGTTCCGGCTGGCTCTGCGCACGTCGGGTGCTGTGCTGGTCCTGCAACCCCTGGATACCGTTAGGGTTTATTAGACAGAATCAGTTGTGAGGTTCATAGAGTCAGCAGTCAGCCACCTGAATCCAAAGATTCAGCACTTGTCAGTATTGGGACTCAGAGGATTGGTATCCAGTGTTTGGGATGCCAAGGGAACCTATCTTTTGATTCTGGGTTCATCATCTAGAAGTTAGTTTTAGGATTTAGGTTCAACATATTTCTAGGGTTTGGATTTGTCAAATGCAGATCAATGTTAGTTTAATACTTGAAGTTCACTCTTAGGACTGTAGTTAAATATGTGGGGCTCACTCAGGATTTGAGGTTCAATATCAGGGTTCACTGTTGTGATTAATAACTAGAGTGAGGATGGACCAATTGGGGAATCAATGGTTTGGGGTTTCGGTTTTTTAAGATTTGGGGTGTGAGAAGGAAGTCTATTGCTGAGTTTCTGAGCTTGCTGGGTTTGTGGCCAGAAGGAAGTCTGTCAGGGATGAATTGCCGCATGTCAATTTCAGAATTTGGGAAGGTTCACTGTGGGGTTTGAAGGCCGACTGGAATTAGATTGGGATGTGTGAGATTTGTGTGGTGGTGTGCCTAGGGAAGAACTATATTGAATTTTGGATTTACATCCTGAGAGTGAGAGGGCTCTTGCTATTTTGGGTTTAGGGTTTGGTTGGGGTATGAGTGGGATTCCTGGGTTGGGGTGTGAGATATGAGCCTGACTTGTCTGGGATTTGAGGTTTAGGGAGCAGCTGCTGCCATGCTTAAAGCTGTGATCCTGATTGGAGGCCCTCAAAAGGGTGAGGAACCAGGGAAATGGGGGGAGGAGGTTGGGCTGGAGTGGTTGGTGGGGTGGGGGCAGAGGGAGGCAGGAAGCTGAAACATGCTTCTCTTTCCTCTCTCAGGGACTCGCTTCAGGCCTTTGTCTTTTGAGGTGCCCAAACCCCTGTTTCCAGTGGCAGGGGTCCCTATGATCCAGCACCACATTGAGGCCTGTGCCCAGGTAACCCAAGAGGCTCCCCTCTCGCCCTTCGCTTTCTGCTCACCTCCTTCATGCCGTATTCCCTCCTTTTCTAGCCATCACCCTTTCCCACCAGATGTAACTCCAGGGACCACCATTTACAAATGACAGTGTTAACGCCCCTCCCCCCAAGTTGTGCACTGCAGCTGTCCTGCTGTCCCCTCCTAATCTAGTCCGTCATCTGGTCTCTTCTTGCTCAGATTTCACTCCTATATGTAAAGCATGGAATGTGAGATTAGGCAGGAATCTTAGAGACAATTTAAGCCGTAGCATGGGAAACCTCAATGATAACAAAGCACGGAATCATACTATCCTTGCTCACTATGGAGCTAATTTCTTTATTGCTTTTGGTATTGGGACTAGCAAGGTTTTGATTTGAGTCCAGTCTCTGCCCACTAAAAGGAATTGAGCAAATTCTCACCCATTCTCAGCTTTAGTTTCCTTATTTGTAAAGTGGGGGTGATTAGATCTATTTTGTGGGGTTGTGAAGCTTAGAGATGATATTTGCAAAGTAACTAGTACAATGTAGGCACTTGATACATGGTATCCTTACCTCATGCTGATCTCAAGCTCATATTGACAGATAATAAATATGCGGGAAATGAGTGGATTATCCTTTAATATAGTTTGGTATACAAAATCTTTCCTAGGGTGAGCTTCAGTTTAGATATGGGGGTAGGGGGGGGTGGGTAGGCCAAAAAGTTCATTTGTTTTTTTTCCGTAAGATGGCTGTAGTAGTGCTTCATTGTCTTTAACTTAATACAAAACAGTTTTCTTAGATTGTATTGAGAACTGCCATATCAATGTCATTTAAAAAGAAATCAAAATTGGTGAATTTTTGTGTAGCTAGTTTAATATTAAAGATGGAAGAAAATACACAACATTTTCAGCATATTATGCTTTATTATTTCAAGAAAGGTAAAAACACAACTGAAACACAAAAAAAAGATTTGTGTAGTATATGGAGAAGGTGCTAAGACTGACTGAATGTGTCAAAAGTGGTTTGCGCTCTGGCCTGGGTAGCTCAGTTGGTTAGAGTGTTGTCCGGATACACCAAGGTTGCAGGTTCAATCCCTGGTCAGGGCACATACAAGAGTCGGTCAATGAATGAATAAATAAGTGGAACAACAAGCCTCCCCCCCCCCAAAAAAAAATCAGTAAATAAAAAAAATTTTTAGAAGTGGTTTGCGAAGTTTTGTGCTGGAGATTTCTTGCTGGACGATGCTCCACAGTTGGGTAGACCAGTTGAAGTTGATAGCGATCAAATCAAGACATTAATTGAGAATAATCGCCATGCCATATGAGAGATAGCTGGCATACTCAAAACATCCAAATCAATAAAGTTATTGGTGAAAATGAAAAATGTGTCTTTTATTTTACAGAAAAAAAAAAATAAACGGACTTTTTGGCCAACCTAATGGAATAATAAAGGATTAAAAGATCAGGGACTGAGACTTTCTAACTCTATCATTTTCTAGAGAAGATATCAGACCAGCATAGTAAAATGAGTGCCCAGGGCCACAGCTGAGACTAAAACTGTGGTTTCTGGATTTGGGGCCAGTATCAGGGATTACTCCCTCCTGTCATTCCTTCCTATAAGATGTTATTTTTCTCTTAACCTCTTCCCTTGTCCTCAGGTCCCTGGGATGCAGGAGATTCTGCTCATTGGCTTCTACCAACCTGATGAGCCGCTTACCCGGTTTTTAGAAGCTGCCCAGCAAGAGTTTAACCTTCCAGTCAGGTCGGGTGTTTGTGCGCATGTGCTGCGTGGGGGTAGGGGAGCCATAGGCTTCTGAGTTCTCTGAGTCCTGGGGAGTGGGCTGAACATTTGCCAGAAGTCACCCTCACACACTTGGGGGTCTCTTACTTGGGCATTCCTCAATCTGTGTGTATTGAGTCTCTGTGGGCCTTGGGTGGGCGTATCCTGGGGACAGGAGGGGTCTGTTCCCAGGCTCAAGGTATCTGTCTCCTCTGATCTCACTGAGCTGGCTCTGGGGTCCCTGGGGACAGGTACCTACAGGAATTTGCCCCTCTGGGCACAGGAGGTGGTCTCTACCATTTCCGGGACCAGATCCTGGCCGGGGGCCCTGAGGCCTTCTTCGTGCTCAACGCTGACGTTTGCTCCGACTTCCCCTTGAACGCTATGCTGGCTGCCCACAGACACCAGCCTCGCCCTTTCTTGCTCCTGGGCACCACGGTGAGGGACACTGGAGGGCTGGAGGGTGTCAAGGGGGTGATCCGGAGAGGTTCCTGGAATGCAGGGTATTGGGGGGGCAGGGACAGCCCAGGGAGTTACAGTGGGAATGGGCGTCAGGAGGCAGGGGTGCTAGAAACCGCAGCAGTAAGGGAGGTGGTGGTGGAGAGAGCCCCTGAGCCCTTTGGCTGCTTAGAAGAAGGGCGAAGGGTGGCAGCTGTCAGTTCTTACCCCAGCTGAATGCTTGTCAGTGGCAGAGCTGCATGCCAGGTGCTATGGGGAGGGACACAAGAAAGAGAAAATGGATCTTGCTGTCCTGGAGCAGGCTGGTCACCATCTCAGTGTGTCTGTCTTTCAGGCTAACAGGACACAGTCCCTCAACTATGGCTGCATCGTAGAGAACCCACAGACACATGAGGTAAGAGCAGAGAGGAAGCTGGCTGGGTGCCTATTCTGTGTATCCTCCTTCTCCCACCGCTCAGCCTCTAGAATACTCTGGAGCCCTATGGGGTGGGCCCCAGTCTTGTGAAACAGATGGGACACACCTTCAGTTGTTCCTCTTTTTCCCTTTAAGACTGGTGAGGCCTGGCTGGTGTGGCTCAGTGGATTAAGTGCCGGCCTGTGAACCAAAGGTTTGCTGGTTCGATACCCAGTCAGGGCATGTGCTTAGGTAGTGAGCCAGGTCCCCAGTTGGGGGTGTCTCAGAGGGAACCACACATTGATGTTTCTCTTTCTCCCTCCCTTCCCGTCTCTCTAAAAATAAATAAGTAAAATCTTTTTAAAAAAAGAAAAAGAAAAAGAAAGACTGGTGAAGAGATAGCAGGTAAATGCCACAGTGCAGTGTTCCAATAGACAGGGTGCTGTGGCAACACAAAAGGGGGCCCAACCCAGCCCACCAGGGTGAGGGTAGGGAGGACTCCCTGGAGGAGATGAGGTCTGAACTGTGTTACATTTGCCAACATGAAGAGACAGGCATTGCAGGTAGTGAGAATGATATATGCAAAGGCACAGAGACAGGGAACAACATGATGCCTCCAGAATTATGGAGGTAGGAGCATAATCAGTAAGGCTGGGGATGGGTAGGGACCTCTGTCCTGTCTCTGAAAAACTCTGCTCTGGAGTCTAACTGACTTTCATGCACCCCTTTTGTTTGTTCAAGTTTTAGCATTAAAGATACACATGAACATACACATACCCACACATAAAGTTTTAAGTTAGGCACCAGCTAGGTGTGAGAGAAACAGAACCCAAAAGACACAGTCCCTGCCTCTCAGAAGCCCTCAGTCTGGTGGGAGACAGTCAAAAACCAACCACTGCCAATGACAGCAGCGCCACTCTGGGTGAGATGTGGCCAGAACTGAGACGCTAACTGTGGGGCAGACGAGAGACTACTTAGAGAGGGAGCGACAGTGCCAGGTGGGGGGTTTGCAAGCGAAGTTTTCCAGGTGAAGAGCTAGTGAAGGGCATTCGGCAAGGCACCAGCACGCAAAGGCATGGAGTTGTGTTCTGGGAGCAGTGGGAGGCGGGGAGGATCAGGAGGGAGAAGGCATACGGTTTGGACTTGTCTTGAAGGTGAAGTTGAAGGGCAGTGACAAGATGTGCTCTGCAGTTTTAGGAAGACCTCCGTGGCCACAAGGAAGACCGGGAAATTTAGAGGGTCTATGGGGTTGGTGGCCCTGACCCTAGCCCACCCTTTCCTCAGGTCCTGCACTATGTGGAGAAACCCAGCACGTTCGTTAGTGACATCATCAACTGTGGCATCTACCTCTTCTCCCCGGAAGCCCTGAAGCCCCTTCGGGATGTCTTCCAGCGTAATCAGCAGGATGGGCAACTGTGAGGCAGACCCCATGGCCCTGTAACCCCAAGTACCCTGAGTCACAGCTCCTGCCCCACCCCCGGTCTCTGCTGGCTCTGTCTCAACCTGCTCACCTCCCTCCTTTCTCTCTTCCACTTGTCATCTCCCGCTGAGCCTCCCCAGTCCCTCCCCTTCTAACCTCATTCTGTCCCTCTTCCTTATCCAGCCCAGTTCCTCCTCTTTCACCACCTGCCCACTCCCCTTCTGGTCCGTTTCTTTCAAGCCCTGAGTGTCCCAGAGATGTCTTTCAGAACAGACGGGACACACACACTTGGGCGCACACACGCTCAGGCCGAGGAAGCTCACCATCCTGGGGCGCCCGCTAGATCTGGGAATGGTCCCCTTCTATGGCTCCCCTGCCTTCTTTCCCTCCTGCCTCCTTCCCTCGGTGCCATCTTTTCACTCCCACGCACATCTCTGCTTCTCTCTCCATCTCTCCTGGCCTGTTTCTGCTGAACTGGCATCTCTACCATCTCTCTCTCCATCTCTTTCTGTGACTGTCTCTGCCCTCACCAGCTGCCTTCCTCCTGGGTGAGTGTGTCTGTGTTTCATTCCATCCAGTGAGAGGGAGGGACCAGAGGTGGGGTTCAGAGGTGTGGATGGGAGGAGAATGAGATAATTGGACGAAGCCAAGTCTGGTCGAGCTCCTTCTGGACATAGGGCTGGGTGGGCAGCAGGTTTATGCCTGGGGCTCCCCTGTGATAAACATCCCCACCCCCACCCCAGCTGGGAGAGTAAGGGGCTGATGTACGTAAGTGGTGGGAGAGCTTTCTGGGACATGAGCATCTCTTTGGAGAGGATCTGACCAGACCTTTCACGGTGGTGGGGGTTCCCTTTGATGCCCATCCCTAAGAGACCATGTTGACCCCCTAGTTGGGCTCAGTTGGAGAACTGATGCCAGCATCCCATCCCCTCTGCCAGGGAGGACTCTTCAGGCCTGTGGCGGGGGGCAGGCACCATCCGCCTGGAGCAGGATGTGTTCTCAGCCCTGGCCGGACAGGGCCAGATCTACGTGCACCTCAATGATGGCATCTGGAGCCAGATCAAGTCCGCAGGGTATGGGAGAGGCCTCTGAAGGGGTGGCTGAGGGTTGAAGCTTCAGGATGGGGGGCACAGGGCCTGTGGGCCCCTGAGCCCCTGCTCTGCTTTGTGGCCCCCAGCTCAGCACTCTATGCCTCCCGCCTCTATCTGGGCCAATACCAGCTCACTCACCCAGAACGCCTGGCCAAGCACATCCCAGGGGGGCCACACATCCGAGGTACCCCCCTGCCCCAATTCTTAACCGCTGACCCCGACCCCAGCCCCTCTGCCCTTGGAGCTGTGACTCCTGATCTCAGCACGCAGAGGGGAAATCTCAATCCCAGCCCTCCCTGAACCAGAGCTGGTTTGGGGTATTTGTCTCCAGGTCCTCTCTTCTGCTTCTAGGAAACGTTTACATCCACCCAACGGCTAAGGTGGCCCCGACAGCTGTGGTAAGCCAGGCCAGGGAGAGGAAGGTGGGTGGGATGGCGCGGGCATCCCCTGAGCTTCGAGTACAGGTCTCTTTGCTTTGTCACAGCCTTTCCTATGGCCCCAGAGGGGGGTGGATTTGGGGTCTTCCAAGCCCTTCCAAGGCTTATGGCATATGTTCCTTTCCACAGCTGGGTCCCAATGTCTCCATCGGGGAGGGCGTAACTGTAGGCGAGGGTGTGCGGCTCCGAGAGAGCATTGTCCTCCACGGAGCCACGCTGCAGGTAGGCGCCTCAGCAGGTGCAGCAGGGCCTGGGACCCCAAGGGGCTGGGGGTGGGGGGAACCCCCTGGGCTCTGCATCTGGTCCCTTCTCACCTTTTCAACTCACACTCTCCTGTTTGACAGGAGCACACGTGTGTTCTACACAGCATTGTGGGCTGGGGAAGCACTGTGGGCCGCTGGTCCCGCGTGGAAGGTACCCCCAATGACCCCAATCCCAATGACCCCCGAGCTCACATGGACAGTGAGAGCCTCTTCAAGGATGGGAAGCTGCTGCCGGCCATCACCATCCTGGGTATGGCTTCCCAGGGGATTTAGGGCTGTGACAATCCTCCACAGGGGATAGGTGGGCTCTGTGGGGAGAATTTGCACGCACACATGTTTGTTTTCCTTTAGCAAACATTTACCAAGTGCCTGCTGTGTGCCAGGCCCTGTGTGAGTCACTGGGGGCATGAGGCCAGGGCACAGATGGGCAGGGAGGGATCCCTCCTGCTGGCGGTGGCCCCGAGGTCCTTGCCCCGGGCCTCCCCTCCCCATGGCCCCCTCTCATGTCCTCGTCCATGCTGCAGGCTGCCGCGTCCGGATCCCTGCTGAGGTGCTCATCCTGAACTCGATTGTTCTGCCACACAAGGAGCTGAGCCGAAGCTTTACCAACCAGATCATCCTATGAGGGGGGCTGTCAGAGCCCCCCCCCCCCTCAACTCTTACCCCTCCAGCTTCTGTCCAGAAAGGACCTGGGGAAGCCAGGCAGGTCTTCACAGACTAGGAGCAATGTGGGTGGGCAGAGAACTGCTGGCCTCCCTCCCCACTCCCTAATAAACCCCAGGAACCTTGGAGCCAGTGCGGACTCAGCTTGTGCCTGGACGGGGCTGGGGGTGGAAGCGGGGCAGCTGAGTCAGGCCCCCCCACATTAGCATTTAAATTGGAGTCGTTGCTGCGGGCTCATGAATAATGAATCTGGAGCCCTGGTAAATTGCCCCCTCCCACTGCCTCAGCTTCGGTGCTGCCGCTCCGGAGTAAGGCCCTCAAGGCTCCCAGCCTGGCGGCCCCGCCTGCAACCCTACCCTGATGCTGCCTGCCTGCCCGCCCGCGCCTCCCGGTTCCTCTTCACTGGGCCTGGCTCAGGCCCCAGAGTGGAGGGCTTTCAAAGGGAATGGTGAAGGATTTCGGTTGGGCAGAGGGTTACGGGCGGCAGGCACAGGGACTGGGAGCAGAGGCTCGAGATTGGATCACCCGCGCGTCCTGTCGTCAGCTCCTGCCAAGCCCCAGCCCAGGCCTGTGCTCTGCTTTGCCAGCTTTGTCCGTTCCTACCCAGCTTTTGGCAGGGCGGGGGTTCCTCTCGCCCACCGAAGGTTTGGTGTCTATCTTCTCGTCCCCTGGCAGACTGGGTGGGCCTAGCTGGTGCCTTTCCTTCTGTCATCACAGTAGGCAGCGCTGCTCTGGGATGGGAGGATACCTGGCCACCTCCCACCACTGTGGCTTTGCCCTTCAGGAGGTCCCAGTATTCCACTCCACATTCCTGAAACCCCAGAGAAACCCAGCTTCGCTCCTGTTTGCCCATGACCCCCACTTGCCCCTCTGGGTGCCACCCCCTTCCCCAGCTGTGGGTGCAGAGCTTAGTTGCCAGATGAGCTGGTAATGATCGTAATCTGCTAATTGAGAGGAATCTAATTACCCGAAGAGAATGGGGGGGCAAGGCGTGGGTGGGAGGGAGGGGGTCCTGGCAGCAGGCAGGGGTGGCAGGCAGCAGGGTGCTGGGCCTTGTTATCAGCACCAGGGTCTGGGACAGAGCCCAGGATTTCATTGCTTCCTAGCCCGTGGTTAGGAAGATGAGCTTGTTGGGGAGCTGGGCCGAGGGTGACGTGGGGCTTGGGCTAGAATGTGACCCCCCCCCCCAGGCCCTGCACACTATGTGTGAGAGCACCTGTGAAATGACCCAGGGTTTTAGCAGCCCTGACCTCCAACCTGCCTTGACTCAGCTCCTTCCCATTTCCTCAGATCCCCTGTCCAACCCAGACCTTCCATCATCTCTGCTGGGGTTGGGAAGAGGCTGCAGATGCCTACTCTGGGCCTGGGGTCAGTTCCCTGAGGAAGAGGCGGGGAGAATGGGTGGGCCAGGGTCTGGGTCCCTTCCCTTTCCTCCCCACAGTCCTGACCCTTCTGTTCTGAGTGGTTGGCAGAGGCCATGGCAGCTCCATCATAAATATGATAATTTAATTATTTTCTCAGCAAAACACCGTGAAATCCAATAAGTCTGTGTCAGGCCCTGGCCCTCGGGACCCCCTCCTAGGCCCAGTGGGGGTGGGGACATGGTAGGGAGAGGCACTGGAAGGGGAAAGGGTCAGTGTTCAAAGTGGGAGGGAGCCAGTGAAGCCGAGATCTTTGTGACATGCCCCCCCCCCAGGCTGATGGAGTCACTGTTGTGTGTATACATTCAGGAGGAGGGGGTGACTAAGAAGTTGTAGTACCTCCCCACTCCTCTCCAGCCTTTCTGCCCTGGGAGGGACCTAGATCCCCATCCATCTCTGAGGACACCAGTCAGGGCCCAGGATATGGGAGCCCCCAGCCTCGAGGGGTGAGAGGAAGGAGTCCCCTTCCCTATCTCCCTATCACCTCTGGGACCTTGTCCCTGTAGCAGTAGGAGGGCGCTGGCCCCCTGGAGAGGTTGAGAAGGGAGAACTGAGGGAACTGGGGTGGGAAGTGGGGGATGAGCAGGGGAGGGATGCGGGGGAGGGGTGTGCTCCTGCCATTAGTGCTTTTTTTGGTTTCCATAAAAAGATTATTCTGTAAAATCAGCGAGGGGGAGCGAGCTGGGGGCTGGGGAGGGGGGTGAGTCCCTGGCACCAAGCTGGATGGGGCGACTGGGAAGGAGAGCTGGGGACAGGGACTGAGTGTGGGAAGATTTGGATGGGCTTCAGGAGCCATCCAGGGGGAGAGGCCGAGCTAAGAACACAGATTTCCAGGAGTGGGGCAGGGGACAGGGCCCTCATCTCCTTCCTGCCCCTTTGGTAGGGTTGCCCGGGGCCCTAGTCACACCCCCATCTCCATCCCCTCCCACCCCCACCCTGCCAGCATTTAGCAGCCATTATCGGGGGAGCAGATTGCAGCCCCTTCCCCCTCTCTAGGAAGCAGGCACAGCTGGGGCCCCGCCACATCTGCCACATCAGCACGGAGCACAGCTGGGTGTGCCCAGAGCCATGATCCCCAAAACAAAAAGGGGGGCAAAAAGAGCCCAGACCCCTGAGACAGACACACTGACAGCTCTGCCAACAGACACATACTCCTAGAGGTGAAGCTACACCCACCACCACACAGGCTCCCTCGAGTGCAGGAAGAACTGACAAACACGCAATTACTCTGCCCCACCCGCCACCCCCGCTCCCCTCCCCCCGCCCCCTCCTACTCCTCCTCTTCCTTCCCTCCAAGCTCCCCTCCGTCACCACAGCCACCTCTGCACTGTCCTAGGCCCTCGTTTGGAAAGAGCCGGGGCGTCATGCTCCCCAAACGCACCTTTCAGCCTTCAAAGGGCTGAGCTTGTTAAAGGCTTCCAATTCAAGGCGCGAGCCTGGAGGAGTCACCTGCCCTCCCTCCATGTCCATACCCCTCCCCGCAAAGAAACCCGCTTTGAAACGCTGGTCCATGCCACCCTGGGCGTGATGAGGCTTCCATCCCAGGACCGGCTGGCTGGATACTGGAGACCATTGTTCCCCTTGACCCTGGGCTTCATTGGGCACCTCAAGGGGGCGCTGCACGCCCTCACTCTACTGCCAGGAGCTCAGCGCCTCCCAGGGTTGGCCCCCACCACGGACTCCCACCCGACAATCTACCAGTACCCTACTCACAGTAATGCACCTATTTGCTTAGCTCTACTACCCCTGAGGTGTGCAGGGTATGAGGCTCTCCAGCGGTGGGAAAGACCCCCCTCTGCAGAAGAGATGAGCAGGGGTCCCTTTTATCCTCCCTCTTTCCTAGGCCATCACCTTTTGGCTCCTGATTAAATCTTGCCCTTTTGGCAGCCACTCGTCTCCTTGGTCCTGACGTCTTGCCCTCAACCCTCTCCTCCCCACCTCCCCACCCCGCTTCCGTGTCCCACGCCTCGCCCCCGCCCCCACCCCTCGGAGCTTTAATCCCTGCTGCTGCTGTGCTGCCTTATCTGTTCCCAGCAGCTTTCGCTGCTGCAAAGCCCTCTCCCCCTCCTCTTCTGGATCTTCTCCCCCTTCCTTCCCGGCTCTCTCTTCTCTCTGACCAGCACCTTCCCCCCGTTCTCCCGCCCCCACCCCTAGCCTGTCTCTGCCTCTTAGGCCCCATGACGGCTCCTGGCTGACACCAGATCTGCACCCCGATGCCCTCTCTCCAGCCTTGGCTCCGAGATTGCCAGCTGCACACCCACTGCTACACTGGCCTCTCCCCCCTGCCCCTCCCCCACAAGCCCCACAGACTTGGTCAGAGTCTGTCCAGCCAAGATTTTTCATCTTCTTTCCTTGTCTTCCCTTTCCTGGTCCCCTCAATCTTGGATCTGGTCTCCTTCAGTACCCAGTGACCCACTGTCTCAGCGTGGGCATCCCAAAAGGGGGTCAGGGGTGCCACAGGAGATGGGTCATGGCTGGGCTGGCCCTAGGACGGTGTCTGGAGTGCAGAGTGCTGGTGGACAGTGGGGGCAGGGCCTGGTAGTGGGACGCTAACCCTCCTAAGTCGCCTCAGATCACGTCCGGGCCTCCCCATCCCCCTTCTCTGGGACTCTCATTAACCGCTTCTCCTGCCTCGTCCGAAGCATAAATAACCCAGATAAATCAGCCGCGGCCCGCCCCCCGCCTCTCGGCCCCCGCACAGCCCGTTTGTCACCGCTGCTTGCTCACCAGCCAGGACTGGCCCAATCCCGGCCTCCGCCCCCGCCCCATCCTTGTTCCTTCCCACCCACGTCTGTCCCACACTGGCTCATCCCTTGGTCCACACCAGAGCAGGGTCTGGGACAGATATATGAGTGTCAAGGGTGGCATGGGGGTGTCCTTTGGGGCCAGGAGGAGGCTGGGGACACTAGAATGCTTTCTAGGAGTTTGGGGGTCATGTCATTTATGACTGGGGCCACCCACGCAAGGAGTTGGGCCCACATGTGGTGGGAAGGGGCAAATGCAGCTCAGCTTGAGGGTCTCCCTGTGCTGGGAGAGGAGACAGAGCCCCAGGAGCCCCAATGTAGGAAGGGCCTGGAGATCCCCATGGAGTGCCCCAAGCTGCATCCTGGGAGGTCCCCGGGTTTGCCTCTGGGGCGTTCTGCTCAAATAAAACCTCCTGCCCCCTGCCAGGTACTCTGAATCAGAACCCTTCTGTCCCCACCCCCATGCCCTGCCTTGTCAGATGGTGCAGATGCCACCCTGACCTCACCTCTCAGTCCAGTCCATCTATCGTTCTCTTTCTCTGTCGGGAAGCCTAGTGCATCCCCGGGGGGCTGGGGGGAGGATTGGGCTGGGAACAAATCTGGGGAATGGGGACAACTGGATGACAGAGGACACCTGCCTAAGGTTTTGCAGCCTGACCCAGCAGCCACACCCCACCCCCACCCCGTGGCCCCCTGCAGTGGGCACCCATACTCCCTACTAGAGTCCCCGACAGCTCTTCCCATTTTGATCACACCCAGTTCAGGTTCTGGCCAGCAACACTTGGCCCTGATGCTCACTGCAGGGGACAGCTGGTCCCCTGGGAGTGGGTGGGGGAAGCAGGGAGGGGATGGGAGAGCTTGGGCGCTGGGCTAGGGATGGGGGTGGGGAAGAAGCTGGGCCGGGCCCCAGGGACCAGCTGGGCAATGAGCCGGGGAAGCAGCCAGGAGGCTAAATGAGGGAGATTATCACCCAACTGCAGCCGGGCAGAGAGGGAGGCAGGCAGGGAAGCGGGGAGAGGGAGGGGAGAAAGGACGGGGGGCCAGAGAGAAAGAGGGTGTAGGGGACCAGGGAGAAAACGGGAGACACTGGAGTGGGGGGAAGACCAAAGGCTGTGGGGGGCTCTTACTGAGCATAGCCCAGATTCCTGGGAGTCGGAGACTAGATGGGGACTTGGGAACAATTGGAGACAGCTCTCTGAGGGGCAGTGGTGTGGGGTACATGCTGTTCCATTTCCCTGTAGCCTGGAGCTCCCCATCCTCCCCCCACACCAGGTTATCTCCCAACTTCATTCCCTCTAAAGGCTGAAGGCTTCCTGCAGGCTCTCGGGAGGAAAGAGGGTGTGCTCTTGGCTCATGACAGAAGCCAGTGTGTTGGGGGAAGTATGACCCTGTGATCTCAGTGGATGGCAGGGCAATTTAGAGACATGCGTTGCAGTCCAGGGCAGAAACAAGTACTGGGGAAAGCTTGGGGAGAAGCTCCCCACTTTCTTGACTGAGCCTCAGACGGAAATAACCTTAAAAAGCAATTAAATCACATTTTTTAAAAACCCAGTAAAGGAAAATCAATACTAGGAGAAAGGGGAAGAGAGAGGCTGGGGGAGGACAAAGAGGTGGGCAAGGAAGCACTGGAAGGGTCTAGACTGAAAGTGTAGCCAGGAGGGGGCTTCCAGGAGAGGGGGCAGGGTGCTAACTCAGTTGCTGCTCCCAGTGCCAACCCCACTTACCTGTTGGGGACCCCACTAAGTGCAGTTCCTGGACGCAGGGGTCTTATCTCCCCGGTTTGGGGGAACTGGCTTGTGGGGAAGCCCAGCCATGGGATCCCTGAGGAAGCTTACTTTGATGAGAGGTTAGGGATCACACAACAGGGTGCCACACATGGCCAGGGGCATGCACGTGTGTGTATGTGTGTGTGTGCGTGCACGTGTGGCCCATGCTGGGGTGACCTGTGATGACTGACAGGGCTGACCTGGTCTTGCAGCCAAGGGTGGACAGAGTGGCTCCCTGCCCCTGCTCCCACCCTGCCACCCCCAGGCCCCCCTTCAGGGCTAGGCAGGGGCTGCGACCTGAAGGGCAGGTCTGCCGCCTGACACAGGGAGGGGCGGCCACCGGGCAGCGGGAGCACCTCGGGCTCTAATCCCCAGCAGCTGCAGTTTCCCTCGGATCGATTCCCTTCTCACTTTTTTTTTCAGCTGCTGGTTCCGCGGCTCAGATCGATGGAGCCGCCTCCCCCGCCCCTCTGAGCTTCCTCTCCCTGCTGCTCATTAGCACCCCGATTAATCAGCCCCCCATTTCCTCGAGGGGACAAGTGCTTCCTCCCCCACGCGAGCTCACACTTTCTTAGGGTCCCCCAAAGCCACAAGCTGCTTACTGTGACCACCCCCACCCTGGTGGCACCCAGGGACTTCCTCCTGTCCTGCCAACAGGGACCATCCTGCCGGTGGTAGCAAGCCCACATGCCTGCCTGCCCCCCGCAGGACAGCAGCCACTCAGGGCTCCCCCACCCCACTCTGCAGGAGGACACCCCCTGCGTCTGCTTCTTTAGGATTGCACTCCCACCATTCCAGCCCTGCACATTTCTAATCCCTTCAATACCCCCATTTGGCCTCTCTGCTCCCTGGTCTGTTCACTCAACAGCATCCTCCCCCCACCACCCAGCCTGGCTGTGGCTAGAAATTTGGGAAACATTTGGAGAAGCAAAGTGGCCACAGATGGGCAATTCAGCCAGAGCGCCCTCTGTCCCAGACATTCAGGAGACTCCGTTGGGGGGGTGGGGCAGCCAGTGTCCCCAAAGGGCTGGGTATGGTACATGCAAAAATCAGGAGTAAAGCTCTAAGGAAGCCAAGAATCTTGGTGGCCTCCCTGTGGCTCCCTTGTCTATCCTGCCCTCCTCTGCTCGCCCCTCCCCATTCAAACAAGTGGCTCTCCCAAGGAGTTTCTGGAAGCTGCTGTGAGTGGGGCAGTGGGTGTCAGGTGGAGGCTGGGTGCTGGAGTTGGGAGTAAGGGAGGCCAGGAGCTGGGAGATGGAGTTGGCTGTGACTTCTCCTGGGGTGTGGTCCAGAAAAGTGGCAGAATGAGCTGCGGACTCTGGGAGCAGCACTCTTCCCTGGGTGGCCTGGGAGTGGGGCCATCTGAGCACCCCATGAGTGGCTGGGTAGAGCAAGAGTTTCGGGGCAGATCGATGAGGTCGTAGGCAGGGACCAGGGAATCGCTGTCCTGGGCGGGGGGCTGCCCCCTCCCCTGGCCTGGCTCCTGCCGCCCATGCCGCCGGTGAAACGCTGTTGACATGTCCTGAATTATTAAGCACGGGGTGGGCTCCGGAGCACATGCTGAGCGAAGCGGCTGGGGCTGCGCGGCGTGGCGGAGCAGCTCACTCGCTTGCTCGCAGGGACACACGCAGGGGCTGACAGCTGTGCTGGTGCTGATAAGGGAAGCCACAAGGAGACGATCGAGGAGAGAGACAAGCGGCGGCAGAGGCGGCAGCGGCAGAGGCAGCACCGGGGCTGCGGAGCTGCTCGGAGTGGGAGTGACTCCCCCACCTCAGGCCCCCACCCTGTCCCCAACCTCCTCCAGCTTGCCCTGAGTTTAGAAGAGCAGCCGCTGCCACCACCAACACTCCGGAGGGCACTGGGGGCTGCTGGCCAGGGAGGGACAGGGGCAAGGAGGCTCTGGCCAGTCCCAGCAGCCGGGGACAGATGCCGATCGAGATTGTGTGCAAAATCAAATTTGCAGAGGAGGATGCGAAACCCAAGGAGAAGGAGGCAGGGGATGAGCAGAGCCTCCTGGGGGCTGCGCGGGGGGCAACAGCGCCCCGGGACCTGGCCGCCTTTGCCAGCACGAGCACTCTGCACGGGCTGGGCCGGGCCTGTGGCCCAGGCCCCCATGGGCTTCGTAGAACCCTGTGGGCATTGGCTCTACTCACCTCGCTGTCTGCCTTCCTGTACCAGGCAGCTGGCCTGGCCCGGGGCTACCTAACCTGGCCTCACCTGGTGGCAATGGACCCCGCTGCCCCAGCCCCAGTGGCGGGCTTCCCAGCTGTCACCCTCTGCAACATCAACCGCTTCCGGCATTCGGCACTTAGCGACGCTGACATCTTCCACCTGGCCAATCTGACAGGGCTGCCCCCCAAAGACCGGGATGGGCACCGTGCCGCTGGCTTGCGCTACCCAGAGCCTGACATGGTAGACATCCTCAACCGCACCGGCCACCAGCTTGCTGACATGCTCAAGAGCTGCAACTTCAGTGGGCATCACTGCTCCGCCAGCAACTTCTCTGTGGTGAGTCCTGCCAGCTGGCCCGCCTGGCCTGGGGTGGCCAGAGGCGTGTGGAGGGTGGTGGTGGTGCGTGGGGGCCTCCACAACAGGGTTTCCCTTCCTTCCGCCACCAGAGGCTGGTCTTGAGTCTCCCCCAAGCTTGGTGTTTCCCTCCAGCTCCACAGCGGGGGACACTCGGGGCTTACCCTGGTGCTGCTGCTGCTCCTCTTCTTGGCTCTGCGGCTGCTGCAGTGCCCAGGTCTGGGGCTGGGGTCCTGGAGGGGGCCCAGGGGCCCCAAAGCTGGTCAGCTGGCAGGGAAGCAATGCACCACGCCAAGGCTGGACCAAGTGACCCCACGTTTCTTCTGTGACTTCTGGATTCTTCTCCTCACCAGATAAGGGTGATGGGGAGAGGGTGTTTGGGGCGGGGGGCGGCTCCAGCTGGGGAAAGACTCAGGCTGCTTCCTGGAGAGCTGGCCTGACCGGCAGGCTGGAGAGAGATGATCTCTGTGTACACTGGGTGCCAGTGTCTCCTCTGTCTGTGTGTCTCTCTCACACACCCCCTTTCACAGACATCCTCACACATCCTTCTTTCATGCTGCCCGTCTGGCTTCTCCCACTTTCCAGTCCCTCCCTCCGTTCCCTGATTCCTGCTGCTCCTTTGCCCGGTTCTGACACTGAGAATCACTCATTCACTCTGTTCGCTCTTATGTGTGTGGCTCACCCTCACTGCTGCTCAGCACACCACACACACACACACACACACACACACATATACACACACACACACACACACACACACACACACACACACACACACACCCCTCCATGGCTCCGGGACAGTTTCCTGCGCACTCCCTGTCACGCACACTCAGTGTCCCTGCCACTACACGCACGTGCACACCTGCACACCCACACATCTAGAGAGCTACTTGTCTCCGTGATCACATCCCACTTCTTACTTAGCTGCCAAGGACAGGGTCATGCTGTGGATGCCATGTCCTCTGTGGCAAGCCCCTCATCTATCTCAACCCCTGGTCTCCATGTGGAGACGGCTGCTGCCATGTCTCACAACATGTGTGTGTGTGGGGGTGTCTTCTATGCTGTCTGTTTGTGCTCCCTTCACCCAGTCATGGGTTATCTATTATTCCTGAAATGACTGTCCCCGGTCCAGGTTACTCCCAGTATTGTGTACGTGTGTATTTCCACGCTTGTTACCACTGCCCAGACATATAAGTACATACATGTTGTCAATATGGTGACCACTCCAGCCCAGCCTCCAGGAGCAGCCCACAAGATGGGAGACTTTCCCTCGTCATGACCTGGCCACCCCCTATCCATGGACTCACTCGCTTACTGCCTCAGTATCACCAGGAAACATGTTCCCACTAGTGCCTGGCTCCCACCAGGCCTCTGAGTCCTTCTGTTATATAGGGCGGGGGGAGTTGGATAGAAACAGAGGAAGGGACAGAGGGAGAGGATTGTGCTGGGAGAGGAGTCAGGGACATCGACCTGTCATCCAGCTACAAACTCCCTCTTTTAGGAAAAAGTCACCTCTCCCCAAACCAGGGCCGTGAGAGGTCCCCCAGAAGAGGTGGAGTGTGAATGTGGACTTTCATATCCGTGGGGCTCCTCTATACACTATCCTCACCCCTCTGAGCTGGGGGGACAGACCCAGTCTTAGCAGGTGTTGTTGGGGCAGAAATCAATGGGGGCTTTGTATCCCTGAGTGGGAGTTTGTGTCCCAGGCCCCGGCTGGGGGTGGGAATGGAAGGAGGGAAAGAGAGGGAGGGCCGAGGAAGAAGCAAGGTGAGGCAGGCAGGGGCTTCCTGCTTTCCCGTCAGGAACGGAGCAGGTGCCAGAGAATATGGGAGGAGGGAGTTCCCTGATCAAGGCTGGCGAGTCTCTCCAAATTCTGGGGATGCCCCAGCAGGGATCAAGGTGGATCTTGAACAGGCCCTGGGGGTGGAGAGAGGAGAATAGTACAAGTTGTGGGCCTCAGTGCTGGGGCTGCGGCAGGACAGCAAGGGGGTGGAGGGGGAAAGCAAGCACTTAGGGGCAGGAATTTCCCTTTGGATCCTGCTCCCCCTATGCCCCATCCGGCCTAGACTCCGTACCCTTCTGCCTGCACCCCACCCCCTATCTGCTGTGTATAACTCTCCATTGGACTTGGCATTCTAGGGCTGAGACTGCTGCAGATTCACAGGGTCTGGGATTATGGGTTGGGATGGGGGCCCATGAGCTACGGCAATGGGGGTAGATGGGGTGCATTGTTGCGGCAAGATGGGAGAAGGAGTGTGGAGATGAAGACAGGGGGTCTCTGATGAGGACGTGAGGTCCTTTATGCCCTGTGGTGAGAACATGGAGCCATGATAGGGGCTTGGGATCTATGGTGGAGAGATGGATACAGGGACCAGTGGGTAGAGAGCCTGTCAGGGCGTCAGTGGTGAGATGCTCAGTGACAGGGACAGGCTTTGGGGAAGGGGCTGTTGTGTGTTTTCTGTTGCTTTTCCTGTTTCCTCCTTTCCACTCCCCACTCTGCTGTGACCTTTCCTCTGGAATCCAAGTTAATAAATGTCACATTTTCCAGCCTATTTTTACTCCGGGTAATGCGCCCTCCCCCAGTCCCCTAAGCTGCTGCTCTTGCTTCTGTTACTACTGTGATTGCTCCTCCCCCCACCACACATTCCCCGATATCCCCTCACTGACTTCCAATCAGTCACTCACTCCTTCAATCAACATGGCATTCTGAGCACCTCCCATGTGCCAGGCTCCCTGCCAGGTGCTTGGGGGTGGGGGGGAGAACAAGGAAGGGAAGCCCTAGTCCCCAGTCCCTGTCCTCAAGCAGCCTACAGTCTTGGGGTGGAATGACGACAGGGCCACTCAAAAGTTTAACCAACCATGCAAGAGTTAACCAGCCATGCAAGCCAAGCAGTGTCACAAGGTACCAGGATTAATTGCCAAACTAGGTACATGGATAGCAAGAGGCTGAGTTCAGAGAGGAAGGCCACTCTGGGCCAGAGAAAATTGGAGAGGTTTAAGGAATGAGCCAGGCTGGGCTGGGCGAGGTTTGGTGTGGAGAGCGAGTAGGGAGAGAGAAGAGAGAGCTCCTGGGTGAGGATGCTCCCGCTTCTTCACCAGTGCTACCCCTCCAGCGAGCCCACCCAGCTCTCGTCCTCTTTCCCGTTCCCCTACTTACTCTTGTACCGACCCATTCCCACCTCCACCTCCTAATTTCACCACAACCTATCCGTTTGCCCTTTCCTCCCTGATTCCTTCCACCATCTGCTACCCTGCTCCAACGCTCCAAGGCCCATCTAGACTTTCCCCACTGCGGCTTGCTCTCAGCCTGCCCACTGACTAGAAGGCAGAAATCACTTTCTTCCTAGGCATCATTTCTTTAGCTGTAAAATGCAAGGATGACTCTAAGATTCAGCATCTCCTCTCAGCTGGGGACTGTACGGTACGGCAGTCAAGTGTGTGGGATCTGGAGCCAGACCATGTGGATTCAAACCTTGGCTCTACCCTTTAAGCTGTGTGCCCTTGGAGGAGTCAAAAAGCTTCCATAAGCATCAGTTTCCGTTGTCATTAAATAGAATATTAGAACCTAAAAAATGTGGCTGGTTGCGGGGATGGAAGGGACGGCTTATCACACTACCTGGCACGCACAAAGTGTCAGCTGTTACAATGCCACCACCCCAACTCCTGGCTCTCCTTAACCTGACTGTTCCCAGCAACACCTGCCGTTTTCTGACCCATATGCTGGCGTCTTTGCTACTCTCCATCACCCAGCCTTCCCCCTTTCTAGACCCTCAAGCCCACACTCTCCCCCTCCCCTATTGTAGCATTCCCACGCTATCCAGCCCTCCCAGATATTCAGGCAGGAGTGTGAGCACACACCTGAGATCACTGCTATCTCACAGGATATTCTGTGATGATGGAAATGTTCTATACCTGCGCTGCCCCACATGGTAGTCACTAGCCACCTCAGCTCTTGAGCATCTGAAATGTGATTAGTGTGACAGAGAAAATGAATGTTCAATTCAAACAGCCGCGTGTGGCTAGTGGCTGCTGTGTTGGACAGTGCAGATCTGGTCCTAGGAATGAGGTTCAGACTGCCAGACTGGGCGGGGCTGGGAACTCCAACTGGTATCAAGAATATAAGGGGGCAGCTGTGGGCTCTGATTGGAATCCCGGCACCTAATCTCTGGGCTGAGGTCCCAGGTTGAGCCGAGGATAGGGCCTGTGTCTGGGGACATCGAGGTATCTGTAAACACCACAGGAGCAGTACACCTTTCTTCCCAGGTGTGAGGCATGACTGTGGTCTTTTCTCTTCTATGCTACTGTCTGGAACATTGAGGCACAGGGGAGATGGAGAATGAATCCTTGCAGAGACAGGGGTATAACCCTGGCGCTCTCTGTGGGGTCCTCAGGAGCCCAGGCAGCCCCCGGAGGGGCAGGTGACCAAGGACCTGTGGGCGCTTCACTGTCTCCATCCCCTCTCGGCTCTGACTACCCTCCCCCTTCCAACCCTCCTTCTGCACATGCTGGTGACTGCCGAGACTATTAATCACTCGCCCTGTTCTCTTCCTCTCTACTAATCAGGCACAATTAGACAAGGCCTCTTCCAGCTGGGCAGTCCCCCTCCCTGTCCTTCTCCCTCCTCTCCCAGCTCCACCCCAGCTGCCACCAGGACGGTGCTGAGGCAAGGTGAGCAACATGCAAGCTCCCTGTCACTCTCTGGCTTCCCTGACCCCCAATTCAAGGCCCCTTAGCAATCCCTTGCCTTCTATCCAAGCTTCCTACTGAGCCTGTCCCCTTCCCTGGTGTGGTCAGGCCAATACTGACAGTCTCTGCCCCCTGTCCTTGGCCATGGGAGAAAATACTTTATACACATCCCAACTCCAAGCCTTTGCCACTGACTCCAAAGGCCTGAGGGCTGCCCCTTGTCTTCTTGACTCTGGAAGGAAGGGGGCATCCACTGAGGTTAGTCCAGGGCTCTTACTACCAGGGCGCTTACCTCTGATCCCTGTCCCCTGTCCAGTCCTCTGTCCCCTCTGGTCCCATTTTCTCCTGAGGCATGAAACTTGAGAACATTTAATTCAACACCTAGTTCAGGGTTGGTCCTGCCTTCAGGAGCCAGGCAGGTCAGGTCCAGGAGGGCACATTGCAGAGAAGGGTGGGGTCTGTGGAGAACTGAAAATCCCTTATCCTTGAAGGGAGCTGCCCCAGCTAACTGTCCCTATGGTCCGGGATGCCCAGTGTTGGTGGGGGTTGGGGAGGTCATCCAAGTTGTCCAGAGAAACCCTGTGCCTTGATTGTTTTAATAAAAATTTTCCTGACTGAAAAAATAATACTCTGAAGGCTACTACAACTCAATTACAGAGACCCGGTGTACTAGCCCTCACAGGCTGCGCTGCCACCGGCCGCTGCTTCTCAGGCCCACCTGGAGGCGGCGCTCTCAGTCTGGCTGGTACTCATCGGCCAGTGGAGCTGGCAGAACAGCCAAGGGCAGGGGCTGTTATTGCTACAAAGGGCTGGCCTGCAAGGGCAGCGGGGAGGGCCATGAGGGACGTGCCCCACCCGGCCCCACTCAGCAGCCCAGTGGCCTCTTCATTAATCAGGAATCAGCCCCGAGCTGGGCTCATTATCAGCTCAGCTTCTCACGGCACTGCCGGAAGATGCTGATTAGCATTTGAGGAAATGGCCCCCACGTCCCCTGTCCCCCTCCCGCGCCCCGCCCCCCTCCGTCTTTCTCCCCTACCCGTGCTCCTTTCTGGACTCCCACCCCTGCCCTTCTGCTTCCCGGAGGAAGCTGCTCCCTCTGGTGGCTGGCGGCAGGGTTGCCTCCACTCGGCCCAGGCAGGGGTAGGAAGGATCAGGAATGGGGTGGGGGTGGGGGGGGGGGGCAGGGAGGCGGGAGCACCAGAACCTCAGGTTTGCTCAGGGTGAGACCCCTGGGCGGAGGGGAGAGAGTGTATGCCGGCTGCAGACTAAAAGTGGTCAAGTAGAGATGGGCACCACCCTGGAGGACAGGAGGAGAGGGCAGCCTCGGGCTGGTGCGTTATCAGTGTCTCCCTGCCCTACCAGGCTCTCCAGGCAATGCCACCTCCTTAAAGCAGGGGGACAGCCAGAACCGTGGACGGGAGGCCCGAGGGTGGTTTTTTGGCTTACATTATTTTTTGCAAATCATGGTGCAGGCTTAGGGTCTTGGAGCCATCCCAGATGAATGGGAGTGTAAGGCAGGAGGACAGAGACCCAGAGGGTTCAGAGCGCTCTATTTTCCAGAAGGCGTAGAGGGTGTCTACACTTCTTACCCTGGCTCCCAGGCCAGAGGATGGCAGCGCTGGAAATCCCCCACCCCCCCACCCCCAAATGTTCACCATGCCCTTGGGACACCCGGTTTGGGTTGGAGGGAGAGCCGTTGCAGAGAGACAGGCAAGGGCTGCAGCAGCGAGGCAGCAGCGAGAGTTCAGAGAGGAGCCACGGGATGATTAAGGGGAAATGGAGGATTGATTTAGGAGGAAAGATTAAAGGAGCTAAATCCGTGGCGCTTGGCTCAGCGGTGACTAAGCGTGGACAGGATAATAGCTTACAAATGTGTGAAAGGTGTAAATACCAAACGGGGGAGGGGAGGCGGCTCGGCCGGCCAGGGAAGCGGGGCGGGGGCTGGGCAGACCCGGGGGGAGGGGGAGGCTGGGGACCCAGGGGCGACTGCCCCGTGAGGCTGGCCCTTCTCTAGTGGGAGTGCGGGGGGAGGGAAACGTGTTGTCGGGGAACCCCAGGTTCCAAGCAGGGGTTCCCCTTTCTGGGGCGCAGCTTCACCGGCCAGGTGCTGCCCTCCAAGTCCCACTGCCACCCCGCTGGGGACCTGAGGTCGAGGGTTCAAATCCCACCCGAGTCCCCCTGCGCCCCCCGGCAGCAGGCCTCTCCCGCCTCTCCCAGCCCCGCCAGGCGGACCCGCCTCTGCAGGCCTCCTCCCGGCCCCCGCCTCGCCGTCCAGGCTCGCGCCCCCTCGCCCCTCCCCGGCCGAGCGGGCGGCGGTGCTCCCTCCGCGGTGGAAGCCTCTGGCGCCGCTGTGTGCGGAGGTCACTTTGCCGAGGAGCCGGGAGCCGAGGGAATGCAAATGAGGCAAACCCAGGGAGGAGAGCGGAGGAGCCCAGAGGAGACGGGAGGGAGGGCGCTCGGGCGCCTTGATGGATGCCTGCCCCGCGGGAGCGAGGAGAAGGCGGAAAGGAGCGCGAGGCGCTGGGTGCAGCCCTCTGGGTGTGGCCCTCTGGGTGCGGGTGGGCCCGGCCTGGAGGCCAGGGTGTTTGTGCGGGGGTGGAGATGTGGGGGGGGGGCGATGGGGCCCAGATCGGCGCACACCCACCCACCCGCCCACCTCCACCACCACAGCCCCTGCCATCTTCCCTGTCCTGGCTCCTTAACTCCCTGCCGGCCCGGTTTGTGCTCCACTGTGTAAGCAAAACTCTTAAACACACAACTTTGCATCGAGGGCGCGGGCATGGCAGAGAAGGACTTCGTTACAATTTAAAAATATTCCCGCCTGGAAAATTAACTTTCTACGGTTTAAGGCCTAGGCAGCCGTTACCTGGGTTTGGCTGTTTACCTACGTCTTGGAGCCCTGAGCGCTCTTCTCCGGTGGAAATGCGGCGCTCACCTGGAATCACTTTCTTAGCGCAGCCCCAAGCTGTTCCTAGCTGCCAGCGCGGCCTCCGCCTGGAGTCACCGGGGCTAGACCCGGTTCCTACTTTTCTTCCACCACCCCTCACACATTTACATGTGAACAAATCCTGCGCCCATTTCCTCCTAGACCTACGGTAGGCACTTCTACCTCCGGGAGGAAGTCACCCTGAAAAGCACTTGAGTGACTGCAGGGGTGAGGGGTGTTGGCCACGTGGTAAGGGTGGGGGCCAGGCATGCTGGGGGAGTGGGTATTCTCCCTCTGACTGTGGCATGGACCGATGCCCTTCCTGGGTGGGTGACTGGGCTTGCTCTCCAACCCAACGAACCCCTGTTCTACTGTCAGAGGACTGGCACCAGCCCCCCATCATAGTGCCAAACACGACTAGTAACGATCTGACTATACCTGTGTTTTGCATTGTGTTGCCCAGTGCTTAGCACGTGCTTCAGAGTGTAAGTGCTCGATAAACACGTTTTGAATGAATAAATGTCTCAACAACTAGAACAGGAACAGAACCATAGGTATGGAGATCATATGGAGGGCTATCAGTGGAGAGAGGAAGAGGGGGAATGAGGGAAAAGGTGCAGGGATTAAGAAGCATAACTGGTAGGTACAAAATAGACAGGGAGACATAATAGTAAAATAAATGGAGAAGCCAAAGAACCTATATGCATGACCCATGGACATGAACTAAGGTGGGGGGATTTCTGGAGGGAAAAGGGGAACTGGGCAGATGGGGGCAAAGGGGAAAAGACTGGAACAACTGCAATAGCATAATCAATAAAATACACACACACACACACACACACACACACACACGCAAAAATAAATGTCTCTGCAGCCAGACAGCAAACTCCTTGAGGGCTGAGACTCTCTGTTTTGTTCTCTAAATCAACTCCGGCACCAAGTACAGCACCTGACACGCAGTACAGATTCCAGGAATAGTGTTGGCCACATAAGTGTTGTTTGAACACACACCATTCCTTGCATACCTACTGTTTGTCGGTGCAGTGCCAGGCATGGCTCATCACACAGTGGCTGTGAGCACAGACTTCAGCACCAGACTGCCTGGTCCCCAGCTCCGCCACAGTATGTGACTCTGGGCCTCCTTTCTTGTCTGTAAAATGGAGATGATAAGAGACCTCCAGTTTGGGGATTTTGTGAGGATTAAGGAATTTATAAAGCACTTAGGACTGTGCTTGGCACAGAGTAAGCACTAAACAAATACTAGCTGTGGCTCTTATTTATGTACATTGTCTCTTTCCTCATAATACCTCCGAACAGTGCCTATTATCATTGCCATTTTACAGATGAGAAATGGAGGATCCAAGAGGTTAAATGACTGAGTCCAAATCCCACAGACAGTCAAGGTAGGGCCCAGATCAGAACCACACTGGGCTTCTGGCCTGTGCCCCCAGTGCTGCTTCCCATCTGGTGGGAGAGCCTGATCTCAGAGTATGGGGGTCTCGCTCTGGTACAGCTCTGTTCTCTATGAAGCACTGTCTCTCCCAAGTTGCCGAGAGAGCCTTTACCAAGGGGCGTGAGGCCTCTTAAGAATGGGCCTCCTATGAATCCAAGATCACAATGGCGGCACCATCTTGGTAGGAAGCTTTGTTCCTCAAATGAGCTTCCACTTTTCTTGAGCACCTACTATGCGTCACTCTGAACTGATTTCTAAACCTCTTGACTAACCTTAGGAGGAGGAGTCCCCATTCCTTTTCTACAGATGAGCAAGCCAAGGCTCCGAGAGGTTAAATCACACATACAAAGTTGTTTGTCCAAGGTTGGTGACAGAGCTAGGATTCGAACCCTTTTTTGGTCGGGCTTCAAAATATGTGCCCCTTTCCCCACATTATGGGCTTATGTGGATCTGTTTCTGGCACCACATGCAATGTTCGATCTCTGCCCCAGCTTGGTTCTTATTGGTCTTTACAGCACTTATATACTAACACTGATTTCACTTTGCAAACGGCTTTCATATATTTTGCCTCTTTTGAGACAACCGCCCTATGAAATAAATCAAGCAGGAATTTCTATCCTCACTTGACAGATGAGGAAACTGAGGCCCAGAGAAATCCATAAATCACTTTTCTAACCAGGCTTATAGAGACCTCGGACCAGGTCTCCTGACTCCCCAGGGGTGACCAGGGTTAGTGGAGAATGCTGGGGCCACTGGGTGGGGGGACTGGGTTCTCATTTTAAATTTGCCCCTCCCTTTTGGACACGCACCTTGCTATCTCCAGACTTCTGTTTTGGCCTTTGTACAGTGAGGGTTTGGATGGAGTGACTTCCAATTTCCTCCAGCTCAGACACTCCAGGCTTTTTGAGTGGGTGCCTCTTCCTTCCTCTGCCCCTCCTGAAGACAGAGAAGGAGGAGACTCTGAACCTGGACACTTGTGCCACCACTGAGTAAAACTGGGCTGGGGGCTCTCCAAACCAGGGTGTGTGAAGATGCACCCCCTTCCACTGGACCATGGCGGACTGCAGTGCTTAGGGGCAATGATCCCTGGGCCTAAGTGAGAGGCTTGGGGCTGGACTGAAGCAGAGGAGAGCTGATGGAATGGGAAGGGGGGGTGGTGAAGCTGCCATGGAAAAGTGGGGGTGGGGTGCCAGGGCCTTGGCAGAGACAGGGCACCCAAAACACAGTGGAGATAAAGCCCAGGCTGCCGATTAGCTCGGGGATTAGCCCAGCCTCTGCTGCTTCCCGCTGCTCCTTATCTCCTGGAGGCCAGGCCCTCTCCCTCACAGCTTTGAGCCCTGGACCTGCTAATTGCCTGTTAACCCTGCGGGCTCTGTGACTGTAGGGAGGATGAGGGGGTGGGCAGGGGTGGGAGAGAATGCGGGGAAGCCAACCAGAGGAAATGGGAGCTGTGGGTAGAGGGAACTCAAGGGACTGAGGAAAGCCAACCACTTGGGTCCCCCCTGACCCCTGATCCCTGTCTCCGGCAGACCTGGAGGAAGGGCAGGGTGAAGGAGCAGGGAGCACCAGGGAAGTGTTTCTGGGTTGGGCAGGGGGAGAAGCCTCAAGACCAGGGAAAAGTCTAAGAGGAAGACAAGAGACAGAGACTGGACAGCGGGACTAAGGGATAGACAGAGAGGACAGCAAACAAGATGGAGATGTAGACAGCAAAGAAACATGGGGTGGGGTGGGGAGCCAGGACAATGGGAGGGAAAGACGGAGGCCAGCGACACGGACAGGCTGACAAAAGGCCAGGGACACAGAAAGAGAGACCAGAGAAAGACTAAATGGACAATTGAGTGGATGCCGAGGACAGACTGGTCAGGAGGAGGGACTGGAGAGACAGACTGAGGTCAGAGGACAGAGGCTCAGGAGACAGACTGACCCAGAGCAGGTCCAGGCTAACACTGAAGGGGAGATGGTCCAGAGGGACAGGCAGAGGCCAGCCAGAAGGAACGTGGTGGAGGGGTCCAAGGGTCTGCATGCAGCATAGATTCTTGTCAAGCAGCTGTTCAGCCTAGATCCACAAGGGCTCTGGGAAGCCATGTGCTCAGCCTAGAGCCGGGGAGGTAGATCTGGAGACTAAGGCAGAGAGCAAGGAAGGGCACAGAAGAGGGAGGGCCAGACTGAAGGAGGAGGTGGGGTCTGAGATGGGGACAGGGTCCAGGGGCTGAGGGCTGGTGGTGTGGGTGATCTGGAGATAGCCCCTCCAGCCATCAGGGCACATTCTGGCCTAGAACCTGCCCCTTTCCATGGCTGAGCCTTGGACTCTCAACCTCTGTACACATGCCCTCTTTTCAGGCCAGTCCGTGGGGAGACAGCAGTGGACAGCCAGTGGGACCTTGTGGCTGAGCGGTCGTGCCGTCTCCATGGAAGGAGCTGTGGGCTGTGCTGCCACACATATTCTGCCACTTAGGAGCTGGCGGCTCCACCTGCCGCTGCCTGCCTGGCCCAGGGACCGTCTCCAGAGCAACGTTCTGCTCTGCCCAGCAGTCGGGTCTGACCCAGGCTATGCGGGTGGCCTGGCCCTGCTGGTCTGGCCTGTCCATTTCCTGCAAAGAATAGCCATCAGACCCAAAGTCATTCCACCCAGCTCCCTTTGGCACACCCACTCTGCACAGCCACCTCAAGGCAGGGGTGCCCGGTAACCACTTGCCTCCAAAGCCATTCAAGTCAAAGCCTTCCCCATGGGCTTGGCCCGGCACAGGACTGGGCTCAGTGTCATGCAACGTTTGTCTGTGTGTACCTGTTGGAGGTGTCCGGTAGGGAGGCTGCCCCAAACCCACCCAGGGCCAGGAGTCGTTCACTCACTGAGCACAACCGGATGTTTCAGCAGCACTCTGTCTTGGCATCAGACTCATTTCTGTTTGAATCTCTGCTGTCCTTTCCTCGCTGTGTGTCCTTAGACAAGTCACTGTTCTGCTCTAAGGTTCCTCAGCATTAGCTGGAGGCAATACTACTTAGCTCACGTCATTGTCTGGAGGCATGTAGCCCAGGACCTGGTACAAAGTGGGGATATTTGACAGTGTTCACTTTGCACTTCTCGCCACCGCATGCCTCCTTCTGCAAATTGCACTGGGCTTTGGGGATGCCAAGATGGTAAAATGGGGCTCCTGGCTTCAGGCAATCCACAGTCCCGTGGATGAGGCTGTGCTGTGCAAAGACCATGAGTTGCCAACAGTAAGGGCTCTGCTGCCATGATTCAGCAGCGTGCTGGGGCACGTCAGTGAGCAGTTCACTACCCAGGTCCCCCATGCAGCTCTTGCCTTGTTTGTTTACCTTCTCAACTGAAGCATACGCTCAAGTCTGTCTGCGTCAGCAAAAGCTGATTCCAACATCTTGACTTGGAATAGGAAGAGGGTGGGTGCTTTGAAAATTGCGGCAAATACATATATATTCCCTTCTGCCTTTCCCACACCACTGGGGGGCCAGAAATGTTACACGCAGTCCCCTTTAGGGTTCCCCTCGCCCCAGTAAGAGTGCAGGTCTAGCTGGACTCTCCCCACTTCATCTAGGGCCTTTCTACTCAAAGGGCAACCAGCAGGTAGTTAGAAATGCAGACTCTGAATCCTGCCACCCCCAAGCCCCCATCACATTTAACATAACCATAATTGGCATTTAACAAGATCCCAGGTGCTTTGTGTGAGCACACCACCAACCACATGGAAGTTTGCGAAGCACTGCTCTCGGAGACTTTGGCAGATCAGCTCACCTCTCGAGCCTCCTTCGTTTCCTCATTAGTAGGACGTAGGGTGGTTGTGTTAAGCATTTAGCACAGTGCCTGGGCCAGAGAGAGTGCTCTGGAGCTGTCTGTGATGCCTACTACTGCCCCACAGACAGACAGACAGACACACAGCAGGGAGTTGGCCAAGGGTGAAACAGAGTCAAGAACTGCAACCCAGAAGATGGTGAGGGTGCTGAAGGAGGAGGGGAGGGCCAGGGGAGGAAGTGAGGAATTGAGAGGTAGCAGACCGAGAGAAGAAAGTGAGGAAGGCGTAGAAAGCAGTAGAGTGGAGTGGAGTGGAAGGGAAGGAGGGACAGGAGGAAAGGGGATGGGAGTTGAGTCACATTTCAGCTGAATGGGGCTGAAACAAGCTGAGACTTGGTGGGGGGTCAGGCTCCTGCCAAGAATAGGTAGTGTCCTGCATCTAGAGAATTACACCTCTCCCACTGACGAGCTGTGGGACCCTGGAGCGATAATCTGGCTGATTCACCCCACCTGATACCAGGGTTGCTGAGCGGATGAAACTGAGCAGCAGTAGATGTGGCCATGTTTTGTTAACTGCATAGTATTTGTTTTGCTTTAGGAATCTGAGGCGGGGTGGCAGAAGAACTAGGTGAGAGGGGAGGTCAGCAGGGTTATTAACCCGGAGAGGATGGGAGACCTAGCCTTGCCCCACAACAAGGGTGCTCCCAGCCCCCCAGTTCTTAGAACTCCCCACTCGCACTGCCCTCAGCCCAGCCCCTCTTCCTTCTACACCCTCCCTCTGAAGCTAGGCATTTAGGTTATCTTTTCCCTAACATGTCTCACGCCTTTCCTCCCAGTTTTTGCCAGTGTAAATATGTTCCCGAGAAGAGGGGAGGGGGAGCGAGAGCGAGCGATTGAGTGCGTCGACCCCTGGTCCCCGGGGAAAGTACGGCCTGTGACGGGTTTGACTACGGGGCTTGTCTGTGTGGGGTGAGCCCGACGAGGGGGGAAACCTGCCTCGGCCTCTCCCTCAACCTTCCTCCCCACCCAGCTGCTGCGCAAATCCCCGCCGGGGGGCTCGGCCTCCATCCCCGAGGCGCCAGCGCCATCTGGTGTCTATGCGGGAGAGCTCTCCACCAGGTAAAAGACGGGCTTCGTTCAGCGCTACCGGGCTTATCAGTGACCTTTGCGTTCCAGGGGCCGTGGGCCAGGTGCTGGGGACACCAGGCAGGCTCACTGTTTGTGTGCAGCATAAGCTCAGTTGGTGGGGGAAAGATGAATACTGAACTAGGAGACAAACAGATAAACAATATCATCTCAGGTCTTGATAAGTTCGTTCGGCAGCCGTCCGTCTCGAGAGACGATGGTGTAGCTTCTTAAGAGTCTATCTGCACCCCCGAGAATGGCTGTGCAGTCCGACTCGGGAGTGACACGGTATCTGTCTCCTCCCGTGTTGAATCGACATCTTGCGATGACGCTGGAGTGTCCTCTCCAGTGAAGCTGAAGCTACAGAGCCTGGGCAGGGTGATATGGAGGGTCTGCTGTTGCCCATGCAGCAGACCCCCCCCTCTCTTCGCAGCTGAAGGGTCCAAGGGAAAGACGGAGTCAATACAGCTTGGCTTCAGGTGCGCCGCAGGAGTTGCCGGTGTTGACTACAATGTCAAACCGCCTTAGGGACTCCGGCTCCGGATTTTCTGTCGGGGTTTACTCCCTTAGCCTTTCCCCTGAAGAGGTATGCCACAAGGCAGCGGAGGTTTTTTGGAGTCAGAGTTTTCCTTCTCTGATGTGCCCTGACTGGAAGATCGAACCAGCGACACTTAGCTCGCAGGCCGACGCTCAATCCACTGAGCCAAACCAGCCAGGGGGTTCTTGATAAGTACTTGAAGCAAATCAGCCAACACGTCGATTGACGGGTGGGGGCTGAAACTGTGAACGTGTGTTTGTGGTATATGAGTGTGTGTATGAGGAAGGGACACTTAGGCTGACGTTTAAGAGATGAACGGTTAGCCATGCCAAAATGACGGGGAGGCATTCCAGAGAGGGGCCTGCGTGAACGGAGGTCCGAGGAAGGAAGATGCAGCACGAGTTTGAATTTGTCAGAGATCTGGGGGTAGAGTGGCAGGAGAGGTTGGCAAGGGTCACATCCGATGGAGACGTTCAGGGTAGAGAAGGAGTGTGGCTTTATTCTGCGGGAAATGGAAAGCCATTGTCAGGCTTTAAGCCAGCAGGTGACTGGGCTGGAAGGAGCTCTCTGGCTACCGTGTCAATGGCCTGAAGGCAGAGGCAAGGATGGGCAAAGGGAAACCAGTGCGGCGTGCACTACCATGGCCTGGCAGGGGATGATGGTAGAAGCGGGGACACAATATGGAAGGAAAGCGGATACATTCTAAATAGATTTCAGAAGTAAAATTGCCCACAACAGCTGCTGGTGAGGGACAGAGAGGTTTCACAGATTCTGACCTGAGAAATTTGGTAGACAGTGGAGACCTTTATGCAGAGGAGAATGGTGGTGTTGGGGGGTGGGGGGGCAGCGGCACAGGATTTGGGAAGATGTCAAGAGTTCTGCTATTGATTTGTTAAACTGGAGATGCCTGTTAATCCTCTAAGGAAGGATAACAGTGGAACAGATGGAGCTCAGGTGAGAGGCTGGGCTGTAGATTGAGTGCTGAAAGAGGGAACAGGGCTGTCCAGGCAGGTTTGGTGACTCTGGGGAGGAGACAGGGAACCCTAAATAAAAGGACTTGTCTTAGCCCCTCCTTCCATCTGTCCTTTTCTCTCTCACCCCCCACCCCAGGTCTATACTCGCTATGGGAAGTGTTATACTTTCAATGCGGACCCACAAAGCTCACTTCCCAGCCGGGCAGGGGGCATGGGCAGTGGCCTGGAGATCATGTTGGACATCCAGCAGGAGGAGTACCTGCCCATCTGGAGAGAGACAAGTATGCAGGCGGGAAAGGACAGGGCCATCATGGGGACTCCGGCCTGGGCTGCCTGCCTGGGATGGCTTTTTAAAGCTCCCCACCTCCACTGTGCAGATGAGACGTCCTTTGAGGCTGGCATCCGAGTGCAGATCCACAGCCAGGAGGAACCACCCTACATCCACCAGCTGGGCTTTGGCGTGTCCCCAGGCTTCCAGACCTTCGTGTCCTGCCAGGAACAGCGGGTGAACACCTCCAGCTGGGCACTGTGTTGGGCACAGGGCTGGGTCTTTGGGTTTAGAGGGGATGCTGATCAGACCTGTCTTCCCAAAGCTCACAGCCTGCCAGTCCACCCATGGACTTTGCTGGGGTTGTGAGCACTGGAGGGCTGGGTGGAACTCCTGGGCATGACCCACCCCATCATGCCCATCTCTGCAGCTGACCTATCTGCCCCAGCCCTGGGGCAACTGCCGGGCGGAGAGAGGGCTCAGAGAGCCTGAGCTTCAGGGCTACTCAGCCTACAGTGTGTCTGCCTGCCGGCTGCGCTGTGAAAAGGAGGCCGTGCTTCAGCGCTGCCACTGCCGAATGGTGCACATGCCAGGTGGGCACCCTGCATCCCACCAAACCTCCGTGCCACCCTGCTAGGCTCCGGAACCTCCAGGAGCAGAGCACTGCTCATGTGCATGGGCAGCTGCATGCGTGCAACATGTGTGCATGTCTATATCCATGTGAGTGTACATGTGTGTTTGGGATTTTGTGCATGCTTAACATGTGCACTGAGATGCACACATGCATGATAATATGTATTTATGCATACACATGCTCATGTACACTTGTACCTGTGTACTTGTGGGGGTTGTATGCATATGCTTGAACATGTACTTATAAATGTGTTTGCATGTGTACACTTTCATGTTTATATGCACGAGCATGTATACAGTCATGCCTACATGTACATGTGCAAACACGCACATTTTGGGCATGTGTGTGTGCATACACGAGTGTGCCCACATTTGGGAATGTGGTGGGGGAGTGGGGATGGAGCCCTAGACTCCAGGAATAATCTTCTCTCCTTTTAGGCAACGAGACGATCTGCCCACCAAATATCTACATTGAGTGTGCCGACCACACACTGGGTCCGTGCTGCCTGCTCCCTTTTCTGCCTCTCCATCACCCTCCTCTTCACCTCCCCGCCCACCCTTCTCCTAACTGCCTGGCTCTCCTCCTCCCAGTCTCTCCCTGGGGGGTTCTTCCTGGGGATTGAGCCTTATCCCAAACCTCCAGGGGTCTGAGGACCTTTGCAGGTGTGGACATTTGGGTAAGTGGAGGCAGCAGGGTGAGGGGTTGCAGAGAACCCAGGCTTCCTGTCTTTTGGTTCAGCAAATGAGCTTGCCTTTCTGGGGAAGTGAAATGACTCCTTTCTTGGTGTGAGGAAAAGTGCATTGCTGGCTCTCAGTGTGGGTAAGGCAGACCCCATCTGTCCATAGGTTCTGTCTGATCTGCAATTCATTCATTCATCATTCTACAGATGCTTATAGCCTGTGCTGATGCTAGAGGTGAGAGGGGGAATAAGAGCCTTGCTCCTGTGGAGTTCACTGCTGGGCAAGGCTATGGATAGGCATTATAACGCAGTGTATTAGTCCTCGGGTAGGGGAAATTCAGGGATCCTACAAGGCCCCAGGTGGGGCATGCAGCCCCACCTGGAAAGGCAGGGAGGATTCCTAGAAGAAGTGATGGAGTCATCCAGGTGAAGAGGTGGACATGGTCTAGACAGTAAGAACAACACATGCTAAAGGCCTTGCGGCCAGAGAGAGCATGTGTCTGGCACACTGAAAGATCAATGTGGCTGGAGGGCAGAGAACACAGGAGGGGAGGGGAAGAAGAGAGGAGGCTCCAGGAAGCCAAGAATGGCTAAGGCAAGGCAAGAATACTATCTGATTTTAGGAAGGTGACCGATTAGATGTGGAGAATGCATAGGCGGGAAGTGAGACTAGAAGCAGGGTGACTGGTAAGGAGAGTGTTGCAATAATCCAGATGATGGGACCATGGGAGGAGAGAGGTGATGTGTTTGAGGCCATAGAATTACATGGAGACCTTCTCCATTCTGCACACCAACTGCACCAATGAAAGGGGTGATCAAAGAGTGACTAGTGAAGGAACAGATATGTGAGCAGGGATAAGGGAACCACAAGGGATGGTGAGACTCTACAGAACTAGCAACACCAGGGGGGCTTTACTCCCCCAGGCCTGAATGGGGACAGGAAGGGAGCCCTGCCGGAACCCAGAGAGAGAGCTGTGGCTGTCCGAGAGGGCCAATGGACAGGAGGTGTGGGCACGAAAGGAGGAATGAAACCTTTGCCAACTACAGCCTGGCAGTAAGGAAGCTGGGAAAAGAGACACCCTGGTATGCCTCCCCTCCTTGCCTTCTGACCCTCCTGGAGCCTCCCATTGGCTAAACCCAATGCAAAGCCAGAAGGCAAGGCAGTCTAGGTGATACGTTTGGTAGAGCTTAGCCTCCTGGCCACAGAGAAAGGCCGAGAAGAATGGAGGGTGGGTCTGAAGGGGTAAACAGAAAACCCAGCATACTGAACATACAGATCCTGTCCATCCACTTGTTCATTTGTCTGTCCATCTGTCCGTCCATCTACCCACCCACTCATCTATCCACCCATTCATCCCGGCATCCTCTGCAGGTCCCTTGTGTGTCTGAGGCCTCATGTGTTGATTAGCTCTGGTGGATGGGTCATGTCCTCACTCTGAGCCATGAGGATCTCCCTGCCCCAGGGAGCTGGGGGACAGAGGGACAAGCCTGTGGGAGGGTGCCTGGGAGTTTTACCTTCACTTGCTTTCCTGTATAGTCTGAAGCTGGTCCAGGAAGGGACCCCCATCCAGTGTCCTCTAGGCAGAGCCTGGCTGGCCAGTAAAGGCCCTCAATGTGGATATGGTTGCCTCAGGACAGCCTCTACAGCCGGTGGGCCTCTGGGCCACCCAGCCCTCCCCCCACCCACTGCAGTTGGTGCCTCTGTGTTGCAGACTCCCTGGGTGGGGGCTCTGAGGGCCCGTGTTTCTGTCCTACTCCTTGCAACCTGACCCGCTACGGGAAAGAAATCTCCATGGTCAGGATCCCCAACAGGGGCTCAGCGCGGTACCTGGCCAGGAAGTACAACCGCAATGAAACCTACATACGGTATGTGTGTGTGTGCGTGTGTGTGGTGGTGGAAGCCACCTCAACAGGCCTGGTGCATGGTGGAGACGGGGAGCAGGATGCATCTTTGTTAATAAGGAGTCTTCTGCTTGGAATGCTTTTCATGGTCCTTGTCTACTAACTGATCCCTACCCATCCTCCAAGTTATATCCTTTGTCTCCACCTCCAAGGAAGCCCTTGTTGGTCTAAATGCCTTTCGTCTGAGCTCCCACAGCACCCTGTCATTGCACGTATCCTGGTTTTAGGACCCTCTGTTTGGGTGTCTTTCTCCCCCCGCAACCTGGGGCTGTTAAATGCATGTTGAGTGAATGCTGTGCTGAGGGAGGGAAGCTGGAAGGGCTGGGAGAGGAATGAGGGGCCGCACTGAGCACTGGGTCTGGCACTTGCAGCCAGTCTACAAATGCTGAGCATCTTCTGAGAGCCAGGCCGGGGCCTGGGTCCTGTGGGCACAGAGATGATTCTGACACAAAACCCACGCCACAGTTTGTGGAGGAGCCCACGTGTGGCTGTGTGGTATGGCTTCTTGGGCCCCAGGAGAGGTTCATGAGCATGTCGCAGGGGAAGCAGGGCAAGTATGAGCTGGGCCTCTGAGGACCCCGGGCCTGTGGGAGGAGGAGGAAGGAGCAGAGGGGATGCATCCCAGGAAGAGAACTGTGGCAGGACGTGGAGATTGGCGTGGGGGTGGGGCAGTGAGAAGCAGATAAGAAAGCAGCTTGGAGAAGCAGGCACAGTGCTGCAGGTCACTGGCAGTCTTGCAAGTCTGGAAGAAGAATTTTGGAGTGGACTGTTGGGCACAGGGAGCCACTGAAGGTTCTAGAGAGGTATAGGGAGGAGGCAACACGAACACTATTTGCTGCTTTAGAGGAGAAGGCAGGCGGGAAACGGCAGGCCCAGGCTTTTTTTGCTCTCCCAGGCCTTCTGCTAACCCTCAGAATGTGAAGCTAACATGCATCTGGGGCTGCCTCCTGTCCCAGCCTCTGGAAGTCTGAGGGGAGTCACCAGCTTCCTTGTACAGTGGGGCTCGGATCAGCACTGTTGGACCTGGGATGTCCCTGCGAGCCACCCTCTTGGGAAGGGGGTCTCATGTGGACACCCCACTTCCTGTCTCTGCAGGGAGAACTTCCTGGTCCTAGATGTCTTCCTGTCTCTGCAGGGAAAACTTCCTGGTCCTAGATGTCTTTTTTGAAGCCCTGACCGCCGAGGCCATGGAGCAGCGTGCAGCCTATGGCTTGTCAGCCCTGCTGGGTGAGACCTGGCCCAGATTACGCGGGTGTGGTTCGGCTGCGTCTGCTTCCTCTGACCCCGCTCTCATGCTCCCCAGGAGACCTTGGGGGACAGATGGGCCTATTTATCGGGGCCAGCATCCTTACGCTGTTGGAGATCCTTGACTACATCTATGAGGCAAGGAAGGGGCCTGTCTGGGGCCACCCACACAGCGAGGGGAGGGTGGGAAGAGGGGCTAGGAGAGAAGCAGGGGGCAGTGTGGCTTCCTGGGGTAGCTGGTCTGGCTGGGAGGTCAAGCTCTAGGTTCTCTGCCAGGGCCCCCTGGCTGACTGGAAGGCCTGAGGGTTCTGAGAAGTCAGCAGAAAGGGATGGGGGAAAGAGGATTGAGGAGTCCCAGTGGGAGTTCGCTGGGCAACAGGTCCTGTAAGGTGGGCCTGGTTAGTCTGCCCCTCTCCTCTACCATTTCCTGAGCTCACAGCAATCCCCCCCACCCTGAACCCCAAGGTGTCCTGGGACCGACTGAAGCGGGTGTGGCGTCGTCCCAAGACCCCCCTAAGGACGTCCACTGGGGGCATCTCCACCTTGGGCCTGCAGGAGCTGAAGGAGCAGGTGAGGGTGAGCCCCGCGGGGCACACAGCCAGCACCTCCTCACAGGACTGAGCACCCCCAGTATCTCTGCACCAGCCTGGAACCTCTACCCCAGGGGACAAGGAAAGGCTGGCTCTATGAGACTTGGGGGCAAGGCTTAAACTCTCCCTCTTCATCTTGCAGAGTCCCTGTCCAAGCCGGGGCCAGGCTGAAGGTGGGGGAGCCAGCACCCTGCTCCCCAACCACCACCACCCACATGGCCCCCCAGGAGGCCTCTTTGAAGACTTCGCTTGCTAGGATGCTGCTGTGTCTGGAAGGACCCAGGAGTCTGGGACTCCTCCCTGGATCCCCAACACAGTCTTCCTGCTCCTGGAACAGAAGGCCTGGGGGCAGCCCAAGGCTGGGGTGGGGAGGGTGGTGGTGCACACTAAGGCACAGACTCAGTTCCTGTTCTCACCAGCCGTGGCACCAGCTGCTTCGCAGCACAGGGGGCCTTCTTGTCCCTAATCCTCTCCCGAGGCTGGTGCCCAGGGAGGGCTGGAGAGCAGGCCATGGGTCCCCATGGAGGAGAGAGGGGAGGTGGAGAAAGTGGCCCACCCCAGAATGGGTGGAAGCCTCTGTACATTTGTATATATTTGGGGAGGACAGGGTGGGGGTGGGGATACAGATATAGAAGGTGGGTGGGGCTATGAGGGTGGGTGATTTAGGGACAGCCAGGGTCCCAGCCCTAGTGCGAGCAGGAGAGGGTGGGCTCCCAGGGGTCAGGACTGCTGGGCTTCTCCTCCTTCCTGCCCCTCTCCAGGCCCAGCTCCTCATTTGGCAGGGGGAGTGGGCGGCCCAGCAGGCCTGGCCCAGCTCCCAGTTCCCCCTGCCCTATCCCCAGCCCCAGAGAGCAGACAAACCTTTCAGACCCTGGCTGAGCTTGGGGGTGGGGAAGGAAGTCTTCTCAGGCCTCTGTCTCCAGTCTGGTTTTATAAAGTGCTGACGAAATTAGGAATAAAGAGGCATAAAGAATTCTCTGTGTGTATGTGTGACCAAGCTGGGAGCTAGGGCAGGGCTGGGCATATGCATGACTTGGTCCCCGGGAAAAGGAAATCCAGGCCCAGTCAGGACAAGGAGACTTCATCCTCACTGCCAGCCCTCCCTGCCCCCTGCCTACCTTTCAAAAACTCAGAATCATCCATCCACACTCAGCCAGTTTATTAAAGGCAGAGAGCTTCATCAGGGGTCCAGAAGGGATAATCTGGGAGACCCCCACACTCCTCTCTCAGCTCCCCTCTTCCCCAACAGTCATCTACAGCCCAGCCCCCAGGGCTTGGAGGCAGGCCTGGCGTCAGACAGACTGCACTACATAAATACTGAGGCCACAGCTTGAATCAGCAGCGTCTGGGGCAGGAATTTGGGGTAGGAAGGGGTAGCTCCCAGGGCACCTCCTGCCAGGCTTGTCCTGAGGCTGAGGACCCACAAAGCCAGACAGAGCGGCCCAGGGGGCTGTTCTGAAGTCTGAGGCTGTCCAAGGAGACTGGCATGTGGCTCTGGGTGGTTGGGGGAGAAGCACTGCCAGGCCAGGGTTTTGGGGTGCAGGATGGGGTCAGGTGCTGTTGCCCTGCTCCTGCTCAAAGAGCAGCATGGCGAGCTGGGTGCGGGAGCCCAGGCCCTCCAGCACGCTCTGGCGGCAGCGGTGGTAGAGGTCCTCACTGAGCCTAGCGCTGCACGTCTGGGCCCGGTAGCGCTGCAGCAGCGCTGGCTCCACTGCCCGCAGCACGTGCAGGCTGGAGAAGCGCAGGAACAGCTCGTACACATCCATGCTCTCCAGGAGCTCCTCCTCCTGCTCCGAGGCTGCTGCCAGCCGCCCTCGGGCTGCCACATAGTCAGAGTTGTAGAAGCAGGCCTCACTGGCTGCCTGGCGATCAAAGCGGCCCGTGTCTCGGCCCAGCTCCGGGGGGCCTGGGCCCTGTGGTGGGGCCACGGCTGGGTGGAAGGCCTGGAAGTGCATGGGAAAGAAGGTCTGCCAGCCAGAGATCGCGTGCATGCGGCAGCGATTCAGAAAGTCAGGCGTGAGCACTGTGTCTGGCCCGGCCAGCAAGAACAGTGTGTCCAGCGGGTGCTTCTTGGAGAGCAGATCCATGAGGCGCAGGGGTGAGGGGGCGGCTGTCTGTACACTGAGCCAGGGTACCCGGGCACCGGGGAAACGCTGCTCTAGCTCTGCCACATGTGCCTTGACAGGTGCAAAGACATCTGCATGGGCGGCCCGCTGGGCCTGTCGTGGCTCATACAGTAGCAGCAGGGTCAAGGCTGCTGCAGTATCGCCAGGCTCGAGAGCTGCAGTGGCGAAGGCCTCCAGGAAGCCAGGGGCCAGATCACGCTCGGTCGCAGCCAGAGGCAGTAACACAGTGAGACGTGAGGCCTCGGTGACATAGGGCACAGGCAAGATCTCCACGCGGCTCAGGGGCCGCAGCAGCTGCACTCGGTGAGTGAGGGGCCGACGGCCGCCCTGGGGGGTCAGCGCCTCCAGCTTCAAATCCAGTGTGTACTCCATACCCCGAGCAGGATCGAAGCGTCGGTAGCCATTAACCAACTGCTGCTTCTGGAGTCGCAGGGCTGGGTGGTAGCGGCGGTTGAGTTCCTCCAAGGCTGCCCCGAGAACATCGGCCACATCAGCCCTGTCAGCCCCACGCAGAGGGCAGCGGGGTGAACCATCAGCACAGGAGAAAGCATGTTGCTCAGTGAAATAGTCCCAGCGCAGCACCTCAAAGCGGGAGGCTGGGCGGGATGGTGCTGGAATGCCCACGGGCCAGGCGGCTGCCCGCTCCCCATCAGCTGCCAGACGGCTGGTGTTCTGGATCTCCCACTGGTTTGGAGAAACAGACCATAAGCAAGGCGCAGACCCCACGGACCAGCACACAGCTAGGAGACTGGGCAAGTAGCAGGCACCACTCGGGATGGTCCTGTCTCCTGCCAACCTCTGCCCTCCTGGGGTCCCTACCTATCCAGTCCCCAGATGGAGGCAGCCAGAGAGTTAAAGGGGGGGCTTCTCAGAATGGATAGAAACAAAGAGGGACAGGAGGCAGGTGTGTTCTGATTCTAGTACTCATATTTTATTTCCCTGGGATCTCTAAGACTTCACAAGACCTGCCCTCCCGCCCCCTACCCAGACCATACCTGCAACTCCTGGATCTCCTGGTACGTGCGTTCTAGCTCAGCTCGGGCAAAAGCCTTGTGCAGCTGGTACATGTGCACAGGGTCACGCACAGGGTGGGCAGTCAGGGCGCTGCGGAAACGAGGGTCTCCCTCCTGCACGGGCTCCCCAGAGCTCAGCTCCAGGTAGCTATAATGTACTCCCTGGGGAGAGGAAAGGAACGGGTCCATACTGGAAAGAACGATGGAATAGCTTCCACCCTCACCTCATGGTATGTGTCTCATCTACCCATCCTATGACCTGTTGTGGACTTTCAGTCAGAATCTGTGGGTGTAAATACCGTGACAGTTGTGAGCACGTGTAGCCTTTGCTAGCTAGCTCACCTATGAAATGGGCATGCACATGATCTCAGAGCTGTCCAGGGGCTCAAATAAAATAGTAATCGCCCATACTGAACACCTATTATGTGAAAGGCTCCCTTATTTTTCCTAATTTAACAATCCTAAGCAATAATTATTTCCGTTGGTATGGACGAGGATACTGACGCTCAGGAGACTCAGTGATTTACCCAAGGTCACAAGGATAGAAAAGGACAGAACTGGCACGGAAACCAAGCCTGTATCTCCAACCACCCCTTTGCCTCTCAGGGAAGTGCACGAGCTCAGATAGGAGGCACCAACGGGATGGCTTCTCACCTCGTGGTCGCCAGTGCAGCCCACCCCGGTGGCATCAAGGATGCAGCGTCCCAGCCACTCATCCGGACGCGCACTGACGATGTCATTGCGGCAGCCTTCCAGGTGGGGGCGCAGCTGCTGCAGCAGAGTGCGCGACAACAGTACCCCAAAGCCGCCATGGCAGTAGCGGCCTGGGGCGGGCTCTCCACCGATGAAATCCTGGGGCCGGCCCAGATAGAGGTGGGCAGCGGCTGCCAGGCTGAGGTGGCCAGCTAGGCGCGCCAGTCCGTGCGCCTCAGTGTAGGTGGTATCATGCACTAGGAAGAACCAGTCAAAGTCGTCACCGTGCTGCTCCAGCAGGTGGCGCAGTGCCAGGTGCAGGTGGCCGATGGGCCTCTCCTCGCCCAGCGTCACCACGGCCATGCCTGGTGGTGCCCGACGGCCTCGAGAGCCTGTCAGGAACACCACACGCTCTAGCCGGTGCCCCAGTGTGCGGTTCACGGCCACACCCAGAGTGGGCAACGTGGCCTGTGAGGTCAGCACTGCCACCAGCAGCCTCTGCCTGATGCCCAGCTCGGTGCTGATGTAGCGGGTTCTAGGGAGGAGACAGCACAAGGTTATCAAAAAGACAATCGGTGTGGGAAGGAATAGGATAAGAATAACAATTCTCTCCCAGGGGTCATGCAGATTTAAGCGAAAGATTAGTGTTTTGGAGAGATGGCGATATTCATGCATATATGAAAGATACTGTGGGTCTGATTCCCTGTTTCACTACTTAGTAGTTGCGTCCCTGAGCAAGTTATTTAACCTATCTGTGCTTCAGTAGCCACATCCAAAAAATGGGGTTGATTCAATCTACCTGAAGCACTTAGGCAAATGCTTGGCTCATAGGTACTCTACACACCATGTATAGAGGACTTATTTCTATGTAAATCTGCCAGTATACCACAAATACATCACATAAATGATGTAATGGAATATGTGGCACAGGGGCGTATTGAGTGTGTTTGGGGGAGAGGCAAACTGGAGCTCAGGAGTTCCAGTAACTTTATCTCCCATAACGCAGAAGGTTAAGTTGCAGAACCGGAATTTGAACTCAGTGTTACTTAGGAGAAATTATTTTAACGCCTGGGCAGAGGCATTAGTAGTGGGATGGCTACATCACTCCTCTCCCACAAATCTCATCGGGAGGTGTCCCACCCAGGAACAGGAGATTCAGGTAAATCTCAGTTCTCTCTCTTTTATTTCCCTCTCTCTATAAACCCATTTTATATATCAATAATTTCTCTAAACCCAACAGCCCAGCCAGGGAGCTAAGGGGATCCCTTCGGGGCACCATGGAGTCGAGCCGGTTTGCACAGAGGCAGACAAGTTCAGCCCAGGCCGGACGGGGCCCAGAGAGGGCCCCAGATGGGCTCCACAGCTCCCCGCGAAGCAGGGCCATCGGAAGTTATCCGGGCCCAAAGACTTCCTGGCCGGCCAGGCTCTTCCTTCCGGAGCCTGACCCGGCCCCCGGCGGCCTCCCCAGAGCACCCGTCGCGGCCGGTGCCCACGGGGTGGAGCTGGCGGGGCTGATCCCTACCTGACGGCCTTTTTGGCGGCCTGGCCAGGCTGTGCAGGGTGGTAGGGCAAGACACGCGGCTCCCAGTTCTCCCCCGCGGCTGCGCCGGCCCCGGGTCTCTCGCGCTCAGCTCCGTGCTGCACTGAGTTGGGCCGGCGCGCCGCGTTGGTGTTGCCTCGCGGCGGCAGCTCAGAATCTCCGGGTTGGGGCGGCCCTGGGCCGCACGGCTCCTCCACCCAGGTGACGCTGAGTAGGCTCAGAGTGAAGCCCAGGGAGATGCCCACGGCCACGGGCCCTGCGGGCCGCAGCACTGACAGCAACAGCGATGCCCGCATGGCGCCCGGACCGCGGGCCCCCGGCCCGCAGCAGCCCCAGAGCAGCCAGAGGAGGCTCCGAGGGGGCGGGCCCGGGGAGGGGGCGTATCCGGAGGGCCTGGGCCAAGCGGGTGGGCCTGCTCCCGCCCCGCGGAGCAGAGCCCGCGGCCCGAGCGGAATCCCCTACGCCGCGCTCCAATCCCCCTCCGGCCGGCGCTCTGTACAGCTCAGGGTCCCGGCTTTAGGCGCGGGAGCCTCCACTGCTGCCGCCTGTCCGACGTGTCACTGCGAGGGCCCCGCCTCCGGGGTGGGGTCTTGGGCTCCAGCTACCGGAGAGGGAGGAGTAGGGGGAGGTTAAAGGGGAAGGACCCCCGGAAGTGCCCCCTCCACAGAGAGGGAGAAGGAGACGCCGGGGCGGAGTCCTCTACTTCCCCCGGCGTGGTTGGTGCGTCCCGCGTGACGTCAGAAGTAGCCCGCCCCTGCCTGGGTAGTGCGCCCGAGTGACGTCAGGAGCCGAGGCCGGAGCTGTCCATCAGCACCAAAGGCCGCGGGCGGGCTCCGGGCATGGGGCCGCGGCTCTGGGGCAGCCCGAGCCTCTGCTCTTCCTTCTTTCCCTTCCCCAAGCCCAGCCCGAGTCCCCGGACGCCGTGGGACTGCAGTGCCAGTCGGTGTGGGAGGCGGAGCGGCGCCGACGCCGCGCAGAGACTGGTCCCTTCGGCCCAGCAGCTGCATTCCCCGCACGACGGACTTTTCCCGGACCCCGGGCATCTGGGGCCTCTGGCGCCCCCCAACCCCGGACCCTACGGCCTCTGCACAGCCTCTTTCACTCTAAAGCTCAGGTCGCCTCCAGCCCAGGTAGATTTTGGACGATCCCGGATTCAGTCGTCCAAAGACGATCTTGGGCGATCCCGGATTTAATCGCCCAAAGACGAGTCTCCTGGCTGCCTCCTCACCGGCAGCACACTGCCCTCATCTCCCCCCAAACCAGTCCCCCTTTTAACTTCTTCATCCTGGCCCCCTCTAGCCTGGCACTTTTGTTCCCTTTGTCTTTTGTCCTTTACTTTAGGGATGCCTGCCGTGGGCACCACTCCTTTGTCCAGTGTGTCCTTGCCTAGTTCTCCCACTCCCATTCTTGCCCCATTCTGGTGGAGACCCAGGACTCCTCCTTGACTCCAACTTCCAGTCAGGCTGACCTGGGAGGGCGACGCCCTTTCGTTCCTAGCACTATGCCAGGCACTGTGGCGACACTGCGATTCCAGCTGCTGCCCCCTGAGCCAGATGATGATGCATTTTGGGGTGCACCCTGTGAACAGCCCCTGGAGCGCAGGTATCAGGCACTGCCGGCCCTCGTCTGCATCATGTGCTGTCTGTTTGGAGTCGTCTACTGCTTCTTCGGTGAGATCCCCCAACTCATTCCTCAGCTGGGCTTCCCATTGTTTCCCTAAGTTATTTTTCTGAGGCACCCCAAATCTCCAGAACTTCACCACCACCACCATCACCATCACCACCACCACCATCACCTCCACCACTGCCACTGCTAGTACATGAATAACTATCTTTTCTTACTTTCTTTAATCCTACATGTTCTTAGATCATCTAGACTCTAGATCCTAGAGAACACAGGTTTTTAAATTAGGCATGCTTCAATTTGAACCTGGCTTTGTACCTTACCAATTGTGATGCCTTGGGCACATTAACCTGCCTGAACCTCAGTCTTCTCATCTGAACAGTGGGAACAGTGATATTTACCTCACATAGTGTTGTTGTGAGAATTAGTAGGGACTCAATAAATAATACCTATTGTGGTGAAGATTTGTTTGGGTCCCTGTGCTAGCTAGAAAATGAAAACATTTAGCAGGATAATGAGACATGGTCCCTTACCACAATGTATAGATGGGAGAGAGACTTCTTAAATATTCATGCCTGTGATATATGTTATAGTCGACACTTAAATAACACAAGAGTTTGGGGTACAGTAAAAAATCCACATATAACTTAAGTTGGTCCTCAACACCTGCATATTCCCAACCATGGACCCAAAATACTGTTTTCAGTCTGCAGTCAGTTGAATTCATGCATGTAAAACCTGGGAGTATGGAGGGCTGACTGTATATTTACTGAAAATCTCCATGTACAAGTGGACCCCTGAAGTTCAAACCTGTGTTGTACAAGGTTCAGCTGTAGAGTAGGCTAGATGATAGTCACACACATGGAGATGGCCTACAAGGTAGGCTCCACTAATCAGGGCTGCCACGAACAGTTGTACAGGACAGGTACTATACAAGAGCGATCAATTGAACAGGCAAGTGGGGCCTGAAATCCAGCCCATGTTCCAGTTGCCAAACTCTAGGCCTTGGCATTAGGCTGCTTTGCCTAGAGGAAGGCACACCTTTTTCTGATTTGCACAAAGGTGCTGGATGGACTAGTGGAGTAAGTGCCCAGTGACTCTATAGCAAGAGTTACAGGACTTCAGAGAGGAGAGCAAGCACTATTGTAGGGGAGCCCAAGGAGAGCCTTCAGGAGGTACATTATAAGTGACTGAAAGAAGTGCAAAGGAAACTTGGAGGTCTGGGTTCCAGGCTTGGCAGAAGTGGGTGAGACTTGTGCTCTGATGCCTCTATACCTCCCCCTAGAATGGCTGGGTAGTAGGCAGGAATGGGAGCCAGATGGTCCTTTTTTTCCCACCCCCAAACTCTTGGCTGAACAACTGCAGAGTGGGCAGAAGAAAGTGCCCCTCTAAGGATTTGGGATACATTCTGGGCCTCCAAAGAGTCTGTGTCACCTCCCTCCCTCCCCTATCCATACCCACTCCCTCTGAAGTTGCTCAAAACATCCTGACATTCCCTCTCCTGTGCTTCCCTGTCACCTTACCCCTCTTGGGTGCCTGACTCCGTGGCTCTTGGACTCTGAGCCCTTGTGTACACCCTTCTCCTCGTTCTGACCCCAGTTGCTTCCCTTCATTACTAGAACTGGATCTCCTCTTTGATCTTTCTCTTTGGCTCTCCCTGACCCTCTACCTGCATCTTCGCAATTGTTTAGGATCTACAGGTCCCTCACTCTTCCAGGTACCCTTAGGGGGCCCAATGGCCCTGTAACCTCCATTTCCTGGAACTCCACAATCACTATTTCACCCTATAATCCTCATTGACCCCCTCTAGGAGGCCTATGGCTCCTTGTAAGCCCTAGTAACCCCCAGCCTAGTTACCTCATCACCTTTTATCCTAACTTTATTTCTCCTAACTCTCTGATTCCTAGGATCTCATTGCCTGATTGCCCCTCACCCTACTGTGATCTCAATAATCCCATTTCTCTGGCCTCAATATTACCCTCTCTCTGAAACCCTTTAATACTCTCAATGATTCCACCCTGTCAATCCCCTTGACCTGCAAAGGCCTCATTTGGAACCAGTCCCTGATAACCCTGCTTCCCTGTTCTCTTTGTAACCTTTTAATGACGTCTGTCTCTGAAGCTTGTGACCCCTCCAAGACCTTGTCCTTCTGAACCTGTGTGACCATCATCTCTCAAATTCTTTCTGATTTCCAAATACCTCATTTCTCTGAACAGTTCCTCCCCACAGACCCTAATGATTATTGCTGATCCCCTTATGACCCCAGTGACCTATTTCTCTGACTCCTATGACTCCAAAGACCCCAACGACCCCATCACCGATTCACTTTTGACTCCAATGACCTATCTCTGATTCCGCTAACTCTCAAAGGTCCAACGTTCACGTCAATGACTTTTTCTAATGACTTCTCTCTCTGATCTCCTTTGACCCCAGTAACCCCTTCACTGGTGCCCTCAGGACCCCAGTGACCCCCGATTCTCTTATCTTAGTGTCCTGCCTCTGGTTCCTCCGTGATTCTATGACCCTGACCCCTCAGACTCCTTGCCTCCATCGCGGTGACCTCATGTTGGCCCCTCACTAGCCCCTGTTCCCCTCTAGGTTACCGCTGCTTCAAGGCAGTGCTCTTCCTCACTGGGCTGCTGTTTGGCTCGGTGGTCATCTTCCTGCTGTGCTACCGAGAGCGGGTGCTGGAGACCCAGCTGAGTGCCGGGGCGAGTGCAGGCATCGCGCTGGGCATCGGGCTGCTGTGCGGGCTGGTGGCCATGCTGGTGCGCAGCGTGGGCCTCTTCCTGGTGGGGCTGCTGCTCGGTCTGCTGCTCGCCGCTGCCGCCCTGCTGGGCTCCGCACCCTACTACCAGCCGGGCTCCGTGTGGGGCCCCCTGGGGCTGCTGCTGGGGGGCGGCCTGCTCTGCGCCCTGCTCACGCTGCGCTGGCCCCGGCCTCTCACCACTCTGGCCACCGCTGTGACTGGTGCCGCACTCATCGCCACCGCCGCGGACTACTTTGCTGAGCTGCTGCTGCTGGGGCGTTACGCCGTGGAGCGGCTGCGGGCCGCCCCTGTGCCCCCACTCTGCTGGCGGAGCTGGGCCCTGCTGGCGCTTTGGCCCCTGCTCAGCCTGATGGGTGTTCTGGTGCAGTGGAGGGTGACGGCCGAGGGGGACTCCCACACGGAAGGTGAGAGGGCACCACCAGGATGGGCATAAAAGAAATGGGGGGAGGGGGAGGCGGTGAGCAATTCAGGAGTAGGGGAAGAAGCTGTACACACCAGCAGTGGAAGGCCTCAGTAGGGTGAGACAGGTGACTCGCTTATGGTCTGGGAAGATAGACCTCAGTGGTACCATTCATTCTACAAGATGTATGGAGCAGCAGCTCTGGGCTGAGCCCATTCCGGAACTGGAGATACCGCAGAGACAAAACAGAGAAAGCCCCTGGTCCTTATGGGGTTAGATTTGGGTGGGTGGGGGAGACAAATATACATGCAAACAAACAAGATAACTCCAGTTGTGCAGAGTGCTATGAAAGAGATATGCTCGGTAATATGAAAGAGGGACCTTTCAAGGCTATTATAGACAGGGTATTCAAGGAAAGCACTTGGAAGAGGTGACATTTCTTTTTGAAAGTATTTATTAATTTTTTTTAGAGAGAGGGGAAGGGAGGGAGTAAGAGAGGGAGAGAAACATCAATGTGTGGTTGCCTCTCACGTGCAGCCAGCTGGGGACCTGGCCCACAACCCAGGCATGTGCCCTGACTGGGAATCAAACCAGTGACCCTTTGGTTCACAGACTGGTGCTCAATCCACTGAGACACACCAGCCAGAGCTGGAAGAGGTGACATTTAAGCAGAGTCCTGAGGATAAAGCAGCAGCCAAGCAAAAAGCTAGAGAAAAGGGAATAGCCAGTGTAGGGGCCCTGGGAAGGAATGGGCGTGGCTTGCAGAGGAGGCAATGCTCCATCGTGGTGACCTAGGGATGCAGATGGTGTGTGCCCTCTGGCCGCAGTGAGGACTCCAGATTTTATTATGAGGTTTAAAGCAGGGAGAATATGCTCTAATTTAGTGTATGGGATGCTCATTCTGGCTGCTGAGTGTAGAAAGCACCGGGGAAGGCAAGCGTTGAAGGGAAACCAGTGAGGAGGCAGCTGTGGTTGTCCAGTTGAGAGATGATGATGGCTGTTCTCAGGGAGTCACCTAGGACTCAGGGCTGGGAGAGGGATAACATCTGGGGTGGGGGTACCGAGAAAGAGCCTTCCACAAAGACCTTCAGAGGTAAAGAACAATGGAAGTCCCATCTGGGAGATGGAAGATCAGGAAAGTTACACAGAAGTTACACAGAAGGGGGATCTGGAAGCTTGGAGCCCCCACACAGGAAGGGTGATGATGCACGTGGGCCTCTGAGACTCTCCTCTGCCCATCCCTTCCCAGTGGTCATCAGCCGGCAGCGACGGCGTGTGCAGCTGATGCGGATAAGGCAGCAGGAAGAGCGCAAGGAGAAGCGGCGCAAGAAGAGACCCCCGCGGGCTCCCTCCAGAGGCCCCCGGGCTCCTCCAAGGCCTGGACCGCCTGACCCTGCTTATCGGCGCAGGCCAGTGCCCATCAAACGCTTCAATGGAGATGTCCTCTCACCGGTGAGCACTCCAAGCCCCTCCAATCCGAATGGGGGACAAAGGAGTGTTGTAAACTCTGTCCAAGCAGGACTGGGCTTTCCCCAGGGGCTCGTCACTGTTTAGAAGGCTTAGCATTTGTCCACCCATCATAACCCCTACACCAGGAGCCTGATGGGTCCAGCTCTGGGATGGGGGAAAGGTATCTGAATAAGAATTTTAATGAGGTATGGCACAGGGTAGGGTCTCAGGGCTGTGGACTATGAGCGTGATGAGGTCCTAGCTCTACAGCTGTCTGGGGTGAGTCACAGGCTTGTGGGGTTGCAGGGAGAGAATGTTAGCCTGAGGAGGCTCTCAGGGCAGGGGTCTGTGGCTGCACTCACATCTGTGTTTACTCTCCCACAGAGCTATATCCAGAGCTTCCGGGACCGGCAGACGGGGAGCTCATTGAGCTCCTTCATGGCCTCACCCACAGACACGGACTATGAATATGGGTCCCGGGGACCACTAACAGCCTGTGTAGGGCCCCCTGTGCGGGTATAGCAGTATAGCTGCTCCTGCCTGCCTGGACTCTATGGTCACTAGCTCTGTTAGCTTGTGGGGAGGCCTACTGGTCTACCACGCAGCCCACCTGGCCCTGTGGCCTATGGCTGTCCCTCTCCCCTCCCTGGAGAGGACTGGCCTGAATGCTAGAAGGGAGGACCTGTCTCAGGCTGGGCCTGGCCTGAGGGAACAGCTTCTCTTAAGCTCTCAAAGGGCTCCTGAGGGACACAAGGTGTGAGCCCCTTTGGGGTGTGCTCAGGGTTGTGAGTGTGTCACCTGTGTGTGCGTGTGCATGGAGGGTGGGCTTGGAGAGGACACTGGGACCCTTGCCTTAGATTTCTGATGGGTAGGGCTTCTGCAAGGTTGGCCCCACCTCCTCTCCCCTTGCTGGGACCCCATGGGCCACTCTCCTGCATGTCTAAGTGGAGGATGTCTGCCTTCTTCCCCCTTGCTCTGCTTCTCAACCGGATTCATCCAAGGCTTCTTGTCCTTGTCCACTGTAGCACCCCTCACACTGGTCCCCTGTCCTCTGCAAAGCCACCAGCCTGAGGGCAGTGGCAGGGGATGGGGGTGGGGGGTGCTTCTCTGGGTTGGGTTGGGGAGGGGGGCACGGGCGAGGGGGCTTAAATGCACGATGCATGTCTGGTGTCTGTCATGCCACCCTGGACACCTCATGCTTCTGTCTCCCTCCACCCCACCCTGTTTTACATCTTTTATAAATGTGCCAAACTGTGTGGCTTCTGCCAGGAGTGGTGGTCTTTGGTGGCTGGCACGTCCATGGGCCAAGTTAGAAGCACTATAGCTATTGGTTACCTTTATCACTCACTACACAGGGTTGTCAGGCCAGTTCTGCCCTCCTACGTCACACAGAGAGCCAGGAAAAGGGGCTGCACCACTTTTATTGTCTCCCAACACCTCTGGTTCCCCCGCCTCCCCACCCCTGCCCAGGATAAGGGCATGCGCCTTCCAAGCTGTCCAAGAGCACCCGCCTGGCTTGGATCGGTCCTTCTAGCTACCTGCAGAGGAATGACTCCGCGTGGGGTTGGGGAGAGAGTGGGTACCACCTTCCTCCCTGGCAGAGCCTGGGCACCCACACAGGAAGAGCGGGGCCCTCGCCCTCTACCCAGCCCTTTCTGGGCCTCTGTCAGGGCTGTCTGTGGGGCAGGAAAGTGGGGGCTGGTTAGGGGTTGGGCAAGGCATCTGAAGGGAATGCAGGAATTCAGGTGGAGGGTGGGGCATCTTCTTTGTGGGAAAGGAAAGAAGTGGGACTAGCTCAGAAGCCTTCTGCCCAGGCTGATGTTGAACTCACTGAGGTGGGCAGAAGCCAGCAGAAAGCAGGAGGGGGGTGAGGAACAGGTGCGGGGCACAAACCAGGAGCGCTGGGAAGGATAGGAACTCGAGTACAAGTGGGGTGTTCAGGTGAGACAAACATGGTCCAGGGGCAGGAGGGAGTGAAGAGAGCACTGGACAGGAAAGGGTGTAGAAAGGTGGGTACAGCTGCCCTGAACCAAGTGGTTCCTGTTGAGAACACAGCTCCCTCCTATCCTTAGCCTGGGTGAGATCTCGGCCTCCCCATTTCCTACCTCCAACACATCCCACAACCAACTTGCTATCCCAAGTCCTGAAAAACCTGGGTAGGTGTGTCTCAGCCCACCAGCTCCTAGGTGCCCACTTCTGCTTGGCCAGCCCACCTGCCCCCGTTGGCCTCACTCACCCTCTACCAGCAGCCGCGTGTGGGCGCTGTCTTCGCCGGCCTGGCAGCAATAGGTGCCCTGGTCCTCAGGCCGCACGTCGTGGATGACCAGGCTGTGGGTGGGGCCATGGCTGCGCAGCTCGTACTTGTCTCCTGGACACAGCTCGACCCCCTCCCGCAGCCAGCACACGTGGCCCCCCGAGCGGGACACAGTCACCTCCAGCACCGCCCGGCGGCCCGCTAGCACCGTCTTCTCTCGAGGCGGGCGGCGACACATCTGGAGAGGCAGTGCTGGGGGTGGAGAACCGGAGCTAAAGTTAATAGGAACACGCAGGACCCCCCCACCCCCCAACGCCCGGAGGAGAACCGCATCCTCCCTCCCCCGGCAATCCCCACTCCTGGTCTCAGCTCTCTATGCCACAGGCCCATTACCCTGTACCCTCAACCCAAAGTCCCCTCCGCCCCAGGAAACGCACTGCCCTCTGTGACCCGCCCCAGGAGAGCCCCTCGAGGAAGGGGCTTTCCTAGCACAAGGCGCCAGCCTGCCAGCCCCAGCGGAGCTGACGCCCACTCCAGGCCGCCCTCGCCGCAGTTGCTTACTCTCCACCTCCAGCTCTGCCACGGACTGGGCGGGTCCCGCCTGGAAGAGGACCTCACCGGCGTCCTCCGCGCGCAGCTCACTCAGCACCAGAATATGCTTCTTCCCTGAGGATGAGGGGGGCGCTAGCGAGGCTGGAGCCGCCTCTGGGGCGGGTTCGGGGATGAGGGTGGAGCCGGAGTAGGTCCCCCGGTCGATTCGGACGCGATAAATATGCGCTGAGGTAGGGATGAGGAATTGGATGCGCGGAATTGGGATGCCAAGGGGGAAGTGGAGCCAGCCAGGACGGAGGGCTCAGAGCTCCGGGCGGTGGAGAGACAGCGAGATGGCTCTTTGGGCCATTGGGGCGGGGCCCACTCGAGCTGGGGGTGGGGCTTATCGTGGCGGGGCGGAGTCTGTGAGCCGGGGGCGGGGCAGCAAGGGGCCAGAACCCGTGGAAAGTCCGACAGACCTTCCTGTCTGATGCGGATGCGGCCTCCGGGTCTCAGTGGACGACCTCCAAGCTTCCAGCTCCCGGCGATCTCGACCTCCGATACGGTGCACTCGAACGTGGCGCCGTCGCCTTCGCGGGCTCTCACCGACCCGAGCTCGGAGAGCACAGAGACCACCCGCTCTGGGGCGGAGCCAGGGGCGTGAGGCGGGGCGGGGCGGAGGGGGAGGCATCCGCTCCCGTCCCGCCCTTCTCCCGAGAAGCACCCAAGTCAGTCCCTGGGAAAGGCCGATCTGCAGCCCCCAAGCCCACGTTAGTGTCTGGTCCCAGCAGCATCCTGTACCCACCGTGCACGGTCAGGCGGACAGGGCCGGCACGAGCCGTCCCCGCCGCGCAGCTGTAGGTCCCAGCGTCCAAGGGGCCGCAGCGTCGCAGCTGGAGAATGCGCCGCGTGCCGAGGGCCTGGAGCCTGAGCCGAGGGCTGGGGGTGAGCGGGCGGCCGTCCTAGGGGTGGGAGTAGCAGAGGGTCGGGTTGAGCGGGCGGCCGCAGACCTGGGAAGTAGTAGCGCCCTCTGTTGATACCAAGCGGTTTCGAGGCGCGTTTAAACTTGTCTGTGTCCCCCAGGTTGGGGTGGGGCCGTTCGGCGCCTGAGAGCCGCGCTAGGAGCCTCATTGGGAAGGTGTCACCCTTTGGGGACATTAGGGCTAAGAAGGGGCTCCACGGGCGCGAGAAGCCTAGGGTCATGTACCAATCACATTGGCCATGAGCGTGGATTCTGGGATTAGGTAAACCTGGATTCAAATATGGGCTCTGCCCCTTCTGTCTTCGCCTGGGCAATACTTCACCCCCTAGAGCCCCAGTCTCGCAGCAGGTAACATGGAGATAACAAGACCTACCTCAAAGGGTTGTTGTAAAGATTAAAGGATGAAATGTTAAGTAAACCTGAGCGCAGTGCTAGGCACATCCACTCAGTATTATAGTTTGTTTGGGGCATTATTACTATTGTTATGATGCTGAGGTGGGCTGGGCTGGGGCTGGGCTCCGACCTTCTCCCAGGTAACATCAGCCAAGGCCTGGGAAAGCTCGCACTCGAAGGTAGCTGTATCGCCCTCGGTCACCTCTAGGTCCTGTGGCACCTGCACAATAGTCACTGGGGCCTCTGGGAGTAAGAAGAGGAAGGCGATGCAGAGGAAACGGGTGGGGGTAGGATGGGGACCTGGCTCACAGGGATAAGGAGAACACACATGGGCACAAGGGTCAGTGGTAGACACATTTAGGCAAGGTGATCAGTGTGGAGGTCACTAGTGAGTGGAGGATGTGCTGGGAGAAGTGGTCCATGGGGATGCTGGTCAGTGGAGGACACAGTGAATTGACAGGGGTCAATGGGGCAGGAGTGGCCAGCTGGTGGTAACACTTGAAGGTGGTCAGTGTGGGACATGCTGGAGCTAGAGATACCAGCCAAGTCACCCATAGACAGGCATGGTCAGTGGGGGCCACATTCGGCTGGCATGAACAGGAGATAATGGACAATGGGGGACACAATGGATTCAGAGTAGCAAAGGGGGGGCCTTAAAGCAGGTGTGGTCAGTGGGGAATACACTGAGCTAGAAGCAAAAATGGACACTGAAGCAGAGTTGCTAGTAGACTCATCCTTAGACACAGTGGATCACTGGGACTTGAGTGGTCAGAAGGCCATGCTCAGGGAGGCAGACAGGGGCACAGCAGGCAGGTGTGGACAGTGGGATCACACTCAGAGTGGTCAGTGGGACCATGGTCAGGGAGGCAGACAATAGGGACCACACTGGGACAGGCATGCTCCCAATGGCACAGTGAGTGGTTTGCAGGGACTGGGGGGGTCAGTGGAGCCATGCTGGATCATACTGGTGAGAGGAGCCACATGCAGGCAGGGTAGTCACTGGGCCATTCAGGGCCACAGGGTCAGGGAACTCACACTCTGGCAGAGAGGTCAGTGAGAGGCACACTGGGACAGGCGTGGTCAGTGGGACCACACAGGTAGCAGGGTCAGTAGAGTCACACCCAGGGTGGTCAGCAGACAGGCAGCGGGCCCCGGGGCCGCACCTCTCACAGTGAGTCTGGCTGCACACCGCAGGGAGTCCGCAGTGAAGGAGATGCAGCCTGAGTCGGCCAGGCCCAAGCCGCTGAGTGCCAGGTGGTGGGTGTGGCCTTCTGTGTGAATGTGGCACTGGGGCCCTGGGTGCAGCCGGACGCCACCCCGGGCCCATTCCCCTGTCACACCCTCCTGGGACAGCTCCAGTTGGAAGGCAGCACTGTCCCCCTCGATGATGGTCACATCTTCCAGAGGCCTCAGCACCCTTAGCTGCCTCGCTGGTGGGAGTGGGGGGAGAGAGGGAGAGAGGGAAGATGAGGGCACCAGCTCTGGGCATGGATTTAGGAGGGGCTCACACACCCCTGGCCCTACCTGCACCACCCCTAACACCCAACCTAGTAAGGTCTATCAAATGAAGCTCAGAACCAGGATATAGGAGAAGGGAGCAGAGCCTACCAGACCTGGGGGGAGAGAGGAGCTTATTGGGGTTAGGAGAGGGGACACACAAAGGAGGTGAGGTGTGGTCAGAAGGTTGAGGAGTCTGGGTGAGGGGTGCTGTGACCCTCACCCAGAAAGAGCACAGAACTGGGAGTCAGATACATAATTTGTGTACTGTGAGACCTTTGACAAACTGCTTAACTTCTGTGAGCCTTAGTTTCCCCAATTACACAAGGCAAATAGCATTGAGACCTGGATTTATTGTGATTAGATGAATGAAATATATTAGAAGAGAATATGTATCATCAACAAGAACCATTTACCAAGCTCTGTGTGGACATGTCTCATGTTATCTCATTTACTATTCCCAAAGACCCTTAAAGTAGGGATCATCAACATTTTTAAGAAGACAGCTCAAGGAGGTTAAGTAACTTGCATGAGGCCACACAGTTATAGAGGGCTCCCTCTTGGGCGGTCGGGTGTTATTTGCGGGGCATCACTGCTTCAGAAATGGACCATGTACCCTGGGACATGTGACTAAAGGATAAACACCACAAGTCTTCCTAGAGGCTAATATTTATGTTTATAGCGAAGCCAACTCGGACATTTGAAATGGAATGCAACATCCACATGGACTTCTAAGGTAAACAGAAAACATCAGAAAAAGAAGTTCTGCTTTGGGAAGGCCACTTCCGGTCACATTCCTGGAGGTCAGCCCGGGCTGACTTGCCTCAGCGGCGAGGGGCACTTTGGTGGGGGTCTGAGGGGCCGTGGGCCACCCAGGAAAGGCAGACTATGTGCTAGGAGAGGACAGGACACTCACGCCTTACGCTGAGCCTGGCCAGGGTACGATCGTGGTGGCTCTCGCAGCCGTAGGTGCCCTGGTCGGCCAGTACAACGCCATGGATGAAGAGGCGGTAGATGTGGCCATCCTGGGCCACAGACAGGCGAGAGTCGTGGGGTAGGGGCTCCCCACCTCGAACCCAGTGCACAGCTCCTGCTGCACCCACTCGGCCCGTCTCCACTTCCAGGCACACGTCCTGGCCTTCCTCCACCCGCATGTCCTGCAGCCGTCGAAGGAACAGCAGCTCCGTTTCTGGGGAGGAAGGGGAGGGGGCCATGGAGCCTGGAGGGACCTGGAGGATGACCCTCTGCTCCTTCTTGCTGGTTTGTCCCTGGGCACAAGGGCAAGGATGTTAGGGACGGGGCTGGGAGAATAGGTACAGGGACCAAGACCATTGTATCCCCATCAGGATCAAACCTCGAACGTGGAGCCGGGCACTTGTAACTGTGGCCCCTGCTTGGGCAGTCACGGTCCCCGCGTCCTTGAGCTGGCACCCTCGCACAGTCAGTGTATGGCTTGATCCATTCTGGGCCATCTCCAGCCCGGGGCCTGGTGTGACAACGACCCCATTGCGCAGCCAGGTGACATTGGCATCTGGAGGGGAGACTTCACACCGGAATGTGGCATCATCACCCTCATGGACAGTGAGTGGTGTCAGCTCCGAGATCAGTTTCACCAGTGGTGGTTCTGATGGAGGGTGGTCAGGCAGTGAGGTGGGCTGGACACCCCCCTCCCCTTCATCCTGCCAGATGGCCTCCCCCTCAGTTATTTCACAGCCCTTTTCAGAGGCCTACTGTGTGTCAGCCACAGGAAGGTCCCAAAGGACTAGATGCCAACTCCCTGCCACTCTTGGCCAACTCCTTTTAATCCTGGCCTGGCACCCCCCCTGACTCCCTAACAATGACAAGTCATTTACCATGGGCCCTAGTTATCTCATTTAACTGTCACAGTAGCCCTGTAAAATAAGCACCCTCCTCCCCACTTCAGGGCTGAGACTCAGAGAAGTTAAGCAACTTGCCAGCGTCACACAACTGGAACCTGGGTGGGTCGCTCCAGAGCCCCTGCTTCTAACCACTGGGCTATGCCTCCCTCCACCTGAGGGTTTCTGGACAAGCGGGCCCTGAGCCCCTATCCAAGCCACAGTTGTGCATGAATTGGTTGTAGCTAGAGGCAGCGAGGTGGGAGTGGGGAACCAAGGGGTCCCAGAATGGTGGGTGCGTGTGGACTTCGGAGGGGGCCAGGGCCCAGAGTGTGAGGGGTGCACCGTTACCTTCCACACTGACGAGGAAGATGCGGCTGTCCTGGGGTGCGTCGCACAGGTACTCCCCCGCGTCTCTGCTCTGTGCCCCTAGTACCCGCAGCACCTGCCTTGCCCCGGCCTGCTCCAGCTGCATCCGGCCCTGGCTCGCCAGGCGCTCCCCGTCCTTGTACCAGCGCACAGCGCCCCCAGGCCCAGAGAGGTGCACCACCAGCTCTAGGTCCCTGCCTGGGGTGCCGCGAACCCTCGTCTGGGCTGCTTCGGGGGCCACCACCCTCACAGGGGGTTCTGTGGGGACAGAGCTGTGGGTCACTGGGAGGAAGTGGCCCAAGGGCTGTACGGAAGGCAGCAGGAGGCAAGCTGGGGAAAGGTTTTGAGAGGGTGGGACAAAGAGCGAATGAATAGGGGTGCTAGAGAAGTGGGGAAACGCGGGATTGGGGAGTAGCTCTCAGGATTCCTGCCCAGGCTGTACTCACCAGCTACTTGGACAGTGAAGCTGAGGCTGGGGGCTCCTGGGGCCTCCCCAGACTGACAGGTATAGAGGCCTGAGTGGGCCGGCTGTGCAGCCCGGATGCAGAGGGTGCGGCGGGGGCCCTCAGCGTGGTGCTCCAGGCCCTCCCCCTCCTGCACTGGCCTCCCGTTGTGGCTCCAGAAGACAAGGGCGCTAGCCCGGGACAGTTCACAGCTCAGCATCACTGGCTCCCCGGGTGCCACACAGAGCGGGCCGGGGACTGCCTCTGGGGCAAGGAATTGGACTGGGGGCTCTGGAGAGAGAGAAGAGGGGATCAGCTTGGGCTTGCTCCCACCTCCCCCACTTGGGCTGGCCAGGAGCACCCACCAGCCAGGCTGACGTTGAAGGTGACAGCTTCATCACGTGTCTCACACACATATTCCCCGGCATCCTCAGGCTGAGCATGGGGCAGGGTCAGGGTGCGAGCGGGCCCCTCAGCACCCAGCTGCAGGGCGTCTGATGCTTCTACCTCCAGCCCATCCTTGTACCAGCGCACCTGGGATCCAGCAGGGGCCACCTCACAGCGCAGCTCCACACGTCCTGGTGCCCCAAACTGCAGGTCCAGGGAGCGGGCTGCTGGGCGCACAATCCTCTCTGGCGGGGCTGGTCCGGGGAACAGAGAGAGGCGCATGTGGGCTCAGTCTCGCCTGCTAGCTTCTCAGCCCTCTCCCTGCACTATCCAGCTCCTAGGAAAGGTGCCAGCTCTAATCCATAGGCACCTACTGTGTGCCAAGTGCTGTGTTAAGCACACTGCAGCTCCTTTCTTCACTGTTCCTGACACTCTAGAGGGCAACTGCTGCTGGCTTTACTTTACAGATGAGGACCTGAGGCCTCTTTGGAGAGAAGTGACTCATCCAAGGTCACATGGACAGAAAGAAGTAGCTCAGATCTGTCTGACCACAATGCACACTCCTACCTCTCCCCCACTTTCTATCCCCTTTCCCTGCTTTGCCTCTGATGCACTCACACCACCTGAAAAAAACATCTATTTTATTTATTTGTTGCCTGTCCACTCTCACTAGAATGCACGCTCCATGAAGACAGGAGGTTTTCTCTTACTGGTTTTTTACTGTACCCATCAGCATCTAGAACAGGGCTGAACACATAGTAGTTGCTCAATAAATACTGGTTGAATAAATGAATGCATGAGTACTCTTGATTGCTGGACTCTTTGACTAGGCCCCTGGTCACTGTCCCCACCTGATTTGGGCCATGTGGGGCTTTCAGATGGCTGAGAATAAGGAGGCTGGAGGAGGAGAGAAGGCTGGAGAAGGGGAAGACTGTGTGGGCAGGAGGGAAGCCCCTAAGACACAGAAAGTGGAAGGTTTGGGTGCCTGTCCCTCAACCTCCTGCTTTTCTAGCTCTCCAGGGTACCCCAGAGACTGCCCACCTGTGACAGTGACAGTGAAGAAGGCTGAATCATCTCCAGCGTCGCATACGAACTCGCCCCCATCCTCAGGCTGGGCAGCTGGCAGCACCAGGCGGCGGCAGGGCCCGTCACTCTCTAGCACCAGGGACTCGCTCTCCTCCACCTCGAGCCCATCCTTGTACCAGCGCACCAGGGCATCCTTCCGCGACAGTTCACACATTAACACCACGCACTGCAAGCTCACGGCGATCAAGGTCACCTCATCCCGGGGGTATATGATGCGTACTGGGGGCTCTGCAGAGTGGGGGCAACCAAGGCTGTTACAAACTCACTGTCAGCCTCCCTGGAGCCATCTGGCAGCATGAAGTCTCTGTCACCCACCATAGTAAGAGTAATGAGGATAATAACAAGGAATCATAGGTCTGCCATCTGTTCTCTGAAGTCCCTGGAGCCAGAGGTGTGACAGAACCCAGCATGCTTCAGATTGGTGCATTTATCATGTCACACACCCACCCCCCTTCGCCCCCGCTGGGGCACCCAACACCATCAATCACATTAACATTTCTTCAGTGTAACATATAGATGTGTTCACTCTAAGCAGAATAATTAAGGAGTACAAATAGCTTCCCAATGTTTAAGCTCAGGTTTTAGTACAATGATGTTGAATACCAAACTTATAAAAAGCCTTTTGATTCTGAGAGATTGTTCGGTTTTGGAACTGGGGATAAAGGATCATGGATCTGTAATAGCAAATACTTATACAACACTTTCTAAAGTTCCAGGAACAATCCTAAGCCCTTTAACCATTTAACTCTCACAGTAGTCCTAAGAGGTAGGCATTATTTTATCTGTTTTCCAGATGAGAAAACTGAGGTGCAGAGTGATTAAGCAAGCTCCTTAAGGTCACAGCTGGCTACACCTACTACTCTAGGGCAGGAGGAAGAACTACCATCTATTAAAGGGAGGCTCAGACTCTGCAAGCAGTGGTAGGGATTCTGAGCCAAGGCTTGCAGAAACTCTTAATGACTTTTGCATCTGTGTATGTATGAATTACGAACACCTGTCTATGAGAGTTCCCAGGGGACACTAAACGCCGATTCTGGGAGTTCGTCTCCAGCTGCTCAAAGGTGATTACTCTTCTGTAGAGAGAAACCCGTCAACATTGGAGGTGACAGTACACTGAACCAGGGCTTGCCCTCATTCCTGCGCATGCTGGGGCTCTCCCAGAATCTCGTCTCCGGGTCGTTCCTATAGCATTCGGCCATCTTGTGGTTGGCCCGGGGAACTGCAGGCTCCCTGGTCTCAGTTTTTGCAGGGTCACCCGCATGGGCAGAGGTGCCCACCAGCACCCTCAGTCCTCTGCTTCTGCAAACTACCTTCCTCACTGGGCTTGTTCTGAGTCTAGGGGATGCAGGCTGCTTCTCTGGGACCCAGCAAGGTCGGCTGATTGCAGAGTGCGACTGCCTGAGGGGTGAGGGAGGGTATGGGGCAGTAGGGTGAGGACCAGGTGGAGCGATGGGGCTGGGGTGCCCGCACAGCCGTGGGACCTCAGCTTGGCATCAGACTCGATTCTCCCTGGTCTGCAGCCAAGGGGGTGGTGTGTGAACTTCACTGTGAAGAATCTGGTGTCTTGTGGGCAGGCCAGATGTGGGCTGGCATGTATGTGGCTGAGGCCGTTACAGCTGGCCAGGGCGTGGTGTGGGGGAGCTTGAAGGGACTCACTCCAGGACAGGGGTACAGGAAGGCCTCTTTAGCTTTGTGGGTGTGTTTGCATCAAGCTGCACTATTTAGGTCCAGGGAGTGGGGGCCCCTAAGCAGCTCAGCCTAGGATGAGGCATTATTCCTAGGGCAGGGCAGGGGAGGGGCAACAAGACTGTGCTAGCAGCAGGATGGCCGCTCCAGTGCCCCCAACCCCTCCACACCCCCACACCTCCACACCGGAACTGCCTGCAGCCCCAAAGCTCCCGGCCCTGAACTATCCTCATTTCCACAGTCGTCCTGTGCTTTTCCCACTCTGAGCACCCCCCCCCCCACCAGCCCAAACGCTGCCGATTCCCATTAGCTCGCTCAGCTCCTGCTCCAAGTATGTTCTGAAGGCACTCTCTGCCTGTTGACCTGGTCAACAGCCCCCAGCCTTGGGCTCCCACTGCACCCTTCTGGGACACTTGACAACCCACACTCTAAGACCCTCTACAGGGTCTGGCTTTCCTGCCAGCCTGTGAGCTCCACGAGGGAGGTGGGCGTGTCTGCCTTCAAGCTGTTGAGCATCTGGAGCCCAGCCCAGGGACACATGGAGACTTCCTCCCTGCCTCTCTTGCTCTTCTCTCTCGAGTCCCCTTGCCCTGATCCTTCACAGCACTTGTCACGAGGTGTCACTGTGCATTTATTTCCATGTTTATTGATTTAACACAGGGGCTAGGTAGGTAGGTAAGGTCAGTGGCTGAAGTAACCCTGGGAGAAGCGGGAAGTTGGGACAGGAATGTGGGCCCCGCATTATGGGGGCAGCTGCTACTCAGCGCCAGCGGTTCGTCGCCATGGGGGGAAGCGGGACCAGAGCCGCCGGGTCTTCGGCTTTCTCAAGAGGACGCATAACTCCGGATTGTTATTTGAACTGTCCTGACTTTGGTAAGACTCTGCAGGCCAAACAAAACACGTCTGTGGGCCTGCATGGGGCCTAGGGATTACCCATTTGTGAACCCTGGTCAACAGGTGCCGCCCCAGCTAGACTGGCAGCTCTCTGAGAACAGTGAATGGTTCTGCTCCGGGCACCAGGTACCCACACACCTGGCCCTGCCGGCACAAAGAAAGTGCTCTGTAAATGAGACTGTGGACCACAGCTATTCTGGCCTTGGGTGCCTGGTAGGGGAGCCTCTTCACCCAGGCAGGGAGCCCTGACGCATGCATCCATAATCCACCCCCCGCACCCCGGAAGTGTGCTAGTTAGGGGCTATGCGGCCAGCTCCTCCAAGGGCTCAGGACTGTCCTCTGGTGACCCCGGGAAGATGGGTAGGCCCACACCTGTGACAGTGACGGTGAAGGAAGCCGACTCATCATCGATTTCACACAAGTACTCGCCGGAGTCCTCGAGCTGGACGGCAGGCAGCACCAGGCGGCGGATGGTGTCCTCCTTCTGCAGCAGCAGCGCTGGGCTCTCCACCACCTCCTCCCCATCCTTGGTCCAGTGCACCTCGGCCCAGGGCCGGCACAGCTCACAGGTCAGCACCACACTCTCTAGGCGCACAGCGGCCACATACACCTTGCCGCTGGGGTACACAATCCACGAGGAGACATCTGCAAGACGGGGACAGAATGGCTGGGCATCAGGAGCTAGGGCGATGGGCCCCGCTGCCTCGCCTCCTCCACACTAGTTTCCTCCTCCTGGGAAGTGAGCCAGGTAAGGAACAACTGGGCCCTGCCTCTGAGATTCTCACAGCCTCTCAGTCACTCCCAGTTGGAGACAAAACACATCAGGGGCACGGCTGCCACCTCCGCCACAGAACATTCCACATTCTCTGGTTTGGGACAGGCACAGTACAAAGGGTGGGATTGGGAAGAGGGGGGGGGGGCCCAGATGGAGCTGGGGTTTCCCGAAGGCCTCAGATCTCCTGATGCCTCTAGCGTCCACCTGCCCTATGGTACCCCTGCCTTCCCTCAGGCTCACTTAGCTGTGAGCAGCGTGTTTATGACAATACATTTCCTGCAATGATGGACCTCAGGGTACAAGCCATGGGTAGGTGTGCGAGCAGCAGGAAGAGGGAGGCAGGGGCAGGGAACACCTTCCCGTCCCCTGGCCTGCCTGGGCCCCCACCTGTGATGGTGACGGTGAAGTAGGCACGCTCGTCTCCAGCGACGCACTGAAACTCGCCCCCATCAGAGGGCTGGGCGGCAGGCAGTACCAGGCGGTGATGGGGTCCCTCATTCTCCAGCACCACGATGTCACTCTCTTCCACCTCTTGCCCGTCCTTGTACCATTGCACAGGGGCATTCTCTCGGTCCACCTCACAGGTTAGCATGACACACTCAGAGGTGATAGCATGCACAAACACGTGCTCCCGAGGGTCCAAGATGTGCACTGGGGGGTCTGGGGGGGAGCACAGACAGGGTCACACACATACTCCCCAACACAGGAGATGTGAGTCCACACTGAAGAACACTGGGAAGGGTAAGGCCATGCTGTGCAGGGCACTCTGGGGTAATGGCATGAGGCATGACAGATCATGTGACAGAGGAATGCTTTACACGTCCAGTCTCAGAGATCAGTAGGTGGAGACATGGAGAGAGCGAGGCACAGAAGACCTTGGTCTAGGCTGAGAGGAGGTCACTATCACAGGCTATGTCAGGGCCAGGCTTGCTGCTGCTTTTACAAAGAAGTCTCTGGTGCGCTGGTCCCAGGTGGGGCAGGGGGTGGGATAGCTACTCCCTGTGGGTAGTGAGTTCCCTGCCATTGGGTGCATCCAGGCAAGGGCTAGATGACTGCCTGGCAGTGGAGATGAAACAGGATTTCCCCTTAAAGTGAGATGAGCTGGATGCGTGGTTTTGCAGGCTCTGCCCTGTGTATTCCGGCTCCGGCAGCCTGGCGGCCTGGGCATGTGCTACATTTACAACAAGCTTCCAGAGCAGTTCTGAAGCAGCCAGAACACAGACTAGCTCCTGAGAACCACTGGACCACTGCATTTGACACTTCTCTTCGACCCTGCCACCTGGGACAGTGGGATAGGCAGTCCTGCACGTAAACCCAGCTGGGGTGTTTGCTAGCTATGTAATAATGGGAAAATCACATAACTTCTCTGAGCCTCAAGTTTCCTCATCTGTGACCTGGTGATATATTACCTTTCACCTAGTTGTGAAGATTAAATGAAAGCATACACTTGAAGTATCTAGCACAGTAGTTGGCTAGTAGAGGTCCGGTGTTAGCTGCCACTGTCCTTCCCTTAGGTGAATTTAGTTCCGCACACCCTACCCCCAGCAAAAGGTACATAGTAAACAAGTGTGCTGGAAGGTGTTGGCTCACGGGAGGATTAAGCAGCACGTGCTGAGTGATCTGAAACATATCCCCTGGCCCATTAGGACCTCCCTGGAAGGGACCCCCCCCCCCCCCACCGCCCCAGGGCAGCAGACCAGGAGGCAGGGTTCATATGGCCCCCGGAGTCAGCCTCAGTGGGAGGAACCCAGGCCGCCATGGTTCCTGACCTCGGACAGTGATGCTGAAGAAGGCTGACACCCCTTCTGTTCTGCACTCAAACTCGCCGCTGTCCCGGACTTCGGCAGCGGGCAGGATCAGACAGTGTTTGCGCCCATCCATCTTCACCACCAGCGACTCACTCTCCGCCACCTTCTGCCCGTCCTTGTACCAACTCGCCGGGAAGTCCACGCGGGAGAGCTCACATGTCAGCACCACCCGCTCCGAGGTCGTGAAGGTCAATGACACCTTGTCCTGGGGGCTCAGGATGTGCACCGGGCTCTCTGTAAGGAGAAACTCGGTCACATGCAGGCCCTCACTGTGCTCCCCCCAAGTGCATGTGCTCATTGCAGGGGCTTGGGACCGACAGGCCAGACAACTGCTGTTCACACATTTGTTGCAGTTTTAAAAAAATAGGGTTGGGCTTACACACCAATTCTTAAGAGCAGTGGTTTTAGCGTGCATAAGGATTTCTAGGGAGATTGCTGAAATACAGATTCTTAGACACCCTCTCCCCAGTTGTACAAGCGCCAGGGAATCTGCAGGACAACCCAGCCCTGCAGGTGACTCTGATGTTGGTGATCCCAGGTTGCATTTTGGAAATGCTGCTCTGGCTGCTAGTTATTTCTTACTTTGCCCTCTTCCTGGGATGCTGAGGAACTCCTTGATTGGCCTTACATTCTCCAGCATTGGTGAGATGGCAAATGCCAGCGTGTTCCCTGAACTTTCAGACCCCCTCCAGTTGTGTTGCTACGGCACCTCAATCCCTCTCCTTGCCTGTCCCCACAGGTGACAAGAGTGTGACTCTGGAGCCCAGGTGCCTGGGTTCATAATCCAGCATCACACTCATTAGCTCTGTGGCTTTCTTTGGCCAAGTCATTTAACCTCTCCGTGCCTCAGTCTCCCCATCTGTAAAATAGAACAACAAAAGAACCTACCTTCTAGGGCTGTTGAAAGCATTGCATTAATATATGTAAAGTGATTAAGACTGTGCCTGGCACACAAGAAAGAGCTATGACAGTGTTAGTCATTATGTGATAGGGCAGGAAGCTAGGGGCCTAGGGGCCAGGGTCTGTGTCTCTGGGATGACAAGCGTGACAGAATCCTGTAAACCACAAAGCACTCCAGGGAATTTGGATACAATGCTGATGAATTAACAAGGGGTCCCCTGTACACTGCATGCGGTTTGACGTGTCTGCTGGGCCAGGTCCTCCATGTGAGCCCAACACGGGTGCTCCTTACTCTCCTGGCCCAGATGTGAGAAGTGGGAACAGCATCTGCTTCATTTTGCCAACAGGACCTGCGTCTTGGCCCTATTTGCCCACCCTGGTGCCCACCAGCACCCACCTTGGATGGTGAGGGCAGCTGAGTCCTGAACGCCTGGGCAGCTGAAGCCAACCAGGGCCCCACTGTCCTGGTGCTTGACAGCTTGCAGGATGAGTCGGTGCTGCAGGCCATTGTGCTCCACGCGGTACCGCAGAGCTCCAGGCTCCACCTGGCCCTCCGGCTCAGTACTCTTGAGTTCTACCCCATTAAGGAACCAGGTGCCCTGAATGATGGTGGAGAGGGTAAGGGAGAAGACAGCATCTTCCCTGTCGTATACCTGCACATCCTTCAGACCTGCCACCAGGCGAGCTGTGGGCACTGAGATGGGGAGAGAGTGCAGCCATCAGAACTAGAGGGGTGACAGGGGGCAGAGGTGTGCAGGTGGAAGACATCTAAGAAGATAGGGAGCGAGAACTGCAGAAGGAAGGAGAGTGTGTGACTTGGGGTGGCACTGCTGACAGGCCAGGTCTGGCAGGACCCACTCACCGAGGTGAGCAGACCCATGGAACACAACGTGGGGACTGCGGCCGTGCTCGCTGACTGTGCAGATGCGGAAGCAGTAGTCACCCTCGGAGGGCACACAGTCGCCCGACACCTCCACGGCCCCAGCTTTCTCAATGCTGAAGCACTGGACCCAGTCTTCCGAGCCCACCTTCTGCCGCTCTAGCCGGTAGATGAAGGGGGTCTCGGGAACTGGCTCGGGAGGCTTCCAGGTCAGCAAGACCATGTTCTTGCGGCCCTTGAACATCTCTGCCAACACCGGGGGTCCTGGCGGATTGTGCTTGATGCCTGAGACAAAGGCAGGGTTGGTACTGGAGCCCGGCTCCAGCCTCCCACTTCCCTCCCACCTTAGGTCCACTTTGCCATCCCAGGCACTGGTCTCTGGTCACCCTCCTGCTCTGGCTCTCCTGCCCAGCCCTTGAGGAGTCTGACCAAGGGCTTTCATGCCCTCACATTTGACTCTCAGGAGAGTGGTGGTACGGGAGTTGCCCAGGCTAAAGGTGACCTCGCCAGCATCTTCTCGGGTGACTCCCGGAAGGACCAGGGCATGCATGTGCCCGGAGCTGCTCTGGCAGGTGGTCGGTAGGTCCTCCCCGTCACGGCTCCAGCGTCCCTCGACCCCAGCCTCTCGCGTCTCCACCAGCAGCACCGCGTTCTCGCCCTCTAGAACGTCAAGCTTCCGGGGCAGCCGCTTCAAGATAGGCCCTGAGATGCGGACAGAGCCCATGAGCCTGGGGTGAGGGCACCTGTCTGTCTCAGCCTTGGCCTCCTCCCGCTGGCCGGCCGACCTTTGACTGTCACATTGGCCACAGTGCGCACCCGGCCCCGCATCTCGCACAGGTAGACACCGTCATCATCAGCCTTCAGCCTGTGGATGATGAGACGCCTGACGGTGCCCTCCTCGATCTGTTCGTATTTGCGGCAGGGCAGCAGCCGTTGGTCCTCGCGGAACCAGGCCGTGGGAATGCGGGAGTTGGGTACTTTGCACTCCAGCACGGCAATCCCATGCTCCCGGCCCTCCACATCCTGCAGGGGCCTCGAGAAGCGGAGGCGGGGCTCTGTGGAGAGGAGAGAGACCAGAGAAGGCTCTGGGGAGGGCCAGACCAGGAGAGGGACTCCTCCTGGCTTCAACAGCCTAACCCCACATTAGCTCACATCACTTGCTTTTCTCCCTGAGCCAGCAGGCATTGTGGAATCACAGGAAAACCTCCAGAAGGGAAGTCAGATGGCCTAAATTCCCATCTGACCCTGTCACTAGCCACATCACCTTGAGCAAGGGCATATTAGTGATCCTGGGCCTGAGTTTTCTTACCTGCAAAGTAGGGAAAAGGATGAAAGGGCTTGGACCACATCAGTGATTTTCAAACGGCTGCCTGGGGCCCTTGAGAGGCACTACACAAATTCTGCAAGGGTCTGAGCTGAATTTTTTTAAAGTACAGTAAGCAATTTCAAAACTGCGTTTTGCAAAAAGAAAGCATGACACTGGAAACAAGCTGGTGGGGTCACCTGGGCTGCTGGAGAAGTGCTTATGTCACGTAGCTCTGCCTTCCTGCTAGGCTTTTTTTGTATTGAGAGTGTAGCCCCCCGGCCAGTGTGTGGCAGTGCACCCATGAGGACACCACATGCTTGAACGTGTGCCAGGCCGGGCACAGATTTGCCAACTTTTTTTCTCCTAAAGGAAAAGGGCTGGGCAATAACTAGAAAAGGTATAGTCCTGCAAGTTGTGATGGATTTCTGTTACAGAGAGCTGTAACTTCCAGTGTGAGTCTGGGGTGCTCCCCTGTTTTCTGTTTTATAAAAAGTTACTAGACATTGTTGGTGACTCAACTCAGGAATATAAATTTCTTCCCATTCATCTTCCTCTTCTTGCGAACCCGGGGAGAGCAGTCTAATAAAAGAATGCTCAAATATCGCAGGGTAGTTTTTCTCCCCAGTCTACCTTTGGTGTGAATTAGAAATTTCCCAGTGGGAGGCCTGCAGCCAGGCCTTCAACACAGGGCTCACAGACCAGACCCAGTAATGAATGCAACCTCCACTTAAAATATGTGTATTCAATAAAACAATCCACTCGTTCTCACTGATTGGCTTTGTATGTACATGTTATAAATTTAGACTTAAAAGTTTACAGTCATATCCCTGGCCAGGTAGCTCAGATGGTTGGAGCGCAGTCCAGGTGTGCCAAGGTTGCAGGTTCCATCAACAGTCAGGGCACATACAAGAATCAACCCGTGAATTTAAAAGTGGAACAACAAATTTATGTTTCTCCCTCTCTCCCAAATCAATACATTAAAAAAGTTTAAGAATGTACCCCCATAAAATGATCCTTTTCTCTCTAGTATGTTGGGACCCTAGATGGGATTTCCATGAGGCGGGGGTAAAATAACAGGTTGAAAAACCAGTGGACTAGAAGAGTTCCGGACCCCTCTCAGTTTGTAAGTCAAAGGGAGATTTCCCACCATCTGCTTCAGAATCACCTGAGGAGTTTGCTAAGAAGTTCCTGGGTACCATGGAGACCTACTAAATCCGAATCCTTGCGGGGAGGAGGGCGGGGAGGAAACAGGATTTCAATACCCCGCCTCCCCTACCCCCACCGTCTCCTGGGCAGCGCAGGGCACAAAAGGGCGTCGGAATCAGGAGGGTCTGGGAGGGCCGCCGCCATACCTTTGACGTGCAGCTGCACGGCGCTGAGCGTCTGGCCTGCCGAGTTGCGCGCGGCGCACACGTAGAGCCCGCGGTCCTTGGCCTGGCAGTAGAGCACTTTGAGCACGAAGCCGCCGTCGCGGTCGCGGTACAGGAGGCGGCGGCGGTCGGGGAGCAGCGGTCGGCCCTCCCAGTGCCATTCGATCTCAGGCTCGGGCTTGCCCATCACGTAGCAGCGGAACTTGGCGTGCTTGCCCTCGTTCACCCAGAAGGTCTTGGGCGCGCACTTGAGCGGCTCCACCACGGGCTTGGGGGCCTCGTCGGGATCCTCGGGCGGGCTCTCGGGGGGCTGCTGCACCTGGAGCAGCGCGCCGGCCTGCGCGTGGCCGTGCGCGTTGCGGGCGTGGCAGACGTAGACGCCCGAATCCGGCAGCCGCGCCGCCAGGATGCGCAGCGCCAGGCTCGCGCCCCGGCTCCCCTCCGCGCGGCCCGCCTCCAGCGCGAAGTGGCTGCTGTCCCACACTTCGTCCAGGGCCATCCCGTCCTTCTCCCAGTACAGTGTGGGCTCGGGGAGGCCCCCCACCTGGCACGTCAGCACCACCTCCGCCCCCCGAAGCACCCACTGCGACCGGGGTCCCGTCAGGAACACCGGGGCGCCCTCCCCGGTCCCGGGCGGCGGCAGCGAGGATTCGGCGGGCTGGGGCTCGGGCTCGGGGGCCGGCGGCTCCAGCACGGTGATCGCGGCCGCCGCGTAGGCCTCCCCGGCCTCGTTGCGGGCGCGACACACGTAGACCCCCGCGTCGGTGGGCAGCGCGCCAGTCAGCAGCAGGCCATGCTCAGCACCGTCGGTGGGGAAGCTAAAGCGCTCCGAGGCCGCCAGCTGCTGCCCGCCCTTCTCCCATACGACCATGGGTGGCGGCTCCCCCAGGACCACGCACTTGAGCTCGGCCTCGGCGCCACTTACCACCCGCACGGGCCGCGGGAAGCGCAGAAAGCACGGGGGGCTCCCCTGATCGCCCGAGTCCGCCTTCATCGCGGCGGCCGCGGACGACCTGCAGCGGCTCGAGGGAAGGGCGGACGGTGGACGCGGGGAGGCTCGGAGCTGTGGCGGGAGCCTGGCAGACGGGGTGCGTCCGGGGGTCCGGCGGGGGGACCGTGGAACTCTCCCCTATCCGCCCGCTCCCACTCGCCTCCTTACCCTCGGCTCGGACCTGCAGCTCCAAGGTGGTGGCGATTCCCGGGCAGGGAGCCCGGAGCTCAGGGGGCAGTCCTTCCTGTTTGCCTTCACAGCGAGGGGCCCTGCCGCCTCCCCAGCCCGCGGCCTGGCTTCCTGCTCCAGAAGGCCTCTCTTTCCAGCCCCCTCCCACAGCCTAGGCCTCTTCCCCTCCTCCTTCCCACCTCCAGCCGCCAGGTCCCTAACCATCCGCCAGGCTTGGGCCTGAGTGGCAGAGGCGCCTTCAGCTGCCAATCCCAAAAATATTCTCTGATGACACAGCTGGAGGATAAGAGCCCAGACTGGCTCCTCGAGGCTAAGTTTAGAGCAGGCGTCCGGGACCACCTGCCCCCCACACTAGCCCCAGTTCTAGCTCCAGCCTCAGCCTGTCCTCCGATGACTGGCCCAGCAGCTGTTTGTTTGAAAGGGGCTCCAGAAGGTCTGAGGGGCTGGTGCATTGTCTCCCTGACAAATAACACTTTTAGGAGCTGGCAGACCACAGCTCTCAGCCTCTTGTCCTACCTGATGTCACTTCTGTGCTGGGTCTAGGAGGTGATTCACATTGTGTGTGTGCGTGTGTGTGTGTGTGTGTGTGCTCGGGCATGTGTGCGTGTGTGTATGCATGCATACATGGGAAGTGCGCAGGGGGAAGGATGTGTATGCGTGGGTCAGGTCACTTGAGGTGAAAACCCTCACCAGCACCCTCCCGAACATTCCTGGCGGGAGTGGGAGATAAGGCTCAGGGCCACAGACATCTGCGTCAGAGAGAAGGTCTCAATGCCATAGACAGGGGCAACTCAGACTGCAGGGCGTGGGAAGGTCTGGGGAAGACTAGCTTGAGAAGAGCAGAAGAGGGTGGGTGGAGGGATGGGGAGGGGACAGTGGGGAGGCCCTGGGCAGACCCTGACAAAGGGGCAGAGGGCAGGGTGTGAGCTTGCCATTGGCAGGGACAGGTGAGCTATGTTGCCCCAGCTGTCACTGCTGCTCCTCTTGCTGGTGGCCCCACAGTGGGGGCATGGCTGCCGTGGGCCAGAGCTGGACCGGGAACTCGTCCTGGCCAAGGTGAGGGCCCTGTTCCTGGACGCCTTGGGGCCCCCGGCAGTGACCAGTGGAGGTGCGGATCCTGGAGGCAGGCGCCTGTCCCGAAGACATGCTGTGTGGGGCGTCACGCACAGGAGCTCTGAGTCTGAGGAGGAGGATGTCTCCCAGGCCATCCTTTTCCCAGCTACAGGTAATGAGGATGGGAACGGCGACTTTGGAAGCAGTGTGGTATATAGCATGGGATCGGAGGGCAGGCAGATCTGAGTTTGAATCCCAGACCGGCCACTCAACTGGCTTCGCAACAATGGACCAATTAGTGAACCTACCTGGATCTCTGTCTCCTCATTTATAAAATGGGCAATGATGCCCACCTCTCAGAATTCAGGGAGATGGTGTATTCAGAATACATGGCTCCTTAGGAGGCATTAGGGGGATTTTTGCCTGGGACGTCAAGGGTCTCTAGAGAGAGAGGTATTTGGGTATGGACCCCTTCCTGCCACCTTTTCTCCTATCTCTGCCTTTGCTTCATGCTCCAAACCTTGTTTCTTTAGCCCTGAGTAACTGAGACTTGAGAAGACTCCAGGGATGCAGAACAAAGATTCTTTGGGAAACTTTTCTGGGATACTTAGTTTACCTTCTCTTGAGTTCCCGTCTTACCTCTCCATGTTCCACTAACTCAGTGAGTAAGGGCCTCCTCTGGGTGGACTTCCCTGTAACCTGGCGAACCTGTCTTCTAGAGAGGACCCCATGCAGCAGTGAGTAGAAGTGTGGCTTTGGGATCAGGCAGTATCTCAGCCTGTCCGCTTAGTAGTTAAAAGTCATTTACCTTTCTAATCCTCAGTTTCTTTATCTGCAAAATGGGTCAATTCTTGTGAGGTTTATAATGAGATCATCCATTTTCTCAACTGGTGCTGGTTCATGCTTGTTTAGTGTAGTCTGTATACCTGTCAGTGTAAGAATGCCAACTACACTTTTTTAGAAAGCACTATTTTTTATTCTCAGCTATAACCTTTCTCCTCCTCTTCCTGTTCTTCCTTCACCTCCTTTTTGGTGTTAACCTGCATTTATAAAGTGGACTTATTATAGGGAGTTTAACTGGCAATATTTCTGACATGTAAAAAAACAAAGAGTAATATATAACAAATGACCCTGGCTGGTTTGGCTCAGTGGATTGAGCGTCGGCCTGCGAGCTAAGTGTCGCTGGTTCGATCTTCCAGTCAGGGCACATCAGAGAAGGAAAACTCTGACTCCAAAAAACCTCCGCTGCCTTGCGGCATACCTCTTCAGGGGAAAGGCTAAGGGAGTAAACCCCGACAGAAAATCCGGAGCCGGAGTCCCTAAGGCGGTTTGACGTTGTAGTCAACACCGGCAACTCCTGCGGCGCACCTGAAGCCAAGCTGTATTGACTCCGTCTTTCCCTTGGACCCTTCAGCTGCGAAGAGAGGGGGGGTCTGCTGCATGGGCAACAGCAGACCCTCCATATCACCCTGCCCAGGCTCTGTAGCTTCAGCTTCACTGGAGAGGACACTCCAGCGTCATCGCAAGATGTCGATTCAACACGGGAGGAGACAGATACCGTGTCACTCCCGAGTCGAACTGCACAACCATTCTCGGCGGTGCAGATAGACTCTTAAGAAGCTACACCATTGTCTCTCGAGACGGATGGCTGCCGATCGATCGATCGAATATATAACAAATACCTGTGTACACACCATTCAGGTTGCCCTTTCACATCATCAGATGAACAAGAATTCAAGTCTTACAATTCCAAGTGTTGGTGTAGGTAAAATAGCAGGGCCTCTTGCACATTGGTGATGGGAACAGTAATTGGTAAAAGCACTGGAGGGAGAAGTTGACAATGTCTTGTATTTTTAAAATCCGTTACTGATGAAATAACAAATGGGGAGCCTTCGTCTGTTCTCCCAAGACTAGGGAGAGTCCCTGAGTCTGGCAGAGCATGCCCTTGGTAGGCTCCTGAATGGCAGCCACCTCCCTCTGGTCAAGGAAGAGGTGTCCCCGGTTCTGCCAGTCAGGACTGCCCTCTTTCTTACCCTCTTTGTCTCCTGCAGGTTCCAGCTGTGAGGGCCAGTCAGCTGTGAGAGAGCGTGTCTCGGAGGCTGAGGAGGGCCTCTTCACATATATGTTCCAGCCATCCCCACACACACGCAGCCGTCAGGTGACTTCAGCCCAACTGTGGTTCCACACGGGACTGGATAGGCAGAGCACAGCAGCCTCCAATAGTTCTGGGCCCCTGCTAGGTCTGCTGGCCCTGTCGTCTGGGGGTCCCATGGCTGTGCCCATGTCGTTGGGCGAGGCCCCACCGCGCTGGGCTGTGCTGCACCTGGCCACCTCTGCACTCCCCCTGCTGACCCAGCCTGTCCTGGTGCTCCTGCTGCACTGTCCTCTCTGTTCCTGCTCAGCCCGGCCAGAGACCACGCCCTTCCTGGTGGCCCACACGAGGGCCAAGCCACCAAGCGGAGGGGAAAGAGCCCGACGTTCAACTCCCCCGCTGCCCTGGCCTTGGTCACCCGCTGCACTGCGCCTGCTGCAGAGGCCTCCGGAGGACCCCGCTGCCCATGCGCACTGCCACAGAGCAGCCCTCAACATCTCCTTCCAGGAGCTGGGCTGGGATCAGTGGATCGTACACCCTCCCAGTTTCACCTTCCACTATTGTCATGGTGGCTGTGGGCTGCCCACCCAACCAGACCCATCTCTGCCGGTCCCTGGGCCTCCCCCAACCCCTGTTCAGCCGCTTTCTCTGGTGCCAGGGGCCCAGCCCTGCTGCGCTGCTCTCCCCGGGACCATGAAGTCCCTACTTGTCCGCACCACCTCAGATGGGGGCTACTCTTTCAGGTATGAAGTGGTGCCCAACCTTCTCACTCAGCACTGTGCTTGTGTCTAAGGCAGCCCTGCTGGGCGTGGAGCCCCCACCATCACCTGGTGGAAGGAAGGGCAGAATTTGAAAAATAGATGTTTTCCGTTTCCCCTCTCCTTCCACTTCTCTGTCTGAGGGCTCCCATCCCCATCCTACCCCCATTCCATGGGTAACGTGACAATAAACAACCCAGTGCATATGACGTGGCATTGCATTCTAGGGCTTCTATGATATGGTCAGGGTGTAGGGAGAGGTCTGAGTCCTGGAAGAATGGGATTGTGAGATCTCAGTTCACTTGGCCTCACTTAACCTTGGAGATCTGGGGTTCGAGAGCTGGAATTGGATGCACATCTGGTGGGAAGCTACAACATTTGGGGATGAGAGAAAGGTGGTCCAAGCTCCTGACAGCCAAGCTGGAGACAGAACTGGTCCTCATGTCAGCTGGACCTGATACGTCAAGCTGGTTGTATGCCCTGCCACACCTAAAGCAACCGACGCATGCAGAGCACCTACATCTAAGGTGGCCAGAAGCCCCTCCCCTGCCATTCTCTGCCCTAGCTGATGGACACCCGGCTCAAGGTCAGGGAATTCATAGACTGGTCAGAGATCGTGGCTTGGGGCCCCACTAAGACAGATGTTCAGAGCTGGTAAGATCTTGGATTTCTCAGGAACGTGGGTGGGATGTTAAGTCAGTGTCCGAAAGTTGACAAGAATGGAGAGGAAGCAGAAGAACGGAGATCTGAGGATTTTAATTTGCTGAGGGCCCTGGAACTCCCTCGAATCTATCACTGGCCCGTGATGTAGCCCTTCATGAAGCCTGGTTTTGCTGGGACCAGGGTTCTTGAAATATTTGGCTCCCTGGTGCACCCTGTGTATCTTTACATTACCCAACTCAGCCTTTAACATCGGAAGCATGGAAAGTCAGAGCCTACTCCTGGAAAAATGTGTGCTCTGGTGTGAATCTGTGTACACACTTTGTGTGCATGCTGAGTCTGGAGCAGGGTGCAAAGAGCCCCTTTTGCCATTGGGTTCATTCTGCCTGCAGTAACTGGCCATTGGAAACCCCCCCCCCCCCCCCGCTTTTTCCACTCTTCTCTCCTGGGTCTTGCTATCCTCCTGCCTCACCCCAGCTCTGGCTCTCAACCACTGGTTCCACGCAGTCTCCCTCTAACGGAGATGTGTGTGGAGGGGAGTGTTGGGGATGCTCAGGTCCCTCAGGCTGAAATTCTAGAGCACCATCTAATACTGACTGTGCAACTTCAGTGTGTATTTCTGCTAACGCAGTGACTCATGCAAGACTCCCTCCTATTCACTCAGCTGGATGGGGCGAGCTGGTAAGCACCTGCCCAGGAAGGGGGTGTGGAGGAGAGAGAATCCCATCCTGGCACCCTTTGGCTGACACCTTCCCCCTATCTGACCCGAGCCAAGCTGAGCTCAATGAGATATTGTTCCTTGAAGCACAGGAGCCAGTCAGAGCAGCCCTTGGCCATGCTCCTGCCTTATCCTCGGTCTCTGTGTACACTGAATCCAAGCGAAGGCTGCTGCTGCTCTGGAGAGGAGATCTGCTGGTCATAGTTCTGAGTCTCTCCTGGCACCTTCATCTAGACCCAGCATTGCAGCAAGACTGTGCTCAGGGCTCCCGGGGTTGCTACTCAGGCAGTGGACCGCGGAGACCACTGGCTGGGCTCGGCCAGTGCTGGGAATGGGAGGTTTGCCTCAAACCTGCCTGAGCATCCTTCTGTCCCTGTGGCTTCCCTTGCCAGATCCTCCCTGCCTGAGGGGGCCTTTCCCTGGGATCTTCAATTCCCCCAGCAGGCTCAGGATCCTCCTTCTTCCTGCTGGGGCTGCCTATGACCCCATGTTGTCCAGACTTTCCCTGTCCCAGGAATGTGGATGAGAGACTGAGGGGCACAGTGTTCTGTACTAGGTCACTTAGCAGATTGGTGTTGCTGGTAAAAAGTTTTCAGGTATCTAAGACAAGGCGAGAAAAGTGAGTACAACATAGTATCTTTCAGCAAAGCCAGAGGTATTCATTTTATTATTTATGTATTTTAAAGATTTTATTTACTTTTAGAGAGAAGGGGAAGGGAGGGAGAAAGAGAGGGAGAGAAACATCAGTGTGTGAGAGATACATCAATTGATCAGTTGCCTCTGGCACGCCTGCAGCTGGGGACCTGGTCTGCAACCCAGGCATGTGCTCTGACTGGGAATCGAATCCATGACCTTTTGGTTCATGGGCTGGCACTCAATCCACTGAGCCACACCAGCTAGGACCAGAGGTATTCATTTTAAAGGGCTATCCTTTATTCTAAAGTTATTTCTCTATGAGTGTGTGTGAAAGTGTCACTTCTTTTATGATACTAAGGTGATGGTAGAAGGCAGTGGTTTTTTGTTTGTTTTGAAGTTTTTTTTAAAATAACAAAATTAAAACTTGGAAATTCTTATTTGGACCCTAAGATTTTTCTTTGTAATTTTGCTGATGGAATTTCCAAATCTGTGAAATCTAGGAAATTCTAAAGTCTGGGAGTCACTGGTCTGGACCACCCCTTCCAGAGGCTTAAGGCCTTAGATTCTGCTAACTGAGCAAGTCAGGAAGATACATCTGCCCCTGCCTAAGAAGGCAGACAGGGACTAAAGACATCTTTTGTTCTCATTCCTGGCCGTGAGACTAAGAGCAGTAGACTTAAGAGATCCTCCCTGTTCCCAGGGCTAATCCTTAGGGGCACTAAGAATACTCTTCACTTGGAGTTAGCTTGAATAGAAAACCCAACTTAAGCTTAAATTAAAAAAAAAAAATTACTAGCTTATATCAATTCTGTGAGCACAGCTGGCTAAGATACGGCTGATTCTGGGCTTCAGAGATGCTACAGGATCCAGCTATGGGGTCTACACCCCCTGGGTCAGCTCCATCCCAGGTCCATGGCAGCCTGGGCAGCTCCAGGCTCCCTTCATCACACTACTTGGTCTAGCAGGAGAGAGTTTGCATACAGAAAATCCAGAAGGAGTCTTGGTGGCCTAATTGTCCTGAGTAAGGTCATGTTTTTCTCCAGGAAGTGTGCCCGAGGGAACAGAATGAATTAATAACTTAGATTGCGTGCCCTACCCCTGCAGCCCAGAGCCTAAAGCAGAAGGGCTGAAGGTGAAAAAAGGTGATATCCCCAAAGTAGGGTACGGTTATCCCAAAAAGGTGGGGTAGAGGCTAGAGAAGAGTACTATTGGTTCTTCTGCCTAATTATCTCTCACATCAAGCCATTCCTCTCTCCCTACATAGACACTATTTTGCCTTTTAGGCAGTAATTCTTTTCTTGTTTTTGTTTTTAAAGATTTATTTATTTACTTTTAGAAAGAAGAGCCAGGAGGAAGAAAGAGAGGGAGAGAGAAACATCAATTAGCTGTCTTTCCAGAACCAAATCTACACAACCCAGGCATGTGCCCTGACAGGGAATCGAACCAATGACCTTTTGCTTTGCTGGACCATGGCCAACAACTGAGCCATACTAGCCAGGCTAGGGAGCAATTTTTGATCGGGCAATTCAGCTGCCTCCTTAACCAGTCTCTCGGCAGTCATTCCCTACTCTTCCCGTGCACATTTGCCTGGCTACCATGAAGCAGTCACAAAAACTCCAGAGGGGATCTCTTTTGAAATCTTCTGCCAGCAGTAATGCCACTTTAAAGAACTTCTATTATTATAATTTGCTGAATTTCAGAAGCATACATGCAATGACAGCCACCCTTCTGGAAATTAAACCTTAATGGGGTTATTGAAAGGTTTCAAGTACCCATCATCTAAATCGAAACTGTCGTTTGGTGTGGTGAACACACAATACAGTGTACAGACGACGTGTTGTAGAACGGTGCACTTAAAACCGATATGATTTTGTTAAACAGTGTCACCCCAATAAAGTCAATAAAAAGGAAAAAATAAATTGAAACTGTTGCTCTACAGTTTAAGCAAAATCTGAACATCTTGCAGCTGACTTCTCCAGAGATGTATTGAAACCACTTACGGAAGCAATGACCCAATCTGTATGGTCACCTCTGAGTGACTAGATTTGTCATTACTTGAACCTCTTGGGGCTTTGTTCACAGGGATAGTCCCACATTCCTTTTCCTCTTCGAAAAGTTTATTCCCAATTTTCCCAGGAGAAAGTCAAATTATATGTAGTCCACTACATTCATGTTCCCTTAATAGAACCCCACAATGGGGTGTTGTGGTGGTAAGCCCCTCAAGCAACCGAACGTGTCCCCAGTAGTGGGGAAACCTTTGAGGTGGTTGGTGTGCATGCAGTTTTAAAGACTGTAACTTTAGGTGTATCAGATTTGGAAGATTGCCATTTCACTTCCTCTTCATATAATTCTGCCAAGGCCAATTTATTTCCTGACATATCACCGCTTTGGTTGTTTTCAGGTTTCTTTGCGAGGTCTTCACTTTCTTGTTAAATTCTGCAAATCCAGTGCTCTCGGGGGCCACAGCCCTGAAGGCCTCTCCTACCCTGTGGGCTGGTGATGCCCTTGCTGCCTTCTGCCAGCTCCCTGGGTTCTCAGGCTTTTAATGTTTCTTTTTTCCTCCTTTTCTCGGGGGGGTTGGGGGTGGGGGCATTTTGTCTTACTCTTTAGTTAGAACACATTTACTATCTTTGCTTACCATTGTTTTTGTCTCTCACTTCTTCCTCTTAGATTCATTATTCTTAGTGCTGACTTATCCACTTGTTATTTAGCTCAGAGTAAATCTGTAGGTGATAAAACGTTGTGAACCCATCTTCCAAATGAAAAAGTCTTGAATGATGGTTAGGCTGTTCATATCATTCTAGATTCAAAGACGTTTTTCCTCTAAATTTTCAAAAAGTCTCTTGCTTTTCTTCTTGCACCCGGTTTTTCAGTGAGAGACTTAATGTCATACCTTCGTAGTCCATCTGTTTTTTTCTTTTCCTCATAGGAAGTTTTCGAGATTTCTGCCTTCCCATGACATCTGAAATTGCATTACAGTAGATCTACATGTCAGTTTTGAAATTAACCTTTGATGTGAAAGAGATCCTTGGCATTTAGTGGACCCTTCTGAACTGAATAGACATAGTTTTCTTCAATTCTGGGACATTTTCTTCGTTTGTTTATTTGAATATAACTTCCCCTCACATTCTTTCTACTATCTACCCCAGAACTTTTATTAGATGATATTGAAAGTTTTAGCTCAGTCTTCTGCATATTTTAGCTTTTTCTTTTAATAAATCCGTGAAGATTCCCATGACAGTGAAACAACATTGGATATCTAAGACATTTGGACAAAGGAATAAAGGGAGGGGAATAGGGGAATAGATTTCAAAAGTGAGAAAGGGCGATTTACAGGCAGTTGAGTAAGAGGGAACACACATGGCAAGAAACTCCTTGCTAGGTGACTCAAAAACAGCTGGACACAGCGCGTATCTAGCTAACAGCCACCTGCCTGAAGCCCTTTTGTTTACCATACTTAACTCAGATTGGGCTAAGGGAAACATCCTAGAATCTCCTTCCTGAACTAGGTTTCTCTGAATCTCTTGGGCAGGAATGGGGGAAAGATCAAAGATTCTGAGCCCTTGTTTCTTAGTAAACAAGCTTAAAATTAATATCCCCCCAAAAGCAGCTTCAGAGTGGCAGAATATCATCCCTTCAAGATAATTTCTTGTCAGTAACTGTTCAGTAGGGCCTATTTCGGCAGCTTGTCTTCTGCAAGTTGGTGCTTTCTTTCCTTCTAGGTGTTACCAGCCACCAGGAACACTATCCTGTCTCTTCACCTAGTGGTCTCATGTTCATCACTCCCACCTAGGAACAGATAATCCTGCTGGAGTCTCTTGGGCCCAAGAGACAAGAAAGGGGAATGTGTGTCGAGTGCCCTGAGTGTGCTGGTTGCTGCTGAGCCCAGGAGCTGCCAGGATCCACCATCCTTGGCCATGGACTGCTCTTAGTGCTGTTTCCAACTCCTGTGGTAGTCTACTGCTATGTCCACATTTGGGGCTGTGGTTTTCTTCTTTGACCAGTTCACACCTGGCATCCATCTTTCAGAGATTCCTCATAGTTTCAGATCCACCAATGGCTCTTCTTGTTGTCTAGGATGATTAGGAATTTATTTACTTAATTTTATAACTTTTCTGTTATTTCTGACCTCTTGGGATGGGAGGGAGAAGCTGCAGCATGTATTCAATTTGCAATCTTGTGTTAGCATAGGTACCTAGATATTAAGAGAGAAGGGAGCGAAACTGGCTAAACTTAATTAAGACGAAAGCTATAGCTTCACACACTGCAGGGTTAAGCTGAACCCCTGACAAGGAGATTAACGCGCCTCCATTGTCCCCTGTTTAGGGAACCAGCTTTCTAGTCTCCCCAGGGTACAACCAGTTCATTTACCCAAACTAATGGGGGGTGGGAGAGGAATAAACAGTAAAGGGAAAATTTCTCTTCCGGGCACATGTGCACTAGAAGCCCAAATGGCACAGAGGGAGGTCCTTCTACTTTGAGGCGTGCACAGTAGGAGCCTGATGGCAACCATAAAGGGAAAAAAGGATTGGATTGGATAAGGGACACAGAACCCCTGAAGACCCAGGAAATAGATTGTTTGGGGGCTGGCCCAGCACAAGCTCGCAAAGGATTGGGTAAGAGATTGGTCACTTTGAAAGCCTGAGGTAGTATAACCAAAGCTTACCAAAGGCCTCTCTTGGTTAACATACATGTGTGTTCACCTGTTGGTTCTTGCATTCTCTCTCTGTAGCAGCCATGTGGGCCTAGAAGCGGCATGGGTCCAAGTGGGGGCTCCAAGCGTGAACCTGGGTACAGCAATGCAGCACCTCATGGAGTGCAGCTGGGAACAGAGACTAAGCTAGCCAGATGAGGACAGAGACTGAACTGGACTGAGCTTTGGCATGGACTGAACGAATGGCACAGAATTTCTGGATCCTGGCCTTTTTTCTAGGGATGACGAAGACAAGGCTGGGACCTCTTCCACAGTGAGACAGAGCTGAACCACCTGGCGGTGTAAGAGACACAGACTCTGGGCACCTGGGGACAGTCCTTTGTGTTTGCTCCAGCCTCAATAAATCTTACCACTACACCTCACCCTCCCATGTGTGGTCCCTAAAATGCTTTTCTCATAACACCGCAAGAACCCCATTTCCACTGGCAACACTTGGACTGGAACCATCTTTCATGGCACTATCTCTACCATAATATGCATTATGTTGTGGTAGGCAGAATAATGGCCCGTTCTCCCCAAAGATGTCTACATCCTAATCCCCAGAACCTATGAAAATGTCCTGTTACATCGCAAGGGAGAATTAAGATTGCAGATGGAATTAATGTTACTAATCTGATGACCTTAAAATAGGAAGATTACTATAGATTAACTGGGTGGGCCCAGAGTAACCACAAGGGTCCTAAAATGTGGAAGAGAGAGGCAGCAGAGCTACCATCAGACAATGTAATGTGAAAAAGACTTGTCAGCTGATGGTGGTTGATGTCAATTTAACCTCAACAGGAAACTTTATTCAGTGCAAAATAGCTCAGTTGTAATACAGCATAGCTGTGAAAACAGCATGGCTGTGAGGTAGCCCTGAGGCCAGGCCCCTCTCCAGCTGGACAGCTCTGCTCTGTTACCTGCTGGTCTGCTTTGGCCTGCACTGGTCTGCTCTGGCGTTTCACCTCAGCTGGAGAGACACACAGTGAAAAGGAAGAGTGCACTCTCAGAGTCAGAGGGAAGCTGTCTTATATTGATGGAAGTCCCCACCCCAGTCTCTGATGGGTCTGCCCTTGCGCAAATAGAGGCTCCAAATCCTTTCAGTTTGATTGGTCCAAATGGCACTGTCCCAATTGGTCAGAATAGAGCTGCTCTGATTGGTCAGAGCAATGCAGTTCTGATTGGGTTCGGAAAGCCTCAGTCCTATTGGTTGAAATAGAATTCCAGGAACTCCTTCATAAGGGCTGGCTCAGAAAGGCAGTTCAGTGCAGGCTTCTCCCTAAAGCGGTTTGTGTGAGAGGCCCCTGTGTAGAAATGACTGCTAGGCTTTGTTTTTTAAATCTGAGCCCAGTTAGCCATCAGGATCCCTTCTCAGTAGTTGTCTTTTCCAGGGTTCCCATACTCAGTTGGCCATTGTTGGCTGTAAAGATAGAAGGGTGCCACAAACAGGGAAGTGGGCAGACTCTCAAGCTGGTAAAGACATGAAAACAGATTCTCCCCTGGAGCCTCCAGAAAGGAACATGGCCCTGCCGACACCTTAATTTTAGCCTAGTAAGATACATTTTGGACTCCTTGCCTTGAGAACTATGAGATAATAAATGTGTATTGTTTTAAGCAGCTAAATTTGATGCAAATTCTTGTAACAGCAATAGCAAACAAAAACAATGTTGAAATGTGATTGCTGGTGCCTGTCTCTTCCACCACACTGCCGGCTTCTGGAGAACAAGAGCTGTTGGGACGTCTTGGGTGGAGTGTCATTCTTGGGAAATAAAAGTCAGAGAGTGTTTGCATGTTAAGAGCGTGGTATTATAGCATTTCTCTAAGAAATGCAATTTCATTCATGGTTAATATGAAATTATTCAACAGCAGGCCATACATATTATTTTCTAAGGACAAATTTAAAATTTTTTAATTGATTTTTAGAGAGGGAGAGGAACATCAATTTGTTGTTCCACTGATTTATGCATTCATTGGCTTTTTAAAAAAAGTATATTTTATTGATTATGTTGTTACAGTAGTCCCAATTTTTTTCCCCCTTTGCTCTTATCTACCCAGTACCCCCCTTGCCTCCAGCAATCCCACCACCCTTAGTTCATGTCTATAGGTTGGGCATATATCTTCTTTGGCTTCACCCTTTCCTATATTATTTTTAACTTCCCCATGTCTATTTTGTACCTACTGATTATGCTTCTTAATCCCTGCACCATTTCCCTATTTTTCCCACTTCTCCCTCCCAGCTGATAACCCTCCAAATGATCCCCATACCTATGTTCCTTTTCTGGTTTGCTTAGTTGGATTTTGTTTTTAGTTTTTAGATTCAGTTGTTGATAGTTCTGAGTTTATTGTCATTTTACTGTTCATAATTTTGATCTTCTTTTTCTTAACTAAGTCCTTTTGACATTTCATATAATAATGGGTTGGTGATAATGAACTCCTTTAGCTTTACTTGTCTGGGAAGCACTTTACCTGCCCTTCCATTCTAAATGATAGCTTTCCTGGATAGAGTAATTTTGGTTGTACGTCCTTGCTTTTCATCACTTTGACTACTTCTTGCCAGTCCCTTCTTGCCTGCAAAGTTTCTTTTGAGAAGTCAGCTGATAGTCTTATAGGCACCCCTTTGTAGGTAACTCTCTGCTTTTCTCTTGCTGCTTTCAAGATTCTCTCTTTATCTTGAACCTTTGGCATTTTAATTATGATGTGTCTTGGTGTGGTCCCCTCTGTGTCTAGCTTGTTTGGGACTCTCTGTACTTTCTGGACTTGTATGTCTATTTCCTTTGCCAAATTTGGAGAGTTTTCCTTCATGATTTTCTTACATAAGCTTTCAATTTCTTGCTCTTTCTCTTCTCCTTCTGGCACCCCTATGATTCCGATGTTGGCATGTTTAAAGTTGTCCCAGAGGTTCCAAAGCCTCTCCTCATTTTTTACGATTCTGGTTTCCTTATTTTGTACTGGTTGACTGTTTTTTTCTTCCTTATGTTCCAAAGCATTGATTTGAGCCCTAGTTTCCTTCTCTTCACCATTGGTTTTGTGTGGATTTTCCTTCATTTCATTTGGCATAGCCTTCACTTCTTCTCTTATGCGTTTGCCATACTCAAGCATATCTGTGAAGCCTGTGAGAATCTTTATCACCAGTGTTTTGAACTCTACATCTGTTACATTGGGTATCTCCTCATCTGCTAGGTTGGCTATCTCCTTGTCACTTAGTTCTCCCACTGGAACCTTGATCCATTCCCTCCTTTGGGCCATACTTCTCTGTCTCCTCATCTTGACAGGCTCTTGTGTTTGTTTGCCTCTGTGTCTTAGGTAGAGCTCTCACACCTGTTATGTTGTAAGGGGTGGAGCCTTAGGTATTCGTTGGTACAGGGCGACCTGTTTCACCACCTTGTGGTGTGTATGTGGGGGAGGGGTCTGAGAGGGAACAATGCCGCTTGATCAGCACTTGCCCCTTTTCCAGGCACTTCTCCCATTTCCATGTGGGACTGGCGCCTCTCTAGCTGTTGCTCTGGCTGTCGTTCCCAGAGTGGGTGGGTTTATGGACATTCTTGGACTGTGGGGTCCCTTTAAACAAGCAGACTCTGCTGAGAGACCAGCAATTTCTTCCTCCACTCCAACCCCCACTGGTTTGCACAGTCAGAAGCAATGAGGCTTTATTTTCCCTGGTGCTGGGACCGTAAGCTGCGTGGTCTGGTCTGTTGCTGGGAGTGCTCCCCAGGTGTCCCTCCGTACTTTTTAAAATGTGTGACTGTGCTTCCTACCAGCCTGCTGCCGCCGCCACCACTGCTGCCCCTGCTGCCGCCACCACCACATCACATCCTCTCCACCCTGGCTCCAGCCCACCTACCTGTCTTCTTTATATCTTTGTTTGTTGGACTTCCATGCAGCTCGATTTTCCGGAACTTTTGATTGTCTCTAGTTTTGAGGTAGTTGTATTCCTTTGTATTCCTTTTTAGTTGTGGAGGGAGATGCAGCATATCTATCTAGGCCTCTATCTTGGCCAGAAGTCTCCCATTGGCTGTTTTTTCTATGTGTCCCAACGAGGGATCAAACACATAACCTTGGCATATCAGGATGACACTCTAACCAACTGAACTACCTGGCCAGGGCAATACTGTCTGCTTTTTAAACAAAGATCATTTTTTAAGAAGTAAATTTGAACCTCAAGCTTTAAGGAATCCTTAGACTTAATTTTAAAACAATGGTTAGCTCTTTAATCCTTCTGGAATTTAATGTGCATGGTATGAGAGATGGAACTTAGTTTTTTCCAGATGGAAAGCTAGTTGTCCCCAAACTACTGACGAACTTACTATTTATACCATTAAAATAAACTTTATTGTGTATTGTAAAAAATTCCAAGTGATCATGGTTGTTTCTGTATTTCTGTCAATGTTTGTCTATCTCTGTGTCAGTATCATGCTGCTTTGGTTACGGTGGCATAATAGGACATTTTGCTGTTTGGTAGAGCAAGTCCTCTATTAGTGCTTCTTGTTCTTTCCTTCTTCAACATTTCTTGTCAGTGCTCATCTGTTTAGTCTTCCAGAGGTTTTTAAGAATCAACTCGTTAAGTTTCAAAATCTTCCTACTGGAATTCTGATGAAAATTGCCTTAAATTGACATCATTATAATATCGAATTAAATCAAATTAAGTTGAATAATATTCTAATCAGGATCATGATATCTTTTCATTCATTTAGGTCATTTTTAATGTCCTTAAAGTTCTTTGGTTGTCTTCACATAGATCTGGCATACTTTTCAAAATGTTCTAGGGACATACTTCTTTTTTTCTGTTATGGTGAATGAGATAATATTTTTCCTTTTAGACTTCAATTTTTTTGAAAAGCTTTTGTCTTAGTCAAGGTTCGTATGGTAACAATTTACAAAAACATACTCAAACTTATGCAGAAAAAGAGAAGGGAGGATTCTTTGGAAGGTGGCCAAGGCCTTCCCTGCAGGCCAAGGGCAGAAGGAGGAGTGGGCCTCACAAGGGGGCTGGAAAAAAGAACTTCTTAGTCTCCTGTTGCTGCTTCTCTCAGTAGAAGTTTTTCTCTCCCTCTGTAGTTCAACTTTGCTTGCTGCTGTTTGCCCCACTTTCACTTTTCTGGGCAGTAAGGGGGTATAGAACAAATCTGGCTATGGTGTTACCCATCTATGAATAGAGCAATTCTCAGAAAAATTCTGTGGGCTGGAGAGGCACCCCTGAAACTGGTTTCAGAACACTGAAATGTCAAGAACTTCTAAAGAATCTGTCTTCTTGCCTAAGAAGGTTAGAGTTGGCAGTTACAGTATGGGTATACTCTCTCTCCCTAGTTCTAGGTGATAGGATAAATGGGCTGACAGTTATCACTGTTATTGGATTAATAATGCAACAAAAATATATCAAGCCCATGTTCTTTAGATTTGTATACTGCTTTGCTGTTCACGATTGCTTCCACTTATTCCATTTTAGGCTTTCGGCTCCTATCACACATAGTATGCTAAAAAACACTAAATTGTGTGGTTTAGGAGCATAAATTGCCATTTTAAATATTTTCTTAAAAAAATAAGGTCCTTCAAATTTTGCAGCTTGGTATAAAGATGGTTATGAACCTATTCCTACTCTCAACTAGTTTATGATTCATTTTGAAAATGAATCAGAAAAGGGGAGTTCATTAAAAAAAGAAAAACCCAAAACAAAAACCAAAAATACCCTATCCTCCTAAACACCAGAAATTCTCTTAAGACTTTTATTTTCTTTTTTAACTCTATCTAGTTGGGTAGTGTTTGACCCAGAGCCAAATGAAAGCTCCAAAGGAAACTTGGAAGGACGAAACTTTGGCAGTCTTGACGTAATCACTTACTAATTGAATGACCTTCGCAAGTAACCCAGCCTTTGTGAACCAGTTTTTAGACGCAGGTGTTATGAGGCGAAGCAGAGTAAAAGCAAAGGACTCGTACTCGTGGAGCATTACTAATCACTAATGTGAGCCTGATATTGCCCAAAGGGGGAAAAAAACGAGTTTGGAGGGAGATTCAGGAAAAGGTGCCAGAGGAACCCCAGAAGTGGCACTTCCATTAACCCCAGCTCTTTCACACATACGAAAAACCCTTGCTATGGAGGGCATGCTCTCCTTTAACTGGAAAACGAGGTTCGTTTTGTGTAAGTCTTTTCCTAACAGCAAATCTTCCATTTCTCTAAACTTTGCTTCCCCGCCCAGTCTGCAAAGAACCAGTCAGGTTTCCCTCACTGGCTCGGAGGGGCCGCACCAAGCCCAGCTGGTGTCCCGGGCTATGAGGGGCCCACAACGGGGCGCGGATGGCGCGGGCCAAGCTCTGGGATGCAGTCTCTGGCTCCCACTCGATAGCCTCCAGCCGAACCAGCGGGGAACACCCCCGCCCCCACCCAACGACACGTTGCAAGACTTGGGGCGTGGCTTCGGCAGCGGAGGCGTGTTTTCAGGTTTTCCCTCCTTCTCGCTTTCTTCCGGGGTGGGACTTCCTGTTTATCATTGATAGCGCCGGGCTGCAGGGCTGGTGAGCGAGTCGCACAGGAGGGTGAGGCTGACTGAGTAGGCCTTATGCTCCTCAAAAGGGCATCATGGAGGACTCCTTCTCGCTCTCTTTCTTGCTTTTTTTCCTCCCTGCAAGGTTTTGGGGAGACCTGGCCATTTGGCACTACCTCCCACCTGAGGCTCTTCCGCTTCCTCTTTCCATAGGCTCCACCCCCAGCACCCCGTGGCCATGACGACCGCTCTCCGGGACTCCCCATTGTGGAAGCTCGCGGGGTTGCTGAGGGAGTCTGGTGAGTGGACTTCCGGTTTCGCTGGGGTTGGGTAGAGACCGGGTGCATTCTGCTTTCCAGAGACACGCCCCCTTAAGAGTCATGCAGTTAGAGCTGTTTATGGTCACAAGGGTGTGCGTGTGAATTAATTTCTTTACTCCGGGGTTTGTTCGCTCTGATGCCGTTGCCTACAGTGTCGTTTGTCTTTGACAGTCTAAACCTTACCCATCCTTCGAGGCCAGACTTAACTGCCACTTCCTCCACGCGTTCTCTGATACTCTCACAGGAAAGGGATCGTTACTTGGCTATAAGCCCCTCGAGAGCAGGGACTGGTCATAGTCGTTGTGTGGCGAGGACCTAAATATAGCATAAATTAAAAGCACGGGATTCGAAGTCAGACCCACCTGAGTTGGAATCCCAACTCTCTTTCATACTTGGCTAAATTTTGAAAGTTTTTTTTGAGCCTGTTTTTCTTACCAGCCAAATGGCGTAATTATTGTACTTAACTCAAAGTTTGTTGTGGGGATTAATTCTAATTCACGTGAAGCATTTAGTACAGTGTTTGCATATATAGTAAGCACTCAAATTAGGTATCTATTAGAATTTCTTCTCTCAGTGCCTGGGCACAGTGGAGCCACACTTGTTGTTCAGCGTGTGGTTGGCATTAGTTGTGTTAGAAGAGCCTTGGCTTTGAGATCATGCAGAAGTAGCAATTTCCTACCAACTCTGTCATCTCTGTCAAGATTCTTAACTTCTTGGAGCCCCTGTTTCTGTATTCATAAAAGGTGGTTAATAGTGCTCTTTAGGAGATTCTCGTGAAGTTTAAATGAAGTAACAGAGTTGTCTAGCACATGTTACCCGACTAATGTTAGGTGCCTTCCATCACTGCATTCCCACTGACCGTGTCTGTGAAATCTCTGTAGCATTTAGAACTGACGTGTGCTTTTAACTGTGCACAGTTCTTATCACCTCTTCTAGACTTGGAGGCTCTTTCAGGGTGGCAAGAGTCCTCAAACCATGTCTGTGTCTATCCTGAGTGTCTGGTACATAGAAAATCCTTCAAGCCAGGTTATGGGATTTGTTAATTTATTCAGTAAAAATCTGACTTGGCTCCAGAGGTGAGGGGTGGTGGTATATGTGTGGGTGAGTCACTATGAAGAGGTAGCAGGAGGGAGATCTTTGTGGTAATGGAATAGTTTGGTATCTTGATTGTGGTGTTGGTTTTAGGAATCTACACATATGACAAAATGGCATAGGACTATAAATATACATTGTACCAATGCCAGTTTTCTGGTTTTGATATTATACTCTATAAAATGTAAACATTGGGGGAAACTGAGTGAAGGGGGACCTCTTTGCACTCTTGCTACAACATCCTTTGATTCTACCCTTATTTTTTCAAAAAAGGTAAAAAATTCTCCACGCCTGCCTTGCAGCTGCACTTTTTTCAGAGCAGTGGTGAATGCCAAAGGCTGTCCCGTGGGATGACAGTCTTGTTGGAGGAAGCAGTTTTAACAGAGAGAGCAATGCCTTAGTGCTGTCATGAGCGGTTATTGTAGGACATGCATTGTAGTATTGTTCGAGAGTTTCTGTAAGTGGACTTGTTACTTTTGCAACCTGAAACAAAAGTAACACATTCAGTTAACTTTTATGTAACATGAGTGACCATAGTGAGAAGTGCTATGTATTGAGAAAGCTGTCTGGAAGCACCAAGTTGGGCAGAGTGACGGGGAGGTGTCAGAAATGAGGGAGCTGAGAACCAAGTTGACTATTTCCAGCCATGTGAGTTGACCAGGCTCTTATGAGCAGAAGGGAAAAGAAAATTTAGAAAAGTTGGAGGCATGTCGTAAAGCAATCTCATGTGCTGTGCCGAAGAGCTAGGACTCTGTTTGGAGAGAGAGGAGCTGTTGAAGGCCTTTAAGTAGGGAGAAGATAGAAAATTTGATCCTGTAGTGGAGCATCTGCAATATAGATTGGAGTGGGTATATCCTGGGATCCTAAAGTCTCAGAATAAAGGGAAAGACCCTTTCCTTATGTCTTCCTTTCTGTCCACCCCTCTCCCTGCAGGGGATGTGGTCCTGTCTGGCAGTAGCACCCTGAGCCTGCTCACTGCCACACTGCAGCAGCTGAACCACGTATTTGAGCTATACCTGGGATCGTGGGGCCCTGGCCAGTCAGGCTTTGTGGCTCTGCCCTCCCACCCCACCGACTCCCCTGTCATCCTCCAGCTTCAGTTCCTCTTCGATGTGCTGCAGAAAACGCTGTCACTCAAGGTTCTGGGGCGGGAATGGGGTAGGGTGTCTGAAAAGCGCAGGAGACTAGTGGAGGTGGGGCGGGGGGAGGTAGCGTGGGTGCAAGGAGTCTGCAGGGCCCAGACCCAGAAGGGGTGAGAGCTGCAGGTGACTATGCTAAGAAAGAGAGGCCGAGGAAAAGATGTGCCCGACCTCACCGACTTGAATGTTGTTGTTTTTTTTTTTAGCTGATCCATGTCCCTGGTCCTGGCCTCCCAGGGCCCATCAAGATTTCTGCCTTCAAGTCCCTTCGGCAGCTGGAGGTATGGGGCATTAGGGGATGTTGCTGCACCCCAGCTTGAGGCAGCCTTTTGAGTATGGAAGAGAGGTGGCCTCTCTTGGTGGCCTCCGTCGCTCTGCAGTAATGTGGCATCTACTCTCTTTTCCATTTAATGCTTCCCTGAACCACAGTTGGCTTTGTCATCTGTTCCCCTTGTCTCCTTCCTTTGCCACAGCTCCGAGGTGTCCCTGTCCACTATCTTCATGGCCTCCGTGGCATCTATTCCCAGCTGGAGACCCTGATTTGCAGCAGGAGCATCCAGACATTAAAGGTAAGGAGGATGGGGGGTGTGGGGCCCAGATGCTTTGTCCTGAGGGATGTAGAGGACCAAACTCTGACATTCCCCCTTCTCGGCAGCCTTCTCTGCCTCCTGCCTCCCTCTGGACAGTGTGCTTGCTCCCTCGGCTGTGTGCTCCCACAACATTGTGTACCTGTCCATATATTTATAATCACATTTACCATATTGTATCAAGTATTCTTCTCTTTGTCACCTAACTTTGGGGGTAGGGCCCTTGGCTCTCTGTAAGTCTGTATTCAGACTGCGCTCAGCATATAAAGAATGAATGAATGGCTGGGCCATAGAGTGAGGCCTTGGTGTGGGACGGCGGGGAGAGTGGAGGTGACTGAGGACCTTGTCTCAGGAGCTCCTCTCAGCGTGCGGCGGCGACCTCTGCTCTGCCCTGCCCTGGCTGTCTCTGCTCTCTGCCGACTTCAGCTACAACACACTGACTGCCTTAGACAGCTCCCTGGTGAGTGCCTCAGAGGGAAGGGCTTTGGGGAAGGACAGGGATGGGCCCGGCGCGGGGTAGGGGGTGGGGGGTGGCAACTGGCTGCCTGGGGGTGTCTGATCCTCCGTTTCCTCTTCTCATCCCTCCACAGCGTCTCTTGTCCGCTCTGCGCTTCTTGAACCTGAGCCACAATCAACTCCAGGACTGCAAGGGCTTCCTGACGGTGAGTGTGAGTGGCTGGCACGGGGCTGGCGCCACGCGGACCTGTGATCATTCTGCTCGGACCCCCTCTTGGGACCCGGTTTTGTTCCCCTGTGCTCTTGCCCACCGAGCAGAGCTATATCCTGTAAGGCAGTGCTGCTGGGGGCTCAGGTTCTGCATAGGACAAGTCAGTTTTCAAATCTCAGCTCCTAACCCCTGTGTGACTTAGGACAAATTAGTTAACCTCTTGGGTTCTTCACCAGTAGAGTGGAAATAATAGGGGTGCTAACTTTTATAGTATTAAGATGATTACGAGGAGTATCTGATGTTACGTTGCCCAGTGCCTAGCCCAGAAAAGGGTAGCTCTTATGACAATGGGGAAGAACCCCTCTCCCTTGTCTCGCTGTTGAAGGTAAACAAAGCTGCACACTAGTTAAAGTGGTAAGAACAGATTTTAATAATAAACTATTGTAGTATTTTGTTAAGTAATAAACTATTATGATGTTTAATCAATAGTTATACTTTTATTTTTAAAATTTATTGATTTAAGAGATAGAGAAAGAGGGCGGGAAGGGGGAGAGAGAGAGAAACATTGATTTGTTGTTCCACTGATTTATGCATTCATTGATTGATTCTTGTATGTTCCCTGATGGGGGATTGAACCCTCAATCTTGGCGTATCAGGATGATGCTCTAATCAACTGAATTATTTGGCCAGGGCCAGTAGTAAAGCTGTTTTAATCAGTAAGAAACTGTTCAGCATGAACTGAACTCAAGTTCACTTTGTGCAGAGGTAATTGGACATGTTGAAGTAAGAGTGAGGGAGTGGGGAGGGGGACCAGCGGAGGCTTGAGCAGATTTTCACCTTGACCGGATGGTAGTCAGGTTCCTCTGAAGTCAGGGAGGTGGAAATTTACAAGCAGGAAGGGGACATTGGTATGTGTGAAACCCACCTGCCTGGCTTTGCTAACTGGCACTTGCCAAAGTGAGGCTCCTACCCTCCCGCAGAAGCCGAGAGATAAGGGCCCCGTCTTTAGGTGCTGTTGGCTGGTACAAACTCGGTTCTCTGGCAGCCTTGAGGTTTTCTAGGCAGGAATGTAAGGGGGCTGGAGATGTCATCCTAGGGATGTGGGCTTGAGCTATCAGAAATTATGCTAGAATTTGTTCAAGTCTTTTAATGTGGGGGAGTGGATGAGTAGTTAGATTGTTTGTACTGAGAGTCTGCAGTTTTTGTAGACCAAGGTTGAGGCCTAGTGGAGAAGAGGGCTCCGAGGAGCCTGGCTAGAGTTTGCCAAGGAGAGAATCTTTGTCACCCCCACTTCCTCCCAGGACTTGTCTGAGCTCTGCCATCTGGATGTCTCCTATAACCACCTGTGTTCGGTGCCGACAATGGGACCCTCAGGGGCTGCTCTGGGAACCCTGATACTTCGGGGCAATGAGCTCCAGGGCCTGCATGGTGAGTGGGGGAGGGGTGTGGTGGTGGTAGGGCGTAGGGGAGGGGAGGGCAAGCATGGAGGACATCAGGGCGGTGTGAGACTCAGGGCGGCAAGGGGGCCTGGCCACCGTGTGCCTCCAAAGCCTCGCACACGCTCAGTGCAGGTCTGAGGTGCGGGGGATTGTCCTTTCATTGCACCCACCCCCAGCGTGCTCTACACCCCGCAGCCCTACTTCCCACCCCCTCCTCCCCCCTCTCATGTGCCTCTCCTCTTTCCTTGCCTTTGCCCCAGGCCTAGAGCAGCTGAGAAACCTGCAGCACCTAGATGTAGCATACAACCTGTTGGAAGAACACAAGGTGCTCTCACCCTTGTGGTTGCTGGCGGAGCTCCGCAAGGTGGGACTTGGGTGCTCCAAAGCCCTGGATGCCAGCTTTGCCCCTCCTTCCTTCCCATGCTGGTGTGGTCAGTGCCCTCCTTCCCACAGGGAGGCTCAAGGCTCACCTCAGTCTCCTTTTTGCCCCTCAGCTCTACCTGGAGGGAAACCCTTTGTGGTTCCACCCTACACACCGCGTGGCCACTGCCCAGTACTTGTCACCCCGAGCCAGGGATGCTGCTTCTGGTGTGAGTGATCTTCCCACATGCGCTCTGCTGTGCCTTTCCTGCCCGGTCCCTCGCTCACCCGCACACCTCTTGCCTTTTCTCACTCCCTGGACCCCTTGCTTATTCTTGCTTATTATGTTGGTAATTCCTCCTGGGCCTGGTGGTCCTTACAGACCTAGGAGGGCTCCCACCCCGGCTTGGGGCCCCCCCAGGGTGTGTGCCCCACCACCAACACTGCCCCTCCTCTTTTATCTCTGTTCAGTTCCTCCTTGATGGGAAGGTCTTGTCACTGATTGATTTTCAGGTTAGTGTGATGGGCAGTGGCGGGAGTGGGATAGCAAGAACTGATTTGGAAGGATGGTGCGGGGGAGGACGCTAGCTGAAGGAAATGGGGTTTCCGGGGCAAGGGTCTTCCTGGTCAGCTGGCGAGGAGATCTGGCTCTTGGCTAGCTGGGGTGGGGCAGAGGTGCTCCTCTGGCCCTCACCCCTTTCTCTTTCCTGTTGTCACACGCCAGACCTCCACATCCTCAGAGGCCCCACCTCTGTCCTGGCCAGTGGGGAGTACCACGGAAACCTCAGGTGGTGCTGACCTGAGTGACAGCCTCTCTTCCGGGGGCATTGTGGCCCCGCCCCCGATTCGTAAATTCAAGGTAAACAGAGTCCTAGGCTGCCTGGAACCTGGGGTCGATAGGCTGCAATAGTGAGGCTTTGTCCTTGCTTGTGGGTGGGATGCTTTTGGTAGGTTGGGTAGGAGGCCTGGCTTCTGTAGAATATCATCCCTCTACCCAAACTCAGAGCCGAGTTCGTGTGCGGCGAGCAAGTATCTCGGAACCCAGCGATACGGACCCAGAGCCCCGGACTCTGGACCCCTCCCCGGCTGGTAAGTCAGCCCTACCCCCTAGCCTGCCGTGCCCCAGCCCAGCACTCCCCAGTCTTCTAGTTAGGAGGAACTTCACTTTTGGTGGAATGGAACATTGTAGAGGGCCTCTTAGTCTTTCCTCTTTCCTCTTAGTTTAGAGAAAGGAGAAGAGACTGCTCCTGGGCATCACTTTCCAAGGTGTTTTACAAGGAACATTAATTTTGTGGGATGTCGACGGGATTCTGTGGCCAGATACATTTGGGAGGTGCTAGGTTAAACAAATAGGTGTCTCCTTTTGGGACATCACAGGCCCTTAATGGTGCTGCTGTGTATGGCGGATCTCCCAAAGCAGCGTATGATGCGCAGCTGTGAATTACATGTGACCAGAGTGTTCGTAGAACACACTTTGGGGCGTGCTGCTGAGGGGAAGCCTTTAGCCTGTTTCTAACCCCTTCCTCACCTCCGCCCCATTACACAGACTTACTTCATCCTGAGGAGCATTCACAGGACAGGCTGGGACTGTTGGGGGTGGTGGTGTGGGCATGGGCTGGCTAAGCTGTGTAACACCCCTGCCCGGCTACACCCCTTTCTAGAGCGGTTTGTGCAGCAACATCGGGAACTTGAACTTATGAATAGCTTTCGGGAACAGTTTGGCTGTGACTGGCTGCAGTATAGGAGTCACCTGGAGACTTCTGGCGTCCCTGTCCTGGCTACCTCCAAGACCCCTGCCCTCAGCACCCCACCTTCACACATCCTGAGCCCGGAGACTGTGCCCGGCCTTCCACCCCCAGAGAAGGAGTCACCACAGGAAGTGGTAGAGGAGATCAGCGTGGGGCCGGAGCCACAGGAGGAAGAGGAGATGGAGGAGCAGGGAGAAGAGGACGAGGAGGAGGAGGAGGAAGAGGAGGAGGAGGAGCGGGAGCAGGATGAAGCAGAAGGTGAACCCTTGGTGGCTGCGATGGTGGTGTGTTTGGGAGGGCTAGGAGAAAACCCAGGTGCGGGGTGGCTGACCCCTTGTGGATGGAGGGCCAGCCTGTGGGAGGGCAGAGTCTTGGTCCTTTTCCCTTCTTACAGGGCCCCCCTCTTGCTTTCTCCTCAGTGGAGATCTGTCGCCCCATATTGGTGTGTCCCCTGGACGGGCCTCGGGGTATGCGGGGCAGGGAGCGCTTTCTCCGGGTTACGACGGGCCACCTGTGGGAGGTGGAACTCCAAGCAGCTCAAACCCTGGAACGGCTGGAGCTCCAGAGTCTGGAGGCAGCTGAGATAGAGCCTGAGGCTCAAGCCCAGAGGGAGCCACAGTCCGATGTGAGTGGGTGTGGGTTCTGGAAGGGGTGCTGGGCGTTTTGCAGGTGTCAGCTCTGACAATATGGATCTTGGGTGCCCAGCACTGGGCCCTGAGTCCTCATGATCTCCCACTGGCGCCGAGGAGGTAGCTGGGGGAGCAAAGGCGACCTCAGCGGGGTTGGGGCGCAGGGGCAGGGGTAGAGTTTCTGGGCCAGAGCAAGGATGTTAGCAAAGCGTTTTAATGGCACCCAGAGCTGTTGTTTCCCTCTGTGCTCTCAATATAACCCGAATCCCTCTGCTGTTTTTTCCTGGTCCCCGCTTCCCTTGCAGGGCTCAGAGCCGCCGCCCAGGGCCCCTGTCCTCGCTCTGCGCTTCTCTTACATTTGCCCGGACAGGCGGTTGCGTCGCTATTTGGTGCTGGAGGCTGACGCCCAGGCCGCTGCCCAGGTGATGGGGTTCAGGAGGCCGCTGGGAGATTGGAAGGCTGAGGGCCGGGGTCCTCCTGCTCACAGCTGTGTCCGGCCCATCCTGTTTCAGGAGCTGCTTGCTGTGTTGACCCCAGCAGCCACCAAGACTCAGCATCGGCTTGGGGAGGCAAGGGACCAGCGAGGGGACAGACTCCAGTGTCTACGCTGTGGCCACGATTTCAAGCCGGGGAAGACCAGGTTGGGACTGGACAGTGTGGAAGGCTGGAGGCCTCTGTTCCGAAATACAGGTACAAGCTCTGCCCTTGGCCTCTGTGCCCACGAACCTCCTGCCATTTCAGAGAAAATGGCTTCGAGGGAGGGAGGGAGTGTGGAAGGGGACCCCCAGGGAAGAGAGGAGGGGAGACCGACTTTGTGCCTGGAGGGAAAATAAAACTGCCTGCCTGCTACATTTATGAGAAGAGTAGAAGAAGAAATTATATCCTTGGTTTCCCCTCTAAAATTCAGGAAATACAATCACTGTAACTGTTTAAACATCCTCATTATTTTTTCATAACTTGAAGCCTTTCCCCCTTTGTAGGGCTAATGTTTCAGAAACTACATGAAACCTAATGTGCCCTCAGTGCCCTGTTGGGTTCTTGTGCTGCCATCTGAGCATGTTTGGCTGTTGATTACGATGCTTCGGGAGCTAGCTTTGGTTGTTCTTCCTGACTGACCTTGGAAGCCACTAGATACCAAGTCGTGCCTTGTGGTATCTCTTCACATTCTGTTCTTTAAGACAAAAAAAATTTCCACTGTAGACCAGTCAAAGAGATAGATATTCTTGATAACTTTTGTGTTGAAATACATGATTTTTATTACTTCCCTCTTCTTGGCAGTAGCTAGAGCAGGGGTTTTAATTTTATTTGGAAAATGGACCCCTCTCTGATTCCCTCCCTGAACCCCCCAGGAGGTGGCAGGCAGCAGAGGCCCAGCAGGGCAATGCGAGTGGTGGAAATAGCCCCATCTCCTCCTAGACTCTCTCTGTACTCCACGGGGTGGTATGGCCCCTGCGGGCCCTTCAGTGGAGGCGTCATTAGTGAACATTCCTGCGTGAGTCTCAGTTACCTCGTCTGAACAAAGATGAGAATGAACTTGCCCCAGAGTGCTGGTAGGAGATTTAAATGTCACAGAAAGGCAGCAGGCACAGGGCGGGGCTCGAAACAAAGGTCTTCAACTACGTGGTCTTGGGAGGAGCACATGGGTTGTTTGACCTTTGGTGTCCTTGTTTGCAAGATGGGAGGGAGAGTTCTGATGCTGTTGTCCAGGGGTCTAGCAAGTGCCTGGCACATTGTAGCCGCTCAAAGAATGTTTCCTCTCTTGGTGGTGGTCCCTGTCCTGGGTCCTTGACCTGATGACGTTCATGCATCCTGACAACCCTCTAAGATTGGACTGTCATCACCCCCATTTTACAGAGGAGGCAGCAGGCATGGGGAGCTTAGGTGACTTGTCATAATTGCTTAGATGCTGGCCTTTAAGGGATGGGGCCTGGAATTAGACCCGTGTCTGGAACCCTCCCTTCCCACTCTGTTGATTTGGGGCCTTAGACGTTGGTAGAGCATCAAAGTCCACAACCAGCCCCAGGCTGTGGGAGGGGACGGGGTTGAGTCTGGCTCTTTCTGAGAAGGCCTGAAGTGAGGCGGTGGGGACTTTTCTGAGGAGGAGCTGTGGGCCACAGGTCCGGGAGTGACTGGTCAGCAGCCGGGCCTGCAGCGGGGGGCAGGTGCTGCCGAGCAGTGGGTAGCATATGCAGCTGTAGGTGTGGGCCCAGGTGGGTCTGAGAGGGGGTGGGGAGCGGTGAGCATGGCAGGGGGTGGTGGTGCTGTTTGGGGTTCACAGGGACTGTGCCCACCCCTCCCTCCAGAATCTCCTGCTGTGTGTCCAGACTGTGGCAGTGACCATGTGGTTCTCCTGGCTCGGTCCATGGGAGCCCCCAGCAGGGAGCAGAGACAGGCAGAGCAGTTGCCAGCATCCTCACAGTCTCCCGGCACTGTCCGTGACCCCCCTGGTGACCGTGACCGCGGCGCCAGGGCCAACAGTGCCCCGTCTCAGACACTGGTGCCCCACGACTACCACAAGTGGAGCCTCGGTCCCCGTGAGTATAGGCAAAGCGAGACAGGGCCGGTGTTTGGGGGAGGGAAGGAGCACTAAAGGGGTGAGGTGAGGTGCAGCTGAGCAGCTGGGGCAGACTGATGGTCCGTCGCTTGTCCCCAGCCCCTGAGCGCTGTCATCTGCGCACTGTGGACCACCGACTCCGGCTCTTCCTGGATGTTGAGGTGTTCAGTGCCGAGGAGGAGTTCCAGTGTTGCATCAAGGTCTGTGCCAGCCGGGCCCTGCCTCGTGCCCCTAACCGACCAGGGGGCCTGCTGGTTTCCGTCACAGCCACTGTGTCGGAGCTCTCACTCCAGAACCACCAGGTCTGGCTTCCAGTTTCAGCTCCAGCAGCTACTTGCTGGGTGTCTGTGGACACGTTCCTTGACGTTTGAGTCTCAGTTGCTGCCCCTCCATAAGGGGAATAACACGTACCTTTCAGAGTGTGGTAGCATCAGTGAGAGCTCATATCTGTAAACTGCCGAGCATAGCACCTGCCTTCAGTCAGTGGGACCTCCCATCATTACTGTGAATACAGGGTGTTATTGGGCCCTCTCTGTAGAGCATGTGCTAGACACCAAGGATCTAGAGTATATCAGTCTTGCCCTCGTCTTATATCCTGGTGTGAGGAACAGACAGTGGTCAAGTGATAGGAAAGTGCTAGAGTCAGGCTAAGGCCCTAGAGGGGCATCTGATGCCACCCGAGTGGGCCAGGGAAGCTGCCCCTTCCTGGGGAGGAGATGGCTAAGCCAGGGCCTGAAGGATGAGTTGCAGAGGAGGGAGGAAAGGTGTTTTAGGGAAAGGAAGCAGCAGGTGCGTGGAGGTTGAGGGAGTCCTAGTGGGGAGGCCTGCCTGTGATGGGTGCAGCCCGAATGGGTGTGGGGGTAAGGAAGGAAGTGTCCCAAGAGGAATCTGAACAGGCAGGCAGGGGCCAGTTCAGGAGCAGCCTCGTGTGTCTGCCAAGGAGTTTGGACTTGATCCCAAGGGCCACAGGAGCCACTGAAGGACTGGAAGCAGGGGAGTGGCAATCAGTTTTGTGTTTTAGCACGGCCAGTCTGGCAGAGTATGACAGGTGGATTGGAGGGGATGCGGGGACAGGCAGGGGGACCTGCTAAGAACCTGCTGTGGTCTGAGTGCAGGCAGGGCATGTGGGACGGGGAGAATGGCGGAGGAGCCGGGGCGGGGCAGGCCAAAGGTGCCATCGCAGTAACTTGGCCCTCAGCCTGGCAGCTGCCTCCCTAGTCCTCTGTTTCTCATCAATTTCCTCTTCCCCTTAGGTTCCTCTGCAGTTTGCAGGCCACTCTGGGGAGAGTCTTTGTCTCGTGGTTGTGTCTGACCACAGGCTTTATGTGTTGAAGGTGGCAGGGGACATCTGGTGAGTGAGTGGGACCATGGCCAGGGAAGGGTCAGGGTTCCCTTGTGGGCTTCACTCTACTTTTCCTCTTTCCCGCCACTCTGCCCCTTTTCTCTCCGCAGTGGGCCTCCAGCTAGCTGGCTGCAGCCAGCCCTGGACATTGGCCTGCAGGATCTGAGTCGTGTGGAGCTGGGCCTGGCAGGACAGAGCCTGCGACTGGAGTGGGCAGCTGGGGCGAGCAGCTGTGTCCTGCTGCCCCGGGATGCCAGGCATTGCCGAGCCTTCCTAGAGGAGCTCACTGGTGAGAGAGGAAGGGGAGAAGCAGTGGGGTGGAGGAACAGGGTAGGGGTTGCAGGGGTTCACAGGTTCCACGTGTGGTGCCCACGGTTGAGACAGGCAGGTAATGAGACTTGACCCTCAGAGAAGTTCCTGAAGTCGAAGGGGAGAGTGGGAACGTGTTTGTTGCGAGGCAGCGTGGTTGGGATGGCAGAGCTGGAGTCATGAGGGCTCCCTCTCTGTCCAGATGTCTTGCAGTCTCTGCCTCCAGCCCGGAGGGGCAACGTTAGTACCGTGGAGGAGGAGGTGACCCCAAAGCACCGGCTCTGGTAAGTCAATAGAAGCACAGGGCTGGGGTTGGGGCCCAGCCACAGTCCTCAGGCCCACAGGCCTGGTCCTTCCTCCCTGCTCTGGCCCTCCTGGTACTTCCCTCCCCTAGCTGACCACTCTTTCCCGGGGCCGCCTCCTTTCCCCCAGGCCACTGCTGAAAAGAGACTCTTCCTCGGAGCCTTCCCCGTTCTTCTATCTTCAGGTGTTCCTGGTTGAAGGTGAGGCCTCTGTACCCCATCTTCTCAGGCCACTGGCCTGGCCACCAGTGCTTCTGTATGTCCTTGTTGCAATTCTCAGTTCTGGGAATCTGGACTTCCTGTCACTCATGGGCATACCCACACGACCCCCTCAGTGTTCCTGGTCTCTCTGGGTAGGGCGGGGAGGTGCCCAGAAACCTTTGCTCTGGTGCCCAGGCTCTCTGTGAAGTAGAGCAGGTTGGCTGGGTCTGCTCTGCCTCATCCTGTTGGGGAAGGCGAGAGTGGATCCTCCTTTCTGAGTTGGGTAGGGGGTGGGGCAGGTTCCCTTTGTCTTGGGCCTCCGAGGTTTAGGAGGCTAGAGGTCCCTGGAGTTTGGAAAAGGGAGGGCCTTAGCCCCCAGAGGCCCAGCTGCTCTGTGGCCATCTCAGCGTGGCTCGCTCCTCTTCTCCCAAGGGCACGGGGGCTCTGCCATGGGGGTCTGGGCTTCTCCATGGCCTCCCACTCTGTTTTATTCCAGGCCCCGCTATGTGTCCTGTGTCGCTGTTGCTGACACTGTCCACCTTGTACCTGTTAGATGAGGACCTTGTAGGGTCCCAGACAGAGCCCCCTCTTCCAGTGGCATCTGGTGAAGGCTCTGAGAAGGCCCTGCTCTCAAGGCCAGGCCCTTCCTTCTGCGTCAGGGAGCAGCAGCCACTGAGCAGCTTGAGCTCAGTGCTGCTCTATCGCACGGCCCCGGAGGACCTGCGGCTGGTTTTCTACGACGAGGTGTGTGTGCATGCGACTATGCATGTGAGAGAGAGGGAGAGAGAGATGGGGGCAGAGGTGGTTGGGAGTGTGGGAAATGGGTCTAGGAAGGCTAGGAATTGGGGGCGTATGGAACTTGCCATGGACAGCCATGGTGGGGAGAACAGAGAAGTTGGGTGCAAGGACCTGCGAGGCTCACTGGTTTGGCCAGTAGCAAGTAATGGGGGCAGCTGTGAGCAGTGGAAACACCCTGAACTTGGAGCCCAACCTTGTGGTAGCTAGGTGACCTTGAGTGAAGCAGCCTGCGGCTGCCGCTGCTTCAGGCTCATTGATTGGGCCCTTCTGCCAGCCATTTGCTTTTTACAACCTGCACCTCCTATTACAGATGAGGAAACTGAGGTTTGGGGATGTTAAGCAACTTGCCCAGGTCACCAGTAGAGCCAGGAACTGAACCCCAAGCAATTCCTTGGAGCTGACTCCAGCACTTACATTCTGGGAAGCAGGGAAGATTAAAGAAATAAGATAGTAAATGTGAAAGCCCTTTGGGGGCCTTCAGCAAGTGTCGATTGAGTTCTATTTAATAAGTCAGGATCTTTATAGGGAGTGACATAGGCTTGGGGGAGGGAAGAGGCTGCGAGTGAGGAGGGACAGTGGGTACCCCCCCACCCACCCCCGCCGCCTCCCCTCCTCGCCTCCGGTGCGGCCCCTCTGTGAGTCTCACCTCACCGCTCCTGGTCTGCCAGGTGTCCCGACTGGAGAGTTCTTGGATGCTCCGTGCTGTGTGTCCGGAGCAGCTGGTCGCCCTGCTGGCCTGGATCCGGGAGCCCTGGGAGCAGCTGTTTTCCATCGGACTCCGAACTGTGACCCAGGAGGCTCTCGACCTGGACCAGTGAAGCCTCCGTGCTGGCCCCAGCCTGACCCCGGAGCCATGGCTACAGACGTTCTCCCTCCACACCCTGGCTGTGGGCTTCTCCAGCCTTTGGGTGCTGGCCAGTGAGGTCCCAAATGACCCACGGCTCCGGATGGGTGAGAGAAAGGGTCTGGCCTCTGGACGATCTGGCCCGAGGGGACAGGCTAAGTGGTCAGTAGGAATGTTTCTCCTGCACTTTTTCTCAGGTATCAATAAAGCTGTTACCATTCTGGATGTCACAGGTGTATTTAGGTGCGTCCCTCGTGAGGCCTATGGTTCTTCTGCCTCTTCTAACAGGAGCGGCCCTGTCTGTACTGTGAGACCCTGTCCCCTGTCCTGCTCTTCCCCCCCGATGGGCTCGAGGAGGACGCCTGACCCACGGGCACCAGTCCTCAGCCAGCAGCACTTGTCGTGGGACGCAGCGTGGAAATCGCTGCCTCACAAATAGCTTAGTGGGCCTCTTAGGTTCTCACGCTCCAGTCTTAGCTGGGGACTCACAGGGATCTGAGGCCATTGGCTGACTGTAGCAGGGTGGCTGGAGAGAGGGCGTGTGGAGTTGGGGCTGGCGTCTGGTGGTTTCTGCTCCTGCCTTCTCAGCACTACCTTGCTCAGCTGGGAGCCTGGGGGCACTGACCCCATTCCTTTACCTGTGTCTCCATGGCCAGGGTGACTGGGTCTGGAACGCTCATGCAGCCCGCTGGGCCTGCCAACACCCAGACCTGGCCCCTCGCTGCTGGAGCAATCAAGAAAGAAGCAAGTTTTCCCCACGAGGGTTTCTTAGAGGATAAGCCTGCAGCTGCTGGCCCGAGGGGAGAGCTTTCCTGGAATTGGAATGTGCAGAGAGAAGACAGATCTGTGCCGAGAGGCCGTGGGAGCAGGGGCAAGTCCTGGGGGTGTCTCCAGAGTCCCTTATCCAATTGTGCCTGCAGGCAGTTACCCCTGGACTTTTAGGTCATGTGAGCTAAGGGAAGCCCCTCCTTTTTTCTTTTTTGGTTTAAGCTCATTTGAGCCACATATGAGCCACTGAAAGGTCCTAACTACATGAGCCCCTATTCTGACTTGAGCCAGCCTCATAGGGATCTGCTTGTACCCAGGAGTGACCATAGTGGAGTAGTGGCACCCACCTATTTGTGTAGACTGGCCCCGCCCTGGTAAGAGGGCTTGAGGAAGGGGTGTTGGGGAGTCAAGTCAAACTGCCCTTGAGCCCCCAAACGGGGCTTGGCTGACTGTGTTTGTATGTGTGGTTCTGAGTACTAACAGATGGATCTCATTTATGGAGTATTTACATGCCAGGTGCTGAGCTAAGTGCTTGATGGCCTGCTCTTCACAGGGGTCCTAGGAGGTGGGTGGCACCTTGTCACAGGTGAGAAACTGAAGCTGAGAGACGTTAAATGACTTGCTCAAGATCACATCAGTAGTGCCCTGACTGGTGTGGCTCAATGGATTGAGTGCTGGTCTGTGAACCGAAGGGTCGCTGGTTCGATTCCCTGTCAGGGCACAAGCCTGGGTTGCAGGCAAGGTCCCTGGTTGGGGGCGCACGAGAGGCAACCACACACTGATGTTTCTCTACCTCTTTCTCCCTCCCTTCCCCTCTCTCTAAAAATAAAATCTTGAGGAAAGGATCACACCAGTAAATGGAGAACTGATGAACTGATGTGTGTAGGCTTGTACGACTTCCAAGTCTGGTCTGTCAGCAGACCACTGGGCAACACTGCCTTCACCATTTTCAGCAATGGATGGAGCCTGTGTGTCCTGCTCCACTCACGGAAAGGGATTATTGCCCACCCAGCCCACCCTGCCCTGGGTTGAGCATCTCCTGAGCAATCCTTGACTTGTCCAGGACAGGCAGACCCAGATGGACCCAGATGGACTGTACTGGAAGTGGGAAAGGTGTGCTGGAGAAGACAAATCCCCCTGGATAACCAAGTTCCACACGACCCTCTACAAACCCTGGAGCCCTGGAGGGTGGAGTCCTGTGGGGAAGTCTGGGCACATGTGGAACAGTCACTCAGACTCAGGAAGGACTGGAATTCCTTGGATTCCAAGGGAAATGACTTCTGGGCCCCAGGTAGGAGAAGGCTGCCGTGCGGGTAGGCCGCCTCTTACCTGCCTTTTCTGATCCCTATCGTGGGTCAGCACTGTTCCCGTCCTGAAATATGTGCATTGCGTATTCATTCCCGAATACACTGAGTGGATGAGTTTACTTACACCTTTTTTTCAGAGAGATGAGGAGGACACAAGGCCCACCACAGAGCCCGTTAAAGCATGTGACCGAGCACGAGGGGCTCCCTGGTGCTCATAAACTACCCCCCCGCCCCCAGGAAAGCAGCTACCTTCTCTGGGCCAGGACTGCCAGGCGCACAGCTGGGCTTGGCATTTAAAGCTCCCCTGAAGATTTATAGAGGAACACCTGTAAACACTGATGCTGGTCACAACCTGACAATGAGGGCTTAGTGAGCCCTTACCGCATTCCACGCATTGTTTAAAGCAGCTGATCTTCCCCAGCGTTTCTCATACTCTTGATCACAAGATACAGAACCCATTTTCTCAAGAAAACAGCCGTCAGTGGATAGACATGACCCAGACCTGGAAGGCAGGTGCTGAGGCTCTTGTCTCATGGAGCACAATGGGCTCTCTCTTTGCCCCCTCCCCAGCAGGGCCCTGGTCTGGCCTGGCGGGAGACTGGGGAGGGAATGGTGTGAACCTCAGAACCGGCTGCTTGGGGAATGCTGGCTGGGGTGCCGGTCCCTCAGTGACAGACCTGCAGAAGGGTGGAGGGGCCCAGAAAAGGCTGCAGAGGTTCAGAAAAGAAGTTCACCTACTTCTGTGTTGTTCAGAGGTGGCCTGGATTTTTAATTGAAGCAAATTAAAACTTCCCAAAAATATTAGTCCACTTTCCTGGCAGTGTGCACACCCCCCTTCCCCGTCAGGGTTTTTGCACCAATCTGCAAACAGGAGCCAGAGTGGGTCTTGAGGAAGTCCTCGCCCAGCCTTCAGCCCAGAGCTACCTTTTATGAAGGTTGGGCCTATTTATGAGCACTTTCCAGAAGCCCCTTCAGGTCATGGTCCAGATGGGGCCGAATAATCTCCAGGCGTGTTAGGGTGATCTGCACAGCAGTGTGAGGCTGGGTCAGTCGAAAGAGGAGCTTCTTCCGTTTTGTGCTTAAGGTCTCTGACCATTTTTGTTTTCTTTAACAATCCAATGACATCCTCTGCACCCTTCGTCCTGTGGGTGCTCTTCCGTTGGTGACCCAGAAGACAGAGGTGTTGATTGGTGCGTGTGTGACCTTGAACTCTGCACCTCTCTAGAAGGTGCCAGGATGCACTTTCTCAGACCCCTCTGCGCTCTGAGCAGATGGGACTCCTTTGCCACTGACACTTGTAAACAGATGCCAGTCAGCAGGACTTGCCTCACATACCCTGGACTGTCCCCGGAGACAGATTTGTCTGTTCGGGCTGGCTTTTCCCCTCCAACAAGTGCTAATTGGTTGCCTGTGTCTGGCCTTGGGCTTGCTGGCAGTGGCGGTGGAGAAAGAGGATTCATGATCTGAAACTGTACACAACACGATGTTGTATTTGCTGTGGAAAAAAATGTGGGAGCGGATAAAATGTATATTCACAGTTGCTTCTGTTTGTATAAATAAGTTCTAAAGGGATGGACAGAAAGGATGGTGGGAGACGAGACTATAGCAGAAAGGGGAATGGGGTGATTTTGAGTTGTTTTTACATGTTATCTGAAATGTTTTAAAACTCTCAATGTATCATGATTCAGAATTATATTTAAAAATTTAAATATCGGCCCCTAGAGGGTCAGTAGCCAACGTGAGTGGTATGAACACCGATTTCTCATATTTTGGAAGCGGAAGGGTGGGCCAGCTATCTCAGTGGGAGAGGGTTCATCTTTGCTGTTGAGTCATTTCACGTGGAGCGAGGGTGAGGTTCTTCCTCCTCCTTTGTCCAGATGCTGCAGTAGCTCCTGAGAACACCCTGCCCAGATGGCTTGCCGCGGCTGGCCGTTCGGCCACGGTTCTGCGTGTGTGATGCTTCGCTGTCTCTGGGTGCGGGCAGTGTTCTGCATCTACCCACTTAAGAGCCAGTGGGGCGTGATGGTCATATAGGAGAATCACAGTGAATTTAGATCCAGAAGAGTCAGGATGAAGCCTTAGTTCTGCAGCTCACTGCTTAACCACGAGTAAGTGTGATAACTTGCCCTTCCTGGTCCCTGGTACCTACATCTCCCGTGAGGGCATGAGGCTAATCCGTAACCTACCAGTTCACAAAGTGATTGAGTGCAGTGATGTATGTGGAAGTGCTATGTGAACCGTAAATCATTAGATAAATGCTGGTTTACAACCCTTCCTGTTAGTTATTACAACCTGCCTTGTTGCCTAGAAATGCCCTTTGCCATCAGAAGAGGGAAACCAGCACCTCACTGTCCACACGTCTACGCGTGGCTCTTTCTCCACTGTGCTTTGGACTCTGCTGGGAATGTGAGCAAGCCATGGCATGTTTTTTCCTGGCTCATCCTGTCATTTGATCATCTTGGACTTAGTGACTTCTCTGTCCTCCATAAAAACATTCTTCAGTTTATTAGTTACTATAATTACTTGTGCACTCGCCTTCAATTCCACAGATGCTTATTGAGCTCTTAAAGGGAGCCAGGCTCTATGTGAGGTGAATGAGGGGTGGAGTATGAGGATGAATCAGTCATGCTCCTGCTTCCAAGGAGCTTACAGTCCATTTGAGGGAGAGGAAAAAGTCACCTTGGAGCTGGGTTGTGAAGGATGGGGAAAGATTCCAGGAGGAGGCTCTCCTAATGATGGCCGTTTTGGAGCACCTGCTTTGTGCTGGTCTTTGTACTAATCATTTTATTGACATGACTGCACTCAGTACAGCCTGGGAGGAAAAGTGGGATCTCTGTTTTACAGGTGAGGAAGCTGAACTGAGGTAAAGAAAGGTGATTCTCAGCAAGGGGGATGCTGCGTCTCAAACTCAGGCCCTTTCTGTTTTTCCCTGAAACTAGACCTGTGGGAATGTCCACACTGGTGCACCCTCTAGTCCTTTTTGATCTATCTCCCGGTGGCACCAGGTTTCAGAGGTATCCCAATCAACCAGAAAAACCATCCAGATCCTCAGCGCCCCAATATCCGTGTGAATCCCGTTCTCCTCTGCCACGGGGCCTTTCCTGGGCTCTTCCTTCTGCCCAGAATGCTCTCCCCTCCTTGCTTCCCTGGCCCGCCCTGCATTGCACAGCTGCTTCTTGCAGAGCATGTCCTTGTCTATGCTGCCCGAATGTGCTCTGTAATGGTGATTTCTCGCCATGGCACTTGCCACATTCCAAAATCATAAATTTGTGTGTTTGCTTGTTTGTTGTCTGCAATTGCCCAAGGGCAGGGACCATGTCAGGTTTTCTCACTGATGTGTGTATATCCAACGCCTGGTGTAGACTATAGAGTGAATGAGTGGGTTTCGGTTTACACTCCTGGGTGTGCATGGAATATTACTTTGTAACATTTTCAAAACAATTTTTTATTTGAACCCCCTCATCCCAGGGGATTGGCAGGACTCACTGACTTTGCTCATTTCCCCTCTGACCCCATTTCCTAGAGGAACCTCCTTTTGCTTTGCTGATTGGGGAGGGCAAAGCCTCTTTCCTCCACCCCCACCCACCACTGCATCTGCCCTCACTAACCCTTTCTTCTTCCTCCTCTGCAAACTGAGGACATAGCTTTATATGTCAAAATGTCATCCTAGCCACAGATGGATCTGTACCTCTGGAGTTAAAAGGTGGGTTCTGCGAGGATGAGAACCTCCAGGGACAGGCGGTGCTGGCCTGAGATTGAATTTGTTTCAAAGCTGAGTCCAAGTTTACTGAGAGACACAAGGATTATGATGGGATTAACCACAGCAGGGTAACAACAATAGTAAATAATAAGAATGACATTTATTGAGCACTTACTGTGTGCCAAGCATTGAGCTGGTATTTTATATATAGCATCTCTAACTCCAGAGTCTGGGTTCTTTCTCAATGCCATGTTACCTCTCTTGTAAAAGTAAGGTCTTACTTACCATGAGGCCAATCAACAGCAAATGACACTGGGCCCTTCCTCTCTATTCTTGACAAGAAGGAATTCCAGGTCAGGCTAAGTGACAACCCAGGGCTACTGGAACCCACGTCTTACTATCTTGCAGAAGCTCTTTAGCCTGCTAAACTAGGATTACAAAGGTAAGGATAGGCCCGTTGGTCAAGGAGTGTCAGACTCTACCCAGGTAGAGGTAAAAGTCATTCTGATCTTTTATTTCAACCATGAGTTTTCATGGGTTGGTATCTGGAGGACTTATCATCCTTGTAAGTGCAAGTCAACTTCCACTTCTTTCCTGTGTGTAGAGTCATCATTTTTCATATTGCAAGTGACCTGAGGGCTTCCCGGTACTATACTGTGTATCTTCGATTTGTAGTAGCGAAACTAGCTAACATTTATTGAGCACTTACTATTTGCCAGGCACTGTTCTATGGCTTTACATGGTTGAATTTATTTCATTCTCTCAAGAACCCCATTATTATCCCTGTTATGCAGATGGGGAATCTGAAGCCCATAAAGGTCATGCAGTTGTCTAGTTGTAGAGCCAGGCTATGAACTCAGATCGCTTGGCTTCAGACATCATGCTTGATCACTTCCCTATATGGCTCCTAGCAGCAAAGATGTAGTCTCCTTAAAAAGTTCACCTGGGAAGTTCGCAGTGGGGGGCGTTCAAGTCGGACTGGGCTGTGGAGGAGGGTGCGAAGGGGCTGCTCTGTGTTTCTGCCTTTGCTGTCACCTTTCTTATCACTATTTGAATATCTCCAGGCTCTGAGCTGGGGGCTGACTGGGCAGCCACTCACACGTATTCTCTCTCTCTCTCACACACGCACACACACACACAGCGGCCATCCTTTGTGCATATGAGGAGCATTCTTGTCACAGGAATGAAGACCCCATTGGGAACACTCTGCAGGGGACTGGAGGCAGTGGGGAACAATGGAGAAGCCTCTGGGACACCAGGAAATCCGAGCTGGAATGATGAACACAAACACTGACGTCTGATCGGAGGAGCGGGTATGAAACAATCAGTGGCCATCAGCATCCCCACACTGAAAGGAGAGATGAACTTGGGTGTCTACGTTCATAAGATCTCTGCATGTGAGATCATACGGCATCATCCCACGGGCTAGCGGATAGAGGAAAGGGGCTTGCGAGGCTAGAGACCGAAGCTGTTGACTGTGGGAGGGGTGGAGGAGTTTCCAGCTGGGAAGAGGATGGGAGTCTGAGGGTTTCGGGAGGACCAGGACCTGCAGCAGGGCCTCAGCGGATGAGCCAGGTGGTGCCCACAGGGCCTAGTTCATGAGGTCCCAGGTTGGCAAGCCCCACCTCAGGCTGTCTTGGTATTCAGGTTGCTGCTGTCTGAATTGACTGGGTAGAAGACAGGGACTGAGGCCATGCCCAGATGTGGAAGGCAGACTGAAGACCAGAGAGCCCTCTGCAATATCCCCACTGGCTCCAAGGCTCTTGCTTAACTCTGAGGATGTAGAGGCTCCACCCAAACAACACTCAAGGTGGAGACTTGGAACCAAATTACCTGGCTCAGAGTGATAAAGGGTTGGCATGGTGTGTATGAGAGCATGGAGCTGCCGTAGCAAAGCTGGGAAAGGATCTATCCTGGGCCGCTCTCCCAGCTCCTGATCGTTCTTGGCTGGGGGCAGCATAAGTCCAGGCTTCACATGGCGTTCCCCCTGAGTGCATCTGCGTCCAAACTCTCCTTTTTGTGAGGACACCAGTCATATTGGAAAGGGAACCACCCTATCCCAGTCTGACCTTATCTTAACATCTGTAACGATGCTACTTCCAAATAAAATCACATTCGGAGGTACTGGGGATAAGGACTTCAACATATGAACTGGGGGGGCGGGGATGCCCTTCAACCGATAACAGATGGGTCTCATTCTGAGGTTTGGGGCCCAGTTCACATGCTCTGCTTATACACAGCTGATTCCTACACTGGTGTCTGGTTTCACCCTCTCAACACCTGGTGACACAGGGTGGCCAAGCACCCTGTCAGTGAAACAGACCTGCAGTGGTTAAATGACTGTGGCCCAGGCAATCACCTTCTATACACCAGTGATGCCCCATTGGCACTGCTTCCCAGCTGTGGCCATGGCAGGTTAGCTCCGTTGTGGGAAGGCTGAGATCGGTCTGGAGAGGGCCCAGCATGCCGCTACTGACATAAAGCCAAAGTGGGTGTTGGATGGATGCTAGCTGTCCTCCGTCTCTCTCCCCTGTGTGACTCTGAATGTAGAAGAATCTTTGGGTTGAGCTGAGACCCAGATGAGGGCAGAGGTCGGAGCTGGCAGATCACACTTTCAAGGTCGCAGGGTTCAACTTTTCCCCTCCAGGGAGCACCATCCTGTCTATCACCCTTCCCCCTCCTCCCAGTTCTTTCCTCTCTGGGGCCTGGCCAGCTCCACCTTCACCTGCCCATCTGCTCCATCTCCAGTTCTCCCTCGACATCCTTTTATATTTTCCAAAAGATTCAGGGATGCCTTACGCATATTATCGAGGGGTCGTTAAAGCACATGGCCTTGTGCTAAGTGCTCAGTTTCAGTGAGACCCCAGAAGGTCAAATTGGGGTCCAGTAGTTTATTCCAAGGACCTTTGCCCTTGGGGAAGGGGATGTGACCCCAGGGGTGTGAGACCAGGAAGAGAGAAGTGGAAACAGCCACAGACTGTTAGAGATGGATGGAACTTTGGAACATTCCTGTTCCGGGCCCTGCTGGCTACAGGTGGGCAAACGGCGGTAATATACCAAGGTCAAACGTTGGGTGGTGCCTGGTGGCAGAAGCCCGGTATTTGGGCCTATACTGGGACTGAAGGGAGAGGTGGTGGGTGCTTCCCCGTGCTGTGAACTCAGGGTGGAGGGGCTTTTGTTTGTGGAGGGGTCCCCTCGGGGCTCTTGAGGGGGGGCGAGGCTAAAAACAAGATGGGGGAGGGATCTGGGGATTGCGGGACTGGAGCTCCGTGCCCCCACCCTCAGCGAAGTGTGGGACATCCAGAGAAAGGGCTGTCGCGCTGGTGGGGTGCAGCGGGGGCCGCGCGTGGGGCCGGGCCGGCCGGGGCGAGGTGAGTCACCGCACGCCCGCTCCCATTGTGCGGCCGGGCGGCGGCGGCGGCGGCGGCGGCGCGGAGCTGCGGAGCGGAGCGCAGCGCAGCGCGAGGAGGTGGAGCCGCAAGGCTGCGGACTCCGGCGCCTGCGTCTGCCAGGCCAGCCCTGCTCTCCTCTGCTCTAACGCGGGTTTCCCCAGGCTGCTCGGCCCTGCGGGGCGACAGGCCCCGGAGCGAGAGCGGGAGGGAGATGGGGCGCGAGCTCCGAAGCCCCGAGGTACCGCAGGGCAGGGTGGGGCGGGGCGCGGCTGGCCCCGGCCGGGGCCCGGGGTGTCCCGGGCGTGGCAGGGCCTTGGTTGGGCAGGGGAATCGGGCTTTGGAGAGGGAAGAGGACGCCGTTGCGAGGATCCCGACCCTGCCCTCCTCCCCCAGGACTCCCCACCAGGGCCCCGCAGCGGCCCCCTCTTCTCACCCGGGTCACGGGTCCCTCAGTGAGCGAGAGCCTCCCAAGACGCCTCCCCGGCCATGGCCAACGGAGTGATCCCGCCGCCCGGGGGCGCCTCCCCCCTACCCCAGGTGACTGACGCGTGGGGATGGGGGATGAGGAGGGGGAGAGATCCCAAGGAGAGGGGCGTCCTCTGGCTGACCCTGGGACCCCCAGCTCCAAGATGGAGCTGGCTAGGCGGTGTGAAGAAAGGGGTCTTTTGGTATTTTTCAGACCTGTTGTCCCGTCTCCCCAAACCCGGGGAGCCTGGGGTGCTGACCCCCAGCCTGGGGCCCTGGAAGAAGGGGCTGTAGAAGATAGAGCCTGCTGCTCTCCCCCGGCCTCCACCCAGGGTCTGAGTTGGGGTGGGTGTGGGGCATTCGTGAGTCAAGGGTCCTTAGGAGAGCTATCTGAGCCTGCAGGTCCGGGTGCCCTTGGAGGAGCCCCCTCTGAGTCCAGACATGGAGGAGGAGGATGATGACTTGGGCAAGACCTTGGCTGTGAGCAGGTTTGGGGATCTCATCAGCAAGCCCCCGGCCTGGGACCCTGAGAAGCCCAGCCGCAGCTACAGCGAGCGGGACTTTGAGTGTGGGTAGCCTGGGGACCCCTAGTGTGGCCGCCCTCACCACCGTCACCTTCATTGCCACCATCACTGTGCTCACCGCTGGCTTGGTCACCCAGTGCCATCTTGTGCTGGACGCTGTGCTGGGCCACCATGCCATGTTAAGTCATCCTGCCTCTCTCACCCATCACCTGTCCACCTGCCAGGGAAGCCGGGTCCCAGTGGCAGGGGAAGTGTAGGGAAATGGGCCCAAGGCCTTGCTTAGTGACCTTTGTCTTCCCCAAGGCTGCCATACCCCTAGCCCTTCTCTCTCTGCCTCCTCATCTCCCCTCCTTAGCTCTCTGACTGCACTTTTCCCTTCTTTGCTGCATCATGTCCTCCCATTCCGACCACCCCCTCTTTCGTGACCCCCCCTCTCCATCATTCCCATCCCCCGACTACCAGGCCTCCCCAATGACAGGACATGGACACAGGTGTTAGGGGGAGCCTGGCTCTGGAGGAAGGACTAGGGTGCCCTTGTTTGAGGCCTTGAGCTAGAATAAGGTGTGTGTCCCTAGGGTGGTGTAGGGTCCCCGTCTGCTGTGGGGGCCCCACCTGACTCTCCTGCACCCCCAGTTCACCGGCATACATCCCACCACACCCACCACCCGCTCTCGGTGCGCCTGCCTCCACCCCACAAGCTGCGGCGACTGCCCCCCACCTCTGCCCGGCAAACCAGGAGGAAGAGGAAAAAGGAGAAAACCTCTGCTGCCCCCTCTGAGGGGACCCCTCCCATCCAGGAGGAGGGGGGAGCCGGCATGGAGGAGGAAGAGGAGGAGGAGGAGGAGGAGGAAGAGGCAGGGGAATCTGAGGCAGAGCCTGTGGAGCCCCCACCCTCAGAGTCCCCACAGAAAGCAAAGGTAGGTGTCTGCCCTTGGAGGTGGACGGGCTGCTGAGGGGGCAGAGAGGAGGCCTGGGCTAGGCTGGGTGGCTAGGTTGGGGCAGGCGCCCTGGGCATGTCTGGTTTGTCCACAGTTTTCCATTGGAAGTGACGAGGATGACAGTCCCAGCCTCTCCGGGAGGGCTGCCTTCACCAAGCCCCTGTCCTCAGGGGGTCTTTGTTCCGACAAGAGCCCCCAGCACTTGGTCAGGTACTGGCCTCTGGCCCAGGTCAGAGGAGGTCCCAGACTCCTGCCTGGTCCTGGGGAGTATGCTCTCCTTTTGCCCCAGGGAGAAGGGAAGAGAAGAGGAGAGGGGGCAGAGGGGGCGGGGAGGGGTGGCCATCTCTGTCCACATGATTGGCAAGGAGGAACCAGAGGGGACTGAAGAGGAGGATATGGATCGAGGGGATGGGGGACCAGTGTGATGGGGGCGGGAAGGTGGGGGTGAGCTTTCTTCTCGGCCCAGGAGGAGACCGTATGTAGTGCCCAGGGGGCCACTCCAGGCCCTGCCCTGAGCTGGAGGCAAAGGAACTCTAACCTGGTCCATCTCCACTGTGGTTTCCTGTCAAGTCCAAGGCTGCCTGTTGCCTCCGCAGCTCCCCCAGCCCCCGGGCCCGGGTCTCCCGAGTCGCTGGGGAGAAGAGCCGGCCCTGGAGTCCATCAACCAGCTATGACCTCCGGGAGCGGCTGTGCCCAGGCAGTGCCCTGGGCAGCCTGGGTGGCCCAGAGCAGCAGGTGCCCACTGACGAGGCGGAGGCCCAGATGTTGGGCTCCGCGGACTTGGATGACATGAAAAGTGAGTGACACCCTGTAGCAGCCCCCATGGCCCACTCTCATGAACACCGAGCCTGCGAGGGACCTTGGAGAGACTTTGTGTTCTGCCCCTCCCGGGCTGAGCCCCCCTCTGCAGTATCCCTGTCTGCTAGAATGTGGCCCGTGACGGGGACCTCACTACCTCACCATGGCAGAGCTCACGACCTCTCCGCTCTGTTTTCCAGAGCTGAGATTTTCCTTCATGACACCTCTTCCCTTCCACCCTGATTCTATCTTCTGAGCCACCTTCAGAATAAGGGAGCCCCCTTCCCTAGGATGTTTGGAGATATTATATCAGGGTGGATAGACTTTTTTTACCCTTTCAAACCAGCCCCCTGCGTCTGGGCCACTCTGCCAGGCCCTGCTTCTCCCTGTATCAGGGGCCCGCCCCCTCAGTTCTGACCCACCACCCTTGGCCAGCCCTGGCTGTGATCTCGGCACATTCTTTCCATCTTATCAGGCCCTGGTTTCTGTGCCACCTGTCATCACCCATGGGGCTCTGTGCCCAGGCCAGAGGCATCACTGACCCCGCCTTCCTCCCCCTTAGAACCAGTGTGTGGGCGGGGGTGGGAAGGAGGGCTGTGAGCTGAATACGTCATGGAAAGTTGCCAGGGCCTGAGGACAGGGACAGGAACAATCCGATGGCAGCAGCAGTGGTGGTGGCGGGATGGGGAGGGTCAGGGGGAGGGTGTGTTTACAGATCCAAGGTGAGGGCTTACAGCAGCCCGGAGCCATCCTGGGGACGTGGGGAGTTGGGGCTGAGAGGCCCAGCCATCTCCAGCTCTGATTGGACAAAGGCCACTCCTGTCCAGGCTTCCATCTCTCAGGAGAGCAGGGGCTCTGGGAGGGAGCAGGGGCGAGGCCTTGGCCACTGTCTGGGGAACGATGAGCCACCTGGAGGAGGTCACAGAGCCCAATGGCGCACTGGGCCCTGCGAGGGCTCTAGCTCTCAGCCCTCGAGACTCACTGGCCTCAGAGGACTTAGAGATGTTGGTGCTGGACCTTGCGGACTGTGACCTGTGGGAGTCTACCAGGGACCAGCTGAGCCCCATGGCAGGGGGACCAGCTTGTGAGTAAATGGGCTGCTGGCCTTCCCCAGCTGCTGGCCTGCAAGGGGCAGGCGGGGAGGAGGGGAGAGAGGATCTGCCTGAATCTGCCCGTACCTATGGGCTTAGGCATGAGTGCCGGGAGGGGGCTCAGGGAAAGTTCTGGGTGATGGGGCCTGGCGCCTCGATGTGGGTCATGGCACTCCAGAGTGAGAGGCAGTGGCCATGGCAGGAGCTGTGAACTGAGACGGGGTGGTGTGGCTAGTAGTCTCCTGTGTGACAGTGGAATAGTCCTTCCTCCTCTCTGGGCCTCAGTCTCTTTATCTATGAAATAGCCACATGGGACAAGCTAGTCTGTTGGCATAGCCCCTGGGTGACTGTGGCACCCATCAAGTGGACTGGCTGGGCGGAGCAGGGGGCAGGAGGGACTGGCCATGACCTTGAGACCTTGAGATAGACCCCTGGGACTGCCGAGCCCACCTTCTCCACAGGTCACCGGCTGGAAGACAACCCTGGCATGCGGCGGCACCTAGTGAAGAAGCCTTCTCGAACACAGGGTGGGAGGAGCAGTCCCGGTGGACTGGCCCCCATCCTGCGCAGGAAGAAGAAGAAGAAGCAGCTAGACCGGAGGCCTCATGAGGTGCAGCACCCAAGGGGGGTGACCTGTGGCTTCCTTGTGCCTCTGCTCCCCAGGGCCCCCCTTTCCCTTCCTTTCTGCCTTGCCTGGTCTCCATGTCCCACCTGGCCCTCACCCTTGGCGCCCACCCCAGGTATTTGTGGAGCTGAATGAGCTCATGCTGGACCGCAGCCAGGAACCGCACTGGCGGGAGACTGCGCGCTGGATCAAGTTTGAGGAGGATGTGGAGGAAGAAACGGAGCGCTGGGGGAAGCCCCACGTGGCCTCGCTCTCCTTCCGCAGCCTTCTGGAGCTCAGGAGGACCATCGCCCACGGTACGGACCCTGCTGGCCCAGCCCTAGGGCTGCATACCCTCTTCACAGACTGCAGAGCCTGTGCTGGGCCGTGCAGCTCCCAGGGACTACTCCCTGGGGTCCAGGGCCCAGATGAGGTCTGGCTGCCTCTTTGGGAATGTGGAATCCAACTGCCTGCACAGCTGTAAGTGCTGAGGGGCAGGGCTGTGCCCCTGGTACCTGGCACTGGACCTGGGGCACAGTAGATATCAGTCCACGTGGATTACACATGACTCCCTTTCCTGGGCGAAGCGGGGCCATGCCTCCATGCCGTGCTCCGTTGTCACAGCCATCTCTCTGGCTGGGCTCTGGCCACGTGGAATTGCCTGTCTGTCTGGGTGCACATTGGTCTGCCCTGGGGGAGCACAGCAGCTGGGGGTGGTGTTTCCTATCTGATGGCACTGTGTCTCCTCCTCTGACTGTGCCCCCAGGAGCTGCCCTCCTGGACCTGGAGCAGACCACCCTTCCAGGCATCGCACACCTTGTGGTGGAGACCATGATTGTGTCCGACCAGATCCGGCCAGAGGACAGGGCCAGCGTCCTGCGCACCCTGCTGCTGAAGCACAGGTGCCCGGGCGGGGTGCCCAGAAGGGGGTCTCCTGGTTCAGCTGTTCCTCCAGGAGCTCAGCCTCTCCTGTGTGGCTTTCTAGCCTCTGCTTGAGTACCCCAAGTGATAGGGAGCTCATTCCTGACTCGTCTTTGGACAGCACCAACCATTAGAAAGTTCTTTCTCACAATGAGGCTGAGGGATAGAGGCCCTGACCCTCCATTTGTCACTTCCTCATGACCTCAGTCCATGATCTCTTGCCTCTCCTCCTTTGCTCTTTCCCCAGCCATCCCAATGATGACAAGGACAGTGGCTTCTTTCCCCGAAACACGTCCAGCTCCAGCATGAACTCGGTCCTGGGGAATCACCACCCCAATCCCAGTCACGGCCCTGATGGGGCGGTGCCTACCATGGCCGATAACCTGGGGGAGCCAGCCCCTCTCTGGCCTCACGACCCTGACTCCAAGGAGGTCAGTCGCCTCCCTCTGACCTGGGCTGGGGGAGTGAGAAGGCTTCCAGTTTCCGTGGAGGCCATTGTCGCTTCCTTGAGTGGGTCAGGAAGGTGGGACACCAGCCACCATGCTAGGCATGTAGGAGCCTATGCAGGGGACATGCCCAAGGGCCCCTACTCTGGAGAAACAGGAGGTTTAAGTGGGATGATGTGGCACATGCAGGGGAGCCATTTCAACAAGATAAGGCTGAGGTGGTTGTGGGGGGCTTGGAGAAGGGGTTCCTTCCTGACGTAGGGCACATCACCCACAGTGCCTCCCTTGGCTGGGACAGGAGAAAGCAGGGCCCAGACCCAGGGGTTGGTGGGCAGAGTCCAGGGCTGGAGCCAGGGAAGGGAGGGCCTGCCATGGCCTCCGGTCTGGGTCCCAGCCCTATTCCAGTTCTGCGTCCTCAGAAGCCCCTCCTCATGCCTGGGGGAGACAGTCACCGGGGGAAGAGCCTGAAGCTGCTGGAGAAGATTCCCGAAGATGCTGAGGCTACTGTGGTGCTCGTGGGTGAGGAGGGACAGGCGCCGGGGCAGCGGCACAGGGCGTGGGCACTTCCACTGTGGTCTGCTTGTCTTGAGCTCTGGCCTGCAGGCTGCCTCTTCCTTCCCTACCCTGGCCCCCACCAGCCCTCCCAACCCATCTAATCTCCAACCCGTGCTCCCCCACCCCTCTGCCTGCTTTCCTTCCAGTTTTCAGCTGTCTGGGGCAACTGCTAATCCATATAGCACCTTTGTGAGAATTAGAAAAAAGCACCCCTTCCTTACGACCCTTAATTTCCACCTGTTGCTTAATTGTGATAAATACACAGGCATATAAGCCTCCTTTAGGATGGGGTTTCTTTCTGCAGTGCACCAGCCACCTGCCCCACTGTGCATGATGACTGAGATATCCCCTCCGGGGCCTGCCTTGGCTGGTCCGCGTGCCCAGCGCTGGTGCCTTATTCTCCCCCCAGGCTGTGTGCCTTTCTTGGAACAGCCGGCAGCAGCCTTTGTGCGGTTGAACGAGGCTGTACTCTTGGAGTCTGTGCTTGAGGTCCCCGTGCCAGTCCGCTTCCTTTTCGTGATGCTTGGCCCGAGCCACACCAGCACTGACTACCATGAGCTCGGGCGCTCCATTGCTACGCTCATGTCTGACAAGGTTGGTGCTACAGCCCATGCACTGGGCACTCCAGGCCTGACCCCGGGGGCCCCCCTTGCTCCCTGTTTTTCTCACTGCCCTCAAGGTACTCACGGCTGCAAGACTGCCTGAGGCCCTCCTGGGGGGCAGGCAGTGCTTTGGAGTAGTGGAGTGGGCTGTTGGCCGAGGGGAGCAGAGAGTGTCCCCCGCAGGTGGGGCTGTGGGAGAGGGAGGTGGAAGCAGGGGAGAAGCAGCCCCGGGCCTCCATGTTTGGGAGGTGACATGAGACCTGAACAGGCTGGATTTGTTGGTCTTGTCTGTGGCTTCTCCTAGGCTTGGATAGGAGCGTGGGTACTCTTCATTCCCAGTGGTCCTGGAGGCCTCTGCAGTGCCCGGGGTTAGCCCTGCGGCTGTTGCATTGTGGGAAAGTCTGGAGGCTCCCAGGGGAATAGAGGGCACTCGGAGGGGGCCGGGTTCCGGCTGTGGCTGCCTGCCCGCCAGCAGGGCACATGAGTCAGAATTTTGACACGGGACTTGACCTGTGAATGTGGCTGGACATCCTAACCCCCACTCCCTGAAGCCCCTCTCGGGGGCTCCCTGGGTCGGCTCAGCCCCTGCTTTCCTGCCTCCAGCTGTTTCACGAGGCTGCCTACCAGGCAGACGACCGGCAGGACCTCCTGAGCGCCATCAGTGAGTTCCTGGACGGCAGCATCGTGATCCCGCCATCCGAGGTGGAGGGCCGCGACCTGCTGCGCTCTGTGGCTGCCTTCCAGCGTGAGCTGCTGAGGAAGCGGCGGGAGCGCGAACAGACCAAAGTTGAGATGACTGCCCAGGGCAGCTACGTGGCCCCGGGGAAAGGTTAGACCCTTTGGGGCCCAGAACCCGCCCCACACTCCCCGACACAGCTACTAAGGCTGTGCGTCCAGCCCCGTCCTGACTCCCGGAGTCCTGTACATGGCTCCCAGTCCCAGACCCCAGGCTCCTGCCCCCTGGGCCAGGCTGGGAAGGATGGAGGGTCTCCAAGCAGGAGAGGGTGGTCTGTATTCCAGCAGTCCCTTGTTCCCCAGAGCTGTCAGTGGAACTGGGGGGCTCAGAGGCCATCCCTGAAGATGACCCCCTGCGGCGGACTGGCTCGGTGTTTGGGGGGCTGGTCCGGGACGTGAAGCGCCGGTACCCGCACTACCCCAGTGACCTTCGGGATGCTCTGCACTCCCAGTGCGTGGCTGCTGTGCTCTTTATCTACTTCGCTGCCCTCAGCCCCGCCATCACCTTCGGGGGGCTGCTAGGTGAGGGGGAAGGGCGGAGAGGTAAGGGGGCTCAGTCACCTGCAAGGTTTCTGGGCCAGTGTGTCCCAATGATTACTTTACGGGCTTATGAGTGGGAGGGGATAGTCTTCAGTGTGACCATCCTGAGCTGTTGGGTCAGGGGATTCCAATGATCACCTTTGGGGGGCTATCAGCTGAGAAGAGGTGGGGGATCCTGTGGTCACCTTGGGAGGCTGAAGTGAGGGGCCCTATGTCTTGCTCTAGGGGACTGCTCCATTCTTGGGTCCCCAGGTTAGGGTAAGCCAGATAAGGAAGAGAAGCCAGGTAGAAGCCAGGCCAGGGCCATCCCACTGACCCTTGCATCCCCCCTCCCCCTCCAGGGGAGAAGACTGAAGGACTGATGGGTGTGTCCGAGCTGATCGTGTCCACAGCTGTCCTCGGGGTCCTCTTTTCTCTGCTGGGGGCCCAGCCGCTGCTTGTGGTCGGCTTCTCAGGGCCGCTGCTGGTCTTTGAAGAAGCCTTCTTCAAGGTGACAGCCCTGCCCTGCCCCTCTCCTGGTCCCTCAGCCCAGGTGATAGGTCCCTACTGTCTCTCCCTTGGACTTAACCTTGCCACCCTCCCCTCCCATCCCCTGGGGCCCCGAGTCCAGGACAGACTGCTGTGCATAACCACCCCTCCTTCTGGCCGCCAGTTCTGCCAGTCTCAAGACCTGGAGTACCTCACCGGCCGAGTGTGGGTTGGCCTCTGGCTGGTGGTCTTCGTCCTTGCTCTGGTGGCCGCTGAGGGCAGCTTCCTGGTCCGCTACATCTCGCCTTTCACCCAGGAGATCTTCGCCTTCCTCATCTCTCTCATTTTCATCTATGAGACCTTCCACAAGCTCTACAAGGTGGAGGTCCAGAGAGGTCTTAGGGGCAGGGCAGGTGTAGATGCAGGTGGGCAGCACCCTGGGGAGGAGAGCACGGAGGGGTTAGCATGGAGCATTGGGGGGCAGAGGGGGCCTCTGCTGGGTGTAGATAGAGGGGGTCAGGGACAACCTGGGTGAGGTCTGAGCTGAAGGGGAACGAATCAAACCTGTAGGGTATTGGTCACAACTCCAGGATTCACCTGGATAAATAGGTGAAGAAGTCATTGCCAACACTGTGGGGCTGGGTGTCTTCGGGTCACCTTTTGTAGAGGTGTGTGTGTATGTGTTGTAGCTGCATGTCCTGTGTGACTCTTGCCTGGTCAGGTGGGTGAGGGGCCAGCCTTCTCCCTTGCAGGTGTACTGATGATGATGAAATCAGGATCACCTGTGCAGGAGAGCACTAAGACAGCCTTGTAACCCACACAGGTGTTCATGGAGCACCCACTGCTGCCATTCTACCCCCCGGAGGGGGCATCAGAGGCTAGGCTGGGCCTGAATGGGAGTGCTGTGCCTCCCACTGAGGGGCCGCCAGGCCCGAGGAACCAGCCCAACACGGCCCTGCTGTCCCTCATCCTCATGCTTGGAACCTTCCTCATTGCCTTCTTCCTACGCAAGTTCAGGAACAGCCGCTTCCTGGGGGGCAAGGTGCGTGGTTGGCAGGGGAGTGGGACTCCCTTTGTCCCTGCTGTCACTGCCAGGCTCTGCTCCAGAGTGGCGCTGCCCGCTTCTCCTGCACAACCCATGGGCCTAAAACAAGTCCGGGTAGCCCCACCCCCATCAGAAGCCTCAGGGAAGTCTAATCAGAAGAGGAATGCCCGCCTGGGCTGGATGGCACCCATGAAGTTTAAAGGGACAGGTTGGGGGCTTCCTGAACCAGCTCAGACCCAAGAGAGCAAGGGGTTATAAGCCCACGTTAGTTCCCCCACCCACCCCTCCACCTCTGCTCCCTTTTCCGAAGGCTCGCCGCATCATTGGGGATTTCGGCATCCCCATCTCCATTCTCGTGATGGTCCTGGTGGATTATTCCATTACAGACACCTACACACAGGTGAGTGAGCCCTGCCTCCTCTGGCAGCTGGTCCTCACCCTGGGCCTTGAGAGGCAGGCTATGACACTTCCACATGGCCCCAGCAGCCAAGATCAGGGCCAGAACCCAGCTTTCCTACTGGAGTGGCAGTGACCTTCTGGGGCCACCCTGGTATGGATGGGCTGGGGGTTTCAGAAGCAGCCATGTGGTTCCCCTGAGGAGGCCACCCAGGGGTCTGAGGCCAATGTGTGATCCTTGGGCAAGACTCCTGGAGGAGCCGGTTTGTGGCTGGGGGCAGAATGACAGGTGACCCCATAGTAGGTTTCCCGGCAGTTCTGGGGATCTGGGAGAAGGTATGCCATGTTTCTACCCTATACTGAACCCTTATGGGGATAGCAACTTCAGAGGATGCAAAACTAATTTCCCCCAAACCTGGTACTGGGGACACAGCGTGGTGGAAGCAGCTGCTGCATGGGTCCCTAGCATGGGAGGCAGTGCCCTTGAACCCTGTCTTCCTTCTGGCCATGCAGAAGCTGACAGTGCCCACGGGGCTCTCGGTGACCTCCCCCCATAAGCGTACATGGTTCATTCCACCTCTGGGCAGTGCCCGTCCTTTCCCGCCCTGGATGATGGTGGCAGCTGCTGTCCCCGCCCTCCTGGTCCTCATCCTGATCTTCATGGAGACTCAGATCACTGCGTGAGAGGGTTGGGGGGACCCTGGGCGATGAGTGGAGGGTGCTGGGGTTAGTGACAAGGGGGACAGTTTCCCTAAGGTGCTTTCACATGTGCCAAATGCAGGGTAGCACTTGACAGTCCTCAGAACACTGGCAGTATGTTCTCTCACTCAGTGATGCTCACAAGATCTCAGTTTGGTTAAACCACAATAGCGTGGTGAGATCTGGTGTCTGGCTTTTGTGGTGTTTCAAACATCCACAGGGTAGGAATTTGGCTCATATTTGCTTACATGTGAGAACTTTAATTTGGGAACTTGAAAGAGGAAGCTGGCAGGTCCTGGGGAGAGCTCTTCCCTGCATGTGCTTCCCTCCCCACCCACCCGTGCGTGCAGCCTGCACCAGCTGCTGGCCTCCTCACCCCCACCCTGTCCTCTGCTGTAGGCTCATTGTCAGCCAGAAGGCTCGGAGGCTGCTCAAAGGCTCCGGCTTCCACCTGGACCTGCTTCTGATCGGCTCCCTGGGGGGACTCTGTGGGCTGTTTGGGTTGCCCTGGCTTACAGCTGCCACTGTCCGCTCAGTCACCCACGTCAATGCACTGACCGTTATGCGCACCGCCATTGCGCCTGGAGACAAGCCCCAGATCCAGGAGGTGCGGGAGCAGAGGGTCACCGGGGTGCTCATCTCCAGCCTCGTGGGTGAGAGTCCACCTTTGAAGGCCCTGGCCCCTGCCCCACAGGCTTGTCTTCTGGGACCCCAAGGCCTTCAATCAACTCTATTCCAGGCTCGGCCCAGGTCCCTTCTGAATCTCCAAATGTGGCCTGTATAGCCCCCGCCCTGCCTGCCAACCCTGCTTCTTGACCCTTCACGGGCCCCACTTTCCCTAAGTCCTTTCCTGGTTCTCTGTCCTGCTCTGTCTTCTCTTGTTTATGGTGATGAGGCCCAGCACATCATTTAGATGGTCCACATCCCATCCCCACTAGGCCTCTCTGTCCTCCCAGGACTGTCTGAGGGGTCAGGTAGGTCTGTGTCACCTCCTCCAGGCCTGTCCATTGTCATGGGGGCTGTGCTGCGCCAGATCCCATTGGCCGTGCTCTTTGGGATTTTCCTGTACATGGGAGTCACATCACTGTCTGGCATACAGCTGTCCCGGCGTCTGTTGCTCATCTTCATGCCAGCTAAACACCATCCTGAGGAGCCCTATGTGACCAAGGTATGGCCAGGAAGCACGGAAGTGGGGAGATGAGTGATAAGGAGAGGGCCCGAGGCGTCCCTGGGCCGGACATCGACGGGATGACTATGAAGATACGTTGGGATCTGGGGAGGCAAGTCCCCAGAGATGTGGGTGGGAGTGTGGTGAGAGCTGATGCCTGTTCCCAGGTGAAGACGTGGCGGATGCACCTGTTCACCTGCATCCAGCTGGGATGCATCGCCCTGCTCTGGGTGGTCAAGTCCACGGCGGCCTCGCTCGCTTTTCCATTCCTGCTGCTGCTCACAGTGCCTCTGAGGCGTTGCCTACTGCCCCGGCTTTTCCAGGACAGAGAGCTGCAGGCGGTAAGGGGTTGTGCTAGGAGCAGTGTTGGGGGGGGGGGGGGCGGGATGAGGCCTGGCATCGGGGAGACCTGGGTTCCAGCCTCTGTGCACCGCCTGCCAGTTGTGGGACTGTACACAAGTTACCTGACCTTCTGAAATCTTACTTTCATCTATATAATGGGGTTAATGGTAGCTTCTACCTTATCGGGTTGTTGTGAGACTTAAACGTGAACGTGAATCCAGGTAAAGAACTGAGTACGACGATTTGGTGTGAGGAAGCACGAGGCTGCTGCAGACAGCTGTGCAGGCTGTGCATTGAACAGAAGCGCATAGCGGAGGGACGAGTGGGGGTGGGGTGGTGCTGAAATCCACCTGAGCCCTATTTTTGTCATCTAGAGGAAGGGTCATCTTTTTGCAAATCACCTACCCAAACATGGTCTACAGAGGTACACCGCAAGAGCTAGGAGTGGCCCCAAGGAAGGACTTCATCTGTGGTAGCTGCTCTTGTTAGTCTTGTTATTAGGAGCTGCCCCTGGAGGTGGTTGGGAGTGACCTGAGGTTTTGGCCGAAGGGAAGTGCTTCAGTCTGGGGTCGCAGTCCCTTCAGACAGGGAGGCTTAGAAAGGTCTGGAAACAGTGAGGGCTGCTGGCCAGGGGAAGAGCTGGGGAACTGCGGGGTGGGAGTCGGCTTCCCTACCTCCTCTGACCTCCTGCTCCTTCTGCAGCTGGACTCGGAAGATGCTGAACCAAACTTTGACGAGGATGGGCAGGATGAGTACAATGAGCTGCACATGCCTGTATGACCCTCTGACACAGTGCCCCTCGGAGACCCCGACACCTTAGTGACTGACCCCTGGGCCCACATCAGAGCCCAGCTCCAGGGCCAATGGGCCCCTCATGACCCGAAGACGTGCCTGGAACCACTCTGCTGCCACGGCTGGAGGGGCCCTGTGACCCTCTCCGAGGCTCTGACCTTGTCCCACTTGGGTCCTTTTACAGACCAGACCGGCACAGGCTTTGAGCTCATTATAACCACACCCCTTGTCTTGTGTCTGCCTCACTTTCTTGGATCCATGTCTGGTTTCTTAGGTCATATTTATCTGCTGGAATTGGAAGAATTATATTTTCAGGGCCATCAAAACTGGAGAAGAGGGTTAAGGCAAGGACAGAATTCTTGGGGGAAAGGGAGAGAATCAGAACCACAGAAGGTCAGAGCTGGGTCTTATCATCAACCCCTTGAGCCCCTCTAAAGCAGGGAGGAGCAGGATGCTCAAGGTCTGGCTCAAGGTCACATGCCTTTAATCCTGCCCCTATTTAGAAGGGTGGGTGGGGGAGGGGAGGAGGTGGTTGCTCACTTTAGCCACCAGGGAAATCAGAGCTGTGGAGCTACAGAGGGGAATGTAAAACGTTTATCTTCTTTTCCTGATTTCTGGCATTCAGAAGAGCAGGGACAGTAGCCCAATCCCCTAGACGCCAGGGTGGTGCTGGATTTGGGATCCCTGGACCATTTTAGATTCTCCCGGTTTGAAAGACAGGCAGTTCTGGGATTCCTGAGGCCACTCCTTGCGCAACAGTTTGTAACGCCAGAAATAACCTGGGGGCCTGGAGGAGGGTGCGAACTAGGAGTCTTTTGCGTCACAGTTGCTTGGCAACTGGCAGCGTGGTGGAGTCGGTTGTCTCTGCGTTGCCATCTGGTGGCCACTGTCTCACACTGCAGACTGCACCATCGGGCAGGGTTGCCCTGTTACCTGGGGGATCCGCTGTGGTCCAAGATCCCAGTCAAGCACATTCAGTTCCTCCTTGGGAGATGAGGGGAGGCAGAGACCCTTCATTCCCATTAGCCGTTTCTGCTGGAGCCGGCCCTGCTTCTCATCGTCTTCCCAGTTTCCTCCCAGGCGTTCAGGCCAACAGCTAGAGCCCTGAAGCTGGTCAGGAGAGAAGGGACAGCCTACTGGGAAGCTGTTCCTTGTGTTCATATAGAAGAACTGCTCCCTTCCAGCTCTCTCGGATAGTCACTCTGGTTTAAGCATTTCATTCCAGTTGCCCTGGCTCCCTTGGGGCTCCCTTGGTCCCTGGCGCTGTGATAGCTTCTAACAGCGTCTGGGCTGTGATAGGCTCCCCACCCCCTACAGGCCTCAGGACAAAATTCCTTTTCCCTGAGACTGGCCAAGGCCAGGCGGCATTTCAGAGGAACTTTGCTAAGGAGCAAAGCAAAGGCAAACGCAAAAACCTAGAACACGGATGTGTACCAAGCAGATTCCAAACACCAATGGCAGGGGCCACACGGAGAAGCATGGCTGAGGGGCTTCGCATGCAGGACGCCATTCCCTTCTCGAGTCCTGCATGAGGTTGCCTGGTTCCCCTGTGGGTCTCAGTGCACGCTGACTCCCCTGTTTGCCCTGGGGGAGGCCAAGACCCCCCCCCCCCCGGGCGGAACCACTTACTCCTGAGCCTGAGACAAAGAGGTGGCTGGACCCAGGAAGACTCGGCTTCCTATTGGACAGGGGTTGTGTCAGTTATCTCTGCTTGGCAAGTAGCTGAGAGCTGTGGGCGTTCCTTAACTGGAAAATGAGAAATAAGAAGGGGCTTTTGAAAGAATGGGCCCTGGTCAGGGTGACCTCTAGTATAACTAGACCCGAGGCCTCAGAACAATAGGTGAAAAAATTTCAGTGAAGGGTAGAACCAGCCATGACCTCTGTTTAGTGAACATGTCTGCCAATGTGAAGTACAGGAATAAGGCCTAAGAGTCTGGAGCCTTGAAGACCACCGCCATTCCCACCTGCCTTGACTCCCCAGCCCAAGGGGAAGTAGCTGCAGTATAGTTAAGTACCTGAGGCCAGATTTGGCTGAGACACATCCTGAGCTGGGCCAGCTTGGGGGGGATGCTTCCTCACCCGAGGTGGGGTCCTGTGGAGGCCCTAAGAGGACTTAGGAAGCTGCAGCAACCCAAAAGCTTACCAGGGATGGGTACCTTGGGGGGTGGGGGAGGAGAGTGTCAGTGGGCCAGGTTGGGCATGTAAGAGAGAAAGACAAGGGATAATGGGACAGTGGCAAACCCATAGACAGGCAACCAACCGGCCTGGCCTGGGGCCTGAGCAATTAGATCGTTTTATTTAGGGACATTAGGACTTCGTCCTGAAGTCGTTGTAGCCCCTGTATTTCCTCTGACTTCCCCTTCACTGACCTTCCAACCTTATCCTCCTGGGGAGATGGGCAACTTGATGGAGGTCTTCTTCCAGGTGTAGAGAGGAATCAAAAGAGAGAAGCCTCATCTGGCCCTGGTATACTAGGGGGTGGGTTAGAGGCCTTGGCATTTTTGAAGAGCAGGCCCCACGGCAGTCTCCGTTATAAAGACTGGAAGCAGCTTGAGAAGTGGGCATGTGCAAGGTGGCCCAGCACCCCTCCAATAAGAAAGATAGTGGGGCCACTGCCCTCTTACCCCTCCCCTTGCAGCTTTTTGCATGGGGTTAAGGCCACATCTTGGGCAGCTGCCCAACGTTTTCACTATCCTTGGATAAGTTCAAGGCCACTTCAGGCCCAGAGAGATGCTAACTCATTCTTCTACTTTGAGCAAAGAGGGTGGCTGGCATTTCCTTGTTCCACACTGAGGATTCAGCTCACTTAAGATGTCTGGTGCCCTCAAGAAAGCTTCTGGCTGTCAAGCTCACAGACCACCTGCCTGGATTACCCTGGGCCTTTCCTATAGGGCACAGAAGCTGGCAACAATGCATCCCATTTGGCAGCCTATGTGACATCTCTTCTTGTGTCATATCAAGTGACTCAAATAATGATCATGCCTGTTGACACTTAGCACTCTCAATGGGAATTCTGAGCAGCAACAGAAGGGCAACAGAGCTGAAGGGCACTTGCACCAAACGCTGCCCATACAGCTGGTGCGTAAGCCATTCTGAAAGCAACAATAAGACAGGTTCTGGGCAAGCACTGAACAGGGGATTGAATGCAATGTGGCAAGTAGGAAACCCAGAGGGAGGGGTTTGGTTTCCAGATCAATTCTGTAATTGAGAGAGAACCTCACCGCTCACACGACTCCCCACAGCACAGAGTGAAAACTCTAATACTATATTTGTGGGGTTTCTGTTCCAGAAGGAAGATTTAATATTTTAGACCTCTGATGGGATTATTTTTACTTTAGTAGGAACTCTTCCTTTTTGTTGAACAACTCTATCAAGTGCTGACCAAACAGACAGCTGTTGGGATGTTCTCTGGGTGGTGGGTGAGTCCCACTTGGATCTGGGGACCTGAAGGAGCAGGGAGCTCCTGGGACAGGCCTGCCAGGACCCCAGGAGGTGAAAGACAGAGAGGAGTTTGGGCATATTCGGAGACAACAGAGGCTGGGAGCTGCTGGGATGATGGACGCGGGGAGGAAAAAAGGGACTGAGGAGCATGCAAGACAAGCCTTTGATTTGAGGATTCCTCAGCAAGCTTGTCATGGCCCCTCTGTCACCACACTTCTGTGACTGGTACATGTCTGTCTCCCTTCTAGACCATAAGATGGTCAGAGACCCAGCCTGAGCTTTTTTTTTTTTGTATCCCTAGCAAAGACACCAGTGCCTGGTCATAGGAGTGCATGGAGGGCATAGGGGTGAGTAGGTGGCAGAGAAGGAAGGGCCAATAGGTCAAGGACGCTGCCCCATTTATAATAGGATCCAGCAAAAGCCAAGGGTGACACCAGTAAAACTTTTATAGAGTTCCAGAAATGTTTTGATGATCATGTTTGGTAGTTTCAATTACAACTGTCCCTTTCTCTGTGTCTGTCAGTAAGAATACCCTCAAAACCCAAACAGGCGTTGTGAGTTTCTTTCCCAGCCAGCTGGAGCGAGAGATGTTGGCAGTCCTGCACACTAGGCTGCTGAATAGACAGTGGCAGGTGGGAAAGACAAAGTGCCAGCAGAGGTCCCAGGAGTTGTAGGAGGCAAGATGGGGATAGATGGGGAGCCTGAGAGATGGCGCAGGGACTCGAGCCAGCAGGAAGCCTCGTGTTCCATCATAGCTGTCCACTCCTGTTCCACCAGTAGTTCTTTCCGATGTTAATGATGGAGGGACCAGGGCAGCTTCTCTATTCTGGCTTTTGGAGGGCCCATTGTATATAGGGCTATCTTCTGTAAGAACTTTTCCCAAGGACAGGACCCCTGAGGCCTCCCGTCTCTGTTTTCTCTCCTCCAGCTTCTGGTTTCTGGGACCCAGCCCTGCCCCCACCACATTCCCACTATAGTTGAAAGTTATTTCTTATCGCTTCCCCTTAGTATGGAAATACAAATACATGGTATGTATATTTATTTTAGAAAGGGCAGGAACTATGCCTATTTCTATTCTGTTGACCAGGCAACCAAAGGGCAGTACACAGCATACTCTAATGTTTGGACTGGTTGGTTGGGGCTGTGATCTGTGAGCTCCTCTCTGGCTCCGCTGAGTTGACCTTTGTTGAAGGCCTTATGGTTGAGTGGTCAGCATACAGGCTGGGAGTTGGAAGTCCTGGGTTCTATCACTGGCTGGTGACCTTGGCTATGGCTCCTCATCCCTTGGGAGATTAGGGGTTTGGCTCCCGTGCCTCTTACCCGGGCCTTTTTCTTCCAACAGACCTGACTACTGCAGTGCCTGCTCTTGAAAGGGTAGAACGCAGGAGGCTGTGGTGCCAAACACTCTGGGTGAAGTTACGAGGCTTTAGAGCTTTTCCCTTTGTCTCCCAGGTGGCTGGGTGCCTAGATCTTGGGGGAGCCTACTTTTTCTTTCCCAGGAGAATTAGGACCTCAGGGACCACAGTGGGTGAAGAAGGGTGAGGGGTGGAGCTGAGCAATGGCCTTGGAGAATGACTTTGGGAGTCTTGACTGAATAACCAGATAAAGCACTGAGAGGTAACCAGAATTCAATTAGCTAAAAGTTTAATATCCATAAGAACTGTGCAGCCCCCAGAAATAAGCATATTTTAAAAAAGCAGGATTCTTTAGAGTTAGATGGAAAAATACGTAATTATATACCTTAAAGGTCAAATAAATGCAAAATCAGCGTTGGGTCCTGGGTGGGGGTGTAGACTGAATTCTGATTTGAAAACGAGTAACCAATTACTAGTAATCAATCTCCTTGGCCACCTCCGCCTTTAAGTTAGGTGTTGGAGACAGGCAATAGACTGACTGGTCCACAGAGTCACACATGAGGATCTAGGCGGCCCCCTACATAATCTCTCATTGATTAGCAGCCTCAGTTAGAGAGAAGAAAATGGTCTCCCTTAAGGGTAGACATTTTAGTAGCCCAGGGGAACTTTAAAATTGAGCATACAAATGTTTAAGGGAATCATAACTACAGTTTTTTTTTCAATTAAAAATATTTTATTGTGAACTGACGGTTCCCAACTTATAATAGTTCAACTTACAGTTTCTTGACTTTATGATGGTGCAAAAGTGATATGCATTCAGTAGAAACCATACTTCAGATTTTGAACTTTGATTTTTTCCTGGGCTAGTGGATATGTGGTGTGATACTCATGATGCTGGGCAGTGGCAGGGAGTTACAGCTGCCAGTCAGGCAGGCAATCACAAGGGTTAACAACTGAGAGTCTACCGTGTAGTATTAAATGCATTTTGACTTGCGATATTTTCAACTTACAATGGATTTAGAGGGATTTAACCCCATTGTAAGTCGAGAGGCATCTGCATTTTCAAGTTAAAAGAATTTGTACATATATTATCTTCTTAGCCTGTTCAGGCTGCTGTGACAAAATACCATAGACTGGGTGGCTTATAAACAACAGAAATTTGTTCCTCATAGTTCTTGAAGCTGAGAAGTCCAGGATCAAAATGCTGCAGATTTGGTGTCTGGTGAGGATCTGCTTCCTAGTTCACAGACAGCCATTTGTCCTCTCACTGTGTCCTCATGGTGAAAAGGACAAGGGAGCTCTCTGGCGTCTCTTTCATAAGGGCACTAATCACATTCATGGGGGCTCCACCCTCATGACCTAATTCCCTTCCAAAGGCTCCATCTCTTAAATGCCATCACATGGGGAGTTAGAATTTCAACATATGAAAAAAATTTAAAGTATACTTTATTGATTATGTTGTTACAGTAGTCCCAATTTCTTTTCCCTTTGCTCCCCTCTGCCCAGTACTCCCTTCCCTCCAGCAATCCCATTCCCCCTTAGTTCAAGTCCAGGGTTGTGAATATAAGTTCTTTGGCTTCACCCTTTCCTATATTATTCTTAACTTCCCCCTGTCTATTTTGTACCAACCAATTATGCTTCTTAATCCCTACACCATTTCCCCATTTCTCCCCATTCCCCCTCCCAGCTAATAACCCTCCAAATGATCCCCATACCTATGATTCTGTTCCTATTCTGGTTTGTTCAGTTAGATTTTGTTTTTAGTTTTTAGATTCAGTTGTTGATAGTTCTGAGTTTATTGTCATTTTACTGTTCATAATTTTGATCTTCTTTTTCTTAAGTAAGTCCCTTTGACATTTCATATAATAATGGCTTGGTGATGATGAACTCCTTTAGCTTCACCTTGTCTGGGAAGCACTTTATCTGCTCTTCCATTCCAAATGATAGCTTTGCTGGATAGAGTAATCTTGGTTGTAGCTCCTTGCTTTTCATCACATTGAATACTTCTTGCCAGTCTCTTTTTGCCTGCAGAGTTTCTTTTGAGAAGTCAGCTGATAGTCTTATAGGCACCCCTTTGTAGGTAACTCTCTGCTTTTCTCTTGCTGCTTTCAAGATTCTCCCTTTATCTTGAACCTTTGGCATTTTAATTATGATGTGTTTTGGTGTGGTCCTCTTTGGGACTAGCTTGTTTGGGACTCTCTGTGCTTCCTGGACTATGTCTATTTCCATTGCCAAATTTGGGAAGTTTTCCTTCATTATTTTCTCACATAAGCTTTCAATTTCTTGCTCTTCCTCTTCTCCTTCTGGCACCCCTATGGTTCGGATGTTGGCACGTTTAAAGTTGTCCCTGAGGTTCCTAAGCCTCTCCCCTTTTTTTCAATTGTTGTTTCCTCATTCTGTACAGGTTGACTGTTTTTTTCTTCCTTATGTTCCAAAGCATTGATTTGAACCCGTTTCCTTCCCTTCAGCATTGGTTTTGTGTGGATTTGCCTTCATTTCATTTAGCATAGCCTTCACTTCTTTGCTTATGCATTTGTCATACTCAAACATATCTGTCAAGCCTGTGAGAATCTTTATCACCAGTGTTTGGAATTCTGCATCTGCTAGGTTGGCTATCTCCTTGTCGCTCAGTTCTCCCACTGGAACTTTGATCCGTTCCCCCTTTTGGGTCATACTTCTCTGTCTTCTCATCTTGACAGGTTCCTGTGTTTGTTTGCCTCTGTGTCTTAGGTAGAGCTCTCACACCTGTTATGTTGTAAGGGGTGGAGCCTTAGGTATTCATCAGTACAGGGTGACCTGTTTCACCACTTTGTGGCGCTGTACGTGGGAGAGGGGTCTGAGAGGGAACAATGCCGCTTGATCAGCACTTGCCCCTTTTCCAGGCACTTCTCCCACTTTCGTATGGGACTAGTGTCTCTAACTGTTGCCCTGGCCATCGTTCCCAGAGCAGGTGGGTCTGTGGACATTCTAGGACCATGGGTGCCCTTTAAGCAAGCAGATTCTGCTGAGAGACTGGCTGTTTCTTCCTCTGCCCCAACCCCTACTAGTTTGCACAGTCAGAAGCAATGAGGCTTTATTTTCCCCAGCACTGGGACTGTGAGCTTCGTGGTTTGGTCTGGTGCTGGGAGTGCTCCCCAGGTGTCCCTCCCGACATTTTAAAATGTGTGACTGCACTTTCTGCTGGCCTGCTGCTGCCACCACTACTGCTGCCATCACACTGCGTCCTCTCTGCCTGGCTCCGCACCTCCTACCTGTCTGGTTGAGTATTTCTTTTTTATATCTTTGTTTGTTGGACTTCTATGCAGCTTGATTTTCTGGAACTTTTGGTTGTCTCTAGTTTTGAGGTAGTTGTATTCCTTCTTAGTTGTGGAGGGAGATGCAGCATGTCTGTCTATGCCTCCATCTTGGCCAGAAGTCCTGATATTTTTTTTTTTTTGTGGGGGACAAGTATTTAGTACATGCCAATGATACATTATATACATGCAATTTTAAAGAGAATTTGGCTATTGGAATAATAGACCACTCTTAAGATCATGCTTTTATGTTTGGACTTGAATAATTGATTGAGATTTGTGATTTTAAAGTTGAAATCTTTCTAAGTTTGCATATAGATTGGAAATTTAAGAGAATTTAAGCTTCACTAATTTTTTCTGTGCACTTAATTTTTTAAATCTATGAGTCACTTTAGGACTTGGGAAGGTTTCTTAGATGAAGTACTTCCAAAGGAATTGAATATATTAAATTTATAAATGCTGCTTAAATGTTAAAGAGGTTTAATTAACTAAGTGTTTAAATGAGACTGAACATTAATCAAAAGCCCTCTCAAAGTGATTGTTAATATTTGCTAGGCTTATAAATAAGATAATGAGATTCCTAAGCTGATTTTAAAAGCTTAAGGAAGAGCCATGAACTTCTGAAACTATACATTTAATAAATCAAATACTAATTTTCAATACCCAAGTAAAGCCATGAGTGGTCTTTTTTTGCACACAAAAGCCACCCTTGAGGATATAAAAACTTTTTCTCAAACCAGTGAGTGGGTCTTCAGTGGTGCAGGAGGGAGGTGGATGAGTGGGGAACTGAGAAGGGAAAATAAGATTTTAGTGTCCTTAGAACTGTCTTGTTACCAAGGTCAGGCTAGCTAGTGTATGTATTGTGCCCAATGCTAAACTGCTCATCCCATGGGGAGAGACTATAATTAAGCCTATGCTCACCTGGAGGGGGTGGGGTGGTTCAGAACAGCTGATTAGGGCATTTGGCAACTGAGATAGCGGGTTGTCATGATGGCTTTGGGCTCCCAGCAGCCCCTCTTAGCAAGACCTTCAAGGTGAAATTCCACTGTTCTGTTTTCTGTAAGTTATTCCTCAAATCATTTCCCCTTGGCAAAAATAACGATGTTCTGTGGTAGAGCCTGAGGTTTTTATCTCCCAGATGGATCTGAGAGTCAGACTTCTTACTGGCATCCAACAGAAGTCAGCTCTAGCCAATTTAAGCAGGAACAGCTGTTGGAGAACCATTCACAGAACCAATGAGAAAATCCAGTTCAGAAGTGATATTGGTCAGAACCATAGTCAAAGTCACGGCATAGAAAACGTTTGGAGAGAACGCTGCTCTCACCACTGTGCACGAGGTGACACGGTTTGACCCCCCGGTGGTGGATGCCAACATGAGTATTGCTACTATGCTGCCCCTGAAATGACCACTCTCCTGCTTCTCAGCATTTCTAGCACCTGGTCCAAATTCAGATGCCTGTGTCCGGGTAACTCATGATCTGTGCCCAAGGCTCAGCGAAGGCTGGGAAAAGAGAATGTGGCATTTATGCTTCTGGACGGGAGGTGGGCTTTGACTCCCTTTGAGACTCATAGCAGTGGTGTGTTGGGGCCAGATTATAAGAGCCCATTGTTAAAATTTCAGAGACTTGAGCCAATTATTAAAACTAACCATTATTAAATTATAACTTATAGTAGGTGTACTTTCCCCTATACCTCCTACAAAATACAGTTGAAAACCCTGGACATTATATATAAGAGAAACACAAGAGGACTCTGAAGGGAGGAGAGAAGAAGGTAGACCAGCTAGGGACCTTGGGACCTGAAGAAACAGTACATTGGTGAGTTCCTTGAGATTTCTTTTTTTTTGTACATTTTTTATTTTTGCATTACAGTTGACATACAATATTACATTTATTCCAGATGTACAACCCAATGATTAGACATTTATACAACTTACATATAAAGTGATCACCTTGATAAATCTAGTACCCATTTGACACCAACCATAGTTATTACAATATTATTGACTATATTCCTCATGCTGTAATTTACAACATAACGACTATTCTGTAACTACCGATTTTTACTTCTTAATCCATTTCCCTTTTTCACCCATCCTTCTCATCTGGCAGCTGTCAAAATGTTCTTGTATCTGTGAGTCTTGTTTCTAGTTTACTTGTGCATTTATTTTGTTTTTTAGATCCCACATACAAGTGAAATCATATGGCATTTGTTTTTCTCTGTTTGACTTATTTCATTCAGCACAATACCCTCTAGGTCCATCCATGTTGTTGCACATGACAAGATTTTATTCTTTTTTTAAAAAATAGCTGAGTCATATTCCATTGTATATATGCACCACTGCTTCTTTATCCACTCATCTATTGATGGACATTAAGTTGCTTTCATATCTTGGCTGTTGTAAATAAGGCTGCAATGAATATATGGAAGCATATGTCTTTTCAGATTAGTGTTTTGGGTTTCTTCAGATAAATACCCAGAAGTGGAATTGCTGGCTCCTTCTTTGTCTCTTGTTATATAGCCTTTGTTTTAATGTCTATTTTGTTTGGCTTAAGTATTGCTACTCTAGCTTTTATTTTCCCGAAACATTTTTTTCCATTCCTTTCCTTTCAGTCTGTTTGTGTATTTCGATCTGAAGTGAGTCTCTTGCAAACAGCATATATAATGATCTTGTTTTCTTATGCATTCAGCCACCCTATGTCTTTTGATTGGAACATTTAATCCATTTGCATTTACAATAATTGTTGATAGATATGCATTTATTTCCTTTTTAATAGTCATATTTTGATCTTTTTTCCCTTGTTCTTACAGAAGATTCTTTAATACTTCTTGTAATACTGGTTTGGTGGTAATGAACTCCTTTAGCTTTTTCTCATCTGGGAAGCTCTTTCGCTCTCCTTCAATTCTAAATGGTAGCTTTGCTGGGCAGAATAATTTTGGTTGTAGGTTCTTGCTTTTCATCACTTTGAATATTTCTTGCCAATCCTTTCTGGCCATCAAAGTTTCTGTTGAGAAATCAGCTGACAGCCTTATGAGAGCTCCATTGTAGGTAACTAAATAACTCCTTTTCTCTTGCTTCTTTTAAGATTCTCTCCTTGTCTTTAACCTTTGCCATTTTAATTATGATGTACCTTGTGTGGGCCTCTTTGGGATCATCTAATTTGGGATTCTCTGTGAATCCTGTGCTTGCATATCTTTTTCTTCACCAGGTTAGGGAAGTTTTCAGTCATCATTTCTTCAAATAGGTTCTCAATCCCTTGATCTCTCTCTTCTTCTGGTACTCCAATGATGTGAATGTTGTTACACCTGATGTCCCAGAGGTCCCTTAAACTCTCCTCATTTTAAAATTCCTTTTCCCTTCTTGCTGCTCTGCTTGGGTGTTTTCTGCTACCTAGTCTTTCAGATCACTAATTTGATTCCCTGCTTCATCTAACCATCTAACCTGCTGTCAATTCCTTCTAGTATATTCTTTTAAAAAATCTTATTTATTTATTTGCTTGTTTATTTATTTATTTTTATTTTTAGAGAGAGGGGAAAGGAGAAAGAGAGAAAGAGAAACAGCACAGTGTGGTTGCCTCTCATTTGCGTCCCCAGCTGGGGACCTGACATGCAACCTAGTAATGTGCTCTGACTGGGAATCAAACCAGTGACACTTGGCTTGCAGGCCAATGCTCAATCCACTGAGCCACAGCAGCCAGGTCCTTCTAGTGTATTCTTCATTTCAGTTATTGTATTATTTATTTCTGACTGGCTATTTTCTATGTCATTTTTACATTGTTGAATTTCTCACAAAGATCCTTTAGTTTCCTTATAACCATTGTTATAAACTCTTTATCTGGACATAGCTTGGGTAGGCCCTCAAGTTGGGTGGGACAAGATCTCAGGGAACTACCAGTGCAGGGCAAACAAGTTTAAGCAGGTTGATGGAGACTCAAATATGGCACCTGCCTGTGCCTGCAGTGGGAGGGCTCAGTAAAGGAACAATGGCTTCTGCCAGCACTTCTGTCTGAGAGAAAGCTGCCCCTCCAGCCCTTGTGCCAAAACCAGACAATTCAGTTATTCTCTGTATGTCCCTGGTGCCTTTTGATGTGGGGACATGCCCTGGCTTGGTGGAAACTCTCTCTCCAGCAGAGATTTTGGGATCGTGGGTGAGGAAAAATGAGTTGACCCAGACACTTATTTCTGTCTGGGAGGAAGAGGGGTGGTGGTTCTCTCTAGATGAGAAAAGGCCTGAACTCTCTTTTCCTATGCCTTTTATTGAGAAAGGTATGTATGGGAACATACATTCAGGATACATAAATCACCGATCAGCTTCAAATGCTTGGGTTACTATCAACAACTACTAATTATAGATAACAATGCAAGGAACACAGTGAACATTCTAGATCAGGCTTCAGTGAATATTCTGGTGTCAGATGACTACGAGGTGCAGGATTTCATATGTTTTCTGGGCTTTGATCTTGGACATGCTATTTATGTTAAGCAATTGATAAGAAAAGCAGAGCAAGCTTCAAAGCACAATACACATTATTTAAGTCCAATTCCCCTGGGAACCCTCAGAGTAGTTATCAGGTCATGTCTGACTTCTAGCCTTCCCAGTTTTCCGGTCAAGACTTCAGGCCTCTTTCAAGGCCTGGATTGTGGCAAGGCTTTAGTTCCCAATACCACACAAGGCAGTCCCCCACATTTTGAGCCACTGCCCCGGTGCTGGAGCTCTGAGTGAGTGTCTCAGTCTGTATGTAGGCCTTTAAGAGGAATGCCTGGGACTACAGCAGTCCTCTATCTCACTCAGTCACAATCCCTGCTGGTTTTCACAGCCAGAAGCTATGTTGATTTCTCTTCCTGGCACTGGAACCCTGGGCTGAGGGGTCCTGGTGTGGGGCTGGGACCTCTCACGCCTCAGGGGAGACCTCTGCAGCTGAGATATCCCTCCTGATTTTTAACTGCCACACATGGTTGTGAAGCAAGCCCATTCCATATCTCTGCATGTCCTACCAGTCTTGATGTGGCTCCTTCTATATAGCTTTAGTTATAGGACTTCTGTTCAGCTAGATTTTGGGTGGTTTTCAGTGATGGTTGTTCTATAATTTAATTGTAAGTTTGATGTGGTAGTGGGAGGATTCCATTACCACATTTACCTACTTCGTCATCTGCCCCTTGGGATTTCTTTTTGTCTCATATTTCCCAGATTTGGAGTTGAAGAAGCTGGCAAACAGAAATGCCAATGGATGCAGACAAAAAAACTCCAACAAAAGTCTGCTCTCTCTAGTCAAAGGACCAGCAAAAGAGCAACATAGCAAGACAGAAAACTTCAGACAATAACTGCCAAACAACAAGGACAACCGCAGCTCTTCCTCACTCATGCTAACAAAAGCCAAGTGGGGAGACTAGACTTCTAGCCTTGAGAGACTGTGACAAAGCACCTCAACCTCCATGCTGGGGTGGTGTCACAGAAGGCCAGGCGTTTTATTCCACTATTAGGAATAAAATGGAATATCACCACCTACCCTGCAGACATCAAAAGACTAATAAGATACTACTACGAACAAAGCTGTATATGTAAATTTGACAACTTGGATGAAAAGGATCATCTCTTAAAAAACACAAACTGCCACAACTCAACAGCCCTATAGCAATTAAGGAAATATAATTCTTCACTTGATCTTAGCCAAAAGGCTGAGAAGCGATAAGGAAATATAATTCTTAATTTAAAAATTATTGTAAAAGAAATCTCCAGACCCAGATGGTTTTACTGGAAAATTCTAATGAATACTTTAAAAAGAATTTTTACTAATTTTACACAATCTCTTCCAGAAAACAGAAGAGGAGGGAACATTAAAAAATTTTATGTATTTATTTTTAGAGAGAGGGGAAGGAGGAGAGAGAGAGAGAGAGAAACATTAATGTTTGGTTGCCTCCTGTGCACACCCAAATGGGGACCTGGCCTGCAACCCAGGCACGTGCCCTGACTGGGAATTGAACCAGTGACCCTTCAGTTCACAGGCCAGCACTCAATCCACCGAGCCACACCAGCCAGGTCAGAAGAGGACGGAACATTTTAAAATTCCTTGAATGAAGCTAGTATTACCCTGATATCAAGACCAGGCAAAGATAATACAAAAAAGGAAATCTAAAGACCAGTATCCCTCATGAACAGACATGCTAGAAATCTTTTTTATTAGAAGTGTAATTCAGCAATATATAAAAAGAAGTATATATTGTGACCAAGTGGGGGGTTTATTCCAGAGATGAGAATTTATTTCAATATTCAAAAATCAGTCAATGAAATCACCATGTTAATACATCATCATATCAACTGATAGAGAAAAAACATTTGAGCCCTGACTGGTGTGGCTAAGTGGGTTGAGCATTGTCCTGCAAACTGAAAGGTCACCAGTTCGATTCCCAGTCAGGGTGCATACCTGGGTTGCAGGCCAGATCCCTAGTTGGGGGTGTACAAGAGGCAATTGATCAATGTTTCTCTTCATCTCTTTCTCTCTCCCTTGCCCTCTTTCTAAAAATAAATAAATAAAATCTTTCAAAAAACAAAAGAAAGCATTTGACAATATCGACATCCATTCATGATCAAAACTCTCATGAAAATAGAAATAGAGGGGAATATCCTCAATGTATTGAAGGGCATCTACAAAAAAAAATCAACAGCTAACATTATACTTACTAGGGGGAGATTGTATGTGCTCCCACAAGATCAGGAACAAGGTAAGGATGTCTTCTCTCATCACTCTTATTCAACACCGTCTGGGAGTCCTAGCTAGTGCAATAGGAAAGGAAAAAGAAATAAAAGGCATGAAAGCAGAAAGGAAGTAATATAATTGTCCCCTTTGCAGGTGACATGATGACCTACACAGAAAACCTTAAGGGATCTATAGAAAAAAACAAAACAAAACTCCTAGAAATAGTAAGTGAGGTTGACAAGGCCGTAGGATATAAGATAAACATACAGAAATCAATTGCATTTATATATACTAGCAATGAATAAGTAGACACCAAAATTAAAAATACAATACCATTTATGACTACTCAGAAAAAGAGAAATACTTATATATAAATTGAACAAAAATCTAGAGGGTCTGTAGAAGTCAAAGAAGACCTACATAAATGGAGAGACATACTGTATTCATGGACTGGAAGACTCAACATCGTAAAGATATCAATTCTCCCTAAACTGATATATTACTTTAATGCATTTTTAATTAAAATCTAAGCACGTTTTTTTGGTAAATACAGACAAGATTACCTTTCTAAAATTTATATGGAAAGGTCTAGGACCTAATAGCTAAAACAACTTTGAAAAAAGAGAATAAAGTAAGATGAATTAATTTATCTGACTTAAAGACTTATTACATAGCTGTAGTAATAAAGACTGTGTGATAGTGGTGGAGGGAGAGACTCATAGATTAATGGAACAGAACAGAGACCTCAAATATAGACCTGCACAAATATGCTTGACTAATTTTTGACAAAAAAATGCAAAAAAAAATCAATGGAGGAGAAATAGCTTCTCAGCAAATGGTGCTGGAGTAATTGAACATTCATAGCTAAAAAGATGAACCCTGACTTAAGTCTTACACTTTATATACAATTGAACTCAAAATAGACTGCAGATTTAAATATAAAACTTAAAACTATAAAAATTTTAGAAAAAAAATAGGAGAAAATCTTTGGGATCTAAGGTCAGGCAGAGTTCTTAGATTTGATAACAAAAGTATGATCCGTAATAGGAAAAACTGACAAATTAGATCTCATCAAATTTTAAAAATTTTGCTCTGCAAAAGACCTGTCAAAAGGATAAAAAGAAGTTACAGAGGAGGAGAAAATATTTGCAAACCACATATCTAACAAAGGACTAATATCGAGACTATATAAAGGATTCCCAAAACTTAATAGCAAAAAATACAATCCAATTACAAAAACAGGCGAACACATGAAGGAATATTTCAGTGAAGAGGATTGGCAGAAGGCAAATAAGCACATGGAAAGCTGCTAACCTTATTAGCCATTAGGGAAATGCAAATTAAAATCGGAACAAGATATCACTACATGCTTATCAGAATGGCTAAATAAAACATAGAGACGGCGCCGAAGGCTGAGGAGGGTGTGGAGAAACTGGATCACTCATACATTTCTGGTGGGAAGGTAAAATGGGATAGCCACTCTGGAAAATATTTTGCCAGCTTTTTAAAAAACCTACACATGCAAGTACAATATGACCCAACAATTGCACTCCTGGGCATCTCTTGCAGAGAAATGAAGATGTACGTTCACACAAAAACTTGTACACAAATGTTTATAGCAGCTTTATTGACAATAGCCCCAAACTGAAAACAACCCTGATGTCCTTCACTGGGTGAATGAATAAGCAAAATGGATATTAGCAATGAAAAGGAATGAATTTTTGGTACACACAACAGCCTGTGTGTATCTCCAGAAAATCATGCTGAGTGAGGAAAGCCAATCCCCAAAGGTTACACACTGTATGATTCCATTCATAGAATATTTTTAAAGTGACAAATTGTAGAAACAGAGAACAGGTTGGTAGTTCCCAGGAGTTAAGGAAGGGATGTGGGTAGGAGGGATGCAGAAGAGCAGCATGAATGCTCTGGCTTGTGTAGCTCAGTGGACTGAGCACTGGCCTGTGAACCAAAAGGTTGTTGGTTTGATTCTCAGTCAGAGCACATGCCTGGGTGGTGGGCCAGGTCCCCAGTTGGGGGCGTGCAAGAAGCAACAGATCAAAGTTTTTCTTTCTCCCTGCCTTCCCCTCTTTCTAAAAATAGATAAATAAAATATTAAAAACCACAACAACAACAATCAAAGAGCAGCATGAAGCATCATTATTGTGATGACAGTATTCTGTATCTTGGCTGGGTCAAGGTCAACATCCTTGTTGTGATACTGATCTCAGAATAAAAAGCTTAGTTTGAAAAAGTAAATTATATAAACTCAATTAAATGTATTATGTTAAAAACAACCGTGTTGAATACTCAAAATATATCACTTCCTATTATTTTATTACTTTTACTATTATCCGTGTTCTTTAAGTTATTTATTGCTGGCTCTATCTAGGTGGTGGAGATATTCTAGAATGACATGCTACTGTGCCTCTCTTCCCAGTAATACATTCAGTGACATCGAGTTGAGAGCTGGAAATCAGCCACAGTGGGAGTATCTTCACCACAGAAATGAGCGAACACTGCAAATTAGATCTCCCCTCCCTTCATAGTAGGTTAAACTTTTACCAGGACACCACTGCTTATAAGACAAAGAACTTCCCAAACATAGGGAGTAGGTTTATACACTCTATGACCATCCCGCACTCAGCTAAATAACAAATGTCCATCAAAAAATAGATAGTGATTCAGGTCAGTTATGAGAAGAGGAAGAAACTGGGCTCTCTCCTTCAGGCTATTTGCTCTCTATTGCTACGCTGATTTTACACATGGCCATTGTGGACTGGGTAAAGTGGGTGCTGGGAAAAGGAATCCTGGCTGTTGATAATCTCAGTGTTTGACTATTCATCAGATAAATGGCAGAATGGTGGCATTACAAAAAACCGAGCCTTACGAATGCTCAGATTTCTCTGTATTTTCTACTAGGCAATGTCCTATCTACTCTCTCTCCATCACATTCTAATTCTTTAATACCCTGATGTAGGAACTATTGGTTTTGCTTCTCCAGCAGACTTTTCCTCCCAAGCTTCTCTATTTGGCCATAGGTAGAATGGGAGTAGGGAGAGGTGGGCCTGTGGATAGGGGTCTGGTCAACCATCCTATCCCATATGGTGGCTACGGAGATTGGTCCACTGGCTTGCACAGAGATTGGGTATAAAGAGGACTCTTCGTCTACCGGGGATGCTAAGTTGGCACTGGTAGTGTGGTCCTCTCTGCAGTCAGAACATGGTCCACACAGAGCTGGGCAGAGATTAAACAGACAGATACAAGTCATATTTGGGTCGAGTCCCTGGGAACCCCTGAGGGCCTGTTCCCTGTAGCTTGTCCTTCCTAACTAAATTCCATTTTTGGCTTAAGCAAATTCTAGCTGAGTTATTTTGGCGCATGCAGCCAAAAAAAATTCCAGAAAAACACACATCCTTTATAGAGCCTCCCATGGTCTCTGTGGCTTCTCTTCTGTCCTATGGCTCTCGATCCTTCGCCCCTCTATTTGGAATTTATATGCCAGCCGCAGCCTAAACCCACGGGAAACCCCCTTCCGCCTACAGACATGGTTAACTTACAGATAATCTTTAGAGGTCCCCTGAGCAGGCTGCCTCTTCCTCGGAGCGTCTTTGGATGCTGCAGCTTGCCCTGGAGTTGAGGCAGAGGCAGGAGAACGGCCTGATTCTGCTGTCTGATAGCCTGAAATAAACAGTTGGGCAGGAATACACTTGTTTTTCAATATAAAAGAAATCTCCCCAAATCAAGCCAAATGTTTCTGAGAAACATTTTATGGTGGAAACTGACTGGGTGCCAAGACACCTCTGTCTCTGGCCTGCAGATTCCCTGATTTATTTTGGCACCCCAACGTCTGTAGCACCACCATCTAGCCACATGTTAATTTTTTTTGTCTACGCAAGGATGTAAACTGCATATGGTTTATTTCAATGAGTTTAATTGTTTTTTGCTATTTAATAGCTAATTGTCTTAATTAGCTTCCGAAGCTCAACAATGCCGACAACAGTAATGACTACATCTTATCCAATGACTACATTTTATCCAATGACTACATCTTATCCATATGGTTACAGAAGACGGATGACTCAATTTCCCATCCTCAGGCCGTGGGAGTCTCCGGAGGAGGACCGGGCAGATGCGAGAGGGGGAAGATGGACGTCTTCCAAGGACCTCACCTGGCCTTGAATGCAAAACCTGAATATTAAGAATAAATAAGGAGGTGATGGACAGGGGAATAAAACAGGAGAATGAAGGATTTATGTAGGACTTGAGTCATCTATTTTCTTAATGTACATACCGTGGAGTAATGCTGGGTGAATGAATAATAACAACACATTTCACGGTGCCAGCAGGGTATATTGGCTCTGATCTGAAGAGGCCATGTTCGAAGATCAAATTGTGGGACACCGGACGTGAGAAATGCCCCACAGTGCTATCTGTCTTAGGAAAAGCTGGTACCAGTCAAAGCCTGGGTGACGTTTCTTTGGCAAATCTGGCTTAGATGAAACTCATAGCTAGTGCCTGGCATATATTAGGAGCTTAATATATGTTTTAATCAGCACCTGTCAGGAAATCCTTTGGGCTCCATCTTCAAAATATATCTAGACCCTGACACTTAGCACTTTCTTTACCGTCACTATCCTGCTCTGATCTGCCACCATCTTTGGCCTGTCTGTTCCAGCAGCCTCCCTACTTGTCTCCTTGCCATTTATTCTCAACATAGCAGCCAGGGGAATCTCTTAAAACATAAATTTATAATCATATCACTGCTTTTCTCAGAATCCTCTAATGGCTTCCATCTCACTTGGAACAAAAGCTGGAGTCCCAGCGCTGACCAGCAAGGTCCTACCTGACCTTGTCTTACCTTTCCGAGCTCACTTGCTCCTCCTCGCCCACACTCCCTCCACTGGATCTGCACTCCACAGGCTCATGCTTTAGGGCTGCACTGCCAGTTCCATTCCCACAGGCCACATGTGGTTAGTGTCTCTCATATTGGATAGTGCACATATAGAATATTTCCATCGTCACAGAGAGTTCTACTGGACAGTGGTGCTTTAGGGACTTGACATAAGCTGGGAAGCTCTTGCCGAAGATCCACGTGGCAAACTCTCTCACATCCCAAGTCTTTCCTCAAATGTCACCTTCTCCAAGAAGACCACCCTGATTTTAAAATCTCAGCTTATAGGTCACCTCCCAATCTGGTTGTTCCTGCCCTCCTCAGTCTGCTCTACTTTCTATAGTACTTAACACCGAGTTATTTATTATGCTCATTGATTATTGAGTCTCCCTCCATGAAATGTACACTCCAAGAATAGGGGTTTTGGCTAGTTTTTAAAATTTGATTTACTTTTTTTTTTTTAGATTTTATTTACTTTTAGAGAGATGGGAAGGGAGGGAGAAAGAGAGAGAGAGAAACATCAATGTGTGCAAGAGATACATCAATTGGTTTCCTTTCATATACCCCCAACTGGGGACCTGGCCCGCAACCTAGGTGAGTGCCCTGACTGGGAATCAAACCAGCAACCTTTTGGTTTGCAGGCCAGCACTGAATCCACTGAGCCACACCAGCCAGAGCGGGGTTTTGGCTAGTTTTGTCGACTGCTGTATCCCTAGCATTCAGACAGTTAGTCTTTATGAATCAGTGGATGGATCAACATATACATAGAACACCTGTTGTATCCCAGAGTCTGTGCTAGGCACTGGGGTTACATAGAAGAATAAAATAAATATTGTTCTTGCTGTTATGGAGTTTCTATTCTAGTGAGAAAGACATCAAATGGTAATACAGATTCTGAAAGTTCCATGAAAGAGAGAACTAAGGAGCAGAAATAGAGAATATCATGTGTGGTGGGGCGGGGACACTTTTGCATGAGGACAAGCCAGCTATGTAAAGAAGGGTGGAGGGAGGGAGTGGGTTGCAGGGACGGGTTGAAGAGTATCACAGAGGAAAGAGCATGTGCAGAGGCCCTGACACAGGCAGGGATGCATGCACGTGTGAGTGACTCGTGCTTGGGAGATGACCGTGAGTTATGAGCCATCGTAGATCAGCCACCGAGTGAAGGCTGCTTTCTCAGCACTCTACTCAAAGTGTGGTCTTGCACTAACAAGTTGGAAATGCAAATTCATGGGGCCAACCCCACACTTGGGAATTTGTGTTTCAACAAGCCCTCCAGGTGATGCTGATGCTCACTGTTCTCTAACACTGTGCCCTCTATGGACTCTAAAAGCAGGTGCGGCCCTGATAAGCTGTTTGAATGAATGACTGCATGCATGCATGCGTGCATGAATGAATGACTGAATAAATGAATGGAGGGATATGTGTAAGAATTACTATGCCTGTTCTCCTTTGGCAGAAGCTCAGATGACAATTAGCATGGAATAGAGTGAGGCTTTTGTTATTTACTGAGCCAGAGGGCAATCATTAAGGGGAAGAATGAAAGAGAAGAAAATTCCTGAGTGTCCCAGGAACTCAGATTCAGATTTAGAGAGTTGGGTGAAAGGCATTCCTGGGGTGGGGGCAGGGCAGCGAAAAGCTGAGGTTTGAGGCTGAGAGGAGCATGGCTTGATCACGGTGGAGAGTAGGGGCCCCCAGCCAAAGGGGCACATTGTGTTCGAGGAAGATGCTGGAAGGTGGGCAGGTCTCTGCTGCTGGTGTAGAAAGGGGAGCTGGTCTCTGGATGTTTTTAAGAAAGTCGTGTTGCCATTTGCAAGGTGATTGGAATGACAAAATGTACAGTGGCCCTGGCCTTACTTAGAGAATTTCTTAGCTATGTATGCATTTGATGTTTAAAAGAGCAGGAAGGCACCGTCACCATCTGGCATTTTCTATCTGCCACACACTGCTCTAAGCATTTTACAGCCATATGCTCCTTCGATCCTCACAATTCAATGAGGTAGCGACTCTTATTGTTTGACCAATGAGGGGACTGTGACACAGAGAAGTCAAGTAACTTGCCCAAGATCACCCAGCCAGTAAGAGGCTGAGCCCATAGCGAACGAAGGCATTCTGGGTCCACTACACTCTCTTGCCGCAACTACACTCTTACATCCGAAGAACTTGGGAACGTGGTTTCTGCCTTGCTGCGCACCAGTCCTCTTGGAGGCCCTCTTGTGGGGAGGGTGAGCTCTTCAGAATCTCCCTCCTTCCTGGCTCCTTCCCGGCACCGCCCCCCCCCCCACCCCGCTCCGCCCCAGTTTTTCCTCCTCTACCCTCTGGTGTCTGTGGCCAGTGTGCCAGTCTACTAGCTTCACATTCTGCAAGAAGAAGGCAGAGGTTGCGGGCATGTTCCCAGGTTTGGGCAGGGGTGGAATTGAATTTTATGAGGCCTGAAGTTTATATGATCTTGGGGCCCTTCTTTAAAAAACCAATAAATATATTTTACTTTTGCAGATTTTACAAAACCATTGACCTTGTTTGTCCATGACTAGCTTTCACCTCCTACGTGGCCTCATTTGCCTCTGGGTCCAGGACTGGCTTTTAGGGCCACTCCAGAGTGGAAGGTTTACAAGATGAACATCTTCCTCTTGCTAATATTGAGCTCCTCTTAGAGCAAAAGTCAAGTACATGAATGCACTCCTGGCATCTTTTTTCTTTTTACCTCCCCAAAGCCTTGGATGACCCTTTATCATTCTAGTGTAGGAAAGAGCAAGAAAATTCCATTCTGCCTAATTTAGGAGAATAGAGGTTGATGACGGGGTAAGGCAGTAGGTAGAGGGCTCTGCAGTGTTCGCGTCCAAAGTTAGGGCCCCACTGTTGTAAACTGGGTCCTGTGGACTGCTTGCCAAGAAAGGTGCTGGCATTCTCCTGGCTAGGCTCCATGGACAGGCTGTCATTGATGCAGCAAATGACTCCACACCCTTCCTTTCTGCTGGCTTCATTCTTATTTTAGCCTATTTTTGCACACATTTTGTAAACACGGTCTAGGCAGGCTACAGCATCAGCAAGCTCTTGGCTCCTTATATATAAGTAATTTAGTGGGTAACAGATCTAGCCCTCCAGCTTCTATAAACAAGTTTTTTTTTCCGGCCCCCATTTGGGCAGAAAAGGTTATGCCAGAAACCGGGTTTGGCCTGTCCTTCAAACAAGGACATGATCGTGGTGGCTTTAGGAGCATTGATTGAGAGATTTGAACAGGTTTCAAGGCAAGAGAGGCAGAGACAAGCCAGGGGGTGCAGGGGGTGGGAGCTGGGATAGAGGCCTGAGGGTGAGGGATGAGGGAAGAAGTGGGGGAGTTGTGTGTTGGGAGCAAAGATCAAGCTCATCCATTTCCCATAATCATGACCCACTAGATTCTAAAGAACAAATATGCCACTCCAAGGGGGGTGATGGGTACACCTTCAACTTCACTGTGATTCTCCTGGGACTGATCTAGGCCATCGAAGGCACTCACTTGATATTCACATATTCTCTCTCTTCATTTTCTTCTCTCTCTCTCTCTCTCTCTCTCTCTCTTTCTCTCTCTCTCAGGAAATTGACTGTAAAGGGCAACTTCAAAGATAGACCTGAGCCGCAAATTAGAGCTAAGCAAGCAGTCCTGGGATTTACACTCATAACCTCTCAGAACTGAACTATTAACTAATCCAAACATGAGTTTATTAAGTTGCCAACCCCAGCTCTAGCAATTACCAAAGGCTCCTGGTCAGTCAATAACTCTGAAATCGTTGGAATTGCTGCCACCCCTTTAATCAGGTTTTGAGCTCGGGGAGGCTGAGTGTCTCCTTTTTTTCCCCTGCCTCCTTCGTAGTTCCTGAAACAATTGAAGGGGCCTGGGTGGGATGTCTTTTTTGTTCTTTTTCCTCCTTCCCTCCAGGAATTGTGAGTTAGAGATCAAAGCTGGAAGATGGTAGAACTGAGAAGTAAGTGCTAAATGTTCGAGTATCTTGAAACGAGCCCATTCCTTTTAAGAAGGACTATGTTGTTTCAGCAGCAGGCAGATTCACCTGGAAAGTGAGTGGTTGAGTGAGTTGTAAAAGAAATACGTGTTGAAGGTAACAAGTGAATAAAGCAGATTGACCTTGGAAGTAAGGTGTTTTTTATCAAGGTCACCGTGTGGTGAATTCTAATCCTGACTCTAAATGTGTGCAGTTGGCCTGGCATGTCTCCCTTCTGATTCAGGCTGGTCTTGATCAGTGGTTGCTAAAGGATGGAGATTTTAGGTGATGCATGTACAGCACTAATGACATCAGAGAAAGGGATGCTGCTTACAGTCACATCTTGACTTTACCATTTACTAGGTAGATGACCTTGGGCAAGTTACTTAATCTCTCTGTGCCTCCGTTTCCACATTTCTCAAGGGATAAGATTGATACCTGCCTTTGGGCAATGTCAGGAGAACTGTGCCTGGCAGATAGTGCTGTGGAAGCGGTCATTGTTATGATGATGAATCCGTTCCCAGTCCTTCTGACTGGGTAAAGGGAAGGTCTCAGTGTGCACTAATAGGACTTTCACAGCCACTCAGCACTTGTTAATCTCCCTGTAGCAGAGCAGGGCTTGGCTTCAGAGTCAGCCAGGATGTAATCATATTGTTTTTCATATTTACTTTTATGGTGGCCGTGTTTTTACATGGCAAGTGAAAGTGATTTTCTCTTTATAACAGTGACATAAATTTTTTAAAAAGTAACTTCATTTAAATAATATGCAAGTCAATGTAAACAAAAATATTCAGAAAATAGTAGGTACACGAGGAAAATGCAGAAGGCAAAGCAATAAAGGCGGGCCATGACTGAAAGACTAGTAGGCCAGGCAATCTTGTCTAAAAGAGTTCCAGCGCAAAAATGCTGAGATCGATGACACATTTGGGCATTTTTATTATTTAGGTGAGGGTGCTTCAAGGAAGCTTCCTCTGGCTTCCCCCTGGCTTCTTTTTGCCCTTCCATGTGCGAATGGTCACAGAGATGAGTCACTGGGCCAGCGCAGTGACTGCCGCACCCTGTGGCCATGTGCTCTCCATTGTTCTGCCCCCTCTGACCACTGGGAGGGAGGCTCCCAGGGGAAATAGGCAGACTGATCATCAGTGCAGGGTACTCTGTGTGTGTGTGTGTGCGTGTGTTTGTGTGTGTGTGTGTGTGAAACTACATTGGAAAGTGGAATTGTGAAAAACGGATCATTATGATCAACTGTGAGCAAACTGATACAGTCTGGCAAACCCTTTGATGCCAACATCGCTGTGAGTGATGCTGACAAATATTCCCAAAAGTGACAGCGTTGCTCTCAGTGACTCTTTTTTCAATGGCTATAAATGTAAATAACAATGGAACAATTCATATTTTTTTGGTTCTCTTTTTTTGTACCTCAGGTTATATATTGATATAACTTTCTCTCATGTTGATCCAAATTTTGAATTACGAATGGCACTCGAAGGGTTAAGCCTGAGCCCATGGCTTCCCTTTCTAGACATCAGAGTCCTCACTCCTAAGTGAGAAAGGGCAGACTGACCCCATCTCAGGAAAGCAAAGGGAGTGAACGATGAACTACATCTATTACCATTGGGGCAGGAGGCCGGGCAAAATCGGGTCAAGGCAGCAAGACCTAAAGAACATGTGTTTTTAGACACAAATAGATTTAAAAAGATGGAAACATAAAATTCAGCAGATGACATCATCTAACTGAATTATTACAGAGAGGCAGATTTGGTGACCATATAAAGAAAATCTGGGTAACTTAAGTCATAATTAATGGATGATATGGGTGGTTGAATTTCTGTTTCTGTAACTCTGTACCTTGGACTTCCAGAATCCTTCCCTTGGGGCTGTCTTGGGGATCCATCCTAGGGCAGTTTGTGCCAGCTCTGGACTAGTCCTGCTTGAGGACAGGTAGGGTACTATCTCTGATACAATGTCCTGCTTTTACTGTGAACTAAATGATTCTTGAGTTCTTTTTGTCAAATCTCCGATTTGCATCCCTGATAGTCCTATATAGACCCTGAGGTTTGAAACCTTTAGGGTTATAGTTCAATTTCCCTTCTCTTTCATGTCTCCATCTAGCTATATAAGCTCCTCAAAAGTTTCCTGAGCAATTACTACAAGCTCAGTGTTTTTCTGTTCATTCTTCCTGTTGAGACTGCCATCTTCTTCAGCTGATTCTTTATTCCATAAATACCAAGTGCTTAATGTGTGCTGGAATGTGACCCATGTCATCTTATGCCTGATTGCTTGATCACAGTGCCTGGCACATAATTGGTGCTCAAGAGGTATTTTGAGTTGATATAAGATTGTCTCAGTCTTTTCTCTCCTACTGGGGATGTTTCCGTTGCATTGGTGGAGAGAGAAAAGCTCTCATGAGATCCTGGTCCAGTCTGAATCCTTAAGACTTCTCTGAAAGTCTGACATTCTCCTGTTGCTGGATGGGGTCTGGGCCTGGAGCGGGTCTGCCTTGGGCCCACTGTAGTGGTGGGTTCTTGACTTCATGTAGGAAAGATTTTCCAACACAAGTCCAGGTGATTTTGAGTGTATGTTTATTAAAGCTGGGGGCAGTGAAACAAAGAAGGAACTTAGGGTAGAAGAAGCAACAGGAGAACCTAGGCTGTGCCTTGCTTTGGCTCCCTAGAAATGTTATAGGAAAAAAGTGAGCCAAGGTGGGGCTACTTGTGGCTGGCTCACTTGGAAGTCAGAGATAAAGGGGCCCTTGGAGACAGGACCGGGGGTAAGCCTGGGAGAGCTCTGGCTGCAAGCCTTGCGGGAACCCTTAGAGTTGAGGGGGAAGTAAAAAGCTTATGCTCCGAGAAGAGGCATGAGCGAGCTCACCCCTGGTCTTGGTCTCTTCTGTGGGTGAGAATCTTTGGGGAGGGTTTCAGCAGAATATTGTTAGCTTCCCAGGTATGTTTTTAACGTGCTGATACATCAAAATGAGCGTATGGGGGGGCGGTGGTTTGGGATTATCCTTTGGTCTGCTTTACTGTTTTACTTTTAGCTCGGGTCTGTCTGGCTCTAATGAGGTTTTTGTTTGTTTCTCTGACTTCATTTGTTCTTTGGGTTTGGCTGGCACAAATGGCATTAATTGGGTCCTTACTTTCTATTTTCCCAGACCAGGGTGATTTAAGCTATGTATACTCTCGTTAAGGAGGAGAGGTATAAACCATTTGCTTTCAAGTGTCCTTGGTTAGGGAAGATAAGGTCTTGCAATTCACTATCTGGCTATAAGTTGTTCAATTTGTTTGGCCTTGCTTAATCTTCTTGTCACAATGTCCCTATTCCACTTGCCCAGGAATTGTCCTCGCTTCTTACTACCCTGTCACATGCCTAGCAATCAGGTCTGAGGATCCATCCCAGCACTTCTTTGTATTCCTACAACAGCCTAACCCGGGAGTATGGGAGCACAGCTGAACACCATGGGGTTTAATTCACTGGGTACCCAGACAGTCAGCTAAATGAAGGTATGAATCTGCAGGCAGCTGAGGGTTACTGAGGCTGTAGGGGGATGTCACCAGAGATGCTTTGCCTGAGGTCCTTGATCTTTAAGATAAGCTACCCCTTGCTTTCATTTTTTAATCCATTTTCAGAGAATCCTTTTTCACTGGGGGAACCTAAGCTACTATTTTTATTACTAAAGGTAATTGACAAATGGAAAAGAAATAATATATACTTCAACTCAATCCCAGAGTGGAGAAACAGCTTATTGATGTAAGAGAGTGCTTTATTGTGGGTAGGTAAATTTGTCTCTTGCTCATTGAATAAATAATTGGCCTTTAATGCTGAAGATGCATATTAGTGTTTAGAGAAAGACAGCCCTTAACTTTCCATGACAGATTTTTCAATAGAATTCTCTCATGGTAAATATTTTTTTACTCCAGAATAATATGCTATAGTGTTTACAGAAATATTTCTTATTCAACAGTAAAATGGTTCTGTTATTTTGATTACATTCTTAGTCCTTGGTAATTGTCTCATTTTCCTTTTGTAAAAGGAATTCAGACACCTAACACAATTGTTCCTTGACACCAATTCAGATCATCATGAAGAATTTTGCCAGGAGAATTCAGTGAGTTGTGAATACCTTCTTTGCCCACATTTGGTTTCTTCAAATCATCTGTGATTCATAGGTAGCAGAGATGTTCCCAGCTGCTGGAAAATGAAGCTTGACGTTCATGCTGATAAGGAGAAAAATGTCTCATTGAGATTCCAAGAACTGTTTGACCTAAATCAATTTCAACTTGAGAAAATGGGGTCAACTCTCTGTCCCCTAGAAGAACCACCCTGGTGATTAAAAAATAAATCTTGAAGAATTAAATTATGTTGCTGTTCAGCTTTCATATGCACACTTAGGAAAAAAAAAAAAAAGCCAATGCATCAAAGGCTGTTGAAATAACTCAATTTAGTGATGGTGGAAAAGCATTATGAAAAAGGCTTTCTACGCAGCGAGTTTGCTCGAGGGAACTGCTATACACTTCAATTGGTATCCGAGAGAAAAGGAGAAGTCTTTCAAATGAATAATTTTATGACTTTCAACCACACATATACTGCTTGAATATCAAATTATTTTAAATGAGAACTTCAAAAAGATCTACCCATTAAATGAGTAAAACACCTGAAACAGCTGCCTAACAGAACAAAGAGATTTAGATTAAAATGCCAAACAGAGACACATCGTCCGGCCAGGATTCCCAAGACATGTATAGGGTAGAGTTGACCTTCTGATGAAAACAGGGAATTGACCTCAGTATTTTATAATCAAATCCAGCCCTTGTTTCTACAGGTGAAAACACTGAGGCCAGAGCACAGTTGTCCTGCCGGGTGCTGTCCCCACCCAATTCAGTGTGTAGTCCAGCCACATCCCAAGTTAATGCTCTTCAAGTGGCATGGAGAAAAGTTAATGATTGATGAACTGCTCTGAGCTGTGGGGATTAATGAAAGGCAGTGGTTTTTGTGTCAACTTTCCTAGATAATACGTGCATTTTAAAAGAGTTTTCCTGCCTTTAACCCTTAGCTCATTGCTAAAGCAGGGATTTTCAGGCCACTGGATCAGGAAGGGAGGTTCCTTGCACCCCTCTCCCCATCTTTCCTATCAACAAGCAGATGTGTATTTACGAAGTTGTCTATTGAGCTTTGTAGAGGAAACACTAACTGCCTAGGTCTGGTAGTTGGAAGATCCAAATTCTTGTCCCAAATCTGCCACTACAGAGCCACGGGTGACCCTTGGGTAGTTGATTTATCCAAGGTGAGCTTCGAGAAGTAGTGAAGAAGACATAGGCTCATAAAAGTGAAAATTTCTACAGACTTGGAGATGTGATGGGAGGATGTATTTATCGTGCCTTTTTATTCTGTATTTTTGATGCTTTGACATCTTGGGGCCTTGCTGACTCTGGAGAGGCTACTCCTTCCCAGGTTAGCTGATTCCTACAGATATTAAACAACTCACCTGCAAAGCCACCAGTTCAGAGTTCGTACCCCTACCCAGCTCCTTCATCAAATTCTTATACCCTGGGTCACTATTCTTCTGCTCTAACCACTCCAGGGTCAGGGACCAGACAACTAGGGACAGTCCCTAGTCCTGGGTGCCCAATGAAATTGTTCAGATTAGTCAATGCTAAACCTGATGACCTTGCCTAACCTGTTTCTTCATGCAGAAACCACAATAAAGGTTCCTGCCCCCATTTCCCCCTTGCTCCCTCTGCCTCCTGGCTGACCCCGGGCTTCCCTGTATGGCCCTTAGTGGCATGGCATGCCCCCTTCTTTTGGGACCTAGTAGTATAACAAGTTATCTTTTTAAAATTAATTAATTAATAATTTTTAAAAACTAAGGCTTTTTAAAAGAGGAGTTTAAAATTCACAGCAAAATTGAGGGGAGGGTACAGAGGTTTCCCATATCCCTTTTTCCCCTGACGTTCCTAGCCACCTTTATTGTCAACATGCCCCCCCAGAGAGGTGAATGTTTTACCATTGATGATATGATACCATTTGACACATCATGGTCATTCAAAGTCCATAGTTTACATTGTTGTTCACTCTTGGTGTTGCGTATTCTATGGATTTGGACAAATGTATCCATTATTATGGTGTCAAACTGAGTTTGTTTCACTGCTCTAAAAGTCCTCTGTGCTCAGTCTACTCACTCACCCCCAACTCTTGGTAACCACTGATCGTTCTATTGCCTCAGTAGCTTTCCCTTTTTCAGAATGTCATGTAGTTGAAATCATATAGCATATAGCCTTTTCAGATAGGCTTCTTTCACTTGGTAATATGCATTTAAGGTTCCTCCATGTCTTTTCAAGGCTTGATTGATCAATTCTTTTTAGCACAAAATAATATTCCATTGTCTAGATGCACTCTAGTTTGTTTATCCATTTATTTACTGAATGACATCTCGGTCACTTCCAAGTTTTGGCAATTGTGAGTAGAGTGGCTATAAAAATCCATGTGCAGGTTTTTGTGTGAACATGTTTAGTTTCTTTTTCAAAAAAGATTTTATTTATTTACTTTTAGAGAGTGGGGAATGGAAGGAGAAAGAAAGAGAGAGAAACGTTGATCAGTTGCCTCTCACACCCCCCGAACTGGGGATCTGGCCTACAACCCAAATGTATGCCCTGTCTGGGAATCAAACCCATGACCTTTAGGTTCGCAGGCTGGTGCTCAATCCACTGAGCCACACCAGCAAGGGCTGGAGGACCTTTTCTTATGCTTATTTGTATATATCTTCTTTGGGGAAATGTTTGTTAAGGTCTTTGGCCTGTTTTCTTTTTCTTTTTTTTTTTAAATTAGGCTGTTTACTTTCTTATATTGTTGAGTTTTAATGCTTCTTTGTATATTTGGAGTAACAATCCTTTATCAGATACGTTTTTTTTTGCAAATAGTTTCTCCCAGTCTGTGGCTTGTCTTCCCATTTTCTTTTTTTAAATAATTTATTTATTTATTTGTTTGTTTATTTATTTTTAGAGAGAGGGGAAAGGATAAAGAGAGGGAGAGAAACATCACTGTGTGGTTGCCTCTCACTTGCACTCCCAACTGGGGACCTGACGCACAACCTAGTCATGTGCCCTGACTGGGAATTGAACCAGTGATACTTCGTTTGCAGGCCGTTGCTCAATCCACTGAGCCACAGCAGCCAGGGCCACTTTCTTGACATTGTGCTTTTCAGAGTAGTTTTTAATTTTAATGAAGCCCAGCTTATCAATAATTTCTTTCATGAATTATACTTTTAGTGTTGCTAAAAAGTTATCACCATACTCAAAGCTACCTAGATTCTCTTCTATGCTATCTTCTAGGGTAACATAGTTTTATAGTTTTGTGATCCATTTTGAGTTAATTCTTGTGAAGCGTGTAAGGTCTGTGTCTAGATTCTTTTTTTTTTTTTTTTTTTTTGGCATGTGGATGTTAAATTCTTCCAGCAACATTTGTTGAAATGATGGCAGTCCTCTCCTGATCTGTTAGCCTCACCATTCCTGAATGACAATAACATCTAAACAAAAGGTCTTATTTCCATTCAGCTGGGGTGTGATATCACTTCTGCTAACAGCAATGCTTCTGCTGCCCAGTGTCTGCCTTTGCTAGCTTGTTCAGTCCTCAGGTCTGCCTCTAATCTTCGGGCCTGGATTGCAATATGTACCCAGGAAAGGAGTGGTGACTAGAGATGGGTGGTGGGCATGCAGGTCATCTGCACCCCAGAAAAGCACCAGCAACCGTATTGTCACTGGCCAAGAATTCCAGGCTTTACCTTCTCATCCCTGCTTCCATTTTCTCTTTTATTTGGTTTCTCTGAGATCTCTACTTTCTGGCACTGTATGTGTATTCTCCCACTCTGCCTTATCATCTTCCCAGCTTTCAAAAATTTATGGAAGGATCTCATTAGAATTTTGAAGGTTTTTTTTTTTTTTCACGTAGGTCTGCATATTTCTTAGAAGGTTTAGTGTTAGTTATTTTTTGTTTTGTTTGGGCTTTATTTGGTTGCTTCTTTTTAAATAGAACTTATTTCTTTCTCATTATATTTTCATATTAGTTGTATATGTAGCAAGCTACTGATTTTCATATATAAAATTTTAATCTACCTATTGGATTCGCCTATTAATTTTAACAGTTCTTTGTTTTTAAAAATTTGATTCTCTTTGGTTTTCCAGATATAGAGTCAAAACTAGTCACAAATAATGATCATTTTTCTTCTGTTTATGCTTTTATTCTCCCATAGCAATGTTAAGTTACAGTGGTGAGAGCGGACATTCTTCTCCTGTTTGCTTGGCTTTTCAATTTGTTTTTTCCTGAGCATTCTGCCTCTCTGATCCCACCTATGATTCAGGATCCTGAACTGAAGTACTGACCTAGCTCCCAGGGCTCTCACTGGTTTGAGAAGAGAGAGTCAAGGATCTTAGGGGGTTGGAGGGTCTCAGGGCTTGGAACGCATAAGAATGACGGACTACTTAATCCTCCCAATTTCTTCTTGGAATCTCTTCAGGAGCTTAGCAAGTAACTTTAGGGGGAAGGAACAATAAAAAAGAAATGGTTACAAAACAAGCATTATTTCAATGGATTGTGGAATTAGGGAAAGCATAGGATGAATGTATTTCTAAGTATATTTTCCCTTTAATTAAAAAAATCACTCAAGCACCTTTCAGGAATCAAAATCAAACTAGCTTATTTTAAAAAAGGAGAGTTTCTTACTCCTCTAACCAAGCTATGGGAAGGCCAGGTTGCTCATTCCTGCCCCCTTTATGACTGACGTACCCCTACAACTGGTGCTGTGGTGTAGGAGGTCTTAGTAAGTGCCAGGCACTATTCTAAGCACAAAACATATGTTCTCATTTAACCTTAGCACAAGCTTTTGAAGTAGGTGGGGTTATCCCCATTTTATAGATGAGAAAGCAGAGCCTTGGTGAAGAACCTGCTCAAGCTCACAAAGCCAGGAAAGATGTGGGCCTGGGATTTGGAGTCATTATAACTGAAGAGCTTGGGCTCTTCTGCTTGTCCTGTCAAGAGCAGAGAGAAAAGTGATCTCTTCTTCCTAATCCCAGTTAGAAACATTCCTGAGCACCTCTGATCGGCTTGGCTGAGTCATTTGCCTACTTCTGGACCAATCACTTTGTCAAAGGGTCAGGTTCCTAGGATTAGCCCAGCCCAGGTTGCATGCCCATCCTGGGGCTGTAGCGAGCCAAATGGGAGAGGAGTTCTTTCTTAAAGAAAGAAGGGGCGCTGTTTGGGGCAGATGAAATTGTAAATGTCCCCTACAATTCCCAAACCTTCCACTCCCGGTAGGCCAGCCATTTTGATGCTCTGGAAACAAGAAGGCACATTCCTGCCTCCCAACTTTGTACATGTCACCCTCTCTGAAATGCTCTTTTCTCCTGGGTAGCGTGAGAACATGGCGGCCCGGTCTGTGCGATCAGCAGGAGGAAGTGTGACTTCTACGGCAGCTTCTACCGCGGGCGGCTGTGCGAGCTCCACGCACAAACGCTCCTCCCTCCAGCCCAGTTCCTTTGGGGCATCTGCGTCCTACACTCCCCGTTTGTTCATTGTCATTGGATTGGCCGCTGGACTTTTGATATATGCAAATGAGATGTATGCAAATTAACCCAGCCCCAGCTTCCCCCAGGGGAAATGGGAATGGATTTTACTCATTCCCAGAAGAAATGTTGATGGACCTAGCTTGACATATAGACCGAGGAAGAGCAGGCAAATGTAAATAATCTGTTCAATGTGTCAAAGGGGGGACTCACCCTAACTGAAATGTATGTCTGGAACAGTGTGGAGTTGGGGCCTGCCACAACATACACAAATGGCAATTTTTAGAGGGTGCTCTGGACAACAAAGAGTCTTCACTCTTTTTTTTTTTTTTTTTTTTTTTTTCCATGCTCTAACGGGTTTCTCGAGATGGTTGGGCAGTTTTTCTCTTACTTCTACTTTTTTTTTTCTTGCTTTTTCTCAATAAACTTGGTGTATAATTCTAGACTCATCAGAGAAGGAAAACTCTGATTCCAAAAAACCTCCGCTGCCTTGCGGCATACCTCTTCAGGGGAAAGGCTAAGGGAGTAAACCCCGACAGAAAATCCGGAGCCGGAGTCCCTAAGGCGGTTTGACATTGTAGTCAACACCGGCAACTCCTGCGGTGCACCTGAACCCAAGCTGTATCGACTCCGTCTTTCCCTTGGATCCTTCAGCTGCGAAGAGAGGGGGGGTCTGCTGCATGGGCAACAGCAGACCCTCCATATCACCCTGCCCAGGCTCTGTAGCTTCAGCGTCATCACAAGATGTCGATTCAACACGGGAGGAGACAGATACCGTGTCACTCCCGAGTCGGACTGCACAGCCATTCTCGGCGGTGCAGATAGACTCTTAAGAAGCTACACCATCGTCTCTCGAGATGGACGGCTGCCGATATATAATTCTAGACTGTCCTTTGGGTGTTTTTCTCAGAGCAAAAGCAGCCTGGTAGGTAGCATGTTCCCTTCCTGTGTGTAGTGAGTACTTTTGTTTCCATAGCATCCTGCGTTTTCTTTTCCTGCTGATTTTCAGGAGTAGCTTTATAGATCCCTCTAAGCATTTGGCCAAGGAGAAGGTGGTTCCATTGTCTCTACTCACTCTTCCACCCCTTTGCACTTTCCAGTGGATGGAACTTTGCTGGGAAACAAAGTAGTTCAAGGTGTCTGTGCCAAGCAATTAGCATATACTGCCCCAGGCAAAGACACCACGGAAGGCTCCATCTGTTTTGCCAAGTTCTGTTATGTAAGTGACAGCTCAGGGTATCTTTTAAGGGCTCGTGAATGATGTCTTAATAGAAGAACAGCGAGACACACACCAGCATGCAGAGTTCACTTCGTGGGAGCAGGTTTTTCTGAGGTTTAGAGATGCGGTAGGAGGAATGGCAATCAGGGTGGGATGTGAGTTACTGTGATGACAGGCTTCTTTCCATTTGTAAAGCCCTGTTGGTGGCTGAGACGCCTCTGCTGCACTTCCTGTGTTGGGGCAGGTGAACTCATTCTTGAGAGACAAGCCTGGGGGCTTGGCTGAGGGTTTGCAGATGAGAGACCATGGATCTAAATATATTCTCTAAGCTTGGGAGCACTATTGTTGGCTTGATCAGCGTGATGGTTGTCAAGTAGGGCTCCGAGGTTCTTGGGTACCCTTTCTATCAGGACGTGGGGGCCTACATCCCTGCCTGTTAATTGTGGGCAGGCTGTGACCTCCCTGACCAATAGCATATGGTGGGAGGGCTAGAAAAGTTTATGTAGCTTCCACTTGGTCTTCTCACAAAGCTTGCTTTCCAGAAACCCCCTGTTGGGAAGCCCCCTCCCACCATCTTGTGAGAAACCCAGTCCAGGTGGAGAGGCCATATGTAGGTACTCTGGCCCGTTCTTCAGCTATCCCACCCCTTCAGGTGTCAGACATATGCCTGTAGAAGACAATGGGAAGCCTCAGACATCATGAAGAAGAGAACCGTCCCCACTGTGCCTGAATTCCTGACCCACTGAATTCTGAGGAAAAAGGAAGTTGCATTATGCCACGCAGTCTTGCATGTTTAGCACAAAACAAAGATAACTAGAACAGTTGGAGTCTCTCGATATCAACCACACCGGGGACACCAGAACACTCTTTAGCTCCTCAGTGCTAGAAAGTTAGTCGTTGTGTGATGTTCTGGGCAGATTGTGGTTCTTTGCAAATACTGGGCTCCCAGGTTGTCTGGCATTATTCTATAAGCCTCCCAGCATGTGCAGAAATGATGCCATCTTGTCCAGGAGTATTTTCCCAGTTTGGAGTCTGCTTGGGTTCCCATGATATCTGGGCACTTTGCCCTACTCCAGTAGTCTGGATGGAAAATTCCAAAGGCTTTTTTTTCTCCTACAGATATATTTAGTTTCTAAGAAGCAAAGACCAGCAGCCCATCCCCAGGGTTTGCCAATTAAATAGAAGATTTAATCCCAATACCTTCCCTCCTCCTGTCATATTGTTTATCTCCTGGTAAGTAAATGTGATGCTAGCTAGGTTCAGATCATGGATGCTTGAAGGAGTTCTATCAGGCAGTCAATCAACAAACAGTGGTAGAATGAGTACTCTTTTTCAGGGCCTGGGGAAGAAATAAAGAATGATATGACTTAATCCATGTTCTTAAGAGCTGGTAATTTATTTGAGGAAATAAGACACATACATGGAAGGTAAAATAGCCCAGAAATTATAGTATTTCCAGCCTTTAAATAGCATTTTCACCTATCAGAGTGGGTAGCAGGTGCTTTTTATCTCCTTTGTGAGTCTGGTGGTGGAGTGCAGGGACTGCTCTTATAATACATAAGCTTACAAAGTAAACCAAATATATTGAAATATGGCTCTTCAAACACTAAAAGCCGAAACCAAAGCCAAACCAAATCTGTGAATGTAGTAACAGCTAATCTTCTGTATTATCCATTAAATAACAAGATCTAGGAGCGGTCTTATAACCACCATAGTTTCGAAGTAGTGATGAGAATTAACTGTAAAATGGTATCTGGGAGACCTCTGCAACAACTGTAATATGATACAAAATATCTGTGATTTCTACTGGTGACAAAAATCACAGGTCCTGTTAATACTTCCACAGGGGATGTCTATGTTTACAGTTGAGGGAAATGCTAAATTTTAGTTAGAAGTTAGTGCAGGCAAAAAGGCACATGGTCTATAGCAAATCTGAAAACAACAAAATTGAAGTTGGTCTTGTTTTAACTATCACCATGCACCATTGATTTTAAACAATGGCAATGATAAAATACATCCCTGCATGGGCCAGCAATTCCCACTGCCCTTGCCTTCAACCCCAACATGCCACTGAATAAGGCAGAGTTTTTTCCCCCCTCCAAGTTCACAGACCCCTGAATTCTATCCATGGACCCCTTGATGGTCTCAAACTCCAGGCTGCAAATTCCGTTGCTGTGTCCTGGTTTAGCATATGGGCTGTGCCTGAGCCTGCTGTGCTGTTGATGAGTTATGTGCCCTTGGGAAAATTGCTGAAGCTCTCTGAGGATCAGCTGCCTTCTTCGGAAATATGGGATGTAAAAATGGTGCCTGTCCCATTGCCACTGGGTGGAGTCACTGAGATGGGACAGTGAGTGAGGGGGTGAGCACTGCCTCTGGTCAGTGGTGGTAGAACCCCTGGTTGCTGTAATGGCTGGTCTTCCCAATGGCTCTGGGAAAAGGGTAATGTTGTTGCAGTTTACCAGGTGAGAAAATCAGTGTTTCTGTTGGGAGAAGGTGCCCTGATGGAGTGAGAGATGCCTACTGTCGGGCTGTCACCCACCTGCCAAGGATGGTTGGTCTTCCTGGTTGGTTCTCCCTCTCCATCATCAGTGTCTTTCTGCTGGTGGTGGGTGCTGGGTCACAGATTCCAGGACAGCTACCAGCCCTGCTGGGGCCACACCTGACCTGGGATGGGTACCTAGTGGGTTCTGCGGTCCAGTGGGAAGACTGTGCTCACGTTATAAAGCGTAGCTCAGGTCCCTCCTTTTGCACACGGCCTCTTGACCTTGGGGAGCATTTCCTCATTAGAATCCCCTAGTCTGGGATGCCCATCTGACCCTTGAGTTATGCATGGCTATCATTTTTCTGATGTCAGTTGCTCTCCTTGGTTAGATCATAAATGTTGGAGGTTTCAGGGAGGTGCAATGTAATTCCTCTGGATGGAAGGAACTTTTCTTTAACTCCCTCTTCAGCTGACAGCTGTGCACCTAAGAAGTGCTTGGTCAGTGAATGAAGAAGTAAATTGGTGGGTGAAGTGATCCATGGTGGGACCCCCGTGCACGTCTCAGAGCGGCTGCCCTGAGCCTGGGTCAGCCTCCGTCACACACCAGAGCCCTCAGTGTGTACACGGTGTGTTTGTGTCATGGGCTCTGCTGCCAGTGAGGCCGGCAGGGTGGGCTGAGCACACTTCAATTCAAACAGCTAGTCAGGTGTGGGGCCAGAACCCGTCACTCCAGAATCCAGAAGTCTAACTTCAAATAAGGTCCCTGTTCCAATTCACCTAATGCGACACCCCCCCCCCCCTCCATACCCAAAGATTCAGATCGAGCTGGTCTGGGCTAGAGTCCCTATAGTTCTCTCAGCCCCTGGCTGAGCACCACCGCCCAGCACTAACATGCAAGGGGGCCAGGCAGCATGGGGGCTTTCATGGGCCTGAGCGCTGCTCCCCCACCCGCTTGCTGTGGGGTCCTGGGTCTCAATTCCCTCATCTGTAAAATGGGGGTAAGGATGGTACCCAGCCTCTAGGGAGGTCAAGAGCATTGAACGAGACTGTGTGTGCTGTGTTTTTAGCATGTCCTAAGTGCTGAATAAATGGTGACTGTGGCAGAGAGAGGCAGCGCGGCTGTCCCAGCCCTTTATCACAGCAGGCCCCACAAGTCTGGAGCAGGAACATGCCATTTATTATCCAGGCAGGAGGGATGGAAAGGAAGAGACTTCTGAGCTTAAAGCACTTTTACTCTTAGTAAGAGCCTTCCTAATGTAAAAAATGCTCACATAGTCACTTTCCAGGGAAACTGCATTACCATTACTTTTAACGCTCAGGACAAAATGAGATTAGGTGTGGGGAAGGGGTGAGGTAGGGTGAGCATTTAGGGTCTGGATTTAAATCCAATTCTGCAGGTTGAGCCCGTGTTAATGCAATATTATAGGATTTGGAGGCAAGGGCCTCTGTGGCTTAGTCCAAGGTTTCTCCAACATCTGGGTCACTGGCAATGTCACTGCTGCTTTTATTCTAACTACATCAGGGGACGTCAGAGAGAGAGAGAGAGCTAATTCCTCATTTTCACAATGGCTTGCCTTCAAGGCACCCAACAGACACTCTTGCCAAGGAACCTTTCTTGATCGCAAGAGGCCTGAAGCAGAAATGGCTTAACCCTTTCTGATGATTAGACAAGGCACAGGACCACTCATACCTGGTAGCTGTCCACTTCATCCGGATGAATTTCAAACAGGAGAGCTCAGAGATCAAAGTAAAGCCCACGTGTCTGTACCCCATGCAGCCACACATCTGCTTGGCCTGCCAGCAGCCTGAAAAGCCAGAGCAAGAAGCAGCACACACGTTCACTGAGCACGCCCTTCGCAGAGTGTTAGGTGCTGGGCCCGTGAAGGGTCGTGACTGAGATCTCAGTTCCTTTCCAGGGGAGTTCAGGGTTTAGCATGGGATAAGCTGTAATAAAAGATACCACTATGGGCTGGTGTGGCTCAGTGGATTGAGCGGTGACCTGCAGACCAAAGGGTCACCGGTTCAATTCCCAGTCAGGGCACATGCCTGGGTTATGGGCCAAGTCCCCAGTTGGGGTTGCATGAGAGGCAACCACACATTGTTTTTCTCCTGCTCTTTCTCTCTCCCTTCCCTTCTCTTTAAAAATAAATAAATACAATCTTAAAAAAAAAAAAAAAGAGGAAATAGTAAAAAAAGATACCACTATGACCAGGGTCTTAAGAGAGCAAGGTCAATACTCTTACCAGGCTGAGCCAACAGCCATTATTAACTTCTTTCTTCTGTTTCTCCTCTACTTGAGAGACTGGGGGAGTTATCTGTTCTCATTTACCAACCCTCTACTGCAACTAGAAGGGATCGGTGATGCAGTCTGGAGAACGAATTGTTAAGTGAAATACTGCGGGTGGGTTTCAGGATAACTTTATTCTCCGGATAAAAGAGGAAGAGAAGCTGGAAAGCAACCATGATTTGCCTGGAAGGCAAATAAGATGCCTGGACCTTCAGCAATCATCTTGCTACCGCCAGGCAACAAGCCTAAGGCCAAGGCCACGACAGAGAAGCTGTTCTTGATCCAAGCTGGCAGCTCCCTCCTCGAGACTCTTAACACGCACATATCAGGCCTTTGCAATACCACCTTGGCCTTGCTTGGGTCACTCCTGATTGGTGAGGTCCAGACAGGGCATCTGAAAGAGGGGTGTCTCTGAAAGGACAGCCGAAGGAGGGGCCCCACCTGCGATGTCCCCTCCATCTGTGACAGCCCCAAGGGGACCACAGGCAGTGAGGGATGGGTTGCCCGAGGAATCAGAAGACGGATGGGTAGACAAAACCACAGTGACTGTAGTTTGCGATAAGCTGTTTGTTTGGGTACAAGTGGGTTGGGGAACAGCAGGGCACAGATCTGCCCTTGAGCCCTCGTCTCAGGGTCATCTGGTCTGAGGCGCCGCCGCCCCTCCTTGACTGGAACTGTGAAGAATATGAACAATGACAGAACTTGCCACACTGTGCAGATAGTGGCCCTCCAGGGGACACTGCAAGGATTTTCCCAAGGCCACTTCACATTTATCTTTTTTTCTTCCTTCACCTGCCTTCCAGTTGGATGCACGACCATTTTATTGCCGTTAAAGACCAATGTCTCTCTCTCTCTTTCTCTCTCTCGTTCTCTCTCCCATTGAAACAGAGAAAGCAGCAGGAGGGGTGGAAAAAAACCAGCAAATTGAAGGCTGGTTTCATTATCTCTGGCCTGAAGGGGAAGCAAATGTGGCTCAGGAAGGGTGGCTTGTAGCACACCCGCATTCCACATGGGCCGGTGTGCTGGGCAACTGCCCAGGAGCCGTGAGGAGTCCCGCCCCGGACGGGGGCTGGCCTCTAGAATTGCCTGTAGCCCCTCCTTGGACTCAGGCATCAATGGCAGAAACTAAACTGCGCTCTCTGACCAGCTGCAGACCTTGCAGGGCAGAAACTCCTGGGCTCAGGTCTTTAGGCAAAGACTAAAGCTTTGTGCAGCTCAGGAGAGATGCTCTAAATTTCTTTATTTTTGTTCAGTCCCTGGAACCCCCCTGCTCTCACTTCAGTCCTTTCCCCTCAAAAGAGTCGAGAAACCTGCCTTCTTCCTGCATTCATTCCACAGCCACTTACTGAGCTCGCAGTATGTCCCAGACGCTTTTCTTGGTTCCATTCCTTTGCTAAGCAAAGATTCCCTAGGCCTTTTGGCCACCACCTTCTGCAGCAGGCACCTCCCACCTCTGCTTCGGAATGACTCTTGAGTTTGGTGCCTCTCTTCCTCCTTCCTCCTGCTTTGCGAGTCCTATCCTTTCCTTCTCCCCTTATTCCTGTTCTTTTTCTCTCTGTGACCTCTGGTTCCCATTAGCCTTTGGGGGGAAAAAGCCATCATTTTATGTCTATTTATTTTTCTCTTTAGTATCAACAAATCTGTTACTCTTGTAACTTGTCTTCTTATGCACCTCCCCCCCCCCCCCCCCACCTCCTTGGGCCTTAGAGAAATACTTCTATTTGGAGACGGCAAACGCAGAGGAAAGGACAGGCAGTTCTGGGGTGAGAAGAGTTTTCCGTTTTAAGTGCTGACACCAGTGCTCACTGTTGTGACCTTGGGCAAAGTTACTTAAGCTCTGTGACTCCGTTTCTTCATCTGTACAATGGGTGTGATATGAACACACCTACTCGTAAGACTTTAAAGGGGCTTAAACGAAACCATTCATGGAAAAAGCACAATGTGGACATTTCATGTTTGCAGACTGTGCAGAAGGCAACTTTAGTCCTGTCTGCAGCAAACGGAGGCCCATGTCAGAGGCTCACTGAGGTGTTTTCTGGATGAATGTCCCCCAAACACTCAGGGTTTTATGTTTCATCATGTTTGAATAGGCCGGAATTTTAATCTCCCTTCTACCACTCCTAGTCTTATTTTGGAAATGTACATAAAGTAACATTTTTGAGATGCTGAGTGCATGACCCCTGAGCTATTTGGAGCATCTGTTTGCTACTGTTTATAACCTTGGGCTCCTGACCTAGCTTGCCTGTCACTTGGACCTTACCTGAATATCTCAGGGCTCTCTTACATCATCTTGGCTCCCTGGACTCTGGTTTGGGGTGTCATGGTCTCTTGGCTTCTGACTTAGATTGGCATCTCTCAGATTCCTGCCTTTCCTTCCAGAAGTCGGTCAGTGGTCACTCAGCCTTTTAGATGGTTCAAGCCCTTTCTGGAACTTTCTGGTAGAAAGGCTCTCATATACCTATTTCTCCTCGAACCTTAAGCAGCGCTGCTCGGCTTTTAATTCGAATTGAATTCTTTATGCTCCACTGAAACTTTATTTACCTGTGCATGGGTACATTCTCCACTTTTACCCAAATTATAGAGTATATATGCAACATATAATTTGATTATATTTTATATAATATATAACACATTATATAATATATCATATATAATCATGCAATATATAATATTATGTGTACAAGTTTTCCTCTGAGTCTAAAACATTGTTTTTAGGGGATCTACTTGGAAAGCTGAAAAAGAGGTAAAACAATGGGTCATGATACCCCCTAGTGGCAGAGTGTGGCAATACACATCTCAGCAAAGGAAAATTTTTTTTTTTTTAAGTATATTTTATTGATTATATTGTTACAATAGTTCCAATTTTTTTTTTCCCCTTTGCTCCCCTCCGCCCAGCACCCCCCTTCCCCAACAATCCCCTCTCCAAGTCCATGCCCATGGGTCGTACATACAAGCTCTCCCGCCTCACCCTTTCATATATTCTTCTTCTTCTTTTTTTAAAATTAATTAATTAATTAGTTAAATATTTTAACAATAAAAAATAACAATTCCTCCCTCTCAGACTTAAGACCCTTTACAATCTTATAAAGGACAATGGATGAAGGTCTCGGGCTCCTCTAGCTGCTTCAAGCTGGACATGGTCGTCGTCCTACCTACCCGTGGGTCAAGAAATCCCTAATAAGAGTGGGGATGTGGAGGGGAGGGTGGCCTTCCCACAAGGGGAAGGATCGTGCAGACTCCAGGTTGGTTGGCTGTCTCTGGACAACGGCATGCTTGGTTTGACAGGCTGGCATCCTTGTTGTATTCTGGGGGCAACAGGGTTAAAGGACATCATTTAATCCGTAACCACTAGATGACAAAAGACAGGTATTAATTTTTCAATGTCCCACATTAGGGAAAAGAAGGACTTCTTTGGAGGAAGGTGTGCCAGGTACATCTCACCTGTCCAAAACCCTTTTGCCCATTATACTTATTTTGGACTGAGGGAAATATTTTAGGTTTCCCCCATCTCAGGCCTCTGGGCTTTTTCTGTCCAAGCCATTAGGATAGAAAAGAGAAACCAGTTTTAAAGTGAAGCCCACAGACCACCCCGTTCTTCACCAACCCAGCCACTTAGTTCAGCCAAACCATTGAGTCTCAGGAGGCAGCAATGCAGACAGGATTAAGTGAGGCCTATGCATACAGATAATCACTCAGGTAATGAGATTGTAGGCTTATGCCCTTTGAAAACAGGAAACACATGTTAATTTATGTAACATAACCCACATACAAGTCTCTAAATCTGTAGGACTGTCTTATCGGAAGGAAAATCCTTGTCCTTCTAATATTCACTGAACTTGCATTTCTATTCTTTATATTTTTATTCCCCCCCCACTAAAAAATTTTCTGTTTGTTTGTTTTTCCACTACAGTTGTCTCACTTTTTTTTCCCCCTCTTGCTTCCCTGCACCCTGCCCCCCCCCACAGTCAGTCCCCACCCAGTTGTCCATGTCCATGGGTCATTCATACATGTTCTTTGACTAGACCCTTCCCCTTCTTACCCCTTCTCTCCCTCCCATCTCCCCCTTTGTTACTGTTAGTTTATTCCTTGTTTACATACCTCTGGTTCAATTTTGCTCATTTGTTTGTGTTGTTCATTAGTTTCCTGTAACAGGTGACAGCATAAGGTAATTTTCTTTTGTTGCCTGGCTTATTTCGCTAAGCATAATTCTCTCTAGTTCCAATCATGTTGTTGCAAATGGTAGAAGTTCCTTCTTTCTTTCAGTACTTATTCATTGTCATTTTCCCCCTTTGTACTCGTGTTCCTCTCTGTCTCTCTGTTTCTTCATCTTCTTAAAGCAGACCCTTTAGCATCTCTTGCAATGCTGGTTTGGTGGAGATGTATTCTTTTAGCCTTCTTTTGTCTTGGAAACTCCTTATTTCACCTTCCTTTTTGAATGAAAGCCTTGCTGGGTAGAGTATTCTTGGTTGTAGGCCTTTGTTTTTCATTGCTTGGAATATTTTTTGCCATTCCCTTCTGGCTTGTAGTGTTTCTGCTGAGAAATCTGATGATAGCCTTATTGGAGCTCCCTTGTATGTTATTAGTTGTTTCTCTCTTGCTGCTTTTAGGATTCTCTCTTTGTCTTTGAATGTTGGCATTTTAATTATGATGTGTCTTGAAGTGGGCCTGTTGGGGTTCATCTTCATTGGGACCCTCTGTGCTTCCTGGACTTGCGTGACTCTTTCTCTCGTCATGTTAGGAAAGTTTTCTGTCATTAGTTTTTCAAAGAGGTTTTCTATCCCTTGCTCTTCTTCTTCTCCTTCTGGAATTCCTATGATACGGATATTATTACGTTTCATGTTGTCCTGCAGCCGTCTTAGAACCTCTTCAGTCTTGTTCAGTCTTTTTTCATTTTGTTGCATTGTCTGGGAGTTTTTGTGTAGGTTGTCCTCCAGCTCGCTGATCCGATCTTCTGCTTCCTCTAGCCTGCTTTTAATTCCTTCTACTGTGTTCTTCAATTCAGAGATCGCATTTTTCATTTCCTCCTGGCTCTTATTGATAGCTTCTATGTCCTTTTTCATGCTCACGTAATTTTCTGTGAGTTCCTTGTAGTTTTTCTGGAGTTCTTTGAAGTTTCCGCTGAGCTCATTCAGCTTCTCCATAATCCATGTTTTGAATTCCATATCTGATAGTTCGCTCCCCTCTATTTCATTTAGCACTCTTTCTGGAGATTCTACCTTTCCTTTTGATGGGAGGTTGTTTCTCTGTCTCCCCATTTTTTTGACTCCTATTGTTTGTTGGTGCTTCTTGGAATGATCTGCACTTCCTGGATCTGCCTCTGGTGGCGTCAGATCATGTACCAGTCTGGCCCTAGGCAGCCTGTTGGAGACTTCCAGGGATCTACTGCTGTTGTCTGTCTTCTTTGATTGTTAATCTATTCAATCTGTGATTAGCTGTCAGGCTTAAGGACTGTGGGTGTGGCAGCTTAATTCCTGTAGGCAGGGCTTTTGCTTCCCCTCAGGCTGACGCCACTTGGAGGGGAATGGTCTACCCGCAGTACTGGGGATGAGTCAGCACTGGGACCCAGTCAGCTGCTCCTCCAGTTCTCCCCTCAAAGCCACCGTGCCAAATTCTCCCCAAGTGTCTCCAGTCCTCTCTGCCTTCCCTCTGCTTGAGCCCAGGGTAAGTGGTGGCCAAAATATTTTCGTATGTGATCCACTTAAGAGCTCTTTTTCTCCTGCTGTTTCTCTCCGGCTAGCAAGAAAGCCTGTGGCTTTTCGCTTTTCACAGCTGATACTATTTTACTTTCCACTCTGTCGCTGTAGGCTGGGAAGCCCAGCTGGGGGTTTAGACCCTGCCCTTCTCAGGGGGAATCCCCGGCTGCTGAGCTGTTTCTCAGCCCCTTCAGCTGCCACCCGTGGGAGCCCAGCCAGCCCTTCCACGTCTCCGCACTCCCTACCGGTCACGTTGTGATGTAGCGGCCTTTTCTGTCTCTCCGTGGTTATAAGACTTCTCTCCAGCTGGTGTTCGGTTCGTTATTCCAGATGATTTCTCCAAAATTACATTGTAAATCCAGACTAGTTCTAGGAGGAAGTTAGTGTAGCTTCCACTTACTCCTCCGCCATCTTGTTTCTCCTCAATTTTTTTTTTTTTAAATTTTCTTCTTTTCTTACAATTTCATTTATTTATTTATTTATTTATTTATTTATTTATTTATATACAGAGGGGAAAGGAAAAAGAGAGGGAGAGAAACATCACTGTGTGGTTGCCTCTTACATGGCCCCAACTGGGGACCTGATGTGCAACCTAGTCATGCGCCCTGGCGGGGAATCGAACCAATGACACTTGGTTCACAGGCCGACGCTCAATCCACTCAGCCACAGCAGCAAGGGTCAGGAAAAGGTTTTATAACCTTTTCAAAAACAAAAAATTAGAGACCACACAGATGAACATAGGATATGGTTAATTCCCCTTATGTTATAGGTTTAAATGTATTTTCACTGCAAACTGTATTCACAGAAATCAAGATTTCCTTTTTGAGCTCTGTGATTTTTGTCTTCTTCTTTTTTTTTTTTTTAAAAAGATTTGACTGACTTATTTTTAAAGAGAGGAGAAGGGGGAGAGAGGGAGGGAGTGAAACATCAATGTGTGGGTTGCCTCTTACGCACTCCTAACTGGGGACCTGGCCTGCAATCAAGTCATGTGTCCTGACTGGGAATCAGACTGGCGACCCTTCGGTTTGCAGGCCAGCGCTCAATCTACTGAGCTGCACCAGCCAGGGCAAGTCTTCTTTTTAAGGATAATAGACTATCATTGCATAGTCAAAATTTTGTTTGTTTGGATTCACAATACTATATATTATATTCAAACGAATAAAATAATATTTTCCCCTATAATGTACATTGTTCCCCCAAAAGGTTGTCTGTAAAATTAAGGTGTGTCTCATACTCCTGGGCATTTCACATGCCTACAAGCAAGGTATTCTACTGAAGCTGGTGAACAAACAGCCTCTGTATGCTCCCCAAAGGTCAAGAATTCTGAGCGTCTGATGTCAGCTTGTTAGGAGACTTCTACAGGAGTCCAGCAGGCCGCTGGGCCGTCCTGACTGGGATGCGTGGTCCTCTCTGCTGGCGCTCCAGCTTCCTTTGATGCTTTTACTTTCATCCTTTGAGCATCTCCACCTGCTACCCCAGGCCCCAGGACCCCAGCAATAGACATAAATGATCTTTTTGCTGCAGACCCGCACCCGGTTGGCTGTCCAGGGCCTTGACTACAGTGAAGATGGGTAACACAGCACACTAGCGTGGGGGGAGGAGGGCAGACTTTTTCTGAAAAGGGCCAGAAAGTAAATGTTTCAGTTGTGTGGGCTGTGCAGTCTCTCGTACCACATCTCCGTTCTGCTGCCATTGTGTGGCAGTAACCATGACAATACAGACATGAGTGGGGGCGTCGTGTGCCAGTGAAGCTTCCCAAACAAAAGAAATGGAATTCATATAATTTCTACGTGTCATGAAATATGATTTCTCCTTTGACTTTTTGCCACCACTTTAAGATGTGCAAATTGTTCTTAGCTTGCCATTGGTGTGAAAACAGGTAACAGGCTGGAACTGGCCCGTGGGCCAGGGTTTGCTGATTCTTGTGTTAGAGTGACCTTTTTATCACTCTAGCTGATGGCTATTCTTCCTATAACTGTAGAGAACTGGAATTAGGACTCTATTCTATCCAATTTTCTAAATAAACCACAGTTCATAAGTGGTTACACATGTTTCTTTTCACCTTGACCGGTGTGGCTCGGTTGGTTAGGTGTTGTCTTGCATAGCGAAAGGTTGCTGGTTCAATTCCTGGTCAGGACACATGCCCGGGTTGCAGGTTCAGTCCCCAATTGGGGCTCATATGAGAGGCAACTTATTCATATTTCTCTCTCACATCGATCTTTTTTTCTCTTTCTCTTCCTCCCTTCCCATCTCTATAAAAGTAAATAAAATCTTAAAAAATTTTTTTTTTCAATTCCAAACAGGCACATATTTATTTAGGTGTTTTGAACTGCTTGGCCAAATCAAATTTTTATTTCCTCAAAGAATTTGTTGATCTACTTAAAATTCTCTTTGAAAAGCGGCCTTGAGGATGTTTTATAAAAGTCCAATTTAGAACCATGGGGGCCTCACTCAGTCACCTCCAAATCCTTTTCTTTCCATGGCCACACCTCTGTCCATTTTCTTCTTTCTCCGTCCTAATTAGCTGACTATATAATTAAACGTTTCCTTATTTAGTGGTTTGAGCCCTCACTGACACTGTAATCACCCCGTGGCCCTCCTGTGGCCTCTCCTATTTCCTTTTGAGATGAAGTGCCCAGAAGTGAATAGCCGTCAAGGTCAAGCTGCCCGAATTTGTATTACATACGAGCACACCATTACCATGGTGTTCGCTTCTCCTTAATACAGACTAATAGCTCATTCTCCTTTGTGACCTCTAGTGAACCCTGAGCAGCCTCTTTGGGACTCTCTTTGTGATAATTTCAAGACTTTTTCCTTAGGAAGTTATAACTAATTCAGGGCCCATCAGTGATCATAAATAGTTTAAATTGCTCTTTCGAGTGAGAACTGCCTCCCGTGGGCCATTTAATTCACCAGGTGTCCCCCTGGCTGTGCTTGTCCCAGGATCAGCTGCTGTCCCTGCCCTTCTTACCTGGCTGTCCACAGCTCACTTTGGTCCAGTCGGGAGAGGTACAACTCTTGTCTGGGATGAGCTGGTGCTCTGCTGTTGATCCACCTAGCGATGTGTTAATGACGGATTTGATCAGATTGGAAGACTTTCAAGCCCAAGGAGGTTTTCTCTGGAGTATTTCTGAGAGGCCAAACTGCTAGGACTTGGTTTGTTTCTGTTCAGAAAAAAAACCACAATAAAAAAACAAGGATTTTACTTTACCTGAAACTTTCCCTGTTTTTCTGGTTTTATGGCTTTTAAGGGGTTTTATAATTCATCACTCTAGAGGACATCTAAGACAAGGCTCTGCCCAGTTGACTAGACTAAGCTTTTAGCTACCCTCAACTGGTAGTTGTTTAAATACATGAATTAAGCTGGTAAAATTTGGATATGGATTGTAACTAGATAATAATATTTTATCAGTGGTAATTCCCTGACTTTATTAACTGCCTCTGTGATTATGGGAGGGAAAATTCTTGTAGTTGGAAAATGCATACTTAAGGATTCAGGGTGAAGAGTTATATGTTGCCACCTTATTTCAAATGGTTCAGAAAAAATAATGCATATAATCATACATATATAAGCACACACATATATGTAGAAGAATAAAGCACATATAGCAAAATGTTAACAATGAATTAGGTGAATGAAGGGTGAATCTAGGTGAACAGGATATGGGAAGTCATTAGTAATATTTTTGCAGCTTTTCTGTTGGTTAGAAGTTCTTTGCAAATGAATAGCTTGATGAGGAAGGTGTCTCCCTTGTAACAGTAGCACGTGAGACACTTATAGACTGCTGGCCTGGCCCCGCTGTTCCCACAGCGCCTCGTATTTCTTGGATTTAGTCATCTGCCCTGGCCCCTGTCTGCTCCTGGTCTTCACGCCCCTGTTCCTGCTGCTCTGCCCCGTTTCAGTCAAGAATCATCAAACACGGGTTGAGCACCAGGATGTGGCAGGTAGGGACAGAAGGCTGGAGAGTGAACAGTCACTGACCCCATCCTCAAGCAGCAACAGCCCAACAGGGAAGGCAGATAGTCGAAGAATTCCAAAGGGCTGGAAAGGAGAAGTGAGGATGCTGAAGGAAGTGTGCTGTAGGGTCACATCCATTTGGGGGCTCAGCAGAGCTCTCCTGGGGAAGAGGTTTTTGAGCCACAGCTCTACAGTGAGGATTAGCTTGGCAAAGGGAGGGCGAAGGTGTGCTGTAGACAGAGGGACCAGTGTATGTTTGTGGCACTGAGGGCCGCGGAGGAGATGTTGAGAGAAGAAGACCAGCCTGGCTGGAGCAGACCAGGGGCAGGGGCAGAGCAGGTGGGAGAGGAAGGCAGGGTCTCATATTTTTCTTTATTCTGAGAGCCATGGGAAGGGCGTAGGCAGGAATGTCATGAATAGCTTTGCATTTTTGAAAACAAACAAACAAACAAACAAACAATCCTCTAGGTGCAATAGAGAAAATAAGTGGCAAAGAGCAAAAGTTTTGCTTTTCTGGACCAGCAAGCGGTTGTGCTGAGCTGATAGAGAGAACTGGGTTAATATCAGAGAGATGGAGGAGGAGGATTTGGCTTGATCCGTTCTGACATCCTTTTACCGAAAACTTTCTGTTTTTCCTTTTATTTTATAGAGCCGGTTGGAAAATACTGTTTGGTTTTTTTCTTTCCCAAAAAGCATTTACAAATATATCCATTTGCATGGCGTCAGTTAATTGCTTTGCTTATGTGTGCCTGAGATGAATATCGCTGGCACTAAGGCGATGGCTTATCTCATTCAATAAAATCATGCCAATTAGGAATTGGGACCTACCCATTGCGCGTGTTCTGGAAGCTTACAATGTGAAAGATAAAAGTTAATGTAGTCTTAAAACAGTCTATTGCACTTATGAAACTGCACATTGAACAATAGGGTTTATATTGGAAGATATTCATTTTGACAGGGAAGAGGCCATGCATTTTGCAATCACAATTCTGACAAATAAATGCCATTGTGCTTTTCCATGCCAAGGCTGATTTACAATTATAGTAAGATGCGTTTCTCTTTGATTTATGGCATCCTGTTAGCCATGGAATTATTTAGCAGAATCAGTCTGGCTTGATGTAAGATTTTCCTCTTCGCCTAGAAAAAATTTTTGCCTGAAGAAAAGATGACATTAATTTAAGAAGAGTGTAGTTATCATTGAGTTATCAAAATAAATCTGAGGCCATAAATCAATTCTACTGCATGGAGAACGCTAAATCGATAAGTCCAGAAAGACTTTATTGATTCCATGGCCATCACTCAAGCCTTCTTCATTAGATTCCTCAGCCATATGTTTAATTGGAATGATAATGCAGATAACTTTGGGTAAATCCACAAATCCTGACTTTGATATGGAGTTGTTCCAGGTAATGCAGACGATTTGGCCAGGCTGGCACTCCCCTTCAGATGCAGGAGTGTGTGTGTGGAAAGACTTGACATCTTCCTGTCTCCGTGAGCTTCTACTTTGGGCCTACGACAGTTCAATAGTTTTAAGTTTTTCCTTTTAAGTTTAATTAAAAAGAAAAATTGTATGGGCAAAGTGATCATAATATTAACTGAATGTTAAAAAATTACTGATGGTGAAAATCACCCTAATATACTGGCAACTATTATGCTGAATTTTCATATCATTTTCTGTGACTTGTCTCTCTCACTTAAAGATTATGAACAATTGAAGGCAAGGGTCTTTTATCTTAGTATCTCCTAGATCTTGTTTAAATAAATGAATATTTTTATCTAACTGTAACCAGAATTGTATCAGTTAGCTTTTATTGCATAACAACACCAACATTTAGTGGCTTAAGACCACTAACCCATTTCATCTGCTCATGAATCTGTGGGTCAGGTAGGTAGGTGTTCTTCTGTTCTTAGGTGGAACTGGGTAGTCTAGGATGGCTTCACTCACATGTCTGCTGGTTGACAGGATGACAACTGGGATGATGGCCACCTGTCTCTCATTATCCAGTAGGCAGTTCTCATGATGGCAGGAGAGGTCCCATCAGCAAGAGGGCAAGTAATTATCAAGTACCTGTGCCACATTTGCTAATAATCACTTCATCAGAGCCAGTTACATGCCAAGCCCATATCTGAGAGGTGGAGAATGGACTCTACATCTTGATGAGAGGAGTTGCAAAATATTGTGGCCATTTTTTTACAGTAGATGGCAGAAAGATGAATAAATTTGTATTAAGTGCTTTTCCCCTTCACTACTGATGCTTCCTCTTGCTACATTTTAAAAAAAGCTAATATTGAATAATTTACTATGTGCTAATTGCTTTAGATACATAAAACATTTACTCCTGAGATAACTCAAAAAGGCAGACAAAATTATTATCCCCATGTTACTAGTGAGCAAATGGAGGCTCAGAGACATTAACTAATTCACCCAAGGGCACACAGCTAGTAAGTGGGGGAGCAGAGATTTTAATCCTGATCTCGCTAGCTCTAGAGCCTTACTCTTAGCAAATTTCTCATGATAATTCCTGCTTCCCTCTTGTTGGGTGTTTAGATATTGATGCTTTTTTGAAGTTATAAGAAATAGCAGGAAGGTTTCCCAAGCTGTGTGTGAGACTGGCCCTCTGCTCCCATGCCTTCCTCACCCAAGGGCGATGTGGGCCTCATGGCCCAGCCACCTCACCTTCCATGCCTGCCAAATAAGACCCCTCTGACTTTGGTCAGTTTTGGTGTTTGCATTTCTCCTAAACCATGGAGGTAAAGGGGTAGCAAGATTCTGTCGAACTTAATGAAGGGTCTGGGCCCCATTCTGTGTAATTGCTCAGCCTCCTCCCCCTTCCCAGGCAGACTGAATACTGGCAGGGAGTCAAGAAGCACTCCACTGTGGTCCAGAAATGTTGTTGTTGTTGCCTCCTTATCGTGAAATTACGGGGTGTCCTCCTGCCTTCCCCGGCTGCCCATTCCCTGTGATTTCTCAGCGGCTGGAGCCAAGCTGATCAGATCACGGGCTCAGGGTGTGCACTGGAGGCCAGACCCGGCTCAGTAACCCCTCCACCCCCCAAACAGATGAAACGCAGAGCAAAACAATATAACTGCTTGGATACGATTGTTGGACTGGACAGATCGTACACGAGGATTAACACTGACATTTAGGAGGAACATTCAAAGAAACTTGGCTAGGAGCTTACCTGGGTTTCTTCATACCTTAACCATCATTTCAAGTAATTGGGCTAAAAAATAAGTATAAAGGAAAAACCACACTCTTTCTGTGTTTCTCATTTATTCTCACAGTACTACCACACTCACGACACTCCGACACCAGGCATGTGTGTTTTCCGCACATCCAGCAATTTCTGTGACAGCAGCTGGACCTCCTATAATTCAATTCAATTCTGACATTAGCCAGAGCTATTGTGGAAACCACAGGTTAAGGGCTTAGTCCCACAGGACTGCCCCACACTTTGGATGCCAATCACAAGCAGGAGGTCTCTAGGTTACCCACAACTTCTGTGCCACATGGAGGTCCCCCACCCCCCTCCTTGGATTTGATTATTTGCTAGAACAGCTCATAGAACTCAGGAAAACACACTTAATAGTTTATTATATAATACAGGGTACAGATGAATAGCCAGGTGCAGAGGTACATAGGGTGAAGTCTTAAAGGGACCCAAGGGCGGGAGTTTCTGTCCCCATGGAGTTGTGGTGCACCACCCACTTGACATGTGGATGTGTCCATCAACCTGGTAGTTCACCAAACTCTGTAATATAGGATCTTTATAGAGAGTTTATCACATAAGAACAACCAATCATTATTAACTCAGTCTTCAGCCCCTGTCCCCTTCTTGGAGACTGGTGTGAGGATAGGGCTGAACATTCCAAGCTTCTCATCACGGCTTTGTATTTCTGGTGACCAGACCCCACTCAGGAGCTACTCAGGAGCCCACCAAGAGCTGCCTCATTAGGATAAAAGAATCTCCTATTACCCAGGAAATTCCAAAGGATTTAGGAGTTCTGTGTCAAGAATTGGAATCAAAGACCAAATATAAAAGCTGTTCCCAGAGCTCTTATTACTTAAGAAATTACAAAGGTTTTAGGAATTCTGTGCCAGGAATTGGGGGCGTAGACCAATACATATTTTCTATTATTTCACAGTAGGCAACTTACCAAAGACCTAAAACCCATGTACAGGAATGTCTCAAATGCTCAGCTTCTCAAAAGAGTCCAGCCCCCACAGGTGTGTTTTTGGGTAGACTCCAGGGCTATACTGGAGCTGGCTCATACCAACTTGTTTGTCATACCAGCTGGTCATCAAATTTTCAGGAATTTTGTGAGTAAGCTGTTAAACACAGCTGTTATTAAAAATTGAATTATATAAACTTACAATTAAATTATATTAAAAGGTAGTAAATACTCAAAACTTTTCACTTCCTTCTTATTTTACATTTTACTCTTCTCTATGATCTTGAGGTTATTTGTATGTACTTTATCAGTATGGCAGAAATACTCTCTCATGGTGTGTTACTGTGCATTTCTTCCCAACTGCAGCCCATGACATCAGGTTGGTAGTGTGGAATCAGTCATGGTGGGGGTATTTACAGCCTGGACACCTGCAAATGCCACACATCAGGGCTTGGTTTTTTGTTTTGTTGGTTACCTTGACTTGAGAAAGTCATGGAGAAAATGTGAATAATGCCTATTAAACTTATGAAGTGCGTCATGTCTGTACCTGTTACATTGATTTGAGGAAATTCTAGTATTTGCAGCTATCATCTGATTCAGCAAGGAAGTCACCTGTGTTGTTGATGAGCAATTGGAGTTCTGATGTGGTTTTATTATTTTATGTTTTTTTTTTTACTTGTTAATATAAAGGAAAATATCAACCAGTATTCAACCATACTTATTAGTCAGTTGCAACTGCAGGTTTATATTAAACTTATATTAGTAGCATGTTTACATATGCACACATTTTCTTTTCTCCCCAATGAGAAGTTGTTAAACATTTGCCAGCATGCCATTGGCATGCTCCTACCACACTCTTACTGGTCACATGTAAGAATTTGGGGTTGATTTTCCTCTTCAATCTATAGGCATGAAAATGCCACCTTTCCTGTTATTCTTGGTCGGCTCGGTCACAGAGAGCCCTGCAAAGCATCAAAGTCAGCCAGCTGAGCAAGTCCGAGGGGAAAAAATGGCTTCCCGGCAATCTGAGGCCTTTCCTGGGAAGAATCACACTATAAGCAGCTTGAGGACAGAGTTAACCATTTTGGGGGCTCCTATAAGTGAACATCTTGTTCATCACAAAGGACCATTTATTTTATGACTATTGCATTTAGATCGATCAAAGTGACAATGACAAGCATTTATATGCTTTATTGTATACAAAGCATGCCCACATTTATTAGCTATTTCATACTTCTAAAGATTTCCCTGATTTTTAGCAAGTTGTGTGCAGCCAGAGAGGAGATATATTTATCACAGTTTGAGATGTTAGCTAGATCATTCCTCTCCAGGATGTATTGCCTCTCAGACATGGTATTGAAGGCCTTTGCTTGCTGTTTCCTATACTTGTTATTATACCCAATCTGCAGGGAATTCAGGGCAGGAAACAAAACTCCTTAAGGGGTTATTAACGGTTCAAGTGGAAAGAGTAATCCCACTCGCCAGAAGTAAGATGCAATTGTCTTTAAATCTGTTTCTGTCTATGGGATGTTGGTTAGAGAAAGGGACCCGGAGTACTTGGGGTGAATAGATGTAAATGTGAACATAACCAACTCCATCTCTGTGTCCTGGATTTCATTCTATTTTTAAGTTTCATGTTGTGACCTTTGACCAACCTCACTGTTCTTAGCAAGCATATCAAAACCTTCTAGTTGATGATTAGCTGTGTTCCTTAAAATGTAGCCATAAGTATTTTGGTTAGTAACACTGGAATGGCGTGACAACCAAGATAAATGTCAAACTGGTGATAGTATTGGTTATAAACAATCATCTACCACAAAACTAACAGGCGGGATGGCCTTGGGGCTACTGCATTCTTTGTTCCTTTGCCTTGTCAATCATTAGTACCTGAGTTAACTTATTAAAGAAGTCCAGTAACAAATGTTGGCTATTGCAAATAATGCTGCAATGAACATAGGGATGCATATATCTTTTTCAATTAGTGTTTTGGATTTCTTTGGCTAAATACTCAGAAATGGGATTGCTGGGTCACATGGTGATTCTATTTTTAATTTTTTGAGGCACCTCTACTCTGTTTTCCACAGTGGCTGCAGCAGTCTGCATTTCCACCAACAGTGCATGAGGGTTCCTTTTTCCTCACATCCTCACCAATGCTTGTTTGTTGATTCACTGATGATGGCCATTCTGACAGGTGTGAGGTGGCATCTCATTCTGGCTTTAATTTGTATTTTTCTGATGATTAGTGATGTTGTCTATTGTTCACTGACAGACAATGGGATAAAAATGATGTGGTGCGTATATACAGTGGATTATTACTTGGCTATGAAAAAGAATGGAATCTTACCATTTATGACAACATTAACGGACCTATAGAAAGACAGAGAAAGACAAATACCATGAGTTCATTTATATGTGGAAACTAATGAACAAAATAAATGAACAAACAAAACAAAAACTCATAGACACAGAGAGCAAACTGATGGTTGCTGGGTGGGAGGGAGGGAGGGGCCTGGGTGACAAAGGTGAAGATATTAAGAATTACAAATCGGCAGTTACAAAATAGTCACAGGGATGTAAAGTACAGGATGGGATTATAGTCTATAATATTGTAATAACTACATATGGTGCCAGGTGGCTACTAGAAATATTAGGGAGAACATGTTGTAAGTTATATAAATGTCTAATCACTATGCTGTACACCTGAAACTAATACAATATCGAATGTCAACTCTAATGGAAAAGTGAAAACAATTACAGTAACAGGGTCCGCAGCAGAGGATAATTTGCACAGAACTGCTGAGTTGTCTGTCTGCTCTGACCTTACATCTCTGTAAGTAAGTTGACCTATAATAAATTCCCTTATATTCGATAGCATTACCTGCATTGTGCTTTGTTCTGAAGCTACCTTCTGGTTATGGAGACCATTATACCTTTGTCCTACCTTCAGACAAAGGAGTAAAGAAAGGGTAGCAAACAGTGGCCTCTAGTATTATGGAGAGAGTTCCTATCCATTTTGTAAATACTGTGCCTGTTTTAGCTTTCCTCCCATGGTAAATTAGAAAAAATACATTGATATTATAATGATGGAAAACACCATCCAATCCAATTGTTTTCTTGTGATCAACATCATGGCAGTAAGTTTTTCTCTGGAAAGTTTTGCATAGAGAATGGTATGAATTAATACAAATGCATATGGTGACTCATTTGTGCTAGTTTGTGCTTGTTAACAATGATTAGGCGAGGCCTCTGCAGCACACAGGGCGTTGGCGGTGTGGCTGTTATCCAGTTAGCATGATTACTTTCCAGAGTTACGAGGGTGTCTCAGACCCCAAAATGGGCATTTGGGACTGAAAGAACTAATTTGATGTTCCCTGATGCTCACACTAAATCAGATTGTTATCAAATATTAACTCCACTTTATGCTGTGTGAGCTTGGATTGTCTACAGTAGCATCCCTGGCACACGTGGGAATGAAGAAATTCAATTTCAAAGGTAAACACAGTTAGAGTACAAAAATAGTTCAGAGGACAGCTTAGACATAGAACAAAGCTCAGCTAATTAGGGCTGACAAACACAACTGAAATTTGCAGAACTGAAGCAGTATTTTAGCCAGCCAAAGATTGCAAATATAATTTTTTCATCAAGATTTGCTTTTTTTCTCTTGTTATTGATTACTTTTGTGAAGGAGAGCGTATAGACATGTGTAGAAGACCGTGACGAGTTGAAATAGTTTTAGATAGTGTATCTTTGGCAGGTCTTCGTGTTCTGATTTAAGTGGGCACCATTGTGGGTTCTGAAATAGCTTCTATAACCAGTTTCATCACAGACCTAATCAGCCAACACACCATTCCCTGTAATTTGACTGAAAAGCGGTGAGACAGCAAGAACTTCAATTCTTAAAATGGATTTTGCAGCCAGCCAGCGTATGCTTATTAGAGATGCTCTTACACGCTCTTCACTCCAACCAGGACTAAATAAGCCCAGAGGTTTGAATCAAGGATGGAGCTGGGAGGGGCAAGGGAGAGGACCAGAACAAACTTCTGGGGGAAAACAGGTTAAAAAACTATTAGACAAGGCTTTGCTATCCTACAGAAGTTCTAGCCTCAAAATATCAAGAACTTGCAAAGTGAGTCTTTTTTTTTTTTCTGAGGATGGGCAAGAACACACAGTCTGGCCAGATTATAGTGAAATGAATCCTGCATTTCATGGTTGGAGACTTGGTTCCTGCAAACTCTTCTTCACTGTGTGACCTTCCACAAGACTCATAACCTCTCTGACACTTGGTCCCTTGTTTGAGTCTGTGTTGGCTTTCAGCCCTTGGCATTTTTATTTCTTATGGTAAAGCTTTCCACTTTTAAGATTAGGATGCCTTGAAGACTTTGCCCTCACATCAGGTTGTCTTAATTTTTATGCTTTAGAGGTTTAGCAAACATTATCATATTTAGAAACTATATTGGGGAACACTGGGAAGGCCTGATGTTTTTTGAAATGTATAAACCAAAATGTAAGCAAAGTACCATCCTTCGGGTAAGCCTTCAGTATTACAAACCAGTCCTCATTTTGATTGTGTATGCTAAGGCATTAAAAAAAAATAAAAGATAAAAAACCAGTGTATAAATTTTACCCAAGTGTCTGTCTTCTCCCATTGTATATATTAGGTATATTTTAGAGGTCGTGTTCCTCTAATATGTTACTTTTTGCATGTGCCTCTGTCAGCCTGTGGTACTCACCCCACTTGGCCTTCACTATTCTTCCCTCACCTTCATGCTATCTCTTGGGACTGCTTCTACCTCTTCCTGGTTCATTTTGTGCTGGGAACCACCCTCTTCCTTCATTCCTCCAGCGCACTGGTGACGAAGCCCAGGTAGAGCAGATACGCACTAAGTGTTTGGAGATATTAGAGTAGTTACGGTGCAGGACAAATTCAATTCAGACTGTTCTTAGAAATTTCTCCCCGAGCTCGTGGTGAGTTGATTGTGTGGTAATGAGTAAAGGATGACTAAATGGAACGTTTAACGGCTACCCTTTCTTCCCCTCCCCTTTAGTAGGTCTTGGGATTGGAACATTAGGACACAGATGGGGGAGGGCGTTTTCTAGCATGAAAAGGGAAGGGTGTGAGCGGCTCAGAGCAGGTTACCTTATTCACAGTTTGCCTGCAGAGGGCTCTGTTAGCAAATTTCCTCACTACAAGACCTTACAAAAAAATTTTTTTTCACTCCAACATCTGGTTAAGCCATGGGAAGTCTCCTTGATAACGTTGGCTTAATCCCAAAATTTTTCTCTGTTAACTGTCTTTAAAAAAAAAAATTATTTATTTGTTTGTTTACTTATTTACTTTTAGAGAGAGGGGAAAGGAGAAAGAGAGGGAGAGAAACATCACTGTGTGGTTGCTTCTCACTCGCGCCCCCAGTTGGGGACCTGACGTGCAACCTAGTCATGTGCCCTGACTGGGTAACGAACCAGTGACACTTGGCTTGCAGGTCTGTTAACTGTCTTACTGGTCTGTCTTTGTAAAAGCTCTTTGGGGGTGTTTAGCCACTTAGTGACAGATGTGGAGATTTTATAGTTTTCGTCGTCGGCAGCCGTCCGTCTCGAGAGACGATGGTGTAGCTTCTTAAGAGTCTATCTGCACCGCCGAGAATGGCTGTGCAGTCCGACTCGGGAGTGACACGGTATCTGTCTCCTCCCGTGTTGAATCGACATCTTGCGATGACGCTGGAGTGTCCTCTCCAGTGAAGCTGAAGCTACAGAGCCTGGGCAGGGTGATATGGAGGGTCTGCTGTTGCTCATGCAGCAGACCCCCCCTCTCTTCGCAGCTGAAGGGTCCAAGGGAAAGACGGAGTCAATACAGCTTGGCTTCAGGTGCGCCGCAGGAGTTGCCGGTGTTGACTACAACGTCAAACCGCCTTAGGGACTCCGGCTCCGGATTTTCTGTCGGGGTTTACTCCCTTAGCCTTTCCCCTGAAGAGGTATGCCGCAAGGCAGCGGAGGTTTTTTGGAGTCAGAGTTTTCCTTCTCTGATGTGCCCTGACTGGAAGATCGAACCAGCGACACTTAGCTCGCAGGCCGACGCTCAATCCACTGAGCCAAACCAGCCAGGGGGTTTATAGTTTTAGGCTCCTTGATTTTCTTGATTGGATAGAGACCCTTCTGTTCTCACTTATCTTACCCAACTTGTCCCCAGATCATGTTGAAATTCCTTGTTGCCACACCCCCTGGATCATAATGAAAAGGGAGATTAGCCTGATTATCAAGGCCCATCAGCTCAATGCTCTCAGTTAAATGACCCCCCCCCCCCCCCCCCCCCCCCGGGGAACCACAGAGCAGAGCTTTGCAGGGTTAGCTGGGTGTGTTGTTACAATGATTTCATTTAATAAACTTGCTGCCGGCCTCTTCATCCTCAGTCAAGTGTAAGCATGAGAATTCTCGTTAGCCGTGATTAGGCGACATTGATGGGTAACAACATTCTGTCATCCCACAGGATTCGTTTTCATTAAAAGTCTAAATTGAGTTAAAATTTTTTTTCTACAAGAGCCCCTGATTGAAGGTGACTTAACTGGGCTTTCATGAGGAAGACCTGTTGTCAGTAAACGGTTTCAATTGTGCAGTTTGACTTTGCATTTGCGTTTATGCTTGGGTCTATTTCCTGCAGGGTTTCTAACCCTTCAGCCTCCTCCTCTGCCTGACCTGTACTTGGGTCCTGCCCATCAAACTGGCTAGGTGCTCACATACATGCTGTTCTACTAAAGGCGCAGAGTCTTCCCCGGAGGGGATGGCGCTAGCAATTTTCTGTCTTCCCTCCCTTAGGGTCTGCAGGGGAGCCTGCTGGGTTCTTGGTAGTGTCCAGAGTTCTGGTTTTAGATTGGTGGCTTCTGACCTGACTTTGGGCTCCTTTCCTCCACTTGCCCCTTCCTTGGAGCACTGTCCTTGTGACCCCACACCTAACAGTGACAGGCATACAGTAGCGGTCCACGGATGTTTGAGGGATGAAGGAATGAGGGGCTGAGGATATCAGGTTCTAAATATATGATTATTACCTTTCCTTTAAAAATTCTTTTTAAAAAAATTATAGTTGGTCCATAATATTATATTAGTTTCAGGGATGTACAACACAGTGACTAGACATTTATACTCATATAACTTCTGAAGTGGTTCATAACGAGGTATATAAAACCTCACTTTATAAGGTATGTAACTGCCTCTCCTTTTCTGAGAGCTGTGTTCATCTGGGTCCTGGGGAAAGCAGACACAGAGACGGGATTAAACATGCAACAGTTTTATTAAGGGAAATGCCTCTTTGAGAGAAAATGGGGACAGACCTGGACAGTCTGGCAGGACTGTCACACTGGTGCAGGCCTGACCTGAGTGAAGGAGGGAGGGAGGGAAGGCTGGATAGTAACATCCTAGACTGCCATGCAGGCAAAGGAAGGCTCAGCAAGGATGCTGAGGAGTCGTTGAGTCAAGCCGGCCGCCAGCCTAGATATTGGCTTGCCTCGGCATTCCTGCCGTGCTCAGTCACTGGCTGGGAGCAGCCCCTGGGAAGTGTGGTCTTGGTGTGAAGATGGCACTAGATTTCCAAGCACAGCAGCTGGGGCCTCGGTGGATTCCACATCCTGGAATTGTAGGTCTGCGAGGCATGTTCCCATTGCTGCCAATGGCCAGAGCTAAGCCAAAAGCCACAGCCCACGACCTGCCTCTGGGTCTGCCTTCTGTTGAGCTGTGGGTGCTTCCCGTCCTGGGATGCTCTCCTGGAGGCCTCTCTGGTTCACTTCTGGGTGGTGTTGCCCATTGAGGCCATTCATTACTCAGGATCTGCCGTTGCTGTTGGCCTAGTCCCTCCACACCTTCCTGCCACTGACGGCACCCTGTTAACTCTGAGAAGGACACGTATCATTCTGTTGGTGAGATCCATGCCTCGGAGACCCTTTCTGGACCCCGATAACTGCTTTCTCCCTTCTCTTCCTCTGGCACCAGCTGAAGTGCTTGGTATCAGTTAGTTTTGTTTAAGATCCATTCTGTTTAGCTGGGGACACCCTTGGTCTCTAGGAAAACAAGAGTATCTAGGGTAGAAAAATCACCCCTCTGGCTCATGCTGTGGGAGCTGCAATGCTCCAGAAGTTTGTCTTCCTCTTGGGAAGATGTTTACGGCTGCTGTCACCCACTAGTTCCTGGGTTCCATTCTCTGATTACAGCTCTTTTCCTAAAGCATAGCTGAGGCCAGACTGCTATGTGACTCAGACATCAGCACAGGTTTGTTGGGGACGACAAAGGGGACCACACACAGAGAACTATTTATGACAGGTGGCCAGCTGTGGCTGCAGCTGGAGCAGCTCTGTCTTGCTGTCTCTCTTTGCAGCTCCCCGCTGGTGGCCCTAGTCAGAGACAATTCTTCCCCACCGCACAACTCGGGAGCACCCACAGAACCTCTGAATTACTCAGAGTTAAGCTTACTAGAGCAACATCGACAGGAGGAAGGTTGTCCCTGTCTCTTATTCAAGCCTATGTACTTAGCTTTAATGTCCTGTTCTGGGATCATTGGCTTCATGAAGGCCTCGTCCATTAAAGTGGAACGCACACAGCAGTGTGGTCTCACCCTGCGGTCAGACAAGTGAATCCAGTCAGAACACAAGTACCCAATGACCTACTACACAGACATTGCAGGAGACCTTCCGACCACAGCATCACGATCTCCTGTCCTGCCCTTCCTGGTGCTCACACTTCAGCCATCTGTTAAATGGAGATTACCTGGTTTTTGCGCCTAAAAATTCTGACTCAGGAGGTCTGAGATGCTCCACTGATGAGCCTAAAGTAGCAAATTGCTTTATGTAAAATGGGTACTTAGTTATATTTGCACAACTGAAACTTTACGTGAATGGGCTAGCATGTGAAGCAACAGAGCTAGGTTCTAATGTGAGAAAAATAATGGGGAGGTTTTCTACAATAATTTTCAAGGACTTCATGGAGAAGACTCATCTATTTCACTCTACATCCATTCTATAGAGAATTTTAAAAATGTACACCGTATGTGCAGCAGTATGCTCAACTGGAGAGTAAATCTGTATTTTCCCTAATTGCTAGTAAGAAAAGGTCGGAAAGATACCTTGGTTGTCTTAAGGGAGTAAATCTTTGAGTCCCTGAAAGTATGCCCCTGTAGACATTGAGAAAACTGATTGGTAGTTCCATTTTCCAGAAAAGGGGATGTGACCAGATGCTCTGGGACCAGGGTTTGGGAGGATGCTGTCCTAGAAGGAGGCTTAGGGAGGACAGGTGCCTGAGACTCTGGTTCCCTGAGGCAGTGAAAGCTCACCTGGTTCCTGCATTCTAGGTGTTGACATAAAAAACGCCCCAGCCTGTAGAGAATTTTTTTGAGTTTATCTGAGCCAAACTGACACCTGTCAGGAAGCAAAAGCTCAACTGATTGAGAAAATGCTCTGTAGAACGTCTGTTTTGCAGCTTCTTTTATATACTAGAATCCAAGGAGGAAACGTAAGGAAGGTTACAGGAAATCCATTGGCAGTAGGTTAAGGAAGGTGGGAGAAAGCAAAGTGGGGAGATCTCTGGGATTAGATAAAAGGGGAAACAAAGAGACACATACTCCTTTTTCATTGGTGGGTACAGGATGTTAATAATTAACACTCACAGCACAGAGAGATGGTTTGCGGGAACAAGATAACATAAGGGCTCTGTGGTCTTGTGCTCTGGAAGGGCGGTTATGTGCTGAGGGGTCTGGAAAAGGAGATTTCTCTGATGTTTCAAAGGTATGTTATCATAGATGCAAAAAGACAATAGACAGGCTCACTTAGGTAAATTCAAGATTGATCTTTGTCAAGGAAGCTACAAGCCTAGGACATGACTACCTGCCATGATCCGCTGTTAGTCAGAAATTTTTATGTTCAGACCATCCTATGTGGTTACTTCTGGTCTCTGAGTTTGCAGGGCCTCCTTACAGGCCTCCCCTATGCTTGTCAGGATTAGTAGGTGGCCCCTGTTTGGTCCACATGGGGCTGGCTTTCAGTCCAGGATGTGGGGGAGGATGGGAGCAGAGAGGAAGTGTTGTGATGATGGGCATCCTGCCGCCTGGCACTGTGTTCTTGGCTTGTCCCGTGCTCCCTGGGCTCCTTCACAGGTCCCTGCAGGCACTTACTTAGGGAGGGGGGCTCAAATGCTTATACTTGGGAGAAAGGATGAAGCAGGAGAGTACCCAATGGGGAAATGTGGGTGAGTCAGAAAGACTGGCCCTCTCCTTTACATAAAGCTTCACGGTGAGGTGGGGTTATCTGACAATGAGGGGTATTAGCCATTGAGATAAAGACCAAGGGGACTTTCTTAGGGGGTTTGAACATGGTAAAGGCCCATCTTTTGGGGGTGAATATTGTGTGGTCTTTCCTGGTGGTGAATAGGTGATGGGAGGCAGGAGATGGGAGATGAGCGGAAGGGCAGTCAAGGATACCAAAATAAGTTTGCCTCTCACACTGGGATTATCTGTTTACTCATCTGTTGAAATCTGATGAGTCTCATCATTGTTCCTGCTTTTTCTGATTTGCTAAGACTCCCCCAGGACACATTCAAAAAATACAGAAATCAGGTGCCTTATTCTTTATGCTTGGTTTTATGAAAATTAATTAGGGGAAAAATATATGCTGTGACTACACTTTTTATCCCACTGGGAGAGGAATCTGTAGCTCATTCTCTTGTGAATAGCACTCAATAGTTCTTCTTTGTGTAGTAAATGGTATTATAGCTGTGCTTGATCGTGATATTGCACGGAATTACAAGCCTGTTGAGTTCTGCATTTAAGCCCAGTTTGGGGGGGATGTGGAGCTTGGCTTTTTTCAGTCACATGGGATTAAATTTAACACTCAAGTTTGTTTAAAGCTGGTGTTGGCTGGTTAATGAGCATTCTGACCACCGGTGTGAAGAAAAATTAATCCCCTTCCATGTACTCAGCCAAGACACACTAGTCCTGTCAGACCAATGTTTGTGGAAAAGGACAGTGTCCTTCCTGAGGCAGGGCTTCTGCCGTGTTGTACTGGCTGCCAAAATATTTTGAATATTGCCTCAGATTTACATCTCTACCTTTTTCACAGGTAGGTAGGATTGCCAAACTGTAAGCCAAGGTATCTTGTCCAGCCTTGAAAACAAGTGCTAACCGACATGTCAAAAATTTATGGGCAACCGATGAAGTGCAATGGATTTGCACGGAGCTACCTCCAGGCTTCATCAGATGAGGCAACTGAGTACTGTTGAAATAATTGTTTTATTAATAGTCCATTAAACTTCTATCGGGCAGACTTCCAAAGTGGGATTGATCATACCTGGGACCACAGGTCAATAACATCCTTTACAGTAAGACTGTTTCTTCCTGGGGTCCAGTGTAGTGCATATGTTCATGTGGTCCACACATATTCTGGCCTCTGTGACTCTGTGATGGGTCGGCTTACTAGGTCAGCTCTTGAGCTGAACTTGTGCTTTGATGGAAGATTATGGAAGTTGATCTCTTTGTTCCCCTGGAGTCTGTAACTCTGAATGTTGCACTCTACACCGAATTTCTGAGACTACTACTCTGCCTAGAAGGGCTGAGAATTGCAAAGAAGACAGGAAAAGGTAAAAATCTTTGGGACTTATGCAATAGTAATAAAGTTAGAGATCGCACTTCTCTCAGCCAATTTTCCCAGGTCTTTGTGCACTCTTCCTGCCTAAGCAAAACCAGTCATATGTTGCAGGCTTGTCCTGACCTTCTATTCCAAACATATAATTATGATTTATAGTAATAATAATAATAAGTAGTTAATCACTGTCATGTATCGGAGCAATGGCCATGTGCCAAACCCAGGGCTAGTGGTTTGACATACAGTATTTTATTTACTTTTTAGAACAACACCTCTGGAAGTAGGAATTATTTCCCATTGCTTATAGATAAATAATGTCAGGCTCTGAGAGATTTAGTAATTTGCCCATTTACTTAGTCTAGCTCTTCCCAGCACCAAAGCCCACAGTTCATGCGTGACCTCCCAAGCTAACCCAATGCCCCTTCCCCTCAATGCATTTTCTAAAATGAGGTCTGGGTTAAGTGTTTTATGTGCTCCAAGTTTGTATGCAAAATTCATATTCCCCTTAAAATTCTGCAGTTATTCCTCCAGTCAAGGTTATCTTGAACACAAAAAGTTCTTCAAATATCTGGACTAAAGGGGGCCAAATATATGGTGATAGAAGATGATTCGACTTTGAGTGGTGGGCACACAATGCAACACACAGGTCATGTATCATAGAAATGTACACTTGAAATCTATATGATCTTATTAATCAATGTTACCCCAATAAATATAATAAAAAATATACAGATCACTTCTGTCACACATGGTACGTTCTGACCCTTGACAGCCTACGAGTGTTCCTCTCCTTGCATGAAAACAGCTCTATCTGACTTGTAATTAGAAGTGAAATGATTTGAAATTGCTTCCACAAGGCTCAGCGTTCAAAGAGCTTCCCGTTAAACCTAACTTCACATAAACAGATAATCAGAGGCTAGAGCCAGAGAGCACAATTCCTGCCTCCTAATTGGCATGAAGCAGGGACATGTGCTCTGCGTGAAGCCTGGGTCAGGTCGTTCCTCTTATCTGCTCCCTCCTGGAGTTGGGAGCGACTCATCCCGGATTACATAAAGACTTCACAGGGGCCTTGAAAAATGGGATGGAATAAACTTGAACAGAAAACTTAATTGGTTTGAATCCTTCCTAACCATCAGCAATTAATTTGGGGTTGATAGCTCATCTTATAAAATGAATGTTTCCTTTACAAAGGTAGAATTTCTTGCCTTGGTTGCAAGTCTGAAAATTTTCATTTAAAAGATTCCATCAGAACTGAACCTGATATCATTCTATCTATTCTTCTTATTTAAGATGAATTTTGAAGATTGGAGAATATGAAATACCACATTTAGTCCACAAGTTTTATCTTAATCTTCTCCGCCGTCTCCTCAACACATACACAGTCTTTATTATTATTATTAGTTTAAAATTCCCAAATTGGAAGGAGGTTGTGGGAGTGGGAAAATTGTACGAGCTATGGGGCCTGGGTCTGAAACTTGAAACTGTCATAGGTTTTTCGGAAAACCAGTTATTTTGAATGTACCTACAATCTAAGAGTCCCAAGATAGCTTTCTTCAGAAATTTTTGAGTTCTTCGGAAGGCTGATTAGCGCTGAAGGATTCCCTAAACAGGACCCAGTATGTGCTTGTGAGAGAGAGTAAATTTTTTTTTGAACTTTTGTCTCGGGTCCTAGGGAGCCCTACTCACACCATTTTTCTCTTTCCTCAGCAAGTCTAAATTTTATCCATTCTTTGTATGATGGTTAGGGGCCATATTTTCTTTATATATATATATATATTTTTTTTTTCCTGTCAAATCTGGTCTTTACTGATTTTATTAATTAATGTTAATAATTTTAATTTAATATTGGAATGAGTAGCTACTCATGTGAGGTATTAGTCTAGGTATGCTTTGTAGGGCTGCAAAGATGGACCAGATTTAAATCCTTTCCTGAACAATTTATAGTCCATTAGGAGAGAAGTCGAGTATGGCTGGGGATGCAGAGGGATACGAACGAACGGGCAGTTACTATATGGGGTGTTCGGGTAGAAAGTGATACAATGCAATAAAAGAGGATATGAGGAAGTGTCCCAGAGAACTCTCCCCTGTGAGGCGCGGAGAACCCTGAAAGGGTTTTTTCCAGTTGGAAGGCTCTTTGGAAAACATATGTTCACTTAAATCAGGGGAAATCTTGTGGGATTTTATTTCTGTTTCTTTCCTCATTGCTGGGAAGAGGGCTTTCATGGAGGATGGTGACAGCAGGTTTAAAATGGGGTGTGGAGTCTGGTGAGTCCCCTTTCCCTGTAGGAATGAAAGTGAAAAGCAGAAGCCCAGGGGTGCTTATGATTTTCAACTAAAGAGGATGTAAGAACCAGTAAGCAGGGACCAAGTCAGAAGAGGCTTGTGACAAGCTTCCTTAAGCCTGTGATTTGTCTCGCATTTATTATGTTTATTTCCCCTCCCCCAAGGTTTCCTTCTAGGGATTTAGGGATTGAGGGTAAAGCCCTTAAGTGAATGAGCTCAGCCTCCCTGTCTCTGTGGACAGGGAGAAAGCCAGGGGTGGGGGTGGGGCTGAAGAGATTGGGCCAGACAAAGAAGACCAGAGAAAGTGAGCAGGCAAGACCTGGGGCCAGGTGGACAGGAACTGTGACCTTGTTTTGACATAGGAATGCTTCTGGAGTCCTGGCACAAGCATGAGTGAGTGCCAGGGAGGTTCTGAGGACACAGGGCTACTCCTGGCTTGAGGGAGAAAGCCCAGTGGGCTCCATGGAGGAGGTTGAATGTTATTTGAGCCCTGAAAGACAGTACAGATCTAGGCACATCAGGTCTAAAAAGGATCAGTGTATGAGTCAAGACAGAAGGGCAGGAACAAACAAGTGAGGATATAAACAGGAAGTTTTGGGTTTGGTATTGTAAGGGACAAAGAAGCCAGTGACTCTCAAACCAGTAGGAGATAATTAACAGATGAATCATGGAAAAGGGGCGAGGAAATGACATTCCGAAGCTCCTCACACACATCTCTGGGATCAAAAGGAGGAAGATTGTCATCACCAAGCACAGAGAAACGGGAAGATGTAGCTAGATAACTTTGCAAATAAGTTGGAGATAGATCTATAACTAAATTACACTTAGTTAATCACACCCTTAGTTAAGTAGTTAATTGTGTTAGATTGTGAACCCAGATTAACCAGTAATGGAGAATGGGGGGAGAAGGAGAGAAGAGGGGGAACTAATTGTGTTAGGGAGGGGGAGCTAATCGCGTTAGTATAAAACCAGTTTACTTTGTCTACTTCGGGTGCGCATGCCTCTGGCTGGTTGTGCTTGGATCTGCAGACCTGTGAATAAACAAACGCTTCGCTTTGCTGCTGACGTCCTGTGTCCCGGTGTTTTATTCTGAGCATTTCTCACAGTTTGGCAAGAAGAGAAGGAGCGGGAGTAAGAGTAGAAAAGTGGGTAGGGGCCAGATCCTGGTAGTTAAAAAGACTGGGCAATAGGGGAGGGTCATTTGATGGCTGTATGAGGGTGTAGAACTGTGCTTTAGGAGGATTGACCCAGCAGCCACGTGGAAAATGCGGTTGGATGGGGAAAAGAAATCCGGACGCCAATGCTATAACGTAGGAGAGATTGAGGTAACGGGGTCTGTATCAGTCAGGGTTAATTTCACAGGGTTAGTGTCAGTAACTTCCACATTCACTTCTCTCCTTTGTAAAAGAAGTGGTGGTGAACAGTCAAGAACTGATGGGTAGCCTGTAGCTGTCAGAGATCTAGTCTTCTATGGTTCTTTGCTTGCCTTCCCTAGGGAGCTGCCATTGTTAGCAACATCCATCAGCAGCAAAAGAGAGAGAAGGTGTAGATGAGCTTTTTTTTTTTTTTTTAAGGGAAACTTCCCAGAAGTTTCACACAGCACTTTTCCTGACTTCTCATTGGCTAGAACTTTGCACATGGCCACACCTAATTGGAGAGGAGTCTGGAAAATGGAGTCTTTTAGCTGGGTGGCCACATGCCTGGTTAAAACGGAAGGTTCTTTTATTCAGGAGAAAGGGGAGAAGCAAGGTAGGGGAAGACAACTGGTAGACTCTGCCTCAGAGCCTGGATTCAAGTAGTGACAAAGAGAGTGAGGAGGAAGGGGGAATACGTGAGTCACTCAGGGACATAATGACTGGGCTTGACAACTGATTAGAAATGGCATGAAAATAAGAGAGATCTGGGGCCTGGGTAAAAGGAAGTGGTGGAAATGGTAGTTAATACATGCCAGACACTGTTCTAAGTGCTTTCGCGTGTATTTCACATTGGTGCCTCATAACAACTTCATGAGTTAGGTCCTAGTATGATTATCTCTATTTTGCAGATGAAGAAAATTGGGTGCGGGGAGGGTAAATTGTTTGCCCAAAATGATACTATCAGTAGCAGAACCAGAATTTGAGCACAGGCAGCTGGTTCCAGAACCTGTGTCCTAAACCACTATGCTTGTGGTGGCAAAGAATAGAGAGAGGAGACACAGAGGTACCAGCTTTGTGTGCTCATGCCATGTCTTCTATCCACATTGTGCCCCTCTTCCCTTGAGTATATTTAGCCTTTGCAGTGCTCAGTGGTAGAAGGTAAAGAAAATCTCTTGAGTTGATTTTTGCATGTGGGCTTGGAAGGACACTCAAAGTCCTGACAACCTGCCCCTACTTTTGGTCACTGACAATTTCAAGCTTTGGCCTGAAGTGGACACTGATCACTGTCAATGCCTTGTGGAACCTGAGGGGTGCATTCTGGGGCTTGCATTGCAGGAGGTTTTCCAGTTTGTGAGGAAGTAGATTGTCCAAAACCTATGTTACCAGGTCCAAATGGGGCAAGAGAAAAAGGGACAGCTAAAAGGGAAGCCCATGGGTCTCAGAGCCTTGAAAGCTTGCATGGGGAATCAGGAAGATGGACTCTGGACAAATTCAAAATGGGGAGCTCTTAATATAATTTCTGGCAGGTGGCAGTGGGCAGCTCTGCGCTCTAAGGACTTGGAGATATAGTTCTAGAAAGGACGGAAGGGATTTGTTTTGTGGCCAGCTATAACTTGAAAACAATATTCTCTGTTTGCCATTGCTGTTTTGCAGAAAGCATGATTGACGTCAAGTCTGTGCCAGGGCTAAAGACCAAAAATAATGTCTGCAGAGAGAAAGACAACTAACAAATTCCTTAATTAGGCTTGGATTCCTGTTTCTCCAGTCAATTGTAATCACTTGTTAGGGTTTCAGTCAGCTCTTTTGGCCTGCTGGGTGCAGCCATGGAGTTCAGACCATGAGGACCCAGTGATGGTGGATAAAAAGTAAGACAGACCTGGTTTCCCCTTCTGTAAAAATATTATCACAAAACTTATTTCTTGAGATTACGAGGATCCAAAGAATTAATATGTGAAGGTGTTGGCAAGTTGTCAAGTTTAGTTATTTATTGCATTAGTGATAATGGTGGGTATTAGTCATTAAAGCCTGCTAGAAAGTCATTCTGTACTTAAATTTCCTGCCTCATTGGATCCCACTGACTTCCATTTCTCACCAAGGTGCGTACTTCACTGACATCTGTAATCAAAGCTTGGAGATTTACTTGGGCACTAAAAAATTAATCATGACAAAATTCATAAAGTTCCTCATTTTTTCCCCCTGTTCATTGGGCATTAGCCAACATCACTGAGATGTGACCTCCTCATCTTACTCTGAATGGAATTTGTACTTAAATATATGTTTGGAAAATATCTTGTTGAAAGGCTGCAGTCAGTTGACTATGGGAAAAGTGCTTCCCTTGAACAAAAATCTCACACTGCAAAGAACCCCAATGTTTTGTTACATAGCACCTCTATTCTAGGTTCTTACTGAATACTTCCTCCTTCCAGTCCACGTCTTTTTCCTTTCCTTCAACCACGATTTAATTGCAAGAGATCAAACTCATCTGTAATTATTCTGTCCCAAAGATACAGACGGGAATAAGATGTATTTCCATCCTCAAGCAGGCTCACCATCTGGGACGGAAGACAAAATTAAAAATAAATATTTGTAATATGGTGAGACAAATGCCATTGAATAAATGTATTTGTGGTGCAGAGGTGGCATTTCAACAGGAAGAAAATGCATTTTGGCATTATCCCTGTCTAAATATGCAACCCCAGAAATCACCCATCACTCAGCAAAACTTACTCTCTTTGCTTGCTTATGTTAATGTAGCAATCCTTTTAATTTCAGAGGTTAGGAAATAATTTGAGTTTTTATTATTTCAGTCTCATTCTTCTTTCATCTCATTGTGCTTCTTAATCCCTAGTTTATATATTTATTATGCAAAACACATTAGATCACCCCTCTCACCTCCATTCTCTCCAGTGATCTTTGTATGTATTGCTTTTGTTTTTTCATTATAAATCTTTAATGTGCACAACTGTTTTCCTTTCTTTAAAATCCAACCTTGCCCCATCATATTAGCAAAAATTTGAAAGCTTGACAATACACTTGTTGGCAAGGCTCTAGGGAAACAGATATTTTCATAAATTGTTGGTGGAAATGAAAAATGGTACAATTCCTATGGAGGGAAATTTGGTAACATTAACAAAACTCTATGCATTTATCCTTTACCCAACAATCCAACTTCTAGGAATTTATCCTGATATGCTTCCAATAATAAAAAAATATAAATATGCAAGGTTACTCATTTATTAATATGAATGCTCGTATTTTTACTATTACATTTACATGCTATAAATGTTATACAAAACACAAGTATCCAGGTAATATTATTTGTAATCACAAAACCATTGGAAACTACCTCAATGTCGAGACACAGGAAACAAAAAACTATGGTACTCACACACAATGGAATACAATGCAGCTGTAAACAAGAATGAAGAAGATCTCCAGGAACTGATATGGAGTGATTTCTACATGATATGGTTAAGTGAAAATAGCAAAATGAATATAGAACATATATAGTGTGCACCTTTTGTATAAGAAAGAAGGAATTTCAGAATACATATATATTTGCTTATCTTTACAAATGAAATACGGGAAGGACAAATCAGGACACATTAAAGTTGTTTACCTATAAGAGGTCGTGCGAATAGGGCAGAAAACATACAGAGGGAATACTTCTCTGAATATATCTTTTTACATAGTTTTGTTAATGTTATAAATATTCAAAAGTAAAATTAATAAGGATGAGAAGGGGAAAAATCCACCCCTAAAACAAAGCAAACCGAAACAAATCACCAAATTGTATTTCAAATGAATACCATAACTACTGAAGAGTAAAAAAAGAAATGACTAATCCAAGTTACTTATGAACACAGCATTTGACTAGATACTCTCAGTCTTAGGTGGGGGAATGGTGGGGGGATTACACATAAATCTTTTTATCAGGCTTGTTTTTTGTAGTGGTAAGAAAAAGTGATTCTGAAGCAATTTTATATGTATTATAGGATTGAGCAAGCAAGTAAATGTATTGTTGTTTTTGGGAGCCAAGGTTCTTTCTAGGGGAAGAAGGGTTATAATTTGGAGTAGGGCAAGGCAAGAAAGAGCTCTATTGGGATAAATCAAAATTGGAGGTATCAGTGTGTACCCTGTTTCTATAATTATAGATGTCATTATGCATGTATATGTACGTGTGGGTGTATATCTGTATGTATATGTATAAATGTATATACATGCATCTATTATCTAGCTTTGTGTGCTAAAGAGCCAAGAAGCAATAACACCTCATTAGCACTGAGCACACTTAGTGCCAAGATCTTGGTCTCTAAAACCAACCTCCACTAAAAGGAATCAAGGCTCTTGGAAGAAACAGCTAATCCAGGGCTGGGACAGGGTAGTTTATGAGATGAGCCTGAAACATTTTGTTATGCTAGAAATTAAGAAAGTGCTCAAAAGGAGTTGGGAGCACATCATAAGGACACAGGAGCCAGTTTAAAAGGACTCCTACTGGTTAAATTTAAATATGAAAATAATTAAGTACAACAATGAATCATAAAACATTAAAAATAAGAATTCATGTGTCCTTACCAATAATAAGTGGCTATATTAATAATAAATACATGGGAAAAAAGGGAGGGTGCTTGCTTATAGTGAAATGCTAAAGGCCACTGGTAAGCTGGGAGAATGTTTTAAGGTTGGAAAATTAGCATTTTACAACCATTAAGGTAAAGATTAGATCAGGCAAGAATCATCAATGCTAAATGTAGGTGCAAATTTAGATAAGGAGCAGGATATTTGTATGGTGATAAAGTATCTCTTCCAAGAGAAAAATAGCAATCACACAGTGGATAAATGTGGCATCTTGACTGATTGATGACAATTTGCATCAGCAATGAGAACAGATGGACATCATGTGCCTCTAGATGTGACACCCTGAGAATGACACCTATGTAGTATTATGGCCAAGAATGTATTGAACCTGCACCATGAGAAAACATAAGACAAACTCAAAATGAGAAACCCTCTATAGAAAATTAGGACGATGGGAGCTCTATACGTAAAAACTATCATTCTCATGAATGACCAAGAAAGACTCTGGAAGTGTTCCAGATTAAAGGAGAAAGAGACATGACAGCTAAATGCAATCCCTGCCCCAGGCTGGATTCTATACTATAAGGACATGACTGTGTCAATTGACAAAAATTGGATATGGACAGATCAGATAAAAGCATTGTTTCAATGTTAAATTTACTAAAGATGATAATCATAAAATATAGTTCTGAAAGAGAATATCTCTATTCATATAAAATACAGTTGATGTATTTAGGGGTAAGTGGCCATGGTATATGTAACTTTCCTTAAAGTAATTCAAGGGAATATACAGTGAAGGGGGTGGAGAGAGAGGGACAAGGAGACAGAGAGAGAGAGAGAGAGAGAGAGAAAGAGAGAGAAGGAATTGGGCAAATTGTTAACAGTAGGTGAAATTTAGATAAAAGACAGTCAGGTGTTCTTGTACTATTTTTATTCTTGTAATTTTTCTCTAAGTTTAAAGTTATTTCCAAATAAAAAGTTAGAAATGTTGCAGGAACATTTATCTCCCCACTATTCTGTTTGTTAGTTTTGGGACCATGTTGATGTCTGACTACTTGTTATAATAGATAACATCAGTACCCTAGAAGAAAAAAACTTTTATTTTGGTAGTGAAGCTCTTTCTTTGCAAATGAAATCTTACCTGGAATGTCAAGCTGTAGAAGAGATGAAAGGTCTATTCTGATTTCTCGGGGGAGTAGTGGTCTACCTCACCTTCCACTCCCAGGTGGGCAGCCCTGAGGCACCTCCAGGGAATGGAGTTTGACAACCACTGTTCTCAATTATGCTGGGCGTGGTCCAACTGACCTTAGTAACCACTAAAGAAGTAACTATTGTGATTGGGTGAAAACTTTAGGATTACTTCAGAGTAGTTGACTTGGGTTTTTTGGACATGTCCTAATGGGTTCTTTCAGTGATAAATGACTAGTTCCTTTCCTGCCTCTCCATGAGGTTATTCTGTCCTTGGCCTGTGGTTCACACTTGACAGCTATGCAGCAACTAGGCCCTGCATGTCAACCCCAGTGTCTGACTGTTTCAAAGAAACAAGTTTTTTTTCCTGAAGAACTGAGTGTAGATAAGCCTCATGTAAATAGATCCATATTTGTTTGGGATTTGTTTTCAAATGGCTGTGGCGCCTCACAGATGGGACTTAGGTTTATTCAACCATCTGCTTCCTTTCTTTTTCTTTCAGGTAGTTAAGAGCCTTTAACATCTGCTGAAGAGGATCTTGGCATTTCAAGAAATCTTTGGCAAATCCTTTTGTAAAGTGACTTAGCACCCCTCCCCCCACCAAGTTAACTGCTCTGAAAAATTGTAATCCCCATATACTTCTATCTATTTTAAAACTCAAACCCAAGTCAGCAAAAATGTAAGCGTACATAACAAAATCATTTTGCTTAAGAAAATGTGGCCAAAATAGAAACATAGATACACAGACACAGAGAACAAACTGATAGTTGCCAGAGGGCATGGTGGTTGGGGGGCTGGGGGTAAAGGTGAAGAGATTAAGAGCTACAAATTGGTAGTTACAAAGAGTTATGGGGATGTAAAGTATTGGGTAGGGAGTAATAGTCAATAATAGTGTAATAACTAAGTGTGGGGCCAGGTGGATATTTGAAGTATCAGGGGGATCACTTTGTCAATTACGATTTACTATGCTGTACACCTAAAACGAATATAAAATAATATTAAAAGATGTGGCTATCTTAGTGATGAGCCTCAAGTCTCTGTAAGGCTTATGGCTGGACCGAGACCCTAATCGGTACCTGCCCTGTTGTTCTTTTCATAGGAAGACAAATCCCCGATAGGGTGAACTGCTGTGGAACGGCTCTTGGATTTTATCTCTTGTAATAATGTCTGTTGATTGGTAGTGACTTCCTGGAGTCCTATCTTGAGATGGATTTTGGGCGAAGCTATCCAGATGTATGCAACATATGTGGTTCTCCTGGAAATAAAGTAACTCTCAGGGGCCCTGGTTGGAAAGAACACATTTTCCCATCAGCCATGAGCACTGGTCTATTTTGTGTGCTTTCTGACTAAACAAGGAACCTTAGCTATGGATCCACAGATTAGACATGGGAGGAAACAGAGAATCCTTGCTGAAACTTTGAGGCATTCTTCCTGTACACATATGGCACCTAACACCACAAAGGAATCCTTAGTGGAAGGTATAGCAAAAGGCAGTGTTAAAAATCCCCTCTACTTTGTTTGGGTTCAGTTGGTTGGCACGCTCACCTTGACATTTTAGTATTCTAATCTTTCTTTTTAAGATTTCTGAACCCCACAATTTCTTGTATTCGTGCAACTCACTGATACTTCCTTGTAATTTAGGTGGCAAGAAAAACTGACCCTGGCAAAGCCCAACCTCTGTCAGAACCTTCCGCAATACTGCTGCGTCAGGAGCAGAACGGGATCGAGAGACAAGCCCTCTGGGAAGCTGTTTGATCCTCAGAGGTGGCTGGCGAATTCCCCTCCTTTGAATCCCACAGAACTTTGTACCTCTTTTAGGTGAGTTCTGTAGGGCTGCTTGACTGCTTTCCACCGAGATTCCCCTCATCCATCCCTCCCCATAAAATGATAAGAACCTTCCGATAAAGCCTTAATCTAGTGAGCATGTTTAAAGGGCAATTATTATGTCTTGCTTTTTTTTTTTTTTTTTTATTTCCCCACAGTTCCAGGTTATGTTGCAAATCATCCAAGACCCCAGTATATGTTTGCAAAGTGCATTGTTTCAAACAGATGTGTTTTGGGAATTATTTTTCAGGCTAAGACTAAAAAAGGCTGGCCGAGCAACATTAATCCAGGCAATTCCCGCTAGAGCAGTGCCTTCACCCCGCCACGCCTTTCCTCCCTTCCCCAGGGGTCTAGAGGAAGCTCCTTTTGGAAATTCTGCAGACACCTTCCAGAGGCTGGAACAGTGGGAGGTGTTCTCACTGGGAGGCAGGGTGTTAAAGGCAGAGCCCTCAGAAGGATTCAGTGTGTGTTGTATTATTCACAAACAGCCACAAGTAAGGGAGACTTTGTGTGAATGTTGTCATACTTCCCAAACACACATGCTTGAATTAGCCCGTGCGACCCTCCCTTCCTAAAGCAGACAACAGCTCGCCATTTACGTTCTCCTTTCAGACCCTGTTTACACCGACACTCGCCTGGGTGTGTGCTAACTTTGGGGCCAGACAAACACATGAGCCTGGAGGCAAAAATACCTTCTTGAAAGAAATTGTGGGTGGAAGTGGGTCCCCAAATAGGAGCAGGATAGGGGTGTGGAAATGAGAATGAGCGGTTTAAGCAACCCTAGTTAGGGTGAAGGAGGGTTCACATTACTATTTCAAAAATTGTATAAAATAAAATGACTCTTTTCTGCCTCATTTCCTCCTGCATCCTACCCCCTCCTTTGAGGAGTCTGGGAAGATCTTTCAAAAGAATTGAAACTAGAAAGAAAAAAGAAACATAAAAATACAAAAATGACATAGATAGATACACTTTATTCCTTGGATGAAAAAAATAGAAACATTAAAATGAAAGTTTCAGAGCATTTTCATGTGATTCTCCTTCAACATGTTATCTCAATTTTATTCTGTGCAAGTGACCATGGTTTGGGATATTTTGGAGCCAAGAGAGTAATTTTATTGTTTATGGGAGATGTAAAAAATAAACCTCAGGTATTTAGTAAGTTTTAATCTGGATGATGACTGAACGGGAGTAAGCAATGGGACCCTGAGTTCTGATGGATAATTTAGAACTCATGTACCAAACCACAGTCGTGCATCACACGTATGACAGTGGTAGACACATAGCCTAGGTGTGTCGCAGGCTCTACCACCTAGGCTTGTGTAAATATACCTGATGATGTTCGCCTAATGACAAAATTGCCTAGAGGTGCATTTCTGAGATCACATCCCTGTTAAGCTGTGCACGACTGTGTCCACGTTACACCCCTGCGGGTCCCCCGAAACCCACCTCCGGGCTGTTTTCCATTCACCGGGCTCCAAGCCTTAAACGTGCATGGCCTTCCCCGCTCAGGGTCACTCTGAGTGCTGCTCCCTCTGCGGGAAGGATGTCCCCTCCCGCCCCACTGCAGGTCTGGGCCTGCTCCGCCAGCTGCAATCTCACCTCCTCAGACAGGCCTTCCCTGATCACCCTCCCTGCAGTAACACAAATCTTCTTCTTCATCTTAGCCTCCTGTTTATATCCTTCAAAGTATTCGCAAAAATTTTTTGTTACTTTGTTAGCTTCCTAGTTCTTGGTTTCCCTGAAATGTAACCTCTTTGAAGACTGGGGCAGGTGTTTCCACTCACAAATACCTAGGGAATAAATGGACCTGTGAATGGTGGGAAGTCCCTAGATGGGGCAGGTGGGAACAAAACCCACAGTCAGGCTGGCACGCAGAGGGCTGCTGTCACTGGCCTTCCTGCCCTGCAGCTGGCTGAGCCAGCCGGGGGGTGCTGGGTGGAGAAACACCAAGAAAAGCTAAGCTTCTTTCGGTTCTGGGTGCACTCTTGGTACTTTGGTGGCGAGGTGAGGGGAGTCAGTCCAGGCCTGTGGACCCGAGGCTCCGTCTTTTCTGGCAAAAGGTGGGGATGTGGGTCATCGTTCCTACTTTTAATATTAGGACTACAGCTTGGAGTTTTTCCTGGAAAAATGTGACCTTTTAATAGCAGACATTCAGTAAGCCGTGAAGACCTTCCCAGCCAGACGTGGTGCTGGCCATGAAGCACAGGGGCTAAGGGAACAAGCCATCCAGTGTCCCCGGGAAAGGCCGACATGTAAACAGTTATAACCCAGAGTGACAAGAGCGACCGCTGAGGCAAGTGCGGGTGCTCTGTGGGGAGGGCGGAGGGGCCTCGGGGGTGTGTGGGAGTGATGGTGGGGGACTTCCAGAAGGGCCAGGCTCCGCTTGCTGCCTTCTTCCTCGTTCCTTAAAGGAGGATTTGGTGACCTCTGCTGGGAGATGAGACTTCCAGCCAGAGCCGAGCCTGCTTGGGCTAGGAGAGGGGAGATGGGCTCGGAACTCAGAGAACTTTCTAAGTAAAACCTTGGTTTTAGGAGATAAAGCTTGAAGGAGATTTGATAAAAGGTGGAGGGACTTGGACCCATAGCATCTGGAAAATACTTTATCAGCCAGGCCAGAGAGAGGAAAAGGCTGGAAGGGTAGGCATGGGGAAATGAGAGCAGGGAGTAGTTCACTCAACAGGTGATGGAAATGGAGGCCCAGCTAAGTGCGTTCACTTGGGCGAGGGTTTGGACGGAGCAGTTCCACTTGTAAGAATTTATTCTCAGGAACCAATCAGTTACACCTGCAAAGATCTCACCCCCTTCACTGAGGATACACACTGGGGTGGATTAAATAATTTATGGCATACCCAGAATATGATAAAATCATTAAAAATGATGGTGTCCTTTTATTCATATTGGGATGGGAAGACAATATTGAGAGATATTGTTAAATAAAAAAAATTATGAAACAATACTAAAAACATTCAAAGGTCACAGTGTGCGAAGATTATAAATAATGATTTATTTTTTTGCTTTATATTTAAAAAGAAATTATTTTTAGGGAGGGGGGAAAGGAGGAAGAAAGAGAGGAAGAGAAAAATCAGTTGGTTGCCTCTCACACGCCCCCAGCTGGGGACTGGCCCACAACCGAGGCATGTGCCCAGGCTGGGAATTGAACCAGAGACTTTCTGGTCTGTAGGCTGGCGCTCAATCACACATCAGCCAGGGCCGCATTATACTTTTATGTGTTTTCTTTTTCTACCCACAACAAGCAGGCATTACATTTACAACCAGGAAATCAGTAGTTATTTTTATGTTGAAAGGAAAGCGCCATAGGGTTTTTGCAGAGATGATTAGGGCTAGAATCGCCATTGCGGTAACGATTTTCCAAGGAGATTCTCCAGTAGGCAGGGGCTGCTGGATCTAGTGGTTTTGACTCTGGACAAAGAGATGAAACCTTCTTTTGGTTTGCTCCCCAATATTGACCTGGGGGGAGGTGGCTCCCCCTTTGATGCTCTAGAATAGGCATGGCATGAGGAGGCATCTTCTCTGGTGGTTCTCCAGGCTGGCTGCACATTAGCATCGGTAGGTAAGCTGAAAGTAATACCTGTGCTCAGGCCCCACCCTCCAGACCAATTAAAGCCAGATCTCTAGGGATGAGGGCCAGGTAAAGGGCCCAGGTGATGCTCTACTGAAGCCAGGGTTAACTCCCTCCAGATTAGAGGATAAGGAATGAAAAATAAACAGGGTCATAGATTTGGACCCGTGTTTTTAAGGCAGGCCAGACCTGTATGTCAATCTTGGAGAAAGGATGCTTTAGTCAAATACTTCCATACCTCCCTCTAGGAAAGTCTCAAAGCACATGAGCAAATAAAGGCCCTGGGAAGTCCCGCAGTAAAGAAATCTGATTTGTTTCACTTGGTTTTTTTCCGTTGCGTTGACGACGGACACCTTTGTCTTTGGTGATTGCAGTGGGCTGGCAGCAGCAGCCTGGAGTTCTTTCATGCCACATTGTTGGGCCACCCTGTGGGGACACTTCTCCACAATGACCCTAGGATGGAGTTCCCATTCTGGAATTTTGGGGTATGCCTATTGCTCAACTAGAGCCCTTGACCTGGGGCCGTGGGGAGGGGACACCCTGGCCACAGAGTCTGATGTATCCAGGAAAAATATGAGGCCCAGAGAGGTTATTGAGCCTTTGTCCCAATTACAGAGCTGGGCAGGAGTCTAGAAAGGACGTAAGATCCACTTTCTGCTCCTCAGTCAGAACCACCCTCCCTCCCCCCCACCATGTTAAAGGCCTTACCTCAGGCATTTGATGATCTTTGAACAAAGGCGCACTGCCATGATTAATGGGAAGTTCTGGCCTCTTTACCCCATTTTGCGTTTCTATATCCATCTGCCAAGAAGACACCCAGAGCTCTAAATATCACTGGGTTGTAGGGAATGTTTAGAACTGAAGAGCTGGTTTGACACAATTAAAAGCTTCCAGAAGGCTGTTATGTCCCCAATTATTTACTTAGTGATAGCAAGCTATTTAAATTTCATTATGGAGTAGAAAATTGGGAGATAAGAACAAAATATAGTCAGTCTGACTGTGAACTCAAACCGCCTGCTCCTTTGGTTTATAAAAGATAGCAGAAGCAGGACGCTCTATTCAAGGATCGTTTTGTTACACTGCATTCTCTTAAGTGGAATTGTTTCTTAATCTCTTTGAGGGCTGCTAATGGGCCATTTATGGGGGGAATTCCAAGGCAAAGTGAATCCAGACCAAATAGGGCTGCCGATTTAGGGAGGGGGGCCCCCCTGTGTTGAAGGTGGTTGGACAATGACTCAGTAACTCCCACCTTGAGTGAAATGAGGTTTACAGCTGTGAAGTCATAAAGGTCCCCCATCTCCAGGGCAAAGAAAACAATGTTCACATCTTCGTTTTCCTCAGTCCCTTTTATATGCATCACTTGGATTGTTGAACTGTTTCCTCCTCTTGCCCCAGTCCCCTTTCAAGATCATTCTCTATAGTAATTTTAACTATAACTCTTCCAATGATACAACTTTTCACTTTGTTCTTGTTATAGCAGATAGGAAGGGTGGGAGGGCATGGCAGGGCAAAGGACCTGGCCCAGGGGATTGTCAAAAGGGGCACTTAACTGATATTTACACACACACACACACACACACACACACCCCTATGTGTATATATACACATAAATGTATTTAAAATCGAGGAATAATTTACACATAGAAAATTCCATCTTTTAAGTGTGTAATTTTATGAATTTTGACAACTGAATACAGTTGTATAACTATCACCAAAATCAATATATACAGTGCTGGGAAAAAGTAGGCTTACTTTGCCCACCCCTGTATAAGAGTCCCATCACTCCAAAAAGCTTCCTTGTGCTTTTCTGTTGTTATTTCCTTCTTTCACCTCCAGCCCCTGGCAACCACTGCTCCGTTTCTTAATCTCCGTCGTTCTGCCTCTTCCAGAAAGTTCTAAGCATGGGATCCTACAATATGCAGTCTTCCGAATCTGGCTCTTTCACTTAATGTGATGCACTTGTGATTCCCCGTGCTGTTCCCTGTCAGCTGGTGCTGAGTAGTGTTCTGTTGTACGGGCAGATTCTAATTGGTTCCTCCGGTCGCCAGGTAAAGGACACTGGAGTGTTTCCAGTTCTTGGCAATTATAAATAAAGCTGCTATAAACATTCATGTATAGGTTTTGGTGTCGGTGTGTGTTTTCATTTCTTTTGAATACATACCTAAGAGTGGTATTTTTGGGTCATATGTATGACTTTATAAGGACTTCATGTTTAATTTTATCAGGCCTTCATATATTTAATTTTTAGAAATATGTTTTTGGTTTTAATTTGTTTTTAAGTTATAAAAGAGTATCACGCTGAGGTAATCTTTGGGGCTTATTTTTTCACTTAGTTTTATGTTGTTAACATTTATTCATATTGTGCTATCTGGCTGTGCATGTAATATTCTACCAAGTTAATATACCCTAGTTTATACATCCCCTTGCCTACTTATGGATATTTGGCTGTTTCCCGATTTTTTATTGTTTTGTTCTATTACTGGCATTCTTGTCTATGTCTCTTGTATTGGTTATCTATTGCTGTGTAACAATATTATCTAAAGCTTAATGGCTTAAAATAACACCCATTGATGATCTCCAGTTTCTGTGAGCTGAGCGTCTAGGTACGGCTTAGCTGGGTCTCCTGCTTCGAGTCCTCAGAAGACTGCAGTCAAGGAGCTATCTAGGGCTATGGGCTAACTTCAGGGCTGGACTGGGGAAGGGTTCTGGTAGTTGGCAGGACTCAGGTGCTTTCACCGAGAGCCTCAGGCTCTTGCTCGCCCTCAGCCTGGGGTCCCCCTGCATTCCCCTTCAGCACGGCTGCTGCATCAAAGCCAGCAAGGCAGTCTGCTTGTAATGACGAACAGTTCAATCTTGTGTAACATTATCACAGAAGTGACATCCCACCACCCTTGCCATGTCTGTTGGTTGGAAGTAATGTGGGTTCTCCAAGGGAGGAGATTTGTTAGGGACCTAAGTACCAGGAAGCTGGGATGGTGGGGGCCTCATTAGAGGGTGGCCCATGTGTACCACTTTCCCTTGGGTTTTATACCTGGGAGTGAAATTGCTAAATCCTAGGAAACTCTCCCTCTCCCTAACGCTGCTCTTTACTTAAAGGCTATCTTTTCTGGAATGAATAGACCTAAGTCAGCTTTCTTTTGGTTAATGTTTACCTAGTATGTCTTTTTCCATTCTTTTGCTTTCAAACTTTGTATAGCCTTCTGTTTGAAGTATGTCTTTTGTAAATAGCACATATCAGAATGAAAATAGAAATCTAATGTCTCAGCTTTAACTGGTGAGCTCAGTCCATCTACCTTTGTTATAATAGGTGACACATATGCACCTATTTTTATCATCTTAAGTTTTCAATTTGTGTCACTTTTACAATGCTTTCATCTTCCTTACTTTTATTTTTAATGATATATTTGTATCTCCCCAATTCTGCCTCAGGTGAAAATTTAGGATTTCCTGCTCTCCTTCATTCACCCCTATCATGTTGATACAACCCAGGCTTTTAACTCTGGATTGTTACAAATGTGATTTTTCTTTTCTTTGGTCTTAGCTTGCTTTTTTCCTTCCTAAACAATGAGAACATTTATCAAGGTATTGGATCATCCTTGTTCCACAAATCTCTTGCAGAAGTTCCTAGATCTTTCTCTCCAATAGAACTTCAACCAGAACTATTTATAATGCAAGTCTTTCTGCAGCATATTTTGTATGCTTGAGAATATTTTAATTTGGTTCTAATAGTGGAATGATAGTTTGCTTGAATGTAAAATATTAGATTTTAAATTCTATTTCTTTCACTTTGGTGAAAACATTACGCCATCTTTTTTTCTGTCTAATATTGCTGCTGCCAAGTTGATTCTGGTTCTTTTGTATGTGATCTGATCTTTCTATGATTGCTTTTAAATTCTTAAATTTCTATGATAGCTATTAAAATTCTTACATTTTATTATAATATATCTAGGTATGTGTTTTCCTGACTACATATGTATCTATATACTTCCTGATTATGACCCTGGCTGGTTTGGCTCAGTGGATTGAGCGTCGGCCTGCGAGCTAAGTGTCGCTGGTTCGATCTTCCAGTCAGGGCACATCAGAGAGGGAAAACTCTGACTCCAAAAAACCTCCGCTGCCTTGCGGCATACCTCTTCAGGGGAAAGGCTAAGGGAGTAAACCCCGACAGAAAATCCGGAGCCGGAGTCCCTAAGGCGGTTTGACGTTGTAGTCAATACCGGCAACTCCTGTGGCGCACCTGAAGCCAAGCTGTATTGACTCCGTCTTTCCCTTGGACCCTTCAGTTGCAAAGAGAGGTGGGGTCTGCTGCATGGGCAACAGCAGACCCTCCATATCACCCTGCCCAGGCTCTGTAGCTTCAGCTTCACTGGAGAGGACACTCCAGCGTCATCGCAAGATGTCGATTCAACACGGGAGGAGACAGATACCGTGTCACTCCCAAGTCGGACTGCACAGCCATTCTCGGCGGTGCAGATAGACTCTTAAGAAGCTACACCATCGTCTCTCGAGATGGATGGCTGCCGCCGCCGCCGCCGCCGACTTCCTGATTATATATGTAATATATAAATGCAGAAAAATTGAACTTCATTAATATTCTTAAATATTTCTTCCTCTCCATCTATGTTTTATCTTCCTTTTCTTTGCCTTTTTCTTTTATATTGTCTATTTCTTTGATTTTTTCTTTTCCTCCTTCTGAGCTAGTTCTCAGACTGGGTCTCCCAATTCTCGAATTTGTTCTTCAGCAGTATCAATTCTGCTCTCTCATTATATTTCTGTTTGATTCTTTTATATGTTTTCTCAATTGTTATTATTACTTCCTATATTCTTTCATGTATTTATCAGGCTGATTAAAAGGAGTTGGTCAATAATATATTTTGCTATTTCTGCTTCTATTGGAATCTGTCATCCAGGAGATTATTTTCATGTTGAAATAGTTGTGCTCCTCAAATATCCTGTTACTTTGTTTTGTGCCCTCATTTTCTGGCCCCAGGGCACCAGTCAGGGTGTGCACCTGGGGAAAGGCAGACCCCTAGTGAACTCACCTGGCAGTGGTAGATGAGCTCGAGTCCAGAGCTCTGACACCAGAAAATCACATTCAATTACTCCTTACCCCACAAAACGACCCTTCAGATTAGGGCTTCACCCTTGGTTTCCCAGAGAGAAGCAGACTCACAAGAGACTCACAATCAGTGGTTCTGAATCTTGGCTGCACATTGAAATCACTTGGGAAGTTTTTAGAGGTCCCGATGCCCACACCATGTTCCGGATCAATTTCATTGGAGTCCCTGGAGGAGGAATTTAAGCAGCAGTGCTTGTAAAGCTCCCAGGTGATTTGACTTTGCAGCCAAGATTGAGACCCTTTATCCAGGCTAGGTTGTAAGTCTCCAGCCCTGGGAGTTTGCAGGAGAAGGAATGTGAGAACAACTTCTAGACATCAGTTGGTTCCCTGGTTTTTCTGTTTCCTTTGAGGACATCTGCCTCAGTCAGATCTCTCTGTCTTGGCAGGAGGGGTGCAGGCTCTATTTGCTACAAGGTATTGGGGGGAATTGGGGCAAGTAGGTGTAGAATTCCATCAATTCTTCTTTTTTATATTCCCACAACCCTGCTGGGCTATGTCCTGTCTCAGGACAAAGCTGCCATTCCACAAACAACAGTATAAAACGACCTCTTCACAATGTTTCTTTCCTTTGCTGTTTTAGTTCTTAGGGGGTTGATAGGGATGGGGGAGTGGGGGCGGGGATCAGCAGGCATGCTCATTCAGCCTCTTGGCCTGCACTGGGGCTACCTAGGGTATGATCCATGAATGGGAAGTATTACATCATTTGGGAGCTTGTCATAAATGCAGAATCCCAGGTCCTGTCCTAGATCTACAGGTTCAGAATCTGTATTTGAACAAGATCCCCAAGTAATTTGCATGCATATGAAAATTTGAAAAGCACTGCTTGACACCCCATAGAAGCTGAAGAATACATTTAAATGGAATCAGGCACCTTTTTGACCCATTGCCTTAGAGTTTTGCTTCAGTTACGTTGTGCCTATAAAATGCTGATTTTGGTTCTTTGATTTGAGTTTTCTCTGCCCTAGGCCAGAATTCAGCAATACTGGATTTCCCTTCTATGCAGATGGATTTTAAAAATGGAATTCTTAGTTTAAGAAAAATAACGTTCTGGTAGCACCATCTACCTCTAGGTTGTAGCACTCATTGCTGTTCTAATTTTATATTTACTGCTATGAGTAGTTGGTTGGTGTGTGCCTCTTGCATGTTACTGTAAGCTCTAGAAGGACTAGGGAGGTTACTGACTTTCTTAGCCATTGGTTCCCTAATGCTCCGTACAATGCGAGCATACAGCTGGTGCTTAATATTAATCATACGAGAGAAGTCACATGAACACTTGTAGAGAGCTATTTAATTGATGGTTGTCTATTGAATATTAGTATTAATGATTACACGTGTAAATATTTTTTTTGTTAAGAAATATATCGTTTTGGGAATAGTGTTTTTTCTTCCATTATTACTATTTCTTGTCATTAATATTAAATCCAACTACTTGAATTTTTAGTCTTATGTTTGTTAAAAAAAAAACTGGCATTCAAATAAATGTTGACATTTAGTAGTTACTAATTTCTTAAATGTCTACATTTTTTTTTCATGCAACAAAACAAAACAAAAAATGTTGCCTTAAAGGACTTTCACATCTCTTTGGTATTCTTTGAAAAAAAAAACCAAATACCTTTATTATATGATATAGAAAAGCAAGGGGTGCAAGGGGCGTGGTTTGTGCTGAGAATGAATCCTATTTGAATTGTTGCTACTATTCTTCTTCTCTTCTTTACCACTTCAGTTTAGGCTCAGGATAGCAGCACAGCCAATTAAAATTAAGTTTATTCCTTCCCCTACTCGGTCTTCTCTGCCAGATTTCCAAAGAGGCGTTGATTGTGAAATAGTCTGTTTTCCCACCAAACTGAGAGAAGTGTGTACTGGCTTCTGTAAGACATATAAACGTGCGTTTAAATAAACACTTTATTTAATTTGAATGTTAAATTTTATCAGTCAAGAGAGAGCATGGGTTCCATTTTACTGAACACTGATGTCTTTTATAGTTATCGTTCCCAAAAGATATGATTCCCCTCAAATATAGCCTGTTTTATAGAATGCTGAATGGGATTCCAAGTCTGCTTTTGTGTGTCCCTCTTCTTTTCCTCCCCACAACAAGCCTGATTACATGTAAATAATAATTACATGGGCGGCAGCAGCAGACAATTAAAAAAGGTAGACTTTTCAAAGATCATGCCCAGCTTTTCCCTGGAAAACTTGAAATGAAGTTTTTGCTTTAAACTTGGCAGAGCTCAAGACCAAAGTGATGTCTATGACCAGGGAAAGTCTGACTAATAATTGAATACTATTAGAGAGCCAGTAGCTCAACACATGCTTTTCGCTTGTCAAAGGTGATGAAAGGTATGCAGGGAGGAAAATCAAGCCGCATAATGAGTGCTATGGAAATGATTTTGTTTTGAGCATTGCGGAGTTTTAACGCAACATAACTTCAAGTTTTTCATAAAACATTGAATTATAAAGTGTGGAGACTATTTTTGAAAGTGTTTATTGAATAATTCTTAAAATGTGCATTTGTTTAATGAACAAATGTATACCTTAAGTGAGATACTTGGGGGCTGTGCTTTATTTTATTCTAATTAGTAGTTCCTACATTTCAAAATTGACTGCAAATTCTTCATTTCATTAATGAACTATCCAAAAGAAAAAAAGAAAATAAAACAAATTACTGAGTTCCAAGTGAGAGCATTTCTTAATTTTTTAAGAGAATAGTTATTAAACACAATAAAAGCCAACCTGAATCTAATTTCCACACATCATTAAAGAATTCTTGAGCCACACACACAGTGACTCTTTGCTGAAGAATTTGTGAAAATTACTAGTGTGGAAAAAATGATGTGTTCAGGGAGGACATGGTCATGTCCTCCTCCCACTCTCTGCTCACTTTTTTCTTTGCAAAGTAGGGGAAAATCAGATGAAAAAACTAACTTTACCAGCAGAGGCCGCCCTTTCTCCTCTCTCGTTCCCGGCAACCGGCTTCTTAGCTGAGATTGCTTAGTCCAAGAAAATGCAGGCGTTCCCAGCTGGGAGCACAGCCAGAGGGCTGGTGGAACTATATTCACCATTCACACCTCTGTACCTTCTTATGTATGCACTGTTTAAACATCTACCTGGACTCTTAAATGAATAACTTGCATCCATAAAAGAAGGACCATTTGGTTACAAATAATAATCCTATTCTTTAATTGATCGACTTTATCCAGTGTTATTCATCACTTACTGGTTCCAGCTCAAATTCTGTCCAGTTCTCAGATTCATGGACCAAACAGTAGGTGGTCATAACCCCCTGGAGGTGACTGGCACAAGCCCTCAGAGAGAATCCCCTGGTGGGTTTCTGCAGGGAAAAGAGGAAGAATTAACTAGGATGTGGAAGTATTGAACAACGACTGAGTGGAGAGCCCAGTGCCAGGACTGGAGGATAAGCTAGGGAGGTATAAACTCCAGTCTCGGCTTCCGTTTGGGTTTTATTTTGGAAATAAAAGCATATATTTGTAGTTCATTCAAAGATTAACATTGGAGTACAGAATGACATTCTAGTGGATTGTTCATGAGTGTCCAGAGTGTGGGTCAGTCCATCACTATCATCTACAGAAGGTCAGGGGTGGTGAGTGATGGAATTGTCCCAGTCCTGTTACCTTGCACTAGAGGGTAGGGTAAGGGGAGACTCAGCACATGTCTGGCCAAATCCCAAAATGGATCTCAGGAATTTTTCTCTTCCTCTCTTCATCGGGAAATAAAAGGCACTTTCTTGGGGTCCTTGAGAAAGTTGGGCTTATTGGTTTTACAATGGTTGGTTCTTCCTCTTACTTTCCCTTTTTTTTTCTTTATCCTGTAAATCAAAGTTGTTGTTGGCATTTTAGAAGTTTAAAAACGCAGTGGGTTTGGGGGATTCCCTGTGGCTGCTGCCCTTCCCTTGGGCGCCAGGTGGCGCAGTCGCAGTGTGCGGTGGACGAGGCAGGGAGTGCTTCCTCCAGAACAGAAGCATGCTTGTCCCTTCTGGGAAGTGGGGTAGCCGAATGGCCATGGCAGTGGACTTCTATGAATGCATGTGAGGCCATGCATCCCAGAGAGGGAAATCTGCCTGTGTTCTTAACAGCATTCGCTGGGGTCCTCCTCTGTCTGGTCACTGGACCTTTGCCCCTCCGAGGTGGTTTTCTACTGGGTCACCGGCTACCTGCCTGCCCATCGTGTTTTGCAGAAGTGTGCTCGAGCCAGTTGGATAAATAGGTAGGAAACTTGCAAGCTGACTTTTAAATCATTGGTAGCTTGAAATCAGCCTTGGTGGGAATCTGTACAACAGGGAAATTGGCAAACACTGCAAATCAAGCCTGCCTCCTGCCAGTTTACGGGTCTTCCACAGCTCATATGCTCCTTCTGGTACCAACTGAAGCATACCCACACCACCTTATTTTAACAGTGACAAACTTTGGAATTGTTTTAATGCAAATATTTACTAGGACAACAAAAAAGAGAAAAATAGCCTCACTTCTCCTTCAAAAGCTATGGAACAAAAGATTTTTTTTATATCAAGTACAGATTTCTGCTCCTAATTTTCAACAGAGTTTGTTCAAAAGACAAGCAAGTTGTCCCAGCTTTCAGGCACAGCTTGATTCCTTTCTTTAAGCCCACACTAGACCAAATTTCCTTTTAAAATCCCCCAACTTTCTTCTTCCTGTGTCCTCTGGCTTCCTGAGGCCACTGTGCACCCATTGTCCTTGCATCAGACTCTTCACCAGTCCTTTCTGGAACAAGAAGCCATTTCAAACCCTCCTTGGGTTTGTTTGTGAGGGTCAAGGGTTATTTCCAACCTCTCCATGCATTATCCTCTCATTTCTTGACAGGCCAAATCTGGACTCCAAGTGATTGCTCCTGGACTTCTCTAAGGTGACATTCAGGAGAGAAAGTCACTCATTTACCACCTTCTTCCTCCAGATAGTGAGCACGGCTCCTACCCACTCTGAGAAAGGTACAGCTGTGTAGGTCTGAAGGCTGACGTTTAAAAAAAGGACATGGATTCTAGAACTTAAGGACTAGAGTTATTGTGAGGAGGTTGCCCCGCCCTTGCTGGGGACATTGTCATATATACTTCCATCAACCCAGTGCCTAGAAGGATTGTTTATCTCCATTTGTTGACTGACCCAGTTTATCCCCCTCCCTCAGGCAGAAACATGTTAATCTGCTCAGGCTGCCATAACAAGGGACAACAGACTGGGTGGCTCAAATAATAGATATTTATTTCTTAAGTCCAAGATCAGGGTGCTGGAAAATTAGATTTCTGGTGAGACCTCTCTTCCTGGCTTGTAGAAACACCTTCTCTCTGGGGTTTCTTTTTCTTCTTCTAAGAACATGAGTTCTATCAGATTAGGGCCCCATTTTTCTGACCATATTTAACCTTCATTACTTCCTTATACAGTAGTCCCTCACTATATTACGGTTCACTTATCACGGCCTCACTATATTGAGAGATTAAAAAAAATATTATATTTAATCATTTATTGCGGATTTTTCGCTATATCGTGGGATTTTGCGGTACTGTATACATATGTTATTAAAGTTATGTAGGTTTAGGAGTGTAGAATAAATGTAAGGTTCCTACTTCGTGGGGGATGAGGGGGACTGGAACGTCATACCCGCGATAAGTGATGGAATACTGTAAACCCTATCAGTCATATTGGGGTTAGGGCTTAAACATATGGATTTTTTTGGGGGAAGGGACACAATTCAGGTCATAACAAATGGGAGCTTATTGTGCTTTACAATGTTCACGGAAAAAAAGAAATGTCCTCACAATGTCCTTTAATTCCCTCTTTCGAGTTTAACGAGTCTTCAGGAAAGTCTTCCGCATGGCCTAAATCCTACTTGCAGCAGGATGAAGACTTTTTTGCTTCTGGCCTCTGTGTGGGGAGCGAATCCTAATTCTGTATATCTGTGGTTTGCATCTGTGTATCTACACTTATCCCTCAAAATGTCTCCACTCAAAATTAATTTTTATTCATTCAAATTTAAATAATAAACATGTGCAGTGACTTCAGAGGAGGCACATGTAGCCAAGTCAAACAAACAGTGGTGCGGCTTCACGACTCTCCGAAGTGAGAACTTTTATTCTTTAAAAACCCTAATAACACAGTCAGTTTGAATGTCACCATTACATTATCCCTTAGCCTTCTCTTCTTCTCTAATTAAGTCCTTCTGCAATTCCATTTGTTTTGCTAGCTGTCAAGGACATAAAATAAATCAGCGTGGAAGTCAGACAGCATGCCTGTTTAGTCCTCATTCCTATTTAGTTTTTTCCTTCATAAATTGAGGTTTTGTGCCTCTCTTGGCGGGAGAAGTTTTTCTTGCGTCTGTCAGGTACTTTTGCGTGGCTGGGAAGGGCTGCAGGAGCTGGCAAATGTTAATGGTGAGGGAGCAGCATTGGGAAAAGAAGCCCAAGCCTGAGCACAAGCCACTTTTCTGTGCATGTTTGCATTTAACAGGAAACTTCTGGAAGCAAGATGCTTGAATGCAAAGAATCTGAACCCCTGTGATGAGGCTTTCAGGCAGGTCTGTGAGAGATATTTTGTGGGGTGTGTGGGGACTTTCTTCAAATCACATCAGCTAGACAAGCATCTGCGTCTTCCCCACTTACCAGAGAGCTGGGGGTTGAGGAGGGGGGAGGCCTGAGACTCAGCCATGGAGAAGGGCTGGAGATACGATTGTGTTGGTGCCACAATCCATAGTCTCTGAATAGGTTCTACCATGTGCAGCCCCAGGTACACAAGCTTGACAGGAGCTGGACCTGGGCCACGTCAAGGGTGGGGCCGGCAGTTGGCATCCTAGGGTGTAGCCTCCCTTCCCCCAGTGGAATCCTGACTCCCAGGACTTCAGAGCTGGGAGGCACCTTAGCAGCCCAGAGAGTCTAAGCCTTTCATTTCACAGATGAAGTCACTGAGGCCCCGGAGGGCTCCACCCTCTTTCTGGGCTTGTCAGAGGCACTTAAGAAATACATGTTGACTTGACATGACCCACTGCGAATAGGCGTAACAAAACTCCACATGGCAGCTGGATTAGGCTGCTAGCAGCTGGGAATGATTCTCTCTCTGTTGGTTAAGCCTAAATAGTGAGGGAGTAGCAGTGGGGCATTGTGGGAAGTGTGGCTGGTCCAATCTGAATGGAGGTCAAAAGCCTCCCTCCGCAAGTAAACTTGAGTTTAATATGAGTGTCAGAGCTGGATGGGAATCTTATAAATCATTAATATCCCCCCCCCCCCCCCCCCCAGGTTATAGATGAATAAACTGAGGCCCAGAGAAGGGAACCGATTTGGCCGGGGAGTTGTTGGCAGAAGTGGGTTTTGTGCCCAGCACTCAGGCTTCCTGATTGATGTTCTCCTCGCTGTGCCCCGGAGCCTCTTGGCAGCATGTTGCAAATCTGAGACTGACTGTATTGTTCGGATGCAGAGACTCTGGGAAACATAATGGAAGGGAGGCCCAGGTAGGGCAGTGAGCACACAGACGCAGAGCGAGGCCTGGCCAAGCGCAGCCTGGGATTCTTTCCCTTAGCCATTTTGTGACTTGAGATGGAGTGACAGTTACTGTCCTACCAGTGAAATAGAACCGTATAAATTAAGCCTGCAATGACCTGTCTGCTGAAGGTGTGAACAAGGCTGATAAATCCCTGGGAGCTTAGGAAACATCTGCTCCTTACCTTGAAGGCAGAAATGTTACCATAAAGCAGAAAAAGCCAGGACTAGAATCTTTCACTTCCTCTGAAGGGATAAAGAGGCAGCCCAATCCTCAGATAAGCTCCACAGCTGAGGGAGAGTTTGTGAACCATTGGCTGGCTTCTCCTTTCTCCTTTATGAGGCTGGAAGTTTCCCACTTTGGCCATGCCTACCTCAGTTCTTCAGGACTCTAATGCAGCCATGGGAGGGACTCTTGATCTGGCCAAAGTACTTTCTGCTGAGCCCCAGGGGTGAATGGACGAATTCCAGTTCAAGGAGGAATGACAAGAAGCCACCAGGCAGAACAGGTACCAGGAGCTGGGATAGCTCACCAGGCCCAGGCCAGAATCCCTGGTTAGAGGTCAGGGTCTAAAGGAGGGTGTGGATTCTGGTGACGCAGAAGGGACAGGTAGCAACTAAGAGTTGAGGTCAAGAATCTTGGAGATCAGAACTGAATTGCTAATCTAATATCAGGAATCTTGAAATCAGAGGCATATGAAGAAGCACCATGATTTGGGCCTAATGTGTGGAATGCTGATTTCTAGCAAGGGAAAATGCTCTTAAGTGCAAAGATGGCAGGTGGTTACTAGAGGGGAGTGGGTGGGGGTAGGAAAGGGTAAAGGGGGGGTCAATATATGATATATCATAGAACTGTGCACTTGAAACCTATATAACCTTACTTACCAATGTCACCCCCATAAATTTAATTGAAGATGGTAAATAGGTGACATATTATTTGCCGATTCCAAATGAATGATGGTGGTCAGTTGAAGTGTGGTGTCTAGGAGGGTCATATCCCTGGCTAGGCTGAAGGGTGCTATGTCCATTAATGACATTTGCCATGGACAGGTCAAAGAAGACACTGTCTGGTGCCACGTCCTTTCCATTTCTACTTTAATCAATGGCCTCTCCTAATATTCCTTATTCTGCCTAACTCTGGTGTTGGCAGCGTATACCTATGAGCCCTGTCCATCCATAATCTTTTAGTATTTTGAACAGGTACTATGGTGTTGGTCCAAGTAATAAAACTGCCCTCTGTGGTGAAGTCCAAGACTTGTTCTCTTTATGTACTATTATGGTCAGCAGCAAATGGTATTGCATGTATGAAATCCTTTACATTGAAAACAATAGGGAGTTTCAAGACTTAGGGGCTGTGCTTGAACATAGACTACCATCTTTGCCCCTGTGGCCACGGGGCCCCCTCTCTTATGTTCTCTCAGAGGAGCCCAAGCAGCCTGAGAATGCAGTGGATGGTGATCAGTGAGGAAGCAAGGTGGTCTGTGTCATGCTTTTTACTTTACCCTAGGATAAACTTATTTTTCCAGATTGATAAGGAGAAGATATGTAATAAGCAGTTGGTAAGTGAAATGAACTCTGCTAGGCACAGCAGGCAAGTAGGACCTGGTCTCTGCCCTCCAAGAGCTTCTGCTCTAGGGAGTATACGTGGCAGCGAAGTGAGGAAGGAGGGTAGCAATAATTATTTAGTTCTCAGGCCCCTGATCCTGAAGTAGCTGGTGAGAAGGGCCAGTTCAGTGGACTGTTTAGTTCTTTTGGTCGTAGTGATATGGACATAGTTGTGTTTGGTTAGATTGGGGGTGGGGGTAGGGAGGGAAGATTTCATGTTTCTTTCATTTCTTCGCACACATGAGATTGATCAGAGTTGCGACTTTGGACTTTTTGGCGTTTCTGCAGGGATAGGTGTCAAAATCCACTCATCTAGGAAATAGTATATATAGAAGTAAGCACCTGGGATAGCACTTGGGTGTTTCTCTAATTGCTTCATACTATGACTTTGAACAAGTTACTTGATCTCTTTGAGTTTTTGTTTCTTCCTTTTTTTTAATCTGTAAGGGGGGTGGTAATAATGTCTACCTACCAACTAATAGTACTAAAGAATACTAACATGCATGAGTGTTCTATAAACCCCTATAAAAATGCAAGTGTTTATTATTATGATATTGAGCATTAATAATTGTTAGGTACAAAATATATAACTATTGCGTTGAAGTATGAAAAGTGGGGCCTCTTTTGAACAAGATATTCACTTGATATTTTATCCACCAATTAGAATTCATAGTCCCATTCTTCTTTTACACTTTCTGTTGACACCAAACTCCCAATCAATAATGAAAATATTGGAGCTGTTTTAACGAAGGTCGAGAATTTCCCGCATCCCCTTCCATGGGTTGGTTGCTCCATGGAGAGAAGGGGCTTGCATTTTCAGCTAGATGACCAAATGAAGGGCCTTATCTTGGTCCGAACACCGGAGCAGAGTTAACTGGCCCACAGAGGCCTAGGTCACTTGGTTAGATTTTGTTGACAAACTGAGTCAACTGGGCAAAGGCGTAGGTGACACAAACAAGATTGAGGTTGGTTGTCTGGAGCTTGCTTCACTCCAGCACCTGACTCTCTTTCCTGTAGCTTTGCCAGGACTCGGTTTTTGTTGCTAGCAGACATGAGATTAGGGAGTTTCCTGCAAGTTCTGTTTTGCTAGCTTGGGCAGAAGAAGGTATTGTCCCCTTTCAGTTCAAGGCTCTGCAATTTGGAGCAAGTGCATTTTGAGCTGAGAAGATTAAATGCTATGCTGGCAACTTGTTTTAGCTTTCAATTTCTATAGTTAGGAGAAAAAAAAAAAAGATTTCAAATGTCACCTGCTTTAATGATTAGCTCCAGTGAGGGAATCTATCTATAGTTATTTGTTTGAAAGCTTTAATCGGCTGAAGCCTCTATGTTTGATCATTAACAAAATGGTCTCCTCTTTTCTACCATGTTAATAATCTTGTTTAATAGTAATGTAGCTTTGATTTCTTCCTGGGCTAGGTTGCTATTTTTCTGGCACTGAGAAGTGTGGGTTTAAGATTTTGCCATATATGAGACATGGCAAAATTCCACGTTGGAACTCTCCAAGCTTGAACTATTCAAAAAGATGGGACTGGAAGGAATATTCTTGGCCCAGCTGTGGGAAGCAGTTTGTTTAGATCAAAACGAACCAAAGAGGTTGGCTTATGTAGAAACTTTATACCTGTCCCACATGTTTTAGACACTTCTGAAAAAACAAATAGCTCCATATTTGCAATTACAAGGTCAAGAAGTCACACATTGGCCCCGGTGCCAATTTAGCTAACTGAGTCCTCAAGCAGTCAGCACTGATGTTGTTAAGTAAGAGTATGTTTGGGCCACTTAACCAGCCTCCGCACCTGGAAAAAAAAAAAAAAATACAACAAGAAAGAAAGCAAAGTGAATTTGAAACCAGGGTGAGCTGTAGTGTTAGTGTTCAGATGCTGAGCTCCTGAGTGGTCTCTACATTCCAGATTTGGGGGCTATTTGAAAAGCATGCGTTTTAATGGGCAGAATCTCCTTAATCCATTTCTCAGGGGCAAGATTTAACACTGTGTCACACCCTGTATGGACCTGGATTTCTGGAATTATATTCTTGTGAAAAGTGTCTCATTGACGATGTCATCTTTTCCTTTCTCCTCTATCTTAAGCCAGCTGGTTCATCTCCTGAAATTCAATATGCTCCCCCTCTTTTTTTTCCAGATATGTCAGTGCACAAAAGAGGCTCATGAAAGGAAACAGCTGTACCCACACCAGCAGGAGTTGCTGCAGCTTCAGAGATGAGGCGTGCACCTGCATATAGCTGCTGCGGCTACAGAGATGAGGTGTGCACCTGCATGGAGTTGGGTGACGGGAGATTCGTCAGGGAAGGGAATATCATGGAACATCAGGACTCCGAAGCCAGAGGGATGGATGGCTCCGGGGTGGCAAATTGGATACCCCACTGCTCACCTGGAGGTCACGGGATCACAGCTGACTTGAATTAGTCAAAAGGATTCCACGATGAGGATTTTGTTGGTCGTTTATGAATGAAATGATTAGCTGGCTGTAACAGTTCCTAATAAACAGATTGTCCCTATCAATGACATTTATTCAGTGAGCCACGAACAAGTGGCATCTCTGTAGCCCTCATACAGGAGGGGGCAGGATTGTTGAAGATTCCTGTTAAGGCTGTGTCCTCATGTGGCAGTAAGTGAGCAGAGGAGTGACTTGATCTGACATGTTTTCACAGACTCACTCTGATGGCTCTGTTAGGGATAGACAGTAAGGGAGCAAGATACAATAATGGAGGTAAGAAATGATGTTGCTTAGAGTAGGGGGTATTGCTGGAAGTTGTGAGAAGAACAGGTTTTGGGGTGGGAGAATATCAAGATATCAGTATTGGTTATGTGTATTAGACATCCACATGGAGAGGATGGGTAGGCATTTGGACCTATGAGTCTGAAGTTCAGAGAGAGGATCTAGCTGGAGATACAATTCTGGGAATGGTCAGTGGGTAAGTGACACCCACTGGAATTGAAGGAGATCATTGGGGGAGGGGGCCATGCAGAGAAGAGACCTAAATGCCAAGCCCTGCATTCTTCAGTACGGGGAGGTAGAGGAGCACATGATGGAGAACAAGAAGGCATAGCCATGAGGTAGGAGAAAAACTGGAAGAGTGCAGTGGCCTGAGAACCAAGTAGGCATAGTGTTTCAAGGCAGAGGAAGGAAGCAGCCTTGCCCGATGGTAGGTAGGATGAGCACTGGGCATTGACAATTGGGTTTAGCCACATGGACCTTAATGGTGACTTTGATGAGCAATTTTGGTGGAGTGATGGAGAAACAATCATCCAATAGGAACAAGTATAAAAGAGAATGATAGGAGAGGATTTGGCAAAATGGTACTGGACAAGTCTTCACTTAATCTTAGCCAAAAGGTTGAGAAGCTATAGGACAATTCTTATAAGGAGTTTTATTACATCAGGGAGCAGAGAAATGGGGTAGTAATCAAAGGGAAAATAGAGTGAGAAGAGGTGGTTAGGTTTTTCTTTTTTTAAGATGGGAGAAATAACATGTCAATGAGGGGTAATCTAGTAGAGGAGAAAAATTTTGATGATATGAGAGAGAGAAGGGAGGGTTGTTGGAGCCGTGTCCTTGAGTGGAATCTACCATACAAGTGCAGGGACTGGCCTTCTAGAGGAGCAAGGATGGCCCACCCAGAATAAGAGGGGGAAGGCAGAATTTGTGGGAGCAGATGCTGGTGAGTGGGTAGAAGTGAATGTGGTAGTTCTTTTCTGAGTGCTTCTAGTTTCTCAGTGAGGTGGGGAGCAAGGTTAGCAGCTGAGAATGGGGGTGGGAGAGGAGGTGCTGAAGGCCAAGAGAGGGCAGTGTCATCTGGGAGGGTGACAGGGTGAGTGGAGGAGGGAATGAAGTGTGATGGCCAGGCAGCACGAGGACCTAGAGGAGATGAGGGAAATAAATCACAGTAAGACTAGTGGGTGTTGGCTGTATGATTTCCTCCAGCCACACTTAGCTGTGGGGTGCAATCTAGAGCAAGCCGAGAGTTGGATTTCAGGGGTTTCCAATGGAGTTCGGTAAAGCAAGAGAGAGGCAACCTGTGGGTTTCTCTTCTTTTCCAATAAAAAACAAAACAAAACTGGCTATGGACTTACTAAATGACTTAACAAAATATTAGTGGGCTGTGACCTATAGTTTGAAAATCACTGATCTGAACGGCATACTTATTTTTTTTTTCCTACTTGACTTCTTAATATAGAGATATATAGTCTCAGCAAGGGTTTCTCTGAAAACCCACCAGGCGTTTGTTGAGCACTCTTGAGTTACCTAACATAGTTTTCAGTGCTGTGAGGGGAGACGGAAGAGGAGTAAAACGTAGTTCCTGCCTTTACGATGATGAATTGGTGAGGTTGTGAGTCCCGCAGGGGTTGGTAGACACCTGAGTGGCCCGTTTCTCATTAAGCACCTGGGTCAGATTTTACTACTCAAAGCAGGTGCCCGAACAGCATTGATGTCCACCTCAGTGTCAATCTGAGAACACCTGTTCTGCACATGTGACCTTAGGACTCTCACCTCCTTTAACTTGAGCAGTAAACTCTATTAATGCATCCTAAGATAATATCAACCTTATAGGCAACCTTGGAAAACCGCTGGTTCATGTTAAACTTACGGTCAAACTCTACCCTCTGAGACTTAAAAAATTTTTTTAGTTTTCATCAGTTTTTTATTATATAGTTAATTTTTAAGGAGGGAGGAGATAGTGTGGGATAAACAAAATGCCCTTCTATTGGAGGTTGGTGACTGTGTGTTTTGGAGCTGAAGATACATATTTGCTGAGTGGGGATAAAGTCAGGGTGCTGATTCTCTCTAATTTTGGTTCATCTTAGAACATATGGCCCTGCAGGAAACGGTTTGTAAGAGTGCTTGAACCAAAGGGTAAAATGCTTAATTCCTTCATCTTTTTATTCTATTTTTGGTGTTTGATTCGAAGGGGGAAATGAGTTAGGACAGAGATGGTATATTCTACTCACCTCCTAATTATATATTTTAATTCAATATAAAAGGCGTTCATTTCTCTCTGCGACATTCAGTGTTTATGATTCCAGACATGGCATTTGCATTCTGTTTATGGGTTGGATGCTTTGTGCTAACATACTTGCCACAGATGCAGTTGGGCTTGCCTTTCCAGGCAACAGTTAAACCAGCAGGAGACCACTTGTGTGCAATTTGTTGAAATGAAATCTACATTTTGGGATTAGATTACTTAGTAGTATCATTTTGTGTTGAGTCGACTTTGTGGGTGGTCTCCAATAAACCCTGTGCGTACAGCAAGTGTCAGCCCTGATGATCTCCAAGCAAGCTTGTAATGGCCGCGCAGCTTGGTATTTACAAGGAAAACCCAGCTTCCTTAACTTTTAATTCAGGGAATGCAGGGGCATGAATGAACCTCCACAGAAGGGTGACAGAAGCCCATTGTGGGGTCCTTCTTGAAGGTGACTGAACTATCTGTCCTCTCTGGAGATCAGGATAATAGCCACAAATGTCACTTGGGCCTCACCAATTAGGACATTGCCTTTAACAATGTCAATATCCAAGGACTAAAGGGTTAGTTGAGGAGGACAGATCAGGGGAATGAATTGTGTGGTTGGCTGAAACATGAATAATATATACAGCAAGTAATAAACAATATTCTAGGACCGCCCCCATGTCATTGTGGGGGTAGCAATTCTCCAGGGCAGTGGTTCATAACACAAGGGTGATTTGACCCTCTGGGGGATATTTGTCAACGTCTGAAGATTTTTTTGTTGTCACAACTAGGATGGTGCTACTACATCCAGTGGGTAGAGGCCAGGGATGTTGCTACCCATCCTGCAATGCACAGAGTAGCCTCTCCTTCTCCTTCAACGAAGAATTATTACCCAAAATGTAAGTACTGTAGTGCTGAGGTTGAGAGCCTCTGCTCCGGGTACTGGAACACGGGGATAATGCACTCTTGTCCTTCCTAATCTTCTTCTCCTTTTCCTCAACATCCTCTGATCCACTTGGACTCCTCCTCTGTCCCTGCTTGACTGGAACTCCCACAGTTCTGGAGTTAAAAGGTTATAGAGTCACACAGTATATAGAAAGTATCTGCTTTGGAGCTGGACAGATCTGGGTTACATCCCAGCTAAATGCCTTCAGCTTGGATGACTTCAGGGGAAAATTACTTAATCTTTCTAAGCCTTCATTTAAAAAATCTGAAACAATGGGGACTTCAGTTCTTACCTTACTGGGTGGTAGGTATTAAGGGTTAAATTTATATAAATTTCTTAGCACTTGGTCTTCTGCTAGGCAGTAGATACTTCACTTTTATCATTGCACATTCGCTTGTAAGTACTGAAGTTCAGTTTCTCCACATTTAAACATTATCTCAGCAACTTCTTTTTATTGTGGACAATTTACAAAATAGATAAGCCAGAAGAAAAATTAAATCACCTGTATTCTAATGCCGTAGAGATAAATACTGCTAATGCTTTTGTGTATGTATTTCCTTTCTCTCTCTCTCTCTCTCTCTCTCTCTCTCTCTCTCTATTGGTTCATACTGTGCATACTATTTAGTGACTGGCTTTTTAGACTTAATGATGTATGAGGAACATCTTTCCATGTCAATACGTATAGATCTTCATTATCATTAAAAAAAACTGCCTAGTGTTTCATCGTATTGATGAACCATGATTTAGTCAATCAATCCCTTATATTCTTTGATGTTTAGATCATTAAGGATAGTCTTCAAAGCCCAAAGAAAGTCTTGTGTAGGTTTTACAGAGTTCATGGTTTGCAGGTCTAGAAAGCCAATTCTTTCTGTGCCGACTTGCTGCTTTATGGGCATCCCCAGATAGTTCGTTCAGAAGGACAGGTCTCTGCACAGGATACAGAGCATCACATAATGGTTCCAAGCTCAGGCTCTGGAGTCAGGTTGCCCAGGTTCAAATCCCAGATTTCCTGCTTGGGTACATAACCTCGCCTACCTGAGCATCAGTTTCCACATCTGTAAAATGGTGACACCAATTGTGTCTGCATCAGAGAGTTGTTTTGAGAATTACATAGCGTACTTGAATCAGGCAGGAAGGAATAACCAACAAGCTGAATGCTTCCTGGAAGACTTTATCCCATTACTCAGAAGTGCATGCTGCTCAGTGTAAATTATTATCTAACACTATCAAGTGTCTTCCTACCCAGGAGCAGCTGCAGTTGGAGTTTAAAGATCTCCACTTGCTGCCTTTCTGGGGCTTTGGGTTTTAACTGCTGTGTATTAGTTTCCTATTGCCGCTCTAACAAATAACCACAAATGTAGTGGCTTAATGCAACACAAATTTATTACCTTAAAGTTCTGGAGGTCAGAAGTCTATAATCAAACCCTGGACTGGATGGCTTCACAGGAGAATTTTACCAAACATTCAAAGAAAAACTAACTCCTATCCTTCTCAAACTATTCCAAAAAATTCAATAAGAGGGAAGACTCCCAAACTCTTTTTAGAAGGCCAGTATTATCCTAATTCCAAAACCAGGTAAAGACACAACAAATAAGGAAAACTGTAAGCCAATATCTCTGATGAATATAGATGCAAAAATCCTCAACAAAATATTGGCAATTCGGATCCAGCAACACATTAAAAAGATCATACTCCATGATCAGGTGGGATTCATCCCAGTGATGCAGGTTTGGTACAATATTCACAAATCAATAAATGTAGTACATCACATAAACAAAATGAAGGACAAAATCACATGATCATATCAGTAGATGCTGAAAAAAACATTTGATAATGTCCAGCACCCATTTATGATAAAACACTTAGCAAAGTGGGAATAGAGGGATCATCGTCGTCGGCAGCCGTCCGTCTCGAGAGACGATGGTGTAGCTTCTTAAGAGTCTATCTGCACCACCGAGAATGGCTGTGCAGTCCAACTCGGGAGTGACACGGTATCTGTCTCCTCCCGTGTTGAATCAACATCTTGCGATGACGCTGGAGTGTCCTCTCCAGTGAAGCTGAAGCTACAGAGCCTGGGCAGGGTGATATGGAGGGTCTGCTGTTGCCCATGCAGCAGACCCCCCCTCTCTTCGCAGCTGAAGGGTCCAAGGGAAAGACGGAGTCAATACAGCTTGGTTTCAGGTGCGCCGCAGGAGTTGCCGGTGTTGACTACAACGTCAAAGCGCCTTAGGGACTCCGGCTCCGGATTTTCTGTTGGGGTTTACTCCCTTAGCCTTTCCCCTGAAGAGGTATGCCGCAAGGCAGCGGAGGTTTTTTGGAGTCAGAGTTTTCCTTCTCTGAGAGGGATCATACCTCAACATAATAAAGGCTGTATATGAGAAACCTACTGCTAACACCGTACTTAATGGGCAAAAACTAAAATCTTTCCTCTGAAGATCAGGAACAAGACAGGGTGTCTGCTTTCCTTGCTCTTATTTAACATAGTCCTGGAGGTTCTAGCTACAGTGATCAGATAAGAAAAAGAAATAAAAGGCATCCAAGTTGGGAAGGAGGAAGTAAAACTGTCATTATCTGAAGATGATGAGATAGTGTACACAGAAAACACCAAAGTCTCCACCAAAAAACTGCTTGACTTAACAAGTGAATTTGGTAAAATAGTTGGATTCAAAGTCAATATTCAGAAATTGATGGCATTTTTGTATATTAACAATGAACTATCAGAAAGAGAAACTAGGGGAAAATCCCATTTACTATAGCAACAAGATAAATAAAGTACCTAGGAATAAATTTAACTAAGGAGGCAAAAGACTCATACTCAGAAAACTATACAACACTGAAGAAAAAAACTGAGTAAGATACAAATACATGGAAGCATAATACCATGTTCATCAACTGGAAGAATTAACATAATTAAAATGACTATACTACCCAAAGCAATCTATAGATTCAATGCAATTCCTATTAAAATACCAATGACATATTTCACAGATCTAGAATAAATATTTCAAAAGTTTATATGGAACAAAAACTAACAAGAAAAGATCCTGAATAGCTTCAGCAATCTTGAGAAAGAAGAACAAAGTAGGAGGGATCACAATACTTGATATCAAACTATACTCCAAGGTCACTGTAAGCAAAACAGTCTAGTACTGGCATAAGAATAGATACATAGATCAATGGTACAGAATAGAGAGCCCAGAAATAAGCCCATGTCTCTATGGTACATTAATATTTGACAAAGGGGGCATGAACATACATTGGATTAAAAATAGCCTCTTCAATAAATGGTGTTGGGAGAACTGGACTGGTACGTGCAATAAAAAAAAAAAAAAAAAAAAAAAAAAAAAAAGAAGGTAGACCATCAGCTTACACCATACACCAGAATAGACTCAAAATGGATAAAAGACTTAAATATAAATTGTGATACCACAAAAATCCTAGAGGAAAACATAAGCAGTAAAATTTTAGATGTCCCACGTAGCAATACTTTTGTTGATATATCTCTAGGTCAAGGGAAATAAAGGAAAAACAAATAAATGGTACTATATCAAATTAAAAAGCTTCTGCATGGCTAAAGAAATCATCATCAAAATGAAAAAAGAACTGGCCATATGGGAGAACATATGTGCCAATGATACACTGGACAAGGGTTTATTCTCCAAAATATATATAGAACTCATCCAACTCAACACCAGGAAGACAATCCAATTAAAAAATGGGCAAAGGACCATTTTCCAAGGAAGACATACAGGTGACCCACAGACATATGAAAAGATTCTTAACATCACTAACCAACATAGAGATGCAAATTAAAACCACAATGAGATACCACCTCACACCAGTCAGAATGGCCATCATTAACAAAACAAGAAAGAACAAGTTCTGGCGAGGATGCGGAGAGAGGGGAACCCTAGTGCACTGCTGGTGGGAATGCAGACTGGTGCAGCCATTGTGGAAAACAGTATAGAATTCCCTCAAAAAATTAAAAATGGAACTGTCTTTTGACTCAGCAATTCCACTACTGGCAACATACCCTAAGAATCCCAAAACACCAATTCAAAAGAATCTATGCACCCCTATGTTCATAGTAGCACTATCTACAATAGCCAACTGTTAGAAGCAGCCTTAGTGCCCATCAGTGGATGAGTGGATCAAAAAACTGTGGTACATCATATAATAGAGTACTATGCAGTAGAAAGAAAGAAGGAACTCCTATCTTTTGTGACAGCATGGATGGAACTGAAGACTATCATGCTAAATGAAGTAAGCCAGTTAGTGCAAGACAAATATTATATGATCTCATTTATAATTTAATGAACAAAATAAATTAATGAGCAAAAGAGAACCAGAGGCGTGGAAACATGGAACAGACTGACAGCAGCCAGAGGGGAAGGAAGGGGGGATAATGGTGGAATGAAGGGGAATGGACTAGTCAAGAAACATGTATGAATGACCCATGGACACGGACAACAGGGTGGGGATTAACTGGGTGTGAGGGTGGATTGGGTGGAGGAGGGCAAAGGGGGAAAAATTGGGACAACTGTAATAGAATAACAATAATAAAAGAAGATGAAGTCAGTTTTGTTGGGCTAAAATCAATATATAGGCAGAGAGGCTTGAAGGAGAATCTGTTTCCTTTGCCTTTTCCAGCTTCTAGAAGCTGCCTGCGTTCCTTGGCTTGTGACCTCCCATCGCTCTGACTTCCATTTCTGTTGTCACATCTCCTCTGACTGTGACCCTTCTGCCTCTCTCTTATAAAGACACCTGTGATTACATAGTGTCCACTAGATAACCTAGAATAATCTCCCATTTCAATGTCCATTATCTTAATCACACCTGCAAAGTCCCTTTTACCACATAAGGTAGCATATTCACAGGTTCTGGGGATTAGGAGGAGGACATCTTTGGGAGAGACTGTTATTCAGCCTACCACATACCTGTGTACGTTACTTTCATGACTCACTTTTTTGGAACTCCAACACTGCGGGTAGCTCAGTCTCTGGGACATCTGACAGGTATGAAGCACACGTGACAGGCAGGCATCTGAGTGTTGGATTCCTTGCCCTGGACCAAGTTTGGCAACTGAGCAGTGCCTCTGTTGCAGGCCGTGGATGGGCACAAGAGAGCACTGCCCAGCCTGGTGCTGGGAATATCCCATCTCTCAGCTTCTTTCCTTGACCCCCATGATGCCTGGTTGCTCCAGAGTCTCTCCAGCTGACTGTCATACACTTCTTCCTTCTAGGGCCTGCTGGCACTCCTGTCCCCTTGGCCAGGTTCCCACTGGTCTCGAACAGTTCTCCTTTTTCTCTGCCTTCACACTGCCTGGCTTCAGAGCATCCCATACTCCTATTTATTAAGGTGAATTCCTGGCTGTGTTCCTCTAGGTGGTCTTGTTCACAGGAGTATAATTAGGGGAGCCCTGCTCACTGTCACAGGTCACCCTGTCTCCTTTACCAGAAGCGCCCTCAATAGTCCTTTACCTTCTCCAGCCTGTGCTCACCTCTGCCCAGCTCCGAATGTTCTACATGTTCACTTGGCTCCAGGAGCCTCTCCACCACTTAGCTAGTCCACCGAGGCTCAGGCAGGGCCCTCATCCATAGGTAGACCACCGGAGGTGGGCACTCTGAGGGCAGGTGTACAAGTGTCCCGCAGCATGAAACTGGAGTGGTTGGCTGAAGAGATCCTCTGGGCCCATGGCTTGTCTCTTCCCCGTCATGTCTCTCCTTTTCGACAACTTTCTGGAATGGGACCTTGGGTGAATGGGCCCCATTTGGGGTCCTTCCTGTAGTCCTTCTTCCCAGATCTTACCTGTACCCAGCAGAAGGTCCAAGCCTCTTGTTTTCTTGCTACCACGACTCTTAAGGCCCAATTAGGGAGGATAGAATCACCTTTTAGATTGGAGCCCAAACCCTTAGTAACATAAACTTGGCTTTCCCAAGCAGAGCCTGTTTGGTTGCTTAGAAGCACTACGCTCTGATTTTTAGTCAGTGAGAAAACAAGTTGCATTTTGATCTAAAACACAGGTTGACGGTTCCTCTTCTATACAGATCCTTTCTCACCCTCAGGCAAAAGGGAATGATGGCCTATCCTCTTCCACTTCCACACATTCTTAAGTCTGTTTTTTATTTTAGTTTTTGAAAACTTGCTCGCTGTTATAGAACCATTAGCTGAACATAAGGAAAGAAAAAATTCACCCATGATACCACTGTCATCCCTGACAAATTAAACAATTTTTCTTTTTCCATATTGCCTTCCAGTTTTTGTCCCCATGAACATATAATTTAAATGGTTGTAATCATAGTGTAGCTATCATTTTGTGTTCTGCATTTTCCACTTAGCATTAATTATATCATAAGCATTTTTTCCATGTTGTTGCAAAGTCATTGTAATTATCATTTCTAATGACTATATAAGAATTCATCAAGAGGGGAGTAGATTACTTAACCCCTGCTCTGTTGTGAGGCCTGTGTTCCTCCTCAGTCTGTTCCTCACTGGGGGTTGCCCTTGATATCATGTCATTTGCTGTCCTCTGGGTGAGGGAGGGAGGGGGGAGAAGCAGTGAAGGAGGGATGGAGAAAAAGGGGAGAAAAACAACCCAGAAGTAGAGGGAGTTAAAAGAAGCCTGTTTTATACACATTCACAGTTAAGACTGCTAACGGTGAGAGCTGAAAGGGGACAATGGCTTTGACCTTCTTAAGCCCCTTCACTTTTTCACTTCTATTTTGGAATGACTTTCAATGCATAGAGGAAAGGAGGCTGTTAGGGCACTGATTGAGAAAATAAACGCCACCTATTAGTTTTAACTTTTCTAGCCATCAAAACCAACTCCCAAATGCTATTCTAAGTTCTCAAAATGTAGGTTCACTTTTTGTTAGTCAAATATTTAGAGCTGATTAGAGCTAACACGATAACTTGAGAGGATGTCAGTTATGACGGTGTGTCCTAAAGCATCACAAACTCTATGCTCATAAGATGCTTATGAAACAAGAGCTCATTGACCAAAATATCTGGGGAACAGTGATTCTGTACGCTGGATTCCCTTCTTGGGTATTCACAATGCCCATTACTATAGCCAATGCTCTGAGCAGTCCTATGGGGAGGAAAACTGCATAAGTTAGTTTCTCAAGGCTACTGAGTTCTTTTGTCATAGGGTAACTTCACCAGTCAGAGTCTATTCAGGAAAATGTAAACAAGCTAGGTAATTCAGAATTGTAGTTTAAAGAATGGAGGAGAGCTGAAAGAGCCAAAGAGGTGCCGGGTCCTGGAGATTAGCAACTGTGTGTGGTAGCTGCAAACCCAAAGGGTAGATAGACATGGTATTCCCAGAATGTGGGATATACTTGCTTCTGTAATCCTGGGAGTAATACACAAGGTGCTGAGACCAGCAGTGGTGGGACACATAGAGCAGGTGGTGGGACCACTGGGAAGATGCTAAGCCCTAGTGCTGGGACACAGGAAGTAGGGTGAGCTGTGGGTGTTGGATCTGTGGAAGCACCCTGGAGCTTTCTCCTAGAGAGGTGTCCCCTCTGTGGTAGGTAGAATTCTGATTCCCGTGATCTCTGGCACCTGATATCATGTTGACTATGTCATGTTCCGTGGTGAAGGAGGAGACTTTGCAGATGTAAATAGGGTAGTACTAATCACTGACCTTATGACAGTGACCTTATGACCTTATGAGCCTATCCTGGATTACCTGGTGTGGACCCAATGTAATCTCATGAGCCCTTAAAAGTAGAAGAGAAAGTCAGAAAAATTCAGAGCATGAGAGCATTCAATGTACAATTCTTGGCTTTGAAGGGGGAGGGGCCAGGAACCAAGGGATATGAGTAGCTTCTAGAAGCTGAGAATGCCCATGGGCTGACAGCCAGCAAGGAAACCTCAGGGATCTCAGTCCTACAACCTCATAAAACTTAATTCTGCCAACAACCTGAATGAGCCTGTCAGGAGATTCTCCTGTCACAGAAGAGCCCAGGCTGACCAATACCTTGATCTTAGTCTTTTGAGACCCTAAGCAGAGAACCCAGCTGAATGCACTGATCATTTGACTTATAGAACCATGAGATAACAAATGTGTTGTTTTAAGCCTCTAAGTTGTTATGGTAGCAGCAGCAAGTTAATACACACTCCCGTCTTTGAGTCACTTGTCATTTGCTCGCATTTGCAGAGTATAACTGGAAGCCCATTGGCAAAGAGCGCTAGGAAATTCAGTGTGTGGGATCCCAGCTCCTCCATAATTCCACACAGAGGGAGAAAGAGTGAAGGTTAAAAGCACATGGGTGAGTCTCTAACTCAGCATCTGTTAACATTTGGTGGGAGGAATAATGGGAATACCACTTTGGGAAATTCTGGTGATGATACTGCAGAGTTGGACTTTTGAAATGGGTACTTTGGGACCTCCCATAACATGAAGGAAGATGGTATATTTATGCCAATTTTATAAGACTATTCAAGAGGCACAGTAGTGTGTTGTGGAGACAACCCCACAGGCTGGACGTTAAGTCCTGGCTCTGCCCGTCCTCCGTGGGTGGCTTTGAATGGCTCACCTTCTCAAAGTCTCTGCTTCTCCTTGTGTGGAGTGAAGGGAGCCGACTATAGCACCTGTCTGGTCCTGTTAAGCTCTAAAGTTCTCCTACATAGAGAATAATTTTACTCTTTTAAATGACTGTAGATTCTATTTAAATGATTGTAGTCATATTTATGATTGATTTGATGCTGAATTTTTGATTAGCAACAGAACTCCCAATCATGAGATTGTTGCTAAGAGGAACTGTGACTCAGCTTGCAGTTATCTGCACACCGATATGGGAAAAAGAGACAGATTCTACAATGATAATCTTTGGTTCCGAAGAAGCTGAGGAGCCTGCAATGTGGGCATAAGATTGATTTTCATTGCTAGAACAACTGTGGCCATGCTGTGTTACCTCCGCACTGGTTGCTCGGGGGAAATGAGAGCAGTGGGTATATATCCCCTGACTTCGAGGCGTTTGTAATCTTTGAAGAGACAAGGTGGACAAAAGGAAACGATGGGATGATGGTAGGAATGAAGAGAACCGTGTCTTAAATTACAGCACAGGTTTATGCCAACTTTCTGTGATTGCACCAGGCTTTTAATAAAGAGGCCTTTCCATTTATCTTTCTAGATCACAGAGAGGCACAAACCTTTGAGCAGCAGTGGTTCAGAGCTGGGTTTTCTTGGCCTCTGCATTCTTGCTTGGCTGTCACTGGGAACAGCTCCATGCAACTACAAGCATTTCTCGTGACAGTTTCCCATGGGGTGTGAGATATAGCTTGCCACCCACCTTGGGCAGGTTGTTTCCTGAGGCATTTGAAGGTAAAACAAGGTACCCTTCCACTAATGGAGAGCTAGAATTTTCTGTCTGCTTATACTTCTGACAGGTTGGCTGATGCTGTCACTGGCTGAGTATGCCTTTTCAGAATGCATGTTTTTAGTTTGTTAGTCCTGAGTGGATTAACTGCTAATGATCCTTTTTTGATATGCAATGCCCTGCCTTCCGCGAACCTGTATATCTGCACAGGTGGCTGAAATGTGCATTTTGCACCTGGATATTCAGGGGACACAGAGATAGCCTCTGAACTTTAAGCCACTTTGACATTAGAAGCACCTTTATGTGTCACCTGTTCAATGTTTCTTTTGTTTCCTAGGAGACCGTGTGGTTTCAGAAACTTTCAAAATGAGGCATGGAACAAATTTTGCCTTTTCTATCATAGGCCACTGTTTCACTACGACAGTTTGGAACAACAGTATGGAATTGGGGAGCGCTGCCTAGGATTGAACTCTGAACTCAACATGTTTTGGACAAGCTTAACTTTTCTGAGACTCAGATTTTTTCATATGTGAAGTTGGGAGAAAACAACTTGATAGGGTTGTTGTGAGGATTAAATTAAATAATGCCCATTAAGTGCTTAATACAATGCCTGTTATATATTAAGTGCTTAATACATGTTAGCTAACATTACCATCATCTTTATGATCATAATTGTTATCACCATCACAATTATTGCTATTGTCACCATTATCATGACCATCACCGTCGTCCTCACCACCACCACCATCATCATCCTCAGTAGGAGCAGCAGCAGCATCCTGCTTTCCTGACATATGCCTGACATAAAGCAGTATCTGGCAATGATGCGGATCTCAGGCTCCCACTCTGCCCTAGCCTTCGCTGTAGCCACTGTACCTCCGAGGAAGAGTGTGGGCCCACCTTCGCCAACCGTGATGCATAAGCTCTTCTTTGCTTTCTCTCCTTGCATAGTTCTCTACTTTGCTGACTTCCTGAGGTTTGGTCTGGCAAAACTCTAGAGGGAGATTGGAGCCTCTCATGGTTCAGTCACTGGTAAGGAAGTGGATGTGGAATGGTCCTCTGGGTCTTGCTCCTGCTGTCTGTCGGACTCTGAGAATTTGCCGCTTCCTAGACTCATATCATTGTGGGTTTAGACCACATTTGCATTGATTTTACTTCTTGAGATACTGGATGTGGAGAACTGAGGGATTTTGAGGCTGATCAAGGGAAAGAATATGACCACGTGGTGGCAGTAGCACACTCAGGGTTTACTTGGGTGTCTCTTTGAAGGTTTGCTTGTGGGGAAAGTCCCTTCCAGCATGAGACTGTCCAGAGGCTAGGTGCCGTGGATCACTACTCAGACAGGGAGGGGAGCTTCCAGGGAGAAGGAGAGTGGGAGGGGATTAGGTGTCCACATGCTGCTGCTCAGCAGCCGGGCCTGGTCAGAGGGCTCCAAAGGGCAACAGCAGCCAGGGGTCTGTATAGACCCTGGGCTTATCTATGGCTAGCAGATGTTGGGTATGCAAAGCAGGCAGGCTCTAAATGGCTAAAAATATACTTATTTGGGCTAAAATAGAACAATTGACTGTGTTAAAATTTGAGTTTGGCACCAGTGGGCTTTTGAGCTACCACAGACTGGGTGATTCAGATAGCAGACATTTATTACACACAATTTTGAGGGCTGGAAGTCCAAGATCAGGGTGCAAACATAGTCAAGTTCTTGGTGAAGGCTCTTTTTCTGAACTGCAGATGGCTGCCTTCTTTCTGTATCCTCACATGGTGGAGTGTGGAGCGAGGAGCACACTGGTCTCTTCTTATCAGGGCAATAATCCCATTATGATCACCTCATCCTTATGACCTAAACTTAATCACCTCCCCAAAGCCTCACATCCAAATATAATATTGGGGGGTATGGCTTCCACATATAAAGTTGGGGGACACAAACATTTAGTTCATAACACTTTTAATATAGAACTTTCTTTTCCCCACCAGAGAAAATAAATGTCAACTTATTTGGAAAAGTGGAGAGCATTATATTAATGGAAGAAGTTATTTCTGTTACTACTTGAAAAGTCAGCTTCTAGCTAATCACAAATAGTTTCTGGTATTAGGTTTTCTTACACAGCAACCACATGATGACTTTACCTAGTCTTTCTTCCAGCCTCTCCGCCGAAGAATGTCAGAGAACGCCAGACGCCACAATAAAACCCACACCGCCCGTCCCCTCCCCTTCTGTCTGGCGAGAGGTGGGGTGAAATCACGGGGTGTCAAGCAGGCTATAAACATTTGAGCTGCTTTCTTTCAACTTTTGGAAGAGCTTTTTTTTTGGGGGGGGGGATGACAGGGGTACAAAGGGTTGCAGTGTAAATTACCATGCAAATTGTCACAGCTTGAACTTAGAACACCTTTGCCTGCTGCCGCTCTGTGAATCTGAGCTTCTGCAACTCCCACGGAAGGGGAGAGGTGCAGAACCTTCCAGAGCCGTGCCGCTGAACAACCCGAGCAGCCCCGTGTGCTCAGCTTCAGCGAGCTCCTGTAAATACAATTGCGCGGCTGCTAAAATGTGACGGCCGAATGGGCTCTGTCTTCGGGTGTTTTCTCACTGACCTTCATCAGGTTTCCTCTGTGGGACAGTCACTGCAGGACAGCTCTGAACAGTCTTCCAGTGTGGTGCTATGAGTCAGTCTTGGAGATGGCAGGCAGGGCCAACCATAGGGCTTTAGAGGGTAATTTACTTTACTCATAGTCGTCTACTGATTTACATATTAACCTCATTAAAGAATAACGTTCACAGTGACAGTTAGACTGGTGTTTGACCAACTATCTGGGTAGCATGGTAAGCTGAGTAATGCCCAGCTGCCCAGATATGCCCATGTCTTATCTCCAGAACCAGCGACTGTTACCTTATGTGGTAAAAGGGATTTTGTAGATGTGATGCAGCTAAGGACCTTCACATGGAGAGATCTATCTGAATTGTCCAGGAGGGCCAATGTAACCACGAGATCCTTATAAGAGAGAGGTGGGGTGGGGTGGGGGGGTCAGAGCCAGAGGAGATGGCAATGTGATGATGGAGGCAGAGATGGGAATGATGTTCTCTGAAGATGAAGGAAGGGGCCAGAAGCCAAGGAATACAGGTGACCACTAGAAGCTGGAAGGGTCAAGGAAATGGATCCCCCCAAGAGCATTCAGAAGGAACTAGCCCTGCCAACATCTTGAATTTAGCCAGCGCAGTGCACTGATTTTGAACTTCTTACCTTCAGGACTGTAAAAGAATAGATTTGCGTTGTATTAAGCCACTAAGTTTGTGGTAATTTTTTAGAACAGCCATAGGAAATGAACACACATGTTAGTAAATGGCAGAGATGGGATTTGAAACCAGGTCAGGCTGAGCCTCAGACATTTAATGATGTTATCATCAGTCCTGTTGACCTGTCCCAAACAATAGTTCTTGGGTCCATGCCTCCTCTCTCCTCCGACAGTCCATGTTCAGACCTTAACCACCCTGCCCCTGAACTTATAGTAACAGGGGATGACTAGTCATACAGGAGAGAAGAACTGGGAGGAGGAGGTGGAAGGGAAATGAAAACAAGTCTCCATTCATTTCTACAATGTGACAGGCGCTTTATAAGAATTAGTGTGTTTAGTTTTCCCAATCTGGAAGGCAGGTACTATTATTTTCCATATTTTATAGTTGAGGAAACTGAGGCCCAAGAGAGGTGAAGTAACTTGCCCAGGGTCACACAGCTAGTAAGTGGCAGAGCTGGGGCTTAAACCAGTATCTGATGCCCACACTTTTGCACACTTTCTTCACCACACTTGAGAACCTTCATCACAGAGCAGCAGCAGTAGCCGTGGGGGAGGAAAATGTTGGTAGAAACTGGAGAAAACTGAAGGCTGAGGCTTCCTGTGTTCTTGCTTTTCTTCCCAGAAACCTTGGACAGGCTTCAAATCCAGGGCTAGGGGTCCCCACAGTGTCCTCTGTACCAGTGATTTTCAGCCTTTTTCATCTCATGGCACACATAAACTAATTACCCACCCCAAAATGTATTTTTTGCTGATATGACCAAAAAAATAGGTATAATTTTGATTTACTCACACCAGATGGCTATTGTTGCATTGACTATTGCCATTTTTTTGGCAATCCCCAGGGACCGACAATATTAGGGCCCTTGTGTAGTTGTATATAGCCTAATTACTTTCCCTTCGGTCAGTGCCCCTGACTAAATACTCAGGTGTTGCATGTTTTAAAAATTTTTGTGTCTTCTTATCTTTCTTTTCCATCTCTGTTCTTTGGCTGCCCTCAGCGTGTGCTAACGTGGCATTTGAGGACCCTCCCCCACCTTCTTTTCCTTTTTTCATTCTTCTTGCTGCTCTGTCACCTTTGTTCTTCGGCTTCTGTCATCCACAGAGGGAGGAAGACAACGCTAAGAGGTACGGGAATAGAGGGCGAGCCATGGCATCCAAAGAGACCTGACCCAGCGTTCTTCCTTTGCCTGTTGTGGCGTCATGTACAAACTTCTGTCACCGTGGTGAGCTGGACATCCAGGGGCTGAAGATGACTCCTGGCAACCAGGGGTGACTGAAGACATACAACTGATTCTGAGCCAAGCTTATGACTTTATAAAACAGGTTATCAACAACACTGGGCTAAAAATACCATGTTTATTTTTGAAATAACTTGTTTTGGCAGTTATAAATATTCTATGCAGCCAGCTTAGGATGTAGTCTAGCGGCTCTCAGACAACTGCATAACATTTCAGATATGCACGTTATTTTCTGCGCCAAACCCAACATGCGATTTCTAGCCAACTCTTCACTACCCTAAATAATGGAGGGGAGATTGGGTACAGATAAAACCAGGGAAGAATCAGCTTAGTGCAGGGTTTCCAAACTGGGAATGTTACTTGGGAGTAGATACTACTGGGAAAATAAATGTTCAGGGAAGTTTTCTTTGCCTGCCAGGTACCCATTTGCCCTTGGGTAGTGGAGAACTTAAGTGAATTATTTTAACTCCCTCCCTTCCCACCTTCCTTCCTCTTCCTCCCTTCCTCTGTTCTCTTCCTTCCTCTCTCCCCCTCCCTCCCTTCCTCCCTTCTTCCCCATTTTTTTCATCCATGCACCTTAAACAATTATTGAGCACCATCCTTGTGCTACACAGGTTGCTGTGTGCTGGAGATAGTGATAAAATCAACCTGATCTGTGTGCCTCTCCTTCCCAATGTAGAGTTTAGGATGCACTTTGATGGTGATTAACAAGTGGAAAGGGGAATACATAATTATAAAATGTGAGCCACGCCTTATAAGCAGGAGGGAGGGAGAGAGGCTGAGGTAGGGCATCTCCTAGCGCAGAAAAAATGGCTTCTCTGAAGAAGGGGGGGTGGTGGCATTTCAGCTGAGCCTGGAAAGACGAGGAGCACAGGTGAGGGTGGAGGTGAGGGATACTGCAGGCAGAGTAGCTAACTGCACTTGGGAAGGTCTGAGAACAAGACTGACGGGTTTGAGGAATTGTCCTGGTACATTTTTATATGAAACTTCTACCAAGAGCTGGAGGAGGGCTGCTTGTCTGGCACTTTTAAGAGTTTGTCACTGAGTCTTTCATTGTAGTCCTCTGTCTTTCCCTCCCTCTCCCCTCCCTGTGTGTGTGTGGGACTCCTCTGCCAAAAAAACACCCTCACTGTCACCTCCACTCACCACTGTCACCTGCCTGTCCTCAGCTCTGAATCCACCCTCACCATTTCTGCTGCATCCCCACTCCCCTGGCTTCAAGAGCTTGCCCTGATATACTGACGAGAAAGCAGATCCTGCTTCCTATCAGCAAATTTGCCATCCCACTTGTCACCACCAGCCTCATAGTTTCCCCATCAGCACGGTGCTTGTCATCGTGACTACAGGGATGGCCAGTCACCAGCCCAGCTGCCAACAGCCCCCCAGCTCCATCTTTCCTGTGCCTCTCCTGTCCTTCTCTCTCTTCTCCTCCTCTCCCCGGGCACAGGGGGCAGGTCTCTTCTTTCTCCCCGCACCGTGATGGCCTCTCTGCTCTGCTCAGCCCCAGAGGGAGCCCCAGAGAGGGAAGAACCTGATGGTTCACAACACGTTATGACAGAAGGAACATGGTCTCTGGAGTCAGACCTGGATAGGAGTTTCCATTCGACCAAGGATTCGCTGAATGGGCTTGGGAAAGTCCCTAACCTTTGGACCACACTGGTTGGTCCATAGCTTTTATGAGGACTATGGAAATGATGGGGGAACCTGTGCCTGGCACTTAGTAGGTGCTTAGTAAAAGGGGAACTTCTCTCTCTCTCCACCCCTGTGGATGCTGGTGACTCACAAACAAGAAATGAACCAACACGTCACTGCCCACACCCATACCCAGCTGGCCACCACGCTTCAGCACCTCTGCTGCCAAGGTAGCATCTTGGAAACAACTAGAGGGCTCCCCCAGTGCTGTTAAAAAAATGTTTGGTTAATGATGCTTAACGTCTTTTAATTACATAAATAGTACATTCGTACCTTCTTGTAAAAACACAAACTACAGATAAAAGGGAAAGTTCTCAACCATTACCACCCTCTCACTTTCCAACCTGTTTTTATTTTAGTTGTAACTACTATGAACAGTTTAGTTTAGAAAATAACCCTCTGAACTCTAAAATATACATTTACATAGGGGTGTGTGTGGTTTTGTTTTGTGTTTTTATTTTTTAAGTAACTGGTATAATGTAATATGTGTCATAATGTAATATTATAGTGCAGCTTGATATTTCACTTAACATGCTCTTTCCTTGACAGTGCCTGAGGACTTTTTTTTTTTGTTATTGTTTAGGAGCTGATACTTTATTTTTAATGTTTTTATGCAAGATTTTAAATATATGCACCAGTAGACAGACTAATATAATGAACCTTATGTGCTTATCTGGATCATCTTACCCCACTGACTTTCTCCTTCTTTATTATTTTAAAGCAAATCCCAGATATCCATCCCGACCATAAATATTTAATTATGTCTCTCAAAAAGATAAGGGCTCTTTAAAAATATAAATACAATATTACGATCACACTGAAAAAATTAACCATTTCTTAATACCAGCCTTTATCTAGTTTAAAACTTATTTGTTTGTATTCAGTGTCCTATTATGATCCAGTCGGCGTAGCTGGTCGATGTATCTTTTAAGTCTTTTTTACATTATACCTTCCCCCTCCATTTTCCTCCTTCTCTATTTCCTTGCAATTTTTAAAAAGACCTACCTTTTTACCTGCTGCATAATTATTTCACAGTGGTTTACTTTCGCATTCTCTTACTGATGGGCATTGAGCTTTTTTTAAACTCCTGTTTGTGCACATATGTTCCACTGAACATCTTCGTGTGAGATCTTTTTGCAACCCTTTCATCCTTTCCCCAGGGTCGCGCAAAGAAGTGGGTGTGTAAAGTTGGAAGGTGTGCACTTTGTCTTTGGCTGAGCCATATAAAATTGTAAAGGTCAAAGATGGTTGAATATTGGCAATTTCGTACGGTTCAACCTAACATATTTTAATTGAAATTGCCAACTTGCCCTTAAACATATTGTATCAATTTGCCCTCCTCCACTTCCCTATAGTATCACCACAGTTAAAATGATCAGTGCTTAAAATGTTCTGATAGGCAAAGGATGGCTTTCATTGTGCCTGTCAATGACACTCAAGAGCCACGTGTTATGTGCAGTCTGGGATTTTCCTCTGGGAGCCAGATCCCTGGGGTGTGGACCCACACAAGACGGGCAGTCTTGCTTTTGGGCTGAGCCCAGATAAAGTGAGTGATCCATCGGGTGGGCGAGCTGGAGGCAGAGATAGTAGATAGGCTATGTTTCCAGGTGGATTCTCCTTTCGCTTGCTGCATTGAGCTGTGACCCCTAAGGGGACTTACACTTGGTTGAAATATAAAGTCATTCAGCTGAAGCCAGTTGGCTTATGACTTGTGGCTACTAAGTAATCCTGCCCTACTCCTCTCGTCCTCTTGCTTCTGTTAAGGCACCTGCTTTGGCTGATGAAGAGAGATATCAGGCTACACACTTGGAAGGATACCTGGGCATTGCAATGACTGGATCCCTGCTGCATCCCCAGCTTTGCCATTCTGTGTCTAAGAAATTCCTAGAAACTATTTCCCTAGTTAAGAGACACAATGGGGAGGGAGAAGCACGGGGATTGCAGGTGGACGTAGGGAGACCTAGTTTCAGACCCTGTTTTGTCCATTAGAGCACGGTGACCAGGCCATTCTCTTCATCAATCTATGCTGTAGTTGTCTGGCAAACGGGGACATGCGGCCTGTCACACCTGGGCCTGCCGTACCTGACTCCTTCCCCTCTCAGTGATTCAAGCCTGCGAAGGCCTTTGAAAAGCGTCCATGTGCGCTGCAAAAGCAAAACTCGGCATGCAAAACCCACAGACTCTGCAAACCAGAGGAATGCCCCCTTTCCTGGTAATTATTCAGTAATTATTCACATAAGAAGGATTTCCTTTGTTATGTTTCATATATTTGTCACAGTTGATGGCCTTTTAATAGTGACATTGAGTTTGTGTACAGAAAGGTTATTCATTTTAAGATATCTGGGCCTTAATTGTTATTTGTTTTGCTTGGTTCCAGCGCGCTATGAATTAGTGATATCCACAGAGCATATTTATCTTGGCACCATGGCGTATTGTCTGCAGTGAGTGCTGTTTGGCCTGGCACGGGCCTGAATTTCCCCATCTGTTTCTGATGTTTACATTGTTAAAGATACGAGAGACACAGAGGACACGGCCCCATGCAGAGAGGGAACTTTTTTCCACTCCAGTGCATCAAACAAGGTCTGAGCCTGTAATAAGCACAGCCCCAAATTACACTTGAGCCTGCTAACGGCCAGGCCCAGCCCTGGGGAGGGCATTGATTGCGGGGCCCTGGGGTATTCAGTCCCAGGAATGCTTGTAGCGGTCTCAACGGCTCAAGCTTGAGAAACTCATTTTTGCCTTGTATTTGAAAAGGGAGAACTGTACTCCTGAGGGGGCTCCTGGAAGCCAAGGATGGGAAGGATAAGGAGATCAGTCCCCAGAGAGTCCTGGTGCCATGTCCTGGATCAAATCCATCCTGGGTCAAATCCATCTCAGATGCCGGGGATCTGCAAGGCACTGGTGCTTTCTGTCAGCTCTGGCGATGGGCTGGTGCTAACCTCCTAGCAACTCTCCCACATGGTCACCCCGGATCTGCTAAGGTCCTACATCGTTTTATGAGAAAGAGGGCTTAAACTTTCCTCAGTGTGCGGGAGACCACAAGGAGAGAAGAAAGCCGAAGGGAATGAAGTGGCTGGGCAGGGGCGGGCATTAAGGGTCTGTTGAGAGCAAAGGCTTTGAGGGAAGATGGGATGGGCATATGCCCTCTTTAAACTCCCTAAATGAGTGTGTGTGTTAAGTGTGTGTGTGCGCATGTGTGTGTGTTTATAAGAGGTGTAGTGGGGTGTGAGTTGTGTGTAGTGGTGACATCCTCAGACTTCGTATTTATTCTAATTTGGTGGCCTTTTCGGGTAGGTCTAGCTCCCTGTGGTGGGATAGAGTGGCAAATTATGTGGAATGACTTGATGTTTCAGGCCTGTTTAAATATCTGCTCAATGCCCACAGAAAAATGCTGAAATCCCCTAATCCAGGCCTCCATCTTGTGCTGGAAGCTCTTTCTATCTCCTCAATGATTCCCCTGCTCCTCTCTCCAATGCGTTCTCCAGAGTGCCACCATTTAGAACATTTGCGGCAGGATTATGTGCTGTTCAGTGGTGTTATATTCTTGCTGTGGTTTCCTGCTGCTACAACTCCTACCCCATGCCCACCTCTGAAGTAGGTCACCAGACTCTGCTCAACTCCAAGAAACTAGAGTTTCCTGGGCAGGAAGTGCCCGTTGTCCACAGAGAACGTAATGCTCTCCCTTGCTTTGTTTTCCAAAAGCCTGAACTCCTTGAGGGTACTTATTATGCTGGGAAGGGTCTTGGAGGTGGAGGAGGAGGAGGAGGAGGGGAAGGGAAGGGGAAGAGGGAGGGGAAAGGGGAAAAGGGAGGGGGAGGGTGAGGAACATCAAGGGTCTAACCTTCTCTCTTGCTGTCCTGCTGTTTCCTTCCTCTGGAAACATTCAAGCAACCCCCATCATTCTTTAAAACTCAGCTCAGAAGTGACCTTCGGGGCTCATCCCTGACTCCTCTTTCCTGGAGGTCCTCACCGTTCCTGTGAACACCTGTAACCTCCCGTGTCTCCTCCATCACGACACTCATCAAACTAGGTTAGAACTGCCAGTTAACATGTCTCCCTTCTCCAGGTCTCACCCATCTTTGATCATGGCCCCTGGCAAGGTACTGGGCACCCGGGTATCAGGGCCATGCTTGCTGAGTGGCTGTCTGCTCTCCAAGGGCCTCTCTAAGGCATCCTCTAGGTTGTTCTGAGGTCCACACTCATTTGTTTGGTGACCTTGGGCAAGATCTCTTCATTCACCTGCCAAATGAGGGGGTGAAGCCACACCCTCCCAATTTTTTTCCAGAGCTAAAATTCCTGGGGGGAGAGCACATGGGAACTTGACCAAATAAAAATGACCACACTAACTGTTCTCTTTTAACTCTATCATCTTCCCCCCTTTAGCCATGGTTTCTACTGGGGTTCTATGACTAGAAAAGGGCATGCATGGACCTGTCACCCAGAGATCCAGAACCTTTCCTTTTTAATTGGGCTTCCTCCATCATTGAAAAAAAAAAATCTTAGTGAATGGCATTACCATCTACCCAGTTCTGTAAGCCAGAAACCCAAGAGCCATCCGTTCACACTTCGCTTGTCTTCATCACTGTCCCCATCTAGCTCAGTCCCTGGTCCTAGAGAGTTTTAAAATATCTCTCGAGTCCAACCACATCTTCCCTTTCACCTCCACCCCTCCTGGCCCAGACACAAGCACTCTGCCATCATCGGCCCTCCCCCTTTCTCCTGCTTCTGTCATTTGTACCCGGACTGCTGCAGACATACCTAATCGGTGTCTGCACACGCGCTCTGCCTCCCACTCTCCCAGTTAGAGTCCACACGGTAGCCAGAGGGATCTCAGAATTCAAATCGACCCTGCCATTCTCCTTTAAACCCTTTGCTGGCTTTCTGTGTTCTTAGGGAAAAAGGAACGCTCCAGCTACGGCTCACACGCTGCTTGCCTGCCTTTCCAGCTTTGCCTCACACTGCATTGCATCTCAGGCCTATCTTTCCAGTCACCCCAGCTTTCTGGTCCTTCCATTGCACGTGCCAGGATGCCCTCTTTCACACATACTTATCATCTTTTACAGTTGTGATTTTACATTTGTGAGTGTTATTATTTGGTTAATGTCTGTTTCCTTTACACTGTTAGACTAAAAAAGGCAGGGCCTTTGTTTTTGTTCACTACTGTATCTCTATGCCTAGCATGGTACTTGGCACTCAGTAAATATTTGTTAAATAAATGAATGAAAAGAGAAAGAGAGGAAGGAAGGGAGGAAGGAAGGAAGGGAGGGAGGAAGGAAGGAAGGAAGGAAGGAAGGAAGGGAGGAAGGAAGGAAGGAAGGAAAGGAGGAAGGGAGGAAGGAAGGGAGGAAGGGAGGAAGGAAGGGAGGAAGGAAGGAAGGGAGGGAGGAAGGATGACATACCCTTGTCAACATTTGTATAGTTACTTTAAAAGAACATATCCAGTTTGTCACACTGGCTGGTAACTACTAATGTTTAATAAGAGAAAATTTTACTTGGGTCATCCTGTTCTCTGCATTTTCAAAATCAAAATCTTAATATTATAACGAGAATAAAGATTTGCTCCATTGTAAAAGGTTCCATATAGCCTTAAGAATTAGTTCTAATAAAATGATGAATGGCTCTTCATTCCATTAACAAATAGTCATTAATTTTAATTCATACGTCTTACCTTTTGCGACAGCATGAATAGACCTGGAGGGCATTAGGCTAAGTGAAATAAGCGAGTCAGAGAAAAACAAGTACCATATGATTTCACTTATATGTGGAATCTAATGAACAAAATAACCTAACAAATAAAATAGCAACAGAGTCATAGATACGGAGAACAGACTGACAGTTGTCAGAGGGGAGGAGGTTTCGGGGTTTGGAGGGGGTGAAAAAGAGGAAGAGATTAAGCAAAGAAAAAAATCTCATGGACACAGACAACAGTATGGTGATGACCAGAGGGGAAGAGTTAGGTAAAGGGGGGGATATGTGACTTGGGGTGATGAACACACAATACAATATACAGATGATATATTATAGAATTGTACACCCAAAACCTATACAATTTTATTACCAAAGTAATCCAATAAATTCAATAAAAATTAAAAAAAAAATAAAATAATTGTAAATATGCAACTCATCACTGAAAGTTACAGGTGGTTGTTACAGGTAGGTGATGACATTTTTATTCTCCAGTCAGTGAGACTGTATTTCTTTGAGGGTGGGGTCCACTCCAGCGGGGTGCTCAGTCATCAGGGAGGAAGTGAGTAGTATTGTTAAGGGAACAGAAATGGGTTGGTCTGTGTGGGAGGCAACCATTTCAAGAGATAGATTGAAAATGGGTTTCTCGTGAATATGATTGCAAACCAGTTCTTCAAAGAACAACAATATTTCTGCAGCATTTTTGGCCATGTTCGTTTTACATATCCACCCAGAAAATGGTGAGATTTTGAGGATCTGGAAAAGTCTTCCTTCTCACTCCCATCCCCAGAAGAGTCTAATCAAACATGCCTGAGATTCCTATAAGGCGCAGATTTCTTTCCCCCATAATTATATTTAAATGCTGTTGGAGGAGGAGATAATTGAGTGCATGAATGACTGACAGAAGGTTTTGAGAAAGTTTTGATATGTTAAGGGGCCTGTGTGCCTAGAGTAGGAGAAAGAACCCAGAAAGGGGAGGCTTACCTATAATACTTTGCTGCCTGGGCATTTCCAGGGTGCTTAGGTTTCATACTTTTGCAAGCCCTTAGAGTAATTGGGGACCAAGCCCTGTAAGAGACAGTGTGTGAAAGGGGCTAGCTCTCAGAAATTTGTCCCGAGGCTGTCCCAAGACTCAGTTCTAGAATTAATCATGAGAAACCCATGGAGGGGGACCTTTTCCATGTCTGCAGGAGTCCTCCATCCCTGGCACGCAAGAGAAAGCTGGTCTCCATAAACAGAGTCAGAAACCACTGCAAAGCCACCCCCTTATTAAACCTCTCATATCTCTTTCTGGAAGAAAAGGAGCTTTATTGTGGATGAAATAAAAATTTTAATACACTTGGGAAAAACTCTGCAAGTGAAGTGTTTTCTATATACCTGGGTCTAAATTGTTACAGGAAAATTTTATTGTAATAGGACCCATGATCTCAGAAACCAGGTTTTTATCTGGAGGCTATGCTACTTTTATAACCACATCCAATTGGTGGAACATATGAGTCGATGACGATTTTGTTTCTCAGATCTGTCACGTTTGTGAAACCAGTTGCTGCTCTTGACACAGGTTCAGCCATGACATTGCTGGATCTGGAGGAAAGAGTCTCTTCCCTTCCTCCCTGCCTTCTTTGTTCCTTTCCTCTTTCTCATTCTCTCTGTCTCTCTGTGTTTCTCTCAAAAAGCCTCTAACCAAAGGAAAGATTTCAGAGTTTTCTGGGAATCTCTTCTCCCCTTGGAAACTAGGAGAGAGGATGCTGGTTCTGGGAAGAGAGAGGAGAATTTCTGAATTCCCTTCCCACCTTCCAATCATTGTCCTCATGCTTTTATGGGTGGTGGTGGTGGCGGGTGGGAGAAACTGTCCCCCTGGTTACAGGCCACACACGAGCAGAAGCGATGGCTGTGATGTTGTAACAACCGAGGTAGAGGTGTTGGTTTAGTTAAGAGTTAAGAAGCCATAAGCATCTCTTCTGTTTTCTCCTGAGGCCTCTTCCCCTAGTGAATACAGTGAAGCTGTAACTTCCCTGACTTAAACTAGCTAGGGCTAAGGTAGTGACTTCCAAGACGAGACTTTCTCTATCACTTGCCTTGCAAATCTTTAATTTAAATGTTTACGATATTACCTTTGAATATCTCTAGGCATGCTACATTCGACAGAAAGGGGCGATCATGTCTGGCCTTAAAATCGACCGAATCTGGACCTGTATTTGCATCCTCCTGTAACACCAGCACTGTAATAGAGGAGGCACATCTTTTATAGTTGGGAAGAAATTCTGTATGTAGAAAGTTGGATGGCTAGGTGGAGACAAAACTACTTTGCTTTGCAAAAATGTATTACAGTATATTGAGCTGTATGTTTTAGAAAAAGGTAAGTAGTTTCTCCAAAAGTAAGTAATTCTGCAGAGGTCTAGTTGAGGGTGACCACTGTTACTATTCTTCCAGATGTTTTCATATGCAAGTATCTATATTTTTCAAAAGTCAACTCATAGTACACATATATTACTTTCTTTGTTTTTGAAAAACCCATAAAAATTGTTTTACTGTATCATAACAGGCTTACTTTTCTTTCTTTTTAAAAATTATTTAACATTTTAATCAATTACAGTTAACATTCAATATTATTTTGTTACACATATATTATCTTGTTAGCTGCTCTTTTCACTTAACCATAGTCTGTGGATATGTTTCCATACAATATATAAAAATCTACACCTTATTTTTAATGGCTACATAGAGTCTAGTTGCATTGCTGCATGTTAATTTAACTAACAGTCTTCTTTTGATGCCCCTAAAGGTTGTTTCCTATTTTTCACTGTTACGAATAACTCAGGGATAAACATATGTTTTACAACTTTAAAAAATTTGGCCAGTGATTTTCATAGGATGAATCTTAAAATCCCTGGGGTCAAAGATATCCACCTAGAATATTGAATATATGCCTGCTACACAAATTCAAATAAAATATCCCTCCAACCCAGCCCCTCTCCTCCTCATAGTGTAGTATATTTGCATGTATTTTGTTAAGCTGGGGTTTCACTAAAGATTAGTGAGATACAGAAAGGATAACTTCCCATTAAAAAATAATAACAATGATAACTCCTATTAGGCTTTTTCATTTTGATTCCTCTTCTGTTTCTCCAGTTCTTCCCTCTGGTATCACTGAGCTACACTTTTCAGTCTCTTCCACCTGGGTGCCAACCTCTCCTTCACTCATTCAATAAACACTCATAAAGTGCTACCTATTCTAAGCTGTAGGTGGATGGAGGGAGGCAGAGAAGGAGGGAGAGAGAGAGAAAGAGAATGAGAGAGAGAGAGAGAGAGAGAGAGAGAGACAGACAGAGAGAGAGAGAGAGAGAGAAAGGAATTGTGCTAATAAAGAAACAAAGCAATATCGAGATCTTTTCAGTTATATTATTTTACTTATTGTAGCTTTGTAGTACATTTTACTATTAGGCAGGCCAAGGCTCTTGTAACTGTTATTAAGGGGATCAAACTGAGTTACAGGGCCAAGATCAAGAGAAAGGGGGCAATCTACAGGGATTTGCTGGAGGGCCTGGAAAACTCCCTTCTGATTGGTAAATATTTTGGCACCCAGGGAATCTTCCCAACTTCCCAGGAGAGAGCAATTCTGACTCCATGGAGTATAAGGAACCTGAATGATCCTAAAGTTTAGTCAAAGCAATTTGCTTTCCTCTTATGTCTAAAAAGAATTGAGTAAAAACAGCATGTCCATGTGACTGAAATGATAAGTCCCTGGAATGAAGCAAGGACTTAAGCCAGGATAATCGTCGTCGTCGTCGTTGTCGTCGGCAGCCGTCCGTCTCGAGAGACGATGGTGTAGCTTCTTAAGAGTCTATCTGCACCACCGAGAATGGCTGTGCAGTCCGACTCGGGAGTGACACGGTATCTGTCTCCTCCCGTGTTAAATCGACATCTTGCGATGACGCTGGAGTGTCCTCTCCAGTGAAGCTGAAGCTACAGAGCCTGGGCAGGGTGATATGGAGGGTCTGCTGTTGCCCATGCAGCAGACCCCCCCTCTCTTCGCAGCTGAAGGGTCCAAGGGAAAGACAGAGTCAATACAGCTTGGCTTCAGGTGCGCCGCAGGAGTTGCCGGTGTTGACTACAACGTCAAACCGCCTTAGGGACTCCGGCTCCGGATTTTCTGTCGGGGTTTACTCCCTTAGCCTTTCCCCTGAAGAGGTATGCCGCAAGGCAGCGGAGGTTTTTTGGAGTCAGAGTTTTCCTTCTCTGATGTGCCCTGACTGGAAGATCGAACCAGCGACACTTAGCTCGCAGGCCGACGCTCAATCCACTGAGCCAAACCAGCCAGGGACAGCCAGGATAATAATTACATTGAATTATAACACCGAGTAGTCCATTGATACAAAATTGATCACGATGGGGAGAAAAAGCATCAAGTCACTCAGGCCATGGTTAACTTTGAAATGTGCACATATCTTAAGTAGCGTTTTCCTCTTATTTTGACTCCTAACAAGTTCTATTTCCTTTTGAGATTGAAATAAATATCGACTTTTGATTGTTGTTGTTGATGAACAATTTGTGATATGGAGTCTTGCCATTTTTGAGTTTTAACCTACTACTGTACTTCCTAGCCTAAGTAGAAATTGATTTCAGAAAGTCAAAGGATATGATTCTGTTGAATGGTTTTCATTTTACAATGATAGCAGAGTAGTGAATGAGGACATTAGAATAAACATCATGAGGTCCTGGCTGGGAGCATCAATAGTGTTTTTTTAATAACCATTAGAGTTATTGAGTTTTCCATTTTACAATACCATGTGTGATTACGCTGGAGTGAGCAGAAAAGAGAAGGCTCTGTTAATATGAATTATTTTTTGATGCATTACGGAGCATATTGGATTCAGAATCCAAGGTTTTGAATTTAGATCTAGCCCGACTAGCTGTGTTTCCTCAGTATGCCATTTCTCTTCTGTGAATCTCAGCTGTATTGTTTATAAAATAGGGAAAATAAGACTTGTATTATCCATATTTTGGGTTGTTGAATGGACCGAAAATGCAAGGAAAGCCAATTTCTGAAAGACAAAGCATGATCCATCTTGATCAAGATATTGTTGAGAGATTATGTCTAGAAAATCTCAAGCAAATATCCACAAACACAAAACATTGGCTAAATTCCTTCTGAGTGGTACTTTGTGAATAATCCATGTAACCCAGAAATTAAATTTTGAACCTGATTAAAAATGATCCCGATTCACAATACTTTATCATTTGTAAATGATGGTCATATCATGAGCAAATCTAGGCTTTTCTCTGAATTTATTCATTAGTCTTTCCTAAGAACAATCAATTGTGCTTTGGTACCTGGGCATGGAAGACCCAATAGTACAGATTAGCGGTTCCTAAACCTAGATCTCCATCAGACTCACAGGGAACTTTTGAAAAATGCTGATTCTAAGTTCTCACTTCACACCTACTGAATCAGAATCCTCAGAGCCTGTGCTTCAGATGAAGGGCCAAATGTAGGGCTACACCTGGTGGTAGGAACCAGGAGGCAATGATACCATTTCTGGATCTGTCAGGTACCAGTTGAGTCTCTCTGGGCTGTGATTAAAAAAATAAAAAATCCAAAAGCAGAACTTCAGATGTGTACACATGAGGCATTTAAAGCCAGTCTGAAGATTTAAACTGTCCTGAGAAGCCCTCATTGCCTTTGTTTCATATTCTGGATTCTGGAAGCTCAATCTGAAATGAACTTCAGAGCTAAAGAAGCTCGGAGCCCACTAAGATCCTGTGACCTCTACATGACCTTCTAGTTCCGACAGCCTCTGGCTATAGAATCACAGTTAAACTGCTCTCAGAGAAGGTGGTATAAAACTTCTTTCTTTTGCTTCACATTCTGGTTATTAAAAGTCAGCACGAACCTCAGCAATGTTGAGAGACCAGCTTTGAGGATCATTTGGATCTTCAAAGACCACTCTTTTGCCTCTTTTAAAAGTTATGTCAAAGCAATTAAATGTTATTTGAAGGAAAGAAAAAGGGCACGCTGACTACTCACAGGAATAGTGTTAAAAAAGAAACGAGTCCTTACCCTGGGATTAAAGCCAGAGAGAGGCAGCGTGATCCTGTGCAGGAGATGAGAGGAGAGGGGAAGAAAGGGAGGCCTTAGAATGGTTTTGACTCAATTAAAGATGCAAATATGCCATTTGGGGATAGTTTTCTGAATTCCAAACAATAGCTGGCAACAGAAACATGAATGGCCCCGTGAGAACTCACAATGCAAGAAACGCTGCATTATGAATCTCTGTGTTCAGACAAGGGGCCAAATAAAGGAACAAAACAAACAAGTGGATGTAATTGTTTGCCATTCAGGGGAGCCACAGACCGCTCCGCATATGGTGTGTGGTGACTCCGGAGCGCATGCGAGATCTCATTTGGAGTGACTGTCCTTGTTCCAGAGACCTGGGGCCCAGATGCGAGTGGGCCTGACGAAAAGATGAGATGAATTGTACTCTCCATTTTCGATACAGAACAGTATCTCTCAGCTTCATCCCCCAAGTTATTCACCAAACTTGGCTCCAGGAGACATTTATCGTTTCCAAACTTGAATCTCCCCCACAAAGGACAAAGACATGCCTTTATTGAAAATAGTTTGAAAATATGCTATGGACTGGAGTGACTCCACCAATAAGAAGGTGTGAAAGTCCTGAGTAACACTGGAAATGAGACAGAGTCCCCATGTACCAATGGGGCACGCAATGCCTGGTGCCTTTGTTGCCCTGTTCATGGAGCTTTTAGAGGACGGGGAAGATTGGGCTGTGGTGCGTGGACTCCATGAGAGGGAACCACATCTTGTCTGGGACTTTCTGGATTAGAGGCAACAGTTCACAGAGCACCATGCTCTCTGGGAGCAGAGAGGAGAAACAGGACATAGGCATTAAAAAAAAAAATCTCACTCTTCAATCTGTATGTATTTAAGGAATTAATTCATTGTTTCTGGGCCATGTTACAAGGGGCAGAAAGAGAAATTCTTAGGCTAAATACACTAGGGAAACAGTTGAAGGGAAACAGTTGAATTAAAATAGTTATATATATTTTTTAATTGCAGGACTTTTCATAACCTTTGGTATTCTAGGAAAGGGCTATGTATGCAGTATTTTTCAAGTGGATTTGCTCATGGAAACATTTATTTGCGTGGTATCTCTTGGGACTAATGTTCTGTGGAACACACATCACAAAGAAAAGAAACAGGGTCACAAATTTTTAAGGACCATGGAATCTGTTTCCTCATGTTAGAAATGAAATTATAGATCCTGAGAGAAAAAGGATTTTCCTGGGATCACACGGTTTTTGGCTCACATTGGAAGAGAAACCAGGGTATTGTGCAGAAAGGAACAGGTCTTAGGAATCCTGGTATATCTCCTACTACATCACATGTACTTCTTATTGTCCCTTTGTACTGGGGCTCAGTGCTATTCTACAGTAAAGCTGAGGTCAGGAAGGACAGGCAATCAGCGGTCAGATGTGGGAGGCGTTTGAATGCCAGATATTTTTAGATTGTATGTTCTACAATGGATGTGGGAGGGGTTTGAATGCTAGATATTTTTGCATTGTATGTTCTACTTCCATCTTGGAACATATCACAGTGGACCATCATTGTCTCCATGGGAAGTTAATGTTATTTTGTTCACAGTTCTTGCTACTTTTCCCACTTTTGCTGTGGTGGGTGGCGTCTCCTTCCCTGTCTCATTGATGTTGGGTTGGCCATGTGTTATGAGTTGAATTATGTACCCCTCATTCATATGTTGAAATCCTAACCCCCCAATGCCTCAGAATGTGACTGAATTTGGAGATAGGAGGTAATTAAGTTAAAATGAGGTAATTAGGGAAATTAAGTTAAAATAACATCACTAATCTGATATGACTGGTGTCAGATGAATATGACCTCTATAAGCCAAGGAGGGAGGCCTCAGAAGAGCCCTCAATTCTGTTCATATCTTGATCTTGGATCTCTAGCTTCCAGAATTGTGAGACAATCAATTCTGTTATTTAAGCCACCCACTTTGTGATATGGTACTTTGTTACAGCAACCCTAGTAAACTAACATAATGTCTAAGATAATATTCATGATTGGTAAGTGGCTATCATCCAAAGAGTCATCAGGAGCCCAGGTCTTTCCCATCCTGTGGCTCTGCCATATTCAGTATGTGGCTTCCAAGGTCACGGTGTCTTTCTACAAAAAGATGGTAGAAGGGAAAGCATGGAGGAAAACAAGAATATGGTTTTATAGGCTGCATTTAGAAGTGGCATGTGCCACTTCCACTCATATTCCATTGGTTAGAACTCACTCACATGGGCACACCTAATGCAAAGAATGCTGTAAACTTTAGTCTGGCTGGAAGAAGTGGAAATGGATTTGAAGATTAGCTGGCCAGCCTTGGCCATATCTCTTAATTCCACCATGTGATAGGTAGCATGAGAAAGAGGAAATAATTTGTCTCAGATCATCCTATCCTCTGAAGTGGTTTAGCTGACCCAAGCAAGCTGAGGATTCACCCTGGTGCTCAGCTAAACACCTACATGGGGAGTGTGTCTCTTCCCTAATACTTTCCCATCCTGTGGGTACCCTGACTGGAAAATCTCTCTGATTTCTACACCCAAAGAAGCCAAAGACACTTCCATTTCTCACTGGTATTTATTTGGGGACAACTGATTGAGATTCAATCAAGGTCAGGAAGTAAGAAGAGCATCAGATTATTCTGTGAGAAATGAGTTGACTATTTGCTGGAGGAACAACCTAGACCCGCACTTAGAAACAGAGCTTATTATTACTTTTATGTTGGTGGCCTGATTTAATTATCTTTGTAAAATAAAAAGTCAAATTCGACAGTAACTCCAACTTCAATATGATGGTAGTGCTTCGACTCCCTGGCTTTTCTTATCCTGGAAAATGTTGAATCTAACTCAGGCATGTTTAAGCCTGGGGAAATTTAGTTTTTGTTTTTTTGTTTTTTTCTCTTCCTCTTATTTTAGGCAAAGAGGTGAATTTAGTTGGATTATCATCAAATCATCTTTTATGGGGAGCATTTGTTCTAAGCCCAGGAGTACCTCTCCAGTTTCACTATCCCTGCCATTTGCAACACCCGTCTTTGCTTTCTGTTGTTCCATTCTCCCGGGCGTTTCTTATCTCCCAGGAACACTTGCCTTGTTCAAGTGCTAGTGCGTTGTTAGAAAAGAGGTTTTAATTCTCTTAAGGTGAAACACTTCCCTCATTTACTTTTCATTCACTCAACAAACGTTTATCAAATGCTTTCTAGTGCCAGGTCCCCGAAGTACCAAAATGATAAGACATTCCCTGCCCTCCAAAACCCAGGGTCTAGTGGGGTTGGTCCCATTGTTACAGAAACTTGTACTGTGTATTGTGGGAAGTCTGGTTATCTTATCCTGTGTTCCTGGGGCAGTTTAAGGCACTGAATGAAAAGACTGAACATAATCTTGATATGTTTATATTCTTACAGTCTTCATAATTCTAAAAGATGCTTTTCTAGACATATCCATAAATAATAAACAATTTCCCTCATTATTATAAAAGGTAGTTGAACAGAAAGTGAAGATGGTATTTCTGGAAAATAGCACATTATTCAAAAATGATGGAGTGAGTCACTGACATTTACTTCATTGGATAGCAGCTCTATTAAATAAATTATTGAATACACTAGGGAAGACTGTGATGGGAAATAGTCTCTATTCTGCCCTTTCCTTCTGTCCTTCCTTCTCACGCTGCCTCCTTTATCTCCCTCCCTTCTTTCTTTCTTTGTTAACTTAATGCTTATTGAAAACATTCCATATTCACATGGTTCTATGTCTGGAATTTTCTAGGACTGGCCCACATTTCATGTAATTTTATTCTTTTAAAATAAGATGCTGTATTAAATATTTACATGTGAGTTTATTTCTATATCTTTGTTAAACTTTTCACATAAAAGAACCCACAATGTAAGAAAAAAAAAAAATCCTTGTGAGACCTTGAATTTCTCTCTCTGGCTTGAACAATACAACCCCTGGGTATGTGTAAGGTTCAGGGAGAGAACCTAACAGGTCAATGTGGGGACACACAGGCGACTAGGGCTCAGCCCCTGTTTTGATCAAACAGGAGGGATAAGGTGGAAATCTAAGTCTCTGTCACAGAGGCATGATTCGGTGAGTACAGTTCACATCCCCCATTGATTTTTCCCAGCCAGTCTTCAGAAAGTGTGTGAAAAGTGGGAAGTTACTTCATCTGCTTGATGTTATCCCTACAAACTTATGTTCAAAACAATCCTCTATACAGTATGTTTCTCAAGAATTGGCTTTAGGTTGATTTGATAAAACCCATATCACTTAACTCATTGGGAGAATTTCTGACTCCCTCTGTTGAATATTGCGGAGGTCAGCAAAATTATGGCCATCTGTCTTTGAGAGGCCTGTGGGCTAAGAATGGCTATTACATTTTTAAATGGTTAAAAAAACGTAGTATTTTATGACTTTAGAAAATTTTATGAAATTCATATTTTCATGTCCACAAATAAAGTTTTATTGGAACACAGCCATGCTCATTAACTGACATATTGTTTGCGGCTGCTTTTGCTACAATGGCAGAGTTGAGTAGTTGTGATAGAGACCATATGGCCCAGAAGTAAAGCTGGAAATATTTATTATCTTGTCCTTTAAGAAGGCTGCTAATCCCCTGATATACTGTTTTATCTGCTGTGGAGAAAAGTTAAAAAAAACAAAAACAAAAAAGGCATCTTAACACCTGGCCTCAGACTCTCTTCTAGAGTTAAAATTGTCTTTGTTTAGAAAAATCCTGTGATGGGCAATTTGGATGTGAAAGGTCAGGCCCTACGGTAGGTTGGGGGCAACACCCAGCTGCTCTGCATAAAAATGGAGAACCTTGTCCTTGTCTTTGTACTTCCTTGTCCAGACAGAGACAGGATGGTCATTGTAGTAAAACATATTCAGGTGTGAATCCAGGCTTTGTGTAACCTTGGGACAGTCATTTAACCTTTTTAAGCTTGAGGTTCTGTATTTGTAATGTGGGAACAATAATCAAATTACCTTCCTGGTTTGTGTGGGGTTAAAAAGAATTAATATATATGAAGCACTTAGTATAGAGCCCAGCACACAGTAAGCTTATGGTCTCTTCCATAATTATCTTGATTATCTTTATAGGATATAGGAGAATAGAATAAAATATGTGAAGTGCCTAGAATACTGGCTAACAAAATCCCTCTTACAGTCCAATGAAAAGATCCCCTGATGTTCAGTTCTTTTTGGTCTGTGATCCATTGTGATCCACAGTGTCAGAGATGTACAGGTGTGTATCTGAAACTAGAGCGGGTAACAGGGACTCCTGGAGGGATGGGGTTGTGTTGCCCATGGAATTGAAGGATGAGTGTGATCAATAACAGGTTTTAGTGCAAGAAGTGTCCTCACATAGAGCTGACGGTGTGTGAGTAGTTGTTCAGAGCTTTGATTCCAGAGCCAACATGACCTGCCAAATCCAAATCTTGACTATGCCATTTATTCAGTGACCTCAGGCAAGTGATGTCACCTATCTGTGCCTCAATTGCCTCAACTATAAATCAGAAATAATAATAATACTACTTGTGGGGGCCAGCCAGCCCCCAGCAATCCACATCTATTAGTGTTCACACCCTGTGTGGCCACTGTCCTACATTATACCAGGGTTGTCTGTGTGACCAAGAGAGTATACCAGAAGTGACAGAGTATCAATTTGACATTAGGTTACAAAAAATACTATGGCTTCAACTTAGTTCCCTGTCTTTCTTCTCTGTCGCTACTGTGTCTCTGCTTCTCCTTTATTGGGTCACTTGCTCTAGGGAAAGCCAGATGTCATGAAGCAAGGACACTCAAGCAGTTTGTAGAAAGGCTCACTTGGGGAGGAGCTGAGGCCTGCCAACAACCACGTGAGTGAACTTGGAAGTGGATCCTCTAGTGGCAGCTCTGACCAATAGTTTGATCCTTGTGAGAGATCCTGAGCCAGAACTACCCAGCTAAGCTTCTCCCCAAACCCTAACCCATGGAAACTATGAGGTAGTAAATGTTTATTGTTTTAAGCGGACACATTTTGGAGTAATTTGTTACATAACTAATACAGTACCTAATAAGTATGTCATTATTTATAAGGCTTGGAACAATACCTGCCACATAGTAAACACCATATATTTGTCAAATATAGATTCACCCATAAATAAGTACCTAACTGGGGGGTAGGGGAAGGGAAGTGGCCCTTCTGGTTGGATAAAACCCCGATAGTCAAGTCTTGGCTGTTTTAAAATCAAAGGCTTCTTTCTATTTTGTTGAAGGTAATCTTGCCTGTTTTCATAACAACCTGAAATAAGGAGGAGACTGTGATTTATATTTCCCACAGAAGAGAGATTAAAATGGTAGGTGCCAAAGAAATTAAAAGTCATTTCTGTCTTTCAATTCATTACTTCTGGAAAAAAATTCAAGGCCCGCTTCATTACTAGTGCTCTGTTTTAGTGCTGATGATAATTGCAAGGGCAGTATTTTAAATTAGAATGTATAAGACCACATGTAATTAACCTGTACAGAAAGGCTGAGACTTCATATTAGACTATTAAATCAATCCCAGCAGAATCACTAATGCTGAGCAATTGATTTGAAAATACGGCGTGGGCAGAGTAAAGACGCTGGATGCTAATTACCATCCATGAGAATTTAGCACACTTCTCGGATGTAGTTAGAGGGGCCGACTTTTTCCTCTGGCCCTTACCCCATCAAAGCTGAGAATGTAAATGAGTTCATATTTGATCCTTAAAACCTGGAATTTAGGAGAGGGTTTTTCTGCCACTTTGTGAGTGTGATGATCATAAGGGGACAGAGTCTCAAACTGTCTGGGTGCCATGACTGCTGGGAGACAGCTGTGTGTATATTTTGGGGTCCTGGTGGAAAGTCCCAGGAGGTGTCCGCTTGTAGCATTTTCTGATGCAGTGGGTGTGAGCGGCTCCCTCTACAACTTGCATTTTATTGTCACTCTTTCCTACCTTCCTCTCTTAACTCAGCTCTGTTCTTCTTTCTTCTTGTGTCTGTCCTGCAGCATTCATTTTCTGTCTTTATTCTTCCTCTTCTTCATGGACTCATTCCGAGGGCACCCAGATAATAAACGACAGGCTTGGGATTGTTTTAATCTGGCACTGGGGAAGTGGCAGAGACACTGAAGATGTCATCTTTGACCTCTAATAACCTACAGGTTATAGATGATCACCTTTATGACCCAGAATTCAAGAACCATGGGGCGCCAGTTGTTTACAGCTGCCATCTATCCTCCTTGATTGGTATCTATGCCTGCTGTTAAGTATTTTAAGTAACACTCCTGGTGAAGGTGCCTCTCTCCTCTGTGGCTGTTGAGATTGTATGAGGCTCCAGAGGAATGATGACGCACAACGTGAAAAGCCATTCCAGTTCTTCCCACAGCCCACTCTTACTGAGCTGAGCACTGGTGGGTCCATTGCTTGTCACGCCCAGAGAAGCCAAAATCTGAGACTTCAGGTTTTTGCAGAGAGAAACATTAATTGATCAGGCTAGCCAAATGAGGTGACCGGAAACGAGGCCCTGACCAGTCTCCTGGAGTAAAGACTTGGAGCCCATGTAAAGGATAATGGTAAGAAGAAACAATACACATTTTTAATTCTAATTCGGGAGTCTTGATTGGACAATCTTGGAACTAAGACATCTAAGGTAAGGAGTGGGAAAGGCGAGAGAAAGTATGAAGGAGTTCCAAGCTGGCAGGTTCTGACGCGGTGAGATCGAGGCACCCTTGGCTTCAAATACTGTCCGCGAGGTCTGCGTCTGTGCATAAGTGTTCGGGCCCCCCCGTGGTGGCTGGTCGGGGTTCATTTGCTGGCTTTCTGCACCTGCGTAAGCCTCTGGGCCCCGTCTGGAGCAGCCTGTTCTGGTGGTCTCCTGGGTGCTGTGAGGAGGCCTGCTGTTACCTCCTGAAAGGTAAATGAAAAAAACTAGGACAAAAAAAAACCAAACAAACCCATTCGGGTCTAGTTTCAGTGTTAGGGACGGGTTTCACCATAAAGGGCTTGCGTCATAGCTTCTGGGTGTTCTTGCTGCAGTGAGGTAAATCTGAGTATTGCTTTTCTGGGGGTTGGGGTTGGGGTTGGGGTGGAGGTAGGAGGAATGATGAGGGTCAGCCTTAGGCTGCTTTGGTTCGAGGTTACTTAGGCAAAGTTAGGTTAAAATAAAACCAGGAGTGATCACTGGCAGTTTTCTCCTGTCCTGAGAAAAGGATTTACTGAAAGTGACTGTTAAGGATGTTCTCCCGGGAAAATATGTGAGGGTGTGGGAGTAGCAGGATGGGGAAGGAAGGGAAGTTAAGCAGGGGTGAAATGTCAGATGATGTTGCAGCCTCCAGACTAACCTGTGGAATGATCTGGAGCAGAAATTTTTGCCCTCCCTCAAGAAAACAGTGCTGGGCTCTCATGTGTCTTCTCTGTAAAATCCCAGGTTCTTTCAGGGCTCCAGGTGTGTGGCCAAAGTGCCTCTAGCCACCCAAGGACAACCCTCTGCAGCGGGGCCAAGCAAGACCCACAGAAGTTGTGGGGGAGTGTCCTGGGGAACCCAGTGGGGGTCTGAGAGGAACTGGGTGGACACTGGCAGGCACTGCATCCCCTCTGGAGAGTTCCCCCCTCATGAGAGGGCTCTTGCCTAATTTCCCCCTCTTCCCTGTGCTAATCTCTGCTCCTGCAAAAGGGGTCTCTAGACCATTCCTTGATTATATCTTCTCTTTTGTCTTTATACTTTTATTGGCTTTGTGGGGCACATCTCCTCAGTCATCTCGGGGTCGCCGTTGTCCTTACTGCACACTCAAAAGCTCTCTTGGCAGGAAGCCCTTCCTTCCCTGCTGAGTCGGAGGCGCCTGTCCACCTGCTCTCCACCACCACTTTGTACGATACATCCTATGGCAGCTCCGCCGATGGCTGGGCTGCACACCCTCTCTACCCATCCTCTCATCGTTCAAACTGAGCTCGACAGGAAGGTGAGAGACCAGAGAGTATGTGACAGTGGGACCTGGAAGTCTGAGACAGCGCCGAGCACCCAGGGTTGCTAGCCTTTTCAGTACTTTGGTGCAAATTTGGCACAAGATGCATGACTCTACAAGTGTGCATACCTTGGCTGGTGTGTGACCTTTGCAGCTGGACCGTGTGGCTCTAGCTGGGGCCAGGGAAGGGGTGAGGGATACCTGTGGCTGAATCACAGAGGAAAGGACCTGTTGCCTGGATTCCCAGGGGATAGCCGGAAGATTGCTAGATGACAGTATGTGTGAAGAAGGATGACATTGTTGGAGGGAGGTGTGGCCTAGGCCAGCTCTGCCTTTGCCATTGGGGCAATCACTTCTGGTGGCAGTGGCAGGTTTAAAAACTTGCCATAAATTCTTTGACGCTCCTTATATTGAGAAGCAGGGCAAGGTCCTCTCCCCTTGAACCTTAGTGGCCTCAGTGACCCACTTGCAATGAATAGAATACAGTGGAAATGACAAAGTGTGACTTCGGAGAGTAGGTACGGTCTTCAGATGACAGCAACCCCACCTCCCTTTGCAACAGCATGCAAGGTCCCAAGTGAAAACCACCCAGTGGATCCTTTCCCCAAATCAGGATCCAAAAAATCATAAACAAAAGAAAAATGGCTGTTTTAAACCATAACTTTTGGGGTAATCTGTTAAGCAGAACAGGTAAGGAGATTGCATACTCTTGCATCAGTAAGTTAAAATCTGAGCCTTGGTTGAAGATTTTAGGGGTGTAGAGAGAATAAGCCGTATGCTGCTTTGACTGGAGGTTACTTAGGCCTAATTAGTTTAGGAAAACAGTGCCCTTCCCACATGGAGCCTAGGGTCAAAGTCTCAGGTAGAAATAAAATGTTATTTTATTTTGCCAAAAGTGTTTGTGTTGGGGTGTGGGTAGAGATAATACTAATTTTCAACAAACCCCCCTGGAGTTGCCTCACTGGTTTCTGTGGTTTTTGCCTAGATATTTTCTTTTTTTTTATTTTAGTTGACATCTCACACATATTTGATGTTAGAAAGGCTCAGATGTTAAAGGGTTAAATTTAGAGGTCACTGTTATTTTCTTGTATTGTTAGAAAAGCGGCTCTATCTTATCAGATTTAAAATGCCTTTTAGATATTCAGGTTGGTTAGATCCACCTGAGGAATGTTGCATACCAATGCCGTGTTAAAGGAAAAATAAATAAAGGAAACAAATCCCTCCATTCTTTAATAGAATCTGACATTACCGATTTTGAAACTTCTTGGGCAAGACCCCACGGAGCTGTGCTCATATTTAGTTTATCATTCAGAGACCTTCCACAGAACTTGGAGATTTGGAGAAAGATAAATTAGAATCCACCTGAAGCTCTCAGCCCAAAGCTGTCAAGATGTTTGGGGTTTGAGACTGAGCAATTTAGTTTTCCTCTTTCATTTGTCTGAGACTGAAAATCAAAAGTGGGGTTTAGGAATTCAAAGAGATGATTGCCCGAACAAAATTTATATTCAGTTTTGAAGAAACAAGTACGCCTCAGGAAAGGAATAAAAACTTCATATTCGATGGGCCTAAATCTAATGGACTTTAGATTTATTCGAAAGAGTTCTCCCATTGGAGGCATGGTTTTTACTGGGTTCTAAATGGCTGCTAAGTTCAATAGTTTGTTCATGTTTGGCTGATTTAACACATCCTCTGAGGTGGATGGGTCACTGCAGATCCAGTATTTGGACTTCGGAACATGAGTTATGACTTAGGGTTTGCCTCCCATTGATTCGTTGAGCTCTGTTCTTCAATTTCCAGGTTACACTGTGGTTTTACACATGTTTCAGGAAGACCAGTCTTCCTGAATATTAATCCAGTGGAGGGACAAAAGAAATACAAACGGGAATGAAGTGATGAAGTGGGGGTGGCAATGGAGAGTTCCGTTTTTTGTTGTTGTCCCTTAGCTCCTGGGCAGTGGTGGGGACAGGTCCTACCCTAGGCCACAGGCAAATGCAGTCAAGTTTGCCTTCTAACCTTTCCAAGAACTTACTAGTGTCTTTCCCCCTTTAATCTTGCCCATTTTCTTTCCATCTTTCTTTCTCTCTGGATTAGTATAACAGAGGTCCGGCTTTAAGAATGGACACTTAGTTATGTCTGGGACAAATCACACTTTATATTCTTGAGCTTAGAGGATAGAGATCTCAGCAAAAGGTAAGGGCCGATAAACAGGTTTGGACTCCAGCATGAGAGAGGCGCTCAGACAGTATTGGTTACTAGCCTGTCCAGGTGGAGGTCCTACAAGTTGGTAGAATCCCTGAAACTGGGCTTTCTCGGATTCCTGGGCTCTCACCCGAATTCTGTAGTGTTCCTGGAATTTCCCCTGAAATTCTAACCTTATCATTTGGTTGCAACAACTGCCTTTAGGAAATCATGTCACCTGGGATTTACGATTATAGCTCTGGGTACAAGGTCATACCGTGCTGAGAGTGCCATGTTCTTGTATTAGCTACAGGCTATATTATAAATAGAAATCACATGCTCAGTCACTTAGCTCTTGTGACATAAAACCAGGAGAATTGAGCCCAGTATGCCTCGTGTTGGTATACCACACTGTCCTACAGTCTTCTAACTGCCGGTCAACACCTTCTCCAGAAAAGAATATTTATTGGGGAATGAATGAATGAATTTAATCAGAGAGATAGATACACCGGACATGTGACCCCAGCAGAGAGGGAGATCATGAAGGACATTCAGAGGGAAACACAATCATGATTCCCCAGAGGCACTAGAACAGAATTGATAGGGAAGACCTCTCTGAGGGGTGGCATTTAACCTCCAGCCTGAAGAACAAGAAGGAACTGTCACTGAGAAAGGGAGGTGAAGGGGTGGGGGGGAGGGTTAGCTGATCTCACTGAGGAGTGGTTTGTACTTTACAGTGAATGTTTTTAAGGGCTATTTATTACCTCTCCCTGGTGTGTTGACTGTGGAAGCCTTAGCTCTTAGTGGGGATTTCCAAACTCAGTGAACTGGGGAAGGTATTTATTTGGGGACTGGGGGCCCTTGCTGTCAATATGTGCTCTTACCTTTATAGGCAAATTTAATATAAGGGGACTCCTGGGAGTTCTTGGATGTAGCCCAGACCCTACCCCTTGCTTATTCCCACTCCCTGCTTGAAGGCTTTCTGCTGTACTGGAGAAGGAAGCTAAGAAGCTTTGGGGTCAACAAGTCTTTGCAGGACACTATTTTGTCAGGTCAGAGTGGGTGGGCCAGGCCTGGGCTATTCAACTGCCTTAGAGCTTGGTGGGAGGGTGTGTAGGCCCCCAAGTGTGTGAAGGACACTGGGGAAAGCAGGGCTGTTTAACCTGACTGATGGCTCTGGTCCCATGGAAACCACCCACTGCTCTTAAAGAGAAATGTGGTCCATACATGCTCATTAAGCCAGAGAGGGTGAGGCAGAGATACTTTCTACAAACTGTCCAAGCTCGTTTAAAAGTCTTAAGAAAATTCCTCAAAGACTCAATTTATCTATCGGAAGGTCAATTTCAGAGCTGTTCTACATCAAGTTTATTTACATAGAATTTGTTGGAAGGATGGGTATTGCTTATCCAACAGAAATTGAATTCACCTTTCTCATTCGTTTTCCTTTTCTTCTGAAGAGCATTTGAGGCAACTCAGAATCAGGCTCTGAACTCTAGTGTCTCATGTCCCTGATTACAGTGGCCTCTACCCAATGGCTCACCCAAATACCTCGTGTTCTGGGTTAAGCACATCTTTTCTGCTAGTCTATCCACTGGGGACTCACAGGACATCTTATTGTAAGTAACCTCAGATGAGATTCAGGGAGAGTTTCACCAATTGTAAATCAATGCCTTGAAGCTTTGGGATTATTCCTTCTTGTCTTGTCTTTTGGAATTAGTTCCATCCCCATGGGTACAGTTTAGCAAGAGTCAACCTAAAAATGTATTGAAAGTAATCCCCAACATAATCCAAAACTTTTAAAAACTTCCCTGTCAGCACAAAGAATAAAGTCTAGTTCTTTTTTCCCCTCCTCATAAATGCACACAACATCCACCTCTCCTTCCCGCCTCAATTTGGGAGAGAACACAGTATTATGACTCTAAGTTGGGGTCACGTCTATTCATCTCTGAGAAGTTCTGGGATCCACGAAGCCATCATTAAAACTTCACAGGACTCTCTGAGCACCACATCCTGTGCTAGGTGCTGAGGACATAACACCATTCAGGACACAGACTCTACCTTGGGAAAATGAAGGTCCGCCTTCAGAGAGAGACAGGTAAAGAATCAACCATAGAATGAAATGACAAGGACAAAACAGAAATATATATGTACTGTAGATATATCATGTATGCTACAGGTATATATAGATGGAAGGGAAAAATTTTCTGCATTGGGGTAGAGGAGGCAGGGATGCCCTTTGTTCCATAGGGAACATTTCGCAATGTCTGGAGACATTTTTGATTGTCAAAATTGGGTTGAAGGGTGCTACTGGCATCTAGTGGGCAGAGTCCAAGGATGCTGCTAAACACCCCAGCTTCAACCCCTCCACTATTGGTTCCCTGTAGATTTTTCTTTATTTCACTTAATGTAACCTTCATTTCTGCCTGGGTCTTTATTATGCTGTTGAAGTACCCAGTGAGTTCCTGGAGCATCTGGTAACCAGTATTTTGAACTCTGCATCTGATAGGTTGCTTATTTCCATTTCATTTAGTTCTTTTTCTGGAGTTTTGTTCTGTTCTTTCATTTGGGCCATATATCTTTGTCTTTTCATTTTGGCAGCCTCCCTGTGTTTGTTTCTGTGTATTAGGTAGAGCTGCATTGACTCCCAATCTTAGTAGCATCGCCTGTTGTAGAAAAGCGCCTCTGTACATTGCATGGAGCAGAGCCTTAAGTAATCGCTGGGGTGGGGCAACCTGTATCACTGTTCTGAGGCTCTGTGGAGGGCTTGGGGAGTGGACAGTGCCACTGCCTGGCCTCTAGAGTTTTGCCAGGAGGAAGCTGCCTTCTGGCACTTGCCCTGAAGCCAGTCACTTCAATTTTTCCCTGTATGCCACTGGTTCGCTACCAGCTCTTGCCTGGGTGCTAAATGCCAGAGGGAGTGGGTTCTAAGTCCATTGTGGGCCATTTAAGAGTAGTCTCCTGTGAACCCCAAAGTTTCTGCTGTAGCCCCAGTCCTCACTGGTTTTACAGCTAAACTTATGGGGATTTATCTTCCTGGCACTAGCACTCTGGGCTGGGTGGTCTGGTCTGGGGCTGGGATCCCTCGCTCCTGAGGTATTCCCTCCTGATTTTTATCTACCGCACATGACTGTGGGACTTCCCATTCCATGTCTTGGCATCTTTCCACCTCTCCGCACCTCTCCACACATCTCTGTCCCTCCTACCCATCTGGATGAACGTGTCTTCTTTAAATCCTTGGTTGTCGGACTTCCATACAGCTTGATTTCCTGATGTTTCTGGGTGATAATTGTTTTGTGTAGTTGTAATTTTTGCTGTAGTTGTGCAAGGAGGCAAAGTGTGTTTACCTAGACTTCCATCTTAACCGAAAGTCTAGGATACCCTCTTACAAGTAAGAATGATTGGTCCCCAAATGTTGAGAGTGCCGACGTTGAGAAACATGGCCCTAGGGCGATGTTTGAGATGACTGGGTCTGTTAGGCAGCAACTAGGGGAGGCCATTCTGCTCAAAGGCTTTACTCCATTACTGGTTCTGGGGACTCTGAGGTGGGGCAAGACTGAAAAGGGATAAGGCTTTTTATGGGGGAGTGGTGAGCTCACATTGGTGGGGTTCCTGGGTGGCTTCAGAACTGGCTCCAGGGGTTCCTGCACTCACTGTGGTACACGTCAGGGGTAGCTGGACAGGAGAATGATATTTTTGATCCTTTCAATGGCAGCTCAAAAGGGAGAATTGAGGAATTTGTCCTTCTCTTAGTCCTGAAGAAGATGAGTGGCCAGTATGCCAGGAAAGGTACGCTGGATAGAGCAAGAGCAGGCAAGACATCTCCTACAATAAGTACTTCACTTGGGCTTGCGATTTCCAACAGTGTGGGAGGCAGCCAGAACCCTGCATGTGAGCCCTCTGAGCTGGAGACTTAAGCGCTAGCTGTTAAACCTGTTCTACCCCCTAAATCAGGAATGGAAGGACTGAGCTGTTCCACTGACTGCAAATGCCTTTGGCTTGATGCCAGAAAAATATTCTTAAATGAAGTGAAACAGCATTTTCTGATGGCCCATCCCAATAACCCCATGAGGTTGGCCAAAACAGGTGATACTGCATTTAAGTGCAATAGTGTAATTAAGGAAACTGTGACTCAGCAATTTGAGCTGCTGCTCTGTCCAGAGTGCTGCTGATTGGGGGAGTGGAGAAGCCAGAGTCCTGGTCTTTCTGGGAGACCATGGCTGAGCTGTTCCCTGGAACTGTCTCTAGTCTTTTGTTCTTTATCCCTCTGACTGCTGCTCTCATTTGTAAATTTTGTTTTCTGTTTTATTGATCACCATGATAAGAACACTCTAGGGTGTAAGCAGAATGAGATTTCTTGCAATACTCTAAGACAATTGTTTGGTTGCCATTATTCCTACAGATCCACAGTTGCAAAAATAATACAATTGCCATCAAGTCCTTTTTCACATGTGTTGTGCTTGTTCTTGTGAATCATTGTAATGAGATCGTGTTATTTCAACAATGTGAAGGGCTATCATTTACCTCTCAGTTCCTCACTCTGGTCATTTCACAGGCTTCCAGAGTTCCAGTATCACAAATAACATCGTAGTGAGTATCTTTGTGTAGATAGGCTGTTTGTTCCTCTTCAAAGATTTCTTTAGAATACATTTCTAGCAGTGGGATGGGATTAATGTATCAGAGGTTATGAATATCTTCATGAATCCTGATATATATTGTCAAATTGCTTTCCAGGAGTGTAGCAATTTATATACCTGACATGAATAAATGGATGTAGCAGACTGGCAAAATATGACCAGCATTGAATATTATTTTATTTTACAATTTCTCTTACTGATTTAAAAAATGTAAAAAGATCCCATTAAGTATATGTAACATGTTTAGCAAGATGCTTTGCACATGGTAGCTGTTTTTGCTAGTGTGTCCCTGCAGCTTATGATATCTATCCTGTTCCTTGGACTATAGCCTAGACCTTCTGTCTGTTCTTGGTTGCTGTCAATTTCCAGTGAGTGCCTGGCCTTGGCTTGGCCTGGTTTCCTAAAAGTGTTAGCCATTCATGAATATATTGAGCTTTTAGGTTGAGCCCACATGTACCATAGTGGTTACAAGACTGCTCATATTCATCTCTTGGATCCTCAATTTTGAAGCAGCTGTGTGACATGACCTTCGATAAGTTACCTGATTTCTCTAAACCTGGAGTTAACTGAGATAATATATATTACGCTAGTACTAGCATGGCTGGTATAGAGTAATGTTAGTGTTAGAGATTTTATTTATTTATTTTTAGAGAGAGGGGAAGGGAGGGAGAAACAGAGGGAAAGAAACATGGGCGAGAGAAACATCAATCCGTTGCCACTCACACATCCCCAACTGGGGACCTGGCTTGCAACCCAGGCATGTGCCCTGACCAGGAATTGAACCTGCAACCTTCCAATCTGCAGGCCAGATCTCAATCCACTGAGCCACACTAGCCAGGGCAACAATTATCAATTTTAATAAATCATGTCAATCTTCAAGATAAGTGACATCATTATCCTCATTTTAAAGATGAGATATTAAGGCTCCTACAGGTTAAAGTACTTTTTCCAGTATGGGCAACCTACTGCAGTGTGACCTCTGTCCCTTCCCCTGTGTGCCATGAGTAAATGGGCCCAGTAGGTGGTAGGAGTATTCATGAAAGCCCTTTCACACCTGGACAGCCAGCACTAACTTACCTATGCAGGGAAATGACTGCCCAACTACATTCACATAACTGTCTATAAACACAAACTAAATGAAGCCCACATCGCTTCTTATCCAGACTCTACAGTGCTACCCCATCTGAGGGGATGTATAGCAGAGGAAAAGTTAGGATGGAAAGAGATTAATCTTAACCGATGTGGTTGAAATGTCTTCTGAAAAATTTGCAGAAATGTATGACCATGTGACCTTACCACTTGGGGCCTTGGGAGGAGCCCCGGCAAAGTGAGGAACCTTGAAGCTGATGTCTTATTAGCTTCATGGCAAATCAGCCACTGGTCTGATCTCTTGACTAGCAGTTAACAAGGAATACCACGAGCGAGTTACTTTTGATCACTTGTCCCTTTTCTCTGAATTAAAATTTTGTCATTAGCATAGTTTTAGTCTGAGAGTTACTGCCAGGGTGGAATTACTCTAATTAAGAGGAAGAGAAAAATATGTTGCTAGTCATTAATTTTTCTTGATTACAGGGTGACCCAGTTTGAGGTTAAGCGAAGGGGACTGAGGTAGTAATTTAGCACTCTGGGGGGTTTGTGGAGATTTTTGTGAGCTGGAGAAGCAAGAGCTGAGTCCCAAAATTGTCATCTGATTACAATTCATGGCTACTTGTAAATAGATGTGTAAGAGATCTTTAGGAATGGCTTGCCAATGTGCAGAATGACGAACAAAAGCAAGGATGAGGTTGGAGGCCCAGCTCTGTACACTGAACGCTATTGATTCCACATCTGTCCCAATAAGTCTTTGAAAGCTTTTCCTGTCTTAAGTGTGAAAATATTGTATTTTCTAGATTTGAGGATCCAAACCTTGACTTGTCAAATTCTGAAACAGCAAGAAACTTTCTCTTTAGCATATGCCTCTATCATTGAATATATGTTAAAATTGATATGATATTTTTAGATCTTTTACTTCATAAATACACATTACTTTGAGGTTTCTGCGATGAGAACTAAGAGTAATTTAGTGCAAGGAGCACAGACTTGGAGACAGAAGACTGGAGTGTGAGCTCTGCTTTGCCATTTGCTAGCCCTGTGGAGTTGAAGGTAATCTTTTTGAGTTCTCTGAACTTGTTTCTTCATTACAAATCTAGTTGGAGGAATCAAGTGAGCTAATTAAATATGGAATAACAAAGTCATATACAAATGTCATTATGGTATCATTGTTAAATATGGAATAACAAAGTCATATACAAATGTCATTATGGTATCATTGAGTTCTCAGATCACTTGTAAGTTGAGACTTCAAGCAGAATGTCTGGGAAGGAAGGTCCTCATAAGGAAATGAGGACCCAAAGAAGTGGTAAAACCTAGATGTTTTTATACTAGGTGGACCCAAAAGAAGTGATTCTGGCAGAGTAACTAAAAGCTAATGGAAGGTAAGAATTATTTTGACAAGATCTGTTTGTACAGAATCTTCTCAGTCTCAACTTTGCATCCTTGGTGATAAGAATGGTATGCTCCTTCTGGTAGAAGGAGGACATCTTCCATATGATGGCTTATCACCTGCTTTCAGGAATAAAAGATGGGTCAGAGACCTCCTTCTTGCACCTGCTGCTTTTTCTTAATGAAGCATATTTTGGAGTGAATATACTGGTCTCCTTCCATTTTATCTCCTTGCCATCCTGTCTCCTTTATTAATGGCCCACGTCTCAAAGGAGAACTGTTGCTTCCCTCTGCCAGGTGGTCCCAGGGACACTGCCTCAGCTCTTGGCTGTAGTAGTGGACACAAAATCCAGGCCTGGCTAATCACAACATATGGGGTGGGGATGACCAAACTGGGCCACCCAGAATGCTTCTCTGGGACTCGCATGTAGATAACCAGGCAAGAAAGCCCTTTCTTTCTTCTAGGATTAATACACTGAAATGCTGCTGCCTTACAATACAGAAAGGAAAGTAGACAACATCGTTTGAGTCCCCAGTGTTTCAGGGAACCAACTCTACCCCATTACAAAGAGCAAAAGAGAGCCAAAAAAGATTCTGTTTTGGGGACAGGAATCTCTTTTGTCCCTCAAATCACGTGATATTGTGGGTGGCCTTTGAAAAGGGACCACAGTAATTTCTCAGTACTCCACAGCCAATCTGCCTCCTTTATGTAGATCTTTTCTTTTCACATAAGGAAAAATGGGACAGCAAGAAGGTCTTGTAGAAAAGAAGAAATTGGTAGTCCAGTCCGGTCTTATGTCCTCACTAAAGCCCATGTGTATTATATGCCATCAGAATTGCCCTAAGAGGCCACAGAATAATGAAGGGAATTACATTTTAAATAAGTTCTTCATGTGATCACTCATTCAATAAATGTTTACTGAGCGCCCATTTTCCGAGCACTGGACTTGTAGCAATGAATAAAGTGGATACACACCCCTGGCCTTGGGAGGTTACATCTGGGAGTGAAGCAGAGAAGATAAACAAAATAAATAAGTAAATCATATGTTTTAGATGGTGATGATTACTATGGAGAAAAACAAGTAGGGAAGGGAGTGTGTGTGTGTGTGTGTATGGAGGGTGCTGAGGGGGGGGGCTGCAATTTTAAATTTTTAAAATTAAGTCAGGGAAAGTCTCACTGAGATGGTGACATTTGTGTAAAGACTTAGAAGAGATGAGAGAGTGACCCCGCTGGTATGTGGAAGAACATAGGCAGGGGGATCAGCCAATGCAAGGACCCCAAGGCAGACCTATGCCTGGTGTGTTCTATCAACTCACAGAGCGAGGCAGGGAGATGAGGAAGGGGAGGCCAGTGATGAGGCAACTGAGGGAGGGCCTCATGGGACCCCTGTGTACACTTGGGCTTGGACTCTCAATGAGGCAGGAAGCCTGTGGTGGCTGCTGCGCAGAGCTTTTATCCTGCTCACGCTGGCTTCTCTGCCCAGGGTATTCTGAAACACAAGGCGCCTGCAGCCCCCACTACTCTAAGCTGCGTCTAATACAGAGCAGGGCAGGGGTGAACGAGCCAGTGTGGAGAGTTCCCAGCGTGGGTGGGCCTGACGCAGGGTAAACCCTAACAGAATGGAAGCCGTTTTTATGAACAACAGCCGGACAGTTTATACTGAGGTGTAAGTGATTGACATCAGGTACTCTCTTTAAAGCAGATTTGATGAGGGCAGAGAGAGAAGGTGAGTTTGAGTCATTGAAGAGAGGGAGGGAGAGGGGGGAAGCAGCCACCCCGGGGGTGGTGGTGGGGAGGCAAAGGGAAATCCAGCTGCTCCCACCTGTTCTGTTCTTGCCACATATTTTCCAAGGGCTGGCGCCAAGAGCCTGTTGGGATCTTTGTGCTGTTCAGAAGTCCTTATGCTACATGCGGTATTGCCTGGCACAGATTAGATCTTGATAGATCAGCGTTAAAAGAATGAATGAGTGCAATCTAGTTTACAGCTTCTTTACTGAGCCTCCAGTCACACTGGGCACCCCCAGTTCCTCCCCTGAGCCACTGAGTTACTGCTAACTCCGGGACCGCTGGGGAAGGATTCATGTCTCCGAGATCGCGCTGAGCACCAGGAGCGCACACTGATGGTTATTACAGCCTTGTTCTCTTTGAGTCTGAGTCTCTGTCAGTTTCTGTCAGCTTCTAAGTTGCATTTTAGGGGAGAAGCTGCAGGAGTTACAATATGTGGAGGCACCTCTGGGCTTCTGGAAAAGGCTGCCTAGGCCCCCAGGGACCACATACCTTCCTCTGTCATCGGATAAGGCTCCTTTGGTCCTCAGAGACTCTGCACATTTTGGAGAAATGTAACTTCATAATTTTTTTATGGTCCATGGACAAGTTTAAAGAAGAGGTGGCAGCTTGTAAAATTTTTATTTATGACGTGACTTCCAGAATTCCGTGTTCACAGATACCGGCAAGGTTGAATTTATGAAAGTGGAGGCAACTTTAATGTTATCCATGTAGTTTAAAACGTTGCTTCTGTTGGGCATATTAGAATTTGGCTGCCGCCAACGGCATCCCGGGAGCTGCTTGTCCTCGGTAAGCACTTTTCCTGAAACCGTATTATGAATTGCAGTTGAAAGGCTATAAATGCCACCACGTCAACTTGTACCTCACATAGAGATTATAATTTGGCTGAAGGAAGTTTTGTTTGCCTGGGCCTTTTCTTAATTAGTAATTTGACTCAGGTTTAATTAACATTGCCCAGTGATTGTTTGCCTCCTTAGCATTCCTTAACCTATTAGCTTTGAAATGTGAAGTAGCTATCTCAAGTGGATGCAATTTTTTTAAAAAGACAATTCTGATGTGGGAACGATTATAATTCAGTTATTTGCAATTGGTACCAACTGGTGGAACAGGAGCCAAGGGCTGGAGCAGAAGCTGTGAGGGTGGGAACTGTGCTGACCGCCAGCGACTGCCGTCTGTTGGCGTAAAGGCAGGACAGGACTGACTCATTAAGCCCACGTCTAATTGATCCAGTGTGCAAGCGTAAAACTCTTCCTGGCATAGTTGGGAAACTTGAGCTCCCCTTTGCAAAGGAGGTCTTGCATTTATTTTATTTTATTTTTAAGGGAAAGGCTGAGCATCAGTGAGGATAGTATCTTTTTAAAGATAATTTTACATAGAGCGGTTCTCTGTGAAAGAGAAAAAGACAATGTCATGAATTCGATTTTTTAAACAGTTTTTGGGAAAGGGCAGAGGAAGCCAATGATAGAAACATCTGAGTTCCTAGAACTGGAACCGATGTTAATGGAGAGTATTCCAAAACTGAAACCTAGAAAAAAACTCGTTAGCCTGGTGATGAAGTGCCCAAAATGTGAACCATGAAGTAGCAAAAGTATTGAAAGAAAAGCAACTTCCACTTGGAAGGTAATAGACTGTCCCAGTTGTCCAGAGCCTCTTAGGGCAGTGGTCCCCGACCTCTTGGGCACCAGGGACTATTTTTGCGGAACACAATTTTTTCCACAGACTGGGGTCAGGTAGGGCGAGACAGGAGGTGGATCTCAAATGGTAATGGAGCAGCATCCTCGGATCGTGAGGAGGGAGGTTGGGGAGCTCTGTCTTATGGTACCTTCTCAGAGGCTTCCCTTCAGGAAGCAGGGCTCTGTGATATATGCTTGAACCTGGGCACAAACAGCTACTCCATGGACGGTCTGTGCTTTGGCATGTCTGGGATGGATCCTGGCTTCACCACTGGCTGATCATATAATCTTGGACAAGTCACTTCATCTCTCTAAATCTGTAAAATGGGGACAGCAATCACGTATAGTTCTTTAGTGGTTGTGAGGATTACATGTGTGTTAAGTGCCCAGGCTGTAGCTCTTGATTCCCTCCTAACATCAGCCATTTGGAGCATGATCAGTTAGCTTCTCATTTAGGAAGAGAGGAGGGTCATTCTCAAAAGAGAGAGAGAGAGAGACTACATCAGGCTGCGTCCAAACCCTCATCCTTCCCTGGGAGATGTGTGCTGTTTGCTTTCTCCTTGGCAGAGTCTGGCATCTTGTGACCTCAAGGAGAGTCTTGACTTTGGGCTTTGTGTAGCATCTTGGCACTTAGTTTCTTCCTTTGTATCTATAGTGCGTGTTCCCCTAGGGCCTTGGAGATGAACTGGGAAAGGTGGAGCCTTCCCGGACCAGAAGTGCACAGGTGATCACTGAGTTCCTGAGCTGCTCCGATGGTAGTGATATAACAGGGCTTAACCCGGGTGTTGTGTCTGCACCAGAGCCAGATACAGAACAGTTCTCCAAGTCTCACTGAACTGTTCACCTTGTCTCCCCAGGTCTGATTTAGAGATTAGGAACATTCTTTAGGGCTTTGTAAATTCTCCCTGTGGAGGTGTGATCACTATCTGTCCCAGCTTTAGCATCCAACCCTCCGCAAAGGGGTTGTGGAGTGACAATACACTGAAGACCTAAAGAGTGAGCAGTAAAAAAGTCCCAAATATTTAGTCTTAATGTTAAGTTGTTTTTGAAGGCAGCAAAATTATATGTATATATGTACATTGTTGAGTTCTGGTTTGATTTTCCCTGCTGTATTCTTTGCTCTGCCCTGGCTGGTTTGGCTCAGTGGATTGAGCGTTGGCCTGCGAGCTAAGTGTCGCTGGTTCGATCTTCCAGTCAGGGCACATCAGAGAAGGAAAACTCTGACTCCAAAAAACCTCCGCTGCCTTGCGGCATACCTCTTCAGGGGAAAGGCTAAGGGAGTAAACCCCGACAGAAAATCCGGAGCCGGAGTCCCTAAGGCGGTTTGACGTTGTAGTCAACACCGGCAACTCCTGCGGCGCACCTGAAGCCAAGCTGTATTGACTCCGTCTTTCCCTTGGATCCCTCAGCTGCGAAGAGAGGGGGGGTCTGCTGCATGGGCAACAGCAGACCCTCCATATCACCCTGCCCAGGCTCTGTAGCTTCAGCTTCACTGGAGAGGACACTCCAGCGTCATCGCAAGATGTCGATTCAACACGGGAGGAGACAGATACCGTGTCACTCCCGAGTCGGACTGCACAGCCATTCTTGGCGGTGCAGACAGACTCTTAAGAAGCTACACCATCGTCTCTCGAGACGGACGGCTGCCGACGACGGGGATTCTTTGCTCTTCTATCCATAAGGAGAGGCAAACAACTTTGGAGGCCCTTTCCACATTTTGTCTGATTTCATCTCCCATGTATTTCATATTTTCTCGCCAAGGTGTAGCACAATCAGATTGTGTGTTTGGGGTTCTATATGTGGCCTTTCAAAATGTGTGAAAATGGGAGTTCAAACCCAGGTTCCGCTGTTGTAAATACCAAGAAGGGCAAACAGAAGGAAAGACCCAAAGTAGTGTCATCATTGCTCTTTCCTTTCCACTTTTGCTCTTGAAGGTTCCCCTTCCCAAGATGCACTCTGGGGCACAGTGAATCACAGCTGTCTCCATCCTACTCCAAAAAAACAACAAACCAAAGGAAGGGGGCAAATAAGAGGCTAGCACGACAAGAGCGGATTATGAGTGACTGGCCCGTGTCACTCCACCTGTGGTGTCTTTACTCCTCTTCACGCAGGAGGGCCCGTGTGAGTCCCGGACGGTGGGGAGCATGGGATGCATGGTGCTTAAAGCTTTTATGTTAAAAAGCTTATTTTGTCCTTTGAAAGTGGGAAGTGGTTTCAAAAGAAATTATCATCTTTTTTTTTTTTTTTTTTTCCGTCAGGCAGAATCAGACTGGGGAGCTTGCGACCTTAATAGAACTTTAGAATTTCAGAGTTGAATGGCTTTGTCCAGTTTCAGTTTTCAAAGGAGGAAGGGGAGGCCCGGGGAGATTCAGCGTCTTCCTGCGTGTCTCACAGCGCCTACCTTATGCTAAATCTGGCTTTGAGGAAGTGGAGATACAGTGAAGATCTGAAGTGTCAGCTATAAAGAAATAAAAGGCAGACCAGAACCAGGACTCTTTGTTCCTTTTATAAGGAACTGTTTCACTTACACATCATCTCATATGTTGGAAAAGGCTTTAAAAACCAAATTTGATCATACATTGCTGCATATTCATTACCCACTTAGTGGAGAAGATTAGTGCAGTATGGCAGAGAAAGTTCTGGGGCTGGAAGTGGGGTGAGGAGAGGTTGAAAGCTCTAGATCAAGTCCCAAATGTGTGATGAGGCTGCCACTTTTCTCTTCTGGGTCTCTAAGTCCTTGTTGGTAATATGAAGAGTTGGACTGGATAATTTCTAAACTATATTATAACACCAAAGTTCTGGAACTTTATGACTGTACGATCAGTATTAGCGAGGACATAGTTTCTGCAGTGAATGTATTTCTGATGTAAAATGTCAATGTGATATGGTGGCTCTGGTCTCTGACACTATCAGGGGCTGAAGCACTTTCTTGTGTTGTTGCTCTGCCAAACTTAGAATGTTCCCTCATTGTCACAGTCCAAGATGTCTGGTCATCATGCCCAAATTCTGAGCAGCAGGATGGGGGACAGAGAGGGAAGAGGAGGAGTGTCTCTTTCTTCTCTGAGAATGAAAGCTGCACTTGTCACTTTTACTCAAACCCTGTTGACAAGAACTTAGTCAAATGGTCATAGCTAGGTGCAAGAGAGGTTAAGGAATGTAATCATTATTCTGGCTGGCCATCTGCCTAACTATTATGCGAGGTTTAATTGAGAAGAAGAAATAGATATGGGTATAACTATCAGTCTTTGTCATGTGAGTCACGCTTGAGCCAATATGGAATAAAGGATGATCTATTGTCTCTACCACAGCTCAGCGAAGCATGTGGGGGTGGGGAGCTCAGGTGGGGTGATGTTTCTGATAGCCATGACAAAATCTCTGCTTGGGTGAATAATGGTGGTTCTCAGAGAGCCTGCTGTTGAAACGGTATTATTCAAGTAAGTGGGTAACTATGGTAAACTTCCTTTGAAGGATATGCCAAGTTCCAGATACTCTCCTTCCTCTGACCTTTACTTCTTGGTGTCTAACTTGGCAGATGGTGGCAGCCATGCTTATACCAATGTCTACACATTGGTGGACACAGATTGAAACAGGTGTGGACACCTTACCTATGCTGTGCCGTCACACCCTCTCTCTTAGGGATTCGAGCAGTCAACTGAAAGAGTCATGTTGATTTGAGGCTATTTGCTTGAACTTGAGTGTTATAAAGTCAAAGTGGTGGGGCACCATCTTCCGTCATGAGTGTGGAGAATCAGAGAAAGCTGGTCCTTGGACAGAGAAGGAGGAAGCAGGTGTTCCGTGACAGCAGCTCCCAAACACTGTGAGACTGAGAGAAGCTGGGAGGGGCTGTTGGTTCCTGGTGGCTCCACAGACGAGATTTAGTTTCCCATGAGGTCGAGATGCATTCATTTCTATTCCACTTATTAAAAACCCTCTTTAAAATACACCATGAATATATAGAGAGCTCCTTTAAAAAAAAGAACTCTTAATTTGACCAGTAGAATCTTTTTTTTAAAAGCAAATCTTAAAATCTCATGTACCATCTTAACAGCTAATGGCTTGCAAATTTCAATTTTCTGCTTGTCACCAAGAGTGACAGCCCAGAGAAGACTATATAAATTGATTCACCTAGCCAAACTTATCCAAAATGGGGAAGCTAAATGGGTCAGCCAAGGAACCCAAACCATAGTTTTTTATCCCCAAATAAAACAGCAAGACATTCACATAGGAAGGGATGAAATGTAATACAATGGTTCAAAATGGAATTGAAAACAGCTCATCTTTATTTTAAAATATCTTCCTTCAACTTCAATGAACATATGGATTTGAAAAAAGATCACAAGTTGGTATTAGAGGACAGAACTCACTATATATTTATAACTTGACTTCAAAGGAAAAAAACAGATAGGCAAGTCATCAACTTGCTTAAATAAAATTTAAGCGGAAGGATTCTGTTGTGAAATAGAGTCTATGCTGTTAAACTGCCCATGTGAAATATGAAATCCACTGAAAGATATATTAGAGTAAGACTTCAATGATCTGGGACCTAATTAATCCAAGTTTTCAATTATTATTATCCTTAAACCTACCTAAATCAGAGATATAATAAAAAAAATAAAGTCCTTGGAGTGTCCTAGCTTTAGGTTTAAACACTTTTTAATTTAATTTTTTAACCTTTGATGCTTTTTTAGAGCCATAGAATTGGCCAAATAATTGGGTTTTAAGGCTAGTAACACCTTAAAGGCCATCAAATGCACTGATTTTCAACCTTAGTTGCACATTATAATCGCCTGGAGAGCTTTTAAAAATCCTGATGCCCAGGCTACACTTTATACTAATTATGTTCAAATCTCTGGGGGTGGGACCTGGTCTGATATTCCAGGTGATTCTAATATGCTGTCCAGTTGGAAAACCAGGGATCTTCTACAGCTTTTCCAAGAAATGAAGTGACCGACCCAGATTGCCAGCTACTATAGAACCAGGACTATAATCTAGGACTTTCCAAACCAGCCAGGCCTCTACCCATCATGCCATACAGGCTCAGCTACACAAGGCCAACATGTGCCCGCTGAGCCAGTGTTCCCTGAACTTTGACCTGCCTCCTCATCACCAGGAGATCTTATTAAATGTAGCTTCTGGTTAATAGTTCTGGGGTGGGGCTGAGAATTTGTATTTCTAATACATTCTCAGGTGCTGCTGCTGCTGGGGTGTGTCCACTTCAACCACTCTGTAAGCTATGTTAGGACTCTTTGACCCACAAGCATGCCTGCCCAGCACGCAGGTGGTAAATTTGGACGCTTGTTAACTTATTCATGGACACAATTGCTGTGTATTTTGATATGTCTTTGTTTCTCCAAAAGTGTGTGAAGCTATTCTGTCCGCTCTAGACCTACGAACCATCCAGCAGTGCATGTCACTTTATGCTGGGGGGGTCCTATGGCCCTTGCTTTCTTGAATTGCAACATTTGGCTGCATCATTCCTGAGCAGGTTTTTTTTGGTTAGGTTATCCCAGAGAGAGGAAAAGATGTGCTTCATAATGGGCAACACCAGGGAGGTTAAAGGCAGGATGAGTGTCTGAGCTCCACTTATCAGCCGACACATGTGGCCAGAGATGGAAACACTGACAGGTGCTAGAATGAAACTGGGCCTCTGTGGAAATCCAGGCCTAATCCCTCCCCATAAAACAAAGTGGAAGATAAGTGAAAATGGTTGAAACCCGAAAGCAGATGGCTGTGCTCCCCCACACTGGACTGTGAAGGGGGACCTTCATGACAAAGTATTTATGGATTTGGGGAAACCTGACAAGGCGCTGCTATAAATGCCAAAAAAATACACAGAATAGTGATTTTGATATTTGAACACATGGTGATTGCAGCTTTGCGAGGTTGGGGACAGATAGCTTCTGTGTGTATGTGCACACGCATTGGTTTAGCTCCCATTGCCATGAGCAAGGCTACCTTGGTGGCTGATGGAAAAGGCGGCCAAGGGCAGCCCCTGCAAATGCTTAAGCAGTGACAAGCTGACCAATTGGTCACAGAAGGGCTCTATACGGGGGTTTGGGAATGGGGGCTGGGGAGTTTGGGCTCATAGCTTTAGTTTTCTGCTTAAAGAGCTGTCTAAAATAAAATTAAGTCCAAAGAGCCATCAACAGAAGGGCATATTTTTGGCCATCTATGTTCCAGGCCATTCCGCTACCCTATGTAGCCACGATCTTTTGCATTGTGCCTTTTAGCCTCAGGATGTAGAGTGAGGTCACCATCCTTGTTTAGGTCTCCAGCCGTGATGAATAGCTTTCACTGGGCAGCTGATTGTTTCTGATCTTTAAAGTTTCTACCCTTGCTCCTGGCCTGACCCAAAGAATACTTTTGATAGATAAAAAGGATTCCTTAATATGCAACGCAGTAGCTAACTGGACCTTTGAAAGCCATTCTCTCTGGAAAAAAAAAAGTACTACATGTATTATTTAGAAACCCATTTTTTAAATCCAAAGAGCCCTTCCTAATTACGGTCCTGGAACAAGTCTGCGGAACTGCGTGGTTGGGGGAGGGCCAGTCTTTTTGTCTCTAATTCTGAAGAACACATGCTCTTGGCTTCAAAGTGGGTGAATCAGCTAGGAAGATTTTCAATTGTTTAAGCCGAGTGGCCCCTTTGGACTTTCCTGGAGCTCGTCGGAATTCTACTTCTGGGAAACTGCATTGTGATAGAGGGGGAGAGAGGAATCCGAATGAGAAACGCGCAAAGGGAAAACATATGTCTTGAAGTCACACGCAGGGCCCCTCATTGCAGCGTTTGGGTAAACAGTGCCGAGTCTGGAGGAAGGGATTTGGACGTGAACAGTAGACGTAACGGTGAAGGAGCCCGTGGCCCTGGCGCCGCCCCATGGGGCTGCTTCAGACCTGCCAAGTCGGAGACTTCAGACAGCAACCCCAGGCTGCCCTCCCACGTGGGAGGGGGCGAGCAGCAGCCCTCTGAGGGGAAGGAGCGAAGGGTCTTCACTTCCCATGTGGTTCCTCACCCAGTTCTTCCAGCTCCCCCAGGAATTGGCACAGGCTGGTCCTTTCCCGTGGGGCTGAGCTCACTGAGGGACAGCATGCTCCACCCCCTCCAACCCCGGGCTACCTTTCCTGCCTTCCACTGTCAGAACACACAGCTCGGACGTTCTATCCCTTCAGTAGCTGCTCCCTGCCAAGTGACAGATGGCAGTTCAGTGCATCTGTCAGTGAGGGTCAGGGGTTTTCAATGAGTGGTCCTGGACCAGCAGTATCCCCGGGAAGCTTCTAGAAATGGAAATTCTCAGGCTCTCCCCTCCCCAGTCTATTCTGAGGGTGGGACCAATACCTCCTGATTTTGCAAGCCAGCCCTTCAGATGATTTGTGCTGAAGTTTGAGCACCTCCGACCCAGACTTGGGATATTTGCGTTGGAGCAGCTACTGTGGACAGAGGCGACTTTCCTGGTGGGAATTGGGGAGTGCTGCGGCAAGTCAGTGCGGGAGGTAAAATTTAGGGGAGGCGCTGGGCTCCCTTAGAGGCCTCTTTGATGACTCCCTGTTTTGCCCATGTTAGATCTGCTCTGTGCTCATCTTTCATAGAATTGGCCTTGTGTGCACGGCTCATCCCACTGCCAGCACCCCTCCCTGTCATGCCCTTGACTCTGCAGCATGGTTTGGATGCACCTTCGGGTTTCGGGTTGTCTTTGGAGTGGTTCTCACCCCTCCCCCAAACACACACACACATGAACACACACACACACACACACACACACAGACACACGGCATCCCTGCCTGTTTTTCCTTTCTTTTCGCCTGGGAAATGAGCCCCAGAGAGGCAGGCAGCAGAGTTTCTTTGATGAAAACTCTGTAAAATATTGCTCACAGAGCTGCTTTCCACATGTTTTGGCTGTAGAATTTCCAATTGCAGATTAAATGGTGCATGTGTCTACTTAAATTAACTCCTCGTATCCCTCAATCCTGAGTCAACTATACAGTGTTACTGACCCCAGGCTTGCTGCCTGGATGCTGATGCTGATTCAAGAGGACATATGTAGCTGAGTCTTTGGCTGGACCCACTAGCTCACAGTGATCTCTCCCTCCTTGGGACTTGGGGTTAGTTTAACTTATTGGTTACAAGGGCCAAACTTCTCTTGGGTCACCCACACATTCTGGGACTTCTAAGTCTTTTTTTAAATCCTCACCTGATGATATATATGTGTGTGTGTGTGTGTGTGTGTGTGTGTGTGTGTGTGTGTGTGTGTATATATATATATATATATATAGGAGAGAGAGAGAGAGAGAGAGAGAGAGAGAGAGAGAGAGAGAGAGAGAGAAAGAGAAAGATTGAGAGAGAGAGAGAAACATTGATTGCCTCCCGTATGTTCATATGTGCCCAACTGGGGATTGAACCCATAAGCAAAGTATGGTCCTTGACTGGGGATTGAACTGGCAACATTTGGGTGTATTGAATGATGATTCAATTAACTAAGCAACCGGGCCAGGGCCATTCTTGGCCTTATTATAAGTGTAACTAGAGGAGGCTGACTATACCCTCCACATTTCATACCCCTGGCAGGAGAACAACAAAAGTTAATCCTGACCTTTCTAGAATGATCTATCATGGTAACCAGGGGCAACCACGAAAAGATAAGAAGGCTCCTTCCTTCTTGAGTTTGGCTCTCAAAGTGGAACTGAGGAGAAACCATACAGCTTAAAAAATTTTTTTTTATTATGCTTGGGAAAGATAAAGTTATTAATAACTTTAACTGATCTTCAGTGTTATCATTCCCTTTTGAAATTTGTTTCAAGTCTTTAATAAAGAACTACCTAAATACCTGCCCAGCCTGGTATAGAAGTTTCTGGGGGACAGAACAGGCAGAGTGTAAAGGGGTAGGGGGCTGCCCCACCCTACTTCCTTGAACCAGTGAGGAGGAGACATCCTAATTGTTTTATGACCTATATCCAGTCTCTCCAGTGGTGGTCCACTGAGTCCTGGGAGATGGACCACAGGTGGGGCGGAGAGCTACTGGGTGGGAAGCTTAAGAGAAGCAGTCAAGGTGGCCTTTGCATCAAGGACATCTGGTACTTAAGGGGACAATTGCCTGGGAATCCAGACAGAGTCTCAAGAAAGGCAGGCTTGGAGATTGGATCCAGAGCCCTAAAGATGGCTTTGGAGACACAAGAGTTTGTGAACTTGGCTCTATGTTCCTTCACTTATTTCAGGGATTTTCTTTTCCCCACTTGTCTGCTCCTTAGTGGCTTTCTCCCCCAGCATCCACTCTGCATAGCTTCGTTTACCCCTCCAGATCCGCCTTTCACTTCTCCTACCCTGCTCTGTGCCCTGGGAGGCTGAACTATTAAAACAATGACCATTATGGCTAAAATATAGAGACTGAGCTTGTTAACTGGCCAGGCAAATGAATACACACCAGCGAATAAACCCATTGAGTTGTTCTCAGATGAGGAGAAGTGAGGTTTTAAAAAAAGACTTAAGAGAGTTTCAGGAGGGTGATGCCAATAAGGATCGAAACAAACACTTTTGATAGGTTTGAGCCCAATGGGCTTAGGCAGGTCCCACTGGTTACTGGTGAGGCAGGAGACTGGAATAAGGGTCTTGTAAGGGCCTCATCTCCCCAAGTCGCTCAAAGTTCACAGTCAGTGAACGATTCCAGCTTGTCAGCAGTAGTTGTGACACCACACACATGCAGTTTTAATGTCTTTGGGGGCGAAGTGCATTGTGAGGAGGACATTTCCCCTCTACACCTCAGGAAATTGCCTTCTGACACTTGTCTGGTTTGGTCAATGAAGGCAATGCCAGAGAACAGGGGCAGCAGGGGCGTGACGCTCTTTCCCTGCTGGGTTGCTGTGGGTTGGCCGCAACCTCTGCCCAAGGAGCCTTCACTGTTCAGCTCCCCTTTCCTGCTCTGATGACATCAAACCTAGGGGTGTAACAGTCCCGGTTTTTGCCAGCCCTCAGCTACTGCCTCATCCTTTGTCAATTTCCCTAAACCCTGCCTCCACCTTTGAACAGAATCTCTTTATCCAACCTTTCTCAAATTGCTCAGCGTGTACGGTCCTTTTCCTGCCAGGCCTTTGACAGGGAGGTTGACAGATCCAGCCTACGCTGCCTAATTGCTTTTTCTGGCTTCGGATGCATACGTTTTACCTCCTCCCAACGTTAGTGTGCACGTGGTTCATCTCAGCACTATTCTCTGCATTACAACTTTTCAGCTTCAGCTTCCTCTGCTAAAGGGCCTCCATCAGTTAACATTTCTGAGCAACTATCAGGTGGGTTCAGAGTCTGTTCTTATATCTGTACCACATCATATGGCCTGGCAAACCTGTAACTGGCTCATTTGTTCACATACTCTTGGTTCCATCTCCCATGGCTAAGGGTGGAGGGAATCGCATTATACATAGTGTGCAGGGTAGGGGCTGGGTGGGGGTGATCTCCTCAGATGGGGAGTGGCCATGGCAGGTGCTGTAGCTGACATATATTTCATTCATTTTTGTCTCCTTTCCCCTCGCTTACTTGTAAGCTCCTTGGAGGCCAAGATCATGTCTTGACTGTCTTTTTTTTTTTATCCATCCAAAAATCTAGCCCAGTTCTTGGCTGTATGTACTCAGTGAATCTGGGTGAGTGAGAGGCTCCTTTCAGAGACCGACCCTTCCTTCCGGAAGATCGCCCGGCTGCCTAGTTCAAATGGCTTTGAAAAGTGTCTATTCACATTACCTTTTCAATTTCTGAAATACCTCCATCATCTTTCCCAGGGTTGGATCCCACTGCTCCTCACTCCCAGGGGATTGTTTTTTTCTACCCAGCCCTACAGCAGTGAGCAGGCGAGCTACAGGGCCAGAGTGGGCTGGGGAGCTGACCTTCCTTGTTGTGTTCAGCTGCCCTCCTACCACACACAGGGATGGGGTGGAGGATAGAGTTCACGTGGCCCTGCTGAAGACTTCCAGCATGAAAAGAGGGGGCAAGCTGCTGACATTTACTCAGGACCTACTTAGTTTGAGGCACCTTTCTAGCAGTTTTTACATATGTTACCTTGTTTAACCTTCACATGATGGAGGTATTTTTCTCCCCATGTTACAGATGGGGAACTGAGGCTCAGATAAATTTCTTGCTCAAATTCAGTAGCGTAACCAGGACTTGGACCCCCTACCTCTATGACTATAAAAGCCTTTGCCATTTCTACTCTGCCACATTTACAAACACCTAAGGTGTGAATGGCAACATCTACCTGCCAACTGACTCCCCACTCCTCGTCTACAAGGGGTTTACCAGCAGCTGGACAGTTTGGAACAGCCTAAGGGAGACTTGTCTTAGGCACTTCCCCCCAATATATGCCCTACAACACTTAACACATAATAGGCTCTTGTAAATCCACAATAAATTGAGCAAATGGAATGATTGGAAGTAGTTTTGATTAAGTCATTTCTTTTCGACTGGGGCCTGGGTGGAGAAGAAATGACTATAAAATAATTCACTCTGGCTATCTTCCCGGCATTGTTTCTGACTTTTCATCTCTTTGTTTGGACCTTATATGAGTAGACATTTGGTGGCCCCTGTAAGTTAGAATCCAATCAAAGCGCACAGAACTCAGCGTTTTGATATTTTCTCTGTCTCAGCTGACTGTAATTTTGAGAATTGCTTTCTTGATTGGCTATTTTGAATAGGTAAGAAGAGGCTGGTGCTCAGGTTAGGGGGGCAGAAATGCTTCTGAAATTGCAGTGGAGGCCTTCTTGGGGTGCTTGGTACTTATTCATGAGGACTCTTACACAGAATCACACTTCCCTCACAAATGAAAATACGTGTATGATGCTGTTCATGCAATTTGAAAAAGGAAAATGACACCCGCGGTGCTTCCCTTTCCTCGGTGCCCTGGTATCTCACAGTGTTTTCTTTCCTCCCCCAATATTCATGGAAAAGAAATCAAACTTTTGCAGGCTTCACTTAGTTCCTGACTTTCAATCAGATAAATTTGTGACCTGAATATTTCCTTCTCCTCTTTCAGTATTCATGAAGGATTGTTTGTGGCTGGGCTGGTGGGTTTCAGCATTTGTCTAGTTCAGGAAAGACAGATTTATTCCTTGGGAGTTGTGTGTAACTTACAACCTACATATTTCTTGCCCCTCCCCTACTTTCCTCATCCATTTTCTGTTCTTGAATTTAGAGGGCATCATTTTTTCCCTTCTTTTTTTTTTTTTGTTAGTACAAAGTTAAGGAGTTTGGGCTTAAAATATTGATCTAGCTTCTCCCGCAGAGACCTCGGTCTCTGAGCGTTGCACTTTAGTATGGCTGACTCAAAGTGGTCTGGGCTGAATTTGCTTAATAGGATGTTACACTCCTCTCCTGGGTCCATTTTTATCCACTTTATCAAGTTACTTATTGATTACAGCTCTTGTCACATGCACATTCGTTTGCTGAGAAACTTAAATATGTGTTTTGTATTTTTGCTTAGAGTAGGCTAAGAATATTGTGGACTCTAGTTCACCAGGGACCCCTGATAACCTGATTTCTAAAATTTGCTCTATTCTCTCTTAGGCACTTGGCTCGGAATTATGAAAATGATATTGGTTGTCTAGAATAGGAAAACAAAAAATGGATAAGTCTCCCTCCCTATTTATTTTCTTCTCTGGGAATACATAGAGGTGATCTCATCTTGACTAAAGGGAATAAAAGAAAGTAATGGGTTAGAGAGCGAAGACCAGAGGGGAGGAACAGAACCGATGCAGGTTAGGCTAACTGGACAAATCTGAGGGCAGGCTTAATACTTTCAAGCCAAAGAAAAAAGTGATTTCGGAAAAGGAAGTAGAATGTGCTTTATGCTTCTATACCTTGGTCCTGGCTGGCTTTTCAAGATATTTGCTTCCTTTAATTTGCAATCAGATGGAGAAAAGTCTGTCATGAAAGCAGAACTCTAATAAGCTTGATTCTGAGGATTTGGAGCCCCTCAGCAGGTCATGGATTACCCCAATTACTGGGATTATTGCTGCCAGGGAAACAAAGAACACCTAGGAACACACTCAAAATGGAAACATTTATTTTTCTATTGAATCCCAGCTTTGTGCGGGCAAATGGCTTTTTCTAGGGCTAAATCAAAGTGAAACTGAAATTTTCTTTAGTGCTATACTACGTCCATTTTTAAATAACCTCACTCAAAGTAGTGAATGATGTCACCAAGAGCAGAATTTGACAGTTACTTATGTATTAAACTGAGATAACATTACTTTATATGAGTATTTTCTTCTATCAAAGTGCCAACAACCTAGAGGGCCAGCTTTGTGCCTAGAAGTCACTTGCACTGGACATGAACTGTTATGAGCTGCCCTGATCCTTAACACCTTTTCTTGTTTTGGGGAAATTCAGCTATATAGTAGTAGCCAGCCTCCAAGATAGCCAATAATGGTCCGTGTCGTCTGTCTTCACGCCCTTATGTTGTCCCCTCCCACACATTGCATTAGGGTTGGTCTGTATGACCAATAGCAGTGTCAGAAGTGACTGTATGTGATTATGAGGCTAGGTCATACACGACATCATGCCTTCTTCTTTGCTCTCCCTTGGATCCTTGTTCTGGGGAAGCTGGCTGCCATGTGATGGCATGCTCCCGCAGCTTGGCGGAGAGGTCTGCGTAGTGAGGAACTCAGGCCTCCTGCCGTGATCAGGTGGCAATGTGAGCAAGCCATCTTGGAAGTGCACCCTTCGGCCTCTGTCAAGCTTTCAGACCATAGCTCTGGTCAACACCTTGTCTACAACTTCATGAGAGACTCTGAGCCAGAACCACCCAGCTGCTTCCAGGGGCCCAACTCTCAGAAACTGTGTAAGATAACACGTTTACTGTTTTAAGCTGCTAAGTTTTGGGATGATTGGTCACATGGCAAAGATAACCAATACACAAAGGGAGGAATGTCCCACTTCATACAATGAAAGCCAGAGGGTAGACATTTTTTCTCCCTGATTTCTGGCAATTAGTGCTGGGGCATGTGACCTCTACTGAACCAATCAGATTCTCGTGTCTAAGACCTTGATTCTAAAGATTCATCATAGAGCAGAGTCCAGGTTAGAATTAATTCCTTCAGCGGCAGCAGCAATAGTAGCAAATGGTTTCTCCTGTTGGCAACAATGAGAATAAGCAGTATGCTTCTGTACCTTGGGCCTGGACAGCCTGGTGGGCACCTCCAAGGGTGGGTTGGCCACCCTTGGGTGGCATGTGGTGGATGTAGCCTGATTTTCCCGTGGCATGTTTTGGATGTTATTCTGCCTGATTGGCCTCCATTGGTTTCTCCCTGTTTTCAGAGCTGCACTCTCTAGTAATCCCTCCAGTCTGATATTCTTCCAATGAACTCTTTTTCTATCGAAGTTAAACTAAATTAGTTTATATTTTATGCAATAAGGAACCCAGTCATGTACCTTTTTAAAGTGATGGTGGTATCTTTCTTTTAAATATGCCCATTGCCCCAGTACAGGTTAGACACAAAGCAGATGATGAGTAGACCCTAATGTGTTGGGGAGCTAATTAGTAATTATCTTTTCTCATATGACTCGATGTTCTATATTTTTTAAATCCTCACCTGAGGACATTTTTGATTGCTTTTAGAGAGAGGAAGGGAGAGAGAGAAACATCGATGTGAGAGAGAAGCATTGATTAGTTGTCTCTCAGCCTCCTGTATGCCCCACGACCTGGGGTCGCATGTGTTCAGACTGGGAACTGAACCATAACCTAGGTATGTGTCCTGACCGGGAATCAGACCTGCACCTTTTAGAACATGGGATGCTGTCTCAACCCACTGAGCCACACAGGCCAAAGCAACCCTATGTCCTATTAGCAGCTTTGTGGAAATGGCAGTGTTAAGGATAGTACCTGTCATCAAGGAGTTTATAATCTGGGCTAGAGACGAGCCGCCCCACCTGCCCCACCGCCTGTAGCCATCTGACTCAGTGACGTTGTGGGGGAGAGGTCTCTTTTTGGGAGCTGAGCCACGCACTACCTGTTAGCTGCACTGTTTACAGAGAGTTGTTTGACATGCTGAGCCTCACTTATCTTAGTCACAAAATCACAAGCCCTGATCCACTGGATTGCTGTGCAATGAGGTTAGATCACATGCATGAAAAGAGCTTGGCATTTGGGGTATAGGAGGGTCATTTTTGGGCACTTACTGCCTGAGCTCTGGCTCAGGGCTGGCTGGGCTGCTCCACCCAGTGAACTGGGGTATCTTGGTCAATCACTTACCTTGACATCTGCTCAGCTTCTTCCTCATCTGAAAAATGAGCGGGTAGAGTTGGAGTTGTGGTTTTCGAACCTTTGTTTTTTCCTTCTGGAAATCTAAAAAATTAAATTATATATATAGCTCAACATAAAGTAAAGACATAGTCTTCTATGAGCATGAGATGTTTTACAGATTTGTCCATTCTAACAGTAACTCAGTTCCTGAGAAAAATGCAGTTATCCCGATGAATATAAACATTTGAAATCAGGGTTCTGGGTAACATTTGCCATCCAGGCTTAAGTCTCCAATTTCATTTTGCATATTGTTTTGGATGTACATCAACGAGAAACTCCTGTTTCATATACATAAGTAGTTGTAAATGGTAATTGTTTCTGAAAGGGGATCTTGGGATCTCAGAGGACTTTTAGTTAAACGGAGAAGCTTTGGTGTGAGCACTGCACAGACGTGAGCTCCGCGAAGCACAAGTTAATGTGCCAAGGGTGTAAGTGTGGCTTCTGTCACCTCTGGGTGTGCCTGCAGAACCCAGAGAAACTAATGTACAAGCCCCCATGGTAGACGCTGCTGAGGCTCCTTCAGGCTGGCACGTGCAGGGGTCCCAGGGGTTGACACGGGGTGGTATCTGCGTAACACCAGCCAGTCGTCCTTCTAACTTGCAAAAGAAGTTTGTGAACCTATGGGCAGTGTAAACAATCCAAAGTATGCAAAGTAGGAGTTCCAATTCAGACATCTCCCCTGTGGCTCTGTCCCTTCTCCCTTTCCCTTGGGTCACCGCTGTCAGCACCCGAGTCCTTCCTGTAGTGCTGCATTTACATATATACTCATAGGTTATTTCTTTTCTTACAAAAATGAAATCATACTACACATATTGTTCTGTGACTTTGTCCCCTCCGCCCCTCTACTTCTCTCCCCCTAACATACCTTGGCAGGCTTTCTATGACTAGATAGATCTACATTACTCTTTTAGATTCTTCTTTAATATTTTGTAATAAAAATATCCACAATTCATTAACCATTCCTCTATTTAACAAACATTTAACATGTTCCATGTTTTTCATTATTATAGACAGTGCTATAATAATAACCCTTACACATGTGCCTTTCTTGGCCTCTCATCAGGGTAGATCATGGGAATTGGAACTGCTTCAGCAAAATGCATAAATATTGATAAACACTGCCCAGAGGTCCCTTCCAAAGTCTATACCAATTTATACCTCACCAATAATAAGATTAATTTATACTTCTTGGTGACTAGTGAGGTTGAGCATCTTTGCATGCTTATTGGCCAGTTCTGTTTAGATTTTGAGACAGTGACTCTGCCTTCCCCGATCTTCCCATTGGGTCATCATAGTGTTTTCTTTCCCGGCAGGTTTCTCACATCTTTTAAGCAGTATTTGATATGAAGCTATCCCAGAGTTCCCACAAATCCAGATGGATGTCTCGGAACTTGTTGCAGCAGCAGTTGGTTCATGTAAATAAATGTTTCTATCCATTTATTTACTCAAAAAAACATTAAAGAAGTATTATGTGTTAGGCATTAAAATATTAAAAATATAAAAATACATATGACATGCTTCTTACATTCAAGGTGCCCACAATTTCTTGGAAAGACAGATGTGTAAACAATTGCTGTTCCCAGGGTGTGCTGTGTGAAGTAACGTATCCCATTAACACTGAACTTGAGTAGTGGAGGTGATCTGATACTAACTATACATTTAAAGGAATACATTTTAGAAAGCTGGAGTTTCAAGAGATGTTTGAAAAGCTGGAGAGAGTGTAAGAGAGCAGCCTTCCCCAAAGTCCCCACAGCTGATGGTTTTGGGGATGGGGGAAGGAAGTAATACAGCTTTTAAAGTACTTTGCATATCTATGACAAGGAGAGAGCCAAGCTTTTCCTGAAAGGGAGTATCTTAAGGAAAGGAGCCAGCCATAAGAAAGGGAGCCACGCTGTCTGAAAGAATGAAGAAGGGCCACGCCATCCTCCATGAAGTCTGGGGTGAAAGAAGGGCCATGCTTTTTGAATAAAGGTAGGAGGGTCCTCGCTGGATTGGCCAGGAGGTCTGGTATGAACGAAGCTACCACACAGTTTTTGAATTAAGAGCTGGAGTAGGAACGAGAAGACCCACCGGAAACCTGCCTGGAGAACAGGGTGGCACGGCTGATGAGGCCGGAATTGCGGGGACCTGCCTAACCAAGCACGGATCAGTGGGAGATGCCTGCAATGCTGAACTGCGACTGAGGATGTTGAGCCTCAGACTTCTGCTTTTCTGAAAGATGGTACCTCTGACTGGTGTATTCTGAAACTGGCCCAGTTTGGCAGGGGGAGGCAGGACTATGTGTTTTGGGGTGTTTTAAAGGGTGGGGGACATAACAGCAGAAATCTGCTGTTATTCGGAATCTGTAAAACTTTTAAATAAACCATCTTTCCTTTTTCACCGAACCTTTGTATTGGGAGCCACGCTTCTCGGCGGCGGGCAGTTGGACCCCGCAGCTGTTCCAGAACAGCCTAGGCTGGGGCACTGTGACAAGAGGAACTTAGCGGGCTTAGGAAGAAAAAGAAAATGACATTGTAGAAAGCTTTGAATCTGTGGCGGGGACAGTACGTGAGTAAAGGAGTGAATAGGAGAGACTGGAATGAGTGAAAGGAGAGGTGAGGAGGAAAGAAAAGGTAGAGAGGGGGTGAGTAGGGCCTGAAGTGAAGGTTGGCATCTGTGGTGTTCAGGGACAAGGCATTATAATGTCAAATCAGGAAAGAAGTCTTCAAAACTCCCACTCAGGCTTATTATTGTGGCTCCTGTAGAAGGAGGATGAGACCTGCAGGGGAGTTGTATCAGCTTTCCAGGGAGGCGTCAAGAGCTTGGCTAAAGAATTGGGTTTCAGAGTCAGAAACAAATTAAGTGCATACACATGTGTATCTTTCGAGGGGAGAAAAGGCACCCTTTGGTGTTGGAAGGTGGTAGAAACCCCATTAAAGCTGGGAGTCAAGACAATGGCTGTCTTAGCCTAGAGGTCGTTAGAGTTTCTGAGAGTTCTCTAGAAAGCAGAGTCTGAGGCAAGGGTTAAAGTGCTGACCTTTTATGTGGGACAGAAGGTGAGGGAAGCATGGAAGGGAAGCAAGGAAAGACAGGAAACCCTGTGACTCAATGGATGATTATGCTGGTCATCGTTTCCCGATGAACTTCAGCAGCAGCGTCTGTTGCTTGCAGTGAAGGACCCAACAGACCCATGCTGGGTGACCTGCGTGGGTCCTCACCTCTATGGCTTGCAGTGGCTGGGACTGATGGTGTTCTTAGGAATTATAATGAGCTCAGGTGATTCAGGAAGGCCCTACTGGCTTACAAGGCCACGCCCACTCCCAGTACACTTCGAGCTCTACGGGCTGCCAGGAGCAAAGTCCAGAAGACCGCCCGCCACTGTGCCAACACCTATTGGCTAAACCTGTGCAGAAGCATTCAGGAAGCCGCCGATATAGGCAACGCACGAGGAATGTATGAGGGTATCAAGAAGGCAACAGGCCCAATCCCCTCCAAGATCGCCCCCCTTAAGTCCAAGACAGGTGAGGTCATCACTGACCAGGAACAGCAAATGCGGCGGTGGACCGAGCACTACCTTGAGCTGTACGCGACGAGGAACACCGTAACAGACACTGCTCTTAACGCCATCCCAGACCTACCAGTCATGGAAGAGCTAGACACCCCACCTACTGCGGCAGAGCTCGGCAAAGCCATCGACCGCCTCGCTTGCGGGAAAGCACCAGGAAGCGACGGAATCCCTCCAGAAATCCTAAAGAGCGGGAAACCAGTCCTGCTACAGCCGCTCCACCATCTACTCTGTCGCTGCTGGAAGGAGGGTTACATCCCCCAGGATATGAGAAACGCCAACATTATCACCATGTACAAGAACAAAGGAGACCGCAGTGACTGCAACAACTACCGGGGCATCTCTCTCCTCAGCGTCGTCGGCAAAGTATTCGCCCGGGTCGCTCTTGCCCGCCTGCAGACCCTTGCTTCCCGCGTCTACCCAGAGTCCCAGTGTGGCTTCAGAGCTGGCCGATCAACAGTGGACATGATCTTCTCCCTACGCCAGCTGCAGGAGAAGTGTCACGAGCAGCATAAACCACTCTACCTCGCCTTTATCGACGTCACGAAGGCGTTTGATCTGGTCAGTCGAAGCGGACTCTTCAGCTTGCTACGGAAGATTGGCTGTCCACCACATCTGCTTGCTGTGGTCATGTCCTTTCACGACAACATGCACAGCACGGTGTCCTACAATGGTGCAACCTCTGAGGCCTTCCCAGTCAGCAGCGGAGTAAAGCAGGGCTGCGTCCTCGCGCCTACGCTGTTCGGAATCTTCTTCTCCATGCTCCTCCAATACGCCTTTAAGGACTGCAGCGAGGGTGTCTTCATTCACACCAGATCTGATGGCAAGCTCTACAACCTGGCCCGTCTACGAGCCAAGACCAAAGTCAAAGAGGTGCTCATCCGTGAGATGCTCTTCGCCGACGACGCAGCCTTGACATCACACTCCGAAGAGGGACTCCAGCAGCTAGTCACTTGCCTTTCCCACGCATGCAAGGAGTTCGGACTAGCCATCAGCCTGACGAAGACGAATGTTATGGCTCAAGGCACGGGGACTCCCCCATGCATCACCATCGACGGATACACCCTGGAGGTTGTCAACGACTTCACTTACCTCGGGTCCACCATCTCGAGCTCTCTGTCAGTTGACTTGGAGGTCAACCGGAGAATCGCCAGGGCAGCCACAGTTATGGCCAAACTGAACCGGCGAGCGTGGAACAATTCCAGCCTCACTGAGAAAACCAGACTGCGCATCTACCAAGCCTGCGTACTCAGCACTCTCCTCTATGGCAGCGAGACGTGGACCACCTACGCAAGGCACGAAAGGAAACTCAACAGCTTCCACATGAGGTGCCTGCGACGCGTCCTGCATGTCGCCTGGCAGGATAAGGTCCCCAACACCGAGGTGCTGAAGCGAGCCAACATGAGCAGTTTGCATGCAGTTCTTAGCGAGAGACGCCTCAGGTGGCTCGGCCATGTCAAAAGAATGGATGCAGGCCGTATCCCCAAAGACCTCCTCTACGGCGAGCTAGCAGAAGGCCAGAGGATGACAGGGCGCCCAAAACTGCGGTTCAAAGACATCTGCAAAAAGGACATGGCACAATGCTCCATCAATCTCAACACATGGGAAGTTCAAGCAGATGACCGCCTAGCCTGGAGGCTCGCGGTCAGGCAAGGTACGTCACGTGCAGAGGCTGCGCGCAACGAGGAGGTGGTCCAGGAAAGATCGAGGCGGAAGCAGCGTCAACAGCAGCAACAATAGCCATCTGCCTTCACCTGTAACAAGTGCGGCAGGGATTGTCACTCCCGAGTCGGACTGCACAGCCATTCTCGGCGGTGCAGATAGACTCTCAGGAAGCTACGCCATCGTCTCTCGAGACGGACGGCTGCCGACGACGAGGTGATTCACCATGAAACCAATCATTCTTCCAGCTACTCCTGTGCTTACCACAGGCTCTACTTCTAGTAACTTCGTTTGTATCTCTTGTATAATCAGTCTCCATCCTGCAGCCAAGGTCCATAATTGGTTCTATGTCTTTATCCCTGAATCTCTTTCCTTCTAAACTGGATGGGGTTTGCAAGGAAGTAGATTTGAAATTAACATAATTGTAATTCAACCTCAAACTGGGCCTCCTGTGGTCTAGCCTAGGCAGAAAATTGCACTCTAAGGAACATAGTCCAGCAACCAGCATTTCTGGGAAGAGTGTCAAAAGAAATGAACATATTTGTAATGTACAGTGAGACTTTAAAATTTTTTTCCCATTTCTGGTATTCTCTGAATCTTCTTTTCTCCACCCTACCCAACTCCTCCCTACTTCACTTTGATGTTAAACCAAAAATTTTTTCCATCTCCCTGCCTTTGTGAGTTCTTTACTTTCTTCCTTTCCTCCTTTCCTTCTGTCTGTATTGTTTTTATGCTAACTTATGATACATATAACCCGTCTGTGCATTTCTGGTTCTGTCTTCCTTCTTCTCCCATTGCCCCATGAGCTGGCAAGGACAGAATTCTTTTTAAAAATGGTAATACTCTGAGGAGAGAGGAACTCACACATTAATCATTTTTATTTTCATCATTTTAGAAAGAATTTGCTAATACTCAGAGCTGCTCAGGGAGGAAATAGGCTTTTTAGGGAGTGATTCTCCTGTCATGAGGCTAATTCAAACAAAGGCTGGGTAATCAATACTCAGGAACTTGGGGAGGGGTTCTAGTTCTGGGTGAGTTTGAGTCAGATGATTTATAAGCTCCTACCATATCTAAGATCCTAGTTTAGATTTGTGCCCCTTAAACTTTGCTGTAGTACTGGGGTTGGATCCTGTTATCTTTGCCCCCTTTAGAAATCTCTGGGCCAAGGATGGGGAGCCTCAGGCCCTGAGCTCGATCTAACTCCTGTACTGGTTTTAATTTCTTTGAGACAAATTGTCTAAATTATCTTTTTAGCATTTCAATCTTTCCTGTTATAATCAGCAAACACAATGACAGGTACTCTCAAATGACTCAGATTTTCTACTAATGTTAATTACACAATCTAACTATGCCAGGCCCTTGTTTGATGACTCTTCATTTTCCACGGGACAGGAGGGCATGGCAGATGTTGGGTTGGTGGGAGGCAGCAGCCAAGAGTGTGGCTTTTCCAGGTGAGGGAATGGGGCAGGATGACCAGCTTGCCAGGCCTACCACACCCTAGGGAAGCAGTGCCCTGGGAGTGGGAAGGCCATACTTTAGGGTCACAGGGGCCTTTGCTGAAACACCTGCTCACATAAAAGGAATGCTAGTCAGGACTTCTTGAGTTGCAAGTAATAGAATTTAAACTGGCTTGAAAAAAATTTAAAAGGTGGTGGTTCTGGGGACTTAACTGGATTCCAAAACAGGAAGCCACAGCTGTGTTCAAGAGCTCAAGGGACTTGTGAAGATTTGCCTCTTACTCTTTTTCTCTTGTCTCCAAACTTAGCTCCTTTCCTCCTGTTACTTCATTTTCTACTCCTGTGGAAAGAAATCTGAATTTTTTGCACGAAATTGTCACAGTTGATTTTCACTGGCCGGAATGGGATCATGTGTTTGCCTCTGATTAAGTCTTGGTGGCCAGTGGATTTTGCACACTGGTTGGGCAGGAGACTGTTTTCCCAAAGGGGGAGCCAGGCCTAATACCAAAGAAGAGGGTACGGATGGCGCCTGAAAAAGACAGCTCATATCCACTACGGTACTACCTTGGCAATGACATTATTTCTCTGAGTCTTGTTTCTTCACATGTACAATTCCTACTTCGTAGAGCTGTTGTAGGACTGTAAATAGTTAAGGCACAGCACCGGCCACATAGCAGGCCTTCAATAACTACTGGCGATTCTTATTGTTAGGTCCAGAGAACCAACTGGTGAGGAGAACTCTACTCAATGAGAAGATGTGTGTGTGTGTGTGTGTGTGTATGTGTGGGTGCGTGTGTTTGTGTGTGCATGCATCCATTCCCGTGTTAGCTGTAGCTATCAGCAAGGCGCAGGCTAATAGGACTTGGTTCCTACTATCCCAACCTTTTTTCCTTCCCCTTTGCTCTCTCTTTATTTTCCCATCTTTCCTCCTCTCCCTTCTTTTCCCACTTAGCTCCTTCCCTTCTCTTTACTTTCCTTTCACTGCCCATATTCATACATATATTATAAAAATTCAGTATTTTCTTATTATTTGTGACACGAATGTCTTTATTTTTTTCATAACTTGGCATAAAAATGATTTTAGATATCTTAACCTGAGAACATGCTACAGAATAATATAAATAAGCAAGCAAATTGGAATGGAGGAAATAAAGAGAAACAGAGTCAAAATAGGAAACAAATTGAATGCTGGAGGTGGGCTCTTTTTCACTGAAAATAAAGTTTCATGTTCTCTATTCTTAATTTAAAAACTGAGTAAATTGAAAATTTTCTCTTTTCTCCAAAACCAGCCAAGCAGTAACATTGGCTGAATGTAATGTTATGTGCGGGCCTTGATCTCATCCATGGGGCGGTAGCTTTTGATAATAAAATGTTTCCACCCATTTATAGAGACCAGAGAGGGTGTTAAAGACAAATTGGGGTGGGGGTGTATAGGCTGTGAGGCAGACAGTGTAAGGGAAACCGTAAATCTGTCCTTCATAGAACCTGATAGAGGAAAGAGATGAGTACAATGGAGATACACACATTTTGGAGCAAAAATGTAAATAAAGATGAAATGGGAAATCTGCCTCGTTAAAACCCAGCACCCCTATGGTTTTGTCTTTGTGTTGGGGCCATGGGTAGCCTTCAGGCTGGCTCTTTTCTGGCTGATCCCCTTTGGGAATGATTGTTACTGAAAAATGTGGTTCCATGTCAGAGCCGTCAACAGAATGTGGCCATTGGGACGACTGTGCATCAACTAACCTATTGCTGTGGTGCCTGAGATGTGGGATTGTCCCATGGGGGGAGGACACACACAGACGCAGTGTTTGGATACTGTAGAGTCATAAAGTTATAAGATTACAAGGGGCCTCAGCCTTACTGCAGAGATGGTGCTGAGCCAATGAGAGTCCATGAGGACACATGCGTTTTATCTGCTCTGAAGATCCTCTCCTGACTCCTCCCCTCCTGGATGACTCTGGGGGAACTTCTGGGGGTTTTCTCCTCCTCCTCCATAAGTGGGAACACTAATCCTTGCCTCATGCCCTTCCTGGGCCTGTTGTGGAGATTCTCTCATTTGGAAAGAATTTACCGAGCTCAGACCACACATTCAGAACTGGGTCGGACACTTAGGGGAATAAGGAACAAGGTTAATTCTCAGCCTTTATCCTTAAAGAACTAACAGATGTGCAAGGACTTTATAGAGCCGTCTGGGGTGTTTGTAGATGAGTTATATACCCTGAGTGGGGGGGTGGGGGTAACCTGCCTGGCCAGGCCTCAGGCTAAGTCTCGCTTTGTCCTCACTGAGTGAGGTGGGCGCCCCATCTCTGGGCCTCATCTCTAAAACCAGGGGTGGGAATAATTGCTCCAGTGGGTCTCTTCCAGATCTGGCCTACACGAATTTTCTGGCCATGCAAATCCTTTGTTTGTGAGGCCCACAGTAGGAACCAAAGTTGATGGTCAGGATATGCTAGGTTTTTACCTATGGCAAAGCCAGGTCATCTAGTCATTTACGCCCCCCCCCCCCCCCCCAATACAGAACAGAACAGTTCTGCAAAGTGCCGTGACCTCCCAAATCTGAGCTGCGTGAAAGCAGCCCTGTTGTTCTAAACATGGGTCATGTGTCTGGAAGGACACTGAGACTGTGGTCCTGTCCTGGTAGGTGAGGGGTGTGAGCCAGGCTTTCTGGCCCCCTCTACAGAAAGAGGGGAGCGCTCATTAGTGTCTACCCTGGTATCACGGGGTATTCGTGTGTGCTCCCCAGTGGGAACCTTGGCCCTCAGTACATGCACAGCCTTTGTTGTTTTTCTCCATAAGGGTCTGACCAAGGAAGCTTTAGACTTGCGGAGCCTTCCTGGGGCCGAACGGTTTCGTTGTTATCTTGGCTGGACTCCTGGTGCTATCATTCTCAGTTGCTGTGGGCAGGCTTGTGTTTCAGGAATGTTCTGCTAACTCTGTGGGTCTTCTCCAAAAGTCACCTACATGGAGGTCAAGGCCATTCCAAACTGGAATCCACATTGCCACCGATCCCCAAGCCAGAGGCAAATTCCTGCACCTAGCCTTCCGACAGCTTTTGCAGGCTGGCTAAAACATAAGCTCCCCATGTCTCCCCAGTTTAAGACAGTGTAAAGAAAAACAGGTGGCCACTGGTCTAGTCACATCCCCTATAAAACGGTTGGAGTCTCTACTTTTTGTGGGAAAACAGCAGAGGGGGCTGGACTAATTACTCCCTTGTCCCAGGAATCTGATTAAGGGAAGGTTGAACTGTGTAGGAAAAAAAGGTGAACCGCCATCAAGAATTGTCACCGAGGAGAGCTGCACTGTTTGAAAGTTGAATAGGCTGCCTAGAGGCAGAGTGAGCCTCCTTGCTCAGGCCATGTTCAAGCAGGAGCTGAGTGACCACTCTGGGGAAGAAGGGACACAGAGATGACTGATGAACTTGGCAGAGGCTGGAGTAGAGAAGCCTGAAGTTTTTCAGAGACGTTGAAATTGCATTAAGTGCCTCTATTCTTTTTTTTATTTTTACTTTTAAAACATTTTTAATTGTGGTAAAATACGTACAACATAAAATTTGCCAGTTTAACCATTTTTAAGTGTACAGCTCAGCAGCATTAAGTACGTTTGCATTGTGCAGCCATCACCGCTATCCATGTCCAGGCCTTTATGTCCCCAAACGGAAACGCCACACCTGTTACACAATAACTCTCCCTATTTCCCCTCTCCCCCAGCTCACCATTCTACCTTCGATCACTCTGAATTTGACTGCTCTAGGTTCCCCATATAAGTGGAGTCGTACAATATTTGTCCTGTTTCACTTATCATTATGTCTCCCAGATTCATCCAGGTGGTGGCATGTGTCAGAATTTCATTGTTTTAAGGCTACAATTCCACTGTACGTATACATAGCGCATTTTGTTTATCCTTCCTCCACTGATGGACATTTGCGAGGTTTCCTCCCTTTGGGATTGTGGATAATGCTGCTATGAACAAGGGTGTGCGAATATTTGTTTGAGTCCTGCTTTCCATTATTTTGAGTTTATGCCAAGAATAGGAATTGCTGGATCAGGTGGTAACTCCATGTTTAATTTTTTGAGGAACTGCCACCTTGTTTTCCGTGGTGGCTGCTTTGTTTTATGTTTCTCCCCAGCAGTGCATGAGGGTTTAGTGCCTCTGCTCTTAGGGAGCCACTTCTTTTTAGCCTCTGAGCACCCAGAGGAAGCACGGGCAAGAGATGTATCACTGTGCTTGCCCAGCCTGGACCATCCAAAGAGGGTAGGAAGGGCAAGGGGCAGTTAGAGCTGTCTGTCTCAAATGCAAGGAAACCAGAAACGTAAATAACCCTGAGAGATGAAAATTCTTATTAGTAGCTGGGCTGGATTAAGCATTTAACAGAAGCGTCCAGACACCCTTATAAAGGTAGGAAAATAGAGGCACGGTCTTTGTTCTGCTTTTAAAACTCAGGGCTGAAGGAGAGTCTGCAGCACTTTAAGGTAAGGTTTGTTGGTTTCAGAGTCTCTTTCAGAGCAGGTACTAACTAGGGTTTGTGTTTCTCTCTCATCTTTCTGAGGCCCTAACTGCATCTGTAGGACCCAACACTTATTGAGCACTCACTGTGTGCCAGGCATTTTGCATGTACTTTCTGTTCATTGCCCATTAGTCCTCTTTAACATCTCGGAGGCGTATGTCCTGAGAATCACCAAAGTAAAATACGTATACCACTGCAACTTACCTCCTCCTCCCCCCATTAAGTGCAGTGGAGCATGACCACAAATTTAAGCACTAAGGATGTAATGAGAGTTGCGGAGAATGTGACAACAGGGGGACAATAAACTTCCATGAAGATCTGAAGACTGAGTCGGGGCTCTGTCTGACCCTAGGCTCTGTGCCTTTTATTTTGCTGCTTAATGAATCTTCACTGATTATCTTGCTTGGGCAGTGACTCAAGGTTATGTCCATTAGCCCGTTCCTAGCCTGGGTCTTTTGCCGAATTGTTGACTCAACGACAAAGATGGCAGCAGTGAGTTTATTTTGATTCCTCTCTGGAGTCAGGAAGAGGAGATGGAGCTGCCTTTCTCAGCCCAGAAGAGAGAAGTTTTCTCTGTGGTCTCTGGATAGATAAGCCAATTACCTGGCACACACAGCTTAGTGGATATGGTTCATGTTCTCTCTTCCTCTCAAGCCCTGACCTTTACCCTTTCTGTTTGACTGGGTCTCCCAAGGGTACCTGGTCGTCTAAGCATTCAACCTTGAAATCACCTTTGACTATTTCCTCTCTTAGTGGGTCCCTCTCAGAATGGACTGGCAGTTCTATCTCTGGGATCTGACCTTCTCAGGCCATTGACACAGCCAAGCCTCGCCTGGCATCCCGGCTCTGATGGCCTCACATGCTGGTATCTGCAGCTGCCTTCTTTCTAGCGGGCCTTTCCACCTGCAGCCTCACCCCTCCTGTGCATTCTGTACCCAACAGCTAGCCTAATTTTCTTGAAGTGCTATTTTGATTTTGTCACTCGTCCATTCAGATATCGGCAGGAGCTCCCATTTGCCTCCCACCTTTAATCTAAACTTCCCAGCATGTGTTTTAAGACCTTTGCAAACTCACATTTAGCTACCTTCACCTCCTGCAACCTCCTGGCTTCTCATCTTTGCTCTCGCCTGACACAACTCACCTCAGCTGCTAGCTTTTGGGCATGGCTCTGCCCTTGCCCCTCAGATCAGTGTCTATCCCTATTCAGACATAACAAAGATGTGCGAGTAGGGTCGTTTGACAATATATCTCTACCTCCTATGCAATGCCTGTCACATAGTAGGTGTTCAATAAATATTTGTTGAACGAATGAATAGTAAAGACACATCTCTTCTTGAATAACACTGCTTGGGTTAATCAGCACAGATATTAAAGCCTTTGTGCTAAGTGTTTAGGACATAAAGTGAGTCAGTTCCTGTTCAAGAAGCCCATAGTCTAGTCTAGGTTGCTGAACAAATACCACATTTCCTTGGTTATAGGATAGAATAACTGTAAGATGCAGTTAATTTTAAAACAGCTTTTGGCAATAAAATAAACAGTACCACTTTAATTATACACAGTGTAACAGAACCTAATTAGTCACCTGCATCTCCTGTTTACTGAGCACTGACCACGTACCCAAGTGATTAAAATACATTATTTAATCTTCGGTTGTAGGTATTGTTAACCCAATCCCGGGAATGGAGTAAACACTCAACAGATGGATTTATTTAGTGGGCATCAGTTTGTTGATGTTGTAGTTTCTGCCTGTTCAGCATTCATTCACCCTTTTCCTGGTCACGACACGCAGAATGTCCCTTGAGGAAATACCTGTCCCACTGTCAGTCCATGTTTTGGTGTGGCGGCTCCCTCTGCCGTTCCCTGTGGGACCCAGGGGTGGGCATATGACTCAGGCTTTGCCAATGACATCGTTGACTACCCTGGTGGCAGCGGCTGGCTCAGGGATGGTGCCTGATCCCGGTGGAAACTATAAAAAGGATCCCTGTCTCTTCTGGGGCTGCTCTATTGGTGAGACGTGAGCAAAAAGCAGCAGGTGGGCATCTTGCTCCAGCATCCTGAGCACCTGTCTGGGAGTGGGGCCGGCAGGGAGGAGATGGGGCCTGCTTGAGCCTTTGGATCCAGCTGTACCTGTTTACCTCAAGGCTTTTCAGCACCCCTGAACAGTTTGGCTCAAACTAGTTTTGGTTGGAATTCTGTATTTTACAATGAAAAGTCTTCTTTGATCCAAACAGAAATTGCGATGATCACGATGCTTAGTGTGCTCTAGGAGGGTGAGGAGCTCGGCGCAGCTGGAGCAGAGGGTATGTGTGCGGTTGAGCCCATGTCAGACGCTTGGATGTCTGGCTGCACAAGACGGAGAACATATGTTAAAAGAATGAGTGTGTGATAGGCGCTGGAGGGCGCTGGGCAGGGAGGGCTCGCTGAGTGGGTGCACGCAGGGAGCGCTTGGGGAAGGTCAAAATTTGAATGTGTTGGGAGACAGTGGTGGGCAAGGAGGAGCGGGGTGGTGCTGTGGGCAGGAGGTGAGCAGCAACACCATTGACAGGGGACAGTGTGAAGTACAGTCAGGACAGGGAGGCCTGATGAGCCTGGCTGCTTCTGTTAGGGGAGGGGCCACGGAGCAGGCAAAATGGCCTGGGGGCTGCCCACTGAGGGCTTTGGGTTTCAGAGCTGGGGGTGGGCCAGCGCCTCCCTCCCAGCAGCCGAGTTTTACCCTGTGGAACCGGTCTCCGAAGCGGTTGTGTATATGTTTTCTTCGGTCTTCCTTCTTTCTTTCTTTTTTTTTTTTTTTAAAGATTTTATTTATTTGTTTTTAGAGAGAGAGGGGAAGGGAGGGAGAAAGAGAGGGAGAGAAACGTGGATCAGTTCCTGACTGGGAATCAAACTGGCAACCGTTCGCTTTGCGGGATGACGCCCAACCAGCCGAGCCATGCGGGTCAGGGCTCTGATGTTTCACTTCGCTGCATTAGAGCTCATGTGAGCGCCTTCCTGGCAGGAAGCAGTTCTGCCTATGGAGCAGTCTGACTGGCTTTGAATCCTGGCTCAGCACGTGTCATCCATGGTCCCCTGGGCAAATCACTCATTCTATCTGTGCCTCAGTTTTCTCACCTGTAAAATGGGACTAATAGTATATTTACTTCAGAGAGTTGCTGGGAAGATGAAATGTCAGGGAATGCCTAGCACTGAGAATAGTCCCTATCACAGAGTGTGACTCTGTAAGTGTAGGCTCTTTATTATTATCTCTACTATTATTCCTTCTACAAGGCTCGATGCAGACCGTTGCATACAGTGGGTGCTCAGTGATCTGATTTTCCAAGTGGGGAAGCCAGGCTGAGAGTGGTGTCTTCCCGAAGGCATGAGCTGGCTGGTGGAGAACGACAGTCTCAGGGAGAACCTCAACATCGCTAACCAAACCCTGACTGCAGGTGTGTAAGGGGGGATTTGGCTCATTTTTCTTGATGCCCCTGCCCATGTACCCGGTGGGGGTTTCATCGTTAGCCTCCTCTCGCTCAGCCTCCTGAGCAGCAGAGGCCCTGACTGCACTTCCCACTGCCGTGGTCTTGCCGTGAGTGTTCTTTGTTGCTCAGGCTCCTCTTACTTTGATTCCGGGAGCATCTGCTTGCAGGGTTTCTGACACTCCTGGGCCCTCAGAGCTATGGGGTCTCACTGACGTATGGTCCCTCGGTTACTACATCGAAAGACGATTTACCTAACAGATGGGATCTTTTGAATATTTATGTCTGGACACATCTGTTCTGGACTTGAAAGTTTAATAAAGCTTTTCATTTTCTGAAGCGCTGGTGAAGCCTGTCTGTGCTGAGCTGACAGCCCCATGGGGTCAGCTCCTCAGTGGTGACTCTGGGGTAGGGGGTATGGCTTGGGACGCTCCATTTGGCAGACAGCCATGCTCTCTAAGCCCCTCTTCCTCCTGTGTCACAGGAGGGAAAGGCCAAGGGGCCAGAGGCAGGCCATGAGGCTAACTCAGTGGACCCATTAAATGTATTTACAGAGAGGAAAATAGCTACAATTATTTCAAAGGGGTAAACGTTTTCTTGTCCTCTGTGTGTCCCTGGGGAAGATGAGTGCTGTGGTTTGGGTGCAGGCTGGAGCAGTGTGGCCTTGTCTGGGTCTTTGTCCCCACAGCACACTGGGGCTTTTCAGAGAGTCTTAATGGACATGCAGAAGGAAGCTTTGACAATAATACTCTCAAAGTTGGTGGATATCGGGAGTTTGTCTTGAGTACCTTCAGCTTTTTAGTTTTGGCTGCCCACTCCTCCTCTCCTAACCCTGGTGGCGTTTTCTAAAATCCCCACCCACACCCTGGTGGCATTTTCTAAAATCCCCACCCACTTAGGCTCTGTTCCAGTCCAAACAGGCTCTCAAGCTAGAACAGTAACAATGGGAATTACAACAGCATGTCGTGTAAGCATGCACTGAGTCCTCACATGTGCCAAGCATGTGCTACAATTGCTAACTTTACTATCACGTCTAATTACCCCTCCAACACCAACATAAGAACCCCGGGCCTGCTACTTTAGAAATGAGGAGAGGGAAGCACTGAGAATTTAATGGTCAGTCACTAAGCGGGGCAACCAGGATTTGAACTTCGGCCGTCTAACACCAGAGCCCAAACTCGCCATGCCTTATCGCCTGATTGGAATCTGTCAGCCAGCGTTTTCCAAAAGGTGTTTTTTTGGAACATATGGGGCAATGATCAAATAACTCCAACTGCAGTTTCCCCTCAGGCCAAGTTAAAATGCCTATCAACTTCTTACAGGCTCTGTGGAATCCTGTAGTAAAGAAACTTTGTGTAACTCAGTGTTTTCCAAAATTCTTTCACACACACAAAAAATCTCCTTTTTTCTTAATACCAAATGGACAAAAATCTCATAGAGCTAATACATGGCAAGCCACTTTGGGAAACATGATTGAAAATGAGCGTTGGCTTTAAAGTATTACCTCTGTGGGGATACTTCCATTTTTAACAATGTTCCAAGTTTTTAAGCCTTCGTAAGGAGAGGGTGGGAGTGGGTAGAAACCATATTGATAGAATCTTAGGTATTGTTAGCTAGAGAGGGTTTTCTTAAGGGGGAAACTTCAAAAAGCACTGAATTGCTGTGTATATGAGCTAAAAAATATTTTATTTAAAAACTGGGTTAAACTTACAGACATTTGTAAGAATAGTACAAAGGACTCCTGGATACATTTCACCTGGAAACCCCACTTCTGCCAATATCCCAGCAACATCTGTTCACACACTGGATCCAGTCCTGGGTCCCATGTAGGACGAGGTTGTCATGTTCCTTTGGCCCTTTCAATCTGGGACAGGGCTTTTTTTTTCTTTGATTTTTATGAATTCGAAAATTTTCAAGCCTGTTATTTTGTAGAATGTCCCTCAATTTGTGTTTGTCCATTGTTTCCTCTCCATTAGTCCCAGGTTATGTATTCTTAGCCAGAGTATCACAAATGCTGTGTTTGTTTCATGGAAACATATTGGGTGGTAGGTGCCTGAGGTCTGTTTGTCTTGGTGGTGGTGGTAGTGGTGGTGGTGGTAGTAACTTTGATCACTTGGTTAAGATGGTGTCTTCAAGTTTCTCCACTTAAAGTGACACTTTCTCCCTCTTTGTAATCACTGCTTTGTGAGGAGGTACTTTGAGATGGTGTAAAATCCCATTCCTTATCCACCTTCACCCACTAGTTGAAGCATCTCGTGACATTTCCTTGCCTAAAACATTACTTTGGTGATAGTCAAATGGTAAATTTCTAACACCATGACTCCTTTTCTATTTAATAGCTGCCTTTCTACTATAAGGAAAAGATTGCCTTCTCTCCGTTTATTTATTCATTTAAAATTTTGTATCTGTGTTTGGATTTATGGGTTCCTATTTTATTCAATGGGTCTAATCTATCATAGTTCCTTTTGATGTCCTAATTTTTCCATTTTGGCTGGTGGGAACCCATTCAAACTGGTTCCTCTATCCTTTTGACATATTTCCATCATTCTCTGAGCACTTCTTTATTGTTTGGCAAATGAGATGCTCCAGGTGCATACACTTTCCCTGCCCCAGCCTGGACTCAGACATCTCTCCAAGAGACTCTGGTTTATTTCAGTGGAAAATAGTGTTTTAAAACCAAGATTTGGGCAATAGGGCAATAGGTGTGCTCATGGCTAGTGGGATGTCACTGTTCTCAGGCCCTGCAAATGAATAGTGCTAGGCAATTACACATTTTACGATACACACAAATTTACACCTATATTTATTGACAGCTACGAGTCCCTATCAATGCTTCTAGTTCCAACCCAACATCACAGAGTATACTCTAGTTTCCTTCCTTTCCATATTTGTACCTCCTTTCATTTGTGAGATCCTGGATCCCTTTGTCTCTGTCCCTCTCTGTAGTCAATCTCCGGACCCTCTGACTTCTGCACTGTTGTGTGTGGACCCTGACACCAGCCTGGGTCGGCCTCTCGCCAGGCCTCCTGTCTCATTTGGGCCTGCCTAATGGTGTTTGGATGAAGAAAAAAGGAAGAAGGGAAGAAAGGAGAGAGAAGGGAGAGAGAGAGAAAGAAAAGAAAGAAGCTAGTTTATATTTTTTAAAGTAGGGAGAGGGGAAAGGGACGGGAAAAGCGTATGGATTTTGCAACTTTTTTTTTAATACACAAAATGAAAAATATTTGGGTTTGTGGTAAACTCAATCTCATTTGATCCTCTGAGATATCAATTTATTTTATTCTTAATATTCTGAGGGGCAGAGCTAAGACCAATTAGTAGAAATTTTTTGGTGGCAGATTTCTGCTAACTGTAAAAAATATTTCTCCAGTCGGAGTTGCTCAACATAGAATGGTCTTGGTTACAAAGGAGTGAGCTCCTTGTCAATAGGTGAGTTCATTTAGAGATTGTAGGGCCACCTGTTGGAGTGACAGTGAAAAGATTCCTACTTTGGGAGAGAAATTTGATTAAATGCTTGTAGAGTTCAATGCCGACTCGATAAGAGTGGCATAGCTGGAGGCCAGAATTTGATCACGCTTCTCAAGGGGCGGTGGCACCAAACTCCCCCATGGTAGCTGAGGAGGTGGCAGGGCTGCAGAAGAAGAGTTTCCTCTCTTTCCTGCTGGGCTCAGCAGCCCTGTGAGGATGCAGCCCCCGGAACTGTGCAGCCCAGAGCTGCAATGTGCAAGAGCTAGATGTGTGTTTGCATGACGAATTTGCATCTCGAGATAAAACGTAGCGCCGGATCAAGGCAGCCTTTAGTTCAGTGCCAACAATCTAATGTTGGCTTCAAAGGAGAAGCTTAAAAAAGTTCTTCTTGGAGCTGGTTCTGGTCCTTGTAGTTCTTTTATTGTTCCCAAATGGACCACATACTGGGGCGCTTTGGTGATTGCTCTGACAGCAGTCACCTGTCAAACACAGCAAGCGAGATCTGAAAGGGTTCCTTCTCAGGGGCAAATTCGAACGTCAGATGTTTCTGTACGCTTGCCTCTTCATTTTTACAGCCCCCTGCGTAAGCAATCTACATACAGCTCTACTGCAAAGAAGCCAGAGTTTTAATATTGCTTCAAATGTTGAAGCAAACTTAAGACTTAACATTTTGTGTAATACCAACAAGCATGCCTTCAATTGTCTGGAACTAGCAACGGACACTCGTTGAATGCCTTTTTCTGAGCCAGGAACTATACTGGTCTAAACTGTACAACAACTAGGCACGGTGTCTATTATCTGCTTTCACAGGTAAGAAAATGGAGACTGAGTAGGACAAAAACTTCATCATGAGTGTAAACAACCTGTAGCATAAAGCTCTATCTTCCCTTCCTGCTTCCCAGATAAGCCTGGTTGCCTCGTTACTAGGCAGGAATGGAGAGGGGCTTGCCCACCTTTCCCTAAGTAAATGGCAACAATGTTCATAACTGTGTATTGTTTTCCTGATGACGGTGTCATAATTCAGAACCATTTTGGGTCACGGGACAAACCTGATGGGATTCTGCCTCTGGACATTTCTGTAACACCCTCACGAAAACCTTGATACTTGCTAGCTGGTTTGTGTTAGGTGTAAATATTTATGTGTGTAGATATTTTTTCAGCGTGGCGTATTTGTGCTTTGGGGTGCATCTTTTGTATGTGAGCACCCACGCAGTCCCTATGAATCCTGAAGAACAAGCTGTTCCAGCAGGCCGTAGTAGTAGCCGTGACCCGTTAGTGAACAGATGGCCACATGCTCGGCCTGTACACACCTTATCTGCATAAAACTTCCCAACAGCAGAGTGGAGAATCCGAAGTTATGAGGAGGAAATCAAGGCTCAGAGAGGTTGTCACATACCTCGTCTAAAGGCCTTCAGCTAGAAAGTGGCGGAATCAAATTTTAAACTCACGTTTGTCCCATTCCAAAGGGGTGACGTCCGCCGTGCTACACAGCTCCTCCACAGAACACTCACCTCCCAGAAGCCAGCTGGGCAAACATTGGGTGGCCATTAGGGTGAGGGAATTGACCATGAGGGTGACTGAAGAAATAGGTTATGTAAGAGTTAAAAAAAATTCTATCAGGGAGGTTTTTCATGTGTCTTTTCCAAAAGCCAGAGTTCAGATTTATGATGTTAGAATATTCATGAGTTGCTGCAAAGTTCCATACTAGGGAGAAAATTTCTTGTGATAGAAATTAACCTTAAGGCAAGGGCTCTTCTGAACGAAGGTTCAGATATGGCAGATATGATCAAGGAAATCATACAGCCCACTTGGGAGGCTATGGATTTACATCTTAAAATGATGATACTTAATGACCTGCAACATGGTGGTGCCTATTTTTATCTATCCATCTAGCCATTGTCTGATATTTGTATAAGCCTTATTAAAACCTACAGAGGTGTACCAAAACCAAACCAAACCAAACCCTCGTACTGGCTTTAAACAAAGTTGGTAGATAAGTGCAAGAACAGACAAACCACAGAGCAATGAGGTATGTAATTATGTTTCAAAATGAGTGGTCAAGATAATGGATATTTTCTAAGGACCGAGAAGAAGGAGGTCTTTGAGGATGTGTTTTGGCTGGTCTGGCCATTTTTGCTACCTTCAAGGACCACTGTGGAACTCACAAGGCTGCCAGGAGTCCAATTAGTTTCAGTCTTGCTGCAGGCTGAGCTGAAAAATTATGGATGTATGGTCTCCCCATTGCTTCGATACAGTTTGGGTCTCTTTAACTCTCTGAAAGTGAGATGCCACCTTTAATCTTAAATACCAACGTAATTGTCCCACAGGATTGAAAGATGAAACAAGCAGGGATTCATTTGAGGAAAGACCGTTTCTCTTTGTTCCCCAGTTTCACAGCTAAAATATAATGAGCGTTTGTTTGTATGTCCAAAGCCAGAAAAACCAGCTACAAAACCAACTCAATAGCAGCCAGCTCCTCTGGCTTTTATGACCTCTAGGGCTACAAGGTTGACAGTAGGGGACCCAGACACTAAGGGGGCCTTGAATGTGAGGTGCAGACATATGTGACATAATTAGGCAGCCTTTATGAGGAGAGCAGGGAGAAGTCATTAGGTCTGCTGTTTAACAAAGAGAAACTTCCTGCTCCCACCCTCCTATTAAAGAGCTGCTTTTCAACTGTGTTGCACTTCTTTGATCCCTGAAGGCCCCTGATGTTTTGCTCACATCCTGTCATGATATTTAATGATGCCTCACATGTGCGCCAGGAGCACGGCCCTACTGAGCATCGTTTTGGGAAAGGGATTGTAACACAACATGTTTCTGATGTGGTTCCTCACACGGCAAGGGTAGTGTGACAGCTATGCAGACTGTAGTGACACCCCCAATTCCAACTTCTAACCCTGGTCCTAGCTGGGTGCTTGGCAGCCACACACAACAACTGACACTTCTTTGTCAGAGTTCAATTCTCAGGTACCCCCTGAGCATTCTCATTTCCAGGCTAAGCACCCCTTTCTGCTACTGTTCCTCCTATATGCCCTGGTTTCCACATTCTCAAGTCTGATGGTCCTTCTTGGAATGTCCTGGCAGGACAGTGTGACCACCCTTGTTCTCTGAACGCTGAAGTTTACCTTGGCTTCCTTGGTATCTGCTGAGCCCAGGTCTCTGAAATGGAGCTGTAATCTTCAATATATAATAGAATGGCAATAATTTGGGTTTCTATGAGTTTCACAAATGGACCCAAGTTCACATTTCAAGTGTTGGCTTGTGTGAACATTTTCTTTCCCTCTCTGGCTCTCTGGGTTAAAAGCATGTCGTAGACAACTGCTTGGGCCTCCTTGTTTGGTGATTTCACCCAGAGGACAACCCAAGTGTTCTGCTAGTGAGTGCCGGTGGGATTGAAGTAAACCATTCCTAGCTGCCTCTTAACAGAGATACCTCTCAATCCGCCCACCTCTCTCCCTCTGCAATGCTATTGCCATGTCCAAGCCCTGTCATCTCTCTCCTGGATCATAGCCAGGGCCTCCTAATGATCTCCCTATATTTATTCCTGCCCCTTCCCTCAAACAAAAATTGCTAAAAATTTTTCAGCAGCTTCCCACTGCACCATGAAAACCCAGACATGTTATCATTGCCTTCGAGACCCTGCAAGATCTGACCCCTGCCTGCTTCTCCAGGGTAGTCTTGTACCTCTCTTCCTCCACACTGGCCACCTTTCAATTCCCTGGACACACTAGCTTCCTTCTCCCACGTGGGCTTTTATACATGGTTCCCTCTGCTTAGAATGCTCCCTCTGCCTTGCTCTTTGCCTGGCTGGCCCCCTTTCATCTTTAGACCTTAAATGTTATAGGCTAACGTACTACATCTATGGAGAGGCCCTCCCTGATCTTGGAGTCCCTGTTATTATCTCACGCTGTACTATTTACTTTTATAGAACTGATTATAATTTGTAATTATATGCGGGGAACCCCCCAAAACTGGAATTTGTTTGTTAAAAATTGTGTATTTATTCTTATGTGTTTAAACATCAGTCACCTTCAAAGTACTCTCCATTTGATGCAGTACACCTAACTAGATCTTTTCCACTGCTCAGAACAGTTCTGAACTCATTGATTTTGATGCCTTTTAGTGCTTCTGCTGTTTTTTGTTTCACCTCTTCTACATCAGCAAAACATTGCCCTTTTAGGACTTTTTTTAAATCTGGGGAAACAAACAAAAAAAGTCACTTGGGGTGAGATTGGGTGAATAGGAAGGGTGGGGCATGGGGGTCATGCCGTTTTTGGTCAAAACTGCTGAACCCTCAGTGTGGCAGAGGGAGGTACACTCATAAATCACCCATCGTGAAATAGGCAAATGCGTTGAAAGAGTCTTCAAAAAAAAAAAAAAAATTTCCCTGAAGCCTAATGTAGCCTCTCACAACAACGCCAGCTGGTACCTGATACAGATGGATTCCTAGAACACTCACCTAGTGGGGGGAAGCCTGTATTACAAGGGGCCTGCCCTCCAGAAGATAATTCTGTTTTTTTGGGGGGGCCCTCCCTCATAAATTTGTTTATTTGCTTATTTTCTGTCATCCCTTGCTGCTCCCACCTTCCCATCTTCTCTTGTCTCTCCCTACTTCCCAGTCCTCTATCAGGCCAGGGTCTTGTCTTCTCTGATCTCCAACAAATCCCCGACCTTGAGCTCAGCTTCTGGTGCATGGTAACAAGTTAACATATACTTGTTGAATGAATGAATGGATGAATGAATGAATGAATGAATGCAGTGGTATATTTCCAGCTATCCATCAATTTGAATACATACAGGGTTCATTCCTAAATTATAAACTTTTAAAAAACATGCTTTATTGATTATGCTGTTACAGTTTTCCCAAATTCTTTTCCCTTTGTTCCCCTCTACCCAGTGACCCCCTCCCCCTCCAGTTGTACCCCCACCCACTTAGTCCATGCCCATTGGTTGTGCATATAGTTCTTCTCAACATCTTCCTGTCTACTCCACTCCCTCCTACTATGCATCTTAATTCCTGCACCCTCTCCCTCCCTTTCCCCCCTTCTCCCTCCCTGCTGACCTCCCCCCATAATGTTCCTCTGGACTATAATTCTTTTCGCATTCTTGTTGCCTACTTAGTTTGCCTTTGTTTTGGTTCACTAGCTTCTGTTGTTGGTTGTTGTGATACAGTTTTCATTTTAATGTCCATAGTTTTGATCCTCTTTCTCCTAAACAAGTCCCTTTAACATTTCATATAACAGTGGTTTGGATCTGATGAACTCCTTCTGTTTTACTTTGTCCTGGAAGCACTTTCTCTGCACTTCTACTCTGAATGACAGCTTTGCTGGATAGAGTAATCATGGTTGTAGGTTTTTGCTTTTCCTTACTTTAAATATTTCTTGCCAGTCCCTTCCTGCCTGCAGAGTTTCTTTTGACAAATCTGCTGATAGTCTTATTGGGACCCCTTTGCATGTAATTCTCTCTTGCTGCTTTTAAGATTCTCTCTTGATCCTTAATTTTTGACATTTTGATTATAATGTGTCTTGGTGTGGTTCTCCCTGGGTCCAGTTTTTTTGGAACTCTCTGTGCTTCCTGGACCTGTAAGTCTATTTCCTTCCCCAAGTTCTGGAAGTTCTGCTTCATTATTTTTTCACATAAATTTTCAATTTCTAGTTCTTCTTCTTCACCTTCCTATCATTTGGATGTAGGCCCGCTAATAGGTGTCCCGTAAGTTTCTGAGCCTCTCCTCATTTTCCTCACTTTTTGTTTCCTCTTTCTACACTGGTTGACTGTTTATTTCTTCCCTATGTTCTGAATTGTTGATTTGATCCCTGGTTTTCTTTCCCTCACCACTTGTTGCGTAGTCCTGTTTTCAGCAGGACTAGCCTTCATTCCTTCCCTGTCTTGTTTAAGATCTGCTGTCAGGTCTCTAAGCATTTTTATAACCAAAGCTCTGAACTGTGTCTCAGAAAGATTTCCTATCTGCTGCTTCGTTAGATTAGATATTTGCTGTCTGGTCAGCTGTGTCACCTGGATCTCTATCATGATCTGTGCCATCCTGACAGTTTTGTGTTTACCTTTGCTTCCTGGGTGGGGCTGTCACACCTCCTATGCTGTAGGGAGTGGAGCCCCGTGCACTCATCGTAACCGGCCCACCCTTCTCACCACGCTGTGGTGTTTTCTGTGGGGGTGGGGGTTTAAGATGGATTCCTGCCATTCACTCTCTGCTGAGAGACCGGTGGCCTCCTCCTCCATCCCCATTCTTTCCAGGACTCACAGTCCAAGGCAATGGGGGTCTGCTTTCCCTGGCATTGGAATCGCAAGCTGACGGGTCTGGTCTGCAGCCAGGGGTGCTCCCCAGGTACTTCTTGCCTCCCATTAAATACAGGTGTCTGTGCTTATCGCTGTCCCATTGTCATCACTGCTGCTGCCGCTGCCAACACAGCTCGACCTCTCCGCCCCGGCTTCACCCTTCCTACCTGTCCAGATGAGCACCACTTCTTTATAACTTCATACATTGGACTTTCATTTATTTTCTGGAACATCTGGTTATTTCTGGTTTTGTGATAGTTGTATTCCTTCTTAGTTGTGGAGGGAGATGGAGCATGTCAGTCTAGGTCTCCATCTTAGCTGGAAGTCTCCTGTGTGTGTTTGCCTCTGTGTCTTAGGCAGAGATGTCGCTCCTGTCTAGATGAGTATTTCTTCTTTATATCTTTGTTTGTTGGACTTCCATGTGGTTTGATTTCCTGGAACTTCTGGTTGTCTTCAGTTTTGAGGTAGCTGTATTCCTTCTTAGTTGTGGAGGGAGATGCAGCATGTCTGTCTATGCCTCCATCTTGGCTGGAAGGCCCCTTGAATTATAAACTTTTAAGTTTTAGGAGGAACTTTAAAGATAGAATAATCTTGCTGAAGTAAGCATCCCTTTTGCTTTCTTTATTCTCCATGTCCCAACAGGATAGTGTTTTACTAGACTCTCATCACAGTGTAAATGCAGGCCCAGATTTATATTGCTTTTATTTTGAACAGGCTGAGAATATTTTAAAAGTTGCCCTTTGTTGACTGTTGTATTGCCTTAAATTTCTCACAACCGCACTCAAAATCACAGAGTGAGAGAGAGCTGACACTAATCAAACTGATGTTTTCAAGTATAATTTCTAAACTTAAAAATTTGTATCAGTAGCAAAGCACCACACACTAGGTGGCTTAAAAGATAACAGAAGTTTATTCTCATCAAGTTGTAGAGGATGGAAGTCCCAAGTCAAGGGGTTAGCAGGGTTGGCTCCTTTGGAGGCTCTGAGTGTGGCTCTGTTCCACGCCTCCCTCCTTACTGCTAGAGGCGAGGCTACGGGCGGTCCTTGGTGCTCCCTGGCTTGTATTATAGATAGTCTCTGCCTATCTTCACATGGCCTCCTTTTCTCTGTGTCTCTGTGTTCATGTCTAAAATCTTCCTTTTATTTCTTTTAGAAGGACAGCAGTCATTGGATTTAGGTCCCATTCTAATTCTGGGATGACTTATTTTATCCTGAAATCCTTAACTTACTTACCTCTTCATAGACTCTGTTTCTGTTTGGTCACATTCACAGGTACCAGGAATTAGGAATTGGATGTATTGTTTTGGGGGACAAGACTGGGCAGTGAGATCCAGAAAGGCAAAGTGACTTGCCAAAGACATACAGCTACTTATTGATGAAATCAGAACTACAGCTCAGATCTTTTGGTTGTAGGCAAATGCTCTTTCACTTTAATGTAATGTTTCTCAAAAGAATGAATTCGTGGCTTCTAAGTTATTGGTTATATATATCTCTTTTTCTGCATTAGAGCCCCTTTTGTGACCTGGAAGTTGATTGTGCAAGCTTCTCTAGCTCAGACCACATTAATCAATCTAGTCCAAATAATAATCACATGGTTTGTGCAGGTAATGTTTCTCTCAGTTTGGAAAAGAAGATAAAGAATCACAGAAAATATTTTTTTTGCTGAGTTGATTATATCTATCCAGCATAATTGTATTTGTTGATGTTCAATGGCAGCCATGCAAGCTTTTGTAAATTAAAATGACAATTTCTCCAACTTTGTCTTTGACTGCTTGGGCTAGAAGCATTTGGTGCTTTTAGCTGGAGCCCAGTGAGTAGCAGTCAGGGTCAGAATGGTTGACTGGTCACAGGCCAGGGCAGTGGTCCTCTGTCATGTTCTGTCCTGGCATATGCCTTAGAATAGTGATTTTCAACTGGTGTGCTGCAAGACTTTTTACAACATGCAATACGTGACTATTTAGTCCAGAGCAATGATCTCTTTTCCCTTAGATTGTCAAATAAAAAGAAAATGACAACAGCCAACACAGCAATAGCCATCCGTCATGAATGAATCAAAATTATACCTATTTTTGGTCCGATTGGCAAACAATATGTATTTCTGGTGTGCCACAGAATTTTAGTAATTAGTTTATGTGTGCCATGAGATGAAAAGGGTTGAAAATCACAGAATCCAAGCCATTTTATAGGAAAATAGAGCAAATAGTACCACAGCCATCTTCTTTTTCTCATTTTCTCTCTCTCTGTGTGTGTGTGTGTGTGTGTGTGTGTGTGTGTAGGTATGAAGAAACTTAATATTCATGAAAGCATTTATAAGCATGTGAGGAATAAAATCCATCTTTTAAAAATGTAATGCACTTTATAGGCTTTCTTAATCTATCCTTGCCTTCCTTCTGCCTTATAAAAAATTTAGCGATGATTAAATTAATAAGAAAATGGAGGTCATAATAAAATAAAACCTCACAAGCACCACGGTAATTTATAATTGCCAAAAGTATTAATGGTACATCTCTAACTGGCATTCCCTACTCCTGTGGCCTAGATAGAACAGGATATGAAATAAAATCGTTTTTATCCAGAGGCTATAGCATGCCTTCATTTCCACTCAAGAGAGAACTTGGAAGGCAAGTGAATAGAATACGATAAGTAATTCATTCTTAAACTATAAAGCTAAAGCTCATCATTACATGGCCATACAACAGGAAACCTGACTTGAAATTTCTTTAATTTCAAGGATTTACCAATCTTAGCACAATAATATCCTCAGACCAGTGTTCCTCATGGTCACAAGATGGCTGCTATAACTCCAGGCATGGTACATCCAAGCATGAGGATATCTAGGAGGGGGAGAAAAATCTCTGTTCTGTGTGTCTTTTTTTGGTAATGAAAAAAACTCTTTCCTAGAACCCTCACCAAACCTTACCTTCCATTTAGTTGGTAGGTTTGACTCACATTTGTACCCTAGGAAACAGGGCTAGCACCAAGAGTTCAGCTAATTATATAGTCCATGTAAGGGTATAGGTTACCCAAACAAAATTGGGATTCTGTTCCAAAAGAAAAGGAATATATTAGGACAATTTTGTTTATAAGTGTCAAGACAGCCCTGGGTGGTGTGGCTCAGTTGGTTGAAGTGTCATCCCGTAACCAAAGAGTTGCAGGTTTGATTCCCGGTCAGGGCACATACCTAGGTTGTGGGTTTGATCCCTGGTACAAGTGTGTATAATCCCCAGAGAGGGCACGTAAGGGAGGCAATCAATTGATGCTTCTCTCTCACATTGATGTTTCTCTCTCTTCCTCTCTCTCTAAGAGAAATGACAAAATGTCTTGGGGTGAGAATAAAAAAAAAGTGTCAGGATAAAAAATAGTGTCAGGATATCTAAATAAAAATAGCCTAAGCCATAATGAAAATTTCATTATCTCACATAACAAGCAGACCAGCAGTAGGTGGATCTGAAGATGGTGGATTCAGAAGACTCCTATTGGCCTCTTCATGATTGCTTGGCTTTACTGATATGATTGGTTTCGCTGTGGCTGCCATAGCTCAAAGCACTATCCACATTCAAATGCAGGAAGAGAGCAAAGTGCCTGGTTTGTGTCCTTCTGTTAGAACACTGGAAAGTCTCCCAGTAACCCACAACGGTCTCATTTTTATATCCAATGGACCAGGGTTGCACCCTACGCCTAGGCCTTTCACTGGACTATGAACAAGATCGACATGAATGGCCTAAACACATCAGCATTCAGCATTTACCTCTGGGTGGGAGGGGAGTGTCCTTGGCTGGAGACACAGGGCAGGAAGGTAGGGCTGTTACAGACGTCTGGAGAATGTCCAGCAAGGACAAGAGGGGCTGGGAAGACTACTGAATATCTCACTACACCTGAGAGTCTTTATTTCTCTAGTTTGAAGAATTAAATGGTGTACCTAATATGAGCAAGGTGTGCTCATGTTTGATTAGAAAGATTTAAGATAGCAATGGAGTGTTGTAGTCATGCCTGCCTCACAGGAACAGCAGCCAGCAATGATGTTCTCAGGGGTTCTTCTTTGGACTAGAAGCAGAGAGCAGTGGGAATCCTTTAGAAAATCTGAGTTACTGAGATGGCTGCTCAGGAGAGCTTCTCTGGTGGGACTCTGGCATGTGGGGGCCAGGAGGGGTACAGACTTCCTCCCCTCATCCGGCTTCCAGATTTATAGCTGGGAAGAAAGGACATTCATCTCCCCCAGTTCGAAGGTGCCAGTACAGGGGACTTTCCTTTCTCTTTCCCTCCGAGCTGTACAGAAATGCCTCTGCGACCTTCTTCCTCCCTCACTTTCCATAAGACACCACTGAAAAGTGGCTGCAGCAAGCAGGAGGATTGTAGATTACATCTTCTCCTCAGGCTATACGAGAGCTGCTCATTTTTTCCACCTCCTGAGGCTCAAATCTTTAAGGCAACCAGTTTCCCTCAAGTCTTAGTGCCACTGCTTTCTAGTATCTTACCTAACTTAGCTCTCCAGCTTTGTCACTGGCTGGTTGCATGCAGAAGGGGGCAGAGCCTTGTCACTGAGGATGTGGTAGGCCCTGAAGGAGTCTTCTGACAAGTGTGAGGCCTCTGCTCTTCGTCTCTAAAATTAGGGTAATTATGCTCACCTTGAAAGAGCAACACGCACTGTACAATGGAAGACATTTGTCCCGTGCTGGGTGGGGTCTCTTTTCCTTTTCCCTTCACTGTGACTTTGCTCTCTCATGTAGGTTTGTTTGCTTGTTTTCTTCTTTCTTTATTTATGGCAGCGAAAGCTGGACCCCTCTATCTGATTGGGGGAGAGGTTCAAAAAAGAACTCCTCCAGACTCATCCTTCTTTGATATTCACCCAGTGCCATGCACATGGCTCTGGGGGCCTCTCCTTGTAGGACGCTTTAATGTGGCCATTACGAAAGCAGCTCAGACCAAACTCGATTAGCATAACAATGAAGCGTCCACTGCAGTGTTATCATCCTCAAAGGAAATAGCTGGAGTGGTCACAGAGCCTTTAACAAGTACTGCTTTAGGATTACAAAGGACAGAGTGAGAAATGAATGATGGCAAATATGGACTATTGTCGGGTGTTTCAGAAGGGTGGGAACTAGCAAGGGAAGTGGGGAGGGAGCTGGCTTGCTGGCCTGCCTTGTTCTCAAGAGGTGTCCTCTGTGATTAGGGAACTTTCTTTGGTAGTGGCCCTTTAGAAATGCATTAGTATCACATTTCCATAAAAATGTAACATTAGTATCTCTTCTAACTGTAGAAGAAAAAAAACCCAGTCCACAATAGTGGTGAACTCTTTCAAATGTTCAGTAACCCCTGGAAATAGGCTGGGTGGGCATTATTAGCTCCTTTTCACAGATGAAAACCCATCCGTCCATTCATCCATCCATCCATCCATCCATCCATCCATCCATCCATCCATCCATCCATCCTCTGTTTTGTTCTAGAAATGATTTAGGTCAGTTTTCAGATGACATACCCAAAATCTCAATGCTAGGAAGAAGACAGTGTGCGCAAAACTGAATTCAGATCTGCTGTCACTCTTCCCACACCATGATTCTCTGTCATCACTGAAATATCTACTCCAAGGACCATTCCTCCTAACTCTTGCCATTAATTGTCAAGAAACAGGTTCCGCTGGATTCTTGCGGCTGATGCATACCTTCTCCTTCCCATTTTTCTCTCCTGGCACGAGTATGTAGTATCCCTCTCCAGAGCCATCGGCCCAGTTTGGGCCAGTGTAATCACTTTACTTTGCACATATAAGCTATTGGCTATTCTGCTGGATTTTTTAAAAAGCAGGAATCAGCTGTTCCCTCATTACGCAGACGTGAAGAACAGCAGAAAAGCTGAGGCACACCAAGGCTTTCTCTAAGCCACATAAAATCAAGTCGACATGGATGGAACTGGAGAGAATTATGCTTAGTGAAATAAGCCAGGCAAAGAAAGCAAAATACCATATGATATCACCTAATACGGGAAACTAAAGAACAACACAAACAAAAGAACTGAATAGAACAGGGAGCAGAATAGCAGTCAATTGGGGGGAGGGATATGATTGTGGGAGAGGGGGTGGGCTGGGTGGTGGAGAGAAATGGGGGAAAAATGGGACAACTGTAATTGAAAAACCAAAAAAAAAAAAAAAAAAAAAAAATCAAGTCACTAAGTGGGAGGATTAGGCAGGATAAGTCAAGAGAATCGCAAGCCTCCCTTCTCTTTCAACAGCACATGCACATAGAGCAGGAAGAAAGAGAGTCTCCATTGAAAACAAGAAGTGAGGGCAGTTGGTTTGCCATATTAGGCCAACAGCTTAGTTCACATTAGGGGAGATGACTCTTTGTTTAGAAAACTACCCTAATGGCCTCTTTGGTGTGAAAGACGAAGCCTCTCCCCCTCCCCCCAAAAGATGATTTGAAAAAGTGTCGAGACAAAGGGAGATCACAATGACTCGGCCTAATAAAGGGGAGAGAATACAGACAAGTGAATGAGAGGGAGCAAGTGATGCAGAGACAGAAACCATTTGGTGTGTGGAGTGAGATTCTGAGAAAGACAGTCCTCCAGGGAGGGAGACCTGGGGGGTGGAAACGGCCCGGGAGCTCTAGTTTTGAGTTGTTTGTGGTGCTGTGATGTAATTCCCTCTGGAATCCCTAACTTATAGTCACAAGTCTGCAATATGCAACAGCTTTAGTGTGTGGGGTGCTTTGGAGATTTAATAGGAAAAGGGCTGTCCGTCACATTCAGGTTGGAACAGGACAGAAAGAAGGGAGTGGAGGGGAGAGTGTGACAATTTGAGAGATCACCAGGAACAGGAAATCTGAACGAGGGGTGACCACATAAGACCCCTAGGCATCAACTCGAAATCCGTCAATATGTAGGATGAGGCTTGAGTCAGATTTCCTCTCAGATTTAAAAGAGGTGGGGCCCCAGAGGTTTACCTGGACAAACTATATTTGCCTCCATTCTCTGAAAGTTTTGATAGAAGTCCGAATGATCAATTCAGCAGTTATGATTGTTGCTTCATCCGCTACATCTTTTTGCAGTTTGCTGTTCACGATCCATTTACAGAGATGTCACATTCATATGGTACTTCTTTACAGTTTCTAAGCACTTTGCATCATTTCATTTAATCTTCATAACCACTTGGGGAGGGAAGCTGAAAACCCAGATCACCCTGGGGGCAGTGACCTATTGTCATTAACTTATAGTCTGTGCTCTTGGAATGGCTTAACTAGTTGTATGTGCAAAAACAATACTCAACCCAGTGTCTATATGGGGACAAACATCCTAGCAGGGCAAGGCCCATGGTTGATTGAGGTAGGGTAAGGGGTAGAGTTTGCGGCTATAGAGCAATTTCTCTTTCTAATCCTTTTAAAGTTTTAAGTATATTATAAGCTAAGAAGGAACACCACATGCAACCCTATTGAAGCTGTAACCACACATGGTCCAGTCTCAAAGCTATAGTGAAAGAACTAGCCCAGGAACCATAAAGCAACTTCATAATATCTCTGGTTCTAGCAATTTTCAAACATCATGAACTGGATATGAAGTTTACAGTGCTATTTTAAAAAATTTACTCTTTAGTTAATTCTCTCTCATTTCCTTGATTAATCAGAGCGGTTCTCCTCTAAACTTTCTGAAAAGCGCACTCCCTTGAGGTCCAGCCTGGGTAGTTCTTTGTCCTTCTAGTCCCTTGCTAAGCTCCTTCCCACTGCCAACTCTGAAAAACTGAACCAGGGAAGTTAGACTATGCTTTTGTGGTAGGGGGAAGAGAAAGACTAAGAATACATTTACATAAACATTTCAGGGTTGTAATAAATAAATGGTAGAGGTTAATCTGCCAATAGGCATAGTTATTGTTTTGTTATATATTAATTAGGCAGTAAATGGTAATGGCTTATACAAATGATAGGATGTATTATAAGGGAGAAACTATATTTTTATAGCTGTTCTCTCTGGCTTTGCAAGTTCGTTAGTGTTTTTAAATCATGGCTGTCCTTTGACTCTTTGCCTGACATCACAAAATAGCGTAATTCTCATCTGAGGGACCCAAAACCAGACATTACTCACTGACACAAACTTGTCAAGAGACAAATACTTACATCTGATTCCTTAAAAATATTGGTTCTAATAATTCTTCTAGTAGTCCTTTATAACTTAGGGGCTACTGTTTCTCGAGAAAACATTTTTTCTTACAGAATACTTTAAAATAATTAAAGCTGGCTTGCCTTCAAGATCAGCCTTATATTGGCTCACAAGTGATGTGATCTTGGGAGCAAAAAGAAGGTCCTCCTGACCTCTGAGTTGCCACCCCCTCTTTGCTAAACTTCACTATTAGCTAAAATTACTTCAGTATTCTGAGCATTCCATTTCCTGAGCTCAAGGAGAGAAAACACTTTGGCTGAAGTCATTCTCACATCTCCAAGGAAACACTGAGGGCGGAGGCATTTTAGGTGCTAAAAGGGTTCTGAGGGACACTCATGCCTGGCTTTCTAGGAACTGAGAATCCAGGCTTTGGCTGGCTTCAAAGGCATAAAAGGACCTGACTCCCACATTGGGTTGTGTAGGTGGCAGGGTCAAGGTGGAGGGCAGTGAAGGGGAGCCAAATATGCTGCCCCAAAATATGCCTCTTTGGCATAAGGATTATCTTGAGCTGCTTATTTTTAAAGAAAGGGACTTTGAGGAAGCTCTGAAAAGTGAGTAAAAATTACCCTTTTGTAAAAGATGCTATATTTAATGGGGAAATGATGCAGGGATTAAGACGCATAATTGGTAGGTACAAAATAGACAGGGGGAAGTTAAGAATAATATAGGGAAGGGTGAATCCAAAGAACTTATATGCATGACTCATGGACATGAACTAAGGGGGGTGGGATTGCTGGAGGGAAGGGGGCTACTGGGCAGAGGGGAGCAAAGGGGGAAAAATTGGGACAACTGTAACAGCATAATCAATAAAATATACTTAAAAAATGTTTACATTTATAGAGGAAATCTCCATTTGCAATGGTGTCTCCCTCTCTGTACCAGGAAGAGGAGAATAATTAAATCTCTAGAAACTCTAGTCGATGGAGAAGGCAAGGACTGAAACCTGCCTACCAACCACACCCTTGTTCATTGAGCTTTGCCTGATAACCTCCCATAACTGCCCCACGCATGGGCATCCTCTTTTGTCTATAGTGAGAGTTGTTATTTAAGGTGGTGGCTGCCCTGGCTGGTGTGACTCAGTGGATTTGTAACAATGGGACAGGGATCCCCCAAATCCCCACAGTCCCTGATTTTGGGGATGTGGAAAGGAGATAATACAGCTTTAAAGGTACTTTGCGTATCTAGGGCAAGCTGATAGCTAGATAATAGCTGTGCTGCCGCCCAGGTAAAAGGGTGGGTGACACAGCTTAAGATACTTTTCATAACAATGATGTCTGGTGCTCTGGGTCAGCATTTACAGCATGACCCCTCTTCCATGGCTCCCCAGGGGTGCCGTGGAAGAGGGGTCATGCTGTTTGAAAGGGTGAAGAAGGGCCCCCACTGGCCATGAGAAGAAGCCCAATGGAAGGAGCATGTCGGAGAAGCATGACGGAGCAGGGGGTTGTAGCAGCCCTGTGAGGAGCAGCTATGCACTCTGTAGTCAGGACCCGGCCACGCAGCCTGGGCTTGTAAGGAAGCAGGCACGCCACTGCTTTGATCATGCCCACTCTAGCTGACTCCGAAGCCACCAAGGACTGCGCTTTGCAGATCCAGACTCTATCTGGACTCTCGGAACTTGGGACATACGGAGAGGACACTCTCTTAGGACTCGCGCCTTTCCTGGATGTCACCATGATCCAGTGCAACACAGCACATGCTTTCCTGGACTTCTATATGGAGGCTGAGGACAACGTACCCTGGATCCTGAAGGAGAGAGCTGACAGATAAGGGATGGGGAACTAATGGGCCTGGTTTTGGTTTATAGCCTTTTGGGGAGCAAGGGAAGTGCTGGGTGTCATGGGAGAACAGGGCTCTGAGCTGAAGTGCTCCCAGCGCCTCCCTCCCAAGGTTGCAATATTGTAAATAAAGGCCTGTTTTTCTCAACACTAATTGTTAGGTCACACACCAGGGCGCTGTGTGAATGAGCCCAGCTTTGCTTAGTAATAGATTGAGTGCTGGCCTGTGAACCAAAGGTCTTCCTACCTTGATGTTGAGCTCTTTGAGGACAGAAACAATGTCTTATGTTTTATAGCCTCCAAAGATGTCAGAATGGTGCTTTGCAACAAATACATGGTCAAGTTCCTCTCCACAGATTAAGATGCAGGAACAAAACATATCACTAAGCACTCCTAAAGGGTCACCTAGATCATGGAATATGTTTCTTCCCACAAGGAGCTTATATTTCTAACAAGATAACCCCCTTGTACTTATACAAGTGTTTTTTATCTTGCATACATACTCTCTCTATTTTGATGAGGAACAAGGAAGCCCAATGTTAGTCCATAGTTTTTAACAGAAGTTAATAGCAGTAGGCACAAAACCTGTGGAAAAAACAGATGGGGGTGGGAAGTCTCCTTAATTAGATCCTGCTTGTAAAGAGAGGCATCTGTGACTTCTGGCTTTTCCTAAAACTAAAATTGGTTTTGAAAGGAAAGAGATTTCAGACCATTGATGAGATTCAGGAAAATATGACGGGGCAGCTGATGGCGATTGGAAGAACTGTGTGAGGTCGGTCCCAAGGTGCCTACGTTGAAGGGGACTGCGGCATCATTGTCCTGTGTGCAATGTTTTTTGTATCTTCTTCCTTGAATGTCTCTATTTTTCATTAAAAAAAGAAAGAGAGAGAGAGGCATCTGGAGCAGGACCCAGCGTGCTTTGCACCTCTGGCTCCAATCTTATCACGCCTTGAGGTAACCAGCTGGGACTTCACCCACGGTAGCCACATTCTGAGCTCCAGGTCCTCAGGTTTCCAGGTTTGGAGCACTGTCCTTGCCGAATTCCTACTTCCCCTTGGACTAAATCAGATGATTTTCGTTGTGAAGATCAGGAAATAATTTCCCCGGTGAAGTAGCCTGATGTACTGCCTAGGGCTCCAGAGAACTCTTAGGGAGCAGATGAGAAGGTTAATACAAAATTGTTCAGTGTCTTAAAACACACGCAGTCACAGACGCTCAGACACACACCAATTTTCCCTCTAACCACATAATGATAAACAGGGTTATCTTGTGGTTAAAGTGATATACTCTACATTCGGGGTCATGTTTATTGAACAAGGCCTCTTATTTTCCATACAAGTGCCAGTGTGAGAACAGAAAATGTAAACAATTATAAGAGTTTCATATTTCTCCCAGGGTCGTTATGAGAATGAATGAAATCTTCCAGAACCTTGGTTTTATTGCCTTAGTTAAAAAAACAAAACAAAACAAAAACACTGAATGCAAAAATAGGTTCAGAAAACCCTGAGTTTTCCTTTTGGGTGGCATTGCTAGCACCGAATACAAGTGCATTTGTTATATTTGCATGCAAATATGGGTGTGTCTGAAGATCTGGGTGTTCACAAGAATTCAGATCAATCACAAAGTCATGTTGATAAACCTGGTGTCATCTGTACCTGGTCCTTGGATGGGCTGTGTCCTTTCTTCTCCTGGATGGGTGGTTGGCCCCAACTTTCAGGCCGCTGCCCAGTGGATTCATTTTCTCTCTTTGCTCTTCTCCTCTTACTCTTTTTGTTTTGCTTCATTTTTTCTACCACATCTTTCTCCTTCCACCTCTCCCAACCCTACCTATTATTATGCCATTTCCTTCCTTCACCTTGACTTGACTCCCCCCTGCCCCCCAGTAAAATACCATTAAGTTATGCATTAAGTAAGTGATACCTGCCAGGCTTCTTCTTATTAAGAAGTACTCTCTAGTTACAAATAAACAGGTGTCAACAGAAGAGAATTCTTGTAAAAGAAAAAATGAAAGCAAAAACAACCATGACATCGAAAACCAAACTGAACACGCATTTCTTCTCCAGTGCAATTATGGGAAGGAGGACTTTTTGGTGATTGCACCTGTGCTGTGGGCAGTGTTGGACTTGAACGCAGGGGCAGGTGGGGAAGGAACTGATTTAGCGTTTCACCCTTTTTGATGACTGAACTCTGGAAAGAGCTGGGAAAAAGGAGACTTTGAGTCTGGGTCCAGGAGGAGACCCCAGAGATCCATGGGATCTTTTTTCTGCTGTAAAAAAGAATTGTCCAGTTTTTCTGATTCATCTTAGCGGGATGTAGCTTTGAAACAATCCAATCTGTCATTAGGCATATGTTATTATCTCAGTTATTCCCTACAAGTCTATAAGGAAAGTAGTATTATATTCTTTTTATAGGTGAGGACAATGCTCAGAGAGGGTCAGGTACATTGCTAAGATTACTTGATTTAGAAAGGGGCCAGGCTGGGAACTGGACCTGGCGGGTCTGACTTGAAAGTCCCTTCTTAACCTGTTTAAAACATGCCATCTCTGTGGCCTGTAATAAACATAGTTTACCTGTATTTATTTCACCTGCTTTATTTTACATTTTTTCTTTATCAGTATTACTTATCCATGATGTCTAAACTAATCAGCAGATAAAATTTGTTGTGATTACACTTCTCTCTCTTTCTGTCCTTTTTATCTTGTTCTTCCCTCCCTTCCTTCCTCCCTTCCTCCGTATTTAGTAGCTTCAGTTTTGGTGGTATAAATCAGATCTCTCTAGTTTTGGGGGTCATCATCTAGAATAGAATATTGTTTCAAGCCTCCATCTCAGGTGTTGCTGGAAGTCTGGAGCTCTACCTTGTATTTCTGCAAATTCGCAAAGGGCTGTTAAAAACAAGACAACAAAACCAAAATGGAGTCACTTATGCTAAGCCCTACATCACCAAACCATGACTTAATTACAGTTTTGTCTTGCTTAGAAATGGAATCTCAAACCAGTCAATCAGGAATCACCTGATCAGCACCAGTTAGGTGATCTGCCTGAATGAGCCCTGCTACTCCCTGAAGAAAAGTAACCAATCCATTTTTTGCTAGCATAACGTTCTCACGTCTGCCTGTAAAGGTGTTGCACAGATCCTGGGAGTGCCTCTCTATCTGCTAAATTGGCAGCTGCCCAATTCAAATCAATGTTTGCTCAAATAAACTCTTAAAAACATTTTATGTGCCTCAGTTTATCTTTTACCAGCACTTATGTTCTTGTGGTTGCCTCTCACCCTGACTTCCTAGTCCTGCTGAAATTCTTGCTCCTGGGGAATGTCTTGCATCCTTTACCTCTCTTTTTTTTCCTGCCCTATGTCGTTGTGACCATCGTGCGCAGCACCCACTCCTTTTCATAAAGTCCCACCAGACCAAGGCTCTTGTATATAGCAGATGTCACCAAAGGTTTGGGATGACATTGCAGAACTACAGGTGTTTTAATGACTGTTACACACACCTGTCCCCAAATTTTTTGATCTTTTCCATTGTGGCACTTCATCTCTAACCTGCAAAATCCCCAGACGTTTTCATTTAATTGCCCCCCTTTACTTTTTTTCCTGTTTATGTTCCCCAAATCTCTTCCTTCAGTTACCAGTAAGCAGTCACTAATACATTCCCCAATTCCTGTTTCTTGCCTAGCCAGAATAATTTACCTCCTTTTGTCTAAAACTTTTCCAGGGCCTCATCTTCCATAATCAAATATTTTGATACTTTTTAAAAAACCAAAATAAAAATTTTCTCTTTAAGAGAAACTTTGTCTTCTCCCTCAGTTTCCTGGCTCAAAATGCACTCCACTTATACAAATAATAGTTTTCTTTTTTCCTATTACATCATCTGTATGAGACCTACTTTCATGCTAAATTTCTATTTTATTTTCGGTTGGCCTCTGGAAATCAGGTGACTTGATGGCATAAACTTCTCATATTTATTCATTGGTTTTTAACCTTTATTTTTGCATTACTGTGTCTTTCTTTTAAAAACCAAGACTGTCCTACCTTTGACAGGATAAATGCATACAATCACTTTTCCCTTAATATTAGGTTCAAATTCACACAATTCACCTTAAAGATAACTCCAAGATAAAACTATGAACTGAAATAATGAGGTTTCATACCCTTTTTATTAATTTTTAGTCCTATATTATGCTCCCCCAAGTGTGGAAGAGATTGCAAGGGGAGATAAAACAATATTTTCTGATTATGAGCCCACATGCTATCTAGAACGTGGGGTACAGCATCTCTTTACTTTCCCCATCCGTTCATTTGGATTTATTTTGGATGAGCATATGGAGTCTCTTCTCTCTCTGATCTTCTTGCCTTTTCTCCCTATTTCCCTATGTCCACCCCCAAGTTCTTTTTCACCCAAGGGTCTTGGTGTGATTCTGGTTTACCAGGCAAGACTAAGGCCCCTGGGATGAGATTCCTGGCTCCATCCCAGGGGCTGTGGCTCCCCCAGAGTCTACCAGACTGAGAGGACAGAACCAAGTCGATGAAAGGGACAGAAAACCTCCCTCGGCATGCATTCATTCACGAATGACGTGAGTTTATAGGTGAGTTGCAGGGGACTCAGAGAACAGTTAATGATCTCGTGCATTTATTGGGGTCTTCGTGTTCATGAAACTCTCCAGTTTTTGTAACATCTTAACACATTTCCTCTCTCCACTGGTAATTACTGTGTACGATCCTAATTTTGCTTGGTGTCCAGACTGGCTTCTCCCCTTGGACAGTGTCTGTGTTTGCTGTAATTGGATGATGCCACACAACCACTGCTGTTGCCAGATTTCATTATGACTTGGCGTCTTCTGTATTAATTTCCCCACTTTGGGGCTGTTTCGAAGCAAGTGAGGCCAATTTCCTTTTCAATAGCACAAATCTGGAGGCCCAATTTGAGCTGTGAGCTAAGTGGGGGCATTTGTGTGGCTCTGATTGACTGACAGTGCACTCTTTGTTAGATTTGATTTTTTATAAAAATGAGAGCTTGATCCTGAGAGGCAGCTGGCATTCACAGGAAGCCAGGGGACCTATCCTTGGAAAGCCAAAGACTACTTTTACCCAGAATTATTTCTTGTTGGGAGTGACACCACAGCCTGCAGTGCTCAAAGTTTGTGCTGCTCCTCTGCACCCTCGCTGACCCAGGAGACCTTCACAGTCTGGTCCCTGGAGGAATTTGAAGCCAAAGGATATCGGGGGATAGGAAGAGATTGGCCGGATAAAAGAAAGATGCCCAATTAAATCTGAATTCCAAATAAACAGATAATATCTAGTATAAGTATGTCCCTTATAATTTCTGGGAAATATTGCATGAGATGCACTTATACGAAAACATCATTCATTGTTTATCTGAAATTTAAATCTAAGTGGGTGTCTTGTATTTTTATTTGCTGAATCTTCAACTAGAGTTATATATGAAAAGGTATGTGTGGTGTGATTCCTGTAAAAAGTCAAGAAGACAAAGGAATCAAATCCAAAGATAATGGGGAAATAAAGGTAAAATGGATCATTTGGAAAAGGAGTTCACCTATGGAAAACTTGTTTAATTGGCACAAAAAAGAAAATGAAAAATCATATCTCATGGGAACCAAATTTTCTATTTTAGGCTCCCTAGCCATAGGAAAATGGCTATGTTAGTTGCTTAAAAACTCACATCCTCCATTAGACACTGGTGATGGTGGGCACGAAAAGCAGAGTGAGCATTCCTGACTTGGTAACGCATAGACCAATGGCTCTCAAACTTGAGTCTGCATCAGACTCACCTGGAGGGCCTGTTAAAACACAACTACTAGGCTACACTCGGAGTTTCTAACTTAGAGGACTGGGGTGGGGGCCTGAAATTGCGCATTGATAACACGTTCCTGGGTAATGCTGACACTTCCGGTCCAGGGACCGTACCTTAGGAGTCGATACTTTCAATCCAGGCTGTCTAATACGGCGGTCATAAGACGGTGGTCACTAGTACCTGAACTATGGCTAGTCTGAAGTGAGATGTATTTTAAGTGTAAATATACACCAGATTTTGAAGACTTAGTATGAAAAAAGAATGCATAGTATCTCATTAGTAATTTTAAAATATTGATTACATGTTGAAATGACAGTACTTGGGATATATTGGGTTAAATGAAATATATTAGTAAAAGTAATTTCATCTGTTCCTCCTTTTTAAAAACAATGGCTACTAGAAAACAGAAAATTACATCTGTGACTCATGTTTGTGGCTTATGTTATATTTCTGCTGGGCAGTGCTGTTTTAGGCTATTTGGGTCAGAATTTGGACATCCATGAATTAATGAGAGGGAGAGGGGTAAAAATTCCTTAGATTTTTGTGATCTGTTCTTAAGTTTAGTATCCCTTCCAAGATCTACTAAATGATCTCACATTGGTGTGTCTTTGGGAACTTTAAAAATGTACCAGTGTCCTGGTGCTTCATGCGAGTAGGATTTGGGGTGTACCCTCATGGTTGTAGGGCAGGCTGTGACAGTCAAGATTTCTACTGGGGAGTTAAGTAATGATCAGGGGGTCATTCCTGGCCAGGCGGCCTTCTGCTCCATCTAAAAGGTGACCATTTCTGTTCCTGCAATTGTTTTCTTGCCCTGTTTTGGCTATTTACTGAGTTAACAATAGAACCGATGATGCTGGAATCTATAAATAACCATGGGATGCACAAGCCCTAAGGGAGCCCACCTCCTTCCCTGTTTTCTCTGCGGTCAAAGCTCAGCAAGAATCCTGGGTCCAGGTCTGGGTTCTACAGCTGATAAGGCCATGTATGGTTTGGACAGGGTTAGACAGAAAGCCCCAGAGAAGGTTAAAGCTTCCAAAAATTGAATTTCCCACAAAAAAGGCCAACCTAACTTGGACCATTTCCCCTGGAGAAGAAAAACCTTCAAGTATCTGAAAGATTACTGTACAGAAGGCTGTGGATAATTGTCTGTCTCCACTAAGAATAAAACTGTTGGAAAAACATTTAAATTGTTACGTGGGGGATGTGATTTTCCAGGAAAGAAGAATTTCCTGACATTGAAAATAGTTTATCACTGGAGACATTTCAGTTAATGTCTTCCCAGCCCTTTCCCTTAAACTTCTTGTCTAGAGTGCATTAACATTCCTAGTTAGGGGATTAGGAATTATGCCCTGGGATGTGGGGGAAGGTTTCGCACCATTCTAGTCAGAAAGCAGGCCAGGATGCAAACCTGTGATGCCAGACTGCTGGTTTTTGCCCAATTCCCGATTCCCAACCTGTGTAATCAATCTTTCCTCTTGCCATTGATTTTAGTCGCTTGTGTTTTTACCTGCCCTAGCTTTTCCCTGAAGAGCCAGTTGTTAAACATTTAGCGGCAGTGGCTGAATGTTTGGTAGCATTGCCAATACTTTCTGTGCTCATGTGCTATTTCCTTAGACCACTTCTGATGGCAGCTATCAGAAGTGCAATTCTAAACAAACGGGGACTGGAAGCCATAGGATAGATGCCTCAGACACTCATCCTTTGGGGAGAGAACTGAGCATCCCATTCTGCATGACTCCTCGGTGGGTCCTCAGTAGGAATGAGTACCGGTTACTCATAGTTCTTTACTCTTCCTCCTTTTCTGTTCTATTCTCCCCTCTCCTTTACTCCTGAATCTGGGATCATCTCCCAGCTAAACTACTTGTGCCCATATCTTTGCCTTAGGTTGTACTTCCGAGGGAACTTAAACTAAGAGAGTCCCTAGGAGAGCCAGAAAATGGGCCAGGAGGCCACATAGCCAGAAATGATGCTCCAAGTCATCCACAGGGGTGGTTCATTGGCAACACCACTGCTGTCTCCACTGGGTCACAGACGTGTTCCTGGGCACGAGATGTTATCACTAGAGGATCTGTCACTGCCCCTTAGGAACCAGACATAGTTGCCTCTACTCTTGACAGAATATTTTTTCAAGCCACTAACCTCTGACAAAAGTCTGGAGTGAGTGTGGGTCTCATTGGTGGACCCTAGAACTCATGTTTTCTTTCAAGTTGTAGGAATGTTTTTAAGTATTTCAGTTACTTATTGCTGTGTAACAAACACCCCAAAACTTAGTGGCTTAAAAAACTATTTTATTTGCTCATGGTTATATATAACTAGCAGATAGTACTGGGCTGAGCTAGATACTTTCCTAGCAACCCCTGCCCATTTTTTAAAATTTTACTATCCTTGCCCGTGGTCACTCATGCAGCCTTACCATCTGGCCACTCAACTTAGCCTGGGTGGTCTCTGCGGCCTCACTTACATTACTGGTGGTTGGTCCTGTTGGCTGGGTGTCTCTCTTCTGCATTGTGTTTCATCTTTAAGGATACTAGCCTAGGATTCCTCACATGGCAGCACAAGTTCCTAGAGGGTGATAGGGGAAGTCACAACATCCCTTGAGCTGTAGGCTCCAAAATACCGAAACATCGCTTATGCCCAGGCTCAAGCAGTGGGGAAATAGATTCCAATTCATGACAGGAGGAGCAGCAAAGTCACATTGTAAAGAGATGGGCCAGTGGGAATAAGAGGATTATTGTGGCCATGTTGCTAACAGCCCGACTCAGGAAGTGTCTGATTTCTACAGTGGGAGAAGGGAGTCATAAGGTGGGGAATTCTTCAGATCCAAAGAGGTGTTCAAAGGTATTGGGTAACTCAAAGGAGTGACAAATGTTCACTCTAATTAACTTGTTCCTGACTTGGGTGATTCCATCTTCCATCCTTATTCCCCAGGTCCCTTCTGGGCTACTGACCTACTAGGAAGATTTCTTCCTGTTTTCCAGTCTTGTAGGTGGATGCCCGGGATACAACTGGTCCTGGCTTTGTGACCAATGTAACCCAGAGTGGAGGCACCACAGATGTTGGACTGAACTGAAGTCTGAGGCTGGATTTAATTATTGAATAATTAAAATGAGAGTTAATAAGGCATTGGTTTTGGAAGAAGTGCACTGATTTATATAAACATGTACTGTTTATCAATATTCATTAATTCAACAAATTTGAGCACTGTGCATTTTTAGAAGTTGATGAAAGCCGAAACCAGTAATAAATCTTGCTTTAATTATTGATTTCCCTCAAAGGAGAGTGTGAGGATTAGACAAAAAGAGGAAAGGAAAGGGGGGAGAGGGAAGCTACTGCTTATTGAGGGTCAGTGTTGGGATGGGCGTTCAAACATCCTAGCACATTTGCACTTCTCTATCCTTGCCGCAGCCTTTAGGATGGGGAAAGCGAGGCTCGGAAAGTTTATGTAACTCGATCAAGGTCACGAAACTAACAAAGACTAAATGACAAGGTAAATACAGACTCAGATTTGACTCTAAAGCCTATGATTTCTGCACCTCTCGTGCTTTCTATCCACATCTAAAATTTCAGGATCTGCCAAAAGCTCCTCTACCAAGGTGGTTCCACACACCGGTGTGCTTACTATTCATGGGCTCATATGAGCTCTGGAGTCAGAACAGAATTAGGTTTTCAAATCCTGATTCTGCGACTTAGGAGTTCTGATCATGACTGAGTCATTTGACTTCTTAGATCCTCAGTTCCCTCATCTGTAAAATAAAGATAATACTAGTAAACTCTCTACACAGTTATTCAGCATTTAGCATGGTGCCTGTAGTTAGCAAATTAAATTATGCCAACTGGTGTTGTTAACAACTATCAGCATTTGGTTCCTATTGTAGAATATGCTTTATGTTCTGTCTATATTGTTCAAACTGAAAAAAAATAATTTAGATTTACTTTCTGGGTTAATTGTTAAGTGCTGACTATGGTACAATGGATGGGATTACTGCATAGATAATCTGATATGGTTATTAGGTGCTTAGATTCTTGTTAAAATAAATTGTGGAAAGAGGTCCTTCAATGGATTGTTTAGTAGTAAATTTGCAGATATCTTTTCAGATAAGCCCACGTGTTAAATGAGGTTTGAATTTCAAGTTTACCTGTAAGCAGCATGAGGGATGGAACAGGTCATTTCTGAAAAAGGACTTGTAAAAAACAAATATTTTGGATCTTCCAGGGCGTGGAAGTTGATATTATCAAAACTGCGAAGAAAGAGTGAAGGGAGGGGCTGTGCATTACTGATTTACATTTACTTCTGTGTTTGCAAAACTCACACAGGACCTGTGTGAAACTCTTCTCCAGAATCATAAAAGCCAACATGTATTTCATGCTTATTGGTTTCTAGACACCAGGCGGAGTAACTTTCCATCTTTTTTTAAAATTAATTTTTTATATTAAACCTATGCCAATAGATACTTTTAGTTTACCCATTTCTGCACACAGGGAAACAGGCGTAGAGAGACTAAGGAACTTGTTCAGGGACAAACAAAGTGACAGAATGAATGTCAAGACAGGCAGCCTGGCTGTGGAGCCCTCACTCTTAACCTAACCAAAATTTGTGAATGAAAGCCCTTGTTGGCAGGGAGATTCCTGTTGGCTCTGAAACTGGGAAAGGTATTCAGTGTGTATCAATCACAGTTTAATGTCTGTGCTTAAAAGTGGCCCCTTGCTTCCTTGCTCTTAAGAGGCCAGACTCTCCTGCTGGCTAAGAACAAGGAGGCCTGGAGCCTGATTGCTACTGGCAGCTGTCCCGCCAAGCGGAGGAGAGCTGGCCTTAGACCGAAGCTAGTGCCGTGAGTGGCAGAGTGGAGAGATGGGAAATTCCTGGCTCTTTGACGACGTCACTGGATTGACCCAGCAGTCTGCTCTGCTTCTGGACTTTGGCTAATGTGATAGCTTTCTTTATTGACTGGCAGAAACAGCTAGTTGCTTCTCCAAGATCATGCTTTCTTCCTCCTGTGCTGACCAAACCTCAGTTTTGCTCAGGGTGGTTATTGCCAGTTAGAAAGCTTTGCTTCTCGGTCTCTCTTGTATGCGGTGGCCAAGCAGCATAATTGTAGTCAGTGAGATACAAACAGAAATCCCTGCTGGGGACTTCTAGGGAAGTTTTGCTTTCTGATAAAGGAACCATCCCTTTTTCCTTCCTGATGCCCAGAATGCTTGCTGGCGGCTGGAGCTGGGACAGACATCCTGGCTGCATGAGGGAAAGACCAAGAGATTTGCTGAGACCTGACTCTGAGCTGCCAAAGTAATGCTTAGAGGCCTTACCTTCTTATTATGTGAGAGAAAATAAGACCCTGATATGCTTAAACCAGTGCCTCCTAGTCTTTGTTATTTGCATACAAATGCAATTTCTAACTCAGAAACTGAAATCTTTTATTGACATGCATTCTTTCTTTGCCTTCTGGTTACTTTTTGCTGCATAACAAAACCATCCCAAAACCTAGTGACTTACAACAATTGTTTTATTATTTTTTATGCGTCTGTGTGTTAGATTCAGGCAGGGCATTTACTGAGCTGCAAGGTACACTCTGGCTTCTAAGATATGGGCCCTGCTGGCAGGCCCCAAGTCCTTTTGCTGACCATGTGTTTTGGTCATTTTGAGGCATGAGGCAGACGGATGGCTTCAAACCAAAATGGAAGAGATGGCTGCTGATGTGCGTGGCATGAAGAGATGACGCTGAGCTTGCCAGCTTCTGCCATGGTAGCAGGCCACAGAGGGGCCAAGGGAATGAAGGAAGATGGTCTAGGGGAGGGATGCTTGCTTCTCCTGCCCGAGGAAGGGCAACTCATTACTCACCTCTCCTGAGCTTGAGAGAGGGAAATAGATTCAATTTTAGAAAAAGAGTTTAGGACCAGGGTCGGCTCTGGTGCCATGTCAGTGTGGGAGGTGCCGAGGAGTGGACAAGGGCCATCTTCTCTCCAAAGGTATCAACCCAACTGCCTTTCTTCCCACTATTAGAGATGCAACCCTTTCGGGATTTTTCAGCTTTAAGAGACTTCTACTGAAATACAACTAGTTTAGAAAAAGTGGATATTTTAAATCTGTGTCTCTCCAGTTGCCATGTGCAGTGACATCTACAGGGATAGAGAAAACTAGAGGATAAACATAATGCATAGAACCTGTCCCAGGAAAGACCGCCTTTTCCCGGGTAAGGAGTGCACAGTATTCTTTTCATATTAAAATTAATGCCGGTGTCACATGACAGGATGCACAGCATTTGCAAGTCCCTAAGATCCATCTTCGAAGAAATCAGAATGCCAGGGATCAGCGGCAGTGTCCTCTGTGGAGAGGCTTCTGTCATGATGAGCTATCACATTTGAAATCAGTGCTCTGCCGAGAGCAAGGCTTTAGCAATTTTCCTCAGACACCGGGCGCAGCAGGGGTGGGTCAGACTGAGAGTGGCCCCCCTAGGAGGAGGTGAGGGAACCAGACCTCTTTGTCCTTTCTTTTGTCATCTGCTGTAGATTTCACTGGCTTTCTTAGTGCTGGCCCAGACTAGGAACACATGTTGGTTTTCAAGAACCCACTTACCTGGCATTAACTATTTGAATACACATACGTACAATCTGCCTTTTCATTGGCTCGTTCATTACCTTACTGTCTGTCTTCTCCCTTTAGAATTTCAGAATCCTTCATGTGACCACAGGCCTCCCCTTCGTGAGTGCCTTTTTGTGCGCTTGGGCTACGTGGCCCCTACCTGGGTGACTGACCTGGGCGCATTAATTCTGTTATTTTGACACCTCACTGATGCTGATAACGCTCATTGGGGCTACTGCTACAGCCTTGGTTCTGTTTGTTCCAGTTTGCTTCTTTAGCGTCGTTTTGTTCTGTTGTTCATTTCCATTTTTTCATTATTTTTGTTGTAGACAGTGGCAGGCTGAAGAAGGGCGTATTACTATTTTTAGCACAATGTAGAAAAATTCAGAAGAGAAGAAGTAAGCGTAATTTTTACTGAAACCTCTATTATTCCTTACTTTCCCTATGATACTTATTTATTTATTTATTTATTTTAAAACAAGACCTTTGATGTCTTTAAAAACTTAAAAGCAAAATGTAAGAACACCAAATAAAAACGCCATACCTGCTCCAACGTTCTCAAGCAAATGGTGTGAAAACAAAAACAAACAGACAAAAATCAAAATCACTCATTTCAATGGACTTTTATACCTTTCTAGATACCATAACTACTGGGCAATAAGTATGACTGTAGGGGAGAGAGGGGCCTATGGGGGGAAGTCTTGGATTAAAAAACAATAATAAGCAATCTGAAACAACTTGACTGGTTGACAAGATGGAAGACGGATGGCTCTAGAATGGAATTGGAGGATATAATGCAATAGGACAGAGTCATAATGGGCAGTGGCTCCCGACTTTTATGAGTTTTCAAGTTGCTCCTCTGTTCTTGTTACGTAATGTGAACAGGGCACTGTGGGCGGCTGACATCAGAGTCACCAGCGGTGTTGGCGTGACGGGGCCAAGGGTGGACAGCAGGAGGCAGGGCAGAGGTGCTGAGAATTTTGTGTGCGAGGTCTCCTGTGTCTCTTGGAGCGAATGGGCGTGGTGCAAAATGATACTGAAAACGGAGGTCGGAGTCAAAGGAAAGCCCCGGATGCCACTCCAACTTGACAATGGCTCCCACATTCTGGCAACACTGTGTCAGTCTGGGTCCCACCATGCTCGTATTAGGATTAATTGAGGAGAGTTTAATAAGAGGATTATTTATGAAGGGGTCAGAAGTGTAGAGAAACGATGGGGACTAGTGTGGTCCTCTGGGCTTAGTAAGACAAGGCCTGGTTATCACCTGTAGGCCTGACAGTGAGAAGGGAGGGTGTGGTTGTCCTCCCCAGAGATGGCTAGGGCTGCATGGTGACAGGGCCTGTGTCAGGGGTGAAATAAAGACCCTTTTCTCCTCTGATTTCCTACCACTGCTGCCAGTAATAGTCAGGGTTCTCCCGAGAGAACCTACAGGATATATACATATATTTGGAGAGAGAGTGGGGGAGAGAGAGAGAGAGAGATTTTAAGGTACTATTTGATTCACATGATTGCTGAAGGCTTGGCAAGTCCAAAATCTGCAGGGTGGAGAAACCAAGGAAGAGTTGCAGTTCAAGTCCAAAGGCAGTCTGCTGGCAGAATTCCTTTTTTGCTTGGGGGAGGCGAGTCTTTGTTTGCTTCAGGCCTTCAACTGATTTAGATAAGGCCCACCCAAATTATTAGTATTATTAGAGTAAACTACTTTACTCAAAATCCACTGTTTTAAATATTAATCTTATTTAAAAAATACCTTCATAGAAGCATCTTGAATATTGTTTGACCAAATATCTGGATACCATGGCCAGCTAAATTGACATAAAATTAACCACTGCATTGAGCATTGGTGGATCTCAATCAGAAGCCTGACGGAGTGGGAGCCTCTTGGTGCTGTGTGGATGGGCTGGTCTCCCAGGCACAGGGTCTGGTGCAGGCTGGACTGGAGGGGTCAAACCTTTTACCCAATGTGATATGGAAGAAAATAAAGTCAGCACTTTGCTTTTACACTATCACTACTCTGTCTAGAAGCTTGGGTTGAGGTGGCGGGTCTTTCTGAACCTTAAGCATTGCCAGAGACCCTGTATAATATAATACCTCCTTCTGCCTGTCCCCTCTGCCCCACAGCAAATGGATGCAAACATTAAATAGAAATGTTGCTGGTTTTTCTTTAGGCTTTTGTTTAATTTCTTTTCTTAAGCTATAAGTGTAAGCCATATGTGATTTCAAAAGCAAGCACCTGGACAGTCTGGAGATCTGTGTACCTATTTAACTATAAGAGCCCCATCACCAGTCCCCCAAGCCCCCGCCGGCTGTCTCCATTTCCAGGGGGTGGCACAGAGGACTTAAACTATCTCAAGAGAGATTTAAGTTAGCTCCGGTACGGGGCTTCATTGCTAAGATTGTGAAATACCAGGAGGGGTTTCTTTGTTGATTGTTTTGAATTTTGGACTTTATTAAAAAGTAAATGCACCCGGATCAAATTTATATCAAAACAACATATGTAAAATGGAGACAGTGATTTATTTAGCTAGTAAAGTAAAAAAATGGATTTTTGAAGTCCGATAATTGCCTCAGTTCTTCACTTCCTTTTACATGATGCGGTGTGTCTGTTGAGTTCTGAAATGGTGTTCTCAGGAAGTGACAAATATCTGAAAACTGTTATCACAAATAAACATGAGGTCGAAATTCAGGTGACATAAGGGATGGCTTTTAGAAGAAGAGAAGCCATGACCACAGGTGCAGCCTGGATGGGGGGATACAGACCAGCGCAGTTCTGGTTGGGGGGAAAGGAACTCACTGCTTTCCTTGGGTGAGGCTCTTTTCCTTTCTGGTGTCTTTCTCCCTAAAACCAGAGATCAGCCGCGTCTCAGTGCTCAAGTGGCAGCTATGAGCACCTGTCACCTAGCACAGATCGCTTCTTTCTCGCATCTCATCTATAGCTCAGGTCACGGGTCTGAGGGGAATGAGCTTTTCTTCTGACGATAGCTGATTAGCAGGCAGACAAGCTGAGTCACAGGCAGCTGGATCGGACAAAAGATGTTGAAGGACTCTGGGTGCCTGCCAGAGAGTCCGCTTCGTTGAGGTTTCCAGTTGACTGGTGGCAATTTGACCAAATCAAACGCTCTTCCCTTCAAAGTGAATGCTGAGAAACCCGGCAGGTCACTTGAGTTTGGTACCACCCAAAGGTGTTGAGTGATGGGTCTGTGTCCCCACGAGGTTGCTGGATGTCTCAGAATTCAGATGCAAAGTCGATGAGGCAGCTTCCTGTGACCCCGTTTTCCCATGTAGCCTTTCAATAAATCCCCATCACCCCAGTTGATCCAAGTACCTTTTCTTTGCTTAACTAGTTTGACTGGCTTAACTAGCTCTAATAGTGTCGGATTCCACTTCTACTATGATGCCATATATTGCCAGGGAGGGGCAGGGTGGTGCCGGGGCTAAGCCAATGGGCTCTGGGGTCCAAGGACTGGATTCAGGCTGAGCTCTGCCCCTGTTTTAGTTGCTGTAACACAGATACAAAATAACAGAGCCTTTAACAAGCTAGATGGAAGTTTATTTCATACTCCCATAATAGTTCAGGACTGGTAAGGTAACCCTGTAATTTCAGGGAGCCAGACTCCCCTTATCTTGTTGCTCCCACCAAGTTGTAAGTAATACAACTCTTGAATTTTGTGGTGTTATAATGAGAGAAGAATGAGAAAAAGATATTGAGGTTAACTAGGGGTTTCTGTCACAATAACTTACCAATCATGCTATCTTGGTAAATAGTTTAATTTCTTTGTGCTTTAGGTTCTCTTATAAAACAGGGGTAATAATAATACCTCACTCCTAGGTTTGTCGTGGGGCTTAAATTACGTTGCATGTAGAACAGTGCCCAGCACATAATAAAATGCTCATTAATGGTTAGCAACTTTTTTCTTCCTATTATTAAGACTTATTATTCAAACTCAGGGATGAAAGACAGAAAAAATAAAAAGCATGGGAAAAACTCAAGCACTGTCAAAAAGATGTAGCCATATCTTTAATGACTAATGAGTCCAAAAAGGGCTCATTGAAGTCTTTCCAGTTTTGACCTTTTTAGGCAACTGCAGAGAAACCTGCAGAATATTCCCAGCACCTCATGCTCACCATTGCAAAACAAATGACATCACGAGGTACAGATGCCCCTAGGTGACATCACCTCCTGTAAGGAGGGGCTTTGATGGCCAAACCTGGGAACCTACTGTGCGTTTTCCAGGTGAACTGCAGTTGCATGATTTATATGAACTTGAAAATTAGTTGTGCCCCGTATGGATATGAAGTGAGTGCGTGCATATGTATGTGGGGTGTCTGTGCGTGAAATTAGCCACATATTCATTAAACTTTCCCTACACAGAAGGGATGGGGTGGCTTTGGGAGCCACGGGAGGAAACACAACAATGAACTTATCATGTTGCTGGACTCAATGAGCTCTGGGATTTCCAAACTAACTCTGAGCCATTAGTGTGGGGCTTTACTTTTTTAATAGGAAAACGTTCCCCATAGGTTGAGCAATGTTCGTGCCAGGGTGGTTTAACACTTTCATATGCTGTGGAGATCCTTTAACTCGGAGTGTTCCTTGAGTAACACACAATGCAAACAATTATTTCAGACATTTCAAAAATGAAGTGCTACCAGCTTCATTGTGTTCCCCTGCTCTGGCGAGTAATGAAAGACATATTCTTAATGTGAAACAAAAGAGGATTGTGAATATTAAAAAAGCAGCCCAGCCAGCTAGAGTTAAACTGTTGGGATAAGATATTAACTTAAACCACATGTGAAGTGCAGCTGTTTCTGCTGAAGCTTTCATCAGGCTCAAGTGGAAAGATTGGTGGGTTTTAATATGTGGTTTCCAGCCAAACCAATAGGAATCTGGGGAAAATGTGTGTGAAATCAGGGCTCTGCCAGGGGGGTCTGGGGCTCTGGGCTGGCTTTTCTTTCTGTTAATGTAAACAAGGGTAACCCAACCCTGAGGGCAAGCCTGCTCCATCCAAAGGTTAAGCTGAAAGGCTCTGGAGTGACCAGCATCTCTGGAATTGGGAGAGTCTTCCTATTCTCTTTCAAGGGAAATGCATAGGTTCTGTGGTGTCAGGACTAGGGACAAAAGAGTTGTCTTCTTCGTCCCTACTCCTGTTAACTTCCTCTCAGAAACATTTAGAATTCGTTCAGCTTCTAATAACTTGTAGCATTGAGAGGTGCCTGCTCCATGCAGTCTTTATTGTGCCCATTGGGTTCAACCTCTGAGGATTAAAACTTGCTAAGAGAAGTGGTGATAGGCATGATGAGGATCCTACCAGTTAATGAACAGGAAAACATTAAAAAATCAATGAAAATTTCAAAGGTATGAGATGAGTGTAAAAAGAAGGATTAATTGCACACTGTTTCTTTATAAGGCCTGAATGAGTTACCTGGCCTCCAGGTTGGTCGGGGCGCAGCCTGCTCTGCTATTGCAGAGATCTCAGGCGATTGCCTCTGCACTGACTACTGGGTGATGTCGGCCTTCCACCGTGTACCTCCAGCATCACCATATTGCTTTCAGCTTCAGAAATGTGACATGAAACAGAAATAATCTTTATGAGCCCATAAGTTGAGGAGCTGAGGGACGAAAATAAACATATCCAAATTGTACTAGTGATCTTATTTGAAATACTGCCATTTATCTGCATTGATTCATGTGTTCACAAAACATTTATTAGGCAGCTACAAGAGTCAAAGGACTTTGCAAGGTGCTCTGGGAGATACAAAGGGGGGAAAGGAATGGATATTTATTGAGCACATTCTATGTACTAGGATATAGGCCCTTTACTTACATTGTCTCATTTAATTCTAAAAACTTTAAAAGGTAAAAATTATAAGACATGATCTTTGCTCTCAAGAGCCTTCAAGTCTGGGGTTAAGTAGTAAATAAAAGATATATCCAAATGCTCATGAAATAAGGTAATTATAATCATATGTCAAAAGGGATGTTTCAACAGGAGCTAAGAGACTGGAGTGATTACCGGGGGAAAGGAAGACAGTTTATTGAAATAGACCACATTTGATTTGAATATTGAATATTGGGTAGGATTTAGATTCACAATAAGGTGGGATGAGGGATGATGGTCCAGGTAAAGACAAGGATGAACAGGGGAGAGAAGAGGGGAAACAATACCTATGAATCATATACTACTGAGGGGTTAACCAAAAATAACTTATAATCAAATTTCCCTTATTATTGCCTCTTGGGTCCATCCAGCACAAGGTATGTAAGAAGGCTTGACTGTAGGGCAACGTTACATGAAGAATATGCATCTTTAAATGCTCATCCAGTGTGCTGAGATACTAGAATTGCCAGAGTCCTGCTCAAGAGGAAGTGCAGGCTCTCCTTTCCAATCTCATGCCCAAGTACACAGAGTGCAATGTCTAGTAAGATGGCCAGCACTTTTAAACTTGTGGTCATTTCTCTGCCTAGTTATGCTGGGGCTATGCCATTGAATTTCAAAGGTTAACTCCACATAGCGTCTGACTGAGAGGGACCACGACACAGAGTCAAGTCCAGTTTAATTACAACATAGTGTGTGTGTGTGTTGTGGTAGAAGGTAAGGGTAAGAGGCCAGCCTGGCAGAGACAGCCAGTGGCATGGGTTTAGACTGCATTTGGTGTGGTTTTGGTGGCAATAGAGTGTAAGGAAAGAATTTGGGTAAGCATGTTTCACTAAGTTGGAGCTATTGAATTGCAGGGTTGTATTCTCTGAAACAGTCACCCAAATTCAACTTTGTCATGTTGCTAGAACTTATTGAATTGAGTAGAGGGCAAGTGCGCTTTCTAATGCAGCCCCTGTTCTGGATGGAGTGTTGAGTCACCATGCATGAGGTGAAGCCAATCAATCCCTAGGCACCAGGTGCTCGGGAGAGTACAAAGATGTTTGGGAGATGCTTCCCATCCTCAGACAATTCACAGGCTGATGAGAAGTCCGTGAGAAGGGGACCAGTAGTCCACAAAGAGGCAGGTCTGTGTAAGCCCCTTGAATAGCCCAAGAAGTTACATTTGTTTCCTAGGGTTGATAACAAAGCACCACAAACTGGGCAGCTTAAAACAACAGAAATTTATTCTCTCCCAGTCCTGGAGGTTAGAAATCCAAAATCAAGGCATCAGAAAGGCCATGTTCCCACTGAAGACTCTAGGAAAGTCTCCTTCCTTGCCTCTTCTAGCTTCTGGTGTTTGCTGGCAGTCCTTGGCGTTCCTTGGCTTATACCAGCATAACTCCAGTCTCTGCCTTGGTCCTCACATGGACTTCTTCCCTGTGTTTCCTCTGTGTCTTCAAATCTCCTCATAAGGACACCTGTGATCAATTTTAGGGCCCACCCCAATCCAGTATGACCTCATCATAACTTGATTTATCTGCAAAGATCTTATTTCCCAATCAGACCACCTTCACAGGTATTGGGGGATTAAGACTTCAGCATATTTTTTAGGGTGAGGGTACACAGTTCAGCTCACAACAAATATCAAAGTGTGGGCTGGCTGGAGGAACAAGAGAAAGACCATGGACTGGGGCAGTCAGGAATAACATCTTGGCAATGGTGGGGCTAGAGCTCTTTCTCAAGCATGTATGGTATCTGGATGAAGAAGCAGAGGGCTAGGCTTCAAGGTTGGTGGAGGGGAAATAGGGAAGAATGATGCACCAGAGTCACAGAGGCTGGCGTGTGTGAAGCAGAAGTCCTGGGTTCCTGACCCTTCCTCTCGTTGGGCTGCAGTTCTCCCATTTGTAAAGCAATACAGCAGTTTCTTGACTCCATTTAACACAGTGGTGTACCTTATTCTCAAATAGATTTCAACCAAGTACATCTACAAATAGTGCTTCATTTGGTATAGGGTGTCCATAAGATGGAGACAGTAGAGATATTTTTACCCCATTTTGAAGTTGACTCAGAGAAAGTTCATTGACTTGGAATGACACTCAGCTGGTTAATGTCAGAACCAGAACATGAGTACAGGTCTTCAGATCCCTAGTCCAGGGTTTTCCATTCTACATCAACACCTCCTATATAAGCAGAATCTCTCTGTTTGTCCACCGATCCATACATTCATCCATCCATCTATCCATCCATCCATCCAGTATGTATTGAGGGTCTACAATGTGTCAGGTGCTCTGCTAAGACACTGAAGATATGTTGATAATTTAGGCAAGATCTTTCCTTCAATCTGGTTAAACTTGAGTTTTTTCATAATGATGGGGAAGAGCTTAGAATCCAGGCTCAGTATCCTCCTTCTACTGAACCAATCTCACTGTGAGGTCAAGGGTCTACTGGACAGTGCTCTTGGGCCATTATTATTATTATTATTATTATTATTATTATTATTATTATTTTACTTTATAAACATAGAGCTATTATTGAAGGCACATCTGACTTCTTGTGTAGTTTAGTCAGTTTGTATCGTCAGCAACACAACATTAAGTAGAGGATTGTCAAAAGAGAAGCTCTGATATTGTGTTAGCTATACTACTGAAATCGGTGTTATAACCAAAACACACAATCCCCCCAACAACCCCCCACCCCCCAAAATAAAAAAACAAAAACAAAAAACAAAACAAAACAAAACCCAACAACAACAAAAAACCCCACCAACAACCCAAAACCAAAAACCCTCTCAGACCATGACCCCTGGAGTTGCATTGCATTGCATTCTTCAGTTGATAAAGCCTTTAATATGTGATTGGTACTTTGCTACATGTCACAATCTGAAGAAACATCAGCTTTAGGTAGACCTTAGACGCTACTCCTCTAAGCAAGTAACCTTCACAATTGCTCAGCACAGTTAAACTTCTGCTTCATTTGAAAAATCAGGAAGGTTCACAAAAACACCTACTTCATAGAGTTTCTGTGTAAGAAGATATGTGTGAGCGCCTGCAGCTCAGTAGGACCTCAGGAAATGTGTACTATTTCCCACACATCTCATTGAAGCAGCCCAGTGCCCATGGATGGCAGGCTTCACTGTGTTCATGTTTTAAACTCAACGCTGGCCAATGAGAGAAGAAGACATGGGTTTCCTCACTCCCAGCTCTTCTAAGATTTTCACTTCTTCTTCCATGCAGTAACCATAAGGTGGATAAATTAGTGAGGTATAACTTGGGGGACCTCTGACGGAGTCTACCATTTTTAGTTGAGTTTAATTTGGTTGAATTAGTGTTGGAATGCATAAAGTGATATGCCCAAGGTCACTGCTGCTGATCTTGTGACTACATATCTGGAGGTCTTCCCATTAAGCTGCCATTCCAAGATACGGGCCTCAGGGGTAGGAATGTCCCCAATGCGTATGAGAAAGGAGAGTGTCAGGTACACAGACTCAGGTGCTACCCTTTCTCAAAGGTCAGCCTGGAGGCGTGGAAAGAAACACAGCTTTGTGTTCCTGCTAATATTTTAACTTCTTTTTATTCTGCTCAGCTTGTCTAGATTTCAGGTTGCTGATGAATAAGGATGATCACTCACAGGCTGGTCCCACCTACCAGTGACAAAAGTGATCCAGAAATATGTGGAGACCTGGGGAGCACTTAAGTAGATTCCCTAAAACAAGATTCTTTACTACATTGCTTTACTAGGGATGGAGTGTCTTGAATATAAAAATAAGATTTAGGGTGATGAACAGTCGAAGTCAAAGCCCCGTAAATGACAGAAGCGGAAATTACTCATTCTTACCCATCCTGGCACTGTGTCCAGTGTTTGCTTGCCATCTCATATGTCTCTTCTGAAAAGAAACAACTAGAATTGCCACTGGGACGCAGGCATTCTTGTCTGCATTGGAGCTGATGGAGCCATTGGAAACACTCTATAAATCTCGCCTCCTGTACTGTGACCTTCGGCGCCTTGGGGACAGGACTCACTTTGTGTGCATCCTGCAAACCACTGTAGATGAGACATGCGGCAAGACCCAAGGGTTTGCGAGGAGAACAAAGGGAAAGGAGCTGCCGAGGGCCGAGCTGTTGTTGGGAGCTGGGCCCGGTTTTCCCAGCCAGAGATCAAGCTCCCACTCCAGCCGCCAGAGAACAGCAAAGCTCTAACCCAGGTCACAGTGCTTGGAAGGGGGAAACGATTAAGTGCCTTTCCCCTTGCACTTTTTAGTCTCAGTTCTCCATAGGGTTGCCTGTAGCGTCCCTTTTGCCTGCCCTGTTAAGAAGCGTTGTCCATGACACAATAAAATTGGGTGCAGAATGAAACTGAATTGGGAAGAGGGAGCCTCACATTTTATTGGCTATAAGGTAAATACCTTTTGATTTTATTTTCAATTTAATACAAGGCATGTTTTGAGAAATGCTTATGTTAATTTAAAACAGGAGTACAAACGGTGCCAGACCCTTCTGTGGCAAGGTCCGGTGTGTCTGATTACCACAGGCACCTGGCCTATAAATCCACGCCAGGGCTTAGACCTGATACTGGCTCGAGGAACCAGAGTGAGGCGGGGAGTTGTCTGGGTTCATGGGACAGGGCTCCCTTGCTCCCTCACTAGGCAGTGTCTCAGAATCTGGGACAGAGGAAATGGAGGGAGAGATTGTAAAGGTATTTGTGGCAGAAATAACAGTCACCTTGTCATCAGATGAGCAGCAGTGTTGAGGAACTCAGAGGGAGCTCTGTTTAAAATTCTGGGCTGCATGATGCAATTCTGGGCACAGCTCAGTCCCCATCTTGTTCGTGATAGCTTCCCAGCGGTCACTGTGGGGCTCCCTCTTAGCTCAGAACCTTTGACATGCTCAGAGTCACTCATTTTGTCACTGCACTGTCTTTCGCTGTTGCCTGTTAGTTTTATGGTTTCCTCAGGGAAATTGCAGATTTCTTGGGGCCTTCTTGGAAGGTTCTTGCTCATCTTTCTAACTTGGAACAGACCCCAGACACCACAATTAGGTCCCCCACCTCTCTCCTCCATAGCTATTTATCCTAATGCCTCCAAGTTCTCAAGGCTAAGAGGATACCACCCGAGTGTGGTCCAAGACACAGGGGGAAGCACAACCTTGCTGAGCATCATGCCTTCAGGCAGGAGAATGGAAAGGCTGAAACAGACAAACTTTGTGCCTCTGACTTCACGAGGGCCTGGATGGGCTCTGAGGGGAGAGTGTGTCAGCAGCGGCTGCCCACCTGTCGCAGTGGGGGTCTTACAGCTCTGTTGTTGCCAGGGGCTACTTTCCTGCCACAGGGCACTGTTGTCAGGGGGAGACCCAGGCTGTAGTGCTAGGCATGGCAAAAACACTCCCTGATCTTGAACATGGCTCAGTGGCTTATCTATCCAAATCAAGTGACAGCTACCTAGCCTCTCATGAGAGATAAGAGGATCAGCATATAGGAAGACATGTGGAGCAGGACAGTGCATGGCACAGAGGGAGGCAGTAGGCCTAATGGTTAGCGTACCACATGCACAGGGCCAGGTCACTGAGTCGGGAATCCTGGCTCTACCATTTATTGACTGTGTAACCCAGCAAGCGAGTACAATCTCTGAGCCTGGGTTTTCTAATGCATCAAATGAGCCTAATCCTGGGGCCTTCCTCATGGGGTTGTGGTGGGAAGGAAGTGAAGGGAACGCCAGGTGGACTGCAAGCCCACTAATGCTAGGCTCTTCCTAAGGAAGGTGCCAGGGTCCTGGCATGGCGCACTGCTTTTCTTCCCAGCATTGCTGTAGGGCACATACCATGTTTTATCAGAGCCCCCTGCCTACTTCACCCTGTCCTTGGCTAAGCTCTGACTCCCTCTGGGAAGAAACTGTGTCTTGTTCCTCTTCGTGCCCCTCAGAGTCCTGAGAAGGATGCCTAGCACAGCGACGATGCCGGGTGTGGAAAACGTTAGTGGGGAGGATGGGTATCTGTGGTGAGCACGGAGCAGATAAAGCTCGGCGGGCCAGTAGCCATATCTGTGTCCTAGTTGGTGAGAATGCTGGCTCTGGAGCCAGACTGCCAGGCTGGCTCTGTTCCCCTTTGAGCCCGTACTCAGAGGCCTTTCCTCTCAATCTCCTTACCTGCAAAAATGCAAAAAATAACGGAAACAAGACTTGGGGCTGTTGTAAGGATTAAATGAAACGATACATATAAAGCATTTAGTGTGTGGCCTGGCTTGGTGTAAGCTTTCAATAAATGTTAGCTATTGTCATTGTTATTATGACAGATCCTGAGCTGAGCATAATGCATTTGAATGCACTTAATTCTCATGACAGCCCTCATGGTAGATATTGTTAACCCATTTCACAGATGAAGAGACTGTGGGCGAGTGGACTAGAGCCGCATGCCTAGTACGTGGCTGAGCCGAGTTCCAATGCCAGAGCTACTGGTTCCGAGGCTGAGTTCTCCCACTGCCCTGAGCCAGTAAGGACTGAGAAGCGTCTTTCTCCGGGGGGGGCGCAGAGAAATGACTGGCAGGTGATACCCCGGAGGCCAACTACAGATCCACTCACCCACTGGCTTACCCGGGCTGGCTTTGTTCTAGCTCACTGGTGAGTAGCCAGGGTGGGGCAGGACGGAAGCCAATGCCACTGAGCACAGATGGGCAGATCTTAAAGCTCCCTTCCCAGTGTCCAGCTCCCAGGCCTGACCCAGCCTCCGAGGAACCCCAGGTTTCCAGAAACCTTCTCTGGGCACCATACTCTTCTGTGATGCTGTGCTTTTGGGCTCAGACAGTTGTCTGAGTGAAGGTTTGCCCAGCACTTTCCCAGGTGTGCCAAGCAGGCTCAGCTTCCTGCAATTTGCAGGGTTTGTGTGCAGCTGCTTCCCTACATGCGTGTGTACACACACACACACGTGCGCACGCACGCACACACACGCACACACACACACACCAAACAAACAAAACTCCAACTCTGTGCTGTTTCTCAGCTTTGCCTTCCTTATTACCACCGTCCTGAATCTTGAGAGCCTGTGACTCTTAGTATTCTAGAAACTTTCAAAATGTCATACATAGACTGTGGCTTTAGCAGATGTGGTAAATTTGTCTAGCTTTTGCTCCAGCTTGATTTCCCTCCTCCTTTTTTCCTGTTGGCTGTTCTGATTTCTAATTTAATGATTTTGGGGTGGAGTGGGGGTGGCTAGGGGCCAGTGAGTTTGCATAAACAGAATCCAAATATGTGTCCTTGAGGTCATCTGATCTTTGCTCTTTACAGGCAACCGATAAAAGAGCAACAATTTTCTTTGAGTAGTTTCCTCTTTCTGATATATTTGGTGAGGGTGGGTATAGTGCAAGGAATGGATTTTGCAGTCAGTGAAATTTGGGTTTGAATTGCTTCTCTACCACTGAGGCTCTTGACTCTTAGACAAGTTCTTCCTGCCTGTGTCATCTTAAGATGGGGTGGCAGTGCCCTTCTTTCATGGTTGCAAGAACGGAGAGGCTCTTTGGAGTCATGCAGTGAATGTAAGCTCCCTTGCCTTTAAGGTTTTAGTAAAGTGAATCCAGATTTCCCTCTTAGCTTTTCTAAACTTACCAATATGTCATTACTGTTTTTCAGAATGTAACCTTCCCCTTTCTGTGGGTTTTCTAATAACTGGTGATTCTGTAAGAGAGGGAAAGGACTTTTCATGACAAAAGTGGGCTGGAGACATTGTCAACAACACTTAGGCTAGCTGGGTTGCTCATTGTATGAAGAAGAATAGATTGCTTATTATTATTATTATTCACACAGTAATAAAATACCATCTAGTACTTTGCTTCTTATTAGGTGCTTCAAACCACCTAAATCACTGTTCTGATCCTTACAGACTGTGAAGGAGGTACTATTATCTCCATTTTATAGAGAAGGAAATTAAGGCTCAGAGAAGTTAAGTAACTTGCCCAAGGTAACCCAGCCCATAATGATGAAGCCAGAATTTGGATCTTGGTAGATTTACTTCTTATTTTAGGAGTCTTTCCTTTGAACTCTTCTATTGTTTTAACTCTTCTAATATTAAATTCTACTTTCACCCATGAAAAGAATGGTGTTAACAGCAGAGGACTGGGTACCCATTGATTAGAAAAAAAAAAAAAATAAAACCAAAGAAACAGAAGCCCACCATCACCCACGGGCCCTTTAAGAAAACAGCATGATATGGATGTTTGTGAATGGGTCTCAGCAGTGGCAGGAAGGGGAAGGAAGGAGGGAGTTGAAGAGATCCAAGATTGTTCTTTGTGGCAACCCACTGAGTCTCATCCTGAGCATTACAATGAATTAAGGGACTCTTCCAAGTCTTAGGGCTTTGGCTTTGTGAGCTCTGCCTTGGGCCACTGGAGGTGAACTTGAGTTCTCCCTCTTTGTCATCCATCATGGAGACCAGCTCAGACTTGGTTGAATTCCTTCAGCTACTGATCCAGAAAAACAAACAAAATTGGTTCTCTGTTTGGTGGCTGCACGTTAAGCACCAGGGGGCTCGTTCCCAAGTCATGGTGATAGTACCATGGGGAGGTCAGTGGGGAATTTGAATATGAATCCTCTTCGTGAACTATAAATGAGTAAGTGAATATAAAGGCTTATTATTACAAGTGTAGTGGGTGTTGGGAGTTGCAGTGTTGTGAGGTTTAAGATGAAGGGGAGCTATATGGGCTCTCCGTTAGAAAGCTCTGTTAGGGAACTGGACAGAACTCATTGTAAGTGAGGGGCAATGTTTAGAGGCAGCGCTCCAAATTGGAAATCATGCACCTATGAGGCCAACTCTAGGTGGGTGTGATGCTTGGGAAAGAAAGAAAGGCCTGAATTATTGGAGGAACTTAGGAAAAGGAGGGTAGGAAAGCACCTGAACATTGTGTTAAAATAGAGGTATAGTAAGAAAGCCCGGGGCGAGATCAAGGAGAAGAGAGTTTTTGGCAGAGATCGCTTCTGTAATTTATCCCAGACCCTTTAATTCCTGACCACGACCCTGGGGAGGAGATTATCACCCTCCCCAGCCAGCACAATTGGCTGGTATGGAGGTTGTTAACTTGAGAAAATCACCAAGGATAGTATTGGGCAACTTCAAAAGTCCACTGTCTTTTTCAATGAGCTTGTTATGGAAGGGCTTAAACAGAATACTAATAACAGCTAAAGATCTAGCTGCAGGTGGCTGTCTAATTCCAATCAAAATAATTTCCCCCCAGTCTTAGTGGATAAAGGAGGGCAGAATTAAAAAGGGAACCGAGAGTGATTTTTGGCACGGGCACCAAGTCTGTTGTGGAGGAAGACTATTGGTGTTGGCAGTACGTACTGAGGGTTTTCCCCGGCAACAAATTTCCCTCTCCCCTTGATGGCTTGGAAGGGCTGTACACAGATGCCGGGTGTCAGTCGTACACAGCTGCACACGCCATGTGGTATTTGCTTTAGTTAACGGTACAGCGGAGGGAGGGCTGGTCGTTGGTTTTTGAAAAATCGGAATCCTTATAAACGCATATGTTGCTCTCTTTCCTAGAAGCGTCCATGCTGACTTGAAAGTATTCTGTACGAAGATAACAGGCTTGAGGTCATCAGAACTTCTTTGCAGGAGTTTATGTTTAACCCAATGTTTGTTCAAGCTTCCAAGACGGAGTACCTGGAGAATGCATGTGACTTGATTAGAAGTTTTGGTAGTTAAATAAGATGGCCAAATGCCCGGTTAAACCAAATTTAACAAGTGTCTGTACTGCAGAGCTTTACAGAATCTTTAATATGTAAATTTGTTTTGACTCACCTAGAAAGGGAGAGACATTTACTCCCTAAATGATCTGACCCTTCGCATCTTGGGAAATACCACCTTCTCTAAAAGGGCAAGAGTGGCCTCCATTAGAAGCAAGTAGAGCAAGCATTTTCCCAGCTGTCTCTGGAGAGGAGGCCAGAGTCAGGTGTCATACACAGCACCTGGCAGCACCTGGCATTGGTATGTGCATCTGCACAGTGCTTGGAATAGGGAGAGTAGAATGAGAAGGTGGAAGAAGAGAGGAGAATCTGCTCCCTCCCTTTAGGAACACCCGGGCTGATGGGTTTCCACCAGAACTCTTTCTTCCTGAGTGCCACAGTCATGGGGGGAATTATAAAAGCTAGTCCCAGTGGATTGGTATTTATAGCTTGTCATTGACGCAAGCAGATTTCTGCAGCTGAAAATAGTGGCATCCAGTCATTGGGGCCAATTTCCTCAGGGATGTGGATTCAGGGATGTAATTTTATGGCAAGAACAAAGTCACTGGAAGTGGTCTTTTCCTCTTACTTACCCTTGAGAAGGAGACAGGCCCTTAGAGATGGCTCCCGTCCAGGCGCCTCTCATACGATGGGTGAATAATCCTCCCTGATTTCATGAATTCTCGTGGGGTCGATCATTTCGCCAGTCCTCTTTCTTTGTTGTTTAAAAGGCGGTGAACTCTAGAGGGCTGGGGTCTGTGAAGGCTTCCACATTTTCTGTCTAAGTCATTTTTGTCTCACTGGACTGCAGGGGAAAACCACACCAAAAGGTCTCTCTATTCCTCTTGGGACAGACGGTGTGGGCAGACCCGGGAACGTGACAATGGCAGAGCCAGAAAAGCCCTGCAGGTACATGTTTTGCAAAAACAATCTGGAAACAGGGCTTAAAGAGTTTTTCCCCCCTAAGCCCTGACTGTGCCAACTGGATTCTCTTTTAGTAATTTAATAATTAAAGAAGGGAATCCCCCCCCCACCCCCAAGAATGGCTATATCAAGCCAAAGGATCTTAAAGGGAACAGGCTTGTTTATTAATCTTATAGTATCTCTTCCCCAATAAAACCCCGATTGTCTGCCTTGTACATTCAAACCTGGTCTGTTGGTTATTTATTTATTTAAGATGTTTGGCCTGTTTGGAAATTAAACACTTTCTTGGATTTCATTTCCTTGGGCCAATGGCAGACCTGCTGGGGTGATCCTAAGAGGATACATTGATAAAAGCCTTAATAGGGCAGCGCAAGGGGAAAACGCCAGCATGAATTAGCTTGCCGTGACATGGCTAACATCATTGCGTTTATATATGTTTCATTAAGCGGGGGCTTGACAGCTTTATGAGGAAACAGTGGGTTTGCATTGGAGGAAGGTCCTGCAACCCTGCCATGGCTGATCCCGGCCTGTGCCACGCGGGCTCTTTAATAGAATAATATTTGCGCAGTGAAAATGTCACTTTAAATGACTGGTTTGATAATCCCTTAAGCTTTTAAATGATCTGCAAAGTCTGGAAACTCTACCCCAGTGTTTAAAATTGATGGGAACATTAATGAATGCAAACATTCAGGGATGGTCCCCAGCTTTGCTTCCTGAGTCAGTCATTGCGTCCTGGGCTTCCTTTCCTTTTGTCTCTTACACCCTTCCCACCCCGCAAGTGTGTTCGCCAAGTGTGTTCACTGAGCAGCCGCAGCGGCCTTCGCTGCAGGAATGTTTTTAGGAAGGAGGAGCTCAGCTTGTGGTGGGGACTGGAGTTACCGGGGTTGAGACTAACAGAAGTTCCTTCATGCTGAGAAGAAAAGGCGCTCCCTCTGGGAGGGAGCTTGCAGAAAGGGCCCCTCTGGGCAGAGCAATTAGCAAAGGGCTTGCATCTCACCAGCTGCTGCATCCTGAGCCAGGGTCTTAGAGGGTAAGCAGAGAGTAGGAGGGATTTAGGCCCCTGGAGCCCGCTCAGGGCACGTCCTAAACAGCCATATGCCACGTCCCTGGCGAGGTCTACCTTGCTTGTTTTGTACCAGCCCCCTGTGGGCCAGGATAAAAGTGTCCCTCTCCCCAGACAAATATCCTGTGATATGTGAGATTCTAGGAGGGGCTTTCCGGGGGGAAGAAAGCCCCACTCACTCTTTCCTCCCTTCCATGACTCTAGAATAGCCTGGGAAGGCTGATGGAGAGATTGCCTTCTCATGGATTGGGGAATAGAATGCAAACTCCAGCCCTGGGGGCCAAATCTGGCCTGCTGCCTGTGTTGATGAATTTGCATTAGAACACAGTCATGCTCATTCATTTGTTATCCATTACTGCTTTTCCTGCTCCAATGGCAGAGTCGTGTAGTGGTGACAGAGACTGTGTGGTCCACAAAGCTTAAAATATCTGCTCCTTGGCCCTTTACAGAAAAAGTCTGTGGACCCTTCCCCAGAACACTGGGCCAAGCAAGGTAGAACTCCTGGTTTGAATCCTGGCTCTGCCAATTCTTGTGTATTCTTGATAAGTTACTCAATATCTCTGTTTCTCACTTTCTCGTAAGTAAAATGGGAATAAGAGTTCTGGGCTGCCCACTTTGTGCAGCTGTTGTGAGGATTAAATGATTGAGCCTAAGGGAAAATGTGGTCCATGTGTGAGATATTATCCATCTGTGGTCTGCCAGGGTCTAGCTATGGGACCGAGGGAAAGCCCCTTGACCTCATTAGAGCTGTTTCCTCATCTGCAAAGCGAGAGGGGTGCTCTAGATCAGCACTTCTCAGACTTCAATGTTCATATGGTCCCCGGGGGAGTCTGGTACAATGCCGATTCTGATTCCGTGGGTCTGGGGAGGGGGTGAGAGCTTGCGTTTCTAACTTGTTCCCAGGCGCCGCTGCTGCTTGCACTGGCGACCACACACTGAGTAGCAAGGGGCCAGAAGATTTTGCTGACCTTCCCTGGTAGTGTGATCAATGAGCTGTCTTGCGAATGCTTTTGTAACCATCCCTGGGGGGCACTTTCCAGGCACCCCTCTCCCACCATATGCCTTGGCGGAGGGATCCTGGACTCGCTTCAGCTTGAGGCCTAACTGCATAGTTGCAGGGCATTGGTAAGATAAGATGAGTATGTATTCTTCCACTTCTTGAGACCTCTGGCCAAACCCTTCCTTGGGCAGTCAGGTGGCTTGCCAGGAGTAGCTGGTGACGGGTTGGATGCTCCTGGCTGGTCTGAGCAAAGCTGAACCCTGGGAGGATGGAGTAGCTGGAGGGTACCCTGCCTCCTTGCTCTCTGCCTCCAACAAGAAAACTGCAGTCATCCCCAACATGCAGGGTTTCACTTTCTTTGGTTTCAGTTGCCCATGGTCAACCATGGTCCGAAAATATTAAATAGAAAATCCCAGGAATAAATAATTCATAAGTTTTAAATTAAAGTCACTCTGATTAGTGTGATGAAATCTTGCTGTCTCTCTGTGGATGTGACTCATCCCTCTGTCCAGTGTCTTCCTGCTGTCCACAGTCTCTGACTGTTAGTCACTTAGCAGTCACCTTGGTTATCAGATGCACTGCCAGGTCACAGCACGGCAGTGCTTATGTGCAAGTCAGCCTTATTTTACTGGATAACGGCCCCAGAGCACGAGAGTCCTGGTGCTGGCCAAGAGGCTGGGAAGTGCTTCCTGAATAAGCCAATGAAGAAATGTATGCTGAGGGGGTTCAGAGTAAGAACAAATCTTCTATCAATGAAATTATGAAGAACAAAGAAATCTGTGATAGTTTTGCTGTTGCGCACTAAACGGCCACAGTGGGTTGTAAGTGCTCAGTTAAAATTAAAAAAATGTTACTTTCTGGGTGGAAGACATGAGCAGAAAACATGTCCTCATTGACAGCAACAAGTTACTCCAGAATGCATTGAACTTACATGAAGACTTCAGTAAGGGATCCCCTGAACTGAGCGACACCAAGACATTTACTGCACCTAAGGGACGGTCACACAAATTCGGGAATGGGTTCGGACCAAAAAATATAAAATCTACTGGAGTGGCTGTGTCTGCCCAGGAAGAACCTGCTGCTACATTTCTGGCAGAATGGGGGAAGTTGCTTAGGGTTCGGTTCTCTCCGCGGCTTCAGGCATCCACTGGGGGTCTTGGAATGCATCCTGTGGATAAGTGGGGCTAGAGTAGTCAGTTATACCTTGGCACCGGGATGTTCAGAAGGCTGATCCTTCTTTACAGAAGTGAAATGCCTCCTGTGCTCCAAGAGGCTGCCAGGGCTGTGGTGGGATTCTCTTGGGTTTTTGTATATGACCACATTTTCCACAGGCCTGGCGGGGGGGTGGGGGTGGGGGGGGCGCAGGCTGATCACCCCAATTGCCACCTGAAGCCACTTACTGGCCTTTTTAGGAAGGGGTTGTCCTGAAGCTGGAGCCAGAGCCAGGGGTCCCTCCCCTGTAGGATAGGGTAGGTGGGAGAGGAAGGAGCAGGGAGTATGTGTCTTAACATCAGGAGGATTGTTTATCAACAATTGCCCATCAGGTCAGGGTCCTCGGTTAGATCCAGATATGCTGGTACAGTAGCAGGATACCACGTATAAGCATGTGTTTTTAGATTCAGACAACCTCGGATTCAAATCCCACCTTCATCTCTTTTTCCAGTGTGCTTGGGCAAGGCTCTGTTTTCTCATAGACTTGAGAAAATTAAATAAGATCATCCCTGTTGGCATCTCATCAGCTCCGAACGCCCTATGACAGGATCTTGGATCCTACTCAGCTCAGTCTCTGGCACTAACAGAAATTCAGCAAAAGTTCAGTCAACAAAATGGGTCCATGGAGACTCAACACATAATAGAAATTTGACAAAAGAGAACAGAGAGACTAAAGTCGTTTGATCAATTCTCAACAATTTAGTCCTTCCACTCTTAAGATGAGGAACCTTGGGCAGGTTCCTCGTCTGTGAAAAGGGGATAAAATTGGGCTTTGTGGTGGGACTGTGCGGACGGTGAGATGACAGAGCTGACATCTCTGTGCAGCCCTGGTGCACAGTAAACACTCACTAGCTCTGAGCCCTTCTTGCAGCTATTATTTCAAAAAACCCAGGCATGTGTGGGTGTTATTTAAAACATGCTGCAAAGCAGTGGCTGTGGATTCCCTGTACAAAATGGCCTTTAAGGTGCTTAAAAAACTAGCTGGGGCATCAGGATGAATGCTCTGCAGTGTGCTGCTCCCCCAAACGCGGGTAGAGGGAGACTCAAGGTAACCTGATACATGGTGATCAACTCTAATGGGCTCTGACTTCCTTTTAACTGTTCCCTTTCTGCCCAGCGGGCTTCACCATGGCAGCTAGAGGCTTGATGGCTTGTGTTTTCAAGTCATCTTTGATGCTCTCTTTTTTACCCCATGTAGCTGGTCTTTCATCAGGACTCTTGATTCTTCCTCCACCACGGTCTCAGGTCCAGTGGATCCTCCCTGTTTCTATCTATTCCAGCTTGCCCTGGCCTCCCCCGCTCCCACCCCCACCCTGAAACACACATCTGGCTTGCTGCAAAGCTTGAGGCCAGCAGCTTTCAAAACTGACCATACCAAAGTCACCTGGAGAAGCTTTAAAAAGAAAATATGATCCCAAAGCCCTAAGCCACAAGATTCTGATTCAGCTAGTCAGGGATAGAACCTCAGACATCTGTGTTTTAAAATCTCCCCAGGTGATTCCAATTTGCAGTCTGGGTTAAGAACTCTGTTAGAGGCTTTCCTGCATTCAGCTGCAAAATCAGGAGCCCAACAGCTTTTATAACTTCACTTTGCTCACCTGCAGAGAGGAAAGCCCTCCTATCCAGCCAGGCCCAATGCAGTTGGGTCAGAATCTTCAACTCCGGCCCAGGTGCCTCTACCTCCATTAAAAAATAAACAACGATTTCCTTCTATGATCATATGTTGCCTTTCATTGTATTTATTTGAGCGCTTTTCTTATATTCTTCATTCAACAGGAATCTTCTTGAGAAAGGATCAATAGCTTGTTTAACTTTGTACTTCCCATAGTATTTAGTACAGGGCTTCTCACATGGTATATATATCCAATATATAATAGTGGATTGATTTATAGTTGTTTTGTGTGCTCCACAGGGTCCAGAATAGTTCTGAGAGCATAATAAACACTCAATAAAAATTTCTTGATTGATTAATGAATGTATCTACTCAAAACCTATGGAGGAGGGGGAGGACATAGAATTGTTCGGCACCCTTTTTTGGCTGAATGGCCTTAGGTGAGCAATGTACTTACTCTGAGTGCCTTTGCCTCTGGGTTGGATACCTACAAGAGCCTGTGGAAACACACACACACACACACACACACACAGTTCTTGGAAATGCAGAAACTGATCCCCTGCCTAGATGATCCTATCACTGACACTGTCACCTGGTGAGAACTGAAACGCTAAATGAGAACAATGTTAGGTTTAGTTTTGTCACGTTCAGTGTCACAAGATCATTAAATGTAAAGTTACTCTGAAAAATACCACTCACATGAAAGTTAAAACAAACTGATTGGGAGCGTAGACCCCCGGGTCCTGGTCTCAAAGTTGCCTCTTACCTGTTAGACAACTGGGCCATGTCCCTTAACTCCCCTGCACCTCAGTTTCCTTTTCTGGAAAGTCAAGCTTTGGATTAAATCAGCAATTTTTATCTCCAGGAGTGTGCTCCAAAGAACATTGGTTTCTTGGAATATGAAAGATGTTAATAGGTGTTCAAAACCAGGCAACCAACGAACAAATGGTTCGAGGAAGAAACAAAAGTTGTTTGGGAAATTCCGGTCAAGCCAAATGAAATAGCTTTCAAGATGTCTTATAGACTTTATATTTTCTTACCTGTGACTCCAACAGGATAGGGTCAGGTTTCCCCCAAACTGCTGGGCTCAGAAACACGTTTTTCTCCCCCAGAATCCTTACTAACAAGCTCAGGAATCTGTACACTGATCCTCCCTAGTGGTGACTGAGTGGGCCCTGGTGTTTGCCAGAACAGCCACACCACAGCTCCCTTCAGGCACCAACTCACTGTGAAGACCGCTTGCCTGGGGTTCTTGGTTTCCCTGGCATCTAAATCTTACTTATTGTTCATTACCTCACCTCCTCCCGGAAGACGTCCCATCTTGCTGCATCCCATAGTTATAGCCCCTGCTTTGAACCTGTTAAGGCAACAGAGTAAGAAGAGGAAGGATTCTGCTGTCAGATGGTTGGGTTTGAACCCTGGCCGTGCCAGCTGTGTGGGTACCCGTGCAAGTAACTTAGCTACTCAGAGTCTCATTCCACTTCTCTGAAATAGCTGGAGAATACTATGTGGATATTTGTGGTTTTTCCTGCACAGCCTCATTCATCCTTCTTCTAATAAAACATTAAGCAAATTTCCCTCTGGGGTGTATGCCAGGCATAATCAACTTAGGGGTGGGTAGGTGTCCAGACCCAGGACAATCAGAACATCACATTCCCTGGCCACAACCATGGGCATGTGACTCAATCAGGACTAACAGGACATAGGTATAACTTTGTTGGTATTTCTAGGAAGAGGTTCTTGCTATTTTCTACTGGATTTGAAGCTCAGGGAAGATAAGGTCTGAGGATGATGTAGCCCTCTTACAATTGTGAGGCAAGAGCCTTTCTGAGGATAGAATTAGCAAAGTGGAATGTAGACTTCATGGCTGGAATTTCAGCAGCCATCTCAGACCATGAGGTGACCTTGGGAATGGAAACTGCAGAAAGTGCATGGGTCCCTGCCACCATGGCTCACCACCCCAATTTTGAACTAATTCTAATTTTTTTGAAAGCGAGAAATAAACTATTTATTACATATAAGCCACTGTTTCTTTTTCTGCTATTCACAACTGAACTTTATCCTAACTCATAATTTGAGTTAGATTTTCTGTTTTCTTTGTTTGCCTTTTAAACAGAGTCCTGTCTGACATATTTTCCCACCTTCATGGTAGGATTCTGTTATAGACTGAATTGTGCCCCCACCCCCCATTCATATATTGAAGTCCTAACCATATATAGAGATAGGTCTTTTAAATTAAAATGATGTCTTTAGCATGGGTCCTAATCCAATATGACTGGTATTTTTGTAAAAAGAGGAAATTTGGACACAGGTATGAATGTACACAGAGTAAAGACCATATGAAAACAGGCAAAAGATGGCCACCTGTAAGCCAAGAAGAGAGGCCTCAGAACAAAACCAACCACCGACACCTTGATCTTGGACTTCTGGCCTCCAGAACTGTGAAGAACTCAATTTCTGTTAAGCCACCTAGTGTGTGGTACTCTGTTATGGCAGCCCTGACAAATGAATATAGATGAACTGAAATAATAATGTATGTACATGGGGCATCTAGCCCAGTATTTGTACCCAGGAGGCTCTCCCCAATGTGGCACCCTTTCCGCACATACAACACTAGCTCACACCATCAGGAGACCCTCTAGGAGGCAATGTGCTCCGTTTTCCTAACTAGATCTGCCAAGTCTCCGCAGCACCTGACTCAGGACTATTCTGCATATTGGAACACTCCATAAATGCTTATTGATTAATTAGGACTCCCTAGGCCATGCTCGGCAGGCAGAGATGGATTAAGTTGTTTAATAAAGCCTGTCCTAATGCAGCAAAATCCTCTGGCAGGCTTTTCCTTTAAAGGGAGAAAAGGGGAAGGCAGATTTTGCAGCTGGTTGAAATACACTGGAAGAAGCTGTCAGGGGAAATAGTAGTGGAGGTGAAATTGACAGAGTGATGGCCAGACAGCCCTTTGCTATTAGTTTCAAACTACCAGTTGTGTCTGTTTTAATCTGGGGGATACTTTGGTAATGAATTGAGTGTGTGAATTTCGATAATGCAAAATTAATGCTTTGATTAGCATTTGTGGTTTTGCCTAACACGTAGGATTTTTTTTTCTCTTTTGTACTTCAGTAATAGGATGGAAATATTCTTGCTCACTGTTGTTTTTGAGAACTGTAAGTGAATGTTGGCCCTTCTGCCCTTTAAATCCATAACAACAAACCTTTCCTTTAAAGACCTAATTTCAAAAACGGTGGCTAGACCTAGAAAACTATCCTTTTCAGCTCATATGTGGCATGGCAGAGGTTATATCTTCACTCCTGTAATTTTCCTCTGGGGAACAACTAGACCTTCGCTAACAAAGTATGGGTTAAATTTCACCTACTGGGAAAAAGAAAACTGACAAAAATGTGTCACATTGCCTGGGTGCGGGGCTGCAGAATATTTTTTCCCAGCAGCTGGTAAAGATAGGAAGATGTTACTTGATCCTTTGCTCTGAGTAAAACGGTGGATGATATAGTTGTCTGAATAATTAAGCAAATGTGACAAACAAAAGCAAAACCAACAAACAATTTTTCAGGGCTCTCTGAAGCTTCTCTTGAGATGAGAATAAGGAGAAAAGGTGAGATGGAATTATTCAGATAATTGTCTGATTCTCTCGTTCACCTTGTGCAGGGGGGTGGTCTCAACCCCAGAGGTCTAGCCCACCTTTGGGATTGGCTCTTTTTACACTGTGATTAGAAGGTTTTGGAGAGTGTCATCTGTAAAACCATGCAATTGTCTTCCAGGTGATGCCACGGATGGTCCATTAGATGTGTGAGTTCTAGTAAGTACATTATAGGAATGTTCCTGCCTCATTGGGGTTCTTGGCTGGCCCGATACTTCTTATTTATTTACTTAAAAAAATATCCTTGCATCTGAATCTGTCCAAAGACATATTCTTTTAAAAATACAGGGGTGGACAAAAGTGGGTTCACAGTTGTGAGTACACAAAAGAGTCTATTCTTATTTATTTTTTATTGTATTAATTATTTGCATTATTTGTCTTATTATTATGTTGTAATTTCACATCCTTACTTATGAGTTCTCTTTTAGGTAAGAATGCCTGGTAACTTAATCTACTTTTGTTCACCCCTGTATGTTGATTATTATGCAGCCCATGAAATGTTTTATGGCTGAATGATTTTTCCTTACCCATCAGTTAGCATCAGATGGCATCAAATGTAAAGGTCCTATTTCAAAAGAAAGTTTTGGAAAATTTTACCATTTTGTTCTACATTTTGCTTTGAATGCTAGTTTTCAGATGTTTAGTTTACTTTTTAGCCTGTAGTTTACAAAGAGAGTCTGCATACAGATATGGGTGTGTGTGTGTGTTTACATACATGTGTAGAAACAGGGGAGAAAAAGTCAATTTTTGACTCCCAAAGATACCCGTAGGTCCATTAATTTACCTGTTGTCAGCGAACCCCAAGGGTCAGAGAGAGGTAGAGATTCCTGTTCTCTCTGCCCAGGATAGACAGGCATCCATGGGCTTGTGTGCAGATCTGCTACTGTTGTCAGCTCAGGCGCAGGGGCTGCCCAAGTCCTTCCTTCACTATGAATTCCCCTTTCCCCCCACGTCCCCGGTGACTGAAAGTCAGATTGGGCAGTGTGGATGGGGAAGGGATCAACATACAGGCAGCAGGCAAGGGTGGGCGACGGGGATCTCTTCCAATGGAGATGATAGGCACCCTCATACTGAGGAGATAAGGATGTGTTATATGAATGGGCCAAAAATATCTCTTTGTTTACTGACCTTTAGGTTGTTTATTTGTTCACTGAAGACTGAGACCCATTAGCTCAAAAGCCTGCCTGTGCCAAACTCAAAGTTTTATATATCCAATTATTTTAAAAATAGCAAGGATATTTTTAGTTATTTAGCGCCTGCCTGCTTTGCATATTATGCAAAACTTCCCCCAGTGTCTTCTGGTCATTCATTGATAAGATAGAGCCCAACCTGCCAGAGCCCTTTGGAGTTCTTGGACCAAGAGACTCCCTACTGTCCTGCTGAAACTAGACATCACCTAGACACAGAGGCCCACGTCTCTCCCAGGAGTTCCCAGAGCTCCTTTCCTCCTGAGTAGCAACCTTCTTTGGATGGTCTTATGCTATGAGGGATAACCCTTCTCATGCCACCCTGTCCAACTGCCCATCAATAAAGACGTCACCCTCATGGTCATATCTTTTTCATTGATCAGCCCCCTAATGTCTCAAATCCTCTACAGTAGGCTACAATCAAGGCCCTGTCGTCGTCGTCGTCGGCAGCCGTCCGTCTCGAGAGACGATGGTGTAGCTTCTCAAGAGTCTATCTGCACCGCCGAGAATGGCTGTGCAGTCCGACTCGGGAGTGACATGGTATCTGTCTCCTCCCGTGTTGAATCGACATCTTGTGATGACGCTGAAGCTACAGAGCCTGGGCAGGGTGATATGGAGGGTCTGCTGTTGCCCAAGCAGCAGACCCCCCCTCTCTTCGCAGCTGAAGGGTCCAAGGGAAAGACGGAGTCAATACAGCTTGGCTTCAGGTGCACCGCAGGAGTTGCCGGTGTTGACTACAACGTCAAACCGCCTTAGGGACTCCGGCTCCGGATTTTCTGTCGGCCTTGGCTATCAGACCATCTTCTGTCTCTGAACCAAAGCACTGCTCCAAGGAAGCATTTGTTTGCATTGTTTTTTCCCCCAGCTCTTTTTTCTAATTGTAGTGACACTATGCTCAGTCCTGCAAAACTTGTCCACTCTGTCATGTTTTCATTGCTTATGGAAAATGAAACTACAGAGATGCTTATTTTATTATTGTTCTGCAATTACAGTTCACCCATTGGGTATAATGTATATCATAACAAAATGTTAAAGAAAAAGTCGACCATTTTTTTTTTTTAACATTTAAGAGACAAGGGAAAGCTTGGGATTTGTGGGGGAGAAAAAATTAGAAGTAGGAATAAAATTAGTATCTGATTGTGTTATGTCTTTTGGCAATCTTCTTTCTATAACTAGATTATAAAATTTGGGGGGCATGAATAAATGTCTTATTCATTTATCACAACTGTCCTAGTACCGTATTGGATTAATATTTGTTCTCAATGAATGTTGTTGATGAATAAAAAGATAGAGAAGGAGAAGATGGCCTGGGGAGAGAAGAGATACAGGGAGATAAGAAGCATAGCCATGTGACCTTAGGCACGTCTTGGAGCTTCAAATCCCTGACCTGTAGGATGGGGGTAAGACGGCAGTGTGAGAGCGAATGGATAGACCTGTGGAAATGGAGGGACTTTTATTGGGGCAAAGGTCTGTTTGCTTGTTTTGTCTTCGCCTCTGCCGAAACCATGAGGGTAGTCTTCAGAAGAGTGGGTGGCTCATGGGCATCTGGAATCACTTTGAAAGTCTCAGAAATTTAGGAGGGAGGTCCGAGAGCCCACTTTGGAAGATAAAAGAGCAGCCTCTGTATTGGCGGGAGATATTGTCTAGTTAGGTTATTTGTATTTTTTAGGGTTCAGAAGGCAAAGTTCAGACTTCTGGGCATGAATCCTAGAGGAGGAAAGGGGCCTCAGGACTGTTGTGGGCAGATCCTGGTCTAACCTTCACCTGCTGTCTGGGCCCAAGGGACCACGTTAAGTAAAGCAAAGCATTGAGAGCTAAAAGTTGGGGGCCAAACATGGATGCTCCCTCAGAGGAGCTGAGCAGTGAGGCCCTGGGTGATACTCCTGGGAAGAGCTGTGGTCACCTGCATAGGAACCTCCATCTTGGAAGGACATTCTCTGCCAGTTTGGATTATCAAAGGGTGAGGGGAGCCTCAAAAGTGAGACTTCCTGCTCATAAGGCATGGGGGGGGGCGATTTGAGGGGTTGGTTAGAAAAACAACAGACAATGGAATTTGCACTTGATATTTGTAAAACAGTTCTGACCATTTCCGTTACGATTGAACATGCCTCCTATGGATAATGAATCAAATATGTATTCCATGGCAAGATGAGAAAAAGTTAGAGAAAAAAAGGTTTAGGAAGATGCCAAGGTTGTTGGTTGGAAACATTCATTGTTCTGAATTACATGGCATTGCCTGGGCGTTTTCCCCTGGTGAAATCACATCACAGACCATCACTTCCATACTGGTTTCTACCACATGTGGACAAAGCCGGGGGGTTCAAAAAGTCTTTAGAGTTGCAAATCCTGGATGGAACCCCTGCAACTGGTTTCAGAAAGTCAGGGGAGAAACAAAGGAAACTTGAAAACTTCTCCCAACGGTTCTAGATTTCAATGCTTTCTACCATTTGCTGCACGTTGTAAGGGGTGGAAGATTCTAGATCACTGTGGGGATACTGCCAAGGTAATTATGTCGCCATGGCCTGGATGAAGGGTGCATCTACCTGTGGAATCCCTTCAACAGTATTTAATTAAACTCTTTGCCCCAGGCACCAACATACATTTTATCTTTTTCTAAGTTTCTCTCCTTAAAAAAAACAAAACAAAAAAACCCAAACTCTTCTAATATTGGTATAGGAAGCCTTGACAAACGATTTATTATTTTTTAAACAACATTCCCTCCCCCATTATAGAAAATTGAAAAAAAGTAGAAAGAATCAAATAGTCACCCATAATTCTACCATTCTGAGACAATCAAGCTAAATTTGGCATACGTACATATCCGTATAAGCATTTATAACATATATATTTGTTAAATTGTTTACATAATTGAGATCATGTGGAACTGAACAGATGAATACTTTTTTTTTTTTTTTCTTTTGGCTTAATATTTGACATAAGCATTTCCCCGTGTTACCAAAAACTCTTCATAAACGTTAAAAATAAGTGAATAACATTTTCTTTTGAATGCTCCATAATTTGCTTATCCAAATTCCCATTCTGAAGCCTTTCAGTTGTTTCCAGCTTCTCTGCTATGATTATAAATAGCATTGCATTTAGCATCTCTGTGCACGATCCTTTTTCCCCTGCTTTTAGGCTGGATGGCTTGACTGATAGGAATAGTTGTGAGCTCTTCACATGCATTGCCAAAACACTTTTCAAAAAGATTATACCACTTACAGCCCAGCAGCAGTGTTTCCTTTTCATTCTACCTCATCAGCTCTGGGCAATCCTGTTTTTAAGAAAATGCCTACTTTTAGAGCTAACAAAGCTGCACCTTATTACTTAAATTGTTGCCTATTTTTCTTTGCCTGCCATTCTGTTTTCATCTGTGACTTTGCCATACACTTTTCCCCACTTGGCTGTTGATCTATTTACCGAAGCCATGTACGTGCTAGTCATAATTTTTACATAATATTTACTGTAAATAGTTTCTTTTTTTTTTTTGTCCTATTTAGTTTTGAATGCATAAATTGGGAACTCATTGATTATTTTCTTTTACTTTTTCATATTCCTTTTAGGTAGAGATTAGATAAAATTCACCTATATGTTCTTATAGTTCTGTTTTAATCCTTTAATGTCTTATATTTAACTTTTTCATCTATCTGGAATTTACTACTTGGAAATATTTTTGAGGTGAAGTGCAGTTAGTGAAAAGAGACTCTTCTCCTTCATCAGCCCTGAAAGATTTTAGGGATGGAAGTCTCTGAGCGGGGAACAAGACAGGATAGTAAAAAACTAGGAAAAATTCCTTGGCAAGTGGAATAGAAAAACTGACAGAGAGCTGGACGCAATGGCTGAGCGATTTACAGCCAGACCTAGAAGGTCACCTCCCCAGAGATAAGGCATCTAGGCCTCAGTCGTGTTTCAGCTCCGGGCCCAGAGAAGCAGCAAAACCAGGTGGGCGGCTGCCAGAACCAACTGCAATGATGAAAGACCCCTGCCCTGCACTGACCAACCCGTGGAGATCATGACCCTGAAAAAGCACACCTGGAGAACCGATGAACGTTCTCCTGAAATTCTCCCCTGAGATCTCCCCGAAGATTCTGCCTGCAAGAAAGAGATAAAAGCCTCAACACAAAGGACCCAGAGCGCGTGTTCTCCCTTTCCTTTCCCTTCTCCTTTCCCCACAAGCAGGTGTCTCCTAACCTCTAAGGCAATGGGCAGCTGGCAGTTTGTCCCAGGCTGACCCCCTGAACCTGGCCCCAAAGCCCCTTTTCTCTGACTTCCCAGTGAGCTAAGGCAGCCCGACTTAGGCTCTCCCGTTGCTTCTTCTATCCTGAACTCTTCCTACTTTCACTGTCCCCAGCTTTAATAAATGTATTCTCATAGTCAAACAAACAAACAAACAAACAAAAAACACACTTCCCCCTTAAATTGCTGCTTGTTACAACTTTTTTTGACTGAACAATTCTTCATTTCCCTATTGATTTGTGATAACTCTTTTATTAGGTACTGACATTTTACATGTATTAGTATTTGGCTTAAGGCTAAATATGTGTGATATTTTATTAATTGTTTTAAAACATGACTGATCTAGACCGTCTCACTACTTCTGTGTTTTTTTTTTTAAATGTTTTCATTATTCTCAGATATGTATCCTTAATGATAAGCTTTAAAATTAAAAGGTTAAAATAAAATGTCTTGGTGGAATTTTTGTTGATGTCATTGGGGAAATAAACCAAAAACCAAACAAATGAGCACAAGCAAAGGCATTTATTCTGAGCTGCCAGGGCCAGGGAGCTGACCACCATCACTCACATGTTGGTACAGGCTCAAAGGGTGGCAGAGGAGTGGGCGGGCTCTAACATGGGAAAAAGGAACGGCTTCAGGTGCCCAGATGGAAAGCTGCTGGCCTGGGGTAGCTGGTGTGGGAGTTGAAATAGAAGTGGGGCATCTCATGTGATTGGGTTAGGGATACATATTTGACTTTTTCTGGTTGGCCCCAAGTTGTAAGTGGGGACAAAAATTAGGGAAGCTGTCAGTTATTAATCAAGCCTTGGCCATTTTGGGCTGATTGTTACAGAAGTTATCATTTAACTTTCTGGGTTGTTAAATAATAATGAAAATAGTCTGACTTTCTACAAGTCTGAGTTACAAAAGGCTGGCTTCCTGGGCTGTTTATTGTAGATAAGGGGTGGGATTCCTAGGCAGGTAGCTCTAGGTTGTTGGTCAGAGTTCTGTTTTTATGTAAGGTCTGGCTATTTTTTGTTTGCATATTCAGTCTTTCCTATTAAAACAATAAATTAATGCAAGAATTGGTAGCTTAATCGTATTCAGCATTTTCAAAAAAGAAATAACTCAATTCATATATTCAAGAAGGTTTTGAATTTACTTCTTATGGATCATTTACGTTGCTTTTAAAGTTTTTTTTTTTTTTTTTCAGTCTTCCTGTGTTTGTTTCTATGTATTAGGTAGAGCCGCTATGTCTCCCGGGCAAGACAGAGTGGTTTAATATAGCAGGTGTCTGTACCCTGGCTGGTTTGGCTCAGTGGATTGAGCGTCGGCCTGCGAGCTAAGTGTCGCTGGTTCGATCTTCCAGTCAGGGCACATCAGAGAAGGAAAACTCTGACTCCAAAAAACCTCCGCTGCCTTGCGGCATACCTCTTCAGGGGAAAGGCTAAGGGGAGTAAACCCCGACAGAAAATCCGGAGCCGGAGTCCCTAAGGCGTTTTGACGTTGTAGTCAACACCGGCAACTCCTGCGTTGCACCTGAAGCCAAGCTGTATTGACTCCGTCTTTCCCTTGGACCCTTCAGCTGCGAAGAGAGGGGGGGTCTGCTGCACGGGCAACAGCAGACCCTCCATATCACCCTGCCCAGGCTCTGTAGCTTCAGCTTCACTGGAGAGGAGACTCCAGCGTCATTGCAAGATGTCGATTCAACACGGGAGGAGACAGATACCGTGTCACTCCCAAGTTGGACTGCACAGCCATTCTTGGCGGTGCAGATAGACTCTTGAGAAGCTACACCATCGTCTCTTGAGATGGACGGCTGCCGACTATAGGGCCCAGTGGCACATCTCCCCCATTACCCAAGCTGGGTATTCAAGGTGTGCCTACTGAGTGGGCTGTATACACCCTTCTGTTGTAATTGAGCCTTGATTACTGTTGGCACATCCAAGGTCAGCTGCCACCTGTGTTCTGTCCAGGATCGCACAGCATAAGCTACAAAAAGCCACAAAGCAACCTGCAGATGGGTGCTCCTTGCGCTGGGCTTAGAGGTGTCCAGGCAAGGCCAAGCTGTGAATCAACACCAGCTGCTGCTGGTGCCCAGCCTGAGGCAATGTGGCAAGTATGTGAGCAAGAAGGTGAAGGTGGAGCCCTCCAGCAAGAACTGGGGAGCAATGTGGTTTATGCGGGGACTGAGGGCGAGTGGGAAAGTCAGGTAGACACTCCGGTCTCCCCCACCTCCACTGTCCGGTCCATCTTCCCACCCCATCTGAAGCCATTGTGCTCACCTGGGACAGCCACTTCCACTGGAAGGGTATGACCACGCACAGCAGGATGGCGATGCTTCCCATGAAGTGGATATAACAGATGACCTGCAAGGGACACAGGTGGGCATGGGGTCCTGTGAGATCTGGGGCCCGCTGGGGGTTCTTCTGGTCAAGATGGCCGTGTTGGTAAACACAGCTCACCTCCTCACACAACCCCATCAAACTTACAGTTAATCTACAGAACAACCATCATTCAGAACCATCATACATCCAGCTGAATGGAAGTCCTACAACTATAGAATTAAAGAAGAAAATACATTGTGGCTGGTAGGAGAGATGGAGATACAGAATGGACCCACACTCACGAGTGGTGCCTAAAAATCAGGAGGGATATTCCAGGAGTGAGGAGTCCCAGCCCCACACCAGGTCCCTCAGCCCAGGGTTCCAGTGCCGGGAAGAGAAGCTGCTGTAACTTCTGACTGTAAAAACCAATGGGGATTGAGGCTGTGGAAGAAACTGCCGGAATCCCTGGCAGTTCCTAGACTCACTCCCTCTGAGCTCCAGCATGGAAGCAGCAGATGCTTTTAAAGTTGTTTATTTTCATTTTTCTCATTGCAAGTGTTTATTATTGTGTAGTGTGATGAATGTTGTCATCGATGTCCAGAGGTGGTGTGACTGGGTGAGGGCATCGGGAGGGCTCTGCAGAGAACTTAACCTTGTGTGTGACAAGTTGCAAACGTTCCTAAGCAGCAGAAAGAGGACAGTGAATTTTAAGAAGGGATAATATTTATTCCTTAATGTGAGACATTTATTTAAGGTTTTTTAAATGTCAATATCAGATAATAACATGGATAACATCAGCTCATTGACTACAAAGACTATTTATAAAAATTCTGAGCAAAAGCACATTATTCAATAATCACAAAGCAAAATTGGTGTACCGTTTAAAGCATTGGACTTATTTTCTTTGACACTGATCACAGGTAACTTACACCTAAAACGTATAGATTTTGGACATGTAAGCAATATGGTTACATAAGGTGTAGTGGACTATTCTTTCCCAAGTTGGTTGCTGACTACAGTTTTGAGCAAAATCTATGGTCTCTTAATTAATTTATCTTTAACAGGACAGGTTTGAAGTAGATGACTTCTAAAGTCCCTTCCAGTTCTGGATGTTGTGACTATAATTAGACAGAAATGCATATCAATAGCTACTTCTTTCTTCTGTAGAAATCTGATCTGTTCAAATTTCCAACTTCTACTTATTTAAATTCCAATCAACCCCATAACCCCTGAACTATGATACTATAGATTAACGTACCATATGCAAGGGAAAAAAAAGGGTTTATGGTATTTTTGAAGTTATATGGTGCCCAACTGACATATCACTGGAGAGGGCAGACTGGCCATATTCGAATCCTGTCACTGCCACATCCTCGCTCCATGACTTTGGGCAAGTTCCTTAGCCTCTTTGTAACTCAGTTTCCTTATCTGCAAAATAGAAATAGTATAGGACCTATCTCATGGGGTTGTTATAATGACTAAATACATTAATACTTGTAAAGATGTCAGAATCATGTTGTTCAGCATCATAGTTGAGCAATTTCCAAACATTTCAATGGTTCTAGTTTAATATAAAATTTTATAAATGGATTATTTATAATAATTATCTTTACTTGTAATAATAACTGGAATACTATTAGGGCTTTTAAAGTTATTTTTAGATATTGTGTAGTTTTTTAAAGCTTTTGTGCATGGGCTATTTAATTGTTCTGTATTTTAAATTACTAATAAATGGTGCCAAATAAAGCTAATTACTTCTTAAAATACTTTCCTGATATTCAGATAGTTTTACAAACTCTTAAAATTATCCTTTTAAAATACTAACATCACTTTGTTCCAGATTTTATTGCATTATGAGGAGTTTCCATACACTGTTAATTATAGGGGTTATGGTGGGAATTCTTAGTTTGGTCTCAGTTTCAAATGGGGACAGTTTAGGAGCTGTATTTTACTATTTAGTATGATAACAAATGTTTGAGGATATTTATCATATTCAGGGTAATGAAAGCTCTAAATAAAGAATCCTTTTATTTTTAGTTTTAATTAATACTTTAGATTCACTATTAAATTTTATTGAATGTCTTTTTCGACTCTTCTGATAAGAACATATGTTTTAAATTTACTGCATTGATGTGAGCTACTATGTTACTACATATCTTTTTTTCTATGAGTAGATTTTGAATACTTACTAACCTAAAACTTGGCTTTGGGAAATTATTTTAATGTCGACTAGTATCTTAGCTAGAATTTTAACGTGTGTAGGTAAGAGCTATTGCTCATTGTGTCCACCATTTTCAGGTTTGTACCTGTGCTACAATGCACAAGACTCAGCATGGGCTTATGCTATGGAATATTACGGTGAAATAATGTGGAGTAAAATCAGCAATGGGAAAAGTGCTTGGGGAGGAGGACAGGGAATTCAGGCACAAGCTCCCAAGAGTTCTCTCCCAACGGAGTCACATGGGATGCGCCTACTCCTCCCAGGAACGCGTGTCACAACATGTGAGGAATGCTATGTACCAGGGGAGTTTTTCAGAGATTCAGTGTCTGGGTTTTTTTTTAGAGGTGGGTCATGCAGGCAGCCTCTGCTAGGTATGTACCCAAATGCCAGACTGCCAGAGGGGAAGCTAGTGTTCAGTATAAAACATACCATTTGCGCAAACATTTTAGGCACACTGAGCCACTCTTGTGCATTAGGAGGTCGGAGCCCTCCTGAATTCGAAGGTCCTAGATGCCAGACATGGGCCAATCTTGTAAGTCGTTCTTTCTAAGAGTCAGCTGTCAGTCTAGTATGTGAATACTTCTCTGCACACCCATATTTGTGGGTATGTGTGTGTGTTCCATTTTTGTCAGGGTTTGGTATCACAGTTAAAATGATTTTTTGAAATAAGTTGGGCAGTGTCTTCTTCTTTTTTTTCTTTTTGGATAATGAAACAGTTTATACAGAATTGGATTTTCTGCTCTTTGACAATTTATAAGAGCTTACCTATAAAATTACATGGCTCCAGAATTTTTGTGGGGGATAACGTAAAATTAACTTACTACTTCTTGAGTCAATTTGTTATTCCTCACCCACTTCTGCCCCTGCCAGAGTTATCCATTTCATTGAGATCTGCTAATCTATTTACACACCTGGTAAATTTTTCACTTATAATTTTAAAATCTCTGCATTTATTCCTCTATCATCTTTCATTCCTAAATGTATTTATTTATGATTTTACTTTCTCTTTTTATTGATTAGCTTATCCAGAGATTTGTTTGTTTTATTGAATTTTCAAAGAACCAGTGCTTGGGATCATCTATCAATTTTGCTTTTCTCTTTTTTAATTCATTTATGTATTTATTTATCTTCATTTTCTTCTTCCCTTGCCTAAGTTACCTTTTGTCATTTTTTTCTTACTTTCTTGAGTTAAAAAACTTTATCTTACTTTCTTTTAAAATAGTATTAAATATTTGAAACTACATATTTCAAAAAAGTATAGCTTTAGCTACATCTTGTACATATGTATACTATTAACTGTTGTTGTGCTTTTAATTTCTATTTGACTTTATCATTATTTAGAAGACACATTTCTCTTTTTAATTTCCAAGGGTTTGGAAAAGTTTCTCTTTAGTTTATTTAAGCATTTGTTATTAACTTCTAGTTTTATCCTGTTGTGTTCAGAGAATAGGGCCTAAATAATGTCTAATTTTTAGAACGTATTAAGGGTATTTTATTTTATTTTACTTATAAATTCACACACACACACACACACACACACACACATATATATATACTTATAAATTCAAGAAATCCTTTTTCTGTGTTTTGTTTTTTGATTACTTGATCTGTCATAGATTGATAATAATATGATGAAGTCTTCCACCCTCAGAGTGTGTCAAAGAAAGCATGATGTAAGACTTTGGAATCAGAAAGACTTGTTTTCAAATCTTAGATCTATAACTCGCTAGCAATGTGTCTTAGATTGTGTTTTCCTGAAACACAGCCTGAGATAAGTATTTGAGTACAAGTAGACTTTTTGGGAGCTATTGAAAATTCTGGTAAGGGAGTAAAGAAATGAACCAGGAAAGGGAAGGCAGCAATAATCTAGTAAAAACAGGTTGTTGCAGTACTTGGTCTTTATCTTTTTGTTGGTTTAGAGTATTTATTTATTTTCCTCATTTTAAATTGGGGTATAATATATATTATATATGAAAACCATATATACTATGAATCTATCTTAAATGTACAGTTTGATGAATTTTTAGAAATGTATACATCCTTGTAATCTGTAAGCCTCCCTATTAAGGTGTAGAACATTTCTATCTCCCCAGAAAACCCCTCCCCAGTTAATACCACCCTCCTCTAGAGGCAGTGATTAATTTCAGCCATTCTACAACTTTCTATCAAAGGAATCCTACAGGGTGAACTCTGCATCCAGCTTCTGTCGCTCAGCGTAACGTCAGTGAGATTCGGCCGTGAATTTGCATGTATCAATAGTTCCTTTTCGTCGCTGCGTAGACTTCCGTTGACTCAGGAATGGCCTCAGTTCATTCACTACCTCAGCTTCTCCCTCTGGTTTTGTGTCCCCGCAATCTTTACAAGGAGGGAGTCTAGCAGGTGGCAGCTTGTGGAAGCCCCTTTTGGGTCTGAGGTTCTGTGTTTGGTATGATCATCTGTGCTAAGATTCTCCAACTTGGCAAGCTGAAGACAGGTTGGCAGGTATGGCAGCCCAGCCACACGTGCTTCCCCGCGCACTGTATCTGACAATCAAACGGAGGCAAGAGAACTGGAAACAGACCACTGCGCTCTGGCATGGGAGGCGTCTCCAAGGGATCCGATGGAACTGATGGAACCGCTGCTGGCTGGGAGCTGTCGGGGAGCAGCTGGTTGGGCCTATGAGCTTCTTGCAGCTGTTTGCGATATGTCAAATGAATTTTTGTTTTTATGTGTTAATGTACTCTGAGCTATTTTACAGTGTGTTTGACATTTTACAGTATAGTAAAGTATGTACATGCCTAATTAAAACAGATGTGCATTTTATAAAATAATTACTGGATATGCTGAAGAAAAATGGCTAATTATATATACAGCATAAACACCTAAACATGTGCTATAAATTTGTGCTTGAAAAGTATTGGAATGTAAGTTTAATTGGCTGGATTCTCTTTTTGTGCCCAGACTCAGAGTCATTTCTTACATCTTTCTGGATTGGGGATCAATTGGCATTAGAATTTTCAGCCTAAATTTTTAATTCTCCGCTTTTCCATCTGCCACTTTCCACCTTGTCTTTCTCTCCTATCCTGGAATGAAGATGAGACATTCTCCTCTGAAAAGAGGTGGCGTTAATATAACAAAAACATAAAAAATGGCAATTGTATTACTATGTGCTAGGCACAGCGCTACACACATACAATATATTGTATTATCTAATTTAATCTTCACAGTAGTTCCATGAGGCAGCTGTTATTGTCCTTCCTCTTTTGCAAAGGGGGAAACTGAGGCTCAGAGAGGTTAGCAACTTGCCCATGATCTCTAAGTTCGGAAATTCAAGATCCAGGATCCAAACAGGTCTGACGACAGAACCCGCTCTCTTTCCCCACTGCCCTGAACTACGTCTAGAAGAATGTCTGTATGTCCAGCCCCTTCTCTGCTTCCACGGGGGAGATATTGCTGGGATGAGGAACTCATTTTAAATGCCTCTGCCACTTTTTAAATACATTTCACAACAGTTCAGAACAGACTTCTTCAACAGAACGTCTTTATAGCCTCTCCTCTAGGTAACTGGGGTAGGATTGCTGTATGAGTGAGTGTTAAGTCTGCTCTGAGTCCCTATGGGCCCTGGGGGTTGCTAGCATTTGTGGGCCAGGCCCTGGGATACTGAGAACTGGGTGAACGTGTCGATGTTAGGCTTTCGAAAGCAGAGGTGGATGTCTTTGCTTGCTAGAGGTGGTAGGGTAAGAAGTGTTTTGGAGGCAATGCAAAATATGCAGAAAATATCAAGAAATCATTTAAATATGAAACAAGGGTTGCCCTGGCTGGTGTGGCTCAGTGGACTGAGCACCAACCTGTGAAAAAAGGGGCCGCCAGTTCAATTCCCAGTCAGGGCACATGCCTGGGTTGCGGGCCCCTTTGCAGTTGGGGGCACACAAGAGGCAACCACACAGTGATGTTTCTCTCCCTTTCTTGTTCCCTCCCTCCCCCTCTCTCTAAGAATAAATAAATAAAGTCTTTATATATATATATATATATATATATATATATATATATATTTAAAAAATATGTATCAAACAACAATTTGTTTTCTCAAGGTTATGTCAAGTGGATTTGGCCTTTCTGTAGACAACCCAGCTTGTAAGGAGTATGGAGAAGACTGAAACACTTAGTCAATTAGATCCTACTCATGGGAAGGCAGAAACTGTGTTTTTTTTTTGATATTTTGGAGAAATGGGTGGTCCTGGTTCTCTGTGACCACATTTGACCTACAAGGATCCTGAAAGTAGTGAGTGATGATTCAGGCGGTGCCAGGGTCACAGTAGGAGTATTGAATGCCAGTGAGTATGGGATGTACGGCTGAAGACCTTGGCTCTTCCATCCACTTGCTAGGTGACCTCCAGCCAGTGGTAGGTTTCTTTATCTCTAACATGGGAATGATAAGGGCAAATACCTCTTTGGATCCTTGTGAGGTTTAAATAAAAGAATCTATGAAAGGCAGTCAGCACAGTGCCTGGCAACAGTAAGCAAACACAAAATATTACATTATTATCATCAGCAGCATCAGCATCACCCTTATTTTCATTAGTTTGGTAATTTAGAGCTATTTATTTTGGAAGGTAAAGAGAGGAGGATATATTAAATCAATTTTAGATCACTAGATTATCACCTTAGGTAAGTCACATCTACTCTCTCTCGACTGTGGTGTTTTCATCTGTAAAAACAAAAATGGTTATATAAGAGGATCTTTTAGGCCACTCTGGCTCTAAGAATCTGTGACTTGAGGTTACACATCCCCTAACCTTGTGCTTTCTCACTTCCTTTCTAAGCTTTTGGGAGCCATGTGTACTGAGAAAAAGCCTAAGTGGAGGGAAAGTCTCATTGTTAGTACAACAGCTAATGCTGTGAGGAACTGCAATGGGGCAATCTTACTGGAAATGTCATATTCTGAGCTGTTTTTCTTTCTCTCCTTCTAACTATTTCTACATGATAGTCGTACTTGGCAGTCAGGGAGGATGGAGGTGGGTGACCCCAGAAATCACCCCCGTATGCTCTGTGGTGAGATACGTCTGGCTAAGAAGAGAAGCCCTGAGCTCTGTAAGCCTCCAGGATCTGGAAGTCTTTGCTGGTTCAGTCAATGGGCCCACTGGCGACAGTGCATTGGCAGCAGCTTGATGGCAGAGCTGTTCTAATGTGGTGTCACATCCCTGCTCCAGTGGTGGGGGGAGGGGAGGAGGGGCAAGGCAGCCACTGGCATCCATGAGCTGGAGAATTCTAAGGTGCTGGCTCACCCTCAGGGGGCCCAGGCTGTGGCCCTTCTTGAGTTCTGCATCTGCAACCTCTCCAGGGTGGCATGAGCCTTGGTGAATGGAGACAGGGTGGAGGGGAGTTTCTCCCCACCATCTTACACCCCCAGGTGGACTTAATGTTAAAGGGGATAACCATGCTTTAGACCTATGAAAAAACTATTGGGAAAACATTATTGATGACATAGTTAAACCATTAGTATGTATAGCGAATTAAAAAAAGGCAAAGTCAGTGCCTCTGCTTTTTAACAAGGTGCTATGAACTGCAGAATGTAAATTTCGGATCCCTCATTCTTTCTGCTGCTCATGGCATGTGAATTTGCCTTCATGCAGACCCAGGCTTTTAGTCACATAAGGGCACACTTACAGAAATGGAATGGGGTATGTCTCCCTTCCTTCTCTGACTGGAGGGATGAAGGGAGAAAATGTTGGCTTACAAATAATGAAGGGCTGGCATCTTGGAGTATATTGAGAGTGGCATTGGGGTCACTATTTGGGAGGTAAAAACTTAAGACTGGTTATAGAGATAGCTTATGGCAAATGACTTCCATGAAGAAATAGAGGAATGGACGAGCTGTATCGTACTTATCACTCTTTGTGAGTTTTGCAAGTGATCAGATGACTTTGATTTCCACTGAAGAACTAATTGATAGATGTCAGGCAAAATGTCTTTGGGGAAATCAATTTCTCTTGGAGTAATTAATACATGAGTGTATGAAATACCACGATGTTCTTATTTGATAGTCTGTTTCTTGGCTGAATCTTGGGCATTTACATTTATATTTGGACTTAACAGGCATATTTTATACTGAAAAAAAAATGCTTTCCAAAGAAATAAGTCATGTATTGAACATCTATGAAAATCAAATATTCTCCTTATCTTAAAGATGGAAACTAAAATCTAGTTTGATGCAGATGTAATTACCGTCACCCAGGGATCTATCCAGTGTCCTTAAAAGAAAGATTCATTCATTTCACCATAGTCATCTGTCTATACCTGCAGAGTCTAAATGTGGACTGACAAACAAAATTCCTAATCTCCAACCAGATTACAAGTACAGATTAAGGTCACAGAAAGATGATGCAAATTAATGAAGCTCAACTGTAAATAGATTTTTGCTTCATGTCTTTTTCCTTTTGTTCTTTTCTGATGAAAAACTAAGGTTATTGTTTAAATTACTTCTGAAGAGACTTTTGCTTTTGAAAAAAAAATCGATTTATTGAGCTTGATTCTCCAACTTAAGGGCTGGAGAGCAGATGTCTGAGTATACCACAAAATGAAGATGGAAAATTGGGAGGAGAGACTAGTTTCTAGCAGAATATTTGGAAGAGTTACAGAGAGAAGCTCCCCAAGACTTTTTTCAGGACTGTTAGTGATGGAGAAGATAATTGTCTAGACTGATTTTATTCTTTTCCTGACTAAAGGGTTGACATTTTTTGATGTCCTGAATATGAGTAATTTACTGTATTTTAAGTAGATGAAAAGCTACATCTCATATGAAAAAAAAAAGAAACCTTGACAAATGATTAGGAGTTGAACACATTTTCTACCAAAACAACGTTCTCATAAAAATATATCCCTGGTGGGTGTTTTGAATCCCACCTAAAAATCATATGATGAATAGAAAATTGAATGGTATGAGAGACTAACGACATGTGTGGCGTAGTTTAACATTTTTTTTTTTTTTGTGGGGCGGGGGGCAAACTTAGTGATCTGAAGCCTTCAGATCTTACATGGCCATCTAATGGCTAGTGATGCACTGTGTGGGGGTGTAGAGAAAGAACTGCTGTATCATTTCCAGATCTTTCTGTTTGTGAGGTGAGAGTCCCCCCACCCCTCACTCTAAGACAGAAAAGGCAGTTACTTAATCAGGCCTTTAACTATTCAACTTTACTTTTGAAAGTTCTTTTTTTTTTTTCCTTCTAAAGTGCAGATCTTTTTAAGGTGTGTATCTTTTCTGGATGTGGTCTTATCTTGAGACAGTCATTCCAGAATCTGCATAGCTTCAGACTTACAACTGGTTATGTCCAGGGAGAAGATGTTTGATCATTTTGATTCTGTTATTGAAAGTATACCACACACAATCAAGTGATTAGAGTTGATCTAGTAAGCACATGAGGAGGTGTTCAGTGATATTAGCCATTAGAGATACACAAATTAAAACTGCACAATGAGATACTACTATACACCCACCAGCATGACTAAACCAAGTATTGATGAGGATGTAGAGCAGCTGGAATTCTCATTGACTGCTGGTGGGAATGCAAAATATTATAGCCCCTTTGGAAAAAAAAGTTTGGTAATTTATTATAAAGTCAAATATATGTTTATCACACAACCCAGTAACTCCACTGCTAATAATTTACCCAAGAGAACAGAAAACATGTGTTCATACAAAAATTTGTGCTTGCATCTTCATAGATCTTCATAGCTGCTTTATTCACATTGCTCAAAACCATCAACTGTGGTATATCCATGCAATGTAACACTACTCAAAAATAAAGATGAATGAACTATTGTTACATACAAAAATATGGATTAAAAAAAAAAAAAAAGAAGCACACATTCTCCTGGCTGAGGGTGTGCCCGGCTCTGCAGACTCATGAATAAATGCCTCGCTTTACTGCTCAAAAAAAAAAAAAACCCAAAAAACAAAACAAAACAAAAAAAACCCAAAAAACAACAACAACAAAAAACCCCAAAAAACAAAAAAAAAAACAAAAACAAGGAAACAAACAAGCAAAACCATGGATAAACCTCAAATGCATTATGAAAAGTAAAAGATGCCAGATACAAAAGATTACCTACTGCATGACTCAATTTATATGAAGGTCTAGAGAAGCTAAGACAATAGTTAGAAAGTGATTTCCTGGGGCTGGGGAGTAGGGAGATGAATCTGACTGCAAAGGAGCAGGAAAAAACTTTTTGGGTGATCGTAGTGGTAGTTACAATGATTGGAAACATAAGTAAAACTTATCTAATTGTATTATTAAAATCGGTAATTTTTAGTTTATGTAAAGTTACCTCTCCATAAAGCTGATTTAATAAAAAGCAGCTCAATGCATCACTTTTATTAGGTGCAGCACGTGAATGCTGCATCCTTCTCAGAAAAGAAGGAACTTGTGGTTTTATTGAGGGAAAAAGCCTTTCTGTATGTTCCATCAGGGAGCAACACCATATCTTAAAACATAACTTCACACGTTCATGAATTCATGGATCCAAAACATACATTGAGACACTGCAGAAGCTAAGCACTGACTAAAACATAATGAGACTGCTGAAGATATAATTGGTGCTCAAAAGGACTGAATTGAAAATTTGGGTATTTCATGAAAATCATAAACACGTATCTATGAGTATGTCCTTCCTGAACTCAGTGGCAATTGGGTTAGAACAGCTGGATTCTGGCTGTTTGTGAGAACGAGAAGGCTCTGGCGCTGTCTGAACTCCTGATTTCAGTCCCACACTTTAGCCAGAGGAGTGGAATTCTCCCCTGATTGCATTTCTCTCTCTGGCCTTCGAAGATGGTGGCCCCTCCCTGGGAGAGAGCCTTTCTGATTGGGGAGAGAACGGGGTGGAGGTGTTTTCACTCTGTGTATATTCATAGAACTTTATGGTTGATTTTTAAATGTAATTACATGATCCCCATGCAAATGCCACCTGCCATGTTTAGCACTTATGATAAGATATTTGAGATATTTTATTCATTTTGCTTGAACAACAGATTTTGAGAACTTAGATCTCCCCCTTCCTGAGAACACAACTCTGCAGAGGCTTGTGTGTGAATTCATTCATGCATGACTCTTGATTTTTATTTTTATCCAAGGCTTGTGCTGTAAACGTGGTTCAAAAAAAATTTTTTTTTGTTTATGGTTTTGTTTGCCAGTTTGAAACTATAGATTTTAAACTTTAAGGTTGCCTACCTTTAGTTTTTGGTGGGGAAGGAGTACTCCTCAGTATTAACTTGGGAAGGTATGAGAATATATTTCAGAAAGTGAGGTAGAGAAACGTCAAACATAAACGTTTACTCTTTCAGAATTTTGTTTCAGGCAACAACACATTCCTCCCTCTCACTCTTCACCTCTGTCTTCTATTCCTTCTCTGTGTCTACTTTTTTTACTCCCTCCTTCTCCTGCCCCAGTATCACATGTCACCTTTGTCATCCCAGCACCCAGACCTTAGCAAAGCTAGAATCTATACTACTCTTCAAAGGCATTAAAGATTAAATAAACACTTGTAGGCTGTGAAGGGAATGTAACCATCAATTTCGAGTTCTGAACATTTAGAAGTCAGCCTCTTAATGAAAAGTGCTCATAATTTGAAACGCAACTTCTCAGAAATTGTAACCCAGTGGTAAGGGTTTGTTTGTTCTGTGTTCCATCCCCTTCTTTTACCAGGAGGTCCTGAGAGGTTATCTCTGTTAGTCGCTGAGGCTATAACAGCTGTAGTAAGTTGCTAACTTGTAGAATAAATTACTTTTCAGTTCTTTTTTTTAAAAGGGATATTCTGTGCTAAAAGTTCTGTGCTTCTGTCTATTTCTCTGCCTGTGGTACAACCAACTAGACCATTTTTAGCTCAAGTTTTTCTTGTGTTATTTATTGACAGTAGAGCTCAAAACCGTCAGCTGAGTTCGGGATGGTCCAGCCTCTCAGCAGACAGCCAGACCATCTGCCACAATGACAGAAAATTGGTTATAGAAAGCCCGTTTAGGTAGGATGGAGAGATGCAGGCTTAAGCTCTATTAGATTTAGGCATTCCTTTGAGAGGAAGAAATGGCTCAGATTTTGCGACTGGAAAATTGGGAGAACAAAGAAACTTAAAACTTCTTTATCATTATTATTATTCTGTTAGAGGTTCAGAGTTTGGAAACTTATTACTTCTACTCAGAGCACTTATTTTCTTAACCCCTCTCTGATTTACACCCACACTCTTTGAAGTGCGCGGTGGAAACAGATTCAGGGCACTGTAAGAAAAGCATCTCCGCAGTGGCAGCACCTAACTCACAGAACAGCGACATTAAGGGCTTAGTGTTCCCAGTACTAAAGGGTTATTTGTTTTACAAAAAGGGTCTCTGAAGCAATCCCTAAAAATACCCAAGTCCCTTAGTGCCTCTAAATTGAGAATCACATTACAAAAATCCTATTTAACAGAACATTCTGGGAACATACAAGGTGTGATTGTAAAACATTATGGCTGATTTTTAAGAAAAATTCCAGAACTTGGAAATTCAAAGGAGTGGTGTTTCCTTCAAAGCCACCACTGAGTAGGCCTTTACACTTACCTCATCTGAAGGGGGCTGGCAGTGTCTCTCACAGTGCTGCTGGGAGGATTCAATGAGATAACTAAGAAAAGCGTATGAGTGTGGGAACAAGTGCTCAAGAGATAATTTTTGTCTCTAATTCCAATGAGGAGTTACTCAAACCTTTCATTACAAAACTCCAATGTGAACACTGTTCTCTAGGCCTCGGTGATGGTTTATCTTCAGTTTATAGGGTAAATTTGCTGTCAACCATGGATAGTAAAACGGCTGATGGAGTGTGTGTGCGTGTGTGTGCACTGGAATTTATTTACTGACTTTTATAAGCCCTTTAAATTACGCATCTTCCAGACTTCATGTATCCATATACTATATAATAATACATTACAACAATGTATGTATTAGTTATGTGCTTACTCTGGCAGGGTGGAGGGGTAAAGGAAAGCAGGTGTGTGTTTCTGTAGCTGGGGATGTAAACTCAGATGCCTACCGCAGTGCTAACTTTTGCTATATATTCAATTGCCCAGTGAATATTTCGAAAATCCTGATACTCAGTCACATCCCATAACAATTAAGTCAGAACCTACAGGGAGAGACATCAGTAGATTTTAAGGTCCCTCAGGTGGTACCATGTGCAGCCAAGTCTGCAAACCACAACTCTGGGCAGGTGGCCCTCAGTTCTGGATGTATATTAGAATCCCTCAGGGAGCTCTTAAAAATGACCAATGCCTAGGTCCTACCCTTCAGAGATTCTGACTAAATTATCTAGGGTGGAGCCCGGACATAGGGTATTTTTCAAAAGCTCTGCAGTTGATTCCAATGTGCAGCCAGGCTTGGGAACCGGCAGCCTCAGGAGCCCAGCTGGTCAGGTAGATGGGTGGAGGGGAAGAGGAGGTGGTCACACAAAACTGGACAGTGTCTTCTCTGTCGGATGGGGGTAGCAGCTGTGTAGATTCCCAGTGTTTCCAGATCTTCTATGATTAAAAGGCACTGGAGCCTTGATATTTATGTGGAAATTAAAAATAAAAAATTAGGTAAAATATACAATACATAACAAATTTTATTATTTTAACCATTTTTAAGTATATGATTCAGTGGCATTAAGCAAAGTGTTATGCAACCATCACCACCACGCATCCACAGGATTTTCATCATCTCCCCAAACCGAAACTCTGTACCCATTAAACAACACCCCATTTCTCTTTCCCCTTTCCCTGGCAGCCACCATTCTGACTCTTAAGTACCTCATATAAGTGAAATCATATAATATTTGTTCCCTTGTGACTGGCTTATTTGATTTAGCACAATATCTTCAAGGTTTATTTATGCTGTAGCATGTGTCAGATTTCCCTTCCTTTTCAAGGCTGAATAATACTCCATTGTGTGTACCGTCAGCCTTCCATATCTGTGGCTTCTGTGTCTGCAGATTCAACCAACTGCAAATCAAAAACATTTGAAAAAATATAATGTTGTTGCTGATGTGTATTTTGTAGTCAGGATTATGATGGTTGCATCTGCATTGAACATGTACAGACATTTTTCTTGTCTTTATTGCCGAAACAATATATAACAACAATTTACACAGCACTTATGTTGAAATATGTATTATAAGTAATCTAGAGATGACTTAAAGGATAGGGGAGGGTATGTGTAGGTTCTATGTAAATACTGTGCCATTTTATATAAGGGACTCAAGCAACCACAAATTTTGGTATCCTGGAACCAACCCCCCTGAGGATACCAAGGGATCACTGTATATAGACAGAGAAGGAAAACTCTGACTCCAAAAAACCTCCGCTGCCTTGCGGCATACCTCTTCAGGGGAAAGGCTAAGGGAGTAAACCCCGACAGAAAATCCGGAGCCGGAGTCCCTAAGGCGGTTTGACGTTGTAGTCAACACCGGCAACTCCTGCGGCGCACCTGAAGCCAAGCTGTATTGACTCCGTCTTTCCCTTGGACCCTTCAGCTGCGAAGAGAGGGGGGGTCTGCTGCATGGGCAACAGAAGACCCTCCATATCACCCTGCCCAGGCTCTGTAGCTTCAGCTTCACTGGAGGGGACACTCTAGCGTCATCGCAAGATGTCGATTCAACACGGGAGGAGACAGATACCGTGTCACTCCCGAGTCGGACTGCACAGCCATTCTCGGCGGTGCAGATAGACTCTTAAGAAGCTACACCATCGTCTCTCGAGACGGACGGCTGCCGACGACGACTGTATATAGTACATCTTGTTTATTTATCTGTTGAGGGATATTTGAGTCACTTCCACATTTTGGCTATTGTGAATGCAGTATTCCCTCAGTTATTGTGGGTATTAAGTTCTAGACACCCCCCCCCCCCGCGATAGGTGAAAATCCACGAAGTAGGAGCCTTACATTTATTCTAGTATTTATATATATTTTAAGGCTTTATAAACCCTTCCCACACACTTATAAACCGTTCCCAGTCCCTTATTAACCTTTCCCACTCCCTTATTAATCTTTTCCACACTTTTATAAACACTACTTAAGTTCTTAAGCATATTCTACACTCTTAAACCTACTTAAGTTTAACGACATACATATACAGTACCACAAAATCCCGCGATACGTAATGGTCCGATGAAGATGGGTGTGTACAAATATCTCTTCGAGTGACCTGCTTTCAGTTGTTTTGTGTATCACTTAGGAAAAAGGTGCCACCGCTTTCCTTTATCCTCACACTGCTACCACATGTACAATGCTTCACTCGACTTCTGACGTCAGTTGTGTGGGTTTTTTCCCCCTCAATACCAAGTAATTCTCTGTGACACCTGCTGCGTGTCCTACAATTCAATTAAACTCTGGCACTAACTGGGATTAGCACAGACCCTGAAGGTTAAGGACTCAGTCCCACAAGATTGCTCCCTTCACCTCAGAAGCAGTTACAAGACCCAATTATCACCTGTACTTCTGACCAACCAACTATATATCAGAGGTTCCCCTGAACCCCATTTTGAGTTCAATCATTTGCTAAATAGAATATCTCACAGAACTCAAGAAAACACTCACATTTACCACTTTGTTGTAGGATAAAGGATATGGCTGAGGATACTGATGAAGTGTTAAATGAAGGGGTACCTAGGGCAAGGTCCAGAAGGGTCCCGAGAGTAGGAACCTCTGTCCCCATGAAGATGGGGTGTACCACCCTTTGGTACATAGATGTTTTTGCTGACCCAGAAACCTTACACTTTTGTGATTTTTGGAGGCTTCATTAACTCATTCTCCAGCCCCTTCCCCCTTGCCAGAGGACAGGGATGGAGTGCTGCTGAAAGTTCCAAGTTTCTAATCATGGTTTGGTCTTTCTGGTGATCAGCCCCCATTTTGGAGCTGTCAAGAAGCCCACTGAGAGTCATTTCATTTGAACAAAAGACACTCCAATCACCCAGGGAATCCCAAGGGATTTAGGAGCTCTGTATCAGGAACCTAGATCAAAGGACAGATATTAGAAAAAAAAAAAAAACGTGTCCTGTGCTCTGATTGCTTAGGAAATTACAAGAATTTTAGGAGATTTGTGCCAGGAATCAGGGACAGAGACAAATATGCATATTTTCTATTTCATAGGTATATATCCAGAAATGAAATTGCTGGGCCATATAGTAATTCTATGCTTAGGAACTGCCATACTGAACCTCTTAATTATTAATGCTTGCAACTAATTTCAACTTAAAACAACAATAGCAATGACAAACAACATAGCACTTCTGCTGGACTCATGCCATGTGGGTTCAAGATTCTGGTGTAATGCAACACCTTTGTTTTTTGAATGGTTTATACGGCTACAGGCCACTCCTCTCTGGGCCTCAGTTTTGTCATCTCTAAAGTGAGGAGACTGGGTTGAAACCTCCCAGGTTCTGTTTTGTTCAAACACTCCATGATGTTGGAGTCAGTATCATTCCAATTTGATTATGGTTCTTTTTCTTGCTTGTGGATCTTGAACTTCAAGACCAGCATTGGGTGTCCTGGTGGTCAAATTATAGAAGCCCATGACCTGGCTGTCTAGATAAGATGGAAGAATCAGAGCAGACATGTTGTTTGTACCAATCTGACATGAGCAGAGTCTAAATCAGCCAAGATAAAATCTGTTTTTGCTCTCCACAAAGCGGTGCGCCTTTTAAGGGAAGAATAATCTATTTTCCAGGCCCAACAAATTTCAACCACATTTGAACAGAAAAGATCACATTTCCAGGCTGTAGGTAAAAGATGCCTGTGGTAATATCATGATTCTTTATATGTTTGTGACAACCTCTTAGCAGGAGCTCCTTGTTGGCATTTAAAAAAAAGATGTAGGTCCAGCCTTTTGAAAGTTTGTTTACTTATTTTTATGAGCTTCTTAAGAGACTAATCTTACAGGAGTAAGGCACATAGGGGACAATTGCACCCCGAATCCTTTGGATCCTGCCAACTGTCAGGCAGCGTTGACCTCTCCTTGTTTGTGTCCCTAAAGGACTTTAGTTTGTGCCTTAAAGGTTCTATCTGAACATGTATACAGCGTCTCGAAACTTCTGTTTTTCTCTCCCTTCTTTTAACTTGACCCTGATTTTTTTCATAAAATTCTCACCCAAAGGAAGCAGGTTTTCAAAACTTAAAAAAGAAATAACATCAACAATTTACACCATGTCAGGGCTTCATGCCGTTCAGGATTCATGTGGGCAAATGTGTTCGGTTTCTGTTCATTAAGAAAGAGGTGACCCTGGAGTGGGAAAAGCATGAGATATGGGGCCAGGCTGGTCTAGGTCCACTGACCAGCTCTGCTATTTCCCTGCTCTGTGACTTGGGACGGATGGCGCCTTTGGTTTGGCATTTGTGAAAGGGGAACTATCTATCTTCTGGGGTTGTAACAAAGATTACATTAGCGATGTATGCAATGTATGGGCAGCAGGAGGTGAGAACATGATGCATAACGAGTCTTCAATAAACAGACGCCATTATTAATCATCTTTAGCCACTTTCAAGGCATTGAGAAGGAAACACAGGGAACTGGGAACTGAGAGGTTTGAATTGATTATGTAACTAATTAGCTGTGTGATCTTGGGCAAGTGACAAACTCCCTGGGTGTCAAATTCTACATCATTTATTCAGTAAACATATTAGTTGCCTACCAGTGGGCATGACTTGTAGTAGGAGTTGAGAATAGAGAGATGAATGAGACATGCCCAGCTCTTAGGAGCTCACCAGCTAGGTGAGAAAAAGATACCATAAGACTGTGGATATGAGTTAGAAGCACTCCATGAACCCTTCAGTGCGAACATCGGGGACCGGCACCAAGAAGCTGCATTACCCTTTGCCAGTCATGACAAGTTTAGGTAGATGCAGTTATTGTAACTGTACAAAAATGGAGGTTCAGCTGCCTTTTGCCACAAAAGTCAAACTCATGAGGCAGATGCTAGTGAAAAAGAAAAAGAGGTTTTTATTCAGGTGCTGTGCCATGTCTTCGGCAAGACCGAGACAAAAGCCAGTGTCCAGAGTTCCTGCTCCAATTTGAGGTCCAGTTCTTTGGAGCCTGCTGGTGGCTGCTCAATGGTCACAGTGCTCATCCAGGTAGTGTAGCTTGTTCTTGGCTGCTGTTCATTCCAGGCTCCCTTCTGGAACCTGTGTCTGGAGCCCGTAGCTGTTAGGGCTGCAAGGTCAGATGATCCTGGGAGAGAGCATGAGAATGCACCAGTGAAAGCATTACCAGGTTGGGGGTGGGGTGGGGAAGAGAGAGAGAGAGAGAGAGAGAGAGAGAGAGAGAGAGAGAGAGAGAGAGAGAGAGAGAGAGAGAGAGAGAGAGAGAGATACTGACCCACTCTCCCGGAGGCCATGCTAAGGCCGTGTGAGAGAACAGATGAATGTACCATAAGAGTACAGATCATGAGCAAGCCAGCCATGAGAAAGAAAAAGTTTCTTTGTTCTCCTGGGATTGTATTAGCTTGGGTGTGGGGTGGACTGGGTGCTTTCCCAAAATGACCAATCAACCTCTCAAACTTTCGTGTGCTTTGGATGGGTCCACACCAACCCTTTCCTTCCCCAGGCTAGACTGACAAGCCTCTTCGGTCAAAGCATTGCCACCTGCACCATTTTGACTTCTATGGAGCATGTGTCTGCCTTCCTCTGGTCCCACCCCCAATTTGGTAAGAGTGGGCTTTTCCCCATACAGTTATCTAGCTTTCATGTGCTCAGTTCAAGTACCTCCTCCTGCCGCCATCTTGGTTGATGGGGGAGTCTCCCCAACGCTCTGGACAGACTGTCTACCGGCCATACTATAGGCATCTGATGAGTTTTAGGAGGTTTGGTTACCTTTTTTAAAACTTCAAAAAATACATTAGCAACTTACTTAGTCATGTCAGGGCCTCATGCTATTGAGAATTCATGTGGGGAAATGTGTTTAGTTTCTGTTCATTAGGGAGGAGACGATTCTGGAGCAGGAAAAACATGAAATATGGGGCCAGGCTGTCTAGGTCCACTGAAATTGGCATCATTTTGTGTGGCTAGGGAATGCTCTCCTAACCCCTAGAGTGAGGCAGAGGCCCCCCTCCCTCAGCATCAAGGCAGAAAATAAAGTTTTGTATGAACTATTACATATAAACTTCTTGTTGGCTGGCTCTGACAAGAATACCATAGTTAGCTCCCAGTGCTTTGTTATTTGCCTTGTACCAACTTTACCACCAAGAGTGACCCTGGAGGGGGAGGACCTGTGTTTCATTTTTACTCCTAGTTGAAGGAAAATAACTCTTTGTTAATCCTTGTATTGTAATTGTGAAACACCATGTTCAAGGAAGAGTTTCAAGGCAGAAATGGCCTTGAGGTCTACCATTCCTGTTTTTTAATTTGGAACAAGGAAATTCTCTCACACAAATTCCCCTGTAGCCTGCAGGCATTGGCATTCTAAACAGCTTGCACACAACAAAACAGATCATATTTTAAAAGAGTTTTATTTCCCTCACTCCATTTACCTCTGTACCATTCAAGCGAATGTGAAAAAATGGAAATCTTCTATTTTTTACACCGCTTAAAAAAAAAAAAAGAAACATCAGTCTCTCATTTCGCCTTGCCTGGGAATTGACACGTGTCTTCAATGCTAGAAGAATGTTCTCCTTGTGTTGTTTTGCATTGCAAATGAGCTTCACTCTTGCAAGATCCTGCGGAACAGGGGTAGCACCTTCACCATTTAATTTCCTGCTGCCCAAACCAATATGGCAGTTCACTGAGTCCAGAATGGCTGATTCATAGGCTGCTTGCGGGCAGAAAGGGTGGCTGTGGCTCTCTGGACAGTCCTGATACACCATATGACCACTGTGCTCACACATGCAGGAAACAAGGATCCAGGTCTAGCTGTGGGACACGGAGCACCCACCCCTTGGAGGGGCAGGCATAGAAACTAAAAGGCAGGCAATTTTCACCAGATAGAAAGAGAGAGAGAGAGAGAGAGAGAGAGAGAGAGGGAGAGAGGGAGAGAGAGAGAGAGAGAGAGAGACAGAGAGAGAGAGAGAGAGAGAGAGAGAGAGAGACAGAGAGACAGAGAGAGACAGAGAGAGAGAGACAGAGAGAGAGACAGAGAGAGAGAGAGAGACAGAGAGAGATTGATTTGAAATCATCTGTAGCAAGTGAAACAGCAAAGAAATTCATTTGGTTCTTGAATCATTCTTATTTAGTTCCCAGTGCCACTCCTCCACAGTCTCTTCTGACTTTTCACTGCTCATTCTTCCTCACTCTCTTAGAAAAGCTTCTTTCTTTCAAACCCTACAACTCTTGTTCTTCTTTTTGAGGGGATGACCTTCACATTGGGAGGAGCACTGAGAACCTAGGGGACTTGTGGGGGGGTGGTCTGGGACCGAGGACAGCCCTGTGGCTGGGTTAGTGACCCTGGTAGGCAGCCTCCAGTCTTTTGCTGTCTGTACAAATCTCCAGGTTTTGCTTTCACATTACTTTCTTTAATATCCTCCCCCGCCCCCTCAGAATCCTAGCAACTGTCATGTCTACATATTAACTTAAGAAAAATGTTGAAAAGGCACCACTCTTTGAGGCAAGGCTCCAGCTCCCCTGCTTCCTCCCAGCCCTGCTTCTGCTTCCTCTGCCTTATGTTACAGTCATTAGTTTCTTGTCCAATTTCCCACCAGGCTGGCTCAGCTGCCTCTTGGCATGCCCCCAACCCTGTCTTTTTCCCATTCTGTGTTCTGTGGTCCTGTCTGTCTCCCCCACTAGATGGTGAGCATCTTGAGCAAAGGGACTGTGCCTCCCAGCAATGTAGCCTTGGCACACCCAGCACAGTCATGTGCACCTAGTAGAGATTCAGCAAACACTTGCGGCGTTGGGTCGCGCATATGGTTCACATTTTCTAGGAATGTCTGTTTGTTCTGATTATCTGCCAGCCAAGTGTACTCTTGGGTAGAGAAAGGGAAATGGACTAAATGATGCGGTTCAAGGAGTAGTCAATAGCCTGCTCATAATTACTACTGGGAATGGAATAAGCGTAAACTTTCTTGCATAACTAATCAATATCTTAATGTATCTCCATTAGAAAGGGTGTATTTTATGATATTGATATTAAATATCTACCTATTGTGTCAGAAAGGGTTCAGGGTAATTGTTATTGATGGTTAAAATCTTTTCGGCTGCTGAATGTAGATTTTTTTTTTAATGGATGGTGATTGGCTGAGATTTATTTTTCCTGCATTGCTATAAGCCAGCTTCTCCATTAAGCTATAAAATATTATGATACACTCAAAGCAATGTAATGTGATCCAAACACACAGTTATAACTCATTTCATTATTAGTCACATGTGCCAAGACATTAGCATAGTCATTAACTAGTACTGGGATGAGTGTGGTGCGCCGGAATATTTTTTAATAATGCAATTGCATTAGTGCTGGTTATAGTTTAATTATCTGATGGTTATAATCACACACTTAATGATAGTTGGGCAATGGAATTTCTGCTGACATGGAGTATTGAGAGAGTCTCTGTTTTAGTTCTAAACACAAAAATCCAATCTAGAGAACAGTGTGATATCTGCCATCATTTGGTAGACTTCAGATTGTTAGATGAGGCTTCAGTTCACTTAACCGTCGCTCCATGGTTGGTAGTACCTGAGTTGTAGCTATTTAGAGGTGGATTTTTGGGCAGTCCGAATCTTCTGTACTGCTCTTTTATTTCCCTGAACTGCTTTAGAGGTATAAAGCCACAGCATCCAAGCTTCTGTTCACACCCAAACGGAGTTCGGTAATCCAGTTCATCTGGTCCATCTGTTGTCTGGATTTTTGCTTCCGGCACTTATTCCTTCTTCTATGGAATGCTGCCGTTGGGGGGTTGCATGAATGGCCACCATTCTGCACCCTCCCAATGGCCACTTCCTTTGCAATGTGACTTTGCTGCTCCTGCCACCGAAAAGGAGTGATGTTTCCCTGTCCTTAACTGTAGGTTTGCCCATGTGACTTGTTTTGGTCCTCAAGATGTTAGAAGTTGTCAAATGGTTGTCCTTGTTTCCTTGACCTTCTCTATCTTGTGTTGCTAAGTTCTGTGAGTTCCCAGAATGCATCACATATTCCTACATTAAATTTCCCCTAGTTTTAAGATATTCTCTCTTGCATATACACTCCCACCATATCGTCAGGGCTCCTTTTCTTTCTTGGCAACGCTGACTCATTCTTCCATCAACCATCAGTCAAGAATAATGTTCTCCAACAAGTTCCCTTCCTGCTCACCTCCCATGTTCTCCACTGTCCTTTAGAGCAATTCTTCCTGATGCACTTGTTGCCTTGTCTTCTAATTACTGGCTTTACCCCCCATGATTTTCTGGAGGACAGGGACATATCCTCTCTGTATTCCCAGTACCCAGCACAGTTCCTGGCACATAAGAAGCAAACCAATCCCTGTCATCCTTTTTCCCTTTGGTTGTCACTTGTCTCATTTTAAAATAGGATTTGAGTTATTGTGAAGAAATTGAAAAACACAGGATAACAATTAAGTAGCTGAAGACACTGTGAAATAAATGAAATAAAGATGATGAAACCAAGATTCATATTGGAAACCCAAATGACAGGAGGTCCCATATAGTTGTTATATTTTTGACCTCACATTAAGCCAAAGCAAACAGAAAAATAAGAATAGGTATTAGTGTTCATGGTTTTAGATATTTCACAGAGTAAAAGGTAGGCATGGGTAATGAGTACATTGAAAGATATGACCAACGTTAGTCATCAGGAAAATACAAATTAAAACTATACTAAGATACCATTAGATTGGCTTAAATTAAAAAGACAATACCAAGTGCTGGTGGGAATCTAATAAAATAGGAACTCTGGTATATTGCTGCTAAGAGAGTCAGAAAGTTTGGCACTTTCTTATGACATTAAGCATGCACTTATTATATGACCCAGTAATGTCACTTGTCCCTGATCTGTACACAAAGGACTTCTATACAAATGGTAGCAGAAGCTCTATTCACAAGAGCTAAGAGCTGGGAACAATCATCTGCCAATGGGTGAATGGATAAACAAATTGTGGGATATTCACATAATGAAATACTACTCAGCAATAAAAATGAAAAAATTGCTGATGTCACAACATAGATTTGTGTCACAGGCTTATATTGAGAGAGAGAAGCCATACAAAATAGATATACTTATTATATGGTTTCATTTATATGAAGTTCTAGAACAGGTTAATTTAATCTATAATGATATAAATCAAGACCAGTAGTTGCCTGGAATGAGTAGGGTGTGGAGAATTACTGAAAAGAGGCACGAGAGAATTTTCAAATGTGATGGTAATGTTCTAAATCAGCGGTCAGCAAATTTCTGCTCAGGATCCATAAATATTTTGGGCTTTCCCATCATACGGTCTGGGTTACAAATACCCAGCCCTGCCATTGTAGCACAAAAGCAACCAGAGACAATATGTAGATGAATGAGCGTGGCTGCGTTCCAATCAAATTTTATTTGTGGATACTAAAATTTGAATTTCATGTGTATTTCACATGTCAAAAAATACTATTCTTTAAAAAAATTTTCAATCCTATGAAAATATAAAAAACATTCTTAGCTTGCTGGCTATACAGAAACAGACAGCAGGCCAGCTGTGGTTCACTGACCACCTCCTGCTCTAAGTCCCAATTAGAGTGGTGGTTACCCGAGTACTGCCAACTGTGAAATTCATCAAATTACTCTTTCAATCTTTGCATTTATTTTTTACTTAATTTTAAATATAATGTAAATATATATATAAGAAAAAGATTTACAACTTTCATAAGATAAAAATATTTTGTCAGTCAGTTGAAGCCCAGCTTCTTAGGACAGAAGTTTCTCCTCTGGGTTCTAAATAAGGTGACAGTTAGGGGGTTACCCTGTGGCCACTGGTTGGCTGGCTCTGGCCAGGAGGTAGGTTTTGCTTGTCCTATAGAGTATTAAAAGTACATATTTGATTCCCTTGCCCGGGAACACTGTTCAGTTTCACAGACTCTATACTTCCCTCTTCCCTTAATTGGGTGCCTTTTCCATTCTTTTTCTATTCTTATACTTAAGTTGTTTCCCCATAAACAGATATATTTGGATCCCTTTGTATCTACCTATCTATATTTTAACATCATTAAGTCATTTGTAGAGTAAAGTGTGAGGATAGGGACCTTGTCTGTTTCACTCACCATTGCACGACCAGAGACTCGCACGTATCTATACATAGCTAGGAGTTGAGTGAATACTCTTGAATACTTACAGAATAAGTCTGTAGATAAATAAGTGTCCTTTAGACAGTCCTCATGATGCTTATTCCTTAGAAAGGATTTTTGATTAGAATTCAGAATCAATGAGTCTGAGATGATATTGTCTGGCAGGAAATTAGAGTGATAAGGCAACTGATTATGCCCTTCCTAGATGCGGGTGAAGGAAAACATACATAGATAATAACATGTGCTGTAGACCTGAGCCATCCACTATGCTTCACATGTGACTCTTTAAGTTTGAATTATTTAAAATAAAATGAAAAATTAAATCTAGTTCCTTAGTCGTACTGGTGACATTTCAAGTGCTCAACACTGCCCATGCCCTGTGGCTATCATATGAAATGGCAGAGACGGAGAACATTCCCATCATCACAGAAACTTCTAGTGGAGAGTACTGATCTAGACACATACTATTTGTCCTAAACAAAGCAGAAAACAAACAAAAAATGTTACACATAAATAATTTCTAACTCAACGTCAGATATCGGTATATAACAGGGATTGGAAAAGTATGGCTCCCCAACCCACACTGTTTTTGTAAATAAAGTTTTATTGAAACATAGCCATGCTCATTTGTTTACATATCTTATTTCACAATACAGAATCGGAGTGGTGTTGTTGTGACAGAGACAGTATGATCTGCAAAGTCTAAAATATTTATTATTTGGCCCTTTACAGAAAAAAAAAACAAAACAAAACTTTCTGATTCCTGATATATAGCATGAGCTTGATTTATATTTAGGGTGTTTATGTTTCTTTTAAGTGGGTTTTGGCATGAATTTTACTTATATATTGAAAAGCAAATGAAATAAAATAGAAGCCTTATTTCCAACTTAGAGACAATGACTAATCACTGTTAAACTAATGGTGTATAACCTTTTGGTCTTTTTTTCTATTATTCTATTTTTATGCTCCAAAATACATAATGTGTAAAATATGTTTTTCAAAATTGAGATGACAGGACACAAACTTCTTGAAAGTTCTCCTCTACTTCCAATACTCTGCATTTTCTTTTCCATGATAAAATATTTTACGATGTGATTTTTAATGGCTATATTTTATTCCCTTCCGTGGTTCTATAATAATGATTTAATCGATGTCCTATGAACAGGTATTTAGATTGCTTATAGTAATTTCTGAAAGCTAAGTTTTCATTGTTTCATCTTTTCCAGGCATGTATCCTCTTTCACATTCTGTTAGTAATTTTAAGATCTTTAAAAACATTTTTAACCCATATTTCTCTAATTGTAAAAATACAGCCAAACCAGTGTCTTTGAATCACTCCTAAATAAGATTAGAATTTGAGCACAATTTTACATTCTGCTCCCTCTGTTCTCTAACTTTGTTGATATGATCTGGGTTTTAATCCATTTTCTACATTAAATTATTTTGCATTCAAGAATAAATTTTGACATTTGTATTTGGCTTATAACCAGGTTTATAATTATTTAGATTTATTTCTATGGTTAACTTGTTTACGTGTGTATCATTAGTTCTTTAAAATTCTGACTTCTTCATTTTTAAAACCTTAATTTTGTTTAATCTCTTGGTTGATTGAATTATATAATGTAATTTTTTAAAAGAAAAGATAGATGAGTGAAGTATATATGTGTATATATATTTATATATTTATACCATGTGTCTATGAATAATTTATGTTTCATTTAGATGTAAAAGACAAATGGGTCTTTCCCCTTAGAACTTTGTAGATATTACCTAATTATTTTTGACAATTGCAGTGTTAGGGAAGAGAAGTCTGAGGCTGAGACTGACTCAATTATTTTTTCTCTCATAAGTAACCTACTGTTTCCTATTTGAATGTTTAAAAAATGTTTTCTTTAGTCATATGCTTTTTGATAAAATAAACTAACAATGTGGAGACATACTCATGGACACAGAGAATAGACTGACAGCTGTCAGATGGGAGGGGTTTGAGGGCTGGGTGAGAAGGGTGAAGGGATTAATCAAAAAAAAATAAAAAGAAAGACCCAGGGTCACAGAAAACCGTAAGGTGCTTGCCAGAGGGAAGGGAGGGGGTGGGTGGGGGAAGAAGAGGGTAAACGGGAGGTAAATGGTGATGGAAGGAGACTTGACTTTCAGTGGTGGACACACAGTACCATATACAGATGATGTCTTGTAGAATTGTATATCTGAAGCCTACATTATTTTATTAACCAATGTCAGGCCAGTAAATTCAATTAAAAATTGCAAAAATTATTCTAGGTGAAAGGTCCTTTTTTATTGATTTTATTTTTTTGGTTCATGATGAATCCTTTCAATTGGGATCTTGTACATCTGTAGTTCTTCAGCTTGAGGTAGTTTTCCCTTATCCATTATTGCTTTTGTTTTAGTTATTCTAGTATTTTCTTCAGAAAAACTATTCCTATCTTAGTTTTCATTTTTTGTTTTTCCTCTTCCATTTTTCCTTTTATATTAACTCTCATGTTTTCATTTCTGTCCCACTGCATTCTGAGAATCTCCAGTTAATCCTGTAATCCATTGGCTTGAATTTTTATATTTTATTATTTCTGCTCTTTATCACTGTCAGTGTGAATGTATTATAATTTTTGGTTTCCAGCAATTTTTCCTTATCTTACTGGACTTCACATCATTCTGCTCTCTTCTTTGCATGTTGTCTTTCTTATAGGGACCTTGTCTTGTGTCCTTTTAGGATTCATCTTTTGTTCAATGCCATAGGCAAAATATTTTCAGAAATACATTCTACCTTCCAGTTCTCAAGATTCCATCCCCTTTCTTTTGTCTGGCTGCATTTTCTCATGGACCATATGATATTTATTGTCTTTCCTCTTTGAATGAGGTAATATCTATACAGAATCAACATTTTCCAGAGATGGTTGGCCCTTTTCTCTTACCTTCATTTCTTCAGAGCAGAAGCATGGGAAAGGGCACAACTGTAGCTCAAATCTAGCAGGTAACTCAGGACCTGAGATTCTCTGAGTTCAATGTTCAGTTCATTGGTACTTTTAAGGAAAGAAGTGCACAAAGGAACTACAATTTCCAGAATGCACCCCCTTCTGGATTTTAGGATTAAGTTGATTGACCTCGACACTGGTTTTGCTGTTGGGAATTTTGGCATTTCCCAGTGCTCTTGTAGCCTTTTGGTGGGAAGCTGGGAGAGGCTGCACCCATGGGTGATTTCTAGCTCAATAATACATTCAGCTGAATGCTTGACTTACCTTTTTTAAAGTTAGGATTTCTCCAGGAGCCACTTGTTTATCACTTAATCACGCCTCCTTTCAAGGCCAGCAATAGTATTGCTGAGACACTTCATGATTCCAGCTTTTCTTTTATTGGGCTTCTGCAAGGTTTGCCTCTAAAGGGGCCACCCCTTTCTCTCCTCTCTGAACAATTTAAACTACACTTGAAAGGAACATTTAAAAACAGGGTTATATAGTGATTCCCTCACATCTATAGTCCTTGGTGAGGAAACATAAAAGAAACCTCTGATAATAAGTAAAAAAAGTGAATCCTTCTCTCCTTGTACGCTTCGGCTTGACAAAGGGATTACAAAGCTATTGCTGGTCCCATGGGCAACTCAGAACTGAAAATTTTCTATTTGTCCTGTTGAAATTTTGAAGGAGTTTTTGAATCAAAAGGTCAGTTTTGTATTGAGGCCTTGCTCCTTACTTCAACATTTAATTACATAGTGTAGTGATATCTTGGCTCAAGAGAGCTGGGTAGGTATGATCAATTTTGAACATACTGGGAGATCACTGAAGGAAAAACAATGATGTGAAAGCTGAATTTAAGCTGTAGCCTCCACTTCATCACTATAGAGCACTTACCAGGAAATAATTTTCTTATCGAAGAATTAATGGTGGGAGATGTTAGCATACAAATAAATGCCTAGGGATTCCAGCGAGGCTTGGTATTTATGAAAACATATATTATTAATGAGAAGTTCAAAGTTATTCACACATATGTACACACATCCCCACTTACTGAATGATGACGTGATACTGTACTTCAAAGTTGGCAATGTAGGTCTCATCAGTGCATGGGCTCTGTTTTCACTTAACCCAGGGGTTTTATTTTGTGGTTCTGACAGAAACTGTGGAGGATTAAGTTTGAGCCTAACCCCAACTCCTGTCATCTCTCTGGGCCTTCTTTCCTGTAGAAAAAGCATGTCTCAAAGGCTCCAGCTCCTATTGTCTGATTCCTTGTTAAGTGCACTTTGCATGCACATGGTGGCTTTTTCATGAGGTGGAAAGGTTTACTCTTGTGTGGTCAGTCCACATTAACTAGCTCACGAACAGCAGGGATCTAGAATTATTTGTCCTGCTGGTTCTCTAGGGCGTCCTAATGAGCTATGGCAAATTGGAGCTGTTGAATCTGTCAGGCAAGTCCTGTTCCCCCCGTGAGATGTTCTGAGAGAGCACATTACAGAAATGAAGATGTGTTTTCATGGACTCTATGCTATGAAATATTTATGCCCTGCCTTTGGTTGTATAAAGTATTTTGCAGTGTAGGTCATCTTCTTAGCAAAATGTTTCACTATGAGAACAGCTTTTGAAAGCCCCCGTGGATCCTTAAGGCAGGTGATAAGATGGCCTTACAGAATAAGACACTGTCAGGGTTAATGTTTGAATATGAATGGATCATGCATGACTTAACCCTAAAGGAAGATTTGGCATGAATAGAATTTCCAAGATCTATAATTAACTCTTTTACATTAATGAGAAATAAAACCTTCGAAGATGTTAGCTGTCTCAGGATACAATCTACCAAAACTTAACTCTTTTCTTCCTCCGTATAGAGGAATGTTCCACTGTTCAAATATGTTTATGTACACAGGGGAAGGAACAGCTGACTTGCTGCTCCCTTTGTCTTGTCCTCCCTCCCTCTCCTCAAGGTACTTCTTTTGGGCCCATTTGATGTCATGACTATTTATTGGGTCTCTATGCTGTACTCGCTAATGTGCCAGCCATGCTGCAGGAGGTCTGCAGTAATATGTAACATGATTTCTACCTACAAAAGGCTGACCACTTAGTTAGAGAGTTAAGATGTGTCCTAAAGAAGAAACAAGTTAAAACAGCGTATAATGTATTATGTGTAATATGGTTGGGTTTTAATTTATATGATGTTGATAGTACAATTAGGGTTAATGACAGCTGGGGGGTGATTAAAGAAGGCTTTTGGGGCAGGTGGGAAACCTGGTCCGTGAAAGGTGACATAGTTTGGGGCGAGTAGGAAAAGGGAAGAACTTGTGTGGCTTGCTGGGCAGAGAGAGTTACTGGGTGTAGAAGTGGAGGAGAGGCCCCTGAGAGCTGTGCCAACCACAACTGCAGGTTGTGCCGCAGTAACAAACAAGGCCAAACCTTAGCAGTTTAAATTAGCCAAAGCTTACCTTTCACTTGAGTTATGAGTCCATTGCAGAGTGGCTGAGGACTCTGTTCCAAGTTCTCTTTTTCTCAGGGATGCAGGCTGATGGAGCCACCACCACCTAGAGTGTCTCAGGTCACCATGGTGGCGAGAAGAAGGGGCAAATGACACATTTGCTCTTAGAGGCTTCCAATTGGAAGTGACACATGTCACTTCTTATTCTTCATTGGCCAGAGAAAATCACAAGGGTATGCTTAACTTCAAAGGGAAGTGCATTTCTCCTACGTGCCGGGAAGAAAGAGAACAGGAGATATCAGCGAGCAGATGTAAGAACATCAACCGCATGTTGATGGTGAGGAAGGTGTGAAATGGCGGATAGCACAAGGGCATTGCAGACAGATGCACCTAGATTGGGAAGTTCTGTCACTTACCAGCTGGGGGACGTCTGGCAAGAGACTTCAACTATAGAACAGTATTAATTATTCTGAACTAGCAAGGTTGTTGTGAGGACTACATGTGCGGATAAGTATTGATTTATTGAGTCATTGCTTTCCTCTCGTGAAGCTCTCAATTTTTTTGTTTTAATCCCACATGATATTTACTGCACCTCTTGCTCTTGGGTGCCAAGAAATATACCTATAACTTTGCCATAATTTTTCTTGCGTAAGCTAGCCCAAATGGATTTCAGCCAAGCCCTCTGCCGGTCCATTAGGTGCCTTTGCAAAGCAGAAAAAGTCACCCTCCTCAAATAGGGCTACATGGGTTATTTTATGTGAATTAGGAAAAGATTCCCTGTTCTTTTTCCAGCCCGAGGCTAGGGTGTATGGTTTGGTAGAAGAACACAGACCAGATTTTAGCCTCACTTTGCTCTTTGGTGGATGCCCTTGTGCAGTGAACAGCTTGAACAACCATAGGGGGCAGCCTTGGCTTTAGCTCCTTTCAACAGATCCCTGAGAAAGGTGGCGGTCCGTTTATTGTTCAACTTCCCTTCCCTGGAGGAGAGGAATTTGAAATGGTGTGTCAACTGTTCTTGGGAAAGTACGCTACACGTAGAATCCCAATATATGAATTCCCAAGAAAATAACAAAGAAGCATTACGGTCTTATGCTCTCAGAATGTCTCACTTATCTGCTATGGTTTGAATCGGTGGGATAGTTATTTATAAGCAATTCCCACTGATCTTAACGAGTTTAATGAATAAAGAATGAGCATAATAAGTGAGCTTAACTTCACCAAGAAATAATTTCTTATACAAAAGATGTTTGATATTAAACTACTACAAAATATAATATAATTAAGTTGCATTAATTCTCTTAGGTATGATGCAATTGTCTGTGCCGTGCATTGATGAGAAGTTGAAAGAAAGTTTCTGGTATGCCTTTGAGAAGAATTTGTGTAACTTCAAAAATAACTCAGAGGAAAACGGGGCCAATATTGAGAGGGTTTTCTAAGATATAGGCATTATTTTCATTTACTTATTGGAACAGTGTCTTATTTAATGGCCATGATTCAAAAGATGAAGTGAGAAGAATGAAACTGGAAACATATTGACCTCTGCTTTCTCTTTGCTCTGTTGTGGGGGTGGTGGGGTACGGGGGTGGGTGGCGAGGGAAGGGAAATCACGCTCTGTGTGGACACAGGTCTACATGCTAAGTGGTGGCACCTTCTCTTTTATGCACTGATGCCGTGAAACCCTGAACCGAGGGTTTGGTAGGCTGAACATGAGCCCCCTCCACCCCAAAATGTGTACATCCTAATCCCAAGAATACTTTAAATGGCAAAAGGGGCTTTGTAGATCCGATTCAATCGTGGATTTTCAGCTGGAGAGATTATCTTGGATTATCCAGTGCTCCCAATGTAATGACAAGGATCTTGATAAGAGGGAGGCAGGAAAATCAGAGACAGAGGCAGGCCACAAATCCCAGCAGCCTTTGGATATCAAAAGAGTCAAGGGAAAAAATTTCCCCTGGATCCTCCAGGAGTAACCATAGGGACGGACATCTTGCTCTAGCCCAGTGAGACTCATGTTCGACTTCTGACTGCTGGAACTATAAGAGGATAAATTTGTGTTGTTTTAAGCCACTAAATTAGTGGTAATTTGTTATAGGAGCCACAGGAAGCTATTACAGGGAGCAAGGATGGGGCTTTTTAAGGATTCAACTAGGTAGATAAACGTACATAGTGTCCTTGGGTCAGTTCATTAGTGCGGGAGTCATCAAACTATAGTCATCAGAATGCTGCTACCTGTTTTTGTACCATTGATGAGCTAAGAATAGGTTTTATATGCTTAAAGGGTTGAAAAAAATTATAAGAAAAATAATATATTTTGTGACATGTAAAAATGATGTTAAATGTAAAAATTTTGGAAAGATTTGCTGTTCCCTGTACTAGAGTCAGAACATCAGCTTTGATCTTGAGGGCCTAAAGCTTTCCTGTGAGCTGACCCTCACCCCTCACTGCGCATCATGTTCACGTGACCAGTCCCTATGCACCACTTACTGCTTCTTTGATTCGAACTCTACCTTCTCTGTGAGACCTGCTTGACATGTTGAGAGTTTACCATGATCAGCACACACTATGATTACTACTGGAGATAAAAGATGAGTAAGATATCATTTGTTCCCTCAAGTACCCCACACCAGAACAACAACAACAAGAAACTCTATTACATATCAAGTGCATTCAATCACTATTGATACTTTTATGAGTCACCTGAGATAAATATTACTAGATCAGTTTTTCAGGTGACACAACCGAGGCCCAGAGATGCTAAATAACTTAGCCGTAGTCAGTTAAACAATTCTGATTAATGCCCCAATATCTTTATGTAATACCACATGGGGTTCCCAAAGTCACCTGGTCCTGTCCTCATTTCTCCAATCTCCTCCCTTAAACTGGAAGCTCTTGTGATCCCTGCTCTCAAGAGCCAGCTCAAAATCTATACCTCTTTATGGAATTAGTCATTTTCAGGCTCCACTAGAGTTTGGGAAGGCCCTCCAGAGTTTTGTTATCAAATTGTCATAAGAGCCAATAAGTTAGGATGTTGAAATGAAATATTAGATTACAAATGGAAGCAAAATTGTGGGCCAGGTGGCTCCAAAACTTTTCTGGGTGAGTCAATGAGCTGTGGGGCAGATTCATTTGAGTTCTATGTCCTGAGTTCTGGAAGGCAGAAGTGTGCCTATAATTTTGACTTTTTTCTTCTGTCTTCTTTGGTATTAGCTCATTGAGTGGCCATCTATGTGCTTACTGTAGAGGGGACTATTTATCGGTTGTTTTGGTTTTATCTCCCGATGTAGGTGTAACAAAAAATACCTGCTGCCTTCCAATGCCCAAGTGTGGAGCCAGAGGGAAGAACAAAGGGCTAAGGGTCACTTTAGGTATCCTGAAAGCAAACTTTTTAAAACTTATTTTTGACCTAAGTGTTTTACCTTCCCTTCTGCATTGGGTTGTGGTGAGTAGCTAAAGAAAGTGTGTATGTGAAATATTTTATAAATCAGAAAGTGCTATACCAATGTAAGACTTGGTGTTAGATATATCAAATAGGGTGTGTTCTTATTTTCAACAAAATTTATTTTGTACTTCTGTGTTCTTAGCTCTGCTCCATGGGCTCCTAGAGGACTATTAAGAAGCATTGGCAGGTACTACAAATTCTGTTTCTTATTATTAGTGTTTTGATTTTCCTTGTATCGCAAAGAAATGTTCTATGTCATTTTGACCTGACTTCACTGCTGCTGACTGTGGTTCTTACATTTATGAAATATAATCTAGTAAAGGAAGAAGCTTTTGTTTTTCCTCCCGGAAAGTTCTATAGGGTTATCACATTGCTCTGAGGATAGCATTGACGTTTCCAAATTCCTATCAGTAAGGGAAACAACTTATCTTGGGTGGAAGAAGGAAGACTAGGGGGAGGAAATCTTGGTCAAGAATACATAAGAAAAGAAACTAAGAAAGAATACAGTTTCTGGACATCTTTCACTAAAACTTTGCTAATATGTGCCGTGTGGAGTATTAGTATTATATACAGGGATGTTGCTTTAGTAACCCAGCTTTGAATCCCCCAAAATAAAATCATCCGTCCAAAGAAGCAATGTCTGGCTTGACCCAGGAATTGAGGCAAATAAAAATAGTTTTGGGAAAGTTTTAAAGGAGAAAACAGATGTAGCTTCAAAATTGGGATGGGATCTATTTTGTCAATGAATGTTTGTATGGGTATGGTAAATCAGACATGCTTGAAAGATTTGCTTTCTGTGATTCACCACAACTTATTACAAATGTCAGGACTGTACTAATAGTATTGGCATGGCTTGCTTTAAGAGAATCCAATATAAATAACCCCTCCAATTTACAAACAGATGAACTAGGAGATTAGTAATTCCATTATAAAAGGATTCACTTAGGGGGATCTCTTCCAGGATATTTAAAATATGACTTGATTTACTAATATGGTTTATCTACAAGTTTTCAGAAACACCTCTGCGAAAAATATGAATACATAATTACGTGCTCTACTGGGTTTAGATTCTTCATTAAGGTACAAGATAGATGGCACATTATGTCTCAGGATGACTCATTATGTCCCAGGATGACTTTACCTGCTACAGGCTTGTCTTTACTGCAAATAGTGAACTCATTTAAGAATCAAGAACTCCGTGTTGGGAGAGGCAATCTGCCACCAGCTCTGAGTTTCCCTGTGCTTTTTTGCTGGATGTACCAAGAATGCAAAGCTCTGACTCTTCTTTGCCTGGACCATTTATCAGGGTTGTGTTTACTGTGAGAATACTTGAGGGGTACAGTAATGTCTCTTTTTTGGGATAAAGAACAGGTTTGCTTACTGCTTACTGGAAAATAGGATGGTGCTCAACCTCAGGGCTCCCCATCTGTGTTGCACACCCCCTGTGTGCACAACATTCATCTGGGCCCACAGCCTGACTCCAATGGGACGTGAGGGCAAGAGGAACCAGCACACGTGCCGATGCGCATGCTTCTTGTTGTGCTATGAGTAATAAAGTCTTTTGTCTCTTACCCAGGAGTCTCATCTCTCCTGCCAGTGCCACGAAACAGTAACCATCTAACTTACGAGCTTGTACGTAGAATAAAACCAAATTCTAGACCCGACAGTTATTTCACTTTGTGCCAGGTCTAGCTAGATCTATGGGTTTGGGGTTATCAGGGCACTGTGTTGACTTGACATAAAAGGCATCTATGACTTTCTTTTCCCATCTTTTATTTGCTTGAGGCTGCATGTTAAAATTGTATTACTATTTTATTGTCCTAAGTGTGAACTATCGCAGCTGGTGTTTGGCTTAAGTTTTTGTTGTTGTTTTCTTTTATATTTATTAAGGGAAAATCTTTGGTACTATTGATTTGGCATCATATTCTCCAAGTACAATTCTTGACTATATATTGAAGGGAGAAACTAATGATTATTAAGGAGACTGCATATTGGGATGGAACTTATAAATGGGACTTATGAATGCACTCTGTATACAGGGTATGTATTTTAAAAATATTTTTTGAATTGTTCCACATGTGTGGTTACCTGTGCTATGTGTATGGAGCATGCTATAAGAATATATCTACCTGAGCCACATGACAGATGGTGCTTTGTGTTCTGAGAAGTAGAATTTAGGCTCCAAGAATAGATTTCTCTTTTGCTCCCCGAGATGAGGTCAATTGCCTCATCTCTTAGATGGACTTCTCTTCTACCAGAGCATTGGGAAAGCAAAAGATACTACTGTTGGGACAGAATATATGTGTGGGCATATGTATGGGTGAATTCGTAGATATGATTTGTTGCATATATTTGTGAATGAACGCTGCAGTGAGCTGGATTTGTTTGTAGTGAGCATATAGAGTGAATGGCATTCCCTTCAAATGATCACCTTGGGAATCTATATGTTATTTCCAAGTTATTGCCAGTATTTTGGCTCAAACTCGACTGTAACTGCTTTTATGGGTGTGTATTTAGCCTGTGAGGTCCAGTGGTGATCAACCTTTGTGCTCTTTTTCAATTCCCAAAAACCATTTAGAGCTAATTCTGTGATTAAAATGGGTCATCAAATGGGATAAAAACTAAGATAGATAAAGTAATAAAATGGATTTTCTTGAATTATTTGCAAATGGAACCTAAAGGCTAATGCCAACTGTATTAGTTTGTATTGGGCTGCTATAATAAATTACCATAGACCAAGTGGCTTCGACAATAGATGTGTATTTCTCACGAGTTATGAAAGCTGAAAGTCTAAGATCAAGGTGCCAGCTGATTTGGTTCCTGTGAGGGCCCTCTTCCTTGCTTACAGATGGTTGTCTTGCTGTATCTTCACATGGCAGAAGAAAGGGGACTCTGGCATTTATTTCTCTTTCTATAAGGGTACTAATCCCATCACTGGAGCTTTACCCTTGTGACTTTATCTAAACCTAATTACCTCCCCAAGGCCTGCCTTCTAATACTGTCACCTTGGAAGTAGGGCTTTAGGGAGATAGTGTGTCATCAGATTATATTATCTGTATCTTCCCAAGAAAGGAGCAGAATTCAAGTTAATCCACAAAATTGAAAAAAAAATTATTAATTGTTTTTGGATTGTTCTGTGTTCTGGATTGAATTGTACCTTCCTTACCCCTCAAGATATTTTGAAGTGGTAACCCCCAGGACCTGCGAATGTGACCTTATTTGGAAATAGAGTTTTTCAGTTGTAATCAAGATGAGGCCACGCTGGATTAGGGTGGGTTCTAAATTTGAGCAATCATTAGTATTTTTATAGCAGCAAGACATTTTGACCCAGAGACATTGGCAGAGGGAAGATGGCCTATGGAGATGGGGGCGGAGTTAGAATTATGCTGCTGCCGTCAAGGGACTCCAAGGGTTGCTAACAACCGCCAGAAACTAGGACGAGGAAAGAAAGAATTCTTGCCTAGAACCTTCAAAGAGAATATGGCTCTGCCTTGATTTCTGACTCCTAGTCTTTGGAGTTATGAGAGTAAAAGTTTCTATCCTTTTAAGAAAAAGTTGATGGTACAGTCGTCCCTCACTATATCGCGGTTCACTTATCGCGGCCTCATTGTATCGTGGGGTTTTAAAAAATATTATATTTAATTATTTATCGTGGATTTTTTGCTGTATCGTGGGATTTTGCAGTTCCGTATACGTATGTTGTTAAAGTTATGTAGGTTTAAGAGTGTAGAATATGTTTAAGAACATAAGTAGTGTTTATAAAAGTGTGGAAAGGGTTAATAAGGGACTGGGAAAGATTAATAAGGGACTGGGCATGGTTTTTAAGTGTGTGGGGAGGGTTTATAAAGCCTTAAAATACATATAAATACTAAAATAAATGTAAGGTTTTCACCTATCGTGGGGGTGGGGTGGGGGTCTAGAACATAATACCCGTGATAAGTGAGGGAATACTGTACTTTGTTATAGTAGCCCTAGGAGATCAATGCATCTTGCTTGCTGACTTCTGTTTAGAATGACATTCTGCCTACATTCATCGGCAGCCGTCCGTCTCGAGAGACGATGGTGTAGCTTCTTAAGAGTCTATCTGCACCGCCGAAAATGGCTGTGCAGTCCAACTCGGGAGTGACACGGTATCTGTCTCCTCCCGTGTTGAATCAACATCTTGCGATGACGCTGGAGTGTCCTCTCCAGTGAAGCTGAAGCTACAGAGCCTGGGCAGGGTGATATGGAGGGTCTGCTGTTGCCCATGCAGCAGACCCCCCCTCTCTTCGCAGCTGAAGGGTCCAAGGGAAAGACGGAGTCAATACAGCTTGGGTTCAGGTGCGCCGCAGGAGTTGCCGGTGTTGACTACAATGTCAAACCGCCTTAGGGACTCCGGCTCCGGATTTTCTGTCGGGGTTTACTCCCTTAGCCTTTCCCCTGAAGAGGTATGCCGCAAGGCAGCGGAGGTTTTTTGGAGTCAGAGTTTTCCTTCTCTGATGTGCCCTGACTGGAAGATCGAACCAGCGATACTTAGCTCGCAGGCCGACGCTCAATCCACTGAGCCAAACCAGCCAGGGCTTCTGCCTACATTACACCCTAAATAAGATGAGAAGTAGAGGAACTGACAGAATAGGAAGATCAGGGATTAAAAACAACCTAAGCCACTGACAGAAATGCCTGCAGGGCTAACTGAGAGCTGAGCACGTGTAGATGATGGAAGTGCAGCCTGGTCTTGGGATTCTTTCAGTCAACAAAGGGGACAAGAGGGGCCACTGTATTCCCTTTGGGCTGTTTCAGCTCAAACCTGGTCTGGCAGAGCAAGTCTGGCAGGGTTCATAAAAAAAATGTAGAAATTCAGTCTTCGTGGTGAAGATAACATTCACCAAAGAATTCTCTGTTAAGTTCATTTTATTTGGGGCCTGACAAACATCTATATCTTCTGGCAGGGAAACCACCTTCTAGGAGTGAAGACAAATTCACCCAGAGTTACATTCCCTGCCTTCTTCCTCCTAATTAGATCGTGATCCTACTGCTGGTTTCCCCACACAAGAGTAAGTGATTCTGGAGCTCAGTGAATTACTACTTCTGCTCTTCTCAGCAGTCAGAGCAATACTTCCTTTTCTTGGTTGCATTAGTCGTTATCCATTTACAGTCATTTGCATTTTGAAATCTTTATGCTGCTATATCTAAGTATTAATGGTGGATACAGGCTGCACCCAGGCAATTTATATGGCTTCTGAAAACCCACTCTAGATAATCCAGAAAAATCTGTCACTATGGAAACCCCAGTTTGTCTGATTACTTTTTCTGTCAGATACTAGGGTCATATCCTTAGACTTTTATTTTTGTTGCTTTCATTTGGTTAATTCTATTAGTGGCTTACTCTGAACATGAAAGTCATTTACTATTAAAAACAAATGCCATCTCAAAAGGAAAATCCCAAGGCTGCCTTTCCTTTTGATCTCCCTGTCAACAGAGTCTGAAGGTTCAAATCCAAGGTGCTACTTTGCATGAATTGTCTTCTAGCCACTCGTACCTCTTTAGTATGTAGGAGATAACGTCTCTGAGTGAGGAAAAGAAAGAGGTCATAATTAACACTGGAGAATGGCTGAATTTAAAGCCACCCGTTGGACTAAATAGCACAATGAAATCTGATGCCAACCCTGAAAAATTTAGTTGGTGAGTTTGTCAGGGACTCCCAGCTGCCTCAGAACAACCTTTAACCTGTTTTTTCTTAAGTGCTAATTTGTTGGGGCCACCAATGTGCTCATCTACAAAGTCACATTCCCTAGCTTCCCTTCAGCGAGGTGACTACATGACAGTTCTGGCTAACAACATGGAAGCAGAGGTCTAATATAGATCTCTGGGAAATTTTTGCTTTCTTAATGTAGGCATTGTTCTTCCCTCCATCTGGCTCCACTCTCTTCATTCCTATCTAGGACGCCTATGAAATAGCTTGAGCTGGAGCAGTCATCTTGTGACCATACTGGAAAGGCAGAGAGAATTGCAGAGACTTTGCCCTGATGCACTTCGCTACCAAACCAATGCCAGGAACCTTCTACCTCTGGACTTCTTTCATGAAGAAAAATGACCCCTGTTCTATCCACATCACTGTTGAATGGGCTCTGTGCAGCCTCATTTGATCTGTGAGTGACGCAGTGGGATTTCTAAGAGCCTCGTGTGCTGCTGTGTCGTAGGCTAAAGAGTTACCTGGAGTTGGAAGGAAATCTGAATGGCGTCAGGGAGGGCCCAGCGGAGTGGAGAGCCCTGGCGTGCGCTCACCGGGTGTGTCGCACTGGGGCTCCTCTCATATTCTCAGTTGTAACTATGGCTTGCAGGGTCACTGGTGATCTTGGTTAACTTGTCAGAGGGATTCCCTAGGTTTCCTGCCCTTTGGGGGGGACTGCATTTAATGAACAACTGCTTTGTTCATTTCCTTACTGATCTCTTGAGAGAAGAAGGAAGCTTTGACTGAGATAATTATGTCCTAGTCCCCATTAGGAGGGAACTGTGTACTTCTAAGTGAATTGGGGAGGGGGAAGGATACATTTTTGTGAATTGAAAACATCATTTTGTACCTAAGAAGTTATTCTGAGTAAGGACAAACAGTCACAAAAACCAGAAATGGGACTGGACATGGTCATTTCTTTTCCTGACATACTTAAAAATTTTTAAAAAAAATAATGTTCAAGTCATTATTTACCACTGCCATCTGAAGACTGGGAGCCTTAATGGGGTGTCTTGAAATAGTCCTGGCTGGATGGAGGGAAGCTCTGACTTGCCCCTGGCTTTGGGGGTCCCACATGGAGTTTTTCCCTAAGACCCAGACTTTGGGAAAGATAGCTGGTATGAGTCGGACTCCCAGGGTGCAGAGGGACAAGCCTCCTCATGAGGTAGAGCAGGGTACACCTCTCCATATTTGCTGTCACCATTTCTCCACTAGGTCTAGAGACTTCTTGTTTATTTCTTGTTCCTCAGGCTAGTGTCTCTACATAGCTTGATACAAAATGTACTTCCTTAGAGAAGGAGTAGGAGGCAGCACAGTGTCATGATCCAGAATCTAGCCTTGATTGGTCTGGAAGATCTGGGTTCTGCCCTAGTTCTGCCATTTATGTGCTGGCTGACCTCAGGTAAATTACTTAGCATCTCTGAGCCTTAGCTTTCCCATCTATAAAATTAATTATTCATAGTATCCATTATTGCTGCAGAGTTAATGACCACAAAATCTCAGTGGCAGCCAATAATAAGCATTAATTTCTCACTCACATACTTCTGGCCTACTGGGGCAATGCGTGTTCAGATTGCTGAAGAGTGAGCCTTGGACCCAGATTGTGAGTCTGCTCTATGTGCATTATTCTGGGGACCAGGATGGAGTATACTGGCTACCTGGAGCATGTCCTTTTCATGGTGGAGTTCTGAGGTTTCCAGATTGGTGAGCAGGAACCTATAAACCTTCTTAGGCTTGCATCTCATGTAAGGTCACTTCTGCCATTATTGCATTGGCCAGAGCAACTTAGATGACCAAGCCCCACGTTTAAAAAGTGGGAAAAAAATATTCCTTCTGTGGAGGGACGTGGGAAGTGGGAAGTGAATATTTGCTGATCAAATTACCTTTCCCAGCTTAAACAGATGTTTGGAAGACTTAATGAGATTATGATGAGATGCATTTAGCATGGAACCATGCGCATAGTAGTACTCATCAAATGTGAGTTGCTCTCTCTCTGCTGCTGCTGCTGTTGTTCTGTCCTGTTCTCTGCATGGAGAGATGGGTTCTGGAGCGGAGTGCACTGTGTGGGCCTGTGCACTGTCCCAGACCTTACTGGCCTGAGAATCAAAGGTTCACCTCCCCCACTCCGGCATGTAGTGTTCTCCCCTTTGACATCAAATGGGCCCATGGAAGCTTCTGAAAATGTCAGGTCAAGGTGGTGGTTGGTTACTTTTGTCCATTCTGTTACATTTAAAGCATGTTCATGCCTGTGCTCACTTTGACCTTCTCAATGATCCTAAGGAAGTAAACTGAGAAGCCATTGCCACTGTCATTTTATGGAGAGGAGAACAGGTTGGGTTGATCCCAGGAGACATTTGTTGCTTTGGCCTTCTAGTCTAGAGTTTGGATGGAAAAGGACATTGGTTGAGGTTTGTAAGAATCAACCTTAAAGATTTGGAACTTTAACATTCATTCACTCGCTCACTCATTTAACGAGCGGAAGTTCATGGTTCCCCTGTTATGTGCTCCATAGGCACTGTGGTAAGTGTAAGGAGTGAAGAGCTCAGCAGACTCAGTGGTAATTCTGGGCCCTTCCGGGGTTCAGAGTTGGTGGTGAGGGCCAGAGTCAGGAAGCCTGAGTTTGCTCATCACTCCTATATCACTTGTCACTGTCATATGCAGCCTCCTCCCATCTCTCCTTTGAGCACCCACTAGGTCCAACAAAAGCACTCTTTCAGGCTGCATCAGAGCATCTCAGGGTCTCAGTGGTGTCTCAGAGGCATCTGGATTGCTGCACTGACTTTGTGGCCAGTGAAGAGCTGGAGGGGCTCTCTCAGAACACTCCTGCCCACTCACTCCCTTTCCGTTTCCTTCTGAAGATGGGACTTGCGATATAGATGCATTGGATAGAGATGGTCTGGACAAATACATTCCTTCTTCTCAAACTTCAGCTAATCTCACAATTTAAATCTATGTGATCAATAGAGTCTACTTAGCCCCATCTGCTTGCTCAGAGAGTGTAAGTAACTTGTCCACTGCTCTGCTAGAATCCCAGCTGACCTCACAGATCCCTTCTGGTCTTCAGATTCTGTAATATTTTTCAATTCACAAACACCATGTGTTATTCCTTGCCATGCCCAAACTTGCCAGTTCTTACCTGTCCGTGGTGTTGTGAGGAGCCTTAAGTCATGAGGGGCAAACAAGGAGTGTGGCTTTCCCCTTCTTTCTCCCAGGGAATCCTTAAACCCCACCCCCACTGCAAATCCTGGCTTTTGCAGGGGAAGGAAGGACCAGTCCAGGACCTATGCCCTTTGGAGTCAATCATATCCTGGATTGACCTTGATTCAACAGGGCATGGCTGCTCTGTGCTGGGTAGCATCCTTACCTTCCATGAGTCCTGACCTCTTGACCTTTGGTCATCTTTGGTCTTGGCCTGCTGTATCTTAAATGCTTTGTTTGTCTCCCTCCTACCCTCTTGTTGAAGGCCTCAACTTCAGAGCTTCAGGACCTTTCACAAATAATAAAAGTATCTGGGATGTCTGGAGTGTGTATCCTATACCAAAAGTCTATTAAGGGCTTTATATCTGTTATTTGGTCTGAATGAATTTAATCCCTACTCTTGTGGTATAGGTGGTTATTTTCATTTTACAGGCAAGGAAATGGTAAAGTTCAGAAAGGTTATTTATCTTTTTCAGGATTACACAGCTGGTAAACAAAGCTTACTCTTGCCATCAAATAATTTTTTCTTGTCAGTAATAGCTATCGATACAGGTCAGGAGTTTCTTAGTTTCTTATATGTTACTTGCAATCCTCAGAACAACTCTGCCCTTATATCCTCTTTGTTTGTCAGGTGATAGAAGTGAGGTACAGAAAGGTTAAGTAACTTGTGTTGGGTCACACAGCTAATATGTTACAATTATGAGGTTCAAGCCTGGGGCTGTCAGACTCCAAAACTCATCTTTTCTTCCGTTTCCTGCTGAGAAGTTCTCTTGGACTTGCCATGATTTCACAGTGCCTGTCTCAGACACCGTGTGTGGAGAAGGCTAATTAAATGAATATCAAGAACAGAGGTGAAGGGGGAAAACATTTCTCATTTAAGGAGCAGCTGCTGTGTGTGATGTGTGGAGGAAGATAGTGGGAAGTGAAAGCCTATCCCCAGTCTTGGCGGTTGGTGGGCTGATGGGAAGACTTGCATACCTTCTTTCTGAGCAACACCAGTGGCCACCACCACCTTTTCTAGCCTTGGACTCTCTGAGACATTGACGAACACCATTGCTCTAAAGATTGGCTCCTTTTTGGCTGGGCTCTCTGACCTGTAACCCCCACTACCCCCAAACCATTTGAGGTCTGCCCCAGTAAAGTATGTGAGGCACACCCAATGAGAGAAGAGCCCAAGCCAAGGCAGCTTCCTCTACCAGAAAGTGAACTAGGGTCTTGCCTGGACGCCAGCCCAAACCCAGAATGCGCAGCCAAAGGAGGTTACTGGGAAAGGGTATTAGCTCATTGCAACCTTTAGCATCATTACTGTGGTTTCTCTTCTGCCTTGGAAAAAACTGCCTATTTTTTCTGACTACTCGCCAACTCCCACACAAAAGCCTAAAATTGATCTGGGCAAAACATACCCAGCTCATTCTGTGTTGTGAGAACTGCTAAACTTTGTGCAGCTTCTAATCCGATTATGTTTCCAGTCCAAACCATCTTCATTTCTCACCTCCTAATTGATTTCCCTGCTTCCACCTCTACAATTTATTCTTCATGCAGCAGTCACCCCGATCTTTCTAAATTGTGAAACTGATCATGTCAGTCCTCTGCTCTAAGTCCTCCAGTGGCTTCTTCTGTTCCTCAGAGAAAAGCCAGATTCCTTACAGTGCCTCTTGTGATTGAGGGCAGGGCCTGGCACACTTTTTTCTATAAAGGGCCACAGTAAAACACACACACACACACACACTCACACACACACACACACATGCATGCCCCATTTGAAGATATGTTCATTGATTTTAGGAGAGAAAGAAAGGCGAGGGAGGGAGAGAGAGAGAGAGCAAGAGCGAGAGAGTGAAAATTGATGTGTGAGAGAAACATGGATCAGTTGTCTTCCAGAAGCACCCCGACTGGGGATTGAACCCGCAACCTTTTGGTCCATAGGATGATGCCCCAGCCACTTGAGCCACCAGGCCAGGGCCAGATATTTTTGTAAATATTTTTGTGGTTGTGAGCCACTGGTCTTCACTCAACTTTGTGATAGAATGAAAGCGACCACTGTCAAATTGCAAGTGAGTGGGTGCTGCTGTGTCCCAATAAAACTTTATTTACAAAAACAGGCAAATGGTGGGGTTTGGTTCCAGGGCTGCAGTTCCCTGACCTCTGCTTCAGCTGCTTTGGCCTTTGGACCTCCTGGACCTTATTCTGCTCTGTCGTCTGCATCATCTCCACTGACCTCTATAAGCCTTGGTCTGGGCCTTGCATGGGCTGTGCTATTTAGAACATTCTTTCCCTATACATGTGAGTGGCTCATTTTCTCATTTCCTTCAGGTTTCTGCTCCAATGTCATTATGAGAGTCCTCCCTGACCACGCTATCTGAAGTAGCAACCCTTCTCATTTTCTTATCACCCCTACCCTCTTTACTCTGCTTTATTTTCCTCAATAGCCCTTGCCACTGCCTGGCATATTTATTTATTGAATGAATAAGTGATTTTTTCAGCAAATATTACTGAGCACCTTCTTAATGCCAGGCAAGACTCCAGGTGCTGGAATTCCACAAAGAACAAGACAGACAAAAGCCTTATTATCATTGGCCTTAAAGTCTAGCTGGGGAAGACAGACAATAAAAGTAGTAAAAATAAGTCTAAATGTGGCAGGTGGAGATAAGTGCTCTGGAGGAAATTAGGCCGGGCGAGGGGACAGGTTGTGGGCGAATCACTCCTCTGTTTCCCTCGCAGGTTTGTCTTCTGCCCGGAGTCATCGCGAAGGTTTCCCCAGATACAGCAGCAGTGACATTAACTCCCTCCATTTAGAGCCTGATGTTGCAGAGCTGGCGTGTCTGACAAAATCCTCGGACCAATAGGGGGCACCACAGACTGTGCAGAACAGGCTGTGCGAAGCGGTTTGGTCAAGATCCAGGCGGCCAAGCTCCTGCACAGGATGGGAAGGGAGGTGGAGGCTGCAGGGGAGGGTTGGGGAAGTTGGAAGTCGTGAGCTGTAACAGGATCTGAACACAACTGCATGCACCGCAAGTGTTTTCCGTGGAGAGCTGCCTAAACTACGAGGCATTGTGAAACAATGCACTTCTCAGTCGGATGCTTAATAAATCAGCCAGGCATGCATTATTATGCTGCAACTGAGCGCGTGTTGTGTCTTAATGCTCAATTATACAGCTCAGAACCTGGGTCGGGCTTTCTGTCATCTTGGACGTGTGGCAGGAACAGACTCACTCTAATTGCTCTGCGTGGGGATGGATTCATTTGGTCTTGGCAGAGGGACTCTGACTGACATTTAGAAAGGGCCCTACATCCACTCACATGCCCAGAGAACTCTTGACCTTGAAAGAGACCTTAGAGGGGATCCTAGTCCAGTCTGCTCGTGCTGCAGATGGGAAGATGGAGGCTCACAGAGAGGGAGATGCTTGCTCAAGGTCATAAGATAAGGGGCAACTGGAGCCTCAAGTCAGGCTACTGATTCTGATTCAAACACATGCTTCTGTCACCATCGCCCTTCCAATGTCTGCAGCAGATGCCACGGGGAGTGACATCCTCCTGCCATCTGACTCTCTGAAGCTGAAGATCCACCGGAAGAAGCTGTGCCTAATTTACTTGAATAAAAGTAGATAACCAGTTTAAAATAAAAACAACAGCCTTCCATATTTTATGGATCCCCAGGGACTCAGTGAACTGGCTCCCAGATTAAAGGAAAGAGGAAAACCATGCCCTTCTTGCTGAACTGTGCTGCCTGCTCGTTCCCCAGAGCCCCGGTCTCCGGAATGGAGATCATCATATATGACAGCTGGAGAGCATTATCGCTTGAAGGTTTGCATTCTGGCTTTTATATTTAATTTACATAGATCTGCATATTGTATGCTCTGGGCATTGTTATCTGTTTCAGTCCATCTTCACAGCCTTTCTTCTCCAAGCCAAGTTGGTGTTTCGGCTTCCTCAGCTCTGCTGGGTGAGATGAGTGCTTGGCTAGAGTTTGATCTGCAGAAACATCTGGAAGTTCCCCTTCATGGGAGAAACTCTGAGGAAGAGGGTGGCTGCTGAGTCGGTGACAGGTTGGAGTCCTGAGGCCATCAGTTCCCTTGAGGGTCCATGGTAAAGGTCTGCTTATTGCAGTTCTTATCTTTCTCTCATATCCGGGGCTACCTGTATATATAAATGCCCAAAATGGTGGTCCATGGGATCAGAGTGACAGTCTGCATCAGGGGTAAAGTGGCCCCTTCAAGATGCCATAAAGCGATGATCACCTTTTGGGCATGTAGATCAATCCTACATGAGAAATAGGCATAGGTGAGAAATGCAAATTAAAACCACAGGAGATACTACTATCCATGGCTAAAATTAAAAAGACTGGTAATACCAAGAGGTGACAGGATGTGGGTCAAGCAGTCTCTCCTACATAGCTGATAGGAGTGTAAATTGGTACAGTTGCTTTAGAAAACTACTTGACAAATCTGGAGGTAAACATACACCTCTCCTATGACCCAGCCATTCCACTCGCAGGTCTTTCACCAAGGGAAGTAAATGCACATATTTACCAGTACACATGTGCAGGAATGTTCACAGCAGCTTCATTCATAACAATGAAATATTAGAAACTACCCAAATGGATAAGCAAATTGGATATACTTATGCCATGCAACCGTGCATGGCGACCAAAAAGAATAAACTACTTATATGCAAGAACGTGGATAAATCTCACAAATGTCATGTGCAGCAAAAGAAAATATACACAGACATCCATACTATAGAATTTCATTTACATAAAGTTCAAGAACAGCAGGGCCTGTGGTGATAGAAGTCAGAATTGTGCTACTTTTGACAAAAGGACGTGCACAAGAAAGGGGCACAGGGGAGCCATCTGGACTGTCTGGAGTGATGGGGATGTCACATATGTAAAAATCCACGTATTCACCTAAGTCTTGGGTACTTTACGGTGTGTCTGTTATACCTTGATGAAACTAACGGAGGGAAAAAGGGACTCAGGTGAGAAAACCTCAGGGTGCTTTATGGACTCTGCTCCTCAGCATTTCCTGACATCAGCTTTGCTCCCTGCCTACCAGCTTGATGCTCAAACATGCCCTAAGCCTGTCATCAGCCTCTGCATCAGTACAATATATGCACGCTTTCAGGTTTGCCCTACTTCAGATTGAGCTGTTGGGGTCAGAGTTTGCCTGCACCAAAATAGCTCTTCTCTGGCCTGCCTTCCGCACTCCCCAGTCCCCACATGTAGGAGCCTAGGAACTCCCCACACCACATCCCCCGGCAGCTCCCCATGGCTGTCACAATTTCCAAGGGGCATCTGCAGAGGGGACATTACAGGTCTTGTGTATTCTGTTACTATCTGGATAGTAAGTCCTGGGTATATCTTAGTAAGCTCGACTGCATGGACCTATCTGGACTCCTTTGGGCTAAGCTAGAAGCCAGCTGAAGAGCTAGAAAAAAGCAGATTCTCTCTCCTTGGGCCCTACCCCCAGGGCAGGGATGGCAAATACTTCACATATGGGCCAGCCCGTCCTCCCATGTCTCAGATTAATAATCGATTATAGCACTTTTCTAATAAGCGGGGATGAAAAAGTTCTCCAAGGAAACACAAAAGGCAAAGTACTAAAGTCTCTGCAGAAGAATTGCCTTCTAAAGGCCTCACCAGGGCAACACCTCCTCCTAAACAAAAGACCACCCTATGCTTGTCTTACCACAAAAAGGGAAAGGGGGATGGAAGTTTTATGTCTGGTTCTTAGAAGCAGATGTGGAGGGAAGGACTTGCCTGCAAGAGCCTTACTAAGAAAGTGCTGTCAGGTTATGTTAGGGGATGCAGGCAAGCAAGGGGGCCATCTCAGGCGAAAGGCCCCCAGAGTTGGCTTCACTCTGATTGATAGGGGCATTCTGCAATGTAAGCTACTCTAGGAGTTGTCCAAGGGAGCTGGGCTTGCACACCTTTGTACCAGTCCACCATTGGTCAGGGATCCCCCAAGACAGGTAAATTCCCAGGTGCTCCTGGCTGTCTGTATGTGGGAATGCTCTAGCAGCCCAAGGGCTGTCCTCCAAAGAAGAATCTCAGGTGTGGGTGTGGGAAGTAAAGGTGCACCCCAAACTGGGCACACCAAAACGATAAAGCACAACACTCTTCACTGCTAAAGGCAATTCAAAGACAAAACCAACAAAAAAGGCTGTGTTTAGCAGTGTGGTCTTTAATCCTTCCCTGTTCTGGGGAGGAGTGAATTGGGAGGAAGATAACTGAGTTCTTCAGGGGCAACATCAACCCGACCCCCACCATAGTTGTCCCTAATGGAAGGACAAAGGGAGAAGGGGCTGGGACACGGCCTCTAGATGCAACCATTACAAAGGCACTAGGCGATGTCCCCACGGGAGTCTGTGTGCTCATGACCCTTGTGCAAAATCCATTTGAATCACGATCATTTCCGTTTTCATAGTACCATACGATTTCAGAAAGTTTTCATGTGCATCACTGTGTTTTCATACCCTGTGAGGTAGGTAGGGACTTTTATTTTCACCAGTCAGGTAAAATAAAGGGTTGTTGCTCTTGCCAGTACGTCTTTGTGCTGCTTCTCCCATTAGTTTGTATTTTCACCTAGAGCTGGCCCATATTGTACATCCCTACAGTTGAGCTGGGAGGGTAAGGAGCCTGTGTTAATTCCCTGCCTTTAAACAGTCCTCTCCTTACTCTAAGTAATAGCATGATTTTTTTTTTCTTTTGTGCAAAAAGATCAGGACTCTGGACACCTGGCCCAACTATTGGCTCAGCCCACCTGCTAGCTGTTAAAATTCTTTAACCTCTCTGGGCCTCAGTTTCCTCATTTGTAGTATAAAGAGGCTTGTCTAGATTACATCTCCAGCCCCTTGTTGTGCACACATGCCTCCAGGATATGGGAATTGTGTTTCTTTGTTCATTAGGAACAAAGAGCTTGACTCACATTATAAAGGTTGCTACTATATTTTGGCTTCAATACTTTAATTTTTAGGTAACATTTTTCTTTAAGAGCAGGGAGCAGGCTGGTGTAAGGGGATCTGTTTTTTTCTTTTCTTTTCTTTTCTTTTCTTTCTTTCTTTCTTTTTATTATTTTTTTTTAACATTAAAGCCCCTCTCTTCAGGGAAGAAGAGGCTGTTGGATGTGCTTTGAATATTTCAAATCAAAGCCTGCCAAGGGACAGAGAGCTATAGGTTTCAATAAGCACCTTCTTTCAGTAATTTGAAGAATTTCACTTATGAGAATAATGAAATCTTTAGAAACCCTAGGAGACATACCAGGAAAAAAAAAAGATTCATCAGTGGAATTTTCCTAAATACTCTCTCTCCTTACTCCTTTTGTCCATCAGGAGGGTTTCCTCTACAGATTCTGAAGACCTCTGAACCCTAATTAGATCTTTGGGAACTTGAGTCCCCCACCCCCAGGCCACCCCTCACCCTCTGCCCCCAACTTCCAGGCCCACTGCTGACCACCCTGGCTTCCGGAGCCTGATTTGCGATCGTGTGTTGGTGTGTCTGTTCACGGGCAAATGTTTTCGCCAGGGGCCCAGGCCGTCCATTACAAATGCTTGTTCCTCTGTATCCTGCTTCTCACAGTGCTGTTTCACTAAAGACAAAGGTGTGAAATCCATCGTTTCTGTGACGAGATGTGTAGGCTCCTTCTAGATGTGGAATCTGCACCAATTCTGAGGTTTATGGGCCTCAGATGGGTGTTAAGCGCCCTGAAGTCTGTCGGTGCAAGCAGACCCTGGTGTGTGGTGTGTGCCCAGCTCCTAGTCAAGAGAGAAATGGGTAGAGCTGACTTCCCTTGTATAGGGTGGGTTTTTTTTCTTTTTTTTTTTTTTTGAGATTTTGCCAAAATTCATTCTTAGCTATTTAAAGATTAAGAAAAGAAATACATTTTTGAAAACTTAATTTGGTGTAATTTCAGGAAAAAAAAATGCATCCATTTAGAAAAGGCAATGTGAAATCCTAATGGCCCAATTGAAAAGATGAGTTGATGTTTAATTAAAAGCAGTGGGAATTGATGGATTCTGTACATTTTTGAGGATCAAGTTACCTGGAAAGAAAGAAAAATTGTGGGATGGGTATAACGTAAACAAAAAAGCTGAGTTCAAATGGGGACTTTAAGAAATTAAAATCAAAAGGATCTTTTCAAAAAGAGTGTCCAGCTTGGGTATTAACCTCCAACACTGAAAGGAAAACAATTTTGTAAGGCTTTAAAAGAAGGCACTCCACATTTGGGCATGCCTTGGACCTCTTGGCCTCCAGCTTTCTGCGGGAAGCTGTGGTTCCCCATCATTTGCTTGCTGGGTCCAGCATTTATTCCCTGTGATGTGCACCTAGGATTTCTTACCAGCTCTCCAAAGCCATGATGACTTGAAAGCGGAAAATATTTGGTGGCTTTTGTGTATGAATTCAGTGTAATTGTTGGAAAATGCAGAGTAGAAACCAGGAGACATAGGGCCTTGGTCCTGTTTCTGTTTCTTACTCATTGAGTAACTCTGGGGAAATTACTCCTTTCTCTGAGACTCAGTTCTCTCGCCATAAGACTTTTCAGTGCCGTCTAAGAGGACTTGCTGCGATGATGGACATGTTCTATATCTGCACTTTCCAATACAGTAGCTGCCTGTGTTATCGATCCCTAGAAAAGATGCAAGCTTGACTGAGGAATACACATTTTAATTTTCCTTGATTTCAATTAGTTTAAGTCGTCGCACGTAGCTATTGGCTACCATATTGGACAGAGCAGTTTAAGAGGTCACTGCAATGCCTTCTAGTTCTTCAATTCCATACTCTGGCGCTGAGGCTTGCTTTGCTAATCAATCACAAACCGTTATTCGGGGCCTCGTCTGATCCAGGCGCCCTTTTAATTCCTAAGGAAACAAAGATGAGTAAGACAGCATCCTGTTCCATAGGAGTCCGCAGTCTCATGGGAAAGAATCATGAACTTCTTGGAACTGTGGGCTGTTCAGGCTTGGGACTCCTGGGAAGACGGCAGAGGAGAGCTAGCCGTCCTCAGTACCTGTCGCACATGGGTCCTTAGCATTCGCTGAGCAAGGGTACACTGTTAGGCAGTTTGTTCCATCCAGGTCTGGCCCGCTTTTTCTCCCTGACTTTAGAAAATTAAAAATAACCTGGACATTTGCCAGCTGCTGATTCAAAACTTGGTTATTTTTAGGTTTGGGAGCCTTTAAACCTAGTTAGGATAAACCACCTAAAAGAATGGGACCGGGAGATTCATTCTTTCACTCAATAAGTAAGTGCTGCTCGCATTTTGAGAGTCGGAAACTGGGCTAGACATCAGGGATCGTGCCAGGCAGGAGACAGGCACGTGCTTTCCTCTTGGGGGACTGGCATGGCATTCTAGGGGAGGGATCAGACATTGCACAAGCAAATAGAGACACTGATTTTAGATAGTGTTCAGAAAAATTGTTGGTAACTAATAAGTAATAATAATAATAATAATAATAATAATAAAATCATTTAGGACATCCCAACCCAATCTGCTGGCCTCTAGCTTGTAGTCTCTGGGTAGCTGTTGTGGGGTTAGTGGTTTTGAAGTTAAAATAAAATGAATTTCAGGCCGGGCTGTGCTGTTCACTTTGGTGTGAACTTGGGGAAGCACAAACTTGTTCTGGCGATAGAATAACATAATAGGTATGGAAGAACTTCATAATCAGTTTAGCACTCTTCAAAGGTAAGGTTTCAACAAGGAAATGCTGAGCTCTGGCTCAGCACACAGGAAGGGGACTCAGGACATCAGAAGGAACATCTGAGGATGCTGGAGTTCAGGGGTCTTCAAACAGTGATCTTTGGAGCCCTTGGTTTCCACTGAGGGCCATCTGCTGTCATGCGGGGTATAAGCGGAGAGCCCAGTCCAGTGGGTTTGAGAACTACCTGATCTTATCTGTCCAACATGTTCAATATATGTGTAAAGTGTTATTAAAAGTATTACATCACCCAAATTTTGAAAATGGTTAGGTGGGTGCTAAGGATAGATGGGGTCACCAGAGGCTAGTGGAACAGTGAAGGAGCTTAGGCCAACTTCTCCCCACTTTGGAATTTTGCCTCCTCTTTGGACCAAATAGGTGTGAAGCTGTGTGACCAGTAGGAATGTGGGAGAATCCTTGGGATGGGATGGGGAAGAAGCAATGGCTTCCCAAGACAACTGAACCTTGTTTACAAAGCACCCACAATTTGCACCACATTGCCCAAGTCATGCAATTTACATTGTGTGTGAGGAAAAACAGCTAGTCACAGGTAGTAAGCCGTTAAAATATACTGAGTGTGTGTTCTAGGAGCTGTGCTCCATTGCCTCACTGAATTCTTGGTGCTCTGTAGAGTCCATTTGCCCCACGCAGATCCACTCTCCCCTCTTCGCCGCCCTGCTTGGTGCTCCAGGAGGAATGTTTAAAGGAGTTCCCTTGCTCTCTGGTTGCTTTTGGTTTCAGACAAGGGGGAAAACGGAGACCCTCAGGGAGAGAGGAGAGTGAGGTCAATGAGTTGATTCATGCAGCTCCTTGGCTATGGGTTGCTATCGGCTGGCTGTATGCCTGCATTGAGGGTCATAACTCGCGTCAGGCACCCCTCTTCACAGAGCTCCCACTTTCTTGGAGTATAGATGCCTACATTTCCGGTGTACGCTAATGATCTAGGTGTGACAATGATTGTCAACAGTACTCTCACTCGTGGTTTGGGACGACAGTACTCTCACTCGTGGTTTTGCTAGGTCTACCGCACTTCCTTATAAATAGTTCTATTGAGTCCTTGGATTATCCAAAGTTGAGTGCACTGTTTCCTTCTGGGGTTCTGATGGATGCACAGCACATCCACCCAACGAGGTATATACGATTATTATTCTTATTGTGAAGATGAGGAAACTGAGAAAAAGAAAAGTTAGGTTATGTGACCAAAGTCACTTGGCTAATAGTGAGCATTAAAAACCAGAAAGTTTGACTCTGGATGCTATACCCTTGAATAATGCAAGGGCGGATGGGTTGAGGATGGGGGGGGGGGGGGAATGGCCCAGAGCTTGACTTCCACCACAGAGAGCTTCTCTCTAAAGTCCCTTTGAGATCTAGCCTCCCTGTTAGTCCCTCCTGTCTATCAGCCCAGCCAGGGCCACTAAGTGTCAGCAGGAAGCCTGTAAGAGGTGATAGCATGGTGAGGTACAGGGAAAAGTAGATGACAAAGTTTGTTTCTGTAATTGAAAAAAACAAAACTAAACCCAAACAAGACAACCCTTAATTAATTAGACGAGCAGAAAATAGCTTCCCAGATGTGGCAGGAGCTGACAGCATCCTCCCAATGATTTCATTCAGTGGTGATGTTTTTGTCGATAGAACACGCTGCCTGGAACCACACACAGTGTCTTGTTCTGTCTCAGAACATTTTTTCCCCTCCTGAGTTGCACAGGCTCTGGTTGGGAGTGACAGAAACCAGCCTATAACTTCGCTGACCTACTTCCCGGCTGGCTCTCCAGCCAGCAGCCCACACATCATCCATTTTAACCAGCTTTTCAAGGTCAGGACTTTTCAATGCAGAGGCTGGGTTTTGCTTGACATAAAGCCAGGTACCATCAATAGTCGTGTTTACTAAATTTCCAGTGTTCCCTTTCTTTAGCTGAGTAAAAAAGTATGGGTTGGGTTCCTGTTTAGGACAGATAACAAATGCAGTGGCTTTGAGCCTAAATTGGCCACTTGGTCTGTGTACTTCAGGTGTTTAAAAAACAGGTTTCCCACTATTATGGAGAACCTGGGCCAGCCCAAATGCAAACAGTGAAGGATGTAGGCCATCCCAGTGGACTATCATACTCTTCTTTTTTTTTTGTGACGCAGACAAATGTATGCTCCACATAAACACAATGTCTTATTTTTCACTTCCGTGAAAGGATCATGTGAAACCAGCTCTTCCAAGAGAAAAAGAAATTGCTTTGTGTATCTATATTACTGTACTTTCATCTCCAAAGGCTTTGTGAGAAACTTCCAGCTGGAGCTACATTCTTTTCTGGTTTGATAAAGATAAATTGTATTCAGGGAGAGAGAAAGGGGAAACATTTTCTTACTTATTCTCTAAATAAAAAGTCAGGGGAATTGTGATTTCCCATCCCCTGAATTCATAGAGTTAGCCCCGCTTCCAAATGACCCCAAATTTTCTGTGCTGCTCAGCATACAGAAATGGTTCGATCCTAAGAGAAACTTCTTATATTTTGGGTCCTGGGAGTGCATCAGAGATCAAGAGGGCACATGTTTTCTCTACTAATGTCTGTTAATCATCAATACTCAGCTTCAGGCAGTATGGCGTAGTGGGTTGTGGTATAGGCTCTGGAGTTTCTGTGTCTTGGCTTTTACCCTTGCTAATTGTGTGACTTTGGTAAGTTACTTAAGTTTCTGAGCCTCAGTGTCTTTTTCTGTGGCATCCGAGATAATAATAGCTCTCCCATAAGATCTTGTGAGAGGTAAATGAAATAAAATATGAAAGGTGTTCAAAATAGTGCTTGGCCCATGATTAGCCTTTAATAAATGTTAAAAATTATTACTCACCACAAGAAGAACAGATAGATGGGAAGAAACCTCACCAAGTAAGTGTGTCTTCATGAGGATGTCTGTGTGCGGGATTGAGTTGCTGGGAGAGGAGACCCTGAACAAACAGGGAGCAAAGGAAGATTAGGTGGTAGGTTTCCTAAAAAGGCCGAGATCCAAATATCTCCAGGACCAATTGTCTTTCTCTGTGGTTATCAACACAAGAAAGAACACAGAAAACAAGAAGAGACAGACCAACATCCTCTTGAGCTGCTGTCCTTGCCTGGGCAGTGCCTTCTAGAGCTCTGAACAAAGTGCTTTGCTTACAGCAGAGCTATAAATATTGGCACTTGCGATCTCCTGAGGCTAGCCTGAAAGGGGTGTGGTGGGGTGACTCCTGATCGTCAGTCTGTCACAAAGATCTTTTGTCCCCATGAAGTCCTCTTTCACCGTGTCTGGAGTCAGTCATAGTCCAGAGAGCTGCTGGAATGGACCGAGCAGGCTGCATGTGCCCAGAGCCGCATAGTTTGGGGGCCAGATTATTTTTACCTTGACATTCTACTCCAAGGACATTGTGAATACAAGAGTTTTATGAGAACTATACCAAGCTTAATTGTTGTCTGTTGAAAATGTATTTTTCTTAAGCAATTCCATTAATTCAGTTTAATTCCTCGATCAATACTCTAGCTAGCACAGTAAATACTTTTAAAATATTTTTCTGTTTCTAATCAAATTGTTTTCATTTAGATCAGATTCAAAGGGATACAGAAAAGGGGAAAGGAAAAATGGATCAAGACAGGGAGACAGAGTGCAAGGAAGAAAGAAAGGAAGCAGTGAAACAAAGGAATATATAAAAACAGAACAATACAAAGACAGAAAAGTACCAAGATACAGACTTAGAGGAATTGGGGGATTTACAGAGGCAGTCATACATAGAGAGACAGAGAAACACAGAAAGGGAAATACACCATACACAGATGAAAAGAGAGAGAACACCAAAGAGAAAATATTCAGATATGCACACATGTGCACATACGGACTATCACAGAGCAAGGGAAACAGAGAGCACACGCACACACGTGCACACACCCCATAACCAAGACGACTTATAGCCATTCTGTGTACTGATGGCCAAATTTCTGAGTACAGCAGGATCAAAACACTGTTGGGATGAAACATTGGGATTGAACTATTTTCATGATGAAAATGGCAGAATTAAGATCACATACACACAATTCTTTACAGAGTACTTGAAAAACAGAAGTGATTAATTTTAACAAAATCTTCTTTTAGCCCAGATACTTGAAGAAGAAACCCTTTTCCTGGTTGGAGGAACACTTTTATGTGACCTCACACATTTTTTTTCCTACCAGGGGTGGGAGTATCCTGGTTCCAGAGCCTCCTCATCCAATGACATATCTTCATCCCCTTTCTGCTGTGCTCCTGAGAGTCAGGGAAGACAGACAAGATGTAACTATTATCCTTTCCCCTCTAGGAAGCTGGCTAACTTTGCAAGGATTGAAGGCATGGGGACTGGCACAACAATTCGGCAGAAGAACAGACAGAAATAAATTGTGACTGGGAGTGCCAAATACTGTGAGACTCATACCAAGCAGTGTTTTATATGGCTATTTCAAGATCTCAAAATCCTTATGGTTTCTTAAATCCCAAAGAAATGGTCCCACAGACACAGAGAATATAAACTAGATCTTTGAAATCCCCTTTGGTTATTTTGAGAAACTTATTTCTGTATAAGTGCTTTCTGATTGACAAAAGCTCGCTTTTGTACTCACAATCTCATCCAGTCAAGGTCTAGTCTGAAATCACCCTCAGAGAATATTGTGCAGTAACTTCCCCAAAGCCCCAATCCTCTCTATTTATGTATATAAGTCATTGTTTTTCTCTTCCAGAACTTTCCTTTGTACATAACCAAATCCTGATTTTGAGTGCCTATCACACATTGCTAAGCTATGATGTTGGAAGGCATTTAAAAAATTTAGAGCTTGTAAATTCCTTTAGCTTACTTTCAAGTCCCTGTCCTTTGGTAATTTATATGAAATTTCCCACTCTCTCCCAATCTCCTACTCCCTGATCCCTTTGGACACAGTTCATTAATTTCATTTCTCAAAGATACTTTGTTCCCTCAGCCTGGCTAATCTTCCACTGGGTATCACTTTTCTTCAGCACTTTACACAAACTCATTTAGAAATAGCTCATTGTGGAACAGTTGTCTGGGTGTGATGGGAAAATTGCTTCTGAAGTCAAGTTCTGTATGCATCACTCAGTCATTTAACAGTCGTTGATGAGTCCCTGATATAGGCCATGCACTGAGGATAAAAGGCCTGACCTTTGTGAATCCTCGCCCCCTCCCCATCAAGACCCCTGTGAATGAACTAGATTGGTCCTCACAGGCGGTTTAAGACTATACTGAAAGTAGAAACCATGAGAGCTGGTAGGCAAGACCAAGCCAGTACCTTTGGTGGGGAGTTGAGAGACCAGAAGAATACTCACATCTGTCAAGCTAACAGAACTAGAGGTGGGAGTAGAACCAAGCGTCAGTAACCAGACAAAGAGCAGATTAGGAAGGGTTTGGAGTGAGTTACTTTCAGGATGACTGCCATGGAGTATTGATAGTTCAGATTTATGGTCCCAAAGGTACTCAGTGTGTGGGTGTTTCAGGCTGGATTAAAGGTACATGATCTGGAGGGGATCTATCCCCATCTACCATCCCTTGGGCCTTCCATCAATATGGGCTGGAACAGGGCAGCCCCCATTTCCTTCAGTGAAAGAACAGAGCTATATTCTGGGATATTCACACTAAAGGCCTGATGAATGTGACTTCTCTTCTGGGTCACCTCCTTTGTATGGTTTCAGGTTTTGGAGCAGGAAAAGGTGTCTGTGATAATCTGGTGCTTCTTTTATTGCCTGATCTCTGGCTGCCTGTCTTGGGTTAGAAGCTGAGATGAGGAGATGTGGGGGAGAGCACAGGTGAAGACAGACCAGGAGAGCAGGGAGTGGTGGTAGATAAGGTATATGTGCACAGATGGTGGGGCTTGGGGCAAAACTCAGCGTGGTTATTTATATGCCTTACGATGAGTCTAAGGAATGCCTATGAGTTTTAGGGAGGGGCACGTGGTCAAGACTGAGATGTAGAGAAGGAGTGCATTGATAGGAGCAGGCAGAGGTTAGTGTAAGAGAAGTTTACTGTTTTGGTGAGTGCACCTACCATGGTCAGAATCACATTTTGGCCTTAGAAGGATGGGAGTTCCATTATAAAAATCTAAAATGATGATTTTTCAAGTTTTCAGGATGGAGAACGAGGGAACTTATTCCTGGGGGCGCTATATTGGTGAGAATTGTATGGGGTTAACATTGTGCCTGAGCCTCGGCGAGCTCTGTGCTTTTGCTCACTCCTCCCTCCCCTTGCCACTTCCAAGTTCTGTTGTGTCGGCCCACCCACATGGCACATGGAGCCAGATGTTTGGGATAGAGCTGGGTCTTTGGGAAGAAGAGACCCACTTACCCCCAATCCTTAGGGTATGACTAGACTGTCTCAAGTCGTACTAGACATAATTGGGCTTGGGCAGCCCCTGTTTTTCAACTAAATTATCTTAATTAATTCCCCCTGCAGTTGGACTGAGCTATTGTTTTCTGGGAGAGAAGTCCTTGGAGCAGGATGTTTTGCTGTTGCCTTGTCGGATGAGAAATCTGCTCAGCAGTTTGAATGTAGAGCATTAAAAATAATTCCATTTCACCTGAAGATCCAAAAGGAAGAAAGTGGACATTCTGACAGGCTAGTTGGTGCACAGATAACATTGTCATATATAACAGATGAAGGATGAGATGCTTTATCAGTAGAATGTGGCAGAAATGACAGTGCTGGGCCCAAACTTTAAATAGGTGAGGTATTTTCCCCTTTTGCATTTTGGGATTCCTGAGTTACCATATAATAAGAGAGAAGAGAAACCCAGCAACTAAAACTTAGATCTTTGCACAGGCCACCTGAGTCCAACCTTCTGGTCAACCTTGCCAATGGGCCAGATGAGGGAGTGAACCATCCTGAATGTTCCAGTCCAGTTGATACCTCAGGTGCCTAGAGATGTAGCCAAGATCACATAGAGCAGAAGTAGCACCTACCCAAGCCCAATCAATGCACAGAATCATGAGAGATGATAAAATAATTGTTGTTTTAAGCCACTAAGATTTGGGGTGGTATATTGTGAAGCCATAGTTAACAAAAACAAGAGACATATTCTTTACAGTTTTATTTATTACATAAATTGGCAGATTATGACTCATGGACCAAATCTGGCCCACAGCCTATTTTTGTAAATACATTTTTTTTATTGGAACATAGCCATGTCAATTTGTCTTAAGTATTTATTGCCCATGGCTGCTTTTGTACTGTAGTGGCAGAATTAAGTAGTTGCACCAGAGACCATAGAGTCTGCAAAGCCAAAAATATTTACTTTTAGATCCTTTATAGACAGTGTTTGGTTTTCTGGCCCATGATCTGTTACACTAATCTACAAAAAGGTGAAAGTTAAGCAGACTAATCTTTTAAAACAGTGTGCAAAACCTGGTGTGTAGAAACCAGTGGAGTATGGGAAATGGTTTGTGTCAGTATGGAAATAGTTTCTACTATTCCCTGAGCTATAATAAAGGTGGTTTTTTTCTACAACATACCCTTCTACTACTGTGGAGTGCCATTAGTAGGTCTGTCTGTGACAGGTTCTGTTACTGGTTAGCAACTCGCCCTTCTCCTCCTACTGCTCTGATGTACTTGGCCATGAGGCTTGCTTTGGTCAATGGGAGGTGAGCAAATGTGACACGCTCAGAGGTTTTACATTCACTTTGGTGGTTTGGTTTAATGCTTGATTCTGTGCTGCCTGCTATGAGAAGAAAACATGCTGTAGGTAGCTGTGGCTAATTTTGCCTGGGTCTCAGAATGAGCGGCACATGGAGCAGAAGGAAACATGACCTGCAGCCTTGATAGTAAACTGGCCTGAATCCAGCTGAGTGCAGCAGATCAAAGCCAGCCTTGTAGACCCATGAAAAATAAATAACTGTTTCTCTTTTCTTTTTCCCTGTGATCTACAGTAGCAGCCCTGTTGTTGTTGGTCACTGCAGCTTTTTGAGTTGTTTGTTCTTTAGCATCTTTGCAGCTATGGCTACCTCACAAAAAGCCCGAGAAGCGTAGAGAGAAAGGGAATTCTCAATACATTGGGATGCTGATAGCCCATACAGCATCTTTGAAAGAATTAGAAAAAGGTGACTCTCTGTCAAGATACTTTCTTCTTCACTTGTCAGAAAATTGTCGTATCATGGTTGTTATAACAAAGCACTTGGTTGCTGACATCAGACATAGTTATAGTCGATAAATGAAGCTGTGAGATCTATGATGTGGTCACCCAACCAGATGTGTCACCCGTGTTCAGTGCACAACATACACAGGCAAAAGGGATGACTATACTGGGAAAGAACTCAGTGAATCGGGTCCTCTTGAGTTAACCCTTGTCATCTTAGAGGCAGATCTAAGGACGGGTATCATTCAAGATATTAGCATGCTCCATAATATTATTTCTCAATGGCAGAGGTTGTAAGTTATTTTGCATATGTCTTTGCATTCCTTCCCGGATAAATTCTAATTTCCCTTCTTGCAGATGCTTACCAACATGGAATAGGGCAAAAGTAGTATCCTCAGAAAGGGAGAATAGCCCATTAAAAATGTGAAAATATTACCATGAGTACACTTGCTGCTTTCTTCCTTCAAGGCAAATGCAAGAACAAAGCTTTTCCTTTATTCTCTTTTTCTCTTTTATCCTCCTTTAGGGTAAGGAGGGATAAATTGGCCCTACTTGACTGGCCAGCCAGAGCTGAACTGAGTGCGATTGGATTGGTTTTCCAAGTGATTTATCTAAATGAGTTCAGGCTGAGGTGTGTAATTTTCCACACTGCTTCTGTTATCTAACTTAAGTCTGCTCATACTAAAGCCCTGGTGACCACACCATGTACAGTAATGGAAAAACCTAAGTTGTATGGTTAAGAAAAAAGACGTGCTTTGAATTCTGGCCCCTCAATTTATTAGTGACCCGAGTTTCAGTTTTCTCATTAAGATGGTGAAACTCATGCTTGCTTCAAAGGGTTGTTATGAGGATTAAATGAGATAATGGACAAGAATAATCTGGAAGAGTGAGTGACCTCGTAGGCATTTGCTGTTGGTATCCTTTTCATTTCTTCAGGTCGAAGGAAAAAATGCAAAGTGAAAAGCATATATCTTGGGTGTCTTTTCCTCTGTCTTCCTTTCTCATCTTTGGTGTCTTTTTACCCTCCATTTCCTCTGTCTTCTTTCTTGCTGCCATCCTGTGAGTGTACAGGTTTACTTGAAGTTGGAGAACTAAGTACATGGTTGTAGCATATGCGCTCTTGCTCAGTTGGATCCAGACTATCTCTGGCTTGTCTGCATCTCTGACTAGATAATAATTCCTTGAAGCCAGGGTCCATGAATCTCATCCACAGGGCCCAGCCAGCACTAAGCACATTATGGACAAGCAGTGATGCATCACTAAATTAATTGCATTGTTCCATAAGCGGAAGTGTCACTATCACAGTGTAATGATTCTTTCGTATGTTTCTTTAATAAATACTTATAGATTGTTCACTGTGTTCCTGAATTTTATAACTATGGGTAGAAATGGTGATATTGTTGGTGATTTGAGTTGGAAAGCAAATTATTCCTAATGTGTCTCTTCAAGCTTCTGCGCTAAAGATATCCTGGGAAAAAAAAAGAAGTATAAATTGTACATTAATGCTGGTATGAGACTGCTGCTAAGCTCTTAATCATCTTATTTTAAAATTTTGTGTTACTCAAAACTAACTTTTGAGAAATCTTATTGCTTGAATTTCCAATAAGTAAATGTTATATAAATTTGAATTTATAAAATGCAGTACCAGCATTATTTGGCTTTTTATTTGTTTTGTATGTATGTGGGGGATGCTGATAAGATTTAAGTTGAGAAAATAGCTCAGCAGCTGAGAAACCTACTCTAGAGCAGGGGCTGACAACCTTTTTCTGCAAAGGACCAGATGTTAAGTATTTTTGGTTTTGGAGGCCGTATGTTCTCTGTTGCAACTACTGAGCTAGGCTGTTGCATCATGACAACAGCTATAGACAATATGGTAACAAATGAGTGTGGCTGTGTTCCATTAAAACTATTTACAAAAAAAGGCAGTGAGCAGGGTTTGGTCCATGGGGTGTAGTTTGCCAGCCCCTGGTCTGGAGGAGAGAGGTGGGCTTTGTTATCCATAGACTTGAGCGGGTGACTATTTTCTCTCATGTTTAGTGTCTTCATCTGCAAAGAGGGCTAATAAAACCACCTGGCCAGGTACTGAGAGGGTTAAATAACAGAGGATATAGAAACACCTAACATGGCCATATTTTCTTTCTTGGTTTTCATTCCCAAATAGCCAGTGCTGCAATTTATTCTTCCCTTTTTATTGCACTGATCAAAACAGTTGAATTTCTTTGGTGCAGCTACTTGAGCTAGTCATTGCTATGATTTAATAGTCACACACACACACACACACACACACAAAGTGAATGAACACGTAACACTCCCAGGGGAGTTTGTGTCAGAAACAAGAATTTACTAGCTTTGCTGGCCCACGAGGGAGAAGACTCTGGAGCTGGGGCTGGGGCTCTGTTCTTGCTTACATACTTACTGTGGATGTTATTTCTTCGCCTTTGGTCACTAGCAGCTCGCCCTACCCCAGTTACTCAGTCCTTCAGGCAGTAACACATGAACTCGGATTTGCTTTGTGCCCGGTAGAGTCTGAACAGTACTCACCCGCCCTGTCTACAGAGCAGGGAGTTTTGCACCTCAGCCCCTCGGTGGGCATAATGGCGCTAAACGGAGAAAGAGCTTGAAATGATGTAACTAGAGCTTTGAAGGCAAAATGACCTGGGATTGAATTCTGACCCCTGTCCTAATAAGGGATGTGATCTTGGGCAAAATAATTTACTTTTTTGAGCTTTTATTTATTCATATTATAGAAGAGATTTCATATGGTTGAAATGAATCATATGAAACATGTAAAAAAATAGCTTAGACGAGGGGCCGGCATATGGAGACCCTTGTTTCTCATCACTGCCTAGCCCCAAAAGTTAGAATTGTATTTGTTACATCAATATTGTTGAATAAATAAATGATAATTGTTCTCATTATTATTTTTATCATGACACATGGAAACTTGCATAATAATCTCTATGATCAGCTCCATTTACTATAGTCTACGACCTCTTCCTTTTATATTACTATCATCACTAGAAAGAAATTATACGTGATTTTTATAAATGCCATGTCATTTTGAATCCCAGTTACCAATCTCAGAATTTTCAGACAGTCTGAAGCTGAGGGACTTAGGGGTCACTGAATTCTGAGGTTAAATGCCTCCTTCTTTCATTAGCTGGCAGTGTTTGAACTCTTAGAGTCTAAGTGAAATGAGGCTCATACAGTAGGACAATTGGGAGGATTAAGTACATAGTTGTGGATTAATAAATACTAAATAAATAAATATGTAATAAAAATGAATGGTCATATTCATTCTTATTCTCTTCTAGGCAAAACACAGAGATGAGGCTAACTCTGTGTTTGATACCCCAGAAACTCTCCTTCATCTTCCAAACTATGTCTCTTCTGGGTCATCAGAGTGCACCTCCCATCATTCCTACAGGTGAAGGGCTGTTGCCAACTAGAAGTGTGATCACTCTGGGATGGGTAAGTAGGGTGGATGAGGTGATGGTGGTCATTGTATCATGTGTTTAGGCCATTATTGCAAATTTGGAGGCTACAGAGACCAGACAGGAAACTTAAACTAGAGATGCAGGCTGGCTGCTCACTTCTAATTTCTGAAAATGTGTCACCCTCTGAGAGCTTCTTTTATTTTTCTACTTTTGATACAGATACGGACAGAGAGAAATATTTTCTTACTATAGTAGTTCTCAAAGGTGATCTGTGGACCCTTGGGCGTGCCTGAGATCCTTTTGGGATATCCATGAGGTCAAAACTCTTTCATAAAATATGAGACATTCCTTTTCTTTTTCTCTGTATTGATATTTACACCGATGATGCAAAAACAATGGTGACTGAAATCACGAATCAAGTCAGTGGCACCAAATCGTTCTAGTAGTCATAGTATTCTTCATTGCCGTGTATCTACATTAAAAAACAACAAAAACAAAAAACCAGTTTCACTTGAAAATGTCCTTGATGAAACAGTCAAAATTATTAGTATTATTAAATCTTAACCCTTATTGAGTACAGTAGTCCCTCTCTATATCGCGGTTCACTTATTGCAGCCTCACTGTATCGCGGGATTTTTAAAAATATTATATTTAATTATTGCGGATTTTTTGCTATATCACAGGACTTTGCGGTACTGTATACATATGTTGTTAAAGTTACATAGGTTTAAGAGTGTAGAATAAATGTAAGGTTCCTACTTTGCGGGGGTGTCTAGAACATAATACCTGCAATAAGTGAGGAAATACTGTACACATCTTATTAATATACCATGTGAAAGGATAGGAAATCCACGGAAAGTCCTGCACATTGAAGTATGGTGGCTGTCTTAAGGAAAAGCACTTGTGCAGTTGTTTTGAGTTGTAAGTTAAACTGGTCACCTTTTTATTTTATTTTTTCCCACGGAACACCATTTTTTCAAACGATGGTCATTCAAACTTGGGTATCTGGCAGATGTTTTCTTAAAAACAAATGAAGTTAACCTGTCACTTCAAGGAAAACAACGGTTAGAATTCATTGCCAATGATGAGGTTGGGAACTTTTAACCTACATTGTAATTTAAAATAACTTACATCCACCACTGTGAGTTTGATAGTAGGCTAATATTTTAAAGACTCTTATGATGTGATCACATTGAAAACAAATGAGATTTTTTTTGATGTTATACAATGAGATGCGTCAGCATTTGAAGATCTGCATAACTCGGTGAACCAATATTTTCCCAATGACCAATCCATAAAATCTTGCTTGTGGATCAAGTGTAAGACAGACCAGTGGATTTTAATGTAAGATTGTATGACTTCCTCGATATGGTTTCAGATTTCACATTACAACCAACCTTTAAAAAGTTACTACTTGCTGAGTTTGAGTGTAGTATCAAAGGATTATATGAAAAGGCTATGAAAACAGTTGTCTAGTTTCTAACTACTTATACTACTGTATCAAGCTCATCTTTTTTTTTTTAACCAAAACAACCTATCACAATGGACTGTATGCATAAACAGATATGAGAATCCAGATGCTTCTATTAAGTCAGACATTAAAGAAATTAAAAAAGATATAAAACAATGCCATTCTTCTCATAATCTTTTTTTAAAAGTAGTAATTTTGTATAAAAATGTATTACTGATGTTAAAATGAAATGCCTTTATATTTTAACACTATTTTAGTTTTAACTTTTAATATGGTAAATATTTATAGATAGAACACATACAAAGAGAAGCTCTTTGCTAAAAAGTATAAGAGAGTCCAAAGGCCAAAGATCCAAGGACCTCTACTCTACTATAAGAAGCCTGGCCAATATGGCTCATTGATTGGAGCATCATCCTGTAACTGAAGGGTTGTGGGTTCGATTCTTGGTCAGGCACATTCCTAGGTTGCTGGCTTGATGCCTGGTCTGGGTGCGTATGATCTCCAGTCTTGGTGTGAATGAGAGGCAACCAATTGTGGTTTCTCTCTCTCCCTTCTTTCTCTAAAAGCAATGAAAAAATGTCCTCAGGTGAGGATGATAAACAAAAAGTACAAGAGTTCAGGAATGATGATAAGTGGCAGTAAAGCTTGGCTTCGCGGTCAGGGTGTGCCGAGACAGTGGTGGGGCCTGTGCAGGCTGGTGTACGCTCTGCCTAAACAGCTCAGCTCTCCCTCAACATCTGCTGATGGCTGCTATGGGGGTGGGGAGGCAGGCCCACAGTTACTAGATGTTCTGGTTTTTAAGGAAAAGCCAGAATACCAGACTTTAATGTGAAATCTCTCAATGTTAATATTGGCAGTACATTCAAAATATTTTTCACATCAAAGAAAATCTACCTGGGGACTGGATGCTGCTTATGGGACACTTGGTGCAGCCTCTGGTTCAGGCTTATAGGTTGACAAAACTCTGTACTAGAGGGGAGCAATAGATGATAATAAAGATTTTATAATAGCAAGAATTTAAAAAATTAATAAGGATTTTAGAATTCTTTGCATATGATAAAAATTCTTTTAAAAATTCCACAAAGCACAAAGTGCTAGAAACTTACTAGAGAATTGTGTACTGTATGACAAATATTGTGTTCAATCCATTGGGGAGCCTGGAAGAAGAAGTGAGAGTCTTTTCTTTCTTCCTCTTAATTCTTTTTCTGAAAATGAGTGCTTTTTGTCTTTCCCCTTACTGTAGAGAAAACCGACTCCAGACAACATAATAGCTCTCTCTCTCTCTCTTTTTTAATGGTGTGGTTGAGTTCTTCTGTTCTGAATGGTTTACCTTCTTATAAATTGGCAAAAAAATAAAAAAAGGAAAAAAAAAAAAAAGAAAAAAAGGAAATAAAATAAAATAAAAGCAACAATGAATTCCTTAAAGTTCAGCAGCTTATAGCACCATTTGTAACAAAAGTGACAAACAACTCAAAAAAAGCACAATTGGAATATTTGTCAGGATTTTCTGAATAAAAATGCTTTTAATTTGATATAACAGACTAATTTTAAGAGCAAACCACTTTACATAAAATGTGCTTTTATGCACCTAAATTCAAATGATTCTGGATCTGTAAAGGGTATGAATAACAAGTATTGCGTTACATTTTCTTCAACATTTTTTATTTTCTGCTCACCTAAGACAAACAAACAGAAAACAAGCCCTTTCACAACCAAAGCACTAATTATTGTTTTACTCATGGCAACTTATGATAGCCTTTTAAAATTGAAAAATTTTTTCTTTAGCCCTGACATAATTTATCTTTTTCATTAGTGTGGATTAAAAACAAAACCAGTTTTTGAGTTTCATGCTAAAAGGAAAAGAAGTCGGGTGGCGTCAGATGCATGCATTTGATTTTTCCCTCTACTGTTCACACTAGCTGTGTGATAAGATTTTGAGCAAGTTCTGAAGCTCTATGAAACATATTTTTGTCCTTTTGCAGCATGGGAATGATGAGGCTGGTTATGAGATCTAAATGAGGTACTAGCACTCCCAACAGGGCCTGGCAGATGGGCATAACAATTATTTAATAAGAGCTAACCTTTATTGAGAGTTGATCACCGTGTATTGGGTATTGATCTAAACATTCTATATGAATTAACTGATTGAAAACAATGGCTTTACGAGAGAGGTGCTATAATTATTCCCAGAGGTTAAGTAATTTACCCAAGATTACACAGCTAGAAGGAGTCAGGATTTGAACCCTGGCAGTAGCAGCTTAATAAACTCTCACTTCTCCTTTTCTTCTGCTTCTCAGCCTCGGACACCCCCATTGGAAGGACACTGAATCTGTGAGGCGTAAACGTAGCAAAGGAAAGAGAGCTGGTGGGTGGAGCACCAAGGGTTGGTGCATTCACTTACATGAGACTCAAGCCGCATTATGATGATCACTTTGAGTTAAATGAACCTTTTGAAAATCGATTTTCAGGGGCCCACTTTAAGAAAAAGAATACAAAATTTGCTCAAAGTTGAACAGCTATTTAGAATGAGAGAAGAAATCATCTAATTTTCAAAAGCTGATAAGTATAACAAGCACTACAAAATCCAGAAAAAAAGTATTTTCATATGAAAATGATTTTATAATATCACTTTCCATAATGAGAATATAAAGATAATTCAGTTGGTTGGCATTTAAATAAATTATAAGTAGTGTAGGCAAGTTCTTTTGAACTTCAAAATTTGTTCTTGGTACTGTCATTAACATTCAGGTTGGTTGTCAGAGTTGAGAAAAGTGCTAGCGAGTTTCTCTTATAACTGAGCTGTTACAGATGATATACTCAGTTTGTGGCGCTGCTATGGGTTTTCCCCAATAGAGCCAGGAATTCTGATATATTTGTATCACATGTTTCTCATAAAAAAGAAAAAAAAAACCCCTCAATAGTGCATTTATAATTGTATATGCTGCATTATTGAGTGTATTTCCTCAATAGGAAAGAACTTCTGTTCTTATTAAGCATTAATAAGAACCAAATCTTTTACTTACAGTTTTAAACCTCTGATGATTGGAAGAATTTTCCACAGACTCACTTCTGGTTCCACACAGTTCAAATTATGTTTCTCCTTCAGTACCCACATACTTCCACGCTGGGTGCCATATGACCTGCGAACATCTCGATATGAGCTCTGGCCCTGGTCCTGGTGCCAGAAGAGTTGGCACAGTGGGTGGTAGGGGTGTTTCTAAAAGCTGTTCCTATGCTGGGGCAGCTAATACCTTCGCTATGCCCAGACATGACTGTGTGCCCCTCCAAAGCATCCCATTGAACTCATACTAAATGGGCTCCCACTCAACTTCTTTGCTAGATCTCTAAAACAACTGTGGTCTCTCCAGAAACACCTATAACAGGGGGGACAGCCTCGTGGAGAATAAGTTAGAAAAATTAAAATATTTTACTTTTACAAATTTTGCAAAAATGGTCAATCATATAAACTATTGGTAGGAATCCTCAACTGAGCTTTGTGGTACACTCACCAGGTAATTGGAGAAAGCTCATATCACGGAATGGTAGAGAACAGCTTGAGAATACACATTATCTTAAAAATGACTTTGATTAGTGCTAGCTAATTACCTAATTTAATAGGTTTAAAAAATAAAGAGCAAAAAATTTAACACAATCTAGTAATTAATCCCGAGGTTATGGTCCCATAATCACAAGCATTGAACTCACTATAAGGCAGCCTCAATTTTAAAGACCATTTGCAAAAGCAATAGAAGTTACATTAAGAGAATTGCAATGAATGAAAAAAATAAAACAAAAACCAAACCAAACCTGTTCTGTTATGAACCTTGGTACTTGTGTACATTGTCAGTGCAAAATTGAACCGTTCAATTTCTTACACAGCTTAGGATAGAAATGAAGACAGTTCCTCTGGAAAACTGTGCAGCACAATGGCATTGCTGTGTAAGTTATTTGTGAACATTTAGCACAGTTGTTTCAAGAAGCCTGAGAATAGAAGAAGCACTATGTTCATGTGTTATTTTATGTAATATATCTTAAAGACAAGGCCACCTATGCAAGCATATCTCAAGCCTCTGCTTGCATCATATCCACTTATGTGCCATTGGCCAAAGCAAGTCACATGGCTGAGCCCAAAGTCAAGGGGCAGAAATGCACCTTCCATTCACCTTGAGGTGCCAGCAAGCCTTATGACCAAGCCTTACATCAATGGGCAATGACATATTCCCTTCTCATTGAAGTGAAGGAGAGGATGTGAATAGGTATTGAATTAGTTTCCGGTGGCTGCTCTAACAAATTACTGTAAACTGGGTGGCTTTCTATTCTCACAATTATGGAGGACAGAAGTTCAAAATGTATAATACTACTAGGAACTGTTAGGGTGTGCTGCCTTGAGAGGCTCTAGAGAAGAAGCCATTCCTTGTTTCATCCAGCTTCTGGTGGCTGCTGGCATTCCTTGGCTTATGGCTGTATCACTCCAATCTTCAAGGTCAGTTTCTTCAAATCTCTGTGCTCCTTCATCACGTCCCCTTTGCTACACATGTGCCAAATCTCCCTTGGCCTCTGTTTTATAATAATACTTTTGAGAGCATGTAAGGCGCACCCCGATAATCCAGATAATCGTCCACATTTCAAGATCCTTAATCACAGCTGCAAAATCTTCACTGTATAAAATAACATTTACAATTTTTAGGGATTTGGATATCATTGTTGGCCATGATTCTGCCTATTACAACCACAGTTCCTAAAAATGTATATATTCATGTTGACCTAGAATTTTAAAACATCTTTTATTGGGAAATAGTGAATTGCTCTGTATTTGGAGTGACTATATTTGGTAATTTAATTGGTTTTATGGGACTAGAAAGACTGGGAATTAGGGCTGCCACTCCCATTTAGGTGTTCTCATGTATAATCTGCTGTTTTAGGTAGCTCAGGTTGCTATAACAAAATACCATAGACTGGGGGTTGTAAAGAACACAAATTAATTTTTCACAAGTCTGGAGGTTGGTAAGTCCAAGATCAAAATGCTGGCCATTTGGGTTTCTGGTGAGGGAGGGCACTCTGGTCTCTTCCTCTTATGAAGGCACTGATCCCAGATGGGGATTGCTCACTCATAATCTCATCTAAACTTCCCAAGAGCCCCACCACTAAAGACTATTATGTTGGGGATAAGGGCTTCTACACGAATTTGGGGGCCATAAACATTCAATCCATAGCACCTGGACTGGCTCACTAATGAACATACCCAGTTGCCTTTAAGTCCCTGCTCCCTTTACCATTGACATTCCTTTTCTGAAAATATATAGAAAGAAGGACAATGAGAGACTGATTTAAAAAAACCAGAATTATTTTCTGGAGGGTGGGCCCTTGTAGTACAGGCTTCCCCCACTAGGTGAGTGTTCTAAGAACCCATTTGTGTCAATGTAGCATCTGGTGGTGTTGTGAGAGGCTGAGTTTGGCTTCAGTAAAATTTTTTTTGGAAGGCTCTTTCAAGGCCTTTGTCCATTTCATGATGGGTAATTTATGAGTGCACCATGCCACACTGAGTGTTCAGCAGTTTTGACAAAAAATGGCATGACTCCCATGCCCCACCCTCCCTATTCAACTGGTCTCACCCTGAGTGACTGTTTTTTTGTTTTCCTGGATGAAAGAAGTCTTCAAAGGGAAACGTTTTGCCAATGTAGAAGAAGTGAAACAAAAAATGGTAGAAGCACTACAAGGCATCAAAATTAACAAGTTCAAAAATGTTTTGAGCAGTGGAAAAAAGTCTTGACAGGTGTATTGCATCAAATGGAGGGTATTTTGAAGGTTTAACATGTAAGAATAAATACACTTTTTTTAGAAACAAATTCTTTTTTCTGGGGTCCCCACTTGTAGTTATGTGGGGCTACCAGATATAGGGTACAGACAAAGAGGCAATAAAAATCTGTATGTATTTTATTGGTGTTCAGGCCAGAATCCTCCTAGGACATCTCTTTCTAGGGGAGGAGGCTGACTGACACATGGGGCATGATAAGCATGCTGGTAGTTTTCTAAGAGGAGACCCTAGAACTAGAGTCCAGGTACCACTCTTCCTGCCTCTATGATGTCTGGATGAAGAATGCATGGGAATGTCTCCAAAAGAAATAGGCTTTTGTGATTGATACCATAAAGATTTTGGAGTCTTGCTTTGGAGGAGAGGATATTGTGTAACCTAAGAGGATGAATCTGTACTTCTTTAAATATAAAGGAATCTTAGGGGTAGAAAGAATAGGGAAATATAATCCAGTTGCTTAATTTTATAAATGAAATAACTGAAGCTCCAATTGATTAATCTTTGCCAAAGTCATATAATTAGCACCAGAGCAGGGACCAGAACCCAGTCTTCTGAGACCAGGCTCAGTGGTGTCCCCATTATAATAACCCAATATATGCTCTTTGATTGGGCATCTGGGCTTACCAAGATTTCTCTCTCTCTGGCCAGCTTGGGATACATGGGTATTGTTCCCCTATGGGCTATGGTTGTACAGCATTGCCAGGCCTCCCTGACCATGAGTGGTGCAGAGATTCTTCTTCCCATGCATGTGAAATCTGCAACAGTGACGCACGGAGAATGGCAGTTTATGGAACTGAGTCACCTTGAGACCACGCTGTAGAAAAAAGGCAGCACATTAGAGCAGTGTGGAGTCTTGGCTCTACTGCTTATTAGTTTTGTGATGTTAGGCAAGTTATTCAACTTCTCTTTCCCCAGTTTCCTCCTCTTTAGAATGAAGATAGTAGAACCTACCCCATGACATTGTTTTGAAGACTAAACAAGAAAGCACCTTTAAAATATGTAGAACAGTGTCAGACACAAGTAAATATTTAACATATATTAGTTATTTATCTCCTACCAAGTACCAACAGAGAAGGAAAACTCTGACTCCAAAAAACCTCCGCTGCCTTGCGGCATACCTCTTCAGGGGAAAGGCTAGGGGAGTAAACCCCGACAGAAAATCCGGAGCCGGAGTCCCTAAGGCGGTTTGACGTTGTAGTCAACACCGGCAACTCCTGCGGCGCACCTGAAGCCAAGCTGTATTGACTCCGTCTTTCCCTTGGACCCTTCAGCTGCGAAGAGAGGGGGGGTCTGCTGCTTGGGCAACAGCAGACCCTCCATATCACCCTGCCCAGGCTCTGTAGCTTCAGCTTCACTGGAGAGGACACTCCAGCGTCATCACAAGATGTCGATTTAACACGGGAGGAGACAGATACCGTGTCACTCCCGAGTCGGACTGCACAGCCATTCTCGGCGGTGCAGATAGACTCTTAAGAAGCTACACCATCGTCTCTCGAGACGGACGGCTGCCGACGACGACGACGACGACCAAGTACCAAGAAATCTTTTCTTTAAAAATCACTAGTGTAGCCCCAGCTGGAAAGTATGAAAATATTGTCAACTGTACTAAAAACTGTTTTGGGCCCTGGCTGGTTTGGCTCAGTGGATTGAGCGTCGGCCTGCGAGCTAAGTGTCGCTGGTTCGATCTTCCAGTCAGGGCACATCAGAGAAGGAAAACTCTGATTCCAAAAAACCTCCGCTGCCTTGCGGCATACCTCTTCAGGGGAAAGGCTAAGGGAGTAAACCCCGACAGAAAATCCGGAGCCGGAGTCCCTAAGGCGGTTTGACGTTGTGGTCAACACCGGCAACTCCTGCGGCGCACCTGAAGCCAAGCTGTATTGACTCCGTCTTTCCCTTGGACCCTTCAGCTGCGAAGAGAGGGGGGTCTGCTGCATGGGCAACAGCAGACCCTCCATATCACCCTGCCCAGGCTCTGTAGCTTCAGCTTCACTGGAGAGGACACTCCAGCGTCATCACAAGATGTTGATTCAACACGGGAGGAGACAGATACCGTGTCACTCCCGAGTCGGACTGCACAACCATTCTCGGCGGTGCAGATAGACTCTTAAGAAGCTACACCATCGTCTCTCGAGACGGACGGCTGCCGACGACCAAGGACCAGGACATACCCTGGCTCCTTTGCTCTCTGAATCCTGGTCATTCAAATCTCCTGTTGATTCTGGGTGATAACCTGGGATCCTTCCAATGAGGATCCTGCCCTCTTTTAGTTAAGCAAGTCAAAGTCAGCTTCTGTTTCTCAGAACAAAGGTAACTTTAAAAATATTCATGTTCATGCATAACGGCTCATACATATTAGAGAAATTAAGTTTAATGCGATGACTCTCAGATGTGTGTGTGTGTTTCTGTCCTGCTGGTATAAAACGAGAGCACATGTTTTCTTTGACAAAAAAATTAAAAATCAATATTTGAGGGAAGCAGTCCTAAGAAGGAATGCGTACTGACAGTACTTCACATCTGCGAATGGATGTTAAGTCACTGAGATACATATAAAGTGGGGATGTACAAATTGATCCAGACAATGATGTGCAGTGAAATGGATCATCATTAATATATTCAAGAGCTGATTATCAATGCTTAAATTGCCAAAATATTGAATTAAGCAAATTTATATGCCAATAGTAGTAGAAAAAATTGTTGCATTCCACCATATTTATTTGCTTAGACAGATCTTAATATATATATATAATATGCAGCTATAAATAAAATCCAGCTATTACATTTAGGAGAGAAAAATCATTTAAAAAAATTTTTTGGTTTTTCAATTACAGTTGTCCCCTTTTCCCCCAATGTCTCTCCCCCACCCAACCCACCCCCTCTCCCACAATCATATCCCTCCCCGTTGTCCATGTCCATGAGTCATTTATACATTTTCTTTGACTAAACCCTCCCCTTACTTATCCCCCTTCTCTCCCTCTCCTCTCCCCGCTATTGACTACTATTCTGCTCTTTGTTCTATTTAGTTCTTTTGTTTGTGTTGTTCTTTAGTTTCCTGTATTAGGTGATATCATATGGTGAGAAAAATCATTTTGATAGCCTATGTTCCATAATATTAAGGAGAGTGATTCCTAATATTATGCACTAAATATACACTTGTTTAACAGCTTGCTGTCTTTGTACTTTACATAAGTTAGATGTATAGCAGCAAGTTCAATTAATTCTGCAGAATTAAAATAGCCATTTCTAAAAGCAACTTCAGGACATTTCTGTGTGATTCTATAAGCTGCCTTCATGCCATTCAACGAATGTAATAAAGATGCTGGTAAAAATAGCCTTTGCATTGAATTTGGAGTGGAAAATATTGTAGAATAAGTGGGGATATTAATAAGTACTAAATCTCCAAATGAATTGCTAAGTCCATTAAGAGTTTTAATGCATTTGAAGCTCATAACTCCAGGCGATTCCCTGTGTAAGTTACACTGGCAAATATTTATTTTGAGAAATGCTCAGTCATCTATTTTACAAGTTGATTTTCTTTACACCTGAAACTTTCCATAAGAAAGGTGTTAGCATTAAAATAGACTTTATTTTTTAGGAACGGTTGAGCCTGTCTGCTTTAGGGTTGGGAATGTGCACATGAAGAATTTTGACTCTTTATACTGGAAGGAACCTGAGAGAATATCTTATCTAGTCCTTCACTTATAGATTGTAAATTGAGGTCCAGAGTGGTGAAGTACCTGTGTAAGATCACACAGGAATTTGGCAGAGCCAGGGACATGCCCAGTCCCAGTCTAAGGCTCCTTCTACCACATCCACCTTAACTCTCACTTTACACATGAAGAGGCTAAACTCTGAAGAAGTTAAGTGACTTACTAAGAAGGTCAAATGGCTAGTTAATGGCTGATGGTGACCAGCAGGCCTCTTGATGCGTGTCTGCTGGTTTTGATTCATTTTTAAAGATATGTCCTGTGATTTAAAGATTACTTCTCCTGTGTCCATCCAGGTATTTGAAGTTTTTTTAAAAAAAAAATCTTAATAACAAGGAAACTCTTCTTGTTCATCAATAGACATTAGGCTAAAAATGAAAATAACCTTGGGAAAGGTATTGGTTCAGATTTGTGCCAAAGTACCCTGGATTTGTCCAGGCCTGCCAGGCAATGGGTATACACAAGATTCCAGAAACATTGGGACCCCCTGTTTTTCTGGCTCATGGCTCCCACTGGCATAGGCAGAAGCAGATGGGGAGTTGTAGTTTAGGCCCTGCTAAAATACCTGGCCGCACAGGGATGTAAGTGATGATCAGGAACAGGTGCACTGGAATCAAACTTTTCCTGTTATACCATTTTCCCTTTAGATAGTCCCGACATGCATCCAGAGGAGTTTCGACAACCTGGCAACTGCTTTGTATATCGTCGTCGTCGGCAGCCGTCCGTCTCGAGAGACGATGGCATAGCTTCTCGAGAGTCTATCTGCACCGCCGAGAATGGCTGTGCAGTCCGATTCGGGAGTGACAATCCCTGCCGCACTTGGTACAGGTGAAGGCAGATGGCTGTTGTTGCTGCTGCTGACGTGCTTCCGCCTCGATCTTTTCTGGACCGCCTCCTCGTTGCGCGCAGCCTCCGCGCGTGACGTACCTTGCCTGACCGCGAGCCTCCAGGCTAGGCGGTCGTCTGCTTGAACTTCCCATGTGTTGAGATTGATGGAGCATTGTGTCATGTCCTTTTTGCAGATGTCTTTGAACCGCAGTTTTGGGCGTCCTGTCATCCTCTTGCCTTCTGCTAGCTCGCCGTAGAGGAGGTCTTTGGGGATACGGCCTGCATCCATTCTTTGACATGGCCGAGCCACCTGAGGCGTCTCTCGCTAAGAACGGCATGCAAACTGCTCATATTGGCTCGCTTCAGCACCTCGGTGTTGGGGACCTTATCCTGCCAGGTGACATGCAGGACGCGTCGCAGGCACCTCATGTGGAAGCTGTTGAGTTTCCTTTCGTGCCTTGCGTAGGTGGTCCACGTCTCGCTGCCATAGAGGAGAGTGCTGAGTACGCAGGCTTGGTAGATGTGCAGTCTGGTTTTCTCAGTGAGGCTGGAATTGTTCCACGCTCGCCGGTTCAGTCTGGCCATAACTGTGGCTGCCCTGGCGATTCTCCGGTTGACCTCCAAGTCGACTGACAGAGAGCTCGAGATGGTGGACCCGAGGTAAGTGAAGTCGTTGACAACCTCCAGGGTGTATCCGTCGATGGTGATGCATGGGGGAGTCCCCGTGCCTTGAGCCATAACATTCGTCTTCGTCAGGCTGATGGCTAGTCCGAACTCCTTGCATGCGTGGGAAAGGCAAGTGACTAGCTGCTGGAGTCCCTCTTCGGAGTGTGATGTCAAAGCTGCGTCGTCGGCGAAGAGCATCTCACGGATGAGCACCTCTTTGACTTTGGTCTTGGCTCGTAGACGGGCCAGGTTGTAGAGCTTGCCATCGGATCTGGTGTGAATGAAGACACCCTCGCTGCAGTCCTTAAAGGCGCATTGGAGGAGCATGGAGAAGAAGATTCCGAACAGTGTAGGCGCGAGGACGCAGCCCTGCTTTACTCCGCTGCTGACTGGGAAGGCCTCAGAGGTTGCGCCGTTGTAGGACACCATGCTGTGCATGTTGTCGTGAAAGGACATGACCACAGCAAGCAGATGTGGTGGACAGCCAATCTTCCGTAGCAAGCTGAAGAGTCCGCTTCGACTGACCAGATCAAACGCCTTCGTGACGTCAATAAAGGCGAGGTAGAGTGGTTTATGCTGCTCGTGACACTTCTCCTGCAGCTGGCGTAGGGAGAAGATCATGTCCACTGTTGATCGGCCAGCTCTGAAGCCACACTGGGACTCTGGGTAGACGCGGGAAGCAAGGGTCTGCAGGCGGGCAAGAGCGACCCGGGCGAATACTTTGCCGACGACGCTGAGGAGAGAGATGCCCCGGTAGTTGTTGCAGTCGCTGCGGTCTCCTTTGTTCTTGTACATGGTGATAATGTTGGCGTCTCTCATATCCTGGGGGATGTAACCCTCCTTCCAGCAGCGACAGAGTAGATGGTGGAGCGGCTGTAGCAGGACTGGTTTCCTGCTCTTTAGGATTTCTGGAGGGATTCCGTCGCTTCCTGGTGCTTTCCCGCAAGCGAGGCGGTCGATGGCTTTGCCGAGCTCTGCCGCAGTAGGTGGGGTGTCTAGCTCCTCCATGACTGGTAGGTCTGGGATGGCTTTAAGAGCAGTGTCTGTTACGGTGTTCTTCGTTGCGTACAGCTCGAGGTAGTGCTCGGTCCACCGCCGCATTTGCTGTTCCTGGTCAGTGATGACCTCACCTGTCTTGGACTTAAGGGGGGCGATCTTGGAGGGGATTGGGCCTGTTGCCTTCTTGATACCCTCATACATTCCTCGTGCGTTGCCTATATCGGCGGCTTCCTGAATGCTTCTGCACAGGTTTAGCCAATAGGTGTTGGCACAGTGGCGGGCGGTCTTCTGGACTTTGTTCCTGGCAGCCCGTAGAGCTTGAAGTGTACTGGGAGTGGGCGTGGCCTTGTAAGCCAGTAGGGCCTTCCTCTTAGCCTCGATCACGGGTTCCATTTCTTCCCAGTGAGCCTCGTACCAGTCAGCGTTCTTCCGCTCTTTCTTCCCGTAAGCAATAATGGCGGAGTTGTATATGGCGTCGGGGAGATGTGGCCAATTGGATTCGATAATGTCATCTGCCGCCACTCCCTCGCCGAGTGCATCTTCCATCTTGTTGATGAATTGCTGGGTCTTAACTGGGTTGCTGGCACAACTGGTGTTGATGCGTGGGTGACTCTTCATCTTGGAGTGGTGCAACCTCTTCGGCATTATGCGCACCTTGCTTACCACGAGGGCATGGTCCGTGTCGCAGTCTGCACTGTGGTAGCTGCGGGTGAGGAGGGTGCTGCCAATATCCGTTCTTCTGGTGATGACGAGGTCAAGCTGGTGCCAATGACAGGAGCGGGGGTGCCTCCATGACACCTGGTGGATCTCTTTGCACTTGAAGAATGTGTTTGTCACACACAGGCCGTGGTGACACAAAAGCTCAAGCAGTCGCTGACCATTCTCATTGATCTTTCCTCTCCCAAAGTTTCCAAGGCAGGTGGGCCAGGCCATGTGGTCGGCTCCTACTCTTGCGTTGAAGTCTCCAAGGAGATAGAGAGCGTTACTTCTGGGAATCTTGGATAACGCTTCGTCCAGTGCATGGTAGAACTGTTCTTTCTCTTCGGTGGTGGCGCAGAGGGTTGGGGCATATGCGCTAAGAATGCTGACTGGGCCGAAAGTTGTTGACAATCGGAGGGTAAGTAATCTCTCTGTGCCTCCTGTGGGTGGCTCTATGGAGTTAACAAGCGTGTTCTTCACAGCGAACCCAACACCGTGCTGTCTTGGTTGGTCCGGAGACTTCCCTTGCCAGTAGAAGGTGTAGTTGGTTTCTCTGATAGTTCCGTTGTCGGCCAACCGGGTCTCCTGTAGAGCCGCAATGTCGATGTTTAGTCGTGCCAGTTCCCTATCGATGACAGCGGTTTTCCTGGCACCCTTGATCCACGGAAGGTCTGCAGTAAGTCCGGGGCACATGGTCCTGATGTTCCAGCTAGCGAGGCGAAGAGCCGGAGGCTTCTTTCTTGTTGTTTGCTTGGAATTAACTGGTGCGGGTGTTTTGTGGCCCACTTTTCGAGAGGCGCCTCTCTGATCCCCACGCACCCAGTGGGGCAGGCGAGCCATGGCGAGACGGTAGCTGTCCAGTGAGGTGCGATGACCTCTCCCACCGTCAGAGGAGACCCCTGGCGCTCGTTTCCTTCGCCAATCGGATGAGCTTATAACCGGTATCTGTCTCCTCCCGTGTTGAGTCGACATCTTGCGATGACGCTGGAGTGTCCTCTCAAGTGAAACTGAAGCTACAGAGCCTGGGCAGGGTGATATGGAGGGTCTGCTGTTGCCCATGCAGCAGACCCCCCCTCTCTTCGCAGCTGAAGGGTCCAAGGGAAAGACAAAGTCAATACAGCTTGGCTTCAGGTGCGCCGCAGGAGTTGCCGGTGTTGACTACAATGTCAAACCGCCTTAGGGACTCCGACTCCGGATTTTCTGTCGGGGTTTACTCCCTTAGCCTTTCCCCTGAAGAGGTATGCCGCAAGGCAGCGGAGGTTTTTTGGAGTCAGAGTTTTCCTTCTCTGATTTTAGAGATGTCCTTCCTCTTTCCTCCTTTACAGTCTTGAGGGCAGCATTTACAGGCTAAAATAGAAAACTGGCAGTGTATCCTTCTAAGCAGATACTACCAATACCCTGCTTGGGTATACTCACCCAACAATAAACATCTCTTAAATGTCCTCCAAGTGCCATGCCTCGAATTAGTAAATGGCAGTGCAATGGCAGCCAAACATTTGGATCAGTTTCACTAAGTAAACCACCAACACAAGTAGGTTTTTAAAACAATAGAATAGTGTCTCATTTTATTAAAAATAATAACTATTTTTAAGCAACTTACCAGCAACACTGAATAAAAACCTGGCTGTGTTTCCCACTGTTTCAACTGCTCCTCAGCTGGCTTTAACACAGCAGTATCCTGACTGGTGGCCTGAGTTAAGACTTGAAGAACAACAGTGCTGGCACTATTGAGATCCATGGAAACCAATTGGCTCAGTCCGAATAGCCCGGCTCTCCAGCTTCCACTGTCCAACACGAAGTGGCGTCGGTTGGTCCCGCGCCCCACGCTTGCAAGTCCACGCGCCGCCGTCCACTGATGCCGAAAGCGGCTTCTAGGAACGCGCCATGTTCTGAGTCGCAGCTCTAAACGATGCGGACGCTAGAATATCGCGTCACAGACATCCACAGCAATAAAAAAGATCAAAATACTGATACACAAAACAACACAAATGAATCTCAAAAAGCATTATGCTAAGTGAAAGAAGCAAAGCATAAAAGTCTACATGAAGTTCTAGAAAATGCAAAATTATAGAGACAGAAAGTAGATCACTGGTTGCCTTGGGCTATGGGTCTAGAGGAAAGGATGATACAACAAGACACAGGATAATTTGTATAACCCTTTTGATTATTACTCTCAATGACTAGTTTTTCTTTGTCTATGAAATGTATCATCCCTCTCCTACAATTTATTCACGCGACAAATTTTCAATGAGCTCCTCTCTACTCTGTTCCAGAAACTGGGGAAACTAATGAATAGACAGATGTGGTTCCTGGCCTAATGGAGCTTATAGTCTGGAGGGAGACACAGGCAATAAGTAAACTGACAAATACGCCAAAAGTTTACAGATTATTATGTGTTAGTAGAAAGTATACAGGGGCTATAAAGAAAATAATGGGTCGTGAGAACAAGCTTAGTTATGTAGGATGGTCAAGGTAGTAGATGATGAGAGAGTGGTATGACTGGCTGATGTGGGATTCCAAAAGTCTGGGTCCTTGACTCAATTTGAGACAACTCTCAAGGTTTAGAAGAGGTGTCTGTCCAGCCCCACATTCCTTGTTCTTTTTACAGACTTATCTCCTTTAGGCACAATTCAATTAACCTTCAGCATATTACTCTCCATTTTAGAGATTATTTCTAGGAAACACAATCTAGTATAGTTGTCCTGGGTGTGGTCCTAGAAAACTGATTCTAAAATGGGATTTTGGATATGAATCACCACTGAGTGACAGTTTGCACTGTCCAGCACGGTGGGGTCTCCTCTAGCATCCTGAGGCTGCAGTTGTTGAAATTTTAATTACTGGTGAACTGGGATGGGTTACTAGTGAAAGAGAAGCTGATCCTGTACTGCTGACTATTGAGAGGTGTGAAGAAAATGGTCACTTTAAGAACTATGAAATTGGGTGGCTGCTGCTGAGTGCCATTAATTTCTTGAAAGAGCATAGTGACAGGCTCAGGTGGTTAATTACCATTTCAAGGCAAAAATGTGAAAACTAGAGGGACTCTTTGACAGTGTTCAAGGAAACAAATCTCTTAAAACTGGAGGCAGAGGGAGTGGAGAACTTATTTGTAAGAGTGGCAGAGCTTCAGAGGGGGTTGAATTCTCAGCCTTGGGAAGTCTCCTATGCCAACATTGAGGACTTAACAGGGAAGAAGAGGGACCTGTCACTTGTCATAGAGATATCTGGGTAGATACATTTGCAAACTTTGAAATTCCAGTTCTTCCAAAGCTGCTTGACCTGCAGAAGTGACCCACTTACCTTGTTGGAAAGTAAGTTATGTAACAACTTCCATTGCTTGAAGATCATGCAGAGGGCTCAAATGAGGCAGATGATTTACAGGATAATGCTTGCTCTTTCAGGATCTGTTTTCCTCTCCCCCTTTTACGACTCTATCAATAACAAGGGTCAAGTTCATTACTTCCAGGCTGGGAAGAGCTAGATTGGCTAAAAGAAGAGAGGAGCTGTAGGACCTAGTCCATATGTGCCAGCAGCAGCTGGTAGAGGTGCAGAGGACTGGATCCCGAGGGATGGGTGGAACATAAGTTTACCAATATGAAATTCTGTGATGCATAATTTAACATACTGGCAAGGATTCCAGGTGATGGTACTAATATATAGCTCAGCTCTCAGAGGTTGGCCAAAGTAAAGTTCTATTTACTAAGTGAAGTAGATGATGTGATCATGTAAGAAGAAATAAAAATGGTCAGAGGACTGGACACGTCGTAGCAGATATACTATATAAGACTGGAAAATTCACCAGCTAATTAAGTTCCATAGGAGACCCCAGAGGGGGAGCAGCACTGATAATCCCAGCGGGTACTGGCTCTTGTAGTCCAGGAAGGATGGTAGAAGTGCTTTTAAATAACAGGGCTTGGTCAGAGGCTTGGAAGGAAAAATACGGAACGATCAGGGACCAGGAGGTCTAGATGGATCTGTAGGAATGGACATGGATTTTGATTGTATGTAAATGGCCATGAGTATCGACCATAGATGAAGCAAACAAAGTAAACAATAAAGTAAAATGATTCATTCGGGTGACATCAGCCTACCTCTGTCGTGAGTCATCTCAGTGCTACCAAAATGGGGGAATAAAAGGGTAACCACAGTGTCAGGGTCAAGGTGATTCATGGACCCAACAGTATGGGCTCCCACTCACCAAGGTTGATCTAACTACTTCCACTGCCAAATATCCAAGAACCTAGCAACAGACCAGTGCTGAACCCCTAATATAGCACCATCTGCTGAGGAGACCAATCAGCCCCTTTGTGACAAGTTGACTATACTGGACACGTTCTACCCTGAATGAGACAACAAATCATCTTGTCTAAAGTCGACACATACTCCAGTTATGAGTTTGTCTTTCCTGCTTGCAGGCCTTCAGCAAGCATTACTACCTGATCACTTACGGAGAATTTAATCTGTTGACATGAGACCCTATATAGCATTGCCTTTGACAAAGCGACCCACTTTACAGTCAAAGGAGATGTAGCAGTGGGCACATGGCCTTTGATTTTATGATTTACTGCATGACCTAGAAGCCACATGACCTAGAATGGTCTATTATAGAAGTCACTTAGATGCCAGCTTAAAGATGAGGGACTACAAAACTCCTGGCCAAGATGGAGGCCTAGACTGACATGCTCTGTCTCCCTCCACAACTAAGAAGGAATATAGCTACCGCAAAACCAGAAATAACCAGAAGTTCCAGAAAATAAAGCTACATGGAAGTCCAATGTATGAAGTTATAAACAAGTGGTGCTCATCCGGATGGGTAGGAGGGGCGAAGCCGGGGTGGAGAAGCCAAGTGGTGTGGTGGTGGCAGCTGCAGTGATGGGTGGTGGGACTGCGGTAAGCACAGACGCCCGTATTTAAGGGGAGGTGAGAAGTGCCTGGGAGCACCCCTAGCTGCAGCCCAGACCCGTCAGCTCGCAATTCCAACACTGGGGAAGGCAGACCCCCATTACCCCGGACTGTGAGTCCCAGAGGGTGTGGGGATGGAGGAGGAGGCTCCCGGTCTCTCAGTGGAGAGTGAATGGCAGAAATCCATCTTGGACCCCCACCCCCATACAAAGTGCCGAAGTGTGGTGAGAAGGTTGCTCAGTAGTGACGAGTGCATGGAGCTCCGCCCCCTACAGTATAGGAGGTGTGACAGCTCCGCCCAGGAAGGAAAGGTAAACAAATCTGACAGGATGGCAGGGATCATTATAGAGATCCCAATCACGCAGCTGACCAGAGAGCAAATACATGATTTATCAGACCAGCAAGCAGATTATCTTTCTGAGGCTCAGTTCAGAGCTATAGTTATAAGACAGCTTACAGAACTAACAGCGGATCTTAATCAAGATGGGGAAGGAATGAAGACTAGTCCTGCTGAAATGAATGAAAACACATACAAAACAAGTGATGAGGGAAGGAAAACCAGAAATCAAATCAACAAATTGGAACATAGGGAAGGAACAAACAGTCAACCAGTGCAGAAAGAAGAAATGAAAAGTGAGGAAAATGAGGAGAGGCTCAGAAACCTATGGGACAGCTATTAGCGGGCCTACATCTGAATCATAGGGTTGCCAGAAGGTGAAGAAGAAGATCTAGAAATTGAAAAATTATGTGAAAAAATAATGAAGCAGAACTTCCCGAACTTGGGGAAGGAAATAAACTTACAGGTCCAGGAAGCACAGGGAGTTCCAAAACAACTGGACCCAGGGAGAACCACACCAAGACACAGTATAATCAAAATGTCGAAAATTAAGGATCAAGAGAGAATCTTAAAAGCAGCAAGAGAGAAGAAGAGAGTTATGTACAAAGGGGTCCCAATTAGACTATCAGCTGATTTCTCAAAGGAGACTCTGCAGACAAGAAGGGACTGGCAAGAAATATTCAAAGTAATGAAAAGCAAAAACCTACAACCACGATTACGCTATCTAGCAAAGCTGTCATTGAGAATAGAAGGGCAGAGAAAGTGCTTCCAGGACAAAGTAAAACGGAAGGAGTTCATTAGATCCAAACCACTGTTATATGAGATGTTAAAGGGACTTGTTTTGGAGAAGGAGGATCAAAACTAGGAACATTAAAATGAAAACTGTATCACAGCAACCAACAACAGAAGCTAGGGAATCAAAACAAAGGCAAACTAAGTAGGCAACAAGAGTGGGAAAAGAATTATAGGTATTGGGAACATATTGGGGGGAGGTCAGCGGGGAGGGGGAAGGGGGGAAAGGGAGGGAGAGGGTGCAGGAATTAAGATGCATAGTAGGAGGGAGAGGAGTAGACAGGAAGATGTTGAGAAGAACTATATGCACAACCAATGGGCATGGACCAAGGGGGTGGAGAACAAATGGAGGGAAGGGGGGTCACTAAGTGGAGGGGAGCAGAGGGAAAAGAAATTGGGACAACTGTAACAGCATAATCAATACAACATATAAAAAAAGAATGATTATTAAAAAAAAAAGATGATGTACTACAAAGATAGGATACAATCCTCCATTTAAGGTATGTGCCTTAAATCAATGACCATTCTGTTATTCTTTAGACGATAGAATAAATGGATTTGTAGAGCTAGAAGTAGGAGTGGCCCCTGACCATATTTCTCAGTAACTTACTTGGGGAATTGCTACTTCCCTTCCCTACAATTCTGGGTTCTGTGAAACCAGTCTAAATGTCCTTGTCCCCAATGGAAGAATGCTTCTGCAAGGGGGCACAATAAGTGTCCCTTTGAACAAGGGATGCAGCCAGGTCACTTTGGATTTCTTGTGCCAAGCCCAGCAACCAAGAAAAGGAGTTACAAAGTGGAGAAATACAACTGGCGGCAAGGAAGTTTTCTGAATCTCAGAAATCACATAATTTTTTTCCTTTTGAGCTATAAGGTGTGGCTGCTCCACTTTCTGCCAGTTCTGATGGGAGGGTAACCTTTCTCACCTAATTCACCAGACTCTCCTGACTGCGGTCAAGTAGGATAAACAAAGGCCTCTGGGGATGGGAAGTGTTGGGGAGCTGAGGGCAACGTTATTAAGCTCACTTAAGGAGGCTTGTGTGTGTGGAGGGGCCTTCCACTCACTCCACTTCTTGGTGGTTTATGGGTGGCCAGATGCTGTGGCCAGATTCCATGGCCTAGGGCTATAGCTGGGTACTCCTGTGTGCTTCATTCCCACCCTCCTGGGTGGTACTCTGCTCCTATGGCCATAGGGACCAGTCTATCTTGTGCAAAAACGGGTTCCTTGCTTGGGTCTGTAGATGCATTGCCAGGCAGAAAAATGTGGTCTGCAGCAGGCTCTGCCAGCTGCAGCTTGTGGGTTGGGGGTGGAGTGGAAGGGAGGTTTGCTGGATAGGCAGGGGACTGTCATTTTTAGACCATGACTAATAAGAAATCTGGATTTTCTCAGTTATAAAAACTCTTCCCATTTTTCCCTTTTCCTTTCCACAAGGTAATTGCAAAAACCTAGAGCTCTGGAGTTACTTTATGCCCTCCTTTGATGGCCTAAAGTGAATTAGAAGCTGGAAAACATTGTACATGGGAAACACTATATATGTGTATTGTGTATTTCATCTTAAGCTAAATGTTATATGAGAACAAATGGTTTAAGGGAGTTTGAGCACACAGAACAGGCTGGCAATCATTTTGAGCTCAACATTTGGCCCAAATTAGCAATTTTCAAATATTCATATTCATGTTTATATTTGAAAACAAAGATTTCTTATTCCAAACCAATTGCTGCTGATCAGTAGCAGAACTTCAAATTTGTTACAGCCTACAGGAATGGAGTGTAGGGGAGGGCCAGAGTAAAATGGGAACTTTGAACTTGAAGTTAGAAGACTTTAGATTTCCGCTCTTTCATTTACTACCTGGATGGTCTTGAGTAACTTATTTAACTTCTCTTTCCCTAAGTAAAACAAGAACAATAATTTTTTTATATTCTCACCTGAGAATGTTTTTATTAATTTTTGAGAGAAAGAGAGAGAAACATTGTGAGAGAGAAAGATCAATTGGTTGCCTCCCTTATGTGACCCGACTACGGATCAAACCCATAACCCAGGTATGTGATCTGGCCAGGAATCGAACCCGCAAACTTTTTGGTATACAGGATGCTGCTGCAACCAACTGAGCCACCTGGCCAGGGTGAGCGATGTGGGGAGGATCAAGAGAGATAATAAAAGTAAAAGTGTTTTGAAAATCATAAGTTCTACACAGATGCTAATTACCATTAGGAGGAATGAGAAGTGGTGTCAGAGCTTCCTAGGATTCAGGTGGCTTCCAGAAAGGGTCAGAGATGAGTCACAAACAAGAATATGTATAGCTCTAGGAAACATTGCCATCATTGAAGCCAGTTCCTCATTCACTGAGTATTTTTTCATAAGTCCTACATCCCCACATTCTATAATTGATTTCTGTAGTTATTCCTGGCTTTGAATAAGAGATAGCTTGCTTGGTTCCATGATCTTTTCCCCTTGGAAATGACTACTGTAGCTTCTTGGTTTATTTCTTAGGGCTTTTTCAGCCTCTGGGCCTCCAAGCTATGCCAATTTTGCAACAACAACAGTTGTTGCTGCAATGTGAAGAGTTTAATGCAAACTAAGCACTTCTATACATACATTTTTCCATCATATTACATACCATGCTGACAGCAATCACTCTGTTGCTAGGACAAGTAAAGAGAGCATCATGGGACCAAATGAAATCTGTGTTCTAAAACCTTACGCAAACTTTCTTGTTTGCTATAGGAATCTTGTATCTATTGGGATGGTGGCAGTTGCCAGTAACAGAAGAATCCTCAATTTAATCTGGTCTAAGCATAAGAAAATTTATTATCTCATTTAAGGGGAACAGGCATCAAGTTTGGTTCATCAGAACCTAGTTTTCACTTCTCCCCCCTCTGTGACTCTTTTGGTTCTGCCCTCCTCTGCCTTGTTGATTTCATCCCCATGTTGTCAGTAGGATGGCTATAGCAGTTCTACGTATCAAGACAGGCATGGAAGGGAGAGGGGACTGATGGACTGGGTGAAAAAGTGAAGGGATTAAGAAGTTCAAATTGATACTTACAGAACAGTCACAGAGATATAAAGTACAGCATAGAAAATATAGCCAATAATATCATAATAACTGTGCATGGGGCCAGGGATACTTGAAATATGGGGGAGCATTCTGTATGGTACATGATTGTCTAACGACTATGTGTTACATCTGAAACTAATACAGAATAATATTGAACGTAAACTGTGATTGAAAAATAGATTAAAAAAAAAATGAGACATGGAAGCCTTCCAAGGAAAAAAAGGGCCCACTTCTTCCAGTGTCTCCTTAGAAGTGAGAAAACATTTTCTTTGAAGCTGCATGTAGACTTTTTCTCATGTCTCATTGGTTGGAGTAGGGTACATGCCCATTTGTAGACCAATAGTTGGCAAGGAAAATAGAATTACCATGTTTGGATAAGTGCAAATAAGGATCTACCCCTGCCACTGGAGATAGAGTCCCTTTTCTCTGAGTCATGTAGACACCTGAGCAAGTTTGGGTTCTGATAGGATGGAAAAGGGGGAGAAATGGGTTAGGTAGGCAACCCAATGCATCTATTACTGATCTCTTTCAGAACAGATCTTACCATACAACTGGAAATGTTGAAGATTGCTAAGCCATCGCTGAGAGGAGGACTACTGTATGCAAAACGTTTTCAATTCTTGAGCCCAGATAGAAGCAAAACCAAAGTGGGTGAGGATGGAGTGGGGGTGGAAGTGAGATGAAGTGAGAGATAAGTGGTCTTACCTCCTTTTTAAGAGTAAAACTGAAAAAGACATCATTTGGACAGAAATATCCCCATGAACTCTTGGTAGAGACTTATGACATACTTTTTTAGTTTCCCTTTCACTTAAACTATACAGAAGGAAAGTGGAACTGTGAGAAAACCCAGCTAAAAGTTGTGAGAAGTTATTTCAAAATTAAGTTGTAAAAGGAACAAATCACAATTTCCTAGGCTGAAGCACCCACAGCTGGTAGTTGGGAAAAGCAATGTAGGTTTTTGATTCTAAGCTGGCTTAAAGACTGAGTCTATCCCAAGGAGGCTTTGGCTCAGAAGTAGTTATAATTCTGGGTGATTTGGAAAGAATTATAAACAAATCCCAAGGATAAGAAAACATAATTTTTAAAAGGCTGTACCCAATATAGACACTATTTACTCTTTTTAAATGCGTTTAAATGTGGCTTAGATAAAAATCTCTGACTTTATTGGTTCCTATTGGTCAGGTGGACCGCTCATGTTACATATCCTCTTGTAAACTGTCTAGTAGAATTCCCACTGCAACAGCATCTGTGAGGAAAAGTACCATCCCATCTGGTGCTGCCACTGGAATTCGAAGTGGGGAGGTGAGGCATCATAGAGGTGGGATGCCACCACAGGTGTCTCAGTTTCTATGCATGTTCCTGGCCTTTGATTTGGGGCTGTGATGCTTCTGCAACACAGGGAGTCGACTTCTGCTGCAGAAGGGACATCTTCCCTCCAACATTCCTGCTTCCTGCCTTATTTTCTGTGTGTTTATTGCCAAATCTGCCCCATTGAAGCTGATGTCAATGGAACTTTGAGGCCTCTCTTCTTACCTCCAACCACAACCCCTGCATAAATTGTTCACTTATTCACTTATTGGGAAAGGCCCTGAGATCCCTCTACCTTGCAGGTGTCTCTCAAGTCAGATAGTTTTCCCACTCTGCTCCATTTTGTTTTTGTTTGAAAGACAGGCCTCTTTCCTGGACCCATTGTTGGTGAGCCAGGCTTGTCATACCCACCTTGTCATCAGGTCCTGGTCATGAAAAGTCTCAAGAAGTCAGATGGGACAGTCAGATCCCATCATGGGCTGACAGAGGAGGTGGCCATTCATATTACAGATGCTGAAAGTTCCCAAAGGACTTGGTGTCTCAAGAATTATCAGGTAGTTCACAGAAATAACTGCAGATAAACTCTAGTAGTCAGTCCATAAGCAGGGTCCCAGTGACATTTTTAGATATGGATGCCCACCACCAGCTCTTTCTGATATTCCGGAGTCTGATTAAGTGTTGACTGATAGATTGGCTGCCTTAATCTCAGGATTCACCTCTTGCCCTCAAGCAGACATCCTGGGGACCACACCTTCTCTCTGGTGTGGAAGCACCTGTCTGTTGTGTCTTCTAGTCTAGAGTGCGCTAACCCTTTCCCACTATTTTCCTTTCATGAGAACTCCATCTCTGGTGCAGGCCAGTTGCTCAAAGGGCAGTAGTGACGCAAGCAGGGTCATGGAGTCCTCAAACCAAAACCCTTTTTCTTTTCTGAATCTGAGAGGCCAGGCTCTCTTTGAGCTGCTCCACGAAAATGTATCCCATAACTTTTGGGCTTTCAGAGGCCATATTACCCACTAAAGAACTTAAATTTATACTTCTATAAAAGCAGGTATCATCACTGTATGCTTTAACTCTCATGTAACTATTGAACTAAAACATTAGCCTATAAGTTGCACACAAGACTCAAAAAGCAAAATGGTTCCTTTTAATGACATTGATTTAATACGATACAAGGAGAACTGTCATGGGCTGAAACGAAATCTCACTGGTAGAGTGCTTGTGTAGGGCTCATAATGCAGGTTCTCATGAATTTGGGTTCCCCTCCCATCTGTTTGAATTACTGGGAACCCTTGTTTACTAGCACATTGCTGCAGCCTCACATGATCCTCACTTAAGGTATCATTTAACCTGTAGGACTGCCTCTGCATCAGTTTTATGTGAGGTTTCCTTGCGGAGGTTATTTCTACTAGAGCCCATCTCATTCATAAGTTCTAATCGTCATAGTATCATTTCCTGTTTTTCTCCTATTTTGTGCTAACTGTACTTCACGTATCAATATCTACTGATATATTTTTAACCCTCACAAAAATCTCACAGGATGTGATGATTCCCATTTTATGAGTGAGGAAATTGAGGTTCAGAAACTTGACTAAGATCACACAGTGAATAGTGGAGGAGGGAAATGAACCCAGATCTGTGACTCGCCAAAGCCTCAATCTACCCGGTGCACCACACCACTCCTCCTGAACCACGAGGTCAAATGAGCACGGGATCCTTTGCAACCTCCTTCCAAGGTGACTTACAGAACAGTGGATGATGATTACATAGATTGGTCTTGCACAATTTAAGGTTCCCACATAAACCCACAAATGACTCGTAATTGATATACTTTCATGGAAGACTATAATGTTTCTATCCCTTTAAGACATCAGCATTTCTGCATGAGAAATTGTTTCTCTCCAAGCCTTGTGGCTGAAGGGAAGTCAATCAACATTTCCTAAATTCTATTTTAAAGTAGTGATTAGATTCGACTCCATACAGAACAAAAGGAAGTGCGTTTAGAATTAGGATTTGATGGGTACCATATGGCCTGAAAAAAAGAGAAGAACATAGTAACTTTCAGCAGGAGAAAGTTAAGCTTGAGTATCATCCAAAGTTGTACAAGCCGAAATTGTCTTGACCGCTGTTCTTGTGTAGATTTCTCTCTTCCTCCTACCCTGTAATTAATTAGGGTCTGGGCTAAGAGAACAAAGAGGGAAACACCAACAAAACAGAACGGATGAAAAGCTGAGTGGCGGCCTTGTTGAGGTTTGAGTGAAAATTGGGCTCCAAGTTTCTCTACATAATTTGTGTTTTGTTTCAGACTTCATGATACTGGAGTTAAAAATATGTATGTGTGTGGTGTTAATGTGTTTAACAGCATGATTGATTTAACAGATACTCAGTGTGACCGCCCAGACAACCACTCTCTCCATAGCCCAGGGTCACACTTGGGGAGCTCGTTCCATTTCTGGCGATGTGAGTAAGACAACAACTTCTGGGACCCTGTCCCCGCCCCGGCCCTGCATCCGCTGATAAGCTGTGCCTGATGCCTGCTGGTGGCACCATTACCAGGGAGGGTGGCCAGGGAACCAGCAGCGCCATCACACGTATCACATTGAAATAGTGGAAATATAAATAAAAGATTGTCATGGCTTTCTTGGTTTTGGAAGAACAAAGCTTTTCAACAGCAATGTTACTCAAGTCAGCTCCTGCTTTCTTTGCCAGCAGCTCCTTGAGGAGCCTGGGACTTGAAAAGGGGTGGGGTGCAAGTGGGCAGTCAGTGAAGTCTCAGTAGTCAGCAGCTGGAATCGTCTGGGGTCAATATGTGGTGTCCCTGTGCCATGTCTCCATTGTAACAGAAATACTCGAGTCCCCCAAACACGTAACAAACCCCTAGATACATCCACAGGAAGAGTTAATATTCAAAACTCAGAAAAAGCCTTTTCTCTCCTTTGGTTAGTGGGAAGGTGATAAATATTCTTTTTGTTCAGGAGGAGTCACGGCTATAGCTTTCCCTTTGGAAGTGATATAGTCAGAGTCATTCAGCTAAATCTTCTGAAATCTAGAACATATTTCTTCAGGTAGAGGCTGGGAGAATCAACCCTCATTCCTGTAGTGCACTGAACCAGCACTTGGCTTTGGCTCCACGTGTGCCTGGCGTGTACTGGGCAGTGTGGTGGGGAGCTGGGCGTGGAGAGAGATTAGCATCAGATTGAATGCTGCCGGAAGAGCCGATGCTCTCCGTGGCCTGAGCCAGTCTCTGCATTCCCAGCCGGTGGGGAACCTGAAATCATCATCCATGTTATTAGCAGAGCTATGCCGCCTAGTAAATCTTGGGATGTGAAAGCTAGAGAGGACTTTGGAGATTATTTTGGATCATTCTTTTCATTTTATAGTCAGGGAAGCAGGCCCAGAGAGAAGAGTGACCGGTCTAAGGCCCCAGAGCCTAACCACAGACTGGTATCTGCTCTCTGGGCCTTGGCGTCTTGGCCTGGCCCACTGTATCTATCACTCCTTCTGGGTCTCCTGTGGGGCTTCTCCCAGAGAGCTCACTGGGACCAGATCCCTGGATTTCACAGTCTTGGTTGTGCCACAGCAGGGACTGGCTGAGTGAAGGGGGTCTTCAGGAAGCAACTGCCTTAGAAGGGCCTCCCTTTGAGTAGTGGACAAACTTATTTAGTACCTTCCAGGAGGTAAAAGAGAATGGAGCCAATTACGTGTCCAGAATACTGGAACCTTCTTTTTCACACTTGATTCTCTGGGCTCTCATGGTGTATGAGTTGCTTGTTAAATTAATGTTTGCCTGTCTGGAGTGCCAGAGGAATAGACATTATAGGCCAATTAGAGATAAAAATCAAACCAACCAGAGTTGTCCTTTTAAAAATTAAAAGTCCTTTTTATGTGCTGTGGAGGTGTCGGCATTATCATAAAGACTAATTAGGACATTTTACAACATCCTGGTAACGGAGGAAACAATATTGTTGGTAACTTTAAAGATTATTAAGCATCTTTAGCACTTCAGGTCAGATATTTAAGACGCTTTCTGTGCTCACCTGCTGTTGCTGCAGGAAGTGTTTTATTGTCTCATAAGAAGAAACGAGCGTTTTGAAGGCATACGTGCCCTGCTGTAAAGGATGGTCCTTCACTTTGCAAAGCCCTAAAACAGGGTCTCCAGGAAGAGCTGGCTGTGACTCAAGATGAGATTTGTCACACTGTGTTCATCAGTCTGCATGGAAGGCAGTTTCCCTCTCGGCCACCTGGAAGAAAGAAATCTTGAAGGCAGACATTACTGGCAGGGTTTTTTCTCACATTAGCAGCAGGAACAAGGAAACCAGACTGTCCGTGTGCCTATTAAAAATGCTGCTTTTCACCTAAGGGCAGATGTTTCTTTTACATGCTGGCATACGGGTTAGAAAGCACTGGAGGAAATAAGATGGGAGTTCATGGAGCATTTTGGGGTAGGGAGATCTTGCTTTTGATTTGCCAATTCCTCAAAGAAATCGTGGAATTGGAACACGTTCTTTGAAACTTGGGACAAGACAAAAAGCTTGTGGCAGTTGCAAGTTGGTTGCTTCAATTGCATGCAATCGTCATTTAAAGAATTGCATATGGTCTTGAAATTCAAATGTCCTTTAACAAACACGGAAACTGTATCAAGGTCAGACAAAACAGAAGGGTAAATTTAAGTGTCACCTAAGTATCTAAAGTTCTTAAGCTCTATGTGCAGAGAATATCAGAAATCTAAGGAAATCTTACAAAGTTCAAAGGCCATGCATTTAAAGTGTTATTTATCTGTGAGTGTTAGAAAGGCTTTCATGTTATCAGTGATTTTAATTGAGACTAAAACCACACAATTAGGCTTCATTTAATTATCAGTGAGAACAGTAGCTATTTACTTTATAGTCTTAATGATATAACAAGTGTAAAGAAAACGCAGGGCAGAATTAAAACTCAATTCTTAGAATAGGGTTCTGAAACTGCCATTTCTTGCCAACTGCTTTGCCACACTCCAATTTTTAAATATTTTCTCTTTTTAAAAGGTTATTTCTCACTGTAAGTATAAAGCAATCTTAGAGAACAGATTCTGAAAAAAAGAACCTCCAACGTAAATTACCCACACAAACATTGTTAATGTCTATGTGTAGCTCTTTTCACCTTTCCCCCCTTATGAATCGGTTTATTTAAGATTTATGGAATTGTAACCACCGTATTTACACAATTTTATATCCTGCCCTTTTCACCTCATGTATCGTAACCTTTATCCATGTTATTTTATGGTATTTGTAAACATAATGTTTAATGGTCTCATAATCTGTTATTAAGTGAATATATTATAGTTTGCTTAACCAGTCCCCTCTCTGAGTCCTATAGGTTGTTTGCAGTTTTTTGGAGAGGTTACACAGCTAGCAGGAGGAAAAATTTGGTTTGAAATTCTTCTCTAAATTTATGCTTGTCTGCCATTCCAGACTGTGAATACGCAGTATACGGAAGTGTGTTTCCTCAGGGCCAGCCAGCGGGAGTCTTGCTTTCTATCTGAAAACCCTTGGCTAATTTGATAGATCACAACAGTCTTTTGCATTAACTTGCACATCTTTTGATTACGACTCAGATTCTTTTTTCCCGTATTTTGTTTGTCAGCTACTTATACTTCCTTAATTATGCAATCCCCCCCCACCCCCCAGTTTACCTCTTTTAGTTCAGTTATTTTATCTTATTATGTAGAGAGGCTTATAATTTTTAGGCAGTTAAATCTGTTTTGCTTCTCTTTACGGCTTTTTCTGAGCTTTTAAGCTTAGAAATTCCTCTTTACTCCAGAGGTTTGACAAATATTCAATTCAGTTGCCTTTCAGTTTCTTTCTATGGCTTAATCCTTTTATATTTTACTCTTCAGTGCCTTTGGTATTTATTTTGGTGTATGGTGTGAGATATGGATATAAATTTTTCTTGTTTCCAAATTGTGAACCTATTTGGTTGACTGAATCGCCCCACCCCCGTTTTTGATTTTTGATGTATTCTTTATCATATATCAAAAATTGTTTATTGCAAGTTTTTAGTAATTTTCACAGGAAATATATCAAAAGCCATTGAGATCTGTCATTTTCCTTTATGCATTTATTTTTGCATTATGGCAGCTTATTTTGACTAGGCAATTAGTGACTTGCTTTGGAGTCAAAGAAATGGGGTAATTGTGCACAGGAGACTGTGTTATGCAGGCGGCACTGTGAAGGTCCAGGAAGAGCAGAATCGAGGGCACCCTGTCTGAATTAGGGATGCTTATCAGAAATGCCCACGAAACTTTAAAAAATATATACAACCTTGGGGTCCACCACCAGAGATTTTCACTCCGCAGATTTGAGGTGGAAACTGTGCATCTGTTTTTAAAAAAGTTGCACAGATGATTCTGCTGTGTACCCCCAGTTGAGAACCATGGTCTAGAGCAGGGGTCAGCAAATTATAGACCATATGCCAAGTCTAGAGCGCCACCTGTTTTTGTATGGACAATGAGCTAAGAACGGTTTTTACATTTTAAATGGCTCAAAAAAATTTTAAGTAATGTTTGTGACATGTGAAAATAACATGAGATTCAAATTACAGTGTTCAGGTTATTTGGGGTCTTTTTTGGTTCCATATGAATTTTTGAAGTATTTGTTCTAGGTCTGTGAAAAATACCATATGATATCACCTAATACAGGAGACTAAGGAACATCACAAACAAATGAACTAAATAGAACAAGGAACAGAATAGCAGTCAATAGGGCGGAGGGGAGAGGGAGAGAAGGGGGATAAATAAGGGAAGGCTTTAGTCAAAGAACAGGTATAAATGACTCATGGACATGGACAACGGGGAGGGATATGATTGTGGGAGAGGGGGTGGGCTGGTGGGGGGAGCAATGGGGGAAAAATTGGACAACTGTAATTGAAAAACAACAACAAAAAATTACAGTGTTCAAGAATAAAGCTTTATTGGACTATATCTGTGCTCATGCATTTATGCATTGTCTATGGCTGTTTTCCCACTATAATGGCAGAGTGGAGTAGTTGTGACAGACTGTGGAGCCTCTAAAGCCAAAAATATTTATCATCTGGCAGGTTATGGGGAAAATGAGAAGCAAAAACCCACCAGAGACACGATGGACGGGCTAAGATAGTAGAGAAGTTCGTAGGCAGATGGGGGTGAATAGGGAGGTAGGTTAATAGAAGATAAAGGTGAAAGTGGGAGGGTAGTAGGTAAGAGCGAACACATAGAAAGGTAAGTGAGTGCTGATTCAACCTCAAGACACACAATATCAACACCAGGGAGTTACCAGTAAACCAGATCCAAGCACAAAAATGGTTGGGAAAGAGTAAATTTTTCTTATTCATTCTCTTCCTTCTGAAGATCAAAGCCTTGATTTTACAGTCATTCCTAAATTCTTTTGTTTGTGTTATTTCTCTAGCATCTTCTATTTAAAGTACCTCATGGATACTTTTTGTACCTTAATTTCTCTATTGTTTTTACTATTTTGATACTGCAGCTTCCCCACTCGAACACCCTGCCCCCAACTTCTGAGGCCTAATCTTTTTGAAAGTTTGCCCAGGCAGCTCCAAAGAGGGTCTCTAATTCATCTTACATCATATGTTTTGTGCCTGATCTTCATAGGTTAATTTCATTGTGAGACATACAATTAATGTGACTTCTTGTGATAATGAACACACAAGTTATTATTTAATAATTATGTTATGATGGAAACAGTTATGGGTTAATTGTTAGAATTTCTAATGAAAGAATAAGTTGAAGGTTCAATTTATACAGTTCAATTAAAAAGAAATTTAAACAGAATTGTGAGCAAATAACAAGTATGTAGGAGACAAGGAATGTGTTTATACATGTAAAAGTTAACAGCTATCAATCTCATGAGTAAATGTGGTAAAGAGTCTAACACAAAGAGACTGCACAGAGTATTCTGAGACATCTTTTAAGAAAAGCAAGACTGTAAGAAAAACACCCCAGTTTAAAAGGATATCAGTGGGTAAGATATTGGGACATTATGATTGATTCTAATGTCAAGGTCAAGACAGTATCAACATAGAATAAAAGCTATAACCAATCAGGTGACTTGCTTTTTTGGTCATTAAATAAATAACCATTGACTTTTGGCAATTCATTTTACCCTTTTAATATTTCAATATCCTTTTCTATCAAAAGAAGCTTTAAAATTCTATGGAAATGAATATTTTTAGGGGCATTGACTCCTACACATTAAAGCAACCAAGGCAACATTTACTAGGGTCGGCATCTGCAAGTGTCAATGAGTTATGTGTGCATGTGTGTGTGTGTGTGTGTGTGTGCACTCCACACAGGCACATGAAGTTGTACAACTCTCAATGCATTGCAGGAACCATTTGTTCTTAATGCCAAAACAGGCTACGAGGGCATGTTGGGGGAAGGAGTGTCATAATCAATAAACCATATCTGCCTTGGTCAGCCCTTTACAGTCACTACTGACTTTTTTCATTTTCTTCATTACTATTAATTTTAGTCTTTTAAAAAATGTATCCATTTTACTTTGATTATTTATTCATTTATTTATTTGGTTTGGCTTGGATTCAAAGACTCTTGAATTCGAAGAGCATCTAGAGCTCATCTAGTCCAACCCTCTTGTTTTGCAGATGAGAAAACTGACTAGAGAGGGGAAGTTTTTGTCTAAACATACAGGATTGATTTGTAGCAAATTTGGAACTAGAATTCTAACCTTTTACTCCTTGTTGGGTACCTTTTCTGCTCTATGCTTTCTAGGGCTCGTCATCAGATATGTTATAAATAATGTATCATTTTATGTTAGTAAACCATTCTGCAATATTCAAAACACTTTCATATTGGGTTGGCCAAAAAGTTCATTTGGCTTTAAAGTAAAACTAAAAGACACATTTTTCATTTTCACCAATAACTTTATTGAACAATGTATTCACTGTTTTGTTCTACTACCTTCTGCCACCTTTCAGGAAACTTCATCGTTCTATCTTCCCAAAACTTTTTATCTTTCTGAGCAAAGAATTCCTCCAGGTGCCTTTTGCCGTCTTCCAGGGAACTGAAAATTTTTTTCCATTAAGAGAATTTTGTAAAGACAGAAATAAATGGGAATCCAAAGGGGCGTTGTCTGGTGGATACAGCACTTGAATCAGAACTTCCCAGCCAAGCTGTAGCAGTTTTTGCCTGGTCATCAAAGAAACATGCAGTCTTGCATTATTCTGATGGAAGATTATGTATTTTCTGTTGACTAATTCCAGACGCTTTTTGTCAAGTGCTGCTTTCAGTTGGTCTAATTGGGAGCAGTACTTGTTGGAATTAATTGTTTGGTTTTCTAGAAGGAGCTCATAATAGTGATCTCTCTTTCAATCCCACCATTTACACAATGTCACCTTCTTTGGATGAAGACTGGCCTTTGGTGTGATTGGCGGCGGTTCATTTCACTTGCCCCATGATCTCTTCTGTTTCACATCATTGTTAATATCCAATTTTCATTGCCCATCACAATTTGTTTTAAAAATTGAATGTTTTCATTATGCTTAAGTAGAGAATCACATGTGGAAATAGCTGTCAAAAAGGTTTTTCTTTGCTTAAGTTATGTGGAACCCAAACATCAAATCGATTAACATAACCAAGCTGGTACAAATGATTTTCAATGCTTGATTTGTATATTTTGAGTATGTTGGTTATCTCCCACATGGTATAACGCTGTTTGTTCTAAATGTTGATCACTATCAACTTCAACTGGTCTCCCAACCGTGGAGCATCGTCTAGCGAGAAATCTCTAGCATGAAACTTCAAAAACCACTTTTGACACATTTGATCAGTCACAACACCTTGTCCATATACTGTACAGATCTTTTTTTTCATTTTAGTTGCATTTTTACCTTTCTTGAAATAACAAAGTATAATATGCCGAAAATGTTGCTTATTTTTTCCATTTCAATATTGAAATGGCTACACAAAAATTCACCAGTTTTGATAAGTTTTTAAAAAATGCATGCTGATATGACAGCTGTCACAATACAATCTAACAAAATTGTTTCGAATGAAGTTAAAGACAACTAAGCACTACTAGAGCCATCTTATGGAAAAATTGAGTGAACTTTTTGGCCAGCTATATATTGCTTCACTGGAGCCTATAACACCCAATAAAATAGATGTAGGCATTTTTGTCTGTACTTTAGCTGAAGTTCACTTGTCCAAGGTTACAGGATTAGCAAGTGATAGAAGTTTACTAGAAGCCAGTCTTTCCAGTTATGGCTAACTGCTCTTGCATTGCCCCATGATGTAGGAAAATATCGGATCAGACAATAATGATTTATTTCAAAAACTCAAAAACAACTTTAAATTTACCTTGTAAATATTTTTTCAAAATGTCAGTCCATCACAGCTGACGCATTTCCTTTTGGCATATTTTGCACTGACCCTACACTAACTCTACGGCAGCCAGGAGAAGCAGACTAACACTTGAGCTGTAAACAGCATGCCTCTATAAGGTCATTTCACGCACCATTTGGGGACCAGAAATCTCAGTTTTGTGAGGCTAAGCAGTGCCGCTAATGAAGCCTTAAGCCTTACGGCCTATACAGGCATTAAAAGAAGAGTGCAACAATGAGCTGTCACCTCACGCCTACCAGAATGGCCACCATCAATTAACCAGCAAACAATAAGTGCTGGGCAGGACGTGGAGAAAAGGAAACCCTAGTGCACTGCTGGTGGGAATGCAGACTGGTGCAGCCACTATGGAAAACAGTATAGAATTTCCTCACAAAATTAAAAATGGAACTGTCTTTTGACCCATAGATCCCACTCCTGGGGATATATTTTAAGAATCCCCAAACACCAATTCATAAGAATATATGCACCACTATGTTCATAGCAGAACTATTTACAAGAGCCAAGATTTGGAAACAGCCCAAGTGCCCATCTGTAGATGAGTGGATAAAAAAGCTGTGGTACACTTACACAATGGAATACTATACAGCTGTAAAAAAGAAGGAACTTATCTTTTACAAAAGCATGGATGGACCTGGAGAGTATTATGCTAAATGAAATAAGCCAGTCAGAGAAAGACAAATACCATATAATCTTACATACATGTGGAATCTAATGAACAAAATAAACTGATGATTAAAACAGAAACAGAGGCATGGACACATGGAACAGCCTGAGAGCTGTCAGGCGTGGGGGCGGTAGTGGGTGAAAGAAGGTGAAAGGATTAGCCAAAGAATATACATGCATAACTCATAGATATAGACAACAGTGTGGTGACGGCCAGAGGGGAGGGGGTAGGGGATGGACAGAGGTGGGTTAAGCGGAGCGAGGGGTGGGGCAGGAATAAGGACATCTGTATTAGGGCTCATGGTGGGTGGGAAGAAACCAGTGTCAGAGGCTCAAAGTTGGCATTTAGAATGACCCCTTATCTCAGCTCTTTATTGACCTATGTTCTCGCTCCACTTAGGATGGCCCAGGTTAGTAGCCAAAATGAGAGAATCTTCATTCAGGTTCTTCCAGATCCTGGTAGACATGACTACAATTAATAAAAGCAAATAATAGTTATTAAGATGAACTTATAACGACAAAGCTAATATTTATTGAGAGTCTACTAAGTGGCAGGTGCTGTTCTAAATACTCTTCAGGTATTAACTTACTGAATTTTCAGAATTTGTTTTTACGGATGAGAAAATTAATGTGCAAAACAGTAAAGTATCTTGTTCAAGATCACACAGCTAGTGAAGTGGCAGAGTTGGGATTCAAACCAGAGGCCTTGGGATTAATCACTACACAGATAAATGCTGAGTAAGTATTAAATGATGCTAGGCAGGATTGATTACCTGGCCCTTCTAATGACATCATCACTTGCTAGGCATGCTCACAGTGCAAACTGTGTGCCCAAGTGCAAAGTCGGCCACAGAGGGCTGACTTTGTGCAGACTGGCCATTGCACACCCAGTATATCAGTTTCCTGAGCAGCTGTAAAAACCACTTGCCTGGAGGCTGTGCAAGCCACACAACCTCACCAGTGAGTGGTTCTCCACATGATTTAGGACATGCCAATTTCAATAGGAGTGTTCTGAAGAGTGTGAGTGTGGCATTTCCAAGTCCCCCTTCAACTCTGTGTCCTCAGGATGTACTGTATTCTGCCCTGTCAAAGGTAGGGAGAGAATCGGTCTCGATCGGTGGTAGAATCAGGCCAAGGTTATTGGCAGTTCTGTGAGGGAGGAAAAAGGGATTAGGAACAAGAGTAATTCTCTGTCTTCATTGATTTCAGAGGCTGTTTCATTGCAAGTGTTTCTGCAACTTCCTTTTCCTTTTCAACAAATTTACAGTGAAATAAAGAGGTTTGCTCAGCAGTGACTCCAGGAGAGTCCTGCAAAACTCAGAGCTGCCAAGGTCAGGAAATGGAACACATGCCTTTCGCCAAAGCAATTTTTTTCCTCATCAGATCAGCGGTCATGCAGGGAAAAGGGCCATCGACAGGTCCAGATGCCCGTTTAGTGGTGAGGAAATAGCAAGAGCCCCAAACGTGCTGTATGTAGCTTATGATCAGAGCCGCTTGCAATAATCTCTTTCATTAAAACAGGGGCCCACCTTGAAGTGCTGGCTTCTGAGTGCCTGGCTGGAGAAAGGTCAAGTAGAATCTCTGTCATTGCTTCTGCTGTGGCTGTTACGAGCCATTATAGGGATCATGAATTCAATTAAAGCAGAGCAATAGGAGGGAAACCAAGTAGAAAGCACCCACTTTCTGGGCTAGAACATGCAAAATTTCCTTTGTTGTCCAAGATGATTTGCCAACTTGTTGGGTTACAAGTCTGTGATGATGCTGAGTAATATTTGAACCTCTCTGGCTGCCCGGCTCTTATAGGAGACTACTGAAGAGGAAATACTCTCATTCATCCCTGTGAAGCATTTCCGATTAAAAACCAACCAGCCAAGCAAACAACACAATAAACCAACATTTAAAGGATCTGAACATCTCTATCAGTAAAGTCCCAAACTGTGGGAGCATGTGTTTGAAAATATAAGTTTTTCAAATCCAAAGGGAGAAGGTTTAAAATACATGTTTTTCAAATCCAGAGGGAGAAGGTGTGCATGTGATCTGGCAAATTTAGGGCATTATTAGTTGCAAATATTAAAAACATCTAATAAGTTTACTTTCCCCTTGGAGTACAGCTAGACATAAAGGAGGAGGGTCATCTCCCCCAGGGTCTTGTTTATAAGTGATTTCAGCAAAGGAGGTGCTTCTTGTTGCCAATGCCTAATGGGCTGCTGGAGAGACGGGTTGCTTGCTGCTTTCTAGTCAGCCCGACATAACACAGCCGGATGGTGGCTCACACCGGGGGCAGGGTCTCCACTTACTCCCGGCTCTTCCTTTGATGTGCCTCCTCTGGGAAGTGCTAATTGGAGCTGTTACAACCTCTGGGGTGAGGTGGGGGGCTTTGCGGGGGATGTGCCACGTTAGGAACCATGTGTCAAGTCGGTTTCCTAACGTGAAATGGAAACATAACTGATCTTGGACAAGGACCAATAGTTGTTGCTGAGAGTTGGGACTGCAGAGTTGGATATGTTTCTGTTCGAATAAAGTTTTCTGCTCCATGTTAAAGGTGGACGTCACCATTAGGGGGAGGGAAAGAGTCAGCAGGTTAGACTGCTTGTGATGTAATAGATCCGAAGCAAGGAACATTTCGCCGGGAGGACTGTGGAACACAGTGTCTAAGGGGGATTACAATTTGGAGAGTGTCTGCATGGGGAGATTGGCTTTCTGCAACTTTGGATGCTGGAATATTGTTCCGGGACACCTGGGCGCTGAAATGGCTTTGTCTGCTCTGACAAGGATAAGGCTTAAGGCCTTGGCAGATGCTGAATTTGGTTTAAGACCTGGGAGGACCTGTGCTTCCTAGGCATTCCCTAAATGAAAGCTTGTAGATTGTTAGTGTCTTGGTGATGTGAGCCTGAATGAACGGGCAAGAATTTGGGTTCTCTCCCAACTCTGACAGAGGGAGAACTGAGACAGAGTTTCTGCATCCTCTCCTGAGCCAGGAAGCCTCCTCGCTGCCTACTCTGGATCCCTGCCTGCCTAGTATAGAAACCCACACCTGTGCATGAATGCGGCCCCTTCTCACCATTTGTTTTCATTAGCAATAATTGTGCCTCGGATAAACCTCACTGGCTACGATACTGCCACTGAGCAAAGCTCTTCTCACCATTTGTGATGCCGCAAATAATTTCTCCATTTTAGCTCTGCTGATTTTAATACGTGGGGTGGAAAGCAAATATAGAAACTAAGTCTACTAAGTTTTCTGAAATTTCACATCGACCAAGGCGTTATATAATGGCTAAACTGTAAATGAACCACATTAACAAAAAATCTAGTGAATTACTTTGAGTCAGGAGTAAGGTACAGTAGTACAGTCTTTTACTTTTTATTTTGACATAACTTAAGACATTTCAAAGTTGTAAGAATAATGCAAAGTCTTCCCAGATACCTTTTATCTAGATTTTCCAAATACTTATATTTTACCACTTTTGCTTTATCTTTTCTGCTCTTCTCTCTCTCTGTGTGAGTATATATACATTTTGACTGTTTAAGAACAAGTTGCAGAAATGACGCCTCTTCCTGAAAATTTTTCTGTGGGCATTTCCTAATAACGAAGACGTTCCCTTACATAACATAGGCCAGTTATCAAAATCAGAAAATTAATATTAGCACAATATTATTATTTGCTCTATAAACCTTACTCAGATTTTGCCAATTGGTCTTATAATGGTCTTTAGAGCAAAATAAAATCCCAAATCATGCACTGCGTTCTGTTCCCATACTTCCTTAGCATCTCTTACTTTGGAACAGTTTTCTAGTTTTTGTTGCTAAAGCAATCCGTATTTAAGAGCATCTAGGGTAGATTAAAGGTAAGCATCTAAATATTGTGGAGCCCTCCAATTTTTCTGAATCTTTGTAATATAATTATATAGTAATAAGAATTTCAGGTGGTGTGTAGGGTCACTCAATTAAAATTAAGTTTCCTAGATGACTTATAAATGTAACCATGTCACTACAATCTTGGGCAAAGGGAAGTGAGTGGAAACAACATGTATAGTTTCTAGATCAAGGCCTTCTAGGGAAAGAATGTATTTTACTAGCCCCCGCCCCCGCTGCCTTTTCTTTGGCCATGTGGAATAAAGATACAATGATGATGATGGCAGCAGTACTGTCTGGACCTTGAGTCTGATCAACAAGATATCTCTGATAATTGTGACATTATACCACCCTTGGCTACCTCCCTGATCACCCTCACTCCCCTGATTCCTCTAAAAAATCTGAGGACTTAAAATTTAAGTCCCACCGTACTGTTATACCTAAAAAGCTTAACAATAATTACTTAATGTTATCAAATATCTGTACCCTGGGTTTTTACTTGAGAGAAGAAACGCCTGTCTTATATGCGTCATTGTTATTTTGGATCTCTATCTTACTGCAGCTCTACTATAGTAGCTGATCCATGCAATTGTCTCAACCACTATTTAAGGAATTGTTCAAAGCTCTGGAAATATTTTTGCCAAAGGAGGAAAATAAAAAGCACAAAAATTTACTGTAACCCTATAACAATGAGGTGAACTTGTGTAGAAATCTTTTATTGGTAATTTTATCAAGACTGGAAAACTGTCTCCTTTATGCTTTTATTTCTTTTTCTTTTTTTAGTTTTTACATTTTCTCATTTGCATTGGTGTCAGTCAAAGCTGCATTCTCTTTGAAAGTACAAAGGTGTCTTTGTCATGCAAATTTAAAGTCTTTCACTTCAAGGACTTTTGGGTTGAAAGATCTGCGCCTGCAATTTCCAGATGTTGGCATCAGGTGGCAGTAGAGTTACTTCTATATGCTCTGAGCAGCTTGGAGTAACTTCACTGATGACAGGATGAGTGAGTACCTGAGCTAAAACACTAGACAAAATTATGATCTGTTTACCTCAGAAAAAAGCAATGCAAGCTGAAGCAAATTGACTTCATAGAAAATATGAACAGAAATCTCATATACATTTTTCATGTGTTCTTTAGCATAACCAAGCTAAAAACATGGTCTTGATAGTAAAACTACAAAAGACTTTATATCCCATTTTTTATTGCTTACTGGATGACTCTTATCAACACCCCTTTCTCTTAATCACTTTCTCCAAGTAATGGAGTTCTCTCTCTCTCATAACCCAGAGAAGAGACTCGCCTGTCTGATCAACTAAAATGACTTAAAAGTAAACATTTATTTTTAACTTCTTGCTAAGATTCCTCTTCTTCCTTAATATTTAGGAAGAAGAAAGGACTTGTAAATGGTAGCTCTTTACGCCTATTAAAAAGTCTTGTGTTCATCATGGATTAAAGTACATATGCTATTTTGCCATCTTTTTTCCGTCTGAGTTAACACAGCATGGGAACATAATTGACTTAATCTGCATGCAATAGTTTTTAAACCTAATTAAGAGCCTTGGTTAGTACCTGGGTTATCAAAGAGAACACCCAGAAGGATGACAGAAAATTGAACCAAAATGAACAAGATTTGAATTAGTTTTTGTTGCTTATATAAAGATAAATGATCTCATATGATTTCCTCTTCCCCACCAGCAAGGGCTGCAGGAGAGAATGAGAAGGGAATTTTCTATTTTTCAGGTGAAGATGCAAAGAAGCCAGGAGTGTCTTGGGTGTAAACAGAGGATTCCTAGTGCAATGATGTTTCTTGATCTCTGTCTTGTGGCCATTAGGTCATTGTAGATTGGATTAGGGGAGTTTGCTCCCTGAAGCATTTTTAGAATTACTAGTGTTAATTGGTCTAGAAATAGTTATAATGTTAGCTGTACAGCTCATAAGTTTGGGTTCTGATATCATTGCAGGAAATTAGAAAATAAAATGTGCAGCTCTTTGTCTTACGCAGGGACAAAAATGTCCCTGGAAGGCTGCTTTTGGTTATAGGTAGATCTGCTCTATCCATAGCCTCTAGTATGGTCCATTTGGAGCCTTTTTTCCTTTCTTTCTATACTTATTTAATAAAATGGAGAACAATTACACATGCACGCATGCGCCCATATGTGTATATATGCATTAATGTTATTCATGGCTTTATTTATGTCAAGAAAATATATAAAAGATATGACCAAAAAGAAAATGAGCTATTCATTCATGAAACATATACTGAGAACCTACTATGTGTCTGATACTGTGTTAAGTGATGTGCCATCAAAGATAAAGAAGATATGGATTCGACTTCCACAGGCTCCCAGTCTCCTCCTGCAGTATCTATTTACAATATAGAGAAGAGCCTAATGAGAGACTCAAAATATTATTGAGGCTGTCAGTTTTCCTTTAACTTTCATTTTCTTAATGAATCACTGAGCTATGTAAGCCTGTTTAATCTTTGTTAGACTTTCTTTTTAATACAACAAGTTAAGGGAAACTACTTTGGAAGCATGGGACCGAGACTCAGCTACAACACGGCTTAGACCCCCAAATGGGCAACTTTCTGGAGTCGCAAATCCACTTATATTAGGAAGCAATTTTCCTGGTACATTTTTACCCCTGAGAAGGACAAATTTGGCAGAATCTCCTCATTCTCAGTATTTTTCTCCTCAAATTTCCCCCATATTTTAATACATTTAGCTCTCACAACAATGCTAAGAAGTATTATTTCTATCCTCATTTTCTAGATGAAGAAAACTGGTGCACAGCATGGATTAGTAACTTGCCCCAAGGTGGTAAGTGCCGACCAGGAGTCAAACACATACAGCGGGGCCCCTGGATCTGTGCTTTTAAACCACGTCTCTCTACATTTGTGGTCTTAAGTGAGAGGAGGGTGGGTGGGTAGGGAGGGGAGTCCCTGACAAGAAACACATTTTTTGTTTTGGAATTTCACTTCAGTTCAACTAACATAAATTGAGAAATCAGCACAGTCGGGCAGTAGGTTAGGCATCAGGACCTCAGAATTCCCATGAACTGACTGCAATTAGGGCACAGAGACATCTGCAGAGAGAGGTATTGAGAGACAGAAAGTAGCGCTTTGAGAGGCTGAGAGAGCGCTCTGTCAAAGCAAAGGAGGGAGCGAGAGAGATTAATTGTTGGTTCTGTCTGTGTTAAAGAGAACTTTTCTTGCCCCTATTATTTGGGATGGCAATTCTTGGTTCTATCCTTGTTGAATTGACTTTTTTTTTCTGGCCTCTATTTTTGGGGGCCAATGTCTATCAATAATCAGCAAATTCACAGATTTGTCCTTGGGTTGACATTTCAGTCCTCGGCTTAATGGCTATTATTTTATTCAACTATCTCCATTTGACTCAGAGAGTTTCCAGGCTCTCATCTCGTTGTGGAGTACCTGTGAACTCACTTATATGTCTTACCCACTGAGCTGGAGCTGTTTTGGGGGTACAGGGAGAGCCTTTCAGCTGGAGGGCCTTTCATAGTAGGTACTCAAAAACAAATACTTATGAAATGAATGAAACATAAAATATTAACTCTGGGAATGAGGAAAAAACACCATCACCTATTTATTGTATTGCCCGGTCCAATTCACTTTTTGACGTCTTACCTTCTTAATGAGGACCGAAGTCGTCCATTAAGTAAATTAACCATTACGTTGAGAAACATGAATGTCAATATAGATGCAGGCTGTTAATTTGCCAGTCACTGATGTGTCCAGGTCTGAAGGACCTCAGATGCTATACAGCAGGTGATTGAAACATGGCCGGAAGGGACTAGGCCCACCCATTGATAGAATCTCAAAATGAGATACTCCTTCCCTTTGGTAAAAATGGATACACCCTGGCATCAAAATTTGAAACTATCAAAGTGATTAGGTCTATCTGGTTCCTTTTGACTGTTTTATTTCCATTTTAAAATAGATTGTACTATTTCTTACTTGTAATTTGGCCTAATATTACCTTGAAATAAGAGGGTAATAAAGAAAGGGAGTAGAAATCTTTGATCATTTGTCATAGTGTGGAAAATCTGACAGAGGCTTTAATTAACAGATGGAACCCCAGAGAATTTCTCAGCTTGATCTTCCCCCAGTGCTCTGTCTAATTGAGTAGAGGAAAACAGCCTTAGCCAAGACCTGGACAGCTGCCGAATGAAGCCATTTCAGTGAGGCTAACATCTCTGCCATGATCTGGGCTTCTTTTCTTCTTCTTTTTTTTGCATGCTGCTCTTGCAGGCTGTTGAAGCACAGCAGTCAGAGGAGGAGGATGGCGTTAGTGCGACGCAGTGGAAAAACTACTGGCATGGAAACTGGAGACACAAGGTCTGGCTGGTTTTGCTGCAACCAGCTTTGAGATCGTAGAGGGGCTCTTTCTCTTCTCTGGGCCTCAGTTTCCATGTTTGTAACATGCATGGATCCCAGAGGATGATCCCCTGGGTCTTGCTCAATTCTGACAGTTAGTTAGTCCTTTTTGCCATACGCACAGAGAAGGAGCTTAGAGAATAGGTTTAGAAAATGCTTGCTTGGCACATACACAACTGTTATCCTAGAACTGGAATTTTCAAATGTGTGCTTGGCAAATAGGAAGGCAGAGTGAGGCCAACGTGGAGAGGAATAGAATATACGATGGTTTTGGAAATATGTTTGGGAAACTCTTCCCCTTTCTTCTCCTCTCCCATCCCCATCCATTCCCCACAGAAGTGCTAGAGGAATCTGCCTAAAACAGTAATTCGTTAATGCAGTTTATTTTTTTCCTTCTGAACCATACATGGAGCAAGGGCAGGGACCACATTGTTCTTGCCCAGTGATGAATCTCTAGCTCTATCCTAGCACAACACCTGCCCAGGATAGATGCTCCATTAAAATCATTGAATGAATGAACGTATGTGTGCTTAACATTTTCCAATGGTTAATCATAGATTTCAGTTTCTAAGTTAAAAGTTGATACTTTCATCCACAAACTTTTTAATGACTTTTGTCCCAGTTACCTCTTTATTATTATCTTATATGACCCTCCTGGATATGTTCTTCCTTCCAAGTATACTATTATTATCTGCATTTCTCCCAGGACACCACAATGTTTAACATTTCTGTGCCTTTTTACATGTTACACTTGCCATAGATGCTCTTCTCCTAGTGTCCTTCTCATGCACTAGTTCATCAAAACTCACATAAATCCCAATTACTCTGCAAAGTCCTTTCTGATCTCCCTCCTCCATTACGATGAAAATGTTTCCTTACTAGGTTCCCATGGCATTAAATGCATACCTCTTCCTATTTATTGTGCTGTTTTGGAATTATGACCATCCCTGCACACTGTCTAGAATATAGTTGATGCTCATTTAACGTGTGTTAAGTGAGTGAGCCAACGAGTGAAGCTCTCAGGCCCCGTATCAGGCTCGTCTCGCATCCGCATTTTCTCCTTTTCCTTCATGCACGAGGTCCCCGAGCCTCAGCCTGCTTCCTTGTCTTGGGGCTCTTCCACTGCTCGAAACTTGGCTAGAGAGTAGGACTTTCTTCTCCTCCGTTCGTCTTTTTGTTGTCTCAGTGAAGAGTCCACAGGCCCTTTTTCTGTTATGTTTTGAGTACTTCCTAGAAGTAGAAGAAAAAAATAAGCTGGTTCTAGAAGCTTACAGAGGCCTCGTGGTGGCTTTCTCCCACTGTCCTCTCCATCCCCTTCTGTGATGATCACTGGAATCTCATCACCAGACTAGACTTCTGCCCTCTGGTTCACGCTCAGAGGTGGAGCTCCCCGATCTTTTCCATTCCTTTGACCTCGCCTTGAGATGTCTTACGATTTCCATTCTCTATAATTGGTTCCTCTTGGATCTGAGGATACGGTTAAGGCAATTTCTTGCTCCTTAGTGAATTAACCCAAAACTTAGCAGCTTAAAATACCAAACATGTATCATCTCACACAGTTACTAAGGGTTGTGAGTTCACAAGGGCCCTTGCCGTATGGTTTCAGCTCAGGGTGTCCCATGAGCTGTCAAGCTAATAGCTCGGGACATGGTCTCAGCTGAGGGATCCTCTTCAAGCTTACTCACACAGGTGTCGGCAGCCCTCAGTTCTTTGCGAACTGCTAAATGGAGGTCTTCATTTTTCTCCCTGGTTGTTGCCTGGACGCCTTCCTCAGTTCCTTGCCACGGGGACCTCTCCACAAGACTTCTCACAACATGGCAGCTAGCTCCCTCAGAAGTGACAAATGATCACTTCTGCCACATGCTGTTGGTTATACAGACCCAGCCCTGGTACAGGGTGTGAGGAGACTACGCAAGGGTGGGAGTACCAGGAGGTGAGGGGCACTGGGAGAATCAGAGCACTTTGTCTCCAGGGGAAATAGCATTTTTGAGAACTTCCCATCCGGGTGGTGCTCAGTGCCTACGGCCTCTTGTGTGTCTGAGAATTAGTTTCTTTATTGATGTTTTGGAATTTAAATCCAAACACATTTTACAATTTCAGATACATCATTTCGGCTGATGCAGCTCTGACCTATTTGGAAGAAAGATGAGCATCCCATATAATTAGGAAGGTAGATTCCTAGACTCCAAATGAAAAGTCAAAATAAAACTTTCTAAATTCTGCTTTATTTGCATGGCATTATTTTAGACACACTAATGATGGGTGTCAGGCGGGCAGACAAGTGCCAAAAGCATGCCAAAATGATAGAATTTGAAAAATAAAACAGCCTACTTACTCTGTGGTTCCTTCCACTGTTTATAAATTAGACTTATGCGTTATTCACCTAAGTGGTTTTCTAATTAGCTAGAATTCATCAAGGAAGTACAGCCAATGCTATTGTTCCTCAGAACCTGGTAGATTAATTGACATAACAGAAACATTTCCAAAAGCATAGCTTTTGGGGTCAGAGGGTCAGAATGCATCGTGATGACATGGACTAGCATGCGAGCAGGTGGGTCTCCTGGCCCCTCTCTTTTCACAGCTCTGCTGCCGGACAGCGATTTTCAGGGTTCCCCCTGCAGAGTCCTAGATGGTGATGGTCAAGGCTGGCCCTGCACAAGGACGGTTCTAGTCCTCATTCCTTTCCTTTCTGCAAGCAGAGTACAACTACAATTTTTAAAAATATTGGATGCCATGTAACTCTAATTTCATTTTGAGGAAACCCTTAGCAGCTTCAAAAAGAAAGGAGGATGAAAAACCTCCATCTCAGAGATAGTGTAATTGAAGCATCTCGGGAGGACACCTCTGAGCACATGAGCCTTTTCTGGGGACACAGAGAGTGAACAGAGTGATGAAATGGGTGTTTCTCTTCAAACGTCTCCTTTGGGGAAACCAAATCTTTTTCTAATGATGTTGCGTTTGCTCAAAATGCTGCTAGCTGTTACAATTACTATCAAACGGCTTAGGATACTCTTCCTAATAACACTTCAATCTTCCAAGGGAGGATTTGGCCTCCTGAAGTCACATGGAACTTGATTAGGTGCAGGGTTTCTCCATCACGACACTATTGACTTTTTGGCTGCATAGTCTTTGCTGTTGGGATCTGCCATGGGCATAGTTGGGTCCTTTTTTAGCACCACTGCCCTCTACCCATGAGATGCCAGTGGAACTCCATCCCCACTCCAGTTGTGTTTCCCCAAGGACAAGATTACACCTGGTTGATAACCACTGGCCTAGTGAGCACAGGGAATGACTGAGGTGAAAGAAGTGCCAAGATTTTTTGAAGAATGTTCTGACGTTGCTGGGATGAGTGTTTCATCTTTCAACATAAATTAAAAAGCAGACTGACTTAGTTGTACCAGTTCTAGGGTGTTTGTTGTAAAACCAGGCTCTGAGTTCATTACAGGCTTGTCTTGTTCCACACCAACGTGTCTCCCTCACCCAAGGGGACACTGAAGTGGAAAAAAAATGTGGTGCTGTCTTCCTAGTGGTTCTTTTAGTAAAATTTGGGAGGGAAAAATGGGGGAGAAACTCAGTGTGGCGTCTGGCATTAAAGATCACATTTGTGATTAGCATAGATTTCTACCTCTGCTTCCTCCTGGAAGTTCCCTGGATGTATTACTCTTCCGAGATATAAATGCAATCTATTGTCACTTAGTTGTAAAACCTACTTTGTCTGCTTACCTGACACTTTTAATAAGCTTGTGTGCCCCTCCTGCATGTCTCCAGGCACAATAAGAGCAACAACACCAACAGCAAAAGAAAAGCTTTCTTTGAAAAGAATTTGTCCCTAATCATTTGCAGCTGCAACAGATGACACCGCCAATTAAAAAGCCTGGACTGGCTCTGGCTCTGCCCAAATGAAGAGGCCACGTGCTGACCTTATGATCGGTCACCTTAAGGGCACTGAGGGTCGAGGGGCATCTGTTTGAAATTTCCTGTCATAACAATGTCATTTGCAGGAATGGCCAGGGAGCAAACAAGGATGGAATGGGCTTTCTTCATCAGATGTCTCCTCTGATAGAGTTTTTGGAGAGGGGTCCCAGAACAGAAGGTGATTGGTTGGTGCTGAGCACGGGTATTGTATTGGGAATGAAGACCCCAGATAGTATGTGATCCTGGGCTGGACTGTCCTTGGAGGAGGGGCCTGTGTTTCAAAGGCAAGAACAGAAACTCCATTGAAAAAGTGCTGGTCAGAAGACCTACTGGAGCCCCCAATTGTCAATGGACAGAAAAGGAGAATTTGTATAGATTAGATGCTTCCAGTGGAAAGGGCTATATACATGTCTAGAGGAATAAACTGCGTTTATTTTCAGGTAACCTTTGTTATGGGCTAAGGTCCTCAAAAGAGGAGGTTGATAATGATATTTGCCTGATAGAAAACAGAATGACATAACCTATGGAAGTAACCAGAACTTGGCACCTAATAAATGGTGGATAGAATTATAAAAACAAGCATCATCATTATCATTAATTACCCAGGGGCTATTTCATATCCCTATACATATCCAAAGTAAAGGTAAATAGGGAGATGATTTAGGTTTTCAAGATAATTGTGGCCTCAGTTACATATTTTAGATAAGCTTTTAATTATCTGGATAATTTCCTCTGCCCTTATACCAGTTTGTGTGTGTGTGCGTGCGTGTGTGTGTGTGTGTGTAGGTGCTGTAGCAAATTACCACAAACTGGGTGGCTTTAAATGACAGAAGTTTATTCTCTTACAGTTCTAGAGGCTAGAAATCCAAAATCAAGGTGTTGGCAGGGACCTGCTCCCGCCCATTCACCCCCAGAGCAAATCCTGTTGAAATGACCTATGTCCTCAAGGGCAGAACGGACGTGTGCGTGGATGTAAAGGCTGGGGCTAGGGTGGCAGTACCGGGCAAGATAGTCTAACAAGAGCATTACCTTGTGCTTGCTGAGATTTAACAAACTTCGCCCTGCGGAGGAGAAGGGTGAACTGCAAGGCTCTCAGTGGAGATGACAGGTCTTGGTTACAGGTTGCCTAGAAGGGCTGAAGGCCAGAGAGGGGCTGATGATGACTGATTTCTTGCTAGAGACACCAGTTGTGTTACTGACGGATATGAGGAAACTGGGAAGGCGACCCATGCTGGGAAGGCAGCTGGTGAATTGGCTTTTCAAGGGTGGATTCTGGCCTCATTAAAGTGTAGAAAGCCCTTCCCTCTTCCATAGTGTTGCCATGCTTTACCCCCATGAAGGCCAAGTTCGCATTTTGGTTTTACTGTTACCTGTGTGTGTGTGTGTGTTTGAAGGGAGGGCGGGTAATGGGTCAGGGTTGCACATCTCTAGGATGTCGGCAGCTGGAAAATAAAAGCTCCTTAGAAGCCTCTGTGTTTGATAGGTCTGCAGGGCAATTTCTACCGACTCTTTAGAATGATGTATGGAGCTTCAAATGATTTATTATTTTCAAAGCTAGGAAAATATACAACTTCTTATGCTTTGTCAATAATTAGTGAATAACAAACTCCACCAGAGAACTTCTGTAATTTTTCAAGTACCAAATGTTTTACTTCTCAGATGTCTGTTTTTCTCAGTCATTGACTGCTAGTCAACCATTTAACTGGTTAATATGAGCACCCAAGATAAATAAATGGAGACCTTTTAACCTGGAGGCTTTGAGTGGCAGCTTGGACTAAACCATCAGTCTTCCACCAAAAGAACATACAAAAGTGACCCTTAACGAAGTTAGACGCAGACATGTTTTGAAGGTCAGATAATTTATTTTTTGAGGGAGAGGAAGGGTAAAGAATTGAATTTTATTAATTATATGTATATTTTCAGTCCCATTTAGTTTTATAATACTGAGGAATTTCATAAGATGATTCAAATTATTATAAAGTACAGACGAGGTCTAGACATTGTGAGTTTTCTAAATTAAAGTTATTTCCCTCTGCCTCCTGGGTCTCTGTGCTTTGTCACAAAAATTCTTTCTCTATGATGATTTTGTACCATTTGAGAACTCCTGATCACATGTAAATACCTGAAAAAATATATCTTTTTTTTTTTTCATTCTCTCAACATAATTTAGCCTTGAAATGGAAACCCTGGCATAAGAATTCATGGTTTGTACAGTTCAGGAAATGGAGTTTTGAAATATCCTAGTTGACGATCAGTTTTACAAACTACAATTCAAACACACACATGCACACATGCATACACACATGTGCACATACAAGATATATGAGAAAAATGTCCCGCAGGAAGGTTGAAGAGTACAAATAGAATAAAAATAAGAGACACACTGAAGGAAGCTCCCAGAGGCAATTTGCCTCATCAGTAAAACACTTCCTTGTCATTTTCTCAGTTCAATATTGAATGGCTTTAGTGTTCTCTTGAGATTGCATATTAATTTAGTAGACACTTCTGCTGGAAATATTTGTTGCTCAATCATGCAGATATTTTTTCTTTTTGCCTTATCATTCCTCCTTTCCAAAAATGAGTCATTAAAAACATGGCATGTGGCTCCAGGTGGGAGAGAGGAGGGATGGATTAAAATAAGGGGGTTTGCCAGTTTGCTCCCTGGCACTACCTCAGAGGAGGATGTCACTTAGAAGAGCCCAATTAAGGGGAAGGCCTGCTGGGCGATAGCTCAGGGGTGTTACAACATCACTGGGAAAGATGGAAATAGCATTCCAGTTAATTCAGCTTATTACAGTTAACTAGAGAGGTATTTAGCACTCCAAATGGAACTTGAAAATAAAACACGTCTTTCCAATATCTCTTCTCCCCCCTCCAGAATATCAGTCGGAAGTGGCTCCAAAGTTTTTGGGCTGCCTGATGTGCCCACATGTCCAGGGCCACTCGGTGTGTTCACTTGCTCCTCTGACCACTTCCTGTCACTGGTCATGGCAGCCCAGGACGCCCAGAGCAGGAGACACAGCAGGGAAGTACTTCTCAGTTGTGTCTTAAGTGAACTCTTGGCTCTAGCTCCCACTTCCCAGAAATGTCAGTCCAGTCAATTTAAAATTATTTTCCCATTAAATAGCAATGACTAATATCATTATTTTCTTGAAATTGATTTCACCGTTTCTGCCTGGAATAACTGCCCATGATTTCCTGCTTTACCCGTCATGTTCTGTGTTCATGATGCTGCCCTTACCCCTAGCTTCTCTCCACCCATCCTTCCATCCTGGGCCCACACGTCCCTCCTCCACTCACTCCCACTGAGCTGCCCATCACCAGCTTCTACAGATGCCCTCTTTGTGTGTCGGATGGGCTTGGCTGTGGAATGGCAAACTTTTATCAGGGTTATAGTTCCCATGCATGGAAGGGAATAAACCATTACAGCCATCCTTCTCTATATCACAGTTCTCTTATTGCAGCCTCACTGTGTCGCGGGATTTTTAAAAATATTATATTTAATTATTTATCATGGATTTTCCCCTATATTGTGGGATTTTGCAGTACTGTATACGTATGTTGTTAAAGTTACATAGGTTTAAGGGTGTAGAATATGCTTAAGAACTTAAGTAGTGTTTATAAAAGTGTGGAAAAGGTTAATAAGGGAGTGGGAAAGGTTAACAAGGGACTGGGAGCGGTTTATAAGTGTGTGGGAAGGGTTTATAAAGCCTTAAAATATATGTAAATACTAAAATAAATATAAGGTTCCTACTTCGCGGATTTTCACCTATCGTAGGGGGGTGGTCTAGAACGTAATACCCGTGATAAGTGAGGGAATACTGTATTGAGCTATTATGACTCAGGAGTTTTATATATTATTGAATCTTTATCAAAAGCCTGTACAGATGCTCCTTGACTTATAGTGGGGTTACAGCCCAATAAATCTATCATAAGTTGAGAATATCTTAAGTTGAAAATGTATTTAATACACTTAATCTTCAGAACATCATGGCTTAGCCTATCCTACCTTAAATGTGCTCAGAACAATTACATTAGCCTACAGATGGGCAAAATAATCTTGCTGCCACTCCCCAGCATCACAAGGGAGTATCATATTACATATTGCTAGCTTGGGAAAAGATCAGAATTCAAAATCACATATGGTTTTCACTGAATATATATACTTTCACATCCTCATAAAGTCAAAAAATCATAAGTCAACCATCATTAAGCTGGGGACTGTCTGAATACAGCATTCCCTCACTTATCATGGGAATTACGTTCTAGACCCCCCCGCGAAGTAGGAACCTTATATTTACTCTACAGTCTTAAACCTACGTAACTTTAACAACATATGTATACAGTACTGCAAAATCCCACGATATAGCAAAAAAATCCATGATAAATAATTAAATATAATGTTTAAAAAAATCCCACGATACAGTGAGGCCGCAATAAGTGAACCGCGATATAGAGAGGGACTGCTGTATATTGACAAGTATTAATCAGGATTAGTGTTAACAAAGGAAGCCCCAAATTTAAGTGGCTTAACACAGCTTGTTATTTTTCCTTTACAAAAACAGCCCAGTTTGGTTCCAGGATAATGGTACCAGGGCTGGGGGTGCATGGAAGGGATGGGACCTCTGCTCCACACAGGCTGGTGGAAACCCTGCCTTATACAACCTGTGGCTTTCAAGTTTGCATTTAATACCAACATCCAGAGGGAGGGAGGGAGAAGAGCATGAAGAAATTAATGTGGGAGGCTTTTATTATTCTGGCTTAGAAGTTATTATTTTCTACTGATTTCATTGGCTATAGCTGAGTCTCATGGATAGCCTTGACTTCAAGGATGGCTGGCAAATGGAGCCTAGCTGAGCACCCAGAAAGAAGAGGAAACAGAATGTTTCATCACTAGCTAGTGGACTTTGTCACAGGCATGAAACGGTAAAAATTATTATTCCCATTCTACAGGTAAGGAAGCTATAACCTACCCCAGGTAACTCAGCTAGTAGGTGACTGAGAAAGAATTTGAGGTTATAGGGTATCCTGGCAGCTCAAAAAAAGTTCCTGATTAAAGCATTGTAGTAAGTATAATTGGCATTTATTGTGCCTTTCATTTCACAATGACATTAAGACATAGTTTTTATTATCCCACAGGTGCCAGGTTAGGGAATTGAGGTGCAGGGTTGTTCTGTAACATGTCCAACTAGCATAAGGTAGGACTTGGATGCAAACGCCTTTATTTCAGACTCCGTAACTTCTCTCCGGCCATACCTTTGCAATACTTTCTACTCTGACTCCTTAGAGAATCAGCCCTGGATTCATAATGGCAACTGGATGGAGGGTCGCACAGCGAGATTAGCTATAAACTTTCCTTGAATAGATTTTGTCCTGTATTCAACACAGCTTTGTTTTATGCCTGCTGGTTTACAATTTCATCCTCTCACCTATCATACAGTTTTGATTTGAAGGCTCAATGGCAAAGCAGACCTTTACACTGAGTACTATTTACAGTGCTACTTTCCCCTACATCGTCACAGACGTAATTCCGCAGAAAGAGACGGGTGGGGGATTATCACCATAAACAAATGTTTATGGAGTACCTTATCACAGAGGAACTCACAATGCCAGGCAATGAGAAAGTATACCTTAGGGTCCCTGGCCTCCCTAGGCTTACAGATGGGTTAGGGAGATGGAACATGGTTATATAAAAAGATAAATGACAACACAGGGTAGAGTTCGCTGGGAGCCAAAGGACCGGTGCCAATAATAAGTGTTACAGGATGGCGAGGTGATAGGTTTTGAGCAGTCATTAATGTGCTGGCCTCAGTCCTAGGTGGTTTCATATATTATCGCATTAATCCTACAGGAATTCAGTGGTGGGAGTCATTTCTGGGGACTGGATGGTCAGAACGTCTTGAGAGAGGAGGTGAGACTTGAGCTGGGTTGAATTATATAGTGATATTTCTCAGCAGTAATGAAAGCTGGCCGAGTTGAACCCAGAGCATAATTTCTCACTGGCTGGCTGCTCCAGATAGTAATAGTTTCGGTGCCCTTCAGAATGGAATTTTTCTGAGCCCCTGAAGATGTGTGAGGTGTGCCTGGCAGGTAAGCATTCTTCCATTTGCCTTTCACCCGTTGCCTGAATTAAATGCATTTTTCTTCTCTTGGTTAGTTCTTCTAAGACTCCAGAAGTTCTGGAACAACACCGTAGCAGATGAAATGGCAGTTCCTAGTATGGAAACTATGCACAGAGGGGAAACTATCTTTTAAGTCCTTTTCCACATTGGAGTCGGGGGTTGGAGGCAAGAAGAGAGTGGGGTCTGGTTGAAGTGCAAAGGGAAAGGATGATTCTAGAGGAGACTGTCTCTTCTTTCAGAGCTATTTTTTCTGTTGTGATTTCTGCCACTTACATAGAATTCGGTTAGCTCCATGCAGGAGACTCCCAGATTTATACTTTTTTACCTCTAGAAATTTGGAAATGATAGTAAACATAGCTCACATGTTGAGGACTTACTATAAGTGTAAACACTACATATGAATTATTTTATTTAATCCTTACAATAATGCAAGTCCATTTTACAGATGAGGAAACTGAGGCTTAGGAACTTAAACAAGTTGCTCAAGATTACACCTGGTAAGAGACAGAGACTGGAACCCTCCATTTCTTTTTTAAAAACTATTTTTATGTAACAGCTTTATTAAGATATAACCCACATACCTTATCATTCACCCACTTAAAGGATATAATTCAATGATTTTTAGTTTATGCAGATGTGCAGCTATCACTGCAACCGATTTTAGAACATTTTTACCTCTTGAAAAGGGAATGCTGTATTCATTAGCGGTCACTTTCTCTTTCTCCCCAGCTCCTCTCTCCCCTTAGCCTTAGGCAGTTAATAATCTACTTTCAGTCTCCAAGGACTTGCCTATTTCATACAAATGAAATCCTACACTAGGTAGTCTTTTGTGACTGGCTTCTTTTATTTAGCATAATGTACTCAAGGTTCATCTATGTTACAGCAGGTATCAGTACTTCCTTTTCATTGGGTGAATAATGTTCTATTATGTGGATATACAGTTTATTTGTTGATTCATCAGTTGAGCATTTGGATTGTTTCTACTTTTTAGCTATTATGAATAATGCTACTGTAAATACTTAACGTAAAAGTTTATGTGTGGGCAGATGTTTTCATTTCTCCTGTGTGTATACCTAGGAGGGGAATTGCTGGGTCATATGGTAACTCTCTGGTTAACATTTTGAGAAACTGCTAGACTATTTTCCAAAGCAACTGTGCCGTTTTACATTTCTACTGGTGTTAATCACTAACAAGGTAATTTATACCTTGGCCACTTATTTGCTCTAAAAATATCCATACAACTTAGTAAAATTCTAGTAAAACCCATTAGAAACTGAGAATTTTCTTAATGAAAAATCTTAAAGCTGAACTCCGAGTTTAAAAGTGTTGATTTTTTGTTTTTTGATTTAAAAACATTAAAATGGGCCAAGTACTGAAGAGACAATTGATGAGAATTCCCACGTTTGTATTTCCCTTTATTCCCGGAGGCATTAGGGGGATTTTCTGTTTATTTCTAGGGCTGAGAGGTTTCTAGCAGTACCCATGCAGGTGCTGTGTCCCCGGATCATCTGTTATTCTGAAAAGCCAGACATTTGCTGAAAGACAGCACAAAAAAGAAGACATGCATCATATCTATGCATATGTCATGCTGGTTTCTCAAAAAGTTAAGGATTCCGCGCATCAAGTTCACTGCCACTTGATTGCAAGTGACATAAACCTCAAAGCCATTAAAAAAATGAAGTTGAAATAAAAGAGAAACACAGAAAGGCCTTTTTTCCTCTCTTGCAACAGAATTTTGAAAGGGGCCCAAAAGGTGATTTTCAACAAGATATACTTGAAGGAGCCTCGAGGCTGGCTGCCTGGGCGTGGGAGAGGTTTGCTGAGTGCTTACTCTGAGGGCACTGGGTGGGCATGAGAAGAACATAAGCCACGGTCTCTGCCCTCTGGGTGTTTCTCTCCTGGATCATTACAGAATAACTCAATGTTAAACCGTGACCATACGCGCAACAGGGGTGGAGCGTAGGAGAGGAGGAGTGTGCTGGAGTGGTGGCTGAGGAAGCGTATGTAGGGAGGGGAACTGGCCTTAGTGAAAGCCAAGTCCGGATTGAAACTGGAATGAGTAGCATGGCTATTCCAGGTGTGGGCAGCAGCACCAACATGACAAACGCCAGACTATTTCGGGGTCAGTAGACAGATGGGCCTGGCTGGAGAAAAAGGTATCTGTGAAAGTTGGAATGAGGTTAGAAAAAGGTTAGAAAGAAGCAGAGAATCATGGGAAGAGCATTGGACTGGACTTCTGGATATACAGAGTCTGTTTGCAGTTTTGCCCTGAACTAGTTTTTGATGTAGGCAGCTCTGTGATCTACACACTTAGGGCTTCTGTTTAATTTATTGACGATTAACATTAGACTACTCCTGGCTCCACAGTACAGTCTCCTGAATGTTTATTTAAAATATAGATTCCTGGATCCTACCCCTGGAAATTGTGTTTCCATAGGTATGAGTTGTGGCCCAAGAGTAGTGGTTTTCTTGCCTGTGCACTGGAATCACCAGGGAGCTTTTAAAACTAGTGATGCCTTGGTTCCCACCCCTAGAGATTCTGATTCAGTCAGTCTTGCGTATAGACAGGCTTTGGGAGTTTTCAAAGCTCCCCAGGTGATTGCAATGGGCTGCCCAGAGAGCCACAGTCTCTGATGGATTCTGATGTAATGGAGGACTGGCCAGAGGTTCCACTGGAATGAAAGGACTCAAAATCCTTTCTAATTCTGAGGGACTTCGATTCTGTGAAAAGTAGTTGGGGATCAGGTGGAAGAGGGTCTTAAATGCTGAACTAAGGGATTTGTACTTTGTTCTATAGGTAGCAAGAGACATGTAAGGTGTACGAGCAGAGGAATAATTTAAAATATCTCACCTGTGTACATCAGATTGCCTTGGAGCATGATAGTCATCATTAGAGAAAGAAAGGAAAAGAGTAAGCTGCCTCTTTATTCATACTTCTGGCTGAAAAGCGTTGACCATTGTCAATGCCACTGTGTGACAGTGTCTAGTGTCTTTCTTCATAGCACAAACAGAAATAGTCAGAGGGAGAAGTGAAGACATGGCCTGGGCACTAGGGCATTGAGTATGGTCTTAATCAAAAGTGTAGGCATCCTTAACCAAAGTGTGGTATCCTTAACCAAAGTGTGGCATCCTTAACAAAGTGTGGCATCCTTAACCAAAGTGTGGCATCCTTAACCAATGTGTAGGCATCCTTAACCAAAGTATAGGTGTCCTTAACCAAAGTGTAGGTATCCTTAACTAAAATGTTCGTACCCTTAACCAAAGAATGGGCCCCAAATGTGGGCAGGAGACAGCAGCAGGTAGGGTGGATTTAAAATTACATTTTCAGTTAGACTTCCTTTTCAATTCTTTTTTTAATCCTCAGATAAAGCAAGGCAAGTCTCCGTGGACCAGTAGCATGGCTCTAACAGCTCTCTGACACTTGCCAGCCTCCTTTTCTGACAAAGACAGAACAGACCCCAGGCTTAGAGCCCAGGCAGCTGATGACTTTGCAGTGTCTCTCCTTATCTAAAACTACAGGGTTCCTAAGTTTTGGGGAATTTAGACAGAGAGGTTTGAGATCTTTTTCTAGCAATCACCATTGATCTCTCACTCCAGTACCGACTCAAATTTGCTCCTTGAATAAATTTGAGTAAAAACATGAGTTGATTTAAAGAGAAATGTTAATAGCACAGATGGAAAGGTGAGGCAGAAAGGAAATAAAACTGTGAAGGACCATACAAATAGATGATCTTCAGGGAACACTGGCGGGGTCTTTCCGGAACGTGGACTGGGAGGAGGGAGCCCCGATCAGGGCCTCAGTGCTGTGATAGTTGCCACTATATCACTCTTCATTCAACCAACATGGACAAATTTCTCTCCAGTCACCCCCTGACCTCCCCTAAAGTTAGTGCCGACAGATGTTGTTTCATAGATCATTGGAGAGGGGTTTTGTGGTTCTCTAAGTGTGTGGTTCTCAGATGTTAGTCATTCTCAAAATGTAAGAATCACCTGGGGAGCTTACTGAAAATGGAGGTTCTCGGGCCTCAGACTCAACAAGGTGGTGGAGCAGGTGTGAGGTAGGGCCCAGGAGCAGGGGTCTTTAATAGGCTTTCTCAGTCATTCTGACGCTGATGGCCTACTGCCTACCCACCCAGAAGTCCTGCTCTCAGGGAAGGTACGTGATGCATGTAGCAACTTCTCTCTTACTCAGTGTTCTCAGAGTTTCTGGTCAGGTCTCTCCTTGGTGTTCTGGTGTAAATTGTAAGCCTACATGCACCCCCTGCTCTGCAGCCCACCCTGCACTACCCCCTCATTATTTTTACTCAGGCTTTCAATAAATGTTAAGGGCAACCCTGATGTGATCAATAATATCTCAACAATGGGGAAAGATAAACATAATGGTTTGTGGGTCTAAGTTTGGGTAGTTCAAGTTTGCCTTTAAATCCTTTTTTTTTAGCTTTGTGATCTTGGGCAGGCTGCTAACCCCCAATTTCCTCATCATTAAAATGGGGATCACAACAGAGCTAATTGAGTTAACTCACATAAAGCTCCGGTGTGAGGTAAGCATTCAGTGAAGGTTATCTGTCATTAGTATGGTAGGATTTGGGAGAAAACAAAAGAAAATGAGCCAGAAGGGCAGGATATGGGAGCTGTTGCAAAAATGGAGCTTGGATCCCAAGGGTTACATATGACCAGGAAGAAAGGTAGAGTTCCTTCTAATGAGGGACACATATGTATGTGAGCAGCTCATCCTGTCCCACACAAACTTCTATGACTCCTCAGTGTGCTGAGTGGCAGCAAAAACCAGGTATAATGTGGGGATGAAGTCCAAAGCAGGAGAGAGTCATGCTGTCTCCAGGATTTCACACGGTGGGTCTCAGCTTGGCATTCACACCACAGAGATCACTCAATGTCAAGTTTTTGGGCACAGAGGGTAGCTGGTGACATCATGGAGCTCGCAGCCAAGTGCCCCATCTACAAGTCTGCCACGGCTGTGTCCTGAGCTTTTCTCAAAACAGCATCCCCTGGGCAGCCTCCAGCACTGGGGTGTTGGCTAATGCCTCCTAAAAATCGTGTTATGGAAATGACTCAGCCAACAAGGGGTAGTTTCTTTCAAAGTTAGCAGGGCTTTGTCAGCACATTGCTCTGGGTTCTGACACATACATCCCCCCACCCCCACCCCAGATGCCCTCCAGTTTATGCACAAATAGTTCAGGCATGTGGTAAGTGAAAGAAATTTCCCTTATCCTTTTCCTGTATGCAAAGGTGCTGCCCCTTGACTCTGACAAAGAAGTGAAACCTTTCTCCCAGGGTGTGTCCAAGTCTCAGAACATGACTTGAGCCTGCTTGAGTTCTTACAGTGTTTTGTTTGAGTGGTAAAGTCTGCTGACTGGGAACTGTGGGTAAACACGAAGAAGAAAACCAGGGGGATTTTCGTATACAAAGAACAGACATTTCAAGGTCGCCAGTCTAGGGGCTGACGCCTCTTCGATGACTGAGAGGAGGAAGAGAGCTGACTGTCCAAATTTGCCTACCCCTCCCTTTCTCTGCATTCCATTTCATTTCATTATATTTCATTTCATTTCATTTCATTTTATTTCTTCTCTTTTCTCTTCTTTTCTTTTCTTTCCTTCCCTCTTCTTTTCTTTTTTTCCCCCCAACCACTCAGTTCTAGGAAAGGAGGAGGAGGAAGGGAGCAAACACAAAAAACAGAGCAAAAGGTTGCCTTTTTGATATAAATTTCTGATCTTGATCATAGTTGGAATTCCTAGAGTTACCTTCTAGTCTTGGAATCCGGCTTTAGGACTCTCCCAAATAGTAGGAAAACAATTATTCCAATTTCCAAAGTAGGATGTTAAACACCAATCATGAGGACTTTTACTAAAGATATATGTTGTCAAAATGTACAGATAGATCAGAAAGTCATCACTTTCCAAAGCTGTGAACCACACCTCCCTCTGCCACGTTTCTTCCCCGGCCACCAGAACACACTCTTTTCCTGCCTGGTAGCAGCTCCAGCTGTTTTCTCTCCCCCGGTCAGCTGAATATGAATCCAATAAGGGCCTCCCTCTGTGTAGCCAAACAAACCCAGAGTCCTGATGCTCGGGAAAGAGGCAGAGCCCTGACCCCAGCCAATAATAACAATGTTATAGCATGTTCTAGATTTACCTCTTATGCACCCAGCTTGCTTTCCCCACCTGCCTTTAATTTTTGCTATTACCACAAGCCAATAGAGATAGGCATCCAAGACTTATCAGATGCGTGCACTCAACAGAACTGAAATGCCCAGTCTATCTAATTTAGCAAATTCTAAATAGCTACTTTCAAGTAAGTTCAAAGAATATCATTGTTCCTATGTTCCTTCTTTTTTTTAAAAAAAGCTCCATTGGCTAACTGATTTGAGAGAAACCACTAAGAGAAGTTGCAAGGTATATAAGAAAATAAAAAACTCAAGAAAACTCAAAGTTAACAGAACATTTTCAAGTAGTAATTTAAGTTTTCACAAAGGCTTAGGGTTGGTCTGTATTCTGATGTCACTGAAATATCCCTAATTTAAATGTAAGTACTTTAATAACTAGTATGGGAAAGAAAAACTTTCCTTCCCAGGCAAGCAGCAATAGAAACCTTTCTGTTAGATTCCTTTGATTACAATAGTTCTTTGTTAACATATCCTAACTTTGCCCCAGGACTGGTGATAAGCTCTTAAAATAAGAAGGCCTGTCCTTCTCATAAAGAGAAGTGTTCACCTTGAAGATGGATTGAAAAGAAAATAAATGTCTAGTATTTAAACTTTATTCTTATTTGTCTTTAAGTGTCTCTTTGCCTGAGAAGTCTGACAAAATCAACATTAGTGTGGAAATAATGTTCAGTCAAAGCACATTGAGCGGAAAACGTTATTCACACTTGTTGCTTGGAAACTCAGATCAGAGAATAGCTTCATCTTTAGGTGTGTCCCTGCCACTGAAAGCAAAATTTGGGCAATTATTGGATTCATTTGATTAAGTGAGCTATTGAGAGAAAAATATCTACTTTGGAAGGCCTAGATTATTTTACCTGATTTTACAATGATCAGTAAACAAGGAACCAATCAGAAATTCTCTTGGGGGAAGTGGTTAAGAGTCTTTGGGTCTTACCTAGGAGCCACTTCATCAGAGAGTAGATTGCTTATTTTGCAATACTATTACTATTACTATTATTTTGTAATATCCTTACTTTGTAATACCCTTATTTTATAATGTTATAGAAATTGTAGGATTTAAAAACAAGAAAGAAGTTGAGAAATAGTTCTGTTTCCTCCCACTTTCTAGTCAAACAGATAGAAGCTCAAGGTCATACTCCAGTTGGTCAGGATTAGAATTCAGAGCTACTAATTCCTAGGCCAATGGATTGTCCCCTCCCATTGCCTTGTTATTTGATGAGTAAAGGCTTTTGCTGGGAGAGGCAAAGGAACTGAGATGCACCATAACTTGATCTTGTATATTTTACCCTCTCTCTCCTGGGTACTCTCCCATCCGTGTCCCCTTCCAGTTCAGCAATGACAGTGGTCCAGAGGAAAAGAGCATAGAGGAAAGAAGACAGATGTAGAAAGAGACAGATTAAGAAAGGTTTAGACAAAAAAAGCTAGAGAAGGAGCCCAGGGACATGGCCAACTCAGATAAGTAGGTTCCACTGTTCCTAAAAAGGGACGGAGGAGCCCAGCTTCACCGCCCCCGTCTTCCCATGCCTCCACCAGCACAGCTCGCTGAGGGTTTCTTCCACACTTCATCTCCATTTACCCTTACAGTGGATACGTTTTCATTCCTGTTATGCCTCAGAAAGTTCCGCAAATACATAGAGAAAGTCTGGCTATATGGTATTTAAAATTGGCCTCACAACAGAAACTGCTCTGGAAAAGGGGCTTGTGTTCAGCGTCTGTTTGCCAGGATCCAGCATCACGGTGTTGACTGGGTGTTGGAAATAAGCACTTGCGTATTTGGGTTTTGTTCCGGTCAGTCTCAAGCATTTGAGTTTTCCTCGTTGCCTAGGCCCGTTTTAATGGTGCCCAGTTAGGAGCCCAGGACTTCTCATTAGGCAGACAGGAACTGAATCCTGGCTGGAGCCCTCCGTACATGAGCAAACTTTGTATTCACTGTAAGGCGCTGGCTTTCTTACCTGCGATGGGAAAAATAACATATACCTCCCAGGGTTAATGAGAAGTGAAGAAGATAATGTTACTACAGGGATGACCACAGCATGTGACATGGAGTCAAAGCTCAGGATGTGGTGACTGGCACCATCATGATCATCAAATTGTAACCATGCACCAGGGCTTGACATGATCTGTGCTTAACATGTTCACCCGAATTAGAGGCTTTCATAGAATAATCTAGGATATTCTCTCCATTTTGTTGAGGGTATAGCTTCTAAGTTTTGAGTGACGTTTCATTTCCCTTACATGCATATTTTTGAAGGATTTGGGCAGAGACAGAGTCAGGGGCATGCCAGTGCTGTACCTGCTGGATATGAACTGGCTTCAGGTTTAACATGTAATCTGAGAGGCAAGGTAGTAGACGTGGGAAGAGAAGAGTCAGTGATTCAGTTCACGGTGAGGCTCTGGGATAGGTTCTGCATGTGTTCAGAACCTGGAGGTCTCTGTGGAATCTGCAGTGATAGGAAAGGATGTGCTTTTCACCTGTGACAGGACCCCTCTGAGTGTAAAACCACTCCTGTCTGGGGAACCTTTAAAGGCTTGTCTCCTGACACCCATGCATGGCGCTATTATCATGTTCTTGAGTCTCTTTCCTGATGATAATTCTCAACTCTTATATGACACATACAGGGAATGTAACTTCCCAAGGGGTGTCATGAGGGACTTCTGGGAATGTCTACTTTACCATGCCTAATAAGACCTGGGATTACCACCCGGTTTTGGATTCAAATCCTGGTGCTATCACTAACTAGTAGTGGACCTTGGCAAATTACATAAGCTCCTTGAGTTGATTTATCAATTATTTGCCCATATGAGAGCTGGTTGAAGTGGTGGGTAGAGGAGAATAATCAGATACTTTTGATAGGTATCAATGGTATTGGTGTTGATGTTGTGCAGGAAAGGGATCCAAAGGCAGGAGAGAGACACAACCAGGGGATTTTGCATAACCAGAGTTTCTAGAACCTCCAATTTTGCAAGAGAACCGGAGACAGGCAGTCTAGCTTTTCAAAAGAATGACAGCTGGGTCCCAAGTACAGACTGGACTATGTATTTGTGTTTGTGGGTCGTCATGACATGGGACACATTCCTTGACTTCTCTGATCCTCAGTGTGTAAATAGGGACAATTACTACTTCACCGTGTGCTGTGAAACTCAAGGTCATCCCCATGAAAGTGCTTTATAAAGTTGATATGAAATTAAAACATACTCATTATTTTCTTATTAAAGGAGATGACTGAATAATGCATACATCGCTTCCTTCTACTACTCCTTTCAATATTCCCTCTTCCATTCTCCTTATTTCCACTTGTTTGGGGAGGGAGTATTGTTTTCCTTAGAGCAATATAAGAAAACCAGTTGAAATGATGTAATATTTAGGGCATGCAAGGGACAAATGGTTCCTATTTTAATTATATTAGACAAAAGGTAAATAAATGATTGAATTGAGTTTGACATTTGCAGTCATAAGAAGGCTTTGCTTTTTCCTTGATAACCTTAAAACAAAAGACTTGAATAATTGGCTGATTTCTTAGGTAATAGGACAGATTTGTGGTGAGTGAGGGGGATGATGATGGAGACTTTGAGTTGAAAAATCAACCAGAGAGACTGAAGTCTGGAAAATGCCTACAGAACCTATTTCTTTCTTTCTTCCTTTTTTTTTTTATTGAAAAGAAAACAAATTGTTTATTTAACAGTTATATAGATTTAGATTATTTGCGGTTTTCTGCCATTAAGTCTTATTTTCTTTAAAACCCCCACAAACACATAGTTCTGCCTCCCCCTCCCAAACCAGGCTAGTTTTAGAAAAGTCAGAGATACAGTCTTCCTACTTCCCAGACATAGTTAGGCTTTACCGGTGGCTCCCACTCATTCGATCCTGAGTGGGGAGGCTTTGCCTGTGCTGTGGTGCCCTCCAGCTCTTAATGCAGAACCGCGTCGAGTTCCCAGCTTCCTTGTAAGCCACATGGTGTTCTCCTCAGAACCTATTTATTTCTACAAAGAAAATTTCCATATCAGAATAGCGCACTCGACCATATGCATTAGAGCTCAGCCTACCCCTGGTTTTAACTTTTATTAGGTTATTCCATCTGGCCCCTGGTTACCATTAGAAAGTATTTTATGTGATGAATCTTTGCAGTCTGGGGTTTTAGTTCACAGAGAATTTTGATATTTCCACTTATCTTTATTGGGTTGCTTGTAAAGAGATTGAAGCTCTTTAACCAAACACTGTCTCTAAGTCCATTTGGAGAAAAGATGATGGGTAAGCGATTAAGCTGTTAAGATGGAGAAAATACAGGACCCATTAGTGGTCAGAAGGAAGACATCAGGGGGTGGGCTGAGCACTTTGGCTGCTTGTCTGGGCTACTAAATGAGTGTGGGGTCTGTGTGTGAGCATACACATGTGTGTTTGTGCACACGCATGTACCACATCCACTTGGGTAGAACTGTGATGAAGTCTAAGATATTTCCTGTCATTCCTCCTTTTTCTTATTTTATGTTTGTTCTCGTTGCTTCTCCCTACTGATCCAATACTTTATCCTCTCTCCCCTTCCGCTTTAGCCTTCCTCTTCAAAGTCTGCTGTAGGCGCTTTGCTTTCCTACATCCCCAGGGTCATTGATCATTAACAGCTTCGAGTGGTATTAGTGGGGATGTGGGAGGCATTCACTGTTTCAAGTTTTTGCTTCAAAGAAACTCTTGGGCTAAAGAGGGTGAAAATATTGACCAGGATATCAGGGACAGGGTCTAGTGTTTGGGAAAGTCACTTCACCCAGGGACCTGCTGATGTTTCATCCGGAGGAGAGGTAGAGAAAAAGAAGTGAGAGCTGTCCTGGAAAGCAGTAGCAGCAAAGGGGGGGAGCTGCGGCTGGTTCGCTGTGTGTGCAGGGCGAGGGGCCAGCAGAGGGAATCATCCTGACTCCCCAGCTCTCCAGAGAAGGGGCCCAGCGTGTGAGAGCTCTGAGGCTCTGGTAGGGTCAAAGGGCGTCCTTCAGTGAGTGGGAGGCAGAGAGGGGACACACCAAGACCCTTCAAAGTCCGAGTACTATGATCCGTTGGGTTCTGGGGTGGGTTAGGTCACCTCTATAGTCACAATCACCAGAAAATGCCATTTTCCTTCTGCTGTGTCATGGTGTGAAAGCAATATCAGGCATTTAAGAGAGTTAAGCCAATGAACCCATTTCCTGCCAAATGTTAGATTTTGCTCCTTCCTCGGTGTTTTATTCTATGTTTTCCAAGAAGTGCTTGGGTAACTTGAATTTGCTAATTGCAACTTCCACAATTTACTGGAGACTGAATAAATTCCTGCCTTGCCTTTTTCAAGTGCAAGGTCATTCAGATGACATGAGATACTGTGGAAAAACGGTATCCTTCTTGTTTTCAATAAACATCTCCGATTAGTATTCATTGGAGATATTAATAGCACTAAGAATAAACACCAGGGTTTTATCCCCTCATCTAAATGGGCATTCATTCAAGGTATGTCTCTTCTATTTTGTCATGATTCATAAATCACTCGCCTGTAAAAATCAAAGGCAGAGAATATTTGGTTACCTGTGGCAATGATGGACTTTCTATCAATGACATTTGCCTTCCTGCCCTGAGATCTTCTTAAGTACTGGAGCCTTTTCTCCCTCCACCTTTGACCTGATTTCCTGTCTCAGCATAAACGTCTCCTCTCTTTCATTCTAACAGATGCCTGTAGAAGAGCAACGAAACATTATGAGACATGGGTTTGTTTGTGTTTGTTTGGTTTCTCTGCGAAGTAGTCTGGCTGGATGCAATCAATGCTGCTTTGTTCAATGAGCTTCCAGCAATGATGTGCAGATGCCAAACATGACGTGTTTGGGCACAAGGTAGTTCAATTCTAGTCTCATTTGCACCTATGACTTGATGCTAATAGGGATTTGGATCCATGAAGCCGGCTCACAGAGAAAACCAGCCCCTGCTCAGCCTGCTGTAAATGTGAATGTATACTCTTAAGAAGGCTAGAGCACTCACTGAGCTGTCAGGCCCAAGTAGGACCATTTAAGACCTGAGCTAAATTGTGGCCTTTCTGCCCTTTATTTATTGTTTATTTTCTTAAATGACAGTTATGAGTCTGTCCTTCATTCACACCATTGGACATCCAGAGTTTAGAAGGTTGGGTCATTTGAAGAGATCATTTCAAAGGGTTTTGAGGTTGGAGACTTGGACTGTATATACCTGTAAATACCCTGTAAACATTTCCATTACAGAGTCTGATGGGGTGGAGGTTGGTTGGTTACCCCTTCGGTGACCCCCTGACATTAAGTGCCATTACTACAAAAAAGAGCACTTTCTTGTCTTCAGATGACCCATCTGAAAACAAATCCTGGTAGAATTATTTTTCATGGTACAATATACATAACATAAAATTCACCATTTAACCATTCTTTAAAAGTTTACGGTTCTGTGGCATTAAGTACATTCTCATTGTTCCGTAACCATCCCCACCTTCTATCTCGAGACCTTTTCCATCTTCCCCATCAGACGCTCTGCACCCATTAAACATTAACTCCTCACGCCCTCCTCCCTGCAGCTCTGGTAATCCCTATTCTGCTTTTTGTCTTTATGAATTTGACTACCCTAGGGACCTCCTATAGCTAGGAGACCATGAACGCTTTACCCTCCTCACCCCTACAGAATCCCTACTTCCCTCCACTGCCAGAAGTGTGATCTTCCCTGCTCTCTTTCTATGTATTCACCTGCTTACATACTTTTTATATACATGTTTCTTCAAAAATGTCAATGAGCACACAGCATTCTAATTGCAGTTCCCTCTTTTCCTATACCAACATGTCTTGGAAATCATTTAGGGTTTAATTCTTTTCTTATTGGCTTTATGGTATTCCATAACATGAATATGCTGTAGTTTATATAAACTGCTCTCCGACTGATGATGCACATTGGAGTTGTTTCAGGGTCTTCACTGTCATCCATGAGAAGTAGTGATGTACATCTTTCAACATCCTCTTTTTTTGTGCGTGTGAGCAAGGATTTTTTTACAGCATAATTCCTGAAAGTGGAATTGCTCGGTCAAAAGGCATGTCCACTAAAATTTTGGTAGGTGCCTCCAAATTGTTTTCAAACAGGGATCACTAAGTGATGCATTCCCCAAATGAATGATGATATTACAATTCCTGGCATCCATTCCAGCATTTGATATTATTAGTCTTTTAAACTTCTGCCAATCTGACAAAAAATGTCTTACAACTTGCTTTTCACACTTATCAACTATGGGAAGAGAAGGACCTAAAACAGGAATAGGAAAGGGCAGAGAGTCAGAGGGGAAACAGGGAAGGGAAGGGAAGAGGAATTGTTCTGGAATGTGCATGGGGCTGGATTAAGTCCATCAAGAGCAGACGTTCCCAAAAACATTTGGCTGGCTCACTTCTGTGGGATTCACAAGCCACGTGGCCTTTTGCTGCATGGCTGGGGAATGACCCAAGGCTGCCTTCTCACCATGAGTTGGCTACAGTTGCCCCTATTCACAGCAGAGGCTGACACATGCTTTGTTACAGAAGCAATAATGCTTTTAGCTATCCCGAGGCTCATCTTGAATCTGCTTCACCCAGTGATCCCTCTGCCTGGAGCGCTCTTTCTCCAATTCATCTGTCCATCCTGCTCATCTTGAAGTCAATTTGAATGTCACTTCCTCAGTAAGACCTTCTGGAGTTTTCACTGGTCCAGTACTTGTCCTTCGAAGCACTTGTAACAATTGCTGTTAAATGTTTACGTGATATTGTCACTGAGAGTTGATGATTGTCGATAGTCTGTCTCTCCCTCTAGCTTAAGCTCAATGAATGTTGGAAACAGGTGGATTACAGTCACCATTGTATCCTTGTGCCTGTCACAGAGTAGGCATTCCATAAATATTTGTTGGATGAAAGGAAAGGATCAAGGAAAACCAAGCACTTGCAATGTAGAGCATCATTACTTTTAATTTATAAATGAGAAAATTAAGAACCGAAGAGGTTCAGACACACACAACGAATGATTGCTGTATGCCAGACAGCAGGCCTCCACCCTAGGTGCTCAGAATAATGTCTAATGCTTGTTTGAGTCATTTAAACTTAAAGCCACCCTATGATGTAGTTCTTGTCTTTATCCCCATTTTACAGATGGGAACATCAAAACAGCTCTTCATAGGAGTAAAATGAGGACAGTCTATACTTGCACTGTAGCTACGATTGGTGCCTGACAACTTTGTAAGGAAGGGAAGGACAGTTACAAGTTACACTTCTGCTCCCTTCTCTTTGAAGAGGTTCCACACCCTGCTTGTCTTAATCTACTTCCTTCTGCTTCCTTTAAGGACTAGGTGATTAGTTAACTGCTCTTTGAGAAACCAGATGAGCCAAGGTATTAATGGTCTAATTATTCTGCTAGGCTCCTATGCATTTAAAGAGGGCTTCTGGGGTAGCTGCTTAACCAAGAGCTCTGCTGTGGTGGAGAGTCCAAGGTCTGTCGCAGGCTGGGGAAGACCTCACCCTTCCTGACACACATCAGAGAGGTCTCAGTCCCCAGCTCTCCCACGTGAAGTCTGCTGTTGTTCACAGTTCTATTTGTATCACTCCTCGTCTGAGCTAAAAGTGCTTGCCGGGGAAATTGCTTCATGGAGATGGATGGAAGGCCTTAAGACTTTGGTTTTCTCTCTCCTGGGCTCCAGAAGGCATGTAGGAATCACATTTCCAGTCTCAAAATAGAGACAAAACCTACTTTAACTCATTTAATTTATTTCTTTATATCCCAGAGTTTCCACAAAGGCCGTCAGCCAGAACCTTTTCCTGACAGCTTTGAGGCAGCATGGGGTATGAGAGCTGACTGGCTGGACTTTGAGTCACAGCTTTGCTACTTTTTAATTATTTAAGCTTTCTGATTTGAAATGCTCCCTTTTATAAAACAGGAATGATGATACCTACTCTGCATGGTGATTGGGAATATTAGAATAGTATCTGTCAAACACCTAACAGAGAGCCTGGCAGATGTCAGGCAAATATCACATGGTAGCTATAATTTTTCAGATTTAAAGGAATTTGCAAAGTCAAGTTTTGGGGCAGGTAAATTTCCTAAACTCTGCCTTTATTAAATGTATTAGGTTTTGCAAGTCTTTTAGGAGCATTGGTGTGTAATACGATAAACATAATTTATTTCCTCTTTCTCTTAATTTAGTTTATATTACAATGTTATAAAAAAAGGTGTGACTCATTAAATAGTTCCATTAATCCTGGGGAATGATTTTCAACATTAGTATGTATTTTTAAATTATTTATATATCTTAAAATCCTTACCTGTCCTTTTTCTCATTTGCTACACATGAAATCATAAAGGATTTATTGAGAGTTATTTTCCTGGGACCATAATTAGTATACATTTCTGAAAGCATGACAATTGCCGTTTCAACTTTTAATGATGTAAAATGATCTTCATCAAGATTGTCAAATAATATACATTCAATTAATATAAATAGCAATGCTAAGTATCACATGGTTTGTAAAATCTAAGTGGTTATTTATACCCAGGCCAAAGCAGATTTGAGATGGAAGGTAAAATGGCAACAGGGACTATGGTTCGCTGAGAGAACTCTGCCTGCAGGAGAGTAGGTTTGACACCTACCGATCTTGTTTATCTTCGTGTTCTTAGGATCTCGCACACACTAGGTGCCAAATAAATGTTTATTGCATGAATACATGAATAGATAGATATAATTTCCATAGCCGTAAGTCATGTGACCATTGTGCTTACCATAAATCTTAAGGCCTTTGCTCACCTTTTCATTAATTCTGTAAACTTTTATTTTGTGCCTACATTATGCTGTGCACTAGGCTTGGGGATGAACTGATGAGGAAAACCAATTCTTTCCTCCTCTCTTGGAGCTTACATTCTTAGGATACCAGGGCTTCACTTAGATATAAATAAAATACAGCTGCTAAGAGACTGTGCAGGTTAAGGGAGAGAACCAGAGTGGCTGGAGGATGGAGATAAGGGACTAATAAGTAGTTAGTGACATGTGAAGGGTCTGGAGAGGTAGGTGGGCAGAGGACAGGCCAAGTAAGGTCATTGTTATGGACTGAATTATGCTCTCCCCAAATTCATATTTGAAGCCCTAACGCCCAGTGAGACTATATTTGAAGATTAGAACTTTAAAAGAGATAACTAAGATGAAATGAAGTTCTAAGGGCAGAGCCCTAATTCAATAGTACTTGTGTCTTTATGAGAAGACAGGGAGATATGAGGAATGCACACTCACAGGGGAAAGGCCATGTGAGAACACATGCGGAAGTCAGGGTCTGCAAGCCAAGGTGAAATTAATCTTATTGACACTTTAATTTTGGATGTCCAGCCTCCATAACTGTTAGAAAACAGCCTTCTCTCGATTCAGCCAACCAATCTATAGTATTTTATTATGGCATCCTGAGCAGACGAACACGACCATGAGGCCATATGAATGAACCTAGATGTTACTCCAAGGGGCAATCAAAAGCAGAGGAAGGTTTTTAAGTAGGGGTTATTAGCATGATCATTTTTGTGTTTTCCTGTGGCTGCAATGAGAAAACTAAATGGGGAAAGATAAGTAGACATGGGTCTCTTTTTGAGGAAAAAAAAAATCCCAGGAGTCCCAATTTAAAGTCTAATTCTCTTTCCATTTGCTGTTCAGAGTTAGTTGTAAACACAGAATTCCATTTAGGGTAGGTTCTGGAAAGAAGGACCATAAAGCCTCGCATTTTGATAGTCATTAATGGCTATTACAGTTTGGGGAAATCTCATCTCTGACTCTGAAACCAGATGATCAGATAGTGTCCTGAAGGAAGACAGGAGACCTTGGTGGGGATGTGGTTCATTTGCTGTGTTCTTGTTGGGTGTGGCTTTGTTTTTTTCTGTCTCTGAAGTTACTTTTGGTTGAATTCACAGGCCTGTGAGAGGAAGGGAGTAAGTAAATGGACTTCAAAGTGAAATGTTGCAAGATACCTTCCTCGTCCAGCCTTCTTACCCTCTGGGATTCTGAGAGCACCTTTGATGAAAAAAGTCTCCAGAAAATTTGGCCAACTGTTGTAATCACTAGTCAGAATAAATAGAAAACTGATGAGAAGGTTTTAAGTAATAGTTTTAAACAGCAAGCCTTTTTTTCTTTTTAGCTTGCAAGGCTGTGTATTGACAACTTGGACTGGGCTCAGCGAGGTGGTTCTGCAGATCTACTCATGGCAATTGGGTAGCTTGACCTGGGGCTCTCAGTTATGTGTCTGCAGGCAGTAGCTGGGGCAGCTGAGGAGCTGGCTGGCCAGCCATCAGTTGGTTGCCTTGGTTCTACTTTATGTGGCCTCTCCTATTCCAGCCGGGTAGCCCGGACAAGAGGGCAAGCCCAGCGAGCATGCACTTATCAAGCTGCTGCTTATGGCATACCGGTGAATGGCCCATTGACTAAAGGAAACCCCATGGCCAGACAGGATCAAGAGCTGAGAAATAGACTCTACATGTTGATAGGAGTTACTATAAGGACACGCTATAAAGGGATGTGGAAACAGGGAGGAGAAGAATTTGTGGCCAGTTTTATAGTCAACCTCTCCCTCCAATTTTAGTCCTCTGGATAATGCTTACAACTCTTGCCATGGTCACATACCATTTTTACGCCTTAAAAAAAAAAAAAAAAAGCCTGTTTTAGCCTCCTCCTAAGCAATCTTATCTTTGAAATCACACTTAATGTGTTAGTTATTGCTGTGGGTGTGTGTCCCTCCAACATCCACATATTAAAGTTCTAGCCCTCAGTCCCTCACCGTGTGGTCTTATTTGGAAATAGGGTTGTTGCGGATGTAATTAGTTAAGAAGAGGTCATACTGGAGTAGGGTGGGCCTCTAATCCAATATGACTGGTGTTCTTAGAAGAAGGGAGCCATGGGAAGACAGAGACAAAGAAAGGCAGCTGCAAGCCGAAGAAGGCGGAAGACTGCCAGCAAACACAACGGTCTGGGAAGAAGCAGCCTTCTCCCGCAGGTTTCGGAGGGAGCCTGGTCCTGCTGACATTTAGATCTCAAATTCCCAGCATCCAGAACTGTGAAACAAGACAGTTCCATTGCTTGAAGCCAACCAGTTTGTGGTGTTTTGCTAAGGCAGTCCTAGGAAACTAATACTGTTATTTAAAAAAAAATATAATGCTAGCTTAAACCATATGAAATTGTCACCTTTATATCTTTAAGATACCAAATGGTCAAATTACAGCAATTTCACATTAAAATGAACACCTGGCTATGGCAGGAAGTTTGGAATACCTAAAATTATCTTGTGTACTATCATTGGTACATTGCTACACTTTGGAAGTCATCAGTGTAAAATGCTTTTTCCAAAATAAGGTGTTTAGATTTCCTGGGAGGGTCAGGCTCCAGGTAATGTTTCTCTTCCACAGTGTTTTCTTTCCTGGTTTTACATACTTGAGGAGGCACTAAAATAAAAAGCTGAATAATTGATTTGCAAATCCTCTAAACCTGATTGAAAACTTTTTTAGTACTGAACTTGATTTTTTAAAATATGTTATTTTATTTTATTGTTCAATTACAGTTGTCCCAATTTCCCCCTCTTGCTCTCCCCTGCCACCCCCACCCCCCCTCCCATAGTCAATCCCCACCCTGTTGTCCTTGCCCATGGGTCCTTTATACTTGTTCCTTGGCTAGACCCTTCCCTTTTATTCCTCGTTGTTCCCCTCCCCTTCCCCTCTGGCTGCTGTCTGTTTGTTCCTTGTTTCCATGTCTCTGGTTCTACTTTGCTCGTCTGTTTGTTTTGTTCATTAGGTTACACTTATAGGTGAGATCATATGGTATTTGTCTTTCACTGCCTGGCTTATCTTAGCAACAGCCTGGATGGAAGTGAAGAGTATTATGCTGAGTGAACTTGATTAAAAAAAACACCCCCAGAAATTTTGCTCTGACCTTGGGATATTAAAAAAAAACCAAGAGTGGATTTTCTAGAACAAAATGTGTTATTTGGCTTCTAAATAAGATGTGTGAATTTAATCAAGTTTTCTTCATTGAGACAGTCCACAATAACTTGCAACTAACTGCTTCAGTAGAATTAAATTTCGTTTACTTTTGCATGGAAATAACAATAAGAAAAAGGCAATAAGATCTAAAATTTCTAAATTTTGCAACTACTAGCTAATTAAGAGACTATCTGTCATGATTATTTTGAGCAACCGATCATTTCCATCAATCAGCCAAGCAACTCTGATAAGCCAATCATTATTTAATCGATGTTGAGCCACTGAAAAGTTGCCATAGATACCAAATTCACAGCCATCACAACAGAAAGTCAGGTTAGAATTGGAAGTGACAGGTGTATTCATCACATAGTTAACAAGCCTTTGAAGGGAAAGAGAGAGTTTGTCAGAGTCCTTAGGCTGGGTATAAAAGATTGCAAAGAACGCTCAAATTCCCAAAGAGCACTTCAAAAGCAGGGGGAAGGATCCGTTTTTCATTAGAAATGCAGGGAGATGTTTGCTTGAAATTCAAGCTCTTAGTAACAAGTTCCTTGAAGTTTTGCTTGGCTGTCATTTCGCAGGGGTCACCAGTAAGTTATCTTAAGAGCAGAGAGTTTCCTTTTTTTTTTTTTCCTTTTCTGTATCAGCAGTAATACAGATGGTTGAGAGCATGGGGCAATGATTACTGTAAAAAGCAGACCAGATTGCACTGTTTATAAATGTGGAAATTTGAAGGATATCCATTTATTTATGTGTGTATATTTATTTACCAGTTGCCAATACTGTCAGAACACAAGAAGCAGAACCAAGACATATATTTTGAGAGTTATTGTACATAAGTCAATATCAGCAAAAATATTGGATGTTCAGAACTTTTGAGAATAAGTGAGAAACCAAAGGGTTTCAAGTTTTAAAAAGTGAATATATTTCAAAGGTCTAGCACACACCTTTCAGTCTCTTGGAGTGAGGGAGGAAACCCAGTTTAATGTTTCAGTGAGTTGGTCCTCATCGCCCACAGAGCAGTTAGACTGTGCGGAAACACAGTCACATCCTCAGACCACAGGTATGAGCACTGGAAAGGGAATCAGGAGGGAGGAGAACAGAGCTCTGACCTGGGCTCAGCGATTTACTCTGTGTGACGCAAGGCTCTCCAGGGCTGTACTACCCAGGAGGAACAGGGAGGGTCTGCCTCAATTACTAGAAGTTCTGTCTGGCTCTAACGTTCTTGGAGGAGTCTCAGGGGTTATTTGTGGTCTATGCCATGCAACCAGCCGTGGCTAATGGAGACTTGTGTCTGACTTGTCCACTCTGGCTACTTGTTAGCTGTCATCTGCTTCCCAGTGTGTGTCACTGAAGTCCTGTGGCACCACTTCTGTATCATGCTCCTGAAATGCTGGCTTTGGGAGTCATATAAACAAGTGGGTGAAATGGTTTGATAAGGAAACGAAAGGACGTTTGTGGAAATTCCCAAGGGCTCAGAGCCAAGGCTGAGATTAGTGTGTGTGTGTGTAACCATGTAGGGAGAGACTCAGTTCATCTCTAAGGAGGGGGCTTTCCCTGCTTTGTTCCCTCTGGGTGGCAGGATCTTGACTTCAGAGCACAACTGGCTCAAACATTTTTATACCTCTCTCCTTTATAGGGCCTGAAGGGAGAACTTTATCACAGCGACCTAAAGGTCAGTGAATAAAAACGGAATCCCCGTCAGGGAATAAACAATTTACTAAACAGTTATTTATAGGGATATTTGTTTATATACTAAACATACTCACATATATCCATATCAATGAAAAATAATAACCTGCTGTGGGTCTGGTTTCAAGTACCTTTAATTTCTCCTGTTCTTTTTTCCTGTAGCTTAATTAATGGCTATAATTATAATTGGTTTATGGTGACGTTTTTCTTTTTTCTTGCTTGAACGTATGTAGTTCCTTCTATTCTAACACCTCAGTTCTTTGCCTTCTTCAACATAGTCAATGATTTTAATGCCTTGAAAAATGTATTATGCCTTTTGTGTCTGTATTTCTAATCTACATAAAAGGAATTTTGTTCCTTGCATTTTTTATTCACCAAGCTGTGTATTTTTCATATTCATCCTTATTGCTATGTGTCCTCATCTTTTTAATTTGATATTGATTTATTTAAAATATTCATTGAGAATATACTGTTGTTGGCTGGAAAATAGATCTGAAAACAAGATCTTTGTTCTCTTGGAATCTATATTCTACTGGAAGAATACAGACAATAAACAAGTAAACATATAATAAATAAACAAGATAATATGGGAGGAGTGATTAGCTCTATACAGCTGGAAAAAGTGGTGGTACCTGGACGTCTACTGTAGAGATGGGGTCAAAATCCTAAGTCCTGAGTGTGACCTAAGGGAAGAACATTCCAGGCAGAGGCAGTGTAATGCTTGCAAAATGCTTTCCTGTTCAGAAGTAGAACTCTGTAACGCAACAAGTGACTGGTGAACTCCTTAGGCTAGGGTGGCTTAAGACACTCAGATGTTCTATAAGCTTCTTCAGTTCTTTCTCTCTCTTCTCGTGCCTCGATCTTTTCCCTGAACCATGGCAAGAGTATGTGTAGACAGAGGGCGTGTGCCATGGGACAGAGTCACCGAGTCTCCCTCATTTTCTCATTCCCTTCTTCCTCCCCTATTTTTCCCTCCATGCCAGCAAACATTTATTGAATACCTACAATATGCCAGACATAATGCTAAGGACTTGGAGGCACTCCAAGTGTTTTCTTTTTTTGTTGTTGTCATGTCTAAGGATGTCCTATTTTCTCCCTATCCTCTCCAAGAGTTTAATGGCAGTGGGGGAAATAGCTGACTCTCCTCTTCTCCATGTTTCCCAACAGAAAAAATTCCCCATCATTACCTTCTCCTTTACTGGTTACTTCTCATGGTTTACAGTCTGTCAAAAGCTATTCAGAAAGATTTTATTTATAATTTTTGCTGGAGCACTCAGAAATAACAAAATCATTTGCTAAAATACAAAATGAAAAACCAACTATATTTTACTGCATTAAGATGTGCTAATCATGATTTTAATAATTGAAAGTGTATGTTGGAAGAAGTATGTTTGTGTTTTGTTGGCATGGAGGACCGTAACTTGATGAATGGGAACAGTGCCTTCTCTTAGAACGGGCTGGGTTTACACATTCATTTGTAAGAGAGTTGTTTAGGAGGCTGTGTACTTTCCCATGAACACAGGGTTCCGGTGGAGTTATATCTTCACCCCTAATTGCAAACCACAAGTTAACTCATAACATACTTGGTGAGCTGTTTAAGTTGTCTAGTTGTCCTATGAAACCTAGCCTATACAACAGCGTCCAAGGGCATTTCCCGCTCTTCAATCAGCCATTGCTCTGGTTCAACATCTCTGTACTCTCACCTGAATCACCCCCAAAACTTCCTCACTAGTCTGTTTAAATTTGTCCTCATATTCACCATCCCTATTACAAGGATGAGATTTCTAAAAGGCGTGTGTGATCTCAGCCCTCCTCTGTAACTCAGCACTGGCTCCGCGGCTTGCAGAATAGAGACTGGGAGTCTGAGGCCCACATGGCCTCTCTCTCACTGACCTGTGAGCTCACTTAGAGCTCACCTCTTGATGTTTCCCCAAATGTTCCTACTTTATCAGGCTTTTTCCTCTTCACTTACATTGTTTCTCTGCTTGGAATACCTTTTTTCTCCTAGTTTATTTGGAAAATTTCTTCCCTATTTTTCAGGATTTAGATCAGGATTTCTCTCCTCTCCGATCATCCTCTTCCCACTCATGGGAGTGACCTGTCTCTCTTCTATAATGTGATATCACATTATTTTATAATTATTTGTTTACATGTTTCTCACACTGGATGCCAAGCTCCTTGAGGTCAGAGACTATGTCTTGTTTATTTGTATCTCTGGGACTTGGCACACCAAAGGTGGTCAACAAGTATTTGTAGATAAATGTGTTTATAACCATGAGCCTGGGATAGAAAGTTAGGGCGGGCAATAGGGATCTCCCTACTCATCTCAGAGTTAAAGGCCTGAGGTGGGCTTTGGGATAAAGAGCATGGTGATGGCTTAGGATGGGCTCTGACTGGTCAGTCATATATGTGTGTTTGTTCGTTCTTGTAGGCTGAACCATAGGGTTTGTATAGGAGAGGTAAGGGAAAAAAGACTGAAAAGTCAGGTTAAGGTCTTGAAAGCCAGATTAAACATTCTTACTACTTACTCTCTCTGCAAATGGAAGTGTTAAGTATTTAAACTTGGAAATGACATAATTCAAAAGGCACTTGGGAATACCACCGTCCAATAGGTACTTTGGAACACTAATTGGCCTGCTGTGGCTGAGCTGATGTGGGAGTGCAGCCTGAGAGACTAGTTTAAGGATGATTTGGATAGATTGGGTATAAGCTGGTAGATATACTTCTGAAGTATACAAGGGTCAATTGGAATGGAAGAAAAGACCCTACAAAGTTTGTTCTCACTACCAGGCTATATTTAATATTGACTCTGTAAAATGTTTGACATGCCTTGAAATTTATCAGTGGCCTGTGTCCTTGGGCTGCTTCAGAGCTCCACTGGGGTGGGTCTGTGACTAAGTCAGGAAGAGTCAGGAGTGGGGAGGATTAAGCTAAAGACTACACCAGAGAATATAATGACTCACCTGAGGATGGGTGGCTGGTCCTCCTGAATTGAGTCTGTTTTTTCTACTGCTGCTAATAAGAATTTTATGATCTGCAGAGCTTCTTCAGTCAATTCTTATCTCCCTGGTCTTGAAGACAATAGTGACAGGCTTGATTGATAGGCTCCTCCGATCCAGACATAAAAGGCATAAGCTAGTACCATCTCCATATGAGAACCTGATGTTACTCTTCCCCTAATTTGGTGGTTCTTGGGGCAGTACCCCTCAATCTTGATGACCCCAGGACCCTGATGACATACTGATATCAAATTTACATCCAAAGGCAGAGTAGGGGTAGTTTGGTTTCAGGGACTCTGAGAAGTCTCTTTTACATGCTACACACATGCAAGATCTGATTGCAGATGGGTAAATTGACATAGATGACAAACAAAAAAGGTGAAAATGTTTGGGAGAAGAAATACATTGAGTTACATCTCCATTGAGTTACATTTCCATTGAGTTGTGAAGGCCGGTGTTGGGCAGCTCTCATGTCCTTGTTCCCATTCTGTCTGCTGACTGTGTATTCCTTACTTGCTTCTCTGATGATGGGGTGAAGGAGACTGCAGGAGCCCACCTGGCACTCAGGCAAGCAAGTTATTGTCTGCTATAATCTGAATGCTTATGTCTCACCCCCCAATTCATGTGTTGAAATCCTAACCCCCAAGGTAATGATGATATTAGGGGGTGATTAGGTCATGAGATGGCATCCTCATCAATGAAATTAGTGCCCTTATAAAAGTGACCTCAGAGACATCCCTCATCCCTTTGGTCATGTGAGGACACAACAGAAAAGTGGCTGTCTATGAATCAAGAAGTAGGGTCTCATCAGACTCTGAATCTGTTATTAACTTGATCTTGGGCTTCCCAGACTCCTGAACTGTGAGAAATAAATTTCTGGTGTTCCTAAGTCACTCACTCATGTATGACATTCTACCTAGCACTCCAAATGGACTAAGACCTTGTCCAATGGGACAGTCTTTACCAATAGGGGACAGGAGCTGGTGGGTAAATATTGTCATTTTCTGTCTCTCGGCTGGACAACTCTAAGTAAGGCATGCATTACACAGAGTGAGCCCTAGTTTCCACGGTGGGGCCCAACTCAATGATATGCTTTTGTATTGACCTTCCCTCCTTCTCAGTTTTACTCTTTAGTCCCTTCCTCCTATTCCCTGGGATCACTTCTGAAATAAACTACCAGTGTGTGAGCTTGTATCTCAGGTTCTTCTTTGTGAGGGACAGAAACCAGGGTTACCACTGGGACTTAGGGGCAATCCTTTTCTTTGAGTGGGTTTATTAGTGGTGGAAAGGTGGAAAGACAACATCAGGGCAAAGTGTATTTCTACCTACGTGCCATGTCCTAGGCTCTGCCATACTTGTGAATGTGTCTTCATGATGTGTGCAGAAGGAATTGAGCAAGAAAGTGCTTTCCATGTCTGTGGATAAAGCAATTTAATCAAGCTGAAAGACCGATCCCATCACAGCCTTTACTGGACAATAATCATGTTGACATGCTTAATTTATAGCCATGGCAGGGAGAGGCTGTTGGGTTTTGGTCTTCAGCTCAAAAGGCTATTTAAAAGTGCAATTGACACTTTTGATGCTTGTTTTTACCGTGTAGTTGTTATATTACACTATAATAAATTTCCCCTCAATAATGAGTGTATCTGCATATCATAACACCATTTGGGTTTTCTGGTACATGTTTTATTTTTATTATTTTTGTAATTCTTTTTTTTTCCACCTCCACCTTCCTTCCTGTTTTCTTCCTCCTCTTCTTCCTTCTTCCTCTGGTTAGGAGCTCAGTTCCTTGGGTATCTCTGGCCCTGGAAGAGGGTTTGTGCCTGATCTTATCTCACCGAGTTGTGATACCTGTTACATTCCCCATGCACGCTGCCAGCACAGCACTAGCACATGTTTATGCTCTGTCACTCCCTTCTTGCTTCTCTGTCCTGAGTACCCTCTACTCATTACCTCCAATCTCTAGTGGTAAAGACAAGACAGACATAAAAATCTCTATGCTGTCTCCTACTATCCAAAATATATGTTTGCTTCTTACTTTTCTGTTCTGGATTCCTGGCTGTCAGCTGAATATCTCTTGTTTGAGAAAAATGTTCCAAACAGTTCCAAGCAGACAGTGAAAAAAAAATATGGATTCACATATATTAGAGCTAAGATGCAATCTTCGTGGACACGTCTCAGGAGAAGTTCAACTCTTATGTGTACTTGTCTGGCACCTTTCACACCTTCCTCCAAGCCCCACCCTGGAGGATCAGCATCCAGGAGCGGTTACTCTCATTAGCTCAGAGAAGAACTCCAGTTCTGACCTCCCATCCTCTGCTCCAAGCCCCAGATCCACCCTGCCAGCTTGTGTTTGGAATTCCCAGTTCAGTCCTGAATGGTGACTCATTCCATGAGTGACACTCTCACTGGCAGAAATTCAGTTCAGAGCTTCACTCCGCAGCTACTTAGTTAGAAACTCTGGCGGCGAGATCTAGTGATCATGGTCTTCTCTAGATGCTTCTGATGCAAGATCAAGTTTGAGATTCCCATACAGTACAGGGACTGGAGCGGTGATTCTCATGCTTAGGAATCCCAGTACCCAGAACAATTAGATCAAAATCTCCAATGATGGGATCCAGGCATTGGTATTTTTTTAAAGCTTTGTACATGATTTTAGTGTGTAGCCAAGGTTGACAATCACTGGTCCAAGCCCTCCGGAAAAGGAACATTAATGAGCTGAAAGAGTCAACACCTGGGCATGTCCTTCCTTCTTCCTCCTCCATCTCTCCAAACTCAAGGCTACTTAAAAGAACTTCAAAAATGCCCCCACTGTTGAATAATGTATTTCTTGTATATCTTTTTTACCATGGCCTGAATATGCATAGATTAATCACTTGTCATAATTTCTTCTTTTCTGAAAGCGTATGTTTCTTGCTAGTAGACACAGGCTGCCTGAGTATTGCTCTGCCAACTCTGGCCTGGCTCTTGGAAGCGGAGTCCCTTGCAGGGGCCCTTGGATTACATTAGGTGCCTCCATCCTTCAAACTAAGGAATTCCTAAAATCCTCTCCAAGGGAGCTGGGAAGTTTTCTGAAGATATTTTTGGACTTAATCTGAGATGTTCCTGGGAATTACTTTATAAAATGGGGTTCTGCTCAAGAGAATATTAGGTGGCTTTCCTTTTTGATCCTTTTCCATTCTGTAACTAAGTGTATAGACAAAGAAACAAAGAATTTAAAACTGTTTTTGTTTCTAAATTTGAAAATGACTAGATCATAAGTACATATTCCAAAGAGGTCTTCCCCTGAGGAAGCTTTTAAAATCATAACCTGTCAGCACATGAAAGGGCCTTGAAAACCTCCTTTCAAACTCCTTCATTTCAGGGCAACCAAGGCCCATGGAGGGTTAATATTAGCCCCAAATCACACAGCAAATTAGTGACAGAATTAATACCAGAAACCAGATCTGTTCACTCCCACTTGGGTATCCCCGCTCTGCTACATCTTTCTGTCCCTTATATTATATATATATATATATATATATATATATATATATATATATAATTTTTTTTGTCAATATGGGCTTTCTTCCATGCCCCTCTCACCCCAAGGATTTTTATTAAGGAAATATCTGCTTTATTTTTAAGTAGCTAGTAGAACCCATCAATTAGGTCATCGAGATGGTTCTAAGAATGCATTAAGTCATTTTTATGTAGGCTGGAAAATGAGTCTGTAAAAGTATAATGCAGGATAATGAGATGTCAAAAGTCATTGAAATTGTAGAGATGCTGAAATAGGCTTTGGAATTTTCCAGGTTTCCTTTTCATTGTTTATGTTTTATTGGGTATATAGTAATTGATGTGAAAAACCCAAATCACTACATTTCCCATTTGGACCCATGACTTAGAACATCGAAGATCTTTTTTAGAGCATTTTAACCATTTACCACACCTTTAATGGGGAAAAAAAGGTTAAAGAAATTCCTTTATTTACTTTTCACATGTTTTATATTTTCTGGATTTCTTAGTGGCAGCTGTAAAAAGGGCTTTTCATGTGATTATTTCATTCAGTAATTTGTCTAAACCAAGGCCTTTTCCCTTTTCTCTAATGCCTGCCCAGCTGTCACTGTTGCCTGCTAAAGTGATTTTTCTCTATTATGTTGTCACTTTACACTCCCACAGGGTCCAATCCTGCAGGCCTTACATGCGTGGAACTCGCATTAAAGTCATTGGAAGCTTTACCATGTAAGAATGGGGGTTTGGGGCCCAGAGAAAGGGCCTATTCTGAAACCTCAGGCTCTGCACTAAAACCCCCAGATTCTGTCAAACCTCCTATCTCACTGGATTGTTAATACAGAAAGTCCTTGAATAACGTCATTTTGTTCTGCGTCATTTCATTATAACGTTGACGAGATGCCTTAGGAGCTTCACTCTTGTTTATATCAATTAGCACGTGGTCAGATTGGTTTCATGATGTGCCCTTTCACTTAAAGTCACACACCCTGTACTTGACTGGCCGATGTGGCCAACTGTTGGGAGACTTGGGGGGCGGATTCTGCGTCCATCTGAGGAGTGGGTTTTCTAGAGGTTTATATTTCAAGGCATCTTCTCTCCCCGACAACTGTGCCATTCACAAGAAGGGTAATGAGGGACAAAAAGGGACACGAGAACATCTTATATCAGAGTTAGTGTTTTCTGAGAGGGGAGGTCTTGTCTAGTCATAAAAGGATTCAACAGATATGAAGGAAATGGACTTGTGCTTTGAGAAAAACATCATCCTAGCAGAGGGGAAAAAGCTGGTCAGTCTGGGGAGCGTCTGATTCTTCTGAATTAGATGGTGTGGCCCTGCATGCTCACATACGAGGTGGTTTTAAGATATGGGTTTACTAATTGATCTCCTGTGAACAAATCAGGATCAAGTGATTCTTGGCCTGAAATGTTTGTTCTCTTTTATCATTTTCCTGAGTCTTACTTTTTAAAAAAAGTCACAAGTATTACCTCTGTCAGGAAGCTGTTTAGGAATACTCCAAGATTCTCTGTCTTGGCTTTCTCATTCCGCTTAGAGAATGCAGGACAAGGAGGAACTTCCCCTGACCCACTTCTGGCTCTATCTAGATCTAGTGGGTCAGTGACCCTTGCCCAGTGTTCGTTGATATGAGTTATGGTTGGAACAGACAGACACGAGGCTGAAAGGGGAGGAGGGATTTTTTTCATAGAGAGGGAGTTCTCTGAGAAATGAGGAGACTAGCTATCTCTACCTAGGCTGAGTTTAGGGCTGAAAGACCTGGACTCATGAAGACTTCTTAAGACTTGGGGCACACACAGAGTCAGTTTGGGGCCCAGATGACAGAGGAATTGGGGACAGGGTCTCCTTTCTCCACACTCCTCCCAGGACTCTCTCCATGGAGCTCTGGTACTGAGGGTCCCCATGTGGGTACCTGGAGAGGTCAATGAGCCAAGCAGAACCTCACTGAGGGTGCTGGGCCACAGGCCGAAGTCCCTAGGGGGCTGGGGAAGAAGAAACTGCACAGACTTGTTCTGGAGCATGGGGGACACTCTGAGAGCCTCTCTAACACCACTGAGGGAGGTTTTGAGGGGAGGCTTCAGGGCTGTGGGAACAGATGTGGGCTCAGAGCTGTGCTCATGGCACATTCATGCTAACATAGACAGTTGTATTCACACTCCCTTTAGAGGGAGGGCCACAAGGACGCAACTTCTTCAGATTAACCAAGAGCCTGGGTCTATTTAGTGGGAAGACTGGGCCTGGGTGAGAAGCCCCAGAACACATCCTGCCCCATGCACATACACCCCCTCTCCTACACTCTTACACACTTCTAACCACTCTCGATTCTAAGTACCTTCCCGCAGGGAAAATTCCTCTGTTGTTTTAAATATTTATCCATGTTTCCACAGCTATTGACCCTGAACTTCCTGCTCCTGAGGGATCTATACCATTCAGGGTTTGTTTCCATGCCGTTTTATTGTGGGCATTTGTTTCATTGACACCATGGGACAAGTGCCATTAATGCACTAAGGCACACATGCCTTATTTAGATGAGTCACAGGATAAGTAAAAAAGATTTTTTTTGTGTATTTGTTTATTTATTTTATTATTAGAGAGAGGGGAAAGGAGAAAGAGAGGGAGAGAAGCAACACTGTGTGGTTGCCTCTCACTCGCACCTCCAAATGGGGACCTGACGTGCAACCTAGTCACGTGCCCTGACTGGGAATCGAACCAGCAACACTTGGCTTGCAGGCCAACGCTCAATCCACTGAGCCACAGCAGCCAGGTTAGGATAATTTTTTGAGACCTTTTACTATGTCTCAGGCTAGCACATGAACAAATCAAGATGCATGGGGAAAGATGATTGGTCTTGAAGTCACAAAACTAAGTTGACTGGCTTGGCCATTCTGGCTGACCGTCTTGGAGCAAGCCACTTGAACTGAACCTCCTCTGTGTATCCTGTTTCATTCGTTTACCTCCCAGAATGTGTGTAAAGATCAAGTATTTTACATATATATTTTATATGCAAATCTAAAATATATGTATTATGTATTACTTTATATCTATGTAAATAGTTACATATTATATACATGTATATTATATATATGTGGTAAAATCTTATATATAAAATTTGGAAAACTCTAAAGCATTGAACTATACATGTATTTGGCTTACTATTTTTGAAATAATGGGATTCTCACAATCCCTGTTAGACTTAGTGCTGCTGGAGCATCATTCAATGACATTTGAGTTTTAAACAAGAAACACTGTGGTATCATAGCTCAGTTGTCTTCAGTGGACTGTCCCTTCTCCTGTTGGATAAAAGAGAAGTAACAAAAGAAAATCATCTCGTATGCTCCTCTGTTTCCAATTTAATTTACCATGTAGGTGCAGGAACAAAGAGCAAGCTAAGTCGATCAGCTGTAAAGGAAACGGTGACCTTCATTCATTTTTACTCTCTGTCTCTTCTTTTTTTTAGTGACTGAGGAACAATAATAATAAATCCTCTTCCCTTGCCTATTTCAACACAGAGATTTTAAGGGTTTTATGACTTCAGCTTGTCTCAGGCCAATCTGCTCCAGTGGTGACAATGAAATAACCCTTGACGCGTATTAGCATAAGTGAATGTTAACTCTGATGGGGTCCTAATCAGTGCTGATTCTCCCTTTGGTACTGCCTTTTGGAAGATGCAGCCAGGTGCCCTCCCAGGTGTGGAACAGAGAGAGTCCTTTCTCCCTCCCTCCCTCTCTCCCTCCCTCCCTGCCACCAGCCCAGAAACTTCAGCTGCACACATTCATGCCTGACTGGAAACCACTCAAGTGTTCCTGAGCCACGCACCCTGCTGCATTTCATAAAACCCCTCCCTCCCCACGGCCTGCTTTAGGAAAGCAGAAACAATGGTGATGCAGGAGAGCCTGATGGTGGCCCTGGTGTACAGGAGATGCTGGTGAATGTGTCCTTGGCTATTGCTGCAGCCCAGGACCGGCCACCATTGGCAAAGCTGTAGCATGCACGTTCAGAGGTTCAGTCCTCTTCTCCTTTTCCTACGGAGGGGAACCTTGCACTTTGCATCTTAGCCCTTTCCCTGGCAGGCTGTGGGACATGGAACATGTGTGCCAGCATGCGTGTATATGTTCAGTGGGGAGAGGAAGAAGAAGAAACAAAGATGCAAGACGCTAAATCACAGGTAGATAAAAACTACCCTGGTGTGGCACTTAGCTCTCTGCAGGAGACGCTGTGGGGTGGAAAAGCAGTGTCCAGGAGTTAGAAGACCCAAGATTTAACAAATTTAACTGGAGTGTCCCCTAGAAATTACTAACCTCCCTATCTCCCAGAATCTTGACCTGAAGAATCTAAAACGATGCTTATCCTACATCCTTTGCGGAGTTTTTAGAAGCTTCCAATGGCAGCTCGCCTTTGTACAGAATTGCTTCACAGTTAACAAAATGCACTTAAAAGTGACCAGGTGAGCTGTACTATCTTTCAATGCTTGTGCCACTGATCCGCTGAATCCAAATTAACCACTAGGCTCCTCTAATGGACCCTCAAACTTGGGAACATGACCCAAGGTAAGACAAGAAGATGCTGTGTCTTGGGAATTTACATTGGCTCATGAGTCATGTGCGGGCAGTTGCAGGAGAGCTAGAACTGGCCAGAGAGATTGTTTCTGATCTCCTGTTCTTCCTGAGGTCAAGGGTCCTATCTTCCTCCAGTCCTGTAAGTCTCTCGGTATTCTTTGAATGAATTCTTTTTTTTGGTGTAAGTTAGTCCCAAACCTTGATGGAGAGAACGTCCAAGCTTCTCAGCTAAAAAAATTTTACCCTGAGAACCTTGTGGCTTAGCTTCCATGGGGGAAATTTTTCCTGTGACCCTGAGTTTGGTCTTAGTTTGGGCTTAATAGGAATGATGTCTCCCACTTTGAGCAAAAGACAGGATACACAGTGGAGGCCTCTGGGGAAGTCCTTAGTATCAGGGTGTAACGTTCCTGGGATATTTAGCAAATAGCCACATATGGATGCGGCAGCCGTGTTGGAGATTCCTGACTGGCAGGACAAAGGCAAGGTTGAGATTGCAGGTTCTGGAACCGTTTACCTGGCTTCCCATGCTCTGCTGATAACCTGCCATGTGACCTCTTTGTCTCAGGCCACTGTGTCTTAGTTTCTTTGTCTGTAAAATGGGGACAATTGTAGTCCTATGTCATAGGCTGTTATAAAGATCAGGTGAATCAAGACACATAACATGTACCGAGTGGTGCTTGGCACAAAGTAAATGCTCAATAAACGTAGTTGTGATTGTTCGTATACTGATACCAATCACTCTTCTGTTATTATGGAGGACACAAACCCAGAGAAGAAAGTCTAACACTGGGTTTACAGAAAAATAAGAAACATTTTTAAAAACGGAAGAGTGAAAAGAAGAACCTACAGCTTGCAGGTACCTAGAGAGATGTACTAATGGCAGAGTCCTCTTTGCTGGAGGAAAGATTTCTTCATAATGTGGACTCCAAGCTGGACTGTTCCCTCCCACCAGAGGAGAGGTTTCTAGGCAAGCTTCCCCTCACCTGTCACAGAAGCAGCTACACTGGGCTCACATGGCTGGATGCAGAGACCATGGCGTGAGAATTTCACTCACTTGGGTTCTACAGAGCAGGCACACAGGGCTCGCCTGTTTGTGAGGGCATTGTGCTAATGCTAAGGGCCTTGGGACACCTTGGAGGGCGTGGGGACTGGTGACAAATGGCGTGTGCACCACAACATCTATGTAAAACATGTCTGCTTGCCCAGCAGTGATAAACTACTCACCTTGGCAAAACAAGCATGATATTCATTTGGAGCCTTGCTTCTAAGAAAGATAAATCCTTCTGTCACTGCACAGAGAGATAAGAGAGACCGGATGACAGTTGTTCATTGATAAAAGATTCTGTCTGTATTTTAAAAGAATTTGCTTTCTTCCCCTCTACTGATACTCGCATGAGTTAAGACAGAGATACACTATCTTTCAAGTCTTTGTCAGAATGTGTTATTACTACGAGTGGCTGTGACTCAATTGCTTCATTTAATGATCTGACTCAAGTGGAATGTCGCCCGCGTATGAGATGCAGGACCCAGATGGAGTATGACCTCTGGAATTAAGACTCAAGGCTGGGAGTGTCCCTAGTGGAAGGGAAACTGACAAGAGTTAACCTAAAATGGGAGAGATGAGTTGTTATGTGAAAATCTTCCTGTATACTCATCTTCTCTAAGAGAGGTTTTAAAATGTGTTGCCAACTAGGGTTTTTCTGAACATCTCACTGGGGAGACATCATAGTATTACAATAATTAATATAAGATAAACAGTAATCTAGTTAATTACCACACGAGGCGACATTGCAACAACAAATTTGAAAGGAAAGGAGGAAAATAAGAGAATTAGAGAGTGGCCATTTGTCAATGTCGTGTCTACAGAGTACGTGGCAAAGATAAAAGCTCTGTTCCTCTTGGTAGGTCTAAATCTGAGTGACTAGACACAGTCCTTACAGATAATCCTAAGCAAAGAAACTTCTGATCTTAATTTGGTTTCCCAGGTAGACTGTTGTATTGGGAAGAAAATGTATTGACCAGCTGACATGAACATTTCAGTTTGCTTATCACTTTTACTTATTAACCATAAGTTAATCCTTATAACAACCCAAAGATATAGGAATTTTTGTTAACCCCACTTTAAAGCTTAGGAAAGTAAAGCCCCAATATGTTAACTTATCTTTATAGCCTTCTGGAGTACAAGATTTTATTGTCTCTGTTTGATAGACAAAAATGCTGCCACTCAGCACACAGCAGATAAGAACGGAGTTCTGGCGCCAAAGTCTTGAATCCCAAGCTCTTTCCCTGACTGCCAAGGTGGTCATACGAAGGTCCCATGGCAGATTGTATTGTCCAATAACAGGCACAGCAGTATTTCCGGCCCCATGCGCTTGTGTAGAATCCTGTCATACCTTTCAAGGAGCGGAGTCTGTTTACGTCCTCTTGAACCCAGGAAAGATGTCAGGCCTGCCTCTGTGAATCCACTGTGCCGGACGTGAGGCTGTGTGAGTTCTGAGGATAGGCTGTGAAGATGATCCAGCTCCCACCAGGTCCTCCTTTGCTGGGGATCTTTCCCCTGGGAACCCAGCCACCATGCTGTGAAGAAGCACTCAGAGAGTTATCACAGGGAGAGGCCCCTGTGGAGGGGAGCTGAGGCTCCCTGCTCACTGCCAGCATCAAACGCCAGGCATGTGTGTGGACGAGATTTTAGATGACTCCAGCCCACAGCCATTGAGTCTTCACTAGAGACCCCAGACATGGAGCAGAGACAAACCGTCCTTGTGGTGCTCTGTCCATATATCTGATCAACAGAATCCACAGGCTTCTTCTTTCCATCGCCAATTTGGGGGAATTTTCTATAGAGCCATAGTAATTGGAACAGCACCTTTACCCTCCACATGTTAGTTTTCTTATCTACAAAATGGGAATAATAGCAGCACCCATCTCATGGGTGGCTATGAGGATTTAACATGTGTGAATTGATCAACATACTTCCTGGGGCATAATAATATTAAAAGCTTGCAAGGCACTTACTGTGTGCCAGCATGGTCCTAGGAACTTTACATATATTAACTTTGAACCTTTACCACAACCTTATGATGTGGGTAATCATTAAAATTTTATGTTAAGGTGGAATGGACGTAGCATAAAATCAACCATTAAAAAAAATCCTCAGCAGATGATATATTCATTGACATTAGAGAGGGAAGAGGAAGAGAAGGAGGGAGGGAGAGAGGGAGGGGTGGAGAGAGAGAGAGAGAGAGAGAGAGAGAGAGAGAGAAACATTGATTGGTTGTCTCCTAAGTGTGCCTTGGCCAGGGATCGAACCCACAGCCTTTTGTTGTACACGATAATACTCCAGCCACCTGAGCTACCATTTTAAAGTGAACAAGTCAATGGCATTTTGTACAGTCACAGAGTTGTCCAACCCTCACCTCTATCTAGTTCCAAAGCATGTTCATCACCTCAAAAGGAGACATGGGTACTACTTTTAAATCCATTTTACGTATAAGGAAACTCAGATGGACAGACAGACAGACAGTACTGGCAGTTCTGGGATTAGGATACACATGGACTTTCTGGGGTGTAGTCTTTGCCACCTCTTCACCCTGCCTGGGACTCAAGAATGTTCACTGCTTGAATGAAGTGAATTGCTCAAAGTAGCACAGCCATCAAGCAGCTTATCCCAGATTGCTCTGCTCCACAAGCTTGGGCTTTTCTGCTGAACTCAAACTTGACATTAAGCTTATTAATCAAGTTTCACAAATAACTGCCATATGGACCCACAGAGTCAACGTTTAGAGCCGGATCACCCTCAGAACTCGTCCTGCTGAAGGTCAGATCTTGTCTTCCCGAACAGCACCCACCCTCTGGCCTGCTTTGAGGTCCCCCTTGTAACGGCCTGCTCTGCTCCACATCCTAATTGCACCATAGATCTGTCTGGAGTGGAGTGGAAAGTATGTGCTACCACCCTGCGGTAAAGCAGCTATTTGGCAGAGACAAGAATCTCCGGTCCTAAACTCATAATTCTTTGACTCTGTGGCCTACCAAATATCTGGGTAATCACTCTAGCTAGGGCCGTGCAATCGGAGGTGACCTGACCCACAGTGGTTTTTCTGTAGCTGCGTATGCTCTGCATGCATGGAGAGAGATTTACAGTCCTCGGCCCTGGACACTGAAGTGCGCGCTGCCCTCGTAAGAATGGAGTTTAGGGCCTCAGTGTAGGTTTTGATGGCCTTTCCTTTCCGTTGCTGTGTCAACACTCTTTAGCAGCACAGAACTCTCTATGCTGTTGCCACATGCGTTGAGGCTCAGCTATGAGGCAGATTCCAGGAGCTGTGAAACGTGATGGTTATAGCAGGCAGGCCCAGCCAGGAGTCAGAAAGCATACCAGTTATGGAACAGAGATGAAAGCCAATTCTGACTGGCATGGGTCGGGTGGGTAGCGTGGGGTGGAAGCTATTTCCATAGGCCTGGGAGCCCCACTAACACCCTCCGGGAACGGAGGGGAGCATGCAAGTGGGACCAGCCTATGAAGTGTCAAGGCTTGCGGAGACAAAGGATGCTCCCGACGTGTGGGCTGACAGGGAAGCGGAGTAGAATCTTTGCCTCTTCATAACCTTGGGTCTCGTACAAGGGACCGTGTACGTCGCACGTGACAGGGAAAAAGGACGGCTGGGGTCCTCAGGGCAGGCACTCAGTGTGCTAAGAGTAACCATGATATATGCTCTGCAGGGAGATGCCACTATTAATCCGTCACCAGCAAAGCGTGTGCTCTCGGTGGGTCTGCTTTTCCCGCAGCCACGCGTCTGCTCTGTGCCATCCAACACCAGCTTGACAAAGAGGAAGAAACAGAGGTTTGGGATTAAGTTGATCCTGGTTAGAGTCCTGGCCATGTCATTTATTAGTTGTGTCACTGGGTCACAGTCTTCCTGAGTCTGGGCTCAATTTCCTTATACATATCATGGGGCTCATAACACCGACGATTCCTTTTTGGAAAAGTGACGCATAGAATGCCCATGAAGTGCACTGTGTGTGCTAAGTGCTCCGCATGTGCTAGGGTGCCCTGCACATACAAAACGACGGAGACCCTTGACCATGAGCGAGCCAATTAATTAGGCCACAGACTGAACATTAGCATAGCCTGCTCTAACCAACAGGGCCGGGCATAGACTTCCTGACGATGCCGAGTACGCAAACTTTTGGTTCAAAGGTGTGAACCAACCTCAATGTTTTACTTTGGCGGCCATTAGCAGCTCCTCAGCTGCTTTGTAAATCCACGTTGCATTTGCCATTTTGAGGCAGGGCTGGCGTCATCAGGCTTAATTCTTGCAGGTAACTGTCCACAGTCGCCCGTGGGAGCTACAGTTTAGTAATGGAAAGTGTTTCACTCCAACTATGAAATTTAACACAGAAAATACAGCTGCTCGACTGGGCAGTGACAGTGTATGTTAATTTGATTTATACATACACGATGCACCATGCCTAATGTTGAATGCCGGAAGACCCCGGCGAGGCTGATACCAGCATTGTAATGAGAACGACTGTGGTGGGCAGACATCACGTGGGTCAGCACACCTTCTTGGAGCAAATAACGCTGCGGGGGCCAGTCTATGCAAGAGAAACAAGAGGGAGTGTTCTGCATGGCATGGGTGAGGCCTGCACTTTTTCAAACAAAGAATGTGGCTTTTCAGGAGGTCTTCTTCAGGCTTCTCATCACGTGTGTGACCCACTGGCATGTCAGGGATGTTGCTCTCTAGATTCTACAGAGTGGGGACTGCGTTAGGGCTCCCACTTGGCTCATGGCATATCTACTCGAAGAGCAAACTTCAGTTTTCCCTTTGGGCAAAAGGGAGAGGTATCCCTGCTCCGTGGCTAAGCAGAATCCCTGACAGAAAAGTCTGATACTCACGTGAAATGCACGTGGAAATGAAGGCACATGAGTGTGGCTCTGTGGTGTGTGTATATATGTATTGTATAGTGTGTATTATGTGTGTAGTATATGTTTGTGGTGTTGTGTACACAGAGTATGTGTTGTGCATGTATGGAGTAGGTATGGTGTATGTGGTGTCTGCCACGTGTGCAGAGTGTGTTGTGCATGTGTGTCAAGTGTGCACGGTGTTTATTGTGTTTGTGTGGACTATGTATGGTATATGTGGTGTGTACCATGTGTACATGGTGTGTGTTGTATGTACACAGTGTGTGTGTGTTCGTCTGGTCCTCACACTCACTTTGAACCAACACTGTGTGGTGACCTAGGTTCATCACAGGAACCTCAGTTTACAGCCAGACCCCTTTCCTTTCTCACCTTTCTTCATTATTGTAAAACTAGTGTAGCAACAGACAGAAAATGTAGAAAGTAGAGGGGGAAAAATCACCCATAATTGTACCCATCATGCCTGTTGCTACTTTGAGATCTCTTTATTCATCTCTCCATATGAATAAAGAGCATATTTGTTATCATCAGTGGCTGTTGCACATTGTAATAACTTTCCATACTGCTACTTAGTGTTAGTAATATCATGCTTAGTGGCTGTATAATATTCCATCCAATGCTGTGCCATTATTTAGATGCACATGGTTCTATTTAGGTGGCTTTCAAGCTTTCAGGATAATAAATAGCACCATGTCAGCGTTCCTCATTCCATCAGGCCTGGTCCCCATCACCACCTTTAACTTGGAACTTTGCACAAGCGCCGTTAGTTGTTTCTGGAGTGGCTCATCTCTCTCAGCGTCCCCAGGTTCTGCGGGGATGAGACCTTGGCACACACAGAGCATCTTTGCCAGGCCTCCGGTGGGGACAGCAACAGGATGGGCATCCGGTTAAACCCGGCACCAGCCACCTTCACCGCCACCTCCCCAGAAGTGTGCTGCTGTGCTAGCTGCGCCCCATGGCACCCGGCACGCTCCTGCAAGGCCGTTCCAGCACAGCATGCTGCTCGTTTACCCTTTGTTTCCCTTCTTTTCTCTCAACCACTAACTCCCAGAGGCATCTTTCTTTTTTCTTTTTAGAGGAACAGGACTTGCCCCAGTAGTTAGAGCGCGTGGAAACGATTTATTTCTCAGGCCTCCTAGCAAGGGTAATCTTCTCAAAGGACTGTTACAGGATCTGTGTTTGGGGCTGGGCCGCCTTGGGACTGTGGTTCTCAGGATTTTGTACAGGGAACTTGCCGTCTCCAGCCCCTATCCTGCCACCCTTTGCTGGGTCTGCAAGTGTGTGCTGGTTTTCCCCGAGACATTTCTATGGCATCATTTGTCCTTCCCTATGAAACCTCTCTGCCATGTCTCTTTTCCAGCACCAGTCTCTCTGACCATCCCCAAGTCTGCCGTGACCTGACCCCAAGCTGGTACCTCCTCACCCTTCGTTCCTGTGCTCCTTCCCTATCTTCTTATTCTGATGTCACTGGTCCATGAACTAAGCTGACTGTGTGGGAAATTATTTAACAGGAGGGAATGCACCTGCCGCGGGGCAGGCCCATGCACACTGGAGCAATAGGGAACTTCCGAGAAGGGACACCATAGAAATGATGCCTTTCCACCTCCCTCAGTGCCTTGCCATGGTCTTCACGCCAGGATCAGAGGGAGTTCACCTTCTCCGTTCCTCTTGGAGCTAACCTAGCTCCGAGTCCTTTTTCACTGGCGGGGGAAGTTGATGACTCTTAGATGTATACCCTCCAACTCTTCCTTCTCTGTCTTCTCCTTTCTCTCAAACTGGTCTTTTCCCATACGCAATACCTTTCCTCTAGGAAATACTGCTCTCAGGACAGAGCAGAGCTGAAGTGCGCACCTTACCGTGAAGGAAGGGGCATCGTTAAGTTCCCTGGCCAGTCATGGCGGTGGCTAAAGGCTGTCCGGTCACGTAGAGCCAAGTTCAGATTCTTACTCTGCAACTCACTAGCTGTTGGGCTTCACTTTTCTGAACCTTAGTTTCCTCATCTGTAAAATGGAAGTAATACCTACCTCAGGGCACATAAGGCATGTAAAATATTTAGCAAAATCCCCTCACACATGGCTATATTTATTGATATAGATTATTTTTATTTGACCCTTAGGTCTATTTGGGGAAAGAAAATATTTAAAGAAAATTTAAGCTTGATCAGCAGCCTTTGGTGTGTTTGTGTGTGTACACATGTATCCGTGGATGGGTTCATCAGTGATGACTTGAAAAAGTTGGGGAATCTCTGAAACCATGCACAAGAAAGAGCTGTCTCCTTCTCCTTCTGCTTCTCCTGGAATTACTCTCATTCTGCCTATTTCCAATGGATGCCAGTACTCTGTTTGTCTTCTTTAGCCTTTAAGCAGCTAGTTGTGTATTTCTTCTAAGCATGATGCTCTCCATGACCTTATCTCTTGCTTTCCGGATGTCCACGTCCCAGCTTCCAGACGCTCACTGCCCTCTGCCCTCCAGGCAGAGTACTGTTAGGTGGTGGATCTCCATGGAAACCAGAGTGCAAGGCCCTTTTTAGTGACTAAGAACAAAGCTGTCTGCAGGGCAAGACCATTTGGGAGAAAGAAGCCTTTTGGAAGACCATTTGGTAATGACAATAAAAATTAAAAAATATATTCATATGATGACTCTAGCTCCAGGTAACATCCAGAAGATTTGTGTAATATGTGTAAAGAACTAGATCTAAAAATGCCACTGGGGCATTTTATTTTCACAAGGGTGGAAAACTTTGATACAATTTAAATGTATGCCAATACGGGAGTGTTCACATAAATCGTACATATGAGGGAATACTATGTAGCCGTGAAACAGAATATGGTTGGTGTACATGCGTTCCCACAGAAATCTCACTGAGATAATTACATTTAAGGAAAAAGGAGGAAAAGAGGCAGAGATATGTGTGGGTATGCGCCCTTGTAGTAGAACCGAGGCACACCAACCCCTGACACTGTCAGTCCCTCAGGGAAGTGGGAGCCCACAGAATCACGAATTAGGGAATTTATTCCAGGACTTAATGCTAACACCACTGTGGGAGGGGCTGAGTAGGAAAGAGTCTGTAAAGGGTGGCCATTGGCCCTGGAAGTGAGCACACCAAGCTGCTGGAGCGGCACTGAGGAAGGCGCCTGTGGCTGGCGGTTGGTTGTTGGCGTCGCCCTCTCTGTGAGTTTGCAATGAAGCATCTGGAGGTTACCTGGAGTCACTGCGGCTCAGCAGGCTACCAGCTGGGAGGGTGAGCTGCAAATGGGGAGAGGAAGAATGATGACAAACTGACCCAGCCAGCCCCTCAGCTTTGTCTCTCATCGCCTTTGACCACTGCGACGTTCAGAACAAAATGTTTCCAGCTTCACTTTTGCCTCCCAGATACCATGCAACTTCACTTACTGGCTGACTCGAACCCAGGACCTCACAGGGAAGGGGATTCTGGGACTTAGGGCTTCCAGAGTAACTGAATTGACAGTAGATTAATTTAGTGCACCCTTTGAGGCAGGGAGGGGGAGCCAGGAGGTCAAGGGCTGCTCGCACACCATGCCTGTATAGAAGCATGCTGTCCTGTCCTGATCCTTTCACAGCAAAACTGTGCACGTGTAGTGCTGTGTATGAGAACAAGGCAGAACAGAAAGAATTATAAAAAGGAAGCCAGAGACTCTTACCTTTTTCGTGAACCTTTGATGGACTCCCTCACCTCCTTCCATATGATTCCTTCCTGCTGTCCTCATGGTGTCATCTGCCCCGATTTACCCCCATGAAATTGCCAGTGATTTCTCTTGTTAAAAATAGAAACTGAAAAAGTGTATGCATATGAAAAATGTTTGTGCATACACGTGTATGACTGTGCATGTGTTTATAGTGCATGTGCACATATATACACACGTGTGCGCATGTATACAAGCATGTGTGTGTTGGGTGTGTGTGAACCCCCTGGCCCCTTTCCCTTTAGTGATGGCCTTTGACCTATGCCAAGACCTGCAGGAGACAGGAGAGCCCGGAAGGGGGCTTGGTGAGAGTAGATGGAGAGTAAGCTCCGCAGGAGAGGAAACTCCTACAAGCACACAGGGGGCTGTTGTCCCATTAATTTTTATTGGGAGAGGCGCATCCCCTGCTGCTTTAGACAGCCTCGCCCTCAGGCACGGAGCCAACCATGTGTGCTGTTTTGCAAATTGGGGAGGAAGAAGCAAGGTTGAAATAGCTGCCTGCAGCATGGAAAGGATAGTCTAAGACCCTGGCTTGCTCTTGGGGGTGGGGACTGAGGGAGTGAGGAGAAATAAGGGGGCCGGAGCAAACTGCTGGCACTCTTCATCAGAAGCACAGCGGAGATAGGAGTGAGCGGACTGACATCATGGAGACGGGCCTGATCTATGGCCTCTTGTTCTCCTTAAACCAGACCCTTTGGCATTTGTCCTTTACCAGGCTGAGCATCTGCAAAGGAGAGGGGAAATGACCTGGGGTGAATATTCCCCTTTCTTTTTGGGTCCCCAGCTGTCCCACGGAAGAAAGGGTTCCCCGTTTTCTGGTGGTGGCAGTGGGGGCGTTGTAACAAGAGCATCCAAGATGCCCGAGCAGTCTGTGTGTGACGGAAGAGCTGCCCTGGGATGCTGACCCCTCCCCCTAAACTAATCCTTAAAGAGACCATGGACTCAGCCTCTCACAGAGCCCCTGTGTCCCTCTCCTTGGTGGCACACCTTTGCATGGGCTGCCAGCTCCTGGCAGCAGGGACCACGTTGGTGGCTGCGCATCCCCAGTGCCTAGCACTGTGGCTGGCACGTAGAAGAGCTCCCTCCACATTCTTCAAAGGCTTCAGCTCCATCCTCCAACCTGATGGACCCCATTTCCTACTCCTTTTCCTCTTGTTCCCCCTGCTGTTGTCACGATGGGCTCGGCTTGTTGGTGTTTGAAGGCACCAGGTTTACCTCCAGCTAGCGGGTCTTTGCCTTGGCTGTTCCCTTCGCCTGGAATGGTCTTCCCCGGACCACTGCACGGCCGACTCTTCACCTGCTCCCGTGTCTCCCCTCGCAGCCAGGCTTCCCTGTTTAAACAGAACACTGCCCACGCAGACACACACGTGGACGCCATGCCTTTTACTTCACCTGCCTTTTTCTCCGCAGTGTTGAGCAGCTTCTACCATATGGAGTTTACTTTTTTATTAAGTCTTTTTGTCTGTTCATTGTTCACACCACCTCCCCCTTACAAAATTAAGCCTCAGAGGGCAGGAATCCTGGGCCATTCAGTTTGCTGATGTGTCCTGAAGGCATTGCCTGGAGATAAGGTCGCATTCTGGTGACATTAAGCAGAGAGGACTTCTGGCCAAGTTAGCACTGACATGAGAGGAAACTGGTCTTACAGCGTCTCCTCAGATTCCTGAAGCAGAGTGTGTTAACACGGAGGTGAGCTGCTGGAATAACACCAGTAATACCCACAGGTAACAACGAGCATTTGGTGCCTAACGGTTGTGTAGAGCTTTACAGGTGTCTCACGCCTCGTGTTGGGGCTTCACAATGATGCATTGACCCCAAGGTAGAGAGCCTACTCTCAGTTTGTCGCTGAGTAAACAGCTGCAGAGACAGTAAGTGGGATCCAGGCTACACAGGCAGCGAATGATACAGGTGCGGCTCCAAGCCCGGTCTTCCGATTGCTAGACACCCCCTTTCCCCCCTCATTCACAAGGACTGCCTTCCGTATACAGCCTGTTCTTGGGGACCCCTTGGAGCCACTTGGAGTTTCCTGCCTGAGTGGCTGGGGTGAGGAGCAGAGGCTGGGAGCACAGGGGTGACCTGGTACCATGGGTCCACCTAAGGGCAGGCTATCAGCTAGAGCTCTTAGTATGTAGATGCAGGATTCAGAATCGAGCAGGGTGGAATTGTCTCTAGCAGTTTGGTTCGTTTCTTAATTGCATTAACCACGTAATCCGTGGAGGGAATGTCGACTGAAGCTTTATTGTGGAAAGCGGGCAATGCCGCCCTCAGCCAGCCAGGTTTGTTGGGGACATTTTATGAGTGTGAGGGAGCATTCTTTGGGAAGTAATTCTCAATGCAGGCAATTCTGGGAACGTTTGGGAATGTCTGGAAATAGTCTTTGGTTGTCCAGACTGTGGAGGGGGTGTTACTGGTGACTCGTGAGCGGAGACCAGGCACACTGCTAAACATCTGACAATGCGCAAGGCAGCCCCACAACAGAGAATTATCCAGCCCCAAATGTTAATGGTGCCCAGGCTGAGAAATCTTGCTTTAGAGTAAGGTGGGAATGAGAGTCTCTGGTTCCCATCTTGCTCTTGTTTTTCAGACTCTCTAATTACATTCCCCCAGAAGGAATAGGGTTAGAGCCGGAAATCTCTCTTTAAAATGATTCTTTCTTGGGAATTAGTTGGCAGAGGAAACAGGGAGTAACAACTTCCTCTGGCCTTCTACTCCCCACCTGCGGCAGCATCTCTCATACTCCTGCGTTCGCCAAACCCGAAGGTGGAGATCTGTGCTGGAGTGTTGGTGTGGATCGGTAGTCTTCAGACACCCTCCCTGCACCCGGACGAGTCCCTTAGCAAGAGGGTGGGGGTGTAAACACTCTGTGCTGTCATTTGCCTGGAAGCCCAGGGCAAAGCATAACCCAAATGAACTCCTGGGCCTATTCTGGGTTCTGACAGTTCTCTGGTACTACTGGAATGCCCGGGGATGTTTGTTCTAACTCATCCAATTGGTATTGAAATACTTTCCAAATGAAGAATAACACTGTCAACTACTGCTCTGGAAATTAGCATATGCCTGCCAGTGTTTACTTCCCTAACCAATAAAGTCAAGTTACAGTCTCTTTCCTATACACAGTGTGTTCCATTTCTTGGAGAGCCATCCTGGATAATGGATTGTTATGCATACACACATATTCACATATATAATTTTAGTAGAACATTAGGACTGAAAAAGAAAGAGCAACTTTAAAGACTAGTTATTGCTACACTGTTATTTAATAGATGAGGAAACAGAGACCCATGAGCAATTTAAACAGTTTTCTGAGACCTTAGAGTTAGTAGCAGACCACAACTGAAGCTGTATGGTCTAGAAACTAGATAGTCCAAGATTAAATAGACTATTAGAGTTACTAGAACAGAGGTATTCCTTGCTTGGATAAAAGATTTTTTGCATGCCTTGGCTGGTGGCTCGGTTGATTGGAGTGTCATCCTATACACCAAAAGGTTGCAGGTTTGATCCTCAGTCAGGGCAAAATGTAAGTTGTGGGTTTGATCCGTGGTTGGGCTGTGTATGGGAGGTAACCAATTGATGTTTCTCTCTTACATTGATGTCTCTCTCTTTCTCTCTCGGTCCCTGTGTCTCTACCTCTCTCTCCAAAATCAATAAAAAAATAAAAAAAGATTTTTCAGAGTGTTAAGTTTACAGATCTGAGCAGGTCAGGCACCATTTCTGTCACAGAGATGTAAGACTTGGCCATGTCTCTTGCTTAGGAATGCTGTATCTCCTAATTAAGGTCTCTATACCATCTGGCTTTCCTCTTAGCTCTAGGGAACCTGTGCATTAGCCGCCTTCACAGGCTCTTCTCTTTGTATTAGTCGTTAAATTCTGGGATTCCGTGGGGTTGGTTAGCTCCTCTCCTTTGCATTTTGCATGTTCACTGTAGATGATATCAACCCCTCTCTTGTAGTCAGTTGCTACAGAACCCAGCCTGTGTGATGCATGCCCAGTCTATCTGCAGCCCAAGGTGTGTGTATGAGGGGGGTGAGTCCAGTCTCTGTTGGGAAAGATAGGGATGGGGCTGGGATGCTAGCGACGGGCTTTCTAAGTTGGACATCTCAACTATGTGAGTATCTGATCTCCGGAGTCTACAGTATCCGACAACTTAATACACAAAGAATGAATGTGTGTATGAATGAATGAATGTATAAGGAAAATTCAGAGTTGCTGAATCGATGTGTAAAGCTTCCAGTACTAGTAGACTGGATTTGCCTGCTCTTTCACTCTTTACCAATGAGGTGGTTCTTTGTCTTGATTGTACATTAGAATAATCTATAGGACATTTTTTCTCATCTAAGACACTGTTTTACTCTGTTTGGACTGCTATTATAAAAACACTGTGGACTGCATGGCTTATAAACAACAGAGATTTATTTCTCATAGTTCTGGGCTTTGGGAAGTTTAAGATCAAGGTGCTGGCTGATTCATTGTGTAGTATCGGTCTACCTCCCTATTTATGTAGAAGGCTGCCTTCTTCTTGTACTGTCACATGGTAGAAGGAACAAGGAAGCTCTCTGTTGTCTCTTTTATAAGGGCACTAATCCCATTCATGAGGACTTCATCCTCATGACTCAATGATTTCCCAAAGGCCCTTCCTTCAAATACCATCACATTGGTGAATATGTTTCAATATATGAATTTTGGAGGGGCACAAATATTCAGTCTATAGCAGATGCCAAGGCCTCACTGCAGACTTCCTGAATCAGAATCTTAGGGTGTGGATTTTGGACATTTGTAGTTATAGGAAGCTCTGCTGAGGATTTTGCCCACTCAGGAGAAAAACCAACAACTCAAATTATCTACTGGATGCTTTGGTTTTCTGCGAGAACACAGCTTTAGTATTCAGTAGGAAAATAGGAGTCTGTCGCCATTCTTTCTACAACACATCTGATAACACTTTATGACCAAGTGTTATCAGCCTTTACCCAAGTGATGTAAACCCTTGCTACCACTGTAAGTATGTATCTGAATCTTGCATTTTTGCTGATCCATTAATGTATGAGAGTCTTGGATACCCACTTATTTATTATTAAAAGTAAAACATTGGTTTATTTAAATGTTTTTGATGCAGGGATTACAGTAATGAACAAAATAAACAAATACCTCTGCCCTCATAAAACTTGCATTCCTTGGAGGAGACAGCCAATAAAAAAGATACTAAAACATGATGCACAATAAGGTTAGATGGTAATAAGGGCTGTTTTAGTTACCTATTGCTATGTAAAAAATTATCCTAAAATGTAGAGGCTTAAAACAACAAAATTAATTATTATTATTTTTTACAGCTAATGTTAGTCAGGAATCTGGGAATGGCTTAGCTGGATGTTCCTAGATCAAGATCTCTCATGGGACTGTAGTCAAGATATTGGCTGGAAATGTAGTAAGTTGAAGGCTTGACCAGGGCTGGTTGATCCACTTCCATGATGGTTTGGACCGATGCCTGTTGGCAGGAGGCCATGTAGGCCTCTCCGCAGAGTTGGTTGAGCGTCCTCATGACATGGCCACTGACATCCAAACCCAGGGCAAGTGATCCAAGGGTGAGAGAGTGTGTAAGGAGAAAGCCACAATGCCTTTTTAAGACCTAGACTTAGAAGCGATACCCCATTATTTCCACCACATTCTATGTATCAAAAGTGAGTCATTAAGTAAAGCCCAAACTCAGGAGAAGAGGAGCGAAGCTCCTCTTTTGAAGGGAAGAATATCAGGGTCTCCCATGTATTTAAAAACCACTACAAAGACTCAGAGAAAAAGATCAAGTGGAGAAGGGAAAATGAAGTGCTGATGGAGAGTAGGCTCTCTTAGATGACTGCCTGGGGAATGCCTCACTGAGGTGAAACTTGAATAAATATCTGGAAGAGACCAGTGTGGTTGGAGCAGAGTGGCAGGAGGGAGAGTAGCAAGAGGTAAAACCAAGGGGGTGGTGGGGTGTACGGAGCAGATGGGAAAGGGCTTTTTAGAGTATCGTTAAGATGTTGGCTTTTACTTTGAGCGAAATGGGGAGTTAATGGAAGCTTTTGAGGGTGATGATTTTTCTTTTCTATAGAGAATAGGGTGTAGGAAGGTCACAACAGAAACAGGGAGACCAGTTGGAAGCTCTTAAAATAATGTAAGTGAGAGAGGATCATGACTTGGCTGTGGAGGGGATTGGGGACATGCGTGAGGATGAATAGCAGATGTTGTGAGGAGTGGCTGCATTCTGGATGTATTTGCAGGTAGTGCTACAAGATTTGCTGATAGATTGGATATGGGGTGTGAGCAAAATAAAAAATAAAATTAGGATCACTGCAAGGGTTTTAACTTGTAGAATGGAAAGAATTGAGTGGGCCTATATTGAGATATTAAGGAATTATCATATGTATCAACAAGCTTGATGTACAAAACTAATTAAACTTCCTTCAGTGATGATGAACATTTTTCCTTCATTGTTTTAAAACCAGCACGAAGACTCAAAAGCAAACACAATTATTGGACTCTCTGGCATCTGTTTTTCCAATTAATACCCCAAAAGTTTAGAAAAGAACATGGACTTGATGAATTTTATTAACCATCATTGTTGGTAATCTAAAAGAATAATGAAGATGATTATTAACAGTATCTACAAATGCTCCAAGTTCCTGACAATAGTGAGCATAACTTCAGTGGTAAATCACAAGGAGATACCTTTGATAGAAAAGTAATCAATGTAAATGAGAAAAAGAAATTTACACAAAAGACTGCTCCATATGCCAAACAAACTAACTTTTGCTCATTCAGATAAACAGTCTCATTTTCAATATTTGAAAATTCATTTATCCATTCACTCATCCTAGAAATATTCATGAATTGCCTAGTATGTACTAGGTGCTGTTCAAGGTTCTGATCTGAGGCAGAAATATTAGGTCAAACCATATGAAGCTGGTCTACAAGAATGGCAATTTCATATTGTTCAAGATAACATTTTATGAAAAAATCCTGGTGTATGGGTTGATTGCTCTAATTAACATGTCATTTTATCAGGTATATGTATGTTGACATTTAATATTTTAATGTTCATTTCTCTTGCACTCTCTTTGGGCCACCTCATAATGTTTTTCTTCTTTTAATAACATAGTTACTCTCATTTCTGTCTTTTTATACCTGTCACACCTGCTTGTTGTAATTTAAACTTCATTCCCTCTTTTCCTGTCCTCTGTGTAAATGGAGCACAGCTGTTTCCTGTCACCTGTGTGTCCAGTGTCTTTTCATGTACTTGAACCCATCTGTAAGGTTATATTACGAGCTATTACCAGGCCTGAGGATATATATAGTTTATAACTAAGCACATCATTTCCCAGCCATTTTCCCCTATCCGTTTAGTGTATGAAGGACCAGTCTCAAGCAGTTCTAGCCGGACTCTGAGCCCCAGCTTTGCGGATCTTGCATAGTTATTCTGTCTTGTGTGTAACATTTGTGACAAGCTTAAGCTGGGAGTAAGAGTGACCCAGCCTTGAGGGCGGGTTCAGCCATAGCTGGTTTATAGGGATGATAATCATTTGATAATGCTCTTCAATCTCTTATTTCAGGGCTGAATGTATATGATCCAAACCAGACCTACCGCTAGGTATGCAGGCAATTTTATTTAAGATTACAGTGAGAAGGGGTTGTGTTTCTCACTCCTTTTGGATTCACCTGCAGTTTTTATTCCAGTGTAACATATGCTCAGCTCTGCAATCTCAGACACACGACATCTTCTATCATTCAGCTGGGAAATTTCTCTCTTCCTATTATTTGACTTCTCTGGTGCTCTACAACTTCATTTTGCATCGCCTCTTTCTAGAAAACAATATACTCAGAGGCTTTTCTGAATGGAGTGATACAATTACATTGGAATAGCTGCAGGGTGTGTCCATACTGGAGCGTGATGATTACACTATGTGAAACCATTATTTTTGTCTGTCTGCCTTAATTAGTATTACACACAGCATGACTTGGGTCCGATCCATCCCCAGTTTATTGTGGAGTAACACCATGAAGTGGAAAGAATGTCTGTAGATATTAAGAAAAGGAATGTCTTTTGTGGTACATAAACTGTTAGATGGGCGGAGAGAGCATTACCCAGCACCTGCATTCTCAGAGACTCATTGAATTGCCTTGAAACCCATTATACTGTTTTCCTCCCCTTTCTTTATCACATTTGGCTACCGGCAGAGTGGCTGCCATTTACAACATCTATCGTTTGATCGCATCTATTGCCTTTAAAAATCCAGGTCTGTGAGCACAGTTCCAACTTCAAATGCAATGGGTACAAAGGGACAACGGAGACAGCAGATCCTTGCCAGGCATGGAATGATGACTCCATTCCAATCACATTTCCATTTAATGAGGGTCCTGACGCGGCTCTCACTCCTCCAGAAGTGCCATGCTGCATCCGGTGTAATGGCTGCACTTGATGGATAATTTATGCAAACAGAACACAAACAAGAAGTCATTAAGCCACCCAACGAGGGTCCTTGACTTTTGCAAAACCAAACAGTTATTCTGATCCTGATGAGTTTAATTTTACTTTTGGTTGAGTACTGATGAATACATTATATTTAAAATAAATATTATATTATCAATATTCATTATCAAACTGAATGTCATTAGGTGTTTAATATTCTTTTTTTTTAAAAAAGTGATATACAAAGCTTGATTTTTATAGTCACAAAGTATTCCTATTTAGACCTTTAATCTTATCTTAAGTCTGTTTCTAATGGACTCTAACACCGTGAGATGTAAAAAGAAGGAGGAAGGGATCCTATTATTTGGCTATTCATAAACACCTTTACTTTTCATTTGAATAGTTAGTTCTTCTTTCATATTTGCAGCTCTAGAATGTATATAAATGTGAACCTGAGAACTGGACACAACGAGACTGTGAACCACTGGACAACATAAAGGAAATTGATATTGAATATGATTTGGCTACTTAGTGATTAAAATCCACTTACAAGGATATTAAAATTAAAAAAAAAAGACTTTAGCATGCATCATGGCTTTGTTGTAACTCAAGGACCACATGGGTGTACAATATTTAGATGTCAGTTTATATAGTATGTGGTGTTCTTGGTGCTTTCCAGATGCCTGGTGGTTTATTTTAGTAATTTTAATTTTATTAGAACAGTGTCCTGTGACTCGGTCGCTGTACGGCATCTCTGGGAGCGCTCACGTGAGAATCATTAAAGCCTAAACATTCCTGGCAGGTAATCTCACCGTCTTTTCATCTTTCATCTCTGGGAAGGTGAACCCTGTAGATTGTTTAAAGGAAAAGAAACACTGTTCTATCAGGCACAGATAACAATGCTGCACCCAGACCTCCCCCACAACCCCAGTTGACGGGAAAAAAAGGGAGGCTATGAATCTGTGGAGTGCAATCCTGCAGGCTTTACCTGTGGGGAGAATATTCACTTCCCAGGATCAGGTGCAACATGGCACCTTCAGGGCCTTTCAGCCCCAGCCAATCCCAGAGGGAAGAGAGCCCCCAGCACCTGTGACAGGCAAGCCTCCCAGACTCACAGCTGGGGCAGCTGTGTCTATGACAGCCACTTCCTCTGCCACTTCAGAGCGGTATGGGAAACAAGAGGAGCTGGCAGCTTGGGGAATTCCAGCTTCAGGAGAGGAGTTCAGTGTGAGGCCAAAATGAGAGAGAATGAGGAAGGACTTCAATGGAAAGGGGAAGCGAGCTTTCTGAATGGTCAGGCCCCTGACTTTTCCTTTAGGGAAGTGAAAAGGGAAAAGAATTGTAAATGCATGGTCCAGGGGTGGGACAGATCCCGAGGAACACGTTGGAGCACGAGGCAGGCCTTTTGTGGATCATTAAACAGAGAGATACACTCTCAGCAGCCATCAATGGCGTGCGTCATTAAAGGTTATCACTAGCTCACCTGGGAAACAATACTGGAGGCCACGTCCTGAATTTCTTGTTGACGCCAAAAAATTTTCTTGTCCAGAAACCCTTATTCCCAAAATATCTTAGAGACTCTTCCAAAATCACGATACTCAAGTTCTGGCTATAGATTTACTAATCCCGTGGGTCACCTGTTGGGTCTTGAGTTCAGGGCTTTAATGAGGGTCTCAGAGTGGTTACAGAGAGCCAGACCATAGTTTGCGAATCATTCTGTTAGATCCAGAAGTCAAGGATCCTGTAGCTACAGAATTATCTCTGGTCTGTTTGCTTGAAGACATCTCTATTTAACTTATGGGTCTCTGAGGAGAGCTAATTTTCCTGGACCTCCCTGTCTGGTCATTTCCTTTTCCTCTCAAGGTCTTAAAATTTCACACAAGAGTTGGAGTGATCTGAATAGGAGATTGTTTTTATTTGGCTTCAGTGCAAAATTCCATCAAGGCTGTTCTACACTAATCTCTGCCCCTTGACCATGAATCTGGAGTCAGAAGACTCAGGTAGGAAGAGATCTTTTTCACTTCCATTTGTGAGAGGGGAGATGTTACATATATTAGTAGGAATAAGTTAATAGATTAGGTAGAAAAAATTGGGTGTATCCTTAAGATATGGATATAACCTCTTAGTTTCATCCCAAGGCCTGAAATCAGATCTATATTTATCTCTTTATCTATCTATATGCAGTATTATTTCCTCTGTGCCTGTCATTCCTTACAACTATGTTTCTTAGGCTCGCTTAGGTTTCTGAGACACTTGCAGAGGCTGGAGGTGGGGGGTGGGGAGGAGACAGGGTCTTTCTCTCACTGGCCCTCTGCCTTCATGTCTCACCACTGGCTGCGTCTCCTCCATGGTTCTGGTCCGCACAGTGTTTTCCTCTATAGTTTTAGCTCTTGCCACGTAGCCTCTGAAATGGTTCTGAGAATATTGTCTCTTCCCTGTGTCCTTTCATCCAAGTATGATAACAACTTTCTGTTACTAAGCTCTGGGTTACTTCACTTGCTTTGCTTCTTAGCTCTTTAGTTACCTTTGTAACTTATCCTCGAATTAAGTTTACTCTGTTTAAAATACTTAGAGAGGAGAGATTCCTACTCCCAGCTGGACCCTGACAGATACACTGACCACAGGTGCACTCCCTTGCATAGAGCTTGATAGAATTTAAGGAAGGTCGTGTGGTAGAGTGTAATGGATCTGGATTCAGAATCCTGGGATTCAGGTTTTGACCACGGGCAAATAATTTCATCTCTTTGGACCTCTGTTTCTTTGGCTGTGAAATCCCAATGGGTAGACTCCAAACTTCTCTTTTATCTTCACACCAACTCTTCCATAAATGGAATAGGATTTAGAATTTAATAGGCTTATTGAGAGCTATAGAAATATCATGTATGCTCTGCCTTGTGTTATAACTTATTATAATTACTCATTATAAATGCTCACTATATATAAATACTCATTATAAATATAAGCACTCTTTTATGCTGAGCCCAGGCATAGCTTCGCCAATGCTTTTCAACATAATGATTCTGGCACAGGATAAGATTTGGCAAGCAAGTTGAAACCCATTTTCCACCCATGATTCCAGGTCTTTACTTTATTATTTTTTTTTTTTTTTCAGATTCAGAGACTGAGGCTGAGAGAGGCTAAATGCATGTCAGATGCAAGGAAAATACATTTTTATTTTAAAATTATCTTGACATGTCAGCATATTATATGTATATTTGTATATAGTATGTATATGTGTGTATTTAAAATAATAGATTTTTTTTGAATTGGGAAGGCAGCTGGGAGATTATCAATTCCACATTTTCATGGATGAGGAAAATGAAGCTCACTCTCTGAAAACGGGGTTGTGGGTCTAAATTCTGTGGGGGAGAGTAAAGGAAAACAATGAAGTGGGGGTGTTCGTTTTTCATTTGGAGCAGTTAGCAGATCCGTTTTTGGTTGATAAGTGGCCCTCCACCCCTAGAAGTCCTACAATTGTTGTGTTTTTGTTTTGATGATTAACACATGTCAACTTTGTAATTTTCACTTTTGGAATCTGGGGAATGGAAAAGTTCATTTGCCAATTGTCACGGGAAATCGAGGGAATGAGAAACCCCACAGATGGCTATTCATTTCTCATGAAATCGCCATCTCTCCGGTGGGGTGAAGTCAGCTGGTGTGAGGGCCCACTGAAGTTCTGTCCTTACGGTCCCACATAGGGGCAGGAAAACAAAAGGTGGCAGACAAAACTGTAAAACTTCTGGGGTTTATTTTAGCAGCTCGTTTTTGATGGAGACGATAGGTTTGCAGAATATGTGAAACTCTGTTTTATTTTCTATAATCTGTCTACCTGCTGATTTTTCAATCGTAAATGATCTAACAGCGTTTGCCACAGATTTCCCATTCACTGTAAAAATGAAAGTGTTTGAAATAAGGAGCAGAGCAGTTGATTTGTTTGGTTACATTGCGCAGGAACAGTCCCTTCCCGGGGTATGCACTCCAGATGTGGGTGAGCAATAAGGCAGAGCTTTCCAGAAACCCGAGGTCGAGATTTTTCCTTGCAGTTTTGTCCAGGTCATTATTTATATGCCATATGGTGTCTCGAATTCACCCCTCTGCTATATCAATTAAAGCCCTTTTTCTTGTTGTTTTGTTGTTATTATTAAAGGGTGGTGGCCTCTATCTTGAAGCATTTTCATTTAAATGTTTATTGTTCGCAGGGCACAGCTCCTGAGCCATACCCGCTGGAGGGAGGCAGGAGAAATAGGACATCAATCTTACCAGCTGGGTTTACAGCTTTCATTGTCTGGTCTGATTTTATGAGAAGAAAGCACATGGTGGTGGAAGAGAAGAATTGCTAGGGGGTAAGCGTGTCCTTTGAAATGCCATTCTTGGCTTTCTGACAGGGTATAAAGAGAAAGCCTATGGTGGGTTTGTTCTAGTACAGAGAAGGAAAAGGAGCCAGGGTGGACTTTTTGGCAGGGAGCTGAATTTTCCCTTCTCACGTCGATGCTAACTTTCTGGGAGAACATGCTCTTCCGTAGGCGCGCTAAGGAACATCATGAGGTACCTGCTCAGCTAACAGGAGGGTTGGATTGTTTGTGGTGGCACCTCTGAGAGGGTTGGCCAGACCCCAGGGAAAGCCAGAGCAGCTCGAGGGCCTCTGTGGGATCTCACTGGCCAAGGGAACGGATTCACCATTAGCTCTGATCCTGAACATCAGCCCTGATTCCAAGTGCCCAGTTGGCCTTGTTTGATAGAGGTCTCAGCCGTGAGCAGCTGAACACTCACCTGCCTCAGGGAGGAAGGAGGGGAAGTATCATGTGCTTTAAGAAAGGAGATGGTTAAAGAAGATACACTCTGAATTCAGGTCACTTGGGTTCAGAAATGATCCTCTGCCATCTGCCAGCTCTGTGAGTGGTGCAATTTTCTCCATTTCTTTAAACTTCAGTTCCTCCATATGTAAAATAGGGACAAAAATAGTGCTTTAGGAAGATCATTTAGGTACAGAGATTTGCACAATGTTAAACCCATGTCAAGTACTCAATAAATGCTGGCTTTTTCTTCTTTCTTTTAAGAGATCTTTTTTAAAAAAAAAATTATTTATTTGTTTGTTTGTTTATTTATTTTTAGAGAGAGGGGAAAGGAGAAAGAGAGGGAGAAAAACATCACCGTGTGGTTACTTCTCACTTGCACCCCCAACTGGGGACCTGATGTGGCAACCTAGTCATGTGCCCTGACTGGGAATCGAACCAGCGACACTTGGCTCACAGTCTGATGCTCAATCCACTGAGCCACAGCAGCCAGGTCTTTTAAGAAATCTTGACATGCATTAAGAGTATCATATATGCATCAAAGACATGCCCAGGTAACCGAGACCATCCCCTGATCTCCAAGCCTGAAGGAGGTTACATTGTGAAGACAGAGGGGGAACCTCTGGTGGGATGTTGGGAGTTTGCTTTTCCTTGATGTTCTGTCTTCTTCCTGAAACAGGAAGTGTGCATTTCCTACTTACAGTGGTGAGATAGGGCCTGGGGTCTTCTGCTTGAGAGGCGCCTTGGGCTCAGGAAGTTTGAACAAGCCCAGGATGGGACCCAGGTATAAGGAAGCATGCTTCTGTCTGCTTAGGGCTGGCTCTAACTCACCTTGAAGGGTTAGAGGGATGAAGGGAGCCCTGTTTCTGTCCCACCCAGTTCATCTCAGCAGGGGTGGAGCGGAAGCCCTGTCAGGATATTGTGAAATCAGTGGAAATAGTACTTTTGTTTTGTATCTCAGAGATCGTGTTGTAGTGGTAGAACTGTAAATGGGTGTCAACTTATTTCTAACCATGTGGTGGGAACATTCGATTAGTTTCTGATAAATATCAAACAAGAGAATTGAGGCCAGTCTCTCTACCCAAGTTATCTTAGTGTTCCTTAAAATTACATCACTCTGAGAGCACACACCTGTTTTGCTGAGGGACACTCCTGGGTTGGAGTTTTGTTGGACACATTTTTTTAACTAATTTGATAAATATCTATTATGTGTCTTATGCAACAGGCATGGGGGTATGCACCAGGAAACCAGACACATGGGCCCTTGCTCTCGTACAACTCCCAGACTAACCATCTCCTCACAGGCCAGCTCCGTGTGATAGCTTGTCTACAAGATAACTGTCCTTCCCACCCTTACTCAATGCCACTGCTTTGACTAATAAAATATGGTGGAAGTGATGCTCTATCAGTTTAGGACCTGGTCTTCAAGAGGACTAACAGGTTCTGCTTTCTCTATTCCTCTGTTTCCCCGCATCCTTGCCTGGCCATGTAAGAAATCTAACTTCCCCGAGACCACAGACATACAGCCCTAGTGGGGTTATCACCATCTTCCCTGGCTCTTTGAGCCACTCCTCTGTGCTCTCACTGAATTTCTAACCCACAGAATCATAAGAATAACAGAATGGTGGTCGCCGTGAGCCACACATGGTGGGGTGGCTTGTTAGGGTGCCACAGGGTGCTTAGAACATGTGTCTGGTCCATCTTGGACTCCTAGAGCCAAGCCGTGACTAGCATGCAGTAAGCACTCAATAAGTGTGCACTGAGCTTTCATAAACCATGCCTTACTCTCGCCCTGCATTTACATGTCTGCATTTGTAAATTCCCCCCTTTGTCATGAAATAAAGTGATATGGAAGTAGAAGTTAAGATATAAGCTATATAAGATTTGGACTGATGTCACAGGATTTGATCTCCCAGGACACTCAAAGGCAATCTCCCTCTCCTTTCATTTCCCTGTCCATTGCACACACCTTTCAGAGAAAAACAGCTTGCTCTTCGTTCGTGGATTCTTGAAGGCTTAGAGCATGAGCTTCAGGATGCCATGCCTCTGAACTTGGAATCCATGTCCTCTGTTCGAGCATTAGTGCCTGTGGAGACATGCCTGACTTTTCAAACCATCCCCACAGACCCACTTTTGGCTTGATCCTTGGCATTGAACTTGGCTGACTCCCAACTTTTCAACTCTCGAACTCTGATTCTCTAACTAATCTGTTGCGAAGACCTTCACAAAAACCACGCTGAGTCAGCTGACTGCCCTACTTCTTCTAGTCCTTGAGTTATTAGTTCTCAGTCTTCCCCATGTCCTGATGCTCCCACGAACACCACTGCAGTTTTCCAAAGAGAAATTTCTACATTCACAAGGACTTGATTGAGTAAAATCTTGCCTTATTCTCCCATCCCACTTTTCCTCCCCACAAATGGAATGCTCTGCATCCCTTGCCCCGTGGAATCAGGCATACCTCTGACTGAGGAACTGCCTGCCCACTTGGACATTCTATGGGCCTCTCAAACCCAAATGAACAAACAAATTATCTTCTCTCTCCTGGTCACTTAATCTTTATACCTCGGACTGACTTTTACACCTTTTCTCCTTCTCACCTGGTGTTCAGTCAGTCCTCAGGCCTTATAGAACCTTCTTCTTAGACGTTGCTCACACCTGCCTCCTCTATTCCATTACCACTGCCACTATCTGTTCTATTATAATAGCTCTCTCATCTCCATGCTATCCCACCCCCAGTGTCAGATGTACCCTCCCAATGTACAGCTGCCCATGCTTCCACTCCCCTGGGGAAGACCCTTGACTGCCCTCCCATTCTTTACTCAGTTAAGACAAACATGGCACCTGGCATTCTCAGCCATCTTCAGTTTGTTCACCTTCATCTCGTTCTTGTCTTTACTACAGCAACATTGGACTATTTTGATTTCAGTCAAGCATGAGTATTATTTTTGCAATTGGGACTAGGTTTGTGGAGTTCTTTCCCTCCAGAGCTCTCCTCCCTTCTCTAAGAGCACACTTGTTTCTGAAGACCACCCAAGGTCAGCCTACTCTATCCCACCTTACAGGATGTAAGTCCCCTTCCCCAGCCTATTCAGGGAAGCCTTTTCTTTGGCTGAGCTCACGAGGCACTTGGTTGCTGTCTATAGCAGCGATCGTTGGGCTTAGCATTGTAGATATCTGAGCACAGCTCTGGGACCTGCTATGAGGTTCTAACCTCACTGAGCATTGGGGCTAAACACACAGGAGGAGCTGTCTCAATAACTGAGAGATTGAATTGATGTGAGTTCAGCTGAAGCTCAGACTATCCGTTGGTCACAATGGGTCAAATCTCTCTTACCAGATCTTTTTCTCCTCTTCTGTCTTCCTTTCTTCTCTTCCCTCTCTATCTCCTTAGGAGCCCAGCACTCCCATGCATATCTTGGGTTACATGCAGTTCTCTGCCTGCATGCTGAGGTAGTCTCCTGGCTGTAAACTTTCTCTTCTTTGCTTCTTCCAAACTTATCGACCCTGGGCTTTCCCCCCTCAAGTCTCACTTTGAACAGGAACTAATCTTATAAACTAGTGTGAGCAGAGGTGAAAAATCAATAGAAGCAGAAGCAGGAAGGATTTGTCTTTGTCTGAGGGTTCATTGACTGCTGCCACTGGCCCATCTCAGTTCAGATGCTCACCACGATGTGCCATTTGTGTCCCTATAACAGGTCCCAGAGGCTTGTCTCCTTTTGCTCACTCTCTAAGCCATGGAATGCTACTTGTTGCTTCCTGATAACACAAGGTTCTGGTCATTTTTGCTGCATCTTAAACTTTTCAGTCTATTTCAAGTCTTTCATATTCAGACTCCCAGCTACCCTTGTTTCCTTCTCCCTTAGGACATGGCACAGCCCTTGCTGGTCCTTCACTTTGGTCAGACTCACTCCCACACTCACGGTCTCCACCCCAATGTCACGCCCACGTATGCTCAGGCGTTTCTTGTTTTCATCTCCTGCATCATGTTGCACACTCTTCCTAGCATGTCCCTCTGCTCTGCCCTGCTCATCAAAAGCCATGCCCTCCTAGTGCAGAGTCCTTTTCTTTCTGGAGCAGTCCTGGATCATCCCTCTGTAGCCATGTCTCTGGCCTTTGGATGGCTCTGATGCTTCTCTGCATCGCCGTTTGGCCATTAATCCTGCACTGGCTCATGACACTTCTTGTCCAACATGGAGCTGTTATTTACCACTCCTGTATTTGTTCACTTTCCTTGCATTTATGTCTTATGTCTTCAAGTTCCCTGAGAGCACAGATCATATCTTTGGCATTCTTTTTTATCCCCCTCAGTGACTTGCTTGCTTCTTGTAGTTGCTCTATAAATATTTCTGGAATATCAAGGTGAGCCCTACATTTCTTTTATAACAGTGATCTCTGAGGCTTTGAGCCAGACAATAACTATTGCGGGATTTTCTCTGACTAGCAGGGGGGTCATGGGGGATATGCTCTGGCATCTAGGGGCCACAGTCTGTGCTAAATTTTCTAATATATTATAGTATTTAATCCTTTAAATAATCCTTTGGTCGTAATTATTATTACGACCCCAGTTTACAGTTTAGGAAACTGAGGTTCAGGGAAATTAAATAATTTTCTCAAGGCTCATAGCTCATACGTGTTGTGTGCCAGGATTTCAAACCCTGTGGTGTGAAATATTAGTCACTATTCACAGTGCACCGTGACCACATATGCAAAAACAACATCAGCCTCTATATTTGTATAATGTTACCCCTAAATTCTATATCCTTCATACATAGAATCTTATTTAATTGATTTGACATTCCTATGAAAAAATTGGGGCAATTTTATTTCATCCCTGTTCTTATTATTTATATTTTGGACTTCATCATCTCCCATAATCTCAGGTGCTTTATGCTACTAATGATTCCACCTCTCTCTTGTAAAACCAATGTTTCTAGCTTAATTTTGCTCAGTTCATCACAGATACTTGTGTTGATTAGGAATACATTTAGCCGTTAATAACAACAAGCCAAACGTACAGTGGCTTAAACTAATAAGGGTTTGTATTTCTTAATAAAACAAAACTATTGAAGGCAGGCAACTAGTGCCGTTGGTTTAGTGGCTTAAACAAAATCTGGCCTCTTTGCAATTCTCTTAGCCTTTCCCTCATCCTTGACACCTCATGTTGGCAAGAAGGCTGCTGCAGCTCCAGACATTATGCCCCTCGGCGCAGAGAGAAGGGGCTTCACTTCCTACCCTCCCCTGGCACGTTCATTCATGTCTCACTGTCCAGAATGCATCCCTGGCTACTTGGAGCTGGAAGGAAGGTGGGGAAAGCAAATGTTCATCTTGGAACATTGCATCCCTGAAAACCAGGGTCATGTTATCAAGGAGGCAGGGAGGAATGATAGTGGGGAGGCAGTTGTCTGCCATAGCACTCATTCAATCTTAGGTGAATAAATAAACACATGAACCCATCAACTTAAGCTTATTTATTTTTAAGTTCTGAAAGTAATACATGAATGTATTCTTTTTTTTTTTAATAATTGATTTATTTGTTTGTTTATTTTATTTTTAGAGAGAGGGGAAAGGAGAAAGAGAGGGAAAGAAACATCACTGTGTGGTTGCTTCTCACTCGCACCCCCAACTGGGGACCTGACGTGCAACCTAGTAATGTGCCCTGACTGGGAATCGAACCAGAGACACTTGGTTCGAAGGCCGACACTCAATCCACTGAGCCACAGCAGCCAGGGTCTGAATGTATTCTTATTTTAAAAAAAAAAAATCCAGTATGCCAAAGAACACAGGATAAAGAGAAAATTCCTCTCTTTAATCAACCCTAAGCACGCCCCCCTCTTTGGAGATAATTACTGTTATCAATGTGATGAATATCCTTTTAGACATCTTTAAGCAAGTGCAGGTATTACACAAGTACACATATATCTGTCTAATCTATATCTATACACATGTGTTTATATATTCACATATTTATACATAAACATGTGATGAGTTTATAGTTTCGTTTTCTACATGGAATAATATGCTTTTTCTGTTAAAACGAGAAAATCTTGTAGGTTTTGGTTCTGTGCTTTGCTCTTTTTTTTTTTTTTTACAGTATGTTAGTGTATCTTAGAACTGTTTCCATACCAACAGCAATAGAGCTCTCTTGTTCTTCATCCAGACTCCAGAGTAATCCATATATTGGATGTGCCATGGCTTCCTTACACTTTCCCCTGGTTTTGAATGTTGTCTGATCTAGATTAATAACCTTGTTTCTGAACAAGGAAAGTGCAGTTTGATAGAGGATCAATGACTGTTGTTGGTCACACACCTGGTCAGATGGAATGCTTCAGAACCAGGTGTCAAGACTCTCCCACCCTGTGCATTTCCCAAAGCTTCCATGTGGCCGAGGAAGGCCATGGTTGGAGCCGCCTGTGGGACTCCGTTAGGAACCCAAAAGTCAGCCGAAATAACTCCTCTGGCAATACTGGTTGGTGTTGAGATCCCACATCAAAAGACTTCTAACTAAATAGCTGCCGGAGACATAGACATAGTTTTCTCAAAAAAACGACCTCAGAGGTTTTTCTTCCTGAAATGATGTATTACAAGCATCCCTGATTTCTCAGAAGGAAGTGATTTTGATTCTGTCCTGGAGTCTCTTTCTAGGTGGAAGTGTGACAAAAGAGCACAATTCTCGGAGCTTTATGATCTTCTGAAGCTCACCGTGAGAACGAATGATCATGCCACATCAAGGCAGTGCCAGACAATCATCAAAGTCTTTTTTCCCCCTTGGTCTTGGAGGGCAGGGGTAGATTTGCCAATGTGCTCATATTTGGAAGTGTAAAACATATGTTAACACGTGTAAAGGGCAATGAAATCACATAATGGTGCATTAAAGCCTCCGGAAGATCAAATAAAAGCTCAGCATATCTGAATTATCTGGGGTTGGCAGGGAAAGAGCCATCTGCCGGAGCAGACTTTGTGGTAGTTCTCATTGTATATTTACTTAAAACGATCGCAAAGACACATGCATTGTGCAGAAATGCTCTTTGATTTCCTTTAGGTGTGGAGTAAGACCTGGATGGCCAACACAGTTTATTGGCTGTTCCAGATATTAATCAAGGTCAAGGGAAGGTGAGTGTTGGAAGGCAGAAGATTTTCCCTTGACCCCAGCTGGTGCATGCAAACCAGAAGGAGGATGTTCTGTTGCAGGAAAGGAAAAAACATCATTTTCCCTTCTGTTTCTCTCAAAGGCAGGACCTATTTACATAAACTAAAATGTTAATTTTCTCAGAAATCAAAGCCACTGGCAGACTATAAAGTAAAATTCATGTGTATATGATTAACATTGGATGCCCTCTTGCTCTAGTAGAATCTTAGTTTTTTGAAAGACATATGGAACTCATTCGTGCTTGTATTACCCGTATCTGTGTATTCATATAGATGTTTGACTCTGTGTTCAGTGAAATGTCATAATTTCTTTCACAACAGATTCAGAGGAGAAAACGTTAGAGCCGAATGTTATAAATGGGAAAGGAAATGAAACTGTGTGTGTGAGTGAAGTGAGGATCACGAAAGTGACCTGTGTATCAAGGAAGCAATTTTCCTATGGGATAGAAAACTTCCCGTAAGAAACGAGAGGGCCAGGAGCAAATTTTAGAGATGGAACTTTGCCATTGATTACATGATGTTCTTCGGGCTTTTGGGGGCTGCCATTTGAAGTCCTGTTGATGAATGTTTGCTTTTGTATCAACATTTAATAGGAGAGTTTCATGTGTGCTTAGGAGCTACCAGCCTTGTTAATTCACTGGCTTGCAGTTGTAATCGAGGAGGGTAAGATCGATTTGGGGAGATGCAAACATCAGTTTCTCTGGAGCTTCCAGCAGAAAAACATTAGTTTTTTTTATGGATAATTCTAAATGGGTTACTTTAGAAATTACATGAACAGTATCAGAATTTTCAGAAATGTACTTATTTTCACACTCTCTTCTCTGAAATAAAAAGCACATGAAATTTTTCCTACTCTTAGGGAGTTTGCTGATTACAGAGAGTATGCAGTTATATCATTCAGACAATGATGCTTTCTTATTGGCTCCATAGAAACATTCGGAAGTTGGAATAAGTCGGCGATCACTGGTAATGAACCGCCGTGGTAGTTCAGACAGCTACATGTGCGCAGAGGCCTGTGGGACTGGCTGCACTGGGCACCATCCTCGTCTTCTCTCTTTCTCTCATGCTTTCCATCAAGACCATCAGCACATCCTGATGGCTCCCCCTCAACTGCCACCACGTTGGTCCAAACCGCCATCGTCCTTTGCCTGCTAAGTGACATTCTTGCTTTTGCCTTTGTACCCCTGCACTCTATTCTCAACCAGCAGCCAGTATGATCTTGTTAAACTCTGTCTTACTCAGAGGAGAAGGCAAAGTTCTCACTGAACTAGAATGCCTGCACGACCTTGCTCCAGCTCACCCTTCAGACTGCATATCCTATACTTTCCTTCTTGCCCTGCTCTTCGCAGGGGCCGTGTTGACCTCCTTGGGCTTCTAGAATATACCAGGAGTATTCTTGCTTCAGGGACTTCTCATTTTCTGTACCTCTTCTCAGAATGCTCTGCGTGTAGCCACGTGGTTCGCTCTCACTCCCTTGAGGTCTTTTAGTCCCTTATCTAAAATTTCACTCCTTGTCTGACGCCACTTAGCAGATTGCCTGATTTTGAATCTTTCCCCTTCTACTTAGTAGCCATATGACCCTGAACAAGATGCCTTAATTTCCCTGTCTTTTAAATGGTGATGATAATAACAATATGAGGTTGAACCATGAGATTTCCACATCCATAGGTCAACTGGTGCAGTATTGATAAGCTTCTTATGGTTCAACCTAATACCTACCTCATGGGGCTCTGATAAGGACTAGATGAGGTCATGCATGTGAACTGCATTGTGAAGCGCCTTGTCCATTATTAACCTGAAACATTTTAGTCTATTAATATTGCCAATAAAGTCCCTAGTGGGTTACTCAAGGCCTCCCAAAATTGGGTCCCTTAAGTTTGTCTATTTTTACTTTCTTTTGTGCTCCATGACATACTTAATGACACTTTGACAGTGAAGAACTTACTGGACTTCCTAAACCCAGCTGGCTCTTCCACGCCCTTTTGTTTTTGATTATTTCAGTCTCTCCTGCTGGAATTCCCCCTCCTCACCTCTTTAGATTTTAAGATCCAGCACATTTATCCCCTCTCCTCCACCTCTGCGTAGATGTCCCTGTTCTTCCCAATTTCACCCTTCCCTGTGCTATTCCTGAGATTTGAACAAACTTCACTGCATGAATAACAATAATTGATTTACATATTTGTCTCCATCACTTGACCCTGACTTTCTTAAATGCAAGGGTGGTATCTTACTCATTTGTATCTTCAAAATCTTGCACAGCCTGACATCGAATAGCTCCCAATAAATATTTAGTGAATGAATAGATGGACCAGTTCAGAACAAGAAGACCTCATTTTAAGAAAGCTCTCATATACCACCGGTCAAGGATAAACTAACAGTTATGAAGACATGTAAACCACGGAGGCATGATGAAGTAAACATATTTCAGAAATCCAGGTAAATAGGCTTAGGAATATAACAAGACAGGGAGAGAGGGTAGCATTGGGAAGCAGAGATACCGAGAGGATGGCTGCCTGCCTTTTGGCCTCTTTATGGTTCCTGATGGAGTGGCTGGCTTTTGTCCCATGAATTACTCTAGGAAGCCACTTCCTGCCAGAGGGTGAGTGGGAGACCTGTGGGGCTCTACTCTCACTCTGAGTGATGTGCCGCAGAAGCCCCTGCCAGAGCGTGAGCAGGTTGTTATAACTGTCCTTTTAGAAACTCCAGGCTACACTGGCTTAGGAACAGAATCTCAAATGATTTTTGATTCAAAGTAACTATTTTGGCCTGGCATCCATGTTTTTAAATCTTTATATACACCTGGGTTATCAGATGAGTAGAGGCTGATGGTTTGGGGATGATGGTGAGCAGAAGGCCCTGCTATGGCTGTTGAAATGATACAACCTGGGTCCTTTCTCTGTGGACCATTGACCTTCTATCTGGATATCAAAAGTCCTGGACTGGAGAAAAACAGCTTGCATGATAGTTGCATTTTTCACCAGTCCCTGGGAATGAAGTGAGGTGATAATTATAGGAAAGATAAAGTTAAGTGAAAGAATGCTAGTGTCCTGCTCAGTGAGATCCTTTACCCTGCTAGGATACTTCATGACCATGGCACATGGGTTTAGATCATAACCAGACTATCATAAGTGTCTGTAATGCTTTTGATGCCTAGTACAGCACCTTTCAAATGCATAGTATTCAGTGACTTATGCTGTGAAGGCTGGATATTTCCAAGTACAGGAAAATTAGTCAAGGAGTGAGGCATTCAGCTGCTCCAGTTTCCTGGGATTCATTTAGGAGAACAAGATTAAAAAGGCAGGATCTCTTATAATTTTGTTTTATAGCCTGTCTGTGGAAAATGTGACCACCCAAGGTTTTCCAGTCCGGTCTGGTTTGGTGGTCCTTAAAAATAGTGTTATCACTAGCAAGGGGATGAGAGTGACTTTGTAGCAGTTAAAGAAAATAGTTAAAAGCATGGATATTTGGTTAGACTTTCTGCCTTCAGATCTTATCTCTGATACATGCTGGCCAAATAATACAGAGTTCTTTTTTTGTGCCTCAGTTTATTATTTGTTAGGTGGGAATAATGGTGGCACCTGTTGTTCTAGACAAAAACTATTTTGACTCTTGTTAAAATGGTAAGGAAGACTTTCTTCAGGATGGTTGAAATCAGGGTATTACAATAGAGGAAAGAGATAGGGCTAAACTCTGAATACAGCAAAGACAGTTGAGGATTTATTGCCCAAGTGCAAGGTAAGTTGGTCAATGGATGGAAAGTTATTAAGGGGAGGCTTAAGGGTAGGGGAGTCTTGATAAACCAACTTAAAAGGATTGCTGTTGAAAGCATGGTCAAGGTGATGAGATACCAGGATGAGGGGTTAAGGAATTTGATCAGATATCAATGGTGATCAAATATCAAGGGTGGGGAATTCTCTCTAAAGTGACTTAGCAGGGGTCTTGCTAAAACTGGACTGAGCAAGGAGAGACATGGAATCCCAAGGTTGACACCTAGTGCAGCAGAAGGCTGAGAGGAGCCTGACTTGTTTGGCCCAGGAGAGAGTCTCTGTCAGTGTGTCTTTGGATTAAGCAGTTAACATGCGTAAAGTGTTTGGCACAGTACTAGGTGATGAATAAACGTTGACTGATAAAACTGGGTTTGCTTTCTACGGAATATATAATATGGACTAACAGTGTGAGATCAACTTTCCTTTTGTCTAGGCACCTGTGAGGACTTAAATGGGTCGAGCTCTAGGAAAAAAATCCTAGTGTGGTTCTCTAAGGATGGAGACTCCTGATGGGGAGAGATGAGCCTGGAGTTAGTGGTCCATGCCCGAGTCCGACCTCCAGAACAACTTATATTGGGCAGAAGGAGAGGCAGGACTTTTCCTTTTCTAGAGACTCTATCAGGCTTCCTGGAGATGTACCCAAACTTTACTGAGTGCCCATTAATAGGAATTTTCTTTCCAAAGTGACTTAGGCTCCCTGTTGCTCAGGGAGGAAAAGAGCCTTTGTCCCAATAGAATATGGAAGATGGTGAGAACACTAGGAGCCTGGGAGACACCAAGGGGGGTGCCCTTGGGGTTGAAGTCTGAGGTCCAGCTGTGCTGTGGAATCCCTAAGCCCTGATTATCACAGGGCCTGTCCCCTGTGCCCATGCAACATGCCTGCTGCTAAGGTGATTATTTTCCAGGGGAAAATAGGGAGAAAAAAGTCTACAGGGAGAAAAAACATTGAGGTCTCCCATATCATTGGCAATGTTCAGTCCTTGGTGTCTGATAGAAAAGGTTCCTTGGACTTTAGTTTGATGTTTCTGAATCTAGTTATCCTTTGGATGTGTACATTAACCAGTTCTATTTTTATTTTTATTTTTTGTGACCTCATGTACAAGGGATGCTGCAGATTAGGGATGAGAAAAGAGGACCTCAGCCAGGCCCACCCTATTACGATCTAAAAGGGGTGAACATGGGGAGAAAGATGACTTAAAGTGCAGGTAGCAGATACTCATCAATAGTTCAGATGCTAACAGGACTGGGAAAGGTCTCACCACTAACTCTCAATCTCCATGAAAGAGAATCGAGGCTATCAGTAGGCTCTCAGGTATTCTTATTTATTGGCGTGACTTTTGTTGCTAAGTAACACCATGATTTTCAGACTGTATTAAAATATTATAATTGGCATGAGCTTAAAATAATGTGCACCAGCATTGGAGGCATTAAGCCATGTGGCAAGGATATAAATTAGCCAGAAAGGTTCATAGAGGGGGTGGGGTGGGGGGTCAGTGCAATTGTCAGATAATGCTGAACCAAGTCAAATTAATTTCTAATAATTTGTAGAATGTGGGCAGCAGAGAACCACCAAGCCCCTGGAAGCTATAGGCATACAAACCTTGGGTGTCAGGCTAGAAATATGGGGCCCCCTTCATGCCAAAAAGCATTAAAACCAGTAGTTGGAATCCAAGGAATGACATTTTCTAAGTTCAGAACTTAATCTCATTACAACACCACTTTCTTGACTTTGCTGGGCAGGAAATTCAGTAATGACAGAGGGCCAAAGAGTCTCTCTTACCCCAGGCTGCCAGCCTAAATGCTGTCTCTGAATATTAACCAGGGGTAGAACACACTCAAGTGTCAGCAACAGGTTAAGCACTGAACTGATTATTAAGTGAGGTGCAATTCCTTCTCAGCGGGCTGAAAATCTAAATAAGCTAGGTAGTCAGAACACCAGGTAAATTAAGATACATCTTATCCTTTCACCCCACTGTGAAATGGAATCTTAATGCACAGAGGCCCTTGTGGGGAGAAAAGTAAAGCCGGGCTATGGAGCTGGAGTGGAGGGGTAAGCATGGGAAGCAGGAAGGAGAGCTGGGTTGAGTGGGCATCACTGCCATTCCCCTGGATGCACAGACTGTGAGGGCAGAAAACATGTCTACGGGTTCATTCGTGTGAGCTCCTAAAATGACAGGAGACAAAATTGAGGGAATTTTGTGGTTCTGGCTCTTTGAAAAGTTTTAATGTTCTTGTTTTGTAACAGGCTGTCCATGCCAAATGGAGACCAGTGTTGTGTGGCGGTTCTGTAATGGTGCTGGACATAACATAAGAGGATTAAATGGAAGCTAAAACTGGTCCGTCGGTGGCCCATTCTATGAACCTCGGCTCCTCCTGCCATTCAGAATGAGCTCTGGGACTTATGACTCGGAGAAAGGGCCACTTTACTCTCTGTGGCTGAAACTTCTAATGCTCACCTATATCTGTGCCCTCCTCTTCCTGGACACATATGCAGACCATGTTTTCCAACACGTGGGGGAAGGGAGCCACACAATAGAATGATGTCCTTGGGGTAGGATTTTGAGTAACATGAAAGCCCAGTGGGAGACATTATTATTAAGCACAAATAAGTACTGCTGATTTATTATTCTGTAATTTTTAAAAATAAGCCTGGCATATTTCCTTATCTAATTAATAAGCTCTGAGAGACTGGGTTTTGTGGTAAGACAAATCCGTGGTCATATCCTAGTCTGTCACTTACTTAGCTATTTGATCTCAGGCAAGTTAACTGAAATTCTCTGGGATTCTGTGTCTTTCTGTATAACACAGAGATAGTAATAGATTTGCCCCAGAGGATTGTTATGTGGATAAAATATGGTAAGTACAATATGAAAGCACACCGCTCAGTGGTTGGCATATGGTCAGTGATCAATAACTCTTTTCCTGTATACAGTTGTCCCTTAATATCCATGGGAAGATTGGTTCTAGGAACCCCTTGGATATAAAAATCTGAACATGCAAGTCCCTAATATAAAATGGCAAAGTATTGGGTTGGCCAAGAAGTCTGAATGATTTTCTTTTTCCTATAAAATAAAAGACATTTTTAATTTTCACCAATAACTATTGGTTTGCATATTTTGAGTATATTGACTGTCTCCTGCGTGGTATAGCATTGAGTATTCTCAATATCTCAATTTGATCGCTATCAACTTCAACTGATCTATACAACTACAGAACATCATCCAGTGAGAAATCTCTAACAGGAAACTTTGCAAACCACTTTTGACATGTTTGATCAATCACAGCACCTTCTTCCCACACTGCACAAATATTTTTTTTTTTGCATTTCAGTTGTTTTTACCTTTCTTTAAATCATAAAACATAATATGCTGAAAATGTTGCTTATTTTTTCCATCTTTAATTGAAATGGCTACACAAAAATTCATCAACTTTGAAATTTAAAAAAATGTATGCTGATATGACAGCTGTCACAATACAATCTAACAAAATTGTTTCAAATGAAGTTAAAGACAACTAAGTGCTGCTAGAGCCATCTTACAGAGTAAAGCAAATCTTACAGAATAAAGCAAATGAACTTTCGGCCAACCTATTTGCATACGACCTATGAAGTCCTCCCATATACTTTGACTGATCTCCATATTACTTATAATACTGAATACAATATAAATGTTATATAAATAGTTGTTATACTGCAGGAATAATGACAAGAAAAAGGTCTGTATATATTCAGTACAGACACAACCAGCACCATCTCAACCATCGCAGGCCTAGCTACATAGTATATGTCAGCAACAATATAACATTATTTTCAAATATTTCTGATTTGTGGTTGGTTCAATGCAGAGATGTGGAACCTGAAGATTTGAAGGGTTTATGATAATCATTATCACTCACAATGAGGGAACCTTTAAGAAGATTTTGAGGTCAGTAACCTTCTCATTCTACAGATGAGGATCTGATGAATAGAGCATCGGACTGGGGCTTGTACTTTTGTGTGCTCTGCACTTCTTTAATTTTTACTGTTAGCTCAAGATACCCAAGAAATGCTTGAGAAATGTTGCTGGAATACAGTTTCTTGGACTCATCATGGTCCAGGGATAAGACAGGGCTCCTGGGAGTACAGCAGCTCCTGTTACGGTTGTGGTCCCACTCCTCCGACAGCATCCACTGTGGAATCAGACAGTGGGGCTCAAACCCTAGCTCTGTCACATACCAGCAGCTGATATAATCTCTCTAAACCTAGGTCATCTCATCTGTTGAAGGAGGTAATGACTCCTTACTCAAAGAATTGTTATGGAGCTACATTACAGAACCAACAAACACCACACTTGGAGCATTCCAGAGAATGCCCAACGTCTAATCTGATATCAACAGAGGAATAGATGAGTTTTTCTTCCTCTTTTTCCTTATATTGAGTGTTAGTTAGAGCCAAGGAATTTTAAGGTTTTATTCTCCAGAATTTATACGGATTTAAGATAATCTGCTTTATGCCAGTATATACATTTTCCAGGTTGTAGTGACAATATTCCCCCTGGCTGGTTTGGCTCAGTGGATTGAGCGTCGGCCTGCGAGCTAAGTGTCGCTGGTTCGATCTTCCAGTCAGGGCACATCAGAGAAGGAAAACTCTGACTCCAAAAAACCTCCGCTGCCTTGCGGCATACCTCTTCAGGGGAAAGGCTAAGGGAGTAAACCCCGACAGAAAATCCGGAGCCGGAGTCCCTAAGGCGGTTTGACGTTGTAGTCAACACCGGCAACTCCTGCGGTACACCTGAAGCCAAGCTGTATTGACTCCGTCTTTCCCTTGGACCCTTCAGCTGCGAAGAGAGGGGGGGTCTGCTGCATGGGCAACAGCAGACCCTCCATATCACCCTGCCCAGGCTCTGTAGCTTCAGCTTCACTGGAGAGGACACTCCAGCGTCATCGCAAGATGTCGACTCAACACGGGAGGAGACAGATACCGTGTCACTCCCGAGTCGGACTGCACAGCCATTCTCGGCGGTGCAGATAGACTCTTAAGAAGCTACACCACCGTCTCTTGAGGCTCTGTAGCTTCAGCTTCACTGGAGAGGACACTCCAGCGTCATCGCAAGATGTCGATTCAACACGGGAGGAGACAGATACCGTGTCACTCCCGAGTCGGACTGCACAACCATTCTCGGCGGTGCAGATAGACTCTTAAGAAGCTACACCATCGTCTCTCGAGATGGACGGCTGCCGATAGTGACAATATGTATTATTATAGAACATTTGACAAAATAGAGAACCATACAATGAGACAATGGAAACAAAATGACAAAAATCTAATTCTATATCCCAGAAATAACCCAGAAATATTTACATTTTTGTGTCTTTCCTTCCAGCCATTCTTTCAAATATATTTAGAATCACACTATATGTGGAGTTCTTAGAAAAAATGATCTGGCTTCTTTTAGTTTTTATTATATCATGAGCATACTCTCTGCTATCATTCTCCTTTGAGAATAAAAAAGGCTTTTGCTGGCTATACAAATATTCTGTTGTTTCTAGGAACTGTACTGTATTTAACTATTCTCCAAATGATGAGCATGTAGATTGGTTTCTAATTATAAATAACACTGACGATATCTTGAATTTGATCCACTCCTTACTTTCCCAACCTGCGTTCTGCTCTCAGAGGCTCAATTGTCTTTTTGTACTCTGACTTACAGTTAGTTTTAGTTTTGGTTAACTTGGGGCTCAGACGATTGGATTATTTATTCTCCTCACTTACTTCTCGCTTTGGCTGAGGGTCTAATAGCACCTTTCTGGGTGTGCTGTCTCCAGGCTCCTCCTCTTTCCCACACCCCTTCAGGCTAGGAATGTAATAGCCTCACTGCTAGTAGTCCTGGAGCAATAATCCACCCTTTGTCTATTTTCCATGCCTGTCTTTCACTTTTGTAAAATAATTCCATTGTTAAACTTCTCAAACTTGTCCCATTTTGACTTTGCTATCTAATTCCTGCTAGATCCCTGACTGACAGAATATTTTTTATCTGTTGTAAAGGCAGTTGTGTCTTGTAGCAGTCTTTAGACACGTCTGATTATTCGTTCTAGCAAATTTCTACAAGCCAGTATAAAATTTCTGATCCTTATTTTTCTTCACCTGTAAAGTGAGATTAATAATACGACCCAATTCACAAGGTTGGTGGGAAGACAAATGTGATAATGTATGAAAATTCTGTATAACCTATAAATTGCTTTACACATATAAGACACAGGTTATTATCACCACCAACTTAACCCTGAGGGAGCCCTAAAGAGTTTTGGTTTGGTTCCAGGCTGAGGTTTTGCAATATTAATCTTTGAAATGCTTTGAAAACCCTAAAGTAGCTGTGGCTAACAGGTCCCTTTGACTTGCCCCCATAAACTTCACATTTTTGGTTTCTCTACTCCAAGAAGAAGTGACCTTAGGAACTGCTCTGTTTTGTCCACACACTTGGCAGGCCGTTATTTATTCCTTCATGGAATTTAACAGGGGCATGAAGGCTGTGGGATCCCTTGGGTGGCATATTCAATATGTGGTTTGAAGTATGGCTGAGCCAGGAGAATTCACTCACCTCCTGAAAGTGAGCAGTCTCTTTTGAGCTCCTGGGCTGACCTAGTCCATTGCATTCAACATGGATCTGTTTAAAAAAAATCCATTCAAGCACGCAAGGTAAAAATTGCCTTATTGGCTTTTTGTCTGAAATTTTGGCAGAGCATAGACGAATTTCAGCATTTATTGTCCTTTGAGTGATTTCCAGCTTTGTTCCAGGAAAAATACAATTAATCTTGTAGCAGCCGCTATATCAATCCATCTGATGGGCAAGTTGTTTCAGATATCACGTGGCATCTCTGACTCCTTGGGCTGTGCTCATCTTTTTGGCTGAGGGTGAGGACAATGCACACCAGGGGAAGCCACTTGCCCCCATTTGTGTAATCATCTGCAAAGCCCCAGGCCTTGCACGCGCGCGGCAGTGGCTTTGTGCACCGAGCTGTGCTCCATCAGCCTAGGGAACAAATCTGGGAAAGCAGGTGTGAGGGGCCCATGAGTGGACAGGGAGAGGCAGAGGTGTAGCATGTGTCTTGAAGGAGTGTGGCCAAGACCTAGGTAACTTACATTCGTCCCGGACATGATGCTGTTTGGTTTTGTGGCTGGGAGAAAGGAGTGCTGTAGTTGTAGCATCTTGAGTTAGTACCATTAGCTCCCTTCTTGTCGTGGCCTTTGTTCCCTTCATCGTGTGCTGTAGCATGAGGCTCTACTCGGCCTGGGCCGGCCTAGAACCCCAGGGCAAGCAGACACTCTTTCTTTCCAACAACTTTGCAGAGCCTGGTATTGGCTTGACTCTGAAGCTGGCCTCAACCGGTTTAATTTCTCCACCTTTATTATCACCCGATCCCAGAGCAGAGAATATTCTAGCCCTCTCTCTGTCTTCACACTAATGTGTAATCTTAACCAAGTTGCTTAATGTCTCTGGGTCAGGACTTCTTCAACTGTATGAGAGGTTTCATTATATCATAATTTCTCAAACTTCTTCTTGCAAGGACACCTCTGTTATTCCTTCCATCCATTGCCCTGTTCTCCTGCCAAACTGAATGAATAATGATTTCATTTTTGTCCACCAATAAAAAAGCTAATTCAACCCCTGTTAATTTTAGCTATTGAAATGTCAATTTCTCCTGACCTTCACAGCCACCACCATGGCCAAGCTACATGGGTCCCCTCAACAGCCTCCTATTGGTCTCCTCACCTCCACACTTGCTCGCACCTTGCAGTCACAGGACTCTGATCAAGTCCCCTCTCTGCATGACTCATAGCCCTTTAGGGCCTCCCTGGTGCTCATGTGATTAAGTCCAAAATGTGAAGTGGGTGACCCACAGCCAGAGATCTGCCTTTCCAGTGTCACCTTGTGTCATCCACTCTTCCCTCTTCTCTGGGATGGCCACCTTGGCCTTAATCCATCAGGACCCCTGTATAAGCTGTTTCCGCTGTCTCTTCTTTAGAGTTCATGGGCTCCAGAACCCCAGAAGGGGTTCTATTCCTTTGTAGCATCATCTCAGGGGAGCATCATATTGGAATTTCCCACAGACCGTGAGCTGCACCAGGCTTGGCAGGGCACCCCGGGCATTTAGCCCAGGGCCTCACTTACAGTAGGTATGCTGTAAATAGCAAAGGAAGAAAGGGAAGAAAGGAGGCAGAAGGGAAAACTAAGCTCAGTTATTCTGGGTAGATGTCCAGTTTCCATTAGAACCTTTGAAATAGTAATTGTTACACAAAATGCCTCACTTCCAGGGTACTTGTAGCTGGTTGGAATGAGCATGAGCCGCTCATTGGGTCCAGGCAGAGGGAGGGGGTGTTTTTCTGTGTTTCCACCGATCCCTTCCCTTTAATTTCTGTTGTGGATGAAGGGGGGTGATGCTGATGCCAGTGGCGGCCTGCAATCTGTCCCTCTGATTGATGGGCACTGGGAGAGGTCAGGCAGAGCAATACAGAGAGTAGAATTTGACACTGGAATCATTACTTCTGGTGGCAGACATTAACAAAGAAGATAACAGTTTTTTCCCCTCCCTCCTGCTGCACAGAAGCTTAGACATCACCCAGCAAAGCATCTTCCTAATCTCCCCATTTGACAGCATCTCCTTGGAGGCATGATAAAACACAGAGTCCTAGGTCCAATTCACAAATTCTAAATCCATAGGTCGCTGGAAATTCTGATTCAGTAGGTCTATGGTGGGATTTATACCTCTGTTTTAATAACCTTGGATTCTCAGAGATTTAGATGCTCAGCCAGTCTTGGGAACAACTGACCTAGAGCCCAACCCGTAATTTTATTGTATCATCATTACAGCCAACAGCTTTGAATCCCACAATAACAAGAAGCGGCTCATACAGGTTTTTGTTTGTTTCCTCTCATGAAGAAAGGTTACATCTTTTATTTTCACACCATGTTGAATATTTTTACTGTTCTTGTCCCATTTGAATCTCATAAAAGCCCTTAAAGGTCAGTGGGACTGCCACCATCACCCTCTGTAGCTGATGTGGACACCGAGGGGCCAGGTGGCCAATGGAAGACTTGACAAAGGTCCTGCAACCTGTTAATGGCACTGCTGCTTCTACAACCTGGATGCTCACATCTGTCTCTGGGAGGGGCCCGTGTCTGATTCTAGCATGCCACACACCTTACTTCATATTTTGTGATATTTAACTTCTGTATTAAACATTCACAATTAGCCTTAAAAGAAATGATTGATGGCCCTTCCTCATTTAGAAAAAGGGTGCTTTACAGATTCATAAAGGTAAGAAGCTGTTAAGGGTGGTTTTATGGCAGATGGTTCTTGGCAGCAATTGCTTTACTTTATGGCAGTCTGGAAATTTTCCTGGGTAATAACTTTCTTTTCTTATAACAGGCATAAAATAAAGAGGTTCTAGATTGTTGGATCATTATCAAATGATTTTCCAAAGACAACCATAAATTGTCAACACCATTTAGGCAAAAACAGGAGTTGTTCACATCTGGAAATCTAATACATCAATTTTGGAGTTTTCCTCTTTTGTTGGGAATGTTATTTGGTTACCCAAACCGTTATTCTTTAAATGACAATTAGACTGGAGAGCTGGGAGAAGGAAGTTTGGGGAAAGGTATTCATGCAACTTCCCCAAATGGTTAATGTTTCTCTTGTGAACAGACATATGTACATTTGCTCTTGCTCTCCCCAAGGACTGAGAACAAAGCAAGTTTCAGGTTAAGCCAAAGTGGCAGAAATTTTAACTGTAAAAATTAGCTCTGAGAGAAATTGATGGGACTACTAACACAGCAAGCTACCGGTGTTTCATTAATTCACTCAACCAATATTTTGAACCTTGATTATACGACTACGTGCTGGGATTTGTGTGAGGCACTGGAAACTGACGAGGTAAAGACGCCAATGTGAATTATAGCCAGATGGGAGGACGCCATTGGATAGATACTTTGTCCTGCACGATGGAAAGAATTCCGCATGAAAAGCATCATTACTAACTTATTGCGTGCTTTCTTTACACCATGCACGGTGCTTTATAATCTCCTGAACTCACTCGACCCTTACAACATGCCTGGGAGGTAGATGCGATTTTTAATTTCATTGGACCATTGAGGAACGTGAGGCACAGGCAGGCCGTGTGGCTTACTCAAGGTCACACAGACAGGAAGCAGTGGCACTGGGGTTTAAACCTGTCCAACTCCTAAACCCACGCTCTCAACAGGGTAGACCCTCCCTCAACAAATACCTACTGCATGAATACAAATGGAGGGAGGAATGAGATTGTCGCAAGTAGAAGGAAGCTTTTCAAAGGGAAAGCAGGATATTGCAAAGGGCTTTGTACTCATCTACATCTGATTGGGTGTCTCTGAGAGTAGCATTTCCATGGATTGATCAAGTGGATGAACAGTGGATGGGAGTTGGAGAATGTGAAAGGAAGTCAGCAGAGATCTTGAACCAGCAGAAACCTTAAAGCCATCTAGCACAGTCCTGTCATTTTATAGGTGAGAAAATGGGTGGGTGGGTGTGGGTGGGAGCGCAATGGGAGTGCAGAGAACTGGGATGACAAACCAGATTTCCTGGCTTCAAGAAACATCTGGAACTGGTTAACTATAGTAAAAACAGAGATTAAAAAAAATTTTAATTTCTTAAAAGATTTTATTTATTTTTAGAGAGACGGGAAGGGAGGGAGAAAGAGTGGGTGAGAAATATTGATGTGAGAGAGAAATGTTGATTGGTTGCCTCTTGTATATGTCCTGACCAGGACTGAACCAGCAACCCAGGCAAGTGCACTGACCAGGAATCAAACTGGCAACCTTTCACTTTACAGGATGATATCTAACCAAGTGAGCCACATTGCTCAGGGCAAAATAAAATTTTTTTTTTAAAAAAGACCACTTACTCTGTTACACCACGAGGCTATAGCAGGGTGTCCTAACCATTTGTACGTCTTGGCACACATAGAAAATAAGGAAAGTAGTGCAGTGGAGGCAGCGGTGAGGGCTCTGGGTCCCACCCAGACAGCTGAGCACGTCTGTGACCATCCCAGCACTTACCATTTGGGAGGAAACCTGGGCTCCAAGACCCACCATGGAGGCACCGTGAAAGTCCCTCTTGCTGCTCGTTCCCCTCCCACCTCCTGTGTTGGCTCCAACTCCAAACTGACCTTTTTCTCTCACCCAACCAAAGGGCCATTCTTTTATCACCAATCCTGTTCTGTTGGTTAGACGTGTCTAATCACACTCATGTCACGTTGTGAAGGGCTACTCTGCTCTCCACTCTCCTAAGGTGAGAAGAGGATTTACCTTGTAAGAGAAGAGTTAGTTGACTGAAGGATGTAACTCCTATAAGGTCCAGGAGTCGTCGTCGTCGGCAGCCGTCCGTCTCGAGAGACGATGGTGTAGCTTCTTAAGAGTCTATCTGCACCGCCGAGAATGGCTGTGCAGTCCGACTCGGGAGTGACAGGGTATCTGTCTCCTCCCGTGTTGAATCGACATCTTGCGATGACGCTGAAGCTACAGAGCCTGGGCAGGGTAATATGGAGGGTCTGCTGTTGCCCATGCAGCAGACCCCCCCTCTCTTCGCAGCTGAAGGGTCCAAGGGAAAGACGGAGTCAATACAGCTTGGCTTCAGGTGCGCCGCAGGAGTTGCCGGTGTTGACTACAACGTCAAACCGCCTTAGGGACTCCGGCTCCGGATTTTCTGTCGGGGTTTACTCCCTTAGCCTTTCCCCTGAAGAGGTATGCCGCAAGGCAGCGGAGGTTTTTTGGAGTCAGAGTTTTCCTTCTCTGATGTGCCCTGACTGGAAGATCGAACCAGCGACACTTAGCTCGCAGGCCGACGCTCAATCCACTGAGTCAAACCAGCCAGGAGTAACAGTGACGTTGTCTGGAAGGAGCCAGCCTTCCTCCACTCATGACATGAGAACAGCTGGGGGACAGAGGCCCTTTCTCCAGCAATGGCAGCCACACACGGACTTCTTTTTCAGCTCCAATGCGTGATACATTTCCATCAACCCAGACTAGGTAAACTTCTCAGGATGATGGCTTGCGTTTTACTTTCTGGGAATCTGGGTTCTATTAGTGACAATGAGATTCATTTTGTTGCTGGATTGTTGCACGCGGAAGGCTTACAGGGACAAGGGGAAAGGTGTTGACTGTGTGAAATTGACCTGGACACTCTAGCTCCATTTGCAGTTGGATGTCTGATTGAAGGTGTAGCCTGTTTATTTATTTATGAGCACCAGGCAGGGCAGAGTATTAGCGGTTACCCTCTGTGTGGGAGGGAGAGAGGAACTAACTGTAAATGTCTGGGAGTCAAAGAAATGAAATAGAAGAACTCAGAAGGAGGTAGTGAACACAGTGCTGGACAGGTGGAGATTTCTTCCTGCTTACACATTATTTATTGTGCGTGCGTGTCTGTGTGCATGGGGTGCAGCCTGGGCCAGGTGCACCTCAGCATCCATTCCCCTCACCCTATCTCCTCTCCCAGTTACCACCTTGACATGGTGATGCTAATTTTTGATTGATAAAGACATGTCTGCCATGTCTCTGTCCGTGCTTCGATATGTCCAATGGAGTATACGGTATTCCCTCACTTACTGCAGGTATTACGTTCTAGAACCACCCCCCTCCCAGCAAAATAGGAACCTTACATTTATTCTACACTCTTAAACCTACGTAACTTTAACAACATATGTATACAGTACTGCAAAATCCCAAGATATAGCGGAAAATACGCAACAAATAATTAAATATAATATTAAAAAAAATCCCGCGATACAGTGAGGCCGTGATAAGTGAACCGCAATATAGAGCAGGACTATTGTACACAACTCTTCTCGATGGAGCTTTCTCCAGGCAATTGAATGTTCAGGTGGCGGCCACTCAGCAGAAGTACCATTTCTCTTAGTAGCATGCGCCTGGCCAACAGTTATGTCAGTAGCAAATTGGGGGGTAAGGCCGCAGGCGGAGGGCAGGGCAGATTAGTAACTAGTCAACGACTCAGCTCCACTGCTACTTGCACAACGAGAAGCGTGAGGAGCCTCTGCCGTGCCTGTCCCACCGGAGCGAGGAGGGCGCTGCAGCCTCAGTAACTCACGGACCCTCACGTTCCAACGCAGACTCTGGAAGAGGTATCTGATGACGGTGTCTCAGCTGTTGTTTCTTTAGGCACATTCCATGACTGCCTGGAAGAAAAGAAGAAATTTGGGCTGCTTTTCTAGCTTCTAGGGTACCCCTTCATTGAAACATTCATGATATCTTTAGTCTATATCTTCTCATGCAAAGGAATGATCTGGATTATTTAAAATGAGTAGTTGCCTTCATCAATTTTAACAAATGTTTCAGTTATCTGTTTGGGTTTTTGTATTTGGTCACTGCTTTAATGTGTGACTTTCAAGTCAAACAATGCTCTCTAGAGAGAGGAGGATTTTCCCTCCCTCCCTTCCTCCCTCCCTCTCCCCCTCCCTTCTTTCCTTCCTTCCATCTTTAAGCGTATTGTAGCATAATGCTTTGTGTTTAGTCATGTGAGTTTTATAGAGTAAGAAGTTTATGGGCATTTAATTCTAGTAGTGCCTTGGAAGAAGGTAAGAGCTAGTATTAGCTTTTGTTTACAAATGGAAAAAATAAAGCATTGACAGGGAAATGTTTTGCCTATCATTCAAAATATGTTGGATGAAACCCCTTATTGAATTTCTGAGCAAATCTAGTATATCTTTTGTCTATTGCTGTGTAATGTCATTTTAAAACTCAGGGGATAAAACAACAGCCATACTTCTTATTATTATCGCTATAATAGATAATATAGTAGTTACTATTACTACAGAATTGTTATTGCTCAGGATCCTGTGGTTCAGCTGGGTCAGCTGGTCTTGACTGGGCAGCTTTGCTGATGTTGGCGGGCTTGCTTGGTTGCCCTAAGATGGGCTTGGACAGATTTGTTCTGCTCTCTGTAATCCCTCATCCTCTTCTTGGACCAGCAGGCCAGCCTAGGCAGGTTCTTCACATTGTGGAAACAGAGGTGCAAGAGGGCAAGCAGAAACTTGCAAGGCATCTTACGACTCAGGCTGGGAACTGGCACACTTTTATGTCTACTTGACTTTATTGGCCAACTGGTTGCATGGTTGAACATAAATCAAGGGTACAAGGAGGAGTGAAGAAGTGAACTAATAATGCAACCCGCTATACCTAGTGAATAACAGATTCACACACTGAAGTGCATTATTTTCTTGGCAGAAGTGTTAAGGAATGAATATGAAGGTGCAAAAGAGACATGATTTCAAGGCCTATATTACATTGTTTAGTGTGTGTGTGTGTGTGTGTGTGTGTGTGCAACACACACACAATGTTAAGTGAAAAGGACATATAAACATTTTAAAAAGCACATAAATCTTCCTACTCATTTATTTACTGCCTCTGTCCTCCATTCTCCCATGTATTTTCTTTATTTTTATGCTTTAATTTTATGCTTTAATTCTCACCTTCACTTATTCACTCAATTAACAAAGACATTCAACCATGGAAAACTCTATCACTCATCATTTAGTAAGATTTGCTCTGGGCAGGGGTGCATATAATTTGGTAGGCTCATTAACCATTCATTTTCTTTTAAATTGCATACTCTGGATGCTGTTGGTTTATGCAAATGTTTCCTTGGTGTTAAAAGTGACCTTGTTTATCATCTTCTAGTCTAAAAGAAAATATTGCTTATTTACAAATGAGAAGACAGGTCTCCTGTGCCTTAAAAGGTTCTCTGAAAGGTTTGCCACTAAGTGAAATAGAAAGATATGATTCAATACCAACTGTTCCTTTTAGGTTGTGGAAGGAATGTTTATTTAAATAAGTGTTTGCATGGCGAGGCTCTTACTCTAAACATAATGATGTAAGTCTTAACCTACAGGCAAATTTGGAAAAAACACCAGTCTATTGAAGGGCAGGATTAAGTGAAATTCCTTAAACAGAATTTTAAGACTGCTGTGAATTCCTTTTGTCTGTCTTGAGTAAGTGTGTTACTCTTTAATGAGATTATTTTGATGTTTTCACCAGGTTCGAGTGCAATGTGTAACAAAGCTTTCTTTCTATTCCCCTTTCCTCCCAAGGAAATGTCTTTCTGTTGGGCTAACAGTTGATAGCCGAATTATTATACCCAATTGTTCTGATTTATACATTCCAGGTCTGCCTGTAGGGTTTTATGTTCTGTCTGCCTCTGGACTATGTCGACACAAGGTAACAGGATCAACGGCCTTTCTTCCTCTGCCATCTTTGGCCAGTTATTTGCATTGACACTGCTGTGACTATGCATCTGTGCCTCGCATGCACTGCTCACATACTCCTGTCACTGAGATGTGTTTCAAAGCCCCATGTGCTCCAAAGAAAGTGTTCCTAGTCTTGGCTCCCCAAGAAACAGGCCACGATCTTGGAAGAAGTGCTTAATTTCCACCATCTCAGTTTTCTGATTGCAAATCAAGAGAGTCAGATGAAATAATCTCTTTTCCAGTTCTAATACGCTTGGGTTTTAAGTGTTCTCCAGTCTCTGCTCTGACTCTCTGATGTCTTTCAGAGATGGCAGGAGACTAGCTGAGTACCCAGAGCTGGTTGGAAGCAGCAGAGAGATGGCATCTGCACCAATACAGTCCACAGCCCATCCACCCTCTCACCCTGCCCCTGCAGGGTCTCCCTCTCCTTTTGCTGGACCACGGTATACAAAATGTCTGTCCATGCACTTGGGCACATATCTCATTTCTTAATGTTAGTCATTAGGTCCTGAAGTACTTGTGAACTCCTTACAGTTATGATTATGGCTTTTCTTTTTTATTTTCATGTGATGGTAGTTTATTCAACATGGAGCAACTACTGTGCTCCAGACACTGTGCTGTGTGCTGGGGACACAATGGTGATCAGGAAAGATACAGACCTGTGTCATGGCAGAACCTGAAGGCAGGTTTACTTTCAAGAACAAGCCAAAACTTTGCCTTAGTTCTGGTTTAAGTTACTTCTGCTTTGGTTTCCTTATGAATCAACACATTAGAATGGAAGATATGATGAGACAGAGATACAAATTGGTGATGACTCCCCAGGCCTCATGTTATTATAAGGACATGTGCCTGAGATTTGTTTGTCTTGACAATCTATGGGAAAGGTGGGTGCTCTTTGTGTTTCATAATTCCAGCTACTTTAATATCCACAAAATACTTATTTATCTATATCTATAGATATATAGGTGTATTTATAAGTGTATGTATTTGTATGTGTGTGTTACATGTTGTTGAGTCAGCTCTGACTCCTCGCGACCCTTTCAATGAGTGATGTCCATCCATAATGTCTGTTCTCTACAGCCATGCTGAGCTCCTATAAACCCATCCTTATTGCTTCTTTTATGGAGTCATTCCATCTCATATATGGTCTTCCTCTTGTATATGTGTACATGTACGTATGTATCTATATGCGTATATGTATATCTCTAAATCATTTAGACAGTGAAGCATGTTAACCAGGCCTAATACATAATGCCCAAATTCTAGGCCTGGAAAAATTTAGCTAAGCTAGCAGACAATCTCTCCTATCTCAGACTGATCTCAAGAACAAAGGCTTTTAGATTTACACCCTCAAAGAATCTTTTCATGGTTCCTGCCCTCAGGGAGCTCCCACTCTTAGTGATTGTTTGATGATTCACAAGAAAAAACAAAAATTTGCAATTAATCATTTGTTATCCTTTCCCTCTAAATGGTCATTTTATAGCCTGTAGATAATTTACTGATATTACTTAGTTTTATGCTATAAAATTTTCTTGCAATTTGGCCAAATTTCAGAAGAAAGTATGTGTGCTTTGTCATATAGTCAATCTCTACTTCCTTCTGGTGGCTTTTCTTACAGGAGGAGGTGCTTAAATTTGCCCCTATTTGTGATAGTTTTCTCTATGAAGTTTCTACGCCCTTTCTTGATTCATGGAAGGTTGTAGGACTTGCTTTCTTTTGTTTGTAGTTGAGGTTTTTATAACTAATTAGATAGCATAACTTTTTAAATATCTCTAAAATAAAGATAATAGTTCCAGTGGTATAAGATAGTCACAAACATTTAATGAAATGATGTCTGGGAGAGTACTTAACTCTGTACAAGAGACATAATGCTCAACAAAGGTTTGTCATGTCTGATTTAGTGTATAAATCAAACAAAAGATGTGCTAGAATGTTCATAGCAACCTTATTCATAATACTGCAAACTGGAAACAACAAGGATGTCCATCTAGGAAGAATGGATAAATAAAGTGTAAAATATTTATCTAAAGTAATACAATTCAGAAATGGGAAAGAACAAACAAGCTGCACGAAATGACACGGATGATTCTCACAACTCTAATGATGAATGAAAGAAGCCAGTCAGGAGTGCATACTGTGTGAATCCATTCACAGTCAGGCCAGTGGTTCCTGAGAATGGAGAGTGGCTGAGAGGGTCCTGCATGCGACAATTCCATGAGCTCTGCACTTATGAATGGTGTACTTATCTGCCAATGTAATTGCCAAAGAGTACTCTCAAACCCAGCTTTACTACCCACTACTTAGAATTTTTTATGAGAGCCCACGTCATCATTGCTTGCTAGCTGGAATGGATGGAGATGAGAAGCAGTGACATCTCTGTGACTCTTCTGTCTTGGTGGTATTTCTTAGTAGGAGCAGCATGGTGTCTTATGCATCGCTCTACCTCAGTGCTTGGCATATAGAAAGTGATCAATATGTTTAGATAAACTAGCTGAAGAGAGAAAAAAAAAAAGCCTTCCCTGGAAGTAATGAGGATTTATCCAAATAATTATAGCAAAAATAAAAAATAAAAAAATCCAGCCATTGCTTTGCATTCTGATCAGTATTGAGCAGCCCTAGGAGATTAGTTCTCTCAAAGCAGACTGACTGTTTTCACAGTAGTCGTAATGAGGATAAATAAATTGGAAAGGCCAAAGGCCTTGGTCATGCTTGTCAGACTGAGAGGAGGGAGGAGGTTGAGAGAGGTTTGAACCTGACCCCATGAAGCTGTGGTGAGGGGAACTTGGTTGTTCAAAGGGACTCAGGTGGGCCACAGTGATGCAGTGCTGGGAGGGCAGGTCACTGCCAGAGGTGAAGAGTCTGGATATCAGTTACTGGGGTCAATCCATACTATGGGGAGTTAAAAGTTGAAGCACAAGAGAAGTTAAGACTTGGAGAGTAATATTAGCAGGTGTTTGAAGTCCAGAGAGTCAAATAGCAAGAATATGACATTAACAAGTAAAATTCAGAGACATGCTTGATTGGAGGATCAAGGATGCTTTATTAAACATTTACTATCTGCCAGGCACTGTGCTAAGTCATTTTTTAATACCTAATTTCTCATTTAATCCCCTTAGCAACCTAATGAGGTAAATATTATTGTACTCATTTTACAGATAAGGAGTGGAGGTTTAGCAAGGTATGATTTATTCAAGGTCACATAGTAAATGAAAGAGCTTGAGTTTAACCCAGCCTTTTCTGACCCTGAAGGGTTCCTGCTTGACCATCCAGTTTTACTGCCTAGATTCAAGTGCAGAATTTTAGTTTTTAGGTAAAAATGAGGAGGGAATTCAGGCCAGGGAGGCAGGGCCCTAATTTGGTAGGGATTATAATGATCGGACTCCAGGTTAGCAGGGCAGCAGTGGCAATAAAGAGAAAGAAGAAAGGACCCCATGCTGGAAATGCATCAACCACAAGGCAGTTCTTGAGAACCCTTGAAGCAGATCCTGTGCTGGGCCCTGAGGATGCCAAGATGATGATGTGTGGTCCCTAGGGCTCAGGCCCTCAGCAACAATGCAGAGTCAGAAACAAGAGTTGAGTGGGATTTGACAAAAGGCTAATACTGAGTTTCCCAGCTGTTCACTTGGGCCTTTTTCAAAGCTGAGGGCGAAGTTAGCCTTCGGGTAGGGAATTAAGTGGTCTTGGTCATGGGAATTGTATCCATTGGTATACGCAGAAATAAAGGCTAAGGCAGAGCTATTCTTCTGCTTGCCCAGAATCCATTTCCTGTCCTAGAAAGAGCACCTGGGTGTGCTTTGAGAAACTGCTTCTCAACTCTATTAGAGGCAGTCTTAGTGAGTCTGTCAGTCAACGTATCCTATCCTTACCTGGTAAAGGGAAAGATACGTGATACAGTATCAGATAAAAATCATCAGAGAACATTCACCTAGTGTGCAGCAACTGAAAGCTTATATTTTTCTTACTACCTAGAAACCTGTGAAAGATCTGTTTCCGGTCCTCACTGTTGTTTATCTCATCTTTAGACCCAGTGAGCTCCTCCTCATCCTTCCTAAGATTGCATACTTGTTAAGCAAGCTAGAAAAGGTTTCTGATGCTTACAAAACAAACAAACAAACAAAAGCAACCCCCCCCCAACTAATACTAAGGCCATACATACGAGGATACTGAAATATCTTCATTACATTATGAGTCCCTTGCAAGAAGGAACACTTTCTTCTGTATGTTTGAATTCAGAGGTTCCTAGTTCAATGTTTTGCATATAGTAAGTGCTCAATAGATGCTGGTTGAATCAGTGATGAGATGAATGAATGAACACCGAGATCATCTGAGATCATTGAGCTCATCATGGTCATGTAGACATAGCTTAGAACTGGTGACATCTTCAAGCCTTCATGCCAATCATTTTAATCCAGCCAAGAATACTCCCTGTTATGCAAGTAAAAACAAAGCACGTCTTCATTTTCACAGCAGCCACCATGTCTCTTGAGAGAAATGGGGTTGTTGTAATTCCAGCTTAGCTGAAATATGTAAGGCTTACTCATCCTGTGCATAAAATTGATAACTTGCGCATCTGGGACTGCCTATTTCTTTCCTATTAATCCATTTTAAACTGTATAAGTCAACTGAGCATTCAGCTTTTGAAAAGTGATTCTGGAAAATTATTTTGCATAAGTACTAGTAAATACTGGCATATGTTCTTGGCAAGGGATAGAAATATTCTATTTAGTCTTTGTTGGCCCTGTAAGTAGAAATAGTGGCTGGAAAATTGGCTGGGTTTGGATGGCAGCAAAACCTGTCCTGGTCAATTGTACTTTCAGAGTTTCTTTCTACCAAGGAGGATGATTTATTTCAAAACTTCACAAGGGAGGGCCAGGCAGATTTAGAGAAATACAAACACAAAAACTGAAATGATGAGTAGTGGGAAAATTGTTGGCTTTCTTCTTTGGGTTCATGTATATGGCCAATTGGAAGATTCTAATATTGTCTTCAATTTTATGTTTATAGACCAAAAGCATGGCCAAGCTGTTAATCTTTTTATAAATTGTAAGCAACAGGATTTTTAAGATGACATGGCTGTTGGCAACTTTAGTCTGCTTAATTCTCCCATCAGCCATCTCTCTGTGTTGAAGAAATGGAAATTGTGGCTGTTTAGAAAGTGCCTGACTTTTTATTGACTTCTGGGATACTCAAATATTTCTAAGTTAATCACGCGCTGTTGTTTAAAAAGAGCATAGTGGGCTAATGAATTAGCTTGTGTTTGCTCCTCTCCGTGAATCTGCCTTTAGACCAGGTCTATATTAACATGGCAAATGGGAGATTAATATGATTAATCTAATAATTAAGTGAAAAATACCTGTCTTTAAATATTTTGAGGCTAAGACTGATTTTGAGATACGAAATTTTAAAAAATTGTTCCAGCTTTGCATTTATATTTTTTGTTGGAAATAAATCTGAACTAATTCACTTAAATGATCTTTGAAGAAATTAATTTATTTCTTATAATTGGCCACTGCACTGGTGTAAATTATTTTATCTACTGCCATGCTATAAATTTAGCTGATTCTTTCCTACGTCTCAAGGCAAGTTTGAGAAACTATGGTAAACATGTATAAATGCCTAAAGTGGTATGTGAATTGCATGAAGTAGAGAAGCAGGGTTATCATTTTTAACCCCGTAAACATGATCCTTATTCAAAATGTATAAAAAGACAACTAGAAAATTTTGCTTTTGGAAAAGCAATGCTGTAGTTGAATTGTGCTAGGCCTGTGAGGTGGTGGAAGCCAGGTTTGCATCTAGTTAAAGGAGATCTAAGAAGGCTTCTAGAGGTGGTGGGTCAAAGAATCGCTGGACCTTGGGAAGACTTATACCCAGTGACCATTACAGAACTGGGACCTGATGCTAAGGACAGGTCTAGTTATTCCCTGAAACCACAAGTCTTAGCTTTAAAGCTTGGGTAGTCAGACAAATGTCAGAGTTTTTCAAGTTGGGGCCAGTGGATAGAAGTCTTATTTGTCAGTCCAGAAGAACAGAACCACAGAAAGGAAAAACTGGGTAGTTGAGAGCTGAAATCTTGGGGAAAGGTTTTGGAATCAGCAATTTAGAATCAAGGCAAGAAGGCTTGGTCCCAGATGAAGCAAGAGTTTGAAGTTAGAGTCTTGTCATGAGCTGCACTATGTCCCAAAAAGGTATGTTGAAGTCACAGTGCTCAGTACTTATGAATGTGACTTTATTTGAAAGTAGTCTTTGCAGATATAGTCAAGTCATTAGGGTGCACCATAATCCAATATGATTGTCCCTTTAAAAAGAGGAAAATGCCATGTAAAGACAGAGAAACAGGGGCTGGAATGATGTAGCTTCAAGCCAAAAAAATGGCGAGGATCAGCAGCTACCAGAAGCTAGGGAGAATCAAGAAAGGATTCTACCTGGAGTCTCAGAGAGAGCATGACCCCTCTTGACACCTTCATTTTGGATTCTAGCTTCCAGAACTTTGAGAGAATGAATTGCTATTGTTTTAAGCCACCCCGTTTATGGCAGCCCTATGAAACTAGTGTGATCTTCTTCTTTATTTCCTATCATGCTCTTCTTTAACCATGGAGAGGCCCAGTTCCCCAGATGTTGGCATGTTGGGGCTCCTGGCAGAAGTGAGAAGTGGGGTGAGGGGTGAGAAGCAAGACCATTCTTGTCTACATTAACTGAGAAAAAAACAAAAACCAAAAGCCTGAGGATTGACTGAACTTTACTCATGTAGTGATTATCTTGGGTGAGCAAAGAACTCCTTCTCTCAGAGAATAAATGGAAGCAACATAGCGTACTAACTGACTGTATGAACCAGCTTTACTTTTCCCTCATTACGTTCTCTATATGGCAAAGGAGATAGCAGAGAGCTCAATGTTTGAGTACAGAAACACAATAGGACATTTCTAGAAATTACCCCAAGACTTCAGGGAGTCCACATGGCACAAGAGAAATCCACAGAATCTATCCTTGACTGTCTAGTTGAGAAAGGAAATGCAAAGCTAACTGGGAACCATGTGTTTCGAAGTATTAGAAATGATGATAAATTGGAAAGCATCCAAATAGAATATTTTTCTTTAAACATACCCTTTTCTCCCATTTCTTCCTTTCCCTCCAACCCCTCTCCCCAACACCTGTGGGTTGAATTCTGTGAGCCCACCAGAGTCCTGCATGCAGATATTCTGGGAGGACTCTGGTCCAGGGCCATCTCCCAATTCCTACATTGGCTTCCATTGTGGGGGGACACTGTGGGAAGCCCTCATTCTGAGCTGTCCCCAACCTGACCAGGACTGACGTAGGCACCTGCCAGACCACTCCAAGGGGCCATGTCCTCCTGGAAACCTTCTTCTTTAGAGACTCCAAATGTTGCCTGCTTGCCTGTCCTCCCCTCAGTTACCAGCACGTACTTGTTCTTCTGGGGTTCTCGTTTCCCCAGGCCAGCTGGGAAGAGGAATATCACCCAGATCCCCCTCTTCCTTCAAGTCATACCTCCAGCCCATACTTGGGAAGTCTCTTTTCCTGTATATTTCCCCCCTGCTCACCATCGCTAGAGAAAGGCAGGCTACAAAGATAAAGATCATGAACAAAGTTACAAAAACTCACAAGAGGTTGTAGGACTAAGAATTATTATTCCCTTTGGTCCCTCCTCATCAAGATGCTGTGACTGCAGTTTCTGACTTTTTAGGCTATTTGGCTATTCTGTAAGATGACTGTGTCAATTAATATAATTCCTTGAGAGTGGGGCTTATTAATTCCCTCCATGTTTTTTTTTTTAAATGAAAGAAAGACTAAATGATATAATCTTGATAATTTGTTTGACACAATGTTGTAGACTTATTAACCGTATTACTACTGAGTGTGTAAGTCTAGTATTAAAACAAAACATTTTCAGTGTCTCCTGTGAGTCATGTGACAGGACTATAACCACGTCACTGTAGACAACAGAGAATATCCCACATTTTGAGGAAAATAAAGGTCAAGTGTACTAATAATCTGAAATGACATAAGCACAAATATTGTATAATTCCACTTTTATGAAGAACCTAGTAGTCAGATTCATAGAGACAAAGTGTAAGAGTGGCTACCAGAGGCTGAGGGGTAGACATAAAGGGGAGTTCTTGTTCGATGGGCACAGAGTTCTAGTTTGTGTTGATGGAAATATTCTGGAGATGAATGATGGTGATCTTTGCATAACAATGTGAATGTACTTAATGTGACTGAACTGCACACTTAAAAATGCTTAAAATGGTCAATTTTATGTGTATTTCTCTCTCTGTCACACACGTGCACGCGTGCGCACACACACACACACACACACTCACACTCACAGAATATGAAATACATGTTCTAAAGTAAAGAGTAGAAGGAATGTGCCAGGGAGCCCTTCCCAGACCTGTGTGTATGGTAGCCATCCTGTGTCACTGAAGTCATCTGAAACAGACGACTCCCAGATAGTGTGGCTTGGTGAAGGCAGTATTCCACAGACTTCTTAACAAGTGTTCTGTTAACTGAGAATCTGCACTGTGTAATCTGGGAGCTTTTCATAGTAAAAGGGAAAAAATGGTAACACAATACCACTCACCAAATAATGCAAAATGAACATTCTCGTTTTCTCTGGCTTCTCAGAGCCAACAAAACGTTCTTTATTTGTAATGCGAATATAAGAAAACAGAGAGTATGCTTGAACCCCTTTAGAAATTTTCGTTTAAAACCAACATTTTTCTAAAGATTTATTAAATTCTTAGAAACTGCCAAGAAGCTACTTCTCATGTAATGGAATTTTGCTTCAATTAAGGTTCTTAAATACTTTGGCTTTCAAGAATTATCTGTGAAAAAATATGAGTATACTTTCTTCCATTAACATTGAGGCTTGTGTCACATGAGAGTATTTTCTGAGAATATTAACACTATAATATCATCCTGGAATTTTTCATTAAGAAAAAGTCATTCTTCATATACCTACGGCAATTAATTATTAAATACTACAATAAGCTATTCCAACCTTATTCAAATAAGCTCTGAAAATACCAACCTAATGCTAACTTATTCTGGAAAGAGTTCCCCAGGATTTCAGAAAACATACGGACTTTATAATCATGGCTTAGAGAGTCAGACATGATTAGAATCAGCCAGAATTGGTTTATAACCTTATCCTCTGGATCAGCGATTGCATTGCTAGGACTGTGCCCGAATAATCCTGAAATGCCAGTTCTAAAGAACCTATGCACCCCTATGTTCATAGCATCATTATTTACAATAGCCAAGTGCTGGAAGCAGCCTAAGTGCCCATCTGTAGATGAGTGGATACAACAAAACTGTGGTACATTTACACAATGGCATACTATGCAGCAGAGAGAAAGAAGGAGCTCCTACCTTTTGTGACAGCATGGATGGAACTGGAGAGTATTATGCTTAGTGAAGTAAGCCAGGCAATGAAAGACAAATACCATATGGTATCACCTAATACAGGAAACCAATGAACAAAACAAACAATTGAGCAAAATAGGACCAGAGGCATAGAAACAAGGAACAGACTGACAGTGACCAGGGAGGGGGTAAAGGGGGGAAAAGAAGGGGAAGGGTCTAGTCAAGGGACTAGTATAAATGACCCATGGACATGGACAACTGGGTGGGGATTGACTGTGGGTGGGGGTGGGTGAGCGGGGTAGGGGAGATCAATGGGAGAAAAATGGGACAACTATAATAGCAAAACAATTAAAAAAGCAAAACAAATGCCTTGTCCTCTGACTTATTGGCTTATATGACCTTGGGAAAATCACTTAATTTTCCTGAGCTTCAGTGTTCTAATCTCTAAAATGAGACTAATGATAATTCATATCCAATAGAATTGGTTAGACAATGAAGTGATCTAAGGGATCCCAAAGAGGAAGAGGTGGCTGAGCATCCACCACTGTTTCCTTTGGCCATTTTGTTTCTGCTTTGATTTCTGGATCATATAAAGAGTTTCTTATTAGGCTTTACCTGAACAAAAAATAATTTCTTTGAAAATCACTGTGATAATGTATGAGAAGTGCTTCATACAGTGCTTGGATATAAGAGCACTTCTAGGGTTAGGTTTGTTCATTCATATCCATTTCATTCACTCACTCATCCATTTATTCATTTATTAAAACAAACATTTATTAAAAGCCTTCTCTGTGTTAAGGCTCTTCCAGAAGCTATGAATGAGCTCTATGAAGGTTTTGCCATCATGGAGCTTCCTTCCTAATCTGGGGAGAGAAATAATAAAGAAGGAAACAAAAATTCAGTGAGTTATCTGTGCTGAGAAGCAAATAATTACGGTGATGGGATAGACCGTGATGGGGGTGGGGGGAGGCAGGCAGAGAAGGGAGGCTCATTCTCAGTGGCTATTCAGAGTGGTTAGGGAATTCCCTGAGGCCTGGACTCTTGAGGGGAGACCAGGGTAATGAGAAGTCAGGCATGTAAAGATGTGGGAGAATGGTGTTCCAGGTACTTAAAAATCCAACTGGAACTAATTAGGAAATTCAGAATTTTAGGAAGAAAATGAATGAAAACTGTGGCAAACCTGCCCTCCTAGTGTTTTTAGGCTCTAGGGCCCCAGGCCTGACCCAAAGGCCTCGGATGTCAGGCGTGGGCTGTGTTTCATGAGCCCCACATCCCTACAGTTGCCAGCTCCTGGCTCAACTCTTGCCCCCACAGCAGGCTCTATGTTGCAACTGCCTTCTGGGAAGCTAAAAGGCATTGTTGAGCTTTGGGGGAATTGTAGGCGTGGCTCTTGAAATGAGAACAACGAATGATACTTGGGTTGGTGTCAGCAGAGAGCACCCTGCTTTTTCTATGTTTCCTTCTAGCCGGATAGGATGCTGTGACTTTGGTGCACTACAGACAACAGCAAAGGAAGGAACCCAAATCAGTGGATGAGCAGACAGTACTGGCAAAACCAGGGGCCAAGGCAGGATGGGGAAATTCATGCAGCAGGTCAGAAACAGGAAAAGCCCGTGACAGTTTGTGTTCAAAGCTGGGGTGAGGTGAGCTAAAGAGGCTGGATGGATGAATTCTTTGAGCCACAGTAACATAGCTATGCAGCCTCTAACTGGGGCACCTGCTGCCTTGGTCTTGAGTAGGGAAATTGGTTGTTCAGTCACTGAATGGAGCTGTTTGTGAAGGATATCTTGGGTCTCTACCAGATTAGACTGAATTATCACAAGGGAGGAGAAGAATGAGGTGGAATTGTTTAGTTGTTGGGTGTGTGAAAGCTCTTGGGAATAGTCCAAGTAATTCAGAGACTATTAACTAAATGCATATACTATTTGTTCCAGATTATGCTAGACATTGTGGGGGACACATTTTGGGGTACTCTGTAGAAGTAATGGAATCCCATAATTTCAGAGACCTAAAAGGGACTTGTGGTCTAACCAGTTCTTGGGATTCCTCTCTAGAAAGATTCTAGATGATGTTTTCTTGCTTACCAGTAATGTAAACCATGAAGCTATTACTTAACTTCTCATAAATGACTTCTTCCTTTGAAAATCATGAATAATCTCTGCCCTGCCTGACAATGCGTATGTAGGTACCTTATAAACCATGAAAGGCTTTACAAATGCAGGGTTTTGTTTGTTGTGGTTAAAACAGGAGTAAAAGGCACCATGGGAGAAATGGGTAGCAGTGTACTATGCAGCATGAATATGACCAACAAAGCAGGGTTTTCATTGGTAACAGTGCCTTGAAGGGGTTGAATTATCACTCATATTTAGAAATTTGGAGTCCTCAGAGTAGGGGGTGCTCAGATTGAATTTTGTCGTTGAATTCAGAATGATCATGTCCTGGGGAGACTGATGGAACCAGACCATCAATGGTTTATGCCCTTCCAGTTTAACTGTTAAGATCCTTTGATTCTGTGATAATCTTCATTTTGTGAACTAATGCATTTTACCTATAGCCTGGTTTTGGATTAAAACATGCAATTTACCTTTTGTATTTTTTAGGTTTGGGAACCTAAACCCAACCCTTCTTTTTGATTATGGAGAAGAGAGACAAACATAGGTTAAGCACCTCTCACAGGTTATATAATGTTTTGGGGATGTGGAGGTGGAGACCCCCCATATGCTCGGCTTTACCACTTGTTGGGGAGGCCTGGTATAAGAAACTAATTTTAGACCTCTTTTACTAGTCATTGTTCTCCCATTAAGTGGCTTCAAAAAATAATCTTACACAACCTTAATTCAGACATTTATAAGGTGTTGGTACATTTTTTTAAAGAATACAATTGGAGGAATAAATTTGGCTTGCCTGTTAATACTAATATTAGACTCTTGGTGTGTTATGTTGTACATACTCTCTCATCTACCCTTGTCGACTTTTGGATGCCTACCTGCTCACCACACTCCCACTTCTCCGTCAATCAAGAGGGAAAAATAAAATCTAAAAAGTTTACCAATTATTTCTTTACTAGAGAAAATGTGCATAGGAATCCCTGGAGTAAGAGAAATGAAATACTAAAATGTTATAAACATGCAGCTAGATTTTTCTTCACTTGCCCCAGAAAACACAAGAGACTCCTTCACATGCTGATTTAATAATATGCCATAGGTCTGCATCTATGTGTGTATCCAGAGACTCACTGCATTTTCAGAGGGCGTCTCCAGATGAATTGGTTTTTGATAAGATGTTTTAAGGGAATACTGGGGTCAGGAGAATGATCTTCGCAGGTCTTATCAAGCCAAGAATGTCATTCCTAGTGGGGTTTGAAAGATCAGATTGGTAATATGAGTCCTCCTACAGTTGCTCTGATGACCACCTCACACTAGTCTCTTTTATAACCTGACTGCAATTATTATTAACAACTATGTTGTATACATAGCACTTACAGTATATAAGAGTCTAAAAAAGCCCTCACATTTTATTTTATTTTAATTCTTATTAATTTTCGGCCTCACCTGAGGACATTTTTTTTCATTGCTTTTACAGAGAGAGGAAGGAGAGAGAAAAGGAGAAAGAGAAACATGATGTGAGAGAGAAGCATCGATTGGTTGCTTCCTGTACTTACCCAGATGGAGGATTCTACACACCTGGACTGGGGATCAAACCAGCAACCTAGGTATGTGCCCTGACTGGGAATTGAATCCTCAACCCTTTGGTTACAGGATGATGATGCTTCAATCAGCTGAGCCATACTGGCCAGGGCTACCTTTGCATTTTAAAAGAATCTTATTTAATACCCTGAAGGCTCTGGAAAGTAGAAATGATCCTTATCCTCCCTTCGTAAATGACACAACTGAGGTCTAGGGAGGTTCAGCAATTTTTCCACGGTTATCTGGCAGGTCACAAAAAGAGCTGGGCCAACTAAGACACAGATTTTATGACTATGGACCTTCCTTTCTTGATCACATTTCGTCGTTTGGGCAGTGGTAAAAACACATGTTTTAATGTATATATTCCTTAAAGGAAACCTAATCCAAATTCACAGAAGAGATAAAGTAAGGTATCAATCGTTTTATAAAAAGATTCACAACGAAGTTCTTTAAACTCAGAATCTCCAATGTACTTAAAATCTTATGTAATGTATAAGCCACCATTCATATTGCTTGACGAAAGAACTCTAGCATGAGGATTTTTTCAGACAGGGGCCCGAAGATGAGGGAGGGAAGCCATTTTTGTTTTCTTTAATGGCGGGGAAAACGGAGCAGAACTCTAAATAACCTTTGGGTGGCACCATTTGCCTAATTCCCTTTCTTGTGAAGGTGTGGTCTACATTCAAGACAGAAAGTATTTAATTGCCCAGATGCTGAGAACTTCAATACTCAAGGGAGTTGTTTATCTTGTTTCAGGAATGATGGGAAAATGCAGTGAAGGATTTGAGCCTCTTTATTGTTGCTGTGGCTAATGCTACCTTTTGAATGCTGATGAAAGAGAGCATTTCAGTTGCTCAAGTTGGATTGGATCAGAGGAGATATTGAAAAAAATCAGGCAAAATCATTCTATTAACAAGATTAGTCCAGAGGTTGATGACTAAAGAAAATAGAGAAAACCTAAAAGGAAAGACTCAAAGAACTTTCATTAGAGTAAGCCTATCTTATTAAAAGCTCAACTCTGTGGTCTTGCTTACACAGTCACATCAGTGGAATTGGCTGCTTGCAGGGTGTGATTAAAGCTATGTCTATACAATAGCAAAATACCAAGTTGAAAAGTAAGAGGTTCAATTAATACAATTTTTTTTTTTTTTTTTAAGATGCTGAAAACTGGTTCTGTAGCATTTTCCTTATAAACTGACTGAGCCAACTGGTTAGTCTGGTATCACAAGAATATGGTCCATGAAATCTTTTTGGAGGTTTCTTCTCTTTGCTTTTAAATGTTTATTTGTAAACTTCTTTTCCTTCCTAGCTTTTACCTAGAGTTCTACAACAGTCTCTAGGACTTTGAACTCTACCATGCAAAGGTTTCCATGGACTTCAGGACAGCTTAATTAAATGCACCCCTCATGTCCTGACATAAATAACTTTATTCGGTGATTATCACCATTTCTTCATTTCCCAATTTTTCCTTAAACTGATCCCATCTGTGTGTTTCAGGATCAATGTGGGTGGGAAATCCAATTATATCAATATTTTATTTTCAGAAAAATAGCAGGCAGGAAGGTCCACCGAGACCCATTATGTTTTCAGAGTTCAGTACAATTGAGTGCTGTTAAATAAACCATTGGCAGGTAACCAACTGCCATTTATTTTAGTGCAGAATGATCTGTTACAGTAGATAGAAAGCATTCAATACCATCGACAAACAGATAGTTCATAGCCTTAAATTAGTTAGCCTATTTTTGTAATGAATAGGGACTTAATTTGAGTTTCCTCATCCTGGGAACATGAAACAAAATTATATCATACAGTGAGTAACGGTTTGAAAAATTTTAATTTAGTTTGGTACCACGAGTTCTCCTAATTACTGCTGACTCTTCACACAGTAGAGACAGTGACCCCAAGCCTAGGAGCAAAACGGCTGCTTCTCACCTGCAGACTCATTATCGAACTAATTATTCTTCAAATAATTTTACAATATCCATACTGAACCTAATTCCGGACCTATAAGTACAGGTTTAAGTCATTTATAGTGCGCTCTCCTGCATTTTCCTGCATGACCACTGCCCTGCTCCCCTGCCCCAATACACACACAACACACACACACTCTATACATACCCTTTGTTGGAGAACTTGCATGTCTGAACTGCCTGGGAAAGAAATTTCTTTTGTTTTCTGTCTTAGATATGAATCAGCATCCTGAACTCAGGTTTTGAAAACCGCTGTGGCCAGTTTTGCTTGTGGTCCAAAGAGTGTTTATGAAAACTTGTATCAGTTATTAACAGTTTGAAACTGGAGATTTTATATAAGAATCAGGATTCCTGACTTTTCTCAGAAATTGGACTTTAAGGCAATACTGAATCCTCTTTTCCAAGAGAAAACAAGTAGCTAGAGCTACATAACAAGTTCCCCTTTCAGAAAGGATGTGTACTTCCCACATCTCAATATTTAACATGGGGTCCGGGCGTCAGCTGTTGATCATCATTCTGTACCTGTCCCTACTCATTTTATTTCCTGCGCGGTTCCAAGGGCTTTAAGAATTTCGTGGGCTTTAGGCATTCTTACTTTTAGAGGTCCCATTTCCCATCATATCAAACATATTTAACCCATATCCCAAGTTAAACAAAGATTTTTTTGGAGAATCTTAAAGATTTGGTGAGGATTTTATAATTTTTCCTTTGAATATAATTTCGCATTTTTCATTTTCATACTTGGCGTGCATATATTTTATATATACTATATATGTGTATATAAATATGTGCTATGTATATAGACTATAGAGTATATAATCGTCGGCAGCCGTCCGTCTCGAGAGACGATGGTGTAGCTTCTTAAGAGTCTATCTGCACCGCCGAGAATGGCTGTGCAGTCCGACTCGGAGTGACACGGTATCTGTCTCCTCCCGTGTTGAATCGACATCTTGAGATGACGCTGGAGTGTCCTCTCCAGTGAAGCTGAAGCTACAGAGCCTGGGCAGGGTGATATGGAGGGTCTGCTGTTGCCCATGCAGCAGACCCCCCTCTCTTCGCAGCTGAAGGGTCCAAGGGAAAGACGGAGTCAATACAGCTTGGCTTCAGGTGCGCCGCAGGAGTTGCCAGTGTTGACTACAACGTCAAACCGCCTTAGGGACTCCGGCTCCGGATTTTCTGTCGGGGTTTACTCCCTTAGCCTTTCCCCTGAAGAGGTATGCCGCAAGGCAGCGGAGGTTTTTTGGAGTCAGAGTTTTCCTTCTCTGAGAGTATATAATATAATGAATGTAATGATACATATTAATGTATCCCCTCAACCCCCGAGTTACTAAACATTATCGTAGGCCCTTTCAAAGTACATAGGCCCAGATACTGTACCTGAGTTGCTTTGGGAATCAAATGGCTTTTTAGATCCATAAAGGCATTTGAAGTTGTGGCCTTTGGCTAGGCTCCAATTGGCATTTTAGAGATGAATGAGATAGAGTCGCTTAACATTGGGAAGGGAGGAAGGGTGTGGCTTCCCAGATGTTTTTGTTTTTGGGTTTGAGGTTTCCTTAGAGGACAGACCTGCATCTCGTGTGCAGTTGGACAGTGTTGGGGTGGGGTGGGGAAGGGTTCTGGATTATCAGAGACATTTTAAGACCTTGTGATCCCTGAGCACATTCAGTTTGGGAGGTATAATGTTACATTTAATTTAATTAATTTACTTGTAGTTGCAGTTGACTAGTTGAGTACATTTTATATTTGTAGAGTTAATCAACAATGCATTCATTTTGAGTTTTGCAGCTTTCTTTTTGTAGTTCATTTTCTTCAGCAACCCAGCTCTTCAATTTGTCCTTGATATCCTCTTGGGCCTGAAGCATGGGCCTTAGAGTACCTTGTCTGTTAACAGGCCCATGGCGTCTCTGAGGTCTGTGGGACTTCTGGACAGAGGGTTGATGTCTCCCTCTGATTTTCTAAGGTTCAGCTTCTTCTCCTGGTTTTAGCAGAAGATACCCAGGGAGAACTGCTTTTTAAGAGGCTCTCTTGAAAAGTCCCTGACCTCAAGTCCATAATGGCATTGTAGTCCCATTGATGAGATGAGGGGAAATGTAGCACAAGGGAAACAGCTTCCCAGTACTGCTCAAGCAACACCCCTTCAGTCACTGTTCCTTTCAGTGCTGACTGAAATACACAATAACTAAAAGCATTTGGGGAGCTTGTTTACAAAGCAGGTTCCCAGCTCTACCCTGTATTTACTGAAGTTTTAAGCCAGGAAGGAATTCAGGGTGCCTTTAACTGGATGGTTAAAAAAAAAATCTTCATTTTTCTAATCTCTAATTGAAATATAGCATTTTATTCAATTATGATGATAGGCAGCAAAACACAGTAGTATTAGCAATGCCTGTGACTTTAAATAGGTATGTTTCATGGAATGTAAATTATATATCAATAAAGCTATTAAAAATAAAAAGAATGCGACCACAGAGACCATAAGTTAGAAGTTTCTGCAATAGTCTAGGAGAAAGGAGACAGTGACTTTGATTGAAGGGCTTTTATGAAGATGGAGAGAAGTGAATGGATCTGTGGCCTCTATGTTTAGTGGTAGAATTGTTAAGACTTGTTGGTAGAGTGGATAGGGATAGCAGGGGAAAGAGATATCTTAGAGTCAGAGCAGGTGTGGCCTCCTTGTATGGTTCTATCCCGCTCTATGCATCTATCATTCTACAGCTGAGTAGTCTCTATGAAAATATTCAACTGCATTATTTGGGCTGTAGCAGCTGGCTCATGGAATGGTAGATGTATGAGATCAAAGTCCAATTATATGCCTGATGGTTGATATAGTATTTACTTTGCTAGAAGACAAAGGGAAGTGTCCAGGATTCAGTAAGAATAATGTCTCTGAATTTTCTCTTCGATTCTGAAAAAGTTGGCTATTTGTAGGGCTCTTGAAGAATAATAACCACTTTAGTCCAAAATGTTCCTATATAGGTCAAAATCATCTTTTTTTCTCATAAGCATTTCCTCTGAGTGTTGAGGGTTCGCTTTCAAGTTTAAAGCAGCTTTTTAGTGGTATCATCTCTTTTAAAACTGGATCAGAAGGTGAACATTCTGGAGAGACTAAAATCACCTGGGTAGCCATTATAAAAGACACATGCTCATTTAAAGACCACAGTGCTACTGAGATATAAAACTGGCAGCATAAATTCAGCCCAAGCAGAGAACATTTTATTTTTTTCCTCCTGGTTTTTCTGATGAGAAATAAGAACAGATATTTGAAGAGGAGGAATTTCATATCCAAAGAAATCTTTTTCCATCTGAATACAGATCTAACGTTATTACCAAGAGGCTTGTGAAACGCATAGCCACCCTGAAAGAAGATGCTGGCTTTGCTAAAAGTGACGAATTGCCATCCAGCATCCTCATTTTACATCAGAAAGCTTAGGGGACCAGAGGGCCCGGAGACAGAGCAAACTGTAGGTTCAACAAGAGAAAGCAAAGCTGCCTGGGGTACTACTGAAGTCTTTTACCCCCCAACAGAGAACCACTGGCGAAGCAAGAGAGTAAAATTCCTTTAAAGATGGACTGGCACCAGGTCAGAATGCAGCATTTGATCAGTACCGTTAACCCTTTCACGCTCAGGTGAGGATAGGCTAGAAGGGAGGAGGAAAGATAAGCATAGTCTCTCTCCCCGGATAGACCAGGATGCCCAATAACTTAATCAATGAAAGGCAGTATGCCTGATGGTTATGAACACTAACTCTTTGACCAGACTGCTTGGGTTTAAATTCCAAATTCATTGCTTATAATCTTTGCTGATAGTTATGTCATAAAGCAAATTACACAATTGTTCTGTGCTTTAGAGTTTATATCTTACAAGGCAGACCACTCTGTCTAACTCATAGGGTTGCTTCGAGGTTTATATGAGGATAGGCGTGTGTGAAGTGCTTAGAACAGTGCCATGGCACATAGTACATACTCAGTAAATGTTGGCCATTATCATTTATTGAGAGCTTATTATGTGCCAGGGATGTACAAGATGCTGGGGATGTAGAAACAGGCAAGATAGAAAAGGTCCTTGTACTTACAAACTCGTAGTCAATTGGAGTCTTATTTGCACAAATATCCTCATGGCATATGTGGTCCAGAGGCAATGGATGCTGTTTCAGGGCTGTCCCAACTTCCACTTCCCCTGTGATGATGGGGAGTTTATTTATGACAGAGATGTGAAGTCTGAAAGCAGGCACATAAAAGTCAAAAAGTGATTCTCAAATGTGGGCAGACTCGTAGCTGCCTGAATAAATCACTGTTACTGATGGGAGTCGTTAGGGGTGGAAATCAGTCTGTAAATCACTGACTCTAACCTCAGGAGTGTGCCCAGATCTCTGTTCCTGGCGTGGGAGTGACTATCCTAGGACAGGGAAGGAGTGAGTGGAGAGGCAGGCTTTCCAAAGGGAATTATAATTGTGGCAGTATGGGGTTTTCTGTCTCCTCTTAGTCTCATTGTTTCTTTCCCCTTTAACCCCTGCTGGGAACAGGGAGTTTGGCATCCCAATGCATTATTAATATTTATCATGAGAGGGTATCGGTATAGCAAGAGGGAGGTTGAATGATCTGAAAAGCCAGGAAGACCTAAGTCTGCTCCTCTGAAGGGCTGGGTTCCTTTCACTAGCAAAGAATCCATCATTTCTTCCCATTTTGGAGCCCAGAGTGACAGTTTCCATGATCTTGGCAAATAGACCTCTGGTAGAGGGACTGAAAGGTCAATCAATAGAGAAAGTAATTCTTTTCTGCTGTCTTCTGGACTCCATATATACTTTTTAATAAATACTGGTACAATTACTTCCTTTAGGATAATATCTTCTGCCTTCACACCCCTGTTATGTTGGAAGAAAGATGCAAAGGTTAATTCAAATCTTGATTAAAATTCTACTGGCTGCAACCAGTCCTAGTCTAGAGAGGTCAATTACCTATGATTATTCTTAGCACCCTAAAGAACTAGAATCTGCCTTGACAGGAGTAGTTGAAAACAAATAACAAGCCCATGCCTAGTAGAGTATGCATTAATTATGAAATAGTCCGATGTATGTGTATGTGGGAATCCCTACATTGTTTCTCTGGCTACTGAAAATTCAGCTTTCTGGGACATAAGTTTATCCTATCACACAATGGGGAACAGAAAACTATCTTACTAAGTTCAGCAGTAAGCAGACTCCTGGGTTCAATTCTTACTCATTATATGTCCTTGGACTATTTTATCACCTTCTGAGACTCAGTTTTTTTCATCTGAAAAGTGGGGATTATAATATTGGGTTGGCCAAAATATTTGTTTAATTTTTTTTGTATGATGACTCTAGTAGTGCTTAGTTGTCTTTAACTTCATTCAAAAGAATTTTATTAGATTGTATTGAGACAGCTGTCATATCAGCGTGCATTACCGGCCCCGCCCCCCAAAAAACATGTCAAAATTGGTGAATTTCTGTTAAGCCATTTTAACATTGAAGATGGAAGAAGATACACAACATTTCAGATGTATTATGCTTTATTATTTCAAGAAAGGTAAAAATGCAACTGAAACACAAAAAAAGACTTGTGCAGTGAATGGAGAAGGTGCTGTGACGGATAGAATGTGTCAAAAGCAGTTTGTGAAGTTCCTTGGTACTATTGACATTTTGGCCAAATCATTCTTTGCTGTGGGGCTGTCTCATGCATTGGAAGATGTTTAGCAGCACCCCTGGCCTCTACCCACTGGAAGCCAATAGTGGGAGGTAGCTGATATACTTAAAATAGTCATATCAATAGTTACTGGTGAAAATAAAAGGTGTGTCTTTTATAGAAAAAAACTAAACGGACTTTTTGGCCAACCCAATACTTAACTCACAGAATTTTTAGGAGAATCATAAGATGTATTTAAGTTGGTAAACCGTAAAGAAGCACAGAAGTGTAAGGGATTGCTATGTGTTCTGCACAAGTTCACACTCCTCTGCTCCCAGCACTGTGGCTGCCCCTCAGGGACTCAGCACTAGTAGGTTGAATTGAATGATTAGTATGATCTAGTTCAAGTATTTTTTTCCCCTCCTCTATCTTGCCTCTTTAAAAATATTTAAAAAATTTATTCTAATTATAATTTACATTCAATATTATTTTGAATTAGTTTCAGGCATATATCATAGTGGTTAGACAATCAAATATTTTACAAAGTGCTCCCCCTGATGTTTCTAATACTCACCTTGTAATAAGTATGGATGGTGCCAGGTGGGTATCTCGCCTTTTCTAGAGCTACCATTTATTACAGGGTGGCCCAAGTGATCCATATAAATTATAAATGGTAAGTGTGACCATGCTGTTCCATTGATCTAAAAATCACCACTTTCTTCTAACTGCACTGAGGAGAATTTGAGCCTCTTACTTGGCTTTTGTCTCATATCTCCTTTCGTATTCTCTGGCCTCATACCTGAATGTCTAATGATACCACCTTGCTTCCATTCTGTATCAACACCACCTTTCCCCATCCTTACACTAACCCCCAAAACACAGGCCCTTCCAGCATCTTTCCTCTGTCTATCTCCCATCTTTTAAGGTTTAGTTCAACCATCATCTCCTTTAGGAAGCCTTCTCTGAGCCCCAGACCCCCATAAGAAGCCAGCCTCAGTGTTCCCAGGGCTCCCTGGCCTCAGCCCCTTATAATGCTTGTTACATATTCTTGAAATTATTTATTCCCGATTTCAGACCTCCTCAGCGGTAGACACAATGTCTTATGCATCATAGTTTCCCTGGTGTGTAGCACAATGCTTGGTATACAGCAGGTGCTCAATATGAACTGAACTGAATTCTTGAAAACTCTCTGCATCAATTAGCATAAGCCAAAAAAAAAAAAAAGTTTCAGAAACTACTCTGGTTATTAAAAACAGAGGAATTGTAATATGGGGAATTCCTTGCACAGATGACTGAAGAGCTGAGAACAGGGGACAATGAGGCAAACCAGAAAGTAGCAGCAACAGACGTTGCTACCATGCAAGGAGGAGGGAGAGTGGCCGGAACAACAGGGGTGGGGACTCCAGGTAGAAGCTGGAACCAAGGAGGGCCAGATTGGAGAGAGCTGGAGCCTCTACTGCCAAAAACAATGTCCACGGCAGAAAGGCACAGAGGGATATGCCTGGCTTCTCCCTGACCTCTGCCCTACATCCTTCTGCCATTTGCTCCCATTGGTTGACTCCTAGTGCCGCAGAGCAGAGCATGGGAAGGGTGATGAAAGGGTCTGAGGGACCACTTCACTCTGGGAAGAAGTGGGAGGTAGAAAGAAAAACTACCTCAAGGACCATACATGTAACCATTTTTTCCTTTGCTCAGTATTTACTTAGTGCCGTTGGTCATGACTGTTTGGGGCTATGACATGCATGAGCTGATGGTGATTTTCAGACCATGCCCCCATGAATGTCACAAACATGCCCTGGATTGTTAGCCATGACCAATGCTCATTCCTTTCTTCTCGCTCACGAAGGACACCGAGATTGGCTGGAGTGAGAGTGGCATTGCTGTGGGAGACAGAAGAGAGTAAATCAGTGCAGATAAATCACTGTAACAGGGGCACACTTCACAACCAATCCAACTGCCCCATTTTACTGCGACAAGGGGATTCAGAACCACAACACATGGTTAGAATAGTCTTACATCATGTGTAAATGGAGTGAAGTGGTGTCTAAAATTAGAGTGAATAATGGAAGATTCCTGAGAAGTCATCTAAGAAGGAACTTTTGTCAGAACTATTTACGTATTTCATCTTAAAGGAATTTTTTATGGACAATTGCCTTAGATATAAACTTAAATTTGTCTGTAGAGACATCATCTATATCATACCACAGAGATAAAAACTTTCAAGGCAATATGGACCTTATGTTCCATGAATGATTCAACCTACACGAATATAGCATGTTAGTCATACTTTGATTCTAATGTGTCCTGACACTTTTTTTCCACATTATATTACTATTTTAAAAATATAGAATTGCTATTTTTTAAATTATGTACACTGTTTTTTTAGTATTGGACAATCCACTTTTTCTTTCTTTCTTTCTTTTTTTTTTTGTTAATCTGGGCCGTTGTAGGCTCCATAATAATTATTTTTAAAAAGGTAAGTCTTTTTAAATGATTAAGTCACAAACAATATCCATTCCTTTCCAGAACTGGCATTATATTTTTAAAATTCGGGGAAGAGAAAGTATAAAAGTAATTGAATCTTGCTTACATTGTTGATTATTTAATCATGTGGATGTTGAATACATAAAACATCTCCTATTGTTAAAATTCCTATTTGCCATTTAAAAATACATGGACTCAAGCATGCTCTATTTAATCTTCAGCATGCTGCCTATCAGATTTAAAAGGTGTTTATTTATTTGTTGACATGCATGTTGTCATTCGCCACCCCCAGAGTGAGGAAGGGGTTCCTTCTGTCTTGTTCTTTGCTCTAGAGCAGTACCTGCACAAAGTGGCCCAATAAATATTTGTTGGCAACTCCTTGCTTTCCTTTTTGCATTCATCTGGAATGAAATATGAGAAAGATGACGAGGTGATTGACTTTTCTGGCAAACACTTTGCTGGGAAACTGTCTAGACCCTGCTCCACTTGGCTGAGCCAGACCAGGTCTTGGACAACCAACCTCTGATGTGTTCAGGCACTCAAGAAGAGGAAGCCTGTTCATTGCAAGCTGTTTTTCAGTGTTGCCAAAAGGTCACCACTATCAATTATGGTATATATTTAAAGAGAAAAAGGTCTGTCTATATGGCAATAGAGTCCATGATGTCGAATTTGTTTGCTGTAATAAGGCCAGGCTCAGTTATTGATGAATCAATCATCCGTGTCTTGTGTGCTGATGAAACCACCTAAGTTTCCCTCTCAAGATAATGGTATCGCCTACAGAGGCTGGTGCTGGGCTGTATATTATTAAACCCCATAAATATGTTGAACATTAATTGCTACTGCTGTGCAAGAAAACAATTTTTTTTCCCGCTTTGTGGTGGAGAGTTAAGTAATTTATACAGGATGACTCAAGCCGCTTCTCTAGGCAGCCAGTGAAATGCTGCTAAATCAATCCATATGGCTGGTCTCTGCGAAAGAATCAATTCTATGACCCGCATGGGTGAATGACACAGGGCGTCTCGGCCGTGTGGAATTCTTTCTTACTATAAATGGACTAGCCCTCGAGGTTATGTCTCCACATACCTCATGGGGGGAAAAAGTAAAAACAATTACAGGGTCAATTTAAACAAAAAATAAATGCTCATCTCAATTAATTCAAATGAATGGAACTTTTCCTAGGTTTCCTTTTCTCTGTGTGTTCCCCCTCCAGTATCCAAATAATAGCCTTAATGCTCCATTTCACTCTTCTGGCACCAACACAGGTTTGGTTCAGAGGATAAACAGCTTCTTATAAAGTCAGGGGGTGAGGCCTGGGACAGGAGGCCGGCGCTATTAGTTCTGTGGAAAACCAGTATATTAAGTCGATGCCAGCCGTTGATTGCTTTCTTTGTGTCTGAGGGCTTGTTTTCTCTTTGACTTTATTTTCATCATAGTCTTATAACTAATTTATTACCTTTAAAATTGTTTCAAAGGGCAACTTATGAAGACTGTGATCAAGGAAAGCAAGTGCTCTTTGACTTCCTCTCTGTGTCACCTCCCTGCCCCCTGCCCCAGAGCCCCGGATTTGATTCTAGCTTGGTTGTACTGCTTCAGCAAATGATAACACTCCCTTAATTAACACATCATAAGTGGTAGTTTCAGAGTTCAGTTTTCCCAATGTATCCACAGATGATGTTTATAAGGATTTGTAGACTAGAGAATAATCTGATTCACAGAGATTTATTAAAATTAGGTAACTTTTAATTTTCATCAGAAGCTGAATTGAACAATATCTTGAATTTTCCTTACTGGGCAGGGAAAGAAATGTATCATATGAATGCAGTGGGTGCTAAAGTCACATGAGTTTTTGGTCCTTGATTTTAAATTAGCAAGCATGAATTGCATAATCAGGATGACCCATATTTTGACTGTACCTTGTTGAGGATCCTTGTTTTTCTCTGAATTCTTTCATCCAACTCTTTTTCTAATATCATCATTTCCTCTTTTAATGGGAGGGAGGGGGAAGTTTTCTTTATACTATTTTATTTAATTCTAGATGGGTAGACAACTGCAGTAACCACAATGCATAGAGGTGGTCATGTGACCTAGACCTGATTAACCATAGTACCTCCTTCCCCCATCCCCTCAGTTATGGTGATTAGCTCAGGAATGGGTCTGAGACTCAAACTAAGTTCATGAGAATTTTTCCATGGAATCTTATATAGGGACACACTGTCATGTCCCTCTCAGGTTGTTAGCTGAGATTGTGTAAGCCTGGAGTTGTCTCACTGTGCCTTCCCCAGGACTGTTTGGGCCCTCCTTCATGGAGGAGACAGGCTATAAGGAGAGAATGAGAACAATCCATGGTGAGGAGTAGTGGTGAGGTGGGAGAAAGAGAGAGAGAGAAATGAGAGTGACCTAATGAAAATGTTTAAGTGCCCATATCCCATTGCTCCTGAGCCAACTCCTTCCATGGACTCCCCTTGCTACGTGTGTCCCTTACATTTCAGCTGGCTTTGAGTTAGTGGTTAGTTTTTTCTCACAACCAGAGCATTTCAGACTAATCTATGCACCCAATATTAAACATTAACTACTGATCTATTTGTGTATGGAGTACCATAGAGTCCCCGATTCTTGGGAGAGCCAGGATTCAGAGAAAATAGAATGACTCTGGGGTTTAGCCTGACTGCGGAGAATTCCAGGCAGCTCTGAAGCAGACGGTGAGGAAAAAGTGACAGGAAATTGCATTTACACATCAACCTTAGACTCAAGTAACTTGTCATCTCAACTGACACCCTGATATTCTTCTGTCATCCCCTCGATATTTTAGGACATGACTTTTCTTTCCCTCAATTCATTTTTCTCCCTTTCTGTCCATATGTAGCTGTCAACAGTTGCTGCTTTAGTTTTTGCAGATATCTCTTATTACTATGTACCATCTTTTGAGAGTTATATACATAAATGGTAATTATTACCAAGCCACATTGACTATTACCTTTGAGATACTGGATAAGAGCAGGGGGAAAATACATCTTCCCTACCTCTCTACAAATGCTCATTTAATAACTTAGTAATCAAAATTTTTGTTTTTTCCCCCCGCTCGATCTCTGACTTCTATAGATTTATGACTTTGCTTTGGGAAGAAGATTAGCCGTCTCCCCTGCAGGAGGCTCAAGGTCTGAGCTTAGGCTTGTGATGTGGCCTTGGGGATGTGAACCATAGCTGGGAGGCCTGGAGAGGTGAGGAGGTAAGTCGCTTCTCTGCATTGCACCTCCGCGACTCTATCAACAGCCTTCAGATGGTACAAGGTCCTCTCTGTCCTGGGCTGCCTCATTTTTTGGTTATGTGGCCCTTTTTGAGAGCAAGTGAGAAGGAATGCAGAGGAGAGAGCCCTTGAAGGTGATTGGAAGCCTGAGGTCTCCCACTGATCATTCTGGTTGCCAGAAGCTCTGTTATGTCATAATGTGTATTCAGAAGGGCGTGGCCAAGGGTGGGAGAAGAGTCAGAGACTGGGATGTGATATAGGCTTTGCCCTCACAAGCTCTGAGCCCCTGGGCATGTGCCTTACACTTTCTAGCTCTCAGATTAAGCATCTGTGAAATGAAGGCGACAGCGGGACCTGCTGGTTGTATGGATCAAAAACAATAATGAGGTAATAAATACGAGAGTAGTCTGTGGATGGAAGCGGGTGGCTCAAATGCAAGGCATTGTTCTGATTAGGATGCCACATGTCAGAAATAGCCCCTTTTAGGAGGGCAACACAAAATAAAAATCAACTGCTTGTTGGAGGATGTGTAGTTGGAAAAAAACTTTTTTTTTAACTAGGGCATAGCAGTTTGAGAACGTAGAAAACGCTACATTCAAAATCATCGTGTAGTTTTAGAATGAAAAACTAAAAACCATGGCTGTAACAGTGAGACAGGTGAAAACTGTAGACTGAGCTCGCATGTGCATTTATTTTAAGAAGTAATCATTCTGCTGAAAATTGGTCAGTATGGACTATTTTGACACTTTCTGAATTATTGATACAGATTGTGTAATTTCAGAAAACTCAACGCTGACCCGCAGACGTACACAGCTCCACTGGCTATTGTGCCCACACTTAAAAAAGTATTTCCCAGGGAGAACTTGGGATATCGGTTTTCCTGTTTGCCACACGTGGACTCTTATACCACATACACGTGTGCACACAATTCACATATGCACGCCTGACAAATGACTTGAGAGCAGAACTTTCTGTGTTACAGATTAGGGTCATTATGAATCATCTCAGATTCATTGCAGAGCATGGAGTTTAACTTAGCCTGTGCCATGAAGATTGACACTGTGCTTGGCTGTCAGGTCAGGGGATGCAGTCTGTCCCCGGCACTATCACTAGACATCTTCAAACCCCGAGGGACAATGAAGCTAGGAAAAGACTGTGATGCTCAGGTTCAAAGCTTTCCAGGACAAAGATGTGCTGTCTCTCCCAGTCCTACTGATCTGTCACAGAACTGCTCAGAGGTCGTGGGCACATGATGAAATGACTGTAGTGATACACTAGGATTCTCTGCCTTCTTTCATGGGTGATTTTGAAAAATAGCTCCAGGAGAGTTGATAAAAAAAAAATCTACATGCCAGAAGAGTTCAGAAAACAAAAATAATGGTCTTTTTACTCAGCTTCCTCTCTAGATAAGCTAAAGGCCAAGAGATAACCACCTGAGAGCAGGTTGTAAGGGGAAATCAGAAAGCATTTTAGATATAGAGTCCACCTTTTTTCTTTAAACATGTGTAGAAGATGATTCTATCAACACAGGGAGCCTGGATGTTCATTAAGGCAGAAGAATTTTAACTAGGCAATTACTGAGAATTCTGTGGAATTATTTGGCAAAAATAAACAGATAAATACAGGGTAGGTCACACAAATTAAACATGCACATCAACACAGGATCTTTTAAGTACTTCCCTAAGAAATGAAAATAGTGAAACAAATGTATAATCTACTAGCTGAATCTGGTTAAGAAGGAAAAAACAACAGAATTCCATGGCAGGCAAATGCTCCTGTTGCAAATTATTTTGTTTTCTAAGCATTTAATCCTGATTAAAGCCATCTAGGCTTAAAACACAGGCTTATCGTCTCCTTGGGGGAGAAAAGGGAAGCGGGAGGGAAAGACCAAGAAAGGCTTTAGAAGGAGAGGGAAGAAGAAGAAAAGGGGAAAAGGTGAAGGAAATATTGAGGGGAAGATGGGAGAGAAAGTGAGAGAGAGAAATGCAGAAGCCAGGGAGGATGGGGCACCAGGAGGGAAGGACCACAGGCAAGTCTGTGTTTCACCCCAGATAAAACCCCCTCTTTGGAGGCTGGGGTTGATGCGTGGGTTTGGCATGTTTCCGCTCAGAATGTATATCTTCCTCTTAAGCTTCTGGGCAAAGCCTGGGCCTCGGGTGGAATCACATAAACTTCTCTCGAATGTCTGCTTTGCACTCTCTCAGGAAGATTTTGTTCAGGGAGAATCCCCCCTTTCTAATGGTTGAGGATGGGGAGACTCTGAGGGAAGGGCTTCGTACTGAGTTTAGTCTCTTGAGGACGCCTTTCAGAACGTTTTCTGGGAGCAAGATAATCCAGGGCTGTTAACCGCAGGTCCAAGCCTAGTAGAAATCTAGAATGGATGCAAATAGACAGGTTTTATCATGAAGATCTGGCTGTCAAGCACACTGGAGACGGAGAGCCCAAAGTACAGGCTCCAGTCAGTTTCCTCAGCGATCTCACAGAATAACGGCCTAAGTGAGATACACACACTCACAAGTGCTTTGAAGACATATGATGGTTCAGAAATGCAGTAACGATGGTTACTATTATTGCTACTTTGTGTGGAAGATGTGCTTCTGGTTTCACCTGGTGTAATCCAGTTTGACTGATTTGATTACTGACTTTTAGGTCCCTAAACAAACTCCTATAAACTCTTTACGGGAAATGTGGAAATTCCTATTCTTTCCACTCTTCTACTTTGTTATCATGGGACATGAGGACTCAGAAATGGACATCTGTACATCTGTTCTCATGTGGTCCTATTTGAAGAAACTGAAGGAACTAAGGTCTAGAGAGGCCAAGGGACCTGTCCAAGCCCAGCGTTACACAGGTCTGACTCTCTGCTAAGTGTTGCTGACATTGTACCTTTGTGCTGCTCCACAGTAATGCTCGGGTGCATGCGACTCTGCACTAGGTGATGTTCATGCCCTGCACCCCACCTCTGCTCTGTCATGGTGTCCGGGGTGGGTCACAAATGGGTTGGCCATTAGGAACCACTTAGGATTTTCTGAGAAGAAAATGAGTTGAGCCAAATTTACATAAGCCCAAAGAGGTAGGGTCCAGCTTAAGGGTAATCAGTGAGGTAATCGATGGTGTCCACAGGCAGGTGGCTGTGGAGGGGAGCTCTAGATAGCCCAGAGGGACCATGGAGCTGGGTAGCCAATTCTGTGGCTATGGAATTGGAAGATTCCTAAAAGTTCTGTAACCAGGGATCTGGAGGAATGTTTCATGAAGAAATGGAAAAGCTAGAAGAAAAAGCTTACTCAAGGGCTGAAAATTAAGCCTGGAGGAGGTAAGAGCAGCAGCAATAATCTTGAGCCCCCACAGTATTAAAAGTTCTGGGCATAGGGCGTAAGGATGGCCTCGTGGAAACCCAAATCCTTTGAGCCTTCATCTGCAGGTTCCCCAGCAGCTCCCACGTGCACAAAGCTTCTGGAGGTGGTCAAGAACCTCAGAGGTAGTAACAGAGGGGCTGCTGGCTGGACGAAGAGCGACAAGTCTTCTCTGGCTTGGCCTGGCCAGTTAGTTCTCTCCTTTGTTTCAGAGGCAGCTTTTCTAGGTAAACTGGGCTGTTAAGCTGGGTGAGGAAGAATCCACCCTACTAATTTCATTAAAAAAGTCCCAGGAAATCAGAAATAGAGAAAGAGGTTACTTTATGGAAACCATCACACCATTTCTTTGGCAGATCACGTATGGGGACTAGAATTCTTGTACAATTACAATCTTTTAGATATCACCCCAGATCTTTCGCTGCCACTAGCATGGGGGCAGAAGTTTTTCTTAGTCTCCTGATGACTCCTACATACTCTGTTCAGCCTCAATGAGGACACTAATCCATGGGACACTGGCTGACAGTTCTGTTTTTATGGACCATGGGGTCTGGACCCTTGATATGTCCTGTGGCCTCAGGACCCCAGAGGGGTGGGCCCTTCACCAGTACTCTAGTTGAGTGCTGTTCTCTTAGTTTTGAGTCTGTGTGGCTCTGTCTTTGGCACAGGCTGGTTTTTAGAAACAACACCCCTCACTGACCATTTGCTAGCATTTCTGCCATTCCTGTATATTCTCAGCTTTTTTTTAAAAGAAAAGTAATTAGTTAGCTATTGTCCCCAGTAACAAGAATCCACCCTCCGTTTTTGAGGGTTCTTCATTCCAGGATGTGTTAATGTCCAACTGAAAGTTCAGAATGTAAGAAAGGTACTCCTAATAACCCTGGTTAACGATCATGGAACAGACTAAAAATGGGGATGGGACATCTAAGACACATGCTCTTCTCTTTATAGTCTCACCCTGGATATAGGTGCCCTGTTCCCTTTCAGTTTGAGTGGGTAGTTTTTCTGGAACTGTGCCTTGGGAGATCCTTCTCCTCACTTTGTCATAACCCATTGAGGCCCTTCCTTGTTCATGTTTCTTGCTGAAATAAGAGCATATCTCTGAAATCTGAGGTTGATTCCTGGGGTGGCCCAGACACCTTCCAAGAACCAATTCCATTTTGTTTACTGTCCTCTACAGACTGGAAGTTTGAGGTTAAGAAAGTTCAGGAAGGCTGAGGATTGTTTAAGCAGTGAATTGAACAGAGACTGTTATAGGTATTTTAAACAGGAGGGCATTTTATAGAGGGAATGAAGTGCTTATAAAGGCCCCTGAGCAGGTACTGCTAGGCTGGGTTCTCTGAGGTGATCCCCAGAAATACATGGAACTGACCCACCAGGGAGGGAGTGCTCATCTCTGTAGTTACCGCTGTTGGTATATTCAAGAGCATGTTGCAAGTTAATGGTCCAGGAAATAGGAAGCTGGAATTAAGAAGCTGCCATCACTGCCTCTTGATGGTGCCTAGTAAGCTGGAGGATGGACCCTCAAATGCTGTTGTAGAAAAACTTCATGTTTCTGGGACAGTGCTGGCCAGGAGGAAAGCAGCCAAGGGGAGCAGGAAGGTGGTCGCCACCTGTCCCCTGCCCCTGCCTTTAAACCTTCTAGATGTGCATCCATGCTTCCTGCAGAAGCCTCATCATGGGAGACTCTGGGAACACAGTTTTCAGTTTGTAACCCTTCTCACTGAAAGCATGGTGGCCCTAGTGGTCGAGGGAGCTAAACCACAGCATCCGCCTCTACTGCGGGTGGGCTTTTACCACCTGCTGCACACATTTTAAAAGTAACTCTTTCATTACAGAGAAATATATATATATATATATATATATATATATATATATATATATATATATATATATATATGTGTGTGTGTGTGTGTGTGTGTGTTTATATATATATATACATTACACACATATATACATATATGTAACAGAAAGAGACTTTGACGATTGGATCTGACAATCTCATTTTACAGCTGGACAAACTGAGGTGAAGAGAAGTAAAGTGACTCCTCTGAAGGCCACACAGATGGTCACTGACAGAGTCAGGGCCATCACGTCAGCCTCTCGGTTTCAGATTACTTCCAATTCAGTGCTTTGCTCATAAGAGTCGATGGACCTGCAGGGAGCACATGGAGTTATGCTAAGAGTAGAAGAAATCAGGGAAAAATGAGCTTAATTCAGTACTATTTTACTTGAAGCTTATGGAAGAAATGGTATTGTTTGTATTAAAACACAGAGCTGTGTAATGTATATACATCTGTGTTATAAACACAGGAATTCATGCAGAAGGTGTGATGGGTCAGGCAGTTTCAGAATTTCTTTTAATAGGGCCTCCTCACTCTGTTGTTGGGGACCATTTGGGGAAGGGTTTGGGGAGCTCTGCAGCACCCCACGCTGCCTTTCTTTTCTTAGATATTGTCCTGATATACTTCGTTGAGTGACATGTAAAAATGAGTTTCATTTCCACTCAAATACTACCTCTTCTGTTAAATCTTTCTTAGTCCCTGCTGTAAGTGATTGCTCCTTCATTGGCACTCTCTAAGCCCCACACTTATTGCTGAATTAGTGTACAAGTCATAGCGTGCCTGCTCCGTGGCCAACCCTGTAAATCCTGTCTCCTCTACAAGGACGTGAGTCCTTCATGCGCAGGGACTGGGTCTAATTTATCCTAAAATCCCAGCACCTAGCACAGTGCCTTTGCGAATGGAATAATATGGGATGATATGGATAGTGCTCCCTCTGGCTCTCCCCTCCTCCTTGGGGAGCATAAGAGACCTCCCCACCCCTTGTAGTTAGGAAGGGCCATGTAACTTGGTCCTGCCAATGAAAGGAACAAAAGCGACATGTGCCATTTCTAGTCTGAGGCAATGACAAGGTCTGTGTGACCTTGCAACTTTTTCTTCTTTGCTGTGCTGCACTCTGTGGATGTTGAGATGGCAGAGCCACCAAAATAATAATAATAATAATAATAATAATAATAATAATAATAATAATAATAATAATATGATAGCATCCTTGGAGAGAGAACTTTGCATAAACAGGAAATACACATTTTCTGTAATCAGTCACTGAGACTTTTGGGTGTGTTTGTTTCCCCAACACAAAGTAGACCATCTAATACAGATGGTCAGTAGTCCATGGAATTGCATGGAACATCGAGATATCTATAGATGCATCTCTTAGAATGATACAGTTTATTTGCATCTTCCATTTTCTTTCTGATCTCAACTCACTTAGACCTTGAGAATTCTGAAAGAGAAAGTACAACAGTTGTTAAACTCTACAGGGATCATGGGAACAACTGGGCAGAAGTCAGCCCCCAGTTCAGTTGTGCCGTTACCCAGCCTAGAAAGGACTAAGGGCATTTGGAAAGTAATGAATATCCCCAGCAGATGGGAAGGTGCCATATATCACCCAGAAGTCGCTGTCCATTTGACACCTTAGGGTAATTTACAACCCCAGTAGCTCACCTTCTCCACCTTGGCACATGCTAATTTTACTTAATCGGGCTCTACAGGCTCTCAGAGCATTGGGAGATACAAGTTTACTCAATGACTCTTCACTCCCTATGCACCAATTTTACTTTAGGTGTGATTGGTAGCTTCATGTATTTATTATAGATGTGCATTTATTTTGTATACTGGACACACATTGTGATCACACATACACAATGTTTACAGATTATTTCCAGAACTTAAAATAAAATTGAAAGACAATAGGTGTTTCTACCTGAATTTACCTTTTGGTGGTATTATCTCTGCGAATATTTTGCCCTAATTGACAGGGACTTTTATTCCAGCTAAACCTCCAGCGAGATATTTCTCCTCTCCGCATATCCATTTTCTTCTCTGGAAAGTGAGGACTAGAGATAGTATTTGTAAAGAATCTAGCTCACTACTTGGCAATTGGTAGGTGTTTAATAAACAATAATTAACAATGATTATGTACTATACTTATTGTTTAAAATTGTTTTATATTTTAAACTTTATTGTTTAAAATTACTTTATGTTTAAAAAAATTTTAGTTCACCCTCACTATAGCTTTTTGAGGTAGGTTTTTATAGTCTCCATTTTGTAGCAGAAGCAAGTAAGGCTCAGAGAGGGAACTGTGACCTGTGCCAAGTCACAGACTAGGAAGTCACAGAGCTGGGGTCGAAAACTAGGTTCCTGACTCTAGTCCTGGTGCTATAAGTGGCAAGAGCTGGGAGGAAAACAGTCTGGGGTCAATAGCACAGTGCCTGGCAGAAAGTAGGAGTTCCACAAGTGGCCACTATTGTTGGGTTATAGGTATCAATGACCATCAGTGATGTCTCCAAGTTTATGTATTTCAGGGTGATTCACTAGGGACCCCTTGGCCTTATGCAAGTGACTTCTGTAAAAATAAAGCTGCTCTTTTGTTCAGACTATACTATGTAAACTGCTATAGATAATCAAAGCATTGGAACAGAAGAGGAACAAATTATTGAAAACTCTTCAGTTTATATACATGTATTATAGTTTGTGTAAAGTCACCCACTGGACTGGAGGGCCATTCTCTGTATACAAAAATGTTAGAACTAAAATGTGGCCCTTCTCTGGGATGTAATAGGAGAGCCAGAGGTTTATTCCTTGAAGTTAAGATACATCACATCTCACTGAAATGCCTCTGTTCACCCAAGATGCCAGAGAGCCAAGATGCTGGCTTAGCTCAGGATGGAGAATATTTGTGCATGTCAATATTTATCCTGTCCCAACACTCAAATTAGCTCCTCTAATAATCAAGCTGGAAAACACACCCTCCTTGTTACCTGCTCTTTCACATAAGCATTCTTCTAATATAGTTATTCATTGCAGTCAATGCCAAAGCAGAGGGATTTGAGCTTCCCATCCATTTGGCAAGGGACTTGGGAATAGGATCAAAGTTGGTTTTATTTCAATAGGGTCCCTAGTGAGCTGTTAATTACTTGGGTTTCAAATCAGATGGCATTTGAAATAGAATATTGAATTACACCTGTGTTTGGGGGTCAGTTTATCTTCTGATATGAAGGTAGATTTGTGGCAGGAAGGAACAGGAGGAAATGAAGTTAGTTTTCTTCCTGTGTTTGATGGGGAAGGTCTTTGTTGCTGAAATATTCCTCAGGGTTTTGCATACTGGGTTAAACCAATAGGGAAAATTATGTTTCAGGAACTTCGAGCAAGAGCAGACCTCCAATTATCCCTCAAAAAATGTAATCTTAGACTTGTTAATATGACATATGACTTGCATACTTATATATATTTGGTTTTGAGTACTTAAGATGATTTGAATACCAGTTTAGTGGTAAATTGAATTGTGGAACGAATGTTTCTGACCTCGGTATTCCAATATTTATCTCAAACATTTAGATTTTAATTTTATTAAAAATAAACATTTTGTTTGTTTGCTAATTTACACTTGTCAGAGGATTATTTTCTTTGAAATATTTTACTTACTCCTTCATTTATGAACATGCCCACCTCCATTCTTGCTGTTCTTTAAGTCCCCTTTCCTGTCTATTCCCTCTGTCTGCGGTGCTCATTTCCTAGCCCTGTGTGTCTTACCCCTCAGGTCTCAACTCCAATTTCACTTCCTCCCAAAGGCTGTACCTCCCCCACTGACTCTGCCTTATCACCCTATTATTCCTTCAAACCATTGATCGCAGTTGGCATATATCTTATGTATTTGTCATACACGCATGGACTTCTTGCCCCTGAGAACAGGTGGGGGCTTGGGTCGGTTGTCCCACCTACTCCCATATATTCAGTACTTAGCGCCACACCTGGCGCACTGAGAGCCGAACGTCTCCTGTTTATGTATAAATGAGCAAACAAATGGGCGACTGAGCAAACATGGCCGAATTCTCCTCTTCACAGAGCACTGCTGAAACCATCAGGAGAGTGTAATATTCAAGTTCAGTCCGTGTAACATAAAATATGATTTTATAAAACTGGACAGTAACTGAAAAACGGTAACAAAGCTGTGGGCTTAGATGCTACCGTTTTGACAATACCTTCCACTGAGCTGTTAATGCAATAAAACTGCTGTAGTGCCTCTCATGGCTTCACTCGGTGTGGACCTTCGTTTATACTTCCCGTGGGCCTCTCTGCGTGCCTCTTCTCTCTCTTATTTATATCCTGCTTTTTTTGGCCTTTATTTCTGTCTCACAAAAACTGCTGACAATTTTCTCATGGGTTAGCTAAGAAATAACACAAGCTCTCTTTCTTTTATCAAATTCATAATGACTATTACTAGTAGAACTGGTCACAACAAAATAAAACTGACAATGACTAACGGCTCACAGTAAAATTTGTTATTGATGGCAGAATTAAATTGTCTTGACAAAATTTAGACGTATAAAATCTGATCTGAGAAAAATGAACTTTGTGGAAATAAAGAAAACTCAAGATGGCAGAAGCCATAACTATTAAAATTAGATCTGGCTAAAAAAAAAAATCCAAAACAGCATCCCTGATTTAAAAAAAAATGTTTTTATAAAATTTCTAAGGAAAAGGATTGATGCTGACCAAATGATATCAGTGAAATTAAAATAATGACAAGATAAAAACATTTATATTATTTAACCAGGGAAGATACATCTGGGGGAACTTAGCCAATACATCTTAAAGTTCAGGAAAGGCGATTTACTGAAGAATGGACAGCTGTTCTCCTTTCCCACCAATAAAAAAGGAAGATCTGAGAATACAGCAGAGAGATGGGAAACACTTCCCGTCCCAAAGGGATAAGGGAGACTGGAATGCATTACCAGGAAGGCAGGGTGGTGAGGGAGAAGGGTGGGAGGGTAGAGTGTAGGGGTGTGTGTGTTTGTGTGTGTGTGGTGGGGGTTCTGAGGAGCCCTTTCTGAAGTTTCCGGGTGAAGGTGTAGTAGAGAGCTATCATTCTAAGGTGGTTTAAGTGCATTCCTTTCCGACTAAAGACACAAAGATGAATTAGGAGTTTTTTTCTCTCTGGATTACTCCTTTAGGCTCATATTTCTATGCTTCTTTGCTCTCCTATAAGAACGTGGAATTATGCTACAGTATTTGGAAAATGGAATGATAATGCCTTTTTGGGAAGTCATTTTATGTCTCAGTATTGAATGTTTTAGTTTTGTTTAAATGTTTTAAAAATTGTTGTGTTCTTATGACATAGGTTTTGTAGCACCAGTTTTCTTAGGAATTAGTTTTATGTACGTAAAATTCTATGAATAAAATGGTCATTGTGATGGCTATTAAGAATCATGGTTTTAAATTTAGAATAACAGAAGTTTTCATTCTGTAAGGGAAAGAATGATTCATTGTATAATACTGGTTTTATGAGAGAAAATAGGCGGCGTAGGCAAATAATCTGATGAGAGCCTCATATATGATAAAAGAAATATGCAGAAAATTATATGACTGATTGTGATTGTTCGGGCCACAAGTCTGTAATAAAGGGTTGTATCAAAAAGATGGAAAAGGAGACTGAATAGGAAGGAAGGACCCGTGGAATGCCCCAGAGAACAGGAAGGGACTCTAATCAAGATGGGAAAAGGCATTAGTGTGAATGGAAACAAGATGGTGGTTGTCAATAATAGGCAGAGGTTGACTTCCCTTGATGAATGCAAGAGTAAACTCTGACTTCTCTGCTCTTAGTGTGTGGGTATCACCTGAGAAGCAATAACCATAAGGAAGAGACAACGGCATCCAAAAGAAAGAAGCAAAGATATCTAGTAAGTGGAAGAATGCTATTGATTAAAGAGGACTTGAAAGGGAATATTGGTTGTTTCTATGACATAAGTTTATTGAAATCGTGAGGAATGCTAGGAGACTCAATATAACAATGAGTGCATCCCAAAATAACCTCTTAGAAAAGTAATAATAAACCATTAATGGTTGTGAATGATGTTGATGGGTAGTTGCTAGAGGTAAATAAACACACACACACGCATGCACAATTTGTTTTTTTATTTCCACATAATTCTGAGTTTCCTATAATGATTATTAATAAATGATTATTTTTATGTTTATCAAATAAAAGAGAGTAATGATGATAATTTTATATTTAAAGGCACAATTGAATATATTAGACTTTTTATTTGATAACATTGCTATTTGGACCTCAGGGTCATAGCCATGACCTCATCCATCTGGTAGGGATATGCTATTTCAGGCAAAGTATCAGTAATGCAGATGCAGACTTCTACATTGACAGTTTATGCTATGGCACCTCTTTTCTCCAGCAGTCTTTGAATAATTAGTGTTTGATCTGGAGGGGAAAAAATGACCTTAAACAAGATGTTTTAATACTGATGCTCTTATACTAATTATATGTCTAGCAGAGGCTGAGCTCATCAAGCTAGTTTTGTGCAACATTTGTAAAGTGGCTTTCTAAAAGGTTAGTTTATTATGGATGCCTAGACTACAAGTGAATTTCCAAGCTATTTATATGGGTCAGACTAAACTGCATTATCTGTAGTTCTTGCTGAATAGTTTTTTTCTTATCTTCATTTGTAAATTGTTTGAAGATAGTTTTTTTTTTTGCATATGAAAAACAATGTTGAGAAGTTGATCTTATATCAATAGGATTACAGTCTGTGAGCATTTTTGAAAACTAGCAACCGTATGTGAATTTCCTGTTGTCTTTTGAAACACTCCACTCTCTGGGAAATCTCAGACATAAAGGACAGAAAGTTTTACCATGAATTTTGTGCCTGAAACGCAAGAAGAGATGAATAGATATTTGCAGCATTAAAAAAGGACATAGGCATGCATTAAACCCTTTATGTCTTACTTTTTAATGATGCAATTGTGAATTATGTTCTTGTTGCATTTGTAATTAGAGGCTGAAGCAGATGGTGGAGACTTATTTCAAAGTGATGTGTCTATTAAAATAAGCCACACTGCCAAATGATTGTTCACTGTAACAGCATCTTTACGCCCCTAAAACACTCTGATTCTTTGTTGATGTGCAGTTGATTACCACAGCTGATTACATATGTGCACATATTTGCTTGAAAATGTATCAGGGATATTTGATATGTGCAATACTTTATTTTAAAGTGTGTGTTATCACAATTATAGATAATGAAGCTTTCAATGAATTATTCAGTCACACCATCTACAAAAGGGAATGCACTGATTTCCCTCTTCAATAAAATTAGGCATGAATCTTTCTAAACTATTGAGGTTAATTCATCCTACACAGTGGGAGAAGGCTTGAATGGAGAGTGGGGAGTTTTTGAGTATTAAAAGATCCTCTTATGCACATTTTTATAAAGAGCAATTTTGTTTAGGGTGAACTCAGTCCATGGGTGGTGGTGGAACCTCAGGGGAATGAAGGAGAAATAGGCACCGGGCCAAGAAAAAGTGAAATAATGTAGGTAGTCAAATTGGTAGTATGTATGAGAATACTTCAGGCTGTGATAACAAACAACACCTAAATCTCACTGGCTTACAGTAACAACGATTCATTTCTCTCTCTGGCTACATGTCTATCATGGATCACAAAAGGGACTCTGCTCATCACAGTCCATAAGGACCATGTCAGTGGAGACTGGATCTCAGCCTGGGTTTCCACAATTACCTCGATAATGGGAAAAGAATGTGGTCACTTAAATATAAGCTTTTAAAATTTTTTTCTGGAAGAGTCATATGATACATGCACTTTTTTAATTGGCCAGAGCATGTGACATGACTAACATTAAGCAGGCAGTGAAGTGCAATCCTACTATGTGCCGGAAATATTTAGTGAACCTCAGTCATGATGTTTCTGCAAGGCTGGGTACCCCTGAGATGGTTTCTCTACCTGGCTACTCTGGCTACTTCATTTGTATCATCCAGGTCCTGAAATATCATCAGATCGACTTTTAGAAAAGGGTGTATGTTACGTGGAGGTGCAGTTTAGCATTACTTTAAGAGGTATTAATGAGAAATAAGGATTCTGTGGTCAGTTTAGTGTGGGAATCTTTGGGTAAGTTTTTCAAATTTCTTTACTTCTCAGAGCTGTTAATATGTTAACGTGAGTATCTATGAGGCCAACACAGCACACAACCATTTCCCAATTCTGAAGAATCTTGTTTTGGGGGGAGCTTCTCATGGGATGATATTTTGTGGGAACACATTTTGGGTAATGCTGTTCAGGTCTCTATCATTGGTAGCTGGTTGTATGTTTGATCATCATTTAGCTTCTGGGTTGGTGCCAGGGGGGTGACATAGCCAGAGAGGACATGAAAGCCCTGTGCCACCTGCCCCTTCTTTGGTCTGTTCATCTCTTTCCTTTGACGGTTCCTGAGTTGTATCTTTTATAAATACAGCAGCAAACATAAGTAAAGTATTTTCCTCAGTTCTGTGAGCTGTTTTAACAAGTTACCAGAACCAAGGACGGGGCTGTGTTCAGGAGCTCAGGTAGTTTAGGACTTGTGACTGACATCTGAAGGGGCAGTCTTGTGGATATGAGGCCCCTTAAGTTGTGGGATCTGAGGCTAATCCCTGGCAGACAGTGCCAGTATTGAACTGAATTGTTGGACACCCAGTCAGTGTCTGGAAAATCAGCGAATTAGTCGTTGGTGTTGGGAAACACTGCAGAATTGGTGGTTATCATCTGGGAAGCGCAGAGAGCTTCCGCAGCTACCGCTTCTCCCTTAGGCCTCACCCTCTCCTTAGCCTAGAAAAAGGAGCATGTTTTTCATGGATGTGGTGGCAGAGGGGAAGTTTTGCCATAAGAAAATATAGGGATGGGCAAAAGTAGGTTTACAGTTGTAATACTAATTAATAATTAATAAACAATAATACAAGAATAAACTGTTTTGTGTACTCATAAATGTAAATCTACTTTGGCCCGACCTGTATGTGTTTAATCTGAAGACAAGAGTCAGCGTGAGAGAGCCGGGCCAAGACCGGCAGTTCTAGGGTGGGGAGAACTCTAGGCCATGATTCCACACCCAAGAGATGACTATAATCTTTTTCTGCCATTCAATAATTAATACCTATATTTATATCTGTATCTATATCTATATCTGTATCTGTATCTATACATAGAACATCTAGAATTGGGCACATGGTAAATATTATGAAAGTTTTTTCATTATTATTATTATTATTATTATTATTATTGTTACTATTATTATTATACTACTAGAATAATAACAACGACAAGAATAGTTAACAGTTTTGAATACTTTCTTAGTATTTCTAAGCTAGGTTTATGGATTATCTGATTTTTGTTCTTAAAATAACTTATGACACTTGGCTACTATAATTCCCATTTTATAGGTGAGGATGCTCAGATTCATTTAGGTTAACATAACTGTCCAAAGGTACACAGATTATAAAAATCAAAGCTACAATTAAACCTACAATTAGATGGACCCAGGCTGTTTGACTATGTTCTTAACTGCTGTAACAATTATTCCTTATGTTTGTTTGTGTTTTATGTTATTTAAAGCACTTATACATAGAGTATACCATGTCTTCCACACCAACATTACTAGTCAGAAGCCATGTTCTTCATTTTTAGAAATGAAGAAATTTACTCTCAAGGAGTTAGTTAAATCTTCTATTAAAAACAGGAAACGAGTTCTGGTCCACGATTTTCTGTCATATGTCTAGTTCGTTTCTTTTATTTTATCTAACTCTATTTCTTTTCTCTGATTTTCTTCTCCCATCTCCCCCCATGCTACAATCTGAATCTGGAGCATGTGAACACTCAGGAAATGATTTCTTGGGATAGTCACAAAAAAAATCCAGAGAAATATTAACATAAACTGAAAATGATGAATCTGCCACCTGAACCCAAAATAAAGTAATGCAAATCCCATTGCATTCCATTCAGTTTAATAAAAATTCATCCATTACATTCTGTGTCTCATGTCTTGGGGAGAGACAAAGAATGTCACACACACACGCACACACACACACACACCTCCCCCCCCACCATCAACAGCATCATAAGATCAAATGATCTAAGTGAAACAAACCCCATCAGATGAACATTACAGAGAGCTTGAACAGCCATGATCACTGATGCCATATTGTTCCTGTTCTCCTATATAACTTTCCCTTTATCGTTTTTTCCAAGAAATATACAGAGGGGAAGAGGGGGTTACAGGGAAATGTGCCTGGGGAAAGGGAACTAGAGATCACAGAGAAGTGTGAAAAGGATGGGCTGTTGACCCCAGTAAGCATGGCTCACTGAGTGGAATTTGAGTCTCTCTCACCTATGCAGGCCAAATGCTAGTGCACGCTAGAGGGAACAGCATGAAGTCTTAAGGGAATGACTTCACCACATTCTCCACATAGATGAAGAGCATCTTGAGTGTAACAGTGAGCAGCTGCTTTTCTGCTAAATGACACCTTGAAAGGGAGAGCCTTGGAATCCCAGCATTTGCCACCAGGGTTTAATGCAGGGCTAACTGACCGCTGTCACTGGTCCTGGGTCAGGAAAAGTGTGTGAGGAGCATGGCAGTACCAGGAGCACAGCAAACCTGACAGCGCTGGTTTTTCTGGGTTGCATCCTTTCACCTGAATAATGAAGTTGTTCTTTTGTAATTGACCGAATTCCTAAACACTGAAGAATTACTTTACAAATGCTGTGCCTGGGGTCACAAGCCATCAGGTGATTTTGGAGACAGCCTTTGTTTGAGTTGATCAGTGGTTGTATAAATTGGTTTTGAGTGCCTAATTTCATATGCATGTGTTCTCCAGGTAGCTTCTTTGTACAGGCAATACTTGGTGTGAGTCCATGGCTCTCTAGAAGTTTGTGACGGTTTCCTGGCCAGGGTGGGGAGGGTATCCATAGGAGGGTTCTTTCACAATATTTACTAGAATAACAATAAAACTATTTATATTCTTGGAAGAAATGCATAGCTTTAGATAGTAAAAGGCATCCGTGCCTTCATGAACCGGAACAGTCAAAGCATTTGGGGGTGGTGATGTTTTTGTAAGACTGAGGTAGCTTTCAGCCAGCCTGGATTCTCTGTCAGTGGTCATTGTATTTTCCCTGGAGATGATGTGTCAGGGTGGCTTCTCACTAATAGGAAAAAGGTAGCAGAATACCACTGAATATACACAAATCTGAAGACCTTAATTTTAACTCTGACTTTGTCTGTAATAGTATGTCACCTAGTAAAAATGGCTGAATATCTCTGATTTTGGCTCCTCATCTGGAAATGTAGGGGGTGGTGAAATGACCTTCAATGCCCTGTCTTAGTTTTACAATTCTGTGATGCCAGGAATGTGAAAAGTCACTGAGCTCACTTTGGAAATTGCTTCATGCCAATTAATCTCTTTCCTCCCTTTGTGGAAAAAGATCAGAAAAAATGGTTTCATGTTATAAGGCACAAATTTGTTTCCTTGGAACCTCCCCTCCACTGCTTTACAAAAACCAAGTGGCTTAAATCCATTTGTGTTTGAGACAAGTGCTAAAAAACAATTAACTTCCATAAAGTGAACTCTTGAAATTGAGGTTCCTGTATGAGTAACCTATTTGGTAACTTATTACCAAAAGCCCGGGGAGCAGGAAGAGGAGGTGTGTTTGAGAACCTTGTTCAGTTTTGTAATGCTTTTCAAAGCTTTCCCTACCGGGAAATGGCTTTGATCAGCACAAAGAAGGACCTGTTTGGGCTATTCTTATATTGGGAAGCCCCCAATGGTATTCTAGCATCTTTGAGAATGAGAGCTGCTAGCGGGGCACACAACCTCTGCATTATCCTTGCTGACAGCAGCCAACCCCGCCAACCCCACGCCCCACTCCTACTCCCTCCCTATCATCAGCCTGTGGTTATTTCCCATTCATCGAAGCTCTGAACTTGATTCTAGTGGTCCCCTCGGCTGGCTCTGGTCTACTCTCAGACAGTCTCAAGCCTCTTTGGCATTTGGTTAATTTTGATGGGGTGCCAGAAATTCATTCCAAGAGACTGACACACTTTCGAAGACGCTGGGTCAGCGACACAGAGTAAACAAATCTATGAGTGCTTCATTCACTCATTTTAGAGCCCTACTCGCCATTTACTGGGCTTATTGGGCTTTATTGTCCAGACGACCATGGCTTCTAATGCTGAAAGAATGAGAGGCATTAGAAAGGATTTCTTTGTTCTTGATATTTAATGATCACATGGTCTTGATTTTTTGAAATGCTCCAATTAATATAATTTTATTCTTGTGTAGAAAGATGAGTTGCTTAATACAAAATAAAGAGGACTTAATTTTCTATCGTTAGGATACTTCTCACATTAATTTACCAGTAGGCCAAATTCCCCTGTCAGACTGTGCCACTGCATTCTGATTTCAGATTTTGGGGTTTCTGTGATGCTCAGACTATGTCCCAGTTGTACAGAAAGAAGATTCAAGTGAAGTTAAAAAAAAAAATCAGGAAGTGATGTGGTATAACATGGTTTACATATTTCCATAAGAATTAAAGCAAGAACAACAACAGCAAAAACTCAGCCACTTGGGTTTACTTCTCACCTGTGGATTCGTGGCTGAAATTAGATGATGAGTTTGATTGTGTGTGGACCTTGGTATTCATTGGATTAGCCCGTTTCTGTGGGTTCCTGATCTGTGCACTTGGCCCAGACGCACAGGCAGGGCGTTTCTAGGTTTCAGGACAGGAGACTGAGGAAGTTTAGAGAATAGTAAAGAGGCCTTGGTTGGGGGTGTGTTTAAGCGGGAGACCCCATGAGGAGGCACACAATAATCACTGATAAAGACACAGTAAAATGACACTACTCTACCAGTGTCAGATGAAGGGGCAGCCACTCAGGGGAGCTGGTTAGAGTTACTGTAGTAGAGTGTGGTAGAAACTTCTGTACAGTTTTCTTTGTGAAGGTGAACTTGAAGCAGACTTTAGAAGAAGAAAGGCTGACTAGCAGAGCCCCGGGTGGGGGCTGGTCCAGGGAAGAAGGGGTAAGTACAGGCAGGAGCAACCAGTTTGGAGTAGAGAACGTGAACTTGGGTTCTGGAGGATGTGAGGGCATCAAGGAAGATTTGGAAGGGCGGAGGAAAACAACGAAATCCTGAGGAGCCAAAATTTAAGGTCAAGTTAAAAACTGGCTCACTTACTTCCTTGGCTGATAAAATGGAGATAGAGTGGGGAAGATGGGCAGAATATCTCCTAGCCCTGAGGCAAATCAGACAAACCTGATAAAATTGGACTCAAATTAGTGCTTTCCTTTTGCTTGCTTCTTAGTTATAAGGTCCTACTCTCTGATACTAAAATCCTAATTCCCCTTTTCTTTCCTCTCTTCCTTTACTAAACCCTCTTTAGAGATTAGAACCTGTAGTCAGAGGTCGGGCCTCACAAGGTGGATCCTGTGGCCAGTCAGGAGTAGTGGCAGTGAATTCTCCCCACGCTTTCATCTCAGTGTGAGGACTATCAGACTCGGTGGTCAGATGAGCCTGAAGCCGGCCGCCTGTTCCCAGGGGAACATCCACCTGCGTTGACTTGCTTGGGAAGACTTCCTCCTGGGCCAACACCCTGGTTCCCATACCTGAACCCAGTCATCAGACCCTCCCCAAAAGGGTGTGTTTCACTTGTACTGACACATGGAATGTGTTCTCGTCCTTTTGAGTAAACAGTCCTGCACAGTAGAAGGTGAGGCCAAATCTGAAACAAAAGCCTGGGATTATGTTGTTTCTCTAGCACCTGCCTCCCCGGGGTGAGCTCACTGCATTTAATGACACCCTTCCAGTCCAGCCTGACCCCACTTTCTTCCGAATACTGGGTGGTGCTTAACATTCTCTGCTTGGATGTAGCTGGAGACTCACCTCTTTCCGTACCAGTTAAAATCAGATGGTATCCCTTTAAGATCCCCAGATAAAACGGGTAGATCTGTCAGCTGTTAACCTGTATTCAATGGATGCATGATTTTCATTTCTAATTAGACCTGTTTGCTCAAGAAGTACAAATAAAACCAAAGGGGGGCTTCCTCATGCTGTTGGAGGCAGTGGCAAGGTAGCCTCTATTTCTACCTGATAGTCTTAACATTCAAATTATAAATGTGAATTACTTTTCTGTCTGACTCCTCTGGTGCAGGTTATTGTTATGCTAATCCAGGTGTAGTCTTCCCAGACCCTATAAGTATATAAGTCTTGTGTTCTTTTGAGCAAATTGGACGGTTAATCCTTTAATCAGTTATTGAGAGTTTGCTACAAGCACAGAGCAAAGGCCAGACCTCTAAGCTCAGCCCTTTGAAGGTCATCATTGTTACGCATTTGGCGTTTCTCCTTTGTTTTCCCTTTTTTCTTCTATTAAATAAGAAAGTTGGCCTAATCCTAGAGCAAGCACTTTTCTTTAAAGTGAAAAGATGGAACTATGGGAGGAGAAAGAGGTCTAATGATTCAAATAATAGGCAATGTGCCGTTGGGAGCTGTCTCTCCCTCCCTCTTTCTGCCCTCCCGGCTCCCTTCTTAGGTATTTTCTGAGACCTGAAATATGTCTCCAGCCGGCTGGCTGTATTTGTCCTTTGGCTTTTCGGTTTTCTTAACTACATATTTATTTATATTCTGTGGATAACCTTTTTTTTAGCATAAGAAAGCTGTTTTTCCTTCATCTGTCCCTGAAAAAATTAGTGGAATCTCCATCAACTGCTCAGAAATAATAGGTTAAACTCAAACACATTATCATCCATTGACAGCTGTTTCTGCCTGTAATGGGAGAGAAGGTTTAAACTCATAGGAATGGTTAACACTGACAATAGAAGTACAATCACGGTATCTGCCATCAACTCCTCTTTGCGTGGAGGGCCTGGCTTGAACCCTGTCTTACCTAGGCGGACATGGACCTATGTTTATGAGGACTCTCCATCTTTCTGATACTCCAGATGACCAAAGCACATACTTTTATAGGACCTCTTCTACCCACTCAATAGAACCGAGAGAGAACCTTTTGGGAGGTGCTTATGTAGCAAAGCCGCATGTGGAAATGATGTCAAGGGGGTGCAATTGCCAATAACCACCTAAACAAATGAAAACAAGGTGCAGAAATAAGAAGGAGTGATAGAAATTGTGATCCTGACCTCAAAGCAGAAAGCATTCTCCGTAAACCTTCTCCCATGGAGTAGGGTCAGGATCTAAATCTGAATCTAAAGCGCCTGTGGAAGTCACAGAAAGATGATGCTTTAAAGCTCTGTGGTCTCAAGGGCTTGTAATTTTTCTTCTTTTAAAAGTTATCTAAAATCTCTGTTGAAAATCTAAATTGCCATGGATGGTGTTCTTCCAGTGACTCTTGCCACTCATTCTGGGCCAGCTGGTGTGATAATAGCCCTTCCTTTCCAGAACCAACGTTGAGTAGATAATGTTGTAAGTGTGGGGCTTCACAATTGTATAACCGATGAAGATTGCTGAGAAAACAAAAATAGCAGTTCCCGTATTGAAAAAATTCAGTCAATTCTTTTGAGAATAAGACCCCTAATGATGGTGATAATGTTGGTTACCAGTTAGTGAGGATTCACTGCCTTTGCTAGTGCCAACTGGGCATTACTGTCTGTCATTCTACAGAGGACAACAGTGAGGCTTACCCTCAAGCTCATAATAGCAGAGTGGGGATTCACGTCTAGATCTGTCAGCCACAGTGACCGGTTTGGAGGTGAGCACATGACCCCAGCCAGGCCAATGATAGTTTTTAGAAATAATTGCAGGACTCTGGGAATCCTGAAAAGTTAATGTAAGCATGAATATTTTGTGATCAACTCCTAAAGGGAACATGTCTAAGAATGAAGCCATAGCAGAGGAAAGCACAAATAATGGAGAAAATGAGGACATGATTCCAGCACCTGCATATATTATAGTTATGTCTGAAGCCAACTATCCTGGGATTACTTAGCTACATGAAACAATATATTCTTTTTCTTTTTCTTTTTTGGTTTAAGTCTCTTTGATGGAAAAGGTAGTCAGTCTCATGCAGTCCTATGCAGGCAGTCTTTCCACTGCCACTTGGCTATATAAGAATGAGCCTTTGGCCTGGAACATTTCCTTGCCAAGAGTAGAGTTCTTGCAGCCTGTACTGGGTTCATCACCTTGTGTGGGAATATCTTTCTTTTTCATATTTAATGGGGGCTCCTTTGTTCTCCTTAAGTGTGGACATCATATGGCACCTGGCCAACCCTACTAATATATCTGTCCTCTTCAGGAAGGGGACTGGATCTATCTAGAAGGTCACATGCAGGCCCACCGCCCTGCCTCTTCTGCTGAGTGGGACCTGCTAGCCATGGGGGACTGAGGCCCACCACTGGAGCTGATCTTTCCCTTCCCTGTGTGAGTGAAGTGCTAGTCCGTCCAGTGCTTAACTGAGTTGTGCTTTCCTGGCCACTCTGATACCCAGATGCACTGCACAAAAGTGTTTGGGCTTGTGCTCCTGGTAATAGGCAACAGGTGTCATTTGCTTGATACTCTTTGAAATAGTTTTCTGTCTTGGAACTTAAAACTGAAAGGCTCTTGACAATTCTGTCTCCATTGCCAAACTTTCTCTGAGTCCCCCAGGTAAATCTAGTCATTTCTCCTGTCGTCCCCTCACACCTGAATCCATCACTGTTATTGTATCATCACAATGAATGGTGGTTCCTTTGTACACATATGCCCTTCACTAGGCTGCAAAATCCTGCAGAGCAGAGATAATGCCTCTGTACCTATGTGTGTGTGTGTGTGTGTGTGTGTGTGTGTGTGTGCATGTGTGTGTGTGTTTAATTCTGGCCTCTAGATCCTGACTCCAAAAATTCAAGAGTCTTTATGACTTAAACAGAAAATTCTTTAGGTAGCTTTATGTATCAAGTTCTCTAACCTTTCCTCAATACATTATAATAACCCCTTCCAGGCTCCAGGCTTTGAGAAGCAAAATGTTGGGTATATGTTAGTTCTCTCCTGGAAGATGTCAAGTCAGAGCATTCAGATAAATCTCTGACTTGTTAGGTGTGGAAGATGTGTTTTTCAAGAGCTAATCTCAAATTCTAATTTTATTCCAACAGAGATTAACTTGATAAATTAAAATTTAAGGCACAGAGAGCCATTGTTTTCTCAGTCAACCTACAAGTACTTGTTGAACACTGAATTGAGCCTCGGTTTTGCCTACCTGTAATTACGAACAGAAGAAATACGGGACCAGTTCATTGGCAGTAATATTAGCTGCTGATTTTAGGAGTGCTACGCAAGGCATACCCCCAAATAGCTTTCCTTTTCCTCATTGCTTTAACAGCTTTTTTCTTGACAACGTGAAACAAGGGGAGCTTCTGGAGCTCATCATCTGTTCACACCTTGACATAAAGGAGTTCAGTGTGCTTTCCTTTCTCTTTTCTAAAGAGATCCACAAAATAAGGGAATGGGGATTTTGCTCTAGTGGCCCAGCCAATCCTTGAGCAAGGGATATTAATTCTAGGGGAAAGCAGGGGGATCCCTGTAGCGCAGAGTTCTTGCTAGATTTCCTTAAGAGGATGCTGTGTACCCAGCCACACTACTCAGTAAAAATGCCATGTGTTCCCGGGGAGCCAAATTGCTCCCAGTTGAGACTGTTTGGCTTAGGCCTTCCAAACACCTGTTGATTTTATTCTCTCTTGGTCAGACCAGAGTAGACTCAGGCCACTGCGATTAAAGGCCTATTGGTTTGTTCCTACATGGAGGTTCTCTTCCACTCGCCCCACTTTTCTCTAGAAAAATCCACTTGGGTCTCATTTTACCTGCACTGTCCACTCTCCCATGATAGGAGAAGGGTGTTATCTCCTGAAAACACAGTAGGTTACCCTAGGTGGAGGGCAGGATGACCCCTTGATGCCCACTACTCTAGCCGTTAGCTGGGGTCACTAAGAGTGTGACAACCAGACAGGATCACCTCAAACTACAATTTCCCCAGGCAAGGGAAACCTGTTTTTCCCAGAAATGTATGCCCTCTTCCTCACCCTGTATTTCTGCAAATCCCCAGAACTTCCATCTTTCCTCTGGGGTCCTATGATCACGTGCACTTTCTCCAGGCTAAACAGACATTTGTTTCTGAAGCTTTTTCAGAGCATACAGGGAAACGGCTCATATAACAAATCCCACCTCCCCAAAACCTGAAACTCATAAATTAGAGGCATCTCTTCCCCAAACTGCCTTTCAGCATTTCTACCACTCGCTGGGCTAAGGACTGCTGGGTGTGCTTTCTCTTAGGACCTTTGCCCACACTCTGTTATTCTTGACTCTCTCCCAGATCTCGATCTGAAAGAGATTGTTTTTGTTTTTCTATGTTGCTTTTAAGTAGCAGTTCTCAAAGTGTGGTCTTGGGAACACCCTAATCCCTCAGACCCCTTCATGGGGTCTTTAAGGTCAAAACTATATAATAATAATACTACTAAGTGAATACTTACCCTTTCACTCATACTCTCACAAGAGTCGTCGGCAGCCGTCCGTCTCGAGAGACGATGGTGTAGCTTCTTAAGAGTCTATCTGCACCGCTGAGAATGGTTGTGCAGTCCGACTCGGGAGTGACATGGTATCTGTCTCCTCCCGTGTTGAATTGACATCTTGCGATGACGCTGGAGTGTCCTCTCCAGTGAAGCTGAAGCTACAGAGCCTGGGCAGGGTGATATGGAGGGTCTGCTGTTGCCCATGCAGCAGACCCCCCCTCTCTTCGCAGCTGAAGGGTCCAAGGGAAAGACGGAGTCAGTACAGCTTGGCTTCAGGTGCGCCGCAGGAGTTGCCGGTGTTGACTACAACGTCAAACCGCCTTAGGGACTCCGGCTCCGGATTTTCTGTCGGGGTTTACTCCCTTAGCCTTTCCCCTGAAGAGGTATGCCGCAAGGCAGCGGAGGTTTTTTGGAATCAGAGTTTTCCTTCTCTGATGTGCCCTGACTGGAAGATCGAACCAGCGACACTTAGCTCGCAGGCCGACGCTCAATCCACTGAGCCAAACTAGCCAGGGTTTCTCACAAGAGTACAGTGGAGTATTCCAGAGGCTACCTGTTCTGTGATGACATTCTATAATGGAATGTGTCCACATTCACTTGAACCAGTATTTTCTAAATGACCAATGCATGGTGCTACAAAATCATGCATAAATGAAAGAGCTATTCAAAGTGTAGGATATTTCAAAAAGTGAGTTTATTTATATAATTTTAGATGCTTCATTGCAACTGGCCTTAAAGAAACTACCATTTTCACAGTTTTAGTGTTGCATCAAAGAAAATGAGCCACACTTTTCTGAAAAGACTAATAAAGTAATTATTCCTTTTCCAACTACACATCTGTGTGATGCTAGATTTTCTTCATCTTCTTTAATGAAAACAACATATCATGACTGATCATACACGGAAGCAGATATTGAGAATCCAGCTGGTTCTGTTAAGGCAGATAAGACAGAGCTTTGCAAAAATGTAAAATAATGACACTTTTCTCCCTAAATTATTTGTTTTGGAAAAGATATTTTTCATAAAAATGTTATAAAATGTATTATTGGTTTATTGTTATTTTTAAATGGGTTAGTTTATAAATATTTAAGGGTGTTTTCAGTTTTAATTTCTAATATAGCAGTTACAAAAACAAATACTCTTTGAGGTCCTCAATAATTTTAAAAAATATAAAGGGGTCCCGAGGCCACACTTTTGAGAGCTGCTACTTCACAACAACGTATCTCTTCGGCTCCTAGCCCGAATCTGCCATACAAATGAATAAAGTTGCTTAAGTATTGTCTAAATTCCAGCCACCTTAAAGTGTTTTACATGAAACTTAATTATTGTTAACCTTGGGAAGTAAGTATAATTATTATTAACATTTATAGTCAAGGAGGGGTTTTGAAACTTGCCCAGATTCACACAGGAAGTAGTAAAGAAAAACTTTAAATTTAGGTGTCTGACTCCAGAAGTCTCACTCTTAACTTTACAATCCAGCTCAGCTGGGAGGGAAAAAAAAAAAAAATTAACCCAGAAAATAAATTCTTTTTTTATGAACATAATCAACTTTCCTTAGCGAGCAGCGAGTGTTACAGGTTTACTTTGCACACGTTGTTGCTGTGGTTAGATTCCTTTCGCAGCCCACTCAGTCCATCTCCGGGAGGTGACGCTGAGCGCACCGCCTCCAGGGCCGCCGCCTGGGAAATCAAGTTGCCAAATGTTCCCTCCTTGGTCCTCAACCCGCAGGCACGCACGGGTTTTGTTTCCCACTTGCAGGGGCGGCCTTCCTCTGTGCTTCTTTCTCAGCGCTTCTCAGTCTCCAGCTCTCTTCCGAGTGTGTATTTCTGGGCTCTCTAGGGGATGCTGCGCTCTCAGTCAGTGGCTGAGCCTGAATAAGCACCCGGAGCGCAGAGGGTTTGATCCGGGGCGCTTTTGGCAGCAAAGCCACGCTCAGAGGGAGGGACTCCGGACGCGGAACACATCACAGCCCCCACATGCCGGCAGGAGGCGCTCTGCTCGGGGACCTTCCAGAGGCCGGAGTCACGCACACGTGGGGTGCAGCGGTCACCGTTCACAACTGTTTTGAGCTGTGAAGATGAAGGTTCAGATGCACTTCACTGCGGGGTGGGGCGGGGGCGTGTTTCGGTTTGTGTGATGGAAATCAGTATTTCAAGAAGCACCATCTGGAAAATTCTCTCATAATATGAATACTGTAAATATTTATTTAAGCTTCCTCCACCCCCTGCTGCCATTTCAGAAGCAAGAAAAGTGTTCAAGAGGCCAGATTTTTATACATGGTATTCATCAAGAATACTATGGGCAGGGAAAGTGTAAACATTCCTGCCTTGCTATTTAACTCTTGGTAGAAATTACTTCTTTATGACTGAGATGATGTTTCAGATTAGAAATGGACCGTTATGGCACTTAATTAATTTGCCCAAAATCACACAATTAGTAAATGGCTTTGGAATCAGACAGAACTTGGTTTAAATCTCAACCCTGATGGCACTTATTTGTGCAATTTTAGCATCTGGCTTCATGTCTCCAAGCCTTGATTTCTCTATCTGTAATATGAGGATAGGGTTGTTGTGATGATTAAGTAAAATAAGGAATATCAAGTTTTGAGCAGAGTATCTGGTGCATAACATGGGCTCAATAAACTCAGCTATAATGATAATTATACTGTTCCTTAGATTTTTGTTTTATAGCTTTTATCTGTTTTCATTACCATTTTCTTGCTTGCTGACACCAATAGACTGTAAGCTATCTGTGTTCAGTCACTGCCTAGCACCATACTTGACAGTTGGGGTATTAAATAAGTATTGGATGAATGAATGAATGAACAAATGAATAATTGATGAGATCGCGACACAGGGTATTTTCATTAATCAGTGAACTTCTAAACTGAAGTGCTGAGAAAACTTGTTGACAGTATCTGAGACTCAGCAATAACTACTAAGTGCAGTTGTTACCAAGCAAAGGGGGGGGGGGGGCTCGTTCATGCGGCGCCTTGGTGTAAGACCCAACATTAGTGTTAAGAAAAACAGGTCTTTATTTACAGTATTCCAACCTTGGGGGTGCTGGGAGCAATCCTGCTCAGAGCCCTGTTTTTCCCGGAGACCCAGCACTTCTCTTGCTCCCCAAACGGCTATAAACCCAAACGAAACCCAATAGTTCCTCACCCCTTATCTGTCAGCTCTCTCCTGCAGGATCTTGGGTATGATGTCATCAGCCTCTGTATAATAGTCCAGGAAAGCATGTGTGTGCTGTGTTACACTGGATCATGGTGAAGTCCAGGAAGGGCACAAGTCCTAAGAGAGTGTCCTCTCCATATGTCCCGTGTTCTAAGAGTCCAGATAGAGTCCGGGTCTGCAAGGCAGAGTCCTCAGTGGCTTCAGAGTCAGCTGAAGCTGGCGCGATCAAAGCAGCAGCCTGCCTGCTTTCTTACTAGCCCAGACCGCGTGGCCGAATACTGACTACGCACTGCACAGCTGCGTCATCACGGCTTTCTCTCTTACACACTAGACCGTGTAGCCTACTCCCATCTGCACCCTTTCAGAATGCAGGGCTTCTTCTTTCACACCAGACTTCAGGGTGGACTGCAGGGTCCCTCTGCAGTCTTTAGTCTTTCAAACTGCATAGCTCAGCCCCAAATGGCTGCCGCTTTATTTTTAAACCCTGACGGTGGCCTGTGACATAGTAAGTGTGGTGACCAGTCCTGGCGAGTCCTCCGCCATCATTCTATGATCAAAGCCCCTCCCATTTCTTTGGCATGCGGAGCAGCCATAGCCATTTGTATAACTAAGAAATTAGCTACCAGCCATAGATATGCAAATACATCTCTCAGGAAAATGGCTGTGTTCCACTGAGTCCCATCCCCCAAATTCTGAGGCTTCTGTGACAAACTAGGCTGAAGAAGGTCATTGGGCAGGAAGGAAGCCAGAGGGCTGAGTCCCTGACTGACCAACATGGGGACCCATTCACAAGTGACTGACTATGATCATTGCTGGAAGTTTAGTAAAACTGTCTATATGTAGGTAACTTTTATAGTGGGTGGTTTGCAGCGACTGGGAAATTTCTTCCATCCTCCAATTTGCCTGTTTCTGTCATTAGAGAATGATTCCTTTGACTTATAAAAGGAGAAAGAGAGAGAGAGAGAGAGAGAGAGAGAGAGAGAGAGAGAGAGAGAGAGAGAGAGAGAGAGAGAGAGAGAGAGAGAGAGAGAGAACCAAACATGTATTTCTTGCTCTTCAACCACATTGGGAGGGCACATATGAGCATGGGGTGGCCCTCTATCATTAACTCATTCAGGGACCCAGGTCAGTGGAGATTTGCCCAGTCACCCTGGGGGTTATCTTCCTTCCAGCTGGCTGAATGGGGGAGAGAGCAAGAAGAGCTGTGTGGGAGGTATTCATGGGTCAGCCTTGCTGTAGCATGTATCAGTTTTGTCTCTGTTGCATTGGTTGGAACTCAGTCATATGGCCACAGCCATCTGCAAAAAAAAAAAAATTGGGAAATGGTGTGCCTGGTTGAGCAACTCCTTTCCTTCCACTCACGACTGCGTGATATAGGTAAAAGAACCTCAATATTTGGCAGACTGTAAACTCTCTTGGCCACATGCTTGATAGGGGCAATACCTCCGGGCAGCATGGTTTATGGTAAATTAGTTTGTCTCCAGCAGATGTAGGGCATCCTCAATAGGAAGGCTAAATTGCAAAAAAAGTTGGGGAGAGAGGTTCTTCACTACCAAAGCTGAGTGGTGCAGGCTGTGGGATAGGTAGCAGTGCAAACCCATGGTCCTAGTAAGGTCCTAGACTCCTGGGAAGGAGGAGTAGGGCTTTAGAAGGGGACAGGAGAAATGTAAGAAAGAAACAAAAAGGCTCTTCGAAGTCACAGTTTTGCAGAGAATAAGAAATGCTGCCCTGCAGAGAAGCAAAATGATGCTTGTGGGCGGCCTTTGCAGTAAAGCACTTACAAGCCTTTTGGGGGCTCCACTCAGGTGCCACAAAACTGGAGAATGGGGACATGCTCCACCCCTTCACTGCTTTTCCTTCTCCAAGCAGGCGAGTCAGGCTCATTATGTCTCTAGGTGGATTTTATAGTTCTGGATAGGAGCCTAAAAGTTGCATGTGGTTTTCAAATACTTATTTTATCACACTCCACGATTACGTCCATTATGTGTGGCTAACATTTGAGTCTTTTCAGATTTAGTAGGGATATAAAAGGTTTAAATAAACCCAATATCAGATGTGTCTGGGATTCCATTTCTTGCGTGCACACTGTAAATAAACGCCGGTGAAAAATATTTGAGTTCCAAATTCTGCCACCTCAAATCCTGCAAATATGCACATTAAAGCCCCATAATCCCATAAAAGCCTTTTTACTTGTAAATAACACTATCTTGTTTTCCATCTCAAATTTCTTCTCCTGTAATTACACAATATTTGGTTTCCCCTTTTTAGGCAATTCAAATTAAAACTTATTTCATTTCATAATTACAAACATTCATTTTGAGTAAAGACTAATCTGACGGGAATTTGGTTCCAGTGATATTATAACCCAGACTTGTAATAGCAAAGCAATCCATCTCCTGACTAATGTCTTGGAATCTTTTAAGGCTCTACTCCAGCTAAACATTTGCATTTGGAAAGTTTTATCCTTTTCCCTGAAATAATAATGCTTCATTAAGAGAACTGTGTGATTTGATTTTTGTTAAAAAATGATTTAAATCAAAGACTTCAAGATATAAAGAATTTAAAGGGTGAGCCATTTCACCCTCTTAGTTTTGGGTTATTTTATAAGTCTCGTGAGTTTTGGAGCAGAAGGTTGCTTGCAAAATGTTCATTATTAAGTTCATTTTCAACCTTTTCCTGAAAAAGGAGAAAGAAAATATTCTTTGTCTGGGTATCATGATAGGTGGTAATTTTGAAATAATTAGATAAAGTGTATGTTATTACTATTCTGAGTATGGATAAAGGGAAAAAAGCGTGCTGACTGGACATTTAGGAATGAATAGCTAATATCTAGAGAAACAGTGTTTATTAACTAAAGAACACATTGAGAAAATGCCAAATGGAGTGCTTGCGGGGTGATTACTGTTTACTCATTGCAATGTAAGAATCATTCCAAAACATAGTGATTTAAAACAATGGCTTATTGTGATCTCACAGTTCCGAGGGTTGATGGGCCCAGCTGGGCAATTGTTGCTTGTTGTAGACCCTCGTTTGGTTGCCCTCAGATGTGGCGAAGGCTGGAGGCATCTGAAGCCTCTTGGGCAGGAACACCTAGGGACGGGTTGGCTCTCTCTCTCCAGCAGCCTCAACACGTGGCCACCTTGGGCTTTTTCACAGCTTGGTAGTCTCAGGGTAGTCATACTTCTCATAAGGCAGCCGATCTCCTCCAATGTGAGTCTCCCAGAGACCAAGGCAGAGGCGGCAAAACTTTTTCTAATTTGTCTTTCAAAGTCCTGCAGGGTCAGCTCTGTCTCATTCTGTTGGTTGTAAGTGAGTCACAGGGACAGTCTAGGTTCATCGGGAGGTGATTACCCAAGATTGGGGATAGAGGGAGGTGTGGTTCATCAGGGGGCCCATGCTGAAAACTGCCTGCCACTATCAGCAAGTCATCAGTTTGCCTACCCAGATCATTTTGATGGGCGAAATTATCACACCAAATCAGTGGGTGTTTGTCTTCTGAAGGATTGGGTTAGGTAAGAGCTGGGAGGGAAGGGAACTGAAAGAGGCTCTTTTGTTATGACAGCCTCAGGCTGTTGCCTGTGTATGGGCAGTATTTTGGCTTACCTGTATTACCCCTGCAGTTTGATTTAGGCCGAGGGCAGGAGGAGAGAAATACTAAGTGCCCACTCTGTGCCCGGTTCTATGCCACACACTTTAAACATTTCACATCATTGGTGCAAGGCAATTAGTGCAGTAGTCACATTCAAATCCTCAGTGGCTTTGACACTCACAAGCCATGGGACTTGAATAAGTTACTTAATGTCACTGGGCCCCAGTTTTCTCATATGTAACATGTTTGAGGGGCATTTGTTCATGGAGAGAAACACTCAGGTCTCTTTGTACTTGTTTAGTGCCCAATTTATTAATCTTATGAATTTATTAAACAATTAATATTAAAAAAATAAAAGCTTAACTTTAAAAAATATACCATTTATACAATAAATAAATAAAAACATTAATTTAGCAAATGAAATTTCAGAAAACATGTAAATAGTAATTAGTGGTTAAGTCTAAGATTTCTAATTATTTAATTAAAGTTATGTCTAATCATATTCTTGTAAATGTTTTAAAAATTTTAGAAAGCGGGCAACACTCATACAATACTGATATGTTTACATCAGTATTGTGTTTACGGTACTAATCAGGACCCTTAAACCAAAATCTGGTATAAAAATGGTAACATGCCTATTTATTTCTTCATTTTCTTTATTTTTATTCTGTTTATTTTTTTCCTGGCAGAATGATTTGGGGCATTTACTCACCTGGAGATTCAGAGTATCCTTCTCTGACCTATTCAGGTTGTAGATACAATTGATCTCTCTTTGCCCTCTTGTCCCGTGCCCTAATCAGAGTGCCTAATTCCCTACCTTTGCTTTATTTTTCTGCATAGCACTTTTCATCAACTACAATTTTACTTATTTACTTGTTTAATGTCTCTCTACCCATGTAAGAATGTAAGCTGTATGTGGGCAGATATTTTTTTTTGTCTCCTTGTTCACTGCTGTATCCTCAGTGTCCAGAATAGTACCTGGCACATGGGAGTGGCTCGCAAGGATTTATTGAATAAACAGATGATGAATTCTGGACCAGGATATTAGTTAGCCCATGAGATTCAGGTGTCTCTTCTGTTGGGTAGGCTCTAATCTAAGCTGTTATTTATGGGGAACTGTTCAAATTATTGACTTTGACCAAGGTAATAGTTTTTATTTTTCTTAATCAAGCATGCCTTTTGAATGACACTGATTTACATCCTATCTTTACAGAACCTGGTAAGTACATTTTAGAGTAGCTTACTCTGAACTGTGGCCCAGCGTATGCCAGCCACATCTAAAGCTTTGGGTCAGTTTGGTGCCTTGAAATTGCAAGTTTCTTTCAAATTGCCCATTATGACCTACAATATTAAAACCTGCACCACAGGGTTTAAAAGATTAAGTGGAATAATCCCAAAGAGGGGAATAGAAGAGTGCCTGGCACATGTTAAACTCTCAATATTATTACTTTTATCAGTAAAGCTATTTTCAGTTATTATCCTTCCTAAAAAGAGAACCACTGCTTTCTCCATAGGTGTTTAAGAGGAATTCCTTTGTCCCAGTCTCAGTGACAGGACATGTGTATGATATACTTCCACCTAAATAATCAGGGGCCATATCTCTCACAATGAGGTACTGAGCAAATATAGGAAAATGATTAATGAATCCTGGAGCAATAAAGAGTGGTCTGCTCCTAGCTTTCCCTTCCTCACTGCACTGATCTTTGAATACAGGTTGGAGGAGCACAAATGAAGAGGAGACTAGTATTTGTTGATCACATAGTATGTACCATGAATTTTTCTAGGTAATATAGAACTATTATTTATTTATTCCAATAACAGCCAACCAAGTTATGAGGTTTTTTAAAAAAATACATTTTATGGAAATAGAAACAAAGGCTTAGAAAAGCAAAGTCACATAGTTAGTTAGCATCAGAACAAGAATTAGGACTCACATGTGCCTGACTCCAAAATGACTGTTTTTTCCACTATGCAGTAGTCCCTCTCTCTATTGCAGTTCACTTATCATGGCCTCACTGTATCACGGGATTTTAAAAAATATTACATTTAATTATTTATCGCGGATTTTTTGCTATATCGCGGGATTTTGCGCTACTGTATACGTATATTGTTAAAGTTAAGTAGGTTTAAGAGTGTAGAATAAATGTAAGGTTCCTGCTTTGCTGGGGGGTCTAGAACGTAATACCCGCGATAAGTGAGGGAGTGCTGTACCTTGTTTTAAGGGGAGAAGAACATGATAATGGACTCTTTGAATTTCCTTATGGTTTTATCAGTTGTATTATATTTTCAATTCTATTCAGTGAGTTCATCGTTGAGTCTCCTCTCAATTATTACTGCGTTTTCCAAATAAGAACTTGCATCCAGTATACAAAGATACCTAATATCAATTACATGAATGCAAATGGTATTTATTTGTTAAACTGAATGTAAAGTTATTTAAATATGATAGTCTATAATAGTCTATTATGTTAACATATAATTATGCTAACATTTCTAGAAATGAAAGTCATAAGTACACATTTTAAAAATAAATGAATATAGTAAAATTTCCCTCCAAAACGATTGTAATAATTTATACCTCAAAATGTTTTTGCTTATGTAGATGTCTTTAGTTTTTAAAGTTTCTGCCAATATTTTTGGCAACTACTGCTTTAATGTGCATTAATTTGTCAATGATGTTCTTTTTTTTTTGTTATTTATTAGCTATACAATTTCATGTGTTCTCTGGACTCTTAATTCCTGTTTTTTTTTTTTTTTCCCATTTATATATTAAGTTGCTTTCTTATTTATTTGTAGAAGGCTTTTTATACTAGAGATATTAACCATGATCATTACATGTTACAAATGGTTTTTTCTGCATATTCTCTCATTTGTCTTTCAACTTTGACCACAGAATCCATTTTCCTAGCAAAATTATTTTGTCAATGTCATCTCAAGAGAGAATATAATCTGTTATGAATGTTGGCCTGATATTAACAAAAATAATAAACAAGTGTAATGAGTGAAATAATCACAGAACTAAATTATCCTCGGGAAAAAATACCTAATTCAGTATATGGGATCACTAACCCTAGAAAACATAACAATATAATTTTTCATCTGTCAGAAGTGTAATAGTATATTATAAAAAGCAAAATAATTTTTTGATAAATTTGCCTCAAAATAGAATGAAGGCAGGAATATTTTAGACTGTATTAGTAGTTGGTATATATAAAGGAAAAAAAATAGAGTACAGAGAAACTCCTCCCTTAGTGGCTCAGAAAAGCCCATTCCAAGAAAAACTTCTCCCATGCTTCAGGACAAACCTATAGGACCATCTTCTTTTACATAAGCATGAGTCCTCCCACCCTTTTCTGTCATTTGTCACCATTGGTCCAGGAGGAATAATTACTAAGCAGTTTGATTGAGATGGCTGCAGCAGGGTATTAGGAAGTCTTGGTTCTACCACTTACTATCTCTATGAACTTAAACAGTTTACTTAACTCCTCAGACCCAGTTTCCCCCTCAACATAATGGGGATAAGAATGTCTACTCACAGGGAATTTGTGAAGGTTTAACATGAGATCAGATATATGAAATGATTTTAGAACCCATACATTGCTATAAATCATAATTTATTCCATATGAGAGTCCATTAATAGTATCATTGCCAAATAATGAGTAAATTAATCAACGCAGTTGCCTTTTACTCAGGAAATGAGGTATGGGGAGAAAAGAAGACATGGGTTCTGCATGAACAGGCCTTCAAATCTATTAATTATGCTTTGTATTTATATAACACCTTGTAGTTTACAAAGTGCTATCACCCAATGTGCTATTTATTCATTCATTCATTCAATGGAACTATAATGATGATAAATAAGACAGAGTCCTTGACCTCATGGTTAGAGGAAAAACTAAGTACACAGAAGACTAAACGAAATATCTCGTCGTCGGCAGCCGTCCGTCTCGAGAGACGATGGTGTAGCTTCTTAAGAGTCTATCTGCACCGCCGAGAATGGTTGTGCAGTCCGACTCGGGAGTGACACGGTATCTGTCTCCTCCCGTGTTGAATCGACATCTTGCGATGATGCTGGAGTGTCCTCTCCAGTGAAGCTGAAGCTACAGAGCCTGGGCAGGGTGATATGGAGGGTCTGCTGTTGCCCATGCAGCAGACCCCCCCTCTCTTCGCAGCTGAAGGGTCCAAGGGAAAGACGGAGTCAATACAGCTTGGATTCAGGTGCGCCGCAGGAGTTGCCGGTGTTGACTACAACGTCAAACCGCCTTAGGGACTCTGGCTCCGGATTTTCTGTCGGGGTTTACTCCCTTAGCCTTTCCCCTGAAGAGGTATGCCGCAAGGCAGCGGAGGTTTTTTGGAGTCAGAGTTTTCCTTCTCTGATGTGCCCTGACTGGAAGATCGAACCAGTGACACTTAGCTCGCAGGCCGACGCTCTATCCACTGAGCCATATAATACTTGCCGTGGAGGAATTAAGCATGGGGGAGGATGGAGAATGACAGGTATGGCATGGGAATGCTGGGTATTTTTGGAGGGTGGTTGGAGACGGTCTCTCCGGGGCAATCATAGTCAAGGCATGCCAAAGAGGTCCTGGAGCAGGAAAGAGTTTAGTGAGATCAAAGAACAGAAAGCACTGGGAGGTGTGTGTGCAAGACAGGAAGTGTGTCAAGCTCAGGGCGAGAGACAGCATAGGCAACACTAAGGGGTTTGGCTTTTATTCTAAGTGCAATGCAAAACCACTGGAGGCTTTTAAACCAGAGAATTTCCAAATATTGAAAAGATTATGTTATTGCTCTGAGAATGATTGGGTGGATTAGAATGGAGGAGGGATGCCCGTGAAGGAAGCTGTTGTATTAGGGGAGAAAGAATCTTCATTTAGTTATGGCCAATGGAATTTGTTAGGTACTGTGGCAGACACATGAACTCTACCTACCAAACTCCATCTTGTCTCTGTGGTTTCAAGGGTTTGGGGGAAGAGATGTTATTTCACTGAGTTCCAGGATGGCCATGGTCTTAATTTCAGTGGTTTGAGAGTTGAATGGAAATGATCATGGGAAGCAAGCAATTGTACAGTATTGTAGATTTATTTCAGCTGAACTGTCCTAGGTTATCCAGGTCAAACATCTACAGGTTTGGATTCTGTATTAGTTTGCTAGGGTTGTCATAACAAAGGAAGCCAGACTCGGTGGCTTAAAGAACAGAAATTTATTTTCTCACAGTTTTGGAAGCTAGAAGTCTGAGCTCAAAGTGTGCCAGCAGGGTTGCTTTTATCTGAGGTTTCTCTTCTTGGCTTACAGATGGCTGCCTTCTCCCTGTCTCTTCACAGGGCCTTTTCTTTGTGGGAATCCGTGTCCTAAGCTCTTGTTCTTATAAGGACACCAGTCACAGGGTATCAGGGCTCACCCTCATGACCTCATTTTAATTCACTCACCTCTTTAAAGACCCAATCACCAAATATAGTCACCTTTTGAGGTACTGGGGGGTGGTTCAGGGCTTCAACCTATAAATTTTTGCAGGGACACACTGAGCCCATAATCAATCCCTTAGATGAAATCTGTATTTGGGGAATCAGGCAGGGTAATAAAAGTCAGGGTTTAGTTAACTTATTTCTGGCATGTGCTAAAATAATTGCATTTTTTATAAGTCTTAAAGAAAAAAAAACAACATGGTTTTCTTTTATAATTAGTGCCAACTGTGATGACTTAACTACCTTCTCCAAGGATTGTTTAGCACATTCACTAAGCCATTGTTAGACCACCAGGTTACCTCTTGTTAATATTCATGTGATTTTTGCTCTTTCTTTAAAAGTAACAATTTAAGTTCTCTTCATCTAGGTAAATTGGGGGAAAATGCAATAAAAACAAATATGAACTATTGCTGGTACTCTGCAATTTGCAATTGTGTGCCTTCTCCACTTTCTCTGTGATACCTAATTGCAGGACTCAATTTCCATGTGCAGTTGTAGCTGTGATGTAAGCAGCCAGGGACTAAGCCACACATTGATTGAAAGGGATTAGCACCTCTCTCTGGACACAGCTGGAGCACATGAAAACATGAAACGTGGGGAAGGGGAAGAGGTGGCCAAGGAGATAGGGGCCCAGGTTAGTGAAGAATAGTGAAGAATACCTCAATAGTCTTCCTGCGTTTGCTGCCTGGCCCCATGGCTACATGCTTACTCACAGTAGAGCTTGGACTTTTCTTTCCCTTGTTAGGAAGAAAAATGTATTGCCACGTGAAATTTTATTGACATTTTGATATTAATATTGCTAGTTACAAAGCTTTGAGACTAATAAGTTATATGCATATTTATGAGTTTTTGTGTCATATGGAGTCCCAACCTGTGAAAAAGCTCTCTGTCCCCCATGTAAATTACCATGATGAGAACTAGGATTGACTATGGAGAGCTTCAGGAATTGAATTCTGAAATCATAAAAGATATAAAAATATAAAAAAGAAAAACAATAAATAAAAATATGAAGTTAAAAAAAAAACAACTGTGAAACCAGAGAGTTCTTTTTGGATCTTGGTGTTGAACCAAGACGTGTGGAATTGGGCAGATCCATAGATGATATAGTCCTGCCATTCTGTCAGAGAATTTTATCTGCTTACTCTTGAAGTCCCTGGGGCTTCCACCAGTCCAGGCTAAGCAGAAAGAGAACTGACTTTAGACTCAGACATTGGCAGGAGTACTAGTAATTATTTGACTGAGCCTCAGTTCCCACACTTGAAAATGTGAGTAGTAATTCTTAAATGGCTTGGGTCATAGAAAAGCTCAATAAATACTTGTGGACTGCATGACTATTTCTTTCCTTATCTCAGATCAGCCTACCTCTATTAATTTCCTTATCCTCTTTATCACCATGTCTTAATCAAAAACACTTCTTAGAGATGGTTTTTGATATTTTAATATAAGTTTAAGTAAACTTAGGACACTGTTACCTGAGTTAGGGCAGTCTTTAATCTTTGCTTCTACACACAAAGAGAAAGTTCTTTGATCTTTTATAGGGGCTTGAAGTATTAAGGGGAAATATGTGGCAAGGCATTGGTGGTACAACCCAAAGTATGCCCCACAGATGGCCATATAGCTCTGCTGGAACATGAAGATGGTTCTGGTTGCTATAATCATGGGCATCATCATAATTTTCATAATCAGAGTTATCATCTCCTTCTCTTTCTTCTTCTGGATCATGACTGTGATTCGCAGTTGTATGTGTCCAAGTCGTTATTTCTACTTATGGGTCACTTGGAACAAGTGAATGGTTATGGGGGTAATTGCTTTCATAACCTCAAAACTGTTGAGCTTAATAGACTGTCATTTATACACTTCATATCATACCTGTCAGTTTTCTTGTTCCTATTGTCTATACCATCACTCAACCTTTGGAAATACCTCAGTCTTTGTATTTAGACAAAAACTGTAGAGATGCTGGCCCTGCTCTTATAAGCTCTGTGAACTTAGACAAATGTCTTTACTTCTCTGAGCCTCAGTTTCCTCATTTGTAAAATAAAAATAATACTAAATAAACAATACTGCTGATGTATTAAATAAAATAAAAAGAATGTGTTTAGAACACTTAACACAATCTGGGAACATATAAATGCTTAATGAATGGTAGTTATTATTATTGTTGTTATTAACAATGGTTTTAATATAGTGTGAATAAAAGCCCCTAAGATAATTCTAGCATAGAGTAATGTTCAGTAAGTAGTAGTAAAGTTTGTTATTTTGATTATTTTATTCTCACAAGAACTCTTCAAAACTTAAATCTTCTACCCATCCCTACATATTTAAAAGCCCCAAGCTACTGATACCAAATAAAAACAAACCTTTGACCCACAGCTCTAATGTTGCTTTGGACTTGCTCTTTTCCCCCCCTCCTTTTAACTGCCTTACATCTGCATTGTTCCTTGCCTTCTGGCCTTGCACCCCCATAGCTGTGCTCAACCCCAAGACCTGGTGGCCTGTTTTCACACTGAGACTCTCTGTACATGGCTCACCCATACCACCCCTGAGGCTCCTGCCTTCCTTGGTCTCTCTTGGGCTCTTGGCTGCTTCAGGAGGCCTTGGAAAAATTCTAGCCATCATCTGGGTTTGGTCATTAAGAGATCCTTGATCAATCAAATTGCTCTGTTATTTATTATCGCAAAATGTTTATTTGACACAACATTCCATCCTGGTTTCTAAATTCTGTTCCTTGGATGATGTCCTTTCTTCTCTACTAGTTTACATGGCTTATAAGAGGATGCTAAGATCAATTCACCGTTTCCTTATGGTGAGAAAGCTGCTAGCAATCTATTCTTATAGTACTGACAATATTCTGTCCATTCTGCCTCTGTCACCTATTTTTGTGAGGATTGCTTTATAAGGCCTGGCCTAACAATTAGGAGGATCATTAGTCCAATGGGTAGAACCCACTGAAACACATTTGGCATAACTGCCCTTGTTCTTAGCCAAAATGTCTAGAGAGGAGCGCATGGTTCTTGCTGAAGCCCTTAGTCCCAATGCTGGCCCATGAATCCTGCTAGTTAAAGGGTTTAGCCAGCCCTAATTTTAATTAAAAGTTTGATTGTACAGTTGCTTGATGCCTACACTATTTCTTACCAGTTTGAATTCAAAAGATTTCCCACACCATTTACCAAGGACTATTTAATATATGCACTTTAGCAAATCTTTATCAAAATAAGCTCAGTAACTATACAGGCAGGTTTAGCTTTCTTAACTGTGATTTTCTTCTCATACAGAAGCTTCGTGATAACAATTAGTAAACTGTGGTCATGCTGCTGTGTCTCTCAGAATCTGAATAGATTTTATTCCACGTGGAGTAGTGAAAAGGTAGAGAAAGCTTCAAAAAGAAAACACAAACCCACACCTACACACACAGTTCAGTAAAAACAACCCAACATTTATTTCAGGGTCATTTCATCAGGCAAAAAAGGCTGCCTTTTAGCTGCTTCAATGCTTTCTGAAACCTTTTAAGCTACAAAGAGAGTGATTCTGGTTTTTGTGGCTAAAATGCTAGAGAGGATGATTGGTTTCATTAGCCAGGGAGGAGTGATAATATGCTGCAATACTTCTCCAGTTATTGGGCACATTATATTAATAACTCATGATGGCTGGAGTGTTTAGGTGTATATTTTAAACACAGTGTAAAATACCATGCCATTAAGAATTTAAACACATTCTAATTTAATTATGGCCAAGAACGGGTTCCAAGTGATCTCGTGTTTTTGTTGGCAAGCTTCAATATTGCACATTTTGAATATGGAAGGATTTATTTTTTTTACTCTTTGCTCCTTTAATTCTGGATCGTTAAAAACCTTAATCATTTAAAAGCACACACATTTGGAAAATGAAGTGCAACTGAAGTTATGGAAAATTCTAGTTTTCTTTATACTATTTTGTTTTCCATTTTGAAATGTGCCAAATTTCTTCCTGCCCATGATATATTGATTATCCACAAGTTCTTCTTACCTTCATTTTGTCCTTAAATGACTTTTCCATTCCCTGAATGTCTACATTCTTGTCACATATTTTTCTATCACGGCCTAAAATGGGGAAAAAATCTGCCAGTTGAAAACTTCATGAGAAGCTATGATTCAGTTACCATCCAAGTCAACTTGGGGTATGTCAAACAGAGATGATGATTCCCTGGGTCCTGTCTTTTTTATTATTCCCTGGGTCCTGTCTTTTAGGGGCTTCTGTGCAGAGACTTAACCAGGCAACTATAAGGGAAGGGGTAAATAATTTGTATAGGACAACTGGTAATGACTAATATCACATCTGGCATCCAGCATTTTACACCCTACATCCAACATTCATCCACACACTCTTCAAGCTAACCTGTTTTGGTGGCCTTTGATAATTATTTTAAGTAGACCTAGTTTATATAAAATCATTTAAAAAATGAGATGGAGGAGAGAAGGGTACTCACTGAGGAATTTTTCTTGCATCTTGGACACCTTGAATTTATAGGCCATGACTCTTCAACTTTCAGGAATGAGCTCAGTGAGCAGTGATGTGTAGGGAACTGGTGGAAGGGGGGACTCTAAAGCCTATTTATGCACAGCTGATGTGCCTGATGGCACGTTCAGAGCCAATTCTCATTAACCCCTGCCTTCTCCAGCTATGGAGATCTCCTCATCTCCAAATGTTGTAGGCAATAGGCTCTGTAAGTGTAAACTTCAAGTCCTGGAGTCCTTTATAACTTTCACTTGGTAAAGAACAATGAGACGATGAGGCCCACAAATGGGGTAGTGTGTCCTAATAATTTTGTACTATACTAGTTAATTTGGAAACTGTATATAATTTGGAAAAGAAACAAGCATACCAATTCAGTATCCCTATATTAGCTACAAAATGAAAAAAAAAATTTTGTTGGAATATGACAATGAAAGAATCTAAAGGATTTAGACATGGGTTTAGGGGAAAAGTGAATTTAGCTTTTTGGATTTATATATTTTTAAAATATGTATGTTGAAGATATATGATTTTGAGAACTCTCTTTTGCTTTGATGGTTTTGAGTGCCAAGGAGTCATTTTCAGGAAGTGTGTAGCCAAAAGGACTGTCCTTTAGGAAACAAGGACTCTATGTATATAGTCCTTTGCTGCCTTTTTATTTCAGAGGTCCCCCTCTGCCTTGCCTGCCATAAAGGGATTAGAATCGGGCACTATACACATTGCAGACCACCCACGACTTCACTGAAAACGCCTATCACATTTTGTCACATTTTTCAAAAATTCAAAAATAGTAAAATAACAATATTAAATTCATATTTAAGATTTATTTATTGACATGTCTCCCTACCCCATTAGCCTGTGAGAGTCCCTCAAAGATAGGCATTCTGAGCTAGTGTGTGGCTTGGAGTAAGCTCATAATCAATATTGAATAAATGAATTAATAAACAACTTGGTTTTAGAGGAGAGGTACATGAACCAGATGAAACCGCTTATACATGAAGTTACATTGCTGGTGGGGAGACATCAGTACCTGTGAGTAATGCAGTGTAGAATCCTGATTGGACAAGGTGTATTCCTATAGCATAAGATGCCACTCATTAGTCATCTATATTTTTTGCTATTTGTACCATTAATGTATAGGACATCTTAGCTTCTATTTTTCTAGTTAGCTGTTTAATATAAATATTTTCACATGTGGCTTCAAAACCCTCATACTTTATATTTTAATAGATATATTTTATATCTGATTTATATTTACTATATATTTTATATATAATAAATGTTTATTTTAATAAAGTAATATTCAATTGAGTTGCTATAAAATGATTTTCTTAAATGTTATGTCCTATTGAATTATTGGCATGAAATTGTTGAGCAAAGAAAAGTGAACACTGTGGTGACTTTTGCTATTAATTGCCCTTTGTGACAGAAAGAAAAGCTAGCACAAATTTACATGGCAATCAGCGTAGAGAAGTGAACCAATTTTCAATTCAACTTTACCAGCCCAACCCCTCCCAGAAGCCACTTTCAAAATGCTACCTCCCACATTGCTCACACCCCTCACCACAAACACCCACAACCATTTCCTAAGGCTTGCCTCTCTAGGACACCAAAACAGTCAGGGAAAAGAAAAAAATGCTCCAAATGTTTCCCAGATGTTGGAATGTGTGGCATAATTTGGCATCGAAATGATTGGAGTTTTCATTTTTCAACTAGATGTTTTGGCAACCTGCAAACGCAACCTTGATATAATAAGTAAATCTCTTCTTTCCCCCACAAACAGGCTTAAATCTATAAAGGATTTAATGAGCATATACTATGTGTCAGTTACTGTGGTAAGGATTAGAGTATGCAAGGTTTCAGTAATTTATGGAGCTGAGATGAAGAATTTTAGGTTTTTATGAAATTGAAGTATGAAAATGGCCTTTTTGGGCACATGTCTTATAACAAATACTCATACTTTCTACTGAGGAGATTGTATTTCTCACATACCTCTTTATTTTGCAAATTTATTATAATAATTAACACTCTGGACCACGTGTTACTTGTCTCCTAAAATCTTGTTCACAAGTCAGAGGCGAGAAAATGGAGACACGTCTAAACTCATGACTAAAGGGCAAGACAGAAATAAATATGCTGGCCCTTCTCAGGGCTCATTCTCCGTCCTCTGGGCCATGAGAATTCGAGACTCCTGTCCTGCTGGTGTAGACCTACGTGGAAGAGACACAGAAGGAAGTCCTATCATATCCACCAAATGTGATGGTCAAGATTGTCATTACGATGTCTAATTGTTCCAATCACATAAGCCCAGATGTAGAAGCAGACCCAGGATAATTAACGATTAAGTATTTTTCAGTGCTCTTCTGCATGAGGCATGGCCCTCAGTGTGCACCTCTAACACAATGCTTTATAGGTTACTAATTGGAAAGGTCTACAGGGAATAATCTGATTTGAATATAGAACATCCAAGTGATAAGAACCATTATGATAAAATAGCCTCTCATGCATCTCTTCAGGATGAAAAAAAAAACAACCCCAGAGACTCAAAGGAGTAAAATGATTGGTTCAAAGTGACCCAGCTCATTGTTGCCAAGGTGACAAGCAAAACACAGTCCTTCTGGCTCTTGATTGCCAGGTTTTTTTCCCATGGCCCCATATTCCACATTCATTGCTTCATGAGGAAAAGGCAATGAATAGAGAGGAAGAAGTGAATGTGGTCTGGAGCTCATTGATTATCGAGTAAACACTATTTCCAAGATTTCACTCGTGTGGAAGATTGCAAAAATGGCCATGGTTCTTTACCCCTTCCTATAATCATATTATTTACTATGTAACTTGGCAGCTCTTCCTAACAAGAGGTGGAGTCTATTTCCATACCCTTGGATTCTGGGCTGGCCCTGAGACTGGCTCTCATTATAAAGGTGACTGAAGTCTCAGTGTGCCAGTACCTAACCTAAGCCTCAAAAAGTTGTGTGCTTCTGCTTTCTTGGAAACATTTTGAGAATAGACCTGAGCTAGGCACAGAAGGTTGAAAACTACAAGGCTCAATTACCCCAGTCAACCCAGATGACAACTAGACAGCTGTCATCCCTGAGACTGAGGCTGTCCTAGATTAGTCATTCCCCAGCTTCCCTGCCACTTGACCACAAACGTGAGCAAGCCCAGAAGAAGTCAGACATGTCTGCCCTAGGTCAGCTAAACTACCCATCTAGACAATGATAAATGCTAAGTGTTAAGCCAGTGAGTTTTGGGGCTATTTGTCACTAAGCAGATACAACTATAATGGCGTCTAGTTACGTGAGCCTGCCTTTGCTCTGGAATTCTAAGCTACACATTTCTCAAGTATCTGCAACTTGAATGGCACAAGGTATCTAATACACTTTCATCTTGGCTCGTCCAGTCTGAATTTATGCTGAACACAGGGAAAGCTCTCAATGCTCAAAATCTGTGGCACCAACATGGATACTGTCCTGGTGTGGCTCCCTCATTGGAAGGCTCATAGGTGGACACAGTTAGCAGCAATGGGACTATGAGGGAGCTGGGGACGTGCTGTTTCTGGTGCTTTGACTCACTGAACCTTTGCTTAGGTCATTCCCACAGATACCCAGTGCTGGTCTACTTACTGCTGGAGATGAAGCTTGCTGTGGACTGAATTGTGTCCCCTGAAAATCATCGGATGTGATGGCATTTGGGGTTAGGGCCTTTGGGAAGTAATCAGGTTTAGATGAGGTTATGAGGACAGCATCATTATGCTGGTGTCAATGCTCTTATTAAAAGAGACAACAGAGAGCCACCCCTACCCCCGCCCCTCATCTCGGCCATGTGAAGATGCAACTGGAAGGTCTGCAAGCCAGGAGGACAGTCCTCCCCAGAACTAGGCCCTGCTGGCACCCTGATCTGGGACGTCCAGTCTCCAGAACTATGAGATAATACATTTCTGTTTAAGCCACCCCACTTGTGATTTTTTGTTATGGCATCCCAAAACTAATACACAGCTGTTTCTAGTTAGACAGATGTTTGGTATTGCTTCAGGGGAAAATAATTGAAATGATTAAATGCATTTTTTTACTCCAGATGTTTTGGCAATGTGAGTCTGTGGCCAACATGTGTTTGTGGGACGGTCCCACCGCTGTCCTGGGGAGTAGCTTCTGGACAAAAGGGGGAAGTTCTGGGAGGGGTCAGAGGAAGCTCCCTTCTCTCTTCCCTGCCAGAAAAGCATATGTTCTTTTTTGGAAAGAGGGTACAAGGACTCCATATGTAAACTGTGGTCCTTGGAGATTTATGAAATACAGCCTCCTTTTTTTTAAGTTGCAAACAGACTACATTAAACAAGCCCTCCTATGGGCATGTCATTGTCCTCCTTTGGTCAGGTTTTGGTAACCACTATTAAATTTGTGGTCAAAAATTGTAAGAGGTTAAGTCTGGACAAAGTCAAATGATTGAGAAACAGAATATAAAAGAGTGAAGGTCATGACTAGGACTTGAACTGAAAAGGATTCCCAATACCAACTACACAATGATGAAAGGCAGGTCTTAATGCATAACTATTAAATATAGACAACTGTATCATTATTTAAACTTCCTCCTCTTCCCAAACCCAAGAATTCTGTTAATCACAATTCTAATTTTCTAACATTGTGCCCTGGAGAGTTTGGTTTTTGCTGAGCACACAGGGGGAAATTCCTTATTTCAGGGTGGGGAAACTTTTCTATAAATACTGGATAGTGCATATTTTTAATTTTGTTAGCCATATGCATTGCCACTACTCAACGTGACCATTGTCACGCAGACACAGCCGTAGATGGCACATAAGCACTCACAGACTTACATGAGTGTGACTGTGTTCCTAAAACATTTTATTTACCAAAAGAAGCGACAGACCAGATTTGGCTCATGGGCCATAGTTTGCCGATGTCTTCTGGGTTAAATGCATCAATGTTTCTTAGTGCTTTAAGCAGTGTCTGAAATATGGTAATATCTTTCAAACGATTGGCTCTTAATTTTCTTTGCTTGGTGAGGAGCAAGGCAGCAGGAGGTACACACTAAGGAGTGGGTTCGTATACAGTGAATTTGAGACTCAGTCAAATGAAATAAAGACATGGGGTCTGTTGAGGGGAAGAATACATAGTCCCAGTACTTGGCAGAGAATTGCATTAAAGATTGTATGTCTTAGTTACGGCTATTATATAACAAGGCTTAAAAAAAACAAATATTTTACTTCTCACAGTTCTGGAGGCTGGAAGTCCAAGCTATGAATACCAGCATGGTGGCAGAAAAGGGTTAGAAGGCTCTTTGGGATCCTTTTATAAGGGCACTAATACCATTTATGAGGACTCTGCCCTCATGATCTAATTACCTCCTAAAGGCTTCACTTCTAAACATCATCAGATTGAGGGTTAGGATTTCAACATATGAATTTGGTGGGGGGCACAAATATTTAGTCCATTGTAGTGTGATTCTCTTGTGGTGCCAAGAAATCCCCATCACGTTCCATGCTGACGTAGGCCATCCCTTCCTCTGCTGTATCAACTTTATGAACTAGCGCTCTCTAGGTATGCTGCATGCGTGAGCTACCTTGATATCCTGTACCCCACAGTACCCAGCATAATATGAGACTATCCCTGTGACAAGACAAAGCAAACAAAACTCTAAAGCCCAAGGCAAAGTGTTATCTTGCAGGATCCAGGCTGTGTCCACACTAACAACATTCCGGCCTGATTTCCAAATCTTTTCACTCAACCCTGGTTGCCCTGGCATTTCCATTGCTCTAGTAGCTCAGTGCAGGTGTGTGAAAACATTTGCGCATGATGAATTGTTTCTCCAAGAGCCAAAGGTAAATGATGAAAGAATTGGATAGAAAACATGTTAACAAGATATTTTATATTAGCTCCAAGGAGCTAGATCAATTACTATGATGTGTTACATGTTCAGAAGTCAGGAAATTCTAAATTATGGTTCCCAGTATGAACGTAACTCAGCTCCTTTACACATGTAATATTTTATATGACTGTATATGGTGTTAACTTTAATGCTTTAACATCTATGCTTAATGTGGCAACTATAAATTTGAATTTTTGACTTCAGAGGTTATAACACTTAACCATACAGCTGCACTGACATACTTATTGCATTCAAATATTTCTTGGTGTAATATTTTGAAAAATATACGCTTATATGAATAGGTCTGGTCTTTTTGTTATCATGCAGAAAAAATAAAAAGTGCAAAGAGCGTAGCTCTGCCCCTGTTCAGCTCTGTGGCCCTCTCTGGGTCATTTGAACTAAGAGGAATGTGACTGAATAATTTTAATTTTCTAGTAGTTTCTACACCAAATCACATCTTGAGGAGTGATTTTGAAAACTTTTCTAAACACTGTTGTGTCATTTATATCAAGAAGTTATGTCATCCTAGAGATGGTGTAGAAAATGTATGACAGGCTCAGATTTTAATTGCAGGTTGCACTATTCCCATTGGAATAACTGTAAATGGAATCCTTTTAAGTTTTAAATCTGACATGAGAGTCAGATAGCAGATTATAAGTGAAAAATTCACCTGCCTGGGGTATAAACAACTTTATCTGAAACTGGTATCAGGGCCACTTGTTTCTTTGCTACTGTGTGTGCATTGTTTTAGGCAAACAGGTTTCTCTAGTTATGGAGAAATCTCTCTCTTCCCCCTAGACCCATCCCCACACTGCTCAAGATTACACTTTCTCTGCTTTTCACAAAGACTGTAGGTTGTGGAACTGCTGGCCAGGCCACTGCTGGCAGAAAGCTGGAAGAGCCAGGAGGGAGTTTGTGCTCCTAACCACTTTGCTATTATAATTAGTCCCAAGTTCCTTGTTCTTGGGCCAGGTACTCACTATACACACACCTACATGTAGGTACAGTGAGTGTGGATTTTATTTTATAAGCTCAGGTGGACAGGAAATGTAGCTTTAAAATTGTTTTCTTTAAATTGACTCAATTTTAACTCTTTAATTTTAACCCATCCTACCAGGATGGTTTGCTTCTCACTACAGCCACGTTTTAAATATAAGAACACAGAAAGGTTAAAAGTAAAATAATGGAAAAAGATGTACTATACAAATGCTAACCAAAAGTAATACCAGAGAAAATAGACGTCCAGGTAAAAAAGTATTACTAGAAATTAATGGGAACATTTAATAGTGTTTAAGGGACCAATTCAACAGAAATATAATAATAACCTACAACATAAACTCAAAAACTATAAAGCTGAAGTAAAAGGACATAGACAGATCTATAATCATAATTCAATTTATCACAAGTAGTCAAAATTGTTATAATAAGCAGTTATTATAATACAAGTTATTCTAACACAATTGTTAAAATATACAGACAAAAGAGTATGCTGGGGATGTAGAAGAGTTGACCTATATTGTCTACCAACTTGACCTAACTGAAATTTTTAAAACTGTGCTCAACAACTATATAATATAAACATTTATTTACTGATAGGTCCATATACTGGATATAAGGCAAATCTCATAAATTTCAGAAGGTTATGATAAGCATGATATGAAAATAATCTAGGTGTCCATCAGTAGATGAGTGGATAAAGAAGATGTAGTATATATAAAATGAAATATTACTCAGTCATAAAAAATGAACAAAATCTTGCCATTTGCAACAACATGGATGGGCCTAGATGGCAGTCTCTATGTGAAATAAGTCAGACAGAGAAAGACAAATACCATATGAATTCACTTATATGTGAAATCTAAAATGAACATCTTTGAAGGGTAGGAAAGAAGGAAAACTAACATATCAGGAGTTAGCTATCTGCTAGGCACTCTATTTTCTGCAGTATACTGGGCTCGTTTGGGTCAGACAGTGAGAACTCTGAGCTGCTTTGGTCCTAAAATTCACTATAAATTGAGTAGATTTGACCACCTGGTCACCTGTGCACCAATGATTGGGAGAGGCAAAATGCAGTTTACAGGTTAGTATATGTCTGTGTGCCTTAGGCTAGGGGTGAGCCCTGCTCACACCCCGTAACATGAGATTAGAGAAGGGGAAAACTCCCAAAGAAAAATCAAGGCTATTTTATTAAGAACGAGAAATAGATGCTAGGCTTAAAAGTCATCAATATTCACTAAAATTGTCTAAAATTATTACAATATCTTGTTCAAGAAGGTAGCCTTTTTCTTTCTGCTTGGTTGCCGATGTAAAAGTTATTCTTTATGCTACTCTTTTATGCCTCTGGAGAGGCAGAATAAGGAACACGGGGCCAAGGAATAAAGTGCCAGCTGGAGAGACAGGAACTTCAAGGTCATGTAAATAGAGAAAGACACAATTTTCTTGGTGGTAAGCAGCCAATTGAATACCCTGGACTGAAGTGAATTTTGAGTAACTGTAATATAAACTAGGGACGGGTTTTTATTTTGGAAAGTAGTATGAAGGACCCAGGAATACAAAGTTGGCATCTCTCCATAGCTGGCATGGGACACAGATTGCACAGCTCTAAATTACTTCGGTGAAATTGGAAATTACTATTTGAAACTCATTAAAACACGAGTTAGTTATATTTAATTTAGCTTTTTCCTAAATTGTATACAGTTCATTTCAATATGTAGATTAAATCCATTTATAATTCTATCATGTTTAGCACACCCAAAGACTACTTTAGGGACTTTATATCATGACATGCCTTATCAGATAGTTTTCATATCAGCACCTACTTTTTGTATGGAAAAAAGTTGGATGTTTGTTTTTAATTCAAATTCAAGCTCTGAGCACCACATTTAAATCTTCATGTTATAGAAAAAGCAATAGGAAATTGCTTTGAATAATGGAAAATATATCTGTGTCTGAATAATTTAAAGAGACTGAACCTATTTTCATTTGCATGTTACACATGTATACCAGCCATCTCACAAACTGCTGAGGTAGGAGAATCGATAGCTAAATGCATTTTTTTTTTTGCACAGAATTTCAAAAGCTGGTAGAGATAGAGAATCAGAAGAAGGATATTATCTCATCTCATGCACTATTATACCATCAGCTCAGATCTGGAATTAATGTGTAATATGTTGTTTCTTTTAAGAAATGTATTTAAAAAAATTTTTTTTTTCTTGAGAATTTAAGTTTTCCTTGAGAGGACTCAAGTTATGACTTTTAGATTAGATTTTTATTTCTGATATTTGGTATATGTTTTTGTTTTTGCTAATAGTGGAAATTAAAGACTCTATTTTTTATAGTCCTTTATCTTATAATTTTGGTTTTTGATGGTCAATCTTTTGTTCTCTTTATGCTGTCATTCTCCTAGAGTTGATGACTTTATTAGAACTTTTAATTACTGTCCCTTTTGCATGTATGTATATGTCTTTTGCTTTACTACTGCCAAATTTTCTTTTTAAAAATTATTTATTGATTGATTATGTTGTTAGAGTAGTTCCAGTTTTTCCCCCTTTGATCCCCTCTGCCCAGTACCCCCTTCCCTCCAGCATTCCTACCCCCCTTAGCTCATGCCCATGGGTTGTGCATATTAAGTTCTCTGGCGTCACCCTTTCCTATATTATTCTTAACTCCCCCCTGTCTATTTTGTACCAACCAATTATGCTTCTTAATTCTTGCACCATTTCCCCATTTCTCCCCATTCCCTCTCCCAGCTGATAACCCTCCAAAGGATTCCCATACCTATGATTCTGTTCCTATTCTGGTTTGCTTAGTTGGATTTTGTTTTTATTTTTTAGATTCAGTAGTTGATAGTTGTGAATTTGTTGTCATTTTAGTGTTCCTAGTTTTGATCTTCTTTTTCTTAAGTAAGTCCCTTTGACATTTCATATAATAATGGCTTGGTGATGATGAACCCTTTTAGCTTTACCTTGTCTGGGTAGCACTTCATCTGCCCTTCCATTCTAAATGATAGCTTTGCTGGATAGAGTAATCTTGGTTGTAGGTCCTTGCTTTTCCTCACATTGAATACTTCTTGCCAGTCCCTTCTTGCCTGCAAAGTGTCTTTTGAGAAACCAGCTGGTAGTCTTATAGGCATCCCTTTGTAGGCAACTCTCTGCTTCTCTCTTGCTGCTTTTAGGATTCTCTCTTTATCTTTCACCTTTGGCATTTTAATTATGATGTCTTGGTGTGGTCCCCTCTGGGTCCAGCTCACCCGGGACTCTTTGTGCTTCCTGGACTTGTATGTTTATTTCCTTTGCAAAATTTAGGAAGTTTTTCTCCATTATTTTTTCACATAAGTTTTCAATTTCTTGCTCTTCCTCTTCTCTTCTCCTTCTGGCATCCCCATGATTTGGATGTTGGCATGTTTAGAGTTGTCCCAGAGGTTCCCAAGCCTCTCCTCATTTTTTTCAATTCTTGTTTCCTCATTCTGTACTGGTTGGCTGTTTTTTTCTTATGTTCCAAGTAATTGGATTTGAACCCCAGTTTTCTTTCCTTCACCATTGGTTTTGTGTGGATTTTCCTTCATTTCGCTAAGCATAGCCTTCACTTCTTCTCTTGTGCGTTTGCCATACTCAAGCATATCTGTCAAGCCTGTGAGCATCTTTATCACCAGTGTTTTGAATTCTGCATCTTTTAGGTTGACTATCTCCTCATCTGTTAGGTTGGCTGTCTCCTCGTCACTTAGTTCTCCCACTGGAACCTTGATCTGTTCTCTCTTTTGGGCCATACTTCTCTGTCTCCTCATTCTGAAAAACTCCTGTGTTTGTTTGCCTCTGTGTCTTAGGTAGAGCTGTCACTCTTGTTAGGTTGTAAGGGGCAGAGCTTTAGGGATTTGTCAGTACAGGGTGACCCACTTCACCACATTGTGGCTCTGTATGTGGGGAGGGGTCTGAGAGGGAACAATGCTGCCTGCCCAGCACTTGCCCCTTTTCCAGGCACTTCTCCTACTTCTGTACGAGACTGGTGCCTCTCTAGCTGTTGCCCTGGCCTTTGTTCCCAGAGTGGGTGGGTCTGTGGACATTCTAGGGCCATGAAGGCCCTCCAAACAGGCAGACTGCTGAGCGATGGGCAGTTTCTTCCTCCGCCCCAACCCCCACTGTTTTGCACAGTCAGAAGCAATGAGGCTTGATTTTCCCTGGTGCTGGGACTGTGAGCTGCGCCATCTGGTGAGGAGCTGGGAATGCTCCCCAGGTGTCCCTCCTGACTTTTTAAAACCTGTAACTGTGCTTCCTGCTGGCTTGCTGCTGCCTGCGCTGCTGCCACTGCCACCACACTGCATCCTCTCCGCCCAGGCTCCGCCCCTCCTACTTGTCTGGATGAGTATCTCTTCTTTATATCTTTGTTTGTTGGACTCCCATGCAAGTTGATTTTCTGGAACTTCTGGTTGTTTTTAGTTTTGAGGTAGTTGTATTCCTTCTTAATTGTGGAGGGAGATGCAGTGTGTCTGTCTACACCTTCATCTTGGCCGGAAGTGAGTCTACTGCCATATTTTCAATGAAATCCTCTTGAAATCTTGAGATTATTTTTTCATTACCCTTGCTTTGAAGTATTTTCCCCAGTGTCAAGTGCTTCTTTGTGTTACACTTGTATCATTTTCTCTAATATGTAATTATTAACAATCATAAAATAGAAAGTAGAGTCAAACAGTTCCCTGCATTATTGCTTTTACATAGCTTCTGTGAAGGCTTCACATGTTCTGCCTTCCATAAAACAGGTGGGTGCCTTTGTCAGCCTATGCATTTAAAGGAAGCATGGCTGATCCTTAACTTTTTGGGGGGTGCAATTTGAAAAATAATGGTTTTTAACATAATAGATTAAAATCAAAGTCTTTGTTTATTGAGTGCTTTCCTGGGTATGAAGCATTGTGTAGGCTTTTTACATAGAATCACCCTTAATCTCAGGACAATGCCAAAGTATAAACTTACAATTTTTATAACTCACAAGGTTGCTTAAAGAAACTGAACCTTATAGGGATTATCAGTGTATAAATGTCACAGTGCTGGAGAGTGGTTGAAAAAATTTCAAATTGAAATAAAACATAGGTCTATATAATCCTGAAGCATAAGCTCTTTCCACTCAGGTAAACATTTTTGGACAGTTTAAAATTATTAACTTACAGGATAATAGGTCCATGCAAATTTATCAGAGGTGCCTGGGGCACACTAAGTACCCACTCTTTGTTTGCTTTGGAATGAATGACTAATGGATTAATTAATAAATCAATGATTTAGAAGATGAATTATTTCCTGGAGCCTTTTATGAGGCAGGTCACTAGTCAGGTGGGTTCTTTTTCTGATGCGCTTTGCATGAGATGTTTCATTTGGGTGAGAAAATTCATTGTTTGTGTAGGTGACCGTGACTCGACTATAGAAATATTTTGCCCCCCTCTCCGCGGATCTTGCTTTGGCTTCCACAACAACTGTGCTAATGGCCAGGGCACCTGCAGTCTGCTGTCTGCAGTCTCAGCAATTGCTTTGGGGGCTGACAGCAGCTGTCAGCTGAGGGCCTGGGGGTTCTCTCCACCAGTGACCAGATGGTCTCATCACAAAGAGGGCATTGGCACTTGGTCCACTTCCTGGGTAAAGTAGAGCTCTTTTCTGGTTAGGATGTAATCAGGCGCCCTCTTCTAATCAAACTGCACATGGGTCCTTTCAGTTCCTTTGAGTTGGTGTCTGTTTGTACCCATCAGCAAATTAACTGGATATGAGCCCAAGGGGTACAGGCCTGCGTTGCCCATTGAAGACAGCAGAATTGGCTTCTAGGACGGGGAAGCAACAGGTTTTATTTTTATTTCACAGACCAATTTATAAGATTCTGCATCAAGGGGAAGACAAGTCGGGAGGGATACCTGCAAATAGGTAGGTATCTGAGCAAATATTGTGGGTCACATAGGCAAGTTCTTGTTTACAGAGGAGCAGACAGGAACCATATATGTGATTCATGGTTGATCAGCCAAACCCCGGAAGAATGGAAGCCTGGCTCTCTTCCTGTATTGTTCTGTCTATTCTATGTTCATTTGTATTTAAATTAACGGTATTTATACAATACTGATAAGGAGTCAGTTCCAGTGCTGAATGATGTTGTGGGCAATTTAAAAGAGGGACATTTCATGGAGTTAGTGGGATGTACAAGCAGAAAATTTTTACACATATAAAACATATGACAATGTGAGATGGCATAAGTTGAAATGATTGGTCAAGACGTCGGAAGTTGACGACACTGGCAAGCTGTAATGGATTCCAAGCTCCAGGAGAACAGCCACTTTGGAGCTTCATTGCTGCATCTCTCGCTCCCGGAACAGTGTAGGGCTCATAATAAGGGCAGGCAACAAATTTGTTGAATAAACGAGTGAATCTGAGCTCAGAGGAAGGAGAGGCGGATACGAGATTGGACTCCAGTTTTTCAATCATGGGTCTGCCTCTCACTGTGAGACATGGGGCTGGTTTCTTAATCTCTCCAAACTTGAGTGTCCTTATTTATAAAATGGTTAACATGGTGTTGTTATGAGATTGGGATGGGGTCACATGTTAAAGGAGATTAGCACAGTGCCAGGTTTATGTTAAGGGCTTCATACACTTTAGCTGTATTTGGTATTAATGGCCAGAGTGTCAGCTGGGGTTGATCTCATTTGGAGATGATGGATTAAGTGAAGACCTGAAATCTACTCCCAGCTCTGCCACTGGCAAGATGTGTGTTTTGGGACGAGTCGGTTTCCTCTCCAGATCTCCAATTCTCATTTATAGAAAGAGGCAGGCAGAGAGTTGGTTTTTGGGATTGCATCCAGTTTTGCAGTTTGCGCAGGAGTTGCAGAATCAAATGCCCACTGAGGTTGGGTAGGTAATAGAAACAAATCAAGTGAGCCTAGTGTAAGAAAAACTTGACCCCAGACCAATGGGGTGGCGCAGAGACTCGCTAAACAGAGTACTTGGGGAGTGTGAGCTCAGAAATATCACATATTGTGAATTCTTCTGAGAAGCTGAAGACACACATTTTCTATGAAGTCTCACAGTTTTTGAAAGCTAGCGACTAATTAAGTTTGCTGTTAATTTGTTTCAAATATTGTCTGGGCCACTATTTTGTGAACCAAACAAAATATGTCCTTGGGCCACTGGTATGCATTATTTCTGGTTTGGGTCCAGGAAGATAAGAGACCAGGGGTAGAAAAATGAGAGTCTTCAGGGCAAGTTCTAAGAAAAGCAGCACCACCCACTGTCTTGCACATAGTGGCTTTCCCTCTGCTTTGCTAGTAAAGGTTTCTAGGCATGGGTAACCCTGTGTCCACCAACCCAGAAAATTACCTATGGGGAGTAAGGTGACTGAACCTGAATTTTGTTCTTAACTGGGTCAGAAATAGTTCCCCCTTTCTCTGATATTTCCAGCCACTTTTCAGCTGTTTTTATTTGATTAAGTGTGTTGAGAGTGACTTAGGACTCCTCAGAGGAAACTAAAGCTAACACTCCCATGTGACGCTTTTCCTAGGCACCTTAAAGCCAACTCTAAGTGAGGGGTTCTCAATCTAGGAAGGGGCTCACCTCTCAGAATTGGTGGCAGGTGTAGTATGAAAATGTCCCTGCCACCAGGGGTCTTTGATGTACCTTTTGCAAGATGAGAGGAGTCCAGGATTCCCCCACATTGCTGAGAAGCACAGTTGTGGAAGTGAGGCCGCAGAAAAGACAACGTCTCACCGAGTCCGTCAGTCCAGATGGGGCCAATTAAGGTCTGTGTGAGAACCAGGCTGCCAGTCCAGTAAGAATGTCCTGGATGGATGGTGGTCAATATCTACAGTTGAAAAATTCATCTTGATTCAACCAATTGGCTGTGTGTCAGCATCAGCAGAAGTCAGACTGAGGATAATATGATCTGTAGGTCATCCAGCAGCTGACCAAGTCAATTGATTTTTAGTGACTGCAGCTTTTCATTTGGCATCATAAAGACACAACTTAAATAAAGCCTTAGCCTCTAGAATGTGTTTAAATTGAATTTCTAGATACTTTGGCATGTGTCCAGTTTTAAATAAGTTCTGATTTAACTATATCTAATCTCTAATCAAAGGATCCTAGTATATGGCACATTCCCGTTAATAATGATACCTTAGACATCCATTAAGTCTGGACATTAATTTTATGGAAATTCTCCAATATATCTCCATTAAAACTTTTTTCTAGGCAAAATTAGTAATAAAAGCTTTTAATAAATGTCATAAATATCTATGTTCAATCAGACTATTGCCCAAATTAAAGCCAGACCAAAATAGAAAATAGTTACTTCTGCTAAAAGTCATGACCTTCAGAAGACATTTTGAAGAAAGAAATCATGTGCTCTGTTATTACTCAAAATGTGTTTTTTTACAAAGGATAATTAGTAGGAGAGGCATATTACTAGTTATGTGACCACCATGTGAATTTTCTAGTTTTATTCACCTAACAGTTCATGAAATAAACTCCATGGTCTGTCCACATTGAGATAACAGGCTTTGCAACCAGAAATGTCAAGATTCGAGTCCTGTAAGCTTTTTGACTAGTTCTGAAATTCTGGGAAAGTTATTTGCATTCCTTGAGTTTTGCTTTTATTATCTTTAAAATGGATCAGTAATACCTAGTAGGAGTGTGCTGACAATCAGATAAGGGTGCATGGGGCACACGTAGTACTGCACTTGGCCCATAGGTGGTATGCGGTAAGTGGCAGCCATTACTATTAACTTTCAGAATTGAGATGGGTTAAGTGTAAGGTTTTCAGATGATGGGAACGAAGGGTACTAAGGAGCAGGTGGTGGCTTTTATTTCTCATCGATACAGCTAAGTGAGTACAAATGCTTCCCTGCCCTTCTTTGGTTTTTTCTTTTTCATACTCTTGGTAACTAACTAAACCGGAAGTGACAATGAGATATAAATAAATACGTATGCGCTCCAGTTCTTTTCTTTCCATTTAAAGCTTTGGGTGTGGAATATAATTACAATACAATATTGGACCCAGCTGACCTGACCTATGTAACAACAGTAAAGCAAATGCACAACTTAAGAAATGTGGGTGGCAGTTTACCTGGAAAAGTGGGAAGACAGGATGTATAACAAGACTCACTGGCTTCCCAGATGCCTGATGGGTGTTCACCTGCATTTGGTCTGTGTTATGCGGCCACCACCTATGTCATCGAGCTCCAGGCATCTGGTCCTTGAATCCTTTGTTTCTTGATTTTTTGGCTACCATCTGAAGTCCTTCTAGGTAGATGGCTATATTTTGGGAATACATTAGAAGTCATCTAGCCAAGGAATTTTCAAATCATTTTATAAAGACAGTGGAATTCCTCCTTTCAACAAAATCTTATGAGAAAATGTAAATGAATGAAAGAGATAAAAATGTAAACCGCTCTGGTTTTGAGCAAGAGTAAAAGGGGTAGGGTTTTTCCATTCATCCCTTGCTCTATCCCTAGCTGTTTCCAAAAATAGTAGTTAGAAAACAATTAATTCTCTGGAAATAAACTCTTAGAGTATAATTGATTTGCTCAAGGTCACATAGTTAATTAATGGAATAGCAAGTCTAGGGCACTAGTGTACTTCCTTGAGGTGCTGCCTGAGGATCAGATTATTTGTACTTCTTTTGTTGGGCTATATCATTAGAAAAGTCTTTCCCCCATATCCCTTGTGCCCCTGCTTATCATGTCCCTGAGATAATCTCAGGTTAATACTTCTGAATGTAGTAGAATGTACGGTTTACACATGTAAATACAAGAATGGAGGAAGAATGCTAATATTAACAATGGCGTGACATAGAATAAGTAGTCAAGGCTTTTATTTCAAGACTCCTTTATTTTGGATGTCTTAATATAACCACTCAGGTTCAATGTGGACCTGACTCAGGTTATAAGTTTTGTTTGCCTTTTCCATTATCTGGAACCTCTGATTATTCAACCCCTTTTTCTGGCACCCGCTTGCTTTTATGCCTGACTTAAATGTAGCTCTTGAACTCCTGAGAACCAGGAAAACTCTATCTCTTGCCTGACTCTGAAGGTTCTAGAACCATTGGCTCGTCAGGTAGAGCCCTAACTGAACTTGCTCCTTCTGTGTTGCAATGTAAAACCAACAAACTCTCCAGAGAAACAAACAACATTGGATTTGGTCCATTACAAAGTAGAAAACTATGGAAAATATAGAACATAAAGCTAAGCAAATAGAAAAAAAATTAGCCACAATTAACTGTAATTCTCCACTTTTAAGATTTTTTGTGTATTTCTGTTTTCTCTTTTTCTCCCCCTTGTTTTCTTTAAAAACAAATATAGGCTTAATTTATTTAAAGAGTTCCCTACTGTGCAACAATTTGAATTTCACACTTTTCTCCTTTTATAAACTATGCAGTTACAAACAGCATGTCGCTGAATATCCATTTCCTTTGGATATACTCCTGGATGTTTGCTGAATCATTGGAAATGTACAATTTTAAGGTTTTTTATATCTTCTAGCCCACCATTTTGATTTTTTCTTTTGTGCCAAGGTAAGGTTCATTTAATTTTTTCTATTAGACCCTCTTTTTAACCTATTACTAATGCTCTTAAGTAATCTTTCTTATTTCCATGTGATCATAAGATGTCTTTTAATCACAGGCAATGGAAAAATGAAAACCATTTGAATTATAAAAACTTTCAGGCCACTTGTGTCATCCTTTTGTTGTTTAATTTTTGTCTTGGTATTATCATGGGTTGCAATTATTGGACACTTACCCTGTGAGCCAGGACCTTTGCTGGGTCGTCGTCGTCGTCGGCAGCTGTCCGTCTCGAGAGACGATGGTGTAGCTTCTTAAGAGTCTATCTGCACCGCCGAGAATGGCTGTGCAGTCCAACTCAGGAGTGACACGGTATCTGTCTCCTCCCGTGTTGAATCGACATCTTGTGATGACGCTGGAGTGTCCTCTCCAGTGAAGCTGAAGCTACAGAGCCTGGGCAGGGTGATATGGAGGGTCTGCTGTTGCCCATGCATCAGACCCCCCCTCTCTTCGCAGCTGAAGGGTCCAAGGGAAAGACGGAGTCAATACAGCTTGGCTTCAGGTGCGCCGCAGGAGTTGCCGGTGTTGACTGCAACGTCGAACCGCCTTAGGGACTCCAGCTCCGGATTTTCTGTCGGGGTTTACTCCCTTAGCCTTTCCCCTGAAGAGGTATGCCACAAGGCAGCGGAGGTTTTTTGGAGTCAGAGTTTTCCTTCTCTGATGTGCCCTGACTGGAAGATCGAACCAGGGACACTTAGCTCGCAGGCCGACGCTCAATCCACTGAGCCAAACCAGCCAGGGAAGCCTTTGCTGGGTACTCTGCAGTTATTAGTTGATTCAATTCTCATAAACTAAAAATCCCCATTTGACAGGTAAGGGAACCGAGACCCATCAAGACTGCGCCTTGGCAGAACTTTGTTTCTGCCAACAAGGATACCTGGTCCTAATCCCTGGAACCTGTGACTGTATGGCAAAAGAGGTTTAGCAGATACCCTTAAATTGAAGACCTGGAGATGGGGAGATTATTTCGGATTATCTAGGTGGAGCTAATGCAATCATAAAGGTCCTTACAAGTAAAAGAGCAAGGCAGGAAGATCAGAGTAAGAGAAAAGCGTGATGAGGGAAGCAGAGGTCACAGTGATATGATTGCTTAAAGGAGGCATGACCCAAGGGAAAGGCAAGCAATCAGATTCTCCTTTGGAACATCCAGAACGAGAAGTTACGTAACTTTCCCAGGATCATATATAACCAGCGTAACCATCACCCAGATGACTTCAAAGCCTGTGTCCTTTTTATTTTCAGCATGCTACCATCTTAGAACATTTCAACTACTGATGGAAAATCAAGAATGGTTTTAGACAAAGCTGCTGCTTAAAACAACATTCTGAACTCTTTGGGTGAAACTGGTTTGGTTACAAAGGTTTTGCTTCTGATACTTGTTGAAGCTGATCTATTGCTTAGAAATGCGTCACCAAGAGTGGGTGCACGACTGTCAAGCTAGCTTGCTGAAGCGACAAGTGGATAAGATTGGCATTCTGTGTCTTCCTGGATAATTTAAATTGCTCTTTTGTTTGGCACGAATACAACTTTTGTTCTAAAGTTGATAATGATAGCCTACTCTTGCCCCTTTTATTTCCATGAGAGATACATCTACATTAAAAAAATTTCATTACATACACATCTGTGGTTACTCTCTTATTTTTCTAAATGTAATTATCCAGCTAAGCTGAATTATGGAAAAGGAATTATAAAAATCTTTTCTTGCCAATAATCAATCTGGCCAGCACATTCTTGGTGGTTTGTATGTTGGGTATAGTTTCTCTTTATTCTTTCCTTTCCCCCTGCCCCTGCCCCAGAACACATTTAAACTCCAACATGCTTTTTAGTGGGACTGACATTTCTTAAGGTGGTTTCTTGAGAACAGTACTATTGCTGGCTGGTATATTTGTACAAAATTTGTAGGGGTAGGTCTATTTTAACCTTCATATTAATTTCGAATTATTGTTACATAGAGAACAAAAACATACATGGTAGCTTTCATACATTATGTGATATACACAGAATGAAATCATATTTAAATTCATAACTGGGATTTGAAATGTGGTATTCTTGAGCCTATGTAATACGTACTTAATCTTTTTTTTAGTGAGAATAAGAATAATTTCAACAATGCTTAAGAAAGTTGGCTTTAACTAAAAGGGGTTTAGGTAGAAGCCCAGCAACGAAAGAATAAGAGATGACAAATGGTTTTGAGTTACTCTTTTGCTTGGTCAAGGATCCTGTCCAGGGCTCTTCTTGCTCATCCCCATTAGCATGAATTGGTCTAAGGGTTCCTAGGGAGTAAACTGACGATGATTAGTCAACTTAACAGCACGATTACTTTATACTTCAGAAGTTTCACTCCTTAGACACAGCAGAAACTTGCAAAAGTTCATTAGAGATAAATACAAGGGTGCATCCTGTTTGCTGTTTGTTGTAGCAAGAGTGGAAGTAGACTGGGTGCCCGTCCCTGGAGGAATGCCTTTGTAAATCTCGTCTGTGGTTCTGATGGAACGCAGTGGTTAAAAACCATGTGCTTATTTCCATATAGCGATGTGGAGACCTTGAAATAATTTTGGGTGAAGAAAAGCAACACATTTGAAAGTATGTGGTCTAAAGGAAGACACACTCAATAACTAGGGAAAGGCTTCAGTGATCACTCAGTCTTCACAAAAAAGAAGATGCTGGAGCCAGCAGGCCTAAGGTGAAATCCGGCTTTTCCAGTCTGTGATTTTTTTTCTAGCTCTGTGATGCTGATCAAATGATTTAACTTCTCTGTGCTCCTACTGTAGAATGAACCTATTACTAGTACTCCCTCCATAGGGCTTAATGAGGCTTAAGTGAGTTAATACATGTAAAGTACTTGAGACAGTTCCTGGTTCATAATAAATAACCATAGTATTAAGGGCTATTGCTATCATCTATTCATCATATGTATATTAAGTATTAAATATAAAATTCCTTGAGTAAAACACAGTGTTTATGTCATCCAAACAAAAAGGGAGCAACTAGAAAAACTAAAAAGTAGAAAAGAAGCTAGGAACTAGGGTCATATAGTCTAAGATTCCTCAGACTTTGGGATTGTCACTAAGTAGCAAGGTGTTAAAGCAAATTTATCAGTGACCTCCCTTTGATTATATGGCTAAGTTGAACTCTGAGCAGAATACACAATTTTGAATTGAATCTTACTAGCTGGCTAGCATGTATGGCTAAATATTTCTCTGGATTTAGTAAAAAAATAGCAGCCGCCCATTTCTGTATCCTGGCTGCATTCACACACCTGGTTCTCAGACATCAAAGCTTGTTCATCAGCAGGCCTGTGCTCCCAGGTGCCTGATATCCAAGGAGAACATGCATACAGAGGCAGCAAAGGAAAGTGAGTGCTTGGGAGGACTTAGATAAACTGAGAAGAGTGTCCTATCTTTGGACTCTGTCTCATACTGTAAAGGTAGCTTTATAGACCTTGATGAGCTGTGACCTAAGGAGATTGAAATCATTTCTACTCAAGTACAGAGATCCACAGAAGGACCCCTCCTGTATTCTCTCAGTGTGTTCTTTTTTTTTTTTAGACTTCAAGGCTGGTTTACTCAACCTTGCTCCACCCACATGGTGAACTACAGAATCCTGCACACACAAATTATAGCAGGAAATGGGCCTCTATTTAATGTGCAGAAGGTCCTTTTATGTCCTCCCTAATCCTTGGGAGTGGATGCCTCCGTAATGTCCTCGAGGGTTAGTTTGGCCTCATTCCAACCAGTCACCATAATGAAATGTTTACTGGCCTCATTTTATATTCCCCCTTTATCCTTAACCAGTGGTTCTCAAACTTGGTGGTACCTTAGAATTATTTGGGAGCTCTAAAAAGTACTGATGCTTGGGTCCACTGATAGAGATTCTGATTTAAATGGTCCGGGTTGGGGCCTTGTATCAAGATTTTTTAAAATAGTCTTCTGGTGATTGTAATATGATTGTAATATGCAGCCAAGTGTGAGAACCAATCACTTAAACAGTGACTCATGTAAGCCACTCAGTGGAGGCGATTGTGGACTTCTTTATGTCCTAATTGAAAGGGGAGGGCATCCTGGGATACAGGTGATTGCATGCGAGCAACCCCATGGAGAACAGTCCTCCCAGGGGCCCACATTAACCATCCGAGAGCCGCTGGGAACTTCGGCAATCTTTACGAAGTCCACTATTCCCTCTGTCGATGTAAGGAATGTCCCAAACTGTAGAGAATTTTTATGAGTTGATTTGAGCCAAACTAACAACAATTGTCAGAAAACAGCATCTCAATGACTTGAGAAAATAGAAGGCTATCAGTTTTGTGGCTCATGTTATATATTAAAGCGAAAGGAGGAGATGTAAGGAGGGTTACATAAACTCCATTGGTGGTAGGCTAAGGGGGTGGGAGAAAGCAACGCTGAGTACTCTCAGGGATCAGATAAAAAGGGAAAATAGAGAGACACATTGGTGGGTACAGGATAGTTAACACAGAGAGATGGCACATGGGGAAAAAGATAACATGAGGGGTTCTGTGGTCTCATGTTTCCCTTGGATGACTGTGACCGGAGGGGTCTGGAAAAGGAGATTACTCTCATATTTCAAAGTTATCTATTTTACATACAAAAAGACAATAGACAGGCTCACTTAAGGTAAAGATTGGCTTTTGTCAAGAAAGCTACAGGCCTAGGACATGACTACCTGCCATGACCTGCTTTCAATGAGCAATTTTTATATTCAGCTGACCCTATGTGGTTACTTTTGGTCTCTGAGTTTATAAGACTGCCATTCAGGCCTCCCCTGAGCTTGTCAGGCTCAGTATGTGGTGCCTCTTCATCCACACCATCATTGGGGACTGAAAAGACAAAAGGAGTCACTGAATTTCAGAGTTCCTCTTGAGGCCCAAATAACAGTGATGGGATCTGAAACCTAAGAAAGTCTAGCTAGCCCATAATTGCATGACTTGTTATTTCCAAAAAAACTCTTGTCAGAAAAGGTCTTATGAAAGCTTCCTCTGAGAGGGAAAAATATTCCTTTGCTTTTCATTAACAGATAAAAATTATAATGGGCATAAAATTAAATGTATATTATATTTATATATATGAGTATTACATTAACGCGCATAACTCACACACACATCTTAAAGCAGAGACTGAAAACAAAGGCTTGAAATGGGTGGGGACCAAGTACATTTGTATTTATTCCTGGTAATACATTTTTTTCCCAAGAATAAAGTTTTAAATGAAACAACAGAGGTTATTGCAGGATTTGTTGGTCTGCTGGCGGTGGTTAAAACCTCCTGGATGGTCTTCACAGGTTTTGATGAACTGTTGCAGGTGGTTCAGTTCATGTAGATTGATTTAACAAATTGCCCTTCTTTTACTGTTTTTAATTTTCCTGATGTGGTATATTCAAATACTCCTCTCTCTGCCGAAGGTCAGGGATCCACCCAGGTACCTGCAAGACTTCCCCTTGAGGAACCAAGTTATGGGTATCCTCCATGGGAGGTGCCCTGCCTCTGATGCTGCCAAGTCAAATACTGGAACTAACACCAGAATCACTAGTTTGTCATTCTAAAGCCCAGGAATACTGCTGCAAGTTACAAAAATTATGTGGTATTGGTATCAGATATTGGTAGCTCTGTATGATATGTAGTAACCATTTTGTCTAAGTGTGCACCCTGGGAAATCCAGAGATGTAGAATGGAGAGGCTATATGCCTTCACATGAGCTGCTTAGACTCTTCTTAGTATTATACTGTTTCCTGTCTTACAAATGCTTACTGAAATGGGTAACCAGTATGGATTATGAATTTTGGCATCACTACATAGGTCTGCATGGACAAAACAAGTTTTTCTTTCTTTTTCTTTTTTGTTATAAGAATATATATATAAAAATCAGAGTACATTCCCTGGGATGAGCAGATACACTATTTGAGAAGTGGGACTTACACTCTGAAACCAGAAATGTTCCATATCATCTGAAGTGCATCTTCTCCCTGCCTGTATAAACTGATTTCCTCCTAAATATTATTTCTATACTTTCCAAAGGTAAGTGGTTGTCCCCTGATCATGCATAGACTATTGAGAGTTTAATCAGTTCATCCACATCATATCCTGACTTAATTCAATTTTTCTTAAACTATTAAAATAGACCAAGAGTTGTTATTTCAAATACAAATCAGTTTTGTATTTAAAATAAAATATCATTTGGAGCAAGGTTTCATAGAAGCTTGGAGCTGGGTAATACTTGAGATGTTACTATGTCTGTGCACAAATGGAGCAGCCTTGTTGAAACTCCACATTCCAGGAGTTTGTCCCACAGCTATTCTGTGTCACCTGCTCGTACATCTCTGTCTTTTTTTCCTTCCCAGTCAATACCTTTTACTGTTGTCTGGCTCATTTTCCTAGAGCTTCAGCTTTATGGATTGACTCTCTGCCTTTCAATAGCTTCCAGCCTGGGGCCTCCTTTTCTGGCCTCTGAGCTAATTACTTATTCCTGAAGTTAATTATTTTCATCACGATGAGAAAGAAAAGTGCAGCCCCTGACTGCTGTCAGCGTAGAGCTGTCTGGCTCTAACAGCTGGACCATGGAGTTCTCTTAGACATAAACAATTCCACAGAATATCAGTGTCAGACAATGCCACTCTCTGATCATAGATGGAGCAAGACAAAAACAAAACCACTCTGTAAACATGTCTGCGCATAGTCAAAAACAAGAACACTGTCCAAATGAAAATGGCCGAACATTCTCCCTTCTGGGTCCACATGAGGGACTTCTGCTTCTTTACAATGTTATGGCTGTAATCCAGCCCTGTTTCTCCTGTCCAGCAGAAAAACGTTATTAAGATACTTAAAGACAGAATTTTCCCTGCTTTCTGGGAGTACCCAATTCAATACAAAACCATGCTTGCTCTAGCCTTTCTTAAAATTACATACAATCTCCAATCTTAATACAAATTCATTCTAAAACTTTCTTCCTGAGACACCAGTCCTTTCATTCTCCAGAGTGTGCTTCTCATTACAAAGAGCCAATTGGCCTAACTTGTTGAATGTAAATGTGTTTCTGGTGGTTTATGGCTAGAGGCCATTGGCAATAGAGACTCTGTCTCCATGAAATATTCATTAAATGGACAGCACACTTCTTGACATGATCTATAAACCTCCCAAACACTGAGTACCAGCTTCCTAGGCAGTCCCACCCACCAGGATGGCTCTGTCCTATGAGCAGACCAGAGGAGTCTAAATGAATTTCTTCAATTTTCAGATTAAAAAAACACAACCCATCAAAAAATAGCAAAGTTTTGATTTATCGTCTCTAAGAGCATCAGGTAGTCAGGTAGTCATGATTGGTACCCAGTCTTCTCATCCCCCTGGTGTAGGGCCTTTTCTGCTCTACTGTGCTACTCAAGAAGTGTAACTCCCAGGTGTAATAATGCACCTTTGTGGACACTAAACTCAATTTTCTATCCATAGCTACTGAATTGAATTTGATTTCCATTCTCTCCTTAGAAAACACTTTAAGCTTCAGATGCTGGGCTCTGTCCAATATTTGGACTACCCATAAGTCACTTTTAGCTTTGATTTTGAACACTATCAGCACTTTTAGTGGGGACAGTTATTTCTTAGGTATGAGAATCTTATTTAGTTGCTACGTCTTGTCGAAGCTGTTGTTTTCTTTTCTACTCAGATTTGGCAGCTGATTCTGCAGAGCAGTAACTAAAAAGAGGACTTAATTAAAAAAAAAATCTCTTACCTTCTACAGTTAGAGGAGATAGGAAAAACTGAAACAAAATTTAATAAATTTCCTCACCTGGAGTTCCTGTGTCATTTGCCTTGTTGAAGAAATGATGACTGTGTGACAGGCATCCTCCACCAGACACTATTTCTCACCCCAGCCTTTTTACTTCCCTTTATTTTAATCTCTAAATCATCTACATTGAAAGAGAATTCTTTTAAATGCATTGTAACTTTGGCATCTGAGTTTGTATCAGAGCCACATTGCCTCTTGAAGAGACTTTCTTAAAAAATATACATTTGAAGAGACAGAATAATTTGTTTGTTTATTAAGGTCACAAAAATAAAGCAAGGAGTTTTAAATAAGAAAAAACTGAACCCCACTACTAGAATAAAACTATTTTTATTATTTTCATATTGTGAATGAATATTCCCAACGTATTTGTGACAGACCGTGGGTACTAATTAATATCCTGTTGCTCCGTTTAACATTATATAATAAAAATAGTCCCATGGTTTCAGATGTTTACATTATACATAATTTTAAGGAAGCAGAATATTATGTTATTGTAGAGTAAACCCATTTTGGATACTTAATTCTTTCCAGTTTTTGAATTTTTAAAAAAATATAGACAAGACTGCAGTAAGTATCTTTGTACATAAAGCTGTTTGTTTTTTCTGAATTTCTGGTTTGCTGTCAGAGAGCAAGGACCTCTCTGTGGCTCTGGTTAGATATCACCATATTGCTTACCAACGGGCTGTAGACCACCAGCAGCAAGCATGCAAATGTTGCTGAAACCTCATCAGAATTGTATATTATCATCAAAACTATTTGCCCCTTGATTGTTGAACTGTGAAACGACACCTCTGCTTTACTTTATTTTGTATTTTTCCATTATCAGGGAAAATGACCTTTTATTGTGTTAGCTGCTTGTTGCAATGGTAATTTCAAATTTTCATGCTGACCTCAGGTAAACAGATTATTTGTATATTGCTCCATCTCTCAAGTTGTGCACAATAGTAATGCAAACTTATTCTCAGGCTGAAAAAGAGGCCAGACTTCTCTGGGATTTGGGAAAAATTTGAGGAACGGGAAGCAGAGATGGTGTAGTCTTTGTCTAGTTAAAGAATGGGGCCCTCTATTATGCTTCTTTGTACCCAGAATTGTCATTCTAAGACCTGTTCTTCCCTCCTAGCCTTTATAGGCATTTTATTTTTTGATCCTACAAAATTTTTCTCTTTGGTTTTCATTGGCTGTAATATTTATATTGGGCACTTGCCGCCTCTTCGTAAGCTGGGAATAGTGTGTATGTAGTGTAGCAGACTTTTGTTTCACTTGAAAGTAGGCCAAAATAAAAATTTCTTTTCACCAAAGCAAGTGGGAGGTGGGCGTAAGCTTTTGAAGTTTCAGTTACTGTTAGAAGCCTACTTTGTATTTTCAATATACTTAACAATGCTTTATTTAGGAAGAGCATGATGGTTCTTTTCTTAGAAAAATTAACAATTTCTGAAATGATAATAGTCTCTGGATAATACACTTTATTTTCTAAGTGAAAATAAAGATTATGTAGACAATGAAATAATTTATTTGACTTATTTTTATTAAATTTATTGGCATGACATTGGTTCAAGAACCAATGTACATTGGTTCAAGTGTACATTTCTATAATACGTCACGTGCATGTTGCATTGTGTGTTCACCACCTGGAGTAGAGTATCCTTCCATCACCATATATTTGACCCCTTTTATCCTCCTCATCCTGCTCCCAACACCCTTCCCCCCCAGGAACCATCACATTGTTGTCTGTGTCTATGAATTTGTTTTATAAGTAATACAGGCTGTCTCCAGATACCCTGTCACATGTGGGCTTCCACCAGGTATATAAAAAAACGTAACTTCATTTTTCATAGTTAGCCTCAACCTCAGCTTTACTGATGGTGGAATAGGGAACTTCATCTCATCAGTTAAAGATGACTCAGTATGGCATTTCTAATTGTTTCTTTCAAATAGTTATTTGAAAGTTAAAATACCCAAACAGAACCATTTTTCTTCCCTATAGGAGATCTTCCCTTGCCTCCTTCCTAGTGGCATCAAGTGCATAGGCTGTGGTGCTGCTGCTGGGTCCTTGCAGGATTCTTCCAAGAGGTCCTTCTTTTCCTCTGGTCACCGCTGTTCTGTTCTAGTGCCTGCTGAATGTAGCTGGACTTACCTGGTTTGGGGGCACCTCATTGGCCCATGTTGCTGAAGACCACTATCCCATGTCATGGCTTATATATGGTCTCAGTAATCTCATGCTGGCCCATCAGTCCTCATAGTACCCCTCCCCAGCTGGGCTTGCTGAGATTTCTGGGTCCCCAGAAGCCACACTAAGTCACAGAAAACTGCCTGGATACCCACCTGACCCATTTGGCTTCATACTCATATCTTGTCTTCTCAAGAAAGCTAATGCTTTCCATAGTGTGTGCCCAGAACCACACAAAGCAGGCCCCTCCCCTGTGAGAGTAACTGAATCCAGTCTGAGAGCTGCCGCCACTTCCTACCCACACCAAGGTTTACCCTCAAGGTAAAACACTGCACCTGGTTTTGACTTCTTGCTTTTCTCTTCGCCCCCTTCTCATGACCTTCGCCCTAGTGTTAGAGTGCTTCTGTCCCATACTTTGTCCAGTGCTAAGTACAGAGCAAAGACACCCATCAAAAGTCTGTCGAAGTTCGATAAAACAAGGGCATACTGATCTGATACTTTGGCTGGATTGCAGAGAAATTGTCCTCTGTAGGAAGATAAAAAATAAATAAAGGGTTCAAGGGTTAGCCTCCCCAAGACTGATAAAATGAGAAGTGACATACAAGTCTGCATTACATTTTGAAGCAAATTGGCAAGACATAAGGGTCACAAACACACTTCTCTAGGTCTGTGATTCCTTGCTGAAATTCTCGATGGCTGCTGCCCTAACCCAGAGTGGTCCCTTCCTTTTCTGAACTCCTGTCTTGTATTTACTTCTTTTGTTTTGTGTTGGTTTCCTGTCCTGTGCTATTAACTCTATCTTCAAATGTTTGTGTTTTATCCTTCCAGCTTGATCAGGAGCTCGTTAAAGGAGATTATATTTGGGCTTTCTATGCCTTCCTTTCACACAGATCCGGGACCAGGTCAGCTGGCAGGTGCTTCACAGGAAGTCTCAGGGAGAGTCCTCATCCTCCACATTTCCCCCCCACCATTGTGCTTGGGACCTCTGGTTCCTAACTTGGTACTGTCTAGTGTCTTCCTGCCTTTTCTTCTTCTTCTGGCTGAAGCTTTGGTTCCATAACCTGCTCATATCTAGTCTCTAGCTTTGCCCTGGATGAAATCCTTTGGATTCTTCTCACCTAAAACTCTGGTCACAGGCCAGTCCTGCTTTTTCTCCATTTCTCCATCCAGTCCAACTCTTATGGCTTTTTCCTGTTCCATGGTCATGGGTCCTGAGAGGTCTTGGAGGAGATTTTGCACAACATAAAACACCAAGTAAATATTTGTTAACTGATGAAATATTCTCTCCATGGCTGTTTCTTCCATTAAATAGCTGTTATTATTTTTTTGTTTTAATCAGAGAAATATCATTATTATCCTTTAAAAGATATAAATATTTTAGGTGATTTGATTCAGACTGAATGTTAAGGAGAATACAGGTTTCTAATGTTCATAGATGGGTACAATATTTTGTTGCCTTTTCATTAATCACAACTTGAAATGAGAAAGGTATAAAGTCATTTGGATGACCCTGATTGTTATCTGAGACAAGTAATTTATGTCTCTGAGCTTGATTCTTTTCTGTAAAATGAGACTAAAACCAGAGGTTGTAGATATGGCAGAGAAATTTTCAGAGGCTCAACTGACTTAACATTTGTGAAAAATTGAGAAACATTAAAGTATTTGCACATATAAAACATTATTACTATACTATGTGATTTAAACAGTGACCAAGAGCTCTAAAAGGAAAATTTTCCACTTGCCCAAGAGATATCAAAATCAAATGCAATGTTTATTACAACTGCCTAAAAGAGTTAAAGAATCATGAACTTGAGTGACTCCCTTATGCCAGTTCTTACTGAATATAACTGAAAATTCTTTTTTAAATACACAAATAGTAGAACATGTCTGAAAATCCTGTACACTGCATAGATCTATCAATCACTCCACACTGCTCATAGAGATACTTTAACATAACCACTATTAATATCTTTGCCAGAGCTTAAAACCTCCTAACTTTAACCTCTCTGCTAATTTGGCTCATTTTTTCACTGGAGTGTGTTCTGCCTGCAACTAAATAGACTTGTGTTTTTTTTTTTAAATTATATTTATTATGATTGAACTCTAGTGAACTCAGATTCTTTGCTAATGATATCTACCCCCTTCTAGCCTCACCTCTCGGTGCATTAGTCATGAGTTTCATCTTGTTTTTACACCCTCACTATCTATTAAGTGCTGTGAATAATCTAGTCCAATCTCAAGTCTCACCTACTCTATAATTCCTCACTGGTTTGTGTTCTGGGATATCCCCCCCATTGAGTTCCTTTCACAGGAATTGTTGGTAAAGAGCATTTGCTATCCACTGGCAGCCTTTTTGCATTCTTCCCTTCTGAGAGCATCTCACTGTCCTGCTGGGAAAGGATTCACTGGGTGGAGTCACAGAGGAATTATAAATCAGAGGACTCTGCCCTCCCAGGTAAGAGGCTGAGTGGTCCTTAACGGCTTTTCCCACCAGATCCTTCCTATTACATTTCCAATACAGCCAAGGTCAAGAGTATTGTTCTAAACTTAGCCAATCGTATTCTCTCTATTGGGATTTTGAATTTGGAACAGAATCATGGAGAGACAGGAAGAAATGGTTGACAATGCTTATCCATATAGTTAAAAAAAAAAAGAATGAAATCTTACTATCTGCAACAATATGGATGGACCTACTGTAATATATCAGACAGAGGAATACAAATACCATATGATTTCACTCATATGAGGAATCTAAGAGACAAAATAAATGAACAAAAAGACCAGAAATAGATTCATTGGTACAGGGAAGAAACTGATGGTTGTCAGGTGGGAGAAGGTTGGAAAGGTAGGTGAATAAGATGAAGAAATTAAAAAGTAAAAGTTGGATATCTGGTCAAGATGGAGGTGTAGGTAGACACACTTTGACTCCTTGCACAACCACAAAAAGAATTACAACTAAATCTCAAAACAAATAACATCCAGAACTGTCAGAAAATTGAACTATATGTAAGTCCAACAACCAAAGATTTAAAGAAGCCACATTCATTCAGACATGTAGGAGGGGTGGAGATGTGGAGATGGGGCAGAGGGGTGAGGAGGGGTAGTGTGGCACAGAGAGGTGGTGGTGGAATGGGAATGGGTGGTCCCACATTCATGTGTGGTGAATAAAATTGGGAGGGATACCTTGGAGCTGAGTGATCCCAGCCCCAGGCCAGAATGTACAGCCCAGGGTTTGAGCACCAGGAAGATAAATCTCCATAACTTCTAGCTGTAAAAACCAGTAGGGGTTGGGGTGGTGGAAGAAACTGCTGGACTTTCAGGAAACTCTGCTTAAAGGGTGTGCATGGTTTTAAAATGTATGCAAATCCACCCACTCTGGGATTCAACACAAGGGCAACAGCTGGAAGGGCTCCAGTTGCATACGGGAAGTAGGTGAAGTGACTGGAAATGGGGCGAGTGCTGGGAAAATCCCCAGAAACCAGTCATTGACACAGTCTACTCTCTGAGCCCTCCCCCCTACACAGATCCACAAAGCAGTGAAGGAGGTTTCTCCACCCTGGTGATTCCTTAAGGGTCCATCCCACACAATTTATACGTGCCTTTTACAGGGAGTCAAAGCAGCTCTACCTAGTACACACAAACAAACACAGGGAGCTACCAAATTGAGGAGACAAAGAACTATGGTCAAAATGAAAAAAACAGAACAAAACCCCATAAAAAGAACTAAACAAAATGGAGATAGCCAGCCTATCAGATGCAGAGTTCAAAACACTGGGGATCAGGATGCTCAGAAAGCTCATTGAGTATGGCAGAAGCATAAGGGAAGAAATGAAGGTTACACTAAGTGAAATAAAAAAAAAATCCACAGGGAACCAACAGTGAAGGTAAGGAATCTGGGATTTAAATCAATGATTTGGAACATAAGGAAGAATTAAACATTCAATCAGAACAGAAAGAAAAACCGAGAATTTAAAAAAAAAATGGGGATAGTGTAAGGTGTCATTGGGACATCTTCAAACATGCCAACATCCAAATCATAGGGATGCCAGAAGGAAAAGAGGTAGAGCAAGAAATTGAAAACTTATTTGGAAAAATAATAAAAGAAAACTTCTGTTTTGCAAAGGAAATAGACATACAAGTAGAGGAAGTGCAGAGCATCCCAAACAAGTTGAACCCAAAGAAGACCACACCAAGACACAGCATAATTAAAATGCCAAAGGTTAAAGATAAATAGAGCACCATAAAAGCAACAAAAGAAAAACAGAGCGTTACCTACAAAGGAGTACCCATAAGACAATCAGCTGATTTCTCAAAAGAAACTTTGCAGGCAAAAAGGGACTGGCAAGAAGTATTCAAGGTGATGAAAAGCAAGGACATACAACCTAGATTATTCTGTCCAGCAAAGCTATCATTTAGAATGGAAGGACAAATAAAGTGCTACCCACACAAGGTAAAGCTATAGGAGTTCATTGCTAAGCTATTATTATAGGAAATGTTAAAGGCACTTATTTAAGAAAAAGAAGATAAAAACTATGAACATTAAGGCGGCAACAAACTCACAACTATCAACAACTGAATCTAAAACCAAACAAACAAAAAAAACTAAACAAACAACCAGATCAGGAATGAAATCATAGGGATGGAGATCAGTTGGAGGGTTATCAGATGGGAGGGTGAAGGGGGAGGAAGGGAAAAAAGGTGCAGAGATTAAGAATCATAATAAATAGACAGGGGGGTGTTAAGAATAGTATAGAAAATGGAGAAGCCAAAGAATTTAATGCATGACCCATGGACATGAGCTAAGCAGGTGATTGCTAGAGGGAAGGGAGGTATTGGGCAAAGGGGGAAAAATTGGGACAACTGTAATAGCGTAATCAATAAAGTGTACTTAAAGAAGTACAAATTGGCAGCTAAAAAATAGTCCCAGGAATATAAAGCACAACAGAGGGAATATAGTCAATAATTTTGAAACAAAAAACAACAAAAAACAAAAACAAACAATGAATGAAATGAATGGCAATCGTTCATTTGTTCCAGCGTGGGCTGGGCTAAACTTTGGAGAAGCTCTTTGGAACTTCCTGTTTATGCAACCTTCTTTCCTGTCATCTCGTTTTTCATATACCTTCATTATATTTCTTTTCTACCTCAGTCACCATTGAAGGCAACAAAAGAACCCTAAATCATACATTGTTCCTTCCACTCAATTACACCTGCCGTTTAATGCTATGCACGGGGATTTAAGTATTTCTTGGATCTTTGTCTTATGTCCTCAATTATATTCTTCCACAAGGACAGAGACCATATATTATTTTCCTTTGCATATCTCTCACGTTGTCTTCCATGCTGCTTAAACTCCATGGATTTTCGTTTATTGGTGGTTCATAGACAGCTGGAGCTTCCTCATGCCAGACTTGCTAGTCTAAACCTTTTGAGCAATGTGCTGTCAGAGCTGTGGAGGGGAAGCTGGATTCACTGTTGCCTCTTTCTGATTCTGATGCATCTCTGGGAAAACAATTACATATTTTCCTTTAATGTGCCTTTGCTTCGTCCAAGGGCAAAGTGAGGGGCAAAAGTGGTCCTCATCAGCCACACTGGGGTGGTTTGAGGCAAAATTTAATGTGCTAACTGGTTATGCTTGTGCTTCTTAGAGGTATGCGCCATGTAAGTACTATATGGGTGTAATCAGGAACATTTTAAAATCTTATGAGTAATATTTATTTTTGAAAAAATATATACTCTTCATTTCCCTCATCAACCATCATTAAAGCATGTACCTATTAATCTTCACTGGGACAATGTTCCAATGAGAAGAGTGAAGCTGTAGTTTGGCACACCCCCTAGTCTTTTCTCTTTTTTTTCTCTCTTTCTCTTTCACATACTACATATACCTTTACCACACACAGACACATTGCCTGATAAACTCTCTTTAGCTACTCAAAATATTTTTACCAAGTACCTATTCTGTGTGAGGCACTGTACCAGGCTCTAGGAGACAATGGATAAAAATAGTGTCCCTAATGTCTAGGGGAGTCATTCATTATTCATTCATTCATTCATTCAACAAATATTTATGCAGTTGACCATGTAATGGGCAGTTTTCTAGATTCTGAGATGCTGTAATGAATAAATAATATAAGCAAGTAGTTTAATTCCCTGGGACAGATGCTGAAATACAGGCAAGTTCAGGGTACAGTGAGAGCAGTTTCCCAGGGGAGCTATGTTGGGGCTGCGTATCGAAAGGAATACATGACAGGAAATAATAGAAGCGGTGGAAAACAGAGATGAATTTGGGTGGGTCATGGGGACTAGAGTTTCATATATTCCTAGAAGAGCAGAGAGGTGGGGAAAGGAACAGATTCAGAACCAGGAGTCTGCAGGCAGGATGGAGTGATTATTTTGTTTATCTGAAGCTTCCTACTCAAAGGTCTGGCCCACTGTTGGGTGTGAGAAAATTTTACTTGCTCTGTCTACAAGAGGCATTTGCTGTTTATAATCCCATCTTTCTTTGGGAGCCCTCACTGCTGGGTTGGATACTTTGCATTAAAAGCAACAGCAATAAGACATGGTTTTCTGGCATTTCTCTCACAGGCAGAGGGTGTTTTATTACTTCAAGATGCATGCCAAGGATTATTAGAAGGTATAGGAGCTTGGGAGTTACCAAAATTTCAGATGAGTCTCAAGCAGGCTGTTATGGACTGTGACATCTTGATTTAACACTTCCTTGGCTCAGAAACAAACACGGCAATCTAAAAAACTGCACCCATGACTACGTTCAGGTGACTTTTGAGCCATTTGTATGTAATTTAGGATTTATTGGATTTCTTTGAAATCCAGGCTTAACAGTTGTTCTCTGAATAATCAAATATTTATATAATATTTTCCAAATGTATTTATTATTTACTGTAGAGTCTATGAAATATTTACACTGATTTTTAAAGAAAATATACACATTATTTACATTGCCTTGAATTTTCTCCTGATACAGGTAAAGTGACAACACAGAAGGTTGAAAGGCTCCCCAGGATGCATCTCAGGCTTTTCAGTAACCACATGAGGCTCTGTCCCTTAGGAAAACACCTGGCAATGAAACTGTGCAATTAAAACCTACATTAGGGGCCACCCCAATTTCCTCGGAGCCCCTATTTCCTTAGTTTTGGGGTCTCAAATGGCAAGAGGAAAAGTTGAAACAGTTTTTACCAACTTTTTCCTTCATCTTCCCAGGTTCCCAGGTGTCTTTCTCTATAGGATGAGTAGCACCTGGATTTTCTCTCCGGGACCCAGAACATACCCAGGTGCAAAAGGAGTGATTCTTTTATAGAAAAAATAGAGTAGAATTGTGGTCCCCAGACCCAATTTCTAATCATTAAAGTGGAAATATATTAAACTAAATAGTCTTCAAAAATACTTGATTATGACCCTAAAGCCAATATTTAGGTTTTTGTCCAGGCAGACCCTAAATGTAACTGATGGCAAATCCAAGAAACCAGCTATGGCAGAGCTGTAATAGCAGCTGTAAATAAGGCTGATGTAGGTCATGTGACACAAAAGTACAGACCTAAAGTCTTATTATCAGGAAATAAGGTTAAATAGTGGTTTTACAACTCTTAAGAGATCATTTTGTGAAATGGACTAGTCACAAGAATATCTGCTCAAGAATATGGTTATTTGCTTATTCTTCCAATGATATTTATAGTGCCATTCAGACACCTACAAAATAATTATGTTTGGCCCAAATAGAACATGGCTGTCCTAGAAAAATTTCATGACAATTATGGATAAAGTAGAGCAGTTCATATAACCCAGAGAACAGCCCACTTCGTTTTGCTGAATTATGTGCTAATGGTAGACCTGGAAATGTATTTTTTGTCTCAATCTTAACCCAGGAAGTTCTGAATAAGGAAGTCTGAGATACTCATTGGTAATCTGTATTCTCAGAAGTGTGTTGATTCTGATTATCAGTGAGGTACTGGAATCTTTAGAGGAGAAACTTATTTATGTTTATTCATTTGAAACACATCTGGATGATGTTCAGTCGGGTACAAGATACTATGTATCCAGGCCTTTGATTGGTGAATGGGGTAAAAAGAAGGCTGAAACAACCAACATGTGGTATTAGTCAGGGTAGCTTCCATAACAAACAACACCCCCCCCACCTCTGTCCCAGTCTCAGAAACTTAAAACAAGAGTTATTTCTTATTAAACTACATACAAAGCATGGCTATTAGGGGATTCTGCTCATTATAGTCATTGAGCTCTAAGCTGATAGAGACCTTGTCTCAACAAATACTTCCAGTACCAACGACTGGGATTCGGGAAAAGAACTTTAGAGGATCTCTCACCAGCAATAAATGCTGTGACCTGAAAATGATATACCATCCACTTCTATACATAACTCATTGGCTAGACAAGTCACGTGGGCTCCCCCTATCTGGAACAGCAAGGGGGTAGTATGTACAATCATCTTCTATGCCTAAAAAATCTGATTGTTGGCGTATACCGCAGTATGAAGAGTGATTATATCTATATCATCTATCTCTATCTTTATCTATACCTATATGTCAACTATATCTATATCATCTATATTTATATATCAATGCTACAATCTAAGAATATATATATATATATATATATATATATATATATATATATATTTACATGTACTATGGTCATCGTCATCGGCAGCCGTCCGTCTCGAGAGACGATGGTGTAGCTTCTTAAGAGTCTATCTGCACCGCCGAGAATGGCTGTGCAGTCCGACTCGGGAGTGACATGGTATCTGTCTCCTCCCGTGTTGAATCGACATCTTGCGATGACGCTGAAGCTACAGAGCCTGGGCAGGGTAATATGGAGGGTCTGCTGTTGCCCATGCAGCAGACCCCCCCTCTCTTCGCAGCTGAAGGGTCCAAGGGAAAGACGGAGTCAATACAGCTTGGCTTCAGGTGCGCCGCAGGAGTTGCCGGTGTTGACTACAACGTCAAACCGCCTTAGGGACTCCGGCTCCGGATTTTCTGTCGGGGTTTACTCCCTTAGCCTTTCCCCTGAAGAGGTATGCCGCAAGGCAGCAGAGGTTTTTTGGAGTCAGAGTTTTCCTTCTCTGCTGTACCCTGACTGGAAGATCGAACCAGCGACACTGAGCTCGCAGGCCGACGCTCAATCCACTGAGCTAAACCAGCCAGGGCTTGTACTATGGTACATGTCTGTATATTATGTATAATATGTATAATCCCAAGTGCTGTATCTATTATATGTAATCATGTACCAAGGTATAAAGAGTCTTAAACATATATAATCAAGGAAACATATATAATCAAGTAAAGAGTGGAATCCGTACAAGGGAGAGAACAGTGAAGGGCAAAACTATCTAGGAAAAATATAGGGTAAACTGGGTCTTTATTGGTGAGTAGGAAAGGAAGAATAACAACAGAAAAATAACAAATACCTATTTGTTATAAAGTATATGCCATGTAAAGCCAGAAAATAGGCAAAAATTGAATAATTAAATCATTGTCTAACTTAATTATTAGAGCAACTCTCTGGGATAGATACTATTTTTATCCCCATTTTATAGATGAGGAAATTGAAGTTAAGGAAAAATGAAGTACATTTTCCAAGGTCTCAGAGCTAACAAACAGTGGAGCCAGGATTTGAACCAAGAAAGTAGTAGTTATTATAGAGGATGAAGAAAGTGTGAGTAAAAGCAAGAAGATGGAAACAAGCATGGCATATTTGTGGTACAAGGAGCAGACCGCCGTGACTCAAGCAGCAGGGTGGTCTGCAATTAGTCGAGTGCTAAAGTTAACTTTATTTCCAATTCTACTTACAGTACAAGCAAATCTCCAAAACCTTTAGGGAAATAAGTATGTTTGTGGTCTTAAAAGAAATAAAATAAGATTACTGCCCTTGGAAAATAACTTTTGACTTTTGGAGATTTGACCTTTAGTTTTTAACATGCTTTAAGGCATTGCTGACCTATGAGATTATGCAGAATTGACTCCTGTCACCAATTTATAAACCTTCCCTTCTCTTGCCAACTTTGATGGGAGTGAAAATGACTAAAACGGATGTATGTAGAAATTTGGATGCACTGCTCCGTTTTTGCAAGAACAACATCATGAAGCTTATTTGTGAATGGAAACAGATTTGAGTGATGGACATGTATGGTAATTTGAAATAGTGAAAACAGCCATGCCCATCAATTTTTGAAATATTTATGGAGCATGATGTCTGCTGATGTGGTTCTAAATTGGATTCCCTGCTGACTCGACATGTGTGTGAGTTACCCAGCCCTGAATTACTGGGCACCTGAATTACTGGCTATTTCTTCTCACACAGAGAGGAGGAAAATTGAAGGCAGGATCAGCATAATTCAGATAAAAGAGCAACACAATACAATAGAAGTCTCAAAACAAGACAAAAACAATTTCCCAAGAACAAATACTAATAATTCTAATAATTCAACCCTTGAAAAATATGGATAGTAGAAGTCAAAGGATTAGAATTGATTCACTCTTGTTATTTGATTAATAATAGCACCTAACATTTATTTTATTATTATTATATATTAGAAACTTGGTTAAGCAACTTGGTAGGCATTTTCTTCTTTAATTGCTATACCAGTTCTATGAGGTAGGTGATAGTATGCTCCTTGTGAAGGTGAGGAAATTAGGACTTTGCTGGAAAAGTAACTGGCTCAAGGTAACAGAACAAAGAAATAATCATATTTATTTTATATATTTCAGATTTTCCCTTTACAGATGAGCCTTCCAGAATAATTCACTTATTCAACCCATCTTTATAAAGTTTCTCTTATGTTCCAGAGGCTATGCAGGACTTCAGGATAGGTAGATGAATAAGTCACAGTGCTTCAGGAAAACACACAAATAAACAAATGATGATAATAAATTAACCTAACTAGACTGAGAGACCCATGTGCAAGGTATTATGGGAACAAAGAGAAGGAGAAGATGTCTTCCAGGAGGATGAGTGTTACAGGATTAGATGTTAACCAGGGAAAGGCAGGGAAGGGGATTCTAGGCAGAAGGAAGAACCAAAGCGAAGGCCCAGAAGTGGAAACCACTTGGTGCATTTGGGTCTCTGAAAACAAACTTGAGTGCAGAAAAGGTCAAGGCAATTGCAAGAAACATGGAGTTGAGCCCAGCTCACGGCTACCCCTTGACACTTGTCCTGGGGATGAGAGAACCTCTGAGGGATCTGAAAAAGGGGTAACCTTAGTGTTCAAGGTTGAAGGCTACAGATTTGAGTTGATGTGGGACAACTTTTGGAGTTTCCTGATTGCTCTCTTCAACAACGGGTCCTTTCTCATATTCCTTGGTGTTGGAATAATGTCAGTATTGACGCTCCCTCTCTCGTTTACTACATCATCTTCCTTTTGTGTTTTCTTGCCCGTGAGAGCGCGCCTTTGGGAAAACACTGCATTTACTTGTAATGTAACATCCTGATGTAGGAGAGCGAGGCCAGGGGCTGTGTGACGGGACAAGGAAGGGGAAAGTTTGTCTGTGGTTATGCCGTCCTGACTAGCAATCCTGCCTTTACACAACAGCAAGGTACCCATTGTCTGTTGGCACGATGAATTCAACAAGGGATAAACAACTGGATTGATGAGAAGGGGCCACTTCTAAAACCAAAACACATTCTGCAAAGTCACACATCTGTGTTATAATGGAAAATAAGTATAGCAACACTTTGTATCAGGATTTAAGGGATCTAGAGTATAACATGACCAAGAAAGAGGGAAGCCATTGATATGTTTAATAGAATTATCTAAAGCAGGGTCGCCTTTTTTTTCATGAGAGAACATAGTTTTTAATCCCCTAAATGAGCTGTTTTTTTCCCCCATACAAGTATAATAAGAGGCTTAGTGAATTTGCAAAGAACAATCATTGTCCTACACTTGCTGCCACAAGGTCACACAAACCGTCTCTGGAAACTGGTTCCGAAGAAACTGAGGGTAATCAACCACAAATTTGCTAGAATGTAGACATAGACTAGGCTCACATAATAAAAATCTATTACTGCATCGAAGCTGTCCAGGAAAAAAAAATTCAGCAAACCGGAAAGAGATGTCAGAACTCTAGTTCTGAGAACTGTGGGTACTTCAGATTTTAGCTGAGAAGAAATTCTAACCTAAATACTGTGATGTTGAAGTGAAATTTTATTTTTCAAACTCACACTTGCATCTGCAAAAAGTCTTCATATAGTGAAGGCTTAGATAAAATGTCTTGTAAATGATCATAAAATGAGTACTTTGCTTTTTTTGTGCATGGAAAGCACACATGCACACATAGACACACACAGACAAATGCTCTAATGCTCTCCTTCCTTTCTTTTTGTACAAAGTCAGTTGTTTTAATAATCATGCTGTGTGCTATTTACAGAGAAAATGCCTATCCTATTGTCCTTGCATGCTGAGTTGGGCCAAATTCTCCTGAGTGCAGTGGTCGTGTGAAGAGCGACACAGATGCTGTGTGCTGAAAAGCTGGCCTGCTCTGAACACAGGAGAGACTGCCTGGCTGACCCACAGGTTTGCATTGTAAGACCATGAATCCATGACTCTGAATTAGGAGTCACAAAATTGTTGATAGCAAATCACCATCATGGCCACATAACTCTTGAGGAGGCCTAAAATTGTGCTGCTATGGCACTGGTGCCATATGTTTCTTCCTGCTCTGCTGCCTTGAAATACAGACAGAGTTCAAGGGCAATCATTTTACTCAAACTGCAACAGTAAGGACTTATTAGAGGCAAAGGTGAAAACACACACACATATTTAAAGTGAAATCCACATAGGTGAAAACACATACACACATATTTAAAGTAAAAATATGTCACAGAAAAATTTTTAAAAATTTGTGAATTACTTTGAATGAATCTGACATACAAAGGCACACAACCGCCCGCCCCCCCTGGACTGTTGCTAGGTTTTGCTATTTCTTAAATTGTTTACTTTTAGTTGGAATCAATTTTAGAACTAGGCTTCTGTCCTTACTTCTTCTATTTCTCTCTCCTTTCTTTCTCCCTTGCTTTTACCTGGCTTGCTGTATAAATCATTACAATAATTATTCTTTGCAAACTCACTAAGCCTTTTACTATACTTGTATAAAACTCATTTAGGGATCAAAAACTATGTTCTATCATTTAAAATATATAGGGTTCTACTTTTTAGATAACTCTATTAATTTTCATTTATGTTTTACAGAGAGTCAGCATGTGTTTGTGAGGCACATTATTTGACCTAGCATGTAAATGTTTCTGACTAATTTTGCTTTTTGCAAATATTGTCACCTTGTGGCATGGATGATGATGTTAGAGAGGACTTCAATCATGCCTGAATTTTGGAACATATGAGAACGTATATTTTTGGCCTTTTAAGTTTCATAAAACCTTGGCCAAGTGTAAAATTATTGGGTCATACTTCCTTTCTCTTAGAACTTTGTAGAAAGTTCACCGCTGCCTTTTAGCATTGACTTTGATTGTAGGAAAACCTGAAGTCAGCCTGATAATCTTTTTACTTTCATAGTTGATTTGATGTTCTTGACATGATGCCCACAAGACTCTGGTAACTTAAGCTGGGCAAGTCTGCACTGATTTTTCAGAAACATTCCTCCTGGGATCATCATGTGGTCTTTTAATCTAAAGATTTTGGTCCTGTTATATTTTAGAAATATCTTTTTGCCTTTTAGACCTTTGAAAAAAAATTCTGTTTCAGATTTTCTAATCATTTAAATACCAATTATGTGTATGTTGAACCTTTGCTTGTCTTCTAAATTTGTCATTTTCTATTTTTATTTTAATAATCCCCATTTTCTTTGCCATTTCGTTTTGCTTCCTATTTCTGACTTCTTCATTGACAGTCCTCCATATGTCTACTCTTTCTAGCAGGATTCATTGAACATTTGAAAGGATTTGCTTGAAAAACTTCTTGAGCTCTATTTTGTTTTTAGTAGTCACTGCATTTTGATGTCTATTTTTGAGTACCATATGAATCTATAAAAGGGAAAACACCTGAGAAAATTGACTCTGCTATTTTCTCTAGAGTTATTCTTTTACAAATATTTCCACTTTCCATATAGATAAAGCATCTGATAAATTTTAGTAGAAGTCTTAAATATCTATTTCATGAAAACTGGTCAAGGGATGCCAGTGATTTCTTTCTCTATACCCCAATATAGAAATTTATGTTCATTTAATATTAATGAAAGGAGAAGTACATTTTCTCTATTCTAAGTGATTAAATATTGATGAAAAATGGCCAATTTAACAGTGCAGGTCCTCATTTATTCTTCAACAGATAACATGAGGGGAAGTAAGTCTCTTCTTGTCATTGCTCTTACATGTCATTTAATAGAACTTATAAAGCTCAATCCCTTTGCATCTTGTGTTTCTTGTCCTTGTGTCTACTACCAACTGAAAGAAAAGCTTTGAACTTCCCTTAGAAATAATTGTTTGTTTCTTTTTTCGAATTCTTAAAAATGAACCTTCTTGAAGAATGCTTAGGCTCATTTAAGAAGCAGATTTCATATGTTGTTTTTACTATAAAAAGTAGTAATCAGACTATCAGTCTAATTTTTATCATTATTATTATTATTTTTTTTAATTTTAATTTTTGGTTATTCAATTACAGTTGTCCCATTTTTCCCCCATTGCTCCCCCTGACCCAACCCACCCCCTCTCCCGCAATCATATCCCTCCCCATTGTCCATGTCCATGAGTCATTCATACACGTTCCTTGACTAGACCCTTCCCTTACTTATCCCCCTTCTCTCCCTCCCCCCTCCCCCCTACTGACTACTATTCTAGTAATTTTTATCATTATTAGTGTAACTAAACCAATCACCAAATTATTATACTGAATGACAACTTTGTTAAATATATTGTCATGCAGCATAATTAAAATTGTTGTTTTCCAGAACGTATTATTTTTATCCCTGAAAGTGGTCATCAGCTCAGTTTTAAACAATTGATTGGCTCTGGGGTTGACCTGATTTAGTCAATAAGACAACAGAAAAGTCAAGCAATGACACTGGAATGAATCTGACACACAAAGGCCCACAAAAACTCCCCCAGACTGTTGGTAGGTTTTGCTATTTCTTAGCTTATTTACTTTTAGTTTGATTTAATTTTAGAAAGAGGCTCCTGCTCTTCTTCCATCTCTCCCTTGGTTTTATCTGGTTTTCTATATATTTCTAGGTTGTGTTGTTATGATGTTTTTGTATCAGTAAAATATATTAAATTAATACTATAGTTCAGTATGATTAATTAATCCTGCTAACTGAAGAATACTAATGCGGATGTATTTTTTTTTATGAGGTAATAATGTTTATTTGACCTTTCTCTGATGAGCTTTATTCCTGTCAGATGTATTTTATCTTATTTTCAATGAGGAGGCAGCAGTCAAGTGACCATATCACTCATTGTACTGTTGAATACGTTCTGGATTGAGTTTGGTTAAAATCTCTTGTGTGGGTTGATAATGCCAAATTTTGGAGGCATTGGTGTATGATATAGCACACTGGTCAGTTTTAAAGTCCCCTTGAGACAACGGTTTTGGTCCAATGTTCCCAGGCTCATAGCAGGCTGCTTGTAGAGTTGCAACCTCAGGAACACTAAATTGCTTGGTTGTATTTAGCACCAGAAATATCTTGGAACATCAAAAGAACTTCAAGCATGGCTGCTAGTGGAAATAGTCTTTCTGAGATTCAGGATGGAACCTTCTTAATAAAACCAAAACTTGGGGCATGACCTATTCATGCGTACAAGCTCTGTATAGACTCCTCAAGTTGAATCTACATTTGCATTCCTTGTGAGCCACTTCAAAGAAGATACTTGTATAATACAAATGAAATCTGACATAAATAGACATAGAAGTGGAGTTGAAATCAAGCAATAAAGTAACAGAAGCTGCTCTATTTATTCACTTGTCTTTCTCTTGCTCTATTCTTTACTTATCCTTGTGTTCTTTTAGAAATAAATCTATTTTTAATAAGTTGATAGATAAATGAGTAAAAGTTATTTATAACAGGCTATGAATTTAAACTGGTATATTATTGTTCTCCTTTTATACTAGAAAAGAAATTCTGACATCACCAAGTTATGTTTACTTGTTTTATAGAGAAAGGGTCTTCTTCATTTCCCTAGAAATCACTGGACTTTGACAGGTCTGCCTCTGACCACAGGTGTAGTAGGTTTGGCAGAGATAGTATCTTCTCCCACCATTAGTGGTTAATACACATCCTATCAGCAAACATTTGTTGCATGTTCACTATGTAGCAGGTACTATAACAAGTATTTTGTATAGGTTATTTTATTTAATCTCAGCAACCATCTGAGATACAGGTATTATTATTATCCCCATTTTATAGACAAAGACACTGAGACACAGAGAATTTAGGTAACTTGCCCAAATTTGCACAGCTGGTAAGTAGCTGAGGTGAGATCGGATTTGGGCAGTCTAATAGGAGAGCCCATACTCCCAACTACCACTATTTCTTTCGCAGAAAAGCCACCACATATTAACAATGGCCCCTAACCACTGCTCAGGAAGGAAGATGGAAATTCAAGAATGGTAAGAGTCTGAAGTTCAGAGTAGAAGGGACCTCGATGAGTATCTAATCCATCCCCCTTTTGTTATATATGAAGCAAAAGAGGATCAGGGATGCTCATTTTTCTGTTCAAGTCCACCCAGCCTTCATGGGTGACTAGAATCCATTTCTGTAAGTCTCTTTCCACTCTAAGAGTTATAGACTTGAAGGCTCATTAAAGATTCATGCTCTATAGATAAATTTCCCTGCAGTCCTTTATTTAATTTGGCCTAGTGCATCTGGGAATTGACTAATGTCACTGTAAACATAGAAGGCTCAGGACTCCCATTATGGGCAAAAGGAAATCATTATTGATGAGAAGTTGGAAGAACTGAGCCCCGAATTGGACAGTGACACCCCTTCAGTATTTCAGTTGAATTTGTGACATTCTCTAAAAGCAAAGGCATCCTTAATGAAGCTGCAAATTTCCTGCATTGAGTTATCGAAGCCGTTAGTATCCTGGATGCTAGAACACAGCCACCAGTGCAAATACTGCAGTTCAGTGGGGCCCCGAGTCCTGCCTTTCAGCTGAGATCTCTTGTTTCGCAGAGATGCGAGCTTCCTCCTTTTCTTTCCTTCCCAAAGGCTCTTACGATGGGCATTTTTAATTAGGACACTTCTGAGGCGCAAACGGGATCTACCCTTGATAGCTTCCTTCTCAACACATGTTTTTCCTCTCATTCATCCATCTTGCTTGTCAGCCTCCTTTTTCCTCTGTGACTGTGTTTGAAATGCTGTCCCACACATCCTTCCATTACGGAAAGGAAATTTGACACCTGGGGAGGCAATATTTCCTCTTACTCTGTAACAGTGGGGAGGGCATGCTGGCTATTTCTGAAAAGAGCACCGTCAGCAGTATTGAGAACATTAGTGCTTTGTAGAGGAAACCAAGGAATTCTTTTTTTCTGATGAGATGCAAATTGTGCATTCTATATCTCCCATCAGTGAGAACATCATTTTGCCTTGACTAGTTACCCAAGCACCTTTAAATCAATTAAGGGGCTGTGATGATACTGCGTTGACATTCCATTAGCCCTTGCCTTTAGTTATGTGTCTATTAGGAGCAGAAATAAAAGTAGTTTAACCAGTCAGAGGTGGAATTTCAAATATCTTAGTGTTCTGAGTCAGATAAAGAATCATGAATTTTGGTGTTTTGTTTGCTCTATGGCTGTCCTGACGGTTAATATTGGGTTAAATTTTGAGTTCTTGTGGGGCAGGGATCATATCTTAGTATAATAGTTACTTATGATACGATGGTGCCCAGGGCAGTATCTTTCTCATAGTAGAATTAGAGATTATAACTGTTCTATTTTCCATTCATGTGTGTCTCAGATATTTGATGAGTGGTGTGACGCACAGACCCTGTGCTCTACACTCTTCTGAGTGAGAAGGACTTTGGTATTTATCTACCGTAATTGTTCACCATGGAGCCATTTCTTCAACAGAAAATTATGGATCACTTATTCTGCCAGAACCATGGTGATCAGAGATTATAAAGGCATGGTTTTTGGCTTCAGTGGGATTCTAGTCGAGTGGGGAGCCTGGGATCCATAAACTGAGTTCCGGAAATGTCCAGTATCACTCATCAAGTTACACACATCGTTACTACAGAGAGAGGTGCCAGACTTGGGTCTCCTTACCGAAATGCTTACTGCTCATTTGAAGCTTAGCATTACAGAAACATGCGACTATAGCATCATTCTGCTTACCTGGGATTCAAAATTCTTCAACAACTGCGATAACACATATTTGTCAAAATGAATATTCATGGTGCATTGGACAAGGGCTAAAGTGGTTCAATTTATGCTTTAAACATTTATCACATGAATTGTTCTTAGTTTTCTGCTTATTAAAGAGAATTGGACTAAATTAAATTCGAAGCGGACTCTTCAGCTTGCTACGGAAGATTGGCTGTCCACCACATCTGCTTGCTGTGGTCATGTCCTTTCACGACAACATGCACAGCTCGGTGTCCTACAACGGCGCAACCTCTGAGGCCTTCCCAGTCAGCAGCGGAGTAAAGCAGGGCTGCGTCCTCGTGCCTACGCTGTTCGGAATCTTCTTCTCCATGCTCCTCCAATACGCCTTTAAGGACTGCAGCGAGGGTGTCTTCATTCACACCAGATCCGATGGCAAGCTCTACAACCTGGCCCGTCTATGAGCCAAGACCAAAGTCAAAGAGGTGCTCATCCGTGAGATGCTCTTCGCCGACGACGCAGCCTTGACATCACACTCCGAAGAGGGACTCCAGCAGTTAGTCACTTGCCTTTCCCACGCATGCAAGGAGTTCGGACTAGCCATCAGCCTGACGAAGACGAATGTTATGGCTCAAGGCACGGGGACTCCCCCATGCATCACTATCGACGGATACACCCTGGAGGTTGTCAACGACTTCACTTACCTCGGGTCCACCATCTCGAGCTCTCTGTCAGTCGACTTGGAGGTCAACCGGAGAATCGCCAGGGCAGCCAGTTATGGCCAAACTGAACCGGCGAGCGTGGAACAATTCCAGCCTCACTGAGAAAACCAGACTGCGCATCTACCAAGCCTGCGTACTCAGCACTCTCCTCTATGGCAGCGAGACGTGGACCACCTACGCAAGGCACGAAAGGAAACTCAACAGCTTCCACATGAGGTGCCTGCGACGCGTCCTGCATGTCGCCTGGCAGGATAAGGTCCCCAACACCGAGGTGCTGAAGTGAGCCAACATGAGCAGTTTGCATGCAGTTCTTAGCGAGAGACGCCTCAGGTGGCTCGGCCATGTCAAAAGAATGGATGCAGGCCGTATTCCCAAAGACCTCCTCTACGGCGAGCTAGCAGAAGGCCAGAGGATGACAGGGCACCCAAAACTGCGGTTCAAAGACATCTGCAAAAAGGATATGACACAATGCTCCATCAATCTCAACACATGGGAAGTTCAAGCAGACGACCGCCTAGCCTGGAGGCTCGCGGTCAGGCAAGGTACGTCACGCGCAGAGGCTGCGCACAATGAGGAGGCGGTCCAGAAAAGATCGAGGCGGAAGCAGCGTCAGCAGCAGCAACAACGGCCATCTGCCTTCACCTGTACCAAGTGCGGCAGGGATTGTCACTCCCGAGTCGGACTGCACAGCCATTCTCGGCGGTGCAGATAGACTCTCAAGAAGCTACGCCATCGTCTCTCGAGACGGACGGCTGCCGATGATGATGATAATGAAAGAGAATTGGACATATTTAGTATGGTTTAAGTATAGGAGAGCTCTTAAATAATGGCAGAATCAAATGGTTTATGTGGTGAGATTTGAAAGGTTCTTTGAGTCTAAAAATAATCTCCTTACCAGTAGTATACCAGTGTACCTAAAATTCTGCCACTCATGGATGACTTTGGTTGTCAGCTAGAGGAGGACGGGCTGGAGGTAAACCTTAATGTAGGAGGAGTAGGTAGGGAAAAGGTGGTAGAGAAAGGGTATACACTTCACATTTAGAAAAGTCATTCAATGATTGCCGTCCAAGTGACTGAATATTTTAAGTGTAAGTCAAGGTACAAAATGCTATAGAACTGCAAAAAAGGAAGTAAACTTTTCTAGAGATGGAGGAAGGTTACAAACAAGTGACACTGAACACCGATGGATGGGTTAAGTTTTAATGGTAAGAAATTATAGGAGAAGAACATTCTAAAGAGAAGAAATAGTATCACAAGCAGTGGTACACAAAGTGTGCGCCAGGGACCTTTTGGAAGTTTTCACGACCTTTCCAGGGGTCCATAAGATCAAAACGCTTTTCATGATAGTACTAATGTTATTTGTCAAAAGAAACTAAACCAACTATTTAAGGCATTGATGAACTTGTTGGGTGCTTGAATATAAGGTTGAAGGAGAGCTCAAAGATGAATAAATTTTCTTGCTATATTATCAAACATATTAGTTGAGATCTTAAGTGAAAAGTCCTGAGCTAGGTACTATTATTAAAATGTCAGGCTGCCTGATTTAAAATCCCGGCTCTAATGGTCCCCAGCTGCATCGGGCAAGTCTCTTCTTGGTGCTTTACTCCTCACCTGTAGCACGGTGATACTATAAGCGCCTCTTTTATAAGGTTGATGTGAAGTGAATTATGCACAGTAAGCCCTTTATCAATGTCTGTTAAGGAAAAAACGGGGTGTAGACGAGAGGAGGATGCAGAAACAAACAGGTACATGACATTTACTGAGTTGTTTCATTAATTATGGGTGGGGTCCCCGAAACCCCATCTCCAGTTCCCATGCTTACTTATATCTGTTGGAGGATGAAGTTGGAGCGATTGTCTGTTAGAAATCCTAGGTAAATGTTTCAGAAGAAGTTTGCATTTGTTGATTAAATTTTGCTGGCAAGCCAGGCGTTTCAATTAATCCAGGTCTTCCAAGAGTGGAGGAGAGGGATCGGCTGTGGGCTGTGGGGGTGGGTGGTAGGGAGTAGAGAAGGTACTGACCAGTGGCTTACCTTGTGTTTTTTCTTTAAATTCGTGTGAGGATTTTGTCTTATTCTGTAACATACGTGAGTTCGTATTGGTATATACAGATGTTTTGAATGACTTATCATCAAGGAAAAAATGATGCTTTGGAAAGAGTTCCCATGTTTACTGAGTACCCCCAGCACACTACCACGGCCCCACCCCCCGAGATTCTCTAACTTGAGCAGTGCTGATGCAACCCAATGATACAGCCCCAATAGGAAAAAAAAAAAAAAAAAAATCACCAACCCCGTGTGTGCTTTAGTTCTTTGCAGGAGAAACAATGAATCATGAAGATTAATTGTGTCTTTTCTTAATAAATAATATCAGTTTACAGGAAGGATGAAAGGTTGATATATGTAATTAATGCTGAGTGAAAAATGCGATAATCAAAGAATTGTACAAAATTCTGTCTTTTAAAACATATCTTGAGGGTGCTTTTATTTTAAAATTCATGAAGTCTTGAGTTTAAGCTCGGCAACATTTTCTACAAAGGTAATTGAAGACCCCCCCTCCCCATGCAATCATTCCTACCCTTCTGCCAAAAGAAAAGGAATAAAGAAGTTCTACAAATGAACTAAGCTTTTACTAATGTAGTATTAAGTTCTAGGGAAAGAAATTTCACTTGAATTTCAATTATAAATAGATTTTCAAAACTTTGCTTGAAGAAGATCCTGTTCATACAATGGAAAAATGCACCAATATGTAACCCACAGTCAGGTGGTCCTTGTTTTGACGTGTGGTTGGTCTTGGCACCCAAAATGATGGGCAAACTGACACGTGTGCCTCCTGGTGGGATGCGATGGGCGGTGAGAAGCAGTGTGTATCAATCATTCTCAGAAAACACGTTTACCTGGATCTAATTGAGCCTTTAGGCTTAACTGCTACATAGTTTCTAGGATATACAGGAGCTGGAAGAACAAGTTAAAATGACATCATAAGGAAACAAGCAGACAAATCCAGATGTAGAACCTTTCATATGACAACTGAGTTCGTTCTTCAAGACTTCAAAGCGTATTGTAATATGTTACAAAGAAAAAGAAGGGTGTTATCATGAGGGAGAGTGACAGAGGTGACATCATTTGAATGAGGGTGGAGTTAGTGGAAAAGCCTTTCTGTAGAAGTGTCTTTTTTTTTTTTTCCTAGACAACCCCTTGGAACCTTGGGACATTTGGACCTTAGCAACCTCTCTGACCCACAGGTTCCTGAGTCTTCATACTGTTCCTTCAGCACTTCTGTGGACATCCTAGTAGCGTTTTATACCCTGTGCACTTAATCTTGGAATCTCAATTAGATGCTAAGCAATTTGAAGGTAGGTCTTTTGTTCTGTTCATATGCACATTCCTTAAAACCTTGAGTAACACGTGCTTATTAAAACGCTAGCATCTGTGCAGCTTTTCATACCTTTGGAATTCCTTTCCTATGTATGATCTCATCTGATGTGAACTTTAAAATAGTCTTTGGATGGTTAATTTTATGCATATATTTGACTACATTATGATTCCCAGTTGTTTGGTCAAACACTAGTCTAGATGTTGCTGTGAAGGTATTTGTGGATATGATTAATTTACAATTAGTTGAACTTTAAGTAGAACAGTACACTCTATGAGGGGGGACCCGCCCCCAAACTGGAATTATCTTCTGGAGGGTGAACTCCTTGTAGTTCACCCTTCTGCTAGGTGAGTGTTCTAGGAACCCATTTGTATCAGTGTACCAGCTGGTATTGTTGCGAGAAGTTCTGTTGAAAACTCTTTCAATGTGTTTGCGCATTTCATGATGGATGATTTATGAGTGTACCTGTCCATACAGGTCCAAACTGCTGAGTATTCAGCAGTTTTTGACCAAAAACAGCATGACCCCCATGCCCCACCCTCCCTATTCACCCGATCTTGCCCGAGTGACTTTTTTTTGTTCCCCTGGTTGAAAAAACTCCTCAAAGGGAAACATTTTGCTGATGTGGAAGAGGTAAAACAAAAAATGCCAGAAGCACTAAAAGGCATCAAAATCAATGAGTTCAAAAATTGTTTTAAGCAGTGAAAAAAAAATCTTGATAGGTGTATTGCATCACATGGAGAGTACTTTGAAGGTGACTGAAGTTTAAACATGTAAGAATAAATACACAAATTTTTATCAATAAATTCTGAGTTGTTTTGGGTTCCCCCTTTGTCCATAATCTGTCAGGCCTCATCCAACCAGTTGAAAAGCAATGACTTAGGCTTCCTGAAGAAGAAGCAATTCTGCTGCAACACTGCCACATGGCAATCTTGCCTGAGTTTCCAGTTGGTTTCCTGTGGAATCTGGCCTGATGACTGTAACGTCCACTTTTATCTGAATATCCAGACTTCCACCTAGTCCCACAGATTTTAGACTTGCCAGTCCCCCAAACTGTGTGAGCTAATTCCTTAATAAGTCTCTCTCTTTCACTATATGTACACAAAATATGGTCTGCCCATAAAGTATCCATCCAGTCATGTACTATGAAAAGTAGAGACATTTATTAAAGAAGATATAAGATACAAGAAACATTGTACATAGGACAATGACACCTCCGTCCCCATTCAAAGTGATGACCTTCTTGAGGAAATCTGGTTCATTACTAGTGGTTGGAATCAAGTCATTAGCAAGTGCAGCACGATGTTCCTTCTGCTCTGGTAGCAGAAGCTGTGGAATGGGTTTTGCCACAATATGTTTTGTGCCTAGATCCTGCATCAAAATCTCGGACACAGTAGTTTTTGGAGTCCCCAGGTCAGCAGTTAGTTTTTGTACTGTCAGTCACTGATCTTTGTTGAGTCCAGCCCGTACACATTGTACATTCTCAGGTGTTCTGTGTGGTGCAGGCCTTCCAGAAAGTGGGTCACTTTCAACAGATTCTCAATCATCTTAGAAGAGTTCATGCTTCTCTTATTTGTGCTGCGCTCATTGCGCCGTCCCTGAAAGCCTTCTGGGTCATCTGAACAGTTTCCCTGGAGGAATGTTGAAGCTCAATTCAAAATCTGATGGAGATCTGTTGCTCTACTCACTCAGTCATTTTGAATGTGAGGGTCACACAGTGCACATGCTCACTTAACCATGTCTACTTGTCCTCACTGACTAGTACAATGAAGTCATCATTGTTCATGCATGTGCATTCCAATCCACTCTCCGTGGCTGCCAGGTTACATTGATGTTGCACAAATCATTCTCGTTATATTAACAATGGCTGGACTTTTTCTGGACAGATATCATATATGTATATAATCTCCTACTAGTTCTATTTTTCTGGAGAACCTGATAAGTACAAACCTAAGAGATAAGATGGACAATTACTATTCCATTTTACAGATGGCTAAAGAGAAGTACAGACAGGTAAGGCCATTAACATGAGTCTTCACGCCGAGTTTATAAAACTAGAAAGATGACAAGTCACTGGCCTTCTAACTCAGAGTTTTAAAATGGAAGAAGTTGTTGATGACATGTCAATCTGGTAGTCAAGAGTTCAAACATCTAAGAGTGACATTTAACAACATTTCTGCTTCCTGGAATTGCACTGGGAATGGACACTAAGCCAGAGGATGTGAAGGGCTTTGGAGATCCACACACATATTTAACAACCACCGTTTTGATGGCCTTGCTTCAGAGGACATATAAGCCTTCACCTGAACAAAACAATCACCTCATGGTGAATGTGTATGGAGACACCAAGGCATCAGCAAACTGAAAGCTTTTTATCCTTTGCCGTCAGTAACAAAAGCCTGAAAAGGATTTCTCCTGTGAGAGTCTGTATTTGATGGATTTTCTTTGTTTACAATGAACTTGGGACTTAAATTTTGCAGCCTATCCTTGCTTGACCGAAATACCTGAACCACAATATCTGGAACAATAACTTCAGTGTTATTTGAAGTACCTGACGCAAACCTTGACTCTGTTCACAGTAGGTGGAAAATTAAATGAGAAACAATTACAGCCTGGTGACTCCCTTTATGGGAGGATTTAGAATTTCACAGGCATAAGAGGGCGTTTGCTCTACCAAGTCCTTGGGTGGCAAAGCCCATTGTAGGTGGTTTGGGGAAAGACTTCATCTTCTCCCTATCAGGATTAAGTTTCTCTTTGAAGCCTGGGCTGAGCTGTTCCCTCCTGCTAAGGGTAGACTTAGGCTCCACAACCCCAAAATAGATCTTGCCATAACTATTTCACTTCTCCGGCCATATGTCAGAAAATCATGGGAGTCTGAAATTCTCTATAGAGGCTGCTACCTACAAGGGAGGCAGGGTGCCATGAATAGCAAAGCTTAGATGGTCTTGTGCAGCTTCCTTTACAGTCTGCCTCATTTTGCTCATTTGTGAAATGGGAATAACAGTAGGATTAAAGGACACTTAATATTAACCGGTGACATTTCCTGAGCAGCAAGCTTAGGCTAGCTCTGAGTCAAGGATCTGACATTCCTCATTTTACTTAAATGGCGCAACAATTCCACACAGGGGGGTGCAGCTCTTGATCCTGTTTTAAAAATCAGGAAATGGTGCTTGGCGGGTGAAGTCATTTTCCTGTGGTCTGTTAGTGAGTTATCAACAGACAGAAACTTACACTCAGTCAGCAACTCAGAAGAAGCTTGCTATCCACTGGGTGCTCAAGCCAGGTTGGTGTTGGTCCCCATGCCCTTCCTTTTATGACTCTCTTAGAGTCCTTAAGTTGAATTCCAACCAGAAGTAGCAGAAGTGTTTCTGCTGTAGCTCATGGGCTTTCCCTGAGGCTGGGTTGAAACCAGTTAAAGATCCTTCCATGGCAGAAGTGGGAGAAGGGGATGTCTAAATCAAGGAGAAACAAAATCAGTGAGTTAAGTGCCACACTTCTTGTGTTCCTAAGGCATTATAATCTTTTGGAGATAAGGGAGCAAGTCTGTTAGCTTGCAGTAAATTCCTGGGTTTTATGTTAAACCAATGATTTTTGGTGAGGAAGTTGCCGTTTCCTCCGACGATAATCTTCCCTGTTCATTGCTTATGTCATTGTCAGACTCAGCTTGTAGGGCTTTGTGAGTTCTCATGAAAAGCTTTCCTTCCAGGCAGGGAGAAAGTTTAAGGTCAGGAGAAGGACACGATGTTGGGAATGTAAAAACTCATGGGATTTGTTGAGTGATGAGACCCTCTCTAGCTCACAGAAAAACAGAAAGCTCTTCCTTGCTGTCAAACTTAAAATGTATTGAGACAAGTAGAAAACAAACACGGGAAAAATTATTCCAAAAGCATTCGGTTTTCAGGCTTTGCACTGCATTGAAAAAGCATTCTCTACCAGCAAGGGGTAAAAGAAGATGAATTCCACAGTGAATGGGACAGGAGTAAAGGAGCCACCCAGTATACACAGGAGAAGATTAGACCAGAATGAAAGGTGAAGGCACAAGGTGTTGTCGTGGTCCTTGTTAAACTCCCTGTGATGAAGAGTGTGCTGAAGCTTTCAGCCATGAGGGTCTGCATAACCAGCAGTAAGCCTTACTCTGTATCTAGAAATCAAATATGGAGAGGAACAGGCTCTCACGGGCACGCCTGGCTAATTGTCTGGAGCCTGGATAAAGAGAGAGAGGATTATATGACATGCTCCAGCATATTACATTCAGCTGAGTCCCGATTCAAGGCCAATATTTTTGTTCTGGGATGCTCATCGCCTTAGGTCTCTCCCTGGATGAGTTTATCTCCCTAAGAAAATGTGGTTATAACTCTAAAGATCAGTTCATGGACTATTGATCAAAACACTGGAGCACTTTTCTGTCTCGGGTTGGGGACATCTTCTAGGAAAAGGGGCACTGCCATTGAACAGAAGTTTGACTCAGGGCAAATCAGTTGCACTTACAAAAATGCCATTTCCTAATCTATAAACTGAAAGAAAGTGAAGGCTGTTTTCAAATTATAACCCACCAGAAAACCCAGTATGTACAGAAAATAAATTCAGAGCAGCTCTGGCTGAATAACAGCCGAGGGACCAAGGACCAATTGCTTATTTTGCCCTCTGCTCCTTCCTACCATCACTTCAGGTGGCTTTATTGGATATTTAGGCATCCAGGGTTCCCAAAATAACCTCCCACGCTAATCTTCCTACAGATCGCATGGCAGAAAGGTCAGGCTTTTACTACTGTGGTTTTAGGTTTTTGTGCATTCTCCTACAATTTCAGTAGGACAATGACCCTTAAGGTGATTTTACAAAGAGGACAGAAACATACAAGAGGATGTCTGTGTCTTGCAATGTCCAGGTTCTTTAAAAAAATCTCAGTCCCTCTCTATTTTGTGGAGATCTGTATTGATTATTGTTCAAATTCAACTATATTGATCTTACGTTGTTGCATGGGTCATGGTTTAATATTGTTGTTGGTTAAGAAAAAGTCACCATGTTGGTCAGTTTCAAAAGGGACAGTATGTGATGATGAAGGCTTATCTGGTAGGCGTGTTGTCCTGACTGACAGAAGAAAAGGAACAGTGGGAAAATAATGAAAAAGCAGGGGTTCGTGGAAGGAGCTGCATATTTGGTTCTTGAGTTAAGGCTCTCACTAGACCAAACTGACAGGGAAACAAAAAGAAGCAGAGAGATGGACACATTTGAACTATTGGTTCCTTTTTCTTTTGTTTAAAGAATGTGTCTAGTCTAAGTTATGAATATATTTTATAGAACCATAAGGTATTGAAAATTTAAAGCTAGAAAGGATCAAATGATTTTTCCCAAGAGTGGCTTTAGCTTTTGAGAGAGGAGCCTTTTTCTTTTAATGAATGTTCATATATAGGCAAAGGACTTTGATCTTTCAAATAGCCACTTGGGGGATGGTCTTTGCAATGTACATGAGGATTTGAGATGATGGTAAAGCCTTTCTGGAAAAGAGAATGTTATAGTACATTGGGGTGAATTGAGAAATAAAAATAATTACCCTCAGTTTATCAAGATAATTTCATTAATACTGGTCATTGGGTGGAGGTGGAAGAGGGTCAAAGGGGGATGAGTAGTAATGGAAAAAGACAATAAAAATAATGTAAAAAATTGTCTTGAGTTAACTAAAACACTCCTCAATTAATCTGGAATTACTTATGTACTTTAGTGATGGTATTTTTATTAATTCTTTATTTTTAAAAAGAAAATGAAATAAATTAAGCCACAGGTCTGGAAAAAAAGGTCACAGTTTAGAAATTATTTTAATATAAAAAAGTGTTACATATAGGGTCAGTCTCAGTTAGTAGAAATAATTACATATTTTCTTGAGTAATTTTATAGTAGTTAAAGTGTCACTGAAGCATAATACATTTTTTGTTAATGAAAACATTTAAAAAATTGCATGTGAGTTTGTCATATTTTGTAGAAATGTAGTTCAATGTTTATTAGAATTTCTGATTATTATTATATTAACTTGAATGCTATTAATACACAATAAGTCAAATAATAGCTCACTGAGTAAAAAATACATTGCATGAGGTGGTATAATTGCTATTAAAGTTATGACAATAAACACTAAACCATGTTTCAACAAAGAAAGAACAAAACACTTAAAATATTCTTTCTCTTGATTTTGAAAGAATTCATGACACTACTAACAAAAGAATTACTGAAGAAGGGAAACCCTTCAAATATTGTACTATTTGTTTTCAAATATTATACACTGAAGAGCATAAACAAAACTGTTGACAGATGTTTTATGAATAGAAAGAGATCCAAAAGGAGACTTTTTGAGTCAGTTTTTCACATCTGATGTTTTATGGAAATGATAGCATACTGTTTTCTGTTTTGGACTTAATAATATCAACCCACCCTTAGCTAAGCAAGGCTTTTTACTTGTTCCTTTAGAAGGAGAAGATGGATTTAAACTGATTCATCTTTCATTTTCCATCCTTCTTGTGACCAATAAAGAGAGAGTGAATGGATCAATGTGCCATTCTTATTTCCAGATTTATAGATGTTTTCTGAGAAAAGAGGGGGAAACTCAGAACATCCCATAGGAACACACGGGAATCAATAGGATGCTCAAGGAGTCTGAACCTAGGAAGATAGGATTGATAGGATATAAACAGATCCATTTCAAAGATGGAAAAAAGTAGGAATTGGTACAATGGTGTGCTAGAACTGGCTCTTAGAGTAAATTTTGCAAGAGTAGATTTTGTGCATCTGTTTCTAACTCTGCTTTCAATGATATCCTTCACGTTGGAAGCGTGAAGTCAGCCATGGTAGGAATATTTACACCATGGAAATTGGCAAACACTACCAATCAGAGCATTTTTTTTTCAGGAGCCAATTTTCAGCGTACTAATGGAGAGAGAAATGGATTGTGGATTTGAAAGTTATATCAGTCAAAATACTGATCACTATAGAAGGCAATTAGATCATGTCAAGTAGAGGCATGGATTTACATTTATTCAAAATGACCCTTGTCTGGTCCATAAGCCTGAATAAGTTTCAGAATCAGGGCTAGTGCTTTTGATTTGACCCTTTTCTGTTCACATAAAGCTTCCAATGGCTTTAGTCACCCCTCCCACAGCACACTCTAATCTTTTCTTTAAAACATCAACAGAAATGGATGTTCTACTAAGGCCTTTCTGTAGAACAAGACCTGTGCTCATTGTGGTTTGACAATCAGTTGATTTTTAAAGAAGTCATCACCATTCAGTGAAAGCTTATGTACTATGTGATTTTAAGACATTCCACAGTCTGGATTCCATGGTTTCTTTGCATTCCTACTACCAGTTCTCCATCACACTAGTGCCCTGTGCTGACCAGACCTCTCTCTCACTTACTTGTGCATGTTGCTTGCATGTACAACCAAGTGCCTTTGCCAAGAGTGCTAGACCTCTTTCCCTCTCCTTTACCTCCTTAGAAATACCTTTTCCCACAATAGCTCATCTTATCAACAATGCTCATCAATTTACATGCCCTACTGCCAAGTGCAGGGGCCCTTTATTTAGTGGTACTTAAGTAAATGTTTTTGAATAACTTGCACATTGTAGTTCCAAGTGCCCCATACATCCTATAGCCATGGGTTCCTATTAACTTTAGAACCAGTCCGGGGAGTCACTGTTTACTTAAGTGAAGGGATGAGGAGGAAGTGAAGAAGAAAGGTCATCTAGGATCAGTACCAGGATCAGCTTGCACTTGAAGTTCTTAGAATTCATTAATTTGGGATTAATATTTGTGCTTAGATGAGTTGATGTTAGAGCTTTCTGTTACAGAAAGGCTGGTCTAAGTTCATTAACACATTTTCTGGTTTATAGCCAAGAATCGAGTCTTGGAGTGTCGGATTTACTTTTTGTCTGATTATCAAGAGGCAGTAGTCTAACTGAAATTGGAAGAAGGTATTAAGAGCCTTTTAGTATATTTGCAATCCTACTTATTTATTTTCAAATCTTTCTGTTTGTCATCTTCAAATGACCTCATTGTGATTTATTAATAAATATTTACATTTTCAAAATGGAATACTTAAATAGTATCCCGCCATTGTGATGTCATTTTTATAAAATTGGCTTTTTTTGTTAAAATATTTTTTCTAGAAATGTTCACTGTCTTTTTTGTTATTGTTAATTCAACTTTTTAAAATAAAATGACCTAATTCCAGACAGAGGGTTTCAGAGAAATTCACTTAGGGTTTTGATGTTGCTTGGTCCACATCTGAGCATCTAATCACTTCCCTCTCATCTCCTTGTGTTGTCAAACTTTTCTAAAAGCCGATTTGTGTCCCTGGATAAAAGCCTTGTTTTCATTTTGCTGGGGACAGCATTGTTTTAAACATTTCTGTCTTCTCACTTTGCTCAAATGTGTTTCTTTTGGCAGGCATCCTAACTTGTCTGGATTCACTTAGGTGTGGGTGTGACCTCAGCTTTCCTTCAGCCAATATTTTGCATGGCCATGCCAGTCTGGAAAGCCAAACTCTCCCCTGACTGAAGATCACAAAGCAGCACAGACAAGTGCTCAAGGCACTTTCCTGAGATGATGATTTAAATTATCATGCTCTCCTGGGGTCCTTGAGAAATAGGCCACTCTCTGATCATTTTTGAGCACTTGCCAGTATGCCTGAAATATGAGGAGAGGGAGAAGATGTGTCTGCTTTTCTAATTAGTTTTTTCCTCCAGTAAGTCATATCCCCTTCCTTTCAAGTGACAGAAGACATTAGAGTTCTTAAGAGATGTCTCTTTTTCCACTGGGGTTTACATCATCGCTTTATCTAATTATTTCCCAATTATGAATAATAATTAAACCAAATGGTGATGCAAACTAGAGCAGGAACAATATATCATTTTAGAAGAGTTCCCCAAAGGAGTCATGGAACACTGGGGTTGAAAATTCGTGGTTCAGTCTCAACGGTCAGTCTTCAAGAATAAGGAAGTTACAAGTTTGATTTTTAAACCACATCTGGTGCCCTTTGTCCCTGACCTGAGAGAGGAACCTGACAAGCTCCATCTTCAAATGTTTTTGACACTTCAGTACTGTTTTAGTACTTGCATAAAACCTGGGCATAGCTACAAAAGTAGACCATTGCTCATTGAGTCATTATTAATGTAAAATATTTAAGGATGATTTTTAACATGGAGTTAGGAGAACTGCATCTAGAGTGACTATATGGCTGAGTTTTCCAGAAGCATTACTGGTTCACTGTCAAAGTGTCCTACCTCAAATTGTTTCACAACTTGCTAGGTAAGACAAACAAAATGAGGTTAGACTTAGATGCTCTTTTTTGATACCTAATTGCAAGATTCTAAGTCTTAAGTTCATTCAATTGGCATTTCTCAACCTCAAACATCTTATTTAAAGTCAAATAAGAAAGTAACAAATGAAAATAACACTTTTCAGGATATCTCTAAATGTGAAAGCTAAGTTTGTAAAGCTTATAGAAGAAAAAATATCTGTAAGAACTTATACAGGCAAAGATTTTTAAGATGAGACTACCACTTTGTAAAGTATGTGACTATTTAACCACTATGCTGTACACCTGAAACTAGCACAAAGTAATACTGAGTGTAGAACATAGGGGAAAGAATAAATTTTAAGAATATATTAAAACAATAAAAACTTTCTGTTTTTAAAAAGTGAAAAGTCACAGACGGGGAAAATATTTACAACACAGATATCTAACAAAGTGTTCTTATTTAGACTATATTGAAAACACAAACCGGTGATAAAAAGATATATTACCCAATTAAAAAATGGGCAAAAACTTGAACAAATACTCCAAGAAAAGATATTAAAATGGTGAATATGCATATTAAAGGTATTTAAACATAAGGAAGTGCTGATTAAAACCACAGTATGATAATCTTGCTTAAAATAAAAAATACTGACACCACCAAATGCTAATGAACTGAAACCGTCCTGCTTAGCTGGTTGGGAATATAGAATGCTACATCCAGTTGGAGAAATTGACTGACAGTTTCTTGTAGAGCAAAGCATGCACTCATACTATAACCTAGTGATTCCACTCATTCGTATTTATCCAAGAGGCCTGAAAACAGATGACCACAAAGGGGCCTGAACACAAATATTGATAACAACTTCATTTGTAGTTGCTCCAAACTGGACACAGCTCCAAAGATTGTCAGCATGTGAATGGATAAGCAAATTGTGGTATATTCATGTGATGAAAAACTATGCATCAATAAAAAAGAACCACTTTATATATAATAATCTGGATGTGTCTCCTAGGTAGTATGTTGAGACAAAGAAGCCAGATACAAAAGGGTACATACAACGTGATTACACTTATATGAGGCTTTAGAGTAGGCAAAAGAAATCTATGGTGATGGACATTGCAGCAATGTCTGCCCGGGGCAGGGGTGTGTGTGTGTGTGTGTGTGTGTGTGTGTGTGTGTGTGTGTGTGTGTGTGTGTGTAAGAGAGCTGTTGAGTGAGGAATGGAGTAGTGCAGGAACTTCCTGGGTGAAGGAAATGTTTATTTTCTTTACCTGGGTGGATATGTATAGACACACACACACTACAGTCATTGAGCCCACACTTGAGATGTATATGTTTCCTTTATACAAATTACACCTCAATACAATACTGTAAAAATAGGTTACACTGCTTCTCAGTTCAGCAGTGCCTTCTTACACAATAATGTTTTTTCATATATTTCTAAGCACCGCAGTTCTTTATTTAAACAAAATTTGATGTGGAACTTAATATATAATATAGATAAAAGCAGAACTGATGGAGTTGAAATGAGGAGGGGGTCCCTGAAGTCCCTTAATGCCACCTGTCCTCTGCCTACTTCTCCAGCCTGGTTCTTTTAACAGCTCTGTGATGGAAGCAGTAAAGGTTTTTGTTTTAACTCTAGACAGATGAAGAAAATGAGGCTCAGAGAAGCTATGATTTGCTTAAGTTTTCGTGATTAGTAAGTAATATACCAAAGACCTGGAAGTCATGACCTGTGACCCATGACCTGTACCTTGTCCTTACTGAAAGTCTGTGAAGTCTAAAGCAGTGTTCCAAACATTGTGAGACATATAAAGTAACTTAAAAATTGCTCCCGGTTGCTCAAGTGTTTACAGTCCACGTGGAGAGGGAGATGTGCATGAAACCTTGAGTAAACGGAGAGGGATAGGGGACAGGCACTCAGCACTGTGCTCAAACATCATCTGGCTGGTCAAAGAGAAGTACCTATAAGTGAGAAGCTACCATCCATCAGGCCACAGGTGACCCTTCCCAGTCATTCCAATACTCCTGCAACCAGTTTGGTGCTTGCTGTATGTTACATTGCTGGTGGTTAATTTTCACAAATTTTTAGTAAGAAAGGGAAATGGGAGAGTTTTTCAGGTTTACCCTACATTTCTTTTCACTGTCTGGTTTTGGTGAATCAAAGCTTGAAGTTTTATTTTGATGTGATCCTCACTCACTATGGCTAAAAGAAAAAAAAAAAAAAACCAAACCCTTCTTATTTCTCCATTTATTTTAGGGCCATGTCAAAAATACTGGCTTAGATGTTTTCTGATCAGTTAACGTTGAAGTTTTCTTTCTCAAAGCGTTCTGCTCACACGTCTCTGCATTTCCCTCCCAGGCAGCTGGGTTTATCCATTTATTTATTTTAAAGTTCCATTTGTGATGCAGTTAGGAGAGACTGTCAGCAAGGGAGAGTAAAGTGGAAAGTTTATTTTTTTTCCCCCAGTGGGTAAAATCTAGACAAGAAGGGAGACTGCTGGCAGGGGGCTTATTGGATTTATTTGGTTTATTTTAATTTTTTTTTGAAAAGTCCTTCCCTCTGAGAGGACAAAGTTCTTCGTTTCTCTTTTAAGTGCAAAGCCCAAAGTGAGACAATTTAATATTTGATTTAATTTTTTTTTAATGTGGAAAAGACTAAAGAAAACAGTGATGCTGACTGTGAATTTTCTTTAATTTAAAAGAGAAATTAGAATTCCCATGAGGGGACTGATTGTTTAGATTCATATTTATTTTTTCAATCTATCCCTGGGAGTATGTTAATTTTGATGGATGAAACATGGAATTAGGAGCCCAACAAACACATGTGGGACTGAGCCAAGGAAAGGATGAGAAGCTGAAACCAGGGCTAACCCCACCAACAAAGCAAAGGTGCCTCATGAGAAAACCTCCAGCCTTAACTATCGCCCTTATAGCCTTCTGTCAGGACTTAAATTTCCTCCATTGGAGATTTTTCATGCTTTGTGTAAGAGTTATGTAAAAATAGAAATTAAAAATAACATCCAAAACCAAGAACAATTAAAAAAAAACTTTCATGGTTGAAGAATTTTGGGAAAACTGGAATAAAGAAAGAAAACGAAAATCTTTATTGCGGGATTTCCCAGGACCTGTAATATTCTCATGTACATTAGGAATCTCCAAGAAGAGCAATAGTATGTAGCCATGGGAGGAGACCTAAACTTAGCCGACAGGGAGTTTTCACCTGTTCGCCACCCCTCCAACATCTCTTAGGCTGCTCCTCACTGAAACATATTTGAGGAAATGCTCAAAATGAAAAAGCATAGATGAAAACATTGAATAAGATGCTGGTAAAAATGCAAATCAAAACAGGGAGGTGATGATATTTGAAGCTATTATTAAGTCCTCAGTTCAAATTAGTTTATCAAATTAACTGCAAGTACCTGGCAAAAGTCCTGTGGGAAGGAGGCTGGACTGAAATAAATACGACAGGCGTCAGTGGGTATCAGTTGAGTTAACCAGGAGGCCTGGAAGAGAGAGTGGATTGATAAAAGAGAAAACATTTCTGAATTTTGGACATTTGCTCTACCAGCTTTCATCCATGTAGCAAATAACCTAAAACCGAATAGGAGAAAAGAGATGTTCAATCAATTTACTTAAACACAAGAAGAATCATACAAATAGAATAACAACATTTGTGTATTAACTAAAAGCATACAATCAAATAAATAATTGTCAGCAATAAGTGGGGGTGTTTGAAGTTTTCCCAGCATGCAAATGTGTTGGTGTGTGGGGAATTGACATTGAAACTCAAGGTTCAGCTGGCTCATGTTGACACCACCAGCAGTCCCAAGTCTGTTTCCTGTCGTTCCTTTGCACGTAGTTAAGTGGTATTTCTCAGTCTCTCGTAGAGCTAAGTGGATTTACATGTTTAGGTTCCGGCCAGTGCCACGTGAACAGCAGTGATAAATGCCGTCGGCAGTCCTGGCATATACAGAAAGTCCATTTTCTCAACCTTCCCACCTGCCAGGTGAATGCCACCAGGGCAATGAGACAGCAGAGTCCCCTGACGTGAGTTACACAAGCGTTTGCACTGCACTCTGTGTAGGTTAGAGCCACTGAGATTTTCTTTTTGTTAATGCGGTTTATGTTAACTACTCTGGCCAACACAAATTCAGAGAATAAGAGAATGGTTAATTGTGGAAGCTAAATCAAGACTAAGCTGCTGGTCGTAACTCATTTTTTTTTTTTTAAGATTGACTGCAGGACGCACTTTATTTTACTCCTGCCTTATCCCACGGAAAACGCTTTAAAATCAGATTATGTAAGATTAGCTCTAACATGTTCCAGCTTTCTAATATCCCCCACTGGTATCCTGTTCTTCTCTTCCGTCTGCTATATTGGAAGTGGTCACCCTAAACTCAAGTGCTCAGATTCCACCGTGGTGTGTTTTGGGTCACATACAGCATACGTGGTGGTGGGGGTCAGGCTCCCTAGCGATGAAGTAGAGAACTGCTCTTCGGAGGGTGTAGGCTGAGCAGAACCCCACCGGGGTCTGCTGACCTGGGGACCTTGCACGTATTTACACCTTGGCCCTTAGCCCAGCGCTGCACAGCTGGCCCCATAGCCCTCAATACTTTAGGAACGTCTCCCAAGACAATTCCATGAAAGGAGGAGCGGGCAGAAAAACAAAGATGAAATTAATGTCAACTTTGCTTAGGAATTAAATGAATTTTCAGGAACAGGAACTTCGCCAGACACGCTATGATTCTATCTCCTAACAGAATGAAGAGGTTAAGAGATTATTTGTGTGTGCGTTTATATCTGGTGAATGTCTCATTTGATAAGAATATGTATTTATCTGATTCTAAGTGTGAATGGCATTTTGAGGGGAGTAAATACCATAGTTTTTATGCAGAGGAACTCATAAATTGGCATGTATTTTTTTTATAGCCAGTGATGAATTTCAATTTTGTGAGCCCAGAACCTTATACAATTTTGACAGCCTGTAAAAAAAATTAAATATGATATTACATCTAAAAATAAATATTTATTTAGAATGAGAAATGGAATCACAATGAACTACAAATTTAAAAGCTGACTGCCATAAAAATCACAAAATCCAGAAACACAGATCAATTAGTAGATTGACTGACATATTCTATACTACTTTTTCATATATTTTGAGTTGTGTACTCTTTGGGCATTTCAGTATGTGAGAATGACTGTAATATTTTCTGTATAAAAAAATAAATAAAATATGTTTTCTCTTCCTTAGCATGTTAATATTAATGGTTTAGAAGCTTCTTTGGTCTCATAACTTGTTATTGGTAATTTTATATAAATAAGATTGCTAAATTTGGGAAAACTTCTATCATGTTCCTTTCATATGTGAGATGTTATTATTGAAAAAAATATCTCCACTGACTAGCTTCTGGCTCTCTACTATGAAACCTTGTTCCTTGTCACTACCCACTGCCCACTTTCTCTAGTGCAAATGTTTTATTATGACATGGCCTCTGGCCCTGTACCTTTGTAACTCAATGCTGGGTAGTAGGAGTATTCCTGAAAGCCATTCTTGCACTGAGATGGCTAGCAATAATTTAATTACACATGGAAACAATGGCAACCCAAGTAAATATATTTCACAAAACTCTCACTAAATGTGTTTAATAAGTCAACATCATCTGAATTTCACATTAAAAAATACCTGTGGCCAGCATTACCCTTAAACTCCAGTTAGCATGTCCACCACCCTAGATGTTATACCTTAAAAGTTTATGCATTTTGGGGTGCCTTCCAAAAAATTGTCTAAGTTTCTCCAGAGTTCCTGAGATTGGCTGGAACAGGCAGCACCATCTGAATGAATTGCCCTGACACTGGACCTGGGTGTGCAAGGCCTCTGGTCCTCATTTCAACCTTTGGGATACTTTCTGACCCTCTACCTCATGTACATGTATGGGGTTGACCAGATGCCCCAGTGATCTGTGAGACTAAGGAATAGAATGGCCTGGCGAGTGGGTTGCGCTCACTGCCAGTGTGGCATTTCTTTCATGCCATCTTGTTATATTGGACCACCAGAGGAATGACAACAGACTGATTTGGGGTGACTCTCAATTACATCTGACACAGAATGATTGTAGCTCTGAACTACTAATGGTTCACTGTTAACCCTTAGGCTTGAGCCATGGGTGTGGGCCAGTGTATTGGCTCATGTCAATTCTTGCTCTAACTGTTCTAACTATATCTCATATAGACCCATACATTTTCTAAGATTTAAAAAAAAATAAAATTGTTTATATAGACAGAGACCTGACAAAAATATGTTCCAGAGGCCCTGCATGTCCTATGGGAAGCCTTCTGTGGCTACTTTAGAACAACCTGACAAGACACAAATACAAAAGAGGGTAAATTTGATGGAAGGAGATGTCCATTTAAACTGAGTGAGGTAAAAAAATTTTTGGTCAATTTTATAAAAACATATGACCATTGAGTATCTTGTTCAGTCCCCTTCCAGAGCCTTGTATGGGATCTAAGCTTCACTGTAAATCTAGCTTGGCTTATAAAATTGATTCTGCATGATGGTAGTATTCTTATAGACTATTAATGATGCTTCATCAAGAGAATGAGTTTAGGGTTTATTTAAAACTACAACCATTTTAAGAACTTTATTTTTGCATAATTCTCTCCACTGCATCTTATTCCAAACCCTGCAGAGAGTGGCTTTCTCACCCACCCCCCACACAATTGACAGTAATAGCAAATACAGCAGAATTTGATTAATTAATTTTATATGTCCATAATTAATGTAAAAAGGCCAACAATCTTTCAACTCTCTTCTCAGAAGATATCTAATAATAAAGTTCAAGTGCAGTTTAGTATGACCTAATTTTAAGAAATATAATAGCTGGAGAGTTACTTTGAAAAGTTAGAAGTGCTATGCAAATGTAAAGTATCCTCATTATTATTTCTATTATTAGTGGAGCATCTATAAGCTGCCATTCAGTTATTTGCTGTATTATAAAACTAAAAAGTAAAATTGTCTCTTGACATCTACTTCTTTGTGTTGCTTGAGAAATCATATTGGTCTTATTAATTATAGTGTCTGGTACTTAGTGAGCAATCATAAATATTTGTTGAATGAATGGATAAACTATATCCAATGTATATTTAGGTTATTTCAGTTTTTCAGATTTTATGCTATAAATGAATAATTCTTTAAGCACTAAATTTTACTCAAATGTAAGTATGTTCTAAGGATAAATTTACAGAGCTTATATTTCTAGGCAATAGGCCTTAAACATTTTTAAAGCTGTTGGTATTATCAAACCACTGTCCAGAAATGTTCATCCATTTAACAAGTATTTATTAAGTGTTTATTAAGGGCTCAGCACTGTTCTAAGTGCTGAGGATACAGTGATAATAAGACATTCAGTTATATTATATTATATTCAGGAAAATAGAAGATAAAAGATACCAAATAATCAAATAAATATATGATGTAATTTCAGTAATGATGAGGTTTATAAAGAAAAATAAAGGAGACCAGAGAGTTTGGTTAATTTGTATTATTGTTTTCAAATACATACCTAACTCATCCATTTACAGAAGTCACTGTGGGAAATGGGATAGGAGGAGAAAAATATTGGAAAAAGAAAAATACTCAGAAAATGAGGGATTAACAGACACTGTCTTTAAATTGATGTGAATTTCTGAGGGCCCAAAACAATTCTATCATCCAAGAGTCAATCAGAAGTTTGTGATTTTGAGCAGTAAATACAATTTTGGCCCAAGTCTTTCTCACAATTGGGCCAAGTATGTCAAAGAATCTTCCTGTAGTTATTTCTCCAGTTGCCAAAGGTATAATTGGAACACAGACAGTCATCGACATGGGCTTTGTCACCTGTGGAGGAAGTTCCATTATGATGCGGAGTTGAGGAAATTAGCTTTACCATCAACAGTTTATGTCACACTCTACCACTGAGAAGCAACTAGTCTGCTAAAATGGTAGAACGGCCAACTAAAGACTGAGGTAATTTCCCATTGATGAGAAAACACCCTGGGGTTCTATCTTAGAAAGCAGAGTCAGCGATCAGTATATGGGCTGTTTCTCCTACTGCCAAAATACACAGGTCCCAGAATTGAGGACAGAAGCAGAAATGGTTCTTCTCACTATTGTTATTATTTTTTAAAAGATTTTACTTATTTATTTTCAGAGAAATGGGTAGGGAGGGAGAGATAGATGGAGAGAAACATTGTTCAGTTTCCTCTCGCATGCCCCCAACCGGGAACCTGGTGGCAACCCAAGCATGTGACCTGACTGGAATCAAACCAGCGACCCTTGGGTTCACAGGCCAGTGCCCAATCCACTGAGCCACACCAGCCAGGGCCTCACTATTATTTCTGATAGCCCTCTTGCAGAATTTATACCTCTTCTCCTTAGAATGTTGAGATGTGCAGTTTTGATGGCTTTCGTCTTCTATAGTATTTGTCCTTTGTCTTCTATGTCACCAGCCTTCACGTGCTTGAGAATGGCAGTGATCTCTTCTTACATTGCTTTGCTTCAGCCTAGACAATTCCACTTAGTTAAATTAGTTTGATCACCGTGTGTTTCACATAGTTTTTAAAGAGAATGTTTTAGATTTTAATTCTGATGGCTTTTCTTATACTAATTATATCAGTGGCTCTGAAGATAAGAGTATCTAGAATTTTAGAGGTACCACATGTACTTGTGGGGGCATAATGTTTGTGCAGGTCTGTCTCATTTACTGCATTATTCTGAAGCTATGACTCCAGGTATGGATATTTGTAAGTGGGTATTTGGCTGACCCAGTATGATTTTTCTATTTAATGAAGGAAAGAAAATGAGGAAGTAAATTGTAAGACAAAGAGGGCAATCCTTTAAAGCAGTGATAGCTATCCAAATTTTAATGTATGTAGAAACCACTTGTTGATCTTGTTAAGATTCAGATTTTGAATCAGTAGTTCTGGAGTAGGACCCCAGCCACTGGCTTTCAGTGGATACTGCTGGTCTGTGAACTATTCTTTTGAGTAGTTAGGTTCTAAAAAACTCAACTCAGTAAAGAATGAACTCTCACTGACAAGGCTGAAGTATTCTCATCGACCCACTGGACACTTAATGTAAGTGGATCCCTTCAATCATTTTAGGGTGTTCCAGATGGTAGCAGAACCATACAGACAGAACATCTCAGAAAAATTGCCTTTCAGCCATTTCTAGGTTCAATACATAGAAACTACAGAAAATGAATGACTTTCAAATTGCTCTTGTTCAATTTCCTGTGTAACTGCATAGAGTGTCTCTACAGGGCAGTGGTGTGATTGATAAAAAGAGGCCCATAGACACAGTTATAGAATACAATGTTTCCTTAATGGCAAAATATATGGAAACTGAAGATCATTACAAAAGCAGGAGACATTAAGATGTGCTTTCAGATAAAGTCTTTCCAGGTCTCTAGGTCTCTATGAGAACATACAGCAGCTTCTAATACCACCTGCATGAAGTTAGAGTTCTTGCATGGGTGAGAAGTGCCTCTTTTTCATTGTTGGGATGCCTTTGTATTCTCATGTCTTTGCTGATAATGTGAGGACTTAACCTGCCTGACTGCCAGCTCATGGTAAAACAAACAAACAAACAAACAAACAAACAAACAAACAACCTAGGGACCTTCCTGAGTGTTCTCTGTAAGACCAACTGAACCAAAGATCACTTTCTCGGGTGTAGCATCTCTTAGGAGGCCCACACATCAGACATGCCCAAGATCCATTTCTGCAGTTATCATGTGGACAAAAATGGGCCGGTAGTAGGGAATGGAAAATATCTGCTTCTAAGCTACCAAAAGAAAGCAGAGTCAGGGCCATATGTTTCCCCTTATTTCATTACATTTCCCTTCCAAGTCACCAATATGGCAATTGATACAAGCTTAATTGTGCTTATTAGAACAATTCTGGTGTACAAAATGATTTTTCTGGGAACATTTCTTTGTAAGAAATGTTAACAAAAATAGAATGACTTCATAAGATCAGAGAATGCTAGAATTGTAGGTTAGCCTAGAAATGTTCTAATTCATAAAGTTTAGGATAAAGTCATTATGACATGATTATTCTGAAGACAGAATTTTTTTTCCATATGAGTAAAGAACACTTTATTTTCATAATTTCTCTATTTTTGGAAGCTAAGAATACCTAATTTTTTCATGTTGTCATAATTTTTTTTCATTGTTTTTCAGGTTTTTCTTTCAGTAATAGAAAACAATAAAAAAAAAAAAAACCAACTGAAGATAGAATTTAAAACTTGGTCTCTTGGTAAGCCTACAGCCATTTCTAAACCAAAATACTATAGTGGACAATCTGATTGACTCTCAAATGTCATTTTATCCCAGATGACTCATCTGTCTCTTAGTTTGTGTCACTCTCTTGGTGGCTGTTTCAGTCTGGGGTTGAGGATGTGTCCTAAGTTGGTCCAATTAGACCAGAAAGGAGGATCTATTCCAATAAATGTTGACAGCCAAGTTTTCTTCCTCATCTTTTTTTCCAAATGCTGACAAGACAATCTGTGTCCACAAAGGGAACCTGACTTAGAATGAACCAACAATGCATATGACGGGGCAGATAAAAAAAAAAAAAACCAAAAACAACTTGGGTCCTTCTGAAGTTGAAAGATTGATGACTAATTATATCTACCTCTGAACTTCCCATGCTTTTCTTCCTTGTCTACACGAATTGGAGTTAGGTTCTCAGAAAATATGGTGGTTAGAGCATGGACTCTGGCGCTAGACTGCCTGTGTCCAAATCCTGGCTCTGCTTCTTGCTAGTCATGTGGTCTTGGGCAAGTTACTTAAAATCCTGTGTCTCAGTTTTCTTATTTGTAAAATGGAAATAAAAACAACACCCTAGATCCTAGGGTTACTCTGAGATTAAATGAGTAAATGCTTATAAAATGCTGGGACAGTGCCTGGTTAATGCATGTATTACTGCTATTAATATTACTGGTAATAATATGAAACTTTCCATCTATCTACTCAAGTATCACTTAAATATATATTGAATGAACACAGTATACATTGTTTGATTGAGATTTAAATATATGTTTATATCAACCATTTAAACATTTTTCCTTCCTTCCTTCTTTCCTTCCTATTTTTTTCATTTTTTTACTTTGGGGTTATGATGTAGAAATGGTAATTTTTTGGTTATCAAGAAATGAAAACATTATAGGAAGTTTATGATTAAATTTGGCTGTTTTTTAATTTTCCAGAAGTATAGTTTTTGTGGGCCAAATGGAAAGTTTTCCCTAGTTCAGATCAATAAAGACTTAGCCAATATGATTCACTCCCAGAATTGCCATATGAAATACACTCTACCATCTAGAGCACGTTGGACATGAAATTATTAGGTAAAGGCTCAAGGAAAAAAAACAAAACAAAACAGACTCTCTGGCTCTAGAGAACTTTAAAAGAAACAGCACAGGGAATTTTGGTTAATGAAATACTTTTAGTGCTGATGTAATGTATTCTAAAGGAAGTTAAGTTTACTGTCTTCTCTTCCTGGTCTGTTGGTAGACATTCTTGTTCCAAAGTGTACTTCCTAGTATGTTGATCTGTGGTAGCATCAATGTGTTTGCTCTCTGATGGCCTGGTGATTGACTGTTTTGGAAGAAGCAGAAAAACTCCACAAAGGGGGCTTCCAAGAATCATTAACATAAAACTCATTCCACCATGGAATTAAAGCATTTAACATATGTTGTGGTAGGTAGCTTACATTTACTTCCTATCAGATGGCATGCCAAGTTTCCCTGGATTTGGAGAAAATAATATGAGTTTTGTGAAGAAACTTCCTCTGGATTCCCATAAGAAATGTAGAGAACCATTCTTGGACTGAGATCTCTTGACTCTAGGTGTGTTTTATTTTAGGGCCATGGTGAGCCCATCTGAGTCTAGTGTACATTTTTTACACACTCTCTGTCTCTGTGAATAAGCTGTTTGAACTAGAATTTCCCATTACAGATCAGCAAGAGAATGCTATTTTGAGGGTGGAAAAGCACTGAATTAGACCCTGGAAATGAGGATCTCCTAAGCCCTGGATCCAGCTTTAACATTTCCCATTATTCCTAGATGTCTGCTCGCAGGTACTAAAGCGTAGGTGGCAAAAGTAAGTGCTACAGTGCTGGAATTTCTTCCTTATTTTTTGTGGTGCTGAAAAAATGGGAACACTATGGACAGAACGAAACGAGATACCATAGGTCACAGGGGCTAGTACTGTGCAACCGTGACTCGATGATAAAAACCAAGAAAGCCTTACTTTTTCATTTGTTTATCACAGAATTTTCTGTCTTGGAATAAAAAATATCAGATGCAATTTTCTCACATAATAATAGCAATGCCCAAAAAATCATTTCTTTGGAAATTTCTCTTTGTCTTTTTCTATGGGGGATAAAACACAGAAAACTTTTTCATTTCATATATTTCATAAAAATAGTTAAAACTGACCCCTAGGAAAACATGTAACTGTTGTGGTCCTTTCCCCCTAATATTATTTGGAAGCACAGCAAATATTAGTATTAATCATAATTTTCACTGGTGGTATCTCTTGTTGGAGTAACTTGTTGGAAAGCTTTAAAATGACTTGGAGAAATCAGGAAACAATGCTGCAACTGATTACATAATTTAATGGATAGGAACTCAAGTTTAATATCTTCTATTCACATTCTGGAGACAAGAAATCATAAAATAAATTTTCGTGACTATTTATTTAGTGCTTACCATTTCTCCTTTATTGTGCTAATCCCATAACTATATATTTTTTCCTGCATTGAATGCATTAAATGACTATATTAGTTTTAATATTATTATAAACTATTCATTTCTACTACTATTATTAATATTTTAGAGATAAGGAAACTGAGATCTGTGGGACTACAGGACTTGCACAACACTCACAGCTAATAAATGCTTGAGCCAGAATTTCCAAAGCGTATGATATTCTTTACCAGTATGACACTCCTCCCCAGAAACAATTGGTAATTTTACTACCCAATGTAAAATGTGAAGGAAATGAACAGATAGCATTTTTCCATTAGTTGGTTTCTTTTTCATTCTTCTTGGAATTTGTTTCCTTTTTGGAGTGATCTGAACAAGAAAAGGAAATCATTAGCACATGTTTCTATAAAGGGATGTCATGAATTAATAATTTTCATATTACTGGGTCAGTCGAGTTTGAAATTTTCAATCTGCCCACTGAATGTTTCGGAGATAGGTATTGTCTCATTTTGTTAACATAAGCTCTGAGTCAGTTAGTTCGGGGTCCAATCATACAATCAGCATATTTCACCTGCAGATAAAACAGATGTTTAAAGCATAGCAGGGAACGATGGAAATGGAGACGAGGTGAGTGGTTGCAGCTATTTATAGGAGCATACGGGGGGTGTAAGAAAGCATTAAGTGATGGTGGAGGGGCAAAGGACTTAAAACAGAACTTGGTTCCAGTCATGACTAATACTGACCAGCTGTATAACTGGCTATATTTTTTAACCTCCCTAAGTCTTAATGTCATCATCACCTATAGAGACATTAATAGTAATTATTTGATAGGGTCATTGTAAGGACTAAATAAAATGCCCTACAGCATGTGGCTAGTAGTGAGCAGTTGGGGCTGAATAAGTAAAATTGGAATCTGCCCTTTGGTACCTTTATACAGTCATGAGATGATTGGTAACTTTTCTTCCTGAAAGGCCATTTCTAGTCATTGCATTAAATTTTCATGTTCTTGTACTGAGATATAGATGAGACTTGAAATGAAAGATAAAAGATCATTTTGTAGTTAGTGGTATTAAACTCATTCTAGAAAGTAATTCTTGGTCAGGTGCAATACTTAAGAACAATAACAAAAATACTCATAATAAAGCCTATAATGACAGGTTTTGGCAGCCTGACAGTCTGTTTTTATGAATCGTGATTGAGCACAATTTTCTCAGGGTAATAAACTGTTTGAACCAGGCACCAGCAGAGTTCTCTGAAAATCTGGAGTCAAAGGGAGCTAATTTTTCATAATTTAAGAAGGTGAGGAATACAGGGAACTGTATCCGGAACTTTCTTTGCGTAACTCCATTCCATTAGATGCCTAATGGATGTTGGTGATGATGATAAACAAGTTGTCCCTTTGCACGTGAAAAATCAGGTGACGAGAGAGAAACCCCACCTGCCACTTTCAAAGTGAACCATGTTTCACAGTCGATCAGAGCTGGTCTGTTTCCTTTTCAAAAAAAGGAGCTACTAGTTTTTTAACTTGTTTCCTTGAAAATTAAACTGTAAGGTTATACCTGAGGAAATTGAGTTTGATTTATTCCAGAATGAAAAATGTAAAAAACAAGTCCTGCTGGGCTAAAAATATTTCATTAATTCAACAAAAGCTGAATTCCCTTAACTCAGGGCTTAAGCGTGTATTCCAGCGTTAGGAGACCGGTCCATGGTCAGTGTGCTCTTACAATCCTTCCCGCACACCCAGTGGGTTATGTTGGAGTCCACAAATGAAAACTTCAAATTTCCTTAATTAAATGAGATGCATGTGAAAATGCTAAGGTCTTGGGATAGACAGAGCAGAGCAATGAAGTATTAGTCTCCCTCCCTATTTCATGCCCCCCCCTTCTTCCTCTAATCAATATGGAAAACCTTTATGTTAATATGCAACGGATTCCTGGGATGATTTTTGAAATAGTACTTTGAGCAAACAGGAAAGCAAAAGCAGCCGTTTCTTTCACTCTGTGAGCTATTTTTGTAAACCCATAAGATACATTGGGTCATTCATGGCTTCCTGGGGAGTTCTTCTTAATTGGATCTCAATGAGGTCCCTTTTTGTTCAATCAACACCTTAGAGAGAAAATTATTTGTATCAATTTGTGGCCTATTTTCGCTGTTTGTTTTGATCATCATAAGCCATTTACAATTTGAAAATGTATCATTGATTGATGTAGAACATTCATAAAAAGATAAAATTTAATTATAAAACACAACAAAACATATTTACTTTTGTTTCTCTTCTCCTGAGAAGAATTTTATGAAACATTTTTTTTCTCTTATATCCAGATTGGCAGAGTATTTTAAAATGATACAATAGAAAATACTGTCTGCAAGTTGATAAATTTATTAAACTTCAACTTTGTTTTCCTTCTTTCTCCCTTCCTTCCTTTCTTCTTTCCTTTCTTCCTTCCTCCCTTCCTCCTTTCCACCTGACTTACTATGTGCTTAGAACTTGGTTTGGAAAAGTAAAAAAAAAAAAAAAAAGACATTGATTACCCACAATACTCTGGCAAAAATAAGGCAACTTCTCACAGAGTAATGACTAAAGAGTAAATGTGTTAAAGGTCATAGTAAAAGAATAGAGAGAATAATTGTTAAAGATTTAGTGAGTGTCTATTATGTGCCAGACATACTATCTTGGGCATTAAATATATTAAAAGTTGTAATTTAATCACAACAACCCATGAGGTAAGCATTTTCCCCCAACATTTCATAGATAAGATAACTGAGGTATAAAAATGTTAAAAACAAAAACATGTTTAGCATCACATTGTTAGTGGCAGACCTCGGATAAAAATCCAGATGTATTTACTTTTTCCACCACACTGACCATACTGTGATGGATCATCCTGTATTAGCTTATTATTGGTACTGTAACAAATTATCACACACTTAATGGCTTAAAAAAACATAAATTTAATATTTTCCATTCCTGGAGGTCAGAAGTCCAAAATGGATATCATGAGGCTAAAATCAAGGTCTGCGCAAAGCTTTGATCTTTTGTGGAGCTTGATGGTAGAATCAGTTTTCTTGTCTTTTCCAGCTTCCAGAGGCTTCCTACAGTCCTTGGCTAGTGACTGCTTCCAGGTTCAAAGCCAACAATGCCCAATCATATTTTTTTACAAAGTGATGTTGAATCCCAGACTAAGAGGTCTGGGCTTTATTTCACAGTGAGTGTTGATCCTCTGAAGGACTTTTAGAGCAGACGAGCATATCAGATTACTATGGCAGCAAGGTGAAGGAACCTGAAAAAGGAAGAGAAAGATCTGTTGGGTCTTTACTGCAATGGTATTAGCCAGAGAGAAGGGAGGCTGTCCATTAGGTTGATGACAGATGACAGTAGGCATGGGGAAAAAAGCAGGACCAATAGATATTCTAGAGGAATGTCACAGAATTTTGCATTTGTTTGATACTGAACTCAGGGAAGCAGGACGAGTGACCGACCAGGTGAATTTTAAGCATACATTGCTGACATGATTGTTGGCACCGAGAGACAGGAAGTCAGAAGGAGTTACGCTTAGTTTTCTGAAGATTTAGTTTGAAATACCAGCCAGGTGGATGTGAATAGCCAAAGATTAATTAAATTTTTTATTATCATCGGAGGTTTAAGTGAAGGTAGATAGGCCTTTGGGGAGCAAAAGTCTCCCCTTGAAAACCAACATGCAATATCTCTACACTGCCGGTGGCTCTGTGAGATGATTCAGACTTTCAGAGTTCAACAAGGTGTGTTGAGACCTTTGAACTTGGACAAGCTCTATAATCCTCTGATTCCACATCACTATTTATAACAGTCTAAATTTTGTAAACAACCTACTTATCCTACATAGGGAATTGTTAAAGAACTTGTGATAAGTGCAAATGGTGGACTATTATGCAGACATTTAAAAGTTATATTTAAGGACAATCAAAATGTCCTTCTGTAGATAATTGTTATTTCAATTGAGTCTTAACTTTTCTCCCTGTTTGTTCTGTGCCTCTCCCTCAATGGTCTTCTAGAATCTTCATGCATTCTCCAAAACGGAGAAGAAATCTGTATTTTAGCCCCTAGTAAAATGTATTTCATGATAAAAAATGATTTGCTGGAAAGACAGGATAATGGTGCCTATATTTACATATGTCAGCGTTATAGGGACTGGCCCAGAGTAGGCGCTTGATTAATATTATTGAGTTAATAAGTGAATGTTTTTAAAAATTGAAGCACAAGTAGTGATTTAAGTCATCATATCTTCAAATGTGATTCTTGATGATTTTTGGTTGCTGTCTGTTTTCAAGACAGGTAGTTCCTCTCTCCTTTGTGCGTCTTCAGTTGGTGGCTCACGTTACTTCTCTCCAGTGAAGCTCTCCTTCACTTATCCTTTTCATGTTCTATTCTCTTTATTTCTGAACACTTTTCAAATATGCAAAGGCATTTCATTTTCCAATGCACAATGCCAGCCACTGTAGATTTGTGTCACCTGAAAAGCTTAATGTACTACTAACTATTCCATCATGCAGATCACTGGCAGAAACATGAAATGCCACTATTTTCAAGTTAAAGTCAAGAAAAAATCCACAAGTGATGCTCCCCCTCTGCTCCTAAGGTTGACACCGATCTATTGATTATCCTTCTGAGTACAGCCTCTGTAATAACACAGTGGATTACTCCCTCTATCCATCAAGCATTGTGGCCTTCCAAGGAGCCACAGATGATGCATTAAAATAGTTTATTGGCATAGAACATCTTTAGTCTCAGGAGAACAAGATGTTTTACACAATAAGTGGGTGGTAAATCACATTTTTTAAAATGGAATTATTTTTAAATGCTCTGAGGTACTGTTTACAGGAGACCTATAATAAAACTTATTGTCAAATGAAAAATCTCTAAGAACACTTAATAATTATCCCCTAATGTATTTCCTTGAGATTGGCTATTTTACAGCAGATTTTCTCAGAGGAGGGCTCCTGTACTCATTCCCCTCCACCCCATGAGCTTTATAAAATCCATACGGCCTAATAGCTCTTGGAGCTGTATGTGACTTATCTGAGGATTAATGACTCAACCTCACACTCCTTTGCCGGTGTGTCCTGTCTCCCCTCTTAGACCTCACAGCCTCAAATGCCTTGAAGAAAAATGGCTCATCTACCCAAATCATCCATTACTGAGGCTGGAGCTTTCCAGTTTGCTTACCTTTCTCCTGTTGAGACTTTGTTTAAATATAGCACGGCTTGAGAAGTTGCTGTTGGAATTAATTCTAATTCTGTGCCTTGCTACTGGAAAGCAGAAACTCAGTGGCCATGTTCCAGTGAAGCAGGGTAGAAGCATGGTAAATTTTCGGTTGCTCATCGAGCGCTAATTTAAGGCAGACACCTCTGTGGTCATCATTAAGCTCATAGATAGGCTATAGGAGACTTAGGAAATGTCAAGCAACATTTTGTATGTGTGTTTCCCCGCCACCCCCAACAGTTTTTATCAGGTCGGTGGTTTTCATCAGATCAGGATCCAGATAACTTTAAGAACTACTAAATTACTAGTGTCTTTAGTTTTCAGCCCCTTATTTGTACATTCTCCATATAACATATTTTTTAAAAGTTTAAACTTTATTAGTAATCAAAGAGATGTGAACATACTTATAAAATACTACATTTTGTTTATCACTATGGTGAAACTGCAAGAATGAAGCTTTTTAGTGTTGACAATGTTGAGACTCATTCTTCTGATGGAAGTTTAGTCTCTTGGTGGAAATTTGGCAAAAGTCTTGGAATATGTATGTATGATTGAATCAGCAATTCTGTTTTGAGGAATTTAGCCTAAGGGAGAGAATTGGACAAGTATACATAGATGTTTATCTCAGGATGTTATTACAATCTTGTTTATAATGGTGAGAAGTTTATAACTGCAACAACGGGGATTCATTTAAGTCAGTTATGGTGTACTCATAAAGTGAAATTCTACAAAATAACATAGCTGTACAGTCATCCATATGGAAAAATACTTATATCATGTTATGTACAAATGTTGGGTCCAAAATAATATGTGTAGCGTTAAATAGAAACTGTATTTATTTGGCACAAATGGGAAAGCAGTCTGAATATACACTGAAAAAAATAGTCATCAAAATGACATTTGAGTTGACTTCTATTTAGATTTTAGGAGGTTTTTATTTTTGCCTATTATTAAAATATATATTTTGTCAGTGAAGATACTTAACATATATTATAAACATATATGCAATAACTGTAAATGTTTATGAAATACTAGGTGAAAATATTATGTTTTAAGAATACACAAGGGTTTTTTCTGCCGTGATCTAACAGGTAAAACTATCTTCTCATTATAGACAGTAATCACTTATTTATAGGCACTTATTTAGCTATTGATTTGTAGAAAGAAGAACATTTCTTTCTGAAGAGATCAATTCATGCATACATTTTGTGTTTGGGTTCTCTGTGCCCTGTCTGGAATCACCAAATGGTTCACTAAATGTATGAAGTGTGACATGAGCTTCTTATAGCTTAACCTCTTTTTCTTCTTCCTAACCCCCAGCACAGGCATGAGAACAAAGTTTTCATTGCATTAGGGTTTGATTGACCTGTGAAACTAGCAAGAGCTGCACATGTACTAATTTCTTCATCAAAACTTTATGGTACCACTTAGAATCCAGGTATTATTCTGGGAACCTTGCAAATGTGAACTCTGTAGTACTCTAAGCCACCCGAAAAGGGAAGGATTATTATTATTATTACCATTTTATAGATAAAGGAACAGGTGATTTATATATAGGTCAAGGAACTAGTCTGAGACAGGAAGCTGCTAAGTCTGAGTGAATGTTTATCTCAAGTTGGTAATTATAGTGATAATATAAGACACTGAAATAACCTGGGTGTCTTATGTTAGAGAAGGAATATACAGCCACCGAAAGTGATTTGGATAATTTTTAAAAGGGTGAGAAATGTTTCCAATAAAATATACGTAAAAAATTCAAATTATATAACAATATCAAAAATCTGAGCAAAAATGGCTAGCAGGGGGGAAAGTTAATAAATGTACACATATGTTAGTGGCAAATACTTCAAGGAGGAGTGAGATTGTGGATGATTTTAATTTATTTTAATCACTTTCTAATTTTCCAAAGTGAGTGAACATTATTGCTTTAAAATAAGAGTTGTAATTTTTTTCCCCTTCCAGTTACTATCTAGCAAGAAAAGTAACACAATTAAGGAGAAAAGGCACTAAAATTTAAAATCTGGAAATATGATGTCTGATTCAATGGTGATACCAATATGTGTGACCCTGAGCAAATATCTTAGGGACGTTGATTGACTGTCAGTAAATTTATGGATGGTCATAAATTCCAGTCTCAGGGGAACATGGATAACTTTTTTTCTTCTTCCGTGCTAGGCTTCTCACTTTAGTAGAAGCGCAAAAATTGAGAAGTGCAAAGTAAGAATAAAAAGAGCTGGATTAAACTGACTAAGCAGAGGGCTATAAAGGTTGTTGGAAAACTCTCTATGAAGAAAATAGTGTACAATTCTACCGTGAAATGTGAATTTACTTCACTGCTTTCTCTTCTCTATTAAAAATTCTGATGCGCACAGTGTAACTACAATAACATTTTAATGGGAAGGGTAACATGTTCAGCATATCCCCACGAAGGAATTAGATCTACTTGTCTCTAGCCAGGAACACAGACAGCTGGAAATAGCAACATTGAGAACGAGTGTTTTGCCTGAAAGAAAATCACTCAGTCTGAGACAGAAATGGAAGTCAACTTGGGGATTGAGATGCAAGGGACTTGCTTTGCTCTGGATGAGAAGGTTAGGAGGAGTATTTTAGGTACATAGCATAGCCAAGAGCCTGGTGTGTCTGTGTGAACATGTGATTAAAACAGAGTCACAGTGGAAACACCGGGGCCAGGGGAAGAATGGAACTTTGAAAGTGGAGTGTAACTTGGCAGGGAAGGGAGAATTATTTATTTGTTTTTTTGTTTATTTATTTTTAGAGAGAGGGGAAAGGAGAAAGAGAGCGAGAGAAACATCAATGTGTGGTTGCCTCTCACTTGCGCCCCCAACTGGGGACCTGACGTGCAACCTAGGCATGTGCCCTGACTGGAAATCGAACCAGTGACACTTGGCTCGCAGGCCGATGCTCAATCCCCTGAGCCACAGCAGCCAGGATGAGAATTTTTTTTTTTTTTTCTGGCCCCAGAGTCAAGTGAACACTACTGTAAGACTGTGGCAGTGATCCTTGGACTGTAAGCTCATCTCTTTTTCTAGAGAGGGATAGACCAACATGCTGAGTTTGTAGGCTTCATGGGCACTGCATAAACATACCCATAAATCACCAGCCTGTGGAGGTACCTTAGAGTATTGCCATGGCCATGTCTAGTGCTTGTCTCCTTTTAATACTGTCTTGGAGTTACCATGGAAGGAAGACTCTGGGCAAGAAGGAACAAGGATATTTCTAGAGTTACTGGCATTAGAACTGTTAAGAGAAAGTGGCTTTGTTTTGTACCTTAAGCTCTTGAAGGAGTGCCAGCTGCCATGGTGATTTAAGTTGTGGACCACCCTTTACTGTGTTCCTCTGAGCCCCTAATTTACCCATGTTGACACTTTTTAATGATTCTACTGTTCTTTCAAAAATCTGTTCTCCCTTTTGTTTTCTCTTTTCCCTGGAGAACTTCCATAACTTTGTAGCCTCAGCCGCCTTGACTTTGGTCCCAAGATTCAATACTCAGTCTCAATGCCCTTACAAATATTTACTCTTAGATGTTCTGTGAACTTCAAATTAATAAGACTCATTACGTACTCTGATAATCCTGTTGTACCTTCATCCAGTGTTTTCAACCTCATTGTAGTTCATCCTCATAGGCATCCAGACATGAAAACTCAGAATTGCTTTCGCCTCCTCTCTTCTCTTCTTTCTATAATCAGCCAGTTCCTAAACCTCTTATGTTATTTCTTTGAGCTAATTCTTTGGTGAATTAAGGTAATATTTTCTATCTAAACCAATAGTTAGGGTACTTATATGAGCCCTTGTTTTTATTAATTTTCATTTAGAATTAGACTTCTTTAAATATCATGTGCCACATAATAGCATATCTAATAGTATAATGGTATATTAGCATTAGCTATAGCAGGAGCTAATGAACTAACCCATTTACTCAACTGACTGGTCTAACTGATGTTTTTTGTTTCTTCTTGCAAATATATTTAATGATACCTGTGGCCTGCTGAAGGCTCAGCATTTATTTCTGTGTTTTCCAACAACCAGTTGTATTTATTCAAAAGTCTATTTATGTCCATTAAAACTTACTATGTAATTATGTGGACCAACCAAATATGAGCGCCCATCAAAAATGACTTGGTTTTGGAAAACTAAGTTCAAATTTTGTTTATATTGAAGAACATATTTTATAAATTTGAAATTTGAAACATTTCTTTCCCACAAAACTACAAATATATAAAATAGGAAAAGGCTTAGACATAAAATATATTTATCATAAATTCCTAAATAATTTCATTTTACAAAAAAAATTATAAGAAATTTAATACTGTTCTTTTTATTGTTCCCTCAGGAGCAGTTTTAAAAGTTTGCAAATGTCTCTACAGTCAAAAAATTTCCACTAAAATATCTTCAGCAAAACATTTATCATAAATTTTTATTATATTCTGTAAAAATTTCTGAGGATTTTCAACTTCTGCAAAAGTCAGAAAATGGCTGAATGATAGTGAGCATTGACATGATTTAATCAATTGCTTTAGAATGTTACAAATTGAACTAACTCAAGTTCTATTTCTTTTCTTTTTTTTTATTGAGGCATACTTGACATAATATTATATTAGTTTCAGGTGCACAATGTAATGATTCAATACATGTACATATTGCAAAATGATCACCACAATAAGGCCAGTGAATGATTTTAAAAGATTTGAAAACAATAATGAGTTGCTAAAAATATAATTTTAACTTAAAATAAATGCATAGAATAAATGTAGGTATGTATTTTTCTTTTTAATGAATTCCTGCTTTAACTAAAGTTTTCAATTAAGTCAACAACTACTGAGCCTGATCACGTGATTTGAAGAATTAGAGCTTGTGCCTGGAGAGATAATTGCACAGTGATTCCTAACATGGCCTCTGGTACCTATCTAGGTTCAAATCCTGTCTCTGTTTCTAACTAGTGGTGCTTTCGTGGGAAGTAATAATATATGTGTACCTCATGAAGTATAGGTTAGTAGGGGTACAGAGAAGTAAGTATGAGAGAATGAATTAAGGAGAGGCTGGGGTCCTGGAGTAAGAATTAAGTCCCCACATGACAGCTGTGAAAAGCTGGGGGCTTTTTGGGTGGCTGAAATTTAAGATGTATTCATTTTTTTTCCCATAGGCCGTATAACTATTCACAACTTAAGCTCTGCAATTCACATTTATTGTATGAAAGAGAATGGTTTGAGGCTTCAGTGACAGGATATAGGACAGAAAAAAACATGGGATCTGGACACGCTCTGCGTCTCTCTGTGGAAAGTCTACACACAGTATAGTTCCTCTGCCATCTTGGGCTGGGATTGCTTCGGGTTTAAAGGTGTTGAGAAGCCTGGCTGCCCATTGTTCAAATAAGGTATATGTCAGTGATGTCAACACAACGTGTTGAGGAAATGTCACATCTGTCTGCAATTGGCTACCTCTCAATAGGAGAAACACCGCTGGAAGCCTGGAGACCAGATGTTGCTTTCAATCAAATAGAGGTCAAGCAGCTTTAGACAAAGAATGTCTGCACCTCCCCATCCCTGGCCCTAAGAGAAACATGTAAGGTAATTTTGGTGGACTCGTGATTGTTTTAGCTCATGTTTCTATTTTTTCCAGTGTATGACATTGCAGCCACTAGAACAGAGCAACCAAAATGGTGGCCCTGGGTCCAAAAACTATGAAGAAGACATCACAGCTGTGAAATTCCTGTTCACAGGGTCACATGGCCTAGGTTGCAGCCTGGGTTTTCCCATTGCAGATGTGGAGAGAACCTGGAAATATCACTTGTTGTAGCTAGACTTCAATTTTTAAAACTGAGTAATGAGATCATTATTATAGATGATTTGTGTCATCCTTTCCAGTTCAATATTCTGCAATTATGCAGATATGAGGGAAGCCTGGTCTTGGCTAAGCCTTGGGACAGCCACCTGGAAAATAAGTACAGTGATATTTCCAGGACGAAAGGCTCTTTTGGTATTTCCTACTAGTCCACATGGGGAAAATGGGTTAAAACAGCTGGTTGAAAACATGTCCTGAGCCAGAGAGTGAGAAATGACTGATTGTGAACTTAATTTTAAAGGACTCTCTAATTAAACCTCTTAGAGTCAATAAAATATCTCATCCCTTAACTAACCCTGTATACTAGGGGGATTTAGGAATTAATGTACATTTCAGGAGCCTTTACTTCTTTTACGTTTGTAAAGCTTTTCTGTTAGGGTGACAGTAAAACAGAGCAGGAAAAGCGTCCAGGTTTTTTTTTTTCTAATTCAGTTTCATGCCAGTAACTACACATATATTGAGCATCCATTGAATGAGAAATGTTTGCTAGGTGCTTCTAGAGATGAATAGGACTTTGTGAAGGGAGAAATGGTTTCCCCTACTCCTGATGTTTTCTTCCATGTCCGAGTATAACTGCTATCTCCTCGCTACCTTGTAACTCACTACCCACCAGTGAATGTGGGGGATTCATTGATTCATAAATTTGGGAAGAATTACTGCCTTGATTTTGTCCTTCTTCCTAAAAGCCTGCCTCCCCGCATGGAGCATTTGCCATGGGTGGCATCGTTCCGCATGGCCCTTCTGCTGCTAAGTGGCAAACAGGAGGAGCGAGGTTGCAGCTTTCAGGTAGTAATTTAAAAATCCTCTAAAATAGTTTTTGCATTGGCCAGTGACACTGGGAAATTAAAAGAAAGAGTGAAATTGGGGGGGGGCATTATACTTGTGGCAAGGCTTTTAGGGGGCCAAATGTATGGTTTGGGACCACAGACTTAGGGTGGGGGCAGAATCTTTTGGTTTGGGTGATTTAAGGTTTGTATTAGTCCAAGTGAGCTTTTATAGTCAGGTAGGTGGCATTTAGCGACTGTCATCTGAATGAGAGTCTTTAAGACAGACACATGATGTTTTGCCCTTGGTGAATGACATGTTTTGGATGTTCTGATCACAGACAAGGGATTATTTTGATAGGAAAGACTACACCTGTGCGGGGACTTCAATTGATCTATATGGGTGCCAGAGAGTTCACGCCTTGGGGTCTTGCATGGTCTGGCTGATAGGCACAAAGTTGTGACAAATATCTAATTACAGAGAAAAGAGATTCTTCACTGGCCTTTTAGGGATTGATGAAAAGAACCATATCAGCTGCATTTAAAAGACAAGACAACTGAGTTCTGTGCATCCTATGAAGCACTGGTGAGGTTCTAGCTTCAAATCATGAGTGCCAGGCCTGAGGAGCAGTGCTACGTTGTATATTCTGAATCATATTTCTGTGTTTACAAGCAAAGAGGAAACTAGAGAAACTAACTCTGAATTCTTACGAGTATCCCACAGGGTCAAGTGTGGAAAATACTCAAAGAACTGGACAAGTTTCAAGGTGGTTTGGTTTTTATAGATGGGCATGCATCCTGCAAGATCATGCCAGGGCATGTGTGGATTTAAGTCGGAGGAAGCCGGTATCTTGAGAAACACACGAAGCAAAGGGTCTGAATGTCACTAGGCCCCTGAATAGCTAGACATGAAGGTAGGAAGAGCTTTAAGATTAAAGACAAGACAGGCACATGTCAGGGGGAATGAGCAATATTTAAGGAAAGGATGATAACGTGACCAGAGCTGTTTAAGGCTGAGTAACCAAGACACACTTCATGGAGCAGTGGCTGTCTGAAATGGATCTTGACAAAATAGCAGATTTGTAGGCTTCCTGTTTCAGTGTGGAAGGAAGAGCCTTTGGGCCTTAGAGCTCTTAGTACCACCTCTGGTTTCTGGTTTCCAACCTGTGAGGATTCACTCAGATGCTGCCTTTGTTATAGGCAGGCTTTTACACAGTCCCACTAAATAAATGTAAACAGTGGCCACAGAAGATAATGTAGTAGAACTCTTCCATTCTGCCTTTTCTTTTCCCATTCTTCCACTGGTCGTCGTCGGCAGCCGTCCGTCTGGAGAGACGATGGTGTAGCTTCTTAAGAGTCTATCTGCACCGCCGAGAATGGCTGTGCAGTCCGACTCGGGAGTGACACGGTATCTGTCTCCTCCCGTGTTGAATCGACATCTTGCGATGATGCTGGAGTGTCCTCTCCAGTGAAGCTGAAGCTACAGAGCCTGGGCAGGGTGATATGGAGGGTCTGCTGTTGCCCATGCAGCAGACCCCCCCTCTCTTCGCAGCTGAAGGGTCCAAGGGAAAGACGGAGTCAATACAGCTTGGCTTCAGGTGCGCCGCAGGAGTTGCCGGTGTTGACTACACGTCAAACCGCCTTAGGGACTCCGGCTCCGGATTTTCTGTCGGGGTTTACTCCCTTAGCCTTTCCCCTGAAGAGGTATGCCGCAAGGCAGCGGAGGTTTTTTGGAGTCAGAGTTTTCCTTCTTCCACTACACACTTAGGAATTTGAGACTTTTCAGATGTGAGTCCCACTAAAACAGATCTAGGATGCAATGGAATGGAGCTCTTGGCCAATTTAATATTCTTGACTTATTTCCCATCATTCTTTGTTAAAATAATGATTAGGTTTCAGAATATGTATTTGGGGTCAACTGAGAAATCCCATTGATAATGGCTCAACCATTTTGCGTGACTCAGAATTTTTATATTCTCGATGTTCTGATTTCGGATTCCACAGGTGAGGACAAGTGTAAATCCTCTGATACTTGTTTTTATCCCTGGAATGTGTTTGTCCTTGTCAGGCTGATTTGAGAAATCCCCTGAAACTATTCACCCCTAATATAGACCCTTGGATTTTTGTTATGTTTGCCCATAGTGGGACTTTGAACACATTGATTGATATGAAACACCTAAGGCCTTTTGATATGTATTGGTCAATGTTCATTCACATGTACTACCTAGGTTGTGCTTAAATATGAAATACCTTAAATCCTGTGAATAAAGATGTAAGTAGATGCCTATCTGTACTAAGGGATAAAAGACAAGGTTGTCTTGCTCAAAAACATAGAGACTTTTTTTTTTTAAGGAGAGGAAAGGAGGGCACCATAAGCAAAGGAATGTTTATGTTTAGTAAACAGTGAAAAGTCTTCTTTGGCTAAAACATTGAGTCTGAGTAGTCGAGAAGTAGAGATAAAACCACAAAGGTAGCAGAAATTGAATTTTTGAGCTGGAAGAGTTCTTTGTGGTCATCTGGCCAGGTCTTAAAGAGAAGTCAGGACACCTGTGTTCAAATGAAAATCTATGCAAAGTTTGCTCATGATTCAAGTGAGGTTTAAATAAAATATATATTAGACTAGAGTAAATGCCTAGTGGAATTCAGATACATATTAGCTATTCAGAGAATAATTCTTAAAATTGTTGAATCCAAATCTATTTCCTCTCCCAATTTAATACATGAGGTAACTGGGGATCAAAGAAATTAACCTAAGTTTTCAGAGTTGATAGTGGCAGAGATAAGATTCAAATCTACTTCCCTCTGCTTGTCTAGTGGACTTTCGACTGCATCATATGTGAAGTGTCATGATTATTTCAACAATTGCCTTAGAGGTAGCTAGTTAGATTAAGATCACACCTGGGGCCTTGAAAGATAAGCAGAAGAATTATACTGTCTTTGTAAAATCACTGATGATTTTGGAGCTGAGGGGCAACATGAGTCGGGGTATCTGCAGAATGGATTAGGGGAAGGAAGCTCTCTGGAAAACATTGATTTCTGTTCTATTATAGGTTCCAAAAATATGAGGGGCTAGGCTTTCTCATTTCCCATGATATTATCAGCTTCAGTCAGTGTCTGGTTCATGTACGATAAATATGTTAAAAAAAAGGAAAGTAAGAAAGAATTAAAGGAACAAATTAAATGAATAAATACACAAATGAAATATATGAGTGAGTGGAGGAAATGGTGCTTTGATTACAGACTGGCCTTCCAGTGACTTTTCCTAGTTGAACAGTAGAATATTTAAGTTAAGGCCTAAAAAACTCATAAGAACATAGTCAATGTCTTCTGGATCATTACTGTTAGAAAAACACTAATTTGACCAAGATCCATTCTTTCTTGGGAGTAGTTAATGAGAATCCAATCTGGTTGAGTATTAGATTCAGAGTCAGACAAGATTGAATTTGAATCTTGGCTTGGCTCTTCCACTTATTAGTGGTATGATTTGGAGAAGGACTCAAGGGGAGAAAGCAGAACAGAAGGTAAAAAAAAAAAAAAAAAAAAAAAAAAAAATGACCAGCATAAAATGACTGACAGGGATTTAGAAATATGTATGCTTGCCAAACCATGGGGATTCCCAGAAATGCTATTGCTCTGGGCTGAGCTCTACTTTAGCTGATGAGACAAGAACCAGTGAAATACAATTGTTCATAGATATAGAGCTATGTGATGTGAATGTGACAATACATTTATTTGTCACATACACTAGGAGGCAGGAATGTAGTCAGTTCCACACTTTTCAATTTGTGGATTATTCATTTACTTTGCTTCACCTTTACACCTTCCATTTGTAGAGAAAGAGCAGAAGTAATACCTAAAAAACACTCAGTTTTCTACTTATTACTGTGTTCTGGAAAAAAAAATGTCCTGCAAACAGAGGTGCCCTCTCCTTTGAATTCTCAGATTGCATGGCAACTCCCTTGTCACATGGCACCTTCTACCTGTCAGTGCAGTCGTTTGTATTTATTCACCTTGTTTTAACCTCAGCCTTCTGTTCCTCCTACTACCCAGATCAAAAGTATCAGCTCCATCACTGATTTGAAGGAGAGCCTTCAGAAGGCTCAATTTAATTAACTGAAACTTGTTTTTTATCTACATCTTTTAAATTTATTATTGTAGACAATTAAGAGTCCATGGTATTTGCTTGGCATACTTAAACTTTTCCTTATGCTGTAGGATTTGAGCATCTGAATATGTGACTTGGGGCAAGAGCTGACTAAAATCCTTTTGTAAGTCAAAGGCTAAGGCACACAAGGACGATGAGGGGCCCCTTTTGCTTAGAACTTGACTGATTGCACCAAAGAGTCTACCATGCCTGGGGAGGTTGTCCTTGCTTGGAAATATCCCAATGACCTTAAGTTGAGGGAGTTCTGTTGAGCCGTCAGTGCCCCATAATCCCAATTCCACAAAACTTCCTTCTGAACAGGATAGAGAGAGTGGGAAATTTTCCCTATGGCTGAAGGCATCCTCGTGACTTCTAATGGTCAGAATTCTGTGCAATTTCAGTCATGGAAACCGTTGAGTTGCCTAAGTAATCACTGCTGTAGCTTAAGTCAAGTAAGCACATCTACCCCAGCGAGGGAGGGTATTTATGCTTCAGCTCTCACATTCTACAATGTTGGCAATTAATTAGCTGAGCAAAGAGGAGCAAGAAAGGAGCATGGAAGTGGGAACATCCATCTCTTCTCTGTGCTATGAATACTATGGGGGAAAAAGGATAATTCTTCAACTATTCTATCCCATCTAACGAATTTAGTTTAAACTCTAGAGAAGGCTTTTCCAGCTATAATTCTTGTCTTGTTTTCTTGGCTGTTCCCACAGGATTTCTTCCTTGTTACATCCTAAGCACACTGAACTACTGATCATTTCTCTAATTCTTCCTGTTTTTTTCACACACGTTGCCTTGTATGCATGTTTCTCCCTGTCCGACATCCCCTTTGGGCAAGTTACTCACCTTTCTAAGCCTGTTTTGTCATCTGGTTGATGAAGATAATAAAAACATCTACCTCATTGGGGCTATTGTGAGGATTAAGTAAGATGATCCATAGAAAGGGCTCAGCCCAATTCCTGGTACATACAAGCTTGGTAATTGTAACTTGGCATTATTTTTATTTCTTCTTTTGTCTGCCTGATGAATTTCTGCTCAGCCTCTAATAACATCTCAAATATATGTTTTGCTTTGAAACCTCCCCTGTCTGTTTAGGCAAACCATTGATTTTTTTTTCTAAGCTTTCACACGATTCTGCACATGTTTACATTACATTCAGCTGGAATTTATTTAGATGTCTGTCTTCCCAAAAGGAACGTGACCTTTACAAGATGGGGACTGTGTCTAAATCATATTTTTTTTCGACATCTAACATAGTCCCTCTATAAATATAAACTTCATTAATATTCATCAAATAACTTTTTTGAGAGAGTGAGTGTGTCAATGAATAAATGAAAGAAAGGTTATTAAAAGTTGTATCATGGCAGAATAAGTTAAATTTTCTCAAAGCCTAATTGAGAAATAGTAGGTTTTGAAACTAGTTGGTATTTAATTTTGCTGAAAAAGTTCAAGGTCACATAAGCATTTGTTTTGCAAGAATGTAAATGAAGTAAGTTAACAGAGTAAAGTGAGTTCAGCTCAAGTTTTGTGATAAGAAATGGAGGAGATGCACCAAGATGAATCGAAACATCTTTGATTGTGAGGAAGAGGAGTAGAGAAAGTGGACAGAGAAAGGCAGACAATAGAGAGGGAGCTGGAGGAGCTTTGGCAGAAAGATAATTGGAATAGCTGCCAAAAAGAGGAGATTTGGGAGAAAGTGAGAGAGAATTTTAAAGCAATTTTAGGACAGGTCTCTTTTTTTCACTTACCCATTCTTAAACACAACCCCAGTTTAGCTGGCTCCCCAGTTACCCAGCTCTCCCATTCCTTCTGGACAGCATGAATACTGCTGCTGGTAATTGGATATATTTTTGTCATTTCCTCTAAAAACCCTAGATCGGAGTCTAGGAATTTCAATCTTCTCTCATTTTTTTCCCATCTGCCCTCAGCTGGATCTCTGGAAACCCCTTGCAGCCCTCTGCATGGACTTTCCTAGCCAGCAAACAGGTTTTCATCCGACCATCCTAGATGGCTCCACCCACAACTTCTTAGAACATGTTCTTCCCCGAGATGTGGGACTGTGTTGCTTACTGATGCAGGTATGTGTTGAGCTTCAGCTTAGCCACATGCCTTCAGAACTGGTCCCTCTCTGAGAAAAGAAGCTACCTGTTCTTCCTATGATCAACCTCTTATTCCAGATCAGTGCTCAGTGAGTGTGTTGGGTGGTCAGGGACAGGGTATGTATCATTTGGTCTCTACCATCTATTAAACCTATCAAGCATTAACATTAGTCAGCCTGTCACATGGAACGATAAGGTAAACATCTTTTTACTCCTAGTCTATTTTTGATTCGTGACATAGGAAGTAAAAAGAAAGTGCTATTGTCTCCTTACATACCATCCTATTATGTGGAACATAGGTGAGATTTGAAGGTGATAACTAAAATGTGATATACTTGGTTAGCAACTGATTCTATAAATTGGTCATATGACAGCAGGTACAATAAAATGGGTAATTTTCCCATAAGTAGAGAGAGAATCACTACAGAAATATCAAAGGACAAACAAAGCCACAGGGTTAACAGAGCATGAATTTTTTCAGGGACCTGGGACAGAATTACTGATTTAATATATTACTTAATAAGAAGTATAAAAAACAGCCTGCTATCACACTAGGATGTTTACAAGCTAACATTTATAGGCTAAAAGTAGAATAGAAGGGTGTTAATATGAAAATGAATTTATTATCTTATCCTGTGATGTTCCAAAGGCTGTCTCAACATATGACATGCATTTTCACTAACATTGTCTTCTAGAGAGGAAAAAATTGGTGTTCTGGTAGATTTGTCTTGGACCCAATTTCTGGTGGCTCAGTAAATAGAAGCTCTTTGTTCTATTTGGTGTGATTCCAGAGATAGCAGGACAATCCTTCTACTTGTGATACCTGAGCCTAAAATATTAAAGACTCATCCCTTTAGAGCTAACTTCTTTACATAGCCAGTTTAAAAATAACCCTGAAAAGACATTAGTTCCTTAGTCCCTTACTTAGTTTATTAGGGGATTTTTGTTTCTAATACTAAGTCTTAAAGGCTTTTTATGTATGATAGTAAAGTTCAAAAGGACAGAGACTGAATAAATAAATTGCATTTTTATATTAATATGAAGTAATTTTGGACATTGACTCTTAGAAGTGACATTTGAGCTGCCAGCCCTAATCATTTGGGATACATTTGATAAATTTGATCTAAGGGAACTGCTGGAGACAATATGAAATCGAAGGTGCCTTTCAGCTCAAAGAAAAGATCGGCCCTACAATAAGACAGGATTGATGAGTGGGGTCCTTCATGGGCTGTTTAATACCTTTTGCCCTTGGGCAAGATACTTCACTCTAAATAAAAACTCTGAACTTTGCCTGAAAATTGAAGTTGGGTAGAAAAAAAAGAAGAGACGGTTGGATTAGGAGATGTTGGATCATATAAAATGACAGCTTATTTCCACATGGCTGGCTCCATAGAGCTGACTTTGACACTCAGTTGAAACATCTGCAGAAAATATGAGGAAAACACACCCACATACCATACAAAAAAGGCCCCCTCACATGTGGCTGTTGGAATTGTTAACCAAAGAGTCAAGGCAAGTCATAGGCCAAAAGTTCATCATAAACATGCAATAGTAGATCTAGCTGAGATGTGGTCAAAGGACGATCCATGATTTTTTCCACTGTCAAGTAATCCCCATAAATAACAAAAATAACAACTGGCTCTTCCTGGTACCGTAGCATTTACAAAGTGTCTGTCCTTTCACAGATGCAAAGCTATGCATTTCTCTCTTCACTTTGCAGGTGGAGAGGCTGAGGCTTCACGAAACTCGGTCTGTTCTCAAAGTCATACAGGAGAGCCCGAGCTTATATGCAAATGTTCTGATCACAAATCCTCTCTAATTGCACTCATTTTAGGGATCCAATCAAACATTGTCATGGTTTGCCTACTTAAAAAAAAATTATTTCCTACAGGTATCTTCTAAACTTTCTTTTAGAGGATGTCAAAACTGATACAGCGAACCTAAGTCCTATTGGGCTCAGTTTAAAAAATAAACACACCTTGCTCTCCATTTGTCAGTTCTGCTGGAATGAATAGGGCTGGGCCTTTAATGTCCATCTGGAAAATATCTGCTTTACAACATTGCTGCACATCACCATATGGGTCAGAGAACTGGGCTCATCATCTAAATAAATATTGTTGTTAAACCATTTCCCATTGTAGGGGGTTGAGCCTCATTAGATCTCGAATAGAAAGAACACTATTAGCTCAGTGTTTACAACTAACTACTGTTCTCCATTTTAGACTTGGTTCGAGACATTTAGCCAACGACCCTGAAAACAGCTCTTACGTGCTTGAAAGATGTGATCGAATTGCATTATAGCATTAAAATATTACAACTAGATACAAATTTTATTACCAGTTCTTAATTTATTAATTTTTAAAAGTTCTTAGTGTATTAATTTTTTCGTATGAAAAATCTGCACAATTACCACAGACAAACTCACTGAAGAATATTTACTCCTGTTGTCCAATCTCCAGCTCAACATTTTTGCCTGCACCGACATCGACCTTCACCGTCCCCCTTATTTTCTTCATTCTGTTTCTGCATTCCTTTCCCCGTTTTCCTGAGGTCTTCTTTTCATATAGGCCAGGTCTTACAAGCCTATGTTTGGGTTCGTTTTTCTTTGTGTAATCCAAGGAATCATAAGTCATGCCCCAAACTGTTGTCTTGCCACCGCCAAAATAAGTTCTGAATCCAAACACAAAGCTGCAGCTTGGTTATTGGGGGCTGGGTTGTGGGTGGGAATGAAATCATTAAGTGGGCCAATGGCAATGATCCTTTTCTTTTGTTTTTTTTTTTTTTGTTTGTGATTGAGAATTGTAAAGGGCTATGAAGTCAGTTTTAAGAGGAGAGCCTCTGCCATTTGTAATATTTAAGCTATCACTGGGCACCAAATTTAATATGCTGGAGGTCTGCTGATTGCATAAGCAATGGGCCATTTGCTTTTGCAATTAACCGCTCACACCCTTTTTTTTTCTTTGCAACCCAAGCGGTTGATTATGTGATTTTAGGTATAGTAATTAGCACAGATGAAAAGAAAAACACAGCAGAAGCCTCGTAAGTGTTCTTTTACTGAAAGCCTCAAATATGAACTAATTAGTGTAGAAGGTACAGGAGATGGTACCCAACATGTGCTATATCAAAACACTTTTCCTGTAGTCTAGTTGCTCTTAATGTTTAATAGAAATTGTTTTCCTACCAGTTCAAGGTGGGCCTGGCTCTCTATTCTAGAATAGAGAGTGGAAAAATTGACATATGGAGTGGGGAGCCTCCCTAGGCTCAGATGCATCTTCCTCGGTATAGGCTGACACTGGAATTTTTAAAATACCTGTAGAAAAGAGAACCCAGAGGAATAGATACAATCTATCATTCAGAATGTCTTCTTTCCCTCCCTTCCCCTCCCCTTCCCTTCCCTTCTATCCCCTCCCCTCCCCTTCCCTTTCTTTCCCTCCCCTCCCCTTCCCTTCCCTCCTCTTCTCTTCCCTTCCCTTTTCTTCCTTCCCTTTCTTCCTATTGCATTCTGCTTCTGGAAGTATGGCAAATAAAAACAAAACAAAAATCAAACCTTATAAAACTTTTTGGTACAACCACTAAGAAAAATTAGATAAGATATTTAGAATATTACAAATATATAATTGTGCTCACAAGAAAGGCAAGAAAATATTTATGAAATAAAACCCAAAGTTGATTTTTTGAAAGACTAACAATAGGCAAGAATAACAATAAACAAAACAAATTTAAAAGACAAAACATTATATTAAATTAAACAAATATTAACAATGAAAATAAAGATAATTATAATAAAGGTTGAAGGAATCATAAATAATATAGAATGACTATTATAATAAATTTGAAAATGTAAATTAAATGCATAATTTCTTAGGAAACTAAAATTTTTCATAATTTACTAAAGAAGAAATAAAAAACTTAAATAAATATGTAAGTATTAAAAATATCAAATTGATACTAAAACTTTTAAATTCCCAAATGTATTAGGGTCAGATACTTTTCAGGTGATATTTACCAAAATATTAAGAAAGCAATAATTGCAAGAACTTTTTCAGGAAACAGAAAAAGAAGAAAAACTCCCCAACTTATTTAAGAAGCAATTTCACTTATATCACAAACCAGTCAAGAACAATACAAGAAAAATATAAATTGATCTTACTGAGAGTATTGCTTCAAAAATAATAAATAAAATTTGGCTAATTAAATTTAGCAGTGTATATAAAAAATTAATCGTCATGATGAAGAAGATTTTATCTATTGACTACAAGGAGGCTTCAACCTCAACCAAATCTATCTATTATAATAAAATACAACATTTTAAAGAAAAAACCCTTTATGATCATTCCAATATATAAAATTTTAAAAGCATTTGATAACATTCAACCTGTATTAATTGGAATATACTCTTAAGTAAATGATAAACAGCAGCGAAACTTCTTAACTTGGTTAAGGGTACCTGTCAAAAATCTGCAGCAATTATAATTATTAATGACAAACTGTCAGTCAAGGCTGGACTCCGTGTCTGTTTGGAGTCTATTTTCATAGTCTGATTTGGAGGGAGGACTTTTGGGAAGTACAGATATTAAAATATTTTTCAACTCAAAATGCTGATTTCTGAAATTCTGAAGTCATCCCATTAACTCAAGGGTTTGATCGCCACTAAAATGCACCTATCCATCAACTCCAACAAGTCTGCCTGATGGACATTGCCGGTGCTCTGTCCTGAGCTTTCCTCCTCTGGTTTTGATGTCTTTGCTTCCAGTGGTTCAAACCTGATCCTCCAGGAGCCACTCTGCTTCCTTGAATATGTAGAGAGCTGGGCCCTCCCACCCTACTCCCTGCTGGCGCCTCGCCAATGCTGGCTAAGAACGCGACCTTGAAAGTTCAACCACCAGCTTCAAATAGAATCAGGATGACTCTGAAGAAACTTCCTCTCCAGGATTCATCCATCCAATCAGGCTTTTCCCTTGTTGCTGTCCTGTTCTCCTCACTCCTTTGATGGTGTCTCTTGGGAGAATTTCCTTAATAGGACACTTGCATTATATATATCTCGGTGGTTCTGAGGAACACCATGGAATTTGTGGAGGGTTTATTAGAGCTTTTCAGAGATGGGAAGACAACCAAAGTGCCCTGAGCACTTGAGATATCTAAAACTGACCCCACAAGAGGACGGGCAGGACAGGAGCGTGAGGAAGGAGGTTATTAGACAGTGTGTATGTCTGAGAAAAGATAGAGCCACTTTGCCGGTTTGCCTCTGGACACCTGTAATCTGTTACTAGATGACTTCCTCAGTAATTCGGATTTTATTTTGCTTGTGAAGACAGTCTTGGTGTTCTTGCTTGAAACTATGCTTTTCCATCCCTCTGCTCTCCCTCAGAATGATCTTTGTATGTGAGTTTAAGTAAATACAACTTTGGTGTTTCCTCCAGAGACAGACTTTACAACCCCTGGTGTGGTAGGCTACTTGGAAACATGTCTCAGGAATCATCTGGTTTGGGGAAACATCCATGTTTTATAAGGATGTAAACTCTTTCCCATTTGAGGGTCCAGTCATCTGAGGGGCACATTATGGGCTTCAGCTCAAGAATTCTGTCTTTGTTTATGAGTACACATATATTAAAACTTAACAGCATGACTGGAAGTGATAAACACCAAGTCAAGATGGTGGATACTTCTTGGGAAGGAGGGAGAGGAATGCATCTGGAGAAAGGTTCCCAGAAATTCAGTTATACATCTATATTCAATTGAAGCTGGCTGATAGGAACACAAATATTAAAAAATAAAAAAGTATTTCTTCCAAATATTTTTTAAGTGAAGGGCTAGGGGGAGTAGAATGAAGGAGAGTGGAGAATGATTTTGACTTAAAAATCATAGTCAGCCAGGCAGGAGGTAAGATCTGTTACCTGCATTTGGAATGTATAGTATCTGCATTGATGGAAATGTTCTATATCAGTGCCGTCTGATATGGTGGTCACTAGCTTCAGGTGATTGTATATTTTAAATTAATTAAAATGTGAAAGCATTAAAAGTTTAGTTCCTCAGTTGCACTGGACACATTTGAAGTGTTCAGTGCTGTCTGGGGCATCCAGTCAGCTCCATTATGGATCCTGGAGGGACCAATTCACAGAACCACTGATGGGGATGCTGAGGCCCAGGTATTTTTTTTAAAGGGATGATTAAGTTCAGAGTTAATGAGGAGATCATGGCCTATTTTTCTGATTCCCAGTTTATGTTTTAGCCTGTAGCACCTACCATATAGCTGGGGAGTGGGAAGGAAGGTGAGTGGGGTAATGCAGAAATGAACACTTTTCTGTTTCTGCATGAGAAAGACTCCAAGGGGAAGGGACATCTCCCCATTGCCCACCAGGCTCTCTCTCTCTGCCCTTCTCAATCGACAGGCTCCTTAGGCTCCAGCTGGGTTTATGGAGAACACTGACAGAATTTGGGTGAAGGGAGGAGCAGAAAAGTAGGGTATGTGTTCTCCCAATTCCCTCTCTGAGGGTTTCGGCAGACCCAACAGCTTCTGTGAGTCAGAACTCTATGGTTTACTCCCAGCAGGAAACACCTAGCATTCTCAACTTGGACAGTTTGAAGAGAATTTTAATAAGCTATTTACAAGCAACAGTGGGAGCTGATATACCCCTAGGCCTCAGAAAGGAGAGATAAGAGATTTCACAACATAAATACAGAGTCGCATTTCCCCCTTCTCTTCTTCTAAGATAGTACATGCTTTGTTGGTGCTGAAACAATTCTGCCTGGGTCAGAGGTAGAGAAAGGAGTTTATTATATTTTCTTCCAGCCTCCAAGTATGTCTTTCTACAATCTGTAGTTACTCACAGTTAAATCAATTGTTACAGGGTATCTACAATAGATAAGGTGTTGTATTATCCATCTTTGGGGTTATAGAATAAGGTCTGGTTCCTGCTCCTGAGGCCCTTGCTATCTGTTTAGTTATATGAGATACACATGCATGCCATCATCAGACTATAAATATGCCTCACATGAGATGCATAATTAATACATATAAAATATATTTGCACATTTAGTATGCCCATATAATATCTGCTTCACTCTTGCTGTGTGGTCTTTGGACAGGTTGTTTATTTCTCTGAGAATTCATTCACCTGAAAATTAGCTTCTCTTTAGAATTACTAGATTAAAATGATAAATTTGTAAAGTGTGTCTGCTCACGTATAAGTGAACATTTCTTCTCAGACAGACATCTCTAGCTGGTCTCTCAACTCTTAACTTCAATGTATTCTAACTGAATTCCTGATTTACTTTGCAAGTCTGCTTCTCTTATAGTCTCATCTGTGTGACTGGTGACTTTATTAAGTCAAAATCCCCACCTTCCTACTTTCTCTTACGTCCCCCATTCTAGTCATCAGGAAATAGTTTTGGGCCTACTTTTCAGAATACATGTAATGCACCCACTTCTCACCACATTTGCTGTGATTGGTGTGATCCAAGCGACCATAATCTCTGATCTGGATCACTGGAAAGGCTCCTAACTGGTCTTTCAGTTCCGTCTCAGTCTCTTAGCGTGTGGTATGGTGGACTCTTATCTTTTCTTCATTTTGTTTAGAATTATTAAAATTTAGAATCTCAAACTTTAACAACATTTTTTTGTTTTTTGGTATGTGGTCATTTCTCTCTGGGGACTCTTTAGTGGTCATTTTTCCTAGTTTGTGACTTTTATACTGTTTGGTAAGGAAAACATACACTCTCATTAGACATTATCTTTCTTTATGGGAAACCCATTAAAAATCAGGCACTGAGCTATAAACATTTAATGATCATGTTAATCTAGGCAGGTAGGCATTCTAATCCCAGTTTACTGAAAAATCTCTAAGTAATGGTCTCCCCCTCCCCCAATTCACAAATTTGCTTAATAGTCTTTGGCTTAAGGTAATCTTTTTTGTTCAAAATATAAATGGTTGAAAGGCCTCTGTCACCAAGTGATTCAGAACCAAATCAGTCATGGAACATCAATCAAACAAATTTTTATTCACCTTTGAACTATGTGGGTATCACTTGGTAAGCATTTACTGAGGATCATCTTTGTTCAAGGCGCATAAATACACACTGAGTTAATTCATAGAAATAAAGTTTATCTTGTCCTTGAAATAATTATGTTCTGGTGGCAGGGATAGAATATACACACCTTACTTTTATATACTGTATAAAGATAAGTATGTGTTTAGGTCATGTTAGAAGACTGAGCAGCTATCAATGTCCACGGAATAAAAAAAATATTAGAAAAATGATTCTAAATCAGAGTTCATTTACACTTTCATTGTGGAAGAGAATTATTTGCCAGTTTAACTAAAATGTTATGATTTGATATCAGGTGTTGAAACAGAAAACTGTTAATAGGCTCTGGGTCACTGCCATAAAACATAGAGGTTATGAAAATTCAAACACAGTTTACATTTTTCCACGGCACTGAAACATTTTTGAAGGCAAGAAAATCCTTTCCCTTAAAACAGCTAGTCATTTGCCTAAGAAGTGACATGCAAATAAAATCCTTATTCTAAACTTGTCTTCACTGTGTAGATATGAATGTGAACATTCATATTTAAGCTTTGATGAATGTAATTCTGTTCTACTGGTTGACATCTCCTTCCCTCACTTTATTATTTGTCTTTTAATATAAGCTCCCCCATCAGTCCCACTCTTTTTAATTTAAGGAACATTTTTGTGCCCAAGCTAATACTTCCAGTTATATTGGTCTATTTACCACCATGTCCCTTTCATAGGCACATGCTCTTCCCATTTACCCTGGTTCAGCCTAGAATTTCTCAACTGTCTCCTGGAGCTCAGGTCTTTCCTGAGATCCATGTGTAGTACTTGTCTTTGGGCTTTGTTGGTCCATTTCCACCAAGCCCACTGATAACTGCTGGTTTAAAACCTGCTTCCAGCTCTATATAAGGAGAATGAGTTCAATTAGTTATTTCCAAAGTGAGAGTTGGTATCAGTGCCCATATTATTTCATGTTATAAAGATGGCTTATAATAAGTTCTGTGTCCTTGGAGGCCATTCATAAGACCTGTCAATGCTTTCATTAATTGTATAGTTTTTCTCTTTTTGTATCAAGAGTCTCTCTCTCTATATATATAAAATTTGAAAAAAATCCCACAAAATCCAAGAGAGGTAGGCATTAGAAAAATAATTAATTTTTGTGAATGTTATATAAATTCACACCAGGGTTTCTTTTTAAATTGCAATAGTTTCATAGAAATTTAAAAACTGGACTTAATAAGATACACAATATTTGCTAATGTGTAAAGAGATGACACTGATTCCCAGCACAATATATCATGTTGAAGAAGATAATTGATTTGGGCTTTATAGCCCACAGATAGACAAAGCACTGTGGCAGTGATAGTAATGTTCACCAGATATTCAAATGCTTCCCTGCCTAGTTTCCCTAAGTTGGGGCAAGATGACCAGCTCTGGCCAGTGACCTGCCAGGGAGAGTGCTCCTTGTCACCGCCCATTTAAGGAACTGAGGGTAGGTATGAGTTCTTCATGCTCCTTTCCCCTGATGTGTCAATCCTGAATATCATGTGTCAACATGGTGATGTTATAAGAGTGTCATCGTACCCAAGGGTTTTGGTGAATGAAGAACAAAGCCTCCTGCTAACCTGTGTTGAATACATAATTTGAGCAAACTGTTTTAGTCAGTTTGGGCTGATATAACAAATACCATAGACTTATGACTTAATCAACAAACATTTATTTCTCACAGTTCAGGAGGCTGGTAAGTTTAATATCAACATGATGGCGCACCTGCTGTTTAGTGCAGGCTCACTTCCTGATTCCCATGGCTGTTTCCTCATTGTATCCTCACCTAGCTGTAAGAGATCTCTCTTCCTATAAGGGGACTAATCCTATTCATGAGAGCTCTATTCTCGTGACCCAATTTCCTCCCAAAGACTATACATCACACTGGGGCCTTCTACATATAAATCTGGGGGAAACACATCGCAGCAATACATGAACATTTACATTGTGGAGTCACTGAGATTTGGGGTCTCTTTGTTCCCAGCATTACCTTGCCTAGTATAAGTACCTTCTGCAGAGAAATAATGCTTGTTGCCTGACTTCTTTCAGCATACTGCCTAAAGGTAAATGTAGATATTTACCATAGAACCAGGGTGCATATCCTTTTTTCATGGAAAGGGAGGAACTGTGACATCTAACCTTATATATAATGTCCTTACTGAAAGAGCTGTCTGCATTTGCCTAGCTTACAATGGTAATGAAATTAATAAGGAAAAACCTAAAATAAGGAACAGGATGAATATAACATATTTCCATCTGATCTTTCTTCCTTTCTAAATATACTACACAGATGTAAAGGCACCTGGATATACTAGGACTCAAAATTGTAACTGTCTAATGTGGAAATTCAGCATATTAACATGCAAAAATGCAGTGGGCTCCATTTTTCTACAGCTGTTTCTGATGCAGAATTCATTGTCTATCTCAATTAGAAACTCGTCTTTTGTAATACCATTTCCTTCTCTGTGGTTGATTTGATCAAACATCCTATTGTTTAAGCCAAAAACATAGCTTTACCAAATCAGCTATAGTATTGTTCAGAACTCATCATTCATTACATTATTCTTCATCAATGCTTATGATACTAATATCTGCAAAGAGGAATTGAATCTTAAATGAAGCTTTTCAAATCCACTTGACTAGAAGTAGTTGTCTGTGAACGGAGGATTTTCTTCCCTTTTAATTTTTTTAAAGGAAAGCAAAATGATCCAGGCTTATATGGATCATGACAATACCAAACAGATGCAAATAAATATTAAAGTAATATATTTTAGTGTTGGATCATAGCCCAAATTCTTTGCCCCAGAAAATTACATAAATGCTCTAGTGCGCATGTGGTTTATATTTAAGGTGTAATGAGCTGTTCAAATAGAGAAGGGCAGGCAACCATATTAAAAATAAACAGCGAATTTTAACAAAGACACATCCACTTAGTTTGCAAATAGTCCTAATGGTTTCAGTTTATTGCAGCTACTCCAGCATGCGACATCTTTGGTTGAAACCCAATTTGCAATTTCGAAGTCTCCCAGTGAATCTGGAAAGGTTGCTGTGTGTAATTATTTTATGGAATTATTTTATTGTTCAACTGTGATTATATTGCCCAAAATGAGCATAGTCTGGATGAGAGGGTAAAAATAAAAGTAAAATAAGGGAGCAAATGGCAAATGAGTACTTAAGATTGTCTCACCCAAACCACTAAATCAGAAGTCAGTCTCAGTCTATTTGTTGCGTGCATGACAGTGGCATCTGATTGGCTAGTGCTGGGACATCCCCTCAGGGTTCCGATACCAGCATGTTCCACAGCGTTATTTAGAAAGCCTGCGGAGAAACCATACGTAAACTCTGCCCTGATTACTTTGTTTAAAGACACCTGCTTATAACACATACACACGCACACACGCACGCACGCACGCACGCATGCACGCACGCACTCCTTTTTGCCATCTTCTCTTAGAGTGACAAATTTATTCTGCTTTTTGCCTCCATAAATATGTCTTTGAAACCAGGGAAATGATTCTGACTCTCAGCCCCCCAAAATGTTGGGGTGTTGTGTTTGCAAAAGATCAAAAAGTGAGATCTATGGTTCCAATAAATCCTTATGTTCTAGTTTATAGTTTATAAACTATAAAATGTTAACTCTTCTTGGGATCTCTTGAGTATTAACTAATAAAATGCCCAACAATTTTGAAATAAAATGTCTAATCTCAGGTTTTTACGTTGCCAAGGATTCAGTCTTTAACAGCAACATCTTCCTTTTTGCTTGCTAGAGACTGGGGAAGTCATTGTATCATGCACTTGGCTGGCAAATGAGGAGGCAGATGGTACTTTGAATGGCAGGTCTTCAAGTTTGTGGAAACAATATGATGAACTTACACCAAAAATTAGTTGGAATGATACTCTCAAGGTCATCTCACACCAATCAGTGCATTAATTAGATCTTTTAATTAGCTGCCAACCCCGATATTTTTTTCTCTTGGTATGATTATCAAGGTAAGCCTGGATTTCTCATAATATCAAAATGGTTTCAAATCCATTCTTAGGTACTTATACAATATTTCCTTTAAGTTTTTCTTTCTAAAAATCAAATGCTCTTTTTTACTTATCCATCAAGTGAGACTTTTCCCAACTGTCTAAACTTCTTCTCTGGTTTCCAAAAACTACGGTGAAAAACTCATAAAAACAGGTTTACAAAAAAATGAAGATAATATAAAATAAAGTTTAGTCAGTTACCTAAGATAAATTTCACACATGGGATTGCTGGACCCATTTTCTGCAGACTAGGTCACTGAAGGGTTTTACGGAGAAAGGGAGTTGACCATCCCAGGTTACTCCATGGCATACCTGACTCTCAGATGTCCTGTAATAGTTTTATTGTCTCGGGCAGGAAATTTCATTATTCATTCCAAACAGAGAGGAGCCCAGGACCTTTGGAGGTTTTTTTTCATTTTACAAAGAGAAGGAAGCTCTGGGGGTTTTACAAGGCATCTGTCTGGATGCAGGCTGAGGCCACTATGCAGGTGGCTGGGAAATAAAAAGGAAAGAGGTCATTTTAAAGTAGAGGCAAGAAAATAGAAAAATAAAAATATCTCTAGAAACTTTGCAATAATATTTAAAAAATTATTTACACTGGAGAGAATGGGAAAAACCCACCTGATTATTACTGGGAAGAAAAAAATATTTTTATTTACTTGGTAATTATTAAAATGGTCTTATTGCTTGTGTTAGCTGTCTTTTTTTTTAATTACTAAAATAATATGTGTACTAGAACAAATTTCAACAATGCATAAATAAATGTATGAAATTAAAAATTTTTTTCTCCTTCACTCTTCTACTTTTAACTTTTAACTTTTTCTCTTTTTAAAGATTATCAAAATAAAGCAAAGTACATATCCTGTAAATTTGCTGCTCAAAAAGTGATTCTTGAACCAGCAACATGGGCATTCTGAGAACTTGTTAGAAATGCCCAATTTCAGGCCACATCCTGAACCTACGGAATCAGAATCTGTATTTTAACAAGGCCCTTAGTGATTATTGACATGCCTATGAAAGAAATATTGTCTGCTAACACTGAAATCTCATGCTCTGGGATTATTCTACAGAAACACTAACACATATGCACCTGTCTATATCTATCTATCATCTATCTATTAATTATATATCTAATATACATTTGTAACGAACATTTTCATATTTATATATAAAATATTCCATATGTACATAAATTTACAATAAAAAATTAGAAACAGCAAAAATGTCCATTGTAGGGAACAAATAAATAAATCATAATGCAGTCATAATGTGGAACACAATGCAGTGTGAATTCTTTCTTCTGGTTTCACACATTTATCATCCAGCTGATGCTTTGGAGCTTTTCTTTTTATAACCAAGAGGCCCAACAATATATTTTGCTAAATGGAAGAAGATCTACAGAGATATTATTTGTCACCTTTAGGGATAGAAGCATCTAGAGTCAACTTTTTGAATAACCCTTTTCCAGATTGTATGTTACATAATGACATAATAATTTTCAGATTACATAAAATATAATAATGTATTATGTAATAAATTTTAAGAATGGTAAATTAGCAGAAATTCCAGTCTCTCTCTTGGGTCTCTCCTTAACTTCTTCTCATCCCAGTCCCAGACCCGTGGTTGACTAAGCTCTACAATGTTTGCTTAGTTTGAATGACACAGATATGCTCCCAAACACTGAGCTGAGAAATAATCAGAGCGCATGATCAGTCCACTAGTAGAGCCCTGTTTTCTACTATCCTTGCTTCAGTTTTTCCTGCGTGGACTCATTGTTGAACTAGGTGGCTCTAATCTGTCTTGTCCATAATAATCGCAAGGCTGCTCCCACTGGGCCCAGGTCTTGTCTGGGCCACAGGGATATTTGCTGGGCATGTGACCCACTGCCAAAAATACTCATCCATATACATGTTCCTCATGATTTCCTTCACAGGCTCAGCCATTGTTCCCGAAGGGCCTGGTGACTGAGTTAGGAGGAGCTTCCTGCCAAACCACATGGTGTGCGGTGGCTGGGGATGTGTCCATCAAACTTCTCCAAGAGAAAATAGAGACTTTAGCTCACTGGCCCTAAACCTGGCATTACCCAGGGAGCTTTATAGAATGTGGTCACCCAGGCCCTGCCTCCTGAGATCCAGATCTAATTGGGCTACATATGAAAGTCTGTCAAGGTAACTTCATTTAATCACTATAACTGGAGAGGGGCAGGGATGAAGAACTAGAGCCTTAGAGTCCAGAATGAAAACCCTGGGCTCCTGACTGAAGACCCCTTACTGCTCACTACTTTTTTCTTCTTTCTTTCTTCCTTCCTTCCTTCCTTCCTTCCTTCCTTCCTTCCTTCCTTCCTTCCTTCCTTCCTTCCTTCCTTCCTTCCTTCCTTTCTTTCTTTCTCTCTTTCTCTCTTCCTTCCTTCCTTCCTTCCTTCCTTCCTTCCTTCCTTCCTTCCTTCCTTCCTTTCTTTCTTTCCTTTTCCTTTTCTTTTCTTTTCTTTTGTAATGAGGCTAGGAGTTCAAGCTCTAGAATGCTGTTGAGCTGCACCTCTTCAGTTTGGATTTGATCACCTGAATATGTCTGCTGTGTAGTGGGGCTCCGAGTGTGAGTGACAGACAATATATCTAATGAGCTGGAAGGGCCTGGATTCTCCATTCAGAGCACAATCTGAGATCATCAGGCACTCCTGCTAGGGAGGAGAAAAAAGACTGCAGCATTTGATAGTTTTTCTTAAAATGTAAAGTTAATGGAACAGCCTGACTAATATAATGTATTTATTTTGGTCTATAACATATCGTTTGATATGTTAGAATGAATTTTAAATTAGCTACAGTAAACAACATACAAATGTTCCCAGATCCTCTAGGAAAGGTTTTTTAAAAAATTACTAGAATAACTTTTCCATTTGATATGGAATTCAGATACCAGTAGAAGGAGCTATTGTTGGATGGTTCAGATGTATGAATAGATGCTTTTTTGGACATGATCTCTGAGCGCTGGAGGTGGATTACTAAGCCATTTACAATTCATTACCACATTGTAGGTATTCATATCTCTTTCATTTTTATCACATCTTGAGGCCAAGAATTTTTTTAAAAGGTCATTTTGCTTTCAGAAAACTGTGAATTACGGGGAAAGCATTGTTCTTTCTCTGACTTTAATGTGCTCATTTGGAGAAAAGTTACAGGAAAATACTTTTGCTTAAGCACTGAATCTGACCCGCCTGCAATCCCTTACATAAAATAACTTGTCACTAATGACTTCTTGGAGTCTCTGCTCATTGCTGATTACATAAATATTTTCTTAACCTCCAGTAGGATTCAGAATAGAAGGTTGTTTGTCACTTTTAGAATGGTAATCAAATTTTAAAAACTCAGGTACTGATGCACCAGACAATTTAAGATTGCTGTGGATTTCCTGAATCAATGAGAGAGAGTGGGGAGAATTTCACCTGGTAAATCTCAAGCACAGAAAACGAAGCCATTTTGTCCTCATTCTAATAAGAACAGAATAAAATGTTGTCCTGTGGTCTTATTGCGTGGCTTTTGATAGACATCTAAGTTGAAGAGTAGCTAATGGTCAATAAAATTTAATAGCGATACAAGAGAAAACTTATTTTAAAAATGTATAGGATTTAAGTGCATCTCTCTAACTAGCTGCTAAAGACGTATTTCCTTTTGTATTTTAATTCCTTCAGAAGTAAAAGCAAGGGATTAGACATGGGAGGGGTTTGAGGATGGATTGACTTTATCGGCATTCAACTTTATTTCAACATTGTGGAACAACTTTTACAAATAATTACAAAATTATTTGGTTGCCATTATGTGAAATTCTAGAACTTGATCTTATGAATATCATGATCACAATCGCATTAGAGGGAATGTTAATAAAGAGAGGTTGAAAGAATAATATTTATTAAATATCGAGTCCAAACCAGGACCTCCTGGTGAAATGACTATACTTGGGCAGAAGTTATGATCTGTGGTTATATTGGCTTAAGGCTGTTATACTTTATAAAATGAGTATCGAAGAACATTTTGCTTATGATGAACATTTGCACTGGGATGTATATTATGGAAAACATTTTTTGCATGATAAATCAATAATGAAATTGCTTAATTCCCATCGATCTGTGGCTAAATGGAAAGTGGGCCATAGTTGAAAACATTCACATAGAAGAACCTGCAGGCTTTGTGTTTCATGGACTGGCAGTTCACACAGAATAGTTTCTGGGCACCAACTTTCTCCCTTTTCTGGGGTTTCTGCATCCCTGGAAGTGTGAGATGAGCTCAAAGAAGCTCTATTACTCTTATAATTTTTAAAGATACAAGGTCCATAAATTCAATAAACTATACTGAAGGAGAACAATAAATCTCAGCTGAGTTTCTGTTAATTAATAATGACAAATAAGTAGTAAACTCTCAGGTGTTAGGTCTGTGAATGTTTTAAAATTAAATTTATCTTTTTGGAAACATCTTGCAATGAGTAAGAAAGTAGTTCCCTTGAATAATCGATAAATGACATGAACACCAACTAAAAATCAACAGAGTAAAGTTCTGTTAAGAGGCAAGATAAGTTACGTACGCTAAGACGTCAGAGAAAGACTGAACAAAAGAAACCATACAATAGTCCCCAAACCTGTAGTCAGTCCCTAAGACTCGCTCCAAAAGCCACTTTGTAGGACTCCAGCTAGCCTGTAGGGAGCAGAGCACAAGCCTTAGTGCAGGGCAGAGCTTCAGAGGTCTAGATCCTGCCTGTCTTGTGTACCAGCCTGCTGACCTTAGGCTCGTCAATACTCCAAGTCTTGGTTTCTACTCTTGGAAAGTAGGGATGATAGCGAAATTAAAATAATGCGTAGTTGATCTTCATTATTTGTGGATTCTGTATTAGTGAACTTGCCCACTTGCTAAAATTTATTTTTAATCCCCAAATGAATACTCGACTGCATGTTAGTGATCATTTGTGGGCATGGCCATGCACAGACTAGCAAAATAGTTCAGTTACCAGATGTGTATATTCTGCAGTTGATATGAAAAAGATGAGGAGATGCTCTGTTTTCTTGTTTCAGCTCTCACACTGTAAACAAGTATCCTTTTCGGGGCATATTTAGTGCCATGTTTTTCTCATTTTTGTTCTTTTGTTGATGATTTTGCTGTTTTAAATAGTCCTCAAAGCATAGCACTGACATGCTAAGTGTCCTAAGCACAGGAAGGCTATGATGTATCTTAGGAGGAAATATGTGTGTTAGATAAGCTTTGTCTGGGCATGCCTTACACTGCTGTTGGCCATGAGTTCAAAGTTAATGAACCAACAATATACAATAAATTAGGTATCTTTAAAAAGAAACATGCCTAAAACAAGGTTATGGTACTGACTGGTTGATGAAAATGTTAACAGAAGTTCACAGGTACCTAACCTTGCATTTCCCCTATTTTATGCATTTTTTAAAATAGGTATTTGTTTCATGGTAAAACATGTTAAAAACTTGCCTAAAAGTCTCTGTGATATTATTCTGGATACCTGCTCCTTATATACAGCCCCAGCTTCTTTTGCTAGGAGCAATGATTCATTATTTCCAGTGATTTTATAGAACATAACTATCATTTGAATCAACTATGCGTGAAGTGTCTGTATACTTTGGATTTAAGCTTATTTTCAAAACTTCAGTTTCTTTCACCCAACTTGTGGGCCTAGAATATGATTGTGTGAATCTGACTTTTCTCCATTTCTTTCAACCCCAATTTGCCCAGCCTCATCCTTTAGCTATTTTCACACAGTAGAATGGGTCATATTTTTTTTTCTTTTGCCTATTTTCTTTTCTTTTTTTCTTTTTTATTTTTTTTATTTTGGTTTTTCAATTACAGTTGTCCCCTTTTCCCCTAATTTCTCTCCCCCACCCAACCCACCCCCTCTCCCACAATCATATCCCTCCCCGTTGTCCATGTCCATGAGTCTTTCATACAGGCTCTTTAATTAAACCCTTCCCTTACTTATCCCCCTTCTCTCCCTCTCCCCTCCCCCCTATTGACTGCTATTCTGCTCTTTGTTCTATTTAGTTCCTTTTGTTTGTGTTGTTCTTTAGTTTCCTGTATTAGGTGATATCATATGGTATTTTTCTTTCTTTGCCTGGCTTATTTCACTAAGCATAATTCTCTCTAGTTCCATCCATGTTGTTGCAAATGGCAGGAGTTCCTTCTTTCTTTCTGCTACATAGTATTCCGTTGTGTAAATGTACCACAGTTTTTTGATCCACTCATCTACAGATGGGCACTTAGGTTGTTTCCAGCACTTGGCTATTGTAAACAGTGCTGCAATGAACATAGGGGTGCATAAGTTCTTTTGAATTGGTGTTTCAAGATTCTTCGGGTATAATCCTAGTAGTGGAGTCGCTGGTTCAAAAGGCAGTTCCATTTTTAATCTTTTGAGATAATTCCATAGTGTTCTCCACAGTGGCTGCACCGGTCTGCATTCCCACCAACAGTGCAGTAGGGTTCCCGTTTCTCCACATCCTCGCCAGTACTTGCTGCTTGTTGATTTGTTGATGATGGCCATTCTGACTGGTGTAAAATGGTATCTCATTGTGGTTTTTATTTGCATCTCCCTGATGGCTAATGATGTTGAGCATTTTTTCATGTGTCTATGGACCTTCTGTATGTCCTCTTCGGAGAAGTGTTTGTTCAGGTCCTTTGCCCATTTTTTAATTGGGTTGTTTGTTTTCTTAATGTTGAGTCGTATCAGCTCTTTATATATTTTGGAAATCAGTCCCCTGTCTGTGATGTCATTGGCAAATATGTTTTCCTATATGGTTGGTTTCCTTTTCATCTTGCTGATGTTTTCTTTTGCTGAGCAGAAACTCTTCAGTTTGATGTAATCCCATTTATTTATTTTTTCCTTTATTTCTCTTGCTTTAGGAGATGTATCCGTGAAGAGATTGTTACGTGAGATATCTGATATTTTCTTGCCTATGTTTTCCTCTAGGACTTTTATGGTGTCATGGCTTAGTTTGCTTTTGTTTCCCCCTGCGTCGATCCACTGCTGTCCCAACAAGAAGTCTCGGGTCGTTTCCGGACACTGAGGCGGGTGGGCCCTGGGTCAAGCGGGCCACCCAAAAGCGGGTAGGACGCGTCTCCCCGCCTTGGCTCAGAGCCCTTCCCGCACACAGGCGGAGGATCCCGGACGAGCCCCCAAATTGTGAGAAACGCTCACAATAAAAACTGGGACACAGGACTTGAGCAGTAAAGCGAGGCCTTTATTCACGAGTCTGCAGAGCCGGGTGCACCCTCATAGCCAGGAGAATGTGCGCCAGAATGGGTCATATTTTTAAGGTATGTTTATTAAGTACAGAATGTATGCCAAGCACTTTGCTAAGAGATAGATGTCCTAAAGTTGCTTAGAGATTTGCTGAGAAGGTAGAGACATAAATATTAACTCACAGCAAAACATGGTATTGTCATACATTATGGACAAAATGAAAGGGTGGCACAGGGTATGGACCAGCTGAATCTCTTTGGAAGGGACGGGGACAGAGGAGTCAGGGACAAACTAAGTACACATGAGATGCAACATTTTCTCTGGGGTTTGGTGAATGTGATATATTCACCACGCAAAAAATGTGATAGCAGACCAAGCAGAGAGAATTTCATGTGTAAAGATGCAAAGGTGTAAAAGAACACGTTATGATTCATGAGTCTGGAACAGAGAATGTGAAGTGGGGTGGGGAGGAGGACTTAGGGAGGGGCAAGGAGTCCTAGAGGTGAGGCTGGCAAAAGAAATTAGGCCCATCTTGTGAGGACCAGGTATCCAGAGTACTATAATATAATAGAGACTTTTTGGTCAGGTTTTCAAAATCTTTTTTTAATGTCAAATAAACACATATTAAAAATTCAAAAAAAAATGTCACTATATGGCTTGAAACATTCTTTGAAAAAAATGTCACTATATGGCTTGAAACATTCTTTGAAAGTGATTAGTTACATAACGACCACCTAGTTCAGGAAATAGAAAATTCCCAGCCCCCTACAAGCCTGTTTCTGCATGCTTCTTTCTAACCACAACCCTTTCTCCCACATAAATAAACTGTTTTGACTTCCCTGGTCATCACTTTCTTAAGCTTCTGCATTATTTTGCCACCTGTGGTAGCAGAATAATGCCCACTCTCCCATTCTCACCCCCACTCTTAGTTTGGATATCCATGTCCTAATCCCCAGAACTTGTGAACAGATTACCTTACTTGGCAAAAGGGACTTTGCAGATGTGATTAAGGCAAAAATCTTGAGGTGGAAAGATTATCCTGAGTATCCGAGTGGCCCCAACATAATCACAACTGTCCTTATATATGAAAGAGGGAGGTATAAGTCTCAGAGAATGAGATACGAGGACAGAAGCAGAGGTCAGAGTGATCTGATTTCTGGTAGGAGGCCACTATCAAAGGAATGCAAAAACTGGAAAAAGCAAAAAATGGATTCTCCCCTACAGCTTCCAGAAGACACACAGCTCTGCTGATACCTTCATTTTAGCCCCCAAAGAATCCATTGTAGACTTCTGATCTCCAGGACTGTAAAATAATTAACTTGCGTTTTTTACAGCCTCTACATTTCTGGTCATTTGTTACAGCAGTAATAGTACACCAGTACACCATCCAAGTGTGCTTCCTTTAACACTACCTATGTTTTTAAACTTTCTGTAAGTGGAAGCCTGGAGGATGTTATTTCTTGTCTGGCTTCTTCTGAACTCTCTGTTGCGGAACTTTGGTCATTTTTTGAGACAGGGAAGTAACATGGTCAGCTCTACATTTTGGAAGTTTACCTTGACACCAGTGTTCTGCCAGTAGCCTGGGGAGCCTCAAGACTGGGGTTGGCAATACCTGGCAGGAAGCAAATACAACAAACATAGCAAGAAAAGTTCAGAACCTAATATAAGAGAGCGGATCTAGAAAACAGGAAGGAGGACTCAGAATGAATAGACATTTATAACATAGAATTGTAAAAACTTGATGTCCCAATAGATGTAAGGGAGGAGAGAGTAGCCAAGCATAATTTCAAGTATCCTAACTTGGACAATTTTTGGAGTAGAGGTGGTAGGCATAGGAGGAAAAGCCAGGATGAAGAGAAAGATAACATTTTGAGGTTGAGGTATTTGGAGCTCATACTAGTGCGTGTTTTCAGATGTCAGGAAGTTTCACCTGTGGATAACACTCTTGCTGCTGGGTTGACATTCCTTTTAGGTCATGCAGGTGTAGAGAGATCAACAGAAGCATTGACGAATAAGTGCAGTTGTAAAATACAAAAATGTCCTACCTTATCTACCATAATAGATAATCATTTTGTTGTTCAATAGCAGTTAATTTCTATTCCCCTTTTCCTCCTATCACAAAATAGGTGCAATTATATCTCACTCTCAGGGTTATAGAATTAAATATTAGCCTCTGCAGAGGTGCATTTCCAGAGAGTCTTCTTAGGCAGCTGATTTAGTTCTTGTCAGGTTTATCACACCATAGATAAATGTTGTCTTCATGTAGCTTAATATAACAGGATATCTGACTCTGAATGTAAATGTCTCTAGATAGTCCAGTCAAACAGTATGTGTATTGCATCTGACAGTTTTATTGCTTTATCAGTTATTTGCTTAGGGAGGATTTTATTATATGTAAAATATTGACATAAATTATGGGGGGGAGAATTGATTTTTTTTTATCTAGATTTCATTCATTTATCATTGTATGTGCCAAGTTAGATATTGCATCTTTTCTCCTAGTGTATCTATTTAGTGTACTAGTTACTTCCCTGGTATTTAGTTTTTAGTTCTTTTATTCCTGTTATTGCTCATGCTCTCAAACTAAGCCACAAATATAGTTTGAAAATAAAATATAGTTATATAACAATTATAAATAAAATGCATAATGACTAAAAATAAATAAATAGACTCTTATGAAGGGTTCCAGATAATTTTAAGAATTCTGTACTTCAAAATTAAGAGATGTGATGCCAGTTTTCTTCTACCAGTTGGGAGAGAAGCAGGAATAGAACCTGGCTGGGATAATACATGTAGTTTATCAAAGTTAGGCTGATCTAGGGGTTTTCAATATAGAAGGGAATGTGGGAGCCATTCATATGGCCCCTGGAAGACGTATCTTGGTCTCAAGCCAAACAGAGCTAGAACAGGTAAAATATAGTCAGTTGGTTGAAAGACTCAAATAGGCAGATAATTAGCATGGTGAGCTGGCAACAGATTGCACAGGTTTAGTCATAGAAAGTTGTAGCAGACACCGTTAACAGCCTGCCCAAATCCCCTCGGATCTCTTTTACCAGTTTTGTGGACTTCTGCTTTCCTGGTTTGGGATAAATCCAATAAAGTAGTCCCTCTCTATATCGTGGTTCACTTATTGTGGCCTCACTGTATCTCAGGATTTAAAAAAATATTATATTTAATTATTTATTGCGAATTTTTCACTATATCGTGGGATTTTGCGGTACTGTATATGTATGTTGTTAAAGTTATGTAGGTGTAAGAGTGTAGACTAAATGTAAGGTTTTGGCTCAGTGGATTGAACGTCGGCCTGCGAGCTAAGTGTCGCTGGTTCGATCTTCCAGTCAGGGCACATCAGAGAAGGAAAACTCTGACTCCAAAAAACCTCCGCTGCCTTGCGGCATACCTCTTCAGGGGAAAGGCTAAGGGAGTAAACCCCGACAGAAAATCCGGAGCCGGAGTCCCTAAGGCGGTTTGACGTTGTAGTCAACACCGGCAACTCCTGCGGCGCACCTGAAGCCAAGCTGTATTGACTCCGTCTTTCCCTTGGACCCTTCAGCTGCAAAGAGAGGGGGGGTCTGCTGCATGGGCAACAGCAGACCCTCCATATCACCCTGCCCAGGCTCTGTAGCTTCAGCTTCACTGGAGAGGACACTCCAGCGTCATCGCAAGATGTCGATTCAACACGGGAGGAGACAGATACCGTGTCACTCCCGAGTCGGACTGCACAGCCATTCTCGGCGGTGCAGATAGACACTTAAGAAGCTACACCATCGTCTCTCGAGACAGACGGCTGCCGACGACGACGATGACTTCGCGGGGTGGGGTGGGGTGGGTCTAGAACATAATGACCGCGATAAGTGAGGGAATACTGTACTATCGTTAGAACAAAACATTGGAAGTGTTGCATGGTACCTTGTAGGCAGATATTAATTGTATTGAATGACCACATTGAATGTGTGGATATGTTCGGGTGTTTGATAGAGTTAATGTGGATCGTAATGGAGAGTGAGGAAGCTGTTGTATACGGAAGGAGCAGGGACTAGATGGAAACCTTGAATTTTTCAAACAGGATTCACCACTTATCTCTGTAGGTGGCCTAGATGATTGGGACGCTGGAATACTCACAGTCCAGAAATGTCATAACCAGGAGCTTTTTATTGTACAAAAATTTTTGAATTTTTATATTCCTAGTGGAAGAATAATAAATTGAGTTAAAAAGCCTAAGCCTATTTTATGAAGAACTTCAAGTTGTTTTCTTATCCAAAGGAATGATGTGTGATCAAAGAATACCAGATTGAGTCATGTGTCTGGTTTCTAGTCTGATTCTACCTCCAAGTATATTATTAACCTTAAAAAAGTAATTTTTTATTCTCTCCAGGATCTGGATTCCAGGGTTGCTTTCTGTAAAACCAAATTAATAGATGACATTTGGAAAAGATGCCTCAGTCCCTGTGACTCTCAACCTTCTTTCCTTGATGAGAATTTTATGTTTTGGTATTAATATATCTGGTGCAGTGCTATCAATAAAAATTTATGTAAGCACATCACTCCTTTGTATAAATTCATTCAAGTAATTCAATAAAGTATACAGTAATAGTAAGTATATTAATCATAAAAATACAGCTTAGCTCAGTGAATATTCACAAAATAAACACATCTATGTAACCAGCATGCAGACCAAGAAATAGAACTTAACCAAAATCTGGGAAGGGCGCTTATACGCTTTTCAGTCACTCAAAATCTCCTTTCAACAGTAACTACCACAGTCATAAAATGAAATCACAAAAAAATGAAACTAGACTACCATTCTATGTCGCAGACAAGAATAAATTCAAAATAAATTAAAGAATTAAGTGTTAGACTCAAAACCATAAAAATCCTAGAAAAAAAGACAGTAAAAAATCAGACATTTTTTGTAGCAACATATTTTTCTGATATACCTCCTTGGGTAAAGGAAACAAAAGAAAAAAAACCCAAAACAAATGGGATAATATCAAACTAAAATTTTTGCACAGCAAAGAAAACCATCAATAAAATGAAAAGGCAACCCACTGAATGAAAGGACATATTTGCCTATACATCTGATTAGGGGTTTAATACCCAAAATTTATAAAGAACTTTTAGAACTCAACACCAAAAAGCAAGCAAACAAACAATGCAATTAAAAAATGGGAAAAGGACCTGAATAAACACTTCTCCAAAGAGGACGTACAGATGGCCAATAGATATGTGAAAAGATGCTCAACATCACTAATCATCAGAGAAATGCAATTAAAACCACAATGGGATATTACTTTACACCTGTCAGAATGTCCTATCATCAATAAATCAACAAACAAGTGCTGACAAGGATGTAAAGAAAAAGGGAACCCTAGTGCACTGTTGGTGGGCATGCAGATTGATGCATCCACTGTGAAAAGCAGTGTGGAGTTACCTCAAGATATTAAAAATGAATCTGTCTTATGACCTAGTGATTCTACTTCTGGGAATTTATCCTAAGAAACCTGAAACATTAATTCAAAAGGAGTATGCACCCCTATGTTCACTGTAGTATTATTTATAATAGCCAAGATTTGGAAGCAACCCAAGTGTCCATAAGTAGATGAATGGATCAAACAGCTATGGTACATTTACACAATGGAATACTACTCAGCAATATAAAAGAAGAAAAGTTTATCCTTTGCAACAGCATGGATGGACTTAGAGAACATTACGCTTAGTGAAATAAGCCAGTCAGAGAAAGGTAAGTACCATACGTGTGGGATCTAATGAACAAACTGAACTAACAAGCAAAATAGAGACAGACTCACAGATGGAGAGCAGGCTGACAACCCGGTTAGGGAGGTTGTGGTGGTAGAGGAATTGAGCAAGAAAGGAAAAGAACTCGTGGACAAGGACATCAGTGTGGTGATTTTTTCAATGAGGGGGTGGGTGGAGTTGGAAGAGGGTATGGGGCGTGATAAATGGTAATGGAAAAATACTATAAAAATAAACTGTTCAGCAAAATAAAATAAAGTAAAATGGAATCAAACTTCATGCATTTTCTTATGTCAAGTTTCTCTCACTCTATTTTGTTTGTGAGATTTCTCTACATTATGTGTGATTTTAGTTTGTGCATTCTTTTTTCTCTATTATAATCCCATTGAAGAAAACATACCTTATACCTCAATTTATTCTTTTGTAGGTGGAAATTAGGTATGTTTCCTGTTCTTTTTTTTTTTTTTTTTTTTGTGGATAATACAAAGAGTGTAACTATAAACATCAGAGAAGGAAAACTCTGACTCCAAAAAACCTCCGCTGCCTTGCGGCATACCTCTTAAGGGAAAGGCTAAGGGAGTAAACCCCGACAGAAAATCCGGAGCCGGAGTCCCTAAGGCGGTTTGACGTTGTAGTCAACACCGGCAACTCCTGCGGCGCCCCTGAAGCCAAGCTGTATTGACTCTGTCTTTCTCTTGGACCCTTCAGCTGCGAAGAGAGGGGGGGTCTGCTGCATGGGCAACAGCAGACCCTCCATATCACCCTGCCCAGGCTCTGTAGCTTCAGCTTCACTGGAGAGGACACTCCAGCGTCATCGCAAGATGTCGATTCAACACGGGAGGAGACAGATACCGTGTCACTCCCGAGTTGGACTGCACAGCCATTCTCGGCGATGCAGATAGACTCTTAAGAAGCTACACCATCGTCTCTTGAGACGGACGGCTGCCGACGGAACTATAAACATTATTTCTTATTTCTTTAGCTGAACATTTGTGAGCATTTCTGATGAGTCCATAACTAAGAGTTGAAAAGTTGAATCCTAATACATGTATATAAATAACTTTGTTCATACTGCCATATCATTTTCCAAAGTGATTGTACAGGGAGAATGGATTTTACCATATAAAAGAGGAAATAGAAAGTCCCAGGTACATCACAACATCCCTCACTTGGTGAGCTGGTAGATATGAACCAGGGGTGATTAGTACATATTAAACTAAAGATAAGTGCCAGATAACAGAAATGAGAAATGAGAAAATGTTTACTAGTAAAGAAATTAGTTGCTAGGGGAAGACAGGGTGGTCTGCTGGGCTAAGAACAGGTGAGAGGGACAGTTTCTCATAGGTAACCAAGAATGAATACGCATGAAGAAGGACCCTGTATATTTGCATGAGTACCCAGAAGTTTGGACCTCTGTGCTAATAATGAGTACTGCTCTATGACCTCTGCCTTCCCCTGGTAAGGAGAATTGGCCAGAACTGGCTACTGAGCATGACAAAATCAAGCTCAAGCATGGGAAGACAGGTGACTTAGGCCAAGGATTGCACATTAAGAAGCTTGGGTTGGCCATCATCCAGTAGGTCTGAGAATCAGAGATGTGGTTAAGAAACAATTTGTAACAAAGGGTAGATAAAACCACTGTGGTTGTAATTGAACAAGAATGTTCCTTATATTTCATTCTCCCCACAATTGCCCTTACTTGATGTTTTAAAACTCATGGATAGCTTTTTGTGTGGTTTCTGAAGTATGGAAAATAGAGCGAGTAATTTGCTGACAGAGCCAAAACAATCACTGGGGAGACATTGGTCGCAAAGAGTCTTGGTCCACCTACTGTCAACCCTGCATATCTTGGACTCTGAAGACAAGAAAAGATGTACAGAGCTGGGCAACTTTTAGAGAAAAAGCATTAGCAAGGAGCAGAAACTGGGCAGAGAGACCAGAAATAACCTATAGTGGGCTCTCTTCTGCCCATACTCTGTTCAAATTGTTAATGTCCAGAGTGTTATTATTTATGTATTTGTAATAGACTGGTTTCATTGACCTAGTAAACCCATTAATATTGGGTTAGCCAGAAAGTCTGTTTATTTTTCTCCATAAAATAAAAGACACATTTTTTTTGTTTTCACTGATAACTTTATTGATTTCAGTATTTTGAATGTGTCAGCTATCTCCCACATGATATAGCATTGATTGTTCTCAATTAATGTCTCAATTTGAGCACTCTCAACTTCAACTGTTCTACCTGATGGTGGAACATTGTCCAGCGAGAAACCCTCAGCTGGAAACTTCGCAAACAACTTTTGACAGGTTTGATCAGTCACAGCATCTTCTCTATACACTGCACAGATCACTTATTTTTGTGTATGTTTCAGTTGTGTTTTTACCTTTCTTGAAATAATAAAGCACAATATGCCAAAAATGTTGCATATATTTTCCATTCTTCAATATTATAATGACTACACAAAATTCACCAGTTTTGATCATTTATTTTTAATGCATGCTGATATGACAGCTGCCACAATACAATCTAATGAAATTATTTCAAATGAAGTTAAAGACAACTAAGTACTACTAGAGCCATTGTATGGAAAAATCAAATGAACTTTTTGGCCAAACCAATATCAGAGTTCCTACTAATCAATGGCAGACATAAAGGTTGACAATTGTGTGTTTATGGTTTAATAAGCATATATAGACTTTGATTTGAATGTTACCACTATTAACTCTGAGATTCTGGCTGTTGAAAAGACCTGACCACTTTCCTCATATTGGCTTCAAAGACCTATGTCAGTGGGTCCTTCTCACTTGCTAGCCTGTCCTAGTCCCCACGTGGGTTTTGTGAGTTGGATGTGTCTCATATTAAGGTGAAAAACAGCAGAAGATTTTCTGTTCTAGTCATAGGAGAGGAAAGAGAGCCCTTCTTAAGGAAGGTAGAAACAATTACCCCTTTGCTCCATCCAACAGTTTTCTATCCAAGACCATGTCCTTACTGTGCGTTTTCCACATGTCCTTGACACATGCCAGGAGCTAGTGTAAGAAGGAAAATATGTGGAAGAAAGCTGAGGAGATTCTGACAAGATTCCTCTGGCTTTACATTCGTCTCTGTGGGAAGAAAGATGTTAGAAATGCTGGCCTCTCCACATGAAAGACTGTCTCAAAAGCCATGGTAAAACAGGCAAGAATAGATTATCTAGATATACTTACATGATAGATACAGGAAATGATTCCTTGATATTCTGAGCATGTTTTAGAAAGGGATTCGTGCAGCCAAATAATGATAAAATAGATGTTCTAAATATGTCATGAGCGTAACATTGAAAAACTACTTCCCCCCCAAAGAACACAGTTCTTATCTCTACAGTCAATATTTGATGCTTGCTCTTGGCTATTTCCTCATATTGAGTCAAGGAGGGAAAGGATGGATTCATTTCTAAGTGATTGATCATTAGAGCTTTACTCTGCAGCCTTAGGAGAAAGATAAATTATGGGAGGATGTACACTGAAAACAGCCATTCTGTAGTAAGAGGCCTGAAAGTCAGAAGGATCGAAGTTGAGTTTTAAGAAGCACTGTTGTTTCTTCAGGAGTGTTAACGGTGATTGAGACAACTTCCAAAAAATAAAAATGCCGCTAGTTACTCTAAAGAACTAAATAGAAAGTAAAAAGTAGCTTATTATTTATTTGCCTTTTTAAAAGAAATACCAAATAAAAAGTCCATTTGAGTTTTATGGGAGGGGTGTTTGTTGACTGAATTAGAAATTTCATAAATTGTAGTGCCCAATAAGTAGAGAGATTAGAATGAAAACATATAGACCATGATTAATGTCAGGTAAAAACAACCAAATGCCTTGGCAGAAATAAGACTTGGAGGAGATTTCTACCAAAGCCACAGATGTTTCTCTCAGAAGCATTTGCCAGGGTCAATATTAACTTACACTGGCACAAGGCATTCGTGTTGTTGAGAGACTCTAGTCTAGTTGGGGATATTGGACACAACTTTAAAAAGATAAACAATCTCAAATGTGAACCTGAGGTATTTTGGGAAGGTATAATTAAAGAACTGATTCTAGAAGAAGGAATAGTATTTGTGTTCTTACTATGGCTTAAAATGTTGAGTATTAACTGGATCTACCAACAGCTAAGTATTGAACTATCACCATGTGTTAAAGAATATCCTAATAGCTGGTAACACAGCAATTAAGAAAACAGTGACCTGCTCTAATAAAACTTAATTTCAGTGGAGCGAATTAAACAGCTAGAACCTTATATACTAAAGACAGAATGGAGCAGGATAAAATTTGAAAACAGAGTAGGACAAAATATGCTTCTTCCAAAAACACTCTTACTCACAGATAAAACACTAATTCAGCACCTCGAACATAGTTGTCATTTATACACGAGATACTTTATGTACATTATGCACCTTCCTCTTCAAACATGTCTCTTCCTCCCTCTTGAAAATGGGAAAATAAAGGTTTAGTCAACTTCTGTTGTCTGGCTAAGGTGAGAAAGTTTGAAATCAAACCCACATCTATTTGAGGTCCATGCTTGTGTTCTTCTCAGGACACTGCGCTGCCTCTCTACTTGGAATCCTTGTTTTATCTCAGTGGTTCTCAACCTTCCTAATGCCGCGACCCTTTAACCCAGTGCCTCATGTTGTGGTGACCCCCAATTATAAAATTATTTTTGTTGATACTTCATAACTGTAATTTTGCTACTGTTATGAATCATAATGTAAATATCTGATATGCAGGATGTATTTTCATCGTTACAAATTGAACATAATTGAAGCATAGTGATTAATCACAAAAACAATATGTAATTATATACGTGTTTTTTGATGGTCTTAGGTGACTCCTGTGAAAGGGTCATTCGACCCCCAAAGGGGTCGTGACCCACAGGTTGAGAACCACTGTTTTATTGGGTTGTTTTTCATGGCTGTTTGAGCCAGTTTACCTTCAGTTTGGTTCACCGTGCCCATGAATGTCCTGTTACTTGGGATCCTTTGAAAAGACATCCCTGATCTTAAAAGCTATTATCTTGCACTATGGGCCGAAGGGTGTAAAACAAGGGGCTAAGGAAAAATAGAAGAAAGATAACTGACCTCATGTCTCAAATCATCTATAGAACAAGGACATCCCTTCATCCTCCCCAATGTGAGTGATCATAGACACAATGTGCCCTGAGAACCTGGCCTTGGCACCTTTGTTCTGGGAGACCCCCCAGGGGCAGTTGGGATGATTCATCAGGAAATGAAGCTCTCTCCTGGCAGTGGTGTGCAGGAGCAGAGGATGATTGGAACCTTGCCCATCACTTCCAGAATGGGAGACCTTACTGTGCTCCTATTAAACACTCAAATGTAGGGCACAGGCCAGGCAATATTTTAAGCTTGCTCTCTATCCGGAGTGTTATATCATAGACTTGATCTAATTGCCCTCCAGCCTGCTTAGGATGTATTTAAACTCGGGAAACCGGTGAAAACTTCAGTGGGCTCTGATGGGCTCTGTGAGGAAGGTAGAGGGACTTTGTGGTGAAATGCTGGGGGTCCTTCAATTTCAAACGGCCCCTTCCTGTATATATTCCAGCTCCGACTCAGGGGGCTGCAGGGCCGCTTTCAAGAAGCCATGCTTCAAAGCGCCCAGGAGAGGCTCCCCAGACTGAAAGAAGTTCCCAGGATCAGTAGGAATCTCTAAGAAACTGTAAATGTGTGACCTTGAGGAAAGGTGCACTTTCATGGAGAAAGACCCCCCGCCCTGGGTGTCGCTGGCAGATATTGAAGCCAGAAGAGTCTGACAGCAGCATCCAGCTGCGCAGCAAATCCCAGACATTCACAGCCCCGGGCGGCCGAATCTCTCCCAAGTTTTGCTTTGTTTTCTAACAATGGTGTTAACAGCTCTGCCAATGTCCCGCAATTGTGCGAAGAGGACAATGCCCAGAGAGAAAAATCAGTACAGTATTGTTTTATTTTTATGCCACATCCAGACAGAAAGATCTCATCTATTCATTGGGATAAGTTGGTCATGTTAGTCAGAATAAATGCAAGGCTATGAGAAAATGCTGATACCAGTTGTTAGAGAAAACTATTTACAATTGTCCCTCTCTCCTTTCTTTGGGCACTTCCATTATAATCTTTTCAGCTTCACAGAGAGATGAACAAAACTCATGCACTGAGTATAAAGTGGGCGGCTGAACTGCACTGATTATGACCTTCACTTCTAAGGTTAACAATGGGGAGAAAAACAAACTGTTGACTTCAGTGGTTTGGTTACTATTTTCTGGGAGAGGAGGTACTTTTTTTCATTCCTTTTATTATATCTCGCTAGGTTGAGGCCTATATAAAGATCTTAAATTCATTTGATCATTCATTCATTCGCTCATTCAATAGTTATTAGTGTCAGCGATGGACAAGACACAAACTATTCCCTTGAGACAGAGCAATGAGCACAGCCTCTGAATCTTGGAGGCTGTAGAGAGTCTGGTAAGAGCCATGGCTTCATGAGGAAAGAGGAAATCCTATTACCCAAGTCAGCGTCTTTCAAAGCAAAAGAACAGGAATTTACCAAGCTGTAGTCCTCTCTATCAGATGGTTTTATATATCTCTCCCTCAAGTGTCAGTGAGCTTAAAATAAATTTCTGACTTTTGACCTTCCATTTCCAGTCAAAATGCACTTATTGTTGTAAGTTTCAGTGTGAGTCACTTTGAATAGAATGCACAAAAGGCAAAAAATAAAATGCTGTTAACTCCTTTTTTACTTAATTTTGTTGAACATTTTTTTTAAATGAAGAAAACTGATTTGTTTAATTAGTAATAGGTATGAAGAAACACCCTAGAAATAGTTGTTGAAATGTCAGACCATTTTTCCCCTTGGGCTTAATACTGATTTCATTTCAGCATCTCTTGGCTACGTTTTGTTTTCTGATATTTTTATCACCACAGTAAGGTCTCACTTCAGTTCTTTGTGTGGTTTTTGACACAAATGCCTGCTAAACTAGCATTTCCAAACTTTGATCATGTGTGCAAACCTTCACTTTTTTCTTTCACATATGAATTTTATGACTTTTCTTCTTCAATTATTTTGTTACATCTGCGTATCATGTCTACTACTATCTAGATAATATTTTATTTGAATGGACTTACTTAAGAAAATGGAAACTAGTTTATTTTAAAAGGCAATACCATGTGCCTACCATAAATGAAAGAACAGCTACACTTGCAATAAATAGATGGGAATCGCAAAAATAAATAAAATGTAAACTGGTATTTCTAAATTCTATCCAGGTACTGTTAGAAGGTTCATAGTCTTCTCTGTGTTGAAAAGGAAGATTAGCCTATGATATGGGGTGTTAAAGAAGTACTCGAACCCCCTGAGACTTACTCTTAGATATAGGAACCAAGACTAAAAACAAAAATGATGACTTTCTCACTATAGGATTCAGGGTACTTGGTGCTATGGCTATGTCTGGGTATCTCCTCAGGTCATCCCCTGAACTTCTGGGCATTCCAAAGGGCCACAATATGGCCACACTCCAGGCTCCGGTGGGAAATTCTTCAGCAGATTTGTGAAGGGGGTGTATACTCCCCATTACCAAGAGGGTAGTAAATAGGGGCAGTTCTTACTTCAAACAACTGTTTCTTTCACCTCAGATTTATAATAATTGACTTCACTCAACTATTCAGAGATAGGGATAATTTAAGGCAATTCACATATCCCCTCAATAGACTTTAGCACCTGAAGCCTGTGACATCTGTCACCACCTTTCTATTCATGCTTCCTGGCTTCATTATTCTTCTCTTTAATTAACAGCTTAATTCTTAAAAATAAACTTTACAGTATATGGTTATGAGTGATCGTTTCCAGTCAGTGTAACAGGAGGCAATAACACTAGATCATGACTGCACTCCTTCCAATAATATACTGCTCAGCAATAATGACAACAGGAAGTCATTTATCAGGCCTAGGTTTCTCCCATTTCATCTAGAAATATAAATATCTTATTTTTAATAGAGAGAAAGATGAGCTGAGAAGATGATGATGGATCAAGTGGGTGACACTGTGGGCCAGCCAAAGCTTTTAAATGTGACATTTTTCAAGTCACAGGAGAAGGGACGAGCAAAGGGAGGAAGAGATGGGACTGCTGACTACATGTGACAACAGCAGGCCAGCCTGCAGCGCCTGCACATCACACGCTTCCCTGAACCTAAGAGCAAACCTGAAGTTTCTGAGGCCAGTCCATCTCATGATGGTGTCATGTTGTGAAGAAACTGACTTTGAATTACAAATGATTGTTTGTTAACAGTGAAAGGAAAGAGCCCATTTCTTATTACAAATTTATCATGTGGCATCTTCAGAGAAGGGCTTTTGTTTCAGGAAAATAGTCCAGAGAGATAAACTGCTAAGGATGCCTTAGGTGGAGAAAGAGAAAGACTGCAGGTACGTGCTAGTAAAATACCAAACAGGTTCTGAACGGAGTATTTCAAGCTTTAATGATTTTTGGTGAGTGTGCTCATGACACTAGGCTGGAGGTTTGGATCATAGCTTAAAAAAATAGAATCATTTAATAAAAACATTTTCCTAAAGAAAGATGACTTTGAGAAATGTAAATGGAGAAGAAATGAGTTTGGAGCTGGGCTAATGTTTGCTGTTACTTTCTTTCCCTTCCAGAATAAACATTCCTGGGGATAGAGTAATATCCTTCCAAGTGTCTCAGCTGTCTTTTTCCTTTTTCAGGATTCTTGCACTTAGAACATAAAAACAACAAAGAACACAAAAGACGAAAAGCTATGACAGCTCCTGAGGATAATCAGAGAAGAGCATTTTAGGAATTAATCTCGTTTTACCATTTGCCATATTGTATCTGTTCCCAGTTTGCAAATAACAGAGCCCTGTAGAAGCTGAATCTTAACAGTTCTACATGATCTGTAGACTAACCAAACTCTAGAGGATAAAGGAGGATGTATTACCAGTTACTGAAAATCTTCATTTGTAGGAAAGGTGGGGGCTGCTGCTAAATTGTCTACCGATTTCTTAAACATGCTATGCGAAGCTTTTGGTCAGATAAACAGTCTCTAGCAAGCAATGCATTTTACATAAAGGAAACCTTCCCAGGAAAGATGCCTATGAATTTAATTATAAGCTCTTCTTTTTGCATAAATTTAGTTCAGTCTAAATAAGACTTGAAACATGGAACAATGTCCATGAAGTAGAATTCACCGATTGTTACTTTTAATTATGTTCACATGCATAATTCATAAATACACTGCATGGACAAGAGGAAAAAAAAGATAAGAAGGAACAAAAGAGATGAATTCTCCATCAAACAATTACAGTATAAATAGACAATATATTTAATACATTAGTTAGCAAAGTGATTCTTTGTTCTTGCCAGTCTGGGCTTAAAAATGTTAGAAGAATCCCCAAACATAACATTGCTACATTTTATTAATGTCTCTCTTGAATAAAAGAAATAGGGGTCATCATTCTTTAAATAAAAAGAATTTTTAAAAAATTTCTTCCAAAATGTGAAGGTGTAGGTCTGTTTGACATAGCATAATATTATAACGTATAAATATTATAGAAGATTCTAGTGTGACTTCTTCACACGGAAGCATTTAAGATTAGTGTTATTTTCTTATTCGGAGAGAAAAAGTCTTTTTTGGTGCTAGGTTTGTCATTGTATGCCACTACAAAGTGTTTGCTTTATAGAACCTTCTTAGCAGTATATGCATCTTACTGGAAAAGAAAGAAGTGGTACAAACAGGTATGGGTGCAGTGCCAGGGAGTCCAAACTATTTCCTCTATGATATAATTTTTATGAGAGCATTTGATATAACAGATTCAATGACAGTCTCATTCCTGGGACACAAAGATTAAATAGAATAGTGCTTAGCAAAATCCTATGTTAAGCGCAGAATTAAAGCTTTGTACTTAAATATAAAATCACATTCTTATTGCATATTCTCTGTTATGTAGGTTCTGGTTCCCGGTGCAGTGTTTTGAGAGCTCAATGAGCAGCACCAGCCATCCACCACAGTGGCAGGACTATTCAGAGCAAGACAAGAGACAGAGGTCTAGTAGCCAAAATGTCGGTTTCACTTCAGTGGAGCAGTTGGTGATGGTATGTAGCGACAGTGTGCTCCTTAACACCGAATTTCAAAATCAGACAGGTTCTCCCACTCACTCATAAGCCTGGCTGTTAAACGGCGGTGCTAGGGGAGCTGAGTTAAGTGTGTACCGTTTGCAGGCACCAGGTTATGAAAAGAAGGAAGAAGGTCCCAAGCCACCCATGCTCAGCTCTTTCTCCTAAAGCTTTCAATGACATACATTACTCTTCTGACCTAGGAGCAGGGGGATGAGAGACGAGACAGAGTGACAATCTGATACAAGGTCCCTCGCACAGATCTGATAATCAAGTATCTATAGTTAAAGGCTGATATCCCTGCCTTATGGGTTGTTAAAATTTGAAGTATCTCATCTGCTTTCATGTGGAAGGAAACAGTGATAAGTTTGAAATATCCTTTAAACAAAGAAAGCAATATTAACTCAAGTTATTTTATGAAAACCTGAATTTATTTAAAATACAAATCGGCCAATAGGCTACAGCCATGAAAGGAAACTTTATGCATAGAAAACTTTTGGCTTTTTTATGGGCAAATGCCTTTGGTACCTAATTTTTATCCACTATAAAATGATGATAATATCAGTGTATATCTCTTTAAATTGTGTCAAGTATTAAATGGACTAACATATTAGTGCTTTGAAAAGTGTCTAGCTGGCATACCGAAAATACTAAAAAATGTGAGCTGTTATTGTCATTACTATTATTATCATCATCACCACCACTATCATCACTGACATCATCACCTTCATCCTCACCATCACCACTACCGTCATCCACCACCATCATCATTATCATCAGCAGCAGCATCATTCTGCAGCTCAGGTAGAGACCTGTGGGTAACTGGTGAGGATTTAATGACAGGTGCACAATCTATTGGAAGAATGGCTTCCATTCATATTTGACCAATGACTGTTATTAAGGGCCCACCACATGCCAACAATTATTGTGAGCATGCAGGTATGATACCTCTCTGTTCAAAACTTACAATCTACGTAATTGCATGAGCATTTCAGCCAGTACTCAGCGGAATTCAGAAAACAGAGCTTTCCATGGACCCAAGGATTGAGGAGATTCTAAGGAAGCCGGCTTTCCATCTGGCACTGAAAGTCGGGTAGGGTGTGTTCTGGAAGCATCTGGGTGAGCCAGCAAAGGAGAAACAGGAGTGTTTAGAGCCTAATGTGGGGACTGGACTGATTGGAAGATGTTGGTCCGATTTCACGGAGAGAATTCTAAAAGCAAAGGTTGTTCTTGGGGATGTTAGGAGGAAAATGCTTCCCCTTCCCACTCCCACTGCCCTTACATGAGGTCTCCTCTCCTCAGCCCTGCTAGGCACCCCCACATCCCAAGCACGGCTCTGTGTCCCCATCCAAGCCTGAGCTTGGGCTCACCCCCCAGCCTGCTCCCTTTCCTTTCTGCAATCTGAAATTTTACCTGCTCTTCAAGGCCTGGTTTTTGTTGTTATTTACCTGCTTGTTTTTTCTTCTCTCTCGCTCTCTGTTTTTAACTTATTAAGTCAGACTTTTTGGACATGGTATTTTATACAGTCATTTCTCCCTCTCCTGAACTTATAAATCTATCGTTTACATTATCCTTTGCCATTGTATCCTGAGAGCACTATGGTATACTGGTAAGAATGTAAAATCTGAGTTCTGGGCCTGACTGTTTGGCCGTGTATGTGGCCACAAGCAAGAGGCTTAATCTTTTGGGCCTGAATTTTCTCAACTACAAAATATAGGGTTTGGTTGGGATGATATCTAATAGCTTCCCTAACTGTTGATTTTTGTCCTAGAGTTTTTCTATTGCCATTTCCATGCTACTTTATTCAGTTTTATGATTTATTATTTTCCCCACGTGACTTTTGAACCCATTAAGGGAAGGAACTTTGATGCCAGTTCATCGTCTAACTCAGGGTCTTGCGATTGTTATTATTAGCTAAATACCTGGCAAAATTCCCCGCTACATATTCCTACCTATCTGCTAGTATGAACCTCATCTCTCTGCCCCTCCCACTGCTCCCCAAATATTTTCAGTCTTGGTCTTTGCATTATCCAAACATCAAGTATTTCATATTGACTTTTAGAGAGTGTTGACATTGGTATTTCACAAACAATGGGAATTAATTAACTATAACAAAGGCAGGCAGGAAGGAAAGGGGCTACCCAAGGTTAGTCTATTATTGCCCTCATTCAGCAGGTGGGACAGCTCTATGGAACACAGTGCAAGTGAAGTTAAGTTCCTCAAATCTACACAAGACCTCAATAGGCCACCTGCTATCACTACTGATGTATTTACTTCCACAGTGTTTCTGCACTGGGAACTGCCTTACCCTTTGGGTACCGAACGCTGTCAGAGTTTCAGAGAATTTTGTTTTTAATGCCATGTCCTTTTTATGTCAATTAGAGATAATCTCCTTGGGCTCTTAAATAATTTGTCTGTGTAATCTCAGTCACACTGAAAAGAGTCACAAATCCTTTGCTGATTGGAAGACAAAGTGGAAACTCCTCAGGCACAGTTAGAAATTCATCAAAACTTTTCAATCAATGGGATTGTCTTTCCTCTCCATTCTTTTATCAGATAAAGAAAGCTCCCTACACAAATTAATGCACAAATTAATTTGAAACAGGTTCATGAGGACTTTTTTTGATCTAATAAAACACACACACACATACATATTGCCTACAATTAAATAGTCTTGATGAACCTAAGAATTAGAAAAATTTCCCAAGGAATCAAAATGCTTTGCTTGAATTTTGAGAGGTTTACACTTTCTCATAGTTCTTTACTATCCTGGGTATTTAGAAGGATTAATGGCCTAGAGTTTATTAGAAACTCTCATTACTATATTAGACTGCAAACTTCTACAGAAGGAGCAGAGTGGCTTAATTAATTCCTGGATGATTATAATAATTGTTTTTTCACCTCAACTTTACTTACTATTTTGGAGCACCTGAAAATAATCCTGTTGGTATTTAAGTGTTAACCCTCAGATAGAGGAATATACCTTTATGTTAAGAAAGTACCAGTTGTAACCACCTTAGAAAGGTCACTTTGATTAGCTTTATGCCTAAGAGGAGGAGGGTGGGCTATGATCTAAGTGACACTCATTGCACGTCCCATTGCTGCCGTGGCCACATCAAAGAGCTTTACCCTGTTTCCTGGTAACCACTGGTCCCAGAACAGCCATTTTTGGCAGTTTTGTTTGAGTTGAACTTCTTGATTCACAATGTAAATTTATCTTGCCTTTGAGTCTTGATCTGATGTATATCACCATGTAAAAATCCCACTTCTGTCAACTACCCCAGACAGAATTCATGGATTAATGGCCTAGATTGATCAACTCAGCATTCTTTGATTTTCATGGGGATAGCTTCCCCTTCATCACTCTTTTGTGTAAAAATAAAACTAGTAATTTTGTACATATAATATTGGGTAATATTTCTATTTATTCAAATTCTGCTTTGCAATTTATTTCTTAAAAAACATAAATTGAGAATTTATTGTATGATATATACTCACAATATAAATAGGCATCTGGAGGCATGTAGAAATAAGAGTTCAAAACATTATTCAACTTTTCTTCACATACACACACACACACACACACTCATACACACTCACACACACACACTCATACACAGTCATACAGACCAGGAAGCTACCCAATCATCTCTGACTTATTTTTCTTTGCTTCTGTCTTCTCTTAAATTTTTGTCTCTATAAGGGATTCTTACTCTCATCTTGCAAAAATATGGACTTGACTGAAGAGTCATTAGCACTAATTAGAGTTTAGTAAGAAATTAATAGATGAAACATAGAAGCTATTCAATATATCATCCATAAGTGGTTTAGAAAATTAAAAGATCAGATTCCACTCCCAACAGCAAAAATTATACAAAGGCAGAAAAATATTTTAAAAAGAAGAGTATGGAAATTTTATTAAGAAAACTATAGAGCTTCACTGAGGTACTTAAACTACATAGAGACCTATTTCTAGGTGCAAAGACTGAATATTTTAAGTATACAAAATTCTTCCAAATATAACTATAGAATTGTTGTAATCCTTGTTCATTTCATGGGGATATGTTTAATTGTGTAGGAACTTGACAAAGTGATCTATCTACCTCTTCTAGAAAAAATAAACTGGAAACCCACCAATATTTTTATGATACCCTATTAATATTTTTGAGTCTCAAATTTCCTGCAGTAAACATCTTTGCTTACCATCTGTTGTTTTCTAATTACCAAAGCAGTCTGGGGAAGCAATTGAATGTAACAATCAATATACCTTTCCAGATTTAAAATTCCTGCAACAGTGGCATGATATAACGAGGGTAGATGTATCTTGGTCAGCATTATAGATGTGACGCAGGACACGTGACCTTCTGAAGAGTGTGCAGAGTGATTTGAAGTCAGTGGATACAGAAAACAAATATTTTCAAATAACATATGAAGGGATGCAAATCAGCAAGGACCAAGAGAAGTCAATAAGGGCAAAGGAGAGACATAAATCATGAAAAACTTCTCTAAGAGACCCGCAGTGACACTAATAGGGTGTAGAAGTGGTTGCTCTTTCCCCAAACTAATTGGCATTGGTTATTAGCCTCTGGACAGTCCTTGTGAAACAGCAGCCAAATCGCGGTAGTGAGAGCACATCGTCGTCCACACGTGCTGCCATTTCTTGTAGAAGAAGGCCTTGTATGCAGAGGTGGGATGAGGTAGGCAGGGACTGTGATGTATAGGCTGGTCTCTATGAAAAAAATGATGAGAACTGGTCTGTCTTTTCTAGAGGACGTTTAATCAGGATAGGATAGTCAGAATAATTGTTAGACCTGCAAACCTGCAACTGTTTGTCCCATGGACAGACAGTGCTTTGATTCTTTTCCATGTCAAATGTCATAAAAAAAAAAAAATAAGGACATGATAAAAATTTCAGCAGCAATTAATTACAGGGAGAAAAATGGTTTGTTCTGAGATGTTCCACTCAGGGGAGCATATCACTAATATTATTTTGAAAGACAAAAAGGGAATCAATTTTTCTTTTCAAACAAATTAAAGAAAAACAATTTCACTCATGAGCTGAGATGCTAACTGCCTGCTCTTCTTTACATAAGTGAGCTATACCAGCGATGATATCACTTCTGAGAACCGAGGCTCCAAATAGAAACACTCTCAGAACTTCAAATGTCTCCATTCCAAGCAATCTCTAATATTTCATGTACAAATTTGCAGGCCATCCGAAAGAATAAGAAATTGTATTAACTTCTTTCTCTTCAGTTTCCCAGAAGGCCACTCAAGTTTATGTAACACGAGAACACTGCTCTTTGGAATGGGAAGTCTTCACAGCTCCCACAGACTACCTCTTTGGGATTTGTAGCACTGTTTTAGATTTGGGCTTCCTGCTTTACATTTCTGCTTTGGTTTCCTGATGTTTCACCATCACAGCAAATGGCTTTTCAGAACAGAGTTCTGTTTAAGCACTTTCTTTTATTAAATGTGGTACATTTAGTATGGCTGGATTACATTACATAAAGCTATGTTGGCAAATTAATTACTAAGCATCAACTTGTCATGACAAACTTACATGTGCACACATACAAATGTAATAAATCATTGATGTGGAGTAAACGAGTTACTATAAAACACATATTTCTGCAGTGGTAGGAGTTGTAATTACTTTGTCATCATGGACCTCTGAGGTCTATGCAGTAAGTGCCACAGCTGTCTGGTCAGCCAAAAAAGCAGACAGGCAGATAATTGTGTTGATATACACAAAACAAAACAAAAAGATCGGACTTAATTATTCTCCACCCACTATCTCCAACCTATTGGGTCCCTTGTCACTATGTAGAAATTACAGAGGGCTGAGGTCTGGTTCTCTTTGCATTAAGCATTTATTATTTTTTTCCCAAGGTAATAATTTCCTTGAATTTCTAATCATCTCTCAGATAGGGTCATGGTTTTCATGCTTATTTTTAATAGTTTACTTTTAATGATTTCTATAAACTAAAGATAATGATACATATTTTGTAAATTATATATTAATAGTAACTACTTGTTAATATTTCTGTAATATCAATTAAAACTGGACACAGTTCTAAGTAACACAGATTAAAGTCACTTAACAAAGTTAATAAAACAATATTAATTCTTTTTTTCTCCATACATCTTTTTCTACTTTCTTAGTGAAGTGTAACATATATGCTGTACAATGCACAAATCTTAACTATACATCTAGATTAAAGTTTAGGAATGTACAAACTCATTACCTTACAAAATTTAACAATTACCCAGATTAAGATATAGAATATTCATAACCTAGAAACCTCCCTATTCTTCATGTTCTAGTCACTATTTTCTCCACTATTCTGACTTAAATTTTTTTTAAATTGAATTTATTGTAGTGACATTGGTTAATGAAATTATGTAGATTTCAAGCATACAATTCTATGACATATCATCTGTATATTGTGTTGTGTGTTAACCACCCAAAGTCAAGTCTCCTTCCATCATCCCTTATCTCCCCTTGACCCTCTTCTATCTCCCCAACCCCTTTTCTCTCTGGAAATCACCAAAGAACAGTATTAATTGTTATGTATGTTTACTATATCTGGTACTTTCAATAGCCTAGCTGTCAATAGAATTATTCAGATGAGAAAACGGAGGTATAGTGAGATTAAGTAAATTACCTGGGCCACGTAGCTAGGAGTGATGAGGCCAGAATTCACTCTTAGACAGTCTGCCACGGAGCCCTGGTCCTGGCTACTGTGCTGGGCTCTCCCATGTCTCTGGTCGTCCCTGATTCTAAGACTCTTCACACTACCTCCATTCTTTACCTGAGTTCCCGGATTACAAGCTCTGGAGGCAGTGGCCTGTCCTGTGTACCTCTGTAAATCCTGCCCTAGAACTCAGCCAGACAGAGAGTAAGCTCTTAATAAGTGTATGATAGACTGAAGCATTATGTCTCTATTTAAAATTGCCTTGAGGCTGCATATTGCCATAAATCTGTGCTTGAGCTCTGCAAAGAGAGAGAGGTAGAAAAAGGAGAAGGAATTTGAGATCGTGGGCATGCTGCTTGGAGACCCTTGGTGTGACCACAGGTGATATCAAGATAGGTAAAAAGGTCAAAGAGCACAGCCAGTCTTTTGAATGCCACAGTTATGATCATCCTTATGGTACTGGTGACTTTGGCCCCAGAGGGGTGCAGGGCCACAGTGCTGGCACCAGAAGGAAGGGCAACAATGAGGTACCCTCTCAGAATGTTCCCAGTCTATCAAGTTCAGTCGCAGAGCTGTTACTGTCAAGACATCACCGGTGCAGGTAACATGGTACTAAGGCATGACTTTGGCAGTCCTTCCCAATATTCCTGCAGTGGGGAGGCATGTTCATTACATTTCATGGGCTTAGAGACTTTGTTAGTGGTCTTCTGTGTAGGAAGGTGAAACCGGAGGAGGAAAAGCATGAATGCCAAGGACTGGGAGAGTGGGCTATGTTTGTGTCACACAGAATATATCTCCAAGGACTCCCAGAAGAGCTTAGGAGTGAAGAGAATGGAGGGTCTGCTTTAACAGGTTAAGGCAGAGTTAGATAAATACTAAGCTCATTTTTCACACCTAGGCTGGTGTTGCCTGAGGATATAAAGTTTACACCAGACTATATCCAGAGACAAATGGCCTGGGGACTACAAGCTAACCTACCAAGTTACAGGGTTGTGTAGGGTGTGTGGGTGGAGGTGGAAGGACCAGAGAATTGAAAGAAAGTTCTCACCGCGAAGTTCAAAGAGCCTTGGGCCTTGGACACACTCTGTGTCACAGACCCTTGTGTGTTGTGTTGGAAACATGGTGGCAGCTAAAAGGTCACCTAGATTATGTGATTTACACAAATAAACAGCCTGCAATAAATGAAAATTTAACCTACATAACCATAGTTCTGCAAAATACATCAAGTTTATCTTTTTAATAAAAGTTTAGAAATTGCTTTCCCTTAATTAAAGTGAGGGGGAAAAAGAGTGAATAGGAAATGAAACAACAGTGTTGGATCATGAGGCTGGGGGTGTGAATTTTAGAGCCTGCGAGGATTGTACTTTCCCTGGGGTCCCAATGTGGGGCTATTTAAAAAACAAACACACCTTAGTAGACAAAGACTGTTTGGATACTCCTTCTTTTGGCAGAAGGTTTCCTTAGAATGAAGTCTGATCAAGAGTGCAGAACTTTATTTGGCTGGGTAACTACATTTGTGGAAGGCAGAATTTTAAAAAAAAATTTATTTATTTTTCTAGTACAGTTGTCCCTCTTTTTCCCCCATTACTTCCCCCCACATTCTGTCCACCCCCTCTCCCACAGTCAATCCCCACCCCATTGTCCATGTCCATGGGTCATTTATACTAGATCCTTGTCTAGACCCTTCCCCTACTTAAAGCCGTCTTTCCTTTCCCCCCGGTCATTGTTCTGCTCCTTGTTTACATGCCTTTGGTTCAATTTTGCGTGTTTGTTTGTGTTGTTTATTAGTTTCCTGTATTGGGTGATATCATATGGTATTTGTCTTTCATTGCTTGGCTTATTTTGCTAAGCAAATTTTCTCTAGTTCCATCCATGTTGTTGCAAATGGAAGGAGTTCCTTCTTTCTCTCTGCTGCATAGTATTCCATTGTGTAAATATACCACAGTTTTTTGATCCACTCATCTACAGATGGGCACTCAGACTCTTTCCAGCACTTGGATATTGTAAACAGTGCTTCTATAAACATAAGGGTGCATAGGTTATTTAAAATTGGTGTTTCAAGGTTCTTCAAGCTTAATCCTAGCAATGGAATTGCTGGATCAAAAGGCAGTTCCATTTTTAGTTTGTCGAGGAAATCCCATACTGTTTTCCACAGTGGTTGCACCAGTCTGCATTCCCACTGACAGTGCACTGAGCTTCCCTTTTCTCCACATCCTTGACAACACTTGGTGTTTGTTGATTTGTTGATGATGGCCATTCTTACTGGTATGAAGTGGTATCTCATTGTGGTTTTTATTTGCATGTCTCTGATGGATAGTGATGCTGAGCATTCCTTCATATGGAAGACAGAATGTTTTTGGTTGCAAATGCAAGGATGTAGGGTCAGGAAAGAAGAGAAAGATTTCCAAGGCATTATACTTCATTGGAAAAAAGAAATACTTATGAGGATACTCTGAACCTCCAGTGAGGGAGTAAGAGTCAACCCTTCTAATGATCTTGTCCCAACCTTGTCTGATGTGACCCACACAATTGCCATCTACCTTCCTGAAGTTGGAGTAGCACTTGCTGAAAGCCTCCTGCCTTATGTAGCTGCCCAAACCCTCTTTCTTTTCTACTGCTATTGCTTTGGCTGTTCTCTGTTCCTAATCTCAGTTATTGACACAGTACAGGGCTGCCTACAATCCTTCTCTCGTCCTCCATTCCCCACTGTTTCTTATGTAAGTCCACAAGGATCTAGGGAAGCATCCGGGTACTAGGACTGGTTGGAGGTGGGGAGTGAGGAAAAGGGGCCCTTCTGTCCTTGCCTCTCCTTGGCTCTCATGACCACATCCCCAGGCTTAGTATCCTCAGCAGCTTTCCTAATCCCACCCCATTAATTCAACCTTTCTGCTCATGTTCCAGGACCCCTATCCATGTACCTGGCCTTGACTTCTAGGATTATATATCTGGAATAGCTAGGTCAATAAAATGAGAACACACCTTACTCTTTTCTTTAATATACCCTACCCAGGACCTCTGTGCCTAGTCAAGACCTTTTCAGTTCTGATCCCTTTTCCTTTGCACTACCAGCAGTACCAGATTTATAAAGGCAAAAACTACTATTATGTTGGGAATGAGTAAAGAGAGGCTGGGGTAATATGTTTTGCCTCGCACTGGGCATAGAAAGAGGGGAGCCCAGGCTGGAAGTAGCAGGGGCCAAGATGGGAGAGAGAGACTTCATTCTGGGACCATCTTAAGGAAGAGAGGGACAGGTCACACTCTGGGACTTTCTTAAGGAAGAATGTTTTCTATAATGTACAAATAGTTTGTGCCCTGCCTTGGAGCAGAATATATTTCTCTTCATGATAAGTCACCAATTAAGACCTATTTTCAAAACTCCTCTCTCCTTCCTAATCCATTCCATAGTCACCCAGTCTGCGGTCTGGGCCGCAATGGCACCTTTTTAGTGAGCAGGTTGTGCACTCAATATATTCGTAAAGTTTTTCTTTAATTCCTTGCTACTCACAGTGTGGTCCATGATTCAGCAGTGTCAGCATCTCCTGGGATCTTGGTAGAAATTCAGAATCCCGAACCCCAACTCTATTGAATCAGAATTTTATTGTAACAAGATTTTCAGGTGTCTCTTCTAAGATATCAAATATTACTATAAATGCCTGCTGCAGTTCTGAGTGACAAAGAGTATTTGAAAATTGATTCTTTCTTTGAATTTTATAAATGTGGTAATCCTGCTATTGGAAAACATCATCAAAGTTATCTCAGAGGTCTGAACCTGTTATGTTTATTAGATTAAATTGGAAACTTTGTGAGCTCTAGCTAATTTTCTTTCCCCTTAAAATTCTGCTCTCCTCCCGTTTCTCTCCGGTTTTCAGCATGAACAAGAAAGTCTCTCGGTGTCAGTTTCTCAGAGAATCTTCCTCACAGGTGGTCAGTGAGCAAACCCAGGGGAGGGGCGCACTGTCTGGGCCTTCTCCTGCGGCTCCTGCTCCTGACTGCTGACGTACGGTTGTCATGGCCTCGCTGCTGCTTTCTCTGTTGTCCTCTAGGCTGCCATCTTCACCTCACAGAGAAGGCTGCAGTGAGGGCAGGCTGGAGAGCAAGTCTGACATCTGACTTATTCTGAAATACCCACCCCTGCTTCCTCTGTGGTCCCATACCATATTGCTTATTCCTCTACTAGTAGCACGTACTTCGTGCTGTCTTTTGTTATATTTGTTATACACCTGCCTCTCCAACTGGATTATAAACTCCTTGGGGGCAGAAAGAATCCATCTTCATTTTTACTCCCCACCCCCCAACACATCTACATTTGGTTCAAGGCCTCACAGTGCCACACACTTAGTAAATTCACATGTCAGAAACTCACTGTATACATATCTGTGTGTGCATGGCCAGTGTCTCTTCTTAAAATTTGATTTGTCATCATGGAGACATCAATGATTATGACTTGTATATTAAAGATAGGAATTGAACAATAAGTCTCGGTTATTGACTAGCAGAATGCAAAAGTTATATTTCCACAGCCCCAGTTATAACAGATGGACTATGGCGCTCTAAAATTTGATCTAGTAACATTCATTAAAATCTGTGAATGAACCAGATGGTAAAGAGTCGTACTGGGGAGAGTGGGCTTAGATGTGATAGAACAATTTTATGATAACTTTTTATTCTTTTCACATTTTTTGACCTTTCACAGAATTTCTTTCATCCTTTACTATTTCACATCATCTATAAATAGTAAGAGGCAGGGTGGACTCCCTAGTTTGAATTCTGACTGTCACTTAGTTGTCCTAAAACTTCTCTGTATTTCCATTCAGTTTTGTAAAATTGTCCTAACAAAACATTTTTTGAAGCCATGACTAAGTTATAAAAGTATGTTTGACACATAATAGGTGATGCATATATGTTCGATGTTATTATAATTCTTTTAAAAAAGAATAAAAACAGCAAGCCTTGGCTTGGAAGTGCAAACACCTGCTTATTTTGCATGTCCATTATGTTTTAGCAAAACCAGAGGGCCCACACAGACATTAGTCACAACTTTAGCCAGTGGACCGAATGCTGTTTTTCATAGATGTGAAGTTTCTCTATGAGGCTATGAGTTTAGTGTCTTTTGTTCTGGTTGCTGTGTTTGTTCTTCCTGTCCCCCAGTCGGAACGTGCAGCAGACCCTAAGTGACTTCCAGCGAGCTCACCTTCTGGTGTCTACGCGTTTTGTGCAATCCCCTTTCCTGAGTGTGTGAAGGACCTGTGACTTGTTCTAACCAATGGGATATGATGATGGTGATGGATTATCGCTCTGTGATTACTCTGTGCTTCCTTGCATCCTCTCAGCTGAGTGCAGACAGATTCTCCTGGCTGGCCATGTTGAGGAAGCCACTTGGCAAAGAAACTGTGGGGGTCCATCTGGGACCTGAGGGTGGCCATCAGCCAGCAGTCAGCAAAAGGCCTCAGTCATACCTCACAAGGAAATTTAATTGGCAGAAACCTAAATGATCTTGGAAGCAGATCCTTACTCTGCTAAACTTCCAGGTGAAATGTAAGCCAGTCGAGATCTTGACTGTAGCCTGTGTTACCCTGAGCAGAGGACTTACCTCTGCTGTGTCTGGATTCCTGACCCACAGAAATTGTAACACAATAAATGTGTACAGTTTTCACTCACTAATTTGTTGGTGATTTGCTACACAATCATAGAAAACTAGTATAGTATGGTTACCAGCACATAACTAGGACTCACATTTGGCAATGGACCCAGTAGTCTAAGACCTTCACTGTGTCCTCTAAGTCATTTTGTGACAGGTGGGCACTTTTAAGGTGGGCTTGCATGAGTTAGTTCAAACTATTGTTAAGACAAATTTCATTTTACAGTAAGGGCTTAACTTGGAGTTGTGCTGGAGCTAAAAATAGCTTTTTCTTAACTGGATCATTTTTTCAGTTCCTATTGTTTTTAAAAAATAATAGAATTTATTTTTTAGAACAGTTTCAGATTTACGGAAGAATTGAGCAGATAGTATGGAGAACTTCCGTAACTCCTCCTCTTCTCATTCTTCTATTATTAACATCTTGCATTAATGCTACAATTAATGAGTCACTATTGATGTGTTATTAACTGTTTATTAACCAAGCATAATGTAACATATCCACCTTACAGTATCATGCAGAGTAGTTTCTCTGTCATAACAATGAACTGTGCTCTACCTGCTTGTCCCTTCACCCCCTGCTCCCCAAACATATGACAACCACTGTTGTTTTTACTGTCCCTACTGTTTCGCCTTTTCCAGATGTCACATGGTTGGAATCATATAATATGTAGCCTTTTAAGGCTAGTTTCATTCATCTAGCAATATGTATTTAAGGCCCCCCCCATCTTTTTATGTCTTAATAGCTCATTTTTTTCATTTTTTTTTATTGCTAAATAGTATTCTCTTGTAAGAATGTACCACAGTTTATCTATTCACCTATTAAAGGACATCTTGGTTGCCACAGGTTCTGGGTAATTTTGGCTAAAGCTATTTGCTGTATTTCCTCATGTGCAGCTGTTTGTGTGCACCTGTTTTCGGTTCAGTTGGGCAATATCTAAAAATTTGGTGGCTGACGCTATTTGAGCTCTGCAGTAACTGCCAGACTTTCTTTCAAAATGGCTGTACCGTTTTGTGTTCCCACTGACAACGAATGACAGTCCCCGTTGCTCCACATTCTTGTCGGCATTTGATATTGTTAGTTTCTTGGGTTGTGGACATTCTAATATGTGTTTAGTGACATCTTATGATTTTAGTTTGCAGTTCCCTAATGACATATAATGTTGAATGTCTTTTCATATGTTTACTTGTCATATTTATATTTTCTTTGGGGAAATGTCTGTTCAGATCGTTTGCTCATTTTTTAAAATCAGGTTGTTCAGTTTTAACAATTCTTTGCATATTTCGGATAATAGTCTTTTATCAGCTATGTGTTTTGCAAATATTACCTCACTTGTCTTGTGAGTTGTCTTTTAATCATCTTAATAGCATTTTTTGCAGAGTTAAAGTTTAAAAATTTTGATTAAAACTGATCTGTTTTCCAGTGTCTTAATTAAGTTGAAATAACCTTCGATAAGAGAAATCTTCTCATTTTGATGGCTGTGAAGAAAAAATGGCAATGTGTTGCGACCCATACTTGTTCCCATTGCTTTGCTGCTGAACCTACATTATGTTTTTAAGTACATGGAAAAATATAGAATATTTTGTTAAAACTTACATTTGAAGCTCAGCGGGACAAATATATAAGAAACAGTTATTATTACACCTCCTTAAAGACATTTTTTTCTAAAAATTTAACTGTAATACAATCATATATGGCAATATTGCACATAATTTCATTTGTGTTCTCAAAATCTGAACCATGTTGCTTTTAAAGTAGTTTTAGAGAGGAACCTAGTAATTCACTATACAGTATTTTCTTTTAGAACAGTTGTAAATAAATAGTAACAACAGGATGTAGTAATTGAGAGTTAGACTTTAAGGTTTTGTTTTCTTTTTTTTTTAACTAAAGAAGCTTGCTATAGGTTCACCATGAAGCAATCTTTATATAAGTCACACAATTCTTTTTATGCATTGGTTCCCTTAACTCTTGTATTTTCAGTTCGGATTTTCCCACTTGATAACAGTCTGATACGTCCCACTCTAAAAACCTGTGCTTTTATGTCTCCGCAGGGTGGGAGAGAAAGAGTGACTCATTTGCATAGAGAGAGGGATGGGATCTGAGCCTCTGATCCTTTAACAGACTTTCAACCAATCCTCTGTACTGTTAGCATTAACTTCAGTAGTCCTTCCAGAGGAGTTTGTTTTGACAATTCCCAAGGCTATGGATAAATCTTGGGTGAAAATCTGGTTGGTTCTCAGCTTTCCTAGGATTCAGTTTCTTAGGTCTGCTGTCATTGGCATGATCTTCTCTGCCATCAATCCTATTCTTATAGGATTATAATGACAAAAAAACTCTATTGTTATTTTAGTTGGCTTTTGAGAGTATGTAAAAATAGATGATTACATTTAATGAGCTATCTTTATGCACAAGTCTTTAAATGGTCAATTTTATGGATTGTATTTCCATGATATAATAATATAAAACATATAGCCTGCAAATTAGCTTTTGGAAGAAATACATATTTTGAAAATTCTAGTCAATGTTCAACTCACTGGTAAGACATGTATAAAAATGCCAAATATTTAGCCAGTCTCACAGAATTAAAGTTACACATTTCATGAAGTTATATAATGGGATTATGCAAATTTCATTAGATAAAGGCTTTGGAATGGCCGTGTTTCTCAACCTCAGCACTACTGTCATTTTGGGGTGAGTGATTAATTCTTTGTTGTGGGAGGTTGTTTTGTGCATTGCAGGATGTTTAGCATCTGTGGCCTCCGCCCCCCAGAATGCCAGTAGCAACCCCAAGGCAAGGCAAGCAAAGCGTCTCCAGACATGGCCAAATGTCCTCTGGGGGACAAAGTGGCTCTCGATTGAGAATCACTGTGATATAGGAGGGTACACAAGTTAGCAAACATTTTCTGTAAAGAGGCAGGTCATAAATATTTTGAGTTTCATGGGTGATACTGTCTTTGCTATAGCTGTGCAACTTTGCTATTGTAAAGTGAGAACAACCATGGACACCATGACAGCAAATGGGAATGACTGTGCACTAATAAAACTTTATTTATAAAACTGGGAAGCAGACCAGATTTGGCCCATGGATCAGACAGTTTGCCTACTCCTGGCATTATTGTATAAAGAGCAGAGACTTGGGAAATAGAGTTGGGTTTAAGCCACTTACAAGCTAAGCGATCTCAGATTAACCAAATAACAATAATAATACCTATTTCATAAGACTGTAGTGAGAATCAGATGGAAACTTAAATAAAAAAAAATCTAAAATATAGTAATACTATTCACTCTCTTTGGTCCTTCTCAAGAGGTTCATAACTAAAAGTGTTAATGCCTATTAGCAGTGCCTTGTGTAATCAAACGTGAACTTCTGGAAGTGAGCAAATAATTTACTGGCATGTTTTTTTACTCAATGCCTGGCACAGTGTTGCTGTTTTTTAAATGATTGATGAAGAAACAAATAAATCAGTCCATTCTACTGTACTCAGTGAAGTTTTATTTCATATTTATGTTTGTACTATTTCTTAAGCAAGAACACAAGTTTTAAACAAAACTGTTTTAAAAATACTTTCTGCTTCAAATAGTAATAGACATGGTAAAACATTTTGTCTGACAATTTGTAGATCAAATGGTTTCACACATACTTGTGAGACACATTTTGTATTTTGCTACAGCCTCTAAAAGAGCTGAAATGAAACATTTTTTTCTATTAACTATGTTATTAAGAGCACAAAAACATAATGGCATAATTTTTATAATATTAGAATTGATGATCTTTTAGAATATTAAAACAAAAATTATGTATTGTTTATTGTTTCTACCTAAATTACAAAACTGACCCTGCTTTTAGGGTTTAACAATCTATTGCAAGTATTTGTGGTTCTTTTTCCCTGCTGAAATATAGTCAATAAATTCTAACCCTTTAGAAGAATTGAGATATTGAAGCAGACTTCACATTCTGTTACTACAGGTAAACTGGATGACCTAAACATAATGCAACTGGGTCAAGGACTAGAGGACTAGGATTCCTTGACCACAACTTGATTTTAATATATTCTCCTGTCTAATGAAGTTGTGGAATGTTGAAGAATTTAGGATGCTGTCAAGCGTTGGAAGAAGAAGTGACTTTACTCTGAAACAACTTTGGAGAACAGTTTTAGGGGCTGTTTGCTAATTCCAGGAAGAATTAGGGAATAGTGTCCTGTCTTGGGAACAAAGGAAAACTGTTGAATGCTCCAAAGAAACTCAGAAATCTCGAACTTCCTAAAAGTGGAAACAAATGTTGATGTTGTTCACTTCTGTTCTTTGCTTTCTTAAGGTCTATGCAAAAGGAAAAAGAGTAAGCAATGCTTGGTGTGAGAAATGTAAGTTATCAGAAGTCCAACTCATAGCAGAACCACCACCCACTGTGTGGGGAGGGTCTCATTAAGCTTTATACTCTGACTGCCCATCAGTCACTTCAAGTTCCTTGTGCCAAAAGACCAACAGGCAAGGAATACAGTGAGGGCAGAGAAAAAATTGTTTGGCACTTGTTGGCCCACTGGGGCATGACTTGTCACACTCTTACCCATTTTGATAGTACTTGGACAAGTGCCCAGGCATGAGAAGGGCATGTGAACAGGAGCTCAGTCCCCTCAAGGATTAAAATCTTGTTTATCCCACCAAAGTTACCAAGACCAAAACAGGTAATAATCAAGGATAACAGGGATCTGGAACAGGAGAAAGGAGTACCAGTTGCAGTTTTAAAACCAGTGACAGTGGTGTGGCTTTTAATTTGTACCGTTAACCTTCCTCTTGCAAGTTTCTCTAGGAAAAAGAGACCAGCGCCATCTGGGCACAGCCATTTTCCGATGGAAAGAGCTCTCTGTAACAGGCAATAGCTTGCAAAGAATAGAATGTAATATCATAACTGGTGGAAATATTAGCCACTGATGGGCTACAGCTGAGTCCCCCTTCAAGGAGTGTCCTCCACTTGAGGGAAGTCTCTGTCCAGGGTCACATTCCCTCTATGGAGGCAGCCTGCTATGTTAACTGGTTGACATGCGGATGGAGGTACAAAAACCAGGAATGATTCTGAAGGCCATTCTAGTGCCAGAGCTCCTCATAGGACTGGCTGGGGTCTCTCCTGCAGCTGGATTCCAGTTTACTTTCCCCTCTGCTGGGCCCGACCTCCCCCACTTCTCGCCAGTGCTGTTCCTCAGTGCACTGCCCCATAAACCTCCTGATGCAAACCTTGGAGTCTGCTTTCCAGGGAAGGCGGCCCATGATGGCTAGTAAAAGAAACTTTTAAATGTGTTTGAAAGAAGCTTTTGGAAGTATACTCATGTTAATTGCTTCTATTCTAAGTGAGTGTGAGTGACTAATCCCATTTAATAAAAGGAAAAAACTGGATGAAGTGAAGAAAAGCTGTGACATAAAATGTCATTCCAAATTAAGTTAAAATATGTTATTTTTAGGAAAATCCCTTCATATAATTATAAAGAAAGAAGAATATAATTTTAAAGAATAGGAAACCCAAATAATCAAAAATAAAAGTTGAATAACTATCAAAGAACCTCATCTGCTGGGAGGGAACTCCAGAGAAGGGAGAGTGAGGGGCTCCTGATGGGACCTGGTCCCAAAGTACTCAGGGCTTGACCAGCATCTGTTCCCTCCCCACTAACCTAGATTTTTCTATCACTGGGTGTTTGTACCAGAAAGAGGGGTTTCTAGCACCTACCTCCCCATGCTCCCAGCACCAGGAGGCAGATTTTTCTGTAGGAGAGAACTCAGCCCTCAGTTGATGATATAATTCAGGACAGAGAGCAACACATGAGGTCTGTCTGGAAAAAGTCTAGCCTTTGTTAATATAATGAGAATGGCTTATGTGACATTACTGTAACCTGGAAGCCGGGGAGAGTGGACTGGAACGTGCATGTGTGAACAATGATGACATCACTGTACTAGTCAGTGGGGGTGGTAGATGCTGATGAGTGAGCCATGTGTACTGTGTGGCCATCGCATTCAAAATGACTGAGCAAGTAGAGTAATAAATCTGCTTCAAATTTGGTGCTAAGCTTGGACATGTCTCCACAGAAACTATTCAGATTATTCAGAAGGCCTCAGCTATGGGTAACTAATGATTGGCAGCTTCCTCACAACAATGTGCATACTTGTGAATCACATCTCTGCAGTATTTGGGTGAAACATCAAATCATCCAGGTGACTCAGCCCCCCTACAGCCCAGATTTGGCGCCCTGAGACTTCTGGCTTTTTCCAAAACTAAAATCACCTTTGAAAAGAAAGACCACCAATGAGATTCAGTAAAATATGATGGGGCCCCTGATGACAGTTCCAACAAAGAATTTTGCAGTGTTTGAAATGTGGAAGAGACACTGGGAGAACTGTGTGAGGTCCCACGGTGCCTACTTTGAAGGGAACTGAGGTGTCATTGTTCTATGTACAATATTTCTTGTACCTTCTTCAATAAATGTCTCTCTCTTTCATATTACATGGCTGGATACATTCTGGGCAGACCTTCGTATATGTATTGGAAGGTTATAGTTACCTATGTGGACTTTCAAATTTCAAAGACTTAAAAAATAAACTCTAAAATTGTTCTACATATGTTGACTCTGAGATTCAGAAGAACCCAAGATCCGGAACTCTGAACATAGACTCATTCCAAAATAATAAGAAACCAAGATGACTCAGAAGATGGGGTCCTGCTCTCTGTAGAGCTGCGGCATTCTCTGGGCATTGAGTGCGTCCCTGATGACAGCTTCTTTACTTGTCATTTGTCTCTTTCTCAAAAAATAAGGCAAAAGCTGCAAAAAAGGCTTTTGGTTTCTGTTTTTGTTATTGTTTGCAAGCCAGCTCAATAGTGATTTACCATATTTTATTTGCTGTTTGGAGATGCTGCAGCTTCTATAAAACATTGTCTCCATTTTTCTTCAATTGTTGTCTAATACTAGGAAATAATGCACCTACCCAAGCCTGCATTTTCATCACATTAGGAATTATGTCCTAGAAGACTGTTCCCTGAAGAAGGAGGCAAGGATGGCAAGTAGGTGGAATGTACGAAGAAACATGTTCAAGTGTGTTTCACCCACACAAATGGGAGTGGAACAAATGCTCTCTAGCAGAGAGCCAGCTAGCATAGTTTTATCCTGATCCACATTATCGCCATGCTTCCAAGTTTCAGAAGTGAGAAAATAGCGTGTGTAGTATTTTTAATATGGATCATGTAACTTAAGGTTATTTTTAATTTCAATGATGATATCTGGCCCAGGGACTTTAGACACCAATATTATCAAATGACTTTCTTTCTTCTTTAGTTTCTATATTTAGCTTCCATCATAAGTAACCTGGGGATAAATATAGGAACAGACAGTCTAAGTAATTATGCATAGATTTCACTCTGTATGAGCATTAGAGAAAGCCGTTGTCACCTTTCTGAATATCATGGGACAACAATAATTTCACAGGACCTCTACCAGGATTATTTAAAAAGAATGATCATAATATGCTGCTTTTGCTTTCCTGAGCTTAGCTTGTATCCTGTGATGACCAGGATCATTCTATATCTATCATGATTACATTTTTGATGTTAGGTGTTTTAATTGGTCTATGTGTCTGATTTTCCTATCCTTAGCTAAAAAATATAGCTATTTGCACCTTCAGCTGGAACCACAAGGGTACACAGTTCTCTTGCATATAAGGAGTTTCCAAAGCCCTTCCCCTCTTATCTTTGAGAAGGAATACTGGCTCTCTAGTATAAGATCACTTCTGGAATCAGTGCAAAATAGTTGTAATCAGAGGGACTATATGGACCAGAGAGAGAGAGGAATTTGGTTTTTCTCTCATTATTCTTCATGAATTTCATTAGCCTGGCTAAGCAGGCTAATAGAGTCATTTATCAGGCTACTTCTTTCCAAATGAAATATGATCGATTTGTAAGTAAGGGAGAAGTGGACCTTCTGGAGCGAAGTTAGGCTTCACCCTGCAACACCCCATCTCCTTCCTCTTCCTAGGTTGTTTTTCACAATCTCAAGATCCTTGGCCACTGAAAAACCTGAACGCTTTGAAAAACTGTTTGGAAATTTTTGCTCTAATTAGGTAATAGTATAATATGTTTGTAGTCTCAAGAGCTTCATTCTGTGAAAATTTTAGACAGAGGGAACCTCCAGGGAAGTTTGACCTGAGAGGTGCCAACAATTTCCTGCCTTGTGGGGTCCTGCTAGGTACCTGCCTTCCCATCACCATTTGTCATTTTCACCTTGGAATTGCTTCTTTGGGTTAAGGCACTATTACTACAATGGCACCCCGTTAGAAAAATCATCATAAAATTTATCTGAAAGTATTATCATATTCCATTGGAATCCATCATTAAATGCCAACTGGGAGTTTTTCTGTGATGATATAGAGATGGGATAAACCAGTTCCATTAGCAAAGCTGATTGTAGGTGAGAGGCCCTGCTTAATTATGACTTTGCGAGGTCAGACATTGAACACGGAGATGCTGATATGGAGAGAGGCCTGGGGAAAGAGCTGAGACAGGATGTCCAACACAGCAGGCTCTGTAACTCTGATCAGTCATTCCATGCAACCATGTGGTAAAGGGAGAAGTGGGCATTTCTACTAGTGAAGAAATGGAGGAAAATTGCCTTAAAGAAAGAAAGATGGTGGCATGTAGACAGGGTTGGACTATGTTATGCCTTTGTGATGACTGGCCGATTGTCATTTCCAAGTGCAAAATGGGATGCACGGAACATGAGTGAACTGATTTGTCACTGGTGCCTGAATTGTGCAGGGCTGTGTGTGGAATGTGGGCAAATGGAAATGAGAAAAAGTTCTCCTCAATACGCAGAAGGAGGTTAGATGACATGACAGATAGTTAATCAAACATTGCAAGCTACAAACTTATTAGATTTGGGGTAAGAGCACTTCCTTTGAATTCTGTTTTAATATTCTATCTCTATTCCTTAAAACACTTATCAAATTTGTTTGCTTGTGTTTGCCTTTATTGATTACAAATGTTCCCAAATGTCAGACCATGGAAAATGGCAGCAAACTATCAATTCCTCATGTGAACAAGCACCACATTTATTCCAAAAGATTGTGAAGACTAGGAAAAAAAGGACTCACCATGCAGATGATTTAAATCATGTAGTTTAAAAAGATGGAGAGAAACAGACTTTGGTTAGGGTGCAAGCTGCTTGGATTTGAATTTAATTTAAAGATGGACAGTTTTCCTACAATGTTGGCATTTTGTCTTCCTGCAGCCAGAATAGATTCCATCCAGATGCTTCATGTTTTTTTGCCCTGAGAGCAAACATTTACATGGGAACTTAGCTGTAGGAGCTGAACAAGGCAACCTTATAAATTCTAAATTTGGGTGATTGCATCATTGAAGTCCTAAACATACTAATAGTCAAACCCAGCTTTCATTTTTATTGAGCTTTCGCAACTAATTCCCACTGATCAAAGACAATTTAATCTCTCCTTCCCATCCCTCCACCCTGAGTTTTTTCCTTTGGCAAACAAATAGTATTCTGTAAGGATGGCATGGGAATCCCTTTTCTTTTCAAAAGACACACACTCTACTGTAGCAAGGGGAAAGCAGAACGGGGAAAGTCAATTCAGTTAGGGAATTCATTAAGTGGCTGAATTCATTAAATGCTGCAAGGAGATAATTTAGACCTTTTTTTGTTAATACACTAATTTGCAACTGTATAATTATCAGGGTTTGCTTTAGTCTGAGACAAAATTTCAAATTTGTACTTAAGTGAAAATTATCTACCACTTACACTGACAAAAATATGAACTTCTTAGTCATGGTTATTGGTAAGATGTGGACCTTTAGAATCCCCAGTTTGCTTTTTCCTAATTAGGTTTTGCAGGCTGGGTGGCAGGCAGAGAAGGGCGATGAATCGCAGAGTGAATGGAGATGGTGCCTCTGTAAAGCATGCGACTTCAGTAGAAGATGACACTAGAGGCTGGAACTAAGAAGCTCAACTTATTCCTGAGGATCTCAGGTCTTTCATTTCTTGAGCTGGAAAGCCATGAAGACACTGTCATCACAGTGAGATCAAGGGAAGATCTTTATTTTTGAGGATCCAGAATGTATGCTAGTTGGGAGGCCCTCTTTAAAAAGAATAACATTAATACTATAAATTCTAAGTTGTTACGAGGCACTGCAATGGGCAACTGCAGTTAAAGGGCCCCAAAGTTTAAGCCTTATTAACATCACGGTACATCACCTCTGAGTGTGCTAATGCCATTGGGGGCAGGAATGAGGACTGTCATGGCTGCTCTGATAATCCATAGAATAGCTGCCATTTGTGTGGGTGGGACTACCTTTCAGAGGCAGGTGGTAATGTCATCTCTAGAACCTGAGATAGCAGAAACAGGAGAAGGCTGTCTACTGACAACAGAAGGTTAACTGGAATTTTCAGGTGTTGCTCCATGGTGAGCCTCCCCTGATAAGGCAACCTCTGTTTTGCCAACATGATTAATCCTAGGTGGAAACAGGTATATGTTTGAACTATGGTGTTTCAGAGAGTCATAGGCTATACCATGCAGTTTTCACAGCTGCGTAGGAGTATCTTCCCCCTTATTTCATAGATGCTGACTTGGTCAGCATTACAGAGACAATGAGGGGATGTGGTCGTAAGCTCAGATGTGCCTAGCCCTGAAGTTCCCACTGAAGAGTACTTAGGGGCCATGGCCTGGGCGAGTTCCTGGAGGTGGTTTGAGCTCTCTGAACGGTTGCACTGGCAAGCTGTTCAGCCAGCCCAAGAGATGCCTCCCGCATCTTGGGAAGGTGAACGAGACTCACGTCCACCCTGGAGAGTTGTGCTCTCCCTTCTGGTTGGACAGCTGGTCTCTAGAATAAAATTACTTACTCTGCTTTGGCCTTAGCAAAGTCCTGACCCAAGGAGACGTCAGTTTCATAAGAACTAATTTTGTATTCCTTTGGGTATTAAATGACCATAAAGTGGATACATTCACTTTCCTGTAGAGACGTATTTGAGAGGATAGCCTCATTTTGATTCTGCTTACAAAGAGTTCATTTTGGGGATTTCCAAACAGGCCAGAATCTCTGAGTAATAATTATAAGTTCTGGGCCTCACCGATATGGGTATAGTGTGGGGAGAAGGAACAGTATTGCTAAGAAGAGAGACAAAACATTCTAACTCAGAATATGACTTCTTTACAAAGAAATCCTTCTTTTCCTTAGTTGCTGTACTGTCTCTTCAACCCTCAACTTCTTTCAGTGTCACACACACACACATACACACATATCCACATGCACACACACTCCCCATCGATAGTAATAAAAAAGTTAACGAGGATCCAATAGTATTGGGATGGTTATGTTTCTTAAAATCCTCCTCAAAATTTTGGGCAAGAATTTCATTCTCTTTCTCACAGATTAATCCCTCCCAATTTAGTATTTAGACATGAAATCTATGGAAGCCAGTATGTGACTGTTATGCTCTGGATCCACAGTTTCGTTTCGGCAGCCGTCCGTCTCGAGAGACGATGGTGTAGCTTCTTAAGAGTCTATCTGCACCGCCGAGAATGGCTGTGCAGTCCGACTCGGGAGTGACACGGTATCTGTCTCCTCCCGTGTTGAATCGACATCTTACGATGACGCTGGAGTGTCCTCTCCAGTGAAGCTGAAGCTACAGAGCCTGGGCAGGGTGATATGGAGGGTCTGCTGTTGCCCATGCAGCAGACCCCCCCTCTCTTCGCAGCTGAAGGGTCCAAGGGAAAGACGGAGTCAATACAGCTTGGCTTCAGGTGCGCCGCAGGAGTTGCCGGTGTTGACTACAACGTCAAACCGCCTTAGGGACTCCGGCTCCGGATTTTCTGTCGGGGTTTACTCCCTTAGCCTTTCCCCTGAAGAGGTATGCCGCAAGGCAGCGGAGGTTTTTTGGAGTCAGAGTTTTCCTTCTCTGGGATCCACAGTGACTGAATACATATTTCTTTTCTGAAACCATTAAGAACTATTGTTACTTTCCCCAAAGGCGGGACATTTCTAAAGGCAATTATGTGGAGGCCTTTGATGGGAAGGCTCATGGAAAGGGAGCAGCTCCGGCTCCCTCAAAGCTTTTCAGCCTGGTAATCAAACCAGACTTGCTCCCACTCTTCTGACTGCCCCGAGAAGCTTGGAAACAATAACTGCGCTGGTGCAGGCTCAGAATATATTGAAATAGGCCCGTCAAGTGTCAGTTGATACAGGAGGCGGTGGACTGTGTGCTGACATCATGTAATCAAAAGGAAAAAATTACACCACGTGTCTTGCCTGGGAAAAATCGAGTGTGGCTTACTTAGCAAGTTGTATTTCAATTTCCCAGGACAGAGCCGCAATTCTTCTATTTATTCATGGAGCACCTACTTAACTATGTGGTGGTGGTTCACAAATAATCAAAGTGTGGGGATGTCTGGGGTGTTTTTAAAGACATCAGCTCTGGTAGATCAGATAAAATCCAACCCATCTCAGCAGGTACGAACTTGTTTAAGAAAGCCAGCTGTCAACAGGAAAGAGATACTCTGAAGGCTCACCAAGTTAATCATTCTTTTGGCAGGGCCTGAGAAATTCACTGCCTGATTTTTGTCTTTTTTAGTGACACGCTGGGCAAATGCAGAAAGGCAGCGCCTTCCATCAATTGGAAATCAATTACAAAGCTTGACTCGAGTGTTTGTTTTTTAAATTACCCAAATAGATTGAGATTCAGGGAATGGCAGAAACCTTAAGATCCTCACTAAAGGAGCCCGCAGAGTAAGAAACAAGGAAAGAGGAGTTTGGGGCAGATATGGAGGCCTGGGGAAACCTGGGTTATCTCCTCTCAGACTGTAAGTTGAACAGGGTCCCCTCCTGACCTGCCTCCCTGAAGACATTCATCTTCTGATGGATGCCACTGAGTTTTCTTCTCACCAGCTATCTGGCAGGGTCACAGACAAAACTATTATGGAAATTCCATCATCCTTTGCCCTGCCCTGGAACTTCCAGCCTCTCCTGGGGAAATACCTTTCCTGAAATACTATTAATGGCAGATATGTGATGCAAATGCATACTCCATAGGATGGTGTTGATATATTTTTTCCTAACCAGATTTTCCATTCCTTGAAATTCACAAGGCATTTGTTCTGTAAGACCTCGATATTATCAGCTTGGTGTTAGATTGTCCAAGGGTCAGCATTTTCCTGGAAGGAATTCTGAAAGCATACCCCCTTTGTCAGCACAAAAGGTTATTTTTATACTGCAGATAGATTTTATAAATGGCTTAATTTTATGAAATATAGTGTATCTACCAAAAATAGGTAAGACAATGTCATAGATATTTTCTTAGTTAATCCAGGAAGATGAAATAGAGTCATAATAAATGTACCAATCAAGGGCTATTTTGCATTTTGTCTTAGTCAGTGATGGAGGAAGTTGGTGAAAGGGGCCAGAAGATGATATAATTTTGACTACTAATCTGCTCTGTTAGTGAAAATCAGGTCCTTCTTAAGCATGATATTTCTTCAATTTGCAGGGTGTTGTTTAGTAAGTAATTCAGGTTGGCAGGCTTTTCATCGAAGAAGAGAACTAGACCAAAGTCACAGCCAAACACAGCAACCAGACAGGATACCTCTCAGTACACAGTGTTCATACAGAAAGCTGAATTCAACAGAATGTTTTATTAGTTTAAAGGGAAGATGCAAGAAACAATGAGGAACAAGGTAGATATATTATGGCTCAAAAAGTTTGCATAAAAAATGTTAAATAGAAACATTTAATGGGATGCAGTAATAATGTGGCATGTATGGACATGTACCCTGAGGTCAGAGTACTTGATTTAAAATCTAAATCCTGTCACTTTCTAGCTGCCTGACATTGGTGATTAGTTATTATCTAAGCCTTGATTTTATTAGCTATCAACTGGGGTATTAATCACAAATCACATAAGAGATGTTACCTGTAGGGCTCCATGTCAGGAGTTAGCACAGTGCCTGACACACAGTAAGAACTCAGTAAGTGTGAGTTGCTGCTGCTATTTTACAATTAGTTGTAGGACCGCTACTACTGTGGGGCTTTGCGGAGCCTTCAATCTGCTCATGAGTGCTATGAGTTTGTAGAAGAGACCTGAATAGTTCAGCCTGTCCAAGATTTACTTAACCATTGACTCTGTTTTTCATAGAACATCTGGCTGGATTCATGTTTTCTGGCATACCCCTTAGAAAATATTGTGACAGACATACCCCCCAGAGATCCTGGCTCATATTCTTTAACATTTGATAGAGAAATCTCTCTCACTGCTTCCTACTTACTGAAACTCTATGTATTCTATCCTGCTCAACTCCAGTTCCTTCTCCAAGAGCCAATCCAGATGGTCCCAGCCAGTACTCATTTCTTTCTCTCCATTCATTTTCCCCATGTCACTTGCATTGTCTTGTCACTTGGACTTTTTGTCTTGGTGTCATCAGTGTTTTGATGGATCTCTTGCCTCACTTAACTGTCTTCTTTGATTTTATTTTACATAGTAAGTCTTCAGCTTAGAAACCCTTCATTAGATGCAATGTGCTCCCTCAGGACCTAATAGAGTATGGGTTCATTCAATCAGCGGTTGAAGCCTTGAATTGGAACTTGACTTTCCCTGTAGGTAAGTGTGAAGCCTCACTCATCACCCTCCCCAAATTCCTCCAGAGTCAATGTTGTTATTCTCTAGTCCATTATGGGAGCTATTTTTTCTTCTGATGACTTTTCTAATCAATAGGAGAGTATTTACTATACAACAACCTGGAACTGCTGAGAAAAAAAATATCTTTTTTCATTGCATTTATATTCTCTGGAGTCAATATTTCATTCTGTTTTTTTTTGGTAATGTACTCTTCCCTTTCTTTAAACTATTTTATTATTTTATTTTTATTACCTAGTGAGGCTTTGGTTTAACCATATTTTATTGACCACCATTTGATCCACTGTACCAAAAATTGTGCCTGTTGGTGGAGAGCTGGTTGCACAATGAGATGTAATGTAGTTCACTGACATGCTCTGAAGTCTCTTGCCTTAAGATAACCTGATTTTAGTTCCATCGTTTACTAGCTGTGTGACCTGGAGAAAGTTAATTAACCTTTCTCTGCTGCAGTTTCCCAGGTATAAAATGAGCTATTTCAGAGGGCTGTTGTCAATATTAAATAAGACAATAAAAGCATATCCGTTAGTACAGTGCTTTGCATCCAACAAGGCTCATAGATATTGTCCAGAATTAATACACATTCTCTGCTTTCTTGAATCTCTCCACCTGGAGCAGAAGCAGAGGGGGCTTTCTGAAGGAGGATGGATTTGAGCAGGAACTGCAGATACATAAAGGAGAGTCGGAATGACTGCGTCTCCAGGGGGCAGAGTGAGAAATGTGGTTGGCATAATAATGGAGGGCTTTGGATTCCAAATTTTAGAATTTTATAGGCAAAGGGGAGTCACTGAACGTTTTAGACAAACTAGTAATATGTTCAGCTCTGTGTTTCAGAAGCTGACTTCAAGAATAGTAAGGAGGTGGAATTGGAGCAGAGACACAATTGAAGCAGAGAGACCAATTAAGAGATTAAGTTCTGCTATTCATTTTCTTTCTGTTTCTATTTCTACTGCTCCAGTCCCTTTTTACATAATAGGAATAAGTTTTAAACGCAACTTTCATTGGTAATCCTTGATGAGACTCTACTTGGACTTTTTAATTTATCTCTTATCTCTCTAGGCCTGTTTGGTTTACTGGACCCTCAAGGAATGTATTCAGAAACAAAATAGTTCATATACTTTATGTTTTATTTAGAAGCCTCCACTCCCATAGCTTCTGACCACTGCTGTAACATGGCTTCAGGTAATCACCATCTCTTTTTCTTCTAGTTTGTGCTTTGTTTTCTCCTTTCAGTGCCCAGTGCAAGGGTGAGTGCTATACATAAGTCCTCACTTCATGTCTTCAAGCAAAACAACATATACCAATACCAATTTTACCCCAGGCTAAAGAATATAAACAAGAGTTAAATTCCTACATCATCCACATCCTAATGAAATGATTGAATAAAAATGATGTTATTCAGAGAACCTGCTGTATTTATAGTCAAAAGAGGAAAAAATTTGTAATAAGAGAGATTTAGATAGCTATCAACCTCTTGATTACAATAGATGCAAAACAGAGCAGGTGTTCTGCTCTGGAATTATCTGAAACAATAAACTTATTTATGCCTGATGCAATTGCAGGGGGTAAACTTTCAATTCTGTTAGAGGCGCAGTAGTGTCTACTGATGACCTTTCATCTGCTTGTCAGCACCTTCCCATTAAACCCTCGGTCTGCTTAAAATAGAGCACCAATACCTCTGGGCATCCCATTTTTGAAAAACAAACTAAAGCATCAGATAAACCGTGAGGAGCTGGGCTTTATCTAATGCTACACACTTTTTCTAGAATTGATTCACTTTTTTTTTTTGCCAACGCAATATGTCCATGAAATAGCCTAGCTGCGGCTACAAGAACAATTATTATTCCACCTGAGGTGACTCGTATAGTCTCAAGGCTGTGCAAACATCCATTTATACTCAGATGGATAGAGGATAAAGCAGACATGAGTTGGCATTTTTGGTAGACATTGATGGTCAGTCATGCCACATTGTGACAGCCGGAGCACTGCCCTGTGGCCTGATGGGAGAACACGCTTCCATATTTTCCACAGACAGGTATGCATAAGACTCTGCTAAATTTTGTCCCAAGACAAATGCTGTAAAGGTCCAAAGGCATTCAAATCTGAATTGTTCAAATTTTCAAACTGACAGACCTGAAGTCTGTAAGCAGACAGGGAAGTCCTTATGGAAACTTCAATTCCCTGTACTGTGGCTTTCCCTAGAGTCCAATGTCAAGCTGCAATTCAGCGTAATTCAAGATATACATAATTGCACCTCATCCTGAAGAGATGATTTTCTGAGAGCTTCAAAATGAGGAATTGTGCCTATTTCTTTACTGGTTTCATTGAAGCAAAGTTGACTTAAATAAATTCACATGCATATATACTGCAGTGATTGATTTATCCAAAACAAAATGACTATTGACAGTTGATATTAATTACATTAGTAATGTTATTACCTGAAAGTGGAAACATCACGTCAGTAGCCATTTTGTAATTTCTATATAAAATTCCAGTTTATGTTTGGCCTAATAGAACAAAATTCTGAACTAGGTGTGTTTGTATTGCACAGTTTATACATTAGTTCCAATGATTCATGAGGTCAACTCAGGCAAATGTAAAAGACCCCTTAGTGGCATCATAATACACTTCCTAACAGGGAAATAAGTATTAACATCTGAAGTCATGAGAACAGAGACATCTATATTTTAAAAAAGTTGATACAGGAAATTTCAATCCTATCATAAAAATGAGTTGCAACAAAATAACACTGTGTTGTTTTCCAGTCACTGAAAGATATCTATGTGAGAAAACTGGATTAACTACTATAAACATTAAAGATAAAGGTGGGTCCTGGGTTCAATTAAAATGTTTATTTTGTTTATTAGTCAAACTGAACACTTCAGTGAATACAAAAATAGCATAAATGTTTGACAGAATTTCATTTTACTCAGAATTATCAATCTCGTAGGCGTATACTTTTATATACCAACCATAAAAGTGTTATGTTTTGTATATACAGGTATAAGAGGTAAGAACAAAATTATGTCAAATTAAGTCTTTGACTTTAATTTCAGTGAGTCACACAAATCTCCCTTTATTAGCAAAATGGAGAATTTTCTGAATAAACTAGTTTCATCCCAGGTTGATCATTTAGACCAGCAAATACTTACTCTGTTCAAACCTCTTAGTTCCTAGATTATTTGGAGCTTTGATACTGACCTTGGGTCTTGGGAAGGGGTAGTCCTCCCACTACAGTGGAAAATAAACTAAGTCAGTTGCTTCAGATTCAGGTCTTCTTGAATAATTCAAAGGTCTTCTGGGTGCTTAAGGAACTCCCAGAGTATTCTCCCAAGTGTCTAAGGGAGTTCTGGTGACTGAGTGAGAGCCATGGGAACCTACAGCCCAGTGCTACTGGGAATGACCCCAGAAAAAGATCCATTTTTTTTCTTTTTACCAACCTGAACCTAAGCAACCTGCTCTCTATGTTTAGCATTGAAAGTTGACCAAATTAGAATGTTATTACTAGCAATGAAAACAGTTTTCTTTTTTTAAACAGCATTGTGCACTTCAGCTTTTGCCAAGAATTCGCTACTGAAGTGGAATTAACCTCTTCTTTCCCATAATCCAAGTGTACTTTGTTTCTACCACCATGCAATCGTTAATTTAGAAATACTAATTTGACCATATAATTCTTAATCAAACCTTCAATATTTCTTGGCTTGTTACTTAAGACACTGTATTCCATATTCCTTGGCTTATTATTTAAATACACTTTTCTGTTCATTTTCCCCAACACACTTTATTTCTTAGCCACATTGAGTTATTTCCTGTTTCTGACCTTGAAATTATATTATAGCTTTATTTGAGCTGTTTCCTCTGCTTGGCACGCTCTTCTGCTATTGTCCATCTTGTCACTGATACTCATCTTTCAAAGTGTATCACAAATGTTAGCCACTCCCACATATGCTTTCTCAACTTCATGAAAGCAAATTAATAAAATTCCTAGCTTTGTTTCTTTAGTACTTTATATTTCTTATGTTGTAGAACTTACCATATTATAACTAGTGAGATGGAAGAGTTTATTGTTTCCTGTGCTAAAGCTTGTATTCTTTGAAAGCTGAAAACATATCCCAGGGTTGGAGCAGATGTAGGATCTAAGAGATCAGGATGTTTGATAATTTGTCCATGCTCATTGGTCATGAAAGTAGTCAGGGTAGAGGAAGACTAGGACTAGGGGCTAAAGTCCTCATTGAATGAGGGGGAGAGTAACCAGGATGTTGGTAGATGACCACAACAATTAGAGAACAAGGTGATATATTTGCATGATGTGAGCCCCAAGAGTTCAGGGGTTTTGGCACATGGTGGGGCGTAGTGCTGCACTAGAAGATGCAACGAGAATTATAGAGGATGCTCTGTCACATGAGAGAAATGTAAAAGCGTCCTTCCTGTGAGCAGCCTTCAAAGAAGTAGTCAGAAGACAATTGAGCTTAGGTTAACACAAGAGGTGAGCAGAGTAGTCTGAGGAAGGATGGAGACTAGAGAGAATTCTCAAATTGACCAAGGGATAGTGGAAGGGTTTCAGAGGGAAGGGAAAGGAGAGGGAGTGAGTCGAATTAAGCACGCAGAGCAGGATGCAGATACACTGGGTGAGAAGGTGGAATAGGAATGGTAGTCATGAGAATGGTGGCGTCAGGCATAGTGTGTTGAAATTGATGATCTCTGCTATGTGCCTGGACAACTGGACCCAATGGTCTCAAATGTTTCTCTCTATGATGCTGTGGCTCAGAGAACTGGGACACTCTGAGACTTCTTGGAGTGTTGAAGGCTCATGTGAACTAGGACTTAATCTTAACTCTGTCTCAGGGTGTGTACAATTGTAGCAAGTAGGTTTTCCCAACTAGACCTCTATTTCTTTGCATATAATACAAGGACATTAAATTTGATAATTTGGAGGATTGTTTCTAGATATTACTCTATGAAAAGTTTTTTTTATCTTTCAGTGAGTTCAGGCAATTTATATTTCTTGAGATTTTGCTAATCTAAAGAGAACTACTTTCTAAAAACTAAAAGAACACTATAGTATTTTATACCTTCATGCAGGAAGAATTTATTGAGCACTTACTCTGGGTCTCTTATGGATTATAGAAGTAATGAAAAAAATTCTTTGCTCTTTCCTATCCTTCAAACTATTGGGAGAGGTGACGTATATGCTCAGGAGTAAATGGCATCTGTTGAATTCATGTGCCATCATGCAAACTTTTAAACTGAGACTTCCTTCTGCACCCCCAGGCCACTACCTTAATATTTACCATTTTTTGATTTGGTCCCCAATCTCTTATAGGGTCTACTTAGGCAGTTTATGTCCTTATGTCTCAAGTTCTTGAAGATTTTAATGTCTTGGCCTCAAGCTAATACCACTTTGTCTTTCCATGAAAAAGTACAGAAACAAGAAGTGAAAAGCTTTTATTGGTCCCTCTTCACAGGAAGGAAAGAAACATCTATGTAGCTTAGAGTTGACTGGTCCTAGAAATTGTTGTCTATACGAGCAGGCACCTTCTTGCTGTGCAATCATAGCAGAGAAGACCTACAAAGGTCCGGAGACTTTTGTTTTTAGGTTTTGCTCAGACATTAATTCATTGCATGACCTATAAACAGTCACTCTTGTCACTGTGCCTTCCTCTTTGGGAAAATGAGAGGTATGAGAGGTTTCAATTAGAGGATCAATATTTCGTTCCAACTTGAACATCTGTGGTTCCAAAAATCCACTTTTGAAGTGCCGTGATCCATAGAAAAGCACTGATTAGGTCTCTGAATGGTGTGTTTTGAGGACCACCGATACATTGGATCCTTCTATTCACGTTTTAAATTGCATTTATTAACTGTAAAATACTGTTCAAATATTTTTCAGAATTAGTCTGGTTCCTATGCCTAGACATAAGTGTCTAGAAATGGAGAGATATGAGAAAGAGGGCCAGATACAGAATTTAACACTAGCAATAATTTATGTGTAAGCTTGTTTTGTTTTGTTGAAAGCACATCCTTAAGTTCCTGGAAACCTGAGAAGGAAAGTATTATATGTGTTTCAGAACCAGCTGTGGATGCATGCAGGACCAGTGGGCTATGAGGAAGTATGTGTCAGCATTTGTTATCCAGAAGTTTCTAGTCCTTGGAGTGCTCTCCATCACCTGGTGGTTTGCTGTGTCCCTTAGGCCACCAATTGGTCATCGCTGATTAGGAAAACACTGCCAGTGAATGAGGTTGTCTATTTGGGTCACAGAGAAAGAGGCTGTGTCACAATCTGGCTATTTTTAATGAATGGTAATTTTTATGTATCTACTTTGTAATTTCAGCTGCTCGTACAGTCACTTGTCTGGACAATTGTTTTTTGTGCGAATGTAGGGAAGTTATTTAATTGTTCAGAGCTCCCGTTCCTTTAGCTGCCAGCGTAAGCACATCAGTTTCACAGGGCTGTTGTGAGCATTTTCTGGATGGTGTTTGTAGAAACATTTTTAACTGTTAAACACAACGGCCATGTTGGTTTGCAATCTCTGAAGAAGTTTTCTGGGTGAAATCTGAAACCAGTCCTTGTAAACTGAGGGCAGGGAAAGAACAAAGAAAGAAGCAGAGCACTCCAGGCTGGTGCCAGGTTTAAAGAGCAAGGAGATTTATTTAAGAGGTTAATCTTGGTGGCCACAAGATGAGTAGTGTTTTGGACCCACCCACCAAATCTTAAAAATTTATACATAGGACTTAACTGAGGTTAATCATGAGTCTAAGTCAGATGGTCTCATCACCAAGTTACCATCTCAGGGCTGTGGCCTTGGGCACATTCAAGCCCAGGGAAGGCAAGCTGATGGCACATTTCAAGAACAGGGGAGGTAGCGCATGTGGATTATTATATCCAGTTGGAAATGTAAAGGCCAATAAAGTGATTTTTCTCCTTTAACCCCCCTGAAAACAATCATTTTCTGTATAGCAGAATTTTTTGTCACCATTGTCTGGTGGAGTGCAATTGACTCCACCTACTTCTAGTAAATTTGCCAGTTTGGTAGCTTTGGATCAGATTGGCCATAGTTTCTGTAAATCTATTCTGAGCAGGACTTTGTTAGTTTTGGAACGCCAGATCATTCATTGATGTTTGCAGCTGCCAAGACTTTACCACAATTGAAGAAATAACCATGAACTTCAGACTTATACCTGAATTCCTTTACATTTGTTCGTTTAAATCTGATCCTCAATATATTTGTTTTACTCATTATGCCACCTAATTTGCCTAAAATAAATCACGACCCAGTCAGCACTCAATTCCTGGGGTAATTGGAGTTTCTGGTGTCAGCAGTAGCATTCACATGTATTCCATCATGAGTGGCTGCAGTGTGTGTGTGTGTGTGTGTTTGGAGATATTTTTAGTTCACCCGTATGTGAATGGATATAAAATTCTGTGATCTAATCGGGATAAAAGGCTATCTATTTTTTTATATATCAGTTTTAACTGAAGAAAACAGGAAAAGAAATAAGTTGGATGAATATATTTCAATTTATCACCACAAAAATATACAGGATGTCCACCAAAATGTATACACACTTTGAATAATTATAAAGTCAGTGTTTATTAAAATACATTTCATTTTCAAAATGGAATAGAATCTACAGACATTATTTAATTGTTTTGTCAATGCCCGTTTTCAAACCGACGTCCGTTCTGGTCCAGGGACTGCTGACAACAGGAAGCAATGGAATTATAAACATCATGAAACATTTCGTTTGGTACTTGTGTGCATTCTTGTTCCATGGCTGCTCTCTAGTCAGTGACTGTTGCGGGTTTCATAGTGTAGACTCTGTCTTTTAAGTATCCCCATAAAAAAAATCTAGTGGTGTGAGGTCTGGTGAACGCGCAGGGTGTTCTACGAAACCCCTTCACCCAATCCACCTTTTGGCAAGATCTCATCAAGGTAGGGTCTAACATCGTGATGGTAGTGTGGGGGTGCCCCATCTTGCTGTTTCGTGATATTTGCAAATCCATTGCTTTGCATTGTCAGCAGTTGCCTGGACCAGAACGGATGTCAGTTTGAAAACAGGCGTTGACAAAACAATTAAATCATGTCTGTAGATTCTATTCCATTTTGAAAATGAAGTGTATTTTAATAAACACTGACTTTATAATTATTTAAACTGTGTATACATTTTTTTGGGACACCCTGTATATAGTCTCTTTAGAAACTAACCTGAGATTTTGATACAACAATCTCAGGGGACAAGTACGCATATGGATATAGCCTTAGATAAATTAATACCTATTTTGACTTTTATTAATTAATGATTCATTATGAGAGCAAGGAAAAAAACACATATAAGACAGAAGATGAGTTTGATTGTGTTGACTTAATAGTCAGCAATGGTACCCTGTTTGCAGAAAGTCTATGCAGTATTTTGTTGTGAATAGTGGTTGGGAAACAAAGATAAAGATTCAGGTGAGTAAAACTTTCATTTACTCAATACAGTTGTTATGGTGAATGTTAGGGAGCTCTTTTCTTTAGGGTTCTGAACAGAGGGGGCTTCAGAGAAAGAAAGTTGGGTAAGGGGAACCCAATTACTCTCTGCAGGATCTATACTTTGGGATCTGAGTCTACGTATACCTAAGGCCTCTGCTCACTCACCCATTCAGTCACCTGCAGAAACATTTTGAGGCTGGCTCACAATTCTGTACCCTAATTCCTATGTGTGGGTCCCTACCTTGCACCATCAAGCAATTCCCAGACACCAGCTGAGTGTTTCAGGCCAGGGAACAGTCAATGTGAAGGCCCTGAATAACCTCTACATGATCCAGGACTACAGGTTGGTTTTCCAGATGTGTAAAAATAATCTTTACCTTCTAACCCCCAAACCTAGGCAAATTCTAACAACTCCTATGGTTTGAACCCAGTAAATCTGGGGTGGACACTGGAAATTTTTATTTCATAAAATTGGAGAACACTTTAGATTTCCCATGTACCTCTTTTTTTGGGAACTGCTCATCTAAATCAAAATAAGAATGCCCTCCAAATATGCTAAAAGTCGTTCAGCCTCTGCTCAAACGTTTGCAATGACAGGAACCTCTTAACTTTTGTAGTGAGTTCGCTCCATAAAATACGACACTTAAGTAATTTATTAATTTATTCAACAGATACTGTGTAGCCTTCCTACTGTGTTAGGTACTAGGGATGCAAGAACACATGTTCAGAGCCTTTATTGATTTTAATTTCTAATTGTAAAATGCATATATTTTTACTTTAGACATATTAGAACACAACAGTAAGGAAAAACACTCATAAGGAAAAACTTGCTCTTTATCTTACCAGCAGCAATGCTAATATTTTTGCCTATTTCACTTCATTTCTCTTTCTGTGTGTATATTTCTCTATTCTTAAGAAAGAAAGCTTGAGATCTCTTTTCAACTAATAGGGTATTATAAATATTTGTTTCTACAAATTTTTTCCTACCATGTACTTTTTAAATAACACTTTGGAATTCTCTTTTACATGTTTCATATATATGCAGTGTCATATATAATGACTATTTAGGTTTTATTCCCAAATGTTTAGTACAAAAATACTGCAGTTAATCTTTTTATAAACTTTTTCCAGCTTTTCTAATTTCATAGGTAAATGTCTATAAGTGGAATTTCTGAAATAAAAGATATATGCTTTTAAGTCTTTTTGAATACATTGCCAAATTGCCTTTCCAGAAAGAATGATCCAATTTCCATTCCCATTTCAGTTGTATAAAAATATTCATGCTTTCACACCCTTGGCGATACTAGTATTTCATTCTTTTTATTAAAAAGCTATAATTACCAGAAAGTTCTCCCTTGCACTGAGCTCCGTTTTTCCTATTTGAATTTTCAACCTATTGATCTGACTTTTGTCTTCTTGAGCTTTGTGGAGTAAGTTCAATCCCCCTTCATTAAAATGGAATTTCAAATATTTGAAAATAATTATTATGTCCCCACTGGTCTCTGTCCCCAGTTATCTTTCTTTTCTCCAGTAATTACTCCTATAACCCACTTCCTAGAGACTCCACAGTTCTGGTCTCAGTGTTTTAGATAAGCCTCAGTCAATCAGTCTTTCTCTTAAAATAGGGTGGCAAGGATTAAATGAAGGACTGTCAGTGAAAGAACACTGCCTTCTTTATTTTAGACAGGATACTTCTAACTGGTGCACGATAAGTAGGCATTAGCTTTTCTTGGCAACTGTGCCTCATTGTTGGCTCTTAAATAAATATCACCCAAACCTCCAAAGCAGATTTATAAACAATCTCATGGTCATATCTAGCATCTTCTGCACTTCACAGGAGCAGTTGTTTTCCGAGACCCAAGTGTAGGACTTGAATAAAAATTAGCACAGTCATTAATTCTAGCTTGTCAAGTTCTTTTTGAAAACTGATTTTATCACCAGATGTGTATCTTATACAAACATGATAAGGATATCTCTTGGCTTGCAGTAATTAAGAAATTGACTAGATGATAACTGTTGTAGAGTCTTGCCACACCCTAGACTGTTATTGACCCATTAATCAACATGCTTTAGGTACAACGCCTAGTTTAGCTATGCTTCCTGCAGCTCATCATGTATGTGTGTGCATGTGTGTGTGTTCCTGTTGCTAAGGGTATAGAGGAAAACTTTGAAAAATAAAATACAAATAAAGTATTGTATTTTAAACTTATTGGAATCAACATAAATTCTATGCATGAGTCTGTAATTTTTTTTTTCATTTTCTTTATACCTTAGAAAATTACATATCTTTTTTAAAAAATCCACTGGGTGGGGCACTTATGCTAATAAAGTGTAACCGAGAATTATTTTTAAATTAACTTTTTATTTTGGAATAAGCATAAAATTTTTATAAAGTTTCAAAGATACACAGAGTATATCCAAACACTCTTCATCCCATTTTCCCTTGATGGAAACATCTTATATAACCATGGTGTATATGTCAAAACTAAAAATTAGCATTGTCTCATTATTAACCAACAATAATAGTGATTACATTACTATCAACTAAACTTCAGACATTATTTGAATTTCATCAGTTTTTCCACTGATGTCTTTTTTTCCATGCAAAGATGTAATCTATGTTTTTACACTGAATTTAGTCATCACTTCTTACTCTCTGATCTGTGACAGTTTCAAAGTCTTCCTTTATTTTTCATGTTCTCGACAGTTTTAAAGAGCACTTATTGAGAATTTTATAGAGTGGCCCTCAATTTGGGTTTACCTGACATTTTTCTCATGATCAGCTGAGTTGTGGGTTTATGGGAAAATGTTCCAGAGGTGAAATGCCCTCCTCACCATATCATATTATATCGTCATATCAAGGCTGCATGATATCGACATGACTTGTCACTGGGGATGTTAAGTTTAATCACTTGGTTAAGGAAGTGTTTGTCAGGCTTTTCCACAGTAGATGTACTTCCTCTTTCCTTGCTCAATTTTTTTGGAAGCAAGGCACAAAATTCATCCTACATTCAAAGGAAGGGAGAATTACAGTATTTTAATATAGTTCTTCTCTGCTGATCAAGTTTCCTCATTTTGGGCTCTAAGTGGTTCTACCACTAGAGGGTCCACATTTATTCTAACAGATTCCTACTCTTTTTCTGGACATTCTCCTCTTTCTCTTGTCTTGGGACCCGCTCCCTAAAACTTCCCAAGTTTCCTATATTGTTCTTCTCTTTTCTGCAGTATCAATATGATTTCAATTGTCTTCATCTAAAACCCAGCATAGCATATGATAGCTGCTTTATACTCTTTCCCTCGTTTCCCATATTTCAAGTTGAAAGATAAGGCATGCTGGGTTAACAAGCTATTCATGAAAGCAAAAGAAGCTAAATTTAGGCTTGATAGATAAAGAGTTAAAATAACTCATCACTGGTTAACAACTGATGGAATAGCTACTTGGTTGTGATGTAAGCATTTCAAGGAGTGTCAGGGAGACACGGAGATCCTTGGGGAAGGAAGCCCCCTCTTTGCTGATCTTGCATTTATCTCCAAACATATTGAATGGCACCACACACATACCCAATACATTTTTGCTGTTTATAAAGATACATTGATGCAGATTGATATACACACACACCAATTTCTGTATACCAAACATGCATCAAAAAATCAAAACACTAGAAAAATCAAAGCACTGCTTTTGCATCAGGACCTCCAGCATACGCAAATCATTCCGTTTCTATCTGTTACCATTGATGAACCTACAATGATGCGTCATAATTACCCAAAGTCCATAGTTTACTTAAGGGTTCACCCCTCGTGGTATACATTCTATAGGTTTGGACAAATGTATACTGACATGTAGCCATCATTAAAAATATGAATAAATGGCTCTATAACAACTAAATATGAAATTAAGATCATGGCCAAAGTTTTGTCTTTCTTTCCCTTGATATAGGATAACTCCAGACAGAAGGTGCTCCCTGATCTTGGTGTCCTGGCTTTGGGCATCCAGATCAAGGAAGAAGCCCTGACTCTTGAGTTCAGATTATGCAAATAACCTCAGCAGGGCTTAAATCTTTACCAATGTTGATTTTTATCTATGCATTAATTTGGGATTTTCCAAAAGACAAAATAATTAAACCGTACATCTTTACCAATAAGCTTCTTCACCATTGGTTAAATATAGTCATGAGTTATTTGTAGACATAGTTTTGATATTAACAACCAACAACTTTTCCACAAAGTAATTTAGTTAGTGAATTAAAAATACCATGTACAACTACACGTAGCTGATCCCAAAGAACTGCTGAGTTGCGTTGCTATGTATTAGCTTCATTATGCAAATGAGCATCTCAAGAGAGCAATCCCAAAGACTATTACCCTCTCTCACCTTTAATAACCTGAGATCTCTGGCTCCTGATGTGTGCAGATGAAAATATGTTCTGCCTGTGGGTAAAGGTGTTATTAATGCATAATTCTTTAGCCTCTTTCCCCCTGCACTGGAATTCTATTTTGGCAAATCTCTTGGGTTCGGTTGTCAAAGAGATAAAAGCCTGTGAGTACAGCAGTAGAATCTTGAGTGAATCTTGGTAAATTTAGAGAGCCAGGTTGCTGTTCTGGGCCTGCTATCTTTATCTGTGAGCAATACCATGTCTCCCCCACCCTTTTGTACAACTGATTGTGTGGCAAATGCTTTAACTGGCACTCTTTGTGTTCGAAACCTTTTAAGGGCGCCCCTTTGTTTCCATCTGTAGATGTGTCAAAATTGCCAGTTAGACTTCAGATGCAGTCTCTGGAGCAGCAACAGCTGACTTATAGGGAATGTTAGGCTCAGGCAGATAGTGGCTTTATCTGGAAGGAAGTCAGCTATGGCCCTTGGCAGGCTTAGAGAGAGTATTACAATTTGATGGCTAGAATGATCACTTCCAAAAATGAAATGCAATCTTACAGCCTTTTGAAGAGGTATTTGCTTGGTGTGGGTGTCTGTTGACACTGAGAAGGTGTGATAGTTCACAGGTCTGAAATAGTTACCACGGGTCTTCCTAGAAGTTAATCATCAGTAGTTTCAACCTTGGAAAAGCTTAAGAATGCTGCCAGTGTAAATGACAGTCAATCCTGATAGGCATGATTTTCCAGCTTTGCTGATACAGGAGTTAAATTCATTGGTGCCTTATAAAGAAAATAAATTTAAAAATGGTGTTTGTTCTCCATCCTTTCTTTCTGCCCCTCCACCCCACCCCAAGTTGTGCTAGGTGTTCCCTGTCCCAAGGAGGGCTTGAGGATAAGAAGGCAGACTGACCTTGAAGGGCTCAATATTAACCTTTAAGTGCATTTGGAATTCCCCCACAACTTGCTTCATCTCATGTTGGAGGCAACGCTAGAATGAACAATGACTGAAAGGTGTGCTACTTTTGCGTGGCCCAGGTACTTAAAAAATGCCAAAAGGCCAACAAAAGGGTTCCATTACAAAATCTAACCAGCATTTTGGGGAAAGAGGCATTTTTTTTCTTTTCTTATCTACTTTAAATAATTTGTTGTATTTTATTCTACATTTTTCTCATTTAAAAAGAAAAAAAAACATATGCCACATCATCTTTCTTTTCATCTCTCTCCAAGGATCTGTACTTTGTAAATCTCTGTGGTCATAATTCTTTAAATATTAAAGAATATAGTACTTTCAAATTATCCTCTGTTTCTCTGTTCTGAACTCTGACTTTTCTTCCAATGACTCTTTTTGTGGTTCTTTGCTTCTTTCTGTCTTTCACTCATACTTTCTTCTTATTCTTTTGCTTGTGGTTCTGCCTTCCAATAGAGCCTGTTTGTTTGTTTGTTGTAGTTTTGATTCTCAGCCTGTAAGACTCATTTCTTCACTTTCCTAATGTTTTTCATGCCGTGGTACATGTTTGCTCAGCCAGACATGTTCACAGAACATCTTTAATTCTCTTTAAGGTTTCATATCAATGTGCTCTCTTTAACCTTTGTTCCTCTTGCTCACAGATGAGAGATGGAGGGATGAATTGGTCTGACGTTTTCCTATGACTATACAGTGATTGCTAGAAGAGTGAGAACTGTAATTCAGGTCTCTCAATTTCCAAGAGAAAATACAAGCCAAGTGAGGTGCCACTATTATTAATATGTTGCCCCTGGATCAGCAGCATTGCCCTCATTTGGGAACGGTTAGAAGTGCAGGTTCCCAGGCTAAGCCCCAGACCTATTCAATCAGCATCTGCTTTTTATCAAGATCCCAGATGATTTATATACCCATGAAAGTCTGAGCAGCCTTGATAGACCTCTCTGTATTGAAAGACAGCTCTCAAACAAACGGCATAACATCGGTAGGTTTGCTTTGCACCTGTGAGGTGTCTCTGATTCCTGCCTGCCCTGATTGAAGGTTGTGAGAGACACAGGCACTGGCCTTGGTTTCGGTACCTGTCTGATCTGTGTTCTGGAATTTGGGTTCTGATAAGCCGCCCTTGTAGAGTTTTAAGTAGCTAATGACAAAACAAGCGGGACATTCCTTTCCAGGCAATTAGGTTTCTCTGTGCTTGTTTATTTGTAGTTTGCTGTTTCAATTTAGTACCTGCAAACTTGGTGACTACGGAGGTACCATTGCATTAACTGTGTTTAGCAGACATCTATTTCTTTGAATATACTGTCTGCAATTTTCTTAGCAAAGAGTGAAATATACCCAGGTGCTTCGTGAGATATTTCAATATCCAAAATGATTTTTATTGTTTTCCCAAACTGTAATAAAAGAGGTGTTATCTCCTTCATTCCCTTGACTGGATTTTAAATTTAGAGGAAGACCAGCACATGCATTTGACAGCCAGAGGTGTAAGGCAAAAGCTATTTGATATCAGGATTGAGATGAATCGCTGGCATAGGAAACAGTTATGAATATTTTCTTGGGGAGAGAAAGTGTTGTCAGATTTAACCACTGTCATATCAGTTTATGTGTAAGGTGCACATCCCAGCTTAGGATTTCATAGGACGAGAATAGAATAATCGTGAAAATGGGTTACAAAGCAATTTCCAGATAGAAAAGAATGAAGAAAATGAAAATTAACCTTGAGGGATCAAAAAACACCTTTTAATGTATTTTTTCTTTTTTTCCCACTTCCAAATAAACAACCTTTTGATTTGAAAGCCTATCTAGAAGGGATTGTAAATTGAGGCATGCCAGATGCCGACGAATTCATGCATATCTCAGTGGTTTGACATTAAATGTACTTTGTGTTCCTGAATGCTTGTATCAACTGAAAGCAGACCCTGGAATGTAAGTTTTTAAGAGGATATGAGGCAATCCAGGGATATTTTACAGATTGGCAGTGTCTGCCCAACATGATCTGAACCTCGAATCAGTGTTACCATTACTAACACCATGACAAGTCTCAGCAAGTCTGTTTCCTGAAGCTCACATTCTGTGATTCTTCTACCTCATGTCTGAAAATTAGGGTTAGTGGTAAAATTATAACCTCTCCCATGTAATGTTGCCCAAGCCCAGCAATTCTATCTCTAATATAGTAGAGAGCCTGAATATGACTCAGGTCTTCAGAGAAAGGTCACAAATATGAGTCTCTAATGGCTAGAACTGTGCAGAAAAGCTATCCCCCCCGCAACTTGACATAAAATACATGTATATCTTCTTAGTCACACAAGTTGAGCTCACTTCACTAACTCATAGCCAATTAGGAAGCAGATGAGCAAAATAACCCATCAACACCACGCTTGGCAGTATGGAGACAAGAAGTGATGGTTAATGCAATTCTCCACCGCCATATTCATGTCCACAAAAAATATACCATTTTAGCCTCTGGCCATGAGCTGGGCTGGCAATGGTTCTCACACACATTCTCACTGTTGTGGTCTTCCGGAGGGAGAACTTCTACCCCATTCTTTTCGTTCACCACTGAAGATTTATTGCCTGAGTTTGCTAAAATCTTTCACACTTATCCATGATGATAACCTTACGATTACAGAAACTTATGCAACTTCTGGAAGGCAAGATTAAAATGCATCTTATCCCCCCTTTGCTATGTTGATGCATTTACCTTACCTTCAGTTTTGAAATTCCTAAGCTGTGAGTAAAAGCGTGTTCTTTGACATTTGCAGTGGTGCTATTGATAGCTCAGCCTTTAGTGTTTAGAAAGTGCAAATTGATGCTATTTGAGAGAAAAATTTAAAACTCCCTGGATTTCATGCTAAGTATATATACAACTTTAAATTAGAAAAAAGAGGATTGTCTTAGCACCTGGAGTTATATTTCTGTTTCAAATCTAAGTCAAAAATTCCCAGCGATTCCCAGCAGTATACAAATTATAAGGTTTCTATATATTTCACATTGGAGATAGCCTACTCTAATTTCTTTTCTTCTTGGAATTACCTACTGGTGATTTTTGAAAATTGAAGAAATCATTGGTGCTTAATTGCAAAACAGTTCAGATATAATTTTAAGGCATCCTAAGAAAAAGGTATTTTAGAAGACTTCAGATTTATGTCTCGCATATATTACTTTCCCCTTTGAAGATTCCCATAATACCTTTAAAATCTCAAGGTGCTGGGCTCCAGTGAGAGAAATGTTTCATGCTCACTTAAGTTTCAGTGTGGTGGAGATGTTTAAATGCTGGATTATGAAAGAGTCATAGGGTTTACAAACAGAAATTGCCCATGCTATGCTACAGTTGAGTATCAGTGGCTTATTCATTTCATTCATTCATTCATTCTTCAATGAATATTGAGTAGGTGCCTATATATATATTATTTTCTTTCTAAGCCTTGGGAATACAGGACTGAACAAGAAAAAAGTCCCTGCTCTTACGAGACTTACTCTTTAATATGGGATTCAGAGAATAAGCAAATAGATGTGGTGATGACAGCTATGTAGAAAAATTAAAGCAGGATAAAAGAGGCTGGAGGCTATTTTAGAGAGTTTGGTCAGGGAAAGTAAAATTGATTTTAATGATATGCTTTATCATTTAAGCATGTATTCAATGTGAAAATTGTGAATATAGTATTTTACATTCCTTTCCTTCAACTGTTTTTCAAAATATGGTGCATATTTTATATATGACTTATGTCTCAACTTAGAAGCTACATTTTCATCAGAAATAATTGATTTGCATGTTGACTTCATAAAATTTATAATTGATAAGATTAATATATCCTGTTGTCCAAACATACTTAAGGGTTTTCTGATAATTAAATTAGTACCTGTTTTAAAATTTAAATTTAAATTAATGAAAATTAATAAAATGAGAAATTCAGTTCCTCCATCTCAGTAGCCACAGTTCAAGTGTTCAATAGGCTCATGTGGCCAGTGGCTACTGTGTAGGACAGTTAGGAACTGAAAGTGGCTGGAAAAGGACAAAGTAATTGGAGAGCTGGACGGGGGCCAGAAGACAGAGAGCTTCAGGTCGTGGGAAAATGTTTAAACTTCATTCAGTTTACAATAGGACGTTTTTGAAAGCATGTGAATGGGTGAGTGACCTACTCTGATCTGGGTTTCAGTAGGGCAGAGAGTAAGAGCATGGAGATCTGATAGGAGATCATTAGGTAGTTAGAAAAGGGGTGAAAGAGGTGTGCCTTAGGACACTCAGGGTACAGGAGTGCGAAGCCACTGGCTTCAGGGTGTATCCTGATGGGAGAGTTGCCAGTCTCTGTGACTGGATCATTTGCAGAGTAGGCAGCAAAGGAGTGTCCAAGGGGACTCCCAGGATTTTGGCCTGAGCAGCTGTATGAATGGCAGTGCTGCTCCTGGGATGGAAATGATCAAGGTAGAAGGGATTTGGGGGCAGGGACATGATTTGGACAAATTAACTTTGATTTGTCTCTTAGCCTTTCAAGTGGATAGCTGAGTTTGGAACTCAGTGGGAAAGGTTAGAGCTGGAGATATGAATTTGGTGGTTACCACATAGATGGTGTTTAAAATCACCTGGATGAAATCACGTGGGCACGGAAAAGAGCAAGCCTGAGACGTGAGTCCCAGGCACTCTAGAACTTAAGTGTTAGGAAGCTGAGGTGAAGCCAGTGGAGGATAGTGAGGTGAATGGACAATGAAATAAGAGGAAAACTAGGAGAGCGTGACATCTTAAAACCAAGTTCAGTGGTCTGTTCTGGCAAGAAAAAGGTGATGCACTTCAGTAGAAAGTTCAAAGAGAACTTAATAAAGGGACTTTTTACAACAGTGTAATCACAGCATAGAGAAGGTCCTAGGAAATAGATGGGGTACACAAGGAATGGAAATAGGGTTACCACAGCCAGGCCTGAAGGGACAGGAAGAAAAAGAGAGCATAAGTGTGGTAATGAGGGAGAGGGAGAGAGGAGTGAGAGAGAACTATCGAGTCGCCTAACAAAAAATTGTGACATTGGGTTGAAGGATACCAATCCACAGCAATACTGCAGAGAGAAATTAAGAAATTGATAATCCAACACTCTTCCCTGTCACCTTCCAATGTTCTGCCATTGGGCAGATTGATCCAGAAGCCAATCAGGAGAGACATTGTGAGGTGAGCAGCGGTAAACACAGAAAAGTATCCCCAGAGCCCCGTGTAATACATCCCAAACAAATGGCACCTCAGGAAACATAAATGCATCCAGGGAAGTTAATTTTGAATGCCTGCGATCTGCTCGTATTTTCCGTTCACTGCCTACTTAGGACATCTCTAGTTGGATGCCTCATAGACGTTTAAAACTCACCCTGTCCTGAAGTCTTATTATCTATCACCTCTCCTTCATGTCCAACCCTCTTCTCCCTCCGTATTTGCTATCTGCAACAGTGACCCCACGAACAGAGTCAATATTCCAGGACTCTAAGAGTCAGTCCCAGCTACAATATTTCTTCCCATTTGTCTTCCTTTTTCACTGGCAAACTTATCTTCTGTTTTCCTCATCTCCTACTAACACGGTCTTAGGTCAAGCTCTCAACATTTCTCACCTGGAAATAGACTTCTGCATCTAATTTATTCCTCCTCAGATTTTTCAACCATCCTTTCAGGACAGTTATGATCTAAAATGCAGATCTGATCCGCTTACCCCTTTCTATTCCCTCTCCCATGAGGCTGCTCGTGGTGCACGCAGCCTTCATGACAGGACACCTGCCTAACCTCCTCGTGCCTCCTCGCTCTTCCTGTTTCCTCCGCCTCCTCCTCAAACTTATTTTTTAAGCAATAACAAATCATACCTGTGTCCTCTAGCACACCCCACTTTGACAAGCCATATCTCTTATCTACATGTCTTTCCACGCCCCCCCCCCCCTTTTTTCCCCTCTTTCAAACTTTGTTAAGTTTACCTCTGAAAGGAAATCGGCCCCAAGACAAAAGCAGCATCCTTTTATGTACTCCCTCTCTTCCATGGGTAAACTTTAATTTTTTTGCCCTTATAGATGATGTGGTTATTATTACTGATTGATATGTCTGTAATCATTTTCTAGGAAGTTTATTGCTTGAGAGATGAAATTGTAGACTCTTCATTTTTGTATCTTCAGAGTCTGGAAACTTGGTAAAGTTTGAGCTGTGGAATTATTTCAGAACACTAGGAAAACTAGTTTTAGACTTGGATTAAAGTAATGATCAACTGGAAACCGAGAGGAGGAAGGATGGCCAGGCAATCTGATCTTGACAGGAAGTGTGCCAAGCTCAGCAGAAAGCCAAATTCTGCGTAGAAGATACAGACACAGGCTAAGCATCCCAGAAACCTGTGCGGTGGATGGTCTTTAAAATCTTTCATCACACTTTTCACAATTTGCTTAGAGTGTAACATCATAGCTTGTGTTCTTTACTTGAGACAGAAAAGTCTGCCAGCTGTCTTCTCCATGGGGTTGATTATTTATTTAAGTTCTCCTAAACACCATTTTCTAAGGGCTACACTAAACACTTGGCTTATATTGCCTCATTTAATCCTCCCAACAACTAAGCCTCAGAGGCAGCAAACATCTCTGGTTAGAGCCATGTACTCTAGCCAGGTTGCCAGATCCTTGGGCCTTAGTGTTTACATCTTTAAAATGGAATTACTATTATTAATGGCACCTACCTTATGTGATTTTTAATGAGCAACAGTGAATCAATATTTATAATGTACCTAAGACTGCCTGGAACATACCCAGTGCTGTGCAAGTGATTGTTAAAGAAATTATACTATTTTCCTTTTATAATTTCTCCAACTTCCTTTCATACGTTCCTTCCACCAAACCAAGTATCTCTTTAAGCTTCTCTCATGAGTGATTTTTTCCCCAATGGTTGTGCAGTTTGTCTGAAAATATGAGCTTGGATACCAGAGGGACTAGGATCTATTTCAGGGTCTATCACTGGTGCCTGTGTCATCTTTGGCACATCATTAACCCCTTTGGACCACAGATCACCAATAATGGTGCAATAATAGTACTATTTTGCGGAATTTCTGGGAAGGTCTAATCAGATTTTCTATACATGCATATATACATATAAATTATAAGCGGCAAGGGGCTATAGCAATGTTAACTGAACAATAGTTATTCTAATAATAGCAAATGTAGCTTCTGCACCTGGGCCAGTCTCCAAGTCACTCTAGTAACCTCCATAGGAGGGCCATAACCACCACCACTGTCTGACTCTTTTGGGTTAAGGTGTCCCTAGAGCCACATCTGACATTCTCTCCTTTACCAGATATGAAGAAGTATAGACAATGAAGGTCTGGAATCCATTTAAGGTCTGGGATTCTTCAATCATCTCCCTTTCATGATTAAATACATTCAAGCATTACATGACACACAAGCTAGTAAGACCACATGTTAAATCACAGCTTTTGTCCGCAGACACATTGACTCCTGGGAGTTTATTGATTCCTACATTGCTTCCTTTTTCTTCCTTCTGTCCCACCCATACCTACCTACCCCTCCTCTTTTCTCATCTAGCATCTCTGGACTCTAAACGATTCCATGTTATTTTACATCCTAGGAATTCTCCTTTCCCCTTTGCTGATCCTATATCTTGCACAAGGAAATTATGAAAACAATTGGGTAATTTTTAATTCTATCCAATTCATGCCTAATGCTTGTTTTTAAAATGTACTTCTCTCTATTATTTGAACAGCTGGTTGATAGCTTCGTAATCTGAATAATCTGAAATTTGAAAATTGTTATCTTGATATTCTTAAAAATTTTTCTTTGAAAACAAGAAGTGGAATTTAATTTTATTTGTCAAGTTAGATTTTTCCTTTGACTCTAAAGGACACTTTGAATCTTTTTTACAGCACTATCCAATTTGTGCTGAATCTCTTCATTTAAGTGATACTGCAGCAGAAAGAGAAAGGTCAGAGACCAGAAGGAGAACAACAGGCAAATATCAGTTGAGATAATGTTCAGACAGATCGTCTATGGATTTAACAGGTTTTAATTCTGCATATATTCAACAGTTAGTTTTTTAAAAGTCTGTCACCCATTTTGATGATTATGATATACTTACAAAGAAATCACAGTTGAATTCATAGACCCAAATTATTTATTGTAAAGAAATGACATGGCAATATGCTTTCTATGCCTTTCCAATTAGAATTTAGATCAATTTATCTTTGTGAAGATATTGCCTAGTGGAATTAAAAAAAATATATTATGACATGTTATTGGAGCCAACTAGCTGGAACACAAGGTTCCCGAGACTCAACATTCATTATTTATCCATTTATACTAATAAGCCTTTATATCCCACATGTCCCCTGCTCAGAGTTAAATGAGGCCTCAGAAGCACAACCTGTTTTAAATTTATGGCACAACAACAATGGCTTATGACAAAGAAGAATGTTGGAAAAGAGCGTCCATTCCCCTCCCCCACCCCCTGCAGGAAGACAGACAATACATTTTTTTTTTTTTAAAGAGTTGGTATTCTTCTCTCTTCTTAGAAGAAAAATTCGTCTTAAGGAAAAGAAACTCCAAGATCTTAAACCATAAAAAAAAAAAGAAAGAAAAATTGTTTTGGGGTTGCAAGATGGGATGGAGTTGTAACATAGAAGTCGCTGATCTTTTCCTACCAAAAGGCAGTACCAATTGATTTATGAGTCACAGCCCAAAGCTTGCTCTCTTCCTCCTTCCTTTTCCCTCCTTCTGCTGCTTGGGAAGGGAATGTAGATACTAGGTGGCCTGTCTCTTTTGATTTTCCACACTGTGTCTTAATTATCAGTGCTGGAAGATCAGGCGGTGGTATTTTCTAACTTCAAAGGCTTCAACAGCTCGAGCAGCATGAGGGGGATCAGATGTGCCGGGATGCAGAGTGACAACAATATGGTGTCTTCTTATTTTAGGACCGTCGGCTCATTTTTTATTTGTGGCACATCAAAGTGAAAATGAGGACACAGGAGGGTTTTTCTTTTTGTTACTCTCTTCTTAGGTGACAGCAATATCTTCCAATTCAGGGCCTAGGCCAGAGTACTTAACAATTCTCTTGACTTCAGTATGTTTCATAGTTAAAGAACTTGGAAAAAGTGGCTACTGACAATCAGTTGGAAGAGGAAAGCAACATGCTTATGGAGAACACATGATTAGAGATTCCAAAAAGATGTTTGGAGTGATGTAAGGATTGTTGGAGATTAGTAACGGTGATGACAATAACAATAGTAGTAGCAGTGACAGCAGCAGCAGCTAATATTTATTGAGTGTTTATAAGTTGCCAGGCATTGTGCTAATTGCTTTTATACAGGATGGACTTCAGGCTCAGAAAGGCTCAACAACTGGCCTGATACTGCACAGTGTGGCCTGGAGTTAGGGTGCCAACCAAGGCCAGTGGGCTCAGAGCCCACTCTCATGATGACTGCTAGTTTAGTGGAGACTTTTCTTAAATAGAAATTAGGTTCTGAATTGAGTATATGGGGAAAACGTCATCAATAGTCAAAATCACACTCAAGCACTGTTAAGATGATCATAAAAACACCAAAATATTTTAAAATTTCTTGAGTGTGTATATACAAATTCCTAGTAATGTTTATAAAAAATATTTCACAAATAAAAGGACAATAGCAAGATGCAATTTTAGATTAATTTTTTAAGGTCCAGAAAGAGCAAACATTTAGCTGCATTTGCATAATATTGGTATAAAACATGACCAGTATAATACGAAGATGACGAAACTGAATGTGGGCTTTGCTGTTTGAAAGGAGATTACATTGTACATAGGTTATAATCATTGCCTCTGAGTGCATTTACGCTCCCCATTACCAAGGAAATGTGCTTACTGTACTAGGCCAATGAATGGTGGGACCTAGGGTGTTAAAGTCTGGGTGTGGCTCAGTAGCAAGGCCTTTGGGGGATACAAATACTGTAGTCTGCTTGAATTCATCTCTGAAGTGCCTTGGTTTACTCTCACGGCAACTATTTGTGCTTAGAAATATTTCAAATTTGTTTTGATTAAATAGACATGTAAAGATATTAAATAGCTTGTTCAAAGTCACACAGCCACTAAGTTTTAGGAAGTTCCTAGGAAGTCCTTGGAAAATCTGTCCCTGCTGTTCTTTTGCCTGGTGGCAATCACTCCTTCATCTGTGAAAAAGATGTGCTTGATGAATTGCTACCAGGAGAGTGCCTGCCACCAGGATCAGCCTCTGACTCTCCAGGGAGACCCTGTATGTACCAGGGAGGAGAGGGGACAAAGGCAGGGCATGTCCAGCCAAACATTTCTATCTTGTCCTATGTCATGATAAATTACACATATTGGCTGCATTGAATATTTCTGTTTGAGAAGAGAGGTCCCCCACCTCTCAGCAACCAAATTGAGAAAAGAATAGTTGTTCTTGGATGTCATCACTGCCAATCACCCCTGAAATAAACGAGGAAGTCCATTTCCACTTACTCTCCAGGGAAGCAGTGAACAGGCTGGTCCACAGACTTGACAGATTTTTCTTTCTGCACTGCCCCCCCCCCAATTGAGGGCAAGGAAAGGCTCCTTTTTAAGCTTTTGAAACAATAAGAAAGAACCCACACATGCAGAGGGCTGAGAAAGCTAAGTAGATAATATCTGATTATTTCTTAACACACTCTTGGAAAATTGAACTTTGTAGACAAATCCTTGTGACTGATAGAGTTTTGAATACTTCACTCATGGCCTGATAGAACCACTTAATTATTTCTTACAAAAAAGAGGATGTTACTCACAAAGTGTCTAGCTCCTGGCCTATTGATCTTTCATTGTGCTGATCTGTCTCCCACAAACCCTTGGAGATGTCTCCCAAGAAGGATTGCAATTGACTTCCATGTTTACTGACAAACCCTTGTGGAGGGGGCTCATTTTGAAAGGAGTCATATTAACCAAAATAGGTTTGTGTATAGACAACTCTCAGGACCTGTGCATAAGAATCCCTTAGGTGACATTTCCAGCTGGACATGGATAGGTGTTTGTGTTTGTAATATGCACAAACACAGACACAATGTATTCTTTCAAATCAATTGACTGCTAGGTACTTTTTATTAACCTAATTTTCCTAGGGTTAAATCAGTCATATCAATGCATATCATGATGCATTATCATCATGGGTCTAAGCCAGGGCCTTTTCCTGTTTTATTTATTTATTCTTTACCCCCATGTCCTTTCCTATTTTCCTCAGCATAGCCGCTCATTCTAATGTGTTACTCAGTATGTGTTATATTTTGCTTGCATGTATTTTTATATTTTTATAAGTTGCATTGGATTATAGACCTCATTCTCTTTTTCACTATTGTTACACTTTAAACTATGTTGGTTGGATTTGTCCATCTTCTAACTGCATCAAGGTCTGCCGTGATGTTCATGCACCACATTTTACCTGTTCGTTGTCTCCAATTTCCACTGCCATTAACAGAGCTGTCATAACCATACCTCTACCTGTTCATTCATGCACCTGCTCGATAATTTCCTTGAAATGTCCACTTGGGAGTAGAATTTCTGAGTCAAAGGTTAAATCTATACTTGATATAACCAAGTACTGTCAGATAGTCACCTAGAATAGCTACACAAGCCTAGGCTTCCACTGAAATATAATTTATCTTAATATTTATAATGTTCTCATTATTTATGATATTGATGATTCCTTGCACATGCTTTTGTGCCCTTTATGGACATCCTCTTCTGTAACTTGACGTTTATATTGGCCTGTTTTTAATCACAGCTACTGATTTTTGATTTTTGCTTGTCTATATTTGTAGAAGTTCTCTGGTCATTTTAAAAATCATATCTGTACCATTTCAATCTGCCATCTGTCTTTTGAGGTTGTTCATGAGATCCTCTCTTGCATCCACCAAATTGCAAGGAAAGTTAAATGCATATTCTCCCTGCTTTCTCTGCAGACAAAGAGTACAAGGTGACCCAATTCTAGACAATGAAATATAAGCCAACGCTTTTGTTTTCCTGATAAAGGGGGTGAAGGTCATTGCTAAATCCTGCTTGCCCTTCTCTCTCCTTAGAGCCCTGTGCTGAGTAGTCTATTGTTAGCTCCATACCATTGTCTCCCTTCCTTGCCCTTCCTGTACTGGAGACCCTCACAGCCTGGGAACTGCCTTTCGCAGAATTCCTGCCACCAGAGTTTCAGCTTAGGGTCAGTATTCATATGAGATTTGGAAAATAGATGAGAAACAGAAGCTGTTTCATTGGTCCTTTGACAACAGTGAGCAGATACACGAACTTCAGCAGAGAAGGGATTTTTACAGTGGTTTCTGGTCACATTGTTTTTTTTGTTTTTAAGAATTACCTGTATTGATACTGAGCAGTACAATCATGGTTAGTGTTTTTCTGTGGTTCCTACAATTTCCCAACCCCCAAAGCTAGAGGCAAACCCAGAATCAGTAATGACCTATGCAGACTTCTACTCTTCCAAGCCCACCCCAACAATTCCATAAGCACTAAATTCCTTGTACTAAAATCTCTTTTCTGTTTGAAACACTTGCGAAGGCTTGTTTTCCTGAATAGCCTTTCCCGAGACAAACAGAAAATGTGATGCCGGGCCCTGCAACCACAATCTAGTAACAACGCTGAAGCAATAGTCCAACATGCTGAGGATGCTGAGACGGAAAGCTACCAGGCTCTTGATGGTATTATTGAGCCACTGCACCAGTTCTAGACTGTATTACATTTTCACTGCTTTTTATGTGAAGAACAAAAATAAAATATATATTTATGTCAGCCATAATAGCCAAATTTTCCCATGTTTAGCCAAAACATTTCTGATGTTTCACTTAGTTTTTCATCTGTAAAAATGTGTCTACAGTGAGGTTTTGTATGTGCAACAAATACAGTGTGGTTGGCATGTAGTGACCTTTTAAATGCTGATGATTAATACTGAGTCATTTTACTAGCCCTCAAGTTAAAAATAAGGTACATTTCTTCTTCCAGAAAGAAAATACCAAGGAGGAGAATTCATTTCAATAGAATATGCTTTTCTAAATTCAAGCCTGGATATTCAGTTACATTAGTGAATGCCAAGTGATACTATTTGGGGGTGACTACTTTCTATTGCATTGACAAATAGAATCAGTGAGCGTTACGTAGAGGTCCATGTGGGAATTCTGCACTGCATCTTGAAAACATAAGGAAGAGATTGGGCTTGAGAGAGCCCTCTGCAAGTAAAGAAAACAAATGTTAATGTTATGGGTATAAATTTTTTTCCTAATGGGATGTTCTATAAATATTTCTCATTTTATACTAACTTTTTAAAAATCAAGTGACCATTTATAAATGCTCTATTGGAGACAAGAAAAGAAAGAAAATGTTGATTATATCTCATCAAGAGAGGACAACTGGGAGGTCATTATATTCCTTACTCTTTTATGAAACCAACACTATGATTAGCATTTGGGTGGGGGAAATCTATTTTCTTCACCCAGTGGTTTTACATACTTAGTGTCTTTAATATGGAAAGGTATTTGGCTTGTCCAGCTTTTCTAGCTGTGTTCATAAATCAAGATAATCAGTATCAGCAGAACAAACAAAAGATAAATATTATGATAAAACACAAGTGATATGTGAAAGAATATTTTCAAAGATACAGTACTAATGAAAAACATAAAACCATTATTTTTTTTCCAGAGTGATTTATATGCTCATGCAGAATCTTTCCAAATTGGTTTCACTCTCATGATACTTAAGGATTATAAAGATGTATTCATATTTTGTCTCTGAACTCTTAAAGTTACGTATATTTTCAAATCGAGCTTTACCTTGTTTGAGGTCTGTAGAAATAAAATTGCTTTGTTAGGTGCCAGTGCAGAAATGTCATAATTACCTTTGCATTGTTGCTCTACTCTATAATTTCTTCAAAACCTTTAAGATTTTAAAATATAATTTAAATATCATCTAATAACAATATAAAATGCATTTATAAATGGCTCTCTTTTATATTCTTACCACCTTAAATAATATTCTGGTCTCGGTGGACTGACACCAAATTGACAAACCACAGCAAAATTGCTCATCCACTGAACCTGGGAGATAAAACAGCTGAGTGACAGGTGGGCCTTTAATCAGTTCATAGGTAAAAATCAAGATTGAATCTGATGAGGGGATTTCTTGGTCTATGGTGGATTCAATCCTCTTTTTGATATACTGAAAAGCCATTTATTTTTTGCCAAGTTTGATTTTCATTATTCCCCAACCCTAGGTCTGGCAATGTTTTCTGCAAGCAATATCTTCTCACTGATTTTCCCTAATTCTATAATTAACCAAGTGATCTGAGGGGAAAATTCAGAATTCAAAGGGTGGGAGAAAAAATTAAATGCCTAGGCCCCAGTGAAATTTTATTTTGAAGACCTGCTGTTTGTTATGCCAGTGGTCCTTTGCAAAGAAAAGGAAGTTGTTCCCGACAGTTACAAGAAATTGATTGCAGATTTTTCTCCTCTTTAGTTCACTTCTTGCCTGATCACCACAAGAGGTAGTCATTTTATTTTATTTTATTTTTTTGATGGTTTTATTTATTTTATTTACTTATTTTTTCTTTTATTTTTTGGTTTTTCAATTACAGTTGTCCCATTTTTCCCCCATTGCTCCCCCCCACCAGCCCACCCCTTCTCCCACAATCATATCCCTCCCCATTGTCCGTGTCCATGAGTCATTTATACACGTTCCTTGACTAGACCCTTCCCTTCCTTATCCCCCTTCTCTCTCTCCCCCCTCCCCCCTACTGACTACTATTCTACTCTTTGTCCTATTTAGTTCGTTTGTTTGTGTTGCTCTTTAGTTTCCTGTATTAGGTGATATCATATGGTATTTGTCTTTCGCTGCCTGGCTTATGTCACTCAGCATAATTCTCTCTAGTTCCATCCATGTTGTTGCAAATGGCAGGAGTTCCTTCTTTCTTTCTGCTGCATAGTATTCCATTGCGTAAATGTACCACAGTTTTACATTCAATTTAACCTTATTATGTTGTAGGAATGCCTGTACCAGTAACATTTCCTTTATTTTCTAGATTAGAAGTCTCAATAAAAGGGTGTTTCCAGATCAGTGGGGAAGTTTTTTCGAATAAAACAATGAGTTCTTTCTCTGTCTCTTTAAGGGGTTCTGATGAGTTAAAGGCATTTTGTAAGAAAGAAATCCTTACAAAATCTTGATGCTCCACTCTTTCTCCTCTTCATGTCTCTTCAGTGTGAACCTGAAAGGCATTCAATGGTTGCTGTGTATTATGGGGCTGAAATTCATATGTTGAAGTTCTAACTCCCCAATACCCTCAGATTGTGACAGTATTTGGAGACAGAGGCTTTAAAGAGGTAATGAATAGTAAAATGTGTCCTAATCCAGTATGGTTGGTGTCTCCATAAGGATACATCAGGACATAAACACAGAGGAAAGACCATGGGAAGACACAGGAGGAAGACAACCATCTACAGGCCAAGGAGGAAGGTCTCAGGAGAAACCAGCCCTGCTGGAAGTTTGATCTTGGACTGTGAAGAAAATAATTTCTGTCCTTTAAGCCATCTTGCTTATGGTACTTTGTTATGGCAGCCCCAGCCAACTGATACAGTCTAAGCAGCTACATTGGTAGTTTAGGGACAGAGAGCTTCATGGGAGATGGAAATGCTACAGTGATAGGCAAGTCCAAGAAGATGCACATCATGTTGCCTCTACAGACAAGACAGGGTGGGGGCTGTGCATCTCAGTGCATTCAGGGCAGAGTGTGAAATTGAAGAGCTCCTGGCATTGCTGACACAAAGTCCAGAAGTTTAGGCTGCCACAAATTAATCCACCTTTGTTCATGAGATCAATTTACAAAGTAACAGTTGATTTTTAAGAGTGAGCTAATACTGAAATGCTTGTGATAAAAACTGTCATCCCCTGTCCAACCCTAGTTCTCCCCGCTACCCCACGGCAACCGCCTTCAAGTCTTCTAGCTGTGTTCTGTATGATTAACTTCCTATTTTAAATAACATGTTTATATTCTTACTTTATTCATTCAATAAATATTTAATGAGATGCAGTTCTACTTGTAGGTACCCAGCAGTGAACAAAATAGTAAAATTTCACTGCCCTTATACAGCTGACATTTTGTTGGGGGAAGAAAACAATGAACAAAATATATAGTAAATTGAACATGAGATAGTGTTCAGGTGAAAAATAAATAAAGCGGGCCAGAGGGAGAGGTAACGTTGAAGTGAGGGAAGCAATTTTCAATAGAGTAGGAAGAATGGTCAAAATAAGGACATGCTGTTTGAATCAAAAAAAGCAAAAAAAAAAAAAAAATAGAGGTAGGCAAGGGAGAGGCTCATAAAGATATCAGAGGGTGGAGAGCATAGGTGGAGAAAACACGGAGTGTGAAGCCCCTTAGGTGGGAGAGCCTGATGTGTTCGAGAAACAAGAATAGCGAGGAAGCAGTGTGAGCGGGGTGAGTGGCTGACTATGTGGCTGGAGGGAACAGGGGTGTGCATGGGGTCAAATGGCACAGGAACCATGTGCCCATCAAGGCCTGCAGCTCCCTGAGAAATGGGAGTCTTTGGAGGATAATGAGTGAGGGAGGGACGAGATGCGCGATCAGGCATAGCTTTCCAAGGAGACTCTCTGGCTCCTGGAATGAGCATGGATGGAAGGGGACAGGGCTGAAAGGAAGCGGTGGGATGGCACTGCAGCAACGTGATCTCCGGGGTGAGAAATGGTGCCATTTGGGGCATATTTTGAAGGTAGAGTTGGGAGGATTAGCTGATGAATTAGATGGGTGGGAGTGCTCTAGAAAGGAGAGTCAAGGATTACTTTTGGGCCTTAGCTAAGGGGAAGGATGAGATTTTCACTAGTGAAATGGGGTAAGCTTTTAGAAAAAGCAAATTTAAGAGCAAGAGCAAGAGCTCAATTTCCACGTTTGTGGCTTTGGACAGTTTTAGCTTCTCCTGTTGTCATGACATAATTATCAACAGCTTTCTTTCACTCCGAAGGCATCCCTATTTAGCTGATGCGCGGCCACCTTGCTGTTGGGCATGTGAGAGGGGATGTCAGGAAGGCAGAAGAGTGTGGAGTTCGGGGACTGTCTGTGCTATGTATAGACCTTCAGATCCTTCAATATCTCTATCACATGCCCCTCAGAATAGGTGTAAAATGCTCAGACACATCACTCATCTTCCACTGGAAATTCCTCCCCCAGAGTACTTCATTTTCTAAACGTATTTAATATAATGAGCGTCTTTAGGTGCCAGGCTCTGTTCTAGGGAGGTTGTTGCAATTGTTAGCTCGCTTTTTCATCATAATGGTTTTACAGAGAAAAAAACTGGCTCTAAAAACTTACCCTGGAAAAAAAAAACTGCCGTGAATTTCAAAGGTATTTTCCCATTGTCTTTCAGATCCCAGATTCCAGTGCTGCTTTTCCTCATTAATATTTGATATATGACCTAATATTTTCCCTTTAACTTCCTGTCCCTTGTTTTCTAAAATTTTATGAGATGTTCCTTGGGGTGAGGCATTTTAGTCCTGCTGTGTCTCCACAATTTGAAGACTCATGGTTTTCAGTTCTGGGAAGTTCTGTGTTACATCTTTGATAATTTCTTCCTCAGAATTTGTTCTTTTTTTCTTTCTCTGGAACACCTACCATTGGATTTCTTGGATTAATATAATTTTATTATTTTTATTTTATGTTCTATTTTTTGCTCTAATTTCTGGAAAATTTGTTAATTTCTAACTTCTCTATCAACCATTTTTCTTGGCTATTTTTTACTTTTAAGAACTGTTACTTCTTCTCTTCTTGGTTGGCCTCTTTTCTTAGCAATTTGTTTCTGTTTTATTGTTACAATACTTTCTCTTATCTCTCTGGGGATATTTGTTTATTTTTGCAGTTTTCTTCAGCTTCCTGAATCATTTTGGCTTCTTTCAGAAGTGCCCTGTGGTTTGTGCATATACATGTTTATTTCACTTAGTCTCTCTTTGTCCGTTTGGAGGCTTGTCACAAACGTCTGATGACCCCTGGTTTTCTGTTCACATCAAAGTATGAGGTTCAAAGGGTACGAGAGCTCTCTGTGCTGCGTGGAGCTTGCCCACCTCTGCAGAATCACCAGGCAGCAGGCTAGCTTTGCACGAAGGCACGGCCCTGATCCAATACTTCCCAGTTCTCGGAGATCTTTTTCCAGGGGGGGTTCCATTTCTCCAGAGAAAAATTCTGCCCCAGGAACACTGGGCTGGAGAATGGACTGGCTTCCCACCATCCAGCACAGTTTTTAAAATTTGTCTCCTGTTTTGACCTTCATCCTTCTCTCCACGTCATCCCGCCTCGCTGTGCTGAGTGCACCTGAATCCCCAGTCTCTCAGGTTCTCTTTCTACCACAGTGAGATCTCTGGGCTCTGGCGGGGGCCTGGCTTTGTGGATGAGGGGAAGGGTCCCCAAGGTCTAAACGCACGTGCAGATTTTCAGCCAGTCTTTGTGTCGTGAGCCCCATGTCCTGAGCAGCGTTCTCTATATGCTTTTGTTCTTCCAGACTTTTACTGCAGTCCCTCATCCACTGTTGTCATCTCTCCTGTTATTTTTATCTTTTTATATTTATGTTTCTAAGTTTATTGGAAGTTCGGGGAGAGCCAAGGATAGATTCATGTTTGCCGTGGAGCTACTTGACCTTTCATCTAAAATCTGTCCTCCCAAAAGAGGGGGTGAGGGAGAAATCCTATTTTGTCTACATCTTGGAGTCAGACAACTGTATTTTGAGTTAGACTCAACTTTAAGCCTCTACATCTTATAAATTCAACCTTCCCCTTGAGACAAAATAACACACATTTAAACCAAGTCAATATTTTTAGTTAGTTTTGAAATGCATTGAATGGAAAAAGAAATAACTAATTTAATTTTTATCTTAAAAACATTCAATAATTTACGAACTTCGGTCATTTATTTTAGGAGAAGCTAGCCCCCTGAATGTCAGGAAGACTAGCTTTTACGTACTTTGTTATCAGTGCTTTGCTCTCTTCCTGGCTGGTGTGGCTAAGTGGGTTGAGTGCCGGCCTGCAAACCAAAAGGCTGCCAACTCGATTCCCAGTCAGGGCATGTGTCTGGGTTGCTAGCCAGGTCCCTGTTTGGGGGCATGTGAGAGGCAACCAATTGAGAGGTATTTAGATGATGGGCCTGTCCATCTCCCAAGAGAGTAGATTGGAGTTTTAGGAGCCATCCAAGTCACAGTGGGTAAATATAGTCTGCCTAGGTCTCAATCCTGGCTCCTCCACTTCCAGTCTGTCTATACCCTTGGGCAGAAAACTTAACCCCTGGACATGACCTCTTCTCTCCTTTTCTACAAAATGGGTACAATGATAGCCTACCTCATGTGGTTGTGTGATAATAAAATTAATTAAAACATTTAGCAGAGTACCTCACTTATGATAATGACTCAGTATTATGTTAGCTATTGTTTTTACTTTATGCCACTTTATATTTTTTCTTTTTATAATTTTATTATTCATTAATTATATAGAAGGCTTTTTCAGACAATCAGCTTTAATCTTTCCCTCGAGTTCAATATCTCTGGTGAATATTGTATACATAGCTTTTTAGCTCATAAAAAGATTATAATAGTATATAAAAAGAGTGCATTATATGTATACATAGTATACATTTATATGTGATTTTTTATATATTTGGATATATACATACAAAATAAAAGGTAACGTTTAACCAATTGACTTATTTCTAAACTACTATTAAAAACTAGACTCCCTGGCCTGACCGCGGTGGCTCAGCTGGCCCCGCAAAGTGAAAGGCTGCTGGCTTGATTCTGGCCAAGGCACAAGCCTGGGTTGTGGGTTTGGTCCCCGTCGGGGTACGTATGAGAGGCAACCAATCAATGTATTGGTATTTCTTTCTCACATCAATGTTTCTCTCCCTCTCTTTCTTCCTCCCTTGCCCTCTCTTTAAAAATGAATAAATAAGTAAAATCTTTAAAAAATACAGATTTCCTAAGATATTTATTCATTTTTCCCCTAGGATAACCGTAAATGTTTCTTGAAAGAATTCAAACTGATATGCACAAAAATGACTTTTTCATGGTTTACACATGTATATTTGCATACTTGGAAAATAAAATAGTTCTCATGTGTGTGCATATGGTTTTTTTTTTTTTTTTTTTTTTTTACACAAATGGTATCATATATATGTTGCTCTGGAAGTGTGGTTTCACTCAGTGATTTGTTCTTGAGATTCTTTTTTTGTGTGTGCTGATTCATGTCAACTTAATTCATTGCTTTTAACTACTGAATACCATTCCAGCAAATAGAAATGCCACATTTTATGTATGGACAAGTATTCGAGGTCCTCTAGCTGTCTTTTAACTTGAAAAGCCTGCAGAAGGATATCTGAGTCATGCACTGGGAGCAGTTGCTCTCCGAAGCCAAGGTTTCCCACATTTCAGCATTCAGTTCAGTTCCCCATTCTCTGCTGGACTAGGCGTGTTTCCTCCTTTGCCAGAAGAACGACACCTGGACGGACGGGTGCCCTTAGACTGCTATGTCCTGCTTATTAATTGATGGGATTAGCAGGCAGTCAAAGCCAAGGTCCTATGTATCCAGATGTCTGTCCCATTACTGATACTGTAGCTGGGCCATACAGTCCTAAAAAATAAGTGGGGTGTATTGCTACAGACGGGTCCCTCCCCTTGTTCACTCTCAGTCCTCATCGTTGAGCTAGTGTGAAATCAGACACCAAGAAATTGTTCAGGGCATGTTTTGAGCAAGTTAATGCAATCATAAAATACAAATAACCATCATCTGGATTGCTGGAATGGTTGCGAGCAATAGCTAATTAAATAGATTGTAAAGCAATTTTATTTGCAAAGCGCCCCATCGAAGAGACAGAGGCTTTGAGGTTGGCATCAGGTCTGCACAAAGCCTCCTTCTTGGGAAAACAGACTTCATCTTGCAATTCACGATGCTATAAAATTTCTAATTTGAGGATTTGTGTAAAGATGCACAGTCTGTTGCTTCATATAGTCCAGGGCTGGGTATGATGGGACCCATCTGCCATCTGCTTATTGGGAAATGGCTTGAGTATTCCTTCTCCTTAGTATTTCAATTTCAGGTGTAAGTGTTTAGATCAGGCAGTTTCTAAAATACATCCTATGGAGATACGATATGTAAACTTATAAAGTTAAGCTGTATGCTTAGGCAAGGCTGAACAATAATTCCATCCAGGGATCTCTGCAGAAAGTTCCCACGGGACAGATATTTAAGATGGAGCTCCAAGAGCTACCTCACAGCAGGACTGAAGGGTGGAGGGGGACTGATGGGGCCCAGAGCTCTAGGGGCTGTTGATGGAGAAAGTTCTTTGAGTTCCTATGATCAGTCTCTGATTTTGGCTTTGTGCATTCTTATCCACCATGAAAAAGTACTTCTGTGCACAGCAGTTTGAATTCTCCCAGGAAACATCTAGTGACTATGTAAGGAAAAACATAAAAAAGATGAACTCTCTGGGGCAATGTAATTTTTTCTAGTAGCTTGAGAAGAAGTCAAGCAGCTAAATTTTATCTTTTTGCTCGTCATTATTGTATGAAAAATGCTGGAGAAACCCATATGGCGATTTTACCTGAAGCTTATTGTTGTGTTTTTATTTATTTTATATATTAACCACCCTGGTATTAAGAAGGAAAGACACATTTAAGATGTCTTTTATATTTAGCTCAGAACTTGGTGAAGAGCGAGGTGAGCATGTAGAGGTTGAGATGGAGTTTTATGTATTTAATTAACAACTTTTTTTTGTTTGCCTCCTTTATGTCAGACTCTGTATCGAATATAGGATTAGGGAAAACAAACATGGTCTTTGCTTTTCTGGAACATTCAGTCTCATGGGAGGCTCAAAAATAAAGAATCACGCTAATGCATATGTAATTTTAAATCCGGGAAATGCTCTTTGTTGCTAGGTGATATACCACACTAAGGAGCGACCTGGCCTGTGGATTTAGGGAGTGCAGCCCCCCTAGGACATGTCTTTTGTTTTGAGATGTGAAGAGTGAATAGGATTTACATGGGTCAGAGGAGGTAGACAAGCCTGCAGAGGTGAAGAGCTTTACTTGAAAGGGACAACACCATTAATGGCCTTGTGGAATAAGCCTCCTCCCTTGGGGCACTGAAAGCCCCTGTCACCTGAGGCAGTGAGGAAGGGCAATTGGGAAGAGGGAAGGCCAGAGAGATGTTAGGAGTGGGAGAGGTAGGTCTGAGAGGCTGCTCTGTTATGATCAAGGCAAAGGGAAAGCAGTGAAGCATTTAAACAAGGTCATTCTGGCTTCAGAGGATACAAGGCAATGAGAGGGGCTGGAGAGATGCTTTTGTTAGGGTGAGAATTATTTCTTAGGACACACGACACACCATATATCCTAGGAGAAGGAGGGAATGAAACTAAGACACAGAGAGAAAAAGACTGTTTGCATGTGTGTGTGAGTGTGTGAATGTGTGTCTGTGTGTGTGTGTGAAAGAGAGCAAACTGAGTTAAAAGCTTGATGGGGCTGGGTTTTAAAGTTAGAGCTAATTATACAGTTCTGAGATAACAATAATATAAATTTTAAAATGTATTCTTCCTTCTTAACACCAGGGTGATTAATTTGACAAATTACAAAAAGAAATACCATCAGCTTAAGGTAAAATTTATAGATTTTTCTATATGTTTCTTCTCTTTTCTTTTAAAGTATATTTTATTGATTATGCTGTTATAGTTGTCCCAATTTTTTCCCGTTTGATCCCCTCTGCCTGGTACCTTCTTCCTTCCATCAATCCCCCTCCTGAGTTCATGTCCATGGGTTGTGCATGTAAGTTCTTTGGATTCACCCTTTCCTATACTATTCTTAACATCCCCCTGTCTATTTTGTACCAATGAATTATGCTTCTTAATCCTAGTACCTTTTCTCCCATTCTCCCCCTTCCTTCTGATAACCCACCAAATGATCTCTATATCTATGGTTCTTTTTCTGTTCTAGTTATTTGCTTAGTTTGTTTTTGTTCTTTAGATTCAGTTGTTGATAGTTGTGAGCTTGTTGTCATTATAATATTCATAGTTTTGATATTTTTCTTAAATAAGTCCCTTAATATTTCATATAATATGGGTTTGGTGATGATGAACTCCTTTAGCTTTACCTTGTCTGGGAAGCACTTTATCTGCCCTTCCATTCCAAATGATAGTTTTGCTGGATAGAGTAATCCTGATTGTAAGTCCTTGCTTTTCATCACATTGAATACTGCTTGCCAGTCCCTTCTTGCCTGCAAAGTTTCTCTTGAGAAATCAGCTGATAGTCTTATGGGAACACCTTTGTAGGTAACGCTCTGCTTTTCTCTTGCTGCTTTTGAGATTCTCTCTTTATCTTTAACTTTTGGCACTTTAATTATAATGTGTCTTGGTGTGGTCCGTTTGGATCCAACTTGTTTGGAAATCTCTTTTCTTCTTTGACTTGTATGTCTATTTCCTTCACCAAATTAGGGAAGTATTTTTTCATTATTTTTTAAAATGAATTTTCAATTTCTTGCTCTTCTTCTTGTCCTCCTGACATCCCTATGATTCAGATGTTGGCACTTTTGGAGATGACCCAGAGTCTTCTTATTCTCTCCTCATTTTTTTTGAATTATTTTTCCTTAATTCTGTCCTGGTTGACTATTTCTTTCTTTCTTATGTTCCAAATCATTGATTTGAACCCTGGCTTCATTCCCTTCACTGTTGGTTCTCTGTGGATTTTTCTTTATTTCACTTACTGTAGGCTTTATTTCTTCCCTTATGCTTTTGCTGTACTCAGTGAATTCTCTGAACATCCTTATGACCAGTGTTTTGAACTCTGCCTCTGATAGATTGGCTATCTCCATTATGTTTAGTTCTTTTCCTGGGGTTTTGTTTTGTTCTTTTATTTGAGCCACATTTCTTTTTCTCCTCAATTTGGCAGCCTCCCTGTGTTTGTTTCCATGTATTATGTAGAGCTCCTTTGACTTCCTGTCTTGGTGCACCTGTTACATTGTATGGGGCAGAGCCTTAGGTGATTGCCAGAGTGGGGCAGCCTGCTTCACTGATCTGTGGCTCTGTATGTTGGGAAGGGGTTGGAGAGGTGACAATGCCACTGCCTGGCTGCTGGGGGCTTGCTCTGCACTCACCCTGTTTCCAGTCACTTCATCTACTTCCTGTATATGACTGGCACCCCATTAGCTATTGCCCTGGTTTGGTTCCCAGAGTGGGTGGTTTTGCATATGTTCTAGGGCCATGGGGCCCTTTACACAGATTCTTCTGAGAGACTGGCAGTTTCTTCCTCCCACCCAACCCCCACTGGTTTTTACAGGCAGAGGTTATGAGGCTTTACTTTCCCAGCACTGAAACCCTGGGCTGTGTGGTCTGGCCCAGGGCTAGGATTGCTCACTTCCCAGGTATCCCTCCCAATTTTTACATACCACATGTGAATGTGGGACCACCCATTCTGCTGGCCACCACCATATGGCCTCCTCTCTGCCCCAACTCCCTGTCTCCATCCTGCATACCCATCTGAATGAATATGGCTTCTTTAAATCCTTGGTTGTTGGACTTCATAGAGTTTGATTTTTTGGCAATTCTGGGTGTTTTTTGTTTTGAGGTTAGTTGTGACCCTTCTTATGGTTGTGCAAGGAGGCAAAATGTGTCTACCTATGCCTCCATCTTGACCCAAAGTCCTCTACCATATGTCATACAAGACCAGTACAACCGAGAAATAAAATTTAGCTGGTTCGGATTCTGGCTCTGCCACTTTCCAATTTCCATGTAAATTAGAGCAGTGTCTTAAAGCTCTGATACCCAGTTTCTTCATTACTGTTAATGGGTGCTAAAAATATTCTGTAAGAGTTGAGTGAGGTAAAGTAATGTACATAATGTGTATGTACACAGGTGTGTGTGTGTGTGTGTGTGTGTGTGTGTGTGTGTGTCTCAATCCGGCTGCCCTTTCTCCTATTTTATCATAAACTAAGCAGTCATCAGATACCTCTCAATGTACTTTCTTCTTTGCTCTTCCTTAGTGACTTTGTCTGAGCCCACAACTTCTCTTGTGCCTTTTTGATGTATGACCCCACAGTTATTCCCAAATAGACTTAGTTTGGAATGAAAGCCTGAGTTCTGACCTGAATTTTCAAGTGTCTGTGAGCACCTTTCTTTCAATGTGTAACTAAAGCTTCAAACTCAAGTAGGTCAGAATTGAGAGTCTGTAGAAAAACCACCAATGTTGGAGAAGAAGGCCTGACTAGCACTGGGAAATGATTGAACTATTTGAGGCCTCATTTCCTATAACTATAAGGTCATAGGGGACTTGACCTAGAATCAGGGTCAAACACTGTCTGATGTATAAATAAAGTTTTATTAAAACAGCCATATCCATTCATCTACAGAGACCAATGGACTGTAAATTCTAAAGTTATTATCTGACTCTTTACTGAAAATGTTTTCCAACTGTTAGATTAAGAACACTGGTTTCCAAAGTTCCTTTTCCTTCTCCACTTTTGCTCCCTCCCTCCCTCCCTCTCTCTTTCTCTCCCTCCCTCCCTCCCTCCCTCCCTCCCTTCCTTCCTTCCTTTCTCCATCCCTCTAATTTTTCCTTATTTCTCAACATCTGAATCCTTTCTTCAAACTATTTATTACATAAAAGCCCACTACAGAACACAGATAAAAGCAGGCTTCCTCTGTTTCAAAGGTTTGGATGTGGGAGTGGTTTTCAGTTACTTTAAATTGAATGTCTTTGGATGAAAACATTTTAATAACAATAATGATCTATCTAAATGGATTGACTCTTGAGAGCTACAACACTTGACATCTTTAGCAAAAGACTCAAATGATAAAATGTATCTTGGTGGCCCCCACTACCGAGTTCCTCCCCTCACCCAGTCCCCAAATCCTTTTTCAATTTGTTCTCATTTTCCGTTCCCCACAGGTTCCCGACCACCCCTGCAGGTCAGTCTGAGGTCACCATGCCCCAGAGATCACACTGCCCAGATACCCTAACTGAGGTACTCACTTGGCCCTGTCCCTGGTAGCAGTGTCCCCAGATCCAGATGATTCTGGAAGAAACTTTATGTTCTTCCCCTTAAAATCTGTTTTCTACTGAATGACAGCTGGCTGATCAGATAAATTCAGGCTGTTAATTTTATAAAGCCTGTTAATTTCCACTAATGACTTAATGAGTTTATTTCTCCCAGGTAACACATTTATATTTTAATCAGGGGTTTTTGGAGATGGTACATTGGTTAACCCAAAGGGAAGGACTTTAGTGGAGGGAATGCAACATTCTGATAGTTTAGCAGGTGTTTAGAGTGAAAGAAGGCCTTGAATGCTGGTCAGATCATGGTAGTGGCTGTCCTGTTGTGTTCATCGACTCAGTTCACTATTTCATGGCTGTTTTGCTCATGCAAGTGGGCAGCCTCCTGTGCTGTGTGGTGTGTCTCCTACTTATGAGCTGTGTCACCACGGGCATGTGACATGGTGTTTTGGGAGCTCACACTCTTTCTCTGCCGCAGGGTTATTGGCGGATCAATGCATGAGAAGCCTTTCACATATTGGAGTCCCAGCGAATGTTCCTTAGTTTCCCATCAGAATGCAGCCCAGATCCCATATGGTTAAGAGTAAGCCCTTCTCATCTTAATCTTGTGCAGAATTTGTTCACTGATTTAGAGAGAAGGTTTTTATTTTATACTTTTAATCTCATCCTCAATAAATTAGTTCAAAGAGACAATCATTGGAATTCAGAGCAGTCGATAAGTAGAGGGGCCCTAGAACACATTGAATTTGCTTTGTTTATTTCCCGGAGGTTAAATGATTTGTTTAGGGTCACTAGAGGTCTAGGTGATGGCAGGTCTAGAGCTAGAAACCAGGCCTCGGAACTCCCAGTCTTCTCTGGTCTCCAAACAAACAGCACATCTTATCCCCTGAAACTTCTATCCAATATTGAAGAAAATACTGGATCAAAAACTTGTAGTTAGAGCAAAGCACATAGAGATTTGCTAAGAATACCTCCAAACACTGGTGAGGTTGCATATTTCATCTTATTTGAACCAGGGAAATGGTCAAGCTCTCAAATCCACTTAATAAAGCAAGAAAATAGGTCCTTTTACCTTGACCATCATTTAACGTCTGCTTTTCAACTCTGTTTCTGTAACCAGCAATGAAACCTGCCTTCATCACATGTATTATGGGATGAAAACCGAGCTTCTGTGTGTTGATGGCATAGCTCCGGGGGGTCACCCTGGCCACTTGAACTTTAAACAGGCCTCTTACCGCCTATGCTGTATTCATTCCTCTATGCAAAGTGCTTTCTTCTCATTGTTGGCGAGCCTAAGAAAGTAGGCAGATGCAGCTGCTTCATTCATTCTGCCACAGTATTGGGGGTAATGACGACCTGGCAGGCTGCAGGTCACCCCTCCCGCCCCTCTTTCCAATCCCCATGCAATGGTTTGAGTCCCCTTGTACCAGCTGCCCCACCCTCCATTTTAAAAAATTACTTTCAGTAATTACTACAGCTCAAGGATGCTGTCCAATTTAAAAGAGCTAATGAGAACTAGTCCTTCAATCTACACTGTAATCAGCTTATAACAAGCTCCCTTTTCCTGTGCTTCATTACTGTGACACAATCTATTTTTCATACCTCAAAATGATAAGGCCAAGTTGGGGGGGAAAGAATCTGTCCCTATCACCAGGCTTGCATGAAAGGGAGATGGACTTCAGCATGCAGGATTGATTTATTTGCATTCTTCTATTGCTTTGGTGGCTGCATCTATGCAAAAAGTTAATATCGTATTTTTGAATTGGCTCTAAGAACAGCAGGGCCTGACAATCAAGTATGCTTTCATTACCACCAGGAAGAAAAAAAAAAAAAAAAAAAAAGCCCAGCAGAGCTCAAGTGCATCATGATTTATTTGGACATGTGCAGACTTGGAGCAGAAAGTATTTTAAATTCTGTGGGAGAACCTGCCAATGCTCCCTTGACTGAATGTTTGTTCTCCTTGAAATGTGTGTGATGTTCCCTAGAACCCTATTGGCTACTTACCTGCCTTACTTTGTATGTGCCTGTGTCAACTATTGTTTATTTTCAAAGGAAGAGCATGGAGGGCACCAACCACAGGGGTGCTAGCTAGGAGTCTGGGAAATCTGGTAGCTAAAATTGTACAATCTGTTGATAAACACCCAGGCTATTTTAATCTCTCCAAGTTTATCCTCCTGAGTCCGATTCCAGACTGTCATGTTTCACTTGATGTGATTACAGCTCGGCCCTCTGAAGCGTCCACATTCTCTTGGCGTGATTTCCTAGGCATCAGGCCCATGGCAAGGCATGCCTACTAATCCCACCCTAATGATGAAAGCAGCCGAGGGGCTGCAACGTCTGATGGGTTAATACCTACGGTAGCTGAGTCCTTGGGTTTAATCCAGCTCAGTCATCAATTTGAATGACAGTTTGATGAGCGTCAGTAAGGCTGGGACTGCTGTCATTGTCCATTTTAGACCCTAAATACTCAGGAAAGATAAAAGCCAGCCTCAAACAGCTGGGCAGCTCATAGGAATATAGATGTCAACAACATAACAATAGACAATGCAGATTGGAGGATATTTGTTAAATAATTGTTAATGGGTGGAAAATCCTCACAAAGAACCCCCTGCTCTGTTCTCCTCACCTCCCTTCAAAAAACAGGAAAAAAATTCAACTTCACTAGCCAGTTTTTTAAAGTTGTTTTTTAAACAATGTCATCCCAATAAATCCAACTTAAATTTTTGTTTTTCTCAACTTTGACTAAGAATGTGTAAGAAGTGAGGCAAAATTAGAAAATATTTTACCAGATTTCTTTATTTGTAGAAAAAAAATGCGCACAACTCATTTAGAGGGGGAGGCTTGTAAATTCACTCACTAGGAACAATGACCAGTAAGCTGGTATCCCCTCTCAAGTGAATTCTTGATCAGACAATAAGGGAAGGTGATTCTAAGCTGCCTCTCCATCTCCGAGAGCGCTGGGATCCAACATGCTTTTAAAATAACAAGGCTGTCAGAGGACTCAGACTGAGCATCTGCACTTCAGGCAAGTCCATAAATTAACTTCCAGTACTTACAGCATTCTGAAGGAATGACGCTTTCGTCGGAATTCATGGTTCGCCTGTTTCAGGAATGTTATGTAACAGTGTCTGTTATACAGGGAGAATTTTCTACCTCCACCGTTAGCAGGCAGGAGTGTTTCTTGCCAAAGTAAGACATTATATTATCAGCCTCCCTCTCCACCTGCCACTCCCTCTCCTTTCTCTCTCTCTCTCTCCCTCTCTCTCTCTCTCATTGAAGATGACTACCTGAAAACATGTACAGAGAAAGGCCTTTACAACCGGTGCCAGCGGACAGAATTCACAGCCTCCTCTGGACTGTTCAGTCAGGCCTTTCCTGGTTGAGTGTTCGGTTTAAAAGAACTTGAGTCGGCTGGCAGAATTCCTGGATTCATGCGTTACTGTATTATTTCCTTAAGGGACATTGATTGCCAATATACAGAATCTCTCCCGTACTTTATTCACCTGCCAATGAGCACCACAATTTTGAATTACACTGGAAGCAAAAACACCAGTTTGGTATTATGCATATAGATCTTTGCCAAAGATTAAAACGAAAGCACCAAGTTGTTTCAGAAATAATATAAATTAACGATCCCATGCGGTTACCTTTATCTTAGCTAACAAATACATAATGCAATGTACAGTTAAGTCTATGTTTTTTTCATCATTTCTATGTATTTATTGAACACCTTTTACACATACTGCAGTGCTGGACACACATATTTAGTGTAAGACATTGCCCTGATCTCAGTGAGTTTGTACTTCTGGCTTTTTGAGAAATTTTTAATTTTTAATTTTTATTGAAGTTATTGGGCGTCACATTGGTTTATAAAATTATGTAGGTTTCAGGCATATGATTCTATAATACAGCATCTGTAAACTGTGTGGTGTGTTCACCACCTCAAGTCAGGTCTTCTTCCATCACTGTTCATCCCTCCCCGGTAATCACCACACTGTTTGTGCCTGAGAAGTTTTTTCTTAATTCCTTCACCTTTTTCACCCAGCACCCCCTACCAGCCCTCTCTCCTTTGACAGCTGTCAGTCTGTTCTCTGTATCTGTAAGTATATTCCTATGTTGTTTGTTTATTTTGTCATTAGAATCCAGAGGTAAGTGAACTCATATGGTACTTGTCTTTCTCTGCATGGCTTATTTCACTTAGCATAATAGTCTCCAGGTCCATCCATGCTGTTGCAGAAGGTAAGATAAGTTCTTACTTTTAACTAAGAACACCTAATGACACCCTTTTTATGCCGAACAAGTCTGCTAGGCATTGAGGATATCAAACATAGCAATGCTTAGTCTGAAAGTTCATAGTTTCATACTTCAAATCTACATAAACATATTTTCTGTTAACAATATAAGTTTTAGATTATATTTTTGGGAGTTATATTTATATTAGTGATATTAACTATTCAGTTTATTCATGACTAAGTATTTAAAGATGTTTGCATTGTTTGATAATAGATTTAGGATTACAACCTAAGGCTTCTCAAATTAAGCCAGAGAATACATAAATGATTTTAAACACCAACTAATTGCAATATAATTAATTGTTTAGGGGTAGAAATATATTGAGCCAAGGTCTATTCAGAAAGTATCCAGCCATGTAATATGAAAAATAGAGACATTTATTAAAGAAAATACTAGATACAAGAAACATTGTATATAATGATGCCTCAGTCCCCTTCAAAGTAGGCACCTTGGAACCTCACACAGTTCTCCCAGTCGCCGTCAGCTGCCCCATCATATATTCCTGAATCTCATCAATGGTCTGAAATCTTTTCCCTTTCAAAGGTAATTTTAGTTTTGGGAAAGGCAAGAAGTTTCAGTGTGCTAAATCTGGGCTTTAGGGGTGCTGAGTCACCTGGGTGACTTGATGTTTTGTCAAAAAACTCTACAGGAGATGTGAACCAAGAGCAGGTGCATTGTTGTGATGAAGCTGCCAATCACCAGTTGCCCATAGCTGCGGCCTTCGGAATCATGTGAATAGCTTCCTTGGAGAAATGGTCAAGCTTAATGTAAAATTTGATACAGATTTGTTGTTCTACTCAGTCATCTTGAATGCAATGGCCACACAGTACACGTGCTCACTCAACAATGCCTACCACCCCCACTGACTAGTACAGTGAAGTCGTCATTGTTCACACATGCACGTTCCAGTCCACCCTCCTTGCTGCCAGGTTACATTGATATCATGCAAACTGTTCTCGTCATATTAACAATGGCTGGACTTTTTCTGGACAGGTCTCATACATGCAATGTCCTAATCATCAAAGACTTTAAATCTAGTAGAAGAAATAAATCATTGAGATCAAAGCTCAAATGTGTTCCATGTACTGTATTTATAAATGCAGCTTCAGAAATTATACTAATGCATCTTTCGAAGATATTTCAGTAAAGAAAAACCCAAAATGTTTACTAGTTACTTGGAAAATTATATTGCTTTGAAATATTTTTGAGCCAACTAATAAGTTATACCCAAAAATGAATTCTATGATTGCATTATGTTGAGGGCCACATAGAAGGCAGAGAATAAAGTCAAGATGAGACAGCTGAAGATGTGTGCTTTTGGATTTTAGAGCTGATGATCCTTTGTGTTTAATTTTTTAATTCTTATATTTTTTTCCTTCCTCTGCCCCACCACACTTAGGTGTATTGTATCATGTAACTAATTTGTATCTTTCTTTCTCTTTAAAACTTTGTTATCACAAAAGAATTCTATTCAAACTAATAAGTTTTGTTGTAGAAAGCAATATGTTTTTTTTAAAGTGTTTTAAAATTTAATTTATCAACGTTAACCTTATCATGATACGACCTTAGCTTCATTTTAATGAAAGAAACTGAATCTTCTCGTAGATTTTTATCTAGTATTTTTAATATAAGATGATAGTGCCTTACTGGAATTTTAGTTAAAAAAATATATTTCATAATACTATAATTATAAATGAGTTCTAGTTAACAAACTTGCATTATCTGAATGAAAATTAAAGACAGTCCTCTGCAGGTTTTTAACTTGACATCCAAGTCTTAGTTATGGATTTCCTCCTCAGCATTTATTTGATCAGTTTGCAAAAATTAGTTTTTAGATTGCTTAGGATTGAAAATATTGATGCTGAAAAGGTGGAGAGGAATGACCTTAAAAAAGTTTTACTTGTTGCTAAATCTCTGCTCTGGGCAATAAATTCACAGAGAGGTCAAAGCTGCAAAGAGCTGCTGGTATAGTCCTTAGCAGTGTCCCCAGGGCATCTCATATTTGTCTTCATTTTTGGCACTGTAGGACTCAGAATGGTCCCCAAACATGGGTGACAGGAGGTGGTGAAATGGGGACAAATGGGAAGAAAGTGGGAAGGCCCCTAGTATGTAAGCTAATGCCTTAGAATTCTGCTTCAGGGCAACCAAATCAGAGGTACATATTGGTAATAAATAGTATTACTAATGCTCAGATCTGGTGAAGGAGGTGTCTGGGAAGACTTTATGGAACTGGTGGCATGTGAGCTGAGAAATGAAGGACAGAAACCTCTGAATGTTGGGGAGACAGAATAAGGACATTCGAGTTAGAGTCAGCAGTATATAAAGAAAAATGTTTCTAAGTAGTGTTCAAATTACAAACTGTGGAAACCTCAATCCACTTTACATACCTACATTTGATCAATGTGGCAAAACTATATATTTTTAATTTAGGAAAAAATTAGCACAACGGAGTATAGTACGAAACCTGTAATATTTACTTTCCACTGAGGGGCTCAGTCTATATAAACAGTATTGTCACTGAACATCACAGCATCAAGAAGCATGGTTGGTAATTATACCAAAATCTATGAACTGGAGGATGTCAGGACAAACAATAAAACCATGAAGTGTTGTTGGCTTCACCATAACCAGAGTATTCCACTGGTAAAAAGCACACTAAAAATACATACATACATATATACATACATAAATAAATAACATAGAGTCACGGACTGTTAATTTTAAAAAGAAAAGAAAATCTCAGTCAACCAGAAACATCACAGCCTTGCAGATTTTCTCTTTTTTAGACCAAAGTAATTCCATCCCCAAGAGAGGACATTCTCTGAGTCATACAGATAAGACATATTGAACAGGGACAGGAAGTTGATACCAGAACACTTTCTACCCCCTGGAGATGATCAGAATGGCAAAGAAAGAAAATCAGGTTTTAAAATATCTAACCCCGTTTTTGAATGAAAATAAACCTGCAATACTTGGCAAATTGTCTTTTACACTAAAAACATCTTTTCTCATAACATAATGGCTTTTAACCTCCCTTTCATTCATTAAACTTGGAATGTTTTTGAGCATACTTTTGGTTTACAGTAATTTTTGCCTTCCTCATTGCTCCTGATGAGAAGTGTAATCATCTGGTGATAATACATACAGTACTTATTGAACATGCAAAACAATGTGCTAAATATTATGAGGACTACAGCATTTTGCTTTACTTTCAAAATCACTATCCTAGCCTTCCAGGGCTGTGGGATCCGTGCATCGGAAGGGTGATGAGCTGTTACATCAATTATGCGGAAGGAAGCTGATGTCCTAAGTGTTAGGAGAGGGGGAGGTCAGGGTTCACGGGTTCTGGCTCCTGGAGCTGAGAAGCTTCTAGGAGGAGGCCTGTTTGCTTGTCGAGGGTATTTTGTTCTAAGTGGTTTATTTCCATTCTCACCCTAGTCCTGGCTTTGACTCTGTAGGAAGCTAGAGTTGTGGTCTCTGTAGGTTTTGTCTCCTGCGTAGATAGGATTGGTTGCTTCTTCTTTCATCAATACATAATCAGAATATTTGGATTTTGATGCAATTACTTGTCATCTAGACCTGTATTTTGCAATGAAGGGAAGGCACACGGGGATATTAAATTTAATGTACTCATTCTAAATTCATAGTGAATTTCTCTTCTCTCTCTCTTTCTCTTTTCCTTCATTTCAGTGTTCATCTCTTTCATTTATTTTTTCACTTCGAGCTTGCTGTGTGTAGGTTTTAAAGTAATTATTTGTGGATCTGCATTCTTTCATGTGTCAATAACAGATTCCATCTGAGTAGGATCCCTTTACTGGGCTTCTGAAAGCACTGTATATTTGAAGGGAGACAAGGTTTGTTTGTTTGTTTATTTATTTATTTATTTAATTTTAAAAGATTTTATTTATTCATTTTTAGAGAGAGGGGAAGACAGGGGGAAAGAGATGGAGAGAAACATTAATGTGTGGTTGCCTCTCGAACACCCCCAACTGGGGACCAGGCCCGCAACCCAGGTATGTGCCCTGACTGGGAATCGAACTGGTGAAGCTTTGGGTCGCAGGCCAGCGCTCAATCCACTGCGCCACACCAGCCAGGACCGGGAGACAATGTTTAATAGCGATGGTGAATATAGACTCTTGAGACCCCTGGCCTTATGATCACTTTCTTCTGCCATTGGGGTTATTCCAGGGCAGATCTGGAGAGATGCTCCTGTCAGTTAACACAAGGGGAGGAAAAAGAGCCTCAGTCCTCTCAAACAAGTATCATAAGCTTATTTGCTTAAATTGCTTATTTGTTTATATATTTTACTTAAGAATGCAAAAATTTTCAGATTTTTTTCCATCTATCTATCTAAAATAGTGTATATATTCCAGTTGTATTTCCTTTTCTTTTTTCTTTTTCTTTTTTTACCAAATTATCACAAGGATTCTGCAAGTAAGTATTGTGATGTTTATTTTATAGGAGAGAAAATTGGAAGTCAGAAATTAAATGACTGGTCTAACTTTTCAGTCAGTAATTGATGGATCTGGGCTTTGAACTCAGGTCTCCTGGTTCTTTCTATTCTGCTTTACTGCACTCCACTGGATTCTATCAAAGTGGTTTGTCCATACAGTGGTTTGCATGGTTTTTAACGGGTCAACTTACCAAAGGTTGTACTACATTCCCAACCATTTCTTCCCCTGCATAGTTTTGAGTTAGTGTTAGGCCACTGGGGACAATTTTGGGGGAGAGTCGGATGGCATAAATGAAAGAGGGATGCCTTTTGCTGGGGAGGTCAGTGCCAGGCATGCAGCAGTGTACATAGTAGCTCACACAGTTACCTGCTGGCTCCTGTGGTTGTAGGGGCGACAGCTGGGCCCTCAATGTCTCCTGCTGGATCTTCTGCTTCTGTTTGTCCAGCTCTGGAGCCAGGTGTGTGATGAAGGAGAGGCACCAGGCTCTCCATGAGGCACGGCTGGCTGCACAATTTCTGAGACTGGGTGTAAAATAAGAACAGGGACCCCTTGTTCAAATATAATTGAAATTTCAAGATGGCAACAATTGAACATTAAACCAGGCATGAGGTCCTTCTAAGCAGCAAGCCCTGTGTGACTACATAAGTCACATATCAATTTAGCCATTTCTGCCTTCAGGAAACCCCTTCCTCAAGATTTGAGGCTTGAAAATGGTATAAGACCAATGTGAGTCCCAGGTCAGCCTTGTGATTTCTAGCTTGACTTTCCCTCTCCCACCCCATGTCCATCTTCTCTGGGTGATTGCCTACCCTGTGAACTTCAGACCTACAAATAACAACCTTGTATAGACTAGATACCTAGTTCCCACAATTGCCTAAGAACAAATCCCTTGGAGCAATTGACACAGTAATTTACAATGCATTTCCTGGGTTCTTTGGTTCAGGTGTGAAAACCCTGTTGGAAAAGCCTGGAAAGAACGAGACATTAAAGAGATAATCCCACAAATATCACTGGAATTGCCATAGTGGTTGTTGCTGTGAAAGAAGGATTCAGACCACTCAGATTTCCTTCTTTATGTGAATCTTGCTTCTGGATTAGACCTGAAAGATTTTTTTAAAGACACATCTCATGAGTAGAAGCTACAAAAGAAGATGCCACTCTAGATTTACTTTTAAACTTGCAAAGAATTAGAACCAATAAATCATTGATTTTGAGTCTTGAACAAACTTTGAAATGGACATTTCAAAGGATCCAGATTTGTTTTCTACAACCTTCCTAAGAGTCTGGAGGTCTCTAACTTTCCTTGAATGATGCTGAGGGTGAAGAGGTCTCTATGCCATTAAGCCACCCATTCCTTCCTGGTATTATTTCAAAGACACCAATGGCAGCCTTCTGTTTTCTCCCACCTCTTTATTGAGTAATAGTGGGGATAATATTTGAATTTTATGTAAGGATGCAGCACTTATGAGAAAATTGCTGAAGATGATGAGATATATGCTGTTAGTTCCTTCTTCAAAAAGAAGGGGAAGCAGGAGGAAGTGGAGCTGTGAGCTATGAATATATAAAAAAGCATTGACGAAATAAAGCCGGTGCTCTAGGGTAGGGTCAGCACACTTTTTCTGCAAAGGGCCAGAGAATACATGTTTCAGGCTTTGTGGGTCATGTGGTCTCTGATGCAACTACTCAACTCTAGTGTTGTAGCATGAAAACAAAGACAGACAATGCATAAATGACCAAGTATGGCTGTATTCAGTATAACATTATTTATGGACACTGGACCTTAAATTTCATATCATTTTTTTTGTGCCACAAAATAGTATTTTCTTATTGATTTTTTTGCAACCATTTAAAAATACAAAACCACTCTTAACTTTTAGGCTGGGCTAAAACAGTCAGTGATGGGAGTTTGCCATCCTTTCCTAGAGGCAAACATCTGATTGTTAAGTTTGTTAAGTTTGCCTAAAACTGGCTGGGCCACTAGGCCAGTGTGTTTATGGTGGGTTACAAAACACTCGAATTACTAGGGGTGTTGTGACAATGGAGAATCCTGGGTCTTAGGTATCAGTATATTTCACCAATACTCCAAATCAATCATATGGTCAATCAAATTTTAAAAATACTTATTTAGAATTTAATGGTCCTTTCTCTGATTTCCTCTCTTCTGTTTGTGAGAAAAGTTTAGTGGCAGACAGAGACAGAACTACACACATAAACACATTTGGACATAAATCTCCACATTCATGCTTTCCTAACATCCATCTAGGTGCACAAATGCATGTGCATATTGATATATGTACACAACATTTATTTTTACATGTATGAACATGTACAAATATGAACTTCTCAGTGCAAGCCCATGCACCAGTGCATAGGCAAAATCTTATTTAGCAGCTCCTCTTTATAGTGATAAAAACCCAAATGATCATTTGAGAATAGCTGCTCCCATATCATGCACTTGTTTTTACATAGAATGAACTAGAAATTATCATATGACACTCACCTCTCCTGATGTTGGAGAACAGGAAAGCAAATGCTATTTCTTCTAGGCTTTAAGCCTCATTAATATGTGTTGATGAAGTCCTTCATCACATCAAAGAAGTACCATCTTTTAGAGATGGTTTCTTTGAAGAAATGGCTAAAAGTACGGGTACAAATTTAAATTGCTTAAAATAACTAAATGAACAAAGAATTTCAAGTATTATTAGTAAAATATTACTCACTAATTGACTTTATTGTGATCTGCTTAATTCGAAATGGTTTTCAGATGAAGAACAAAACCATCTAATATCTCTTTGTTGCCAATATTTTATTTTAGCATACATTTTTATTTCTTTAATTTGAATAGTTTAGTTTTAAACTTGACTTTTCCCATTTAGAGAGATGTTTCCAACATAAGAATAATTCCTGTTGGCAATGTTGCTTATTAGGAGCATTTCCAGCAAGAGAGGTGAACGGTGCAGCAGATATCTCTTCATTTCCAGCATAGAAAATAATCTGTCAAGACAACACCCTAGCCAATCGTTTAATTGTGTGTCAGGTTTAGGTGACAGACCTTGGCTATGACATGACAAAAGGGCTGAGGAAGAGCTATCCAACTTCCTTCCCTTTAGAACAGCAGAGTCTTCAGTAAAGACATCTGTTAAGTCTATTTCCTAAGGCATACAGAACCAGCCTTCATGCCTTTCAATTAGTTATGGAAGAACTTCACCAAGGTAAGGTTTCATTTTTGTTTTTGCTGTTGCTGGCAGGTTTCAGATAATTGGAGAGTTTTATGGATTTCATCCCCTCCTCTGGTTCTTCTTTTGTTTGAACCCACGGGACGGCTCCTATACTCCTATTAGTTGGAAGTTCATTAGCTTCATTTTCTTATTTGCATTCATTTAATTATTTTTGAGATATTGACCAGGAGATAAAAGAAAATACGTTATTTTCTGCAGAGAGGGTGGTTGTTTTTGTTGGTCTAATGAATAGCCACCTTTTAGAGCTGTTGAATAAATCCATTTGAGTTATACCTTCACCCATAATCACTTGTAAATAATTCCTTTACAAGCTCAGTTTTCCTACGACGTTTATCAAATTAAAATGTGCCTCAAATTAAAAAGTGTTTTTCTGCATTAATCGGATATGATGAATTTTTGAGTCCTCTTCCTTTTTGGAGTTATTAAGCTGGTTTGTCTCAAACCAGAGGTCAAGATTTCCAAATTATTCTTCTTAATCTAAGGACATTTGGATACCTAAACAGTGGTACTAGAGGTAAACTACTTGCTATAAAAAATGTCTTGGATTCTTCTCTTCTATATGTATTTGCTCTTCTATTTCAAATCTATGTAAAAGGACACAAGGCATTATTTTCACGCTAACTTTAACCTGACTCTAATTATCCCCTATACTAAATCAATTCCCCATGCGTCCATCCACCCACTCATCTACCCGCCCACCCATCCACCCACCATGTATTACTGGGTGTCCCCTCTGTGCCTAGCACTTACTTGGCCAATTGCTGGAGAAGTAACGGTGGGAACGAAACGGAGACACAGTTTCTGCCTCAAAGAACTTATTGTCTAGTGAGGAATAAGATGATAATTTTAAAAACCGCACAAATAATTATATATTCTCAATGGAAGAGATACATGTGATATCATAAGAATTTTTAATCAGGCAAGTTAAACTAGTTAGGGCAGGCAAAATATCGGACCCTAAGGAAATGATGACAGAGCTGAGAAATGGAGAAGGAGGAGGAAGAGAAGGAGAAAGCGGAGGAGGAGAAAAAGGGACAGAAGGATAGAACCTAGAGAGGCAACAAACTAATCCTACTCCCCTCCCCCAAACCTCACACTAAAACAAAAGCACTATAATTTTATATCATGTACAATAAAGAGTTAGGATTTTATCACGTTCTAGTCATACATCATTTTACATTTTTTGCATTGTCTGTAGAGTATAAACAGCTAGTGAAAAAAGCTTTGTCATCTTAAGTGAATTCCCCATCTTCTGAAAGTGGTAATCAATAAGTATCTAAAGGTGATAGTAATTATGTCATAACTTGGGTAAGATATGAATCATTGGTAGAATCGAACAAAGGGGAAGTGCCTAGAGATACACAGTTTATTAGCCACAATTCTGAAAACTAAAAATAAAACAACTTTTTTGTAACTCAGTCAATTGAAACTTATTTGATAAAACTTAAAACCTGCACTGATGTGAGTGTATTTATGATCTCTATCTCAATTAGGATGGACACCTATATGTTTTACTGTAAAGATATAAATGTGTTTGAGTGTTAAGGTGTATGTGATGGTTATGGAATATATGCAACTGCCTTATCCTTTTAAAATTTGCAAAATTCTACATTAATAAAAGGCTGCAGAAATTTCAGATATGTACTATTAGTCCCTCTGCCTTTTCAATATATTTTTATAATATCGGTGACTTGTGTGTACACCCCCATGCCCCTGTGCTTTGAGGAGAGGTGGTGAAAAGGGAGATCTTTAGGGAGGACCATGAAGGTTTTGAGCCCTAACTAGAAGACAGAATAGAATAAAATATTTGAGGATCAATTACCTTGGAAAAAGCATGCTCTTCCTAAAGCATTTGCAAGTAAATCTCTATTTCTCCTCCTCCCCTATCAGTCTTTCACATGCAGATTATCTGTAGGCGAGATGTTTGACCACTTTCATTCTTAGACAATTAGGTAAAAATATTTCCCCATCACATCTTACATTATGTCATCAACTCCTATTGTTCTGACCTTGGAAGAGCTAGTAAGTGACACATCTAGAATGTTGGTCAGGTTCATACCACATAAGTGAGTATAAGAGTTGAGACCACACAATAAGCTTCGGTGAGCGCTTGGCTTATGATCCATGTTTAGTCATTTCAGCTTCAATGTTCTTTCCATAATGTCGGTGTTATGTGTCCTGAAAGATTTTTTTTTTAAGGAAAGAAAAACCTTAGCTTATCTCAGCATTTCTAATTCTAGAAGGACACCAGGTAAACAGGCCCAGAAATGAGGATTTTCCTGTTCCTTTATGTTCTCTTTCCCATTTCATCTTATTCCCGCACCTCCATTTTAGTTCCTTTAAAAAATTAATCCAGCCCACCTTTCCATTGGTGTGCCCGGGGCTCGCCAGGGGACGTGACTGCTCACAGCCCGCTGACCCCTCACCACGTAGTATTTTGCACTCCCTGCTGAGCCAGAGCGCTTGGACCAGATCGGGAAGGAACACATGTGAGCAGTTGTCCTTTGTTCTTCTCTTGGCTTCTGCTCTGGCCATGTGCTTTAGTAAGCAGGACTTCCAATTAGGACGCCTGACAGAAAAGAGCAGATTGGAGAAGCCTTGTCCTCCCCCACTGCCAGCAGGCTGGGGGTGGCATAATATGCTAACCAAAAGCTCATCAGGAAAGACTTGCTTCCACGGGAAAAAATGGTGGCATCTCAGCACCATGGGTAAGGAACGGGGGAAACAGAGCGTGGCCAGGGTTCTGGGGCAGAGTTCTGTCTGGGTCAATCAATGTATCCATATTCTTGTACTAAGACTAATGTGTCCCAAAGCTGAATATAATCCTTGCTTCTAGTTGCGGCACATGTTTAAGTGCTGTGTCTCTTGAGCTGTAAAGGCGTTAAGCCTTGTTTAACCTTTGGTATATACTCACCATGGATGTGGGATCTTTGTTACACATGTACTTGTTGGCTAGAATGTAAGTACTGTAAATACAAGAATTTGAAGTGTTTTTTTCACTGCTACATTCCAGCGTCAGAATAGAACTTAGCATTTGATAAATATCAGGGTGATACTTAAAACATTTAACTGCAAGTTCAGCAAGGGTAGCAACCAATCAGAAGACTTTAAACCAGTGTGCCGGTGTGAGTATCAGTTTTGATAAACATTCGATGAATGTTGATTGGAAGACTTAATAAGCGGTACTGTTCTCATGTAAGTGCTGAATATATAGTTTCAAATTGGTTTGTAAAACTTTCCTACTTCAAATAAGTCTTGGGCAATTCAAATACACATACTAAAATGTGTATATGAAAATAACTGTATGTATATGAAAAATAGTCAGCCTGTCTAGTAATCAAGGAGATACATATTTAAACAACATAGCTTGCTGTTGTTGTTTTTATGAACTTCCAAGAGTGAGAGAAATTATGTTCCTTGCACTGGTGTGAACATCATGAGTGTGCAGTTCTATAGCCCAGTTATCCCACTGGTCACTGGTCTCTAACTTAGAAAAACGGCTTCATTCACACTGACCTGTAAGGGGCTAAACGGATTATTACTGGATTGCAATTATGTTGCAGTTTGGTACCACAGTCCCCAAATATTTAATATATGTTTAAGAGTATTTGGCTGAGCAATTAATTACCCCTTTAAAATTCTATTAGGTAATTCAATAAGTGCACAAGATTATGTATATAGTGCTATTCATCTCAGCATTGTTAATAACAGTAAAAAAAGAAAGGGAGCTCTTTACATGTTCTACAACAGGGAATTGTTCAAGTGCATAATACTGCGTCCAAACTAGGTTATCCTGGGAAGCCGTGATTAATGCTCATAGGGCGCCTGATAGAGGGGAGCTTGCACATTATGATAACACACAAAGGTGGTATAAATTGGTATGTACTTACCAAATTGCTTTAAAAAAGGCGCTGTCTTGCTACCAAAAGAACATACTCTGCTCAGAATTTATTAAGAGGAAAATCAAAACAAAAAAGCCCACACAGCAGTGTTTATAATACCTTTTCATTTTTTGTTGTTTAAGTATAGAATATGTGAGATTTAAAAGAGGCCAGGTGACTCTAAATCTAAAGTCTAAATACTGTATAGTATTTATAGTGAAGGTCCTGCAGCAGTATCTGTATACTCGTATATGGAAACAGAAGCAAGAGAGATCTGAAGAAATATATTCCAATACATTAATGGTAATCATTTATTGGGAATTTGGGTAATTATTTTTCTTTCTCTCTGTTTGTTAATCTGTATCTTCTAACATTTTTTACAATCACTATGTATTTCTTGTGAAGTTAAAAAAAAACCCAATAATAAACAAATAAAAAGCAGCCCTTTGAAGTGCCGGTGAGAGTAGACAGTTCTGCCTCAGGGAACCAGCGTGGGTTTTGGACCTGCAGAGACCCCTGTGAGGTTCCTTAATCCTCCTGTGTGACCCCGGCTAAATCACTTCACCGCCGGTGTGACACCTGATGCGCAGGACTGGCTTAAGGATCAGAGATAATGTGTGTCAAGGTCCTAACATGCTACCAGCCCATGGTAGACTCTCAGAAAATTGTTATTTATTGGTACTGTTATTGTGAGATTATCCCTTTTAAGTCTGAAAATGGATGTGAACTTTTTGTCATTCCCTTTAAGATCCATGTGCCCAGACTGGAAACCTGTCACTTAAAAAAGCAATGTTGTCTTGGGTGCTATACATGCAATGACACCTTGAGAATGGCACCCGGAGATAAAAGGGCACTAAGCCCTGGGACAGTGAAGAAGTTTGTTTAGTTTTGAATTTCTATGCCAAGGTTTGGGGTATAGTATGTATCTGCTCAGGAGTACATTGGATTTTGAGAGTACTATCCCCTCCTCAACACACACATGTTAGATAGAGCAGACCAGTGGGTTTGTAAACCAAGAGGTCGTTTTTGCATTGGGTTCTTCCTTCAAAACTAAAGTCATTAGCGAATGCACGAACCTAGGCCTACAAACATAGACATATGCACAAAGACAGGCACACATCTGACTACTTCTACCATGCTCTCTTCCTGCCTTTGTACTAAGTCAGCTCAGTGAGCAAGGACTTTCTGCCCTCTTATTTCCATTCTTTCCCATGTTTCCTTGCTTCTTGGGAATTATAAGGATTTTCCCAAAGTATCTTCTAGGAACTAACTGCATAATCCAATAAGAACAGGTCTCTGAGAGTTTCTCTGTGGGTGTGAACTTGAAGTTGTTCTAACAAAGGTGTTCGGTAGGATGGTGGTGGGGTGACCCTCAGCCACCCTCACTTTATCACCTGTTCTTGTGTGACCAATTATGCCCCATTGAACCGGGCTACTTATTGTTTGTTGCTGCAGAACAGAGTTGGTGTTGGTGGAAAATACTTGGCAATGAACTTTTCACATACAGGTAGTTAGGGTAACCAACTTAATTAAAATGTAAAATATAAAACAGCAACTATATCTCTAGATTAAAAAAACAACTGGTACGATGTAAGCAAGATTATTATGTCTATTGCAAGGTTGCAAGTATTCCTGGTTATTCATTTTTTTTTAAAGCCGTGTCTAAAAAGAAGTGTTAAAACCCCAGGGGCAGGGGTCCTGCCAATTTTCTAGGCACAGTAAATTAAGTTCTGTACTAGAACTTGATACCCCCAACAGACACCTGTGTTAAATCTACTTTTTATGGCATTATTATTAAAAGGTAATTATCATTTGAGGAAATAAGTTGATCATGATTTAACTTTCCTCGTAAAAAGGTCTTCCTTGTTTATAACTTGTATTTTGGGCTTCTGCAAAAAAAAAGAAAAACAGTAATACTTCTGGACAGGCAAGGATGAAATTCTTGGAATCACTGCTAAGATATTTGGGGAGGGGTGGATTTTATTACCAAGTTAGGCTTCAGATGTTTCTTTATATACATGAAGTAGTTTGGAGTAATATGGTTGAATCCCAAAAGGCCAAAATAAAACATATACTTTTTCTAGCAAACTTTTGTAATGCAGTTCTAGGTCACAATAATACTGGTATTTAATTAAAGTGTATACTTTATGACAAAATGGACCTAAATCTTTTCTTTATCCCCGGTGTCAGTGCCTATACCCCATGTACCCAACATGTCTTCAATTTTTAATTGGTCTAGTCCTTAGGTAATTAAGGTAATTTCCTATGACAAACTATTCTTTTCCTAGGAGAAACGTGGAACAGGGAATGAGAAAGCTTAGGTTCAAGGTTGAACTCTGCCACTTGCCAGCTATGGAATCACTAGTAAATAAACTAGACTTTCTGAGTCTGAATTTCTCATCTCAGTAGAGATGTCATATAATAGTTTTACCAGAGAACTGCAATAAAGAATAATTTAGACAACATATCAAAACTGTATACCATTATATAATGTAAGGTCTGATTATAATTTGGCAAAGATTTGCCAGTGGCATACATTACATAGTTCACTTGATGAATGATGTAGCTAATTGAATCAATGTAAATAGCTAGTCATATAGTCAAATCTTCAAACCATTACCCAGAGGTGAGTAATTTCGAGTCTACATTTTACCTTTCTAGATCTCAGTTTCCTCATTCGAGAGAAGAAATCATTGCATTGGAAGATTTAAGGACTTTTCTATCAGTTCTATGATGATAGAATCTATTTTTTTTAAAGATACTGTTTAAATCATTTTAAAGTAAGACATTTGTCACTGCTTTAATTTCTGTCATTTGATCCTTTTTGCAATGGAACGAAAATATGCCACCGAGATCTGTGGTGTTGGCATCACAACACCCAAAGATATTCCATAACAGATGAATAGAAAATAAAAACAAAAAGGTCAGAGTTTTGTTTGGGAAGCTGGAAATCAGCATGGTGCCAACCAGTTTTCAGCTACAGGCCTATCTGGAGGTTTGAATGCATTGGTTTCATCTAACTCATTGGGAGGCCGGTACCTACCACCCTACAAGAGTTCCCTGAACGGCCTCCTTCATATCATCCAGGGTTTTATGCTTAACTCTGAAATGGTGAGTCAACTCTGGGCTGTAGCTGAACTTCCAGTCCCAAAGGCTTGTGTATTACAAGACGGTCCCACTGGGTGACTGGAATTTTCATGCTGCTGCTACATGGTGAAGCAGGGCAGCTGGAAGGAGATGGGAATGCTCCACAGACCGATAGGGATTCACTGCAAATGGTCCTCAAGGAATCCCTGGAAAAGAGGCATAGTGAGGATGGATGATGAAAAATGAGGAGTTGGGTGGTATAGTTATGATTTATTGAGCACTTACTATGCATCAGGCACTATCCTGTGTTTATATGTACCATTTGATTTGATCCTCTCGACATCTATTTAAGGAAGATACTGTTAGCCCAATCCCCGTCACCACGTGGAGGAACTGAGGCATCGAGAGGGTCAACAACTTGCCCAAAGCCACACACACCCAGGCAGGTTTCTCCACAGTGAGCCAAGAGGCAGTGTAGCCTCTAATTGCAGACATGCACCAGAGCTCAAGTTTAACCTGTGCCCAGTTTTAGAGGGTGATGAATTATTCACTGCTGTCTGCACACCTGTGTGAACCATAATCCTTTAATATCATGAAATCCTCACACAGAAAACACCTAATTCCTCCACAGCCAGGGTTCAATGTCCTGGACCTCAGCTAGCACCCCTAAGCTATTTTTTCTCTTCCACATGAAAGAAACAAGAATGACCATTTCAAGTTAATTTCATCCTGAAGGAATATGCAAAAGGATGATTGATTCTTTTAGTTTCATGCTCTTTGGTACCATTTCAAAATTTAATGCATACTGAATGAAAATTGATTACAGCACACTTTGATAGTTCAACCTCTTTTCCCCCTATGTGTGTATGTGTGCCAGGGAGAGAGAGAGAGAGAGAAAGGGAGAGAGAGAGAGAGAGAGAGAGAGAGAGAGAGAGAGAGAGAGAGAGAGAGAGAGAGAGAGAGAGAGAGAAAGAGAGAGAGAGAGTGAGAGAGAGAGAGAGAGAGAGAGAGAGAAGGAAATTGTAACATGTGCCTGTGACTATGAGGTTATTTAAGGGTAAGGGAAGAGTCTGCTTAAAAAAAAAAAAAGATGCATAACCCAAATAGAACAGATTTCCAGGAATGTCTCAGAAGTTTTGCAGTTATATTCAGATTGCTATTTATTGCAGAAAAGTGGGGCATCCTTGCAATATGCTCAGCACCTCTATGCAGAGTAGCAATAACTGCTATCAAGACTTAATTGTAACAGTTACTTTGTGTCAGGGAAAGTTACATCAATATAGCTTGAAGCAGGCACATTTGAATGGGATGCAGTCCTTAGGGCAGCGATAGCTGAGGTATTACCCAAGTGAGAAGCTAAACGAGTTTCAATAGGGGACATATTTTAGCTCCCTAAGGTATTATTTCCAGCTATATTTCAGGTAAAAGCTTTATGGAAAGTTACTATAAGCATTTGTATACTACTGTGTATAGGGTGAAGAGTGAGGGAGAGCAGAAGAAAGGACTGTAACACAATGGAAAAACAACGATGGTGACATTTTAAACCACAATACAGACTGTGACAGTCTACCTATAAAAGCGTGGCCACTATGTAAAAAATCGAATGTGTACTTGCTCAGGAACTAGAAAATGTCATAGAAATGGAAACATGGATTTGGTTAAAGGAAAGGATTGTGGACAATGTTGGTCTTATCTTCTCATTTTAATATTATTTAAATAAGATAATATTTTGCAGCTGCTACAGCCTCCAAATGACTCTGTGCACTTATTTAAATGAAATGTACACTTAACATTTTTCTGCTCTAGGAGAAATTGTGAGCTTCATCATTTGACAGAGAAGAAAATGAAATCCAAAGTGTTGAGACCATGTGGTTAGGTCCATATAAGCAGCAGCAAAGTGGGATTTGAACACACAAAGCTTCTTCTGCTACACCAAGGAGGCTTCCTGGCATCTCTCGCCCTTGACAATTAATCTCCTCCTTTCCTAGTCTTCCATATTCTGATGACTCTTGTAGCACGATGAATAATAGCCACCTGTACTAGCAGGTCATAATCCCTGAAACCTATAAATGTTATTTAATTTGGAAAAAGGGTTTCTGCAGCTGTGATTAAATTAAGAATATTGAGATAAGAAGAGAATCTTGAATTATTCGGATGAGCCCTAAATGCCATTACACATGTCCTTATAAAAAGAGGTAGATGGAGAACCAACCCCCACTAAGAGGGGATGAGATAGAGGGATTGATTAGCAATAATGTGGCAACAAGCCAAAGGATGCCAGAAGTCACCAGGAGTTGATAAAGTCACACGATGACTCATTCTCCTGTAGAGACTTTAGAAGAGTGTGACTCTGTCCATGCCTTGATTTTGGTCTCCTGGCCTCCAGAACTGTGAGAGAACACATTTAGATGGTTTTAAGCCACTAAGTTTGTGCAACATTGTTACAGCGGTCGTAGGAAACTGCTATAACTCCCAAACTTATTTCTCTACTCCTTACTTTTCTTCTAAACTGGGATTCAAATTTCTATTTGTGGATGTCTTAATTTTCATTTCTAAATCCCCACTAACCGTCCTCCCTCTTCCCCTCAACATGCTTTCTATCTAGCTCAGTAATCATTCACCAATTCCTAACCATGCTGATTTTCACCTCTTTTCTCTCATTCCCAACATTTGATCAGTTACCACATCATGCTGATCCTATCTTGAAAACAGGTTTCATGGATCATCACCTACCTCCCCATTCCTAGTGCTACTCGTTTCTAGTTTAGGTCAGATACTCATCACCAAGTCTCATCTTAATTTCTACAACATTTGTACTTTTTTGTTCTTTTGTTTGCTCTCTCTTCTACCAATAGAATCATCTTTCTAAAATGGCAAATTCGATATAGATCACTGTGCTTGAGAATATCTATGGAATTAAGTTCAATATTAGAGCGTCACTAAAGCAGTAACAAAGTGCAGACTCGGGAGATGTGACTGCCTGGGTTCGATCCGGGGCTCTGTCACTTACTAGCTCTGCGACTTTTGGGAGATGACTTCACCGTGCATGATTTCTGCCTCTGTAAATTAAGGACAATTAATAGTGCCTGCCCCGTAAAGGGGCTGTCAGAAATAAATGACTAGGGACCGGTAAAGCACTCAGAAGAGGGTCTTGGCCACCCAAGAAGTAAGCAGCAACATTACATCTTGTCAACAATAACAATTATAATATTAAAAAGAAATATTAGCTGTTTTTTTAACATATGTAGAATGACCTACAGATTCTTTACATTCTGGTTCTGTTTAATATTACAACCTCGTCTTATACTGCCCTTTCTGTATTTGTCAGGGTTCTCTAGAGAACCGAACCAATAGAATGGATGATTGTGTGAATATATGAAATTCATTATAAGAAACTGGCTCATGTGATTGTGGAGGCTGACAAGTCCTCAGATCTGTGGTTGCCAAGCCCTGGAGCCTCAGGAGAGCTGATGGTGTAGTTCCAGTCTGAATGCTGGCAGACTCAAGGCGCAGACTGCAGATGTTTTAGTTTTAAGTCCAAAGGCAGGAAAAAACCAATGTCCCACCTCAAAGGCAGTATGCAGGAGGTATTCTCTCTTAGTCAGGGGCATTCTTTTGGGGCCTTCAACGGATTGGATGAGGCCCACCCATTTTAGGGGAGGGAATCTGAATTACTCAAATCTACCAATTTAAAGGTTAATCTCACCCAAAACACCCTCACAAAAACATCCAGAATAAATTTTGCCAAAATATCTGGGCTCCCCATGGCCCAGTTAAGTTGAAACATAAAATTAACCATCAGATTTTCCTAACTACCCTCTTGGTCGATTCCTTAACAAGACTGGTCATCTCTTGTCTTCCTGCCTTGGCTACTAGTGCTTTTCTTTCTTGTTTTCTTCTTAGATTTACATCTATCCATTGTTCACTCCAGCCTGAACAAGCCATAATTATTCTTCAGCTAAGTTCAACGATCACCTATTTCTGTACTTGGTACGTCAGTTCTTTCCCTCCTCACAGCGAGGTTAGACTCTTCCTGCCTCTGTGCTCTGTGGTGGAACTCAATTCACAGAAATGATCAGTGTCAAAACTAGATCAGTAGCCACCTACTCAAGGTCAGACTGTATGAAAACCAAAACGTGGCTTCACTTCTTTATTTTCTTAGTATTTTAGTGCCTGGCCTAGCACCTGGCACATCGTAGGTGCTCAATAAATGCTTGTTGAGCTCCTTCTTGGCCCTTTGGGAAAACAGAAACGACGAGCTTCTCTCATGAACAGTGAAAGGTCAGCAAACTGGACCTGTCGTTGTCAGCGGTTTTCACGCTCCCTAAGTGCAGTTTTCCCAGAAGGCATTCTGCCATTCCCTGCCGAGGGAATTTGGGGACTGCCAGGAGGAGTGCCCTGGCTGAGCTGAATTACTGTGCTGGTGCCAGGGAGAGAGGCAAACTTTGAAGCACCCAGGCGGTAACCTTTATTTAATTGGCAAGATGGAAATCAATGGCACATATGGCATTAACAGTTTTAGATTCTGGATTAGTTTGTAGTGATATCTGCTCATCATCAACAACAACAACAACAAAAATAGGTTCAAATAACCTTCACATTTTTTTTGGTCCAAGAAAAATCCCAGTGCATTTGTTCTATTTTTAAGTAAGAATTTAGATATTTAAACTTGCATGCAGGGAAAAAAAAAACCAAAAAAAAAAAAAAAAAAAAAAGAAAAACACCCCAGCAATTGCACAAGTATACATTAAATAAAGTGGATTAGCTGTGAAATATGGCAGATCATTCCCTGTCTATTTCTTCCTGACCATGGGATATATCTATCATTACCTATTATTTTTATTTAAATGTAAAAATGTCTTAAAGGTAGACGAAGCATTGGTGTACCCAAATCAAGAAGCTGAGAAAAACAGCTCCAAACTAAAACGGGGCAATTTATTTGGCTTAGTAATAAACTATATCATTTGGAATTCAGTACAGGAAACAGAAACCGCTTTAGATATCTTTTAAGCAGGAAGGGATTTAATGACTAAAATTCAGGGTTTGGAAGATCGTTGGGAGGGCTGGTGGAGTGGACATCAAGGGCCACCACTAGAGCTACAGAGGACCCATCCCAGTGACCATGTCACCACAATGACGCTGCTGCTGCTGTTGCTGCAGCTACACCGCAGACTTTGACGCCTAGAAGCTGGTGACCTGACACTGGAATGTGTTCCTTGTCACTCACTTCTCCATGTCCTCAACTTCACAGGAGAAAGAACAGCAGTAGTAGAGCCTTAGCTATGGAGTCAACGTGATTCACACATCAAAAGTCCCTCCTAACCAGGCTGTGTCTCAGCAGGTGAATGCATATACAGACTGTGGTCCACCCTGGCAGTGGCATATTACCCAGCACTAGAAAGAAATAAGCTGTTAATCCATGAAGAGATATGGAGGAAACTTAAATGCATATGACTCTGTGCAAGAAGCCACGCTGGAAAGGCTACATGCTGTATGATTCCACTATATGACGTTCTGGAAAGGCAAAATGATGGAGGTGGTGAAAAGATTAGCGGTTGGCAGGAGTTAGAGGAGAAAAGGTTGGGTGACTAGGAAGAGCACGGAGGACGTTAGGGCAGTGAAACGACTCGATGTGACACTGCAATTATACATTTGTCTAAGCCTGCAGGGTGGGCAAAACCAAGAGTGAACATTAGTGTGACTACGGAGTCTGGGTGATAATGATGCATCCATGCAGGGTGATCAGTTATAACAAATATACCACTCTGGTGTGAGGTGTTGGTAACGGGCGCCGGGGAAATACAGGAAATCTCTGTAGCTTCTGGCTAATTTTGCTGTGACCCTAAAACTTCTCTAAAAGTTACTCTTTTTTTGTAAAAGACCACTTCTGGCATTTGCATACTTTGTTATACAAACTCAGAGAAGAAACTTACAGATCTATTACAAATCCTATACGTGAGAAATTAAGAAACTGACATCACGTGTTCTCAGAAGAACTTTTTCACTTGAAAAAATAGCTGCGTTAACACAAAGGATCATATTGTCAAATCAGATTTTTTTTCACAACTAAGAATCTTTTTCAGAGCCGATCGTTACTGATAATTTCGTAGCTAAGTCACCAAAAGTCCCCGGCACAGCACAGGGGAGCTCGGGAGCACTGAGACTACCCAGCTCCTTCTTGCCCTCTCACCCATACACTCTTACCCCAATGAGGTGAGGTCTCTAACTGAGGCACACAGGTTACTTCAAACAGCAGAGAGCATTTTGGTCATGAAATATCTCAATTCTGTACCCCAGACGGTCACCTAACCTGTGTGATATTTTCTAGGGGGGCATCTGCCCCATAAATCCAAAGGTCCCAGGTGTGTTTACCTTAATTCTAAACCAGAGACATCCTCCAAAGATTCCTTGATACAGACTGTCTTCCAAAGAAATACCTGTAGTCTCTTTACCAGGAGGTGCAGTTATCAGTGTGTTTATTAGGAGGTAAGACCGGATATCCTGTCTTTTCTCTTTTTCTAGAATTGTATGTACCTCAGTATGGAGGGAGGGATGTAGCATAGGTGAACTGCTTTAAGCCCTTCCTTTCCAATATCACACCTACAGAAAAGTTAAGATAAGAGTAATATAAACCCGCCTATATTCCCTATGGATAACATTTTACTCTCTCTCTCTCGTATATGCATCTATATGACTAGAATTAGACTCCCCTAAAACAATCTGTGAGATGAGAATTTATTGAGAAATAATTTATTGAAAATATGCTCACATGGGGAGTAAAGAAAAAAATTGGGGGAGCAGGGAGAAGTTGAGCGAGGGTGTGATTTCAGATTAATTTCAAGCCTCACTCTAACCCTGCATGGGATTTTTGACACCACAAAACCTCAGGTGTGAGAGAGAAGAAGAAAAAAGAACATAAAAGTTGGTAGATGGACCCAGTAAAATAGTAAAATGGATCCGGGGGGTATTAGGGCAGAGTGCCAACAATGTGACAAACAGGGTGTGTGTGTGTGTGTGTGTGTGTGCGCACGCGCACTCATGTGTGCATGGCATACATGTACAAATACTCCTACACACAGACTTTTATTTTTTAACGCATCACTTGAAAGTTGCAGGCATTTTTGACAATTTACTGATAAATACATCAGAATTAATCTCTTAAACAACCTATGTAACTGAGATACCATAACTTACCACATTCAAGAAATTTAACACTGATCTCATGTTACTCTGTAATAACGGAGTCCGTGTTTAAATGATCCCAATAATATCGGTTTTATAACATTTTTTTCTGGATCCAGGGTCTGCTCCAGGATCACACATCCCATTTAGTTATCTTATCTCTTTAGGTTCCTCTAACCTAGATTGGTTCCACCAACTCATTTTGAGTTTTACAGAACTAATATTTTTGAAAAGCCCAGGGTTTATAGGAAGGACAACAGTTTGTATTTAGCTGATTGTTTCTTCACAACATGATGAGGGTAAAATAATTTTGAAAATATGCAAATAGATTACATTTTGTTTTGTTGGGAGTATTATATCAGAAGACATACTGTCTGCTGTTCTATTATTGGCGGTGTTACATTTTTTCACCTGGTTATGATGTCTATCAGGAATGACATGAGGAACGTGTGCTCTGACTCAGGCTGTGTTAGAGTTTTGTGCTCCATACCACAATTCTTTCCAAACTCTCTCACTGACAATGTCTTTAGCAATGCCTAGTTCTCCGGCTACACAGTTTTGAAGCCATGAAGAAACAAGTAAAAAACAAAATGTTTCCCATCCAATCCTACATATTAATAATCCATTTTCTTGCCAACTTTCAAGTTTCTTCCTTTCTACTGCTTCTCAGATATATTCTTTTATCTTTATTGTGCAACTGTTATTCTAGTTTGGTCTTTAAAATTTTGTTCTATGAACTCTTTGTACAAATGTTAGTTAACTTTGGTCGGTGCTCTCCTTTTCCATTTTGACTCTTTTCCATCCCGTAGAATTTGTAATCATAATCTATAACTATCCTTAGTCTTGTATTAGTTTACTAGGGCTGCTGAACTAAGTCACTATCAAGTAGAAGAGCTTAATGAGCAGAAATTTATTGTCTTGCTGTTCAAGAAGTTAGAAGTCCATGATCAAGGTGTCTGTAGGGTTGGTTCCTTCTGCGCACCCCAAGGGAGAAGGCGTTCCATGCCTCTCCTCTAGCATGTGCTGCTTTGCTGGTTGTCCTTGGTGGTCCCTGGCTTGTAAAAGCAGCACCCCATCTCTGCCCTCATCTTCACACGGTATTCTCCCTATGTGTGCCTGTGCCCACATTTCTCCTTAAAAAAAAAAAAACCAAAAATTAAGGACACTAGTCATATCAGTTAGTGGCCTACCCTACTCCAATATGACCTCAACTTAACTTAGGTGGTTAGATATGCAACAACCCTATGTCCGAACCAGGTCATGTTCTGAGATACTGGGTGTTAGAACTTCAGAAAATTAATTCTGGGAAGGAAGGCACTAGTCAATTCACAACAGATCCTTATATAAACTTCTGTGTGCTAGTTTCTGGGCTACTTGTAATTATGTGATCTAGTCAAAGCATCATTTATAATGTCCTGCCTGAAGTTTTTTTAAACTTAATCCTACCCAGTTATTTTCATTTAAAATATTCTATTAAAATTTTCATCATATTTACTGTCTGTTAGAGTGAAATTGGGTCCTTACTCGTGTGTAAAGCCATCAGTTGTGCTTCTGTACTAATTGGGCACCACTCGTTTTCAAGTGAAATGAGCTCATTTCTCATAGTTGGAGGTGGGGCTGGATCCAGATCTGCAGATGGTGGCATCAGGATGTTGTCTCTCCCTGTCTTTTTTGCATCAAATTTCTCCATGCTTTGACTATATTTTCAAACTAAATTTTTTCCTATGGTAACGATTTTGACATGGCCAGGTCCATATCGATATCTTGCCTGCTAAGCAATTCAAATGGAAAAAATATATATATTTCTTTCCAAAAGAGTTCTCGCAGGTTCCTGATTTTGCATCTCATTGGCCAAGGCCAGATCACGTGTCTGCCCCTGACAATCCCTGTAACCATCTCATTGGTCCTGCCCTGGAGCTTCAGGCAAAGTGCTGAGTGAAGTTGAATTTAAGCCAAAAGGAAACCCAGGTTTTTATTTTTATTTTTTCCACAAAAAATCGTAGGTGCAGACAAGGCAAAACAAACAAACAAAAACAATAACGCACCATATGTTGCTCACTATAGCTTATGTTTCTGTTTCTGTTACATTTGGAGTGGCATTTTAACTAAATAAAAATGTGTGCATTTGCACAGATATATTTGTATTTCATGTTTTTCTACAGAAAATAATGTGGGTGGAATTCTCCAAATCTTGATTAAGAGAGTTTTCAGAAATATGCCTTTCTAGGGAAAAGTACAGCATGCTTTTTCATCTTGCAGGGCTAACATGAGGATTAACTAGTACTTTGGATATGAAAACTATAATATAAATGCATCTTTTAATTATGCTTCTGAAAGTAATAGCTGTTTTCCCTACCTATTAAGAATAACATCAGGTAACAGAAGTAAAATGTAATGAAAGACACCAAAATTAATCATGCTGGGACCAAACAGACTGAAGCAAAATAGCTAGGCAGAGACTCTTTCTTCTTGGATACAAAACTAAATCCAAATGACTTCAACTTGCTAAAAAATAAATCACGTCTACTTTCTTCACAAGCTTCTTTATGTATTGAAAAAAAATGACCTTTAAACTACCTTGAGAGATAGCAGCTGACTAGAAAATTACAGTTATTAGCAAGATAACCAGAGATTAGAGTACTTAGAGTATTGTAAAAAAAAAAAATACTAAGAGACAGATGTTAACAATTTGCAACCTCAAACGATGGCTACAATAAAACCCTATATTGCAGTGTTTTTAAAGGATGATTGGGGGATCCATGATAATATAATGTAGTACTAGAAATCTGAGTGTGGATAAGTAAAATTACCTTTTTTGGGGATAAATTTATCCATAAAAGTTTTATTTGTAAAGCTATGGAAAATCACTAATTATATTTATCAAGTATTCACCTCTGTCTCGAAGATGTTTGAGTGTAATGTTTCCTTTCTTATAAATAACTAAAATACACACTACATTTTTTGAAAGACATTGCTGAAATAGGGACTATATAATAATTATAGTCTGTTCACTGTTAACCATTTCATAGAAGGGCAACATGAACCTAAATTGGGTGTTAGGAATCAAGAATTATAGACATCACTATTAATTTCCATTTGATCCCGGGCCAGTCACTTAATATTCATTGTTCTCTTCAGAGGAAAGCTCCAGCAAAGTTTTCTCTGAAGTAGAAAGGAAACAAGAGCTCTGGCCTGAGCTGGCCTAACGTTCCTACGATACTGGCCACTGGAGCCTGCAGGGCTGTGTAAGGCAATGGTTAGGCTCACAGACTCCAGCACTGGCCTGCTGGGGTTGAAGTCCTAGATATGACTCTTATTTACTGTGTGACCTTGCTCTAATTGCTTAACTTTCTATGCCAGGGTTTCCTCATACCTCAAATGGAGAGTGATAATAATATCTGCCCACGGAGTCATGAGAAGTAAAAGTTTTAATATTTGTAAAAGATTTGCTGTTACCTACTATTTGAAAGTCCTGAGATAACCAAACCCTGTTACCTTTAGGTGAAATGGAGTTGCGAATATGTAATGAGATACAGTTTATAAAATACCCAAATTCTATACCATGACAGCCACCCACTGAATGACAGTTGCTTTTCAACTGATGAGACTTTTCCAAGATGACAGCTAGACATGGGGCCAGGAGGTACTCTATAAAATGTCATGCTTGTCTTCGGTGATGGCAAGTTCAAGTTTTAGTGATGCTTCTGGAATTTTTTATTTCCACAGTGGTCACCACATATTTTTGAAGTTTGTTATAGATTCATATCAATTTAATAAACATTTATTAACTTATTTTTTGTGTGGCTATCAGGTGCTGACCTGGAAGGCCGATGTAAAGAGAAAAAGATACTTCCCTGACATTTCTAGTGGGAATGATACTGGCCCTCATCCAATCTGTTAAATCCTCATACGTTCCTCGCTTTAGTCAATGGCACTGCCATCCCCCTGGTTCTTGGAAACTGCTTCCTTCCTTGCCGTCGCTCTTCATGTACAACCAACAGCCAAGGGCTTTTCCAACCTCTGTGTGAGGCCTTCGCCCCCACCGCCACTGTCTCAGTCTTGGGCTTCATCATCCTTTGCTTACACCCTTAATGAAGCTCGCTGGACACCCCCAACACACACTCAGCCTCCTCTTCCTGCATCTCTTCTGTGGGTCCAGATTGTTGAGAAGATACTGTCCAGATTCCTCTGGAGGAGACTGGTTTCCTACCTGCCATTCCAAGAGTTCCTGTTTCTCATTACGCATCACATGATCCCCTTGAACCTACCTTCCTACTTTTCCTGTTCCTGCCTTTACGCACACTGCTTCCCTCAGTTGGAGGGATATACATAGCCACACATCCAAACCTTACCCATCCTCAGTGGACAATTTTAAAACCTGTCCTGTTTCATGAAGACTTTTCGGGTTTCCCCTTCTCTCTCTCTCTCTGCCCACTTCCTCCCTCCCTGTTGAGCTTTGTCTTCTCAGAAATCTCATAACATTTTATCTTTACCTCTCTTATGGCACATACGTTTATCTTGTACTATATTTCTTTTCTTCCTGTCTTTTATTCCGTACATTGTTAATTCTTAGAGAATAAAATATGGTCTGATTTATCTTAATATATTCATAATATATAACAGTAAATATGAAAACTTGAAAATACTTATTTAATGATTAAAGACATAGATGGAAAATACAAAAGAACTTTGGAAGCTAACCTCCAGGAGTTCAGCATCTAGTGGAGCCTATCTACCTACCTATCTATCTATTCATCCATCCATCCATCCATCTATTGTATATCTGTCATCTGTCAATCAACTATACACACATGTGCAAACTATGATGCAAGGTTGAATCTGGAAAGACAAAAATATGTACAAACATTTTGTTAAGCAAGTATAATCAAAGGAATATTTTAGTCTGACTAGGGAATTTGAGGGTAGTGGGGCCTTTTAAAGGAGGTAGAATTTTAATTGAACTTTGAAGTCTAGAGAGCGTACATAAGCAGATTGAAAACAAAGACCTTTTAGACTGAACCAACAACCTGAGCCAAGACCTGGGGGAAGGTGACGCAGTACCATGTTCAGAAAACAGTATGTAGACTAGTTTCATTGCACATGTTATCCATGAACTTTGCTAAAGCTTATGATTGGAGGACTCACAGGTATATTCTCCTCGGATGGGTTGCTCTCCTCCATATAATCCAAGCAAACTTAAAGTGAGAGACTCATTTTCTTCATGTGATGTGGGGACAACTATTATTTAATATTACTTATTTTGTGAACTATAGACCTCTCCCTTTACTGAATATAATTCATAGTTACTAAAAATTGTGAGAAGATATATACTCATTCAACATTTTTATTACTTGCCATTTTGTTTCATGATAGCAGAATGAGCTGCAAATCAAACCTAATATGTATCAGTATTTTTTTAGTGGTACACCAAATTTCATTCTAAAAGAGTTAATTCAATGAAATGTTATGAAAGATCATGTAGATCGACAAGCATGAAAAGTTGAGTAGTGATAAGCGCTGCACATAAAAAAGGTGCTTAATGAGTACTGGCTAAGTTAAGCTGGTGTACTCACCACCCATGAGATTGTCTACACATTATTTCCCCTCTTACCCACCCAAACGGCTACAGTGAAAGACTCCATCTTTCAAGGTCACACACACACATTCCTGACTTTGAGTTCCATGAAGCATTCCATTATTTACAAAAGTTCCCCCCACCCCTTTTTTTTTTGTTTGGCCTTTTTTCCCATTGTGTTTTGGTTTTTATCTACCCAAGGTTGGAACAAAGATAATTTATCACAGCTTTCTTTCTTATATAGGACTATCCTGAGATTTAAAGAGCTTTTATATAACATTTAAAAAATCCAAAATGAAATTTTCCCTATAGTAATAATTTCCAACGTGTCACAGACTTCAAAGACGGTATATATCCTAGCTATAGGGTAAGGATTATTGTATTATAAACCAGGTAGGAGAATGTGAAGACTTTTTCTCTGGAGAATAGGAGAAATTCAAATGATTATGTGCTTCCAAGCTTGGCTGATTGCATCAGGTGCCCCTGATTTTTTTTTTTCCAGGAATAAAGTTCTAGTCCTTAATATTTTACCTCTGCAATGGGACAAAAAAAGATATCTACAATATAATTATCTCCCAACATTTTCCTTCTATTCTGGGTACTATTTCTTTTTACATAACCAACCTCATGACTAGTGTGGAATCTGGTTACACCAATAAATTATTTCACTAGGATTTCTGAAATTGTGTCCATAGAGTTGAAACAAATCCCATTTAGTGGCCAAAGCCGTAACATATAAAACTTAGATGCTGTGTGCTTCTCTATTCCCTATAAAATGGAGAAAAATTGTGAGAGAGAATGAACTTGACACCCAGAGCAATCAGAAACAAGAGGTGAACAGGGGTGGCCTTTATATACCAGGTCACAGTCGATCCTGGGTCTAGCTACATCTTTGCCTTGCCACAGAATCCTATGTAACTTTGTATTCTACTAGTCAATATATTCCCCTTTCTACTTAAATGTGTTCAAGGGGTGTCTTTGCCATTCGTGACTAAAATTCTATAAAATCTCTGACTCATCCTAGGAGTCAGGATGCTGGAGTTAGCCATATGAGTGGGGAAGCACTGGCTTAGTGTCTTGGATATGGAGAAAATGACAGCTGGTGGCAGTAGTTAGACTGGGAAGAGGGAGAACAAGAGCCAATACCTGACCTGAAGCAAAAGGTCTAGAATGGTCGGCCATCATGTTTGGCTAATCAGAATGCAGACCCTCAGAAAGAGTCCGCTGTGTAGGAAGGGGTGGGGTTCTATTCTCAAATGCCTATGAATTCTTCCAGGAGTGGGAAGAGAATGTAAAAATCCTGAGCTAAGCACTGACTCCAATGCAGGACCTTTCTCAAAGCGGTGTGTAAAAGGGCAAAGATGGGAAATCAGACGTAGGTTGTGGTTTGGGGAATGACAGAACAGGGCAACAGGTCCTTTCTCCTGCCGTGCCCGTGGAATGAATCAACACCATACACTGTCAGTAGATCCATACGGCCCAGAACGTTAGCAAATATGTAACTGTAAGAGAGCCAAGTAAAGCTCTATGCCATCTGAGTGATGCAATTGGCATCCCCTTAGAGCACTGATATTTCAGAGTATGTTTACATGAAAGGCAGAATTTGGACAAGAACATTCCAGACCAGAATATTGAGATCATATACTCTGAAGGAGACGCTTGGCTTGAGCTCCTTTCTGAGAAGTTCAAATACCAGTAATTGTAGGGTTCTAAGGTCCAGCTGGACACTCAGTTTTGGATGTTGGCTGCAAAGCAGATAAATGTATCACAGGGCAAAAAGTTAGTTGCTTTATGTGTGTGAGGAAGAGAAAAGCTGCTCCGGTTGCGCAACGTACTGTCCCAGAATTATGAAACACCTTGTGATTTAGTTCAGTGGAAACTGCCGTAAACCTCTCTCCTAAAATTCCTATCTTACCTTGAGAAATGAGGCAATACAAAGCTTTTTTCAGATGACATGCCTTCACGTTCCAGATTAGTTTACTGCAAGTCTATAAATCAACACCATGTTTCACTCTTCGCTCTGGTAGGCACCCTTCCGTCTGACTGCATCCTGGGGGGAAGACCTTCCCTCTACCCCCGATGCTGGGGCATGTCATAATTCTCTCACTCTTCTCTGTCATTAATTGCCTTGTCTCTTAAAGCAGCCGCTTGCAAGTCGAGTGCCTGGGAGGATGTGACGAGACAGCCTTATTAAATCAGGGCCAGTCGGGTTAGAAGCTGTGGCATAACTTACGTCTACATTTCTGACTCTGAACTTGCTTTTCTGGATTCCTGACCCTGAACTTGCTTTATGGTCCATTGCATTAATTATGGTTGTATAAAAATTAAAAAACAAAACAAAACAAAGAACGACAACCTCTAAAGAGTTTACAAAGAAGTGTTTGGGAACTTAACTGGGTTTCCCTGATTTGGTTTGTATTCAAATGGTAAAGCATTTAATCAGGCCAGTTTCTCTGGTCTCCCCATTCCTCACGTATCAAGAGAACATAACTTCCCCATAATTCTTAAGAGTTCTTTCCATAATATGCTGAGGTCGAGAACATGCTAATTTAAAATAAGTGGTAATTTAAATTATGTAACATTTGTATATGATTAACACACAAAGCCCTACACATATATATTCCTCACACAGCCACCCTGTGTGGTAAGAATTAACATGTGAGGTGAGCATGCCGGTTTTATCATGGTGGCCTCAGAATTATAGGGGTTCTATCCATCTGAAATTCGTTTCTGCAAGGGGCAATGCGATAGGGCTTAAAATTATATGCAAATAAATATGAAGCAAGTTTGAAACTCATAAGCTGCCTTTCTACATAGGGAGTTCTATACTAGGCAGGCAAAGGGATTGTATTTCTGTTTTTATTAATCACAAAGGAGGCACATGCTTAGCCAGCCAAAACTGCCTTTATTAGTGAATATACATTCCTTGTGCCTAGGTTTATAGTCTGCATTCTGAAAGTGTTTTATATTCTTCCTTCTACTTATGGCTGTTCTGAGTGACTGAGCTTGAAACTAATCCTTGTGAATTCACCAAATAATCCAATTAACTGAAGAGGAGGGTAATGGTAGTTTTTCTGAATGAGTTGGTAGGATGTTGCACACCTCTCGGTAAAAGCAAATACCAAATAGCAATCATTTCTGAGGAGCTGGTCACCGTATACCACTAAGCATTGATAAGGTTGCTTGGAGTTTTCATTCCTCTGCTGTAGGTTTCCTCGGTTTGCCTTAGACAAAGTAACAGAACAGTAGTTTTAAATCCCCAGAGACTTCTTAACTTGATATTACCCAAAATTCCACTGCAGGGACACATGGTGAATGATGAGACTTGCTTGCTTGCCATAAATCTTAGCAAACCAAGGAGGGAGAGACCAGATGGACACGTTACCTCTGAGGATGGGGATACAGACTCCCAACTGATTTATCTGCCCATTTCTCCTCGTTTTGAAAGATGGAAATGGCTTGGCTGAGACATTTTACAGAGACATTTGGTGAGGGTGAGTCTATTTCTGGGGGGAAAAAACTCCTGTCTTCACCCTGTTTATTGTTCTCCAAAGTCTTTGCCCTATTCTAGATAGAGCTCCAAGGCCTCCATCAGCAGATTTTATCTTTCTTCTTAGAAATAAAAAGTAAAGCCCTGGCCCCTTGCAAGGCCTGCTTTCTTTAGACTAACTTGGATATTGGAAGTTCCGTCTTTCCTGACATCAAGTGATGGCTAAAATGAGTAATGTGAGGAATCAGGCAGATGTGGTCTGAAGCTGTACCAGCCACTGTCCAGCTGCATGCCTCCATACACATTATTTACCTTCCAAGACTCAGTTTTTCATCTGCTAAATGGCATTAAGTATAATGCCTATCTTCTAGATTTAAATGAGATAACACTTGTCACATAGTAAATGCTCAATAAATAACGGCTATCACACATCAGCATCATCCTCTTCATTCCCGCAGCGTGAACACCAGTACCGCGCTAGAAAGGATATGTCCTAATTTTTAGCCTTGATGTCTCTTTTCCATTAGAGTCGGACGCTTCAGTACCGAAGAAGCTGGAAATGGTATTCTTGACTTGGGTTTATACAGGCTTAGTCTTCTGTTAAATGTTGTAATGATCTCCATTCACCTGCAGAATGAAGTCCAGTCTCCTTAGCCTGACATACACATATATAGCACCTTTCTCCTTAATCTGGCTTTCTATGAACTTTTTGAGTAGCCTGTACACTTCCCATGAGATTATCAAATTGCTACATTTTATTGAAATTGTGTGCGTATAAATCTATCTTCCCATTAGACTGTAAGCTCCTCAGGGACAGGAATTGTCATACTAGTGCCCGACACAATGAGTACTTGATCCCAATATGATTTTAGGGGTATTTTAAGCTTAGTATTGGAATGGGAGGAGCTATACAAATCATTTTCTAGCAAATAAGACTGCAATAAAAGCAACTAATACAGTTATAAAAGGTTCTATGTAGAAATATTTACAGGTTAATTATATATATATCTATATATATCTATAAATATATATCTATATATATACACACACACACAATTGTTTCTTTCTCTGTCATCCAAGGTAGTATTAGATTATAGCTCAAAGTATAAAATAAATATCTATCAGTTCATACTGATATAAATAAATAATTGAATAAATAATTGGGGAGAAGAAGCACATTTACTGAGCTCAAGAATTTATACAGAAACTCTACCCTAAAAGAGTAAGGTGGCATAACTCAACATTTTTAAAGTGTGGGTTGTGAATAGAGGCTTCCTTTCAAAGAATAGAGTGTGAAAAGAGAGGGAAAAGTAGCATAACTTTACGGTGGAGAAACCTAACAAATGCTACTTTGGTCAGGTTCAGGATCGACAGTGATAAGCCCTATCACCTGATATGATAATGTGTACCCTTGATATGTGTAGCCTTGATATGCTATGATCAAAATGGCACTTTTTCTCCATGATCTTCCTTTCCAAAATTCAGACCCCAAGTATAATCAGGAGAAAAACATTAGACGGATTCCAATAGAAGGGCATCCTACAAAATACCTGACCAATATAATCCAAAGTGGTCAAGGTCATGACAAACAAGAAAGAGAAATTGTTATAACCATGAGGAGCCTAAGGCTACATGAAGGTTAAACATAATGGGATATCCTGGGTGAGATCCTGGAATAAAAAAAGGACATTAGATAAAAAGTAAGGGAATATGAATAAAGTATCAATTTTAGTTCATAATAATGTGTCAATATTAATTCATTTATTATAACGAATGTGCTGAACTAATGTGATATTAATAACATGGACATATGCAAACTTTCTGAACTACCTTCTAAATTTTTAGAGTTCAACCTGCTCTGAAAATAGTCTATTAATATGACTAAGTTAAAAAACAAACAAACAAATGAGAGAAATAAAATCAGGATTAGATGAGTATAAAAGAAGAGAGACTTCTTCCTTAACACAGATACCCTTTTCCCTACTATGGCTGGATCATTCAGGAGAATGGATTTACGTTACAAATCAACTCAACAATTGCCTCTATTTTCTGTTTAATAATGTGCATGTGAACAAGAGTGGAATGAAAATACTTCACATGGCATTTTTTCTTACAATAAAATATTTCAACAACAGTTAGACTTTCTTTTAAAATCAGTAGCTTCATGATTTAAAGACACATTCACTCTAGTCCTTGTTCAGTTCACACTGGTGTCCTGGTCATGAGAGATGAATATCTTCATTTTCTGTAAGAGGTTACTCAGTACTTATCAGATGCTCTCGGTCAGAAGTGTTGAAAGAATTGGAATGGCTCCTTTAGAATTTTGGGAAACAGTAAGGTAGGTGGCAGAAGGCTGAGAACAAACCAACTTTCAGTGAGTGTAGACAAAGGGAGCTGTTCGTTAGACTCAGGTCAAGAAGCAAAGAACATAGATGCATAACATGCCATGTGAGAAGCTCTGTTTTGCTCTGTTGTTATACCCACAGCCAGTGACTTATTTTCTGGACAATGAATGTTGTTGTTCAAGCAGAAATTGCTGAAGTTTGTGCAGTTAACCAACTTGACAAAAAAAAAAAAAAAAGTGAAAAAGTTAGCTTGCTGTTCTCAAATAACTCTATTCCTAAACTCATGCTTAATTTTATATACATGGTTTTGTACCCTGGCTGAGAGAGAGCTATGTTTAAGTCCTTTGGATAAACAGTGGTGTGGGAGAAAGGCAGAGGATGTCTGCATGACGGGGTGGCCCAGGTCAGAAAATTAATGTTCCTCCTTGGGGCCAGAGCTGGTCAGGAGAAGGATTGGCTTTGACCTTGAGGGTTTTTACCCTGGAGGCCTGCAGAGGTGGTCCAACATAGAAAGGGGGAAAAAAAAAAAGGGAAACTATAGCAATTTTGATAATGTTATTGGATGACTTCAGTTCCCTGTTTAAACCCTGACACTTTTTTCCAGTCATATAAATCGTATCTAGGCAATTGGCTGAATGCCTTTAATTTCCAAACAGTTGTACAGATGTCAGGTAAATACCTCCTGAAGTACAGAGACCATTGGTTAAGATTACATTCACAAATAAGCCAGACGTGGGAATGATAATATGGCAGAATCTCACTTATATGTGGAATCTAAAGAGATACAAACCCATAGAAACAGAGAGTAGAATGATGGTGGGTGGGAAAATAGGGAGATATTGGTCAAAAGGAAGAAACTTTTTTTAAAAATAAGTTCTGGGATCTAATGTACACTATGGTGCATATAGTTAACCATGCTGTATTGTATATTTGAACCTTGCTAAAAGGGTAGATCTTCAGTGTTCTCACCACACACAAAGGAAGGAGAAGGTAAATATGTGAGGTAATGTATAACTTGATTGTTATGATTTTACAACATATACACATATCAGGTTATCAAGCTGTACATCTTAAAGAGAAATAATTTTTAACTGTCAGTGACGTATCAGTTAAGTTGAAAAAAATGTTTCATTCACCATTTGTCACACCTATTCAGTGCCTCCAACTTTTTTTGAAAAACTACAGTTACGCTCTTGTTCCAGCCAGTATCTTCTCTCATTTTCCTTCAGGAAAAAAATCAACAATAGGTTAAATGGTTTTAAATCACCCTGGAAAATCACCATTCCACAATTTTATAAATCTGTGGGAGCAGGTGGCAGTGGCAGAGTGCTGAGGTGGAGTAAACAGCTCAGGATCTGAGCGGCACCAGTTACATAAATTGCCAAGCTTCATGCAAAATGAAAATGCTTGGCAGTGGGGAGGGGGGTCATTGTCAAAAATTATTAAAACATTTGAGTTGGTGAAAGTAGAATATTAAACCAAGCATGCCTTGTGTGGCTGCCCAGGCTACACATGCTTGAAGCTATCCCTGGTCTAGAGTAACACAGAAACAGGCTCTAATCCTGTCTCTGCCTGTCAACAATTGTGTGACTTGGGGCAAGTTTCCTGTACTCTTTGACTCAAGGTGCTTTACCTGTAAAGTGATCATAACAGTATTTACCTCGTTTTTGGACAATGAGTTTAAAAAACAAAATATACTCTATTGTGCTGTCAACATGCAAAAAACGAATAATGGTAATAATGACATCAATAATAATACCTCAAGCAAGAAGATGGTGAGGCATTGGGGGCTGGGCTGGTGCTCTCCCCCCAGTGCATGCAGGCAGGAGAGAGGCTCCCTCTCCTTGGCTGTGCACACCCACCTCAGCTGGCTGCCAGTGGCTGAACCCCACCTGCAGGCCTCAGAAGGGACCATCTGGAACTGGCATTTGACACCGCTCACAGCATAGAAGAGACCAGAAAGCCAGGTCAGGCAACTGCTACAACGGTCATCTCCTTGACAAGGGCATGTGTTTCCATTTACTACAGTCTTGCTCCTCTAGAATCCCAGTCCCTTATGATGCTTGGAAATTTCCTGAGGGCCTTGTGCTTGACCTCCACACCTGGGTCTGTTGAGTTGGCTTCCTGCTGTTGCTGCCTGCCCTCTGGCCTGCCCATGCACCCACTTGTTGACCTCCAGAGGGCCAGACCTCATAGCGTGTGTGCCCTGTGGCCTTCTTGTCTCTACACTTTCTCTGACCTGACACCGTGACGTCTGTATTTGCCCTCGGGCTGCCTGCTGACTCTGTTTGTAGCCCTTTGCATCAATTGAACACCCTCCAGGGTTGGCCGTTTTCCCAGAAGAGTGACCCTAAGCTGCCTGAAGCCTGTCCACCAATACTCCACAACACATTGGCAAAATGCAGTCCATTTATCTGCCCGGCCTGACCATGCTCTCATAAAGACACAGGACAGTCTAGTGGCAACTTCTCCTCCTGCCTTGATATGGGTGGTACCAAGCATGTCATTAATTCAGTCTAATCACCAACACTATCAGTCACTCTGCTTTAGTCAATGACACTGAAGAGAGCTGTTCTCCCTCCAAGGAGTCCTCCTCCCTTTTCCTTGCCCGTGGGAAGGCAGAATGGTTGGGGCATTCTTTCCTGTGGGGTCAGCAAGAGTTCTCCATGAACATGCTTCTTTGTTCTTATGGTTTGATTATATTATTGTTTAAAAAAGTCAAGTAGGCTTAGTGCAGAATTAACCCTTTGAGATTATATATTAGTTGACAATCCTTAATACCAAACCATTTATTTTTCATTTGCTAGGTATTGTGGCTGTGATCCAAATTGCAGTGGGAAGATTAATAGTCAATCTGCCAGTGCTTTTACTGTGCTTATATTGTGCTGGAGCAGAGTCAGCTGCTCTCATTCACCAATAGATGCTTACAGTCTAGATCAGGCGACCTGATGTGCTCCAAAAATGTATGTCTTTGTATACTGGAAAATGATTCCAAGGCAAGGGCTTTTCTGATAGGTAAGTGGGCATTACAACATGGTCTGGGAAACTGATAGTTTGCAGGTGTCTCTGAGTAGTCAGTCCTCAACCCCAGATTCCCCCAAAGGGGTGACAATGTTAAAATAATCTTCCTTCACTCATCAGCAACGTTCAATACAGTGATCACTCCGTCTTGAAACACTTTCTTCACTCTCAAGGACATCTTATTCTTGATTCTTCTTCTACCTCACAAGCTCCTTCTTTTCTGCCTTTTTGTGGTTCCTCCTCACCTTCATGACTATTAACTTAGTTCTGTGTGGCATTTGCCTTTCAGGTTCTCACTCTACTCCCCTACTCCCCCCTTCTCCAAACAGCTCTGTGTCCTGGGAGGCAGACCTTTGTAGATTACATCATGGACTTCAGTACCTATTATGACTTAAATTGTGCCCCCCTCCAAAGTCATATATGAAAGTTTTAACCCCCAGTATCTCAGAATGTGGCCTTTCTTGGAAATAGTGTCACTGCAGGTATAAATAGTTAAAGTCATATAAGGGTAAAGCAGTCCCCTAATCCACAGTAACTGGTATCCTTATATAAAAAAGGGAATTTTAGACACAGGCATGCACACAGAGTGAGTGCCATGTAAACATGAAGGCAGAGATCAGGGTGAGGCATCTGTAAGCCAAGGGACTCCAACGTTGTCAGCAAACCACCAGAAGCTGGGAGAAGGGCATAGAGAGGATTCTCTCTCTCAGCCCTTACAAGAAACCAGTCCTTCTAATACTTTGATCTTGGATTTCTATCTTCTAGAACTGGGAGAAAATAATGCTCTGTTATTTAAGCCACTCAGTTTGGGGTACTTTGTTATAGCGATCCTAGCAACCGAATCCAGTATCTCTTGTTTGTGGTTGGGTTTGGCCAATGTAGATTTGGCAAGAGACTAGAGAGAGGAGGAGGAGGAAACAGGCTAGGTAGTCCCTGACACCATCCATGAAACAGTACTTACACCCTAGCCCAGCACTCCCTGCCTTCACTCCCTGCTTTATTTTTCTTCATAGAAATAAGCACATAGAACGTATGGTATTGCCTGCTTGTTTTTGTCTGCATTTCTCTCCCCTCTGCCATCCTGGAAGGTAGGGACTTTGCTCACTGGTGACTCCCTGACAACTATAATGATGCCAACCTGGCCCATGGTAGGCACTTGATAAATATTTGTTAAATTAATGAGTAAAGGAAAAAAAAATCTATGCTTCTGATCCTGACAAGAACGAATAGTTTATAAAATAAGATCATAAATAAAAGCTAGACATGTCCTCATTGTTTTCCATTTCTGACATTGAGTTTATCATTTTTGATGAGTTTGTTTTTCTTCTTATTTTCTTCGCATGGGAAGTAGAAGCACACGGAAGAGGTGAGCTACAGCTCTGTCTCATTCTGCCCGGTCTGTCCTGCTTAGATCTTCAGCCTCACAGTTTTCCTTTACCTGCTTATCCAGACCCCAGCAGGACTAGATTATACCTGAAATTCCTCCAGTGCACTGAGCTCTCCATGGCCCCTGCCCTTTACTTAGTGTATTACTCAGGGTTCTCCAAAGAAACAAAATGTGTGTGTGTGTGTGTGTGTGTGTGTGTGTGTGTGTGTGTGTGTGTGTAAGTAAACTGAAACCTATTATAAGAAATAAGAAATTGGCTCATGTGATTTTGGGTATCGAGGAATTCCAAGATCTGCAGTTGGCAAGCTGGGGGCCCAGGAGTGCTGATGGTGTAAATTCCAGTCTGAAATCCAGTCCCAAGAAGAGAATGAAAACATGAAAAGACTGATGGCCCAGCTTGAACAGTCAAGGGAGGAGAAATTCCTTCTTACTTGCAGTAGGAACAGCCTCTTAGCTCTATTTACTCATGGTCCTTCATTGGATTGAATGGGGCCAGTCCCATAGGGAGGGCAATTGGATTTACTCAGTCTACAGATTCAAATATTAATCTCATCCAAAGACAAATGAACCCAGAATAATGTTTGACAAATATGAGGGAACCCTATGCTCCAGTTAGGCTGACATAAAAATTAACCACCACACTCAATGTTAGCTTCCTCTTTACCTAGCTAACTCCTACTCTTAGGTCTCAGGATGCCCCTTCTGGGAGACAAATTCCAAGCACCTGTGGTCATAATTAACTCTTTATCCAATGTGCTCATGGAACAAATTCTTTCTTCCTATAATTCTTTTGCACCTCTGGGTTGCAGTTTTATGTTGGTTTAAGGAGTGGTTATTTCTTGGGCTTTTTCTGCTACGACTGCATCCTATAGCCTGGCATAATTGCTGGAGCAGAAGAAGTGCTCCACATTTTTTCCAAATGTGCAAATGAACAATGGTCCACTGAAGACTTATAATCCCACCTCTCTTTCAGCTGGGAACATGAACCAGGAATGCTGAGTAAAATAAAAGGAAGGAGTCAGGGTAGTTGCATAGTGTGACAGGATCTTGTAAACGAAGGCAAAATGGGAGAGACTATTTAAATGACACAGCAGTTTTGAGCAACTATTACACAATTCGTTGCACTGGGGAAATGTCAAAGAACCCAGTCAATCTCTAATTTGGACTTGCAGGGCCCTTATAGTTCAATGGGCTGGCAGGTTCAACATTGCAGGGGCTCTTTTAGAAATACAGACTCTCAGTACACACTCAGATCTACTGAATCAAATCTGCATTATAATGTGATTCCCAAGCGAGGTGAGAAGCTTGAGAAACTCTGAGCTATGCTGCTAACCAGCAGCATGAATTGGAAGTGATTGAACTTCTAGACCAACACCTAATCTGTAAAGTAGGGAGAGTGATTCTTAGGGTTGTAACAACCAAATGAGAGTCCTCCTGCTGGTTGCAGTGCCTGGGGTAGAGTAGAAACTCAATGGGTTTCAGTTCACCTTTCATCATGGAAGCCACACATCAATGGCAGTGAGCAGAATGGATCTGTGTTTGATTCTGTAGATGCTATTACGGTATTGTACTCACAATTGTATTGATGTTCTTGGGCTTTTAAGCTCCTTTTTGTTAAGTTCCCAGTGGATTATATGCAGAGAATATGATCAATACCACATGCTATCTATAGTTTCTTTACTCGGAATATTGCTTTCCTTTGCTTTCTAGGGTGCACTTTGTATATTTTATTGGATATTTAGCAATATTTATTGGATACTCATCACATGTAAAGCTCTGTGCTTGATGCTATTGTAGATGCAGAAGATAAAAAATGTAAGGACCATGTCCTGGATGAATTTATAGTATCTTAGAGGAATATAAACATATATAATTTGAGCCAAAAATTGAGAAATACAAGTCAAGATGCTAAGAAAGTAAGAGAGCAGAAACATTTTTCAGTAGTATATATTTTATGTTTCTATGGTAGCTGTTATCTCAATTTGTTTCTTATTATTGAAAAGAATATGTACTAAAAGACACCTAGGCTCACCCTGTAGAATCAATGTTCACTTTTTACTGTGCTTTTGTTTTGAGCTAGATTTATTCTATTTCATATCTTTAAAAAATTGGAATTAATATGCTCTTTCTGAACAGTTCAACTTAATTACTACTATAAAATTCAAAGAGAAACATCATTAAATATTAATAGGCCAATCTGCAAAAACAAATTTCCCTGCAACGTTGACTCAGGTAAATGAGAATTTGAAAAAGTATGACAGAGCTTAAGAAATGATAGAGCTAAGTAGCAATTGCTTCTTTTAGGCCTTTTTTCCTCTTATTTATAAAAAAATGAACCATATGAATGTGATTCCTAATAATTCTATTTTTTTTTTTTTTTTACTGTGTGGTTGCCTCTCATATGCCCCCAACTGGGGAACTGATGTGCAACCTAATTATGTACCCTGACTGGGAATTGAACCAGTGACACTTGGCTCACAGGCTGATGCTCAATCCACTGAGCCACAGCAGCCAGGGCTTTGATTCCTAATAATTCTATAGGTTTATGCTAGTGAGCATAAAGAAAAAGAGCTACAAAAGCCACTCAGGTAATATGAGTAAGGGGGATTCTGGCATCCTACGCAGAAGGGAGCAATAGGAACTGTGGCAGAGTGGAGAGGGCCTGCTTTGTGTAAGAGGGTAGGCCTCTTTAAGGTTCAGCTGAATGTGCCATGTAGAATGTCTAGATTTGCTTTTTCACGGGGAATTAGACGTCTATATTTTTATGTAAAATATCCTATTTTTAAAGAAAAATTGTTTTGATCTTAAAAATAATACATGCCAAACTAACATGTCTTCATGTTCAGTAAGGTCTTCAGTTTTTAAGTTTCACACCTTCTCATTTCTACCAAGGGTCCACGAGCAGTCAATCATCAACCCCAACTGACCAAGAGAGTCAGTTACAACCCAATGGTCCTCTACCCAGCTAAAGCATGAGGCTCATGTGGACAACATTTTGCAACAACAGGGCCTGAACTCCAACTGCCAAGATTCTGATTCCATCAGTCTTGGGTTGGTGTCTGGTATTAGCAGTTTTTAAAATTCCACTGGCGATTCTAATGTGCAGCTAGGTCTGACAGCTGCTGCCTAAAGGTAACATTTGCATCTCCACCACGGATGCTACCCCACCCATGACTCCTGGCTTCCCCAGGGCTATGTGAAGACTTCTTCCAGTCACGCTTGCCTTTGTCATCATTCTGAAGCCTTTGCTGTGACTGGAGACCATGGAGAAGTCATAGATCACTTCCTTTCTCAAGAATGTCATTGACATTAACTCTAGTGTAGTTCACGGCAACTCTGCTCCCAGCCTCCCATTCCACACTCCATTATTTCAGGTTCACATTTTTTCTACCAGATGCAAAGTGGGAAGAAGAGAATCAGAAAAGATACTCTCTTACTATTTTTCAGTTTTATGCTTCCTACACAATATTCATAACAAGCACTGTGGTAAATCGCTCATTTCCTGTTGCAATTTTTCTACTGTTTGGGGGCACTTTTATATTTTTACTCCCTCAAAGTATGGAAAACAAATTAAATTCAGCAAAACAGAAGATCCAGGGAATACAGCAAATAATTATTCCTACAAGCACAAGTATTTAGCACCTGCTTGTTTGGGAAACATTCAAATTTGTTTACTTTGTATATGCTATAAAAGTGCTCCCTGGAGCTGGGGAAATCTCTTGTTATTTATGTATTTATTTGATTTTGAAAATGTAGGCTATAGGTGAATTAGGTTAGCTTGCAAGGTCTCTGGGCACAGCAATGAGAATTGAGAATGTCACATTGGGTCTGGATCTCATATTGGAGTCAGGCTTGGGCTGTTAATCTGTGGACCTGGGGCCAGATGCATTATATTAAAGTGAGACTTTGTACATTTTCATATAACTCAGTTTTGTCATACAGCATTCTATTTCTCAGTGGCTAGAGGATCACAAATGTCCCATAAATATTTTGTGAATGAAGGTATGGGCATGAGAATTTGTCATAGCCAGAATGAATTGATGAGAGAGATAGTAGAACAGTGAGCTGCAGACTTTCCATTGTGTCTACATTTCTTGGAGACCTGATTTAGAGGCTTGTGTAGTTTCTCCTTAATTACCGCAGAGAGAGTTTTTGAAAATGCAACTCTAAATGGAGCGCAGGATGATTTATGATCCTGTTTTATGAGATGGAATTAAAAATTCAAACCAGAATGTGTAACTGCAGCAGCGTGGGGCTACTCATTAAGCCGGCAGTGAGCCGCTGCCATTCATTTGACTGCACCTGCTCGCGGAGGACCATGCTGGTACCTGCCCGTTTGATGGGGCTCAGCAGGATGGAAAGAGTCCCTGATCAGTGACTGGAGAAAGATTCTTTGTAAGAATTGGGAGGAACGTTCCAGTTCCTGAAATGAGAACAGTCGGCAATGTACACAGTGTGGAATAGTCTTGGGATTTCCTGCAGTCTGGAATCCAGACACTCTGCCCTGGAAGTTAAGAGCATGCGGCTCAGCTTTGTTATCTATCGAACGGGGCTGGTGACAGCTACAGGCTGTTCTTTAAGGATCAAGTAAAATCATATTTGGCGAAGCCCCTGCTGAAATTGATAATGGAATATAAATGTGAATTACAGTTTGTTTTTCTAAATTCCCTCAAGGAAACTGTCTCAAGATATTTTCATGCATTATTAGCACGAAGCAGAACAGTTGCTGCAAAACTTGGTGGTGTACCTAGGGGTTGTGTCAGGGGCCAAAAGAACTCTATGTTGTTAAAATTCTCTGGCTTTTGCCCACTAACGTCCAGTTATCCTGCAAGGAGCTCTGGCCGTGTGCACCGGCTATTTTGTCGGATTGGTACTCACAGTCTACCCAGATGTACAAAAATGATGCCTTCTCTCCATCGCGTGTATAACTGTTCTGTTTTTCATTATGCCCACCCTCCTGTGAAGATGTGGGAATGGAACAGCCTGGTAACTTGAGTCTGTTACAGTAATTGAAACTATCCCTTTAGGCATCTCAGCTTATAGATAAAATGCAAAGTCTCCCAATTTTCATAATTTGCTCCCTAACACCCATCAAAAATGGCTTATGTGACCTTAATGAAGCAGAGTGATGGGGTTCTAAGGTCCAGGCTGACTCTTCTGGCTCCTCTGCTCTGAGGGATGTCCTTCTCTATCCGGTTCCTCCCAGTGTTCACAGCTGGCGTAACTTGTGATGTGTTTGCGTTTAGTAGTCTCCACTGCAATTTGGCCTCTTCTGGTTCCTCTTTCAATATCAGCTCTTCTTCCTTTTCACCTATGCCTTAGTCCTGATATGGGGCCCCCCTCCCCACATCCTCAGAGAAGCCTATTGTCTCACACCTCAACTGCCTTGGAGTCATACTTCATGAACTGGCAGGAAATTCTAGGTCCTGTTGATACTCTACAAGAACCAAGAGAGGCCCAAGAGTTACACACTGGCCACTCCTCTGATTACAATGTTAAGATTGTTAATTTCTTTTCATGTTACCACATCCCTTTTCCTTCTCATCAGGCTGGTTAGTTCTAGAGTTTTTTGTTATTGGATTTTTCACTTACTTACCTAAAATACTTCCTTATCTTGGAGGTCAAGTCTGCAGAGAGATTGAACCCTTTTGCCTCTCAGCTTCCTCAGTTCCCAGGAGCTGCATAAAGGCTGGCTGGATTTTGCTTTGTAACACATCCTCTTCCTATTTGGGAAACAAGCCTGTGGCCTGGTTGTCATGGTGGAAGGGGCATCTTAGATACACTATGAAAGACACTTTGAAGGTCTGAGTCCTCTGGATTTGGTTCTTGCAATAAAAAAATGCTTTAACTTTTTAGATTAATATTTCCCAACAAAGTCTGGCTTCAAGATCTGTTATCTTACTTCAAAATCTTATTTTGAATGCCAGAACAATTTAAATGTAGCAATTCAAATACAACACCCCCAAAACACATACAGGCACATGCATACACAGGCCATGTATGAAATACTGTTTTAGGTGTTAAGGATGTCATTGTAAAGGAAACAGATGAAATTTCTGCTTCCATGGAGCTTTTATTCTAGCAGGAGGTGACAGATAATAAACCAAAAGAATAAATAAAATAAATATATGAGGTGAGGATATGTGATATGAAGAAAAATAATATACAGCAAAGAAGGATAATAGTAAATGTGAGGTAGAGGCTAGGTTTTGCTTTAAAAGTGACATTTGAACAATATCTGACATAAGCTAGAGAGAAAGCCATATGGATTATTTGGGAGATTGTCATTCTGGAGAAGGTCATGTGAAAAACTAGAAATAGAAACACGTGTTAATATTTTAAAAAATATCCACTACTTTATCATCACTAATTCCCAAAGGTGATATTTTGTTTTAGGCATATATATCCAGGTTGAATATTATCAACAAAGTATGGTGCCAAAAATATCATGCCACATCCATGTTCAAAAATCATCAGAGGGATTTTTTTTACTTGATAACAAAGTCATTTATTTGTTCATGCAAAATATAACGCAGGGGAACAATTTTTAACATAATTCATATTGAGTTTGATTTTTCAGCTGTTTTAGACTTAAATAGGCATACTGACTTCAAAACTGCAGTTAGTTTTCTTCTATCACGTCAAGTTTTTCTGTACAGCTTATATTAATGTGACCTCTCTAGGCTGGATCCAGCCTGAATCAAGGGAAGCACTAGTGCTCTCTGATTGGCTGAGAGCAAACATCCCTCGAGTGGGGAGGGGTGGGGGACAACCTTGGAGACGAGAGACAGATTCATACTTGTCTAGGCTATTCAGTTACACATGAGACAGTGTGGTGAGAGGTTGTGTGCCGCTCTATATAGTGAATCATATTCCAAAGTGTAGTCTGAGTTCTTGTCTCTATACAAGGAGTTAGCAGAATTTATTTTTTTATTTACATACATACTTATTTTCTTTCCTTCAGATCATGTCTGCCTCTGCTATTTCTCATCATAAGTGCTTAAACAACCCTGATTTGTTTTGTTATATCTGTGGCGGTTCCACCATTCCCAGTCAAAGGACACACATCAGCGCATTTGTCAGGCAAGCCTATTTGCATATTTTAAAGTAAAACTTGGTGATCAAGGTAAGTCTTGGGCCCCTCACAAGGTGTGCAAGCAGTGTGTCGAGAGTTTACTGATGTGGACAAAGGGAAACATGTGATAAATTGCCATTTGGTATACCTATGGTTTGGTGAAAGCCCAGAGATTATTTCAAGTGACTGTTACTTTTGTATAGTTAAAACGTCAGGATATAACAAGAAAAATGAATGTAAAATAGAGCATCCTAGTCTACCATTAGCTATACGCCCAGTGCCTCATTCAGCTGAAATCCCAAGGTGAGTTTCCATTGAACTACCCTCTTTCAAAAAACAGGAGTATGCTGAAGAACTAAGTGACAGCAATGATGAAGATTTTGAAATTGAAGATGGCTCTGTTCGTAAGGGATTTGATCAGCATGAGTTGAATGATTTGGCACATGATTTGGGACTATCCCAAAAGGCTTCAAAAATCCTAGCATCAAATTTGAATAAGAAAAACTTACTTGAAAAAGGAGCGAAGGTATCCTATTTTTGATGAAGAGAAAGTGCATTTCTGCGAAGTGACAGTGGCTTTGTGTATTGCCATAACATACATGGTTTAATGGAGGAATTGGGAATTTCAACCTATCATGCAACTCAATGGCAACTGTTCATTGATAGCTCAAAGTGGAACTTGAAGTGTATCCTCCTCCGCAATGGAAATTTATTTGGTGCAGTCCCAACTGGCCATTCAGTTTGTTTTTGTGAAGAATATGAAGACATAAAGAGAGTCATTGATCTGTTGCAATATCACAAGCACAATTGGGTCATGTGTGTTGACCTTAAAATGGTCTGCTTCCTTCTTGGTCAGCAACAAGGATACACCAAGTATCCCTGTTTTCTGTGCATGTGGGACAGCAGAGCTCATGAGAAGCATTGGGTGGAGTCAAATTGGCCTCCAAGATCTGACCTCAAACCTGGTGATCCAAACATTCTACATGAGCCACTTGTTGACAGGAAGAACATTATATTCCCACCTTTGCACATAAAACTGGGTCTTTTGAAGCAATTTTTAAAGTTTTTCCAGCTGAAGGAGACTGTTTCAAGTATCTCATTTTGGCATTTCCTAGCCTGTCAGTTGAAAAGATAAAATACCTTAATATGTATGTTTGGTAGCAGAACTTTACTACTTGTACCCAGTTTGACTTACAGTAACAATATATAGACTTTATATGAATAAAATAACTCTAAATAAACAGTCTATTCAGGTAATTTTTTCTTTATTTTCCTTTGTATGTTTAATTTTGTATAATTCTTGGGACAAAGGGAGGGATGGTATCCTGTACCTTAAAAAGGTTGATGTGATAGAGAAAAATTGTGGTCATTTTTGGATCCAGATTCCAAAGATTAGCCAAAAACAAGTGTCATATCTAACTCAACAAAAATTGTGTCCCCCCAGTCAGGAGCTGGGGGTAAAACATGAATGTGATGTAGTTCCTGCTTTCGAGGGGTTCTTGATCAATTAGGACAGATGGACTTAATTATAAGAGCATGTAAATAAGATCAGTGCCAGAAATGTGATGTGCATGAGGCCTTTTGGAAACACAGACAGGGCATCTAATACGCCCTGGATGGAAGTGGGAGGTCAGGAGAAGTTTCTTAGAGAAAGTAATGTCTGAGATGAGACTTAAAGAATTAGTCAAAGCTACCCAAGCAATGCATGAAAGAGGACAACCTTAGCAGAAAGGGCAGCATCAGTTAAGGCATGCGGGTGGGAATATGCAGATGAACTAAAGATAGCTCAGAGATGCTGGAGGGAAGGTGCGGGACAGGCAATGGAAAGAAATTGGCTGGAGATGTGAACAGATTGAGGAAAGTCCTATTAAGTTCAGCTTCATTCACAGGCGCATCTTCCTTACCAGACACATCTCCAGGAGCTCAGCCACGCCAGCCTCTGCTCTGCTTGAGCTCTCGTGGGTGTCAGGAGGATCCCCCTACTACTGTCTGCTCCTACAAAATGTGTTCGCCTCTGAAGTCCTGATTACAGCCTGTCATAGCCAAGCAGACCTCTTTTATTATAGCTGTCCCGAGTGATCTAACAAGCTCTGCCATATACCTTTAGTTTCACTCATTGTAGTTCAGGCACTGCTGACTCTTGTCTCTTAAATCTCGTGTATGTCTAGTTTCCTTTCACAGACTATAATTTGGAGGACAAAAACTGCCTTGTGTTTCTCCTGTATGGTCCCATACATGGCTCTGCATATGAGTTCTTGTTGAAAACGCATCTTATTGTTTTTAGACCTGGACTGTCATTTAAATTTTAATTAATTAAAATATTTTATAAGATTAGAAATTCAGTTTATTAGTATTATTAGTCACATTTCAAGTGTTCAGTAGCCCGTCTATAGCTAGTGGCTACTCTATTGGGCAACACAGAAAACATTTCTATCATCACAGGGAGTTCTATTGGCCATCACTGTTTTTGAATACTTTTAAAAGGAATTTCCAGACGAGAACTGCTTTAGGTCACTTTAAAATCAATCATAAATTGTCAAAAGAGCACCATTGAATTCTACTGCTATTGATAAAATGTTGTAATTTGACTCTAGGTAATTTATTTTTATAAGCTTGGCAATACACAACATGTAGATATTTATTGAAGAAATAAAAACTAGTAGCACTTTATTGATGTCTACTCTGTGCCAAATATTATGCTAACATGCTATGTATATTTTATGCTATATATATTTTTAATTTAATCTTTAGAACAACCCTTGGAAATATGTATTATTAAAGAAGGAGGAACTGAAGTCATTCTGGTGAAAAGCTTACTTGTAATATACAACCAGAAAGAGAAGGAGTCAATGTTGCAACCCAAGACTTGCTGACCAGAGAATATTCCATATTTTGTATATAACTATATATATAGTTTATCAATATCAGCAATTCATATATAAGAAATGTTACCATTTTCTATATTTTCTCCTTTTTATAAAATAAAGACCTAGAGATTTGAAGCCGTAGATAACAGATCCCATTCATTTTTCACTACTATCCTTTACATGTACTTTGCCATTCAGGTCTCAGTATTTTTAATGTATACATGTACCTAAAAAGAGTATATAGTTTTGTTTTGAACTGCTTTAATTTTAAAAACAGAAATGTAATGTTCTGCAATTTACGTTTTCATTTAATACTTTTTTCCAAAATTACATCCAGTTGATGTATGTATCTGTGACTTATCTCCACTGTTCCATATTTTTATTTCATTATGTGGATGTAGTAGAGGTTATCCATTCTCCTACTGGTAGATATTTATGTTGTTTCTAATGTTTTCTCCACAATTTTGCACCATGCTGTAGAGAAGGTCTATGTGTATGTTTCCTTAAGCATATTGCAAACATTTCCCTAAGATACATATCTTTGAAGGGGATTACAGGGTGCTTGGTTTATATGCGTTCATATATTATCAGATAGTGGTAAATTGTTCTCAAAATGGCAGTTTCAATTTATATTTCCATTGTCAGTACTTGAAATTTCCCATTCTCACACATTCTTGCAGTACTTAGAATTTCATACTTTTTAATTTTTGCCGTTCTGATGAGTATGAAATGGTAGTATTTCATTTTTGCCTCAATTTTTATTTCCTTGATCATAGTGAAGTTAAGCTTATTTTCTTATATGTAATGGCCATAACCATAAGTAGTGCCCAGATTTCCATTTGATTATTGATTTATTTTTTATTTTGATTTGTGAGCGTTCTTGATATATTCTGATTATTAATCCTTTTATATTTATGTGCGTTTTGCAAATAATTTTTTGAGGTCTTTTCTTTGTCTCTTCATTTCATTGAAAGAAGTGTTTTTCAATTAAGTTTATTGGGGTCACTTTGGCTAATAACATTATATAAGTTTCAAGTGCACAAATACATCTGTATATTGCTTTGTGTGCTCACCACCCAAAGAACTTCACTGTAGTCAGATTTTTAATTTCCTTTTTCAGGGTTTTCACTCTTAGTGTATTACTTAAGATATCTTTTTCTTATTTCAACATTTAAAAATAGTGTTTTCTTATAACATTTTCAAAGCTTTATTTTTTCCTTTAAGATGTTGGACAATTTGGACTTTATTTTTGTGTATGATGTGATATAGATATTTGATCTGTTATTAGTTTTAACTAGCCAGCCCCCTAACTATGTATAATGTAGTTATCATTTATTCCTGTATATTTAATGTGGAGCTGGGCCTGGTCATTCTTCTCTAACATTGGTTTCTTTGTTTATCCCATTGTTCACAATCTTGTAACTTTTCGTATCTCATAGAGCACTTATTTGACCTCTTTATTCTTCTTTGAAATTGCCTTGGTTAGTCTTGTCCTTTTTTCTTTCTTTCTTTCTGAACTTTTGAAACAGCTTTTTCCATTCTGCCAAATGACCTCTATTTTAAGTCCCAGGTTGGTAGTAAAAAACTCAGAAAAATCATTTTATGTTCTCTCTCAGTCTCAGGAAGGCTGGTGAGTTAAATTAGAAGGTGACATGACATGGGGGAGGAGGGTATAGTTGGCCTTGACCAGACATCAAGGCTTTCTTCAAGACTGGATGGGGATATAGAGGTGAGAATTGGTAGCTGGCTGTGCAGGACTAAGGCTAGTTGCATTGTTCATTCAAGGAGAGCCAGAATTAAAATACCAGATGCATCATACACAAAGTGATAAGCCAAAGATCTAGGTAGAGGAGTGAGCAGGACGTTGGGATAGTCTGGGTCTATGAGAATTTCTTAGGTACCTTAAAGGATGTTAGTTACTTAGCAAAAAGTTCCCTTGAATAAGGCCATTCCAACTGGAGGCAGCCTGGCTCTAGTTACCATCTTTTTCCCAGAAAGAGACTTCCTCCCATCATAATAAGACAGTAGGGTACAATGCTGTAAGCAGGCCTATCAAACTCACCAGGTGGCTCCCAGCTCCGCACCACCACCAAGTAGGTGAATGACCTTGAGTGAGGTTTCTTGGTCCTCTCTAAACTTCTGGGAAATGAAGATGATTCCTAATTGCTATCTCACAAGTGGGAAAAGCACCAAGAAAGGGCCTGGCAAACAGTAAGTACTCAAGTACTATTGCTTTATTCCCTTAAAAAAAAAAAAAAAAACAAAACATTAAAAGCGATCAGGTCCCCAAATGCCAGAAACTGTGCCTATATCCATTCAGCATCCTCCTTGTCCTCTTTTTCTGGGGAATCCACACGATTCTCGTGCATGTGTTTTTCCACCTTCTGCGCAGAGTGGCTCCTCATCTCATCAGGAGCCATGCTGACAGATACTCTGGTCTCACGTATGTAATTCTTCCTCTTTCAGGTCTTAATCTGGACTCAAAACTCAGCCCCTCATCACTTCCTACAACAGGAAAGCGACTTAACTTTTCTATGTCTCAAATTCCTCATCTGTAAATAGGAAAACTCGTGGTTAGAGTTATGATCATAATTAAATGAATGAATATGTAAAAGTGCTTAGTACAGTGCTCAGCACATACAGGGTGGGGCAAAGACAGGTTTGCAGTTGTGCCTATGCCAAGCGCAGTTTATTCTTGTTTAATTATTTATTAACTGTGGCATTATTTTCTATGCGAACAACTGTAAACTTACTTTTGCCCCACCCTGTTTAGGTCCTCTATAAAAATTGGTTAAATAATAATGAATGAATGTACTGCACTGGACAGTGTAGTGTTTAAGAGTTTATTCACTGGTGCCAGACTATCTAGGTCAAATACAGACTCTGCCATTTGTTAGTTGATTGCCTTTGGGAAAGTTACTTAAAGTTACTTAGCTTCTCTGAGCCTTAGGTCCTCCCTTGTTAACTAGAAAAATAATGCCCATCTCAGAGGGTCATTCTGAGGATTCATGGGAATGATGTATGTCAACTGCCTGGCACATTGAAAACTGCTCAGCAAATATGAGGTATTATTATCACTACACTCCTAGCATAAGGTCACTTGCTCAAGGCGTTTTTATATTTGGAATAATATTTAGGTCAAGGATGAGGGAGATGGCTAACCCAATGTAATGGAAGTTCTATGTTAAATAGATGTGAGGGGCAAAGCTTGTTTACAGGACTGTGGGAGAACCACCCCATGTTCCTTTATACCACCAAACCTACTGAAGATATGAGTCACTCACCACATCCACACACAGTATGTCCTAGGGGTAGTATGGGCACGGGACATGGTCTGAAGCTTTTCTGGCTTATGTTCAAAGACTGCTTGGCTTAAAGCATAGTGTCATGTCCCCACATTCAACTAAGCCATGAGGAGAGGAGAAAGTATCTTCTCTCCATCCTAAGTCACTGTATGGTGTATCCCTTCTTTATACATCTCGGGGTGGACATCCCGAGCTCCCATTAGATGTGACAGGAAGACCAGATGGATTGAAATCATGTGTGTGCTAGCCACTAAACTGGTAGGCAAGATGAAGAAAAAGGCTTGAAAAAGGGAACAGGGTGAGGGTTTAAAATTACTTTCATCTTGAAGAAGTCAGATGTAATTACAAAATAAAACCCTGGTATCACAGCTGTGGTTATCCCCCCAAATGCAATCTTCACAGTTTGTGAATTTGGCTTTCTATTCATTAGTGCCTTTCCCTCAGTCAGTGGATCTGCTCTAATCATAAATGAATTCTTAATAGCTTCAAACCAAAAGAATTATAGCACAAAGGTCACTGTTTATTTTCTAAATGACTTTTTGTAATGTAATGTCAGATATCTATGATAAAAAAATTTATTCCTTCTGAAATTGGCTGGGGATAAAGAGTCCACTTTCCTCAAAGCTCCAGGGTGACAATGTCACATGAAAGATACTGCAGTACATAAATGCCCCAAGAGCAGTCCAGTGCCCAGGCAATGTTTTAGAAAAAGTATACTGTAGCTCAGCTTCTGAGGGATGAGATATAAGACTACAATATAAGACTGAGTACTGTAAGAACACTGAACTAACTGTGGTTTAAGTAAGAAAAAAAATAATTTATTGTTATCCTGAGAAGTTCATGACCATTCGTGCTCACATGCCATTGTTCAAACTGTAGTCACATGGTACTTGTTCTGCAAGGAAAGCTCGGATATGTAGTCCTTATTCTGGGCAGTCCTTGTGTCTGCTTAAAACCTAACAGCTGCAGAGATTTAAAAGGGGAAAGATCTATTGAGAGCTCAGGTAAATTTTGTATTCTTAATTCTTGAAGATTTTTGACATGGACATACCACATGGGGCTAGAAGTTCACATGCTGAGCCAGCCCTCAAAGTCTTAACCCATCCCAATCAAACTAACCACCCCATCTATACCCAGAATTTTATGCATTAGCAACAGGTTTTTCAGACAGTGCCCATATTTTACACCCTTTAGTTCTATGTAGTCTAGTAGAGGAGATAAGAGATAAGTTAATAGTAACGCAAGTAAAAAGTTAGGCATGCCGTAAGAGAGATTCTAATTAAGTGTTAGGAAATCCAGAAGGTGAAGGGAATATTTCCCGTACAAGCCATCCCCCTTCCCTAATCCACTCATTTGCCGCTCCTTATCCATTCACGGAACCCAGTGACATTAGCACTGAGCTTTAAATTACCAGCCAATATGGCAGTGAAAGAGAGGATGTTCTAAGCTGAGCAAACAAATGAGTGGAGCTTTCACTTTTGGCTTAGGACGCAGGCAGACAAAGTAAGCTGGGGCCAGACCTAACAAAAGATGTTATTGTGTCTTCCCAAGCAATTTGCTAACATTGGATGAGTATGTGAAATTCTTGCTGACAAGAAAGAAAATAAAATTAAGTGTACAGACTGTCCTATATGGACTAGAAGAATGAGCTAATATAAACTGTGGCAACAGGTGTTTTTGGACCATGTTTTTACAGAAATCATAAGACCAGTGAACATCTGACTAGTGCTCCAGTATAAGGGTTTTCTTTTTTCTGTAGGTTTAGAGGAGAACTTTATGAAACAGAAAGTAGAAAATAAGACATAATGGAAACCAATTTGGGTAAAGGAGTTCAGGGAGCTGAATGAAGTTACCACAATATCAGAAACAGATGTGGTTAAAAATATGCATGATTTAAAAATTTATTGGATCTGAAAAATGTTAATAATGCCTCTGGAAAGTTTCTTATTAGTTGGTTTGATCATTTGGTTGGTTTGTTATTTTGTCTTTTGGGATAAAAATGATGTTTTTAAATGTGTGCATTACACATTAAACTATGAAGTTGTTTACCTAATCTCTGAACTTCAGTTTCCTTATCTGTAAATGGGAAATAATACTACTTACAATGTAGGATTATTGTCAGGGTTAAATAACATAACAAACCTAGTGTCTGGTAAGCTAGGTTATAATAGAGATGATGATGATGATAATGATGGTGATGATGATGGAGGAGGAGAAGGAGATAAAAATGATGATAAAATGGAGGCCTCTACATTTTAAGCAATGGGATATATTCTGGTGTTTTATATTACTTTTAATAAGATTAGACTTGTGTAAATGTGAATAATTCAGAATAAAAATATTTAGTCCTTCTGAAGTAAATCACTTCATGACTACATGGAGAACTACAGATGCCCCCATCAAGCAAATGTACGTTGAGTCACACCACTCTTTCTATAAATGTATTTTTTTTTCATTGATAAGAGCTTGTTATTGAGATGTGCTTCTAAATGTTGATTAGCGAAATTGGTAATATATCAACAATTCCTCTTTCTTCTTATTATAATTATGTCCTCTTCTTCCTCTTCCTCCTGTGCCTCCTCTTTCTTCTTCCTCTTCTTTTTAGTCTATTCTTTCTTCTCCATTTTTTAATAATCACATCATTGTAATGATCAATAAGAGTACACAACTTTTCTTTCTGGGACGTATTCTTCTTCTATTGCAGGATATTCTTGTCTTCATGTTATATAGTTCAGGGTCCCATGATCTCCCCACTCTTCCTTAGCACAAGGTGAAGACATATATAGAGACCTGGCCAAGGGGAAGCTCCCTGGACCTGGGGTTAGTGTGGAGCTGGAGCATACCCCAAGCAAAGTCAAGTAGAAGCTTGTCACATATTTGAGATTTGTCCTATAGAAGCTGTGAAAGAGGTAGATTTTCTTCCTTTATGATATAAAAAGTATATAGAGTTCTTGTGGCTTTTCCCCCCACAGTCACTTAAAAGAATTTGTTTGCAGAAGACAAAAGAGTACAAGACAAAAATAGAAGAACTGAAGGCAAATGGGATGGGGGTGGGGAGACTGAGAGAGAGAATTAAAAGTAATTTAATAACAATTTTAATATCTAAATTCAAAATTTCTCAAGCCATATCTGTGCATACATTTTTTAGTTACATGGAAAAAAAAAACATTTTAAAAACTTGAATCACTCTGAATTGGATATCTGTCATTTCTACACTGAATATCTATTAAATAAACATTTGAGGGAATGAATTAACTTATTAAGATTCAAGGTATAAGTACTAGCACTTAAAATTTTAATCAAAAGGATACATGCAAATATATATATCTTTTCAGAGCAGTCTTGTTAGACACAAGTAGTTAGATCAATGACATTTTTTGGTCTGGTCTTAATAAGTCATTACAGTAGACAACTCAATTTAAGATAAAAAACTCTTACTTCAGAGTTTTCAAACTTAAAGGCATCTTTCTTATTGTATGGCTTGTTTTGCAAATATTAGTGTATTTATGTTTGTTTATAAAATTTGTATGGCTTACAAACAGTAGTACTAGACAAAAACTAACATTCATGCTGAGTGGCATGAATGGCTTGGGATAGGTACCACATTTGAAGAAAGTAAAGAAAAGCAACAAAATCTGCTATTTTTCACTTGCTTTGGTTTCATATTTAAACAAAACAAAGTAAATAAGGTAAATACTGCACATATGTAAATACTGGTATTGCATTCCTATTAATCATGTAGTACAACATTTGATATTCTCAATTAAACCCCTTAATTTGCTTGTTATCATGCCTGCAGTCCCTAGAGTAATTGCTCTCTTATTTTCCTGGATAACTTATTTAGGGAAAAATACAATAATGAAATGATCTTAAAATGAAAAGGCCTGAAAACAGTGCTCTTATTTAAATTACAATACTTCACACTCATCTGAGATTTCTTCATCTCTGCAATAACGCAGCTGTTTTCCTCAGGGTGTTCTCACAAGTTCATAAAGAAAAAAATTGTTATGAGCCTTCTGAAACCCCAAGGAAGGCAGCTGTGTTTTTGATAAAATGGACTACGGTTTCAACACTTCAAGCTATAGAAAAATTTACACGGGAATTTTCTGCATTATATATCCATGAGCAATATATTTTCAACAGTAACAATGTACACTGTATTTAGTCAAAGTTTATGCAGCGAAGCGGTCAGGCTGAACACTGCGAAATTAAAAATCTGACCTTCAGCAGAAGCGTCTGCTCTAAATATACAGGATGTCACTCACTCTGACCTCTTGAAAAACACAAGGGAAATTAAGGACCAGGAATGGTGAAGAGATGCTTTGGCCGACCCCCACGTCCCCTGCCCCATCAGCTGTCTGAGCGTCACATTTTTCTCCAGATCCAGTAGAGGGAAAGCGTCATAAATCAGTGGCATTATCCGAAGATCTCAGGGAAGAAAAAGTCAACCAGGGCTTGAGTGATAGAAGAGTTGGCACTCTGCCAATCCCAAATTCTCTTGGTTCATGAAGCTGTGTTGACTCTTCCCTGCTCTTATGCCTTTGCTGTCAAAGCCCTTACCCTTCTGATTTTGGACAGAGTGAAACCTTCCCGGGTTGAACATATTTGAAAGTTTTCTGCATGCTTTTATGAGACATTACCTAGGTTGTGTTCAGCCGATTGTAAGAAAATGTGCAAGGACCATACTCATCAGCGTGTTTAGTTGTGGAAAGTATGTACTTGTTTTTCCTGGACCTGCCTTTGCAGTTGCTTTGGCCTCACATGGAACTGCTCTTGGGTCATTCCTTCAGGTGGAGCCATAGTCCTTGATCAGATTAGTTCTCTGTCAAAGCCACCTTTCATTGATTCCGGGCCAGGTTCTTCCTTTGTGCATCACTTATTCTGCTGACTTCTCTTGTACTTCTTGCTGCCCTCTTAACCTCCTACACTGAGAACTTGCCATTGCAACAGACTATTTAAAAAAAGTTAAACTTCACTATATTCTGTGAGCTGTGTTTCTTTTATGTGCTTTGTATCATTTGTTTGCCTGTTCCAAAGGGCAGTGACATTGTAATTGCAAATATTCCCCAAGCTAATTTAATTAGCATCTGCAATTTTTGAGCTCCTGTTATGGGTAGTGTATTGAGTTATGTATATGTGTTTCCTAATGAAGAGGACAGAGCGACAGACAAAGAGACAGATTACAGTAATGGAGTGTGATGCACACAATCAGAGAAGTATGCAACAATACAGCGCTGGAAATAAGGGTATTTTTGTGGCATGAAATAAGCAGTTTAATCATTCCTGAACATTGACCCTGGGGAACACAATTTTCATTGAGTTAGATCTGACACATGTTTTTGTCTAATCTTTGGCATCTGAATCCAAAAATGATGCCAGTTTTTCTCTATCACATCAACTTTTTAAAGTACAGGATACCCTCTCTTTGTCCCCAAAATCATACAAAATGTACATACAAAGGAAAATAAAGAAAAAAAATTACCAGAATATACTGTTCACTTAGAGCTATTTTACTCATATAAAGGCAATATGTTGTTACTGTAAGTCAAACTGGGTACAAGTAGTAAAGTTCTGCTACCAAACATACATATTAAGGTATTTTACCTTTTCAACTGACAGGCTAGGAAATTCCAAAATGAGATACTTGAAACAGTCTCCTTCAGTTGGCAAAGCTTTAACAAATTGCTTCATGAGACCCGGTTTTACGGGCAGAGGTGGGAATATAATGTTCTTTCTGTCAACAAGTGGCTCATGTAGAATGTTTGGATCACCAGGTTTGAGGTCAGATGTTGGAGGCCAATTCAACTCCATCCAATGCTTCTCATGAGCTCTGCTGTCCCACATGCACAGAAAACAGGGATACTTGGTGTATCCTTGTTGCTGACCAAGAAGGAAATAGTCCATTTTAAGGTCAACACAGATGAGCCAATTGTGCTTGTGATATTGCAACAGATCAATGACTCTATGTCTTCATATTCTTCATGAAAACTAACTGAATGGCCAATTGGGACTGCACCATATAAATTACCATTGTGGGAGAGGACACACTTCAAGCTCCACTTTGAGCTATCAATGAACAGTCACCATTCAGTTGCGTGATAGATTGAAATTCCCAATTCCTCCATTAAACCATGTATGTTATGGCAATACACAAAGCCACCATCACTTTGAAAGTACTGCAGAAATACACTTTCTCTTCATTGAAAGTAGGATACCTTTGCTCCCTTTTCAAGCAAGTTTTTCTTGTGCAATCTTGATGCTAGGATTTTTGAAGTGTTTTGGGATAGTCCCAAATCTTGTTCCAAATCATTCAACTCATGCTGATCAAATCCCTTATGAACAGAGCCATCTTCAATTTCAAAATCTTCATCGTTGCTATCACTTAGTTCTTCACCATATTTCTGTTTTTTGAAAGAGGATAGTTCAGTGAAAACTGGCACTGGGATTTCAGCTGAATGAGACACTGGGTGTATAGCTGATGGTAGACTAGGATGCTCTATTTTACATTGATTTTTCTTGTTATATCCTGACGTTTTAACTATACAGAAGTGACAGACACTTGAAATAATCTCTGGGGTATCACCAAACCATAGGTATACCAAATGGCAATTTATCACGTGTTCCTTTCATCCACATCCATAAACTCTCGACACACTGCTTGCACACTTTGTGAGGGGCCCAAGACTTATCTTGATCACCAAGTTTTACTTTAAAATATGCAAATAGGCTTGCCTGACAAATGCGCTGATGTGTGTCCTTTGACTGGGAATGGTCAAACTGCCACAGATATAACAAACGAATCAGGGTTGTTTAGGCACTTATGATGAGAAATAGCAGAGGCAGACATGATCTGAAGGAAAGGAAATAAGTATGTATGTAAATTAAATAATAACTTCTGCTAACTCCTTGTATACAGACAAAAACTTGGATTACACTTAAGAATATGATTCACTATATAGAGCGGCACACAACCTCTCACCACACTGTCTCATGTGTAACTGAATAGCCTAGACAAGTATGAACCTGTCTCTGGTCTCCAAGGTTGTCCCCCTCCCCTCCCCACTCGAGAGAGGTTTTCTCTCAGCCAACAGGAGAGCACTAGTGCTTCCCTTGATCCAGGCTTGATCCAGCCTAAGGTGGTCACATTAAAATAAGTTGTATAGAAAAACACTTGACGTGATAGAAGAAAACTAACTGCAGTTTTGAAATCACCATGCCAGTTTAAGTGTAAAACAGCTGAAAACTCAAACTCAACAGGAATTATGTTAAAAATTGTTCCCCTGTGTTATCACATGAGCATCCAGCATGCTAATAGCTTCACTGAGTTGTAGCACTGAATCAGCTTTCTCATGTTAGCCTCCATTCAAAGATGAAGCTACAAGATGTAAAATATTTGTCTGAAAGTCTCAGAACTAGTAAATAGCAGAGGAATCACAAGTGTATCTTTTTCCAAAGCTTATTTTTCTTTCTTCTTCATAAATCTGATTTTATATCTGTCATATCATCCTGGAATCAAATATATAAGCTAATAATTATTGCATATTAGAATAATGGTCACTACTTAATACAGATGAAAGTAAATTGTTGATTTGACTGACTTGCCATGTTAATAATCTCACTATCACCTTTCATTAGGACTAGGGTAGGCAGTAATGTCAGATATATATAAAAAAACCTCCTCATATCACCTGGGAGACATTACTAATCCAGTACCATCCTCTGATGTGATTATCACAGGCATAGTTAGGGAGGCTCTCTACATGTAGTACTCTTGACAGCTGCATCTACAAATCAGCCAACCTTGATAATCATTAGAGGTTGCATTGTGTCGTCCCCCCAATTCCTATGCTGAAGTCCTAACCACCAGTACCACAGAATATGACCTTATTTAGAAATAGAAATAATCGGGAAATGAGGTCATTAGGATGGGCTCTAACCCAATATGACTGGTTTCCTTATAAAAAGAGAAAATTTGGAGACAGTCATCAACACAGAGAAAAGAATGCCATGTGGAGAGAAAGGCAGGAACCTACCTGTTAAAGATTACAGAAGCCTTCCTACAAATCACTAGAGGCTAGGTGAGTAGGATGGACCAGACTCTCTCTCACAGCCCTCTGAAGGAGCCCACTCTGCTAACACTCTGAGCTCAGACTTTTAGCATCCTGAGCTCAGAGACAGTCTATTTCTGTTATTAAGCCACCCAGCTTGTGGCACTTTGTCAAGGCAACCCAGGCAAACTAGTACAACACGTAAGATAAAAGCAACCTTTCATGGCTGTATTTGCACAAGTAAGCAACCAAAGAAAAAAATCAATAAGGAAATTGACTCCTCCTCTGCCTTCTGTAACTATGATAGTATCCACTGTTAACACGGGAGGAGACAGATACCGGTTATAAGCTCATCTGATTGGTGAAGGAAACAAGCGCCAGGGGTCTCCTCTGATGGTGGGAGAGGTCATCGCACCTCACTGGACAGCTACCGCCCGCCTCAAGCTGGGCAGCCCCCAGCCAATTAGGTGCCGTCTCGCCATGGCTCACCTGCCCCACTGGGTGCGTGGGGATCAGAGAGGCGTCTCTTGAAAAGTGGGCCACAAAACACTCGCACCAGGCAATTCCAAGCAAACAACAAGAAAGAAGCCTCCAGCTCTTCGCCTCGCTAGCTGGAACATCAGGACCATGTGCCCCGGACTTACTGCAGACCTTCCGTGGATCAATGGTGCCAGGAAAACCGCCGTCATCGACAGGGAACTGGCACGACTAAACATCGACATTGCGGCTCTACAGGAGACTCGGTTGGCCGACAACGGAACTATCAGAGAAACCAACTACACCTTCTACTGGCAAGGGAAGTCTCCGGACCAACCAAGACAGCACGGTGTTGGGTTCGCTGTGAAGAACACGCTTGTTAACTCCATAGAGCCACCCACAGGAGGCACAGAGAGACTACTTACCCTCCGATTGTCAACAACTTTCGGCCCAGTCAGCATTCTTAGCGCGTACGCCCCAACCCTCTGCGCCACCACCGAAGAGAAAGAACAGTTCTACCATGCACTGGACGAAGCGTTATCCAAGATCCCCAGAAGTAACGCTCTTTATCTCCTTGGAGACTTCAACGCAAGAGTAGGAGCCGACCACATGGCCTGGCCCACCTGCCTCGGAAACTTTGGGAGAGGAAAGATCAATGAGAATGGTCAGCGACTGCTTGAGCTTTTGTGTCACCACGGCCTGTGCGTGACAAACACATTCTTCAAGTGCAAAGAGATCCACCAGGTGTCATGGAGGCACCCCCGCTCCCGCCACTGGCACCAGCTTGACCTCGTCATCACCAGAAGAACGGATATTGGCAGCACCCTCCTCACCCGCAGCTACCACAGTGCAGACTGCGACATGGACCATGCCCTCGTGGTAAGGAAGGTGCGCATAACGCCGAAGAGGTTGCACCACTCCAAGATGAAGGGTCGCCCACGCATCAACACCAGTTGTGCCAGCAACCCAGTTAAGACCCAGCAATTCATCAACAGGATGGAAGATGCACTCGGCGAGGGAGTAGCGGCAGATGACATTATCGAATCCAATTGGCCACGTCTCCGCGACGCCATATACAACTCCGCCATTATTGCTTACGGGAAGAAAGAGCGGAAGAACGCTGACTGGTACGAGGCTCACTGGGAAGAAATGGAACCCGTGATCGAGGCTAAGAGGAAGGCCCTACTGGCTTACAAGGTCACGCCCACTCCCAGTACACTTCAAGCTCTACGGGCTGCCAGGAACAAAGTCCAGAAGACCGCCCGCCACTGTGCCAACACCTATTGGCTAAACCTGTGCAGAAGCATTCAGGAAGCCGCCGATATAGGCAACGCACGAGGAATGTATGAGGGTATCAAGAAGGCAACAGGCCCAATCCCCTCCAAGATCGCCCCCCTTAAGTCCAAGACAGGTGAGGTCATCACTGACCAGGAACAGCAAATGCGGCGGTGGACCGAGCACTACCTCGAGCTGTACGCAACGAAGAACACTGTAACAGACACTGCTCTTAACGCCATCCCAGACCTACCAGTCATGGAGGAGCTAGACACCCCACCTACTGCGGCAGAGCTCGGCAAAGCCATCGACCGCCTCGCTTGCGGGAAAGCACCAGGAAGCGACGGAATCCCTCCAGAAATCCTAAAGAGCGGGAAACCAGTCCTGCTACAGCCGCTCCACCATCTACTCTGTCTCTGCTGGAAGGAGGGTTACATCCCCCAGGATATGAGAGACGCCAACATTATCACCATGTACAAGAACAAAGGAGACCGCAGCGACTGCAACAACTACCGGGGCATCTCTCTCCTCAGCGTCGTCGGCAAAGTATTCGCCCGGGTCGCTCTTGCCCGCCTGCAGACCCTTGCTTCCCGCGTCTACCCAGAGTCCCAGTGTGGCTTCAGAGCTGGCCGATCAACAGTGGACATGATCTTCTCCCTACGCCAGCTGCAGGAGAAGTGTCACGAGCAGCATAAACCACTCTACCTCGCCTTTATCGACCTCACGAAGGCGTTTGATCTGGTCAGTCGAAGCGGACTCTTCAGCTTGCTACGGAAGATTGGCTGTCCACCACATCTGCTTGCTGTGGTCATGTCCTTTCACGACAACATGCACAGCACGGTGTCCTACAACGGCGCAACCTCTGAGGCCTTCCCAGTCAGCAGCGGAGTAAAGCAGGGCTGCGTCCTCGCGCCTACGCTGTTCGGAATCTTCTTCTCCATGCTCCTCCAATACGCCTTTAAGGACTGCAGCGAGGGTGTCTTCATTCACACCAGATCCGATGGCAAGCTCTACAACCTGGCCCGTCTACGAGCCAAGACCAAAGTCAAAGAGGTGCTCATCCGTGAGATGCTCTTCGCCGACGACGCAGCTTTGACATCACACTCCGAAGAGGGACTCCAGCAGCTAGTCACTTGCCTTTCCCACGCATGCAAGGAGTTCGAACTAGCCATCAGCCTGACGAAGACGAACGTTATGGCTCAAGTCACGGGGACTCCCCCATGCATCACCATCGACGGATACACTCTGGAGGTTGTCAACGACTTCACTTACCTCGGGTCCACCATTTCGAGCTCTCTGTCAGTTGACTTGGAGGTCAACCGGAGAATCGCCAGGGCAGCCACAGTTATGGCCAAACTGAACCGGTGAGTGTGGAACAATTCCAGCCTCACTGAGAAAACCAGACTGCACATCTACCAAGCCTGTGTACTCAGCACTCTCCTCTATGGCAGCGAGACGTGGACCACCTACGCAAGGCACGAAAGGAAACTCAACAGCTTCCACATGAGGTGCCTGCGACGCGTCCTGCATGTCACCTGGCAGGATAAGGTTCCCAACACCGAGGTGCTGAAGCGAGCCAATATGAGCAGTTTGCATGCAGTTCTTAGTGAGAGACGCCTCAGGTGGCTCGGCCATGTCAAAAGAATGGATGCAGGCCGTATCCCCAAAGACCTCCTCTACGGCGAGCTAGCAGAAGGCCAGAGGATGACAGGGCGCCCAAAACTGCGGTTCAAAGACATCTGCAAAAAGGACATGACACAATGCTCCATCAATCTCAACACATGGGAAGTTCAAGCAGACGACCGCCTAGCCTGGAGGCTCGCGGTCAGGCAAGGTACGTCACGCGCGGAGGCTGCACGCAACGAGGAGGCGGTCCAGAAAAGATCGAGGTGGAAGCAGCGTCAACAGCAGCAACAACAGCCATCTGCCTTCACCTGTACCAAGTGCGGCAGGGATTGTCACTCCCGAGTCGGACTGCACAGCCATTCTCGGCGGTGCAGATAGACTCTCAGGAAGCTACGCCATCGTCTCTCGAGATGGACAGCTGCCGATGATGATCCACTGTTAAACTGATCATTCTTATTCAAATTCAGTGTTCTTATTAAAGTCCATACAATGTAGGACCCCACGTGGCAGAATAAATCAGCAATTGGTAACACTAGGCACCATCGACCTCAAATTTCCTTTAAGCTAAGCAAGGTGAGCATCTCATGAAGGAAATCACGGCCACACTCATAAACAGAGAACTAATCATGTTCTTTGGGAGTGTGCATCTGGGGAAGTGGAAGTCCTTTCTTGGCCAGTACTCCTCCCCACCTATACCACTAAGAAAAGGTACCTGCTTATGCTGGGGAAGGGTAAGATCATGCCAATAACTCCAACATCAGTCATTGTGATGCTTACCCATGACATTTCAACCAATGTTTAATTATCATAAATAGAAGGATACGAGCCAAAAGAAGTGTCGGAATGTGTCTGTATGTGTATGCTTGATATTACTGGAGCGTTGAACTATCTTGTACACTCTTGTTGAATAAATGAATCAATGAATGAATGATGCCTGACATGGTGCCAAAGAAAGAGCATGGGCCTTGGAATGAGGCAGAACTGGGTTACAAAATTACAAGAGATAAGCTTTATAAAAGCACTGACACAGAGGTATTACTTTCTTCCACACCCCTCGCTTTCATCCCCACACTATACAGGCTCTGCAGCCTCCCTCTCATTGGACCTTTTGACTTAGTTTTCCTATTTCTAGCTTTCGCAAAGCTTTACTCTAAGAAGAACTAGGTGATCTCGGTTGAATAAGTCTCACTTCAGGCACAATAATAATTTCTTCTCTTTTTAGAAAGAATGACTCTATTTAAAAACCAATCCTTTGGGAAATAGATAACATTAATCAATTAACATCATGGAACAGAGGAGTGTATCAGCAGACACCAAGCATAATATTCTGTGGTAGTGATCTAAGAGTATATGAAAGTGACATGCATATTCATTTATGTCCTTCCAGGTGCATGTTACTGTCACAGCCCCACATTTCTAACTCATCAGTGCTGAATGTTACCTGGTTTTGTTCTCCACTTTTCTAAATTGCCCTGTAAACCAGCCCTGAAGACATGTTCAGCAGTTAGGGACCTTTGGATAAGATAGCTAACTATAGTTTGTGCCATGTGGATTTCCTCTCCATGATACTGGGTTTCTCGCCGGTGTCATACATGGGTCTTTTTAGCTGCTGAAGAACTTGAGTAAAGCTATAATATTAAAGAAATGCCCCTTGTCTTTCCCTACATCATAGCTTATGTTCTTTTAAATCAATAAGTTGCTCAAAACCAACCTGCGAATATAGCGGGGCACTCAGTGTTTTACCAGAGAGCAACGCAGATTCAGCATTACCTTGACACAAGCGTGTGACCCTCTCTAAATGGTGCTGGTTGACTTAGCTGCCATTTCCTTGTCAAAATTATAGGTAGCAATGCTCTATAAAAGCTTTCCTCTGGTGTAGACATTTCTTTCAGCATTTGCTCCTAGATGCTGCTTCTGAATTCTCCCCGCCTAAAACTGGAGCTCTATTTTAATTCCAGTGCAAAGGAGTATAAGTATGTTTGTGCAATATTTGAAACATATACTAAAAATATTATTCCTTGTCTACCTGAAATTCAAGATTAACTGGTCATCCTGTATTTTTGTTTGCCAAATCTGTCACCCCTCAGTTACATTAGCTTTCAAAGTAATGAACGTCCCTTCTCAAAAGGAACTAACATCAGTATGTTTATCTTGTGATTATATTTATGTATATGTATTGACCTTATTAATAAAAGTGAGTAAAAAAATAGAGAATTGCTGTACCATGGGGTTAGCTTATTTTTTCACTCTCAACTTTGTCTTTTAAGTAGTTGAGAAACCTTTGATAGGAGCATGGCCCCTACAAACCACAGTCTTTTCTCAGAATTGGGGTACTATAAGAGGAATATTTGTGATTTTTAAGGACCTTTATTTGTGCTGCAAGAAAAAAAATTACAAAGCTGAAGATATAAATGGTGATGCTGATGTAATACTTTGTGTCTGTGTGTGTGTGTTCGCATCTGAAGATGCTGTAAGAACATAGCACTGCTTTTCCAAAAATAAAGAGAATGTCTCTATACACTAATCCAACTGCACCTTCTCAGCACAGCCTGGAATGGCCAACAAAGCCCTTAGTTTCATGTTGAAGTGAGATGTGGACTGAACGTCCTTGGAAGTAGAGCTGGGCTATGGGAGAAATGTCATAGCTGCACACGACTTTTCCTTCTCTCTAACAAAGGTGCCAACTGGAAGCTCACCTTGAAGTCTGCTATAGAGCCTCGTGCTGAAATAATAGGTAGTAATATGTAGTTTGCAAACAACTTGTTTTTGTTTATACAATTCCCTTCCCTCAGTGACATCACCAGTTAGTGATAAAGTGACCAGAGAAAAGATGATGATAATCGTATTATTAGAAAGCAATTCAATGCCTATCAGGTAAACTAGATATGCTGATAAAGAACAAGCCTTTGCATTTGAGTATAATAGAGTTTAGATTTTTCCCACCTTACCTCATTTGTAATGCAGATACAGTGTTTGCTGCAAAATATTGCATAACATATGGAGAGGGAAATTGAAATGAGCTCAGTGGCAAACCAAATACAATATTTTCCCCTTTTCTTTCCAATGTAAGTGATAAATTGCTAAAAGAAAAAGGATGCAGAGTATTTCAGACTTAACTATAAGGATGATATCTTTTCTGAAACATAGTGACTGACACTGAATACAAAGAAGGAGGATTTTTAATGGTGTCTGCATTTAGTCAAGGGTACAAACCTCATTTCCTCATGGTTTGAAACTTACACAGAATACAAATTGTCAAGCCAAGAAATTTGTAAATATAGCAAACTCTTTTGTTCTCAGATAAACTGTAAAAAAAAAAGTCATCAGTAAATCAAGTGTAATTTAATAATAATTTTTCTTTCAACATTTATTATTCTCCAGAAGGCTTAATATTTGTCCAAAAATATAAATGGTATATAAATATAGAAAATAAAAGCAAATAGTTAATTTTTTTTCTAAGAAAAGAAACAAAAATGTGATAAAATGTGCCATTTTAATATATCAATTACATTTAATTAGCATCATAGATATCACGTAGAGGAATTTTTATCTAGATATTTATTCAGTTTGCTTCTGAAATTTTACCTCATTCAGGAAGTGTTTATTTTTCTTTGCTTAATGTTCTCCTTTCCATTGATGTTTTTATGTGTGCAATGATTTTATTTTGTATGATTAGTATTTTCATATTATTAATCTCAGTTTTCTTCTCCTTTAACACAAGTTCAAAAGTAACTAAATAATAATATATAGGAATGTAACAAATGTTTGTCTTCCTACTGACCCCTGTAGCATTGGTAGTGTAAGTATGATTAGTGGCATTGATTTTTATCTGTACTTTTCTGTAAAGTTCCTTATTTTAATGAAAAGAATATGCATTTAGAGTTAGAGCTGGTGTTGGCACCCGCCAGCTTTGTAACCTTGAGCAGGGGACTATCTGTCTGAAACTCAGTTTTCTATCTAAATTAGACTACGAACAGGCTTGCTGTGAAAATGAAGGTAATGGGAAAGAATATAGGGTCTCACACACAGCAGCTTTTGGGCTAAAGTTGGTCAATTGCTACTTCTCTCGTTTCCTTTCTCTGATTTCTGTTGTCCTTGAGTCCCAAGAACAGTAGAGGAGAATACATTTGGAAAGAAATAGAAATTTATGATCTATGTGATAAATTGCACAAGTTGATGCCCTTAAAGTGTAGGACTAAAGGCTCTGCTATGTGGGAATGTTACTGATGTAATAGAAAACCATTCTGGAAAGAAATCAAATCAATTTATCAGACATTGAGTGGCCCCTGAATCATATAAAACCCATATGTCATGTGTACACTTGGAAACACAAATATGGACAAAACATAGTTCTTGCCCTACAGGTGCAACTGATGTTATGAAGGTATAAAATAAGTTATAAGGCATCCAGAAAACAGAGCAGAATAAAAGAAATGCTAGGTTGAGGTATGAACAGTGTGCTGTGAGACAGGAGGAAAGAAAACTTTGCTTTGACATGGGTTTCAGTGAGCAATATTCCAAACAGTTAGGAAAAGGCAAAATGGCAAAAACAAGACAATATTTCCCTTTTTGCATGACTTTGGAGTGAAGCTACAATATGCGTATCATGTAATGTGTCAAGTTTTAGATTAAAAGAGAGCATTGTGAAAAACAAAGGAGAAAGTACCTCTATCCAAAAACATGTTAATGCGCTGAGAAGCGGGTCATGTAAATCGGCTGGTATATTGGTCATAAATTATTAATTTATTTGAGGAACTCTGTGCAAAAATGATTCAGAGGTGATTTACCTTGTTAAATACAGCAGTTATAGCAGTAGCAGCAGTAATAGAAATAGTGGTTGATTGCTACTTCAGAAGTAACTCACTGGGTTTTATTGTTCTATTCAGCTAGATGTATTACTTATCTGTCTTATTTATGTTTTAGTAGGAGTTTCAACATATGCTTTATTTGCATTATATTTTGAGATAATTTGCATATGCTAAGATGCACAGATATTAAGTGCACTGTAAATGCATTTTTTAAGACAGTCTTATTATGGAGCGGTTCTAGGTTCACAGCAAAGCTGAAAGGAAGGTAATTGATATATTTTGACAAATGCATAGCTGTGTCACTCACATCTACAGTTCCATCACCCTGAAAAGTTCCTGAATCACCTCCACAGACAGCTACTGTTCTGATCTTTATGCCCACAGATTCGCTTTTCATATTCTGCAACTTCTTATATGGGTCAAAAACTGAAGGAAATTTGTGCTGTCTTGTGTCCAGCTTTCTTTACTAGGCATAGTGCTTCTGAAATTCAAACTGTAGCTGTTTCTTTTTATTTTTGAGTTGTATTCAGTGACGTACTGATCAATGCTAAACAACTGGCTCTCAAAAAGTAAGCAAAAAATGAAGTAAAATATGCTGAGTGGAAGGGTTTGCCAATTCTTCTGATGTAAATACTCCAAAAGTAGCAAGTTTGCAGCAACAAATATGTTGTCAGTCATTTCGAAATATTCCTGAAAATTCAACAGTCAGTTTTCATGAGCCAACTCCAGCACACCACTGGTCATCTTCCATTGTATGGCTACAGCACAATTTGTTTATCAAATCTACTTTTGATGTGAACATGTGAGGTTTTTCCTACTTTTGCATATTATGACTTAAACTCTCATTGGTATTCTTATACAAGCCTTTGACTGAACATACATTTTCATTACTCTTTGGTAAATACTGAGGAGTAGAAGCTTCATCATGTATATGTTATGTGCCAGAAGTTGTCTCTGACTCCTATGATGAGTAATGTCCACAGGGTAAATGTGTCTTTCACTTCATGAAAAAAATAGCCAAACAGCTGTCCAAAGATATTATAACATTTTGTGCTTCCAACAACAAAGTATAGTTGCTCTGAATTCTTGCCAATATTTGGTATTGTCAGTCTTTTTATTTATAGCCATTTTAATGGAAGTCATGCCTCATTGTGTGTGTGTATGTGTTTTCTCTTATGACTAATGGTGATGATTAGTATTTTATGTGCCTATTGGCCATCTGTATATTTTCCTTTGTGAAGTGTCTGTTTAAGTATTGGGGCAAATTTTGGGGTCTATTTATTATTGAGTCGTAGGAGTTCTTTACAAACCATTGGCATAAATCCTTTGTCGTATAAGTGTATATATGTATAAACATTATATGTTGTATTTTATACATAAGTATAAATATTTTCTTCAAGTTGTGACTTGATTTGTCATTTTCTTTATGGTGCTCATTAAAAAAATTAATAAAAGTCAACTTTAGGACAGTTTGGATTTGCAGCAAAATTGGATGTTGAGTTACCATATAACCCCTGTCCCTACCACACAAACACACGCAAGCTCCACTTCTAATGACAGCCCATATATGGTGACTTTTGATAATCAGAAGAAAAAATTTTAATTCTATTTATGATTCTTTTCAGATAGTAGTTTCTATGTCCTAGGAAACCTTTGCCTATTTCAAATTAACACAGATATTTTATCCTTTCTCTAGACGTCTTATTGTTTTAGATTTTATATTTAGATCTAGTAATTATTTTAATGTAATGATTGTATAGGGTAAGAATTAGAGGTTGAGATACAATGCATTCCATATAGATATCTAATTGTTTCAGCATGATTTGTAAAACAAGTTTCTTTACCCCATTGGATTGCTTTGGCACCTTTGTTGAAAAACACTTGAGCACATACATCTAGGTTTAATTCTGGACTCCATTGTATTTCATTAATTAGCTCAGCCTTTAATCAATATCTAATTCCCTTAATTTTTGTAGATTTATAAGCAGTCTTGAAATCAGGTATTATGGTTCATTGAACTTCACTGTTTCCTTTTTTTTTTAAACTGGCTATTTAATATTTTTTATACTTTAAATCTTCATATGTTTTATATAATCAATTAGTTGATGTTATAAAGTGATCTGCTGTAATTTTGGTTGGAAAATTGATCAATCTGAGATCAATTTTTGGAGAGTGACCTTAAAACAATATTGACTCTCCCAATCTCTTTTAAAGGTGTTTTGTAGTTATCAGTATATAAAGCTATATATTTTGTCAAATTTGTCTCTAAGTACTTTTCTGATGTTATTTTAAATAATATTTTTTAAGTTTTATTTTTCAATTGTTAATGGCTATTATGTAGATTTATAATTGATTATTTACCTTATTTTCTTTTATCTATCTAATTATACTTACTAGTTTAGTAATTTTTAAAGGTTCTTTACATTTTTTTTGTCTTCGATCATGTTGTCTGTGAATGAAGACAGTTTTACTGGTTTTTTCTTAATAGTTATGCCCTTTTATTTTGCTCTTGTCTTTAGTACAGTGGTTAATATAAATAGTGAGAGCCTTGTGTTGTTCTCTACCTTAAGAATAAAGGGTGAAATTTATTTTTTGATACAAAAATTGGTGAGAAATTCTTTTAGCATTTGTTTAGCCACACAAGTCTTTAGTATTTCTTTATTTTCCAAGAATATTTTTAAAGATTATAAAATTTCAGTGTGATAGTTTTTTGGTATCTTTTCAGTGCTTGAGTAATGTTTTACTCTCTTGGCTTTGATTATTTCTGAGGAAAAATTAATTATGTTTACCTATGTTTGTAATATCTTTTTTCTTGCTGGTTTTAAGTTTGTTTTAGATTTCAGAGATTACACTCTGACATCTAGTTGTGTTTTTCTTTGTGTTTCTTTTGCTTAGGGTTTGTTAAGTCTTTCATACTTTTGGTCTGGTGCTTTCTCTTCTCAATTTTAGAAATGTTTAGCCATTGTTTATTGAAAATTTTTTTTTCTGGTCTCATCTCTCTTTTACTTAATTTTAGTATTTCAGTTATAAACAAGGTAGACTAGTTTATATTTTTCTACATCTCCTGATGCTCCATTTTTTCTGTATTTTTTTTCTCTTGCCTCAATATAAATACTTTCTATTGCTCTGTCTTCAAGTATAATTTTTTTTCAGAGTTTTTAATCTGATACTCTGCACATTTATTGAATTTTCCAGTTCTAGAATATTCACATGGTTCTTTTTATGGTTTTCATTATTTGCCTAACATTCTTTATCTGTTTATTCACTTTGACCATTATTTTCTTTAAATTCTGGAATACATGAGAGTGTGTACTATTAACCATGCATCAACCATGTTTTTTAATTTTCTGTTTTTGGGGCCTTGGCTCTAGACAAAATGGCTCTCTCCAATGTAGTCAATTACTACAAATAGTAAACAACTTGCCTGTGAGCATGCCTTTCATATGCAACCCAACCAATTCAAAGCCTTCACCCCCAATTAACTCCTAGTTTCAGTTCTCATTCTATGAGCCACTATCCATCTGCCCTAATGACTCCATGGCCAGGTATAAGTCAAATAGGGACAGTCCCTATGCCCTAGAGATCATTGAAATTATTCAAACTAGCCAATCCTAGGCTTATTTACCCTGCTTAGTCCATCCTTTCCACTAAACTACAGTTGATTATATTCTTATTTTTCCTTCTTCCTCCTGATAATTTGTGGTGCTTTCCTATGTGAGTCCCATGGCTTGGCATGACCTTTCCCCTGGGATCTTTGAGTATAGCAACTGTCTTTTCAAAGGTAGTTATCTCTTGATTTATTGATCTTGTAATAATGAACTAATAATAAAACTTGCATTTTAAAGTACATATACATAAATACATACATACATAATATATATATTAACATATTAACTTAATATATATTAACATTATTATTCATGCAATTTCTTTTTTTTCAGTTATGGGTCACATTTTTATGCTTCTTTATGTGTTAGATATTTAAAAAAATTGAATGTTAGAAATTGTTAATGATATTTCATGGCAATTCTGAACTTTGTTTTCTTTGGACAGTATTAAGTTTTATTTTGTCAGGCAGTTAATTTACTGTTTAATCAGCTTAATCTAATGAAGACTTGAATTTAGGTTTTGTTAAGTGGGGTCTAATGGAGCCCTCACACTAGGATGTGAATTTTACTCCTAAACCGTGTTTTTCTTAGTGTTCTCCTCAATGACCATTGTCTTAATAAGGTTGCTTCACTCTGGCTGGATGAAATTCAAATATTTCTCCATATCATGTATATACTTAAACATTCATTCTGCTCACAGCCCTCAGTAGCTCTTACAGATTTTCTTGAATTGTTAATACAACTTGATATTTGACTGACGATAGAAGGGAAGGCCTATACACTTAGATAACAAGAGCTTTCTCTTGCTATAGCATTTTTCTTTCTAATACTCCACTCCATGAATTTTGACTTCCTTGATAAACTTGAAACTGTAGTTTTAGCTTTCTCTAAGCAGGTAGACCACAGCTACCTGTTTAGTTTCACTTCCTTGTACGCAAGTTTGGAGTGTGGTCTGAAGTGGAAAATTCTGATGAATATGGCACTCACTTTCTGTGAATATTTTCTCTCAAAGCTTACAGACCTGCACCCTCTGTTCCTCATTGCATAAAAACAATTGCTTCATATATTTTTTTGTCCAATTTTGTTACTATTTATAGTGGAAGATCAAATATGGTACCTTCTCCTTTGTCAAAGAACCAACAATACAGGCTTTTTTTTTTTTTTTAAAGATTTTACTTATTTATTTTTAGAGAGAGGGGAAGGGAGGAAGAAAGAGTTGGAGAGAAACATCAATGTGTGGTTGTCTCTCACACACCCCCAACTGGGACCTGGCCTGCAACCCAGGTATGTGCCCTGACTTGGAATCGAACCAGCAACCCTTTGATTTGCAAGCCAGTGCTCAATCCACTGAGCCACACCAGCCAAGGCCATGCTTTTTTATTTATTTTTATTTTTTAGGAAAGATAATTTTAATGGTTCTCTGAGGGAAACAAAATGTAAAAATTCCTTATAGTTTCCTTATTACTTATTCTGGTATAACTTAAGGATCCTTTTTCAATGTTACGCCGACTTCAAGTGACATCTGTGAATTTTTTGTTCTCTTTTTCATTTTAAATCTTTCATACATGCTATAATGCTTTCTCAGATTACTTCTTTACAGAATGAATTTCTCTATGAACTTGCTGTGTCTTATGCATTCAGGTTTTTGAGACCTCAATTGTTCACTGTATTATGATGAGCACATTAGGGACGATGTGGAGAACTCATTATGCTTTTAGTGCTTTCACAGAAGAACTCTGAGGATAAAAAACTGATGGGAAGCAGATGACAGTATTGAGGGAAGGGAGGTTAGGTAGTGGAGAGATTGAGCAAGAAGGTAAAAGGACTCACGGTTGGACAACAGTGTGGTGATTGCTGACGGGAGGACGATATAAGGGGACTAAATGGTAATGGAAAAGTACAGTAAAGATTAAAAAAACTTGCAGAAAAAGTAGCTAGCAAAGTATATCTTATAATTCCTAATTTTATGGAGCTATAATAGGATTTATTATAAAGTTTCATAAAAGATGATTAATTCTAGTGTGCAAAGACCTAATAATTATTTTGAGATGGATTTTGTTGCTTTTCTATCACTTAGTTGGATGGATATAGATAGGATATGCTTGATTTAACTGGTAATAGAGTTTAAAACAATTTGACCATATTTCAGAATAAGAAGATAGCGTTGATTATATGTAGATATGATCACAATTCGTAGATGACTAAATCGAGAAATAACTGCTCTAGTGTTTCAGGCCATCCTAATAGTTAATTTAAGTTACTATGTAGTCAATTCCATTGAGTGATGGGTGCTCAATAAACATGGATTCAACCCACACTATGCAAACAGGCTAAACTCAGGAACATGAAAACACAAGGAAAGCAAGGTAGCACTCACTGTCTCCAGGGCTGCCAGAAGAACACACCAGAGACCAAGTGTATTAGACCGCATAATGTTGATGCTCATAGTTCTGGAAGCTGAAAGTCCAAGATCAAGGTTTCAGCATCTTTGGTTTCTCCTGAGGCCTCTTTCCTTAGCTTGCAGCCCTCTTGAGTGATCTTTCCTTTATGTATGCGAATCCCTGTGTTTTTTCTTTTTATAAGGACACAAGTCATTTTGGATTAAGGGCCCGTCCTTAAGAATTTACCTCCTTAAAGGCCCTATCTTCAAATTTAGTCACATGGGGGTAGGGGTTTGTAAATATGCATTTTGGGGGGACATAATACAGTCTATAACAATTTTCATATTACAGTATATTCATATATAAGTGTATATATTAACTAATAAGAAAAATAATAAGCTATGTAATTTGTGCTCTTAAGTTTTAGAAACAAGATTGAAGATATTTTTATAGAGAGAACACTAAAAGCCCATGACCAGGTGAAAAAGATTTGAGGACCAACTGAGGTAAAATAGAAAATATGTGAACATGCTTTGAAATTTAGAAAATGTAATAGAAACATATGGTGTTTTCATTATATGCATTAACGTCCAGGTCTCCTAAGCTCTCTTTTATTTTTCTCTCTGGTTATGTGCTCCTGGGCAAAGCCCTTACACCTTAGAATAGAGCTAAGTCCACATGTTTTCCCCTTAAAGATGATTTCTTAATCCAAATTACTAATTAGAAACCTTTGTCATCTGGAAATGGGTTTTGAGGACAGGAAAATGTCTAAGTTCGTATAAGTTTATTTTGCCTCTGGGTGAATTTAGTCCATGGAGCAGAAACTTCCAGGGTAAGGAGTGATGGCTGAGAAAGAAAATCCAGGTTTACAGAGGCCCTGGCTGTTAGAAAAGTGTAGTCATGAAATGAACTAGAAAGTTAAGCAAAAAAGAATAATAATAGGGCACATAAATGTAGATTTTAAAGAAATCTCTTGAAAGAAACAGTAAAATCTAGTTCAGTCACTCAACTCATGCCTGAATTCAATCTTTTGCAAAAGGTACAAATCAGTTACCTACAGTTACTGTATGGTCTATAACCATATATACTTATATTACCCTGGGTTTAAAATTCCTTTGATTTTCTTCCCTGCTCTTGAAAAAACATAGAATATCTGGCCATACCATAGGCTCAAGCGTTTAGAACTGAATGGCAGTTACACCTTTAAATGGCAGGCACTCTCTTGCTCATCATTGTCCCAATACATTTCATTTACGCATGCTATCTTCCCAGACCCAATTACCATAATTCATAATCCCTTGATGTCTTAGTGATAGGGATTCGCCACATTTGAAGATAACTGTTTTATCTCTGAACCATTTTCCTGATATGCATGCCTCCCCACAATTCTAAATGTACCATTTCTTTATACCAAGGAGAAGAGATGATTGGCAACTTACCCCAGCTTGACCCAACTACCATAATATATTTCTTATTTGGGTGAATTTCTGCAAATGAAATATGTTGTTTAGGGAGAAATGATTGTGTCAGTTTCTTCTCAGAGCCAAGCACATTATTTGTTATTTGATCCTAACAAGTTCTTGGACATTTTTACCAAGGCATAGAGTACCTGAGCTGGTAAGATCCTTGCCAGTGTACCATTGGATCTGACATGACATGCCCATTCTAACCTTTCTCTAGTCATAGCTTCTACCATTGGGAATGAGGTCTTGTGGGTCAAGGAGACATGGCTACCCAGAACCCAGGCATCCTCCTGTCTGCCCTATTCTAGATCATGCTCTTAGAATCTTCTGCCCCAATGGCCCGGAGCCCACTTCCTGGTCATAAACAGGTTTAGTCTCTGGTTTGTCATTTGAGGGAAGAGTGAACCACCACTGTGAATACTCCTGGAGAAATATTCACTGTGAATATACCCTAACAGGTGTCAAAGATGAAATATTGGGGAGAGGACTGTGCACACGTGCTCTGGGGTATCCACACCTTGTGGAGTGAGACAACAAAGGGAGGGCAGGCTGGGCCAAGGATCTCCAGTGTGGTCTTTCCCTAGACACACAAATATGAGGGATGGCATCAAGCCTTGCTTACTTTTCAAATCTCAACTTCTGCCCCCCTGTTTCTTCCTGTCCCACAAGCAGATCAAACTTGCTGCTTTGTACATGTTCTTTTCTTTGCTTGGATTATACTTTCCCTGATCAGTTCTGGGATGGGCTCCTAGTTATTCAAATCTGAGTGTAAAAACCACCTCCACTCCTAAACCTTCCACCTCACTCCCAGTCATTTTTCCTCATTTTATCCTGTTTTCCTTACAGGCCACTTTATAATATGAAATGACCTTCTGAAGGCATTTGCCTATGTATCGTTCACCTCTTTCCACTAGAATAGAAACTCCATGAGAAATGAGCATCTGTCTTGCCTATGGTTGTCTCCCCAGGATCTACCAGAGAGTAGTGCTCAATAATATTCGGTTAACAAATGACCGACTTAGCCAATAGATATTTGTTGACTCCATGTGATATAAAGACAAGCATATGTAAAGTTAAAAATAAATTATATTGTCAGCATTAATCAGGATAGGCTAGATTAAGCCACAATAAGTCTCTGGTTTGAAACATGACCTACTTCTCATTCACACTACATCACCATTGTGGGTTAGTTGAGGGCTTGATCCTGTGTTGCTATTATTCTGGGGCCCTGATTGACAGATTCTTCCCTGTCTGCAGCAACAGTAAGAGCCATGGCACAGGGAAAGAGGGAGGGTGTCAAAGCACCAGCTGGCTCTTAAAACATCAGCATGGAAGTAACATACATAGGCTGTGCTCAAATTTTGTTGGTCATAAGACAGTGCCTCATTTAAAAAAGGGGCACTTTCCCATCTGTAGATGAGTGGATCAAAAAACTGTGGTACATTTACACAATGGAATACTATGTAGCAGAAAGAAAGAAGGAACTCCTGCCATTTGCAACAACATGGATGGAACTAGAGAGAATTATGCTTAGTGAAATAAGCCAGGCAAAGAAAGAAAAATACCATATGATATCACCTAATACAGGAAACTAAAGAACAACACAAACAAAGGAACTAAATAGAACAAAGAACAGAATAGCAGTCAATAGGGGGGAGGGGAGAGGGAGAGAAAGGGGATAAGTAAGGGAAGGGTTTAGTCAAAGAACCCGTATGAAAGACTCATGGGCATGGACAACGGGGAGGGATATGATTGCGGGAGAGGGGGTGGGTTGGGTGGGGGAGAGAAATTGGGGGAAAAGGGGACAACTGTAATTGAAAAACCAAAATAAAAAAATTAAAAAAAAATAAAAAATAAAAAATAAAAAAAAAATAAAAAAGGGGCACTTTCTGGGAGGACAAGAAACATGTGGTGAATAGCTCCAGCCATGTCTACTGGATAGATTTTTTCTCCCCATTTTTTATAGGGTATCTAAGATATTATAGTTACTGGATATTTTGCTTTGCCTAGAAAGAACTTAAGTTGTGATATATCAACATATCCTTTGTGAGTGGTCATTTGTATTATAAAATATATTTTTAATAGAGCTAGATCTCATTGGAAGCTTAATACTGCATATCTATTATACCATATTTTAGTTAAAAACGAATTTTACATTTTTAAAATTGGTAATAACTTTGCATCCCCTTTTAAATATGATTGCTTCTGACATATCCACCAACATGTTTAAAATAAAATGACAGAAAATCAAGTGGGTTCTTCTCCTGCGTACATATGGTTCCATAATGCAATTATTCCTGCTGTGAGGAACACGTTTGCATTTTGCAGCTGGTCACAATTGGTGAGAACGGAGGATCTATACATCTGTAATGGAGTGCACTTCACAGGCTCTTCTGACAAGTGCAGCAGCTCTCATTCTCTCCCACAATTAAGTCAGCAATCCTTGATTTCAAGCTTTCATTAGACAGATGTGATATATTGCACGCAGACACAGCAACTTGCAGGTTGCGTTTTAATCTATTCTCTCTGGCTCTTCCTTTTCCTCCTGCTGCCTGTTTCTTCTTCACTTCCAATGACCTGTTCATCAGAGTCTGTGTAAACAATTTGGATTTCTGCAAGAGATTTAGATGAATTTCATCACAATTTATGCATATTTTGCAAAATAAAAGAATTAAGCCAGCACTTAAAGTTTGCCTATTTGAGATCTTTATCTTCTATCCTTTTCTAATTTAGGAAAAATAGTTTACTTACCCTTAAAGATAAGTAAAGTATCTTTGGGTCCATGAGAACAAAGACTTCCTTCGATATTTCATCAGAGAATTGGTCATCTCTACATGACAAGATGCCAAATGGTTCCAAGAAGCATCTAAACTATTGTTTTGGGTCAAACTATTAGATGTGGCCTATCTCTATGGGTAATATAGTCAGTGGAGCCCAGAGCTATTTTTATTCTAAATAAGACTTGGAAAGATAGGCCATAATGAAAGAGTTGCTATAAAATGCTTAGAGAGAGGTAATTCCTCATAATATTCTTAGGAATACTTGCTGTCCATGGCAACTCAAATGTTTGTAAGTAGCCTTTACACATTTCTATGGAAAACTTCCCCATCTCTACAGAAAAGCAAGGAGGAAAGGATGATTAACATCTTTTGAGCCTCCTTATGCGCTAATCACCACATATACTTTACTTGATTCATCTCATTTAATCTCTATCTCGGCAACCCGCAAGATACAGATTATTCTCATTTATTTTTTCTGTTTCATTGAAGAATTAAGTGTATTACAGAGCCTTGTGGAATAGGAAGCTGCAGGGAGTCCATCTTGCAGCCTTAGATTTAAGAGAAAGGATATTGCTCCTAAAGAGTTAGGACATCCATGCTTATGCCATTGTTATTAAATGTTGTCTTTGATTAATCAAGGAGTTCTGATATACCTCAAATTACATCTCATCATCATGTATGAGTTCCATATTAGTTGTATAAAGTTGTAGCTAGGAAGAAACAACTATTTTTTTGTTTAATTATTGTATTATTTTATTTTATTGATAACACTTTAAATATTTAATTTAGAATACTTAAAAAATATAATAAAGAAACAGTATCAGTTATGACCCCACCACTTTCTTTTACAGTGAGATAGAACTGATTTTCAGCTATTGCTGCATTTGCTTCCAGTTTAGGTATAAGATATAATATTGGTGTTATGTATATCTTAGTTTCTACAAAATATATATTTTACCATATATATCGTTTATGTTCTCCTTTATTCAATTAAAATTTCATAATAAGTTTTGTTTGATTTTTAACCAGAAATACAGTTTTAATAGCTGTATGTTCTTATATTTATGAATATATAATAATAAATACAGTTTTTTATTTATTGGTTCAGGGATGCTGTGAGCTTGTGTGTGTATGTGTGAAAGAGTTAGATAAAGGTATATGTTCTCTACTTATTCCTCTAGATTTTCTCAGTTCATTCCTGTAAGAAGTAAGATTACCAAACCACATATTTTTATTTCCCATGAAGGTGTTATTCCTGAACCATGGTTTAGTGTTATTTCTATAGCAATGATTAGTACTAGTCTACATAAAAAAATAACAACATGAATAACATTGCTGTGCCCACAATAAAACCATCACATCAAGAAATTATTCACTGTATGGATAAGGTCTATGAAATACTGTGTATTCTAGGTGTTGGGAATTAATAAGAGACTGCTTCTCCTGAATAACAAAGGTACTTTCTTTGACCAGCTGATCTTCCTCAGAGCATCTTTTTTTCCCCTAGGCAGACCTAAGTTAAGTGTTCAACTATAGAAAGTATTTGTAGCCTTAGTCTTCAGTGTCAAGTACGATAGTCACTAACCACGTGTGACTCTTAATTTGAATTAACATTAAATAAAATAAAAAATTCAGCTCTTCAGTCACATGAGCTACATTTCAATGGCTCAACAGCCACTTGTCTCTATTGCCTATCATACTGAAAAACACACACATGGAATATTTCCATCATTGTAGGAAGTTCTATTGGACATCATTGTCCTAGATCATGGATCAAATTAAAAATTTCTAGCATTCCATACATCTTCATATTTTACATTAATTTAAACTAGCTAGATGATTAGTTACTTATTACTGCCTATTACCTTCAGTTACTTTTAGAATTAAGTAAAATACAAATTTAAAATATGTGATTAAATCTATTCTATCATAATAGGATACTCTCATCCTTATTCCAAGTTCTTACAATGTTGACATTCAACCATTAGGAGATGGCTGGATAGGTTATCAGGCTTACAGAAGAGATTTATAAATTTTATTATATCCAGGTTACTTAGTTTTATATGGTCATGTTTTTATAGGCCCTATTTATAGCATTATGATCCCCCCATCTTCACCACCCCCCATCCAGTCCCATTTTTTTACACCATTTGCAATCAATGTGACTAAGTACAGGCTTTACTCAGGATCATTTAGGGGGTGCTGAAAGTCATGCAGGTGCAATGACTCTGCGCTTCTCCTTCTGCCATGCTACCTGTGTCATGGTCACCGTTAGTAGGCACAACTGCAGGCAGGTGAACACCAGAGAGAGCTTCAGGGAAAAACAGCGTCAGTATTGGCTGCATAACATGGAATGTTTATATGCCAGTCAGGATGTTTAAATTCAGATTGAAAATCTGAGAGCAAGATTCATATTTTAAAATTTAAAATTACTCATACCTACGATTTTCACTGATTTGTGATGTGTTTGAAATGGACAAGTCAATCATCTATGTATGTTGGGGCTGGTGATGGCACTTCTAAAACCCTTGTGTATGAATAAGCAAACATAGGTTACTGAGGTCTGTCTATATAAGTCATGGAACACTTAGCCATAAATCAGTATGGACCACTTTAATTTCATTCCTTACCCACATAATCAAAATATAAAGCTCCCTCTTCTGTAACACATAATTCTTCTCAATCATTACATAAATTGCCATATTTCTTTATAAGAAAATAAATGTCCAGTTCAGCTGTGATTTACAGATTGTGTAAATTATTAGCCATATGGTTGTTATATACCATTCTGCTTGCAAAATATGTGTTTTAAGTAAATATATCTATGACTACAAGAGAGAGGATTATTCATTTTTGCTTAGATGTTTTAAATATATCTCCTATAGGAAAGATAAGCACTTTTAGCTGGGTTATGTTATTTGTCTCAAACATTTTTTAATAGTTTTATTATTCCTACCTATAAAAGTAGCTAAAGATGGGTCTTCATAAGGAGAACTTCAGACCACAGCTATCATTTACTATGAAAATACCATAATTTTTTTTGTTGTCACTTCTCTTTCCCAGTCTCATAAAACAGTTGTATTACTGAAATTTTAAGTTGTTATATTTCCTGGGTGCTAAGATGTCATTGTTTGTTGGATACATCACCAACTTAATATTAATCTCCATGGGGATTGGGAAAGGGTCAATTTCAATGAAAGTAATGGTGATTAGTAATGAGATGGCAAATACATTCTTCAGTTATGAGCTCCTGGCATCAGACTTTTTCTGAGCTGTTTTGCTTGGTAAACTACTTTGTTGAAGACTTAGAGTTGCTGCTCAACAATCCAGCTAACATGGGTCATAAAAGGCACTGGGTCTTCTGTGTGTTTGGGGGGTGGATAAAGGAAGGGGCAATGAATACTTGCATAGAGCCGAAGAATTTGGAGCTTCAGGTAGGGCAATCCTGGAGACAGTAAAGGAACAGAGAGAGGTGCAGAGAAGAGCCTATAAAACAGGGTTAGGCCAAAGGCTTCCAATGTGACTCCTCTGTATCTCCCACTAATCTTCAGCACATTCCGTATGCTCTTTAAAATCCTAGTAAGAGAAAAAATATTGTGGGAATTGGTAGAGCCCAAAAAGATATTTATGGACATCAATAGACTTGGGGTATAACGGAGCAGTGCCTAGAGATGCAAAAGCCAGAGTTAGGAGAGCTATGGAATTGAAGCCCAAGGTTCAGTCCAGGGTGACAGATATACTGTACATTTAAACTATTCACTGCCTTAATATATCGATCAATTTAGTTATCTATGCACTTATGAAGGGAACTTAGTAGCTCTTGCCAGTATTTATCAAGTGTAGTCAGTGCTGCAAAGAATACCTGTATATGTCTCCTTGAGCACACAAAGCTTCTCTAAGAATGTACCTAGAAGTACTATTTTTTGATTAATGAGAGATGTATGAGATATTTTAAAATTGTCCTCTGAAGTAACAGTATATAGTAAGTTCCAAAACTCAGTATAAATGTATGCCTTGCTTTACAGTAAAAGAAAGTTCTCCTTTACCCTCATTTTGGGAACAAATAACATATCATACTGACTGGGTATGAAATGTCTTCTTATTTAATTAAATTAATTAATTTTTATTTATTTGCTGATTACTAGTGAGACTGGGAAAATTTTCTTACGTGTGCTGAGCATTAAGTTTGTTTTTCTGTGTATTGCTTCAATTTTTCTTTGGTGGGCACTGTTAATCATTTCTCCTTCCTACTATTTACCTCTTTGCCAGCAGATTCTGATTCCATTTGAGATCTCAATATATCCAGTTATACTTATTTATTATTTTCCCATGAGGCTGCAGGTGGTTACATGAGCCAAGTCTGGCCAATGGGAAATGAGTGGAGGTCATCAGGACTTTCAGATAAACTGTCTAAAAGGTGTGTCTTTTAACCTTTTGTTCCAGAAATTTCTGTTTTTTTCTACAACACAGACTAGATGTCTGCAATAAAAGGAAGAATCTGTGATATGCGAGGAGAAAGTCTGTTGAACAGGAAAGAAGTTGAGTCCTTGATGATCTTCGCAGGGGACTATGCCCACCTGGATGGCCTCCTTCCTGACCTCTGGTTTTGTGAAGACAACCAGACCATATTGGCTTAAGCCTCCCTAGCTAAATTTCTGTAAGTAGCAAAATTCCAGCCTATTAAAATGTCTTGTTCTCATTTTTAATTCACTGATTTCTTAGCATTCTTTATTTATGATAGATACAAATACTTTGTCAGTTATATTTGCCACAAATATCTTCTCCTAAGGACTGAGGTTATTGTTCTGGATCTTTTTCTAACTTCACTGTGGGTTTTGGAAAATTCATTTTCTCTTTCTGGGTTGTAGGCTTACCTTTTGTAAAATGAAGGGTACAGAGTCTCTGAGGACTGGCCTAGGCCTGTATTCTATATAAGTCCATGAGTCTGTGCTAATAAACACATCTCTGGACAACTAGGTAGAGCAGTGTGGTCTGCCCCAGCCCTTCATTTTGATAAAGCTTTTTCTGCCTTGCCAGATAGATCACACAATCCAAATTGATTAGTTAAGAGACTATTTATAAACCATTCTGGTTAGTTTCAGAGTGATCCATTTTATAGACTTGACATTAAAATTTTTACTGTGTTACTCAAGACAAAAATATGGGAAAACTAAAGAACAATATTATACTATTTCAGTATATATTCTGTTAAACTAAATGGATATAAGCTGTCAACAGAATCTGAAAATAGCATAGTCTATTGGTAAGTAATAGAAGGAAATGGTGAGTAATTCTCAATATATTTCAACAATACTCATTAAGTTATTATAAAAGGGGAATTTATTGAAGTGAAATAGTTTGCTAGCTGCTAAGTTTGGGTTTGATTAAAAATATATTGTCTGTAGAGTGATCTTAAATGACAAACTAAACAAAAAACAGCAGATAGGATTTACTACATATTCTGTCAAGATAGCCTCTTTTTCATTATTCCTGTGAAGAGAAGATTGTTTTTAAAAATTGAAGAGTACTTCCCTCTATATTTTATCTTTGTCCCTTTGTGCTTGCATAAAAGCTGAGGCAGAAAGGGTTAAAACAAACAGTGGGAATAAAACTAAGAAAATGCCTTTTCTGCAGTCAAGACCATCTTGGACATCAGCCTAAAAATGCCAGTACTTAACTTGAGTTTTTGGTGGCTGTGCAATGATATTCTGGGCTGAAGATATAGGGAACAAGAAGCAAAAATGTGGGAAAAAGTGGGATACATGAAAATGGCAAATAACCTTTGTTTTTCTCTAAGACATATGGAATAAAAGGTGTCTGACAAAGGTGAATAGGAGTCAGACGATAAAAGCCTTAAATAAGTTTTTGTCTTTAAACCATGGGAATGGACATTTATTCTTGTCAAATAGGTTTTAAAGTAGTACCATGATCAAAACTCTGCTTTACAAAGATAAACCTAGGGAAAGTGTAAAGGATGGATAGCCAAAGTGAGAGATCATAGGAACGGTGCTGTTAAAAAGCCATTGCAAGAGTTTAGAAAGAGCTCCAGAGTACAAATTAAGGCATTAGAAAAAGTAATTGAAAAAAAAAAAAAAAAGACAGATAGGAGAGTCACTTTGAATATGTACTTGATAGAAATCATAAAATGATGAGAAATAAGGGCTAAGAACAACGCCAAAATAAGGAATACATCACATTTTCTAGCTTGAGTAACTTGGATAGGGCTGCAGCATTTTTCACTGGAAATGACACAAGAAGTGGACAGAAAATAATACGGGAAGGGTTGTAGGGTGTTTGTGACAAATGCAATGTCCTGAAGTACCCCTCAAAGCTTCTCTGCAGGGGTGGACAGGGTGGGGGAGAGCAATGGGAGAAAAATGGGGCAACTGTAATAGAAAAATAAAGCAAAAAAAAAAAAAAGCTTCTCTGCTCACAAGAAGAAATATCATTCCTACTATTTGGAATAGTCAAAATTTTCCCATGTGCAAGTGTTTTTGCTTCATTATGCTGGTGCTTATACATAAAAAAGTCTAGAATTCAATTAAGAAGAGCTGGGGATTGACCTAGGCTATAATGAGAAACTGTATTATATACAACTGAATAATGGAGTGCAATCAGAAACAGGGGCTTTCCGACAAAGATGATGACGCCTGAAGATCAGATGTACACACACACACACACACTCACAGTCAGCCACGTGTTGTGGAAAAACCGACTCATTAAGAATCTTGATGTTCTTCAATGCAGAACTGAAAGACAGGAGACTGGCTTTGCTTGGGAGTCAACCACTGCTTTAAAGTCATTCTGGGATGAAACTATGTCTGATTATGCAACTTAAGTTTGTGCTAAGAAAAGGGAACCCAAACATCTTTCTTCCATTTATTAAGGGACACCTACCAAATTTCTTTGGATGCTTTAGTAACGTCCACTCTTCTGACTCTTCTGGGCCACTGGACAGTGACCTTCCCTGTCATGGAAGGGGAAGTTGAGTATCAATTAATAGAAGCACTGCTCTGACTGTCTAATCGACAGCTGGTTTCTGGTTTCTCCTAGGGGCATGGTGTCTGGAAAAACAAGGGGAAGTGCTACTCCTCTTGTAACTGGAATTTTCATAGAAGTTTAACTTTGACATTTGAATTAAAAAACAAAAACAAAGACACAACAACAACAAAAAACTTTCTGAGGGTAGTAATGTGGCTCTTAGAGAAAATAAACAAGGGCAGAAATGCATTTTTTTTCCAGAAAGGAGAATTTCTAACACTCTATACCACTTTAAGTACCTGTTTTCATTTGCCCTATCTAGATTGAGTTGATATAACTAAAGTCATAATTTTCTAATTTCCCTTTATTGAATTCTTGATCAGAGTGACCATCTCCCTTCCTTGAAAATCCTCACGCTGCATGTTGTTCTTTGGACTTATCAACTTGCTTTCCTTCTACCTTCCCTCTACCACTTTTCTTGAAGATTTCAATCCCTAATTGCAGTCATTAGTCAAGAATTTCTTTGATGTTCATTTTATAACCACATTATAACTTTCTTAGAACTTTCTTGCATAATATAAGCTCCTGCAGTAGCTTAGGGAAGACCCTGGAATGAAGAGATTCTGAGTGAGGATGACAGCAGAATTTTGCCGGTTGGTTCAAAGACTTATGGGTGAGGAGCCTCAAAAAATGTTTGCAGTTACGCCTGTGGCATTAGGCAAAATGTGTGTACTCCAGAGCTGTCTTATCTTTGGGTGGTGGACTATGAGGATCGGGCAGTTGTTATACCGCCAACTGAGGCTCTCATCCTTCACTTACGCCCTCAACAGAGTATAGTAGAGCTCAAAGAACTCATGTCCTCTGTGGGTAAGATAGCAGATCACAGAGTTACTTTAATGATACCCAACTTTATTTTATCAGAGCTTAGTCTATATTCTAAGAGAATTAGTCCCTATAATTTTTATAATCCTTCACTTTTGCATATTGCTTCTCATTTTGTAAACCTCAGCACCCCCTTGACTTCATTTAATCCCCCTCTAACCTTAGGCAGTAGGCTTTGTAAGCCTCATTTTGCAGATGCGGAGGCCCAGAACTGTGGAGATTAAAGCAGCTTCCCCAGGCCTTCTTCTCATCAAGTGCTTTGTCCACAGAAGCACAACTACCATGCGATCAAGGTCCTGCAGAGTTGGTGCAAGCCTCAAGGCTAGATTCCAGAAACACCTTATGCACAGACTGAACAGCTCCGGCTATTTCTTTAGAACCGGCTGTATGTTTCTTGGTCATGATGTTCCTACCATCACGCTTACACATCATCGCCCTCCTTGCTGTAGTGAGAAACTACTAAACCTCTCGTCTCAGCAGGGGTATTGGAGGCTCTCTGAAGCTTTCTCTGACTCACTGTCACCACCCCAATTTACACTCCCCTAGCACGATGAACTTCTCTTCTGTGTGATTAAGTGACCAATGTTTATATCCCCTTAGAAGTCTCTATATATCTATTGAACAAGGAAAACATGTTTCTTCTCATTGTTTTGCCCAAGTGCCCAGCTGTTTTAAGCCCATAGTAAGTGTTCAATATATATTTATTGAGTGGATGAATGAATGATTAAGTCTTACTTGAATAAGTTGGCCTATTTGTGAGAAGAAGCAATGATTTTATAATCCAGTGCTGCCAATATCTTTAAAGACCTTTTTCCCTACTAAGCACATTTTCTTCTTGTGAAACAGACCATGAATCCAATTCCCCTCATGCTTACACTGTTCCATGGAAGTAAATGGAGCTTCATAAAATTAGTTAAGTCAAGCAGAGGAGTATTTAAGAAGTTTCTGTTTGACCACGGAAGACTAGTTTCATCCAGAATGAATCTATCAAAGATGTCAAGTTTTTATTTTATTTTTCAAGAAGGTCAACTGAGAAAAAAAATCTCATACCAGGTGGATCAAGTTCATTTCCAAGTATACATTTCAGCTCAAGCTAAGGGTAACTGTATCTCAGCTGGCCCAAAACATAAATGTCAACTTGTGAGGCATTTATATAACATGTATAAACTTTTCTCCTGAGGATGCTAAATTACCAACTGACAACCTGATTTTCCCATTTTGTCTTTCTTGCTGATGCTATAACAGAAACGCCCCCACTTGTATATTGCTGTTTTAAGGAAATCTGTCATAGAGTAGTTCAGGTGATGAGACCGAATTTCTTATCTTGGTCCATGCTTTTGATAATGCTAAGCAACCATTCAATGAAAGCTGGTTCTATTCCCACACTGTACAGACAGTGGAAATGAGGCAGCACATATTGATGAATTCAATGAGCCAGAAAAATGCTTTTTGTGAAATGATTTTATTGCTTTGACCTGTGATAGGCTTTCTGTGAAATTTTGTTCACATAAAAAGGTGGATTTGCAATGACAGAGTCTGTGTGGATGGAGTCAGGGAAGAGTTGTAAGAAGCTGCAGAGAGATGGCTGCCTGAAACCCCCTTTGGCTCTAGTATAGACAGCCTCACCGGAAGGGGAGAACTAGGAGCTGGGAAACCTAGGTTCCAGTTCTGGCTTCCAGCAACATCCACATGAGAGCATTGGCAAAGTTTTTTTACTACTCTGGGTCTCAGTTTTCACATCTGTAAAACAAGGAGAATAAATTCTGGTTGATTCCCAATGTGGACTTGCTTCTTGTGTTGCATCAGAATGACCAGGGACTGATTAAATTGCAGGTTCCTGGCTCTTCTCCAAGACTTAACAAATAAGAACCTTTGGGAAAGGAGTCAGAACCTGGGAATCCAAATTTTTAATAGCTCCTTAGATGATTCTTATAAATTAATGAAATACAGATGGAATACTTCCAGTCATGAATTGTAAGCTTTGGCTCCCACGTTTAACAACCCAATCATAATCTGTCTCCAGGGCAGTGATGGGTTTGCTGGAGGTATCTCTGTGTTTGATATAACACAACTGTTCATCAGAAAGTAATGCCTGTATTTTCTCAGCAATGTGTAATTTGAAGGAGACGGAGATATACATTATTAGTCTTTTCAAGCTCCATAAATGCCACAGAATAGCAATGGGACATAATTCTGCCAACAAGAGAGACCCATGGGGAGCTTCTGGGGAGAGGGCCACCATTGGCAACTTGCATATTCAGAAATCATCTCTTGCAGTGGGCTGGTGGAGCAGCTGGAGGAAAGGGAGACCAGAACATTGCTTATGTCCAGGCAACAGGTGATGAGCACCAGACCAGGGGAGTAACCTATTATGTAAATTGAGCCAATGCTTGCTAAACTTAAACCTGGCCATTTAGAATGAATGGCGGTACTTCAGAAGTACAGAAAAGGAAAACTCTGACTCCAAAAAACCTCCGCTGCCTTGCGGCATACCTCTTCAGGGGAAAGGCTAAGGGAGTAAACCCCGACAGAAAATCCGGAGCCGGAGTCCCTAAGGCGGTTTGACATTGTAGTCAACACCGGCAACTCCGGCGGCGCACCTGAAGCCAAGCTGTATTGACTCCGTCTTTCCCTTGGACCCTTCAGCTGCGAAGAGAGGGGGGGTCTGCTGCATGGGCAACAGCAGACCCTCCATATCACCCTGCCCAGGCTCTGTAGCTTCAGCTTCACTGGAGAGGACACTCCAGCGTCATCGCAAGATGTCGATTCAACACAGGAGGAGACAGATACCGTGTCACTCCCGAGTCGGACTGCACAGCCATTCTCGGCGGTGCAGATAGACTCTTAAGAAGCTACACCATCGTCTCTCGAGACAGACGGCTGCCAATACTTCAGAAGTACCATTGTTTTTGTATAGATCTTTATATTTTGTATACTCCTAGGTTTCTTATTTATACACTTAAGGATATTTGTGCTCTCTTAATATGTCTCAGTGTGGTGCATGTCTGTGTATGTGCGTAAGCAGTTTTAGTGGTGTTTTGGGAAGGCGGATTCAGAACTGCTAGAAATTCTAAAGAAAATTTGGAATCGGAAAAATGACACTTTGAAAACTTGTATTTCTTCCATTTAAACAACAGATTCATAGTTAAGACATACTTTTAAGCAGACGGTGTATAATTAGCTTTGTTTCCTCTGACAAGATTTAAATTTAGAACCAAGATAATGCTTTTTTGTTAAGACCTTTAGACATAGCATTTAAAAAAATCAAAGTGATAATTTGCAGTTTAAAGTCGTTAGAGTTGCAAAGGAGTAAGAGTTATACATTGAGGTTAGAACTTTAAAAAGCCAATTAAGGTTGAGATATTTAGCTCATTTTGGCTCTTTTCCTCTCTGTACTGATAACTGATAGCTTATTCTCATGCAAAAGAATAGTTTTATGAGTTTATACTAATCTGCGTATTTTTATCTTGAGTTTTCTTCTAAAAATCATGTTTTTAAAATTTTGAGGGGTGTGGGAATTTAGAGAAGATGGCCTTAGTCAACTTACTTGGCCCCAAGATGCCAGTTTAAGAACTTACGACAATTGATACTTATGACTGTACTCCTTTCATGCAAAAGAATACTTAAAGGTTTTCCAAAGGGTAGTGTTTTAGGCAGTATTTCTCTGTTAGAATGTCAATGAGAGAGGGCCTCCTGCTTTACACTTTGGTTCTGAGCGTTTATTGAGACGCCATTGTGAGCTCATTGCGCTACCCAATGCTTCCAGACAAAGGCCTATGAGCTGTTCGGGAGCACAAAGCCAAGAGCAGAATTGATTTGAAATTCTCTAGTTGAAATACGTGGTATATTAAAGTTCACCTTTCAGGCCGTGAGCATTCAGATCGCCAACACCGTGACCTCTCTGTGTGGAAGAGACCTGCTTCAAGAAGCAGCTTACAAATAAGCAGCATGGATGCCACATTCTGCTAAAATCAAACAGACCCTTTACCCTTTGTTAGATGCCTTAATACATGGAATACAAGCCTGCAGGATGCCCAGGTTGAGTGACTCATTCTTTTCACCAAGCTCAAAGAGAACCAGTTCTCATCACTTTTATTCATCAAGAAAAATTTCACCTCAAGGCAGCTCATTTTTTTCAAGAGGAAATAAAATCTTACATAACTTAAGTGACTAAAAAGTAAAGTTTTTATGCATTTTAAGGAAAGATTTCTATTAAAATAAATCATTGCTTTTACGTGCAATGGTTTATTTTAGTATAGGAGAAATAACATAGACTTTGCAATCAAACAGATTTAAATTTTAGTCCCTAATCCACAAATACTACATTTTGACTTCTTACATTACTTAATGTTGTGGCCTTCACTTACTTTATTTATGAAATAGAGATAGTGATAGTACCATACAGGACTCTTGAGGATTAAAGGAAGAAGCTACAATGCTTAGGTGTGAGTACCCCCTAATCAAATTCCCCAATTGCCTCAAATAGTTGTGTATACATGTGTGTGTATGTACATGTATGTGCACCTGAACTTTTTGTAGTAAGGTAAGTAAGTATGGGCTGAGGAGTTGGAAATCTGGCTCCAGGCTATCTGCCTCTTCCTGGTCAAGTGACTTTCAGCAGGATTCCTACTCTCATTCTCTTTCTCTCTCTGAGTCTCAGTTTCTTTATCCTGAAAATGGACAGAATACCTCCTCCCCCAAGGGGCTGTTATGATGACTCCCTGAGATAACCTATGTGAAGCATCTGGAACAGGCAGTTTCTCTGAGAATATCGGTGTCCCTCACCTCCTCCCTTAATGCCTTCGAATAGAGAGAGAAAGGGAGAACAGGAGAAGAATAAATGGAGTGTATTTCATGCGTGCAAAATTATGTCCTGATTATATCAATGATGACTATATTAAATATCTACGGATTACATTGTCTGACTAGTTCAAAGCGCTTACATGTATTATCTCATGTAATCTTCACTGCAGCCCTTTCTGAGAGATATGGTTGTTTCCCCATTTTTCTGGAGAACAAGGCTCAGAGATTAGGTCACTCACATAAGATCACACACATGTCTCCCTGGTTCCAGGGAACTGTGTTCAATCATTCACCTTCTGCTTCCCTAACCAAGTTTATTTGTTCTTTAATCATGAGTGCCCCTGGGTGCTTTTGTTTGTTTTTCACTTTTGTTTTTACCAACCTTTGGGTTTAGATTAGGAGGAGTACTCCCTCATAAAACACAGAAAGGCCTGTCTTAAGTTGTGTCCCGACTGATTCTAGTCAAGAAGGTATAATTTTCTCAGCCTGGGTATTTCATTGTTTCAAAGTACATAATGGAGATGCACTTTCTCATTTGCTTTTCAACAAAGGTTTGAAGAAACCTCATCCTTTAATGATTAGATACCTTGTGTGACCAACGAGAATATTGCCCTTACAGGGAAGTGGAATATCTTGCAAATACAAGAGCACTCAATTAGAGTTTTAAATTATAATGTAATTGTGTGTTTTTAGTTTCTTTATTTATTTAGAAAAAAATAAAGAGAGCTTTTAATTTTTTAGGTATCCTTATTTTGGTGAAAAGACAATTTTAGAATGTATTTAAACTCTGTAGCTTGCCTAATTTTAGATCTTGTCCAGTGTCTGAAGGACTAGAAGCAGATAAGTTTGTTTATACTTAGCTTTTTAAATAACTACACTTTATAATTCAAAACAGGGGTAGGCTGTTGCATTCCGTATAATGAAATAGTCAATATTCTTAGAGATGCTTGGAGTGTAATCAGGCATGTAGGGAAATAGTCCATTCAACCTCTGAAACAAAAGATTTGCCTTTGACCCCATGACTGAACAGAAGCAACCATGTCCTTTATTTAGGAAATAAACTAGAATAGGTATAGTTGTCTTAACATGGAACCAAGTGCACCCTTTGCTCCCAAACACTCTCCTTCATAGAGAAGAGCGACACGGATGGTAAAGACAATAGGGTTATCTGTTTTTCTACTCGTTTGGAAGTTCTCCATTTGTCTACCACATGAACTGACGTGAAAACAACTACTTGGGTTCAGATCTTGTACACAATATGTCTTGGCAAATTCCAAAAACAATTTAGTCTGAAAGGGAGGTGGACTTGTTTAATTTGGACCACTTCTCTCTTTTGGGAAGTCTTTGTTCCCATGGTATGGATTCCTTGTTCTAGTCTATCATTTGACCATATGGGCACTAGTCAAAACTGTCACAGGGTTCTGCAATGCGCTGGATATGCTTGCAAATGCTTTACATTTGTATTTTATCTAACGATCTCAGTATCATGAGGGAAGGTCTTGTGTCTCCGTTCTATGAGGTAAAGTGACTTTTAGACCTCTTTGCTGTTATGTAGTAGAGGCAAGATTTACCTACTTGTACTCTCAATCCTGGGGATGTACTCATCATGGGTTTCTTTTAACCCTATAGGTATATTCACTGTTCGAGGGAGATGTGGAGTCTGGCCCGCTCTGCCAGTGTTCCTTGTGTCAGCTGGATTGCCCATCTCTAGCTATGCCTTTATAAAGCTATGCATGCCAACATTCATTTGATTAGAGTAAGTATCTTAGGACCCTAAGGTTCTTCAGAGTTGGAAAAATGCTAGGGGACACTGAGGACTCAATTCCCCAAATGTTACTTATGAGTAACTGAGAGCCAGGGAGGCAAACACACAAATGTAACAACACTACTACCAACAAAATACATTGCCTGGGTTGAGTCAGTGGGTTAGTAGCAGAACTGGAATTAATACTCCTTTCTGCTGAGACCGAGTCACTCTGCCACTATCCTACAAGTGATATGTTTTTATCTTTACTTGTTTCTAGGATACATTATGGAAATTTTCAGATACGAAAAGACCAATTACAGTTTTAAATGTTTTTCTTTAAAAATTACATAGAGATTTTTTAAAATGCTTGTTGAGAAAATAATTATAGATGAAAACACAAATAACTATTATAGAATGCTATTTAGTAGCCTCTGAAACCAGAACAGGAGCCTGAAAGGAGCAGGATAAACAAGTCACTGAATATAGGAGCTGAAAATGGTTTTAAAAATTATGCTGTTCTATGTTTTTGAAAGAATGACCCACAGAATGCTCAGGTAGTGGTATGATTAGGGGAACATGTGATGGTTTTGATGCCATATACAAAATTTGAATATTAATTTTAATGATAGTAACATCTTTATGCCTGTGTGTTGGTATATACGTATGTATCTAGGTATATTTATGTGTATGTATATATTTTTTGCGCTCCTCCTGTGTGACAGAAACTGTCCTGGAAAAGAGAAGAAGAGGAAAGACACGTTCCCTGCCCTCATGAAGCTGACATTGGCCCATGAGGCTTGTCCACACAGCACAAGGACTGTTTTAAATTTGAAATCTTCAGGCCCTAACCACACTGGCCATTGTCGCTATTGCCTTAACTAGAGAGAAGTCAGGTTCTCTCCACAGGCGTGGTGAGTACAGACCTTGGCAGGGAAGAAAGAAAGGTCTTTTAGCATAGCTGAGGTTCTATCACAATAGATGGGCCTCATTAGCCATTCTCAGCTTCATAGATTATGCAGCCGTGGATGGCATCATTTTGCCGAGTGAAGAATCGCCCAGGAGATTGTGTTGACATCTGAGATTTATTTTAATCCTCTTTTGAAGATTTCATAATGAGCATTGCAACAAAGGCCACCAAAGAATCATTACATATCTTATAAAATCTTAATAATATAAAAATTAGGAACGTTTTTCATGCATATGTTCAATTTTTTCAGAATCTGCAGATTTTATTTTGCTGATGAGCACATAGTGCCCTGGGAGGGGACACTGTCTTTAAGAAATCATGATTCCTGAATTGCTGTGCATATTTTTGTTATGCATATAGTTTATAGACTTTTACAGTCAAATTTTGCTGTTTAGACAAAGAAGATATAGAATGCTCACATTCTGTATATGAGGTTTTTTTCCCTCACTTATTCATTAAATGTTTAATGATTACCTACGTCAATCATAGTATTAAATATAAAGAAGGTGTAAAAATAAGGCTTTGGAAATGAGGAAACTTTTTCAATGTGAAGCAGGTGTATTGTGGGGATCTATCTGGAAGAGCAAATGATTCCCAGAGAAGGCAGGAAGCCAGGGATGTAGCCAAAGCTGAATGTGGAACCTAGCATTAGATGCATGTCCTCTTCTTTTCCCAGGTCCATCGCTTGATTGGTATGTGTGATCCTGGAAGCTACAGATCAAAGGTGGCCTTTCAAAATTCATATGTTAAAACTTAATCCCCGGAATAATGATATTTGGAGGTAGGGTCTTTGGGAGGTGATTAGGTCACAAAGACAACCCTCAAGATTGAGATTAGTGCTCTTGTAAAAGAAACCGAGAGAGCTCCCACATCTGTTTTGTCATATGAAGATACAGGAAACCCATCTGTGAACCAGGATATGGGACCTTAACCGACCTTGAATCTGCTGGTGCCTTGATCTTGGACTTCCCAGGTTCCAGGACCATGAGAAATAAATTTGTGTTACTTATGATCCACCCAGTTTATGGTATTTTGTTATAGCAGCGTGAATGGACTAAGAGACTAGACAAAGTGTTCAATCTTTTCTGAGTCTAGTTCCACACCTGGAAAATGAGATTAAAACCACCTATTTTTGTTGTGCTATTGTGAAGATGGAAGGGAGTATTATATGCAGAATTACCAACACAGAGGAGATAGCCAATGAAAATTGTATTTGCCTTTCTATTATTCAGTTGTAAGACCTCAAACAACTCAATTACCCTCTAAAAGCAGTTGTTCATTTCAAGACACCTCCTCCATGAAACTTTGTGGGCTTGAAATGACACCTCATGAAATATGCTGTCCTTCTGCTCCCCACTGCCAACCCAGAATTTGGCCTATTTCTCTATTCTTTTATCAGACTTCTGTTATCTTGGTGCTCTAGGTTTCTTTTTCATTCAAGAATCTATTTGCTTCCCTTTCCTTTCCACAGCTTTCTCTTACTCTGTTTCGTAAAGGCTCCATTCCACTCAAGACCTGTCAGAGAGAGTATTTCCAAGCTTCCTATTTTTTTGTCCACCAAAATAGAGAGAACCAAGTGTTTTTAACTAATAGGATTTCCCAGTAACTTGAACTATAAAACACATTGAAAATATTCTAGAACCTCCCAAATTTCTTATGGTCGTGTCTACTTTATTCCAACAACCCATCTTGTTATCACGGTACTTTTACTTCCGTCCCTCTTCACCCAGCCAGCCTTTTAGCTCATGGGTTTCTATTGTAAAACTTTCCCACAATCCTGCTCCACTCCACCACCCACCATGACCACCTCTGCCCAACACTTGCATTCTTGCAAGCATTCAGGGTTTTGTTCCCTAAAACTAAAATCACTTATATTAAGATGAAATGAGAAGGGAAAACGCCAAGTGGAATGGGAGCACAGTGAATGAGAAAGAAAAGTTGTAGAACTTCACCATCTAATATTGCAGCCACTGGCCACTTGTGGTTATTAAACACTTGGAACGTGGCCAGTCTGAATTGAGATGAATTGGAAGCATAAAACACACACTAGGTTTTAGAAGCCTATTTGAAAAGAGAAATGTAAACTATCTTAAACATCAAGTTGTATTGCACATTGAAATTATAATATCTTGGATGTATTGTGTCAAATAAAATTGACTATTAAAATTAATTTCATCTGTTTCTTTTAACTTTTTAATGTGGCCACTAGAAAATTTTAAGTTGTACTTGTGGATTTTGTGTGGCTCATGTATATTCTGCTGGAAGTGTTACTGTAGAAGATGAGATACGAAAGATTATGGAAGGTCCTTTTTTTTAATGCTTTCTAAGCCATTGTAAGGTCATTTTCCTTTGCCATAAATGAGAGGAAAGCCAGTGGAAAGTTTTGAGCAGAAAATGAACATAATCTGCTATTTTTATAATAGGATCACTATGGCTACTCTTTTATAGGTTGTAGAAGGATGTAATCAAGGAGAATTTTTGAGGGGTATTGGGATAATGCAGGCTAGAGATGTCTCTGGTTTGTTAAGTAACATGGATGGTGAGAAGTGGTCAGAAACCATAGGACTTCCTGATAATTTTGAAGTAGTATTTGAGAGAAAGAGAGGAACTGAGAATTATTCCTCAGCATGTTTGTCTTGAGATTTGTCTATTAGGATTCAGTTGTCTTTTGCTGAGATGGAGAAGATGGTGGAGAGTATACTTGAGCAGAAGCTCAGGCATGTAGCCTTATACATGTCAAGTTTGAGATGCTTAATAGGCATCCAGGTAGAAAGCAGTTTGATATACAAATCAGAGAGAAGTCTTGGCAGAAGATACATTTTGGAGGGTCTTCAATATAAAATGGGTATCATGGCCATGAGATTGAGTGGCATCACCAAGGGAGTGAGCAGACACAGAGAAGCCTTAGAGGAGGGAGCCTGGGGCCTCTTGGAGAATTTGCGAGCAGAATCACTGCGGCAGCTACCCTGCAACACACTCTCTGGCAGGCACATCATGGTGCCCACTGGTGTAGACTTATTCAAAGTGAGAAGTACAACTATAAATTTTAAGAAGTCTTTCTTCTGGGCCGGGTAGTTGCAGTAAGAAGCAGGCTTATTGTAAGGATCAGTATTAAAAAAGTCATATTTAAAGTATATTTTTTCATATGCAGATATGAGTCATTATTTAAATAAATTGCATTAAAGTGATGTCTTACAGATCTAATTTTAATAAATAATTAGAAACTCCAGTTATTCCAATACCTCAGTGTGCCATCAATTATCTCAAAAGGAGCCCCCCTCCACATTTTTAGCAAAATTTTAAATTTTATATTGCTTTAAATTTTAATGCTATACAGTGTTCTGAAATGAGCCCTTGCAAAATTCAGATAAAAATGATAGTGTCTAAGAACTCTAAAATAGTAGGAATCACTGTGACATAGGTTTTCTGAACACACATTATAGAGACATTTTCAGGCACTCTTGACCTTGTCTTTTAGAAAATATGCTCCTTATATGTCTGCTTATTGCTACATTTTGAATCATCATCCCTAAGTTTTCTGAGTCTTTTTCTCCCTTCAAACACGATCAATATGTCCATTTCTTAAAATTCCACAAAGGGGTAGGAAGTAGAGGCTGAGTGACCAAAAGCAGGCTAATATTATCTTCCTGCAGAATGTGTAGGATGTGATGTGGAGTATCAGTTTTTTCTTCAGGGTGTGGAAACTGCATGTTTTTATTTTTGTCTGTTCATCTGGCTATAGACTGGATTGTGTTAAGAGGGTGGGGAGAAGAATTCAGGCTCTAAAGCTGTAACGCCTGAGTCAAATTCTGGTTCTTTATTCAATAGTCATGTGAATGTGGGCAAAATTTTAATCTCTGTGCTTCATCTGTACAATGGTGATAATATTAGTCCCTACATATAGGGTTGTTGAAAGATTAAATGAATTAATACTTGTTAGACACTAATAAAGTGCTTACCTAGCTGAGCACTTTATAGGCATGAACTACTTTTACCTATCTATCTCTATCACTTATTGATCAGGCTTCATACTCTGAATGTGCTATTATCAGAGTTTGTGAAGTTTTTCCTATTGCCTACACTCAACATGTCATTCGTCATTCATCTATATGAGTTAAACTGAAAGCCACCTTTTATCACAGCCCTTTTGATACCTTTATGTTCCCAACTTCTGCTGCTTTTGTGCTATGTACCACACTGGCATTCCCTCTAGGGGCTTCTGTGCCCTCCAGGAACAATAAAAAACTAATTTAATAGCTGAAGATGAAGTAACAGATCAAATCTACCCTTCTGCCTGAAAAACCAACAACAGAATGGATGTCATATATAAAAACAATGCTTTGCGACACCCTGGACATCAGACAGTGAAGTTAAGTGGTCCCTGAGAGACAAGAAACAACGAGTCCTCTGATTGCTCCAGCTCAGTGTCAGGAGTTCCCAGTCTACAGTGTAGGGAAGGGGGTACCAGGCGGGGCCTGGTGTACTGCCTGAGCTATGGGCATGGGTCTGAGAGTCTGAGAAGTCCAGAGTTTATAGGACAAAATATGGGAGAGGACACTTTCAGGCACAGAAAGATAACTCCAGATAATTACAGGGGGGTCTGGTATTTTACTGAATACTGATATGCGCATGCATGGGAGGAAACTGCCCAAAGCTAGGGGAGAAAAGGGTTTGAGGTAATATTACTACTCAGCAGTCAGATGGGGCTGGGACTAGTGCCTGTCCCCATTAGCCATACTAGCAGAGCTCAAGAAGATTCATGGGTATCGGATAGAGCACTTAGGGAGATATTTCCACGGTAGTGGGAAAAATTAGTCCTAGGCTGTGCATTGCTCTGATCCCATATATGAAATCTTAAATGCAAGAACCAAAATGATCAAACTTTTGCCAAATAACTTAACTGTATTCTGGAACAAAACTCCAGAATACTTATAGTATTTGGGATATATATAGTATGAATCATCTAGGGTCAACACAATAATGTTCACAATATTTGGCATCCAATCAAAAATTACTGATCAGGAAAGAAGTAGGAATATCAATCAATCAAAAGCAACCCAGCATTGGCACAGACTTTAAAATTAGCGTATAAGGACATAAAAAGAGTTATTATATCTGTCTTTCATATATTCAAAAATTTAGCACATTAGAAGTAAAGGAAAAATCCAAATAAAACTTACAGTTGAAAACTATAATGTCTAAGATTAAAAATATATACTGGACAGTGTTAAAGGAAGATGAGACACTGTAAAAAGAGATTAATGAAATTGAAATCATAACAATATAAAATGAACAAAGTGAAACATAAAAAAAGGAACAAAAGAAAAAATGAATGAACATCAGTGTACAATGGGGCAACTTTCAGTGGCCTCATATATACGCATATACGTATACATAAATGTACACATATACATATACACTGCATATTCATATGTATATGTATATGTAGTGTATATGTATATAAATATGGAACTGGAGTCTCTGAAGAAGTGAGAGGGCAGAAAATACATCTATACCAAAAAATGGAAAGCACCAAACACAGTAAGTACACAGGAAAGAAATGCAATAAAAGTTTCTTCTTATGTAACTATCTTTAAAGATAATTAACCTATTTAATAAAAAAATAAGGTATTGTCAGTTTCATAACATACATGAAAGTAAAATATATGACAACAATACACACAGGTTGGCAGGGAAAAATGAAATTATGTTACGGTACGATTTAAGTACAAGATGTGACAATGGTATAATATCCCTTGAAGGTGGACTATGACAAGTTAAAATACATACAATAAACTCTAAAGTAACCTCAAAGTTAAAAAGTTATGGCTAACAAACCAACAAAGGAGATAAAATAGAATTATAAAGGAAAGTGTACTGATACGTGTTTTACTTTAAATAAGTGTCATAGAGCTGCACATTAGACATGTGGCAATCTATTCCTTTAAGAATAGAAGAGTTAAGTTTGAGGAGAGAATAGAGAAGCATTTGGAAGAGCTTGATCTTACACTAATTTCAGGGTATGTCAATCATCTTTGTACTGCAGATAACCTGAAAAGAAAAAGCTGATCTCAACGCAAGGCTTGAATCAGGAAGCAACCTCCATCTTTCACTACATCTGGCAAACTGCAAACGTAGTGTGTGTGTGAGAGGGTGGGGGCTCATTTCCAACATGCAACGATTACATGAAAGCCCACATGACCTGCAGGAAATTGGAGGTTCTTGCTAAAGCAAAATCTGTCTTAATAAATTCCTTGTGCTTATTAAAACAAATATAAAATTTATAAAAATGGTACAATATTAAAAACAAAAAGTGGGTACTATCTGCTTACATACTGAAACCTATTCTTGGAAGATGAAACAGAGATGGAAGAATAGTACATAAGAAACAGAGTGGGCGACCATTGGCTTAGAGATGAGCCCTGAGCTGGCTGTGGTGGCAGAGGAAATTGACCTACCTGACAGAGAGCCATGACTGGTGGACGCAAGTGGGAAGGAGGACAGGAATCAGAAGTACCAACTGCTCTATACGTATATCTAACAGCTGACAGCCTTTTTCCTATTCTTGTTTGAAAAATACCTGACTGCGAGCGTCAGCCTGAGAGCCAAGTGTCGCTGGTTCGATTCCCAGTCAGGGCACATGATGAGGTTGCACGTCAGGTCCCCAGTTGGGGGCGCGCGTGAGAGGAAACCACACAGTGATGTTTCTCTCCCTCTTTCTCCTTTCCCCTCTCTCTAAAAATAAATAAACAAAGAAACAAACAAGCAAATAAATAAATTATTTTAAAAAAGAGAAAAATACCTGACTGCTAAGTATTTATTCCCCAGTTAAAACAAAACTAATGAAATGCAATAGTTTGTTTGTTTTTCCTGTAGAACTAAAAGTATTGCTATAAGAAAATAATGTGAAGAGTGTGAATGCTTTTTACTTAGAGGAAAATCTCTCCGAATTCTAGAACGAGGGAGGGTATTTCCAGTGTAACAGTGAACTCATGACCGCTTATACTAAATTAAAGCTCCCAGCACATAAACTTCACCTAAGCCTTCAGAGTCTTCCGTAAGCCTTTCTACTACTTTGTGTTTAAATGTAAAAAGATAACCAAGAATTCACACAAACAGAAAAACTGATCAAAAGGGAAATGAGGTAATTCAGGAATAAAGAAGCTAACAATGTCTAGTCAATACTTACAGAAACTTAAGGAAATTTTATGCCCGTAAAATATGATAAGAATGCTATTATGATAAAGTCATCAGAAAATGAGAAAGAGCCCTCAGACATGCCATATATATTTGTCAAAACTGAGAGAGCTCAACAGGAAGGTTGGAAGAAAAGGTTTAAAAACAAACAAGTAAAAATCCCAAAGTGTAGAATAAAAAAATGGGTCAGAAAATACGAGAGGTAAAGTGAGACATAAATTGAAGATCAGTTGGCTAGTTCCAGAATAAACGAATGAAGGAAAGAGAAGAAGCGATCGGTGTGCCTGGAAGTGCTTGGCAAATACTTGAAAAATAAGAAAATCAGCAGAATCTTGGCTATTTATGAACAAGGTGAGGTCGGGCAAGCTGCTTGTTCTGTCTATATTTCAAAAATTATTTTGCATTTAATATAACTGTCCTTTTAACTTCAAGGATTGTTATAAAATATGACATAAAATATTATGAAGCACTGTCATGGCTATAGTAATTAGTATTAATTTTTAAAACTCATGCCACAAAAAATTGTTTTATATATGGCTGAAAGTCTCCTCTTATCAATCATTCTATTCTTCTCTTATGTTTCTTTTGAGCTCATCAAGAATCAAATGGAATTAACTGTATTACAAATTACTAAATTTTAGGTACTTTCACTAGTTTATAATATAATTCACTTGTGATGTTGAATTCGCAAATAAATTCACATGGATAATTTTATAACACTAAGCATTACCTTTTATTTTTTTCCCAACTCTAAATAGCAACTTATTGAGGGCAGAATTAAATAACAGCATCCAACTAGTTTTTTCCCCAAAGCATGGATGTTTTGGAACTAGAAGGGACTTAAAGATATATAATGTATTTGAACATCCTTATTTTAGTAATTAAGGCCCAGATTGATGATATTCATCTTTAATGGCAGAGCCAACTCTTCTAAACACCTGGCACAGTGTTCTTTCTGATAATTTTTAAATCAAATGTTTTATGCATTTTAAGAGGGAAAAAAAAGCTATGAATTTATAACAAAAACATAGGTATTTCAAGAGAAATACGGTCTCAGCAGGTGAGCTAATGTGTACAGAAGGTGTCAAGTGCCGAGTAAAAGCAATTAACAAGACTGAAATGTATACTTTAGTTATTTAAATCAGATAAGTGAGGATGTATGTTCTTACATGATATCATAAAGCCATTCTATTTTCTAATCTTGTTATAGCATCATCAAAGGGGAGTTTATTTTCTGTCTTACTTTCTGCTTTTCTTGGTTTAGTAATCCTTTAAATGGAAAAAAGTCTCGCTTAAATTGAAGTGAATACATTTAATGCAGCATAATCAGCTTCTAAATCTACTTAACTGAAGCCCCATCATGCATTTAGTGCATTGAATGAATGGCCCAAATGGGAAACGTATTATAATGAAGGCTGGCTGAATTTTGTCAGACGAAAACTTCCCTCTCCTGAAATGTTTTTAAGCATCTGATTTTGTAGTCAAGTGTAGCTCCATTTGCATACTCCTTTACTCACATTTGACCTAGACACCTGCATTACTCTTTTGGAGAATTCCACTTCTATGGTGCTTTTGAGCACTTCATTGCTACCCTACTATGACAAACTGCATTTTGCTTGCTGGGGCTCTTTGAGGAGTGCACAGCATGATGATTTTTAACCTTTCACGTGTTGTTATTTAAATTAGAGCAAGTTGTTTAGTTGTATTACAAGGGTGTTTTGCTTTTCATAGGTTTACATTCTCACCCAATTTTTAAAAACTACATGCAGTTTTGGAGGCATGGGCATTTTCTGAAAATAGACCGCAAATGGTACCTATTGATATCATCATTGTTTGCATTGACATAAAGGGCTCCCCACATTTTCTGTACTAATATTAGATAACATTTTTGTGTCTTCACTGTTCTGGAGGAAATGAGCATTCAAAACTCAGATGTTCCAACGAGAGCCGATCAGCCTATCGCCTCACTTTGCTGCGAAACATCACATCACCTTAAGTACATTTATTGTTGCCCTTTCTGTCCAACTTGAAAACCTGGAGATGACACTTGATTCTTTCCTTTCCCATTGTCCCATATCCAATCGATCATAAAGTTTAGTCGATGTCACATCTTCAGATACTGGGTCTCTTGCTCCCCTATTCCCATAGTCATTGCCTTAATTCAGGTTCCCACCGCCTCTTAGCTGGCCCATTTCCACATCCTGATAACGCTATCCCTTGCGTCCTATTTTCCAACTTTGCAAAGTAGCAACATTTGCAAACTTAACATTTGAATATCACACTGCCTTGCTCAAACTCTAAAAGTCAAAACACCCAATTGCTTTTAAGGTAAAAATTAAACACCCTTCATGCTGTAGATCACATCTGCAAAATATGGCCCATCACTACCTCCTTAGCCTCCTCCTTTCCACTGGCTCTTCCTCATATATTACTCCTGAGCCATGTGGAATTCCTCCTTATTGCACTGGGCTTTCACAGGCTTCTGAACTTGCACTTGGATCATGCTTAAAATTTCCATTTCCTCTCTGCATAGCTGGTGGTGTATGTCAAAAAGATTAATGGGTTTCAAAGTGTAGGTGGCAACATAGGGTCTATATTCCAGTCCTCTCACCTGTTAACGAACTGTGGGACCTTGGCCAAATTACATAGTTTCTCCAAGTCTCAGTTTTCTCATCTTTAAGTAGTATGAGAAATACTGTCTCCCTCATTGAATTTGTATGAAGTTTAAGTGTGTAAAGAGTGGAGTACAGTGTCTGGTTCATGGTGATCAATGAATGCTAACTATCATCAATGCTAATAATTAGGAATAATTGTGTTATGAGCATCAAAGAAAATCAAAGCTACTAAGTATATCATGTTGTATCTCATATATACGCCTAAAGCTATACTTGATAGCAATGGCAAAAAGAAAATAAAAGCTATGCCTTTTCTCTACAATGCCTTAAATAATCATCTAATTTGTAAGTCAAATTTGTATGATTATATGTATAACATAATTCATTTTCTATGGATGTGCATGGACAGTGCTGAGAAATTAGGCAACAAGAAAATATTGACTGCTAGATATTGCTTATTTGATTAATAAATCATAACTGTCCGAGCCTCACAGTCTTGCATTTTCTTTTGCAGAGGAAGGAAGAATCATTAGCAATTTCCTGGTCCCACAAAGATGGGGTTCACAATGGGAAAGTCCTAAGAAGTGCGGGTGCCATTGTAGCTTTAGTCTGGAAACCCCCTGTGGGTTCCACATTCTGCTTTCTTCACCCTGGCTAGCCTTTTCTGTTATTTCTACGTTGTCTCTGGTTTCAGACCCCAGAGCCTGCCTAGAGGGTAGTGAGGATGACCAAGAGGTACCCCTGATCTTCCAAATTCTTCAAACCCTCCCTCCAGGGCTTGCCCAAAGGGCTGCGCTGCTTCCTCCCGATTCTTTTCTTCTTTCTGATAACCTAAGGGTCGGCTCATGTTTTCACGTTCTTTGTGGTCAGAGCTACCTCTGCTAGAGAAGTGACCCTTTTACCCCATCTCCCAGAACAGCTATTGGCATCTCCTCACTAGACCAGAGATGAGGAGCCGGTCTCCACTACTCTAGTGTTTGAAATAAGTAATTATTCTAGTTCCCAAAAGCAAATGGCCAACATGTAAGTTGAGTAGGAGGCTGCACTGGGCAATGCCAAGGTCTCTTTCTGCTCTAGAATCTTACAAATTGAGTTTTAGAGGTATTTTAAAATCTCCTATTGACAAAAAAAAAGTTTAAAAATAAAAGCAAAGGGCACACACATGCTGTCTCTTGTTTAGTGCAGCCAGAGAGTTGTCTGCAATAGAGAGAAGGAGGAAGTGCAGCGTGAGCCCGTTAACGTGGTTCCCAGTGTCTGCGTCTTCTTCTGCCTGGAGCTGGCTGCTACCTCGGAGCCCTGCCTCAAAGAACAATCGTGATTTCAAGAGGCGAGTGAAATTTCAAGGAGCTCTCACCATAAGCCCTAGGGAGTCCTGGGGTCCCACTAAGAAGTCTTAGTGGTCACAGAAGAGTAGGCTGTGGAGAGAAGGAAGGGGATTGAGCTTTAGACAAGGCAGCTTCCATCGGAGCTCTACATTCATCACTCATTCAACTGCAAATGTCTACTGAGGCCCTCCGCGTGCCAGGACTGGGCTGCATGCCGGCGGTGCTGGAGGTCACAGACACGTTCTCTAACCTCTTGAACAAGAACAGAGGAATGCAGGTGAGGAGTGGGGGCAGGGGGGAGGAAAGAGCAAGATATTCTCAGGAAGTGATAATTCTATGAGGATATCAATAAAATACTTACACAGGAGTGATTTGAAAGGCTGCCTTCGTTGGGTGCTGCACTGACTGGGCAGCACTAGTCACTCTGCCAGGAAGAACAGGAAGAGAGTTTTCCAAGCAGACGGGCTGACCACTGTGGAGGGCTAAGCCAGGAAGAAAAGTTGATGTATTCAGGAGACAAGGGGAGGTAAGAGTGTGTCAGAAGGGAAGATCCAGGTCCCATGCACCTTGTAGGTACAGAGTTAGGATGTTATCCTAACATTGTGTTTCAGGTACAACTTTGTATGGACAAAGGGCTGTAGCAGATAGGGTCCAATCAGGAGACAGAAACCCCACAGTAGGTTGAATAAGGAAGTTTAATAGATAGAATTGTTAACTAGGATCAAGAAGTAACTGTACAGTTTTCCGAGGAACTGTTGCTGGTCCAGGCTATGATGCGTGTCCCTCTTCTTTCTACCTGCCGTGCCCCCCAGCCAGCACCATAAATTGCAAGAAGCCTCTTCATTCTAACTGTCCCCCCCAGCACCCTTTACTGAGAGAGCTTAATATTGTGCTCACTTTTACTTTATTTTTTAATTACAGTTGACATGCACTATATGAGGTTCAGGTGTATGACGTAGTGACTAGACATTTATATAAGCTACAGAGTGGTAAGTGTTGGTGAGGATGTGGAGAAAAGAGAGCCCCCATGCGCTGTCGGAGAGGTTGCAACCACTGTGGAAAACAAGTGTGGAGGCCCCTCAAAAAATTAAAAATAGCACTACCATGTGTCCCAGCAATTTCACTGCTGAGTATTTATCCAAAGAAATCCAAAGCACTAATTCAAAAAATATATATATATGCAACCTTATGCTTATGGCAGCTTTATTTACAACACCCAGTGTATGGAAGCAGCCCAGGTGATCATCAACACAGGAATGGATAAAGAAGTGAGGTACCTATACACAAGGGAGTATTACTCAGTCATGAAAATGAATAAATCATTGCCATTTGCAACAACAGGGATGAATCTAGAGGGTATTATGCTCACTTTCGGTGGAAATATTTATAGGCGTCCCATCGTTTATCTCAGAGTATATATCGCATTTAGAGGTGAGAGGCAGTAAATTGATGGCTCGCACAGGGGTCCGGTGGCTGAAAGTAAAATATAATAAAACACGCTACTCAATGGTATCAGTTACCTTGGTCATGTCCTTGCTAATGTTCTGGGCTCTCAATTCTGACATCTGTGTTTGTCAGAAGACGCATTGTCCCCTGCCCTGTCTCCTGCTGTCATCCCCTGGATTTCTATGCAATTTCCTCCATCTGAGTGTCTACTTTCCTGTTCTTCACAGGTCTCTAATCTCTGGATGAAGATCCTGTTCTCTTGTTTTGCCACCCCCGCTGCTGAGCCTTTCTGAGCTCCAGCCCCACCTCTGCCCTCTGTGCCTCGCCGAGCTGCCAGCCCGGGTTCCTGGGAATGGCACCTCGGCTGCTCCCCCTGCACGTGGCACCACCGCAGCGGGGCCTCCCTCTTAGCCGTGCCTCCCGGCTGAGGCAGAAGCTGCCCGTGTCAGAGGGAAGAGCCCAGGCTTGGGAATTAGCTCTGGTTGCTCCATTGCCGGGTTGTTGTGAGAAATAAGTGGAAAACTAGCTAAATCCAAAGCACACAGTACAGTCACGTGCTGCCTAATGACCCTTTGGTCCCTGATGAACCATATACACCAGGGTGGTTTCATAAGATTATAAAGGTGCTGAGAAGTTTCTGCCGCCTAGTGATGGAGTTGTTACAAGGCCATATTGCAACGCGTTGTGTGTTTGTGGTGATGCAGGCAGAAACGAAGCCACTACGCTACCGGTCATATAAAAGTATATCCGTACGATGATGTACAGTACATAAAACTGGACAATGATAAAACTATTACTCACTTATGTATTCACTATTACTATTTACGCATTTACTACCCCATTCATTTTATCATTAGTTCAATGTGTACTCATCCTCCTTATAAAAAGAAGCTGCCGTAGAGCAATGTGTCCTGTTACACTGGCAGCGGCCTCGTATATCTTGTGTGTGTCTCCCCACTTGATTGCATTGTTTTCTCTTGTGCTCGATTTAATCTTGTGTTCTTTCATAAATTTCGTGTCGGCTTGGTGTGCAGGGCTTATAAAGTCTCCGGTAGTCTTCGATCATGTCCTAGGCCCTCTCAAGCACTCACCGCCAACTCACCGACTCATCCAGAGCAGCTTCCAGTCCTGCAAGCTTCATTCACAGTAAGTGCCTTATGCAGAGGAATCATTTTTTATTTTTTATACCATATGTTTACTGTACTTATTATATATTTAGGTATGCTTAGATACAAAAACACTTAACATTGTGCTACAACTACCTACAGTATCCAGTACATGCTGTATAAGCTTATAGCCTAAGTATTATATACCACAGAGCCAGTGTGTATTAGGCTATACCACCTAAGTTTGTATACGTGCACTGTATGATGTTCGCAGAACAAAACTGCCTAATGACAAATTTTCAGAATGTATCCTACTGTTAAGCAGTGCAAGACTATGCTGAGCATAATGCCTGACACATAGTAAGAACTCAAGTCATAGTAGTCTCCTTGTGTCCCCAGGGGGAAGCTCCCAATCCTGCTCTCAGTCTCTCCCAGCTGGTCTCATCCTTTGGTACTTATCCAGAAAATGGCCAGCGTTTCCAAAGTAAGTATAACAAGAATCACAGCAACAACTGTGGCCGCTGTCTATCAAGCCCTTATTATTTTACAAGGGCTTCAAAGTATTACCGTATTCCAACATGAAATCACTGTTTTTGGGAAATGCATTAACATCTTTGAATAAACAAGGAAGTTGAAACTCAGAGGTGTTAAGTAACTCATCCAAGGGTATGCAGATAGTGAAGAAATGGAGCTGGGACTCTGTACAATGTGTCACCAATGTGCTGTTACTGCTCTCAGCCAGAGGTGCCTTCTAAGATAGAGTTTCAAGAACCTATTAGCAATCCTGTCTCGGAGCTCAGGTCTCACATGGGGCATCTTCTTTGAAAGGCCCTAAACCCTGCTATTTCAGAATCTTATTTGGAGATAGGGTTACTTATCACTCTTAACACAATATTGTAAAGATTAATTGGTAGATGTTGGTAAAGTACTTTGAAGAGGAGTGATTTAAGCAGAATCACAAGTTCTGTCTCTCATTGATCTTCTGCATCCTTTTTATTTAGTACTGACCTCATATTATTAACCAGCTCGATGGTCATTAATCAAGCTGGCTCAGATTGTATCATTTCCAAATACTTTTCTACAAATTGGTGGGATAAGTTATTTTGGCCATAATGCATCCACACATCCCACTGTCATTTTAACCGAGAACTTGAAAGGTTAAATTAATTTAACCTTCAATGACACTTTTTTTTTCATACTTTTATTACAGCCATAAATACATGGCATTATAATTTATTGACTATGTGTCATTCTAGGTTTCTCCACTTGAACTCTTTAGAGCAAGGATTATAATTTCTCAACTATCCCTGAAGGAATTTGCTTCAGTGAGTGCCAGATATAATATCTAATATCTACATGGGCTAAACATTAGCTGAATGTAAGATATTACATAAAAAAGAGTTTAGTGTGCTTTGGGTAGATTCTGTGAAATTTGATTGGGGGGGCACTATTAGAAGCAATCTTGTAGCTTTGAGGGGGTTAAAACCCCCAAGTTCTTTATTCTTTTCATTTGTTGTATAATAGACTAGCTCAGGGGCTGTCATGGATGTCCTAGCAATTGCCCCCATTTTCCATATCTCAGTTTCGTGCTAACCTGATATAGTCATAGCACAAGGTAAGAGTTCTAAAACAGTTATTCTTTTTTTTTAAGTAGTGAATAAGTGATTGCATATTATGTTCCTACTGGTGCTAGGCATAGACCTGTACAGAGAAATTCTGTGCAAAGTCCTCACCCCAGCATTGCAGGTAGGGACACTGAAGCTCACAAGAATCAAATACCTTGCCTAGGTCACACAGCTGGTAAACAAGTTGCTGGATTTGAACGCAGATTTTGACTAGCTCCAGCATCTGTAGGGTTTAGCCACAACACAAGCCTTTCCATGTTTGGTAATGAAACATCTCTTTACCCTTTCTCATCAGAGAAATTGTTCCTGTTAACATTTAATTCATACAATATAGGAATTCTTTAAGTAACAGTACCACTTAATTGAATTTTTATTTTAAAGTTTTGTCATTAACCAAACAAGAGCAAGTGGAGGGCTGTTGAGTTGGTGCTGGGAGGGGCTCCTAATGGGCAGTGTGGACTGAGCCAAACTGGGTAAGAGTAACAGGAAGACACTGAATGAAGTGAGCTTTATAGACACATCTGTGTGTTCAGCAGAAATTATCTGGGTGAATCCCTGAAATATTTATAGAGAAGATTGGACTTAGCTCTGGTCCTAAAAGAAAGAGACATGGATTCTCCCTCTTGTGTAATAAACTTTTGAAGTGAAGCCCTGAGAACTAACTTAGCAGTAAATAGTGTAACAACATTGGAGGAGCCACATCCCTGTAGTGACAGCAGGTATGTGAAAATCTTCTCTTAAATACAATCACCCTGTCTTGTTCTTGGGAGCCTGTGGTCTCCTGAGAAGAATCTGCTCATCTTTATACTTCCTCTTCTCATCCACTCATTACCTTTCACCACTGCTCACTCCACCATCTCTCCTTGCCTACAAGTGAAGCAGAATCACAAAACATGCAAATACTAGACTTCTCGGGGATCTGGGGAGCCCAGTACATGATTCATCAGGTGATGCAACTGAGGAACTTTGAATCGTTGAAGAGCACACATTCAGTGTTGGATCCATTAATTTACCTTCAATTTGTTCATTCATCATGTATTTTTAAAGCAGCTATTACATGCTGAAAACTTAGTTATATATAATAGATGAAGTGTTGATCAAAACAGAGTCAGTCTTGTCTCCAGCAGTTTACACTTCAGTGGGAAAAAAAAGCCAAGATTTGAGCTCCTCTGCCAACTTATCCTCTTACCTCCTGCCTTCCATGCTCAAGATTAACCAGAACTTGAGGCCCATCTTCTGTCTCCTCTTGGTAGGTGCCCCTGGGCTCACATCTCCCCAGAGAAAATCAATAACTCAAAAAAACTGTATATCTTTTTTTGGATAAAACTGTGACAGAGAAAGAGAGACAGGAGGGGGGAGAGAGAGAAAGAGAAAGAGAGAGAATATACTTTATTTATAGTAGGTTTATAGTAGGATGGACTCTGGGAGAGTGTCTGTGGAACTCCTCTGGTCCCCATTTGCCCTGCAGCATGTCACCGTGTGGCAAGATCAGCCAATCACTCCCTGACATAGTCCTGAGCATTTTGGGTCGCCTCTTTCTCCTTGTCCCATGACTGGCACTCTATCTTTGGATCTTTAAGTGTAGCTAATTAAGTTATAGTTAGTCATCATTCCAGTAGACCTGGAAGAATTTCTGTTTCCTTCTATTATAATTTTGTATCACCATTCCAACTTTGTTAAAGTTTATAAGATATAGATTAAAAAAAATTATATCTGTAATACAAGCATACCTCAGTGATATTGCAGGTTTGGTTTCAGACCGCCATGGTAAAACAAGTATCACAATAAAAAAAGCTGCACAGATTTTCTTGTTTCCCAAAGCATATAAAAGTTATGTGTACTCTATACTATAGTCTATTATGTGTGCAATAACGTTATGCCTAAAAAATGTACATACCTTAATTTAAAATATTTTATTGCTTAAAAACGTTGACCATCATCTGAGTCTTCATTGAGTCTTAATTTTTTTTTTCTGGTGGAAAGTCTTGCATGTATGTTGATGACTGCTGACTGGTCAGAGTGGTGGCTCCTGAAGGCGGGGGTAGCTGTGGCAATTTCTTAAGGTAAGACAACAGTGAAGTTTACTGCATTGATTGACTCCTCCTTTAATGAACCATTTCTCTGCATCACATGATGTTGTTTGATAGCATTTTACCTAAGTAGTTCTTTCAAAATTGGAGTTTACCCTCTCAAAACCTGCTGCTGCTAAGTTTATGCAATATTCTAAATCCTTTATTGTCATTTCAACAATATTTATGGCAACTTAACCAGGAATAGATTTCATTTCAAGAAACAGAAGCAACTCCTTGTACATTAAAGTTTGACCATGAGATTATAGCAATTCAGTTACATCTTCAGGGTCTACTTAAAAGTCTTTTTTTTTAATTTTTTTGCTATTTCCACTGAATTTTCAATTAAGTTCCTCCACTGAAGTCTTGGACTCCTTAAAGTCATCAGTGAGGGTTGGAATCAACTTCTTCCAAACTCCTGTTAATGTTGATGTTTTGAACTCTTCCTAAGAATCATGAATGTTCTTAATGCCATCTATAACAGTCAGTCCTTTCCAGAAAGTTCTCAATTTGTTTTGGCCAGCTTCCTCAGAAGAATCGCCATCTATAGCAGCTATAGCCTTGTGAAATGCATATTTTAAATAACACTTGAAAGTTGAAATTACTCCTTGATATGTGGGCTCTAGAGAGAATGTTGTGTTAGCAGGCACGAAAACACGAATCTTGTTGTCTATCTCCATCAGAGTTCTGAGGTGACAAGATGTATACAGGTATGTCAAAGAAGTGTATGAAAAATTTTCCCTCCTTAGGATTCAACAACCATACATCTTATGATTCACCGTCAGACTTACAAATTCTTAAGTGGTTCTAAGACCATAGCCTCCCCCCACCAAATGAAGGAAGTCAAACTTAGGCAAGGGATGAAAGAATGGATGAAACTGGAGAAATCCTGGCTTCTTAGTTCCAAAATGACTTCCAAGAAGTTGGGAATACCTTGGTATACTATTTTTGTTGCTGTACAAGAAAATGCAAAAGTGACCAGAGCTAATTTTGTACCTCTTTCAATTTACATAAGCTTAAATTGACCTAAGTTGATATCATTGCATCTTGGCCTCTAAAAGACAATTCAAGTGGACAGCAGTAGTAAAATTATTTGGAATAAAGATTTACTTTAAGCCACTGCCAAACACATTAAATAACAATGATATTATTTTCTTTTATTCTGCTTTTTCGTGACTTGAACTGTTGCGAGTGTATCCCATCCAGCTCCGTAACTGCCTAGCAGATTGTTAAAGGGTGGGTTTTGATTGCTGCAGATGGTGTCACCTACGGCCAGTTCCTCAGTCCTGGTTTACTCTGTCAGTGGTCTTTGTCATGATCTTCTAACGGCTCATTTAGGAGAGAAGAGGGAACCATGAGGCCTTTCAGTTCACAGTTCTCTCACATTCAGCAGCCAGTGTTATATTGCCATGGATACAATGGTAGAAGGGTGTGGGCAACTGCTGATAATGCCAACCCTGTCTCCAAATTTTTATTCAGCATATATTGTGAAGAGTGTAGCTATTTGTAGCAACAAACGAACAAACCAGACCAAACCAAACAAAAAACATTATTAAGCTGATTACAACAAATACCTGATTATCAAATATTCAAGGTTATAATAATTATTGATTTATAAGCTAGTTTAATATTAGAGGGGAAAAAATCTGTTAATACAGTGCCAAAGCTGAACTCAGTTGACATGTCTGAAAGTAGCTATTAATCTTTCTGGGCTGTTGTTATAGCCCTATGTGCTACGACTGAATCAACAGATATTTCATTGCCTTTTCTTTACCCTTTTATATAACATTTAAATCTCAAAAATTTCTTGGAAGGTATATGGGTACTTTGTTTGAAAGTCCTTTAAATATAATGCAGAGTTGTTCAAACACACTTCATGAAATTAATGACCATCATTGTTCTCTTTCTTCTCCTCTTGTACTTCCTTCCCCTCCTTCTTCTTGACACAATAGGAACATATTTTAGAAGAGTCATGGGTTTATTCCTAGGCATTTTATTCTTTTTGTAGCAGTTATGAGTGGGATTGTTTGCCTAATTTCCCTTTTTGTTAATTCATTATTGGCATATAAAAATGTGACTGATTTCTAGATGTTAATATGATATCCTGCTACTTTGCTGAATTCATTTACCTGTTCTAGTAGGTTCTTGGTGAAATCTTTGGTGTTTTCTATGTACAGTATCATATCATCTGCAAATAATGACAGCTTTACATCTTCATTTCCAATTTGGATGCCTTTTATTTCCTCTTCTTGTCTGATCGCTATGGCTAGAACTTCCAGTACTATGTTGAGTAAGAGAGGTGAAAGTGGACATCCCTGTCTTGTTCCTGATCTTAAAGGGAATGCTTGTAGTTTTTGCCCATTGAGTATGATGCTGGCAGTGGGTATGTCAGATATTGCCTTTATTATGTTTAGGTATGTTTCCTTTATTACCATTTTTCTGAGAGTTTTTTTAATCATAAATGGGTGCTTGATTTTATCAAATGCCTTATTTGTGTCTATTAATATGACATGTAGTTTTTATCCTTCATTTTTTTAAATGTGGTGAATCACATTTATTGATTTGCAGATGTACCAGTCTTGTACTCCTGGAATAAATTCCACTTGATCATGGTGTATAATCTTTTTGATGCATTGCTGTATTCAATTTGCTAATATTTTGTTGAGGGTTTTAGCGTTTATGTTCATCAGGGATATTGACCTGTAGTTTTCTTTCTTTGTAGTGTCTTTATCTGGTTTTGGAAATAGGATAATACTAGCCTTGTAAAACGAGTTTGGGAATCTTCTTGCCTCTTGAATTTTATGAAATAGTTTGAGAAGGAGATGTGTTAGCTCTCCTTAGAATGTTTGGTAAAATTCACTTGTGGTCCAGGGATTTTGTTTGTTGGGAGGTTTTTTTTGTTTTGTTTTTTAAATTACTGTTTCAATTTCACTAGGTATAATCTATTAAGATTCTCTGATTCTTTCTGATTTAGTTTTAAAAGATTGTATATATCTAGAAATTTATCCATTGCATCCAGGTTGTTCAGTTTGTTGGCATATAGTTGTTAATAATATTTTCTTATAATCCTTTGTATTTCTTTGGGGTCAGTTGTTATTTTTTTCTCTTTCATCTCTGACTTTATTTATTTGGGTCCTTCCTCTTTTTTTCTTGGTGGGTCTGGTTAAAGGTTTGTCAATCTTGTTTATCTGTTCAAAGAACCAGCTCTTGAACTCATTTATCTTTTATATATTTTTAGACTCTATTTCATTTATTGCGACTCTGATCTTTATTGTTTCCTTCTTTCTAATCACTTTGGGCTTTGTTTGTTGTTCTTTGTCAAGTTATTTTAAGAGTGAAGTTAGATTTTTTCTTTGAGCTTTTCCTTTTTTTTTTTTTTTGAGATAGGCCTACAATGCTATGAATTTCCCTCTTAGGACCGCTTTCCCTGTACGCCACAGATTTTGGATTGTTGTGTCATTATTTACATTTGTTTTTAGGTATCTTTTGATTTCTTTCTTGATCTCATTATTGACCCATTCATTGTTCAATAGCATGTTATTTAGCTTCCATGTCTTTGCATGTTTTTCAGTTTTCTTCTTATGATTCATTTTTAATTTCATAGCATTGTGGACAGAGAAGATGCTTGTTATAATTTCAACCTTTTAAAATTTACTGAGACTTGTTTTGTGTCCTAACACATGGTATATCAAGAAAATGTTCCATGTGTACCTGAAAAGTATGTATATTCTGCAGCTGTGAGATGAAATGCTCTGAAGATACCAATTAAATCCATTTGATCTAGTATGTTGCTTATGCCTTCTTGTTGATTTTCTTCCTGGAAGATCTATCCATTGAAGTCAATGGGGTGTTAAAATCCCAGACCATGACTGTATTTCTGTCAATCTCTTCCTTTTTGTCCATCAAGACTTGCTTCACATATTTAGGTGTACCTATTTTGGGTGTATAAATGTTTACTAAGGTTATATCCTCTTGTTGGATTGTTCCCTTTATTATTATGTAGTGTCCTTCTTTGTCTTTTACTTTAGCCTTGGCTTTAAAGTCTATTTTGTCAGATATAAGTACTGCTACCCCAGCTTTTCTTTCCTTTCCATATGCATGAAATATCTTTTTCCATCCATTTATTTTTAGTCTGTGTGTATCATTCAGTCTGAGATGGGTCTCTTGGAGTCAGCATATATCTGGGTCTTGTTTTCTTATCCATTCAGCTACCCTGTGTCTTAAGGTTGGAACATTTAAGCCATTTACATTTAAGGTGGTTATTCATAGATACACATTTAGTGCCATTTTATTGTTGGACTATTTTCCTCTGTTTTTTCTTTGTTTTATTCTTCTCTTTGTCTCCCTCCTCCTCCTCCTTCTTCTTGAAAACCCTTTAACTTTTGTTGCAGTACTAGTTTTGTGCTAATAAACTTTAGTTATTTATTGTGTATGAACTCCTTATTTCTCCTCCAATTTTACATGATAGCCTTGTTGTGTAAACTAGCCTTAGTTGTATATCCTTGCTTTTCATCACTTTGAATATTTCACACCATTCCCTTCTGGCCTGAAATATTCCTGTTGAATAATCAGATGCCAGTCTCGTTGGTGCTTCCTTGTAGGTAACTCCCTGCTTTTCTCTTGCAGCTTTTAGGATTCTCTCATTGTCTTTAAGCTTTGTCATTTTAATTATGATGTGTCCTTCTGTAGGCATCTTTGGATGCAACTTGTTTGGGACTCTCTGAGCTTACTGGACTTGTGTGTCTCAGAATAAACCTAACCAAGGATGTAAAAGACCTGTACTTGGGAAATTATAAGACACTGAAGAAATAAATAATAGAAGATACAAATAAGTGAAAAGACATACCATGTTCATGGATAGGAAGAATTAATATCATTAAAATGTCCATACTACTCAAAATATAGAGTCAATGCAATTCTATCAAGATTCCAATGATGTATTTCAAAGAACTAGAACCACAAAAGGCCCCACATAGTAACAGCAATCCTGAGAAAGAAAGACAAAGTTGATGGAATCATGCTACCTAATATGAAACTATACTATACTATAAGGCCATAGTAATAAAGAAGTATGGTACTAGCATGAAAACAGACACACAAATCAATGGAACAGAACAGAAAGTCCAGAAATAAACCCATATCTTTATAGTCAGTTAATATTCAACTATAGACAAATATGCAAATAATATGCAAATATAGACAATAAGCTAAAGATAGTTTATTCAATAAATGGTGTTCAGAAAATTGGACAGATATATGCAGAAAAATGAAACTAGATCACTTTCTTATGCCACACATGAGAATAAATTAAAAATGAACCCCAAACTGAAATGTTAGGTCTGAAACCATAAAAATCAAAGAAGAAAACAAAAGCAGCAAAATTTTTGATATTGCCTGTAGCAATATTTTATCAGATTTATTTCCCCAGGCAAGGGAAACAAAACAAAAAAACAAAAACAAATGGGACTACATAAAACTCAAAAGATTTTGCACAGTAAAGGAAATCATTAATAAAACAAAAAGACAACCCGCAGAATGGGAGTACATACTTGCTAATACATCTCATAAGGGGTTAATATCCAACATTTATAAAGAACTTGCAAAACTCAACACCAAAAAAAACAAATAATTTGCCCTGTCTGCTGTGGCTCAGTGGATTGAGCATCAGCCTGTGAACCAAGTGTTGCTGGTTCAATTCCCAGTCAGGGCACATGACTAGGTTTCACGTCAGGTCCCAAGTTGGGGGCACAAGTGAGAGGCAGCCACACAGTGATGTTTCTCTCCCTCTCTTTCTCCTTTCCCTTCTCTCTAAAAATAAACAAACAAACAAGCAAGCAAATAAATAAATAATTAAAAAAAAACCAAAAACAAAAAACGAATAATTTAATTAAAATTGGGTAAAGGACCTGAATAAACACTTCTCCAAAGAGGATACACAGACATATGAAAAGATGCTCAATGTCATTAATCATCAGAGAAATGAAAATTAAAACCACAATGAGATGTCATCTCACACTTGTCAGAATGACTATCATCAAGAAATCAACAAACAACAAGTGCTGGCAAAGATGTAGAGAAAGGGGATCCCTTTTACACTGTTGGTGGGAAAGTAGACTGGTGCAGTCACCATGGTAAGCAGTATGAAGATATCTCATAAATTAAAAATAGATCTGCCTTTTGACCCAGCAATCCTGCTTCTAGGAATATCTCTGAAGGAACCCAAAACACTAACTTAAAAGAACATAAGCACCCTTATATTCATCGCAGCATTATTTCCAATCACCAAGATATGGAGGTAGCCCAAATGTTCATCACTAGGTGACTGGGTAAAACAACTATGGAATACTTACACAATGGAATACTACTCAGCCATAAAAAAGAAGAAAAACTTTACCCTTTGGGACAGTAAGAATGGATCTGCAGAGTGTCATGCTAACTGAAATAAGCCAGTCAGAGAAAGACAAATAGTGTATGATTTTACTCATATGTAGAATTTAATGAATGAACTGAACCAACAAAGGAAATGGGGACAGACTCATAGATGGAGACAAGGATGACAGCTAGTGGGGGGAAGGTGAAAGAGGGAGGGATTAAGCAAAAAGTAAAAAGGACTCATAGCCATGGACAACAGTGTGGAATTGCTGAGGGGCATAAGGGGACTAAATGGTAGTGGAAAAAAATACAATAAAGATTAACTCAGAAAATAAAAAAAAGAGAAAGCTACAAATAAAAAAAAAAAGTCGTGAAGAAACAATAGCAAAGAACATTACTTATTGCCACCTCCTTCTAAAGAAATATTTGATGTCTTGGAAAAAGAAACGACGTCTGGCTTTTTAGATATTAAGTACAACTAAAGCGTTGGTCTCTTTCAAATTGCAGGTTTTACTCTTCGCGTGTCTACATTAGCAGAATAGTGGGAACTTCATGCAATTACTCAGATGATTCAACCTCTGTCTGATTTTTTTCAGATAATTGGGGAAAATACATAGGCAATATGGCATAATTACTGGATAATTATGGATCTTTGGTGCATCATTCCATCATTCCATCATGGGAGTACAATCCTTGATTATATTTTAACTGTAACGTGTATTAAATGATTCTAAAATTACTGACAGAATGTGAGGGTGAGACTAAGAAGGAGAGAGATGTGAGAGGAAGTGTGTGTGTGTGTGTGTGTGTGTGTGTGTGTGTGTGTGAGAGAGAGAGAGACAGAGAAAGAGAGGGAGGGGCACACATGCAGGAACATGTTATAAAGAACAATTAAAAAATGTGCTGGCATTTCTTTCCCTTTGAAATATCACCAAATGAAAACTATAATAGTTGGACTTAGTGCTTTTTTTTTTTTTTAATGTTCTTATAAGAAATACATTCCCTATGAAAGCTTTGTCCATTACAAAATGAACACCTAGAAAAGTCATTCACCACTTGGAGCTTAGTCCCTCTTGGAACTTAGCATGGGTGGAAAAAACACATAGGGATTTCATCAAGAGGAAGACAGAGCTAACTGAAGTTAAAATATTTTGCATAAAGATAAAATATTCTATGTAAGATTTAAGCACGTGTTAGAATATAAAATTGAATAAATACCTAAAATTAATATTTAATAAATGTAAGTCCTAGAATAAACATCTCAGATAAACTATGTTTATTAAAATCACCTTCAAGAATTATTAAAATTAAGATAGGATATTAAGAAGTGTCTATCATACAGAGAAATTTCAATTCTTTTTAAACTGCACAGTCCAAATCCAAAAGCAATTCTGGCATTCGTCGATGAGAAATCAGCAAACTTTATTAGGAAAATAAAATTAGGACAAAATTTTGTCCCTGAAGCAGAAGGTCTATGACATTTTAACATATGAACATGAAGCTGGCCAAGTTTGACTTCTTTTCATATTTTTTCTTGTGTTGCAGAATGCTGCTAACGTCTTTATCCATGTTTTCCTCCTTTTTTTAAAAATGATATTTATTTTAAAAAAGGGAGATAGAAACCACTCTACACCTAAGGAATATAAATCAATAAACCCTAAATAATTTTTAAGATGGATAGAGAAAAGGAAGAACTATGGGCTACACTCACCTCAATTTTTTAAACTTGACATGCGTTTCATATTGACCATTTATGCTCATGGTAAAGTTAGAAAAATGACAATGACAATGTAGGTCATGATAACGAGACGGTCAATTGCTTGTCTAGACACTGTCTTTGATAACAATAAGCATTTTCAGATACCCCGGGAAAGCATATCCCTCTCAGAAAGGTAACTAGATAGGTGATATGTTCTTATATTACCAATAATTGGCCCTAGAATTAAAAGTAGAGAATTTTCCCTTTCATAACTGGCTCATGCATCAAACTAGATGTTACTTGCTCTTTCATGAATGAACTTCAGGGAAAGGAGAGAAATTCTGCTTTTAATGAAGGTGATACAATGTTCGAGACAGTATGAATATGTTTCATTTTCATTATTATGTTAGATACCATGTGAATTTTTATAATGACCTAATTTTGTAGACTCTATGACTCTACATGGATTAAAGTATATTCACTCAGTTTTATCTCTTGTTTCTTAGCATCCTCCTTTCATTCTTGGTTATTATGATTTCCTATGGGATTTGCTGTCATTTATTTTTCTCTATCTACACTTTTATTATCAAGGGTGAATATGATATTTATATGTTTTTAAAAAAGCATTTCTTTTCCTTTCAGTTTTTTCTTATTGCAAAGGTAAGCTTTGCTGGGACTGTGAATAGAATTTAACTTGCAAAAGCATGCTGGTGCTAGCTAAATTTAAACTTCATCAGGTTGCAATGCAAAAATATCATGACAAAAGTGTGTGTTTCATCTTGTCTTTTGATGAGCACAGCACAAAGTAGAAAATGTTCCCTCTTAACACACACTGCCAAAATTCTATACTGGCGCCCTAATTACACCCTTGCAGCGTGAAAGCTTGTCCATTTGCACATCAGTCGAGAGCAAATTCTGCAGCACACTGGAGGGTTGGGGCTGTCAAAGAACTAGGAGAGTGGGTAAATGATTCTTTTTCTTTTGATGTTTTCCCTCAACATTTTATTATGAAAATTTTCAAATATACAGCAAAGTTTAAAAGAATTTTCCAGTGAACATCTCAATACTTTTCACCTGGATTCTACCATTAACATTTTACTACATTTTCTATAACACATAATTATCCCTCTATCCATTTCTTTATCTGTGCATCAATCCATCTTATTTTCTGTGGTGCATTTTAAAGTGAATTGCAGAACTGTTCCCCTAAATACTTCAGCCTGTTATAATGGTTTTGATGAAGAAAATGGATGCATTTCTCCCAACCAACTTTGAAAGAGCAATTTTAGAGAGGCAAATAAAGGTAGAGGAAATTATTTTCCAGGAACAAAGATATGAAGAAAAATAAGTTTTGAGACATCACACAGGGTCATTTTATAGAATGCTATTCTAGTCTTGCTGGAATTTAAATCAATAATGTCTTTTTTTTGCTCTCAGTAGCAGGAGAGAATTGTTCATCATCAGATGTATATGACACTCTTTAGAATCAGCAACACATTGATATTAACTTGGTACCAAGTGATGCTTAAAATATGAGAACTGCTAGTGGATTTTGTTTTTATATCACTAAGCAGATATTGGACAATTATTTTCCTATGTGTTATTGAAACCAAATAGTACAGATAAGATGGCCTGAGCTTTGAAGCAGATAAAATCATCCTTTCATTAGAACACTGGTTTGCTAAATGAGAGGCATCAAATATGTAACAAAGTAATTGAGACACTCAGCCATCTCTGCCTATTATTGGGTTGCTCTTTAGCTATGTAATGGCTTAAACTTACTTGGCAGAAGAGGGGCGAATAAGTTACCAAGCAATGCTGGGGTGTATAAAAGAAGTGAAACAAGGAGTTATAAACAGCAGATGCTAGAGTCAACCATTTAACAGGAACTCTTAAACTGGAAATAAAGGGAAATGCAGAGAACAGTCCTCAATCTGTCATACACGTGAAATGAGAGACGATTTAACTTTAAGATGTTTTATGTTTCAGTGATTCAGGAATTGATAGCACAGGGTAGGACAATGAAGACTGTAAAATGGTTGTAATGTGCAACCTTGAGGCAAACAAACAAACAAACAAACAAACAAACCACTAGTATTGCCTGGGGCCAAAGGATGATTGGAGGGCAGAAAACAACCATAGATACCTAAGAGAGGTTGACTAGGCCTTACCCAACAATGAATTAGAGAAAGACTTGAGATTCCACTGGGATTACACACAAAAAAGGAGAGGGTTTTAGAAGGTTGTAGCAAAAGAAAACTGATTATGGTCATTGAAGGTAGGGAGAGAAAAATGACTGTGTGTATGGAAGGAGATGGAGAAATATACATATACCCCCTTTCTTTAAACACCAGGGAATGTGGCCCCTGATACTTTCTTTTCCCTAGAAATTTCCAAATATACATCTTTATTGTGAATAGATCGGATGATATCCTTCAGTCCGTGTTCCGTATTGCCTCCAACCACCTAGATCTGTGACAAATGATATACTTCTACCAGGGGAACCTCATACTGAGGGCCACCTGGAGAGAAAGAAAGGCCAGTGCTTATCAATTATAGATTATTTTGGTTAAACAAGGAAGCATCCCAAAATGAGAAGTCTGGAGGAATGTCAGTTTTCTAATATGATTTGAAAGACTATGTGATTCACCCAAGTTCACACAGCAAGTTAATTGAAAACATTGGATTTTATCTTGACTTCTCGTCACTATTGTTTAAGGAAAATGGGAGAAGAAAAAAAAGGGAGAGAAGAATGTGTGGGAAGAAGGGAGAGACAGGAAGGAGGGAGAGTAGTAAAGAAGAAAGTAGAAGTAAAACGTTTCATAGCCCCCCAAAGGAATTAGTTCCTTTCCTACTATTTAAATATAAATAAAATATAAAGAAAAATGAATAAGTTAAATATAATTTATTTTAAAATACATATATATGCACCAAAAAGTTCTCTGATGCCCTCTAATTTGCACAGGCTAACCGAAAGACTTGGTTTGTAATTACTGTGGATGTCCTTGGTTCACCAACATTTTCATTAAAAAAAAAAAATCCTAAGATTTCCAAATGTCCACAAGTTCTAATATATCTTTATTTTCCCATCTTGTTTCAGTCTTGGATATTCTGCCGTCAACTGGACTAAAGCCACGTCAGAGGAGGTGTGCTCAGTTCCCTGAGATTTTGAACAGTGATGGCAACCTGCAGAGGGTGGTACTAGAGTCAGGCATTCATTGTCTCTTTCCTTTGGACTCTCTCCTTTAAATATACTATATAGCTGAACGGTTTAGTAGGGAAGCCTTTGATCTTTAGCTCATATGGGTAATTTAACTTAAAATTTCCACGGGAGAGGAATGAGATGTACTTGAAAAATTCTGGAAGACTTCAGAGATCCCTAAGATAATAGCTCTGTTTTGTCATCCAAGGACCACTGCCCCTCCTTTACACTCCCTCTTCCTCCTTTTGTATCCTCTTCTGAAACACTCAACTACTTGTGCGCCAAATATTTTCTACTTTTTGATAAGAAATAGTTTTAAATTGATTATAAGTAAATGCATTTTTTTTTCCCCCAAATAGAGTTTAATGTAATCTATAGTCACCTTTGCTGAAACTCATCTGTTGTCTACTCGATAATGGAAGAAATTTAAATTTTAGCAAAGGTGTAGTTTAAAATAGGTACAATTAATAAATAGTCAATGCAGCCCACAGAGATTTTGAGGACAAAAATATTTCCTACATTTTGCATGCTAAAACAAAATAAAACAGACCCAGAGAAAAGGATGAAGGAGGTAAATTAGACTGAGAAGCTTTCTACTGGGTCTTTGACAAAAGAGGGTCATATGAATGTGCTCTTTATTTTCACATCATTTGTGTTTTTTTCATATACATGCCCACAATATTAATTAAAGAATCTATTTTTAGAAATAATAAATAATTGACAAGCATTGATTTTTTTCTTTGCTCTGTATCTTCCATGGTTTTTATATAATTCACTCATTCATTCATCCTTCTTCCATCCATTTATCCTTCCATCTGTCCATCCATCCAACCATTCATTTAGATAATATATAGTATAGCTGAAGCATTTACTAGGGTTGTGAAGAGGAATGAGACATTCCCAACCCTGAGTAAGCTCAAAGTGTAATAACATTCCCATTTGTCAATTTAGGATTCACTCCCAAGTGTTCATGTAAGGTTACCCCAAAGTCAGAAGATAAACCTGGTACTTTGTTCCAGAGCTTCAGTTTCACTTTAAGGCTAAACTACTGGTAACATTCATTTATAAGTAATTGAAATATTTTTATGGCTTACACAAATATAGGTATCTTATGGGATGCAGGTGATATTTGTTTATATTTTAAAATGTTTAAGTGTCAAGAAAAACCCTGACTGACATTCTGTGATTCTGAAGATGGAATGGCAGTTTGTGTGAAAATCCCAGGAGCAAACAGAGAAGGCTGTGAGGAATGGCGCTGCCTGGGCAGGTGGAGCCAGCCTGGGAAGAGCCCTGAATGCTGTGCTGATGAACTTGGATTTTAAGCCAGAGGCTCCAGGAAGTTACTATGAGTGAACCAACAAATTGAAACTCCCAGTAAACAGTGAAGCACTGAACAATACACATAATGTTTATTAATATGAGTCACCTCAACTGTGATGTAAAGACACTCAATAAATATTTTCATAATATTTTACAACTGAGTTTCCAAATCCTCTTTTTTAAAACTCACATAGCAGCCCTTCATTGGAGGATTAAGGGTTTCTGTCCCTTGGAGGTTGTTGTTTTTTTCTGTTTTTACAGAATCGAAGCACAGCCTCTAGTGCAATAATTCTGTAGGAGCTCAATAAATATTTCCTGCATGACTCCATTCCCAGAGCCAGGTGCCCCACCTCTAATCCTGTTTATCTCTTTCCCAAACAGAGCAACTTCTCTCTCCTTTTTTTCTTGCTGTTTCTCAACTCTGCGTCCAAACTGATGCCTCGATCCTGAGCCCACTCGTCAGGTTTGAGAATCTCTAGATATCTAAATACTTCTACAAAGACATTCATCTTGAGGATTCCTGACCACTGTTTTCTTAGTATTCTTTTACCCCATTCCATGATCTCTTTGGAGGTAAGTTTAACTCAAGTTTAATTTCATTTCATTTTATTATTATTTTTTAATTTTATTTTTCAATTCTTTTTCTATTGGAATTATTTTGCAGTTGTCCCATTTTTTCCCCCTGTTGTTCTCCCCTGCCACACCCCCAATCCCCACCCTGTTATCCATGTCCATGGGTCATTTATACATGTCCCTTGACTAGACCCTTCTCCTCCTTTCCTCAGTTATTCCCCTCACCTCTCCCCTCTGATCATTATTTGTTCATTAATTTATTCATACACAAAGCATTACATGTGTCTTTTTATTGCATAGCACTAGATTCTGGGAAAATAAAAGGGAAATTAAAACCTTTGTCCCTTTATCCTCTGAAGGGGTGGGATAAACAAACCTGTAAGAGATATGGATGAACTAATGCAGGAGGCCTAGAATAAAGGTATGAACCAAGAGTTGTGGGAATTCCAAGCAGGCACTGAATAACTCTGCCTGGAAACATCTGGGCAGGCTTCACAAAAGGGGAGTCATTAAAGAATCCTGAAGAATGATTACTTGTTTATTTATTTTTCTAGTCATTTGTATTCAAAAGTTGTATAATTTTAGATGGATCTCAAAATTACAGGCAATCTATATAGCAGTGAGAAAATCAGGATATTGAAAAAATTAGAAAGAAGAAAATAAAATGAAGGCAGGGTGATATTAGTCCATAAAAGTAGAGGTAAGGTCCTTGCACTTGTTAGAAGTGGCTCACAGATTTGAGCTAAAGCAAAGGGAAGCAGCATCTTCTCAAATGAATCAGAGTGCGATTAAGATACACACAAACCAGCTCTCAGAAAATCTCAGCTATTCCTGGTTCTGAGAACCATTTTCTTGGTCCCCACAGAAAGAGAACCCTGGTGAAAGGAGACAATACTTTTGAACCCCATCACTACAGGCAACAGAAGAGCAAGGTTCATAGGTTTATTCTTACAACATTTATTAATGGGGGTCCATGGCAAAACATCCACACTGAGCTGAGTGAAAGCAATTCTAAATTGTCAAGTATACAACTGAGAACAATGAATACAATTTTGCCAGCATTTGGAGCAGAAGTAACAAGATGAACAATAGCAGAAAGTTGTGAAAGCGCCTGGAGTGGCTGTGGAACCACGCAGAGTTTGGCATGGCTGTAGCATTGGGTGTGTCTGGGAGCTCTGCTACCTGCGAGATAAAATCTAAACTTCCTAGCATGGCAAACAAGACCTATGATGAGCCGGTTGCCTGCCTACATTTCCTGACTTCAGTGTAGCCACACCTTATCTCCACCCTTAAACCATGAAATGCCATTGTACTTAACTTTTTTTTTTATTTCTCATTTTCTAGATATCCCATGCTCTTCATGCCTAGATAGCTTTGTTCAGGCAATTCCCTCCGCCTAGACTGCCATAATCCACCACCTATCTCTGTGTACCAGGCCTACATCTCTTTTCTGTTGTTACCGTCTTCTGTTACCTCTGTAAAAATCCTCCCAGGCTGAATCTAACATTCCTTCTTTGGGTCCCATAATGCCTTTTGCTTAGCTCTTCTACATCCTTTATTAGCCTTGTAATTCTACTTGGATATCTTTGCTTTTTCTTTGGTCTGCAACCATATAAGATTTTTTCTCATTCATTTTTACTTCTCTACCACCTGGTGGAGTGGCTTACCTAAATAGGTGTTCAATGACTATTTACCAACTAAGGAAGGGAGAAATATGCATGGGGTGATAGTTAGGAGTTGATACCGGAATAGTCGGCTGGGAAAAAATTGCCAAAGACCCCATATCTATGCTAATGATTGTGGACTTTCTCTATATTTCTAAAATTTTATTTTATAGGGAATTGAGGATAATAGGAAGTGTGTACATGAGAATTAATAGGACAAGTCAATACTTAGGAAGGGAAATTGGCAGACAGGGGCTCAGACAGACCAGTTGATGCTTATTGCAGTCTCCCTGGTACGAATCAGTACAGCTCTGAGCCGAGACAGAGCAATGAGCGCGAGGAAGCCCTGGTGGTGAAAACATCAAGAGAGCACGTGAACAGTTTTCTTCTGAAAGTGTTCTAAAGACACTGTGTGGCATATACTTCCCCAGCTCAGCAGGTTATTTCCTGCTCGTTATTTATTACTTTTAAATTGTGATATAACATACATAAAGGGCACCAATTTTAAATATATTCAATAGCATTCCATAAATTTAATATATTTATACAGCTGTAACGATCACCCTGATTAAGACCGAGTACATTTCTAGAATATCAGAGGGCTCCTCATGTTCCTTCCTTGTCAGTATCACTCCACAAAGGTAGCTGCAATTCTGATTTTTATCACCGTTGATTAGTTTTGCCTGTTCTTTAACTATATGTAAACAGAATTATGCAGTACTCATTCCTTTATGTCTGCACTCTGTGTGCTTGTGTGTGATTATAGTGTATTCATTTTCATTGATACATAGTATTCCATTTTATGAATACATCAAAAATGTTAATCCATCCTGTTGATGGATATTGGGGTTGTTTCCAATTTGGGGCTATAATGAATAAAGTTTCATCACTTAATACCTTAAATTGTTCCTGCATTGACTATAAGAGGCTGTTATACTGCAAAAAGCCTTGGGCTTGGAGTCCAACCCTGTCTCTCACAGTTATTAGTTATATAACATGGGAAATTTATTTTACAACTCTTTCTCATTTATATTTTCTATAAAATCGGGGTAGCTCTCTGAACTCATCCAATCTTAAAAACCAAGTCAGGCCTGACCTAGTCAGTAGGATGAATGTCTTCATGAGAGATGAGGAGTTGAATCTGATTCACTCACACTGTAGCCCCTGATCCCGGCATACACTCAATGCTCACAAATTGTTGAATAAGTAAATGAAAGTTAATAATAGTTGGTAATTTTACCTTTAATCCTTCTTGTCTAAATAATAATCCTCCTCAGTGGACTTTTTAGTCATACACCAGGCCATTATAAGACTCATGGATAAGTGATTAAAATACACGTAGTATATAAGCCGGTTCTTAAGGTTCTTATATGTCTTTTAGCTGAAATTTTCAATGTGGACGATGTCCACTTGTTACTGTTTTCTTGGTCGCTGTTTCCTTAATGTGATATTCTGCAAGTTGAAGGAGCGTTGTTGGACCAGGCTGTGTGCCCTGGGGAGCCTGGCTCATCGCTGAGTCCGGAGTGTGAGCAGATGTTTCATCTCCTGTGTTTGCCTTTAAGGACCACTTTAATCTCCATTCCACCACTTAGCCCTTTTTATTCACTGTAAATACTAGTAATATTGATCATATATATGTATTGGTTTAATATTAGCCAATTTGTGATTATATCCTCCAGAAGTACACTGTTACTGTGATCTTTGCTTAGAAGCTTCTGGGCAGAGACCCTGTTTTGGATCGTCCACTGAATGCCAAAACAGCTATTGACTGATTCAACAACTAAGCCACCCAGTAGTTTGGTCTATGTACTATCAAAACAACTGGTTCAACTTTTACAGAAATATTGGCAGTTTTTTGGTTTGTTTGTTTTTGAGGGGCACTCACTGTGAATACAACTACTTTTGACACATTGGGTTAGCCAAAGGGGAATGTTTATGATGATGAACAACGAAAATTTGTTAAATTTGGTTACCCTTTCTCCTCTCCCTTAATTTTGGTCTCTAATCTGATATATAATAAATACAATCTAATGAATTGTGAGGTTCTTATGAATGGTTAAGGGCACCAGACTCTTCTTTATAATGTTAACTGGGCATCTCCCCTTGGGCATTCTATAGGATATAAAAACTCAATCCATCAACAAGCTTCTTCTTCTTTTTTCCCTAAGTGTGTTCTGTCCCTGTTAACTCTTTCTTTGTGACTGACAGTAGTCAGTTGTACAAGCTAGAAAATCTTCTTTCCTACACGGACCCTAACCATAGCAAGAAGTGACATGTATATTTTATTGCTTATGCTATAACAGTTATCCTACCCCCCCCCCCAACACCATCTGCCTGGAACCTTCCTTCCCTTTAGCAAACCTCCCACCCCCAGTTCATGTCCATGGGTTGTGTGTGTAAGTTCTTTGGCTTCTTCATTACCCATGCTATTCTTAACTCCCTCCTGTCTCTTTTGTTCCTACCAATTATGCTTCTTAATTCCTGCACCACTTCCCCCTTCTTTCAGCTCCCAGTTGATAGCCCTCCAAATGATCTCCATATCTATCATATCTATGGTTGTTTGCTTAGGTTTTTTTTTTTTTTTTTTTTAGATTCAGTTGCTGATAGTTGTGAATTTGTCACCTTTTTAATGTTTATAGTTTTGATCTTTTTCTTAATAAGTACATTTAACATTTTGTGTAATAATGGCTTGGTGGTGATGAACTTTAGCTTTACCTTGTCTGGAAGCACTTTATCTGCCCTTCCATTCTAAATTATAGTTTTGCGGGATAGAATAATCTAGGTTGTAGGTTCTTGCTTTTCATCAGTTTGAATATTTCTTGCCAGTTCCTTCTTGCCTGCAGTTTCTTTTGAGACATCTTCCGGTAACCTTATGGGAACTCCTTTGTAGGTAACTCTCTGCTTTTCTCTTGCTGCTTTTAAGATTATCTTTTTATTTTTAACCTTTGGCATTTTAATGATGATGTGTCTTGGTGTGTTCCTTTCTGGGTCCAACTTGTTTGGGACTCTGGTCTTCCTGGACTTGTATGTCTATTTCCTTTGCCAAATTAGGTAAGTTTTATTTCATTATTTTTTTCAAGTAAGTTTTCAATTTCTTGCTCTTCCTCTTTTCCTTCTGGCATCTCTAGTATTTGGATGTTGGCACACTTGAAGATATCCCAGAGGTTCCTATTCCTACCCACCCCTTTTTAAAAATTCTTATTTCTCTTGATGTTCTGGCTTAATGCTTATTTCTTCCTTATGTTCCAAATCATTGGTTTGAATCCTGACTTCTTTCCCTTCTCTATTGGTTTCCTGTGGATTATTCTTTATTTCACTTAGTGTGACCTTCATTTCTTCCTTTATTCTTTGCTGTACTTAAGGAGGTCTCTGAGTATACTGATTACCTGTGTTTTAAACTCTGCATCTGATAGGTTGGCTATCTCCATTTCATTTAGTTCTTTTCCTAGGGTTTTGTTTTGTTCTTTCATTTCGGCCATATTTCTTTGTCATCCCAAATTAGCAGACTCCTTGTGTTTGTTACTGTGTATTAGGTAGGGCTGCTTTGATTCCCTGTCTTAGGAACATGGCCTATGGAGAAAAGGCACCTCTAAATTGTGTGGGGCAGAGTGTTAGATAATCGCCAGGGTGGGGCAACTGGCTTTGCTGCTTTCTGGCTGCATGGGGAGGTCTTGGAGAGGGAACAGCACCAACACCTGGCAGTTTTCCTGGCACTTGTCCTATTTCCAGTCACTTCACCCCCCTCCTGTGTGCAGCTGACACTCTCCCAGCTGCTTCCCTGTTGGTGAATCCCAGAGTGGATGGGTTTACATATCACCTAAGACTGGGATGGCCTTTTAAGTGGTAAAAACCTGGCGGTTTCCTCCAACCCACCAACCCCCACTGTTTTTTACAGCCAGAGGTAACAGGGGTCTATCGTTCTGGTACTGGAATCTCAGGCTGCGTGTTCTGGCTTGGGGCTGGGATTGCTTGATCCCAAGGTATCTCTCCCATATGTTGTGCCACTGCTGCCATCACTACCTATCTGCACCACCCTGCCTCTCTACCCTTCTCCACGACTCTGCCCCTCCTACCTGTCTAGATAAAAGTGTCTTCTTTAAATCCTTGGTTGTCAGACTTTCATGCAGCTCAATTTTCTGATGGTTCTGGGTGTTATTAGTTTTGTGATCTGGTTGTAATTCTTTCTATGGTTGCATGAGGAGGTGAAGTGTGTCTGCCTACACCTCCATCTTGACCAGGAGTCTCTATCATTCAGTTCTTTGGCCCCCACCTCTTTATCCTTCTTATCTACTCCTTTGTTTTTCTCTCTCTTTCCACTATAATAACTAGGGTCCTTAGTATTATTCTCCTGTAGTATCATCTTTTGGCTGCTCTATTTCCAACATAAACCACCTACTACTCTTCCCATGCTTTCTTTCAAAATGATTTTACTAAAATTCTAGTTAAGCAATGCTATGTTTTTAATATCTTTCATTGTCTTGTTGAAATTTTCAAGAAACATTAAAAAAATTTTTTTTTAATAGGCAGGAAAGGTCTCCTTGCACAAGGTGGCTATGACTTGGTGTTCCAGGTTCAGCTCCACCCCTCCTTAGCATGTGTTTGTAACTCAATAATAACAGAAGTAGTCAAAGGTGTCATGCTATTTGTGTAATTATGCTTTTTTTTAATACATGAAAAATTTATATGTGGACATAATCTCCTTATGCAAGATACAAGTATCCTAAACTTTGCAAAGCATAATATACAAAGTTCTTCTTTCCCCAATGCCATGCTTTTTCCAAGCTCTGCCTCTGCGCATACTCTCCTCTTTCTTTAGGTGGTCATCATTTCATATCTTCCAGAAAACTTCATCATATCCTTCAGTATTGAGGTAGAACATCAACTGCTCTGGGAATTCTTTTCTGACCCTTCTCTAAAAAGAGGATGTTGTTCTGGACTTGCATTTCAACCTGTATAACCCAGTTTAGTAACATTTACTCTTGTTCTGTAATTATTGATCTCCTTGTCTTTCTCCCAAGCTAGAAGGAAAGCTTTTCAAGGGAAGAAAAAGTTGTTTTACTTGACTTTGTACTTCAAAATCATGCTCACTAAGTGTTTGTAGAAAGAATGAATGAGCAAATTGTTTAACTTGTCATAGTGTTCATTTGAAGTATGAGGCAGGAAGTAGCCATAGAGAAAAGGACTTTTGAGTAATGGAAAACAATCTCCTCTGCACTGATAAGCTCAGAATATTTCCTTTCTATCCTGAAGCCATAGAGATATAAAAACGTCTCTCATAGCAGAAACAGAGAACAGAAGACATTTACAGAGATTTAACAGATGTCAAGAAGTAGTGACACTTCTGTATGAATTAATGAACTAGCGATTTGGAATTGTATTAGAAGCAACAAATTATTTAATTATATGTATGACTCTGTCTATGTAGCCTATATATCAATGTTTGACCTCTCAAGTTTATAAATGAAGATTTTGAGATATCTCTACAGTAATAATGTCACATTAAATGTCAGATTCAGTCAGTCTGGCTTGGACTGGTCTGGAACACTAAGGATCAGGTTCCTTAGAAAATGAAAAAAAAAAAAAAAAGGAACTAGGAACAGGCCAAGATGGCACCAAGGGCTCTCCTGTCTATGGGTTTCAACGATACCCTTATATCACCACAGTGAAGTGTGGAACAAGAACAAGATCACTCCTGAATATTCTCTGTAAGCTGCTAAACCGATTTGTGTTTAAGTTGTCTTAGTTATAATACACCTGATTTATTCTATATGTAAAGTTATTCTTTACAAATAATATTTTGGTTGTTCTCTTAAAAATTTATTAAATTTATTGGGGTAAAAGTGGTTAATAAAATTTTATGTTTCATGTGCCCAACTCTGTAATACATCATCTGTATATCACATTGTGTGTTCACCATCCAAAGTCACGTCTCCATCTGTCACCATGTATTTGACACCCTTCTTCCTCTTCATCCTCACACCCCATTTCCTTTCCCCTCTGTTAACCACCATACTGTTGTCTGTGCCTATGAGGTTTTTTTTTTGTTGTTGTTGTTGTTGTTGCTAGTTTTGTTTATTCATTTGTGGCTTTCTGTTTTATCTCACACATAAGTGAAATCATGTGATTCTGGTCCTTTTATGTCTGACTTACTTTGCTTAGCATGCTATTCTCAGGAGCCATTTATGTTGCTGCAAATGCCAGTATTTCACCTTTTCTGATGGTTGAGTATTATCCCATTGTTCTTATAAAGTCTCAAGTTAATAAATTTTAAGCTATTATAAGTGGTACATGAACCAAATAGGTACAAGTTATATTGTCTTGCTCTGCTGGTAACCTGATTGGGTAGCACAACCAAGTAGTCCCAATATAGGCCCAATTTTTTTTTTTTTTTTTTTTTTTTTTTTTTTTTTTTTTTGCTTACACAGTACATGGTTGAAAGTGAAACATTATCTTAGTAAAATGCTCCGTGTGTTTCTATATGACAACACATAAATGGGGTTTTATTTTAAAGATATATTATTTTCTTCACTGAATAAAATAAGATGATTACATATATTGTAGCAGTATATTATAATGTAATTAAAAGTAAAAAGAAAAGAGAGTACAGAAACAAGAAGTGTTGGGAAGAAGTGATCAGAAGGTTGGGGTGAATTGTTTTATGGATTGGGTTTAACTTGAAATCAGAACTGGAGGGATATCAAGCAGGATTTGATAATGGTATCAATGAAACATCAGAAACCACTTAGAAGCATAAAAGTTTTCATATGTCTTAAATACAGAATAACGGCTCTTAAGAAAAATTAAATATCAAAAGTTCAATAAAATTGACAGAATTTAAAGAAGAAACTTGGGTATTACACCTGTATATTTTATTTCTTTGAGGATGTAATTTAAAAACTTATGCATTGAAAAATGAATAAAAGTTAATTGATTTCATCGAAAATATATTAACAGGATGAAATTATTGAAATAAAATATAAATAATGTAGTCATTGTTTAGGACACATAAGAAATATTTTAAATGTAAAGTCTTCTTAAAATGGAGGTTTATAAACTTGCTGAGTGAAAGACATAGTCCCCATTTACCTTCCCCATTTCTGTCCCCTTTATCCAGTGATTAAACTGCCACCATCTTCCTCTAACTGCCATAGAACCAGGGAAATCATTTTTCTCATCTTTGTCAGGGGCCTCTGCTCTGCCAAACTCCAATGCACTGTTTTTATTCCTTTTATCAAGTGACCCATCCAAGGTATTTGGCACAGTTGACATTTTTCAACTGAAAATTCATCTTCTCATGACTTATATGAGGCCATTTTTGGTGATTTTCTCCTTTCATTGGTTTTCCTTAGTGGTTTTCTTCAAGCTACTTATGTCTGCTCTCTCCTTGAGCTTTTTTCCTTGAAATAGCCCTTATAGTTTTATGTAGCCTAGACTCTTTATCAGTTCCCTTTCACTCATTCCACAGTCTCTTCAAGAACCTCACCACCCCAAGGCTTTAACAATCAATTATACAGCAGTGACACCCAAAGCTTTGTATTTTGCCCCCTCATTGTTCCTGTCTTCTATTCTGAACTGGTCTTCTGTCTACTTCTCAGATTCTCTACATGAGCACCTACTTGTTTTGTTAAAATGAAAACCTTTTCCTCAGCCCAAATTATTTTCTTTCTCATTCCTTTCTCATCAGAATTAGTTTCATAGGCTGTACAGTTGCTCAGATAAGCCAACTTTTGTTCATCTTTGATTCTTCCTTCTCTTTCAACTACCATATCAAATTGGTCAGAGAGCTCTCTCAATGCCATGTTCTAAGATGTGTTTTTCAATAGATTTTTTTCCCCCTTTCTCTTCCCAACAGAATTTTAGCTCAGACTTGTGGTCTCTCTTACCTGCACTGGTATCTACAGGTCACTTAGAATCATCTCCTCCTTTATGATTTTCCTGTCTTCTGTCCTTCCCTCTGTTCATTCATCCTCGACATATTGTCTAGAATAATTGTGCAGATATGCAAATAGGATCACATCATTCCCCAAATTTAAATGCTTAAAAGGTTCTTAATTACTCTGTAGGTTAAGATACAAATCACTCAGCTGTGCAAGAACAAGAACAAACAACAACAACCATTCACCTTTAATTGTCCCCAGGCCTACCTTACTACACACATTGCTATACTCCATTGCCCACTCTGACTGCCCAGCATCTGCCTTGTCTTATATTGCTCTTCCTCTGTGTTGTTGCTTTTCTACCTATTTACTGCCTGGTGAACCCCTCTTCTAAGATACAACTCAAGCATTTCATCCTTTAAGAAAAGTTTCTGGTGGGTAACCTTATCTTGGCTGCCTCATGATCCTGTGCACATGCTTCTATCACAGCACTCACCAGACAGATGGTATTGTGACCATCTGTTTACCACCCGTTTTTCCCATTAGGCAGAGATCTTAACATTTTTTCAAATGTGACACATTTCACAGATGACATTCAATAGTGCTGCACATTTCCACCAGTATTCCCAATGAAGGGACTATAACTCGACCATTTTTTTTCCCAGTCAAGAAAGCATATTCTAATAGCAATGAGAGCGACAGACAAGAATAACCATGGCTCTATTCATGCACATATGCATATACATTTATTTATATTTCAAAAAGAGGTCTCACTCTGGATTGAGACTACCCAGATTTAAATTCCAGCTTTTATACTTAATGTCCAAAGCCCAAAATGAATTATCTAACTCTATAAGCTCCAGTCTATTTCTTGATAAAATAGGAATTATAATAGTAAGAAAGACTTAAGTAGATAAAAAAATTAAGTGAAATAATTCAGGTAACTCTTAGTTTGATAGCGGGTACATGAAGTGTTCCCTGTGAGTCTTAGCTATTATTGTTATCATTGTTACTACTACCATTGGATATAAATTGATTGATTTCTCCGCAGTGGATTCTAGTAACTCATTCGTGTTTTGCTGCTATAGAATCTGACTTAACATAACCACCCTTGTGAAAGGACAGAAATCGTTATCTCTGAGACTACTCTTAACTTCAGTTACTCATGAAATTGGAAAAATAATGCCCATGACATTGTGCAAAATAGAAAAAATAGTGCTAGTTGGGAGCATCGAATACACATTGTTCATACACTAAGCACTCAGGTGCTCCTTCCCATCCCCTAATCAAACCTGCCAGCCAAGGGTGAAGGAGAGGGTAGAGCTCTTCAAATTTTCTGAGGCAGAACTCTGATGAGACCAGCTTTGCTCAGTTACACAAAGAGAAAACCATTTCACCAAGAGAGGGGCCATCAACTTGAACGCTGAAGAGAAAGAAACGCACGCCTGTGATTGGAAAGGAAATTCTTTAAGTGCGAAGTGCTCCGAGTACAATATAAACCTTGTCAGTTATGGCATTCCAGCTGTTGTTTTATTGCCTTTAATTTCCCATTAGTGGTTCAATGTCTGGGAAAGGTATCCGGCCTCCAGGAGGGGAACGAAGGTCGGAACTGTTATTCCTGTCTCTGCCAACATTTTGAGTAGTGTTTAAGTGAAGTCGTTCAAAAGATCGTCTTATGCCTAATTTTTGTAAGGAGTGTTTGTGACTAAAATAAGCTCTTTTAGTGCCCTCTCTCCTTATCCTATGTCTCTGTCTCCACTCTCTTCCTACTGTCACCAGGAAACAAGTGCTGGGATAAGACAAAGTAATTAGTATGATATAGTATTATGGATATAGCTGCTCATTACCTGGGGGAAGGACATGCAGAGGGTTGACAATGGAAAGTGGGCTTGATCAGTTGATCTTAACTCTTCTGCATTATGGATCATATGTGCCTACCACCCAAAGGATGGTGTTCCAATCCACTGCACCCCGATTCTAGCATTTACCCAACATGTCATTAGGTATCTTGCTGGGGGAATTCAGTTCGCTTACTGACATGGTAGGGTAAGGTATTTCCTTCTTGATCATTATAAAGATAACTGGCATCTGGACGTCATACTAGCTGTAAACTGGAGGATGATGAAAACTAGCATTTAAACTGAGATAGATAGATGGGTAGATAGATATTTTTGGGCCTGTGGGTTAAATGCCTTTAATTTATATCATCACACTAATTCTTATAGTACCAATGTGAAGCATATAAAATCACTGTTTCCATTTGAAATCAGAGTTCTAAAATTCAGAGAAATGGAGAATATATAACTTTTAAGTGGAAAGGATAGGATTTCTAAACACATTTAATTAAATCAAAACTCTAAAAATGCTAAAACATGTGCTGTTTTGCCCATACAACTTTTCCAAAGGATTTTTTTTTCTTTTCTGAACCTAAAAGTCTGCACTCTTGAGGAATTTTAGGTAGTAATAGGAATATATATGCCCTGTCACTGTTTCTTATGAGGTCGGGTCTTCAAATCTGAATTTATCGCTATTTAATATGTGAGTCCAGAGGCAGTCGTCCATGAAGCCTTGTAAGACTGAGCTAGAATTCCTTATTATTTGTACCTCCTTCCATCAAAGACATTGAGATTCTTATAGAAAAGACCAAAAAGACCCTCTTCTTCATGTGCCTGATTTTCAAGTCTTTCTGTGGAGTTTCTGGGGATCAGGTAATGAAATGCAGGTGCATTCCTCTGACAGCCAGAATGTGAAGGTTGCAAACATTTGGTTGGAATATTCAGCACTTATAAATGCTAACCTTGTAATAGCAGTGTTCTTATTATTCCAAACCCTGGAGTCAGGATTTCCTGGCCCTGAGCATTAATATGAGCCATATTTTCTCTGTGTAACCACAGACACAGTGGTCACCTTCAAGGGCCTAAGGGTTAAATCAACCACAGTACAATGATATAATGTACATGTGTAAACTCACAGTATCAGCTAATACCTGAAAGGCCAACTGAATTCCATGAAAACTTTTATTTGAAGCTGTGGTTAAAGAACAATCATCTTTCAGCTGCTGGTCATGGCCCATATTTGAGAGAAGCAATCAACAACTATTAGTTAAGACATCTTGTTTTCTATTAACCAATACGCACTTATTGTTGATTCTGTATATACTGCTCACTCTTCCTCAACACCACGCATATCAACTATTTCCAGTTAATGGATGGATTCTAATGGTGTTTTGTTTTTAATCTTGCAATTTATATTAATGATATTTTCATTTTACTCTGATTCCCCAGCTGGTTGTTTAAAAAAAGAATATACAAACAGTTACATTCTTGGGAATATTTCCCCCATACTATTACATAGCAGATATCGATGTCAAAATAGTGCAGATTTTTTTCAGAGATTACTGTCACATATGGCTCCCCTAGCAGGCCTGAGGCAGATGGTGGTACAGAAGGGGTGGGAGACCTTGCCTCCCGTGTTCTCAAAATGCGGAGCAAAGCTGGCATTACCCTGCCAAAGTCTTGCAGTATTTGGCCCCAAATAAAGTTGGACCATGTCCTTCTGTTTCTCTATCTTTTTACCACCTTCTGTGTGGAGACCATGTCTGCCTTAGTCACCATGCTGTGATGCAAACCCTGCCAATACAGGCATGTGTCCAGGGCTGAAGAACTTAGAATCAGACGTGATAGAAACTCCCATGACATGCTCTTGCCCTCAGCCAGAGCAGAAGTCACTGAGGCCACCTCAACATTATGGCTTCAAGGTTTCTCCCAAGGTGAAAATTCTAAAATTCTCCTCATTGATTGGGAATCTATTTGAGAATTTTTTTTTTTATGTCTAACCAATAGTCATGCCTAGATGATAGGTCATTATTGAGTTATATAAAAATTAATTGAGTCATCCACATGGTTGGCTCCTGTGATGCCAGCCATCCTGAGGTACAGAATTTTAGGGGCATGATTAGATATGTATCACCAGCTCTAAACATTGATTCCCTTAAAATAAAGTCTTCTATATTAATGATAGTCACTGATACTTTTAGATCTATCATCAAGGCATAACACTTTGTGGAAGCAAATCTCATGGTGGTCTTCACAATTGAAATATGAATAGAAACTTTAATTTATAAACATTTAGTGGCACTGTCCTTGTATCAGGTATTAGCCTCTATTTATGATTCTGTTCTTTTAAAGGACCCAAAGGATGTAACTTAAGGAAAAGTGGTAGTTTAACATATTTCTATTTGATTCTGTTATTTTAGAGAACACATTTGGGCAAAATATGCAGGTTCTTTATGCCTTTGACTAGAATTATAGTGTGATGGAAAAGTAAAAAAACAGCCATGTTTAGCCCTCCCTTGGTAAACATTTTGAAGTGGTGAAAAAGTCCATAACCTTGGGTTTTTCTTTATAGGATAATTTTATTTTCTACTTATTTCCTCTTTGTCTTTCAGTGATGTCATGTTCATTATGTATTGTAACCCTATCAAAACTTGGTATTAAGATGATGTCTATATCAAACTGGAGTTATACATTTTTCACTTAGTTAAGTTTTTAAATTTTTATGATGTTTTATTGTTTATGCTGTTACTCTTGTCAAAGTAATGTATCATGCATTTTGTCTCTTATCTATAGATGTTAAGAAATAAGCTTTGAAAATTGTATTATAATCAGCAAATGAAGAGTTGTCATAAACTTTAAAATGTTTGGTGCAACTCTATAGTTCATTTAATCACTTGTTTTTTTCATTTTTTTAAAACAATTTTTGAATGTCACTTTTCTGGATGCTATAGTAGCTATTAGAAATTAATAATATATAATTTTTCTTGAAGTCAACTTACACTAACAATGTAGCAAATGATGAAATATTAAAGTAATGTAATTGAAATAAGTAATTGTAGTGCAATGGTATTACCTTTAGAGGATAGAGGAAGAGAGAAGAATCTAGCCTATCTGATGAAGCAAGTTAGGCAAGGCTTCATGAAAGAAGTTATATTTGAGCAGAGCATTAAAGAAAAAGTATGTTTCTGCCAGGAAAGGCAAAAGAGTTGGGAGGATGGGGAATGAAAGAACACTGTCACAAGGGCATTAGGTAGTATTCCACGTTCAAAAATCTGCAGAGAGTTCCCATGGCTAGAATGTAAGGTACACAAAAAAAGAGGCTTTGTGGCAATGGGTGAAACTGGAGAAGAAGTTAGTGGTCATATGTGATACATGGGTGTTGTTTGCTCTGAATTTATTTGGCCTTGCCCAGCCCTACATATATCCATTTAATTATAGCTGTTATGGTGGAGATTATAGTTCATACATAATGATGTTCCCATTTTTCAGCTCTACCATGGCAAAAAAATTAAGCTCTACCTTCTGGGCAATTAATAAAGGGCCCTTTAAAGATTTTAGACAGAGGAGAGATGTGACCAGAATTTCTGTGTCAGCAGTAAGGTAAAGAATAGATTGGAATGAACAAGACTGGGACCACAGAGTATAAATGGTAAAGACTTGAAACATCCCAACGTACCCCTCAACAGAACTCGAATAAAGTCAGTAATAAAAAGAAATCTATGAGAGGTCTTCTTTTATTTCATTTACTTCTTTTGCAATTTACATTTAATACTATTTAATATTTTGTATTAGTTTCAGGTATACGGCATAATGTTAGATATTCATATATTTTACAAAGTGTGAGAAAATAAAGTCAACTGGATTTGGCCACCAACTGAACATGGAGAATGAGAAAGTATTCTGGGTATAATTCCAGGTTTCTGATGAGGATGGTTGGCATTTCAATGAGAAAGAGAACACAATAGAAGGACCAAGTCTGTGGGAATAGATGAGCTGGGCTAAGGGCATATTAAATCAAGGGAATGAGTGAGCTATCTAGGAAATTGCTTTGCAGACATTGGATAATAAGGATCTGGCACTCAGGAGATGGCCTGAGGCCCAGGGTACAAATGTAGTAGTCACCAGCACCAAAGCACCAAATCACTCCATAGAAGTGATTACCCAGTGACCATCTGGAGAGTGAAAAGAGTGTGTACCAATGTTGGAACACTGTGAATGCTTGAGTATAAAAAAAAAGAGAAATCGCCAGAAGAAGGAATACTCAGAGATATGGAAGGAGAACAAAGTGTACGGGAGAGGGAGAGGAGTAATAGGAAATAACAGAGGAGAGACTGTAACCTATACATTTGTTAAATCAGAGTTGTAATGACACAAGGAAATGGATATGTGGAAAGAGAGAAGGAGAAGAAGGAGGAGGAATGAGGAGAAGAGAAGGGGAAGGAACACAGAAAAAGGCTTCTTTGTTGACTTTTTCAAAGAAAAATACAGGCTGGATGCATATGTTGAAGTGACAATGATGAGGAAGCGCGGCATGAGCAAGAATAGAGAGACTAGAAAGAACATATTCACGTTTGAATTTGGAACTTGATGTGTGAAAGAGGGTGTGAGAAGATGAAGTCAGAATATAGTCTACTAAGGAACTTGGATGTTATCTCAAAGGCAACATCAAAGCATTTCAATCAGGGCAGAGATAATTTCAGAGTTGTGTTTTAGAAAGAACATTCTGACAGCTGTGTGCAGGAAGGTTGGAAAAATGCCATCTTAGAAAAGGAGATCAGTGAAGAGGTTGGTGAAATCCTGGCCAGAGAGGATGAGACTCTTCTTGAGGGTATGTGAAGTGGGCCCCGATTCATGAGCTCTGGGAGATTCAGTTATCAGTCTTTGATAGAGTGTTGCTTTTGCACATACCCTAGTGTTTCTAACAATAGCCACCAGCGTGAGCAACCAACCACTTGTCTAAATTAGCTCAGAAGGAGATGCATACTGTTGCCACTTGCATGATTATCCTTGGCCTTCAAAGGAAAAATGTTTCTATTTTCCAGTTCACCATGGTCACAGCTCTAGTGTTGAAGAAGGATTCTTGTTCCAGGGATAGAGCTTTGCTCAGCTTCACCAGGTATATTCACATTGGAGTTCTGTGAATGGAATCCAATGGCAGCACACAGCCTCTTGACCGTAAAGGAAGGTTCTATCTTTTTCCTTATTCCTCATATTGGTGAATTACTAACAGTTTCCAGCACTCTCCTCCTCCTTTCATCATGGGTTCAAACAGTTAACCTATATTTTGAAGCAGTCATTCTCAACCAAGTGTGATTTCCTTCTAAGGGGTCATTTGACAGTATCTGGAGATGTTTTGGTCGCCACAGTTAGGAAGAGGGCAGTGGATTGCTATTGGCACCTATAGGTAGAGGTCAGGGATAGTGCTGAATATCGTACAGTGCACAGGACAACCCCACAAACAAACAACAAAAAAGTAATAATCTGGTTCAAAATGTCAATTGTAACAAGGGTGAGAAATTCTGCCTTAAAGGATTGGAATTTTATTATTATTATTATTTTTTAAACATATTTTATTGATTGTGTTGTTACAATAGTTTCAGTTTTTTTCCCTTTTGCTCCCCTCTTTCCAGTACCCCTCTCTCACCAGCAATCACACCCCCCTTAGTTCATGTCCATGGGTCTTGCATATACGTTCTTTGGCTTCACCCTTTATTATATTATTCTTAACTTCCCCCTGTCTATTTTGTACCAAATATTATGCTTCTTAATCCCTGCACCATTTCCCCATTTCTTCCCCTTCCCCCTCCCAGCTGATAACCCTCTGAATGATCCCAATACCTATGATGCTGTTCCTATTCTGGTTTGCTTAGTTGGATTTTGTTTTTATTTTTTAGATTCAGTTGTTGATAGGTGTGAGTTTGTTGTCATTTTAATGTTCATAATTTTGATCTTCTTTTTCTTAAGTAAGTCCCTGTGACATTTCATATAATAATAGCTTGGTGATGATGAACTCCTTTAGCTTTACCTTATCTGGGAAGCACTTTATCTGCCCTTCCATTCTAGATGATAGTTTTGCTGGATAGAATAATCTTGGTTGTAAGTCCTTGCTTTTCATCACCTTAAATACTTCTTGCCAGTCCCTTCTTGCCTGCAAAGTTTCTTTTGAAAAACCAGCTGATAGTCTTATAGGTGCCCCTTTGTAGGTAACCCTCTGCTATTCTCTTGCTACTTTTAAGATTCTCTTTATCTTGAATCTTTGGCATTTTAATTATGATGTGTCTTGGTGTGGTCCTTTTTGGGTCTAGCTTGTTTAGGACTCTGTGCTTCCTGGACTTGTATGTATATTCCCTTCACCATATATGGGCAGTTTTCCTTCATTATTTTCTCACATAAGTTTTCAATTTCTTGTTCTTCCTCTTCTCCTTCTGGCACCCCTATGGTTTCAATGTTGGCATGTTTAAAGTTGTCCCAGAGGTTCCTAAGCCTATCCTCATTTTTTTCACTTCTTGTTTCCTCATTCTGTACAGGTTGACTGTTGTCTTACTCCTTACGTTCCGAATCATTGATTTGAACCCCAGTTTCCTTCCCTTCACCATTGGTTTTGTGTGGAGTTTCCTTCATTTCATTTAGCATAGCCTTCACTTCTTCCTTTATGCATTTGCTGTACTTAAGCATTTCTGTCAAGCCCATGAGCATCTTTACCACCAGTGTTTTGAACTCTTCATATGTTAGGTTGGCTACCTCCTCATCACTTAGTTCTCCCACTGGAACCTTGATCCATTCCCTCTTTTGGGCCATACTTCTCTGTCTCCTCATTTTGAAAGGCTCCTGTGTTTGTTTGCTTCTGTGTCTTAGGTAAGCTGTCACTCTTGTTACATTGTAAGGGGTGGAGCCTTAGGGATTCGTCAGTACAGGGCGACCTGTTTCACCACGTTGTGGTGCTGTATGTGGGGGAAGGGATCAGAGAGAGAACAATGCCACTTACTCAGCACTTGCCCCTTTTCCAGGCACTTCTCCCACTTTGTATGGGACTGGTGCCTCTCTAGTTGTTGCTCTTGCTGTCGTTCCCAATGTGTGTGGGTCTGCAGACTCTGCCGAGAGACCGGCAGTTTCTTCCTCTACCTTAACCCCCACTGGTTTGCACAGTCAGAAACAATGAGGCTTTATTTTTCCTGCTCTTGGGACCGTGAGCTGTGTGATCAGATCTGGTGCTGGGAGCGCTACCCAGGTGTCCCTCCTGACTTTTTAAAATGTGTGACTGCTTTCTGGCAACCTGCCACTGCCACCACTGCTGCTGCCACCACACCACATCCTCTCTCACCAGCTCTGCCCTTCCTACCTATCTGGATGAGTATTCTTTATATTTTTGTTTATTGGACTTCTATGCAGCTCAGTTTTCTGGAACTTCTGGTTGTCTCTAGTTTTGAGGTAGTTGTATTCCTTCTTAATTGTGGAGGGAGACACAGTGTGTCTGTCTAGGCTGCCATCATGGCTGGAAGTTTTTAATTTTTTTATTAAGATAAGCTTTCTATCTCATCACTTATTATAAAAGTTTACTTTTTAAGTTATCTACTTCCAGCCATCTATAAATCTACTATAAAGTAAAATGGAGAATTGGATAAATTATTTGGTTATGGCAAACTAACATTCTAAAAGAATTTTTATTCAGTTATTAAGTATTAATCAAATCAATTTAAAAAAAATTTAATGGTTCAAATATGCCTGTGGGTGCAAAAACCTTTTTTGTAGTTGAGTCTTAAACCATGAATAGTTAAGTAAAAAATGAAGTATGGAGGTAGGTTATATTATCAGATTTTGGCCTGAAATATTAGTATTTTCAAGCACTCTTGGAGAAAAAAAGTTTCACTTATATACTCAAGCACTGGTGAATCATGAAGAATAAATGTTCGTTGTTGGAATATAATGTAAAATGCCAATGCCCTCACCTTTCTCTGTGTACACTGAGATTTAGGCAAAAAAAGCTTGGGACATTGACTATTTTGAGAAATAGTGATTACCCAATAGATCTCTCTAGAATATCACATTTATTTCCTTTTATTTGATGAGGAAAGAGATATTTATGTGACAATCTTCTCTTCCAAGATATTTTGAGAAAAGAACAAATGCTAGTGGAATGCTTTTATAAGGTAGGAGACAAGTCACACATCTCACAATTACTGAAACATACTAAGTTTACATTAGGAAGGTAATCTGTCTTCTTAGCAAAATTTCACTTAATTTTTATCACATTGTGACTTTCATTTTCTTTCAGCTGCTATATATGATATTCATAATCAAAATTCAAACAAAAACCTTGCGTTTATCAACTAAAACATGTTTCAACAAGGCAGATATTTAAGCATTTAACAATTAGAGCAAATGGTTGAGAGAGGATTTTCTGAGAAAGGTATTCTACACTGAAGTAAGCCAACTCCTTAGAATTAGCATGAAGAACAACCAGTCACAGAGGAAGCCTTGCGTGTCCTCCTGGGCTGGTCTGAGCCAGCTGTGTCCTCCTCACAGCAGCGAGGACTAAAACTCCTGTTTCTAATTTGCATCTGATTATCATCTTGGACATTTTAGAAGGATACACAGGCACGATATTTTTTTCTTTTTGACTTTGAGTAGATTTACCAGTGAGAAGTAACATCCTAAAAAGGACTAACCCTCAAGTCTTCCAGGGTTATATATGTTTTTTAATAAAGTGAAAGTTCAATGTAATTTCAGAGAAAACTCTTTCTGTGGTGGTTGTTGTTGTTTTTGGAATACATATTTTATCTTTGCATGGTTATATGACTTGAAAGTATGGGGAGTATAGCCATTTAGATAATAGTCTGCATTGTTAAGTACTGTCTTCTCTGAGATTCTGTAATAATCCATGTGTATATCTGTCATTGCATTGAATTTAAATTATTTTTTTATGTGACCGTCTCCCCCATTAGACTGTAAGACCTTGAGCTAAGGGCTAAACATTAATTTATAATTTTATTTCCAGTGTATAGTCCAATTATAAAAATGAACAAATGAATAGATAGTTAGATGGATGGATAGATGAAGATGTAACACTGAGTGAATGCATTGAGAATAGGTTAAAGGCAGTAATAACTTTGGCCCAGAGATACCTGTAGCATATATTATTAATGGATTTTCAATGAAAAAAATTAAAAGCTTCAGGGTAAAATATGTTTAGGGAATTCTGAGTTTGTGTCTTATAATCCGAAAGACTTCTAAGAGCCTATAAATTGTTCATAGGCACTGTGAAATTTTGAGAAAGGATAGAATGTATAACATTTCAGAAATTTATCTGAGCAGAGAATGCCTCGTATCTTTTTCCAGAAATGGCATTTGGGCAAACACCTTTTGCAAAATGTTGGTTTACCTGCAGGGGACTTCAATACACTGCTTTTAAAAGGAAATTCAGAGCCATTGGTGAAGTAAAAAAGAGAAAAAAGTAGAAACTTGAAATGGGGTGAGAATTTTGAACATTTAACTCTCAGAGTAAAAAGGGATTTGTGAAAAAGATTATTTTTCTTAGAAAGCTCTACAATGGGTTGAGCTGAACTTTATATCAAGAAGAAAGAAAAGAAAAAAAAAAGAAAGAACACAGAGGTTTAGAGTTCCAAAGCTAAGCAAGTGAGAACATTCCCAATTTACTTGCTTTTATTCATTGTTTTATTTTCACAGTTATAAATGAAAGTAGATTTAATGACCTTTTGTCTTGCCTCATCAATGTCCTAAATAACATACCTGCTCTTCCAAGCACCACCTCTATGCTATTATCTCTTAGGCCCCTTGCCTCTCCTTTTCACTCCAGCCACAGGAGTCCTTGCTGCCCTTCAAACATGCTACACACACTGACCTCAGGGTCCCGTGTCATTGTTTCCCCATGTCTGGAAAACTGTTCCCCAAGTATCACTTCTTACTCAGCTCTACCAAACGGCACCTCCTCAAGAATTTCTTCTCAATCTAAAATATTCTGCTGCTTCTTCTCTCTTAATCTTTTTTATTTTTCTTCTTGGCACTCACCAGAGCCTGACATATGACATAGCTGTGTATGTCTTTTTTTCTTTACTGGAGCATAACCTTAGTAAAACACTGGGTCAGGTATTAAGGATACAATGGTGAAGAAGGCAGAGATGGCCTTCAGGGGGCTTCCAAACTCAGACGAACTAAGGTCCCTGTTCTCTGCTCCTTAGCATAACAGATAGAGTAAGAATACCAAGGAGAGTTCAGTAATACTAAAATTTTTACAAGTTTGCCAAAGGCGTGAGAAAATCCTGGTTCTAGAACTTCTTCACAATGTTATTGCAAATTAAATGTAATGATGTATATACACTAGTTCTTTTTAGAAGGTAAAATGCTATAGAATCACATATTATTATTAGTGTTCATTTAAGTTTATATTTCTGAGCCAAATTAATAAAAGGACCCATCTTTCATAGGTACAAATTGTCCCCAGGCATATATTTGGTACACTCAGAAGTCATTAGCAGGTTCAGCCTCACCAACTTCCAGAATTCTGATGCTGGAAGGGACCTGGGAGATCACCTAGTGCCACCCCCTCATTTTGGTATTTATGCTTATGGCACTAATTATTACAACCCACTGCAATAAGCAGCGGTTGAGAGGCATTAAGAGACCCAGAGGAATACTCCACATACTTAGGTTCTAATTGGCAGTTACAATTCAACCATGGCATAAGAGGAGGGATTTTCTTCTCTTACTATGAACAAAAACACTTGGTCTTCATAGTGTGTCTTTTCATACTGAAGAGTGAGACAGGAAGGGAAAATTTATATTAAGAATTGTTGAATTGAACTTGCCTTTGTTGGCTGAAGTACATTTAGTTGTCTGGAGGAAAATAAACTACTGAAAATTGTTCATTAAGAGGTTTCGAACTATTCTGATGGAAACATTCTGGTGTTAAAATTCAATGGACTTCATGACCTAATTGAACATTCAAACAGAAAAGAGTTCAATGAATATACCAGGGAAATATAAATATGACTTTTCATTAAAACATTTCAAGGACTAGAGTGTGGTCTTCCTTGATGAACCACATCAAAAGGCAACCTGTACTTGGGGATAGCACGGTGAATAATACTGGCTTAGTCTGTACTTAGTGAAGGTCAAGTTAATGTGAGAGTAAGAAATGTAGAGTAAAAGGATACAGCAAGTTAGTGTTTTTGTCACTCAGCCAGTGCTCTGGCCCTTTTTTTAACTTAGAGAAGCATTAAGGTGTTCTTGTCTGTCAAGTGATGGGCTTCCTTGCTCCAGTCTTCTAAAATATTTTTCCATTTCTTTCTATGGTCTGCATGGTCTAGGAGGGTGGGTTTCTAATTTAGCCGGACTCTCCTTATTCATACTGGTCCCCTACCCTATGTGGGTTGTATAATGTTTTGCCAATTTTGGTGTTTTTACTCTATTTGAAGATTGCATTCAGCTGTCTTGTAAGTGCTACCATTCAAATCAAAGACTTGGGTGTCATTTCCCCTAGGAAGTCACCATGTTCCTTAAAAGGAAACATTTGTGATCACTCAGGACTAATCATTTTGAGAACAGATTAAAAATGCATTTTAGGTTACCTTTTATTTTTAAACAAAAGATCTGTTGCTTTTAGTTATTTTAGATAAGTAAGCTAATAATCCCTAAAGAGGAATTTCTTGGGAAATTATTCAATTGTCTTGAAAGCTTTGAGAGGCGGTTCAGGAAATCTGAGCTGAGGGCTTTGTCTTTGCTGGTGTGTACAAGTTAGCGGCATGGGTGGAGTTGGCCGTCCACAGTTTGTATGGTGGCTTCATGCCATCAGAAGCCCACGTTTTCATCTTTCTCTTTCCCAGCCTTAAAAGCTAACCTCAATTTCACCCGTGTGTAATCAAAACTCTCTTCCAGGCGGGAAGGAAGAAGGAGTGCAAAAAAAAAAAAAAAAAAAAAGCTTCTAGTTTGCTAGGTCCTTTGAAGAGTCTTCCCTGGAAGCTCCACCCAGTTATCTAATAACCACACTTGGGTGCAAGGAAGTCTGGGAAATGTAGTCTTTTAGCTGGGTATATTACCACTAATAATGAAATGAATGTTATGTTAGTAACAAAGGAGAGAATATTAGGAAAGCAAGTTTCACTCTCTGCCACACTTCACTGTGCATCTCAGGCAGGAAACAGATGAAATTTCATTCACCTATTGGAATGAAGCCATCAGCACCGGCAGTCGGTGTAGCCTTTCACCTGCCCTGATATATTAAACAAATCATGTTGGCTCACTGACATATTGCCAGCTGCATTTCTTAGACCCTGGCGGTATTTGTGTTAGAAGCAGGAGCTTTGGCCTGACTTCAGACAGGAATCTGCGTTACTCTTGCTCTAGAACACATGCCTGCCCATTTGTTTGCTTGCACGGTAGGCAGCAACTTTCGTTTTCTATCCTGGGCTGCACAGGTAAAAAGTATCTTTGGTTCTGAGGTGCTTATAGATTTTTAGAGAATTTAAGAATATTTTATTCACCTCATTTTAAAAATAAAAAAAACAGACTATCAAATAATCAAGATAGCAGAGCTCTATTGAAAAACAAGATAGAGTTTGGGCTATGGGATTGTGGATGAAAAAGGGTCCACATGCTCAACCTGACAAGTTCAGGGGCCTGCCTGGTGGGCCTTACAAACCTGGAAACCAAAAGTAACTACACAGGGTGGTCTGAACAGAAAAATTTCTAACTAAACGCGGGTCAAGATGGGTAGTCATGTCCTTGGCCTGTAGCTTCCTTGACAAAGGTCAATTTTTAATCTTTGAAATTGTCTATTGTCTTTGTGCATTTAAGATAACATACCTTCAAAATGTCAGAGTAATTTTCTTCTCCAGACCCTTCAGGGCACAAGACCATAGAAACTTCATTGTTATTGTGTTTCCTGCATAACATCTCTATGTGCTGTAAATGTTAATTATTAAGTCTCCTGGACCCCTCAGTGTAAAAGAAATATGTGTCAGTGTGTTTTGTTTTTTATCTAATACCAGAGATGTCCCTGCTTTGCTTTCTCCCACCACCTTAATCTGTCTCCAACAGATTTCATTTAACCCCTTTACATCTGTTCTTTTGGTTCTAATGCAGCGGTTCTCAACCTGTGAGTTGCGACCCCTTTGGGGGTTGAACGACCCTTTCACAGGGGTCGCCTAAGACCATCGAAAAACACATGTATAATTACATGTTGTTTTTATGATTAATCACTATGCTTTAATTACGTTCAATTTGTAACAATGAAAATACATCCTGCATATCAGATATTTACATGACGATTCATAACAGTAGCAAAATTACAGTCATGAAGTAGCAATAAAAATAATTTTATGGTTGGGGGTCACCACAACATGAGGAACTGTATTAAATGTCGCAGCATTAGGAAGGTTGAGGACCACTGTTCTAATGCATAAAATAAGCTACGAAACTGCCATCTTCTGGAGCATTTTCTCAATCCATTGAAATTCTGCTTCCTGGCAATTGTTTCAGTCTGGGTGATAAACTCCTCTAAGACTTAAAAAAAAAGTCAACTTGTAGAGATGAGTGTAGGTATTTGTTAGAGACAGAAAATACTTAAAGTAATCTTATGTTATCCTTGTAAGTCCAATATCAATTATTAAAAATACATTGCCATAAATTACAAATGTGATTAAAAAATTACAGTATTCCCTCACTTATCGCGGGTATTACGTTCCAGACCCCCTCGTGAAGTAGGAACCTTACATTTATTCTACACTCTTAAACCTATGTAACTTTAACAACATATGTATACAGTACCACAAAATCCCACAATATAGTGAAAAATCCGCGATAAATAAATAAATGTAATATTTTTAAAAATCCCGCTATACAGTGAAGCTGTGATAAGTGAACCGCTATATAATGAGGGACTACTGTATATTGTTTTAAAAAATATTGGGGGGGGGTGGTGGAAGTGGGAGGACACATTGTCCCACTTTCACATCTTTTTATTCTTGACCAAGTGTTTTAATTAATAAAATTCAAGGTGACTGAATACTGTTTAACCAAAATTATTACACAAAATTTACAGTTTTGACCTATTTTTCATTGTAATTGGTTTAAAATATTCGCCTGTGTTGGCAAGAGCAGGATTGATAAACATGGAAGAAAAAGCAAAATAATACTTTACTTAGATATGATCCATATTATGTTATAGTTAATATAAATTTACATATACTATTCACTTAAAACATATTTCAAAAATTGTACTGTATTTAAATGGCTTTTTAATTTTACCACACACAACATCTGGTTTAACTAACTCTTTTACATGTGTTCACTCATCACTTTAGAATTGTGGATATAGACTAGACTCTTTACCAAATGCATTTTCAAGCAACCTATACTGTTAAAAGTGAACCAGGAAAACAGTACTCAAGCATCATACCAGCATATGACAAATAACTCCAAGCAATAAACTGCCCTAGATATAGATCTGTGTTTAGTAATGAAGATGTAATCGTAAAAGTGTAACCTGGAGTTTCTATGCTACTGAGCCAAGTTACCATCAACAGACATGTTAATGCCTGACAGCATATTTCGGCACTTGAATGTCAGAAAATAAGAAAAATGCCAATTTTATTCCATCTTCAACAGATCCCACTTACTTAGGCATCTCCCAACTTGTGGGCTGAATGTAAGTTTAAAATCCTGGTTGCTCAATAACTGATAATCATCTTTCAGGGACTGTGTCTCTTCTTCAAGTCGTAATTTGTAGTAGAGGTGGTTTTTAAAGCAAAATGTTTTTAAAGTTTTACGGTTTTTAAATAACACTATGACTTTTTAAATAGAGCATTTTATGACGAAATTACCTTTTTTCTCTCTGCATTGTACCTTACCTCACATGTCAAAACAGATGTTTTCTACATCAAGACTGCTTTATGTTTTCTATGATTTATTTTTAGTCATTTACTACACAAGCACTTATTGCATTTATTGTGTTTTTTTCTAGGAGAGGTAGCACTATGTTAGGTGCAAGGAATACAAAACTTAGTAAAACAGAGTTCCTCCACACTGGGAGCACCCAGGGTAGATGGATAGGCATTCATGTAAAGAGATTGCAGCAATACATTTATATAAGTAATGTAATCAAGCTATGAACAAAGACAGTGGGAGCTCCATTGATGGGGCAACTCATGACATTGCAAAAAAAGCCTGTAATGAGAAGGAGACATTTTGTTTAAATTGAGAAAGGAAATCAAAATTTTCAAGAAAATAAGAGGCAAAAGTCTATTCCAGGAATACTGGATGGTATGTCTAAGGCACAGAGTGACTTGTAAAGGGACATTTACATCTAAGGAATGGTGAGAATTTCAGTGCACCTGGACTAGAGAAGACAGTTGAGAATGATGCAGAAGAAATAGCTGGGCATTATTTTAAAAAGCCTTAGATAGGCCATGCCAAGGAATTTGGAATTTATTCTACCCCCCTGCCAAAATAAAACATTAAATGGTATTAAAATACTAATTTATATTTATAATATTGTTTCTTGTTTTTTGTTTGTTTGTTTTTGTTTTTTAGCTGTCAGTTAAAATCAACATTTTGTTTGGCTTCACTTACCTTGCCCATGTTCTTAAGAAATGCTTTGACACCAGAAGTGCATGGGTATGGAGGGCAGTCTGAGCACAAGACTAGGGTGGAAACACATTAGGTTACTCTGCATGGCAGCATCCAAGAGACCCACATTAAGCCCTGGATAAGACCCCAGAGAGACCAGTGTCCAGAACATGTTTGGTGAATCAACTTTGGAACTTTAGGACAAAGACTCCTATGGCCATGACTGTTCCTATACAAAGATAGAATAGGTAGATGCGACATGTTGAAAGTTAAGGAAATAAATGCCCCAAGATGTCTAGCATCTATCATTGGATCCATTTCACTGAGGAAGACATTGTCCACTGAAATCCCTATTAAAATATAACCATTGTGCCCAGGATTTATCACACAAGCATATTAATATAATAGCATCATTGGTCTGGGCCCCATAAAAGACATCAGGTGTTCAGTGACATCTCAATTTGAAGGGTATGGTGAGTAAATTTGAACCTGAGGTACGCTGTATAATATGCTGACCCAAAGACAGACAGAGCGGAAAGTTAGGAAGCAGAGCGAGAGTTTGAATGGGACTAGGGAGAGGTGTGGAAAGGCTTTGATTTCTCTGACATAACTATCATTTCTATCATTATTCTGAAGGTTTAGAAGCCTGACTCACTAAAAGTCACGGGAAAAAAAGGAAAAATCCAACAGCAGTAACAACCACTTATGTCTACGTAAGGTACAGGTGTCTGTCGTACCAAGCATTAGATTTGAGTTAATTTCTCTTCCAAGACTTAAAGAGTCCTTAGCTCTCTGTAGATTCTTGTCATTTTGTTTGGGTGTCATCAGGGTCCTGGCACTACCTTGGTTCTACTTGTTCCCCTAGAGCAGAAATAGCTTTCTTATAGGAACCCAATGGTTTATCTCTTTGAATTTAGATGGACTTTTCAGTTGTCTCCTTCTCCACTGTCCTAGAAAATGTCAGAATCTGATCAGTCCCTGCTGTCCTCTATTATGTGCTGATTACGTTTCTGACACTTGTCACTGGCCACCTTCAGGCTGATTGTTTCTAATACCCGGTGATCAACCTTAGTGGTGGCATTTCCTCACCTTGAACCTTGAACTCTGCCGTGCAGTGACATGCCTTTGTGACTGCTTAAGATAGAGACCTTCTTTTCTCCTGTATCGCAACCTCATGGGCCCTTCTTTTCACTTGATGAGCTGCTGTTTTATATTTGAATGCTATCTCCTGTTCCAGTTACATGTACAATGCATCAAGGACTGAACTCACTAAATGATCAAGCATTTGGTCCCAATTACTCTATCCATTAATGTCTCTATGGTATGTATGTGTTTCAAGGAGTGTGGGGTAGGAATGAAGTTGAGTAACAGTGTTCCAAAGCCTCATTATCATTTGGTGTATTGAGATACACAAAACATGTGCTATAATAGTAATTATTGTACATAGATAATATTTATTGAATACTTATTATGTGCCAACCATGCAAGCATGTTTTATATAATTTTAAATATTTTAGTTCTAAACTTAACACTAGACTACCCTTAGAATAAATAGAAGGCCAGTTCTCCACATTCACAGAGTGTACGTCTTGGTGGAAGTCATGTTCTTGGAGTTCCCGTGTTGGTTTCCTCAGTAGATATCTTCTTTCTTCTCTCTGGCTGTTGGTGGGAACATTGTCCCTCCATCACACATACATACATGTGTGTCTATGGACACACACTCACACTTACAATTTCCTTCTGTATAGTGATTCATCTGGGTTGTGGCTGTTGCAGCTCTCGTGCCAGACCCTTATGTTGTTAGCATTCTAATGATTATTTATGAGTCAGGGAATCAAGAACAACATATTCCTGGGTAAACTGGGAGTTTTAAAAGTGTATTAGCCATACAACAAAAATGCACAGAAGATAGTGTAAGGCAGAGAGTACAACTTTTGATCAATGTCATAAATAAGCATTTTTTTGAGCGTTTATCACTTCAAATAGCAAGGTTGGAAGATAAACACAAATTCCTTAAGCCTCCGAGAAATCTCAGCATCTAAAGAAGGTGAAAAGAAGCATAGATCCGACCTGTGCTTTGATCCATTTTTCAAGAAAACAAGCCAATGATTATTCCTTGACAAAAGCAAAATATGCTGTAAGGCATTCTGCATTATTATGTCCACATTTGTCAATACTTCTTTATCAATTATCCCATGGAGAGGGAATTTCTGTCTGGTAAAAAAGAACAAAAAATGCTTTATGGATATAATTCTATTAAATACCCATACTTTCATATTAGGCACTCAATTTACAGCGGTGATCAGTATATTTCTTCATAAAGCTCCACAGAGTTTCTGTCCTTCACAGGTAAGGGCCAAATCTTAGACACACAGTCTGATTTTGTAGAGTATTTCCTGAGCAACAGGACATCAAATCTGTAATATGCAATCTTGCAAGTAGTATTGTTATTGTTGGTAGTTAGCTATTAATAAGAAAGGGAACAAAGGGAATTAAGCATTGATCTCAATAAACTGGGGAGCATGAGCCTGTTTGCTTCACCAGGAAACTACAGCTTTGCATCCCAGGGGATTAAGCATTGCTCCACCAAGGAAGTTAACATCCTTGACTTCTCCTCATGGTACCGGGTTGCCAGGGGAAGCACATGCGCAATAGAAATCAAAATGGCACAGGGGAAAGTGCTTGACCACAGAGGCCTGTCAGTCTAGCCTAGCGGACAATGGGTTAGCCTGGGTGTAGACCCATAAAAAAGTCTGTGAAAGCTTGGAAAGTTGATTGGTCCTTTTGAAAAATCACCTGGACCATCCCAAACCCAGGCTAATGTAATATGAGAGGAATTAAGAAGCTCTCTCTTGCTCATGACCCACACTCGCGCATTTGTTAGTGCACCAGGGAGAATAGTATCATGTGTGTCTAGCAGCTACCAGAGCCAGCAGCAGACGGCATGGGCTCCAAAGGACTAAGCTTTGAAAGGAAGCAGAAACTCTGAAAGTTGGCTTTTATTTTGGCCTTGCTGAGGACATGGTTGGACTTTTTCCATGGAAGGATGGAAGAAGATGGGATATTGGAAACCCAGGGGCAGATTTCCACACCAATAAACCATCTTCCCACACCACAATATTCCAAGTGGGTCCTTGGAATGCTTTCCGCACAACACCATGGAAGAGCCTGATTTCCATTGACAACAGTGTTTCGGTTTGTCCTCAGAATCCTAATTATGTTTCAGATCAATATCAGGAGGCACACTATTAAAGACCTATAAGAGTTAAACAGATCATATAATATGGCAGATAAATTGGCATATTCTTCTTGTGTATATAGTTAATTATGTTTAACAACATTAACCACTGATTTTAGGCTTTTGAAATCTACTAATTTTGTTTATTGAGAAGCAATTAAAATATTATTGTTACTTTAATAGTACTCTTTTTTATAGGAGAGATTTTAAAGAATCTCAAATATTATAAAATGTTCATGTTTATAAATATTTGAGACTTTAAAAAGTATTCTATTAATATGTCATTACTCTGACAATGCCTATTATCAGAATTCTCTGAATGTTTTAATTTAAGTCCCACTCTAGAGATGATTAGGACCCAAGATAGGTGATGTCTATAAATTCAATATTCTCCTTTGTGATTTTTCACCCTTTCATTAATGTAGCTTTTAATGCTTTGCTTATATCTTAGTATATGTACAAGTCAGGATGGATTGTTATTAAAATGTGGTAACTGACATCTCCCAAATTGCAGGGCTTAAAATGACAAAAGTTTACTTCCCACTTATGATACCCTTCCATGTGGAGTCAGTAGAAGGTTCTGCTCTGCATTGTTCTTTCTCAGGGACCCCGTCTTCCAAAACATGGACAATCTAAAACATTATTGATGGAAGTGACATGTCAAGTCACACACTGGCTTTTAGAGATTTCCACCCCAAAGTGACAACATCACTATTGCTCACATCCTAATAGCAATATCAAGTAATGTGCAAACTCCTAAACTCAGAGAGGTGGAGCAGTTCAGTCACATTTTGTTCCTGGAGGAAGGAGACCTGGACATTATAGAGAAGAGCATTAAGACCCCATCTAGTACACTGTCGGTGGGAACGCAGACTGGTGTGGCCACTATGGAAAACAGTATGGGATTTCCTCAGAAAACAAAAAATGGAACTGCCATTTGAACCAGTGATTCCATTGCTAGGATTATACCCAAAGAATCCTGAAACCCCAATTCAAAAGAACTTATGCACCCCTATGTTCATAGCAGCACTGTTTACAATAGCTAAGTGCTGGAAACAGCCTAAGTGCCCATCTGTAGATGAGTGGATTAAAAAACTGTGGTACATTTACACAATGGAATACTACGCAGCAGAAAGAAAGAAGAAACTCCTGTCATTTGCGACAACATGGATGGAACTAGAGAGAATTATGCTTAGCGAAATAAGCCAGGCAACAGAAGAAAAATACCATATGATATCGCCTAATGCAGGAGACTAATGAACAACACAAACAAATGAGCAAAATTGAACCAGAGGCATGTAAACAAGGAACAGAATAACAGTTATCAGGAGGGAGGAGGGGAGGGAGAGAAGGGGAGTAAGTAGGGGAAGGGTTTAGTAAAGGAATTAGTATAAATAACCCATGGACATGGACAATGGGGTGGGGATTGACTGTGGGAGAAGGGGTGGTCTGGGGGGGAGCAATGGGAAAAAAGTGGGACAACTGTAATAGAAGAACAATAAGAATAAATTTAAAAAACTCATCTAGTTCTTAAATATTTATTTTAGCTCCCACATGCAAAATATGCTCACCTTATTTTCAAGTGAGCCCACTCAAAATTGTCATTCAGTCATGGTATCAAACTCAAAGTGCTGGGCTTGTTGTTGATAGGAAGGACCAGAAGCCTCCGCAAAGGGAGACGATACGCGATAGTATGTAAGTGCAGGCCAGTTATGCTCCTCACACACCCAGGACCCAACAATGGAACAAAGACACAGGGCTGGCTGTCGCAGTTCTAAAATTCTACTATTCACATACTTTGAGGGCTGACTTTGGTTAAGCACTGGTTTTACTTCCTGGAAGTAGCTCCTTGTTTTTTATTCTCGGTGGCTCCTGGTTCAGCCCTCTGGGAGAGTCTTCTTCCCTTATTCTCCTTCCCATCCAAAGTGAGACCCAGGGAACACAGCCTCCTGATGACTGAGCAGCCTCTTCAGCTCTTGTCTTGCCAAAAGACCATTGAAGGCTCACGGGCTACGTCAAGTTTCAGTCTGTCCCTTTTAATCCAGGTTGATAGTCCTTGAAGCAGTACAACTTCCTTGGAAAATTAGTGGGCTTTTTAGCTCCTTTTGTGTGAACTCTACTTTCTAATGGCTGTACCCACAATCCTTTTTAATACATAATTCCTTGGCTTTTTCACTGCCATGCCTTTCTTTCTTTACTTAATTGTGACCATGTTGGGACCATCAAGCTTTAGTGAGTCGCAAACTTTGTCTCAACCATTTTGTTCAATTGAACACATTAAATGGACATTACGAGTGAGATCTTTAATCTGAGACCCCTTAATTCTCTGCAATTTTAATAACTGGTGTAATAGCCACACCCTAAAATTTGCCTTTGTGGGAAGGAGACATTTTATTGATCTTTGCTGTTCTACAATTTTTTTAAAGTTTTATCTTTCACTGTTAAGGGATTAAAAACAGTCACTACTTTGAATCCTAAACACTCTTTAATTTATCGACTCCCACAGTTACCTTTTATCTGATGGTAAACCTGCCAGCCATTTTCTGAGCTCATCCGTCTCTTATAGCATACCTTGCCCATTGTAGCCAACCGCAACCAGCACCCAATCTTAATAGTTTTCCATCTTTCCTTAGGGCTGCAAATGTGTTAGATGCATAGTCTGCTGCCCAAGTTACTGCAGCTTTGGAGCTAATTTTACTAGTTTTCACTGCTGCATTACCTTTTCCTTGCCTTTCTTGCTGAAGAACAATAGCTTCTTTATCACTCACGACTTGAACAGGTGCCATTGCTATGTAATTCCGAGTTTTATCCTCGTGGACAAACTTCATGTTCCCATTTTCTGAATTAGTCCAGAATATCTGAGTTATGCTGTGGTAAGCAGTAATCACAAAAATCTCAGTGGCTTCAAACATTAAAAGTTTATTTCTCACTCATTCTATAGGTCCATCATGGAGTCTCAGGAAACTGTGCTCAAATGTATTTCCTAGCCAGACAACCAAGCTATGGGACTTTCACTATCTACTGTATCATAGGGCCTCAGGGAATAAGGAAAAGAATGTTGAATCAAGGATTGAATTTTAAAGTTTTCTTCCCAGAGGTGAAGCCTGTCCTTCTGAAACATAGTGCATTGGCCAAGTAAAGCCACAGTGTGATGCTGACTTTCAAATTCCTAAGCACTCCATGAACACCTATGTACTAACCTGGCTTCCGTTATCTCTGAGCATTTGTGCATGCTCTGCCCTCTTCCCAGAATGTTTTTCCTCTTCTCTTCTCTCCCTTGTGAAGTCTTAGATCAAAACACACTTCAAAGTCCCACTGACAGTGAACTAGGCTAGGATTCCCTTTTCTCCACATCCTTGCCAGCACTTGTTGTTTGTTGATTTATTGATGATGGTCATTCTGACAGTTGTGAAGTGATAGCTCACTCGTGCACTGTTGGTGGGAATGCAGACTGGTGCAGCCACTGTGGAAAACAGTATGGAGGGTCCTCAAAAAAACTAAAAATGGAACTGCTATTTGGCCTATTCTTTGGCACTATAGCCTAAGAATCCCTAAACACCAATCCGAAAGAGTATATGTACCCTTATGTTCATTGCAGCATTATTTACAATAGCTAAGATCTGGAAACAGCCCAAGTGCCCACCAGCAGATGAGTGGTACATTTTTATAATGGAGTATTACATGGATATAAAGAAGGAACTTGTATCCTTTGCAACAGCATGGATGGATCTGGAGAATATTATACTAAGTGAAATAAGTCAGTCAGAGAAAGACAGATACCATATGATCTCACTCATATGTAGAATCTAATGAACAAAATAATCTGACAAAGTAAACCCAGAGGCATGGATACATGGAACAGATTGACAGACCTCAGAGGAGAGGAGGGTGGAAGAGATGAACAAATAACATATATGAATAACCCACAGACACAGACAACTATGTGGTGAGGCCAGGGGGCAGCGAGGGCTGGGTGGAGTGGGACAAAGGAGAGATAGGGGAGGAGGGACGTCTGTAATAGTCCCAACAATAAAAAAGAAAGAAAAAAGCATAGTTCACATGTCCCCTATGCTAGGAAACATTCCTCAATATGTCACCAAAGAATAAACCATATTCTCCCATATTCTTACAGAAGTTGACTTTTGCACTTGCAAAATTGCACTCTAATTATATATTCACCTGATTTCTCCACTGGATTCTAAGGATATGATTGAAATTTTATTAACTTTTAAATTCTAAGCACAAGTGCAGTGCCAGGCACATAGTAGATGTTAAAGAAATTACTAAGGAGTGAATCCTGCTTTGAAAAATTGATTATAAAATCCACAGTCAATTTTTTTCTTTAGCTGGAGTTTTTAATTATTCATTTTGACATAACCTGATAACAAATTTTGCCTTATAATTTTGTTGTTTGAAATATTTTTCTTTCTTTCCTCTTATACTATCTTCTATTAATAAAATCATAGTGCAGGTTTTCAAAACAGTACACTTGGACTATTCTGAAAATTTCTTAGCTAAATAATGAGCTTTTCTTCTCATTCATCCAAAAACCAGCATAATCACTTCCCATCATTAAAAAATTATTATTTTGACCATACCATGCCCAAGAACTCATGACTTTCTTTTGTAATTTGCTAGTTCACACTCGTAAAATGCCACTGAATGGAGCTCATTTTCCATCTCGTAACCGATTTCCTGTTGTCATCATCTATCCTCCCCTGTAATTTTGTTTACGCTCGAACAGCATATTGTAGGACCCCAGAATCCTGTGCAGTTTGATCTGCACAACTGTTAAATGAACAGCGTAAGTACGACTGGTAACACAACGGCTGCCTTTGCAACCATGAAAAGTGACGGCATGACTCTCCCAGAGGTGCTTCAGTACTTGTTGAGTGCCTTAGTGTCCCCAGGGTGCGGACACATCCTCTTCAGACTAACCTTCAGTGCCCAGAGCACTTTTCCAGCACGTTTGCCTGTCCCCATTCATGCTTGGGTCAGCTCTGCAGAACAGGGCCTGAGATTCTTTCTTTTTATTTCTTCCATGAAAAAAAATCTAAAGTATGCAAATGATTAGCCCAGAGGAAGATCTGGTGCTTTCATCTTCCAGAAAGTAAAGGAAGCGTGCTGAAAACTGCTAGTCTGGATTTAATTCTAACCTACAAAGAAGGACATGGTTGGGGGAGGTGGGGGGGACTCTGAATAACAGGAAACTTAGAAGAAAGAAATGATCTCACCTTGGGGTTGCTAATTATCGATATGAATATAATGAGTATATCAGATTCAGGTGCAGACTTTATAAAAGCAGATTTCAAAAGATTCTACATATATATATATATATATATATATATACACACACATATATATGTTTATATATGTAATATATATTTCAACTGGCTAGAAATTTTAAAGTAATGGGAGAAAGTAAAAGTAATTCTTAAAATAAACCAATCAGGAACAAAGAAACAGAAAGGGACAAGATATTACTACAGCTTTAAGTGTTCTATAAGGAAGAAATCTAAAGGAGTCTGGAACGGTAGGTGGAGTATAAAGAAACGTGGATGTATAAGAAACGTATGACCCTCTCAGAGTTTAAAACACCGCACATGAAAGATGAAAGAAAAAGCATGTGGCCTAAGACAGGTAAAAATAAGTGACAAAACTTAGTACATATAACGACAAGAAAGTCAATGCTTTAGAGTAAATTAAAGCTAATGGAAATGTTCGTAACAATTCAGATGCCTTTGGGTTTAGAAAATGAAAGGTAGGAAACGCCGTTAGGGAAGATCATTAACAAGCGGCAGACAACAACATAAAATAACTAATAAACAGATATTTGCTTCAGTAATTCCTATAAACAAAAAGTCATTCATATGGTATAGAGTGAACAAACTGTATTTAAATAAAATGATGTCTGAACTGAATGGAAAGGATCAGACAAAACAACCCAGCTCCTTTTTTAACTGGAGCCCTCTCTGAGGCCAGGCAAATCACCCTCCAAAGTACAGCACAAGAGAAGGTGAAGAAGAAGAGGCTGAGGGCTTCACCCCCTTAAGTGAGTTCTGCAGTAGCCTGAACATCCCCTTAAACCCTGATAGAAATACAGATTCACAGGCTCTGTGCCAACCTGCAGGCTCTGCATTTCAGCCGGATATCCTGTGATCCACATCCACATTAAAATTTGAAAACCTTTGTACTAGAAAAATGCAGATGGGCAAAACATTTGATTCTGAATATGTCAGTTCTGTGTACTAATGCATGCTGAATTTTGACACTAATCTCAACAGAACTAGAGAAGGAATTATTCCAGAGATGGTTTGTGCACACACAGAAGGGCTTTGGTAATCTCTAAGACTGAGAGAAGTCAAGTCAGAGCAAAGCACACAAACAAGACCCATTTAAAAGCTAAAATTAAGCTTAGGTAGCAGGGAATGCCATGTACCTTTTTTTTTTTTTTTAAGTGGTAGCACAGCATAAGGGCTAAGAACAAAGGCTCTGGAATCCAGCTGCTGGGTTGAGATTCTAGTTTTGCCACTTCCTGTGTGATTCTAAGCAATTGCTTACCTTCTTTATGTCTAAGTTTCTTTCATCTGTAAAATGGAGAAGCGGTGGCCATCCCATGAGTAATAGTGAGAAAAACAAGAGTTAGTAAAAGTAAAGCATTTCTAAATGCAGTGGGGACCCTGGATAGGATGTAAGAACAAAAAGGGACATTGGTGTAAAAACCAGTAAATTCCAAATAAAGCCTGTAGTTCAGTTACTAGTAATGCACCAATGTTAATTTCTTAGTTTGGATAAATGCACATGATTATGTAAGATTTTAACGTTAGGGGAAGTGTGTGAAAGGAATATGAAACAATTTATGCCATCCTTGCAACTTTTCTAATAAAATTAGATTTTTCTAATTTAAATTATTTCAAAATATAGTTTATTTAAATAATAAAACACATAACATAGGGCCTAACATGCAATAAACACTCAATAAATGTGAACTATTATAATTGGTTTAAATTTTTGTTCATTTATAGCCAGTGTATCAAAATCTGAAGACTCTAACATAGGCATAGTAATCCTGCTCCAACAATATATTTTGGTTGAAGATATAGAACAGCGGTTCTCAACCTGTGGGTTGCGACCCCTTTGGGGGTTGAACGACCCTTTCACAGGGGTCACCTAAGATCATCGGAAAATACATATATAATTACATATTGTTTTTGTGATTAATCACTATGCTTTAGTTATGTTCAATCTGTAACAATGAAAATACATTCTGCATATCAGATATTCACATGACGATTCATAACAGTAGCAAAATTACAGTTATGAAGTAGCAACAAAAATAATTTTATGGTTGGGGGTCACCACAACATGAGGAACTGTATTAAAGGGTCGTGGCGTCAGGAAGGTTGAGAACCACTGATATGGAAGATAATTATCATATTTTGGGATTGTACAAAACTGAGAAATAGCTAACATATGTAAAGTTTGCATCCACTAGGTTTAGAAAGATGCCTAATTTAGCTTTAGTGTAGCTTAAAAAATCAAACAGGACAGAGAATAATGAGTGTTGAGAAGGACGAGGGTCAGGGGAACTCTGGCAATCCAAGTAGCAGGAACAAATGGACATTGTAATCAGCATGGAGCTCAGGGGGGGTAATCCACAGAAGTTTTATCTTTGGGCCTCTCAAAGATTCAAGTTCCAAGGACCCAGAACAGCTAACCAGTGCAGCCTGGGTTCTGTGTCCTTTCTGGCGTCCACCACGTGGATGTGAGGCTGGTGAAAGGAACAGAAGTCTAATGCAGCCATAAATACAGTTTGAAAAAATCGTAATAAACTAGGAAAGGATACTAATGATATAAGTCTGCCTTAAAGGTTAAGGTTGTTTTATAAAAGAAGGAGGATAAGCTAACAGTCTTTATCTACAAGCACAGCATGAACCAACCTGTCATTTAGCTGCCCCACTACTGCAATATGAGGAGGTTGGAGGATAAATATGAAGGGAGTTCCTCCTGACCTTTGCACTAATTATAAGGACTCTGTGGTCTAGTTTTGGTTCTTTATTTTAGTGGAATAGTTCCAATCTGAAATAAATAAAGTCATGACCCTGGAAGGTCTGTAACTGTGTCCAGTCATCTTCAAAATAGAATCTATGCATCCCAGGGAGGAGCAAAATAAAATACTTTGGGGTGAAGCTAAAATAGTAGAGCTGCTATTAGCATTTATATTGTTGTGGAGAAATATGATATTTGTTCTACAGACTGTCACATACATGTTCCCTGGGACCAGAAATTAGTTGGTCCTGTGTCACATACCAGGGGCCACACATGGGGCTGCAGCACAAGTTCTAGCCTGATGCTCACAGTCGCATGTCCTTTGGGTGGGTTGTGACATACTTTGATTTAAATGGACCCAGTAAATGGGCTGAGAAGTAACACGAAAAAGCTTTCCCAAAGAGACACCCGAACAAAAGAGCACTAATGATGGATGAGCAAGGAAACCTGAATAAAATGGAAAAGCTTACGCCTCTGTTCCAAGCACAAACTCCTCATTGGCCACATTAAAAGATAAAGGCCATAATGATATAAGTAAATCAACAAGAAACGGATGAATGAGCTCAAAATCATCAAGAAGATGATCTAAATTATGGATTTATACCTACAACATTTAATGATAAACTTTGTCCTAAATCAGTAGGTTTTTTTCTTCTTTATTGAACTTACTAGGGTGACATTCAGAGAAAGACAAGTACCATATGATTTCACTCATATGTGGAACTTAATGAACAAAATAAACTAATAAACAAAATAGAAACAGACTTCATAGATAGAGAACAGATTGATAGCTGTCAGAGGGGACGGGGTTGCAGGGCTGGGTGAAAAAGTGAAGAAATTAAGAAAAAAAATCTCATAAACACAGACAACAGGGTGGTGATTATGAGAAGGGAAGGGGTTGGGGAAAGTAGAAGAGGGTATAAGGGGGACAAATGATGATGGAAGGAAACTTGACTTGGGGTGGTGAACACACAATACAATATTACAGATGATGTATTATAGAATTTTACACCTGAAGCCTGTATAATTTTCTTGACTCAGTAGTTTTTAACAGGAGGAGACTTTACCTGTAAGGGGACATTTGGAATGTCTGGAGACATCTTTGATTGTAAAAACCAGGGGATGCCACTGTCACTTGTAGGCACAGTATAGGGATGATGTTGCTAAACCTCCTATGATGTACAGGACAGTCCCCACCCCCAACAAAGAATTTTCTGGCCCAATAGTGTTGAGGATAAAAAAACCTGCACTTCGTTTAAAATATATTGAAAATTATAGAGCTATACTTATAAAATTTATAAAGCAACATATACAATGTGTTACAAATATGTAAAAGACATATTAATCTACATGTGTTATACATGTGTGTAAATTAACATTATATATGGCAACATATATACTTTTATGGTAGGGGATTTTGAATTAAAAAATGCATTTGGACACCATCAGAATAGCACATGATAGATACCTGATAAAGGTTGTTGTTTGCCTTTAAAGACTGGCTAATGTTTTTGAAAACATGTCACAGAAATTATTGAAGGATCTGTGATCATACAATTTGAAACAGAAGATAAAGAAATTATGTTAGTTGTCTTAAAAAATATGAGAGTATTTTGTAGAAGAAAGAATCTTCTTAGCAATGTATCTCCAGAGGGCAGAACTAAGATCACTGGAATCACATGCTAAAAGGACTTTTTGATATAAGAGAAGGAAGATTTTTCTAACAATTTTAGTAATTGGGCAATGAAACAAGCTGATATGCCACAGGAAGTTCTCACATGGGATAGGACGTTGGCCGAGATGAGTGTGGGCCTTGGCTCAACAATTCTGCAATTTTGTTCTTAAAATATATGAACAGCATTTAAAAAGCAAGAGACTTCACACAAACAATCCAGGTTCCAGGTTTCTCTGGCAATATGAGGAGATGTGGCAACATGAGGTCCATGTGTCTACATGGCAAAAATAATCAGGATTGTGCACTTCACTCATTTCTGTGTCCTGCGTTTGCCTTAGAGGTCTTGTCTCTGAGCAGAGTAAATGTTGGTCGAGTTAACACCAGGGCTGCACAACGTAGCTTCAAATGCCTCTGCCATTATTTACTAGAGGTCTTGGGTATTTCCTTGTGTTCTCTTTGCTTTAATGTTCTTGTCTCCGATGTGACAATAACGACACCCACCTTGTAAAGGTGTATGAAGATTAATTGTATTCACTCCACGTGAAGTCTTTGGATCAGTTCCTGGCAGGCAGCAAGTGCTTACTGAGAGCAAGCAGCCTTTCTCCTGAAATTTTTAGCGGAGCATTTGAGTCAACAGTGTTTCTCCTTGATCTGACATTACCCTCTACATGCAAGAAACGAAAGCCATGTTTCCACTCAGGCTTTGAAACGATTGTCAGATTCTATGACTGGTTAAAATCAAATTAAAGTGTGGTTAGGGAAGATGGAAAAGGACTGCTTACTCTTTTTTATATGACTAATAATTTTATGTCAGAAGTTCATAGTGGAAACCTGAATCTACAAAACTACTATGTTGGGGGGAAGGGGCATGTCACCATCCTTACAGTTCATCAGCGCAGATCCTCCTAAGTGCCTCTGGCGACTAGGAGAATCTGGAAACCTCAGACAGAACTTTAGAGCGGATGGAAAGGGTAATATTCAAAAATATCTATTTGGACAGTCTCAGGGACCACTAAACCACTATTTCATCACTAGAATATTTCTATCTGTTACTCTTAAATGAAGCTTGAGTTAAAATTGCATTATCATCTTGCCTAATGGGAATTAAAGATTTATTATTATTATTATTTTTTGCAGTTGTACAGGAAAATTGAAAAGATGGGTAGAGTCCATTAAGAGATATATTGGATTTGGTGAATTTTTATTCAGTGAGTGGAGAAACTGGCTTTGATATTGGTTGGATAATCTTCTTAATTTTGGATCAGGGTGAACAGAGATGGCACACATACCTTTTGACATTGGTTGCTCTTGAGAGCAAAACCATAAAGTCCAGAAATTGCAGGTTTGATCACTCTGCAGTGCTTAACAATCTCCCAAGAAAGGCAGATGCATTTTGCAAGATAGTGGTTTCGTTGAAGAACAGCGGATAATGACAGGCAAAGAGCTGCCTGGTGTCTTATGCTTACATCTTTTTCAAGGTATTACTGAATACTAACAGGACACAGCTTTGTCTGAGAAGAAGCTTTTGCAGCCAGTGATCGCCTGGTGTCATTAAACCTGGTCACTGACGGTTTTGCCCCATAGGGTTTACTTTATCATGCCAAGGGAAAAAAGGATAATTAGATATTTTTTAATGACAAAAAGAAGCTGGATTTTCATCATTTACACGATGATGAAAAAAGATTTCTGTGCGTGACAAGTGATTTATGTTTCATTTCTATAGTTACACATTGTACATGTGGGAGGAATAATGAAGTAACTCAAAATTGTATCCTTGTAAAGGAAATCTAAAACTTAGCCTGGCTTCATCTAAGTGTAGTTTAACAGGCCATCTTGTTCACAGACCATGCTATATGGAAATACATGTTAATGTATATACATTAATATATATTGATTTATATTTTCTCTCATTATTTATGATACATTGGTTTCACTTCTTCAACTATAATATACATTCTATGAGGTCAGTGGTCATTCTAATATTTTTGTTCCTCTATTTTGCTCCTAACAGAGACCTGGGCTCATAACACAGGTTCCAAAATACATGTTGATAGATTGAGTGGCAAAGATTATGGTTACAGAAAGTGATTGGTCAAAAATTACAAGGTTCCAACCGAAGCTGAGTTTTCAAAGGATGAAGTGATCACTTAGAAAATGACTTAACTGAAGATTGAGATAAAACTCTGGAAAGGTGTCTTGTCTCAAAACCCTGTTGAGACAGGAGTTTCAGAACAGAAATGGATGATTTTGAATGAAGAAGAGAAATTTTTAGCTACATCACAATAGATGCAGTCTTCAAACCATACTTAATTTCCTTATGGCGCTATGGGTTAAGATAATGTAAACCAGATTAAGTATTCAGTCCTTTGAAACATTTATAGACAAGTTTTCCTCTCACTTTGCACTGCTTTTAATCATCATCATTGTTGGCTTACATTTATCTTTAAAAAACGGTAATGATAGTGGTATATGGAGCCTTATTTACTGTCATTAGTCATAGAAAATATGTTAACTATTCTCCTGGAACCGATGGTCTTATCCTCATTCACATGTGGTATCATTGAAGGGTATTGAGGAACCTATCTGGAAGTTAGAATTCCCTAAAAATGTCAGCCTGATATCTTTTTTTTTTACTTTATTTTTATTGTTGACACTATTACAGATGTCCCCATTCCCCCCCCTTTGCCCAGCTCCACCCAGCCTCCGCTGCCCTCTCCCTCTGGCCATCACCACCCTGTTGTTTGTGTCTTTGGTTTATGCCTGTGAGTTCTTTAGCTAATCCTTCACCTTCTTTCATGCAATCCTCTCCTCCCTCCTCCCCCGACAGCCGTCAGTCTGGTCCATGTGTCCACGCCTCTGTTTCTAATGTGTTATCAGTTCAATATCTGGACTGAGGTCATGAACAGCCAAGGGGTGGAGAAGGTGCCCTGGACACTTTTTCTGATGTTTTGTAAGGGAGAGTGAATGTCATGCTCACTGTTTCATCATCACTTGTACAAAAGCCACTGTAACTTTTATGTAAATATCACTTTCTTTGATATGCGTGATTGCTCTTCCCATGAGTGGAAACGCTGCCGGCCCTGTAACAGATGAGTGATTCACCTGTGTTTGGTTAGCTATTATACAATCCACTGAAGTCCTTCCTGGAGAATTTAAATTAATGGAAGCAACCACCTCCTGAGTCACCACTTCAATAAATTTTTATGGTGCAGGTCACCAGATATGTATTCTTTCCTTTTATGTTTATTTCAGAAGAGAAGAGACAGTGACTTAACATTTGATGAACAATTTTCATGGGTCAGGCTTTGAATAAAGTTTTAGCATCAGTATATCATTGACCCTTCAACAGCACCCTGAGTTAGGTGTGGTTATGCTCATTTATACAGGAGGAAAATGAATCACAGAGAGGTTGAGTAACTTGCTCCACGTACACGCAACTACTGATTGTGAGAGTTGGGTTATGTATCCAAATATATCTTAAGACAAATCTCAAGGCTCTTTATCATTGTTCTGTGTCTCTCAATAAAAATATGGATTTTCCATTTTCTGCCATTCCAACACCCTAATCACAAAGCTTCAAAAGTAACACTAACACTTATTATGTATTTGATTACATTCCATAGCTTTATATACTAAGTACTTGAAATTTATTCTTTTTAAAAGCCTCATAACCCTGCAAAGTAGGTGTGATTATTATAATTCCTATATTATAAATGTGGAAACTGAGGCACAGATGTGCTCTCTAATTGTTCAGGGTCATGGAACTAATAAGCGGCAAACCAGAATTTGAACTCAGGCAGTATGACTGGCTCTGGAGTCTGTTCTTTTAATCACTACCTTTAACTGATACATTCTGTATTCCATACCATATGAAACATAAACACAGACTTAGCTTTGACCTTGATGTGTGTCACTTAGTACATTTATATATAATTACTTTATAGGGAAGCTTCTCTTGATGCCTCTATTCAAAATGGTTTATGCACTAACTGAATCAGGCTGAACAAATAATATTTTACTCTGCTGTAAGTTTTACATGCATGAGAGTCCATTTTTCCTGTGTAATAACATTATATCTCTGAAAGACCAATTTTATCTATTCCGTTAAAAACATAGGTGAGTTGATTCTTCAATAAAAACATAATACATGTTATGTTTGCCACTAAATTAAGTTTTCTATTTAATATAAATTAATTATAGATGGTATATAAATCAAAGTGGATTACAATATATTCAAGAATTTACATTATTTTAGATAGAGGACCTAATGTAGTACCTTAGTATTTCTTTGAGTTTTAAAATAAAATAAATGTACATCTTGCTTGCCTTTGAAGATTCTTTTGCTAATCTCAAATTGCCATCTGAAATTTTAATTAGTGATTTAAAATGTGCTTACACAAAGAACCTTGTCCAAGTTGTCTGTTTCTGCCAAATTAAACTATTAAACCAAGTAACCTAATTAAAATCCTTTTAGCTTTTAATCAATATTTTATTTACATTCATATTTCCTGGGAAGCTTGATTAGTTTTCTGGATGTGATAGTCATTTCTTCCCCATTTCTCACAAGTCATTATTAAAGAGGAAACTCTCTCCTCCAAGGCCTTGGAACCAGAAGGAAATAAATGAGGATACCTTTGGTGCAGGCCTCTCCCTCAGCTCCCAGCCCGGGGTGCACAGGTAAGCCAGCCGGGGTGCTGCTGTAGGAGACAGGGAGTGGTGTGACTGTCATATACAGGGAGTTCCTCTACTTGTTCCTGCTGGAGACCCTGGCAACATACATGGCCATAATTACAGGAAGTGAAAACCACAATGTGCTCTCCAAGCCAAAAAGGAGGTTCCCCATTCCTTCTTCTCAAGAATCAAATAGTTTTATAAAACTTCTGAAAAGAATGTCTTTTTTGTTCCCCCGTCACCCTTCTGCATTGCCTATTTCTATTGTAAACAGGTTGCCTCTTTCCCAGATGCAATAGCTTCCAGCTCTTTTTATAAATTTGAGTATCAATATCTCTAGAAAGCATACTTACTATTTCTTGATTTAAAACATTTAGACACACTTATTAATATTCTACTGTAGAGGATAGTAATTTGGTTTTCTTTAATCTCCCCCCAGTGCCCATAAATGTACCTACACACCTATTCATACTGTCCATCCTAATAATAGAATTATGGCAAAATTTTGGTTATGTAAGTATTTAATGTTGACAATTTCATGACCATATGAACAGTATTCCTTACTAAGTCATGTAGTATACTATGACAACTTTTCATTTCTTGAAAAACTCCTTGTTTCCTTGAATTTGATTTTGTTATTTCTTTGTTTACTTATTTCTGTGTGTGTCTGTGTGTGTGTGTGTGTGTGTGTGTGTGTGTTTATCTAGTTTAGCCTCAAATTCTCCCTTAATGGGTTAAATCTCCATTAATACAATCAAACATATTGCAATGTTAAGTTTAATATTCTTGGAGACATCACAGCCAATGCCTTCTGACTATTTTGATCTAGGCTAGATGGCTTTTATGGGTGTACACAACTATCATTCTGAGGTCACTCTTCACCATCCTTGGGAGTCCTTTATAACTCCATGGAGTCAGGTTTCCCTGAACATTAATCTATCATATGTGTTGGTAAAATACATTCTGTTATCGTTTCCTGAAAGTGAGTACACAGGAGGAAAACTGACATCTAACATGTCTAAAAAATGTTTTTATTCAATCCTTGCACTTAATTTATAATTTCTCTGGATATAGTATTCTAGGTTGATGAAGAAGAGGAAGACTACATTTTCCAAAAATAGCTAAAGTGATACCTTTCATCTTGCACACTCTTAGAATGTGGCTTTTAACACTCCTCTCATAGAAAAATGAGGTCTCTGTTCTCTGCCCTTCAAATCTGGAAAGATTTAATACTATGGTGGTAGAGATACTATGTAACCTTCAAAACTAGGATATACAAAATTACACAGGGTTTTTGTTTGTTTGTTTGGGGAGGAAATTTGGCTCTGGGAACTCAGCCCATATGCTATGAAGATATACAGTCCACCCACATGGAGAGAAATTAATAGCCAGCATCAACTCGCTACCTATGTAGGTGAGCTCACTTGGAATTGGATTCTCCTGGCCAGTCAAGCAACCCACCCAGGCTACCTACAGCAAACCCCGCTGAGTCTTATCCAAATTGCAGATTTGTGACCAAAATACATGATTTGAGGGTTTGGGGTGATTTATCATGGAACAAAACATAAATGTAAGAGTTGGAGGAAAATTCCCTAGGAATTTGGAAAGTATTGTTCCTGTCGCTTGACTTCCCATATCGGTGTGACAAGCATGAAGACATTCTAATTTCTGATTAATTTAACATTTTAATTTTTTATGAAGGCTTTTCATTTTACTCTTTACTATCTTGCAGAAATGTTACGATGTTGAACCCTGATATGTCTTTTTTCATCCACTATGCCCAATCAAGGGGCCCCTTAATTAAGACTATACATTAATTCTTTGATGTTCTCTTATCTCTATCTTTTCTTTCTGTGTTTATATGAATATATTGAATTTCTTGGACTGATTTCAGAAATCTCCTATCCTCTATTTTATTACCTTTCACTTTTTTCTATCTTTCATGTTTCGTTACACTTTGTGTGTTATTTCCAATACTCGTCAAGCATTCTCTTAAGATTTTAAATTTCTTTTAGCATGTTTTGAGTTCATCATTTTGCTTTGTTCTCTGACTTTTAATAGTGTTTTTTTCCCATAAATATACCATTTCCACTTATGTCTAAGATGGAATTAATGATAAACATAGTTCTTAAAAATCCTTTTTGTTCTTATATGTCTTTTTGAGTCTTCTAGGGAATCAAGCCTAGGAAAACAAACACATATATAAATACATCATTTTTACTATGGCTTCTTTTGACTGAAAAAGCAAGCAGATACAAACAACAAAAGACGTGATATAATCTTATATTCTACACTTTTCCACATGGAAATATTCCAGCTCACTGGTCACAATTAAATACAGGAAATTCCCTGTCAGATATTTTACCTTTTTAACTCATCATTAAGTGCTATTGATCGATCATTTTCTATACATCTCACATCACTTAGTTTTTTCCTACCCCGGTGAAGATTCTTACAACTGTATGAGGTGACTTTTCACTTCCTGTCTTGGTAACCTGAGTGAATGCAATAGCCCTCTGCCACCGGTAAGGTTTAACTCAGTCCACAGTGATTAAGAAACAAGGTCTGAAAATGAACATCAGGGTCAGAAGTCCCACAAGTAAACCTAAGATGTTTCCATAGGCAGAGGTGGGGCCAGTCGTATTTGAGGGGTTCTGTCACTTAAAGGAGTGTCACTTCATACCTATGCGAGGACGACACTAGCGTGCCTCTTCCAGAGGAGCACTGTGTGCATTAGAACTTCAGTAGAGCCTCTGAATCTACTTCTCTGGCCCCTCTTGTTCTTCCTGATCCAATTCTCTCTTCTCCACAGTGCCAAGCTGGGCCAAGAATAAGCAATTTCTCTCTTTTTAAACTTCTAGTCCATGGAAGGGCATCACAGCAAGTTTAAATCTGCCTTAATCTTGTCTTCAAGGTTTCCCTTTCCCAATAAACGCTGTTCCTGACCAGTGGCGTTGCTGTTCAGGTGGGTGTTGATCATGTTTTACATCACATTATAACATGTTTTAGAGTCAAGTGTACTTTAGAGATTAGTTAAACCAAAAACAACATTATAAGAGATAAAGTCCAGAGACATTATTTTACTTGCTCAAAGTCACATAGTCAGTGACAAAACTAGAATTTAAATTTGGGATTTCTGACTCATCCTCCAGGTCTATACTATCATATGGGCCTTCATGACGTGAAGATGTACGGTTTGAGACCAAGAGTTGGTTGAGCTCTTTCTCTATTAGCTTGTGTTTCTTTAGTTATAAGAATTCATTATTTTTGCACTGTCCCTATGTCCAAGGCAATTTTACAACATGTGCTTTATAAATTCTTTTTGTTTCCCCTGCCACAATTTTCAGTGTACTCATTACTTACAGACTGGAATAAAAATAGCCATACTTCAGAGCTATCCTCCAAGACCATCCTTTTGGGGCTTCCTCTGCTGTAAATTACAATGTTATTATTATTTGGCATATAACTTTAAATGCAGACCTTCCAAAAAAAATTGTAACAGGGTCTTCTCTGGTTAGTTGCTCTCAGAAACACTTTCAGAATTGGTCCTCAGCAATATCCTTCTTTGGTAGTTCCCAAAGATTGCAGAAAATCATTGCATAACAGCTAATTCCATTATTCTTTCTTCATCTAACCAGTGCAAGGCAGCCACTGATACACTTTATTTGTCTTGTTCTGACTCTCAAAAACATCTTTAAAACTCCCTTAAAACAAATCACTCACTGTATTGAGATGAAAATGGCATGCATAAAACTAATCAAACTGTTTTATATTCTGGATAGTGTCGGGATCAAAATTAAACTATAGCATTCAAGACTGATCTATTCTGTTTACTTTTGAGTTACATATAGCATAACAAAGAATGGCAGGTGTGCTGCTTCTCTCATTCCTGAATCAAGGAAGACATTACTAATCAACCACAGAACCCTATTGTGAAGACTCAGAATCTTCCTTAGACTCTAGGTAGCCACTACCCAACAATCGTATTATGTAGGTGAATTTGAAAACCATTTAGCTAATTTATGATTTACTTATTCTATGTACCCTGAAAAAGCACAAACATGAAAATCAAAACATAAACTAAGTTATTAACATTATATAATATTGTTATCATATTTTTTTTCCCTTTGCCTATTGAGAGCATGTTTTCTAGTTTACAAAAACTCCCCAGGAATTTTCCTTCCATTAGTGTTAAAAAAGAGCCTGTTAGAACTTTAATAACCTCACTGGTAAAACAAAAGAGTGAACTGGGTCAGTTTTTAGTTTTTAAAAATATATGAGTCTACTTTTTATGTCAAAGAGCATTAGTTAAGAAAGCACATTCTAATAGTCACAGAAGGTTAACATTTGAGAGACACCACCAATTAAACACTTCCCAAAAATAATGTCTATGAAAGTATTGTGTTTATAAAGTAATAAGAACAATTATATTTTTAAGTTACACAATTATATTTATAAATGACATGAAGTAGAATTAGTGCATAATCCATATCTCTATCATTAGTAAAATGGAATTAGTGCCTTCCTGCAATTTGTTTATGTTTGTGAATGTAATTTAGTCACTCAAACAGCATTTAGCTTAAACAAACAGACAGACAAAAAACAGCAAACAAAACTAAAACAAAACTGTGGCTGAATAAGGCCAGCGAAAGGGAAACCTTTGAGTATTAGAGTCAGGCAGTAATGACAATCGTCTTAGAATTATGTCTTTAATTTTTCCTCACCCCAGATAGGTCCTTCTCTGGTCTTACTTGACCAGCAGTGAAGAAAATGCATTTTAGTTGGGAGGAAATGGAGAACATGATCCATTAAAATCTACAAATCTCAATTTGTAGAGACTCTGTCACATTGAGGAAAGGTGGAGATTAGGCAGACCTTCCCCAGCAGCTTCTTAGACAGGGAAAATAATTAAAATAACTCAGGCTAGGCCACTTTAGAGTCACTACTGTACAGTGCCCCAGGAAGCCCAACACTAATAAAAACTCCAAAGGAGAGGAAGTGGGATGAGTAAGGCCCAGGAGCTGGGGCAGAAATTAGCTGTAGAAAGCTCCTAGCCAGCTGTGTGATGGGCTAGGGTTCGTCCAGCCTCAGCAATCATCAAGTGGGCATGAAAGAGAACTTGAACTATGTAAAATGAGTGAGGATAACCTTTCCCATAAGGATGCCATCTAGGTATAACTCACCTCTGAAATGGTTATGATTCTGGTTTTTTAAAATACATTTTTACCAATTTTATAGTAAATATCGTTGTTTTCTCAAGAAACCATATACATAAGGCACAAGGCGATTGCATTTAGTTATAGATAGTTTTTTGTTGTAAATCTAGCTAAATTTTTTTACTCTTGGGGTTAGTAAGCCTTTAATTACCAATGGTGGATACATAAGGGGTGACAGTCATTAGGGCTATTAGTAGAATTCCAGTTCTCCTGGAGGAATGTGCCTCCTTTATGCTACGTGACTTATTTGAGCCAGTGTGGGGTGGTGCAGGAAATGAGTAGTGAGGTGTTTACTTCTGGGCAGAAGCCTTGGTGAGCCAGTACATGGTAAACCATGCTCCTTTCTCCATGCTGTGGTGACGTAGTAGATGTGGACTTGCTGTCATTCTGAGTCCCTGAACTAGAGTGACATGGGCAGAGTTGCTGCCAATCTAAGAGACTGATAGAGCAAGAGTGATAAACGCATTTTTTTGTTGGTTTAAGCCACTCAGACCTGGTAATCGTTTGTTCGTGCAGCACTATGTAGCCCAGTCTGGCATTTAGGTCAGTGGCAGTATTGTATGATGAAAACCAATAATGACAGCTTAGCTCGAGAAAATATTTGGTTAAAAAATTACTTATCTTCAAGATAGCTCCTTCTTAATACTCTACAGTCAGGTAAGTGCAGATCAGGATCTGCCATTTACTTACCGTGTGACCTACTCAAGTCATTTCAACTCTTAGGATAAATGAACATTTGAACTACATTTTGATAAAAGTCCTTATATATTATGGTGTGCTAATAAATGTTTATCAACTGTTTTTCTGAGGAAAAAAGGTCTACTATGTAGAGGTTGCCAACTTCTGTGGTGTAAATATTCCCAACGTGGACAATTTCATCCTGTTGACATAATGTCACTGAACACGTTGTTAGGAAGAGTTACCAGTGGTCAACTTTTACAACCAGTACAGGGTGGCTCCAGCACCTCACTCTACATCTTTACCGTCCTTGCAAATAAGATACCTACTGAGGCCTTCATGAAATATTCTAATGCTTTGCCTCCTGACCCTTCCCTAAAGTGTTAGTATTTATGTGTGCCATTCATTTGATCTTTAACTGCATCTTTATCTTAGACATGCTTCACTTTGATACCTTATTATTTTTTAATTCAAAAGTTATTTCATAACTGTTTGGTGTTTATGTCTTATTTTTCAAACTAGAGCATAAGTTATGAGGATTTTTTTTTTTGTATTATGACTCTCAGTGTCTCCTCCACGTGTTGCTTTTTTTTCTGTAGATGCCAATTAAATAGTTTTTTTGTGTATAAGTAATATTTAAACATGTCTCACAATTTCCTGCTGAATAAATTGAGCTTCATATTTTTATTTATGTCTGTAGCTGGCAAACAATAAGCCTAAGTGGCTGTTTTGCTTGTAAGGTGCTTTTCCAAATGCCATGACAGTTTTATTTACAGTTGATTTAAATAAAGACTTCAAATACAATAATAATTAACAGGGCAAGAGGTTGAGAAAAAGAAATATTTGGAAGAGTTTTAAAATACTATAAATTTTTCAGGAAATAATTTTATAATGTAGCATACTTTCAATGTAAGTAATCAGATGTAAAACATTAACAGAATGGCAGATTTAAAGAATAATTTGGCATTTCATTGTTGGTAGGCCCAATCTGATTATAAAACATGCTTCAAATAGCTGTTAAAGGCTCTTTGTTTCATTTTTTGTGTGTAAGAAAGGGAAAATTAATATTGTTGCATGTTCACATTGTGCAAGCGACATTCATTATTGAGTATTGTATTAATTACTAGCTGAATCATTGAGAACAAAAAACAATTGTTTGATTCAAAATACAAATTTAAAGAAATTTATATGTGTGTATATGTGTTATTTTCTGTTACTCTAATATCCTGCATCAAAATGAGCTAGTTTTATGGGAAATCAGTACAACTCAGCCTCCTTATCCAACTGGAATTATTGAGATAGAAATAAATTATAACGGTGTGTATTTCAGGCCTCTAAGCACATGCCAGAAATGTCCATTAGCTTTCCCCAGACAGGATTAGGACACTAAGAACAACTGTATCTGGAGAGCCACAGCATCACCACAAATAGTATTGATCAATAGGGGTACTCATATTTCAATACCAAGAAAACTAAAAAATGTGAATTATTTTACTTACATATATGCATGCTTTAAAAATTTTATAATTAATTTTTTCCTCTTTTGGCTCCATTTACACTGAATTTGGGTCTCTGTGTTGTTGTTTCTCCAAAAGAGAGAAAAATTAAAATGCTAGAAATATTGTATCTAGGAAGTAGGTTGAAATCAGTCCAGGATGAATAAATTCTAAGCTACAGCATATTTCTTAGTGTTGTATCTGACCTTAAAAATGATTACTAAAATGTAAGAACAGTAATAAAAGGTACGTACATATTTTTAAAAGAGAGACACTGTTGGGAAGGAGAAGTTAATGGGTCCTGTAAGTATTGGAAACCCATACTCTGATCCCAAACAGTAACTTTGGGAGGTAGAAAGTTATCAAAAGATGTTGTTAGCCTTATCAAATATGATACAGAAGTTGGAGACACAGCAGAAATGAAGGGACCATTTGAACAGGAAGAATGCCAGTCTTGGTAGTAACCAGAAGAGAGTCCTTATTGCCTAACTTCATGGGAATTTTCTATAAGGAATGTCTGAAACTTTTGATAATAACTATCTCTGAGAAGTGACAGGATGTAGGGCTGGATAGGACTCACTGTTTATTAGCAAAATGTAGTGCACAGTTTTGTCAATCCAAGTTCATGTGTTAGTTCTAAATAAAAAATAGAGTGAAGACCTCTTCATACCATATGTTTACAGATTATATAATATTCATATTTATATGTCATATAAATGTATTAAATTACCACATTAAAAATCTTAATTCTATAATAATTGTTGATTTTTTAAAATGTCTGCTATGGGAAGAAAACTTTATTAAATAAAGGACATGTCAAGGGCTTAATAAGAAACAAATGGTCTGCTGTTTAATATGACTGGAAAGAAATTACAAAGAAATGTATTAATTTAACTGGTCTTAAATTTCTCTAGACATCTTTATCTCTATTGCTATCTGTAGCACAAGCTTTAGCTCTATTTCTGCCGACCTACTATAATACTCCTTTAAAAATACCTCCTTTTGGTCTTCTGATCCTATTTTAATTCTTTCTTTAAAGTTAAACAGGCACTGAAAAAAATGTATTTCTATAGACACTACTGAATCTGAAATCCTTTTACAGTCAAAATGGGCTATTTGTTAATTCTTTTCTGGGACAGAGTAACCTGCCCATGCTTTCTGAAATTGGAGCTAGAATATACAGAGATTTAAATACAACTTCCATTTTCACATGGGCCACTTCTCAACTACCTCCTTTTGTGCTGGAGAATGCCTGCTAGGCAAGACCTAAATAGTCTATCTTCTCAAGATGACTTAATCCAAGAATTTCTCAAACTGATTTTCAAAAGATTTCATATACCGAACACGAATAAGCCATGTTTAAAGATAAAAAAATAACATATATTTTACATGCATTTTAGGAATGGACTCACAGACATGGACAACAGTGTGGTGATTGTGGGAGGGAGGGGAGTATAAGGGGGATAAATAGTAATGGGAAAAAATATAATAAAATTTTTAAGCTAAAAAAATTTTTTTAAAAGATGAAACACATTCACAATGATCAGAATCTTAATTGGGTTGACATTACCGTCTTACTAAACACTCTTTTTAACACTTATTTGATGAAAAAAAGAAAGATGTTATTCTTCAAAAATACTGTTACCCATTAAAAGAAACCTGTATTTGAAAGGGGGGAGAGGGAGAGAGAGAGAGAGAGAGAGAGAGAGAGAGAGAAAGAGAGAGAGAGAGAGAGCTCAAAGAACAGCAGCCGAGTATTTGTTCCTTGGCAAAGGAACCAAATCATATTTTGTATTTATTTTAGATACACAAACAAATCATCAAGCTGCTAGTGAGATGATATATATCATTTACCCCCTGGCCCCATATGATCATAAGTCAATCAAAAATTGATCCCTGTGTTTTTGCTCCAACTTGATTGGTCAATGTAAATGGCCTAGTGAAATCTATCATAGTTATTTCAGAAGGAAATCAGTTGTGATTGATCAAATGTATCAACTGGTAAGCTAAGAGACTTGTTGACTAAGTCTTGTTTCTTTATCCAAAATTCATAGACATAAATTTTGATATTCACCCTCTTTCTAAGTAAGAGAAACATGATTAGAGACTTACTAAAAAACAGTCAATGCCATGCTGAAGATGTCTGTTTCTTGGCCTGGGTGGATGGTAACGAATGTATTCACCTTTTGAATGTTCATTGAACTTTATGAAGCGTACAGTTTTCTGATCGTAGGTTATACTGAGATTTTAAAATTTTTTTTAAAAAAAGTCAGTACTTTCCAAGATATGTTGATATGTTTTTATCCAGAAGCTAATACAATTGATCACAAATGATATTTTGATGCCTCTTTTATCATTATTTTCTGATTCATGCCCCAAGCGTAGACTTTTTCCAACCAGATGATTTGTTATTGAATACAACTGTGCTGTCATCTGTAGGTTTACATTTCGTAGCCTCTTGTGGCTGTTTAACTTCCAGTTCGTGAGACTTAGCCTCACGCTTAGAAATAATTGTTTTCCAGGAAAGCTCGTGGGAGAAGTAAATGAAATGAATTTCAACCAGTTGAAATTTCAACCTTTTCCACATATTTAAAATTTTGCTATAGGTAAAATGTTTTGGCTCATGAGTTATGAAATGTTTGAAACAATTTTGTGATGAATAAAAACTTCCTGCTGAATCCAATTTTTTCCCCCATAAATTCTGATATTCACAGGAAATTTTTGTTTCCCCCAATTCTACAAACCCTGAGACTTCCTCCCCAGAAAAATGTTCACACTTATGGGACTCTTTAGGAAAACTATTGTTTTATATCTACCCAATATTTTTTAAAAAAGCAAAACCTAAGGTCCAGAGAGGTTCAGAAATACTGTGTCAGTATTGACTATGCAATGCCAGGAAGAACACATCTAGTTCTTATGAAGCTGAGGTTGGGTAATCTAGGTGATCTAGACTAAACTAGATGAATTTAGTTAAATTGAGAAAAAAAAAAAAGATTTTCCTTGGAGAAAAGACCAGGGATTTTAGATGAAGCAAAGGTTAAACTTGAGTGGGTATAGGTCAGATGAAGGAAAATATCCAAGATAAACTATTTTAACTGACTTTGAGTCTAGACAGGTTAGATATTTAAAACATTTAACAGACCAGCATATCAGAAGGGGACTAAAACAGGGGAGCTTCAGGTCACTATTTGATTGAACTCTGCTTATATTCACTTTGAAAATAATTAGTTGTTAAATTAATAAAACATGAGCATCTTCCCTAGCTATTGAATAACTAAAATAATATTAATTTGAACACATATGAAGAACACTGTAAATAATTCAAAAGTACATTAATGAGAAAAACTAAAGTCCAATTTAGTAACCTAGTTGGTACATGATTCAGAAGAATTGTAAGTATTTGGGTTTAGTCAAAGAACATGTATAAATGACACATGCACATGGACCTGGACAACGAGGTGGGGAATGACTGTGGGAGAAGGGGTGGGCTGGGTGGGTGGGGGGGAGCAATGGGGGGAAACAGGACAACTGTAATAGAAAAGCAATAAAAATAATAATAAAAAATTTTTTATACAAGTTTTTCTTATTGTTAACCATTAAAGAAAATCAAGACACAAATGTAATTTAATGTCTGCTAGTGTCCCATTTTTAAACAGTTGAATTAAATGTAAACCCTTAGCCTCTATGCTGGGGTAAGTAAAGAGAGCCTGGAAGTAAATGAACTTCTCTGGTCAGATTTAGTGTGATCCCGAGGGGGAAAAAAAATAGGAAAAACTTTTGCTGAAGCAGGTTTTGAGGCTATGTCAATTAAGTTATCCTATAATTACAGCTGTGATTAATATTTTCACTACAGCATAAGTTTGAGTTCAATAAACCCATTCTTAACTCCCTCGTTACCTCAACCTTATCCCCAATATGTTCAAAATATTTCAGAACTTTTAATTTTAATTGAAAAATTTTATGGTTTTTATGAAGGGAAGGTTTTTTTTTTTTAAATCATTTAAACAAATGCCATGAAAAGCATTTATAGTACTGGGGAAAATTCCATAGCCTATTTCAGAGCTTAACATATATTTTTCAAATAATTTGATTGGAGAAATTAGTTTTATTGACTGGGATTGTTTCCATTAAGTCATAAGACTAAAGAAAAGTCTGTTGAAGAAAGCCAAACATAAATTCAACTGATTCTTACGCAACTAAAAAGTCAAAGGCAATAATAGCATCAAAAACAATAATGAGCTATTTACTATCTTGATTCTGCCTGTGAAATTGGATAGAAAGTGTCTCTTGGATTTTAATTAATATTTAATATTTCAATTAGATTATTAGAACAGTAATATGTAAACTGTATGTAGTCTATAATCCTGGAATCAAAATTGACTAATTAAACTGTATCTATACTAATCCAAAATATTCATCTAGTTCATCCACATAACAATTAGTATATTCATATTTAAATAGATTAGTAATCAGAGTTAATATTTAAGGGCAATAAATATACAAGAGTGACAAGGGATTTAGGAGACATTAATTTCAGAATTGTTTGGCTAAATTACCAGAGACTAAGTGAAGGCAGCTTGAACAAGATCAATTTCATTCTTTCTTATGTAAATTCTGAGTTGGTAGGGAGTCCATGGAGCTTTAGCATCTCTGCTTTTTGTATAGTCATCCAGTGCTTCAGGTTCCTTTTCCTCATATGTGGTCTTTATGAGGATGGTCAATGCTGGCTCACTCTTGTACATCTTCCATACCCATTATACATCCACATTACACAGAGGAAAGAGAGAAAGAATAAACTCTTCCTTTCAAGAACACAGCCCAGAAAACTCACACATCAATTCCGTTCATCTATTGGCCAGAACTCAGTCACATGACAATATATGCTACGAGGAAGGATGGGAAAGGTAGTTTCTGAGAAAGAGTCAGATACCCAGTGCAGAATAGGTGGCTTTTTGCCTAAAAGGAAGAAAGAGAGAATGGTTATAAGGGTAAATTATCAGTCTCATCAAAAAGGGAAGCTATCTGAAACTTTACTGCTTATGTTTTCCTCTATGACTTCTATGATGTCATGGCTTACATTTAAGTCTTTTATCCATTTTGAGTTTGTTCTGGTGTGTGGTGTAAGTTGGCGGTCTAGTGTCATTTTTTTCTACATGTCCCTGCTCAGTTATCCCAACATCATTTGTTGAAGAGGCTATTTTCATTCCATTTTACACTCCTTCCCCATTTGTCCAATATTAATTGACCATATATACCTGGGTTTATTTCTGGTTCCCTATTCTGTTCCATTGATCTTTATGTCTGTTCTTATGCTAGTACTGTTTTGATTACAGTGGCCTTGTAAGTAGTTTGATATCAGGTATTGTGATTCCTCCTATTTTGTTCTTTCTCAATAGTGCTGAGGCTATTCAGGGTCTTTTTTGGTTCCATATAAATTTTTGAAGTATTTGTCCTATGTCTGTGAAATATGTCATTGGTATTTTAATAGGGGTTGCATTGAACCTATACATTGCTTTGGGTAGTATGGACAATTTAATGATGATGAGTCTTCCCATCCATCAACATGACATATGCTTCCATTTATTTGTATCTTCCTTAACTTCTTTCTTCAGTGTTATGTAGTTTTCTGAGTACAGGTCTTTTACCTCCTTGGTTAAGTTTATTCCTAAGTACTTTATTTTTCTTGTTGCTATAGTAAATGGAATTTTTTCCTAGCTTCTATCTCTGATATTTCCTTGTTGGTGGGCAGAAATGACTTTGATTTCTGAATATTGACTTTGTATCCTGCTATTGTGCCAAATTCACTTATAAGGTTGAGTAGTTTTCTTGTGGAGTCTATAGAGTTTTCTATGTACACTATCATGTTGTCTACAAATAATGACAGTTTTACTTCCTCTTTTCCAATTTGGATACCTTTATTTCTTTTTCTTGTCTGATTGCTGTGGCTAGAACTTCCAACACTATGTTGAATAGAAGTGGAGAGAGTGGACATCCTTATCTTGTTCCTGATCTTAGGGGGACATTTTTTAGTTTTTGCCCACTGAGTATGATGTTGCCCTGAGGTTTCTTGTATATGGCCTTTATTATGTTGAGGTATGCTCTCTCTATTCCCACTTTGCTGAGTGTTTTCATCATAAATGGGTATTGTACTTTATCAAATGCTTTTTCAGCATCTATTGATATGATCATGTGATTTTTGCTTTTATTTTGTTTATGTGGTATATTATGTTTATTAATTTGTGCATATTAAACCATCCTTGCACCCCTGGGATGAATCCCACTTGATAATGGTGTATGATCTTTTTAATGTGTTGCTGGATATGGTTTGCCAATATTTTGTTGAGGATTTTAGCATCTATATTCATCAGTGATATTGGCCTGTAGTTTTCTTTCTTTGTTGTCTCTTTACTTGGTTTTGAAATTAGGATAATATTGGCTTCATAGAAAAAGTTTGGGAGTCTTCTTTCTTCTTGGATTTTTTGGAATAGTTTGAGAAGAATAGGCATTAGTTCTTCCCTAAATGTCTGACAAAGGAAATAAAAGAAAGAATAAACAAATGGGACTACATCAAAATAAAGAGATTCTGCTCAGCAAAGAAAAACATCAACAAGATGAAAAGGGAACCAACTGCATGGGAAAACATATTTGCCAATGATACCTCAGACAGTTTTATCTCCAAAATATATAAAGAACATACACAACTCAACACCAAGAAGACAAACAATCCAATTAAAAAATGGGCAAAGGAACTGACCAATCACATCTTCAGGGAGGACATACAGAGGGTCAAAGGCATATGAAAGGATGCTCAACATCACTAGCCATCAGAGAGATGCAAATAAAAACCTCACACCAGCCAGAATGGCCATCATTAACAAATTAACAAACAATAAGCACTGACAAGGATTTGGAGAAAAGGGAACCCTAGTGCATGATGGGAATGCAGACTGGTGCAGCCACTATGGAAAACAGTATGGAATTTCCTCAACAAACTAAACATGGAATTGCCTTTTGATCCAGTGATTGCATTGCTAGGTTTATACCCAAAGAATCCTGAAACACAAATTCAGAAGAACATATGCACCCCTATCTTCATAGAAGTGCTATTTACAGTAGCTAAGTTCTAAAAACTGCCTAAGTGCCCATCTGTAGATGAGTGGATCAATAAACTATGGTATATTTATACAATACAGAGAAGGAAAACTCTGACTCCAAAAAACCTCCGCTGCCTTGCGGCATACCTCTTCAGGGGAAAGGCTAAGGGAGTAAACCCCGACAGAAAATCCGGAGCCGGAGTCCCTAAGGCGGTTTGACGTTGTAGTCATCACCGGCAACTCCTGCGGCGCACCTGAAGCCAAGCTGTATTGACTCCGTCTTTCCCTTGGACCCTTCAGCTGTGAAGAGGGGGGGGGGTCTGCTGCATGGGCAACAGCAGACCCTCCATATCACCCTGCCCAGGCTCTGTAGCTTCAGCTTCACTGGAGAGGACACTCCAGCGTCATCGCAAGATGTCGATTCAACACGGGAGGAGACAGATACCGTGTCACTCCCGAGTCGGACTGCACAGCCATTCTCGGCGATGCAGATAGACTCTTAAGAAGCTACACCATCGTCTCTCAAGACGGACGGCTGCCGATGATTTATACAATAGAACACTATGCAGCAGAAAGAAAGAAAGAACACCTACATTTGTGACAACATGGATGGAACTGTAGAGTATTATGCTTAGTGAAGTAAGTCAGGCAATGAAAGACAAATACCATATGGTATCACCTAATATAGGAAATTAATGAACAAAACAAACCAATGAGCAAAATAGAACCAGAGGCAAGTAAAGAAGGAAATGACTGACAGTGACTGGGTGGATGGGGGGAGGGAGGAGAAGGGGGAGGGTCTAGTCAAGGAACTAGTATGAATGGTTCATGGGCATGGACAATAAGGTGGAGATTGTGGGAGAGGGGGTTGTGGGCAAGGTAGCGGAGAACAATGGGAGAAAAATGGGACAACAGTAATAGAAAAACAATAAAAAAATAAAATAAAGGGAAGATAAATCTTGAAAAGAACTTTAGTTTCTTCATCTAGAAAATGAATTCTATTTTTCAATAATACTGTACATAATTTTTCTGTGACCTAATATCAGCCTTAGCTTATCCTTTGGAAAAGTCATTTTTACTGCCCAACATAACTTCTACAATCTATTCCCAAATATCTCTCCACAACTTGGCTTTTATATTTCTTGAAGTTTCCATTGATACTTAAAAGAAAGAAATGTATATTTTGAGTCAGATAGACCCAAATTTCAAACCTACTAGCAGGTTGCTTTAGTATATTTGAAACTCCATTTCCTTTTTGTAAAATGGAGTGGTATTACTTTCTTGCGTGAGATTTAAGAATTAAATATGTAAAACACTTTTGAGTACAGGTGTTTGAGTAACTTCGAATAGTCCTTATTTAAATGCTGAAATATATAATTAAATTAAGGTAATATCTATAAAATAGATGTATGTAGTGCCCACTTTATTAGAAGTATATTTTAAACATTGAGTTTTATGAGAAGAGCAATTTTATTTAGTATTTCGTTTACTGACAGCTCCAAAGCTTTTATATTTATTTCATTCAACTCTTTGGGAATATAACCTGCTTCCAAATTTTCAAACATCATTTTTAAGTAAGTTGCCATGACAGCAGCATGCTGTTTTACACTTCAATTGTTTTTTAATTAATAGAATTTATTTTTTAGAGCCATTTTAGTTTTCAGAAAAAATTGAGCTGAAAATACAGAGATCTCATATAGTCTTATACCCTAGTTTCTTCAATATCATCTCTACCATTAATATGCTATATGTGTTACAACTGATAAGCCAATATTGATACATTACTGCTAACTAAAGTCCATAGTTAACTTAGAATTCATTCTTTTACATTCCCAACAACAATGAATGAAAGTCCATTTGCTACACATCCTTGCCAGCATTTGGTATTGTCATTGTTCTGGATTTTAGCTATCGATAAGTTTATAGTGTTATATCATTGTTATTTTAATTTGAAATTCCCTAATGACATAAAATGTTGAGCATTTTTTATGTGCTTGCCATCTGTACATCTTTGGTATTCATATTCTTTGCTCACTTAAAAGTGGGTTATTTTCTTATTGTTGAGTTTTAGAGTTCTTTGTAAAATATAGGTAGCAGTCCTTTATCAGATATACACTATTCAAAGATTTTCTCTCAGTTTATGGCTTATCTTTTCTTTTTCTTAAAGGTGTTTATTGCAGAGCTAAAGTTTTAATTTTAATGAAGTTCAAGTTACAAGTTTTTCTTTCTTGTATTGTGTTTTTGGTGCTATATCTTTTTTTTTTTTTTAACATTGTCATGATGACCACACCATTTTTATTTTTATTTAGTTTTATCTATTTGTCTTTAGAGAGAGGGGAAAGGAGGAAGAGAGGGAGAGAAACATCAATGTGCAGTTGCCTCTCACACGCCCCCAACTGGGGATCTGGCATGCAACCTAGGCATGTGCCCTGACTGGGGGAATTGAACCATCGACACTTGGTTCACAGGCCAGTGCTCAATCCACTGAGCCACAGCAGCCAGGGCTTTTGGTGCTATATCTTAAATGACATCACCAAACCCAAGATCACCTAAATTTCATTATTCTATGTTATCTTCTAGAATTTTCCTAGTTTTCACTCATCAGCATGATTTTACAAGCCCGTTTTTCTGTATGAACCTAAATGGTTGATTATATTTTTATGGTAGACATCTATAGCAGAAATATTGCTGACTGATGCAGAAACTACAGTTCAATTAAGACATGAATGTATAAAGTGGGGACAAAGTCACTCTTCCAAACACATTCTTTTTCAAAATTGTTTTTACTAGCCTAGGTCCATAGCATTTTCATAACAATTAGAATTATTGAGGGTCATCTTAGAGGCTGGACACCACAAAACTGAATGATAAATTCAGTGTAAAAGAGTAGTTTGGTAGACATTTGTTTCTTCTTCTCCTCTTTCTCCTTCTCCTCTTCTTCCTCTGCCTCCTCCTTCTTTTCCTTCTTTTTCTTAACGCACAGACATTGTTATAACTATCAGTGATGCATTACCCACAAACCTAAGAGCACATGTGCATCCACACCCAGTCACAGAAATGGATTAAAAGACAAACAGACCTATTCACTTGCAGTTTATCATATAAAATTTTTCCATGTGCAAAATGATTAAACAGATAATTATTGGAAGCCTAAAAACTTTACACCTAAGCAACTATCACTTACTCTTTTACTAAAAACTAAGTGTGTGAACCATTATTAAATTAATAATTATTTTTTTTTCTTAATCGTACTATTTTCTTTGCTTGGTTTGTTAATAGCTTCTAAACATTATAAAATAGTTTAATATTTATTTTAATAAAATAACAAATATCCATCATTTGAGCAAGTTTTTTTTCTGATAATTTTGTAACTTAATAATAATTAAACAAATAATAAATAAATAAATAAATAATTAAGTGAAGTCTCTGTATAGAAACTTTCAGACATATGTGTTTTTGAATGGTGCATAGTGAAATGGTCTCTTCAGGTATTTTTCAAAGAGTGATACATGACTCAGCAGCATCAGAATTCCTTGTAAAGTTTACAAGAAATGTGGATCCTTGGGCCCCACCCAAATCCTATTGACTCAGAATTTCAGGGGTTGGGTTTGGAATCTCCATTTCAGCAAGGTCTCAGGTAATCCTTATGCATATCAGAGTAGTCAAACTACTGGTTTTTGCGTTACTTTCCAAATTTAGCAAAACCCTATTCCTCCTCTTTGCTCTAAGCCATTGCCCTTTGAGGACAAGATTTCCTGGCTTGGACTTGGCCTTCATCTTCCTGTGTAGCCATAACATGCAATCACAGGGGAGAGAGGGTGGGACTCCCTCCTGGGTATAATGGCAAGCTTGTGTGTCTGTTTGAGCCCTTGACGGCTGCCTTATTTTCCGTGGGAGGAGAAGAATCTGAAAGCTAGGACTCTGCCGCAAGCCTAACAAGTCAATGCAAGCCTCAAGTACCATGTGTTCTTTTGAAATGCTCTTAAGTTTTTAGTGTTTTCGATTTTCCCTTAGTGAAAATAATAAAGTGTCTTTGAATAAACAGTTTCCTCTGTCTCAGAAAGTTGTATGTTTATCTCAGGGTGACCAGTCAATGAATTCCAAAAGATTTATCATTTTTTAATGTTTTTATTCTTTTTACTTTTAAAGGCCAATCAAAGTCTAAATTCTAAAGGATTTGGAAATGTCAACTTGTAATACAAACTGGATTGGCCCTGGGGCCTGAGATCAGAACCATAACTCACTATGTTTACAAATTATATCATTTGGTCTAGTGTGCTAACAGTAAACTCACCAATAATTATAGTAGAGAATGAATTACAGTCAGCCTTTTTCCTTTTTTTCCCCCTGGTGTCTGAACTGTTATGACATATGGATTCTTCATCAGCCCTCAAATCACACAGAGGACTTCCCTACAACTAGTTTTGAAATCAATAGGCAGCTAGGATTTTGGGTGAAATATGGAATTACTATAGACTTTTTAAAAGGGAGAATGAATGATATCGCTAAATGAATCCCCTGCAAACCTAGGCATATGTACACACATCTGTGATCTCTAATAGAAAAAACAAATTACATTTTCTTAGGTAGCTTGTGCATTTAAAAAGTTACTCTTCTTGTTCATCTGTTTTTCTTTTGCTGTCCTTCTCAACCAATTCTCTCCCTTTGTGTTTATAAAGGCACAATTAGGGACAGAATGGTGATACGTTGTTTTTCTCTCAAGTTTCTTTTTTTCTCCTCTTTCTCTACTTCTACCTCTTAAAAAAATATGTCCCTCTTCTTTCCCAATAATTTGGCTTCCAAAGTGATGATATTTTTTTTTTGATTTGGTCTACACAAGATGTTCTCACTTTAGGATTGTGCAAACAAGAGGAAGGTAAGGAGTTTGTGGAATTTCTGGGCTGGTTGCTCCCCATTGCCAAGCTGCACAGTCTAGGGAATGCATAAATCCTGAACTGTCCAACATCGACATCAAATTTAGAGTCAATTTTTGACTACTTGAACATAGTAAAGAAACACCCATTATCTTACTAATTGCCCAGAATATGTAGTAGATTTATTTTTAGAACGTTGCATTGTCTCTGCATTATATTGATATAGATCAGGTATATATACAAGTATCTTCATTTTTGAAGGAGTTAATAGAAGTGTCAAAAATAAAGGACAAAGAAGACTAGTGGTAAATTAGAGGCTATATTGTATTCTGATGAATATATTAGTTGACATGTTAGGAAGTACTGGTGCTTGTGTGTGTGTGTTCATCTGTAATGCATGTATTTTTATGCCAAAACATTCTTGAGAACTATGAGCCTCCATTTTTCTGGGTAGTTTCCATTGATCTATAACTGACATTCTGGGCAAGGTCCTGGTAGAAACTGCAAGTCTGGTAGAAAAAGAGGCCAACAGGATAGGGGAATAAAAATATGAGCATTAGAAGGAAATATTATACATATTAAGATAAAAATGATGACACATTGTTAAAAAGTTCTTGGATAATAATATGTTTTTGAACTCTTTTATGTAATAATCAATAGTGAGAAAGCAAGAAAACAAGTTATTACAAGGAAAAAAATTATCTTCCTCCTATTCCAAAATGCTGTGGACTAACTCATCGATTGGCAAGATCAGGCAGAACCATCCAGGAAAAGTCAATAGTGAGGGCAGCTCTTATCAGAACCTAGCAAGTCAGTTTTCCCAGAGTTTCATCTGTCTCTACCCCACTGCTAACACTAAATAAAATCTTTGCAGGGACCCAGGGAAGCAGCCTAATGGGTATAGAACAGCTCTCCTTCCCAGGTGTTGCTTCGGGTCTAAAATTTACAGTCAGTCCCTGTGCACCCAACATTTGCCAAAGCCAAGGACTCTGTTCTCTCCTTCTGTGCACACATTTTATAATCTATTTTTATTTTCAGGGACTAATAGAGCGTTCATTATAATTTAATATAGTGTATAAAAATTATGATTTTTATCCCAAAACACTTTCTAAAAGTATGATAATATACTTCATCATATTTTATTGTGTCATTTATTTATGTGATGGGTAATGCTGATGTGTGTTTTTAAAATAATTTATCTCCAGGTTACACACTGTTGAATTTTTGTTCTCAGATCAATAACATTTCTTATTTTATTATCAGCTTGGTTTTTTAAAATACCACAAATCTCCCAGAATTCAATATTGCTCTATTAGTTTGGCTTCCTTTTTATCTATAGAAATAAAAAATGAGATAACAATGCCCTATCAGTACATTATATTAATATGCTGTTATTCTTCAGAGCTATTCTAATAAAAATATGGAAAGAGCTCCAGGTTTCTTTGAAAAAAATCAATGAAAATATCAAGACAAGGTATAATGTCAAGTGAGTTCAATAATCAGAACACAGCTAATGGCTAAAAAAATCATGAGGTGGCAAAAATGAAGTTTTATATCTTGTTCAGGTTACTAAACAAAGGGCTGACTGATCTCCAACCAAAGTGAAAATAATCTAGAATTTATTGTACACCCTATCAGGTTTTCTGAAAGGTCATGTGATTAATATTTAGCATTAACTCTACTCTTCACCTTAACCTTAAAACACTAAAAATATTTTTGCAGCCTACTTTAGTTGAAGTCCATAGTGATTGTGAATACAAATCAAAAGAAAACTATAAAGCACCCTGAGAGAGAAAGCTCTTTCGTTACACTGGGGACATCAAAAAAGATAAAAACGTTGAGAAAACAGCTGGACGTTGAGGTGAAGACAAATGGAAGCTGTGGGGTGGTCATATTATCTGATAAAGATAAAGGCAAATCAGTTCCAGAATTCTTAAATAGGAATCATCAGAGACCCAGAGCTGGACTGCTCTCGGGACAAAGAGAGGCCTGAGTAATGATTTTATTAAATCACGTCAGGTGTGTTGGCAGATTTGGCTTCACAAATAAGAGAAGAAGATGCTTATACTAGAGAATATAGATATCAAAGAATATATGTTTCCTAGTCTGCTTATCATGATGATTCAAACTCCATCTGTATTGATCTCTCTACGATATGCTGAGTTGCTGCATATAGTAAGGGGCTGGAGAGTACAGAGGGAACAAGACATGTAAAAGGATGATTTAAAAATCAATGAAATATTTAAAGCACCTACCACTTCATCATATTTTTGTTGGAGGAGGGGAGGCGTATAAGGTTGAAATTTTTATCAAATAAATATTTACTGCATATCCAGTATGCAACATGCATTCTGTTAACAGAAAGATCAAATGATAAAACACTAACAATTCCAGCCCTTCATAAGCTTTAATTTTTATAGTGCTTCCCTAACTTTTACATTAAAGAGACAATCTACAGAGTATAAAATTCCCTGTGGTCACTATTATCTTAAATATTAACATAAATGCCTCACTTCCTGCCCTGACTCAGTAACACCTCCCACACACATACACTTTGTGTCTGAACCTCTTTACGCCTTTCACCAAGGTTTCTTTCAAGACCTGAATCTGTCTTTATTATTGAAGGAGAGAGAGGGTTGAATGGAAATGGATGAAGAACACTACAAGTTCTCCCTTTCAGAATCTTTTCCCTAAAGGACTGCTCTTTCTTAGCCCTTCTGCACCTGTTTTCTTTCGTTTGTTTTTTAGACTTTTTTAAAGAGCAGTTTTAGATTTAAAACAACATTGAGAGGGAAGTACAGAAATTTCCCATAAACTCCATCCCCACCCATCTTCATACATGCATAGCCTCCCCCATTATCAACATCACTCGACCAAATGGTGCTTTCTTTTATTTTCCCCAAGGATGAAACTCCATTGACACATCGTAATCATGCAAAGTACATAGTTTACCTAAGGGTTCACTCTTGATGCTGTGCTTTCTACAAGTTTGGGCAAATGCATAATGACATATAGCCATCATTATAGCATCATACCGAATATTTTAACTGCCATAAAAATCTCCCGTGCTCTACCTGTTCTTCTGTCCCTGTCCCCCAAACTCCTGGAAATCGCTGATCTTTTTATCGTCTCCATAGTTTTGCCTTTTTCACAGTTCACATAATTGGAATCATGGTGTGCAGGCTTTTCAGATTAGCTTCTTTCACTTAGTAATCTGCATTTAAGTTATTTCTGTGTCTTTTCATGGCTTGATAACTCACTTCTTTTAGTACTGAATAATATTCCATTGTCGGGATGTAGCACAGTTATCCATTCACCTTGAAGGACATCTTGCTTGTGTTCAATTTTTTTTTACTTGTTTTTTAATTGCAGTTGACATTCAATGTTATGTTAGTTTCAGGTGTACTCAGTAGTGATTATATATTTATATACCTTACAAAATGATCACCCCAGTAAGTCTAATACCTACCTGACACCATACATAAGTATTACAATATTATTGACTATATTCCCTATGCTGTACTTACATCCCCATTTTGTGAGTATTTTTATAACTGGCAATCTGTACTTCTTAATCCCATTCACCTTTTTTTCACCCACCCCCTCAACCCTCTTCCATCTGGTGATCTTCAATTTATTTTCTGCATCTATGAGTTTGTTTCTGTTCTTATTTTGTTTTTGTTTTTTTAGATTCCACATATAGGTGAAATTATATGGTAATTATGAATAAAGCTGCTTATAAACATCCTTGTGCAGGTTTTGGGGCAGACATAAGTTTGTAACTCCTTTGGGAAAACACCAAAGTGTGATTGCTAGGTCGTACGGTAAGACTATGTGTGGTTCTGTACAAAAATGCCATACTCTCTTTCAAAGTGCTTATAGCATTTTTCATTCCCACCAGAAAAGTATGGGAATCCTAGTTGTCCCACCTCCTCAGCAGCATTTGATGTTGTCAGTGTTCTGGATTTGGGTCATTCTAATTAGCATCTGGCTGTATCTCACTGTTTTAACTGGCTCTATTTTTATATGGACAGGGGCATCCACTGCTTTCAATGTGGAAGAAGCTTCACAAAAGAGAATGTGTTCTGAATCAGTCAATATTCTCAGCATTTAGAAAATAGAATTGGTATCGTGCCTCCCTACTGCAACACACACACTGTACCACCTAGGCAACAATTTTGCTGACAGCTGCTTGAAGTTCCAGAGGAGGGACAGCCTAATGTAATGACAGCAGCCAACAGCAGGTTACTGTTGTCCCATATAGAAAGTAGAAAATTATGTGCCTTATTGAATATAACACCTGAAGTGTTGATTTCAGGGTCTAAATATGGCTAATTGATCAGCAATTGTTTCATAAGTAATCATGCTATTTTTTCTTATTCTCTTTGTTTAGTCCTCATAAACTCTATCATGGAGAGGATGACTCATAAATGCAAGTAACCAAAGAGCCATGGGCATCTGGGACAATAAAAGTGCCTTGTAAATTGTAAAGTGGTACCGAAGTATTAGCATGATTATTAAATTCAGAATGAGACAGAGAAACAGAAAATTTTTACTCCATAGAGGGGAGACATAACCACTTCAGAGCCAAAGCAAGAAAAACTCACATATGTAATCATTCTTTTCTAAGTAATAGAACACAGTGTCGAAGACATAATCAATTCCATTAAAATAAAATAAAATAAAAACAAGTAAAAAGCAATCTCTATGTGCCAACATCGTTAAGGTCAAGGTGAACAGAGCTCTGCCCTCCAGGTGATAGTTCTGAGTCATTCTTTAACCTCCACAAGAAAAACACTTGGCTCCTCTGTCTGGGCTAGTCTCCATCCCTTATGTTCAAGTCCTTAAACCCAATTAAAATTAAGGTTTATATGAGAAAAATGAAACTGCTCTGACTGTTAGCAGTAAGTTAAATTGAACGGGAAGGGAGAGTCTGACCGAGTCAGGTAACTGAGGAGTGAAGGCATGAAAGGACCACACCAGTGCCAATGCTGCACCCTTCCATGAAGAAGGGCCAAAGTGAAAAATAGAAACATGTGACCGTTCTGGACAATTTTTCTTGAATCACTTCAGGACATCTATGTGTATGGAAAGCACAGGGTAGGGTAAGGTAGGTTTACAGTTGTTTATATAGAAAAATAATACAACAATTAATAAATAATCATGTAAGAATAAACTCTGTGTTTCACATACAACTGTAAAGCTACTTTTGCCCCACCCTGTGTGTGCAGGCTTATATAAGGATGTGCACAGGGATGTCTGTGGCATTACAAATTCTGGGGAAAATGTCAAGACTTAAAAGGCACAGAGGTACAGAGAGGATAGGACAGTTGGGTATAAAAAGAACACACCATTAAGAAAATAAGCCTGGAAAAAGTAGACACATGATATTTTATATTTTCATTTTATTTTTTGTAAATGTGAATGAGCAATGTGTTTGAGGAAATTGGAAAATTTGGTCAATGAATGTTAACATTTATAAAGTTTCTTGGTCCCTTAAGCTTTTCTTCGAGAACTTACATAAGTCCATGTGTCAAATATTTTGGCAAACTTACTTGGTTCTTTTCCAGGTTTCAATACTGCAGCTGGTGAGTTTTTCTACAAAATCCCTGTGGTAAAAACTGCCAGCTGCTATGGAGATCACCCCTTCCTAGCGAATAGTTGCTGCTGGGACACAGCTGTCCCTCCAGTGTCGACATGTCCAAGTCTCACCCCTCACATTTAAGTTAGGCCAAGTGACTGAGTTCTGCCCAATGAATTATGGGCAGACTCGATGACTGCAACTTAAGAAGCCTCACCACCTAAAACAAAGCCACATGCACAATCCTCTACTCTCTTCCTTCATGCCAGTTAGACATTGTCTCCCAGGAAAACCTATCAAACTATGTGTTGAAGGTTCCCTCTGTTCATGATTAGAGGTTGGGTTGGACTTTCTCTGTTTAAAATCACTTGGGGCCTGAATATATTGTAATAGGGATTTGTGTCTTTTCTTACACAATCAGGCATCCATTTTGTTCACAATGGAATTCTCTTCTAATACTTTTATGTTTTGAGATGTTGGGAAGAAAATCTTTAGTGTGTAAAGAGCTCACACATTGCATCTTTGTGTGCTAAGAGACCTGTAAATAGCACCTAGTTAATTGTATGTGACTGGTCTCAGATTCCTTAACAGAGCAGGTTCCTGACAGCTTTTAAAAGATAATCCTGGCAGACTTGGCAATCATGGGAGAAGACTGGCAATTCATCAACAGAGAATTGACATTTCTCTTCAAGAAGAGCCTGAGTACACCTGTTGTTCTATAAAGGTCATTCACAGAAAGTAGTGAAAGTAGTGATGGCCAATTTTAATGGGATTCTAAAACACACAAATGAAGCAAGGAAGAGGGTTTTTTGTTGGCTTGTTTTTGGATTTTTTTAGCTTGTCCTTTTTTTTTTTTTTTTTCTCCTAAACTTTAGAGAAGTTACAGAGCAAGGACAGAAGCTTATAATTGTTATCAAATACTCTGAAAACTATGGGATACAAGTAACAGCAGGAACAGCATGGCTGGAAAAAAAAACAACAAAAAAACCTTTTACTCAAATAAGTATCTATAGCAAAAAGAAAAACCAACAACAAGTAGTTCTACCAGCCATGACCAGTTTTCCAATCATGAATCTTGAGACATATTTAACAGAAGGTATCTAAATGATTAACTTCATAGTAAATCAATGGTAATGTTCAGTCACATAGAATAAACTTAAACTGAGGGACAGAGAAAATGCTCGAATCAAGAAGTAATTGCAGAAGCCACTGCTGTGCTTCTATTTTTGCAGGATAATTAAACCGATTTAGGGAAATGATGGGATTAAGAGATAGAAATTGAGAGGTCATCTAATCTGCTAGTTTTTCAAAAGCTGATCCTCTGATTTGTGCTGGTCCCAGATAGTGTTTTCACAGTTAATGGCCAAATGAAATAAATTAGAAAAATAGATGAGTTTCTTAATAAAGTATTCAACATAAATTGCTCTTCATCCTACAATTATGTTCTTTCTAATTTTATGCTAAAATATTCTTTTTCTAACAAAATTTCAGCTATAATATTTTTACTAATTGTTGGTTTAGTGTTTTAGTAACTTTGACCAAAAGAAAAAAGTAACCTTTCATTCCTTTTTTTGAATTGCACTGGTTACTGAAATTCTAGAAGCCATTCACCTAATTCATAACCTGCATTCAAGAAAGACTAAAATCTAAAACAGAATCCTACATCATATTTTTTCAGAAATCAAGAAAATGTTATAACATCCCTGGATAATACTTGTCTGCTAAGGATATTTTACCATTAGAAATACTTTTATACTTTTAATATTAATCCCTCAAAAGAAGGTTAAAGTACAGTTTTTTTCCCTGCCCAGTATCATAGAAATTTAGAACTGAATAAGACATTTCAAAACATCTAGTTGAACTACTTTCTTTGATGTAGAGATGGAAATTGTCACATCTAACAGGGGAAACTGGATCTGTGATATATGGTTGGATAATTGTACAAACAGGTCCTTTTAAGCTTCATCCACACGCTCTCCTATATACCATATGGGCTTGTTCCTTAAATAGCAGATCCCTCTTGCCAGGCAAAACCTTTTACAATTTTGGCAAGCTGTGATTTAATCTGAGTTTTACTTCAACCATTTCTTTATTATAAAAATAATAATGCTTAATAGAAATTGCATGTCTTTGCATATTAAATTAATTGTATACTCCTATATATAGCTTTCATATGGGAAATGCTTGCCAACTGGGAGATCAGGGTACCAACGCGGGGTGCCAGAGTTGGGATAGTTGGGCTTGCTCCAAGTGTAGAGAAAGGAGGAGAGAAAAATGGAAATATTTTTTTCTTAAAATAGCTTAGAGTTTGGAACGCATCAACCTCTATTTACAACTGGTACGCAAAGTAGAGCAAGATATGGAGAAAATAATTGTGTATAATTCCTAAACAAACTGAACTCTTGCACATTTCATATGATGACAGTGTTCCAAGATTTTGCAGGCAATTCAGTTCTTCTAAATTACGATCCAACTCAGATCTGTGTCACTGACAGTTTTGAATCTTTCAAGACCGGCATTTTTACTCGAGATTTCTGGAAGCCTATTTTCTTATGACTCTATATGTATAGACACAGAACTGTTAGAGAAATAGTCACCTAACACAGTTGATGTTTACAAATTAGAGAAGAGGCCTAAGTGGAAAATATGCAGTGGGAGACATAAAAGTGGCACAGGAAATGAGGTGGGAATTTGCCACTGAAATGTCAGCCCCATGAATTCCTAGCCCAGAAACCAGAGAGAATGAACACTTCTCCCCTCCATCGCCCAGCCCTGAGGGCAGAAAGGAGACCTGGGAAGAAGAATGAGCATATTTCATGTGGATGCCAATGCTCTGCTTTGTCTCCTTTGGAAACTGGTGCACAGGATTCTGGTAAATCACCATTTGACACTTCTGACATTTATTAAACTGACCTCAGTAGAACACTGTCTTAGCATGAAGCAAGTGCTATGTCAATGAAAGCTTTTATCATGCTATAATTTACATGTATACGTGTCTGTAAGTATATAACAAATACACGTATATATTCATTCCTGTAAATCATATGTATGACTATATATTTAACTGAATAAATCTTCATTCTTTTTCCCTATCTCATCATATATACACAGACGTAGATGTGTTAGGGATGAGGTACAACCCTTGGCATATCCACTTCTGCCCCAATTATTTCCACTTCCTGGCAACAAAGGCTCTAGCTGTGCTCCCTCAGTCCCATCTCATCATGGTCCACATCTTCCTCTGGGTACTCACTGCCTATACAATGCTTCCTGATGTGTAAAATTTAACCCATTCCTCGCACCTAGCCTACCAAGTTCAAAACTTCTAGTTCTGTCTGAAACTGCTCACTTTTCCGACTCACTCCCTTATCAGAGTTGAGATTTTCTTTTTTCCACAATATTTGACACATTTTTCTGTTCACAGCAGCTATGTTCTTCAGAAGATAAGACTTAACATTTTTTTACCCTTTTAATCATTTACATTAAGAAAAGTACGAGATTTGCACAAATAAGTATGTGTGTATTATTATTATCCACAGAATGTTGTTGACATTTGGATTTTTAATTGATACACATTTCTCTATAAGATCTTAGCTAAGATTTAAATGGGAATTGTGTGGAAGCAAAATTATATGGAAACTGAAATAATGATGCGCAGCTTTGATACTGTATTTTTTGATTTGGAACTGAAAAAATCTGCTCTAAGCTGACTCATTTGTCAAGCAAGGTAAAAGAAACTGAGTATGTTTTTCTCATTTGTTTTGTTTAACATATAGTCTTTTTGTGGACAAATACATTTTGATATAATGGGAAGATGGTTAGTATTGTTTCAAGTCCTAGTTCAATTCCTCCTATGTAGCCAACCAGCAATGCTTAGCAAATAACTAATTGTAGGAAGTTTGAAAGGCATGTTTTCCATAGTGAAATTCATTACATTTAAGAGAAAAAAATGTACCAGTTGCCAAAATTAATTTATAAAGAAGTAAATATTATGCAGGCACACATATCATCTCTTAATATGTAGAAATGAGCATCTGTTATAATATTTAATGCTTCTGTTTACAATAGACTGGTTGGTTGAAAGCTATGATTTTATAGCATTGACATCACTGGGATATTCACTGAATTGGGGGAAGTTGTGGTGGGCATGGTGGGCATGTTCTCTGGCATTTGAAACTACTTTATAAGAAATGAACCAGTATTCTTGATATCTGTCAATGGGCTAAGGGAATTCTGTTGCTATTCGGAAATGTTTTAAGCAAAGACAAGAGCACATGCATTCATGGCTCAGCATACTCCAGCAGGCGGTATTTGTGGATAAGATGGCTGATTACTTGGAGTAATGTGATAAGCTCCACAAAATCCTTTGCCAATTTCTCCTCTCTTGGCTTGTTATTTCACTGAAAAAGGCACCAACCAAGTGCCAGCCGGTGGAGTAAGGCAATGCAACATAGTGGTTAAAAACCTGAACTCTGGAGCTGGATTACTGAGTACAGGTTTTAGCTCCAGTATCTACCAGCTGTGTGACTTTGATTATGTGGCTAACCTCTCTGAGCTTTAATTTTCTTTTTATAATGAAGAAAATACAGTAGTCCCTCTCTATATTGCGGTTCACTTTTCTCAGCCTCACTGTATCATGGGATTTTTCAAAATATTATATTTAATTATTTATCATGGATTTTTCACTAGATCGTGGGATTTTGAGGTACTGTATATGTATGTTGTTAAAGTTACGTAGATAAGGAGTGTAGAATATGTTTAAGAACAAAGGAGTGTTTATAAAAGTGTGGAAAAGGTTAATAAGGGAATGGGAAATGTTAATAAGGGACTGGGAATGATTTATAAGTGTGTGGGAAGGGTTTATAAAGCCTTAAAATATATATAAATACTAAAATAAATGTAAGGTTCCTACTTCGCGGATTTTCACCTATCACGGTGGTGGGGGGTGGGGGTAGGGTCTAGAACGTAATACCCGTGATAAATGAGGGAATACAATGATAGTACCTGATTATTGTTGTAGATTTAAAAATTTCATTATATAAAAAGATGTTAGAATATTACCATTCACATACTATGTGCCTTGTCGTTACTTTTACTTAACATTTTTCTGGAGATAGAAAACACTAAGCTAAAAATCAGAAATTAGTAACTGTATGAAACTAATATAATATTATATGTCACATATAATTAAAAATAAATTAGAAAGAGAAAATAGTAACTATACTGTGTTTGTAGTAGTCTAGTGGTTAGAAAAGCATCCATGAAATTATCACCACCATCAAGATAAAAACGTTTGATCACACCAAGGATTTTTTGCTTCTTTACTGTTTATTTCTTCCTCCACCCTATCGTCAGACAACCACTGATCTTCTTTCTGTCCCTAGTTTATATTTTCTAGAATATTCTAAAATGGAATTACCATAGTGTATGCTTTCTTTTTGTCATTTATAAATGTCAATTATATCAATATGGTTGAATATATTGTTCAAATTTATTGTATCTTTGCTAATATTTTTTTTTCAGTGTCCTACTAATTGCTGGGAAAGAGTTGTAAAAATTGCTCCTATAATTGGAGACTTGTCTGTTTCCCCCTATAATTTTGTCAAATTTTGCTTCATGTGTTTTAAGATTGATACAGAAAGATCTGATCAGATCACTGAGGAGGATAGGGAGGGGCTGTAGGAGAAGGTTGCCCTAGGCAATGGTAAATAGCCAAGGAGGGACTGACTGAGAAGCTGACTGGAGTGCATGGAATTATGTGCCAGAGGATTTAAATTTAAAGGAGTGCAGAGACTGGCTCTCTGGCTCCCTTCCTCAAGGCTGCCTGGATGACCATGCTACAGCTGCCTGCAGTTCCCAAAGAACGGAAATTTGGGAGGATTTTGGATGGGAGAAGAAATTCTGGGCACAGCCTAGAATCAGGCTGGCCTGGCAAAGGGTGGCAGGGTTCTTTGGGTGTTTAGAGGGGACGGACTCTGAGGCAGAAGCCTGCCATTCCTCCAAAATCATGTAGTTTTTGTATCTTATGTTATCCTAGTTTGTAAACTAATCCTATAGAAATAAAATAATTAAAAACTAGCAGGGGGAATGATAGGGGAACTCAGGAGCTAAAGGTTTTAGCCTTAATTGATAGGCTTAAGTGACTAATGCATATGGAAAGCTGTTATTCCAGAATCGTGTAGCTTTTGAATAAAGACTCCTTTCCTTTATCACCAAACCGTTGCCTCTGGAATTTTGCCTAGAGGGTGGTGGCAGCCAGTGGGACCCCACTTGCTATTCAGTACAAGACTCTTATGAGGCACACACACATTTATAATTGTTGTTTTCCTTTAATTATTATAAAAATCCTCTGTATCTATAATAAAGTATATTTATCTGATATCAAGATAGTCACTCTGACTTTTCAATGTTTACTGTTTGCATGATATATATCTTTTTCTATCCATTCACTTTCAACCTATCTGTGTCTGTATATTTAAAGTATGTGTGCAGTAGGAAACATCTAATAGAGCCTTGGTTTATTTTCTACTCTGTTGATTTCTGCTGTTTTAATTAGAATTTTTTTGACAATTAACATTTAATATAATTATTGACATTGTTTGCTTTAGATCTACCTTTTTACTATGTTTTTTGTTTCTCTCATCTGTATTTTGTTTCTTTGTTCTCTCTTCATTACTCTGGATTGTTTGAATATTCTTTTGCATTCTATTTTTAAATAATAATGTTTGGCTATATATCTTTCTTTGTAATGGTTGTCCTAGGGGTTAAAATATATATATTTAACCCAATGTCTACATACAGTTAATATTCTACCACCTCCTGTAAATATTTATATATTTAATTTACATTTATTATACTTATTACTTATATTTATCGTTCATGTTGTTATTCCTTTATTCCTGAAGAAACAGTTTCCCTCTGATATTTCCCTTCAGCTTGTACACCTTCCCTTAACATACTTACATAGCAGTAAATATGTTATAAAAATGACATTAAATATAACACAATGCATTATGGAAAATCTGTGATACACACACACACACACACAATAAATTCGTGTTGCAGAAATGAGTGATACCATCATCTTTACTATCCTCATCATCACTAACATTTTTATAAAACATTTATTATGTGCCATCCACTGTTCTAAGCTCTTCATGTGCAGTTTCTTTTTTGGATATCAGAACAAGTCTTTTGTTTACATAGCAAATATGGAAATTGAGGCACAAAACAATTTAATGACTTTCCCAAGTTTATGAAGTTAGTAAGTGGTGGAGCTGGAGCAAAACCCCAGGCTGCCCTGCTCACAGTGCTTTTACCCAATATAAAAAGAAGAGCATATGTCAGTACTTTTTCAGTAAGGAAATACCTGTAAATATTGATTTCATTTAGTAACACATCATTAGGTGCCATTTCGCATTTGTTATCACGTCATTATTTAGTTTTGCAATTTCAACACCCCTACCCCTGCCATCCTAGCTACTGTTCCAAAAGTGGGAACAGGATGTCAGGATTCAATCTTACTTTCAGGCCCTCCTCACTTCATCATTATTATTTTACTCTTCTTTAAAATTTTTAAGTAAAAACAGAACTATCTAGAAAACACATAAAATAAATATGTAACAAGTATTTTTAAAGACAGCTAGGAAAAACTTTTCCAAGACATAACATAGTATAATTTTTTGCCTCTGCCAATAACATTCTCCATTTCTTTTCTGAGTTTGTCCCTAGTTTCTCCCTGATGGCCAGCATGAAGTCCAGGTCAACCAAAGCTTTTCCCTCAATAGCTGGATTCTCTGTATTTTAAAAGTAACTCACCTATAATTTTTGAATTGGCCTTTCCAGTTATTTCATTCTAAGAAAGTCTGTTTCATTCTTTAAACAGATCAAAGAAGGACTCTGTGAGCTTAGAATAATCATGTCCCATCTTTATACATATTCATTGTGTGTCTTACCTTCAAACTGTTTGGTAAAGCCTTGCTTAATGAATGAATGAAGAGAGCCCCTAGCAGTGTTCTTACAAGCACTGATAAATGTTAAACTAAAATTTAAAAAGCTAAAAAGCTACGTATAATATCCTACCTCCATTTTCCTACTCTTCTAACTTTTTACTAAGAAAAACACTTCAATTCTTTTAATTCTAGTCCTCAGCTTTTCCCCTTTCCCTTTAATTTTTAAAAACTTATCTAGATGACAAAATGCTGGTACTTATCCCTTGCATTCTTCCCTAATCGTCTCCTTCTTTTGGCTTTTCTTCGTCAAACATTTCTTTGAAATGATTTGCTCAAAGAATCACTTTTCTTACCCAAACGAAATAAATGTAAACATGGCTGTTGAACAGATATTTAATTTAATGTTACTATATGTAGCGCAAATTTTTGGAAAGCAACACCTTAACAAGAATGGTTAAGCATGGAATACCTAAGTAATGTCAATTCCAGAAGCAAACGTTTTTGGAAAGGGAGAGCACAAATTTGCTTATCATAATGCCTATGGATGTAAAACAATATTAATAAGTAGAATAATGTATGAAGTAATATCTTTCTTAAAATATTATGTCATTAGCACCAAATGAAGAGAAAACAAAGACTTGGGTTCTAAAACCTCCGATGTTCATTATAACAGAAAAAAATTTTAAGTATAAGTCAACTATTACTTGATAATTTACAAGACATACCCAAGGTTTAAGCTGTGTGCTACTCTTTAGGGAGCTTGTTTGCTAACATGTGTGAGTTAGGGATGTTGTATTTTAAATGAACCCCTCCAGGTTCTGTGAAACAATTTCCACTCAGCGCTACATTTCCTTATTAAACTCCCATCAGGTTTGTGGGTGTTTGGACATGAAAGCAACCAATTCTCGACAAGGTTGTGACCCACTGTGGTGGGCTTTGTGAGACAATAAAAAGGCTAAGTCCCCAGCTGCGTACATGTCAACTAGTGAACCTCAAAAGTAGGGTCACTGACCAGAGAGAAAGTCTTAATTTTGTATGGGTTAAACAAAATAGGGCGCACAGGACGGAGAGTGGAGAGATGGTTAAATCGGGAATAAGAAATAGCCTTACAGGTGCGAGGGAGGATGGAAACCAGTGCCTTGCTCGCCTCTTAAATAGAAAAAGGAGAAAGCAATAAGCAACAGAAGATTCTTAATGATCTGAATATGGCCACAGATGCTCGAGGCTGAGCCTATTTCAGGACAATAATGAGCTTTTGGACTGGTGGAGTCATTTATTTGGCTCTACTGCCTGGAGCCCAGGGGCGCTCTTCATTAGGAAGCAGAAACTTTACCTAAGGATTGTTTGTGTTGGTCTTTCTTGCCAATATGAATTGTTCATTAGCCTCTGAGAAAAAACAAAACAAAACATCTCTCTCTCTAGATAAGGTGTTGAAAATAAAACTTGTTGATTGGGGTTGAGGTGAGCAAAAAGATAAAAAGAGTGTTGAGTAGAGATTGTTAAACTCCTTTGATGATAGTTGTGATTCCAAATCACTGCAAGACTAACCTGATTTTATCATTAAGATAACTTGACCCTTTGTTTAGTCTAGTTGTTTGGGTTAACTTGACATAATTGAATAAACCCATAATGTAAGTTATCAACTATTAGTCCCATTGCTTAGTCATTGCACCTATCCACTACCGTCCGTCACCCCAGGATTTTTTTTTTTTCAATATGGAAACACCTAATGGGTGACCAAGAGGATGGAGGGTTCTGGGACTTGGAATCCAAAAGGCTTGGTGAATATACCAGCTGTGTAGGGACTCCTGTTTTACCCTGTGTGATGCTACAGTATAGAGGTCTCTTGCTTTTTGCTGGGGCATATGGGCTTACTAGCATTTTAGGAGTGAGGATTTTCTTTCTTTGTATAACCTTTGTCAGTAATGGTATGGAAGAAAATATTAACACATTTCTTTGTCTCTGCTTTTAGTGAAATTCTCCAGAATGTAATTTGGAAAGTTAAAAATATATGTAGCCTGGAGACTATAATAAGATAATTAAAAAGAAAAAGAAAAAATCTAAATAGACCAAAAATAAGCTTTCTTCCCAGATGGAGGTTTTCAAAGCTTAGGATAAAGAACACAGAAAAAGTTTATATAATGGATTAGTGAAAGGAAGGCTCAGAAATGTATCCTGAGTGATGTGAAGTTTGCCTCCCATGACATGGACGATTCTAATTTGACTAAATTCTGAAAAAGGGTTGAAGCCATTGGATGCTGCAAATCAGAGCTCACTTTGTCCTAGAGGTTTCTTTTATTGAAGGTTAACTGTTATATTGCCTTAATTACCATGAATTTCTCTAGTACGTCTAGCAAATATTCCATTGGTCTTAGCTCTGGGAATATCCATTGCAAGATTGTAAAGTTACTAATGACTGAAAGGGAGCAACGCATTAAGAAATCCCCTTAAAGATTGGATTAGTTCTTGTGAGGGCCCACTGCTCATGATTTCTCAGCAAGTTATGCTGTAGTGATTTAAGTAGAACACACCTTTTCCACAATATATTTGGACATGGAGAGATTCAGACCCTTTCACAGCCCAACATGGCAAATTAACCACCCACCTTTTATAGGTGCCTTTCATTTCTTGACCCCTGATTACTTATCATCCTTCCATTTTTAGCTAGAAAAGCTCTCTCACAACAAATCTGCCAGGACCAAGAATCTCTAACCCTTTAAAATATTTCTAATTTTAATGGTATTTGGAATTACTAAGCAATAAAGAATGCCAACGTGAAAATTTATCATACCCACCAGCTGCGTGGACATATTTTTTCAGGAGCGTCTTCTGCTTTTGGTTTTGATGTTAAAGTATTTCCAGTGCCTTCCTTTGAGTGGAAATTTCCTTATTTCTCTCTGCCCTAGATCCATATAAGTCTTTTCCAATGAATAATATAGCTATTATAACTCTTGGAAAGTGTGAAATATTGTGAATATACCGTAGTACATTGTTTTTTTGTCAATTTTGCTATCCTCTGTCTTTTTTATTTGGCTTAAAAGGAACTAAACTACTAGTGCCTAGCTTTGCAATTAGAAGTGACCATCCACAGAATTAGATTAAAGACATAAGAAAATCATATGCTTTGTTTCCAGAGCAAATGTTTGCCATTTTGTCCACAATTTCCAATGGCTTATAATTAAATAGAATAATCAGTTATCATTTAGCAAAATTGCTTCTATTATTTAACCTTGTAACTGTTTTAAATGTCGTATTTTCTAGACTGTCACTCCTTCTTGATATTGGTAATTTATAAATTTCATCTGGGAATTCCATTATTAAAGACAATATTTAGGTCATTGGAAGGTGTTACAGACTGAAGATTCAAATTGATTTCTTTTCACCAGGGACATTCTCTTGGAACACTTATTTCTCAACTACTTCATATAGTCTCTGGATAATTGCCATCCATCGATTTCCCACTCTGTTTTCAAAAATTGAAAGTTTAGTTATGAATTAATAAGGAATCTCCATAAGAAATGCAGTATTGAGCTAATGACTCCATTCATGCGCACCACTTCAATATTTATCGGTGTAAGGGAATGGAAGGAAGGAATGACATTTATTGCTTAAAAAATTTAGTAAACATGCTTAAGTACCAAAAAATATGAAAATGAAACATATGGACACCTTTTTTTTTCTCTACTCTGAGTCTTTTTAAGTAAGATAAAAATTATGTGTTCCTTAAAAGTTCAGTAAGACTTACCAATGAAATGGTCTGAAACTGATATTTTATTGTCATGTGTATGTGTAGAAAAAGTATATGCAATGTGGGAGGTGGTAATTTACTATAAACTCAATTATTATATAATAAATTATAGCTAATTATGATTTCTTATAAAATTGTACATTTATCTTAGTTTGAAATTTTATTGACTTTATTTTCATAAAATCATCTCAAGAATCTAAATCTCTGTTTATTCATCCTCTTAATTTTTTATTTGAATGAATACATTTTAAATTTTGGAATCTATTTGGTTATTTAAAAAGTTTCCCTGTCCTTTGTATATAGAGTTTTTTATGTATCATTTGTATTTCTCCCTTTATTGGTTTTAACCTTTCAAATGCAAATTATTTAAGAATTTCTTTCATTTTCTCCTATAGTTTGAATTTATCAGAGTTTAAATTTCCCTACCGTGTCTTCTATCTTATGTGTCCTTTCTCTTGTTTATTGCCTCCTGTGCCTTTTGACTTCTTGTAGGAATCTCAGTCCCTTTCTCCTTTGGACTCAAGGCCCAAGTCCTGGCTTCTCCATCCTACACCAGTATCAGAATTTTATTGGTTAAGTCTTCTAGCTAGTGTGACTATCACTTCAAGCATGTCTTTGTAGTTTTTAAAAAGTTATTACTTAAAAATATTACTATACTTAGAAGTAAGAGGTGAAAAGTAAATGAATTGGAAAGAGGATTTGGGGAAGTTTCTATGGTAGGTTAACCTACCATATTAATCTAAAATCAGAGCACGGATTTATAATATTAAAAATTAAGAAGATATTGGAATATGAAAAGACAATAGTATCTCAAGTTAGACTTATTCATTAAAAATTTGAGATATGCACTAAAAATTATCTTCTATTGTACTTGTGATGAAAGTACAATTACCAGAAAAATCATGATGATAGACTAAGTTATTTAAATATATAGTATATACTTAAAGATTTCTTTAGCACTTACATTTGATGAATTTTTCTGTAAATTATAAATGACATTGCTGATAAATGACATATGAGACTCATCTTTTGCATACTTAGATTTCATTTTCATAATTTTTTTTCAGAAAAAACTTTGTTTTTCCTATTTGTGTTCAAGGGTCCCTTCCCTCTTCTTTTTCAAAATATGAGCAGTCAGGGAGACTTCTTTTTCTTGTTTTTGATGTTGATAGGTGATCGATAAATTTTAAAGCCATGACTTTGCCCTAGGGATATTTACAGTTTAGATGAAACAAAGGAAGGTTGGATAAAAGAATGGATCTGGAGAGGTAGGACTCCCAAACCCACAAGACAATAGGGCATTTGTGGGATCAGGCTTACCTTAATAACTCCCCTGAAATCATGTCATATACATGATTCATTCTGAGCAAGAGCCATCTCTGCCACTAATAAAAATCAAACTTAGTACATGTGTCTATGAGAACATGTTACTGGTGAAATTTGAGAATATTGTTGACATGTGTAATAAGCATATTTAAATAATTAAATATATTTGAATTTCTCATTTTTAGACTTGTCGCATCTGCTTTAATTTGTGAGCTTTTTATCGTAAGCTTAAAACATGCTAAAATGTTAGTAAATTTTATTAAAATGTCATTGTACATCAGCTAAGTAATCAAGTATGTAATAAAAATACATGAATATCAAATTAAATGATGCAATCATAGGCCAGAGATTCTTGCATTTTGTTCAGTTGCTTCTGCTTTGGGAAATTGATAAAATATTTCAATAATTTTCCCAGAAAAAAAATTGCATAATATCTAAAGATACAGTGACTCTGAATCCCAAACCAGAGCTCAGGTCATAATCTCTGATTTTAGGACATTCAGTTGTTTACAGCATATAGACAAAACTGATCCTGAACCATCCCAGAAACAGACTGTTAAGTTTTATTTTGAGGTGATGGTATCTTGTTCTTTCTAATGTTTCCATGTTCTCTGAAATCAGATGTGTGAGGTCAGTGAGGCCAGTTTAAATTCTGGGCCCCTAAGCAAACTAAACAAATAAAAAGAGCAGATACCTTCTTTATACAAAACACCGAATTGGAGAGGCACTTTTATTCCCAGGTTTCCTCATCTAAATGTGCCTCACATACATTCTTTTGCTACCTGCTTTAGTCAGAGGACATTTTTTTCCCCCAAAGGTAGAGTCAACGTTCTTATAAGATTTTTTCCTAAATCCCTTTTGCACTATTAGATTCATGCAATTTTAGCTTAAACTAGACCTCATGGACATAAAGTCCTTTATAAAATAAAATTTACATCTATTTCTGGTTATTCTTTTGTGACTGCTTACGTAAACATATCTGTTTCCTTCTCTCTCTGTCCCTCACGTACACACACAAAAGCCCTATTTGGAGTATGCTTATTTTTCAAAGTTAATGGAGTGAGGTGTATATTAGAATTTTTTTTTTTTTTTAAGAAAGAGTGTTTTGGAAGAGTCTCTTGAAAGCTTTTAGCATAATTAAGATAACCCGTGGGTTTTGAGAATTACTATTTTTCTTATGTATATCTTCTTATTGAACCAACTCTTCTGGAACATTGTTGTTGTGAATTAATGTCATTTTGCACCCTTCTAATGCTTTCAGAAGTATGGAATTTTACAAAATTAGAATAACTCATTTCTATGTAGTATATAATTTATATTATCCATTAAAAAGTATCTATTAGATTAAAAGTGATGTTCACTACAATATAAACAAATCACTCGGCTTTTTACAGATGACACTTGTTAAAGCCTTTATCAGAAATTAAAAAAAAGAACTTGAAGTTTCCAAACAAACTTTATTTTACTTAACAAATAATGGAACATTAACATTATTATTCATGAGACTTATTCTTGTAGGATATTCTCATTATAAGATATACTAGATGTCATGAATTTCAATTTAGCAAGGAAAAGCTCTACTTTCTATATAAATATCTTGATACTCATTAGGAATAATTGTTGAAATAATTTCCTAAATTGAAGGATTGTGTTACAGTTAATGAAGCTTGTATTCAACAGTGCATCATTAAGAAAAGGCACATTTTCTCACATAAAGTTTTCTAGGTTGTTAGAAGATGTAGCATTGATCATCCTGCTGTGAATGTGTGCTAAGAAGTGGCTTATTCTATGGCCAGTTCATAAGTGGAGAATTTATATAAATTATATTAGTGCAGATTCTAGAAAACTGTGGACAGTCCTCTTGGAAGATCTCAATAAATCGAGACTGAGCTCAGTCTTTGAATTAGGCCAAGTAACCAGTCTATAATCCACTCTTTTATACACATAAGATATACCTTAATTCTTCCACCGAGCACTTTAGCTTTTACATTTTCCATGAAGTGTGAGTGTGTCTGTGCGTGTCTCATCTTTTATGATCTTTTTTGCACTCATCGCTAACCTTCTCTGCTGAAGAATGAAAGGCCTGACCTCTGCTGTAGTAAGGCTCACAGTCTCCATGTAATTAAACTCCTGGGTCCTGAAAGCGGTTTCCCGCTTACTGCCTCTGTGATCTTGGGCAGAATTCCTACATCCCCTAGGTCTCAGTTACCTCACATGTACAAAATGTAAGGTGACCAAGCAGCCCAGTTTGCCTGGACTGAGGAGTTCCTTAGGTGCAGACCTTTGAATACGAAGACCAGGGAAGCCCCAGGCAAACTGAGATGAGTTGATTGTCCTCAGGAAGAGGCAAATGTTATAGTCAGGAATTTTGGGGGGCAATTATGATATATTTACAAATCTTATAAGTTTTGGTAGCTTGCTTCCATCATGGTGATCAGCAAATGCTACAAATCAGGGCATTTTTTTTTTTTTCTCCCCAGAAGGTCAATTAAGTAGCATGCCACACTACCTACCAAACATGGCTGATGCAATTACTAATTGACATAATGCATGTAAAATGTCTAGTAGAGAGCATGATACAAAGTAAGTGCTAATTCAGTGTCACGAATCAGTCATTTATTATTATCATTATTAATTTTGCATTGGCTTTCAATAAATATATGTTAAACTTAACCGAACTCTGCCACAAGTTGCTTTCTATAAATTATTCAGTGGATTTTTAAAAAATGTATCCAGAAGGTAGAATAAGTATATTTTCTAGGTCTCCAAACTGCCAAACTGGTAGGTTTCTCCTTCTCCCCTTCTTATAAATTCTCTTCCTGTTAACCTAGAAAGATCTATCCTTTCACCTGCTCTACTATGGCTGGTCCTCAGACACCATGTGTTGGTCGGGGGCAGTGACTTTAGCTCCATGAAGAATGATGCATTGGTGCTGTGCAGGGAGCACAGTAACTTGAATTATGCTAATTAGGTCTACTGGGAGAAGATACAAAGAAGATGGTCTTTATGTTGTGCCTGAGGCCACCTCCACCACGTGGCTTACCCTGCCCACTACCCAAACCTTCCCCATATTTCTCTGAACTCCAGGACTGCTAGACATTCCTCTGTTTAGTCTTTGAGGTGCAGCATTTTAGACACCTCTTTAAATGCAAATCCATTACTTAGGAAAGGGAACACATTAGGTTATCAACACAGTGCTAATTAGTTTATCGAATTAGCTCTAACAAGAATCTTTGCTTTAGGAAAATTGACTCAAGAAGGTTGTGAATGGAAAGTTCTGAAGTTTGGGAGGCTACAAGAGAGGATTGGAGTGGGTGGGGGAAGGTAAAAGGCCCATAGTAGGCAGCCTGGTGAGTACTAGTTTCTTTGATGAAAGAATAAATATGAAAGAAAGAAGAGGGCAACTGTAATGAGGCGAAGGGAAAGAAAGGCAAACATAAGTCTTTGATATTTAATTCTTTAGAACTAAGAGGAATTTTAGAAGGAAGTTGGAGTCAATACAGGTAAAATGATATTAAACCCTTCACAGTTTGGTTGGGGCCAACCTGGATCTTCAAGCATAAAAATGCATGCCTAAGAGGAAGGATGTCTAAACAATTCCATCTCCAGTTCATTAGGAAATCTAAGGTACAAAAAAATGAAGACACTTTACCTGGACCAAGGCAAGGTGAAATCATCCAAATTGCAATGTATTAGATCACCGCCTAAGGGTTTTGTCCTCTCTCTGGCTCACTGAGCAGAAGCCACAGGAACTCCCTTCTCAGGAGGAATAGTTCAATCTCTTAGGGTGGCGATGTGCATTCATAGTGAAGAGCCCTACTGCTCTCCCAGCTTGACATTTCGAGGAGCAGTGTGTGAGCCCTTGGTTCTGTCTCAGCATTGGGGGTACTTTCAGCTGATCTCTCTGATTGCTTTCATATAGATAATGTAACATCACGAAAAGGGAGTTTCTGTAGCAGCTTGCATGCAATGCAAGGGCTGCCCCTTGGCTACCTGGCGTTTCCTGATGTGAGTACCAGGTTCAGTGCTCTGTACGGAGAGAAAGGGAAGGGGTGACTGATGGGTTCAGAGGGATTTCTGTACAGATCTCAGTCTTTAGAAGTCCTGGAGTAGAAAGCAGAAGCAACTGGGAATAGCATTCCCAGTCTACAGATATGTATTAGATACCTCAACTCTTTTTTTTTTAAGATTCAATATCTGTATTGAACTGGTTGTTCTTTCATGTATTTGCTTTTTCTCTTTCTCTTCAGTGGTCCCATGGCTTTTAAAACTATTGACTGAAAACTTTTTCCTTCCTCAAGTCAATTCACTTTAGAAAGGATCTACTCCTGTGTACCCAGCAGCGCGCTCCATTCACACCATGGAGCAAAAAGAACAAGACCTAAAACTTCCTCTCTGTACTCTAACTTATGTTAGAGGCAAGCACTAAGGGTTCCTTTTAAAAATAAATATGAATAAGTAAATAATGCTACAAAGGCGTATGTGACTTCAAGAAAGAAAGAGCTCATTGGGGGTAAAGAACAAAATTCTAAGCAAAGGAAACCAGGTGTTCAGAAAAGCACAGAGCTTGGGATAAACGGCATGTTGCGTTCGCATGACATTTGTTCCTTCACACAACAAATATTTACTAAGCCTCTAACATGCGCCCAACCTTCTTCCAGGGAGCTGGGGATTCATCTTTGAATGTTGTTGTTCTCCTAAGAGTTGATATTCTAGCAGAGCCAATGAGCAACTGAATGATTAAGCAGCATAGTTTGAATTAGAGATTATTAGGATTAAGAAAATATTAAAGAAGAAAGTGCTCCTGGAGTAAAAATGGCTAGAAAAGACTCCTATGAGAAGGCGACAATTTTATTGTCACCCGAAGGATGAAAAAGGGTAAAGCTTGTGAAGCACAGGGGAAGAGCTTTCCAGACAGCAGGGCCGACTACATGCCTAGTAACAGGAAGCATTTTGGCAGATGCAAGTCAGCCCTAACTGCACATTAGAATTACCCAGGAAGCTTTTAAAACAAATATCTGTATTTGGGCCTCAGCTTCAGAAAGCTATATTTAATGGGTTTGGGGTGATGCCCAGACATTAATATTTAAAAAAAAAAAAACAAAAAAAAAAAACATCCTCAGGTAACTTAAATGTCAGCCAAGGCTGAGGCCAAGTAGATTGGAGAGCAGTGGTCCACAAAGTCCAGCATGCATCAGAATCACCTGGAAGCCTTTAAATCCACATGGATGAGCCCAGCCACAGTCTCTGATTCCGATTGCCTGCAGTGAGGCACAAGAATTGGCATTTCCCACAAGTTGTCAGTCCAGCGGATACAGATGCTACTGGTCTGCAAAAAGAACTTGAAAACCACCAGTTCTGAGAACAAAAGTAGAAGCTGGTGTCGAATGAGGAGGAGAGAAATGTGAAGGAAGGTAGGAGAAGGCAGTTGCCACTTCTGTCCTGGCAAGGAAGACACGCAGAGCAGAGCCACAGAAACACAGAAATGATGAGGGCAGACGTGAAGCTGGGAGGATGGTTCTAGGTGACCAAGAAGAGGCGCGGGGCAGAAGTCCAGGCACAGATCGCGGGGCAGGTGAGAAACCTGGATGAGCAGAGATGACATGGCAAGCTGATGAAGACCGAGAAGACTGTTCAGAGTGAGCATCTTAAGGCATGGAGGAGAGGAGGCAGACACATGAGAAGATGGACAGACCAAGAAACGGCCAAGGGAAGAGGAGCAGCCAGGAGGGCTCTTCTCGTGCTTTGATTGGCCAAGGGTAGAGTCATTGGTGCATAGATGATGTTTCAGCTGCAGGACTGGATGGGATCTTGGAGAGAAACTCTAGGAAGAGAAGTGAAGCTAGAAACAAAGGTTTGTGTTGAGAATAATGAGAAAGTTGATGAGGTAGAGGAAAATGGGATGAGGGCTTCTGAAACCACCATAGTTCTGCTTACATATTCGGGGAGCAGGCAGGTAATGAATATCAGTGAAGACAGTCAGTTGTGAGGACCAGGATCAAGATGCTCTATCAGAGTAGGAGAGACCTGAGTCCAGGTGATTGCAGCCATTCAGAATTACACGTCATCTTTCCTCTCTGTCTTAGGTGCCAATGCATGTAACCCCTGGAAATGGGCTTCAATTTTTAAACATCATACATGTCAGATGTGTGCACACTGAATCTTATTGTGCCTGTGGACTACTTTGTAACCTCTAAATCACTTAGTATCAATGATGCCTTGTGTCTCTAAATCTTCATCCTATGAGTCAAAGATTAGAGAGATGTCACCCAGAAGCATCAGTGTTAAAAAAAATGAAGAAAAGTTAGAACTTACATGTGAGTTGACTTAAGTAAGCATAAGGGAATCAACAGTAGTCACTGCCAGACTGTCTTAATCAAACCATATGAGGAAGGTAATAGTTCAGATCACATTTATGGGGCTACACTTAGTTTGGGACATTTAATGTCAAAAATGACAAGAATACACTAAAAGATATTCAGAGAAAGAAGTTAAGGCTCTTCTCTTCCCTGCCTACAGAGAATGACTGAATGACTTAGAAATAATTTGTTTGAGAAAGTGACTCCTCAGTCAGTGTGACTGTCTTCAGATTTTACAAAATGTCATTAGGAAGAGAAATATTATTTATTTCAATTGGCACAAAATGGGTGGAAATTTTGTAATAAAAATCTCCTTCAATTTCCATAGTCAGAACCACATGGGATGGAGAGGATTGTCCCAGGTAGTAGTGAGCATCCCATTATTGGACGTGACCACTCACAAAATGTAAGACCACTGGGTAGAAATGCAAAGGATTTTTGGTAAAATCTATGTTTTCATTATTTTGTCTTCTTACAAATGAACAAACACTTAAAAGTTGCCTACCTCAAGGGTCCTTCAGGTCTGATTGGTAACTACCATTTCCCTGGAAAACTCAGAATGCTAGCTACACATGTGAGTGACTACAATTTTGAGTCATGTTTAATGTGAACACACTCCCAAATTCTGTAACACACTGCAGCACCAAAGGACAGAAAGCAAGAGAGATAATTAGATGTAACATTTGAATAAGTAAATTTAATTCCCTTTACTAGCTCTCATATGAGTATTTATTAAGTCCTCATCAGATACCAATTTCTATACTAAATCTCTATATTACTTCATTTTATCCTTTTAAAAACTCCGTAGGATGTACACTTGGAATACCTGTTTACCACTTGAGGAAAGCTAAGTCTCCAAATCAGAGCCAGCAAATGAAATTTGGAAAAGTCATTTAGTTCCTCTGAAAATCAATTTTGTATTCACAAAATGAAGATTCTACTTGTAGCTTGGAAGTTTGTTGTGAGGCTCATCATCAAATGGGCATCTCCATGTGAACTTCTTGGTAAATTATTAAATGCAGATATCAGTGTAAAAACACATGTGAATCCATGAAATAGACCCTCAGTACATTTCTCTCTGGTTGCCTGGGTGGAGAGAGATAGAAGAAGGTATCTTGTGATATGGACTCTGAGTTGAGAGTGATTTAAAATCTTTCATAGTTCTATGTCATGCCCTAGAAATAATGAAAACAAGGATTAAAAGGACACACTGCTATGCAGGCAGATTTTAACATTTAAAAATAAAGCCTATAATGGGATGAGCAATTGTCTCTATGTGAGACCTTGCAATTTACATGTTAAAAGTATGAAAGCAGAAAATAATAATATTTATATTTTAAAGCAATAGTCAACCAAATGGTTCTTTATCTTTAAAAAATGTGACTAATCTGATTTTTAAATGTGAAAACTCAAGTTATACTTTATTTCTTCTAATAAGAGTGGTTATGTACTAGTGTTAAATTACAAATTTATCTTAATTAAAAGCAACTAACTATTTACCAGGTCTTTATTGAGTTTGTATGTTTCAATAAATAAAGTCATACTTCCTTTTCCAGATACGCACAACCTTTCACTGAGCTCCTTGAAAAATGAGTTCCCATTTTAGTGTACATGCATATAAACTAGAACAGTTATTCAAAGAAATGTTTGAGCTCTTACAGATGTGGCTCAGTTGGTTGGGCATCATCCCACAAAACAAAAGATCTCTGGTTCAATTCTGGGTCAGGGCTTGTGCCTACACTGCAGGTTCAGTCCCTGGTCAGGGTGCGAATGAGTGGCAACCAACTGGTGTTCTTCTCTCCCATCCATGTTTCTCTCTGTCTCTCTCCCTTCCCCCTCTTTAAAAAAATAAGAAATATATATATTTAAAAAAACCAACAGTTTGAGAGTCCACATATCTAGCTGGCAATGTAAACAAAATTAGTAGGTTTCATTTTAGGATACTCAGAGTAGAAGGACATATTTATTAAACACTTTTTTTTGAGATATGCTTATTCTTCATTTTTATGATCTGTTAGTTATTTCTGTCAATCTTAAAGTTTTGTCTTCTTTTGAACCAATTCATGGGTTAGTTCAAGTCCTATCAGGTTGGTTGGAGCCCATGAAGTCTGCATCAAATACTGGAGCTTGGTTCTGTTTCTATTTCTATAACAGTTACTGCCAATATTACCTACTAAGACACTTACTGTGACAGAGTGGAACTAAGTTGTATTTCCCTTTAGTAGTTACTGAAAGAAAAGCCTTTTATGGATGCTAATATGGGAAACAGGGATGAGTTCAGCAGTCTTTCTTTTAGAACCCATCAGGCCTGACTCTTCTGACCTGACCTACCAAGACCATCATCATATCTCCTAAGGTTCGACATAGCATAATTTGAAAACCACTAGGGAAGAAGTGGCAAACCCCAATCTACACAGGGGCAGGGCAGGTGATATCAAAGAAGGAAATGGACAGGTGGGAGCTGAACGTCACAGAGGGATATGCTAGGTCTATAGGAATGGCTACAACTCTCTCAAAATTATTGATGTCACGTAGAGCTAAAAGCTCAGTTTTTCCAGATCTATAGTCCTTCAAGAGAAGCCAGACTGCCAGATTATCTTTAATATAATTCTCTTAACTTTTGAATGTTGGAAATAAATGTATATATTTATAATATGATGAACAGGCCAAATAAGGCATATGTACTGGCCAAATCTGGACTGCAAACTGCCAGATAATGCCTTCTAATTCCTTGAATGTGAAGCCCAAAAAGAAAAAAAGTCATGCTTGCTATACTTACTATTTTATCTTCATTATCAGGTGTCCAATTCATTGACTAAAAGAATAAATGAGTCAATAGATTAAATAGACCACTATCATGTCTCAAATTGATTTAGTTTTATGAATTAAATAAAGGCACCGCAGTATAATATGAAGAGTACCTGTTTAAAAGGGAGATGTGCGCTGTAGGTCTAAATCTGCCAGCTACCATGTATGCGTTCTTAAGCAATTCACATTACTTATGAATCTTAATTTCCTTATCTGAAAAATGCAGAGATTGGATTACAGTGTTGGAGTATATAGTTTTTCAAACAATGTTTCAAGGAACATTAATGATTTGGGGGGGATGTGATTTAAGAGGAGCCTGAGGGATTGAGGTGGGTGCCTAATACAAAGGAGGTCTTCAGAATTTAGAAATTAAGAATAAGATTACATCATCTTGTTGACACATAATGGCAGAGTAAACATAATTAATCATTTGCTTCTTCCCAGGACTCCAACGACAAGAAAGGTACTTTTTTTTTTAAGAAAGGTATTTTTTTTTGAATGCATAAAACATGCAAACCAAGAGAATAAAGAGCCACACAAAAGCAAAAAGAAATCAGACACTGAGGATTTAGCAGATTCAAGAATACTTACTTCTAAATCTGCTTGCTCTTTTTATCCTAAGCATTGTAAGATTATTTGACTCTCTAGACTATGTCCATAATATAGCCTTTAAAATGTATTTTAAAAAGATGCATTTTAACAGAAATCCTAGTTAAAAAATACTATAAATCCTCTGACTACATGAAAGCCCACCTGGTGTTACTGTTCCATGATTATTCTCTGGACAGTAGGCTGTATGATAGCCCTGGCTGGTGTGGCTCAGTGGATTGAGCGTCGGCCTGCGAGCTAAGTGTCGCTGGTTCGATCTTCCAGTCAGGGCACATCAGAGAAGGAAAACTCTGACTCCAAAAAACCTCCGCTGCCTTGCGGCATACCTCTTCAGGGGAAAGGCTAGGAGAGTAAACCCCGACAGAAAATCCGGAGCCGGAGTCCCTAAGGCGGTTTGACCTTGTAGTCAACACCGGCAACTCCTGCGGCGCACCTGAAGCCAAGCTGTGTTGACTCCGTCTTTCTCTTGGATCCTTCAGCTGCGAAGAGAGGGGGGGTCTGCTGCATGGGCAACAGCAGACCCTCCATATCACCCTGCCCAGGCTCTGTAGCTTCAGCTTCACTTCAACACGGGAGGAGACAGATACCGTGTCACTCCCGAGTCGGACTGCACAGCCATTCTCGGCGGTGCAGATAGACTCTTAAGAAGCTACACCATCGTCTCTCGAGACGGACGGCTGCCGACGAGAGGCTGTATGATGCAGAGCTGTGGGTATTGTATGTTTCCTCCAGCCATAGCAAACCATGTTAGGTAGGTGCACAGCAGCAGATCCATTAACCACAGTTTTCTGGTTTCTTTACTCACCAAAGTCAAAGTGGAGTCTGAGGAATGAAACAGAGAGCCCTCTCTGGTAATGAGTACCATAAAATTCCATGCGCATCAAGTCCATATCAAGTCTCCATTTATAAAATATCTGCAAGAATAGAAGACCCAAGCCATTTGTTACAGTAATTCATTAATTGACATTTCAGAGCCGAGACAACAAGTACAAGCAAAGAATCATTTCTGATGAGATCAGCAGTGGAAGAATGGAAGCAATCTCATTTCAGAAAAATTCTAAATGCAGCTCACTCATCAACATGTTTCAGATTTCTTCATAGCGTCAAATCTAATGGGCAAAGTGGAGTTTTTCCTTGAGATAGCATTTTAATGAAACAATTTTTAATTCATTTTACACAGCTCTTATTAGATCTGTAAGGAGATAAACATTGTATAAGCACTCTATGGTCATTTGAGAGGGGAGTAGTTACCTGACTCATTTAACAGGCAATTACCTGTTTAAAAAGGAGACACATATCCTGTGTCTGACAGAGGCTATGCCTGTATGACATGAACCAAATGTTTGAGACTGTTAAAAAAATTCCACCCTGATGTTGATTCTAAGCTGCTTTACACAATTCATTCATCTTAGACTAGTAGTTAAAAATAAATGCTTGGTGGAATTGTTACATATCATGACATCTTGACTATGGTGGTAGTTACACAAATCTACATGTATGATAAAATTGCATTAAACTAAATGCAACACACACACCAGTGCATGGAAAACCGGGGAGATACGAATAAAGCAGGTGTATTGCATCAATGTCAATATCCAGGTAATGATATGATACTAAAGATTTTAAAGATGTTACCATTGGAGAAAAGTGGGTGAAGGGTATACAATATGTCTATAGCACTTTTTGCAACTGCATATGAATCTACAGTTATCTCAAAATAAAAAGTTAAAAAATAAAGTGGTTCCTAACTGCATGAATTGATCTGGTCAATATTGCCAACTCAGCTTACTGTCAACATTCCAGTTATATGTAATATGCAAGAAGGATGTGGCTCTCATGTGCATGTTGGCTTCACACAGAGGAGCGACATCTTCCAAAAAACTTGTGAATTTCAATAATGTCATCGTCAATGATAAATTTTGAGTTAAGATGTAATTCTCTTTTCTTCCATTTCCCATGCATGGGTTAGAATTAGGGATCAAAGGAGTTGAAATGGCACCTTGCATTTATTTCCCTGGAGTGCACTGCGGTATAATGTCAATGTTTTAGTGCAGCTCTGGTTCATTTGATGGAGATATTTTTCAGATGGGCCATTTGACTCTTCTTCTGAGAACATCTTTGTGGTAGATTGCATTGATGGTCTTCTTCATGCCTTTTGTAAGTAACTTTGTAGACCTTCCTCTGTGAGTTTCCTTTGGGCAATACGTTGTTAGCAGACTTAAGTAAAGAGAGGTTTAAAAAGTATTTAGGTGTTTGAGCTTACTCTCTTGCACTTAGGTCATTATAAGGACAAGGACATGTCTAGACTAGCCTACTGATCCTAGGAAAATGATGAGAGAAATATGGATCAGAGCTGCCCAATTAGACTACCCAAGCCAATCCCATCCTAAAGCAGAGTCCTTGGCTGACCTGTATACTCCAAACAAGTCCAGTCCAAAGCAACTTCGCCATGGATACATATGTTCTAATAATGATTATTGTTTGAAGCCATGGGTTTTTAGGTGGTTTTATATGGGAGTTGGTAATCACTGAAATTGTGATGGCTGACCTTTTGGGTTTGAGTTAGGGCGCTGGTTTCTGGAAGGCTGGAATAGAGAGGCAGTGGGAGGGAGAGGTATTAATACTCCACACTTGTACAAGGTCTGCTGAGGTCATGTTTGAGGTCATGTTGAGGACCTGTCTGAGGTCATGAATTTATATATATATTCAGTTGTACATTATAATTGAACATTGGCATACACTACATAGTAATCACCATATTACCAAACAGGTTTGACTGCCTGGACCATCAAATGCCAAATTTGTGAGGCAGTTGGTGGTGAAGAAAGAAAGTAGTTTTATTCAGATGCTGCATGATCTAGGAGAATGGCAGCCTCCCTGTCTCAAATCTCATCTACTCCACAAAACCCAGAGAAAGTCTAACTATTCTCACCAAGACCAAACCAAAAGCAAGTGCCCAGAGTTCCTATTCCATTTTAAAGTACTGTCCTTGGAGCCCACAGGCACCTGCTAAGTGGTCATCCAAGTACCTTAGCTTATTTGCAGCTGCTGCTTATTTCAGGCTCCCTCCAGAAGGCTATGGCCATGTGACTGAGAAGTCTACAAGGTCATGTGCTCCTGGAAGAGAATGTGCAAATGCTTCAGTAATGCCTCACCAGGTTGGTGAGTGAGAGAGAAGAGACAGAGAGAGAGAGACAGAGAGAGAGACAGAGAGACAGATAGAGAGAGAGACCCCCTCCTGGATTCTGGATGCCAGTGGATGTGGCTGTTAACGGCACATGGCCCATGAAGAGAACAGGTGAAAACATCATGTGAGTGAGGGTCCTGAGACAGAACATTGAGCAAGTGTGTGTTTCTTTGTTCCCCTCACTTTATATTAGTTTGGACATGGGATGGACCCGATGCTTTCTCAAAAGAATCTTTCAACCTCCCAAACTTTTGTATGCTTTGGGTGGGTCCACCTCCGAATCAATCCCTTCTTTCCCTAGGTTAGGTTAACAGGCCTCATTGGCACCTCCCCTATGCCATTTTGACTTCTATGGCACAAGAGCCTGCTTTCCCCGGTCCCATCCCCAATCTGGTACAGGAGGTGGGGGAGGGCGGGGAGAGGGGTTTTCACATACTCATTGTAAGATCCTCCCTCTGCCACCATCTTGACCAATGAATGGAAAATCCCCAACTTCAACTAACCATCCACTCTTAACAGCCCTCAAAAGCCTAGTTACTATCATCACCATAAAATTGACTCACTTCACACCTTAGCCCACAGCCCCCCATCCTTTTCCCGTCTGGTCACCACCAATCTCTTCTCTGTATCTCTTATTTTGTGTTATTTATTCATTTATTTTAGATTCTCTATATAAGTTAAATCATATGGTATTTGTCTTTGTGTATGGTGAAGAAAACCATCATCAAAATGAAAAAGCAATCGCTCTGGCTGGTGTAGCTTAGTAGATTGAGTGTCAGCCTATGAACCAAAATGTTTCTGGTTTAATTCCTGGTCAGGGCACATGCCTGGGTTGTGGGCAAGGTCCCCAGCTGGGGGCACGCGAGAGGCAACTGATCAATGTTTTTCTCACACATCAATATTTCTCTTCCTTTCTTTCTCTCTCCCTTCCCCCTCTGTCTAATAAATAAATAAATAAATAAAATATGTAAAGAAGAAATAAAGAGGCAATATGCTAAATGGGAGAAGATATTTGTAACTCATACATTTGGTAAGAGGTTAATATCCAAATATCGTCATCCGTCAGCAGCCGTCCGTCTCGAGAGATGATGGTGTAGCTTCTTAAGAGTCTATCTGCACCGCCGAGAATGGCTGTGCAGTCCGACTCGGGAGTGACACGGTATCTGTCTCCTCCCGTGGGTCTTGGCTCGCCTCTAATTTTTGTATGGCCCCAGAACGCCCAGTCAAGGATGTACTCAAGCAATTTGATCCAGCTGGTATGCACAGGCCTGGCTTTCTTTTTAAAGTATATTTTATTGATTATGTTGTTACAGTAGTTTCATTTTTTCCCCTTTGCTCCCCTCTGCCCAGTAATATCCAAATATATATATTAAAAAACTTATACAACTCAGTGACACAGAATAAACACCTTAATTAAAAAGCGAGCCAGAATCCGAATAAATATTTTTCCAAAGAAGGCACACAGGCACACACAAAAATGTTCAATTTCACTAATTATTAGGGAAATACAAATAAAAGCCACAATGAAATATCAATTTACACCTGTTATAACGGCTATTATGAAAAACAGACAAGTAAGTGTTGAAGAGAATGTGGAGAAAAGGAAACTTCATGAACTGTTGGTGGAAATGTAAATTGGTGCACCCACTATGGAAAACAGTATAGAGAGATTCCTCAAAAATTTAAGGATAGAATTACTATAATATCCATATTAAAAATCAACTCAAAAGAGATTCAAGTCTTGAATGTCAGACCTAAAACCATAACATTTCTAGAAGAAAACTTAGGCAGCAAGCTGTTTGGCATTGGTCTTAGTGATGTTTCTGTGGATCTGACTCCAAAAGCAAAGAAAACAAGAGCAAAAATAAATGCATAGAACTACACCAAACTGAAAAGCTTCTGCACAGCAGCCAGGCTTGATGGTGCTAGCATCCCTAGGTAATGGCCTGTGAACAGCTTGAGCCCTGCAAGCGATTCTCAACCATCCTCTCCCTCTGCAAGCACTCTAGTAAAGAAAGCCAGCCTGGAACCTTGCAATTAATCACATGATTTGAACAGTCTGCAGTGAAGGCTGGGGAATTCTGATACTGACACTTGAGAAGCGGTGGTGGTCCTGGATATAATCTGGCAGATGGTTAAGACATCAGTACTATAGAGCCCTTTAATGGCATAAACTTGGAAACACTGAGCAGAAGTGCAGGGTATACTTTTGGGGGTGAAATAATTAAATGTGTATACTATTCTTGGGAAAGAGTGTCCCTAAATGTTATGCAAAAAATACACATTTAGGACTAGGGCTTTTGAATGAGTCCATGGAACTTCTGGATCCCTGCAATAAGAGAAATGTTTTAAACACAAGTTGGTTGAGGTTCCTTTTGTAGGGAAAAGTTTCTGATGCCTCAGCTTGTGGGGTAGGAAAGTTCTGACTTGATTTGCATCTCCCCCACCCACGGCTAATGGAACGATAGATATTGGGGAAGAAATTATGTTAATTACCTTGAGCAAGAATTAACTGGCATTCCCATTACCTCCACTCTTCCTTTCACATCTCTCCCATTGGCGCCTCTCCCACCACCACGACCCTGCTGTATTGCTTTAAGCATGAGAATCAGACAAAGAAAAAGGACCTCTCCCTTTCTTGTCTTTCTGTTCCAAACCCTGGTCATCCTGTCCAAAGTGGCTAATCAGACCAGTCACATGTGAGTTGAATCTACCAGTAACAGAACTCTGGAAATTACTGTTGTCTTGTTTACTAAATCTTAAGCAAAAAAATACCTATCAGTGTATAGATATCTCCAGTATATGAAGACTTGACGTTTCTAGACAGAACTTGGAAGGGTCTCTAGGATGAACACTCTGTTGACCCAGTTTTCCAACCCAATTCTTTCTAACATTCTTCTCCCTGCACTGAATCCCCTGAAAGAAGGACAAAAAGAGAGAGAGAGAGAGAGAGAGAGAGAGAGAGAGAGAGAGAGAGAGAGAGAGAGAGAGAGAGAAGGAGGATATTTCAGGGCTATGGAACAAATAGTTAGAGGAAGAGTTAAGAAAAACAGGGGGTGAAGACAATGCATTTGCTAGACTTCTGGAGGAGTCTTTATAAGATGAAAGCTGGATTTTAAACATCATAAAGGCTTTCAGTAATGATGTTCCACATATGCCGGGCACTTGTAGTCTGGCCATCTGTTTACAGAAAAGTGGTAAAAAAAGCAAAATATTACTATTAGGTGTGTTTCTCTTCTACCTCTTTCATTTTCTTTTTACACTGGCAGCTCAAAAACTTTGCTTTTTTTTTATATTGGGAAGATAATAAGAAACAAGGTAAAGACATGAAATTCACCAAGTCTGAATGAAATCCAAGAAATTATTATTGTGAAATAGTCTACCTGAGAAATAATATTGCTAAAAGAAATTTCACTGTCTAGTTGACAGCTGACTTGATATAACCTATAAACAAAATAATAAAGCTTGTCTAGGGAAAGTCATTTTAAAGCTTTTTAATGCTATTTTCCTCAGTCTGCACACCTGCTGGTAAATTATTTATTTTTAGTGATAGAGCCATTATATACTGAATAATCTATACTGTGGTCCTTCTGCGTTAATATGGAAGTGACACACACTATAGCCTCATCTGAGATATCATGTGATATTGGTATGATTGACTAGATGAGACAACCAATTTCTGTAAAGTGAAGTTTATTGTGTAGAAATGTAGAGGGAAACTATTCTGTACATTTTAAAATGCAAAATATTTACATCGTTATTATGATAGTGTTTTTAGTCCTCAAAAATCCTGTAACTCTACATTTGAACATAGCTGTCAACACAGTGTGCAATCCAGTTTTTGGTTTTTGCTTGCCTTGCCATCATATTACATGCATATTTCCACAGTGACATACACAGTGGCCCACAGAAAGTTCACTGTGTTGATATATTTAGTAAATATCTTCATACGTTTTTGTTCTGAAGCTAACAGCCTAACAACTGCCACCTGGAAATAAGTTTTAACTGGATTAAACATGAGTGCACTTATTTCCCAGAACACACAGCCTGAAGGATATAAGACAGTGTTTATGCTGCTCACTAAGAATAGCCGTTCGCGCTGGACTTCCCCGCCATAATTCTGGATTCCCAAACTCCAAACCCCTTCCTCGTGATGGTAAAACCTTTTGAACAGTTCACGCATGTTCTCGGAGATCCAGTACCATTTCCCTCTTTGCCCCCATAAAACAATCTGTCTGCTACACTTAGTATCTTTCTAGTGCCCATTCCCTGCCTTTCCAGCTTTCTGAATGTTGGCCTTTTTGTTCTTGTTGTGGCCCTACCAGTACTTCCCATGGGGAGTTACTGTCCTGAGAGGAAAAAGGACTCTCTTTCTGCCCTTGATAAAACTCTCTTGATGGTCCTCAGCATAGGGCAGGTTTTTATTCATTCACTCATTCATCCAACAAATGGTAATGGGCACTTCCGATGGCTTTGGCCCCATACAAGGCACTGGGGATATAATGGTGGCCATTGCAGACACGGTCTCTCTCTTATGGAACTTAGAGCCTTGTGATTGTGTTTCATTAATTCACATTAGTGCAATTGTGTTTTGCATCTCACACTTTTTTTGTTTTGTTTTGTTTTTAATTTAGTATTATCTTACCCACTGACCTTCCCCAAACATGGTAAACTTCTCTGGAAATGACTATATCCAATCAACAGCCCCAGGACAACATAGTACACTTTCTCCCCCACCAAATAAAGTGTTTCCTTATCCAACATGTTAAGAAGTTAAAGTTGTCACTAGTACTTCTTCTCAGCCTCATTTTTGAAAGTATTAATCCATCATGTCCCTTTGCTGTCTCACTCAGAGACTAAAATGTGGGCCTCTGGAGACACACAGAATAATAATTTTTAAAACTCCATTATGCAGCTATAATTTTTGTACCTAAAAATGTATGAGAGGTACCTCAATTTGAATATAAATCATGTGGATTGGACCCATGTTTTTTCATAGGTTAATATACATGCCTGTGCTAAAAAGAAATGCTATAGAAATAAAATAGTTGTTCACATGTAGGACTTTTGAGGCTGGTGACAGTATCCCAGCAACTGCCATCTATTACTGGAAGCATCTAAGTTATATGTTGTTTGTTCAGTGAGGAGGAAGAATGACATAGGGAGGAAAGTGAAGTGGGAAATCAGCCATTGGAAACTCTCGGGAAGAAGATGCTCTGTAGGCTTAAAATAATGCATCAAATACCCCTCACCCAAGGTTATTGGAACAGTAGAATGCGGGAGGACTTGGGAAAGTTCTTTCACTCTAGTGGTTCTCCTTAACATTATATATAATTTCCCGAGGGCACGAGGAAAGTCCAAATTCCTACTTTCCGTTAAAGAGCTCTTTATCCTTTTGTGTGTTTACTCGGTAGTCACCGTTCGACTAGTTTTTGTGGGGATGTAAAGTTCTTTTGGTGTGAGTCAGATGGGGCTTGATTTCTGGCTTTTTTAAATGAGCAGATGGCCTTCTTAATTTCAGCATCTTCAACAGTGACGAGTATCACAATATGCCAACCCCAAAAAATAACTGTAAGAGGTCAAGACAGGCCGTGCTAAAATATCCCACTTTGGTATATTGATTATTTTGAGCTGTAGACACACAAAATATAGCAAATGTAGAAGATTTCTCTAAATTTCCCTTGTCTGCTTAAAGACAGCTCCTCTGAAAGGAATTCAACTGTCATAAATCTCTCCCCCTCCTGGAAGTTTCGTCAACCAGGGAAGATTTTCTCTTGTCACAGGTCAGGAAACTAGAAGTTGACACCACTCTGAGACAAACTTTGTCACAAACTATCATATTTCCCATCTATTCTTCTAAGGGTCCACTTAGCTTTTCTAAAAACCATTCACTCTCTCCTAAGAGGCCTATACCCCTGTGCCTCTTCCCTATTAAGATGGTAATTAAGTCTAAATTCTAAGCTGCCTTGGGGAGCTATTCATTTTTCCCTAGGTATCTCCTATATATGTATAAAGTATACATGTTAATAAACTCATGTTTCTTTTTCTCTGGCTAATCTGCCTTTTATTGCAGGAGTCTCAATTAAGAAAGGAAGAGGAAAATTATTTTTCTTCTCTAAAACAATCACAATAGATAAAATTGTGACCTTTCAGGTTATTGAGAACATATTTAAAAGTGTTTTGTACCTTGTCCTAAAATCTGGTTAACCAATTAATATAAGTTGATTCCTATCTTCCTGTTTCTTTTCCTCATTTCCCCATAAGCCTTTAGTTTTCTCTCTCATTATTCAGAAGCAAAAGTCAAAACACATTTTAATGGTAAATACATTTAATATCCTAACATCAAAATTAAACATACATGATTTCACAAAATAATCTAACTTCTTGAAACCCAGTAGAAGAAATTAAGGTGATATTCAGGATAAAAAGAAAACAATGTTTATGAGAGTAACAGTAAAGAACAATATTTATAGAGGTTTATGCATTTATAATCTCCTCTGACTTTTACTATAATCTTGTGAAACAGGTTTTATTGTCGCTTGCATGAAGACTCAGAAAATTTAAGGTAGTTTCCAGTATAAAGCAGGTAGGAAGTGAAAGAGGTAAGGATTTGAACTCACTTCTTCCTATTCTAAATCTTAGATTCATTATTTAATACTTTGCTGCTCATGTTTGAAAGTAATTAGGTAAATAACACGTTTTACCTTATAGAAGTTACAGAAGTTTATACCAAAGCTTATGGGGAAAAAACAGATTTTCCTTCACTGTCCTCCCTCTCTCACTTTTCATCTAAAAACTCATTTGCACATTTGTCATTGTAGCCAATTGAAGCCTTAATACCTTTTGCTACAGTTACATGTTGTTACATATATTTATTGACCCTTTATAAAGTCCTGTGACATTCCTATTTTTGTCTAGCAAGTTTTTCTAAGATGATGACTTCTGAAAGAATATACTAGATTTTTAAAATGATTTTAAACTCTCATTTTGAAGAAATGATTTAATCATGAACAATATTTATTTAATGCTTATTAAATAATCATTCTTGGAACATTATGGCATTAGCCACATACATTAATCCCTTTGGCTTTCAGTTTATTTTACAAACCCTTAAGAATGCCACCATTAATTTTGTAGCATCTCAAACTGCCTCCATCAGCACAGAAACTCTGCCATTAACTATGGTAATATATGGCTACATGAGTGTGTAAAATGAGGGTTGTGGTTAAAAAAAGCATTCTGGAATGAACTATGGATCTTGAATAGGGCTCAGAATTGGTAGATAAAAAAATATGATCATGCGTATTGATTGTAAGTGAAAAAAGACTCTGTGAAGCAGTTGAACATCTCAATTTAACAGGAAATTCATCTAAAGTCATGAGCAAGAGATGGGTTGAAGCAGTGATGTGGAAACCCCTGTACTGGCAGCTTCAGAAACATCTCTTCTTGACTAGGACTCTGCCAGGGGTTGGAACGGATCTCAAAGTGGAGCTGAAGTTCTAAAGATTACAGTGCAGGAGTCTTCAAGATCAAGACTAAAGTTACTATGAGCCACATAGGTTTTATTACTGGAAAAATTAAGCCCTAATTACAGGAACTTTTTAAAATCTGTAACTTGACTATTCCAAGACCCCCAATGATCGCCTGAAACCATAGAGAGTACTGAACCTTGTATATCCTTCTATTTTTTTATGCATACCTAACTACTGGGTTGGCCAAAAAGATTGTTTATTTTTTTCTGTACGAATGGCTCTAGTAGTGCTTAGTTGTCTTTAACGTCATTGGAAACACATTTTTTAGATTGTATTGTGACAGCTGCCATATCAGCATGCATTTATAAAAAACATCAAAATTGGTGGATTTTTTTTTGCAGCCATTTTAATATTGAAGATGGGAGAAAATACTCAACATTTCAGACATATTATGCTTTATTATTTCAAAAAAGGTAAAAATGCAACTGAAACAAAAGATTTGTGCAGTGAATGGAGAAGGTGCTGATCAAACATGTCAAAAGCAGTTTGTGAAGTTCCTTGGTACTATTGACATTTTGGCCACATCATTCTTTGCTGTGGGGCTGCCTTTTGCATTGGAAGATGTTTAGCAGCACCCACACACTAGAAGCCAATAGCGGGGGTAGCCAACATACATACAATATCCAAATCAATAAAGTTATTGGTGAAGATGAAAAATGTGTCTTTTATTTTATGGAAAAAACTAAACAGACAATTTGGCCATTCCAATATGATAAAGTTTCACTTAAAAACTAGGCACAGTAAGAGACTAACAACAAGTAATAATGAAATAAAATAATTATAACAATATCCTGTCCTGAGTTATGTAAATGTGACCCCACTCTCAAATGTCTCAGTGTGCTCTTCTTCCCCATCTTCTTGAGATGACCTGAGATGATCCAGTGTGTGTGTGTGATGAGATGAAGTGAGATGAATGACAGAGGCACCGAGACTAGAGTATTAGGTTGCTGTTGACCTTGTGACAGTATGGCTACTAAGTGACTAATGGGTGGGTAAAATGTGCAGCATGGAGATGCTGGACAAAGGGACGATTCACGTTCCGGGAGGGACAGTATGGGGCAGTGCATGATTTCCTCATGTACTCAGAATGGCATGCAATTTAAAACTTATAAATTGTTTATTTCTGGAATTTTTCATGCAATATTTTCAGATGGTAGTTAACCGTAAGTAACTGCAACAGCAGAAAGCAAAACCATGAAAAATGAAATCATGGCTAAGTGGGACTCCTGTGGTTAGACCGTATTGGGTGACATTTAGTTAGATGGCGTATCCTCCCAGCTGCACAATCATGTGAAAACGCAGATGAGAATAAAAATAAGACTTTATTTTAGACTCATTGTGTAAGTCCAAAGGCATCTCTCTTGAATTGTGATACAAATAAAAGTATAACACACATATTAAATATTCTTCAGAGATTGTGAAAGTGAGTTCAATTTGTATGAGATGGTAGAAAATGAAGCCGTCCAAGTATCAGTATTCGCCTTCTTCTCTGAGGCATAAAATGCCACAGCTTAATAGTAAAGTTACAAATGAGTTACAAGGGAGAAGAGAAGAAAATCTTCAGACCTACAGAGCAGTCTTTCCCTTTATTGTTCCCCTGATATAATTATAATCTATCAAGAAAAATGATCATTATCATAAATTCTCATCATCCATTTTACAACCAGGGATGAGAAAGTAATGGCTAAGGACAAAGTTAAAAGATTTTCATCAGATCATTACCACTACTATTGCATTTTGATATACAAATACAAAATGACAAATTACAATTGTTTACAAATTCTAAATTGCACCAGATAGTATAAACTCTAAGCTACAAAAACAAAACACAAAGGAATTCTATTAGTTAGTGAGTGTCTCTATCTCTACGCCAGCTTATATCTCTAGTTGCCCATTATGTTGTAGTGTATCTAGAATATCTCCATGATAATGTCTAGATATACAGTAGTTCCTCTCTATATCTATCGCGGTTTGCTTATCGCGGCCTCACTGTATCGCGGGATTTTTAAAAATATTATATGTAATTATTTATGGCGGATTTTTTGCTATATTGCGGGATTTTGCAGTACTGTATACAAATGTTAAAGTTACGTGGGTTTAAGACTGTAGAATAAATGTAAGGTTCCTACTTCGCGGGGGTGGGGGGGTCTGGAACGTAATACCTGCAATAAGTGAGGGAATATTGTATCTATCTATGTAACTGAATGTTTTCCATTTGTCTCAAGTATTTATTTTATTTTATACATGAACTTGTCACATAATTTTACTTATGTGAAAATTATGTGTACACACATATGTGTACACATACATACACACCCAAATTCCTAAAGACTTTCAAATAATTTAGGAAAAATGAATACAATTAACACAGGTCAGTTAAAGAAGAGATATGTCATTGAAAGTATTAGATGGGGAAAGATCATTGCATAAAAAAGATGGGATACAATATTTTACGTATTATGATAGTCCAGCAGCCTGAGTAGAAACGTGAGTGTATTTTATCATTATATAGTTCTCATTTGATAAAAAAGAAGGCAAAGACAAATTATTTTTATCGTTAATTGACACAGGTATCCACTGAGTGGTTTCTTTTATAAAGGCATTGATATTGTGATTTAAAAGAATTCTACCATTCTAGAAAAAAAAAAGAGATCTAAATACACAGTATACAGAAGCATATATCTATTACTTTTACAGTGTTTGGTAAAACCCAAGGGACTAAGCTGGCAGCATACAAGTATTGAATACCTTCATGGAGGTAACATATCAGAAACTGCTCTCTGAGTCCAGGCAAAGGGGACCTAGTTACCTGGTGAATTAGATATTAGATAAAATCCTTCTCTTTCCATATTCTTCCATGTAATTTTTCTCTCCTGCCACCCAGTCATATTATTCTGCCTTCTACATTTGGAAATCTGTTCCCAGGGGAGAGGTGACAATTCCTTGAGTCTGCATTTCAGAATTCTGTGGTATTTACATTTAAGATTTGCCTCCAAGATGAAATGAGAGGATTTGGCTTTTGTTGTTGAGTTCTGGAGCAAGAGGAAATGATTCCTTTGTGTGGGGGTGAGAGGCCTTACTGATGGCTTCCTGTTTCTCCAATTACTTCTGTATCCCAAGGTAATGAGCTCAGTGATGTCAAGTTGGAAGTATGTGAGCCTGTGACGTGAAGACAAGCAAGTGAAACGTTTGTCTCATCCCCACTGATTAAATACGTTCCCCAGAAACGTTTTGAAAATATACTTACTGAAGACGGTTGAGTACAATAATTTCTGTAATATGTTTTTGGGATACTACATAAGTGATCAAAGTTGGAATAAAATCAAAATCATGAGCCATTTCCAGCAAATTTTATCAGCTGAAGACATTTGACTTCATGTCGGTAGCTACAGTATGAATCAGTTTCTGCATCAACCATTATTTTAACACTGGCAGATGGACCACAGTGTGGTTAAAAAATGGGCACTGGAGCAGATGGTCCCAGATTCATGTCTGTGTGGTGTCATTTATAACCTCTGTGGTCAAGTTAACCTTATCCCTAAACCTTCGTTTCCCAGCTGTAAGGTATAATAAAGCTTTCCTTTCCTTATGAGATTGTTGTGATAAACACTTTAGATAATGTACACACATGATTAGCATTGTGCTTAAGTGGTAATTGCTCCAAAAAATATTAATTACTGTCACCAGCATGCTACTAACGCTGCAATTGTTATTATTTCATACACTTGCTTAAAAATACAATAGACTCTAAGCATGGAAACCCTTTGATGTGCAGTAGAATAGATAAAAATGAGTATACTATTTCCTTTTTTGTGAGTTTTGCAAAGAAATCACCTGCTAATGAATGGGGAAAAATGTTATAAAAGTTTTATATAGCATTGAGGTTATTTTCATGTTTTTTGACAGTTAAAAACAATAAGATAATTTAAAAATTATTTGGAGAACTTCATTCACTAAAAATACCTTGAAATATTTTATTTTAAAAAATGCTAATTTCGAGATCTCAAAAAAAAAAAAAAAAAAGAAAAGATATCAGATGGAAGACCAAAAGAAAATTAGGCATAATCTTTAGAAAAATATTTTATATTCTATCCTTCATTTTCACTTGGGGGGGGTAAGTTCCCATAGATTTCTATCTCTGTGAAGTAATTGGACTACGCTGATGTCTAAGAAGCAAGAAAATATACTAAAAAAATGAAGCCTGAAAACTAACATAATTGTCTCTTATGAAGCATTCAAATGAGTCAGAATTTTCAAGCTGATTTTCAAGAAGAGTCAGAATAATCACTTGGAACACTTGTTAAATGCAGATTACTACATCCCTACGAAGGCCACACTTAACCAGAATAGTGCCCCAATAATGTGCCTTTTTATCAGTTTCTTATATTGTTTATTAACCAATGTGGTAAATATTGAATACATAAATGCCTCCTTTGGGCATTTTTGAAGGTACTTTGGCTACTATTATTTTTAGATAAAATTATGACCAAGTTGTTTTATGGTGGTTATTCATTCTTGGCTTTCGCCATACTGGTCCTCGCATCTGGTAATGCCCAAGCAGTAGAAATGAATCATCACAGCTTTAAATGTTGAGCACAATGGACTACAGGAACATGGAGGGGCGGGTTTCTTATGCAGGGTCTGTGGGGTTATGTGCCTGTTCATCGTGTGTTCATTTACAGCTCCTAGACATTTTGACTCAATTGAAATTGACGTAACTGTGACTATAGAGTACCTAAAAGCAAGACTGTGGATATATGGGAATCTCAGATAATACGCAGAATGAGATAAGGGAACATTGGCTGTCTCTATGCATGCATTTTTAAATGAATTATTAAATGATACATTAAAACTAGTCTTCAAAGGGAGGAATTATTTTCATGCTCCTCATGGCTGTATCTCTTTTGCCATAGAACTATTCATGCAAATCAAAAAACATATTCTGTGAAATCTGTGAATAGCATTTTCAAATGTGCTGTTATAAGAATCACTGAAGGAGAGACTAGATTTCAGAAAGATAAAAAGTATATGTAGACGTTAAAATGGCCTAATATAATTTAAACTTCTAGAACATGATTTCACACATTTTCATCTGGGCATAAATTTGATAGATCACCCTGGAGATATAGTTGGAGTTTCTGCCAAATCTCTTTAATTTCTTTGCAACAGTAATCATAGAAGCAGAGGAGAGAGAGAGAGAGAAAGAGGGAGAGAGAACATAAAACAGTTGAATGTTATATTATAAACTCTCCTTTGAGGTAACTTAAGTCTACTTGAAATTTTCTAATATGATAATTAAAAACCAGAACTAAAAGAAGGCTTGGAAATGAAAAAGAACTGCTAGTAAATAAGATAAACTTATGCTTTTCAATATTTTTCAGCTGTGCCATTAAAAAGGATTCATTAAAAAGGATCATTTAAAAAAATCAATAGCATAACAAAACAAAAATGACCCCTGCCCCCAACACACTTTTCTGCTAAGGAATAGTGTATCTTAAAAAAAAAAGACAAGAGTTTTAGGAGATGGATTCAGCTTTCTCTTATTCAAATCTCATGTTATGCTTTTCTGACTAAATGATAAAATTTTCTTTGCCTAATATTCCTTGATTTCTTTCCTTCCTAATATTGCTTTCCAGCTTTTGGACAAGCATTGATCTGGCAGCCAACCAGCACTTTATAAATGAGGAAGCTTAAAAAGTACTGAAAATCCATTGTCATCAGCACGATGGGAGTGCTTTCACTGCCCCTTACCCTTGGTTATAGGCCCCAGACCTGGATTTGGGGCTTGTCTGATGAATCCAAAGCCTTGTGATCAACAATTTGATGGTTATGACCTTTGTTTTATATGCAGCAAACCAAAAGATGAGTGATCAATTATTACCATTTTCTGATTTCCATCCCCCAATTTTTTGGCACCTTTGATGAATGTCTATTTTGGCCGGATTCAGTTGTGAAATCCTGACTTCTTCCTTAATCCATTATGACTTTCTGGTAACTCCTCCAAAGTGACTAAGATGGGGTCTTTCATCAAGTCAATGCATGGCCTGGTTTTATCCCAGAGACTGTTCTGGTCCTTTGGATCCTCTCTGTAACCACTGCTTTCTGGCAGATTCCATCTTGAGGTCAATATTGCATTTCTTTTCTAGACCGAACTGGTCCTTAGTGATCAGTCCTAAGATCTCTTCCGTTATCTGGGAAACATGTGGTCTGGTAATGTTTTAGCCTTAATGGTCAAGTGAGGATCTCTGTTTTTCCTAATCTCTCTCCTTGGCTGAGCTTTGCACCGTCCCACTCACTGTCACCTCACACACCTGGAATTATTAAGCTGTCCCATTCTTCTCTTCTGACGGCAGGTGCCGAGGGGTTCACCTGTCTGAGTTTTCTCTCTTGCACAACATCTCCAGGACCATCAGGCTATGTTCACACGCCGCAGCCAAGTCTTTGGAAGCCCACACCCACCACTAACCCCTTTCCACCCTTCCTCAGCGTCACCTTTAACTCTCTGAATTGGTTGGACTCAGGTGAGACTCGGCCAGAAGTATTCTCTAGATTGTCATGGATGTGTGAAAATGTGAGCATTCCTTAGGAGACAGATCACTTCTTCGTGCAAAAGAAAACCAAACATAACAGTTTTTAGGTGGTAAGAATACGTTATGATTTCTCATTAGCAAGATGCTAATGTTCTCTTGCACACAGGGGCCCCAGGATTTCCTCTTAGCGCCACCACGACCATTATACTTTCGGAGGCTGGCCCACCCCTCTTGCTCATTTTATGTCACAGCCACTCACCAGCTCCGGCATTTACCGGAGTCGGCAGCTGTGTGCCTAGAAAGTACCGCTACCAGCGGCCACTGACACGAGCCACGTCCGAGGGATACTGACGGGGCAGCCTCCCACGGGCTCCACCTTCCAAGAAAGAGGCGCGTGCATTTAGCAGGTCAAAAACTTTCTTCTGTTTTTATTTAGTTCTTTTTCTTTGAAATTCCAAGGTTCACACAATCCTGGCAGCTCCCAGGATCTTGGTGCGGATCTGAACAGAGTCACAAACTGAGATTGTGAGCAGCGCTTTCCTCCCAGCACCGAAAGTAGTAATTCCCAGCTCCTTCGGGTCCTGATCTGTGAGAGTGAGGAATGTCTGCAGATCGATCTCTTGTTCTTGAAATGGAATTACTTTTAAAATCAGCATATCAAGCAAGAACTGTGTAGAGTCAAAATTGCTCTTCAAAAATCTCTTTTTAAGTTCATGGAATGTAGCATAAATTATTTGGTTTACTTAACCTTACTCATGATGCCAGTCCAACTAGTTTTTCCTACTATTGTGCATTGAAAAAAAAATCACCGTTGCTTTGGTTGAGTATCAGGTGAAGTACTTTATATTCATTTGAGACCTACTTGAAGGAAAACTATTATTACTATTGTTTTTATTATCTGCACGATATATAGAGTTGAATTTGCACAAGTCAAATGTTCATATGACATAATGTTACTAAAGTCTATTCATTTAAAGACAACAAATAAAAGCCAAGTGAGGTTAGGTAATTTGCCTGAAGTCACTGCTGCGTACTAAAAGAAATAAATTTATAACTTGGTGTTCCCCATCCTAAATCAGGTTCTTTTTCTATTGGTTTGAAGTTGATTGATTACTTCAGCCAATGGGAACTGATTGACTACTAGTGTTTCCCTGGTTTCCTGTGTCAAGCAGGATTCTGAAGAGTCCAGGCTCAGCAAGAAAGGCCACAATAATCACTGGTCTGTCATGGGCAAGGGCAAACAAAAGTGACAAGCTTGCCTCATATTAAGGATCAGGTATAGTTCTTTCCTTTCTTGACCTATCAATACAATCACATGAGGATTTTAAATCCAATAATTAATCATGTATTTTTCATATGGTCTCAGTTAAATGACAACACATAAAACAGGAGGAAACATTAATAGAAGAGATAAATAAATAAATCAAAATTAAAAAATAGAAGAGATAATTGACTGACTAATTTTTAAATGTATTTTTACAGTGGGCAAGTCCCTAAGGTATTCATTAACTAATGGAATTATGGCAGTGGGTGACTGCTGTCTCTATAGAATAGGTTAAGAAGTGCACCATTCCAATCGTCCCTTGTCTCTCAAAGAGCTGAGGGATAGCCCAGGCACCTTGCCTTCCCTAAGGATCAAGGGTCTTATTAATATTCATGGTTCTCTTCACCTCAGGCTTAATGATCTGTTCCATGTACAAGCTGCCCTAGAAGATGAGGGGTAAAAAAAAGGAAAAATCTGCCACTGCTTTCTGGCAACAGCCATTTAGACCCAGCGTAGAATTGGGGTCATGATTCCTGGAAGATATACTTTAACAGAACCTTTCACCCCGCCTCCTTCAAGGCTGCCAAATACCAGGACCAATCAGTTCTCTAGTGGCCTAAGGTGCATGCCTGTGTGGTGGACCATAGCTAGACAATGTGCGGGGACAGCGTGATGATAATCTTGTACACCGCCTTCAAGGGGTTTGCTTTTGGGGACCAGGCAGTGCTGGACTCCTCTTTAGTTTGATGAGAAGAGTTGGGCACCTTTCTACTCCAGGACCGTCCACAGAGAAGCTAGATTTTCTGTTATGACTGAATCCCTGATTTTTACTCTTAGCTCCTGGGCATAGTTTTTTCTCAACACAGTTCACCTTACACAGGGGTGCCGCCCATCCTCCTTGATGCTTTGGGGAAAACTCTACCTGCCTAAACCCTTTGCATGTGACTCATTTTACTAAAGGCTCAGGAATCACCAGCAGTGGCAGGATGAAGCAAGGACATTTTCTGATACTTCAGAATTGGACACAACGTTGTCTTGAATAATAGACATTAACTCTCCCAAAATATTTCTTGGTTATTCTGATCACCTGGATTTTCTCTCTGCCTAGTTTCCCCCCCTTTCTGGTTACTGGCTTCTTTGTGCCCCTCCCTTCTTTGCCTCTCAGACAGGTCATATGCAGCTCTTCTCCTGCCATATTCTGCAGAAGTTCTTACTTTACACTCCTTGGTTGCCATCTGGAGCTCCCAAATTTCAAAATCCATTACAGACAAATTTAACTCTGAATCCCCATCAAAATCAGGCTCTGTACTTATTTTGCACAACCAAATTACACCTGAAAAGCTTCTCTATTCCAAAGCACCTGCCTTTGAATTGCACATATGCCTTGAATGTGGAACTGTGGCAAGTTTTTGTTTGTTTTAATAGCATGTGTTTCCTTTCCTGAAAGAGAAAGAATGATAGAGACAGATAGACAGAGACTGGGAGAAAAGTAACATGCACTGGATATCTGATACATGTTGGACGTGATACTGGGGTCATTTAAATAGTTTTATCATTGAAGTGATAAGCTTACTTCTACCTCTATTGTGTCTGGGTCATCAGTGTTCAGAATATGGGTCCTGAATTCAGATGGACCAGGTTCAAATCCAAGCCCTGACCTTCTGTGAGATTTTAGTCAACTTATTTAATAGTTCAGATTGTTATCTGTAAAGTGGAAATGGTAATAAACAAAACAAAACAAACAAACAAAAACACTTGGGTCAGAGTTTTCTTGTGAAAATTAAATGAGAGAACTCTGATAATAATGCACACAGAGCCTCCGTTAACACTACTGCTCTTGCTGCTGCTGCTGCTGCTCCCACCATGATGCTGAGTGATAATGGCAATGATGATGATGATGATGGTGATGATGATGATCATGAAATTAGGAACTGTTTCTCTACAACCTGTTGAGGAGACAAACACACATGCTTAGGTCCACTTTCAGGAGATGATCATTCCCTGGAAGACCAAAGCCAAAGAAGTTCAAAGCTGGCCCTGGCCCAAGCACCCTCCTATTATATTGACTTTGAAGGGTGCCAGGTTTACTGAGGACCCATCAAGAAGGGGACCATGCAGACAGCACAGGTCTCAAGAGTCACACCCCAGAGCATCCTTGCTTTTTTTCAGAGACCCATTGTCATTGAACATCTCTCCCTATCTTTCATATCTGCAGGTGTATCTATGACAATGCACTGCTTGCTCATTACAAATAGTGTGAGGGAAGGATAATAAAACTTAAGGAAAAAACCAAACAACACAAGTGCCTTACGTTGGCCAGTGAGGCGCTCCTGACCGGGTCCTCTCTGCCTGTCCAGCCTCTGTTCACATCCTGCCCCACCTGACTCACTCTGCCCCAGCTAAGCTATTAGAGCAATAGAGCAGAGTACATAAACCACAAAACCCAAGAGTCTTCTCCTCCAGTTACCCTTTCTGTGCCAGCTAGACTCATAGCAATAGAGCAGAATGAAATTTAACATAACACACACACACACACACACACACACACACACACAGAACAAGAGTTTTCTAGAGATTGGCAATAACTAATTATCACTAATGTGTACAAGAAATATATTTATTATCCCAACAGAAACCATTACAGTAGTTAAGGTTATATTAACCCTGAAAATATGAGAGATGTTTTTGAAAGAAAATATAATATTTTATTGAGTCTTAAACAACAGGTATTAGAAATCTCAGCATTTAAAAATTTTTATCGTTTTTCCAAGGTTTCACTCAACTGTTTTCTTTTCAATGAAACATTGCTTTGTGACATCCATAACACCTTGGATTGTTCTTAGAAGAGATTTTGCTTATTATTTAGTTATTTATTGCTGCCAAACATGACCCTCAAACTTACTGACTTACAATGATAAAAATGTTTAGCATCTCACAGTTTCTATGGGTCAGGGATTCTGGAGTGGCTAGAGGTGCTTCTGTCCGGGGGTCTCTTATGCAGTTGCAGTCAGGAAGTCATTTGACTGGATCAGAGGGACTCGCTTCCACCCCAACTGCTGAATGCGGCCGCAGGTCCAGATTATGTGTTGGCAGGAGGCCTTGGCTTCTCTCTACATGAGCCTGCTGTGAATCTGCTTGAGTGTCTTCACAACGTGTGACTGGTATCTGCCAGAGCAAGTGGTCCAGGAAAGAGCAAGGCAGAACCTGCAATGTCTTTTATGACTGAGCCTCAGAAGTCACACTGAGCCTCAGAGGGCCACAATTCAGTACAGGCAAGGACTACAATAAGGTCTGAAAACCAGGAGGTGGAGATCACTGGGGGCCCTCTTGAAAGCTGACCACTACATTTATTGTTTTGCATTAAGATTTTTTCAAAGAGTTGATTTATTTATTTTTAGAGAGAAGAGAGAAGGAGAGAAACGTCGATGTCAGAGAGAAACATCAGTTTGTTACTTCTCATATGTGCCCTGTCTAAGGATGTAACCCACAACTCAGGCATGTGCCCTGACCAGGAATTGAACCAGCCATCTGTTGCTTTGCAGGATGATGCTCAACCTACTGAGCCACACCGGTCAGGGCGACTGTTTTGCATTATGATTATTTTTGTTTGTATCTTAACAACCTGGGGAAAAACTCATTTGGGGGCTTTATATTTTGTCCTTTTGTTTTTTACATAATCAGCATACAACAAGTACATAATACATGTTTCATAAGAGAACAAATAAACAAAAAACAGATGGTAGAAAATTCAGGTGGGCATTATAGAGGTCATTGGTACTTCCAGTTAATGGTATCACCTAGACTCACATCTTATTCATAGGTCTTAAAACAGGAGCAGAAGCGTCGGTCTGGAAACAATTACAATTGCAAAAACAAAGCAACCTACCTTTGGTATTCACTTCTTTTTAACATATTTTAATGTTTGATTAAAAATATGTATATTTGGGGGAAGGTGCTCATTCCTTGAAATAGGACATGCTTAGAAATGTTTCTGTCATAGAGAAGTATCTACCATCATAAAATAAAATACTTTTCTTTATGGAAAGGATTGAAGTCAAATTAGTTTACTCTGTCACATTTTTATTTTGCATTTATTTTATGCCAATTTTTGTGCTTAGTGTTAGAATTAAAAAACTAAAACTAAAACGTGAAGTCATTTTCCTTACTTTAAAAGAATTCACAGTACACTCCAGTACCTATAAAGTGAAAATGGTGCAGAATTTATAGAGTTAAGCCATAGGAGAAAAGCACTGCAGCTTTAACAAATTCAATTATCCAGAAAAGCAAATCTATTTTGTTTTTGTTAATAGCACTGAAATTTGCATGCTACTCTTTTAATTAAAGCAGCTGAGAACACATGTTGTTCACTTCATATCTGTATATTTCCTCTGGGAACAAGTCAAGCTTTATGATAAAGCATAATGGAAATAATTTATATGTAAAACAATAAGCCCAATTCTCTAACCTAGAATTTTTCAAATGAGTTATTTTCAGATCACCTGTCTCTGAGTCTGCCTGGGAAAGAGAGTCGTATTAGCTAAGTAGTTGTTTTCTAAGACTCACCTCAAACCTACAAATGTAATCTCCTAGAGAATGGCCAGGGAACTTTTTATAAACTCGTCGGCAGCCGTCCGTCTCGAGAGACGATGGTGTAGCTTCTTAAGAGTCTATCTGCACCGCCGAGAATGGTTGTGCAGTCCGACTCGGGAGTGACACGGTATCTGTCTCCTCCCGTGTTGAATCGACATCTTGCGATGACGCTGGAGTGTCCTCTCCAGTGAAGCTGAAGCTACAGAGCCTGGGCAGGGTGATATGGAGGGTCTGCTGTTGCCCATGCAGCAGACCCCCCCTCTCTTCGCAGCTGAAGGGTCCAAGGGAAAGACGGAGTCAATACAGCTTGGCTTCAGGTGCGCCGCAGGAGTTGCCGGTGTTGACTACAACGTCAAACCGCCTTAGGGACTCCGGCTCCGGATTTTCTGTCGGGGTTTACTCCCTTAGCCTTTCCCCTGAAGAGGTATGCCGCAAGGCAGCGGAGGTTTTTTGGAGTCAGAGTTTTCCTTCTCTGTTTTTATAAACTACTCAGGTGGTATTTATATACACTAACTTCAGAAACCAGTTCTCTAACAGCAAAAGTTAGTATATGATACACAATCATGGCAAACTTCTGAGGTTTCCTTGTTTTTCAATTTTATCATCTTTCTCTTAGCCTCATTTCAATGACTATTAATGTGTTGCTACCCTAGTCAAGATAAATAAAGGCGAACCTATGGAAAAAATAGACCCCCAAATATCGGTGACAAAATAAAGGTTTTATTTTCTCATTATCATAGACTGCACAAGAATATAGGTATAGCCTAACTCCATTTCCAATGTCCATGATTATCAAGGCAGGAAAAGAGAACAAGAAGAAACACGTACTATGCTTTCAAGTGCCCACCCAAAATGGAAACGTGTTTTATTGTCCAAAGTGTCCTGTGACCACACCTAATTTACAGATTGCAGGGGAATACCATAAAACTATTTTCCAGAGAAAGAAAATGAGAGATATTTTGTGACCAACACTAATGACTACACCAAGCCCCAAATTTAACCTCCTCCTATACCAAGAAACTGGAGTCCACTTTGAAATACGTACTTTTATTTGCCTTTCTTCTATTTTATTTTTTCTTAGGTCATGAGCCATTGATAGGCCTCTAGTCAATTTTTATTAATGTATACTCAGGCATTCTACTGCTATTTTCCTATTTTGTCCATCTTTTTAGGGTTAGGTATGTCAATATCTCCTACTACCGTTGTGCTTTTGTTAAATACACCTTGCATTTCTTTTTCATGTTTGTAACATATATATGTTTTTGCAATCAAGTTTCTTCTCATGTTTCTTCTCAAGTTGTTTATCATGTAATGGTTCGTAGTCATTGTAGCTTTGCCTGTGAATTGAGCCCTCATTTTAGATGGAGCAGATGTTAACAACGTGGAGACAGGGTGCATCATAAAGAAAAAAATCTGCATTCAAGTACATTGAATAGAAACAACTGGACTAGAAAGCTAGACAGGAACTAGGTCGTGGTGTATCTTTCATGTATTTCTTATTCCTGAGATGATTATGATGAAGAAAAAGAAAATTAAATGCAATAACTCTCAACAAAAATATTTTGAAAACGATGTGATAATTAAAGTCATCTTGAGTTGAGAGAGAGAAAGAGCATGTTTAATCAAAATGACTTTAATCTCAGTTATGGAGTCACTGATATGCAAAAACTAGCATTTCCACAGGGGTTATGTTACCCTAGAAGTACTAGGCACTATGCTTTGGTTGAAGGAACTCTGAATTGGGAACATGAAAATTCATGTCCTATACGTACTTTTTGTCATTAAGGTAGTTCTATAGCTTTAGGTAGCTCAGATAACCTTTGTGTTTGAGTTTCTTCATAAATAAGACTGATATTTTTATAATTTTCTTATTTAATGCATAAGGTTATGACATAATGGGTTTATAAAGGTCCCATAAAAATAAAATTAAAATTAGCATAAATAATCAAGATATTCTTGATCCCCATAATAAACAATTCTTGTGACATGTCATCAATATTCAAAGTAATAAAAATCTGACATTTAGTTCAGACCTTTGGTACTGGTGAAATATTCTATTAGATTAAAAAAAAAAAAGCTCTATTAAGACTAGACTTGCTTCCTTAATTAAAAAATGTGATATTTAAAGATCAAGTCTCTTAAAATTTAAACTAAAATAAACAGACAAAATTCTAAACATATATGTGTACATATGGTTTACATAAGTGTCTCATCATTACTGGTTGCTTAGGCTTTCATTTAAAATCTCTTCGAAATAATTAGAATGATCACCTTTGATTCTGGAATATGTCATTTTGTAAACTATTGTAACTTTCCATTAATTATAAATGTTGACCCCTTGACCAATCAGAACATTTCTATCAGTTTAATTATTCCTCAAGAATCCCAATTACTTTGTCAATAATCAAGATAAATGCCATTAGTCATGAACTTTTCCATGCCATTTAATGAAGGTTATGTTAATTTGAAAGTGAAATTAATTCTACATATCCCTTTTGAAGTTAATCCTCATCATGCCAAATAGCACGTCTAGATCTATGAGAGTCTTAAGGACCAAAAGGACAAAGAAGTGTGGAGTCATGTAAAGAAACCCTAAAAACAAGAAATCATCAGATTTCTCTCTAGGTTCCAATATATTGATAAAGATTAGGCCAACCTTCTTTCATTAAACAAAATACTTCATTCAGCACGTGTTTACTGGGTATTTAACATATACCAAGTACTGTAAACACCCTTGGACTTTCAGAGAAGAAGTAAAGTAGACAATACGTCTGACCACAAAGAACATATGATCAAAAATAATTTCTGTAACTTCACAGAGTTTTCACATGTCTCCTTCTAATAAACCTCCAACCCTCATGGCCACTCACTCTCCTGGTTTCTAGTTACATAAATAATTTAGCCTGCCTTAGAATTTCATTGAGATGAACTCACACAATCTATTACTTTGTGTCTGCCACATTTTGCTTCCATTTAGCTCAATTTTCTCAAGATTCATCCATATATTTTATGTACAAGTAGTATATTCTTTTTTATTACTCATATGGTATTTCATTAAATGAGTATGTCATATTTGTAGTATCTATTTTTGAATATTTGAGTTATTTCCTTTTTTGGCTCTCATCAATAATGCTGCTATAAACATTCTATACATGCTATAAAACATTCTATGGATATATGTTTTTGTTTTCTTGGGTAAATACCTAGGAGAAAATGAATGAATTGTATAATAGGAGTATGCTTCAATTTATAGGAAATTGCTAAATAGTTTTCCAACATGCTTGTAACATTTTACACTTCAACAAGTTGATTTGTATTCTCGGCAACATTTGGTGCCGTAAGTGAGGTGGCATCTCTTTGTGTTGTGGTTTTACGTTACATTTGTTTCTCTTGTCATGTGCTTATTAGCCATACCCATATCTACATTTGTAAAACATCTGTTCAAGTCTTACTTCCAACTTTAAAATCAGTAGTTGTGTTCTTATTAAGTTTTAGGAGTTTATAAAAATATATTCTGAATATAAGTCGTCGGCAGCCGTCCGTCTCGAGAGACGATGGTGTAGCTTCTTAAGAGTCTATCTGCACCGCCGAGAATGGCTGTGCAGTCCGACTCGGGAGTGACATGGTAGTATCTGTCTCCTCCCGTGTTGAATCGACATCTTGCGATGACGCTGAAGCTACAGAGCCTGGGCAGGGTAATATGGAGGGTCTGCTGTTGCCCATGCAGCAGACCCCCCCTCTCTTCGCAGCTGAAGGATCCAAGGGAAAGACGGAGTCAATACAGCTTGGCTTCAGGTGCGCCGCAGGAGTTGCCGGTGTTGACTACAACGTCAAACCGCCTTAGGGACTCCGGCTCCGGATTTTCTGTCGGGGTTTACTCCCTTAGCCTTTCCCCTAAAGAGGTATGCCGCAAGGCAGCGGAGGTTTTTTGGAGTCAGAGTTTTCCTTCTCTGATGTACCCTGACTGGAAGATCGAACCAGCGACACTTAGCTCGCAGGCCGACGCTCAATCCACTGAGCTAAACCAGCCAGGGCAACTGAATATAAGTACTTTGTTAAATATAGGTATTGCAAATATTTCTTTAGCTTTAAGCTTGTCTTTTATATTTTCTTAATACTGTTTTGTGATGAAGAAAATTATTTAATTTTGTCAAAGTGTAGTTTGTCATTTTTATTTTTTAAAGGTAGTAACTTTTTGTCTTCCTCTAAAATTCTTTTCTTACTATAAGATTGCAAAGATAATCTATTTCCAAAAAACTTTACAATATTACCTTTTGCATTTAGATCTAGGATAGACTTTAGATAAATGTTATATTTCATGTGAGGTAGAAATCAATGCCTCCACTTTTTTATTCATTTATAGTCATTCCAGGACATTTGTTGAAAATAAAAACTTTACCATGTGAAACTGCTTTGAAGCCTTGTTAAAAATCAATTGACCTCCTATTAGTGAATCTATTTCTGGATTCTCTTTCCGTCCATTGATCTACTGGTCTGTCTACATACCAATGACAGCTATTATTGTAACTTTATGGTAAGCCTTGAAATTAGGTGGTGTAAGCCCTCCATTTTTCCTCTTTCCTTTTTCATATTGTTTTGTTTTTTTCTGGGTTCTTTGTATTTCCATATGCCTCTTAGAATTAGCTTGCCAATTTCAATAAAAATGTCTTCTGAGTTTTTAATTGGGATTGAAATGAACCCACAGATAAATCTGGTAAGAACTGATATCTTAACTCTTGGACAACATTGCGTCTCCCAAGCCATGAACATACTGATTGGGCCAGACCTCTGCCATTTCCACTCCTACACAAACTTTCATTTCTCCGTTAAGCAGTTACTTCTTCCACTAGGACTCTTTCCTTGGCCTTGTGCATTATCTTCCTGTGTTGAAACAGGCTAGCCTTCAACCAAGAACTTACTGGAAGCTCCCATGCAGACCCTGGTTCATATCTTTTCCTTAGCTCTGCTCTCCAGCATTTCCATTTCCTTCAGCAAAATCACACCCAGTCCCAGACTCTTCAGCTCACCAAGACCACTTGGCTCTGCTTGGAATCCACTTTTGTGGGCACCAGTTGGGGATATACTTCTAGGAAGAAATCCAAAGCAAACAAACATGGTACTAACCTTGTGTTTTCCCTTTTCTCAAAGATTACAATCCTATGTTACCTCTTGTCTAATGTATGGAAGTCATTGCTTCAGTTTTTGTCTGAAGTTGTGATGGTTATGGTGAGAAAGCTAGGCTGGTATCAGTTACATCACCATCATGGCAAGAAACAGAAGGAACATGGCAACTTATAGTTTTAAGGAATCAAATATTGAAAATGTAATTCTAAATTTCAAAAGGAAATATTGTGTGGAAAGAGAAAGAGAGAGAAAAGAAAGTGTTTGCATAGTTTAGAGGTTCAAGAAAGGCCTCTTGGCACAACTATTTTAAGTATACACCTGAAAGTCAAAGTGGAGTCAGGCAATAAAAAGAATAGGAGAAACTTAAAGACTTCTTATTTTAATTAGGAAGCATGAAGGCTTTAATCAGATGCTCTTGGCAGGGAATTACTGGATAAGGCTCAAGCATGTGTGAAAACACCATTATATTCCTTGAAATCCTTCTCTCTAGAGGCCCATACATACTATTTATTGCCACTTGCTTGGGGATAAAGGACATGACTCAGACTGCTGGGATGCCCAGTAACTAAAATATAAATAGGATTTCTATTGATGATACTTTCTGTCTCAAATTGTTCTGTGCCAAATTATCTAGGTAATTCAGAATTTCTTATGATGTTATTTTTCTCAGATAAAGGAATAAAATAATAATTTTAAACTAGGATTCAATAAGTGGCCTTTCTAGGTTCAAAATTTATTAGAAGATTTCCATATTTAATTTGCTTGACACTTCTGACCTCTACTGAAAAAGAGAAAACTTTAAAATATATTCATAAATTAAACTACACTCATCACTTATTTAAAAATTACAGTATCTTATTATCTAAATGACAAATGAGCTGGCTTATGATATCTATCTTGAATTTTCTACTGAAAGCTGGTCTAAGAGGAGCAAGGGAAATGCCTTCTCCACCACCTCAGTTTGGGTTATGGTTTGCAGTACCTCCCTAAGAATACAAGAGGCTTGTATATATATAATATGCCTGGGGTTTACTTATTCTTATGTTTAGCAACATAAAAGATTAGTGCAATTTTCCTGATATATCCACTCATCTATTGAGAATTTAAATCACATAAGGAATTCCCATTTTCAATTAAATTTTATTTCCTATGCCTTTCAAACACCAGGAGGGAAAGTATCAGGCAAAGGAAAAGTTATTAGGCTAGAATGTAATCTCGATGTGTCTTATTATTCCATAGTTTTTGCTGTCTTTCCCCTCTTCTGTGCCTGAGAGACTGTAGTCAAACTATGTTTATACTTGCAACAGTATGGTCTATTTCAGATATGTAGTTAGACTAGCTTTTTATATACTCTGTTCATTCTATAGTCATATATATTTATAGGGCTCTAGAGAATAGCTCCTACTTAAGGTATGAAATGTACAGAGTCCAGTTATACTGTAGCCCATCTTGTCTGAGGGTCAGGTATATACAGACATATTTGGTCATTTTGGTTTGCTTTTGAACCTCTTCTCTTTGGTTAAAATGTCAGCAATCCTGTTCTCAAGTCAAATGATGAAAAATAGGATTGATTCTTTCCCTATGTAAGTCCATACACACATACATGACACATTTTAATAAAACTTCTAGGGGTGGAAATTTGATAACAAGCAAGTTTAGTTATTTAAACAATTCTTAACTATACTTTGCCAAATTTATTTCTACAAGTTAGCACCAACTCATACCTTCACCTTTATCATAGGAAAATATCAACGGCAGTGGCTACTTGTTAGTATTAATGACTATTTAAGAATATTTGTTAATATGGTTAGAAAAAAATTAGTACATGTATTGGACTTTTAAAATGTTGAATGTTTATCATATATATTTTAATTATTTATATATATGCTCCTGTAAATGATCTATGCTAGGATTTTGGTTTTTTAAAATTATTTACCTATTGATGTCTTGGCAATGAACTCTTCCTAAATTTAAAGCTCTAAACATCTATTGTTTGCATTTAAAAAAATTTATGACTTTTTAATGTAATTTTAAATATCAAATTTATTCTCTTGATTTATAATATATTTTACTTCTTTATATCTATATTTATCAAATACTTTAGATGAAATACATACATAAATAAATACATGTGATATTTATAAAGTTTAAAGATTTTCATTAAACAAAAATTCTTTTTAGAGTGGCGTTAGAATTCTGAATAGTTTGCCTCCGTATAACCTAACTTTTAATAGCCTCTATTAAGTAGCCAATTTGATACTAATGTTGGTATTGTGTTATTATATATTTATCAAATTTAAATACTTCTTTATGTAAATTCCTCATATAGTTATTATTTGATTATACATATTTACATATAATACACACATACAAAAATATATTTATACCTATATGCATGCCTATATAAATTATAACTATAAATATTGCTATACATATCAAGTATATAGCAATATATATAATATGTAACTATTGTATACTAATATGTGTTTGCTGAACTAATATGTGTGTATGCATGTGTGTGTGTGTTTCCTGAGCTATCCATTTAATTTTGATATGCTGGTCTATTTTTCCTTATTAACAGATAAATTATTACAGTTTGAAAATATCTGGTAAGAAGAGCCTTACTATATTGTCCTTTCCCAATTTTATAGCGATTGCTTTTGTCTTTACAAATATAAACTTTGAGAATAGTTTTATTATGATATCTTTGCTATTTACTAGTTATCTATCACCAGTGCCCCATTGATTCACTTGGAATTCCATATATTTTATACATTACTTTGAACAAATTGCTCATTTTATTCACTTTCATCTTTGAGAATATGAACCCTGTCTACAATTCTTCGTATCTTCTCAATATATACTTTTTAGAGTTTTGTAATTCAGATAGTTCTAGTCTAATTTGAGGATGTTAACAGATTTTTTTCCTAATTATTTTTTATAATTGGCTATTTATGACATATAGACAATTATTTATATACTTATATACAATCTGATTTCTGAGTTTTGTATTAATCAAAGTTTCTGCAGTTGATTTTTGTTTATTATGAAAAGTTATAAACCTATAGAAACTTTTACATAATTTACATAATAATAACTATCTTCTGCAAGGAGCAAAGATACAGATATACATATTTTAATGTTATTAATTATCTTTCAAAAGTGCTGTTGTTTTATTTATTTTTTTGGAGTGTCTTAAAACCTTAAGCTGCTAGTATAAAAAATAGATACAGTAAGATAAAATGAGATAAATATTAACTATACTTTTAAATTATAAAGTTATTCTAATATCTTTTCTATGTTATATACATTGTTTAAATACATGTGTATAAATTTTAAAATATTTGAACACAACTTAAAACTGTTTAGTTTCAGTTTCTTTTTAATAGCAGCCATATTTCCTGTTCCCTTGAGTAACACTGTAGTCCTTATGTGAACTGCAGTTTCTTCTATTTTTTTAAACTTGACTCAAGTGCACCTGTTCTGTTCGACTTTGTAACTATAAAAGAAATATCTTTCAAACACATTTCATTGCCATTACTGTAGGAAATGCAGATGCACCACATAGCATTTGTTTTCCAATTAATTGGTAATTTTAAAAAAACAGCTTTATTATTATTTTTTAATAGCTATTTCCTAAGACAAGACATGCCCATTTACTTCCCATTGTGAGAATAATCCTCTGTTGAGCACCCTGCCACTAGAAGAACTAAAGTCAACATTTAAATTTCCTTTCTCTCTTCATTGAAGGAGAACTGATACCATTACATCACCCATATTCCATCATTTCTATAGACTATGAATCAGTCCACACAGTGAAATATTATGAAATGACATCTGAAATTATTGTTACATAGCATGAATCCTTATAAGGATATATTATCTAGGCATTATTGTTACAAAAGGGACTAAATACAGACTAACTATTATGCCAGCTTTCTTGGTGGGTTGACTTGTGTTAATAAATACTAAGGTCAATTCAGATTTAACTTCGATTACTTGAGTTGTTTTCAATTGGCGAAAATTGAGAAATTTGGTGGGTTGGTCCATCAGGATGGTCTTATATGATTCTCTTTTGTGGCAACAAAATCCCTAGCTGCACTGAAAAGACATTGTGTGGGAGAAGTGAATGAAAATGAGGGAGGGTAAAGTCTTTAACCCTGTAGCACTTCGTAAACACAAAGTGTGTTCACGCAAAAGTGTTTCTTTTTTACTGAACAAAGACTATATTTGTGGCAACAAATTGTTATAATTTTATTTCCCTTTGTGTAAAATCATATAAGAGTTTATTTAAAATGCATATTTTTGCCTAAATATTATGTTTAATTTTACAATGAAGACAAACAAAAGTACAAACAAGAAGCCTACTATTTTGTTGTTTCTTATATTTTCATTTATTCTGGTTGATAAACAGCCTAGTTTTGCTCCTTACTATGGTACTTTTTGTCATTTCATCATATTCAATAACTTTGCATTGATTCAACAAGAGAAATTTAAAGAGCTTTCTACAAGTTATTAATGGGAACAGAATGTTAAAACCACTAACAGAAGTACATGTTTTAAATGTTTTATTCCAACTTGTCACACCTCTACTTTTTCACAGGTTTCTATTTTGTGTTAAAAAATTATACTATGGTCTGAAACTTGACATTCAAGTTACGAGGCTGTAAGAATTTTTGAGACAACAGTTTAAATAGTCTGTTAGCTAATATTAGTTTTATTCTTTAGTCAAATGCCATTGGTATATTTAGAATGATTTATTTCCCTTCAGCACTATAGAAATTGAAGGTTATATGCACTGGCAGCCACATTCTGTGATAAATCTGAGTAAATTTACATAACATTTCATAACTTTGTAATGGAGGAAGGGAGTTTACAAAGGAATTAAAGGTTCTTAGAAAAAAGGTGCTACACAGTGCAAATGATTGCATAAATTAGGTTTTTGGAATAATCCCATTTGGGGAGGATTTAATTGAACTTTGTAGAAGGGAGTCAGTTAAGAGGAATGGAAGGACTGTGGAATTTCGCATTTCATTTGTATTCAGCTCAGAAGTAAAAGAAACTAAGACATGATGGTTGTTTTTATATTCCCTGTTCTTTATGATATTTAGAGAGCATGTAGATATACAATTTACTAGAAGAGAGTGAATGGACCTTTACATATCTACATAACTGACACTCAGCATTAGTGATATCAGCACCTATAGCAACAATTCAGTCATGAAATTTATGGTGACTCATGATAGAATAGGGCATTTGGACATGGTTCCTCTGGAACTGTTGGTATTCTGGGATCCTTTCCACCAGATCTGCACTTGACCCCTGACCTCAACTACATTCTTGAGCTTAACCTCAACCCTGGACCTCAGTCCTGAACCTCACCCCTTACACTGCATCCTGACTTATCTTTTCTTCATGCTCCTTTATTTTTACCCTTTCCTTTATTCTTTACTACCCTGAAATGCACTTCTCTCCTGTCCTTCATCCTAGAGTTGAGAGAAGCAGCTGTCATGGGTAGATGTCTGGCTCAGTGACAGGGAATGGTACATCGTACTTGATTTAAAAAATAGTAACATGAAAGGGCGATGGTTGCTTTTTTAAGCCTTATATGTGGTCATATAAGAATACAAATGACCTTCCTATTAAAAGGTCTGGGGTCAAAATGTCATCCGTCCATCTTAGGCATATTGTTTGGGCCAATGGGTTGGCCTTGGAAGCTGAGTAATAAGTGTACCATGGGTTTTGATTGGTTGCAGCCAAATGGATCTTATCCAATACCCAGGGAGTCACTGGGGCTTTATGCATCAACACTGCTAATTTGACTCTAAAGAGACCTAACTCTAAACTTATCAGGTAGTATCTGCTCAAATATGTCCAACATTATTCTAAGACTGAGTAGACAATCTTTTCATAAATAGACCATATCTTTTAACAAGTTGATGTTAATACTGTAGGATTATAAATTGCATAAACTGAAAAACTCAAAGTGATCATTTGACTTATTATTTTTTTATTTTGGTATGTTGAGGTTAAATGACATAAATAAAGCACACACAAAAAGACTTCTGACATAATTTTGTGCTTCTTGTCACCAGTGATCCTTATCAAGTATTAGGGAGAGGCCTAATGGCTGCTGGATTTGTCAAAGTCAAGATTGTTGAGACATTGTAGATTAGGGCACAGTGACAAACAAAGAGCTAATTTCTGGGCCCATAATTTCCTCTTTGTTCCCTGTGAAAATATGGTCATTTTATTCATTTCTTAAATCATCTTCTCTATTGTGAGCTTTGAGATACTATCCCACATCACATTATGAGTTGTAGAAAACTACCTGATAAAGCTCTAAATAAGCTGTCTGAATTAGATGTTAAATGGGAGAGTGGAGAGAGGAAGAGGAGTGAAAAAGAGAGGCAGGTGGGGAGCAAGACAGAGAGATGCACCTGTACTGGCCGTGGTACCTTTCCCAAGTACAGCTGAGTTCTCTATCATTTCCCTTTCCCCTCTTGCTGCCCTGGAAAGTTTTAGCATTAGCCATTTGCAGAAGACTCTATACCCTAATCATGTTGTTTAATTCTCCAGCCCTTCTGTGGGGAATTGGAACTGTCCTTTGAATGCAGCTCAGTGACAACACACAGCATCTCATCAAATGTAAAACGGGTTCAAGGCAGCTCTGAAGAGACAGTGTTTGATTTATATGACAGCAACCTAACATGGTCCCCAAACCTTATTGCCTGCCCTAAGGGACCAGGCTAAGCCATGCTGTTCAGTAGGTGAGGTGTATTAAATGCATTTTTGATTTGTACTTACAATATTTTCAATTTATGATGTGTTTATTGGGATATAACTGATAAGTTGTGTAGCAGCTCTCTCTCTCTCTCTCTCTCTCTCTCTCTCTCTCTATATATATATATATATATATATATATATACATATATGCACTTCTTACTGTTAGTTAATTCTGGGTGTAGTAATGCATAAAAATATTGTTTGCTTTCACAGTTTAACAAAAAAGATATAAAGTATAAAGTAAATCTGTCCACTTGTTTCCCCCTATCACTCTAACTCACTTAAACTAAATACTCTGACCTCATTCAGTGTCCCAGGTACCAATAAGAGGCTACGATGGTATTAGAGAAAAGGAATATAGTAGAGCTAATGTTTCGCTCAGCTTGATTTCAGAGACAGTGGCACCTCTTTCATGATACTTTGATTGGCATCTAAGAAACCAGGAGCCTACTCCCTGTTCCGGTGCTTTAGTGCTTTGCTGGCATCTTCTCTGCTTTGTCACCTCCACAAATGCTATGAGTATCTTTGTCTAAAAACAAACAAACAGAAGTTTTTCACAATCCTCAATTTTCATCTAAAATGGTTACCAGCCTTTAAAAAAAATCTATTTACAATACAAATCTTACAACGCGGTTTTTAGTAAATATTTTGAGCAGAAGAAAAACAGCTTCAGTTCATCCTTCAAGACAAGGTGCTTCCTGGTTGGTACTTACTCCCTGAAAATAAACATGGGAAGGAGGAGAGAAAACAGAGAGAAGGCAGAGGAGAAAAAGGAAGAAAGATGCAGTTATCCCTCATCTAAGTAACTGTGGTTTTTGCAGAAAACGAAGTTATCCTATGTATTTTAAAAGTATAAATGAGATTTTCAGGCTGGACTCATTAGATAAATATCCCTACCGATTGTGGGGTAGCTCAACACTGTCAGACGGTGTGATAGAAAAGGTATCTCGAAAAATAAGAAAGGAGGAGCAAATACTCATTGTTACTTGTGTAACATTTTCATGGTCCTGAGAAAGCAGTGAATCTGTTAATAGCAGTAGAGACAAAGACCCCGGAGAAGCAAATCCTGCACAAGACAATAAAGAATGACTTGCTGGACATGTCTGAAAATGTAAGCCAGAATAACAGTTCTAGTGTTAAAAATCATTACCATGACGGAAGATATTTCTACCACACCTCGTTTTCAGTTTGCCCTGCATTTTCTTCCTTTTCTCTCTAGAACAAGACAAAATCAGATGTCTAGTGTATAATGGGAACCGGTGGAAAATTTGATGGCAGTCCGCATCTCACTGTTTAACCACACCTAATGTGGCACATAGGAGAAAGCTGGAAAAGAGGTATTATTGAGAGGGTATGCTTTCAAAAATAGAATAATCATGAAAGTAAAAATGTCTTTAAGCCTAAAATTTCTAGTTTGTAGAGAAGGTGAACTTGAACAGTTAGTTAAACCAGTATAAAATTTTCGAGAGCGCATTTGTCTTCGTTTACATTGAAACTTTCAGAAGAAAAATAATTTTGAAATAGTCCCAAACATTTGGAGTACTTCTGAATTAGGGTTCTTTGAAGCATGAAGACAAATTGATTCTAGGATGATGCCACATAGGCACCCAACAAGTCATAAAGCTGCTAAGTGCATACAACTGGCGAATGTTTAGTCTATGAACTTAACACATTCGCTAGGCCCAGAATGATGGAGACTTTATTGTAAATGGGCAAGAAGGTTTAAGTTAAGGTAAGGCTGTCATTTTGATATACTCATGAAGCTTAATGTCTCTAATCTTTGAAAAACCCTTAAAATGCAAATGTCAAACATGCCTAATTGGTTTTGAAGTTTTAGCTCACTGTAAATGGTTTACAGAGAATAAATGTTTCTTACCTAGTATGCCATATTAACTATGTGAGTCAGTTGTGTATAAACATATGCTAAAGTTCTTAGTACTACACAGTTTTATGAAATAACTTGAAAATTTCAAAAGCATAATGTATTGTCTTATATAGCAATTCATTGATGTACAATTTCAGGCATTATTTTTTTTTAAGAATTTGGTTTTGGATTAAGAAAGAGAATCGTACAATAAACTATTAAGGGTTACTCAGAATCAGTACTTCAGATAGTTTAAATAGTCCACAATGTTATTTTGGAATCCCATTTTATTGAGATAGTGATTGGTGCTATAATCTGTCTCCAGAAATTTAAAATGAACTTGTCACTCTATCATGTAGAATCTTGGTCCATGTGTGAGTTCCAAAGGAGTTGCTTATGCTTATGTTGCATTCTGGGACCACATGTGTGTTCCTGCTTATTTACAAGTCTCTTCTCTCCACCTCCTCTGTTTTGTTTTTTTTTTTTTTTTATCAATCTTCCAATTATCCTTTTAATTGTTTGGGGGCTCAGTGCCCTCTTCCTATAGAGAAAACAGTACAGCTTATATACTTCCCACAATTCTTTACAAGGCTTTCATTTCTTGATGGTTGCATGGTAGCTAATTAAGCCACTCTCATGGAAGGGTATGAGATGCTGAAGAAGAGGTGAGGAGGTATCACTGACAAAGAAAGTGAGTATTCATGGGTCCCAAGAGCGTAAGTATCTGTGATCATCATCTATATTAGATAAAAAGTGTGGGGAGGGTATGCCTTTTTTCATGTTCACTCCATTCTTTCCTTTTTTGGAAGAACAAGCTTTATGTGTCTGCTTTGATGTAGTAAAATAACAGGAGCTCAGAGCCAGATATATCGGAACTGTGATTCAGATCTTAGCATTGCCACATTCAGTCACTATGGCACTGGGTGAGTTGCCTGAATCCTCCCTCTGTGCTACAGTTTCCTTAACCATAAAATGTGGATAAAAGTTCCTAACTTATAAAGTTATACAGACTATAGAACAATATAAATAATTTTAATTGCACATTTTATAGTTACAATTCAATAAATGGTAGCAATTACTATTGTTATTATTATTTTACTTAATGGTTTGGAAAACAGTCTGGCAAACCGTCTGCACACATACCAATGGCGGATGTAATCCTCAGGCCAAGAATAGCCTCAGTTACCTTTCAAGAGAGACCCAATTTTATTGGCTCAAATTCATAACATGAGAGAATACACCCCTTCAGTAATCTGATCTCAATTTGCATTACTACTTCTCATGCAAAAATGCTCATCTGCTCATCATCATATTATCAAAATTAGTTTTATGGGAACAAAAAGCCCAACAACCACAATTGAAAGAAAAGGCACAGAACTGAAACTCCCTTAGACATTTTAATTTTTAATTAAAAAAACTTTATTGTATCTCTGGCATTACCATTTAACCCCCTTTTACCCTCCTCCCCCTGCAATCACCACACTGTTGTCCATGTTCACGAGTCCTTTTTCCTTTTTTGCTCAGTCATTTCACCCCTAAATCCACCTCTCAACAATAACCGTCGTCTTGCTCTCTACCTATGAGCCTGTTAGCTCAGTTTGCTCATTAGATTCCACATATGAGTGAAATCATACGGTATTTGTCTTTCTCTGACTGGCTTATTTCAGTTAATATAATGTTCTCCAGGTCCATGCACGCTGTCACAAAGGGTAAAATTTTCTTCTTTTTTACAGCCAAGTAGTATTCCATCGTGTACATGTCCCACAGTTATCTTCTCCACTCATCTGCTGCTGGACACGTGGGCTGCTTCCATGTCTTGGCGATTGTAAATAATGCTGCAATGAACACAGGGGTGCTTGTGTTCTTTCGAATTAGCACTTTGGGTTTCTTTGAATATATTGCCAGAAGTGAGATTGGTGGGTCAAAAGGCAGATTCATTTTTAATTTTTTGAAGTATCTCCATTCTGCTTTTTACAGTGGCCGCACCAGTCTGCGTTCCCACCAACAGTGCAAAAGGGTTGCTTTTCCTCCACATCCTCGCCAGCATTTGCTGTTTGTTGATTTATTGATGGTGGCCATTCTGACAGGTGTGAGATAATATATCATTGTGGTTTTAATTTGCGTTGCTCTGATTATTATTGAAATTGAACATCTTTTCATATGTCTATTGACCACGTGTATGTCCTCTTTGGAGAAGTGTCTAGTCAGGTCCTTTGCCCATTTTTTAATTGGATTGCTTTTTGGTGTTGAGTTTTCTAAGTTCTTTATAAATTTTGGACATTAACCCCTTATCAGATATGCTCCCATTCCATGGGTTGGCTTCTTATTTAGTTAACAGTCTCCTTTGCTGTGCAAACCTTTTTAGTTTGATGTGGTCCCATTTGTTTATTTATTTCTTTGTTTCCCTTTCCTGGGGAGATATATTAGATAAAATATTGCTATGAACAATGTCCAAGATTTTACTGCGTATGATTTCTTCTAGGATTTTATGGTTTCAGGTCTAATATTTAAGTCTTTAATCCATTTTGAATTTGTTCTTGTGTGTGGTGTAAGAAGGTGGCCTAGCTTCATTTGCCTATGGCCATACTACCCTGAATGCACCAGATATTTTCTTATTTTCAATTTTTGTTTTCAAAATATCCATATGTACTCAGAGAACCCAATATATACTCTGTTTGCTGGTGCCATATTACCTTATGCTTCTCAATTGCCCTTGGTTCTCTATGTTGTTTTTCATATAGAGAACATGCCTTCTCTAAAAAGAAAATTATTTCATGTTGTTTAAGGTGTTCCCTCAAAATTACTGCTCAGATGGGCTTTCTCTATATATGGTCTGAAAAAAAGTGTACAGAAAAAAAAGAAATTAAACATCAGACTTGAGTACTCGGTGTCCATAACAAATATTTTAGAGTTTGTCCAAATTCATCAAGCTCCAAAACCTCTTTTCCAATACCGCCTGCAAGTCTCCAGTGTAACTTAAAAATTGTGGACAAAGCATCTATGTCTACTGATCCTTCAGTGCTGATAGTTGCTGCTGCCTAATACCCTCAAACATCTTCTTCAGAGAAATTCATCTACTCAACAATAAGTCACATATTTGGAAATCATTTCGATTTTGGATTTTGAAGCTCCTATTCCAAAGATTCTCGTATCTCTACTGTCTCTTGGCAGATAATGATTCTTGGTCCTTTCTTTATGCCTCACACTCAGTTTCTTGGGCAAGACTCCAGGTTATGGGGAATGAGAAAAGTGGAGGAGTTGTAGTGATTCTTAATTGTGTCATTTTGGAAAGAAAGTAATGGTGAACACTTGTTACATGGCTGAAACCAAACCACAAAGAAAGGGAAAATATAGAGGAACACATGAATATTTAGTGAACACTAGCTTTTTTCCAGAAATATTTGTGCATACACTTAAAAATGTATACATATATATGTGAATGTTGATTTATGGATTATGTATGGGCATAAAAATGCATTAAACTACTATGAAAGTTTTACAATCTATTATTAATCAGTAACCATGGGGAAGTAAGTAGGATTGGGTGCTTTGTGAGCAAGAATTTTTAATATTCATTTTATATATATCTGTATTGTAATTTGCCAGCATATCTCATGTATTTTTAAGCATATTTCATATATTATTTTTTAACTTTATTTTAAAAGAGTAGTAATTATTTACCTTTTTCAATTCATCTTCCATAGAACTCAACTTCTGTCCCACCACTCTAGAAACAACACTCACAAATCTCATCAATGACCTATCAATTGTTAAATTCAGCAACCTCACTTGACTTTTGATTGTACTTGGCCTCCTGTTGCTTTTGACACTATTAAGCATATGGCCCCTCTTTGAGGCTCGTGCCTTGTATGACATTACATTCTCTTGCTTCACTTCCTACTTCTGATTATTCTTTATTTTCTTTAATTATATATTCCTCCTTGTTGGTTTTTTAATTGAAAGCATCCACACAAATTCCCTTAAACCATACTGTCTTCCAAATAAATTCTGACAATGCTCAGAGAGTCAATTTTTACACTTTTAAGTAGAAGACTCGGAAATCTGCATTCTAGTGTCTAAAAATTTTCTGCACTGAATTTTTAATTGTATGCCAGAGAACTTCATATCAATGTACAATGGGTAACTCAAACTACTATGTATATAATACTGATCACATAACTGCCCTCCTTAAATTTTTTCACCATCCTAAATTTCATAGCTCACTTACATAATCTCCTGGGGTGAGCCTGCATGCTTTTAAGTCAAATAGGGTTGAAATATAATTCCCCAAACTTCCAAGCTATATCTTTGAAAAGTGATTGAAACTCTCAAAATTTAGACTCTATCTAAAAAGGAAATATTAGTAATAATACTATCCTCAAATGTTTGTTGTGAGGAAATGTATATATAATGTGTGTAGAAAACTCAGCAAGGTGTAAAAAAAAGGTTTGTATTAAAACCTTACTAAATACTGAGACTAGAAACCTTGTGCAAGAATTTATATCTTTTCTCATGATTTTTTCCCCCACACATTCAGTTAAAATGTTATCAGGGCTTATCAAACTTCTCTTATACCAACTTTCCTCCTTCCAGAAGCTCCTTTTTTTCTAAGTTGGATGAAGACAATACTCCTTATTGGTCTCCTTGCTCCCTATATCAAGAGCATTTATTGGCTCCAAATCCATTAACATTTCAGTCAAGGACTTCTACAATCAAGACCCAACCTCTCCACCCAGTTTGATTCCTCACCACCAACTCTATGCTCTGATCATTTAAATAACATGCTTCTTTCATATCTTCTATGCCTTTACTCATATCTTCCCCTTTGTCTAAACATTTGTTCCTTCCTCCTTCTTTATGTACTGAAACCTTTTTAGTTCTTTCGCTGCTGCTTAAAAGTTTCCCCCATCATTAAACATATTATGGGGACCTTTCATTCCATAAAAAATTTATTATCTCCTTATTTTGACTTCTACTGTCATCGGGTTTTACATCTTTGTTATCCTTATACCACATCTACTTATATTCATTCACTTATTTATTTATTCAACCAATCTTTTCAGAGTGAACTACTCTGTTGGGCACGGTGAAGCACTCTGATGACACAGAGCTGATCAACCTGTGTATCAATATCTTTCTCACCCTATTTAAGTTACTTGAAGGCACTTTGGATTTTTTCACCTGTCCTTTTTCCTACAGTCCAGCTCGTTCATTGCATAGAATAGCTCATCATCAGATTCTCATCAATCAAAGCAGACCAGCATTTACAACTCTTTCTGCAGAGTCAATATGTAGAAATAAAATAAATGTTGGTTCAAAGACTAATTTTTCAGAAGGCTAGCTCACCTATTTATCATCTAATTCCCTTTGACTGTCAACAAAACAAAACAAACAAACAAACTAGGTTTGTTTTCTCAGCAAATCCTAGCTCCCCCACCCCTACCCCACCACTTTGATTATATTTCTGCCATATCTATGAGAACACAGTGTCTGTGAGGGTGCCTAGAATTTTCCAGGTACTCCAACAAATATGGCCCTGGATATATATGCTCATTGAACCTCTGAGGAAAAACTTGAAAAACACTTGGGACTTCTAGAAAAGATAACAGTTCCATATACCCAGTCCTAGATGAGTTAGCCCTGATTTTGCAACTCAAGTGGCTATAGACTTTCCTTAGATCTTTTTAAGAAGTGTGAGAAAAGGAAATGAGGGAACGGAAGGGAGTGGTGTTAGTAAAGCCTGAGAGTGAGTGTGCTGAGGAGATGGGGGCCAAGTGGAGAGCCCAGAATCCTTGTTCTAACTCGGCAGAACCTGCAAAGGAAGGAGGTTTAGTGGCAATTTGTGTTTCACAGCCTGTAAATCACGTCTGCACTCCACTGGGTCAAGATGTTTTTTGAGATTTCTTTCAGTATCATATTGCACCTCACACTCACCTTTCCCACACAAAATGTTAGAAATGTGCTATTTTTTTTCCTGTTTGTACACATTTACATATGTAAAAGGTCCCTAAAATTATTTTTTAAAGTATCCTATGCAGAACTTAAAAATTTGTTTTATATTCAAATCCTTGTTCTGTTTCTGAACCTTTCAAATATGTAATTCCCTGTGCTATAATATTCATAACTTTGTAACTTTATAAGAAAAAATGAGCACATGCTTTTAGAAATAACGATAACTTTCCTTTTTCTAAGTTAACTGCTGACATTTTTTAAAGGGGCAGATGAAATTATTTAAATAACTGACTTTTGAGGGTCTATGATCCTATTCATTGATTATGTGAATTTTTATACTTACTCTTCATATATATATATATATACGTTATATAACGGCCCTGGCTGGTTTAGCTCAGTGGATTGAGCGTCGGCCTGCGAGCTAAGTGTCGCTGGTTCGATCTTCCAGTCAGGGTACATCAGAGAAGGAAAACTCTGACTCCAAAAAACCTCTGCTGCCTTGCGGCATACCTCTTCAGGGGAAGGGCTAAGGGAGTAAACCCCGACAGAAAATCCGGAGCCGGAGTCCCTAAGGCGGTTTGACGTTGTGGTCAACACCGGCAACTCCTGCGGCGCACCTGAAGCCAAGCTGTATTGACTCCGTCTTTCCCTTGGATCTTTCAGCTGCGAAGAGAGGGGGGGTCTGCTGCATGGGCAACAGCAGACCCTCCATATTACCCTGCCCGGGCTCTGTAGCTTCAGCGTCATCGCAAGATGTCGATTCAACACGGGAGGAGACAGATACCGTGTCACTCCCGAGTCGGACTGCACAGCCATTTTCGGCGGTGCAGATGGACTCTTAAGAAGCTACACCATCGTCTCTCGAGACGGACGGCTGCCGACGCCGACGACGACGACGACGACGTTATATAAATAAAAGGGATTATTTTAAATTAACAACAAAGACATAACTATGAATCCGTAATCTCCAGAGGAAGGGAACAATTATATAACTGCAATAGCAAAGGCGCATGCGTAAAAGTATTTATGGGGGGGAAAAGTTTTAACCTAAGAACAAGATTATCAGAGTTTCCTAATCTGAAGATAGATCCCAGCTTTTACTTTTATATTAAAAAAGAAAACCACCTTTAAAAATAAGATTTAATAATAACTAAAAATCAGATTACTTTTTGACACTTGCATGTAGTTATTTTTATTTTAGAATTTACCATTTGCACAATACTTCCAAGCTATTAAAATCAACAGATTAAAATTATTTGTAAACACGTTTGATGATTCTGTGAAAATATCTTATCTACATAAACTAAAACAAAAGGGCCAGCTTAGAAAATAGGGAGGGAAGAGGGAAGAGAGGGAGTAAGAGAGAGAGAAAGGAGGGGGGAGAGAGAGAGAGAGGAGGAGGAGTGGAGAGGGGAGGGGAGGAGAGGAGAAGAGAATGCCATTAAGGAATAGAGGAGCAATGAGGGGATTCTTGTAAAAATGCTGCCGTAGCTCCTGGGACAATGTGTTTTACTGAATACAGGTCTATGGTTTGACCTGTAAATTATAGAGCATTTGAACTAAATAATATAAAGACTGGAAAAATGCTACTTGTTTCCCAAATGGTTAGGTGTCTGATAATAAAATTAGTTTCTTAAAACGTTTATAGGAAATGAAAGTAGTTAACACTTATTAAGCACTTATCATATGCCAAGCATTGCTTTTAGTTGTTTCCAAGCATGACCTCCTCTGAGGAAATAATTTACGTACTCTGTGAGGTGAGTGTTATTCTTATCTGCGTGTCACAGATGAGAAAAACGAAGGCTCTAAGAAATTAGGTAACTTGCACAGATTCTTACAGTTAGGCACTGGTAGCCATTGCGGTTTAAAGCAGTGTTCTGATTCCCAAACTCACACTCTTAACCATTGCTTTTGTGCACAGAGAAAGAAGCACTTTCTATTCAGAAACAGTCACTGCTAACTTTCTTTTAGTTTTGGAAGACCCCCTGCAGCAGCGATTCACAAGAAGCCTGGAATAGACAGCCATACTCCCAGACAAACCCCGTGCTATTTTCCCCAGCACTTCCTCTAAAACCTTTTAATCACCGTCTTAAGAAAGTCCATCTCAGCAGATTACCTGGCAAAGCGTTGTTAAGGTACAATTGTGCACAAAAGATTTGTGTGCAGGCAGATGAAGCATTCCTGCTGTTAACTTTTCTCTCTGCCACCCCTACCAGATACACTCTGAAGTTTGGCTGCATCCCTGTCAATGTGTGCATTCTGGGGTCAAACATATAAGCATTTACTCCAGGAAAGTAAAGTATCGGTGACCTTGAAGAGCTGTATTTTAGAAGCTGGCTCGGTGCTTCCTCCTGGTCCAAGTGAAATTACTTTGGCTTCCAAATGTGACTGAGCTCAGTGCAAAGTGGCACACGCATCCAAGTGCGCTTTTAATATTTTTGCTGTAAAAAGATGCCTCTTAGCAAGGCTTCCTTTATGTTCACTCCTAATGCTGGAAACGTTTTGCAGATTTTATTGAATTCCCCACTGTGAAAAATAAAATGCTGCCTTTAGATTGCCCACATTTTAATGATTGAATAGGTACTCAGCACATTGTAGTTGCTCAATAAAGGCTTGTTGAAAGGAATTAAGTTTTATCGATGGCTGAATTCCAAAAAAAACATCTGCTAGGATGATGCAAGTTCAAAGTCAGGTGCTCTCTGTGTGGCATATTTAGGCCAGGTGTTGAGTAAAGGGACTTTAAAGTGAAATGTTAAAAAGAAGAAAGAGGGAAGCTTTGAAAGCTAGCTGAATCAGAGTGATACCTTATTATTTTTTATCTTAATTGCCAGTTTTCTATCACCCTGTGAGGGAGGCAGAAAAGACTGCTTCCCTTCTGCAGATGAGACAATGGAGACTTGGGACAGTACAAGTGACACCTGTAAGATAGCCGGTTAGCATGTGAAACAGCCTAGACAAGTGTGGAGGAGATCGACTCCAGGTGGCCCCACCACACTGCCACTCGGCCAAAACTCACTGCAACCAAAAGGCACTGTTTCTGTGCCAGATCTCTTTACCTCCCCAGAACTTTTCTTCCCACAAGACTTAATTACTCATTGCTAGCACCACGCACACTCAAGAGCCGTATGTGTGGCACTCATTGAGGAATATAACATTAAAATGCCTCCAAAGTGTAGCTGTTCCCTCGGAGGGTTTAATGACTCCCGCAGACAATGAGGCAGTAGCGGGCGGATGATGGAAATGAGAGGGAAGAAGGCAGCTGCCGAGCAGAGCAGGAGTCTTGGTGGGTGGGGTGGATACTGACTTCAGCTCCTCGCCTCACTCCGTGAATGTCATTACTCACCAGTGGGTAGCAGCGACTCCATCTTCCCCAACTGTCCCATGGACAAGTTGGCTCACGCTGCTGCTAACATCTTTCATAGGCTTTTGTGGGGCTGAGTGCCCCTGAAGCTTAGATATATTTTTGGTAGAAAGGGACTTACCTTGCATAATTCTTACAATGCAGATGAAACCTAACTTGAATATTATAGCTGAAAACTTTTATTGTCGAATGGTGGCCAGAGTGGTGTTAAGAACACTGAATTTAACATTGTACTCAGCCGTGTAGGGGCTTTGGGTTATGTGGACACATGACTAAGGTGCTATATTTGTGCTCAGCAAAAGAATAATCCCTTACTCTGACCTGAAATATACATAACCCTGATTTTTATTAAAATTTTCCCTGATTTTTTTGGCTGCCATTTAGGAGTTGAGGAGCTGAAGTAGGTACCTTAAAATCCAGGAATTTGGCTGTATCTATGAATAAGCAACACTGAAAACGAAGTTGAGCATCTTTTAGAAGTATAAAATAGGCTTTGGGTACCCAAATAAATGTGGCAAATATAATGTATTGATTTACAGAATTCCGGAAACCTTTCAGATCTAACGTATGCGGATTGCTACCTCTTCTCACTGTAAGCCTCTACTGGGAACAGAATATCTAAGACCTCACAGTCATAGGAACAGACCTGTTCCAGGAACCAGAAGCCATATTCCAGGACCCAAAGATGTGATGCCAGCTTTATATAGCCAAGCTGATTCTAAAAACACTTAGGTGATTAATTCATCTTTGGCTTTCCTCCATGTTATAGCAACAGCACTCCTTCCAAGGGCAAAAATGTATTTTTTAAATGAAATAACCATGCACTGGAAACATTGTAATCACAAACGCCACATCTCTCTGCTTTGAGTAAGTGAGCGGAACATTGTGGAACCCTAAAAGATAGTCGATGATTGGGGCTAAACGGAAGCCCTATGTTAGGATAGCTTTGAATATCTTTTCAAAGAATGACTGTCAGGAGTGCTGTTTATCCGCCAGTCAAATCAGCCTGAATTATTCCAGCCTCTGGTAGCGAGGAAGGAAATGACAAGGGGCCGACAGGGCTACAGGGGAGAGTTAGGGGAAAGTGGCCTGGTCAGTCTGGGTGAAACAGTGCTCATTCATCATTTTTCAGTAGAAAATACATATTGACCATCTACACAGGGCGCAGGTGCCGTCACTTCAGCACTTAGCTTCAATGGATGTTCTACCCTCACTGGATATATCTTTGTAAATACTGTTGTGTGTGTGTGTGTGTGTGTGTGTGTGTGTGTGGAAAAACATTTATTTTCCTAACATCTTAACAACTATTTATATTTATGCATTTTCTGTTTGCCTCACTACCCTTTGAGGGGTTTCATCTATCTTTCTATAATGTCTATAATGTTGGGACAATTACGATGTCTCTACAGTTTTGACCTCTGCTTTTAACAGTTAATGTCAGAAATATTTTTCCTTATTATACCTTACAGTCTTTAATTCATTTTAAAGTATATTTTATTGATTATGTTATTACAGTAGTTTCAATAGTTTTCCCCTTTCCTCCCTTCTGCCCAGTACCCCCTTTCCCTCCAGCAATCCCATCCCCCTTAGTTCAAGACCATGGGTCATGCATATAAGTTCTTTGGCTTCACCCTTTCCTATATTATTCTTAACTTCCCCCTGTCTATTTTGTACCAACTGATTATGCTTCTTATTCCCTGCACCATTTCCCCATTTCTCCCCACCCCCTCCCAGATGATAACCCTCCAAATGATCCCCATACCTCTGATTCTGTTCCTATTCTGGTTTGCTTAGTTGGATTTTGTTTTTATTTTTTAGATTCAGTTGTTGATAGTTGTGAGTTTGTTGTCATTTTAGTGTTCATAGTTTTGATCTTTTTCTTAAGTAAATCCCTTTGACATTTTATATAATAATGGCTTGGTGATGATGAGCTCCTTTAGCTTCACCTTGTCTGGGAAGCACTTCATCTGCCCTTCCATTTCAAATGATAGCTTTGCTGGATAGAGTAATCCTGGTTGCAGGTTGCCTTTCATCACATTGAATACTGCTTGCCAGTCCCTTCCTGCCTGCAAAGTGTCCTCTGAGAAATCAGCTGATAGTCCTATAGGCACCCCCCTGTAAGCAACTCTCTGCCTCTCTGTTGCTGCCCCCAGGACTCTCTCTTTATCTTTCACCTTTGACATCTCAATCATGATGCATCCTGGTGTGGTCCCTTCTGGGTCCAGCTCACCCAGGGCCCTCCATGCTTCTTGGATTTGTATGTTCTTCTCCTTTGTAAAATTTGGGAAATTTTCCTCATTTTTTTCAATTCTTGCTTCCTCATTCTGCACTGGTTGACTGTTTTTTTCTTCCTTACATTCCAAATCATTGATTTGAACCCCAGTTTCCTTCCCTTCATTATTGGTTTTGTGTGAATTTTCCTTTGTTTCACTTAGCATAGCCTTCACTTCTTCTCTTAAGCGTTTGCCATACTCAGGCATATCTGTCAAGCCTGTGAGCATCTTTATGACCAGTGTTTTGAATTCTGTGCCTGTTAAGTTGTCTACCTCTTCATCTGTTATGTTGGCTATCTCCTTGTTGCTTAATTCTCCCACTGGGCCATACTCCTCTGTCTCCTCATTCTGACAGACTCATGTGTTTATTTGCCTCCATGTCCCAGGTAGAGCTGTCGCTCCTGTTACATTGTCAAGGGCGGAGCATTAGGGATTCGTCAGTACAGGGCGACCTGTTTCACTAAGTTGTGACGCTGTATGTGGGGGAGGGGTCCGAGATGGAACGATGCATCCTGCCCAGCACTTGCCCCTTTCCCAGGCACCTCTCCCACTTCTGCACTGGACTGGTGCCCCTCTAGCTGCTTCCCTGGCCATTGTTCCCAGAGTGGATGGGTCTGCGGATGTTCTAGGACTGTGGGGACCCTTTAAACAAGCGGACTCTGCTGAGACCAGCAGTTTCTGCTTCCACCCCAACCCCCACTGGTCTGAACAGTCAGAAGCAATGAGGCTTGATTTTCCCTGGTGCTGGGACTGTGAGCTGTGAGGTCTGGTGAGGAGCTGGGAATGCTCGCTAGATGTTCCTTCTGACTTTTTAAAATGTGTGACTGCACTTTTCACCAGCCTGCCACTGCTGCCGCTGTTGCCACCACCACACCACATCCCCTCCACCCTGACTCTGCCCCTCCTACCTGTCTGAATGAGTATTTCTCCTTTATATCTTTGTTTGCTGTATTTCCATGCGGTTTGGTTTTCTGGAACTTCTGGTTGTTTTTAGTTTTGAGGTAGTTGTATTCCTTCTTAGTTGTGTCTGTCTATGCCTCCATCTTGGCCGGAAGTCTATTCTCTATTTCCTATAAATACTCAATGAATGGCAGAAAGTAATACATTTCATATAAGTGTGATAACAAGTGTGCTATATCTACTCAAAGCAGTCTAAAGTCACTCCCAATATGAGGATCACAATAATGTTTTTAATCCAGAATTAAGCAAATGATGTGGGACATGTGGAGGTGAAAGGCATTCAAATAAAAGAAATATACTAACAAGTACATTATAAACAAATTATATTAACAAAAGCACAAAACTAAAGAAGTGTAAAATCAGCATATGAAGCCAACTGCTTGGTTAAAAGGATATAGTGAGGAATAAAGTTGAAATTTATGTTAGACCAACTTGTTTAGAATTCTTTCTTTAGGTAGCAAATAAAGGTGTTGTGTGTCTACTTATCAAGCAGGAGAGTTATACAGGACTGTATTTAGAAATAACATACCAGTCGAGTGTATGGCACATTGCTGATGAGACCATTGCTATAATTTGAATTAGTGGTAATAGGGAAAATATTTGCTTCGTGGTCCTGGGTAAAGGAAAGAAACCATGACACCAAGCTTTCGGGACAAGTTCCCAGAGAAACTGGTAGCATCATTAACAGAATTTGGAAATCAGAAAAAGGCAAGCTTTGCAAGAGAGAACGAATGAGTTCAGCCTCAGATAATGCCTTCGAGATCACAATTCTGATAATCTAACTTCAACAGGCATTGAAAATCCAATCTTGAAACCCAGAAGAGACTGAGTTGGTAAATATAGATTCAAGAGTCATCTGCTGCCTAGATGCAATCACTGAAACTGACAGATTAGATGAGAGTGTTAAGGGAGTGATTGCAAAGGGAAAAAGGGCAAGTCAAGGACAAAGACCCAAATGTCTTTCTTTTGGGAGTGAAGATGTTGGATTTCTAAACAGTCTCTGCTTCAGCAGCTGAATCCTTTTTTTTTTTTAAACTTACAAAATGTATCGGGAATGTTGGCAGCATGCTTAAGACAGAAGTTCTCAATATGTTGCTTAGCAGTAGTTAACATTTTATTTTTTTTAGAGATTGGAGCTTCTAGCATTGCCCCAGTGTGTACTGTATGATACTGATGATAGAATTGATGGTGGTGGTTATACATCTGTGTGTATGTGTGTTTTGGGAGGATGGTAATAGCCAGATTTTCCTTATTAGAAAGGCACTAAGTAGAGAAATATATACAACCATTTCTACCATAATACAGTGTTAATAAGGCATTAATATGTAAGTGCTATGCATCAGCATTTACCTTACAATAACTCTTTGAGGTGGGAATTATTACCATCTACACTGGATGTATGAAGTCATGAGTCTTAGCTTAGTTAAGTGTCATTCTCAATATCACAAAACTGTTAAGGAGCAGAAAAAGATTCTAATGACCGACTATAAAACAGATTTTAATGATTATATTTTCCTGTTCTGAGGTTATTTCTGAATCAATGGTCTGCTGATTTATCGTAATATCATTATTTGCTCATTTATACCTTGCTTGATTTAGTTTCATCTTAAAATAAATATATAGTAAAACTGACTATTTTGGTGGACCATTCTCTGAATTTTAATGCATGTATAAACTCATGTGACACTCACCATAATCAGGGCATAGAACAGTTCCATCACCTCAAAGCTCCATGGTGCTCTCCCTTTGTAATCAAACATTACCTCATGCCCCAATCCTTGGCAATTACTGATCTATTCTCCATCACTATGGATTTCTCTTCTTTAGAGTGTCTAATGTAAATGGAACCTTAAGGTATATAATCTTTGAAGACTGGCTTCTTTCACTCAGCATCCTGTTTTTGAGATTTATCCAAGTTATTGAATATATCACTAGTTTTTGAGTTTTTCATTTTATAGAATCAAGTTAGCACACCCACTCACGAGTGGAAGGGCATTTTTTTTTCCTAATTTTCAGCAATTATGAATAGAACTGTTATAGATATTCATATATATGTTATTATGAAAACATAAGTCTTCATTTCTCTCAGGTAAATAACCAGAAATTGGATTACTGATTCATGTAGTAAATGTTCTTATGTTTTTTGTTTTTGTTTTTAAAAGAATTTGAGTTAAGAGTAACCAGTTGTAACAGCTATAGCAAGCCATCTTGGTTATCTGTAAAGAAACTCTTTTGAAAATATGCTACGAGTGAAGAAAAAAAGGCCCCAATGAATACAACCACTGGGACAGACAAAATTCAGTACAAAGCCAGTTGAATCTCTAGAAGTTTACGGAAATCATCTAGACCATTCTTCAGAATCTACTGGGAAAGAAACTGGGGTCCTATCATTGCAATTTGTCACATTGTGAACTGTCACATGGCTGAGGCTAAAATGAGGCTCCTTCACTCCCAGGCCCCAGGAAAGAACTGTTCTAGAAAGAAAAATAAAACTCTTCTCTCAGGGGAAGCCACAACCTTCATGAGAGTAAAGCTAACATTTGCACTTAGAATGGCTTAAAGATGAAGATGTATGTGCCCTCTTTGGGACTGTATGGAGTTTTCCAATGGCATGCATGAGTGTGTTTACTGAAAATTTCTCTATTTCAATGTTCTGAAGTTATAAACACTAATTTAAAGTCTATAAATATTTAAATATGAGTGATATCCTTTTGTAAATATAAGATCATGTAAAGAAGTTGTAAAGTGTTGGTTCCATTTTGGGCATTTTGAAGTCATTATATGTAAAACAAATGTTTAATGTTAACCAAATATCCCACTATGTTAATAACTGTGCCTCTAGTTACACTAAACAACCAGCTATGAGAGCTTATAAAGTCTGTATATTTAGGAGCAATGTCCATTTGTTATATGTCTAGTAATTATTGTAACATATTTGCTCATTAGTGGATGTCATGAAATGCTTTGTTTTAAGGTCTGCTGTATTTTGGTATATTTTAAAAATACTGAAAATTATAGTATTTTCCCAGTGAAAAAGAGAAGCATCAAGAATTACAGTGGTTTACAAAGGTATATTTAAAGTTAAATTATTTTATCCCTCAAATATAATTTCAAAGAAGAGAAGTGCTTACCTTGGAAGTATGAATTTAATGGAAGAAAGGATGGCGAAAATAAAAAGTATAAAAATGGTGAGACTGTTGCCCATTTTACCTAAAGATGATTGATGTAATTACAGAGAAAGCAACTACAGGCATCCTGTCTCGGGTTCTGCATGTAAAGAGCTTGGTCGTTGCCGCTCTGTCCTGACGACAGATAAATGCTGAACAAACTAAAGAATCAACAACTCTTTTCGATCCAGAAGAGATGGGAAGACATAGGGAAAACTGTTGCCCCCAGCTTGGAGAGAAAGAAGATGGGAAACAGGAGGCGCAGCTCCCTGGAGCAGAGACTCACGAGGAGCAGAAACAGCTCTGGGAACCAGGCAGGAAGGAAAATCAGTAATCGAGGAATTGTTGGAGACTTAGTGAGGACAAGTCAGAGTTAAAATCTTCTTTAATCTAACATAGTTAAAAAATATGACCCAATCATTGCTCGCCCCCTACCTCACAATAATTCCAGAAAACAACTGTAACCAAGAAGACCACCATAGTTTTATGACTTCGAGAATATTCTATGCTTTTTAGGCATGGACCGCTATTCAGCTCTGTCTAGCTGGTAAAAGTGAAGAAGACAGCCTAACTGCAGCAATGACAGGTGATATTCTACATAGATTGTTTATTTCTTTTACAATAAGTAAAAATGATTAGTTGTTTTCAAAAAGTGGAGGAGAACGATGAAAGCACTAGAGATAGAAACAGAGAAGTGATCCAGGATGAAAAGTAGAGACCCTCATGAAAAAGAGAGGAAGGGGTGGTACCCAGCACATACAATGTGCCCTGCGAAAAGCCAAGTTTCCATCCTCTCTCTGGTGACAACCGATAGTCTTGATGTTTCTTAAGAAACAAGTTCTTTGCAGATTTTTTGATAATCATGTACAATCCATTAATTTAATGTTAAATGTTGTTTTGTTGCCAATAAAATATGTTTTTTTTAAATGCTCTGAGCAACCCCTCCATGATCTTATATTTACTCTCTAAATTACAGTGTCTTATTCAAGTCCCAGACAACTATTCTACTGAAGACAACAGTCTGGTAGTCTGATCACCTGTGACCTATCCTCCTGGTGACCTGTGTCTACAGTGTACCTGGGCAGACAGAATGTAGAAAGATCCTTTTACCAAACAGTTACTTGACGTTAACAGAAAGATTAAAGATGATAACACAGAAGAAGAAGTAATTTAGAGCAAGGAAGTGGAGGGGAATTAAAGCAAGAGTCAGAGTGGGTAATTCAGGAACAGGAGATAAAGTGCTGAAGTTCTGGGTTCATCTTCTACCATTTATAAACTAGTTACTTTCCCAAGTACTGCCATTGAAAAACTTAATTCATCTTTGAGAAGAGGCCAAGCCAGTATCATGAAGCTGAAGATCAGAATGAGGGGGCCTTAGTCAAAAATAAAAGAGAGTAAAAAGCAATAGACTCAGCTGAGAGTGGAAATTCGAAGGCGTGTTGACTACAGAAGAAACTGAAGGGTTGCAAATCTGAAGGGATCTGAGTAAAAATCAAATTTAAGATACCAGAGCAAGTGCTTATTAACTGAGTACTGATAATATTAATATTGTTTTTGATAATAATAAACTATTTGCTGGTGATTTTTTTCCATCTGCCTCAATTACCACATGATTTTAAAGCCAGATGTTTTAGGACTGGATGCCTGGTTTTAATTAACTGAGGAGTAATATCTGTTAACACTATCAGGGAAAATTCTATATATGGTCTGAGAGAGCTACGAGTAGCAAACTGTTATGGAACATAGCACTCTCTACATTCTGGAAACACTGAGCCATAGGATCTAGGGGGTCAATGTGAAAGTATAGGCTCTTTCTACTATGCATTTACACCAGACATGCTAACAGGATAACTATTTGCCATATGATGCTCATTCTTCTCAAGGGCCTTATTTTTCATTGCTGGAGGTATTTTACTGGCCCTAAGAGATACACTACCTCATTCACAGTGGAACACACATAAAAACAACTGAAATACAACATACGCACACATGACTGTCCATTTATCCGACACACACATACCAGTATGAGTAAGGTAAGTACAGCTGCATTTAGAACCAGATGTAACCTTTATGAGTGCTATTTTACAATATATAATTATGTTGTTCATCTCTGGTATTGAGCTGAATAAGGAGAGTTTTAAATCTATTATCCTTGTCAATATACCCAGATCTTCAAACTCATACACTTCTGGAAGCCACCAATATTTTTCTTAAGGAAAGCATGCTGCACCAATCATGTTAAAGAGCATTCTGACATAAAAACTTAAGCATTTCTAAACCTTATTTTTTCAAAATATTTTATCATTGTCCAAGTAAATACATTTATTCATAGTTACAACCATCATATCTTCTACTTCTTCCCTATATTACTAGTTTCTGCATAGTTTTCAGATTTATAATTTCAATAAATAGTAATTAATGGTTTAAAACTTTCAACGTTTCCTAATTGATTTAAGATAAAGAGTATGTGATATTGATTTACATATAAAAAATAAATACAGCAATCATATAGTTATAGATGTCCCTTGGTAATGCTATGTTAAAATAAAAGAGAATCTTGGCTATATCACTTATAACCAAGGTGAAGTAGTCTTTGATTTGGCAGGTAAAGTAATTTAAAATTGATTTTGTTCTTCTGGTGCTGGATATTGAATTTAGTCATAATTTTCTAGTAGACAGTAACAATGTTTGCTATATCTAAAATAATGTGAAACTCCATCATAAGTGATCATCCATGTTGTTAAATGTGAGACTAAAAACATATCTAAATGTTTGTGGTTCACCCATTACTATTCTGCTTAATCCTGAGTGGCAAGACTCCTTTGAGTGACCTGAGAAATGTTTGAAGAATCAGTAGGTCTTTATACTTGATTCTTCAGCTAACCTTTGGGTCTATGACAGCTGCTCTTGCAATTAGCCTTTCCCCTGACCTCATGGCCAACCACAATAGCCTTGGAGATTTTGGGAAGGGAAACTATTACTTTTAAGGTGTCTGGACAAGAACTGCATGTGTGCATATTAATAGCAGAACTGTTTTCTGTGTTTTATTCTCCTTTTTCTTTCTTGGTTACAAATTGTCCCCATCCACATGTGACAGGCACATCTGGTTACATACTCTAATGGGTGAAGAAATGGATCCAACAGGAAAGAAAAGCCATATAATACTCCCCAGGAATGTTTAAAAGAGGACTCCTCAGTCTTTCTTCAAAAACAGGAGCCTTAAGGGGACATTCCTGGCTGAAGAATAATTTGCTCAACTTACCTGTCTTAGATCAGAAGGAAGAAATATATAGAATAAGATGAGACTTACTAGGATGGGTCAAGAGTATAATAATACAATATAAGAAACAAAGTTTTTAGCAGATTGAAAGGATAGATTTGTAATGAGCTGACTTTCTTTCCTCTCCTTATGACCCTCAATCTCCCGATCTCATGGAAGTGTTGCAAGTCATAAATACCCACCCTCTTCAAGTCTCTGCTTAGTCCAGAAGGCAGACTATGACTCAGAATCTAGTCTGGAGACATTTTGGAGATGGTAAACAATCCCCATACCTCTATTCTTCGTGTTGCTTTTTGATTTCAGTCAGATAGAGCTGTTCACAAACTGTGAGAAACAGAGTTGAATTGGAGAAGGTCAATCATTCAATGATGCGTAAGAAACCGGAGAGTGAAGAGCAGAGTTGGGACAGTAAGAACATAATGGCTGAGGAGAGATGTGCGAAGAGCACCGCAGATGGGGAAGTGGTGCTGGGAGCTGTGGGAGAAACAGAGGGGATTGAACGTGGAGCTTCAGGACAAGGGAGTGACGAGCTCTTAGCAGAGCTGACCTGGCCAGTGATAATGGGCGGAGCTTCGGTGCACTGGGTTGGAACACCACAAAAAAGCATTTTTTTAAGCCTTTCATAGGGTGACATGTGTGAATTTACCTGAACAGGGCAAGGAGAATAGAAAATGACAAAACAAAATAACAGTCTCAAAGCAAATGAACAAATGAATTGTCATGATTTCCCTAAAGGCCTGTGAAAACAAACCTTGAGTGCTGCTCAGCCTTTGTGGTCATACTCCCAGAATCTTTCCTAATAAAGAAAGATACACAACTACCTTTGTCAAATATAATTTATGTATTATGAAAAGTTTGCCTTAATTATTTTCAGGAAAAAATATTGAAATATAAATTAATAAACATCAGGGAAAGTTGAATTGATAAAATAAGGATGTTTCTATGTAGCACTAACCGAATAACCCAATAATTTCTTATAATCAAATGACCATGGCAAAAATATTTTTTTGGAATTATTATAACTTTAATGTATTTCTACCCATCATAGTTGTATATGAAAATTTCTTAAAAAGTAAAAAATGCTTTTTATTTTTACTCTTTGAGAGTCTTTAGTTTCCAGGGCACATAAAGAAACCTATGACATAAAGAATATGGCTTTATTTTATTAACTAAGTATTTGTATGACAGTGTACTTAATGACAAGTGGAGCTACCATGTTACACAGAAAACAGTACATAAATGTTTGTCAAATGAAATAAATATTAAAAAAAAAAAACAAAGTGGGGGTTGCACCAAATATTTAAATAGCACAACAGCGATGAACAGTTTAAAGAGAGTTCTCAGGGAAGAAAAAGTGTCCTCCTCTGGCTATGCAACAAGATCCAGGTATAGACAAGGAATAATTCATTAGTGACAGTAGTCATTCCAGGAATTCTTGATGAAGTTAGTATTTAAACATGTTTCCAGTGGAATTAACATTTAAATCTTTCTGTGAAACATCATTTGGCAATTGGCTGAGTGATCTTTACCCACAGAGGTCAGAGAGCACTTTCCAGAAGGCACTATGAATAATAACTCTTTTATCTCAGATCTCTTGCACACTGCCAAGCCTTCAGCACCCACCTCTAAGCTGCACTGGAGCAGTGTCTGACAGATTTTGGATTAGCTGAAGTTGCTGCTTTGACCGTGTTAACAATATTAAACCAGTTAGTACATAGATCATTCAAATTGGTGTTCTTGAATGAGCTCAAGACCTCAAAGCAGTAATTGTTAAGTGCCAAGAAATTTGACTTAATTAATGGTAATGGCATTGATTTTTAATAAGAACTTTTCTATAAAACAGTTAATTTTCAGTTTTTTTTTTTTTTTTTTTTTTTTTTTAACATAGAACTGTAACGTATGTGTCAGTGGTTCTCACCAGGAGTCAGGTTTGCCCCAGACCTACATGGGATATGTGGCAATGTCTGAAGACATATTTGATTGTCACAACTGGAGACAGGGGGTACTATTAACATCTATTGGGGGCGATGCCAGGAATGTTAATAACATCCTATAATGCATAGACCAGCTCACTTCCAGACAATAAGGTAAGTCCAATGTGATTTTAGTGCCACTGTTGAGGAACCACAGTGGACAAGTGTAAAAGATCAATAATCATGTAATTTGAGAAAGCACACAAACAACTAAAGCCATTTTGAATTTGATTTATGGTTGTAAAAATTTCTGACATAATACATTTTTCCTATGCTTAAATTCCTCTCTAATAATAAATTAGGCTTCTTTTGACACTGCATTACTGTTTAAAACCACTAGGGAGCTATTCTGTATGTTACTACTTTGGTGTATTAAATACAGCCTTAGGGTATTTAAAAAGTTAACAGAACTTTCAAAAGTATGATACTTAATTTACAACTGACTCTTAAGAGAACCAACACATGTGAAAAAGACATAAATACACTCAAAAGAAACACATAAACAAGCTTAAATGTTCAGAGCACATAAAGTGATCCAAGTTAGGTGTATGAATGTTCATTGAAAGGAGGGGGTCATTAGTTAGAAATGGCCAGAGGTGAGTTTTGATCTGGGTTTAAAAAAAAAGAAAGCCATAGATAGTTAACAGGACATCTAGTAATTTAGTAGTCCTTGTTAATGTAGAACAGAAAGTGGTTAATTGCTAATTCAATTTCCTGAGAGTTTTCAACAAATAAGAGTTCAAGAAAGTGATTAGTGTCTACTGAGTGAAAACTGTTCAAAACTAATTCATCTTTTGATTAATTTTAAATGAATTTGTGTGATAATGTTTAATTATTATGGGTGCCCAGAATATGGTTGATTACGTTGAGGAAAATTTGCTAATTAAAAAAAATAGTAACATTTCCCCTTGTCATATATTTAGCACACTAATTGTATGGGAGGAGAAGGTGACTCAAATCTATGTTGGTACTCTTCATTGAAAAGAATTGACAGGTTTTAAAGGTAGTCCCTTTAAACAGAGGTTTAAACTAGAGTGAGAATAATTTGTACATTTGCACTTCATATATATTTCTGGGTAAAAGAAGAGATTATAGCTCTGATTGTTAGATTCTTTCCCTTTCTTGGATATTCAGTGGAGTGTTTTCTGCACATTTAAAGAGAGATGGTTGCCCCAATCAGACAAGTTTGTGAAAATCAGAAGATGCACCATTGATAAAATAATATTAAGAGCAAATATTTTATTTTATAAATATGCTTTATACATTAACTTTGGTAAGTATAGTATTTCATCTTTTTGGAGAACCTGAGGAGTGGAAATAATTTCATGACTGAGTGATAATTAGGGCAAATTAAGAATTGTGAAGCATTACCTCTTTCTCTGCCAGGGCCTTGCTATCTTTGGACCTTGCCATGGTGACTAAAAACTCAAGGAGAACATAATGACTATTACAACTTTCAATAGACCTGTGCTGGTCAATTTTATGTGTCAATTTGGCTTTAAACCAAGATCCAACACTCAGGTATTTAGTCAGATATTATGTAGATATTTTGGCATATTTTAAAGATGAGAGTGACATTTGAATCAGTAGACTTAAAGTCGATTATCCTCCTTAATGTGGATAGACACCATTCAATCAGTCGAAAACATTAATAGTAAAAAAAAAAACCCTAATATTTCTAGAGGAAAATGAAACTCTACTAGCAGACTGCCTCTGGACTCAAACTACAGTTGTCTCCTGGTCCATCCTACCCTGCAGATTTGGGACACACCAACCTCCACAATCATGTGAACTAGTTCCTTAAAACAGATCTCTCTCCCTCCCCCTGTTTATATAAATATATCTATATAAAGACAATATGATACATTTATATACACATGTTACAGTAATTATATATCATGTTCATTTGTATATCATATACATACATTTATGAGTATATACATATATAGGCACACACACACACACACACACATCCTATTATATCCTCTTTGCTCTATTTCTCTGGCGAATCCTGACTAATACAAGATCACAAATCTGAACTGCAGGGAATCCTTCACACTCTCCTCCCTGCCACAAATATTTTGTATATTTGTTCATGTAGCAGGTCTACAATATGGCTGATGGCTAAGCCAAATCAGACTTTATCCTGTGGTTATAGAACTATAGCACCTATGCTAAACTAGCTAAAAGTAGATTTTTTAAGGCAAGAATACATAATGAAAATAAGAAGGGATATTTCATAATTATTAGAGGTAAAAAGGGACATTTGAAACACATCGTAAGCCTGATTTGAATATATCTAATGCCTGGCCTTCTAAGTATATAACTGGATATTACATAGACAAAAAATAGGTAAATGAATCCACAAAAAATGGTAAAAAAACTTTAATACAACTTTTACTAGCTGACAAAACAGACATATAAAATGAGTAAGGATATAGAAGATCTGAATAATTAACAACAATCAGAAAATTAAGAGAGTTGACCTAATTCTTATATATATGATTGAAATCATCTTCTTTTCATGAGCATGTGAAACATTTACACAAAATAAACATAAGGTTGATCTGAAATAAAGCCTTAAGATGCTTTCCCAAAATTTGAGATATTTCAGAGTATATTTCTGGAAATTTTTGGAGTAAGCTATAACTAAATAATTAGAAATTCTGGATGGTCTGAACATTAAAGCATTAAACAATAAATTTTATGTTAACACATGAGTTAATGTTAAAAACAAAATAAAAATAAAAAGACACTTTTTTAATGAGCGGTATATCCTATAAAAAATACAGCTAAAGCAATGCTTAGGAAATATCTATACCTGACATGTACATATTAGATAAAAAGACTGAAATATATGGTTCAGCTTCCATCTCAAGACATGACAACAAAAATAGTAAATAAATTTTAAGTAAATAGAAAAGTAAATTACAAAGAATAAAAAGAGAATTACATTTAAAAAATTTTAGATGTATCATAGAAACTTCAACAAAGCTGTCGGGTAGCCTTGCTTTGAGTAATCACCCGGAGACCACTCTAGGATTAAATAACGGGTTTATTGAGGGAAAAGGTGGGGGGTCGAGAAAAAGGAAACTCCCGGATCAACTTGAGAGCCTGTAGGAGCAAGGGAAGCGGAGAGAAAGGTGACTCCTGTTCCACCTCGTGGGCCCATAGGAGCAACGGAAAGAGGAATGGCGAAGGGGGAAGGTTGAGTGGAGACTCTGGATCACCCATGCCGGCCCATAGGAATCACCTGCCTAACTTCTGCAGGCGTCAACTCCACACTTTGCCAAACACACATGCCGGTTAGGATGAACCAACCCATCAACACACCCAGCAGGTCATTTACATCTCCCTGCTTTTCCCCCACCAGGCCAGTCAACATATCAGGTTAGGTCCTTAACACTTCCTCTGGGAATGAGCAAAGTCCATTTTCATTTCCGATGGGAGGGGCTAGGACCAGGTTGATTTGTGCATACCGTCATTTGCATATGCCAAAAGTCCAGGTGGGCATTTCAGCTGCCTCTGTGTTCTGACAAAGGCAAAGATTTAATGGAAGAAAATAAAAATGATAGCACTATAATATTAAAAAATAGGTAATTAATATCAGGATTAAAAGGGATCATACTATAGATAGTACAAAACACCAAAAAGTTACTAGTAACATACTATGAGCACCAGTAATTATGACAATTTGCATTAAATTTTTTAAAAATTATTTAAAAAATAGCTTACTAAAACTTAAAAAAGTAAATAAAAATTTGAATAATTTAAGAACTTAGAAAGAAATTGGAACTATTACTTCTTCACATAAAACATCCTAGCATATTTGACTTCACTGGGTAATTCAAACATACTAGGTAGAATTAACACCTAGAAATGAACTTTTGCTCAAGACATCTACTCTGAAAACTCAAAACATTACTGAGAAAAAATTTAAAAGACAAATAAATAGAGGAATTAGTGTATTCATAAATTGGAAGACTCAATTATGTAAGAATTTTAATTCTTTCCCAAATAGCTTATATCTTCAATACAATCATAATAAAAATTTGTCACCTCTTCCTGAAATAAACATGGAAACGAGAAGGGCTGAGGATAGTCAAGGCAATGTGAAACTACAAAGCTGAAACACTTATAGTAAGACCTGTCAAGAGATAATCAAGCTATAATCATTAAGAAGATCATATTGGTTCAAGGGAAGACTAAATGACCAACAGCAGAAAATAGAGTCTAGAAATCAGCTCACACATACAAACACCTGATTTTTACCACAAGTATGTTAGAGTTCAGTAGAAAAAAAAAAAAGATCTTTTCAATAAGCAATGCTGGGTCAATTTGTTACCCGTATGTATTTTCAAAGGTATTCCTTGGCCCCCATTTTATATCATAAACAAACACAACTTCAGATGGATTGCAGCTCTAAATGTGAAAGGAAAAAGAATAAGCTTTTAGAAGAAAACAGAAGAACATCTTTGTGACCCTGGCATTAGCAACAATTTCATAAACAAGATGTGAAAGGACGTCAAAGAGAATACACAAAGAGAATAAAGATAAATTTGTTTTTAAATTAAGAACTTGAATTCATCAAAAGACACCATTAAGAGAATAAAAATACAACTCAAAATTGGTAGAAGTCTCCATACTTATATTCATCAGTGAGTCACTTCCAGATTAGTATATAAACAAACCCAACAAATTCATGAGGAAAAGGCAGACTACCAAGTAGGGAAAAAGGCAAAAGACTTGAACAGAACCTTAAAAACAGAGGGTATTAAGTGGCTGATCAATATATAAAAAGCTATTTTTATTAAATAAGCATCATGAAAATACCTATTAAAACCACAATGTGGTAAAACTGCGCAAACATCAAAACAACCTCAATGAGAAAGACATTCAATATCAAGGGCTGACAAGAACATGGAGCAACTGAAACTCTTATTTACTACTTATGAGAATGTAAGTGGTTTATGCTCTTCAGGAAACCGTTTGATAGAATCTGCTATAGGTAAGCATACACATATTCTATGATGTAGAAATTCTCCTAAGTGTATACACAGAAGAAAGGAGTCCATATGTTTACCAGGCCCAAAGTGGAATCTACTCAAATGCCGATCAATAGTAGAATAAATGAGAATGCTGTCATATATTTACTTAATGAAATTACACAACAAGAATAAATAACATATACCTACATGGAAAATATAAATGACTATCACAAATAAAATACTGAACAGTTTTAAAAAGCCAAACGCAAAAGAGCACATGCTATCATACTCTATGCTTCTATTAAAAGAGTATAATATTACAAAGATAACCTACTGGTAGAAGTCATTATAGTGGCTAACCATATCAGGGCAGTGTTAAGCTTTGGTAGGGAAGGTATGGACTTAAAGGGAGCACTGGGGCTACTTTTGGGGTACTGATAATATTATGTTTCTCAAACTGAATATTGGTTATCTATGGGGTTCACTTTGTAAAAAGTTATTGAGCTCTATACTTATTATGTGTCCATATTTTTGTGCACATTTTTCTTTAATTAAAATAAATAAATAAAAGCCTGAGCTTTGGAGGCAAAGTGCTTGGGTTGAGGTCATGGCTCCCTCAGTAGCTAATTAAGCATGGGCAGGTTACTTATCTAGACTAAGTCTATTTCCTCATATTGAAAACAGCCATAAAAGAGTGCTTAGTTTCCAAGAATCATTGTGAGGATTAACCGACTGAATGCATTTAAAACACAAAACACTTTCCAGAACAAAGTTACCACACTCAATTACCAGTTGCCAAAATATGGCTCATAGACATCTTTAGCTAGACCTCAGCTGAAATTTACTTGCATGAAAAGGAGCGCAATCACATAGAGATTGTCTCTCTGAAAGGTGGATTCTAAAAAGACAAATCCACAGATAGTTTATGAAACAGAGCATCTTATTTTATTTTATCTTAGGGTAAGATATCAAGGAGGCCAGTTTTCCCTTGAGCAGACTGGAAGAGTTACAGGGGAGAGAAGTGTAGTTATTTGTGGGTTTTCTAAGAATCTTGTGGTCTCGAGGTGTAAGGGTTGTATGGGCCTTAGGTAGATGCCTCCAGAGTAAGCTAGAGCTGCAGCATCTGCCTCTCCCATTGTGATTCTCAACTCCCTGGTCAATCTCAGCTTTCAGAGAAACTAAGTTGAATTGGTGTCATCAGTTGATGTCAGGTCAGAATAATGGCTGTGCAGTATCTTGAAGTATCTACAATTCAGATAGTAGAAAGAGGAAAGAACTATGAAAAACATCACGTTATCATAAGAAACGCTTAGAACTTATTTTGTTTCAAACTTTCTTACTGGTCTAAGCCTAACCAAAAGAATAGTCTCAAGGATCAGTTTGGCTGACCTTAGATAACCATGTGACTTTTTATCTCAATTGATTAATGATTGTTTTACTTTTCCTGAATTTCTTTCCCAGATGAAACAAGATATTTTATTAATTGCATAGACTTTACCTTTGATGGCCAGTAAATGGTTGAGGGAAAGCCTATTGCCTAGAACTGCTTTAATGGATTAATGTGTGCTGATCCATTAGGCTTCTAACACTCACGTTGTTTTATTTCTTATCTGGGCCATGTCAGAAATAAATTGCAGAGCACACTGTTTGCTTGGAAACTTCTAGCCAAGGTAGAATTTTGTACAAATCAGTGAAATCCAGTGTCTCAGACTCCTTCTAATAAATGAACATAGCTTTACCTTAATCAAATACTAACAGCCTGGAAGTTTGCATTTTCAAAAGGCCAGATGGCCGTATGTACAGCATAGGTCTAATTTTGACATGATGAACACAACAGGGAATCTGATTTCACAAGAAGAATAGCCCCATGGGTACAAAATGAGAGGGCACAAATATGTTGTTTACAGTAACTGTTTGACACACATGATTGCCAGGACTTCATTGGTCTTATTACAGAAGACTGCTACTCTGAGTGGAGTTAAATCATGTAATCATTTCTGCATAGTTCAAGGAGGAAATGATTTAAACCATAGGTCCAGTTAAGATATGTAGATATGTTGGAGTTCATGGTAATTATTCTTCTATTAAACAAAACATAAGATGTGATTACTACTGAGGGGCCCCATTAGGCTTGTATGTCTGGCTGTAACATTCTTGTGATGAAAAAGCCAAGAGTTGGAAAGATTGAAAATTGCTGCAAATGTTTGGGAAAGAAAAATTAGGGAGTCTATGGGTTTATGGGAAATAAGATAGTTGAGAAAAGGGCAAAATGATCACATTGTCAATTTAATTATGTAGCATATTGAACTAACACACACACACAAGAATATACAGTAAGCAGCCAAAGAAATAAGACAATATCAGAAAGAAAATAAGAACATATAAGACTGCTACTCTAATTATAGATTTTAATTCGAAGATCTCAGAAGGAAGTTCTCTATGATTGATATGATGTTCTTGACCCAGTCATACCTGAGACAACTGTCGACTTCTGGACTACAAGTATCTGGAGGCATTTTAACACATTTTAGCCTCAGAGCTAGGTCTCTAGATGGAAGGGATGTACAGGTTGTAAGAGCTGTAGCACATTTGTACTTGAAATTATGGATCCATGAAAAATACGCTCTGGGGTTGAAGAAACCATTAAAGTAACAAAAATGATAATTTCCAGTGACTCTACTTTGTCTTTTCCTATATAGCTAATCTCCAGCTTGTATATCAGGTAGGAATGTGCTCAGTTGTGTCACTTTTAGTGGCAGCTTATACCTGTTGGGCATCAGGCTGTGTATGTGGCAATCATTTTTTATGGTACCTAACAGAATCAGAACAAAACAAGCTAGGTTCTGCCACTGCTACAAGAAAAAAGCCAACTTACCGTACACAGTTCTTAAATTCCATTTTCTCTCATTTTCATTGGGTAGCAGGAGCCAATTTTTCCAAAAGCTTGCCTTCAGTATAAATTTCTGTTCAGATGACCAAGGCAATGACTTCATAGCTGTTTCTCTACCACATGCCATGTTGATCCCAATTCTTGCTTAACTGGATTTTCAGTGCCTGGGCTTCCACTAGACCCGTGAACCAGTCCCAGATTTCTTCCATTTTCTTGCCTTTCACTTTGTTGCCTGTTGTCTACTCCCAGTTCCAACATCCCTGACAGTTAGAGTCCATGACTGCAAATGCCTGACTCTAGCATAATCCCAAAAGGAATGTAGTGGGTAGTTCCTAGAATTGACAGGAAACAGGAAAACACAGTTCTAAAAATGAGCAGAAAGTAAAGGCAGCCAGAAAGGTTGAAAAAAAAAAACCCAACAACTATCAATAGAAACAGCTGGTTAATGCCATGGCCACTGGTCCGGCATGACACTGTGACTAATATCATCACTACCTCTGCTACATACTGGCCGCGATGGCTAATACCACTACAGATGTCCCAAACCAACGGACACAGAATAAGTGGTTTACTGTTCCTGTTTCTCTGTGTCACTCCGTTTACACTCAAGTTTGGGATGGAAGCATTAGAGTGGCTGAGCATTGATTTTCCATCCGAGTTCTAGATGCCAGGAATCTGGGTATGTTGGAGGAACAAGAGATTTTTCCACAATACCAGGAAAGTTTCAAATCCCTGTAGGAGGAAAAAAATATTTTACTATACAAACTACAGCAGAATCTCCTGCTAGATTTTGTGCTAGATAATAGATACATGCAGGCATACACACATTCTCACATGCTGGCAAGGGAATATTTTTTTCAGGGTTTCAGTTACACATTCTCCTTTTATTTATCTGGCTTAACTCTTTTGCATCTTGTCTCTTTCACATGTTTACTATGACCTGTAGTCCTGACAACATGGTAAGGTCCATAAGGAAAGAAAATGTATCTTATGAATCTAGCATCTTCTACACTCCAAATGAAAGATGTTGTACAGAATATCCCTGATAAGTAACTATTGATTTATTGATTCTTTTGGTCAATATCTCCTTAGGTACCAATTGATTCATGAGCAAAAAGAAAGGCTGGGATGTCAGAAGTAACTCACAACTGTGAAGATACCTATGGATATCAAACCATGGACAAGTTCAGAGAGTATGGCATTGAACCAAATAGGGTATGAAAAGGACCTGTGGACTCTTTTTCTCTGAAATCCAAGTAAAACAAATGGAAATGACAATTGTTAAAGACTTATAATTGAACCTATGTGACTTATTTTTTTTAAGCATACTCAATGCAACTACAAAATCTACTCATTAAAATACCATATTTAACTATCCTAATATGCAGATGCCATTTTATCCCAAGCTAAAACTAGATTAATCTGCTGTTAGATATTTATAAGTTTAGAATGTAAATCTAGATATCTGAAGTAACAAAATAACCTTGTGAACTATCTTCTACCAGCTTACTCCATGGCTCAATTTTTGTACTTGCTGTTTTGCACTAATTATTATTGGCCACCAAAATTATACAGATCACATTGACTCCAAATGATAAGTCTTACCTATACAACTAGTCTAATGCAATGGCAAGCTAATTCAGTAGCTGGTCCAATTGTATTTTCAAGCAAATTCTAAGGGGGCAAATTTTCACAGTGAAATATACTGAACTCATTCAAAGCCTAAGAGCATTTCTTAATTAAAATGTCATTGCTGAAAAATTTAATTATGCTTTAATGTTTACTTAGCTGGTATTGACATATAGAGATGTATTTCAACATGATGACAGTGTTGAATGGTCCAGAATGTTAATATGCAGAACTTATCGGTGATTATGGAAATAACCATGAGGTAGATCAGCAAAGGTCTAAGTAACCTTGGTTATGGGTAAAAATTTTAAGAGAGAAACACAAAAATAAAATAATAACCTGAGATCCTTATCTTACTTATTAATTCAAAAGAAAAAGACATCCTGATAGGAAGGCATGAAGGTAAGCATGCTAATTATTCATACCTATCAAAATAAATTTTTATATGCATGCAAAGAAGTTTAAAACCAAATCTAGTGTGTGGAGTTGAAGTTGGCACTTGAGAGAAGAGAAAACTTGATAACAACGTGGTAACTACAGCAACCTTGGATCTTTAGGAAGAACATGGTTGGGGTACCCACAAGGAAAACATGTCATGGAGAATAGACATGGTAATGTTGTCATGGTCAGTTGTGATGGAGAAGATCAGGGCTAGATATTCTTATGCTGGTTCTTATCCCTATGCTAGGTCCCTGGGAATAGATGCACAGATGAGCGTCCAAGGAAATAGGACAGTATCTATAACTAGACAGTATTTTATGTTAGCATCACTACAGCTCTCTTACCCCTGAGAAGTTAGAATCAACCCATTTAGCCACAAGGCTCTCCTGGTCTCAGTACTGCAAGTTCCAGGCAAGAGGGAGATTTTTGACATTTGTCATTATTCCTTTTATCCAAGCCAGCACCTGGATACTGGCCCTTTGGATCCTTGCACACTGTGGAAAGAGATGTGACTTAAGAAAATACAGGAAGACTTCAACTCAGACTTGAAGCAGATGAGGCCTTCTGCATGGATCCTTTCCAATGCACCTTTCTCTGTTTCCACTTAGCCTCCCTAAAATTGGAGAAGCTGTATGATCTAAGTCACTTGTTGGATTGTACATTGAAAGAGCATGGGCAGATTTAAAAACTACTGACGCCTGGGCCCCACATCTAGGCGTTTTGATTTAATTTATCTGGTTTTATGGCCTGGGCATCAGTTTAAAACGCCCCAGATTTTCTAATAGCCAGCCAAGTTTGAGGACAACACACTTAGACTAGGGGTAACAAAAGAGCTACAAAGAATGGAGTGATCAATAACAACGCATGGCTCCTGAAAAGACAGTCAAGAGGCAGACAAACAGAAATGATCTGGTAAATGATGGCAAACTATGTGAAAGAGTCTTGTTATTTCTTGGCTGAATCACAACCCATTTCCTACTAATCTGACTACCTAATCTATTTTTTTTTTTTTAAACTCTGATGTGAAGTCAGCAATGGACAATCCCATCACAATCAGATTTCTCCAAATGTATGAGGGTTTGCTTCTTGTCTATTCGCTTTTATTCAAAGATTCCAGTATTCAAAATAATTTACTGTTATCATTCTGTTCAAACAAATTGGGACTTGGTTCATACAAATAAAAAGAAAAGAGACTACTCCTTGAAAGCGTATCTTTAACGAATTCGGTAGGCCATCAAATTTCTTCAGAATAAAAATAATTTTTTAACTTTTGCTAGGATATTAAACAGGAACTAGTTTTTTTTATCAAGAAATACAGGTAGCTACAAAATTAGAAAATATGATGAGAGGAAGGAGCTATACACACATTAATACACTCGGGTGGCAGGAAACACAACTCAACTCGAATGGGCCTAAACAATAAAGGAAATGTATTTGGTTACTTAAAATAAGAATTCTAGAGGTAGGGGAGGTTGTAGCTGCAGTTTGGTCAGGATTCTGACTATTTCTCTGCAGTCCTCTGAGTTTTGTCTTCTTTTTTGTACTGGTCGTATCCTTGGGCAATCTTCCCCATGGCAGCAAAATGGCAACCAGCTGCTAGAGGATCTGGTACACAGATCTCTTTGAGGTTCTTTTCATTTGCAACAGGAAGAAATCTTATCTTCTGATTGTGTTCTTGCAAAAGCTGAGAAGGAAACTATATTTTTACTTCATTGCCAGCAAACAGTTCCTAGAAGTTATTGTCCCAAATTAAACCATATGTTCATCTCTAAACCCATCAGCATGGCTGGTAGAATGAAATGAACAGATTGGTTTGAGAAAGTCAGGGCCACTCCTGAATCCTGGGGGGAGACTAGCCTTTCTAGAATCATATGATTCCCCAGATGTCAAAAAATATAAATAGAGGGAAATTATTACACAACAAATTAAATCCTCGTTTTGACTTAAAATATACATATGGAAAAGAAAGAAGAGAGAGGGGACTGGGACTAAGTAACAAACATATGTACAACAGAAGCTTCTAACAGGAAACTCATGAGGGGACCACTGTAGCTCTGTTCCAATTTAATTTCCGCCAACTAGATTTGTGTCCTTGCTTGAACAAGTCACTTACATTGTTAAAGTGAGTGTGTTCGACAAAACTATCTTATTTCTAAGAACCTGTTCAGACCTAACGTCCCTTCCTTCAGTTTTTAATCTCTAAAGCATGTTGCACCTCAGCTGTTGGTTTTCAGTCCTATGTTTTAAGAAACACTTAAAGGAATAGGTCTGATTTATGGTCTTGGGAAAAATTGTCAAAGGAAATTAAAGAATGCTTCCACTTCTCTTTGCTAACATAGGTATCTCCAATCTCATTAGCATCTACCGATAGGGCCAATTCCTTCTTTCTCTTCTCCCGCTTCCTTGGGTTACTGATAAATCAGGGCAATTGCTCCGACTTGCATAAGAATGGATTTTCCTGTGTTTAAGACTTCCTAGAATGATTCACTCTGCTACCACAATTCCCTTGTGCTGGTGAAATGTTATGTGGCACTGCTAAGGTAAATTTATTAAGGCTCTCAATTTTAATTAGTTTTTTTTCTCATATTTTCTCTGAAAAGTTAATCCTCTTTTAATGAAATTGTAAAATATAGGCAAACCTTACATGACACTTTTATCACCTGCTCATTTGAGATCAAAAGTCTAACTATACTGTCTTCTAAAATTATGCCAAATTTTAAGTGCATATCAAAATGGTAATTTTTATCTCAGATAAATGGCTGGGCTTTAATTTACTTGAGCAAAATAAAACAATGCAGATAACAGTTTAGTGTTGTATTTCAATATGTTTTATAGTACTAAGATATTATTATAGTGATTTTATCACTGTTTGAAATAGAGTAGGAAGTGAATTTCTTAACTCAAAAACTCAATACAGAAGTCTAAGTTTTCCATCAGCAAAAAGTCTACCAAATAACTTCTCTACAATGAGAAGGGAGATGCTTTCATATTGCAACCAAGTTTTATGGTGTAAAATAGTACTTGCTGTTACATTCTGATGATTGTAACAATCTAGTGCATGTGTGAGTTTGCCAGTTTAATATTGTTATTCCTTTCCTTCAGTGATAAGGAAACTATTTGTACTCTAATCTCTCTTCCAAATTTTCCAACCATATCTCCCATATTTAAGACCTGAAATGGCATTTTGGATCCATTAACAGTACTGTTGTATTCTCCATTTAATTGGGGTACCCCAGTTAATATTGTTTTAGCTTTCTTCTTTATTTATGATCAAAGAATAGGCTCACTTTGCAGCGTTATGCTGACAATTTACAACCGGCTCATAAATGCTCCTAGCCTTGTGATTTATGGTGGCCCTCCTACTTTCTGTCTCTGACCTCTCTCTCTCAGGTCCCCAGACATTGCTCATCTCAGGCAACCAGTTGAAATTCATTAGCTTAGGTACCTGTTGAAAAAGGAAAGCCAGTATTTAAACAATGTCTACACTATCTCCAGGCTCTTGATGCCAGCATGTTAAAGGCGTTGGGAGATAACTATTTGTAATGGCTTGGCCAGAGAACGTTACTGAACTTTGTTGACAATTCAAGATAACACTCTCCAGAGGAAAAATAAAAGGCAAAACAAGTTTTAGTAATGAAATTAATTGAGAAAAACCAGTCTAACTGTCAAAAGAGAAGAACCTTGAGAAGAAAGGCAGCTTCTAAAGGTCAACGCACAGCGTGCTGTAATCTTTACCATCTGTGTTCAGGCTGGTAAGATTCTGAAACCGCCATATGCAGTCTTTTTTTCTGAAAATAACAGACAAGAAAAAAAAAAAAAAAAAAAAGACTTGCCCAACAGGGAGCCTGGATGTACTTAGTTGGATAGAAAACAAAACACTGTATGGTATAAAACAAAACACTATATGGTATAAACTTAGGGTGACCCTTAATTTTCATTCCCCTTGACCTACATGGATCCACAGATAATTTCAGAAAAGTAGTGCCATAGAGAGTTGAAATAATTCCATCACCAACAGAATGGAATGTTACATTTACGAGGTGGAACCCCAGGCAACTCCAATCAACATGAGCACTCTCCATTGTCTGACTACGTATTTTGATGAAGGCTAACAAGGTCTGCTTTTTTTTCCCAATAGAAAAAAATTTTTAAGTAAGTTGAAAATGAATTTGGGTTCTCTTTAAAGGGTTTGAAAGACACATCAGAAATCTAGAATGTTGCGATTCTATATGTAGAAATATAAGTTTCTCCTGTTAGAACAACATTTATTTCATAGGCTTATGGAAGGCTTATAACAAATATAATAAATGATATTGTTACTAAAATAATAATTTCATATACTTTCATTTCTGTGAACCTGTAGCATTTTTACACAAATAAATGATCAAAAAAGAAGAAATAAATTATGTTATATTTACATGTGCATTATAGTGTTTATATGTGTATATGTATATATGCATATGTGCATTTAGTATTACACAACTAGTATATATTATTTATTAGATAAATTATTATGCATAAATTTTAAGAGAATTTATTGCAATTTTGTGTATTCTGATCAATTAAAGTGTAAAATGCTCTATTTCCCCCTATTTTATACAAAGCCAAATATTTTCAATAATTCATGGAATATCAATTTCCATATTTTTTTCAAAAATCCAATCTTTTAAAAATTTTTAGGTCTAATTCTAACTTATTTTGTAGTGCTACCTTTGTCTATATACTGCCTCACCTGAGGAGGTCACTTTTATGCATATTATTTCATTTATACTCACAAATCAGGAGATTGGGGAATACACATGTGATTCTAAAGAGTCACGATGCCCATGTGCTGTCAGATAATAAACTATCTTCCTCGTGTTTGTTGGTGCCATTTTAACCATGGGAAGGATGGCAGATTTTACAAAGTGTGCTGACATCTAGACTTCATAGATAAAGCCAAAGCTTCCCCGATTTGTTTTTCTCTTCTGTGAATTCCTTGCTTTGTTTTGGAAACACGAAACAGGAGGCTAGGCTCTGTGAATTTGTCACTGTGTCCACAGCCTCCGAGGAAAATAGGACCCATAAAATCTTAGACATAAAAAATAATAACACTCTCCGAATGCTAGTTAATAAAATGCTCCACCTCTTCAGGAGAAAGACATATTTTATTTGTATTCATTAGGGTGACCTAACTACTCACTCGTAGGCTTTATTGTACCTCTCCTGTGTGATGTAATGGTGTGAAGCATTGAAAAGAGAGCATGCAGATCATACTGTCTTTTCTCTCCACAAAGTGGAAACACAAGTACCCTTTGTTTCTCCCTTTCCCCACCCCCTTTAGATTCTCTCCTCTTCCCCTTCCTCTCCTCTCTTCTCTTCCTCCTCCTTGCTCTGCCCACCGATGACTCCCCTAAGGAGCCATTTCCCTCTACATCCCGGAGGCAGTCTTGTTGGTTAAGGCCCCCACGAGATTACACGAGTGGTTTGGGTTTATTTGCTTGTTGCTTTGACATCTTGAGTTACATATTACTCACCTCTACTGGTTTATATTGACCTAAAGACCTTTTTTTTTTTTCAGAAAAATGCAGTGTTTTATAACTAATAAATAATGAACAAATAATCTCAGTTAATGAAAATATAACCACAGAATAAAAAGCTGGTTACAAGGAAAGAGGAATGGAGAAAGAAGGAAGCTGTTTACACATAGGCTGTAAAATAAATGTTTCTTTCCCTTAGTTTTGGAGAAAGGAATCTCACCATTAACAAATGATACAACTCTGAGCCCATTAGGTTGAATATTATATGTCACTGCCAATCACTTTGCAATCCATAGAGCAATAATTCTACATTATAACTGCCAACTCCAGTCAATATATTTGCATCATTTTCCTTTAGAGACTTATGAAATGCAAATGAAAATTCTAATAATAATAATGTTTCTTACTTAATTAGTTCTGCCTGATGGATATTCTCTTTCTTCAGCAAAGCCTTAAAAATAAAAATTCCAATTCTAAACCTGATATGGCCATTTGCCCATTCTTTGTTAGTATTGCCGACCTGGCTTTGAAGTTGCTGAGCAAGAAAGCAAGAGTCATAACAAGAGAAATGAGACCCTGTTTTGGAAAACAGTGCACTCTACAGAAATCTTTTATTCACCGTATTATTTTAAACCCAGGAAAGAGTATCAAGGCCACATTATATTCTTAATTCATTTAAAAAGAAATCTTTGCAGAAGTGAAACTATACTTCCATCAGAGGCCAGAGCCATCCACTGTGAATGTCCTGCTGTGTTACTATACCGGGCGTGTGTACATGTCTACCAAACATCCCTCATTTTGGAAAAAATACTGCTCTCCCTCCCTCCATAGTAATTCTGCTTATAGGTATGTTAGGTAAGTGACACAGGCCTCACTAGCTAGAGCACTCCATTACCCTAAGCACAGTTAGAGAGAGAGGCTGCCTAGCCAGTTGCTTGTGGAACCTTGAAGCTGCCCTGTCCTTTGGAAAGGATGCCGTGGCTCAACAGATTTCTGTGCTCTTTCCACAACCTTTGGTTCCCTGGAGCATGACCTCAGATCAGGCTTGCAAAGGAGGCGTGGCTACAGAGCTACACTTAGGAATCCAGGTTTAAACCATGAGGTTGATAGGTTCACCAACAATTGGGAGCAATACATGCCACACATGTGACATTAAGAGCCTTTTATAGGACCTCCCAATCTACCTTTATCACTGATGTGGCACATTCTTAAATTGATTGATTCTTTGGGTTCAGATGTTGGTATCTTTTGTTTTTTCATTTTCTTTTATAACCTGTTTGTAACTGCAAAGCTCGTATGAATCCAAAATATATTTTGCAAAGATGTGAAGCTGCTTTGGTAGGGCAAACCAGAACTCTTCCATTGTATTATTTTTATGTTTGCTGGAGCTTCACATTTCCAATCTCTTGTACTCTTACATGAGTCCCAAGGTTACTGTATGGGAGCAGAAGTCTCCACAAGAAAAAGAAAACATAAAAATTACAAAGTGAAGATATTGAATTATTGAATGTATAAGAGTCATCCCTTCAGGCTCAGTTATTCCATTTAAAATATTCCTATGGCATCAGCCCAACAGAAGTTATTCATTCCATTATTAAGGATATTGAAAAATAGATAGGTGAGAGGGAGGATGGATAGATAACTGAAGACAGGTAAGTACTGATGAAAGAAAGAATGGAAACAGACCATTGTGGAGTCCTGAGTAGAGTCTATGATAATGGTATTGTACAACTAAGGTGAACTCTGCTGTATCAGCAACATTATAGTGGGTCTTTAAAAAAAAAAAAAGGTTGACTTAAGAGAGAAGAAAGAATAAGAGACATGAGTGAGGAGTACATTTTATCATATCTACTTTCCATCTTTGCTGAGGGACAGGTCTGGCACAACCAATTTCTTCCTTGACTTGATACTTGGTATTATACAGACACAGACATTGCTGAAAATACGGGTGAACCCATTTTGGGCATTAAGAAACTTCCACCCACACCCATATGTGCTAATTTCTTTCCTGCCAAAACATGACTTTTGAGTCACGTAGGCTTGTGTTAAGGGAAAAGTCAGGCAGCATGTTCAATGGGATGTAGAGAAATATTCATAAGCTCATGGGTCTGTGACTTCCCACAGGAAGTTTTGGTTTCTGCTTTTGAATTAACCTGCCCAGGTGTTGCTCAGAGGCTTGTAGATTATGGAGAGCAATAAAAAATACTCACCGTATTTCTTTTAGTTAAGAGTCTAAATTTCTATTAGAAAATTCCAAAATGTTAATAGAACAATAGGCAAAAAATACATATCACTGTGCTCAGAACATTTATTGGAGCCAGAGGTATAGATAGGTTGTACCAGAGTCAGGGAGAGACAAACAAAACAGAAACAAAACCTGTAGATCACATTTAAACCCTCAGGGTAAATATGAACAAAGAATAGGCTATATTTTTCTAAGGCATCTGGGTGTAAACCTTTTTTTTCCCCCTCTTTGCCAGAAACCATAGTGTTTATAGGCATGTTTTACTGGAAATCTGCTGCTTCTCACAATGTTTCCTGCACAACTGTCTTAGTAAAACTACATCTGGAAATGACAAGCACACAGTTGTAAATCTGGAAGTCAGTGTGTTGTTGTAATAGCTTGCAGCTACAATATGGCCGTCTTGCTGAATGCCAAAGAGAGTTACAAAGACAGAGGCCAGCTGTAGCTACTGAAATGGATATTATTTTTCTGAGGGGATAGAAGGAGTTTTAATAGGGTTATAATGTTTCTTGTCAAAGTGCCAAATGAACCAAGGCAGTATTGCACTTCTTGTCTCTAGGACAAATCAAATATTTTCGGAGACTCTGACAGCCAGACTGGATTGAGCAGGCATGATTTGTTGGGTGGTATAAAGACGGGTAGAGAGCCATTGAATTGTCGTTTCCTAGAGTTAGGCTGCATCCTGGGGGCCATCTAAGTCAGATTTCTCTTTGGATCACGAGCCCCCAGCTTCCCAAGAGCCACAGAAAGCCATCCTCAATGATGAGCTTGAACATCTCAGCAGTTCCCAGTCCTGCGTGACTGATGCAGTTCATTCAGGCTCCAAACAAAGCAATCTATGTTGTAAGGCTGCAACTTGCCCCATATACGTATTTCTTCAAGTCTTTTAAATTAACCAAGGGAATCAGAGAATGATTCATCGCTATCGGAGATTCATCAGATCCAATTTTGATATAAATGCCACCAGTGAGAATGACATTATTAAATTAAGTAAGCACTATGTAGTAATGAAAAAAATAATAAAATCAGGCAACTTCCTAATTTGTTTTATTTTATTTTTTTACAAAGGTAATGATTAAGTAGCATTTGCATTATATATTTAGCTATCATGGGCTTTGTTTGTGACACATAAGGGTTTGAGTTTTATTTATGTTTAAAGATGACTACACTTTCAGTAATGTCTCTAAACCTGTATTGAAAAGGCACATATTTAAAATAACTATAGTGTCTTGTCCTTTCTCTAGTCCTACTCTGTTTCTAGCATGATCTTTTCCCTTTTGTTCTGTCTCACAGGAAGAGCAGATCATCTCTCTTTATTGGGTGAAACTCCCTTTTCTTTGTTCCTCTATTTCACCTCATTACACTTCTAAAGGAACTTCTGTCTTCCATTGTTTTTTTCTTGTGTCTTCTAACTTCAATATTTAAATTTCCTTGATAGTTATTTTCTCCTTGTTTTTAGTAACAAATCAAATTTCTTCTATATAAAAGTGAAGGTGTTCGAATGTTATAAGATAAATAATTTCTGGGGATAAAATGTATAGTATGATGACTATAGTTTACCATGCTGTACTGTTTATTTGAAAATGTGTTAAGAGTTCTCCTCCCAAGAAAAAAAATTATAATTATGTGAGGTGACAGGTGTTAAATAAACTTACTGTAATTATTTTGCAATATTCATATCTATATCTATATATCAAACCATTATGCTATATACCTTAAGCTTATACAGTGTAATATGTCAATTATATCTCAATAAAACTGTGTGTGGGGGGGAGAATTTACAAATGAACTATAAAGTCTACTAAATCTGTCAGAAATTTTTAAAAGTGCTTTTAAAATAATTGCCCTTGCAAGATCCATGAAGCATGATGGTAGGGCCAATATTTATGGTTCATTGGTATTCCCAATATCTAAAAGAATGCCCAGGCATAGTAAATGCTCAATAAACATTTTCCAAAAAAAAAAAAAATGAAAACAGTAAATATATAATAAATGTACATATATTAACTGTCTCAACTCCCTCATAATTTACTGGTTGTTTTCTTTCCTTCAATTCCCAACTTCGGAAAAATCACCCTAATCTGCTAGATGCTGAGTCACTGTTCCAACAGCTTTTCCCATCTTCATTTTCTCAATCTTCCTATACGTTTGACACCGTGGACTCTTCCATCACCAACATTACCCCCTCAACATATACACATACACAAAACATACATATACACATTGTAATAGATTTCTCTTTCCTAGATTTCATGATGGGACATGAGCCAGTTTTTCTCCAAACTCTGTTTATGCATCTCCTTCACCGTCTCTAACTTTTCTCAGAGACACTTTCCTCTCAATTCCAATTTTCTAGATGCTGTACTTGGACTTGTCTCACCTCACATCTTGGTGATTTAATGACCCCTCCTTCCTGAGGCAGAAGAATAGAGTGAAGAGGAGGGGAGAAAGCAAAGAAGAGAGAGACTTAAGTAGTGGTTTATAGTTGGAGAATACTTTTCCAGTGACCCAACACTTCCCTTTCCTACCTCCTCTCTGTTTATCCTCTTGTGGCCTCCTGTACAGTTTACATCAGAATTGTTAAAACATTGATTTCCAGGCTCTACCTTAGTCTCTTAGTTCTATTAAAACAGAATTCTAGTTATGGGACATCCAGAACCTATATTAAAAACAAAAATTTCTTATCTGGTTCTAATTTGCAGCCAGGTTTTGGGATAACTGCACTACATAACATTATATATAAGGGAATAACTTTACAAGGAAAAAAAATTAGGGTTGGAAACTTAATCCATTCAAACACAATGATACCTGAGTCATTCATTATGACCTACAAAATTTTGAGCAGCATTCTTCTCTCCAAGTTTAACAAAAGTCCTATAATGAATTTAGCTATCTTCAGTGTTTTAAAGGTTATTTATCAACTTCTTACCTTCACTATGTACTAATACCTCATTCTATATAAGACAACTCCAGAAAATAACTTTCTCTTTTGCTGGTAAAAACACGATAGTGGTTTTTCAGAGGAGTTTCCTCGAGTAAAGACAATAATACAGTAGAGATTCAAATTATATGATTTGCTAAGACTCTAGCACTTCTATTTCATTCCTGAAATAGATGGTAGAGTCCTTTGGCCCTTAATTTTATTTTTCCTTGAGCTTGTGTCTTCATGGTGATAGTAATGGCTACTGTTCCTAATCACCTGTAACATGATGCTGTACACTTATTTTCTTATGAAATCTTCCTGTACCTGTGAATTCTCATAGGTACAATGTTCAACTACATACATACTATAGATGAGGTGAGTATGGTTCTCAGGGTCTCAGTAATTTGCCCATTATATAATTTCAAAATAATTTTATGGGTATGAAGGGAAGCAGGTTGGGGGGGGGCGTGGGAGTGAAATGTTCAGAGAAGTGTAACTTTGATACTGACTATGTGGCAAGATATCTTGGATATTGCTTTCCTCTTGATACCTTACGTGCTTTCTTTTCCACTCTATCTCCATCCAGAGAAGATCCTTCCAGGCCAACAATGGAGAGCTAGACTTGTACCAGTTCTGACACTATGGATTGAGGCCCAATGCATATGAACATTCTTTAGCGGAGTAAGTACAGCTATTGAGAGGAAGCATTTAGAAATATTTATCACAACTGGACAGTAATTGCATGCTTGTTGAGTATTAAGATGGCTGTCTATATTTTAACCTTAACATTTCTAATATGTGATCTAACCTCAACTACCCACAAGTTGTCTGCCCTCTAGCTATCTCTGAAATTTGGGAGTCATTACCTATCTAGATGTAACTTGACCTCTTTCTTCCCACTTGGGAAAAGTTGTATTCTTGTTACCTTCTTTACCTCCTTTTTTAAATCTTCTTTTTCTAGTCTGTGATGTTACTTTTCCTAAATATAATATTTGAAAATCTCTATAAAATTCTAATGCAAATAATTACTCATAATATCATACTACACATAATAACATCATTCAGAGGTACCCATTATTAATGTTTTAATACTTCTTCTACCCAGGCCTTTTCTTGCTCTGCTACATTAGAGTTGAAATCATAATGTGTATTTTTTCTAGCTTGATTTATTTTCCTCCAACTTTTACTGTAAGTATATCCCATTTAATTAAAAATACTTGATAAATGCAATTTTAATGGTGGCATGATATTCGACAAATTGACAATAACATAATTTATTTGATCAATTTCCTAATTGTGGAAATTTAGGTGATTTCCAAGAGTGTGAATTCCATATATTTGAGAAATGAACATACAAGAAGATATTTGTTATATGTTTTTGACTGACTTGTTTCCTAAGACAGATTGATGATGAATCAATGGATTGGGGATTGTACTTTTATATCTCTTGATACATATGACTCTTGCCCATTTTCAAACCTGATTTGAGATTTTATCTCACTCCAGATTATCATGACTATTGGTAGTTAATATTTATTTGAAGGAATTATTAAATAAAGGTAATGGAAAGTAATCGTAGGAGAATATAAAAGTAGGGAGGAGTAATTTTCTAGAAACATCTACATTGAGAAGATACTTCATCCTTAATTAAATAATGTATAACATAAGTTTTAAATTTACATTTCTGACCATAGGGGACATGCCAGTCCCTTCCCTTTTGCTTTAGAACTAGTCTTCAGGGCTCTTCCTACCTACTTTCTCTTCCTTTCAGGTGAGGTTAGACTCACTCTTCCCTTGTTCTGATGCAAACACCTATGTGGTTCAGACAAAAGAGAGGCATTCCTTGTCCCTCTTTCTGTGATGTTTGGGTTGTTTTCATCTGTAGCACAGAGCAAGTTATTCCTCTGATTTCTAAATGTTTTTGTGCCCTCAATTCTACTCTGCCCTTCATATGGTTTTGGCTGCCGAAACTCTCTCAGCTCATTCACTCACGAACACTTCAGTGTGATACTTATTGGTTCAGGTAAATAGGCTTATTCAACCTGTGGTTTGAGGATGATAAACTCGGAGGTTTGTCCAGTTTCACCATTCCACAACCTTTCAGTGAAATTCCTTTACACTGTGTTGAAATGTTACGCACAGTCTGACAAAATTCCCTATCTTTTCTCTCCTTGTGAAACAGAGCCAAACCCTCGGCTAAGGTCTAATCTTGAAACAGATCTTTCTTTCTGGAGTCAGAGCTGCAGAAGCTCAAAAACAGACCGATGTTGCAATGGTGACCTCCCCTAAGGGACCGCCTGTTAAACAGTGAACAGGACGATGGGAAGACAGCCTCGCTGTTTAACTTTTGGATTTTGTGTGCGCCAAAGTGGCTGATGGCAGTGAGATGGTCAGGAGCCAAAGAAACTACTCCTTTTGTATTCAGATTGATGTTAAAAAATCACTTTACTGAGACAATTCTGCATCTAGCACCATTTCTTAGGTAAGCTAAGAAATTCAATAGCAAGTCACTGCTGTTCTGCTGCTGGACTTCACTCTTCCTTATAAATGACAGACTGCTGGAATGTAAAGCATTTGTTTTTTTACAAATGCTTTCACTTGGGTTGGAAGTTGTGATCTATGTTTCAGGTCAAGGGCAAGAACACGCTTTTCCCTATCTGTTTCCTGTCTCTAAGCGATCAATCATTTATGTCCCACAGGAACTGTAGTTCTTAGGCATGCGGCCTGTTTTCCATTGGCTTCTATTATCATTTGCTAATTAGATTACAACCTAGTATTTACTTTACTCTGTGGCTTTGAGACCTTCCCCTGCAGTGTTTTTCTGTTAGCTTTACCAATGCTGCAGATCAGGCTTTTTCTTGGCCTATTGTCTGAAACCCAGCAAAGTGGAGAAATTTACATTCACTTCTGGTTTTTCTCGGGGAAGGGAGGAAGGGAAAGATAAAAATAAAAATTAAATCAATTCTACTTTATGTTCAGACATGATTCAACTTTCAGGATATGCACTGAGGAATTTTGGAGATTTTGCTCTCCCTGGGTTACTTTAGGTTTTAAAATATAACTTTTAGCTTGAATTGATATCTTCCTTAAGCTTAATAATTTTTTTTTTCTTTGACATGAAATACTCTCATGTCCTATTGTGATGATTAATTTGATGGGGCAACCTGCTAGGCTATGGTGCCCTGATGCTTAGTCAAAACACTGGTTTAGATATTGCTGTGAAGGCATTTTTTAGATGTGATTAATATTTGAATTAGTAGACTTTGAGTAAAGCAGATTATTACTTTCATAATGCAGGTGGGGCTCATCTAATTAGTTGGAGGCCTTAAAAGGCTGAGGTCTCTTGCAGGAATTCTGCCTCCAGATTGCAACATGGAAACTTCACCTGAGTTTCCAACATTTCTACTCACACTTCAACTTCAACTTTTGCTGAATTTCCAGACCGCCCTGCAGATTTTGGACTTGAGACTCCCCACCGACACATGAGCCAATCCCTTAAAATGAATCTGTCTCTCTATATGGATATGTCCTATGGGTTCTGTTTTTGAAGAGAATCTTGACTAATACACTCACTCTGCCCTATTCATCTCCAATCTTTTCTAACTTGTACCTAAAATTCTATTTATCAAGGACCTTTATGAATCCAAAGAACAACATACTTCAGTTTCCATTCTGATAATTTTATATTTTGTAAATTAAAAAACTCTCCATGCCCTTTGGGACCATTAACATCACAAGGGAATAAAAATAGCTCAGATGCTAAAGGAAAGATAATTTCTCAACAGCCTGGTGTGTGTGTGTGTGTGTGTATGTGTGTGTGTGTGAGAGACATTTATTACAATGGGATTATTGGCTATGAACTCTAAAACATATTTTCGAAGCGTATAGAACATTGTTTCCCCCCAAGCTTTCGTATTAGAGTTAACATTTTGTAAATTAGCTGCAGAATTTTTCTGTGGGATTGGAGAAGTGGTGTGGAACAAGTTTCAAAATCACCTGCAAAGCTCTTGAGAGCTTTCCCCTCCATTCTTAGACGACACTTTATTGGGCTTCTGCTGCTTGTATAAATTTCCTAAAATATACTCTTAGGTGTTCTTTTAAACACTCCCCCCACTGTCTTCCACGACCATTTGACTATCACTGGGCTCTTGGAAGGAACAGAACAGACAACAAAGAGGGGACTTTCTGGCCCAGAAAACAGTTTCACTTGAAGAGGCAGTCCAAGTTTATTTTAGAACATCTAAAATACTCTGGACTCCATCAACTGGGACGAGTTTCAGAGGAGTGGTTGCAAATTTCTTTCCAGGAGTCCTGGCAGGATTGACCACTTCTGTCCAACTCCCTAACCCCCCAAACTCCTTCTATCACAGTCTAAACTATGGGGTGGAAGACTTCAGAAGCAGATAAATACAATATTCTTTATAGGGTTTATTCACTTCTTGGCTGTTATTGAGCACTTCATTGTAAGTGGTGTGCTGGGTGAATGTGTGTCTGGAGAAGGTAAAACAGATGGAAGAGCTGCACAGTAGGACATTTCACGTGAATGAGGACTCTAAGTAACACTAGAAAAGAGTGTGGTGTACTTCCTACCTTTGCCAAGATCTTGATTTAGTAAAGAACAGAGAACAACAGATCCCAAAAGGTAATGACAATACCCCAGGACTGCAGGTTTCCAGGACCAAGGTCTTTTAGTGCTAAAACCAAAAGAGCCCCAGGCAAACAGGGCTGAATTAGTCAATCCAAGTATCAGGCCTGAACTAATACCAGTAATTGTGAAAACAAAGAGGAAGCATCCAGGTGAGGTAGAATGGTAAAAGAAGACCTCCTGGGGTAGGGAAACTTTAGGAATTTAAGAAGTGGGGGATTTGCCTAGGAAGGAGGAAGGACATGTTCTAAGCAGAAAGCTCAGCAAGAACCAGCAAAGAAGGCAAGATTAAGGCTAATGTGTCCAGAGGACAGGCAGCAGGCAGCAAGGGCTGGTAGGGGTGGGAGGGAAGTATAAGATAAGATAGAAAGGCTGGCTGTGGCCAAATGCGGTAATTCAGATTTTAGTATGTAAACAAGAACCAATGGATTCTGAACAGTGTCCTGCCATGTTCTAAACCAGCGATTTTCACCTGCTGTGTTGCAACACATTGGTGTACCATACAAAATTTTAAAACATGCCATTCCTGAGTCTTCAGTTGGGGCACTGACCTCTTTTCCTTCAGATTATTAAATTAAAAAAAATTACAACAGCCAACACAACACTAGCCATCCTACAGAGTGAATAAATACAAATTATACCTATTTTTGGTCAGATTGGCAAAACAGATAATATATTTTTGTTGTGCCACAGAATTTTAGTAATTACTTTATGTGTGCCATGAGATGAAAAGGTTGAAAATCACTGATCTAAACACTGTTTTAGTTTTCAACTATAAAAAATAGTGGATAGAGGATAGGACAGACTAAAGTCTGGAAGATCAAGTATTTCACTAATTAAAGTTTGAGTAAATGAGAAGATAAATTAGACTGATTGCAGTAGAAATATTAAAGGGAAGACAAATATGAAAAACAAGTCAAAGAAAAAAGTTGGTAGAATCCTGTAACTGATTAGGAATAGCAGTGCATAAAGCAAAGTCAATGATACCATCAGACCTTCTGGAGTCTGAATCTCTTTAAAAATTCTGGCCACCAGAAAGCTCATTCCTTTCCAGGGAAAGCTGATGCCTCTGGATCTTGGGGCTAGTACCAAAATTTAACCTCCTATGGCTAATGCCTTAGACAATTTGGTAACTAGTATTGAGTACCTGTTTGTTTTGAGTATGTATCATTGGTTGACAAAGTAAAAGTATATTTCAACTAAAATTTTATTTTTAGTTCACTTGACCCAGAGTAGCAAAATATTAAACTCAGGCTTTTGAGTTATAGTTATTTTCCTGGAAATGTACCTAAATTCTGAGTTTTAAGGACAAAAGAAAGTGCGGCAGAGGGGCAGCCTCCATCTGGGCTTCAAATGTTCTTTCCAGGGGGTGTCTCAGACATCAGTGATATTCTGGGGTTCCGTACTGAAGTGATCCTTATTCTTTTCCAAGTAAGCTTTGCATGCATGGCCAGTGTCTTCTTCAACCATGTCTCTGCTTTGCTTGAAGGTTCACATTCTGTGGCCTCCACCACATGTTGAGGTGCAGAAATTTTTTCCAGTTGATCCAGGATTCCAACTACCTTATTTCCCTTTGTAGTCACTAGCTTTGTCACCATGATGCCCGGTCTGCCCCCAAAGAGAGTAGGGTTCCATTAGTTGGAGTTCCTTAAATATTTATTTATTCTTTGCCTGCCAACCATCTAGTTCAGGGTCTCTCAAATCTTCGTGATGAAGCATCAGTCTTCCCATCCTCTCAGTTAGGCATGAATCAATGATTTTATAACAAAAATAAATAAAAGGGAAATTTTTAAAAGACAAGCCAATACAGTTTATTATATCAGAGTCAACAGATGTGCAATTGTTGTCAAATTATTAGAAGTATTTCTAAACGGTTCCTTTCAACATCTGTACTCACTTCACTGAAGAACGTTCATATGTGTTGGGCCTCATCCCACAGTCTAGAACAGAAGTGGCATATATCTAGCTCTCTGGTGTTGGCCAGGAAGGAACTTTCCTGGTTGGAGATAGAGTGGAAAAGAAAGCACATAAGGAATCAAGAGAAATGCAATAGCCAAGATATCTTGCCACATAGTCAGTATTAAAGTTACACTTCTCTGAACATTTCACACCCACCCATCTCCCAACCTGCTTCCCTTCATACACATGAAATTATTTTGAAATTATAAAACAGTCAAATTACTGAGACCCTGTGAACCATGTTCACCTCATCTATAGTATATAATTAAACATACTTATGAGAATTCACAGGTACAGGAAGATTCTTTGTGGAAATGTCTGTAGTGCATCATGTTACAAGTGATTAGGAATGGTAGCCATTACTCTCACCATGAAGACACAAGCTGAAGGAAAAATAGAGTTAAGAGCAAAGGGACTCTGGCATCCATTTCAAGAAATAGGGTTACAAAAACAAGAGGGATTAGACCTAGTTCGAATGACTTTGGAACTTTATCATGGAGCTCTGAGAGCTTGCTAAGGATAATCTAATTAATCTTCCCCATACTTATGGGGGTGTCATGTACTAAAGTGTAGTGTAAGCTATTGGGTCATTAACTACCGGGAGCCTCACCACTTCTGTGACTCAGTCACCTATCTCCCAGATGGCTTTCCCACTCGAAAGTTAATGAGTCTCTTGTATTTATGGTTTTTAAAGCACTTCTGAATGCTGGAGGATTAAACACACTGTAAGAATGTCTAGATTACAGTAATAATATCGTCGTTTATTCTTGCAGTCTTAAATACCTCAATGTACAGTATATTCAATATAATCTAATGCAAACAAATCTTTAAGCTATCTTTCTTGTTAACTAAAAATGACACAAATTTAAATTAATAACTGATACAGCAATAAAGCTGCTAGAAGATAGGATTCATTGTGCATTAGCTCTAGGTTCTTTATTTAGGCTGGAAGTGATTATGTGATAATAGGATAAATGCTTTGCTAAGTGTATAAAAACTAAAATACTCTGTATATCACAGAGGCACATTACATTTGCAGGGCATTAATTTATCTCATTATGCAATAAAATTAGTCGTTTTATGTAAAATCTCAAGGAAAAATTACTTCGCTGAATGAAACTCAAGATATGTTAACCTTGGATAAAAATCAGCATTTAGCATAAGTTTCATGTCACCTAAATGGCTTTCTCTTGACCTTTAAAAAAAGAAGATTCTAGAGAAATCCAAACATGCCTTGGCAAAAAGCCAAGCATTCTATAGTCACCCAAGAAATTTTTCTTATGCCCAAACCCTGATACTTATCGGCAATTAATTGATCATCTTTTTAAACACAGGTACCGAAAAGTCAGAATGGTTTATCACCATATTGAGGAAACACTTCAGAGTAAACAGTTACAATTTAGTAATGACTATAAATTTAGTCACTAAACAAACAAAATATCTGTGGTACTGTTTTGGTCAAATTGTTTTACTTTCATATTGTTGACTACTAAAGAATATATGTCTGGTTTCATTGGGAAGACTCTGTTTAGTAAGCCATGGAAGTAATCAGAAGCATACTCTACTAGATTCAAGACAAAAACCAATGTTTTAGCTTATTCTCTCTTTCTTTCCTTCATTCTCCCCACATCCAGTCCATGACACAATTCTCTTAGTTCAACTACCAAACTACAGGGTGGGACAAAAGGAGGTTTACAGCCGTGAGTGTGCAAAACACAGAGTTCATTATTGAATTAGTATTTATTATTTCCCATATGAACACCTGTAAACCTACCTTTGCCCCACCCTGTGTACCTCAAACCCAAACACTTTTCTCTACCTTTACCAAGATCTCAGTCCAAATCATCATCATCTTTTGCTTGAATTTGGTCTTTCCATTGGGCTCCCAACTTTCTCTCTTGTTCCAAAGTCTGCTCTCCATATAGCAGCCAGAGGAATAGTTTTAAAAATGTAAATTGTATCACACCCCTCCACTGAGCAAGTCTACAGTGATGTTCTAGCATGTTGGAATAAAATCCACACCAGTTTCTGGGCCCAGTCTTCTTCTCTTCTCTGGTCTTATCCCACATGCCTCCCTTTCACTATGATCTATTTGTATTGGCCTGTTTTCTTTTCTTCAGATTCCCCAAAGTAGTTCCCAATTTAGGGCCATTATACATGCTATTCACTCTGCTGGAATGTTTCTCCAAAGTGTTTTCAAGGCTGGCTCCCTCTCATAAATCACATCTTACCTTCTCAGAAATGTCTTCCCTAGTCACCATATATAATGTGACCATGCCCACTTTCTATTCTATTATTTTCTTTGTATCGCTCCTCACTCCTTGAAATAACTTGTACCTTGGTGGGTTTCTTTGTGGTCTATATCCCTGGACCGGAAGCTCTGTAGGGCTAGTGACTGGCTTCACCTTGTCACTCTTATCCCCACTGTGCCTGGCATGCAGTAGGCCTCAGTAAATCTTTATTGGATATATTAATTGACTAATGTGTATAGATTCTAATAGGCACAGTGGTGCTGGCTGGGGAAAGGGCTTTCTGGCCTGTTCAAAACAGAAAAATGAAAGGACAAGTATTCAACCTATTAGCATCATCTTAACAAGCCTTCACCAAAGACATTTTCAAACTAGCAAATTCATTTAGAAATGATTAGATTGTTAAGCCCTTTGAACCATCTCTAGAGGCTTATGACGGACCGATGACCTTTTCTGCACTTTTTGAGAGGTTGTTTTAATGTTACTATATTTTCTTGTGAACTATTTCGGAATTTGTGTTACTGTTTGCCATTTTTATTTTCACCTCATAAAGTACATACATCAAAAAGGATGTTATCATGGGTGATAGACATTTTATCAATTCTTGCTGCCAACATTAAAAATAATGTTTGGACTGCTCACCTAGGATTATAGTCAATTCTCTTGATAAATTTATGACTGGCCTTGGCCTCTGACAGAATAAATGAATCTCCTCTTAATCTCTGTAATTAACAAAATGGGCTCCTGTGCACACTTGTTTCAGATGCTAAAAACACAGGCAGTGTACCACCAGAAACATGGATCCAACAGAGAAGGTAACCTGGATTCGTCGTCGTCGTCGGCGGCAGCCGTCCGTCTTGAGAGACGATGGTGTAGCTTCTTAAGAGTCTATCTGCACCGCCGAGAATGGTCGTGCAGTCCGACTCGGGAGTGACACGGTATCTGTCTCCTCCCGTGTTAAATCGACATCTTGCGATGACGCTGGAGTGTCCTCTCCAGTGAAGCTGAAGCTACAGAGCCTGGGCAGGGTGATATGGAGGGTCTGCTGTTGCCCATGCAGCAGACCCCCCCCTCTCTTCGCAGCTGAAGGGTCCAAGGGAAAGACGGAGTCGATACAGCTTGGCTTCAGGTGCGCCGCAGGAGTTGCCGGTGTTGACTACAACGTCAAACCGCCTTAGGGACTCCGGCTCCGGATTTTCTGTCGGGGTTTACTCCCTTAGCCTTTCCCCTGAAGAGGTATGCCACAAGGCAGCGGAGGTTTTTTGGAGTCAGAGTTTTCCTTCTCTGATGTACCCTGACCTATGTAACCTGGATTACATACAGCCAAATCCACTCAGTTTGCCTTAAAAATGTCTAAATAAAGTTGAAGGAGGAGAAGGAGGTGGAGTCAAGTAATGCCTCAAGGAAAGATGACAGAGGAAAAATTTTAAAGAGACAAAAAATAACCACATCCAATTTTAAGGTTTTCAGTAGGATTAAGTAGGAGAAAACATATTTTGAATCAATATGCAAACTTCAACTATCCTTAATTGCTATTATATAGTTTTCAATTAACATTTTTCTTTGTCCTTTAATTTTTCTATTACTTTCTGGGACATACCATCAAAGGTCAACCTTCTTGCCAGAATGATCCACAGACTTTAAATGTCAGGGATCCATGGCTGAGGGCGGATGGTGATGGAGGAAGTGTATAGGTGTCAATGAGACTAGTCAGCTCCGCAGGAGCATGGATGGGTCAGAAAGGCAAGCTCTAGGAGCCGGAGGGAAGTGAAAAGAGCAGAATATAGGCACGATGACTGACTTCAGGGCTCAGAGGAAGCCACAGCCCGACCTGGAGCCCAGTGGGGCACATCCTTCACACCTGGAGGTCGTTGAGAACAGGCACAGAGATTTGCTAGCAAAGTGCATGCCAAGTGTACTGATTTCTAAAGCCCACTCAGGGCCTTCATGGAGTCAGGGTGGTCAAAAGAAGACTAGAAAGTGGCATAAAAGAAATATAACACACTTATCATTCCTCCTCTCTTGGGTTTGGCTGTTCTCCAGAATCTCTGGTCTAAGGAATCCTGTAAGTACTGTTATGCTATTAATATCTGTCTGATATATTCATCTCCCTACTCTGTTTCCCGTTGTCCCTCTGGGTTCTCTCCAAAATTGTTCTTCATCCAAACTGTTGGGTGAATGAATAGTAGCTTAGTATTACCTCTTTTAGGTGAATGAGTGTTATTGATTATCAGAAAGCGAAAATCTAATGGAAAATAGTAATATAGTTTATGTGGTTTTCCTTACAAAAACAGCAGTTATTTTCAAAAGATCTATATTTAGCCAGGGTGAACCTTACGTCCATAAAGAAGGATATGTAAGTATTGTCCATTTCTCTTCTTTAAATCATATCAAACTATTAAAAGTTTCCATTCTTATAGGGAGGTGGGAGAGTCAAACTTAGACATGACTCCTGTGCCCATTCCCTGATCCCCGGTCTATTCAGATGAGAAAATGGGATATTTATGCGATGCCCAGAAAGCAGAGACATTGATGCTGGCCTCCAGGGATCACAGTGACCGTTGGTGTCCTTCTTGTCCAGGCCTGCACAGGTCGTTTAATATCAGATGGATCTACTTCTCGTTAGCCACATATGAGGCCACGGAATCTCTGTTGAATCCCAACTGTATTTCTGCCACTCCTCGGGACTCAGCAATGGAGCAATGCGAGAAGGAAAAAATCCACTCAGGGTCTCTCTGGGAAGAATATCTCCATCTGTTCTCTTTTCTTTTCAGAAATGTTCCCTGTTGGCCTTTCATTGTCCTCAAAATCCCTCAAGAAATCTCATTTTAATTTTTTGTTAATTCCAAAAATGTGACATAACATTCAATCCTAGGTAATTGTAGGACTCAAACATTGGCTGTTACAGAGGTCTTCCTGTTCTGTCCTTAGGGGCTTGTTGCCAGTGCAAGCTGTCTGCTCTGCTGTAGAGCCCTCTGCCGGGACCCAGCTGGCCCACCATGCACAGGGAACTGCTTGGCAGAAGAGTTAGAATGCCCGTAGCCAAAGCCCAGCGAGGGACAGGCTGTCATGTGCCGCTGCAGAAGACCAAGGGATCCTGGTGTTTTAAATGGTTTGCCAACCTAATTTTAGCGATTTTGTTGGTGAACATATATGTTCTGCTCCAATTTCTCTGACACTGAGTGGAGCAGCCCACTGTAGTCTTTTTAAAAATCTATTAGCTCCTCTCCTGACAACATATACATATGCAGCTGTAGTTTCTTATCTACCCAAAGCTGTAGAATATGTAAGTGTTCTCTTCATATATTACCTATATGTATATGTGTGTATATGTATGTGTGTAAATATATACAAAAGTAGATTTGCAGTTGTGAGGATAAAAACACAATTCATTCTTGTGTTATTATTTATCCATTATTGTATTATTTTTCATATGAACACCTATGTGTGTGTGTGTGTGTGTGTGTGTGTGTGTGTGTAAACATAAACATGTTAATGTGAACTGCATGGGACTCTCCTCGTCCACACCTCTATAAACACCATGTTAGTGCTTACTCCATAATGTGGACCATAATGCTTGCTGTTTAATGGACCAAATTACTATTTTTTCCTGTAAGTGAGTTTGGAATATGTGACATTGATTTGACTTTTACTGAATTAAACACAGATTTTTTTAGCTTATTGTTGATAGAGAATAAAATGATTTCTTGAGAATGTCATTTTCTTCATCCAAAAATGACCCTTACATTCTAATAACCAATGAATGTAGAGGGAAAAATGGCTCTTAGTTCTCATATCTAACTTGGAACCTTAGCACTGTCTTGGAAGAGAGGGCATGGTATTGTGCAATTCATTCTGAAAATGACCTTACTGGGTATCGGTAAGCATACATCAGCCTGCAAGAATCTATAACATAGTCTTTAATTTTGGGTTCCACTTAGATATTTGAGCCCTTTACAAAGTCCGGGAGGGTGACTGAAAGTTTGTTAAAAGCTTTCTGCCCACCACACAATTTTTCCTTTCCCAGCTTAACTCGTTAGAGAAGGGCTTTATTTTGTCAAGCTCTTCTACTCTGCATGGACTGCATTGGTGCGTGCCTCAGATTTCTACCTTTGCCTTTGCCATGGTCAGTGGGGAGCCAAAGCAGGACACAGAGGGAAGGAAGATAATGAGCTTAGGATATTTATCCCTCCAGCTACCTTTAAAAGAGTCACCTCTGGCTGTCTTGTCCTGAACCAAAGTTGAAGGCTTTCACACCAGTCTCCTCCATAGGACTCTCAGCTTTGGAGTCCTAGTAACACTCACTATCCTGCCTGGTAACAAGACTTTTAGGAAAGTATCTTTGCATCTTTCTACTTTGGGTGTGCCCTCTGTTTCCTACACTTGCCAGTCAGTTATTCTCACTTCATGCTGGGTGCCCAGGACAAAGCAGAGGAGAAAGAAAGGAAACTTTCACAGTCATCTGCCTCAGGCCATGGACTTGTCCAAGGTGATCAACACATGGCACAGCACAGAATAATAAACCTGTGTGGCATTTTAAAGTAGTATATGTCTCCTGCTGTCCTCCTTGTCTGATTTATGCAGAAATTTGGGAGGCCAAGGAATAACAGTTCTTCCTGCTCCATTTAGCTATTTTTTTTTATTTGACAAATGTTTATTAAGTAGGCAGAGGTGAACAGAAAATAAAGAAGCAAACATTATATACCAGATGATGGTTAAGGACTATGGAAACAAATAAAGGTGAAGGAAGGGGAAGCAGAGTGCAGAGAGGCAGATAAGAGTTCCCCATTTAAGCCTCTCTGGTCATGGGCAGCTTCTCAGGGAAGGTGTCAGTTGAGCAAAGACCTGAAGGATGTGAGGTGAATTATGGGAAAAGCTGGACTAAGAGCATCATAAGCCACAGGGGTCCATTTGCAATTGTGTTGGCCTGTGTTTGGTTGTCACAATGACTGAGTGGGAGGCAACTGGAAGAGGGCAGAATATTGCTGGTAATTAGTTGATGGAATCAAGGAAGCTCAAAGTCCTGCAGTGCATAGGACAGCCACAGATGATGAACATTGGTCCAACAGTAGCATCCTTGTTGATGAATATTGAGCAGAAATAAGAAGGGCAAAAGCCTCAATGCTGGGGTACTGTCCCTCCCTCCATACACACACATATTTTTTCTTAACCTAAAGCAGGACTACTATGATCCCCCGGTCTTCACATGTTCCCCTCCTGCCCTGAAGCACAGAGGCTCTGGAACAGCTTACCTTACACTGTGTGTCTGCCCTTCAGTGATTTGTGCATTTTATCCCAGTGCTTGGAGTAGAAAAGACCACAAGAGCCTCATGATCGGAGTGTGCGTGGGTGTCCTTCAAACTTGAAGGTGAATTGGCTGATGGTGACTGATTCAACAGGAAAAGACCAATGAAAAACCACACTTCTTACCTAATAGTTGAAATTATACAACATAAGATATTCCCAAGGATTTCACTCACTTTGCTGGAGACACTTTTTATTGGTAATTCAGACTTAAATTGATCAATTTATGAGGTGTGCTTGTGGAGAAGTTATACATTTTTCATTTTCCCTCCACCTGTATGTATTTATAATTTCTTTAGAGATGAATTCACCTGCACAGGTGCTATACACTTTATATATATATATATATATATATATATATATATATATATATATACGCATACATGTAAATCTGTTCATTCTCATTAGGTTAAACTTCAAAAATAGGAGAAAAAAATATTAGGCTATATTCAGGAGGAAAAAAATACAAGAGTATACTATGATAAATTTAACTTTAAAAAATAAATTTCTATGTCTTTAAAATTTGTTTAATATAATCTTTTGTATGTCTGAGCTACTCTTCTACCTCTTTGTAAAATATTGCATGCTTAATAACAATTCTGTTGTTTCACCACTTATGAACAGTATAGACAGGTAAGCGTCACATTTCTATTCTATTTTTTTAATTTTTATTTTTTACTGAATAGAAACATGGAAAGAGGCATCATGAAATTGGCCTCCAACTGAGGTTTAGAACTTACTGACTCATAATGACCCTTGGCTAGCAAGCCATAACAAGGGGTTGATTCCAGTAAATAGGGCTACCGTGGTTAACTGGACCCATGCTCTTGTTCCAAGACAAGGTAGTTGTACATCAGGGAGCAAGGCTAGAGTGAAGGCATGAATTGAAGTAGGACCCTGATGACTTCTCTATGCTCATTTATTCATTTGGTCAAAGACATTTTCTGTCCTCTGGTAATTCTGCACTCTGATAACTCTGCAGAACTGGTTTATCAGAACTATCTTCCACCTAAATTTCTTCTACCCATTCTAAAGAATTTAACAGTGTATCTTCTGTATCATTGAAGAAGAGACAGTCTTACCTTTGTTCTTTGCATATTTAACTTGAGTTCATGATTAGTTCCTGGGAGAGGATATCTAACTCACTGATAGCCTGGGCTGCAACTGTTCTAGATATTTTTGAACAGACTCTAGGGGGACCCTTGTCAACATGCCAAAACATGATTTAGAGCACTGTGGATCTGGAAATCTAAACTGTGGCCTGATGTTCCCTCCTTGTATTGATTATAGCCACATGGATGTGTTCATAAAGGCAAAATCCATTCAAGAAATTAAATGTTCCCATGAGAGAGAAAGAGAAAAATTAGTGTTTTACTTGGTGAAGAACCTGATTCCTTGTGGGGTCTCACACACCCCTGGGATAAAATCCTCAGTTTGCACAGGAATTAGTAAACAATGAGCATAGAGTAGCTCTTTCCACAGTGACTCTGCACCATCTCGCTTAGGGCATATTTCAAGAATTTAGGTGATGTTCAGTATTTCCAAGGGGAAACTGCTAAGACCTGACACTATCATTACCCTAAACACCGAGGGAAAAGTGTTTCAATGAGGTCAGAAGTTCTTCAGTAATATCATAATTATATCCACTTTTGAAATCTCATTGCAATTAACTCAAACTTATTATTAACTCATAACTTATTATAGTGCTCATTTCATTCTTCCTTATACTAAGGTTATTTTTCTGCCTGATCTTCCCAATTGGATTATAAATTCCTTGAGTGTTTTATCACCTCTGTTTTTTTTTTTTTTCATGACACTTGCCATAGGTAAAAACTATTATTGATGCCCGTAAAATGGGTGTTGAATAACTAAATTAAAAACTAGCCATGTATCTGCTCAGAATTATCACTATTTCAACAATCTTGAAGGGTAGTCATTACTAATAAGTTAAGGTAGAGAAGTTTAGGTTAAACAGCTTACTTTAGTAAATATGAATTTTGTTGTATTAATGTGTAATAAAATATTTTCATAAACAAGGAGATTTCCCCTCCAAATGCTCTTAACAATCAATGACCATTATCCACTTTCAAAATAAATGTATCTATGGCCCTAGCTTGACCATGAATCTCATTAGGGTGGGTATTGTATCTATTCTAACCAGAGATTAAATGTATATATAATGTTTATGTGTCGGTGCTTTACACATGGTAAGTAACCAATAAATGCCTAACTTATTTTTAGGTTTTTAAAATAGTTTAGCCCTAGAGTGTATGAAACATTTCTTTAATTTTTTTTTTCTCTCTCACTTTTATAGATTTAGACTTTGGGGCCCAGTATGTGACCTATAAAGAAGTAAGTGAAACTAGATTATGCAGGTTGACATACCACCTTTGTGGGAGCAGAACAATCAATCACTTGTGATCTTGATAAAATCTTGCCTCTTCCTCAGTCCTAGGATCTGAATGGTATGGTTAATATAAGCTTACCCATGAGAACTGTTGGAACATAATGGCAATTGCCAATGAGTAGGTACGTTTGGAAAGGTCAGGGTTGAAGCAACTAACCTCATAGTTGAAATGACCCCTGAGGAGAAGACACAATGACCCCAATCATTCTGTCCAAGATCTGAGGCCTGACCTGATCCAATGTGACCAGGTGGGTGTGATGTGACTACAGAGGTGGGAACGTAGCACCAAGAACATCTGGACACCAAAGATAGTCCACTTGTAACTGCAGAGGTCACCAGAGGTCCATGTTTGTTGAAATAGGGCCCTGGTCTGGAATCTGGAGTTAATAACTCATACCCAGATCCTAGAAGGAGTTGGCTAGTTAGTAACAACTAATACCAACCAAAGTTTATCCGGCATTTAGAATAGTACAATAGCACAATTGAGGCCGGTGGACTCATCCCCAAAGATAAAACTTAGTAGGAGAAGCTACAACTCAATAAAATGAAGTTATAGAGAACTGACTCTTCGTAACATCTCAAGTTAGATTCGGAATGTAGGTCTCAGTGCTTAAATATAGGTAGTCCAGTGACTGCGGCAGAAAAAGCCTACCCACTCAGTCCTAGCTCTTTAAACCTGACCCTACTTCAATTTATAATGTTTCATTTCAACCTTGCTCTCACATTCTTAAAATAATTCTTGATCAGCACTCACTGTGCTGATTCTGAATCACTAACCCACCTAAAATAATTTTTCTCAGCATTCAGTTCTTCAGGTGATTTGTCTACTGAGGGATCTTGGCCACTGAATACTGATAGGTTATGCTTGTCATAGATATGGTTATTTTCATGACTTGTGCAAGAAATTGACATACAGAAATGTTTGTGACTTGTCACAGAGAAATTAGTCCCATGGCTGGGAATATACTAGGGCCTCTATCGTGCAATTTTATTTTCTTTTCCATCCCCCAAATGATGATTTGCTCTACCATGTTTGACAAGCCAACACACATTCTAAACTAGGTTCTCTCGTTTCTTTATTTGCTGACTCTACAAAAATCTCTTTCTAGCCAGCTTCAGGTTAAGTTTCCTTGTAAAAGAGTAAAAAGAAGTAATTACAATATTGAGAGTTTTAATGAAAGAATTCAACCTAATTAAAGAAGGTCAGTTAAACATAGCATTAAGCCATCTGAAGTACAAAGAACACTTTTCTATTTAGGAACTCAGGATACAGCAATTGCCTGGTTAATTTGACATGTAACCAGGACATATTATCCAAAATCACAATATTGTTTTTCAGACTTTCAAGTAGTTATTTTACACTGATTTTCACAAGCATTCATTTATAGGGTAAATTTTCTTTCAAGGATTGCTTTGGAAACCACATAATTGAGTCAGATTTAAGAATCATTTAATATAGTTTACCTCCATCCTGCTGTTATTCTACCAAACCCAAATTTGGGTGAAATCTTGATTTAGTATCCAGTTGAGAAGACACGTATCACTAATGCTCTTCTAAGGAAAGCAGTCAAGTATCATCATTATCCATGAATTCAGAAAACTTTCATTTCCTAACGCAGTAGTTCTCAAAACTTAGGGTTAAAATATCAGCTGGAGATCTGATAAAACTATAAATTCTCAGGCTTTCCAAAACTTCACTTGGTCAAAGCTTAGGTGCAAGAATATGCATTTTAATAAATACACACTAGCAAATTTTTTGAATGGTTCCATGGACTATATTTGGAAATATTCATTTTTCCTATAAAACTAATGAAATATTAAACACCTTCCAAATCATCTTCATGTCCCTACTTGTCTCAACTCATGATATTAACCTAGGTTTGATGGTCTCGTGTAATAGCGATTTCAAGGACCAGAGGCTTTCCAATTCATCTACTATTTTGTAATTTATCTTACAGAGTTAAATAAAAGCAACAACATCTTGAAAATACATCATCTTAAGTTTATTCCTCTCTTCTCAGAAAAAAGTCCAGAACCTGTATGTTTGAAACCTAATCTCCTTAATCATGTGCTTCTCTTGACTTAAGGTTTTTATTTACTAGTTTTCTATGTCCCTATAGAATTGATTCTTGGGTGAACCATTTCTGGCTGTCTCCTAAAGTTGATTTCTGTGTGTTTTATAGATTTGGACAGGTCCATCAGGAGTCCCAAGGATATTATGCAGGTGGCTGTATAACAGTTAGAGTTAACTGGGATGTGAGAGAAAAACCCACAGGATACACAGGTTTTCTTTTTTCAAAAACAGAGTACTGATATAAACAAATGAGCAAAGCTTCTGTTTTTCGTTTTTTTTTTTTTTTTGATTTTTTAGCAAAATCTTAACTAAAAATAAGGAGCAAAATTTTAGGTTAAGGTTTTCTGCCTTTTCAACATGCAACAGAGATACAGGAGAAATAAACAGATTCATTTTTAGGGCCCAACAATAGTCAATAGGAGGAATTGAGTCAATATTGCCCCAAGGAGTGCTTTTCAGCCTATAGTTCATTTCTTATTCTGGTGAAATTGCCAGCCCTCAAAGCAGAGCCCTGAATCAGTCTTCACAAACTGGCATGAAGTCCAGGTTCATTTCTTGGGCAGAGGCCAGGCCTGGCTCAGAATATCTGAATCTCAGATTCATTCTGATACCCAGATAACTCCTCTGATAAGATTCATGATAACTCTGCTTTAGACCCAAACAATATCCAGTTCTTGAGTAGTTCCATACCTACTATAAGTACAAAGTGGTCTCTGAGACTCCCTAAGTCAAGACATGATAGCCCCAAGAGTGTTGCTTTGCTGCATTATCTGTGTATCTCTAAAACAAGTCACAAGTCTGAAGAACCCAAGGAATGACCCAGTGTGCAGGAAACTCTGTATCCTAAGCTCCTCTAAGTAACCACAGCAGAGTCTTCTTGAGTTCAAAGTGGAGTTTGGGGATGGTCAAGACCCCAAGATCTCAAGCTTCATATTAATGTGCCCACTGAACAAAATAGGTTAGTGGTATCTCTAAATTGTTCCTGTGTAATTTTAATTACCTATCACCAAAATCATGGGCTCACTGGACCTCAGAGAATACCAAATCCAAGAAAACAGTAATTGCTTTTTAAACTGAGTTACACATACCTTAAGGACTAACAGATGCTGTGCAGGGAGGTTTATAATTCCATAGGATTCAAGTGTGGCATGATGTTCTTTAAGAGCAAATTTGCCCAAAAATTTGTGAAGGAAAAATTAATTTTTTATATTAACATTCAACTATCACTGAATGAAGTATCATATTTTGACTGGATTTTGGAACAAAAATACAATTTCAAAGGAAATTTTTACTTGAGTGGGCCTCTTGGAGTTCTGCCTCTTAAATTCCTTGGAGAATATGTTCATTCTCTTCTGGGTATATGTTTTGAAAAACTGAGAATCACTGTGCCAATGTCCACACTCTGTAGATAAGGAAACTGAGGCCAGAGAGGGTAAATCATTGTTCAAAGTCAACAATTAGCCAGGGTTAGGACTAATGCTGATTTTGCTGCATAGCCCCAGTTTTTCTAACACATGTTAAATTTTACCTGTTAAACCACAGAGAGGGCAATAATTTGGATTCTTTTAAGGCTTAAAATGTAATATCCTGAAAAAGATAAAAGACATTCATATCTTGAGTATTGATGATGGACATGTCTAATCCATTTCTTAAGTTTTTTATAGAAAAAGGAAGAGGCAGAATATGATGGGTTAAGTGCATGTGTGTGCTTGTATGCACACTTTGCATGTGTGAATATATAAATGCGTATGGGTCTAGGTATCTGAGTTTGTCAGTAGACCAGCAGAGTTGAAGAAGTGAAGCCCAATATATGGCAGGGACCAAAGCGCACAGTTTCCAGTTTTGCAGTTTTGCACAATGTAATAGTAATTGATATAACCTGAGTGTTGCTTGCCTAACCTTGGCTTTTTCCTTGGAAAAATCACTACTTTTTGAACATTTCCATCACTCACGTGAAAATATAGCTAAACATCTTTCCACTTGCAGCTGCTCGAAGTAATGGATTATGCCTTTGAACTTGCCAGTAAACTTCACAGTCCCGGTATAAATATCAAACTTGTTAAACTTGCTTTCCAAGGAAGCCCTGTAATGAAAAGCTTATCTGTCTGGGGGGTAAGTTAATGCCTCAACTGTGCCTCAAAGCCAGAGCCTGAGAAAACTTTGGCAGAAGAAAACTTCCTGCCCGCTATCAGGGTCATCTCTGGCCAGGCCCGCAGGCTGGTTTCCCTGAAGTCTGGACTCGGCCACTCTCCTGGCTTCCACCAGGCCGGGCACGCTCCCCATGACCTCTGCGCCTTCCACTGCTTTTCTCCTTCCCTTTAAATGAGAACACCTAGGGATGGAAAAGGTCTGCATGCCAGAGCTGCCACTGACAGAAGAGAAAGAAGTCAGTGAGGCAGGATGTGATGGAATTTTGGACAGGAACCTACGAGGTGCCTAAGGCTACCACGCAAACAATGAAACAAATAATGCTTATCTTGCTCATTCCCAGGCCTCAGGTGGCAGTCCGTGGGGACAAGGAAAATTTCTTGAATCTGGATTGCAATAGGATAGCTAGCAGTTTTTTTCTTCTTTGCGGGAGAAAAAGAGAGAGACAGAGAGAGAGAGAGAGAGACAGAGAGAGAGAGAGTGTGGAAGAGGGAGGGAGGGAGGGGGAAAGACTCTAAAAGTCTGCATTTTAACAACAAGACCACTTTTCAGTGTCAAATTTCAGAGGTCAAAGAGTATTTTTTAAAGAGGCGTTAGGACAGAAATATTGTTACCAGTAAGCAGAATGGCTAAAGAGCAATCGCCCTACAGATCTATTCCTTGCAAACGCTATGTCCCCGCCTCTTTTTTCCTAACAAAATGCTCGCTTTATCCTCACCTGGGCTGTCGAGTTCTCAGCGGTCTCCGCTAGGTGCTGGGCATTTGGGCCACATCAAGAGTCCTCTATGGGCAGGTCAGGGAATTTTTGTTTTCCCTTTAGCTAGTCGAGAAATTATTGCTAATGAGAACCTTCTGGACTTCTTTCTGTACAAAACATGTTTCCTCCGTGTGCCTCAGAGAAAGGCTGTGACTTTGAAAGCACTGGGTGGTAGCAGGCCAAGGAGAAACTCAGCACACAATTGCTGATAATCAGGCCAGCCCCTCTGAACAAATGTTTCTACCTGAACCCACTAATAATGACACCAGACTTGTTGTTTCTTTTGGGTTGTTTTTTTTTTTTTAACCACTTCTAGATCTGTGGCCAGCTGTATTGTAGTTAAATTTCAAAATACTCATTTGGCAGCTTTGTACAGTGGTACTATAACGTTTATAAAGCCCCCGTTGCTAGTTTGAAAGTGACATGCACAGATATGCACTTTAAAGGGGGCATAAAATGAACAGAATGCATTACCAAATGCAATATGCAGTATTAACCACATTCTTATGAGTTTTGTATTTGATCCAATAAACCAGCGGTGCCAGATGTAAAATCAGCCTGTAAAACTTCCTTTCCACTTTAAGCATCCACTGTTACTGCTCTCAAATACCAATGTACAAAGGTGGCATCTTTCTTGAAAAACAATTTAAAAAGAAGTGTCTAATATATACCACATATAGCACACACATACTCATTACATACCATGTTAATATATAACATATACAATCTCTTGCACTGTATGTCACATATATAAAATACTTACACTAATGTCAATTACTGAGGACATTGAATGAGGTTCTCGCATCCCCAGTTTGACTTACCTCATGTCGGAATGTTCACAGAAGCCAGGCCTGTCTGAGCAGGCCCCTTGGTCTCCCCTGTCCTCAGGTATTTGGTCAGGGAAGGTCACGTGAACTGAACCAGGACCATGCAATGTAGTACAGGCTTTTATTTGCACCTTTAGGAAGAGTAGGAGCCTGCCTCATTAAACTTTAATTTGTGAGGCTACTTGCCTGTTGCTCATGAGAGACATCTCCAAAGGAGAGGCTGCTTAAGAATAGAGCTGACTCAGAGGAAAGTAGAATTAAAAATAGAGAGAAGCTCATCCCTGAGGACATTATCTGAGCAGCTGGTTCCAGGTGTGCCCGAAGCCTGGTCTTTCTTGAACTTTTCAAGAAAGTGTGTTGATAAATCCCTTTCTTTGCCTAAGCTAGTTGGAGCTAGATTTGCTCCCTGACATATATACATCTTTATTTAGTAAGTTCTAGTTAATTCTCTCAATAATCTCTAAGATAAGTATTAATTTCACTTAACAGATAAAAAAGTTTAAGACTCAGATGAGAAAAGTAAGTTAATTACCTGCCCCAAACTACATTAGTTAAGCCATAAAAGCAAAATCCTAAGTTCTTTTTATATATTTATTAATTTTAGAGATAGAACAAGGGAGAGAGAGAGAAGTAGAGAGAGAGAGAGAGAGAGACAGAGAGACAGAGAGACAGAGAGTTTAGCGTAAGAGAGAAACATCAGTTGACATCAATTGGTTGCCTCTCATAAGTGCCCTGACCGGGAATCAAACCCTCAACCTTTCAGTGTATGGGGTGACACTCCGACTAACTGAGCTACACTGGCCAGTGCAGAAATCCTAGACTTCTAATAAAAACTCAAGGTTTTAATCTTTAAGTGTAAATATTTTTGGAAGGAAAAATAGTTTAAGCAAGTTATCAATAATTTAAATTTCAATAAATGAAAAGTTTAAGTGTATTCTTAGTGGAAGAAATAAAGGGAACTTCAAAGGAAGGGGAATTTTAAAGAAGGCTGAATGTATCTCTGTACTGAATAGCAACCCATGGAAAAAGCAAATGGTAAGAACTGACATTCATTGAATGCACTTAATCTTCAACCAAACATTGTAAGGTGGATACTATTATTATCCTCATTGTATATTTTTAAAAAGTGAAGCACAGCGTTTATACCAGCCCAATGCTATGCATCCCCTAGATGTAAGCAGATCTCCACATTTGATTTGTATATTTAAAAAATATATATTTTATTTACTTATTTTTAGAGTGAGGGGAAGGGAGGGAGGAAGAGAAACATCACTGTGTGGTTGCCTCTCACGTGCCCCTAACTGAGGACCTGGCCCACAACCCAGACATGTGCCCTGACTGGGAATCGAACTGATGACCCTTTGGTTTGCAGGCTGGTGTTCAATCCACTGTGTCACACCTGCCAGGGCTTATTTGTATTTTAATGTATATGGAAAAAACTGGAGAAGTGTTCTTAACTTGAATGTATTACCTCTGCTGACAGGTATTTGTTAATTGCTTTGGCAATTCCTCTAGAATCCTACAGGTCCTAAAATATGATTTGAAAAAATACATAATCAAACAAATAATACATCTTTGAGATGTAATTTTTTAAAAATAATTGCTGTGGTATAGAAATGTATTGTAAACAATTATTTTCCTCTGATATATTTGAATGGGTAACATTTATAATAATACTCATCACTAAGAAGCTTATTTAGAGAGTCTGAAGTCTTAGGATCTTCATATTCTGGGAAAGAAGGAGGAATGTTGTCAGATTTTTCTTGTAGCTTTACTGCCAGAGATCGTCCTGGAAACTGATTAACTATAGACACAGTGCTATAGAATCTGAGGCACTCAACAGTTCTCAATAATTAGTTAACAAGACTCTTAAAAATTTAGATTCTGAAAATATAAGAGCCAAACATAGAGTATGAAAAGGAGCATTGATAGTTGACATAACCAAATTAGTAATTAATCTCCAAATCTTCGGAGGGTTCATTGATAAGGGAGGGACAGAGATCATCTAAAATACATTCGTTTAAGCAATATAGATTTGAGTGGTCCCGTTCCTGGTCCGTTTCCAGAGAGCCATGGCTGGTAGGCAGCTCCAAAAAGAGATTTTCTAAGCAGGGCTTTAGGTAGTATTATCTAACCTTACCCTGATTTTGCAGAAAAAAACTGAGCTGATTTTTCCTCTGTGGGGAAGGTCAGACAGAGAACTTCTTAAAAGAGGATAAAAGAGGCACTGAAGAAATGGAGGGAATGTCATTCTTTCAAAATTTACCTCCGTGTGCTAAGAATAATATCACATTATAGATGCCTGCTACGTTCAGGTCTTTCTTGTTAAAATAGGAACTTTAGAGGAACTTATATAATGGTCATTTATTTTAACCAGCTTTCGGAGAGTCCTTCTGATCAGGCCCCAGCTCTCTGGCCATGGCTTCCCTGGACATGACCGAGAAAATAGATCGGCCTGTGGAAATGTTTGTGACTGTATTTTTAAAATGGACCCTTCTACTTATGAAGGGTGTGTAGGCAAGACATAAAGAGACATTAACCAAGACTTTTTAAAATGTCTAATTTAATTGTTTTGTGATAAGGTATAGTCAGTTTTCCAAAAGAAGAATTATTACTTCAGAAACGGAATCAGACTTTTCTAGAAGACTTTTTAAAAATATAAAACAACAGCCTAGACTCCCATATTATTTTTCTTTTGTCCCTGAGAGATTTGTTAAATATGAAGAAATACACTACTTTAAAGTTCACAGTTTATTTCTCCCTTTCATTAAAAATGGTCAAGCTAAAAAAAAAAAAAGAAAAATTAGTGAGTAATTGAATCCAAATAAAACTATTGTTCTGTAAAACAGTTCACTAAAATAAGTCTTTATATGCCTCAAATATTATTTTATTTTTAGAAATACAATTTTCATGTCACTTACCAGGAAAATATCTTACTAGTTGAAATGCATTTCTAATGTTACTTAAATCAAATTTTATTGTTATTGTTTTCCTAATTTCTATTTACCCCATTAGACTGTGCTCGAAAAACAATATTTTATTGCCATCAAAACTTAATATTTGGTAGACACACACTAATGCAAATATTTCACAAATTATAACATGGAATAAAACTGAAAAACAATGAGAAAAATAACCATCACTATCCTATATTACACCTTGTAAGGTTTTGGGTATTCCATAATTTGGTTCTTCTTCATTTATGTGGGTAATGAAGGAGATACTATAATTGTATTCAATTCAATGATGCTGAATTTAATCTTACATCCTAGATCATTAGCTGACCATTACTCATTATCATTATAAATGCTCTGCGCTGTTACAATGGGTGTTCTTCAACTTTCTGGCAGCGAGGATTTTATTGAGATCTAAGAATTTGCCTAATTCCCTTAGAAAATAAAGTTTAATAAAACTCTGCCTTGCAAAAATAAATCAAACATAGATAATTATATTCATTTTAATAATTTGCCTTTATAATAGCCTTTCATTAAAAAAATCAAAAGTACTTAGATTTGATTACTAATAGGTATCTCTGCCTAATACATTGCAGATACTTAAAGGTAATTTATTTTAGACAATAACAATATATTAATGTGAAACAGTTCTGGAACATCAAAGTAAATGATATAACAAAAGATCTATATCCTTGGAACATTTCTTGCCACCTATATTTTGGTTAGAAAAACTTCATAAAAATTTTCTGTGATTTTCCTTTTAATACATTTTTTCTCATCTAGAATGTATTTTAAGGTTTTTTGTCTTCAATTGCAAAATAAGTAATCAATTTAATAACAGTTTTTCTAGAATGAATTACAAAATTATATTAAATATTCACTTTTATTTACTAAGTATAGTAGTACATATTTATTCCTATTACTATACAACTTGTCTTTTGTATATTACATTCGAGTCTAATTATATATCACATTCAAAATATTAATAAATGTTTCATTTTGGTTTTTGTCATATGCATACTTTAAAATAACACTTTTTTCCCCTTAACTCATAATCACCATTTTTTATTGCTTATAACATTCTTAAATTAATAGAATTTAAAGATATATGAAAAATACTAAGCTATATAGTCTGTACTTCTGGTAAACTGTGTTATAGTTTTAGATTTTTTAAAATTCTCAATCAAATTACTTGTTTTTAGAAGTTATACAAGGTCTCTTATAAGTCAGCCAGAAGATATTGACAGATGTTCAACTCCTTTAAGCTTTTAAAACTCAAAAACAGCTCATATTAACATTTCCTGGCTTTGAACATTCTGAGATCTTGTCCAAGAGTTTTGGCAATATCTTCTGTTTTTAATTATAGGTAAACTTCTGTACATACAATGCCCTTTCATTTTTATTCTAGAGCCTATTATTTTTCAAAAATGTTTTTATTTGAAGAATTGAACTTTAATCCTTAGTGAGAACTCACCTGTACTTGGAGACGCCATTGCCAAAAACCTAATTAAGGTGACAAGAGAAGGAAAGTCACCTCTACTCACAGCTGATCTCACATATGTGCAGTCAGAGACCACAGCTTCACAATTCCTTCCTGCCTGGCACCGAGATCAACATGCAACCCCATATCATTAATAGTGAAATTTTAAAGAGACAAACAAACAAAACAAAAAACCTGGACTTCAGCCTCAACTATTTCTGTTTTCTCATTTTCTTAGTTCAAAGATATTATGAACGTTTCAAGGCCCGTCTATCTTCTTCCCAGAAGGATACCTCTCTTCTCAAACTCCTTTAGTGCATTTTACTTCAGGCTTATTTATGCATCTGTCTTATTTATTCTACTAGCTTGTAACTGTTGAAGCATGCATGGGAGGCTGTGTTTCCCCAGCCCCATTTAGGCTAGCTTTCTGTGCCAACACATTCCAGCACAGAATTTCATTAAAATTTATTCAGTGTTCTTTATTGAACTAGCCATCTTATGGAGTTATCAAACACAGGAATTAGTAAGAACTCATAATTGTCAGCCTCCTCCACTGTAGAGTCAAGAGGAAATTCATTTTCTTACCTTCCAAGATAATTCCAATGATAATGTTTTGTGTGGCCAAAATGCCCATTCTTGGATCTGAAACAGGATATGAAGATGAGCAGAATTCATTTCTTTTTACAGTTGCTCATAGTAACTGTTCAATTTAGTATCTCCTGAATAAAATGGCTATAAATGAAATATGTATGCATTAGCTATCTATTGCTGTGTAACAAACTACCCCAGATTTTAGCAACTTTAAACAAACATTAACTCACAATTCAGTCAGGAAACTAAACTGATGTTTAGCTGGGTGCCTCTGGTTCAAGGTCCCTAATGATGTTGCCACCAAGCTGTCCTCTGGGGCTGCTGTCACTTCAGGACTAAGTGAGTCCAAAGAATCTGCTTCCAGGCTCACACAGGTGGTTATTGGAAGGCTTCAGTTGTACTTGGGGTCTCGGTTTCTCATCATGTCATGTGGGGTCCTCATAACATGACTCCTCGCTTCCATCAACATGGTTGACTCAGAGTGAAAAGGAGAGAAAGAGAAGGGATGGGAGAGAGAGATAGAGTGACAGGGAGAGGGGAGAAGAGAGAGAAAGAGAGGTGTCCCAGTCTTCTTTTTATATGTAAATATCTATAAGATCAGTAACTATATCCTTGAGTGAAGATTAAAATGTATTCTTTACATGATGATTTAGTAAAAATTTCAAATACTCAGTGATACTCTGTAAGATGAATAGAAGAAACTATTGCATTGCAATTATTTGTGGTTATCAGTTATGGGAATCATTTGATGCAGTTACTTAAAAAAACAAGAAACAGAAAAGACTATTTTCTTTTTTTACTAGTTTATTATTCAACTTTTTAAACAATTTCTTGAGTACAGCTCAATGTGAAAGTAAAAAATACTTCCTGTTTTGATTGTTCAGTTTGTTTTTATTAATCAGAAGATCAATAGAATAGAAACAGCTAGACTAGAAAAAACTAACACATTTCTTGATATCTTGGAATCACCCACTGTGCATTCAGGCCTGAAAATAGACCATAAAGAGAACACAGAACAGCTAATGGAATGTGTGAACATCATTCTTTCTAGAATTAGAAAACCTAGAACTAAATGCGAAGTGCAAATACAAAAAAACACGGAAGGTTCACCCTACACACTCCCTACCCCCACTCTCTCTACAGTATATTTTTTCTGGGGAAGGAAGGGATATATTCAGCAACAGCTCTGAGCTACAACCTGCAAAGTGGGGAGGGCACTTAGAAACACAGGGCAGCGTGTTACAAGCACAAAGCAAATAGATTCTGTTAAAACCTTAAGCAACGCTCAGAACACGAGTAATTTCTTTAGGTGAGGAAAAGAAATGGGCACCTAGAAAGCGGCTCCAGATCATACGCAAGCCAGGACTGATGGAGCCAGCAAATGGCAACCCCTCCACTTTGCAGTGTTCCCTGCAGTGCGCTGCCATCAATAGATCCCCGGAATTCCCCAGCGGCCCCTGTATCCTGCTGCTGTTCTGATGGTCTCTCACCCTGTCCCAGGTCTGAATTAGAAAATCTCCAGCAGGCAGTCCCCCAGGTTGGCCCTGCCCTACCCTGCTTCTGATTTTACCTCTGCCAGCCTTTCAATACCTGAGAATTTATGACCTCGATGACAAAGTAATTCCTTTAAAATATGCAGAAGTCGAGCATACATAAGTTTATAGCCATAAATTTCTTCCAGCAAGTAGAAACACGTAGGTGATGTCTGAGAGTCCCTTCTAAATCTACAGATTGCTGTAGAAGATAGCCAACAGAGACTCAGCCTGATAATAAACATCAGGAAAGGGAAAGGAAATTTCTATCTCCCTTCTAACAGCAGATGGCTGGTTCTTTGTTTACTTTCTCCCCTTCCTTTTTCTCTTTTTCCTCTGTTGTTCTTTCTTTCTATTTATTTGATATTGATTGATTCCCTGCTATACAGCCTGGGAAGGAGATATTTTAGTTCAGTGAGTTTGGAACTCAAACTTCAAGGAAATTATATAGTTGAGTCTGTAAGAGCTCTGGACCCACAATATTCAGTTCGAATCCAGGCTGAGCCTCCTCTTCACAGTGCAAAAAATAGTACTAACTCACTGGGCTGTTGTGAGAACTGAAAAAATATATAAAAACTTTTAACAGGGTCTGTTAAAAGTTTAGCTATTCTAATTGGCCTATTACTGTGAAAATTCTCCTCCAAAAAGTTTGATAATCCCTAAGGCTGAGCTGAGTAGATCACTTGCTGAGATTATAACACTAAACAAAAATATAATCATTACTTTGACTTTAAAAATGACATTTTTCTGTTCTGTAGGTGGAAATGGGGACATGAGGTAGAAATTAAGGTGAGTTATAAGCATCTGTGTTTATTTTTATTTATTTATTTTTTTTATAATTTATTTATTTGTTTATTTACTTTATTTTTAGATAGAGGGGAAAGGAGAAAGGGAGAGAAACATCACTGTGTGGTTGCCTCTCACTCGCGCCCCCAACTGGGGACCTGACGTGCAACCTAGTCATGTGCCCTGACTGGGAATCGAACCAGCGACACTTGGCTCGCAGGCCGACGCTCAATCCACTGAAGCATCTGTGTTTAAATTGAAGTGTTGTCATATGAGTGTGTTATTGTGAAAATATTATGCTCAGTAGTCATATAACAAAAATAGAGTATATAGTAAAACTAATTAGGGGATGAGGCAGGGAGATTCCTATGCAGGAGAAAATACTTTGGGGGTGAGGGGCAAAGTAGAAGCCTAACAAGAGTAGGAAAAGATGTATGGTAGGGATCTAGGTAGAGAGAACACTCTTTTTCAGGCCACAAAATGAGAGAGAGGTTGGCAATCCCCAACTGGGTGCACAGCAAGGCCAGAAGCAGTGCCCGTTAAGGAGCTAAGGTCAGACATGTAAAGAAAGGCCAGATCACAAAAGAACATGTAAAGTCATATAATAGAGTTGGGACTGCATTGAGACAGCAATGGAGAGTCTCTAAGGGTTTAAGCAGGAGATTTACGAAGTTATTTTAAATATCTATTTTATTCACCATTTTCTTTTCTCAATGGAAAGCTCCTCTCTTTATTTTTTGTGGAGGGTTGTAAGGGGGAGGCATAAAATTAGGGAAAGAAAAAGACATCCATAACTAGTAAAGAGACATATTTCTGCGTGTGCATATGTGGGTGTGTTTTAATGAAAAAAGAACACAAGCCTCTTTTAAAAATTTCCTCCACTGTTCAACAAGTGATTTCTGTAGAAAGGTGAGCATACTTTAACATTTTTTTCTTTTTTTTCTTTTTTTGCCAGGAATAACTCCAAGGGAGTCCTTGCCAGAAAGAACTGAGAGGAAGAGCTCAAGTTCTTAATAAAAAAATGTAGAGAAATAAAGAAGTGTAGAGAATGAGGAGAAAGTATTCTGCCCGTATTCCCCAATGAGAGCTTCTCTCCCAGCTCTGACTTGTTTTGCATTCTCTCTTCTACCCCCCACCCCCCAGCATACATACGTATCTTTTATAAATGAAGCATCTGTAAAACATTTGGTTACCGGGAGACTCAAACACATTGACTCAAGTGATTGCCAAGCAGCTTTATTTTTGCTCTCATATCCTATCAGAAGAGCTTGTGATCATTCCGGGATGATGAAGAGAAACAGAAGGATTTAAGACCCAAAATGAAGATGTCTCTTCATCTTAGAGCCATTTCTTACTCTATTTCTGAAATATGCTGGTAAAGAGATGGAAATGGATCCCTTAAGAAAGGGCTAGAATGATCTGTGGCAGTATATAAGAAGGTAGAAATGGATATTCAAACATATCTGTCCAGTGTGCATCTCAGGTGCTTTTCAAAAGGACAGGAAAAAAAATCCTTTGAAAGAGAGAGGAGCATGCAAACGTGATCACTAGTTGTATAATTTTATCATCAAATTTGGATGTTTCAAAAAGTGTGGAAACCCATGAGCTGGAAGAGGAGGATGTCAAGAGCCTTTTTTTTTTTTCTGTGCAGCAATATCCTTTCCTTGTTTTTTTTATTTTTAAGATTTTATTTTATTTATTTATTTCTAGAGAGAGAGGACAGGAAGGAAAAAGAAAGGGAAAAAAAATCCATGTGTGGTTGCCTCTCACATGCCCCCAGCTCAGGACCTGGCCCACAACTCAGGCAAGTGCCCTGACTGGGAAACAAACCAGTTACCCTTCGGTTTGCAGCCCAATGCTCAATCCACTGAGCCACACCAGCCAGGGCCTTTCCTTGTCTTGACTCCATATCACCACCCAGGAAAGGCAGGGAACCTCATTGCCTCAAGCAAAGACCCATGAAAATTAATTGCTACATTTAATAATTATATTTATTTAAAATGTAAAGAATGCCACCGATACATCTTAATGTTTCTTATTTTGTATTTGGATTATAAAATTACCTCTTATATCAGTTATCCCTCTATTATCTATTTGTACAAATGTTTAAAGTTTCCACTCACTCTAACTTGTCCATAAAATCTAACTTTTTCAACTTTGGATGACAATCATAATTGCTATGTGGTGTCTAACTTAATCTACATAGCTTTGGAAACAACCCCAAGAGTTTCATGGAGTTCCAGTTAACCCGATTGTAAATTAAGTATGTTTGAACTGAAGAGAGTTGCCTAGCTTTTACATTTTCATTTCTCCTTTCCTTTTTTTCCCCAGACACAGTGACATGGAATATCAATGTAACTAATATATCAACAGATAAATGTATCGTTGCTTGTCCTGAACTAGGGAGAAAGAACTGAAAACCTGCCCCTGTAGCCTTAACATGCTCATCCTCTTTTATCAAGTATGCCCTTGCAGTTTACAGTAACACTGTGGGAATCTGGGGTCCCGTAGGAAAGCACCAGCCTGTTTTAGACCACTCGTTTTACTAATGAGGAACCTGAGTTTCAAAGAAGCAAGTGGATTGGTGCAGCACTCAGCATAGTAACTGCCCAAACAGACTGACGCGGGGGCTGGAACACCAAATCCTGGCTCTTTCGAGTATAAGCTCCTTTCTGTAAAACTATGTGTTTTATTTCTTTTCAGTTCTATTCCTCCATCAAATCAAGTTGCGAGTCTGAAATAGGCTGTTTATTAATGAGTTGGGTATATCTCAGAGCAGAGCTGAGTAAACCATTAAAGTATCAGGGATTGAAGTAAACAGCCAAGGTACAGAATAATAGAATGGGAAGAAGGAGCCCAAAGTGAGGAGATAGGCTGGTTGCAAAACTCAGCTACTAATAGCTTGAAAAAGTACTACCATTTCCGAGATTCACGAGGATCCGTTAAGTTTCAAGTAAAATAGGTTCTGAAATATTTTATTCATATTCTGAGATACTTCCTTGTAATATGACTTAATTAAACTATCTGAAATAATAAGAATGTCAATAACATCAGATACTGACATGTCCAAAAATAAATACAGAACAGCTCAAGTCAAGTACACATGCCTTTAAGATTACCTATACTTTTTGGATTATTCTCACATTGTTTCTCCTCATTAACACTAATGATCAAGAACTAATGGAATTAGCTGAAGGGAGATCATCATATGTCGAAATAAATTCTTTCCATCTTTTGTAACAGAGTACATTTGAATGTTAGCTCATTGAAAAGGAGAAATTATAGAAAGCCACAATTACATTTCACCCTCCCCCAAATGTAAAGGCTCATGCTTTGCACATCTAAGTCCAGGTGCTTCTTTAAAAAAAAAAAAAAAAGTCATACATAAACATACTTAAAATTTTAAATTTTAAAGCATAGTAATATAAATTATTTCCCCACATAATTGTTTTGATCTAACCCTTTCAGGTATCATAATTTCAAATGTTTTGCTATCACCATGGCACCATTTGGAAATAAGTTTGGATTATTACTATCAGGGCCATGTGTTTTGGATTTTCAAGAAGAGTTCTGACTTCTAGGGCAGTCCTGATTGCCAATATCCTGTCCTGTTATTAGGCCATGTGTTCTATAATTTTTCATTTTTCACTATTTTTGGTGAGGAAAATATTCACTACAATTTCAGTTCAGTTGTTCTGATAATAATTCATTCCCATTCTCCCATCTTGGAAGTTCACTCAAGTAGAGTTTATTCAAAAACTCGGAGACTTTCCCCCTGGGACAGGGAGGGGGACAACCTGAACGTTTCGATCTATCTGTGTGGGGAAAATATGAGGAATCCATTGCGAACGGTAACAACCTCAGAGACTCAGAATTCCACGGGGTGAGAGGAGCAGACACAGAGCCATTTTCAAACTAAAGTTTGCCCTTGTCCAAAGGTAAGTTGTCAGTATGGCTCTGCCCTTTTACTGACCCAAATACCTGGGATAGTGTTAGAAGTTGTTGGGGTCCCCAAAGGGAGGTTTATTAGTGCTTTCTTCCCTCTTCTCTTATTCAAACTTCATAAAAAGGCTTCAGATTCCAAATTCTATGGTTTGATAAATACAGTGCAGATGGAAAGCATAAGAGAGGTCAGTTGCCATTGGGCGAAGAGTGTCCTATTTTCATGAAAGTGAAAAAGATGACTCATAAAATAGAAAACTGTTGTTCACACAGAACCAAAGTTAAACCAACAAAACTTCTTTAATAAATAACAGAACTTGTCAGTGGTAAGTGGCTCATCTAGCAGTTCACATGACTTTAAATACTATTCAGCCACTCATACGTCATAGGCAATATCAGGAGATGTGAAAAATTGTGGCATCTATTTTTCTTAATACATGTATGTGTGTGTATGTCATTCTCTTGAGTCCACTTAAAAATTAACACATATAAATTCACTATAAGTAAGTGAATTTAAATATATTCTTTTGACTATTATTTAAATTTATTTATTCATAAACTCCCCCTGACCACAAGGTGAGGAATCCATAATGCTGGACTTCAAATGCTTCATGGATTTGGAGTATTTTTCAATTGTCTTAAGTGTTATTTGGCCTTGATGTACATCATAGGCAACAATGTCATTGGATGGGTTCCTGGTGGATGAATAATTATTTCGTCCATGAGTTAGGCATCTTCAAAGGTACTCTAACTGCTATGGAATCCTCAAGTACCCATTTAATAAACTTTCACAAATTATCCCATGAACATGGACCCCATAAACAGGATTTATCTTGGACCATGGCTCTGCAGCTGGTTACACAGCTGGGAAACTGGACAGAACAACAGTCAATCAATTCATTTGGGCCATTTCCATGATTACCAATAATTGCTCCAGCTGCACTGATGTGTGGTGATCAATATTCATTGTGAAGATGGCAAAAAAATAGCATGGATATCCCTTGCCTTTTTATTTCACACATGTTGACCTGGTTGTATTCAAACAGAATAATGACCTCAACCAGCAGCACCTCGCTTCTAATTCTCCCATTACGGAATGACAGAGTAGCAAATGACTATTAAAAACAAAGCAAAACAAAACCCTCTAGCAACTGGATGCCTTAATTAATGCAAAAAAAAAAAAAAGTTTGTGGAGGGGTGTGCGTGGATAAATGGAGACAATGGCAAAATGCCAGTGTTCCAACATTTGCCGTATTTAGATGCTCAAAGTTGCGTCCGAGCAAGGTCAGTTGAATCTTCGTACCTGTCCAAAAAGAATTCCAAAAGTTGGAATTCGAAGAGAATGACTAAGAACACAAGCTCCGAGGGAGACAATAAGAGATGCCAGTTTACCTTTATCTTTGCACATCAGCCAAGGTACGCTCCTGAGGGACCACTGCCCCCTTTCTTTGTTCTGCACGAATTCCTCAGAGTTGGCTTTCACAAGTGAAATACCAACCTGTCAATGCCAGCCTTTAAAAGATGGCAGCCTGCTGAGGCCACTGCCCGAGTAGAGATGTTAGATCTTTGTGTTTTGTTTTGGTCAAAATGAGACAAAGGACTCCTCATTGGCATCCTTGACATCTGCTTTGAGCTCACTTTTTTTTTTTATTTTTTAATTTTGCATTTTATTTTATTTTTGGTATATTTTTTCTATTACCATTTAGTCCTCTTATCTCCCCTCCCCTCCCCCACAATCACCACACTGCTGTCCGTGTCTGTGAGTCCTTCTTTCTGCTCAATCCCTCCACCTTCTTACCTCCCCCCACCGCTGATCTGTCATCCTGGTCTCCATCTCTGAGTCGGCTTCTGTTTTGCTTGTTAGTTCCATTTGTGCTTTAGAGTCCACATATGAATGAAGTCATATAGTATTTGTCTTTCTCTGTCCTCCTTTTTAAAAAAAATCAGGGGGTTCTTCAAATGCAACTCATTGTCTCTGATTTAAGAACTCTATGGCGTGTTGATGGGAGATTGACTCTCTATTAGAATATATATGTTTTAAAGTTATATGAATGGGAGAATGAATGAATAACAGCATAACTATAACAGAGGGTATATTCTCTATAGGAAGAAATAGTATAATTAAAACTTAAAAGAAATAAAATATGAATTTCCATTAGTGGCCATAATTGTATTTTAGAGAGCTAAAAAATGCTTAGTCATATCAAGCCAACCTTTTTCTAAATTGTCTTTATTTTCTAACACTTAGCTGATAATTTGCTTTTTTTTTCCCCCTCTCTGAGTAGGGTCTCCATCAGCACTAGGTTTGCGTTTTAACTTTTACCTGGACTTTGTATATGGGCTAAGAGAATCATTTTACCACCCTAGGTTTAAGTTATTTCATTAACCACAGAATTAAGGTTGGTCTTCTCCAGATGCTAGGAGATCTTTGTCTAGAAATTGCTTATAATGTGGGAATAGTAATTCATTTTGTGTTAAGAGCTCTTGAGACATGGCCCTTTCCTGCTCCCCCTCTCTTGGTCATAATGGAAATTTCCTTCTACCATCAAGTGGAGGTTGTATAATGCCAAGTATTCTCAGCAAATTGCTATCTGATTCAATTTAACAAGGATACAACTGATTATAAGAGAAATATATAACATTATTCTTCATTATTACATAAAACTTCCTTATGACTTGATTTCACACACATTATCACACTTCTATTCTCACAAAACATTATAACCTCACTTACTAGATAATTCTCTATGATTTTGACCCTTACAGTGGTCAGATTTCCAATGTCAAGGCTGACTGTTGCATTTCTTTAGTTTGGCATTTTCAGAGAAGTGGGTGTTTGGCTCCAGTCGTAAATCCAAAAAGGAGCAGCACATTCTAAGCGAAGGGCAGAGGGCAGCAGGGGCCGGGGGCTGGGACTGCACCTGAATTCTAGTCCCAGGACCACCTCTGAAGAGATCTGGAGAGAAAGTAGAATCTCTCTAGGTTTTAGTTTCCTCAGCTCTAAAATGAATGCATCAGTCCAGATCCTTTTGAGCTCTGTGAATCTTAGCATCTGAGCACAGAGCATCATTTAAATGCTGAGTACTGAACTTTCTAATTACTTCAAATACTGATAATATTTTTGAAATTAATGTTAATGACTCCCACTGTGTCTGAATCCTTGGTTTGCTTTATGTAACTCCAGCAGGGGTGATCCACGGAAAATCAGAGTTCAAGCTGGTCTTGCCAGGATGTGGGACGCTCTTTGCATCTGAAAAATCTTGTTGCTATTAAATATACATGAAACACAATGTTAAAGTTTTCATTTACTGTATCTCATTTAATTCATCAAGTAAGTCTCTGACATGCTTATTCATATTCCCATTTACGTGCTGGGAAACAAAGACTCAGAGGATTCAGATTCCTTGACAAATGTCATTCTGCTAATGTTGACTGGTTTCAAAGCCAGTGTTCTTTATAATGACCTGATACTGCTTATAAGAAATTGAATGGCATACAGCTGCACACACATATACTCACAAATGTGTGCCACAGAAAGTGTGTCTGCATAAAAGTAAATAAATGCTGGATTGAGAGGTAGGTTACATAGATGCATGCAGGTGACAGTATTCTTCTGAGTGATCATGACCCACACTGGTTCCAGAGTGACTGAACCAAGTTTTATGGGCAAAAGCCTGGCCTTCGGCTGACAATGAGTCATTCCAGGTCCGTCTCCTTGACAAAAAAAGCTTCTGCTTCGCTGCCAACATGTTTCCTGCCTGGGTTATTTTTTAATGTCCTTTACTTCCATGTAAGAGACCACAAATACAGAGGCAAGAAATACGTCTAGTGCATTTTCAGAACGCCGGCCACGTGTGGGAACGCACATAATGGTAGACAGAATGTGCAACGTGTCACTTTGAGATGGTTTGCTTGAAGATGGTAACTGACTTATTTACAATCTGGCAATTTCACTAAAACAGAGGGCCCCTTTCAAAGGAAGACTACCTATTCCGTTGGAAAAGGAGATTTCCTTTGAAAGAGCACCTCAGCACAAATACCATCATCCCGTAAGTAACCAGCTCAAGAGTTGCTTATTCGGGTAACCAGAGCAGGGAAACCAGACTGCCTTTCAAGTTTATACATCGCACTAAAATTCCCCTTGAATATATTTCCTATCCTGAGCAGTTATAAGCCATACATTGACCAGAAACATATCTATCTTTCTGTCTTGTGACATGGCTACCATTTCTTTTCTTTAAGAAGAAAGCCTAGTTTCATTTGGAAGTTATTACCCCTTAGATGACCAAATCCTGCCCCAAGATGCCTAATATTTACTTTCCCTTTGAAGCATAATGGTTAAAGTTATTTCCCCATCTGCATGATTTTTTTAAACTTCTTAAACCCTGTCCAGTTATGACAGAGACCGAGATTCCACAATGTAAATGTGCCTCATTAATCAACTCTATTATTTGGGGGAGTAATGAACATTTTGCTATTTGACATCTGGTAGTGATTTACAGTAACAGAAACAGGAATTCCTAGTTTACAAAAGTGCACATGTATGATTTGATTTCTTTTGGTGTATTAAAAAAAAAATCTCCCTGCTGCTTTTCTTGGCCAAAAAAAAAAAAAAAAAAAAAAAAAAAGTGGGAGCAGGGAAGCTTTCTGGGTAGGGTTAGATTGTAAACTAACTAACCAGCTTAGAGCAAAATGTTGTGTGAGCTATGTAATGTGTAAAATCTGGTGTTTATGTAGCTCTCGAGCTGGCTCAATACCAGTTACTAGTGAGTGATATCTAAACATAAAATAATTTCTACATAAACTGTGGGTTTGTAAAAATGTAAGCACTATATTTCTGTGTAGTCTGAAAGAAGGTATTCTTTGAAATAGATTATTAGTGTAAGGCATGATTCCACCCCCTGTATTTTTGTGAGTTTTTCTTTTCTTTTCTTTTCTTTTTTTTTTCTTTCTTGGAAGACTGATTAGGGACTTGGGCCTTTACCAAAAAGTCAACATGTACTTATAAAAATCTTGATACGCGATACACGGACTAAAGTGAAGTTTATGATTTACTTCAAGTTGACTCTGCTACTGTGCAATGAAAGCTTTAAATAAATGCCTAATCATTAGGAATGTGTAGTCTCCAACTAAGCCATTAGTGTACAGGCAGGCTTCTTGGTAGTATCACCTTACAAACAACATTGATGCTATGTTAATGATTAAATATATCTGAAAAAATCACTGGGCTGGAGGCAGAAAGAAAAATTAGATTAGAAAAGATTTTCAAATTATGGGAATTAAGCATTAATGGGTGGTTGTTTAGATTTAAGAAATGCAATACGCTCTTCTACAGTGGGCTATGAAATTAGGTATTTATCCATTTTAACAAATTCCACATGTAATAATTGGACATTTCAGTGGTGCAGTTATGATGCTCTTATGAAGAGTGCTTTCAAGGCTTCTTTGCATATTCAGATGTCTTCACGATCCTCTTGTCAGAGCCACTCCTGGTCGTTCAAAGATGTCACTGACATCTAAAGAAAGGCCAATTGAAACCAGAAGGCAAAAAGTAGGGGTGGGTGATTGGGTAGTGTTGGTAATAAAGACTTGCTATCCAGACATGACTCAGAATTTGAGTTTAAATAACATAGCCACTGGTTTCTCTCCAGTTTCTATCCTCATCCTACTAAAGGAAGTCAAAGCTGGTAAGACGCTGCTAGTGGTTAGTGTTCTGGAAAGAGGATGGTTTTCTGCTATATCAGTTGTGATTCTGTTGCAAATGACAGAATTCCACCTAAAAATGGCTCAAGAAAGAAAAAATAATATACTGTCTCACCACATAAAAATTCCAGGTGTATGATTGGCCTCAGGTGCCATGGGATTTGGAATTCATACATTTTCATCATGGATCAGTTTCTTGCCATCAATTCACTCTACCTTCTGCTGTGCTGGCTTCCTCTTCAAGGTTCACATGGAGATTCTCAGAAGCTGCAGGCTCGTTGGCAGCACATGTTTTATACCCAGGCTAGCTCGGGCTTCTATCCTGGATGTGCGTTTTGCACGGGCCCAGATTTACAACCATAGTGAAATCTAACGTTACCAAAGACACGGGTGTTTCCATCACTTGCACTCCTACTCTTAGTTCTGGCACGATGCAACCTATAACCTCAACATCTGCTCTTGTGACTAATTCTCTTGGGGTTCCAGGGAAATGTTTCTCCCTATCACCTCGAAACAATTAGCAATTGCTTCCAAAGGCTGTGTGTTGCCAAGCTGCTGACACGGGAGGTGGGCACTGCCTTGGAGTGCAAGGACTATTTGAGCAGCAGAAGCACTTAGGTAAGAAAAAAGAAAATTCATTAACTTGTCAAATCTATTCAGAGAACAGAAGTGCAATAGTGTCTCTCATTATGAGGTGGCCTGCTCACGTGGTTCTGAGCGTCCATTTCCTTGTTTCTCTTTGTATTCCAATCCCTGGTTGTGAAAGAATGCAGGAATTAACTCAATATTTACAACAGTTGAATATAGTGGCTGAGAAATACTTTGCAATATTAAGCAATCCAATTATTCTTATATTTGTACATATTTGGGTCAAGATAAAATATAAATAAGGCATAATGTAAATTCTTTACATTGGCTAAAGGATGGATATTAAATGTTAGAATAGTAGTCTCATTTTTATGAAAACATATAAAAAAGATTGAATTATACTTCAAAAGTTAAATAAAAGTTAGCTTTATTTAAATGCACTTTAAAAACATTATTGGCAAATTAATTGCAATTAATTTATTATTCTTTAATTTTGACAGGTATTTTGAATAGCTTAGAAAAATTTTGCAAAATTTTATAAAATTCTTTACTTTTATAATTTCAAATTTTAATTTAATTTATATTTTGAATTAAAATACATTCATTAAATATATAAAATATACATTGCTATATTTTTATTAAAGTACAGATTATAATCACATTTTATACCTAACCTTTTTAATTGTTGAAAATAAAAGAAGAGTTTTATTTTCCAGTTACAGAAAAACTATAGTACTAACCTTTTTAAAATTTTATAATTATGATAGAAGGCTACAGCATATTTTATTTATCCATTTGCTACATTGAAATATAATTTTAAAATATGTTTGTTATGTGAGTCTCCATTTGTATTATTAACTCAGGCTCCATAGGTACTCAGGGAGGGTTCCCTCACACAATTTCAACACTAAGTTTTACACGCTGGTGAAAATGTGAGATTTTTTTTACCAACACTTTAGAAAAAAATTAATTTTGCTGAAAGGTGCTGATGTAGACATTAAGCTCTGCTTTTAGGCACCACTTATAAAGATTTATTTTTGGTTAAGAAAAGCTTTGCTTTTTGTTATAGAAATGTGAAAATAAATATTAAGAACAAAAGTGCTAGAAATATTTTCTACACCCAAATGATTTCATTCGCAACTCTTTCTACAGTTCATTTCCTGCTCTTGTGTAGACACACCACCACCAGTTAGATGTTTATATCACTGCACATATAATCAGATTATCTCTAAGCATAAAAATGGATAACCATCACTTAGAAAAACAGTTCAGCAAGATAGCTGATCTTCAGAAGTATATAATTAAAACAGTTTCAAAGGATTCAAAATCAAGTAGAGATTTATTCATAATTATAATACCATATAACATTTTTAAAAAGTTATATGTATTTTCAAAATGCTATGACGTCCAACTCTTTATATAGTATTTACATTGCATTAAGTATGCAAGTAGTCAGAGATGATTTCAAGTTTACACTATTTTGTATAGAGACTGGAGCCTCCACAGGTTTTGTGTCCTTGGTGGGTCCTGGAATGAATACTCCACAGGTACCAAGGGAATCAACTGTATGGGCTACAACTTGTTCGATAGAAAGCTATCCTGTTCTATAGGAATCTTACTTGCCCATTTCCAAACCCTAGTCTTGAGAAGAAAGCAAAGACTTGGGCTGAAACCACTCACATAATGTTCTGTTGAAGACGATGAAACTTATTTGGTGGGGTTTTCATTCACGTCTCTCTCCTAGAGGCTTTCCCAATTCATCTTCCACCTCCTGTTCGATCATTCCAAAAAGAGGATTCTGGGGATGCTTCCAGATCTGACACTGAGAATGCACTGTCAACCACTTTGTTCTCCCAGACAATTAGCCAACCACCATTGTGACTTAGGTGAAGAAACAAAAATGCTTATTTGGCCTTAGGCTTCAAACGTCTTTTACAATTTTATTCAAAAATACCAAAGGTGGACACTTAATACAATAAAAATAAACTAAAATGAAAATATACTTCTTAGCCAAGTTATTTACATTTTGATTAATTTTCTTGGTCTGTTATACTTTCTGGTGGTCAAGGAAACAAAGTTCTTCCCTTAGGCCTTAGTTAGTTAACATAATTGTCATAAAGGTGAGTACCAGAACACTTACCTAAAGTGTGCCCGTCACTCTGCTTAAGCCAGATGTAAAAATTTGACTTTGGACTCCGTAGTGGAAAGTAATGAACTAAGCGCTCATTATTAAACCACAGAAGTGTTTATTGAAAGGATGTGCTGATAGGACAACAGAAACCTCAAATGAGTGTTTAGAAAGTAGGTGACCTCATGTCAATGTACTTCATTGCTCAGCTTGCTCTTAGCTGTTCTCTACACAGCCCCCCAACCCCAAACCCCCCCAGCCTCCTGCCCTCTGCTGTCTGGAAGAGTGAGGAGTTTTGGGTATGTGTAGGTTCAAGGCCAGTCACAACAAGGACTAGTAAACATTAGTTAAGCAACTGTCTGAGAGGTGGGGCAGCCCCCATTAGGTTATTCTGCAGGTTAGATCCGTCCTAGTGTAGGATTACCCTGAAGCACTTCTAAGACACCCTAGTATGTGCCCAAAGATGACTCTCTTCAATCAAGAACATTTTGGAGGGAAAATATCCCATTAATTAATTTGCTTTATTTCACAATGTAATAATGTGGCTGTAATGAATCAGAGTTCATCTGTTGCAATGTACCTACTATATCAAAAAAGCCTTTGGCAACTGTCTTACTGATAATAACTGTTTAACGAATGATTCCTGCTATCATCATTATTGTTGTTAGAGGAACACTAGGATGTCTTAACCAGTTCCAGGGAATTGGGTGGACACCGACCCACAAAAAGTGGGTAGGAAGGTGTAAAACGAGCATATACTTTGGCTAAAATAAATTCTTATTTATATAGTAGTTCTAGATTTACCTTTGAACTCTCGGTCTTTCTTCAGCCCAGAAAATCCCCCTGCCCCTCACCCCCACGGCCATTCAATAACACACACACACACACGCTAAACTCTCTAATAGCCGAAGGATCATTTATCACCTTGAAATGTCCTTGGATCCAGAACATGTCCTTGGATCCTGCAGTCCTCTGAAATATATAATCACATAAACATCTCACTCCCAAAGTGTCCCTAGGGTTGCATAATCCCACCGTCATGCACTCCATCTTGTCAGGTAATCCCACGGACACAATCATGCCAGAACTACACAGAGCAATTTCAGATCAGTATCCTTGATGTTATACCAGATGTATACAATTTTGTAAACAAAGACACAAATGAACAAACACAAAAAGACCACTTCTTGAATATCAGTAGACACATAACTAAAGGCTTGTTTTCTCAGGGGAGAGAAACTCTGACTTATTTAGGCAAGAGATAAGTAAACAGATGACGAAAGCAAAGTCTCCATAGCCTCTCCAGGCCTGGGGGTTATCTGTGTGAGAAACCCTGGGGTGGGGTGGGGCAAGCTCTGAGTGCTACCTGTGGAAGAGCAGGTGGGGAAAGGGTCAGGGGGTGGCAGTCTGAAGTGGAGGGCTGGTCACCTCATGGGCAGTGTTGGAGACCTAGCATTGGCTTTGACTTTGCTCTGATGCTTTGGGTTCAGTTACGGGCCCTATTTGTCCTAGCTTCCATCAGCTGCAGATCAATTTCTAAATTGCTCTGGGAAAGCCACATAATGAAAACTTGTCAGTGGAGAAAAATGACTAGCGTCAATTGTAGCCTGACTCGTGACCATTTACTAGTGGGGGTTTAATGTTCTTCGGATCTCCCTTAGTGGAGTATTATATACACCACCGTTCTAATGTGCATGGTGGTGTGAATTAGCTTTTTGAAACTGCAGGAGAGCCTATAATTTAGGGACTCAGGGCCATAACCACAGCTAAGAAAAGGATTAGGGTCAAAAATAGAATAGTTCAAAAATACCACTGGAAGCACTTTTACCTAGTATGAAGCTTTTGCCAAAAGAAAGAGCAGCCAGCATGTTCTTAATGCCTCCTTAGAGAATGTTAAATTCAGAAGTATGGTTTTGGATTTGTCAATATGATACATAAAACCCAACATTCTATGACTATAATTAAATCACTTTCAAACTTCAATCTAAAACGCAATGATACTTTCTTCCAATAATTTTGTTCTCTGCAATGGATATGAACACTTTAAGAACAGATATTTGGAAATTCTCTTTGAGGTCATTGGTAAGTTCTGCTGGTAGAGAGGTAAATTTTTTAAGGGTACAATTCCATTGTATACAAATGAAGTTATTTCCAACTCCACCTAAGCAGGTGACAAGAACATGTTGGCGGAGTTCATAGGAATTGGGAGGGGATGTGTTTCATGCATCTGCTCTTACAATTACTAAAACATATGAAAACCAATCAGTTGCATGTGTGTTTTTTTAGTGGCAGAATCAGAAGGCAGGACTGGAAAATCCAAGTGCCTTCTTGCCTAATAAAAAGCCATAAATCTAAGGTCCTCTAGTAGGAGAAAAATAAATATAAAGTAGGAGAAATATAAGAAGGTTAAAAATTTGATCTTAACCTGAATTTTAAAATAAAATCTCCTAGGTAATGGTAGACATTGAGACTTCTGGTTCCCTGAATTTTTTTGGACTTGGTTATTCCTCCTGATTACATCACACTAAGTTTAATTGAAATACTGTGTTTAGGAGTATTAATTGTTATAGCTTCCAAACTGGGTTCCCAATATTTTCTCTCACTCTTGTACAATTTTTCCACACAATTAAATCAGATTATATCCTTCTACTGCTCAGCATCATCCAGCCTCCTTACTTTAGCCTGTACTACCTGATCCAACCCCATCTCTCTCTCCAAGCTTATCTCCCATTTCCCTCCTTCTCAGTCTCTGGGATTCAGCTATCCTAGAATGTCAAGCTATTTTACACTTGCTTTTTTCTCTGCCTGAAATGTTCTTCCTCAAGCATTTTCACATGTCTTCCTTACATCATCTAAGTCTGTGATTTCTCATAGATATTTTCATTGACTGGCTTCCTATAGGAAGAGCCATTCTACCACCCCACCCTACTCTCTAACACCTTTTTTTTTTCTTTATAGCACTTACCACTACTTGATATTCAACAATAAATATATGTGCCATGCATTGCTGTGTTTATCTTCTTTAGAATGTCAAGTTCTGGAAGGGAGAAATCTTCTGTTTTACTCTCATTCACTGCCATTATTGTCACCAGGTGGAATGGTCGTAGTAGATCACTAAATATTTATTAAAATGGAGGAATGTTCATAAACAGTGCAGGAAGGTGAACTCCAAAAGAAATAGGTGCAAGCAGAAATATTCATAAGAAAATCCCTTAAAGTTAATGCCTCCAAATTTTACCAGCTCCTAAAACTCCTGTTAGTTGCTTAAAACATGAACTTACGAATTCTTGGGACCCATCTCAGATTTTTTTAATTTTGAACCTTAGAGGAGGACCCCCTCTCTTAATCTGCTAGGGCTGCCAAAATAGAACACGCTGAATGGCTTAGACAACAAAAAAATACTTTCTTACAATTCTGAGATTTAGAAGTCCCAGATCAAGATGGCTGCAGATTCAGTTTCTGGTGAAGGCTCTCTTCCCTGGCTTGGAGAAGGCTGTCTTCTTGATGTGTCCTCACAAGCCTCTTGTCATGTCTGTACAGAAGAGGAGATCTCTGGTATCTCCTCCTCTTCTTGTAAGTCGTCGTCGGCAGCCGTCCGTCTCGAGAGACGATGGTGTAGCTTCTTAAGAGTCTATCTGCACCGCCGAGAATGGCTGTGCAGTCCGACTCGGGAGTGACATCGTATCTGTCTCCTCCCGTGTTGAATCGACATCTTGCGATGACGCTGAAGCTACAGAGCCTGGGCAGGGTGATATGGAGGGTCTGCTGTTGCCCATGCAGCAGACCCCCCCTCTCTTCGCAGCTGAAGGGTCCAAGGGAAAGACGGAGTCAATACAGCTTGGCTTCAGGTGCGCCGCAGGAGTTGCCGGTGTTGACTACAACGTCAAACCGCCTTAGGGACTCCGGCTCCGGATTTTCTGTCAGGGTTTACTCCCTTAGCCTTTCCCCTGAAGAGGTATGCCGCAAGGCAGCGGAGGTTTTTTGGAGTCAGAGTTTTCCTTCTCTGATGTACCCTGACTGGAAGATCGAACCAGCGACACTTAGCTCGCAGGCCGACGCTCGATCCACTGAGCTAAACCAGCCAGGGCACTTCTTGTAAGTACACCATTCCTATCAGATTATGGTCCCACCCTTAAGCTCTCATTTAATCTTAATTACCTCCCAACGGTCCCCATCTCCAAATAGAATCACGTTGTTGAGGCAGGGCTTCAGCATAGGCTTTTTGGTGGGACACAGTTCAGTTCATAACACCCTCAAAATCTATATTTATAACAATATCAAGAGTTCTTAGGTAATTCATATGGCCAGCAAATTTTGGGAAACATTCCTTAGCTGTAAAAATAACTTCTGGCTATGTAGAGAAAAGGACCCTATGATTCTTGGCAGTTTAATCAGCCTGATAATAGAGAAAGGGTGGGGGGAATCCTTAGGAAAGGATTTTGATAAAAGGTAAATCTTTGAATGTGTTGAAAAAGCAACAACAGAGATATGGAGGAAAGTAACCAAATCCTAACCAAGTATTTACTTTAATTTAAAAATCTCTGTAGAGAGTCAAACTTGTTCTTCATTCTTACTGAGCTTTACCCAAACAGTCTGTTTATTGAACCATCCACACAGGGGTGCTGCCTTCAATTATGTCCTGTCAAACCCGTTTGCTGATTTCTGTGGCAGAGCTCAGAGCATGCTGGTCAAGTCCAGGTACGAAAGAGGCTGGTTAAGTCCAGACTGGCTTAAAACTTGAATTGCAAATTCTGTTTGAGCAAACCTCCTCTCAGCCTCTGGATCTAGAGATGGAACTGGTGGTATTTTGCTTTTTGCTGCTCCTCCCTCTATTACTATTTTATTTTATATTTCTTGCTTCGATTTTTTTTAGCTTAGATGGATTGCGGCTATCAAGGCCCTGCTGTGAGGTGCCAGCCTATGTACTGTCTGCTGGGGGAACATAAATGAATTTGTTAAGAGGCACCTTAGATAAGATCTCTGTACTTAGAAGTTCTCTACCAGAGAAATGTTCTTTTTCAATACTTTTTGAAGTTCCCTTAGCTTCCTTTCTCTGTGAATATCCTTTAAGCTTCTTGTTATTAGGATCCATTTGCCCATCTTTTATAGTATGTCAGTGTCCAATGGAAAATGCAGGCAAAACACAGGCCAAAGGGCAGGAGTTCAGGATATTTCACTGCTGAGTTTTCTCTCTGCTCTTTTCTCTTTCTCTCTCTCATTTCCTTTTCTTCTCGCTCAAAAAGAATAGACAAAATGGTACGTCAGCAAGCTGAAGTCCAACCAGGAAATGAGGTGCCAGCTTCTTTATTTGTAGATATTCCTCATCACCACAAGTAGTTCTCCTAGTTCTGATTTGGCAAAAATCCTCAGAACTCCATGCCAACCACTTATAAAACTGTCTTAGAATTCCGTCTCTCTCCTGAGTCATTTAATTATGTGGTTGTAGGAAGGGAGGTGGATGACATTAGAAACAACTGGCCACATCTTTATAGGCCCAGAGGCTTATGGAAGTGCTAGGAATTTTATTTTTACCATAAAACTTTAGCTGCAATTCTGAAACAATGGGAAAAGTCCCATTTATATCTACTTTCAAAAACTCTGAGATTTACATTTTTGATGCATGATTGTAACTTTTTGCCAAAGCAAACTGTCTGTAATGGCCCCTGTGTCATTGGGGTGCTTCTGGAAGGTTTTGATGGCTCTCCTAATGATGGGTTCTGTTTTATTATTTTTTGGTTACAGAGTAAATAAATCCCTTTGGTAGATACAATTTAATTTTATTTTTATTCCTTCTTCTTATCTTTTAAAAAACTTTTTAATAATTACTCTCTCTCCTGTAAAATTTTAATACCACAGACATACTGTATAATTTTATATGCAATATCTAAGATTTTTTCTACCTCCCTCTCACAAACTGATTTCCCCTTAGGGGCAATAGTGGACCCATTTTGAATCCATGGAATCAAATAATAACATTGAAACAGCAAATTTTAGAGTACTCTTAAATATAATATTGCTTTATGAAAAACTCAATTATCATAAATTTTACCCAATGTAATCGGTACAATGATTGAAATAAATACTGCAGGTCTGTTCTGTAGCAGCCGCACAGATTGTGCGGCAGAGTTCTTAGACCGGAGAAAAAACAGCCAGCTAACTGGAGCCCTTAACTCAAACATTATCTTCCTTTCCTGGGCGAGCTCTCTCAGAGTTTCCCCCTCCACTTCCATTTTCAGCACTCTCAAAAAATTCCCCATAATCCTAAATGCTTACCTTCTGGACTTCATTCAAATTTAACCTTTGAGGACAGTCCAGCTCTGTTTCTCTTGAGACGTTAGTGGGACCCTTCGTCAAAGACTCGCTCTCACTCCAGTCTGGAAATCTCTGATGTCAGAGAGGGCCATAAGGTGTGATTTTCTGCTCTCTCCTTCACTGCAAAGACGAACTTCATATTTCAATTAGAAGTAATAGTCTATAAAGCACCACATAAAAATGTACAATTTTCATTCCCAAGACTTAGTCTTATTCTTTCTCATTGGAGAGCCATGCTGAACAATGGAGCTTTGCAGGCACACATTAATGAAAGTGCCATGCCGGAAGGAAGTCATAAAGTGCAAACCCAAAACAAAAGGCTTGAGAAATTTATATAAAGGTTTTCGTTTTTATTGTAATCCCCTGAAATAAGGCTATACACAGAGCCTTTTAAATCTGTGCCATGATTATGGAGAGGAAAATTGGGAAATAATAGACCATTCCTTTATTCACACGCTCTTCCTACCTCCCGTCACCCCCCCCCCCCCACCCGCCACCAGCCAGCCTGATCGGCAAAGAATTCAACTGTAACAGTAACTACAGAATTAAGAATTAGAATTGGGACTTTTATAGAGTAGTTATATTTTCTATAAATAGAATTCTAGAGGAATAAAATACGAAAAGCTGAATAAAAAAGATAATTAAAAAAAAAAAAAAAGAGTGAGGAAGGAAAAGGCCAGGAATTTTATCATAGATTGTACTCAGCTCCATATAACAGAAACCTCCAACAGCTTAAGGAAAGAAGAATCTTTGAGATGTGGCATGAATTCTCAAGGACTCAGGTTCCTTCCTTCTGTCTGCTCTGCCATTTGTCCTCAGAGGCTACTTCCCTCATGGTTATAATATGGCTGTAGAAAGAGAGAGTCTGACTTCTTTCTTGTTGTTTTGTTTTTAAATTACATATCCATGCCCAGAACAATGAGTGATGAGCTAAAGGGAGTAAGACCACACCACCATGAGTATGTTACAAAAATCCCCTGGAGACTTCCCATGGATTCAACTTCCTAATAAAACCAAAATCAGAGCCCTGACAGGTATGGCTCAGTTAGTGGGGCATCTTTCCACAAAGTGAAGGGTTGTCGGTTTGACTGTCAGTCCGGGCACATGCCTGGGTTGCAGGTTTTGTCTTTGGGTAGGGCTCATGCAAGAGGCAACCGATGGATGCTTTCCTCTCACATTGGCGTTTCTCGCCCTCTCTTTCTCCCTCCCTTCTCCTCTCTCAAATAAATAAATAAATGATCTTTTTAGAAGAGCAGAGCGGAGGGAGATAGACACCGAAGCATCTCCAGGGCTCTGGCATCATGGCAGAGGTCGGGTGTAGTGGGGAATGGCTCTTGCATTGACAGTTACTGGAGCCTGTCCCACATTTTTAATTATATTGAAAAGAGATGGTTCTTTTCTCGTTTGAAAGGTTTTGAGCTCTAAAATGTTCAATTTGTAGAGCTATTTTATCCATTTTTGTTGAAAACTATAAAGAAGAAATACCAACTTGCTTACCAGTGAAGTTCAATGTCCACTGCCAGTACATTGGTGGATGTTGGGGCGGGAGTTTTGACATATTCCTTCCAGCCAAATGTAATCGATGCCAACACCCCTGGCCTCTGTAGCATTTTCCGCTGCAAATCTCTTCTCTTGCCCATTCCACTCAAGCTTCTTGAAGTCCTTCTTTCTCTCAGAATTTGAGATTATTTTATTCCCTCTCACTTTTTTCCCCTTTGGTTCCACTTCCTTATTGTGTGGTCACCACCTTCCCAAGTCCAAGCGCTTTAATAATGATCCTTTGTCTTTATTTTTGTACCTTTGGAAATTTCATTTACTGTCAGGGCATGAATGACCACCTATGCATAGCTTAGAAATAGTTAACTCCTTCAGGAAATTTTCTCCAATTTAACAGGGCCAAAAGTTATCACTAAGTCTTTCTCCCCAAACTGGCTGGCACTCTGAACTTAATAACATGAACATTGTAGCAGAATTCAGATTCAAAACTGTATCATGACTGACTAGTTTTTATATTAGTTTTTGTATTATCAAGCAAGTCCTGCTGTTTTCATTTTTTCTATTGAGATACCTTACAGTGGCTTTTATAGATAATGCATTAAAATGCTTAATGAAAATGCCAACCACAAAGTAAAAAGTCAATATATGTTTGTTCCTATTATTGCTGTTATAATAGTACAAAACTTCATAGTTGGGTTATTGAAAAATTCTTATAAATGTTTCTATTTTATTTCTCCCCAAGTTCGAGCTTCACATCTACTTATACCAACACTTGCCTTGTTTTATTACCTTACTTACTGTATTTCATTCTCTAATACCTACTGACTTAACACTAGCATCAGCAAGGCTCTACATAGTCCAATATTCCAAGGTTATCCCATTGACTTCTCAACAAATCTCTTCTTCCATAGAATTGATCAGCTTTCATATTTTCTTCTCTTCTTGTTCATATTGACTCTACCTCTACATTCAAGGGTTAGTGTAAATTGAGAATATTGAATTCAACTCCCTTAGGTGCTGAAATGAAAACTAAACATCATTGACTAGTCCAGGGTCAAGTGATCACTGAGGGAGAGGCTGAGACTGACCTCAAACTCAGATGCTCTGTCTCTCCACTTAAAACTTTAACTTACCAAATCTATCAATTCAGCATAATATTGCTGTTGACCTATATGAAATTCATGTTTAACTAACCTTTGTGTTCATTTTATTTACATAAATGAAAGTAAATTCAGCTTTACTGGTGTCCTTAAACTTTGGCCCCAAATTAAGGAATATTAACTTAACCTCAATAATTTTTTAAATTGTTTTTTAGCTCAGTGTTCTGGCCAATGAAGAGTACATCCTTATCTTTATTCTTTATATTTCTACAGATCCTTGAATCAAAACATTAGGGTTGACAATTGTTCTAGGGACCAAGTAAGACTCATTAACTGCCTGAAAACATAATACCTCCCCCACCTTGACCCAGAGCACAGGTTAAGCTGGTAACTAACATTGGTTAGCAACAGATGATATATTTTTTCCATTTATGTTTAATCAAACAATTTAACCTGGCTTCAGATAACTTAGTGCAATTTTTATCTGACCCTGGGGTCAGAATTGTGTTTCAGGCAGCCTGTAGTCTCTTAAGCTGTCCCAATGTCACTTTGACAATGACTCTATTTTATAAACTTCAGGGGAGGAGGGAGAAGAAGAAGAAACAATAAATACTAAAGACTTAATCTGCAAGACATAACATGCGTATCAATAACTTCATGTTCCTTATAGCTTCATGTTCAAAGTTTCTACAGCTTTGTCTTTTAGCTTCCTCATATGATGCAAGGACTAATAATTAGGTCCCTGTTATCAGAATCTGTATTTTTCTTTTAACTTCCTCATTCACATCATCATATTCTCATGCAGATAAAAAAAAGGGGATGGTGGCCAGCTTAACTCAGAACCAGAGGGAAAAAAAAAAAAGAGCAAATGAAGTAAGAGAACTGGCAGAAAGAATATACATGATCTTGTTTTAAAGAGTTTTATGTTGTGGGACATCTAGATGAATTAAAACCTTGTGCCTATGGCAGATCCTGGTGCCTCCAAACAAGTGACAGAAAATATAAGACATCCAGAATGTAGTCAATATGCAATATGCAGGAGAGAATAAAATTAGAGATGAGAGCAGGAAGACATAAATGGAACATCTTTGTGTCTAGTTCCTTTTGGCAAGATCTATGCTCCAGAGCTTTTTTTCCAGCAGTCTTTCAAGTTATGCATAAATGTTAACGTTGAGTACATACTTGGGAATAAGACTCCAGGTGGGTTTGGTGCATCATCAAGAAGTGAACAGGAATTATGTGCTCAGCCATATGAATACAGTTGCCCTAGAGTGATGCCAAGTGCAAAATTGGTTTGCAGAAGAAAAATTAATCATTCTTAAATCAAGAAGAGAATATAAATTAGCCATTAGGTCACATTTTCAGATTGCATTGTACTGCTCTACAGATGTGCTCAGTAGCATAGAGACCAGATTTTGTTTTCCTTAAGTCTTCGTACTTTTATTTGACTTTCTTCATTTGTTTAGGAATATTTGGCTACTAATGAAAACAAAACTGTCTCCTGAGACAGAAATTGTTTTCAGTCTCTAAGCTGCCTCTGAGTTTTTGTAACTGCCTCTTCCGTTATTCATATCTCTGACCTATTTTGTTCAAATGCAAAATAGATACAATTATCCAATGAGTCAGTATCACCCAGGAGACAACATGTATGTCTTCCCTTTGAATATAACTTTAGGAAGAATGAGTTAATTTTCTCCCTGAAACAATCCACTAGGATTCTCATATAAAAGCAATCATTTATAGCATGATTAATTTATCATTCAAATCCTACCTTGACATGTCATTTGTTCATTTACTACGAAGCAGTTATTGATCAATTATTGATATGATTAAGAGCATTTCAGCTTCCTTGAATATAATGATGAACTCTAAGTGATAATTATGAACTATTAAAATGAGTTGTATTTTATCTTTTATAGTCCCTATACTCCCTAAATACAGAGGCTCAATTAACTTCACAATAAGTTCAACAGAAAAGATCTATTTTAGCCATGCTTCCCAAGATTGCAATATGTTTTCCAACTCTGGGAAAATAGCATTATTCTGATCATCTGAATACAAATAAATATCTAATTTTTCAACAACAAAAAGGACAAAAACAGAAAAACAAAGTAAATCCTGTCTACTCAGCTTCCTTACTTATTGTACTTTGATCTCTGACCATTTTATTTTTCATTTTAATATATTATTTCTTACTAATTTTCATACCAAGATCATTTCTACTAACTTAAATATGATACAGTTGTAACATAATTATTTGAGAAATTAAGAATGCCTCAATGAATACACATGAGAGATGGCACCAAAAGAAGTAAAGAATATATTTGAAACATTGGTTCCCTTTGAGAGAGGGAAATCTTGGCATTTTCAACAACATGGATGACTATGAGGGTATTATGCTAAGTGAAATAAGCCAGAGCAAGAAAGACAAATATGGCACAGTATTACTTACTTGTGGAATCTAAAAAATATACAATAAAAGTGAAACACATAGAAACAGTAGAAAAGTAGTTGCTACGGTGAAGGGTTAGGAAATAGAAGTTGTTAAAAGTGTACAGCCTTTCAGTAAATAAAATGAATAAGTTCAGAACATCTAATGTACAATGTGGTGATCATAGTTGGTAACACTGTATTTTATACTTAAAATTTACTAAGAGGGAAAAAAAAATGTCCTCACACAAATAAAGTGAATACGCGAGTTGAGAGATCTACTAATTACCTTGGTGGAAATCTTTAATATTTATACATAAAACCATTACAGTGCACACTTTTACTATCTTACAACTTTATTTGTCAACTATACCCCAATAACTGGAAAAAATATTATTTCTCAGCTCCTCTACTGTTTGAATGACTTGCAGTTGCTAATGTTAGGTTCAGTATGTGTGTTTCTGTATAGAGTCTGTGTTTTGTGATTAATTTAAGTGGGTTCTAGTCTTCCTGAGTGTACTACAGGGAATTTATCAAGCTCTGGGAATTAGCACATGAAAAATGATCTTCCTTTTATTTATGAGGCCAAGTGAGGAAGGGACCCAGGATTAAACCCTCAGAGCTTGGTTCCCTCAGTTTTGGAAACCTACTTGCTGCTCTCGTGAAATGTATTGAGTTCTTAAACTCATGTACTGGCTCAGCAGGACTAAAATTTTGCTAAGCTTCAATTATGAGGTCTTCAAAATAGAAGTAGCTTATAGTATAGTGCCATTCAGAGATTACCCACCCTTTGACTTTCTGTTGATTGGTTTATAAAATGTCTTCATGTGTGTGTGTAGGTATGTACATATGTATTTGGTGGGACAAAAGTAGGTTTACAGTCATTTATATGGAAAATAAACAATAATTAATAAAGAATAAAGAAATGTTTTGCATACTCCCAACTGTAAACCTACTTTGGCCAAAAGCTGCATGTGTATGTATAATATATATTTTAACAGCACAGATAATTATTTGCTAAGTTTATTTGAGTGGTGTGCCTGCTCTTTTTTGTAGATTATCTTAATATTTTATAATAATTATGAGATAATGATTTATATTTCACATTACAAATGAGAAAACTGCTCATTCCGTTTTGCCCTCAGATATGCTATGGCACACGATGTCACACCATGAGTTTCTGACAGCTTGTTGAAGCCATATTTGTCAAAAATGGTTTTTCACTCAACCACCTGGGTCAGCAATATAGTTATTTTTTACCATTAGCAGTGGCTTCCTATGGGACAAAAATTCAATACTGGTATATTACATGAATTAATAGATAATTATGTTTCCTTAAAATTAAAAAGAAGAAAACAAAATTGATGTCCCTTTAAATGTTATTATTAGAACTAATGAAACAAGCTGAGAAATCTATACCAGGTTCAAGTTTCCTTCCATTAGCCAAATATAACCTCCTGATGGTGAAATTCTTTGCCACGGCTCCCATGGGCTAGAAATCCATGGTTTAATTTACTTCATCTTCTGTAGAAATCATCTTTTCCTGGGGACACTCCAAGATAGCTGGGCCTCTTAAAACATAAGTTCTCTTTTCAATGCAAGTAAGAACACAAGCAAACAAATAAATTTGACGTGTCAATGCAGGGCCTCTTCTGACACAAAACATGCATTTCCAGTGCTTCTTAAAATATACACTGATACCTCCTTTTAACGTTTTCAGAGTAAATACATTTTCACCAATAATACAAAAATTAAAGGCCAAATTAATGGACTACTAGAAGGTGAACTGAAGTAAATCTGGTGTTGCTTATTCATTTTCACCTTGTATTTTACCTTAAAAACTAAATGTATAATATTTTTGCATATGAACTTACCCCTTCTAAAGAATGAACAATATGCATGATAAGCAAAAAAAAACCTGGAGATGCTGTTTTTAAACAAATGTATTGACCTTAAGAACAACAAGTGTATCTTAGAAAAGACACAGAATTGCTTCTTAGACACCTCTGGTAACAATCTACTAACATTCTGGCTCATTCCAATGAAAAAAGATGGTATAGCAATATAAAAACAACATTACTATTAAAGTTAAATAGTTCTGAGCCTCACATTCTTACAATAATAATATTGGCCTTTTGCCTCTGCTATAGCAAATATATTAAATATTCATGCTGATATTTATGTTCTAAATGTAAAATGGAATTAGGATAACAAATAAAGTCTACCATCTGGTGATAATATTGGTTATATGTTATATATTTATTTTTTGTTTTGAGGGCTTTTACATGTTTGATTCAAGGTAGCTTACTGAATAATGCATAAACATCTTTAAAAATGCATTTCGATAGTTGAGGTTATAGTTGGTTGTCAGGTTCTCATCTTGAACTAATAACATGGTGATTTTCTTTTTGTACAGAACAAAACTATGGAGAAGAGAGCCATTATAAACCTAATCAGTGTTGAGTCAAAAAAAATTTTGATACAGATTCTCTACCAGTGAGTTCATTTTCTAGAAAGAAACCACAATAATATTCTCTATAAATGTTAGTTTTCCTGAAGCATCTTCTTAGGAGAGCAATTTTTTTGTGATTGAAAGTAATCTAAAAATAGTCTCAAGATCTAAGAAATAGGCTATATTTACAAAACCTAAGTAAATGATATAAAGCAATGGAAGACAACACAGCTATTTACCATAGTTCTGCTTTTTTGAAGGGATCGTTTATATCTATCTATTCAGCTTAAACTGGTGGTACATGTATTTATACTTTACTTTGAAGCTAAATGGATACTAAAGTTTTAGCTTCTTTATGTATGGTTTTCTAAGTAATAATTATCCATAATGTGGCCATATTCCAGGTTCTGATTCTCAGTTTTGAAGGTTCAGAAACTTGATTTGCATAAACCTACCTTGTGATTCTTCATGTTTAGTGGCAAACCACCTTTAACTAAGCAAATTGATTGAGGATTAATTGATAATGTAGAAACCCATTTATGAATTTTCATTGAGAAACATATAACCACAAATTAGAGTCAGGACTGGCTATATAATCAGTAGGACTCCGTGCAAAATGCAAATGAAGGCTCTTGTTCAAAATGATCAAGAATTTCAAGACAGCAAGAGCAGTGCATTTAACCAAACACAGGGTCCTTCTAAGGGGCTTTGTACAACTTCACGGGTCACGTGCCCAGGAAGCTGGCCCTCATGAAATGCATCTTTCTGCCAAGGATTGCTTGTGAGTACAGAATTAGAGTAAAAGAATTTGGACATCCCCGGCAATCCTGAGAACACTGACTGAGCGACTCTTTCCAACATTAACAAAGTGTGTGGAAACACATTATCACTTCCCACTGTGGGCTTATCTGTTCCTCTCATTGCTCTTCTGTTATGACAAGGCAGGCGCTTTCTCCACCACGTCTGACTCCAGGTGAGCTGATGATAAGCTTTTTGCAAAACACCCTCTCTTCTTAATTGGATTCAGTAGATGACCTAGTGTCATCAGCTACACGTTCAAAATATATCAGCGTGCATTGTATTTTATATGTAATGGGCTGTTTTTTTAGTAGTTTTCATTTGAGAGGATGGCCTTTCTCAGCCCGATTCCTGAACTTAGAAGAAACTTATAACAATTATCTCTGTGCATTAGCTAGGCTTTATTCATTCATTTACTACATCTCTATTGAGTGCTCACTGTGTGTGTGCTAAGTGCTATCATATTAAGCATTCTAGCACATATTTTTCAACATGTGTTGAATTATGTATTTTCAACATATGCCATTCAATATATATTATTCTGAGCATTTACATATATATATATATATATAACCCTGGCTGGTTTGGCTCAGTGGATTGAGCGTCGGCCTGCGAGCTAAGTGTCGCTGGTTCGATCTTCCAGTCAGGGCACATCGGAGAAGGAAAACTCTGACTCCAAAAAACCTCTGCTGCCTTGCGGCATACCTCTTCAGGGGAAAGGCTAAGGGAGTAAACCCCGACAGAAAATCCGGAGCCGGAGTCCCTAAGGCGGTTTGACTTTGTAGTCGACACCGGCAACTCCTGCGGCGCACCTGAAGCCAAGCTGTATCGACTCCGTCTTTCCCTTGGACCCTTCAGCTGCGAAGAGAGGGGGGGTCTGCTGCATGGGCAACAGCAGACCCTCCATATCACCCTGCCCAGGCTCTGTAGCTTCAGCTTCACTGGAGAGGACACTCCAGCGTCATCATAAGATGTCGATTTAACACGGGAGGAGACAGATACCGTGTCACTCCTGAGTCAGACTGCACAGCCATTCTCGGCGGTGCAGATAGACTCTTAAGAAGCTACACCATCGTCTCTCGAGACGGACGGCTGCCGACGACGATATATATATATTTGTCTGTTATGCTGAGCATGTATACTAGTCAGGACATGTTTATTTTCATTAACAAAACCCAACTCAAACTACCCTAAAATCAAATAGCTAATAGATAGATAGAGAATTGAAAGATGCTAGATAGATAGCTAAAATGGTTTAAAATGACTGAATTCAGGAAGACAAAACATATTATTAGAACATCTCTGTTTCTCTCCTCCTCTTCTTCTTTCTCTCTACCCTCTCTTTTTTTTCTTCCTAAGAGTTGGCTTTATGGTCAAGAAGGATCCTTCTATTTGGCTGCAAAAATAGCCTCAAGTACTTCCAAGCTCATGTGTCAGGAGAGAACATCTCCTTTGTTTGGGTATCCAAAATGCTTATGTCAAACTACTCGGATTGAACTTATGAGGGTGGCTGGCCTATCCCAAACCAGTAACTGTGTTGTGGGATCTGGGATATTGATACTTATCATCCATGAAACCATGACCGACAGTCCCACTGGGAGGGGAAGGGGCAGTTAGCAAAAGGAAAAAGAAAGGTTTTATTATCAAAGAAGGAAGCTGAGATTCTGTGCAGGTAAAAACAACAGATGTCTCCTCCAACACGACACAATAGGGCCCTAGAGTTGATTGTAAGGAGAGCTTAAGATCTGGACCCTGGAGAAAGGCATGTGCCATTAAATCCTGTTGTCTGCGGGAATGTGGGGAAATCAATGGAGCCAGAATAGCTAACCATGGTAATTCTTAAAGAAAAACACGAAGCAAATGGGCCTATGTGGTCCACAGTTCTAAGAGGAAACTAAAAATTTTATAATTCAGGATAAACAGATTATCAATTCTGTTCAGTTTTATTGCATATAGAGAGAGATACTATTTAATTTTTTGAACTACACTATTTAACTTTTTGACCCTGGTTAAAATGTTTAACCTTTAGGACCTGGAGTTTTTAGTCTATAAAATGGGATGAATACTCCTATTGTACAGGCCTTTATCACAAAAGGACTGCTATGACTCAGGTTTTGACATTTCCAAAAGTTGTATTAATTCTTACTTGCCCCCCTCCCCAGATACTTTCTAAATTCCAATGGAAACAAGCTTTCCGCATTTCTCTTGTGTGATTCCCCAGGAGGAATGCCCAGAAGCATTTACATAGTTCTACAACTCTTCATCTCTAACATTTCTAAGAGTTAATATATCAAAATCTTCTTAGCTTCTTTTCTTAAACTTTATTTTCACCATAAATTTTGGAGAAAGGTAATCATGTTATTATATAATGCTATGTGTCTTGGTCGGAGGGAAGAAACTCATAAATGGACTTGTACACAAGTATGATAATAATTAATCTTGTCCTAATTCCATTTCTGCTTCCCTTCATGTGACACAAGGTGAAACACCCACATACAAAGCTGGATGTAGTGCTCCACACAAAGATGTTGTCCCTTTGCCCTCAAGTACCACCCTGTACACACACCCACACTCCAGGCGCTTGACAGTGCACTCTGACCCATATGGCAACACGTTGCAAAAAATGCTGTTCTTGTGTGTATTTTTTATCTGTGGGGTGAATGGATCCTCAAGCTGTCTCCAAAGCTCCTCAGTTGCATCAGGGGACACTTTCTGGGAGCCATAGTGACATCTGATGCTTGTCCCATCCAAGCAGCGGACGGGGGTCACTCTTTCTCCTGCACCATAGCAGGGATGCTCAAGCAGGTTTGTAAGACAGCAGGCATCTACTGCATATTTATAATTTTAAGGAGACATTATAGCCCTGGAAACCCTGAAATCAGTGAATCACTCAGAAATACTAGTGAAAACAACAACAAAACCAGCCCCAGAAAAGCCTGCCAATTGCAGCATTTTGCCAAGACTGCTGTGGTCACTTCGGCACAGCCCAAATATTATTGTCATGGTGCGCGTTCTCAGCCAAGGAGGATTCTAGAGATCTGGGCTTCTGAATCAAAGGAATGGTGCTGGCATCAGGCTGGTGATAAGGGCTGCTTGGAGAACCAGAAGGCAGCAGCAGGTTCTTAGTGAATAACAAAGATACGCCCAGAGACATGAGACTCATGTAAGAGAAAAGACAGAAATTGTATATAGTATGTCATTTATTTTTTATGTCAGGTGGAGGAGGGGCAGAGGAGGAAAGTTAAAAAAAATGATGCAGACTCAAGTTTCAGGAATCAACTACGGAATTTTAAAAATAGCCAGCTCCCTAAATAGACGTTAAGAGCTGTCTGCAGCGTGGGATCCTGGAGACTTCACCTCCCAGGGAATCCAACAGTGTTCTCAGAAGTCTTTTGTTTTTTCTCTTAATAGATCCTTCCAGCACTTTCATATCCTCAAACATCTCAAATGGCAGCAGCGTCCCCCCAAAGAGCAGTTGGCAGGTGTCTGTTTTCAAAATTGCGTGGTTCCTGCCTCAGCTTGCCCCTTGCAGTCACCTGAGACCACCAGGGATATCTTTTTGGTCCCCAAAAGAAAAGAAAAACAACCATGATTCTCTGTCAGTTGTTTATTATTATTTTTTGCCTTAAGTGGCTGAAATTTGGTCAAAACAGTCAAAAATGAATTTATGAAATTTCATGAAAATAATCTTGTTTGCATTACATAATGACAGCAGAAATAGAATATATAATACTACCTTCAGGTTTAATTTAATCCTGTTTTCAAAACTCTTCAAGACTTTCTCATGCTCACCAACATAATTTTTAAAAAATTTTATCCTATTTTCAACCTGTCAAACCTGAAAATGGTTTAGTCAAACCTTTCTACTCTGCAAGTTCAGACACCAACCTCCAATAATCCTTTATTTTTCTCTCCTTACCCATTCATTCAACATTGCCCTAAGGCAAAGTCATGAAGTCCTCGGTGTTCGCGTGCAGTGACCTTGGCCTACTGCTCCTCACCTCTCCACTACTCTTTCAAGAGCCTTTGCTTCCCCCTTCTTCTTCCGTATCCAGTGTTTTTAAACTTTCGGGCCTCTTCACTTGGGAGAATACCTTCATTAGCCTACACCCAGGCCAGCTGCCCTCGCAGCCTCAGAGAGCAGGAACTGGAGGAAAAACCTGTCTGGGAAAACACTCACTGACAGTCACACGCTGTGAGACTCTGGCCAACTCAGTCACTCTGAGCCTCGCTTTTCCCATCTATAAAATGGAACACTGCTTGCTTCCCTAGGCTCCCTCGAAGCCGGAACCCTCCTCACACTCCCTTCCTCGCAGCTCATCCTCACCTCTTGGCGTCCGCCAGCTCCGGCCCGGGCCAGCTCATCTTCCGTGGCTCACCAGGTCTCAGCTTCAGGTTGAGTTCAGAGAGGTCTCATCAGACGGGCCTCCCCGAGAAGCCACTTCTTGTGGCTTGACAACTTGGGATTATCTAATGTCATTTTATCATTTTATTCATCCTTTTTGGGGGGAATGGGGTTCTGCCTCTTTTATTAGACTGTTAGCTTGAGGACAGGGGACTCTCTAGCTCATTTCCCATTGCTGCTCCAGACCCTGGTACAGAACAGAGGACTTGGCACCTAAAAGTCTCAAAAAACATTTTGTTTGCCCTCTCCTAGCCTGTGTGGAAATAAACTGAGACCGCCTAAATTAGAACAAACAGAGCTGTTTATTCAAACTGTGCTGTAGCTAGGGAGTCAGCCACCATGACTTGTGTTTGGCAGAGACTCAAAACCTTTTTTTTTCTTTTTAGGGGGGTGGGTATCATAAATAAAAGTATGCTCCGATTGGTGGGTGTGGGTATAGGGAAGCTGGAGGTGGGCCATCTAGAAGCAGGAAAATTTATGGGATAGGTTTGGTGAGTATATTTGGCTTTCTGTGGCTGGCCTGAAGTTAGAAGCGGGACCACCAACAATAAAAAAGTTGGCTTCTGTTGACCAAGTCCTAATGTCTGGGCCAGAGGCTGTGGGTCAGAGTTTTATTGTCTTATGTGATCTGGCCATTGTCTGTTTGTACACTCCATCTTTCACATTTTCTTCCTGTACCCAGAGGATAATTTGTACTACTCACAGGCAAAGTATGGATGGACTATATTAATTAACTTAAAATAAGCTGTTACCATGTAGCCATATCTTGAGGTATATCCATTTCCAAGAGAATTTGAATTCATTAGAGCTATTGAGGACTCAAACAAATGAATGGATAAGGAACAAAGACCTGTGTGTGTGTGTGTGTGTGTGTGTGTGTGTGTGTGTGTTGCGGGGTGTGAACTTTTGGGAGCAAAGTATTGCATTGGTTGTCATACTTAAATTCTGCTGCAGGAATAGCTCTGCTCACCTTTTCTTTATTAAAATATGCACACAATTAAAAAGTTAAAATTTTCAAAGACATTAAGCTCAGTTAAGAAGACCGAATAAGAAACCTTTGACACCCACGCAGTAATAATATCTGGCTACACCAAGTTTATTCACACCTCTGCAGTGCCTTGTCTAGGAAGCTCTGCCCTTCTCTGAGCCCTGACCTTCACGATGAGCTCCAAGGCTCATCCTTCTCCAGTATGGCCGACAACAGGCTCACAGCTCGATTGCTAAATCCCTAATGTCATATCTGTGTTACCCAACACTTGATGACATTTTGCAGTGGGGTATTTCTTATGTTCATGTCCTTTCTTGTCACCAAAGTTGAAAGGTTCTGTGACTTTTGTTTACCCACCACAGCAGCTATAACATTTACACACACTCAGTTCATTCAACTGTATAAACGCTTTCATTCTGCATTAATAACAATAGAAAATCAATAGACATTAAAATTTAAAGGAGAGAAATATGAGAACTTACCCTGTGTGTCTGACAATAGTGTGACTCAGTATTTGATGACAGGGGTTCTGGGTTAGGCTGTGTGATTTTAGAGCTGGTCTTGACTGCATCACAAGCAAAAATTCTTAGATGAGTTTTTAAAATGTCCCCAAACTTTGGCTCCCTCCTTTATGAAATGAGGATGATAATATATTTCCTATACAGAAAATGTTGTATATAAAGTATCAGAGAACAAGTAAGTGATTAATGAATGTGAGTCCTCACAATGTTATTTTAAAATAATTAACTAAAATCTTGTGTTAAAATTTGTTAGGAAGAATCTCTTTATAAAATATATGTTTCTAAAGACACATTCTAAAATGTGTTTGGGTTGCTTTGTTTTTGAAAGTGTTTTACAAAGATTAAATTTATTAAATATATAGAGAATATGTTAGTATATGATTATTTACTTCAGTTGGTCATCAAACGAGAAGAGTCATGGTCCATATAATTGTGGGAAAACCTTATCTATTTATTAAATCTCTTACATCATTTCTAAAATAGAGGTAATGGCACTTAACTCAAAATTAATAAAAGATAAATGTGAGAGGACTTCAGTTTCTGGCTATCATTGACATGCTTATAGCAGACCAATATAACATTGAGAATAACTTAAAGAGTCAGATAGAATATATATAAATAAAATCTGGGCTTTGGAAAATTGCTTAGGCAGCTATGATTGGAAGGTTAAGATCCCAGGAAAAAAGGAAAATAATTAAGATAAGCTCAACTCATACATGCTTCTTTTCCTTTCAAAGATTTTAATAATTTTTGATATAAGTAAAAGACTGTGAAGCCAAGCAGAAGAAGACTTCTAAAAGCCAGAGGAGCCAGCAGAGCTTTTGCAAATATCACAGGGCTGGGAGACAAAAACTGAAGTTCAGGCCAATAGACATCAATGGTTTGAAGAACCAAGATCATGGAAAATAAAGAGGCAGAGAGAAGCCAGCCTGAGGTTGTTTGTACACCCCCTTAGGCATTTACAGTTCCTTAGTGAGCAACTTCAGAGGTTACAAAGCTAAGGAAAAAGCACGGAGAAGAAGAGAGTGTTTGGCAATCTCACAACACTGAGTAAACAAAAATTGGAATTCAGGACTTCCAAGGAAAAGAGGTCCTCATAAACACTAAATCTTTCCGTCGGGACCCTTGGCAAGCTTCACTCAGATATTGGAGATGAAAAGTATACCAAGATTTAAAGAGACTGCAAAATAATGTTGGGTTACATCATTTTCTGGTTGGATTGTGATGGATCTTTCTATTTCGCTGTAGGACAGTATTCTCTCACTTACCGCAGGTATTACGTTCTAGGACTCCCCCCCCCCCCATAGGTGGAAATCCGTGAAGTAGAAACCTTACATTTATTTTAGTATTTACATATATTTTAAGGCTTTATAAACCCTTCCCACACACTTATAAACCATTCCCAGTCCCTTATTAACCTTTCCCACTCCCTTATTAACCCTTTCCACACTTTTATAAACACTACTTATGTTTTTAAACATATTCTACACTCTTAAACCTACGTAATTTTAACAACATACATATACAGTACTGCAAAATCCCGCAATATAGCAAAATATCTGTGATAAATAAAATATTTTCAAAAATCCTGTGATACAATGAGGCTGTGATAAGTGAAGCGCGATATAGAGAGGGACGACTGTATATGGTGAGTCTTCACTGCAGCAAAAACATCATTCGATTTCTATCATGCTTGCCACTGGCAATTCCTGGCATTTAATCAAAATTACTATGCATAACAATAAATATCACCCCCCAAACAAAAGAGAACAGAGTCACAAGTGAAATGTATACTAGGGTTTTCGGACATAGACCTTAAGTTGATTGAAATTAGAAACTTCAAAAAATAGAATGGAAAAGCAAATTTCAAGTGATCAGAGATCTATCTATGTTCAATGTTAATCAAAATATCCAGGCCTATCAAGAGACTTGATGATGGGACTGAAATCAATGGAAAAGAGGCACAGGTATTATAGATTATAGCGTTTGCAGACAAAGATGTTAAGTAACTATCAATATTTCCAAGGACAATGAGAAAAAGTCAGACAAAATGGAAAAAAATAAGAATTTCAATAGAGTAGTTTCACATTAAAAATTTGATATTTGATAGGAGATTATCTTCTTTAGAATGGGTTCATACTCCTCTAAGTCAGAAAAAGTGGGGCTTATCACTTTTCTCCAATCAAGAACTAACCAGAGGGCATTTTTGCAAAGCTGAGACTCAGTCTATCTCTGGTTCTCTTTTACTCTTGGAATATAGCCTTCCAGGTCATGTGACTGAGACCACAGGCATTCACAGACGTGCACTGCCTGGTGGGCTCTGCACCCTCATCTCACTCTACGCAACAGGATGGGCCTGAGAATCATTCAGCTTTACTCTTCAGGGGTTTGGAACTTAGGTTTTTAATCTCCCATTTTACACAGCTTCATAATTCAGCAGATGTGTTGAGAGAAAACCTGACTGTATGATGGAGGCCCTCAAAGTCCCCACTTTTGTATTTCCAGCTTTATAGAACCGCACAAAGTCTCATTCATTTGCCATGTCCCAGCCTTCTTCCCAGGACAGGTTCTGGATTCTCCCTGCTGTCTACATCAAGAATCTGCAAATCTCCTTAGCAATGAAAGCAGCTACACATGATAAACTCACATTTCTTCCTTCTCTGGAAGCTTATGTTTTCTGGTTGCTGATGTTTCAGCATGTCTCTGATGCCTTTAAACAAGTAATTTTTATTTCATGTAGGTTTTCAGCTGATATTAACAGTAGCACTTGACTTCCTTAAGTTAGTCCTTCCTGCTCGGTAAGACTAACATTGCCAGGGGTTGGCAAATGTCAAGCAACTGGGACTTGTACGCAGTGCAACTGAGTATAAATTGGTACAACCCTTTTGGAAAACTGGCATTAATATGTATAACCAATGACATAGTAATTCTCTTCCAAGAATGATACTAACATAAGAAATGCATCCATATGTTCACCAAAGGACATACACAAGAGCCTCAAAGTGGAAACATCCCGAAGGTCTATCCACAGCAGAATGGATATATAAATCACATTACATTCATTCAAAAGGAGAACAAAACCACAACCACATACAGCATAATAAATCTTAAAATATTTGGCAAAAAGCTAGACAAAAGCAACACCTGAATTTTTGAAGGAAAAAAAAAATTGCAAACAGCAATGTACCACATATATAAAGAATTATCATTGCTGAAATTACAACATAAATATAGAATACTACTATGGTCTGGAAATTTTATCCCATATGAATTTACATTTTAATATTTTATGTAACTTCAGTCAAAATTTATGCACTAAGATTAAAAAATAAAAGATGAAAAGAAAACTAGATAAAAAAATACGTATCAGTCTTGAGAGAAACTTAATGTGAATGTGAAGACACTGCTAAAGCACTAGTTGCTTTTCATTCCACCTCTAACCTGTGACAAGCTGACAATGTGTTTGTTCAGTGTCCCGGTTTTTCTCTAAACTGCTCACAGGCATAACTGTACATTTTTGCCTTGCTTTGGCTTGATATACGCCTCCCGTTTTTGTTATGTATGTTTGAAAAGTGTCCATTTCTAATTTAGACTGCTCTATCTTAAATCTGATATTTGTGGGGTTTAAAAAATGCAGCGGGGGCATCACATGGCTTGTCTCAGTGTTTTGACAAGGACAAGTACCTTTGGCAATGATCAGATGCTCCCGATCTCGTCTGTGTTTAGGTTGCAGAGGGCCGCAGATTTTCCCTGCACAATGTACTCTTCCCGAAGGGAATATGGTGACCCAGATCTGATACAGGAAGACCTTGATTCAAGTTAAACAATGCTAGTGTTTACCTACCAGTAGAAAAAAGTTTAATATGAAGGACTTACTAGATATTATACGTGAACAAGTCTCATAAATATTATACCTAAGGCTGGTTTGTCTCAAAAATACAAATTTTTGAGTTTAGAAATGTCAACATGTTTGGTCAATGTAACTTGTCTGAACCTCAGTTGGAGACTATTGCACACAAAAAGTTAAATATTTTTGCAGCCAGACATTAAACCTATTGCTTAACACATCTGGAATATCACTTCTCAGTTCAAACCAGGCTGCTGAGTTTTTTTTTAAGAAAAGGAATATCTTTATGTTGTGTGGTTTTTTTCTTCTAGAACTTTTAAAAGTATCTCTTTATTTTGGTATAATTTAAAACGAAGAGAAAAGTTGCAAGAATAGTACCAGGGATTTCTAAATGTACATAAATCTACAAGGACTTTCCAGAAGATATCCAGCCATGTAATATGAAAAATAGACATTTATGGAAGTAGGTACAAGACACAAGAAACACTGTACATAGGACAATGACACCTCGCTCCCCGTCACAGTAGGCACCTTGGAACATCACACAGTTCTCCCAGTTGCCATCAGCTGCCCCTTAGTATTTTCCTGAATCTCATCGATGGTCTGAAATCTCCTCCCTTTCAAAGGTGATTTTAGTTTTGGGAAAAGCCAGAAGTCACAGGGCACCAAATCTGGGTTGCAGGGGGGCTAAGTCACCTGGGTGATTTGAGGTTTCGCAAAATAACTCTGCATGAGACATGATACAACATGAGCAGGCATATTGTAGTGATGGAGCTGGCAAACACCGGCTGCCCACAGCTGCGGCCTTCTGAATCATCCAAACAGTTCCCGCGGAGGGATGGTCAAGCTTAACACAAATACTGATGCAGATTTATTGCTCTACTCACTCAGTCATTTTGAATGTGATGGCCACACAGTGCACATGCTCACTCAGCAGTGTCTGCCACCCCCGACAGTGCAGTTGTCATTGTTCACTCATGCGCATTCCAGTCCACTCTCCTCAGCTGCCAGGTTACATCCTTGTCTCGCAAACCATACTTTCATATTAACGGTGGCTGGACTTCTTACGGACGTATCTTGTGTATTCACCAATTGTTTACAGTAAAGTTACTCTCTTGTTTTCCATGTTCTCTCGCACTTTCTTCTCTTTCTTCTCTCTTTGAAGCCATTTGAGAAGTTTAAGATATCGTGCCCTTATCCTTCATTTCTAATTCCTAAAAATGTTAATAGCTATTTCCTAAGAAAAAGAAGTTCATCAGCTCTTCTTCATCCTTCTTCACTTTGTTGTTGTTTTACCTAGTAAAGCCAATTAATTTGCAGAACATGTCTCAATTCTGACTTGTCTGATGACAGCATTCTGCTGTAAAAAAGGACTTTCCTTGCTCTCCCATTAATTTATTAATGTATCTAATTACTTTATTATGAACTAATGGCTTTATATTTTAACCAATGGGTTATAATCCACTGTGCATTATTATTTGACACTCAAGTTGTTCAGGATTGGCTATGACTTCAAACTGGCTCTTGTATGTGGGTGAATATATGTCTGTGAGAATGTACGTGTTTAAATACCGTCATCATCTTTTGAGAACTGTCTTAATCCTGGGTCAAAAATCAGTTCCAGACTAATTTTTCCCAGGTCCTACAATATATTTTTGCTCAAAGGAGCCCTCGTTTGTCATTTCTCCTAGACAACTTCAGTAGACAAAGTTGGGGAAATGTATATACATGCTTCTATATGTTATACACACACACACACACATATACATTTATATTTACAGCTATAAAAAAAGCAAGAGTTTATGTCGATCTCTTCAAGTTTAACCTACTACTAGAGGGCATATTCTAGTTTCTTATCCTTCCATCTGGAGTAAATGTGCTTTTCTCTTTCTTGCTTCTCTTTCTTTCCTTCTATCCCCTTGTCCTCCATTATTTCCAAATGTATTTTTTCTTTTAAAAACTAATAGTTATTATATCTCAAAAGTCTTAAAATCTTAAGTCAGTGTTAAAGAAGACCAACAACTTTGATGATATATATAATTCCATGAAATTAGTAAGTTTAATTTTGAACACCACATTTTGCCTATACATATGTCTGCTCTACCTACTGAATTGTAGGTTTAAAAAAATTATTCAATGAGAACTTTTTTTCTCTAAACCAGGGTTATACAGAGGTAAAAAGAAGGTGATTCATTTGGGAAATGTTTCTATTAAATGGTGGTTGTCAAATTGAATATTTCTCTGATTTTTAAAAATTTGATGGGAAAAAGCTTCTTTAACTGGAATTGTCAACCAGTATTTATTGAGTTCTCATGGAATATAAGCCCTACCATTGTAGTCTTTGTAGCCATCAAAGCTGGCAAGAATAATTTACCTTATTTTTTAAGAATGATATCTTCCATTAAATTTCTAGGAAAATGGACAAATATTATGGCCCAATTCTGTTTCCAGCACTCTTCTTGAAAGTTTAATCCACAAATAATGGACTATGAGATACAAAAATATTTGAAAGTACCAAATAGAAAGCTCCTGCTGACAGGCTAAAAGTGAGCGGCATTATTCTACAGCTTGGAAAAGAAGAATGTGTCTGATATGATATGAGACAAAAAATAACACAATAACTACCTAATAAACAAACACAGTCATAAATAAGAAAGACAGTAAATAGACATAAGAAAAATAAACAGTTTTCTGAGGCTCTCTGTTTCAAATAGCACTTGACTTGGAAGTAATTATTTATTATCCATAAACCAGGTATGAGGACCAACTATTCCTCTGACTATTCAGAATTAAAAAGTAACATTGAAACTGAAGAGAAAGAAAAGAACAGAGTGACTTCTGGACTTACGCTTCAGAACAGACTGGAGAAATGTCATGATGAATATTAAATGTAAGGCCAAAATGTCATGTCATTGCAGCAGTTGGTGAACAGACCTAAAATGAGCATCCAAGTCACAAGTCCTGGTGCCAATCAGATATGGAAAAAGGTGCTTAGAGATCTAGAAAGCCTGAAGTCCAGGCTTAGCATCACCAGAGAGAGAAGCATGGCTTCAAGAGGTAGATGAAAGAACGATGCATGAGTTAACACAGTGGCAGAAATAAGAACCTCTAGGAGCTTAACATGGCCCACTGCACACAAAGTAACATATATTAACATAAGGGCCATGTTTATTTCTGTCATGGCTGGACTTGATTTTTGGTATTGTTCTTCTTCTTCATTAGATGAAGAGTATTGCTACATAGGCAGCAATGTGTAAATGCCTATAGGTGAGCGGGGGGCGGGGGGAACTGAGAGAGTAACAACAACCATACAGCTGCAGGAAAGGTGGGCAGCCTCAGGTGTCAGTCAGCATGAAAGCCATACCGGAGGCCTCTGTGGAGAGGAATACCTGGGCTCTGGCAAGATACCACTCACTCAGACAGATCGTTAGGATGATTCAAGGTCATCGGAGCCAGTGACCTAGCTTCAGACCCTCAACATGACCCTTGTCATTTTATACCTGCTCAGTACCAGGCTCTTTATTTTACCTTTGTAATAAGAACGTGAGCTGGAGCAAATCATTTCCATTTTACAAAGGAGAAAATTGAAGGTACCCTAGCCACGATTGCCAGTCCCGGGTCTGGTGGGTTTTCCGCTGAACTGTGTTACTTTGCTTGGGGCTAGAATTATTTTATAATTCCTTTCAGGATGGAAGGAATTAAATGAGATTATACCCACTGAGTGGCAACTGGCAGAGTCTTATATAGCTTATTCTAAAACACAGAGGTTTCTATGTTGTTAAGGGAAGCATTATTAAAACAATAGTTGACCTTTTATTACTGCTTTTCCTATGGCATTCCCTAATCCAAGGGTTTTACGTAACTAGATACATTTAATCATCACAATAGCCCTTAGAGGCAGTGCTATTATCATCATCCCCATTCTGCAGGTGAGGAAATTCAGATGTAGTGGAAGCTCCTCTAGGGTTACTCAGAGTATTGGGTTGCCAGGGCTACAGAAACAAAGCATCATGCACTGAATGGCTTAAACAACAGAAATACCTTGTCTCACAGTTCTGGAGCCTAAGCTTTTGAAATCAAGGTGTCCCCAGTATTTGTTCCTTTTGATGACTACCAGAGAAGGACCTGGCCCAGTCCTCTTTCCTTGGCTTGTGCATGGCCTTCTCTCGATGTCTCTTCACTTTGCCTCCAACTGTGTCTTCTGTGTCCAGATTTCCTTTCTTTTATCAGTAGCCAAGTCATACAGATTAGGGGCCGACACGGACTGAATTGTGTCCCCTCAAATTCATGGGTTTGGGTTGAAGCTATATGTGACTGTAATGTGATTGTAATGGACATAGAGTTTTCAGGAGGGAGTTCAGGTTAAATGAGGTTATACACATGAATCTAATCTAATAGGACTGGTGGCTTTATAAGAAGAAGAGAGAGATATGTCTCCACAAACACATACCAAGGAAAGGCCATGTGAAGACATAGCAAGAAGGCAGTTGTCTGTAAGCCAGGACAAACCAGGACCCAATCATGGTGGCACCCTTGTCTTGGACTTACAGTTTCCAGGACTGTGAGCAAACAAATGACTGTTTAAGCCACCCAATCTGTGGTATTTTGTTATGGTAGCCCAAGCTTAGGTGGGGGAGGGGGAGACATCCTACTCCAGTATGACCTTCTTTTAAATAATTACATCTATGATGACCTTATTTCTATTAAGATCCACATTCTGAGATAATGCAGTTCAACAAAAATATTAAAATTTGGGGGGTACAATTGAACTCATAAAACTCAGCTTATAAAAAAGTAGTCAAGATTCAAAACCAAGCAGTCTTGCTTGACAATCCTCTGTTATATTGCTCATGAAGTAAAATAGGATCCTAATGCCACAGATATGTATTAAGCACCTGCTCTATACTTTCCTTTCCTTTGCTCAATAGCTCACTCTCCTTTGCTAGAGAACTTTTCCTCGGGTCATCTTCCCTGTTTCTGATAAAGTGAGACTCTTTTCCTACCACTGAAGACATTTTCCTGTTTTCAATTAACAGTTGTTTATAGAAAATTTACATGTTACCAACCCAAAATATGTTTAAGTCATAATTCTTTTATTCTCAAATAAATACATAGCAGATTCCTGCTTGTCTTCTGCTACAAACTAAACACTTGTGTCCTTGTAAAATTCATATGTTCAAGACTAATCCCCAATGTGGAAGTATTTGCAGGCAGGCCTTTGGGGGCTGATTAGGTTTGGATGAGTCATGAGGAAACAGATGCCATGTTGAGACTGGTAGTCTTCAAAGGAAGTGAGGAGCCCAGAGCTCTCCCTCTGCCGTTTGAGGACAGAGCAAGAAGACAGCCATCTTTAAAACCAGGAAATGGATCCTCACTAGAAACCAAATCTGCTAGACCCTTGATCTTGGACTTCCCAGGCTTCAGAACTGTGAGAAATAAATGTGTGTTATTTCTTAGCCACCCAGTCTATGCTATTTTGCTACAGCAGCCTGAATAATCTAAGATACCTTCCTTCCCACTTCAGGGACTCTGCTTATGTTAGTCTCCTTCATCATTGAATTTCTGTTGCCAGCACTTACATAGAACTCAAGAGCATTTGTCGAATGTTACTAATTCAAATGAATTTAAAATGCAGACTTGTCATTGCCCATGGTCAGAGCTGATTTGGTTTAAATAGGCCTCACTGGGTAAACCTACAAATACTCTCCAATTAGAATTAATAGACTCCTTAGCCTCTCCAGTGAAACTTTCTCTAGACAAATTTAAATAGCTTTTTTCTTTTTTGTACGTGTCACAAAAATGATATGAACTAATATAACCCATGGGAAACACCTGTCTTTATATGCTACATCTCAAAGTATGACAGTATAATGCTTGCCTGCAAAATGTATAAATTCTGTGGCAAATTAAGTATTCAGATGTGGACTTACAGACATACACTTAATACGGTTTATATAAATGAAGGCAATGAGTAACTTATTTAAAATTAAATTACAATGCTACAGAAGTCATGTTTTCCCACAAATCCTATTGATATTGCTTCTGAGTTGTTCTCCTCCCCGCCACCCCCTCCTTTTAATCTCCTCTTTTTCTCAGTCAGCCTTTTACATTGTCTCCAGGACAACTTCATAAAACACAGAGCTGACTTTGTTACTCTCTTGCTTCAAAATGATGGCAACCGTTTCTGACAGAATAAAAAACACAAACAATTTTCCCAGCTTATCTTTTTAGCCTTTATCTAACTCATCCCCAAAGCCTGATATTGCCACTACACTGCTCTGCTAGGCTGATATGAGCCTTCCAAGACCCTTGCAGTCTGAACCCCTTTGTGTCTGGGTCACTCCCTAAAATAAAGACCATCCACTCTCTTTTGTTCAGCCCATTTCTATTAATTCCCTCAAGCTCTTTTAAGATATTACTTTTTCTGTGACGCTTTTTATTGACTCTCTTTTATTATATTGAGAAATAACCATTTTTCTAGAACATTCTCCATCTACATGTCTAGTCCACCATTCTCCACTACAACATGCACAACTTGAGCACAGGTGTCATTTCCAGTATCACATGTTCAAACATACCCCCACATAGTAAGAGCTCAGTAAATGTATGTTGAAAGGCAGGAGAAAGAAAAGAACAAAAATCAAGAAGGGATGTAGGAAGGATGGAATACGTAAGGATACTTTGCAGAAAAACCAGTTACTCAGTCCAATATAACCACTTATGGGGTGGGAAAGAGAGGAGCTGTTTTTTTTTTTTTTTTTTTTTTTTACATATAGAGGGAAACTACAAGATGAGAAAACAAGTTTGATTAATTATGAAAGAATACTTACCTAACTAGAAGTAACCAGATAAAACAAGTTTCAAAATAAGGCAATACATTTGCTGAGACCTGAAAACTATGCCAGCTTTATAACCCACTCAAAAGTTGTGCATAACCAAGGTTAAACATGCAGGTGGAAAATAAAAATCTGTTCCTTCACCAAACATGTCCCAATATCTAGATGTTTGGCATGATGATAGATAAAACATCTAGATGATTGATTGAATTTTTTTATTGGCCGCTTATGTGTTTTGATACAACTGATGTTATGAGTCTGGAGTTGTACATAAAAGTCTCTGCATTTGTTTATCCTATAGTTTATACACTTTCTTGCCAGGAAGGAGAGAATGCCAACATAGTTCAACAGAAGGAAATATAAACATGATTTCCTTTGAGGACACGACACTTGATGTCAGTTCTGATGGCTAGTGTGAGTTATTTGTTAAGTTTCCTGGGCAATTTTCATAACAAAAGAAGCACTTTTTAGTCCAAAGACATACCTAGTCTTCCAATATGTGGGCGGAAGGGTGGGCCAGGCAGATCTCTTCAAATTGCTTGTGGTTGTATAGCATTCAGGGGCTGATTAAATGACTACACCAAAAATAGTTTGAATTATGATTCATGGTAAATTTTATTTTCCATAGATGCCTGCAACATTTTCCCTGTCCCATATGTTTTTCTCACATTGTGATTCTGACACACCTCTTAAAGAGAGGTGAGGGCCACATTCCCTTCTCTTGCATAAGAGTGACCTTGTAATTATGACAGAAATGGAGTTTTGTGACTCCTGAGTCTAGGGAATGTAAGATGATATGAGTTCTGACTGGCTTTCTTGGTCTCTTGAACCATTGCATGGAAGAAAGCCAGACAGCCTATGGGGAGGCCCTCATAGAGAGACACTGAGGTCTCCAACCCAAAGTCCCAACCAACCAAACTCCTGACAGCCAGAACCAACATGCCTGCCATGTAAGTGAGGCTTGTTGGAAGTAGATCCTCTGGCCCTACCTGAGCTGCTGTGGTTGATGCCGCATGGAACTCAGCTCAGCTGTCTCTGTCAAGTTCTGCTCCATTTGTGAATAGATAAACAAATGAATAATTATTACTGTTTGGGGGGTTGTCTGTTACACAGCAACTAGTAACTGGAAAATATGCCTAAAAGGAAACAGCATATATTCTGGCTTCCACCTTCATACCATCTAATCTCTCCAACCTGCGAATGTGTTACCTTCCATGGCAAAATGGACTTGGTGACTATGTTAAGAAATCTTGAGGTGGGCAGATTATATTGCTTTACCCAGGTGAAGCCCAAATGTAATTAAATGTGTCCTTATAAGTGAAAGGGGAGGCAGGAGAGTCAGAGTTAGAGAGTTAAAGTTGCTACACTGATGACATTGAAGATGAAGTAAGAGCCCATGAGCCAAGGAATGAAGGTGGCATCTAGATGCTAAAAAAGGCAGGGAAACAAATTCTTCTCTTTCTAGAATGAATGTACCCCTTGATTTTGGCCCATTGATACTTATCTCAGACTTCTGACCTCCAGAACTATAAAACAATAAATTTGCACTATTTGAGACACTAAGTTTGTGACAATTTGTTACAATAACAAGCAGAACCTTATAAAACTAGTTGTTATTCTTTCCAATCAATACTTCCTTCCCACCATCTCTAAGTACCCACTAATCTGATAGTATATAATTTTATTTAAAAACAAAATTAAATTTTAAAAGAAATCAATGTAATCAAACATCATTTGGCAGAAAAATAAGGCTATGAGAAATAAATTAATTTTCATAAGGTGATACAACTTTTTAGAGAAAAAAGGAGATTAGAATCCAATTTTCTTGACTTCCATTTTTAGTACCTTTTCACTGTACCAGGGTTTCTCTGGTAGGTTAAGAGAGAGTCTTCAGTTCTGCAGCTACTGGGGCTGTCTCAGAATAGTTTTATTAGACTTGAGAAACACACCAAAGATATTTCAATCTTCTCTTCTATAAATAACTTCCCATTGCATTTCACTTTTATTGTCATAAAGTAACTTAACAAACTTTATGCAAACCTGAAGTTTTCAAACCTGCCAGTCTTAAAGCACAACACTGTTTTTCAACAAAGAAAGCATTAAGAAGTAGAACAAGACACTGAATTTTCATGTTATTGAAATCATATTACTTCATAAATTATCTTATGTTGCGTTCCTCCAGACGCAGAGTCTGAATCAAAGATTTGAATGCGTGCAGTTTATTACAGAGATGATTCCAAGAGGCCCTGGGAAAGGATTGGGACATGAAACAGGGAAGGGGTACAAGTTACTAAAGTATCTGTGGGTCAGTCTTGATGGGGAACTCTAGAAGACTGTAGATTATACCTCAGAGAAGGTTCAGCAAAAGGGTGAGGAAGCTGGACTATCATTCTGTTCCACCAGTCATTGCATCAGTACCTGGAGGATAAAGACTCCCTGACATTTCCTACCTGCCTTCCGCACAGGTGAAGACCATTAGAAAGCCTTCAGGTGATGAATCATCGGTACCTGCCATAAGACACTTTTGGCATGTGCTGGACCATTATGTGACTAGGAGATGTGTGCAGGGCATTGATGGTGTCCACTAAATGAGTCATACAATAGATAATTTTGAACGGGTATATCAACTCAGAGAATTATGGGATTTGTATTCCTCTTTATGATTTCACTGATAAAGCTGTAAGCAAGTTGTTATGGTAACTCCCCTGAGAACGAGATTCATATATTGTTCATTATTGTACCTTTCAAAGGCCCGATTATAACAAGTTATCAGTAAATATTTAAGAGTGACTTTGTAATCAATAGACAGAAGAACCTCCCTGTAAACCATCAGATTAGCTATGGGATTTTACACTGCAATGTGAGGAACACATACTTCAGAATCACCCTATTTAGATTGTGGCATGCCTCAATCCCTTATTAACTATTTGATTTTAGATAAGTTTTTTAACCTTGATATTTGTTTTATCTGTTACATGGATATAATAATAATTGTTATGCAATTGTGTGGCTGTAAGGATTAAATGAGATAATTCATGCCAAACAATTATCACAATGCTTGACACTTATTAAGTGAACAGGACCTATTAGCTATTAATATCACTAATTATTTGAGAAATAAACATTAAGGTTGATCAAATATAAAGTGATCACATGATGATTGGTGAAATCAAACTTCATACATATGTGTGGTTATTATAAAATAGTTGTGATCTTGTCTGAGGTAGACTTGTCAAAGCTGATCACTTCCCAGTAAGAGACAGACATAACTTTACCGTGATCTTTTCACTCTTCAACATTGAGTTTTCAAATGTTTAACTTCTTTGAGGAAGTAGCTCTGTGTGTTTTGGGTTAGGCAGATATGTCAATACAAACTATTTATGTAGGACAGTTTAAGGTAGGATTTCAAATATTATTTTTCAACAGTACAAATAAAAGATTTTATTATATACCTAAATACCAATTGGGCTGTCTCTTGGCTTTTATTTGTATAGTTTCTATTTCTGTTAATGGCTCATTTATCTTAGAATTCAAGGTTAGGTTTACCTTTTTGCTTTCAACTCTTTGTTAAAGTCCTAGAAGACTTTGCTAGATGCTTGAGGTCACTGGGCCATTTCCTGCCTTTATGTGTAATACTGAAAATATCATAGGTAGAAAGGAATTTACTCTAGAAAAAATGTTCATAGAGTCCTCAAGAATGCCTGCCATAATAAATAATTTTCAGTGTGCAGCTTACAGCTTAAGCACCTTTCCACTTCTTTCATCCCCCAAAGAAATGAAAAAGCAGCAAGCGTTGTGAATATACTTGAAAATTATCATTGATTATCTTAATTTTGTCTGTGTGACATCGTCCGTGTTTTTTTAATCTTTTAAGGGAAGCAGTAAAATGTTGTAGAAAGATTACTTAATAAGGGATAAGAAAACCTGAAGTCTTCCAAGCCTTCCAAACCTTTGATTCAGTTGCATCACATACACCGCTAATAACACTTTCATTCAATAATATAAGACTGTAGATCAGATCAGAAGTTTGGATGCCCCTGAAAAAAAAATTTGGTGAAGTCTAGGGATTATACATTTAGAAATATTGCCACCAACTGATTATTATACAAGCAAGAATCTGAAATAACAATCTCAGTTGGGCAGGGAAGATCTAAGTAGCTTATTCTATAGAGAGCCCAAGATCTGAGGTTTTTATTTAAGCAAAGTTGAGCATATATTCTAGCAAATGAATACAACAAGTAGTCACTAAAAATCCCATCTAATTAAGGGTGGTCCAGGAAAAAGAGAAAGGAGTCCAGGACTCCAGCTTGGTGGCTGGGGTTCTGGGGAGGTAGAGCCAAGAAAGCAAGATACAGGGACTGTGAAATACAGGCAAAGTGACATACAGGGACAGAATGGTGGCAGAAGCTAGAGACTTAGTAAGTGGGATTGAGAAACCTCCTTTATATGGCTCCAGAAGGGAACTCGGTCTCATAATTTGGGGAGGGATAAAGAGATGCTGATGTGAATTAGTTATCTATTGTCTATGTAACAGATCACCACAAAATGTATCAACTTAAAATAATCCATGTTTATTATTTCACAGTTTCAGTGGGTCAGGAACATAGGTAAAGAGGTCCTTTGGCTTAGAGTATCTCTCAAGATCATGATTAATGTATTTTCAGGGTTGGGATCTTATCTGAAAGCTCACGTGATAAAGGCCTGCCACCAAGCTCTGTGGTGTTGACAGGTTTCAGTTCTGAGAAGATTGTTGGATTGAGGTCCTCATTTCTTTCTTGGCTGTTGGCTGAAGGCCACCCTCAGATCCTCTCTTGTGTGCTTCTCCATATAGCAGTTCAGAACTCAGCATCTTGTTTCCTCAAAGTCAGCAAGGAAGAGCGTCCGCTGGCAGGATGCAAATCAATATCTTGTACAATCCATTAATAAAAGTGAATCTCAACATTTTTACTGAATTCTGTTTGTTGGACGCAATCATGGGTCCAGCCCACATTGAAGAAAGAAGGAAATTACCCAGGTCATGATCACCAGGAACATGAGAAAACCAGGGTTCATCATAGCGTTTGTCCACCACAGGGAGTTAACATTTCAATGAGTAATTACTTTGTCCAGGTGTAACCCTAGGCACTGTTACATATAGTATTTATTTACCAAGAGGTTCAACTTTAAATTATGTAAATTTTAGACCATGGGATCAGGGAGGATAATACAGTAGCTGGAGTAAAAAAATTTCCCTTTCCCCACTTTAGTTTCTTCAGTTATGTGAAGACAGGGTGTGGATAAACGTTTGTTTGTTTCATTCTTTCAGGGGTTTCCATAAGCTTATCCAGGAAAACTTTCCCAGTGCTCTAGATTCCTTTTTACTTGTGGGCATACCCTTTATAGAAAAGTGAGTACAAGGTCAGACCGCACAAATGAAAAGGATATGCTTGAGTGTAACAGGGTCATACAGGGATATGAGGGTGATCTGGCTGTGACATCTGTCACCCCATTGATTGCCAAGGTTGATTCTGCTGATCTAGCTGGCTAGGCGGGTGTCCCCTTCCTCCCTCACAGATCCATGTGCACCCCTCCCAAAGCCGCACGCTCTGTTGAAGAGGACAGCCTTCCCAACTAGAAGAGAGGACCAGTCTTTGGTCAAGGGTACACAAGTAGCTGCGCTCCCGTGTTAGAGCTCCAAACAAGCTCTCAAGGGCCATGCAGGATCAGGAGAGCATAGTGCCTGAAGAATAGAGTAGAAGCCACATTTTTGCATACCAAGTAATTTTTCTCTTACTTATGAAATTTAAAAATAAGCCTATCTGAAATTAAAATAAAAAAGAAAGCCAAGATGCAAGCAAGAAAGAAGGAATGAGGGAGAAGGAAAAAGAGAAGAAGGAAAAGCAAATGGCATTATTCAACTTGGTTGTGTTCCAGAGAGAATGCTAAGATATTTAACCTTATAACTTTGTTTTGAAATATGAGCAACTATTTTTTCAAAGGCTCCTATATATTTTATATGTACTTCTTGTCTTTTAAAAACTGACCCTGTGTGTTTCTTCATTTTCTCCAAAATTTTATTTACCTCCTCATGTCATCCAGCTCCCACCCTCATTCCCTTTTTGATATTAATTTTGTGGAAAACATATCACATATGCCTTTGGTAGTTTATATTTTTGTGTCCACTAAGTAGGAGAAAATAGCCCCTCTCAAGATCCCTATGGTGACTGAGATTCAAATATAATAATGAGAACCAGCAAGGAATTTACTGTTTGCTGTCTCTATGCTAACTCTGATGGGAGCTAGAACCGTAATTCAGGTGAGTGCGGATTCTTGTCTTTTGTGAATTCATAAAGGTTCTAATTTATGTTGGAACAGCCCTTCTCCACTGGGTCAGCAGCCTGGCTAGATTCAATCATAGTTTCCAACCTGGGTTTGATTCAGTAGCTCAGTATAGACACAGCTTCAGTCCATGATCTTTTACTGTTCTAAGACCAGTTTTCAAATAAATAACTGGCTAAATGGCTTCCAGATGCTAAAATAAAAACTATACACATGCAAATATATTACATTTAATTTCAAGGCTGTTTAAGGTTTTTACTGTGCCTAGGGAAGACAGCTATAAAAAATGTACATCACTTTAGCAGGGCATACTTCATCAATTACTCCATTAACAACAACAATGTGGGAAGTAAAGGGTGAAATTGAGTACAATAAAGCAGTGAAGAAAATGAACATAAACAAGAAATGGAAATTACCAAGCAATGAATTAATATTGAACCATAGCTTCCCGGCACACTATTTAGGTCTTTCTTGAAAATATAGTGGTCCTGACCACTGAACAAAAAGGTCCAGGATTTTGAATTGCTTTTCTCACAATAGTGAGGTTTGGGGACTCGTTTGACCATGCTTCTTGGCCTTGTCCTCTATATGACCTAGAGCAAACACTTCCAACATGGCTCTTTGGGAGACAGTAGTCTCGGACTAAGAAACCCTCCTGTCAATAAATCCTAAACTATTGGGTTTATTAGCACCATTCAGGCTGTTCCTCAGCACTCATACGATGTAAGGTGAGAATGCACTAGTCACCTCCAAGGTCACATGGCTGATGCACCAGTGGAGACACCAAAAGGAAAGAAGTTAAGTTACAGAACAATTTTCACTATAGCTGAAAACTGACATCCAATCAGAAACTATCCATGCATTGCAAATAAAAATAAATAAAGCAACGTCATATTAGGTGGCAATGGAGGAAGGCCTCTAGAGATACAACATCTCAGGGAAGAAATTAAAGGGTGAAGTTTACAAAAAGTAGACTGATATTTGTTTTGTGCAAACCACGATCTTAAAATGACCTGACCTCAATTATATGGTGTGTTTTTAAACTATTAATTCACGATGCTTATTGGGAAGGTAGAGAGGAGAACTATGGCATTAAATAAAGCTACAAACTCTTTAAGAACATTTAAAACTACTTCAATTTACTTTTATAGGGGAAAAACAGACCATAAACAGGAGGAAAATAGTCCGGCTTCATGTGAACTCATTTGATAAAGCCAAGAAGCTCAGTCAACTGTCCTTTTACAGTAATCCTGTAAAGTCATGAATAGTAATAGAGAACCATTGACTCCTACTATGTCATTTGGTGAATGGGATAAAGAATTGTTAAGAGAGAAGCCCACAAGGTTTAATGTGGGAGAGAATGGGAATTTGAGTTCCTCTGAGCTGAAGCACAGAATCTCTGAACGGTGTTGATGTGACGGTGTGGAGGCGGTACCTTTCTGGACATGCCTATGGCTGGTGGAGTTTGGTAAAAGGATGCTGTAGCTGTTTTTCCATCCCTACAGGTTTTAAGCTCCATAGACAATTAGTACTTGAACTTTCTCACTAGATTTTCCATCTCATTGCTTCTGTATCTAGAGAATCCCACTCAGCCTGGCTTCAGATTGACAATTCATTGTCTTGCTTTTTTAATTCAGTAACTTTTTTCTTTTTTTAAAAAATAATTTATTTGTTTATTTGTTTGTTTGTTTATTCATTTATTTTTAGAGAGAGGGGAAAGGAGAAAGAGAGGGAGAGAAACATCACTGTGTGGTTACCTCTCACTCGCGCCCCCAACTAGGGACCTGACGTGCAACCTAGCCATGTGCCCTGACTGGGTAACGAACCAGCGACACTTGGTTCACAGGCTGATGCTCAATCCACTGAGCCACAGCAGTCAGGGTTAATTCAGTAACTTTTATTTAGCCTCCACATCTACCTACCTTTTCAAACTCTTTAAATTAAAGTCCTGAAGCCAGTGAACCCTACTCCAGTATCAAGTACGGGCTACTGACTTCCAGACCCTCAGTCCTCAATTTGTCCAAATGGAAGGACCATCTATATTCTACAGATTCACTTTGTGAGTCCAAGTGAGTTTCTCCGGGATACAGTATGATCCTTGAGGATTCTATTGGCACCTGCCTCTGTGTGTTGCGCATGCATACTGTCCAAACAGTACTTTCTCTCCAACCTTGCCCTGTATTTCCCCACATTCCAGAAAAGATTCAACAGAGGAGGTTGAAAGGAATCCCAGAAGCACACAGTAAAAATCACTGGGCAAGAAATTAGCAGACCTGGGTTCCAGATGGACAGATAACCGCCAATGAACTCTGTGACCTTGAGAAAGAAACTCCTCTGGATCAGGCGACTCACCTGCAAAATCATCAAGTGAGACTCAGTCATCGAGACCCATTACAGCTAAAAGTTCCAAGGATTTTTACCTGAGCAGACAGCCTTATGCAATGTTTAGGAATCTGTTTACTAACCTCTAATGGGATAGATGGAGCGTAACAAGAACTTAGACAAAGTTCTAGTGAATCACTTTATATTTGCCTGTAGTTTTCTCTTCCTAAATTTGCTCCCACCAGAAATCTTAAAAATAAAAAAACAAAAAATATGTATCAATGGCTTTTTTCACAACCACGAATAAAGAACTCTCCAAGAGATGTTTCATTCATGTGTTAAGATTTACAATGCTGCAAAACAATGGGATCCCACTGCATTTATTTAAACTTCTGTCACCATCGTTGCGAATACAGCCAGAGCTTTCCCTTGGGCTGCTAGATGGAGTGCTCAATAACAACAAAAGTAAACAAAACAGCATCTCACTTTCCATTCTCCTGGCTGCACCGTTGGTGCTTAATGACATAAAAACAAAAGAACAAAACAAAATAAAAAACCCAGAAGCTACAATTGAGTTCAGCATGGGCATAAACAAAGTGACAATTCAGTGAGCTAGAATGCTTATATTCTAAATTCAAAAACCAGATTCCTTTCTCTTCAGGCACCATCCAAGCTGAAGTTATATTTCTTCTGAACTCACAGAACTTTACCATGTCAGAGGGCTTTTCTAAAATTGAAACTAGCTCAGTAAACAAAGTGGACCTTGGGTGAAGTTCATCGCATGCTTACTCCCTCTGCCTCTTCTGCGCCCTTGGGTCCTGAAATGGCTCTTTCTTCATTGTCCTCAGGAACAAGAGCATCTTTATGGTCTCTCTTGCCTCAGAATAAGGAAAGCAACTAAAGAGTACCAAGTCCTAAATTTGGAATATTTTTATTGGCAAGTCATTTTGGGGTGTATGTTACTAATCAATTTAATGGTCAGGGCACTGGCTAGTTCTAAATGCTTTAACTATCAATTTGTCACAGTGAGAACCTGGGCTTTTCAAGGTCTGGGTAATATGAACTGTAGTGAAGAGGTATCTCTAAGTTGTAATGGCAACACACACAGAATGGGTCAGGTGAGAGACATGATTTGGGCAGGCCACATAAGGTACAGGTAAACAATTTTTATACAGAATTATATCAGAATAGCACCTATGAGAGTTTGAATGAGGATGCCACTGGCATATGGACAAGACATTGGGATCAGGAGACTGGCTTCTAATCACATCTTTAGCACCAATTAAATCCGTGGCTCTAGGAAAAATATTACATCTGTCTGAATATTTCCTCATATGAGAATTCTTCCCTTCAGTTATTTATCCAAAGGGGAAGTCCCATTTAATTTTTAGTTTATGAAATAGGTTGTTGTAATCTCCAGGTAAAGAGATAAATGAGAGAAAAGAAGTGTGGAAATCTGAAAACACTCAGTAACTTCAAAACCAGCAAATCATCAATGGGAACAAATGGCATGAGCTTAAGAATGAAGCAGATGAAGCTGGAACTGTTTGTTTACATTGGCTGTGAAGAACATTTCTTGTCATATTGAGATATCAGAAAAATGCAGAGCAGCAGCAGAGACACACTGATCATTTTTAAGCAGAAAAATGGTATGATCAAGGCCACTGCTTGCTATTTTGCTTGGAGAATGACTATTGCCATATCTCTGTTTAATATTGACATTAACTACGTAAGCCTCCATTGTTCAGATTAGCAGGAATTCCAGCCCTTTTCTCTAGACCTTCACCCCACTTCCTGCAAAAGTCTAAAAACTGTAGTGTGTAACTTAGCCCAAAGAGAATAAGCAGCTCTTCTGAGGATAAACAGATCAGGAGGACAGCAGACGTGAGAGAAAAATTAAGAAGAGGTTATCATAAGCATATAGACAAGCAATGATGAGGGTTGTATGATAGTGATTACGGTAAAGGAGGAGAGGGGGTGTGCTTGAGTACCATTTCTGAGACAGATTTTAGAGGTAGATTCTATCCACTGGGAGCATTCAGATTGTAACCAAGCTGAGCTGGTTTATAGGTGTGTATGGAATCACCACTATTACGACTGGTTCTCCCTGACCATTTCCTTAGCCTTCTGGTTTGCTTACTAGGCACACTGCACCTCATCATCGGCAGCCGTCCGTCTCGAGAGACGATGGCGTAGCTTCTTGAGAGTCTATCTGCACCGCCGAGAATGGCTGTGCAGTCCGACTCGGGAGTGACAATCCCTGCCGCACTTGTTACAGGTGAAGGCAGATGGCCGTTGTTGCTGCTGTTGACGCTGCTTCTGCCTCGATCTTTTCTGGACCGCCTCCTCGTTGCGCGCAGCCTCCGCGCGTGACGTACCTTGCCTGACCGCGAGCCTCCAGGCTAGGCGGTCGTCTGCTTGAACTTCCCATGTGTTGAGATTGATGGAGCATTGTGTCATGTCCTTTTTGCAGATGTCTTTGAACCGCAGTTTTGGGCGCCCTGTCATCCTCTTGCCTTCTGCTAGCTCGCCGTAGAGGAGGTCTTTGGGGATACGGCCTGCATCCATTCTTTTGACATGGCCGAGCCACCTGAGGCGTCTCTCACTAAGAACTGCATGCAAACTGCTCATGTTGGCTCGCTTCAGCACCTTGGTGTTGGGGACCTTATCCTGCCAGGCGACATGCAGGACGCGTCGCAGGCACCTCATGTGGAAGCTGTTGAGTTTCCTTTCGTGCCTTGAATAGGTGGTCCACGTCTCGCTGCCATAGAGGAGAGTGCTGAGTACGCAGGCTTGGTAGATGCGCAGTCTGGTTTTCTCAGTGAGGCTGGAATTGTTCCACGCTCGCCGGTTCAGTCTGGCCATAACTGTGGCTGCCCTGGCGATTCTCCGGTTGACCTCCGAGTCGACTGACAGAGAGCTCGAGATGGTGGACCCGAGGTAAGTGAAGTCGTTGAAACCTCCAGGGTGTATCCGTCGATGGTGATGCATGGGGGAGTCCCCGTGCCTTGAGCCATAACATTCGTCTTCATCAGGCTGATGGCTAGTCCAAACTCCTTGCATGCATGGGAAAGGCAAGTGACTAGCTGCTGGAGTCCCTCTTCAGAGTGTGATGTCAAGGCTGCGTCGTCGGCGAAGAGCATCTCACGGATGAGCACCTCTTTGACTTTGGTCTTGGCTCATAGACGGGCCAGGTTGTAGAGCTTGCCATCGGATCTGGTGTGAATGAAGACACCCTCGCTGCAGTCCTTAAAGGCATATTGGAGGAGCATGGAGAAGAAGATTCCGAACAGCGTAGGCGCGAGGACGCAGCCCTGCTTTACTCCGCTGCTGACTGGGAAGGCCTCAGAGGTTGCGCCGTTGTAGGACACCGTGCTGTGCATGTTGTCGTGAAAGGACATGACCACAGCAAGCAGATGTGGTGGACAGCCAATCTTCCGTAGCAAGCTGAAGTGTCCGCTTCGACTGACCAGATCAAACGCCTTCGTGAGGTCGATAAAGGCGAGGTAGAGTGGTTTATGCTGCTCGTGACACTTCTCCTGCAGCTGGCGTAGGGAGAAGATCATGTCCACTGTTGATCGGCCAGCTCTGAAGCCACTCTGGGACTCTGGGTAGACGCGGGAAGCAAGGGTCTGCAGGCGGGCAAGAGCGACCCGGGCGAATACTTTGCCGACGACGCTGAGGAGAGAGATGCCCCGGTAGTTGTTGCAGTCGCTGCGGTCTCCTTTGTTCTTGTACATGGTGATAATGTTGGCGTCTCTCATATCCTGGGGGATGTAACCCTCCTTCCAGCAGCGACAGAGTAGATGGTGGAGCGGCTGTAGCAGGACTGGTTTCCCGCTCTTTAGGATTTCTGGAGGGATTCCGTCGCTTCCTGGTGCTTTCCCGCAAGCGAGGCGGTCGATGGCTTTGCCGAGCTCTGCTGCAGTAGGTGGGGTGTCTAGCTCCTCCATGACTGGTAGGTCTGGGATGGCGTTAAGAGCAGTGTCTGTTACGGTGTTCCTCGTTGCATACAGCTCGAGGTAGTGCTCGGTTCACCGCCGCATTTGCTGTTCCTGGTCAGTGATGACCTCACCTGTCTTGGACTTAAGGGGGGCGATCTTGGAGGGGATTGGGCCTGTTGCCTTCTTGATACCCTCATACATTCCTTGTGCGTTGCCTATATCGGCGGCTTCCTGAATGCTTCTGCACAGGTTTAGCCAATAGGTGTTGGCACAGTGGCGGGCGGTCTTCTGGACTTTGTTCCTGGCAGCCCGTAGAGCTTGAAGTGTACTGGGAGTGGGCGTGGCCTTGTAAGCCAGTAGGGCCTTCCTCTTAGCCTCGATCACGGGTTCCATTTCTTCCCAGTGAGCCTCGTACCAGTCAGCGTTCTTCCACTCTTTCTTCCCGTGAGCAATAATGGCGGAGTTGTATATGGCGTCGCGGAGACGTGGCCAATTGGATTCGATAATGTCGTCTGCCGCCATTCCCTCGCCGAGTGCATCTTCCATCTTGTTGATGAATTGCTGGGTTTTAACTGGGTTGCTGGCACAACTGGTGTTGATGCGTGGGCGACCCTTCATCTTGGAGTGGTGCAACCTCTTCGGCATTATGCGCACCTTGCTTACCACGAGGGCATGGTCCATGTCGCAGTCTGCACTGTGGTAGCTGCGGGTGAGGAGGGTGCTGCCAATATCCGTTCTTCTGGTGATGACGAGGTCAAGCTGGTGCCAGTGGCGGGAGCGGGGATGCCTCCATGACACCTGGTGGATCTCTTTGCACTTGAAGAATGTGTTTGTCACGCACAGGCCGTGGTGACACGAAAGCTCAAGCAGTCGCTGACCATTCTCATTGATCTTTCCTCTCCCAAAGTTTCCGAGGCAGGTGGGCCAGGCCATGTGGTCGGCTCCTACTCTTGCGTTGAAGTCTCCAAGGATATAAAGAGCGTTACTTCTGGGGATCTTGGATAACGCTTCGTCCAGTGCATGGTAGAACTGTTCTTTCTCTTCGGTGGTGGCGCAGAGGGTTGGGGCGTACGCGCTAAGAATGCTGACTGGGCCGAAAGTTGTTGACAATCGGAGGGTAAGTAATCTCTCTGTGCCTCCTGTGGGTGGCTCTATGGAGTTAACAAGCGTGTTCTTCACAGCAAACCCAACACCGTGCTGTCTTGGTTGGTCCGGAGACTTCCCTTGCCAGTAGAAGGTGTAGTTGGTTTCTCTGATAGTTCCGTTGTTGGCCAACCGGGTCTCCTGTAGAGCCACAATGTCGATGTTTAGTCGTGCCAGTTCCCTGTCGATGACGGCGGTTTTCCTGGCACCATTGATCCACGGAAGGTCTGCAGTAAATCCGGGACACATGGTCCTGATGTTCCAGCTAGCGAGGCGAAGAGCCGGAGGCTTCTTTCTTGTTGTTTGCTTGGAATTGCCTGGTGCGAGTGTTTTGTGGCCCACTTTTCAAGAGATGCCTCTCTGATCCCCACGCACCCAATGGGACAGGCGAGCCATGGCGAGACGGCACCTAATTGGCTGGGGGCTGCCCAGCTTGAGGCGGGCAGTAGCTGTCCAGTGAGGTGCGATGACCTCTCCCACCATCAGAGGAGACCCCTGGCGCTCGTTTCCTTTGCCAATCGGATGAGCTTATAACCGGTATCTGTCTCCTCCCGTGTTGAGTTGACATCTTGCGATGACGCTGGAGTGTCCTCTCCAGTGAAGCTACAAAGCCTGGGCAGGGTGATATGGAGGGCCAGCTGTTGCCCATGCAGCAGACCCCCCCTCTCTTCACAGCTGAAGGATCCAAGGGGAAAGACAGAGTCAATACAGCTTGGCTTCAGGTGCGCCGCAGGAGTTGCCGGTGTTGACTACAACGTCAAACCGCCTTAGGGACTCCGGCTCCGGATTTTCTGTCGGGGTTTACTCCCTTAGCCTTTCCCCTGAATAGGTATGCCGCAAGGCAGCGGAGGTTTGGAGTCAGAGTTTCCCTTCTCCTTAGCCTTTCCCCTGAAGAGGTATGCCGCAAGGCAGCGGAGGTTTTTTGGAGTCAGCGTTTTCCTTCTCTGGTGTGCCCTGACTGGAAGATCGAACCAGCGACACTTAGCTCGCAGGCCGACGCTCAATCCACTGAGCCAAACCAGCCAGGAGGAACACTGCACCTACACCCAGCTGATTCAGCATTTCTCTAGTACAGGGACTCGGAAGCAGTTACGGTCACCCTTTCAGTCATACTTCAGCTACTTTATTTTACTTTTTTATGTACTAAAGATATAGTATGTACAAAGTCAAGGTGGACAGATGTTGGTTAGACCTCGAACTGGGATCACCAACAGAAGCAAATGGGCCGCTAACTACTCCAGATCTGAGCAAGCTTTGTGAAATTCATTATGTTACCATATGGCCCTGCCACCTCCTGACTGGAGCTTCCTGAAAATTCAGACATTCTAAGTGTATTGCCATGAGTCTTATTGTGTTTTTGAATCATCAATCTAAAGCCACCTGAAAACATACAGGGGATAACCCAGAACGAGGACATAAAAGAACAGAGAACAAAATGCTATGCATTAAGGCAGTAGTCCTCAAAACTACTTTTTAAGGATTACTATTCTTAAGGGGGTCAGTGATTTTATCTCAGCAGCACACACAAAATAATTTGGTCAAATATGTTTAGAATATACTAGCTTGAACAGTGTTAGCCAACTTTCTTTACTGTACATCATCCTGGAAAGTCTGATAGAATAATATGCATGAAAGCTGTAGTCTAATGCCCAAGAACACATAACATGGAGGTGAAACGCTGCGGTTCTGATCCCAGTTTGGCCTCTTACAAGGTTATCAGTCTTTGTGCTTCAGTTGTTTTGTCGGCAAAAGGAAGTAATAAATAATCATATCTGCCTAATAGTATTGCCAGGATAATTAAATGAGATAATGAGTTCAAGGGCTTAGAGCAATGCTTGGCATCTGTTAAGTACTCAATCGAATAAGCTTAAAACACAAAAAAACAAGAAGGCAGGTGGCATTTTGCGAACTGGCTTGACCTAGTATGACTTAAGAAGAGGATTAGGGAACATTTAGTCATGGAAGAATATCCTTTAGGACAAATTTTAGGAGATTATTCACTAGGAAATAGTGGCACTTCAGAGGTACGTGGAGAGAAAAAAGTCAGTAATAGAAACAGAGAAGTCATTCAAGAAACACAAGAACTAGGGTTTGAATGGTGATTCACTGCTATGCCTTTGGTTCTGTTTCTAAACTCAGTGACCTTGGGAAATCAGGGTTTAAGACCCAAGAAGAAACTATGGCTTTGTTAAAAAAAAAAAAAAAAATCAACATTGCTGTAGTTAATACCATCCCTGGATGACTTTACCCTGTTGGCGTAGTTTCATGGTGGAACTCAGAGTGGAGACATCATGTCATATCAAGCTCACTGATAATAACAGAGCAGGTCACCCTGAGCCCCATTGGTAGGTTTGGAATCTGTATCAGAATCTGTGTCTCCCAAGATTTGTTTGGATTCATCCTGATCACTTAGCAACTTGCTCGAGGCCAGGCCGGCGCATCATCACTATTATTTTATCTCTCAATAGCATGGGTTCTCGCAGTCTCTTCAATGATGAGGTGCAGGCCTTGGCATGACTTCCATCATACCTGGTGAGGCAAAAAGCTCAGCAGCACCACTGTCTGTTTTGGCCTTTTAAGGCTCTGGGTCTGTCTACTATTTCTAGACCTAGAGGAAGTACCACAGAGTAGAATGTGGTATCTTGCCTCGTTAGTGACTGTCAGGTGGTCCCAAGAAATATAACCTAGAAATTTAGAGGGTTAAAGACAGTGATATTGAACACTGGCCAGCGACAGACAGGAGGTAAGGAGATAGTTGAATTCCTCTGCCTGCCTTCCACCATGAAGAACTGTTCTAAGGGACAGTGATTCAATCTGGTCTGTGCAGAAACTGGCTCTATCCACTTGAAGCTATGACTATCCCAATAACATGATACTTTATATTTGTTTTCCACCTTTCTTTACCTTGTTCACCTTTTTAATTCACTCCTACTGCCTTAGGATTGCACGGAAGTTTTTCCCCAGTCTCTGTATTAGGGAACCCAACCTGACTTACATTCCGTATCAAAAAAGACAACTGTATTTTCTGATGTTATTTGAACTCTGTAGAAATGAGCATAAGAACTCTACAGAAATTGCTTGGATTGGGACTTGATAGATATAACGGTAAATTGCATTTTCAAATAATGTTTGCTGCCTACAGGAACCTGACATAACAATGTGTAATGCCTGTTAAACATCGGCCTTTTCTTCCTACTGGAGAGCCTATTGCAGGAAAATAAACTGTGACAAAACTCTCTCTCAGTGAATGTGTGGAGTCTTGATTACTGTGAATCTCTGGGTGTCTGTAATGCAGGTAGGTGCATGTTGCCTTACGTGAGGCAGTGATTTTCACCTTTTTCTACATTTTTAGAATCACAGGGGTGGGGATATGGGGAAAGGCTTTAAAAAGCCCTCTCAGGGTTCTGACCTCAGAGATTCTAAATTCATTGGTTTAATTAGAACTTGACCTTCCTGAGCTTTATATTATACTGTTTCTTTCTTTTTTTTTTTTTTTTTTTATTTCCCAAAGTATTTTTAATATGTAACAGCATTTGGGATCTCTGGCGAAAGAGATATATAAATATATCAGATGACTTGTGTATTTCATGTTTCACAGAATATTTGAAGGCAAGTAGCCATTTTCTCTAGAGAAAACGTTAACACGTGAAATAGAGACTATCTGAGGAAATATTAGTAAAAACATTTGATTCAAAGGGCATATGAATACTTATGAACTCCCAGTGAGTGCTTGGAAACCACATTTCTAGAAGTGGGATCAAAAATGAAATATGGGAAGTGGAGGCATGGTCAACATACTCTGTTTCTCTCTCTCTCTCTCCCCCTCTCTCAAGGCAGTTAAAGCCATCAGTGTTCATGACAATGAACCCTGATAGAAGAGAATTGATGGCAATGACGATGATGAAGACAAAGAATGTAAGGAGGAATGTTAACAATTCTGGAACCTCTTCTATATAGTGGAAACTGAATTTTTTTTTCTCACTTAATTTTCACAGAAAGTTCTAGTAAATAGATACCAAATGAGAATACCCGGTCCAGTACATAGCAGTCATTATTATTCTTCTCTGCTTCTTTCTATAAAAAAATTGAGATGCTTTGATCTTTAATAACTTTTCAAACCAGGAGTCATCAAAATGAAAAATTAATAGACTTTCTTGTGGAATTAAGATCTGGTCCAATTATAAAATTATTTTCAAAACTGCAATTCTTTGATGCCCCAGAAGACATGACTGAAACACACACACATACACACAGAGTCCTGCTTTGTGGACTATTTATGAAAGTCCTTCGAAAGAAGGCAAGAGCACCTTTCAGAAGAAAAAGAATTCTTTTCTAGTTGCCTGGACTCCAGGTGTTCTCAAAATAAGAAGGATGTTCAGCTACGCCAAGCATGCAAGTTTTTGACCTGATATATGGAACTTGGTGGTCAACCAGAACACTCAAAATGACATTCAAATCCAGATGTCAAGGACTATGGCCAGAATGATTCACTCCTGATACTCCTAATTCCTGGGACAAAGGTAACAGACAACTACTCCCTCAAGCTCTGTAGTTTGAGTTTAGAAAGAGCTATTTAAGTCTATGTCTAATTGTTCATTTCTTTATATAGTTGTCATAGTAGTTAAAAAGTCTCAATTATTTTCTGACAGATCTGCCTGTGTAAAGGGAGCAATGCCTAGAAGTTTCTTCATTGGCCTTTGAATAGTACAGACCTTCCAGACAACCCATTAGGAAACCTTACTTAACTTTCTCACTTACCACTATTGAATAATATAAAATGAATCTGCACTCAGCTTCTGCCAAGACAATGCATAGAGGACTTCCAATGTTTCCTGGAAATCATTACTTTGTTTTGGTTTGCTTGGATTCAGACCCCTTGAGATGGCCCTTGAGTTTCAGGTTCACTTAAACTGTTGAGATGGGCCTGGTTTCCATCTGCAACCATAAAATTACTTTGAATTTCTCCAAACTCAGCCCATGCTGGCTGAAAACTCGCTAAGAGTTGGCTGGGGTTCACTGAGAGGTTTGCAGATCTGCTTGATTATTTAGCTGTTCAGAACCCCAATTTCCAAACTGCCAGGTGAGAATTTCACCTGGCTGGAAATTCTTTCATCTGGAGGCACTTCCTTGTTACTCAGGCTCAAGTTTAACGGTTTTTTTTTTTTTTTCTTTTTAAGTGTTAAGGTCTCTGAAAGGTGAATACATGCTTCCAAATTTCAAAATGTCTCTTGAATTTCCCCCCTATTAAATAGTAAAAGCCTTCCCTTATCAAACCCTTCTTGTATAGAACACGTGTCTGCGTTTCCTATTAGGGTCTCCTTTTTCATTGGGAGTTCCTAAGATGCAGTTTCCACTTGACCCTGATGCGAGTTAAATTTTAGCAAATGTGAGTGAACTTGAAAATGTTCTGATTTCAGAATCAACTAGAGACTAAACAGTGTGTGCAGGCAGTAGTGTGAGCACACACGTGTGCCAGCATGAAGGCATGGGTGCAGCTGCATGACTAAAGCTGGAAGAATGGAAAATGAAATACATCTTTTGAGTTATGGAGGGCCTAGGGGACAGTTTCTGTGAAGTGGTTTGTCACAGATGTAATAAGCAGAGTTCTAAAATTTGAGAAGACTTAAAACAATGTAAAATTCTGTCTTTTTAAATAAATTTTAGGGACAGTGACTAATTTCATTTTTTTCCTCCTCTATCCTCCACCAAGCATTGATAAATTTAGCCTAAACTCACATCCTTAAGAATGATTAACATCTAATTTGGACATATTGTTATCATTATTTTAAAACATATTCTTAACTTTTAATAACTTTTAAATTGCTACTGATCAGCTACTATCTATATCCAGAGCTATGCCAAAGGCTAAAATGAAAACTATAATTAGGACTTAAAGTTAGTGTGAAATGGTGATAGCTAACATTTTGAAAGACCATATTGGTGGGACTCTAGTAATATTCAGTTCTAACAGGAGCAAAAATCTAGTTTTATGTTGCCACTAAAAACTCTAATATAGGCATCATTGCTATAGATTTCACAATCCAATAATAACTATATGGAGAAAATGATAAAACAAGACAAAAAAACATAGAAAGCAAGGTGATGAACTAGATGAATAATAAATTATTTTATTTATTCCTCTTGGTACATAAAAAGCACTTAGGTCGTGATAAGTGAGCTAATAACATAAAACTAACATACATATTGTTAAAATGTAACTGTTTGTCCTGGTGAATACTCCAAATATAATTGAGACACTTTTTAAAAATGTCATAATTTTGTTAATTTTTATCTTCTCCATGGAATATAGAGGTATTACTCACAATGTGCATATTAGTTATGATAATTCAGATATAAAATTTAACTATCAAACTAGGGCACATTCTATGAAGCCATAGTCTTCAACTGTAGTTCTGATTCTACAGAAAAAGTATTTATTGTGTTCTGCTTGTTTTCATGTATTTGACCTCCCAATGAGCAGCTGGTGGAAGTATCAGTGACTATATTGCATGTCTTTGTCATACTTCAGAACAATCAACTGATCTTCTCAAGCACTTTGGAAATTAATAGGAGTTGTCTAGAATTTTCATTCTTGATCTGGACAGTAGTCATTGCTCTTTTGGGGTACCTGATGTTCTCCAAATAAATATAGACTTAAGGTCATTTGCCTCTTCCTGATTTAGCTACTTCTGGGTACATGCTACCCAGGGGGTCACAACCCACAATATTTGTTTGGTCCTTTAGCTTCATTTTTACTATTCCAGGAAAAAAAAATAAGATTCATACTTTTAAAAATCTATGTGTAAAATTTGGTGTTTCTGAATAAGCTTGTTTCATAGCAATACTTCTAGAACTTCTAAGAACAAATATAAACAAGATTTTTCTGAAACAAAAGTTTCAATTTAAATATTTTTATTAAGTTTAGGAAATTTGGTTTGCATATAAAAACTCAAAAGTCTCTAGTTTTGCCTGCCTTTTAATAAGTGTATACATTCACTTAGCTTTTTTTATTCATAAATATGTACTTCCTCATTCATAATTCAGTCAGCATTATGGGCTGAAATGTCTCCCCCCACCTCAAAATTCTTACATTGATGTCTTAATGCCCATTACTTCATAATGTGACTGCATTTGGAGATAGGTTCCTAACAGATGTAATTAAGTTAAAATGAGGTAATTAGCAGGTGCTCTATTTCAATACGGCTGGTGTCCCCATAATGAAATGAGGAAGTTTGGGCACAGATGCACTTAGAGGGAAGACACTGTGAGGAGACACAGGGAGAAGGTGGCTATTTATAAGCCAAAGAAAGAGGCCTGGGAAGATCTGTCCCTCAGAAGAATCAACCTTGCTGATACCTGGTCTAAGACTTCTGGGCTCCAGAACTACGAGAAAATAAATTTATGTTATTCAATTCACTTCTTCTGTAATACTTTGTATGGCAGCCCTAGCAAACAAGTACAATCAATTAAAATGCATTGAACACTCAACTACATGAAGGGTGAAATATTCTAAGTTGTAGAAGGAATGCAAAGAAGACTTCAAGAGACAAGGATACTGGACACTGGTATATAAACGTGAGACAATGAAGAAAGAAATAAGTTCATGGGAGTGGAAAGAAAGCAATGTTTGCAGAACATCTGCAGATGGCAGCTCTCTGCAAGTTGTTTGCCATGGGTCATCTGATGAAGAACACACCAGCTGGGAAGTGCAGAGGGTTCCAATTATATCTGTGAATATAGAATATCTCTTGGCTAGCACCTTAGAGAAGTACGGGAATTCTTGCTAAAATGTATATTCTGGTTACCTGAAGAGAAAAGAAAATCTAGAGTGAAGACGGAGGTGCTTATGCGTATTTGTCACCTGAGGCCTGTGCTTTCTGCATGGTAACCTCTTCCAAGTGGCTGGAAAGTCTAGGTGACCTTGAAGACTCCTGTTTCTTATGATATACAGGGTGTATTTCTGAGGTGCTTTCCTTTTTCAATAATTAAATGACAGCATTTTCCTTAGGCCACAAAGCAATTCTGCATTTACTGTTGTGTTTGCCCCCACAGATCATTTCAACAAAGTAGGCAGTTGAGGTCCTACATCAGCTACCTCGTGTAGATGTCCTCTTGACAGATGCATTCATAGTAGACGTATACTCGTCACATGTCTCTAACGCCTCTGACATTCTTAAGTTGTCTTTTTTGATCCCCTCACAGCCCTCTGAGAAAGTTATTATTCAGTGTCTTTTATAGGTAAGATCAAGATCAAGATCACATTATAAGTAAACAGCAGAACCGGGATTTGAACTTAGGACTTCATGAATTCCCAACCCCTACCCTGCCTGTATCCCCTTTAAGGCTAAAAAGTGGATTGAATTCTGACCATTTAAATGACTGTTAAGTTCTCATGATGATATTTCACTCTAAGAGGATTCTGATATAATCTCATAGGGCAGTTGGGCTCAACTTCATTGTGCAGAAGAATCACTAGAAGGACTTAGAAAAACACAGATGCCTGGTATCATGTCCCCAGAGATTTGGTTTCAGCTGGGGTGGGGTGAGGTCAATAATCAGAATTTTTCGAAGCTACCTAAAAATCCTAATAAACAACCAGTGTTGAGAACTACTGCCTTAGGAGGAGCTCTACGCTATCGGGGAAGGGGAGTAAAAGTGGGAAATGCATTCTATTAGAAGTTCAAAGAAAAGAAAATATAGTAATAGAAGTTTTGTAATTAGCTGAAGAGTTTCTACCGATTTAGTAGAAATATACAAGGGAGTAAAAGATAGAAATAAACATCAATTGGCTCATTTTTCTTATAAGTTTCGATTTATAAATATTACTAATTATTAGTTATTTTAAAACTGTATTTCTGTGCCACTTCCTGAAAAACTGGAGAAAACACTTACAGAATAAAAGCATATATATATATATATATGTGTGTGTGTGTGTGTGTGTGTGTGTATATACATACAGATGTGTGTATATATATGTATGTATTCCATGAATAGCTAAAATGCATGTCTTTGTTCATATAAATTTTACTTCTTTAGAAATAATTAAAACATCTTGCTGAGAATTCTTCATGGCCTGTTTTAAGGTCCTTCATCAAGCCGCAGTCCATCTACTGCCCAGCACTTTCTCATTGTCCTGATCCAGACTATTAATATAATGCTTCACAGAGAACTAAATGTTTTTTTTTTTTCTTCCTTTGGCTGAAAAATTGAAGTCATAGTTTCACTATTTGAAAAATCCAAAATTCAAGCTGAACATGGATTTTAGTTACTGCCATGTTTAAACATTTTTTGATAGAAAATGCTTTATTGCCACTGATTCAAAGCCACAAACATGCTTTGAATCTAACTCAATATATTTCTTATTTGTTTCTGATTTTCTTTTTTCCCCTTTTAATTATTATTAGAAGGTATAAATTTCCAGAAAAGGTTGGCCCTGACAAGGCTCCATTATTTGCACATGACAAGGTTTATCAAAAGCAGTTGGATTTTTCTAAGAAGCCTTTTATGTTTCCTCCATAAAATATAAATAAATGAAAAGGATTAGACGGAGGAAACGGAGTATAATTCATCACCAATGTGGAACATAGTCAACCGGTTGCAGATGGATAAACCGAAGAACTTAGGATACTGCTCTAGGCAAGAAAACCCTCTTGCCTGTGCCAATCACATGTCTTTAACTTTAGTAAAGAAACAGGGCCTGTTTTGTGGTTTGTGATGTCATCTTAATTTATTAGCCTCTTTTTGTTTTTTAGTATTTAGTATATACATCTAAAGCTGGTTTTGGCTCTTGAAAAATCTATCATATTCTAACATTGATTTGAAACTAGAGTAAAGTCTCCCCTCCCCCGACCTTCCTCGGTCTTTTTCTCTACATTTCCCCCCTCCCCACTCCTCTACTTCTCACCCACCCCCACCCCCGAAAAAAAGAGAAAAAGAAAACAATACAAAAACACAGAAAACATTGGACACTACAAAGACAATGGCTCTAAGCGGCATAAAATACCAGGTTTAACAGATTTTACATTTCAAAACCAATAATTACTAATTTTAAGAAAAATACTCACTCTTATGTGTATAAATGCTATTTCTCCCTCACCCCCAGCAAAATCAAATATTTTATCTTGCTTAATTTCAAACGTAATAAAATCACTTTGGCTTATACATCTGTCTCTCAGTCTGCCTGTAGAGCTCACCATGCAGCCTCATTCTTGGTGAAATAGAAATTCATGGCATAGTTTCTCCCTAAAATCTGTCTGAACTTTCAGAAATAGGAGACTTTTCAAGTCCCATATTCTTTCCCTGAACTTCCATTTCTATCTAATAATAATAGAGTGCTTTATAATATATAAATCACATTTTCTGTTTAAAAGTGACCCTCTTCATGACCTTTTTGTCTCTGCCTGTCAGCACTATTCTCCTAGAAATAATAAGCTCTAGCCAGGAACAAGGATGCAAAATTAGACTGATTCCAGGAACTGCCCTTATGAAGACTGGAATATAGCTCATTTTGAAGTTAAATAACTTAACAATTTTCCCCCAAAGTAGACATGAACCTGTGGCGTAGTGTCGTCTTAAAAAGAGAAGAATACTGATCGTTTTGAAAAGGAGAAAAGAATAAGTCAATAAGTTTGCAGTTTGAGAAAGCACTGTGAAAATGATAATCCAACTGCATTTTTATCATTTTCTGTTAAAACTGAACTGGAACTTCATTATTTTCTTTTAATTTTAGCCCACTTCTCAGAGGCATAGGAAATTAGAACTTTTGTCTGCTATTTTCTTAACCTGGAATTCTTTTGATCCCCAAATTCTTCAAATTTAAAATACTTTACTATAATAATTCATTTTAACAGGACACATTTTATAGTGAACTGGCACTTTTTCCTGTGTATTAACATTCAATTACAAAGCTTTAATGCAAACACCACAGGCACACAATTTTATAATTTTAACATTTTCCTAATGAAACAGTCTGGCTTAATGGCTGTCACAGTTACAGTTCTTTTTATTTAGAAAAAGAAAAGAAGACAAGATTGAACTCTTAGAAGCTAGCCCCAAATATTTGAAACTGTCTGATAATAAATGGAGTGACATTTCCCCACCCCCCTTTCAAGTAAATGATTTCATTTCAAGCAACTGGTTTAAATTTTATATGAATTTTATTTCAGAGCAAATTGTAATAAAAAAGCAGCTTCCATTAGGTGAATTCACATTTTAACCTATTGCACATTCAAGGTTGTCTTGTAACTGTGAGCTAATTGCTTTTACCTAAATACACAGATAGGGAGTCATGGGAGACCAAGAGTAAAGTGTTCCAGTATTTAAACAACTTCTCAGCTGCTGCAAAGCTTTAGCACACTTCTATCAACAGAGACAGAGAGGGAACAATGGCCCAAGATCACAGAATCCTAAGATGACACAAATGCTAGAGATCATCCACAGGAGCATCCCCAGTGTGTTCCCAGGGATATGGATAGATCTACCACAGTTAGGAGGAGCCTGGGTCAAGAAGCTGGGGAAAGCGAGTATGCTGTACCTCCTCTTGGACAGTCACATTGCACAGGAACACCTTACGGACACTGAGAGATCCCAAATGAAAGCAGCCCATGTATTTACCTGGGTTGACTGCAATGCTTCCTCCTCTTAACTAAACACAAAAAGCTTGGTGCATCGTGAACCTTCCCGTCTTTTCCTTGTACTGACAATTACTTGGCTAGGAACAGTATTGTGTGGGACATTAATGTAACACTCATCATTTTGAGAATAATAAAACAAGGCTCAGGGAAATAAAATATTATTCCCAAGAGCTCATAGGGAGCAACTCCAGAGCTCTGGCCTCTAACTCACATGTGCTTGCTGGGCACCTTCAAACAAAGGGACTCACTTACATACTATCTGTACATAATTGAGCTCATTGCATGGGACTTACCCATACCCTTGTTTTGACTGTCGGAGATTTCCTCATGACAGGCATTCTATCTGGGTACCCATGAGCTATTGGCCACATAAATGATCATGGAATGGTCGAAACCTGAGCTTTTCAATACATCCTATCCAGTCACACACACAGACACATGGCTATATTCACCGGTAAGATGAGTGTAATAGAAGATAAAAGACCCAAACTCATATGCTTAGCCCCTGCCTTTAATAACTATTATCCTAACATCTGGTTCACTGCCTGAGTTCCCCTGGGTATTTTCAAGTGGACCTGGCATCTCATTTTCTTTCCCTGGTGGTTAGGAAGGTTTGGGAAGCACAAACTGTGGGTAAGGTTCTTTCTTCTTCTCTTCCTCACATCTGTGTATAACTGATTTCTCTCAAATAATAGTGAGTAAGCTCACAAGTCAACCTCATTGCTCAAAGTGTTGTAGAGTACCGAGATCTGGAGATACTAACCACTCTGGCATGGGATTTTCCTGTGAGCTAAAGTTCAAAAGGAACCATTGATGGATTAGAAGGACCCTTAATGGTGAGCAGAGAGAAGCTGCCAACAATTGTTGGGCCATGATACGCATCACTGTCCTGACTGCCCCTATCAGCAACTTTCATCTGAGTCCTTTGAATGTCCACGAGAGGCCAGGTGGGAGAGAGCCAGGATCTGCAGAATTGTCAGGGCTGAGTTTAAACGGAGGGTGAGCTGGCAGGTGGCAGTTGAATTATTGAGCTGTACTCCCTTGTTTGTGTCAGCAGCAAGCTATTCTTCTTTGTCTCTGTCTCAGAGACAAACTGCAGGCCCCAGGGCTATTAAAAACAGTGCCGTCGGGCCATAAAGAACTCTGTGGAGGGGAGAGGCATGGTGCTTCTTTTCCGTATGGAAGTGATTGTTGATCAAATCACCATGCTTAAACACCAAGGCAAAACACCACAGATGCAGAAAACTTCTATAAATTCTTAATCATTGGTGGTACTGTTTCTCTTCAACAGCAGCTCCACACTTCTGCAGGATGTGATCTTTTTCTTTATTATTTTCCCTTTAAGTCAAAACTCTTGTGAGTGCTTCTCAATGTGTAATTTGAATACTAACCACCTGGGGCTCTTGTTAAGAAGCCTCTTCTAGTCATTCAAGGGGCCTGAGCGGAGGCCTAGTATTAGCCTTTCTAACAAGCTCCCAGCTGGTAGTGATGCTACTGGTGGACCACCACATGTGGAACTGCGTTGCCACCATGGTTAGGGTTACACACTTGTAAGCCAACCATTCAGCAGCAGCTTGAATTCCCAGGTGGTTGTTTCCAGTTAGAATTATAAGCAGGGAAGGTCACTCTTCTACAGCAAGAAGAATCTTATCGACGATAATTGAGTGAAACGAGAACATTTGAGTTCAATCGCTTCCTTTCATTTATCATCCTAGCTCATGAGCGTCTAAATTTTACCCCTGAAAATGAATGATAAAAAGAACACCATCACTGGCCGGCGTTAAGGGCCATGAGCTGATCTTGTTCTCTCCTCTAGAAACTAATACGGATATTATAACCCAAGAGCAGCTCAACTCTATTTTTTTTGTCAACTTTACGTTTATCAGACAGGGCCAAGATCAGAAGGGACTTTAGGTCAACATTTCAATGAGTTTTGTATAGTTTTGAAATGTGAACCATTTTTATTCACTTGAGGCAATATAAAGGTTAAGCCCTGCATTTGAAAAGTACAGTTGAGTCAGTATTCCTTATTCTAGCCAGTCATCCTGTAAATATATTCCAAGGGGCTCACTCAATCTCTTCATTTTGAACAACTAAACACAGTTTTCAGAATTCCAATAGTTCATATGGATGATTAAGCCACTGAATTAGCCTGACTTTTTTAAATGTTTGTAACAAAGAATAGAAATGGTGATGGAAGGTCCCAGAACTTCTAAAAATTAGTGATAAATATGGCCTTAGTCATTGACAAGAAATAGCATAAAACCCAAGGCCTTCTTCATATGCGCCAATGCCAAATAAATGACCCAAACCTGAGATAGCTTTTAAGACCTGCTTTCATGAAGTTTCTGATTATCTTAGGTGGGATCCATTTTTACTTCCCAGTCATAAAGTATTATTTCTAAGTGGGGTTGGTATGACCATTGCTGCCTCTTTCACTAGATTGTAAACTGCTTTGGGCTGTAAATTCATCCTCTTCACCCAGGCATCTCTCAGAGAACCTAGCACAAAATCTTACACAAAGAAAGGGCCTCAGTATGGTGACTGGCAGACGGAAAGGGACATGGGGGGAGGTAGAAGAGAGTAAAAGGGGGATAAATTGTGATGGAAGGAGATTTGACTTGGGGCAGTGAACACACAATACAATATATAGATGATGTATTATAGAATTTTACACCTGAAACGTATATAATTTTATTAACCAATGCCACGCCAATAAATTTAATAAAAAAGGGGAAAAAAAAAGAGAGCCTCAGAATCTTTATTAAATCGAAGCGTACCCCAAAAGCTATTTTAAATGTAATCTTTCTGATTTGTTATAGGGAGAAATGACTTTGAGTTCAACTAAATATAAAGCACAATAAATCTAAAACGATATTCCTTACATAAAATTCTATTTCTTCTCTATTTTGGAAAGATCTTGGGGAAATTTTTAGTCAGGAAAAACACTCTTAAGCTGACCCAATGTGATTGAGAAATCATTAAGGAGGAGAACAGTGGAAATGGAGAACGAAGCTCTCCCCAGGAAAGGGGAATAGCAGAATTATGTTTACAACTTACCTGGGTCCCTTGAATTCTTAAAACTAGACCCATGAAGTTTGCAAAAGCTACACTGACAACACCTTCTACTATGCAATTAGGAACTACAATGGCTTTACCTTTTATTATCACTAGCATCTTTATTAAAATATTAGATATAGTTATATACTATGAAAAGGAGAATAGTGATCCAAATATAAAATTCTTACCATTGTCAATGTGAACTTTGTTTTAAAAATTAAACTTTGCTCAAATGCAAAAGTTTCATGGTCAGTATTGGGTTCCAACAGAGTAGAGTTTGTTTATTTTAATGGAAATGTAATATTAATCATGTGAGACTATTTTAAACATAAATGACTGTCTGAGTCCTCACCCTGTCTTCTCTATTCTACTCTGCTGCCATAAACAACAAATTCCCAAATGTCCCCCTAACTTTGATTACATTCTTGAGTCCCTTCCCTTCTCTCTACTTCCTCCTCCCTTGGACTACACTTCCATAATCTCCTTTATATTTCAGGAAAGACCTCTTGATAGGACACAAAATCTGTAAGAGATTAGTTTACAATGAAACCTTCCTAGGATTCCTATTGTAGAAACATAAATCATAATGATATTTAAGAGATATTTTGGTAAAGGTGATAATTAACAGGGTGAGAAGCACCAAATGCTATCAATTAACTTTATTATTTTGAGCATTTAAAAATACATTGTGATTGTGTGTTGGTATTTGAAGAGCACTGCTTGGAAATGGGGCTGATGTTTGTTGGTAGATTCATTGCAGTTTCTCAGAACACACATAGATCAACAGAATCCAACAGTTCAGATAATGTGCTGCTTGTCTGTTTATGCTGGGTTCCAGTTCTTCATTCTTCATGTGTCTGGGGACCAGTGTATACAGTTGGTTCATCTTCTTTCTTCCCTAATTCTACTTCTGGCTTAATGAAGGGTCATTCTGCTCTATACATACAGACTGGGTCAAAAGGAGGTTTAAAGTTGTTCATATGGAAAATCGTCGTCGTCGTCGGCAGCCGTCCGTCTCGAGAGACGATGGTGTAGCTTCTTAAGAGTCTATCTGCACCGCCGAGAATGGCTGTGCAGTCCAACTCGGGAGTGACACGGTATCTGTCTCCTCCCGTGTTGAATCGACATCTTGTGATGACGCTGGAGTGTCCTCTCCAGTGAAGCTGAAGCTACAGAGCCTGGGCAGGGTGATATGGAGGGTCTGCTGTTGCCCATGCAGCAGACCCCCCCTCTCTTCGCAGCTGAGGGATCCAAGGGAAAGACGGAGTCAATACAGCTTGGCTTCAGGTGCGCCGCAGGAGTTGCCGGTGTTGACTACAACGTCAAACCGCCTTAGGGACTCCGGCTCCGGATTTTCTGTCGGGGTTTACTCCCTTAGCCTTTCCCCTGAAGAGGTATGCCGCAAGGCAGCGGAGGTTTTTTGGAGTCAGAGTTTTCCTTCTCTGATATGGAAAATAATACAATAATTAATGAATAATAATATAAGAATAAACTCTGTCTCACATCATCGCAACTGTAAACCTACTTGTGTCTCATCCTGTATAATTTCTTGAAGTCACTACTAAAAGGGAACATTTGCCTTAATATAATTTTGTTAGTCTTTGAAATAAGAACACACGTGTTTTGAACTCTTCTCATAATTTTTTTTCATTTCGGGGGTGTTTAACATGACTAGAGAAGCAAAGCTGTATGGACACTTCAAGTGTCCTAAACGAACATGTCTTTAAATAATCCTCAGGTTAGATATCCATAAGGAAACTTACTTCTGGGGAAGATATGACCTCAGAGCTATAAACTCTTACCTTCTAAGGGTGTAAAACAAATTATAAAAGACTAAGCCTAAATTCTCAAGGTGTTAAAACAAGTTTATGTCCTAAGAATTGATTTTATTTCTGTTCTGGGTCATTAATGTAGCCTCGTTACACCTACTGAGATAGTTCCTCAGTAAGAACTGCTTAATGACATCATCATTAACTTGGTTTTCATTTAATCTTTTCAATATGTTAGTTTTTGTAGGGTAAAGGTTATATTTAAGAGACTTCTTGGTATCAGAATCCACTGATGTTCTTTTTTGAACAAATCTTGTGGTAGATTTTTTTTTTTTTTTTTTTTTACAATGAAAGAACTGAGTTACTCTTTTTACTTTACCTTTTCCCTCTCAGTCTGGAGAGCATAAACAGCTGTCATTTATACAAATTTGTGATATTGAAGTTTATGAAACATGCCTTATAAATAAACTTATTGAAAAGTCTTTGAGAGGCAATAAAGTTTTGCTCTGATTCTTGAGTCAAAACCAAGACCAGGGTGATTTACAACCAACCTCAGTTGAAAGGCAACTGTAGTTTTGTTGGTTCTCTGGCTTAAGAATTCTGTAAAGCCCATATTCATATTCAGAGTTGAACGACAAAGCTTGTTAAGATCCTTACATGTACAAGTTGTGCTGAATAACTTATTTAAGCCACTGCCATATTTATTGCACCACCGAAAACCTGGCATTTGTAAATATTTCTTATTTTTATGGGGTGATTATAGGGTGCTATGCCTTACACAAAATTCTCTTACAAGATTTTTCTATTCATTGGCTAATACGTAAAGTATTTGGCATCCTTAGTTTTCTTTTAGAATTCGAAAGATCAAAAATAAAATAAAAATAAAAAAGGAACACAAGGACATTCCCAAACTAATAATATAATCAAAATGAAAGTTGCTGAGCTCTGTTGCTATCCAAGTTGATGAAATTCTCTGAAAATGGGTAGGATTGCTAGTCTCTCTCAGTTGAGGAAGCACATTCACCAGTTTGAACTGGCCCAAGTTAAAATTCAGTCAAAACATAAAGGATTACATACTAACCCCCATGAACCACTGCCTGGGACTTCAATAACAACCAATACAACCTAAGCCTCGACTCCATCTCAGAGACAAAATTTTGAAGACCATGGTCTTTACACTGAAGGAGGAGACCTACATAACCAGCATTTATAAAGTATTTGGCAATTTAAAGTGTTTTATGATATGAGACAAGAATGGATGGCTTAAAAATAAATCTCTAACATCGCATTTCTTTCGTAAAAGCATTTTTCTGAGTATTTCTTCAAAATATCATGTTCCTTTGGAGAGAACAGTCATCAAATGCACTTTTTAAGAGTTTTTATATTTCAAAATTATGTATTTATTTTTCATTTGTTTGATTGCCTATTGCACATGTGCGGATAGAGGAACACAGGCTGACCATGACCAGGGAGGGAAGAAGCTGAGGAAATCTTTCTCTCTTCTCCTGTTCTCTGTTGTTCCTGCTGTGCTTTCTGATCAACAGAACCAACTAGAAGCAGTCTAGGGATATTAGTTTCCCAAGGTCCAGAGCGGAGTGGAGAAGAGTGAAGAATGCATATGGAGAGCAAACAGTATGCAGTATAGTTTGACGAAAGATAATAATTTCTACCCAAAATAAGGAAATCCATAGAGAAACAAGGCAGACTAGTAGCTGCCAGAGGCCGAGGGCAGGGGGCACTGGGCAATGATTGCCGAATGGGATTTCCTTTTGGGGGTAATACAAAAGTTTTGGAACTGGATAGAAATTTCAGTGGTATTGAAATGATTAAAATGGTAAATTCTATGGGTTTTACCAACAGCTAAAAAAGTAATAATTCCCACAGGATAATTTGAAATACAAAGAGGTTAGTCCCTCCACCTCAGACGTAAGAGACAATTACATGTGGCATTTGTTTTGGAAATAAAAAATCATGATCATCTGTTTTAAGTGGGAGAAGTAGATCCAACTTAATAAAGTACCAATGAAATGGATATGAGCACAAGAGAAATCATGTTGACCTGGTTAAAAACATTTGCAAATTTGTGCACCTTTACAGAAAGTTCGTGTGTTCCTTTCAACCTTAAGAATTTAGTTTAAAAAGATAGCTGCTCTTCATAATCTACCTTCTCTACAATTTTCATTGGTGGTAAACTAATCATTTCACTGATGTGTTCTTAGAAGCTTTAGAATTCAGTAGCTTGCTTTACTCTGGGAATAGAGAGATTAAAAATAGTTGGGGATTAAGCTCCAATGTATAGGAACTCAATTGTGGTTTAAAACAACTAAATAAAAGTACCTAAGTATAAGACTTTTTATGGCTCACATGAGGGAACGATTCAAAACCACTGTTTTCTCTAACAAGGAATTCCTTCAGTGTATTTTGGAAACAATTCTATAAATGTCAGTATGTTTTATGCTAATTCTTCATATACAATGCATTAATTTTATAGGGACTTAAATCACTAGGTTTTATTATTCTTTTTACATTGTGTGTTTCTTTGAGAAGAAACATGACTCCTTGATTTATCTTTATACAATGCCTTAATTGTTGAATGGTATAGGGTTTTCAATAATGGGTCAGGTTCCTTCAGAATCTAGTTTGCTGATAATTTTTGTGTAAGTGCCAAAAGTCAGACCCCCATCTGAGTATGTGTGCCTTAATTAGATTAATAGTGTTTTCCTGATTGGGGGATAGTTTTAAATGGTTTTAAGGTCCCTTCCTTTGCTAACACTTTTATGTTTATTTATTTATTTATTTATATTATTATTATTATTTTAAATTTTATTTTTTGGTTTTTCAGTTACAGTTGTCCCATTTTCCCCCCGTTGCTCCCCCCTCCCAGTCCATCCCTTCTCCCACAATCATATCCCTCCCCGTTGTCCATGTTCATGAGTCATTCATACACGTTCCTTGACTAATCCCTTCCCTTACTATCCCCCTTCTCTCCCTCCCCCTTCCCCCCTACTGACTACTATTCTAGTCTTTGCCTATTTAGTTCGTTTCTTTGTGTTGCTCTTTAGTTTCCTGTATTGGGTGATATCATAAGGTATTTTTCTTTCTTTGCCTGGCTTATTTCACTAAGCATAATTCTCTCTAGTTCCATCCATGTTGTCGCAAATGGCAGGAGTTCCTTCTTTCTTTCTGCTGCATAGTATTCCATTGTGTAAACGTACCACAGTTTTGATCCACTCATCTACAAATGGGCACTTAGGCTGTTTCCAGAACTTAGTTATTGTAAACATTGCTGCTATGAACATAGGGGTGCATAGGTTTTTTTGAATTAGGGTTTTAGGATTTTTCGGGTATAATCCTAGCAGTGGAATCACTGGTTCAAAAGGCAGTTCCAATTTTAGTTTTTTGAGGATTCCATACTGTTTTCCACAGGGGCTGCACCTGTCTGCATTCCCACCAACAGTGCAGTAGGGTTCCCGTTTCTCCGCATCCTCGCCAGCACTTGTTGTTTGTTGATTTGTTGATGATGGCCATTCTGACTGGTGTAAAATGGTATCCCACTGTGGTTTTTACTTGCATCTCTCTGATGGCTAGTGAGGTTGAGTATTTTTTCATGTGCCTATGGACCTTCTGTATGTCCTCTTCGGAGAAGTGTTTGTTCAGGTCCTTTGCCCATTTTTAAATTGGGTTGTTTGTTTTCTTGATGAATTATTATAACACTCTTATGGGCAAGGCAAGTGTTTTCCTTGTTTTTTGTGTAAGTAACTAAGGCTTAGAGATATTATGGAACTCGCTCAAGACCAAACCAGGTTTTAAGGCTAATTCTTCTGATTCGAAAAAAACAAAATACCACATCATCAAATCTAAAATTGTATCCCATCCAAATGAATAAACTTGCTTTGCCTCTATTCCAGGGGAGATGAGGCTATCATATCAAAAAGTTTCCTTTTATGCTCTAGACTCTGGATCAAAAGATTAGTTTTATTTAATTTATTGCATTAAATTAAAGAAGACTAATAATTGTGGATTTAGTTTTGTCAGCCTGTCTTTTTCTGATGAATAAAGATTGACTTCAGCTAATTTTAAAAGTTACTATCTCTTAACAGTATTTATATTAACATGATTTATTGTTTGTTAATTATTACAAAAAATTAGTGTCTTCTCTCTGACTATTGTATTTTTTCTTTTTACAAAATGTACATTTTGTTTTCACTTAAAAATATATTGTGAATGTTTTCTTTTGACAATACAGAGTCTACTGATGTATTTTATGAACATATATGTTTTATATATTTCCATTTAAGAAATGTGCTGTAATTTCCTTAACCAATTTATTCTTGTTGGTCCTTTCAGTTATTTTTTTTTCAGAGGACTAAATTATTTATTAAAATCTTTTTATAGTTTAGGTAGCTTCCTTAGGCTACACCCTACAAAGAAAATTACTGGTAAAAAAGTTTGTACATTTTTAAGACTTTTAAAAAATTTTTGCCAAGTTCTTCCCTGAAGTGCTATGAAATTTACACTCTAATTCCCAATCTCTTTGCCAATTTAAGAGTTGAAAACTGTTGCAGTTTATTAGCATATTTTTGAGTGACCAGGAAAATAAACATTTTCCCTGTATTTACACTTTTCTTGGTTTTGTATATACTTATTAAATTTGTATACACAAATTTATTTTCATTTTCTATGTGAATAGATTTGGTTTTATGTTTAGAAAGGTCCTCTGTATTTTAGTATTATATAAATATTAATCCACATTTTCTTTTAGTTGTATGATTTTATTTTAATATACATATATTTTTCATGTAGCTGGAACACATCTTGGTGTAGAATATAAAACAAAACTAAAAGAATACATGTATCCCATATTGTCTAGGGAAATTTAACTATGTACTTGTAGTAGTTGAAATTATATCTATATGAGACATATGAACCATACTTTATGACAACAATGGATCAAAAAGCTAACTAAAAAAGCCACAAATAAAACAGAAACTCTGGTGAATATTTGCCTAACATTGGTTCAAGCAAGGACTTTATAAACATAACAGCAATAAAAGAGCTCATAGAGAAAAAGTGAATTTGTTTGATTACAAAATCTTTTAGTAAGTGTATACCAAGAAAAGGGGAGGGAAATACAGAAATAAAGAAAAGTAAATAAATAAGCTGGAAACACAATCAGAAAATATTTGCAAAATATATAACAGAGAAAATGTTGCTATCTTGTAATAGAATGCACTCATAGAAATGATTTTAAAAATACTGACTAAATGGAGAAATTAGCAAATTAGAATGTCAACTGTAATTCTTTCTGGATCATGGCCAATTTTATTTGCAACATTTCTATATTTTCCAGCTATTATCTGTTAGCATGTATTGTTTCGATATTCTGAAAAATAAACTTTGGAATAAGCATTTTTAAGAGAGAGTAGAAATATAAATTAGTATATACATAGGAAACCACAGAAACAAGATTTATTAGACAAGGTACTTATAGAGATAAGATTAGTTCACCTACACTAACTAGAGAAGCATGAATCGTGTATTAAGTCTACCAAGTATGGTTTTAAAATATCCATTAATAAAATTTGTTCTGCAGGAAAAATATGGCAAATTTACAAAAAAAAAAGAAATGACATTCAAATTGATGTCATTCCCATCTTTGTTCCTCTCTCTCTCTCTCTCTCTCTCACACACACACACATACACACACACACAAACACACACACACACACACACACACACTCACACTCAGTTGTTGTTGGCAGCCGTCCGTCTCGAGAGATGATGGTGTAGCTTCTTAAGAGTCTATCTGCACCGCCGAGAATGGTTGTGCAGTCCAACTTGGGAGTGACACGGTACCTGTCTCCTCCCGTGTTGAATCGACATCTTGCGATGACGCTGGAGTGTCCTCTCCAGTGAAGCTGAAGCTACAGAGCCTGGGCAGGGTGATATGGAGGGTCTGCTGTTGCCCATGCAGCAGACCCCCCCTCTCTTCGCAGCTGAAGGGCCCAAGGGAAAGACGGAGTCAATACAGCTTGGCTTCAGGTGCGCCGCAGGAGTTGCCGGTGTTGACTACAACGTCAAACCGCCTTAGGGACTCCGGCTCCGGATTTTCTGTCGGGGTTTACTCCCTTAGCCTTTCCCCTGAAGAGGTATGCCGCAAGGCAGCGGAGGTTTTTTGGAGTCAGAGTTTTCCTTCTCTGATGTGCCCTGACTGGAAGATCGAACCAGCGACACTTAGCTCGCAGGCCGACGCTCAATCCACTGAGCCAAACCAGCCAGGACACACACACTACCATGTTCTAATAGAGTATTGGTTGGCTTCCTAAAGCAATTTAATGGAGCTGGAAGGCCTCAAGCTGAACGATGACAGAAAGACATGTATATATCTCATCCGGGTGTCCTAAAAAGCCTAAAAATGTGGTTAGGCAATAATCAGTACTTTCCCATTTTGCAGATGTGGATTCAGCCTCAGCACCTTCACCTAGAGGTGTTTTGACAAACCAGTCCAGAGACCACCAATTAATTTACAATTTTAAGATGGGGCCCAGGTAATTGATGTCTTAAAGGTGTCTCAGATGATTCAAATGCATAGTCAGGGTCTTTTTTAAAAAGAAAAATTTTGAAACAAAATTTTCTGACTTGAACTCCTATGTTAATTTTTTTACTGCACCTGCCAACAAGAGTTATGTTATATAAATATACAAGTATTAAAGGATACAGTTTTTTTTTTTAGGTGGCTGAAATTTGGAATATTTAGAATATTTTCTCATGTCTATAATGGTACAGATTTAAGAGCTTATGTTTCTTGTTATCACAAATATTCTTAGGAAAATGTCAATTTATCTATTGAATGGCTAATAAATACATGTCTGTACTTTATGCATCAATTATAAAAAATGATAAAATAATTTTTCTTTGTAGCCTTTCTATTCAATTTTAATAATCAAAAAATGGACAAATTTGTGGTTTAAAAGAAATAAAAGTCTTTTCCAAAGTTAGTTTAAGTATGTCACTTTAGTATACTTTGTGTATTGTACCCTCATTTTGAAGACATTTATTATTTTAAAGAAAACATATTTGATAGATTGTTTAGTATCTTTCCTTAGGGTTAAATGTTAAAAACTGTCGTTTGTTATCAGATGTTAATTTTTTTAAGTATATTAATGAGTTAATGACCATGTTTAATAATTAATATATTAAATTATACAAACAACTTTCTTCTGTATGTATTTATTGGGCAAGTAATAGTAATGTTCACATTATTTTAACAGGTGTTGCTTGGCTAAATTCATGAAACCCATTTTCAAGACATATGGAAGCTTTTTCTGGAAGAGTTGATGTTGGGCAATGATGCTTCTTTCCTTAAATGTTCTGTAGTGCCAATCAATTAGTCTTGTAGTGTAGGACCATCAAACTGATTATAGATGCTTGGAAGATATTGATTTAATCAGCAAAATATTAAAGATATAACCGATATCTTTGTTTAAGTTGTTGAAAATACTTAAGATAAACTTGTACCTGGAAGTGAAGTTTATATTATGAAATAAAAAGATAATTTAAAATAAAATACATAACAAATATCAACTGAAACTGTAGTCTCAGTTCGAAAGTTTAACAATACTAAATTTATACAGTATCAAAGATATTATCTTCTTTTTTCTATTAAAAAGATAATCTCATATCTAAAGTTCACAATGATTCACTATGATATTAACAAATGGAGAAAGGATTCCTATCAAAAGGAGGCAATTTCAATGAACAAAAAGTAGTTGGGTTCTAAGATTAGCAAGGATTAAATTCAAATCTGGATCAGACATTTGATAGATGAGTAAACTTTAAGCAAGTCCCTTAAAGGCTCTTGATTTTACATCCTTCGTTGGCAAATGGAGAAAAAAATATCTACCTTGTACATTTTTTATGAATTACAAGAGAAGACAAAAATAGAGTAACTGACATGGGGCTCAAAACCTATAGTTTTTTTTTCCTTTGATGTCACAAAATCCTGCATATTTTAGGTTGAACCTGATTACAGTACCATATCACCTTGCATTATATGTGATTCTTTTCCCATTATTTTATAAACATGTGAGATCAGGGGACACATTTTAATATGTCTTTTAGTGTATAATAAACCATATTGAGCAAATAAAGAGATGAATATATTTATTCAATAGTTGTATAGTTATTAAAAATATTCTCTTTTTATGGTTTTATTAAGGACAATGCAGTGGAACTAGTTCTTAAATTATAGTGAAACCTAGAGTTTATAAGGGAACAATAACACAAATTTTGACTTCAGACAAAGACACAGTTCTTCATCTCTACAGTCTTAGATTTTTAGCTTTGGATTGTGAATGTCTTTGATCCGGTTAACCTTGACTCGGCTGTAGGAGACACAGGGTTTAATTGCTGCTCCCAGGGGAAAGGAGCCATGCTGTTGTGACAGATCGCAATGTTAGCCCAGTTTCTGTCCCTTGCCCCTTCCCCATTCCCTGTGCCACGCACCTTTGCAGTGCCTTCTTGCAGTGGATGGGGCTATATGCCACTCTTTAGCACCAGGGCCAACCACATGATTTGCTTTGGCCAATGGGATGGTAACAGGGTGTACTTATATTCACGCTTATTCTTTTATCCTTCTGACATTGCCGTGGCAACCTTCCAGGGCTAAGTTGTTGAAGAATGAGAGATGGGTGGGGCAAAGGTAGGTTTTCAGTTGTGAGTACATGAAAGAGAATTTTTTCTTGTGTTGTTATTTAATAATTATGGTGTTACTTATTCATATTACAACTGTAAGCCTACTTTTGCCCACCCCCGCCCCCGTATATGGAGCAGAGTAGCCCCCATTGTCTGAATTGAAAATCAGTTGACACCCAGACATCTGAGAAAGCCCAGCTATATCAGCAGCACGGCCACCTACCCAACCTTCAGCTTTCCCCAGAAATGTGAACACAAACTTATTGTTGTGTACCATCGATCTTTTATGACTGGCTTTTATTATATGGCATTATTGTGGCAATAGATAACTGTGACAGCTATCCTTAGAAATAATGTTTGCAAAATGTTTAAAATGGTGGTGTTGTGAGCTGAACAAACATGCCAGCTGTGTGTGTGTGTTTTTTACAGAAGCTTATGAAGTAAGTATAGTAATGTTAGATTTTAACTTATAGTTGTTTCAATAGAGATATTGAAAGGTGACACCTGGCAAGAACATCCATTGGATGGTCAAAGTTAAATCATCTACACCTGGAATCAGAGCAAGATGCTCCCAGTGCCCAAATAATCTCACAGTAGTAAGATAAGCCTTTGTATGAGAACTAAATACATATTTTCAAAGGATTAAATCACATAGAGTTAAGTTTTTGGTCATTAAACTCTGGAACAGATATTGATGCCCAAGGCATTTTTCTTTCACGTGGCTTTTGTAGAATTAGTCATATTTTCTAAAAATAGTAAGCTATCAATTCATAAATGTTCACCTTCTCTCATTACTTTAAATTCCCCACAAACTCCAAGTCCTGACCACTTGCCTGGACTCCAGACAAATATATTTGATTGCCTGCTAGACATTTCCAACTGGAGGTCTGTCAGGCACCTCCTACTCAACATATCCAAAGAGAAATCCCCTATTTTTCACTGCAAACTGACATTTGGATTTCCTGCCTCCCTGAATGTCTCCACCTATCACAACGCCAAGACTTGAGAGTCATCTTTCATCCTTTTTTTTTCTGTCTGCTTCCTTATAACTTCCAAACCTTATAATGACTAAGGTGGTCCACACATTTACAGAATCTATTTATCACAATTTGCTTGGCCAGCAGGAGCCCTGCTATTTGTAGTTTAGTAATCCATATTGATCACTAAAATATCAAAGCCATTCATTTTTCACAATAATCTGGTTGGAATTATAACATAGCCCTGGAGTAGAAAAATGTGCCTATTTTTAATCAATAATGTCAAAGCATTATTTGTTTTAATGTGTCTGCCTCCATGTAGGGTTTTGAGAACAGCCTTGAAGAGAACCCCAAGAACGTGGGATTTCCTACCTTCTCTGTTCAACAACTAGTCAGTCCTTTCAAAAAAGCTTTTTTTTTTTTTTTTTTTTTTTTTTTAGTACAAGGGTTAAAGGGGAAAGGGAGTGTGTGAAAAGTTAAAAGGCACTACAGTTCTCTGGCATGAGACTTTTGAAGAAATTGATAATGCCTAAATGTTCCATGCTTTTCAGTGGCCTGGTGCCTGAACTTAAACAGAACTTCAATAGAAGTTATAAAGAAAAAATAAATAGAATGGAATCTAAGGAGCTCAGCAATTATGTAGAAATGTTTATCTAAGGGGAAAAAACTAAACATCAATTTTTAAATCCCTTTTATTATAAAATATAAAGGGACTGAAAGTTTATCTCTAGATTGCATTGGGCAAATGAAAGGCATATGTGTTGAATACACACTGATTTTTCTCGAATAATGAATCTGCCATGTGGTTTATTCAACTCTGCTCTTGGTGTGAAATCCTGAGTGCACAACATGGATAGCCTTAAAGAATCGAGGAAGCAGCACATATGAAGGTCTTGACAGTGATATACCTTCTTCAAAACAGGTGCTTCTCTGCAGATGCGAAAAACTTGAAGCAACTAATGGAAGTAACGTGTTTAAGTATTTCACTTTGGGTTTATAATTAACATCAAGTATTCAAACAGGAACCTTCTAATCTATTGTAACTGGTGTGTGTGTGTGTGTGTGTGTGTGTGTGTGTGTGTGTGTTGCGGTGTTACATAGTGAATGTCATGTTCATCATTGGGATGTGGAGAGAAGAATTCGATTTGAGTCTGAACACCAATCAAGAAAAGTTTGTACACATCCACCCATGTTGTGTTATCATAGACAAAACTCAGAGGATTCAGTATGGAAATAGTCAAAGCCTTACAGGGTCACAAATACTATAAAAGAAGCGATTTGAAGCAGCAGGTACTTGTGCAGTAGATACTACAAGAAGTAAACTTTAGATCCCTTTTCTAAAGCACAATGTGCACTCACAAAAGTATTGATAATTTTCTCAATGTAATATTGGTCCTGATCAAAATGAGAAAAATCTCCAAGTACAATATCAGAATAGTGTGAGAGCGCCAGGAGTACATTCAGCCAGCTCGGATAACACAGGGAGACCAGAAATGCAGGCAAGGTCTGTGTAAAGAGATCTCTAGGGAGATCTTAAACAAGTCATCAGTGACACAATGAAAAATACACATCAAAACACCACTGTTACAATGAATATACTGTAATGAATACAGTTGTGAGTAACTAGAAAGGGCCTCACAAAATTATGAGGATTAAGTGTTAATATTAAATATTGAATATATAAATAACTTAGTATAGCACTTGGTACATAATTAGTGTTCAGCTAATGGTAAATATTAAATATACAGTTTTTTATTTCAACATGGAAAATCAATTATTCTTGAAAGACCCTTTGGCGGCTTAATAAAATCTTGAGTTTAATATGAGTTTTTTGGGGGTAAATTAAAGTGACATACATGAGTTACCTTTTGCTGCATAACAAATTATCCTAAAACTTTAGTGATTTAAAACAATATTTATTATCTCTTAGTTTCTGTGGGTCAGTATTCTGAACAACAGCTTAACTGGGGCCCCTGACTCAGGGTCTTTCATAAGACTATAATCAAGGTGTCGGTATGGACTGTAGGCATCTTGTCTTAGTTTTGGCTCTTATGACAAACTACCATAGACTGAGAGGCTGATAAACAACAAAAATTTATTTCTCACAGTCTGGGAGGCTGAAACAGGCAACTAATTTCTCATTGTATCCTCACATGGCAGAAAAAGTGAGACAGTCTCTGGGGTCTACCTATGAGGGCACTGATCCCATTCAGGAGGATTCTACCCTCATGACTTCACTACATCCCAAAGCCTTATCTCCTACTAGTGTAACGTCAGGGATGAAGATTTCAACATACAGATTGTAGGGAAATACAAACATTTAGTCCATAACACAGCTCAGGGCCCAGCTGGGGAAAAACCCACATCTGGGCTCACTCACACAGCTGTTGGCAGGATTCAACACATTGCTGGGTGGTAGGACAAAGCAATGCAGTTTCACCCTGGTTGTTGGTCAGAAGCTGCCCTCTGTTCCTTGTCACTCGGGCTTCTCCATAGGGTGCTCACAGCCTGACAGCTCACTTCATCAAAGCAAGCAAGCAAACAAGGAAGCAAGCAAGCAATGACTACCAGTCAGAAAGTGTGCCAGCAGGATGGGAGCTACCTGTTTGATTTAAGCAAGTCACTTTAAAGAGCTACAATGTTATAGTCCAAAGTGCGGGTTCTGGAGTAGATCTGGCAATTTCCCTGTAAGTCAAACTGGGAATAATTTTAATACATACATCATATTGTTTTGTGAGAATTAATTGAATTTATATACATAAATCACTTAGGAGATAGCCAGCAAATAATTAATAATAATAATAACTAGCATAGTTGTTGAGAAGATTAAATGAGATGATGAATGGAAGTTCTTAGCACAAGGCCTGACTAGCAAACATTCAACACGTGGTGTCTACTATCATCAATGCCTTCATTCCCAGCCCCGGAGAGAGGAGGCTCCTCTTGCTCTAGGGACTGTTCCTCCCTCTGCTCTTCTCCCAGATCTCTATAAGGAGGAGTAAGTGTTCTATAGAAAGTCAGAGCACAACCCAATAGGTCCCCAGTGTTCAGGGCAGTTAGCTTGTCTCACCATGGCTATCTGACTCGAAGTATCTCCACGCCACGTGTCCAGGTGCTCATGAAAAAGATGGGCAGACATGTGCAGCCTCACGCGGTAAGTAGAGGAAAGGAGCGCAAGGCTGTCAGGAAGATTGGGGGGACTCTGGTGTCAGGCAGGAGTGTGACACCAGCTAGGATCTCTAGCACACTTGGGCTTCAGAAAGGGGAGGGGGCCCTCAGAGTATGGAGCAGTGAGACCTGTCCGTAAAGCCCTGGGATGAATGGGAACACTTTACAAAATTTTTCTTACAAACACAAGTTTCAGTACACTCCTGTTGAGGTCCCACTGGGAAATACTATTTCTGAGCATTCTGGATGGAAAAAATGGTGCCATTTTTAGAGAGAAAAAACAAACTTGCTCTGTTACTTAAACTTAAATATTAGGATAAATACTAGAATCTTGGGTCCTTTTAAAGTTATTTCAAAGCTGCAGAAAGAAACACAATAAAAGTTGAATAAGGATTTATGTTATATAGTCATCCACCTAAGTTGACTGACTGGTAAATAAAATATAGTGTGGTTATTATAATATTGGTTACAGACAGTGTAAGTATAGAGAATTCCCTGCACTAGGGAACTAAGCCTTTTAGATGAAGTGAGACACTCTGAACGTTTCATATATTTTTTTACAACCAAAATAGAGGTTGCAAATGGAAGGTCTTGAATCGAGTTCCACCTTACATTGAATTCCAGGGGAACATATATTTTTGTGGTTTCTTTTAATTGACAGCAATGCCTTTTCTTGCATCTCCCCCAACTCAGACCACCCCCAAGAACTCACTGGCAACCTTTATTTTAGTGAACTGGCATCATAGAAAACAAAGACAGATGAGAACTGAATGACAGCTGACCAACCACAAAGAAAACTTTTAAATGTGACCTGTTCAACAAACCAATTTGGGTAAAGCAAAATACCCCATAAAGGGAAGCTCTTTGGGGAAAAACATAGATGTATGCATATATAATTATAAACATATACGCACATATAGATACATAAAACTGCCTCCAAAAGAATAATAACTATATATATAATTTTGATTTTAAGATTAAAAGTCAATGGGGTATGATATTATAATGGAGTCAACAAAAGGTACTCCATAATTACATTGTTTTTATTGATTGATTTGAAAGAGAGAGAGAGAGAAAGACATTGATTTGTTGTTCCAGTTAGTTATGCATTTATTTGTTGATACTTGCATTTGCCCTGACCTGGGATTGAACCTGCAACCTTGCAGGACTGGGACAACGCTCTAACTAACTGAGCTACATGCCCGGGTCCACAGTTACATTTTAGAATCATAACAATGACATTCTTTGAATACCCGAGTTCCAAAATCTAGAAATTTGGGTTTTTCCAACAGTTAAGTGGAAATGTTACCAAGTAACGAGAATAGGACTTTTTAAACAAGAATCACCTCTCAGAAGGAATGACCAAAAAATCCTGGGCATTTAAAGAGAATAATGACTGTTGCTATACAGTGGGCAGACTTGCAGCTTAAGCAAATACATGGAGGGAATTCTGTGGAGTGTTTCACTAGTGAAGAATATCTGGCCCCTGAGTGTCTATATGATACAATTTACTTAGCAGTGGTCCTGAGGATACCAACCGCCCTCAAGCCTGATCTGGGCTCTTGGAAACAAGTCAGGCCTGCCAGGGCCAGCCACAATGGCGTGAATGAGGGCTGGGATGTGGGGGTCAGGGATGGGGGTAATGGAGGGGGCGTGTTACAGATCAGTTAAGAGTTTGATCTTGAGTCTGAAAGTCAAAGGGCATGAATTTTAATTTCAGTTTATGCCTTTAAATAGCAGTAGGCTGCTGAAAATTTGACTAACCTTGATAAACCGTATGTCTCATCCTTAAGAAGGGATAATGAGACTTAGCAGATATCTTTTATGAGGATTAAATGAGATAGTACATGTAAACCTCTCAAAACAGTACACAGGACATTTGAGACTTCTATAAAAGTAGCCACTGTTATCATGACCCTTCCATTTTAGATTTGGAACAACTGTGTGTAATCTCTCCTATTTATAGGCCCTAACAATACCCAGGGATACTATAGAAGGAAGACGTTGAGAGAACAACTTTATAATTAGCTGGGCATATTAAGTTTCTTTCTTTTTTTTTTTAATACTTACCTGAAGATACATTTTTCATTGCTTTTGGAGAGAGGAAGGAAGAGAGAGAGGAAAACAGTGTGGCAGGGGAGACATTGACGTGAGAGAGAAATATCGACCAGTTGGTTTCTTGGATGTGCCATGACTGGGAATCAAACCTGTGACCTGGGTATGTGCCCTGACCAGGAATCAAACCCACAGCGTTTTGGTTCATGGGATGACACTTCAATCAACTGAGCCACACCATTCAGGGCAAGCTTCACATTAAGTATAGCAAAGTGGTTAAGAGCTTGGGCTAAATTTGAAGATGACTGGGTTTAAGGGCCAGTTATAGAAAACAGCAGTGTAACCTTTAGTAACGTTTGAACTTCCTTAAGTCTCTGATATAGAGCAACTTATCAGTAAATATTAGCTGTTAATCAAATTAATGAAGTAGTGTATACATTAAAGAATTACAGAATGTTACCAAATTTTAAAATGAAAATATTTTACAGTTTTGGTGGTAGTCTTATACTAACTATACAAAGCAAAAATGAAAATAAAATAGTGAAAACAATCCCATTGTGTATCTGAGGAAAAAAAAAAAAGACCCAAAGACATAGTCGTACATAAGCATCTGATGAATACCGAGAACAATTATAGATAAAAACATTTCTTCTTAGTTTATATTTATTTCATTTGCACATGCTCACAACTGCTGTGCCTTTATGTACCTAATCACAATCATTCCTTGACAAAGTCACTCATTTGCTAAATATTTTTGAGCCTCAATTAGTGATTAACAGGAAAGTATTAGTTTCTGTTCACATGGAGTCTATTGTCTGGTGGGTGTAATAAGCAATAAACAAACCAAAAATGCACCAACTGTTCTATACTGAGAATCGGGCTGAGAACTAGTGCAGAGTTCCCTGAGTGCATTTCGCAGTGAAATCTAACTTGGACAAGAGGAATTAGTCGGTGCTTCCCTGAGGAACTAACATCTAAGCTGGAACCCAGGAGAGCAGAATTATGTGGAGAATGAACCCTGGAGGCAGAAACAACCATCAGCATGAAGTCTGTGGTGTGGGAGGGGTGGGAAGGGAAAGTCTCCAGGCAACAAGAGAAGGCCAGTGGGGTTGCAGCATGTGACCACCAGAAAAGGTGCTAGATGAAGCTACTGAAGTACAGAGGATCTAAAGTACACAGCCTGGCTGGCCACGTTAAGGATCTTAGTCTTGATCCTAAGAGTAAGGAAAGCCATTGGATGGTATGGAATCATCAGAAATATATATCTGTTCTGGCTCCTGACAAAGAGCTTCTAAAACCTTTCTAAATAGGAGTGCTAGGGGAATGTTTTTTTCTACCATTTAGTCTTTGATCCCGGGTTCTGTCACAGAGTTTTTAAGGTCTTTGTGATTTTCTGAGTGATAGGAGCATCTGACACAGAGATCCGAAATTCCTAGGATTTTCTGAGTGATGAGAACACCTTGTATTCTAATCAGATGACTTTTGGTGGGCTTCTGGATGGGGCTGATAATTGAAACATAAAGCCATGATTGGAAGTCTGGAACTTTCATCTCTACCCCTGATCCTCAAAGAAGAGGGGAGGGCCTGAATATTGAAATAATGATGAATTATGTCTATGTCACGAAGCCTCCATAAAAATCCCCAAAGTTTAGGGTTTGGGGAGCTTCCAGGTTGGTGAACACATTCAACATGCCTGTAGGGTGGCACAATCTAACTCCACATGGACAGAAGCTCCTGTGATCAGGACACAGTCAGACATCACCTTATGTTTATCTTCATCTGATTATTCATCTGCGTCCTTTATCATAACCTTTATCATATAATAAACTTGGTAAATGTAACTAAACTGTTTCCTGAGTTCTATGAACTGTTCTAACAAATGATACTATCCAAGGAGGAGGTTATGGAAAACTCTGATTTGCAGCCAAGGTATTCAGAAGTTGTGGGTAACCAAGGGACCTATTTCTAGCAATTGGCATCTGAAGTGGAGGAGGTAGTTCAGGTAGACCTGAACCTCTAAGAGTTTAAAGAAACTACCTCTCAAGTAGTTTCAGAACTGAATTGAATTATAGGACACCTAGCTGGTATCATGGAGAACTGTTTGGTGAGGGGATAAAAAGTCAACAATCTGGCATCAGAGCATTATGAGTGAGTAAAGGAGAAATACAGGAGCGATTTTCTGTTTCCAAGAGGTTTTGAGCAGTTTTCCAGTTTAGAAAAGTAATTATTCTGTTACACGGAGAAAGGACTGAAGGTAAATTGCAGTAAACATAAGATTAATTCAAAAGCTTCTACAGTCACTTATTTTGGAAACAATGGTGGCTGGGATGCTGGTGTTACATGCAGAAGAAACTGATGATGGATCAAGAAGTATTTGGGAGATGGAACCCACAGAACCTGGTGATTAAAAGATTCTGGAGCAAGATGGTGAAAAAAAAAATATGTCAAAGGTAACTAGTAAAAGAAAATCCTAGGGGTCACATGGACGGATGATGGTGGTCGCTGATGTGGGGAGCACAGAAGAGCAGGCACACAGTAGAGAAGGTGGAAAGTGTGGTAGTGGTGGTTGTGGGATTCAGTTAAATAATAAGTAAAAATATAGAGAAAATACACAGCAAGGCCAAAAAATGACAAAATGGAAAACACAATACTTAAATGGAAGATTTAGGAAAAGAGCAGGACAAAGCATGGTTTCCTGAAAGTAACAACAATTTTGAGTGGCAAACAGCTCTGTTAATACCGTAAAGTACACGGGATGAAGTTGCTTAAAGAGAGAATGCGTGGCCGAGAGCAACCGCAAAGCCCTGGCATTGTTTTTAGGATGTCTTGGGAACAATGTTCAGCATAGGACAAAAGAAATAAAACTGGTACTACTTAAAATGCCCACTGGGTGTCAAAAGTGCCAGACAAGGTACTTTTTACATATTATTATCTAACGCAATCCCCATGATAACCTCCTGAGGTAGAACTATTTTGTAGAGGTGGAAATGGAGACTTAGAAAGGACTGGTCACCCAGCTAATAAATAGAAAAACCAGGTGGCTGTAACTGCAATGGCAATGCTATTTCTCCTTTATTATATAGTATCTTATTGCAACAGGTGTCTTGAGTGATTTGCAGAGGTTCCCATGCCAACATCTCCAGCAAAGGTATGGTAATTATTGGCTAATTTTTTGTTTGCTTTCCAAATAATGTCTTATCTTTTGTCGATAGCATGCTTATTTCTATTTGGGTAAATCCTTCTTCACCGGAAGGGCGTTACCAGATGGAGCTGTTAAGTGCGGCCTTATGCTCACTATGAAAAGGGGACAGGAGGGTTGGTGGCCCAGTATAGACCAATAGAAAGCTCCTTCCTGAAACTGGAATTAAGAGCAGAGTGAGGCAAAGTTTAAAAAAAAATGGGAGCTCAACCAAGCTGTCAAGCAGTTTCTGCTGCCTTGGACCCTTTGCTTTTCAATGTTTTCTTGGGGCTGCCCTGTGACCCTTTTTTTTTTTCCTCTTAATTTCCCTTTTGGCTTAGGTCAGGCAGATCCAGTTTCTGCTATTTTCAATCAAAGAGTGCCCACTGCAACAGTAAATCCAGTCCATGTAGAAGATCAAAGAGCTGTGAGCAGGAAGCCATCCCACCCTCGCGGCCCCGGCCCCAGCATGTTCTGCTCTGGAGCTCAGGGAGGAAGGGGTAGTCAGCTCATAAGGAGTGCCTGGGAACGGGCGTTTAATAAGGCTCCGCAACAGTGGTTTAGAGGCAGGGGCTAATCTCTCCCCAAACTGCTTAATAAAGAGAAGTATTCAGAGAGAAAGTTGGATTTGAGCAGAGTCTGGAATGAAGTGGTAAAAGAAAATTGATAGCTGATAAGAAGTTGCTTTTCAAGCACAGAGTTGTATGAAATTTCTGTCAGATACATACTTTTACTAGGTACAGACAAAGGTCATTAAAATACAACCGTGTCTAATGATTGTTAACCTAGCCTGGTTCAATCCAGATGTTCAGATGTTTCATAATGACATATTTTACATGTTTGCATTTATTATAAGACATTGGCTTTTTAATAAGTATTTTCCACTCAGAAATGTATGGCTCTTCAAACACTTCAATCCCTTCTGTAGTGAATTATATCAACCCTGATCTATGAGATAATTTGTTCTAAGTTACTACCCGGTCTTATTGGGTAGTGATTCTTACAATTCCTAGTTTTTGAGACAAGTGACCATGGCTTCTATGGGAATTCATTTCAATGCTGAGAATTGCCACCATTGCTGGGGACCTAATATTAGTCAACTTTGATGGCTCACTCCCAACCCCTAATATAGCCCCACAACTTCAGGGGACCAGCCACTTGCTAGTAGAAGGCAGGGCACTGTCATGAGTCCTACCTTCAAGAATAGCGATGTGTGCTTCTTAGAGAGTCAGGCCTCTGTATACATCAGCCTCTGAGGAAACGCTGGCTTATTCTCATCACAGCTACCTGTATTCTATGGAACCAGGTCTTCTGCCAGTGATCTGACGTAAGTGGGACCAGTCTTGTGTTCACCCTCAGAGGGACCACAAGCAGCTGCTCTCAGAGAGGGGTGAAATGGTCAACTGACTCAATTTTGTGACAGCCCGGAATTTTTGTTTTAGAATGTTTTGTTTGGAACCACCAAATGAGTACGTGGTGCCAGCTCGTCTATGGCAAATATATGGACTTGGCGACAGAGAGATAGAGTGGAAAGTGAGGGTACCACGAAGTCCTTTAGGAGAAGGAAAAGAAAATGGAATCGTGGGTCAGGCTAAGCTGATCGATCCCTGAGTAGTCATGCCAGGTTGTGCAAATAAAAAACAGAGGCTGTGTAAGCATGTGTGGAACACTTTGGACATCCTTTTATAATGAAATTTTATTCATTCTTTTTCTGAAATTCTAATCGAACTGAGCATCCTCTATTTTATCTGTCAACCCTATCCATGAAACAGAAGCTATAATGGAGGACTAAGCCAAACTGAAGTCAAACAATTCAGACAGGACTAAGGCTCATTGGGCAAAAAGTCTTCTTCATCAAACGTGATGAGTGGCTAAAGCAGACAGGGTTCCTAGAAATGTGTCCCATATAAATGACACTCAGTATTCCCACTCTACTCTCTTGGTCAGGAATTTTGGCCTATTTTCCACCTTTTCCCCTTACCTTCATTCTCCTCGTTGCAAATGGAGTCTGCCAGGTTTACCCTGAAGACTGCTGTTGGATTGAAGGGGCTCATGGGGAATTTTCTCCTGTCTCTTCCCACCACACATATTATTATTCCATGTTTTTGTAAACTCTCTGCTAGATGGATCCTGCTCTCCAAGGAAGGGCTCAAAGAGTAAGTCACAATCAAAGTACTCTGGGGAGGGGGAAAAGAAGATTGAAAGGGTGGCAATGATCTTATCTAAACTCAGCCTTGAGGGGGAGGGTGGGAGGCAGAGAAGACACACTTTCTTCTCCCTCTCTGGCTGTGTCAAGCATCTACTTGGTGACAGGTATGGTGTTTGGAGAAGGGGAAATGCTTTAACAAAACAGCAGGTTTCTATGGTACCCAAAAGGAGTAACAGTGAAATTGATAGTCAATCAATCCTAAGAAACTCTATTCTCATGTTCAGAAGAAATGAGAAGGAGATTCTTTTCTCTTGGAGGAGGCGAGGAGACAAAATTGAGATGAAATGTTGAAGGTGAACATGGCTAGAATTTACTCATTCAAGAAATATTGATTGAGGAAACCCTGTGGGGTTATTTTTATCATTTAGGCAGCATAGCCCTTTTCCCAGTACCTAGAAAATGTCTGAGATCTAAGGAAATATTTCAGATCCGGGAAATAATATTTATTTGCCCTAAGATATAGAGCAAAACTTCAAAAATTGATAGTCAATATTTTATCGAATATGTAAAATGTAATATTATTATCAGTTATGCAACTCAACTCCTATAATTACATAAAAAGTTTGAACCAAAAGAACAAATTCAGTAATCTCTTCTTTAAAATGCTCTGAATAATAAAGTTTAAATCTTAAAAAAAAATTTCAAGTAGAAATTATATTTAATATGAGATCCAAGTGTGTTAAAGGGTGTTTTTTGTTGTTGTAATCTTCACATATTTGGTATTAAATCTCCAGGTTTTCAGTTACAACTTTTCTTAACTTTTCACAAATATGGGCATTAAGTCATATTTTTCCCTTTGTATATTCATTGTATATGAAGTCCATGCCATTTTATGTTCTTGATTCTAAATTATATTTTATAGGCATTTATAGTTGTCATCATCAACACATTGGCTCCAAAGGATCTGGGAAAAATTCTCTGGTACACTCTCCACATTTTAGAGATGAGAAAGTTGAGTCAAATGATCAAATTGATGTAGGTCATACACTCAGTAAGTGACAGATACGGGACTCCAAATCGGGTTTTCCTCACTCCACTTCCAGAGTTCATTTCACCACGGCACACTAACTTTGAAACATTTCCCAAACAATTTCCCCTCTTTTGTGGAATGTAAACTGCTGTTGGCTCATCCCATTAAGCCATAATAGCAATATTATTCTTCTGCTCAGGCACACAATTAGCTGTCCCAACTACCTGAATGAAAAGTATCCACGGTAGGGTGAAGATAATCACACTGTTTATTTGCAAACCCTTCTCGTTTTCATTCTAACTTTAGAGTCATGCCAAATGAAGTTGCATATGAATACATTTATTACTTTTGTTTGCAATTACTTGAAGTTATAAAAGCAGATATTGGAATAAAAGTGCTTTTGGGGGTGACTTCGATACAGTGTATTAATTTTAATTATATCATTCATGATCATAATATGAATTTATCCTTGCTTCTGAATTTTCTTACACAGAAATCTATTTGTGCAAGAACTTCTATAAAGCCATAACTAGAGTACTTAGGAGCTAAAAAAAGGGCAAGATTATCACTATAATAGCTTTTTTCTTTATAAGAATATTAAAATGTGCATAAAATGAGAGCACATTAGAATCAGAATTATACAGTGGATTCTTTTTTTTTTTTTTTTTTAGTCTGAGCTTTAGGTGAGACAGTTTCTACTTAGAGTTCTTAAAGTATTAAATATGAATGTCTTACAGAAAATATGTTACACATCATTGTTAGTCTGATACTAGGGTTATTTTCTTCCACATTTAAATTTAAAGTATTTTTTTCAAATGTGTGCCTGTTTAACATTTTTAGTAACTTTTAAAATTACTTGTGTTTGAGTTCTTTTTTATTAATTCAGTCAGAAAGAATATATCCTTGTTCATAGAAAAATACATATTAAGACAATCTAAATAAATTTTAATTATTAAAGGTTATTATTTAGACTCTTTGTGGCTTTCAGTATATAAGGACAAACACAAAAACTTAATTTTAGGAAAAAATCTCTATTTCCTCTCCTAGTGACATTTCAAGTTCAAAGTAGTTTAAGAACATTATTAGAAGAGTCCTTTGTATTAACATTTGACAGATGGAGATGAATTAGGGGAAGCTGCTCTGGAACTCTTCCACTAACTAGTCATAAAAGAAATGTCATCCCCTTTTTCTTCATTTTCACTTAATTCCTTAAAATTTGCCTCTCATCTCATTGGATTGTCAAATTTCCTCAGTTCATCGCTATCCCAGTCCTCATTACCCCTTTCTGTGTTCTTTCATTATTTAGGATGTCCAGGATACTCCTTTTTAGGATTGCTGGTATGCCTTTAGGAGAACAAACATTCACATGTAGAGAAGGTATTTTTGTTTCTTAACAAAGTAGGCCTCGTGCTACACAAACATGTTTGGAAGGTTAGGAAGCACCTTGGGAATTAGTAAAGTGATCTGTGTCTAACTAGTATGCTGGGGAGTAATGACAACCAGTTTTCGTCTCCCAAAACCTATTTATTAGTGATAGATCCTCAGTCTGACAGATAGACCAAGTCCATACACTTCTGCGTCTCCAGATGGTAAGTAAGTAATGGCTGTTCATAGTTCACCTAGGCCAGATCTCCAAATAGTTTGTATGTATCTCCTCTTCCTTCTCATCTGTTGTGTTCTGCCTTGTTCTATGCTGTTTTGCAGAAATATGTAAGTGATGGCACAACTTTCTGGAGCAAATGCATTTTCTCTTTGACCCATTTTGTTTCTAAAGTCTGAATTCTCCCAATCCCTGTGTTGTAAAGAGCGCCTTGGTGTGGGTGCACTGCAGGGGTTTCCAAGCTCTGCTCTGAAGAATCCCGGTCATTTCTCAATGTCCCTATCAGGGGCCACAAGGTGTAGAATGAGGGAAAATAGGTATGATGCTGTGTGTGTGTGTGTGTGTGTGTGTGTGTGTGTGTGTGTGTGTGTTAAGGGAGGGATTGTCCAGCACCGCTTCGTAGAAGAATGCTTGTTATTACCAATTAGAGCTTTATATTAATTTCTTTAAACAACGGTTTTATTCCTTAAAATAATAAAGTGTTTGAAAGCCAGTGCTCTAAGAGGATAAAGACATTAGTCAAAGCACTCTGGGAGTCAGGTTAAAATCACTTAATTATCTTTCAGTGCAGTCATCCAAAAAGTAAGGAGGTTGGAAAAATTATCTCTGAGTTCCTCCTAGTTCTAGCCAGAGAATTATGTGAGAAGTTCAGTAACTTTCCCTTCTAATATATTCACTGTCTCAAGCTGCTATTATTTAAAGGTATAGTTTTAGGAAAGCACTTCTCAAATCTCAGACCAAGTGACCTCATTTGTAGAACTGTTGTCTAGATTTAATCATTTCAAAAGTATTTCTAGGATCCACAATGCCAAAAATGTATAGTCTTCTGATATGTTTGTGTACAGGGGGATAGAGGTGACAAAGGCAGAGTGCTTGCACACTTTGCCCCCCTTTGCATGATAATAGAAGTTTATTTTAACTCTTTCATTCTTGTTTTCTTCTTCATTTTTCTATGTAGTGGAGGGACTCTCAGGAGCTATTAAGTGAAGACAAAGGGAATTTCACTGGAAGCAGGTCACTGGAGCAAGATACATGGAAAATGCTGTGGTGTACGAGAACAGTGCATCAGAAAGGGACAATAAAGATACTTTTAAAAAATATTTCTGGGATCTATATATGAATGTCCTAAGTTACTTTGAATAAAAGTTTATCACGTGGATTAATATTCTTAGCTCTGATAAATATCTTCAGGATCAAACTACAGAGCTCATAGCTTCGTAAGTGTTCTAGAAGTCAGCATTGCTTAGTAAAATAAATACTAGACCAGAATCTGAACAGTAAATCTAGAAAAACTATTTGGGGATTTCCAAAACTTACAACAGTAGTCCTTCTGCTACTCTGTGAATGGCTCCTACCCGCCTACCCACAGAGAGACAGGTATGCAAATTAGAATAACCTGTGTCTATGAGCAATTGAGTCATTACTCTCTTGATCTCTGCCCCCCTATCTACCATCTCTCTCTCTCTCTCTCTCTCTCTCTCTCTCTCTCTTTCTCTTCTCTCTTTCTCCTTCTCCATAATCCATCTCTGCTACTCTCTGCATATCTAATTCATTCTTCCATCTCTGCCAAGGAGCTTTAACGAGGTCCACTGGAGTACAATTTTATCATATCTCTTGGGTTTTATATACCCTTAGTTTTAGACATCAGCAGATTAACTGTTTTTTCTTCCAGCTGCAATTCCAAAACCATAGCAGAAAGAACCTGACTAGTCCAGCTCTGGGCCAGGCATTTATTTATGTATACAGAAGTGCCCCCTCAATCATAAGGCTTCAGACCAACTCAGGGGATCATTAACATTCCTGTTTTTCAGTCTACTATTTCCAAAATTCAAGCATTCTATGATCTTTCCACACACAGGTTCAGAGTATCATGTGCTTCCACAGCCCTCCAATTGGCCACATCATTAAGAACTCCACATAGTCCATCACCCCATGAGCAAACAGATGCCCACACTGTAATGGGAAGAATCTGGACACTAACATGCATTCTCTGATTGCTTCTGCCCAACTCTGCCTACACAAATTACAAGGCATTATTTACTCCAGGGCTTCTGTTTATGAAAGTAGGGATTTCCTAGTGGCCACAAGGTTTATCATCGCCCATCTTTCCCCTAGGCTGTCTTGAGTGTTTTCTGCCTGTCTCCAGGTGCTTTGTTGGGAACAATGACAATGAAGCATAGATGGTTTCTGAACAACCTATGAGTGTTAACTAATAATCCCTCAGAAAGATGACTAACAGGTCTCACAGCCACCGAGGTCATTAAGAAACATTTTCCGAAAACAATGTGGTGTCACCTAACGGGCAGAAGAAGCTCTTAGCAGGCCTTGTCTTATTTAGTCAGTGATTGTGATGAACTAAATTGTGTTTTACCAAAATTCCTATGTTGAAGTACTAATCCCCAATATAATTATATTGGAGACAGGGTCATTAGGGAGATAATTAGTATTAAGTGAGTTCATGAAAGCGTGGCCCTAATCCAATGGGACTGGTGTTCTTATAAGGAAAGAAAGAGACACCAGAGATCTCTCTTTCCCCACAAAGGCACAGAAGAAAGATTATATAAGGACACAGGACTGTCTGCAACCCAAGAAGTGAACTGTCGCCGCAAACAAACCCTGCAGCACCTTGCTCTTGGACTTGCAGCCTCCAGAACTGTGAGAAAATAAGTTCTGTCTCCTGAGCAAGCCAACCAGTATCTGGCATTTTGTTAAGGCAGGTCAAGCAGACTTATACAGTGACTCTGCTGACACCTGCTTAGAAACAAAAGAATGGACGGGGATCTGCGGCCCCCGCCGTCCCCAGGGGGGATGATTAGGTTCTCTCCCTAAGTCAATTTCTCCAGTGATGTTAATATCTGATTTTCACTTAACTGATCTGGTCAACTCTGCCCTCATCTGAAATGGTCACCAAGACCAACAAAAATGCCAAATCGACCCTGCCACTGTCTGCTGTGTTGCAGTTGTCTAGACATAGTCATAAATAGCTGGATGACTGCCCACTAAATTTTTAATGAGAGATTTTGAAATTAGAAAAGGAGGGAAGCAATTGCAATGTGTGGCCTGGAGTTGTTCAATAAGCAGGGACCCATCTGAAAAGCCAGCTCTCGATCTCCATCAGCTCCCTCCCATCATCACCTCTCCGGGTTATCGAGCCCAGAGCTTCATTCCCATTTTTATTCACCCCCCCCAATCTCTTCCAAGAAAAATTCCATGATGCTTGTTTCTAATTTTTAGATTATGGAATGAGAATTTTTAAATGATCCAGAAAGCATCACACTTAAATCAAAAGGAAATTATTTGGGGATTATCTGTTAACTCTGATGAAGTAGTTTTTAAGTAGAGCGGATCAATGACTGCTTTGAAAGATGAAGCAGATATAGGTCTTCTCTCCAGAGAATATTTATATATTGCAATAAATCTTGGAAATGCACAAGTAATTTGAAGCCTGTCCAAGCACTGGTGGATGTTAGGGTATTACCCCTACAAGATAATTCTTACCCCCAGATTCCTTCTCTGTTAATGATCTGGATCTTCTAAGCTCTGTTTCTGAATAAGTTTGATATTCAGAGAGAAATATATCTGGACTATCTTCTATTAAAATGTGCTCTACACTACAGAACCCTCATAAAAAGATAAGACATGTTTAAATCTGTATGCAGACATGTGTGTGTGTTTTGATGTGTGTGTCATTTTCTTTTTCTTACAAAACTTTAGTAGAAGACATTGTTCTTGATGTTACATGATATGTTTCTTATGTAAAGATCATGGTGATAAAATATTTCCCTCCTAGTTTCTCCCCAATGAACTTCCTCTTAGAGGCAATAAAAATTATACCACTCAAAATGTTTACCTTTTTCCTTGGGTCCCAGAAATCTTATAACTAAACTTTATTGCCAAAAGCAATAACCAATCTATTATAAGTTTCTAAAAACTGTCTTTTCATTTTAACTTTTTATTTAACTTGTTTTTAACTAATTTAACCCATGAAACATCACTTTTTTGAATAGGCAGAACATAAATAATAAAAGAGAAAAAGTTAACAAGCCAACAGACAACAATTACCCTCAACAGCATGATAATGATCATTTTTTTGGTGGAAAAAAAGATACTATTACTCCCAATATTGAATTGGTAGAGTGAATGATAATCTCCTTTCAATGAAAGGATGATACTAGATGGTTGACTATCAATAAGATAGTCAATGTATGGAGAATGCAAACAGATGACAAAGTTTTCAGTAGATTGACATTGGAGGACTGCGGTAAAAATAAAACAAGATAAAACTCTGCCTCTAAGGGACTGGGCATTCATACCGTGGGGGAAAGACAAATAAATCAACAAATGAAGTGGTGTGAAAAATGCTACGTTGGGAGTAGACATAGGATGGAACTTCTCTATGCAATTTTTTTCAGTAGCAAAGTAGATATACAACCCCTCTGTTCAACTCTCAGTCTTTCATTTTTCCACAGAGTCAATCTTCCTAAAAACTCTGCTTTCCCATTTTGTTTTTCTGATCAAGAAGTATAGTTTCAACTTTGTATTCTATAAGAAGACATATAAATGGCCAACAAAAATATCAAGATGAAACACATACCAATGTCTGAGCCCCACCTCTCAAAGATTACCAATCAATTATCAGAGATTACATCTGGGTTTGGTATTTTTTTTAAATCTCACTTGTATTAGTTTGTTATTACCTATGGGTATACCACTTCTAAAATCTGTATTAACCTATTTCACTCTCTGGATATTTTCTCCTATATTTTCAGCTCACTCCTCTTTAATACGCTCAACAACAGACCAACAAGAATTGCAAATCCATTGATACCTATCATCACATTGGTACCTTCATCAGCACCACAACACACATACACGCATGCACACACGCACACACGCACACACGCACACACACACCTCTTCCTTTTTTTCCCTGCCTACCTTAGATTCCATGGATCAGTATTATAAATATTCTCCTGTGTTCATGATTTATTCCCTCGTCCTTCTCTTCCTCCTTCTCTGAGCCTAGAAAAACTCCTACTCTGTTGCAGTCCAGCGCCTATCAGATTCTACAACTGCACCCAAATCTCTAAATTTCCCTGGAGGAAAACACCAGCTGTGTTGACTGGTGACTGGCCTCACTCTGTAGTTGTGATAGCAGATCCCAAGTGGACCCTCACCACTGACAGGCAGCCCTACAGCGGATTTGCTCCGAGGTCCCCCATCTGGTCCCTCAAACCTCAAACATCGTTCTTCACTATGCACCCTTCGTTGATGACTTGGCTTCTCATTTCACTGAGAAAACACTAGCAATTCAAAGAGAAGTTGCCCTGGATCACCACCACCTTCCACGTGGCCTGCCTCTCTACTCTTCCCCACCGCCTTTCTTCCTGTTGTGATGGATGAATGGGCTGGGCTGCAGTTTAAGAACAATACTTTTGTCTGTCCTCTGAATCTCTTTCTGCCATCTCACTCAAGGACTTGACTCTTGTATCTTTCCCCTTTCTCTACAGTATTGTCAGTGTTCCTTGCCTTTGAATCCTTGCGACTGGCATGCAGATATGCTGTAATAGTTTTAGTTTTAAAAATCTCCTTTGATCCAAGATCCCTTCATAGCTTCTGAACCTTTTCTCAGTTGTGCTATAAAACAAACCTTGCAAGTGTTGACGGTCTTGGATTTCTCCATTGCCCTATGTCCTGTTCTTTCTCCAAAGCACTCGTGAAGTTGGAACATACCCTGATTTTCTCTTCATGGAAATTCTGTCAAGGTCGTCAACGATCCTTATGTAGGAAAACCTAATAGTCAGTTTTCTGTCTGCATCTTTTTTTAACTTCCGAGCAGCTCTCAGCAAAGCTGACCATTCTCCCCTTGAAACATTTTTTTTTTTTCTCCGAGCTTCTAGGAAACCAAAATTCTCATTTTCTTTTTACTTTCATGTCTGTTTCTTCTCAGTTTCCTTTGCTAGAGCCTCCTGTCTTACAATATCTAAATTTCAGAGGGTCCCAGAATCTAGACCTTCTCATCTATCTTCTCTAGCTATACTTCTTCTATAGATGTTTCACCTAATGCCATGGAGTTAAATACCACCTACATGCTTGGTGACTCCCCCATTTGTTTCCATAGGTCCAGCCTCTTTCCTGAACTCAAGAATCCATCTCTAACCAGCTCTCTGTGTTACCTCTGGGCTACACAGAAGGCACCTCAGACCTACCAGCTCCAAAGCCAGATTCTTACCCTTTCATTTCTCTCTAGCACTTTTCAACTTCAGGGCCAGATCATTAGCCCAGATGCCCAGATAAAGTCCATGGAGACATCACTGAATCTTCTTCTTCTCTTGCTCTCCAGATCTAAACCATGAGAAAAGACTGCCCATTCCCATTTTAAAACAAATTCCAAGTCTTTTTTTACCAGCCAGGCTTATCTTTAAGCCCAGGTGTAGTTCAAGACATCTGCCCTCCCTGATTAGTGCCCAGTCCTGAGCAGTGCAGGTGTGGGGGACTGGCACCGGTCCTGGCTGTGCCACTTCTTGGTGTTTGGCCTAAGACACGTTACATCACCTCTGGAGTTCAGTTCTCAGAATTTGAATATGTAAATGTATATGTATGTGCATATATTTATGGGGGTGTATGATAGAAGACAGATAAATAGATCTCAAGTATGACTCTTTTGACCACTTTTACCTCTGTCCCTCCCCTTCAATCCACCACCTTGAATATTTGACAAGTGCTCTAAATTTGTCTCCCTGCTTCCTCTTGTCTACCCCCCACCCAATAATCTGTTCTCCACCAGCAGCCTGAGTGATCCTTTTCAAACATAAGTCACACCACGCTATGGCCCTGCTCATACCCCTCCAGTCACTTCCTATTGCACGTGGAATAGTATCCAAAGACCTCATGATCGTCCACATAGCACTTCATAACCTTGGCCCCGCCTATCTTCTCCTAGGACACACCACCCTCTCCAAAACAGCACCTTTCTTAGCTCACTACTTAGTTTCATTTTTCCCCACAATATCTGTCACCATCTAACACTATATTAAGTGTATGGGAATGTTTATTGTTTATTTCTCCCACTGAAAGAGAAGTTTCATGAAGGTAGGGACTCTGTCAATTTTGTTCACCATTATATCTCCTGTGCCAAGAAAGCTACATGACACAGTCAACACTCAATAAGCTTTTGTTGATTGAACAAATCAATGAACAAATTGTGAGATTAATTTCTGTACTAGAAATTAGAAAGGTAAATATTTCAAATTGCTTTTAGTTGTATTATCAACCCTTTTTGTTCATTTATTTTCTTTCCCTCAGGAAATATACTCCTAGGATGGCATTAATTTTCTTCTCTTCCAAAGATTCAAAGTTCCTTGAATGTCAATGATCAATAAGAATTCTCAACACTAGGTTTCTAATTTCTCCAATTCAAAGTGTGTGATCTTTTCAGCTTCTAATATTCTCACATCTCTTAGTTTTCTTTCCCATTTTTTGACAACTGATTTCCATACATCAAGTTCATTCACAATGTAGTATGGCATTATTCTTTCAGCTTGTATTCTGATTTAATTCCTTACTACAAGTTCATAACTCCTGGAATAAATAAATAAAATAGACCTGCTAAGAGATAGAAACAAGGAGGGACACAGAAGATGGAGGCTATTTTATGACATTGAAAAGATTATCCTACTCATTTTTTTTATTAAGTTTATAATTAAACCAGATTTCTTCCCCTTCTTTTCCAACATATGACTCCCTTTTTCAAGTTTTTCTACCATTTCTCTGCCTGTCTAGGAGAAGTCCTTTTGTGATATAGAATATATGTTTTAAAGGCTATTGACCTAAAACTGATGCTACTGAGCTGTTTGTGCTAATGGACTTAATGTGCACAGGGCAGGATGGCAAGAACACTCACATTACTGGGCTTGACCCCTCTGTTTCAATACAGAGGCTTGTAGATAATCAATACAGAGGGGGACTGAGAGGTATTAAGGTAAATAACAAGGCCTGTGTGGACTCCCTTTGTACTGTGTCAGCAGGGCCTGTAATTGCTGAGCTTTTCTGAAATGGACACCTACCCATGAATGACCACACAGTCATAGAGATATAATTGTCACAGACTAAAATGCAGAGAATGGCTCAAAAAATGCACTATTTTATTCTTTCCTCCTGCTTTGTTCCAAAAGGGTGACATGTAACAAATAAATCTGTTGCGTTTGTTATAATTTTATAAATATTTTATAAATATAAAGGGAAAGGCTCTTCTTAATTTTATTAATAATAATTTAATAAGAAATGCAGGGGATTGGTTTCCTCAAAGCTGAATTGTGAGATGACTAATAAACTGTGCTGTCATTTCTTTCTCTAGCTGATAATCTGTCCTGTCAGGAATGAGCTCATGATTGAGCAGGTGTTTTAATAATAGACTGGAATTTGCTTTCAAATATATTCCTGCAATGTCTTTTGGAGGGGCTTACAGCTGAGACCCAGAGTAGAATAACATCAAACCGCTGATGTAAAGAAGGCCTGTCTTCCAACACAGGTAGAACAGGTGACAGTCAGGGCTTGATCACAGGAGTGATAAGAAAGCTCTCCCTTCTCATTCCCTCCCCCACCCAGCTTGGCAAAGCCTCGGACTTCCTCAGATTTAATACTCAGAGTTCATCCTTTGGCTTTGTACTTTTTCAAAACCCTTAACTTGATAATTTTCATCCCTAGTGTGTATTGGTGTGTCTCTTGTCTGTCTGCATGTCTTTGTGCCTGTGTGTGTGTTTTGTGGGTTTCTTCTTTTGTAGGAGCGTTTTTTAAAGATTTTATGTATTTATTTTTAGAGAGAAGAGAAGGGAGGGAGAAGGAGGGAAGGAGAAACATCGATGTGTGAGAAATACATTGATTGGTTGCCTCTCGCATGACCCCAACTGGGGACCTGGCCCACCACCCAGGCATGTGCCCTGACTGGGAACCAAACCAGCGACCTTTGGGTTCGCAGGCCAGCACTCAATCCACTGAGCCACACCAGTCAGGGCTCTAGGAGAAGTTTTTGATCTTAGGAAACCAGATGAGGAGGCACCAAAGTCTTCAAAGTCTGTGTAGGATGTATGTACATGTTTGTGTGTATGTGTGCATGCTGATATGTCTGTGTCTGTGAATGGTGTATCTATATTTATGTGTGTGTATAACTGTCTATCTCTGTGTGTATGTGTGTGTTTGCTGGTATGCCTATGTCTATGGTGCAGAGTGTGTCTGTGAATATGTGTGCCTGTGTGTATGTGTGCATGGGTATGTGTATACTGGTGTGTCTGTATATGTGTGTATATGTCTGTGTATGTGCATATATGTGTGTGTAAGTATGTGCCTGTCAGTCCCTTTTCTAGGAATTTTGGAGCGCCTGATGAGTAGCGTGTGATGACGCTGGCACTAGGATATGGAGGAGAAAGAAAGAGAACCTCTGAATTGGGCAAAGTTTTCAAAATATGGGACCTCAGGGGCCTAAGAAGGGCTGTGCCCCAAACAGCCTCCTCCCGCTTTCTGATTTGGCTCATATTAGCCCTGACTGCGTCTTTGAGACTCTTTAAGTGCTTATTTCCTACGTTCCCATTTTTACTATGATTGACCCTTACTCCTAAGACGACAAACACCAAATGAAATTTAAAATACTGTAAGCAGTGGCTGTGCATAAATTTAGCAGATTTCCTTCACTTTGGAACTTTATGAGACTCCCTTCCTGACCCCCACAATTACAGCGGCCCCTCACGCTTTTTCCTTCATCCTGCTTCATTTTGCCATTGCCATTATCACCACTTGATATATGGTTCTCTGTTTGATCCTATGATGGGAGTGTCTGCCCACCAGAATATGAGCTCCAGAGAGAAGAAGCCTCCCAGAGTAACCCTGTTGGTACCTCTCGCTCAAAGTCAGTCCAACTCTCTTGCCCATCCTCCAGGTTTCCGGCATGGCCCAGGGCCAGATACTTGGACTAGCAGGAATAACTGAAGAAAGGGGGTGCTCCTGGCTACCATAGACTCTCTGACCTTGGACACTTAGGATAGCTCCAGGGCAGTGAGTTCAAGGGCCAGGAAGTCCAAGAGGTTTTTCAGGAGCAAGAGGAACACAGAGCATGAGGATACCCCAGGACACGCTTGCCTTTTGTGATCTGGAGGAGACAGAGAGACTGAGGCACAGAATAATCTGTTTTATGGTGGGCTCCGTGGCCTGACTCTCTGGAATTTCATAGTGATTCTATGGGCTATACAACTTTGAGTGGGGCTCTTAAAATTTCTATTTCTGAATTTTCTAATCTGTAAAATGATGTAAAACTCTTAAAAACAACAAATGACACTTTTATTTGCTTATTCTTAGCTAAGAGAATTATTATATCTCTATCTATGTATCGATCTATCTATCTATTTATCTATAGAAAGAGAGGAGTGAGAGATATAATGATTAACACAGGACTCAAAATCCATAGCACTCAATAAGTGTGTTATGATAGTTATTGGTATTATTATTAGTAGAAATAGTATTAGTATTAGTATTATCACTGTTCAAATTCATACTCTGAATCCTATTACTAGTCTTATCATATGCCATAGGCTGCTCAGACCTGGAGATATACTTCATTAGCTTTATAATTCAATGTATAAACTGTAGTGAGGCTCTGTTGTGCACAACATGCAGAGTTAAAATGCTATGGAAAAACTGAATATGAAGAAAATGTTGTATGACATCTATTTATGACCCAGAGGTAATGTTGAAAACAACTCCCATATTTTGAACTTGGAAATCTAGGAGAATATTAACAATAATACTAATAATTGTAATATAATAATAACAGCAACAAAGAAAAAAACACTGGGGGGAAGAAAAATGATGCGTACTCATCCAGATGGACTCTGGACCAAACATTTATGATCATGTGTTAAACTGAACTTCTGCCCTGGCTGAGTTCTCCCCAACAAGATCATGTAACTTTGGAATTGTATTTGTTTTTTATTCACATATACTTCAATGTTCACTCATCATTTTGACAGTTTTTTGTAATTCAAATTTCAAACGGGAACTGTTATCAATGAGCACATTTCCACACTGTAAGAGCTAACCCAGGTCCATAAATGATAAAGCAAATCCTTCCACATTTCTTCATAGCCAAATTCAAAGCCATTAATATCCCCACCAAACCCAAGGTAACAACTGAGGCACTTTAAAGGAAGTCAAATAATTATTGTCATAGATCACTCATGCTACTTGATAACAGATATGTGTGACTGTGATATATTGCGGAGAAATTCATGCTCAGTGACTCATACCTCCACCTCCCACTGTGTTGTGTGCTATTGTTAGTATTTTGGTCCAGAGTAAAAACAAAAATGTTGTAGGAATACCGACTAGCTCCTGTGAAGACACTCAATTTAATTTTTCTCAGAAGAAGCCTGTGTTCTTTGGTTTAGCTAGACTAATTATTTTCTGTTCAAAACAAAACAAAGGGCACACTGAAGAAAATAAATAACACTGATCTTCTGCACAAGTCTTTTGGGCCATGGTTAAGAAAAATTGGGGCATTGGGAATACTCATATTATGTGTACTAGCATAGTAGGTTGCTGCCTCGATAGGTAAGTCCTATCCCCACAATTTACAAGTGGGAAATTGGATAAAATGTTGCTATGACTGGCATGAATTATTATTAATACTGTAAGTGAATTAGAGAGAGTGCCAAGACTGGTCTAGATTTCTTGCACTTTGGGCATCTTAATACTTGCAGAAAGAAAGAAATGCAGAGGAGAGAAAACCATAGAGTATGCACAGCCATTTCCAGGTCATGAGCCTGGGTGTGGCTGAGACACGATAGTGACCCCAGACCATTGGGGACTTCAGGACACATCAGCTCTGCTGGGTAGCAAAACCCACCAGAATTCTCTGATAGGCAGATGATTTATCTTTATGGGGATCAGTGAGTGAAGGTTAGGAAAATTGCCTGGACAACTTAATGGTGTAGCTTTTCTACCAGCTTTTATAGCAATCTGTGTCCTTCCTAAGCTTGTTTTTCTGAGTGCACAGACTGGCTGAAAGGCACAGTTTCACTGTGTTTCTGAAAATTGAGATATCAAATTGGAAGTTCTTGGAGGATCTTTTAAGGACCTTCACCACCCCTGAATTAAATGGATCTGAGAGAAATCAAGTCGGGGTTCTTGGCCCTTCTCCCTTAGGAGATCAATGCACAAGCCACACGCCTGTCTGTGCAGTCAGAGTTCACCTTTTATTCTTACCCTCCCACCTCACTCCAGCTCCTTCCTTTCCCTTCCCTGACCCTTGCGAATTTGGATTCCAAGACTAACTTCTAGGGCCTCACCTTTCCCTCTGCGGAGAGAGTTGTTATAAAACCAGGGAAGAGATGGGAGAAGGGAGGCCAAGTGATCTAAATAAAAGTTTCACCAACATCCCCAAGTTTTCCCAGGACCTCCTCATTAACCTTCAGATGATCATGAACAAGTAAGACCTATGTGCAAATGTCTGTTGACCTTCTTTGAGGTACACACAAGCAATTTAATAGAACACATCTGTTAAGTATCAGTATCTGTAAAGGCAAAAAAGACCTAACTATTTAGGTATTTGGGGTTTGGCTATAACCATGGTCTCCTGTTATTGAGGAAGACAGCAGTTGTTGCCTTTTCTTTCGGATTAATGTCTCCTAATTCTCAGTCTACTTCAGTATAATGCACAGGAGATTTGCTGGAATAAATAATTTCTAAAGATATTAACCTACCTTAACATCTGTTCCGGTGATAAAAATAAAATGGCCTATATTTTGATGTGATGTTCCTTTGTTTAAAACAGTGCTGAGTAATTCATGGGGATGGGGGTTTTAGTTCTATTTAATGAAAAAAGCAGACTCAGTGGAAGCAAATCTCCTATTTATATCTGTGATTATTCTGGCTGGCCCACTTGATTACTTTTAATGATAACAGAAGGAGCAAAAGACAGGTTGCAGAACTGGCAGGCCCTCCTAATTAAAGATTAAATCAACCTATTACTCTATTCCAGGAGTAAGAGTTTTTATACATTTTCCTTTTCTTTCCCATATGTTGCTTAACTCAGAATTCAGTATTATTTTTTAAGTATATTTTATTGATTATGTTGTTGCAGTAGTTGCATTTTTTTCCCCTTTGTTCCCCTCTGCCCAGTACCCCCCCTTCCCTCCAGCAATCCTCCCCACCTTAGTACATGTCCATGGGTCATGCATATAAGGTCTTCGGCTTCACCCTTTCCTATATTATTCTTAACATCCCCCTGTCTATTTTGTACCAACTGATTATGCTTCTTAGTCCCTGCACCATTTCCCCATTTCTCCCAGCTGATAACCCTCCAAATAATACCCACACCTATGATTCTATTCCTATTCTGGTTTGCTTAGTTGAATTTTGTTTTTATTTTTTAGAGTCAGTTGTTGATAGTTGTGAGTTTGTTGTCATCTTAGTGTTCATAGTTTTGACCTTCTTTTCCTTAAGTAAGTCCCTTTGACATTTCATATAATAATGGCTTGGTGATGGTGTACTCCTTTAGCTTCACCTTGTCTGGGAAGCACTTTATCTGCCCTGCCATCCCAAATGATAGCTTTGTTGGATAGAGTAATCTTGGTTGTAGGTTGCTTTTCATCACATTGAATACTGCTTGCCGGTCCCTTCCTGCCTGCAAAGTGTCCTCTGAGAAGTCAGCTGATAGTCCTATAGGAACCCCCCTGTAGGCAAATCTCTGCCTCTCTCTTGCTGCCCCCAGGACTCTCTCTTTATCTTTCACATTTGGCATCTCCCTCACGATGCATCCTGGTGTGGTCCCCTCTGGGTCCAGCTGGCCTGGGACCCTCCGTGTTTCCTGGACCTGTATGTCAATCTCCTTTGCAAAATTTGTGAAGTTTTCCTCATTTTTTTCAATTCTTGCTTTCTCATTCTGCACTGGTTGACTGTTTTTTTCTTCCGTATGTTCCAAGTCATTGATTTGAACCCCAGTTTCTTTCCCTTCACCATTGGTTTTGTGTGGATTTTCCTTTGTTTCACTTAGCATAGCCTTCACTCCTTCTCTTATGTGTTTGCCTTACTCAAGCATATCTGTCAAGCCTGTGAGCACCTTTAATACCATTGTTTTGAATTCTGCATCTGTTAGGTTGGCTATCTCCTCATCACTTAGTTCTCCCACTGGAACCTTGATCCGTTTCCCCTTTTGGGCCATACTTCCCTCTCTCCTCCTTCTGACAGGCTACTGTGTTTGCCTCTGCATCTCAGGTAGAGCTGTCACTCCTGTTATGTTGTAAGGGGCACAGCCTCAGGAATTCATCTGTATAGGGCGACCTGTTTCACCACGTTGTGGCGCTGTATGTGGGGGAGGGGTCTGAGAGGGAACAATGCCGCCTGCCCAGCACTTTCCCCTTTTCCAGCACCTCTCCTATTTCCACACTGGACTGGCACCCCTTTAGCTGCTGCCCTGGCCATTGTTCCCAGAGTGGGTGAGTCTGTGAACGTTCTGGGACCATGGGGACCCTTTAAAAAAGAGGACCCTGCTGAGACCCACAGTTTCTAGCTCTGCCCCTCCTTCCTGTCTGGATGAGTATTTCTTCTTTATATTTTTGTTTGCTGGACTTTCATGCAGTTTGATTTTCTGGAACTTCTGGTTGTCTCTAGTTTTGAGGTAGTTGTATTCCTTCTTAGTTGTGGAGGGAAATGCAGCGTGTCTGTCTATGCCTCCATCTTGGCCAGAAGTCCCAGTATTATTTTGAGCTCTCTCACTACCTACCAGGATTGTATATACCCTTTAAATATCAATCCTTCCTTATGTGGAGTCACAAAGGTCACAAAATCTTTGCCATTCATTTCATAGGAAGTGAAACCCATTCTCCTGTCTTTGAATCCAGGCTGGTCTTCTGGTTGGCTTTGGCCAATAGAGGAGCTTTTAACATTCTTTCTGGAAATAACCTTATTCAGATCTATGAGTTTATTACCTTTTTTTACTTTTGCTTCCATGTTACCACAGGCAACAGTTCCACTCTTTACCCTGCTAATACATAGTTTGGGTGCTCTTTTCTCCAGTTTACAAAAACAATTGTCTTGAGGCCCTTACCTTCACCAAAAGTCTCCTTGAGGCTCTTCCAGCTCCCGCTTGCCACCATTCCCAAAACCAATGTTATCTTCTTTGTTTTGTTATAATACTACTATGCTTATTGTACCAATACTGTTTTAATTATATATTACTATGGAACAAGCTATTCTAGATCTTAGTTGTTTAAAACAGCAACTTTTAAATTCTTTCTCATCAATTTGTGGGTTGACTTAGATTCAGTTGAATGGGTTCTTCCACTTCATGTGATCTCATATGGGACTTTGACAGGACTGGACACTCCAAGATGGCCCATATGGTAGCTGGTAGGTGACGCTGCTTGTCAGTCGGGAACTCAGCTGGGATTGTCTATGGGGACATCTCCATATGGCTTGGGAGTCTTACATCCTCCTGGCTAGGTTCTGAGAGGAAGTGACCCAAAATGATTATTCCAAGAGGGAGAAAGTAAAGTGAAAAGATTCCAATGCTCTTAACCTATTAAACCCAGAACTAGCACAGCATCTCTTCTACCACATTCTATGGGATAAGACTTAACCACATTCAGGGGATAGAAAATAAACTCCTATCATCAGAGAATTGGTGGTCTTCTTTAATGTACCCTTGTGGGTGCTTTTTCTAGTTTAACCAAGCCCTTTCTTTCTACACATGCTCTGTTTTTCTATATTAACAATTCAGACATGTTTCCCCCATGTTCTTATATCATCTGGAAACATCACCAGTCACTAACTTTTTAAAATATAAAATTACAATTAATAATATTTAGGATATGGATAAAACAAACTTGGTGGTAATGACTATTGGAGCCAGGTGATGGGTACATGGGAGTTTTTTTATAGTAGTTTCTCTACTATTGTCCATAGTAAAAAGTAAGAACAGGGGATGATATTAGGAATTGGGATGTACTCTTAAAAATTAATCTTATAGCAGCCCGTGACTAACTTGCAATACTTTTAGCTACTTAATAATTTTTAAACAAGTTTTCAAACTTGGAATACATATACTGTAGACAGTTACAAGGAAACTAATTAAATGCAAGGATTTACAGTAGTTCCTCTTATCCATAGTTTTGCTTTTCAAGGTTTCAGTTACCCATGGTCAACTACAATAAGAAAATATTAAAGAGGAAAATTCCATAAATAAACAATTTAAAGCTTTAAATTGGGTGCTTTTCTGAATGTTGTGATGAAATCTTTTACTGCCCCGGTCTGTCCCACCCAAAACATGAATCATCACTTTGCCCAGCATCCCCACACTGTATATACTACATTTCTACCAGCTGTTAGTCACTTAGTAGACATCTCAGTTATGAGATTTCCTGTCATTGTATCATAACACTTGTGTTCAAGTAACCCTCAGAGTAGCCTGATGCTCCATCACAATGCCTGTGTCATTCACCTCACTTCACGTCATCATGAAGTCCTTGTATCATTTCCATCATTACAAGAAGAAGGCAAGTACAGTACAATAAGATATTTTGAGAGAAAATGAAAGACCACATGATTTATTACAGTATATTTTATAACAGTTCTATTTTGTTATTAGTTATTGTTCTGGTTTTTTACTGTGCTTAATTCATGAATTTCACTTTATCACGTGTGTGTGTGTGTGTGTGTGTGTGTGTGTGTGAAGCCTGCCATAGCCTTTTAAAAACATTCTAGCAAAAATTTTTACATGACATAGTCCTTGCCATTATTTAAATCTGCCCATAACTGTTAATACTAACTAGTGGTAATATTTTTATAGTACTTTATAGTTTGAAAAGTGCTTTCATACAGCAATTACCCTTTTGGTCTTCACAATAATGCCACACCTAACATACTGTTTCTGTTCCAATAAAACCACACCTAAGGTATTATTGTTTCTGTTCTTCAAATGAAAGAACTGAAGACTGGTTTTCTTGATTGACTTGCCCTGAATCATTAATATAAAGAAATTTTTATCTATTTAAATGTAAAAGATTCCAAAGTGTCTTAATTTCATGTACAGCACATTTTTCAAAGCTTCACTTGGTGCAGGTTACCAGACTCTCCACATATCAAAGAGGTCAAAGGCGATTCCAAGGTCACTGCCTCTTGGACGTAAATGCCACTTGGACTAGATAGGGTTAAACATGGCTTACAGCTTAGAATGTACAGAAGAATGAAGACCTCCTATGACTCAGTTTTTCTTCTTTCGGAACGAGTTTTTAATCATTCCACCCCGCTAGCATTCACATCTGTTCATGATGTAATGGTGTGGGTCAGCCTGGGTTCTGTCAAAATGAAGCCGGTATTACCAAATCCCAAATTACAGTGTGTTTTACTAACCGGTTTTATAGACTAGACATTTCACTCAAGCAGAAAGGAATTCCCACTGCACTTGAGGGGTAGCAGAGTCTCCAAAACAGGCTACTGGTTCTGCTTGGCTCTGCCCTGCCCACTGCCTACCGGCATCCCAAAGACAAAAGAGCTGGAGAAATTGGTGGGAGACGAAATTATAAAACCAGCCTTCGTGATTTTAATTTTTCCTTGTTGGTGGGAAACAGCCAGTGGGTGTCATGACCTTTCAACTGTGTTGTAGCAAAGAATTAAAATCTAAATAACAAAAAGGTCTTAAAGACAGAAAATAGAAGTCCTGACAGTCAAAGAAAGTGAGCATGCACAAATAGAGGAGAGAAAACTACATTTCTGATTGGGGGGAGTGCGGCAAGGGTGTGGCTACTGTGGTTGTTGCTTTATATAACTTAACAGAATTAGTAAATATGTTCTACGCAGTTTAACTTACCCTTTTTCTCTGGCTTTACTAACCAAAATCACATCAAAACATCCTATTTTACTTCTTATGTAACCCCACCTGCTTAGTCACCATTCTGGGTAAAGAATTGAAAACCAGCAAGGGAAGCAGGAGAAAATTAAAGGAAGATGCAAGGTTACTAACATGATCTCAAATTCAGGGCATTATCTGAGGTCTTTCACATACATGTTTACTCATGCATAAAAAAAATTGCCAGTTGCATTGCTCCTGAGCATGCATTTGTGTTTGTGTGTAATGAGGGTCTGAGAATTACATCCTAACATGTATAGCTGCTATAATTTTGTTTGCTTGTTCATCTATTACTTGACACACCCAATAAATACTTACTGCATGACTGAGATGTGCCAGGCACGATTCTAGGCACAGGGATGCACCAGAGAGCAAGAGGAAAAAATTCCCTACCTTCTGCTCCTTATTGTAGTGAGGGAAATAGAAAATTATTAAGTAAACAAACATATGTGACATAATCTCAGAATAATAACTTAGAAATTGAGGGGGATAGGGTGCTGTTTAAGGTAAAGTCAGGGAAGGCTACCTGAGCAGGTGACATTTGAGCAGAGGGTAAAGACTCAGTCTATTTACTAGAGGACACCCAAAAATTTAGGGATGGGTCAATGAATGAACTCAACTCCCTGATGTTGCCAGTCAGTTTCTGGAATGGATTTCTTAATCTTAGGACCTACCTGGCTACCTACCTTGGGAGATGGGGTTCATGCTGAGCAAAGTAACCTCAAAGTGCAAATGCTCAGAACATTTGCAGTGGTTAGGATGTGATTATTGAGCTCAGCATGATGTGCTCAGATTCTAAAATTGTCCTCTAGCTCAGGGACTCATTCATATCAGAGAGCTGGGGAGATGTGCTACAAAAAATGAGTTGTAATATTCATGTCTCTAAAAATTCTCTTTCACATCTATGACTAGCAAAGAAAGCAAAGGTTGTGTAGGAAAAGGACATTTCATTTCATTTTGGTACCTGGAAGAACTACATCATTTTACTTCAGAAGCTTCAGAGAATTCATCAGAGTGATATATCGTCGTCAGCAGCCGTCCGTCTCGAGAGACGATGGTGTAGCTTCTTAAGAGTCTATCTGCACCGCCGAGAATGGCTGTGCAGTCCGACTCGGGAGTGACACGGTATCTGTCTCCTCCCATGTTAAATCGACATCCTGCGATGACGCTGGAGTGTCCTCTCCAGTGAAGCTGAAGCTACAGAGCCTGGGCAGGGTGATATGGAGGGTCTGCTGTTGCCCATGCAGCAGACCCCCCCTCTCTTCGCAGCTGAAGGGTCCAAGGGAAAGACGGAGTCAATACAGCTTGGCTTCAGGTGCGCCGCAGGAGTTGCCGGTGTTGACTACAACGTCAAACCGCCTTAGGGACTCCGGCTCCGGATTTTCTGTCGGGGTTTACTCCCTTAGCCTTTCCCCTGAAGAGGTATGCCGCAAGGCAGCGGAGGTTTTTTGGAATCAGAGTTTTCCTTCTCTGATGTGCCCTGACTGGAAGATCGAACCAGCGACACTTAGCTCGCAGGCCGATGCTCAATCCACTGAGCCAAACCAGCCAGAGAGTGATATATATGACTGTGGAAACATGTTTGGCCTCTTTGACACCTATTTCCTCCTTTTTCCACTAGCAGGACCCCTCTTTCCTAAAGGAAACCCATTCTGTGTGGGTCAGGATACAAATGCCTCAAATAAAATAATCAGTGAAGAGTGAGCATGTATACAGTGAGACTTACTAGAATCCTCAACAGAATATTCTTGTATGAGCCATTTAAAACATCTACTTTTTCTGAGACTGATAAAGCTGCAAAGAGATGAGTGGGAGCCATCAGTTGCCATTCATGATGCCTTTAGAGAGAAAGTGTTATTGAGGGAGAAGGAGACAGAGTCCCTATAACATTTGTAAGCCTCTGGGTCCAGCTCTACCTAAAGGTCTATTCATACATACACATCCCAAGTACAAGAATCAATAAATTTCTGAATTTAAGTAAGTTTGAATTGGCTTATTATAATAAAAAAAATTGGGAAGGACCCACAAAATGAGAATCAGGGATCCAGGGAAAATGTGAGCAATGAACGAAATATACCAGGGGCATCAGCGGCTGGCAAAGGTTGCCAAAATGGACCATGCTGGAACATAAAGAAAATGCTTTGGGAAGAAAGCGAGCTATGGTTATCTGCAATCACATGCCATGAATGTGACAGAAATGATGAGTGGCTTTCAAGTGTTCTGCTAAGGGTCTACCACAAAATGTTGTTGTTTTATTGTCTCTATGAGATTATACCATTCAGATTGGGGTGACCCAGACAACAACAGCTTATGATTGCTTAAAAAAACTTTATTTGGTATTTCACATTTTTCAGAGTGGACCAGCAGCAAGTCATGGGTTATGGCTTTCATTCAGGACACACTTAATGAGTTCCCATTTTGTGCTAGTCCTGCGGGGATTAGGGACTGGAAGGACAACCACTAGATTGCTGACTTCCTTTAAGGTTTGCAAAAATGGCCACTAGGACACCGCATTCCTTGGTCTTCCCTGAAAACTCATAAAGGTGAAATCTGAACAGCAAGAGGTTGTTTTTGAGAGCATAAGATATCCAAAATATAAAATGCTTCCTAAAGAATGCACATGAAAGCAATAAGGTAACTTGGATTAATTTTGGCTGACTTGTGCATATGTGTTTCATGGGTTATTCTTAGCATGGGCTGGGGACAGCAGCTGTTTATCTCTCTTGCTCTCAGTGTTGTTCTGCTTCACTTCCCATACATTGTCAACTTGGCCTTCCCAAAATAGAGGCCTAAGGCAGGGTAATCCTATGAATTCTCCTCTCTCCCTCCTGTCAGGATGGCTTTCTCTCCTTGATGGAGAAATTGTCCTCTTCCTAAAATGTCTTAAAGTAAAAGACATTTGCTCAAACAAAAATACTCATAATAATATTACATATACTTTACATGATGGCACATAGATCTTTCCACAAGAAATAGTACCAGTTATAAGAACCACTATTTGACACCCCACACACACACCTCAAGTCCCCTGCTTCCTCTTGTCTCCAGATTTGCTACCTAGAGCCACCATCCTGCACTATTTGATGTAGAATGTAAACCTGGAAAAAAGTTACAAAGCAAAGGCAAAGAAAAAGGTGGGAAATGGAATAGGGCAACCCCTTTGTGGATCAAAATGATGCAGGCATTGCGGGGGTATGGGTATCCAAAAGTTCACAACCCACCGTGGGTTCTTGGCATCACACAGAAAAGAATTCACACTAAAGCCAGCATAGAGTTTCAAGTGAAAGAGAGTTCATTAGTGAAACAGTGAAATACAGAGAGAAGGTCACTCCACAGGCAGAGCAGCCCCTCCCTAGTGGTATTTACTTTTCTTTTAATTGAGACTCATTTAATGGAGGGCATTTAATAAGGAGGAGGAATATTCAGGATTTTTTGGGACTAGGGCTGCTGACTTCTCGTTAAAGCACAATTGGCCATTTTGTGCCTTTTATTCGGGCTTTCTGTTTCATATCATGGTGGCTGGGGTTGTGTGGTTTACTGTGCTAATTTATTACAATGAGCCTATAATGAGACTGGGGGTTACCTCAAGGTGAAATCAGTCGCCATGTTGGATAGAGCTGGTCTTTTGGTGGTTCTAAGCCATGAATGCATTGGGGGTTGGTTTTATTATCTTCTTGACAGTCCCTGTAGCCCTTCTTAGTTACAGCTTTTTGCCACATACCCTACCTCAAAACTGTGATGATTCTGCCGGAAAAGTCTGGTGTCAAGAGGTTAATTCTGGGTGAGAAAGTAGCACAAAAAGCTCTACAGGATCCCTACGAAAGGAGCATGAATCTGTCTTCATCTGGGTTTGACTTTCTAACCATCTCAGTCCCTCTGCTCCTCTCTTCAGAAGCTTGCACTCTTCCAAGGCATATTTATCACAACCCTCAGTAAGATGATTTTGCTGCTCCTATTGCAACCAGAAATGGAGTTCCTGGGTAGCTTCAGACATGTGACCTGTTTGCACAGAGAATGGATGAGGGATTCCCCTCCTATGCACGCAGCAAAATAGAAAAGAAGAAGAGCTGAATGTCACTGAATCCTCACACAGGAGGACAAAACGCAGAGCTTATTAGAGTTTCCTACAGGCCTACAAACAGTTAAACATTTAAATTAACAGACTGTGTTGACTAAAGGGTGTGTTTCTAGCTGTTTTGGATAAAAACTAATTTAAATGTGGTGGTACCAGGCTGAAAGCACATTCCTACAATGAAGTAAACAAATGTTATTGCCTTCACTTAGAGAGTCTTGCCCAATTAGGTTGATTATAGTGATCACAGAGTTGTATCCTGAATGCACAAGAAAGTAGTAATGCTCAGATTTGTTATATAATATTTATAGACTGCAGTAAAGCTTCAGATGAATTAAAATATACAATCTTCTTTTTGCATGGATGAAGGGAATGTGATCCGCATGTTTGCTAAAAGCAAGACACGGAGCCAACAAATTTCTTGGCATTTATATTGATAAGACCTTCTCTGAGAAATTGTGAACTTCTGCTGTAAACTGTTGTTTTAAACAAAAGAGAAGCAGCTCCTCTCTGTCACCTTGAAAGTTTAACCCCAAATCACAATTGGGTCTTAGCTTGACTTTAGAAACTGTCTTTATTGACTCATAGGTAGAGCAGGTTTTCAGCTGTGGGTAGGGGTTGAGGGAGAGATGGAAGAGGGTATAGGGGAGATAAATGATAATGAAAAAAATACAATAAAAATTTTAAGTGAGAAAAAGGAAACCATCTATAATTTTTCTCTTAAGTGGCTCAAATTGTGAAGGCAAACACTATGTGAAAATAACCTATGTTATCTCATATACAATCTGATTATTATATTATCATACCCAGAAGTCTTATCAATGAGTTGGTTTACTTAGACATTGCCAGAAATAAATATGGGCTTTACCCTATTTTTGTGACTATCATAGGATGTATCAAGATTGTTAACAAAACAATTTTTAAAAGTTACTTATTGTCCACGTAAACTCTCCTTATCCTCACTGAGCAGATGAGAAAGCATGGAACAACAAAAGAGCACTGGGGAGGCACAGTGAAATCTGGGGTGAAGAATTGAACCTCCCTGGGCCATTTATCTCATGTGAAATAATAGAGTTGTTATAGGCCATTTCATAGTTCTTTTTTTTTTTCCCTTAGTTCTAACCATTTGTGATTTGATGCTGTGGGTAGTAGCTGGGTTGAGGGGACCAAGCGTAAGAAAGCTAAGCTGTGAAAAACACTGATTTAGTATGACAATCTGTAGTTATTTGAAAACAAGAATAGAGCATCCTCAACAATAGTCTAAGACAAGAGTGGAGGAGCTGTAAATTAATGAAATGGAGTAATACACACACACACACACACACACACACACACACGGAAGAAAATACGTGCTTTTAAAATAAACATTTAAACCCTGGCTGCTGTGGCTCAGTGGATTGAGCATCGGCCTGCGAACCAAGTGTCGCTGGTTCGATTCCCAGTCGGGGCACATGACTGGGTTGCACGTCAGGTCCCCAGTTGAGGGTGCAAGTGAGAGGCAACCACACAGTGATGTTTCTCTCCCTTTCTTTCTCCTCTCTCTAAAAATAAGTAAATAAATAAATAAACAAATAAATAATTTTTTTAATAAAATAAAATAAACATTTACTGCAACTTCTTTTATGTAATATGTGACTCGGAGGAGACAGATAATTATTTAGGATAAACACCTTATTGAGCCTTTTTGGATATACAAACTAATTCTGATTGTGTCTCCATCCCAACCCCATGCATGTCCCTCAACACCATCTAAAATTGTAAGAAAAGAGCCAGCATGAAGAGAAATGGTTTCTGAGCCAACCTTGCCAACCTGACTTCAGTGCTCCCTCTTCGCTTTCTAGCTGTGTGAACTGAGACAAGTGTCCTAACCTTTCTAAACATCAGCTCTTCAAAGTCATGACTGTGTTTATTATAAGTTTTTGTATTGATCAGCTATAACACCTACTTGGTCTTTCAACATACTTGAATTTTGAAGCTGGGAAGATTCAGCTGTATGGACTCAGAAGCATTCACACACCGAGACCACAGATGAAGCCAGACCATGAAATGACCTTTGATTTCTAAAGAAGGTAGAACATAGGGAGAAACAGGTAGGGCATGAGGAGCCATCGACTTAAATAGCATTTGGCTCAGTATCAGACTTCCTCTTGGTGGCATCTCACATAGATCTATTGTCTTACATGCCTGCATTCCTAACCTGGAACTGGATCACTAAAAGATTGTAGGATTTTTGACATCACTATAAATATATTTTGTCACTCCAATCATTTCTTCATTCATTCAATAATCATCTACAAGCTTCCAGACCCTGGGGATATAATGAGGATTATGAATAGGCTGTGTACTGGAAATGTTCAAAGTCTAATACACCAGTTCTCAATTTTCAAATGCACATGAATCACTGGAGATCTAGATAAAATGTAGATTTCTGGAGGCTTTCCCTAGAGATTTGATTAAGCAAAGTGATGGGAGCCAAAAAATTAATGTTTTAATCAGTTTTTCCAGGTAAAATTGCTAGAGGTGATGAGAAAATTTCATTTTGAGAAATTCTGACCTAAGATATGTGCTCTCTTTTCGGTGGCTAACGTCCACCAGCTTCCCTGGAACCAAAGTCCAGTCCTTTCTAGGGCTTATCTCCTACTCCACCTGCCTTTCTTCTGTCCCAGTTCTTGCCAAGTGTGCTGTCTCTCTGCACACCCTTCCAGCTGCCCACAGACTGGTCCTGAGTATTACCAAAAAACTATACAAAGAGTAAGTAATGTGTGAGTTTGGCTATTCACCTAAATGACATGGATTACGGAGCTTTTTGGGAACATATGTGACTAAACTTGTAGCACCTCACAGTACACAATGAAGGGGAGATTGGGTAGCAATCTGATGGATTTGATCAGTGTAGTAAGTTCACTTAGGTAACACAGACCTTAATATATTTCAGATAACTTTCTAGAACCGAATAGACCTTTACAAGAATAAAATCATTTCTATTGCTGTCATTCTGTATATTCACTTTGCATGTGAGGACACAGCTAGTGTTTAACTGGGACCCACTTATCTATGATGGTAGACAGAGTACATGCAAAACATCTTTCTAGAACACATAGAGATCTACATTCTAGCAGTTTAAGAATAAACTATCATATCTAATTGGTACATAAAGATGTTTATAAAAGTATTGAGCTAATAAAGCTAGGATAAAGATTGGCTGAAAAGATTAATCAGATTGATGCCAGATTTCAAATAGAAATAATTAATGAATCAGTGGATCAACACATTCACAAACCTGCACTGAGCATGTGTTCAGGGATGTATATGTGTAGGAACCTAAGTCAACTCTCCCATGGGCATGAAAGCACAACTGGAAAATAAATTGGAAAAAAAATTCTGGTCTTTGGGTATTTTGTTTGATTTATTTCTTTCCATAATTGTAAAATACCCATGGGAGTGAAATTTACGATCCCCATGTGATGGGAAAGCATAATCTTAAGATAGGAAAATGATGGCACCAACTGCTGGTTTCTCAAATGTGGTTAGAAGGTGTATTTAAAGAGGACCCTATCAGGCCTTTCTCCTATGAAATAGCTAGACAAATAAATCTGAGGCATCTGAGGGTAATGGCATCTTGAGAGATAATGGATATTCAATCTGGGAGATGAGAAGGAGATAAAACCTTGGCTGGGTTCTTTTTTTTTTTTTTTTTAATTCAGACTGCCTATTAAATTGCTGGATAGACCAGTCCCTATAAATTTTCAAAGGAGTGTCCTGGGTTTTATCCAAGAAGCTATTGCAAATGAGACACACACTGTGAAAAGTTTTCAGAAATGTTTGGGCCATTTCATGTAACATACACCTGATGCCTGGGGTCAATCACCAGTAGTTCTTGGCAAAACACAATTTTTAATACTCCTAAAGTAAACTCATGAAAGAGTGGAAAAATATCCACAGGATTTTAATTCACAGATGAGGTTGATTCCTTATCCTGTTGACTATCAGTTATTTTACAAATATTAAAGAAAAATTAGAAGTATTTCTTATTAGCATTTTTGTTTGTTTACTTCCAGGTAGATAGTACTTCCCTTTATTCATTTGCCGAGAGCAACTCTTGTCAACCCATAGGACCCAGTGGTTCAGTGTGATGCCTTAAATGACTTTCAGCACACTCATAATCAATATCACTACATTTTGAGCAATTTCCCATATTTATAAAAAGATCAAATTTTTAATAGCTATCCCTCCCACAAAAAATTGGTTAGTGGTGGAGGAATGGAAAGAGGAGACAGTGTGCAAATACGTTCTTTGTTACTTTAGAGTTGGTAGGTAGAGTAAGTGCAAAAAGTCTATCCTCAGCCCTCCCTGTGTGCATGCATGCTGTTTATATTGATGTGACTTGGCTCTTCCTTCCATTATAAGATGGAATCTGTTTCCCCTCTTCTTGATTCTTGGCTGGCCTTGTGACTTGCTTTGTCCCAAATTAATATGGTTGGAGTGACAGTGTCACATTTCGGAACCTAGGTCTCATGAGACTTCTCTTCTTCTTGGTCTCCTGACACTGGCCTTAGATTAAGATATGGCTACTCAGCTAGAAGATGGGAGACCAAATCAAGAAGATTCCAACTGCTTCAACCAAAGTCTTCCTAGTCTATAGGCAGATGATATCCGAAGATGTTAGAGAGCCCAGCCAAAATCAACAGAGGCTCCATTCAACTGAGAGCTGATTGCAAACCCAGAAGAACCACTCAGTTGACTTGAAGATTCATGGGCAGTGATAAATGCTTACAGTTTGAAGCCACAAAGTTTTAGGTATTTTTATTAGGCAATAACTCATCAATATAGCTGGCTACATTGAAAAATAGTGAATGGAAGAAAACAATGATATGATTTCCTTTCCTCAAGAAGAAAAATATCTATGCTGTGTTTTCAGACTACCAGTTACATTTGATGAAGGCCAGTGCTTATGTTATCTTAGCTTTGAATTGGGAAGTACCCATGTTGACAATGACAATGACACTGAGAAATTACAGGCAAAAAAGTCCCCCAAAAAATGTGGGTGGGACTTACGCCGATGGGAGACAATTTGTATGCCTAATGGTATTTTCTAAAAAGACTTTCAATTCTGTACTATACAGTCAAGCCATGCATTTCATTATGCCATACATTTCATTAGGGCTATAGGCTTCATTAGACACTTGAATCAAGAATCTCATTACACACTCCAGACACATATCTCATTATGCCACGCATCTCATTAAGCTCCCAGCCAGGAACAGATGTAAAATAGACAAATTTCAGCAAGGCTTTGATTCCAGCCCACATGGCATTCTCATCAAGACTAGAGCAATGGTGGACCAACAATTGGGTAATTTTTGAATGACATTTGACAAAGAAGAACCAGCTCAATCAGGCACTATTAAATTACCAAGGAGAAAAAATAGCTTGGTGTCAAATTCCACTTTGCTGTCCACTCTAGGAATGTGTTTCTACTGTCAATCAGAAATCACCTATCAGTGAAGAGCCAGAGGTGGGGTGTTAGAGGGAATGTGTTTGTAACATTGTAATCATCTGTCATGAGGCAGGCATTCAACAAAGGAAAGCATCAATGTCACCTTGAGTTTGGCTTCAGCAGTTGCTTCTGTTCTGTGTCCCCAGTTGTAATCAGTTGTTTGGCATCTTCACAGATGGGTTCCCTGTGATGACCCTGGTTAAGCAATACTTCTTTGGTCACAAATGATAAAAACCTTACTCACATGAATTTAAGATTAGGAAGTATTGAGGAACCCAGATATGTGGCTGATTTCAAGTCCAATTATATTCAAAGGCTTAAATAACATCACTAAGACACTGATGTCCCCCTGTCTCTTAGTTCTATTTTGCCTTGTGTTGGCTTCATGCTTAGCACACTTTCCTCATGAAATGGTTGCAGGTGGCCCTCAACTTTCATCATCCTTACAGCTATAAATTAAAACAAAAGATAGTGTCATTGTTCAATTTGGGTCAAATGATCATTCAGATCTTTGTATCAGGGAAATGGAATAAATCTGAGTTTATAGCCCTAGGTCATATAAATATAGCTATGGACTGAAAAAAGTCTGGAAACCAAAGGGGTGCTAAGTAGACAAAACTATCCCATGTCTACTTCTCTTATTCTGTCCCAGAGGTCCTTATAGTTCTGATAGGGATTGTATCTGTCCAGAAACTACCCAGCCATGCCCTATAGAGGCATGCATTGAAGAAGGTACAAAATACAAGAAACATTGTATGTGGGACAGTGTCGCCTTAGTCCCCTTCAAAGTAGGCACCTTGGGACCTCACACAGTTCTCTCAGCATCTCTTCCACTGTTCAAAACACTCTGCAAAATCCTTTGTTGGAATCGCCATCAGCTGATCTGTCATATTTTCCTGAATCTCACCAATGATCTGAAATCTCTTCCCTTTCAAAGGAGATTTTAATTTTGGGAAAAGCTAGAAGTCACAGGGCACCAAATCTGGGCTGTAGGGGGGCTGAGTCAACTGGGTGATTTGATGTTTCACCCAAAAGCTCTGCACCAGATGTGATACATGAGCAAGTGTGTTGTCATGATGAAGCTGCCAACCATAGCCATGACTGTTTTTATCATATTGCAGCTCTCAATCAATGAAGAACATTGAGGTAGTGCTACTTATTAACTGTTTGGCCTAGAGGGGTGTACTCATGAGGGACAACACCTTCCCAATCAAAAAACACAGTCAACATCTTCTTGATTCGTCTCTGGTTATGACCTTCTTGAGGAAATCTGGTTCATTGGCAGTGGTTTGAATCAAGACATTAGCAACTGCAGCACAATGTTCCTTCTGCTCCGGTGGCAGAAGCTGCAGAACCAATTGTGCCACAACACACTTCATGCCGAGATCTTGCATCAAAATCTCAGACACAGCAGTTTTTGGAATCCCCAGATCAGCTTCTCATTCTTACAGTCAGTTGCCGACCTTTGTTGATTGCAGCTCATTGATGTTCAATATTCTCAGGTGTTCTGTTTGTTGCAGGTCTTCCAGAACATGGATCATTTTCAACAGATTCTTGACCATCTTTAGTGTTTGTGCCACACTTTTACTTACACTGCACTCATTGCATCCTCCCCACAAGCCCCCAAGTCATCTGAATAGTTTCTGTGGAGGCAAGTTCAAGCTTAGCATAAAATTTTATGCAAATTCATTGCTCTACTCTCTCAGTCATTTTGAATGTGATGGCCACACATTACACATGCTCATCCAATGGCATCTACCACCCCCACTAACTAGTACAGTGAAGTCATCATTGTTCATGCACGAGCATTCCAGTCCACTCTCCATGGCTGCTATGTTACAACAATGTTGCTCAAACTGTTCTCATTATACTAATAATGGCTGGACTTCTTCCAGACAGACCTCAATATGTGCATTTTGAGAACTCATGGAATCTGTCCTTGGTCACCAGGAAAATACTTGTCATTAAAACTCAAATAAGTAACATCTCTTAAGCAATTCAGGGGCTAGGTAAATACCATGTATGTTTTTTAGGCTTTTGTGATGCCACAAAATGTAAATAACTGTTATTCTGAGGAATGTAGGTTAGAGCAATAAGCCAGCTACCGATACGATTTCAATGTGCCACCAAGTCATTTGTTTTGAGTGACTAAAATATTTCTTCTAACTACTGGTGCCTGTCTCATTGTCTTTAGAAAGGTAAAATAAGGAACATAAAAACTACAAAAAAAAAAAAAAAACCAGAGGGAAGAAAATATAGTTTAATTTCACACTTAGGTGCAAATGACATGTTAAGTGCTTTCTTCAGAATATGATTTGGGAAAAGAAAGAATAAAGAAGAATCCTTAGAATACCAGATATTTGGTAAGGATAGGAGAAAAGTTAAGAAGATTTTAAAGAAAGGACAGGGGAAAGTGGGGAGTGGAGAAGGTCAGGCAGTACTGAAAGCAAAATTCATCAAGTTCATAGTTTGCCTAGGGCTGTCCCCAGGTAACACTGTGCAACTCTGACTAAATAAATCTTTAATCTGAAAGGATAATGGTTCAGGGAGATAGCACTATGAGGTGATGACCAAGCAAAACCAGTTATTAAAGAATAATTTCACTGCGCTTTCCTAGATTCTGAAAAGATGCAGTATCGGTACAGGCTTCATTTTATGGGTCCTTGTGAAGCTCCTTGCCTGTGAAAACATTACATTTTAAGTATTCCCTCCACATTCCTTTCAGATGAAGTGCTGTATCACTGTTTGTCCAAAGTAGACAAAGTGGTTTCCTTTTCCAGCTTAGCTGAATTTTTTTTTCTAAAAAAATCATTTAACTGGAAGATGTTAGAGCAAAAGAGAGGTTGGAGTAACTGTTATGGGTCAAATTCTAACTTCATGTAGTAATGAACTCCCTCTGGTACTACATTTCACTGAAACTAAAGGAATGAACCATGTCCCATGTGCAGTTTTTATTGTAAGAACACCCTAGAACTAGAGGAATTTGATACAACCATGTTAATGAAAGCAGCAAAATTCTCACATAGTTAAAAAGAAAACTCTCATCAAGTCTAATTTATTAAAAAATAATAAGTACAAGTCTAATGAAGCACAAATGATAAATTTTTTAAATGACCCTTCTTTAACTTGTGTTTTGTTTGACTTGTCTTGGTTTTTACTCTTTCAATTAAAATGCTTGTATCCTCATCCCACCACTCCGGGTGAACTGGTAAATATCCAGCTCTCTCACACTTTCTAGGCTTTCAAAAGCATATGCTCTTTCTTCTCTCCACCTGCAGGTGATTAAGAGAGAGTTTGTGTGTAGTTAAAAATAAAGGATACCTGCTGCTAATTTACACTCTATCTCAGATTCAGAATCAGAAGGAAGCTGTCTTCCCCTTTTGGTATTATTAGTGCAATTTTGAAAACAATGACTGAGATTGAAATTACAGGGTACCGGGTGAAATCCATTTGCTTGCCTGTGACATTTCCCCCCAAGGGTTCTTTAGTGCAATGCCACATGATTGTAGAGTAGTCCATGCATCCCAGACTGCCTCCTTATTCCAGCTTTCTGACCAATATGGTAGACGAGCTTTGAAATGAGTATCAATGACAGTAACAAGACAGCCCATGGTCCCATTTCTAAATAATGCTGTGATGACTCTTTTTCATTGTTGTAAGGACCCTTAACATGAGATATATCCTTTAAAAAACTTAAGTGTACAGTCCATTATTGTTGATGATAGGTCCAATGTTGTAAGGAAATGATTCCTTTTTTCCCCCTTACTATCTCCTTTATGGAAGGAAAAACGGAGTAGAGAAAAAATTAAGGACAAGGCAACCAATCAATTTCAAGACAATAGAGAGAGACAGAATGGTCTTGGTGTCTGGTTGTCATCCTCAAGCCTCTCAGGAGAGCTATTTGTCTAGAACACAGTCACTTGGTGGTTCATGTGGGGGAAAAAAAAAGAAAGAAAAAGAAAAACTACGTGAGCCCTTTAGAGAAAAGATGTCCTATTAGCCCAGAACACAGTCACCTGGTGGTCCATGTGGCTCAAAAAAAAAAGATGAGAGCTTTTAACAGAAAAATATATACTGTCAGGGCTTGGCAGGAGGTTTTAACCTACAAAATGTCTTTTCTCTTCACAGCAGCCCTGGGGTAACACTTTCCTGTTTCCATTTTGTTGTGAAACTCTTGGCACGTCCATTCCATTTTATGTTAACTATAAATAATATTTAGATATGCAAAGCTAAAAGGATTTGCTCGCTTGGCTAAGGTGGTAGCATATGTAGACTTACAAAGAGGAGGCATTCTGACCTTTGGGTGAACAGTAGAACTTAAAATGCTATTGTTACAATGTGGCACAGGGAAAGCATGATTTAAATGTAAGTCTTTTATCTCCAAAACCATAAAAGACTATGCCTTGGAGGTATGAGAAAATGCAAGCTATAATGTGGATCATATAAAAAAATTAAAACATTTAGTACAGCACCAAATCTGCTTTTCTGAACTGCAGCTTGCTCATAAAATACTTAGAATATATAGTATTTTATATTTAAAATGAGCTGTTCCTTAACTATTTTGTGTCTGGCTCCTTGACTTCTGGTTCTAAAACTCAAGACATCGGCACTCCCTGTGCACCCCACCTTTTTCCTTCTCCTAAATTTCAAGCCCCTGATGCATCTTTCAATCTGCCAAGGGAATGTCCTTGGGGACAGATCTGCTCCCTGGAAGCTCTTCAGCCTAGTTGCCTTGTGTGTGAGCGACCCAGATAGCCAGGAAGGACAGTGTCAACATTGAAGGTCATATCTCCATTTTCACTTATCTTGATCTGCTCCACAGCTTTGAGGAAAAAGAAATAGGATTCTGTAATTTGGACCAAGCCATAGGTAGGACTGGGTTTATGACAGGTTTGTGTATGGGCCACAGATTGGCCACAGTAGGAACTGAGAACCCTGCCCAGATTCTGCCCACCATTTTCCATATGGCTTTGTCAGTACTGATTGTACCTCTCCAAGCCCAAGTACACTCTCCCTTTTAAGAGTATCCTGCTGTTCCCTTGTGTTTTTACCACCTGCTGGTTTGTCTGCTCCTGGCACCAGTTTCCTAGATTTTCTCTATGATACCATATAAGGACTACGCAGAAGTCTTTGCTCCTTGACACAAAAAGAAATGAATGTCTTGCACAGCCCTAACGGAGGTGGTTGTTTCATTTGGGGCCAATTTCTCAGGGAGCAATTTAAATTAGGAACCACATCTTTTGTGTTTTCAGAAATGGCTAATAGATACTTGAAAACTTTATTCAATGAATGAATGTATGTCATATGCTTCTGAATTTAGATTTATTTCTTTAACTCTGTACCTAACCAAAGTGTGCATAACCTACTTTCAAAACATTTCTTGTTCCTTCTGCCTGGAATCCTGTGGAGCCCACACCTTCTTCCAGCTTCCTCACATCTCAGATTAGATGTGGTTCTTCTCATAAACTCTTACTTCACTCAGTATTTTCCTTCCTAGTCATAGTGCAACTACTTAAATTATAATGTATATAAATGAACTACTCCTTAGCTCAAATATTCACAACTCATAGTTCAGGAGCACAGGTCAGTGACAAAATTCTGTGAAACTCAACCTTTACATTGCAAGTCACTCTGCATTCTAAAAGATACTAGCTTTCTTCATCTCACTTTTTTTTTTTTTTATGGAATGACAATTTTTGTACAAATCTGTGTATGTCTTTTTTCTTTTTCAGCCACAACAAACTTATAGAGAAGTACAACCCCCAGTGATAAAATGAAATTTTGAAGGTTGGCTGAAGACCACACATCCAAGGCTTCGTCAAAGTGCTGGGAGACATGGTAGTTATTCTCCTCAATACCAACATCCTTCCTGAGTGAAGGAGTAATGAAAGCAAAATGCAGCACAGGCAGTTAGGGGTTACAATGCAAAGTCTGACCAAATACTATCAATCAGAATTCTAGGAAAGCCTATTAACATAACCATCAAATGTGTGCTCTGACTATGGATGCTGAAGAAGATGAAAATGGAAGTTTTTATGGAAGTATCCAAGAAGAAATTGATCACATACCAAAACATAATGTGCTCATAATTAAAGGTGAATGAGATGCAAAAGTCAGAAATAGAGCAGAATCAACTCTCATTGAAAAGCTTGAACTAGGGGTCAAAAATGAAGCGGAAGTTCAGCTCCTGGATTTCTGTGAAGCCAACAAGTTGTCCATTGCAAACACGTGGTTTAAACAACTGAACATATGACTCTATACACAGACCTTACCAGATGGCCAATAGAGAAATCAAATAGACTATGTAATTGGAAGCAGAATATGGAGAAGCTATAGTCTCTCTGCCAAAACAAGACCAGGAGCAGATTGTGGTACTGACCACAAACTGTTAATATCAAACATTATAATAAAGCTGAAGAAGAGCACTAAAAGAATTGTAGTGCCCAAATATAACATAAGTAATTCCTGATGGATTTAAAGTTCACATAAAAACCAGATTTGCACTGTTAAATTTAATTGACCAAGAACCAGAAGAATTATGGACTGAAACTAAAAATATTCTAAGAAAGAATGTAAAAGAACAAATTTGGAAGTAAAAAGGAAAGAAAAATCAAGAGAGGTGATAGAATAAATACAGAATTGTTAAAAACAAGGAAGAGGCAAAAGGAAAATGTGACAAAAACAAGGTTAGAATTTTGACTGTAGTTTTTCAGTGATATCTTGTAGAGATAAAGAGAATAGTTATAGTCAATATAAGGAGAAAAGACAACAACAACAAATAAATAAATAAATAAATAAATAAATAAAAGCAAGAAATCTCTACCAGAAGACTAAAGGACTAAAAGAAAATGTCAAACCTAGACTAGGGATGCTGAATGACCAACAAGGAAATACATTAGTTGACCAGGGGAAAATAAAGAGAAGGTGGAAATAGTGTACTAAACATCTATAAAGAAGGGACAAAAGAATTCCAGTCAAGAAGGAGGTCTAGGTAGACATGGTTCTCCTCCTTGCTCAACCACAGAGAGGATTACAAATAAACCTCAAAAGAAATAATTCCCAGAACTTTCAGAAAAATCCAACTTTATGGAAATCCAAGAACAAAGAGTTTAAAGAAGCCACATTCATGCAGATGGGTAGGAGGGACAGAGATGCAGAGACAGGTGGAGAAGTGGAGACAGTGGCAGCCATAATGGAGTGGGCAATCCCATATTTATGTGTGGTGGATAAAAATTGGGAGGGATACCTTTGGAGTGAGCAATCCCAAACCCAGGCCAGACTGCACAGCCCAGAGTTCCAAAACTGGGAATATAAATACTCATAACTTCTAGACGTGACAACCAGTGGGGCTTGGGGTGACGGTAGAAACTCCTGGATTTTCAGGAGACTCCACTTAAAGGGTTCATATGATCTTAGAACTTAGACAAAACCATTCACTCTGGGATTCATTACCAGGGCAGGAGCTGGAAGGGCACCAGTCACATCCAAGGAGTGGGTGAAGTGACTGGAAATGGGGCAAATGCTGGGAAAACCTCCAGAAGCAAGGCAGCGGCACTGCCTCCTCTCAAAGCCCTCCCTCCACACAGATCCACAAGCAGTGAAGCAGGTTGCCCTGCCCTGGTAATTACCTAAGTATCCATCCCACACAATTTACAGGTACCTTTTCTACAATAGGCCATGCTACTAAGAGAGGGAGTCAAAGCAGCTTTACCCAATACACAAAAACAAACACAGGGGGGCTGCCATATTGAGGAGACAAAGAAAAATGGCCTAAATGAAAGAGCAGAACAAAACTCCAGAAAAAGAATTAAACAAAACAGAGATAACCAACCTATCAGATGAAGAGTTCAAAACACTGGTGATCAGGATACTCAAAGAACTCATTGAGTATTACAACAACGTAAAGGAAGAAATGAAGTTTACATTAAGTAAAATAAAGAAAAATCTACAAAGAAACAGTGAAAGGGAGGAAGCCAAGATTCAAATCAATGATTTGGAACATAAGGAAGAAGTAAGCATTCAGCCAGAACAGCAAGAAGAAACAAGAATTAAAAAAAAAAAAAAAAGGATACTATAAGAAACCTCTGGGTCATCTCCAAATGTACCAACATCCAAATAGAGGTGCTAGATGAGAAGAGGAAGAGCAAGAAATTGAAAACTTACTTGAAAAAAATAATGAAAGAAAACTTCCTTAATTTGGTGAAGGAAATAGACATACAAATCAAGGAAGCACACAGAGTATAACAAGTAGAACCCAAGAAGGACCACATCAAGGCACACCAAAAGTTAAAGATAAAGAAAGAATCTTCAAAGCAGCAAGAGAAGAGAGTTACCTACAAAGAAGTCCCCCAAAGACTATCAGCTAATTTCTCAAAAGAAGTTTTGCAGGCAAGAATGGACTGGCAAGAAATATTCAAAGTGATGAAAAGCAAGGACCTACAACCAAGATTACCCTATCCAGCAAAGCTATCATTTAGAATGGAAGGGAAGATAAAGTGCTTCCCAGAAAAGATAAAGCTAAAGAAGTTCATCATCACCAAGCCATTATTACATAAAATGTTAAAGGGACTAATTTAAGAAAAAGAAGATCAAAACTATAAACATTAAAAGGGCAACAAATTCACAACTATCAACAACTTAATCTAAAAAAAAAAAAAAAAAAAAAAAAAAAAAAAAAAAAACCTAACAAACAATCAGAACAGGAACAGAATCATAGATATGAAGATTATTTGGAGGGTTATCAGCCGGGCAGGGGAAGGGGGACAATGGGGAAGAGAGGTACAGGGATTAAGAAACATAATTGGTAGGTACAAAATAGACAGGGAAACGTTAAGAACAGTATAGGAAATGGAGAAGCCAAAGAACTTATATGCATGACCCATGGACCTCAGCTGAGGGGGAGGATTGCTGGAGGGAAGGGGAGTATAGGATGGAGAAAGGCAAAAGGGGAATTATTGGGAAAACTGTAATAGCATAATCAATAAAGTATATTAAAGGGGGGGGGGCTTTTGAGGACTACCCAGAAAACTATAAGAAGAGACAAAAGGATGATACATACTTTTGAAAAAATTCCTATAAGAACCCGCAATTCCAGAAAGTGAAATGAATGTTGCCTGAAAACATTGAGAAACTATATATTAATCACCAGAAATAGATCAGATTCAGATAGAATTATTTCAAGTCACAGCGACTGATTCTGTCAAAATTCTAATAAAAATGTGTCAACAAATATGGAAAACAAAACAATGACCTATAGACTTGAAAAGTTCAATATCTATCCCTGTCTTCAAGAAAGGAGTAGACAAGGAGTGTAGTTAACTATAGGACCATTGCTCTTACTTCCCATGAAAGTAAAGTGATGCTCAAGATGATGTAACAAAGGCTTATACCTTATATGGAGCCAGAAATTCCAGATGCTTGAGCTGGATTCAGAAAAGGAAGAGGCACTTGAAATCTAATTGCAAACATTTGCTGGATACTAGAGTGCTCCAAAAAAATTTCAGAAAGTTAGTTCATGTTTCATAGACTGCAGTAAAGTCTTTGACTCTATGGATCATGAAAGCAGTGGGTTGCTCCGAAGAAAAGTGGGCATGCCTCAGCACTTGATTCTGCTGATGAATAACCTGACTTGTGCTCAGGAAGTCACTGTCAGGAGAGAATATGGAGACAGTGGTTTCCTATATGCGAAGATGTCAGACAAGAGAGCATTTTATCTCCCTATTTGTTTAATCTGTACACAGAACATATGAAAAAGTGAGCTGGACTCAGAGAGAAAGGAAGAGTAAAAAATGGTGGAAGAAATATCAATAACTTAAGGTATGCAAATGACACCATCTTACCGGCAGAAGCAGCAATGATTTAGAATTTCTGATTAAAATAAAAGATAAAAATGCTAAAGTAGGACTGTATGTGAACATCAGAAAGACAAATATCAGCCTGGTATGTGTGGCTCAGTTGGTGGGAGTGTCGTCCCATAACCAAAAAAGGTTGCAGGTTCAGTCCTGGTCCAGACATGTACAGGAGGCAACCAATTAATGCTTCTCTCTTACACCAATGTTTGCTTTTTTTTTTTTTTCTGTCCCTTCCTCCCTCTCTAAGAACAATGACAAAAATGTCCTCAAGTGAGGATAAAAAGATAAATATCGTGACTATCAGAAAAACACAACTGCAATGTAGATAATGAAGACTTTGATGTTGTTAAAGATTCTGTTTACCTTGGCTCAGTCAGAAATTAAAACGGAGATGTGAACCAATAAATCAAAAGAAGTCTGGGACTCAGAAGTACAGCAATGAAACAATCAGTAAAGATTATCAAGAGCAAAGATGTGTCATTAGAGACCAAGGCTAAGATTGTCCACACCTTCACATTCCTAATTACTCAATAAGGATGCAGAAGATGGACAATAAAGAAGATTGATAGGAATAAACAATTCGTTTGAAACATGGTACTAGAGGAAAGCTCTGTGACTATCCGGGACTGCCAGAGAGATGAACAGGTAAGTCCTAGAGCAAGTGATGCCGAAAAAATTGCTGGAGGCCAAAATGACAAAAATGAAACCATCCTCCTTAGGGCGCATCATGAGAAGGCAGGGCATTTTGAAAAGACACTAATGCTGGGAAACAAAGAAGGCAGCAGGGGAAGAGGGAGATCGAATATGAGAGGGGTTATCTTCACAAAGGAAGCCGTAGGCATGCGTATACAGAAGCTGAGCATGGCTGTTGAGGCAGGACATTGTGGACATCAGTCATTCCTAGAGTCACCAGGAGTCAGAGCTGACTCAATGACATGTAATACACATAACTGACTATTTGTTGTGCTCCAGCTATACTGTAAGCCCATGAGAGCCAAGGGTCATATTTATCTTATTCCTCAGTGTAATTACAATGCCAAAACAATGCTTGACCTATAGTAATCATAGTATTATATTTGTTATACAAAGACCAAAAAAAAAAAAAAAAAATCAATGATTTGTGTGTGTGTTTGTTTTCCTGGTTTGTCTAAAATAGCTTTAGTTACTGCTTCAAGATCTCCTTTAAAGTTCCTCGCAAGTTCCAACTATTGGCTCTGAATATCTTTCTCTGCTTAGTGTTCTCCGTGTCTCTACTCAAAAGCCTTCATTGGGATGGTCCACCATAACATTCACACATATAGATTCAGGATGGATCTCAATACATTCTCCATATACATTCTTGCCCATCCATAGAACTTTCCCCTGCACATTCTATCCTCATGACAATTAAACATAACCCAGAAGTTTTTCCTTACCCCTAGCACATACAATAACACACATCACAATAATTCTATCACTTTACACTGTGAGATCCTGAACCCCATGAGGAGGCATTGGCATCCATTCAGCAGTTAAGGAAGCTCAGGTTCCCAAAGACAGAGCAGACTAGTCATTGGTTCATGGGACCACATTCAAAGGCCTCTTGGGTTCAACATCATGATTTTCCTACAGTACTTCTTTTTTCCTGTTCAAGTAATCACAGTCTTGAACCAGATCGTGATTATTTCTAACTGATACTAAGCAACATTTCAATTTCTTTACTGTTTTTTTTTAGATTAGTCTATTTTTTTATTCTTGTATCCCTGTATCTAAATAACAGTTAGTTAGGAGTCAAATGGAAACAACATACATGTTAAAAATAGGAGAAAGGCAAATTATACTGAGATATAGTCACATGATAAAAAATAAATGAAATATTAAAATTGTTTCCAAAGGTTTAGTCAAGAAAATGGAAAAATGCTTACAGTATATAACAAAATGAAAATATTTGAATTAAAATTCCAAATGTACCATGGTATTAAGTATGTAAAAACAATACAAGTTATTGATTATGGTGAGATTACTTATGATTATGGTCATTTTTTTGTTACACTGTACCTTAGTCATTATTTATTTAAAATGATATGTCTGTTTTAATTTTCTAAAAAAAAAAAGATTTCAATTTCTAGTCTTCTTTTTCTTTCTTTCTTTCTTCCTTTTTTTTGTTATTTATTTGCTAGGAAAGGATAAATTATTCACCTTGTCTCATGAAGCCTTTCACTAGAAGAGCAAGATCAGAGTCCAATGATATAACAAACCCTGTCAGATGTTATCAGTCTGCTTTTCAGATGCTTGTGCACATACGCCCATTCATGCCTGTGTTCTAATATCTCAGCGTCCCATGCGGTAAGCTGCTCCTTCATAGCGGTCATGTTCTTCATCCTGGGCCTTTGGTGTGCAAAATATCAGAGCATTGGCTTGGAGGCCAGGAAAACCTCCTTGAAACTTGACTCCTAACTAACCATATGACCTTGAGGAAATGTCTAAATATCCCTGAGCTTTAGTTTTCTCACCCATAAAATTGGAATGTTAGTGCTTACCTTATATTGTGGCTGTAAAGATTAAATGGGATAATACATGCGGAGGAGGTTGCCTACTGCACTCCCAACACAGGAGACATTAGTGTCACTGTTGATATGATCTCGTGATTTTTTCCACCCTGGGAGGTTGATGCAGAGTGCATCTCTCATTTCATATGACAGATGACGATGACGAAGAGCCTGAAGCTCTAAGACCGGCACATGCACCTTGTCTTTTGACTCTGAGTTCTCAGTCATTCAAGAGAACATGAAGGAGGGCAAATTCGAAAGTCATCATATCAATAACTTGAAATTTCAACAAGTCTTCTTGAAATTCAAGCCATACACTCACCTCTGAAAGAGTGCTCCTGTGCCTTTCTTAAGGATCACGCAATAAAGAAATTTCACAAACCCGATGGAAGTATCTCCTTTTCTTTCTTCTCTAAGATGCCACTCATAAAGAACGTCTTCAGCTTGTAGACTTTCAAGTTTTCAGGGCACAAAATTGTTTTCTCCAGAGTGCTATATCTGAGTCCACCAAACACCACAGTCTCACTGCTGAAGAAGGCATGAAGTGGTGGGCAGAGGCACTTGAGAGATAGCAGTGGCTGAAGGCCCCTTCCCTCCCCAGCAGCATTACTCTGTTCCTCTTGCAAAAGTTGCCCGGGGGAGGCTGAGAGGATGTGGAGAGGAGAAGAATTTAAGGGCCAAAAAATATAAAAATGATCAGCCCTTTGACTTGTATTAATTTCTCTCTGTGAAATAGTGAAATCAATGAATGTTTCTTAAACAAGTAGTATAACCATTCAGCCTACAAGAAGGCATACAGAACATTTAATCTGCTAAAGGAAAATTAAATCCTTTAGTTCTTGATTATTGCCATCTCCTGAAAAGAAAATGTCTTTCATAATCTACACATTGATTAGATCACCCGTGCAGACCCCTCCAGAATCAGGTCATGGAATTTGAATTGTTCTGGAACAAAAGCGGGGCAGCTGAGCAGCTGAGCAGCTTTGGTGGTTGGGACGAGCCCTGTTCCCAGCTTCCAGGGCCCTCCTCCCTGTCCAGAAACTCTAACGTGGTACCCTAGACTTACCCCACAAGCCCCCAGTTCGCAGAGTTCAGCTGACAGTCTTCAAATCCCCTGTAAATACTAGCTAACCGTGAAGACGTGCTCTCCTTCTCCCCAAGGGTATTTGCATCTAAGAATAAATAAGCTTTCCTGTTCCCTGGAAATGATGCTATAATGATGGAGTAATTAACACTGAGTTTGAGATTTAAAATCTCTGTTTATTTATTCCATAAACTTTATTCTAGGTGTATAGGTAGGCTCCACCTCTCATAGGACATTGGTATTTTTTCTCTAGTGATAAAAAGCTTCTAGCCTGGTCAGAGAGAATTTTTTTCTAGTGAAAAGAGACCTTATTACCTATTATGAGTGAAGGTCTGCACAAGATTGCATGTGGTACAGACCAGAGGAAAGACACCCGAGACTGGGCAATCAAGAATGCCTGAGTTACTGAGAGTGCTGTCACTTGCCACCCATGTTCGCGTCTCCAACAAGCATGATTAGAATCCCGAGGTAGCTGTTATGGTCATTTCACAGGTGAGTATGCTGAAGTACAGAGAAGTCTGTTTGCCTGACCAGGGTAAACCGGCCAATAATGATGCAGCCACGATCCACGCAAACCCAGACTTCTACCTGCTCAGTGAGAGCTCATTTTCCTGGCCCCACTGTGCGCTCAGCCCACCTCCTTTCAAACCTGGCTAATGTTTATATACTAACAGAAAGATTCAGTCTTCTCAGGAGCAGGACCAATCAACCTGGTTTAAGGGATGCAAAACTTTCAGGGAAAATTTAAATGAAATCACCATAAAGTGAATTGTGTACTGTTTCTATCTTCCTTCCCTCCAGGAAAAGAGAGTGAGATGGGGAATGAATACTGCTCTAAACTAGTCTGGAATTCAGAAAGAACACTGGGTGGCTTAACCCCCCAACCCAATCCTCATTCAGGAGAAAATCAACTATTGACTTCTTGGAAAATCAGTGATAGGTAAGTGATGTTTAAAAATGTGAGTAAAAGTGAAAATAAAGTCAGGCTTTTTTTATTATTTCTACTGTAAAGAAAATAAATTTTCTTAAAAAGTTAAGTCAAGAGAAGTCTGGTTTTATCAAAGCCCATAGAGCAAGATCTTTTTTTAAATAATTAATTAATTAATTTGTTTATTTATTTTATTTTTAGAGAGAGGGGAAAGGAGAAAGAGAGGGAGAGAAACATCACTATGTGGTTGCCTCTCACTCGCTCCCCCAACTGGGGACCTGACGTGCAACCTAGTTATGTGCCCTGACTGGGAATCGAACCAGCGACACTTGGCTCTCAGGCTGAGAGCAAGATCTTGATGATACCTTCATTCCTTCAAGCCTGCAAGAGTCCACTGATTTATTCACTTAACAAGTGCTCGAGGCCTGCGACAGTCAGGCACCATCACAGAATAAATGTGATACAAAGATTAACGGCACAAGAGTTGCTTTTAAACATGTCAGACCTTGATGGCAGACACTCTATAGGAAAGCAAACCTCAAGTTCAATGCAGTTAAATGCTATCAGGACTACATGAAGGGTCACCTAATCCAGACCTGGGAGCCTGGAGTGAAGTGGGCTATCCAGACAAGAGCTGAGGTGACATTGAAGCTGATACAGATGTAGCAGGTAGCCAGGTGTAGAGAACCAAGAAGTTTCTGGGCAGAGAAAGCAGCAGCAGGAAAGGCAGGAGCAAGAAGGCTGTTGAAGGGGATTGTGGGAGGGGCGCGGGGAGGTGAGGCAGGAAGGGAAAACTGAGGCAAGGAAAACAAGCCAATTTGAAACTTTTTTTGAAGGCAGTGGAGAGCCACTAAAATGTTCAATGCAGATATGTGGTATATCAGACTTGCACTTTAGACAGATTTGACTGCAGGGTAAGGAAGGATACTAATAAATCATGACACATTAAAGAAATTCACATAATCATTTTTTGGGGGGAGGACATGTAAAAGGAAAGGAGGTCGAATTTCCCCACAAACAATAAGACTTCATTAATTTATACCCTGTTATGAAGAAAATTGGTCTGATTTAACCTAGGTTGAACTAAAATTTACCTCTGCATTGTTGCAGAAATTAAACAAAAAAGTATTTCAAGCAAGATAATACTATGCAAACAAAATCGCTATGAGATTGTTTTAAAAGAACAGTTTTTTTTCCTGGTTTTGTTGAACAAATAGAGTATCCATTTACTTATTTAAAAATATCCTTGGATAATTACAAATGAGATTCTTTAGTCATTAAAGCAGACCTGGCAGCTCAGTGATCTTAAAATTATAGAGCTGCATTTCTTCTTAAAAAAAAAAAAAAAAAACCTAACATTTTAGTAATTTAGACTGGACTCTCTCCAATATGAGGATTTACTCTACCAGCTTTAACTGATTTGCTCACGACATTAGCAAGCAATTTTGGAATTGTGTAATCAGAATCTAAATGGATCTTAATAGCCCCAAAGAATTAATACGTCTGTTACAATGTGAGCAATTTATTCCCTTCACACCAGTAGATTCTGGTTCAGTGATTATTAAATTCTGGATTATTTGTAGGAAAAACATTATATGAACAAAGTCGTCTTTTAGATTTGCTTTTTTGTTTGATTTTGTTTATTTTCATTGGGTCCCTTCCATCGATAGTAAGTCATTCATTTCTCAAATATTGGGCACAGCTTTGTGCCAGACACTGTGCTATTCATTGCAAGGTCCTCCATGACGAGGACTCGGCTCCTGCCTTCAAAGGGATCACCATCTGGTGAGGGATATTGGGATATAAACAAACCCCTATTAAACGATGCAATAAATCCCCTAATGGGAGTTTATTTCGGGGGTTATGGAAATACAGAAGAGCAAGAACCCGACTGTCCACAGGGTTGAGTTTCGGAAAGGTTTCCCAGAAGAGGTGACTAACCAGCCTGATGAAAAACTAACAGATAGAAGACATTTCAGGAAGAAGAAATGAGGACCCAGGAAACATTGAGTGTATCAGAGAAAGTGTGATTGGTGAAGACAGAAATGCTTTATGTAGGAAGGACACTGGGGTAGGGGGGAGGATGGGAATGTAGGTGAGGCATTTTCACTCCATGCCAAATGTCTTCTAGGCAGCTGGTAAAGCATCAAGACATCAATTTCATTCTGGCCACCAATTTATCTAGACATGGACTGCTGTTTACTTCTGTCCCATCATTCCCAGGAGTTGACAGCCTGATCAATTGACAGGGGAGTGACAGATTCTAGGATACCCAGAAGTGAAGCTCTCACACAGTTTGTACTATAATAAAATCATGCTCAGCATCTGTACTTAAATTACTTTTAGAGCTCCTACATGGACCCTCAGATGAGCTCAAGAAAAGGGAAGTGAAATTAAATGCCAATCATTTTAGTCATAGAAAAATGAACAAACAGAACTGAAAAATGAAGAAATAAGGTTGGAAAAATCTATCCATATTTTTGTATGTGTGTGCATGTGTGTGTTGATTTTCTTTTGCCCCCATCCAGATGGGGGGTTTTGGAGATGTATACCTCTAGAGTAAGGTATTAGCCACAAATATGTAACACAGGAGGTTTCAAAAACTTGATTTGAATATCAAGAGGAAACACTGGAAACTCAGAGCAAGGCATTTGTGCTGTTAAACTAAAAGCAGGGAAGAAGCCAGGGTAATGTAGCAGCTGGTATGTGGTCACCCCATGAGGGGATTCGAATCTTCTCTTGGAAGAGAGAAGAAGAGAGAGAAAAAACAGAAAAGAGCCTGGTGTGGGATTGATTCCTGCCCTGACTCCATGTCTCCAGCTGTGGAATCAAAGAAGCCCCATAATATATCTAGGGGATTGAAGAAAGAATTTAGCCAAGAAAGAGAAACTTTAGAAAAGTCGAGCTCTTTACAGGGCAGACTTAACTGAAGGACGATCTGAGAGAGTCCCCAATTTTTCCATGGCCACACAGGAGTAGGGTAAAGCAGACCAAAGCTTTCTGTGCTTTCAAGAGAGATCAAAAAGAACCTGGAAGACCAGGGACTCATGGAGGTTTATGATGGGGAAAGAAAGGAGACAGGGTTTGAATCTCACACCGGTGTGCTCAGCAGGAGGGGCAGAGACAGCTGAAGCAAAACAAGTAAATGATGTTGAAACACCTTCAGGACTGGCCACGACTCAGGGGGAGGGCAGGTCAAAGGATTCACATGGCCTAATACAAGCTTGCCCTGTACCTAGGAGCGGAGGTGTGCAGGGCGAAATACTGGATTGACTGAGTAGCTACCACACCAGCGAGTGACTTCTAAACCACGAGTGATCGAGTTACCTTGATTTGGCAAAACCATGTTATCTGAGGCTGCAGAAATGGAATCTCCTGAGCTGAGTAGGCTTCAGGTATTTAGAAATGAATTTAGTTTTGTACACCTGAACTTTCCACTGCATAATTTATCTCCAAGTCACATGTATTTCATCCGAAAGGAGTCAAGGGGAGCACACAAAAATGTCTCCTCTAAACTAAGTGGAGGGTCAGGGAGCTCAGCTGATGGGACTAAAATCATGCAGACAGCTTTGCATTGGCTGTTAATCATGAGACAAGGAGAAATGAATCAGTTTATATTGGAATCAAATCAACAAGCTTGAGTTAATTGGCACTTTCCTATAAGTCTCTTCAAACTGGATTAGCACCTACAGTGGAAACATAAAATAAGGAGTCTTAAGCTTCCTAGGGAAAGCTGATTAACCTCCAATTCTGTCATCCTAACGGGATGGAGAAACTTGGGGGAGCTCAAATAAACAGCCCCTTGGTTTTACGCATCACCATGGCGCATATGGGCGAACCATTATTTGCCCCAGCTCTCTGAGAAGTCCTCTCTAAATAGGATTTTCTAATGGCCACATCCATGGTGCCTGTCATTGCAAAACCTGATGAGACATTTGTGAGAAGAGTATGGGAGAGGCCAGTCCTGTCTTAAGGGACTGAAAAAAAACACACACACACAAAAAAAAAACCAAAATGTACCTTGACCCTAGAAGTCCTTTCATATCACACTTTTATAATAAGCCCAGATATCAACAATATCCTGGGGGATACAAACTAGGTAGTTTGAGGGTTAAAGATGAAATAGTTGTTCAATGCCAAGTGTGCCATTCAGAAAAATGTCCCACATTCTAAATATCTGAGGTGTGAACGTATTGCTGGGGGGTGGGGGATGGGGGGGATGTGTCAAAAAACCTTCATGTTACCCCCAAACTGCATGAGAAAATAACCAGGTCAATTGGTTGGCTCCAGAAAGATGGGTTTTTTTCAATGTAGTCATTATGTTTAACTGGAGAAAACAAAATTGATCTCTACAAGTCAGGACCTAGAAACAAGTGTGTAATTACTAATTATACACTTAAGGGTTTATTCTCCCCCAGATACACATGCCCAGCTCCCACCAAAATTAATCTGAGTTGCATTCAAGTGTAGAGGGGAGAATAGGCTCCCCGGCTCTAACTGCAGAAGTAATGAAATTCCCTTAAAAGCCCAGGTTGCCTCATAATAATACTACAATATCGAAGCTCAAGTTTGTTAAGGAGCAAAGACTCAATACAGCTATTCACTGGGAAGCTTTCCTAGGAAAAGACCCCAGTGTGTATTGAATATTTTAGTATTTTCTTAGAAATGATTAGTTTTTTAATTACTTTAAGTAGGGGGAGAAAAACCCTTTCATAATTATTCAGGTGAGGGGTAAGTTATAACCCCCTTGGAGTTGGAGGTGGAATTAGGAGTTGGGTAGAAACCGGATTTTACTAAATCCTTAATTTTGCCCTTTACTTTTCAAGCACATGAAGCAAATATTTCTTAATGAATGAAGTAATAAAATGACATACAGCAAAGTGTATGAGGTGCTATTATTTATAGTAGGGAGTTGGGGGGGTCATAAACAATATAAAATAAGAGAATCATGCTGTACTCTTAAAAATAGAAACCTGAATTGCTACTCACTGTATTCAAGCATATTTTTAAGTTAATTACTTTTTGTGTGTGGATTAATACTCATTGGAGAAAAATTAGAAAACATGAGAAAAAACTAAAACTCCCTCACAAACTCTACCACCCAGATACTATCAATGTTAATGTTTTCTATTTTTGACTATTTTCATCAATATACTTCTTTTTATTAAATTAAAATTTAGAATCTATAGAGTCCTGTATTGGACTTTTTGACATTTATTAGGCACTTGGACTTAATTTTTAAAAAATAATCATTTAAATCAAATTGATCATTAAAAGCATTATATTAATTTATCATCTGCCCTTTTGTATAAACAGACAATAGACTGAGATGTACATTCTCAAATATCTGAGTATATTCCTAGAAGTAAGATTCCTTACGGGCCATTTTTGTAGGTTTTCTTTTTTTTTTTTTCCTGTTTGGAAAAAGTAATTCAAGGGCATGCTGACATAGTCAGTCAATAGAAAACAGAAACACAATGACCAGTGACAAGTCAGTCTTCTTCTCACTTCTGGCCCCCAGCTGTCTTCCCCAGATACAATCCCATTACCAGTTTTCGTTCTAAATGTATTTTCAGAGAGATTGTGGTATGAAGCTTTGTTATAAAGATTTTTGGTACATTTTTACTGACTTTTCCAATGCATTTTTTGCCATCAGCAGTACCAAGAATGAGTCACTGGTGGGTGCACAATTCAATGGTAATGGACGGTGATAGCCATTGCTTGTGCTTACCTGGCTTACACTCTGTATTTTCCCCCTTTCTTCTGGGGCTCAAAAGGGAAAGGTCAAGGGTCAAAGCTGGGCCAATCATAGCATGCCACACCTCGAACACTGAGAATGGTTCATGGATCTGCACATGACCCCAGTGGGCATTTATATATTGTAGCTGGGAAGATGATTCCGGCTGCTTGCTGGCACTGCTCACCTGCAGTGCTGCATTCATGGTGCAGATTGTGGAGAGACTGAGCCAGGGCACAAGAAGCCTGACTAAGGTATAAAAGACAGCACCTGGTGGCATCATTGATCAGTCATACCACATGTGATACCAAGTCACTAAAGCTGACAGATCCACTTTACTTCTTTAAAATGAGTTTGAAGTATGGTTGTGTCACCTCTAACTGAAGCAAACTTGAATTCTGCAATAAAAGATGACCTTTTTCATGTGTAACAACAACTTGCCAGCAGCAATAGAGAAGATCCAGACATCATTCTGATGCCAGGAAAAAATACAGCTAGAGAGAAGCTCCCAGGATAATCGCTTCTGTGAAACAATGCTCAGGTTCTCACCAATGATTTGGGAAACTAAACAAAATATGCTACAGATGCTACGCTGCACAGGTGTTTGTGCAGGAGTTCATGTACCCTAGAAGACAGGAAAGCTCTAGCAAATGCCCAAGTATTGCTCTTCATCCTCTTTTCATTTCAGTTAGCCCTGTCTAGTTTGGTATTTTCATATCAGATTTTTTCTTTTCACTTTAGTTTATCTGAATTAGAGCGAGAATATAAAGTAACTACCCAGTAATACTGTGCTCAGAAACCCAGGCTTAAGTATAATTCAAACAAGGCCTACCTTACTACTAGGTGGGGAGTACTCATCTCTGGGACCTAAATTAGTCCTCTTTGAAATTTGGTCTTGGAAGGCCCATGACCAACAGGATAGTCATTCATCTATGGTGAGGTAGACAGTACTTGTCCTTGGACTGCCCTGACAGGCTAAATGGGGAAAAGTAACCTAGCTTAAAGATTTAACACTTCTGCATGGGCAAGCATGCTCATACATGCATGTACACACCTGTACATATACACACACTCACATACACATACACACAAGTGCTCACATTTATAAATATGCCAGCCTTGATAAGTCCGTAGGCCTCCATTGTGATAATGGCACTCACTGTGGAAGAGGAAGAAAAGACTGGAAACCACCCTAAAGCTTCCAGTGTTTCACTTGAACTTGAGTTTACATATCAAAGAAGGAAAATGAAAAATGTGCTGGCATTTTGTCATTTCCTGACAATTATTATTGGTAACAAATCCCCAGGTAATTTGACTCATTAATGCTCAGATGACCATAATCTATTTGCTCTATTTAGCTGAGAGCTAGTGAGTGTTCAAAGATTTTTAAATGCTCCCACCCTCTCAAATCTCTGCTTTCTGTCTTTTTGATATGAATTGTAGGAGCAAAGTAAACAGAGGGCTCTGTTAGAATTTCCCTTTTTACAAATGAGCCATAAAATTGTCCATTAATCAGTCCTGGCTCCCAGGGGCCAGTTTGCATTGTAGAGTTTTCCTTTTCCTTTTCTGATCCCCATTTTGTTGCAGAGATTACTTAGAAGAAAAGAGGAAAAAAAGTCACAGAGCAATAAGCTCCAAAGAATAGGCTTAAGAAAGCCAGCTTTTCTTTTTCTTGCCTTTTATTTTTTTTTCCGTAAACAGCCTTTGCCCTGAGCCAGATTCTCATCATTCAGCACCATTCAAACCTTTAAAATTTACTCTGTTCGCTTTAGACTGCCTTTAAAATATAAAATATTTTCCCCTTCCCAGAGAGTACTTGAACAGGTACTACATGTAAGTTTTTAGTTCCATTAAAGTATAAACTATTTAAAATATAGAATATTTAAAATTTAAATATAAACTATTTAAAATATAAAATATTCTTATCCTCTTCCTAGAGAGTATGGTACTCCAACAAGTACTAAAATACTACATGTTAGTCTTTAACTCCATTCAAACAACAACAAAAAATTATAACTTAAGATCTCAGGGGGCATGAATCCATGAGCACAAAAATAATAAAATACTGGAGGAAGTCACTTTAAATTTGACGTCTCAGGGCTTTCCCCACCTTAATTGCTACACTAGGTGTCAGTTCTGACAGTTCCTGCATTTATCTTGAAAGAGCATTTCCTTTAAAGACAGAAGGAGGAAATACATATCAAATGTTGAGCTGTCTGAAAAGAAGGTGGGACCACCTTCTGGCTGCAGCCTTCTCATTGGGCAGCTGCTTGCCAAGACCAGCCTCCTGCCTACCAGCATTTTTCCCATAAATTGGTATTCTTACCCTCAGTAAGACTCCCCCACCTAAATGGTCACTATGTAGGCAGCATCTATATATTACATTTGTTATCAGCTTTAAGTGTAATAATAAAAGAAAGAGATTGTGCAAAAATTGGCTTTAATGGGACTGTAACATAAAAGTTTCCTTTGTTTGGTCTGGGAATGCTAGTTTTGTTAGGTTCTGAAGCCCCCCTGCCCTCCCCTCTATTTCACCATTTGTACTTTGTCCATTAATTACACTAAGCATAAGATGTATAAGCTGTCTTAAGGGATTTCTTTACTTTCTTTCACCTTTTTAAAAGCTAAACTGTTTGTCTAACCTGGGAGGCTTAGAAGGGAACAGAATGGCCAGCTAAAGATTTTGTTTCTAAAGGAGAGTCACCCAGAGGCCCAGAGGTTAACTTGGAAGCCAAATAGGTTTTGAACGTTTATCTCTCAAGAGTCGAAGCTCAAGCCCGGCGCTGCAGTATGGACTTGCCTCCGTGAGATGCAGCTACTCCTCCTGGGGAGGCCCTGCTGTTGATCTGTGAAATGGCAGCTAAACTCTTTAAATAAGCTGAGTGTGACTCTCCCGGAATCCTTGTCCCTCAGTCACTAATGGTGTTTGGATACCACCCTTGGAAACGAAATATATTGGTCTGAAGTGCTTAATTGTTCCCTGAATCGGCTTCTGAGAAAGGAGACGGGCCTCATCGTCATTTGGTTTTGTGAGAGCTCCCCCAACAAGATGGCACTTGGGCACATAAAATTCCAGCACGCCTGGACTTGTATTTGAAGTGACTCCCGCACACCTAGTGAGTCACTTTTCTCTTTCGGAGACTGCAGAAGTGTAGTGCCAACCTACTCTAAGGCTTTATTAGCCTACCTTATTTTCTATGTCCTACAGGCTTTGGCAGTTTTGGACATTTAATTGAAACACCTTGGCTTCTCTAAAAAAGGACTTGCTTAAATCAAAAAGGAATGTCTCATCATTTCTCTGCTAGTAACACGTGGACGTCTGACAGTACCTGCTGCGTACCTGGGCGTTGTGTTTGTGCAGCTCCGGGCTGACTTCCTATCTGTCTCGGTCAAGCGTCCGTGCGTAGCGGGAGGAGGATCGGGCGGGCAGGAGCGGGATGCTGGATCTAGAATGAAAGCCGAGACACTTCACTTACGCACATTTTCATGGGTGACTATGTCACCCAGACAAACTCTCCTCGTGAGTAAATGAAAGGCCAGCTTCGGCGACGAGATGCGAGCCTGCCAAATCGCTCCATTCGTGTCGCCAGGCCCTGCTGCCTTACGTGAGGTCCTAAGTCACTCAACCTTGACTTGGCTCTGGGCTGGCCAGCTGCTGAGATCCTCCGCAAGGCAAATCACATGACCCTCCTTTGAAACAAGCGATTCATTTTAGCACTCACATATGCAGCCGGGGCCTCATTCTCTGGCAAGACATTAGGAACCAGAAGCGATTCCGGCCAGGAGGAGGTGGCCCACTAAGAGCAGGTGAAAATCTTGAATAATCCACATTCTCCGTGTAGTCATTCCACTAATTCTTTCCTTATCGACCTTCACAGGAAAGTGAGGCAGGGCTGCAAACCCACTCACACTTCACGCAGATGTGCAAAGAAAACGGGTGCTTTCATTTTGTAACACGCCCCACCATTCTTTTAACGTTATTGCTGTAAATGATGACCTGTTAACTAACATGTGACTACAGGTAAACAGCTTATTTGTTTCGGAATTCTGGGAACTAACTTACTCCAAAAGAACCAGCTCGACCTTCAGACATTCTAGCCTCAGATTTGTGGACCAGTTATCTGAACAGACTGTGTTGATTTGCATGAGTCTTCTCACCAGAGAACTCTCAATCCCTTCCTTTTGATTCCTTTATTCTGTTCTTCTTTTTCCTTATTTATTCCTCCTTACAAAACCCCCTGCCGGTTTCCGCTTGCTAAGATGGCCTTTGGGACATGAGTCTGCCATCTTCCCAAGCAGCCGGCTCTTGAATGAACCTATTTTCCTTCTACCAGCACTGCCCCCCCCCACTCCCAATCTCTTGATTATTGGCTTAGCAGACAGCCAAACCTGAGTTTAGTATCAATTTCTCAGTAGGTGCCCTAAACCTTTACAAACCCATCCACATACTTGTGGGGTGGTTGGGAAGAACATCCTGGATGTTTCTTTAGGCACTAGGTAAACATGCTCAGTTTATCAAGTTTCTTTTCCTTCTCCATGGCTCCCCTCAAAGATGGAGCCTAGGGTCTGGCAAAGGAGGAAGTATGTCATCTCATGGAGCAGGGGCTACGGATGGGAAATAGTGGAAGACTCATGTCTGGTCTCTTCTTTAGGGCTCTGAGGAGCGTCTGCCATCTGCTCTGGATGACTGGATCCCACTTCTGCCCAATTAGTGCCAAGGCCCCCAAGGTGGGGCTGTGAGTCCCATGCAGTCTCTGGACCAGGAGGTCTGCACTGTGGGTCTGAGCCACTTCTCCCCACCTCAGCCCCCTCCCTCCCTTATTGGGCAAGCTCAGCAGTCAGCACCTAGAGCACACAGGACCTTTCATATGACTACCACACTTCACTAATACCATAGACAACTTTAAGAGCCCAGCTCAATCCCTGTGTTTGTCTAACCTTGTGGATTCTGAACAAGCTGCCTCAGGGCAAGAAGACAGCAAGAGCAGAACCACAGTTGGAAGTAAAGACAATTTTGAGGACTTTCATTAAGGAAATACATGAGGATGGGGTGGGGAATGCAGTATTATGAGTAAAAAATCAGGTATAAAGGTTAATATTAATTTAAATAAAAAATAATTTAATACAAATTGTAAGATTTTTAACATTGCAAATCACCATTCCAGGTTATCTCAAATTGTTCTATTCAATGACTAATCTTAAAAAAATTTTTAATTGGTAACATTGATTAACCAGTTTGTCGTTGATTTAATGAAGCAGTGATGTATATCTGAACTTTAAATTATTGTTATCAATACTAGTGTTTTATATAACATTAGCAAGAAATTTGTTTTTTCCAATGTGTATAATTCACTTTTCATCATCAATCGAATTATCAAACAATCCAAGAGTCTATCCATTATTTCAATAAGAAATTCCGCTCTTCCTTTAATATGATTTAAAAAATGTATTACAATTTGCTTCTTGGTAGTGAAATAAGTTATATTGAATTTAAAGAAATATATAAAAATAATTTTATTGTATAGCTCATTTATAATAATATATACTGCAGTGTTAAGCAGATTCCTGGCTAGAGAGAATTTTTATTTTTGATTAGTTATCAATGAAAATTGAATCTTCTATTAGAATTATACATAAATGATGACTTAAAAAAATTTTTACTGACTAAGTTTGGGTCCTGTTCCCTTCACATATTATTTTTCCTTTACTGTCCCTACTGAGAATCAGAATATGAGAATTTTCTGGCCCTACACTGTGATGTTACATCACCAGTTTAGTCAGTACATTTTAACCTTGATCATTACAATACAGGACACTTGCAAAAACTTAACTACATAGAAAGTACCTAAAAACTGCCAAATGTATTCCACTAAAACCCAAACCAATACTTCCTCGATCAACTTCCCCTTAGCCAGATCCCAATATTACTTATCAGCATTTTAATGCTACCTGGTAGAAGGGGAAGTGTACTTTGACTTTTTATTTATTCTTGCTCCTTCTAGGTCTTATGACTCCAGAGTCATTCCCTTAACCATTAATTCAGCTTCTGGTGGAGTCTGCAAAGTGAATCCTTATACTCAACAGTATTACAGCAGATGAAGGCAGTATGAATAATCCAGTGGGGTATGGACAATACAATGAATACTCTATTTGTGGAAAACTTAAAAACAATAAGAAAATAAAATATGTGGTTTGCTTTTCATTATTACCATGAGACAACAATTCTAAACAATGTCCACGATTAAAATACTCCTTTCTAAGAACAGTTTTGTTATTTAAAGTTCAAAAGAATTGAAGCTATAAACTTTGGGTTTTACTAATACATATTGAAGTTTCAAATTAGCACATTTTTGTTATGTACCTTTTCACAAACATTGCATTTATTTTATATGGAAATTTATTTGGATAATTCCCAATTATATAGTCAGTCCCCAAAATAGACACAACTACATATATTCCTACCAGAGATCACTACGTAGAAGTTTAATAAGCATTTTAAAGTCAACATGTTTTAAAATGAACACCATACCTTAACTCATAATCTGCTCTATCTACAGCCTACCCATCTCAGTTGATGGCAGCTTTATCCTCTCAACGGCTATGACCAAAACTCTTGAAAACATCTTTCATTGGAGACATCTTTGATTCTTCTCTTCACATTCCACATTCATCAGCAGATCCTGGTGGCTCAACCTGCTAAAATATATCCAGAATTCACCCTTCCCTGATTCCAACCCTACTACTCCAGTGTGAATTTCCATAGCTTCTCACCTGGACCACTCTGGTAGACTCTGTCTTGGTCTCCCTGTCCCACTGTTGCACCTCTGTGGTCAGAATCCACAACAATCTTTTAAAATCACATACTGGATTATAGTTCAGTACCGTTCAGAATATTCCAGTGGCTCCCATTTTTCTCTAATTAAAAAGCAAAACTGTTTACAATGATCTATAGACAGGTACAGCTGGTTTTTCCTAAAATGTCTCATGAATTAAAGAGAGGTGCACAAATTAGAAAAATTTCACCAAAAATATTTGTTCTGCTGATATTCTTTCAAATAATGTATCCTAAGGAAATAATCATTAATCGAATTTAAAATGTTTATAACAACCATAAATAATAGACACAATAGCTTGCATAGATTGCTTATTACATTCCATATTTTAAATGCTTTATACAAGTTGACTAACTTAATCCTCACAAAGCTCCATTAAGTATTTATTATCATTCCACCCACTTTATAGGCAAGGAAGGTTAGGCATTGACAAGTAAATTCATTACCCAAGGTCATACAGCCAGGAAAGGATGTAACCAGGATCTAAATTTAGGCAGTTTATCTGCAAAAATCGCACTTTTAACTACTTTGTCAAAAAAGTACGTGAACTAGAAATCCTGCAAATGTCTAACCATATAGCTTTGGTAAGTAACATAAGGTACACCTATATAATCATTGAATAAGATATTTTCTAAATCTCTAATGATGTGAGAAAATATTTGTGAAAATAAATTCAGGTTATTATGATTAGACTGTACATAATATTCTGAATTTAACAAGTGTACATACATACATGCACACACACACATCCATGCACACATATGCATACATACACATGTATATCTAAAAAGAAAATGTCAGAAGGAAATGTCCAGATGTTAATAAAGATTATTTCACAATGGCCCAATTACTAGATGAATTTTATTTTCTTCAACATACTTCCTCTTATACTTTTTTTTTTTTTTTTGCAATAGTATCTTTATTTTACAATCTGGGAAGGAATTTATTTTAAAAAATTACATTTTTATTTTAAGTTCATAATAAAATAATCATGAAGACTATGGCAAAATATAATAATAATACAGTAGAAGTTTTCAAACATTTTTTCACCAAGGTGGATTTTCAGTTTTTCCTATGTAAATTCCAAAGTTTGAAAGATCTTGTTAATTTGAAAATAATGCCTTAATTATTTTTATCCACTTAAAACATACTCCAGCACATAGAACTGCAAGATTCATGTCTATATGAGAGAACCGAAACAACCAGCTCTATTTGCTAGGTTTCCTGCACAAAACAAGGACACAATATTATGAATTGAATTCAATCAAACATAATAATATCAACAGGCTTTTAAAAATGTTGACAATCACTTGAAGAGTCTTATTTCCAACTTCTCAAAGAGTTGGGTTTTTTTTTTGTGTATTTTTTTAAAAATTCGGGGTCACCTCTGAAAGTGACTTGAAAAACTGTTCAATAAAAAAGCCAAATATAAGATCACAACTGCACTTGAAATCCTCCATCAGTTTGGAGTGCATTCGGCTGCGAGGAACAGAAAACTCAGTAAGCAGAGCTAGGCTCTACCTGACGTGCCCATACGTACATGTACAAACTCACTTCGTTCTCACCACAATGCCTGGAGGTTACAGATAGAGAAAAGGAGGAACACAGCAGGTAAGAAACACATACAAAATACGCAGCTGCATAACAACGGGTCTGGGATTCCAACCCAGGCATGGGACTCCGGAACCTCTGTCTCCTTAACCCACGCTATCCTGTCTACAAAAAAAGGAGGGATACCCACGTTGCTCAGAGAGACATTCACTGTGACCTGGGTTTCTTCAGTGATTCCTGTGCCTAGGGAGTTTGTGGGAAGCAGAAGAAACTCTGAAGTCAGCATATTTTCTTTTATTAAAAATGGGAGCCATTCGGGAGCAGCGCTAATGCAGCAGTTTCTCCACTGTTCCGTCTGCAGGAAGGTTGAACGATGTGCCTGTCTCCTCGCAGGGAAGAGCCTGTACACGTACATGAAATGAGGAGATATGGTTGTTCTCCTCCTCCATGTGCTGTTTGAAGGGCAGACCATTCCTGGTCCATCCATTACCATGTAAATAATTAAACACCCTGAGCCTGCAGCTGAGGGTGGAAGGGCTGTGGAGGCAATTTGTTGTAAATATTAGCGAGCATAAACTCGGTCAGTCATTAGCTCCTCCTAGTGGCTCTTTGGCCTTCAATCAGGAAGGCAGCAGGGGTGTCTCTGTCCTTGAGGAATGGAAACCCTGATTGATGAACAGCCTGAAGTTTCCTCTGAAGTGACAAGACCTTTCTTCACCTCTCAAGCCACCGGATGTCACCACTCAGAGAGAGCTGCTTCTACCCTAAACAGAGAATCCGAATTGGTCAACAAACTGCATTTGCATAACCACAAGAGAGCATGTGGCGTTCAGGAGATGTGGCCGAGAACACTATGTATAGTTCTGCCTATGAATAGAGCCTGATCACAGTTGTTTTCTCTTCTGAAGATAACTAGCAACATGGATAAGCCCAAAAGGCAAGTAACACGTTGAAAAATTAAATTTGACTCTTAATTATATTTTGTTCTTGTATATAAATGAAGGCAGTCTGCCACACTCCAGTTTAGCTAATTCAAATAAAATAACAAGGCTGCACCTGAAGGAGAGAGAGAGAGAGAGAGAGAGAGAGAGAGAGAGAGAGAGAGAGAGAGAAGAACTGGGAAGCCATCCATTTCCCCAATCCCACCCTCTTCTCAAATCCTCTCTTTGGAAATAACTCCACAAGGTTAATCACAGATCTCTCTCAGACTGATGGAAGGGTTTACCATCCCCCAAACCTTCACTGGGTTAGGTGAAAAAGTCCAGTGTTTGAATTTGCAAGGATGTTTTGGTAAAAAAGTAAGCAAGAGGAGCTGAGATGTCAACAGAGCCCTAATTATACAGGGGGCATCATGAATAAACTTGAAAGTACATGTTTCCTTAGATAAACTCAATCTAAAATAATCTACTCGTAGATAATCCAAGGTGACTGCAGATAGGTGAATCTAAACAATACTGAAAAAAATAATTAAGGGAATCTCTTTATTCTATCAAAATGTAAGTATAATCAAATAGGAAGACAGACATTCTAGATACCAATCTTCCTGCTATGAGTCAATCACTTAGTTCAGGGACTTTCAACCTTTTTCATCTCATGGCACACATAAACTAATGACAAATTCTGTGGCACACCAATAATATATTTTCTACCAGTCTGTCAAAAAATAGGTATAATTTTGACTCATTTACACTCAAAGGCTATTGTTCTGTTGGCAGTTGTCATCTTTTTTATTTCACATCTAAAGGAAAAGACGTCAGTACCCCTGACTAACCAGTCAATTATTGCATGTTTTAAAAATTCTTGTGGCACACCAGTGTGCTTCTTGTGGCATACCAGTTGAAAATTGTTGACCTAGTTTGATACATGATCCATAATCTACTCCACACGGGGTAAATACATTATTGCTTTAATTATTGTCATCAGTAGGCATTAAAATCCCACTTCTTTACTTGCACAGGAGGGTGAGATAGTTGAAATGAAAAGGTTATTCTAAATATGTGTCACATTTACCCACCCAGCACTGCTTAGAAGTACAAGAACACACTGTGCCCACATGTAAAACCCATACACGCACACACTATCCTGAGGCAGCATTAGAGCTTCAAGAATAATTTGAGCTCTCCCAGGATCCCAAGTCCTAGAAAATCAGCAGCTCCACTGTAAGATTTTCCATAAGAAGGGTGGAGTCAAGAAAAAAAAATAACTGGAGACAGAAATAAATCTACGTTAGTATCCCTTCTCTCCCCTAGAACATGGTTTCCCCTTAAGCAAGATGATGACATATGCAAACTCCAATCTACAAAAGCACCAGTGAAAATTGATTCACAAGTCCACCTGTGGGAATGGAAGGATCCCTTATATAAACTGCTTAATGGTGCCAGGCAAAATGCAAATGTTCAAAGTGCTTAGTGTCCCGTTTCTTTCCTCTTCTTGACAAGTCCTTGTTCTGGTGAATCTCTAGGGAGGGAGGTAAGAAAGGACAGGATTCTGGGAATCCTAAGAGCCCTGACAGTCTGTACTATTGACCGGTTAGAAATCTCCTGGTAAGATCTTATTTTTCTCACAGCCTGGAGTAGTCTTGATTCTTGGGCTTTATAGATTAGTATTCTCCCAGAATGAGTCCACTTTGCATATCCCAGCCTGTCTTTACCACTCAGCCCATGTTTTCTGGGAATCAACTCTTTCTTAGGTCCAGTTTGATGTACTTATTCACTTATCCATTCATCTGATGGATATCAAGTCCTAATCTTATACTGACCATATAATGGTGACTAAGATAGCCTTGGTTCCACTTTCATGGAGATCATGTCCTGGAGGAGGAAAGAGACAGGAAAGAATTAAGCAGGCAAAGAAATGGATTAATTTTTTACTTGTGACACTGTGTAAGTGTAGTGAGACTAGAGGTTGACATATTGGGGGAATGGTCACCAGGCAAGACCTGTCCAAGAGGGAGGTCTGTTAGGCCAAAGTGGGGAAGGGCCACCTAGCAGAGGAATAGCTTAGGCAAAGTCGTAAGACAGGAAGAAAACTAGAGTAGATGCTCATTGGGACCTTTGGAAAGGAAGCTTGGGGATAGGGTATGTTGTCAGATTCTCTATTCAAGACTCTTACCCCCCTGTACAATTCTAAACTCCTTGTCAAGGACTTAGTTGTATATAGAATGTTCTTACAATAGCTTCCATGACTTGATTCCTACTTACTTCTATTTTTTACTTATTTATCTAAAGTTGTCTCTGTGTCAAGAGGTCTATTTTTAAGAAGCTAAGTTCTCTTCCTCTTAACTGGAAAAATTAGAGAGGAATGCTGCCTGACCTCCTGCTGCCTTGGAGCCATGTTCTGCTTTTTTGATCTACACAGAATTTGTGAAACTTTGTTGGTCTTTCTGTTGCTCCCGTGACCAGAAAGCAGGGGCCAAGTGCTTGGGCAGCCTGTGGATGCAGCATCCCTCCAGGAAGCCCACAGCCCACTAACCTCGCACTGATACTGCAAATATAGTCACAAGGTAGCCTCGTGAGTGGTCCTCACATGCACCCCCCCCCCGGGGGGCGGGGAACCTTCCTGCAGGCTCTGTAGGGTTCACAATACTTCCCCAGGCAGAAGCTCCCCTCGGATGAGCCCATGTCCTGTCCTGCAAAGGTCACCTTGGGAAAATGAGCTGTGTGGCGGCTGGTGGCTGCTGGTGGCTTCTCCTTTTCAGCAGAAGTCTCCAGCCAGCCTTTCCTCTGTCAGGGCAGCGCAGCGTTTCCTCCTGCCGACACTCTGGAAAGCAGCACAGGCTCCTGTGGGCACATTTTCCACCTCCCTCTTCTCCTCCTCCTGTTGTTCCCCTCCCTCCCGCCCCACACAGATCCTGTGCTGACGGACCGACATCCGCCGGTTCATGTACCAGGGAATCAATCAAAAGCTCCCCTCCCACACAGCACGGCTCTGTCCTCTCCTCCACAAGCTGCGGCTGCTCCCACGTTTCCCGCAGGCCCAGACGAGCCTGTTCGGAAGGCTCCCGCCTGCTGCTGTCGGCCCGCACCCAGGCCTGCGTCTGGGCACTTAGTGCCCCACTGGCAGCTGCCCCCGAGTTCTGACTCTTGGCCACGTGCAACGCCGGCCTGGCTGGCTTTCCTGCGCACTCACCTGCTGAACCCAAACTTCCCCTGTTGGCTCTCTGTCCGCGTTTGAATGGGCTCCCCAGTCCAAAAGGGCTCCCTGAAGCCTGAGCTTCACGCAGCTCGGCGCTTGCAGCCTTTGGGCTGAAGGATGTTAGTTAAATCAGCCCAGGAGTCCTGGGTTTGCAAAAAGCTCAGTTTACTGCAGCCTTTGCCAAAAAACCCGCCAACAGCCGTCTTTGCAGACTGTACCTACTGGCCTTGACCCTGCCCTCCTTTTCTCATTCTTTGGACTATCTTTCCTCCTTTCAGTGAAAGAACGATGGGATCACGGACCTGGGGGGATTGGTGGTGTATGTGTTTCATTTAGACTATGGTTGTTGTCTGGGGGGGGGGGGGGGGTTTCCAAATTGTTCTCTCTAGAAGAAAAAGAACTCTCTCACTGCTGTTTCTGCGCACTTGTGCTCACTTCCTACTTGATTGGTTCCGACCGACAGGCAGCTACACACTGGCAGCAAGGGTGCGTATTACAGCAGATCTCAACTGACGCCCATGTGCAGAGTAATCAGGAGACGCAGAACACCGCGAAGTACGTTGGAAAATCCCCCGTGTCTAAGGAAGGGAAGATAACACCACCGCCAGGGCGGGGACATCTTCTCTCGTTCTCCTCTGCAGCTAACACACATAGACTAAGCACATACACAGAGGTGACCTTTTCTTTTTATACATGTACATAAAAGTGGCTTGACTTTACATGTCTTATAGGCTTCTCTGACTGAATATTTTATAAATTTTAAAGACAAGATTATTCTTTGACCCAGCTCATCTCTAGAATAAGCAAGTACAACATTATGCATATATTAGGCTGTTTATTATGACCAATACCTCAGTAGTCCCAATTAGAGACAATTTAAATTCCCAACAACACCGGATTGGTTAAACAAATTGTGGAATAACTGTGTGATGTAATATATACTATGAGAATATTAAAAATTGTGTCATAAAAATATGAAAACATGGGCATGGACTACTGAGAAAAACAAGATCACAAATTAGTACATGTAATATAATAAATTTTACCCATATAAATTACATTTTGAAAAAATACCCAGAATATGTATAATGTTTATATCTAGGTAGGTGTTTTATAAATAATATATGTTTTTAGCTTCTCTGATTATGCTCTTTTTGTAATCAACATTTATGCTCATATAAAAAGTTAATAGGAGAAAATATACTAGAGATAATGTTTTCCATATTATGATTTTTCTTAAAAATGACAATTATTGACAAGGTACCACAATGTAGTTAACTTTTTCCCTATTCCAATCCCTTTGTTTTGTGGGGGGAGGGGCAGAAGCATGGCTTATAGACAAGAAGTACATGAGTAATGTAAGGACAAGCTGAAATTATAATTCATTTCCTCTCTTTCAAAGTCCTAAACCCTCTGCTACTTTTCAGTTGTTATAAGTCTAGAAACCTGTATAATGGATTATAAGAGTACAATGAGTGTGTGTGTGTGTGTGTGTGCGCGCGTGCGTGTGTAACATAGGTACATGAAGTTTCACATTATGGTTTTTAAAAGGGCAGCTTGAGTTTGGCTTGTGAAATGACCGGTTATACTTTTCCTGGTCCCTATTGCCATCCCTTTGAACTTGAAAACCATTTCTTACCCTAACCTCACCTCAGTATGCTCTATCCTAGTTATTCTCAAATAGTAGTCTTCAAACAGTAGGAAATGCAAACTCTTGCGCCTATGGAGCCAGAAACTCTGCAGTGGGGCCCAGCCACTGGTGGTTCGAGGCTCTCCTAAGTTTGAGAACCTCTGCTCTGATCAATCACACCCTCAGTGCCAATGGGCAAAACCAAAATAAGACAAAAACCAACCAACAGGCAAAGCAGAGCGGTCCTTATTTCTCATTACTGTCTTCCTTTATGCCTAAATTACCTCTTCTTCCCCCAAATAATTCTAAATAATAGCTAAGAATGTAGATTCCAGAGTCAGATTGCCTGGGCTTTAATTTCATTGCGTGACCTTGAGCAAACTATATAGCACCTTCGTGTCCATTTTCTCATCTATAAAATGGGTTGAGAATCATAGAACCTACCTCCTAGCACTACTATACGTACAGATTTGAGTGCCTGGGTATGTGAAGCATACATACATGTATTTCAGCCATCTTTGCTATCTCCTACCCCAACATCTATTCTGCCTTTTAGGTCTGCCCCAGGAGAGCCACCATATGCTCTGAGTGGCCCAATCCCCAGTAACACTTCCAAGTCCTGCACTCAGTCTCCTAGATTTTCTAGGTTTGTAATAATTTTTATATTCCATTTTGTATTAATGATTATTAATTATTGTTGGCTGAATTGTATCCCCCCCGAAAACATATGTTCAAGTTCTAACCCCCAGGACCTGTGAATGTGACCTTATTGAAAGTATTACCTTTGCAGACATAATGAGTTAACATGAGGTCATACTGGATGAGAGTAAACCCTAACCCAATGACTAGTGTCCTAAGATGAGGGAGATTTGCACACAGACACACCCAGAAAGACAGACATGTGAGGTTGAGATGTGAGTTATGCTGCTATAAACCAAAGACAGTTAAGGTTGTCAGTAACTACCAGAGTTAGAAAAGGGCAAGGAAGGATCTTCCCCTAGAGTCCTCAGAGACAACAGGGGCTGGCAACATCTTGATTTTGGACTTTTGGCCTCTAAAACTATGATAGAGTGAACCTCTGTTGTTTTAAGCCAATCGCTTTGTATTTGCTATAGCAACCCTAGGAAACTAATACATTAATGGTTTGATATATTGGTCCCACAGTTCACATATATTAATATCCTACTTATCTGGAAGATATATTTTCAACATTTTCAGTAATACAGAGAATAGTCATGAGCCTTGGACATAAAGTCAAAAGTCTTGGGTCTAAACCACAACCCTAATACTTCCTAGCTGTGCATTTTGTATAGGTTCTTAAGCTCTCTGAGTCTAATCTCCAAACATGTAAGGCTACCAGAAAAAATACAGGACACCTAGGAAAATATGAATTTCAGATCAATAACATATCATTTTCCCTGTAATTATGTGCCATGCAAGTATATCTCAGGGGACCTACTTACACTGAGCAATAAATATTTATTTATGCCAAATTCAACATTAACTGGAAGTTCAGCAATTTTATTTGCTAAGTCTGAAAACCCTACTCACCTGAAAGTACAGTGAATAATATCTAATTTGCACTTGTATTGAAAAAATTAAATGAAAAATTATACGTGAAAATGCCTTACTTTTTAAGTGCCCAGTAAATGTAAATAATGATAAATCAGCAGGAGTGATCTTGGAGAGACTCAAGTCAAGAGCATAAGTTATTTCAGAGAAGAGCTCTCAGGCCATCACTCAGATACTACTTATAGTCCATTTCCATAAGCATGATTTTCCTGGTTAATTAGAAGAGGGTGGTTGAAGGTAGCTAGAGGTAAGATCATGGGTAGTAGCTAAATGAAACACCCATAAAGTATATTCATATGACATATATAATTATATATTTGCATCTGCTTTCTAGAGTCCTCTTTTCATGCTTTACTTCCAAGTATATATAATTAGTGTATAAGAATATTATAATGAAATTATATCAGTAAAGTATGTAAAGAATAATTATAAAAAGCAGAGACACAATACTTGCAAAGCCATGGTTTGGTGTCAGTTAGTATAGGGGGGAAGCAACCGTATGCAGCAAGAACTCCCAAGCATATCATGATTTCATCAATCATAGTACAGTGATTAATGACAATAATTACAACTCCATGTCATCGGATAAATGTTCACTTGCATTTGTGTGTGTGTGCAATTTAAAGTAGAGGGATCACTGTTCTAAAGATCCCAAGGTGTCTTTTTTTATACTATTCCCATTGCCTTTTTTTTATAAGTGTAAATCTTTTCCACAAGATTACAAGTTACTTAAAAGATCTTTGTATCCCCTTGAGCCATTATAGCATTAGAGATTCAATAAAGGTTTGTTGAATAAATGAATAGTGAGTAAATGATTTCCGAATCTTGGATGGTTAGCTTGAATCACATACAAAGGAAATCTGAAATAGCAAATCACCTTTGCCAATTTTGATTCTTCCTGCCAAATCCATACCCTACCCAGCCAAATATTCCTTACCTTGCATTTGTCCAGTTTGTTTTCAGAGGATAACTAGGCAACTTTCCCTTTATATCAATTTCTTTCTGGTCTTCAAAATTTCCATAAAAGATAATGCAGAAGATAATCATAGCTAGAAATTATAAGCTCTGGGAACACATAAAAATTATAATTATTTATCGAGGGAAAGATAATTAACTGACAGATGCCTTGCCCTAATTATAACACTCGGTCAATTATTTGGCCCCATTTATCAAGATCTCTAACTTTTCCAGATCATTTTGCTGCTCAAATTAGTATGTGTAAGATATTTTTTTCCACTCCCTTCATTAGACTAATGTGTTTCTCCCCTTGGAAGCTCAGAAATGATTATGGAGTCTTGTTCCACTGCAAAACACTTCTTCTTCAGGCACTTTCCCATGGATGAAAACGCTCAAGATTTTCCATGTCTGTATAGATTCAGATCTTTTCATACATACCTTAATTATATGTTTTAAAAATATAAATAAAGATTATATCCAATTAAAGAAAAGTCAGCAGGAGAGATTTGTGTTACAGAAAAGACTTGCTATGGACAAGACCTATTGAATATTTAAAAAATAAGAAGTGTCCTCCACTTTGGTTAAGTCTTGAAGAATAAACAAGTCGAGGATTGTTTATGAGTAAATGGTTTTTCAAGGTTCTGTCATACTGTTCAGGGATGGGAACCCTGGCTATGTGTGAAGGCTGCCAAGGACATAGAAGAGACGTGGTGGTGATTTATCCACTTGTTTGTATTTTATATTATGCCACAGAGTGAAGAGAGGAGGGCTAGTGTTCTATCTTGAATTATGACTTAGAAAAGGCATTGAGTTGTGGGTTGGTGAAATCACACCTAGAATACCACAGTCAAGTTGGGGCATTGCAGTCACAGAAAGAAGGCAGTTAGATGATTTGGAGGGAGTTCAGAGACAAGCAAGAAGAATGATAAAGGTATTGGAAGACATGACATATGGCAAGATTGATGCACCAAACTATCTACGCGTAAGTATAGCTTGCCAGAGGGATGACTAAGGTGATGACATGATAATACTTGAAAAGCCTAAACAACCAAGGAGCAGAAAGATAACTAGGGTTGGAAGTGCTCATAACTTAGAGATGAATAATTAATGTTCTCAAGGGCGGGAAGGGAAGGGTTAGTATGAATATCAAGAAACAACTTCTCACAAAGAGCTTAATTAAACTAAATGGGGCTCTTTTTTAACCAAAATTACTTGATTGTTTTTAGATTAGGTGATGTGCTAGAGAAAGAAGAGAAGAAACAGAGCTCCAGGGAGTAAAGGGTAAACCCATAATTACCCTGCCTTCCTGGGACAAGAGAGTCTTTGCAGGAAATCTGCCTACTAAAGCAGAGCTATCCTGGATTACTTTTTGTAACTATAATGTTGATGTCAAATTATCAACAGAATAGATAAAAAATCTGACATTTTGATATAACCCTTTCTTACAGGTATATAATAGAGATGAAAAACATCAGCAGAAACATAAGGGACTGAAATGTCATGATTCATAATTTTTTAAATATCCTTGTTCCATAAAAGTGTTTGAATCTCTAGTCCTCTGTTTTTTGTTTTTCTTTTCTTTCTTTCTTTTTTTCTTTTCCTTTTTTTCAATCAAATAACTGCTTGGGATGAGAAAACTTAACAATTCTTATTTGGTTAGGAAAGCTTGCAAATTACGTTTCTAATTCACTTCTCTTCTTTTAATAAGTACTAATGTTTCAAAGCATACTTTAACCAAATATTTCTTTCCTCTTTCTCTCTTTCAGATACCCTTATAGACCAGTGGTCAGCAAACATTTCTTTTGTAAAGGCATGGAAAGCAAATATTTCAGGTTATGCCTGTCACATGGTCTCTATCATAAGGAGTCAACTCTGCTGTTGTAGGGAAAGCCAACTATGGACAATACATAAATGAATGGATGTGACTATGTTCCAATAAAACTTTATTTATGGACATAAATTAAATAATTTTGTATCATTCTCATTGGTCATAAAATATTGTTCTTTTTCTCCCAAACCATTTAAAAGTATAAAAAAGTGTGTATTTTGTTAGCTCAAGAGTGGTACAGAAAGGGACAGTGGGCTGGATTTTCAAACTTAATCAATGAACAGTGTTTTCCATTTTATTTTCAGTTGCGTTATTATAAAATTAAGAAACTTTTGATTCTAATGTTCACATATTAAAATCTCTGAATAAAGGGTAGTTAGAGAGAAAAAGTTTCCCAGCCATAATTGGACTGATGGAAATTTATGAAAAGCAATAATGATGACTCTGATGGTGACAAGAAAAATATATCATCATTACTTGGAATTACCCTGGGGCCTCTGTAAAATACCAACTACTTTTACTTCATTGAAATAATGAAGGTAGGTTTTCCAAAAAGAAAGGAGCAGGGAACTAAAATAAAAATACTCTCTGCCTACTCTACCTTTTTTTTTTTTTTAAATTTCCCTAAAGGAAAAACAAAATCCCTCCTGTGCTGCAGAAAAGGAATAGAAAATATACATTCTTCCACAGCCACTGAGACCTACTTTTTAAATATTTAAGCTAAATAGGCATCCTTTCTGCAGGTTAGACAATCAGTTGACAAAGCATTAGGAATTTTCTTTTACTTCTGAATTACTACAATGCAGACAAAATGTTACTAAACTGTGAAAAATTAAAGCAACTAAATGCAAAATCACCATTAGGATTCATTAGATAGGCTTATAAATCAGAAAGTCCATAAAAAATGGTCATTTGGAACACCGTAAAAACAAGTTACAGTTTCAGAGAGTATCCATAGCTCAAATGATTCTCAATGGAATTACTTTCCTAAAATTGATGCCTCCAGCTCAGATGGTGCCTCACAGGTGCAGCAGGCTAAATGTTTATCCTATTTTGTCTAGTAGAGAAAGGCATGTCTTCAGTTTCTGGTGCTCTCAATTCACATGAGTGAAAAAGGCTTATCTATGAATACATGTATATCTGTGCATGTAAATTATTTTCCTGTTCAGCTTTATATAGTTTAGTAAAAATGAGCTAGGGCTTCACAATTGCAACTTTTACTCAAATTTATAAGAACAGCTTGTTTTTCAGTGCATTTTTAAATAGCTCTACAGCATCAAAACTGGTAACGTTAAATAAATTTAATGAATATCTATTTTATAATTTTGAATGTTTATTTTGCTAATAAAGTAACAAATTTATCCCTAGTGATAAAAATATTTTAGAGCACATGCATAAAAGAAAAAGAGGAGAAAAGCACCAACATTTTAACAGTCATAAATTCAGTTGAATTATTACCATTTTCTAAAGCACATGAAGCAATAAGAATCTATAATAAAAGAATATTGTCTTTGCAAAACAATGCAGATTTTGATCACAGCCACTAGCTTGAATACATATTCCAAACCACTACAGATAGTGTGTGGTAAAATGAGAAAAGATTGTCTATTCTGGAGAACATCCATAGTAATTTGGATAAATGTATATGGGTTAGAAAATAAAATGTAATGAGTTCCCAGATCACTAGGAAAATAAAAATGAAAAATACATAAAAGTGAAGACATGTTGTGGTTTAAGAACAAAGAGATTGACAGAGGAGGATGGAGACCAGAGGCATTCAAAGGAAAAAAAGACTACTATATAGATGAAATTTCCTTTTTCATAAATCTAATGGTAATCACACACACACACACACACACACACACACACACACAACGATGAAAACTGAGATATTTAGCATAGAAAAAGGGGAAACCCTTTTTGAAATACCACCAAACAAAAACAACAGACAGAAACACAAAGGAAAAGAACCAATGGAGGCAGAGGACTACCAGAAAATAAAAGATAATATGGCTACAGAAATCCTGCATACATCGACAATTACTAAATATAAATGGACCAAACTCACCAATAAAGAGGTTCAGAGTAGCAGACTGGATCAAAAAATGAAGTCCAGACTCCAGCCAAGATGGAGGGATAGAGAGACACGCTGCATCTCCCTCCACAACTAAGAAGGAATCCAACTACCTCAAAACTAGAAACAACCAGAAGTTCCAGAAAATCAAAATGCATGGAAGTCCAACAAACAAAGATATAAAGAAGAAATACTCATCCAGACAGGTAGGATGGGCGAAGCCGGGGTGGAGAGGATGTGATGTGGCAGTGGCAGGCTGATGGAAAGTGCAGTCACATGTTTTAAAAAGTCAGGAGGGACACCTGAGGATTGTTCTCAGCTACTCACCAGAAAGGACTTCACAGCTCACGGGTCCCAGCACCAGAGAAAATCAGGCTTCATTGCTTCAGACTGTGCAGACCAGTGGGGGTTGGGGTGGAAGCAGAAACTGCCAGTCTCTCAGCAGAGTTTGCTTGTTTAAAGGGCCCCCACAGTCCTATAATGTCCACAGACCCACCCACTCTGGGAACGACGGTCAGGGCAGCATCTAGCAGGGCACCGGTCTTGTGCAGAAGTGGGATAGATGCCTGAAAAAGGGATGAGTACTGGGCAGGTGGCATTGTTCCCTCATGGGCCCCTCCCCTACATACAGCACCACAACATGGTGAAACAGGTCACCCTGTACTGACAAATCTCTAAGGCTCTGCCCCTTACAATGTAACAGGAGTGACAGCTCTACCTGGGATGTGAAAGCAAACAAACACAGGAGCCTGTCAGAATGAGGAGACAGAGAAGTATGGTCAAAAAGGAGAAACAAATCAAAGTTCCAGTGGGAAAACTGAATGACAGAGATAGCCAACCTAACAGATGAGGAGATAGACCACCTAACAGATGAAGAATTGAAAACACTGGTGATAAAGATGCTCACAGGCTTGACAGATATGCTTGAGTATGGGAAACGCATAAAAGAAGAAGTGAAGGCTATGCTAAGTGAAACGAAGGAAAATCCCACAAAACCAACAGTCAAGGGAAGAAAACCGGGGTTCAAATCAATAATTTGGAACATAAGGATAAAAAACACAGTCAACCAGTGAAGAATGAGGAAGCAAGAATTGAAAAAATGAGGAAAACTTCCCAAATTTTCAAAAGAGATGGACATACAGGTATGGGAAGCATGGAGGGTCCCGGGCGAGCTGGATCCAGAGGGAACCACACCAGGATGCAACATGATTGAGATGCCAAAGATGAAAGATAAAGAGAGACTCCTGTGGGCAGCAAGAGAGAGGCAGAGAGTTGCCTACAGGGGGGTGCCTATAGGACTATCAGCTGATTTCTCAGAGGACACTTTGCAGGCAGGAAGGGACTGGCAAGCAGTATTCAATGTGATGAAAGGCAACCTACAACCAAGATTACTCTATCCAGCAAGGCTATCATTCAGAATGGAAGGGCAGATGAAGTGCTTCCCAGACAAGTTAAGCTAAAGGAGATCATCATCATCATCAAGCCATTATTATATGAAATGCGAAAGGGACTTACTTAAGAAAAAGAAGATCAAAACTATGAACACTAGAATGACAACAAACTCACAACTATCAACAACTGAATCTAAAAATAAAAACAAACTCCAAGTAAGCAAACCAGAATAAGAACAGAATCAGAGGTATAGGGATCATTTGGAGGGTTATCAGTTGGGAGGGGGGAGGGGGAGAAAAGGGAGAAATGGTGCAGGGATTAAGAAGCATAATCGGTTGGTACAAAATAGACAGTGGGATGTTAAGAATAATATAGGAAAGGGTGAAGCTAAAGAACTTATATGCATGAGCCATAAACATGAACTAAGAGGAGTGGGATTGCTGGAGGGAAGGGGGTTACTGAGCGGAAGGGAGCAAAGGGGAAAAAAATGGAAATACAGTAACAATATAATCAATAAAATATACTTTTAAAAAAAGAGAGAAGAAAAATGAAGTCCAGCCATATGCTACCTTCAAGAAACACAAGCTGCAAAGACAAAGGCAGATTCAAAGTGAAAGCTTGGAAAGTGATTCTCCAAACAAATAACACCTACAGAAAAGCAGCTGTCCATACTTACACCTGACAAAGTAGATTGCAAGATAACAAAGGTAACAAGAGACAAGGATGGATGTTTTATAAGGATAAAAGGAACCCTACATCAAGAAGACAAAACACTTCTTAATATATATACATCCAATCAAGGAGCACCAAAATATGTAAAGCATGGATAGACCTGGAGAGCATCAAGCTAAGTGAAATAAGCCAGTCAGAGAAAGACAAGTACCAAATGATTTGGCTCATATGTGGAATCTAATGAAAAAATAAACTAACACACAAAATGGAAACAGATTCATAGACAGAGAACAGACTGACAGCTGTCAGAGGGGCAGGGGATTGTGGGGCAGGGGTAAGGGATGATAAATGGTGACAAAAGGAGTCTTGACTTGGGGTGGTGAACACACAATACAATATACAGATGATGTATTGTAGAATCATACACCTGAAATCTATATAATTTTATTAACAATAGCACCCCAATACATTCAATTAAGAATAAATAAATAAATCTTACAGATAGGTCTTTGGACCTATTTTTCATGACTCAAGTTATATTCCCTTTAAAATTTAAAAAAATCTATTTACTCTTTCATCTTTATGCCACCCCAAACATATATGTCATCCAGTTTTCTTCCCCCCCCCCCAATACCTTCTCCTAGCAGCTACAGTAAGACATGCCATTTATGAGTTACCAGTTGGTTTTACAGGCTTATCACCATAGGGGACTCAGTCCATTATTCTAAGGTTTTTCAGGTCTTTGAAGATCAGAATGCTCACATATGTACTGAGAAACATGTTTCTTTGATGCCTTTCCAGGTCATTCTGTATGGCCACCACTGTGTTTGAACAATGAGAATGTGAGAAGAGGGGAGAACAATAACTAGGCTAGATAGATACTCTGGCCCATTACACTGTGTGTTTGCCCTAAAATGTTTTAAGAACCTTTAGGCATTCCATATTTCAAAAAAAGCAACGATTTTACTCTACAACCAGCATCCACTTACAGAGCATGGTAACTGAAAAATAAGTGAGCAGATCCAAAGTTTCTTTGACATTCAATAAAACATGATAATTTTTTAAAGTTGAAAACAACAAAATTTAGACTAATAACATGTATTTAATAAATATTCAATGTAAACGTGGGGATTGATTTGGATACTGTTTTAAGCCATTTAAATAACTAAATATCAGCAACTAAAAAGTCAATATAGTCTTTCTTGCAAAAAACAAAACAAAACAAAACCCTCATTAATAGGGCTAAAAGTATAAACTATTAATTCCATGGGGTGTCAAACTTTGAAGAGGAACAGATTATATAAGTGCATATTATATCTTACTGGGTTTTTATTCTTGTCTTATATTTGTTTCATCATTAATTATTTTGATAAATATAACAATGGAAAATGTTAAAATAATTTTAAAAATAACTAGGAAATAAACCAACTCCTATTATTAATGTACTATACTGATGCTTTAACATTTAAATGAAAGTGGATTTTATTTTCCTCTCCCAAACACACAACTGGATAAAAAGTGAAAATTTATTCCAACTAAGATTTAGTGACTATGCAGTTCTAAATGAACATCTGGGTTTTCTTTTAACCAAATGCATTGTTTGCTTTTAAACCACATACAATGAATAGATTTAAATAATTATAAGAACATATAAAACAGGAGGGTTTCATATAAAGACCATTAGAAAGAAATGAGACTGACTTTCCTTGTGTGTTCAATGAGGTTACTCTGAAAGTGATTTTTTAAAATGGTTTAAAAAATATCTTTAGCATACATGGAACATATGTACGTTGGGTTAAAACTTTCAGTCTCTAGCCAAAAATTGTCTCATGATCTCAAGAAACTAACTTTAGCTCTCTAAGCTTCAGTCTCCTCGTTTATAAAATACATATAATAATAAATCTGCCACATAGATTTGTAAATATTTTTAAAATTATAGATATAGCCCTGGCTGGTGTGGCTCAGTGCATTGAATGCTGGTCCGCAAACCAAAGGGTCACTGGTTGGATTCCCAGTCATGGCACACGCCTGGGCTGTGGGCCAGGTCCCCAGTTGGAGACACATGAGAGGCAACCACACATTGATGTTTCTCTCCCTCTCTTACTCCCTTCCTTTCCATCTCTCTAAATATAAATAAATAAAATCTTTAAAAAATAAAATTATAGATATAGAGAGTTCGGCAAGTGTATTATTACTTATTGTGAAGTGCAGAGCACCTTCCAGCTGTGATCATTGCTACTGTCTTTATCATTGTCATTGCCACCTTCCAGTATTCTGTTGGGCTTGTCAAAAATTCCGTATTTTTTCTGCATATCACACAACTTCGAATTTCACCTTCTTAATGGTATGATGGTAGTTTCTGGTGCACTTCAGGAAATGTGAACAGACTACTTCGACAGCCATAAAGAAATCTTGAATGCTACTCTTCTATGCAGATAGAAGTATTTAGAAGAGGGAAAACATAAGCATGACATAAGGATAGCACATGATGGGATGTGTTAGTAATTTTATATTGATTTAGGAAAAGTTGCCACATTATAAACATCCATCGTAATGACTTGGTGTGGCTACTCAGGCTCTGCAGATAATTTTATGCTCCGCATCTTGGACTTTCTTTTTCTATTTATGAAAGAGGAAAAACCAAAGGAGTAAATACTATGGTTAACTTGTTCCTGGTGAGAACATGTTAAGCACGGAAGAAGAGCCTACAAGAGGCCTTTGAATCCGTACTCAGTTGTGTTCGTTTATAAATCCTCAGGGATTAGCTTCTCATTGACAATTGAGCCTGGGAAATGTTTTGCATTTGGTACCAGTTCTTGTTAATAAATGTTAAAATACTTATATAGAAAATTTGGTGCTTATTAGATACAAGTCCTGAACGAACCAAAATCCAATTCTAAGAAGAGCTTTCAAACTTGGGAGGTTTTCTCTCTGTTTCGTAAAAGCAAAAGGAAAAGCATAAATTGCCAACCTCATTTAAATATAAAGACTCCGCAGAGCATTCAATACCTCCTTATGTGAATTTTCAGTAGGAAAAAAAAAATAGGTCTTTCATGAAAAATAATCTTCAACTACTCCATTCCACTCAGAATTCATAATTATGCTTAATCTGCTGCTCCCGTTGGCTTGCGTACAGGTCGTGTTGGCAGGTAGTGAATGCAAAAGCATTTTAATGGGGGAGTCCCCTGGGAACGGAGCAAAAGTTTTGAGCATTTACCGATTCACAATGGAGGATGGCCAGCTGTTGGGTGCCCTGAGGGTTAGGGCCACAGTGTCCCCAAAGCAGTCATTTGCACAGATGGTTTCAGGTCAGAAAATTGGAAAGGAAGAGGCTGCCTCTGAGCAAAGGATGGCCCCGGTGTGAAGAGAGGGAAGCAGGCCACTGACTGGGCTCGCCAGCAACAAAGCCAGACAGGAAAGCCTGCAGCGTGATAGCCGATGCCCAGCTCAAGGTACCTCCTGTCTGCTTTCTCTTTGGCGGAGGACTGCCCCAAGGGGCAAGTGCTAATGAGAGAGGCTCTCAGAGATGGGAGATGCTTGGGTCCATCAAAGGGCCCATTGAAAGCTGCACTGTCTCCACCACCCACTCAGGAGCTGCCAAGTCGGATTAGGTTACTGCCTTCTCTGCATACCTTAAAGGTATGGTTACTTGCACAGCCTGGAACCGGACGGCCTGAGAGTAAAAGAAAAGACCTTTTAATTGTGTGTGTGTTACGTATTGACATTTTGTGGAGTGCATTTTGCCTGTGTCTTTTATTTTATATTTAAAATAAACTTAAAGGGATTCGTTCCAAAGAAAGTACTTTGTTTTTATCAAAAGCATTCATATATTTATTCACTCATTCATTTAAATAAATATCCTTGGCTGTTTAGGGCATTAGAATATAAATTTAGATTATGAATCACCTGTGCCCTTTTTGAGAATAAAACTGTTATCAAAAAATATATATTTCTCTAGCTATTTTTTAAAAAAGACACTCTTTCTCCAGATGCCAGCATTTTACAGAGGCACTCCGCCTTTTGCTTTTTTCTTATAGAAAAAAGATTTTTAGAAACAAAATGTATTTTTTTCACTCCTGATTTCTATAGTCCCTTAATCCTGTATATAACATATATTTGTGTGTACATAGACATACATATATTTATTTATTCATAAGTTATTAAAACATTCTTACATGTTGGGCTCCAGACTAAATGCTGGGGTTGGGAAGGGAAGTAGAACATAGTCCAGACCTCCTGAAATTCTCCCTGAAAATGGGAAAATGTGCAAAACAACAAATCCGGTGCTGGAAGCTGTTAAAGGCTCCAAGAGAGTGTGTATTAGTTACAATATCCTAAAAGAAAAATGACCTTTTGTACCAGAGAAGATCTTAGAAAAAGTTTTCTAATTTGGATCCCACTTTTATATATTCCTAAATTTTTAATTAAAAAAATACCAATAATAATGAGTTCTGAATCTTTAACCAGCGTATTTATTTTATTTTGTGTAAGCCCCATAATTAAGTCATAATTATGAGGCTCACCAAGGATCAAGTATCCAATAATCACAGTTTGATTAGGGGACGTAGAGCTCTTGACTGTTCAGACCCTAAGGCCGGAGAGTGTGGCTTTGTGTCTGTGTTTGTACATGGAAAACCTGAGGCCTTCACAGTGAAAAGGAAGATGTCTAGGATCATTGGCTTGGGTCTTTAGGCACCTCTTGATTTTAGAGAGTCCCAAGCAGTTCAATATTTAATTAAAAAGGGAAGAAGAAAACCTAGATCATGAGACCCTGTTTTAAATGATCTCTGGGAAACTTAGAGAAAAGCAAATTAAAAAGAGAGTACATTACATTACAAGGCTATCTTTTCCTTTTTCTCATGTGTCTCTCACTTTTTTTCCTTACCAGTGGAGGTGAGACTCAAAGCTTTCATAGCAATGACCATAATAATACTGATACAAACCTCCGGGTCCTTCTGACCCTATGTGATGTTGCTATCCCTCTCACCCAATATACTCTAACCACACTGCTTTTATTCTTATCCTTGAACTTGGCCATATACCCCTACCTTTGCACCCCTCACTGCTTCTTGAAAACACACAGAATAATATACATAGAGACATAATATTTACATATACATATGTATGTGTGTGTGTGTGTGTGTGTGTACAATATCTGCCATTCTCCCCCCTTTCTGGCTCAAAATCACTTAAATTGCTCTTTCCTGTGCCTTGTATACTTTTTCCCACATTTTCCCTCAGTTACTCATGTCCCTATTTAAATGTCCCCTCCAAAACCTTCCATGATCTATTTTAAGGACTTTCTTCTTCCTGCCTCACATGCTCTTGTTCCTTAACCTGAATCCTATGAGTGAAAGTTGCCCCTTTACCTCTAAATACTTTATCCCTTATTTTTACCTGAAATATTTAACTTGTATTTACATGCCTGTTTGTCTTCCCTACAATAAGATAAGCAGGGATTTTGTCACAATCTGCACACTTTATACCCAGTCTGGGCATATATTAAGGAATTAATTAATTTGTGTGTTATATTGTGATTGATAAGAAATACACATTTGACCATTCAGATGGCCAAAAACATTCTTATATATATTTGGTCTTTTTTTACACTTCCTGGCTCTCAGCTCCCCAAACCCTTGGAATTTCCTGAGCAATAAGAGCGATCTTTTGTTAGAATATTTGGTGTCTTGTTCAGTTCTGAAAATTTTCAAAGGCCTAAAGGTAAGATAGGTGTTTCATTATTTATAACAAGCCTTTCCATAACAACTGGGTTTATATTAATGAAGGTGGCATTTGCAAAGCATCTAAGGATGCAAGCTAGCTGCAGGGTGAACCTACCATGAATAGAAGGTTGGAACTTTCATTCCCAATCCCTTATTTCCAGGGAGGTGAGAGGAGCAAGAGATCGAATCAATCACCAATGGCTAATGAGTTAATCAATCATGTCTATATAATGAACTATCTAAAAACCCGAAAGGTGTTAGGGTTGGGGCGGTTCAGAGAGCTTCCACATGCTGTCATTCTTGAATCTAGAGCTCCATAAGGACAGAAGCTCCTTTTGGGGGACCTTGTCTATGTAGCATTTCATCTGGCTATTGATTTGTACCCTTTAATATCCTTTGTAATATATTGGCAATCTAGGGATTAAAATGAGTTCCTGTGTATTGTGAGCGGTTCTAGTCAAACCCAAGGAGGGGGACTTGGGAGTTTCTGTTTTATAGCCAGTGAGTCAGAAACACAGGTAAGAACCTAGGCTTCCAATTGGCGTCTCAAGTAGAAGGTGGTCTTGGGTGTGCTGAGTTCTTTACCCGTGGAATCTGATGCTACGTCTGGGTAGAAAATGTAGTATCAGAATTGAGTTGAATTCTTGGTGTCTGAAAATTGATTGTTGGTGTGGGGGGGGCTTCATGTTGGAACTGGGTCCAGGAACCCAATTTATTGTATTAAATAAATCAACATTTATTGCTTACTATAAATGGTAAATATAAGAAAAGGCTTCTAAATAAACTTATAATATCTTTTGTAAAGTAATTTTTATATCCATCAAAGCTGGACCCAGATATTTTTGATGAGTGGTTATAAATTTATTAGTTGTAATTAGAATTGTTCTGTGAAATCCATCTGGTTCTATAATCACAGGGTCACAAAACTGACCCTGGGTAGACTGTCAGGCTTTAAGCGTCCCGTTGATGCCCTAGGGGCACAGGTCTTGTTTGGTTAGAACCACCACCCTTTACTAGTCAAGAAGAGATCCGATATGTGGCCACCACTATTCTGTGGTTTCCACAAATGCTCCAACATCTTTCAGAATGTTCTGGGCATTCTGTGAGAGATTTGTTATTTTTCCTTCATGGTTTGGGGCTGGCAGAAATAGTTTTTGAGGAAAGCATCACAGTGATATAACTTTCTTAGAAAATAACAGATTCTTTTCTCGATAGCCTTTCTCAATTCCTCTTTCAAAAAATGTTCCCACATTGGTGGGAGCAGGACAAAACATCTGTGCTTAATATTCAAAAGTCGTGGCTTATATTCAAACTGCTGCAATCCTGGTGGGAAGAAATATAAACCAGTAGCACCTGAAATTCCTTAACTCCTTCCTGCCCTGTTACTTTATTTGGTGTGCAAATAATCAAGGTCTCACAGTCCTGCTGGTGATCAGGCAAATAGTCAGTTACATAAGGAGTCAGATGGTGTGTTTGAAAGAGTACAATTTTAGTGTCATGCAGATTTGGCTTCTAACAATAGTTCTATTGCTCTCTTTGACTAACAAGTGACTTTGGATAAGCAACTTCAACTGATTGGCCTTTCTATTTTTCAGAAGCTTAAATTTTTGCCTCAGAAGGATTTGAGGAGGATTAAGAGAAAAAACAGATGTATACCACTCAGCGTGGACTCTGATACATAATCAATGCCCTTGCTTAGAACACGGTTATGGTCTTAGCCCAGCACATAATAGGAACTCAATAAATATTTACAGATAAACGGGTCAATAAATGCCTGCAAATGTGAACCCCATGTGCCTTCCCTTGGCCACCAGTTCTAGACCCACTCCAGCTTCAAACTTTTTATGATAGTAACAACAAGGCGCACTAAATGTCATGAATGTGAATAATATAAAATTGCATTGCTTCTTCTCATTCACGGACAGAAAGATTTTAGAGATGGGTTGGCTGGCTGAGGAGAAGACGCAGCTTTTGCTATTAGCAAAAGGCTTGATTCCATCGGAAAACTGAGTTTTTTATCCCATAGCACTACTGAGAGGAACAAAAATAATTTCCTATTAAATTAAAATTAGACTTTCAATGAATATATGAATCTGGGACCATCCATCAAAGTCAATTATTTTACTCATTTGTTGGATATCTGAAAACAACTTTTGTAAACTAAACTGTTATAGCAGATTATTATACCAACTAACAGGGACAATTACTCTCGCCAAACTCGCTGATTTAAAGATATTACCTCAAATCTTTATTTTCCTCTTTATCCTGGGCACATAGCTTGGCTACATTTCTCAGTCTCCCTGGCAGCTGATGGCAGCTTTTGACTAAACTCCAGCCAATGGGAAGTGAGCGAAGATGAAAGCTATGACTTTCAGCTTCATTTGCATAGAAACCTCCCACTAACCACCTTCCATGTTTCAGTTTTCTCTCTACTAAAACGGAGACAACCTCCGAGTGACCTCAGAAGATACATGTTGAAGATGGCTGTACATCTTTAGAGTCCCTGAAGGACTTCATGGAGATGAGCACTGGCCAACCCACTCATGAGCCACTATATAAGCAAGAAATAAATGATTGTATTGGGTCACTATACATTTGAAAGTCAAAGTATTATAGAACTTACCCTGTTCCATCAATGCACTGCAAAGAAGCAATCTTTTACCATCATCATCATCTACAGAGATGAAAGAACTGTAGTATCAACCAAAGTGAAAGTGTGTACCCAACATACACCTAATCCTTAAATTGTCTTTGTCTTAAAATCCCTTACCTTTAAGACATTTTCAGGCTAATTATAGGACCTCTCCGTCAGTATATATTTTGCTTTCTCGTATTTCATTGTGCCTCAGTGCATCTTGTACTCAGCGTCACTTTAGATAATACCGAGACAAATGATTTTTCTATTTCCACATTTATATTATTAATTCTTAATTGCTAAACAGAGATACTTCTTTAAAAATTTTTGCATTCAATTCACATTTTAAAAATCTGCATTTTCTTCCTTTCATTGCATCTGATGAATTACTTGAGGACAGGACCCATGTCTCTTAGCTTATGAACTTCCAGGACATAGTACAATGTTTAGCATATAGAGGGCATTCAGTAAACATTAAACTCTTTGCAATTAGAGAAACACAGTTGTGGAAAATACATTTTTGTGTGAACTCAAAGTTTCTATACTTCCATCAATCAGTGATACATATTGCGTACCTAATGTTTGCACAGCAGGCTGTTTAAGAAATGGGATAAATGGAAAAGGAACAAAAGAAATGGCTTCTGCTTTAATGAGTTCCAGGAAAGGCACAACACAACAGTGGTACTGAGTTGGAGGATGTGATCCCAGCAAGGGGCCTGCGCTAAACTGCAGAAGACTCCACACTCTTCTCTTTCGGCCTTGTGCATTGGCTCACCTTGCTAGTTCTGGAGCTGTTCTTAAAGGCTATTTTAAGACTCAGCAGCCGATAAGTCTTTTTTTTTTTTTTTTAAGAAGCTTCCCTAAGCCTTTTTGTTACACAAAGAAAAAGCTGTTTCTCTAAAAATAAAGAGTTGCTGAAAGCCAGGAGCTTTTGATTTAACGGAAAACTTCAAACTCATCGATTTTAATCAACGCTAAATTGGGAGATCTCTGGATCTTAGATTTTGTACATTTCTTAGCATCCAGTGTTTTAGAGAATATTTAATTAAATCAGCTAACCTGGAAAAAAATAGACTCAAGGAGAAAATACAGAGAAATGTCTTAAGGCTTACATAGAGGATTCTTTTATTCATTGTAAAAGCTGTAGGTTGATAGGCCTATAATCCAAGAAAAATTAGTTCATTCATCTTTAACCATATGCATAGATGTGCCTCTCATATTTTTACCTGCCTGTACTAATTCATAACTGTCAATCAACTTTTAAAAGCTTGATTATGTTTGATGATCTTGGTGAAGTTAGCAAGTCACGTTATAAAATCTTTCTAAAAATCATATTTTCTTCAGTCCACTCAAATAAAATATTGTTTCAAAAATCATATTCCCTTACTTATTACAAGTTAATATGAAGGGCTTTGTAACTATTAATAAACTAATATTCACTTAAATACTACATGAAAATCATTAGCAAAAATGACTAACCAATTATAGTCAGTAAAAAGATTTAAATTTGTTTTTAAGTTTTCTTATTCTTCCTGGCAGTTTTATTAACTGTTTTCTTTTTAAGTATGGCAGAAAAATTATTTGCTAATATTTGAAATTCCAAAAATATTCTGACTATTGTTCAGGAGCTCAACCTTGACTACAAAGAATCTGCAAATATACCTCAACTCCATGACTCAGTGACCACATGTGGATATAACCACACTTTTAGTGATCATACATGACCTTTTACATGTAAATGTATTGTTTTTATTTTTGGTTAAAGAGTTTTATATTTTATCCATGTATTTATTGAACAAAGGGTAACATTGCATAATTCAAAAATTAAGAACACATTTTAGAAGGGGTAGAAGAAAACATTCTCATTTTTTTTTAATCTATTGTCTCCATCTTCCAAATACACACTACTGTCTGTTTCTTGCATATCTTTACAGATTTTTTTTCTGTGTATACAAACACATACCAAACACCTATTATAATTTCTGCATTTTTGAAAAAAATGGCCCTGGGATCTATACCCTTCTCCATATCTTCATTCTTATCTTTATCAAAGAAAACCTTGTGAATACGACTTATACTTTCTGAAGAAAATGTCTACTCCAGACATTTTTTAGTAAGATCATTTAAAAAAGAAAATAAGGAAAAGCTAAACATATAACAAAAGCTAAAGAAAAAAGTGAAAAAGTCATAGCTCACCGCAGAGTAGAAAATCATTGGTAGTCTAGAAATCTAGGCAACAATGAAGTTCTTCTACAAACTGCTGACTAACCTTGAGTGGGTCACTTACGTTCATTTGTAAAACTAAGGTACAAACCAGAAGCATATTTTTAAAAAGTCACTCAGCAAATATCAAGCAACACCATCCTATCACATGCCAGTCCACTGCTGGAAAAGATAGCACTGAGCTAATCCTGCTTCTCATGGAGCTTAGCTTCCAGTTGGGGAAGTTGATTTACCTAAGATGAGTGGTGAGGGAAGGTCTCTGTGAGTAGACCTGTTTTAACTGGTTTACAAGGAAACCTGTGAGCAGAGAATGTTTGGTGAAAATAACTGTGAATATTAAGGACTCAAGTGAACATGACCAAAATGCTTTGGAGATTCTCCAAGTCTGATGGGACCTGTGGATTATGGCAAATGGTTAGATTTTTCTCTAAGTGTATTGGGAAACCATGAGAAGATATTTTTTTTAATTGTTGACATTAGTACAGATGTCCCCTATCCCTCCCATTTGCCCACCTCCTCCCACTCCCCACTGCTCCTCCCCTGGCTTTCACCACACTGCTGTCTGTGTCCACGGCTATACTTATATGTTCTTTGGTTAATCTCTTCACCTTACTTTATCCAGTCCCTTCCAATGCCCTATCCACTAACATTCATCAGCCTGTCCATGTACCCATGCCTCTGCTTCTATTTTGTTAGATTCCACATATTAGTGAGACCACTGGACATTTTTGAAAATGAAATGATATAATCTCTTTTCTTCTAGAATAATGTTTCAAAGAAGACCATCTTCAAACACCTTTGGTGATTGACTTTTTCTGTCAAAAATTTAAGATAGAGACTCTGGCCAAGATGGAGGCGTAGATAGACACACTGCTTCTCCCTCCACAACTAAGAAGGAATACAACTACCTCAAAACTAAAACAACCATAAATTCCAGAAAATCAAGCTACACGGAAGTCCGGCAAACAAAGATATAAAGAAGAAATACTCACTCAGACAGGTAGGAGAAGTGGAGCCAGAGCGGAGAGAACATGGTGTGGTGGTGGCGGCAGCAGCGGCAGCAGCGGCAGCAGCAGCAGTACAGCAAAAGTCATAGTCACACATTTTAAAACGTCAGGAGGGACACCTGGGGAGCATTCCCAGCTCCTCACCAGACCGCACAGCTCACAGTCCCAGTGCCGGGGAAAATCAAGTCTCATTGCTTCTCAGTGTGCAGAGCAGTGAGGTTGGGGCGGAGGCAGAAACTGCTGGTCTCTCAGCAGAGTCTGCTTGTTTAAAGGGCCCTCACCATCCTAGAACATCCACAGATCCACCCACTCTAGGAATGACAGCAAGGGTAGCAGCTAGAGAGGTGCCAGTCTGGTGCAGAAGTGGGAGAGGTGCCTGGAAAAGGGGTGAGTGCTGTGCAGGTGGCATTGTTGCCTTTTGGACCCCTCCCCCACATACAGCACCACAACGTGGTGAAATAGGTTGATCTGCACTGATGAATTCCTAAGGCTCCGCCCCTTACAATGTAACAGGAGTGACAACTCTACCTGGGATGCGGAGGCAAACAAACACAGGAGCCTGTCAGAATGAGGGGACAGAGAAGTATGGCCCAAAATGGGGAACAGATCAAGGTTCCAGTGGGAGGACTAAGTGATGAGGAGATAGCCAACCTCACAGATGAAGAGATAGACAACCCAACAGATGCAGAATTCAAAACACTGGTGATAAAGATGCTCACAGGCTTGATCGATATGCTTGAGTATGGCAAACGCATAAGAAAAGTGAAGGCTATGCTAAGTGAAATGAAGGAAAATCTACACAAAACTAATGGTGAAGGGAAAAAAACTGGGGTTCAAACCAATGATTTGAAACATGAGGAAAAAAAAACAGTCAACCAGTGCAGAATGAGGAAGCAAGAATTGATAAAAATGAGGAAAACTTCACAAATTTTGTGAAGGAGATGGACATACAAGTCTGGGAAGCACAGAGGGTCCCAGGTGAGCTGGACCCAGAGGGGACCACACCAGGATGCATCATGATTGAGATGCCAAAGGTGAAAGATAAAGACAGAGTCCTGGAGGTAGCAAGAGAGAGGTGGAGAGTTGCCTACAGGGGAGTGCCTATAGGACTATCAGCTGATTTCTCAGAGGACACTTTGCAGGAAGGAAGGGACTGGCAAGCAGTATTCAATGTGATGAAAGGCAACCTGCAACCAAGATTACTCTATGCAACAAGGCTATCATTCAGAATGGAAGGGCAGATGAAGTGCTTCCCAGACAAAGTAAAGCTAAAGGAGCTCATCGTCACCAAGCCATTATTATATGAAATGTCAAAGGGACTTACTTAAGAAAAAGAAGATCAAAACTATAAATACTAAAATGACAACAAACTCACAACTATCAACAACTGAATCTAAAAAATAAAAACAAACTCCAAGTAAGCAAACCAGAATAGGAACAGAATCATAGGTATGGGGATGATTTGGAGAGTTATCAGCTGGGAAGGAGAAGGGGGAGAAATGGGGGAAATGGTGCAGAGAATAAGAAGTATAATTGGTTGGTACAAAATAGACAGGAGGAAGTTAAGAATAATATAGGAAAGGGTGAAGCCAAAGAACTTATATGCATGAGCCATGGACATGAACTAAGGGGGATGGGATTGCTGGAGGGAATGGGGGTACTGGGCAGAGGGGAGGAAAGGGAGAAACTATTGAAACTACTGTAATAACATAATCAATAAGATATACTTAAAAAATTTAAGATAGAAAAAGAAATTGAACCTCCATCCTTTAACAGCAGAGGTTCTGCTGCTTGCTTTATAAAATGCTGTAATCAAATTATGCCTGAATCTTGGCATCCGCTGTTATCAGTCTTTTTGGCTCTCACACTAACTCTTTTACCTTCAATCTTTTCAAATAGGGGAAATTAAAAAGTAAAATTATACATCAACATAAAAATAATGTTGAATGTGTCTTATTTCCTAGGGAAATGGATATATTTATGGCCCTAAGACAGCTGAGCAATTCTCTAAGAACTGACAGTCACGTTGTTCAACAAGATCTCTTTAGAAAATCTAAACTTTTCCATTTTGCTACATATCTCAGCAGAGAAAATATTTTCAGGAAATAAAATGCATGTGTTTAAAATGCTTAGCTACTAGAAAAAAAGAATGATTTTCAGTTTGCTGATAAGACACACATTACTGGGGTAGCTTATCATGTTGATAACAAAGATCTGGTTTCATCCATTGGTCTGGAGTTATAGAGAGCATTATAAAATCCAGAAAAAAAGGAAATGAACACATGAATTCTCCCAGACCAAAAGAAAAAATTCAAAGCATTTATAATAATAGGAGGTTTAATTTATCATCTGTAAATTTCTACTATTTTGATCATTAATGATAGCCTTACTTTATGGCAATAGTTTAGTAACTAGAGCACTGAAAGTATTTAGGAAATATATATGTATTTATTTCCTATATATATAGTATATACAATATGTTAAATATATGTATATATATATATGTAAACTTGTATACTTTTTAGAATATGAGTATGTCTTTAAGTAGAAGTTAAATACAATGCTTCACATGTATATGACTATGTAGATAGAGAAACCGATAATTCTCAGGACTTCACATATGTATTAACTAATTGAAGCTGAATAAAAAACAATGAGGGTGTAGGTTTAGGTTAACTATCAACTTTATGTATATCAAGTTTATCTCTCCCTGCATCCAGTCTAGAAAAACTCTCCACCTTCCCTTTCATAGGAATGTATCTCTTAATTCATTGATATGTGTATATTTTGCTCTGTAACTCAGAAAGGAGAGGGGAGATTTTAGTGATGGGAAGTTAGGGATGTGTCTCTCTTTATGTCATTTTGAGAATTAGAGACCAAAGTTCACAGAGTTATTCAAAGAGATTTTGTGTAGAGCAGGACCTAAGGTGAGCTTCTGACAGGGCCTTTCACGAAAGCAGGGAGGAACTTAAACCTCTCCCAGCAATGCACATATTCTTTGATATCCAGATACCTGGACTTTGGAAAGCTTTGAAGATATCCAGGGGCATTGGAGTTCCCATGGACCATGGCAGTGAGGAATTTCCTAAGTGTCATGGCCAAAGGATGGACATTTGGTAGCCTGAGTCACAGAAATCTCCAAGGCCAAGCCTGTGACAACTTGGCTAACAGCCCACATTGTGGGCTCATTTGAGGCATTTTAAAAAAAATTACTCCTCAAAATAATAATAGAGAAGCTTTATATTCAGGTGGGCCTGAAGTCTACTATTAGGAAGATCGGCCTATCAAGCCAGTACATCATTGGACTAGGAGGTGTATCTAAAGGTGAATTATCACAAACGAATTTGAGTTTGAAGAAGAAAAAATGACGACGAGAAAGGAATTTTACTCACATTAGTACCCTATTGTTGTCATAAGAAATTGCCACAAACAACACAGATATGTTATCTTATATGTCTAGATGTCAGAAATCTAAATTGGGTCAGGAAGAATGTGTTTTTATTCTCCAGACTCTAGACAAAAATTCATTTCCTTGCCTTTTCCTGTCTAAAGGCTGCCCACATTCCTTGACTATTGCCAGGTTCCCTTCTAGCAACAGAATCATCCCATCTGGTGTCACCATCTTCATATCCTTTTTTCTCCTTCTGCCTCTGCCCCTGCCCCCTCCCCACCATGCAGGATAAGTTTGTCAACCTTGCTGTGAATCAATGCTTCTTGAACTTTCATGTGCCTATGGATCTCCTGGGGATCATGGTAAAATGCACATTCTGATTCAGCCCATTCTGAGAGGGATCTGAGATTCTGCACTTTTCACAAGCTCCCAGGGGATGATAGCACTGCTGATCAGTGACCACAATTTAAGTACTCAGGATCCAGGTAATACAGGGTTCAGCCAGGATTTGTCTGTGAGTCCTTGTAACTAAGACAGAGAAATGTGGTCTCCTCAGCACCTTCAACTTATTTTTTCTGTCACTGGCATCACCAATCAATTGGACAGACTTTTACTCATTTTGTTTATTGCACACTGTACATGGACCTGAAGCAGGAAGGGAATTCTATGCATTCATGGTCAAGGTAGATCTCACCAGTCTTCAAGGATGAGTGGAAAAGCAAACATAATGTGGTTGCACAATGTCCTAAAATTTGGTCCCCAAGTCAATCTTGAACGTTTCCAACATAAACTGAAATACCCATGAAAGCCCTGGGGTGGGACACAGCACTGAAGTTCTTACTTTGACCTACATTTATTAGGATAACATTAGTTAATAATATTATACAAAATTCATCTGTACAATTTTATAATACAACATCTAAATACTGTATTGTGTGCTCACCACCTGAAATCTAGTCCATTTTTTGACAGTTGTTGTTCAAGTTCTAGCAAAGGAGGCCTGTAGCATATAAAGACTTGTTGGAAAGACACATTTCTGTTATTATGCCTTTGAGCAGCCTCAGAAAGGCGGGGCCTGATGAAGCAGCTTAACAAGCCAGACCAGTTTAATCAACCCTGGGATCAGTGAGTGACAAACAGATGTCTCATCCAGATCACCCATACATATGGTGTTCTTTCTGGAGTCATTAATTGTGCCAGCTTGCACTTTCAAAGGACCTTGTTCTTTGGCTTGTTTGGCAAAAAAGAAAAATCCTTTCTTCATCCCACCCTTATCCTAAGAAAAGCTGGCAGTATTTTATGTCTGCTTATGGCCTGAAATAAAATCTGCTTAACTCTTTACCTAGATCCTTGTCATTTTGATTTTTCTTTCGCTTTAAGTGGTTTTTTTTTTTTTTTCATTTGTTTACTTGTTTTGTTTGTTTTGTAAACTTCCTTAAAGAAAGCCTGGTGCTCAAACACCTGCTGTTACTCTGGGGACTCTCTCCACCTCTCAGAACTCAGAACCCAAGCATCTCTTGTTTATGCTTGACAGCCACAGACATTTCTTTATTTCCAAGCTCTTGCTCCTCCTTTTTGATCAGCGGTAACCTGTGGTTCCTTTACTATTTTCCATGCCTGAATATTTTATCACTACCTTTGATCGAAAAGCTTTTGATGTAGAATTTTATAATGTAATCTATCCTTGGCTTATTGGGAGTTTTCATCATAATTTGGGAAGAAGTCTGTTTATGCCATACCTCACAGTAGCCACCATCTTTATTTTATTGTCAGTTTTTAACTCACAGATGAAGTGGTAGATAGATTGTCTCTATTCTACAGAGTCTAATTAGAGAGGAGTCGGCAAATACTTTTTCTTATATAATATTTCAATTTAAGCTTCAGCAAATTTTCAGATCTATCAAACTTGGCTGAAAAGAACTCAGCCTCATTTCTATGCTTAAAATATTTAAGTTGGAGAGGAGTAAAGCCTGGTGTTCAGAAACATTTACTCTGGAAACAAACTATGTGAACTTAATTTCCAGTTTCCTAGGATTAACTAGCTAGGTGGCCTTCGATAAGTACCTTAAATACTCAGTGCCTAAGTTTCCTCTTCTGTATAATGCGGGTAATATTTGTGATTTTTGTGCACTGTATTTATTAAAATAGAAATTAGAATACGGCCTGGCAGAGAGTAAGTGCTAGGAAAAATTTGCTTTGAACAAATTTGCTTATCCAGAATGGTCATGGTCTTATTCCTATAGTTCAACACTGGCATCCTTGCCACATATCTCTGTTATGGGGGAGAGGATACTTTATTAGATAAAAATTGCTTACATGATTCTACATATTTCTGAATCTGGTGAAGTCAAAAACGAAGTATTTTATTTTGAATGGTGCCTCATAATGAATTACATAAAAGGGTACCATAGGAGTTAGAGGATCCTGTTTTTGACATTCAAATTACATTAACTCACACAAATCAAATATTTTTTTTATATTTGGCAATTTTGCAAAGACTGATGACTAGGCTCCGTTGTCTGTTGATGTGAATCAGTTGGAAATTCTTATGTTTTGAGGCAATTGTATAATCAATAAAATGTATTTTAAAAAAGATGCTTAATCAATAGATTTATAGATCTTTGAGGGGGCATTATATTCATCAAGCAATATTTTGAACTGGTGACAAGAAGGGTTGCTCAACTTAAAATAATATGGCTCCCCAGCAGTATTAATTAGGTGACTGTGAGCAATGCATTTCTTCTTCTTTTGATTCACTTGTATTTTTCCTATAGCTTTTTTTATATATATAAAGTAACAAGACTGATTCCTCTGTGTTCACAAATATTTTCTAGGTAACTCAAAGAAAAAAAACTGAATTAGGTCTTTAGAGACAGTGAAATGAATAAAAATAAATGTGAAAATTTCTGAACTCACAGTGAACTCATTGTCTAACTATTTATAAGGGTGGTTGAGACTAGGTCACATTTCACAATTGAAATATAAGCCACACATATTTTCACTGGATTATAAACTTTTATATTTTATATTCTTTAAGCTGCGTTCAAATGAAAAGAAAAATATCGCCTGAAGAAAACATATTCGTTTATTTATTGTACCATGTAAATACTTTGTCTGAACAATTTTGCCATTGAGTCAAGCAGTTGTTTTGGCATTGTTTTGAAATGTTGTGAAGAGAATAAAGTAGAATTGTGGCAAATGTAGTTGTAATTATAGTGAGACAGATTGGGTTTCATGCCGTCCCCATAGGTTAATAATCTTAAGCTCATTACCCAACCACTGTTACGACTCAGTTTCCTCAGCTCTAAAATGGAAATTAAAAACACCTCCCTCACAATGTTGTTGTCATGATAAAATGAGTGATTCATTCAGAATCCTTACCACCACCATCAATGGTCCACAGCCCGTGCTTCATAAAAATAGCCTCTGCTAGGACTGGGAAAGTCAATCAGCCTTCACCATCTCAGTCGTCGTCGGCAGCCGTCCGTCTCGAGAGACGATGGTGTAGCTTCTTAAGTGTCTATCTGCACCGCCGAGAATGGCTGTGCAGTCCGACTCGGGAGTGACACGGCATCTGTCTCCTCCCGTGTTGAATCGACATCTTGCGATGACACTGGAGTGTCCTCTCCAGTGGAGCTGAAGCTACAGAGCCTGGGCAGGGTGATATGGAGGGTCTGCTGTTGCCCATGCAGCAGACCCCCCCTCTCTTCGCAGCTGAAGGGTCCAAGGGAAAGACGGAGTCGATACAGCTTGGCTTCAGGTGCGCCGCAGGAGTTGCCGGTGTAGACTACAACGTCAAACCGCCTTAGGGACTCCGGCTCCGGATTTTCTGTCGGGGTTTACTCCCTTAGCCTTTCCCCTGAAGAGGTATGCCGCAAGGCAGCGGAGGTTTTTTGGAGCCAGAGTTTTCCTTCTCTGATGTACCCTGACTGGAAGATCGAACCAGCGACACTTAGCTCGCAGGCCGACGCTCAATCCACTGAGCTAAACCAGCCAGGGCCTACCATCTCAGTAGCTCTTTAATAATCTAGTTTATTCCAGAAGAATTGATCAGATTTTATTTATTTATTTATTTTTGTTTACTTGCTTGAGCAAAACACAAAGCCCTATGTAGAAACCTTATAAATTCATTTATGAATCAGTGTGACCTCTTGAACCAAAATGTCAACTGAAAAGGTTGGTACCCAGGTATGATGTTATATAAATTTCAAACTGGTTTGAGTGCAATTTTGTATATTGACTGGCGTTATGGAGATGTGGACTAGCAGAGGGTGGCTTAGACCAATGAGATCCCTGCTCTGTAAGCACCCTTTTCCATCCAGCCCCATGCTGGGTGCCATAGGAAATCCAAAAGAATATGACTGTCATTCTTCAAGAGCTTTCAAACAACATTGAAAGAAAAACAATTGCAGGATAATATGCATGTACATAATCATAAATGAAATGTTGTATAATAAGGAATGGGAAAATCATACTATGGGTTCAATAGCCATAACTGAGTGGAGTCATTCAGAACTGCATTGTCTGAGAGGCTCTGGAGGAGAGGGCTGAGTTTACCATGACTGTTGACAGTGAGTGGAAAAAACACACTGGAAGCTAAGGGAGAAGACGTGACCATTGTCAGAAAAGGGCATGAAAGGAGGGGAGGAAAGAAGGCACTTATTAGCCTGACAAGACTGGATCATTTGCTAGGAGGATACTTAGGCAGAGGCAAAAGCTTAGACATCAAAGCCGCACATTGTAGGGGTTAAGGGCAAAACCTCTGGGGACACATTGATCAGGTTCATTCAGCTATTGGCCTTTCAGCTTCTTGGTCCCTCAGCGATCAGAACATCACCATGCCTCAGTTTCATCAACTATAAAACAGAGAGAATAACACTGGCCATCTCATGACCACGTCAAGCGGTTGCTATGAGAATTAAATAACATAGTGACTGAACCACTTAGCAAAAAGCTTGCTACCAGTTGGCACTCAGAGATACTGTCTGTTGCTATATGTTGAGGAGCAGTTGTTTCACGTTTGCACATAAAACAGCTCTGTGTAATACTCAGAACAAAGTTATGAGGGAGGTGTTTTGTTCCCATTTTAAAGCTCAGAGAATGAAGCTAAGGAGAAAAAGCAGTTGCCGAGATCACATGCTCCTAAATCCTGGGCTTTGTGTGACTCACGGCTTGCCCGATTCCACACCCTACTGTTCCCCATCATGCCATCCTGTGTAAGCCCATGAGGTAAGTAAACCAGAGCTGGTCTAGAGAAGGTCATACAGCTTCAACATGGTCCTAAGCTAGATCAGTGACTTAGTGGCGTCAACATCACTTGAGACTGTATTAGAAGTGCAAATTTTCTGGCCACAAATCTGAAACTCTAGCAGGTGATCTTTATGCACCTTAAATCTGAGGACCACTTTTCTAAACTAACTTTTGTTAGCTTATAAAAAAAAATCAGGAAAAAAATGGACAGATGATGTTTTTACATTCTTATAGATGAATTAAATTAATAAGGTAGTTAAAAAAAAAAAAACTATTGTGGCAATGACTCTGAACTTTAACTTAAGGACTTCCATTTTAGACCACCAATCAACCAAACTGATGAGTACAAAATATCATATCAGTTAGAAGTTGTGGGGTGAACTTGCAGTACTATAAAGAAGTCACCTAAAGAATTCCCTGAATATAAATGCACATGTGCAGGTGATGTATTTGCTGCTTGTAAGGCCAGTAACAATGTAGTCATTCATATTTTTCTCCCCAGTGCCTAGCACAGAGTCTAGCCAAAGCGTGCATGTATTTGCATGCACACACATGCACTTGTTGAAACTGACTCAGATATAAATGCCCATGGAATCCCTCTCAAAGGTATTAAACTTTTTGTTTTCTGCAGTGAACCCCTTTGGCAGTCTGACAAGGTCTGTGAATTTCTTTACAGAATAATATTTTTATTTATTTCTTTTCTTAAACCTAGGATAAATTTAATAAATATGAACACTTTCTTATAAAGAGCAATTCCATTCCACATTGCTATGGGGATTTTTTGAGTTAGCAAAACACACACACACAGAGAACTGAAAACAATTAGCATAGGGATATTTTTAACCCTTGGGTTGTGTTTTTGTTTTTTTTCTGTTTTTTTTTTTTGTTTGTTTGTTTGTTTGTTTCTTTGCCTTCCAAACTTCTGGAGGAATCAAAACAACAAAACAAATTACAGCCTTGTCTGTGAGACACTTCAGTTTTTAAACTGTGTTTGTGGACATACAATGGGCAACCTGGGACCGTTGGGTCTCTACATTAATGAGAAGAACATAGTGCTGGTTAACCAGACCCCAGAAAGCTTGGCTGAGTATTGCCAGGGACTGTGCCATGCACATAAGGTAACCATGAAAACAGTTCTTCATGCGAAACTATTCATGACTAATTAGCAAAGGGGTCTAATTGTTGAACAAACCAACTCTGTGTACACTTAAAAGATCTTTCTTCTTGCTTTGCCAGGTATTTTTACTTTCCTAACAACACATACAAAGACTAAATTATAGACTAGCAAATACTATGCCGTATTTTAATTTAATTTTTTTGTGAAAGAAAACTCCCATGAAAATGTCCAGATAAAAATCATACCTATCAGAAGGAGTAAAAGATGTTTCTTCATCATTTCTCAGTTTTCAGCTTTTAGTGAATCTTTCCAGGATTTGTGGAATAAACTCCCTTGCCTTCTAGGACTCCACGACATTAGGTAGTGTATACTGTTCTTTATCATTGTCACAGTAAACGGATGAAACTCATGAAATAGGTATTATTGCTCCCATTTTGATAATGAATAGGTTCTGACTCAGAGATTAAGTGACATTCCAGTGTCTCAGAGTGACAAAGGGTAATTTGTACAGCCATTCTGAAAACTCAGGACTTTTGATTGAGTCTAAATAGAGTGTTCTTTTGACTATATTACATTTTCCAGGGCAAAGTTTCAGTGCTTGCTTCCAGAATGTTTGCCTCTGTTCCCATTTTCTTAGATATCAAAGACACATCATGGGAGCAGAAGACAGGACACTTAGAATAAAGGGAGGGGAGTCACTCTTGAGTTTATTAATTGACTGTTTACCTTCACTCAGGTGCTATGAGGCTACCACAACAAGCATGAATCCACCCTGGAAGAAAAAGTTATCAAATCACAAGCATTTCTGAATATTAATTTTAAACAAACCATTGAGACCAAACATTGATGCTTAACATAGAATATAGTATTAAAAATAAATCTGCTTTTCTATGGCAAATTATATGACCTATATGCACATATATAGTGCCTCTATACCCATAATTATCATATGATTTCAATTATCTGTGGAATCTAATGAACAAAATAAACTAACAAACAAAATAGAAACAGACTCATAGATACAAAGAACAGACTGACAGGTGTTGGAAGGAAGAGGCTTGGGAGCTGGGTGAAGAAGGTAAAGGGATTAAGCAAAGAAAAAATAACTCATAATCACAGACAACAAAAAAATATGATTACAAAAGAGAAAGGGGGTGCAGGTAAAAGAGGGTAAAGGGCAATAAATGGTGATGAAATAATTTAAAAGTTTTTAAAATATAGAAGGGAAAACAGAACCCTCAGAACAAATTATTTATGTCATTAATTATTAGGCTTTTATTCTGTGTACCTAAGTATTTATGCATATATTTGTATTCATATGTATAGGCATGTACCAGAATAAGATTTTTTTAAGTACTTTATTTTATTTTGTTTTTTGGCAAAAACATCAGTAAATACTCAAACCTCTTTGTTTTAAGACACAAACAGTGCATAATTAACACTAAACAAGGCATTATGCCTTACAGGGAAGACATGAAATGTCCGAAGGATGTTTAGAGCATTGGAATTCTTAAAGCTTCAACATTAAAAATGTTCACATACTGTGAAATTGTCCCAATAAATAACACCTGGATTCTTTTAAATAGTTACAAAAATAGATGTCCAAATGCATTCTCCCTACTCTGACAATGGCCTCACTATTACTTGGATCCCCTATCCTCTGCCATAGCAGCTGGCACTGCTGTGGCCTCCTCAGAAATATTAATTTAATGACTAGAGAAATTTTCAAACATTCTACCTTCCAATTAAATAAGAAGCAAAACTGGACTAACTTGGGTTTGACATAAAATAAACAATAAAAATAATAGGACAGTGCCCAAGTAGAGTCAATCACATCCTTAATGATTTTACATGTGAAATATTAACATAGAATATTTGAAACCAACCAATAAATATGTAAATAAGTAGAAGAACTTCCTAAGAGATGTTCAAACATATGAAACCCAACCCAGGTGGCTTTGGGAGCTGATGAGCCCTCTTTTTCTTTCCGCTTCGGTTTTCATCAGTCAGAGCCTGCTTCAGGTGTAGCCATCAATCAGCTTCCTGCTTCCTCTGGTTAGTCGAAGCCAGCCCTTTGTGTCACATCTTTTCAATGATTTTCTTAACCAGGGTGCTTCGGGGTTCAGACAAACTTCCTGTCCATTTTTGAAAGTGGCCGTGACTTCGGTTTGGGAGCAGTGGGGTCCTGGGTTTGTCACCTTCACACTCTGGATGTTCCTGGCGGGAATTCCCTGCGAGGTCCGCAAGCACTGGCAGCGAAGTTCACTGACCACCGGGTGTCCTGCAGCGGGCCGGCAGGCGGTGACCAGGAGCAGGAGCAGCAGCGGGACGACGCAGGGCACCACAGCAGTCACGGTGCGGGCCATTTTAAACCATATGATGAAATCCCTGCGACAACTATAATGCAATATGGAAATAACTGTGATTGCTTGAGTAACAAATTCAAAAGTGTTGCTAATACTAGGATAGTGTGTTGTTTGGAATCACCATTAAAGGTTAGTAAAATATAGCAGTAATGTTTTCCCAAGTCCCCAGATCCTCTTACTCCCAAGTTAAAGTCTGCAAGTTCGAAGCCTGATTTATAAAAATCCATGAAGTCTACTAACAGAGTCTGCAACAGCAATTAGATGATTCTGTTGACAGTACCTCCCTTACTTATGAACTTCCCAGGCAAAATCAGCTCCCACGTGAGTGACCGGTGATGAGCGATGGTTCGTTGATTTGGCTAAACCCATTGTGATGTTTTCAAAACAAGATGGCCTCTTCTGGCCTTTCCTGATGCTTTTCTTCGAACATGGTTCAATTTAGAAATCTCCTACTTAATTGCTTAATCATTGCATTCAGAAATGTAAATATGATACTTTGGCTTTAGTTAGAGAGGAAATATGTCCCATTTACAATGCTGGCACCGTGTTGAAGTGTGAGGCAGTTTGCACTAGAAAAAGCTCTTTCTCCTTTGGGTTGGAGCCAGGAATCTTGATAATATTCCTTTTCATCTGTGTGAATCCTGGGCCATTGCCCTGCTAATACATTCAACCTCTTTTTGTTCTAATTCTGCCTTTTTAATAAAATACTAAAATCAAATAGAATTCCACATTTTATTTCTGTCTTTTAGATTACACGAATTTGCGTTATTTTTGTGTATGGAAAAGACCCTGGGTAGGGGAGAAGGGCATTCAGTAATTATACCAATCGAATGGCTCATGAGTCCATAACTACACCTTCGATGGAGAATGGGAAATCATCTGGATAATTCTAAATTTATATTTGTATTCATATTGCTTAAATGAAACTAGCGTGCTTATTTAAACTAAAATGGTAACAGGGCATGAAAACAGCAGAAGACTTTGATGAGCCCCCTCTCTGGCTGGGCAACCTTGAACGTGTTTGTTGCTCTCATCCATAAAAATGAGGACAGTGAGACATTCCTCACTGAGCTGTTGGGGGGATTAAACTGGCTCTTTTATAAGTTACAGAGCAGCATGCAAATAGTAGTTCTCATTATTGGAATGCCCACATTATTCCCTCAGCTTCACTTTGTTAGTCAGGTCTATGGTCTGCAATGATAAAAATAACAGAAAACTTACAGCGTCACCTTTGAGGAAATCCATATCTTTTGCTAGACTGGGAATCAAGACCAAAACCAGAAGTGTTTAGTAGAAGGAATATCTGAATTGCTAAATTTAAAGGTACGGGATGTGTTTAAATGATAGCGTAGAAGTGGTGATGATCCTGAGACTGTCCTACTCTGTGAGGAAGACAGACATAGACACTCTCAGCCATTTACTAATCCAGAACAGAGTGGAAAGTTTTCCAAGACATGCTTCGTGTTTGTGGATTGGTATCATATGCTTGGTGAACAAAGGAAAGCGACGTTAACTCAGCTGCTTTTTTAGTCAACCATCTGAAATATCAAAATGAAGCGGACCATTGTTTAAAGCATTAGTAAGCTCAGTTTTTTCAACACTCAAAGGCTGTAAGATCCACGGAGCAGTGCTGAGAAAAATGCTGTATGCGAGGATTGTATACTTAAAAACTATATGGCTCATGGAATCGTGGACTAAAACAAAAAGGGTTTCCATGTTCCCAAAATGATGAAAGATAGAAACATGTTCTTAGTTACATTACAAATCATAGCAAAAACATGTTATTGTACTCTACTGTTCTGTTCATGAACTTTTTATTCAATGTAATGCTTTGGACTATTAATTAAGTTCAATAAGAAGAGTTCAATAATTAATTTTGCTGTGTTATTTATCTTGTGGAGTTGTTCTCTTTCTAATTCTAAAGAGTGGGGCATGTATGAACAAACAGTGACAAGATTAATAAAATGTACTGATGCAAGCAACTAATAAGCAGAAATAAGAAACCTGAATGTCATATTGCTTTATGATTTTGAAAGTCCTCCTTTGCATTATGTGGTATTATCAAAGCAGAATAAATATATGCAATGACAATACCATATAAATTTCATCCTAAAATTACAATTTTGGATTGTACTTATGTAGTATAGATGTCTGAGTCTGTGATATACAATTATTTTTAACTGACAGAACTTTCCAGGCTTTTAAATGGAATCCAACCATCTAAAGATGACAGATCATTGCAGGAAACAAAGGTTTTATTTCAAAAGAACAGCATGAGGCAAACACTTTTAAACATTTCAGTTGTTTCCTCTTCAAACGTGATCTATCTGCTTTGTCGCAGCTCATCTTCAGGGCTAAGTCACATGGTCAGAGTGGAATGCAGGACTTCTGTGGAACCAGGTGGACCTTATTTTTACAGTCTCACATCCAGTTTGCTGTCTGTCATCGCGGGGACTTAATGTCGGCAACTGACAGGTTTCAAATATTGATGGGCAAATGCTGGTAGTTTCAGAAACTTGGAACTTGACCAAAATACTCAAATCTCACAAGTCTGTAGAATCAGCCAAACAGGCTGTTTGGTGAACTGTCCACAGCCTCATATTTTCACATGTGATAAAAAAAAAAAAAAGAAAAAGAAAAAAAAAATACCACGGGAGAAAACTGCCCTTTTGATATATTAACCCATGAATTTTTTGAAATTCCATCACCTGGCTTTCGAACCTACTTTTGAGTAGGTAACGCACCTCTCTTAACAGAGACAGAATATATTTCTTCAAATGCATGAAGCACTTTAAAAAAATGTACTGGAGAGCATTTTTTATTCATTTTGGTTTTTTTAATGTTTTTTTCTATATGTTTCTACAACCAAGATGTTTATGAGAGAATATGAAATTCACTGTCTACTTCAGAGTGTCATGTTCTCTCAAATAAGCCTCCTGTCTGTATGGCCTCATCACATTGTGTGACAAGTACACTATCTAGAGTCATGTATGTCTCAAAAAAACATATGCAGATTTTTGCACTTTGTTGTTTACTGCATTTTTTTCCTCTCATGTAAATTGAGGGGAAAAAAATGAAAGCTACAATTGTGTTGGTTCTACGTATATACGGTGTGTGTAAGCTCCTACTTGTATCTCACCTAGAGGAATGATTTAATTTTCTTAATTACCCCATGCTAACAAATGGCCCATTTGTGTGTTTTGTGTGTGTGTGTGACTAGTACTGCTGAATAGCCAAATGCAGAAGAAAATGAGCATTTCATACCATCCCTTTAAAGTTCTATTCTCTGAGTGTGTGTGTGTTAAAGACACAGACACGGAAGCAAAGTAAAGTATGTCTACTTGAAATTCTAATGCTGAAGGAGAGAGCTGATATCAGGATTTGAATAATTTCATTTAGTCAATAAAGGGATAAATCATTCTGCAACAGCTCTTTTTCCTGGACGCGACTTTGGATTAGAAATTCAGTCCATCTCTGAGAGGCACTTATGCAAATGCTGGTGACTGTGATGTGCTGATCGCATTAGAGCGAGGGTGACTGGATTACCTGTGCGCTGTGATGAAAGGATCAGTGCTTTTTCACGCTGAGATGAAACGAAGGCGCACATTGTATCATGTCATCAGCAAATGTCACTTTAATAGGACTACAAATCATTGTGACATCAACAACCTCAAACAAATCCTCTAGCCATTTAAATATGCTGATGTTTCCCCGGGGGCCAATGAAAGATGTTAAAAAAAAGACTCAGTCATAAAGTGGCAACATCTAGATAGCAAATTTTTCTATTTATTTTAAACTGTAAATTAATCTATGTGGCCAGAGGACAAGTGATGCTATGGCTGTTATGAGACTCTGAATTCTTTATCCTCAAACAATTTATAATCAACTCTCAATCTGTGTGCTACATGGAGAACAGTGGTACAGATTTTTTTTTTTTTATGACAGAATAATAGGAAAAATGTTACAGGCATATTGTTCATTCCTCCTATCCCTGGAATCAGAAAGAAAAGAAAACAATAGCCCTAGGAGTGAGGAACACTGCCAGCAACAGTTATCAGACGACTTAGACCTCTCTAATGCATACGTAATCAGATTTGACACTTCCATACCACAATTACTGAAAAATACCTGTGATGCCCACTCAGTTCTTTCTTGCTCATGGATTTCTAGAAAAAAAAATGAATCAACAGCCAAAATTATTTTGACACAAATTGCAGCAACCAACAGAAATCAGATGGGAGGCCAGGATTGTCCTAGACCGCTAACTGTATAATATCTGTGACCTCTTAAAGATCCATCATCTATATGTTACGTGTAATAATAAGGACATACCAAATACTACATTTAAAACATTATAATTATATTTAAGCTGTCCTTTTATTACTTTAGTTGAAATTATTAAAGATTTAGAAGAGGAAGATGAGAGAACGTAATAGAGTAAAAAAAATCAATTTTGTGTGTCCTTTTGGTGTCCTTTAAGAAGGTAAATTTAGGACAGCCTTGAAAACATTGCCTAAGGAACACTATTCTAGTACCTTTTTAAAAGTACAGAAATGTCAAATATGAAACCACAGATGCTATAATTAGAACAGAAAACTTCAGGAAAGCCAGGAAAAGGAATCTTGGAAACGTATTCTGAGATTTAAATTGAATTGCCCTGGCTGGAAGTTCAGTTAGTGGGGTACTGAAGATGACCACAGACATCATCCGCGTAAGAGTATTCCATATCTTGCTTATTTGGAGATTTTCAAAACACAAGATATTTGTGATGTATTCCATCTACAGATGAAAGTCTGTGGTCACACCTTAAGCTATTTTGAGTGCAGAATTATTTCAGATTTAATAACACAATGCCATGTAAAATGGCAACAGATTACTTAAAGCATAATTTTGCAGAGGTTTAGGAAGGAATAAAGTTAGCTTATTTTTTTCTACCACCATGGGTTCTCCAGACTCCCTCGTGTTTCAGCTTAATTATTAGTGTTTACACTTACAAAAGTAAAATATTCCCCCCGCCAAGCAATTGCAAGTGTTATATCCATTATACCACCCTTTTTTTCTTTCCTTGAGTAAACATCAACATGCTCTTCCCTTATTGTTTATTTAAAAATAAACCAGTCTCTATCAGAGAACCCTTTTTGGTTTATCTCATATCTTTGTTTTCAAAATCATGGTCGGCTACTTTCTCTCATTGACAAAGATGGATGTGTTACACTGTGGAAATAACAATAGAGTTTGATTACGTTTCTTTTTCAATCTCAAAACCTAATGCAAGTTCTCTACTGAGAACTGGATTTCTTCTTTGACCTACTCATAGGACTTATTCAAGAATAACTTATTCATAAGATTTTATTCGTGTTTTTTCCCAGCTGTCATATATGGATGGGCATGGCTGTGATTTTAGTAATGATTCAGCACGTGAAGTGCAGCCCACAGGCACTACTGGAAGATGGGAGTTCTAAAGGACAATCGTATTGATGGAGGTGCTTCCTCGGGATTCCCTCAAGATTCTCAAAGTCGGGCATAAAGTAGGAACACATCTGGATTGCTCACTGTTGTATATTAATGAGATAAAACTTCCTCAGGAAGATGCATAAGGTAACTGAGGCTTTGGGACTTGGAGGACTGGAAAATCTTTTTTAATGGTATGGCTTATGTAAGGTTACCAAATTTTTATTTTAAGCATTAAAAACTTTGCTATTAAGAATCGTCATCCCCGAATACCATGATTTCTAAAATGTTTCAGAATCAAGGCCTTGCCTTAAGGGTCACCTAAATTTCTTTTTAAACCACGCTGCTAAAAACTGGTCAAAACTTCATTATGGAATTGCTTCTGCCCCTTTGCCAGTGTTTGTGAATCACTGAGGTGATTACACTCAGGTTGTGTATTTATACACCTGGATCCTTCATGTATTCTTTTACTCAACAACTGTGTACTTAGAGTCATCTCCATGCCAGTCCCTGGACTAGGTACTGACAAAGCTTGAGGAGCAAGAGCAAGCACCATCCATATTCTAGTTCATGGGCTAAGGCAGCCCAGCACCAGCTCCTTCTACCTGAGTGACCTTGTGCTAAGTACTTTTAAAAACTGTAAGCCTGTGTGGGGTCCTTTGAGGAAAAATAAGAATACAAATGTGCCCATTGCAGAACTGAGAGTCTAATTGACACCAAAAATGACTTTCAACTGATGAGAGTTGCTTATCAGCAAATATCATTAAAAGGTGAATTGTCTGAGCAAGGTATTCTCCAGGAAGAAAAGGAGATGGAGAATTAGCAGATCATCCTTGAAACACTTTATTCTTCCCAGCCCTCCGGGCACAAAGGTAGATGCAGAAGAGATGACTAAGGTACAAGCACAGACACATACTTCCCAGTGGCACCTACATCAGAGAAGGTGTCTAAAAATCTATTAAACATCTCTGATGAGTAATTTCCCCAGTGATTGGGTAGAAGTATGCGGAAGTACCTCATAGAACTAAAATTCACAATTTGTCATAGAGAAATCGCCTGAAGATTTGAGATACGATCTGAATGGTATCATAATTGGGCTCTGGAATTACATTTTTGTTAAGGATTGTACAGCTTAGAAGAATCTAATAGAGTACCTGACAAAAGCAATAGATTCTGGCTGACAGCGTGGCCGGGAGGCATGTGCTCCCACTGACTAGGAAGTTAAGATGTCAAAAAGTCCTCAACCCTTTCCTTCACTTTATCCTCTAAGAATTGGTTTTGAAGTGGGGTAAAGGCACTGGCAAATTTAAATTTTTAAATAGCTACATATGGAGCAATGTATTTTTTTCCAGGAAAAATTTCACTCATTCCCGTGGAACCCACTCCTGATGCCAGATATTTTTTCACTTACACACACACAAAAAAAGACACAATCTCGCAAAAATTCTAATTTAATTCCCACTGAAATGAGATTCTAAGTGTTTCCCAATGGAATTAGGTAGGGATTTGTTTTTCAGTCTCTTGGGTCCTCCTTTCTCTTCCCGTTACTATACCGTCCATGCCTTAGCCTCTCAGCACTCTCAAAAATCTGCTTAGATTTCTATGAATTTTACTCTCAGATCCTTAATTTTTACTAAAGTGTAATGGTTTTTATTGGTTCATTTTTTAATTCAGGTTTGCGAACAAAGAGTAAGGTAACAGAGCAAAAGTTAAGAATCACATGGAAAGGTTAGGTATAGAAAATTGTTTTAAGTTGCTCAGTAGGCAGGATTTTGTTTCTAGGAGCAAACCAAGCTCCTCTGAGATCAATCCCATGTGTATACATTGCTCCCCAGCACGCCCTGTGCCTTGATGGCTCATCAGGCAGGTCAGTTAAAAGAACCAACTCACCTGACACTGCAGGAGAAGAGGAAAGAGAAAGCCAGTACTGAATATGTAGGCATGGAAGGCATATTTCCTGTGAAATTTTAAGTCTTCTTCCTTCTATAGATTTCATTGGCTATAGATGAGAAAATATTTCAGCAAAGAAGACACTGCAAAAGAGAGCAGACTATCTCTAGAATGCACCTTTTTCCTTTGTTCCACCAACATACTTCTGATTCTGTTTAAGTAGTCTGTTATGAGTAATGATTTAGGTTTATCAATGAGGCAGAGTGGATTTTCATTTAATGGGCAGCAAGTGGGTAAAAAAAAAAACATTTCTAAACAATTAGAAAAGGAGAAAGAAGATAACATTGAATGCTTTCACTCATTGGTTGATTTCTTAAGATATAATAAGGACTAAAATATGTACAGGCACTGCTGTCATAAATCTTTAGAGTCTACAAGTTGATGTATTACAGTTGAACCAGGAAAAGTGAGCTTTTTAAAAAAAAATTCTGGTAGTTAATTCCAGACCTGGGCCCCAAAGGGGAAAAAAAAAAGCATCAATTAGAGAAGTGAAATTTGGTTGTGCAAAATTCCTCATTCCTGCAAGATAAGTCTATTAATTGATCCTTCTACCCTACCCTCTATATTTCATTCTTTTATTAGTAGCATAGTCACTGAACATGCACCTTTATATTACAAGATTTTGCTCTTTCTATAAAACAAATAATTCTAAAATTCTTTGCAAATTTTGATAGATAGTCTTAATGGAATTTTTTTAAGTATTTGAACACAGCTATTGCACATACACATATGCACAAACTTATACATGCAGAAGTATATACATACAGATATACACATATACATGCCCACATACAGGGCATACATAGCTATTATACATACATCTGGAACAGCAATCTAGTAGAAAAAAACTATTCTCAATAATATGAATCCAATAATTTTATTTTCAAGTCAATTCTTTTTATTTTCTTACCTTTAATAACTACTATATTTAATAAAGATTTTAAAGGAAGATAATATTTAATGATGTCAAGGATATGGGAAAATGGGTGCTCTCATGTACATTTGGTCAAAATAAAATTGTTAAAAGCTTTTATGAAGAATTCAGTAATACAACTTGAAAGTCTTTAGCATGCCTTCCAATTCATTAATGCCACTATTAAATATTTATCAAAAGGTATTTAAACTTACAAAGATGTATTTACAAGGATATTCATTATAATGTGGTCTATAGTAGCTAAAACTAGACCCCATCTAGCAACAATAAAGTACACTCTGATAGTTTATAGAATGCATGTAATTCTATGCACCCATTCAAAATGAAGATATGAATATTCATTTATTGGCATGAAAAGATGTTTACGATACAACGTTAAGTGAAAAGGGGATTCTATGCAAGGTAATAAAAATAGCTAATACTTGCATAGTGTTTATTACAAAAAAGGCACACACCCTTGCACTTTATATGCAGTAACTCATGTCAACCTTGTTGACATCCCTGGTTTATCAGTGAGGAACCAAAATTACAGTCCTGCAATGATTGGCCAAAGATAAGACAGTTAATAAGTGACAGATGTGAACTTTACAGTGGGAGAGTCTGGCTATAGAGACCACACTCTCAATCTGTCCAACATAAAGCCTATCTTTGTATAGATACATGTGGGATTTTGTTCATACATTCACCTTTATATACATACATGCAGAAAATACAATATAAGACACTGAAAAATACCTTGTTTCAGTCTAAATTTTATTTTATTTTCAAATTATTCAATATGGTGTGTTTGCTACCATTTTAAAAAATCTAATAAGCTTTACAGAGTGCTAAAGACAACAGAAAAACATAATCCTCAAGGTTATCTGCTCTGGATGGAATTAAACCATGCTTATTGCATGTCTCAGAAAAGAGCTTTTTCACTGCTGGTAGTCCACATCAATAGTGACATCCAGTTTTATTAAAGCAATAAATTATTTTTGCTTTTCCAATTATTCCAATAATGCAAACTTGAAAATCTCTACTATGGCAGAGTGAATATCTATAAATAGAGTTTCTTCCTTCTTTCCTCCTCCTCCTCTTTTCTTTCTTCTTTTCCTCCTTCTCCTCCTCCTTTTTCTCTTCGTCTCTCTCTCCTCTTTACCTTTATCCCTTTCTTCCTTCTTAAATAACTATGCTTCAGTTTTGATGCTGTCTTACAAGAATTGTCCCACAAGCAGATTACACAATCTGAGCATAACTCCCTTAGAGCGAGTCTGTAACCCTATCCGTGCTTTCAGGAAAAGCTACATTTTCAGGGACTGAAACTTTAGCCATCACTGCATGCAGCTCTTGTCTGAGTTCTGCGATTGCTTCGTTATTTCTCCCCTGAGGATTCAATGGATTTGGTTCAAGCACCATTGAACGTGATGCTGTATTAATTGCCCTGGAGGGTAGCGAGGCCTTTGAACTGTGGCTGTGAGGGATATTTTGCTGTAAGACATGTGTCAGCACTTGGCTGGTTAACTCTGGGGCCGGACTGTGCAGCATGCTGGGACCAAGGGTCTGGAAAACTACTTTGCATCCTAATCTTACATCTGTTTTTCATCATGCAGCAAGATTGACTGGCCATTCTAACTGGGAAGCATCATTCTGGAATAGCCAGAGTCTAGTACAAATATTGTACTGTCAAAGAATATTAAGAATTGTCCATCATATTTTCAAGTTCTCCCAAACAGCTGGCACACATAGGTAATGGGTGTTGCAATGGATTAATTGCAGAACCTTTCACCCCAAAAGGAATTGTCCATGTGTAAGTTAATGTGTCAGCATTATGACAGTAAAACTTAAATTGAAGATGATTCCTCAGCTTTCAATAAAAATAAGATCCCATTTTTCATTGGCCTAATTTTGAACCCATTCTAGGTCCAAACTACCGCTCAGAGCTTATTCATACTTAGTTTAAATGCGAAGTGACGTCTCAAATGCAATCAACACCTTTCTTTCGAAGAATACAGCCTAGTTGACTCACCTGGAAGTTTCTTTCTTCTAACCTTCCCGTGTAACTGCCATTTCCATTGCTACAGACAGGGAGGACGAAGAAAACTTACAATCTCATGCTAAGTTGATGGTTATAATTCTAGATTGTAATTATGTTCCTAGGCTTCTGAATAGCAGATCAGTTTTGTTTCTTCTGGATGCTGCAGCCTCTCAAATAATATCAATTACTGTTTCTTATGTCATTGAATTTTAGGTTTACAGTGGTTACAGGCCCCCTTCATGAACGCATATTTTGTAGTTAGGAAGACTAAGACAAATGCTACATTCTTATGGAAATGTCCATTTTAACCATCATTTGTTCCCAAAGCTCTGCAGTGAAAGAGAAGTGTAAAAACAATCACTGACAGTCTTCCCACATACCTCTTTAGAACTTGACCCCCTAACATGCCTGCACATGTCCTGTTCTGAGGAGGAAGGGAGAAGGTGAGCGGAAGCATGGCGTGGGTAGTGTGTTTCCATAGTGCATGCAGCAGGAAAGTGACTGACTGTGTGTCAGTGAAGAGTTTTGTTTAGTAATCTCAAATAGTATGTTATGCTTCTAATTTTTTAAATTTTTAATTGTTATTTTATTTGATTGGTTGACAGATGGCATTGTAGAAATGCCACCATATTCATGGCTGCCACTGAGCTGACAGAGTGAGCTGAGAATTTTGTTGCTTTCCTGTCTTTATTTTTTAAAACTCATGTTTGATTGTTGAGAAAACTCTTTTTCATCTGGAATCTTGCTCAGAGGGACTCTACGATTCTAGACTGATGCTAGAATAAATGGTAATGAAGGAAAGTTCAGTGGACAGTTAAGTTTTTGATGCATGGAGTAGGCCAATGTCTTTAGAGTCTGGGGTCTGTGAGTCATCCTCTTCCCCCTCTGACCTTTTGTGGGGTCCATCTCTTCAATTGTGAGGTGATGGTTTTATTTGTTTGCTGTTAGTAATTTGTTACTATGGTTGTCAACATGGACACATGCCTTTATAAAGACCACGTACTCATTACTCAACTATTTATTGAGCTCTTTCTGTGTGTATTCATGGGAGAAAATAGTTTTATCTATATGTATGGTCCTCATATAAAAAAAACATAATCTAGTAAATATAAACTGGTGTCGAATTTGTAAAATGAGACTTAAATTTTTAATAGAAATAAGAGCAAATGCATATTTAAGTATTTTGTAATCTAAAGAAGTTTGATAATGTAAACCATGATTTCAAAGCACAAAGGAGTAACAAAAGAAGAATTGGAAATCTGACAAGATGTTGAGGTTGACAATGATAATCACAATCTTAAAATAGCCATCGTATTTTCAATCTTGCCTTATCAGCACCACCTGGCTTAATTGGGAAATAAAGCATATATTTGATTTTTGATTTCACCATTTCTAAGGCAAGTCTGAGCCTCATTATTTTTGTCTGTATATGGGGACAAATATGACTTACCTGTGTATTATTGAGAACATTAAATGGTATGATATTTGTAAAAGAACCACCAAAAATAAATGGTTTATTCTCAACAGATGGTTTCTTTCTCTTTATTATAATTATTATGATTATTATCACTATTGCATTACTTGTTATATATTACTATTATAACAGAAAACATTATTTATAGCCATAATTTTATTTTAGAAATAAAGAACCAAGCCTGCAGTATGGCAATATTTACAATAATTAAACAAGTTGCTTTCTATTTTAAGCAAGTGTAACTTTCTATGGAAACATAAAAACTTCTATAACAGAAAAATATGTACACTGCAAAATGTTTGACAATTTTGCTTTTAAAAATATTTAAGTGAGATGCACTAAAATATTTTAAAATATTTGAAAGGTGAATATTTATCATATTGTTCAGCTTTTTTGCTTTTCAGATAATACTTCACTATTCTGTTACTATAATATTTGCAGTTTGAAGTTAAAAGTATATGGAGATGGCAATGAATTATTGAGGCAAATTAAACACATGTTGAATCAAATATAAATTTACATTAAGTATATGTAAAATATAAAGCACATGCTAAATTAAATACATATATGTCTCTCTGTATATATGCATATACACATATACAGGCATATATGAGTATATGAATACATGTGTGTGTATATATGTGCATACTGTTGTCCTAGTAGAGGTTTCATATATAATCATAGAAAGATGTGTTTATAATATAATTAAGAGTAAATGAGTTCATTGTTCACTCTTCACTAGAGTGCAAGAGTAAGGATAAACCTGTGATGAAAAAGGTAAGGGTAACTACTTTAAATATAGTACTTTGTACAAAAAAATGTTTATTAGCAAAAATATATATCAGAAAACTTTTAAGTTTAGTAATAGAGTCATGATTAAGCCAAAAATGGTAGAGCTTAAGATGGCCATGCCTACTTACCTTTATCTTCTGCAAACACACGTTTTATTATTTTTAATACACATTTCAGTTATAAGTTCAACCAACATAGAAGCAATGCTAGAGCCAACCCAGGAGGCATTGTTGATGAAGAGGAGTCTCTGAATTGAGAGAACCTTTCCACCAGCTCAGACCAATAGATAGGTCCTAAACAGAGCTGCCACCCACAACTCAGGACATGTCCCACCACTCGTTCTCATTCACAGAGTATCGCTCAATATTTTCTAACTTTTTACTTCATGGCATACTTTGTCATAGATTGCCTTCTAGATAATCTCATCTCATCCCCACGGTAACTTTAGATAGACAAAATTAAGGCTCAGAGAAGGTATAAAGTTTCAAAGAAAATGCCAGTTTTCAAATGGAAGGCTCCTTTTTTTCTACACTACAGCTGCCACTGAGACAGACTTGGATCAACTTCTATTTACCCTCAACCTCACTCACGCAAAAAAAAAAAACAAAAAAAAAAAAACAACGTTGATAATTGATGATGAGTCCCTATGGTTGTAATGAGTAGTATAGCAAAGTAAATGCAATGGATGTCTGTGAGTTTTACAAAATAGTTATAAACCATGGAGCACTGTGTCTGGCATATACTGTTATAAAAGTGTTTTTAAACAAAAAGGAATAGAAAAATGTTTGCGTAAAGGAGTGAAACTTCACTTCTGTTGATGGAGAAAGCTCCTTCTTAAGAAAAGAGAGTAGTATGCCACAACTTCTTAAAGAAAAACAAGGGAAAATCTTTTCTATGCCTGGCTGCACACATCCACACTGGGAACTAGGTGCTCTTTAATGAAGAATGGGTATCACCCAATTATGCATGGGTAATAGCTCTACAAACTGTAATATATATTTCAATTTAGCTGAATGAATTCTGACTTGCTAAGCTGTTAGTGAACCTTGTAGGATGCCTGACCTGGTTCTAATCTTCCAACTATCCCCACAATCCAGCACTCTTCTCAACTGTCCCCGATCCTCCTGAGAATACACTAAAACCAGTTTACCTGGAAAGACTCTTGCCACAGTCTTTGCCCAGATCTCCCAAGAATAGGGACCAAGAGCCTATCTTCATTCCACACCTGTCTCAGAAATAGCTGCCAAGACAGTGTGCATAAATACACAGGTACATCCAAATGATTCTTATGGAAATTATCCTCTATCCTTTATTACTTCATTCTCCAAAGAGAAACAAAAATCTACTCTTCTTTGGCCACTTAAATTTCATCTAGCTGCCAAATCCTAGGTCAAATCTCACTGCTCCTTATAACTCTAGCATGGGGTAGCAGAAAGAATCGATTTTAAAATCCTTGGTTCTACCATTTACTGTCTATAACTTCCCATTGACTATAAATTTCTTCATCTGTAAAATATAAGATACTTGCTTAGAATATCTGCAGCCATGACTGAAAATGGATGTAAAGCACATCCTAATAGTTTAATAAATGATATTTAAAAATTATAATTCAAGAAAGAATTGATCTTTCTAACTATCAAAATTTGTCTAGCAATTAGTTTTAGCATCCTTTGTTTCATACTGTGGTGGTTTTCAAATACATCCACAAATCATCTGACCTTTCTTCCATCAAGACATCGAATGTAATTTCCTTCCTCTTGAATGTGGGTTGATTCTAAACTGGCTTTAGTAACTTGCTTCTAGTGTCTACAATGGAGCGAACATGACACTCTCTGATTTCCAAAGTCAGGTAATAAAGGATAGAAAGCTTCTTCCTGGCTCTCTCTGCAAAGGATGTTTTTCCTTGGAATGTGGCCACCATGCTGGGAAGAAACACACACAACTTGGACAGGCTGATACGAAGGAGAACTAGGGCTCAGAGCATGCAGCCTCTGCTGCACTCCAAGCTAACATTCAGGACAACCTTGCCATCCATGTGAGTAGCCGTTATCTTGGAAGCAAACCCTCCCGCCTACTGCCAAGCTGGTCTATTTGACACCCAGTGGAGCAGGCCAGTCTTCCCGGCCAAACCCTGCTCAGATTGTGAATTCAAGAACAAAATAAATGATTTTTACTGTTAAAGTTGCTAAATCTTGAGGTGGCTTGTTACATCACAATAGATAATAGGAGCAGTACTTATATTCAATTTCACATGCCAGAATTCACCATCTAATATGAAGATGGTTGAAACCTCCTTTGAGTAATTAAACATCTGCGTATAACAACACTCAGAGCTTAATAAGTACCTTGTTATTATCAATTAATTTAATTGATTTGAACATTTCATAGGACTAAGGGAACTGTTTTTATTTTGTTTGTTTGTTTGAATTAAATGGGCATTTATGGTTTGAAAATAGGACATTTTAACCAAAAGTGTTATTTTGCAATTTTTTTCTTTGAAACTCTTATTTTGAAGTTGAGCTGATCAAAACAATTTTAAAGAACTGTTACTTAAGCTGAAGGTTAGATTTTACAAGATAGGAATTGCTTGTCAGCATATATATATATATATATATATATATATATATATATATATATATAGTGTATATATATTTCCAAATATTTTATACACACACACACACACACAGAGGTGACATTTTACTGTGAAACTGTTCTTTTCATGTATCTCCCTTTGTTGTTCACCACTGATTATATGACAGATTGCTGTCCAGAGTTTTTAAAATCCAGAACAAAATATAATTCTCTTGGTGCATTAATTCTGAGCTTCAGAACATGAATACAACCAGTAAGTTTGGCATTTTGCACCTCAGGAGTCTTATACTCTTCAGCGAAATAGGGTGTGGGGGGAAGTGGGAGCTAATTAACATATATAAATTTCTTAATCACTTCAGCTCCAGAGAAAAAGAAATATAAAGTAAAAATAGTAATTATGTTTCTTGTTTAAAATCATAATGAAAATATGGAGTAAGAAATATAAGTAGTCTTGTGTAAATACATAGTGTCTCAGTGGCTACCCAAGGGTTGTTAGCAGGAAGAATGGACTCTGGATAGAAATGCTATTTATGTCATAGGGAAAAGCAACCATTCAACTATAATAGCCTTAAAATCCTGCAGACGGCTCTAGGAAGAGGAAGGTGTATGAGTGGTCCTAAGAATCTTTCACATCTCTTTAAAAACCTGAGCCCAGGTTTTGAGTCATAGTCTATATGTGCTAAGCCCTGTAAGTTGGTTAATTCAGACAACATCGGAGTTTGGACTTGAATTACCCTGATGACTGTACCTGGCTGTATACTTCATTTCAGCCGGATAAACCTATACTAGGTCATTATAATTTTTGTTGCATTTAGGGCCAAGTTGATATTAATTATATCTAGGATATTTCTTTGCAAAGACAAAAACATTTATTGCTTGGAGATCATCTATCAAAACCTGCCTATAGGTCTAGCCTTTGAAGTCTTGAAGCTGACGTATTTTTACTGGGTCCTGAAATGAATGAAGGGTTGGGCAACAAGCAGAAGGTAGAAAATACATAAAAATCCATAATCTAATTTACACAATAACTGGTACGACAAAAAGAATTTGAAATGGACACGAGGAAAGGTAACATTTGGTTCGATATTGGAGCTTTTATAAGTCAGGTGACTCCGGTATCAAATGGGCTTCACACCACATTGGCTTTGGCATGCCTTTTGTTTGCCTGACGTCGCTCATTCTTCAACTATATGGTGAAGGTATTTTAAAACTATGGGAGTGCTAAGCTTCTATTCTGCACAAACATTTTTTAAACTTTACTGAAGTATATTTAATATACAAAAAGTTGAATATATTTAATGTCTATATCTTGATGAGTTTGAACATCTTCATATGCCTGTGACACCATTATTACAAACAAGGTAATAAATATCCCCCTCACCTCCAAAAGATTCCTTGTGCCTCTTTGCTGTTTTCCCTCTTGTGGTAAGAACACTAAGCATGAACTCCAGCTTCTTAAGTTCTTAAGTGTACAACACCGTGTTCTTAACGATAGGTTCCACGGTTCGTAGCACGCCTCTAGTTATCCCTCCTGTACACCTATACCTTTATACTCACTGAGTTACTGCCCTTTGTCTTCCCCCGGCCCCTGGCAAGCCCCATTCTATCCTCTCCTTCTATGAGTCTGACGATGTTAAATACCTCTCCGAGATGGAATCATGCAGACTTTGTTCTTATGCAATTGACTTATTTCATTTAGTGTAATGTCTTCTAGTTCCATCCATGCCATCATAAATGGTAGGAGCTCCGTCCTTTTTAAGGCTGAGGAGCATCTCATCGTGTGCATGTAGTACATTTTCTCATCCACTCATCTGTTGATGGACATTTGGGTCGTTTCCAAATATTGGCCACTATGACTAATGCTGCAACTCAATTTTCGAGTGCAAATATCTCTTCAAGTCAAATAGGTTTTATGATTTTATGTTAAATTCTGCATAAGAAAGTGGAAAGACAATCTATATAGATTTAGAATAATAATAATAAATTAGCTCTCCATAACAACAAGGAATATTCATCCAAATTATGGTTATTCGGTACCCTACAAAAATCTAAAGTTAAAGATGGATACTCCCAGTCTGGAGTTCATTCTGCTTTTTAAAGCAGATAGTCATTTACTGAAGCTAGTTGTTAAAAAAAAAAAAAAAAACTAGTTACACTTTTTAAATTCCAAGCGTTGAACAATACATTTACACCAGCTTCAGAAATGTACCTTGGCAACCATTTATAAAACAGCTTATTTGAGGGACACTTAACAAGCCAATTGCAGAATAAATCCAGCAGATGAAATATGAGTGCTCTGCCTAACTCTGTCTTATGAAGTTGCCTTGTTATAGGTTTTTTAAAGCATTCTTGGAATTTTCAAACCTTGAATTGATTTCCATGTTGATATTTAATCTGATTAAGTTTAAACCATCTGTCTATAAACATTTGGTAAATTTTTTTCTCTAGCTTTAAAAAAAATCAGTTCTACAAGAAATAAAATGTAATAAACCAACTTGTAGTAATTTCATTATAGTGTGGCATTTTAGGATCATTTATTGCTTATGGAAACTTGACCGATTTTAACAATGTTATACATATGTATATACACACACATACACAGACAGACATACCATATATATTCATTTCTGACTCAGTGTAATAAAATGAACCCAGTTTGCTTTTCTATGTTATGGAAACAATCAGAACTTTTATTGAAGCTTAACTCTTGAACACTTTAAAATTTTTTCATAAAGTTTCTTCTTCAGAAATAATACTTATATATTAGAATTCTAGAACCAATGAGAACCAAATTCCATTTTAAGTTTAATTTACACTTTCTATTCTCCAGTGCAAATGCAATTTTATTTATTTCATATAAAATATGTAGATTAATGGTTATGGATATTAAAAGCTTTTAATGTATTATTAAAATAACTCTACTATAGTAAATGTTTTTGAGTTTTTATTTAAAATTATGTCCTGATATTAAAATACACCTTTTAAATTTTCTTATAGGCACACATTCTTATTTGAAGTTGATATGACTGAAAAATGTTGTTAAAAAAGCTAAAAAAATGCCAAAGATATATATTTCAGTGTTTGTGTATGTACACATGCATGTATGTATATAAATAATCATTTCTATACCTAATTGGTAGACAAATATTTCAACTAAAGGCTGACAATGGGATGTCACAATTTTTTTTCCCTTCAAATTCTGGCTCATATTAAGGTCACTTCAATGGGTTATAAAATGCCTTCTGAAGAATATTGCTGGCTTCTTCTTGGCCTAGAGAAAGTTATAGTTTCAGAATTCTGTTTAAACTAGTAGGAATCTTTGGTAATGGATTAGGTTAGTGTTTTCTAGAAAGAATGAAAGAAAAAATTCTTAAATATACTTTGCAAAATAACAACCAGCAGGCTAAGAAAAGTCATAAGATTGAAAGCATTGCCATTCAACTAAGTAAAAATTACTTCATTCTTTTCTAAAAATGTGACTTGCACTTATGCTTATATCAGAAATAAAAAAATAACTACCACCCTCTGCACTAATAATGCATCTTAAGTAATTCCAGTTTTTAAATGGTATTAACACCTACACAGAATTCATACCTCTTACTTGTGAACAAACATTTACAATGATCGTCACTCAGAAGCCATTTGAAATATAAAATAAGTAAAAATAACACCCTCAATTTGTGTATTTTAAAAATTTTATATGACCTTTTCTTTCATATTCACTTCGCTGTGTTTCTTTGCCAACCTACAGTACCAAGAAAAAGGAATTATTTTTTTCCAGTCTATTTATATAGTTTATTGTTTTGATCTTTTAAGTTGTGCCTAGCCTAATTGATCCTTTTTTAAAAAATCCTTTCTCAAAAAAAAAGGAGAATGGAAAATTACTTGTAAGAACAGGAAAATATAACCCAGGGCTTTATTGTTTGCCTGGGACCTCTATAAATCTCTAACCTCAGCTCTGTGTTCTCCTCTACTTATTTATCATGTTATTTATCTCCTGACAGTTCCCCTTAGGTCCACTTTGGAGATTCCATAGTTTTTATACTCGCTGGAAACCTGACCCTAAATTCCTGTCTCTCAACCTAAGCAGATGGCCTTTCTTCCTGCATTTCCAGACAGTGCTCAACAGTAAACTCTCTGTGCCTTCTTCCACTGACACACCATGGGTGTCCATCCTTGTTTTTTAATTTCCAGTCTCCCCAAAAGACTTGACCTCTTCCTATCCTTTGTTAATACCTCCACCTGTGTTCCCCAGCCCCTCTTGCTGTTCTTAGCTCATTTCCATTTCATTTTACTTATGTACATGCTCAAACAACTTAAGTGTAAAAATAACACATTTCCTTCTATTCTGCTATTTCTTCAATCTAATTTTTTTTTTCTTACTGCCCTTGCACTGCTTAGCTATTTGAAAGAGAAGTCTATCCTTTCTATCTGCACTTCTTCAAAATATCCATTGTCCTTTTCATGGATGTTATATGGTTGCAGTCCCTCTTGCTCTATTAAAGATCACAAAATTCAGCCAAGATATTTCTCAGACCTCATTTTTAAGCCTTGCTTGGACATCAAAAACTGAGGAAGAGAAGCCAACTGTCTATCAAAATGATCTATCCCTCACATTATAAAGTTGATTGCTAGGAAGAGGCTGCCTGACTCTTGCATTTACATTTGTCTGCAATTAGTTATTTTTGATGGAATCTAAGCAGGACATAAGTCTCTTTCGGCTCAAGAACCTTTTGAAAACTATTTCATCCCACCTCTCAACCAATAACAGTGAGGTTCTTTGGGGTTTGGTGCCATGATATAGAAGGAACTATTTTCCCTGAATGACCCAGTAACCAGGACTGCCTATCTTGGATTATTATTTGAGAAAAAAGAAACAAAAACAACAACTTCTAATATGTAAAGTCACTAAAGGACTTGACTTTATTGGTAACCATGTGTAGCCCAAACTTACTGAAGCAGATGCTGCAGATCAATATCTCATCTGTCACTTTTCTCCCTAAGATTTTATGACATGCACCTTCCTGGCTGTTCCCTGCTCTCTGAGATCCCTTTCTAGTTCCTTCCGATTATGCCTCTTTCAATTTCAGCTCCATAAATGAACTGATTCTGCATTCAAGAGGTTTATTTTTTTATCACTAGCTTTCTATCTCAGTGCTCTCTTTCATGTTCACCTGCCCATGGTTCCAATTACCCTCTCTATGAGCATTATTCAAAAATCTATACTTCTAAGCTCCATTATTATATGTCCCTGTCCTACCTTATGAAAGTTATTTTCATTGTTTGAGCAAGTAAAGGAAAATAATACAATTTTTAGAAAAGTAAAGAGTCAAATAATCAAACTTGGGAAATGTCAGAATAAGGACACTCTAGGTATAAATGAGAAATGTGTGGTCCTCTATATTTTCTGTTCAAAGGTGTTTTATTCAATACACTGTAAAATTCAGCGAGACTTTCTGATAAAGAGTACACTGTGTTCATTTATATTTTGGAAAAATCTTCTTATTTCATTGCAGATGGGCTTAGATGAACATGGGTCAGGAGTACCAGCCACTCCCCTAGACCAAGGATCTGGTTGGCCTTCTTGAACAAATTGGTTTAACTTAGAATAGGATTATGTACTGACTTTAAGTAAAATTATAATCCATGAAATGAGGTTCCCAATTATACTTCATCATAGACTATTACCTTGAAACTTGGCCTCACTTCTCCATGAGTGGCCTGGGATTGTGCTTGAATCTGGCTGGCATTAGAACTGAAAACAAAATAAAATCTAACCGGTCTATACTGCTGGTTAGAGTTGATGAGACTATTGGGAATTAACATAATTGATTACTTATTTTAGGTATAGGCAACCTATTAAAATAGTTTTCCTGCATCCCTTCATTAACTTTTTATTTTTACCATTAAGAGAGAAAAGTATTCTGGTTTATTTTTTATTTTTTATTTTTAAAAAGATGTTATTTATTTATTTTTAGAGAGGACAAAGGAGGGAAAAAGAGAGGGAGAGTAACATCAATGTGTGGTGGACTCACTCATGCCACCAACTGGGGACCTGGCCCATAATCCAGGCATATTACCCTGATTGAGAATTTGACCAACGACCCTTTGGTTCACAGGCCAGCACTCAATCCACTGAGCCACACCAGCCAGGGCAAAAGTATTCTTAATATACTTTTTTTACTTATGGAGAACACTCTAAAATACTAGTATTAATTTTCTGACCACAGATAAATAATCAAATGTCATAAAACCTCAAGAATACTGACTTAGAATTTTTCATCACAGAAATTTAAGAAACTAGCTTTAAAGCAACTGAGAAAAACTATTAATTGATATTAAAGTAGCTTTATTCTTTCATCCAACAAATATGTTCTTTGTGTTTCCTTTATGCCAGATATTATGCTTGTCACCAAAATACAGAGATGTTAGATTTAGTAACTTTCCTAAAGAAACTTATGATTTTCTTTGACAAGTGAACTTAGCATAATGAGGACCATATTAGAGCCATGAGGAATAATAAAAGCTATCATAAAGATCTCTTTGGAAGCACAGAAAAATATAGCAAAGACAACTTTATGGGAGCAAGGAGAATCCCAAAAGCCCATGCTGAGTTGAAGTTTTCTTTTATAAATATCACATGATGATAAAAATAATATATATATAGAATAGTTGTAAAATGCAACAAGTACAAAGAAGAAAATACAAATCAATTACAATCTCACCATGCAGAGCTAATTACTATAAATAGTTGCTATAGTCCCATCTAATTATTTTCTATTGTTATACACACAGTATTTAAATAAATATCATAATATTTATACCGTATTGTCACCTTTCTTACTTAGTAGTATATCATAAATATTTCCCAAAGCCATTAAAATTATTTTAAAAACCTGATTTTTAATGGCTATATAATTTTTAATGGCTATATGTTTCACCATATGTGATGTATGAGTCAGGGTTGTTGGTTGCAAGCCATAGAAACTGACTCTGGCTGACTTAAGGAAAGAAAAATTCATTGAGAGGATATTGGACATCTCATAAAATTACTAAGAAGATTGGAGATACAGACTCATAAAATGGCACAAACAATGGAGGAGGAAGAACTTGTCTGGTGAGGACAGAACCTCTTTCTTCCGGATGTTGCAGCTTTTAACCCAGCATTACAACCACTGCTGACCCAGAAACTGGATGTTGCTTCTAGAATGACCATTTATCTCTGCCAGAAAAAAATTGTCTACTGTCCATACTTTTCTGTAAAACTAGCTCCTGATTCATATTCGAGAGGCAAAGAATCTGACTGACTGAACCCAGTCTAAAACTGGCATTGTACTAGGAAGAGAAGGTGGCTAATTGCTATGGGCTCAATTGTGTGCTTCCAACATTTATATGTTGAAGTCCTAACCCCTGGTTAACTCATAATGGGACTTCCTTTGGAGCTAGAGCCTTTAAAAAGGCAAATATGTGAAAATGAGCCTAATAGGGTGGGCCCTAATCCAGTATGATGGGTATCTTTATATAAAGAGGAAATGTGGACAGACAGGTATAGAGGATAGACAGTGTGAAAACACAGAGAGGATTCCATCTGAGCCAAGGAGAGGGACTTTGGACACAACCAACTTTATTAAGGCTGTGATCTCAAACTTGCAGCCTTCAGAATGATGAGAAAATAAATTTATGTTGGTTAAGCCACACACTCTGTGGTTCTTTGTTAGAACGGCCCCAGCAAATACAGGGTAGTGTGTTACCTTTCCATTTCCTGTAATTTTTATTTAAAAAAACACTGCAGGAATGTGCTAAAACAAATTTAAATGATGTCTTGTTAATGTATGTTTAGACTCCTTTTTTTTCCCATTTTTAATAAATTCCAAGTAGGGAAATATTTTGATATATAGTGTCTGAAGAAGGTCCTTTCAACTTTCATTCCCATGATTTGTGTTCACAAACTGTCTATTGCATCACCCTTATCAGCACAGAATGTTTTCAGAGATGAAACATGCTTTATATCACATGCTTTTCGTTGCTATTGGGACATTGGTCAACTGGCTATTTGTAGCTCTTTTGTCTACTTACATATTTTGGATTGTTCATCAGTTTCATACTGATATGAAAAAAAGTTATCTGTATATTAAACTGTTATTTCTTTGTCTTCCAAATTAATGTATAGTATAGTATTATACATTATAGTCATTTTATTTTATTTTTTAAGTTTACTCTTTGTTTTAATGATAGCCGAATGTATCAATAGTTTTCTTTATGGTTAGTTCCTTTCCTTTCATATTTAAGAAAGACGGTTCTCAATTCTAAAATAACCCACACTTTACTTCACTCCTGAAATGACACCAATAGTACATTCCTCCATGACAACTTCGGATGCAGTGAATGCACCACCTCCCTGCTCCTGAAGTCACTGGCATAAGCCGAATGGACTTGGACTTGAAAGACAGTGAAGCTACTCGATGCAACAATAACAAGTGGCAGCTTCTCCTCCCCCTGCAGGAGTTCCACATAAGACTTAATTAAGATCACACAAAACATCAGGCTTTAGTAAACACAAACATAACTTATGGACTAGGATTAGTTTTTAAAAGTGGCTTTCACTCTGGACTGCACAAGAGAGTAACCATGGCGAGCTTTTTAAAATATTGATGCCAGGGCCCCACTTCCAAAGACAGGGGTGCAGCTGCTCTGGGGTGGGACTCAGGGTCAATTATTTTTTGAACTTCAGTCATTTCTAGATAGACCCAACATTTAGAACCACTATTTTAAAGCAATTTACAGAGAAAATGAGAGAATTAACCCTAGAAACTGGAAAAAGTTCTAATAACATCTCTTCTCAATAAATAGACTGTGTTCATGAATAAAAATACTGATGTCTAAATGATATTAATTTTCCTCAAACTGATCTGTAGATGCAATGTAACCATGATCAAAAGTAGAAAATAATTCATAAAACTTGACACTCATTCAAAGGTTTTTATGAAAAACGACTGAACATAACCAAAGTGCTCTTGGGGGAAAGGTAGGGAGGTAGAAATTCTCTCTTTCTGGATACCTCTATTAATAATAAACTGCAATAATTAAGATCTGGATACCTAGATCAGCAATTTTCAACCCGTGTGCTGCAAGAATTTTTAAAACATGCAATGTCTGACTATTTAGTAGGGGGTACTGACCTCTTTTCCCTTAGACTGTCAGATAAAAGACAACAGACAATACAACAATAGAAGTCCAGTGTGAATGAATAAAACATATTATCATTTTGGTGTGCCATATAATTTCAGCAATTAGTTTATGTGTGCCATGAGATGGAAAAGTTTAAAAATCTCTGACCCAGATTAATGATAAATCGTAATAATTAAGATAGCATGTCACATCATCTCCTCATATGTCTTAAATTTACACATGTTATATATCAATAATATCTTTATAAAACTGCAGGGAGAAAAGATGGCACAGAGTCAGGCAGGAAAAGACAATTGGCAGACACAATAAAGAGAACAGAAAAGAAAGCATGCATAAACACTGGTATATAAATACAGGTGTCATGCAGATTTCTAGGGAAATTTTATCTGTATGAAAAAATGTTTAAAAGATTAAAAACATCCCTCTATTATACACTGCTCAAAACTATTCCAGATGATAAAAGACATGTCTGAGGAATTTTAACAATTTTACAAGAACATATAGGTGAATATTTTATGATTCTGTGTTAACAAAACGTTTCTTAAATAAGATCTTAAAAAATGCTCATCTTTAAAGCAAAGTTACTAACTTGATCTTTTTTTTAAGAGTAAACAATAGAGCTATACAATAAAGAATCACTATGAACCAATGATTATGATCAATCGAATTCTATGGACCTGCCTAAATTAAGAAAAACAATACAGTCAGTACATTTTCAACTGCTGTTTTTAGATCGTAACAACTGGGTTAATATTGCGTGTCAGTCAGTTTAGATGCATTGGTATTTATTGAAAAGAGAACGTATTTACATTGGCTGGAAACATCATTTAAGCTGATTTTGACTGAAAATAACAGAATGCATTACATACAATGTCTTGAAAAACGTAAGGGATGTGAAGCTCTTATAACTTGTAAAGTCCAGAGGTAATGAAGGCTCTTGCTCCGTAGGTCAGGATTTCACCTTTAAGGTTTTGCAATGCTTTCAGCAACATCTTTCTCTTTTTGTTTAGCTTGTGTCATGTACAGGTAAAATGCTTGTCACCTCCGTGTCCTTCCCCTGCCCACTTCTCTTTAACCTTTGACAGTTCCCCTGAATCTGCCCCATACCAACCTGCTGAAACAAATAGAGCCTAGTGGTGTTCCTCGTGAAGACATCCTAATTTCCTCCTATGATGTCACTTTGCTATTGACTCAGGTACATTTGAATTAACCAACATTTGTCCTTCTTACAGGCCAATAAAAGCCTGCTGTCCACAGATGGCTTCGGTCTCTTCTCTAGGCATTCAACCTTAGAAACCCCTCTTGGAGGGTTTGCAGACTCTGTTAGATCTTCTGCATGTGCCTATCTCCCTATTCTAGGACCTGGGAGTATGGAGAAATCTTCTTCACTTTCATATGCCTCTCTATGCTGATATTCCTTGTATGCACCAGACGCACAATTAAAAATAATAATAATAATAAGTAACGTAATTACTCTTACAAAACAACTAGCTTTGTGCTTGAGTATTTTTTTTCTTACAGTTCTAAGACCGGCATTCACACCTAGTGCCATCTAAGAGAAAGAGTTCTCAAACTATGAAGGCCCCAGCAGAAAACACAATACACAAACTCTAGTGCTTATGATCATAGGGATGTCCATCTCTGGGGCCAGTGGCAGGGAATCTTATCAATCTGCTTAAAGTCATCAGTTGAGTCAAGGGTTTAGTGAGAGGCGACATGCCCCTACAATCTGCATAGCGGGGGTCCTATTAGAAGGGAGGAAAAGGGAGATGCCTGTCAAGAAAGCAATGAAAGTATCCACTGCACTTCACTAGGAATTAATTTCAAATGAACTATTTGTAAATCCTGAACAAAATAATTAATAATAGAAATTTTCCATATACGATTGTCCCTCTCTATCAGTGGGAGATTGATTCCAGGACCTCCACAGATACCAAAATCTATGGATGTCCAAGTCCTTTATATAAAATGGTGCAGTATTTCATGTACGCTACAAGAGCCTATGCCTAGATGTCATTTCATTCTTGTTGGTTTGGCATAGTGCTCAGTGTGTGACAAATGCAAATTTTGCTTTTTGAAGCTTTATGAGATTTTTTTCTGAATATTTTTCTCTCTGCTGTTAGTTGAATTCTCAGATGTGAAACCTATGGATATGGAGGGCAAACTGTATGAATATCATATATTCTTCATCCTTTAGGAATCTCTTTTTGACTAGTATCATGTAATCCTGATTACTGGCTCTCTCTCCTTTTGAGTTAATATTCTGCGGAAGTGAACTTGAGTACCAGAACCAGAATTTCAAGGCAGCAAAGTGATTATGCAATTTGCTTTCACTCTCCAAATGCAATGAAAAAGAAAACCAAAACTCTTTTGCTTAAAATGTTTTAATAATGCTAGTTTTTTTAAATCATAAAATTGAGTACAAAATGTTCAAGAAGACAATTCATTAGTTTACAGGTGAGTTAGCAATAAAAAGCTGTTCTGCACATGGAAGAGGGAACACAGCATTTTATCTATTAGATTTCCAGATTTCAGTGTCCTTTGTCCCATCACAAATTCCTCTCCTTTACTTGATCCTCACAAATTAGTGTTTGCTCACTGCTTTAATCTCAGACAAATTATTGCTTTATACGTAAGTACCCACAATTCTAAGTGCCATCTGCATGAACTACAACGGTCCACTCTCAGGCAATTAATGCAGCAATGTTACAGGAGGTACTGTTCTGTGACAAGTGGTCACTGTCCATGGTTATTCTTGTTGCTCTGACATCATGATGTGACAGTGTATCACTTTTCAAAGGGCTTGTTTTTTTGTGAAAATAGACAGGCATTGATAATAGGAATGAAATATCAGCAGACTTGAAGATCTCTGTGCCCATATTTCAGTGTCGTTATAACACTATACTTCTTAGGGTGGTAGTCAGAAAAAAATACCACCCCCAAAGATGTCCATGTCTTAATCCCTGAGACCTAGAAATATGTTATTGTTTGTGGCTAAAGGGACTTTCCAGCTGTGATTAAGTTAAGGGCTTTGAGATGGGGAGATCACCTTGTATTATCTGGGTGGGTCCAATGTAATCACGTGGGTCCTTACAAGAAGAAAATCCTGTCTGTTGGTGATCTGTGGGTGATTTCTAAAGAAGAAGGATCAAAGGATGGAATATTGCTGGTTTTATGGATAAATAAGGGGCTTCTTGAGCCAAGGAATGTGGGCAGCTTCTGGTAGCTGGAAACTGATTTTCCTCTAGACCTTCCAGAAGGAATGCAACCCTGCCAACACCTTGAATTTAGCCAGCAAGCTAATGTCAGACTTCTGACCTCCAAAACTGTAAGATAATAAATATATGTTGTTTTAAGCCTCTAAGTTTATGATGATATGTTACTGCCACGATAGAAAACTAGCACAGCCACCAAGCAGACCACACTATCTGAAGTATATTCAAAATAGGAAAAGACATTAAAATTACCCCCCATTTAAGTGAAGTCCTGCATACTTATTGTGACATACGGTTTTTATTTCTTCTCTAAATTCCTGATTCTTCAGTTATAAAAGATATAGAATTCCTTGGATAGAATTTTACTGTTTTCAATATCCTTTATTTCTCAACATAATGAGACTAATCATGATTAAGTAACTTTGAAGTGCTCCTTCTGTATAGCTCCTCCTGAGGTGGAGGATAACACATGATGCTGTTTTTCTACTGGTAGTTTTGAGGTTTACCTGGTTAAGGCTAACAGACTTCTGAAAAGCGGTAGTCAGTAGGCAAAGATGAACCACAGTTCTGACCTGTACCATTTACAGATTTCCCGAAATGTGATGGAACAAACAGCCCTAGAATTGGAACTAAATCACTCTGCAGATTCTGCTGCCATCGGATGATGTAAAGTGACCTTTACACAGAAGAACTGCAATTGACGTGGCAACCCCCTGAACGGAGGCTGGTGTGGACTGTAACACCTGGGGGTATGCCCCGTCGTTGTTACGTGCTAATGTGCTGCACCCAGTCACCTTGGTTCCGCTGCCTTTCTGCACCACACACGCAACACACAAGCCACGGCCCACAGTGACCTCCATGCCCAATCTTACCTTATTCACACCCTGGTATTTCCAACCCCCTTAGTTTCCTTTTAGAAAACGTGTACAGAACCAGGCAGGTGTTTTGCACACATCTGCATAATGTAGAGCGTGTTCGCAGACGGATGCTTTCAGGAACCCGTTTCCTGTAGGGTAACGTGCAATTCTAATGGCTACCAGACTGAAGGTGGTTTTTGTATAGTTAGATTCTGAAAGAGCTTCTGTTCACCTCTTATGTGTAATAACACAGTGATATACAACCAAATGTATGCATATTTATGTTCATCTCCTACCATACAGCAATTGGAAGTCACTCACAGAGACCACATACTTGCCCTGCTCTGAAGAGAGAGAAAATGCATGTTAATGCTGCTCTGCCAGCCTTGTTATAATCCCTGTATCAGGACAGAAGTGACAGCCTTACCTAAATATAATTCTATTCAGAAAAAACTTGTGAATTATTTTTCACAGTAAAAAGTAAGAACTAGATTTTTCTGATTATATAAGTAATGCAGAGCCCTTATAAATAATTAGCATACAATAGTACATAATAATATATAAAATTAGAAGGTATTAGTGTGTTAAAAATCACAGAATCTTATCTCTGCGATGGCCATCAAGAAGAGTTTGCTAATCATACACCTTTTTATGCATGGTCACATGTAATTTTACCTAAGTGAGTAAATGAGATATCAAGGTTTCTGTTTTTGTTACAAAAGCCTTTGAATTTTTGAATTCAGTTTGTTGGTGTTGTCTTAACTTTTTATTCCCCCTCTCCTTGCTGGTTTTTTCCTTTCCCCATTAAAATGTAATCATATATGTATGTATGTTTGTATATATATATAAGCATGTGTTTTCTGTCTATTTTTTTCTTGCTGCTAAAAGTGAGGATTCAGAGGAACAAATTCAGACATTTGTTTTAGAAAACATTTTGCTAAGTTTTCAAAACACAAAGGTGAGCCCGATGTGTAGGATTGATTGAGGAAGGAGAGTGGCTCTGCCTGGAGGAGAATGACTTAGGGGGACAGTTAGTGGTTTTCAGGTAGAGAGGAAACAGAGGCTTCTGAAGAGAAGAGGGAGGAGAGTGCCTGAGAAAGTGGTGGTAGGTCTGGCCCAGCAGGACCTGGTGGGAAATGAATGTGGCCAATGAGCATGTCCTCAGGCCAGGGACAGCCAACTGACCAGGGAGCCTCACAGCCCGCATTGCCATCTGTATTCTATTGTGTCGTAAGTGCCCTTTGTCACCTGCAATCTTCCATAAAAACCTGCTACACTGTGAATAGCCGTGTGATGTTAGGGGAAAGAGGACCAAGGGATCTAAACAATCAGGGAATGTGGAGACACGAAAGGATGGTACCAGGTCTGAACCGCAGAATGCAAAGAAGGCAGAAAATCTGAGTGAAGGGCGACTTGAAGAAATAGCCCTTTCGAGACCCTCAGACATGTGGGGAAAGGCTTGGTACTGGAGAATATGGAATGAGAATTTCACTTGAATGTCAGAGGAAATGTAACCAAGAGAACGCTAGGACTTGGGAACTCTGAGGAGGCAGACAATTTAGATCATAACTCCGTTAATGTCAATTTTCTTAAGCAAAACTAGAGTCAATGAGTAAATATTTCTAGTACTTTTAAGTACTTATTGACAAATCACTCTACAAATTACAGTCCACTGAACTGTGTATGTGAATTCCTGTTTTATATCCAGAACAAAAGTGGGCCTTCTTTTTTTACCTCTTTGTCAATTTGATTGGTGAAATAGTACATGTCATGTTAGAGTAAATTTTCAATTGACTTCTAATAAGGTTGAAAAAATTTTTATGTATTTATCCTACTATGAATTTAGTCATCATAATACTGAATTTAATATTTGGGTAATGTCTACCTAATCCAGTTACCTACCCATAAGAATTTCTATAATTTTTTAACCAACGATATTATAAATGTAATAATAGGAACATCTTTTTTAGAATAAACAAACTTTTTGTAGAATTTGACACTAGGTTTATTTTACTACATACATAGTTTAAGGAGAATTATCTATAGCTAACAACAAATGATTATTTTTAAAGAGCAGTGCATTTTCTATTAGTTCTGTATGAGGACATGCTGAAAAGTTGGAAACCATGACCAACAATTATCTGTGTCTTGGTCAAGTTCAAATTTCTTTTCTCATGCTGTCATGTTCTGTCCCCTTTGAGTTATAGATTTGAGGAAGGAATAAGAGACCAAATTCTCCCCTATTCACTAAAAAGAACATCTTCTTAGTTAAGGTTGGAACCAAAAGAAGGATCCTTCACTGTTCAGAAATTTCCTGTGCTATTTTCCTGAGACATAGGATGTATCAGTTTGCCAGGGCTACCATAAGAAAACGACTCAAATTGAGTGGCTTAAACAACAGAAATTTATTTCTTACAGTTCTGGAGGTTGGAAGTCCAAGATCACAGTACTAGCTAGATTGGTATCTGTTCATGCCTCTCTCCCTGGCTTCCCGATAGCCACCTTCTTACTGTGCCTTTCCTCTCTGCATATACATTCCTGGTGTTTCTTCATTTTCTTCTTAGGACACGGATTCATTGAATTAGGGCTCCATTCTTATAAAACCTTATTTAACCTTAATTACCTTCTTAAAGGCTCTCTCCCCAAATACAGTCACATTCAGGTTAAAGCTTCAACATATAAATTTTGGAGGGCCACAGCTTAGTTCATAATACAGAAACTCAAGTTGTACTGTTTATGGCACAACCTGTATTATGTGGGCTATGCTATAATGGTAGTATACTGTGCAAACAGATGCAATGTGGGACACCATTGCCCCAATTACAGTGTGGAAATGATATTTCTTGTTTTTCATGGAAAATGGATAACTCCATACTGAGACATGAATAAATAGGTGCATGTGTAATCAATGGAAGACTATAAGCAAGTTATTAAGCAAAATCAAAATTACCACAAAAAAAATTGCTTCTGTATCCCAAAGCCTAGTATTTAAACATTAAAACTACAGGTAAAAATGGCTTGAAAGATCAGGCCTACATTAGTACCTTCGTGTATTAAGAAAACCAATGATCGGCAAACATTCTACCCAAGACTTTTACCTTTAGTTCTTCTGACATTTATAAAGGTCCTCTCCTCCCTCCTCTTTTTATTAATGACTGAGGGGCTTTCCAGCTGCAAGGCAGCTTTGAAGTTACATTTCTTCCTAGAAATACAGACTTCCTCCAGAGATTTTTCTCTAAATCCTCTTAGAGAATGTGGTGCTCAGAGCTTTTGTTCTATAAGCACTCGCTGGTAGTACAAGTGAACTCAGAACTAAGCAGCCTGGCTGGGTGCTTAAAGCCCCTCTCAGTGACAACTGACAGGGCCAGGTGTTGCAGGATTGTGCGGAGGGAGATGGAGCCCCCCGCTTGTTCTCCCCAGTGCTATCCTCATATGAAAACACTGCAGCAATAATGTACACCAAGTATGTGCATGCATTTGTAGCGCACATGCTCCCAAGAGTTATCTATTTAGTTACTTAGAATCTTTATTTTCCTCTTTGAATGCCATTTGCTACCTCATAGATCGCTTATGATAAAAATGCCAATAAATTGTTCTTATCTCTTATCATCCCTGAGTTCTTTAAATATTGAGTGTTCCTTTTGTTATTTAAAATAAGAATTGATTTGGTATTTCTGAGCACTTTCCACAAAGGTCTTGTGTGCCATCCTTTAGTTTTATGAACTTTTAAGATCTCTAGACAATTCTAGAGTCTTTGAGTTGCGATAGCCAGCATGACTTTGGCTGGATCATTAAAGACTGGCCTGAGATAGCTGATTCTTACAAAGAGTTTCGAGAACTATTTCTAATCTGATACAATATTGGTAGTATAGACTCCTATGTATTGGATAACTTGTTCTCTGATGGTAAAGCAAAGCTTTCTGTCCCCTTTTGAAATATCATTAAAGAATGAAATAAAACCCGCTTATAATCCTAACTGGGAATGCCAACGGTTTGATTCCATTTCTAATTCCAGATTCTGTTTTCTACAGTTAATGATGTGTTGTTCTAATCAGTGTGGCAGAGACATGACACAGCTCAGAGATGTTCTGGAGATGCCCTTAAAGATACGTAGACAGGCAGTGAGCCAGGTCCTCAGGCCTTGCTGGCTGTCAGCGGCGCTGTGTCTGCTTTTTACAGTAGCAGTGTTTGCCCTTTGAAGTGAGCAGTCTTTCTTCAGAACAAGTTCTGTTTGGGCTGTACCCGCTTTTCAGCTTTTCAGTAATTATTGCACTTTGTGTGATAAGCTTTTGGCTTAATGTCATTTCAAGTAATCTCAGATGTCCCATATACTTGGGAAGACTCAACTCCGCCTGAGAATGTATTCAGAAAGTTTTGTCAAGGAGAGAGGGCATCACCCCTGAGAACTGGTCATGTATTTATGGGGCACCTTTAAAAATTGCCTTTTCTTCCTTTATGGTATATTAAAAGTCCAAGTGCATTCTGCTTGACTTGACCATCATGTAGCATAAAACATGGTATTAAAAAAGCAGGCAAATGACAAAAAAAAAATGTATCACAAAGGATTTTTAGGGTATTGAAACTGTTGGAAATGTGTTGTTGTAGAGGAGAAAAAAAAAATCTTTTTCTTTTTTTTAAATATTCTTGGGTTCCCGGACTGGGGCCATATAAATTAGATGCCAAAATTACAAATCAACAATGGAAAACCGAACAGAAGTTTATTAGTGCGTGTATCACTCATACACACAGAAAAACTCAGTCAGGAGCAACTCAAAGGGATACTTAGAAACTGGGCTTATATAGCATCTGAACTAAGGGCACTACATCCGCAAAGAAATGACAAAACAAAGGAAAAGGTGTTTAGGCTTCAAAGGGCCGCAACTGTGAGGAGGTAACTATATGGAGAAATGAATGAAAGGTAAGGGCTGGTTAGTAAGATGTGTGATGTAGATTCCTCTTGTTCCATCCCTGAGGACAGACAGTCTAGGGTTGTCATCAATGACTAAGAATCCTCCTGCCTTTTCTGATGCAGAGGAAAGAGGATAGACTTGGTTCTGGGTATGCTTTCATTTTTAATTGCCTTCAGTTTAAAGTAATCATACTCTGAATCCATTAAATATTGTAACACATTTGTCAAAATCCTTAGCTTGTACATCGAGAGTGAACCCTGACATAAACTATGGCTTTTGGTTGATGTTAGTTCTTCAGTTACAATAACTATACCCTGTGGTACATGATAGTGGGACCTGCAGAGGATAGGGTGTTACGGAAAACTGCCCTTTCCTTTCTGCTCCATTTTTCTGTGAAAATAAATCTGTTCTAAAAGTAAAAATCTATTAAAAAATAAAACAGCAGGTGTGATATGAGAAATATTTGTTCCTTGTTCCGCATTTTTGACACAAAGCTCCTAAAAGCCTTGGAATTTCCCCAATGTCTGCTGAGTGTCTTTTGCCATTCATAATGAGACCCTTTTGGATTACACCTAAGTTTATTCTAACATTATAACTCAAGGTAGAAACCATTAGATAGCCTCTGAATGGGACTGGAAACCAGAAAGAGAAAATTATTAGAGGGTTGGAAATTTCAGCTCCACCCACTGACCTCTGTGGAAAGGAGAGAGGCAGGAAGCTGAGTTAAAAAAAAAAAAAAAAAAAAAAAAAAAAACTCGTGAAATATAAGACTCAGAGAACTTTCAGGTTGGGGAACATATTGCAGCACTGGGAACGGGGCACACACAGAGAAGGCATAGAAACTTCCCACCGTGTCCCCATCCCTTGCCTTATGCATCTCTTCTCTGTGGCTGTTCCTGAGTTATATCCTTTATAATAATGCATCACACACCAGTAAAGTGTTTTTCCTGAGTTCTGTATGCCATTCTAGCACATAAGTAAACCTGAGGATGGGGTAGTGCAAATCTGTAATATATAGCCTGTCAGTCAGAAATAGAGTTGGCCCTGGACTTGTGAATGGCATCTGAAATGGGGGGAGTATGGTAGCACTAAGTCTTTTAATCTGTGAGGTCGGATTCTGACTTCAGGTAGATAGTGTCAAAATTGATTTGAATTGTAGTACATCTCAGTGTCGTCAGAGGATCTGACAATTTCACAGCAGATAATGTAATTGAGAAATGCTTGAATAAAGTAAAATTTGACATATGCATTAAATACAACACAAATTTCATTGTATGCAATTTCAGAGCATCACAGGCCTATGAATAAGAAAGGCTTCCCATGTTCTATAAACACTTCTAAATCAAGGTGAAGAGAAAACTAAAAACCAATGTGCTAATAGGTATGTAGAATGCAACTAGACAAATAGCCTGTTTTATTGAGTCCAGCCTAGCCCTTCTCAAGTGTTCACTTCCAGAGACTATAGGTGAAACTCTCAGATGCCTTGATGGTAACTGAAAGAACATATGTCATACTCTCAACATCTTTCTGCATTTTCAGTAGCAATAGTTGACTCCTAGTGACATCTAAAAATGCATAGTACTTTATTTGAAAGTTCTTTTCTGCCCATTATTTCTTTGTATCTCGTTTATTTACTACCAGTATTCATCTTGCATTTTGAATGTCACCCATCAAACTCAGAACTCTAGGTGGAATTCCAAAAGGAATTTATTGATATTTTAGGTGTTACGTGGTCTGGGTAACAAACGTACATAAATGAATGAGCTGGGTGTTCCCATTCACTCTCTAATTTTCTGCTGTGCCCTTGCAAAACTGAAATTGTAATTTAAGAGGCGTACTGCATAGCTTCGGGAGAATGCCACTGTATGTATTTCAAGCTCTATTTGTTCCTAGATTTTTAAGCTAAAGTGGAATGCAAATATTCCCTAGTATTCTCCCTATGACAAAAATCATATTCAAAAAGGTCTCTGTTGATGACCAATGATGAAAGTCATTATTATTATAGATAGTTAAGGTAAAGAAGAAAGGAAATGTTCTTTGTGATTCCAAAACTTCAAAAGAGAGGGAAGAAAGGGAGCTGTTCTTTGATGACTGTGGAATAAAAATACTATGCTTCTAGGACTAATTCAGTAGGACGGAAATCTAAATGCAGTGAGACTAAAAAATCCTTATATACAAGGACTATAACTAAATTTCTCTCGCTCACAATGAGAGAACCACTAATGATAGCCAATGCTGGAGCTGAAGAAACCATTGCTAAGAGATGCCACCAAGCTCTGGAATTTATCTCATCAGATGCATGCAACAAAGTGTTGTCAACTAAAGAACAAATGAGGATTCTAGAAAATTCTTATTCATCTTAAAGTGAGCAAACAGAAAGCAAAAGAATTTAAGAATTCTTAGCCAATCTCTGGGCGCTCCTATCAAAACTTTTGTTTCTTGACATTCTTGAGAACTTATACATGTATATCTTGCAACAAATCAGACAGAGTGAACAAGCAAATTACAAATGTCATTAATGTGAACTTATTTAAATGCTTCAAAATATATGTACAGAAAAAAGCCCCAAGTTTTAATTATGAGTAGTTTTAGATTCCCCACAAAGTAATGAAATCCATTATTATCCCTCTGTATTGAGAGAAATTTTGCATCTCAAAGCCACAGAACAGGTTTCAGAAGCTTAAAGGAAAGAATTCAACATTAAGATATAACCCTAGGTCCAACATACTCCTGGCCTCGGAGATCTGAGTAGCTATCCATTCTGAATGATGGCAGAGAAGTCCTATTCTTGGATTCATTCTGGATTCAAATATCAGCTCTGCCACTTTTTTCTATTTGATAATATGGCAAATAAACTTAAAGAACTAAATGAGATAACACTAGTTCATAAAGTACTAACCAATCAAATGGTATTAATACCGTGTAAAAAAAGAGTACGTGTTGATCTAGCCATACACAGAAACAAGCCAACTGTCTCATCCATCTGAGCTGCTATAACAGAATACCCTTGACTGGGTGGCTTATAAACAACAGAGATTTATTTCTTATAGTTCATGGGACTGAGAAGTCCAAAATCCAGGTGCCACTGTTTCAATGTCTAGTGAGAGGTGGCTTCTTCTTTTTTTGCTGTGTCCTCACAAGACAGAGAGGGCAAGAGGACTCTGTGAGGTCTCTTTAAGGGTACCAATCTCCAATCATGAGGGTTTCACTCTCATGACCTAATCAGCTCCCCAGAACCTCACTTCCTACTACCATCACATTGAGAGTTCAGATTTCAACGTATGAATTTGGCAGGAGTAGGAGGTGGGGTGGACACAAACGTTCAGTTCATAACACCAACTCTCTAAACTAAACATGGCAGAAGGCAAGAGGTGACATGTGACATGGAAGACAACACTAAGCATACATTCACTCATGCATGCACCAAATATTCACCAAACCCTTACTATGAGCCAGGAACTGTGTTAGGAACAGAACAATAAAAAATAAACAGAGAAGAATCTTTGCAGGTTGCTCACTATCTAGTAGAATATTTAATATCATATGACAGTTCATTTTTCAGATTTTTTTGAGACGTATAATGGGTTCTCCACTCAAAGTTTGGGAAAGTAGTAAGATTCAAAAGGAATAGCTATTTTATGTACTAGGCACGGCTCTAAGTGTTTTATATATATTAGCTCTTGTAGTTCTCAGACCCCCCTCAATGAAGTAATTATTACTATCCTCATTTTACCAATAGACAGACACAGAGAGTTAAGTAGCTAGTTCAAGATCACACAGCAGAATCTTTCAGCACTTTGCATTTGAATTTCTTAGACAGATTAGAGTACAAATATTTCCTAATTTTTTTTTTTTTTTACCATGGAAACTCTTTTCCTCCCATGGATAATTTCATAGGATCAATATTTTAATAGAAACATCTGAGGGAAGGTTATAGAACAAACTAAAGACAAAGAATAAAACATCATTTCCAGTTCTTCCACAGCGAATATACTACCTATGTTGTCAGGCCGTTGTGCTCAGGTGTTATATTATCGCTCTAACGCGTTGGGGAATACAGATGGGAAACAGACAAGGCACTGTGGAACAGAAGCTCAGGAATGGCTTTTCAGCACACCTAGTAATGACAGCATCATGGAGATTTGGATCATTATTGAGCCATAACTTAGAGGAGAAAAAGAAATCTGACAAACCTTTCCCATAGCAAGATCAAAGAGAATATGACAGATTGTGAAAATACAACCTTATTTTTCAAGTCACTAATTTGTCTTCTTGCTGCTTCCCAGAGAAGCAGCTTATGAAGGGCCCTTTCATAAAGGAAGTTTAACAAGTGGTTGAGGACGCCCTCTCGGGTGAATGGTTTAACCTCAATGAGCAAATAGGGCTTTTATTGATTTACAAGAGACAAGGTGCAAAGGGGGAAAGGAACCTTTCTTATTTATTTGGAATCTCAGTCTTTAGCATCACCATCACAGCTTATTGCGGGTTTCTTAAAAATAAAGCAGAATAAAACATGGGGAATTATGGATTCCTTATACTTGATTTAAACCTAGTGAATAATGCTTAATTATGAATGTTCTTTATCCTCCTAAATATAAAAATTCTTAAAAAAAAATTCAATGACAAAATGGTCAAATTGCTCATTACACTAAATAGACTTAAGCAGCTCTTTTTTGCATAATGAGCTTCTAGCACACTTTTTAATAAAGCTAAACTTCACAGTACTGTACTATGATTAATAGAGTCTCCTTTCTGTACAACAGTTTAATAAAGGTCAAATTTGAGAAGACTTTTTAGACTACATTTCAAATGCATTAGATATCTCCAACCTATGAAGCCACAATAATAAATAATGTGCAAAGTTCCCAGTAATGTTTATAAAACAGAGATGTGTAGAAGTTGATAAAGTTTATGGTGGACAAATGAGAGGCCTTCTGTCTGATGTTTCTATTTTCACAAAAGAAAATGCGGCAAGGTCATTAGCAGATAGAGCAGGGACAGATGGGGTGCCCACCTGAGATTCATGATCAGAAATTTGAAGTAAAAATAGTTAGCAAGCACACATATTTTTCTCTGGACTATCTGACTCATATACAAGCATAAGACACACAAGAGGTTTTTTTTTTTGTTTGTTTGAACAAGAATAGGGTCTTTTCCACAAACTTCTTCAGGAGAGAGAAAGGCAAGGGAGTTCAGTATTTACAAGGGAGCATTGTAGCTGTAGGCAATAGAATCTGATCTGGGTACCAAGACACACGAAGGCTCAGGATAGAATGGGGAGGAATGAGGTGGTGGTAGGTTTAACGGAGAAGAGATCTTCCGAGGTTGAGAGTGTAACCACGAGAATTCATGGTTCAGGTGGATGGAGGATTAAACCTTGAACCGTTCACATTAATTACCTCAACTTCTTTTCACAAATTACCTTGACTTGTTTTCGTCAGGCCAAAAGAGAATTGTTCTTCACATTTTCAGACAAGGAAACTGAAGCTCCGAGAAGTTCACTGTCTGTGTAAGATCCCAGAGGAAAGAACAATGGAAACCAAGACTGAAACCCAGGTCTTCTAACTGCAAACCCACAACTCTAAACCTAAGGATAAGAACATTTTTGTGATAAGGTACTTTATGCATCTCTGCTATCCATTTGGTTCACCACTCTTAAAAAGAATGCCCTTTCTGGATAAAGTCCTAAAAGGCAAAGGAAATGCAAAAGCGATAAAATCCAGCACAGGACTTAAACGGTATCTCTTTGTGAATATTCTTCGGACAATATGGGAAAATCAAATTTAGAGACTTCAAGACTTATAAAAAAATTTTCAATTGTATGTACCTGACTGTGAATTAGCAGTACAACAGAATCAAGCTAGTATAGAGCTGACTATGAAAACTCATGAAGACATGGAGCCACAGTTCAGACCACATGTCATTGAAACTCTCAGTTTAGGGGTCTGAGTTTAAAATTGCTTCTTTTCCTTAAAGTGACCAGGGATCCTTGAGAATGCACATACACGACAGACGTAGGATCAGAAGCTTGTGTGTATTCCTGTCAACCAAAAAAAAAAAAAAAAAAAAAGACAACTACCCTACAGATGAATTTTTACTAAAGGGAAACAAGGTCTGTTTTCATTTAATATCTCCTGGGAAGCAATACAATTTCAGTAAACAATTCTTATGTAGATTGTTTATGTGCCCAACTAGACAGATCTTGAGGAATAACAACATGTAGAACACATAAATAAACTAGCAAAGCTTTACAATCCCTTCAAAGCTTTTATTTTTATGGATGCAGAAATTTTATTATGTCCTGCCTTATTTTTCATTAGAAGTTCTGAACTACAAGGACTCTTATTGCTAAGTTTGAAAAAACTATAAATAAAGATGCAAAACCTGAACCACAAAAAATGTACATATGAGTAGAAAATAAAAATAAGTGAGAAAAAAGAAAGTATGAACATATAGGTTAAGAGAGTCTCTTTAATTGTGATAATTAATCTGTAAATATGGTTTAAACTTCCTGACTGTCAGCATCAGGGGGAAAAGAGAGGTATCACCAAGGTCAACTAGGCAATCCTTGAATAATTAATATTTATTATTTAAAATAGGTTTTCATATCTCTGAATTCAGAGTTCTTGCCCTCAGAGATCTTTCTTTACTTCCTCATAGTCTAGGTGCAAACCCTTGCTCAGCCTGCACCTCATCCCTAGATGGACCTCAATGAAGGATCAGTGTCACCCCAAAAAAGAAACTCAGGATTATGAAGTGCCCTTGCTCAACAGCTACCTTGGGAGTTGTTCTATCTATTTGATTTCATAATTATCTCTATTTTGCTTTTCTTGTTATCAGTGTTGGTGGTAGTGAGTTGATTTTTATACCATCTTTCCAAATACCTGGGTCTTCTGTTTTGGGGGGGTTATCCCCTTGATTTGTACATGGCCCTGGATTATACACTGATGCCTGGGTTAGAGCCTCATGTGTATCCACTGCTACTTCCTTTGGTTTCCTCCCTCTTGGACAACGCCCTGATGTATCCCAACCCTTACAATTTAAACTTTGTGGATTTCAAATATACACTCATCCTGAACTTACAAATTAGTGACAATGCTGATTATGATGATTAAAAGAAGCTTGGGGAATGACCGAAGTCATCGGTGGGAATAAGTAAAAGAAGATAAAAAGATTCAGGCAATGCCTATGCATTTCTTTCTTCCTAAATTAAAAGCCACATATTGTCATTGCATTATTAAACATATTGATCTCATTTGTGTCATCTGCAATGCGACCCTAATGCTTGAGGGGCAGGTAGGAGACACTGGCAGTCAAATGTGGCACAGCGCCCAGCAGAACAGTCAGCACAGAGGCATAATGCACATCACCAATAATGAAAACTTCCAAAGGCTGAGAATAATTCGGAAGCCCATCAGAGGAAAGCAATGAAGATGGTTACTAAGTAGCTGAAAAGTGATCTGCACTTAAGGAAAGACTCATAGAACTGGGCTATTTGGCCTGCAGAAGAAGCAGTCAAGTGCAGCACCATCATCAATCCACATGTGTGCTCTCTGCTATACAGACGATCATAAACAGCAATTCTTCAGCCTCCACTGATTACAGGACAAGGAAGAAAGTAAGCGACAAATCAGGAATTTCAGCTCTAGGTAAGCGGACTTTTCTTTTGAAAATCACATTTTTAATAACTAGATTTGGTGTTAGTAGAAGAAAAATTACAATTTCTCCTCTGTTTTTTTTTTTTTTTTTAAATAGAAGGGCAGCCTCCTCTGTCGCAAATATCTCCATTTTAAAACAAAAATCCATATTTATTCAACCAGCTCTGATATTTTTTCTATTTACGGAACATATACATATTTAATTTAATATCAGACATCTGGCTAGGAAAAACCAGGCACTTGGTGTATTTGATTTTTGTGCCTGAAAACAGTTGGTCAGCCCAGCTCCAGCACTGCCCAACGGTGAGAGCGTCCAGAAAGGACACCTTGTTTCCAGGCATTTTCGGTAGTCTGCAGGCATTTTCAGTAGTCTGCTTAAATCTCCCATCTTATCTATTTCAGAGTCATAAATGTGCTAGCACCCAAGAGCTGAACCTCCCATGAGCCCATGTTATTTTCTGAGGTTGTTATAGGGGGATTTGGTTGCTAATTTTCAATGGAGCAGGAACACACTGTGCCACAGAATATAAACAATTTCTCCTCATTGCATAAATCAGCCTTCCCCTGTTCCATAGAAAAGCCCTTGGATCAGCTGAGACCTGAGGCTGGCCCTTTACTTTAGACTTGGTTCTCAAGTAGATAAGAATTGTCAAGTGAAAACAAACATTCGTAGACTTGTATGTGTTTTGTGTGTGTCTTATGCACGAAGACATCTCAGACACAAGGCATAAACTCTCCATGATTTGGGCTTTATTTCAGTATTTGAGAATATGAACAGGTCAGTTTGGTTGCATTCAGTTTTTCTCAGTTAAAGCTAAATTTATATAATACCATCAAGCATTGATATTGACATTTGGTGGCATTCAAGATGTTATTTACAGTCAGTACCCCGAATGTCCGTGCAACTGTTTGTCTTAGGTTCAAGCCTCCGGCTCCCTGTTTGCTGAGGTTCACCTAATATATTGGCCCCATAAAGATTCCTGAAAGAGGCTCTTCATGCTAAAGCAACTCCATAGAAAGCCATGCATATGCAGAACAGAATGTATCAGCCATCTGTCCAGAAAATGTATCCATATGCTTCCCAGTACATTTGTCAAATCAGACTTCAGCACAAGTCTTTATAATCACGTTGGAGAAAGAGCAATTTTTACCTTCCCCCCTATCAAATACATTAACCTTAACTGGCTTCCTATTTTACCCCTTTCTACATATTATTTCATTTCATTTTCTCAATAACCTTTGCAGGTAAGTGTCATTACACCCTTTATATAAATAAGGAAATTGAGGCATGGGGCAGTTAAGATTTGCTCCATGTTGCATAGTCAATAAATGACAAAGCTTCTGAATTCTCTGTAAAGGGAACAATACACAACACACTATAGAGTTATCTTCTTTTGGGGTGGGAGGAACATACATCTCTCTCTCTCTCTCTACATATATATATATACACACACACGTATACACCCCCATATGTGTATATGCATGTCTGTGTAATGTATATATACATCAGCAAACCATAAGGTTAGCAAATGTCTCTACCTCTTTGCTTGAATAATTTAGCATCTTAAAAAATACATTTACTAAAAATGTCAGGGTTTGATTACACCATACTTTGAAGTCTTTAGAAGAACAGCCAATAAATTGCAAGTAGTATTAAACTCAGTCTCACAAATAAAAAAGGGGGCTTTCCCTGTAACTTTTTTGGCACATGAAAGAGAAGTCGTTTTTCTCTGTCTCTACAGTTTTGTACGTCATTGGCACATTCTAAATATTTGTTGATTTAGATGTGCTCATCTTGTCCCCTACTCTTAAACTGCTCAGGTGCCAGTCAGGGGAAGCTGAAAGACCCCTTATTAGTTCCTTCTTTGGCTTAAGACACAGACGGCTCCTGCTCTCGAACACCAGTATATTACTTAGCAATGATTAAACAGTTATTACCTATTAACACTTTCCAACAAGCTAAATTAAAATACAAGTAGCCCAGCATATGGCAAGACTTCAAGAGACCACAAAGTTGAATAGATGATAGCTAGAAAGACCTAGAGTGATGGGTTCCAATCTTTTTAAATATTTGTCCACAAGGCTGGTGGTCAGAATAGTTACCAAACAATAAAATTGTATTGGTAACAATGAGGAGTCAAGATGGGGGTACTAAACAGATGTAATTCAGACATCAGTTAAAGGCTAAAGAGGAGAGAATTGGAGCTAGATTTGTTTTGCTAGTAATCTTACTAAATATCTCAGTTTTATTATGCAATTTTAAGAGAATTAAGCCCGAACTACTCAGATTGCAAAGCAATTACTTTCATTGAGCTAAGCCCTTACTAGATTGATGGACTTCAAGCCCATAAAACTTTAGTTCATATGATTAATTAAATTAAGTTGGTTTCACTTGTTTAGTATTAATAAATCCAGTTGCCTGCATGATTCCTAGATGAAATTCATGAAAGAGATCTTTAAAAAAGATGCTTATGCCTGCCCTCTATTCTGGTTTAAGCGGACTAGAAAAGTATCTAAAAAACATTCCCAAATTAAAACTTCTGGACACCCACAGTTTGGGTGGGATATTGCACCAGGATCTAGAGTCGCACTATCCAATGTGGCGGCCACTTGCCATACAAAGTGATTTCATGTAAATTTTTTTAAAAATTAAATTAAATATAAATGTGTTCCTCAGTGTGACTTATCGTTCAGGTGCTCACTAGCCGCATGTAGCTAGTGGCTAGCTTATTGAACAGGTATAAACCAGTTACTTCATCACAGGCAGTTCTATTGAACAGCAGTAGATCTAGAGAATAGGACATGCAGTGCTGCTCTAAGGTCAGGCTGTAAGATTGCTATCTCAGGAGGCAAACGGGCTGCCTGAGTAGGAATAGAAATCTAGTGCAGAATTAAATATTATTCAACCATAAGAAGAAAATCTGCCACTTGTAAAACATGGATAGACCTTAAAGATATTATGTTAAGGAAAATAAGTCAGACAGAGAAAAACCAATACCATATGATCTCACTTATATATGGAATTAAAAAAATGACAGAAAGGAAGAGTAGGTTGGTGGTTGCCACAGGTGGAGGGTAAGAGGTAGAGAATTGAGCAAAGATGGTAAAACATTACAAACTTTCAGTTATTAGATAAGAAAATTCTGGAGGTATAATGAACAGCCTGGTGACTGTAGCTAATAATCCTGTATTGTATATTTGAAAGTTGCTAAGGGATTAAATCTTAATTCCTCTTTGGCCTCTTGGGACTTGATTCTAGGCCATGTTTTAATATAAATAAAAGTTCCAATAGAGTATTTTTTAAATTTAAAAACACTCTTCTTACAAGGATGAACTGTGTTTCCATTCCTTGAATACAGAAGTGTTTGCATTTTTTAATAAAACAGTACCCTATCCATAGTTTATAAGACAAACTCTACATAACAGTCTAGGGAGAATTAAATGATACCGGAAAACTAAGTGCGGTTCAGCCATTTATTGGATGTATGATCACGGTCAAGTCAGTTAATCACTCTGCATTTCCATTTTCCTCATCTACAAAATAAAAGCAATATTATAAATTGGGATGCTCACATTCTAAAGTCATAATTACCATTGTTACTGTTATTATTCAGGCATTCAACTTTTTCATCCTTTTTCGTCCTCATTGCCCATAAACCAAACCTTACCCAATGCCTGTTTTTGTATGGCCCCACAAGCTAACAATGGTTTTTGCATTTTTAAATGGTTTGAGGAAAAGAGTCAAAAGATGAATAATATTATGGGACATGTAAAATTACACGAGATCAAATTTTAGTGTCCATAAATAAAGTGTTATTGGAACACAGCCATGTTCATTTCCTTATGCATTGTGTATGGTTGCTTTCACGCTATAATGGCAGAGTTGAGAAATTGCTACAGGGACCAGATGGCCCACATAGCCCAAAATATTTACTATCTGGCTCTTTCTAGAAAATATTTGCTGACTCTGTACTAAAAGTTTTTTCTTAGAGTACCATTCTTATGTCTTCTTTGTCCAGGACAACAAATACACTTATCAAGATATTGTTCTAATGTCAGTTCATAAGGTCGTCCCTGTTACTCACACCTCAGCTGGGAACTCCTCCCATGGGATTTGGAGCACAGAATAGCACATAATAGTTCCTCAATAAACATTTATGAGATGAATATATTAGTACCTCATTTCCCCTAAAAACTATAACATTCTGAGGGTTGTTGGCAGTAGTGCATACAACTATCATTTCAGTGTCTAAATAGTTTTCTTTCCAGTGAAATTATTTAAGTAATATTTGCTGAGTGAAGTATTACAGCTAAAAATACCAATAACAGTAACAGTTGACTGAGGGTTTAAAACGTGTCCTTAATGTTGCTGAGTGTTTTGTATAGAACATCTAATTCACTTATATGACAACATATGAGCATTCCCTGTCTGCAGATAGGGGAATTTAATATTTGCCCAATTTATACAGCTAGTAAGTGTCAAGAGAGAAATTTGAATACAGTCACATTAGAAGTAAAATAAGGCAAAATCATGGACTTTTTAAAACAGAAAGCAGGAAGTACACACTTGATGCTCTAGACTACAGTTCTCATAGTTGAGTCCAGAAACCCCTTGTTTCACTGACCTTTTAAGGGATTTCACAAAGTCAAAATTATTTTCATAAAAATGCTAAAACTTTATTTACTGTTACACTCACATGTTTTCACAAGTGCACAATGCAGTTTTCCAGAGCTTACCCAACACGTGACATTACAACAGACTGAATGCAGAAGTGGATACAAGAATCCAGCTGTCTTCTAATAAGCCAAACATTAAAGAAGTCTGCAAAAATCTAAAGCATCACCACTCTCTCATTTTTTTTTGTTTGAGAAAATATACTTATGTTAATTAAAAATGTTATGTTAGCATGTGAACATTTATTTTTTAAACAAGTTATAAATATTTTTAAATTTCTCACTTTTAATTTCTAATGTGGTAAATATTGATGGACATAACCCACATCAACAAAAGCTCTTTGAGGTTCCCAATATTTTCATAAAGTAAATGAGTCTTAAAACTCAACAGTTTTGAGAACTCTAAGTAGGTAGTAAGAAGCCTTTAAGATACTTTGAGTAAGAACGTCGTCGGCAGCCGTCCGTCTCGAGAGACGATGGTGTAGCTTCTTAAGAGTCTATCTGCACCGCCGAGAATGGCTGTGCAGTCCAACTCGGGAGTGACACAGTATCTGTCCCCTCCCGTGTTGAATCGACATCTTGCGATGACGCTGGAGTGTCCTCTCCAGTGGAGCTGAAGCTACAGAGCCTGGGCAGGGTGATATGGAGGGTCTGCTGTTGCCCATGCAGCAGACCCCCCCTCTCTTCGCAGCTGAAGGGTCCAAGGGAAAGACGGAGTCAATACAGCTTGGCTTCAGGTGCGCCGCAGGAGTTGCCGGTGTTGACTACAACGTCAAACCACCTTAGGGACTCCGGCTCCGGATTTTCTGTCGGGGTTTACTCCCTTAGCCTTTCCCCTGAAGAGGTATGCCGCAAGGCAGCGGAGGTTTTTTGGAATCAGAGTTTTCCTTCTCTGATGTGCCCTGACTGGAAGATCGAACCAGCAACATTTAGCTCGCAGGCCGACGCTCAATCCACTGAGCCAAACCAGCCAGGGCATGATAAAAGCCCAGCCTGGATCAGCAGAGCCATACATCCAACTGCTGCTGACCACGGATGCATGAAAGTGTCCAGCTGGAATGAGAAAAACCATTCAGCCACTCTGTGGGCTCATAGACAATTGCAAATCGTTAACTTTAAGCCCTTGAATTTTTAGGTGGAATGTTATGCAGCAATAGCTTACTGATACACAGTGTAACTATGAGAAAAAAACAAAGTCTGAACCATTTTATTCTGGGGACTCACTGCATGTGTTTTGCCCCTTCCTTGATCTTAGTCTTGTCTCCTTATCACTCAAACAAATGCTCAGACACTTAGTGCCCTGGAAACCTTCAGCCCAGGCTGGCCGTTCTTCCTAGAGCTTACTCTCGATGAATCTTCTCTTTACAACCACGAAGGCCAGCACTGAGACTGGATCTGAGATGGTCTGCTTTCTCTGCTGGAGTGTATCTGGGTGTTGCGTGGCCTGGAATCCCAAAGTGGGGTCTTGCATTCATTTTCCCTTGGGAGCAATATTAAATGCAGAGTTTAAATCCACAGTTGTGTAAGAATGTGTTTTTGATGTGGCATGATTTCACTGAGCTCTCATGCACTGACAAAAGAACCAAACCAAGATACACAATTGATTTTGATCAAGCCACCAACCACTGCTCCTCTGGAATACAAGGAAGTCATTTAGGGAAGCCTGTCCATCAGTCTCTGAAACCAAAAGCCATAAAATCATGCCTAACAGGAAGCATTCAAAGTCTATTACATAAAAATGACTTCAAAGAACACAGACTTGTTTTGAAATGATTTCCTGGAGGATCTATATCATATCACTTACTTTCTGAGCTCTATCTCCAAACTAAAGCACCTCCCACCACTTCCAACGTGTGAGTCCATCAAGCCATATTCCTTTTGAATACCTGCCTCAACAGAGCAAGACACACGCTGCTCTGCTGTTATTCGTCTTGTCAAGAAGAGACTCAATAGATTGTTATTGAAATGGGAAAGCTTAACTTTATAGTCACTCAAATATTTGACTTAATGGTGTTCAAGATACATAATTTAGAACTGAATTGAGTCTGCAGCTTGAAATTTTCTTACTTCTGTGAATTAAGTATTGCTGTTTTTTTAAAAACCAATGCAGCCATGTGTTCTCATTTATTACCACTCAGGATTAAAATCTCAAATTAGTGCCTAGAAGATCCATGCCACATTTTGCTCACATATGTGGAAAGAGTGAGCCTAATTCATTACAATGTTTGACTGCCCCCGTGTCCCCTCACCCCCATGGTATCCTTGGTCATTTAAAAAAATACATACTGCTTATTCCAAAAATCCATGACAAGTCAACATATTCCCCCTATGAAATATTTTAGGTCTTCAAAGGCCAAGCTGAGCACGACATTTCTTAACGTTAATTTGCAATCAGACTTTCCCCTCCCTAAGGAAGAAAAGAGAGACAGATAAATAAGCAACTTTTCAAGCATTCAAAGAGTTGTTAGTATAGAGAAGAGTCTGAGCTAGTGGCATATCCTGTTTGCAACTGTGTAGATAAACTATGGCTAAGTGTACAGACTTCTGTATTTGATAATTAGGTTTCAAAAATAAATAGTTTCAAAAGAGCACATTTGTCTTCGCTTTGAGAATACTTTTTGGAGAGAATAACCAGGCCCTTAATTATACCACATCTACAGGAAATTTTTTAAATTGTGGTTATGGTCATAAATTTTCATTTTGTGTGTGCTTGTGTGGTCTTTCTTACATCCATGGCGAGGAGGTTCTGAGCTTCCCTCAGTTTGTCTTTAGGGTAAGACCAAAGTCTCGAAGGAAGCGCATTAGGAAATAACTAGAGATGTGAATACTGTTGCCATGTCTTTCATTGTCGCCTTATCTGGTAAATCTGTCCTCACAGATTGGTAGGGGTGGCTGCCTTTCTCTCTGTATATGTCATCACTCATTTCATCGAATTCTGCCAGCTGAGTTTGGTATAAGAATCCAAGTACCCTCTCTCTTATTCCACCATTAACTCTACTCTGAGACGGTGATTTTATACTTTATTAACATATTTGTATTTGGGGGGATAGTTGTTATTTCTGTTCCTTTTAATGCCAGCAGAGAAAGATACAAATCGGGACAGAGAAGTGTTGATGTTGCAGACACTTACAGGTGAAAAGGAAACAAAATGTTCTCTATGAGTCTATTTCTATTCTTCTAGTCCTTTTGTTTTTTAGATTCCACGGATCATATCAGTGAAATCACATGGCATTTGTCTTTCTCTGCCTGACTTAGTTTGCTCCATACGATACCCTCTAGGTCCATCCATATTGTTGCAGATGGCAAGGTTTTATTCTTTTATGGCTGAGTCATCGTCGTCGTCGGCAGCTGTCCGTCTCGAGAGAGGATGGTGTAGCTTCTTAAGAGTCTATCTGCACCGCCGAGAATGGCTGTGCAGTCCGACTCGGGAGTGACATCGTATCTGTCTCCTCCCGTGTTGAATCGACATCTTGCGATGACGCTGGAGTGTCCTCTCCAGTGAAGCTGAAGCTACAGAGCCTGGGCAGTGTGATATGGAGGGTCTGCTGTTGCCCATGCAGCAGACCCCCCTCTCTTCGCAGCTGAAGGGTCCAAGGGAAAGACGGAGTCAATACAGCTTGGCTTCAGGTGCGCCGCAGGAGTTGCCGGTGTTGACTACAACGTCAAACCACCTTAGGGACTCCGGCTCCGGATTTTCTGTCGGGGTTTACTCCCTTAGCCTTTCCCCTGAAGAGGTATGCCGCAAGGCAGCGGAGGTTTTTTGGAGTCAGAGTTTTCCTTCTCTGATGTGCCCTGACTGGAAGATCGAACCAGCGACACTTAGCTCGCAGGCCAACGCTCAATCCACTGAGCCAAACCAGCCAGGGCTGAGTCATAGTCCATTGTATATAATCACCACTTTTTTTTATTCCATTCATCTCTTAATGGAGACTTAGGTTTATTCACTTTAACTACTTTATTCCTACATGCATTCGAGTCTGGGGCTCCTGGTCTGCAGTGCGCAATAATACTTTAGCAGCAAGTTTATGGAAGGGACTGTTTAGGTGGCACTGAACATGAACGGTGCCATGAAAGCAGGCAGATACCAGAGACAAGCTTCACACTCAACAAGATCTTGCCTGAGAGTAACCTGCATAGCTACTGTAAAATAGAAAGTCATGTGCAAACTAATGGCTTAAATAAAATTTTCTTCCTTTGAAAATACATGGAAGTAGATTTTTATTTTAATTATAAATGTAAAACTCAAAGTATTAAGAGATTTAGAGATAATGACAATCTTACTGTGCTCAAATAGCAGTTGTTGGCTAAAAAGGCAAGGAACTAATGATCTCCAGTTCAGAAGTTGTAACTTTGAGATGAAAATAGACCTGGCAAGGCAGAAAAAATGGACTAGTTAATAAATGTTCATCACAAATAAAAAATATAATTTTACTAGAATAGATGATTATGGGTTTAAGAAAAGAAAATTTTAGACCTAGAAATGTATATGATCTCTATTTAAGCCATTTACACTGCAATTTTATACATTTACCATCATTAGTTAAAGCACCAAATGATGGATAGAACACCCAGCACAATACCATCATCTTACAGTTCTAAAATGTTATATTGAAGTATTAACACACCATTTCAGGTGCTGTAAGTGTGAAAATATAGAACGAGTTTCCTCATGAGGACATTTCAAATGATAGGAAACAATTTACTCTTGAAAACTGACCCAATTTCAAGGTCATTTTAGATTCTCTCCCTGTGGCCTAGATTGGGTGAACCCACTTGGTTATAATTGCCCTTCTTTCTCCCCCCAACCACACTAAGGCACTCTCTCAAATTTACTTTATAATAATTTTCCTTTACAGGTAATTTGTACAATGTGGTTTACCTTCTCATGGCAGGGCCCCAATGGCAGTGGATTGCAAGTGGCATGACTTAAATCTGGAACCAACAGAGCTGGGGAAAAACTGGGGAGAGATAGGTCTGAAGCCCAAGGTTGGGTCTAGAAGGCAGTGACTATTGAATTGCAATCTAGGTCCCAGAGAATGATGTTAAATGGTAGGTCTAAAAGATAAGCAACAGCTAAGCAACAGATTAGAACTAAATAGGCAAGCAAAGGTCAAGCTTTATTAAGTGAATGTTAATAGCTGACCATTTACTGAGTACTCACCTTAGGTTGGGCACTATTCTGCATTCTTGGCTTGCATTAATTCATTTAAGACCCAGTGCATTAAACAAGTCTAAGACATGTGGAAGGGACACCCTAAGAAGATGCTGGAAAACTGTAGTACATTTTGACTTGTATATTGTTTCCTGGACCAATCCCTAGAAGATTGAAAGTCATAGAAAAATGTATGATTGGGAGAATCAGCAGCTTTTGACAGACATAGTCTGATATTTATTTTCTTCATAGGTAATTTCATATTTAGATAGCACCTTACTGATACGATGCCCCTAATATTTTTATTAAGGAAGTGAGGAGAGTGAAAGTGACTTGTTCAGGGTTGTGAAAGGTAGAGCAGTGACAGGAAATACTTTAACACTTTCCAACTAATCCTAGCTCCTATGTGCATAGGATTTAGGATGTGCTACATTAGCACTTAAAAAAAAAAAAAAACTTTCTAGAAAGTAATTCTGATTTGGCTCTGTGCCTCAGCTCTATACCTGGGGTGGCCAGTGGGACTATGTGTGTCTGTCAGTTTTGTTAGATTGGTGCGCAATAGGACCAAACAATGCAGAAGTGGACACATGAGGAAGCAGTGGTGGGGGACAAGGTGGGGAGGTGAGAACAGCAGAGAGACACTGAATACCGCAGGGAGGAGAGATGGCAGGGGGAAGGGTAAGCAGCTAATGTCATAGAGCAAGGCAAGGGCAGCCTCAAAAAAGACCTGGAAAGAAAATAATAAAATAAATGATAATTGTAGAATAAACAATAAAATAAATAAGCACTAAAAATACAATGACAATGATTCCCTAGCACTTATAAATAAGGGTATTTAACATGTGTTATTTTACAATTTCACTTAAATTCAAAAGGCGAGTATTGCCATGCCCATTTTCTGGATGTGAACATTGAGGTTGAGGGCCATTAAGTCAGTTCAGTTTAAACAGCTCTTCAATGGTGGGATCTGGTACTGAACCCCGGTATTCTTGCCCATGTTGTGATATCTGCATGAGAGTGAGGAGAGGCTGTGCTGATCATTTGTTTATTACTCTCTATGGGCCCCATTGCAGCTAAGGCAAACTCTCCTTTTCAGCAAAACTGGACTCTCATCAGAATCGCCCTCCCTTCTTTCTAGAACTAGTCTGGCCTACTAAGAAATTTTACCGAGTCTAGTTTGTATATCTCAAGATGTAAGTATTTCCCAAAAGACTGTACCGTTGGCTCCCTTGACATTGTTTTCTGTTCCAACTGGAGTCTTCATTGTCCAAAGGAATTGTTTAAGAGATGGCACTTATTCCCTGACAGTCTACATAAAGCTTTTGTCTAGAAAACACCTTCATGTGTGACAGACATGAGTGTCTTTAATTCAAAACAGCAATGGACTCTAAAAAAAGGGTAAAGGTGTTGTTTCTACAACAAAACACTCCTGCCCACTGTCATATGAACTCACTTATTTCCTAGAAAAGAAGCATGTGTTTATTGATGGGGAGAGAGAGGCGCTGTGAGAACAGGTACCTATCTTCGTATCAGAAATAGAGACAAACAATAGCTTGGCAACTGCACCTTTTTCTGCACGTTTTCCAGAATTTGTATTCACTCCCAGCCCCAAATTACATTCATTGATTCCTTTGGGGGACCAAAGAGAGAAGATTAAGAAATAGTGTAGAGTGTTTTACATAGCAAGCCCATACATGTTATGTAATTTTAGTCATATTTTTAATCCCTGTTGAATTGATCAGAAAACCAAGACTTGAAGAAGAGCACACACAAAATAGGAATTTATGACCACAAAATATTGCACTTATGGTATAATTAAGGCCCTAGTTATTCTCTCCAAAAAAATATTCTAAAAGTTAAGACCCAGATAGAAAATGGAAGGGAGAATCCCATGCCCAGGTTTTTCTTCAATTTCAGAAAAGAAAATAAGTGAATGAAATGGAAGATCCAGGACTTCCAGTCAAGATGGCAGCATAGGTAAAGATAACTCATCTTCTTGCACCACCACATCAAAATTACAACTAAACTGTAGAACAGCCATCACTCAGAACCATCAGAAATCAAGTTGAATGGAAGTTTGATGGCTTCAGAATTAAAGAAATCACATCCCTGCAGACTGGTAGGAGGGGCAGAAATGTGGAAAGGTCAGGTCCCACATCCACACGTGGTGGATAAAAATTCGGGAGAGATGTGTTGGGAGTGAGGAGTCCTAGCCTCGTACCAGGACCCCTAGCTCAGGGTTCTAGTAGCAGGAAGGTAAATCCCCATAAATTCTAGCTGCAAAAACCAGTGGGGAAGAAACTACTGGATTCCCAAGCAATTCCTCTTAAAGAACCCATGCATAGACTTACTCAGACTCACTCCCTCTGAGCTCCAGCACTGAGGTAGCAGCTTGAAAGGCACCAGTGACATACAAGGAGAAACTGGTGTCTGGCACCAAGGCAGGAGCTAGAGGATAGTTTTCTCTCATACAGAAAGGTGGATATTGATCATTATCCCTTTTCTGAACCCTCACACCACAGAGGCACAGAGCTGGCAGGCTGGTGCCATATCTGAGACTCCATAAACCTGGCTAACACTGTTTGCCCCACCTTGGAGATCCCCTGAGATTCTTCCTACCCAGCTTATTGGCCCACCCAAACTGTTAACTGTGACTTTTTCCATATGAATGGCTCTTCCTTCACAACTTCCTAAAACCTACCAAACAAGCAACAGCAGGCCTCAGTCAGCCCCCAGTCCCCATATGTCTTACTAAGTGGCCCCAGGCCCAGCACTAGCAGCAGCCAGCCTAGATTCACAGCTTGGCTTTGCCTGGGAATCTCTAAGCCCAGCACAAGTAGCAGCCATCTTAGCCTGCTTTATAGCTTATGCAAGATGGGTCCAGACAGAACACAGACGGGGGCTGACCTTGGCCAATACTACCAGGGAAACTCCAGATCCTCCCTACCCAGTGGAAAGTTACAGACCATATCAGAGCATCACCACCTGGTTTCTGCACAGGGGCATGAGAGCAAGGAACAGGCTAATAGTGACTAGAAGTGGGGAGGAAAAGGGGTAAGGGGGGAAAGAAGGGGAAGGGTCTAGTCAAGGACAGGTATAAATGATCTATGGGCATGAACAATAAGGTGGGGATTTACTGTGGGAGTGGGGCTCAGCAGGGCAGAAGAGAGCAAAGGGGAAAAATTGGGACAACTATAATAGAACAATTTAAAAAACCAATTAATCAAAGTATAGTTTTTTACTACAACAAGAAAGCTGGGTTGTAAAAGTCCACATAATTACATGGCAGCAATAACATGTGAATTAGGCAGGACCAAATAGTGATAAGCCTAATCAGATCACTTATTTTCAAGTTTAAACAAGTTTCCTGAGAGTATTAAAATTCATATCCTCCTCTACCCCAGGTGGAAAGAAAGGAGGGAAGGCAAGTCTGAGTAGTTCGTTTTATTTCTATGAAAGAGAATAATGAAAGACTTAAGTTTTCTATGCTTTCTGCATTTTCAAAAACCTATTTTCTAGCTAACTGAAAATCTTTTATAAAATTCAGCTGTCCCTCCCTCAGACCCTGTAGCCCACACAGGCCTGGGTGTGTGTTTGTCCTGTGTAAGAGGCAGAATTTGAAGCAAATCTGTTTTGTGATGGTCTGGAGAGCTCTTGCTTCTCACTGTGTGTGACCAGATCCACCTTTCATCCAAAGAGCCCTTGTCGCAAATCTTAGTGATTTCAATCAGGAGGTTATTTCCCTTATTTTAAATACAAATGTAAACACAGTTCTTTTAAATGTGTGGGAGTGGCATGACGGCTGGCATGAGATAGAGGTGAACAATATTTGTGTAAAAAGTACCAATTGAAAAACTTAAGTTCTAAGACTTTTATTACAAAAGACTTATAATCCATGGTGATTTTATTCCAATAACTTGTATAATTATCATTTCCCCATGACCTAACATGCTAGTCTGTTTTTTATTATAGCCTAGATTAGTTTTACAGGACATTTATGAAACAAGTCTGATGACTACCCCTCAATATGTTAGCTAAAAATTGATTTAATTCATCCCCACTAACAATTTTTTCCCTTAGATCATACTGGTCTATAATTTACAAGATATATCAACTCACCTCTCCTAGTGCTACCACTGAGTGAAGTCAAACAGGGGGAATAGCTTCAGGTGCTAGAATCATTAACTAAGGATATTAAACCCGTAAATAAGATCTTCCTGTGTGTGTTTTACCAATGAAGAGCATTTCCTATTGTCACCAATTAACACTAAGAAAATTAAACATCATTTACCAACATGATTAAAGACATTTCTCTTTCTACACCAATTAAGAAAATCAGAAGGAAAATGTTTTGATTCATGCTCATCATATATACGTAAATATGTCACATAGTGGCTCATATTTGGCAAATATGAAATACCAAAACACAAATGAAAAATATTTTGGCATCTCTTCGGCCCAAACCTGGCTAGCAAAAAGTGTGATTTGAAAGTGTTTTAGTCCTGCTGTTAAACATTTACTGATATAAATAAATTAATGACAGACTAGTTGCATCAGAATCACAGTGAACTTCTAAAAGACGTTGAGGGAGAGGCTCCCTCTACCCACTCACGTACATCAGAAAACAAAAAGGAAAATTATTATTGAATAGTTGACCCAATTAAAGACATCAATCCTGGGGTTCTGGGCAAAATGGCACTGTGCATTCATTCATACCCTGAGAGAACCCTCCCTCATTGTAAACACGATAAGAACTGATAAAACTTTTAAAAATTGAAATGAACAAAAGCAAGAGGAATCTTCTTGGATCAGTAACAGAACAATGAGACCAGCTCAGTTTTTTTTTAATCCATGGTAAGAGACATCAGAAGTAGCCCATGTGTCATGATGGCTAGCACCAGGCTCTTTATGTTAATCTGGAGGCTGGAGAAGAGCTAAAATAACCTTTGTGCTCTCCGGGGACTGCAATGTTTGTGAAGTTGAATACCTGCAGAAGGAATGCAGGAAGAAGCAGGGAAACCCAGTTCAGTCATTGGCTCTTTGGTAACCACAGAGCTTTGAGCCAGCAAGACAAGAGACCAGGTGGAGGCAGCTATAAAATGACTAGACCGGAATAATTAGGCAGAGAGAGAGAGAGAAATTACTCCCACTCAGGATAAGCATACAAATGAAAAATCCAAAGCAAATGATGGAATTAACATAGATAAAGACAATTCGGAGCTGGGTTAGTATACCCATCTTTCCCTACAAGACATCTGTCGGTTCCCACTGATGGACATGCAGAACATGTGCATATCCTCCTAAAAATTTAAGGGTGTCTGTGTTGCATGTATATGAGAAAAGATGAAACTCTGTAGCAAATAACAGAACATGCTGCACTAAACTGTGATGATATTGAAATACACATTGCTAGTTTCAGAGTTACTAACATATGATTCAATATAGTTTCCCGAAATTTCAAGATAGCCTTAGTATATAAGTACGCAGTAAATATTCATCAAATTCATTGAGAAAGGGTGTTTTATCACATTCGCATAGATAATTTAAGTACTAAAGGAAGTCAAGAAAACAATGCATTAAGTGTAAGATGATTTAAGCTCAGGTCTAGGCTATACAGCTTGCCAGCATGAACCTGAGTAAGTCACGTTGCCATTTTTGCATCTCATTTTTTTTTCATCTGTAAAGTTACCTGATCATGTTAGCTGACAACTTCAAAAATAAAAATACAACAAGAAAATGGGTAAAAAAGCACCTGTCTTCTACCTCAAACCTCAAGATCAAACAAAAAATGATATAAATTTCTATCAGTGCTTACAAACAAGACAAATGACCCTTGGTGGACAAGAGATCTTGAAGAATCCCTGCAGTGAGAAGCTGTTAGGCTCTTACTCACAGATAAGCAGCAGCTCAGCGGCCACAAACTCAAACACAGGCAGGGGAAAAGCACGCTTCCTGAAATTCCAGGGATAACTCCAGCTCAGGAAAACATGTCCATGGCAGGACAAAGGCAGCGGGCAATTATCGGAGGAAGTAACTAAACAACAGCATTTAAGGTGGCTGGATAGTATCATCCCTCCTCTGCCTACCGTGGGACAATGACGTTGTCTCTCCATTTATTGTCTTTTAAAAAAAGAGGGGGACAGCGCAGCTGGGAAGGGAGCCTGGGATGGGTGTTGGTGCTAGACAGAGAAACACAGCACAGCCTGAGGCCATTGTTGACCTTGACAGCCACAGCAGGAGTGAAGAACAGGAGGAGACTAGCTGACAGCAGCCTGCTCAGACTCTGCTCTCTGAAGTGAGGGGAATGGCGTGACAGCCCCACTGAGCAGGCCCTGGGAAGGTGGCCCAGGCAAGGAAGAAAGGGCCGCACATTCAGAAGGGAATCTTGTCCTACACTCCGCACCTTTTTCTGGGTAACAACTTCAGCCCCAATAGCTAAAGCAGGGCATGAAAAACAAAACCCACAGCTACTAACAGTGGTGAAGATAAATCAAATACAGAGACCAAATTACAGTCCTAAAGAACTAGAAATAAAGGGAGACCAACCCCATGAGAGACACAGCTCAACTTTTAGTGTAGAGCTGTCTGTAGGTTTTCTGTAGATGTTCTCTGTCACAGGTTCCCAGTTTGTTGGTTTTTTTAACATTTTAAATCATAAATGGGAAAACATCCTCAAATGTTTTTTTGGCATCTATTGAGAATATTAATACATTTTTTTGTCTTTTTATCTTGTTGATGAAGCATATTGCACTAATTGGTTTTCGAAGTTTAAACCAAGCTTTCATTTCTCTGATAAATCTCACTTGGTATTACTACTGATTCTTATTATATATTGCTGCATCTAATTTGTTTTCTAAGGGATATTAGGCTATAACTTTCTTTAATTGTAACATCTTTGTCCAGCTTTGGTAATATAGTTTTGTTGCCCTAATAAAATTAAATGAGATCTTCTTTCTCTCTTTCCTGGGAAAGCATTAAAAGTTTAGGTAAGATTTGTCTTTTTTCTTACTTAAAGGTTCCAGTTCAACACTGAAACATTGGGATTTATACGTGGGAAGGCTTTAAATTATGAATTCAATTTCCTTAACAGATATAGGAGTAGTTTGATTTTCTATTGTCTCTGTCAGCATTGTTAATTGTGTCTTTCAAGGGATATGTCCATTTCACTTACATAGACAAATTAAATAGCATAACATTGTAATGTTTCTTTGTTATCTCTTACAGCCTAAAAGGTTTTGTGTTCATGCCTCTTCTTCTATTTCTAACAATGATCAGTCTAGCTATGGTTTTATCAATTTTTTTTGAGGTGTTCAAAGAGTCAACTGTTGGTTTGGTTGATTTTTTTCTAGTGCTTGTTCATTTCCTGTTTTATTGATCTCTACTTTTACCTTCATTCCTTAATTTATTCTACTTACTTTGGGTTAATTTGCTCTGGGTAGAGATTGATTGGCAAGGAGCAAAGTAACAGAAAAGTTCTATGTCTTGTTAGAAGTATGGATGCATGAAAATATGCATTTGTCAAAACTCATCAAATTGTACACTTAAGATATGTACTGCATTTTATATTTTTGCATGCAAATTATACCTCCCAAAACTGTAAACATATATGAACTCCAACTAGTGAATCTGTGTTTTACAATATTAGTAGAAACAATTCTGAAACTACTTTTCATGTATTCTAGAGTTCAGCAAATGAGTATTTATATTAAGGACAACAGGATCCAAGTTTCCTACTTTTAGAGAAGGGAGTAACAAGTTTGGAAAATGGAACAATCCTATGATGTTGGTTTGGAACAGAGACACAGGGGCTTTAACTTAGTCTCAAATGGTTCCAAAAGAATAATATAATATACTTGTTTTTGTATGTATGTGTTTGTGTGTCTATGAAAAGAGAGAGAAGAAGAGACTGAGAAAACCATAAAGCAAAAAATATAAACAAATGGTAATATATAAGAGTTCGTTGTTGTTTTTCGTGTCTTTCCAGAAATTTTGATACCAAGTAAAATTTTAAAATCACAAAACATAAACTCTGCTCTGCAAATGAATGTTGATCTGTTTCATCATTTCACAACTGAGAGATGCTCCCTTAGCTGGGAGAGGATGAGGAAGACAGCTCTGACTTGTGCCTTAGGTAGGTCTGGCAGAGTCCCATTATTGAAAGGTAAAGAACAAAAAGCACAGGGCACATCCTCCAAAATGAACATTACTGGAATATGTGGGTTCTTGAAGGACCCAAAGTAGAAAACCTTCTTCTTTTTAAGAACACTTGCTAGGGAAGGGGAGTTAGGAGTCATCCACCAAAGGTTAGCACAATGGTGGCAGAAGCCAACTTAGTCGTAAGTTTTATAACTTTTCTAGTAATTTTCCATGCTTTGGCCAAAAAAAAAAAAAAAAAAAAAGGTCTGTAATTTTTAGTACTGAAAACAAACTGTCTTTTTTTCTAACAACTATGTGACATGCTCATTTCCACTTTTTCCCTTTCCTAATTTTGGAACAAAGAAAGCTGTTATTAGGTTGTCTCTTGGCATTTATCATATTAAAACCCCCCACTGAGGCCTTTCTCAAACATTGAAATGAAAGAAATTTTGCATATTGCTTTTTTCACACACACCCCCTTTTTATGGTCTGTGCATGTAAAGGTAAACATCTCAACATTGCCACAATATAATTTAATTTCTTTCAAGGTCTGACAGTGTCTTAATAACAACACTTCATTAAGAAGCCTGTTGAAAATTGCAACCTGTATATCCAAGTACTTATCTATGTACCGTATTCCAATTTCTATCATGCTAAAAAACAAACAAACAAACAAACAAAAAACACCTTCCTTTGGTTCTGATTGGGTACAAACAGGCTGATATAGCTTCAGGAAGGGAATTGTTCATTTTTACCTCTTGTCTGAAGCTTCCGACTCTTCACAAACCCGGTTTTGCAACACTGTCACTTCTGTAAGCTTGAATTCACCCTTACACCAAACATCTTTTTTTTTTAATGGTATAGATGTCGACTGGGTGAATAGATTTCTTGTTTCTTCAGAAAGTCTGAATATTACTTCAGAGATTAGCCTATTTCATTTCTAATAGGCCATGTTTTGGGTACTACCAGATGTTAGCATATTCTTAATTCAAATCATCAGGTTCAATTACCTCACCAGGAAGGGCCGTTGTGTTCTTCCTGTATTTGAGCTATTAATAAAATATGTTTTTAATTTTCAAAATTACTTGGCTTTGGAATGGGCCATTACTCTGGGGAGTTAGAAATACAGGAAGACAAGCAGCATATTTGGACCACTGAGGTTCTCTAAGACACACACCAAAATAAATTTTTATAACCATTTCCCCTTTGATACTTTACCTTATGTTTGATAGAACACTGACTTAAATTCACTCATTAGCACTGATGACGGCATTTGCATTAGAGCACATGTATCTGGTTAATGACCTCGACACCATTTTAAATCACTGTAAGACAAAGAGAGTACATGCACATGCATGTGGGTGTATGTGATTGTACATGTTGTAAAGACAGTCAAATTCTTTTATGCAATCCAAAGCCTTTCTACTCCTGACTTGAAATCAAGGGAATACACCCTGTGGGAAGCATTTGCCCAAACCTGTGCACAAATGTTTTGGCTGCGAAATAGCAGGGACATATGGAAATCATTTTCCTTACACAATACATGGCTGAGTTAAGTCACACCTAGGCAAAGGTTTGTTCGATCTTCAAGAGCCAGAGTAGTTCAGAGTGAGAGTATGGACCTGCCATTCTGCTTCTTAAATGTCAGTGATCTTGTGGGCCAAAGCAAATGAGAAACTTATTTTTTCAGTATTAAAACAGATATGCTCTGGAAGATTATTAATTTAGAGTATTTTTAAATGTACATATTGTTGCTATTAAAGCACCATTTTATTTTACTGTTTTGTTTTTTTTTAATGAATGTAAAGGTTGTATTTCACATTCAGAAAACCAGAAAGTAATTGTACTGAAGTTATAGGTGAGAGGCAGTACATAAAATCTGCATGGAAAAAACCTCTAAGGCAGAGATGGCAAATAGACTTCACGCTGAGTGCCAATTTTAATCAATTGGCAATGACCGTACAAAACATGGATGGAGAAGGAATCCGAAGTGGTAGATGAGAGCCACTATTGATTAGTAATGTCTGCCATGGGCATGGGAGGGGGAAGCGGCCGCACTTTTCTTGTGTATTTACCAAGCCTACAAATGGTCAAAATTTGTCAGTTCTTCTTAAGTACCCTCCATATTTTAAGTACACACTCAAAAATGTCCCTTACAAGAAACAGTTCCAGACATTATAACAAAGGAGCATGAATTTACTAAAGAATAAAAGTAAGCAAGGCTCAGTGACATGAGGCACGCGTGCCATGTCCACCAGAGAAACATGACAGATTTAACCCTGGACCTTTTATGCACCAAACGAAGGGGTAAAGCTTAGATACCAAAGTCATCGTCCCTTAAATCAAAACAAACAAACAAAGAAAAAACAGTTTCCCAGGTTGCTTACACATATTCTTAACAGGAAGATTGGGCAAGGATTTTACTCTAAATGCATGTAGATGAGAGAATGCTACATAGTCAAAAACACCCTCCACAGAAATGTCGTTATGAACCTAATAGGCCTGTCTTGATAATGGCTTTCCATATAGGCTGATAGCATGCCACCAAAAGAGAATTCAGGAAAAGCAATTTTTAGGTGATCGAAAACTACAAACTTCCCATTATAATGTAAATAAGCATTAGGAATGTAATGTACAACATGATAACTATAGTTCCCATTGTTGCATGGTGTATATGAAAGCTATTATAAATGTAGGTCCTAATAGTCTTATCACAAGGAAATTTTTTTCTGTTATAAGATGATGGATTTTACCTAAACTTATTGTAGTATTAATTTCATGATATATGTAAGTCAAATCATTATGTTCTGTATCTTAAATTTATATACTGATGTAGGTTCGTTATGGGGGCCACAGAAAAACCCAGAATTTATTTACAGAAAATTGTGTATTTATCCTTACCTGTTTAAACACCAGTCACCTTCAAATTACTGTCCACTTGATGCACTATATCTATCGAGACTTTTTTCCACTGCTCAGAACAACTTTTGAACTCATTGATTTTGACACTTTTTTAGTGCTTCTGCCATTTTTTTGTTTCTATTTTTCTACATTGGCAAAGTGTTTCCCTTTGAGGACTTTTTTAAGCCACGGAAACAAAAATGTCGCTCAGGGCAAGATAGGATGAGTAAGGAGGATGGGGCACCAGGGTCATGCCATTTTGGGTCAAAAACTGCTGAACACCCAGCACAGTGCTGGCAGGTGCACTCATAAAAAATCTCATCATGAAATGGGTAAATGCATTGAAAGAGTTTTCAAAAAAATTTACTGAAGCCAAATGCAGCCTCTCACAACAACACCAGCTGGTACACTGATATAGATGGGTTCCTAGAACACTCACGTAGTGGTGAAGCCTATACTACAAGGGGCCCGCCCTATATAAGATAATTTTTGTTTTTTGGAGTTCCCCCTTCTATGTCTCAGTGAAATGCGAAGAAAAAAGTAAAGTAATTTTGGAGGAGACCAACCAAATATGTTCTTTACTGATCTCACTAAGTTACATTTTTTTATTTCCAAGTCAAGAAACCTTTTCATGTTGTTTTTTTCACCAGTGTTTAAGTAAATAACTGAATGACTACAAGCTTAAAACTAAGTTCACTAGTGAATGTCTAGAATGTGTTTATTTTCCATTGCTAGATATGAATAGCTCTGCATAGGTTGGAAGATGATCTGATTGAAGTCAGGGTCAATCTAATTAGAGCTATTGAAAAACCAAACACAGGTAAGTGTCTAGATGAAAGTCTAATCTGTCTCCATGCCCAGGGCTATACCTAAGAGGCCACTGTTCCATCTTTCTCCAGTAGGAACTGAAATATTCAGCTTCTACCTTCTTTGTAAAATGCAATAGTGTATATATAATGTACAAATTAGGCACACAATTTTAATTATTCTATTATTTTATTTTTAGCCCTCTCCTAAAGCCAATGTAACCTGTGTTATAAAAACAATAGAACATAATAATTTGACACTACAAAAATGTATTATTTAGAAGCCCAGTCACACAAAAAGAGAGTCATCTGATTAAATGAGTCAACTACAGCTTACATAAATCTAGGTAGCTTCTCTTCCTAGCCTTAAGCTTTTGAATTTGAGTTTATGAATTCTCATAGGCCAATAGCTTAGCTGGTTAGGGCATGGTGCTAATGATGCTAAGATCAGGGAGTTGGTTTCCTAGGAATCTGTGAGTTTTAAATGAAATAAAGTAAAATCATTTCCATAGTCATAGTTTGGACCTTTAACCACAATCATCCACCTCACAGTGTCTCCTCCTTATTCTCAATTGAGACCAGGTAAGAATATGTGGATGGCTCACAGACACCTTTCCTACCACCAGGTTACAAAAGCACACATGAATGACAGATGGTGGGCTACTCCTAGAAAGAAGAAATTCCTATGACTTTTGTCTTTTAGTCAAATTCACAATATTATCTCCATGCCAAAAATACACTGATTTTTTAAAATTCAATTTAAACTCAATTCAACAAGGATAATGAAATCCAAATGTAAGAGGGCAGAGACTAAGTTTTATTAAGCATCTCTTGTGTCAGACACTGGCGGATACCTTATATGTATTATGCTCTTTATCATTACATCAAGCCTTCTGGAGAATGTTTGTATATATGCAAGTATATACCTATAACTTCAAAACTGGTTTTTGTGTATTTCAGTCAGACAAACTTGAGTCCTTAACCCCTTAATTGCTAGTTGGGTAACTTACATGAATTTTTCAACTTCTCCAAATCTGATTTGCTTGTAACTAAATGAGGAAGAACCTTCCTCAAAGAGGAAATGTTAAAATTCAGTTTAATAATAATATGACTAGCATAGTTCCTGGAACATTTGCAGTGTTCTAGGGAAAAGGAGGAGGAGGAGGAGGAGGAGGAGGAGAGAGAGAGAGAGAGAGAAGAGAAACAGCATAAGTCAGTTACTATAAGGCATTTTTCCATAATCTTGTACTTTCAGAGTGAGACAAAAACATTTTAATTAAAATGATCATGTCTAAAATGCTTAAAACAGAGGTTGGCAAGCAATTTCCTCAAAGCGTCAGATAGTAAGTTTATGGGCTCTTGATGGCTTATGGTGTCTTTCCCAACTACTCAGCTCAGCCATTGGGGTGAGACAGTAGCTACCGACAACTTATAAACAAATAGATGAAGCTATGCTCCAATAAAACTTTATTAAAAAAGTCAGCAGGCCAGATTTCTCTCACAGGTCATAGTTTGCCAAACCCTGGTCTAAAATTTACTTTGTGCTATTTAGTTACAAATTAATATCCTATTAAAAGACCCTTTTTAAGTGAGATGAATTCTGAATAATTTCTAATTTTGCATTACTGTTAACAATTTTCTATTGCTGTCTTTCAAAGGTTTTGTTCAGCTAATGTAAAGATTAACCAAATTTGGCCCTACTTGCAATGCTGTTGGAAATGAACGAGGGAGTAAGGAACCGTAGATAAATTTAAAAGCATGTACCAGGGAGCAAGAATCTCAGCACGCATCCTTTTCCTGTTTCCCAGGTTATTAGGAATTAATACATCAACATGATGGACATGTTGAATTGTTAAATCAAGCACCTCAGAGTGCAATCAGGGTTCACTTCATCCCTGGAAAAATTCCATGCTTGTTTACAGGGTACAGAACTTTTTGGATCCTCCTCCGTCTCCTGGATATTGCCAGGTCCAGGCCTTCACATCTGTCTTCTGCAGGAGAAGATTCTCAGTGCCATTGGCAAGATTATAAATGGCTCTTAAATGATGACTTAAAGAATAATAAAGAAAAAATTGTTCAAGAATGTTTTTATGTATTATCATATTTCTGATTTATAACCACTACCATCCTGATTACGTGCAAAATGTCTTTACACATGGAAATTATTTTTCTATTACTCTTTATTGGGGGTCTTGATAAGAAGAGTTCTCACTAAAGATAATAAATAGTAACTCATTGAATGATATGTTTTGAAGTTCAATAAATTCCAACATCATTTAACTGTACGCCAGGCTTACATCAACGAGAAAAATGGGGGATGCTTTATTAAAAGGGGAAAGATTAAGAAGTAAGAGGAAGAGAAAAAAAGAGGCCAAAACACATCAAAATAGAATCATTTTGTTTGGTTTCATTGGTTTCAGTCTGATTGGCCTCTTATACCCAAATCACTTTACTCTGACCAGCTTGCTGACTGACTACTCTATTTGTTGTTATTTTCCTTTGTCATATAAGTCTAGAATTATTACAGGATAGAGAAATTTGAAAAATTATGTCATATAAGAATTAAAGTACAGAAGGCTTTTGTTTTCTTCTTTACTTAGCCTGCTTTAATAGAACCACAAGATTCATGAAAGGAAAGGTGTGCTATTTCCCTCTAGAAGTCACACTGTTGACATCTCCCCAAAAGTCAGGTGCAAATTTTCTTGTGCGTGATCTGCTCAGAGTAGTGCTATGTATTTAATCACTGAAATGCTGGTTCCCTGATACAAATTATTAGAAATAAGTGAGAATGGGATTAGCTCCTCTTGTCCACTTCATAACAACCTGCTTTTTTCCTCACCTCTAAGATTCTTCCCTCTCACATACATTTGAGAAATGCTAGGATGTTCCTCCCTGTCTGTGACAATTTGGATTTCTTAACCTCCTTGGAAAATATTAGTTTTAAGTAATACAATATCAGTTGTAAAGAAAGAATGGCTAAAAAATTAAACAGTCTTCACAAGAGTAAGTCCTGGCAAAGCTATTCATTCATTGTACCTGAACAAACATACCCTGCCTCTCCAAACCCAGGAGCATTCCATTTAGCATATTCCATAATAAAGTCTAAGAGGAGTCTCATTTATTCGTTTTTAGCTCTAAAATGTCAGCATAATCCAATTGTACTAAAAATCTGATGTGACCCACTAAAAATTTTACTATTTCATGTGCTTTGTAAATATTGATAGCATTGGAATACTTGGCAATTTTGCATGTCGATTATTTTATTTAAAATAATTAAATTTGTTTTGCATTGTTAATACAAAACAAAGAAACATTGATGTTCAAAGGAATTGGACTGCATGCCTCTCACTTCCAGCTCAAGGGTCAAATAGAACTTGGGTCAGTGGACATTAACAGGAAGCTGTCTCCACGTAAACATGTCTGAGAGGGACCCGCTAGAATTGTTCCAAATTTTCAGTAATGTGGGTGTCCACTAAAATAAGTCTAAAACTTCAAGAAATTTGACTTTACCCAATGGAAATTTGACCCCAGGATAATTAGAATCCTGAAAGTTAGTATTGATACTACTTGTTTGAAGCCAATATCCCTACGTGCTTTGGCAAGAATATTAATTTAAGTAAGGAACATCATTGAAAATCAGAATAATTATACAATACGCCTAAGCCAATAAGGTTATATTGTTTTTATTATGTGCATACGAAAACATGGTGATTGACTTTTATATTTGTTTTCTTTTCAAAACCCACCTTATGTTCAATATCTTTAGTTTATCCAAACCTTAACAACCTGGTAAGCTAAATGTTAGTATTTCTACTTAATTCATAAGGAAACGTTCCCAAGATGATCACAACACTTTGTTCAAAGAAGTGAATAGTAATAGAACCCATACCTGGATTATTAGGTCTCCTAAGTTCAATTTGTTGTTTTCAATAGAAAAACTAAGGTATCCTTTTCAGCAGTGCCTGCAAGAGGCTGAGTCCTAATATTTTACTGGCTATTCTTGTCCTTCAAGTAATTTTTAACATTCAACTAATATTATCATTTACTGCACAGGCAAAAATAATATATACAACTACATACACCTTGTCAAAATTCGGTCCTCAACATGGGGAAGGTGAGTTCTTCGTATTTTGAATTTTTCTTTGTCACTTTTAAACTCTAAGGCCACCAAGAATTCTATGGAAACACACAAACAAGGGAAACCAAACATGAAACCCTCTATTTTTTTATTATCAGCAGGAAATTTAGCTCAGGAAGTACAATAAAGCCTTGGCCATGCAGAATCCTTAGGGAATGGATCCTTCCAGAAAGCCAAGCTTTGGAATCCCTGAGGGCAAACTCCCTTAAGTCCTGAAACGAGGTTATTTAATTATTCTGAATTGAAGCATTCTGAAAACATACTGGGCGCTCCTCACATGTTAAACTGAGTTGGTTATTCTTAATTAGTCAAAAGCATTTTCACACAAATCATTTACTTCAATACTACTTCCACATCCTTAGAGTCAACCAAAGAATGTAGAACACCATGGGAATTAATTAAATCACTCCTGTCTCTGTGTGTTTGTGAGTGTGTGTGGGTGCTTGTGTGTGTCTGCGTAGGTTTTATTTGCGTTTGCCTTTTGAAAGATTGTTCTGTCACCTTTGCAATTAACTCTTTTTCATTCCTTAATAAACTCCCTTTAATTTGAAAAATTGAGATTGAGAACCCAGCCTGGTAAAACACAGTAAAGTAAGTGTAAAAAAGCAGTAGTTAAAAACCTGATGAGTTCAGTGGATATCTAGAAGATGACTTTACCTCATGGATTTTGTGATTTCTCCACCAAACCAAACCAAACAAAAGTCAAGTGAATGAACTTTCACAGTCTGGACCCAATTACTGAATAGACATAGTATAACAGAGAATGGTTTGGACAAATTTTAAAATAATAGTACAGTGCACATGCATCTGTATTTAATGATAATTTGGGTCCTTGGGGTTTTTGAAGGAAATATGCCCCTATTCAAATTTCTCTTAGAGTCAAACCTAGCATAACTTGTTACTTTGAAACTACCAAGTTAAATTTCATCAACTAAAGCATTAATTCAAGGAATATCTACTAAATTATAACCACATGCAGGTACTGTTTCGTGGTGAATGTAGAGCAAATGAAGTCACAGTGACATGCCAATTTCTTATCAAATTTTAATTATTTAGCTGTTATTTATTTAGTTCTTCATTCGTGTCAGTATTTATTAAATGCTTTCTATTTTTGGAGACTACGCTAGGTCTTGAGGAATTCACGGTGAGCCAAAGCACACATGGTCCTGCTCTTCTGTAGCCAGCTAATTCTTAGGGGACTCAGACAATCAAATAACCAACGTGTATGTTAAAGCACACTGTGGTCAGGACAATGTGCAGGGGAAGACAGGGCCCCATGAGAGCACATTTACGTGAGACACTGAACTTGGCTGCAATGTCAGCAATGCTCCTGCAAGGAAGGAAGGCCTGAGTTGAAATAGGAGTTAACCCGGTGAAAGGGAAGAGTCTCTGGGTTAGCTGGAGAGCATGCCAGGCAGATGGAACAACCCATGCTAAGGCTGGGAGTTGGGGCACATGTGTAGCACCTGCAGAAGGCTGCATAGCTAAATCAAGGAGAATGAGCAAGAGAATGGAACAATGTGATACTTGAGGAGTTGCCTAGATGATAAAGGACCTTAGAAACTTTGCAGCTCCTCTTAGGGATTTTGTTTCTAACCTAAGGGATTAGGAACCTATTGAAGTCATCATCTTGTTTTCAAAGAGCAATTTCAGTGTGCAATACAATAGAACAAGTTCATATAAAATCTAAATAGATTTAAGATATTACATGAAATATGAAAAACTAGCAAAATTCCTTTTAATGCTCTCCATACCTCCTTCAGCCATTCCTCAGTAACATGGATGGATACTGATGTGAACCACTATGGCTATTTCAATCAATGCAATGAAACTTCGATTTCAGTCTCCAGTTATCTGTATGGTTTCCCATCCAGGAAAGCAACAGAAAGTAATCTCCAGAGGATAGTCAGTACCAGGTCAAAAGAGACTCCTTCAGATCAGAGCAGGAAGATACAAAGCACATTCCACCTGATTGGAGGAGAAAGGTGTCAAAAGAGCATCCAATTAGAGAAGGAAATAGAGGTCTCCAACTGAATGATTCCAGAAGAAAGTGGGACTGATGAACTTTCAGATGAATTAAACACTTGGGAAATATTACAGATAAGCATTTAATATATGTGTCAGAACACACAGGGAAGAAAATGCAATAGGTATGTAGAAAACTAAGCAAAATAAAAAATAAGGGGATTATTAGATTTAGGAAAAATAAAGATTGTATAAGAAAGGGAAAATAACCATAGGATACTCCTTGGTTCAACAGAAAATGTAAATAAGTACAATCAAATAAAAGGAAAGACTGAAAGTAGGGAAAGTGTGTGTGGTATGAGATAATTAAATCTTCACATTTATCTTCATATATAGGTTATGTATATTTAATAGTTCATAAATAATACTCTTAAAAATCACAAGTATATTACTTAAGAATATGAATTTGATTTTCAGAAGAAACAAAAAGAGTTCAAAATGATTATCTCTAAGAAATGTGACTTAAATGTAGAAGGGGGAAGAACAGGACTACTGTTTTGGTTTATATCAGTTTTAGGAAAATTGAATATTTTAAGATACATATGAACATATTGGTTTCATAAAAAATAAAATTAACTTTAAAAGCAAGCATATGCAATGGGGGAAAAGGTGGGACAACTGTAATAGAAAAACAATAAATAAATAAATAAATAAAACAAGTATATGCATATAGTTCTCAAATTATTTCAATTTATCTAATCAGTGTGAACCAGAATTAGGCCTACCACTCAGACAAAATTTAAAACAACTTAATGTAAGTCAATTTGGGAAGAATTTATACTGATATTTTCTAAGTTCTTTACCTTCTGCATTTAATTTTTTTTTTCCCCTAGAGTAGCTCAGGAATTGCCAATACTGAGCTTGTGGACATTTTTTGAGGTGTGAGCTTAAGTGGAAAATATTTATCTTGAAATTGTGCCAAGAGATAACAAGTATGGAAAGGAATAGCTTGGCGCTCCATTATTCTGAAACCGATATGGAAAGGCAAAATGTGGCTCACAGTTTGGCTTCATAATTTAGCCTGAAATAGTCACAAAATGACCAATGCCTTTGAGCTTAAAACCATATTTTCAGCATCTGAATGGCAATGACCTCCCTCATGCTTTAGGGATCATTAACATCTCTGGTTTATAGGTGTTTAAAGACCAGAAAATTAAATGGAAAATGGCAGAGAAATATTACTAATTATGCACAATTAGTCTTAAAAGGTCCATGAGTGCACAGGTTATTGGAAAGGCTATTTAATTTAAGACACTTATCTAAATTTGTTAATATTCTAGAAGAGCAGGCAGTGATCAACTCCTCATGACATGCAGCTCTATGATGACATTATCTTCTGAGAGAAGCCATCTGTGACAAAATGCAGTAACTTAATACATTTTTCCTAATAATTTTTAAAGTTAATTCTACCAAACCAGGGCAATTTGGAAAATTTAAAAAACAATTTTTATAAATCAAGTAATTCCAAACATACATTGCACTAAATGCAGTCATCACCATATCATGTATTTCATTTCTTTTCTATCCTGGGTAAGACTGTGCTTTTGCACTAGTCAAAAAATATTTTGTAAGGAAAATATTAATACCCACATGATGATCTTCTCTGAGCTGGAGAAGTAAGGATGAGCAACAAGCTCTGATAGAACCTCAGTGTGTGAGTCAACAGTCTAGCTGCAGACAGCAATATCCACTCCACCTGGTTCGAGCAGATAAAAACTCTGAAGGCTGTTAAGTGCTTACCAAGTCTTACAGGAAACCAGAGAACCAGGTGTGAATGCTGTGCTGGAAGTTTTGGTGACAAGAGTCAATACTGCATGTGATTAGCAAAGCCCCATCACATCCTGAGGCTTCTCCTGAGGAAGCTCTGTTGCCTCCTCCTTTAGGCCCAGGGACACTGTGAAGAACTGGACATCAGAATTCTACTACCTTGGCCACTAAGAATCAGATGAATCTGCCACACTCGTCGGAGAGTGAATATAGCAAAACTGGAGCCTGAGCATGCTCACTTCTGAACTGAAGTCCCCGAGTGGATCATTGTGTAGTTAGAACCTAGATCAGTCCGTACACTGGAGCCCCAGCCACCTAGAAAGCTGGCACTGGGGAGGTAGACTGCACGACACAAGAATGTCTCCAATCTTAAGAGAAGGAAAAAAGTTCTTGGCCAGCCAGAAAACATGACAAATATCCACTGTTCAAATGTCACAATAAATACAATTGGTACAATTCCCATCTAGTAACAATCAGTGACTAAGGAGCTTCAAGTAAATCACATTATAAAGCAAGTTCTAAAGTTTAGGCTTTTATTTAAGTGAAATATGATAATGGTAGTGAGATGACCCACTATTGTATCATGTGATACAATACGGATTCTACAACAAATGTTTGACTTAAGAGTTATCATGGAATGATAATGATGATGATAATAATGATGATGTTAATGATAATGATGATGATAACAACTAATGCTTACTGTATGTTTTCTGTCTCTTGGGCACAGCGATGAAAGGTTTAAATAAATAAACACTTACTTTATACATCAAACACATTAGGTGAGCATTATAATTTTCCCATTTTAATGATGAGAAAACCAAAACTAAAAGGAGTCAAGAAACTTACCAAGAGGTGGAGTTAAACTTTTTTCACAAGCAACCCAAGGTGTGCTGCAATTCTGGAGTTAGAAAACCTGAGATTGTAGTCCCAGCCCTTTCACTAACACAGAATTTTATCCTCTGAGTCTTAGTCTCTTTACCAGTTGAATGGAAATTCAAACTCCTATCTTACTTTTTAAAAATGGGTATTTGGGACACCAAATATGCAAAAGTACTTCATAAATTATAAGGTGCTATTTATATATAAGGTGTTATTACAGCTAGTAATTCATAAATGGTTCTTTAGGTCTTCATTACTGTTATTTTTTTCCAATTATGTTTAAATATTTCTTGTGTTTGTTCTCTAGCCTTTATTTCCCCTCCTTCAGACAACAATTTCTATTTGGAAGAACTTAAGCCTCCCCGTTCCCCATCATATAGTGTAAATAAAAATGCCCTTACCCTTAGCTCCAGGAATAAGTTTATATTGGCTTTAGTCAAAATTTGCATTTGGTTTAATTGACTTCAGTGATTGGCTCAGAGAAGAGTATGTTACCCAATCAGAGATGACATGATAATAGGACACATTTGGGGGCTTCTGGGAAAAAGAGTAACTTCTCTTCTTTGAAAAAGCTATCAGATAAGAGCTCTCTTTTTCTTTAGATAGCAGAAGATGGATCTCTGAGATCTGGAACCTTTTGTTTCTATGAGAGAAAAACTGGGACTGGTAGGGGTCACCATGTAGAGCTTAAGGAAGTGGTCAAAGCAAGGGTGGCAAGACACAGAGAGAGAGAAACGGGGACCCCAAAGACATTACTCAACTCAAGAATCCAGCACCTTCCACTAGAAGTTTTGATTACGTGTTGATTCAGCTAGCTTAAATTAGATTATATGTTGCTTACAATACTGTATTGCAAGGGTTTTTATTGTCCTGTGAAAAAATAACTATTATTTATCAACTACTTTTTACCTCCTTTCATTAAAAAAATCCCAAATAAGTTTCTGAATTTCTAAGCCACTCAAAAATAACAATAATATAAATAACAGTCAAGATTTTCACAAACTTGAATGACTCTGTATGTAAAAATACTATTCCCACATTTTCCAACTGGACACAAAGCAAAGTAGTAGAACTGAAAGGAATCACCTAGCCTAAATCCCTCATTATATGGATGGAGAAGCAAAGAGTCATAGTGAAGTGACTCGCCTAAATCCAGCTAATTATTTGCAAAGCTAGAGCTAGAAACCAGGTATTCTGATCTGTGTTTTTTTTCTTATTAATTAATAACAAAGAGACCATGGGGTTCTCATTCTGTTGCCTTCAGATCAGAGCCTATGGCATAAGCTTTTGAATCCCTTCAATGTTAAGAAATCTTTATCCTTTGAAGTTGGATTTGATTTTTGGAAACAATCAAAAGTCATTTAAAGCCAAGTGCAGTAAACAAGGTTGGTAACAAAACCCAGTAATTCACATTGTTGTCCCAAAAGGGTGTAACATTGCAGTATTGAGGCTAATTTTTTTTTTATGTGTTTACAAACCAACTTTGATGTCATTGTATTAAAATAGAAATTCCTTTGAAATTCACTTTGGAGTTATATTAGAACTTGATGCTGTCATGTTCCCTGAATTTTAAAGGAGGCTCTGATAACGGTCCTGTATAATAAATAACAATAAAATGAAATGTTTTTCTTTAGTAAATGGAACTGAAAGAAAGAATAAATAATTTAATTTATTTAACAAAAAATTTTTGAGTGCTTATTATATACCAAGCACTACTGTAGATATTGGTAAAAAGGAAAAACATACATTTACCCTTAACTCCTTATTTTAATAATGAGAAGTTGAGACTCACAGAGGTTAAGTGAATTTTGTAAAGATTTTTGAACCACACGTATTAACATTCTACCCTAATATAATTAAGTGTAAAATAAAAACAATCTCTAGCTAAGACAGAGTGAACTGGCACCAAGAATTAACCATTCACACTTATGAGCATGACCCAGAATGCTAATAAAGAATTTGAAAGATCATGAAAGTGATGTCATCTGAAAATTATGAAATATGGTGAAAAATAAAAAAATCTGCAAAAAGAAATATGTTATCTTGACAACTACCTCAAAACTAAAAACAACCAGAAGTTCCAGAAAACCAAACTACATAGAAGTCCAGCAAACCAAGATATAAAGAAGAAATACTCATCCAGACAGGTAGAAGGGGCGGAGCCGGGGCAGAGAGGACACGGTGTGGCAGCGGCAGCAGCAGCAACAGCAGCGACAGCAGCAGCATGTCAGCAGAAAGCTCAGTCACATGTTTTAAAAAGTTGGGAGGGACACCTGGGGAGTGCTCCCAGCTCCTTACCGGGCCTTGAAGCTCACTGTCCCAGCACCAGGGAAAATCAAGCCTCATTGCTTCTGACTGTGCAAACCAGTGGGGGTTGGGGCGGAGGCAGAAACTGCCAGTCTCTCAGCAGAGTCTGCTGGTTTAAAGGGTCCCCACAGTCCTAGAACCCTCGCAGACCCACCCACGCTGGGAACAATGGCCAGGGCAGCAGCTAGAGGGGTGCCAGTCCGGTGCAGAAGTGGGAGATGTACCTGGAAAAGAGATGAGTGCTGGGCAGGAAGCATTGCTCCCTCTCGGACCTCTCTCCCACAACGTGGTGAAACAGGTTGCTCTGTACTGATGAATACCTAAGGCTCTGCCCCTTACAACATAACAGGAGTGACAGCTCTACTAGGGACATGAAGGCAAACAAACACAGGAGCCTGTCAGAATGAGGAGACAGAGAAATATGACCCAAAATGGGGAACAGATCAAGGTTCCAGTGGGAGAATTAAGTGATGAGGAGATAGCCAACCTCACAGATGAAGAGAGAGACAACCTAACAGATGCAGAATTCAAAACACTGGTGATAAAGAGGCTCACAGTCTTGACAGATATGCTTGAGTACAGCAAATGCATAAAAGAAGTGAAGGCTATGCTAAGTGAAACGAAAGAAAATCCACACAAAACCAATGGTGAAGGGAAGGAAACTGGGGTTTAAATCAATGATTTGGAACATAAGGAAGAAAAAAAAAAACAGTCAACCAGTGCAGAATGGGAAAGCAAGAATTGAAAAAAATGAGGGAAACGTCCCAAATTTGCAAAGGAGATGGACATGCAGGTCTGGGAAGCACAGAGGGTTCCAGGTGAGCTGGACCCAGAGGGGACCACACCAGGACACATCATGACTGAGATGCCAAAGGTGAAAGATAGAGTCCTGGGGGCAGCAAGAGAGAGACAGAGAGTTGCCTACAGGGGGCTGCCTATAAGACTATCAGCTGATTTCTCAGAGGACACTTTGCTGGCAGGAAGGGACTGGCAAGCAGTATTTAATGTGATGAAAGGCAACCTACAACCAGGATTGCTCTATCCAGCAAGGCTATCATTCAGAATGGAAGGGCAGATGAAGTGCTTCACAGACAAGGTGAAGCTAAAGGAGTTCATCATCACCAAGCTATTATTATATGAAATGTCAAAGGGACTTAATTAAGAAAAAGATCAAAACTATGAACGCTAAAATGACAACAAATACAACTATCAACAACTAAATCTAAAAAATAAAAACAAAATCCAACTAAGCAAACCAGAATAGGAACAGAATCATAGGTGTGGGGATCATTTGAAGGGTTATCAGCTGGGAGGGTGCAGGGGGAGAAGTGGAGATATGGTGCAGGGATTAAGAAGCATAATTGGTTGGTACAAAATAGACAGGGGTGAGTTAAGAATAATATAGGAAAGGGTGAAGCCAAAAAACTTATATGCACAACCCATGGACATGAACTAAGTGGGGTGGGATTGCTGGAGGGAAGGGGGGTACTGGGCAGAGGGGAGCAAATGAAAAATATTGGAACTACTGTAACAACATAATCAATAAAATATACTTTAAAAAAAAGAAATATGTTATCTTAAAAAGTTGAGCAAAACAAAAGATCAGTATTAATATTAGTCCATTATGGCACTGAGGGAGAAAATTGTTTAATCAGGGTACAAAAGTTTCCTTTCTTAGGTAAGAGACTGCTCCAAAAAGTGAGAAAAGGTTTCTAAGTAGCTCATGATTCTTAGCCCTTGTTTATGATTCTACATTCACTATGCCATTCAGATAATCCATTTGGTTTCTTGAATAGGTTTCCACTATAAATTTCTGAGCATGGCCTCTGATTCAATGATAATTCCTCTTATTGCACCACCTCTCTGGATCCTGCCAGAGATCTGGTGCCTCTGACACATGAGACTGGTCTCCTAAGGCAAAGCCTTGCTGTAGACTGAGGAACTGGCATTCTGTCCCAACTTAATCAAACCTGTGAAGTTGATGTTCATGAAGAACAGAACTGATGTCTCACCCCAGGAACAGAAATGAGTTCTCCGGAGAGATAATTTATTACAATTTCCCTAGTCATTGTGGAGAAAATTGCCATAACCCCAAATTATGATCTTAGTCTATAGTGATAGCACTGATAGTTTCCCTTGACTTTGGACATTTTCCAAGAAAGGTATTGTAGAAATGAGTACTCCAGTAAAGAAGAAGGAAAGGATGACTCTCTTGTGTATGGACTTTGGGAAGGTCCAGGGTTAGTTTTATTAACAAATGCACCCATGGGATACATCGGGGGAATTACAGGTGTTTCGTGGTCAGATGGCTGTGTTTTCCTTCTAACATTCTTTTCCCTCTCCCTCCCAGTATATGTCAGAAAACTAAAAATCTCATAGATCATTAAGTTAAGTGATTGAGATTCTTACTACATACTCCACAGGCAAAAGGAATGAGCCTGAACATACACAAGAGTGATACTCAGCAGTTATACACAAATGTGGGTGTAATGTGACAAGGAGGTAGGTAGCTATTTTAACTCCACCCCTTGACATCTGCATATTATGAAAAATTTCCTAATGTGATTCTGATGTTCTCCTTTACCTAGGAGAAAATCCTAGAATATGAAGTTCTGACTTTGTGCAGAAACAACAAACTATGGCTTGATAGGCAGTGTGGTACCTATCATGTAGTAGTCTATTTAAAGGCAGGCAAGTTGACTTTAAAATATAACCAACACTTAACTGCCTCTATAAGTTTTGGGTGACTTAATTGCAATGAGCCTCAGATTCTTCATCTATCAAATGATGACAATGATATATACCACAGGATTTTTTTACTATTAAATGAGAATGTATGTAGAAGAATTAAAGTAGTACTACTTAATAAGTGTTAAGGAAAACATATCATTGCAAAACTCTCAAATGGTTAAAAAACATTGTAGCATCAATAAGAAGTTTTGGTGGTTAAGAGCACAGAGTAGAGATAAAATTGAGTTCCAGTATAACAATATTCTTTACCTACTTACACATCTCACTAGAGCATAAACACCCAAATATTTAATTAGACAGGTTTTATTTTCCCTGTGGGTCACATTTAGAAAAACGAAGCTTACAATGTCTCAATGACTTCCTTTACTCTAGTATGGGAAGGGGGGTGTTGGACCGCTGGGTGGAGTTACAGAAAGTCATCATCCACAGACTAAAGAAAATTATCCTTGTATAATAACAATAACAAGATTAATGTCACCTTACAGATACATGAGCATCTTTTGTGTCAAAGTTCTACCTCTAAGATATCTGTAACACAAAATCTTCCCCCAAACTTTAACAAGAGTCTACAGGAAGGATTAAAATGAAATATGACAACCAGTTAAATCTATATAAGGAATTTGCTGATTATATATTTCACTTACTTCATACAATGGAGTAGCACTCAACTTTTCCTCTCTTTAAGGAAAATAGTTAAAGGATTTTTCAAGACAGAGTAAATCCAATCTCAATTGTCTTTTAAAATACAATCTGAGAAAAAAAAGTAACACAGTTTTTATTTATCTTAAATGTAACTTCTTTAGTTTCTCCGCCACCATACGAGATTGCTGATGCCAATTTCTATCTTATAAAAGTGTGCCCAGGAAAAGAAAGAGCAATAAGTACCGATTTCATATTATGAGGATAGGCCGTGATTCTAAATAGGACAAAATGAGTACATAAATATAACTTAGTGGGATGCACAGTCAGTATTCCATTAGAAAAACCCAAACCACTCGAGATGGCTTAAGCACAGAAAATTTGATAAATATAATTAGTAACACAGATGATTAAAAAAAATTTTTTGAAGGCCTAAGGACTGTGAAGTCACGGACAGGCCAGTGACAGGATGAAGCCAATATTAGCTCTGGAGCAGAGTCTGAAGACCAGAGGCGGCTGTGCTGGGGCCCAGAATTACAGGCTGCTCAACAGTGGCAAGAACCACTAGTCAGTGCCTGGTAGGAGATGGAACCAGGGAAGAGATGTGGCATCTGGAAGCAGAGAGGCTGGAGTCATAGTACCCTCGCCTTTTCTTTGTTTCCATCTTTAACCCTTTGAGTGCCAAGCATAATTCAACATTTGGATTAACATGAGAAAAATTTATATCAATATATAACCTGAAGTACAAAAAAGGAGAACAAAACATAAAATATGAATTTTTTCATTGTTATTTACACTTATAACCATCGAATAAAGAGTCACTGGGAGCGACGCTGGCACTTTTGGGAAAATTAACTAAGCGATGTTGACACTCAAAGAGTTAAGTCTACAACCAGTGCTCCCAGTGGGCCAAACGTGCTCCTTAACCATAGGTCATTGAAAAATGGTAAATATTTCTTCTTGCAGAAGCAGAAGAAGTAGATCAGATAGCAAACAGGTAAAAAAACGGAATTATACTTATGAACATGGACACAAAAATTCTCAACATAATAAAGTGTAATTAATCTAGCAGCATGTTATAAAACATCATAATCAAGTAATCTGATCAAGGAGTGCTACAATTATTCAACATCATAAGACCAATTTAATAACAAAAATAAGAGAGTAAAAAACCATAAGAGCAGAAAATCATTTGATGAAATTCCTAAAAAACCAAGAATAGGAAGAAATTATCTTAATCTGATAAGAGCTGAACACCTTCAGCTAATCACCTACAACAGCTAAACACCAACAACAAGCATAATAAATACGGAACAATGTAATTTTCAAAGAATTCCCATTAAATCAGGCACTTAATATTTAAAAAAGGCAATTTAAGTTTCTACATACCTACAGTATAATACCACTTTTACAGTTGAAAAATTCACAAAGATACCATTGCATATGTTTTATACAGATATATTGTCGTCGGCAGCCGTCCGTCTCGAGAGACGATGGTGTAGCTTCTTAAGAGTCTATCTGCACCACTGAGAATGGCTGTGCAGTCCGACTCGGGAGTGACACGGTATCTGTCTCCTCCCGTGTTGAATCGACATCTTGCGATGACGCTGGAGTGTCCTCTCCAGTGAAGCTGAAGCTACAGAGCCTGGGCAGGGTGATATGGAGGGTCTGCTGTTGCCCATGCAGCAGACCCCCCCTCTCTTCGCAGCTGAAGGGTCCAAGGGAAAGACGGAGTCAATACAGCTTGGCTTCAGGTGCGCCGCAGGAGTTGCCGGTGTTGACTACAACGTCAAACCGCCTTAGGGACTCCGGCTCCGGATTTTCTGTCGGGGTTTACTCCCTTAGCCTTTCCCCTGAAGAGGTATGCCGCAAGGCAGCGGAGGTTTTTTGGAGTCAGAGTTTTCCTTCTCTGATGTGCCCTGACTGGAAGATGGAACCAGCGACACTTAGCTCGCAGGCCGACGCTCAATCCACGGAGCCAAACCAGCCAGGGGTATACAGATATATAGATATACAATAATATATATTGTATAGTATATATAACTATAGATGTTGTAATATGAAGTTTATGGATAAATATTTATTCAATAAAGATTTGAAGACCTACTCTATTAGAGTTAACAGAGATATATACCAATGGTCTCAGTCTCTGCTCTGCTCTCGGGGATCGGTGAGAAGAAGACAGGGATGGGCCTGGGATAAGTGACATGAGGAACTTGAACGTCATAATAATTAATTTTTTAGCTTTGTAATAATTCTTAACCTTTTAAAAGGCTTAATATTTGTACATTTTGAGTGGTGAATAGAAGGTGTTTGTTATATTTGGTTCTTGGCAGTGTTCTATATTTATTTTTAATATATAATCAAACATGATGGAAATGCATTAAATCTAAGGACCTGAGAAATTAAATTATGGATCTAGATTTAGCAATGATTGATGGATAAATAACACTAAAGTATACCTCTATTAAAGGTTCATTATTTTCTTGGGTTTATAGAGATGGAGAAGGAAAGGCCAATTACTCAGAGAAATATTAGGGTAAACGTGTCTCATTATTTGAGAAGGGCGTAAATGTCTGGGGAAAACCTGGAAGAAGAGATACTAAAGTGTTAAGAAAATACTTCTGTGTATTGGAATTTAGGAAATTCTTCTTGTTTTCTTTTTTATTAATTTGCTTATATGCATTTTCAAAAATTTTAGATAATATGAACTTATTTAAAAAGAAAATATTTTAAAATACTAATAATATTAATTTAAGAATATTGTGATTAACTACTACCTGAAGTCATATTATATTTATATATTGTGTATAAACAATCACACTTATCTTATACATAAAAGTTGACATCAAATAAGACAAGATAGATAAATAATTATAGATATTTATAAAATATTTAATATTTTGATTGTGCTGTTGTATTAATGGGTGTGTACAAATCAATGAATTGTATAATTTCAAAGGATACAGCTTATTGTATATAAACATAAAAATTGGCAAGAGTTTATTATATATGTGTATATACATATATTCTTGTTCTTGCACCTGTGTTCTTTAGATACTTAGCTACTTAAACAATTAGCTAGAGAATCTTTTGTTGTCAAGTGTTTAATATTTATAAATTTCTTAATGGGCATCATTATGTAAAAATCTTTTTGTTTAGTTTTGTGCATATTATTTTGTTTACATCTTTTAAGGGTGGTCACTAGGTCAAAATATATGACATTTTCCATCTACATCCCTCTACCTATCCATCCATCTATCCTGGATCTATCTATACATTTTCTTAATCCTGTTGCCAACTTGTCTCCCATGAAAGTGCCTGTCTCCTGAGACCTTGGGTAAGTGAGTGTGGTTTCAATATTTTAAAATTTTGTAAGAGAAAAAAAATTTTTTTTGAAATGGTTGGGGTTAATATTTTACTACAGTCATGTAGAAGCCCAAGCCAATTACTCCCCTGGATTTTCCCAGTCAGAGCCAATCACTCTGCATGCTCCTAACTCACAGTGTCCATCTGCAATCAGCTTACGCTGGTCATCAAAGGGAGCTTCAGGCCACTGGAGTTCAGTCTTTGAAGCACATGTCCTTGGTGCCTTGGATTGCCTGAAGGCCTACCTGTCACCCTGAAATGTTCAGGGCAGCTTAGAAACAGGGGCCAGCATCCTCTCCTAATTCTTCTCACTGTTTCCTGAAGCATGACTCAGTGTTAGGTATGGGCTTCTCCCACACATGGAGTACAAATTATCTGTTTTACCTTAGCAGTGGCTAATATTATAGTGCCTTTAGGGTTTAATCCCTCTTCTCCTTGGGAAAGAAATACTATATTCTATTTCTCCATGTCCTACCTTTCTTATTTCTAACCTCTTTTATTATAAGGACATATAAATACATTTCTCCCTAAATAAAGCTCATTTAGAATCAGGAATGTGGGAAATTTTACTGATCAATGTGAAGAAAGGGTCTTTACAGCAGAATGCCTATGGAATTACATTTTCAACATTTAGTACTTGTTGGTATGCTGTTAACATAGAATTAGGGTTTATTAGATCATGTCTTCTTGCATTTTTAAGAACGATTTTAAATATGGGTTTGACTGATACAAAGAAGTTGGTTCTTAATAGTTCTTATTGCTCCTAGAGAACAATTTAAACACTTAAAGGAACAGTGTGGGCTTGTCATAACGATAGGGGGACAGCAGTGACATTTACTGAGGTAGGTACCAAGGTCACTAGATAGACAACAATGAACAGGACAGTTCCAAACAAGTAATATTCTATTTGTAATTAATTAGGCCCAGATCCTCACTTACCTTAATGTAGAGACACATTATTATTTACATGTTCTAAATGTACACTGAATTTTACAATAATGAAATCTAATGGGCAGTGGGAAGACCGGACTTTGTTTTATTCAGAATATTAGTTGTTCACCATTTCTGAAAATCCCAGTATATGTTAATCCTAAAAGAACCCACCTATAGCATTCTTGTAGATCCATGTAGAGATTGAAGACTCTATCATCTGTCTTTTTTCTCTATTGTGGCTATGATTTAGCAGGTACACATTGAAATACTTTATAATTATTGTTATGGTATACTTTTATTTCTTCATTATATTGCAGTAAAAGTTTTGTAATTTTTTAAAATTATGTGTGTGGAGAGCAGTTTGTAGAATCTATTTTATTTCAGGATACCAAAATAAGCTTTACAGAATATTTACTATAACAGAGCACCTTTGAGGGTGATAGGGTTGAGAATCACTTGTTTAGAGAATAAATCCTCAGCCACATGAACAGTTCCCCAGGCTAATGGGGAGGAAAGTGTATACTTTAGCTTCTAGCCTGGCTCACTCTTCAAGCAGTAAAATAAACCAATGTTTTTTTCACCCTTTGGAAAGCAAAAGATAGTGTATATTCTCTCCCTCCCTCCCTCCTTGCCTACCTCCTTCCTTTTCTCTCTCTTTCTTCATCTCCCTCCTTCCCTACCCTACCCTTGGGCAAACAAAAGGAAGAGATTTGCAAATGCTGCTCAAACTAAGAAGTGAGAGGATGAATGGCATTAGTTAGGTCAAATCAACGTTTTTTTGGTTTTTCTCTTTTAGCTTAATCCCTACTTACTGTTTGTGAATCTGCTCAAGTCCCACTCTTCCCATAAAGCCCTTCTTGGGAAGCCAAATCATGTTCCTTTGAACTCATTGGTTCCTTTGAACTCATCTCTCTCCCTTCCTTTAGAGCTTATAAGCTCAGTTCTAAGCTGTTTAAAGCAAGAAATCAGTCTTATGTTCCCTTATAGTTTTCAAAACATCTACCAAGTTCTGGCATTTAAGGATTATTTGATGAAGTATTGAATAATTGCAGTTCTAATATTTCCCCAATCAACTCTTTTCTTATAAGCAGTTCTTAATTCCTATTCCCAAATGGACCTCCCAGTGTTTCTGGTATCTGTAACTTAGGAGCACTGGACAGCTTCAGAGAAGGCAATTATCTCTCTTGAGACTGGGAGAGCTGAGCTGTATGCGAGATAAGACACAGCATGAACACAGAGGGCCCCTGGATCTAAAATGACATTAACACACTTAGATGTCTGTAAGGTGACAATATGTTCCAACTTACCTGGAACAATCTTAGTTTTTGTCTCTTGTCTCAATGTAGTACTCATTTTCAAAGACTTTCACTCTCAAAAGTGATTGGGTATGGACGTGGCATGTGTCCCTTGTGGTTGGGATCTAGGCAGGTGCCCTGCGTAAGTTGGGTAGGTAAGGGATATGATGCACAGGAGCAAACCGATGACAGATCTGAAGGAGTATTGCCCTCCAGCTGCCACATGTGATTGTTGATCCTCATCTTGGGAGGTATTCAGATATTTCAAGAGAAGTCAAAATTTGCATTTCGAAATGTTGGGAAATTATGATGTTTAAAAACTTGTTTTAATGTTTGTAAAACACTGGAGCTGCTGGTTTAAAAGCTCTTCTGTAAAAAGAACTAGCCAGATCCAAGTCCTAGCCCTGGAGATGTCTCTCTTCCAACTGCCCATTGTATTAGGAGAGTCTAATATTAGATCTATTATTTATTAGCTGTGTGATCTTGGGAAAACTTTCTCAAGCTTATGTTATCTTTCCTATAAAATAAAAAGCATGGCTGACTTCCAGCCAAGATGGAGGCATAGACAGACACGCTGCATCTCCCTCCACAACTAAGAAGGAATACAACCACCTAAAAACTAGAAACAACAAGAAGTTCCAGAAAATCAAACTGCATGGAAGTCCAACAAACAAAGATATGAAGAAGAAATACTCATCCAGACAGCTGGAGGGGTGAAGCTGGGGCAGAGAGGATGTGGTGTGGTGGTGACAGCAGCAGTGGCAGCGGCAGGCTGTCAGAAACACAGTTACACATTTTAAAAAGTCAGGAGGGACACCTGGGGAGCATTCCCAGCTCCTCACCAGACCACAAAGCTCACGGTCCCAGCACCTGGGAAAATCAGGCCTCATTGCTCCTTACTGTGCAAACCAGTGGGGGTTGGAGTGAAGGCAGAAACTGCTGGTCTCTCAGCAGAGTCTGCTTGTTTAAAGGGCCCCCACAGTCCTAAAACATCCACAGACCGCCCACTCTGGGAACAACAGCCAAGGCAACAGCTAGAGAGGCACCAACCAGTCCCATACAGAAGTGGAAGTGCCTGGAAAAGGGGCAAGTGCTGAGCAAGTGGCATTGTTCCCTCTCAGACTTCTCCCCCACATACAGCACCACAACATGGTGAAATGGGTCGCCCTATACTGATGAATCCCTAAGGCTCTGCCCCTTACACATAACAGGAGTGACAGCTCTACCTGAGATGCAGAGGCAAACAAACACAGGAGCCTTTCAAGATGAGGAGACAGAGAAGTATGGCCCAAAAGAGGGAATGGATCAAGGTTCCAGTGGGAGAACTAAGTGATGAGGAGATAGCCAACCTAACAGATGAGGAGATAGCCAACCTCACAGAAACACAATTCCAAACACTGGTGATAAAGGTGTTCACAGGCTTGACAGATATGCTTAGGTATGGCAAATGCATAAGAGAAGAAGTGAGGGCTATGCTAAGTGAAACAAAGGAAAATCTACACAAAACCAATGGTGAAGGGTAGGAAACTGGGGTTCAAATCAATGATTTGGGACATAAGGAAGAAAAACACAGTCAACCAGTACAGAATGAGGAAACAAGAATTGAAAATAAATGAGGAGAGGCTTAGGAACCTCTGGGACAACTTTAAATGTGCCAACATTCGAATCATAGGGGTGCCAGAAAGAGAATAGAAAGAGCAGGAAATGGAAAACTTATGTGAAAAAATAATGGAGGAAAACTTCCCAAATTTGGTGAAGGAAATAGACATACAAGTCTAGGAAGTATGGAGAGTTCCAGGCAAGCTGGACCCAGAAGGGACCACACCAAGAGACATCATGATTAAAATACCAAAGGTGAAAGATAAAGACAGAATCCTAAAAGTTGCAAGAGAGATGCAGAGAGCTGTCTACAAAGGGGTGCCTATAAGACTATCAGATGATTTCTCAAAAGACACTTTGCAGGCAAGAAGGGACTGGCAAGCAATATTCAATGTGATGAAAAGCAAGGACCTACAACCAAGATTACTCTATCCAGCAAAACTATCATTTAGAATGGAAGGGCAGATGAAGTGCTTTCCAGACAAGGTAAAACTAAAAGAGTTTATCATCACCAAGCCCTTATTATATAAAATGTTAAAGGGAGTTTTATTTTAGAAAAAGAAGATCAAAACGATGAACAATAAAGTGACAACAAACTCACAACTCTCAACAACTGAATCTAAAAGATAAAAACAAAATCCAATTAAGCAAACCAGAATAGGAACAGAATTAAAGGTATGGGGATCGTGTGGAGGGTTATCAGCTGGGAGGGGGAAAGGGGAGAAATGGGGAAATGGTGCAGGGACTAAAAAGCCTAATTTGTTGGTACAAAATAGACAGGGGGAAGTTAAGAATAATATAGGAAAGGGTGAAGCCAAAGAGCTTATATGCATGACCGATAGACATGAGGTACTGGGGGTGGGATTGCTGGAGGGAAGTTGGGTACTGGGCAGAGGGGAGAAAAGGGGAAAGAATTGGAACTACTCTAATAACATAATCAATAAAATATACTTAAAACAAATAGCATGGCTTCAGTGCCACCTAGACGTCCTCTGAATTCTAAGATTGTTTAGGTCTCTAATTCTTTTTTTGAAGCCTGCTTTTGTTTTGTTTTTGTTTTTTTTCCTAATGCACTTATCATCCATCTTGAGTGTTCAAACAGCGGATCAGTTACTCATATTTTATATTTTTTAAAAATAAAATTGAAAGCCTTATCTATTTCTCAGATGTCTTGCTTCTAATGTATTGTTAAAAACACTGAACATGCCACTATATCACCTCAAAGAAAAATACACAATCATAATAATTTTTGATCCAAGGATTAAATACCTCTCCGTTTTTACACTACTATTACTAAACACTTTCGCATAGATAAGCATTTGAAAAAATATGTTAAACAGTTGTTGAATTTTTGTTGAGTGGTGAAATGGCTTCTTAAGGATTATCTCCATTGTTTCAATAGTAAAAAAATATAAAAATGATATTATAAATCAGTGAATAGAAAAAGAACCAGAAAGAGTGCATGGCAAACTATGAATGATAGTTATCTTTGTTGCAGGAAATGAGATGGGGGTCGTCGTCGGCAGCCGTCCGTCTCGAGAGACGATGGCGTAGCTTCTTGAGAGTCTATCTGCACCGCCGAGAATGGCTGTGCAGTCCGATTCGGGAGTGACAATCCCTGCCGCACTTGGTACAGGTGAAGGCAGATGGCCGTTGTTGCTGCTGCTGACGCTGCTTCCACCTCGATCTTTTCTGGACCGCCTCCTCGTTGCGCGCAGCCTCTGCACGTGACGTACCTTGCCTGACCGCAAGCCTCCAGGCTAGGCGGTCGTCTGCTTGAACTTCCCATGTGTTGAGATTGATGGAGTATTGTGTCATGTCCTTTTTGCAGATGTCTTTGAACCGCAGTTTTGGGCGCCCTGTCATCCTCTTGCCTTCTGCTAGCTCGCCGTAGAGGAGGTCTTTGGGGATACGGCCTGCATCCATTCTTTTGACATGGGCGAGCCACCTGAGGCGTCTCTCACTAAGAACTGCATGCAAACTGCTCATATTGGCTCGCTTCAGCACCTCGGTGTTGGGGACCTTATCCTGCCAGGCGACATGCAGGACGCGTCGCAGGCACCTCATGTGGAAGCTGTTGAGTTTCCTTTCGTGCCTTGCGTAGGTGGTCCACGTCTCGCTGCCATAGAGGAGAGTGATGAGTACGCAGGCTTGGTAGATGCGCAGTCTGGTTTTCTCAGTGAGGCTGGAATTGTTCCACACTCGCCGGTTCAGTCTGGCCATAACTGTGGCTGCCCTGGCGATTCTCCGGTTGACCTCCAAGTCAACTGACAGAGAGCTCGAGATGGTGGACCCGAGGTAAGTGAAGTCGTTGACAACCTCCAGGGTGTATCCGTCGATGGTGATGCATGGGGGAGTCCCCGTGCCTTGAGCCATAACGTTCGTCTTCGTCAGGCTGATGGCTAGTCCGAACTCCTTGCATGCGTGGGAAAGGCAAGTGACTAGCTGCTGGAGTCCCTCTTCGGAGTGTGATGTCAAAGCTGCGTCGTCGGCGAAGAGCATCTCACGGATGAGCACCTCTTTGACTTTGGTCTTGGCTCGTAGACGGGCCAGGTTGTAGAGCTTGCCATCGAATCTGGTGTGAATGAAGACACCCTCGCTGCAGTCCTTAAAGGCGTATTGGAGGAGCATGGAGAAGAATATTCCGAACAGCGTAGGCGCGAGATGGGGGTAGGGATGGAAATAAACATACACTAATTCCGTTCTCTATCTACTTGTGTATGTATTACTTGAAATTTTTATACAGAACATTTATTCATGTATTATTTATGTACTTAAAATGTATTAATTAAATTTTAAAATGAATTATTTACTTTGCATTTAGAGAGGCTGAGTTTTCCTTGATTGTACAATGCTTTGTCAATTTCATGTCAAACAGAAACATGCCTCTGCCCAGTTTCTGCGATTTGTTAAAGACAGGCTGGAGAGCCTGTGCCACTCGTCCAAAGTAGCAAGCGTTGTTGGAGGCAAGGTTTGGGCTCAAACTCAGCTCTGTCTTAGCTGAGTCTGCAACATTTTTATATGCCTTTTCAAAAGGTTTTCTTTCTGAATTAACATGCACTTGCATTTAAAAACCTTTGACTTCTTTGTATCACGAGCTCCATAAGTATTTTTCTTCAGATACAAGTTTGGGAATGGAGAGAAACATCAGTTTCCTAGCATCTTCATTGGGAGCATACTTGTTTAAACTGGTTTTTATTTTCTTCTTTTTCTGGGGAAGCTGGACTAGAGATACCAGTTGGATTATTCTTTGAATGTTTATTATAATTTATCTCCTTTGAAGTTCAGCAGGTATATGTTTCTCTGTGATGCAAAACACATAAGAAGTTTATTGCTGGCCGTTTTTTTTCCCTTCAGATCCAAAGAGAGCCTAGCAGGAATCCCTGGCCCCTAGGAGCAAATAACGCTTTTTTACAAAGTAGTCTGTTTCTTGCATAAATCCCCTCCCCCTCCTCAAGTCATCTATTCTTTCCTTTTTAAAAAATTACCCAGGAATCCTGCTTAATCTCTGCATGCCTCACTTGCAGTGTGGAACCAATGATACATCTTACTTAGGTTATTTTTTTTTTTCCTTTAAAATTATCCACCACCCATTGTTTTGGGGAATTGGGATTATTAAGACAAAATCAGAAATGGAAAGGTTTGAAGAGCAGCAGAGATTTCTACTTTTGTCCTTTAAAAAAAAAAAATCAACTTTGCATTTTGATCATTTCCATCCCAGACATTGCAATTTTTGTATTTTCACTTTTATGGTACCTGTTGCTCTTTTGTCTGAAAATACAGTTTGGGGTTCAGCTATTTCCTGACTGAAATTATTAATATAAATATATAAGACATATGTTTATATATAAATACATATATTTATATCTGCTCATAGGAAGTTCACACTGTGTTGCAATAGATTGCCATTGAAAACATCGTTCATCCTACCCTTTGTGAAATCTGCCTCTCCTAACATAATCCCACCTGTGCCTCCCTGAAACAACCCACCCACATGCATGACAGGTGAAGGGCTCTCCTGGCAGTTTCCTGTGGCTGCTTCTCCCTTTCCTCTCTTTGTTCCTTTCTTTTCTTCCTCATTCCTCCTCCTGCAGCTGTCACTTTGAAATCGTCCCCACCCTTTCCTTCTTTTCCCATGTCCTCTCATGGCTGCTTCCTTATCTGGTACTGGTGGATTCTCTATGTGCTGTGCCTAAACTTGTCTTGGATCTGGGACAGGTGAGTGTGCCTCCACCTCCTTATCTCATTGTTGTCTCCCGCCCCAGGGCAAATGCTTCCCTTCTTTGCAAAGGTTGCACCATCTCCTCTTCTAACAATGGCTACCTTTGTGTTCGAATCCCAGCACCTGAAACATCAGAGCAGGCTGCATACCACACTAGTTTTGTCTGCGTGGATTACAGTGTTAGCATGATCCCGCAGCAGTGCCCTGTGACCTCCGCAGTCAAGGTTCTGTGCAGAAACATAATGTTCAGTGGTATCAGAATAGTCGTGTCTAGGAAGAGGACACCGAAGTAACCCATGACATTTTTTTCTAGAGCTCGACAATCCCTGATTCACCTCTGCACCCTCAGGGAGGACCACGGAGCCACCCCTTAAATGCACGCATAAAGCAGAGATAATTCCACTCTGTAATTTTGATGTAGGCTGAGTCAGCTTGTATCAGAGCCAAATGGTAAAATTTCAAGAATTTTCTGAGTCAGTTGACATCAGGTTGATAGCTTGAAATTGGTCATGGGTGGGAGTATTTATACCACCAAAATCGGCAAACACTGCAAATCAGGGCCTGCTAACCCCCTGGAGATCTAACCATTAACATGTACCAGTATGCCAAGGACAAGGCTCTGATAAAAGCTTAAGTGAAAAACAAAAAGAAACAAACAAACAGAAGAACATGAAATGTGACAAGTCACTATATGAAAATTTTTTAAATCTTATGTCTAAAACCCTAGAAGATCTCAAAACCTTATGTCTAAGTCCCCTTCATTTTGAAAATGTTTTTCTTGGCTTCTCTTTCTTCCTAATCTGATCTTTTGCTTCTGAAACTTTAGCAACAACAAGCATCCACTAGAAAATAAAATTGCTAGTACTGGATGCAGGATGTCTTCTTCACTGCCAGAGCATTTTTCTGGTTTGGTGTTTATGTCCCAGGTTTTCTATGACAGCCAGAGGTTAAGGTTGACTGGGCTACCCTACAGTCAAGTGAGTCTGGTGCCTGTCACTTGCTTATGACTCTGATTCTGTAGCATCTGCTTGTCCACGCCCCTCTTAGCCCTTCCAACACCTAGAGGAGGCTACCCTTCCCTGGCCATTTTCCAAAATTTCCCCAGGAGCCTCTTTATGACATTGTCGTCACTAATGGAAGTCATTTTGTGAGGCACAGGGTGAGTGAGCAATAATGCGAGAAGCGGTGACAGCAAAGATGATGTCCCCAGAGAACCTTAATCAGCGGCACACCCAGGACTAGAACCAGGGTTTCTGAGCGAGTGTTCTCGCTGGCAGGCAGGCTTGCTTGCTTTGATGCTGAAGTGCTTGCCATTCGTTCTTCATTAGCTTTCTAGAACATCGGCCAGGTGAAAATTACAGGATTACCCAACAAGCTTAGTCAGGTAAGGGAAACACACATTTATTTGTTCACATCTGAGATTCAGGCTATCAAATAACACACATACGATTATGTGGCCGTCACACTCAAAATGACTGAGCGAGTAGAACAATGAATCTGCAACAAAGTCTGCATGAAGCTTGAACGTCCCTCTGTAGAAACTAGGGTGATGATGCAGAAGGCCGCAGCTGTGGGCAGCCGGTGACTGGCAGCTTCATCACGACAACACGACCGCTCATGCATCACGTCTCCTGCAGAGTTTTTTGATTAAATATCAAATCACCCAGGTGACTTAGCCCCTCTAGAGCCCAGATTTGGTGCCCTGCAACTTATGTCTTTTCTGAAAACTAAAATCGCCTTTGAAAGGGAAGAGATTCAGGGCGTCGGTGAGATTCAGGAAAATACAACGGGACAGCTGATGGAAATGGGGAGAACTGTGTGACGTCCCAAGGTGCTTGCTTTGATGGGGACTGAGACATCATTGTCCTATGTCCAATGGTTCTTGTATCTTGTATCTTCTTCAATAAATGTCTCTATTTTTCATAGTGTGTGGCTGGATACTTTCTGGACAGGCCTCATTGTATATATGGGAATATAATGTCTTTCTCTAGGTTCAGAGAGTCATAGTTTTCCTGAACTGACTCCAAAGTATAGTAAACCAGAAATTTGGAGGGAGACTCCAGCACTGTTTTAACAAGCCCTCTTGGTGATGCAAGCTAAGGCTACAGAGTCATTAAATTTTATCTTTTTATTTCCCTATGCATCATCTGTAATATGTGTATAATGCCTATCTTGCATGGCTTTCATGAGGATTAAACTTGATCAAAATTGTTATTGTTATTATTGATATTAATAATAAAATAAAAAATACATGTAACTGTTTATAGATGTATTTATATATTATATTATATTTATACTTATATATAATGTATAAACTATGTCAAATATACAATAAGTTATATGCTATATTTATATATAGTGGTGTAAAATGAAATATTTTGCATAAAAGAGATATATAAGGGAATCAATATTGAAAGACAGCATAAAATAACCAAATTCTCAATGAAATAAGGCAATATAGTGATTAGTCAAGTGCCTAACCCTTTGGCTACTGCTTCATAAATAGTACCTACTACTATTACTAAATTAATTGATCAATTTTAAATTTAAACAGAATTAGGTGAAGTAAAAGCCTATATTTCAGTTTTAGAACCCTATTTCACAGAACAGAAAGAGCTTGATTTAAGTACTATTCTGCTCAGAGGAAGGATAATGAACACAAATATTTCACTAATACCATTTCCTAAGTAGAAATAATCACATTTCCATTCAATTTTAGGATTCTTTGAATCTATGAATTACTTTTCAATTATTTGTTATAGCCCAATAGAATACCATAAAATAGATCGAGATCTTTTTGCTATGATCAACTTTCCTTTCATCCCAAAATCTAATAAAGAAACTTCTTTCATTCTAAATTCTGGCTAAATTTATTTTGAGCTTTCTAGTCCTGGATAAAAATAAAATGTGACAAGGAAGACTCAAGAATGGCTACGAGATCTACATTAGGTTTCAATTAACAACCTGAACATTTATCTCTTAGAGAGGCAGCATTCTTCGGGTGCCAGTTACTCCTGCGGGCATCCCTCTTTTTTCCTCAGAGAAGAAATAGAATTTTTACTTGCTCAATGATTTGTAGACTCCTGAAAAATTGTAGTGAAAACAGAAGAGAACTCAGCTCAAGTGACCTCAGCTCAAGGAGCAATGAATTTGATTTTGGTTCCCTATTTCTTTCATCTTAGATAACTTGAAGCACAAAATATCTAAGTCAAAGAGACAGTTGGTGCCAACTGGTTTCAGCAGGTCTGAGGATTTAGTGCTCTGCATCTACCAAGCATCCCTCTGTTCCCCGCTCCCAACTCCCCACCCCCACCCCCACCTCTCCACCAGTGCTTCTAATTCAGGTCTGCTAAAACCTCATTTTAAGAAAAATTGGTGCAGGGAAAAAGATAACAGGATTTTGAATCATAAAAATATAGATTCAAGAGTGAGGGTTGGGCAAAATGGCTGAAGGTGGTCAAAGGTACAAAATTCCAGTTATAAATATAAAGTGAATGTGTCCTGAGGATGTAATGTACAGCGTGGTGGCTATAGTTACTAATATTGCATTGTAGATGTGAAATTACCCTGGCTGGTTTGGCTCAGTGGATTGAGCGTCGGTCTGCGAGCTAAGTGTCGCTGGTTTGATCTTCCAATCAGGGCACATCAGAGAAGGAAAACTCTGACTCCAAAAAACCTCCGCTGCCTTGCGGCATACCTCTTCAGGGGAAAGGCTAAGGGAGTAAACCCCGACAGAAAATCCGGAGCCGGAGTCCCTAAGGTGGTTTGACGTTGTAGTCAACACCGGCAACTCCTGCGGCGCACCTGAAGCCAAGCTGTATTGACTCTGTCTTTCCCTTGGACCCTTCAGCTGCGAAGAGAGGGGGGGTCTGCTGCATGGGCAACAGCAGACCCTTCATATCACCCTGCCCAGGCTCTGTAGCTTCAGCTTCACTTGAGAGGACACTCCAGCGTCATCACAAGATGTCGATTCAACACGGGAGGAGACAGATACCGTGTCACTCCCGAGTCGGACTGCACAACCATTCTCGGCGGTGCAGATAGACTCTTAAGAAGCTACACCATCATCTCTCGAGACGGACGGCTGCCGAAGAAGAAGAAGAAGAAGAAGATGTGAAAGGTGTCAAGAGTGTAAATCTCAAAAGTCTCCATCATAAGAAGAAAAATGTAACTATGTGTGGTGATAGATGTTGACTAGACTTATGGTGGTCACCATTTCACAATATAAATACATACATGAAAGCATCATGTTGTACACCTGAAATTAATACAATACTATGTGCCAATCATATTTCAATTAAATAATATGGAATCAAAGTTTAGTCCTATCATTTTCTGGCTGATGCAACTTGGATAACTTGCTTAGTATCTGATGCTCAATTTCCAGGTCTCTGACAGAGAATTCATAATAACGCCTATTTCAGTCATTGTTCTGACAGTTATATGAGGGAATAAATGTCATGTGCCTAGCATACAGCATGAGGTCAATAAACATTTGTCCCCTTCCAGAAGGTACTTAGGAATACATCTTTAAGCCACATGAAGACATGCCAGAAAGATATGTACCCACACTACCTCTGTGTGATTTTTTTCCCCAAATTTATAATAAAAATAGGTCTTCATAATACAACACCACTAATTTTTCCTCTTTTGCTATTTGCACTACTGTCTTGTATTATTGTTTAATTGTTAACGTGTGTTTATGATCCTGTGAGCACAAGTGGGTATTTTCTGTGCAATCGGCTGTTTACAAACTTTTGTAGCTTTGTCAGAAATATCCAACACATTTTCTATTACATCAAAAATGCTCAATAAATACATATTCTATATATGTATGTTGCAATAAATAATGACCAATTGTGAGAGAACTGAGCAACTCTTTTCTCCCTTCCACTCTAAATAAAATCAATTACATCAAATTATCTTACCATATTTCAACTATGGTCTCAGGTGAATTTGGAAAAAAGGAGTCTCCTTAGCTTTTTTGTTTTTGAGAACATTCATAATAATAATGGTAAATAATTTATAATACCTTGAGTTTCATATAGTTCTTAATGACTTAAATTGTCATTTACAAAGTGTATCTTACATTTACCATATGAAGAATTAATTGCCTGAAAATTTGATGAAATCATAATAATAAAATGTTGGGGTGTCAGTTTAGAACAGCCTCAGGGTGATACAAGCACCCTCAGAAACCAAGAAACAAACTCTCTCATGTTTCAAATAAACCAAGTGAAGCAAAAGAAAATACATTTTTTAAACTGCAGTTGTGCTGCCTTTTTTGTGTATTATAATAAAAAGGAGAACGTATCACAAATTATCAGTGGCAGCCACTTATTCTGATGCTCAGCAATCTGGGTTGTGTATGTGTCCCATGATTGTTATGCTACATCGTTAGCAAAGAAATATCCCAAAGCTCTCCAGCCGTTTCTATTCAGACCTCTGAGGTTGTTCTGCCTGCCTGGGTCAGAAGTTGATATATATAAACAGTCTTTCTGTGCTTGAACTTGAAAGAAAAACCAGTCATCTGTACATGATCTGTGTTAGAGCAAAATGTAATTTTTCCCTCTGACAATGTGTTTATGGTTGTTAAGTTATCTTGATTGCCAAAGAAATCTGTTTGGGTGGCAGGCTTTTCTGACTTGAAATGTCAAATACCTCACCCCCACCCCCACCCACATATTCAGCCATCCTTTCAACTAATTCACAAATTGACTTGACTCTCCGCTAGGTTAAAAAAAAAAAAATTTCCTGAAAATTAAAAGTCTGGCACAATACTGCACTAAAAGTCCATTTATCTTGTCTATTTTTATAAAGCTTCACTGCAGCATCTGGCAAAATGCCCACTTCCAGTAACAAAGGTCCCCGAGGACATTTAGCAAGATACTTTTTTCCCAAGACCCTGAAAATGATCCTGAGCTTCCTAAGCATGATTTAAAAGCTTATGATTAGGATTTGTTACGTTACCTCACATATTATTTTTTAAAAGTCAGAAGTGAGTGAAAATACTGTGGGGTGCAGTGATAAGCATGATGGCATGTCTTTGAGCTCCACCCCTTCATTGACTGAATCAGTGAGGGGCTCACTGAAAGCTTGGGGTTTCTCAGTCATTATGAAAGATACTGGCTAAAGATTAGCTAGATGGGGCAGGACCATGATTCACTCTTGTTTAATCAACTACAACCTGTGTTAAGCTCGATCCTCGTCTCAATATAAACCAGACTAAGCTTTCCACTTTCCTGCAGGAAACTCTGATGGCACTTGTTTATTCGGCTCCCCTGGTCTTGAGTAAATCCTTTCCTTTGCTTCCCTCCTCCCCCCACCAATCAGTTGTGGGGAAAGTTCCAGCACTTCCAATCTAAGACTGATTGGGCTTTCCTGTTGATGTCAAGTTGACGCATTCCATTGAGAAAGCAACCTCAAGACTGTTGACTTTTCTTGTGGCACTGACTTAACCGAGTGATTACACCAAGTGTACCCCTCTTTCGTTCAAGGAAAGAGAAATAGTCTGTGAAGAATTGTTTGCTTGGAATGTTTTTTTGAGGAACAGAACACTTGTGTCAAAGAGACGGCAGGCATGCTTCAACTGATTTGATGTGAGGTTTCCCCTTTTTTTGACCAGGGTTTCACTTACCAGATCCTTCCTTTAGCTTGAAATATGCTAACACAAAGCCACTTTGTCAGTTCTGTGATGTTTGAACCAATAGTCATTTTCCCTCGATGATTTACCCTCGATGTATTCCCCATAAACCTCAATGTAATTTCATCAGTGGGTTCCTGACATTAAAATTATTGATACCAAATTCCCATATGATTATAGAATTAGGTTGTTTTTTTCTTTCTTTTATTGCATTTGGAATATTGAAAGGTTTTTTTTTTTTTAATTTTTATTAAGTTAAGTGGTTTAGAAGAGTTTGAAAGTCTTCTGAGACATGGCCAAAGATACAGTTCCATCTGTTTTGTTTTTCTTATTCATGACTTCGATGATTTTATTTTAAACAGTGTATGAATTTCACTTTAATTCTTCATGTGAGTCAGAGCACATCGCCTGTCACGTGTGGATAGTTAACCATAGCACTTTGTGAGAAGATGTAGGCAGAAAGTGAAAACAGCTTTTTAAAACAAGTCAGCTAAAAGTGAAAGTTGAATGCCCATGGAGCTCTTTGTTGCATGTCCATTCGTCCATTCCATACTGAGCAAAAATGTTAAGAACAACCTGTTGGTACTTAAAACCTATTGGAAGTTGTTCTCATCCATTTAGTAGACGTTGAGTTCTTTCTTCTGGACACACGTCGAATGTCCCCATGACTGCATCTTGTGTCTCGTGTGAGTTTTGTGGTGGGGATGGGAGCCAGGGATGCTACTGCCATGTAAGTGGAGGCTTCCTCTGGGTACCCTTTCTGGTCTCCCCTCATTAGAATTGAGTTCTATCAATGCAGAAGTTTCCATCTCTTCTTTTGGTCTCCCCAATTCACCATTTTCTCAAATTGGGCTACTCTTACACCGTCCTCAGCCCTAGCCACAGAGAGAGCAGGTGGGGTGAACAGTATCGACAGGGTATTTCTTCCTAAAACATCAGTTTCTTTTGATGGTAACAAATTTAGAATGCATTCCACATAAAAGCAAGCATAAAAACACCACAGAGTATTATATACAATTCCCCAGGTTACATCAACATGGGCTTTTAGGAAGTCTCTCTGGCTGTAGGCATCCTGGATGGGCTCTGTGTTCAGAACACTCTTTCTTAGATGGCTAAGTGAAGTTCTTCTGAGTGCTCTACACCTTCTTTCAGGAACAGCAGCTGCTATTCTATCTTTTTTTTTTTTTTTTTGGACATTCAACTCTCAAGTACTGATAGGAGTAAGGTTGAAATCCCCAAGATACTATTATCGTCGGCAGCCGTCCGTCTCGAGAGACGATGGCGTAGCTTCCTGAGAGTCTATCTGCACCGCCGAGAATGGCTGTGCAGTCCGATTCGGGAGTGACAATCCCTGCCGCACTTGGTACAGGTGAAGGCAGATGGCCGTTGTTGCTGCTGCTGACGCTGCTTCCGCCTCGATCTTTTCTGGACCGCCTCCTCGTTGCGCGCAGCCTCCGCGCGTGACGTACCTTGCCTGACCGCGAGCCTCCAGGCTAGGCGGTCGTCTGCTTGAACTTCCCATGTGTTGAGATTGATGGAGCACTGTGTCATGTCCTTTTTGCAGATGTCTTTGAACCGCAGTTTTGGGCGCCCTGTCATCCTCTTGCCTTCTGCTAGCTCGCCGTAGAGGAGGTCTTTGGGAATACGGCCTGCATCCATTCTTTTGACATGGCCGAGCCACCTGAGGCGTCTCTCGCTAAGAACTGCATGCAAACTGCTCATATTGGCTCGCTTCAGCACCTCGGTGTTGGGGACCTTATCCTGCCAGGCGACATGCAGGACGCGTCGCAGGCACCTCATGTGGAAGCTGTTGAGTTTCCTTTCGTGCCTTGCGTAGGTGGTCCACGTCTCGCTGCCATAGAGGAGAGTGCTGAGTACGCAGGCTTGGTAGATACTATTATACATACCTGAATTGCATATTAGGATATTCTGGTTGTAACCCCCAGAACTTTCTAGCCCTTAGGTTTCCTCGTGCATTCCTTAAGCCCCCATCCCAATAAAGAGTGATCTGTGGAACAGTTGCAAACCATTGTGGGTTCAAGTTCACACAAGATATATCTCTCCAGGTTATAATATTTACTCAATACTTATCTTCTATAATGCAAATTAAGCATTCCAAGAATAACTTGGGATACATTTTTTGATGTAGTACCCCGTAAGGTTGCCCCTGGCTGGTTTGGCTCAGTGGATTGAGCGTCGGCCTGCGAGCTAAGTGTCGCTGGTTCGATCTTCCAGTCAGGGCACATCAGAGAAGGAAAACTCTGACTCCAAAAAACCTCCGCTGCCTTGCGGCATACCTCTTCAGGGGAAAGGCTAAGGGAGTAAACCCCGACAGAAAATCCGGAGCTGGAGTCCCTAAGGCGGTTTGACGTTGTAGTCAACACCGGCAACTCCTGCGGCGCACCTGAAGCCAAGCTGTATTGACTCCGTCTTTCCCTTGGACCCTTCAGCTGCGAAGAGAGGGGGGGTCTGCTGCATGGGCAACAGCAGACCCTCCATATCACCCTGCCCAGGCTCTGTAGCTTCAGCTTCACTGGAGAGGACACTCCAGAGTCATCGCAAGATGTCGATTCAACACGGGAGGAGACAGATACCGTGTCACTCCCGAGTCGGACTGCACAGCCATTCTCTGGCGGTGCAGATAGACTCTTAAGAAGCTACACCATCGTCTCTTGAGACGGACGGCTGCCGACGACCCCGTAAGGTTAACTTAAGCTCAAACATTTTGGAAAAAAAATCTATCTTCAGGTTCTCAAGTGTTCAATACATCATGACTAAACATTACAATATATATTTCAAGATTGTTCCTGTCCATTCTCTTTCGATGTAATTGTTCTTTTTCTATTTCAGCTTCCAAAGGGAGATGCTCGTGGGATTCAAAAACTCATCAGCTCTTACAGGCCAGGCAAGATGCCCAAATGAATATGGCTGCTGCTAAGATATTAGGTGTTAAGCTAGTAATGTTTCAATCAACTGTCATATCTCTCTAGTTACATAAACTCTCTGCAGGCCAAACAAAACACCCACAATAACCAAATTCACCCTGTAGGTCTTCTGCATAAACCACCTAGGATGCCTTTTTCTTCCTTTCTGAGGTGGCTTTCTGTTCTTTTCATGCTCTTTTCAAAGCCCACTGCCTCCACGCAGAGCTCCCTGACTACTTAAACCAGTACCTGGCACAGCTTCCAATGCAAGCTCCCACGCATGACTGTGTAACCGGCAGGAGTATCCACTTACCTAACAGAAGACACAACGGATCAAGACAAGCCATGTAAGGCATCTGCTTGATTATGCTTTACCTGGCTTATACTCCCTGACTCCTAAATCATTATTGTCATCATTGGGTAGAGTCCTTGGAGTTAAAGTATGCTCTCTAACAATTGTTGTAGATTTTTTTCACTGCAGGTCATAAAGATAATAATAGGCATCATTGAAAATGAGAACTTACACTATGACCTTGAATTGCGATCAGTTTACTGACTAGTTTCCAGAAGCATAGTCGTTGGTATCTATTAAACAAATTACAAATGAGAAGCAGATACCTATGTCTTGCTTCTCTTCCCCGCCGAGTTACTGGGGCCTTTAGTGAGAATAGTTAAAAGAAATTATATGCTTTTAGTCCTACTTACACTCTCTTCTCTTTCATGGCCCTTTGATATTTTTGTGCCCTACACTACCTGCCTTGAGATGCCCTAATTACAGATTTTAAAACACATGTGGATAATTTTTGTCTCTTTGTCAATCAAATATTTAAAGTTTACATCTAACTAACATCGAACCATGGAAGGGTGGACAAAAACCTATAAACCAGGCAGGTGCCATACCACAGGCATAAGGCTAGGTGTGCAGAACCCTGGCTGGCCTCACGTGACCTAGAGCTGCTCTGAAGTGCACGCACTGCCCATCCATACATCCCAGCCCTGCACCTTGGCTTTTGCTTGAACGGTTTCACAGTTGCTTTTGAACTTCATGTATGTTTTTCTTCAGTGTGTTTTATTTTTATTTGTAACACTTTATTGAGCTCACATTACAACACAATGCCTTGAGGGAATTTAGGATTCAGTGAAGAAAATAGACTTGCTCACTAACAACACGTGGAAGGAAAGTTCTGTCAGGGCAAAAGGGTGAGTGGGGCTGAACGGAAAGGACGTCAGTGTTAAAGTACTGAAGGGAGCCAGTGCACCGCGCTACATGTCACATTTAATTTCTGGCCCATGGTGTGACTCTTGATCGGGGACCTCATTCTGGGTGTCTGTCCAGTCCCATAATTAGATGGGAAGCTCCTTAGTGGCAGAGACCAAGGCTCCTTCCTCTTTAGTTGCTGTCTCCAGGCTCCAGCAGAATGCTCAGCATATGGAGGGATTCCTCAGCCTGCAGCCACTCCCCACACCTAAAATATCCATGGAAAGTTTGTATCTCTCTTGCATATCTTCAGTTATGTTTCTGTGACACCTTTTATTCAAAAGCACATCATTATACACACCTAGAAAGTTAGCCTATCATTTTGCCCTTAAAATAGGAAAAAGTAAAATTTTCCCTTCCAAAGTTAAATCAGTTATCTTGAGAAATATATGGTAATTATTTTGCATCTTTACTATGCCAATTTTTTAAATATTCCCTTCCTTATAGTTTGAATTTTCAACATATTCTGATGCCTTCAAATACCATAAACAATATCACATCTCATTAAGAAGATGGAAGCCTTTTGCCAACACAGCATTTTCATCTGTTCCCAACATGAGTAGATCATGTACACCACTGTCATGTCGAAGTCATTCAAAATAATAAATTAATTGAATTACTGCTTTGTGGTGAGTGAAGAACAGCAGAAGCTTCAATGCCATGGTTTCTCCTTTCATGTGAGTGCTTAAATTCCCTGAGCACAGAAAGGAATTCCCTATAAACTAGACAAATGATCCATTTCTGTGTGATAGATCTATTTTTATTTTACATACAGGTAGACATTGGTGTACCTGTTCTTTTTACCCTAAAGCAGAGACATTAATGAACAAGATGAAGTTATAACTCTCAAAATGCAGTGATTTTTTTACATGACTGTCAGAAAGTATGCCAAGTCCAGGAACCGAACAGAAGGAAAATAAAGAGAGAAAAGTGGCATAGATATATTCCAGAAAGCTCTTTTCAAAACTCTGATTTCTTTATTTTGTTCCCCCAAATCTTCTTCCCTAGCCTCTATGAATTTTGCCTTAGGATGTTAAAAAATTACTAATAATTCTTTTCTTCTGTAAATGAAAAGTTAAAAGCTCTCCTGCATTTTGAAATTAGGTTACAACTGAGATCTGCATTGTAATTTCATCAGGATCTGACACTTGGGAAAAAAAAATATTGCTTAAGTCATCAGAACATGAAATAGTAAACACTTTGAGAAGAAAACCAGTATGGCCCTGACAAGAAAATGTCTAGTCTGGCCAGTCTGATATCCCTGTGGGAGTTCTGGTTGACCAAAGGAAGCCAGAGATACAATCAATCTTAAGTTTTAGCAGGGTCTTTGATTCTGCCTCACACAACGTGCACATCAGTTAAGTGGAAAAACAAGGTCTGAACTACTCAGTTATGAGGTGAGTAGAAAACCAGCTGGAAAGTCGAATCCAGAGAGAGGTTATCATTGGATCAGTGTCAACCTCGGGACACACAACAAATGGTGCGGTGGTTCCTCCAGGGTCAGCTCTGAGCCCCTGGTCATTTAACATTTCTATCAGTGACCTAAAGGATTCAACAGAGAGAAGGTGCTGATTAAACTCTGAAGAGTAAAAGGCGAAGGACAGATTCCTAGAATAGGTGAAATAAAATCCAAAGGAATGGAGTGAATTTTCAAAAAAACCAGCTACGACTGAAGTAATATTTAATGGGGATGACTGTGGAATATTCAACAACAAATAATGTCTTAGAAAGGTAGGAAAAAATTGGATATATGTGGTAAAATAATTATTTAGAATTTTGGTCACGGATTTTTATTCTTTGGTTTTGGTCAAAGTGTTTTTCCTCTCATTCTTCCCCCATTAAAAAAAAATTTGTTTAGTGATTCTATCTTAAATCTCTGGGAAAGGAAGCAAAAGAGTGTGAGGAGACATATCAGATTGTTTTTTACTTTTTAATTTTATATTGTTAAATATTTAAAAACAAGAAGTCTCATCTAATAGTATGAGGATTAGTCTTACTCCCAAATCCTGATATGCACATGCACAATATTCATGGAACATTTGTTTGCTGAGCTCTGCTCCCACTTGCACACACACACACACACACACACACACACACACACACACACCAGCTGAACTTAGCATACAAAGTCCTCTAACCGAGAGGTTGCTCCTCAAGGACACCATGACAAATTGTCCCTTCCCCTAGCTATAGGGAGGGAATGAAGCAAGGAAAAAATACTTCTGATGTAGTTTTTTAGAAACAAGTACAACATAGAATAAAGCCTAAAAGATTTAACCTTAAAATACAGGAAACATGCTGACAAAGGAGTATAATTATCTGTTCTTTAAACCACTAAGAACATGGGTATGAGAGGGGAAATAGGCCTCAACTATGAAATAAAAGGGTAAAGTCAGGTATAAATAACAACCTCCAACATGTGTGCATATACACATTCTAAGATGAGGCAAGTAAGGCAATTGCTCTGGGCACAAAATTGAAGGGAATGCCAAAATATCAGTAATAAAGATAAACAGTATTTTAATGCAATCATCTTTAAAAAATTGAAATTAATGTCAAAATCCTATGATTAAATATCAAAAATTTTAATAAAGGAAGGGTCAACATTACTGACTTTTCTGCCTCAATCTGTATTATGAATAGAGACCAATATGGTCGATTCAACTGCTTAATTTGCTACCTATAAGAGTTTGAGAAATCTGTCTTTGGAAGACCTCAAAAACATATGAATTTTCATCCCAATATTTGGATATCCTGAGTACTCTTCTAAGAGGAAGATTCCTTAAAGCAAAGGTACATTATCAGTTTCCTGCACAGACTTTGAGTTTAACTTTTTCTTACAGATATTTAACTAAATGCTTTCTTTGTTGATTAAAATACTGTATTCCTAATGAACGAATGAGAAGTCATGGGTCATCGTATGTTCTCTTCATTTGCTGTTGAACTCAAAGAAAAGAGAAAATGCAAGCTCTATTCCAAAATTACCGTTTATACCCAAGTCTTCTGTTTTCTTTTTTATTTTATGTTAACTTTTTTTGGGGGGGGGATTATTTAATCTTATAGGTGTCAATTTCTTTACAGTATTGCCAGGAAGGACAGGTGAATTTCTTTACAGTTTCCTGTTTCATTATTTCTTTAACACTATAAAGAAATATTTCTCAGGAATCACTCTTGTCAAAAGCAGTAAAATATGATCTCAGATGAATATGAAAATCAGGTCCTCCATAAAATGTAATACTATGCTGTAAGTATCTGTCTCTTAGAACTCTGATAATTCATAAAACATCAAATGATCTGCTTTAAATGTGGAATCTCAAGTGATTCCAGCATGTAAACTTGCTTAACTGCCATAAATTGAAGGATTTTAATGGGATTTTTACAAGTGTTAATAAATCTCTCTCTCTCTCTCTCTCTCTCTCTCTCTCCCTCTCTCTCTCTCTCTCTCTCAATTTAGGCATTAGTCTTTACATTAAGCATGTTTTTCTCATGATAAGAACCATTTATGCTTTCTTGATCCCAACATTCTTTACCAGTGGAATAATTAGATATTGTGTTTCTTTCATCTCTCTCTTTTTTCTAAATTAAATAACCCCAGGCAATAAAAACACAGTGTTTTGGGTGACAAAAATGTGAAAATATTTAGATACATTTCAGTGCAATTGAAAGTAAATGCGTTCTTGAATATGCTTTACAGACCTTTCTTTTTTCCCACGATTTTGTTAAACGTTCTGTGAGGCACCATTGGCTCATAACATTATATAAATTTCAGGTGTACATCATAATTTAAATCTGTACACACTATGGTGTGATCCCCACCAAAAGTTTAGTTTCTATTTCACAGAATTTTTATAAGTATAGAAGATATTCTATTGTAAGGAGCAAAAATATATTGAATACACAGTTAGGAGGAAACAGCTAAAGCATAGTTTTCCCATTATAAAAATTTATTTATATGTCCATGTACACATTTACACTAGAAAGTTTTGCACAAATAAGTATCTGTGTTTGTGCCTAGATGCTGCTGAAATAGAGAAGCTTGGAAAGGGTACAATTAATTATGGAGACATTTTGCTTACTTATGATGTCAAATCAAATCATTCAGGCACAGGGGTTTTATTTATTTGAGTTCTGCAGGGTGAGTGTGCTAAATCATCAGGACTGACCAGGAGAACCACTTAGATTCTCAGGATAATATACAACCATCATTTCTCATGGACGGATGAAATAAAATCTAAACTCAAGTCTGAATGCATTATCACTTCCTGAATTCTGATTTAGACAGAATACAAGACATATTGATTCAGATAGGTAGTGGGCTGAAGGGATGACCAGGCAAAGTGTCTATAATTCTCATTCTAATTCTATCATCTGAGTTTCAAGTTCAAAAGAATTGAATTGAAACTCTTCCTTCCTCTTGTGGTCTAGAAAATTACCTTCCCCCTTCCCCATTCTTAGAAGAAATCCTAGGTGACAATGAAGTACATATCTCTATTTGTAGTAACATAAAATCCAAAAGCTTTATAGAACAAGGGGAAAAAAATTACTCAAGTACAGAGTAAAAAGAGGGGATGCAAATGAGATCATAATTATTGAATGATGTGATATTCTACCATTGATTTTAATACTCTCTAGGGTTGTATTAATGGTGGTCGAGTTTCTAGATAAGGGAGGCGATGGTCCTTATCTATGTTGCTAGTCTCCATCCACTTCTGAAAAATTTGCTTCATTCAGTCTACAGTGATTAAGGATCTAGGAGAGCAATTTGCAACCATGTCATAAGACTGGGTGTTAAGGCTGGAGAAGAGACATGTCCATGGGGTTTAAATTCTTATAAGACTATCATGGAAAAGAGAGAATAGATCTGTTTTTTGTGACTCCAAGACTGGTCAGTTGAATTATGCCACTATATTAACTTTCAAGTCCCTTCTATTCCTGAAACTGTTTTTGAGATTTGCTGACTTTAGCAGATCAGATCCATTGCCTTCAAATCAGGTAATAATTAAGTCTCTCCAGGTACATGAGAATCTTTTTTACTTTAAGAGGTCACCATAAAACAACATTTACTGATATACAATGCTTATTTATATAAAAGTCTACAGTCTTTGCTGAATTGGAGAAAAACTATGGGCTCCTCTTCAGGGAAAATCAGAATAAAATGACATCCAGTATTTAAACTTTAGTAGGAGATTCCACTTAGAAAAAATGCTCATAAATAGAGAGAGCTAAGAATTTTATTTTAGTGTAAGAAAAAATAAAGAGAAATAATTTTAAGAAAGGCTTTTTCAATAGCCTTAAGAAACTAGACTCTCTAAAGAGAAAATTATGAGAAAGAAGGAGGTAAAGAAAGATAATCGTTGTGGAAACTATATTTACTGCACAAGTGTAATGCTTTCATACACATAAAATTAAACACATAGGAAACCCTAGTTTGCTAAACAAAAGAAGCTAAACAAATAAATAAACATTCTGAAAGAGCATGAGAAATTCAAAACTTTGCAATGTACTTATTAAAAACATATATATATATATATATATATATATATATATATAACTTTAAAAAACAGAAATGGAGCACATATTAAAATATAGTGAAAATAGAATTGATATAGAGGAAAGTCTGTCTCTTCTTTGAGAATGGAAGCCTTTAAAGAGTGACATCAACATTTCCTAAGACCAATAACAAAAAATTGCAATAAAATGACTATGAAATTAACAAGATAGAAAGCATTATTAGCACCCAGGATAAGGTTATACATGAAATGGTAAGCCAAGGCATTAAGTTATAGTAAAAAGGCATCTCCCAAAACAATGATTCTCACCTTCAATGGCCTCAACATTTTTCGAGAGATAGTTATTCACATATTTCTTAAGAGTGCATGCAGAATTGCTGGATAAACAATATGTTATATAAGTACATGATTATGCACTATTTGAATGTGTTATATATATCATATAAGTATATATAGTTACATAGATATTTATATGTATTATAAATATATGTATGCATCATAATGTAAAACTGTATTATACATACATGTATACATAATTCTTTAAAAAATTGTACACATGTTATTATAATTACACAACATACATTTATTTAAAAGCACTACTGAATTTAAAGTAGCTTTTTGGCATGTATTTTATGATTTCATCAATAATAATATCTGAGTACTATTACATTGGTGACTCTTTAAATTTTTTTTAGAAAAACTCAGTGTACTCAAAAAAATTGAAAAACACACTCTGAAGTTTTCTCTCCTTCCTATAGATGGCAAGTCTAAGCCCTTTAATACATACTAGAAACCAAGTTCTTACTCCAAAAAATGTTATAATTTCTCATTATTTACTTTAATAAAATTTTGTCCCTCTTGCTTCCATTCCCTGACTTCTCCAGCTATAGCAAAGGCACATGTAATTGGAATCATTTTATTGTTTGGGAAGACAGATTCAAACCCAATCTTACCTTGAATTTTAAAAGTTATTTGCCAATGGCAAGTAGACCGTACCGGTGAGGGAAATTTATACTTTAATCTATGAAGACATTTTAGAGTCCTCTTTGTTCCTTAGCTAGATACGTGTGAACTTTCCATGTAATGAATTATGATTAGAGAGGGTTTGTATTCTTGGTTTATATCCTATTCTACCCATGTCTTAGACCAAATAATTGATATATGTTTACTGAGGATTTAATAATTAGGGTTCATTGCGAGTTGAAGTCAACCACAAAAGATTGGAAGTGAATAATGTTCCCCCAAAGTAACCTTAAGACCTTTTAATATAATGCTTTATTTTACTCATTTAATCCTTGAGCTATGTGAAATATAAAAATATTTTAGAAAATATCTTTTCTAAAAATAACTTACTTTTTTATAAAATCATGAATTTTCCTGAAAATATTTTTTTTCTAAAACTAAAATATCTTTATTACTTAACTAGAGCCTTTTCAGTTCATACAAAACATTCAGTTTTTCCTGCCCCTAATTTTTAAAGTGTGGGACATTGTTACATATATAGAATTAAATGAGAGATTTGGCTCACACCCACTGAGCTGTATTCCAGTCATCTCTGTTGATAAAAATTCTTTTCTCCTACATAAAAGTACTGTATACCTGGTTGAAAAAAAATATATCATAGAAAATCAATGTATTTTATTTTAAATATGATGTATAATGCATTTCTCCAAATGCTTAATGTCCATTAAAATTCCCCTACCTGTATAGTGTTACACATAGAGAATGACTTTGGAAAAGTAAATCCTTTTGAAACTAATATGTGTAACTAAATCATATGGTTCGTTGAAAGGTCACATAGTCCAACTTATTTTATGTTGACTGAACATAAGTTGGCAAAGCACAGGATTTTAAAAAATAGATGCATGGTCTATTTTAAAATAATTGGTAGTATAGTAACCTGTGCCACATGTTTATTACATAAATCTGGATATATAGTAGGATAAATTATGTCCTCTGTAAAATAAGTCCATAGAGTAAACATAACCCAGCATAGAGGTGACAATTTTGCCTCACAGTTTAAAGGTTATTTACAAAGACATTATATTTTAATTGCTAAGTTTAAAATGTGGATTTCAGACCTTTACTTTTGAATATAATCTGTTGATGTAGAAGGAGTTTTCTGCTGTAAAAGCTGAACTTTTGAAGGCATTACACCGAATTCAGCTCTTACCTCCACCAATAATACAAATGTAATAATATGCAATATATCCATATTCCATTTGCCTCTTTAAAGATATATCACGCTAGTAGGTTTATTTGAAAAGTAAAATGTATTAAAGCAATGTCACATTTAAAATAATGTCAAAAAATTGAAAGTCAAAGAACATTAATTTTGTTTCTAAGTTTCACTTTTTTCCAAGCATATGTAGCTGGAAAAAGGGTTCCATAGAATCAGAAGATGTGTTTCTGAAACCCGGCAACTGGAATGTATCTGGAGACCTGTTTTGTTCAAAGATTAAATGTAGAGAACAATACCTATCTTATGGATAATAAAAAACAAATGATATATACATGAAAATGCTCTGCAAAATATGCTTAAAAGTGTTCACCATTTGATAATTGCCTTTCCTTCCACTGTCTGGAAGAATGATCATGAGAAAGTCATTTAACTTCAAGGAATCTCAGTTTTCTTATGTGAAAGATAAAGCAATTGGACTCTGTGATGTTTAATATTCTATAAGTCTTATGGAAAATAATCTTTTCCAAACACAAAGATATGAATATGCACAAAAGTTCTGTATAGACAATTAAAAGAGTATCTGTTATATTTTTTTAAACATCAGAAGATGGTGACCTTCTAATCTTTGTTCATCTGGAATCCTATTTATCTTCACCCTTTTAAGATTAATTTACAATCAAGACCAGATGGCCCAAGGCCACCCATTTCCATATGCAGAGCTGACAATTTAATTACTAAATCTTCAACAAAATATCTTGGTTGGGTTTGCAAACACTTGTAAAAAAAATGAAATATAAAGAACATATAAAAATGTATATGTGAATTTAAGATATACTTGTAAAAAGTGAGCATTTATATTTAAATATCAACAGATAATGTCAGCTAAAGGACACTATATAACAAGATGGTGTATGAAATAATGACAATGCATTAGGCTTATCCTAGCTTTGACATTTAATACCTTTGACCTTGATCAAGTGACTTGACTTCTTGGGGTCTTCATTTCCTCATTTCTAAAATGGTGATCTTGAATTAAATGAACTCCAGGGTGTCATCCAGTTCTGAATGTTGCATTGTTTATAAACATGAATGTGCAGATCATATAATCATACTCAAATATAGAGAAACCTGCTCTGGAATGTTCAGTTAAGAGTCTTTATAGTCTATCCAGCTGTATGAAGTCCCAGGGGATATAATATCTACTTTCAATGAACTTGAACTTTGTAGTTGCGTTCAGGCCATGGGTGCTGATCTGGAGGTTAGTAAGCTAAATTTTCAGTACCCGATGCCTGGTCTCTCCCTGCCAGACTTAATAATGATAAGAAATTACCTTTTCTTTTGTCTTTTCCTGGTCTTCCAAACATCTGAAATATAAAATTCCTGGTTTGCATTGGAAAACACTACTAGAGAAGACAAAGAATGAATGTGGGTTAACATTGGTGAGATCTTCATTTTTATGCTCCTTCTATGTTATAGTTAAGTAAGTTTCATATTCAGTATCTCTTCAACCTAATATTCATCCCTATTTCTAACTTTCCATCTCCCTAATTCTCCTCATTTTTATATTTTTACTTGATTGAAACTAAATTTACAGATCTAGTAATTCTCAAACATACCCCCGGTTTTTCCTACAAATATTTAATTATTCATTCAATGCATCTATTTACTTATGTACTACCCCTCTGTTCCCTGGCTGGTTTGGCTCAGTGGATTGAGCGTCGGCCTGCGAGCTAAGTGTCGCTGGTTCGATCTTCCAGTCAGGGCACATCAGAGAAGGAAAACTCTGACTCCAAAAAACCTCCGCTGCCTTGCGGCATACCTCTTAGGGGAAAGGCTAAGGGAGTAAACCCCGACAGAAAATCCGGAGCCGGAGTCCCTAAGGCGGTTTGACGTTGTAGTCAACACCGGCAACTCCTGCGGCGCACCTGAAGCCAAGCTGTATTGACTCCGTCTTTCCCTTGGACCCTTCAGCTGCGAAGAGAGGGGGGGTCTGCTGCATGGGCAACAGCAGACCCTCCATATCACCCTGCCCAGGCTCTGTAGCTTCAGCTTCACTGGAGAGGACACTCCAGCGTCATCGCAAGATGTCGATTCAACACGGGAGGAGACAGATACCGTGTCACTCCCGAGTCGGACTGCACAGCCATTCTCAGGGGTGCAGATAGACTCTTAAGAAGCTACACCATCGTCTCTCGAGACGGACGGCTGCTGACGACGACGACCCCTCTGTTGTGTTTATACTTTCCTTTCATTCTTCTTCTTTTAATCTCTGGTCAGGATGCTTATGGGAGACAATTAATTAATGTTGTTCTTCCACATATTTTTCCCACTTTTTTATGGTTGTTCTATTATAGTTGTCCCATTTTTCCCCAATTGCTCCCTACCCCTCTCCCACAGTCAGTCCCCACCCTGTTGTCCACGCCCATGGGTCATTTATATTAGTTCCTTGTCTAGACCCTTCCCTTTCTTTCCCCCTTTTCCCCCTCTCCCCATCTCCTCTTGTCACTGTCACTCTGTTTCTTGTTTCCATGCCTCTGGTTCTGTTTTGCTAATTTGTTTTGTTCGCTGGGTTCCTGTATTAGGTGAGATCACATGGTATTTTTCTTCTGCCTCCTAGTTTATTTCACTTAATGTAATACTCTCCAGTTCTACGCATGTTGGCAAAAAAGGTAAGAGCTCCTTCTTTCTTTCTGCTGCATAGTACTCCATTGTGTAAATGTACCACAGTTTTTTGATCCACTCATTCACAGATGGGCACACAGGCTGTTTCCAGTGCTTGGGTATTGTAACTAGTGCTGCTGTAAACATCAGGGTGCATAGCTTCTTCTGAATTGGTGTTTCAAGATTCTTCGGGTATAATCCTAGCAATGGAATCTCTGGATCAAAAGGCAGTTCCATTTTTAGTTTTCTGAGGAAATTCCATACACTTTTCCATAGTGGCTGTACCAGTCTGCATTCCCACCAACAATGCACTAGGGTTCCCGATTCTCCACATCCTCACCAGCACTTGTTTTTTGATTTGTTGATGATGGCCATTCTGACTAGTATGAGGTGGTATCTCATTGTGGTTTTTATTTGCATCTCTCTGATGGCTAGTGATGTTGAGCATTCTTTAATATGTCTATGGACCCTCTGTATGTCCTCCTGGGATTAAAGATACTTGTTAAAGTATTTGTTTTTAAAATCGTTAGTGTTTGAAATTTTTTTTTCTCTCATTTTATTGATATTTTGGTTGGGTATAGAATTCTAGTTGAATATCACTAAGAGCATTAAGTTTATGTTGTGTTTCTAGCTTTTAATGTTGCTTTTACTAAGAGTCAACTCTATGATTATCTTCAATCTTTTCTATATACTCTTTCTTGTCCGCCCCCTAACTACAAGTCTTAAGAGTCTCACCTTTGGTGTTCCAAAGGCACACAGTGATGTATTTTGTTACAGTGGTTTGGTTTGTTTGTTTGTTTTGTCGTTGTTTTTCTGTTTATTGACCTGGGCTCTCAGTGGGCCCTTTCAATCCAGAGATATAATTTTCCCTTTGGGGAATTATCTTGTATTATTTTTTAAATAATTTCTCCCTAATCACTTCCAGTTAATTTATTTGTGCAAAATGTAGCCTTACTTGGATACTGGACCCCTAAATAACAATTCTATTTTTTCAATCTTTTCGGTTTTTCTTCACTTGGAGAGTTTTTTTTTTTTTTTTTTTTACTTTCTTAGAAAGTTATTTTTGTCCTCTAATTTTCTGCCAATGTATTTTTGTTCTGTGTGATCATTTTTTAATTTGTAAGAGGTACTTCTTGATATGTTCATTTGTGACAGAACCATTTACTTATTTCATTAATGCAATATCTTCTCTTAACTCTCTGGAAATAGTAAGTATGATTGGGGTTGCTTGTCATTAGAAATCTCCTTTCAGTTCTTACATTGAGTCTGATTCTTCTAAGGACCTATTTTCTCTTCTGATCTCTGCCTTTTGTTTTAGAGATTTCTGTCAAGTGGCTGTCGGGACACTAAATGCTGAGTACGAACTCTGAGAACAGAAAGGGTTTCCAAGTATAAGGGGTTTTGGCTGTTTCATTAGGAAATTCCCCAAATGTTAGTACCAAGTGACTTTTTCCTCTACAGCTACTGCAGTTTTTTTCAGAGCCATATGCCTTTTTTCTTGAGACTAAATGGAAGAAAGAGGTTATAGATCTCACCATTTGGTGTGCTTTCCAGAAGATTGTTCTATGAGACTGTAAATCAAAGCAATTCTGTGTATGGTCAAGTGTGGGAGATTTAGTATTCTAGGTAACACTCCCTTGAAAAATCACTGTGACACTAAGCTATGAAAGGCTGACGACTGTCATTTAGTTTAGTGTATTCAAAAATTATTTGACCGAAGTCCATTTTATCTTTTATTCTTCTCCTCTTTCTTTTTGAAGAGGAAGAAAAGAGGGATCTATGAGATTGACTGTACACCTTGCATTTATTATACCTGATATATCAAAAATAATCATTTCAGTGTACAATCAATTTAAAATATTTATGAGATAGGTTTTTGAACTAAGAATATTTGAGATTTATAGCATTTCTTAATTTGTACCAGCCATATTTTAAGTGTTCAATAGCTGCATGTAGGTAATGGTTACTATATTGCACAACAAACACTTAAATCAAAGATTTGACCTGGTGGCTTAATATATATTGTTTACTTGGAAGGACTAATTTTGCTTTCTTTTATAGATTAAAATTTTAAAGTAGGAACTTCACATGAACAATTTTAGATTTCTAGACAATTTAGAAAATTGGGAGGTTTTGGCAGTATTTGTCTGTGTACCCATTGGGTAAGCCGAGATCAATCTGGCTGATTCCGCTCAGTTGGTCACACTCATTTCCAGACCATTTCATGCATTGCCATTACCTGCATGCCCCCCGTAAGTAATTCAAGTTTACAACTCCTAATCTTTTTATTACAGGTGAGAAAACTGACACTCAGAGAAATGAAGTCATTTGTCATTCAAGCTATAGCTGGTTACAGAACTAACAGTAAGACCTGAGTGCACAATAATGTTTTCTCAGGAAATCCCACTTTTTCCTAGGCAAACTTAAATATTTTCCACTTTAATTCACCTATTTTTTTATTCCTCTATGAACATATAGAACAACTGCCCCACATCTTTTCTACAAAAGCAATTTACCTACTTAAAGATGATCAGAACTGTCTGATCTTCTCTGATAAAACCAACCTAAGTTTTAGAACAATGAATAAGTGCATTGTCTTTGAACTTTTAAAATTTCTATGGCTCTTTGCTAGCCCTGGTATAATTTATTTAGAATAAAACATTTTTAAAAATTAAGAATAAAACTTTTTAAAAAATTAAGTGCTTTACATGTATCAGATTTCTTTGGTAACAGTATTCTAACACCAAACATGAAGAAATTACTCTATACTTGTCATTCTCTTTTAACTTGAGATTGGCATTAAAAGGGTGGTGTCTGGGTGGAGGTGAGCAAAAAGGGGGAAGATGGGAGACATTTATAATAGGGTAAACAATAAAAATATATATTAAAATTTTTATAGATAAATCCAAACACAAAAAAGAACACATGTAATTCCATTTATATGAATTTCAAGAACATGTGGAACCAATTGATGGCAATACAAGTCAGAATAGTGGCTTCCCCCAAGAGAGAAAGAGGTATATTAATCTGGAAAGAGGATAAGAGAACTTCTGGATTGCTGGACATAATAGATATTTTGGTGTGAATGGTAATTATACACACACACATATAGTTATATAGATATGCAAAAATTTATTACTTGAGATGACAGCTATTTCACATATTATTGTTTGTATGTTACACCTCAACTTCAAAAAAACGAAGAATGTGCTTCTCTGGTTGATTCTTAGTTTATTTGTTTCAATTTGCAACTAAGATGTATAGACCCTTACATAGGAGAGTGGAGGGGGGGATTTAAAGTAGTAAGCAACAGAGCTTAGTGAGTCGAAAGACACGAAAAGCAGAAGTATAAATATATACTCAGTGTTACTCCAGAAAAGAAGTGATACACAATAATCAGACCATGTATATGCTAAGATATCCGATCATCTTGTTTGAGATACTTTAAAATTAGATTTTACATCTGCTTGTGCCCTGGGACATTCAGTCAGTGAGTGATGCCTGTAAGCCTAACGTGAGACAAATATAGGCAAATTGCATTTTTTTTTCTGATTGGTTTAAATTGTATTAAGTACTAAAACAATTAGCTTAACTATGCTGAAAGCCAAACAAAAGTAAAATACTGCAAAGGAAAGGAGAAAATATGTTTGCCTTTATTCTTAAGCCAGTGAAATACTGCACAAAACTTAGCCTGATTGGCCATTGTAATTGTTTGTTCTGGAACGAGTAGGAGGCGTGCTCTCATTCCTCAGCCGCCACAAATGCTACGCAGTCCCTGGAATGTCTCTTGTGGTATATTTGTGGGCTTAAATTGTGTCACTTCTACTAGGATTATAATCATTAATTGCCTAAGAGTTCATTCAGTTTAAAATATTTTCCATCAAAATCTATTCTCAAATAAATGCTTGGAATAAAATGGGAAGTAGTGAGGGGTTATTAAAGTGTGGCATTTAAATAGCAGACTTGAACTGTTTCATATCCTACCTTATAAACAGTGCCTATTTCAAATGCAACTTATATGGCGGGTTGATTTTCACTTATCAACACGAAACTATTCCTAGATCCCACACCGTTTTATTCTTGTTGGTTTATGGTACTTCAAACAATTTTTTTTAGAAAACATTAAGACAGAGAGAGCTCACAGTCTTTGGCAGCTAATCTAGCAGCTTCCTTCAAACAAACCTGCAGGGGATAGAGTCCACTAGAAAGTTGCTTTCAAGCAATCATTTTCCTTCTGATGATGTTTCAACAATGTAGACTTGACCAATTTTTCAGGTTATATGAGGAGAAAAAAAAGGAATGTATTTTAGATAAATTTCACGCTTTACATCTAAGTCTTCAATTATTAATTTTTTCTTTACTCTTGTAGGAAATCATAAATTGTTACTTTCTAATATAGGGAAAGAAATAATCGAGATGAGCTAGTTCTCTATTTCCTTGGCAATTGAGCTCCCCGTATTCAGTAACTGTTTATATAAATGGGGTATTTGCTTTCTAAGCTTTATTTACTGATTTTGCCAGATGAGCATTATACCCAATGAACTATAATTATGGATAGCCAGCTGTTACCAGAAATCTTGGTATGCACAGACTTGGAGTCTAAAGTGTGTTTAAGAAGCAGCTACTGGTAAGCTTAAAATAATATCAACTACTAAAAATTGGTAAACCCACTGAGAAATGGTTGCTGATTCATGAAGACCATAGAATTATAGGGATAAATGTGGCCTTAATAAGTCCTCCCACTTTTTCTCCACTTCAGACTCAAGTTGACTACAGTTAAATGACCCTAAATGGAGGAGACATTCTGCATTTTAAAGACCAACCATTACAGTAATTTAACAACCCCCTCTAGGAACATATTATGATATTTCACCACCCTCCTTTTCAGAATGTTTTTTCTTATTTGTAATCAAAGGCCCTCTGGTTGCAGTTGAAACTTGAGCTAGGCCTGTGATGTTTCTACTTTTTAAGGAAATGGAATATTTTCTGGCCCTGTTTTCCATGGCCTAGAACTCCAGCCTCTAAGACATAGAAACTCTTTGAGGGTTAGGGGGCGCAGTGCGGTTCCCCACCCACCTTCACCACCACTGCCACCCACCCTCCCCCACAACACACACACAAGCACAGTCACTTTCCTCCTCGGTCTTTTTCTGGGTGTGCCTACATGGTTTTAGTCCCCAACACCATTGACTATCTCCCTGACTACTCCTGGTTTAGGAAACACAGACTAGCAGAAGTTGAACTAAAGTTCTGGGAAGTTGACAGTTTTGTTTCTTTGACCTTCTGTCAAAGTGACCATCAGTTGGTGAAATGTCAGGGTCAATGACCAAGATAGGAGTCCAATAATGAGGACAGGATAGCCAAAGGACACTGCGGCGGAGCCTAGCCTCGCAAGCTGGCTTGCCTGCAGAAGCACACCTCAGTGAGAGTGAATTCAGCTCTGCACCTAAGACTGAAGCACTAGAACTTCTTAAACACTCTCTCTTGCTTCAGGTCATGGTTGGTATTCAGAACAAAGGGAACAGTAAGCTTGTTGGTAGGAACACCATTGCTATCATATGAAGAGGGCAGGGAGGGTCAGTCTAGAAAACAGTCCAGACCTGACAGAACTATCTACAAAGTAACAAAAATATTGAATATCCAATGGGGTTGTGGCATAAACTACAGCAACGCAATGGAATATTATATAGTCATTCAGAGTCATGACTATGAGTATACAGCAGCATGGAAACATATTATGATATCAAGAGTATTTACTTGATAGGACTGTCATAAAAAAATAACATAGAGGGGGAGGGGCATTAAGCAGCATATATTTATCTTCTCACAGTGCTGGAGATTAGGTGTCCAAGATAAAGGTGTCAGCAGATTTGGTTTCTCCTGAGGCCACTTTCCTTGGCTTGCAGATGGCCACCTTCTTGTCATGGCCTCACATGGTCTTTCCTCTGCAGCCATGCACCTATGCTCTCTGTGTGTCCAAATTTTCTCTTCTCATTAGGATACCAGTTAGATTGGATGGAGGCTATAGTAACAGCATTATTTAAATCAATTACCTCATTTAAGGAATTATCTCTAAATACAGTAACTTTCTGCAGTACTGGGGATTAGGGCTTCAGCCCATGAATTTGGGGCATACACAATTCAACCAACAGTCTAAGCAAATAAAAGAGAGTGAACTAAAAATAAGTGAAAATGATGTGGGTTGAAGCATCCACCAGATATAAAACTTTTTACATATATTAGTTCTTGCGTATCTCACAGGAACACAGACCACTATTTAAAGATTAAAGAGCAGAGTATTTAAATAATTTGCCAAATCACTCACAGTTACTAGATATAGAAACTGGGGTTTAGAAAGTCAGGTATAACTTGAAAGTTTATCTATTCCCACCATGCCAGGTTGACTGTTATGCTGATGGGCTTGTGATATCAGAAAACTATATATATATATGTATATACACACATACACACACACACACACACACACAAATAAAAGAAGGAGAAATAAACAGATCTGGTTGAAATTAAATATATCCCAAGACACATTGCTGGGTGCCATGGGTCCATAGTGGGTATCTAAAAGGGCTAAGACATAGTCCTTGTTCTTAAGGTGAAGAGAAATATGCCTGTGCAAATGCCAAAACAGTTACAGTTAAGTTATGATAACCACATAAGGGTTGTGAGAACATAGAAGTTGATTTGCTTATGCATACAACGAAATTTTTGTAAAGCCATCCAAAATGTTTTCTGTATTCTGTATTGGTACGCATGCATTAATTCAATCATATTGCTTTTGAATGTACTATGCTTCAGAGATGGTTATATAGCCAGGAATATAATACAGAGTGTGGGGCATAAGTAGGTTTACAGTTGTAAGTATATGAAACACAGAGTCTGTTCTTGTATTATCATTTATTAATTTTTGTATTATTTTCCATATGAAAAACTGTAAACCTACTTTTGCCTCACTGTGTATACAGATGCTTGTGGCTTCCATACTTGGAAGAGAGTATTTTCAAAAGTGTAGTCCTGAGACTGTGTCCTTGAGTTTTCAGAGAAGGAAAACTCTGATTCCAAAAAACCTCCGCTGCCTTGCGGCATACCTCTTCAGGGGAAAGGCTAAGGGAGTAAACCCCGACAGAAAATCCGGAGCCGGAGTCCCTAAGGCGGTTTGACGTTGTAGTCAACACCGGCAACTCCTGCGGCGCACCTGAAGCCAAGCTGTATCGACTCCGTCTTTCCCTTGGATCCTTCAGCTGCGAAGAGAGGGGGGGTCTGCTGCATGGGCAACAGCAGACCCTCCATATCACCCTGCCCAGGCTCTGTAGCTTCAGCTCCACTGGAGAGGACACTCCAGCGTCATCGCAAGATGTCGATTCAACACGGGAGGAGACAGATACCGTGTCCCTCCCGAGTCGGACTGCACAGCCATTCTCGGTGGTGCAGATAGACTCTTAAGAAGCTACACCATCGTCTCTCGAGACGGACGGCTGCCGACGACGACGACGACGAGTCCTGAGACTATAATGCTTAGAAATTAGTTAGAATCTTTGTTTAGAAACACAGATGCCTGGGTCTGGTTCTGAACATATTGAATCAGATTGGCATTAAAAGCCATTCTTTTTAGGATCTCACCATGTCACATTTGTGATCCATGGGCCTACAGGGAGATTCAACAAATGTGATGGGTCCTGTAGTGCTTTACTGCTGCTGTGCCCCAAATGACCCTCAAAGGTTACCACGTAAGTCAATAAGTATTTATGAGTTCACGGTGTCCCTGGGTCGGGAATCTGGCCACGGCTTACCTGGGTGCTCCCTGCCTCACAGCCACTCACAGAGGTGCTGTGCTGCAGTCCCCCCTCCCCCCACAGGCTCAGCTGGGGCAGATCAGCTTCCAAGTGCACTCACACGGACATGGGAGGGTTCCAACGCCCATCAGGTGTAGGACTGAGGACCTCAGTTCCTGCCAGGCTATTGGCTGGACGCCCCTTCACTTCTCACCATATAGGCCTCTCCATAGGGAAGCTCAGGACATGACAATGAGAGAGGGCAAGCAAAACAGAAATCAGAGCCTTTGTGTAATCTAATATTAGAAACATCATCCCACCACCTTTGTCATATTAGATGCATTAGAAGCAAATTACCAGGTCCAGCCTACACTCAAGGTCAGGGGCTCCCCAAGGGCAAGAATACCAGAAAGTGGGGATGATTGAGAGCCCTCTTAGAGGGTTCCCAGCCCAAGTCCCTCACTGGCACATGGAGAGTCAGCAAATAGCATCTAAGCTCAGTCCCGAAGGGATAGAGAGGTAAACTAGGAGGAAAAGGAGAGGCAAAGGACAATTTCAGAAAATAATGAAAGCATTATAAGAGCCCAGCATTGAGTGAACTCAAGTATACTTATTTGTCTTTTAGGGGTCTCAGTTGTGTCCAGAAACATAGTTTGTGCTTATTTCTGGGAACTCAAGAATAAAATTTCATCTCTGCACAATCAGGATCTAGGAATTTTTTTAATCAATGAGATTCCAAATCTAACCATTTTTCACTAAACCAAAACCTGTTCAGTTTTTGTGGGTAAAAAATGTTTTCAAGTACAGGAATATTTTAAAAATGTATTAGTAGAAACAAGTTGCATTATTCTCTTATAGTCTGTCTTTGTTGTGACAGAACTCTTTCACTCACAAGGAATCTTGCCCCCTTTGCCCCATTTCAGCCTCAGTTCGCTGTCATGAGAACATGGTTCAGGTATCAGCCACAGATTTAAAAAAAAAAAAAAAAACAGAAAACAAAAACTAGGTAATTGTACTCTTTGTTGCTGACTGAAAATATTTCTGTCTACAGAAGCATTAAGACTTGCTTTTTCTTTTATCCTAATCTGAGTGGCAGTGTGGATTGAAATAAATTCATTTGGATTTTTCAGTATTGTATCATATAACCCAAATTCAAAGTGCGGAATTGTGGTGTTCTCGAAAAGGCTCTGACCTCAGCATCTGGAAAACCAGGGTTCTTCTGGTCTCGGTGCAGCCACTAATTTGATGAGTAAGCATGGGTAATTCAATTAACTTTGCAAGGCCTGTTTTCTGACCTGAGTGAGACCAGTAGTTCTCAAATTGTGACCCCTAGTCCAGTGTGTCAATATCACCTGGGAACTTACTAAAAATGCAAATTTGAGAGCTCACTCCAAGCTTATTGAAGCTGAAATTTGGGGGATGGAGTGCAGGGCTTACTGTTTTAACAAGTGATCCAGTTCATTCTGATACATGCATGCATTTGAGAACCACTAAGCAAGATAATCTCAGACCTTTCCAACCTAAAATCTGTAAGATTTATAAACTTTTAATGATATCAAAAATAATGAAAATAGTAGTTATCCAACAACAAAAATATTAAGGTACTCTTTGGGTTACCCAGACAAAATAGAAGCTATCACAGAATATTCTATTCCATAATTATTAGGCAAGACAGATCTGTGCAGATTATTATTTTAATCCCTGTATTGTATAGACAAATAAAACCAAACCTAGGAAGATTCAGCACTTAGACCCAAGGTCACAAAGCAAATGAATGGCAAAGCCAGAAATCATATCCTGATTCCTGATTTAATATGTTTTCCTCTCTATAAACTGTTACTACCTTTGTTCCAGTATGCTTGAATTTGGCTACAACATTTTTCCCATGTAGGTTCTCTAGAAACAGAAACAAACTATTATCTTTCTATAAGTACTTTGACTCTCTTTTTACCTTTAATATCAATTATCTTTCTAAAGGGTAGGTCAATATAGAATGTAAGTACGAGTACCTAAAGAAACAGAGATATATATGAGTTCAAATGAATTATTTCTTTGACTCTCCTAAGCATGCTAATTCCATTTTGGCTGGGTGCCTACAACTAAAGTTTCCTAAAGTTTTTATTCAAACTCTCATCTATAAAATTGATAGTGCCATTAAAGTAAGGGACATGGGCATCGGTTCAGTAATTGCTATTAGATCTTCAGTGGTACTTGAAAAACACCATCCTCCTAAAAGATATAACAGATAGTAATGGCTAATAGCCTAGTTCACTTTTAGCTTTTATCAATGAGTAATAATAATAGTATTAGAAACATAATCAACAGAAGTCTATTTTGTGAGGCTGAGGAAGTCTCAGGCCAAAACGGATTTCTAGCCCCTTCAATAAATTGAAAAGCATAGTAACTAGATGCTCACTGCCATTGTCCTCATTCAATATTCCATGACCTTTGTCATAAGACTCAAGCAGTTAACCTCAGTACCCTGCCGAAGTCCTGCCTTAGTAATTCAATTCTATCTTCCTAAATCTACTTATAATTCAAGATAAGTAAATGATTCTTCACTTCCTCTTCTAAATTAACTTCATAGCTTTATAATTTATCCCATCAGCACTGTCTCTCTCTCCCTCTCTCTTTCTGTTTCTAACAGCTGATTGCTATTCGATACCATCTTGCTTAATCAGAAATAATAAAAATAAATAAAAAATAAAAATGTGTATGGTGTAATGTACCCTTAGCTAAATGGAATCTTAAAACATCTTTTGCAGGACAGAACTACTTGACAATGTCATCAGTTTATTTTAAAACTTTCAATTAAAAGTCACTTTCAGTGATAGGCCTTCTATTTTCTCTATTTTGAAATCTGGGTCTTCTTTCTTTCTTCCTAGGTCATTGCTTAACACTATTTAGGAACCTGTTAGAGTGTGTTAGGAGAAGATATTGCTGGTCTTTGTACTAACATGTCACCAAATGAGACTAGTCCTGCATCATTGTCTACGGGAAAGGACAGAGGCAGTGTGGATTACAAATGCGGTCACTTGGTTCTGGTCTTGGTTCTTAATTGGAGTAGTCCCTGGCCTAAAACTTTTAAATTCCTTGGCCTTTGATTTCTTCCCCTGTAAAGAGAAAACAATTGCTACAACTCCTTTAAGCTCTGACATTCATTAATTTTATCCATCTAGCACATAAGTGATCTTGGAGTCCAGGAGTCTCGTCAGGAAGCGTCATCTTTATTGGAGAGAGAAGTGCTTACAAAACAATGCAACTGACAGAGTTCCAAGGCCTCCAACCCCACATTAAACATCGCAACTTCCACTGCAACCCAGCCTCCATCTCCACGTTAAATACCGAGAGTCCAGGTAAGATTTATCTGGAGTGGGATGGAGAGTTCCAATGCGAACGATTCTTTTTGGAAACCTTGTGCTATAACATAGAATAAAACAGAGCAGCAGAGAATAGTTGCCTGCAATATAGTAGAAGCATCATTCATATTGTGACCTTCTCTTATAGTCAAAGCCCTCTATCTTTACTACACTATACACGTTTTACATTGTTATATATTCTAGATCAGAGGTTGGCCGACTTTTTCTGTCAAAGGTCAGCTCTGCAAGCCTGCAGCCCTGGGTTTTGTCACAGTTAGTCTGTGGCTGTTACTGAAAGGCATAGATGATAACTAGACAAACGGGTGTGGTAGGATGGCCTTGACCTGTGAGCAGTCGTGTGCCGACCCCTGAGAGAGATGAAAGCATGCACCTTTTAAAATGCTGAGGTGTGTTTTCTTCTCAGAGAAAACTATTTGGACCTGTAATAAAATTTTTAGTATTTTTAAATGACTGTAAAAAAGATTGTGTTCTTATAGTCGTATTATTGTTTTCTTAAAGGTTAATAAGTAAAATAGAAATAGTTACTTTATCCTCTATGTTTATTCTTACTTCTATTTCCCATGGCACACATTAAAAAACAAAACCAAACAAAACTCTGGAATGGATTAAATTAATGTTCATTGTTATTTTTTTTAATTCACGGTGTTTCACCTTTCAATAATAATCTTCCACTAAATATCTCACATTAAAGTAATGTATCAATAGATCAACTCTACAAGTATTTGCTGTCATAAAATTGTAGTATATAAGTTGCTTCATTTTGTTTAATAGGTCCCTTGATCTTTTATTTTGTGTTCTCTTCAGGCTCTACAAAAAAATCTGTGGCTCCCCATGAAGGGAAAGATCATTTATAACTGCTGAGAAGACACAAAACCAGCATTCATGTTTGCCAGAGACTATATTATTTTTTGTCGATTCATTTTTTAGTAGTCAATCAAGTTTTTTAAGCATATTTATTTTTAAATTTATTTTGATGATTGTATAGGATCATGATTTCTACATAGGTTGATGTCATAAAGACCTATCCAAGTGACTCAACTCCTGGATAAAACATTTGTGCCTTTTGAAAAAAATACACTATAGAGTACATGGTAGACAATAAATATGCATTGAATTAACAGAAGATAAATTTCCCAGAAACACAATAAAATTAACCTTGAGGAGGACGTAGCCAAATCAAAGGCCTGATAACTTCATCTTAAAATCAAGTGGGCTTATTAACTTTAAGTTATTTAACTGAAGATGTAAGTATGTAAGAAATAAAATAAAAACTATAGATATAAGCAAACAAAACATTAGTATAAGGATTTTCTATTTTAATGTAATTCTGATAATAAACAACTGAAAAATGGAGCAATGGTCATTAATAGCATCTTGTCTCCCTCAGTTGGTTCGCTAATCTGGCTACCACAAATTGAGTAAAAACAGAAAAAGGAATTAAAATTATTTAAATCCCCCTGACTAGTTGTCAATAGGAGGAAGGCGCAAAGCGAGGTTGTCAGCAAGGTTGCAATGCCACGGCCCCCCAGTGCGCTGACTGGGAAGTTTAAGGATGCGTTCCAGTTGCGTGGAAATGTAAACCTATGAAGACACCTCATTTCCCTTCTCAGCTCAAACCTGAAATGAGAAATTGTATTATTGCCTGTGAGTTGAAATGAAACAATAACTAACTCGTGCATGAAGACACTATTAATTAAAAAAGTGGAGCAGAGTTCAGATTATTTTTGATCCTTCACTTTCGACCTGATATGTTTACAAGACTGAAGTAAACTGCCACCAACTCCAACACTTCTTGCACCTGTTCCTCACTCCTCCCATTGGAGGGTGGGCTTTATTTTCACTCCCTTTGAATCTGAGCTGGCCTGGTAACTTACTTTAACCAACGGAATGAGGAGGAAATGATATGCCAGGTCCAGCCCAGCCCTGTTTGTAATCTCTGCAAGCTCTAAGCCACTATGCTAGGGACACAGTTACCCTACCAGAGACACCACTTAGAGAAGGACAGGTCCCAGATTTCCAGCTGTTCCCCCCCCCCCCACCAGAGCCCCAGGTTATCCAGGAGAGTGTCTTGGACTTCTCAGCCCCAGGGGTGCCCCAGCTGAATGCAGCCAAGTGAGTGACCTCAGCTGGTCCTGTGACTTTCAGTAGGGCTGCCCAACTGAGTCCACCCAACACAGAGAATTGTGGGGAATAACAACAACAAAGAAAAGAATCAGTAAGTCTGTTACATAGAGAACAGAAAAGACACCACCTTATTTCATATTTGCAGCTTATACTATGGTGACAATCTCTATATTATTTCTAGAACTATTCTGTTGTAGGAACCTCAAATACATCTTGTTGCAGTGACATTTATTTTTCCACCTCATGACTGAATATTTTAATTCACAGACCCATGCACACACATGTGCATGCACACACATGTGCAAAATAAGTCATGTTTAGAATCAACCAGGATCCATTTGCGTTCTCCAACGCTGTTTTTAATGTTTCATTTGCTCTCCTCAAGGTGTCAGTTTAATGTCAAAGTTAACTTCTCCTTTTACTATTTTAACAATGTTTAGCACATATGCCAGAGAATTCTGCTATTGCTGCAACTAATCTTTACTCCTAAGCAATCAGCAGTAACATGCATGCACCAAAACCAAACCAAACAAAAACCGAGAGCTGCCGTGTTGGTGTGTGCACACTTGGGTGTACATGTGTGTGCTTTTTAACCTTCTATCTACTATAATTAAACTTGTCCGTGCTTGTTGTAATTTTCTGATTTGGAAAGCTTAAAGTAAAATTTCGCTGGCTCAGTCCCCAGAATGTCTAAACCTTTTTCCCAGCTCTAAGAAGAGTAATTTTTACACCCTCTATACACATCTGTCCCCCATACTCTCGAAGTTAGCTCCCCCCTCCCCAACCCCACCATTAATCCCTTAGGTTTCTTCTTGCCAAAGATGTTCTGCTGTTTGATAGAACACTAATCTCCGAGAATCTCAAAGTATCAGCTTACCTGTGAACGCCCAGAAACTGTCTCCATCCTCAGCCTCATCCCCTTTTATGTTTTCTTCATCTTTGAACAAATGCATTGCTCTCTGTCTGAGAATGAGGCTTACATTCTGTTGTGGTTAGGAGGGATACTGACCTGAAGGCACACTGTTCCCTCTTAAGGAAAAGACACCAGATCAACATTCAGAATTATTCAGTGACAAATATCTGTTGGTAGAAAAACAGGTCACCCATGGGCAGAAAACTTGGGTAAGCTAAGGGAGGAATCCTTTGTTATATTAACCTGGAGGCTTTTGTTAAATGTAAATAACTCTCAGAGAAAGAAATAAGAGCCAGAAGTGGGCAGGTAAAATGTAACAGGGGAAGAGTTCTCTTTCAATATTAATCTCCTGTCAGGATTCTACACATACGTAACAGGAGACAAGAGTAGATACAAAGGAGAAGTGCAAACTGACAGCCTTAGGACTCCAACTCAGGGCAATTTATTACCAGGAAAGAGGCCGAGCTGAGCTGTGAAAATGGAAAACTTAGTCCCTCCGTGAATGAGGGGTCTAAAGCTACAGGAACTCTTCACTGGGAAAGTGCCGTGAATTTAACGGAAACCCACGATGCACAGCTGAGTGGTCTGCTCCTGTACGTAGCACAAGGTCAATTTTAAATTCTAGTGAGCAGCAAGATTCTTATACTTCAACCTAAATGACAACTGTAGGAAGCCTTGTCTTGTCTGGAATGACATTTTTATGTTCCTTAACTGTATAATCTCAGGCCCGCTGGTGATGTGGGATTAAATGGTCCATGGGAGTGTCCAGCTTTCCCCTTCTCCCAGTCACAGCAATGCCCATTGCCCCCTCCCCATATCCACGCTGCTTACTACTGCTGCAAGCCTTGGGGTCTTTATTTCAATCTGAAACGATTATTGAGCCTGGACATTTACTAATGCTGTTCAGAAAACTCCATGATCTAACAACAATGTTCAACAGCGTTTTGATGTTTGCCAGACTGCCGGTGATCGGTCCACCACATGTATCCTTTCAGGCTCTGTAGGCTGATGGGGAGGCAGGAAAAATAAAAAATACAACTTCTCTGAAATTCCAGTCTGCCTGTGAGAGGGGTGTGTACATTTGTGTAGCAACTTCACAGAAGCACAGCCTCACATGAGGTCCAAAATGTCACCAGTTTTGTAAGATGGGAATGATCTGTGACGCGACATGTGGTGACAGTACAGCCCTATCCTTTAGTACCTTCCACAGCAGGAGAAAAACCAGGGAAGAAGGAAAAGTGAGAGGCACACTAATAGAGGATGGAAAGCAAGAACTATTTTTGAAATGGAAATTAGACCAAGTTTAAGATGCATTCAATATTCCTCCGCTCATTCCCCTCTCTTAGCTAGCTGCATGTGATTGTGGTGAGACCACACCCGGACTACTGCATCACGTCTTGGGTACCTGAGTACCCAAAAAACTTGGACAGAGTTCAAAGGAGATGATTAAAGGAATAAGATGATTGGAAGTGATTGACTGATTTGAAAAGATTAAAGGAGTCAAATCAAGGAACCTGACTGGGCAATAGCTGAGGGGCAAAATGATAAAAGCTACAAATACCTGGAATGCGCACATACCACATAAGGAAAACATTCCTTGATATAAATTAGCAGAGGAACGTTTCAGCTGTGAATTAGAAAACTCTTCTGAACATGTTCCATTAGCCAACTGATCATTAAGTAATGAAAGTGGAGGCTGGATCAGGAGGGACATTTTACAAGCAGGCAGAACGTGTTTCCAGAAGGCATCTGGTAACAAATTCTCCGACGCTTGGAAGGCACCGTGGTCTGGACAATCTATCCGAACAAAATTTCAGTAATCAAGACTGGTTAAATTACAAATTATATTAATTACATTAATTTGTTCAACCTTCAAAAAGGTAACTGGTTATATGGGGGAAGGGCAGAAGAAATCTTCAGGAATCTGAAAGATTCAAAATGCTGGGTTTAATGTCAAATAAGTTGCTATGCATACACATTATAACATGGAAATTAAATGCATAGCATCTTAGTGAACTTAATGAGGTGAGCAACAACCGCTAAGACTTCTAATGAAAAGTGAAAATAATTGAAAAAAGGCATTTCTTGAAAAAGGCAGGCTCCAATAATGAGAACCAAGGCTGCTTTGAAGCTTTCAAACAATTCATTCTGATGACCTGAAAGGATCTCCTTTGCTTGAGGAAGTCATTTTTTACTTGTCTTCCTAAAATTTCTAGTGTGACCTTCCTGGTAAAAGTGTGCTAGCTTTCCGAAGAAATCCTCCTCGATTTAGAGTCTTAGAACAAAGGCTATAGAAATCTTAGATAAAATTTGCATAATCATCAATCAAATAACTTGCAAAATTAAAACATCTTAATTTAAGTATTGGGTCAAATTGCTCTTTAGGATGATTTTTCACCTTATTTTTAGGAAAGGTTGAGTTCACAAAGAGTTTTATAGAATCTAGTGAGCTAAAATAATCAAACCACTTTAGGGTATAAAATTCAAAGTTTACTTGTATACCTTTAATATAATCTTTCTGTAATTTTCTAGAATTAGAAAAATTGGAACTTTTTTGATAGACTTCTTATTTCTTATTAGTTCTTCTTGTACTTGAGTCTCATTTTCTGATAAGCTGGACAGTTCTCCCTGTGATAAGCTTTGTGATAAGCCCTCCGCCTCCATTAACTGTGCACACCCTCCAATTTGTTCAGTGTTCAAGTTTACAAGGGTCCTTTACCAGAATTAATAATCATGAGCCAGCTTTAATTTGATATTGCAAAGTCCTGTGCTGCAATAAACACCCCCACGATACCTTCCAGAAGCATTTAATAATCCGTTTAACCATGCTAGCAGACAAATACATGTTTAATTTGGAGTCTGGCTAATTCCCTCCTGTTGCCACCATTTCTTCTTCAATGACCAGTAAACAAACAAACAAAATGTTGTGTGAATGTAAGTATATTATTCTGTTGCATGCGCATTTTTTTTTATTCTCTAACTTATTACCTTCCACATTTTCCTCCCATTCTCCTTCATCTTTCCCCCAAAAAACTTATCAACCTTGCAGAGCTGAACCCACTTAATGGAAGCCTCTACCACAAAGAGGTGACTATTTCCATTTGTACAGAAATTTCAGCTCCCCACTTAAAATGTGCAGGTCCCCTTTTCAGCAATAGTGCTTCCACGCAGAGAACACAACGTCACGTGCAGAGAAGCCCATGAACCCATCTCAGAAATCGCTGTTCTATAACTTGAAGTGGAAGAGAGCCCACAGATCAGGAAAGAGGCCACAGGATCTGGAAGCTGAGTGGGATCAGATATATTGGAGAAAGTTTTCCAAGATCAGGTTTCTGAAATGGCCATCACTCATCGGGCGGCGAGAAAGGGAAAGCCCGCGTGTGCTAACCAGGGCCTGCTAAAGCAGCTAGAGTTACGCGGGAGCCGCTCCTTGTCCTTCTTTTGTACTTTTCTGGGGAGTATATTTTTATACGACAATCTTTTCTTATTACATAAAAATCCAGTAACTTATCAATGCATGACTTACCATTTGTGACTTACCTAGGAGTAGTAAGAATAAACGAAGGATTCTCTAAAATAATTTTAAAGTTGTGTGCTGAACACCTTGTTTTTATTACCTTTAATTAGCTTAATAATCTTTGCATATCCTTGTTGAATAACTGCTAACTTAATGTGTTGCCATAATGCATTTTTAAATTACTGCTTTAAAGAATTCAGTGCTGATTTTCAGTTTCCGCTCACTGTATTAATTATCTATAAATATGTGTGAGATTTCCTTCAGCAGATTTTCACAATCTCCTTATTATCCCTATATAGACACTTTAAAGTGCTACAACAATTCAAAGTTCAACATCCCTGTAATTTACTCAGCCTTATAATTGATATTTATAAGCTCAGCAAACGGGGAAGGAAAGAGAAATATTAGCCAGCACAAGTCAAGTTCAGAGACCCTTAATTTGGATGTAAGTGTCGAGATCTTGTTTTCGGAGACAAATAGGCCCGCCTTCCTTTGTGTTCAGATACGCGCCTCTCTCGGGACACAGTTTCTCCTTTGGAGCAAGAGATGATTTCCCCCACTCATTCATTCCTGTAACAAGCTCGAATTGAAAAGTGAACAAACCAGTTTTGAGCTGAGTGCTGGAGATGGACAGTTGGACTCTCTTTAGAGCATTAACAAGGGTGGGAAAAAAAAAAATGCTTAAGCCCTAGCTCTGCCGCTTACTTTCTATAGAATGAGAGATGTGTCAGCTTCGTTGCCCATGGTAAAGCCAAGCACTGTCGTAAGGAACCGAGACAATGCAGGCACAGCACTTTAAAAGTAGCAAAATGCTATAAAATGCAAAGTTAGAATTATTAATGCTACTGATCCGTCAGGGTCTGGGGGGAGTGCCGAACCAGGATTTCTCCAGTTCAGCAGCATCAGCAGCACCTGGGAAATTGTTAGTTTCTATCAAATCGAAAACTCTAAGATAGGCCCAGCACTCTTGTGTTTCCCAAATCCCCCAGGTGATTCGGTTGCACGCTAGGTGAAGAAACAGTACCTAGCTTTCATCTGTGATCTACCAAAGAAGTTTGGGGTTTGGTTTACCCTCTAGAGTCAAAAAGGATAAAAGAGAAAATGGAAAAATCTGCTTTCCTTCAACTTCTATGGGCACCGGTGGTGGATAGTGGTTGAAAAATGCGTTCTACAGATGGTCTTGGGTCAAACCTTGACTCTACTAGTTGGGTGGTTTTTGTCAAGTTATCTAGCCTCTCTGGCTCAGGGGCTCAGCAAGTACATTTATTGTAAAGGAAAGAGCTAATTCATAGGAAATGCAGTGCCTGAAACAGAGCAAGTACTCACAAACTTCACTATTATTATTCTCTAGATTTTGCTTTCTGGCAAGTTCACAACAGAACATTTGATTCAACTGGTTTTGTAACTGTTTAAATAAAATGGAAGTGAAGAAAATATTGTCCACTGGTTCAGGTATGTACAAATATGTCATATATGTGTGTGTGTATACATATATATAAAATCTTCCATGCAGACCCAGGCAAACCCCAAAGGTAAGTAATTCACAGAATGATTCCAAATAGTCTTCCCAGCATACAAGTACCACAAGCCCCAGTTCCCTTTCACTTGTTACTCTGATCCTGCAGGTTTATAAATCCCCATTGTGCCTCTCTGTCGATGGGAAACAGTTATCCATCCATCCAGCCTTCAAGGAATGAGAGCCAGAGTTGAAGGAGAAGAAGAAAGTCAGACTAGCTGATTATTTTTATGAACATGTACAGTCAATTTCAAGCAGACAGTGGAGCCTTCCTACAGAGAAAAGGATCTTTAAGAATTCACATTTAATGGAGAGCAGGTGTCATTAATTTTATAAAAAAACATACAGCACATATTCATTAATCTATTTGTGAGGTGCTCAGAGTTTTCCAGGTGCAATGCTCATTACTGGCATTAAATGCACGGCAATTGCCAGAAGCAGACAGTGAAATAATACAAATAAATCCATGTGCATGGAAAAAAGCCCTGGGAAATCTCTGAGACACTACAATTAAGGTGAGATAGACGGCAGCTCTTCTGAAGGAGAAGAATAAGGGAATCAAGGGCTTTCAGTGTGGCTTCATGAAGGATTATTCAAAGATCTAAGGGCAAAAAGAGAAGCCCTGCGGGGAGAAATGGAAAATACAGGTTGGAACCAAAGAGACTAGAGGGAGGATAAGGACAGAAAAAGAATGTCGTAGCCTCGGTCAATAGCGTTCTATTCTAGCTGAAAGAGGGAGACGTGGTAGGCGAATTGCCCCTTAATTAATACAGCCAGCTCTCAACTTACTAACCAGCTCAGCTCCTCAGTTCATTTATAAGTCAGCAGGTTGAAACTCAGAAAACACTTTCCCATGGAAACATTATTCATGGTGGTTTGGCATTCTGGACAGTCCACAATAGGGTATTTAACCCAAAATGAAATTGAATATAGAAGCTAATCCTCAAAAGTATGGTTTTTAACTGTGTCTAACCAGCATTTCTTAATATTGTGCCTTTGGAAAAACATTTCAAGTTCAAGGGTGGGATGAATTGAATGAGTTCTGAGCTTCGGCCAGCAGCTTAACCTGTCTTCTGTGTGCCTAGAATGTTCTTCCCCCAGATGACTTTGTGACTACACAAATAGCACGTTCTCAGGAAGATCATTACTGACCATCTTATGTAACATTTCAACACCATCTCCCCAGCACTCTCTAATTTTCTTCTGTTTTAATCTTCTCCACAGCACACCAACTAACATACTATATATATATACTTATATATGAGTCTTCTAAATGATTCTTGCCCAAATACTCTGAATCAGAAAAAGAACTGTGTGGATAGGAAAGCAGGGTGGGAAGAAGGGCTGAGCTTGAGGAGGGGAAAAGTTTTGGATCCCCACTGTACATGAAAGATTTCTGGCCTAGAAGTAAAAACACATAGGTCCTTCTCTTCTCTTTAATACTAACTAGCCTGTGACCTTGGACAAGAAGACATTGATTCTGCAGAATCCTCTTTCTCACTCTAACAGAAATAAGACGCTCTTTTATACCCTGCAGGACTATTAGTGAAGATCTACTGGATAATGTATGTGAAAGTGCTTCGCAAATAATAAAGTGCATCCCTAAAATAAGGAAATAATAGTAGCAAACAGGTGGTTTCTGAAAATAAATGGGGTGATTGAATCTGCAATAGTCCTTGGTGGAATTCTGGGGCTGTATTTTTCTGAATAGCCAATCTGTAACCCTTAGCTCAATAATCTACACATGAAAATCAAAGAAAAACTGAGATTAAAATGTTCGTGCAATTGATATTTTTGATAAAAAGAAAACAAGAATTAAGAAAAATATTCAATGACAATGTGAAGAAAAAACATTTTTAATTGCAAAATTATATCTTAGCTCAAAGGTAACTTTGTCAGAGAAGACTTCCCAGACATAGCCCTACTTGTTTATCCTTCTATCCATCAAAAAGTTAATCTCTCCTTGCTCATAACACCCATTTACTCTTTCTTTAATAACCTCTAACACAATGGATAATTACATGGGTAAAACATATAATTTACTTGTTTACTGAGGAGCTCTCCCTGCCATCCCCATCCTACAAGTTCCATGACCACAGGACCATTTTTGTCTTACTTCCAAATGAATGTCTAGAACCTAGCACGGTACCTGCTATATAGCAAGCACTCGATTAATAGTGGTGGTGTGATCAGTTAATGAGCAGGTAAATGAATGAATAAATGAACAGTGCAGGAAAGAAGACACGAGTGCATACACAATGTACCTGCATACAGGCTTAACGGTCAGGGTTTTAACAGTCTTACCGGATCCAACTGTCAATTCCTTCCATGCATGGGATGATAATCAAATATAATGGTGTTGGACTCTTAGCAAAGAAGAACATCCTGGTAAAATAGTTAACTAGGGCCTGATGAGAAGAGCTGAAATTATTTTACTCCTACTTTTCATTCAAGCTTTGTTGTTGGCACAGGTACAGGCAGGTCCTGCTTGACTGGCTAAACCTGTCAGGCAAAGCCCTATTTAATTACAGCCAGAGAACCCTGGCAAACCATTCACAAGTCTGTCTTCAGACAGGTTTGTCCAACAAGGCCCAAATATGCATGTCTGCCCTTCGATGCTGGCTGATTGGTCTGCAGTGGGAGGGGCAGCGTCCCCATGGGGAATGGAAAATGTTAGAGTGAAGGCGAGCCACGGCACTCTCTCCCTGCAAGATCCCCAGACATACCAGGCAGTGATATCTAATAGGACAACAGGCACTGATGAAAATAAGGCCCAAGCAAAGGATACTCAGTGGTCTCCAAAAGAGCAGATTCCACTTTTTCTGCAATATGGCCCATTAGAAGGGCTCTGGCTTGGGAGTCAGGCATCCAATTGATTTTGGATTCATTTACTTACTGTGATATTTATAATTTTCACTCTCCTTGTTGTGAAATGTGGACAAAAATGCATAGTCTTCAATGTCACATAGGTTAGAAGTATATGTATGTAACAGACATAGAGTGAAAAGTTGTAAGTCATAGTTATTATTTCCTCGATTGTGTGATCATCTCATAATTCTTGTAATATAAAGTATCTTCACAGAGGTGTGTTTGATTAGCCTGATGCTTGTCAACCTTGGCTGCCCAAGCTTGATAACCTGGGGTGCTCAGTGTCCAGGGGGGATGGATAATGGTAGAACAAAGGGGAACGGACTAGACAAAGAGCAGATATGAATGACCCATGGACATGGGAAACAGTGTGCAAATCGACTATGGGAGTGGGGGGTGGGGGATGGAGGAGGGAAAAGGGGAGGGGGAATTGGGGCAACTGTAATAGAATATCAATAAAAATGATTTTAAAATAAAATAACATAAATAAAAAGGCTGTGCATGGGTATTACCCCCCAAAATTCTAAGGGAATTGGTATATATTGATGCCTGGACTTCTGGGTTTTTAAAACCTGTCCAGGTGAACCTATTGGGCTGACAAGATCAAGGACCACTGCTCTGGCTGGAGACCTCCCAGGCCCCAACTGACACAAAACAAAACAAAACTCTCTTCCGACCCACAAAGCACTAACACGGGGAGTCCTTTCTAACAGAAAGTAAGCCCTTTTGTTCCATAATGAGTTTAAGTGGAAATGGTCTTAGAGGAAATTACTAACTTGATATTAAGATATAATAGTCTTTCTCTGGAGCAAGTTTTAAGAGGAGAAAATGTAATGGGGCATCAGGACGGGAAAGAAGTAAGAAAAGGAGTTTGGGGACATCACGTGTGCATTGATGCTACCTCCCAATTTCCCACCATCACCTTTTACTCCAGAGCTATTAGAAAATTCAGAACTTAGCTTTGTACTCAACCACCTTGTAGAACTTTATCCCTGGCCAGAATCTCTTGACATCTTTCATTTTATTCTTTTTGTAACTTCTTGGTGATTATCCTTTAACTTATGGCAATTATCTTTGGGAGTATTTTTACCTGTTCTTTCATTGTAAAAGCATAGAGTTTTCTGTTTGAAATACAATGGGGAGTGCATTCAATAATTTTGCTAAAGCCTTGCCCTGTATTGCTTCATGAAAATAAAAAGAGCCTGCTGGCCACCGGTAACTTAGACTGACTCTCAAGTATGCTAATAATAGTAAGAGCGAGCAGGAATAATCGTTTTTGACCACTTACTGCGTGTCAGACATTATTTGGGTAGCTTATCTGTATTAACTTATTTAGTCCTCACAACAACCTTATGAGTTAATTATTTCCATTCTACAGATGAGGCATATGAGGTATAAAATAACTTCCTATGGCTAGAAAGTAGAAGAGTTAGGAGTCGGGTTGCCAGAGAAAATACACAACACAGTTAAATTAGAATTTAGATAAACAATGACTAGCTTTTAGTATAACTATGTGGGATATACTTATATTTAAAAATTATGGTCCCATGTAATATTTAAGAGAGAGTTATATTAAAAAATGAGCCTTTTTTAAAAAAATCAAATTTCTACTTTGACTGGGTACCCTGTACTATTATTTGCTAAATCTAGCAGATGTAGTTAGGAGTCAAAGCCATACCATCTCACTTCACAACATGTACTCCAAGCATTATGCTCTGCCTCTCTGCCTTCAGGAACGATGGCCAGTCTCATGGTTCTGGAGATTTGGGGACAGAAGTCCAAGCAGAAGCTTTGGCTGCCACATACCAAGGCCATGCTGGCTGCCAGCCTCTGTCTTTTCCACACTCCAGCAGAAACATTCAGCCTTGCTCCCAGTTCCTAACCTAAAGCAGTAACTTCGTCCCTGCTGGTACCAACGTTTTAGAGTACAGTATGTCACCTTGCAGTCAGTTCAGCCAGGACATGGTCTCCTGGGTCTGAGACATGATGTCTCGTTTCCTCCTTTATCCTCAGTCCACTGTGGAGCCCAACATCTCTACAGCTAGACTTCTGCTTAGAGTCCTGTTCTGAGCAACCATTTACATAAAATAATTTAGGGCATCTGCCCCTTCCAAGACTAAGTGACTCTTGCTCACAAGGGCACCCCTTTTTATCTTGAATTTTTGTCCATTTTTGCTTCTAGCTGCCAAGACACCAGACTTGGCCTGTTGGACAAAACCTCCTCTGTGTGAACCTGCCCTTATTATTTTCCTACCAGCTTGCAGCCTTGGCCAATGGATGGTTCCAGCTCTAGGTCTTAGCCCATCCCAATAGCCTTGTCCAGCTGCAGGGAGCCAGCCAGCCAGTCCTTTATCCCCGTTTAGTAAGTTCAGTTCATTATTCTGCCAACTTGGACCTCCTTTTGAAAGTTTAGAGTGACTGGGGGGCCATAGGCAGAGTGATAGAGGAATTCACAAAAGCTTTGTTCATCTCCAAAGGAGAAGAACGAAATGATACCCAATAAACCCTGAAGCAAATATTAGGAGAGGAAAAACTATCCAAATCTAAGAACTATAGGAAACTCGGGTTGAATTTTTTAATAACAAATCATGCCAGACAACCTAATTAGCATTTTGATGGTGTTATGACGTGACTAGTTACTGTAGCAGTTGGTGGTAATATCCTGGATCTTTTTTTTAATGAATCATTTGATAGCATCTCATGAAATTTTTACTCACTGTTACCACTGAGTGCTTTGTTGCAATTTGCTCAATGCCTCTTAATAGACATGCAGACAAACAAGTTTCCTACCCAAGGGTGTTTACAATCAACAACAACAAAAATACTCAAGCAGAGACGGGGTCCCCAAAGGGAGGAAAATAAAACGTCCCGCTACTGACACAGCCTGCCCTAAATTACCGAGTGAACTGGCTGTGTCATCAGTCATCTTCACAAACACTTATTAAATGTTAATCCACAAACAGTGATACGTAAGGACCTAGCTCAAAGCAGTGAAACAGACACAGTCCATGCCCTGCATGAATTGACAATCTAGAAGCTGTAGTTACAAACTGCAGAGAAAAGATTGTGCCTCACTTCTGTTCTTCACTCTTGCCTGGCTGCTCATGGAATTAGCGTTGCTTTTACCTGTAAAAGACAGTCATTCTGTTTGCTGGGCTGGTGTTCCTCCCTATGCTTGGAGCACAGAGGAGTTGATCTCAGCAGCATCAGGGTATTTTTCCCCTAAGATAAACTTGATTTATCTTTCAGTTGTCAAATCTCAAGTCCTTCCATCTATAGTAATGCATCCTTTTAAGGATCTTTCATTTGCATTTTAACGCATGTTCGTGTGTATTGTGCTCATGTCTGAAGAGCGGATTTCAAAAGAAACTACAATAAAGTATCCTCTTTCCAATCGTGCATGAAGCCTTAACACAATTTGCCTGTGCTTCTGTGTATATAGGAGCATAAACCTGTGTGTGAGCACCTCTATTTATAATTATGTGTAGAATGAATATGTAAAATAAAATTTAGGATTTATTGGGTGCTCCAAGAATTTTACATATTGTGCTGATACAGTCATCTTCTCGTTACTCTCACAAGACCTTATGGAAAAGGAAAGATCATTGTCTACATTTCATACATGAGAACATGAGAGTGCTGAGTGGTCCCAGAGTAAGTTCCAGGACTGGGAATCGAACCAATAATCTAAGTCCAGACAAAGACTCCTACCTACCCCTACACAACTGTGACTGGAATTTTATGCTTCAAGTCTGTATTTATAAAAATCCACCTCGGGGATTTTGAGGCTCAACCAGTTTGTGAAAAATGAGATGCTGTCGCCCCCACAGCAGCTTCTGGACAGACAGTAGTTAAAACGCCCCTTGGGGACAGCTATCAATGTGTCCTTGTTAGCCATAGAAAGGGCAGCAGCCCAGAGCTCCTCAGCAGGGTTCTGCCTTCACTGCCATCTCTTAGGGACCCTGTTCTTAGACTGGTGATTTTCACCTTGAGAATGCAACCCTCCCCTTACTTTGTATCCCTCTCACTATCCAACAACGTTTCAAAGAATTTTCAAACACAACCCAATTTGCTTTCTTGTGCTAGTGAAGATTTATGAGGGTACAAAGTATATACCAGCAGGCAATTACAGCCCACTTGAAAATGCCTTCACAGAAGGCTGAAATCTGATAAGGAAGCAGAGTGAGATTCTCAGAGGAAACCAACCCCTCCCTTCTGCTTTTCCAACATTCACATAACCCCAACTTGGGAACACAATATTTTTTAACTTGCGAAGGTCTACTTCTGTGCTGCAATGTATGACACATTTGAATATTTTTCCCGGACCAGGGTGTTAACCCCATGCATCTTCAGTTGGACAGGGCAAGCCAGTGTTCTTCTGCCATCCTGCCCACCTGAGAAGCTTTCCATTGCCGCATGCTCACCGCTCTAAGTGATGAATTAGAAGCAAATAAGCCATCATGTTTTTCACTATTCGATGCCACAATCCTTGTCACGCGTTGATTAGACCAAGACTGTCACCTGACCCTAAGCAGCCATTTAGATGCTGTCTAGTGGTCCAAGAATCAGCTGCTTGTGAGAATTTTACCCAACAGGGTACTTCGTGTTTTCATTCAGGATGATGATTAATGAACCTAATCAACTCTCCTCCCTCTCTCACTCTCTCTCGCTTCCTCCCTCGGAATTTGAATGTGAGAAATAAGAGGAAATATAGGGATAAAATGCTTATGGGGGGGTGGGCAGAAGTCAGAAAGAGAGACCAGAGCTGAGTCCATTTGTTGGCAGAAGCAAGATCCATAAGCTGTCAATACAATGGCTGCTTCTTGGAGTGGAAACCGCAGATGCTTGTTGCTGAGGAGGGACCTGAAAACCAGAGACAACAGTGTAACCAGGTACCACGCCCCTGGAAGGCCAGCTCCATGGTCATGGGACCTATGCGGGCTTGCTGGCCCTGTGCAAAGAAGGGCCCAGCACACAGTTTAAAGCTGTTGCCACCATGTTGAAATTCTTCATGGACTTTGATCAAGGAGCCCCACATCTGCATTTTGCACTGAGCCTGGCCAATTATGCAGTTGGTTCTGCTTCCTATTGTCTTTTAAGACACAGCCTTTTGGCAGATGAGATCGTTTTCTGCCTCTCCCAGTGGAAGATCTAAGCTTTGTGAGTCCCGAGGCTTATATGATCATAAGAACCCTCTTTAAGAAAAAAGGATACAAAATTATGAATATAAGAGTAGGTTTGAAGTGATAATTTACCTAAATTAAAGATATAAATTACAACAAAAATGCCTATTACTGAGTTTCTCTTTGTTCCTTGCAACCTGAAAGAACCCAACACACACCTGCCCATGCCGATCTGCTGGTTTCTAAAAAAAAAAAAAAAAAAAAAAAAATTCAAAAACACTTCCAGGACTGGTTGACAGAGTAAGTTTGGAGGAGGAGGGGTTATTAAGACTTCTTGGTCTGGAGAGTCTTTTCCAGCTACACTAGCAGAAGCTTTCCCTACACCCATTTCTTCTCCACCTATTTCTTTTTTCTTTTTCTTATTCTAGTTTGTTTTCAACCCTTCTTTAAACCAGACCACTCTCAACAGCACACATAAAAACATACACCTCTTGGTTGTACAGAATCCTGAAATTTTCTTTCTTTTCTTCAGTTTTTACACAGTAAAAAGATTTTGTATTCTGTTTTATCTTTCAGTTAAATCTTTTTTAATTGTACTTTTCCATTCCCATTTAGTCCCTTTACACCCCTCTCCCCCCAGAAATCACCACACTGTTGTCCAGGTCCATGAGCCCCTTTTCCTTTGTTGCTCTGTCCCCTCACCTCCTAACCTCCCCTCCGCACTAGCTTGCTCTCTGTCTATGAGTCTGTCTCTGTTTTCTTTGTTCAGTTTGTCATTAGATTTCACATATGAGTGAAATCAGATGGTATTTGTCTTTCTCTGACTGGCTTATTTCACTTAGCGTAATGTTCTTCAAGTCCATCCATGCTGTCACAAAAGGTAACATTTTCTTCTTTTGTACTGGAAACAGCCCAAGTGTCCATCAGTAGATGAGTGGATAAAGCAACTATTGAACATTTACACAATGGAATACTACTTGGCTGTAAAAACTTTTTTCTCTTTCCTTATTCCCTTTTACTTGTCTTGATACCAGTACACTTTGTTTGCAGTGATATTATGTTTAACAGCTTAAGGGACTGTCTTTTAACAAATATGCACCAGACCCCAATAATATTCTCTACTCCATATAATTCAAGAAGGTAAATTTAGTCATCTTCCAGACTTTGCCATACCTTCCTATTCTTAGAGCTTGGTTGAGAATGTACTTATTCTTTTAGATTATAGGTCTGGACTAACAGAAGATAGCAAACCTGTTCCAATTTTAATTAGACCATGGCTCAATAAACTAATATATGTGAAAGTGTTAAGCACCATGTATGACTCAAGGTTGAAACTGAATAAATGCTTATACTTTCTTTTTTGGGTCTCTTGATGCAAAGGTACAAAATATATGAAAGATTGACATTTTAAATGTCTACCAAAGTTTCTTTTCTGTGAAAAAAATGTGACCTAACTTTCACCTGTAAGACTGAGTAATGAAGTTCAAAAATACTCATTGTCTCATTTTAATTTTTTTCTCTAAGTTATTCCAAAGCATAATTCTTAATTCTAAAATGTGCAGAGTAGCCTTAAATTAAGTTAATCGCTAGACTTAGTTGAAATATTTCACTATCTCTTTTCAGTGTATTATAGCACACTGGTTTTAAAGCAGTTAATAGTTCTAGAAAATAATGTATTATCAGTCAGAAATATGAATCAGTGATATTGCATTACTACTATTTGAGAAGTAATGGTTGAATTAATAACATCCTATTATTTTATTATTGCATAAGAATTTATAGCTGTGCTGACACCACACCAGGACAAATTCTCCCTTTTATTGGACATTACTAGACAATGTATGGCAGGGCCTTCTTCAATGTTCCTGGGGAATCCCCACAGTGACCCAGGCAAGGTCACCCAGTAGCACATTATTCTTTAGTCTCTCTAGGTTCACACAAAGTTCATGCATAAAAATACCTGCCTAAACCAGAGGTCAGTTAATCAACAAGGTAACATTTGAAGACTTAAACTTAAATCCAACTTGTACTTGATATGAAATATATTATGGGCTTTCCGTCAGCAACTAACTTTAAGAGCGTAATCTATCTTTAAATTTATGTTTTTGAACATTGACAAAGGCTGCTTTTGTCTGGCCCTACTGAGCCTGAATTTGCTACCCTATAGGCCAAAGGTAGACCATGTGGGAAGAAGACTTCAATGGGTTATAAATTGAAGAAAGAATTATATTCCATGCTTCTTACTCAGCAAGAGAGTTTGGGAAAGTTTTGGGTCTCCACAGCTTGAAAAAGTTACACCAACTGCCCTATACTGAGAGATGAATTTTCTATTTTTATCTGTTATTGCTGTCTGGATATATAAGAGCTGCTTATGGTATAAACAGCTGATAACAGAAGCAGGTCATCCCAGGCACCTATTCACTGAAATATTAATTGAGTGCCAAATATACACTAACATGATTCTAGGCATCAGTGACAGAATATGGAACAAGGCATTTTTCTCCTAGAGATCACACTCCAATACTTTTCCTGACCCACTGATATAATTTATAGGGCATTGACCCTGTCTTAGCCAGAGGCAAAAAGAACAAAGTTCAGATCCTATAACTTTTAGTGCCCTTTGTCCCTAACTTTAGAAGAGTCTTCTTCTTAATTAAGTTTATAAATCATTTATATTCCACAATGTCCAAAGCTTTTTTTCTCCTAGAATGTTGCAATAGCCACTACTAAACCATTATATTACTTTAAGTATTTAATAAAATTTTATTCGTGGAAAAGAATAAAATTATGTGACTGTCATTAAGCTCTAATAAAATCTGAGATCCAAGAGAAGACATGCAGAAATTACTGTGCTCAGCTCTACTAACGTAGATTATATCTTTTTACTCTTTCTTTTGATTCTTAGTTGATAGCTGTCAGCAAAAGAAATCCTTATCTTTTTTTTTTTTGAGAAAAACAACTCAAGAAAATATAGAATAACATGTTAAATCTAGAAGAGACCTTGTGAAACATCAATCCAAAACTTTCAATTTACATAAGAGAGAATGGTCTTTGCTCATTCTCCATCTGTCGCCATAGGTAGTTAACTAGTTATTAATTCAAAAGGGGAGCAAAAGGAATGAGACACTGAGCTTAATACACTGAAGATCATAAGCCTGTTTACTTCACCAGTAAGCTACAGCTTCACACCCCAGAGGGATTAACATTCCTTCCTTCCCTCCATTCGGTACCAGATTGTTGGGGAGTGCAGGGGGAGGTGCTTGACTGTAGAGGCCTCTCAGTCTAACTAGAGGATGGATCCATCAGAAAGCCCACAAAAGCTTAAAGAAGTTGATTGGTCACCTTGGGAAAGCTCCTGGTTTTAACCCCAGAAGAACCAAGAGTGCTTGCTCACTCTCTGTCCGTCTGTCTGTCTGTCTGTCTGTTTGTCTCTCTCTCTGAGACTTGCACTTGCCCCCTGTGGTCACGCATTTTCTCTTGCCTGGGAGCACACAGCCATGTAAGTCTAGCAGCTACTGGGACCCGCGGCAAACAGCGTGGGTTCCAAAAAGCTAAGCTTTACTAGGAAGCAGAAACTTTGGACACTGGGTTTTTTTGTGTGTTTTTGGTTTTGTTTTGGCCTTGCTGAGAGCACTGTTAGACTTCCTCCATGGTGGGATAGACAGAGATGGGACATTAAAAACCCAGGGGAAATTTTCTACCTGAGTAAATTTTGCCACAACACAACCTCCCATGCATGGGTCCTTGGACTATTTTCCTTATGACCTTGTGGATGAGCCTGATTTCCACTGACAACACTTCCACTCCTAAGACAGTCTTCCTCCGCTCCTTCACCAGCAACATCCTAGTCATCAGCGAGTACTTTCCCTCCGCATCATCTTCTCCAGCCCCAAGGATAATCCCACCCAGGGCCCTTTGCTGTGTTCCCATTTGTCCTATATGTATCTCCATCAAAGCATAGATAATATTGGACTAAAATTCTTTGTTCACGTATCTCTTTTTCCTAATCCGTTGAAGTTTTTCAATGGCAGGAGCCATATCGCTTTGTTCACCTCTGTGTCTCAGGTTGCAGCGGGAACCAATGTATGGTGGGCCCCTATAGCACCTATGAACTGGTGTGACCTGCTCAGGTTTATAGGGTGAATTAATAGCAGATACAGTTCCCTGAACTTATGGTACTGGGTTCTTTCTGCATACCACACACACACACACATAAAAAAAAATGTGAAAGGAGAGGGACTTATTAAGGAAAAGGGGATCCTTTGAACAACTTTCTTTAGGCCAACGTAATGAAAATCAATGGCTGCTTTTGCCTCAGAGTCTGTACCACCCACATAATTTATTACTAGCTTTCAACTGCTTAAGATGAAAAAGTGAAAGGTTGTCAGTGTTTGTTGAGAACCTACTATGTGCCAGGAGCTTATTGCATACACTTTCATTCAAAGCCAGGCCCCTGTGAAATTCTACATCCTGATTTGTTTTGTTTTCATATTTCTTGGTGAAACTCCTATTAAGTAGCTACAAAAAAGGGAAAGATAAATTAAACCAAAAATGTTTGGGAGACCTGAGACTTCCTGGTAGATGATAGAAATGATAATAACCTGTAACCTCTAGAGGATTAGGTTAAAAATGATTGAGCTAGAATAGATAAAGATGGGGAAGCCATCAAAATGTTCAGCACACCCAATGACCATGAGATGCTGCTCTTTGAACTTCCCCTGGTTTTTAGGGCCTTAAATAAATAACAGAAAGTATTGAAGTAATTGGTAATAGTGGTTCTTCAGACAACTTGTATCCTTGTGATTTTCCTGGCTTTTTCTTCTTGTTAATCAATTCATGATTTCAAAATGGCTGCCCTAGTGCCAGGTGTCTCAGCTTATTCAAGACAGAAAACAGGAAAGATCAGTACCAGGCATTTTTGTGGCTTTTATTAGGAGATACACATTCCAGGATGCTCCTCCCCCCCCAATTAGATTCTTCTTATACCTCCTTGGTCAGAACAATGTCACGTGTGCACCCTTGGCCGCACAAAGAGATGTTGAATGACGCAGACGTTGAGAATAGCTGTTGGGTTAACTAACAAACAGTGTATGCCATAGGCTTCTAGCAGTGAACTGAGGCTGGAGATACTAAAGAAAATAGTAAGTGTCTGAGGTAGATGATTCCTCGAGACCTTCTGGGTGATCAGAGGTCTCCACTCACCCTCTCTCCTCCCTTTCTCTCCTTTCCCCTCTTCCCTTCTTTCTCTCTTCTCTTCTCCTCTTCCCCTCTTCCTTTTCCCCTTCCTCTGATGGACCCTCAAGTTGGTCTGAGAGTTTTCCTCTTACCTCTAATCCCTTTCCTTCCCTCCTTTCCTTAAAGAAAAAAAAGAAGATAGTAAGTTTCTAAGATGGAACATTTATAATTCCCTTTTTTGTGCCCTCAAGATATAGCAGAAATTTAATAACTAATATATCAGTAACTGGATGGATGAACAGAGCCTGAAACTATGAAAAGTACGACATAGATGCTCGAGAGGAACTAGATGTAGAATAGGAATAAAAACCAGGTTGAGGGATGGTGCTGCTAACGGGAGGCACGCAGAGTTGATGGGAGACTGTGAAGCTCCTTAGTCAAATCCCATCAGGACACAACTTTGCTATTCCACCAATTTCCTGTGTCATCAGAATCCACCTCTGGTCTACACCAAAAGTGACAAGAACGGAAAAGAGAAATATCAACATCTGAAAACACATGTTCTGTTTTTGGAGCCCAGCTCAGTGGAATTTGAATTGTTTCATTAGGTGAGCTGTTGAGCCAGTCAGCAGTTTCTAGAAAGCCCGAGGGCACATTTCTGAGTCATTGTTCCTCCTCTTCCCTCTCTCCAGCCCACACATACCTAGTGATTATGAGTATGCACATTTTTTTTTATTTTAAATCTTGGTTCTTTTTATTCTGGTTATATAGAAATGTGTTTAATTAGGGGGGAGTGAACAGATGGAGGAAGGAAAATTATTAACTAAACTTTCCCACCTCATTGATTGAGTATATCACAAAAAAAGATGATAAAACTTGCAATTTCTTGCCGTGCTTTAGAAGCTACCAAGCAGTTTAGCAATTCCTGAAACAAAGCTATTTAATTATTATTATAATCAGCATGAACCACATCTCTAACTTTAGGGACAGAGACAGTACATCCTGTGTTTTCTTTCCCAAAATTTACTTGATTCCTTCCCCCCTTAAGTCTCTATGGATCTCCACACACTACTCAAATAAGCAAGAATCAGAAGGTTACTTACTCAGTCCACTATAGAGTCCTATCTACATGCCTCCTGGAGAGGGCACTTGGATAGCTTATAAATCTAAAAGTCAAATTAGTAATACTTACTTTTTAAAGAAATTCATTTTACTTATGCTTTGTTCCTTGATGTTTTGTATTATGTTTATTTTATATCCAAAATATGCTCATTCTAAACCACCTAAAAGATTATACTGTGTCACCTATTGAAATTGGGGGACAGGAAGCATGTTTTTCAACTGTTGCTGTCACATTGTGCTGCTGTTGGAAACAAAGCTGATGTCTTTTTACCAACTGGTGAAATGACACCATCTACCCCTGTCCAGATGTGCCCAGACTATTGTGTTGCTTCACCCTATGGACGCTCACGGCTCGAGCTGTTTACATACATTATCTCTGAAACATGAACACCAAGGTAGGGTTAAGTGGTGCAGAGTTTGATGGGCACTGCAGTAAGGACCCAACCTGAGTCACACACTATGCAAAGTACCCGCAGTTTCCTCACAATACACCAGATTGAGTGGCTCGATCTAAATTGCATTCCAGACCTGCCGCCCTTCTCTCAGTCATTTCCCCCTCGAGGGACCCACAAAAGCTCTATTATGAGGACTGCAAAGCCAGAATAACATTGAACCTTCAATGAGTTCCAATGTTTTTTATATTTACATAACTAAAAAGAGATGCTTAAAAGTCACAAAATGACAATCTGCCTCATGTATCGAACTTTCCTATACAGGAAAAGAGACAGGCATATTTTATACTGTAGATTCACTGCAGTAAGAAGAGTAATGCTATTTTTCCCAACCAGACTCTTGCTTTGCCACAGAGAACTAAGAGAAGGACCAAGACTCCACTCAACAAGCTTGGTCATGTAGGTCAAATCACTTGACCTTGCTGCATTTCTCTTTCTTCACATCTCAAAGGTTATCTTATATTTCCTGCATAGCTTCTAGTGTATAACAAACCATGAGCCAGCAGATGTTGTGGTGCTATAAAAAGTTTTAAAAATGATTCTAATATGAATATAATGTGATCGACAATATGACCTCATTGCCCTAAGGAAACTCTTCCACTAAAAAAACTGAAAACGAGTATGGAAGAGGTCTTGTTTCTAAGAATGTTCTTTGCTTAAAATAGGAAACCACCCTTCTAGCAGTGAGAACTCTAAGGATTTCATTATTATAACTTTTTTCCAGAATGAAAACTGCCTTCCCTACTCACCCTGATGCCACTTCAATAAAGGTTATTCCTAGTGGCACTCAGAGGAAGTCATTTGTTTGATATATATATTTAATTTTATGTACATTTTTTGCACCTCATCTGCAAATCCCACTTTCTATGTTTATCTTGAGACCGTCTAAGCACCTGCTCTTGTAAACCTGCTCTTTCCAAGCAAAAAGAACCTGTGGAGCCAAAAGGTGTTTTTGGTTTTTTTTCAAAACAATGATATAGTAAATAAAAATCAAGGTCAAGGTCAAAGTCAAGGTTTAATAACATTATATTGTCTTTAAACCTGAACTTCATAGTCAAGGCAAAATACTGGACTGATTTTCTTTCCTCTTTGATGACTTCATTGCTGGATTGAATATATAACATCTTTTCCTTGAAAAGAATGAACACGTTCGAATCACTTTTCTCTAAATCATTTTTCAAGATTTCCTATTACTTCATCTAAACCTGTTTTCCATTAATAATTTCTCAGTACAAAGCATCTAGACACACAGACACCATAATTAGGGGGATTTCAATTACCTTTGTGAGGAGGCAGGTAATTGACAATCTAATTAGTCTCATTTCAATTACCATTTTTCTCTTCATTAGACCAGTTAGAGTGGTGAAGGTTTGTAAAACACTTCAAGACCAGAGCGTTTTCAAGCTAGATTTACTACAGATTAAAACTGGACCGCTCCAGGATGATGGGAGCATAAGCAATAGGAAGGCAGTCCAAGACAGCTGCTCTGGGCAAGAACCAGACTAGCATATTGCAAGTTCATCAATCAAGAATATGATTCAAAGCCCTGGAGGAGAAGCTGGCAAGTGACTCAGATTGGACTCATTCACTGTCCAAAGGAGAGGTTATTTGATATGTGCATTCTTTAATGAATTAATAATTATTGTTATTTATTGAGTGCTTGCTCTGGATCAAAGACCACATAAACACCTGATAGGCAGTGATCTCTTATTTTCATTCAAGCATCAACTTTGAGGTTATATTATCACAGATGAGGAAACTGAACAGTAAAGACTAGGCAGTTTTCTGCTTCCAGATGAGTATTCCATCGCCTGACCCTGGATCCCATTTTCTGAATTTTGACATTTGTTTCCTGACCCATGGAGAACTTTGTTTTGGATTTTAACAGACCAGGAGCCAACAGACCAACTCTTCCACTTACCAGCTGTCTCCCCCCAAACAGTATGTTCCTTCTCATCTTCCCAAATGAAAAGAAAAAAAGAAAGTTGTCATTTTCATGAAACTGAATATAGGCAAGTGGGTATATATACATATGTGTGTGTGTGTGTATGTATACAAATATTTATATATAGGTATGGAAACTAAAAAAGTACCCCAAGGACAAAATACAAAACAAAAACTTCTGTAGACCTTAGGTGATAATGATGTGTCTGTGTAAATGCATCGATTGTAACAAATGTCTCTCTCTGGTGCTGGGCGTTGGTAGTGGGTGGGTTGCTCACGTGTGGTGACAGGGACTCAGTTGGAACTTTATGCACATCCCACTCACTTTAGCTGTGAACCTAAAACTGCTCTAGAAAAGTGTATTAAAAATATAAAAACATCAAGGTCAGTGGTAATATGGAGAATCTTAGAAGAAATCCTAAATTTAATCTGAGCTTTTTCAATCTCTTATCTGAACCCTACTCTTCAAGTGGGTGCCTCCTGCTCCCCATCACCCACTGCCCTAAGTGTCCCCTCTGTCATGTGCCATGCTAATGAACCTCTCAGTGCTGCACACCTCCTCCTCCCCTCCCCATAAAGACTTTCCCGAATCTTCCAAGACAACTTAAGTCTTAAAGAAAAGCGAACACTGACAAACGTAACAGATCTTTAGTCAAGGTACATATCTGACAGGGACATATTAGTTTATTTTTGAAAAATGTTAATGGCTTAATCCAAAGGTCATCAGGTCCCTTAACCATAGATTATAAGAAGATAGTCCTAAAAATAGGGAAACCAAGTCATTCAAGCTTCTGGGCCAGTGCTGCACAATAGAAACGTAGTACAAGCCACAAACGCAAACCATATACATAAATTTACATCTTCTAATAGCTACATTTAAAAAGTAAGAAGAAAAGAGTAAAAGTGCTTTTTAAATTATAGTTTATTTAACTCAGTATACCCCAAATATTATCATTTTAATGTGTGAACAATACGAACATTGGTATTGAGATATTTCACATTCTTTTCACTTGGACCAAGACTTTGAAATTTGGTGTGTATTTTATTACCTGAGTAGGACCAGCCACATTTCAAGTGTTCAACAGCCACTTGAGACTGGTGCCTATATATTGGACAGCTCAGGAATAGGCTTCTCATGACCTCTTATTCATTCCCCAGACAGGGGAGCTCCTCTGACACAGGATGGAATTCCAGCTTGAATGCAGGTGAGACCAGCTTGAAAACAAGAATGACCATTTGTATAGAGTTTGTTGCCTTGACAATGCTTTAACATGCTATATTTCACTTGGTCCTTATAGCAACCCCACATTTTATAATTCCCACTCTACAATTTAAGGTTCCACTGATTAATGATGGGTTTACATACCATATTCTAGCTATGTGATTTTAGACAAATTATCCTCTCTGAAACTCAATTTTCAAGCCTGTATAATAAAGATAATAATCCCTGGCATAAAAGGTGATTGTGAAGGTTACAATGTATTTCAAGTACCACAGAATAAATGCTTCAAAAGCATAGTAAATATTAACACTGTGCAGACTTCAAGTCACATATTCATTGCTCAAGATCATGCTTTCTGCAGGAGCAGATAGATCTGGAAGATTTCACACACACACACACACACACACACACACACACACACACACACACACACACGGCAGAAGCAGCCCAGCATGTGGAGGAGCAATTTCACATGCAGATGATGCAAGCTTTGATGCTGTAAAAATCGTTTTCTAAAAGTTCTTAGTTCTCAGCTCTTATACTTAGTTCCTCATCTAACTGTTTAGATTCTTTGGCTAAAGGGGTTTGAATTGTGAAAGAAGGTCACTTTGGGGGACTTTTCATTTTGATATTAAACCTGAAAGACCTGGATGGCTCAACTTTGTAAGTGTTCAGTTCCCTTCTGCTGGATAGACCCCTGGATACCTGCACTTTGACCAAAAACATCGAGTCCTGAATTTCTTGACACTGTATCTGCTCAATGCAACAACCACCTGTAGGAATCAGAACTCCTGGAGTATCAGTCAGCTCAGAACAAGGAGTTACCGTGGTAAAACCATCTGAGTGGCAAAACTGTTTCGTGGACTTGAAATACTGGCATCATTCATACTACCCCATATAAGTGCCTGCTTTTCTAAACTAACAGTTTTTTTCTAGTTGTAATAAAAACTCTCATCCCATGCTTGACTCCCTTGGATTTTATCAGGAAAAAAAAAGGAACCTTGGTATTTATTTGTGTACAAAGTTCATACATTTGCATCCTGAACATTTTGAGTCTTTTTATTATTCCCACAAGCACAAAAAGAGTCCAGAGTAACATGAATTTTGAACTTTTCAATTTATAATTCTGAAATGCCATTCTGTTTATCATAACAGACAGGAATCGTGATGGGATGTGAGTTACCAGGGAGAATTAGGATAAAAGTAACCTTTCAATACTGGGGAGCTATTAGAAGATAAAGTCAAGGTTCAAAGTAGGCAAGATTAGGGTTAAGGAACCCACAGTGGTATAAACAGGAATCTAGAAATCCAGATACTCAAGGTGAAGATTAAGAAATATTGGCTGTTCTGCTTCTCAGATGAACTTCAGTTTTTTTGTTGTTGTTGTTCATATGCTGCTGTTGCTTTTGAGATACTCTGAATTTTTCTCAACAGACTCTACATGTAAAGAGTATAAGCATTCTTTACCAGCCTGTTTTTTGAATGATAGCATGTATCAGAAAGTGTTCACCTGAGCTGAGGAACTGTTGTTTTCGTTAGTGTATTTTCATGGCCCTGATGATGGTAATAACCCCAGGGTTTGAGTAACTGGAGATCTTCAACCACCACCTTGACTGACAGAGAAGGATAAAGCCACTTGCTGTAACCATGCAGAGGCTTGAAGTTGGCTAAGATCAAGCTGTGACCTCTGCTATACAAGACTTTCCAAACTTTCAAAGGATCAGCATGGATCTTCAACTACTGACTATGACCCAAGCAGAGACCACTTACTGCTGAACTAGTATAGTTCTTTTCTAAAGTACAGTTCTGGAACTCTCACCTAGTGCGTAAGAGATTTCCAAAGTGCTTTTAGAATTTGCTGTATATTAGTTTTCAAATGTGATTGAGCTGGAGACTTTCTTCCCTTTAGAGATACTTTAAAAGGGGAAGAACAAAAAGGATAAACCCACCTCCACCAACAAAAAGACAATGTTCAGTTAACCTTGTTCCTTCAAATGCCCATGCCTCTTTGGTTCACCGCCATGCTTTGCTCCCTCAGAGCACAAAAGCCTTCTTTGAGGTTCAGAGGTTGAGTCTGATCTGTCTCCCCAGAGATTCCGGGTTACTTTCCCCTGAATGGGAGGACTCTGGAGTGCTGTTGTTGACCTCCTTTGAGGGGGTCTTTGTTTTCTAATGAATGAGTTGTGAAATGAGTTCCTTGAGGCTCCTTAGGAGACAGATGAGGCTGCCTTGTCTTCCCAATGTAGAGGGCATCTGTCTGTTGCACATCAAAGCAGAACCAACACCTAAGCAAATCAATTCATCCCTACAACTTCTGTAAAACATTAACTCCCCAGAGCAAGTGAGGGAGAAAACAGGACCGTGGTGTGACTCACACTTTAGGTAAAGAAAAACAGTGCTAAGTTTGCAGCCTGTTAAAATTAGTTTCAGGTGGCAGATTCTTTCTATTGTTCAAAGTAGACCATTGGCTAAGATCAAATTTTGGTTAAGCGAACAATGCGACTTTTCAAAGTCATGCTTTGAATGAACTTTGATTAGAAAAATGCGAGTAAAAATAAGTAGTTTTCTAGGTAGAGTTTTGTATTATTGGGTGTCTTATCTTCAGGGAATTTATGTACTCAAGTATTTCTTTTCCCTAAATTTGATGATAACATGTCTATAGAACTATACAACTAATGATAGGGAAGATCATATTGGGAATATAAAGAGAAGAAAACGTATTATGCCTCTTCAAGTTCAAGTTCAAGTACACTTGGCAGTCAAGCTAAAAAAAATACAAATAAAACAAAAAGAAAGGACCACTTATTTGCCATTCCCGGGGTTGGGGGCTGAAAGATACTTGAAAATTGAAGTGTTGGGATGCTTTAATAGGGGCTGCACTCTCCTAGTCCAAGCTGTCATTAATAGACTAAATCTATTGAGCTCAACATTTAAAGTGTGTTTAATATTTCCCAATGAAATACATTTTGGCCATAGTCACAGCTGACAACTATGAAATAGATTAGATTGCTCTGTTTTGATAGCTGAAATAACAGGAACCAAACATGAGAAATCAATAGCTATTTTGCTCATTTCATCAACCATGTGACTCTTCAGTTGTTCAGCAATTGCCAATTTTCAGAGCTGAAAGAAGACCGAGATCCCCACAGAACAGTTGCTTCCACATTATCATGTAGGGCAAGTTTGTTTTTTCAGTACCTGCTTTTGTAAAATGTGAGGCATACGGCATTGTTTCCTGATTCTGGGAGCCTATTGTGGTGCCCTTCTTCAAACTGTCTAACAAAAATTTTCAGAGCTTGCCTAGGGCTTTATCCAGTTTCCCCTTTATTATATATATATATATAAAAAAAAAAAAAAACATTTATCAGTGGGAAAAAGATGATTAGATATCATATGGTTTTCTTTATTTTTTTGAATAATAAGCATCTGTATTATTCTTTTTCTGTTTTTCATGTTTCAAGTCTGTGGCTTCAAGGTCTCTTTGTAAACTTGGGAAATGGAAGCTCTTCTGCTAAATTATAGGTGTTAGGAGAACTAAACCATTTCTTACTTGTCTCCTATTGATCAGAGAGCCTGACACAGCACCTTGAACTCAGAGTGCAGTCTAATTTTTGTTGGATGATTGGATGGATTTTCAACCTGGACTGCTTTTCACCAGAGAATTACAACTAAATTAAAAAATAAGAATGATGGTGTTTGGTTAATTGAATAACTGCAGGATTATCTGCAATGAATAGACCTCCCCAAATTAAATGACCCAAGAGACTTCTCATTTTCCATAAGAATAGAGAGCACGATGTCATGCTACTCCAAACCACCATAGCTTATTACATTTATATATTAAAATAATTTGGGTACTCTTCTTAAGTGATTGGTTCTGTAAACTGGGCTTTACTTTGGGAAGCCTTTAATCATGGGTAAGAATTATTCTTGGAAGACTGATGACCTCTCATTTTAAACAATGTAAAACTATTCTGGTGATTACAGTGGTAGCAATTCTTCATGATTATATAATACACAATCAAGTATATAAACTACAGGGATATTAATGAAGGTAATACGAAGAAAAGTCTTATAACCATAGTTCCATTTCCTTATAAGCGCTCATTGACAATTCTGTCCTGTAGTATCTGCATCTAATACAAGCATTAATAAATATTTTGGATTCTTGACATTATAATACATATAACATTTATATATTAAGCTAGAACTTAAACATATTAAGCATTCCAATAATTCTCAAAGTTAAGAAAACTTTTCTCCTTGGTTACACTCAGTTCCCAAGTATATTCAACTTAGAAGCATTTTGTTTATTTTTATTTCATTTCAAAAAATAGTACCAGTTATGAAATATCATTCTAGAGGCATTTCATGTAATGCCTACTCCACACAAAGGCCAGTGATTTGTGCTGGAGATGCAGGATTATGTAAAATAGACAAGGCTCCTACGCACGTGGGTCTTATGTTCCAGCAGGGAGAGACAGGCAATAAAAACACAAGAAGTCATTTTAAGGAGATGCTCAGTGCTCCACAGAGAGAAATGAGGGGAGAAAGATGGGGCAATAAGGATAGAAGTCAACCTTAGGAAAGGCCTCCATTAGGATGTCACCTGCCTTGGAACAGACTATGGGCTAGGATGCCTTCCAGCTTACTCCCCAAAATTCTCCACGTACATCATTTAAAGTAAAGCACAGCCCTGGTTGCAAAGCCCTGTGAAACAGATAGCACATGTTCTATATGAAGGGCACAGCAGGAACCCAAAAGTGTCCAGAATTCCATAGTCAAAGTTTGAGAAGGGTGTTTCAAATTGAGTTTCCTGAAGTCTGAATACCCCTTGCCCAGATGCCTTATGTACAGTGGCCTTCCTCTTCCTGCTATCCACCGAAATGCATTAATGCTTAGAGGAATTCCAGCTCCCTCGTCTTACACCGTAGCTGTTGTATGTTACCCTTGTTTTTAAAACTGGTTTATAAACCCTTCTCTAGATGCCCCTGCTGCATCTCCTAGGAGGGTCAGCAAAATATTGTGCAAATAGCCTAATAGTAAATATTTAGGTTGAGTCAGCCAAATGTAGTCTATGCTGCAGAATCGTCTTTGTTTTCTTAATAACCCCTTCAAGATGTAAAAAATCATTCTTAGCTCCAAGACAGTGTGTGGACTGGAGGTTTCCCGAAGTCATAGTTTGCTGACCATGTCTAGATTATTTTGGAACAACCTCAGCAATAGGCAGTTTTTACGAATGAGATTTACTTAGGCAAGAATTCAGGACACACACACTGAGGCACGTTTACACACTTGCACATGTTATGGAAGAAATCAACGTAAAGAAACAGATGGCACCGTGATTCTCCACCCTGGCTATACATTAGAATCATCTGAGAAGCTCTTTTAAAATATTATGTTCAGGCCCCACAACAAACTAATTGAATCGGAATGTCTGGATGGGAGCCCAGCCTGTGTTTTTTAAAGCTCTCCAGGTAGTTCCATTTTGTAGCTTAGTTAAAAAATAAATGTTTTGGAGCTATGGTTCTCAAACATTAGCTTCCTTCAGAATTACCTGGGGGTTGTTAAAACTTGGGTTGATGCCTTCATCCACAGTTTCCGATTCAGTAGGTCTGGGGTGGACTTCTAGACTTTGTTTTTGTTAACAATGTTCCGGGTCTTAGTGATGCTGCAGGTCTGGGGGCCACACTTTGAGAACCAATGTCAAAGAGAATGGAAAAGTGATCCAGGTGAGAGTTTTTCTGTAGGTGAGATTTTTTCAGTTAGTTGTGTTGGTTGGTGAGTTCGTTGATATTTTTGTTCGTTTGTTTTTTGTTTTCTTTAACTTAGAAGTTCCTAGAACTCAAGTGAAAGAAAGGTAAGAGAGCAGTTTGAAGGTGGGGATCATGTGAAGGCACAGAATAAATTCTTAAGAGATATTTGTTGAATTTAGGACACAGCAACAGCTAAAAGAACAGGCAGGAAAATGGCTTTGCGCTCTCAGTGGAGAAAGAGAAACCCTGAGCAAATAGCAAAGACATTTCAGAGACTGCTTTGAACATTTCTCCCCATAACATAGAGAATGCTCACGCTAAAGAAAACCTACCAAAGCCAACACTAGCAGTCAGAAGACTTAGTGGAGTGTACATTCTGGATCCAGCATTTGGGAAGTGCATTCAAAGGAGAAAGTATGCCAACCTTCGGGAAAGTCAATGCCACAGGACCTGACCAAAGTGCATTATCTATTGAAATGCTCAGGTATGGGAGTTTACACCCTCATGTAGACTTCATTTAATAAGTAGAGAATCCCAGGTATGCTACATGGTTGTAGATATTCCTCTCATCATCTGCTGCAAGGGAACCTGATAACAACTTGTAACTCAAAGTGTGGTCCCTGGACCAGCTGCCTTGCTATCATGTAGGAGCTGGTTTAAAAAAATAGCCTCATTCTGACTTAAGTGGACCAGAGATGCTTTTGTCTCCCTGGTCCCCTTCTCAATTAAAACATTTGAAAAGTATATTTTTATGATTATGCTAATATACATATATATTAACATTATATATTAAAACTTTTTTTATATTTTAAGAGAACTGAAATTTTCTCGGGCCCCTAAGATTGTGTCTAATGGACAAGTCAGCCCTAGTGAGAAACACAGAATCTTAGGCTCAGCCTCAGAGTAACCAAGTTACAATTCACATTTTTAAAAAATCTCTAAGTGACTCAACTGTACACTAAAGTTTGAGAAGCACTGTAAGTTCACTATAGCTTAACAGAAAAACAAGAAATAATTCTAATTTTTTCCATACTTTCTGAATCCTAAAAATATGCTACCATGTTCCCTGTGCTACATAGTCAGCACTGGCTTTGGGGCTTTTCTGCCAAAAATTACAGAATTTTACAACAGAGTGAACATGGAGGCTGTGAGGGGAATTACACCAATGTTCTAATCTTTTAAAATCACTGAGCAGTTGCAGACATATGAGATTCTAGCAGCCACTTGAGATTTCTGATTGCCGAGAATAGTTTGCAGAAACTACTTGGAACCCTGACTCTGCTTTCTCTAATTCTGATGATGGTGGACATCCTTACATGATAGTACTGGGGATTATGGACTTGAGTATGAGTGGAGGCAACCATTCCTCACTGATCATAGAATGAACTAGGGTTATGTTATAGATCTATTTTTCAAAACAAATTATGAACATAATGTAAAGACTGTTCATTTGTGTTGAAATACAGCTTCACATCAAAGAGAAAAAGATAACAATTCATTACTATGGAATTTATCAGCAGCATTTGGGACAGTTATTCTAAAATTTCTCATCTCAATGACTCTCAAACAGTTTCAGTAGTAAAATTACTTTAAAATTTTAAACATTAAAAAATAAACAAAAAGTTAACTCAAAATGGGTGCTAGACCTAAACGTAAAACACCAAACTATAAAACTCGGAGAAGATGGCACTGGAGTGAGTCAAGGTGACCTTGGATTTGAGGATGACTTTTCAGCTATAACATGAAAAGCATGGGATGTGAAAAAGAAAATTGGCAAGTTGGACTTTATTAAAATCTAAAAATTCTGTTCTGCTAAACACACTATTAAAAAAACAAAAGGACACGTCACAGGCCTGGAGAAAATATTTGAAAAACACTTATGATAAAGAACCATTTTCTGAAATATATCGAGAACTCTTAAAATACAACTCCAATCAGAAAATAAACCACCGAATTTAAAAAGGAGGAAAATATCTGAACAGACATCTCACTGAAGAAGACAGGCAGATAGCAAGTAAGCATATGAAAAGGCGTTCAACAACATATGTCATTAGAAAATTGCAAATTAGAAAAAAAATAAATTGCAACTGCATACCTATTAGAATGGCTGAGATCCAAAATACTGGCAACACCAAATGCTGACTAAAATGTGGGACAACAGGGACTCCTATGCATTGCTGATGGGAATGGGAAATGGTACAGCCACTCTGGAAGACAGTTGGGTGTTTCTTACAAAGCTAAATGTAGTTTTGCCATGTGAGCCACTAATAGCACTTCTAGATATTTATTCAGATGAGCTGATAACGTATGTCTACATGACAAATGCCATTAAGCACTTGTCAAGATCCTTAGAACTCTACCGCACAGAGTGGATCCTAATGGAAATTATGGACCTTCGTTAATAATAATGTATTGAAATTGGTTCATCAGTTCTAACAAATACATCACACTAATGCTAGTTACGGGGGAAGATGCTAACAATGTGGAGATGTGAATACAAGAAGGAGCTGTGGATGGGCCTTAGGAGAGCGAGTATATAGGAACGCTGTACTTTCTGCTCAACTTTCTATAAACCTAAAACGGCACTAAAAAAATAAAGTCTATTCATTAAAAAATATAAAGGGAAAGAATACATCACTGCTGTACATGACAGGAGAACAGAAGGCTCAGAATCGAACCCCCCCCCCCTCAATTCCTCTCAAAATCCATCACTCCATGCAGGCTACTGAACTCAGCAAACTCTTTAGAGCAAAACAAAGTGAAGTTGACCTTAACTGAGTCCTAGACTTTACTGTTGACAACCTCGGGACCTGGATCACACACAATTATTGTGCAAGAAAACCTGGTTGAAGTCAGCAAGAGAAAGCATAGTCACTACAGACTAGGAAATATTTAAACTAGTTTTGCATTATTCTATTTAATCTTTACAATAATCTTTGACATGTGTTGTAATATAATTCTCTTATAGGGGAAAAAATTCAGAAAGAGCATGTGATTTTTTTAGTTATACAGCAAATTATTATGAGAGTCAAGTTTCAAACTCTGACATATTACATACTTGTGCTCCTCCCATGAAGCAAACTTCTTTCTCAATTCTTTAGTTATAACCCTTAGGGGTGTTCTGTGATATTGTACATTGATACAATGTAATTCAAAGTTTTTTTTCAGCAAAATTTTGACGTGTTCTCCAAAAAATTAACATTCTCATCATAACTGGCCTGTCCCAACATGCCCCTACTTCAATCAGACAGAACCTACATCTTGTTCTTTGAGGGTTTGAGCAGCAGCAGCTATCAGGGAAGCAAAACATTGTGGTCGAGATTAAAAGAAGTCAAAAGTCTTTTTTCCTGGGGAACCAAATAGTAGCATACTTAAAGAAAAGGAAAGAGAAGTGTAAAGAAATCAGGTAGTAATATCCAAAAGATAAGAAAAAACAAAACAAAAGAGAAATCAAGAGATCCTCCTCCTTCCCTCCCCTATCTCTGCAGTGAGATGAACAATCCAAGTAGAAATAGAAATAGAACAAGTTGAAGACAGAACTCCAACCAGCAGGGAGATGCACTGAGCTGATGTGAGCTACTCAGCTACTTCATCCCTAGAGGTTCACATGCTTCCTGAGAAGAGACAACTGCCAGGTTGAAATACAGGAGACATACCTGACTCAAGTGAACACATGGAGAGGAGGTTAGTGCCTGTGATTTCCTTTTCCCAAGAACAACAGCAATGATATTTTTAAGATGTAACTGTGTGTTAAGCGCGATCCTAAATTATAATAATCTCATATAGTGGTCAAAGAGACCCAGTGAAAAAGACAACATTATCTCCATTCCACAGGTGAGAGAAGCGTGGATCCAAAAGCTTAATCAGCTTCCAGAGGGTATGCGTGAGCAGGTACTCAGATGCACATTCTACCAATTCAGAAATCAAGTGATCTCAGCCGCTAAAACATGCAACCTTGCTACTAAATGTTGGGTGGTGATAAACTACTATTACTCTATTACAATTTTTTTAAAGATCTGTTTCATTTATTTTGACAATATTAATACCCATAGTTAAAATGAGGTGAAGCTTTGAGATGGCAGGGTTGCACCAGGCCAGTGAAGCCTTTATGTGTCACAACACACACTCTGCTGGCCTTGCCAACCACTCTGGCAGCACCAATAGCTCATCTTGTTCCACTTCTGTGCCCCCAGCACTGAGTAGCTTGAATGGAACTTAGTGTTTAACAGATGTTTGATAAAGAAACAGTAAGAGTTTATTACTGGCATCATAGTTAAGAGAATGGACTTAAAATCAAACATACTTGTGTTCAAATCCTTGTTCCACCTGCCAATTATTCAATGTATGACCTTAGGTAAGTTATACAATCTCACTGAGCCTTAATTTCCTTGTCTATAACACGAACCATCATAATACCTGCCTCACATGATTGGAATCATGAAAATGAGATTAGACTTTGCGGCTATGTAAAAGGTAATAAATAGTAACTCCTTTTTCATGTTCTATTTTATATAGCTGGTTGTTTGAAAGATTTAAGAAACATGATCAAACTTTTCCATTAAATAGGTTAGAGATTATAATAGTTTCAACATTAAAACATATACTTCTGTGGCTGTTATTAACATATCCAGTTTATTTAACGTATTAATTTTGGATTACAGTAGATGATTTTCTCAATGAATGTTAAATCAAGTAGCAAAAGTCATCTTCTTTGCAAATTAAAATTCTGTCTCACCAATCTGATATCTCTTCATCCTTTGACTTCTGCGAATCCTCAGTACTTCAGGTTGCAGCCAGTCTATGAAAGACACAGTAAACCAGGGCTCTGCTTCATCAGTTACACTTCACAGATAGGAGGGCACACAGATAAAATCCATTAGGCCAGCAGGGCAGCCATTAATGTTTCAGTGGCAGTAATTAAATCCGGATGGAAAAATAACTACAAATATTTCCCCAAAACTGAACCAGATGTTTTGGCAGCAGGATGAAGGCATAAACCTGAAAACCCCCACATGCCACGGACAAAGCGTCTTCAGAAGGAGCCTTCCGTGAGCTGTAGACTGTGTACTGTCTTGGCCTGTCAGAGACGTTGAACACAGCAAAGAGCGTCGCCCCCTGTGCGTAACTGCAGTCCATCCAAGCACATGAAGAAACAATTGGAGGAGCTGTCAATTTATTAAAAGCCCTGCTAATAATCAAGCAAAATGATTAACACGTCTATATTTCCATGTGTGAGGCCACAATCAATTCACAGTGGCGCTGCAACTTAGTCATGCCCCATATATCATCTTTCTAGGTAGCTTACATGGGGCATAATTTCCTAATTAATAAGCAGTAAAAATATTAATTATCGCCATATTCATTTAGTGTTCAATTAACAAATGAAAATGAAAAATGCATTTTCATGGCTAGTCAAAGGTGACCTGGGGACGGCTAGAAAACCAACGTCATTTTTATATTTTATTTCTATTTTTAGATTGTTGCCTTTTTCTTTTTTTTCCTCCTAGTTTGCTTCTCTTAAGAAACTCATTTTGACCTTTTTCTTCTCACAGTACATCATGGTTTTCAGCGGGGCAGAGCTCATCCTTTTCCTGGCCTGTATATCTACCATGAAGTTGTCATGATAGTCTGTCATGAAATGAGATGAGGAAAGTTATTTGATCCATGGAGATGTAAATGAATAACGGTGGCTCTGGTTTCCATCAGCAAGGCCAGCAGCAGAGGGTTAGGGAGCCCTGGGTCAGCTGGACTTTAATCCAGTGCACCTTGAATGTCACAAAGGCAGGAATAACATGCTCTCTAGCCACCATATCCACACACAACCGCATGGTGCAGCTCCGTGACTCCCGCTACCCTCTCCCTAGGCTGGCAAATTTCATTCTGTCAAGTCAGTTGCTACTCTGGTACCTATCTTATTAGTGTTAATTTATCTCCAGTGTTAAGGAGGTTAATGACACTGTTATTTTTTCTGCTACTGAGCTTTGCTATGTGTCTGCAGGATGATATTCTGAGTAACCTCATCATCGGAGGAAGGAATCACAGAAAGGACGTGCCTGAACAATAAATAACCTTTAAAAATAATGTGTCCCTCAGAGAGAGGAAATAAAGCAATATAATTTTAATCGTGGAGACTCTGCAGGAAACATTTATCATCCATCAAAAGAGACACCATAATGGGTGCTCATTCCTTACAACACAATATCACATGAAATCCTATTAAAGAACCGAAGCTGTGCTTTTCAAGCAGTTCCTAACAGTTCAAACTGAAATTCACTAAGAGTTACAGATATTTTCTAATTAGCCTTCATAATTCTTCTTGCCTTATTTTCTCTGTCAAACACTCCTTCATAGACCTGAGCCTCCCACGATGGAAGGGCACAGCTAGGCGATATGTTATCTTAACTCTCTCGATACCAATATGCCATCTATTCCAAACTAAGGCCTTTTCTGAAGTGGTGACCAGCTGAATGACACTTTTCTCTCCCCTCTGTCCTCCCCACATACCCTACCCCTAGCTTACGGCTTGTACCATGGTTTGTTGATCTGACGGATAATAGCTAACTTTCCAAAATTCCTGTATATCAAGGTCCATGGGATGATAAACACAATTTAGAATGTTAATTTAAAATCATCATCTAATCTAACTAGAGAGACAAGCTGGGGTACTCCGTAACTCTGTAGTTGTTGTTGTTTTTTTGCTTGTAAATTCTGCCCCCTAAGCATCATATTCAATTTCACTCCCAGAGAGCAAAAAATATCTGCTATTGATAAACTTTTTCCAACCAAGAAGATTCCCAGGAACAACTGTAGTGAATGAGTCTTCACATAAACTCCAGCAAAATGCAAGTACATAGTTAAAGTGACCTCTCAGTCCTTTAATATCCTCTGACTTGAGGAACAACATTGAGGCAGCTGAAACAAATGCTAAAATATTTTCACGTAGCCTTACGCCTTAATCCAGTGTAGAGGAAACGTGGAACTGCACCCATTATGGGTCCACGCCATTGCTGAGGTCAGTCTCAACTCTTCCAGATATCTCTCCTAATAGAAAAAACAAATATCTTATTCTTGCCCCTTTTCACTCTCTCTTACATTGAATTATTTTTTGGAGATGCTTCTGCAAAGAAACTAAAATTCCATCCCCTCCTGAGTGCACAATATATAGAAGTTAGAAAACAACAGAAATGAGCTGAAATGCTGATGCTGGGAGTCAGCTGGGTTTATTCACTAGCTAAGTGATTGGCTCCTCTTCATCTGCTTTCCAGAATACAGTTCAACTATCCATACACTTACCAAAACTATGAAGTATTTAATGACATGGACCTCTGAGAGCAGTCATTATCAAATTTATAAATATCTATGAATGCCAGTAGCCACACACAGATACACATATGTATATGTAATTTTTCCTCTGACCTTTAACAGGCAACTTCTTGAGTAATCTACTCCTTCATTATCCCTTCCTTATGGACAGTGGTTCCCACCACATACAGAAATGAACAGAAGTTGTAACAAAGAAGAAAAGGCTTGGCCAATATTCATTCAATATCTACTAGGTACTTTAGACTCATGAACTCTTATTGCAACTCGAAAAGTATATATGCATTTATTCCCAGTGAACACAGGAGGATACTAACACTTACAGAAGCTGGATGACTGTAGGGATCATACAGCTATTAGTGCCGATGGACATGCCTTCAAAGCTCATGCTTTTTGCACTGCTCCCTCTGCCTCCCAACTGTGTGCACCTTGTGTTCATGTGTCCCAACCTGAGAAACAACCAGCATCTCCATAAACATTCGTCCACACATCAAGTATTGCATCATTTGACATTGGTCATTAACCCTGAACACCTATAGTAATCTGTTTGGCTTGTGAATCACTGTTTTGAAAACCATCTACATGCTCCTGGTATAAATTAGAGATACAAAGACTTACTTCACCATTCCCATTAGTACTATGGTGTTTGTGATATATTTTTCCTTATTGTGATATCATATAAATAGGCTATTGGTTGCAAGCCTGGATAACCACTTGAGTTAATGTAAGCCCTAGTGATTTGAAAGGGTAACTACTAAACATATTGAAAGGAGAAGCTAACGAATCAGAGTGAGAAAACAGGAAGGGGGCAAGGGATAAGAAATAATCTGCAAAGAGCGTTGTCACCACTGTCTCAGGACAGCTCTGTCACCACTGAATGAAGGCTCCAAGGAGTCTACCTCTCTGCTGGGCTGCACCATCTCCATGCAAGATCACCCACTCCACGTTCCAAGTCCTGGGCGAGGCGATCAGACTGGCTGAGCCCAGGTCACTGCCCTTTCTTCCATCTGACCTCCAGGGCTTGGGGACAAATTAGATAGATTCTGTCATAAAGTAGTGACTCAGTCTTCCACCAAGTCATGCAGCAAAGACTCACCAAAACCAGGAAGGGAGTTCTTTAGTTAAACAGGAAAAAAAGAAATTCGACTACAAGTAGCCTTGAAAGACTCTTCCCAATGGTTCTAGTCACCACAAATAATATGCATAGATATTTTATTTGAGTGAAAACATAGAAAAATAAAGTTTTCTATTCCTATGTCTATAAGTTTGTTTAAAATATATTAATACTTATTTTCAGATGTTTGCTTTTGATCAATATTACAATTCATGGCCAAGTGATATGAGAATCTCTTAGAGTTCAAGGTATACCCTTTTTCATTATTGCAACTTGAAAATATAGAATAACTTTGCTCTTGAAAAAAATAGCACCGATGAGGGATCTGTGACCCAATGGAGTTGAAGTCAGGAGTTCCGCTTTCCCTTTTGCATTCTATCACCACCTGAACTCCATACTGGGATCTCTGCTCCAAGCCCATCACCCTCATTTGTGAACTAGGGCTAATAACACCCTGGACAGATGTCTCTGCAGGTAAACTGTGGTAATGCCTAGCAGGTATTAATCACTCAATGTTTATTTAATCTAAATGTTTATCTTTTTGTAGGATTGCATCCAGTGCTATAAGCTATTAATCATCACAATTTTCTCCCATAACTACATTTTGATCATTAAGGCAACTCTGTATCCACAGTGCTTCTAAACTGGTCATTCAAAGTAGGGATGCCTTTATTGAGTTCTAAAACTTAAACCAGTTAAAATTCACATTTATCTTAGACATATTCTTCTCTGATCTTTATATCATTGATAGGCTAATAGTATAGAAGGTGGGCACAGAGAAGGGTAAGGTATCTTTATTGGTTTCTGAGAGCTTACAATTTAGTTGAGGAACAAAGAAGCAATGCAGACTTATATACACCCATACTAACAGTAAGTAGCTATGCGTTTGAATACACTAACCTACAAGGCTGTCTGAGCTCAATGATAGGGTGATTATTAGAACCTAGTACAAGCAGGGAAGAGGGAGATTAAATTTATAGAAAATATTTGCTCTTGAGAAAAAGGTTAAGGGAAGAATACAATCTGAATAGGAGAGGAGAGAAATAAATTTAGGCAAGTAATACAGGGTAAGATAAAGCAGGACAGAACAGGTATATTTTTTGTGCACTCTAGAAAAAACTTTTTTCCAATATCCAGTTTTCAATGTATCAGAGAATTCTTTGGATTTCCCATCTTCAGAGTAAATTTCTCATCTCTTTCTTCACTAGGTCATCTGGCAGTATTGATGTCTCATGCGTTCCCATAACATTCCTGGTAACTTCTTTCATCTTGACCTTGCATACTGATCATGAACATCAAACTATTTTTTAACCATATTATTATACTTTATATAGATCCTCTTTTCCAGTTTCATGAAGGCATGCCTCAAATTGTTTACATTTTTAAAAATCATTTCACCAAAAACGGTTCTAGAATCCCTGAAGACCTTCCATGAATAGTTTCCTCAGGGCTTTTCTAAGTCTCTGAGCTTCCTCACCCATACAGAGCAGAAAGAGAATATTCCTAAGGGACATTTATATTTACAATATGGGAGGTAGCTCAGGGACTTTATTTTACATGCCAAGATAGTTCTTAACAAAAAACATTTTTGTGAGCTTCTGTTTGAAATCTTTTTAATGATGCCAGCTTTGTTAATTGCACTGTCTCTGAGGTACTAGAAGTATGTGGCTAATTGTCATGGTGATTCAGGCCATTATTGTTAGACTAGGTATTTATTGTCCTGACCTCATCAGATGACTGTTGATTATTTTTCTCAGTAGGAGCATAAATGTTTTTCCTTCTCTTAGTGCATGTTATTTTCCTCGCTTGGAATGTTTATTTATCTTTGGTTTCAAGATATTTCAAGTCTACCTTTATCCTAAGTCCTGCTTACAGTTACCTGAAGGGGATTGGGATACCTGAGTCTATTTACTTGCTGAGCACTAATTCCAAGTCTCTCAATATTTTACTCCTTAATTTCTGAATTAATTTTACACTATTTATATACTTTTTCACCTTTGGTTTTGTGGAGTAATGTTGCTAATATTGCTTTCCTGGGTTAATGATATTACATAACTTCTATTTTAATGGATTTACTCAAGACTTTCTGGGCATTTGCAACTATAGCAAAGGAGCTCTTACAAGACAGCACAGACTTACTCTCATGGTTGCAGAGCAAATGTACACACTTTAGTTGTCAGAGATGTTCTTAGATGAGACTAGAACTCCACCAAGCTTGAATGAGTTAATATCACTGATGGAGGCTCTGAGAGTCAGACAGGTGGCATTGGTCACTAATACTCTCATTTAATGAACTCTAAGGAACCTGAAGTAAAAGACCTGTATTCACAAGTCAGTTTGCCCCCTGGCCATCAATGTATATGAAACAATGATGGATTAAAACAAGAGAAAATCACATGCCAGAGAGAGGAGAAAGTAAAGAATGCACATATACACGAAATGGGTGACTTCTATTTTAATAAATGCCCTTCCAGAGTTTTCTGATCTGTTTGTCTGTTTGTGCTGAGGAACTACTTTGCTCCCAAGTGGAAGACTAGCCATCTATGGCAGATGAATGGAAGGAGAAAAATTTGCCTACTTTATATTGTTTTTTAACCATTTTTTTCACTTAGTCAGAAACCATAAATTGAAACTTATTACGGTCAATCAAGCTACATGCTGGGCTTCTCAAATTGTAGAAGGAAACACAAAAGGAGAGAAAGAGAAATTGAATTTGGGTTAGATGAGCAGCGAGGTAAAATGTTTGCATTATGAACTTCCAACTTCTTAAAGTGGTGTTAAAATGACACCCTGAGCGGCCCAGATGTCTTAGTTATCTATTGCTATGTAACAGATTACCCAAACAGCTAGTAGGGTAAAACAGCAAACATTTGTTACCTCCCAGCCCTGCCTGTTATAAATCCAGATGTGGTTTAGGTGGTGTTTCTGGCTCAAAGTCTCTCAAGAAGTTGCTTTCAAACCATTGGCAATGGATTCAATCTTATCCAAGGCTTGACTTGAGGAGGATCTACTATCTAGTTCACTCATATGGTTGTTGGCAACCTTCAGTTCCTTGTTAGTTGGACTCAGGGCCTCAGTTCCTTGCTGTCTGCTGACCAGGGACCCACTCCAGTTACTTATCTATGGGCCTCTCCATGGGCCGTATCATCACATGATAGCTGGCTTCCTTCTGAGCAAGCAAGCAAGAATGTTTAAGATGGAAGCCATGGTATTTTTGTAACCTAATCTAGAAAATGGCATCCTGTCACTTTTGCCATTGTCTGTTTGTTAGAAGTGAGTCAGTAGGTCCAGCCCACATTCAGGGAGTGAGAATTATACATGGGCCAGAAATACCAGAAAGTGAGGATCATTGGGGACCACTTTAGAGGCTACCAACCACACTCACCTATAGGCTTGAAGATGATGAGACCGTTTGTTTTACTCATGTCTTGTCAGTTAAAAGACATGAAGATTAGAAATAAAGTTTCTAAAATGGTCATTGTAACTGAGGAATCAGTATGTCCTGGCGTTCTCAAGACAGTCATTGCTTAAGCCTATTGTCTTGATGTGCTAGAGAACAGTGCCCCCATTTGCTTTCAGAAATACCCGTATTTCAATGACAAATTATCAGAGGTATTCAATAAAATTTTCTGTGCTGATGATACTGTTCTGTGCCTGTATTATTCAATATGCTAGTTACTAGAATTGTATAGCTATTAAACATTTGAAATATTGCCCAGTTTGATACCATTCTGCTCTAGACATCAAATGAGGACCTCTTATTTATAAAGAGAAGTCAAACTTTGATGAAGCTTTGATTTTACCTCCTGTTTCTCTCTCTCTCTTGCAATTTCAATCCCTCCGGTCAGAATGCCATCTTCTGCCTGTACCTCTCTACAGACTTGCTTTGCTAAGGTCACAAATGACCTCTAACTTGACATACACCATGGAAGTTTTCAAGTCTCTCTTCCTAAATTTCTGATCATTTCTCATTCTTGAAACATTATTCTTGTGGTACCTATGATACCAATCTCTATTGATTTTTCTCCTTCCTCTATGGTTGGTATTTCTCAGTTTTCTTTACCATCTCTTCCTTTTCCTTCTATTCTCTAAATTTAGCAAAACTGATGAATTATGTCAGTTATAACTCCAAAATGTACCCCAAATCAATTCAATTATTTCCATCTCTACTGTATTCAGCACAATCTAAGTCACCATTATGTTACCCATCACGATAATCTCATAATTAGTCTCGCGGCTTCTGCTTTTGCCTTTCTCCATTCAGCAGACAATGATCTTTATAAAATACAAGTTAAGTCACTTCACTCCTCTTCTTGAAGTCATTCAAAATGGCCTTTGCACCCCACATGATCTGGCTCCAGGCTTCCTCGAGCTTTATCTTATGTTGTTCTCTCTGACCTCCAGCCCAAGGGGATTTCTTTGAGTTCCTCCAATATACCAAGCATATTCCTGCCCAGGGTCTTTGCCTGGTCTGCTTTCTCTGCTTGAATATCCCTCCTTGACTTGGGTCACTCGTCTTTCTCACTCTCTGTCAGGTTCAATTCTTAAATTGTAAAACCACCCCTTTTGCATTACCCCAAACAAGTTCATGTCTTTATTATTATCTCAAAACATCCTAGTCTTTTCTTTTATATTTATTATAACTCAATTAGTTTAACCACTTACTATGTGAACTTCTCCCCTAGACTATAAATCCTGCCAGTAAATGAGTCGGCTGTTATGTTCTACATTGTAGAAAATGTCGAGCAGAGGGCCTGGCACATACTAGGTGTTTAATAAATACTTGTCAGTTGAATAAATTTTCTTCCATAATATAGTGCACCATTTGGCATTTGCCTCAGCAACTATTTAAAATTCCTCTGAGGACAGTTTAGTGTTGAACGTTCTTTGATGATTCATCTGTGTGCTGTAGTCAAGCACTTTTGAATCTATTCTTAACTTTCTGGTGGTTCTCATGTTTGGAGAGTTGATTAGGGGTCTCTTGGCATCTGAGAGGATTTAAAAAAAAAACAGCAAAGGAATTCAACCTCAGTCACAGTCTGAATCTGCCCGTGGTTCTGTCCCCTGAAGATCATGCTCCCAACTCCAAGAGAATCACTGTGCAGCTGATAAGAACAATGTCCTGAGTGCCTGTTGAGTTCTTAACTCAGGCTTCAAACCCATGTCTCTTGATACTTCTCTGGCCATCTCATTTGAGGCCGGGCCTTCTGTCCTTGCTTTTTGGGGGCTCCCCGAAGAAGTTTGATGGATTCATTTAGATATAGACCTTGCTCTTTATATTTCAAACATGACAAATTTTAACCTCATAAAGGATACACAGGCTATTTTGGCATAGCTTCAAGATTTGCTACTTCTCTACTTCTCTCTCCACCCTTTCCTGCCCTCTTCCCAAAACACCCCTGGTATGTTGTATTTTTCAGGCAGCCTTGACTTGTTCTGGTACAGCTAAGTCCTGCCTTCCCCTGCCCCAAATCAAAAGGTGATTTAAGCAATGGCCGCAGAATTCCTCCTCACTTACCTGAGGCCTTTGGTTTCATTGACCCCCTCCATCAAAAAAAAATTTAATTTTGCTGTAAAAAATGACCCATCTTTATATAAGATTAAAATTTTTTTCAGCCCTTTAAGAATATTCAGGTTTGATATGTCATCTTATTCAGAAAAATTTACTGCTTTTTCTTCTCTCTTTTTAGCTCCACCTCATATTTTTATTGTTATTATTATTAATTATTGCTATATATTATTTACTTATTGGTTTACTTACATGTCACCTGGTTACTTGTAATACCCAAGAACTTAAGATTACTTATGAGAATACTTAAAATATGGCAATATGAGATAAATTTAAAATAAGTGAAACAAAAGTCAGGAAAACAAGGATACAGATTAAAAAATGGGTTACAGAATAAACTGAATGCAAATCTTTGTACTATAAGGACCTATACAACTGATGTGGGCAGATCTATTTTGGCTCTGAAGTTCCTAGCTACCAGTTTTGAAAGGTAAACCAGTAATTTTAACAACTTATAGTTTTAAGATAAAAACCAAAGAAGTCATTCAGAAGAAGAAATTATTTGACGTTAAGATCAGACCAAAATGTCTCCCATGGGAGCAATAAAGAGTAGAGTGCCATGCAGTGAACCACATCTTCACAACACACTTCCAGAGAGTGTGCAGAAGTTTCATGAGTATTTGAACAGGCTTCCCTACTGAAAGCCCCTGCCATCTTCCCTAAGGACAAGGGAGCCTAAACATCTTGACAGGCTCCCGGTATGAATGATATGGTACAGACACACTGATCTCTGGTGATCTGACTTAATCCAGAGGTAAATATAAAAATCTGGAAGGACAGATGCGATGCATGACTTCCAAGAAATTTTCCCTGGAGATTGCTTCTCTCAGCTGAGTTTTGATTTAAAATTGGGTGCCAGCCACTATCAATAGAGAAACCAGTCACTGGTCAGTCAGGCACTGTATGTAATATCTGGGATCCTAAGATCAAGCCCCAGGGTGGGCATTATTATTCCCATTATGTTAGTGAGGAAGCCGGGGCTCTGAGAAGGTAAATAACTGGTCCACGTCCACCATAGCTAGAAAGTAAGGTGAAATGGATTTAAAACCCAAGGCTTATTTCCGAACTCATATTCACTTTATTTAGTTACGAAAAAAATTTTAACACTCAGAAAGACAGAGATTAACATAACAAAGAGCAATATATCCACCGCCCACATTTGAAGGATGTTAACATTTCCAGCTGCTCTAGTCAGTACACCAAGTTGCCTTCTTTTAGCGACTTTTGGTGTCTAAAAGTTGGAAACTGACTAACAAAGGCTGGAAGAGGGCTTTTTTCCCAACCTCACCAGAAAAGAAATTTTCTGGCTGCCTTCTCTTGTAAATTTCTAACTGCCCCAAATGGCTTAGGTTGTGTTATTTAAAACACATCATGTTTTTTCTCCCCCTTGGCTTGCATGCAGGCACAATTGATGACTAAAACCTTAATGCTGCCCCTCAGAAGAAAAGGCTCAGTTGTTGGTTCATCTGCCAACTTCCGATGAAGGTCAGGGCCAGTGCCTCACCTCCACCCCCAAAGAATCTAACTCGAAACACAGTGTATGATTAGCCAATATTTTTTTCTTCAAGTTGGCTGATCATAAGACATGTTGGCAGAATATTTATTTCGAGGGTGCTATTTTCCAGAGAAGGAAATCTTTTCATCTAATTCAACACTGAAAATTTTAATTTAACAAGTTAAAGTGGATTCAAGATCTCATAATCATGGGTGTGTGTTGATTTAAAATACATTTGTCATCTTCTTCCACAACCTATTTAGTGTGGACTCTGGGCAGCCACAAAAGTAAAAGAATATTTCTAATCCAATAATTGCCTAACTTTTAAGGATAAGAATGAAAAAAAAGCTTTAGTTGCTCAACTTCTTACTCATCTGTAATTAATACTGCAATGAGGGGCATTGGCAGATACTGACTAAATATATGGAGAGAGATTCTCTTCAAATAATGGGTATAAAACTAGATCAGGTGACTATTTATGTGTTACAACATTTAAATTTCAAAATGGTATAGCTTAACTCTCATCACTTTCCTTTGGATGATTATGTCTAAATCACCACAAATTAAAGAACTTCTAACATTTGAGTTAGCAGCCCTGAGTTCCAAATTTTCCACTATTGGCAACCAGAAACTAACAGGGAGTATCAACAACAATCCCCAAAGAAGTCCACAAGCTTGTCAACATGTCATGCACACACCTGTCTCAACAAATATTTGAAATCCTTTCCTTTCTTCAGGCAAACTTTAAAAATCTGCATTCAGCTCACATTTAAAAAAAATTTTTTTACAGCTTTCCCACAGTTTGCTTGTACGACCTTAAATAATTGTCTCTTAGACCCTTTTCTTCTTCCCAGGGAGGCAGTAAATGCTTAGACTTTGCACCTAGGAATAATACACAGTGGCAGCCAGACACAGCACGTCTGTGTCTAAGAAACCAGAGATAAAAAACAATTATATGAATCATTTTAATATAAAAAGTCCACAATATTTTTTTTTGTAATTGTGTGTTTACTGAAAATATCAATTTGAAATCATACATATTTGCAATTAAAAAGCCCTTAGTGATTTTAATGCTTAATTTTCCTTCATTTTTAAAGAATTGTACACTAAGACCAGAAAGTTTAAGTGGTTTGTCCCAAATCCCATGGCATTTCCATGGTAGTCAGCACTTAAAATGAGTTCCTGAGTCTTCTCATCATTCCACAAAGCTTGCACTGGGTATCTGAATTTCCCAAACAATATTTCTTTGTGTTTTCTTCTTCTCCCCCCTCCCTTTTTAAATTTTCTACTTTACCCTGTGTATAGAGACAATGATTTGGCTCTGGTTTAACTTAAACTATGATGAATATTTTGTAGCTGTTCAAAAGGAGTAAATCTATTTTTTTAAACACTTGGGTTTATTCCTCTCATGTCACAGAAGCAGCCAGTGCGCTTCTCTCTTTCTTTGACCCAATAAAAGTGGTCAAATCAAGCCACATAGTTTTAATACCTTATCCCCCAAAATATTCATAAACAAACAGACACACACACAGACAACAAAACCAATCACTGGAAAATAATCCAATGAAAGAGACAAAAAGGTTTTCTTTTTAAGATCAGTAAAAGTCTTATTTCATCACCAATTTCACACTCCTGAACTCCAGTTGATCCTGGACTAACATCATCCTGTTACCGTGTCTCAGTGCCCCAGCTCCAACTGGACATTGGATATGGAGCATGAATCTGTCCATTAAGGACACCGTGCCTGTAATCAAATACTAAGACAATATTATCTCAGAGTGTACATAGGGTATCACTTTCTTGCTCTTCTTAAGTATTCATAGCTAAATGATTTATGGGCACACAAATGGATATAATTTCCCATAATATATAACAGGACTAATATTTAATGTGTTTCTTTTTTACTTTGTTTGAATAAAATCCCCAAAAATACTTTTAGCAAATGATCATTAATTATGTGCATTGTCAAATGTGCTTGAGTTCTAATAAGCAGGTTTCAGGATTTACAGTCCCCGGCTGTCTGCTGCTGCCCATAAATTCAATGCGGGTGATGGTACTCAATAAAATGGTCCCATCACCAGAACAGAAGCTGCAAATGATTCACTTTCGGATACACTCTGGATTTATTTCCAATGCCTATAACACAAGCAGAAAATACCCTTTCCAGAATGTTATTCTAAGAAACCTCCCAGAATATCTGAGGTTGTTTTTTTAATAAGATTCTATGACCCACAAGGGCTAAGTTTGGCCTTCAGCCTATGGATTTTATCAACTGCATCTTTTGGATAGATGGACTCCCAGGGACACAGATGAAAACCGCAGTGGCTTCTTGGGGAATATTTGTCAGCAAATATATTTTCAAAAAAATAAAGGTTTTAAAAGAAAAATGTTTAAATAGAGTTGTGACTTCGTAGTCAATTTACTTAATCTTCAATGTCTCTGCAAATCCATTATGCACTTGGGATGTCAGAGGGGTCTACAAATTACCAGGTTGTTTGAAGTTTGCTGCTTTCTGAAGTGGCTTTGGTCATTTATTTTCATAGAAATGTTATTTCTTCAACTTACAAGGTATGCAATAGCAAGGTCTTTTGAGACAGCTGTCTGAATAGAAAATGATTATTCATGTTTCTAAAGAAAGATGACTTGTTCTTTATATGAAGTCCTCCAAGGAGCACTTAGCATTTTAAGAACATGCAAAGAAAACTTCAATTTTCAAAGAATAGAAGGAGTGTCTATGCAAAGGAGAGAAATGCAGAGACAATAAATAAGAGGATGAGCTGCTTAGAACTAAGGTAAGGAAGAAAAAATGCAATGTATTTAGTCTTGAATTCTTTTTTTTGTTTGTTTGTTTGTTTGAAGATCTCCTAACAGTTTAGATTTTAAAAAAGAATAAGGTAAGATTGGTGTTGTTTTCTTTGTTATTTGAATGCCAGATGGGGAATTGCAGAAATGTTCGGACCTTCAGTTTAAGCTAGATTAATGGTTGAGGGTCGCAAAGGAGACACTAACGTAAGTGATGAATCGTATCAAGATTTTTTTTCTTTACAGAAAATCTGTCCTCTAGAGGATTAAGTATCAAACGGAAAACAAGAAAATTCATACGCTCCTCTGTCTTTTATGTGTTGGAAAACTGTAGAGCAAAATGGAGCAAGTGATCACCGCTACTAGAGATTCCATCTAAAAGATATACTTCTCATCAAACTCCAACCCAAACTAACACAAGAAGCAACGACACAGCAAAAGAAGAAAACATGTGAGATACAGACAAAAATAAAAATTCCACCTGTCCAAAAAGTTTAAAGAAAATGAAAGGATCCAAACACAACAATGTTCAGTTGAGGAAACGCACCCTTTGGGTACAGAACACAGGTTCCCTGATTCTCCGGCCAGGGCTTTCTCCATTGTTCAAGTCCAACCCTTTTTAGGGTGACACTACTGCAAACCACAAATGATCTTGACCCCGAAGTCAAGACTACCAAACTCTGGCTAGGACCCGGCCTTCCAGCTTCTCTTTCCTGAATAACAGGCCCTTTCGGGTTCCATTCAGGTTTGGCTTTATATACTGGTATCAACTTCATACTGAAAGAGGAGACTCAGATCCCTGAAACTGTGGGAGCTCATCTAACCCACAAGATACCGTTTATGTTATTTGCTTCAAAGACATGGGAACCCTTGTTAGTGTGACAAAGAAGGGCTACTCCACCCACCCCAGGAAAGCAGCCTGCTCTGGTTTCCAGGACAGACAACCTCTTTCTTACAGTAGGCCAGGCCATATTACCATCTCCTTCCCTCATCTTCAGGTCATCTGTCATTACCTCTCACTCCCTTTCTTTTTTCCTCACTAGGGATCAAAACAAGGAATTTCCTGGTTCCTTGAAATCCCATCTATTGTTCGGCCTTCTCTGTGACCATTCAGGACAGCTCTTGGATCTTTAAAGGAAACTGCTTTTAGAGTCTGTTGCTGCTAATCTGTCTGCATCGTTGTCTTAGTATCTCGCTTGGTTTTAGAAGGATTGTTACATTAAAGTTACTTAGTACAGTAAATCTTAAGGCACTGCCGCCATTGTTTCTCCAAAAGCATTTTGTTTCTGAGCTCTTTGATGGGAAAGGTTATTTATTTGGGTTTGAGACTGTACTTTGAGAATGGGAAGAGAGGTTACTGGGGTCAGATGTCCCCATTAAGGAAGGAATTGTAACATTAAACAGAGGAGGATTTATTATTTTCTGAGTGATTCACCCTTTAGGAAGAAAATATTTGTTTCTCCCAAGCAGAAAATAATTGTTTCACAATGTTCACAATTGAAACTAATATAGAGAAATAAAAATAAAGATTGACATCTCTGAATTTAAATGCCCAAAGCAGATTTTTCTTATGATTCATATATTAACGATCCCGCGGAGTATGGGGCCATGGGATGGATTGCAGAGAGCATAAATAACTTCAGTAGGAAAATAGAGTGTAATTATTTGTGCAAGTGAGAAATGTGCTTTGAAATCAGTTTTATCTACCAACCAGGGAAGCAGAGAACCCCTTCTGGTGTAAATTGTTCAAATAGCGGTATCTGCCTGAACAGCTTTCAAATGTTAATTTGTTTAGAAGAATAAGATCAGAACAGTAATTCAAGCCCTCGCCTATGCACCCCTAAAGTAGAGACTCACTAACAAAAGCATTTCGATATTTCGGCAAGTAGTCACATCTGGCAATTTCATTAACCCGCAAGTTTTTCATCTAGAAATGGATCCAGATGTTTCAAGAGAATTTGTATTGGGTCTGAAAGAGTCTGGATTTGACAAAGTATTGTTTTGTAGACTGATATCAGACCCTTTAGCTCCATCTACATGAAAGGGTCCAGATTTTGTTCCTGTGTGATTTAAACCCACCGGCAAGGCAAAATGCTTTTGCAATGCCTTTGCATTCTGATGGGTCTGGAGGCTGTTGTTCCACTGGATCCCACAGACCACCCATAACAAGGGGAAAAAATGACCATCCCTGGGGTTTAATGAAGAGTGTGAACTTTTAGTATTTTATTAGGTACTACGTCCTTGCAAAAAATGGCTATTCCCCATTGAACTAAATTAAAACAAACTTAATGAATCAGAAAGAACCAAGAAAGTGATCTATCCCATCTCCCTTCTCACCTTTGAAACATGTTGCATTTACAACTCTAACCATAAAATAGCCCACGTTTTTAAAACCCCCTAGAGAAGCAGATACTGTAATTATTATCGTTAGTTAGTTTAATCAAGTGTCTACAAACCCCCAATGAAAAGAAAATTGGGTTCATTTGGATTTACTGGGTATTAACAACCCACCCTCCCTATACCATGGTTTCTGGGGTATTAGGGGAAGCAAGAAAAGTAGTTTTATTGCTCCTGCTCCATCTTTCCTGACCTTTGGGGCTATTTGGTCCTACAGCTCAAAATGTACAGTTATAACAGCTGCCACTGGGTTAATCTAACCCCATTGCTAACCTAACTCTCTTACTAATTTTGGTGGTTAAGGCTCTAGATTCAATCAGACTCTTCCATCTACAAGTGATGGGACTTTGAGCAAATCATGAAATCAATCATTCAATTTCTTTATCTGGAAAATTATAATTATAATAACACATACACAAAAGATTGTTTTAGGAAGAAAATGAGATTACGTATGTAATGTGTTTACCATAGTAAGTGATCAAAACTAGTTAGCTATTATTAAAAGTGTCTTTAAAACTACATCGCTGATGCTTTATTCATTCCTCCTTTGACCTCTCACTTCTGGTACTTGTCATTAAGACAATTAGACACTTGACTACAAAACCAAGGTCCCCTTATATAAAATCCATTAAAACCCATTGCAGAACAGAAGACTTAGTCCCACAGATAAGTCATGGGAACCTTGACATGACCCTGTACCTAATCATTTGGGGTTAACTTTTAACATCATATATTTCTCCTAGTTCTCAGAACAGTTTTAAGATATATAAAAAACCAATATGATTATTTCTATGTTACCAATAAATCAAATGAATCTCATGAGAAGTCAACAACTTATCCAAGGCCACACAAAAGAATGGGGTCTTCCACACTGATTTCACATGTCCAAACCTAAAGCTTCTTCCATGACATCACACTGCCTGGAAAGTATATCTGAAAGTCATGGTCCTCATACTAACTTGGAATCCTGGCAAACTTTGGGGAAGGAGGATGCAGAGAGGCAAGGGTGTGAGGAGGAGGTGGCCCACCCATGTTTTGATGTTTCTCATGTCTTCCTCTCTTTCCCAAAAAGTAAAATATGTTCTTCTAGTTTAACTTCAGCACATGTCAAAAGAAAGCTTTCTGCTTCTTGAACTTCCATCATTTGGGAAATACAGCCCAACACAGTAATTTCCAATTTTGAGTATGCATGAGAATCACTTTGAGAAATCTGATTCAGTGGGCCAAGGAGTGGGGTCCAGGTATGTGAATCTTTAATTAAGACTCCAGGACATGTTGATGGATGTACTTGCATTCTCCCACTAGAACGGAGCTGTTCAAGGACTAGGACATTGTAAATTTTCTACTTGTACTTTCTCCTGATGGTGGCTGCGCTCTAATTTTCTTCTATTGATTCTGAAACACACCAGGGTTATTATCTTCTCGTGTTAGATTTTCTGACCATGTAATACATGTAGGCATCAAGCATCTATGTTACGTAAATCAGTTTCCTGCAATATAGCAAGGCTGGTATTGCCATAAAAGTTAATTAGAATGGTCTGACAGGATTTCAGCAGCCATCAGTTATTTCTTAGGAAACATTGAATGGGTCCTAAATTATTGTTATTGGTAATGAGAAGTTTTATTTTATCCCTAAGATATATCACTCTGATAATGTGGAGCAAAAGACAGTAACATACTTTGCTCCTTAACAAAAGTATAGAATTAGAGAGAAAATTAATTCAGTTCATGTCCAAAACCGTTAATGTTTCAAATGTGTCTGGTTATGGCCTGGACCACTGTGCCTACTTTTGTAGAGTTGACTCTCATGATTTTTCCTTTGAGTTTCTTTCATAGTGACACATTTTCTCAGAGGTCTTCTGCACAATCTGAAATCTAATCTAAAAATACAAGTCCCTACAAGTCTGTGTTAATATCTGTTGTGGGTGTGTGTATGTTAATACATTGTAAAGCAAAGCATTAACACAAAAAATATCTGGGAAAGTTTTATAAGACTACTTCCTGTAAGAAATATATGAGAAATGTGGATAAGTGTCTACATAATATACACACAATTATATGTTACATACATATATGTATACACATATATAGTACATATATGCATATGTCCATATGCATGAACACACACGATGGTATTCAGGTAAATATTGACTGGCTCTTTAGGGTCAAAAGCACTGGTTTGCAATGTTTGCCAATTTTCTTGGTGTAAATACTCCCACAATGGTTGACTTAAAGCTACCAACCTGACTGAACAGAAAATCTGCTTTCCTGGGCTGGCAGGCTCTAACAAACATACCACTGGAGTATACCTCTCTCAAAGAGGAAGATTTAACTAGCTGCCCTTGAAGCTGTTTCAACATTTAACGTTCGTTATGCTTTTTCTATGTACATATGCACCCTATAATTAATTGCTATAGCTTGAGCAGGAAAGTAGGTGGTCCACAGTGTCTTTAATCCTACCGAAAGTAAAAAGATTATCAAAGCAGAGATTTAAAGGCCACCACACAAATGTAGGGCTTTGAAATCCACTACTTCTCCCAGGGTTTTTAATCCTATGTGTTGGCAAAAACAGATTTTCAACTGGGCTATTTATCATTGTAAGCATAGCTCCCCATAAGATCTGCATATTTTTATGTATTTTTTTTCCAAAATGTTCCCCTTTGTTTCAGACGTTAAAATAAGAACTTTTATTCCCTGCCCCACCAAAAAGAAAAGGGGGACAAAAGTTAATTGTATCTGAACTGAGGTGTAACTATGGCCCTATTAAAGAGGTGTAGTTATAGGCTATTGATCACAGCGCAGAGGAAAAGCTTGTCATGTAAAGTCAAGAGGTTAATGTAATTACAAGAATGGGCAGCAGGATCAGCTGTAGCCCAGAAGTGGCGAATAACTAAAAGCCGCTTTAGAGACACATAATGTTGTCAAAGCATAAATAATTCATCCTAGCATTCAAGAAGAAATTACTCTTCGGTTTCAGCATATTATTCAGCCATTAAAATCCTGCCTTCTGAAGACTTTTGATGCAGCCATAGTTTCAGTTCTAAGTCATTCAGAGGCATACCACCTCCATTAAGCCTTATATTGCGTAGTTTTTAAAGTCTTAGAGGGGATGTGGATTCACAATTTGTTTAATAACCACCGTAAAGTTCAAATAAGGGGGAAGAAGCTGGGAGGATTTATGCTACATCCAGTAGCTAAATAGGGAAGATTAAGCAACATGGGGTGAAATTTTTAGGTCTTGAGCTGGGCCAAGTTCCATTCACTCCACTTTCTTTGCTGCCTCTTCATCCTTGCAGATCCAATCCCTGAAATATTTATCTACTGCCAAAGAAGTAGAAGAGAAATAGCAATGGGTCCCACACCTTCTTTTAAATATTCTCACATAAACTGCTCACTGGCTCTGATAAAAATACTTTGACAATGTGGTTTGGAATTGAATCTGGTGTTGTTGTTGCTGTTGCTATTGTTTTATTTATTTATTTTTTCAGTCTGTACTTTTAGAAAAAAACTTTTGTACAGCTATGGCAAAATGATAGCTGCAGGCCCCTCAGAATCAGTAGCTAACTGCTATCCCTATAGCGATTACAACTGTTATTTCTACTGTGTTGTCTTCAGCATGTAAAGGGCAATACATAAAACAATTAATATAAGAATGAGTATAATTATAAAATCACAGAATCAAAAGTGATGACAGAGGAACAAATGAACTTGCAGCCCAAATCCATTCTCTGCCCTTCCCTGCCCTGCCCTGTGCCCCAGGATGGTGAGCTCAGATCTTGATCCTCTGACTTTCCTTTGGGGATCGGCCAGTGACAGACCCCAGCAGACACTGAGGGCAGCAGGAGGAAAGTGAGATTATTTCATCCCTGCTCCCTCCCTTCTAAGGTTTAGTTCTAGAAGCAGCCATGGCCTCTAAAGCTTCTTTTGAATGACCCTTCTTTCACATTTCTGATCTCATTCAAGCTTTAGTAGTGTTTTCGCCTAGAGACCTATAAGATCTTACCACAGTTTCACATCCCTGAGTGTTTCAGCATCATTGACTGGCTCTCTCCCACTAGTCCCTTTATTAAAAGTCTTCAAAAATCCCAGCTCAATGTGCTAGACAATTTTTGCAAGTATCCTGACTGATACATACAGGAGACAAGGAACTGAGAAACAAGGCTTCCTTAATATATTCTCTAGAAGAAATTCCTTCTCTTTAATTCTTAAGACACCATAAACAGTTACTAAAATCCTGATGAAAAGGTCTTAGAGAACATCGTGTCCAAACAAGACTTGAGTCAAACACTCAGAGAAGAATGATATCTTTCTGATACCCTAGACCATACTATCAACAAATTGGTTATCCTCTGACAACTCTTGGGGATGGAAGGGGGAGCTAACATCACATCAGCTCCTTCCCCACCCATGTTAGAACTGGGCTATGCTTTTGCTTAAACTCAGGAAGCCTAATCTCGCCTCCAGGAGAAACAACTGCCTAGCGCAGCTCTGGGTGAGCAACTCTACTGAGAGGCAACTCATTTTACAGCAGTCCCTCTCTATATCGCGGTTCACTTACCGCAGCCTCACTGTATCGCAGGATTTTTAAAAATATTATATTTAATTATTTATCGCGGATTTTTCACTATATTGCAGGATTTTGCAGTACTGTATACGTATGTTGTTAAGGTTACGTAGGTTTAAGAGTGTAGAATATGTTTAGGAACGTAAGTAGTGTTTATAAAAGTGTGGAAAAGGTTAATAAGGGAGTGGGAAAGGTTAACAAGGGACTGGGAACGGTTTATAAGTGTGTGGGAAGGGTTTATAAAGCTTTATAATATATATAAATACTAGAATAAATGTAAGGTTCCTACTTCGCGGATTTTCACCTATCATGGGGGTGGGGGTGGGGGGTCTAGAACATAATACCCATGATAAAAGAGGGACTACTGTATATGATTCATTGTATGCATTGGATATTATATATTACTATCATTAAAAGGCTTTTTTTTTTTTAATTAAAACTATATTCCTCTGTATTGCTCCTGGTTTATATTTTGCAATGAAATAATGCCATTTTCATTATGAAGAAGGCATGTAAAGTATTTATTCCAAATGTCTGAGACATTTCCATTCATGGAGCTTCCCGTGAATAGAGCAGTGATGCTGGGTTCACACCTAGCTTGGCCAGCGACTCTGCCCATCTCCACCCAATTCCTACTCAGCATGAGCACCTAGATTTCATTCTTGATTTTATTTTCTCCTCACCTTTGTGCCAAACCTGTTAGCCTATACTATCATTTTTCATCTCAAAAGTGTGTCCTAAATCTATATTTTTATTATCCTAAATATCTGCTAAAACCTACCATCATCTCTCACCTGGATTAATATAAAGGTAATAACCTCACTGCTTCCATTCTTTCCTCCCAATAATCCCCTCAGCACACAGAGCAGGTGGTGTGATGTTTCTAAAATGTAGATCAGATTACCTCATTCCTTCCCATTAAACCTTCCAATGGCTCCCTTAGTCCACAAGGTCCCTATGTAAACTTGCAGTTTCCTGCTCTTGTTCCCCTCACTGAGGACACACTAGCCTTGCTGGCCTTCATTTAAAGTGCTTCCGCCCTGTGGTTTTCTTGTTTTTCTACCCAGAACAACCAACCCCCAATTCCAACCTGGCTGCTTATGTTGTACCATTCAAATGCCAACTCACGTGCCACGCCTTCAGGGAGACCTTTGTGACCACACTCTAATACTCTGCCTTCAAGCTGGGCCCCATCACATTTTACTCTGTGGTTTTCATCTTTTCATCTAGTGTTTATCACTATCAGAAATATCTAATTCATTTATATTTTCACTGCTCGTCTTCACATTTAGAATATGAGCTCCATGAGATCAGGGACCTCATCTGTACTGTGTACACCTTTCCCTCCAGTCCTCAGCATGGTGCAGACTCCATGCAGGGGCTCAGAAAGCATTTGCTGGATTTGATTCGCTGGTCTACTGCAATAGAGAAGTGAAGCACAGTGGTGGGACCTCACATTTATTTTTTTTCACCAAATATTATTAATTAGCTCTTCACCTTATGCTCATATTATTTTATCTCCCACCTAGTAGACATCAGCTAAATCTTCAACTGCTCTGTTCAGTAGTAGGAAGTGCTAGTACATGTGCAATATGAAATTGCTCTCCTGTTCAATGAATGTCTCGCAATCGATTTTTAAAACTTTGATTCTTACATATAAAACTGATTGACTTGTCAAGTAAAGATCACAGAACTGAGACAAAATAAAGGGGTGGGTGAAAAGAACAAAAGGATCTGAAATCCAAGTACTATCCAGGATGAGCAAATTCTCCTCCAATAGACCCAGAAAGGACCTGTAAGAGGACTCTCTCTCTCTCTCTCTCTCTTTCTCTCTCTCTCTCTCTCTCTCTCTCTCTCTCTCTCTCTCTCTCTCTCTCTCTCTCTCTCTCTCTCAATTCCAAAATCAAAAGGTTGCTGCATAAGATTAGGGGGTCTTCAAATCTTGCTCTTTACTTACACAAACTTTACCTTAGCAGCGAATAAGAAAGATTTGAAAGAACAAATCTCTGAATAGAAATCACTGTGGCACTGTTTATTAGGTCTTGAATAAATTAAGTAACCTAGCTGAGGCTCACCGTTCTTCTCTGAAAATAAGGAGGGTGCTACTACTTGCCCACCCCTGCACAAGACTGAGGGGAGTCAGATGACCCAGTGTCTGCATAAGTGCCTCCTGACATGTCAATACACAAATGCTCACCACTGCCATCATTATTGTTGTAAGAGAGAGAGAAAGATGACTTACAAAGACAACTGGCAGAAACCTACACAATATATTACAAGGATAGACAAATACTACCTCCCATCTGCTCAACACTTAGAAAGAAAATAGGAAAAGAGCATGGATTTAAGGAGGGGTAAAAGCTAGGAGAGCTTGGTCTAGAAAGTATCCATCGGGCAGATGAGACTTGAATGAAGACCTAAAGGAGAGGGTCATCATTTAGCATACAGAAAGAAGTAGGGATGATTGGAGAGAAATTAACCACTGCCCAGAAGGCAGCAATTTAAGAAAGTGGAGCAAAAAGGAAATGTCAGGGCAGGTTTGTCTGACAGGAGGACAAAAGCCTGGGATGTAAGAAGTGACGAGATGAATTAACCTAGAGAGTAACCCAAGAGCAGAAAAGCTTAAAACTCCACACCACGAGATTGCATCCAGGTCAGGAGGCAGGCAAGAGTGTGATTAAAGAATATCAGGGACCACTGAGGATTCTAACACCTTCTTCTGCAGCAAGAGAAGAAGCATACCTGGATTAAGGGGCCAGGGAGAGCCCCACTGTATTTTGTCAAGTCAGGACACATCTGGAGAACTGGATTTTGTCTGGAGTGTCACATTTTTCCACGGACATTGACTTGAAAGCACTCAGAGGAGGATGACCAGAGTATAGAGGTGACTGAAAAACATACCATGCAAGAAAGAATTTAGGAATCTGTTATTATGGAACCCAGAAGACTCAAAGAATGTGACATAGCGTTCTTGTCTGCTTGGGTTGATCTCAGCTGATTTCAATTTTGTTTTTTAAATGTAAGACTTAGGAGATTCCACATGATTGAGAAGTCAAGAATACATAGGGAGAAGTTCACCTAACCTAAAAGCCAGAAGGATTGAGTTTATTTCCTCTTTGCCCCAATTGATGTATATATTGTTTACTTTCTAAGTTCTTAATTGATTCCCATATTTTTAAAAATCTCATTAAACTAGAAGATCTCTAAAATATCTACACACTGGTTAGTAGTAGGGCACAAAAACTTGTTTAGATAGTTAAAGTTATTGATTACTTAAGTTATCGGAAATATTTACTAATTTTTCCTCGTCCTCATTTAGGTCAACCTAAGAAGAATGCAAATAAAAGCAGCAGGAATGGGAGGAATTGATCCAAAGTAAAATTTAGGTAAAATCAACACTTCCCAGTGTAGTGGAATCCAGATACCCAAGAGATTAGGCCAGAGTCACAGATTAGAAAGACTCATGAAAGTGTGGCTTAGAGCGAGGATAGGTGGGAAGCCAAAAAGAAAGAATACACTCTCAAATTATGTTCAACAGAATCTTTGTGTTATGGACTAAATGCTGAAAAAGTTTATGTTCAACTAAATGTTAACCAAATGTTCAACAAATTTAGGGGTTGAAGCCTTAATGTAATGGCAATTGGAGATGGGGCCTTTGGGGGATAATCAGAATTCAATATATTCATGAGGGTGGGATTCGTGTTTTTATAGAAAGAGGAAGGCCAGAGCATCCTTTCTCTCTCTCCCCTTTTCTCCCCACCCCCTCAATCCTCCATGTGAAGGCAGAGCAAGAAACCAGCCATCTACGAGCCATGAAGAGAGCCCTCACCAAAAAACCAACCATGCTGACATTCTGAGGTCAGACTTCCAGCATCCAGAACTCCGAGAAATACATTCTTGTTGTTTAAGCCAAGACCATGGTGTGCTGTTAGAGCAGCCCGAACTGACTGAGACATCTAGTGTTTCTGAATGCTAAACGTTATTCCTTCTCAAGGAACAAAAAAGAGGTCTATGGTAAAATTAATTTGGGAAATGGTGGGTTTAACAAAATAAAAGAGCTTTCTTTACTACAGATTTCTCAGCACCTTTAATATGTTCAGGGCTCTTGCGACTCAATAAGGACATTGTACAAAGCAGTTTCTTTCTTTAAAAAAAAAAAAACCCACAGAGGTGACCCTCCTCCTCACAACACCCATCACCTCCACCCTGCAAGCATTTTAGGGGGAGAAGTGTTGATCAAACACTGCTTTACAGAAACCTTGGAGAGCTCTGCCCCTGAGCTGGACAGTCCCAATAGAAAGAATAAGAGTGCCCAACTCATCCTGTGCGAAAGGAGCAAGAATCTCTAAATCAATCACTGAACACTAATTAAGCACCGACTATTTGTCAAATGCTGGAGTGGATACAGAGACTGAAACCCCTGGCTACTATTCCCAGAAGTTTTCAAGATACTAAGAAAATAAAACTTGCACACATGAAAAGGTAACAGTGTAAGCCTCTCTTATTAAGTGTCAAAAACAGCAGACTGGCGTGGACTGGGAGTATTCCAGGGGCCTGGAAAGCTTGCCATAACTCTGGCAGTCAGCACAGGCTTCTCCAGGGGGGACCTCAGGCCATTCCTGGAAAAATTTGCAGGGTCAGACCATTTATAGGAAGATGCAGGCATTTTAGACAAGAGAAGACTGTGATTAATGGGGCAGGCAAACACCAAGGGTATTGAGGAACATTGAAAACATGAGTCTGGAACTGTATGTTCTGGAACAGTGTGGATGGTACTAAAAAACTGGGGATGGGCTGATTTAAAAGAGACTTCAGTACCAAATGCAGGATAGTTGAGCCCCACTGTACAGGCAATGGTGAACTGCTAAAGTTTTAGAGCAAATCTGTGATATGATCAGAACGTTCTTGTCATCTTCAACTTCACAGACACAGACTGGAAATGGCAACTACTCACTTCAAGTCAAGTCACTTTAATTTCTGGAGCAAAGCATTTATTCATTGGTGGAAGGCATTCAGGGGAAGGGAAGAAGGGAGAGATTCTGTTTTCTCTCTTCGTCTGGCAAATAAACAATCCTTCTGGTGGAGAAAAGAGTTCAGTGGGCTATTTTTAGCCTCCTGCCACTGGACACCAGTGATAGAAGACATAGATGTGTTTTAATATAAGATTCAGATATCCTGGTGGACCAGCTCTGCACACTGTTTAAGTAAACATTCTAAAAATAAGACCATAAACTCATACAACCAGGAGAGACAAGCAAAGTGATTCAAAGTGTTTCCTCATTCATTTTGAAGGTTTCTTTGAATTTCAGCCAAGAAAGAGCCATCATCGTGACTTCCAGGGAAGGAGCTTCAAAAGAAGTTTGGAGAGACGGTCTTTCTGAGTATTTTCACATGAACTGGGTTGTAACATGCAAAGCTGTCCCCTGCCCATCAGGAGCTATGCTTCAGTGCAGAGCAGAGCATGGGGGCCAGGACCATCAGATCATGGACCCTCTTCATTTATGTCACTTGTGTCCATGCTCTGCCTGACCCCTAGAATTTCCATGAGTGACTCTAAGTTGAGGAATGGGGTTGGAAATGTTATAGATTGACTGACCCTGCCTGGTCCTTCCTCTTCCTGCCCCATCACACTGGGCTTCATTCACCACCTAATCATTGACATGAAGCAGATAGCCAGACCCCAAGGGGCCCTCTCCCACAAAGGCTTTCTCGGGGGAGGGGGTGAGGGACAGGGGCCACCTAGGGTACCAATGTCTTACTCATATGACTAGATCCCTCCTTACTAGTTCTAGTGTGTTTGTAATAGTTACTTTAGAAATCTAATTTTTTCCAGTGAATACTCCTAAATATTATACATTGCTTCCAGTTAAAATACCACACATCCATACTGGAAAGATTTTTCCTTTTCAAATTATATTCCGTTTAGGAAAATCTAGGCTCCCTTTATACTTGAGTTAACCTATGTCTTAGAAGATTATTCCGCTGGCAAGTCTGGTTAGAAATAAAAGAAACTACAACAAACAAAGGATTGGCATGGCTAGAAAGTAATAGTTTCAGACATTCCAAAATTATTTTCCAACCTTCACTGCTGACCTCCTAGAGAACCTTTGGTTTCCACTGAATGCTAGTTAAAACCACCTCTGCTGTGGCTCCTGCTTCCCCTTCTTCTTACTTACGTGGCCAGCCTCCCACTCACAGAGGACAAGTGCCCTGGCATCCTGAACGAACGCAACTGGGCAGAACAATAAAGAAACATGAAGTCCACGTAGAACAACCACACACTGAATGTTCAGCTGCCACGCCCCCTTTTTAAATGAAACTACCTGCTGCTCTCCTCTGTTAAAGGAAAAGCCTGCAAGTCAAGCACTTCACATTTTTCTGGGCTGTGCTTACTCTAAATAATGCAATCAATCCAGCCCTGTCGTGGAAGAGAGCATGGGGCGACAATAGCCAATCCCATCACTCGTGCAGCCAGCTCTATCACTCCAGAGCCCTACGCTCCCCTGAAAGCTCATTTATGGAAAAATACAATCAAGCAGGGTCTGTGAGGGGCTGCCCCCTGGGGAACTTTTGTGTCATTGCCTTGAGGAGAAAGAAATTCACCTTGAGCTGCAATAAACTGACATTCTCTCCATGGTGTTATGTGCCTGATGGAATGCAGCGAAAAATAAATCCAGGCGGCCCAGCATCTCCCCACCGATGGTCATGCTGGAGCGGGGAGGCAGGCAAGATGATGTTATACCATTACGACACGTGGCATTCATCTTTCTAAGATGATAAATCAAGAGACACACTATTCAATCTGTTAGAAACAAGAATCTATAAACGAGAGAAGAAAAGCAGCAGCTCATTATCATTTCAAAACCACAGACTAAGCAGGGGTTTGAGCAGGAAATAGAGGAAGCAGAGATGCGAGGCAAGGGCACATGCCCTCTCCATAAGGGCTTGACAGGGCGAAATAAATCAGCCCCCTTGAAGACACAAAGCAGCCCCCACAGGCAAGTGAGTGGGAGAGTGCACTTGCTCTTCCTGAAGTTTCTGATGCATCTTCGAGGCCAGTCAACTGTGAAAGGACCAAGATGAAAGATGATCAGGACTGGAGTGGCTGCTGGGAGCTGTGACGAGCCCTCTTCTCCTGGAGCGTGCAGGCACGGTGCCAGCTGTGTGCTGAGTAGGGCAGGGCAAGAGATGCTGAGCCCCAGGTCCTCGTGCATTCCAATTCTTTCTGACCATGGCTGGGTTCTGAGCTAGCTCAAAGGTGTACTAGCAGGACAGGTCATTTGGTAGCCACATGAGTCGACCACTACCTGGGAGAGCCAATGTGTTAGAGCAGAAAGCAAGTCACTGTTAGGCAATGATGAGGAACACAGAAAGTGGAGGCTAAAAAACCAGCTATGAGCCATGTGTTGTAGACAGAATGATCCCTGTGATTTATTGTCCACAGAGGGACACTTGCTATTAATAACGATATAGGAAGAATACACTGAGACTGCTCTGGCAAACCAGGATGGATGGTCACTCTGGTTATGGACAATGTCACGACAGAAGATGGGAGTGACTTCATTTTAACTCCTCTTTCGCTGAGGAGTATATATGTCTGTTTCCTCATCCAGCTCCCAAGTCTGGGGAAGGGTAAGAAGATTCTTCTCTTAATAGGCTGGTGTCAGAGGTCAAGGTCAGCCCTTCAAGGATAGAGGCTCCTCTGCAAATGGTGAGATACAAAGGCACTCCGAACTGGAGACAGAAAGATGGTTATTGGGTCAGATGAACCTGGATGTGGGGTTATTGGGAAAATTCAATGAAAGAATGTGTGCTTATAGATATTATTGCAGCTCACCACGCATCAGATACTCTTCTAATCCCTGTACCCGATTTAGCTATATTTATGCGTATTATTTCTTTCAAGGCAGAGTGCCTGGAATAAAGCAAGGTTTCAAAATCTGCTAATTCCTAGCTCATATGATTTTGTCCCTTTTTTCCTGGCTTAAATTTTCCCTATTGTGGGAAGTATAAAGAACATAATAATAAACCAAATATAATTGTTGTCTCTGCCCCAGAGGCCTCGTGATTAAATTATTTTATAATTGGATATAGAAATACAAACTCTAATAGTTCTGTGCAGGAAAATGGTGCAGAGTGGTGTGAGAGAATCACAGAGGGAATCCACTTTAGACAAAGTGTTCAGAGAAGGCCTCCCAGGAAGGCGATGCCTATGTGCTGTGTCCTGAATGACCAGGACAAGGCAGCCCTCTGGGAGGGATCAAGGGCATTCCAAGCAAAAGAGAACTGTGGGTTCAAAGCTCCTGACCCAGCCAAGGACTTGGCACATTTGAGGACCTTGAGGGAAGGTAGAAGAGAAGAGAGGAAGAGGAGAAGGCAGAGGACAAAAGGCTGCCTTAATGTAAGGCTCCAGCCGTGGGCAGTAGCCATACCACAGAAGGCCCGGTGTGCATTATTCCATACACATTCCTTGTGTATCTGATACATGCTCATCTAGGCCCCAAATCTTTGATTTTAATAGAAGACTAATGAAAAGGCATGGAGCAGTTCAAGCTTAGAAGAAGCATGGCCTTTTTATATTCGAGAAGTATAATTCTGACTGCTGAGTAGAAAGTCAGTGGGGAAGGGGGGGAATTGAAGGAGTAATTCCGAAGCTCTTGCTGAAAGTTGGAGCCCAGTGAGTGGTGACTTGGACTGAGGCCGCCTAAGGCCGTTTGATGGATGTGAGGAGAAGTGATGGGACTAAGAATATACTTGGAGATGGTGCTGATAGGACTTGTAATGCTGAGATTGGAGAGGAAGAAGGGAGGGATCCAGAATAATTCTACACTGATACATGTATGCCTGGATAAAGCAAGACTGGGAGAGGGCCAGGCTTGTGAAAAAAATTAAAAGTACTGTTTGGATAAGTACATTTTTAGAATATTTTCCAGGTAATGAAATAGATAGCTCAAGAAGGCAGATGTGTATACGAATCTGAAGTCCAGAGAAAAGGCAGACATAACTGGGAGGAGGTGGAATTTATGTGATATTTAAAGACAAGGATAGACACAATCATTTGGAAAACATGTAGAAAAAGAAAAGGAGGAAATATATTAAAACCTTTATTCCCCTATTCTCTCACTAACCCTAAGAATTATTTTAAAAACAATAATAAAAAATTTGACCTTTTACAAAAAGAAAGCATCTCATTAATAGTCATTTATTTTTTTATTAATTACCTGTGAAAGGCCTTTTCAAATATTTGTTAGTATAATCATATTTTCTTCATGTATGTTCTTTATATATTAAGGATACATACTTTTACTATCATACTTATGTGCAAATAATTCCAAGTTTGTCATTCATCATTTAAAATTCTTGATAGATTGAGTTTGTTTCCATTTTTTTTAGTAGTATGATTTTGGGGGAGGGTTAAAATAATTCAAACTGTCTTTTCATTATTTTGTCTTTGGTGTACTGTTTAGAAAGCCCTAGCCCATTACCAAGGTTTTAGAGCAAAAGTATAGAAAGCTAGAAGTTTATTACAACATCGATTGCAACAGTAATTTTTTAAGCTAGAAATAGCCTAAGAATATATCAAAAATGTATTTCTTAAATGTATGACTTCCCATAGCAGAATGTTTTTCAATACATTAAACATAATATGTGCTTCTATTTATTCACATTGAACCAGGTCTCCTATATATTTTATAGAAAGAAAAGGGAGAAAGAGAAAGAGAGAATATAAATGTCATTACAGGATGACTTCCTTTTTGGAAAACATTTTGTAATAACAACTATATTTCTATATATTGCTATTTCTATAATAAAAGAGTAAACAGTTTATGTATATCTTATCTCCCAATTAACTGTTGAGCTTATATATTCTCTTCATGTTACCTACTCAAAACATAAATTATTTAATTAATTAAATTTTATACATATTAATAAGAAATTATCTTTTATTTGAAAAATCTACCCTGTTACTAATGATAGCTACCATTTATTTACACACAGTATGTGACAGAATTTGACATATGTGTGCATCAGTTTAAAAAGACAGAGAACAGGCAATAAAACCTGAAGGAACACATAATGAAGTTATCTCTGCCTTTCACCTAATTAGTCAGTCAGAAATGTGTGTCTGTTGGCAGTCTTTCATAAAACTCTTCTAGAAGTTTTCCTGAGGCCATCAGGCTGGGGACTTGGTTCCCTCTCATGGCCAGCGGCAAACATTTCAAATAATTCAGTATTGACCTCAACAGCACCCCCACCTTTGTTTTTATTCTACGCCACACATTTCTAGGTACCCAGCACCAGCAAGCTCCCCTAAGCCTCAGATTCTATTACCCACAGAGACCTTCTATGCCCTCCCTCCACCCCACCCCCCAAGTTCTTTTCCAACAAACCCCCATCCTACCCTGAAGTGATCTGATTTCCTTAGCACACAGCTGGTCTTATCCAGAAATTAGAGGGAAGGCAATTCAATTCAATTAATTTATTCTGAAGCATTAATAACTGACAAGATCTTTTGATCTTCCAAGACTTATTTGCATTAAAAATAAAATTAAGATGTAAAAAGGGATGGTATTCTGTCACCAAAATGACTCTCAATATAGAATGTTAACTAGTATGGCCAATTGAACTGAAAAAATTCAGGCAGATACCTTGGGACTGTCCTGCTCTGGCTAAAGGTCTAGCTAGAGGTGAGGGCAAGCAGGTCAGTGTGGGGGGGATGGGAAAAGGAGGTGGGAGGGCTTCCTTTTATGACGCTCTTGATTTTCAGTGTCTTCCTTGTCTAGAGTTTGAAACCTATAGATCTTCTAAAGTCTCCACATTTGGTCTGGGTTTTTTGTAGATAGCTTCCCCTACTTTGGTGTCAGTGAAATCTCTGGCAATTGAGAGGGACCAACAAGGGGAGTGGGCTCCTTCTGATGAGATGCACAGGACCAGGGGGCCCCAAAGGAAGCCCCCATTTCACCCATTTGTACTCTACATCCAACTTCACATTTCCTGTCTCCAAAGAGTCTCACCAGATCCTAAGTTGGCCAGGCCTTGGGAAAACTGAGAAACCACAAGGTCTTGGTCCAAAGAAATGGAGACACAGGGCTTACATTTTTCTCTTCCATTAACATTCAAGTATTTTAATGAACACCAGATTTTACTATTTGTTCCTCAGGGAGGACATTTGAGTTTTCTGTGGCTCATTTTTTTTTCAATATTTTAAAATCTTTGCCCTCAATGAGGCATAACCATAATTGCATTTGTAAGAAGTAGGCTGTATTTGGTTAGTGGAACTGGTTTATAAATGTGGTGACAAAAATTAACTTCGTGTTTCCTTTGTAAGGTGCCTCTCTCTCTCCCTCTCTCTCTCTCTTCCTCCTTCCCTCTCTCTCACAATTGATCAAGACCTGAAGGTTTTAAGCAACTCACATTCTGCAACGTGTGAATACCAATGTGCAATGACTTATAAGAAGCCCTTTAAGCAGGTACATATAAAGAAAACCTCCTGTGCAATAGAAAGGGTATTCAAATTGCTCCATCTAACCACAAAGAAGAGCAAATTATCCCCAAAGTATAAAGTGGTTTAAAGACAGAGAATTGAGAACTAAATTTAAGGCTGACATCTTGACAGTCTCATGACCTAGTTTCAGGAACAAAGCTACACAAGAATGACAAATGAAGGGGGGAAAGGGAGAAAACCAGGGAAGAAGAAGAAAAATAAAAAGAAGGTGATGTGATGGAGTGAGAAGAAAATGCATCAAAAACAATTAAGAATAAAATATTACAACAGAACATAGCACAAAGACTGTCTTAAAGCTGTTCTTTGGTAGGTCAACTCATGGGAAAATATACATTTAAATATTTATAATATTTATTATTATACTTATTAATATAAATTTACACTTTTCAATACACCAGTGACCAACACCCTGTCTAGCACAGCAACAATGAGGTGAAAACTGAAGGAGGGATGGTAAGTTTTATGCTAATTTTCCAACTTCTTAGATGGTTAACACCAGGTATCCAAACTACCGGAAGTTTTTATCAACTTTTGTGTATGAGTAGATATCACATTAAAGAAGATTAACTTTACAGGACACTGTCCATCAGTTTATGGTCAGTGGATCTTCTTAAATCAGCGCCTTTTTTTCGATGAGCAAATAATTTCCGAACTACGTTTTTTACTCTCAATGTATCTGGGTTTGAGAAACAACATCAGCCCCCTGCCATTGCCCCTCCCCCCAAAAACAGAGAGGGAAGAGAAAAACTACAGCACTGACAGAGGTTAGTAGCAGTCTGTCTGTATTTCAGCTTTCTACCCAACCCCAGATCTCAATACTTTTAAATAATGGTTTATCAGAAAATACTACTTTCCGTTTTGTTTACAATCTTTCTGTGTATCAGTGAGCTTCTTCCACAGTATCTATATACCATTGACCAATTGTGCGAAATTTGAAGAATGTACTCTTAGGCGAATATTTTTAAAATGTGTAGGTCTTTGTTGATATAAATAGGTGGCAAACATGGTTTACAGTTGTTTGTGTGAAAAATGATATAACAATTAGTAAATAAGAATACAAGAATAAACTTTGTGTTTTGTGTACTTACAACTGTAAACCTACTTTTTTCACACCTTGTATCTGATATTGAGACTCAATTGAAGATACTCCTCTTGGTGGAATATTACAGAACGATCAATCTCAGGTCAGGAGAGACCCCTTGAAGACATAGCTTTCAAAGATTGATTGAATGAAATCCGGCGTATGTTATAAATTAATTATATGCATTCATTTTAGTAATTATGTCCATGTATAGAAAATTGCTAATAATCTGTAAATATATTTACACTATAATCTTACTGTTTACTGCTACACTTGCTCATGAACATGTTCCTAGGTTCCACCCTATTTGCTGGGAAACAAGCTAGGGACTGGTATTTTTAGAGTGTCCATATGATTCTATTATAGATGGTTCTGGGATCACATTTTGAAGTAGTGCTTAGCTTTAATAATTGAAAAGTTCAAAAGAACACTTGTATAATTTTTCAGCCTCCACAACCGAGTTCGACAACAGCATTTTTACTTCATTGATGATTGAATGGAGAAAATATGGGGCTCAAACATGGCAGTCAAAGGCCACCTCCTACCCCAGGGAATCCATTGACATCTAAGGCGTGGATTTTGAGGACGGCAGAATTAGTTGGATCCCTCCCTCAAAGAATCTGCTTGCGTCTGATTTACACAGGTGCAAAGGAGTCTTACTGAGGAGAAAACAAAAGGACTGCGTTCTGTTCTTATTACAGATTCAAATATACATCCCTGATTACTTATAGTAACTCAAACTGGGGCCAGATTATAAGAAAGACGAGAGAGGCCCTAGGAGCTACCTCTCCTGGATGGCGAGTATGTGGACATTGGCCAGATACAATGTTAAGGCCTGAGGATAATAGAGCAACTGAAAAACAGTTCTCCCGGCACAGTGGGCAGGTGGTGGTTCTGGAGCCCAGCTTGGCACACCCACTCTGGTAGCATGTGCATTGTAGTTTGGGGAAGGAGACATAGGCAGCCGGCCTCCTATAAAGAGCAGCAGTGTGGTCCCCAAACGTATAATACAGCAGCGGCTCCAAGATGATGGAAGCTAAGCTTTGTCCCGACAAAGCAGGTTCACAGCATCATTCAGGTTTGGGCTGCCGGGAACTGGCCCTGGTATTGGCGCTTGGTGAGCAGCGATGCCCAGGATTGATGTGTTAACTTTATAACCTAACCTGGGAGACTTAGCCTGTATCTCCTGACATCAGGTGAGGTTTTCTAGCCAATAAAAAATGGATATTAAAGTGAGCACAACCTATTCATAATCCCAGATAGAGAAGGGTAGATAAACTGGTTCCATTTGTATTGTGTTTTTTCCTGTTGGCCATCACACAAATCCACTCCACAAAGGAAACCCAGAAGACTGAAATCCTCTGAGTGACTGCTTTGAACGCCCAAAATTCCTTTTGTTAATCATCTTTAATTTATGCCTCAATGGCTCAGAGGTAGGAAGAAGTTTTCTTTTTTAGTAGAGTAAAAAAAAATTACAACTGTAATAATTTCTTCTAGGTTAAGTATTACCAAAGACACTCTCTATTACTCAAATGTTCATTTTTCTCTCACACTTTTTCTATCACTTTAGCAAGGCTAGGCATGACAGGGAACTTGGACCTTTAACAGTTTTGTGATTACTACACATGGATTTCATAGTGGGAATGCAGCCCTAGCTCTTCCACATTCAGGTTTTGATAAGGAGCATCTCAATGCGCTTGTCCAATGCTTAATTTCAAATTGTACTTAACATGCTCCCAAGATGTTTTAAAAATGAATGAACTGAAATTTTATTTACATATAATCTAAGCTTTTAAAATGTTTAAGATAAACTCTGTCATAACAAAAATGAAGAACTAGTTGAGATAAATGTTCTGTCTAGAGCTCAACACACTAGGAAAGAGCCAGATAGGAAATATTTTTGGCTTTGTGTACCATAGAGTCTCTGTCACAACTACCTGACTCTCCCATGGAACTATAAAATATACAATAAAAATATACAAGCAAGTCAATGTGGCTATGTTCCAATAAAACTTTATTTACAAAACAGAGAGCCCACAGGTAGCATCCTGTTGACTCTTGTTCTAGACCCTTCTATTCTGCCACAAATATCTTTGTTTTGCTCTGCAGTGTCCTGTTTATAACAATGGTAGCTGTCATTAGAGGTCACCCATGAGTAGAGACAATAGATTTCATAAGATAGGGGTACAGCCAGGAGAACTATAAAATTCCTAGCCTGTACAAAAGCATCAGATTGTAATAGAATAAGTTATTTTAGTAAACAAATAGTCCTTCATGTTAATAAAAAAAATTACAAAGGGGAAAATGCATACTGAGGTACACTGTTCATATGAAGAATGTAAACAAGGATCTGGTAAATTTGTAGCCTAATTATAAAACCACATTCATACACCCAGTGAAAAGGATGATACTGTATAAAAATAATAAAGGAATTACCTTATTATGAGGATTGATGAAAATTTGACATGCATAGCTACATAAAGTCACATCTCGCCATGTAAGCAACAAAGCTATGTCTCTTAGTTGCTGATTAAGCCCATAAATTCTCATAATAATAAGCATGAACAGCTAATTCTAAAGAAAGAAGAAAAAATAAATAAATAAAATAACTCACCACACTTGGCTCTGGTCTATCCATGGCAACCAGCCTCAAAACCATAAAAAGTATCATAGTTGCCTGTTAAAGAAGCCAATGGCTTTTCATTAGCAAATGTCATTTCCAAAGATAGTATGTTGATTTAAACTTTCAGCTTTCCTCCAAAATATTTTTAATAGGCCCCCACTTTACTAAAGCCTCTTTTACAGGCAATGAATATGCAAGGAGAGAAAATGTGGTTTCTTTTCTTTTTCAGAATGAGGTTTTTTTTTTTCTTTTTTTTTTTCACTTTTTATTTTTATTTGCTATTTTTTTCTTTTTTTAAATTATTGTTCTATTACAACTGTCCCATTCCCCCCCCCCCCCATTGCTCTCCCCTGCCCCTCCCACCTACCTTTTGGTTTCTATCATGATATAAAGTCCTCATGCTAAGGCTCTATTTTGCAGATTTAAAAAACTAGTTTTATTCAAACTTAAAAAATAAAATGATAAATCCTTAGCAGTTTACCTGATAGGTATTCTGTAGTTTCTGTGACTTCTTTGTACAGCCAGAAAGAAGTACTTTTTTCCTAGTTTCCTTTGTAAAAATTACATTTGTTTTAAAGAAAGGTGAAATTGCATTTTTTGCATGTGCAGGTCTATAAATTTTAATATGTGTAGATTCACGTAAACACTACAAGAATCGGGATATGGAATAGTCCAGTACACCCCAAATTCCCTCATGCTCTTCCTTTACGGTCACCCATTCCCCAACCTCTACCCACAGGCAATCTTTGTGTTCTGTCACTACCATTTTGCCTTTTTGAGACTTTTATACAAAAAGAATCATGTTGCATGTAATCTTTCAAAACTGCCTTCTTCCTCCGCATAATGCCTTTGAAATCCAGCCGAGTTGTACCACGCATCAGAGGTTCATTTCTTTTCCCTGCTGACTGGTTTTCCATTGTGTTGATGTACCATAGATTGTTTATTCACCCATTGAAAACATTTGGGGTTTTTCCTTCCAGTTTTTGATAATGATGAATTGAATAGCTATAAGCATTGAGGTCCAGGCTTTTGTCTGAGCATACATTACTCTCACCTGGGAAAATACCTAAGCATGGATGACGAATCATATGGTAAGTGCATATTTAGCTTTAGGAGAAACTGAGAACTGTTTTCTGAAGGGGCTGTTCAAATTTGCATTCTCAGCCGCAACGTAGGAGACTTGTAGTTGCTCCACATCCTCACCAGCATCTGGTATATTTTTGTCATTTTGTTCTGTCAATACTATCTCATTATCCACGCTAAAAAAAAACAACTTTATTTTCTCTTTCTGGATTTCTAGTTTATACTTGTAATAAAAACTATATCTTCTCTTCCTAGATCTATAATTCCCTTTCCTGTTGTATGCTATAAGGAATCTATGCCTTAAGGAAGATTACACTCATTTCTTCAACATCTCGCCTTCCTTTTCCTCATTCTCGGTGGTTTCAAGCTAATTGTAGATCTGAATCTTGTTTCAGATGAAGTAGTGAGTAAGTGTTTCATAGACAATGAATCACCGACTTCGGAGCAACACCCTATTTGCTAGGGATCGTCTCTGTTGATTCAGGTGTGTGGGGGGTATTTTTTAAGGAACAGAACTGGATTGCTCCAGTGAAGTAATGCACCTATAAATTATCTTACATACCCAGGCTTGCCATCTAAAGAGAATTCCTAACAAATACGGCATATCTCCATACATGTTGCCAATCTACACTATGATAAAGTTACATGAGTATGCGAACATCAGAAGGCCAAACTTGCCTTTGCATACCTAATTTGGGGGGCTGAACCTTTCATTGGCAAATTAACAATGGAAATGATGGGAGGCTATAATTTCACATTTTTAAGGATTTATTCTGAAAATTGCCAAGGTAGAGAGGGTGGGAAGAAGGGTGACGAGAGGGATGTGCTGAGGAACCAGACAGCAAATGGCAAAACCTGGTTTTGGATCCAGTTCCATTCTTTAAAGCAGATAGCTTCCACAGGAACATAAAGTGATGGGGAAGAAGTGAGCTCTGCAGAAATGTGGAGGTGAGAATGGGAAACCTGATGTTATGAGAACATGCATGGGGTGTTGTAAAGAAAGTGCATTTTATGTGTAGGAGGTTTTCAAGATTGTAAACAATGTACAATTTTTTAAAGTTTTATATGTGTGGTGTCAGGTGGATACTACACTTATTGGGAGGATCCCTTTGTAAATTGTATATATGTCCAACCACTGTACTGTACACCTGAAATGAATATAATATTGAATGTCAACTGCACTTGAAAAATAAAAATAAATAATGAAAATAGTTTAAAATAGAAATAACCTGACAGCCTAGAATAAGTTGGAGACAGTGAAACAGAAAGAAGGGAAAGCACTTGGGAGGTTCTTGAAATAACCTTGGCTGGAAAAATTCTTAATGTAGACTGTTTTTCCCTCTCATGCCCAGTAAACCCCAAGCTCCTCTCTACTCCCTGCTTTTTATTCACATCCTTCCTACCTCATTTAGCTCCTTGATGTTTCAATCTTGGGTTCCTAAATGGTTCCAGAGTCAGAATATTATTCTCTCTCTGAGCATGTTTGGAACAATCATCTCATATAGACAGTATCCTATGGAGAACATTTACATGGTGAAGGGTAGTAGCTTAACTCTTCTTTCCTCCATCACATTTTCATTGGAGCTTTGTTTCATACTATTTTCCCCATGAAACAAGAGGTTCAAGTTGAATGTGATGCGCGTTAGTAAAGCTTCCCATCGCTCCCCTCTGCTGGGGAAGCAGGCTGCTGATGCCACAATGTATTCTAGCAGGATCCCCAGGACCCTTGGAATAGACTAATGACCTTTCTCATGGCTACTTTTTTTTTGATGGGCTTAAAGAGAGGAAGTTGCAATAATTCAGGCATTCCCGGGTCAAAACCCCCCAAAAAATTGCATAAATAAAGTCTATGAAAATGACTAGACTCAAACTTCCTGGTGCATTCAAGAATTAACTCAGGGCCTTGTTTGTATGAGTGACTTAATGTATACTTACTAAATTGAATTTTTTCTCACCATTTTATTAAGGCAACATTATTTTCCATTTCATTTCTTTCTTGCTAGGAGAACAACTAAAAATGAGTAGTTAGAAAAAAAAGGATTTTTAAAAGAGAAAAATACTGGCCAACTAGATATAGAAATTTATAATAGTTATAGAACTCTTGGCTTGTAAAGACACAATTGTCATGGAGCCATAGATAAAGCACAGCATGTTACATGTAGAAAAATTCCTTGAGTGGTAAGTTTGTTGATGCACAATCAAACTTACCTTTATTTAGAGTTCAAAGGGACATTTTCCATCAGAAATGCTCTGATTGGCTGCCATTGTCAATTTTTTATTTGCTTCAGATTTCTACCTCTTAGTAGCTACAGGTAGAACAGAAGAAAAAAACATTTGGGGACAAATTCTTGAATCTCCTTATTTTTATTAGGGCTTGCTTAATTACTCATATGTATACTCAGTCAACAGGTTACTAAATAAAACTACCAGAAAGTCAGATAATGTTATACTACTTTCTAACTATTAGTTGCCAGTAGTAACCTTTGCCTATTCAATGACTCCATCAATTCATTACTCAATCAGTCTACATTTTCTGAATGAATCTGCCCAATTACTAATTAAAAACCAAGAAACCCAAATCAGTGCATCATCATGTGATAAGAAATGTGTTAGCATTTCTTAAAAAGTATTTGAATGTAAAGGTAATCTCATCATTTTGGAGGTAGAATGACAGTCATCACATATTTTTAAATACGAGTGAGCAAGATGCTACTGTAAGAAATGCAGTCTATTTATCACAATTTATCACTCTAGAGTGAATATCGCACACAGTGCTTTCGTACAAAATCACCTAACCAGATCCAATGGACCTTACCCACCCACACTGGTAATGATTGCTAGTTGACCATATGTTTAATAGCTTCTACAGAACCAATTCTCTCATTTTCAGTGTTATGGCTACAAACATTTTTATAAGGCTCCTTCTTGGAAATGCATAACGTTTCTCATTATATTTCTCATCATATTTCAATTATCAGAATCAAAGTTTGAGATTTCAGAAATGTTCCAAAGGACTATGCCAACCCCATGCATTTCCCAATTTTTCTTATCTCGTTTTTCTCATGTAATCATGTGTCTGTATATAATCTATCAGAAAGTATTGTCAAATGTAGCCCTGGGTAAAAACCAGGGCCAGCATACTTTCACAAATATTTATAGGTTTTATGTCTGAGGCTTTGCATATAGATGTTTACCATTTTCATTTGTGGTGAGTTTTTGCATACCTGGGTTATTGGATTCTAAGTGAATTAAAGAGGACAAGGGTCCTCGCTGAGTCAACTGCTCACTCACCTGACACATGACCATAGACAGAACACTTCTTGAGTCCCAGTTCTATTTCTATAAACCCTGAGGTGAGATATGGATCATTCTACTAGGTAACCTTCAATGCTCCTTCCACCAGTACTAGTCTGAGACTCCAAAGATACATTTCTTTCTGCTGTCACCAATCACCATGTATTATTTACATGTTTAGAAACAAGTCAAGGCAGTTGCATGCACAGTTCCAGGGGCCATTCTGTCACTTGTACTCCAGCTCCTGGTGTCTGCATAATTTCCAAGCACAGTTTGTCAACCATACGCTGGGTTCCTCAATGAATCTCTATGCTTAGTTCTTTGATTTTTGGAATTCATCCTTTGACTTCCCCTCTGCTTTCATTTTATAACCTCGAAAATAACCAGGTGGCCTACTCTCAATCACTTAGGGTTAATTGGTCACTGTTTATTTATAAGCTTCAGTCCTCTCTGCTTCTAACATCTGCTTCTTGTACTCAATGTTTAGCATCTATCACTTTCATTGTTACCTCTGATGAGGTTGGTTGGTCACTGGTGCAAGGTTTCAGTCAATCTTTTAGTCAATTTTCTTCACGCCGGCTCAGCGAACAAATGTTTGTTGAATAATGACTGAAATCGGTTAGGGAAAAACTATAGGCTCATGTAAAGTCTTTGGTTTATAGTAAAGTTAGTGTTAATTTGTCTGTTCATGTTATTAACTACCATTACATTGACCGAATTGTTGTAAAGAAAAATAATATAGTGTTGAATACAGTTATTTTATTATCAGCTGCAATAAATGACTGCTGAATATGTGGGTCCTAACTTTTTCCTTGGCCTCTCTCGGAGGCCTTTATAAACCTGAGACAAAACTATAAAATTGACCCACAAAGATTTCTATCTTGGGAGAACACACTATCCCCATCCCACCCCAAAGAGTTCTTGAGTGACCTGTGAAGTATCTTGGTTACACACTTGATGGGGGCGTGTCTTGTCCAGTCGCTCAAAAACAGTTCAGTTATGCTGTCCTCCAAGAGACCATGGGAGGCTGATCAAGAAGCTTTGTTCTGCCTGTCAGAAATGTGACTCAAAGTGGTGATCCAAAAGGATTTTGTTCTCTAGTCCCAAGAAACATGGAACTGTGGTCCTCCCAAAAGGAGAGAGTGGGAGAGAAATTATAAATACTACATCTCAAGTGGTGACAATATCTGGCATTTCAAATTCAGACAATAGCTAAACATGTTTTCAGCTACTCCACCCTCTACTCCCTGGTTAAAAAACAAAGTCACTAAAAGGTGAAGGACTTGCTCTGTGCTCCATGTCTTGAGTGTTAGAAAGAAGTTTGAACTCTAAAGAATCAGGTCTGAACTAGCTTCCGGCAGTGATACCATGCTTCCTCCCAAATAACCTCAGCCACAGCCCAGGGACTCAAACACAAGTGGGAATGGGAACTCAGCTTGTCTCAGTATCAGTAAGCTTGCCTTTATAATGTAAGACAAGACTTGTTTTCCAGACCAATAAGGGAAACATATCTGTTCTGTGTGCTACAGAAAACTGGTTCATGGACAGGGTCACTAAATGAAGGAGAGGCCCTCCAGGCTGGAAAGAGAGGCCCTAACAGAACTGAGGGCACTGGCTATGCCAGGTGTGCCTGATTTTTACCAAATGCTCTTAGATGCGGCCTTCGAAAGATAAAACTATTTTTTCTCTAACCTACCAGTGATCGTCCCTTTTGAGCTGGTCCTAAAGCCTATTTAAACTTTGCCAGTCACATTTCTGGGGACTGATACCAAATCAAGACAGGCTGATTGACGCTGATTTGGAATTTATACAAAGCAGGAAGAGTGCATAAGTTTTCCATTTGATTTCTTACAGAAAAACATCTGAATCTGGGTACGTTCACTTATAAGTGAAATCTTGAGGTTTATTTATGTTTGTCAGTCCCTTAAAAGGAAAGAGAGGAGAGAGAGAGCTGATTGCGTTTGCAGCATACATTTGATAAAAACCTCTCCAAATGGAACAAAATGAGTTGTTTCAAATGTCCCTAAACTCTCTTGGTAAGATTAGTTGACTGGTCTAAGAGAACAATAATTTAATTAGGAAAAGGAACTAGGAAATTGCATTAATTTAGTGACTTAAGTATGAATATTAAGGTGAAAAAAACCTGAAGTGTCCATCAGCTTTTTTCCTACTCATGACATATAGCTTTTCCCTGTTTTGCCTTTTGGCATTCTGAGTCATTTACAGGAGCTGAGGAAGAAGAATGATCTTGTTAGAAACAGGAGCTTAAGCCATGCAGCTGGCTGCGTTAAGCTTATTCTTCATACCCTCTCGCTCTAGACATTCTACACTTTCAAATTCAGTTATTCTGTACTTCATCTCTTTTATTAGAGGCATGAAAAGCAGAAACCAGACCGCCGACCTTAAGATATAAATCATTGAAATGTCCCATCTTGTGAAATAGGTCGTTCTACTTGGCTAGAGCAGTAGGCGTTGGGAACACCAAACTCTAAATTCTGCCTCAGGTACTACCCTCTAGTTGAACTCTGGGAAAGGTGTCCACCTACAAAATGTGAATAATGATTCCAATCTCAGAAGGCCATTGGGAAGACTAACCGACGCTTGATTTGGTCACTTGTGATCTGTTGCATTGTACTTGGAACGTGTGCTAGGCTCTGAGCTTGGCAATGATGGGTGTGTGTGCATTGTTTTATGTAATTTTAGATAGGAGGAAGTCAGAACTTCTACGCTAATCCTCTTTTTCATCATACTTTTGACAGATCTAGTGTTTCTCTTCCAGCTATTTAGAAGCAGCAGAGAAGGCTTGCTCCCTTCATCACAAACGAAATGAAAACTGTCATTGGAGAGCTGTCATTGTTGCTCAGGAGAAGGAACGAGAACATAATAAATACAGTAATGATTGCTATAGAAACAATCAAAACAAGAATCATTTAAATTTTTCCTTTGTCCCAACTTAAAATAATTAACAATACACCAGAGGCAGATTTGTCATGAAGACAGAGATACTCAAGTTTCTGAGACTTAAATTCCTAGGCTCTTTCTAAATCAACATTTACTTTCAGGACAAATTTTTTATTATTTTCCTTAAGGAGAGCCCTCAAAATTGTTATCAGCTTCGAGCTACACAAGACCCAGTCCTACCCGTGTGAATGTTTTCACCAATTAATTTTCCTCATATTAATACTGTTCCTCTTCCATAATGAACTTCTGGTTTAAATTTTCAATTCAAAATTTGGAGCCTGACTTGTGAATCTAACAAAACAAGAAAAGTGATCATCTGATTAGTTGGCAAAATTCACTCTCCAGAAAACACTGGGCACTGGTGTAAGTTCACGCAGCGGTACAACAATTCATTACATTTAGGTATTTCTTGCTTGATTATAAAGCATCATTTTTAAAACATTTTAATTGATGATATATATAAAAGAGGATATAAATGAATAGCTGGGTGAATTATTAAAAATTGGAGGCATTCTTGCAATAACCACCCATGTCTAAATATGAGACATTACCAACTTTCTAGGAAGACCCCTTATACACTATCACTTGTTTATTTTCTCCAATTTTGTTTACTTGAAAAACTTCAAACCTTCAAAAATAAATTGATACAATACACACCCGCACAACTTTTAGCTAGATTCATTCATTGTTAATATTTAGCCACGTTTGTTTGCTCTTGAGCCCCAACCCTACCCTCTCTACTGTTTAACCAGTTGAGAACCACTCTTAAAAATTTCATGTGTGTTCTAAAAGCAGGACATTCTCTTATGTAACCAACCTACCATTATTACAATAAATTAAATGTTGATTCAGTGGCATCATCTAATATCGAGGCCATATGTAACCTTCCCCATTATCCCCCAAATTCCCTTCGTAGTTTTCTATCCATTCCGGATTTAGAGTTTCTGTATTACTGAATTATTCTGTATTACTGTATTAGTCAGCAGTCTCTTAGTGTTCTCTATTCTGTAACTGTCTCAGCACCATTTCTGCCTTCAGCACATTGAAAACAAAACATAATGTCTTACAGAATGTCCCAGAACTGAGTTTGGAAACTTGGTCTCCTGACTTTGTTCCTTTCTATTTGTGTTTATTTCTAGTCCTGAGGGTGGCTATTTCAGATGCCACAGGCAAAACCAGCTACATAATTTGGGGGACCCATGCACATGAAAATTCAGGACCTCTTTTTTGAAAAACAGGGGGAAAGTACTGTCTAAGACACTAAAATCCAACACTTGTATTTTTGAGAAAATTTTATTACGATGAAACACTAGAGGGACAGCAGTAATTCATGATTAATGACATAAGCTTACAAACTGCAAAAAAAGTCACATTTTATAAAATTAATAACAATACTAATAAAGTTGATACTTTATTAATAATAATACTAATATGATATGTTGATTGATTATAAAATTGTTTTGACTCTTTTCTGCTTATTAATTTACTAAATCCATCAAATTTTTACTTTTAGCAACTTTATTTTTAAGCAATATAATTGAAAGCAACCATTCTTGGTGAATGAAAGCAAATTATATTTGACCATTTCTAACTCTGAGTAGGATCTTTATTTATACTAAAGCAACTGTTCCTGTAGACATTAAGAGAATCTTCTAGGTTGTGACAATATTGGGATACATTTTTGATGTTATTTTGAAATATACCTTAGTACATTTAAAGCTGATGATTCTTAAGAAACAATTTTCCAAGAAGGTTTAATTCCATACAAATCAGTTTTGTGTCTGAATTTAATTTTAAGAGTAAATTTATACAGTGGAATCTTAATGTTTTTTCTGACATTTTCCGTACCTTGTGGAGGTCATAGAGGAGACCGAAAGCAGCTTCACGGTGGTTTGTATATAATTCCAGTGCCTGTTTACGCATTATGTCACCCTGTCTTCAACAACAAAGAAACATTGGTCTTCAAACTGCTTTCCTGTTCATAGTTGGCTAATCCAACACTTCATATAAAAGTAGTATTCTTTTCTATCAAGTGTAATTGTTTTTTCATTTAAATCCTTGTTTTTAAACCTGCGGATTTTTGCTTTGCAATGGTGCAGCAGTTTTTAAACCCAAAGATTCAAAGGCTGAAGAATTCTGATCTCCCCTTGCTGTCCTTTATTGCAATATCCATGGGCACACTATTGTTTAGTCATAATTTACTGACAAAGTATACTGCCCGGGCACCCATAGTCCCTGCCCTCATTGCATGTAATCAAAATGGCTGTCTGTGTATTCTGTCACTCGCTTGGGGACCTTTGGTGCCCTGGTCCACCCCAGGCATGGGCACGGGGCAGCCAGGCCAACTGCACAGTGTATAGGCTGCTTTCCACCCTCTGTTCCCGTTCATCTGAGCCCTAGCATGCTGCTCACAGGTGTGTCTCCTCTTCTCACATACATGCTCCACGTGTCCCATCACACTTCACTTACAGAACACACACTCAAAGGTAAAATGATTGGAAATTCCAAGACTGAACAGCAGAGCATGAAACCCAACCGGGCTTCTTGTGAGGGAGGAGCCCTGTGACTGCCCAGGTCACATACCCGTGAAGCTGGCTGGCCCGAGGGACCGTTCAGAAACTGTCCTTAGCAGATCAGGGCAAGTGAATATGTGCACACACTCATGTCTACACCAGGGTCCATGGCAACCTGGAGCATTAGCAGCTCGTGGGAAGATACCCGCATCTGAGGAGCCCCTGCAGATCGCCACCTAAGGCAGGGGTTCCCACACGCAGTGTGCACCAGAATCACTGCAGGGGGTTAAAGTCCAGGTGGCTGGCCCTAACCCGAGAGCTTCTGGCCTATTGGGTCTGGGAGGGTACATGAATTTGCATTTCCATCACTTCCTAGGTGATGTTAATGCTGCTGATACAGTAACTGCACTTTGAGAACCTCGGTCACGGGACACAGTGGCAACATTGGTTGACAGCCCATTTTTGGCAGGAATGGGCAAAACAAATCTATATTTTATGTGAAATTATCTTTTTCTCAGAAAAAATATTTACTTGAAAGTTTTCAAACACCAAATAAAATGTATTGTAGGTAGAATTTGACCTATGGGGGTTCTTAGTTTATAACTCTCTCACCAAGAAATTATGTTAAAGTAGATGGAGGTAACACTCAAGGCCTCAATGTTTAAAAGTCTAGTAGGAAATTGGTCAGGAGTATGATTTTTAAAAAGCCATAACCAATGGAAGTAGACTGCCTTATTCTTTTAGATAAAACTATTATTTTTCTCTGGACTCTAAAAAGAAGCAAAAATGATAAGAAAATGAATGGATATCTTTAGACTCACATTATTAATTAAAACAAAAACACAGCTCACAAACCAGGTAATGAACACTGTGGGTAAGAGCTAGGAGGCAAAATAGAAATATTATGTCTTGTTCACATGATGCCATGTCTCTCCAACACCTTCATTTTCTTTCCTTCCAACCCCTCAAACTTCCCCTTTTCACAAATACTGTACAATTGGCAGTGGAAATTCAATATTCAACAGTTACAATTAGGATAGGGAAAAAGAAATGAAGTCATCTTTTTTATAAAGTGAAAAACTACAGCTGATTTCATTTTACTTAGCAGCAATTAAAACACATTTGTGAATTTATAAATATTTTGCAGCGTGGTTCTGCAAGTGTTTCTAATTTGAGCAATGACAGGTGTTTGTTGTTTAAAATAAATAGCAATCCTGGGGTCTTTTACTTAGGATTCAAAATATGTCACTGTGGAAGAACGAAATTGAATGCCAGCTAAATTTTTATCGGAAACAGGTAGCAACGTGCTGTGCTGAGTTAGCGCCGACATGTCAGAGCAGCACGTGAAGAAGCACCTACTACGGGCCAGGGGATCTTTAATATACCTGGGTTTAACCTTCAGAATAAAGCTGAGATCTAGGGCACAGTAGCCCTGTGTTATGGATGAGGAACCTGAGCTCAGAAAGGCTACATGACTTACCCAAGGTCACAATGCCAGGGAACAGCAGAGAAGGAATTGGAACACAAACCTTACCCATCAGGGTGGTTGCTGGTGATAATAGTGGTCTTGGCCAACCACAGCCCAATGGACTATAATGGCAAGAGCCGTCATGGAAGAGCCAGGTCAGTCTTCCATACAGCCTAGGGGCAGGGGGAGCTGCAGCTTCAAGTGAACAATCATTGAAATGTCTTCCTGTGTTTGTGCTTAGGGGACAATGGCAAGATTAAATCCTAGACTCTGAAGTCAGACTATTTGTATTCAAATCCTATCTGTGTCACTTAGCAGTTTGAACTCTGGCAAGTTGCTTGGCTGTTCAATGCCTCAGTCCTCACCCCCACCCCCACCCCCGCCACCTTGTCCCTTGGTGAGGATGGGAATGGCACCGGTGCCATAGGACTGCACTGAGATTAAATTAAATGATAAAGATAATTCACTGCGCGCCCTGCGTGGCACATTGGAAATGCTCAACCTTTGGTACCATCATCTTGTTTAATTTTAGGGGATCTTTGGAAGCACCCTCACCCCTAGATATCTACACAAGACCCACATCTGAAGCCACAAGCAAAAAGTAATCTTGAAGATCACTGTCTTCTGCTCTTCTTTTCAGTGTCGGTTCAGTCATTTCTCCCAGGAAACTTTCCCAAACACCTCATACACATTTGCCTACTTTCTGGTTATTGGATTGTACGCCACGTTCAAGTAGATTATATTATACTATGTAACAATGTTTATTTATCTGATTTTTGCCGTACTTAGTCTGTGTGCTCTCTGAAGGCAGACTTCTTTCTGTCTCCCCACCTTTGGGTGTATCTAGGAGTGCTGGCTCTTGCCCTAACATGCTGGCCCAGGGTCCTGCCCTGCAAAGCAACACCTCTACCTGCAAAGCATTTCTGGGAATTTCCAACAGTGTCGCTACATCTGGCAGTCACCGTGGCTCTGGGAGGTCTTATGGATACACCTGCCCTTGGCTATGGGTGTCAATTTCCCAGTCCACTATGGTTATCATCTGCCAGCTACTGTTGAAACACATAAGTAGCAAAATTGAGCAGTGTTTTGTGAATACATGGGGAAGAATCTTTCTCTTTCTGTCTGCATTTTTATTTGTTCTGGGATTCCCCAAAGTAGTAGAAGAGCAGGAATGATGGGAAATAAGAGTGGCCCACCTTAGGTGAAGGCAATACAGGGTGTATTGTCTGCAGAGAATTAAAAATAATAATAATACCGACTAAACATTGACATGCTTGTTACTATCACTATGCACTGGTAATTCTAACAATGATAAACTGCTCCCAGAAAAATTATCTTTAGTTGGTCTAAGTTCTAAGTACCTGTGGTAGTGATGAATGAGTTCTAATAAGAACAAAACATTAGTAATAATAATACAGGCTTCATGTTAGCAAGTGTTAATAAAAATAGTATTCTACAAGTTCATTCAGAGAACTCCCAGTTATAGAGTCAGTTTCAAAACACACAAACTCAGCTACATAATTTCATTTAAAGAATAAAAAATTGTTTGGAATCAGTAAAGCTCACTTTGGGTGCAGTTTTTGTCTTCAATTCCCCAAATACTACATATTCCTGCCTTTAAACAGTAGGTTCAAAATAATGACAGCATAATGACTGTAAACACGAAAAGATAGAACTTGGGTTCCATGCGGTCACTTGGACTTTTCATGTTTGAAATTTTTAAAAAATGAAATAGAGTGCACATGGTGAGTTTTGTTTGGTAGGTGCAAATTTCAGTCCATATACTCATTTTCTATATTTTAATTAAAGAACAAATCAAGAAAAGAATAACTATAATAGAAATTATTATTTTTACCTGATTATTACTGAAAATAATTTGGGTGAGTGGTGGAGTATTAAAAAGAGATCTGTGGCAGGTGTCAAATATATTAGGTACTCCATGACAACTCATGCTCCCCGGCCATGATACCTTACAAAGGGTGACCTTTCAGATATTACTGAAAACCAGAAGTCCATTTAACAGAATATATACAGAAATCCATCTCACTAAAAATAAAAATACAAAATATATGATATTACTAAAATCTAGACCAGAGGCAACAAAGTCCAAGCTGGAGACAGAAGTCAAAACCCTTGTTTTTAGGTCAATCTTATCCCACTCCCCGCCCTTTTCCATTCCCAAGATTTCTCAAAGGCTCTAAGGAGCCTGCCCCGCAGGTTCTCCCACTTGCTCAGATTTGTAGGCACACTGCCATTCGCCTCTTCATGCAGCGTGGACTCAAGCTGGGACCCTCCACCTTGGTAGCCAGGTCAAGCACGGAGCTCAGACAGAGCAGATAGACAATAAATGTGTTAAATGGATTCTTGAAAGAATGGAATGTATGAAATTAAGTCACACCAGTGTGAGGGCATCTAATCAGATCTAGTTTCCTCCTTGCTGGACCAGGAAAGGGAAAGGAGAATGGGTGGGTGTCAGAGAGGTAGAGGCAGGGACAAGGCTGGGCTAGTCCCGTTGCCCAGTTCAGTTCCCTTCTCAGCCTAACCTGCCTGATGCCTGTGTGAGGTCGTGTTTCAAGAGCTGCTGCTCTGCCAAGTACTGAAGTTGAGCAACCAACAAGGAGAGTCCCTTTATTGCTGTTTTTCTGTTTCCATAGCACTTTGGGTTTCATGCTTTGTAACCATTAATTATTTATTCCGTCAGGCACTCTGGAGAGATTTAGCAGACTAGGAAACACGCGGAGCAAGATTGAGTGCCTTGCGGGGTCTACAGAGCACTTCAGTGAGAGGGAGGATGGCTGACTGGCTCAGTGCCTTCCACTCCTGCCTCCGGTCCCCACGGCCCTTCCCTCAGCCCGTTCTGCTAGAGATGAAGAAGCACCGCCTGGCTTCCAAAAATTGAATTCTCTCACTGCGCTTAATCATCATTGAAGATGTTCAGGAACAAGGATTTTAGCCTTTCGAGACTAATTTAGGAGAAGATAAGGAAAAAGAAGCAGCTAAGTATAAAATGTTCAGTCTTGACTCAGTCTTTGCTTTCTGATCAAGTGGTGACCAGGATTAAAGCAAGATTTCATTGGCCTCACTATTCTGAGCCCTAAGGATGTTTGACACTTTGATCGAGTAATAGGGCGGGCGGTGAGTACTCAGCCAACAAGAATTTGAGTAAGACTTCCAGAGCTCCGTGGAGACTGCCAGCAGTCTTTGTTAGGACTGTGACACCACCCACTGCCTCCAGGGTGTCTCCTGCCACCCTCTCACCACCCTCGGGGGGACTCCGGGAGACCAACAAGCTCCTGATAAGATCCCCTCTCCTACAGCCTTGTCCCCACCCACCTGACCCCTACAAACTCACAAAGAACAATTCTAAGTAAAGGCTATGAGCAGAGATTATTATGGTCCTTCATCTGAAAGGCCTCCCTGGCTACTCCAATGAGGCTTTACATTCTCTGCGTACCTCAGCCACTTCCAGAAGATGGTGACTAGTCCTGGGGCCACAACAACTTGTGAGGAACTCGTGACACGTAGTCCAGCTGTGTCTTAAGGAAGAAAGGCATATGGTTTTGGTAAGAAGTTAACAGTCTCTGCCACACTCAAATCCCATGCTCGTTCTGATAGCCACTATAACGTGACAATGTCCCTGTGCCTGTGTTAGCAAGGAAAGGGTGGCAGATGGAGGAGCAAGTATGATTATGAGTTGGTTCCATAAATAGATGTTTTGTAGCTTTTTAAGGTAAAATGGCAAAACCACATTGTCTACTTCCAAATGGTTTTCATGGGATTTGTTTGTTTGTTTGTTTGTTTGCTTGTTTAATTGTTTATTGGCTGACACAACCACTGGGTACACATATTCATTCCATCATATGTCTAAAAATAAATTTTGTAGGTCGTTCTGTACGTAAACATGCAGTCGCAGGCCAAATATGTTCTTTCCATCTTTAAAACCTGGATGGATAGAAGGCTCACTTGGGCTTTATTTGGGAAGTATCTAGAAAAGGAATCCAATCTTCCCCTTCATTTATGAAACAACAATGTCCAAAGACAGCAAACACAAGTTAATCTCCACCAATCATCCTGCACATTCAGGAGTTGAGCACCCTGAAAGTCTCACGCAGATATTTCTTATACTTCCTGGGCTAGTAGAATCTGATGTGTGCTCAGTACACCCCTGCTCCACTGTTCCAACATTTTACCGAGGTACCTGGCCATTGACTATTGGCAAGAGGCCCATGTTGCTTCATTGTGCTCAGTTCTCCACCAGTGACTGCTCTAAACCCCAGGAATGTCAAAGCTGCACTACGGTCTATAGCATCTATTTTCAATCTCTTTCATCTCATGGCACCCATAAACTAATTACTAAAATCCTGTGGCACACCAAAAAATATGGCTTTTGCCAAGCTCATAAAAAGAATAGATATAATTTTGATTCATTCACACTAGATGGCTCTTATTGTATTGGCTGTTGTCATTTGTTTTTTTATTTAATAATTTAATGGAAAAGAGGATAGTGTTCCTAACTAAATAGTCAGGTGATACTTGTTTTAAAAATTCTTGTGGCATACCAGTTGACAATCACTGGTCTATAGCACTGTTTGGACCCTGACTCATGAATGTTTCACAAACACATATTCTTTACTTTCTGGCTAGTCCACTTGTGATAGATTATAATATTGTTCAGGGAGCATTTACTTACTCCCTCATATGTCATGACAGGAGAATATGTCCCCAACCACTGATGTTGTTCTTAGCCATGTGACTTGCTTTGATTTGACCTCATGGTTGGTGGAATGTACTCCCCTAGTCTTGCCCTGGAGCTTAACCACATAACTTATTTTTGCCTAAAGGATATTAATGTATATGATCTATGCTGAGGTCTGAAATGTGTGTAGCATTTTAAGGTGGTTTGTATATGAATTTTATGTGGCAATATCCAACTTACATTCTCCTCTCTGGCCTCAAAGCCAGTCCCTCAGGCTAAGCCACTGGGGTAGACACTATTCTATCCTTTTTAATGTTTATCCACCCCCTCTGTCCCCTTCTGACACTTCAAGACCAAACCAATCAAAATGAAACAAGGACCTGAATATACCTTGGGAACTCAACTTGGATATCTAGGTACATTTGACTAATAGTGACCTACCCATGTTCTTCATGAGTCAGCCTATAGAATTTCTTTGAAAAATATGGTGTTTGGAAATAAAACTTCAAAATAAGTTTTACTACCACTTTAAAGATGCAGCCTTAACATTTTTTCTTAGGGAGACGTTTAGTAAAGTTTTCTCTGTGTAATTAAGCTCTCATGAATCATAGGTCTTTCACATAAATGAACTTACCCCACAGGGTTAGTGTTATCTTTGCTGACAAATATTTTACAAAGGAGGCATTTGTTTCAAAAATAAACATTTAATTTGGATGAATTTTAATAGCCACAGTGCTTGGTTCTGATGAAAATGTTTACCAGCAGCATTTCAGCTTTGGAACCATTTGTTCCTATTATTTTGACAGAAACAAAATTTGGTTCGTTGTTGTTTGGGATGCAAAATGGTTTTATAAGCATTTCAGCTTTATGTTCAGGCAGGCGGTCACAATAATTCTCCAAATAAATGGGAGCCACCATGTTTTTATTCATTACTTCAATATGTAAAGTTTAACCGGTGAAAGGATTAGCAAAGCATGCATCATAAAAACTTTCAAGTAAATTGCAACAAGTTAGTAAACTGTAAATATCTGAGCAATCTTTTCTTCCTTTAAAAATTTGTACAGTAAAGGAATGCAAAATCAAAAGAGAAAAGTGTGTTGTCTTATTTATAATGTGCAACAGTAACTATTATTGAATTCAGCAGACCTATATTGTGCCTTATGAGTTATACATGAGGTGGAAAAGTGGAGTAAATTTCATGCCAACATATTAAGCAAGATGAAGGAGACTTCTATCATTACATCAGTTTTTAATCATCAAAATTGAAAATAAGAGAAAACAACTTCTGAAGGAGCCCATGGTCAATCAGCTGGATAAACTAAAGTCATTCTGTCAACTAACATTGATTGGAATTTAGCAGGATGAAATTGACTTTGCTCCAACTCCACCCACTTCACAAACTAATTAAAAAAGCACATCAGCAACATCTTCAATCAGCTCAGAAAGATAAGTGGGCTTCAAAGCAATCAACTACAGAACTTTCAAGAATGGCAATGAATCCTCACAGAAAGTTACTCAGATCAATCTGAAGAACAAAAACATCAAAGCCAGGTCCTTGATTTGGGGATACCTTGTTGAAGAATGTGACTGACTTCTAAGAAGAAAAACCACCCACCAGCGGGTCATATGGAAGCATCCAAGGTCTCACTCATCTTCAGTCAACCTAAACTCCCATCATGCAAGAGCAACAACAATGCTTGGATCTGAAGGGCTTGAAGGGTCACTGGGCAAATCATTTAAAATGTCCAGAAATGTACAAGCTCTATAAGCCTTAAATGGAATAGAAGATTATTAGATTACCGTTTGCATGAACACTGGCTGGGAGTCAGTAAAAGACCTGGCATTGTGAGTGCATCCTTCTCTTTACCATCCATCATTTTTGAATAGAGAAATGAATAAAAGAAGCATGGATGAGACAAGATTTTTTTCTTCTTCTTCCTATGTGTTTCCATTCTCAAAGGAGTGGAATTCTAATTTCTTAAGAAAAGATATTTAACTATTCCAAGCTCTGTCCTATTCACAATCTTAGGTAAAAGATCCAGGATGAATCTGAACATATAAATGTCTTTTCTTTAACTCTTGGACAAAAAAAAAAAATTTAAGAAGAAGGAAGAAAAAAAGAAAGAAAAGACACAGGATGACATAGGAGACTACGCATGCCTAATACAGTGTTAAATTTTCAGCTTGACGTTATTGATCTTTAGTGATAGCCATTGTTTCTCTGTCACCCTCTCTCTTGCCCTCCCTCCCTCCCTCCCGATATCTCTATTTCTATCTCTCTTTTTCTATCCTCAGTGTCTTTTTTACGGTCCAAGTCTTTATTCAGAATTATTGTTATTTTTATACACATGAAAATATGTTTAAATCCGTAAACAATAATAGACTTCCATAAAATACCTTGACTCGGTGATTATGGGGTGACATAGGGGAATAATTGGGATGGATTAGGTAATAAGAACCAGTCTGAGTGCTTTGGAACAGAAGCCATGTATCAACTAGCAAGAAAGTACTTCAATATTGTAATGATGGTTACTGCCATACCAGGGCATTTCTGCTAAATATCAGTAATGATTCTCTTTTCTGTATTTGTGTATAAACATTCTTACAATGACATTTATACCTAGGAACCAAGAGATTTAAAGCATACATTGTATTTTCGAGCTGAAAGATATCAGAGATTAGGAAGCCCAAGTCCTCGTTTTAGAATAAAGAGTCAGGAGCGACATCCTGATGCTCACAAAGCTCTTTGTGGCAGAGCGCAGGCTAGATCTAACATCTTCTAAACTGTACAATATTCTTTTCCAACAGCACCAAGGATAGAGTGCCTATTACACTAAGTAGATTCTCTATCACATTGGTCTACAGATAGGAGAAAATCAATTTCAGGCTATTGACCAGAGAATTAAAAGTCTTACTTAAGATGTGAAATGTTACTAGTTCTCATGAAGACATGAATTTCCCTTCCATCCCATTTCTCCATCAAAGCAGTTGGAGAGATAACATAATAATGGGTTTTCTATACTAAAAATAAAAATAAAAAGAGAAGAAGAAGAATTGTTGAAATGAATGGAAAGCAATCTTTTCACAGGTCTGCTTTGTAGGGTTGCACAGGAAATTAACCAATGAGACACAAGCCCCTCTCTAGTTCAATTTCCCTCCTTCAGGAGGCCTGATGTTATTATAGGACGAACTTCATCTGTGGTGGCAGCCGGATGTGGCACAAATCTCAGCACAGCCATCTTACAAGCCGTTAAAACTTGAGCAAGTGCTTAATCTATTTAATTCTCAGCTTTATAGCTATAGCAGTAAAATTGGGGTAGTAATACGTGCAACCTGGTTGTGGTGGAAATTAAGTAAGATAAGTCACCAACTTCACCTGCCTGTGGCTACAACATAACGCTGCATTTTCTTTTCACGTCCAGACTATTGTGATCTGAATTCTTCCCAGCTAACTCCTGGCAAATTGCCTCCTCAAAGTTTTCTGGACATTTCCCAGCATCCTGCTGCCCATGTAGTCCTCGGATCTTCTGTGCTGCTGACAAGTTTCATGATAGCACTCCTCTTTTGGGTAGTTATTTTTAACTATGGGGTCCTACTGTCTCCTTCCTGGTCTTATGATGAGCTTATTGCTCAACCCCATTTCCCACATCACACCTGGGAAAGGATGCAGGAGAATGTGGTTTACCTCAGCTTAACTGAAGTTAAGGGTTGTAGGGAACAACTCACAACTGCTACCATCCCACATGCCCAGATTCTGCCTTAGATCTCCTGGGTAGATCAACACCCATCCTATCTACCTTCCAGCCTGCCTCCTTATGCAAGGGTTGGCTGGTTTTGACCACTCCCATGCCTAGAGTCAGGACCACCTTCACTTCTCCACCTGGAACCCCATAAAACAAAAATGGCCTCTCCACCAATCCTATGGTCAGCTCCTGTCCAGCCCTAGAACTTCCCTCTCTCAGGATGATTGACAGGGATTAACCTTTCACCCAAGACAAAATCACCACCTATTGCAAATAGTGTGACCCAGTGGCTCTAACATGACATTGACAAGAGTGATCAGGATATTTCCCAAAACCTGAGCCTGTCATGATTAATCTTAACACCATATGTAATACAACAGTAACTTAGTTTAATTTACTAAGATGGACATTTTTATTTTTGTTTCTTAATTTCCAAAGTACTTTTTTCATAATGGAATACAGAAACATGACAAAGTATACATTATTCCAGTCACGGTTTGTTCTTATATTCTGATTTCCTGTGAGCAAGGCTCAATCACATACACACACACACATATACACACAAACAGAGGATCTAATTTTTTTTTAATGGGAGAGATATAATAACTTGACATTAAAAAAGAAGTGTCTTGCAAACCCATAAGTGATAGGGTTTCAGCTTAAAAAAAAAAAAACTTTAGCCTCCAATCTACCATAGTACATAGTAGTGTTTGTGTCTATTGTTGCTTATAATTGGGATTAGTAAGATTCAGCACTAATTTGTAGTATCCAAACATCATCAATGGAGATCAGATACTAAATCTTAGGTGATAGTTCTCAGGAAAAAGAAAAGCAAAATATGGCTAAGGTTGTAGGACATGAAGATAAATGATTCCCATTCCTTAAGTGTCTATTCCCGTGCACCTGGTCATTTATGCCAAATATTTACTTTCACACAACACCCTTAAATATTAGACATCATCCTCATTTTACTTATGAGGGGAGCATGAAATATGCCTAAGATGACCAAGACAAAAAAATGGCAAAACTGGAATTCATGATACCAAAATCAATGATTTTTCTTATATTCCTAAACATGTTCTTTTGTCTAATACCTGGTAATGAGGATGGTGACACTGAAAATGAGAAAAATGAAAAAAAAGATGACAACGAGTTTTATAATGGTTCATATATTTAGTATGAGACTATGTGCTAAGGGTAATGACAGAGTATTTCTGCTTTCCTTGAATTTCAATGCAGTAAGAACAAATTACAGAAATTCATTCATTCATTCATTCAAGTAATTTAACAAGCATTGTTTGGGCAGTTACCATGTGGCAGATGTGGTATGAGACATAAAGGTATACACAATAAAACATTTTTTAAAATTCTAACATCTCTAAGATTCTATCGATCTTTGAATTTATTGTGAGGGGGATCCAACAAAAAAATCAGTACATAGTTTGTGCTACTAAAAGCACTCTAAGCAAGGTAGGCAGAGCGTGATGTGAGGAGTCACCAGCTCAGACTAGGAAAATGAAGAAGATCTCCATGAGACACTGATTCAGGATCTTGAATCATTAACTAGGTGAACACAGTCTATAGAAAGAAGAAAGAGAATAGGGAAAGCACTGACTCATGAAAAGGCTTGGTGCATTTGGAAAACTGGAAGTAGGTCTTTTTGAAACTTGGACAAGTAACCTTTGTACTATCTGGTTTAGTTTCTTCATGTGTGAATGAGATATAATAAAACTACCTCTTTATAGAGATGAATGATTTAAAATTTGGTGAATTTAAACTTAGCATAGTTCTTAGACATTGGTAAAGGTTCAGTAAGCGTTAGCTCTTGCTATCATGGACAACATTGCAGGCCATGTTAAATATGCTTTTAGTTAATAGTAATAGAATGTCATCTGGGTTAACTGACTTAACAATAAAGGAGACTTTTGGACTTATGATACACAAAGTCAGGAGATAGACCTCACACGCAGTTCAACTGGAGGACTGTCAACAGAAAACCAGTAAGTTTCTAATAACCAACTCTGTGGGTAGGAGGAGGAGAAAGAAGAAAAAAATAAGAAAAAGGAGAAAAAGAAGAAGAAAAAGATATGTTTGCAAATTTCTATGGTTATAAATACTACCACCATGGCCAGGTTCTAGCTACCAACATGATGTTGTTAATCAGCTCACAAGATTCCTGAAAATGTAAGTCTGCTCTCATGAGCTGGTTGATACGGGCTGCCTCCAGTACTTCCTTTGAGATTCTCTTTACCTACGTGTGTCACTTTCACCTTAAGGATGACTTTTCTCATTATCCCAGGATGGCTACCAGAGGAAATGATGCTTTTTGTTCATGTGGAAATAAGGTAGAGTTGCTTTATGTTCATGTGGAAATACGGTAGTGTAAGATCGATATCTACAGTATGGAAAAGATGCCTCAAGTTTCTTACTGGACCTCCTATGAACCAGCCGTTGTGTGTCAAGGGTTTACTCTCATTCAGACCCATCAGGGTAACTGCAGTTGGGCATGGGTCAGTCTCACTCAAATGGCATAAAGAGAGAACATGGGTCCTCAATTAAAATCTATTAGTGCTATTAGGAAGAGAACCAAGGGAGGCAGAATGCTGGGTGAGCTACCAACAAAAACTCAAGACACAGCCTGGAGAGTTTATAATTTATTGGGAGGATGATGCAAAGATACTGGGGAGGCAAATCATTGTAAAATTAGTTTTCTGATATCAAATACCACAAATCCTTATTTTAAAAGCAAGCACTGTGTCTAGCATCATGGCAATTACATCAGGGAAAAGTATATATTATGTTAGCTCAGGTTTTAACTTCAGATATTTAACAAATAACTAGGACCTAAATTATAAAGAGGAAATTCATGAGGGTTTTCTCATTTTACAAATGATCATTTGTTTTGATTCCTAAGTTCTTGGTCATTTTGAGGGAGGAAATAAAGATGAACTCAATTAAACCTTAACTGAATGGTAAATGGGGTGATGATTCTATTATGTCATTGACTAGATAATGCATAAGCAAGAAGAAACTACAGGGCAATTAACCCCCTGAGAGATCCTAATATTTCAATAACTCATAGAAATAAATTCTGAGCAATTTAAGAGAATAAGGACTCTATTAATTGTAATGTTCTCTTGCCTACATAAAAAAAAAATGAGCACATGTGTCTTCTTGCCTTTTTCTATCAAGTATTTCTTGAACTCTTTTGCAACTTTTCAGCCCCTCATGTTTGCTTCTGGCTGATTTTAAATTATGCTAATTGGAAGAGGGAAAAATGCTGGTAATGGAATAAAATGGAATGCTATTTCTTATAGCATCTGGTGCAATCTGAGCCATTTAAAAGTGCATCTTATGGAATAGAGATCTGAATAAGCAATGCCAGTCTGATTACAAACAACATGGGTCTCATTAGAAAACGTCAATCTGATTGCTAGGCAGTGATACACTGCAGATTACTAGGCCATAATTGCCTCTTACATATTATGTGTATAATACATAGTTTCTCTGGGTGTATGTTAAAGCTACTTTCTCTCATGACTGTATTTTCCAGCTCTACACAAGGCAATGTCTATGTTCTCCTAAGTTGATTTTAACTAGGTCCTTAGGTCCTAATTCTAGTTTCTACTAAGTATTCATCAAGCTTTCTACAGCAATGTTGTAAACAAAGAATTATGTCTACAGAGATTGCCAGAAACAAGATATGCCAGGGGTCTATTACCCATTCAACTGTGAGCAGTAGATGGCTCAAGGCACTTCCTCCAAAGGGGAAGGGTAAAATAACTGAGGCCAAAGCCCACAATATTGCTGCAAGTCTTAATTAGGTTGTTGATGGAAGTGTGCTGTGCATGGTTTTTATTGTCAAAATCCATTTCATTCTTTACTAGGAGCGGAGGAATTCAGACATCTTAGCCCAGGTCATGACTTTGACTCATACATTTCAGTCCATGATTTAAACCTCCTGTCAGGGCTCTGATATCAGGACTTGATATTCATACTCCCAGTAGTATAATCTCTCCAACCCATTCTCCCCACCTCCGTGTTCAATCCTTAACCAGTACTAAAGCCACTAGAGCACCAGGGAGAAAATGAAAATCTCCAAGCAACTGCACACCTAGAAAAGTGGAGTAAGCCCTCACTTAACATCATCGATTGGTTTTTGGACACTGTGATTTTGAGTGAAATGGCATATAAAAAAACCAATGTCATCGTAGGCTAACTGATATAAACCAGAGTTAAGTTCCTGCGGCATAGTTCTGGTTACAAAAACATCACCAAACTTCTAAATAAAGACCCAAAGCACTTCTAATATTAAACATTGAAATAAATATGAACTATACATACATTACAGAAAGATGAGACTAGGACTTCCAGCCAAGATGGAGGCATAGACAGACATGCTGCATCTCCCTTCACAACTGAGAAGGAATGCAGCTACCTCAAAACTAGAAACAATCAGAAATTCCAGCAAATCAAGCTGTATGGGAGTTCAACAAAGATATAAAGAAGAAATACTCATCTAGACAGGTAGGTGGGGTGGAGCCCAGGTGGAGTGGACATGGTGTGGCGGGGGCAGCAGCGGCGGCAGGGGCAGGCTGGCGAAAAGTGTAGTCACATGTTTTAAAAAGTCAGGAGGGACACCTGGGGAGTATTCCCAGCTCCTCACCAGACTTCGCAGCTCATGGTCCCAGCACTGGGAAAAATCAAGCCTCATTGCTTTTGACTGTTCAGACCAGTGGGGGCTGAGGTGGAGGCAGAAACTGCCAGTCTCTCAGCAGAGTCCACTTGTTTAAAGTGTCCCCACAGTCCTAGAACATCCGCAGACCCATCCACTCTGGGAATGATAGCCAGGACAACAACTAGAGAGGCACCAGTCCAGTGTGGAAGTGGGAGAGGTGCCTGGAAAAGGGGCGAGTGCCGGGCAAGTGACAGTGTTCCTTCTCAGACCCCTCCCCCACATACAGAGCCAATATGTGGTGAAACAGGTCACCCTATACTGACAAATCCCTAAGGCTCCACCCCTTACAACATAAAAGGAGTGACAGCTCTACTTAAGACACAGAGGCAAACACACACAGGAGACTTCCAGTCAAGATGGAGGCCTAGACTGACATGTTCTGTCTCCCTCCATGGCTGGAAATGAGTACAACTACCACAAAACCAGAAATAACCAGAACTTCCAGAAAATAAATGGAAGTCCAGTATATCAAGTTACAAACAAGTGGTGCTCATCTGGATGAGTAGGAGGGAAGAAGCCAGGGCAGAGAGGTCAAGCTGTGCTGGCAGCAGCAGCAGCGGTGACAGCAGCAGGACGGTGATAAGCACAGACACTCGTATTTAAGGGGAGGTGAGAAGCACCTGGAGAGCACCCCCAGTTGCAGACCAGACCTGTCAGCTTGCGATTCCAATGCCAGGGAAAGCAGACCCCCATTGTCTTGGACTGTGAGGCCTGGAGGGGGTGGGGACAGAGGAGGAGGCTCTTGGTCTCTCAGCAGAGAGTGAGTGGCAGGAATCCATCTTGGACCCCCACCCCCACAGAAAATGTTATAGCGTTCTGAGAAAGGTCTTCCGGTAGTGACGAGTGCACAGGGCTCCGCCCCCTATAGCATAGGAGGTATGACAGCCCCACCCAGGAAGCAAAGATAAACACAAAACTATTAGAATGGAACAGATCACATTAGAGATCCCGGTGATGTAGCTGACCAGACAGCTAATATCTAATCTAATGGAGTAAAAGATAGGAAATCTTTCTGAGGCATAGTTCAGAGCTTTGGTTATAAAAATGCTCACAGACCTAATAGCAGATCTTAAACAAGACAGGGAAGGAAGGAAGGCTAGTCCTGTTGAAATGAACAAAAATGCATATGAAACTAGTGGTGAGGGCAAAAATACCAGGGATCAGATCAACAAATTGGAACATAGGAAAACAACGAACAGTCAACCAGTGCAGAAAGAGGAAACGAGAAAACGAGGAGAGACTCAGAAACCTATGGAATAGCTATAAGCAGGCCAACATCCAAATCATAGGGTTGCCAGAAGGTGAAGAAGAAGAACAAGAAACTGAAAAATTATGTGAAAAAATAATGAAGCAGAACTTTCCTAACTTGGGGAAGAAAATAGACTTATAGGTCTAGGAAGCACAGAGAGTTCCAAAAACACTGGACCCAGGGAGAACCACATCAAGACACATTATAATCAAAATGTAAAAAATGAAGGATAAAGAGGTAATCTTAAAAGCAGCAAGAGAGAAGAGGAGAATTACTTACAAAGAGGTGCCTATAACACTATCAGCTGATTTCTCAAAAGAAACTCTGCGGGCAAGAAGGGACTGGCAAGAAATATTCAAAGTAATGAAAATCAAAAACCTACAGCCATGAATACTCTATCCAGTGAAGCTGTCATTCAGAATAGAAGGACAGAGAAAGTGCTTCCAGGACAAAGTAAAACTGAAGGAGTTCATCAGATACAAACCACTGTTAAATGAAATGTTAAAGGGACTTGTTGAGGAGAAAGAGGATCAAAACTAGGAACATTAAAATGAAAACTGTATCACAACAACCAACAACAGAAGCTAGGGAATCAAAACAAAGACAAACTAAGTAGGCAACAAGAGTGGGAAAAGAACTATAGGTATGGGGAACATTATGCGGGGAGGTCAGGAGGGAGGGGGAAGAGGGAGAGGGAGTGAGATGGTACAGGAATTAAGAAGCATAGTAGGAGGGAGTGGAGTAGACAGGAAGATGTTGAGAATAACTATATGCACAACCAATGGGCATGGACTAAGGGGGGAGGGGACAACTGGTGGGAGGGGAACAAAGGGAAAAGAAATTGGGATAACTGTAACAGCATAATTAATAAAGCATTTTTTAAAAAAGAAAGATATGTTAAAAAAAAAAAAAAAAGTAAAATAATGACATTTCAATCTGCTTATTCCAGTTCAGGGTCTAAGGTGGCCAGATCCTATCCTGGAAGCTCAGGGCTCAAGACAGGCCCAAAGAGGACACCCTTCTATCTCAGGGCTACTTACACACACACACACACACACACACACACACACACTCACTGAGACTGGGACAATTTAGACTCACAATTCACCTCAGGGGCACATTTTTGGGATGTAGTAGGAAACCTGAGTCCCCAGAGAAAATCCATGCAGACCTGGGAAGATCGTGCAAACTCCTTACAGTCCAGAATCAATTTTCTTTCTTATCAATGCTATGATAAAATGACATCAAACAAGGACCTGCTGTACTTAAAATATGCTTTGGGGTGTGGAGGTAGGTACATTGTGGCTGGGATTCAGGAACTTCAGCTAAAAGTTGTGCAACATAGGATTCATCTGTTTGCCTCTGTCTCCTTCCGTTTTCTCATTTGAAATGCCAAAAATAGATGTCCAAAATGTGTTTCAGAGAACTTTCATTCCATGGATACATTAAAAGAATTCTATCTTCTAGCGTATTTGGAAAATGCTAGGTTAGACTGGTGAAATTGGTTTCTTTACTACAGGGCTTCTCAAGAGCCTTTAAGGTACCAATGTGCTGTAGTGGAATGCATCATTGTTCTCCAGTCTTATGTGGCCAGGGGACCCACCTGACCACAACCTACCATCCACTGACTAACACTCATTAACATCTTATCAACCTAATGTTTTACCTAATACCTACTCTATGGTGTTGCATTTGGACAGTATTCCTCATTCACATGGCCTAAGTGGCCCATGTAAACATCTGTGTTTGCAACTCCTGCTTTCCATAGATTTGACTGCATTGTATTCTCAGAAGACCCTGACAAAGTAGGGAATCCTTACTCTCATTTTAAAGATGAGTAGACTGTTTCAGAGGGGTTAAGTGATTTGCCCGGGGACACACAGGTAGTGAGTATTTGAGGCAGGGTTCACATTAAGTCTGCACATTGTTACATCATATTCAACCTCTACTTCAGTTCATTTTCCTCTTGTCTTGGGATCCATCTTTTGTTTCATTTCGTTGACTAGCCTTTTTGTCACAGGCTGTGTTCAATATGAGGAATGGCATTTGAGAAGTGCTGTCTGTCCATGGCTTTTCTGCTTAGAACACAAAAATGATAATAAAAGAAAATCACTATTTCTGCACTCTGTGTTGATATCAGATGGTGATATCTTAGAAATAATACATTACACTCTGTTTTTAGAGAAAAATAGACTTTGGAAATCACATCTCACAAAGCACAATGTGTAAGATGAATATTGTACTTACGTTATAGTTTGTATCACTAGGGCTTAACATAAATAATCAACCAGACAAATCGGTCAAAAGTAAGCCATCTGGAAACCAAATATGCACGTGGTGCTTAGGGAAGAATGGACTGGCATATCTATCTGCTGACCATAGCTTGTAGCATTGTCATCAAACTGGAACAGTGACCTCAGGAGACTGGATTGCCCTCCCCACTGTGGCAGGCATCATTCAGTGCGTTGAGGCCCTGAATAGAGCAATAGGAGAAGAAGGAGTAATTATCTCATTTTTAGCTTCTGTAATGAATTACTCCATATTGTTTTTAACATGGTAAAGGTTTATTTCTAGCTCACATCACAGCCCGATAAAAGGCCAGAGTATCTTCTGGCATCTTTCCAAACAGTGACTCAGGGATCCAGGGTCCTTCCGTCCTGTGAGGCTTCCATGTTGAGCATGTGGCCTCTAAGTCCAACACATGAAAGGAAGAGAAAGCAGATGATTATATTCTTTATGGCCAGTGTAGGAAAGAGCTTGCATTTCTACCTCCTTTATTGCATTGGCCAGAGCCTGATCACATGTGCCTAACCTAAAGGTTTGGAGGCTGGGAAATGTAGTCTTGTGTGCACAGGAAGAGAACTAAAAGTGTTGAACAGCTAGCCTGTCTCTACCACAAATACAGGAGAACCATGCACCTAGGAGAGGTCAGGGATAGCTTTCTATAGAAGCTGAATGCAGCCCCAGGCTTTGTTTCCTGCATCACTGCTGAGCTGGGACAGCTCATCTTCTACTGCACTGGGACTGCAGATTATGCCATTGGCTCAGTTAGTTCTCAGATTTTTGGACTTGGACTGATTTACACCACTGGGTTTCCTGGGTCTCCAGCTTGCACATTGTGATACTTCTCAGCTCCGGAATTGCATAACTGCCTAAGTCAATTTCTCATAAAAAGTCTCTCTCTATATATATCTGTGTATATAGATATATATATATATATATATATCTATATACACACACAGAGGTATAGATAAATTTCCTATTAGTTTTATTTTTCAGGAGAATCCTAATACAGTTGATTCTATCCTTCCTAAACAAGTAGGGGAAAACATGCCAAGTATGGTCTTTTTCAAATCATGAATACGGTCTCAATTACTCTATATATTAAAATAGTTGATTCTAGAGAAATGTTTAAGGAATAACCAGACATATCCAGATTCTTTTAATTTCAAGGCCCTCTTGGTAACACTGAACAGCATGTCCCCACCCTCTAAATCTAAATGCTCTTAAGGGCTTAAGTTAATACATTATTATAAGTCTTGAACCACATTTTCAATTAATAGGGGGTTAGTCAATTGCTAGTTTATTTAATGAGGAGAGCATTCATCACAAGAACATTCATCCTTCAGACTGTGGCCCTTAATATTTTTGTATAGCAGACCAATTTGGAACTTAATGACATTTCTGATCTGATCTTTCTCCCCATCAAAACACACACATATAATTATTAGCATTTGTACCACGTTTTGGGGACTCTTGGATCCCTTGGAGTTCCAAATGTACCCTCAAGAATCCAAGGGTCTAAGGATCCAGATTAAAAGAGGTAGTTGGTCACCTAGATCAATAGCAGATGTTTGAGAGGTGTAGACCTGGGGATATCAGAGAAGACAGCTTATATCATCAAAAAGGCTCCTGAGAATAACTACCTTTTGTTGATTTCTGGTTACATGTTAGACACTGTACTAATATTTTAACATAATCTTTTATTATTGTTTATGCAATTAGAGCTGTCACAATTTTTCCCCCTTTGCCCCATCCACCCTACCCTACAATCAATCCTGACACCATTGTTCGTGTCCACGGGTCATTCATATACATTCTTTATCTAATCCCTTCACCTTCTTTCAAACAGTCCCCGTCTCCTCACTCTCCTCTTACATCTGTCAGTCTGTTCCATGTTTCTGGGCCTCTGATTCTATTTTGCTCATTAGTTATTTTTGTTTATTAGATTCCAGTTACAAGTGAGGTCATATGGTATTTGTCTTTATAAAAGCTCTTGGCATTATAGTCACCACTATACAAACAGGGAAAGGGGCACAGGAAAGTTAAGAAACTTGCCCAGGCCACATGATCAGTGAGAAGTGGAGCCTGAATTCCATCCAAAGTTCAGTCCTATTACAAGGGGACATGGGAGCTCACAGAATCTAAGTCAGGTTTGCTACTGTGTTCTTCTCAAGGGCGAGGACCATTTAGAAGTCAATGACGTTTCTCCTTTAAATAAGTATCTTTAGTCAGATTAAGATTTTGTGTTTTCACCAAATGAAAAGCAAGAACTAATTAATTTAGAACCACCACATCTATGGCAGAAATTATTGAAGAGACTAGATTCCAGGTTTGAATATGGCAACTACTTTATTGTTTTCAAATGCAAACTCTTTGCATTTAGTTTGCTATTTTACAATTTTACAAACTAGGTATAAAAGCCATAAATAAATGACATAAGTTATGTGTACCTAAGTTTTATGAAGGGAAGAAAAATACCTTGACAAATTAAAACAAAATAGAAAATCTATGTCTAACTAAAGAGATTGCTCAAATTTTGGAACATGTATGAACGAATCTATGTTCAGTTAATTTCTTTTGAAGTATGAACTAAATTATAATATGCCTTATACATTCTAATTTTAACCACAGTCCTTGCATATTCCAACATACTTGGAGTGATAAAAAATAATAAATACACTCTTCAGTGTGTATCAATGCTTGGTGTTGTTTGGAGAATGTTAAATAAGTGAAAATATTGCTTCTAGAACTTTTTTTTACTGGTCAGAATTTAAGTGTCTTCAGACAAATATTGAGGCTATAAGCATGTATGGATTAATACACATATCCTTCACAGATTGAATACAAGAGGTCTCAAAACACACACCCCAGCCCTGTAGTGAGCACAGCCTTTCTTTAAGGTAACCTTTTAAAACACACCAGAACATTTTATTCATAGTACTCTTAAAAATAATTTGGGGCCAGTGGACACATGGTGAAGCTACTTGATTTGGCGTGGGGAATCAGTTTAATGCTTGCTAATGGTAGATCTGAGCTCACTAGGCCTGCACTCACTCGTGGGGCTAGACCCAGGCCCTGAATCTGGCCTCCCACCCTTACCTGTATAGGCAAGGTGACCTGCTCAGAGATTCAACCTCATTTCTTTAAACATATTTTTCAGGCATCAATGCATAGGCACATCCCATTAAAAATATATTAAAGTCCCCAAAAAGGGGTGACTTAACTTTGTCACTCTGGCATAGTTATGAGAATACAATGCCATACACCCTGACAGAATGCAATAAATATTTATTGATGATTTTTTTTTTACTTATTCAACAACATAGGGTTCAGAATCTTTTGTTTCCCATTTTTCCCTGATTTGATGTTATAGCTTATTTAAATGGCCACAGTTTCTGTAACCATAGCTTAGAATAAGCAAGGCAGCCACTCAGATTATGAAACATGGCAGTATGTTGGCTGGAGTTTGGTATATAAATTATATCAAAACAGAATCTTCACACAGTGGACCTCAGATTCTAGAAGGCTGATGTACTTTTGTGGGCCATTGGAGTTAGCTCTATATTAATAACTGTAGAACTTTCCACGTCACTGGGAACCTGATATTGCTTGTGGCCGTTTAATCCCAACTATGCTAACCTGACATGTATTTTTCTGTGACATTGGGAAACAAAGTATTAATCCAGGACACATCCTCTCAAAGCTGACACACGTCTACGTTCATCTCCGAAAGTATATGAATTGCATATATTTGTTTGCATTCATCAAGTCCATTTATGCAGGAAAACAAAGGCTACTTGTATTCCATTTGGGGTTACTAGACAAATGCCATCCCCTTGTCTCTCTCTCCATCCAGGAACTGGTGATTCAGATGAGGCGTTCAATCAGAATTTGTGACTTTGATGATGGATTGTCACTTAAATGGGTTTATATTCTAAAGTTACTCCACCACTAAGGTGAACACGCTTCTGCCCAAAGCTGTATTATTACTTATTAAAGTTAGTGTGGCAGCTACAAAATACAATATAAATACAGGACATTTAACATTTCCAGGTTGTCTGTCTAAGGGGATGGACATGGTCTCCAGGCCCACTATCTCGTGTGGCTCTTCAGCTCAGAACTGGTGGAAAACCAGAACTCTCCAGGTGTAGCATTCTACAACATTCACAGGCAGTTCTAAGCATGAGGTTACACATGCGCACACACATACACACATACACACACTCACACCTATGTACACACATCAAAACAGATAGTCAGCTCATATTTAGTCTAGGAAAAAAATATATTTATATCACTGCAATGGCACACCCTGGGTAAAATGTTACTTCAGCAAATGCATATCATAGGCAGCTCGTAAGAACTGGCTTCATTTTGCCTGGTGGCACCTGACCTGGTGTCCATAGTAAAACGTGTAGCCTTTGGTCACTTGCTGCCACACCAATGCAGCAGTGACGTACAGCAATGAGATATGGAAATACATATAAATAAAACCACAAAGAGTCCAGGAACAAGGGTTCCGCAGAGCTGGCACTGTGAGGAGACAGTACATTCCTCAGTGCGGCCGGAGAACAGGTGCTGAGCCTTGAAGGGTTGCTGTTTCTTTCACTGGAAAGGAGATTTGAAAGTCATGCATTTATTCTCTGCAGGCGTTGGGTGCTGTTTCATCTGTGTCTTTGCTCCAGAACTGGCACAGGAGAAGCAGAAGAAACACATTTAGAAGAAAGCAAGGAGGGTGTGTTCTGTTTTCTTCTGTGGGCTTTGTAATGAACAGGAAGGGCTGTGAGGCCAAGATAGCAGAGTCCACTCCCTGTAGAGAAAAGAACAAGGCATTAGGCAAAACATCAGCTGATACTGCCAGCCAGTTATCAACCAATACTGCAAGGAATTATATAGGTCATAGAAGTTGGTAGGGCTCAATAAGAAGCAGTCCAGAAGGAGATCGTGAATTCTTATTTCCTCTTCTGAAAAATGACAGCTATAACCATCAGAAAATGATGTATATTCACAGCTTAATTATAACCACTCCGACGAGATATGATTATAATTCCCATGACACGGATGAAGACATTGAAGCATAGATAGGCTAAGCTACCTGCTTGCGGTCATAAATGCTCTAGTGGCAAAACTGGGATAAGGACCCCACATAGACTGAGTCTATAGCTATGTGCAAACAGCCTCACTTTGAAGGGAAAATTCTGACTGGTTATGGTTCAGTTGTGCAAGATGAGAAGGACTCGGAATGGATGGAAGGCAAACGGTACGGCTGTAAAAGCCGGGATACTAGCATCCAGTCGGTCCAAGATGGGAAAACGTATATCTTGGGAACATACAGGATGGATCAAAAGTAGGTTTATAGTTGTGGGTATGCAAAACAGAGTCTATTCTCATATTATTTATTAATTATTGTATTATTTTCCATATGAACAACTGTACACTTGCTTTTGCCCTGCCCCATATTTGGAAACATACCAATCCTCTAATAGTCAATAATATGATTGAAAAAATGCAAACTAAGAAGCTAAAAGTATTGGGTGTTTCTCTTAAAAAGAAAGTTACTTCTAATGAATGACATTATCTAATTAATAGAAGAGCCATGCAATCTGCATGGGACAGGCAGAGAGCGGGAACCTGGGGTCATGAGCATAGCAAGGGTTTTGGCACCACATTGAGAGTGGTCTTGGGGGTTCAAGCCCACCAAGAACGAATCTGCCACAGATGCCCCATCCGTCTAGAGTTGAACAAGGCTGGCACAATGCTCTTCATTCATCAAGTAATCAACTCAAGCCAAAAGAAACAATTTCTCTTCTTTTGTGAATATTGCTTCTTGGACTATATCTCCCACCCCCGTGACCATGCTTGGCAGTTGATGGCCTCAAGTATAGAGAAGGATTGTCTGTGTCTTCACAGACCATTTTATTAAACCATCTATTTATTTGCTTGTATATGTATGTGTTTATTGTGTAAGAAAGATAAATAAAATTTAGTTTCTTTAAGGTAGATGAGCATTATTTAAACTTCTAGAAATTACGGTAGTCTATTTGGAAAGAGAAATAAAGCTGTTTCATAAAACACTATAGAAATTATAGAAATCAGATAGAAATTACTTCATAAGCAATTAAAAATTATAAATCGGGGTAAGGGTGTAACTACGAAGGTCTTTAAGAAGCCACTTGTCAACATCATTCATTTTGACAGTCAAGCAAAAAAGAAAAAAAGGGATCAGATCTGTATATTCCCACTGTTTCTTCTTGGAAATCAGTAAGTCTATCAAATGTAGTTTTGAAACCTGAACGTGCAAAGATTTCATCAGGCAGGCATGTATTTACATGAAAGAAAAGTAGAACATGAATGTGACCTTAAGACTCTGATGCAGTACAACCAACACCATATGGATACGCAGACATTTTGAAGGTGGTGATCTTTTGCTACTAGAAATTCCATTCTTAGAACAGAAAGAGTAGTTTCAAAAACAAATGTGCTAACAAGAAAAATAGAACCAGAGACATGGAAACATGGAACAGATTGATAGCTGTAGGAGGGGAGGTGGCGGGGGAGGGGGGAAGGTAGGAGAAGGGACTAGTCAAAGAACCATATGAATGTTGCATGAACATGGACAACGGAGAAGGAATTGACTATGGGCTAGAGGGGTGGGCTGGGCGAAGAGGGGCAAAAGGGAAAACATTGGGATAGCTATAATAGAATAAACAATAAAAATATTTAAAATGAAAATAAAAAAACAAAAAAGTAAAAAAATATTTTCTTATAAAACAAACAAAAATAAAAAACAAATGTGTCTACTTTCAGTTTTCCAAACTCTTCCTCCCAACACCTAGATGCCAATATGTATTATATACATATGTTTGTAATATTTGGGGACTAAGAGTATGTGAACGGGATTGGATGTTTGAAGTGAGAAGTGTGGGAACGCAAAAGTTTATGTCTACTTAATGCCAGAATAAGAGTGGAGAAAAATAAACCTTCTTTCTCTTTTGAATTCAGGCCATTCCTTTGTCGTGGGGAAATGCTGGAACAGAGACCAGACAAAGCATGTGGTCTATGTGGGATCGCTGGTAAACAATGTGACTTTCATTGTGACTAAATAAACAAAGCATTGCTCCTTTGAGTCCGTCATGAAGACATCAAAGTGTCATTAGTATCCTGTTCCTTTCATTGCAATGGAGTCTTCCTTGTGCACTTCACTCACTCAATTATAAAAATAACAAACTTCATGAATTTCAAGGCTGAATAATACAGGAGTAATTTGATAGGTCTACCACTTATTGTACAGATACACATTTACCCGTAAACACTCATAAATCCATATAAAGTGAAGAAGCTTCACCTGCATGGTCCCCTACCACTGACCTTCATTTCACCTCACTCTGGCGTGTTGCAATAAAACATTTGGATTCACAAGGGAAAGACAGATGACAACTCTTGGGACACCGTGGAGGAAGAGTCCACGCTTATGTAAAGCTCAGTATGTCCTACATAAGAGTATTTCCTATAGACTCACAAGTCCATGTGTTAGGAAAGGAGTCATTATTAAAGTATCATTATCTCTAGTTTATAGGTGAAGGAGCTGAGTTGGAAAGAAACATGGAGAGCATTCCCCAATGTCAACATCTCAGTTGGCTTCATAATCCATAGCTGTCTAGATGCCAGAGTCTGGCTCCACGCCCTGGGTAATACTGCAACATGGCTATTGTCTTCACATTGCTCTTCTAAAATATGTTACCTCACGGAAGTCATGACATTAACACGCTTACTGCTACTGGATGTTATTTTAGACACTCAGAAAAGCCTTCACTGGCTTTCGCATTGGCGTGCACTCTAACTCCTGCATGTGCTAAAATGAAGATTCAGAAGGCAACCTCTAAATGAAAACTTCATATTCCACCTTTCTTTCAATTCCCACCTGATTATTTCATTTAAAGAGATACCTATTGAGAAGTAACAAAATGACATGAGCATAGGATATTTTAGAATCAACCCTCTCTTGTTTAAAATGTTCTATTTTGAATACGTTCAATGTTTAGAAAAATACTTCAAGTCTTAAGTTGTTGAATTTGTGAAAGCAAAACTTCTAATTATTCAACATAAGCAAGGTAACATTTTCTTTCTACTTATAGGATAATGCCACAATGTCATCTTATTTGAATTAGTCTGTGAAGATTGAATATAAAATAATCCACAGCTTTTCTTAAAGAAAAAATAAAATTATAAACATTTTTTAAAAAGCAAAAACAAACAAACAAACAAAAAGAACACCCGATATACATTTGCCAACTTTTATTGTGAATACCCAGAACCCTCAGACCTCAGCAAAAGTGGTGATGAAACAGAAATTGTTGAAGCAATTTAAAAAATAAATGTCACACGCCTTCTAAACAGAAAAGCTTTTATAACTCATGTTGCAAAGGTTTTTACTAAACTGTCATGATTTGAGAGCTTCAAATTTAATATTCTTTGCTCTATAAGAAATAGCTTTCATGATAAAGCCAAGGGGGGGAAAGGTCATTAAAATCAGCCAAGTTGTTGCTTAAAAATGATAAAAGTGGAAGTTAAAACCAGTTTAAATCAGTCGAGTCAAAAAAGTTAGGCATGAACAAAGCCATTTACTTTACATATTCCAAGAAGAAAATTTCAGGATTAAAATAGAAGCATCTTAAGAGTAAAGGGCTTTCTGGATGAAATACATGTGTTTTAGTGGGTCACTTTCTGATAATGAGGAAATTGAGGTGAGTTCCAGGTCTCACCACTGACATGTCGGTAAATCCTCCCTGGCTCACCCTGTTTGGTAGGAGGGCTACTAAAGCAGGACATAAAATGAGTCTAACAGAAAGGATTCTCACCTAAAGCAAACTCTCTAAAGAATGGGTCATGTGCCTGACCCAACAGGTTCAAGGTTACTACCTGATACCCAGAAGATGCTTAATAAATATTTGTGTCATGCAGGGTACCAAAGGGCCAGAAGAACCTTGATTAAGAGAAAGCACGGTCAATAGGGTCCATCCTCTGGAACCTGATTGAGTTTGGCTCTTAGTTTACTTGTCCTGTAAGAATAATAGGGAATCCATACAGGTTTTGGTCTCCTCTCCCATTGTTGAGAGAACTGAAATATTGCAAGAATCCCAAACTACCAGATAGACATGGAAAAAAAAAGAAAAAATCACTGCTCAGTGTTTCAAATAAGATCAACTTTCAAAAACCGATAAACAGTGTTTCCATTGGAAAAAGATCCATTGCTGGTTCTTTTTAACTTACCTTGGAGATTTGGGTCTGCTTCTTTAAAGAAGGGAAGTGTGAAAGTTCCCTATTCAAGATTGTCCCAGTCCACTATCTGTAAGATAGTTACAGTAAGCTGGTAGAGTCCCCCAAATAAGACTTTGTACGGCACAGCCTCCGGCCCAAAGAAAAAGACCTCATTTGTCCAGTTACAGGGGGGTGTATGGTGCTTGGGAATTTTTATTGTTTTGAAATCCACTGTCCTTTACTTTTCATCCCTCATGTGATCACCATCCACCCGGTGGCCTGAGTATCGAAGGAGCAACACTGATGAGCCACATGGTTTTCACCTAGGTTTCTCCCCCTAGTGTGAACCAAGCCTTAAAGGCTACAAGTGAGTCCTTCAAAAATGTTCCTGGGCACGGTCTTCATTCCAGTGAAAGAAGGAGGACTGTAATTGATGCCACAAACAAAATACTACGGTTGTAATTCCCAGTGGAGAGAGGACCAGGATGTCTCAGAGAAGCTCAGTGTCTGGCAGCAAACATGGCACCACAGCTCAGAGGCGGCGTCCTATTTGTACAGGTACATGTATTTTACAAACTGGTGATGGATGAAGTACTTCTGAGAAACGATTTGTTCCAGGTCGAGTTCAAATGCCGGTGGTCATTTCGGTAAGCCCCAGTTTCCAGCAGTCTGTACACCAAGCAACACTGCAGATAGTTTTGTTTTATTGTTTTATTTTTATTTTTATCTCAGAGGGCAAAGACGAAGTAAAAAAAGTGCAGTTCTTCAATTAAAGTGCATGGATGAGGTAAACTAATTTCAAGAGTTCTGAGTTTATTCAGTACTGGCTCAGACAGGAACCATCCTGCCGTGTATCTGCTGCATTTGGGTTCTCATCGCCTGGACGCTGCTCAAAATCTTATTCTGGTGTGTGACAGCTGTGATCCCGATCCGTGCCAGGTCACTATACGGAAAGGGAGGAAAAGGAGGGGGGGTAATGTTATGAGGGCTGAGGATCTCTTTTCTGGGTTTCATGCAGACACACATGAATCAGCCACAATTCATACAGCACAACAAGACAGGTTTATTAAAATGCTTAATTAAGCAATTTAATGCAACAATGTAGGTGCTTTATAAAGGCTGTGTAAAATTATACTCAATCAAAATGAAAGGCATTCCAGTTTTTTTTTGTTTTTTTTTTTTATAATGGGTAAGATGAGTATGCAGCTCAAAGCAAAAAAAAAAAAAAAAAAAAAAAAAAAGGGAAAATACTATTAAATCTAGATTTACCCTTTCGTGTTACATCGCTGAGTACTTACTCCTGGTTCATGTGCACTACAGCCTCTAGTGTGGTATAACCAGCAGCCGTGAAATTGTCCTTATATCGGTCCATTTTAATGGCCTGGAGCCAATCACCCACTGATACCACTGCAGAGAATTCAGGGGAGCTTGGATCCAACAAGGCAGTATTAGGTCTGGAAATGAGGAAGTGTAGACAGAGCCATCAGTGAGACAGCAGGACTTAGATGTCAGGTTGCCTGAGACAGACAAGGGGAACTGAAACACCAAGGAAAGCTTCTAAAGCATATATCAATCACCCTATTCTTAATTTCATCTGTTGCATGTGAATCTCATAGTATGTTAATGATCGTAGCAGGTCTTTTAACATCCTAGCTTGGGGTAAAGATTGGGGGTGCCCTTGTGGCTAAAGTTGATTCAGTCTTTGCGGAAAAAGTCCGGTCCCTGCCAGGCATTGAATATTACAGACTTTGGTTCAGCAGCTATGGAAACCCTAGCGAAGTATGAGTAAGGAAAACTGTGAGCTTCAACCCACCAGACTTGACGGAGGGAGAAAGCAGCAAGAGTTTGAGTCCAGCGTGTTTCCAGCCAAGTTTGCAGGCAGTCTCAGTGCATTCGAACAAACCTGAGACAGCAGGGAGTTAATCCCCTTTAATCAACCCATGCCTGACCAGCACGCGTGCCAAGACTGGAAGGAAGAATGGCCACTTTGATCACTGTTTAGACTGTAGAATGTGCTTCTGTATTCCTTTGCTGGGGCTCCTAACTAATCATTTCAGCTAAATCTGAGCACATTTTATTAACTTATTTATTAGTTTATGCATTTCTCAGGACAGGTGTTATATATTAGGTCATTGTTAGGAGCGACTATAGTTCAAGGTAGGAATTCTGCCATTCTTTATAATATTGATATATAATAAATCATTTATTAATGAAAAGTAGTTAGTAACAGACTCATAAGTCATCGTCATGAAAATATCTAATATCACAGGGTAGAGCTTTACAATGTATTCTATACTACCCTTATTATAATTACCTATACAACCACACTGCTGCTTAAATTATATTTTCCTAATGTTCTGTTTTCTCTAGAAATTATGAAATGAAGTTTATCTTGACATTTTGATATGACTTTCACCCTGATACTATGTTGCTTGAACACAAATGATTAAATCAGAAGTATATTAATACTGAATTTTCAAATAAAAAAAGTTATTTTCTTTTAAAAGCAAAATTAAGTCAATATAATGCTTTGATTTTTTTTTCTACATAACAGGATTAATCCAATTCCATTTTTGTTTTAGTTTTTATTTAAGTTATTTTCATTTGCATTACTTTTTATGTAAATATTTTAACAGACTTGTTTTATCAATTAGTTTTGCACCCACATAACAGCTTGCCTTTGTGACCTTTCTTTTATGTCCGTTATTTCAATTATACCCAATTTTCTAAGTAAAATTCTGCAGGTTTTTATGGCAAGAATAGCCAAGATTTAATTCCTCCCCCACTTTAGAGTCAATGGCAAATATTACCACATGGAATTTAAGACATTAATGTTGACTATTTACCAATTCAAATATTCACTATTAAACAAGGAACAACAGTTTGCATTTACTTCTAACTTTAAACCAAGGACATTAATAGGCAACATGTAAACTCTAGGTATCTGAGAAAGCCAAGATGACCTTAGTATGAAACTATTCTCAACTCCATATCAATTAACTCTAAGGAATAAGCTCAAGCTTGTTCTGGAAGTCTTTGGGCTCTTTGTAGGAACCCCGTGACACTGGCCCTGGGACCCTCAGATACAACACATGGGATCTTGAGCTGGAGATGAAGAAGGTGGAGGTTTACGCTGGGCAAGAAGAAGCCAGCTGCATGGAAACCTGGCTTGAGAGCCCTCAGTTTTCACCCTTTCAGTGAATGGAATAACAGAAACCAACCCAGAAACACGAGATGTTTTCTTTGTAGGTTACATAGCTACCAAGCGGCAGGAGTAACATGTGAATTCAGCCCGATGTTATCTGCAGATGCGCTGGACTATTAAGCCCTTTGTATAGTGGCCAAGGAATCTGAAAGCCTAAAAGGGAACAGAAGGTACTTCTGCTGTTTGCTCCAAATTCTTTTTATCATGCATTATAATAAGTGTGATCCTTTTGTGTGCAATCTTGAGTCTAGACTTTGAGGAGAAAGTCTAGAGGAGAACATCTCAGTTCCGGCCAAGACGGGAAGGGTTTGCGTAGATGGGAAAAACATCCTCCTATTTTTAACACAAGGCTATGATGAAAGAGATGCCTTTGAGAACTGCGGATTTGGAGATGAGTCGATGCTTCACCTCAAGCAGGTCTAAATGGCCTGGCCTTACTGTGCCTGTCCCCTTAAATCATTTGACTGATAAGGGTGGTCTACACCTTTTTCAAAGCCGCTGGAATCTAGGTCTTCTGAACCTTAAACCAGTAAAGCTCAGCTTCGCTGAAGAAAACTTCCTGCTGCACTATAGATCTTGAAGTATCTTTATCTTCTTTCTGGACTGATACACTTCATTCTGCTCTTCCCAACAAAGTAACGACAACTTCCGCAGGGGGTTCAACCACTTTAGTTTTTAAAACCCTTCCTGAACACTCATCTGCGTGCTTTACAACTTCATCCGTTTCTGTCTTGATCCAGTTTTCTGCTACTCTTGAATGACTCAGAAAAGAGAAACTTTAAGAACTGAAGCCTAATGTATCTCTTGAGACAATCGATACTTCCTAAGTCAACTTAAAATTGCAGTGCATAAAAAACCATCCTCTAATCCTTACATTTTTACAAACCCAACGTCTTTTCCCTTTCAAAATATAGCATCCAGTAACCTGAATATCTTTCAAAAGTACATTTTATCCCTCTTCCAGGTCCAGCATCATGAAATAAGCACTTTAGTAATTTCATTGCTATTTTTTTTTTTTCAAAAGAATTTTTTGTTTTTCTTACTATTCCTTGAGGCCTGACAGGTATTTGGCTCTTCAAAATGGTGAAAAGAGCTTCCATAATTAAATACTCCAATAACTAAGAAACCACCCAGGCTGCAGCGAGCTGCGAAGTGACCTCGGACTAAAAGGCAGGAATTAACACGAGTCGCCTTGGCCTGCCATCTCTGAGGCGCTCTGTCATCCATCACCATTAAGTAAGCATGGCTCACCTGGAGCTCTCGGTCCCTGTCCTCTTCAAGCTGCTGGGGTTGCGAATGAGTTTGTCCAGCATGTTGACAATCTGCCCGAATTTAGGCCTGTCGCTCCTCTCCTTCTGCCAGCAGTCTAGCATCAGCTGGTGGAGTGCAATGGGGCAGTCCATTGGAGGGGGGAGCCGATAGCCTTCCTCAATGGCTTTAATCACCTATTGAAGAAAGCAGAGTATGTTAAGCTGCCAGGCAAGCTGTTGTCAGTGGTTCATCATCCTGATCAGCAAGTTCCCTGCACATTAAGCTGCCAGTAAGCGTGAACATGGGAACTTCTCCAATTTCTTCACAGAAGCCAAGCTGGGCCTGCGTTATCACTGGCAATAGGGTAGGGAAACCAGCTGTTGCTATGAGGTGTTCTCAGATGGCAAGCCATGCCAACCTGAGGCTCTCAAAGTGAAGATGCATCCGTGGTCCAGTGATTAGAACCCAATCAGATCAACAACATGGTGTTGGCCTGACCCTCAGAAATCACAAGGCAACAACCTTCCCCATTCTGCTACTCACGATCTGCTCGGTCTCTTAGTAAAAGAAGACCATGATCCTGTTAATGGCCTTCTTTAGGAAGCATTAATAGTTGACTCCAAAATGGACATCCCTTTACATCATTTTCCACCTCTGTCTTCTTGCTCAGACAACTAATGGGTCAATACTGAGACCACCTTCCAAACCTCTCAATCCAGAAGACACTGCCAACCTCTGAAATGCACACTCCTCGGTCTTTCTAGATGCCCAGCCATTCCTACTTTTGGGAGACCAAAATACACCAATATGCCAATTCTGTATCTCTTTCTTTGTCTCAGTTGGCTGTCATTTGACTTCATTAAGGATGTTACGTTACTAAGTAGATTTAAAAAAGTAATAGCAAAAACATCTTAAATGTTCTTTTAAGGCATTTATATTTTAAACGGGACTGCGACACATCTAAGGGACAAAGTTCAAATGGTAGGTGACAATTATCTTACTACCCAGAGTGGTCTCCCTGCCTAAGAAGACAAAAATAAATCATTCAACAATCTTTCTTCTAATTCTGGTTTTTCTAATCTGTCTTCACAGGTATTACAATATGTTTCTTATTGACTTTTCTCTACCCCCCCACCCCCCTTTCTTCATGGCATAAATCCCAGTAATGCAATACGGCATGACTCATGCCAAATTTAAAGAGGGGAATTACTTCATAATTTCTTAGCTACTCATAAACTTTGTTTATGGGTATCCTATGAGATTCTGGAGGTGCTTTTGCTTGTTCGGGGATTTTTTAAAGTTTTATTTGTTTTCAATCAGTCTATTCCCACCCCCATGAAAACTGTAGTTGCTGGCAAAACAACCAGCATTGGATTCACCTATTTACTGCTGAACAATTGGCCTTCAACACAAAATGGTCAGTACAGTTGGGTCCCGTTTCTGTGTGCCATTATGACTTCTTGGCTTTTTAACCAGCACACTGTTTAAGCTGAACATCTATCTTGTGATTTATTAAGCTCTCTGGCCCTTTTTGTCCCTTGTATTTTTGCCAACATCCTGTTGTATCGGTATTAATTTACTTTTCCTTCTAAAGTGACTTCTATATGCTACCTTACTGAGCATGATTCTAATTATTTCTGGTAATCACATTAGGTCAGCTTGATCCCCTCACTTTCTTTTATCTTTCCAGGTGCAGGGTGTTGCCTCCAAACTTGATGAAAACATTTTATATTGAATTGATGACAATGCAAGCCACATTGGGCTAATGCCGGAATAACACAATTTGTTATAAACCCTCAGACTGCTTGATTCTCTTTCATTAGCTCCCTACCCACTGCCAGCCTGGAAGATGGCTATGGGTTCACAAAACATATTTTCTCAGTTTTCTGTTGAATGGTATTTTTTGGGGGGGGGGTGGGGGCGCAGAGGATTAAAACCAACAAAAATCTTGATAAGTTTGACATATTTTCAACAGTGACTTTGACTTATTCACTGTATGCCAAATGAACTCTATTCATGAAAGTAATTCTCCAGTTACATTTCCTATTGATTCCTGTTCTACACAGAATCCAACACCAAGACAGATATGCATGAATACTAGATCAATATTATTTGTGGGAGAGAAATGTTTCAGAGGTTTTTTTAATGGATAAAGGCAGACAACTGAAAATTTAAGACAACCAAAATGATTTTAATATGATATAGAAACTATCAAAACTACAGGTCTGAAAATATCTAGGTCAGGGAAACTAGCAAAATCTTTAGATACTCTGCTATTATAAGCATTTGACCATGACTTTCACCTAAAACAAAGGAAAGTTTAAACTTAAAGTAATTAAATAAGTGAATACACACATTACTTGCTCATTCAGGTTATTGTCCTTGTCCCTTGGAAAGTCTCTAACCCAAAATCAAATGTTGCTACAAAAAGGTACTTGAAGGTGTCTGCTTAGCACAAGAAATGCTAGATTGCACACCATTCATGTCTATAGTCTTTTCCAGCTTGTAATTATCTATCAGCCACGCTAGCTGCTATCTTCATTCCCATCTGCTATGAACCTTACTTTACAATTTACAAAAAATCCAGTGTCAACATGACCATTCCTTTTAATCTGGTTAGAAAATTCTTTTTGCCCCACTAGACATGGAGTTCAAATTAGCTTCTCTATGGCTCTGACCGTTCTTTTATTGATAACGATACAAGCATGTTGTTTCTTAAGTACACCTGGTTCTTCACTGAATTGTCAAGGCTTCGCAAGTCCTTGTGTTTCAGGACATGGCAGATGGTCAAGAAATGTTCCACATCTCAGAGAATTTTTTAAAAGATGATATTTTCCTGAAATATAATATAAACTGAATATACCTGCATTTGCAGACATTCCATGCTAATAATCTACCATATATATATATATATATATATATATATATATATATATATAAAATTTTTAAAAGTTCAAAGACTGTACATTTCATTGTGATCTGATTTCTAACTCTTCCAGAACTAAAACCTTTCCAGAATTAGCTAATAAATGTTCTAGGAAGACCCTCCAGTCTAGGGTCCCCTCACCACCTTCTTACTGGAGATGTTTGTAATTAAATTCTATTACTCTGGAATCTTATTAGTGTCATTATTGAATGCTTTTCTGAAATTGCAGGCATTGTGGATACTCCCTTACGAAGTAGTCCAGATGGTACATTTAGAGGGATGTGCATAATTTACAAAGGGTCATTTAGTGAAGCTTTATTTTAGAGTCCTCCAGGGGCAAGCTCTAATTACAACTCTGTCAGCTTTAAAATATTCACTAGTTTTCTTCCAATAAACATTTCATGTCAATTTTATCACATGTGAAATGTGTGTTTTTCATATAACCTTGCATTTTCTGAAAAGTCACAGTTTAATTTTATTTCAGGATGAATTTGAAAGTTATCCAAGTTAAAATATTGTTCCATGTCACTAATCTATGTGTGTACCTAAACCTACCTGCCTATTGAATCTACCTTCCACGCTAAAACGTTCAGGCTACATCATTCTGGTCCCTGAAATCCACCACCATCAGGTTTAACTATATTAGTAGACACATTTGTATTAAGAATCCTGAGTTTAATGTATCATTTCAAGCTCAGCACACTCTCCATCATACACTAATGTGAAACTTCCTGAACCTCAATCCAAAAGCATATATTGCAGAACACAGTGACTCACATCTTGATTGGACATATCCCAATAGGGTCTCTCTCCATACGACATCACTTCCCACATAACGATTCCGTAGCTCCATACATCACTTGCTGATGTGAATTTACGATAGGCAATTGCTTCTGGCGCAGTCCACCGGATAGGAATCTTGCCACCCTATGAACATCCGAGCCATAAGTTATTCCCTAAAGCGATGTGCCACTTTAGTTTCTGACTATTGTTACTGTTTGCCAAGCAGGACAAAAGCACTCCTGAGACAGCTCTCCAAAGAATAACAGGAGACCTGTTTATTTTAACTAAAGTCTTTCAGGGAGAAACAGTTCTCCTTAGATGTTTTCTTTTTGTCATAGGGAAGTGAACAAGCAATCTGCTTAATTATTTTTTAAAAGCCTACCTATTATCTAAGCTCTTAAGGCATTATTGTGAAAGAGCAGAATTCTCCAGTTTTACAAGATAGATGTGTTTGCCATGGTCTATCAATGGAGGTGCAGCTGATATTCATTTTGACTTCTGGTTAAATTGTGTTACCCAGCAGCACAAAGGTATGAGAAACACGCCCAACATAACTAGAAGATAACACACTAAAATAGACTCTTGGAGGAAGCCAAGTAATGGCAGATGCTAGAGACATTATTGATTTTAATAAAGTGAAAAAAAAAAAAAAAAACACTTATGAACACACACACACACCCCTGAAGAATTGGTAAAGCAACTGGCTACTACCCAGGAAAAGTTTATAATGCTTTCCCCCCTCAAATGTCTTTTGTTTCATTGAGTTTCAATTTTTTTTACGGTTCCATGTGAGGAAATTAATTCAACTTGAATTCGGACCCTAAAGCTGTTCAAGAGGAGATCATTTAAAAGTTTGCTTTGTTAGGGCTACTACACAGGGTAATATATTGTACTGGAAATTGCACTGGTTCACTGTAATTTACTCCAAAAACCCAGTGTATCACATTTATGCATGTTACATACAGGACACTTGTGCTGCCTCTGCCTTTTTTAAGTATGTGGCTAAGGTTTTATCTACATAAATGTATCATTCAAGAAGGTTCCTTTAACTTTTCTCTTTCTAATTATCAGGACAAAATAAAAAGATCTTCAGCATTCATAAAGATGTATTCTTTCCTAAATAGAAGCACTGGAAGTTCAAGAGGATATGTGTATGAATTAAAACTAGAGCCAAAGAAACTGAACACTACAAGACAAACAGACAAACAAATATCCAGTGCTTAGGATTGCAGATGCAAAATGGTAAGCATTAACTGACTAGAACTGTCTGTTTCATGTTGATTTTAACACTGTCAGCCCTAATGGCCAATAACTTTTATGATCCTGTGTTTATTCCATTAGTATCTTATATTCTGATGGTCCAGCTAAGATAGCATAGCCATTAACTGGATACTGATAACTCTTAACTGTGCCCTAATCCTGGCTTATCTACCAGCAGTAAAATGAAGGCCATTAGATACTGGAAAACCTAGCATAGAGTAAATGTTTTATAAATCTTGTATACATACTCTCATGAGTCGGAAGCCAACCAACTAGAAACATTGCTTTGTCTTGTTTAAAATAAGATCACTTTTAATAATAAAAGAGAACCAAATAGAAAATCTAAAACAAATAGAAAAGAAGGAAGGAAAGAAAGGAGGGAGGGAGGGATGGGGAGATAGAGGGAGGCAGGGAGGGAAAGGAAGAAAAATTAACTATTAAAAAAATACAGTAAGTGGAGCTCCACTTTGTGGCTTTGTAAAGTGATCACACACACACAAGCTGTTTCAAAATCCCTCTCTAGAAGACATGGTTCACAAATGGGTGCATGGATATGAAGAGATTCTGAAGGGTGAGGAAACTTGTAAAATCACCAAGAGCGTAAGCAACAAAAATAAGAGAGGAAGAGTTTCAGAGTGAAAGCCCAGAGGTTGCAAATCCTCCTTACCCTTGTGGTGTAAGCTGCTTCTGGATCATCCTCAAGCACTCGGGACATGCCAAAATCAGACACTTTGCAGACCAAGTTGCTATTTACCAGAATGTTCCGTGCAGCCAGATCTCGATGCACATAGCTCATATCAGATAAATATTTCATCCCAGACCCAATGCCACGAAGCATGCCCACCAGCTGAATGACTGTAAATCTGCCATCATTCTTCTGCATGCAAAAGGAAGGAGGAACAATCTCATTAGCATTAGGCCAAATTAATTTTCACCAGGCTTTTGTATTACTTGGATCTTTTTTGATATCTGTCTCTGGTATGCAACCAAACTCAACACTATTTCCGGGACTTTTTGACCAAAGTCAATAATTCACTAATAAAATGACTATATCCAAGAAGCTGGGTTTGCTTCCGGTGATAGCTGGAGATTATCCAACTGTAATGAATCTATGGTTCAAACAGTCCCATGATACAAGAATAAGTCAAATACTACCCTCATTGAACATGGATTATTTAATAGTCTTTTAAAATCACATCATTCTCTATTTCTCCTTTTCTTCCTTTGCCCCATTAAAAAATAGCATCAAATAGAATGGATGCAAAGAGTCTATTGAGAGTTTTCTAAATACCAACATTCTTAGGTTTAATATAAGATAGTCACATACCCTGAGGAATGCGTCCAGAGAACCATTCTCCATGTACTCTGTTATGATCATCACTGGTTTACCTAGAGTTTTCAGAAAGAAAAACACAAACCCTTGATGAGCATTGCAGTTAATGAGATCAAAATGGGCCGTGCACAATTTTACTGCCAAGACACCTGTCTGGTGCGATCTAATTTAATTAAAACAAGCCAAGCTTATGCCTCAGCTGTGGGAAGCTAGGAATGAAATATTAAAAAGATGAGTAGGTTTAACTTCCATCTGGAAGGTTAACCCTTTGCGTGGCTCGTTGACAAGGTCTTTAACCAAAGTGGCCTGTGGTATCTAGGGAGCACATGAATGAATAATTGCTCTCTCAAGTAAAAGGGGAAGAAGATAAATGGCAGGCCTGTTTAAAGGTGGAAAAAAAAAAAGTCTTTAGGATAATTAATTTATTTTGTCCCCAGAAGAACCACTTGCGTGATGCTCAAGCAATCAATGGACGCAGAAAGTTTTTAACCTATTTGGAGAAACCCAAGTTCAGGAAGTGGTGCTTATGATGGGTACCTCATTGCTCAGACCCGTCTTAAAGCTCAAGCATGCAAAACATTAACTTCTCTCCTTATCTTGCTCAGAGATAAGGGGCTGTATCCTTTCTTTTCCCCTTTCCTTTCAATAAACAAATGTATCCTATCTGTTTCCTTAAGCCATCCTCAGCAGCAGCAATAAAGTCACAGGAAAGGTTCATTAAATTATTCCCTCCTAGACGACAATTTTAATTCAGTGCTAGAACATTCTTGTTCCTCACTCCACCTTATTTATTTTTTGGCAAAAAAATCAAAATGATTTTAAGGTTTGGGGAAAGAGGGGGAAACACCACTTTTATTTCACTTCAGTTTTCTTTCTGAGGACCTTAGGAAATAAGAACCATTCTTTAGTTTCTTAATCGCTGGCAGTGGACTCAAGGTCTGAAATTCCTTTTTTCTAAAGGGGATTTGGGCGGTGGGGGGAGGGGGGCACGCGTGAGGGGGAGGGTGGGGTGTAAATTCTCAATATTTTACTAAGGGAAGGTTTAGAGCACAGAGAACATAAAAGATTCCCTGGGAGGAAAATAAAATGTCCGCTTGATAATAAATCAAAAAGAGTCACACTTTCATTGCTGTTAATTGTGGACTCTTTGGACTTAGGGAAAACCGGCTGGGATATGTCACTGCTAAGCCCCACCCACTAGAATTATTCTAAACTCATCCGTTTCCCACCAAGAACCTCTATCAAAATAGACTCTCCTGTGGTGTGGGGGGACGCATGTCTTTGTTTCAGAGGCAAACGTTTAAAATTCAACAAAGTACAATTTACCGATTTGGTTTTCGATGGTGTTTTTGGTGTCCTGTCTAAGAAATCCTTCCAAAGCAACAGTTTTGGATAAGAAACCAACACCATGGAGACTTTATTTTTGAGCGAGGAATGAAAGCTGGCAGAATAAGCAGCAACCTCGGTGTAGACCACAGGAGGCGCGAGACCGCCTCCCGTCTCCGCCCCTGGCCGCGGAGAGTGGTCCCTGTACACCCTCCATCCACGCAACCAGGAAGGAGCTCTTGGTTCTTAGATTCGTTCGCCCTCCACATCTGGGACCACAGTCTTCCAGACAGAGAACAAACGCATCTAAATGAGTCTTAATTAACCTGCCTCCATCAAAAGATACTTTGTCAACTCCTGAGGAAGGGTGGCTTTCTTGGCGGTGCATTAACACCTACTTCCATTTCACCAGCCCCTCTGGAGAAGAGAGTAGAGGATCCAAAAGACGGGCGGGGGTTGTGGGGGGAGTGGAGAGAATTTATAGTCTCCTTGTCCATTTAAAAAGTTACTCAAGTAACTGCTGGTAATGAATTCACACTCTTCCAGTCCACCTTTGCACCCTCACACCTCCCGAGCCCGAGTGTTGGCACCATCTTCACAATTTTTCTGCATTCCTTTTTCTCCTTATTAACAGTACCCATTTGTCAGACTCTTTATGAGCTCTACAAGAGAAATAAAGATGAATGTCTCCAGAAGCGAAGGGGCTTATAAAATGGGCCTAAGCTGGGCTCGCGGAGGGAGGCGGTTCCTCTTCTGGAACAGGTTGGGGACACAGTGGGCAGCGAAGAGAGAGGGGGAGGGGACAGTTCCTCCGGTGGAAATTTTAAATCTTTGTAATTCAGTGACATCTGCATTATGCAAATGCACCCAGTCGTTTATAATAGTCACAGCTGTAATAGCTGTAGGTTTTAGAGGCGCGGTGGGACTTTCGCACAAAGATCCCCTTTTTCCTCTCTCTTCTACAGAGGTGCTGTGAAAATCACTGTCTGTGGCAGGAAAAATACCCCAAGCTGAACAGAGCCTCCTTTTGAGAAACTGGACCTGCAGAAGTATTTAAACAGAATGTTATCTTTTAATTAAAGTAGTGAAGGACTCAGGGCAGCCCCCAAAGCCACAGGCAACAGAAAAATATCCTGTCTGTAAAACTAATCTTAAAAAGCAAATAGAGCTATTCTATGCTAATTATAGCCTTCACCTTAGGTGGGAAAATTATATATCCTTCACACTCAAGGTCCCTTTCTGAAGGATTCTGAAGATGGGGCAAGATGTACTTCTTACGAAATAGTAACACCAGTTAACACTTAGATTTCTTTTTTAACATGCCAACCATTATGCTAAGTATGCTAAATAATTCACCCAAAATAACCCTGGAAGGCAGGTTCTATTTTTACTCCCTTTTACAGATGAGGAAACTGAAATATGTGAGCAACTAGTCAAGGACACATGCTTAACTAGCAGTCTAGTTGGTGTGTCTGTCTTTGGCCTCGAGGCCCAATGAAGGTTCGCAGTGTGGTCACGGGAACTGCCCGTACCTCTGGCTTACCTTAGAGCCTGAAATTTGAACGCACGGACCTTACCCCACCTGCTGAATCGAGCCTCTGTGGATGAGGTTCAGGAAACTGTTTTGACACTTTTCCAGGATTCTGATGTATGTTTTAGTTTGGGGACCTCCAAACTCGTGTATACTGTACTTTCATTTTAGTGACCTCGTTTTCTCTTCTTAAAGGCTTTACATCTTGTGCTCTATCTACTTCCCCCTCTGCCCCAGGTCTGATGTCCAGAGTTAACCTACACTCCCTTCTTCCCTTCACCTACTGGAGCAACCCCTCCCTACCGCTGTCTGAAGATGCATTTCACAGGCACCTCAAATCAAATAAGAGGCACCTTAGCTTCCTGGAGACATAGCCCCGGGCTTACAAGATCCTTGACTTGTAGGAACTGTAGGAGGTACTAAGGCTCCTGGAACAGAGCCACCTTCAGTAATAAGCATTTCAGGGGCATTGTCCACATGGCATTTTGTACGTTGGTCTTAGCCAGCCTTCCCAATGCATTCAGGGTTTGCTTTGTAAAACACATCTGTTGAGCTGTGTTGTATTTTAACTGAAGCGTGGTTCACAGGCTCAGGGAACACTAATGGACTAAAAAAAGGAAAGTTCAACCAGGTGTTACTGGACCTGGGCGCTGAACTGCAGCCGCCATAAATCAGGTAGAGCAGACAAGCAAATCCCCCGATCTAATAAAGATTCCCAAGATCCCCTCCCTGCATCTGGAACAGAAGCCTCCAGCGCAAGGTGTGGTGAGATTTTGTTATGTTTTATGTAAAAAGTACTTAAAATTTATTTTGCTTACCATCTGCTTGCGCCTACCCTGTGACAATCAGTTGGGTCTAGCAAAGATTTGAAAGATGGCGAGGCATATCAAAAACCTGCAATATTAATTTCCCTAAAACCTCACACAAGCTGCCTTGGAAAGAGTGGTATCAGCCTAAGCCATAGACCCCATTTAGAGCTGACTACAAGATTAATGACATGTCCTGAACTGATTTCCTCCTATTAGCAATCAGTGGGTCTGCTCCATCTGTCATTTCCCTGGAAAGAAAATGTGTGTTTAATTTGCCAGTAACTTCTAACTTGGCTTTGTAAAGGGAGTGACCCGCATACATTTGGTGACAACGCCTTCCAAGTGAATTATATTCGGGTGGTCAAACTGTCCCATGATGCTGGCCTCACTCAGGAAGTCTCTCCTCTGTTTGTCTGTATAACCAGCTTTCAGCGTCTTAATGGCCACACAGATCTCTCTCTTGCCAGGCACTTTGAGACGCCCACTGCAAACTTCACCGAATTCACCTTTGGGAGAGAAAAAGAATTGACTATGGACCAGAAACACATTCAAGATGAAAGAGTAATAGCAAACATTTGTTGACTGCTTATTACATGCCAAACACCATGATGGCGTTTTACATAGAGCAAGGAAATCTCATGTACTGTACAGATATTTACATATATACATGTACACACAATACACTCATACACATTTATGTAATCATATATGGAGATTTAATATCCACAAATAAAGTGGGTTTATTAGACAGATGCTCAGACACTTACCAACTCCTATGACTTTCTCAATCTTAATGCAGGATGCGTCGATTTCTTTGGCAAATTCTCGAACTGCTTGGTTGGGATCTTCGTATGTAAAGGGATCCACATAAGTTCTAACACCTGAGTAATAAACACACGCTAGGATGACCAAACACTTCTCAGGAACCACTAATAAACTGAAGTTGTCTCAGTCTAAAAATACTTGTCACAGGAAATTTTTCTTAAGAATGAGAAAATACTTAGCGGAGACAGGCCAAAATGTTTAAATTCTTGCTCTGGTTTTCCTTAGTGGGTAAACAAAGGACTGTGAGCTATTGAAGAGGTTGCAGATCTACTGACTTCATGGCATATCTTCATACTTCAAGGACAATTCATGGAAAAACAACTCATCCAAGGGAAAAAATGAAGAAGGAAATCTGTAATGTGTTAGCTGAATATTGCTCTCCTGATCAGTTGTTCATGAACTACCCACCTCCCTCAGCTTTCCTCCTTTATGGAAGAAAATAAAAGCTCTCTTTTTCAACTGCCTTGTCTACATGGTGCCACCTTTTGCTCAATATCTGGACCAATTAACATGTGGCCAACAATTACAAAACTGAGATTAAACTTAGATTAACCCTTTGAGTGCCACGCATAATTTGAAATTTGGATCAACATGAGAAAAATTTATATCAATATATAACCTGAAGTACAAAAAGAGAACAAACATAAAATACAAATTATTCCATTGTTATTTACATTTATAGCCATCGAAAAAAGAGTTGCTGGGAGCGACGCTGGCACTCAAGGGGTTAAAATGGACAAGAAGAATAAAATCTGCCTATTGACTTGCGAACATAGCCTCTGTATTGGATCTCTACCTCTATTCTGTTTGGGGAGAAAGTAAAGACATTGAAATTCGCCTGGAAGCTTTAGTAGACAGAAATGTAGCCTAAGGGTGGATGGTGTGAAGACCAGGAAGCGTGATCCAGCCATACCCCATAATCACTTGCAAACTAATTTCCGAATGTGACTCCTGAGCAGCCCAGAGATGCACCAGTCATTACTAGGAACTTTCTGCTGGTATTCACACCTCTCCTTTCCCTGCCTGAGCTCCTGGGGTGTTGGGGCATGGCTCAACCCCTTGGATGTTTCAGGCCTGTCAGTCTTGTCCTCATCACACCCCCCCACACAAAAAAATTACAGCGTTTTTGTCTTTAAAAATACATACGCCATGCAAATTCAAAAGAATGGTTTCAGAAAGGAAGCAAGGTGAACAAATAAAGATTAGTCAGGCACTCCATGACCTTTATCTCTTTAGATGCTCTACCCAAGAAAATCTTTCTCATCTTTCTCAAGATTATTCTTCCTACCCCTAGCTTCTCTCTTCCTTTTACCTCCCTGTGCTGTCTACCAGGCTACCTACTAGCCACGTGTTGCTATTTAAATGTAAATTAGCTAAACTTCAATAAAATTTGAAATTTACCCCCTTCCTCACACTAGCTGCCTTCCAGTAGTACAGGCAGCTGCTGGCTCATGTATTGGGCAGTGCAGAGGTAGACCCCTGGGCCATCAGCTCAGCAATGTCTGTTGAACAGTGTTCCTGGGGAGTTATCAACCTCTGTCCACTGAGGCTTCTCTCTTACTCAAGTCATCCTAGAGCCGATGCTTCACATTTATTCTTTGACCTCATTTAGACCCAGAGAACCAGAGTCCATTAAGGAAATATTGAAGATCCTAAATTCTACTTATTTTGGTAGGCATAGCAATTAAATTTCAATTTCTTATTTCTTCTCTCCAGAAATTTTACCTTTTAATATGAAAAAAACAAAATTGTTATCTGTTAAATCTTGCCCCCCAGTTACAAAAAGAAGCCAGCTAGACTAATACCTTCTCAGGATGGAAGAAGAAAGAAAGAAAGGAAGGAAGGAAGGAAGGAAGGAAGGAAGGAAGGAAGGAAGGAAGGAAGGAAGGAAGGAAGGAAGGAAGGGAGAAAGAGAGAAAGAGAGAGAGAGAAAGAGAGAGAGAGAGAGAGAGAAAGAGAGAGAGAGAGAGAGAGAAAGAAAGAAAGAGAGAAAGAGAGAAAGAAAGAGAGAAAGAGAGAAAGAAAGAAGGAAAGAAAGAAAGAGAGAAAGAAAGAAAGAGAGAGAGAAGAAAAGAAGGAAAGAAGGAAAAAAAGAATCTAAAGGAATTCCCCAATCCCCATCTTTAATCTCATTTTCAAAAGTCCCCAATCACCTATTTCAGTTTGATAACTGGAAGTACATTATTTGGATAATTCCATAAAAGGAATATAATACGAATAGCCACATGAATAGTATTTAGACATTTCTAATCTGAAAACAGAAGACATGCTCTAAAACTGAAATTACTTTTAATCTAGTTTTTTGTACCTTGATTCAAATGTTTTTCTTCATCTGCTTCTTGCTTGGCTTTACTGTATTTACTCCGTCTATGAAAAAATTTTTAAAAAGAAAATTATTTTTAAAATCTGAAAACCATCAGATAAGTTTCTGCTACCATAATATAAGTCTGCCAGAAACACTAGTGCAATTTCACAGATGAGAAAACTGTGGTTTACGGGAGGTGAACTAACAAGCCAAGTGACTTGTCACCTTGGCAGTGAAGAACGGTTCCAAGCACATGCAGTCAGAGTCCCTGCTCTTAACTCCTGTATTAAATGGAGGTAATAAAGCAAATATTTTATAATATAATTATAATTTCACATCCCCAAAAGAAATGTATATTATTGAAAATAGATCATAAATTTATCGGCTAATTTTCCCACATATATTCTAGATTAAAATCAGTTTCCACGAGTGAATGCTGCATAAATCAAGTGGCAATAATGTTGAGTATTTGATAGGTACCTCATTATTATATTATATGATATTCTTAAGACAATGGTTTTATGGTTACTGGTTTCAGCTGCTGCATACAAAATCCTCAATTATTAATGGAAATGTCAAGGGTAAATATTTGCTTTGTACTGGATTACATTCCTCAAGAGTTTGTAGAAAACTTGAAAAAAATGAAAATAAGTTTTCATTTGTAGTCTAATTCTTTTTCAAAAAAATGGTATATGGTCTTGCAGTTGGCACTCATTCTGCTCCCAGTATCCTCTAGGAGTGAGATCTGGCTTTGCCATAGTCTTAGGAATTAGAAATCTTGACTTTATATAAATATTGAACCAGTAATCTTAATACATTATATATGTATGTATGTATATATATGTATATGCATGTATGTGTGTATAAAATATCAGGTGAGTGAATCAGAAAAGCAGCCCTGGCTGGTGTGGCTCAGTGGACTGAGCACCAGCCTGAAGACTGAAAGGTCACCAGTTCAAATACCGGTTAGGGACATGTCCGGGTTGTGCGCCAGGTCTGCACTTGGGGGCACGTGAGAGGTTACTTCTCTATGTTTCTCTCACGTAAGTTTCTCTCCCTCTCTTTCTTCCTCCTTTCCCCTCTCTCTAAAAAAAAAAAAATCATAAAATCTTTGTAAAAAATCAGCTCAGTTGGTATTACATCTCTCTAAACTTTGGCAAGATGAAACCAAATTAGTGGATACGATGTGTACATTTGTTTCTGTCAAAAATGTCAAGTTGACATTGGAGTTTATAATCATCTTGTATTTTCTCAGGGATTTACAGAGGAGAACAGTCGAGAGAACGGAGGTTCTGAGATGACAGACTATTCCTTGAAGGTCAGTGTGGTACTGTCGGAATGTGGTGACTGAATGCCGACAGCGGACAAGTAGAGAAAGGTCGCTGATCACGTAAGGAGAGAAAACAGCGAACGTGAAGGAGCCACGCAGAGCAGCGAGGAGAGAGCCCCCCCCCCCCCGCCCCCCAGCCCCGTGTTCCAAGCTCCTCCCCCACATTCCTCGCTCCCTTCATTGTCAGCGAGGCAGGAGCCTGCCCCACACAGATGTTCCTCTGTGTCTGTAATTCCCTGGCAAATAATAACACCTTGCACTTTTACACTGCGTTTAACTTTTCAAAGTGCTCTCCTCACATGTATTATCTCCTCCCCTAACTGTTTGCAAAGCAGGAAGCAGCTTAGTAAACAGAGATCCAGTTACTGGAGTTAACTGGTGTAATTCAGTCCCAAATAACTGCTTGCCTTTTTCCTTTGCGTTTAACTTTTTGAACAACCTCCGCGTCTATTATTTCATTGCATACTTCACAACAACCTTATGAAAGCCATCGGGCAGACAGACACACACGCAGTCCTCACTGTACAGAAGAGGGAACGGGGGCAGCCAGAGAGTGATTCACTCACGTCCCTCTCGGCAAGTCCCAGAGCGTGTCTGTCCTGATCCAGACACACGCCACACACCTCTCACTGGGGACATGAAGTTATATGATGGAAGGAGAGTTAATTATCAGTGATTTTACATTTGGTATCAGTTACTCCAGGTATATTGTATTCTACTGTGCTCTCAAAATCCACTGCTTCATCAAAGGACATTAACAAGTTTAAATACCCTGCAACCACACTTTCCTAAGAAGGATGTGGTCCCCTCCAAACCTCCCCCACCCTTTCCCTTTTAAAGGAAATGTAAGTGTTAAGTCGGGGACTATGAAAACAACATTTTACATCAGGGAAACTCCTGGCAAGTCCCAAGGGTGTGATAGGGCCCTGCCAGCCTGAGAGATTGTATCTTATCAGAGCTCCTAAAAGCATTATCTAAAATTACAAGTGTATCTTTTAAACCACTTTAGATCTCCAATACTGATTTGAATTTCTTTCCTTTAAAAAGGGGGATAAAGCAGGAGAGGTTTGATACCAACTTTAAATTGTCACTGAGTTCATAACGACTCTGGTATGCACCAAGAGAAACAAGCGGCTTCAAGCTGCCCAGGGGTGGAATTATCTGTTTTATATCAAGCACATTCATTAAATATGTGCAAAGCCCGAGGAAATGCAAAATGGCAGGGATCATTAATTATAAGGCTGACGTGTCCATCCCTTCCTCAGACTTCTAAACATAGAGGAGGAATTAAATTAGAGGCAAAGGTATATCTTTAAGGAAACTTCTTACTTTGGAGTGTGGCTTGGAGGAGAGGACCCTTCGAGAGTACAGGGAATGCTGAGAAAGGAACACTAGAATTATTGTTCAAAGGCTAATTGTAGCCTATTAGCTTTTTAATAATACCTTGAAAACTAAAATGCCTCAGTCCTACTCTACCTTTGTCACCTGATGACCCTTTCTCCTTGTCTCAGGGCAGGACAAAGTGGCCTTTATAGTCCCAAGAAAGAAAGCCCAGTGAAGCGTCTCATTGGGTCACCCAGCCTGGAGGAAAGCACACAGCCTAAAGATGTGCTAACTCAGTATTGACATCCAAGGCAGATCACCTGAATGGCAGAAGGAAACCTTTGTTGAAGATTTTCTAATTACTGAGATGTGGGCAAGCTGATTGAAAAAGGGCAGGGGGGGGGGCGTGGGGGGGGGCGTAGTGAATGCTCCAGAAGGAAACATGGAATCTTTCATCTGCAGGTGAAACTTTGAAAGCCTATGAGCTAAGCCCTCTCTCTGTCAAAGGGAGGCATAATAAGGGTTTTAAGGGACATTGTTGGGGAACAGTGGGAGCCCCAGCCATGTCCTCCCAAACAATGTGCTGTTCTGGCTACCTTGAGGATCCTCAAGACAACAAACCAAATAGCAGAGGGGAAGGGGACAGGGGCCCAGCAGAACCCTGCTTTTATTAAAATACTAACTTCCCTGACCAAGTGGATGGGAAGCAATTTATTCAGCTAAAGTGAAGATGAAAGAAGATAAAGCAAGGTAATACGTAGCTCAGCTCCAGGAGGACCCTTTCCAGCATTCAATGGCATCACCCGTGAGAAGTCATAGAAGTCATCCTTTTCCCCCACTGCCTTAAGCTACCATTGTTCTTGCACCAAATGATGGCTAAATGTTCTTCATGAGCAACATTTTAAAATGGTTGAAATTGTGCCATTTGATTGCACAAAGTTTGTTTAGAAATGTTCCGGCAGTACCATCTGCCCCCTCATGTACATGGCTTCATCAGAGCTAATTTAGGCTGCCATTTAAGTGTACTCGTTCTTATGTGATCATAATATTCCAATGAGGACACTAGAGAAAGGCAGATACAGACTGAATGGTAACATTTTAGCATTACGTGAACAGTTATCTTCCAAGTGGAAAATCTTCACCTTCCTAAGAAGAAAAAACCAACTTGCAATATCTAACTTTATAGTATGCATTGGACTTGCACATGAATTCACAGGTTGCAAATATTACCAACATCACTGAGCAGACTCTTAAAATTTTGGTCCGATGGAACTGTTGACATTAACTTTTGATGTAGGTCAAAATTTTCAGTTACGAAGACATTAAAATAATTTATCTGTGCCAGGATTGGAAATCAGATGAGATGAACCCCTGTCTTGATCAGGCAACTAACTAGCTGTGCTGTGTGCCTTTGGCTTAGTTCATTATTTAACCTCCTTTCTAGTCCTCAAGTTTCTAATATACAAGAAGCCAGTGTTAGAGATTCTGCAGTTTTTTAAACCGGAAACAGTGGTGAAGCTCCTTCACAAATTTTGTCATACACTTCATTTTTCTCTTAAAGTCAATTTGTTTCTTCTTCTTAATTCAGGCAAAAGGAGTACTTTATAACCCTAACATAAATGGAAAGCCAGTATCACTAACAATCATCAAAGGCGAGTATCAAAGCAGCCTATGCCTGGTTATCAACCAATACTTGTCTCTGATTACCAACTGTCCCTTAGAAAGGAGAGAGTCATCTTGTGTTCTAGTCATTTCTTAGAATGGTTTTACATACTTAAACAATAAAGTACAATTTGAGGAAGACACACTAGCCTAAAGCAACCTGAATTAATACTATTTGAAATCATTAATATAAAGGGGGGAGTGTCAGAGAAAGTTAATATATTTGATCATTAGTCCTGGACGTTATGACCTTATCATTGAATTGTATTATGCTAGTATGAATAGTTTTTTCAAATGTCACTTCAAAAGGCAATAACGTTGTTCCATGGTAGAGCGTACAAATATGCACCTGTAGGAAAATGGGGAAATGATGCTGCCTGCTAAGAGAATGTGCATATGTGGTTTGCAATACAATTTCCAAGGACAGCATCCATGGGTACAAGAGTTCCACCTTGAACAGCCCACTTAGCAAGTATAATTGTCTTCTCCAAAAAGCTGACAGAATCTTAAAATATCACTTGAGCGATGAGGATGACACTGATCAAAGATGCCTATATAAAATGTCAGTTAATTTGCTTGACACAATGTGGGTGGTAAAAACATACAGTATATCAAGGTCCATGAGCTATGTATAACACATCATTTTAAATATATAAAGTTTATAAATTTAGTAGTTTGATCCTGTCACTGAGATCCTTGAATGTTTACACATCTAAGTTAGCCAAAAGAAAAACATGGATCTTATTGAAAAAAAGTGAAGATTACTCTGGCTTGCCTAACGCTCGAGCTTCTTAGTGTAAAGAAAATGTGATGACATAAATGACACAATTACTATAAAAAAAAAAAAATCTAGTTAGACACCAGCTGTGAGCCTGAGGCCGTTTCCTCTTTCTTAAAGGACAAATCAGCACCAAACAGACTTTCTCTTTGAGGTAATCAAAGGGACTGAAACTTTCTCACCCTGTGGGTCCCTGCCCAACTATCTCTTTAAAATCTCACATGCCATCAGTAGTACTGCATTCATGTATAGGGGATTCACCCTCTGAGGGGTCTGGCTCCAGCATCCACCCCGCCATCAACATTCTGTGTCGCTAAGAAGCCAGAAGGAGCCCCATCACTTTCCAGGCAGGGGTGTCTCTTCTGTCGCTGTCCCAGACTGCTGGCCACAGTGCGATGAGATGATTTGGGGTACCATTTGCCACCTTTCACTTGCACTCTCTCTAAAAGCATGGGCTAGACTTTTATCCGCACTAACCGTCTCCTCTCTCTTCACCTGTTCTTATCCCATTTTAACATTTGCCGTTGAACATGACAGAGCACAGACATGCATGTGAGAAAGAAGCAGCTGAGTGTGCATCAGGCCCCGGCAAAGCCTGTCAGCTACCTGGCTCCAGGCAGCCTTCCCATGACAGCTTTATGGCCAACACTAAAGCAGAATCAATAGGAGGGCAAGGGGTTGACATTTCATTTTCTAAAAAGTGATCCATTGAAGACCAATCACCAAGCAGTGTTTATCAGCCTTGGGTAGTGACATTTCTTTTTTAAATGGGGAAGAAGGGACAGGAATCATCTCTGGGTAACTCGACAGGCTCAATTCTCTAAGGTGGGGACTCATAATTGGAAATCCGATGCATCCTGCTATCAATCCTGCCTTAAATAATAAAGTGATCAATAAAAGCAGAGAGGAAATTAAGTCATCAGGCTTGTGATGCTATTTTCTAGAGCTTTGGCTTTTAATAAGCTCGTCTTCCTGCGTTACATTTTCATTCTTTTCATTCAAGCAGAACATCCTAGAGAAACTCGTAACGAGGTGACTTTTTTCTGCTATTCAAGGCAACATAATTTTTTTTAAGGTGCATTCAAGGGAAGCTGGACAACACCTAGAAAATGCTTCCAACCAACAATTGGAGAGAAGCTTGAAACACAAGAAGAGACCCACCTTCTGCAAGCAAGTTTTGTCTCAAAAGGTTCTAAGCATCACATAGTGCTGGATTACAGCCAACTATTTTTGGAGGTGAAGGTAATTAATAATGTTTTTCTATTTTTAGACATTTAAACATCTATATGTTCTGATAAAAAAAAGTTATTTATATACACTGAAAATTTTTCCAAATGCAGGAATAGATAATAATGAAAGCAAAACCCCATGTAATTGCTATTCTTTGTTTTTAAAGTATCAAGTCAGATTGTACAGTTATAAAGGACAAGCAATCTCCCCTTTCAGATTTCTTTCCAAGAGCAACGCTATGCTCCCAATGTGCTCAATAGATATTGTCTGGAAATGCTGAAGCCCTTACCATCTGCCGTATTATCTCCTTTACCTATCAAAATTCTCCCATCAATAACTCTTTTAAGAAGATATTATTACCCCCCCTTTTATAAAAGGAAAATAAAGACTCAAAGAGGTTATAGTAATTTAGCGGACAAATGGCAGAGCAGAGATTTTGGTCCCCGGTTTTATATGGCTTTTCCTTTTTCTGCCTTTGGCCGTAAGTCCAAGCTTAAGAGACATATAAATGTAACACCTTACAGCTTAGAGTATCGAGAAATCTCCCACTGGCTTGCTTTTCAGCCTGGTTTCCTGGAATTAGCTGGGTCTTTCCAGGCTCTCAGCTCTGAGAGCCACCACCAGGGTACAGTCGGCAGCTCCAGGAGGGGTGTGGGGAGATCAAAGCCAAGAGAAGAGGACTTGAGATGCAAATGTTGTGTTTGTAATGCTAATCAAAGCCTCCACTTTGCGTGCCGGGGACACAAAGCTCCCTTATAAATACTGCGAAGGGAGGGGGCGTCCAGTGAGTGGCTTCAGTGCTTACCTCCTGCTGATGACAAAAGCGGCGATGAGAATGACCAGGAGCACCACGCTGCCAGACACGGAGACCAGAAGGACGGTGGAGTTGGCCCCGTCTCCGATGATCCGGGAAGGCACTGGCAAAGACAGTCACACAGGGATCACCTTTGGGACGGTCCTAAGAGGTAGCACTTCTGACTGGGTCACAATTTCAAATTTCTGAAGCCACTCGGAATGCTCACAGCTTCTTTGCTCTTCCCTAAGTATTCATGCAACCGCATTTTCTAAGGCAGCCTTAATGAGTCAAGGGCGTTCTTTTTATAATTATACGAAGAAGTTCAACCGGAAGATTCGTATTAAATCCTATGGTAAATATAACCCGTCAGTTTTTTTTTTCTTCTTCTTTTCCTTTCTACTCACAGCCCTAAAAACACTTACATAAAAATATGGTGCATTCCTTAGTGGGAAATTTCAGAAAGGACGCGCAACTTTGAATGTTCCTCTCCCTCCCACCCCTCCCAAATCTATCGAAAACCTGCCTATTATTGTCCAGCTCAAAGGCCACTTCCTCCTTGAAGGCTTTGAGGATAATTCTGAGGAATATCACACCCCTTCAGAGTCAATTATGGAGTACTTTTTCTTCTGCTTAAAAAAAAAAAAATCTTATTTAATAATTTGTGAATAAAATTACTTCCTAGAACTGGTGTCGAAAATCCTGCTCCACCACCTCCTTATCATGTAGTCAAGTAGTCAATTTTGTTTAATCATGGAGGTGGAGATGTCTTATGTAACCTGCTTATTGGTGGCTTTACCCTCTGTTAACATTTTTTATTCAGTTGACCAATTGGTGCAACTCCCAATGTTGAAAGAGAAAGAGAGTTTGATATATTTATCCAAAAGAGCTCTGATGATTTTAAAAGATTCCTAGAAATAAATAGAAAAAAAAAAAAAGGGGGGGGGTCCCTTCTCCAGTCTCCTCAAAGTAATGCAACTCTCAGCGGGTTTAGCAATCCCATTTCTCACGGTCTATAGCATGCTGAAAACAAGTGAAAAACAGACAACATTTTCTCAATCACATGAAAAACGTGGTCAGATATTATTATCTTAAAAATGGTCTTCTCTAAATAGCATGAGGTTTTCTAAGTTACAGGCATTGTTCACTGAAACAAAATGTTTGCCTAATCAAAAATTACGTATAACTCCTTGATGTCACTGCAATAGGACTTGTCCCAAAAGGTGAAAAGAACCTCAGAACATGTTACCTGTGTTGGTTGTGACTTCCAGGGGCTCACTGAAGTCTCCATAGCCAGCTGCTGTTCTGGCCCGAACATGGAAAACATAGGAAGTCAGAGGATTCAGACCTTTGATATCTGTGTTCCTGGCAGCTGTCCGGACAATCCGATAGCTTCGATCATTCTGATCCTACAGTATGAAGGAAGATAGCAAAATAAATCCTCCACTTATTGTAGGGACAAAGTTAAAGGTACCAAGCCACTCTACTCCAAAGGTGAAAGAAAATAGAGATTGATAAATTCTCTAACCCCTACATTCTCTTCAATGTTAGCAGTACTATTGTTACTTCTTTGATGTTCAAAGAAATGTAGAGTTCTTGTGTGATCATTGTTGACACTGGGCATATTCAGCTCTTTATTCATAATCTTTTTTGAAAGGAACATTAGATGAGAGTTGGTGGTTTTTCTCACTCCACATCCATTAATTTAAAAGAAATAACTAAGAAATTCCCTTGTCTTCCTCTACTTTCTATCTAGAAAATCTTGTAATCTGGTTTCAATGAAAACAATCTTGTTGTCCCTTTCTGCTTTTAATAAGGAAGCCAATAAATGATTGTCTTTAAAAAGAAAGAGAAGGCAATTGCTTTGCTAAACAACCTTGAATGCAAATAGTTTTCTTCAGAATTTTTCCTTTAAGAGACAAGTTATTTGTAAAAAAAAAGTCTTTCTATAACCTTAAGAGGCAGAAAAGTATAATTTCATTTCTCTGATTTTTCTATTAAAAGTCATCAAAAGCCACACCTTGATTCTGAATAGCAGTGATCTGTTTAAGCAGATCATTATTTTGCCTTTTAAAAATCCTCATCTGAAGACATTTTTTTTTTCATTGCTTTTAAAGAGAGAGGGAGAAAGAGGGAGAGAAACATTGATTGGTTGCCTTCTCATATAGGCCCTGACCAGGGATCGAACCCACAACCTGCATATGTGCCCTGACCAGGAATCAAACCCATGATCTTTTGGTCCATAAGACAATGCTTCAACCAACTGAATCACACCAGCCAGGGATATTTTGACTTTTATAAGTCACTCTATTGATAGAAGGTTTATAAATTAGGACTAGCTATCTTTATTTCCATTGCTAGAAAAAAATATGGATGGTTATTAGAATGCAATATATCTTTTCCTGTTTTTTGAAGATAACCAACTTAATATAAAAAAATCATAATTGGACTTGACTAGGAAGCAAAATGCATTTGGTTTTGAGATTCACTGGTACTCCAGGATTTATAATTGGCCAAAAACTACACATGAAAGAAAAAAGAGAGAAAGGGAGGGAGAGAGGGAGGAAAGGAGAGAGGGAAGGAGGAAAGGAGGGAAGATGAAGGGGGAAAAGGAAAAGAAAAAAAAAGGAAAGGAGGGAGGAACATTGTCCATTCAAGTAATACCTTCTCATAATACTTGACTTCATACTCCAGGATGACCCCATTGGGGCGATCTGGTTCCAGCCAAGCCAGAGCAACACTGTATCTGGTAACTTCTTTAGCCTGGACCAAAGCAATGGATGATGGTGCTATTGGGAAAAACAAACAAACAAAAAAATTTTTTTAAGTTTACTTCAGGGGAAAAATTAGTGGCATCAGTCAATAATCTCACTTTACTTGAGAAAAGTGTGAAGCGTTGATTGCCTTGTCTTCCTCCCGATTCCCATTTTGCTCTTTTCCCAAACAAAAGAATATCATACACTATTTTTATGATGCCCTCCAGTACCATTTTGTGCATTGTCCGTCTTAGAAAAATAATCTCTGAAGTCAAAGTCTGGTAGGTCCACAGGCCTTGGCATGACTCAAGTCCACAGCACGTGCAACCATTCCTCACGAACGGCTATAACTGTAGAGAATGCTATTTGCTTTCAATTTTTGCAGTGAAAGCTTTGGGAAGATTTCCTTTTAAACTCAATGAAATTGCCTCTCATCTTACTGCAGTGTCACCTTACTGGTCTTTAATTTTATGCAAGCAAGAGGGTTCACAACTTTTCCAAGGGTTCTGGAGGGAATGCCATAGGCAAAGAATTGACATACTTTCCAATATAAACAAAAGTACTACTTAATTACAGTGAAAGTTTCCAGTTTGAACACAACCATGCCAATAATGAAGAACACAAATAAAGCACTGATGGTCTCTCTGGACAGATAGGGCATTTTGCAATGATTTTACAAGAGCTGAAATATTGCTTTTGCCTGCTGAGTAGCAGAACTTCTTTCCACTGAGAAAGATAAAAAGGCAGTCCTCCCCTGGGTGTGTTATCAGGGGTGGGGGAGGAACACATCTGAGATGCACATAAGCAGGCTGACCAATGCCTGCTTTGCCACCGTGGTGGTCACATGGGAGCCAGCTGTCATTAAGCTCCAGTGTGACTGACGATGGTACGCACGTGCCATCTCCAGGGAGAGAGAAGGAAGCAATTGTGAAACCTGTAATCTTATCTAATGAAGCTGCTCTGTAGAACCAGATTAGGGATCTTCCTATATTAAATGTATATTGCTTTCTGTTCTCAAATTGTGAAATTACATGCAAACATCAAAAAATGGCCACCGAGGAATGACGATGTAGTGTGGGGTTTTCTTGCTGCTCTTCTCCAACAGGTATACCCCCGCACACCAACACCTGCCAAACCCCCACTTGAGGAAAAAATAAAATAAATCGTCACTGAAAATGGAATGGGGTTAGCTTCAAACCACTTGACCATATCTGACAGGTATAACTGATGGCAAGGAAAACAGACACAGCATCGCTGCAGAGACTCCTCCAGCTGAAGCCAGCCCAGCAGGGAGCACCTCTTGGAGGTGGTCCTTTGATGCCCAGCATCTCTGTTAAGGGTACCTCGAGACACTCACATATACACACACAGTTCTCTCTCCCTCCCCCAAAGCAATTCCAGAGAGACTCTCAGGCATAAACACGAGTGAAAGATAGAGTGGATACACATGTCTTCCATCAAAGGCAACCCCAAGGTTACTAAAGCCAAACTGGATGAACAGAGCTGCACGCAGCAGACATATGGAAGCCACTGAACATCTGAAGAAAATGAAAAATGGAAATGTGCTCATTAGCTGTATTAAAGATCAGCTCCCCTAACACACACACACACACACACACACATGCCTTTTCTCTTTCTTTACTGGTTGACACAGAGCCATTGTCCAGCAAAACTCAAGGGGTGACTTTCTTAAATACAGAGTTAGCAAGGAAGCTAAGAAGGCTTCCTGGCTGTGAAAATCCATTTCACTCCAGGTAATAAATATATTGCCTAACAGAGCACTTTAGCATGCACTCCATAAAAACGGGCTCTTTAATCTCTGATGTTCAGGATTGGGAAATGAAGTAGAAAAGGGAGGCCATTAGAAAGAAAGCAGAAGGGAAGAAAATCATAAAGTTATAAAATGAACTTTCTCTCAGCAATGGTTTGGGTCAGATCCTGAAAATCAATAGATTTCTCGGAAAAGAATTGCCCGGCAGCTCGTGAAGGGCACTGGTTAACTGAGGTGGTCTCGCTCTAGCTGGGTTATCACTTGGCTGCTGCACGTGGAAAATGAATCCTATTTCCATTTCAGAAGTTGGAGCAAGGGTGCCCATGCCCAGTCACATGCAATACGAGCTCAACCGGAGTGCTCCCCACATTTCAGGTGGGGAGACCGCAATATGATTGTGTTAACTAACAGAGTAGCCCTAATGCAGTCCTACTTGGTAAACGCCTATGCACAAATGTGAAAATAAACCAACAGTGTGTACGCTGACTCGGCTGTTGTAAAAATGAAGGAAAATGGGGTTAAAGAGGAAAGTAGAATAAATAGTTGTAATTCACTAAAAGATGATGCTGCGTGGCTGTAAGTCTGAGCTCTTCCTGAAGAGATGTTTTATCAGGAGAGCATTTTTATCAGGCCACGGTGACAAAAGCAATCCCTGATCAAGGGAGACTGAGAAACATACTTAAAACAAGCTACTGCCCTATAGTATAACCTGGCAGTCACACTCTAGTAAAATATGGCAGTCATTCCTCCCTGTGGAAGAGAACCTCTCACCTCGGGTAAGAACTCCAGCTCGGGAAAAGCTGGACTCTGCCACACTGCCACGTGGGAAAGAAGAGGCAGTGGGTATGTGCTCCACATTATAAGCCACGTAAGGGTTCTTCCTTCAGTGTTGCTACTAGGCTTCCAACACAGCCCCCAGCTCAACATCTGGAAGCCATCATCCTACTGTGTATGATGCCCATGGCCTGCTCCCCCAGATGAGACATTTCTCTATGGCATTTTCCTGTCCCAATTGTTCCCAAGAATTAGTTTTCTCACGTCACCCAGATTATGAATTGCTGCCACAGCCCCCTGCATCTTGTACTGTGATTTAAGTAATATATTTTCTTAAATTGAGACACTATGTTACTTTGAAAGAAAATATGTTGAAAGGAAGTGTCCCATTATTGTTATCACTTGCAATGATGGCTTGTAACCATAAAAATGAAAATAGCATCTAAGTAAAACAATACTATCTATGTTTGCAGGACATTCTTGACTCTCCATGCTTTGCCAAAAACACAGAGAAGCCAGAGTTTGAGAGATTTAAAAAGGACCTAACTTTCACACAGGGCAATTCAATATTAGGTAGCATCTCATCTGGGTCTTCCCTAAAATCATCTCTGATGCCACCAATCGTATGTTTCCACACCTTGGTAAACACTGCCAACTTGACTCAATTTAGAGATGTCCTGGAGACTGAGTCCCAAAACCCCAAGGCTCTGCCCTTGGCTAACAGAATTAGAAGAAGAAATAATAGACTAATACAATGACAGATTGAACACTTGTCTCAAATATGTGGTTTAATGGGAGCTTTCACAAATCAATGTCTTAATTCAAAAGAAAGCCTCTATTTCATAGTGGGAACTTTGGTCAACATGAAAAGACCAAGCAGAGAAAACAGCCTGCTTGCTTCTCACTTCTCAGATTTATATTCTGAAATCTTATAGAGACATGGAAGGGTTTAGAATAAGGTTGGGGGGTCTGGTTAAGATTTTCAGGGGCGAAGAGGAGGCAGAGGAGGAAAGTGGAAGGCTGGACAGAGCTACTGCAAATATGACTGAAATTTTCAGGAAATCACAAGCACCCTAGCTGTGTGAGGGCTGAGTGCTCATGTAGGACACAGGAAATAAGGTAAAGATGAAAGTAATATTTGATCCACATACTTAAAGTATTTTTTTTTTTTTTACTAATTGGTGGGAAACAAGAGATAACTTTTAAAAGGATTTTGAATACCATTTCACATTTGAAATTTACCAGTTGTCATCTTGGCCAACTTCCTCTTATTTCCTCACCTCAGTTCTTCCATTTGTAAACCACGTTCCCTTCCAGATAGAAGCATGTGAGCAATGAGAATGTACCTTCCATAAGGGGAGGGTTTTGCCTTGTTCATCTTCCTCACCCCACTAAGGTCATGGCTGCCACATAGTGGGTGCTCTATAAATTGGTCAAGTGAATAAAAGTGAGCTAATTGTTAAAATAGAACTGAACTATACTTTGTAGATAGGAAAAAAAAAAAAAGACTTTCTAAATATAAAGTACCAGAAGTAAGGCATCCCTAAAACAATTATTTATCTGCACCTGTTTCAGATGACCTTTTGTGGGTTTGGTTTTGCTATTTAGGCTAACTAAGATATTGACAATTAGGAGAGAAGCAAAGGACAATTCTAATTATAAACGGAGTCTGTTTTCTGTGGGATATGTGATGCCACTGAACTTTTTCCGAACACACAGCCTGTAAAATGTCATTCAAATGTAAGTTTACATGAAAACTAGTTGCAGTGCACCTGTTACAGACGGCATTTTGAGACACCGCTCTTTTTGGTTGACTAAGGTGTTGACAATCTGCTCAGTATTTCATCTCTGTATCGGGGGGACATATGCAAATAGTTCTCCTGATGTCCTCATCATGAAGGTGGAGTGGTATTGAGATCCCCCACCCCTAAATCATAATCCTAAATCCAGAAGGAACCATGAGCATCCCCCCTTGTCTCATAATTCTGGGGCACCCAGAGTTGCTCCAAAGATGTACTAGTAGAAGCTGAGTCAGTCACTGTCAGGAGAAGCCATTAGCTACTATAGCTATTACACAGATCCTTGAAATCCCCCCAAAAGAGCATCATAGTTGAAGTGTCAGGGTAATAGAGTAAAGAGCTCTCAGCAGACAGGGGAAGGGCAGTGAGATTGAGCATGTAGAACAGATTGTCTTCACACACCTATTGGAAACAAATAAAATGGGAGTAAAATATCATTTTGTAAAGTTGGAGCAAAAAGGAAAGAGAGTAAAAGGAAAAATTCACCAAAGCTTGGCAGTCGAATGATCTGAGCTTTCCACAAAAAGCCAAGATAAACTCCCTTACCCCCAAATAATTCTGCATCCACCAGTCTACATTTCCCTCACAAATGGAGGGAGCTTTCTAAATCAAATCCCCATTTGCTGTGTGCTTGTGGTTCCATTTGGTTTGAGAGCAGACCACAATGCCTCCACAAGGCACATGTGGGTTTTATCTCTGTGTGGGCTTTTGATAAACAGAAACAGCACAGATTAGGGGTTGGATTATGACTTTCTAACAGTGGTAGATTTCACAGCGAAGAATTACAGGAGATGCTTTGATGTCAAACAGAGGTGGCTCCTTTTAAGAAAATAGTAAATTTAACTTCCTTTGGTTCAAAGCTCAGCAGTTCTCCTTGCTCCCCACTGGCGTGAATGCTGTAATTTTCCTTTATTCACTTCCTCAATGACTTGCCATTAAACACCTACACGTCATTTTACTGCGGCAGTTTGGTACTTGTGACACCCAAATTGAATGGGGAGGAGAGAGAGAGAGAGAGAGAGAGAGAGAGAGAGAGAGAGAGAGAGAGAGAGAGAGAGAGAGAGAGAGAGAGAGAGAGAGAGAGAGAGAGAGAGAGAGACCCGGAGAAAAGAAAGGGAGGACAGAGTCACTACAAACCCTCACTTGTGGGCTATGAAACTATTTTCTGGGGTCCAGCATCACAGGCAGTGAATTAAAAACAGTTTGGGGGAACTTGAGCGGCAGTGAATTAGCTGAAACAGATCGACTGCATCTCACTACTGGCTCAGATTAGTTGGGCGGAGGGAATAAGAAGGAAAGAAAAAAAGAAAAGATGCAAAGGAAGATCTCCAGCTTGTAGGCAAGAAAGAGTGAAAATAGCCCTCTGTGAAAGTGAAGAAACCTACAGTGTGAATGTCAGCGGCACACGAGGCCCAGTGTTTGGAGGGAAGGTGACTTTTTAACCACAGCAGGGTTACTGTCCCCGCCTGGGACCTGAATGTAAAGAGATGATGTTTATTCAAGGGGGTCTTTCACTGATAGAAAAAATAACCCCCTAGTTTATACATCTCTTGGCTTAATTCAAATAGCATATTTAAATTTAATTACTCGGAGCTCATGGTGGTTTCTGCTCCCCCTTTCTTTCTTATTTCGACGCCGCAGTTCTGATTTGCTCTTTATCAAAGGTTTGTGCATTTTAAAATGCTGTCAAGCATCAAACTTAAATGCTTCAGAGCACTAATGATATCCTCGTGATTAAGGGTTTTGCTGTTGCAGAGATGCTAAGAACTCTGGTGCTAATATTTATTGCTTTCTTCCATATCCCACCAAAGGGAGGGAGGATCCTCTGAGCTCTGCAATACCTATGGCATCAAAGAACACCGAATGTTTTCTGTTTGTTTTTTTCACACTTATCACTGCAGTATTTTATACCACTCAACAGTACACAGAGGGCTTTCCTATACACAAACACAGGATCTCATCTGCACTACATTCAATGAGCAGGCTTAGCTAGCCCTCTTCCATTTTTTACATACAAATCATTAAAAGACTCAATCCCCAACCACCCTCCGTGGATACGTCACTGATGTAAAAACTCAGCTGTGCACCCCACACTTCCAGCGGCTGTATCATTTATAAACACCTAACTAAGCACATTTTCTCATTGTCAACAAGTGGAATTGTTTTTAAAACAAACTAACCAGCCAGCCAACAAAAGGTACAGAAAAACTTGACTGTTCCAAAATTGATATGGAATTATTTTCCATCAACAAAAGGTCTAGAACCAAATTTTTAATGAAAACCTTTAGAAGACTGAATTAAATGAAGTTCATTTATATTTAACCATGGGAATATTAATATTAATTAGGCTTATACCTAATGTATGAGGAGTGCATTTTGCACCATACAGTGATGTTCAAGGTCAAACGCATACAGAGTCCACTTTAAACAAATCCTATAATATAAAGCAGGACACAGTAACACCAAAAAATACAACAGATAATGTTCCCAAAGACTTTCAGAATCTGAGGTTGGGACACTAAGGAAGCTTTAATTAGGTGATTCAAGAGTAAGATTTTACAAATCATTTAACTGAGACACTTTATTTGTCTTTCCCGAGAAATGGGTGGCAGATTGTGTCAGACAAATCCTTTATAGAGGGCTATCAACCACATTTTTAATAATGTTCTTCTTAGCCTTTATGTAAAGTGTTTGCATAAGGAAGTTGGAGGTGTTGGGGCTGGTCTCTGTAGTTAACTGTCCAAAGATGTGAGCTCCCTGCCCGTAAAGACTGTTCCTTGGGATGGAGCTGCTCAGACAAGGACTGCACTTCCCAGACTCCTTTGCATGTAGTGCAGTTCCTGTGACTGAGTTCTGGGCCCTGGAATGCGGGTAGAAGCAATTACTCTTCTTCTAGTCTTGATGCATAAAAATAGCTCCCTTGGGATTCTCCAGCATCTCTGTCCCACAATCTGTCAGCTGGTGCCCAGGCCCATCATTGAAGCCCCTCACCGAGGCTCCCTCAGCACCACTAACTGGATGCAAGTTGATCAAGAAATAATTTTTTATTACATTTGCCTACTCATGACATTTGAGGTTACACCAAGTACCCGTTCAGGTAAAGTAAAACTCATTCTGCAAAATAGAGGCATGTTCATATAATAACGTTTTCATATAATTAACTAAAATACCGTGTAGTAGTATTGTGGCCTACAGAAGAAGATTGAGCTTTGGTTTAAAGATGCCTGAATGGAGTTTCCCCCTTAGAAACTCTGCTCTGGGCATTCACAGTGAGCAGGTATCTGTTCACTTGTGCCATAGCAGTGAATGCTGCCCTGAGGTCAGCGATGCAGGGACCACCTGGCAGCTTTGCGGGGACATGATCACTGCCACAGGTCTTCTAGCATGAAAGAGTTTTGCAGAATCCCACAATACTGGGCTAAACCATTCAGTTGGGCTTGTCTTAATGTGAAACAGGAAAGGACGGTGGGGTTCTTAAAACGGCTTGGTTGAGTTTTCCTTTTACCAAAGAGTTTGCCTAGTCTTCCTTGCACAGTTAACAGCTTACACAGTTGGTATGAATCAGAGCTCAACAGAGAAGAATGAGCAAAAAGACGCAGTTGGCCTCCTCTGCAAGTCACTTTCACATATTTAAAATCATTTAATCCTTACAACTCCCTGAAGTAGTTATAATTATCATGTTTGATTTCATATTTGGAAACTCATGCAGCACAAAGAAATTAAATGATTTAACTGCAGCTATAGAATTTTAATTATAAAATCAAGCCTGCCTGACTCAAATGTATGTGATCCTCCCTCCGTATAGCACGTGTCTATAACAACACATACATCGAACTAGCATTCAGTGAGTGACTGCTGTGTTTTTACAGCATTGCTATAAGTGTCTTGCATGGATTAATTTAGATAATCCTTACAAAAACCCTATGAGGCAGATACTATTGTTATTTCCATCTTATAGATTAGGGAAACAAGGGACAGAGGGTTTGCATACCTTGCCCCAAGTTACAGCTCATGAGTGGGAAATTCAAAAATCAGGTTCTAGAGCCCACAGTATCAACCACTGATCTATAGAAAGTCAGTGATAAGAAATTAGAGACTCAAAGGTTCAATGGCTTGTTCTCCCACAGCATCAACAGCAGCACCAGTAACAGAGGAATCTTAGGACTGTGATGTATTAGGAACAGGGCTATCTGTGTATATTCTTGGTTGCCAGAAACCTAGAGGTAAATTAGACATGATTGCTGTTCTCAGACAACCCTTCAAACTTTTGATAATGAATCGCCTCATACTAGAGCTACCTAAAGAGCTAAAAAGAAAATCCTCTAAAACTGAAAAGTTCAATCACAAAACAAAATAGTATTTAGAGTGAAAGAAGAAGCAGGGGGCACAAAGAAGTTTCTGGAAAGTGGGCAATGTTATATTCCTTGACCTGGCATTTGCCCTGAAATAATTTATCGACTGTACACATGAACCTTGCCCACTTTTCTGATACGTACATATTTCACAATAAAAGTATCAAAAACAAAAACATTAACTATTAAAGGTGAAGTATTAAAGTTATTTTAGAAAGACTCATCCAAAATCTTTAATTAGTCCCCTGGGTATAGATCTAAAGATATTATGAAGGATCTAATTTTTTGCAAATCAGGGCTTTTTGGGGTAACTATTTAATCATCATGCTTAATACCCGAGCCATACAGCAAGCCCTGCTCTCTATAGTAAATAAAATTTATTATTTTAAGCCCTGTTTTATGTTTTCAAAGAGCTACTATATTGAATCAACGTTACTGCATGTATAGCTACACCGATAGTGGTAGAATTAGGAATGAGTGGCCGTTCAACTGAAAAGCAAGACCCATGTCCCCCGGAATGAACCGGGAATGACTTAAGAAGCACCCAAGTGACTCTGAAGTAGTTCAAGTACGTCTTCTGTTTTGCCTGAGAGCTGCTTGTTTTACTTCCTATCTGCTTGCTAAGAACTCCGTTGCCAGGTTCTGACAAGGAAAGCCTGGCTCCTGTCAACAGAAACATGGCAGGATCCAGTGTGTATTTCCCGCTAAGTAAGCAAGCCAGTTCCAAGCAAACAGGAAAACAAGTTTCCACTGGAAGGCAATTTATAAGAATTATCCTGAGCAAGACAACGGTTTTAAGATAAGAGAACGGGGCAAAGCCAGCGATAAGAAAAAACATGAAATAAGTATTTTTCTCTGAATGCCTCTGGGACGATGAATCTTCTCACTGTGCCTCAGTCTGTGGAAAAGTATCTAAGATAAATTAATTGAAGTTATTTGATATGTGTCTTGGTTAGACAGGACAAAGAGGTCTGGGCAAAGTGAGCCTCTCCTTGATCAACAATGCCCCCCCAAATTAATCTAGGCCACGGGGGCCAGTGAAAAGGAAAGGTTCTCCCCTGTTGAGCAGACATACAGCGCAGTGGCGAGAGATGAGTGGCTGTGAATCAAGGCTTCTGTGCCTTTAGCCATCACCTCCACTGGAGCTTCAGTTATTCCAAATCTGGAAACTAAAGGCTGTGCTGTGAGCTTCGGGTTCTCTTTGTTACTCAGACAGCTGCTAATCGTCCTGCTGTGTGAGGAACCACGAGACAATGCTGTAACATTTAGCTTTCTGACATCCAAAGTGTCTAGATCAGTCCCCAATTAAAGATGTATTAATCACGAGGACTCTAAAAGCCAGGATGATAGATGCACCTAGTAAATCTCTGCTCTTGCCTTTTACTTTCCACTCTCAGGTGGCCACATTTGCAGGCAGAAATGCTTAAAAGCCTGCTCCAGAAATGGACCAATAAAAACCCATGTTCATTACTTTTTTGTGAGATGCCTGACAATTTCCTAGCCCTGAAAAGCCTTTCAAAAAGGGGTAAGACATTGATCATTCCACTAAAAGAGCCTGTCTGCTTCAATAAATAGATGTAATGTGGCTGTTGCCATCTTTACTTTTTAGTGTGATAAGTAATTCAAGAGTGTGGTTTCGCCACTTGCTACAGGGACACCCAAATCATTTACGTAGTTTTAAAAAGTCAATTAAATAAACCTAGGAAATGTCAAGGGACAAAATATTAATAATCGTCGTCGTCGTCGTCGGCAGCCGTCCGTCTCAAGAGACGATGGTGTAGCTTCTTAAGAGTCTATCTGCACCGCCGAGAATGGTTGTGCAGTCCGACTCGGGAGTGACACGGTATCTGTCTCCTCCCGTGTTGAATCGACATCTTGCGATGACGCTGGAGTGTCCTCTCCAGTGGAGCTGAAGCTACAGAGCCTGGGCAGGGTGATATGGAGGGTCTGCTGTTGCCCATGCAGCAGACCCCCCCTCTCTTCGCAGCTGAAGGGTCCAAGGGAAAGACAGAGTCAATACAGCTTGGCTTCAGGTGCGCCACAGGAGTTGCCGGTGTTGACTACAATGTCAAACCGCCTTAGGGACTCTGGCTCCGGATTTTCTGTCGGGGTTTACTCCCTTAGCCTTTCCCCTGAAGAGGTATGCCGCAAGGCAGCGGAGGTTTTTTGGAGTCAGAGTTTTCCTTCTCTGATATTAATAATGCTAATGTACTATTGTACCAATAATCTCCTCCAAGTCAAGCAAATCACCTTCAGATCATGTCTTCATGTTAACTATTCTGGATTCATTCACATACATGGAACAACGAAAAGGTGTATGATTGGATGAAGTTGCTTGAATTCCATGCTTTGAAATTTATGTTAATAAAAGAGCCTCAAAGTTAGTGTTTCACATTGGTCTCCATTTTACAAGGGCATTGAAAATAGCCTAATTAAATTCTCCATCAAAGAGTAGCACTCATAACTTATTCATAGCAATGACCTGGTAATCAACCCCAAAACAAACAAAGAGAAAATTAAAGAAACAAAAGCAGATAGCCTGAGCGATATTATTATAGAAGCCCAGAGTCCAATTTTCTTTTGTTTCCCTTTATATGTAATTTTCAGAGAAGGCATCTAATCGCTAGGACACAAAATGAAGAGAAAAACCCCAACCTAGGATGCTAATGTCACCTCACTAGAGCAGCGTTAGCCATTCCGAGTTATTGAAAACCTCCTGAAATTAGATTTATATTTTTCTATTCTTTCAGGCTAATGGAACCCATAAGAGATAAGTACAATATTTGCAAGGTGCCAGATTGGTGCCAGCTCAAGGCGCTGAGTTCCTTGGCTTTCAGTGGAGTCTGAATATATCATGAATGACTCCTTCCCCATCATCATCACAGTGATGGTCCACCATCTTCCAAGTTGAAAGACTAGAAAGTCAATTAGTGTCACTTATGATGTGAACACCTGTCGACTAAGACCTGGACCGAGACCAATTCCATTACCATAGCCACTCAATGGCTGCCAGATGGTCGGGCCTTGGACTACTTATGATGGTGTCCAGATTCAAGGAAGTGACCTGAAGACAGAAAGGTCCAGAGTCCCATTAGTCATCTCCTGAGCCATCTAATTCCCCATCAAATATACAGTTGGAACAGGATACCTATATTTCCTAATGGTCGTTTTAAAAGACCATGTGAGTGGCTCAAAAAAGTCATGGTATCCATAAATTAAGGATATAAGCTCCTTAACTTGCAAGCATTTTCACCAGCCATTGTCATTTTTATCTTTGAAACTACTTTTTGAGTGATTTATCTTTGCTTTTCTTCTTTCATTTTGAAACAGATAGGAAGTATAGAGGGAAAAACAGAAATAAAAACAATGTCTCACAAAGAATAAACTGGAGCATGAAATTACAGGCCACAGGTGATCACTGACAGGGAGAGACAGGCAGAGGGGAAACTTCAGTGTAACGTCTGTTGCAAATCTACGTGTTCTGTGCGACTCAGAATTTTCCCCAGCCCAAATATTGCTTGGCTTAAAGAACAAGGACGAAATGCTGAGACCTGATGGACTTGGATGATAAAGGAGAATGGTACACGTGGGAAGAGATAGAGATGGAGAGAGAGAGAAGGAGAGAGGTCACTTGGGTGAAGCACTCAAACCCTCCATTTTAATCCCAATGTGATTTCACTGCAGAGAATCCTGGGAAAGTTCTGAATACAAGGTACCAAAATATTTAGAGGACAATATGCATGAACCCCAGAATGCTGAGAAGCTGGTTTTCGGTACTACCTAAGGAAGCCTTTGTTGTATTCGTAGCCAAGTATTTCCTGTCCAGTTTCTTGCTTGCTATGTAGACAAGCACAAAGAAGTGACTGGTAAGTAGAGAGAAGAGATACAGAGACCTTTGGGTTAAATTACAGCCAGCACATTTTGAAAATGCCGCATGTACAACTGGTCACCACATGCTATGCTCTCAAAAATGTGGCCATGAAATGATACTCTTGCAGGCCTCCTATTTGAAACTCTATCTTTTTGGCAATTCTCTTAAAAGCTATGATAGAGGTTAGGAGAAGGAGCATAATTTATGAGAAGGGATTTTAAGCTTGGGAATTTGCAACCATAGGATTATTATTTTTTTTTTTTTATTTTGGGGTATCAGCCAGATACATAAATTGCATGTGCCAGATAGTTTAAACTCCTACAGGCATTATAAGACTGGGGCTGAAACAACGGAGCTATTAAATTTTAAAATATTATTAAGGCCAATAGATGTCTCCAACTGGATCTGTGCTTGAGAATTCAAGATGAATTTTACAGTCATAAAAAAAATAACAAAGAATGTTAGGAAAGCAATAATTTTTAGGACTTGATTTTTTTTTTTTTTTTTAAACTCAAAGGTTCACAGCATCTCGTTGGAGCCTCCCTTTAACACAATTTGCTGAAGTGTGAAATTCAGTATTACTGGCTCCACCCAAGAGTCAATCTGTAAATACTGGAAAGACTTATCTCACGTAGAAATAGTCCCCCAGCATGGTCTCCAAGAAAGACATTGGAGCAGGGCTTTAATTTTAGTATTTCGTGTGTGTTCTGAAAGAGGAAGGAAGGATGAGGTAGAATGGGAAAAAAGCCACCATCTAAAGAACATGTAGAGTTAAAGGCATACCCTTGAAGACTTACCATTGAGATTTAAAGGTTTCACATCTAGCATTTTCCCCAACCAATACACTTTATATGATATAAAGATTCCTTAACTATATTATCAGCCTCTTAGAGCCATACCTGAATTAGCTGATTACTCAGTATTGGTGTCTACAAAAAGGTCTGTGAAGATGAGGTGTGATTTTTTTAAATTCTATGGCCACTGTTCCTGATTAGAGAAAAAGTATTCTTAATTTTCACAAGGAAGAGATTTGGTTATATTTGTACTCCTCGATGAAAAACAAGGCAACAAGAATTTCAATTATGTACTGTAATGACAATTCTGCTCCTATTTCAAATGGGGAGAAATGAGATGATGTTGGCTTCAAGAATTTCCAAGCCTCCAAAAACAGCCTCCTAGAGCTCTGTAGGACCGGGATCCGAGTCAGGAGAATTCCACACAGGCAAGGACTCTACTAGCAACACTCAGGATAATCTGCAATTTTCAGAAACAAAAAATCCTTGATTATTTTGGAGAGTGGGAGGAACACTCCCCTGGCTGGTTTGGCTCCCCTGGCTGGTTTGGCTCAGTGGACTGAGCGTCGGCCTGAGAGCTAAGTGTCGCTGGTTCGATCTTCCAGTCAGGGCACATCAGAGAAGGAAAAGTCTGACTCCAAAAAACCTCCGCTGCCTTGCGGCATACCTCTTCAGGGGAAAGGCTAAGGGAGTAAACCCCGACAGAAAATCCGGAGCCGGAGTCCCTAAGGCGGTTTGACGTAGTAGTCAACACCGGCAACTCCTGCGGCGCACCTGAAGCCAAGCTGTATCGACTCTGTCTTTCCCTTGGACCCTTCAGCTGCGAAGAGAGGGGGGGTCTGCTGCATGGGCAACAGCAGACCCTCCATATCACCCTGCCCAGGCTCTGTAGCTTCAGCTTCACTGGAGAGGACACTCCAGCGTCATCGCAAGATGTCGATTCAACACGGGAGGAGACAGATACCGTGTCACTCCCGAGTCGGACTGCACAGCCATTCTCGGCGGTGCAGATAGACTCTTAAGAAGCTACACCATCGTCTCTCGAGACGGACGGCTGCCGACGACGACGGGAGGAACACTTGATTAAGTTCTCTGCCTGTTGCATATTCAAAACCACTGTCTGTTTGCATGTTGTGACCCTGGCTTTGATAAAGGAACATGTAGAAAGCTTTGCTCTCACCTACCATCACACTTATTATGCTCAAAATACACACTTATTATGCTAAAAAATAGAGTTGATTCAGGAGGCAGATTTACAGCTTGCAGTATGTTATCTAGACAACACCAACTCTCCAGGGAGTCATTGTGAGCTTGCCCCTTTCAGTGTTTATTCTAATGGATGGATCTTGTCCAAGCTTGTTACACACAATGAACCTGTTGGTGGTAGGTCCGTATTTAGCTGAGAAGTTGAAGCTATGTGTTGAAGTCGTATTTGCATGCACTGATCACCAACAAAAGGTTCTTAGATAAGATTTTTTTAAAAAAATCTACCCAGAGCCTTCATTAAAGAGGCTTTTTGACGGTGAGGACCAAACTGCCTGAGAAATTCATGTATATAGATTACATTCGGAAGATGCCAGGCAGAAGGAAGTGGTCCAACCTTCCTCTTCTCCTGCCCCTCTCTCCTTCCAAGAGTAATAGCAAAATAGAACAAATATTTCATATCACTGCCACTTCACTCATAAGATTGTTTATATAGATTATGTTTTAGACAGGAGTCCTTGTGCTTTGTCATAACAAAAAACAAACGCTCTATCAGGAATGCCCCAATAAAGTTTTGTTAGGGTGGACTGTCCAATTTATCAGAACAGAGAAAGAAGGAATCAAATATAGATTTGTTTCTTCAGCCATGTGTCTATGTCAGCAGCCATTGTTGATTGTTCAGCCAGATTCCCATAGCACTCTGGGTACTGATTTGCATGTGTGGGATCAAATTATTAGTGACATTTCCCAACAAAGACACCATGTTCACTAGGCATGAGACCACACTGAAGTCTGGCATCATTTGTCTTTTTCTGTTATGTAGGTTTTGGGGCAGCCTATGACAACTCATTTTTCCAGCATAGGCAAAAATGGAAAAAGTATGCCATGGCATGTACATGTGTGTGTGCATTGGGGCAAAAGGTAGACACTGGGGGAAGACTCACTAAAAAAATGATATCTTCAATACTAACAGATAAGAGCGAAGCCTTGTTTATCTTGACAGATTAGAATATCAAACCTAGAAAAGCAATCACAAGTCCTTACCTGAAGACCACACATGGAATGTTCTCTTATTGTATACCCCCATGAAATAGTTCACAGACTCTGAAATTTAGGGAAAGCTCTGTATATTGGGGTGACAGGGACAAGCATTGGCATTAGTTCCTGTAGAGTTAAGGTCTCTCAATGCAGGAGTAGTCCTGCAGCATGCCTCTTGGTTTTCCTGGTGTTTCAAGGAAAAAACTCTTTAAAGATATCAGTAGGGGGATAATGGTAGCTTTGATAAAGCTTCTCTGGATCTTTTTATTGATGCTCAATTACAAACTAGAGCCTAGAGCCTCTTTTGGCTCCTCTGAGAAGACAGTAATTAATTTAGCCAGTTGGAGGGACAGCTAGACAATTCCAAAGCCCATCGAAAACCTCTGCTCGCCCTGCTTGTTCATTCCTCATCTCAGTCAGGCACTTATTTTTCAAATCCTTTGATGATTTTCCCAGAGAGTGCAAAAGTTGGCAGTAGTATTCAAAGTAAGAAGCACAACCCGGAAAAATAAAAAAAAAACTAAATCAGAATTAGACTGTCAAGTGTTTAGAGTGAATGTTGCTGAATGGATTTCTTTTCTCACAAATGAACATGTGTGCATATATATGTAGGAGAGAAGGAGAGGGAATAAGGAAAAATAGTGTTCTCAGTCCTGGATGTATAAATAAAACTTTCATTTTTCTAGAGTGAAATATTCTCATCTTTAAAAGAAATGCAACCCATTTTTTATTTATATGCAATAATTACCACTAGGCTCTATAGACATTTGTCTATGCTGTTCAGTCAACCTTGAAGCTGGATAATTTAGTAGGTTCTTTTGAAAGGCTTTTATTTCTCTCTCCTCACTAGGACGTGTGGCACCCACCCTGCATACAAATTCACGAACCCTAGTGCCACACACCAGAAACTGTATCACTGTATATGAACAGGTTTATATTATCCTTAATTATGATCATAATTAATGAGTATGCATAATAATTATAGGGGTGGCAACAATGTCCTATAAACATAAAATTATTTTATGCATAAAATTAGAATTAAGAGACCATTCCCTTTAAAAAAATTGTCTGTGTTTCTTAAATGGACATTTCCTAGGCATTGTGAACAAGGCCGGGAGCCCTTGGCCAGCCCAGAGCTGACAACGAGAAGAACCACAGCCTGGCTTCTTGGAAGCCCATGGTGTGTTTATTCAGGCACAGAAAAGACTTTCCCACCGGCTTCTACTTTAGAGAATCGTCCCAACAATTCCATACCAAATGCAGTTGCCCCTTGAACAATGTGGGGGAAGTAGGGGCATTGACTCTACCCCCTGCAATCAAAAATCCACTTGTAACTTTTGACTACCCCCAACTTCACAGCCTACTGTTCACTGGAAGTCTTATTGATAACATAAACTGTCACAGTTGATGAACATTTTTTGTATGTTATTTGTATTATCTACTGCATTCTTACACTAAAGCAAGCTAGAGAGAAAATGTTATTAAGAAAAATCACAAAAAAGAGAAAATATCCTTACAGTATTTATTTTCAAAAATCCTGATATAAGTTAGCCTGCGCAGTTCAAACCTGTGTTGTTAGAGAGTCAACTGTTCTCAGGATGTGCACACGACTTTTCAACCAGAATCTCTCAATGGAATTGCTTTACGATTTGTTTGAAAGACTTTTAAATGTCTTTAGAAAGATTCCTGACTTGCAGAGTTCACTAGTTTCATCAAGTGTTTTTCCTTTACATTTCTTAGAAGAAAAAAATAACAAGATTTATTTAAGATCAAAGGCAAACGAGAAATCATCCCAGTGAGGAGACATGGGAAAGGGCAGCACATATTATTATTTAAAAAGAAAATCGCTGGAAACATCCAGGGACCATAGGACAGTGAGTGCTAAGGATGCCAATTTTCAAGAGAACCAGAACGCTGCCTTGTCAGAAGAGGTGAGCACGTTCCACAGCGCGCACTTAACCAAGGGTCACTGAGTGAGCACGTGAGGTAAAAAGAAAGCAAAGGCATGTTTGAAATCCTAACTATTTTTGTGAAATCTTGTTTACATACTCAAAATGTTTGGGGAAAAAATGGGGGTCTTTCCAAATATCGAAATCGTTTCAACTGTGTGGTTAACCTAAATGTTGGCCCACGGTGTCGTCCTTTGCTGAGCCCTTTCCAACAAATGACACCAACATTTCAGCATCTTTTCAACCTCTCTTCTGACTGGTACTCTTTCTTGATTTAATATTCCAGAGCAGGGGTCAGAAAACTTTTTATCCAAAGAGCAGGTGGTTCATACAGGGTGCGGCAAAAGTAGGTTTACAGTTGTGAGTAGCTGAAACACAGTTTATTCTCGTATAATTATTTATTAATTATTGCATTATTCTCTATATGAACAAATGTAAGCCGACTTTTGCCCCCGTCCTCTGGTATGTTCATTATGCAGGCCACTCACTCCGTTGAAGCTACTCAAGTCTGCTATTGTCCAGTAAAAGCATCCTTAGGCAATATAAAATGTGTGGGTCTCGTTCCAATACAACCTCTTATGGACACTGAAATTGAATTGTATATAACATCCAAATGTCACAAAATGTTATTCTTCTTTTGATTATTTTCAATCCATTAGAAATGGAAAAACTATTCTTAGTAAGTTGTAGAACACCAGGTGGAGAATCAAAATTTGACCTCTGGGTCATAATCTGCCAACCCAGCTCTAGGGCACTAACAGAAGCCAGAGATTTGTGCCTCAAAAATACCAACGTTTTTCCCCCTTTCTTTTCAAGTTTACCAGTCACAAAGGAAGTTGAAAAGACAAAAGTCTTGGTCTTGGTCACATCTCACTTGGGTTTAATATTCCATTTCTATTCTCAAAATCATCAGGAGTGTCTTCTGTTTCTTATTTTTGTCTCAGATCCCACTTCAGGTCCACAAAAGCACTGTCCCTCACACCAGAACAACAAAAACATGTATGGTTGGATGAAGTTGCTTGAATGCCATGCTTTGAAATTTAGGTTAATAAAAGAGCCTCAAAGTTAGTTTTTCACATTGGTCTCCCATTTGACCTTGTGCTTCAATACCTCTCAAATCAGGCCAGACTGGACTTCCTGATATCTTTATTTCCTTCTTGTTCCCTTCTACTCTTAGGTATAATTACACAAGAGTCCCCTTACCTGATAAGGACATTCATTTCAATCTAGGCAGAGGCAGAATTGTAGACATTAAAATTAAAGACATTTGCTCTGTTCTTCATTTGATAGCTGTAATTTTGTAGTTTTTCTTTAAATCACTCCAGTATTGTCTAAGTTGCAGACCTCACAAAACTTGGGGTCACCATGCATAGAGCATATTACCTAACTCGTTGCTCTAAGATGCTCCCCTCTCTCCTACCATCTCCTTGAAGCTTTTCTTTTACTTTCTGGAAGACAGGTAGCAATTTTACCCGGTAGGGATGAGAATTCCCACTGTTCTCCATTATCTCACTCAAATAACATAATAGGTCTAATTAAAAGATGGCAAAGAAGGAAAGAATGAACAATCTTACCAGTTGAGCAATAAAAGACAGTACGCCTCTTGTACTTAGTTATTTTCTTTTCTTTACTCATTTTGGTTATATTAAATTTATCACTACTTGACAGAGTTCACTGATTGTTTTCACGCTAAATAAACGTGTTAATCAGAAAACAGGTATTGTATGTCTACTATGTACAGTGACAGCATGACGAGGTGTCTTGACACCCCATTATCGATGGGGTATTTCTCAGAAGTTTTTAAAAATTGTCTGTCCTAGAGAACAAGGCCAGTTTAACCAGCAGCACCAGTTCATCCAATGGCAAAGCAACTGGGATTCTTTACAAGAGTTCCCAAAGGGCCTTTAATAACCGCCTGTCCACTGAGAGCCTTAGGTTCCCAGCACAGAGCCATGGACCCAAGCTAAGGCAAGCTGATGACAGAACCTTTACAAGGTGGGCATTACTGCAAAGTCACAAGTTCTGTTTTCCAAACATATCACTAGAGCAGAGTTTCCCAATCTTGACACTACAGGAATTTCAAACCAGATAATTACTTAATGTTGGGGGCTGTCTTGTGCATGATGGGATGTTTATCAGCACCCCTGGCCTTCACCCAGTAGATGCAATAGCACCTGCCCTCCTCTCAAGGGGACAACCAGAAGTGTTTCCAGACACTTCCTGGAATAACTATACTAGAAGTTCAGCTAGCTTACAGCTTTGCCCTTCAGAGTAAATCCACTGTTTGGCAGGGTGGGGTTGGAAGGGGTGATGGGAAGGCAGGATTCAGATGCGTTCTGATAACTCTGCGGAAGCATTTTTGGAATTTTTCCCACTCTTGGAGGTGTCATGAGAGCTGGTGTCTGAACATCCGAGGGAAATAAGCCCCACTTCTTCATGCTCATAGCGCATGTCTATACTCTTGGAATCACAGAATTTTAGGATAGGAAATGATTCTTAGAGATCAGCTAGGTTCAAATAATGATGTCGTCCATCAAATATCTGAACTCCTGCAAACTCAGACTTTTCAAGCTCTCTGTCACTAGGACACCACACCTGGTCCCAAAAAGAGATGAGAAGATGCAGTTCACTGTAAAGTCTCGGGAACAGAGTCACATGCATGACAAAAACCAGCAATCACTGCCCTGGGGTTCAGTGGTGCGTTAGTATAGAATACCAGCCATACAAGCTCATAATGATTTGAAGTAACACGACCTAGAGAATGGTCTAGCTCCATAGCTGGAAGATAAATGTGGGGGGGGGGGGGGCTGGGGGTGCATAGTTAAAATGAGCTCAGTGATAACTGAGATCCGTTGGCAGCCATCAGAGCATTTTTAGCAAAAATATTCACAGTTCTGCTGCTTGGCCAGGAAAACCTTATTTCACTTATACAGCATTTCTCTCTCCCAGTGACACAGGCCTGTATTTATTTACCTGAGATGGTCTACTTAAGTGAGAGAAAACTGAAGGCAAGCCATCTAGAAAACAAATCACCCAGCAGTCTGCTTATTCATTTGACATAAACATCAGAACCATCTCTTCCTAAACAAAAGGCAGAGCAATTGCTAGAGGATAGAAAATGGAGGAAGGGAAATAAAACTTTTCAAGGGGAAATCTCCCTCTGTTCCTTTTGGGCTGTAATGTCGGGTAGTAATTCTAAGCACTTCCATTATCCTATATATAAAGTTTATTTTAATTTTTTTTTCCCATTACCATTGATCACCCTTACACCCCCTTCCACCTCCGACCCCCTCTTCCTCCTCTTGTCCCACCCTAATCACCACACTGTTGTCGATGTCCTGCCCACCCCTAACCCAGAGCTGTCCTCTTCTGATGTTTTCTTACAGGACAACATCAGGTGGAGGTCCCACCCACCACCTTTTGGCCACGGATATAAAGCTGACATCCTTCAATCAGTTGATCAGCAACAAAGCTGACACTCTTGAGTTCCCTTTGTCTTATCTTCTGGGTCAATAGGTTTTGAACTCAGGAGGCCAGGGGAAAGGTGTCAAGAGTCCCTAAGACACCACAGTAAGATTTAGGTTAGAATGGTTTAAAATTACCATGTGAAAAGACCAGCTCACGCACACCATATTCTACAACTAAAAGACCAAAGCCCAGTTAAAGCTACACTTCAATGCTCAGAGTCTGCTCTCCCAAGTAAGGAGAAGGCCACGCTGGATACATGAGTGAGATTTATTAGCTAATAACTTTAAAAGAAGGAAGAAGGGCTCTCTCCTTGGTTTCAAGGGGTACTGGCCCTGACATTAGCTTGGGGGAGTCATTTCATCTTCATGAAGCTGTTCACACCTGTGGTCTCAGAGGTGGTGACAATAAAACCAGGAATTCTGGAAAGTTGTGTATTTGTTCGCTTTTAAATATGTTCTTGATGAGAGAAGAACGAAAAGTGTTAAAAAAAAGTGCCAAAATAAGGAGCCACAAAATTTTGTGGCTCCCAAGTTGTAAATGCTGACATTCATTTATTCTGTGTATTCCTTCTAGAGTGAGACATCATTGCCTATAAAGGTCCCTAAGGAATTTAATTTAATGAAATGATAGGAACAACTACAACTAGAATATAATTGTGTATATGTAAATAGGCTTAGGGGAGCTTTGATAGTTTATGGTTGCTATATTCACCCAGAATTCGGGTTTACATTATTAATTTGCCCTACTAGGAAGAAAGGGTTTGTTAAACAAAGATAAACTACCCCGATGATTTTGAATTAGTGAACTCCAAATTATGGTAGGATAATGAGGCAGTGTTCTGCACATATACAACTCCACTAAGCAAAAGCTGGCTGGCCACATAGGAGGTCTCCTTATTGAAAGATTTATTTTTAATTTTGAACAGCTTCCCAGCATTATCCTTCATGAAAATTAAATGGAGGAGCTGGAATTTTGTCCCATTCAGCAAACCTCCTGGCAGGACTGCTCGCCATGGCAGAGAAGACAACCTCATTGTGTCACCAGAATTCCCTGCCCACCTTTCTCCTAGACCTGAAACAGTTATGGCCACATTTTTAATAAAACTTTGATTTTCCTCTTTCATCTTGGTCGGGGGAGGATCTTGAGCCTACTTTGCGCTCCCTGCACCTTCTGGTCTGGTGGGAGGTGACATAATCCTTTGGCTTGAGTCCTGAGGCATACAGAGTTCTAGAAGTCTCCCCACAAAATCTGTGGGAGCCAAGCCTGTCCTCAGCACCTCTCCCAGAGGCTGTTTTCTGCCAAAGAGAATGACTTCACCTGGACACTAAAGCCTCAAAACGCCCATTCCTAGTTCTAATTCAGTTAAGAACACGAAGCAGTGATGTGTTTGGAGACAACCTGAAAAAGTACTTCAGGGCTGAACATAAGAATATTGATTGGATCACCAACCAGATTCTCTAGGGAGTGCAAAGATCACTCTGCACCTTGTTGCTCCTTCTAACTCAGAGAGGCCAGCGGCACAATGCGTTTGCCAGGATCAATGCACGGCATTCCCGTTGCATTCTTCCAGAAGAGAACTAATGAAAAGCTGGCATCCAGAGTACTTGTGATGCTATCAGAACCTCCTAAATCATGCTAGTCTTTATAGAAAAAGAAAACCGATGACCACTAACAGTGTTCACAACCTGACAGTGCAGAAACAAAAGCCAAAAGCATAACCAGATGATCTGTTTGTACCACGTGTTTTAAAAGATTGACCACATTTGTATCACTAAAGCTTCCTTCTGGGATGTTCTGCCATTCTAGCTCCATTTCAAAATCTTTCCCAAGTCTTCTTATTTATTCTAAAGAGTTCAAGGGAAAGTGGAAAAATAATGGCTTTGGATTGGGACACCAGAATACTTCTCACTATGGATCAATTAGTACAGACATATTTTACCTAACTATTCAGAGCACTTAACGAAAACATGCTTTTAAGAGAAAAAGTGCAGGGAGAGGTGATAGAATTGTGGGCCATTTATAATCCTTTTCCAGCAAAGTTTTTTGTGCTTCAGAGCCTCACGATAGGATAAACCAGAGTCCTTCTTGCTCCCTTTAACTCTCCAGAAATGAGGAACAGGGAGCCAGCAATGGGAAACAGGTGGCAGAAATCCAGAATGGAAAATTATCATGAGAAGGCATGGAAACTTCTTTAAGGGAGAAATGAGGATGAGCAGGTCATGGGCTGGAGCCTAGAAATCTAGATTCTACTCTGCACTTTGAAATATCTGATAGTCAAGATTCTGTAATAGTTCTGCAATTAACTCAGTAGAAACACTTCATGAACAAAAATGTCTTCTAGCCATCTTGGTTACAATAGAAAAGCGATGCAGGAAATTGGGTAAATTAACTCTCCTCCCACCCCACATATCAATTGTGGATTCTACTATGAAAGTGTCTTCTAAAGTAGTATGTGTTTTAAGGAAAATTTTGTCAACTACGCAGATAAAGGTGACCATTAAGCCATTCATTGTTCAGAGATTTACATGATGATTCTGATATAGGTGCATGTCGATTATTTTTTTTTTTAATTTTGAAATAAAAAACAAGATAAAAACTATAGTTGTGAATGCTTCTGCCGGGAAATACAGCAAATATAAATATAGCAATACAGACTGGTAAAAATCAACTTTATAATCCTAAATAATCTGTAAATGCTCTAATGTCCAACCACAGACTTTGTGACTAAAGTGGCCAGTATAGATCCCTTACAAAAGTCCAGAATGGAGTGAACTAGCTCACTGGACTGCCATCTAGTTTCAAGCACTGTTTTGGTCTCAATTTAATCTCCACCTCCTAATACAGGCCATGGTATGCAGTTGATGTCCAAAAAATATTACTGAATGAATAGATGTCCTTCTAAGTGTCTTCTGTATTATAACATAGCTTACGGGTTTATAAATAGATCCACATAGTTACTTTAATTGTAAAACTTTAATATCATTCACAGATATCGACACAAACCCTTTATCTACTTTTAGATCATACAATAAAGAGGATCTGATTCCTACCTGCTTGGTTGGTTGTCACGGTGACGGACACTGACTGGTCTGGGCTAGGGTTATACTTGGACACTCCATTCACTGCCCAGATTTCAAATGTATAATTGGTATGAGCCAGGAGGTCGGTTATGGAGACTTTAGTGGTCTTCAGGCTGTTCTGCTGTGGGGTGTAGTGGACCCCACTTCCACAGGGTCGGCACTTGGTGGAATCACCAGCTCCGCATTTCTTGCACACTACATTGTAGGAGATGTCCTGGCGGCCACCTGTGTTCTGAGGACTGCTCCATTCCAAGTTCACCGATGTCTCATTGACATTTGAAATCAAGTTTAGGGGAGCAGACGGTGGGCCTGGAGAAAGAAAAAAAAAACATACTGTCACACCAAGGACCAAAGCGATCCTTTTGGCATCTCTCAGTTTACATTATTCTCTGTAGTTAAAAGAAATGAGATAGGCCTTTTTGGCAAAGAAAGCAAAAATCAAATCAAGCTAGCAGAAAAGATCTTTTAAAAGAACAACAAGACAGAAGACTGTGGGTGTGTTGTTTTCATTTGTGTGCAAACGGACGTAGCAATGCCTGCCACCTGGAGATGTACAGCCTCTCAACGTCAAATTAGCTCCAAGTCCAGGCTTCCTCTTGAGTGGCAGGAACATATGCTAGCTTATCTGGTCTCAGTTTCACCTTCTGAAAAATGGGCATGCACATGTGACTCTAACTCCCAGAGCTGTTGTGGGACTCTGGGAAATTAAGAGTTATATACTACTTTGGAAAATAAATGATGATTCCTAAGTAGGGCAAGTCATCAATATGGAATAAAACTGACTGAACTATACAGATACGTTTCTTCAATTCAAAATGGCAGGCAGGGATGAAATTGTTTGTGGATAATTAGAAGGAGCTGGTTTAACCTGGTTGCAAAGATGTTGAAGGAAGAAGGTACTGGTGTGGAAAGATCTCAACTCGAGGCAGATACAGACAAAGGCACCCAGCCCCATGCTCGACCCTCCACCTGACCAGGGCTGCACAGCCTCTTTTCCAGCGTACAGGAAGGCCCCCCCTTTTTGAAAGTCTGCTTTTACGAAAGACCTACACTGCTACCTGGTTTCCCGAACTGAAAGAAATCCAAAGAGGGTTTGCACTTATTAAAAACTGGTGAAAAGGGAAAACAGCGTTGTGAAACCTTAGGGGAAAAACAGTGTTGTGAAATTTGTGTTAAAGGTAAGATAGCCCCACAGAAATCCCCAGAAAGAAAACACAAATGTCCTTGTTTAAGATTTCAAATTTCTATCTAGGGTCTTTAGTACAGCGACTGGAAAACAACAGGGTAAAATAAATACTTTTTGTATAAATGAGCAAAGCTCTTTAAAATCACAGACTCCTAGAGCCAGATAGGATGGTAAAGATCATTTGGTCAAATAGCCTCATTTTAAAGATGAGGAAATTGAGATCCAGGAAGTGTACCTGATAATATGGAAAGTTTCTGCAATCTAATTAGTGACAGAATCTAAAAATCCTTAAGAACTAACTCCCACTCTGGGGTTGTTTCCACTCCACCATATGGCCCCCATTAAAGGTATAAGAACAACAAAAGCAGCAGTTTCAACCAAAGTTTGAGACGTAAAGATAGGAAGAGGGAGTGTGTCTCTTCAATCCTGTTCAGATTCTGCAGGATGCTGGCCACCGTGGTAAAATCTATTACTGGTTTGCATCTGAAGCTGACCACAGCTTGGTTTACAAAAAAGGGTCAGCCACTGCTTTTCATTTTGCTGCAACTTTCATGGTTAAATAAGAGTGGCTCTCAAATCCATTAACCTTCTTGCCAAGGTTCCTGGTCCACTTTCACATGGGAAAATGTGACATAATGAATCAAGCACCAGAGAAGCAACAAGTCAGTAATTAGTATGTAGGACGGGGCATGGCAGTGTCTAAACAAAGAAGAAATGGAGCAGAAAACTAAATGGTCACAGGACTCAGAGATATAACACAGACATGTGAAAAAAAAATGCTGCAGGATTTTAAATCGGAGGGCTGGCAGGAGTGGGAGCCAGCCCGGAACAACCTTCTTCCTTTGGGAAGAAGACTCAGGTAGATGCTCAAGGAAAGAAAGAAAACTAGACAAATTCAAGTTCAGTGTTGCCTCAGTGAATGATGTGTGGAATTATACTGAATATGTTTTATGTTTTGCTGCCATAGGGCATGAGGTCTACATGAGTATAGCTACGGCTTAGAACTTAGACTCTGACAGAAAACTGAGGTGGGGAGAAGGAAATATAGAAATGTCCACCCAGTGTGATTATAATATTGGCCTGCACAGGCCTGGGAAAGGACACATGCTTTATAAATTAAAATCATAATGCTTGTTGTATTGTTTATGGGATTGTGTTTTTACTTTCTTTTTCTTTTTAAAGAATTTGTTTTGCCAGTTAAAGGATAATAAACATATGAAGTGTGTTTCCATTTAAAGGAGGGGTCATCTCTTCCTCAGAAGGGGAAGAATTCTGTTCTCAAGACATAAGAAAAAAGTAGGGATTTTAATACAGCCGAAAGTCAGTCTGAGCCCAACAGTCAAACTCAGCAGCACTTTAAAGCAATTGCTTGTAGAGACAGCCAAACTGAAAACAGGCATTCTGAGTAACATGATTTCTCTCCATAAATACAAAACAGCCAAAAAATAAAATAAAATAAACTTTTAGATTATCTTCTCTTTCGTTCACATAAAGATTGTATCTGCACATTTAGGAACAACTACATTTCTGAAAGGTGATTGACTTTCTCATCAGAAATACGTCCACCTGCAAATAAGTTTCCAATGACAAATACGAGATGTATCACAAAGAGGACTAAAGGTAACATTTGTTTTAATGTGCGAGTCTTTCTCTGGCATCTACTGAGCAGACACCAGCATCAGGTAGCTTGTGGGTCATTGTGAATAATAGGGCTTTCTGCTTTCTGAAGCTACCCAGTGCTGCTGGCCTGACCGTAAGAATGACTCCAGTGCTGCTAATGGTATTGTTCCATAGTTCAGGTCTTTATCTCTACTTCCTAGTTTGTCTGGTCTTGCTAGTCAGACGCATCTCTCTCTTATCTGTTTCTATCTGCAGCCTGTATGCTCCTCCAGAGAAGAACTGATGTCTTCGTTTCCCGGTGTCTACCATGATTCATAGTTAAGAGCAAGCTCAATACATAACTGACAAGTCGATGAATGAGTGAATACTGCATAGAAAACTAAGTCCTCTAATGCATTTATGCCTCACTCCTACGGTGTTGTTGTTTTTATTTTTTAATGCGTGAATTAATGCAGGTTTCTCTGAGCTAAAGCAGTAACAGTCAGTTTTTCATACAGATTCATGAACATGAAGCCCTGGAAAGGAGTGTCTCAATAGAACTAGTTTAATTTAATTTCTTCTAGAAAAGCACTTTGGAAAATGTAGGAAGGGCTATATATACTGTTGGTTACTTCTTTGGGGATGGACTGGGAGGGTAGGGTCTTCCATTTTTTTCAATGAAAATTAATACTGAGTGTCCAGTATTTGTCTCCTGCTCTAGAAGAGAGAGGAAAAAATTGATTCATGTCGATATTTTTCTGGATAGTTGAAAGAAGGCAAGCTGGGGGGAAAAGAAGAGACTAAAAGAAGCTAAATGTGGATTATGTGAGTGTCAGGAGGACGTCAGGGCAAGCACTCTATCCTGTCTTGTTTCCGGAGCTCCCTAACTAACCAGTATGACTGGGGATGTAAAATGTGAACTTCAGCAATTAAAGTTTTATGATTTTGGGATTGGCTATTATGACTTTTCTTTCCCTATCTTGACTATCAGTGATGATATATTCAGGCATGAATTTATAAAAAAACAATCTCTGAAGTCAGTAAATTTTAACATTTTCCAAGATAGGCTGGCATTTTCCTTATTAGCCTCTAGAGAGCTGCAGTTCTTCTTTTAATTTTATTTTTATCATTAACTTCAAGACACTTTAAAATACAAATCAATCAAATACTGAAGTGTATTGAAAGGAAAAATAAATGTCTTTCCTTTACATTTTTTATTTTATTTGTAAAACCCCCTTGGAATTCACATACAAGCCAAAGATTCTCTCCCTGCACCCGGGAGTGGGGGTAGCATGTTAAACTACTTTAAACTTTTCACGTTTAAAGAGCCCTTCACACTTTAAATATAATTTAGTGGCACAGATAATAGCTGCACCACCAGAACCAAAAGTGAAATGTAATAGTCCTTAACTTGCAAATCCTTTAGAGCAGTATTCCATCTTCTCTGTAAGGATCCAGGTAGTCAATATTGCAGGTTTTATGGACCACAGGGTCTCTGTAGCAACTACTCAGCCCTCCCACTGTACTCCAAAAGCACCCATAGACAATACCAGACAAACAGGAGTGGCCGTGTACCAAAAAAAATTTATTTCCAAAAACAAGGGGAAGTTAAATTTTGCCTGTGGGCCATATTTTGCCAACCCCTGGCTTTAGAGGATTTGATGGAAGCAATGCACCTTCTTCCCAGGAAGATACTCACAGGAATCCATACCTTGCACATAATTCTACGGACTTGAAGCATACCCTGAAGCTCAGTCCAAGAATCCCTGGTTTGCACATGAGTACAGTCCAGATGACAACTCTGGCTTCTCAATGCCAAGTGCCACCTACTTTCATTGACTAAAGAAGGAATAAAATATGTGTAATATCATGGCCTATTTCTTGACCTTATCATTGCTCTGAAGGAAATGGGCATTGAATTTCTTGCCACTGTGGATAAATTTAATGAACATCCATCTGCTTCGCTGGTGTGAAGTACCTTCTGTATCACACAGCAGGTACTGGTGAAGGGAGCTACAATGGGAAACTATTATGTTCTAGTGGGATGTCAACTTGCATTTAGTTGACAGTGTGAAGTCCCAAATAAACTACAGCCAAATTACAGCACAAGAAAAAGACTATCATATCATATCATATCATATCATAAAATATCATATTATGTCATGTTACATCATAAAAGGAGTCTTGATCTTCCTTAACCTATCATGTGCTCTCCTCTGGGAAAAGACAAGCATCCAGAAATGAACCACACACTATCTAAATGAATTAAGTGAATGTGACATTTAAGGAAGGCAGTATTCCAAATATAAAAGAAAATTCTGGTAATTCTACAAATCTTAGTTTTTCCTTCCCACATACTAGGCTAAGGTGTAATTTCTAAGTAGTTTTTAGAACACACATGCTGGCTTATATAGGATGTAAAGTAGCTTCATTTAGGACCACCGAATGTTTATATGCTCACATGAAATTGGTATGAACACTAAATTCAAAAATAATTGGCCAACACTGAACCTAAAGTCATAAATGCCTCTGATGTGAACTTGGAGTTTGGTATGAACCATTCCATGGGAAGACTAGGTCAGGGTAATGTACCTTATATACTCCACCCCAAACCCATCAGTCAGGTAAAAGATATTTTTTCATTTTTAGAGGAAGTACCTAGAACTTAGGGAATAGTAAGAGTCTTTTATGATAAATGCATTTAGCAGTAGGTTCTGTCAAAGGGTTCAAATCTATATAGACACATGGGGTAATGTGACATATGAACCTGAAATTTCTTTCTTATAATAACTGGAATTAAAGTACTAACAGACTCCGGGACCAAGGGAAGAATAAGTAAAATTTAAAACTCACGTTGTTAGAAAACTTTAAACATGCAACTCAAGTACTTTAGACTTGGTAGCTCTGCCTGGAATTCTCTCCCTTGGGTCTTCCCATAACTGCCTCCTTAACCCTCTGGTTTCAGCTCAAAACTCACCTTCCTCATTTCTGCCTACTCTATGTGCAGTAAAATTCTCCCCTTTCTTTCATTTTACCCTATCACATCACCTGTTGTTTTTACCTTCTTGTGAGAATTTTAAATTACCTTGTTCATTATTTATATTCCCATTACAATAGAAGCTCTACAAGAATAGAAAACATTTTCTCTTCTGATTTATGAGAGTATCCCCAGTCTTTCCAAAGATGCCAAGCATATAATAGATGCTCATTAAGTATCTGCTGAATAAATAAACAAGTAAATGATGCTTCATCTCCACAGGCGATGCATCACTTCCAGAGCACTTGTGTATGTCACAAATGCTGATCAAATAAACAGATAATTGCATGCTGAAAGGTTGAAAAAAATCAAGACTGTAACCAAGGCTAGGAGACAACTAATAGGAAACTAACGTAGCTGGGCTCACGTAGAGTGGTTTCCAGAGCGATCGGTGACTTCTAATACTTAACTGATTTTTAATCACATTCCCCAAGAGCATGGGCAGAAACATAACTCTTACCTGACCAATTTCTTTAAGCCCTACTGTCACCCTACTGAAATGCTGAGGCGACCAAGGCACATCTCCTGAGGAAGAGGCACCCTGGGTCTTGAGTTCCATTTTATAAGGCTTCGCTAACCATGTGCAACTTTGGTTACGTATCACACTTCAGTGCCTTAGCTGTAAAACTCCCCAACCCTTCCGATGAGCCTCTGTTCATCTCTCCCCAGCTGAAGGATGGGTTGTAAGGCAGAGTAAACGGGGTGGACACATTTTGACTGAAATAAAGCCCATGCTTGCCCCGTTGACAGTTGTATACGTTGCCCCCGCTAATTGCTTTCTGTCAGCCCTTGCTGCCGTGGGTTGGTTTACATTAAGATTGCTGTTCCGGGACACCTCTTCTGAGATATAGGAACAGCGTGTACCCTTTTATCACTGCAGTTTGTGTTTAACAGTGTGCCAAAGCAGCCCTGCCTATGACTAAAACAGAGAACCATTTGGACCCATCAATCATCGATTGCTGTCACAAAAAAAAAAAAAAAAAAAAAACCTCTTGGCTTCCTATGACGGTAACTCCTTGCTGAAATTTTGCCACCATGTATTTTTCTCGTTTATCTATTTGCCCATCCTCCTCTGCAAGAACTTTCTGTCTTTTCTTTACTGAGTTAATTGGCAAAGTAAGTTTGCTTTCTTTTTTTTTTTTTTTAAGATGACTGGTTTATGGCTGAAGGGAGTTACAAAGTAAATTTCCAGTTATCCCTGAGGAAGCTACAATATGAAAGATGAAGAAAAGTAATCTAAAGTAAGATATATATTTTAAAATCATGAGTGTTTTGATTTAGAATTAGCTAGACTGTGAGCTAATTTGCATTCCTTGTGAAGGACTTTTTCATCCTTTATTTTATTTTATCTCCATAATAAAATGTGACAGAAAATTATTTATTAGCCACAGCAATCAGAAACTAAGTTAAGCAACTTGCCCAAATTAACACAGCCAATAGCGCCAAGCTATGATCAGAAACAATAATTCCAGGGCTAAAACGACCCATCACAGAGCCATAGACAATGCAGGAGAAAGGGAATCACAGCTAAGAATTCTTCGTAGGACAAGCTGGATCATTCCCAACTTTCTCGCGTCACCTCAAGTCACTTTTCTCCCCGCTTTCTTGACGCGGATGCTGGCAATTACTTCCTGGATGGTCCTGTTGATGTCTTAGCTCAGCAGCGTTAACTGAGCTGCCCTCTCTACTTGGTTCCTAACTTCCACACAGGAGTATAATTGGGAGATTCTAATAAAGTTCTTTCCCTGGGTAGAGGGTCACAGGAGGGTGGGGGTGGGGGCCATGGTATCTATGCAACAGGAGTCTTCTCTCAGTTCATCTTCTGCTGAGTTGTAAATAGTATGTGAAATAAGAGTCAACTATGAAAGGAAAATCAAAATGCTGATAGCAAAGAAGGTACCTAGCTCTCACCCCGGAGGAGCTCAGGAAAATGTATAATTGACCCTGCTTCATAGAAGCATGCTGTGCACAACCACTGTGTGACTTCTGCGAATAGTGTCAAAAATGTTGTCTAGAAATGACAGGGCTTGGTTGACAACAAGCCATTCTTAATTATTCATGGTGGTAGAAAAACTGTAATAACTTGGCTAAATGGCATTGGCAGGTTATTCAAGTCTTTCACTTGGACATATATTAGTGATCTTCAAACCTATGTACTTTCCAGCTGAATCCACATTGCATTATTAATCTTTATAAAATGAGAAGTAGGTTGGGTGGGTAAAGAGGATGCTAAAATAGTATGCCTTTAAAACAGATAATAAGATGATACCTAACCTTTATTAAAAATCCCAAAGCTTTTTAAAAAAATTGCAAACAACCAAATAGTCAGTGATCAGCTTTGGGTCAATCTAGTTCCTTTCATTTAGTGCACCTGGTAATCTTTTCATGTGTATTCTAAATTGTCATTGGACAAGAATCATGTACTGGGTTCTCTAGATGTAACCTCCCATTCATATTCGAAATGCTGAAAGGTAACTCATAAAGAAGAGAGAAGGATGTGACTCACTCACTAGCTGCTGTCAGACCTTCAGCTACTGAGGTCTCACTAAAGGACTGGTGCCAAAATGGAGTGGGTCAACAAAGGCTGCTTCTAAATCATCAAAATATCTCTGGATGCTCTGATCAGTCTGTAAGGTCCAGGCACGTTGTCTGCTGATCAACTCACTAATAGGCAGCACAACCACACGTTCGGAACCTGACGCCATGTCTCATAATCTGGCAGTAAGAGAGTCGGGGTCTCAACTGGCATTTTGGACCTATGACAAATATAATGTAGTATGAAACTCTACTCTTATATTGCCCATTGGATAAACATGAAATAACAAATTCTCCTGAAAATCGTCGGCTCAAGAATTTTTATAGAAATGTGTTCACAAAAGTGATTGACTGCATGGATTATAAAACCTGAAATGATTGGAGATCGAGCGATGGATCTTCTGAAACACTTTCATTACCAGAACTTTGGGAATTGTTGGCCTTTACTCTCAGCCGTTTACGGACTTGTCTTTCTCTGGAGCTATAACTGCACTCTCATTCATCAATGTCAGAGAATGTTCTTCCCCCTTTCATTACTAGTTACTTGTAGCTTTAATGCAAAAAGAAATACGTTTTGGGGTAGAAAAAAATGGGAGTTTACTTGAAACTGAAGACTACCTTTTATCCTATGGTTTTAAACATCAAAGCCTCACATTAGACATCCCTCCCAGAATCCTTCAGCCAGACAGTGAAACAAGGAAATCTTTGGGGTAGAGCATTGAACTGAACGTCATACCTTCAAGGACTTGTTTCAAAGTGGCTGTGAGGTTTCCAAAATTAAAGCATTAAAAAAAGTCTCTCTCTCTTCTCCTGACCTTGGAAACAAGTAAGGACGATGTTATTTTAATTTGCATTCAAATTTTAACAACACAGTCACACAGCACCACTGGGATCCACATTGGGTTTCCACTGAAGATTGCTCATCATTTCATTATGGTTCATTATGTTGATAACTGTCAGAAAGCATTTGAAGTGAAGGCTTTGAGTAATAGAACTGAAATGGTAATTTTAAAACAATACACTTTTTGAAGGAAATACAGTGGCATGCTAAATTCAATTAGAAAAGGCAAATCTAGAGTCAAAGTAAGTGATGTTTGCTGTTTGGAGGTAGGTTATTTCAATTTCTTGATAACCTAAACCTGCAAAAAGCTTTTTTAAATCAGGACCTTTCGACATAGATCTTGGTAAATTTGCCCTCATTAGCTCTAAGCAACTCCAGTATAAATTCTCTTAAAAGCTGCAATTTTGGAATATTTTAGGCCACGTCTAAGTATCAATCATTCACTCTTTGTTTGGCACCGCTGACTGAATTATTCAAGGCCGTTTACTGGGAGACAGATTTGTGAAGGTCCTGCAAGTTGGCAGTCTAAAATAATAATCTCTTATTTCCAGAGTGTCCCAATCACAAGGCTCAAATAAGTTTCATCAAACATGTTAAGTAAAGAGTACCCAGAAGCACAAAGACAGATTTCCAATTGAAAAATACGTAAAACCACTCTGGTAATGGTGCTCAGAAGTAACGTTGCCCAAATAACAAATTAGCTATTTCTTTCTAGATATACAAAACCAATTTACTTCTTCCATAAGGCATTCTTTTTTTTTTTTTTTTTTTTTTTGCTAATACGTTTTGAAACACAGTAAAGGATTGGAAAGCTACCTGAAATGCAATATTGGTTCAGCTTCCCAGTGTGGGGAAAGAAGACCTTTCTCACTGTAATCACTGAATAGGCAACTGAATGACAAAGGCAATCAAAGTCCTCCAGCGCAGGCATGCAGTTGACGTCCCCAAAACTGTGACTGCCAGACAGCATTCCCGATGCCGGGGAAAGGGGAAAGGGAAGGTGAATGAGAGCTGAAGGGAAGCGTTGGTTATCTGCATAGTTGAAGGATATTAACTTCCTTAATTAAAACCACATTGAAATTTCTTCTAAAAATGTATTTATGTAATCAAAATTCCTTCATCAATCTAAATGGCAACTTGTGTGTATTGAGGCCTGGTTGTCTGCCTTGCTAGCAACGACCTAAAAATCTCATCACCTTTCTTGACTGGTCCACGTGACCATTTTCATTTCCACTCCCTGGCAGTCACAGTTCCTAGTGGGGACTAGGGAAGAAGAAAATACAAACAAAGCTCCAGAGTGAGTGTACTGGATTATGCCACTCCAAAGCAGATGGGTTTTTTTTCATCTGGGAGACAAATGAAGTATTCAATTTCCATTAGAGAATAATGTTCAGAACCCTGGAAGTATCTTCCAGTCACCACTGAGCAGAAAGGGATCCCTGAAATTGACAGGCATGGAAGAGAGGGTCTCCTGTCTCCAGCCACCCATCAGGGAGGATCTAGGTCTTTGTTATGGAAAAGTGGTCCACAGACCAGAAGCATGAGCAGCATCTGGGAACTTGTTAGAAAAGCAGAATGTCAGGCCTGACTTATACTGATCACAAGGTGCTTTCCATGCTCATCAGCATTTAAGAGGCATTGTTCCAACTCTGTAGTCTAACAGGTACGGATTATCTTCTTGAAAGTATTCAGATGATGCCTCCACTGAAACATTGTCTTATCTCACAGGCAGACATTGATCTTAACCTAACCAGAGGCTCCATCAAAAGTCTTCCCAAAGGTAAAGTTTATTTACCATGAAATTCACCTTCTCTAGCAATGTAGATGGTGTGAAGAACTTCTTAGGTGTTTCCTTCTAAACTAGCCACTGCTGCTTGTATTCACCTGGTCCAGTTGTTCTCCAAGAGAACAAAAACCTGATTTTACAAGCCAGTGGAGCAGAGTCTCTCTTTGGCTAGAAGAATGAGTCTCAGCCAGTGTGTTTTATTTCTTCATTAGTGTGCCGTCACAGTGAGCGATCACTAAACGCAGGGCTGCATGAGAATGCTGGGGTTAAAGACAGCATAATGAACAAAGAAGGTGCCTGATTACCATGGCTGTCAGCACAAGGGAATTGGGTTTGTCACCTGGCTTAACCAACTGGTAAGAACTGATTAGAGGCTGGAATCAGTCTGAAAGGATCCCTGATGTTTACGTTCCTTCCCATCCCCACATCTTGTCAAAAGAATCTGATAAAGCTGGAGGTAGGGTGAGGGGCGATGGCTTCACCCTGTGGTTGAACAAGAAATTCTCTAAGAAACCCCCACTGTCTTCTGAATTGAAATGTCTCTGGAAGCATTCACTGTCCCACAGAACTTTCTGAGATGATAGAAATGTTCTACAGCACTGATGTCCCGTACGGTGGCCACTGGCCACATAGCGCTATTGATCTCCTGAAACGTGGCTAACATAAATTAAAAACTGAATTTTAAACTGAATGCTAATTACTTTAAGTTTAATTAGCCAAGTGCACCTAGGAGCTATGGTACAGGACAGTACAAGTTCACTATATTCATCAGGAAGAGAATAGATTCTAATTCTGCTGCTTAACTTACTAGCATACATACCTGGTAGCAAAATATGGTTGCCTCCCAGCTTCCCTCTATCTCAGAGGAGGTCTTAGGAGTCTTAGCCATTAATGCTCATTAAATTTGATTTTTTAAAAAGAACTGAAAATTTAACTCTGTAGAGAAGTCATTTCAACCTTGTTTGTATGGTAGAATGATGGGGGGAACTTTTGAAAGTAGTGATGTCTGAATCCTGCCCCCAGAGATTCCGGAGTGCTGGGCAGCCATGGGGTAATTTAACTGTGCAGTCAGTGAGAATATCACCGCAGAGGCAGAGACATGCACTGGCAATCGGCTGTGCAGGGAGACTGGGGAAGGACGCGGCCAGCTAGCATAAGAGGAGAGGACAAACATTTGTTAGATCCCTACCAGGTGCCAGAACCTTTCAAATATTTTCTTATTTAATTTTTAACACCACTCCACTGGTAGAGAGTAAGAATCCCATTTTACAGGTGAGTGAACTGGGGCTTGGAGAGGTTAAACAAACTCACGGGTTGGTGGTGTTAAAATGAGCGCTGTGTTTCTTCTTAATTTGGCTCAGGGAGATGCACTAAACATTACAATAATGCTAAGGGTCTGAGTTAGTGAAGGGTGGGAGGGGGTACAAGAGAATAGACTAGGAGAAAAGGATCACATGCAGCTTTGATGTTTTTATGGACCTTTTTGTCAATGACACAAAAAGTCACCAGTCTTCCTCTCTTACTTTACTGAAAACAATCTCAGAAAAATGCAAGCGTTACTTTAGTTTTTAAAGTTTTGTGATTCACTCATATGCTAAAAATCAACATTTGCTTTCTCTCATTCACAATTTCAATATAAAGCTAACAATTTATTCCAAAAGACACATAAAACTCCAAGTCAGCTACCACACTTACACTTTTGGCAAACATTCTAGTAACTCAGGCATGTGGCAATCTTTGGGGTATCCCTGGATTTCCACATAGCAAGCTATAGTACTTAAGTGATCGGTCCATGGTCCCCTAGAATGCAAGATAACAGATCAGTATCATGAGACTAAAAACACCTGGGAGAAAGAGCCAGGCCATCTTGCCATCGAAGATGAATTTTGTGAGGTCCATAACAATCACGCTCCAACCTAGAGACGGTATCATCTATGTGAGAGGTGGGTGGTGGACTGCTTGATGCAAGTAAGGGCAAGTATCACACGTCAGCCCACAACATCTCCCTGAGTTTGCTATCACGCCCTCTAATCCCACAACTGGGCAACTGCTGGTAGTGGGTGTGGACAGAGGAGGAAGAGTCATTATTAAACTAATCATGCACAAAGAAACATAAGAATATTTAGAATGAAAAAAATAAAAAGTCTAGGACTTGAGCATGTCAAATGTACGTGGCCATCCAGAGAAAGCATTTAGTTTATCAAAGGAATGGAACAAGAAGACGACAAAGACATCTTTGTCCCTAGTGTATTCCCTCCCTGTGGACATTTGTGCTTGACCTCAGGTAGCTGGCAAGAGAGCCTCCCAGTAAAGGGGAAAGATGGGAGTCTTCTGACTGTCCAGCCCTACAGCCAAGCTGGGATGGAGTCTTAGGCACGTTCCTTACCACCGCCGAGCTGGTGGTTACCTCCTCCATAAAATGAAAATAATCCCTATCTTATGGATTTATTATAAATGATCTCTGTGATAAGGTTTGTTGAAAGTGCCTAACACATTACTTAGGCATAATTATAAAAGGTGGTGCTTGTTGTTACTGTGGAGATTGCTCTCTCTGCCTTTAAAAAGTGGTACCTGACTGGGCTGGCCAATGGCTGAACAAGTTGACCCTTCTGCCTCTAACCCAGAAAGTACTTTTATTTGAGTGATGTTGGCTCCAGCCAGCCAATATAAAATTTATAGTAGTTAAGGAACAAAATAATTCATAATGGCAGTGAAGTCTAAATGATATAAAATAACATCATTTTGTGTATTTTACAGAGTAAGTAAACAACAGAAGGGTGTTAAGCAGCAACAACCATGAGGGAGGTACCATTTATTATCAGCTCTATTCCACAGAGGATGAGACTGAGACTTAAGTCACTCAGATACTAAATGGCAGACTGGGAAACAAAGCCAAAGCCTGTGGAAAGCCTGTGTGCCTGGCCACCAAGTTCTATCTTTCCATACATGGACTCACCCAGTGAAATCACACAGGTGGAATACCTGGGAACACCACTGCTTGTTCTGGTCAAGGTCATTGCCAATGCAGGCTCTGTAACATCCAGGGTGTACACGAAAGGAATGCCAACACCTAGGAACACTGTCCATATAAAGTGTGAGAAAAGATTTCTCTCTTCCCCAGCATACCAAGGTGCCAATCCCATCCATTCATTAACCCGGCATTTAAACAAGCATTAAACAAGCATTTGTTAGGATCCAAGCCTAACTGTTATGAATACAAAACTATGAGGAAAGAAGGAAGAAGAGTAATGACAATGCAAGCTATGACATCAGTATCACACAGAACTGAAATCTCTTGTCCACACGCGATCTCATCCTTAGAACGCTGCCCTATACCTGTTCCCCCACCGCTGTCAAGATTCCCCCCGAGTCCTCGATGAAACAGTAAAGCCATTTATAAATTCCAATCTCAGCTCTAATTACACCCACAGACAACCCCTGAATGCTCAGTCTCTGCTCAGTAAGGTAGTCAGTTGGCAGCTGTGCATTTTGAAGGCAACCAGAACATGGAGAAACATCCTTTCTTTTCATAATTGTTTTCCCTGCTACGATTGAGAGAAGACGCTTGTTTGATGTAATTTGCCCCCTGCACAGTTATCCTGAAAGAAGACCTGGCAGTGCCTCACTAGGTGGAAGTGAAAGCTGTTGGCATTGTAGAAACGAGAGACAAACACACAACTTACGGGTGCAGGGCATTGAGGCAGCGTCATTGTCAGCTCGGAAGAAACCTCGGTCACAGGTGCAGGATGTGGCTCCTTCCCAGACAGAGTAGCTGTGGGGCGGGCACTTGGCACAGGTGGCATCCGTGGAGAGGGCTTTGTAATATCCAATTTTGCAGGCTAAAGGGAAGAAGAGGAAACAAACCCATATAAACCACTGTTAATATAGCAAAGCATAGCATCTCTTTCTTGAGTCAGAAGAAGGGAGACAGTTTTGCTAATCAAAAATGGCTTAAGATGCAGGCAAAGCAACCAAAAACATTCATGGGTTACAGTTGTTCCTTAAGGGACATTAACATTTCTGATCAGAGGACGAAGGTGCTCAGTGGAAAAAAATTGTCTTAAAACTTATGGTATTAAGAAAAAACATCACAGGTAAAGTTTCCCAAGTGTTTCCTATGTGCCGGGACCCTGCTTATATGCATGACGTTTAGTCTCTACAGTATCCCTTTTCCATAGGCACTACTACTAGCCTTACCTTAGAAATGAGGAATACCAGCTTTGAGCAGTAAACTGCCAGTACCTACCATACATCTGGTAAATGTCAGGGACCAGCTTCGACCCCAACTGTTCTGCCCCCAAAGCCTGTACTCTTTGCCACATGCTATGGAATCTGAGAACATGGTCTTGAACCAACCAGTTGGAAGTGTATCCAAGTGCTAACAAAAAAATTGGTTGCGGATTATTTTCTAATTACAGCTACAGAGAGGACCAAAAAGAAAGACCAACAAAAACAACTATGCATAAAAGAAGAGTTGTTAAGGCATGAGTCACAATTTCAGGGGAAAGTTCTAGAAACTACCAATAGTAGGTTCTGGAACATAATATGCTAAATTTTTTAAAAAATCAGCAGATAGTTTGTGTTTATTTTCCAGTTAATAAAACCCTCCTGTTTTTCCCTCTCTCCAGGTTTTCAACAGCGCCCCTCCATGGTCCGCACCCCCTCTCCCAGTGGCTGGTGCAGAGAACATGGGCCATATATTTCCTTATGCAACTGACACAGTTTCCATGACTTCATCTTTATAAAAATCATCACACTGACACCAAGACGGCTTTTACTAATGTGGAAAAACCCACTAATTCTGGCAAACCTCACAATAAAAAATAATTAATAGAGGCTTGCTCCCCCTTTTTTCTGCCCCTGCCCTTCACAATCACCTCCCAAATCTGTCTCAATCTCAAATAAAAATTGACCAACACCATCAATATTAAGCCCCTCATGACAAGGCCATTAAACATAAAGTCATTTCATAAGACCAAAGGTAAAACATAACTTGACAGTTAACCACAATCTTTGTAGTATGATTCACTCTCAATTCTTTCCATTTATCACATCCTTGGGATGTCTCTATACTATCAAAAATACCAGCTGGGAGAAGGACCCATCAAGCGCTTTTCCATCGGCCTGACCCACCGAACAAGACCAACCATGCCAGCAAGCCAGTAGATTTTATTCAAATGCATAGAGAGAAAGAGATCCACAGACCTGCTTGATTATCTGGGCAGATATGGCCACATTCCCCTGTCTCATTACTCATGCATCAGCCATCCGTATGGCTTCCAGTGGAAGTCTGTTCCTCCCCCTTGCACATCCTGTTGGCATTTCCTTAATCATGCTCTTGTAATCACACACGGAAAGGGAGTTTAGCAGAAGCTCCAGAAAGGCACACAGTTCCTTCACCACTACTAACTAAAGTTGTTTATGGAATTTTCTTTAACGAGCCTGAAGTTTATGACGTGTAGCGTACCGACAATAAAAGCACTCAGAGATCAATCTCTCCCTTATTTGCTTTCATCTCTCACTGGACCGGAGCATCTTAGAAAAACAAGTTGCTCTGATGACTGAGATTTATGTATCTCGAATTTTTGCACTTCGCACAATTAGATAGGGTTCAACATGCAAGGTGCTTTTTGGTCATGCTTATGATGGCCTTAGGGTTTGGATTAAAATCAGAAATGCCGGCTTCTGCAGAAAGGATTACTGAGGGTCAGGCTTTCCCATCCCACATCAAACACCACGATTCCGTCAGCTAGGAGCAAACCTACTGGGTCCTCTCTGTGACTTACTCAGTCACAGCCTACAAAGGCAACCTGTCACTCAGTGCTAGGATGGCCAGGAAGACAAACACAGATTTTATTTTTTCACAACTGGATGTTGAAGGGAAAGTCACCATGTTCCTGACTGATCCTTGTGCACCCCCATTTTATCAGACATCAAAATCTAAAAACTCACAATGGCAGCAAAAGATTGACTACACAGCTCATTCAAAATGCCTAAAGAAAAAAAAGGGGTGGGGGGGACATTGCTAATTTTTCAATTTCCATTCCAGTAGGTCTACTTCCAGTTCAAGAATTAAATTCAGGGTTCACGAAAATCAAATCGGAGGACGTCTTGAATTTTTTCTTAAAGTTCAAAAATTAGTTGTATATGTATGTTAATTTAAGAAAAAAATGAGTTTGGAACTTTATATTTTTTATCTATATATCCTTGAAGCTCATATTAGTTTGTTATCAGACAAAGAACATGTATGAATGACCCACAGACATGAACAACAGTGTGGGAATTGACTGTGGGAATGAGGGATTGGATGGGCAGAAGAGGGCAAAGGGGGAAAAACTGAAACAACTGTAATAGAATAAATTCTTTTTTAAGTTTTAATAAAAAAAAAAACATGTATACATGAATTCATTTGGAGAATATGGTTTTACACTTATTTGTAAAATTGAATGCTGCTATTCTTTAAACATACCAACTATTTTTATTTTCTTTTCCTCTTGCTTTTACAAGCACAATCTGAAAATACAAACTTGGCATTATGCTATTCTGGGCAAATCTTGCTGCTCTTAACACATTGTTTTTGTCTTCAACTACATTAAGACCATGTTATTAATATTTCAGGATTCTTAGAAAGGATCTCTGAAAATATAGTACTAGTTTTTCATGCACACAGTCATTTTGCTGCCTACATTCAAAATGACCTATTAAATTGATGGTTCAGTACATTTCTTTGCTCTGCATGTGTGGTTCACAGCCTTCCAGCATTTGGTGCAAGAATGTGTAAGTACATCCCATATTTATTCACCCCTTCTTTGCATCTTAAAATTTTTATTACACTACATCGTCCATTTTAAAGACAATCCCAGTGAAAGGTGTTTTTGGTAGAGCAAGCATTGACATGTGTTATGATTCTCTGTCATTCTCCTGTGGGTGAGAACAGTCACACCGTACTTTTGAATGATAATGCGTCAGTAAGTAAGCTTGTAGAAAGCCAGACTCCACATCCAAACGATACCTTCCTTCTGCCCCCCTGCTGGTGACGGGTTCACTAGAGAAGGGATAGTATAAAAGAGTGTTTCCCATGGCCTTTCAGATAGGCCATTGTGGGAAGATTCCTCTACATATGCGAGGCACACTTTGAATTCATTTCCTTTCGCTTTGTCTTAGTTAGTTCTTTCTGCTGACTTGAAATAATAGAAAAAAATGAGTGAGGATGAGGAAGGAAAAAGCCCTCTTTTCCTTCACTGGCTCACCCTAACCCTAGGGTGAAGCAAACGTAGGTTTACAGTTGTGAGTAGACAAAACATAGAGTTTATTCTTGTATTATCATTTATTAATTATTGCATTATTTTCCATACAGGCAACTGTAAACATAATTTTGCCCCACTTTATACTTTAGGATAGTCTTCTGTAGAAGTGTATTTGTGGAATACTGAAATGCAATGACTTTTGGTTAAAAAAAAAATGTTTGAAGGTTATGTAGTACCCTCAGGATTTCTTGTTGCAAATATGACTTACATGAGGTGTGAGCTCCAATTTAGGGAACTAGTTAAACCTACTCTTAAAATACATCCAATATAGATGTTATGGTCATTTTCCTTCTTTTTAAAGAAATACAGAAACATTGATAGTATGTGTCTTTATAGTTTATGTTTAGACCAACTTAGTTTGTATTTTGGACACTAGAGCGAGTTAAATAAAATATTATTAAATTTAATTTCGCCTTTTTCATACTACATTTTAAATGTGGCTGCTAAAAAACTTAAAATTATCAATGTGGGGTGCATTATATTTCTATAGGGCAATTGTCTGGACTATTAAATCTCTGGTGGGCCTGTGGATGTAGGTGTACACATGCGCTCAGGCACTCCTGGCAAATGCTGGTGTTGACAGTGGGGGGGTGGTATGTGTGTGCCACCCCCACGCAAGGACCTGTATTCACCACTCTCCCTGAGCTCACCTCAGAGACTGACTCACTTTTATTCAAGACTCTGCTCTCAGCCAGCCAGCTAGCTAATTTGAAGAAAACCTAATTTGAGCTAAACTGCTAAGAAATAGGTATTAATGGCTTAAAAATTACCTTCCTAGGTAACAGATTTGCATTTTAATATGGATTCTCCAGAAGGTCAAAGCTGAAATTCCAACAGTGGCTCTCCCAGGGAAATTTGAGCCTTTTATACAAATGTCCTCAGGACATATTTGGCTCTGGGAGGCCTCTGAACCCCCCAACCTCAAGTAAGCATGCCCGATACTATGATGAGTCTTGCCTTTGGTGTACTAGTTATATAGTATTTTCAGTATGCTTACAAATCCATGTTAGAAATATCAAAGTCATGGGCCATTATTGAAGTAGTTGTGATTAATTGTTCACTGGCTAGACTATTTTATGAATAATGTAAGAGTAAATGATGGGAAAGGAAAACAATCTGTCGAAGAAGGTTTCTCCTTTGAGGTTTTTTTTATTAGAATGTCCAATCCTCAGCCACCTTGGAAGAAGCTATATGGACATTAACAGGTGCCCCACAGGACAGATGGGAAACCTGAGGCAGCGAGGTTAAGGATCTGTCCCAGGGAAGGTTGGTTTAGTAGCTCAGGCCGGGTAGCTTGAACTACTAACTATGCTTATAGACCTCTTTTCTTGCTTTTGAAATTTACAGGGTGAAAATGGACAATTGTTACAAGGAAATGAGGCTCATCTGATTCTATTCCATTCACACAGAGCAAAACAGAGCCAAGCACTGGGAAAACCACATCGTCCCAGTTATTCACATTCCATAACTGGTTGCATTGATGTCTTGAGAAAAAATAGAAATTGGGTTTTTAAGGGAACTTAAAGATCATCTAATCCAGGGGCCACAAACATTGCTATAGAGAGCCAGAGAATAAATAATTTAAGCTTTGCAGGCCAAGAGGAAGAGCAAGGATATTACGCAGGTGTTTGCGTAACAAGATAATCTAACTAATTTCTACAAAAAGATTTACCGATGAAATTCAAAATATAATAGTAATTAAGTACTTTTTAAAAAATAACATAGATTTACTAATGCGAAGAATGGAATTCTGATTTGGAGAGATAACATTTCACTTAATTGGGGTGGAAAAAGTATTTCCTATTATCAAATTGATTGCAAATGTCATCTATAAAAAAACCCTTAGCTCTCAGACCATACACAAAACAGGTGGCAAGCCTGGGGGGCCATACTTGCCGACATCTGATCTAGTCCAACATATTCATTTTCAAGCTGAATGACTTGCCCACCCCCTTTCTTCTAGAGCATGCCAAGATCAAGTCTGGAATCCAAGGTTCCTTGATCTCTGTTACCCTACAGTGCTCCCCTGAGTTTTTAATGACAATGTTTAACAAAGAGCACTTTCTTACCATTGCTGCAAAAGAGTAAACTTTCCATAAACCATCTTATTGGAAAACTGATTTGAGTAAATCAGTTGGATAAAAAAATTAATCCACCTTGAAGTTAATTTTCTTGATTAAATGATATATCCTGATTTGAGGGATATTCCTCTTCCATTTGGAGAGTAATTTCTCTTAGGCACTTCAAATTTTGCAATTACACATTATGATTAATTCTAACATTACATTCTATTAGGGTTTTTCTTTCCTGGGAATCCTGAATTTTAATTGTTTTTATCAGTGAAATAAATAACATTGAATTTTGGTTTCAGAGCCACTAAAACTATGAAACTAAAATAGTAGTTGAAATGTTTTCACGTATGACTCATGTGGACAAATGTTGCCTTAACCTTTGCCAGTGGATGTGGCTTTACTCCCTACCCCGACTCGGAGATATGGATAGACACAGCAGTGTTCAAGTACTCTGAAAGACATAACTGGTCTCTTAAGTCATTCTTAGTATGTCCGAAGCTCTAGTTGGAGACAGCAGTTGACTAAAAATGAGCCATTGGAATGATGATGACCTGGATCCAAATTCAGCTAGGATGTTAAGCTCTTATTTTCAGTAACAGTCATTCTCAGAATTTAGTTCGTATCAGAATGACTCGGAGGCCCCACCAGACAAACATAAGCTTGAATCAGGGCCCAGCAATGGATCCTTTAATGCGTCCTCCAAGGACCCTAGACAGGTTAGGTACAAGTAAAAATTTATTTCTATTTTTGAAACATGGAAACAGATTTTTAAATTAAAAATTATTGAGTTGAGTTTTTAAGGTTTCTTCTTTCCACCGATAGTTTAGGATCTAAACCATCTCCATGAGCAAGCCACGGTCCCATCCTATCCTCTACACTTCATGTCTTCCCACTGTGTCCATTCTTACCCTGGAGCTAGCTTTCACAAAAATAGGCAAAGAAGAAAAGCGACAAGAAGAAATCTATGCTGAAAATTGACTTGCTCTTTCAAGAACAGAATGCAGTATAATCCCATAAATAGGCGGGCAATTCTAAAATGTCAGATCCAGACAGTTTTCACCTAAGATGTAGAAAATCTTCCAGAAGAAAGTTCACATAAAGTCTGCTAAATTTACATTAGCTCCCTAAAAATTACTGAACACAAACAAAAAGAATGCAATGGAGAAATAACTTATTATTTTTCCTGCTTGCCTTGAAAATAGACAACCTGATTATCTGAGGAGCTAGTTCTCTTTTGTGAATCTGGAGAGAGTCAACTTAAACCACAGTATTTCCGAAGTAGACGCGATTCAAGAAAACATGGAAGAGAAACAAAGTGAGTGGTAGACTCATCATATTAATAAGGCCTAATTCCTATGTCAGACACTGTGCTGAGAAACAGCCATCTTCCCTATAGGCGTAAAGGTACCAGTGGGAATTGATTTTGCTAGCTCTAATCTTCATACTTCCAATTTTTGGCTGGTAAGCCTGGGATTCTCTCTCATGGGGGAATTTTTAAGGCAATTATGCTTCCAAATTCAGATGTAAGTAGCCTGACTGAGAGGACAAGTGAAGGGCTTCAGTATCTTTAAAAAAGACATAATCTGCTCTGATCTAAAGCCCCGAGGTTGCTACCAGGTTTGACCACATTGTTGTCAGAAACTTTTATTTAGTGTTTTGTCAAATGGAAGTTAATATGAATTTGTAATGAATCACAATAGAGCATTGCTAGAAAAAAATAAGTTATTTCAATTTGATAAGTTATTTCAATTTTAAAATTGATAGAAGGCAGCAAAACAAGCTATAATCACAATATATTTTTAATAATGTATAGTTTGTTAAAGATTTCTGATTTCTACTCTGATCCTTGTTCTTATTCTCTCACATAGAATATTGAAAATTTACTCCAAAAAATAATAATAAATTACTGAATTCAAAAATGCCTTGAAAAACAGCTAACTCAGGGAAACAATCTCATCCCCAGAGTGCTACAAATTTTGTGAGTACTTTTTGTCCTTTATCTCATATCTAAACCTCACATATCAATGATCATGATTTTATCTGAGAAACCTTGATATTAAAAAAATATTGGTTTGATGTTTTTCAGTTTATTAATCCTCTTGAAGGTATAAATTTGAGTAGATTGAGCAGAATTTAATTGAATGACTTATAATAATGTTTTTAAGCTTATGACAAAATTTGCTCATCTGCCTTTTGATTATGTTAAAGTTTACTGTAGGAAAAGAAACATATGGAAGGTAAAAAGGAAAAATTACAAATATCCATAATGAAAAGAAAAAGCAAATGCTTTTAAATGAGCTAAATGCAGAAAGTATTTAATCATGTTTTGAAAAACACCTAATCCCTGCCTTGAATTTGAATATACAATTAGTGCAAATATATGAGAACACTTGGAAAGATTTGAGTACCTGCTGCCATAGGAGTCCTCAGCCCTGACAGAACCTCGACCAGACATGGCATGAAATCTGAACCATTCACACCAAACTTGATTGCCCCTGACATTTCAGAGAGGCACAAGCTTTTTGATGAGTCGCTATTGTCTTCTTCACCCTTTGATATTTGGGGTACAAAAAGACTATTGGTTCATTACACATCCACTGATTGCAAATAACAGGTCAGAGCACTGAACAAAGGAAGCAGCTGCTCATCTCTTTCACTCCTCACACGACCCCGTTTGAATTTAACACTAGCGTATAGACGATTAGCATCATTATGTAAAAAGTTTGTCCATTAGGCAGTATATATATTCATGCATGCATTCATTCAGCCATTCATATTTTAGCAAACGTATTAAGCTTTTACACAGTAATAGTAATAGCAATAGTCATAATAATGATAATAGTATGTGTTGAGCACATACTAAGCATTGAGAGGCCGGGGAGTAGGAAGCTGTCGCCCTCAGGGAGGGAGCGGACTGCTGTTCACCATCGTATCTTAAGGAGTTCTCTCTGACAGATGCGCCTGCGGACAATTATGGGGACCTGTCCTATGCCCTTAACCCAGACTGTCTGAATGTAGAAGGAACTAACTAGAAACATAGCATCTGAAAGACTAGGTGACCTCTGAGTGGGAAACTCCTGAAGAAAAAGAGTTTAGCCAAGAAGCTGGTTCCACGCAGAGTTAAAATGACAGTGAAGAGCAGCCACTCGAGGTATTTTTACCAAGCTGATTTTAGAGAAAGGCCCTCCTTTTATTGAGATCACAGCTCAATTGGAGTTTCTCTCCTTAACTCTATACTTTCTTAGTTTCTCTATTAAATATTAAAGGTTGTAAGAAAGACTGGGACAGAATGAAATATGTTCTGAAGCCAGGGCCAGACCAAGAGAGACATGTGTTAAATAATTATTTGATTAACTCCACTGCCTCGCTAGTCATTGTCATTCCAATGACTTTATAGCAGGAGTTGTCACAAATCGTGATTTATGCAGCTGAAAAGACTGCAGTAATAACTGCTCCATGCCCCCTCTTCTTTTTTGTTATGTTGATGTGGCCTGAACATCTTTTTAAAAAATCGTTAAAAGACTGACTTCTCCAATGTTACAGTTATTATTAGCAGTGCATTACTAGTCTCTGCTGAGGTTTGTGATCAGGGGTCCCTTCACTGTTTACTTTTTGAATATTATTCATTGAGAATTTTTAAAAAGAGTTTAAAAATTCTGAATTCTCATAATGAAAAATTAACTTATTTTCATGGATATAATCAGGTTAAACATCTGTTTTTGGCATTTCATGTAGTGGATTAATGATTTTAGATCACTATCTGCCAGCATTTAATATTATATATGTTTGACTATTCTAACACTGCTTATGTCTGAGAGAACAAAATAAAAAATTCCCAAGGAGCTCCCCGAAGAGTCTTAGTCTAGACCGAATGAAATTTATGGGGAACTTGCACCATCTGTTTTTGGTGAGGTAGAGGCAATCTGAGAGATCAGAGCAACAACCAAACCAAACACTGAGATGACATTGAGAAATTCCCTATTTTATACACTGGTGCTAGGACCAACCCACCTTCTCCTGCTGACTCAGTTACACCTCTAAAGTGGGGTGCATTTGATAGCCTTTTTAATGCATTCTGAACACAGCTGGTTGATAAGTCACTGTCCCAAGAAAGCAACTTTACTTGCTAGCCGGGATATGCATGTGAATGGGAAGCTCACGCACACCCATACTGACAAGGATGACCCAGCAACTTGTCAGGGCCTGCCTATGAGCTTTCTACAGGAGCACCTGGCCCCGCGGGAAGTGAGGAGAGCTGTGCATTCACAGACCCAAACTCCACAGCACTGGGACATTCTGCTTGTTTCCATTTGAGCTCTTATAAATCACCAAGGGCCGGTCTCTAGATCCTCCTCGTAGTGTGGCAGGTTAGGCTGGTTCCACCCGCAGGGGCTCTGGGATGTGCTCTCAAGCCTCAGCTTTCTCTGACATCAGTTTGAATTCATGGGAAAGGGCAAGGTGCCAAAAGTGCTTGCAGGTGAATTCCTTGTCCCTTTCAAGTGCATCTGATTTCGCACGGATGACTTATAAGCGCGTTTATCTTTTGTGGGGAAGGATTATCAGTTAGGTCAGTAAATCTTTTCCAGGTATAAATTATAAATCACAAACAGGGATACCAGGGGAAATATCAAGTCATAATCTGCTCGTTTGTCTATAGCTCAGCCCAAGTATCAAACATAAGCAAGCGTGTTGAAAGTTGATATTTATAAAAACAAAACCAGGAGCATGATGCTGACATGGCACTGCAGTGTTGGGTCACAAAGGGATAAACAGTGGAACGACTCCCCTTTGTAAAGTAGGGATGGGATGGCAGTCAGAGCTGAGCTAAAGAAAGCAGGACAAACCAGGCAGTTTCATTTTGAAAAAGACTTGGATTTGAAGTGGGGGGAAGGGGATGAAGTCATAAATATTTCCCTGGGGTGGGGGAGCATAAAAAAATTTTGATAGGTGGATGATCATTTCCATGAACAAAATGAAGCTTTTTTCCTCAAGGCTAAGTCAAGGTTACACTAGGTATGTCAAAACCACGACCAGGAATCCACAGCACACATATGCAGTTCCAGGAAGTGGATCCAGAGAGCAGGCATGTCCAGACGCCAGGCTCTGTGGGGAGCGGACCTGGATTCCCATCCCAGCCTGTCCCAATTTAAGGTCTCTGGACCTCAGTTTCTCCTAAATAATTTATAAAATCTCTTTTAAATGCTCTAAAATCCTAAGGCTATACCCTTCCCAGGTTCTGAGAGATTCAATGATTCTGAAATAACCAAAGGTGTTTTAGTAAGCACTAAAGTCATCTCCAGTTGGGTTCATATGGTATTCAGTGGGTTAGTCTAGTACGTTTACCTCCCCTTCCAGGGCTGGTGTGGGCGCATCAGGGGACTTAGGTTCTGAGCTCCGCTGCCAACCAGCCGTGGGACCGTGAGCAAGGAATGACTTACGGGCTTCCCTAAAGAACCTTTTTCCTCCAATAAATTCATAAATGCAAACTCTTCATTAAACTTTCTCTTATCTCTCTTAGCAGAGATTTCTGGGTGCTCCTATGATCTTTTTGCCACTTACTGAAATCAGGAAAAAGAACAAAAAAAATATCTTTTCTCATTCCTTGTGTCCTGTTAAGCAGCGACATAGGTCCGAATAGGGAGGGCATGACTGACAAGGCCTCTGCTTTGGAAGAGCACACACTTTAGCGGCAGGGATACCATTTAATAGGGGAACGAAACCAATGGTGTGAAAGGGACTGAGTGACAGTGGGGAAGGGAAAAGGCTCAGAGCAGGGGCTTCAGAAAGGCCTTTCACAGGTGACACATGAATTGGGCCCTGAGCTAAGAGAGGGATGGCAAATGTAAAGATTGACACAGAAAAAGCATTCTAGGAAAAAGAGAAAGTTGTCAGGGCCCCGTGGTACACCTATACTAGAGGGACAGGAGGAACAGTGCTGCCTCTGGGGAATATTTGAAGATCAATGCCAAGGATGAGCTCAAAGAGGCCAACAAGGGCCACATTATAGACATAAATGTTTATGGCCAACATGGCAATGTCATTTGCTAGAGATTTTTCAAAAGATCATTTTGGCTGCTGGTCAAGCATGGATGTCAGGAAGCACTAATGGAAGCAGGGTGACCAGGCAGGTGGCTGTTGAGGGAGCCCAGGGAGAGATGATGGTCACCTGGACCACAGTAGAGGCGTGGAGCTGAGATCAATGGTTGGATTCCAGGTGGGTTACATAAGGGTCTCACTTTGCTTTTCCCCATGGTCTCAAGATGATCCTTTCAGTGGACTTATGATAGCAAACAAGTGACAGAAGGAGCAAATTTTGATTTTCCCTGTGACTCTGCCCTTCCCCATGAGTCATGTCTGGATCTACCTGAGCAGACGGGGCCATCGCTTCCACCGCTAATTACGGAATGCCTCCCACCTTTGGGAACACAACAGCCTTCGCCAGGCTGGTGACTGAGCCCCGAGTTCTGACCACTTACAGCGGAGCCCCACCTCGCTAGCAGCTGCATGATTGTACCCACTGGCTCAAGGAAGCTGGCTGAGGGGCCAGATTCCTGAGCATGATTCAAACCGGAACTCAGAGCACAGCTGACAAGAATGTGTCAACAGCGACGTCAGTAAATGAAGAGTTATTAGGTTTCAAGTTGACACGAGGTAGCTGTTGGTGTGGGCAGCACTCTGTTGCTATTTGAGTGAGGCCTTTACTTTCCTGTTCCCTTACACAGCCATTGGGACCTAACTGGGAGACGGCACATAGCTAACTGGTTTCCAGGGACAATGAACAATAAATCGATTTTTCAGGTCTGGTGCCATTCATGCTATTTTCTTTGCCTCTGATTGCCCCCTGTGGTCTCAGAGCTCAGTCCTTGGCCTCCAGTGCAAAATGATCCTCATCTGCAGCTTGTAAGAAATGAAGAAACTCCTCGAAGCCTGTACCAGCCCTTAGGAAAGAGTGTCTCTTGCAGAGCCTGTTTTGTCCCTTCCTTCTGCACAATTGTAACTCAGTAACTCAGTCGGCCATCTCCCCTGCAGAACACATTCCTGGCTCAAGAGCAGCAGCAAAGGTGCCTATCCTGTCTACCATGGGATCTCTAGCGCTGAGTACAGTGTCTTGTAATGGTAGCCTCTCATTACATATGTGTAGACTAAATAAATAGATGAATAAATCATGACACAGTTGCCTCTAGCCTCTAAACTTTGATGACCATCTCTAGAAGTCTGGACACTGGAGGCAACTCAGACCACCCTTGGCTGCGATCCACGCTTAACAAAGATCATTTCCGGTTCACTTTCCTGCTCCTATGTTTTTTTTTTTTTTTTTTTTTGTCATTGGGACTTAGATTTCAACTTCAAACAACCTGGAAACATTACAGTCTTTGCTGAAAGCTGCCAGAAGGGAAACAGGACAATCTTAACACAGGCAGGCAAGGAGGCGTGCTGATATGACTTAAGGGGTGGGAGGAGCGGGGAGGCAGAATTTTAATGCTCTCACATTTGAGTACCTGTCACTTAGAAGAGTCGGAAACCAGTGGTTCAGAGCACCTAAGAGAAAATGAATCCAGAGAGATTAGGTTTGAAAAGTTAAAATATTTAGATATGAATAATTTGGGGAGGAAAGACAGCAGAAGGTTGGAGTGGGCAGGGCTGGAGGGGAAAGAAATAAGTCATATCAAAGGCAGCCTTGAGAGCTCAAGCAGATAGGATAAGAGATAAGTCCCTTTGCTGAGTTAGTCACACCCTCCCACATACAATTCTTTTGGCACAGGTTCTTTTTACTAACAAAGCAGGCATGTTTTAGTGTTTTAAACAAAACATAGTGCAATGTAATAGCTAGAATGCCTTTAAATATGGTTTAAAATTTTTTTAAAGCCATCCAAGGGGAGCAAAGTATAACAAAACATGATCCATGATTTAAGAATATTAGAATAATAAGATGACTAGGGTCTTATGGCCACTAAGGAAACCCAGGTTTCCTCATCATACATGAAATGATACACAGTTTCTGAAAAGGTGTATTTGGACCCTGAGTCACAAACAACAGGGCTGGCAGTAATCCCAAGCCATTGTGAGGGAAAGAAGAGAAAGGGAGAGTTGACATTGAGAAAACACATTTCCTTTTCTTCAGTTCTTCAGGCTGACCCAACAGAACCTAGCTCCAGCTGTAGAGACATCCCACCTAGAAGAGTCTGGTCCTGGATGGTACTAACGCTGTTGGCATTGCTACTCCAATTGAATCCTATCACTAACTGTCCCCTTGGAAGGGAGCCTTTCTGGGTTTAACAGTCAAGGAACATTAAAAGACCTGTGCATGGAGGTAGAACAGCTACATTAACCTTTCAAATGCTAGGCAAAGCTAACATTCCAAACCCAGCCTAAACAGACAAAAGCAGGTCACCTCCATCATAACCTGGAGTCCTAGCCACACCCTTTTTAGCTCTTGGACCAAGATCTTTTTTTCTTCCTGTGCAGTTTCTGTTCCTAGTCCTTTACTGTCCACTACATAGATTTAAGATTAATTTTTAAATACCCATTTTGTGTCACAAGGAAAATATGATGTTCATGCTAATTGTGTCAGGTCTATATTTAAAAATCTTTGAGAACTCCCACTGTGTACAGCATAAAATTCAAACCAAAAAATAGAGAAACTAAAGAGCCCCATGTCTAGCCTCAATTTGTTCCTCAAATGCCCAAGACTTCAATCAAACCAGACTGAAGACCATCTGTTTTCACTTGGATCATTCATACATGCTCAATCACTTCAGAATAATAAAATCTTAATGTCTCTTCAAAGCCTAAAATCAGTCACCATGTCTTCTAGTAAGCATTACTACACTCAGGAATCAGAACTCATTTTATTTTTGTGTACATAGCACTCCTATCTTTATATTTCTTCATGCATATATTTATTTTCCTTATTATCCAGCAAGAAACTGGTAAACCCAGAGGACAATAGTTATCCTAGACCTGCACACAGGCACACACATATTCAGAGGCCATTATCTTACCTTGAATATAATAGATTTGTCTTTAGAGAGTGAGAGTACTAAACTTACTAGTCAAGGGTTTTGATAATTTTAGTTCCAGTTTCTTTCTCCAAAAATCTCATTTTTGAAAGCTCAATTTTGTCATCTCTTATTTTTTCCCTATGCATTAGTGACTCTGGACAAATGAAAGTCAATTGTTCTTGAAATCCATGTTTCATAATATAGTATCATAACATGTTAGATGAAACCCCCTTGACACTTGCACTTTTAGTATACAATAGTTGGAAGATTATACAATGACCAAAGGCTAATACAAATCAATAACTCTTTAAACCATATTTGCATTTTATTAACCATAGTAGTATTTGAAAAATAGAGATTGTGAAAGACTGGCAAGGTTTGACCTGGTCCATACAGTGCTAATCTAGGGACATCTTGCAATAATTCCCTTCCTATTTTCAACCACTCACATTCTGTGACCTACTATTGTGAATGTGAATGTCAATCAAGTACCTATTGTTTGGTCTAACTACAAGCAGCCAAGTTCACTTCCAAACTTTCCGTTATGAGAAAAAGAAGAAAGCGCTATCCAAGACCAAACCAACAGGTCTGATTAGATGTTGCAGGATACAGAAAAAGTAGAATTGAAACTGGCCTTAAGGTTTCTAGACCAAATGCCTGAGAGAGTAAATATACTACATCAAAAATAGGAACTAGAGGAAGAAGAGCTGGTTAGGGAAAACAGGGGTAAGGTCAGTCATTGAACCAGTGATATACAAATCGAGGTGTTCAGAAAGCAATGGGAAATACAGGTCTGGAGTTCAATATGAGCAGAGACAGAAGTTTGGAAAACATTTGTTAAAGAGCTCAAGAATTACATAAGTAGATGAGCGGTAGCTTCAGAAAAAGGACAGCAAAACATCTTGGAAACACCATATTTCAAAGGCAGTTGAAGAAAAAGAAATTAGCCCTGACTGGTGTGGCTCAGTGGGCTGGACATCACCCTGCAAACCAAAAGGTCACTGGTTCAATTCCCGGTGAGGACATGCCTAGGCTGTGGGCCAGGTCCTCAGCGGGAGGCATGTGAGAGAGAGACAACCTATCCATAGTTCTCTTGTGCATCCATGTTTCTCTCCCTTTCTTCCCCCACTCCCCTCTCTCTAAAAATAAATAAATAAAATCTTTTGTAAGAAAAGAAAAAATTTAAAAAGACAGGATAGACAAGAGAACACAGAGTAAATATAAATAGGGAACTAGCACTTACTGACCACCACCAGGGACTTGGCCAGGTACTTTAAAAAAGCGATCTCATTTAACCCTCATCATTTGCTCTTGACAGAAGTATTGCCAGTTATGCCCACTGTGCAGGTGAAGCACCTGAGAATTTCAGTGACCAACGGCATAGATCAAAAGCTATATTCATCATGAAAGAACCAGGAATGAGCAGAAAGAACACCAAAGAAGATTGGAATTTCAAACTGTCAAGGAGAATCTCAAGGAGAATAAAACTCAGGAAGGCACTTGGATAGTCAACGTCAAAGACATTTCCGGCCTTTGAGAACATTACCAGGGGAGTGAGGTAGGTAATAGCTAAATTGTAGGTTTGGTCCAACTGATAAATCACAATGAATCAAAAAGTTAGCTAATAATAGCTACACAATAACCAATCCAGAAATTATATAGACAACAAATTGCTGCAACGACAAAGCTTGTAATTACAGGGATTTAAACCCAATAAACATACCCATTTAACATCCGCTCCAGAACATGGCTGTAACACAGGCTCCCACATTTCATCAACAGGTGTTCCATAGCCCTGTGTTTTACCTTCCAAGAGTTCAATCATGTTCTTAATATCTTAACTCACAAGCCAATACCTCTTGCCATAAATTGAAGATAATAAAAATTAAATCCTAATTATTAAAACTTTAACTGTCCATCACCACCTAGAACTTGAGAACCCTAGTATCACCACATGCCTCCCACACTTTTGGAAACACTGACTGATAGCTTGGGTAATAGGAATAGCAAGTAGTTATTGGAAGTCTCTATGTACATCTTTATTACTTCATAAGATTCTCCCAACAATTCTAAGGAGTACAGGATATTATTAATTGACTAATTTATTCAACAAATATTTTTTGAGCACCTAGTATGTGTCAGTCAGTGTTCTAGGTACTAAGGATAAACCAAAAACCCCTTGTTAAATTGGTGTGGACAAAAAAAAGGGAATGAAGAGAAAGGCAAAACTAAATATATATAAAATTCCAAGTACTTAAAAGTGTTCTGAAGGGGGAGAGGAAGAATAATATATATTTCAATCAAGAAAACTGAGGCACCAAAGCAATGCTTGACTTGCAAAGAGGTCAAGGAAATGTTTATGAAGTGATAGGCTGAAGGTCAGATGCAGGGAGGATCTGGAGCAAAGACTCTGGCCACTGCTGTGTGCTGCCTTCTGTCAGATGCTAACCCTGCTCCTAGTACCAGTACTCCACAGCAGATATGTGTTACAACTGTTAGGCTCAACCTGAGCTGCATGCTAATGCCAGGCTTCTGCATGAAAGAAAGAAAAATGAAACTTGGGAAAGCATCATCACTTATATACAATCAATAAAACAAGTGGTAAGTTAAATGTTAAATATCATTTCTCCAATGTTTGCCTGTCTTTTCAGGTCTTTTGTTAAAATGCGAGTAAGAATAAAAATGTAGGACAATGATTAATCCATGTTAAATCTTGATACACCAATTAAGTCATTATGACCCACCAAGTCAGCCTCATTACCAGTCTTACGTGAGAAGGAACATCACTTGTGAAGAACAGTTGTCATTCCTAATGAACCCTACGCTGAATGAAAAGGCAGCCTAGAAAAGACAAAGAAGTATAGTCCTACAAAGACCTTTCAGGACTTCCCAATGCTTAACCAACTACATACATTTTAAACATATCCTAATGGCTTTACTTAAGCTGAGAAAATACATCATATTAGAAACATGAACTTGAATTTCCCATTATTTTCAACATCCCAAGTGTCAATTCAGATTACTAAACACAACCTGATTGGTTGCCACAAAAGTGACCTTTACCTAAAACCTAAAACCCAAATTTGATCTGATCACGTTTCAGTGGCTACCACCAAGGGGTTAAAATGAACATGCTCATGTTTAAAAGTATGCCTTCCCCCAATCTGGAAACATAAAATTAAGTTTTCCAAATAATAACCACATTTTTACAGCTGTCTAAGTTCCCCAAAATGTCCCTCTATTGTCTCAGTTACCTAGGATAAGTGGTTGGATAGGAAAAAAAAGAAAAGGAAATTCCCCAAGTCTATAAATATGCAGTTTTACAGCCTTCTGAAAGAGCTTACTGTTTTCCATACACACATCAAATTACATGCCCGTGATAGAAATTTCTGTTTCATAAAAGAATATGATAAAAATTGATGGTGTAAACCAGACCAATCTGTCAAGTAACTCGGCATTCACAATGGCCTTGGGCAAAGTAGCTTCAAGCCACCGTTCCCTGCAATGTGCGTGCAGAGAGAACATCCATTATGCTGTGTGAAACTTCCCATTTGGATGGATGAAAACTAGCACTCGACTCAATGTACAACATGTATATTAACTTAAAAGGTGAATATTCTCGATGTTAGAGCCGCGGAGGAAAACATCGCGTACTCCCTAAACTACCCTTCGGTGACACATGGTAAGGCAGGTGAGAAAGGGATATGTTCTTTATTTAGTTTCACCTGCCCCAGCAGTGGGGATCCTCATGGTCACGTCCTTCCCATGTGCCATCGGTGGAGGCAGAATTGCCAAGTGCTTAGGCAGAAGTCAGATTTAAAGCGAGTGATAGGGCTGCCTCTTCACAGTGACATGTGACACTAAACTCTCAGCTGTGCCTTCTTCACAAAAATGGAGATGAAGTTATATGAGGAATAATGAGAAAGTGCCCAAAAGTAGTCAAAACACACTACTACAAGGCTGACCTGAGGTCCTCGCCAGAAAACAGAAGCTTGGAGCCTGCATCCTCTATTTAGAAGGGTTTTTTCTTGCTATTCAGACTCCCCGAAAACATGTTGCTAGGAGTGATCAAGGAAGAAAAAATCCTATTGAGTACTTCTATTTTTTATTTCTTTTTGTTTAATTTTTTGTCACCTAAAGTGTCTATTTTATTTATTTGGGGAGTTATTTTTACATCAATCTTTTCTCCAATTATAGATGATGTACAATCCTATATTAGTTTCAAGTGCACAACATAGTGATTAGACATTTATATAGCTTATGAAGCAATCACCCCAATAAGTTTGGTACCCACCTGGTACCTTATATGGTTATTACACTATTACTGACTATAGTCCCTTTATGTGCTCATGACTGTTTTTATAACTAGCAATTTGTACTTCTTAATCCCTTCCACCTTTTTCATCGCCCTCCTCAATCTTCTCCCATCTGGTGACCATCAATTTGTTCTCTGTATCTACAAGTTTGCTTTTGTTCCATTTGCTCATTTGTTTTTGTTCTTTAGATTCCACAGAGAAGTGAAATCACATGGTATCTGCCTCTGCCTGACTTACTGCACTTGGCATAAAGCCCTCGGGCCACCCGCGTTGTTGCCTCTATTGAGTACTTTCAGGTACCGTGTCCCCATAGCGCTAGACAGCGTATGCGATCCTCTTTACTACTCCGTGAGACACCACTTTCCCCGCTTTGTTTTTGAAATGATAAAACAGAGGTGCAGCAAAGCTTCCAGCTAGGTAAGTGGCCAAAATGAGAGTCAAATTGAGGTTTACCACATTCTAAAAATAATCACAGCTAATATTTGTTAAATGAGTATGGCCCTGCAGTGTATATACATAATCTTAATGAATATGTAAAAAAAAAAAAAAACCTTATGAATAAGGAAACACATTATCTCTATTTTAAACTAAGGAAACTGAGGCAAGTAGGATTAACTGATTGGTGAGAATACATGGTTAGTAAGTTTCAGAGTCAGTACTTAAACGAAGGTACTGTAAGAACCACAGGCATAACACATCTAGTCCTCAAAAGCTTCTCTCTTTCCCCTGTGTGCCGAGGAAATAACAGGGTCCAGGGTCAGGGAAAATACACACACACACACACACACACACACACACACACACACAAACATACACATTTAAAATAAGGAGTATTAAAATCCCAGTGTACTAATTTGTCTTAGAACAACATAAGAGAATAAACTAGAATGATGATGCAATGGAGTAAATTCAACATCCCCATCTTCTCATGGTTCACAGGATTCTTATTAATAAACACGTTCTACTCTTCAGTGGTATCCCCTTGCGGCATACCTCTTCAGGGGAAAGGCTAAGGGAGTAAACCCCGACAGAAAATCCGGAGCCGGAGTCCCTAAGGCGGTTTGACGTTGTAGTCAACACCGGCAACTCCTGCGGCGCACCTGAAGCCAAGCTGTATTGACTCCGTCTTTCCCTTGGACCCTTCAGCTGCGAAGAGAGGGGGGGTCTGCTGCATGGGCAACAGCAGACCCTCCATATCACCCTGCCCAGGCTCTGTAGCTTCAGCTTCACTGGAGAGGACACTCCAGCGTCATCGCAAGATGTCGATTCAACACAGGAGGAGATAGATACCGTGTCACTCCCGAGTCGGACTGCACAGCCATTCTCGGCGGTGCAGATAGACTCTTAAGAAGCTACACCATCGTCTCTCGAGACGGACGGCTGCCGACGACGACGACTCTTCAGTGATAACAGTTTCTGGTTAACATCCATGTGCACATGCACAGCTGCCCAGTCTCTCCTAGGAAACCATGAAGAGGAGGGAACGGAAAAGGAGAAATACAAAACCATGTCCCCGGGAAGAGGTAGCCAAAATGAACAGACATAGTCCTCAAAAGAAACCTTGGATAGACCTTCACAGTCTCCAGACATAGGCCAATGGCTCAGCCCCACAAAACCAAAGGGTCATAGTCTGCCCTGAGACTCTACTGTTATTCTCACTTAGACATTTACAGCCAGTATCGTGGCCCCCACTCCCAAACAGAAGAGGTCCATGTGGGACATGGATCTGTTCAACCCTCAGGTGTGTTTGGAGTGGTAGAACCTGGAAGCCCATGCTTTTATAGGACCACCTTCTCAGATCCCCCACAAGGATTCAACACCAAGATGATAGAGATCAGTACTGAAAATATTAGTGGCTCATTATTTATCCCATAACAACCTTACAGTGTCGTCGTCGTCGGCAGCCGTCCGTCTCGAGAGACGATGGTGTAGCTTCTTAAGAGTCTATCTGCACCGCCGAGAATGGCTGTGCAGTCCGACTCGGGAGTGACGCGGTATCTGTCTCCTCCCGTGTTGAATCGACATCTTGCGATGACGCTGGAGTGTCCTCTCCAGTGAAGCTGAAGCTACAGAGCCTGGGCAGGGTGATATGGAGGGTCTGCTGTTGCCCATGCAGCAGACCCCCCTCTCTTCGCAGCTGAAGGGTCCAAGGGAAAGACGGAGTCAATACAGCTTGGCTTCAGGTGCGCCGCAGGAGTTGCCGGTGTTGACTACAACGTCGAACCGCCTTAGGGACTCCGGCTCCGGATTTTCTGTCGGGGTTTACTCCCTTAGCCTTTCCCCTGAAGAGGTATGCCGCAAGGCAGCGGAGGTTTTTTGGAGTCAGAGTTAGATATTGTTATTATTACCATGCCTCAGAAGAAAAAGTCGAAGCTCAAAAACAGTGAAAGAACTTGCCTGTGACATTGCTAAGTAACTCGTCGGGTAGGGTTCAGACAGAGGCAATAGGTGTCAGAGCTCACCACGCTGTCCTGCAAACCCCTTCTTTTAACGTTCCCTCAATTTCAGAGGCTCATGAGCAGAGACAAAGGAATTCTTTCACATATTAAAAGTGTTCATACATCTTTCCCAGGCCCCACCCCCACCCATTTATTCCCTATTTCCCCTACTCTCTCCTCACCACACACACACACACACACACACACACACACACACACGACACAAATCTTATCTGTTGTTTAAAACACAGAGCTGTGCCTGTCCCGGGCACTCCTGTGTAAATGCAGCAAGATTCCTGATGCAGAGGCCCGCAATTCCTAGTAAAAGTCTGATAACAGTCTCTTAGGTGAGAGAGCAAACATATTAGCTTTACAGGAGGATGTCCTCATTGACTTAAAAATACAGACCAAAGAAAATAGTGCAACTGGCACAAAATAACAAATAAAATAACCCTAATTCCAGGCTGCATAACCACCTTAACAGAAAGGGCACATTCACCACTGAATTTGTTAACCACGACAACAAAATCACAGAGCCAACTGAACATTTTTACCTGCTCTCCCACCTACAACTTCCAGCCACCTTTGCCCACTTTACCCCTCTTTCCTTTGAATCACCACCATCAAAGATTACAATCATCTTTTCTGACTCTTGCAGGGCATGTGGCAAATGAGTTCATAAACAGCAACTCATTTATGAACTGAATCACCAATACAACCTGGAAAAGTATTTCTCCCATTTCCCAAATTAGGAAGCAGATCTTCTGGGAGGTTACCCAGCCAGCATAGCGGGAACCTGATCTGAGGCTAAAGCCTGTGCTGCCTCGTGTCCCACTAACCTCAGGCCTTCTGAGGACCAACACACACCCTACCTCTTCTGTCCTAGCCACCTGGTCCTATGCTCTTCTGCACCGTCACCAAATCGGTGACATCCCAGAACTTAAAATAATCCTCAAATGCTCATACAACTAAAGGCACGTGCATGCTTAGCCTACCAGGCCTTCCTGATACAACCACAGAAAGAATCAAATTAGCATCTGCCGTCTCAAATCAATTAAAAGCAGAGAGGATTAAAAAAAATATTTGTATGGCCGAAAAAAGTGAAGAGACAGAGGCAGAGAAAATGAAAACAAAAAAACACAAAACCGACTCTCAACGATATGCACAATGGAGTAATAGTGGTTCTCTGAGAGATGATTGGGGATGCCGTAGGGCATACGTTCTGAATTCTCTATGATCACCATGTATTACATTGTGTGACATAGGGAAAAATGATTTCTCAAATGTTAAGCAATGAACCCACCAAAATGTGGAGTCTCTTAAGGAATAAAGGAAAGAGACAGCAGCCACTGGGGACTTGTTTGGCCCAGTCCCGTGTGCAGAAGGTGCCCCACCCATCACAGAGCTCAGGGCAGAAACCGAGTCAATGGCTCTGTCTTTCCACCAGGAACTATGACTTCTGGGAAACAACCACCCTCCCTAAGGGCTGCCAACCCTTTGCCCACCGAAACACGCTGGACTTGTACCAACAGAGAATGCCTAGCCTCTCACACAAGTTTCACAGGTGGTTTGGATTTGGGCAGAGAGGGTGCTGATTATTCTGCACGCCAAGCTAATTATTTTGACCTAAGGCTTTGAGATTCTCTCTGGTGTCAAATCTCTGACTCAAAAGCATCTCAAAGGTCATCACACAGTCTTTAAAAGCAAAATCTGCGACGGAACAGAGAACATACTCAAACTTTTCATAACTCTTCAGTAATGTCACTAAAGGTGAGAGAGGAAAGTCAGGTCAGCAACAGGAAAGGTTTCTAGGCACAATACACGGAGCTTGCAGACCCAAATCAAACAACCTTTTTGTTCCTTCACTGGGGCAAGCGTACTGGTATATTTTCCTCAACACAGAGACAGGACGCTGGAAACAGAAAAGGCGTTTGAATGTGAGTGCTGTTTTCACATGAGGAAATCCGACCTACCACAAACCCACTCATGAAAAGGGAGAAAAACGGAGTCAGAAAGTGAAATGATTTCAAGTGTTATGTTAACTGAATATCAAAATAATAAACATCCAAAGCAAACAGGCCAGTGGGAGCAGGTAATAAATCAAAATACTTGTGGGAATCAGACCTCATTAGATTGGAAAAAAGGAACACTGTTGCACAAACTGGTTATTAGCACCAGGTTCTCCCTCCCTCCCTCATTTTTTTTTTTTTTCCTCTTAAAAAAATGGGACAAAGCCCAAATCTTTCAATACGGAAGTTCTTTCCTTATTGTGCATGTCTCAGCAGGTCGCCATCAGCTGTTATTTGTTATGAAGGATCTGTGTCAACATTAAGGCGAGGAGACTGACTCCTGCATCAGAACGGGAAGAGGAGGGCTGTGATCACTTTCAACTGCCTTTCTGTTCAGCGTTAGGCAGTAGAGAGATGGCAGTTACCATTCTCTAACGCGAAACACTTGAGCACAGTTGGAAGCAAATTCTAGATTGGAGCAACACACACCAACGGATGGGCTGACGAACATAGGGATGGGTGAATACCTGTGCCCAGCATGCCACTAGAGGTGGCTCTGTCACATAGCAGAACCCTAGTTGGGGGGTACTGGGGACAGGGGTAAGGGGGGGGAGGGATCCTGGACTCCTGACATCCTTCTCAAGAACAGAGCGACCACTAGCAAACATTGCTAGGTGAGCAATCCTTAAATCTGTGGAGTGAGGGCTCGGTGAGTATGATTTGGGCATGAAGGACAGCGGGAATTCTGTTCTCCAGCTCCACTGGGTGTAGGTAGCCACAGCCAGGAAGGGAAGGAGGACAGCAGGATAGTGCCATCTGCAAGGAGACACTTCTCTTTGTTGCCCCAAAGCAGCACATTCAACACTCAGCCCCAGCTCCACTACTCCCTCATGTTGACAAAGGTGATTCTTTGAGCACCCACCCACGCCCACGTTCCCTGGAAGTCCTTCAAACACCAGCTCTGTAAGTGGCCGAAGACAGAAATGACACCTCAAAAACCTAGGAATGAATGTATAAAGGCTAATTTAGAGACACACAACCAGCCCCATGTATCCAGCAACAATCAAGTCAAGAAACTGATGTTAACTGGATTTACTGCATTGAACACTTTGCAATACATATAAATATCAAATCATTATGTTGTACATCTAATACTAATGTAATGTTATGTCAATTATATCTCATTAAATTTTTTTTTTTTAAGTTAGGGTACACTGCTTCAGTTGCTTCAAATATGTTCCAAGACCGCTCAGGAAAATCAAGTCAAGTCAAGCAAGAATTATTACTAAAAAAGTCCAACAAGGGCTTCTAACCATGCTTAGCACTGAAGCTAGAAAATTCAACAAGTAATGTTAAACTTTCTCTCTGAGATAAGCTTATAACAGCACAATCTAGTTAGAAAATGTTTATACTCGGCATTTTTTACTCTAGTATAGATTAATAGATTAACCATTCCGATGCCTCTGAAGTGCTGATCATTTCTTACATTCTTCAGAGCATTAGACCTGTTTCTGCTTGCAAAAGCCATGTGTACTTTCTGAGCTTAAGGAGCTAGTATGCCTGGAACTCAAAACCCACTTTCAAAGAACTTCTGTGCTGTATAATTTTAACAAAATTCCTGGCAATCCTTGGGCAAGAATTTCAGAGTAGTCATAAATGGCTTAAGTAAAACAAAAGATATTCTAATTCCAGACTGAACCATGATATAAAGAAAAGATATGCAAATACATTTCCTATGCAAAAAGGCACACTTGCCTTCTAACTCCTGACTTATTCTGGATGACATCCTTTTTATTCACTGATGTACAAAAAGAAAAGCAATATCAGTGGCATAACAGTTTTATCTATCTAACTGTAGCATACCTATATCTGGTCCAAGCAATACCTATGTATCTAGATATAGCCAAAATTATTTTATCTAGCTGTCAGTTTTATTTTTATTTTTATTTTTTACATTACAGCCATTGAAACCCAAACAGAATCTTGTATTTGTGAGAAACCCACAGCTTGGTTTTTCTCTAGGGGAAGCAGAGGCTTTGAAGACAAGTGTTTGCTGAATTAGTGAGGAGATACCATGTGCAGAATTTCCCAATGAAAATGTGTCACCAGCTGCATTATTGATTTTTTTCCTTTATGAAGGGAGTTGCCAGGGCTCTTCCCAAAGGCTCAACTAAGACAAACCAAACACATTAGGATGTTTGTAAGGGCAATTTCATACATGGGATCAACTCTCACAGAGATATTTAAATGTATTCTATTAAAAGTTGAGAAAAACTGATCAGTTAAGATGTAACAATATCTGATTGTCGGCTGCTTTGATATGCTAAGTAGTTACATAAATCAACCAAAGTCCTGATCATTTATTAGAAAGGCCGTTTATTAACTTCCAGCTCCTGCTCAAGGAGACAGCATTTCTGAGCGATTTTACAAGCTTCCAGAAGACCAGAGAGAAAGTCAAAGCTGTCCTGTCAGTTGCCTATCGCATTTCACATGAGCCACACAAATGGCCTTGGCACGTAAACTAGGAGAAAGTTGCATTTCACATGTACATGCATCCTAATCAAGCCACTACATACCCTGTCAGGTCAGTTCTACCTCTCCAAACACTGTTCAAAATATTACAACAAACCCTAAGTCTGGTCTATCTACTTTTGATTTGGTTTCTTTATATCTCTTAGCGACCCTTGGCTAATCCTTGAAAGAGGTAATGGAGGAAGTGGTAGTGACCACTCTCTCTGCTCCAACCGGTATCAATGCAGGATACAAAGTGCTCATGACTCAGGGGGTTGAAGGCTCTGAGGGAGAAGGAAAGCTGAAGTGTATGTCCCTGAAGAAAAAATGCTGAAATCCTGGTCTAGAGCCATGTTTGACTCCTGAAGTCAACACAGCTTCTGACACACAGATTAAAACACACTGAACAAGTTCCAGTTTCTGGAATTTCAAAAAGTATCTGACAATGATGGTACCTGGGATCGTGACTCTTCTAAAGAAATCAGTATGATTCCCGGCACTCTGAGATTTACTTTTGTGATTACTCTATGTCTGTGAGGTAGGACTGGGGTTGTAAAGACTGGATTGATAATCTGTCCCTTATGAAGATCAGAACAGCCTCTTCTTTCTCTTTTCTTTTCTTTCTTTCTTTCTTTCTTTCTTTCTTTCTTTCTTTCTTTCTTTCTTTCTTTCTTTCTTTCTTTCTTTCTTTCTTTCTTTCTTTTCTTCCTTTCTTCCTTCCTTTCTCTCCCTCTCTCTCTCTCCCCCTTCCTTTTTTTGTGTGGGGGAGGTACTCCTGCTATTTATTTACTTATTTATTTATTTATTTATTTATTTATATTTTTTAAGTACCTTATATTGATTATGTTGTTACAGTAGTCCCAATTTTCCCCCTTTGCCCCCTTCTGCTCAGTAGCTCCCTTCCCTCCTGCAATTTCCCCCTCCCTTAGTTCATGTCCATTGGTCATGCATAGAAGTTCTTCAACTTCTCCATTTCCTATACTATTCTTAATATCCCCCTGTCTATTTTGTACCTACCAATTATGATTCTTGATCCCTGCACCTTTTCCCCCATTACCCCCCTTCCCCCCCTCCACTGACAACCTTCCATATCTATGGTTCTGTTTCCATTCCAGTTGTTTGCTTTTGTTTTTTTAAAGATTCATTTGTTGATAGTTATGAGTTTGCTTTCATTTTACTGCTCATAGTATTGATCTTCTTTTTCTTAAATCCCTTTAACGTTTCATAAAATAAGGGCTTGGTGATGATGAACTCCTTTAGCTTTACCTTGTCTGAGAATAATTTTATCTGAGCTTCCATTCTAAGTGATAGCTTTGCTGGATAGAGTAATCTTGGTTGTAGGCCCTTGTGTTTCATCACTTTGAATACTTCTTGCCAGTCCCTTCTTGCCTGCAAAGTTTCTTTTGAAAAATCAGCTAACAGTCTTATGGGAACCCCTTTGTAGGTAACTCTTTGCTGTTCTCTTGCTGCTTTTAAGATTATCTCTTTATCTTTAACCTTTGGCGTTTTAATTATGATGTGTCTTGGTGTGGTCCTCTTTGAGTCTAGCCTGTTTGGGACTCTGTGCTTCCTGAACTTGTATGTCTATTTCCTTCACCAAATTAGGGAAGTTTTCCTTCATTATTTTTTCACATAAGTTTTCGATTTCTTGCTCTTCCTCTTCTCCTTCTGGCACCCCATGATTTGGATGTTGGTGTGTTCAAAGTTGTCCCAGAGGTTCCTAAGCCTCTCCTCATTTTTTTCCAATTCTTCTTTCTTAATTCTGTACTGGTTGACTGTTTTTTTTCTTCCTTATGTTCCAAATCATTGATTTGAACCCTGGCTTCCTTCCCTTCACCATTGGTTTCATGTGGATTTTATCACCAGTGTTTTAAACTCTGCATCTGTTAGGTTGGCCATCTTCTTGCTGCTTATTTCTCCCACTGAAACCTTGATCTGCTCCCTCTTTTGGGCCATACTTGTCTGTCTCCTCAACTTTACAGCCTCCTGTGTTTGCTTCTGTGTCTTACGTAGAGCTGTTGCACCTGTTACATTGTAAGGGGTGGAACCTTAGGTATTCATCAGTGCGGGGTGACCTGTTTCTTCACATTGTGATGCTGTATGTGGGGGAAGGGCCTGAGAGGGAACAATGTCATTGCTCAGCACTTGACCCTTTTCCCATTACTTCACCTGCTTCTGTATGGGGCTTGTGCCACTCTAGCTGTTGCCCTGGTGATGGTTCCCGCAGTGGGTGGGTTTGCAGATGTTCTAGGACTGGGGGGCCTCTAAACGGACTCTCATGAAAGATGCGCAGTTTCTTCTGCCACCTCAGCCCCCACTGGATTTCACAGCCAGAAGCAATGTAGCTTTACTTTTCTGAACTGGAACTATGAGCTGCACAGTCTGACCTGGGACTGGGATTGCTCCCCAGGTGTCCTTCCCAGCTTTTCTAATGTGTGACTGCTCTTTCTGAAGACCGGCCACAGCCACATCCTTGCTGACACAGCTTCAACACCTCGTCCTCTCCACCCTTCTTACCTGTCTGGATGAGTATTACTTCTTTATATCTTTGTTTGTTAGACTTCCATGTAGTTTGATTTTCTGGTAGTTCTGGTTATTTTTTGTTTTGAGGTAGATGTAATCCTTCTTATGGTTGTGGAAGGATGCAAAACATGTCTCCCTAAACCTCCATCTTGGCTGGAAGTCCCAGAACAGCCTTTTCTACAGACCTATTTCACAATAACTTCCAACTTCGTCAACTTGAAGCCATATTTTGAGAGAAGTAGGGGCAAGACTCTCTTGAAATGGCCTTCTTCACAGGTCTGGCTGCAGTGGGCAGGGTCATGTGAATTTCCCTACCCTTTAGAAGGAAGAGAACAAACAACGTCCAGGCTGTCTTTGATTATTCCTGGAACACAAAATCAATTTGTGGCTCCTTCTAACAATCTCAATAGTTGATATTTTTTTAATTGGTCCTTCTTTGTTCTACTAAGTCTGTCACATTTAGTTGATAGTTTTATTTTTGTACCCAAACTGAATAGCCTTTTACTTCTGTGTAGCTGTATTTCAAGTATTTCTCTTCCCAAAACACAATTTCAGTAGAAAAGAGATAAATTACTCACAGCTTTTCAGTAGACAGAATTGCTCTTCACTTGATTATCTGCATGATCTAATTTTTTACAGAGCAGTAAACTAGTCACAGCGTCCAACTAAAGCAATGTGATATTAGCTAAATTCTGTCCATCTGGGATAGACCTCATTGGCCCACATGGACACAGACACTGTGCTTTCCAGATCCACAGGACTTTCTGGTCAAACCAGGTTAAAAAGTAACAAGCAGCACTATTTTTTCCCTTTGATCTTATATGCAGCAAGGGGACCAGTTCTGTGTCAACCAGAGTCAGTCTTAGTGTTATGGGCAGCAGGCAATTCTCGTGTGGTGTCCAAATGCTTAAGTTAACCAGAACCATCTCGAGGCTTGTCAAAAATTCAGATCACAAACTCAAAACTCAAATACTTGGGATGTGACCTTGAAGACTGTATGTGTATCCAGCTCCCCAAAGGATTCTAATATAGAAAGCTCATTACTTGGAACCTTTTGGTTCAGCATCGCAGAGAAAAGTCTAGAAGGCAATCATCTTCCACCAACTTATGTGATGCCATTCTTACACATTAAAAACAAACAAAACATTGTGCTGAACTTCTAGAACAGTTCCAAATTCCAAATATAAATAAACACCATATCACTTATTTACTATTCTAAATCATCCATCAATAAAGCATCAATCATGACAAATCCAGGGAACTAGTTTTTTGTTGTTGTTGTTGTTGTTTTCTTTGTTATTTTCTCCTTTGTTTAAATAAATCTAGTCATCCTTTAAATAGAACCCTCAAGTCAACTTCACTCTGAGGCTTTCCTTATCTTTCTCCTTCATGCCTAAAGTGACAGAACAAAGATTTGAGTAAACAATACAAACCTTCATATCAATGAAACATTCCCTTTGGTTGAATGACATACCTAGAATTGTCCAAGATCAAAGGCTGTCAAGGGCCAGAAAGTAAGCAGGCAATCAGTGACTATCTGAGGAATCAGTCACCAAGATACCAACTCTCCTCTGCCCTTCAAAGTCCTCCAAACATCCAGTCTCCTCAGCCCCAGGGCAAGACAGCTAACTCCCTGTTCCTGGCTCAGAAAGTGTTCTTTCTTATCCTGCCACCTTTATTTATCTACACTTTATCTAGTTTCTCTTCTCCTTAGAAGCTTTTCCAGATAACTCCAGTCAAACATAGACTTCTTTTTTTTACCTGATCTACAGGTAAGTAGTACTTATCATCATCCTATCACACATTTTAACACTTATGAGCTAAAAAGCATCCTGTAGGTAACCAACTCCAGCTAATTCTTTTCTTGATGAGGAGATCTATGAAAGAAAGCTAAGGAACTTATCCCTAATCAGATCGTTGGATACCTTTCAAAATAGAGGTTAGAAGTTCAGTATTACCACCCTGTAGCCTTCCTTCTGTAGGCCTTTGGGGAGCTTGGGCTTTAGATGACAAATTATTTTTTTCATCTGTGTACTAGTGTTTACTCTTTCAAGGAGGGCTGCCCTTCAGATTACTTGCCTTGGGATGTTCTGCAGTAGACTCTTGTATTTTTAAGAGATATTTTCCCAATTCTCCATTAATTCCCAAACCAGAAAATTCTTCTCTAGGGTACAATTTTGCCAACTCCCTTATCTTTGAAAAGGGGTTATAATATCCCTAGTTAAGAATTATTGAGAGCAAAATGTGAGAACATATATCAAATAAGAAAAACAAAGGTGCACTGGAAGGAAGCACAGAAGCTTGGTGATGGGTGTTAGGCTTTTCAGGTTGAATCCAGACTCCTCATTTACTAGCTGTGTGACTTCAGGCAAATTGCTTCACTTCTCTGGGACTTAGTTCCCTCATCTATGAAAATGGGATAGTGATAGTCACTATTTCACCAAGTTACTGTGATGGTACAATGAAATACCGAAAGTAAAGTGCTTGGCACAGAGCCAAATTGTCACCAAATACATGGATGGTGACCTTCACATAAATGATTTAAATGAATGCCAGAAAGAAAACTAAATAAATAAGCCACAACATCACAGGGGTCTTTGAATATATTTGTGAACCGCTGTGACTATTCATTCACGCATGCATTCATTCACGCATGCATTCATTTCAATAGCAACTAAGGGTCAGGCTCAGTTAGAGGCTCTGAGGATTTGGCAGAGAACAAAGCAGGCCCACCTTCATATGGAGGTTGACAGCTGAATCCAAGAGTGTTGGAGACCTACCATGTCCTTATTCCCAAATGTCACCAATGCCCCAAATAGTTCTTTTGAAGCTGCTTTCAAAGCAAGTTAAACGTTACTCATGAAAAGAGTCTCTTGCTTTACAGTATCTCATTGTTCTTGACTAAAACAATATTTCATGGGATGATTGATCTTACTTATCTACAGCCTTGTCTATGATTTATTTGACTTCCAAAAATTAAATCCACCTTAATAGATAAAATTGTCCAAAACTAAACAGAGTTGAAAAGAAACTGTCATACATTTTGAAGAAGCCAGTTCCCCAAAGTTTCTCTATTATAGTAATCCTATAAAACAATCAAAGTGCTTACTTTCAAGGGTCATTTGCATGGAAGTCTCTGTAATTGTTCTTTGAAAGAAATCATGTTGCATTTTAGGTTCACACAGACTTTTGTGTAAGTACTTACTGCTCAGTAAAACCGAGGGCTAGGCATGTAGCAAGCTCAAGATGAGTAATTTATTGAATTGAACTAAAAGCCTAAAACATACTGGACTGAAGTAGACACAGACATGTGAGTAGTGTGATAAGTCTTCTAATCTAAGACACAAATGAAAATGTCTTGAGGGATACAGGTCTACCTGTAATTTATTTCGACATTATTCTTGTGTGTAATATTATTTTTGGCATGTTCATGTATTGTCAAAGAATTCCAATCTAGTGACATGACAAAAGCTGTATTTCATTATGGAATGTAGAAAGTGTGAGAATCAATTGAATTATATATCAATGACATGCAATAAGAATAACTAATATATTCTGTGTAATGTCACTTTTCTAGACTGATTAGCAGCCTAGAGCTATTAGATTAATTAACAGAGTTTTATTCTTACTATTATCATCAGCTGGTTTTGCTGAAGGGAGATAAGGACTTAAAGTTATTTTTATTTCCCCTAAAAGAAAGAGTGATTTGCCAAAATCCACGTAATTCAGATGATTAACTTCTTCTCTTGGCACTTGACGAAACCCAAGAGTTTCTGCTGGCAAATAAAATAAGTGCTAAAAGTTGAAGTCATTTTCTGATCTAGTAAATAAGCCCACAGAAAAATTCAGCCTCAATTACACTCTTTAAATTTATGACATATGCAGTATTATAAAAGATGGTGACGAATACTGGTTTCTTACTGACAATACATGATACAGTCGGAGTGTGCCTCAAAAATCAATGGAGCTCTTACCAATATATAAAGCCATACTGACATTTTCCTCTTTCAGTCTGTTTATTCAGTCATTTCTATGATCATATATGGAGTGCCAGGACAAAATAAAACTATGTCCTATATTGTTTCAGGCACTGTAAAGGATACAGACATAAATAGAATATAGACTTATCTCTGGAAAAGCTTAGCTTCTGGAACTAATCTGTCATATACAATGGCATAGGTTGTTCATTGAACAAGGGTATTTAGCTAAAGGGGGAAGTGGAGTCTAAAGTACAGCTTAACCTGCTCTCACCAAGCTCAAGGTCCTGACACAGGGCTGCAGCCCAGTATTAATAGTAGCAACAGGAGTAAGAGCTAATATTTTTTACTGAGTAAGTTAATATTTTCCGAGTGATCACTATATTCCAACCATGGTTCATTTATAAGTATATACATGTTTAATCCACACAACAGCCTGATGGACTTATTATTATCATCTACATTTTATATACAAATAAACAAAGCACAGAGAAATTAATTGACTTGGCTGAAGTCAAACTGTTAACAAGTTGTGAGGAGTATATACTCCCTAATTAATAATCTAAAAGTAAGAATATGTTAATAGAAAGTTTAAGTGACTGTGGGGAGTACTATCAAAATACTTGTGAAAATTCCAAGGGAGGAGAAAATATGACTTGAGCAGGGCCTTGAAGAATGTGTACAGTTGTGACGGGCAGGAAGGCTTGTGGGGCAGGTGAACCTGTGCATCCAAGCCCAGCCGCTGGATGCTTGGAGCAGTGAAGGGGGCATTGCAGAAAGAAAGAACCTGGGCCACCTCTCCCAGCAGGGCCATCTGGGAGAGCAGGGATTGGTTTCAGAGCAGGAGTGCCACATGATTGATGCTCAAGTTCATGAAGATGTATAATCCCAGCCTATATATATGGGTGGGCATAAGTAAATTGACGGTTATTTGCATGGGAAAAAAATACAATAATTAATAGATCATAATACAAAAAGAAACTCCTGTGTGTCACATGCTTACAACAATAAACCTACTTTTGCCCTGCCCTGTACAGAGCCTATCCTAATGATGTAATCCAACCTACGCAATGAAGGCTAAGTAGGTTTTGAGGAGGGCTGCAGATAGAGGAGGGCATCTGTCATTATGCCCAAATACTACTTCATTTACTAACACTCTATTTTTACAAGACAATTTTCTTAATTAGTTCAATAAATTTCTCCATTCAAAGTAAAATATCCAGCTGCTGCTCTTGTGATTACTCAAGTCTCCACGTGCAAAACAAAACAAGTACACACACAACTAGAAAGGCACTGCAGGCAGTGGACCAAGTCATCTTCCTCAGTTGTCCTGACATCACACAGAAGTAAACAGGATCAGTTTTAATAATTTGACAAATGTCATTTAAGTCACCAAACAGACCATTTTTGATCAACTTACTATTTTTCCTCTTTTGGTATTGATATGATCTCTATTAAGTGGGATTTTACATTTGATGGGCACACCATAAAGTGTTCTGTATCCAACAAATATTGTCTCAGTAGAGGGCTGGGGAACTAGGGAGAGAGTTTCTATTGAATTTGTGAGTAGGAAGGGGCCATTACTGTTGAATTATAATAACCTGAAAATTATAAGGGGCCAGAGCAGTTATTCCAGTCTTTCTTTCCAGTGAGGGATATTGCTGAAGCTTCTTTTACTAAAAACTCCATCTAGTTTCTGATTAAAAACTTTTCAAGGCACAGAGCTTACTGCTTATCTTGGATGGATGGGTGGCCAGGCCTGTGGGAACCTCGCTGACTTAGAAAATAGAGGGACATGGGAAATAACTGGAATCTGGAGGACTGATGTAGAGCCAAATTAGTATCCAAAATGTTGTGGACATAATCAATAAAACATAACAAAAAAGTGAAAAAAAAATGTGGAGAACAAGGTCTCGATTTAGGACATCAGACTCTGTGGGCTTCCAGCTGGAGGGCAGAGAACAGAGCAGCTAGGTGGTCCTAAGAAAGTACCTCACTAGAAGTCAGTTAAGCAACCCACATTCAAGTTCCTGCTGATTCAGAGCAAATTCCACAGGGTTGAGAAATAGTGTGCAGTAGCTATGGGATGGGAAGGGCAAGTTCATTCACAGAGGATGTCGGCGTTACAGCCAAAGGTGCTGGTCTCAATAAGAACTGGAATGTGGAGCTGGAAGAGACAGAAGCAGCTGTAGTGTCTGGGCCAATAACGCGTGTGGGAAGCTGTAATACCACAGGCGTGTAGGTGCCAATGCTCTTCCCAAGCAGAGCAGGAATGCAGTCTACAACAGCAAAACCAACCCTTACCTAGCAAGAAGCTGATTCTGCCTTCCTCACCACGCAAGCAAGCAGAGGAGAACTATTTTGTACTTAGGCATGTAGATCAAGAAGCCAGCGAACAGGTGCCGCAAAGGGCTTCAGGTTCACTTTGTGTGTAAACGTGTTTCTTTCTCTGCATTTTCCCAATGGTCTACAATGAACGGAATTACTTTTATGAATAAAGTGTTAATTCACTTAATAAGAGAAATTTTTTTGAAAAGAATATGGTCTTATTTTCCGTACTGCTGAGAGTGGCAGAAAGACGGAAGAATGTTTTCAGTTCACAGAAAACACATGCATGATTTCACTGTCCTTGGAGACGCTACCCTATTTCCCAAAGACAAGGTCTTCCGGCTTAGAGTCAGGGTATGCAGGATTCTTCTACTGAGAAAGAAGGGGGCAAAAAGAGTAAAGGAAGGTGGGAAAGAAGGGATACTGCATTTTTCCCAATACTGTCTATGCAACTGGGAAAATAATTCACAAGATGTTTAATTTGTTTTAAAAAGGTGGGAAAGTGAACAAACAAACTGGATCATTAATAATTCCATGATGAATAAGTGGTTCTGGGAGATAAAGCTAGTATAGGCACTTGGGTAACCTAGTTTAAAGGTGTTTGAGCTCTGGAGTGTAAGAAGATGAATTTCAAGGTCACAGAAACAATTGATGACACAGCAATCAACGCATTTAATTCATAAAGGAGAATTAGCCAACCCTACAGGGATCTGATCTCCTGGTTTTTGTGTGTGTGAACAGTTTAAAGTTCACACATAGTCTGTGAAGTCATTTTCCCTTCCAGTTGGTGAAACCCTGAGGCATTCTGCAAAACTGTAAGACAACAGTGTCTAAGCAATTATACAAAAACAACCAGCCTCATCACACTCACTTCAACAATGTCTTTTTGAAAGACAGCAGTTCTTGAGGTTTTAAGAGCAATGATGCTCCTTAGATACAGGGAGGGAAAACTTCCAGTAGATTTAGAAGAAATAATTTACATCAGGCGGCTGAACTAAATAACCTTTTATACTAAAGGCTATCCTTTATATTATAGGGTAGCTGTCCACAGCTGTCACAGGCAGACAGAGAATTCTACATTTGTTTAAAACAAGCATAAAAATTAATTGATTTTTAGAATGAAAGTAAAGCCTTTGTTTGCAAAATCCTTAAAAGAAGTTTTCTCACAGGCAAGGGCTAATGAGGAAAACTACCTCCACTTTGGAGTTCACTCCACTAATGAGCGTTGCAAGAAAATTAACGTGTAATGTCACCAGACATGTGCTATTCCTCGTTTTTTCAGGCTTAGGTAAGCATGTATCTCAAAACTGAGTATCAAAGCCATTAAAATTGTGTATCTTTCAACCCAACAATTACTTGAAAATAATGAAGGCTACATTTTAAGATTTTGCTGTGAGAATATTCAGGGCACTATCGTTAACAGGACCAAACTGAAAGCAAGCTAAATATCAAACAGAGGATAGCTGAAAAAAATTGCGGTACATTCAAGCAACAGAAAACTCTTGCCATTAAAAATAATGTTACAAAGTTATGTTTCTTGATCTGGAAAGATTTATGATCCTACTGCATGATCAATACTTTAGTGTTTGAGCGTGTGTGTGTGTGTGTGGACATCAGAAAAAGTCTGGAAGTACAGAAACCAAATGATAAGCGTAGCTCTCATTGTGTGGTGATATTATAGATGATTTTGCTTAATTCTTTACTTGCTTATATCAACACTTTTTTTTTTACAAACAACATAATTTTCTTTTTTTTTTTCTTAACCTGATAACTTCATTATTCATTAATTAGTTCCCTTTGAACATGGCTTAAAACCATACTGGGGTTTCCCATGCTGTACTTAGCAGCTATGATGTAGCCTACTGAAACGTTAAACTGCTGAAACATATTAAACTATTTTCTTTAACCAGAGACATAATAAATGTATTAATAAATGTAACATGTATATGAATCATATGAATTATGCTGCAAGATTCAAAAGTAATAGCATCTCCACTTTGCAGAGGAGAAATACAAAGGATTAGTGATGAGAGGGATTAAGTAATTCGTACAAGAGCCACGCTCCTAGAAGAGCCCTGAAGAGCCCTGCTCCAGTACCCAAGCTCTAGGCCACCAAGCAACACTGTCTTCTTGATAAATCTATATGGGCCAACACACTGGAAGACATGAAGACAGAAACTTTCATGTGAAGGCTAGTCTTAATGATCTGCCAAATGTTCACATGTCTTTTGTAAAACAAAGGGAAAAGCATTTTTCTGTGATGGAATGAATTGTGTCCCCCTGAGAATTCTTATGTTGAAAGCCAAATCCCCAATGTGACTATATTTGGAGACAGGGCCTTTATGGAGGTAACTAAGATTAAATGTGGTTATAGGGGTGGGGCCCTAATCCTACAGAACTGGTGTCCTTATAAAGGAGAGGAAGAGACACAAGAAATCTCTCCTATACCACACACATGCAGAGAAAAGGCCATGAGGACACAGTGTTCAGGTAACTGTCTATACTTAAAACACCAACCCTATGGCACCTTAATCTTAGACTTCTGACTTCCCCGACTGTGAGAAAATGAATTTCTTTTTAAGTCACCCAATCTGTGGTATTCTGTTATGGTTGCCCAAGCAGATTAAAATATTTCCCAGAGTATCATATTAAAGCCTCTCAAAACTTACTTTTCTATCAAGTCAAATTCAGAACTGAATATATATATCCTCCTCCTTTTCTAGATCAGCACTCTCATACATTCATATATTCTACATTGAGCAAATATAAACTAAACTAAACCTTCATCTTGCCATGCCAAACCACCACCCCTTCAAAATTACTTCATCCTCTAGAATTTCCTTAAGCTAAGAGTGGATGGGCCAAGCCTAAAACCTAGAACTTACTCAAAATTTTCCCCTATACCCCACAGCCACTGTGTTCACTGGTGCGGTTTGTGCCAAATGCATATTTGCCTCTGCATTAGCTGGACACAGTAGTAGATGCTTAAAAATTATTTACTGTTGAAATTAACTGTTCTTCAATACTGCTAAATTTTCCAAAAGTCTTCCTTCGTATCTCATCACCAACGGAGCTCAGCATCTCCCTCCTGCAGGTCCTCACCTGAGCTTATTTCACTTGTCACATGTTACTAACATTTTTACAGGACTGTCCACTCCCTTAGGCTACAAACTGTTTCCAAAAGGAAGAGTGCATGTCTTTCTAGACATGAAGACCTCAGGATGTGCTGATGTAGACAGAAGAAGGCACAGTATACTCAGGGATTCAAGTTTCACCACACGAGGGGTGAAACTTTACTGAAGCTCTAAGGATGCAATCAAATGCCAAATTGATCTCATTTCTGAAGCCTTAAGTTAGGGAGTAGGCTTGAGTATATGGGATATGGTTCTCAAGGCCAATGTCAAAGGTATGCAGATGCTACTTTGCCTTGGTATCCACTTCTTTTCTAGGCTTCTTCTCCCTCTAGCATGACCAAGAAGGCAAGACTCTAAAATTCCAGACTTCAGACATCAATCTTTATCAAGTTATGTTGAATTTTATTAATTTGAGCCTCGTTTTCCTAATATGTAAAATGAAAAGCATGGACTATAAATAAAAGATGCTTCCAACTTGAATATTATCCAGCTCTAAGAAGAGAGACGTCCCCCACTTCCCAAAGCCTCGGTATGGGATCTGCGCCTTTGCCTCTGTCAACAAGAGAACCCAAACTAGCACACTCTGCCATCAGGCTGAGAAAGAACAAAGAGCCTCCAAGATGTTCCCACTGTTTCCAGGACTATAAAGAAACCTTTTGGAAGAGTAACTACCCAGCTTGGGCAAACACATTATGTTCCTATAGGCAACATTTGTGTATAGAAAACTAGTTTGCAGGTGAAAGTAATTGTCAAGTTAAAATAATGACCTCCTTTATTAGTCCAAGTTGTGCTGCATTCAACAGAAAACCTCATTCTAAATGGTTTAGACTTGAAAAAGAAAGAGGGACTTTTGTGATTAATATAATTCGACAATGCAGAATGTAACTGGTTGTAGGTGCTGAAAGGTGAGCCATTTCCACTGAAGCTACAACGTAGCAACACAACAAAGAAAGGGTAGGATGGATGGATGGGCCCCAAAGGAATGAACATATCCCACCATTTGCAATTGTTTATCCACAGGTCTTTCCCCCTCCTCTCTCATTACGTGAATGAATTGTCTTCTCAATGATTTCTGTGCAATTTCTTTCTGCTCACATTTGCAATTAAATAGTCTAACTGAATCAGTCTAAAAGCTCGTGCATAACATATAGATTATTAAAGTTAACCATTTTTTAGATTGGTTCTCCTCCTAAATCTTTTTGGATTTACTGCACTGATAAAAAAGTTCTCATTTGGTTAGTCTGTCTTCCTGTTGGGATGAGCTAATGCTTTGTCTTCTTTAAACTTGAGTCTGTGTTTGTAACCTCTCTCTATACTCTGATACAGAGTCAAAATAAGAATAATTTGCTCGGTAACACGCTCTGTGACAAGGTCTTCAGCCTTAATAACTAAGAAAGTCACTTTTTGCTCTTGGCAAGGCCATACAAAATAATATAAAGGCCACCCACTGGCAGATGAGTGCTGGAAAAAATCTTGAAGTAAATATAAGGTACTGTTTTACATAATTCTATAATTCAGGCGTTTTAAATATTCTTCTTACTTAGTAAGAATACACAAATCCCATATTGTTAGTTCACTTGGGGAGAGGATTTTTCTTTCTAACAGTTCTTCCCCGGAGAAAGTGCAGGATAGAGTTAGCAGCTGCGGAGGCTGGAGCCAGTCTACCTGGTTTCAAGTCATCTTAAATAGTCTAAATGGCTTGGAGCACCTTCCTGTGCGTCAGCTTTCGCAACTGTAAAATGGGGATAACAGCACCTGCCTTATAAGGCTGTTTTAGGACTAAAGAATTTAGAGCCAAGAGCCCTTGGTTGATACTGATAATTACAGATACTTTCATAAAACATTAATAATTTCTTCCAAAAGACATTTTCCAGGTCCTTTAATTGGTCCCTCTTGGGGAAACATATGAAACCATTTTTGAGATGCTATGTTATACACTGAGATTTAAGAAAAATAAAAATAGATAGGTTGACAGCTGGTATTGTTTGAAGAGCCTCTCCATCTTTTCTATGCTACAAGATCCTAAACTAGATTACCTACCTACATAAAATATAAAATATTTAAAATAGGGTACCAGATACCCATCATAGAGTTGCAAGTAACCTTGCAGTTTTCTAGTCTAAAAGCTTAAAATTAAGATGAGAATCCATTTCTGAGGCATTTGTAAAAATGAGGGGAGGAGTTTTTCTGTCCCGGGGGCTGGAGGATGCCACAGACATTTATTGCCCAGGGACTAGCCTTTCAATGTGCATGCCCACCATGCCCAGGATAGACCCATAATATTTGGTGAGCACTACTCATGAAGTAACGGTCCTGTCCAAAATGACAAGGGTGCTCCTCTGAGAAGCACAGAGCCTCTGATAGCGTACTGCAGGGATGCTGTTAGATGCCCCGGAGTCATTAGCCGGGGCGAACACTGGGTCCAAAGATGTGGGGCTCATTGTCTCAAAAGACACCGTGCTCCATCATGTCTAGCTCAAAATATTAGACAGTTCTTCCTTATCTCGAGGCAATACCTGTCCTCCGGTCTTCATTCTGTCTGCTATGGCTCACAGAATAACTTAAAACGAAAAATAAAACTTGCCAATCCTCAAAGCCAAGAGAAAAAAAAATTTACAAATTAGTATGTCAAAGTTTCAGCTCTAAGGAGCACCAGATGTTTCTATAAATGTGGATCTGTCATTTCATGTTCTCTCTTTCTCTCTCAATAAAAAGAGAGCAAAGTCCTGCAGTTCTGAGGGCCGGATTTCACTCTGCAGTGCAATGCAGCTTTCCCTAATGGGATATTAAATATTTTCTCAACTGGATTCTCATTAACAGCCAGGCTCATGATTAATGGGTACCATGCCTCTGCACTAACTCCAGGTTTAACGATCCCATTACCTTTAACTTATATGCTTAAGATCTACGCAGGTAACGAGAAATCTCAATAACGTAATTATGGATGAGAGCAATGTGACATTTTTGCTTTTTACCTTAAAGTCAGCAGAGGCTGGGAATAGCCCAAATCAAAGTCAAAGAACATGTCTACTACGCTGGGCTGGAAAAGCCATTTGTGTGACTTGGAAAGCAACCGAACAAGGCTTCGCGGCCAGTTTCCTTTCTGTGGTCATAGCACTTCTTGTGAAGTCTAGCAAATACACAGAAAAGTACCCAAATCATAAGTACACAATCCAGACCCAGTTTTAATGGTGAAATCTTTCAAACGTACAGAGAAAAACTAGTTAGCATGCACATTAACTTTCTACAGTGCTAATTAAAAAATGAAAAACTATCATAATTAACTTTACAAATTGACTATAATACTACCACTTGATAAACACCGGAGAAGGGAAAAAGAGAAAGGAATAGAATTTGAAAGAGAGAGAAAGAGAGACTATGTAAACCAATATCACTTGGCTATTTATAAATGTTTTTAAATAAAATAATAAAAACATTACATTTTACTGAGCACTGAATAGGTGCCACTTTCTAGCTGAGACTTATATATATTGTCTTATTTAATCCTAAGTAGGGCTATGGAGTAGGTATCATATTCCCATGTTACAGAGTAGAAAGCCACAGTACTAAGTTAAGTAACTAGTCCAATCACATTGAAAATAAACAACAACAACAAAAACTGACATTAAAATTCAGTTCTTATTCCAAAGCTCTGGCTGTTATTCACTATTTTCAATTAACAACAAGAACTGAAGAGTCTATTTATCAAAACTCACTACCACCTTATATGGTTCCCCACCCACCCACAAATGCAAAGATAGTTTATGGTTTATTATCAGAGAAAAATCCACTAATATATTCAACATTATAAGGGAAACAAGTCAAAAAGTTCACATCCGTTTTAAGAAATCCCGGAACTAATTTAACAAAATTCAAAATTTATTCTACCTAAGAAATGTTTAAAACTTGGTAATATGATAGTAAGAAAATATATCTCATGGCATACTTAAATTATGCCCACTAAAATTGGACAGAAAGTAAAAGTGTTCACAATGTACACTAGTATTTATTACTAGTCTGAAAATTCCAACCAATGTTGTAAGATAGAAATCAGAAATAGGAGCTTTACTTTTTGGAAAGAAGAAAAACAATAATTGCTTGCAGTCAAATGTATTAGTTCTCTAGAGCACCCTGGAGAATTAACTGAAAACCTATTAGCATTCACAAGCCGGTTCAATAAAGGGATTGGATGCAAGATAAACATACAAAAATCAATAGTTTTCCTGTAGATCAGTGATAACTAGCTAGAAGATATAATGGAAAATAATGGAAAAACTCACTAGCTTTGTGTTTTTCAATCATTATCTATAAAAGGCAACAATCCATTTTTGGGAAAGGGGTTCTTTTGACTACATCTATTTCTTAAAGTTGCAATAATAGTTTTGATGTTTATAAGATCAGACATTACTTTTCTTCAATAAATGACTATTTTTCTCTAGGACAAAAAAGAAAAAACCTAATGATGAACTTTTTTAAAAAAGTTTCAGTATAATTTCTAAAATCACAGTGCTATATCAAGTACCCATTTAAAAATTTGTGAATGAGAATCTCCGAATCCGTCATGAAGGTTAGTATAAATTATGTACTTGAATTTGTTTTAGCTGAGCACAGTCGTTATTTTGCCTTGTGGAGGATAACTTCATTGAAGTAAGACCATTTGAGACCCTCAAATGCTATATTTCAAGCCCCTCCTTTTAATGCTTTTTTTTTATTTTTGCAAAAATAATGTTCTATTTTCCATTGATATGAGCTCCCTTCTTAAAATAACAACCCACTTTTATATCATTTGAAGGTAGCCCTGGATTATTGCTAATTTTGAACTCTGGGACACAGAGAGACAGTTCCTAAACAAAACGCTATAAACGGAAACTTGAATGTTCAAACATTGCTTTCACTTGCACATCTTTGCTAGCACCTCAGTTAGGGACTCAATTTTTCCCTTTAGTTAATTAGCACCTTCACATTTTAAGTACTGGAAGCGTTACACTGTTAATTACCTACAAGTCCGCTCTCAAAAATCAGTAGTTGCTTTTTTTTTTTTCTTCCTTATGCATAGGCTTACACAACCCTTAAAAGAAAAAAGAAAAAAGAGAAAAAAACCTATAAAATAATCTTCTCTATGCGCCGGCTAAATGTTACAAAACGGAGTGCTCTACCACCTAAAGGTGGGTTTAGTCCACTGGTGCCCTAGTATTGATCTCTTACTTCTCCCAGCATTTCTTCTAATCCCCTCCCTAATGACATAAACTGCTAGAGCTGTCCTGAAGCTGTCAGTTCCTCTTGCATCCATTTTCAATTGGCCAGTGGGGAAGCAGTCTGGGCACTAGATCAAATTGTCAATGTTCCCCACTCAGCAATTGACAACCCTCTTGAAGTCTCCTGGCACATCTGTCAAGGGCCTCCTAGGGTTCTTCAAAACGCCTCCCCCTTGGAAGAGAGCAAGAAGGGTAGAGGAGCCAGAAAGGTATTGATCTGTTCCTTTAACATGGTAATTCGCCTGGGGGCTGTTTCAGTCATTGCCAAACAGGACACTTGAAAAGGAAACTGTTTTTCAAAGTGGGGAGGTCTTTTTCAAACACTTAAAACAGAAAACAAATGAATCTAAACCTCAAGTTCACAGTGCAATGTGAAGGAGCCTGGCCAAATAGGAACGGGAGAGCTAATAGAGAGAAAAGTGGCTTCAAATTAATTGGTGATAATAAGAAGTCTTAAACTTTGAAATATATTTTAAACTTTTAAAGGCTATGTGTACATCACAATCAATTAGAAAGTAGCCTATTGAGTTACGTTCATCTTGGGAGAAGAAAATTAAGATTGATGTAATTAAACTGATATAAAACATTGATTACATTGATACTGATGAATGCTTGGACATATCCATAAATGATGAAATGGGAAATAAAATTGATTGTTCCTTTAATTACACCTTTAACTGGCAACACACCGTGAAGGCTAGACTAGACGGGGAAGAAAAGGGAAGGGGAAGTAATAGCACCATTATTAAAGTATCTTTGTCTACTGCTTTTGTTATCAGTTTATTATTTCACCAGTGAAACACAGTACAGATAAGACTACAAGACATAATTAACTACGCAAAGATTGCCAAGTATTACCATCTTAAGTATGTAAAATTAATTCATCTAAAGCAATGATTTGCTCATAATTTTCAGGTCACATGTTTCTCGGGATACATTGTTAGTTGTGAATGAAAAGGCCACATGAAAGGGAACACAGCACTGATAATGAAGGATCCCTTGTGGAAAACAGGAGCTGGGAAAGTTGGCGTCTTAAATCAGGAAAGTTCTTAAGGACAAAAGCCCCTGAGAAAAGCATTCCTCACTGAGCTGTGTCTTAACTGATCATGAGGTTGGCCCATATTTACCTGCCATGGTATTATGGGAGGAAATCAGTATTCTGTTAACCTCTGACCCCTGGGATCTGAAGCAGACAAAGGACCAATCTGGAGCCCTGGGAGAAGACAGCCACATGTCAAACAGCAGGGAAGCAATTGTTAGGGAAACATTGGGCTTGGGCACAGCCAGCCTCATTGGGGCAAACTGCTATTCACAGAAAAGAGACGGGAAGAGATAACGCCAGAAAATATGAACAAAATGGCACTTCTTCTGCCTTGCTTCTAAGTTGTTAGCTTTATGGGCCTTCACACTGAACGGTATGAAAAAAATCCAATTTGTTTTGAAGCGCATTAGTCTATCTCACATCCTAATTATTGTTTACATTGCCATTTGCCTTCTATTAAGAATTGAATAATTACCCAGCACTTCATAGTTTTAAAATACAAGCAAACAGGATTATCTGGGTAGTTAAGAAACTGTACCATAGCTTTGTACTGCTGTGGAAAATATCTGCACACATAGGGGAAATGATAATTATCAATCAACTTACTTCAAATGGTATTTTAAGGATTTGGGGCAATTTGGGATCTGTAACTTATTAAGAAGAGGTTAGTAAGATCACCTTTGAGAAGTGTGGGTCTGTTTAAATCCATCTTCAGAAACAAGAGCCAGATAAGCAGCTGAATTTTCTCATCCACTAATGACACCAGAGAATGTACCAAGTACAGAGCCTTCTGCTGTTCTTTAATCCTAATAATCCATCCCAAATGGACTTTGAACAGTATCATCAAACTCTGTCAGCCCATGTGGAGCTAAACCAAAGCTCTTCCACATTTAAATGTTGTCTTAGCTGACCCTGCCTCCACTCAATTACACTCAAAGTCTGCCTGTGCCCATTTCTGCCCTGTGAAATGAGCTTGAACTCGAAACTAATTGAACTTCAAAAACATTTCATGCGAAGTCCTCTCCTCCTAGTTTATAGACTTCATATGATCACGGTCTTCTGAAGACAGTGCTCTTTTCAAGCAGAGTGAGATGTCTGTTGGGTAAGATGTGCGATGTGCTTGAGTTTCCACTCCAGGGCAATAAAGCAAAGCTTAAGGGACATTTGGGAACACTCAGTGGGATGGGAAGACAGGTACAGAATTATAAAAAATACACCTTTTAAAGAAATTTATCTGGGACATAAGCGAAAATAAAGTAAAATCGTTGTAATTCTAGGCCTAAAGACTGATGTATTCATTCATAGATACAGAAACGAGTGGTGAACACACCAATGATGGTGTAGACTCTACACTTTCAATATCTATTTATTGAAGAAATGTGTGGACAAAGAAAAAAGAGGGGGGCCACATATTAAACCTGACAAGCTAGGGAGAAACCACATAGGTCTGAACACAAAAATTTCTAACTAAAAGTGAGCCATGTTGGGTAGTGATGTTCTAGGCCTGTGGCTTCCTTGACAAAGACCGATCTTTTATTTACCTTAAGGGGGCCATTTTATTGTCTTTTTGCATCTAAAATAACATACCTTTGAAATGTCAGAGAAAGCTTCTCCAGACCCTTCAAGGTACACGCACTGTGTCGGACCCCAGAACCACTCATGCTCTCTTGCTCCCCATACCACCTCTAGCTGCTGCAAATGTTAATTATTTGCTACCCTGTACCCACCAATGCAAAAGAAGTATGTGTTTCTCTGTTTTCCCTTATATCCAATCCCAGAGATTACCCAGATTCGCTTTCTCCCTACTCCTCTTTACCAACCACCGATGCTTTTCATGCATTCCCCCTTATAGCTCCTCCTTCGATTCCACTGTATAAAATAGGTTGCAAAACTGCCATTCTCTGGAGCATTTTCTCAATCCCTTGAGATTTTGATTTCCAGCACTTGTCATCAATGTGGCTCAAAAAAAAACTAAAAAATGCTCTACAGGTTGGAAATGTTCTTCGGTCGACAATTCTTTTTCAAAGAATTTGATCTTTTTACTTTACAATGTATTTAAGTCCTTTATCGGGACACACCTCTAAACATTCCTAGCATAATATGAAGAGTGTCCTCTTCTCCTCCCCTGCCCCCCCCACCTCCGAAAACACAGCAAGATTCCAGCTGAAGCTGTCACTAAACAGACAAGCCAAGGGATTCACCTACTACTAGGTTTCCGTCCAAAGGTCAAAATCAAATGAGCAGCGGGAGCCTGGGTTGTTTTGCATGGGGCAAAAGGCTGGGGAGTGACAACCAGCCACATCAGGGTGGTGGGGGGGTGGGGGTAGGGGCTGCACAAAGAGCCCTGTGCAAATAGTCCACTCTCTGCTTCCCGCCCCCAGTCTCTGGAAGCATTCAAATCAAAACCGAATTAATTTGCATGGCCCCTAAATCATTGGGCTCTGCATAAACAGAAGGAGATTTTGGCTGGAGTTTCCAAAGGAAGCTCTCACTGCCTTTGTGAAAGGGAGATGGAGGTACTGTTTTGCATGAGGGTGAATACAGAATATGCAAATGAAGAATCTGCTGCCTGGAAAAGCAACCCTAGGCAGACAGCTGAGGACAAGCATTCACCCAGAAAAGGCTCGGTGTCTCCAAAGCAAATTGTGAGGGGTACCAACATGATTGTTTCCCAGGGAGCCAAAAAAGACCTGAATATTCATAAAATGTCCATTTAGTCATGGGACTATTAACTACCCTGCATATCATGGAACCCAGTGACCTCACCTGCTCTCCTCTGCAGAACAGCTCTGAGGTACCAGCTGTAGGGGGACGCGAGAAAGGCTTTATGCCCTAAGTGGAAAAGATACAGTCTCTCAGGGTCTTAGGGACAGCTGGGCCTTCTTTAATCATTTCTTCTCAAAAGCACAATAAAACTAAAGAGAGAACTGAGCCATGTTACTGGACACAGATAAACAGTTTTGAAAGCCAAGAGCTATAAATTGCTGTCTAATTTTATAGAAACATCTAAAAGGTTGAATAAATAAAACACCATTCTTCTAAGCTACCTAAATCTCTCAGATTCGGAAACAGTTTTGAGAGCTTTCTTATTTCATTTTAATTTTTAAAGTGTCTGCAGCAAGTCTTTAGCGCACTCTATTACCTCCCAGAGAATCTAACAGGCTGATCATGGACCATTGCAGTGGTTCTCAAACTTTTGGGTCTTGGAACCCCTTTACCCTCTTGAAAATATTGAGGAGCCCAAAGTGCTTTTGTTTATGTAAGGTAAAGCTATCGATATGTACCACTGGAAATTAAAACTGAAAAACCTGTAATTATTTATTAATTCATATTAAAATACCAATAATAAACTCATTACATGTGAACACAAATAATATTTTAATGAAAAGTAATTATATTTCCTAGAACAAAGGAAATTAGTAAGAAGAGTGGATTTACTTATTTATGTATTTACTTATTTGCAGATCTCTTTGATCAAGCCTGGCCTAAGAGAGGACAGCTAAAGTCATACATTTGATTTTGTATTCCTCTGATGAGGTATCACACATCAGGTAGCCTCCGGAAAACTCCAGAGGAAAAAGGCAAATAACATCTTAGTTTTGCTAAGAAAGTTTTCACCTTGTAAATCCCATGAAAGGGTCTTGGGGAATGCAGCCGGAACACACTTTGAGAACCGAGGCTACAGCAATAACTTGGGGAACAAAGAATGAATATAGACAAGATTAGGCATCTCATACCTTACCCTACCCTTGCTTATGTGTTACCACTGCTCCTCCAAGACAAAAAAAAAAAAAAAAAAAAAATCTTTATTCTACACCTAAATGAATTGCTTTCCTTGTTGAACAGACACTGACCAAATAGCCCATATTGTTACCACATTTCTATCTAACAACAATAAAAGTAACTATATCAATTTCCACTTCCTAAACCTTTAATGATTCCAGGTACTGTGCTAAAGCATTTGCTCTACGCATTCATGCTCGTGTGTGTGTGTATTATATATAATCATATACTATTGCCATCAATTTGCTAATGTGAACTTGAGATTGGGTGGGGGGTGTTACCACACATCTGGGTAAGCAGGACAACTCGAAGCTGAACTCAAGTCCTAAACTCCAAAGGCAGAGAGTTTAGTCATTTTGAACTAAAATAGGTTAATGTTAAGTCATGCGCTACAAAGATTTCTGAATGTTCGGGCACAGAGATGATTCATACACATGATAAAAATACTTAAGACACAACTGAAGTAAGAATTATAAACAAGGACCTCATTAATATATTAGTCACGTACAAAGATTCTGACATATCATGTTGACTCCATGAAACAATACCCCACCAAATAAATGTTTAATATGAAACAGGCCACAATTCCTTAAGCACTTATTTATTCATTCCTTCAATGAACATTTCATGAGACCCCACTATGTTCCATAATAGTTGCTGGTGTTACTTGTTTGGTTATGCCAGACTGTACTTGTCCACTTATATCTCATGATACAGAAGTTTTACTAAATTTACTTGTCCGAGATAAAGCCAAAACTAACAAAGCAAGGTCAATCACTCAAAATTTTAACATAAACATACATGTATGATTTACAAATTAAATTGTTTGTTTAAAAATATTACCAGAAAAAACTAAGAGAACCTAACTATCTACCAATAATAGAAAATTAAAGTATGATTTATTCTACTATACAATATTAATAATCAATTATGAAGAAAAGTTATATTCTCTAATGTGACAGTCAAACATCAAAAAACAAGATGACAAATATAAGAAAAATTCCATTTGTTATTTTTTAAAAATACATCTACGAAGACATATTTGGGTTACTTGCAAAAATGTAAGGTGTGGTAACTCATAAAAAGTTGGAGTAAGAGTTAAGTATATAGTTCTATGGTAATATTAAATTCATCAATTATATTAAAAAAAACCTTAAGTAGTAAAGTTCAGTGACGTGAAAGTCAAACATATCACGACCACCTCTGTTTCGCACAGTGGTAACTGAAAAGCCATTTAATCAGTCTTTTTCCTAAAGCCTCATGTCTTAGAAAAAAAATTTTTGTCTTAATTTACTTTTGAAAGGTACAAGGAAGCTCTGTTAGACTAAAATAAATCATAAAATCTTAAATACTGTATTCAAAAATCTCTAACTGAGATAATGTCTATGTGATGCTTTGGTGAATCCAAAATTGAGACCATTGCCTCATTCACACTCAAAAAGAAGCCTGCTCACCCGAAGAAGGAGAAATAAAAAAGTAGAACAGAAAAAGGACAACAATTAAACCCTGTTCTTCTCATATATAAAGAATTGCGTCTTTCAATGATCACAGCCATGCTTCAAAGCTGGGATGAAAGCTGCCACAGGATTCAAGCAATTGATTCTTAAAGACACGATTCAAAGGTAGAAGAAAATTTCAGACGTAAAAAGGACATAAAACAGCGTCTTTCTGAACTATATTTTAAATGCCTCCGTTCCAGTACTTCCTTCTCCTAAGGTCCTTAGGAAAACAAAGTGATCATGATATTTTTTTTTAACAACAGCCCTCTCTTTTCAGCGAACAGATTTGAAATATTTCTATTCTACAGACATCAAAGCATTTCTGTCTTGTTCTTTCTTAAAACAGCTTTTAACAAGATATCTGTGCTGATATTAAGGCACCATATATAATGATATATAATGTAGTTCCTAGATATATGTGACCCCAAATAATTTATAACAAAATTGTATATTTTAATAAGACTTGATTTCTACCTGGCTAAATTTTGTCAGTTATGACCACTTACTTGGCCTTAAGAGTGACTCTATAAAAATGCTTTCTTTTTATTAGTTATACTTCTCTATATAGTCTCTGAAAATATTGCTTACTAATATTTCACAAAGAGTGAATATGTGATTTCCATTTTTTAGTTTTTTAATTAAGCAAAAAATAAGTTCATAGAGAATCTTTTCCTCTCTGCTTTCTGCTTAATATTTCTGAGGTAATAAAAATATCTCTGTAAAACACCCGGAAGATTTCCTCACTGAGGGGAATGCCTGTGTGTATGGGGGCAGGGGTCTGAGGTGGATTTTGTTTCCTTTTCTGACCATCTGAGGAGGACTGGTAACTAGACTAACTAGAATAATTTCATATCTTCTGCATCCTATCAGCAGGCAAGTTCAAACTGCTTGGAAGGCCAGCCGGCCATTGTCCTGGGGAGGGCGGATGAGTGACTCACACTCTTTGTTGTCCTGTCCTGCTGAGGCTGAGCCAAATCATTTCAGAAAATGTTATTCAAGAGCACAATGAACTTGCGGCTGCTTCAGAGGGCAAGACCGCCATCACCCTGCCGCTCTGGATGCTCTTGAGGCAGCTCTTCACGTCTCCATTAGCATGTACTGCTTGGAAGTAAGAACTCGAAGAGGAAGTGTAGTTTTGTCCCCAAGGTCCCTTGAGGACTCCAACAGATGACCAGGGTTAGGTTTAAACAACAGCACACCCCAGACTCCCACCCGCCCTGCCCAGTTCTGCTCAGGGATCCTTTGTCAAACATTTAAGATCTTAATCAATCTTCACTCTGACCTCCCAGACCCCAAGGAAGATGGATGAGGAAGTAGGTGACCTTTCACCTGTTCTTCTATTTGCCCTGCCACAGTATACCCATTGAAAAGACAATTGGGGAGGAACCTGCTGCCAGAGTTCTGAAGCCTTGCCAGTTCTCCATTATACCCCTTCTTAAGCTCTCTTCTCACCTCCTCTTTCTTGTCCCGCCCCAAATCACTTTTCTCTTACTCAAAGGCAAGTTTGCTTTCCTTCAGGGAAAAAAATAATGACACTCTCCAAATATCATTTGCAATATGAAGTGTGAAAATGGACATTATTCTTTGTTAAGACATGGGCAATTGTTCCTATCTTTAGCCTTGACTTCCAGGAGTGACTGGGAGATTAACACCCTTTTTCTGCTTCAGCTCAACACCTTTTAAAGTCACCAGCTATGGCCTTGGGAAGAGCAGAGGGATAAAAGAAATGCTAGCATTGACATTGATTCCATGTTTTATCATCTACAAGGTGACTTTTACCAACCTGAAAGCAGCATTTCCTCATAACAACTCCGTAAGATAAGTACAATTATTATCAACCCATTTTATAGATGGAACAAATCAAGGCTCAGAGGGCCTAAGAAACATCTTCAAGGTCATACAGCTAAGTAACCAAACTGAGACACATTTCCTTGTGTTGATGTTCCTTCTGGTCCACTTGGATAGTTCTCTGAAATCCCAATAATGAGGTCAAGGGTGGAGACAACCATTTTTATCACTCCTTGGACTTTATAGTCTTTAAAAAGTCTCACCCAAGTTTGGAATTTAACAATCCTTTGTCATTCAAGTTGTTCCTTTCCTCCTAAATTCATCAGATATTCTTACTAGGACTATCATAAACAAAGAAGCAACCAAAGTGCAAGGTTTTTGCCAATAAGTGTCTTCTCAAAAGAACTGATCATTTTATGAACAGCAAAAAGAAAGAAACAAACAAACAAACAAACTTGAGGAGCAGATATGGAAACACCAAAGATTCTCAAAAGTGGCTCAGCGAACCTTCCTTTTCCACTATCTGACCCCATGTTAGGAACAATTCGCTCAGAAAAGAACTGGACCTAAAACGTGGAATCACTCTCCTTCTGTGAAGCACATGATTAATCCCAAGATTATTTCCATATAACAAACCACTAACATGTTCAATTGCCTTTACATTCATTTCCCCTCCATCTTTTTCTCTTTTTCTCCTAATTTGGGTTGTAAAACTGTCAAGGAGTTTCTCAGTGGAGCAACATATGAGTTACTGGGCTCTGTGACAATTGAAAATCAATGACATTAGATACGGAGACATTCTAATGCCAGACATGTGAACATCTGAGCAGGACATGAAAGGACAATGGTATTTTAAAAAAAAATACATAGAAGAATCTTGACATGTGAAGATGTGCATGGCCCATTTTGCAAAAATCGAAAAGGCAGAATAATTTACTGTAAAATGTGATGGGGTGTCATCACCCAGTTCATTTCACCATTCCTTCTATGATTATTGTAATTTATGTGTCAATAAGAATGCACTCACATACTTTCTAATATCACTACCAGAGTTTACTCCAAGGTTTCACTTTGGTACAGCTGATCTTGTAGTTGCTAAGTCAACAACAAACTTTAAATTCCAACTTTTAAATGTTCAAGTTTACAGATTTACCTTTTTACTCTAGGTTAACAGAAAAGGTAGCCAGCCTTTACCCTGTTGGTTTGTAATTAAATTAAAAGACACTCATTGTTAGCTACTACTAAAGATAACTACAGCAAATAACAAATGAAACTTTGGAAAAGCATAAACCATGAAAGGAGAAAGGCATAGTTCTATGACACCAAATTATTGTTGATTTTTAGTCAGTAAAGTGGATTGCCCCATAGTTAATCCCACCGTGTCATTAAGATGGTTGGAATGCCAGACAAATTGTTTGGCAGACAGTTATTTCAGGCTCTTTAATTACCAAATCAGGTGAACCATGGGCAATCCAGTCTACAGCTCAACAATCACCCTGAGAAAAGATTAATCTGATCTGTTCCATAAACGGGACCAGAGTCACACTGTTTCGTAGGACCACAGTGAGACTGGTAGCAGTAGACTATTGATAACCATGAAAAATAAATACCAGCCAAAAATAAAAACCTTGGCTACTGATTTTTAAAGCCTTAAGCCACACAAGACATGAGCCATACATGTACAAATGAATTACTCTTATCCCTTACTCAAAAATGCTTTTTTTTAAGAAAAAAAAAACTTTACTAACTCCCCAATATTCTGATAGAAAGGGGACATATGGGAAGAACAAATTACATAGTGAACTCTAAACTAGAAAAAAAAAATCACTTTAGTAATAATGCTACATAGAAATTAACATGATAAAAATACCTAGATTTCTTCAAACACTCAATAACCAAAATGGATCACAATTTAATATTGCCTCTGACCACAGATCAAATGAGAAAACTCTTACTAGTTCTTTATCACCTCTTGGAGGAAATGAATCACCAAGATTAATTTCACTCAGGGACCCTATCAATGGGTGCTCAGTGGAACAAATGTACTCAAAACACTGTCACCACTTTGCTGAACCATGTCTACCCTGGTCCACAAAGGGAACTGGGCATTCTTCACATAGCTTGAGAGAACTACAATGCAATCCTAATTTTACATGTAAATTGTTTATGTACATACACAGGTCACCAGATAAAATTTACCATTTTATCAAGTCTACAGGCAGAAATACTGTGGTTTGTAAAAATCTGTCCCCCCTCTTTAAGGAAGGATCAATCAAGCCCATTTCTTCAGCTTGATCATTTCCATTTCCGAGGGTACATCAAGCCAGTTCAGATCAAAGTGCCCGTTAGCAAATGTGTTTGGCCTTCTGCTGATTACGGCAGCATCATTTACATTGTCACTATCAGGCTGGTCTCAGCCTTGCCACCTGGAGCTACAGCACTTACTCATTAGACCCCTCTGTCCCACCCCATCCCACAGGGGGCTGCTAATTACTGGCTCTACTCCATTGAGTCTCATCTCTGATTTAATTATGTGCACTAAGCCCTAATGAAAAGTACAATATGGCTCATCTTACCTTGGCATTCTCCATTCCGCTCTTCATGCCCAGCATTGCACAGGCAGTTGCCAATGGGTACCAGCCACTCACCATCTGCCCCACAGTACATTTTTGGCACATCCTTCTCTTCTGAGTTGTTGACACAGGAGCCTCGGACCTCCACCAGGGAAGATGTATCAGCCCCTGTGATGGTGTCTGGAAACTGGGCCAGATTGCGAACTGTGAGTGGACACTTCTTATAGAACACACGGACCGACACCAGGGCAATGCAGGCGCCCACATCCTGAAAAGCCAGATAAAACCCCTTTTTGCTCAATGGCCCTACATCTCGGATCTCGGTGTTCAACTTCATGATTCGGTCACCAATGTCCACTTGGGTGAAGCTCTCATCAGCGGCAATGGTGTCAATCTTGGCAAACTGGCTCTCTCGAATAAAACGTTCTTTGTCGTTGTCTGATTCATAATAGTACAGGTTAAAGGTCTCCTTGCAAGTCCCCATGACGCCCGGAAGACTATTGCAGTCCCTCAAGGTGAACTTGATCTCAATGTACACCCTCTGAGCCCCTTCTCGGGTGATCCAATCAGTTCGGAGCCAATTATTCTGGCTGGGTTCCATCACGTTGCACACTTGGTAGGTTCGGATGGGTGTATTTTTTTCATCCATAATACTCACTTCCTCCCACTGCAAAGATCCAAAGGAAATGTATCAATTGCAAAACATCATCACACAGTGATCTGTCAAATCCTACTTTACTCTCATACGACTATTGCTATTATTTTTTTCAATAAGAAATCTACTGAGCACCAGTCCTCACTGGTAAAGCCTGTTATGGAGGAGATAAGACAATATTTTATTGGAGAAGTGTTGTGTGTGTTTTTTTTTTTTTTTTTTTTTTAAGTGTTTCATTCTTTCTCCTTAAACCCAGGGGCAATGGTGGATTGATTACTTATGAGTTCTCAGTATTTCCTTGTGGTGGTCTAACAACCTCAAATTCACCTATTACAACAGTTACAATTTCAAGTGGCAACAGTTCAACTTTACTCATAAATGAAAAACTAGTATGTGTATTCTTTCAACAACTGAACAGAGACCTGCAAATTAAGAGCAGGAAGAGCAGAGCTTGCCAAAGGAAGACAATTATCAGTTAATTAGTGGTGCTCCTGTCAGAACTTTGCTCTCTAATACCTAAAGAAAAAGTCAGCGGATGCTTTTTCTCTCTTTTTTTGGCACTGTGACTACTCTTTCAAGAGCGAAAGAAAATCTCACCATTCTGGTTTGGGTAATCCTGGGAAGAGAGAGAGTAAACTTTCTGGTTGGACTTCTCCAATATGCTGTCATTTGTAATGGTGGAACGCTGAGAGAGCATGCATTCCATTAAATGTTTGTATATGGTTCCTACTTTTAAAACATATGCACATAAGTAAATAAGAATGCACACATGCTATGCTTCCAAATATTATGGGGATATTGAAAGTAAAATATTATGCAGTATTTGTGATTGAAAGCTCAAGACATTTTTTTAAAGTATCATAGAGTTTTCTTTGTAATCTACTTCTTAACAAAGATACTAATGGTGGAACAGTTTGAACTTACTATGACTAAAGTAGTAATTTCACTCTCTCCATAGTTTAAAACATAATCCTAAAAGAAGCGAGATTGTTCTGGGGCTCCTACAAGGCTCTTAATTAATATCTACAGTAGTGCATTTATATAGATCTGGTATATATCAGCTTAAATATCTAACACATGAATATAATTAAAAGAAAAAAGGAGAGTTTAAAAAATGCATATTCCTTAATAGCTTCACTTAAAGCTCCATTCAGTACAATGAGTACATAGAATCATACTGTATCTTTTAACAGGTTCCCCATCCATGTAGGGAAATTGTTAATGGATGGAAATGTGACTAGGTGAAGAGCCATAATGCATAAACTTCTCTATCCCTTTCATCTGCTACCATTGTGAAAGTTGGAACTGGGAGGGACAAGTGCCCTGTGGTGATTAAAATTTCTTTTTTATCCACTAACAAATAAATGGCCAATAATTTACTTATTTGGGGAAATTCATATAAATCCAAAAATAGGTTCCCACCTTAAAAACAAAAAAACATTCAGCATGTTTCTCATCTCAGAACAAAGGGAATATAGAAAAACACATATATCAATGTAAATGAAAGCACATAGGTGTATCTCCAAAAGGTTCATATGGGATAATTCAAGTGTAACACGAATTTTCCAGCCTGAACTTGATTGTCTAAACACACTGATCAATTCACCAGAAAATGAGAAATATCCCCTTAGTTTTATGTTTTACAATCAATGTCAGAAACTCAATATACTCCTTTAAATGAGCACTGCCAAGAAATTAGGTTTTTGCTATAACATTGCCATCAGGAGCCATCACTTTCCATTAATCTCATGTTCTGTTTAGCTGTTCTGATGGAAAAACAAAAGAGTAGAGTTGTCTCTGACTATATATATATTTTTTTCATTGGTGGTATTGTCAAATACGGTTTCTTTTTCTTTTTTTTTTTCAAAAATAATAACAACAACAAATAAATGTCATTACTGGACAATCTCTCATCCCAACTTTCCAGCCAATATGTTATCTGTTCTAACTCTAACTAGAGATTTCAGAATAATCAAAAGACTCAAATATGCTTTTTCCCTCAGCTAGAAAGAACTTTTGAAAGCCAATCTATTCCTGCTTGGTAGAGGTCTAATCCATTTGTCACTCTAAGCCTGAAAAAGTCCTCAGAAAATATAGAGATTAATTAAATTTTATAACTTGGCACATAATTTCTCAATGGCTATTATGTATTTTGGAACGACTATTTCTCTGGTGCACAAAAAAAACCCCTCATAACAATACTTACAACGTTACACACATTTAAGGAAAGGAAAAACTATGCTCCACCCATAAAAAGTTCTGGGTTGTATACAGTAATCAGTATACATAGTATTTTTTTTAAAGAGACTTCAAGACAAGTGAGAGAAGTTTTATGTCTAGAAAAAGGGACCAGGTGCTTTTTCAGCAGTCTGAGGAAGGGGAGGGGGAGGGGCAGGGCGATGTGGAGTCTGCAGCATATTAAATTGCAGTAAAAGCTTTCCAGAAACTAGATAGACCATAGACTGTACTCAAAAATGTGTCACTCCTTGCTTTTAAATAGGCCCGTGTATATTTAGTGCAACAAGTCAGATGCAGAGTCATAACTTGATTCATTCTCTCTTCAAGCCTGAGAGCAGCCAGTAGGGAAAATAAGGCTCATTAAAAAGTTTAATGCCGTACTAACACCTTCTATCCTCAATTTAGGGGCGAGTTCTAATACATTCAACCTACAGAGCAACGGCCCCCGTGTAGCCTGGGAAAACCTTCCCGAAGCAGTGACCTTTCCAGGGTGTAGGATTAATAAGAGTCTGACTCTCACAAGATAAAGCTGTATCTTTCTTCGCATTCAAAGGATGAGGGCAATTGCCTGCAATCAGCAGTGAATACAGCCTGTCTACACTGCCAGAGGCCTGCCAATCATTCTCCTTCCCTTAAAAAAAAAAAATGGTTTTGAGGGCAGACTGGAATTTTTCAGCAGAGACCCAAATAACTGCAGTCAAGTTCAGGCAGAAAAAGAGGAAGGCAGGGCCATCTCCATTTCATTTAAAATGTATTACGAGGTTGGCTTGGGGAAAAGCCTAAGATTCTCCATTTTCATGACTATTTCTTGTCCTGTTTTTGAAATCCATCTTCTATAACATTTCCTATGAATTTTTATTTTTCTTTTCATCTTTTATTGCTTATTTGATCGACAGGTTAAAGCACCATACTGGGTGCTGGCATTACAATTTTTGCCTGGTAACGACCCCTAATCTTCCTTTCATCCCTATTGTTTTTAATCATTTGGTTCAGTCACAGACTCTCAAGCACCTAAAGGTAGGATAATATGCTTAATTTTTAACGAACTTGAGAGTTATTTCAATTTGGCAAAAGCCAGGGATACACACTGTACTGATTTCTTTCCAAAGCTGACTCATTCCGACCTGTCATGAAGGGGTAAGGTCAGGGGGGAGAGAATGTGGCCAGTGACCTAATTCTAGTCTCTGAGTCTTCCAGTGGGGGCAGTGATGGCAAACTCAGGAAGAAACGAACAGTGCGTTCTCTCTCTTTAAAACACAGCCTCCCCACCCGCAAAGATCCAAGACTCCAAATACTTAAAACTTTGCACACTTAGCACCAACAATGCTCAAGCTGGTGGTGCTGGCTGCATGTATTGTGCCCCTGGCACAAGTTCAGCAGGCTTCCTCTCAGTGTGCAAGAGCACGGCAGCTGATTTCAGGTCACCGTGAGAGCAAGGTAAGGAGCTCCTGCTGCTGGTGCACAGCACTGGAACCTGCAACTGGTACAATGAGAGGCTTTTCTCCCTGGTTTCTTTAGTTATTCATGTTCCTCATCTGGACGCAGAACGGTTGCTCTAACATTAACCCTGTCCGTACTTCACAGCCATGACAGTGAAACAGGCGTAAATTCTAATTTGGTCCCCAGATTGCATTTCTTGTTGGTATTTTAGTTTTAAACAGGCATCTAAGTCTATGCCTCTACCGATCTCCTAATTTCGAAAACCCTTTCTGCCCTCTTGGTTTCTAGTTCTTCCATGACAGACCTATCCAAGGGGAGTATAGGGTTTCTGCAACAAAGCGTAATTCACTTCATAGGCCATGGCGGAAATCTGACCCCCTCACGACAATCAACAAGAATCAAGCCATTAGGACTCTCAGAAAGTTGTTAATCACTCCTTTTTTACCCTTTGGAGCAGAGAGTGACTTGGAACTTACCCCTCCTTCCAAAGGGCTTGCTATCCACCCAAGTTCTCCCTGAACAGATCTGGAATCCAATAAGGTAACTGCAAGGAAAAAAAAAAGAGAGAGAGAGAGAGAGAGAGAGAGAGAAAAGAAAAGAAAAATAGATTAATTTCCAATTGCAAAAAGCCAATACTACAAAAACCATTTGCCTGAGCGTTTCCATATGTGCTGAGGGTGCGCATATCCAACTCTGATCAAAACCTAAACTTGGTCTCACTTATGTAAATAATCATTACTCACTTGATCTTCTCCCTTCTTTAAATCTGCAAGTTCTTATTTATTTAACTTGCTTAGCATTTAAAATTCCATCCCCGGACTCGGTTGATTCATTTTCTAAAAAGGATGAATAGAGAATCTCAAGTACAATTCAAAAAATAAATATATCTGTGTAGCGCAGTTGCCGTCCAGAGCAAAATCCGAATTCATCTCTGTCTGGTGTCTACAGGAGTTATTTGTTTTTACAAGTTTCAGATGACCGTATAACTCATCATCATGGTGACAGAGCCACAAGTGAATTCTATCTGAGAGCACTCCAAGGGTCATGAAGAGGCTTTCTCCCCTACCATGTCCCCCCCTCCGCCACCAAAGAAACCGGCCCTGAATGTGGGATCCGCTGCTTTTTTAAATATCAAAGTTCCAGAAATGGGGGTGGGGGTGGGGGTGGCAGACGTGTAGAATGAGAATGCAAATGAACTGAATTATTCTCTCCCCCAGGTCTTTTTGAGGACCATCTGAGATTCCTCCTCCACCGGAGAGGAAATCACTGGTTTGAATTTGAGGTATGGAGTCGAGTTAATATGCGTGGGCTACTCCTAAACGTGCATCAAAGCTTAGGGGGACCCGCAGCGCGGCTATAGAGCTGCTGTATCCCGCCCAGGCTGGGGCAATCTTAGGCATCTACGACCCTGAAAAGGACGCAGTAAATTCCTAACCTCTCCACGTTCTCTTTCCCACCGAGATCTGCAGGCCTGGGGGTCGAAAGGCCCATCTCAAAGGAACCACTGGGTTATTAATTTGATCGGCGAGGCTGCCTCTTTAGGCTGGGGGAGGGGTGGGAAGAGGAAGCCTTCGTCCTTGCTCTTGCGTACCCCAACTCTCAACGCCTCCCACCCCCGCCCCGGCTTCTGGGTTCTGCCCATCTCCCCTCTCATTTCACCACGAAGTCAAAGGAGTTAAAATCAGACTCTTTCTCTTGGTTTTCCCGGGAAGCCTGAATTCCTGGCGTCTGTTAATTATTTTAAAATGTAGAGCCTTCTCTGGGTCGCTCCCGCCCGAAGTTGCGCCCCCACCTTCGGCCTCATTCTCTCTTCTCTGTCCCTAGAGAAAAGCCCGCTACATCCATTTGGATTTATGTAAGGTGGATTAGGGACACAAAGGGAACAATAAGACCCAATTTACAAAAAAAGGGAGGGAGTAGAAAGGGAGGGGAAAAGGGAGAAAAGGAGACGTGACGGGAATAAAAAGCAACAAAATGAATTAATTTTAAGGGGGAGGAGGGGTTTGAGAGGGGTTGACTGCCCCCCTTCTTTCTACATCAGCCTACGGCTCCTTCAGGGCCTTTTGTGTCTAGGGCTCCCAAGTTTTCCTTCCAAAAGAAAAAGCAAGAAATGAGTAAAAAACGAAAAGCAAAAAAAAAAAACCTCGGCGTCGGTGCAGTGAGGTCTTGGGGGACGTCCTAACAAGTGTGCAAAGTAACCAGCAGAACGTGAGATCCACGATTCCGATAAGAAAATTAACCGTGGGGACCAAGGGGCGGCAGCGGCCGAGTTGGCACCTAGAGCCACGTCGGAAGCAGGGAGGAGGTAGGCGGGGTGTGAGAGCGCCCCTTTCCTCCCAAGCAGTGCCTGCCGGCAGGTGTGTGCATCTCTCCGAGCCTCCGTCTGGCGAACTCTGGGTACCGGCTACCCAGCCAAGGCTAAGTTGGTTTTTGGCTCCCTCCTTCGGAACAGGGAAAATAATAGAATTGCACAGGGATAGGTGGACGGATCTGGAGAGATGGACGAATGAAGAGATGCATGCGTGGACATGGATGGATGGATGGATGGATGTGCTGGTGGTGGGATCGTGGTGAAAAAGCCGGCGAGACAGATACGAGGCTGGATGAACGCAGGCTCGAGCACAAGCCTTCGCCGGAACACACGCGCACACAATCAGGGCACTCGCACACAGACACACGGGCACCCACGCACCGCATACACGCATGTGTGCGAGCGCGCATACACACATGGACACACGAACACGTACACACATGTTTTCTCTTAGATCAACAGAAACGAAATGCTCAACCCCCACCTCCCCGACGCAGAGACACACACAATCCTTCCCGCACGTCCATACACTCGCGCAGAACACTGAGCACCGAGTCCAGTCGGGCCCGCGAGTTCCCTCCAAACTAACCCAGTGTACAGTTCTGGGGCAAAAAAACAAAAACCAAGAAACTTGAGTACGTTTAACTTGCCAGTGGGTTCACCACGTCTGCGGGGTGATCTAAGGAGCATGGGGCCCCTTAGACCAGCGAACGCGTCCCCGGGGCGCAGAGCCCCGCGGGGAGAAAGGTGTCTGACGCTGGTGCTAGAAATCGGGTCACTGGCTACCGGCGAGCCGCACTACGACCGCTGCGCAGCGGAGGCCCAGCAGTACGGTCCCGGAAAGCGCAGGGCTCCGGAAACTTTGCAGAAACCATAGCTAGAACGGCTTCTACAAGAGCAGGGGAGCAACAAGCCCTCACCGGCTCCGGGCTTCCGTTTCCCCCTCGACTGGGGCTTGGTGTCGTGAGTGATGGTGACGAGGACTTGGGCCACAGAATTATTATTATTTTTAATCTTGCCATTGGCTCCCGTGAATCCCCTAGGACGCCTCGAGCTGGCCTCTCCGGTGGATGCTGATAAACTTTGTCCTTTCGCTACAAACTTGGGCAGCCTCGCCGCAAGCACGGGTCACTGCCTGGGTCTGGTTACTCAGCTGCCCCACGCCGCCCCTTTGCAGATCCCTTCGCCTCGGCCCCTTTCTACCGAGTCGGGACGCACTGCTCACGCCGAGATCTCCCCCACCGCCCCCCGTACACACACATCCCCCGGCCTCGCGCTTCCGAGGAACCTTCACCGGTGGATCGTCCGCTCTCGGTCCCCGATCGCAGAAAGGGCACCGCGCTCTTACCTTCATTCGCGGGATACACCCTGGAACCGGTGACAGCGTCGCAAATCCCAAAGAGAAACGAAAAGAGAACGAAATAGAAAATCCCAGCCATGGTTCGCCGGTGCCAACGCTGCTCCTACCGCTTCTATCCCAGTGGAATAAATGCTTAAGTTAGGAGTGCAGCAGGCTGAAGACATTGCCAAGGGGGTGGGCCCGGCCCGTGACGCCCACCCGCCAGTCCGGAGCTCGCGGCCAATGGTCGCGCAGACAAGGCGACGGGCCCCGCCCTTATTGAGCAAAGCCCGCCTTGAGTCTCCGCCCCTCAGGGCTCAGCGGGGCGCGCGGTCTCCCCAAGCTTGAGGGGGCGAACTCTGCGTGGGTCCCTGCCCCTGCCGGAGGGAAGCGGCGGGGTCCCCAGACCTCACTTCAGGGGTCCAGCCCCTGGGCCAGGAAAGGAGTTTCGAAAGACTCTGAACTGATTGCGGGGAGCCGGAGGAAAGGTTAGCAACCACCTCTTCCCCCTACGGACGATTTGAAACAGAGGAAAACCTACGGACGATTTGAAACAGAGGAAAAGGCCCTTTTATTGTAATAAAATAAGTATAAAGTTGACCTGCCTCTTTGCTGTTGCGCATTTCTGAGGGTCGAAGCGTTTTCATCCGGCGCGCGGGAGCTGGGGTTGCGCACTTACTGCTGCGCACGGCCACAAGCAGCTTCTGCTACCTTGTCCTGTCTCGTGTCTTTATAGCGCATCTCTGTATGAAATGATCTTTGGAGGGAATTTTGTGGCTTAACTGACCCTTTCTTCCCAGGATCCCTAGATGCCAGGAGAGCGGAGACCTTTCCGGTCCCTATCGCCCAGTGCCGCGCCTAGCCGGGCGCTGGGCTCGGTCGGCTATCTCAGCCCTGAAGCTGAAAGAATGATTTTCTAGCAGCAGAGAAGCTCCCCTCTGGCCACATCTCGGCGTTGACGCCAAGAGTCTCATCCGGCCCTGACTCCCCACAGAGGCAAGACGGTCTGGGATGGCCCCGTCTGCGGGGAGCCAACTATGTGTTTCCCGGAGGGAGTTCCTGGAGCCCAACCTAGCAAGTCCCGGGCTTAAGCAGGAGCGCGGTGACCTGCCTGCCAGACACCGCAGAAGGCAACTCGGAAGCTGTCCGGAGCAGCTGCTGCAGCTCTGAGCTCCGACTGCTGCCCCAAGCAAGTCCAGACAGTTCTCCCTGCCCCCGGAGACAGCGGTGGGCAGCGGGACCCGCAGAAATCTGCTCAGCTGCCCCTGCCAAGGTCACTGCTGACTCTCCGGGGGCGCAGGCACTACCGGTCTGTCCCCGGTAGGTACCCTGGCCGCGCACACAGCCACGTGAGAGCCGTCTGGCGACAGTAAAGCAGTAGGCGGCCCGCGGACTCTCCTGATACGAAGCGGTGCATTGCTCCGGACGTTTGCAGGAGCCTCGATTCCTGCCGAGACCTCTTTCCTTCCCTCCTCCCAGGCTGTGCGTCCTCTTGCTGCCTCCTGGGTTGGGCCGGGTTTTCCTCCGGAGCTGGGGTCCCAGCGGGAGGACGACCCTCTAGGAAGAGGTGGAAGAGACTTTCTCCCGCAGCGGCTCATCGTGAACCAACCGCGCCACCTGCCGGTCATGGGCCGGAGTGCGCGGCACCCGCTGAAGGGCAAGCGGACAAAGACAATGCGCAGCCCGCAGCCCGCAGCCCGCGGAGAGAAGGTGTGTTGTTGGTAGGGTCCCTTTTCATCCACCTGCCAATGTCTGGCGCACCCAGGCCACCCCCCTGGGGTGGTGGTGGGCGGCGGTGGAGAGAACCCGGGAGTCCTATTGCGCTTCTGGCCAACTGAATTACGGAAGACGACGGAATCAGAAAACATTCCAAAGAGAAACTCAGAGTCAGCATCCCAGGGGGTCCCTGAGCGGGTGGTTGTCCCTGAAAAGAGAATCTTAGGTATAGCGGGAGGGGTGCAAGGCGGTGGGGAGGAGAGAGCAGTTTGCGGCCGCGGTTCCAGGTCACTGGCCTCTGTAGCACGTCGTGTCCCCTCCGTGGCTGGACAGCTGCGCTCGTGCAAACTCAGACCGGAGCTAATAAGACGGGCAACTTGGACAGGAGCGCGCTCGGCAAGGTGCTGGGCAATAGCTGTGAATCAGTAGACAGGAAAGACGGACAGCTTGCGCAGCTCCAGGCGTTTTGGCTTCTCAGTGCAAGGCCAGCTCAAATGTTACCGTCTGAGGAAGCGAATTTCAGTTATTGCAGCTCCTGATTTCATACGAGTAAAAGGGGGGAAATAATGCGCACGGGGAATGTATACGTGTGTGTGTTTAAGTTATTTAATATACCTGCACGAAGTCCCATTAAGGAATGCATTTCTGAGTTCTTCCGTGTGTCTTCCCGAGTTTCAGAGGAAAAGAAAATGAGTATTGGTCCCTGTCATTTGGCACAGAGACTCAAAATAGAGAAGAGCCTTCTGAATTACGTTTAAGACATTTTAAACAATAGTCGCTGGTTGCCTCTCCGCAGCAGCTTGAGTTTTACATGCATGTGTGGTAGCAATAGGCTATTGCCGGCCTCCTTAAAAACAGTAAAATTTCTAAAACCTGTACCACCCCTCCTCTAACACTCTGAGCATTCAATAAACTCTTTCCAGCCACAGCTGCCTTTGAAAGCAAGGATTCACTTGCTAGGGTACATTCAGCGACTTCCTCCTTCTTCTTCCCATTTCCCTGTTTTGGCTTTGGAACAGCCCAATCGTCTGGAGAGCCATGAGGCAGGAAATGCTAAGTCTGAAAAACCCAACTGTAACTTCCTCTTCAAATCGTTTCTGGGCGGAAGATCAGAAACAAGCTGCTGAAAAGTCTTCTGTCCATTCTGACTACCTGGGGGGGAAAGTGTTCTACTCTAACAAACACCATTTATCCTACAAACAGGGTAACAATGAAAAAAGATGGTGGCCCTGGTCCGCTGTGGATGCTGAACCTCCCACTTGATTGAAAAACACCCCGGACTTTTCAAACATTTGAGATCATTTACTACAAATCAATCATTCGACCGAGTCATAGCCTGCAATAGAATACCACATTCTCCAAAAGTACCTAAGTTGCCTACTTTTAAGATAAATTAGCTTGACTCTTAAGTAAAAACAAGCCCCCACCCCCACTCCAACTGCAACTGCTGTAAAAATTTGAGGACATTTTGAATCCATTAAGAAACATGTCAAAATAGATATGCTTATAAGCTGAAGGAAAATTGTAATTAAATAATTTTGTAAATTTTCCCTTTTGTACAGTACCTATGGCAAAGACTTGAACTGCAAAGTACATTTTACATGTTGAGATGACTAAAGGTTGAATTTTTAAGTTATTTCTAATTTCTAAAGACATTTAACAATAGTCCCAAGTCTCCCAGAATGTCCACCTCTAAGTGGAGGGCCGGTTTCACCAAAGTAATGAGAGAAGAGCCTTTGACCTGTGGGCAAGTAGGCAAAGGTACAGAGAATGCGTGCAGGACTGGAGAGAGGGTGAGTAGGGGACGGTGAACCCTCCCTGCCTTTTACTAGTCACTCTGCTGATACTTTAGCTGGACTTCCCTGGATGTCGGTCTTTTTTCCTCAATAAAAAGAAGCCTCCAACAGTGTCATTGTCAGGACCAGGATTTTCAAGACAGACACTCCTGGTTTAACTTGTGGTTGGTCTTCTACGAGCTGCGTATCTTTGGGAAAGTTACCTAATCTCTCAGAGATATTACCCCATCTGTAAACAGTAGCTCTATGTGGTTTCTCTAACAATTGAATGAATTGTGAAGAGCATGGGGTATAGTACGTGACACATGGTAGGCAGTTATAATTACCAGTAAATAATTGTTCTTTAAGAATTATTTAATGGTTAATGATTTAACACTAATCCTTTAATATGCATTTAACATTTAATACTATTAAGTGGGAAATCATTTACTCAGCTTGCATCATCCCTTGCACAAAGAAACCAGGCACTGGGATTTACCATGTGCACTCCATGAGAGGAGAATGCCTTATTTCATCACCTCCTGGAGTCGGGGAGGGAAATAAATTCTAATTCTTCTCTTTCATTGTTCACTTGTAACAGCCCACATTGAACTCTCATTACTAGGTGATTCAACTGGAGGGATTGCAACTGTCTCCAGAAATAATTAAGTGAAACAAGATGTGAGGAATCAAAAGTCCTACAATGAAGTCAAATATTGGTGGTAATAAATAACCAAAGCTTTGCCTGATGAAATGTCCCCCTTTTGTCAGAGGGCGAAATGCTCCCAACCCTAAGATAACCACCTGAAATATAGCAACCTGGAACCTGGAAGAACTTTTGCTGGGCTTCCTAAAGCTCCCAGGGTACTCTGTGGGAGATTTCACCCTTCCGTGTCAAGGCTTTGATATTATTTCTTATGCAAAAAACAAGCAGGGCTCTTGTGAGCCCTTTAATCCTGAATGGGAAAGATGGCCACAGTGCTCCGGTCTTGATGAGTCAGAAGGATGAGCAAGCAAGGCCTAGGACAAGCCTTTTAGAGTCACTGAGATGGAAAAGGACAAGAAAGGAAGGTTGAGGTCCTCAAGGAGGCAAGACTGGTTTCAAACTTTGGTGCTGTAACTAAATTTCAGTTTAGTTCTAACAAACATTTCTGAAGCACCTCCTATGCGCCAACACCACATGTTTAACCCTCTGAATGCCAATATCGCTGTGAGCGATGTTAACAAATTTTCCCTGAAGTGCCAGCGTCGCTCCCAGTGACTCTTGGTTCGATCGCTACAAATGTAAACAACAATGTAATCATTGGTATTTTATGTTTTGTTTCTTTTTTTGTACCTTGGGTTATATATTGATATAACTTTTTTTCATGTTGATCCAAATTTCTAATTACGCATGGCACTCAAAGGGTTAAGATGTCAACAGTTTTGTCTTAGCCCTGACCAGGTGTGATACCCAGCAGGAGGGGATGTGAGAGCTGAGGACAAACCATCAAACTTTTGGTTCCCAGGGAGAACTGCCAAGAGGGAGGTGGAGAGAGAGGAAGACACTAGGTTGAGTTAGGCAAAAACTCTAGAACCCTAGAATTAAATATTTCATAGAGACGATGAAACTTTCTTCGGGAGAATTCAGAGATCATTTTCATGGTTTTTTCTGAATTGGGAACATGAGTTAAATATCAACACTTTTGTTTTTTATGCATGAAAGACACGCCTCCAAAGAGAGGTAAAATCCTTTGTACTTGGAAGCCTTCAATACAACGTCTATGAAATGGTGTCCACTCATTCTAACTCCAAACACCTCCATAAGCCTTCAAGTTACAACCATTAAATAGTCTAGCTATGAAATACTTTAATATTTAATAGCAATGTTGATTTATGATCACTAAGAGAGCTTTTGAAGTAACAGTTGTCTTACATGGAAAAACTAATGGTAATATATGTAAATAACATAAATTTGGTACAATTTTTTTAACCATTTTAAAGAGAAATAATTCTTTGGTCAGAGAACCAATTTATGAAAATACTGTGACATCACTTGTCCCCCCATCCCCGCGCGCACGCACACACACACACACACACACACTTTTTTTTCCTTCCTGAAAAACAGCCTGGAATTTCAATGAAATGCTGTCAGGGAAAAATAACAACAACAACACACCGTGACCACGGATATGATTTATGATTTACTACATAGTGAGAATGTAAGTTTGGAAACCTAACTTTTCTGTCCGCTGTCAGACGCCTAAGCAGAGTGCTTTGTTACAGGGGACTTATGTCCCCAGACATTTATTTTGCACTTCCAAAAGATCTCTGAATATTCTAAAGATGTCTAAAGTGACAGATAATTTATTTTTATGTAAAATATAAATCCTTTAAATGCTTGTTTAGATAATGGAGCTTTATTAGCATACTATAAAGGAAAGAGTACTTTTGAAATCATTTTTTGTATTTTATTTCTTTAACCTAATCATTCATTCCAGTTAGTCAATAGGAAAAGCTTTTTGCCTGCAAAAGATTATGCTTCCTGACCGTTTAGTTAAAGAACTAAAGAAGAAACTCAGTTAAAACTCCAAGAAGCACAGTTTAGGCTTTTTGCTGAAAATCATATTTCACTTGAGCAGCATTGTAAACCAATGAAAATTTACTAAAGTCAATTGAATGTAAATAAACTCTTTCTTTCAAGAAATACAAAAGTGAGATTCATTAAACATAGTTGGGTTAGAACTGACTTTGTTTAGGGACTTTCCAGACATATGATGTTGTTAAAAAATAAAGAATTCACATAAAATAAATGCTAATTCCAGAGTTTATGCACATGCATACATCATACAACCTTTAAAAAGTGCTCTGTGAGCAGCCCTCTTCAATTTAGTTATATGAGGAATCACACTTCCTCAGACCTTGACTATCTGCCCAAATAAACTGGCTTAAATTTAGGCAAACAATGAATTATTTGAAATAGGAAGGTAATAAGAAATTCAGTTAGTAACGGATCATTTGATTCAAGCTGACATTTAAAGTACATCTACTCAATGATTTGTTTTTATTCTTCTTCAATTCTATGTGTACACATGCCACATTTTCTTTTTGCTGGGCAATGAGAGTAAGAGTTAAAAAAACAGGCATTAAAACACAGAGAATGATATTCCCATGATACTTATTATTAAATGTGTGACTGTGTATGAAAGTTGCCTTCTAGGAAGGCCTCCTGTAACTATCTCTATCAGGATTAGAGACTGAGTTATCCCAATGTGGGTAAATCTTTTTCTACATAGAACATTTCGTCGGCAGCCGTCCGTCTCGAGAGACGATGGCGTAGCTTCCTGAGAGTCTATCTGCACCGCCGAGAATGGCTGTGCAGTCCGACTCGGGAGTGACAATCCCTGCCGCACTTGGTACAGGTGAAGGCAGATGGCCGTTGTTGCTGCTGCTGACGCTGCTTCCGCCTCGATCTTTTCTGGACCGCCTCCTCGTTGCGCGCAGCCTCCGCGCGTGACGTACCTTGCCTGACCGCGAGCCTCCAGGCTAGGCGGTCGTCTGCTTGAACTTCCCATGTGTTGAGATTGATGGAGCATTGTGTCATGTCCTTTTTGCAGATGTCTTTGAACCGCAGTTTTGGGCGCCCTGTCATCCTCTTGCCTTCTGCTAGCTCGCCGTAGAGGAGGTCTTTGGGGATACGGCCTGCATCCATTCTTTTGACATGGCCGAGCCACCTGAGGCGTCTCTCGCTAAGAACTGCATGCAAACTGCTCATGTTGGCTCGCTTCAGCACCTCGGTGTTGGGAACCTTATCCTGCCAGGCGACATGCAGGACGCGTCGCAGGCACCTCATGTGGAAGCTGTTGAGTTTCCTTTCGTGCCTTGCGTAGGTGGTCCACGTCTCGCTGCCATAGAGGAGAGTGCTGAGTACGCAGGCTTGGTAGATGCGCAGTCTGGTTTTCTCAGTGAGGCTGGAATTGTTCCACGCTCGCCGGTTCAGTCTGGCCATAACTGTGGCTGCCCTGGCGATTTATATAATATAAATATTATATAAATATTATATAAATATTAAAGGTAGAGTTATTTCCTGAGATTTGGTACTTCACTTTAGCATTCAGGATTAACATGTGGGATAATATATATGTCATCAGTTTTATGTCTATATCAGCTTTATCTTCTGCAGCTCTGAATTAAAACAAATTTGAACCCACATATGCACAGGTGATTATGAGAGAGATTCCAATATACATGAATTTGAAGAGCGAGGTCCCATCTTTGAAACTCTAACCTGCTTATTGACATTACATTAGAAACCTATCAGAAGTAATTAAACATCAGCAGGAAATTAATCAAGTCTGTCCCATTAAATGGTCAGTTTACTGTAGCTCAGGAAAGCTGGGCTCCACTTCCTCTGTGTCTCACTATGTTCTCATCTGAAACTTTCACTCGAATTGTTATCATTTAAAATACTTTGGTAAATGTCTAGTTGTGCCCTGGTTAAGTTACTCCAAGAATTACATTTGCAATGCAGAAATCACTGCAAAGGTTGAACCGCCAAGGTGATGAGAACATTCAGGATGTTTCGTATCTTTCCACCACTGATAGCTTTCTTTAGCGATCCACTTCTGGTGCCACTTGACAATGTGTATTTATGTGTTATAGATATTCATCTATTTATAAACTTGAGTCCTTGTTTTAAAAACCTGACTTTGATTAAAAGTAAGATTAGCCCTCTTTAAAGCTCCTAAAGCTGTCTAAGTCTGTGAAGGTCTGTGATTTAGAACCTTCCTCCTGCTGTACTCTGATTTAATCTGCTCAGCTCTGTTTTCCCCATGTCCACCTACACACAGTGGTCCATCTCCCTGCAACCTTTCTGCTGTCAGTCAAGTGACAGCCTTGGATGGAAGCTTTGTGTACCAAGGCCTCCTGAGGCCCAACACTACATTTAGATGGAAAGAGGGGTGGAGTGGGGGGATGCATAACCTATTCTTCCAAAACTGAGGGTGGGAGACTAGTGGTGGGGGGATTTGGGGCCCATAGCTCTTCAAAAACTGCTTCCTCAAGCACATGCACCAAAATGTAAACACATCTACCAAACCACTCCCATCTGTAGCCCAACACCAACGTAACGTGAAATAACTCTGGTGGAGGTGGTGTGTGTGGGGAGGTGGGGATGGGGGGGGGGGTGGACAAGCATTCCAAGGCTTGTTGATGCAAAGAGAAAAGGCCCCCTTGCTGAAATTGATCAGGGAATTGGAGCCCAAGAATAGTCCTAGTTTCTCTCTCAGTGTGAGTGATCAGATGTGTCTGGCTTCCCCTTTCTTGGATTGACTGATTCTTAGCTGACCTGTGAGTACTAATATCTGTTCATAAAATTACTCTGAGAGCATTTCTTCTGGCTAATTGGAAAGTAGCTGAAGGAGTCTTTTGCTTATGACTTTGTACAGATTGCATCCTGTGTAATTTAATGTCTTAACATCGGAAGGAGTTTGCATTTTATAATATGAAGACACACTATTGAAGGCAATTCTATTTATACAGTAGATTACTTTCCTGAAAAGTCAGATAGGTCATTAGCACAAATTAAAATTTCGAGAGCTTGAGTTAAAACGAAGGCTTTATTTTAACTACTTTGTTTTTATTTGGCTCCATCTGCATTCTAATTACAAGTCTCTTAAATTTGACATCATATTTATGATCAGCTAAAATTGCAGGATCTTTAAACAAAATGTCCCAAGTTTCGTATTAAATCACTAGCAGCCCTGATACTCTCTAAAAATAAAAAGATTAATTTCTTACCTTTTTACAGGAAAGGAAATATATTTCCCTCTGTTTCAATTAATGTACATGGCATTTAAAATATTGAATACATTATAACATAGTCATGTATTGTACTTTACTTTTTTGCACTAGCAACACTCATATTTTACCTGTGTTTCTATTTTTAGTTTTGTTGTATTGGAGATAAGCAGATATCAAGAGAAAAGTGTGATGGAAATGTGAATATTATAGTTCATCATTCCCTGCCAATGGTCATTTTGATGTCTGTCTGGGAGCACCGTCATGTGTCCCAATCAGGGTTTTCCTCTATCAGGCAAAAGGCATGCAGCAGTTTGCTCAGGAGCGAGGGTGTAACCAACAACCCAGAGTAAATAGGTTTATAATGCTGGAGTTTACTTGGGATGTTAACACAGATGCTTGGCATATCCACTGGGAATATTTTGCAAATGTTTGATTCACCAGTGCCTTAAATATGTTGAATGTAAAGCTAATAATTACCAAGGAAATAATTTTGTGACTCTATTTTTTTCTGAACACAAATAATCTTCAAAAGAGCGCTTCTTCTGGTACTCAGCATAAAAATAGGATAAGTCTAAATGTAAAGAATTCTGGAAAATTATATATACACACGTGCACACACCTGCCTGAAGAGTCTCAACAATAGTAAAGCCTTTAATTTTTAAAATTAAAGCCATATTATTGATTTTTCTCAGTTTACATAGAATGTTTTTCAAAGATAATTTGCCTATTTATAATTCTGTAATTGTTTTGCTCTTCACATTCTGATAAAACACATGTATAATTTAAATCTAATATCACTTAGAGTTAACTTATTTGAGAGTCAATTAATTTTCAAAAAGATAGAATTGGTGGGAACCAATGAACTAGTACTTAGAATTAATATATTAAAATTCTGGAAACCTCCCCTAAATTATACTTGGTTGTGGATAGAAGTAGGCCTTTGGTAAATTGTCTCCTTAGTAAGATAATGCCAAAAACAATACTGGTCTTTAGAATTCAGTGGGGGTTGGTTTGATTTATTTCAACAAAGTGTTCCCAAAGGTTATCTGTACAAACATCACACACACGTATGCACATACATAGGCACACACTCACATAAATCCAGAAATACTCTTGGTAAGCCACTGAGGGTTGTTATCCCTAAAGAATATGACTTGAGGTAATACCTCTTGCCTTCTAACTCAGAGTAAAAGTCTTATATGGGGGGCAGGGGGACGCATAGTTGATTGTTAAAGAAATAAATATACTCCTTAAAAATTGGCATCTGTATAAAATTACCTCTTTAAACCTCAGAATAAGTTATTGATTTTTAAGTCCATATTATGAGTATCTTTTTAATTCTTCTTTCACCATGGAAAAATACATTATTTTCACTTATGTTTAGTGTACTTTATATGGGAAATAGTAACCATAGAAATGAATTTCAGAAGGCAGTCATACCGTGTGGAGAGAAGTGTATTTGTGCATCCCTGTATATGTATTCCAAATGAATCAGCTTGTATTTAATTTATGCAATAAAATTAAAGTAGATGATGGTGAAAAGTTTTCCCAAACTTCTTTTCTGTCACCAGACAGCATTTGCATTGACTCTCCTTATGGGGGCCCATCCATTTATAGTCATTTGGGGAATAAATGCAGATTTTTACACAATTACTCGCTTGATGCCAAACCAAAATGAATGGCCTTGTGTTGTACCATATTGGACAAATGTGCCCACTCTGTAAACAGAGTATCTAATTACATTCCTTATTGTCTCTGTGGTGGATTTTGATTTCAGGAGCTTGAAGAAGTCCCCCAAAGCCACCAATATTTGTTCTTCTCTCAGCAGATTATTTGAGTGCTCCCAGCAAAAGAGGAATTAAACCCAAAACAAACACAAATAGCTTAGCCAATCGTCAGCAACTGTGCTTAAAAGTTAGATGGTTTAGAAGATTCAAAGTGGTGATTAAAATGAGATGTAGAGAAGCTAATGCTTTGACATTTTTATTCTGGCCTCACTTTTTTCAGGAATCAAGACTAGTTTAGAATTGGCTGACCTTCCAAAAATACAGTCAGAATTAAACAGTGTGTAAAAATCTATTGCCTCGTGGCCATGAATGGTATAGAGACCCAATTACAGACCTAACGTTGAAGGCTTTGACCATTTGAACATGACCTCCACTGCCCATGACGTGTGATTTGTAACTTTACTGAAACCCACATTCAAGTTTCGCACTTTATGACCAAAGCAAGGAAGAGAATCATATAGTTAAAGGATCCTAACTGTCCATCCAGTGTTCAAATCCATCTCAGCCCTCATGTTTTCTGCTCTTCATCTCAAAAAGAGTGATTCTCTTTATGCCTCAGTTTATTTATCCATAGAATGGGGCTAAGAATAGTGCCTACCTCCAATTGTTAAAGGAATTAACTGATATACTTTATATAGAAGCATAAACACAGTGCCTGACACAAAATACTTGTGTGCTATTAATATAATTGTACTTTAATGTGGTGCTCAATGATGAGGCACTAGATAATTGTCAAGAAACCGCTTTTTTATATTGGACCATAGATTTCTATTATTTAATATAATTGTCTGAGATATGTTTTCAAAGAGCTTCATTTTTCTGCCAAAGATTACTCTTTCCATTTGTCTAGTCTTAACTTCAGAGGGAGACTCATCGTTAGCCCATAGTAGGGAACTGTCTTTTTCCCACATACCATATCTTGCAGAGACTAATCTGTTTTTATATTTAGATGTTTTATATGTTTGGCTTCATCTGTTGCAGAATGTGTGCACGGTTGCGTGCTTTTTTGTCTTTGTGAGCCGTAACTTCTTTTCTATTCCTAAAATTTACACTGAAATACAGATGTCTGTACAAATTGCTCTCTCCAAAACACAGGTGACAAAATCTTAATCAATAGAATGTGGATTCTGTTTATAACATAACAAAGCGGAGCATGGAAATTAAATGATTTAACTCAGAGTGCTACAAAACTGGGTTAAACATGAAAGAAATGTCATATGAGACAGCAAGATCCTGGATTCTGGATTGTTTGATGTTGGACAAGTAATCACATCTCTTTAATCCTCAATTTGCAATCTAGATCATCTTTATTTTTTGTTCAACTCTAATATAATACAATTGCCACACATTTTCCTTAGGGAAGAATAAAGCTTCAGAGTCAATCACTTCAAAGCAATTCTCTACTATTCATAAACAAAGCAAACATTGAACGGGCATATGCAACTTGATATTTTTGTATGTAAATCTTCATGAGTTCTGTAAAAATTCTATAGTGATAAGAGCTAAAACTTACTTTCCAACTTATATTAAAAAGCTCTGGTTTTCAAATCAGATGTTAAAAATGCCAACTTCTTAAAGAAATAGATGAACTTCTCAGTATGTTGAACTTTTCTTACAATGTTAACCTTTGTTTTGTTTATGCATGCAAGCTTATGAATTCATAACTCTCACAGTTAGAGGGCCTTTATAAATAAAACAACTCACTTAGCTCTTCATGTTTCAAATAGCAAGTCAACAAGCAACCAACAGATGGATGCATTTTAAATTAGTCAATTCATTGCTATCTTTTGGTTAGAAAATTTTTATGCAGATTGTAACAAAATCTTTCATTGGGTGCAAAAGTAAGGACTATCTGAGAATCACATGTTTTCTAAAACAATTATATATTTTAATATTTTTATAACCTATTCAGATTTTGTGTAGTGATAAATTAAACTAAATTTTTGGTGGAAAAACAAATCAAATAAAATAATTTGAGGTTATTGCAAATTTGAGATGTGAATAAAATTGTGATCAGTATCTACTCACATTTATGTTTATTGATTTCAACTGAGTTAAGCAGCCTGCAGGATCCAATTCAATTTAAGGTTGTTTTTGCAATATTGTACAGAAGGGATCAACACTATTATGCTTCAATTTTTACTTTGCATTGTTTTGACAAGTAACCTAGAAAAAAAAGATGTTATTTGTTTTGGGGAAAAATGCTGCAAAAAGGAGAAGATGATATTGATCAAAAGAAGCCACATGCAAAACTGTAAAAGATTTTCAGAGATTATATGGGTTGGTCCCAATTTTCAATGACTGTCTTTTTTTAAAAAGAAAAAAAATAGTCTATCAGATTATCTCTTTATATGCACAGAGGAAAGGGAAGAGAGAAATAAAGTAATTATTTCCATAAAACTTTCTTTTGAAATATTCAAATGATTGATATGATAATTTTGCCTGAATTAGACAAATTGCTCTTTCAGTTTGCCTTCTCATTACATGAGTAGATACAATCCAAGTGTGGATGTAACATTTATAAGTGCAGAGCACTAAACTCATAGCTTACAGTCCTTTTCAAGATTTGTTCAATTATACGTAATCACGCACTTTTTGGCAACATGGGTAGTAACAATTTATCATCCTCTTCTATAAAAGTACTTAGAACTTTTCCTCTGGGACCTGTAGCATTGTTATGCAAAAAAATTTCAATGGATGACACTAGACCACAGAGCCACCTAAATATCGCCAGTCACTCTGGCATATATATATATGCAAACTTGGAGCTTAGAATTAAAGGAATAATGAGTTTAATTATATTTTGGTAGTCCATTAAATAAAATGTATTAATGGAAAGATATGATTTGCTTCTACAAAAGCTACCAAAAGAAAAAGATCAATCCCAAATTGGAAATTAAAGGATTGTTTCTATAAAAGTCTAATGACAATTTGTACAAATTTTTAAAAATTGGCTACATCTTTGCATTGTTATAAATTGGAAACATAGTCTAAAAGGGGAAAACAAGTATTCAAAACCTACAAATGATCTACAAGTAAACTCAGGTATCGAAACCAAGAGAAACCCCTGGAATCTTTCTCATTGTTTTGATGAAATTTATGTATATAAAAGTAGGTGCACCTTTTGCTTTTGGAAAATGAAGAAGAAACACATTTGTTGATCATGGCTGAGGAAAGATGATTTACTATTAATAATAAAAGAAAGGAAGCAGATACCTATTTAACTTATTTCTTCCTTCTCACTGAGGTGAAGAGATAGGCTTTTAAAATGGGAAAGGAAGGAAAATGACAAAAAATTTAAGCAGTAGACAGTCAGTCTCTGTGTTAGATGCCAGGCTGCAGTGAGAAGCAAGGCAGATACAGCTTTCCCAGGATGGTGGAAAAGAAAAAAGAGGATGAAGAGCAACTTTGAATAACTGTAAATCTCTAAGTATAGTTTAACTCTTTTCCCCCAAAACAGTTTCCTTCTGTGATAGTAGAATCATAGCTGATCATCTTTAAGGCACCCTGAGAATGAATGGGATATAAAAAAAAAACTGACAAGCAATGAAAGGCAGTCTGTTATTAAAAAGGAAAAGATTGGACTCCAGAAATTATAAATCAGTAAAATTTATAAGGATCTCTGGCAAAATATCCTAACAGTTCTAACAAGATGGTTAAAGACACAGCTTAGAAACACATAGAGAAGGAAGAAGGAGTCACAGGGCATCAGAATTGTGTCACCAAATTAAAGTCATACCACAGTGCCTAAAAATTGTCTGGCATATAGGAGGCACACAGTAAATAGTTGCCAAATGTTCCTTTTTCTGTGGTATAATAGTTAACTCAGATAAGACTACAGTGTATCTTGATTTTAGAAAGACTGTTGTCAAGGTCTTTCATATCTTAATGGACAAGATGGCTCTGTCTAGTTCAACACACTTATCAGTGATGACGATGAGGGTAGAAAACAACAGTGTCTTTGGTACACAATGGAGAATAGCTAATTTGCTGAGACTTAAAATTTTCTTTGTAACCTGAAATAGTGAAATGAAGCCCAAAAGTATAATTTTATTGAAAGAAAAATTGTCTTGGTTTTCAATTTAGAAAGATCAGTTATATACATCTGAGTTAAAGAAGCTATGATTTCATACCAGCTTATGTAAAAAAATAAAATAAAAAGATCTGTTAGGTTTGGTGGATGAAAAGGTTCACATGTGTAGGCAGAGGAGGTGACCAAACAAATGCAGTCTTAGGGTGAATAAACTGAACCCTCGTGTCCAGAGAAGAGGTAGACTAGTCTTACCATTTTCTACCATCTGGAGCTGGATGTACTTAGCTGGACTCCACATTTTTACAGGGACATTGACAAATGACAAAAATCCAGGGGGGCCAGCATGGCCCTGAGGCCACGACTTAGGAGAAATTGTTGAGGGGAGTGGGTAATGTTTAACAAAGAGAAGCTTAGTTTAAACCCTGACAGCTGTCTTCAAGCAAATGGAGGGCTGTCATGTGGAAGAACAGTAGCTTGACTCTATTTTGTTCCGAGGGCAGAACTGAGATCAGCGGGCAGTCTTTATGGGGAAGCAGATTTCTTGTCAACGTAAGGAAAAACTTTCTTATGATTTGAGTTTTCCTCTATCTGCTGTCCTGTAAAGTGGTGGCCCCAGGGAAAGACTCAAGCAGAGCCTAGTTAAGCATCTATAGCAATGCTTTAAGAGGGAAGTCCTGTGTTGATGAGAAAATTGAATTCCTTAACCTCTAAGAATAGTTATGAAATGATGGTGAAAACAAGAAAATCGCTAGGCAATTGAGAAAGAATTAGGTGTGTGTGGAGGTTCTGCAGAAGATGACAGCTATTGTAAACTCAATAAGAATTAAGAAGGTAGTACTGATCAGTGAGGAGATTTGAAAAGAGGAATCCATAATCTAGAACAGCTCTGCCTATAAAAAGGCAATATGGAATATATATCTGAGCTACATAGATAATTTTAAATGTTTAAATGTTTCAGTAGCCATGATTAAAAATGTAAAGAGCTAGGTAAAATCAACATCAATACTATATTTTATTTAACCTCACATATTTGAAATACTACCATTTCAACATATATTCAAAATTTAGAAAATTATTGAGATTATTTACACTCTTTTTTTTAATACTAAGTATTTGAAGACCTTTGTGTATATTGTTACAGCTACAACACAGTCCCTCTAAGCCCATTTCAGGGTTCTGTAGCCCCGTGTGGCAAGTGGATGCTCTGCTGGACGGCACAAACTAGAAGCTCAAGCCACCAGTGTGGCTAGTTAAAGTAAAAGGAGTTATTAGTAAATCAGGAAGAACTGTACTAGTTACCAGGAAATTCTAAAGACACAGCCAAAATAAAGAGGTTAAAGTGGCAGAATGTTTGCATTCTGGCAACCACAAGAGTGATACAAGCCAGGGATGCAGGTGGAGTTTGACCGAACAGCCCAGAATCCATTTGAGGTTGAACTGCACCTGCCCCACTCCTGGTTGCTCTGGCAACCAGACTCCCTCCCCACATGCTAATGACATTTTAATGAGAACATCCACATGCAAATGAATTAAGCAATAATTACAGACAGATCCTCACTTGTCTACTAGCTCCACTAAGGGGGTCATGGCTGAGAGAGGACTGGAGGAGAGCTTGATACTGCACAGAACAGATCACAGAAGGAATGAACTTGAGTTACAAAGTAAAATGGTTATCCGGTACCTGTAGACAGGACAATAAATTCATGTAGTAACATGTCCTCGTTGTCCCATCTTGCCCTGCTTTTACCATCCCTCAGGGGGAGAGAGACCACCCAGGGGAAAGAGGGCAAAGAACAGAGAGACCCAGCAACTCTGCAAAGAAGGTGCACATTTAGGGAGAAATGCTGACCTCCCCAACAATTTCAAAATAAATTACTTATAAATTGCTCCACCTCTCACCTGCTAGCCTACCCAGGGGGACTTACAGTGAAAAACACTGATACTCTGGGAAGAGATAAAAAGAAGAAGAAAAAACAGGCCATCTTTTGTTCTTCAGTCTGGTTTGCTCTTCATCATTTTTTACAGTTTTCCCAAGTAGATCAGAGCCACATATTAATCAATAGTGAACAAGCTGAATGCTGAACTTCAGAAACTTGATAACTGTGGCAACAAGGGGAACTTTGCTGATGTGGGAATAGTGAGTATATTGAATTTTTGCATTTTGGAGGAACTTTTAGGTTCCAGAATTTTTTAGGGGCTCTCAAAAAATATGTACATACATTAAAAATCTGGCTGATATTTTCAGAAAATACTCAGCAACTGATTAACAATTAGTGTGCTGGAGAGCGCATCACTCCGGCTACCACACACCAATAGGCACTATAAGATTATTAATGCTGTACGTCAGTAATGGCCTTCAAATGAGAGTTTATGAAAGAAGTAATATGGCTTTCTTCTGTTTTAGTTTGGAACAAGAGTGAATATTATAGTGCTTACCATATGCCAAGGACTATTCTAAGTTGCACAGTAGACTTTTGACGTAGTTGTTATTGTTAGCCTATTGTACAGATGAGGAAATCAAGTAACTTGCCTAAGGTAGTAAGTGGCAGACAGAACAAGCCGTGTCAGTTAGCTTGGCTTCAGAGTCCTCTGATGCATTACGAGATGTCTAGCATAAAATCTTCAAACGGATAAAATAATTTTTTGTCAATGGTTAACTGTTCATCTATTTTGCTATCTAATAGAGCTACTAATATAGTGGGATTATTTAATGGGTTATTACATTTAGAACAAAATATGGAATACTGAGCAGGTCAGTTTGTCTGGAATGAACAGTTGGTATAAAACATAAGACAAAGGGGATGGTAAGGGCCCAACTATCAAGAAATCCTAAAATAAGGAGACTCCAGAAAGAGGTCATTGGGAACTTTTGATATGAGGAAAAACAGTATTTGAGAAAACTTAATTTAGCAGCAGTGTACAAGGCTAGGAGGAAAAAAAGACTGGAGCTACTGAGACCAATGAAACTATAATTTTTAAATCAAGTGCATGCATGCAATGATGGTGATAGTAGGAATGAAGAAAATAATTAATTACCAGACACGCCCAAGGGGGAAAATAAAACAAGTGAAACTCTGGATATGAACGGAGTAGAAAACACGAGAAAACAGAAAAGAAGGATAACAAGTCTTGATTAAATCTAAGACTTTCAGCCAAAATGACAAGGTGACAGAAATGGGGAAATTTCACTGACATTTGGGTTAGGGCCAGGATTAAGCCTGAACACTGTATGTATTTTAGACCAGATCATTCTTTGTTGCAGGGGCTGTCCTGTGCATGACCGGACGTCCTACATCACCCTTGGCCTCTACCCGCCAGAGCCCAGTAGCACCCCTCCCCAGTATGACGATGTCACCAGACATCACTCAATGTCCCCAGGGGGTGGGGTGGAGGCCAGCAGCAAAATCACCCTCAGTTGAAAACCACTGGCTTTGGGAAGTAGCGTGTGAGCTCAGTAGGCTTTGAGGGAGTAGTGGGGCCAGCCCGGTGAGGGATCTAGGAGGCCAAGAAAGTGCAGATTGAAATCCCAGAGAGAGAGAGAACCCAATATGAAGATTTTGTATTTTCTTGCAAAGAAGTAATAGTGGATGGGGACAGGGTTAGGGAAGGAGCTTGGAAATAAACAAAACTGGAAAGAAGAAAAAACGCCAAAGGAAACAGAGGAAGCCCCCTGGGGAAAGAAGGAAGGCAGGTTGGGCAAAGTGACCATCCCAAAGGACGTGGTGCAGGAGGAGAAAGCCTGCTGTTATCATGTGACTGAGCAGCGAATGAGAAAGGAGTTGCTGGTAGTATGATGAGTAGGTCTCGATGATCTTAGAGACATTACATTAAAGTCTGTGTGTGTGTGTGTCTCTGTGTGTGTGCATGTGCGTGTCTTGGCAAGGGATTGATGGTGGTGGTGGTGTAGAAAGTAGCTTTCACAAAGTTAAGGAGTGAGTCAGTGATGATGAAAAGATGGTGGCAATGAGTCTGGATGATTCTTTGCAGAACTTTGGCACTGACAACTACTGGAGGACTAGGCGGTCGCAGAAAATGGCAAAGTCTGTGGAAGGATGTTCCTCTGTAGAATATGAGATAATAGAGTAAGTTTTCAGTCAGGCAGGCATGAACCATGGAGAGGCCAGGGTGTTGGAGAAAGAGCGAGGGCCCAAGTTTGATCCTTCAAACAAGAAGGAAGGACTTTCTGGGATAAACATAACTCTATAAACACCTCTTCTTAGACAATCACAAGAGCAAGGTGCAGAACAGAAAACAAAGATGCCAACGTAGTTCTTGGTCACACTGAGAAACCAACTCCAAAAGTCTTCGTAAGGGAAGGAACGGGGGTTTACTACATGCCTTTCATACTTTTTGATGTTCGACTGTTGTAAACGTGCATTAATTTTTGCAAAAAACATCAAACAATTTTGTTTAAAGGAAGACGGGATACGGAAAGTGAAGTAGCATGCCTTTCTGGTCTTCTCTCAAAGAGAGAATTCTAGCATGACATTGTGTTCAATTTCTAAAACACATTACCCACAGATGCAGGACTGTATAAAGTTTGTCTTCTCTCAGTTGTCTCAGCCAGGTGCTTGGTGTTGAAGCCGGGCAACCATGATAAAGTGAAGCTAAAGGAAACTATCTTAGACAATTGGTAGGAAAACTACATTTTTAAGTTTTTGAAATCATTGAATTTTTTGTTTGTCCAAAATATAATCTCAAATCCCCTTAGAGGAAAGACTTTCAATCACTAAAATCACTATCAAATTTGCTTTCTGTTTTTGCCAACATTTCTATCTGTCTGTACATTTAGATCTAACTAGAATTAGATGTGTTTATTACATACAGACATTTCAGGTTGTTTTTAATGTATTTTGTCCTTCTGGTATTACACGCATTCACTGAAACTTTTAAAATAGTGTACATGCAATTCTCTGTGATCATGAAAACCTCCCCATCCAGCATTGTAGTTCCTCACCATCAGGAACTCTAACATAGGCATAAATAATGCATCTTTTGCTGCAAAAATAAACATTATATAAAATTCAGAACATCTAAGTATTGCAGACAACATGCTGAACTTGATTTCATCTGATTGATTTTTATGGGCCTTTATTTCTTGAGTCTTAGAATAACACCTTGGGGATTTCAGGACTTTTAATCAGGGAGCTTTATTATGTACTATCTGTAACCTTCTTTCACACTCCCTATTTAGTTACCTAATGGAAAAGTACTTATTGAAAATGATGTACTGAAAGAGATTATTTGTGCAATGCATACTAAAACACTCTGTGTAAAACACTGACTTTGAATGAAAGATTTTATATTACAACTGACACTGTAAGATCATAATTACACTCATGCAAAGCCTCCTTGGTGTTCTTCTTTTATCTCTTTCCAAAAGAACACATGTCCCATATATATTTAATTTCTGAGTGTCAGGCACTATGCGCAGTGCCAGAAACACTGTAGGGACCAAAGTATCAAAGTGTCTGTCCTCCTGGAAGTAAACTTCCAGTTGGCAAGAGGGCAATAAAGTAAATGAGCAAGTCACGTACTGCAATAAGCGATAAAAGGCCATCGGAGCTGAAAGTGGAGGGACGCTGCTGCTGCGGGAGCAAGATGTCAGAGAAGGCCACTCAGATGAGATGACACATGCATATATGGACACTGATGTGTCCTTACTGTTTACATATGTAGTCTATAAATTACATTTTCATGTATAGCTTTATCTTGACTTAAAAATAAATCCTTACTGGTAAAAAGCAAAATATCAGTCTTCAAGTGCCTGACCTAAAAGATACAGATACTTAAAATACTGATTAATTTATTCTAGCATAATCTCTTGCTTGCATTTAATCTGTCTATTTAAATTATATTTAATTCTAACAAGAAACAAGAAAACATTGTTTACAGAAAATTTATGTTGAGTAAATCCTTACTGTCCTTAGGTTCATATTTTTTGTTTGACTTGGAGCTTAAGAACTAAGTTAGATACAGTATCTTTCCTGTGTCTTCAATAACATACTGAATAATTACTAGTAATCATGTGCTTGATTTCATTTTGTTACCTCCTCCACCCCAAATTTTGTTCCACAATTTATAAATTGAAGCAATGTAAATTTTCCATCAAACAGAATAAGGACCTGTCATTTCTATCAGTCCATCTCTACCATTTGTATGCATGTATCAATATGAAATATTTTTATTTCATCAATGATTAAGATAGAAGTTGTTTCAGAATGAACTACAACATTGAAATTGTACCAGTTTCTGGAATTGAAACAAAAGAATATATTGAGAAAAAAAAGACAATAATTTTACCAGAATGTAGATTAGTTATTTGTGTGTGTGTGTGTAGTTAAGATTCACAAAATGCCAGAAGCAGCAAAAATAATTAAGATCTAAGAAGAAGTAATTAATATGGACATACACAAAAGATGTTGAAATAGAAATGAAAACAGTACACAAGGCATAGACTACATAAAACATCCTAGATAAATGCTTCAGGATATGGTTGGTATTTTTGTAGAGTTGTTTCAAAACACTACAACTCATTCAGTCAGCCAGAGTTCCAGTTATGTGACACTCACGTTATTGCTCTGAAAAAATGTCCTCTTTTTGTAGCTTTTATGGATTGCTTTGAGTTAGTAACAAATACACATAGAGGCGCCTGCAAGTGGGCTATGTACGTGGTGCTGTAAACAAGACTGGAACATGAAGTGCTGGCACAATTGTTAGGTTATTAACATGGAAAATCATTCTGAACAAGTAAAGGAATTTTAGGGTACTAATATACTCAATTCGAGGGATGAAATTTAACTGCTCAGCTTTATATTTTTATGCTTCATATCAATAAATTTCATATTGGTTTTTTTACTCTTTATGTTGCCTTCAGTTTTCTTATAGTCTATGGAAATAGCAAAAGTAAAACCAAACCCCTTTGAAACCAACTGGTTAGTCATCAAGCAGCTGGTATGTGTTTAATATTAAATTAGGCCCCATGAAGACCAAAGGGGCACCCCCTACCCTTGTCCCCTGCTTTGGGAGATTTTCTAATTTCATTGGGAAGATGAGATAAAAACAAATACAGAAGTTAAAGCAAGAGAATATAATACAAATTTAATTATACTCATTCTAATGTTAAGTGTGTGTGTGTGTGTGTGTGTGTGTGTACGTATGTATGTGTGTGGGTATCTACATGCCATGTGGTACTTTGAAATCAAACGATCAACACTTGGATCTAAGTGACAGGTTGCTGTCACACAGTGCTATGAAAACATAGCTTATATATTTTACTTGCTCATCTTAACCCAATCTGAATTTTAAATTTTGAGATAATTACTTAAAACTCAGTCCTGTAAAAATAACACTGAAAGAAGGGAATGGGCACCTCTGCCTAATCTCTGTGTCCCTGAGCAGCTGTCCGCATGTGAGCTTCAGAGCGGCCATGTGTCCTCACCCGGCCCACATTGTTCTGACCCTCTTGGAGCAGCGTGGTTGTGCTAACCGAATTTATGAGGTCCAGCAACATCTGGTGGCATTGGCATCCTTGCTCAGCTCTGACTGTCACTCCCTGTCAGGGGATGAATGTGTCCGAGCGCCGGTTGGGGTGTGTAATAATAAAGCCCGCATTAGCAAACGTTGGGGCGGGGGTGGACAGAGGCATTCATGGGGCTCCCCATGCGCTGAAGCAAGCGGGCAACAAAGGGGAGGTGGCAGGGTGCACAAAAGTGCTGATGCCAGAAGGCCTGACACGCCGCAGGCGGTACGTGACATCTCGTGGCTTTGGGCTGTTGTTGGGTGTGATGTATGTCACAGTCATGATGGATGACTTTCAGATCTTTCCCATTATATCATATCTGTAAGAGGTTCCCTTTTCCTCAAATGCCTTTTTGTTCCCCACCCCTGAGCTGCAGATGGCATCTACCCACGCATCCCCATTGTGCGGAGCCCATGGAGAACTTCGCCATTCTTCTGGGGATCCTCCTCATGGTTGAATTGCTGGCATTCAATTACGACTTGAAATTAGGGCTTTGGGCAGTTGAACCTCTTTTTAACACAGAGTAACAGTAGTTTGTGGCCATTTAGGAATTTTCAGAGGTGCCACTGATATATTCCATTAAAATCTGAAGGGATAGAATTAGCAGATAAAAGAATTAAATTACTCTTTAGAAAGAAAACATTCTCATTGTGGACGAAGCCATCTCTATACATAAATGAATTCCTAAAAAAATGTGGGGTGGTCTCTCAGTTGCAAAATTCAGCTGGACAATATTCATATTAGGTGCATGAGTTGGAGTTGGTAGTACACCTTGGAAATAGCTTATTTTCCCCTCTCTTTGCTTAATGACATCAATCTTTCTTGTCCACTTTATTCAGCAAATATTTTTTCCTCATAAAAGGCTGCAACAATGACTAATATGGAAAACAGCTGATTAATTATATATATCCATTCCTGTTCTTTTCTTCGTATTGTTGCAAGCATTATATTAAAGAGAATACAAAAGTAATCATGGATAGATAAGTCAGTGAGTAGGCAGAGGGATTCATTTCTACTGAATTATAGAAAAAGACCTGAAAGTCATTAGGGTTCTCACAGTTTCAACATATTCTCCATCGTCTGTAGGAAGTGTGAGTGTGTTAGACCACTCAAATGAAACACTGCAAGCTAATGTATAAACATTTGTGGACTGAAGTAACATTAGGAATAGAGGTTGAAAGACACACAAATTCTTGGAAATCTCAGATTTGTTTTAAATAATCAGTCTTTGGATTCCAGGTTACAGGTAAGTTGGATGTAGAGGGTAGTAGGATCAAGATGCATTCCTTGATGGCTATCAATGGAATGTTAGAATTCCCAGGAAGGGCTCCCTGTGTGCACAGATAAAGAATTAAATGACTCTCGGAAAAGTCAGTATCATAAGAAGCACTAAGTTAAAAGGGGAGATAAGAAACCAATCAAAATAAGAGAGTTAGTGAAAAGGAAACAGGAATTAGGTCAAACGCCTGAGTAAAAAGAAGAAAAAAGTCACACATGTAGTGAATACAAGCAGGCCCATTGACTGAGAAGGTTAATGGGTTTTGAGGATGATTCTTATCTACATTATGACAAAGGACAACATCAATCTCTAATACTTATTAAGAGCTAACTATGTGTCAGACATTTTTGTAAGGACTCTGTAAGGATCAAACAGCCTGATTTTGATCAGGCTACCCAATCTATTAACAATTCAATTTGGTGTCTCTTGTGGTTTCCCATATATATGTGCTCTCTAAGGTATTGTTTCCCAAATTACCAAACCATATTACTCCCTGGGTGCTATTTAAAAATACAGCTTTCTAGGACCCTCCCACAGAGGCCTTAGTTGGGCTAAGAGTCTTTCCTTTTAATAAGTATCCAGATAATTCTTATGCTCAGGACATTTTGGGAAACACTGACTTCAGGAAAAATACAAGTTTCTTAGATTTTTTTTTTTTAACCTTTTAAGAAAAGACTCTCACATTCAGAAGTCAGCTTAGCCAAAGTTTATACTTTACATATCTATTAGGCAGTAGGCACTCAATAGCTATCTTTGAATGATTTATGAAAACCTTGGGTTTTAAAATATTACTCAAGAAATGTAGCCAGAAGTTCAAGAGTAGCTTGACAATGGATAAGAGGAATTTTCAAGCAAAAGTCTTTCTTTATCTGTTTTAATTTAAATTCTTAGAAATAAATGACTTGTAATGAGTACATTGCATGTTACTAAATGATCTCATGACTTCCTGTCCAGTGGATTCTGTTACTGTGTGCGGATCAGAGCTGGTTTCTGAATCCATAATGGTGTCTAGTGCCTGTCTTTCACTGAGCTAGCTAACAGCTAAAATAGGGTGCTGTATGTGCACCAGATGCCACATTGAACTGCAAAGGCAGGCTCAGTGTCCTTCTCTGTCAAGCCCCCACTGTCTAGAATCCTGACTAGAACTAGCAGGATTCTCTGAGTCAACAAGGTTAGAACGGAGAATACCCTTTTCAAAAATTCCTCCCATAGAGCACAAGACTCTTATTTAAAAGTGTATTTGAGTTTTCTGAGAAAATTGCCAGAAGTCTACCTTTGTGTTTCAAGAGAAAATGGGGTTCAAAGATGGCTGGAAATCACTTCTTTTCTTGTAAAGGCCATAATTTGTAATAATCAACTAACTTCCAAGGTAAGAATGTTATCTGTACTATGCCTGGTTTTTGAGAAGTCTCCACACAAAGGGCAATGTTGGAGTGCTGTCTGCAGAGCTGCCAAGCCACTTCTGGGCACCAGACCCCTAATCACAAAAGGGGCAAAAGAATGAAACAGTGGTGTGAAGAATAGTTTCTCCCAACAAAAGTCTTGGGCTTAAGCCCAGTCACTAAATTACGATTCCAAAAATCAAGCTGTATATTTATAAAACTTTACATTTTCAATACATGACTTCAAGGCACCAAAAGTATCATTGTTGCGAATGGGTTACAAATGTGATTGTTCCTTAAGAAAGCTGTGATTTCATTATCCTTAAAGCAAATGTAAACTTCCTCTCTTGGTAAAAGTGCTTATAGAAATCAGAGTATAGTGGAGGGAAAAGTGAATGGACTGTCTAATGTAGGATCTCTCAGCTTCAGTGCTATTGATATTTCAGGTGGAATAATTCTTTCTTGGAAGGAGATCCCATACTTTGCATCGTGAAGTGTTGAGCGGCATCCCTGATCTCTACACATCTGCCAGCTGTGACATCCAAAATTGTCTCTCAACATTGCTGTGTGTCCTCTGGTGGGGAGGGAAGATTACCTCTCCTTGACACTCACGTTACCACTCTCGTGGGTCACTCAGAGAAATGCTATCCCATTTTACCAGACTATTTTACTGGCTTGTCAAGAAAATAGTGCCAAAGGTGTTGGTGATCAGTGGCACTAGATCACTGTTCTTTTTGGCTATCGGACGGTGTCCTTTTTAATTTTTTTCTTATCCCCACATTTCTAAAGTCTCTGAAAATGGAATCAATAGAAAGCTCTAAGGCAGTTTGCCCATAGCAATGTTGACATGAATAGATGGATTGGGAAAAAGAGAATTTCCCTTAGAAACTCCAGATGCTGCAGGAAAAAGACTCTTTCTCAGTAATCTGCTCTTTTTCTTCCAAAAAATTGTGCAGGAATATCTGCCCCGGGGAGGTGATTTCCTTTCTCTGGGTAAGTTTTTTGTTGTTGTTGTTGCTGCTGTTTGTTTGTTTCACTATCCTTAGGGCTAAAGAGACACACACCCCAGTGTCACTCTACATTTGTTCATAATGTTTTGTATCCCCCTCCCACATACAGCCCCTTGCAGATGCCACTAAATGTGGTCGTCATCTTCGTGGACTTCACATTACGATGAAATCGCTGTGGTAGGAAACCCACATCCTTAAATGGTGCTTTGCTGCATTTTGCTTTCAAGTGAAGTGAGCGCAGGAAATTAGCTTATTAAACACCTAAAGACTTTGGTCAGAATAAAAGTCAGATAATACTCAGGGATCTAAGATGATATGACAATTGTGCCCTCCATAATAACACTTACAATGTAAAAAATAGTTTCAAAATGAATTCAGGGACTATGGGGACATTCTCGCCATAGAAATGGGATTGACCCAAATTAGAATTATTTTTTAAAAGTATTGACAATCATTGCATCTAGAGTCTCAGAGTAAACATGTGTGTATGTGTAAACATACAGATTTAACACGTTAGGAAATGCATTGTTTTCTAAGTGTTTTTGGCATCCAAGGATCAAGTTCAGACAATTTACACTCAGCGCTAACATATCTGGTCAAGCTTTACCTTGGATCATAAATTTGTCTTTCCCTAGTAGGCTAAATAGAACCATGGATTATTAATTTATGATTTCTTCTCTTTCTGCAGGTATAAACTTCATTTCTGATAACCATCTGCTCAAGTGCTCTCGCTTTCACGTTTCAGGCCCCCCATTCCTCCCCATCCTCTCCTACACCCCGTTACTGTAGAGTGGTAGTGAAGAGTTAGATTCATTGACCTGAATGAGAGGAAGGTTCTATAAGGTCAGACAGACATTTTAAAAAGACTGAATTACTTAAAATTAAGTGCATGCAGTAAGACACTCTAAAAGAGCAGTGTTGAAGAATCTCAAGAACTTCTTTTTTTTCCTAAGAAATTAGCAATTGTTATTTAGTGGAGAGCACTACTTAATATTCACTTCAATCAATGTCCCATCTCTAATGAGTGCCTGTCGGAGTGGCATCCGCCCAGGACTCCAGAGATAAATATTTAATAAAAGGAACTCCTTCTACCTTTTTTTCTTTTCCCATATGCATTAACTTAATTACTTCATTCTAACAAGCGAAGCTGCTTTCTCAAATGCTACTACCTCAATATTTCACACTCTTGAAAAGTCTTTGTACACCAGGCTGACTTGCAGTAAACCATTTTTAAAGATTAAAGTTTTGGGGGTAGATTTTGGCAGAAAAATAACATGGAAAGGTACTTAACCCACAAAATAGAAGGGGTCTAACATGTTTTCTGTCTTCAGACTCTGTGAACATTGCCCCATATCTGATTATTTCAATGGAATGGTGTAGAAATTTTGCTTACTGGAAAGGGAAAAATAAAGATATTTTACTTGCTTTGTGGAGAATTTGATTTCCCAAAGGCTTTTTTTCCCCTCCTTTTCTTCCTTTTTTTTTGGTAAAAATCCCTGTGTGCTGAAGACATTCTGTTCTGGTGAGCTCCGCACTTCTTATTCATAGCAATTACATTCACATCTTTGATCTTGGATGAGATCTCTTGTGCATATTTTGTTCTATTTATGTCTTTGATCTGGTTTCTTGTGATTGTTTTTAACGTTGTGTTTTTACTCGAAAGACATTCAGCCTACAATATTTAAGAAGGAAAAAGAGGTGAAATTTAGTTTATCCATATGACACTGTCTTCTTAGGCATATGGGTAAATTAGACTGTCTCAGTACCTCTCCGTTTCTTCTTCCAATATCTCGATAATTTGCTTTCTTCAACTGTCATAACAGTGGAAAGCTCAGCAATCAGAGGTATTGCATCATGCTCAATCAAATCCAGCTGAACAGTTTGGCAATCTTGTCATTCCATTTGTCATAAAAGAATCAAATTGATCTTCCAACAATACGGACAGCGATATAACTAGAGAACAGTAAGGGAGCTGTATAGAGCTCCTGCTTACAGATGAATAAGGAGTCTTAGTTATTTGTTGTCATCATTATCATTTTATTTAATATGAATTTATTTTCCTGTTTATGTAACATATCAATTATACTCGGGTTTCAAGAATTCACCCAGGTAACTTGAAGGTGATATGTATAACTGTATTACTAAGGGGAGATTAGATAATAAGATAACAGCTAGCAGCCACTGTTGGGATGGCAAAGTGCTATGAATAAGGGGGCCGCACGGGACCTGGGAACGTACATGACAAAAATTGGTCACCATGGCAACATTTGAGCAGTGGGAGACAGGAGCTGAACTGAGCAACACAGAACCGCGGCGGCCTGATTGAAAAAACTGCCTATAATTTAGCTTGACTGACTTGTTATGCAATATGTTTTCTGTACTATGCAAGTGACTATGGAAATGTGAGCATCCAAAACAGCCTATAAATTCAGACTGCAAAAAAGTTACACATTTTTTGGTGGGGGGTAAGATTAGAAATTTCAATTTGTAGTGATCCAGAATGTTCTTTTTTTCCTAATGATCTTAGATAGTGAGCATCAACACAGGTTTTTCTCTATAAAGCCATGTCTACAAATAAGGTCTCTGTATTGTAGAGACCTATTTTTAAAAACGCTAAATATCATGTCATAAAAGCAAGTAAAACTAGAATTAAAAGGCATAGAAAGGTGACACAAATATTATAAACGGCTAAGTAGAACAACTCCATGGTGAGCTTCATCATAGAATACATAATTCAATAAAGTTTTATTTTTAAATTCATTTCTAGTGAGATGTTTACTGCTTGAATTATATAGATAATTGCACTTGTTTTTCTTTTCAACTGATCTGTCTGGGATAGAGTCACAAAGACATAAGGGACCTCTAACACCTAAATGGGGGGAGGGAGGGACAGTTGTGAGTAAGCAAAACACAGTTTATTCTTGTATTATTATTTATTCACTATTGTATTATTTTCCATATTAACAGCTATAAATCTGCTTTTGCTCATATTTGTATAATCTGGCAACCAAAGGCTAATAGCATTTTTCAGTTTCATATTTGCATAGTAGGATAGGGGGCCTGTAAGCAGCATGCATAACGTGTGTAGATAATAACACCCAGAATATGGCCAATTAAAAGTTTCTTAAGAACGATAATACCTTATTCAATAAATTTTCTAAGCATAAAATGTCTTCCTAAGATTCAGTAATGTTGAACATACAAACACTTTATATACCACATAAAACAGAATTATGAAGAATCGTATAACTTAATGGCAATATCCCTGCTAAGCTGTGCATGTGATAATAATAATAAAAAAATTATTAGTAATTATAGAAATAACGAGAACTTAAATTTACTGAGCATTATGTATATTCCCAAATCTCTGCAAGGTAGAAACAAACATTTTTGCATAGAGGCGTAGAGGTAAGGTAATTTGCCCGAAGTTACACAGATAGTAAATAGTCCTGATTAGAACCTCAGGCAACCTGGCTCCAAAACCTAGTTTTCTAAACATCATTTCTTTCTGTCATGTATTCAGATAACTTCTTAATAAGACCTTTCTTCACTACTCCAATAACTAATAATTTTCTTTGTCCAGATCATCTCTTATCAATCAGTTACATCTCTTCCTTGGTGAGTCCCAGCTTCCAGTCATGCACCTAGACACTGGAAATTCACCTTCTTTGCTTTGTAATCTAAAACTCATGAACCTAGGACTTCAGGCCAAGATGGATGGAGGCCTAGACAGACACGCTAGGTTTCCCTCCACAACTAAGAAGGAATACAACTACCTCAGAACTAGAGACAACCAGAAGTTCCAGAAAGTCAAGCTGCATGGAAGTCAAAAAACCAAAGAAATAAAGAAGAAATACTCATCCAGACAGGTAGGAGGGGTGGAGTCTAGGCAGAGAGGATGCAGTGTGGTGGTGGCAGCAGTGGCGGTGGCAGTGGCAGGCAGACAGAAAGCGCAGTCACACATTTCAAAAAGTCGGGAGGGACACTTGGGGAGTGTTCCCAGCTCCTGACCAGACCACGCAACTCATAGTCCCAGTGCTGGGGAAAATCAAGCCTCATTGCTTCTGACTGTGCAAACCAGTGGGGGTTGGAGCGGAGGCAGAAACTGCTGGTCTCTCAGCAGAGTCTGCATGTTTAAAGGGCCCCCACAGTCCAAGAATGTCCATAAACCCACCCACTCTGGGAACGACGGCCAGGGCAACAGCTAGAGGGACACCAGTCCCATATGGAAGTGGGAAAAGTGCCTGGGAAAGAGTCAAGTGCAGACAAACACAGGAGCCTGTCAAGATGAGACAGAGAAATATGGCCCAAAAGAGGAAACAGATCAAGGTTCCAGTGGGAGAACTAAGTGACAAGGAGATAGCCAACCTAACAGACACACAATTCCAGCAATGGTGATAAAGATGCTCACAGGCTTGACAGACATGCTTGAGTACAGCAAACACATACAGAAAGAAGCGAAATCTATGCTAAGTGAAACGAAGGAAAATCCACACAAAACCAATCGTGAAAGAAAGGAAATCAGGGTTCAAACCAATGATTTGGGACATAAGGAAGAAAAAAAAACAGTCAATCAGTACAGGATGAGGAAACGAGAATTGAAAAAAATGAGGAGAGGCTTAGGAACCTCTGGGACAACTTTAAACATGCCAACATCTGAATTATAGCAGTGCCCAAAGGAGAAGAGGAAGAGCAAGAAATTGAAAGCTTATGTGAAAAAATAATGATGGAAAACTTCCCTAATTCAGTGAAGGAAGTAGACGTACAAGTCCAGGAAGCACAGAGAGTCCCAAACAATCTAGACCCAAAAAGGACCACACCAAGACACATCATAATTAAAATGCCAAAGGTGTAAGATAGAGAGGAAATCTTAAAAGCAGCAAGAGAAAAGCAGAGAGTTACCTACAAAGGGGTGCCTGTAAGACTATCAACTGATTTCTCAAAAGAAACGGCAGGCAAGAAGAGACTGGCAAAGCCCAGTCTGCTGTGGGTCAGTGGATTGAGCATCAGCCTGCGAGCCAAGTGTCGCTGGTTCGATTCCCAGTCAGAGCACATTACTAGGTTGCACGTGTCCCCAGTTGGGGGCACGAGTGAGAGGCAACCACACAGTGATGTTTCTCTCCCTCTCTGTCTCCTTTCCCCTCTCTCCGAAAAATAAAGTAAAAAAAACAAACAAAAATTTTTTTTTTTTTTTAAAGAAGAAGAAGAAGAGACTGGAAAGAAATATTCCAAGTCATGAAAAGCAAGGACCTACAACCAGGATTGCTCTATCCAGCAAAGCTATCATTTAGAATGGAAGGGCAGATGAAGTGCTTCCCAGACAAGGTAAAGCTAAAAGAGTTAATCATCACCAAGCCACTATTATATGAAATGTTAAAGGAACTTACTTAAGAAAAAGAAGATCAAAAGTATGAACACTAAAATGATAACAAACTCACAACTATCAACAACAGAATCTAAGAAAATAAAAACGAAGTCCAACTAAGCAAATCAGAATAGGAACAGAATCATAGGCATGAGGATCATTTGGAGGGTTATCCGCTGGGAGAGGGAAGGGGAAGAAACATGGAAATGGTGAATGATGCCAGGATTAAGAAGCATAATTGGTTGGTACAAAATAGACAGGGGAAGTTAAGAATAATATAGGAAAGGGTGAAGCCAAAGAACTTATATACATGACCCATGGACATAAACTAAGAGGGGTGGGATTGCTGGAGGGGAGGGGAGTACTGGGCTGAGGGAAGCAAAGAGGAAAAAATGGGACTACTGTAACAACATAATCAATAAAATATACCTTAAAAAACAAAATAAATAAATAACTAAAACACATGAACTTGCTTCTTTTAAATATTATAATGATAAAGATTTTTCCCTTACAATAATATCTTATGGCCTTTCCTTCTATTTTACTTGGCTAAACTAGATTAGGAAGAAGAATTTGTCTTTGTTTAAGTCTTGAATGTCCTCATTTAAGTAGTGTTTGTATGTTGATACCATGAGGGGATCAGGAAGCAAGAGAGAAGAACTAGCTGGGATTTACTATGTTACAATTGGTGTGACATAGGGGATGCATGTATGATCTACTCTTGGCAGTAAACATTGCCACAGAGTTTTCAAACAAGATTGTACCATTTGCTTTCTAACCAGTAAACAACATAGGGAAATTTCAGTTGTTCCACATCTTCAACAACACTCGGTGTTGTCAATGGTTTGAGTTTTAGTCATCCAGAAATGTACTATTTTTGAGAATTAATGAGATTGAGCACCTCTTTACATGTCTATGGTTTACATAAATATCATTTTTGAAGCACATTTTCTATTTTGCCATTTATTTTTCCCTGAGTATAGAAAAGTATTGATTTTAGGTGCTAAATCAATGCATCGACAAATTATATGTATGAGAAACTTTTCACTTTTTCTCTTTTTTCTTCCTTTCCAGATCTTTATCTATTTTCTTCTTCCACAGAATTTGAATATTACTTAAAATATAACCTAGTCTATCATAATAAAAATTCCAAATGCAGTGGATTAAATAAGATACAGATTATATCTTATGTAACTGTCTAAATAGGCCAGGATGTTGAGCAGCTCAGCGGTGTTGGGGACAGAAGCTTCTTCTATGTCAATATTCGAAATCTTGTAAGTATTGATATTGTCATGGTGGTAGGCTCGTCACCATTTTCACACTCAGGCTCAGGAGTGAAAGGAAGAGGACATCTTTTATCTCCTTTAGGATATGACTAGAAGGTTGTTCATTGCGACTTACATCATATCACCAGATCCTAGCTTTATGGCCAAACTTTCCTTACCAGGAAGGAGACTGGGGAATATACTCTTAATATGATGCCATTTTACCTACCTATAGACTCTATTATAGTAGAAGAAGAGGAGAAAGAATATTATTGAAGGACTTTGGTGTCTCTATTCTATTCACTTCTCCTCATAAAGATACCAGTCATGTGGGATTAGGGCCAACCTCAGTGACCTCATTTTAACTTTATTACCCCTCAAAGACTCTGTCTCTAAATACAGTCACATTCTGAGGTACTAAGGGTTAGGATTCTAAAAAATGAATTTGGAAAAGGACACAATTTAGCTCATAACCAGTATGGAAGGCAGATTAGTTGACTGTGGTGATGCAAATACCTGCAAAAATTAACTTTATTTAAAGAAAGAAAGTTTTGTGAGAAGTTCAGGCTAGCAGTTTTCTTTAATTTTTTTAAAAAGTTTATTGATGAGAAGAGAGAGGAGGGTGAGAAAGAGAGACTCTGCCTTTCCACTTATTTATGCATTCATTCATCGCTTCTTGTATGCACCTTGACCAGGGATCAAACCCACAACCTTGGAGTATCAGTATGATGGTCTAACCAACTGAGCAAACCAGCCAGGGCTCAAGTTAGCAGTTTTCAACTAGGTTCTTTATTTTTGATGACTTAAAAATTTACCAAAGCTTGACATTGGCAAGATGGCTGAATAAGACATTTCTTGCTCACATCCCCCTCTCCCCAACAAGAATTCATAATCCATCCATGGACAAAAGTGACTTTGTGTGAGTTGGGAGGTCCAGATAGGAGATTGTTAAATCTAGTACATCCAAGAACAGGGGTGCTGCTTCAAGGAGACAGGCACACACCAGGTGGGTGACATACTGACCGCGGCCCCACCTATAGACCTGGAAACAGCTTGATACCCATGAGGACTTGGCTACAATTCCATTTGGCTTTGGCTCTGCCTCCAGCACCAGCACCAATGGACCTGGGAGGCGTTTCATGCACCCATGCGTCAGAAAATAGGTATGCAGACCATGACTCTGGCTGTGGACCCTGAAATGCCACATGAACTAGCTCCAGTCCCTTTCACCATGATCTGGGAGTCCCGGGAGAACAGTCTTAGACAATCACCCATGAATGAGAGAGAATCATTGAAAGTCTAGGAGTCCAGCAGAGAAGTCTTATTTGGAGAGGGTGAGACAAACAATTTGACTTTACCTACCTTCCCCCTCCTCAAGGCAGCACAGCTCATTGAACAGCAGAGCCTTTTCTGAACTGTGATTTCTCCTGTGAGGGAAAGTAGGAGTGTGGGAGTGTGCACCTGGCTTCCTCAGCTTTGCAGAACACCGCCAAAGATGCTCATCTCTCTCCTGCCACATCCAGACTGCTGAATTATGAGTTGCACAACTCAGGGGGCGATCGACTGTGAGAATAACATCCAGGGCTTGAAATGGGACATATTAAGGGGACATAGATACATGAGGGACTTAACTGGGAGGCTTGTCCATGAGCCACTGGGGAAACCTTACCTAGAGATTCCCTCCACTGGCCTTTGGGCACCCATAGCACTGCATGCGTCTCATCCACGCCCTCGCCCCCACTCCAAAGGAGACTGCCTGCTTGTGCTCAAGAAGATGGCAAGAACAAGCTCTTTTAGATAGCTGGTAGACATGTATAGAAAGGTAGCCCAAATCTGTGGACCATAAAAAAGGAAATGCTGCCAATTGTGACAAAAGAGAAAGACTGATCTCACTTGTATGTGGAATCTACAAAAGCCAAGCTCAGAAACAGATAGTACAATGCTGGTTGCCAAGTTTGGGTGGTAGGGAGAATGAGGATATGTTGGTTAAGTGTTCAAACTTCCAGTTATAAAATAGTAAGTTCTGGGGATTTAATATACAACATAGTGATTATAGTTAACAATATTGTATTATACTAGAAAGTTGCCAGGAGGGTAAACCTTAAATGTTCTTGGCACACACACACACACACACACACACACACACACGGATGTTAACAAACAGTACTCTGGTTATGTCATAATAGATACATATAACAAATCATCACATGTATAACCTTAAACTTAGACAATGCTATATGTCAATTATATCTCAATAAATTTGGGGGAAAAGTTTGCAACAGTTGTCAAGTTTCTCCCTTTTCTTATGAACTTGGCATGTGAGTCTTTGTGGGGATTGACTTCACTTTCCCCTATTCTCACTTATGGAGGTGCTTTGGCGGTAAGTACAGAAGAATCCAACATCATACATAACAACATTCCCATGGGGCAACACATTGCCAAAGCCAATGCAAATACCAGGAACACACCTCCTCCTAACTGCAGGCCTAGAAGCGAGCACTGAGCTGAGCTTTCTTCTCACACCACTTAACCTTTTTGTGATGGTTGTCAGCTTGAAGCTACTAGTGGGGTTTCCTATGGCCAGACAAAGAAGATTGGGGGCTTGGGATAAAAGTTCCTTATGCTCTGAGTATTCAAACAAGGGTAGTAACTCTGGAATGAGGCATGTGATGGGCTTTCTGAGGCCGGTGACAGATGTAAGGGGGATAACAGAGGATCAGGGTCTGGGATGAGGAGGAGCTGCCGTGGTAGACAGGGAGGCCCTGGGTGGAAAGAGTGGTTCCTGGTCATGATGGTGCAAACAGGCAGAACCGGGACCCTCCTTTGCCTCTGCCATTCTGTCCCATCTCCCTTACCATTACTGATGAGTTAATAAGGGTATTTAGAGCAGAGGAGGGGATTTAAGGGCTAGGAAGGAAAGAGAGTTGTAAGGTCTTTCATGGCTGGAGGAAAGAAGAGCAGTGTTGCTGGACTCATTGCCCCAGGCATATCTAAATGCGGGTTCCCATGTTCACCATAGGGAACTCACATACTCTTTCAATCATTTGTCCTCTTGTGTTTTGTTTTCTTCACCAGGAACCATGGACACATGGTCATTTTTTCCAATTGAAAGAGACTTAAATTATATTACAAATAAGAGCTGAAGTAGTTTAATTAAATTTAAATTTATTTAGAGATTATGAGATGCGAAGCTCCTTCTGGAAATTCTGCATCTTATGTTTAGTTCTGAAAAAGAACACACTTTAATTTGGTATAAAAATTAAAAACCAAGGAAATGAATAAATAAGTTTTTCTGTGATTTTTTTTTTTTTTTTTTTTGCATACTGGATGTTGCAAGAAAAGAGCATGAAGTCATTGAAATATAAAAGTATTTGAGTTTTCTCCACATATATACATTCTCTGCATTTGCATCTTTCACTATACTTATTGCATGTGTTGTAAAACAACTCTTTCTGTGCATTGGGTCACATTCCCACTAGAGCCATTACCTACATATGGTGATGACATAATTCTAGACAAATAAGCAAGCCATTGTCTAATTTCTCTTTTGTGTGCTCATTCCTATTATCTATCAGTATACTTACACTGAGCACTTCATGGGAGAAAAGCACGTGCTAGCTGCAGTGAAGTTTAACTAGGTCCTACGAAATGCTCTTTTGCCCTTCAGCAATTTAGAAACTAAGTGAGGGGGACAGCCATCCCAATTCCCAGCCCATATGTCAGAGGAGGGGACTGTCATATGGCTACATAATGATGATCACTCTAGAGGTTCTCTCCACTGTAGGCACAGAACACAGTGGCCTTTTCAGACTCTATGTATATTAGATTTGCTGTCTGAAAGATCTGAGCCATCTGGGACCTAGAGGAATGAGCCAAGAAGGACCACTTGTCGTATAGTTTCTGTGATTTTTTTCAGCAGCTGGACAGCAATACTAAATGAGTTTGAAGGAGTCCATTGAAAAAAAGGCTCATAATTCATGTGGGGTGGAGATGGGAAAAGAATTTCTCCTTGATCTGAGAAGACTTCCAGAGAAGATGAGAAGAAGCCCATGGAATAAGAGACACCCTACAGGGCAGGGATAGGAAAAGAAGCACATTTTTATAAGCTAGCCATTGTTTGTTCATATTTACAATACAGAGTCAAAGGGAGGGGAAGAAAGAGGGAGTGATGAGAAGTCTGTTTCTTGTTCACATGCTTTGGAAGTAATTCATTGAGCAAAGATGAATAATGTGCCTGGTATAAACCGGGCACTATCAGGCACTGTCCTGCAACCTGGGAAGACAACTATGAAGAAAGCAAACAAATCCCCTACTTTTGTAAAGGTAATGTTTTAATGGAGAGAGACACAAAGCAAGAGAAATAAATAGGTTTGATATATATTATCTTAGAAGGTGAAAATGTTATGGGAAAAGGGAAGCAGGCTTAAAGGGATAGAAAGTTATGGGAAACAATGTCATTTGAGCAGAGACTTGAAGAAAGTGGGGGTGGAAAGCCATGGGTAAAACTGCACAGAAGAAACAGAAGTGGCAGCAAGAATACTTGAGATGGATTTCCGGCCAAGATGGAGGCATAGACAGACACGCTGTGTCTCCCTCCACAGCTAAGAAAAATACAACTAACCTCAAAACTAGAAATAACCAGAAGTTCCAGAAAATCAAACTGCATGGAAGTCCAGCAAACAAAGATATAAAGAAGAAATACTCATCCAGACAGGTAGGAGGGGCGGAGCCAGGGTGGAGAGGACGCGGTGTGGTGGCAACAGCAGTGGCGGCGACAGCAGGCAGCAGAAAGTGCAGTCACGCGCTTTAAAAAGTCAGGAGGGACACCTGGGGAGCGTTCCCAGCTCCTCACCAGACCTCACAGCTCATGGTCCCAGCACTGAAGAAAATCAAGCCTCATTGCTTCTGACTGTGCAGACCAGTGGGGGTTGGGGTGGAGGCATAAACTTCAGGTCTCAGCTGAGTCTGCTTGTTTAAAGGGCCCTTACGGTGCTAGAATGTCCGCAGACCCACTCACTTTGGGAACGATGGCCAGGGAAGTAGCTAGAGGGGTGCCAGTCTCATACAGAAGTGGGAGAGGTGCCTGGAAAAAGGAGCGAGTGCTGGGCAGGTGGCATTGTTCCCTTTTGGACCCGTCCCCCACATATAGTGCCACAACGTGGTGAAATAGGTCACCTTGCACCGATGAGTCCCTAAGGCTCTGCCCCTTACAACATAACAGGAGCAACAGGTCTACCTGGGATGCAGAGGCAAACAAACACAGGAGCTTGTCAAGATGAGGAGACAGAGAAGTATGGCCCAAAAGGGGGAACGAATCAAGGTTCCAGTGGGAAAACTAAGCATGAGGAGATAGTCAACCTAAAGGATGAGGAGATAGACCACCTAACAGATACAGAATTCAAAACACTTGTGATAAAGATGCTCACTGGCTTGACAGATATGCTTGAGTACAGCAAATGCATAAGAGAAGTGAAGGCTATGCTAAGTGAAACGAAGGAAAATTGACACAAAACCAATGGTGAAGGGAAGGAAACTGGGTTCAAATCAATGATTTGGACCATAAGGAAGAAAAAAGCAGTCAACCAGTGAAGAATGAGAAAGCAAAAATTGAAAAGAATGAGGAAAACTTCCCAAATTTTGCTAAGGAGATGGACATACAGGTCTGGGAAGCATGGAGGGTCCCGGGCAAGCTAGACACAGAGGGGATCACACCAGAACGCATCATGACTGAGATGCCAAAAATGAAAGATAAAGAGAGAGTCCTGGGGGCAGCAAGAGAGAGGTGGAGAGTAGCCTACAGGGGGGTGCCTATAGGACTATCAGCTGATTTCTCAGATAACACGTTTCAGGCAGAAGGGACTGGCAAGCAGTATTCAATGTGATGAAAAGCAACCTACAACCAAGATTACTCTATCCAGCAAAGCTATCATTTGGAATGGAAGGGCTGATGAAGTGCTTTCCAGATAAGGTGAAGCTAAAGGAGCTCATCATCACCAAGGCATTATTATATGAAATGTCAAAAGGACTTACTTAAGAAAAAGAAGGTCAAAACTATGAACACTAAGATGACAACAAACTCACCACTATCAACAACTGAACCTAGAAAATAAAAACATCCAACTAAGCAAACCAGAATAGGAACAGAATCATAGGTATGGGGATCTTTTGGAGGGTTATCAGCTGGGAGGGTGGAGGGGAAGAAATGGGGAAATGGTGCAGGGACTAAGAAGCATAATCGGTTGGTACAAAATAGAGAGGGGGATGTTAAGAATAGTATAGGAAAGGGGAAACCAAAGAACCATGTGCACGGCCATGGACATGAACTAAGGGTGGGAGGATTGCTGGAGGGGACGAAGGTACTGGGGTGAGGGGAGCAAAGGGGAAAAAATTGGAACTACTGTAACAGCATAATCAATAAAATATATTTAAAAACAAACAAACAAAGAAACTTGAGACGGCCACTGTGCCCAGAGCACAGTGAGCAGAGGGGTGATAGTCAGACAGGAAATGAGAGCCAGACTATGTTGAGACTTTTGGGCCCTTGTGAGGACTTTGGCTTTCACTCTGAGACAAGAGGGCGGCGCCTTTTGAGCAACAAAACATGCTAATGCATCCCAATGTGTCATGGACCTGGCTTTCAGACTCAGCGTTGTGCCAAGAAGTGGAAAGGCAGTGGTGAATGTAGAGACAGCGTTTGCCCTCAAGGAATCCACTCCACAGTTTATTGAAGAAGTCAGTCCCTGGTTTCACCCAATAAAGGGTCATGGGAGCAGGAAGAGCAGGGAAAGAATATAGTTGTCAAAAACTCTTAGATGTGGGCAGTAGCTTGGTCAAGTCACATGAGAAGCAATACAAAGTCTCATCTTCAGGGACCTTTGCCCCAAACCCTCCTGACCACCTTCTGGCATACAGTGTTCCCCCTGGTGAGTTTCTGACTCCCCAAAGTCTGAAGTATCAACAGGTTTATTTAATGTATCTCTTGCAATAAAATCAATGCTTTTGGAAGGAGAGAATGGGTTCTTAATCTTACTAGGTATTATACCCAAGTGAAATGAGTTTAAGTCCTCTTTATTGAATAAGGTTTTGAAAGGAAAAAAAGAGGACAGTCTTAAATGACTAAATGCTTGAGGTGGGAATAAGGGAAGGAAAGAGGGGGAGGCAGAGAAATAATTTTAGGGGGCAGTGACATCAAATACAGGGAGAGGCAAAAGTAGGTTCACAATTGTTCGTATGGAAAGTAATACAATAATTTATAAATAATACAATAATACACTCTGTGTTTCATGTATTCACTACTATAAGCCTACTTTTGCCACACCCTGTATAAACTAATCTTGAAGAATAGAATAGTAGAGACATAGACTATGTAGCTGTGTTGAAGTAATAGAGGTAAACAGGTGTAGAGGGGGTAAACCTTTATAGGTAGTGACAACAAACTATGGAAAGTGTTGGCAGAGAAATGAGTGAATTTAGTTAATAGAGTGGAAGCTAAAGCATTCCCAATTGATAATAAACTAAATAAAAAGTATGGAGACAGGATCTCCTGTTATAGTACTTTCTAAATATCTGAGTAAACGGACTATGTCAGCACATTTCCCTCTTCAGGAATTCTCCAGTCTCAATTTTTATATAGATTTTTTTATTCTCATTGAGATTCCCTTTGGGCTATCCTTTTGGAAATGACCTGTTATCTTAAGTCCATATTATTGTCCTGAACACCTGGATGTTTTTGTGCTGAGAGAAAGAGAGATGTAACCAAATGCAGGTCAGCTAGGATTCAAGTCCAGGCACTCTGGGCCTTACTGGGGTCCACGTTGTCCTGGCTGAATCACCAAAAACTGTAACCAAATGCAGTTCTGGCTGCCTGTCTCTTCAAAAGCCAGTACTCGAGAAGCAGGTGCTGATGTAAAGGAAAGTAGTTTATTTGCAGGTGCTGGCCATCTGGAAAATGGGAGACTCGAGTCTCAAAGCCTATCTCCATGTCTCAGTAGAGGCAAAGGTTTTTATAAGAAGGGAGATGGGAACAGAACAAAGAGATCAAGGGAGGGGGTTGCAAAGTTCTCTACGTTCAGGGGAGCACAGTACATTCCAATAAGACAAATGGTGGTCCGGTGTGCGTCATCCTGGTTTAGTCATCCTGGCTTCATGTCATCCCGATTTTATGCCATCCTGGCTCCACAGTTGAAGGTCAGCAAATCCACTGGCGCTGAGATGCCTGAAGGTCGGAGTCTGTATCTTTTGAATTTAGTTCCTAGGATTCTTATACAAACATGCTGTTTATCTACAAGCTACACATTAGTCAGAGTCAGAGTTTACAGAAACAATGTCAAAACAATGTTGGGGTGGGTTATAACTTCCCACTGTTAGAGAGAGAGAGAGGGAAGAGAGAGAGAGAGAGAGAGAGAGAGAGAGAGAGAGAGACCGAGACCGAAAAGAACCTACCATTTTATTTCTATATTTTTGTTGTTGTTAAAGGGGGAAACATCTAAATATTTTATATTTAAATATTTTATGCATTCTACCAAAGGCTGGCAAACATTTTATGTTAAGAGCTGATTGTAAATATTTTAGGCTTTGCAGGCCATAATTTCTTGGTTGCAGCTGCTCAGGTCTACTATTGTGGCACAAAAGCAAACACAGACAGTATGTAAATGAATGTGTATAGCTTTATTCCAATAAAACTTTATAAAAATAGGCAGTGGGCCAGATTTGACCCATGAGCCACAGTTGGTCAATCCTTGAATTATATCTCCATATTTAAAATCTCTCTCTGTTGAAGATTCCTTTTGCTTGCAACTATTTGCTGTTGAGTTGACATGGTTTATTTTCATTCATACTCTACATTGTTTTACACCCCAATCTAATGAATTGGAGCAAAATTTTCGAAGGTTAAGACTTTTCACAGTTCTTCTTTTTTCCTCTTTTCAGATTCCATTCTTCCGTGGACATTTAGGATGGATACAAATGTTAAAGCTTTTAATTGTCTACTTTCTTTTCTCTGAAGGAAATAAAATTCATAGTTTCTTGTGTCATTTTTATGCTATAGCAATTATGCCATCACTAGTTTTCCATTGCAAATGCAATAAAAAAGTGAAAATTAATTTTCTATCATTTGAATTAGAGTGTCCCAATGCCTCGATATGGTGCTGAAGTAAAACTGTAAAGTTAATGGGATATTATAATCTGCAACATGCTCTTTTGTTGAAGAAAGGAAATTGGCTCATTCTCCATGGTTCGAAAGGTTTATAGCAACAGGACTACCTAATCAGCAATTAACGGTGATAACACCAGGTAAAAATAGTTTGGTCCCATCCTCCTTTACCAAGAGAATGGACATTTTTATCAAAATACTCAAAGGGTCTTTCTCTTTCATTTTAATACGTTAGTAGACAAACTCCCCTGCTTCTAAATCTGCACTGGGAAAAAATTAAAAAGGCAGTATTAAAGAAGCGCAGCATTTATTGTTTGCCTCTATGGGAGTGATTAAAACCTTGACAGCCACGGGCGTCCCTGAGCTCTGCGGCAGCTGTGGTTGCAATTGAGCATGGCCATAGAGCCAGGGCGGGGGTTATTGGTGAGCTGCTCTGCCTCCATTTCACGGGAGCATCTGTTGCTGAACTTTAAGGCTGGATTTCACAAACGTGGACAAAAGCAAAGATTCCATACCATATGCTTTGGTTCCTCAAGAACCAAGACCATAATCATTGGTTGTTTCTGGAAATTGATGTTGCCTGTTGCCCCCATTTTGTTAATATTACAAACATTTTCACTCCTTGTACAATCTATGTTTAGGAAATGGAAATGATGCTGAGTTAGGTTTTTCCTTTTTGGCAGAAGAGAGAAAGCATGCTGCTGTCAAGCCTCACCAAACGGGACTTGCGGCATCTTGTACGCATTTTCGGTTTGTCCCAGTTTGTGGAGGCACCCCTAATCACACGACATCCAGCTTCAAACGTGGCTGTACCAACGCCACAGGGACGTCCACTTAAGTAAAAGAGAAGCGTGCGAAACCGCTCTCTGAAATTCAATAAGGAATCCAGAAGGAAGACTAGCTTTCAGACTATCTCCTAGCTAAATGAATAGGGAAACTATAGCATCTAAAAGAAATCTAGAGGCAACCAAAGGAAACCTTGCTCACGAATGTCTGAAAATAGCCCTGTCTCGAAAGGTATGCTTTTAGATGAAGAAAGCAGAAAAAACTAATTAGACAAGAAGCAACCGTGAACAAACATGTTAGCAGAATCAATAACTGGAACTGATCAGCTATTTCTTTAATTGTGCCAGCTGGGCAGCTATGACGTGCTGGGCAGGACATAATTATCCGTTTCCATTCCGTAGCAAAGAGCTTTGCTTTTCTTTTCTCTTCTGTTTTTCTTCCTTTTACATAAGTAGCCAGGCCTATGCCATTTCATAATAATCATAATATTTTTTTAATTGAAAAATTAGTGGAAAATGAGATACCTCACGTGAGGTGATAACTTCTATGAATAATTAGGAGTCCAAGTACGCCAATTGTGCTAATAAGAATGTGAGTTATCAAGGAAATGCAACTAATTTTTTAATCTGAAGGCCATTATGTGCTCCATGTGCAAAGCTGCATTAGTAGAAGTAGGAACAATTTGCTTTGCTATTTTAGCGTGAGTGCTGTAGTCTGTTCTCATTTCTAAGTGCTCTGTCTTGAGCCCAAAGCACTGATTCTACTGCAACTTGAGGACCCATGCAATGCAGTTGTCTTGTACCATTAGGAGAATTAAGACAGACTGAGAGCTGTGTAAGTAAAAGGAATAGAGAAGAGAAAGGTTTTACTAGTTAATGCAAAGACAAAAAAAAAAAAAAAAATCCTGGCCCAATTGATCTGTACACTTTTCCACCATAGTGACAGCAAAACAAAGGTTTATAAGCACTGGAAAGACCAGTGTTTAAAGGTCCACATTTAGCTGTGTGTAACCAGAGAATGCTCATCATTTCTGACATATTGCTACGGGAAACGGGCCTCTTTAGAGCAGTTGTCACCTGGAAAAATGACATGTTAAAGGAAATATGTATGTAGGAAGTGAAGGGCAAACCAGAAACTAATGGAATATTCTCATAAAAAGAGGGATTTCTGGGAGCATATTCAAAATGTACCTAGGATGTCTTTTTCTAGAAGGAAAATGTTGGGTCGATTTATTTTGAAAAGAATGACATAACCTATAATAATAAATGCTTTGACACATTTGCTCCAGGAGGTAGAGGGCTTATTAGTAAATAAGTAAATAATTTATCACATCTGAAAAGGACACTTCCATTTTTTGTAAATAAAATACCCACAGCCTTTGTAACGCCAAGAACAGTAGGGAATCAATGTGGAAATCGGTAGATAGGTATTTACTGAGCGCAGTGATGGGTTTGTATCTTCACTAAGAAATTTAGAGGGTAACATTTACGGCATCCATCTGAAATGTTACAAGACCAGAATCCTCAGTGGCGATCTGGAAGAAAAGCCAAATGCTGTAGGATTTCCCTCAGAGGTTAGTTCCTAATGGCAGCTCATGGGGAGCCAAGAACACCTGACAGAAAGCTGGAGTCTTAGTACTTCCCTTAGGGGGTGAGGGATGCTGACAGAAATGGCACAAAGGCCGCATAGCTTAATGGTTAATGGCTTGGGCTATAGATGCAGGCTTCCTACATGTAACTCCCGATCTTGACCTTTTCTGTTTTCTTCATCTTGGGCAAATCATTTAATCTGTGTTTCTGTTTTCTCACCTGTAAAATGGATTTTAAGAATAGTCCCTGCCGTAATAGGGCTGTTGTGAAATTAAATATTCTACTTTTTCAAGGGCTCGAATAAGTGCTGTGCCATTGTTTGTTAAATTAAATAAATCAGGATCTGAGAGCGCTTGACTTGGCCCAAGTGAACCCGCTTTTTCAGAGTTCTTTTCAAAGCACTCAGTGATGGAAAAGGGGAGCTTTTCTGAGTCTCCAAAGCAGATGGGTTTGATTTCTTCTCCTGCTAAGACTGTTGGACTATTTCTAGACACGATGAAAACAGTGAACTAGATAACGGTCTTGAAACTCATGTTGCTTGCTCAGTGGTTTATGCAAGTTAAATTCATGTAGCTGGAACAGAAAGCAAATTTAGATGCAATGCAGTATTATACAAAGCCCAGTTCCTTTCTGTGTGTCTGGCTCTATGTGGAGTGAACTAAGCACATTGGTCTTTGATAATAATTGCTGCTCCTGGTGCAATGAATTAGCTCTTCCAGAGTCCCACGGTGTTACTGAATATGTTACCTTTTCCAATTAGGAACCTTAAAAGAAGTTGTATTTTTTGGATTCTATGATTTAAAATGTTCTGCTCCCTTGTACCAAATGTAATTTGGCGTAAGTAGAACTAGACTAGCTATCTTGCCTGCCTGAGTTGCTATCACCCAAGTGCTAATTTAAAATAGCACCCAAAGAGAAAAAAAGAATATTAATCTGTCATGTATGTGTGCACAATGAGACTCCGAGGTAAGGCAACTTAAAGCCATGTCACTGTCAGCGAAGACAACAAATTCTTCCAAGGGTTTCTTTCTAGAACCAAACTGAAGCCCATCCAAACAGAGAAAATTAAATTAGACTGCTTATAAATTAAACCTCTTCCACTAGCAAGATTGCATGGCCTTAAAAGAAATTCTGCTCTGTGGCAATAAACACTTGGGTGACATGACAGCTGGATCTGCCACGGGATTTATACAGCTATTCACAGAGGTGTGCTCTTCTCTTTCCCTGGCCCCTACCTCGCTCAGAGAGAATGGACTTGGCAGCGGCAGGCTATTTGGACTCGGAGCAGGTGCAGACTGCTTGGGTATCAGATGTTGGGCATGGTCGTTCTTTCCCCAGTGGCATTTGCACGGTTGGTCTTGTGAGAGGCCACACCCACGGTGCATCTTAGCAGCACCGCTCAAATACTCCAGAGCTCTGAAATGTCTTCCCCACTGTTCTGCCGTCAGATCCACTCTGGGAGAGTTGTTCTCGTGAGTTGGGTTAATTGGAAGGGGTGAGCCAGTTTTTCCTGTAAAGGGCCAGGTAATAAATATTTTAGGTTTTGAGAGCCATGTGTCCCCTTTCCCAACTATTCAATTCTGTTGTTGTAGCACTTGAAAGCAGTCATAGAGGATGTCTAAGCAAATGGCTGTGGCTGTGTCCCAATAAAACTTTATTTACAAAAAATAAGCAGCTAGCCAGATTTGGCCTACTCTGTATACAAATGTCTATTATTAATATAATTCTGTAGGATATTCAATAATAAAAGGAGAAAGTAGTAAGATCAGAGAAGACTGAATTTCCATAAATATTTAATTTTAAAATGAGGCAGTGATTAGCAGATTGACTAGTACTGAAAATCAATGCAGGTATTAAGAAATTAAAAATTCTCCTATTATAAGACAAGAAAATATAATGTCCACATAGTTTCCTAAAGGAATGCTACAGCTGACTAATAAGTTAATCAAAACAATGTGCTAGAGAATAAAAGAACATACATAAAATGATATTGATAACTAAAATCAGTAAATCATAATTTGTATATAAATAATGGTAGAAAAAAGGTTATAAAATGAAAACATCAATATTCTTGAAATTTTATATTTTCTTGAAATTCTTGACCAAGGGAGAATAAAATGTGTCTGTTTATGTATAATAATATGTTGATTCTTATAAAATTTTTTATACCTATAAAAATCTGGTTGGTAAGTTCAGGAGATAGAGAAATTAATATTTTTCTAAATCTATGAACCTCTATGAAAAACATTAGAAGATGTTATTTCTCATTTGTTGGAGACACATAATTTTGTTTTTTATTTTAAAGGTAACTAGCAGATAAGTCAAATGTATTCTTCGACATCAGAGAATGTGTTTTTTTCCAAAATAAACTTAAGTGATATAACAAAGGAAATGAAAATTTCAAAACTAATAAAAGATACATAAAAATTTAACAAAATAGGGTGGGATAAATGGATATCATTTTTGCTTATTTGATTTAGCTAAATTTCTTTATTTTTAAAAAGAAAATAAATAATACATATTTTATTATTAAAATTAATGAAAATAGGCCAAACTTTTCTATTTAAAAACAGAATGGGGGTGGGGGGATTGGGACAACTATAATTGAACAACAATAAAATAAAATAAAATAATGAGAAAAAAGTTCAAAAATAAAAATAAAAACAAAAAGTTCAGATTGGTTTAAGGTGCATACCTAAAATAAAGTGATTTACAAAATAAAATATATGGACAAAGACATGATAGGATACAAAGAAATCAAAGTAGACTTGTCTGCAAAGATTTCTTTATCATTAAAAAAATCTATATGCCCAAATTGGAAGCAACCAGGTATGTGGCTAAAAGGAACTGGCTAAATAATTTCTGTCACATTTGAATGATAGAATCTTAAAAGTTAGTGTTGAAGATTGTGTTAACTTAATAAAGTGGATTACAAAGCAATGTTATACTGACAGCAATATGAATGACATTTTTAAAAAATTATTTTTTATTGAATTTATTGGTATGACATTAATAAAATAATGTAGGCTTCACATATACAATTCTACAATACATCATCTGTATATGGTACTGTGTGTTTACTGCAAGTGAAGTCTCCTTCCATCACCATTTATCCCCCTTTACCGTCTTCAGTACATGACCTCCTGACATCTTGTGAATGGAAAGGTGACTTCAGTTAGTTAGTTCTCTGCTTCACGTGTTTCCTGATAAGAATGAAACCAGTCACATGACTCTCTCTGAAGCTGATTAAAGGCCTCTGTACAAGGACAGAGGGCTGGGATAAAAAAAAGATGGCAGCTTTGGGAGGCTTGAAATGAATTCTCTCCAAAGGTGATGTAGAAGTGTTCCTTGTGGAGGGTGGAAAACAAACTGAGCCAATTCTCTTTTGGAAAGTTAGAATACTAAAAGCATTTGGTGAACTAGGATGAGATGTACAAAGAGTAAGTCTGGCCAAATCCTTGTCTTGGAAGAACTTGGTCTGGAATTTTTACAATACTTATGAAACCACTTCTCTGGTTACTGCATGTCCCTATGTATCCCTGGAATAAGTCCTCAGTATTGGTAGTAATCTGGGATGTATAATCTTTGAGAACTTATAGAACTTGATACACATGTATGCACAATATAATCCCGTTGTTTATATGTGCAAAGAAGTATATTGAAGTCTATGCAATAAGATGTTGTGTAGTTAATTCCAAGTATTGGAATTACTCATCATTCTCACTTCCTTCTTGTTACATATCCGCATAGTCTTATTTTTCTATTATGATTATGAATTATTTATACAGTAAAAAACAATAAAAGATATCTCAAAATTAAATTTAATTTAAGGGCAAATTAAACCATACTTTCTAAGCAATTTGGTAACATGAATATATGAGGTCTGTCTGGAAAAAAAGTCCAGCTATTGTTAATAGGTTGAGAATGGTTTGTGCCAAATCAGTGTAACCTGGCAGCCAAGGAGAGTGGATTGGAATGTGCCTGCATGAACAATGACGACCTCACTGTACTAGTTAGTGGGGGAGGGTAGACACTGTTGAGTGAGCATGTGTACCGTGTGACCATAGCATTTTAAATGGCTGAGCGAGTAGAGCAACAAATCTGCATTAAATCTTGCGTTAGGCTTGAGCATTCCTATGCAGAAACTATTCAGATGATTCAGAAGGCTGCAACTATGAGCAGTTGTTGATTGGCAACTTCATCACTACATTGTGACTGCCCATGTATCACATCTCATGCAGAGCTTTTTTTTTTTGCAAAACATCAAATCACCCAGGTGACTCAGCCCCTTAAATTTCTGGATTTTTCCAAAACTAAAATCACCTTTAAAAGGGAACAGATTTCATCAATTATATTTAGAAAACAACAACATGGCAGCTGATGGTGACTGGGAGAAGTGAGTGAGGTCTCAAGGTGCCTACTCTGAAGGGGACTGAGGCATCATTGTCTTATGTACAATGGTTCTTGTATCTCGTATCTTCTTCAATAAATGTCTCTATTTTTCATATTATATTGCTGAATACTTTCTGGACAGACCTCATATGAGCTTTAAAATTGTTTATAGTCTTTGAACCAATCGTTCTACTTTTTGGACTCTGCCTTAAGAAAATTATCTTTAATACCAAAAAAGTATTAGGTACAAAGTTGTATAATAGCTCAGAATTAGAAGCATCCTAAATATTCACTAAACAAAGTTTGGAAATGGAATTTAATGGGGTATTATGGAGTGAAAGGTTATACCAAGAGTGAATAGCAGGAATAAATACTTACGAAGGATTAAAAAGTTACAATGAGGGATTAAGTACTACCATATTTTTATAATGAAACATTAGAGAAACTACCTATTTAAGAAATAAAAATACAAGAAAGTAGCAGCAATGCGCAGCGATGCTTTCTTTCCCCTTTGATGAAATTTGACTGTAACTGTGGTCTTCTCCAGGGGTGGGATTCAATAAACCTCGAGCTACTTAATAACCAATCCCTGTCTGTACAGTGACTCCTGCCAGCCCCTGCCACACCCAGTTCATCCACTTTTGACTGATGGATACTACCTGTAGATGACTAGGGCTGTGTGGGAAAGGAAAAGAGAAAATGATGGGAAGAGAGAAAAGAAAACCTCCTAGTGATAGGGAGCATCTGTTATCCATTACTCTCAACCAAGGGTGAAAGCAGGGTACCCCAAATCTGAGCGGGCAAAGCTTTGGCACTTCTCCTTGGTTCTGAGTCTGTTCCAGGGCCCCAACTTGTCCCAAGGCCCAGGAATGCCACCAGAAGAGGAGGTTTGACCCATAAGGAGTAGAGAAAGGGGTCTTCTTTGGGATTTGCTCCGCAGGCATCCTTGAACTCCTGTGTCCAGTTTAGTTTATAAATATTGATTAAGTAACCATCCATTCAGTGTCTTACTGAGCTATAATTGAGTGCTATGGCATGCATGGTGCTGGGCTGATTTTTCCTGTTCCCAATCAGACTTCAAATTGTATACAATATTTAAATAGTGACAGGAGATTTGATAAGTTTAAGAAACTCATTAACTTTTGTAATTCTGAGAATATTTTGTGAATTTGAAATATTTTATGGATTTTTTTTATTAAGAAAGGGCATCTTATTTTCTAGGGATGCAAACTAAGGTATTAATGATAAAATGTGGCACTGGGGAAGAAGTAGGCCAGTATAAAAGATATGAAAGATGAAAGAGCCGCATGTTAATTGTTAATGCAGGGAGAAGGAAATGAGGTTCATTATATTCTCCCTACTTTGTGTGGGTTTGAGAGTTTCCATAATAAAATGTGTTTTTTATGGACACAAAACTAGATACCATTAAGCAAAAATAATTGCCCAGAAACATGAAACATCATGAATTAAGATCAGAGTTTTGAAGAAACGAAACAGAACTAGGAAAATGAAGAGCAGGGAACTTGACCTAGATTGAGACAATCTAATAAAAAAGAGGGCTAAAACTGATGTCTGCTCTAAGTCTATTAAGAGATATTAATGTAAGCAAACAAAACTGTCAGAATTCTCTTTCACAAGTCACAGTATTAATTAGAAATCCTGTCTTATTTATATTTTCCAAGGTAATTATGAATCAGATATAATCAATGATGTGATAGGGAAAACAGTAAAAAGCAAACAAACGGGCCTATGGAGAGAAGGCTTTAAACAGAGCTGTGAGCAGTGGGAAATCACCAGGGTCATTTTTCTCAGTCCGTTTCGGTAAGAGCATTTTAAGAAGATTTTCTCCTGAAGGCTTATCATCATGGAAGAGTGATAATATGAAAAACTATTCTCTGAGGCCTACAGCATCTAATGATAATGTATACCCTTCTGCTTTCAGTACAGCAAGGACACCTGCGGGCCACGTCCTGGAAAGGGATGGCGCTCTGCCGTCCGCCATATCTGCTCATTCTGAGAGAACATCACCTCTGCCCCAGCCTACTGATCAGTGTTGCACTCTCCACGTTATCAAACCTGGTTAAACACATTTATTGAAGTCAAATCGGAAACCTTCATCTTCAAAGTGGCTCATGTCTGCAAGTCTACTGTCAGGACAGTGATGGCTGGGTGATGGCTTCAAGCATATCTTTAAGCTCCTTGCTTCCTAATAATATAGGGTCATTTCCTAATAACAAGAACATATCACTGCATATCTTTCTGGACCCTGCTTGATCCTGTTATTTTTTTATGCGTCCTTTATTGATTTTCACTTTTCCCTCTGCTGGCCCGTGCCAGGGCTTCTCCACCTCAGCACTGTTGACACTTTGGACCATATGTTCCTTCATTGTGGGGCTGTGCTGCAGAGTGTTGCATAGGTACTGGCTTGTACTGACTAGACATAATAGCATCCCGTCCCCCATGCTGTGACAAAGAAAAATGTCCCCACGTTTTGCCAAATGTCCCCTTGGGAATGGTGGCAAAACTGCCCTCTGCTGAGAACCACTGGCCTTGACTCAAGTTTCATTTGCTATAAATCGGTTCATTCTGACCACTTCTATTGATCACGTACTATCTGCTAGGCTGGGAGGAAAAGGCAAAGAGAATCATCTAATTCTGACTTTTAAAAGCTACGTCTGGTGAACTCACAATATCTAAGGAGATGTTGGGGTTGCTCATGAATATCTAGTCATTCTCCAGCAATGGCCTTGAATCAGGAAAACCCAGCTTGGCCATGTGGTTGTGGATCTGTCATTCCAGACATTTCTGAGGAGGTCCTTTGATTTCTGTTTCGAGAATGACTACTGCTCCTGGGCTTGACATTCAGGATGTATGGTTGCAGCCCATGAAATCTGTTTTCTCTCTGAGTAATGGAGCTTTTCCACCCGGTCTCTCCATGGTGCTAAGAAACCACAGCCTTTTCCATCATGACAAATATTAAGCCTGAAACAAAATCTTAGCAGAAGGTAGACTCTTTAGGGAAAAATGCAGAGTTTAAACAAAAATAACTCACTAATATTCTCATCCCAGTACTTTTGACTTTTATATACCAAATATATTGAACTACTTATTGATATGATTGTTACACTCAGAATATTATGTCATCACTTGTAAGGAAATGACTTCACATTGTCACTATCTAAATTTCATGGCAGATGGCATTGGCCTAACTATAAAGACCTCACAGGGAAATCTTTTCTGTGGTACCTTTTCCACTAAAGTGTCAGACACCTGGGGACCAAAGATAAGGACATTTGGACCTGATGTTTTTAAAAAATGATATTAGAAAAATAGGAAAAAATGTCTTTTTATAGTAACAACTCTCACATTTTTCAGGGCACAGGCCATTCTCATGAGATTCCTTTTGCATCTTCCCACTTTCTAATACACAGAAACATCACCAGGAAAAAATAGAAATATGGTTCTTATTTTTAACAGGATGCTGGTTTGGAGAAAGAGAAGGATAAGAAAGTCAACAGGAGTCATGACACCTGAGTTCTAAACCCATCTTTGCTTTCTTTCTGTGAGGTGACCCTTTAAGAATTTCTCCATTGTAGAATTAAGGCTTATAAAAAAAGGTTCTCTCTCTAAGTCTCAAATTCTTTTTAAAATAACGGTTGGGGGCAAGATAAACTTTAATTTCTCTCAAAGCTCTCAGTTCTATGAGTCTAAGGACATAATATTTAAAAATATTATCACCACCATGAAAACTTTATTCATTCAGGGATATTGATGGTCTACCCTGCACTATACTGAATTTCAGGCACTGCATCTATAACTAAAGGGAATTACTAATTTAGGCAATAAGATAAGTATAGATACTTTCTCATGTCAAATATCAAGGCTTAAAAAGACTACTTTGAAGATCCTCATGGTTGATGCACTATTTTTTAAATAATGCCCATACTTAAAGAAAAGTTTAGGAATTTATCCATAACCCTCAGGCATCTTAAAATATGGAAAGAGATATGCCCACTCTTGATTTTAGAGACACTAGAATGAAATAGAATAAATCGTGTTAAGGCAAAAGGATGGAGCAGGGTAGTGTCAAGCTTATACCAGCCAGAGATGCCCCAGGGCTCACTCTCCTATTTTCACCTCCTCCCCCACAACTCTTAATCTGTGCATCTGTCTGGGGGACACTGAAAATCACCCCACCAAACATCTGCACACACACATCTACACACACACACACATGCAACATACATGTACAGATGGGCCCGAGCTCCCCAAGTGGCAAGCTAAATCCATGATAAAACACTTGAGAGAAGGCATTACTTTTCTGCACACAAAAGACTAAATGTCACTGGATATAATAAGGTACACACTTGAAATTTAAAACTCTAAGAGCCTGGATAGACAGGAAAGTATGATGCACTTACTTTAAGAAGACAGTAAAAATTACTCCCAGGCAATGATAGTGAATACTCCTTAGGAATCTTGGTTGATCTTCTGACGGGTAAGACTGTCCTGAAATTTAAAATGTTATTCAGTATTGAGTATAACATTTTCAAGTAATAACTGAAGCTGACCTTTCCTGTTTAGAAAAGAGGTTTGTGACTAAGACTGGAGGAAAAAGTTCATACTGTATATCATTCATAATATAAATTAATTTCCTGTAAATGTTGACATCCTTATACATTCTCCTAAGTGGTATTTATTAGTGTTCTTTATCATGCTTGGGGAATAGTAGTACTTAGTGTGGGTGCTTCTTTTTAGTGGAATGAGATGCAAAAAGAGAGTTGATGGCCCTTCCATGAATGTCCAAGAAGAAATTCCTGGACGTATCTGAATACAGCAGCAATTTCCAACCAGTGTGCTGCAGCACACAGCTGCATCACAAGAACTATTAACACATACAATACCCAAGTATTTAGTTAGGGACACTGACATCTTTCCCCTTAGATTGTCAAATAAAACAATAACAATGCAACAACAGCCCTCCAGCGTAAATAAGTCAAAATTATACCTATTTTTTGTAAGACTGGCAAAAATTCTAATATATTTTTGGTGTGCCACGAAATTTGAGTAATCAGTTTATGTGTGTCATGAGATGAAAAGGGCTGAAAAGTTCTGGAATACAGGAGTAACCCATTTACGTTTCCATAAAGATGGGGCATAATTTAGTTCTTGAGTTTTTGCTTAATTTGGACCTTCATTTTTATTTTTAATCCCCGTCAGGTTCTCCTATAATTGTAATCTGCAAAAATTCCAAACAGATGGAAGGCGATTAACTTTTTAAACAATTCTGTTGGGAGGATAGTTTTTTTTTTTTTTTTTTTTTTTTTCAGGCAATCTGAATTCCATCAAGAGGAAGAGCGAAGGAAAGGGATCAGATCAGACATGGTGGGAATGTCATTGGGATAAACCCACAGGCCAGGGTGGCATTCCTGAGACACACTTGACACGTGCTACTGGTCCTCCATCCCGTGCCTAGGTGATCCTAGACACAGTTTCAGAATTCTTCGCAGCGCAGGCAGCCATGACCACTTGATCATCCTGGGCCCTAGAGGTGAAACCTGTTTCTCATTTTTTGGATAGGATTTGTGGGATAAAAGATAAGAACTTATGGACAGCTGACTCAAATATATTTCTGAATACTCACTAAACAGGTGGCTTAGAAGGCCTGCTCTGAAAAAAAAAAACAAAAAAAACTCTTAGACATAAATTTTACAAATGAGGAAGCTAACTAAGTTTCAGAGGGCGGGTCCTTGACAAGCACCAATGTAATTGATGACAAGCATAAACAGTATGGCTTGATGGCATCACCGTGTACGCCATCCCACCCATAAATCAGAAGCACGCATCTGCATTTTACGATATGTGTATAATTGCCTATTATTCAAGTCTATTGTTGAAAAAAACAGCCTCGGTCCAACATACTGTAAGTAATTGAGTCTCTGCTCTATGTTGTTCAATGATTTGCATGATCTGGACTCGGGTCCTAGCAGGACATTTCCCTCTTCTCCCATTACTGGCTATTCACAGCATCCAAAGACATGACAGGGGCCCCAATGCTGATGCCCTGGACCACTGCCAGGCCCCAGGCACTGAAGCCAAGCTGGCTGCAATTCTCTTTGGCTAAGTTAGACACATACTAAAATGGATACCAGGCTCCCAAAGCAATTGCCTTGCAGGACACTTAAATGAAGGCAAGTGAACACAAGGTGGACAAGGGAAAGCTTTCAAGAACCTTGAAATTGAATTTGGAGTCACTAATACAGCTGGGAAATGATAGCACTGAAATGTCTCAAGGTCACTTGCAACAAAGAAGGGGCTTTATTTCAAAGAAATTGGCCTGTCTGCCAAGATAAAAAGGAGACATACACAGAGCAAAGAAAAGGAACAGCTGCTACAGAGTTCTACCAAGGGAGAGACCGCGTAACAAATCATCAGTGGGAAAGGGGATGAGGAATGCCACACGTTTCTCCCTTCATTGGGCAAGAAGAGCTCTCCCCTCTAGCTCTCAGGATGAAAAGTAGGCTGGCTCCAAATGGCCGTTTAGGCTAATAGGGCCATTTGCAAAAATGGGAAATGCTGGAGGATGATATCAGTTTCTCCACTGTGCCCAATCAGTGACTGTGTTGCAACCATTGCAGCTGGGTCGTAAAGGCTGAAGCACGTTGGGAGTCATTTCAGACCCCACAGTCCCCAGAGTCAGAGGGTACCTCAGGAGCACCGTTCTCCACTGCCTGTGGATCAGACATCCAGCAAATCCCATGAGACAGTGTAAATAGACTAAAATGGCCCTGATTTCTGGAGGTGAAATAGAGAAATTACAGAACCAAGATTTTCTTCTTTCTTCTCTTCTAGAAATTTTATAGTTTTAGATTCCACATTAAGCCTATGATTACTTGAGTTAATTTTTGTATGTATCAAGGTTTGTATTTGCATATAGATATCCAATTTGTCTGGTATCATCTGCTAAAAAAACTATTGTTTCACCACTATTGTGTCCATTTTTTCAACTTAAAAAATAATCAGTCAACCCATGTATTTGTGTGTTTATTTTTGGACTCTATTTCTTTCTGCATTGCTGCCTTTACCACACTGGCTTGATTACTGCAGTTTTATACTAGTCTTGAAATAAAGTAATGTGAGTCCTCTTACCTTGTTCTTTTGTCAAATTGTTTTGGCTATTTTAGTTCCTTTGCCTTATTATGTACATTTTATAATCAGCTTGTTTGTTTCCACACACACACACACACACACACACAAATCCTGCTGGGATTTTTGACTGGAATTATATTAAGTTTATGTGGCTATATTATTATGATTATTTCAAGATAACTTGCTTCATGAATATATACTGATACTTCTAGTAAAAATTCAAGCCTACAGTTGTTTTTTTTTAGCTCCTTTTCTCTTCAATATGTGGCTCCTTTCTTCCACACCAAATGACCTGGTCCTCTACGACACTGAAAATTACAGAATTGAAATATGGCATATAACTTATTAACTCTATTCCTATTACATACTAAATAATATAATAATAATACTCATATTAAGTAATAGTCATACTATCACTACCAGTGTAATTACTAATAACAAAAACTTAATGCTTATTTCTTTGTTTTCTCATTTTTACAACTATAATACATCCACATTTCTGAACATATAGTCATCTCGTAAGAAACCGTATCCCTTGATCAATATTTTTTCCATAAAGGCACACTTTAATTCATCTATTTAACTTTGTTATCCTCTATCTTCTTCAAAACATTATGTTAAGCTGCTTTAGAAGAAAATACAGCTGAGAAAAGCAAGGTGGATGTAGTATGCCAACCATGATTTAAAAACGTGTTGTGGTTAAGCACATTTGGGTCTATGCATCTTCACAGGCAGATTGAAGGTAGAAATGCAATAGGTTACCTAAATGGTAGGTGGTAACTTTTTTGTTTTGTTTTTTTTTTCTCAAAACTAAACGCCCAAAATATCTTTTTTTACATTGCATCAATAGAAGGCAAAATTTGAGATGTATAATAACATTATTAACAAGAGTTTCATAGAAATGCAGAAGTAAAATTCATATGGAAAAAAGTCCAAAACATGATATTGCAGTGTAAATCAGTAACACTGCATCATGACCTTACTTTATGAAATAGCACCTCATTTGCTTGATGGAGACAGCTTGCCCATTTTTAGCTAACTAAGTTTTTATTGCCACTTGAGAGCAGGTGGGCTCCTTTAGAAAATCTTAGACATATACAGACTGAATGGTTCCATATTTGTATGCCAACTTCCTTATCTCATTACCCGATATTTTAGCTTCTTACAGTGAGCACATTCTGACCTCTTAAATTCTTCAGGGCCACAATTGACCAGAAACACTCTTGACTGAATAGGGAATAGAGTGGGAACTCTTGATAGGTCTTCGGTCAATCACTTAAGAAAATCCATTTCATTTAAGTTGTTCCTGGAAATTTTATGTATTATTTAATCATGTTGTGACCTCTTTGCTTCCCTCTCATGATAAAGACACACAGGTTAATATGGAAGAAGCATATACAGTTTCTAAAAGATCAAACATTTTTAGTGATATGCATATAGGGTAGTTGTAATACTTTTAATACTGCTATGCTCTTTCCTTATGACACTTAGGTAATACATTATTTACATGCCTAAATTATTAAAAGTTTATGTAATTTGTAGTAAAAGGCTCTCATTAGGAAAATAATATTACCAATGGGAGACAAGAGTTTCACTTGAAAAGCATGGAGAATACATTTCCTTAGTAAGGCAAGACAGAAAGGCTGGTGTATTGGACAGAATCCTGGACTTGAGGGCACAGTCATGGGCTTGAAACTTACGGCTGTAACTTACAAGTTGTGTAACATTGGATGAGTCACATTTTTAGGCCTTGATTTTTCCAGTTTTCACATAGAGATAAGAGGATTAATTGCCTCATGAAATTATAGTTGTGATCAAATGAAATAATATATTAACAAGTTCTTGGTAAATGCTAGAGTGAAGAATAATATGCAGTCTATGGCTGTTTATAAAACTCTGTCTGCCCCCAAATTCCTATTGACCTTATTCTGGTGAGGAACCTGCCTTTTTGCTGCTGAATTCCCCCACTAAAGCTGTAATCATCATGAGGAATTGTCATTCTCACACCTGGTGAGAATGACTGGCTTGTATATGACACCTCTAAGTCCTCTGTGGAGACATTGGTTCCATAGTCAGCGTACCATGCCCCCCATTCCAGGCCACAAAAGCTTCCATCTAACAACCTCAAGCCAACTAACTATGCCTTTCATCTCAGGACAAGATGTTGGCTGCTTTGAGATTACAAATGCTATTTTTGTGGTTGAGAACAGAAATGACCATACACACTAATATATTTTCATCAGCTTCTGAAAGAGACCCTTCTGTCCACACCCCTCCCACACATACACACAACCACTGATTATGTATCAAAACATGCCATTAAAGAATAAGTTTTTCTTTTTGCTGACAAACAAAATCAGATGCTAATCAATAGGAATTCAGTTGGCAAAGATGTCTTGCTCATCAGTGAAATTACATCTGAGTCTTGTCGGCTTGATGGCAGCAAACCCTTCTAATGGGAAACTGAAATGAAAAAAAAGAAGTCCTCTGTCACTTATCATAAGAAAATGTAAACAATCACAACACTCAATCAATCAAGCAAGAAAGCAACAAAAAAACCCTCAGTTGTTAGACTGTTGCAAACCAATGGTAGCACTCCATGTGCCCCTCTTACTAAAATATGAACAAATAAGATATAATTATTAGATTGGCTTACTTAAAAGGTAAATATTCTTTTTAGGCGATTACTCTCAACCACTGGGGCTCAAACAGGACTGTCCTGTTTTTTTTTTTTTTTTTTTTTCTGCGATCATTTTAACAAGCCTGTGTCAACCAGCAGTAACCCTTTCAGTCATATTCAATGAGGATACTACCCTAGCTCAGCAGCCGTTATTTACCCTTTAACAGAAACACACAAAACATTAGCATTTCTTAACAATGTGTCTCCTCAGGTGGCCTTACTTAGGTAAAACCCTTTCATCCATCAGTGAAGATCCATCAGTCAAGTTGTAGATTTAGGTTCGGCTTGACATTTCTTATTTACCAAGTTCTTAGTTGGTAACGGAAAGGAAAGTCACCCTCTCTCTTCCCCACCATGTATGTATTCAGGATTTAACTTAGGGTGACCATTGACCAGGATCTAGCAGCTCTGCTGGAAAAATATTTCTCACCTCACTTTAAAGAGTGTTTTGATTCATTTGGATATATATCGAGAAGTGAAATTGCCGAATCATTTTCAATTTCTTGAGGAATCGTCAGTTTTTCACAGTGGTTGTACGAGTTTACATTCCCACTGTGGGTTCTTTCTATGTTTTGGATATTGATCCTTACTTGACTTGTGATTTGAAATAATTTTCTCCCATTCCACAGTCTGTCTTTTCATTTTGTTTATGGTTTCCTTCACTGAGCAGAAGCTTTCAGTTTGCTAGCCATTATCTCCAAGAGATGTCTGTATGCCCATGTTTATTGCAACATTATTTCACAGTAGCCAACGTATGAAAACAGCATAAATGTTTGTTGATGAATTAATGGATCGAGAAAATATGGTGTGTACACACAAAGACACAATGGAGTACTATTCAGCCTTAAAAAAGAAAGATATCTTGTCATTTGTGACAACATGGATAAACATGGAGAACATTATGCTAAGTGAAATAAGCCAGACAGACAAAGACAAATAGTGCATGGTATCATTTATATGTGGAATCTGAAATAAAGAAATAAACCTGAACTTACAGAAACAAAGTGTAGAACAGTGGCTGCCACTGGAGCTAGAGGTGGGAAAAATAGGGAGATCAGAGAGGTTGGTAAAAGAGGTTATAAACTTTCATTTATAAGATAAATAACATCCGAGGAGCTAATACACCATATAACATTGTGACTATAGTTGATAACATTCTATTGTATAATTGAAATTTGCTAAGAGAATAAAACTTAACTGTTCTCACTAAAAGAAAAGAAGGTAAATGTGTGAGGTGACAAGCATCTACGCTGGGCTTTCTCCTTTCAGGGTTAGCGCCATGTAAGCAGAGGCTCAGTGGTGCCCAGCACAGTGACAGGCCCCTGGGAGGTGCTCAGGAACGTTTGTGGGATGAATGGATGATGAATGGGTGGACGGATGGATGGTGGGTGGATAGACTGATGGACGGATGGTGGACAGATAGTAGATGGATGGATGGTGGATGGATGGGTGGACAGATGATGTGTTAATACACTCAATAGGAGGAATCCTTTCACAATATATACACATATCCAACCATCACATTGTATACTTTAAATATATATTATACATGTATTTGTCAATTATATCTCAATAAGGCTGGAATAAAGGTGTTTTGAATTAGTCAAGCCTTTAAAATAAAATATTGAATGTCCTGGGGATTTTTTTCACATCTTTTCTTTTCTCCTCTTTTCTTTTTCTTTTCCCCCTTTTCTTCCCTTTCCCCTTCCTTCCTTCCTTCCTTCCTTCCTTCTTTCCTTTCTTTCATTCCTTTTTCATTTTTCCTTTCCCTCTCTATCTAACCGTGAGGTCTCCAAATGCTTTCCCATATAGTAACTTACCTTAGCTTTATAGGAATTTTAAGTAATAGACAAGTATCACTACATTGATATTGAGGTATTACAAATAAGGTTAGTGGCTTTTTCAAGGTCAGCCAACTGATAGTTGATACATCTGAGATTCAGACCCAGGTTTCTCAACACCTGATGCAGGGATTTAAAAAAATACCTCTAATCACTCATTTGCTATTTAATTTAAGTGTCAAGTGTTTGTTGGTTAATCCAAAACTTACGAATGGATTCAATAGAATCAGTTATAATGATGAAAGTCTAAGCATGCAAAAGAAAAGCATATTGAAAACAGATTCAAAATTCTGGGAGAACTACTAAAAATATCAACAAGAATAAGCATTTTCTAGTTTAATCCTTCACATAAATAGATGCTACTGCTGACAGTGTTTTTCCCAGAGCTGGACTTCCCGCTGTCAGCAAGACGCACGCTGAGATATTTCCAATGATGGTGTTTTACATCGCGCCGTCTACATCTCCCCGGCTCTCCCAGCATGCTCTGAGCAGGGGGGATAAAAGGCGGATACCATGTAGCCGTGACCGCAAAAGCCCCAGACTGGACGCTGTCAATATAGCATGTTCTCCAGCTTCCAGTTCTTTGAATTCATGTCCTGACAACCACATGGATTGGTATGCACTTGTTTGTTTAATTTGGCCCCTGTGGTAAACGGTCTACCTCTCTTAATTTCTTATAGACAAGGATGGAGGACTAACATTAAAATTGAGTGTCCAATTTGTCCTCAAACTGCACACCCAGTTTGATTACCGACGTGCCTGGAAAAAAATCACAAAAGATCACCACTGCGGGTCACCAGAATATTCTGGTAATTTAGATTCCCTTCGATGCCACCCAGTTGTGGGGATGGGGTGGAGGTATCAAGACTTTCAAAACCTGAAATGCAAGCATATAAATATTTCTTAGGAAGGAGAAATAGCGAGGAAAGGAAAAACAAAAGGGACTACCAGAATGGGCCGAGATGATTGGTGTAGCACAAGTTAAGGAAAACAAAACAGTCCTCCAAAGTCTGACATTTCTCCCGAGTCCTTTTATTTCTATTCTTCCTCTCTGCTGTGCTTTTTTACAATTTGGTTTCTCTGCAAAAACTCTTACCTGTTCAGTTTCCTTAGCAACAACTGTATTGAAATTTACCTTTAATGGTGAGCTTACCAGCAGCCAAAGGTTACCTTCTGATCTCCGGACTGATGCTGAAGCAAATTCTCTTTGTGCTGTTCACTGAACACAGCAGCCTCCACGCTCTGAATCTTAACGGCTCCTCCTCTGCCTCCATCCAATGCCTTGACTTAATGCTTCTTTTGTAACGCTCCTTTTGGGGGGAAACATTTTATAAGGAGTTGCTTACATATCTGTCTGCCTCCCACTTTGTAACATCCCCGAGACAGAGACTGTGTCTTTTTAGAAAATTGTATACAATATTTTAGGGCAGTGATTTGGACATAAGACCTCTGGAATCGCTAACAGTGATACTTAGCAGGGTTCTTAGCTGGGAATAAGAAGTGGGGTGGGGCCATTTGACCATGTCTGGAAACATTTTGGGTTGTCTTGACTTTGGAGAGCAGTGTTGCTAGCCTCTAGTGGGTAAAAGCCAGGGATGCTGCTAAACGTCTTCCAATGACCAGGAAAGCCACCACAACAAAGTATCCAGCCCAAAATATCACTAGTGCTGAGGCTGAAAACCCTTGATAACAAAGCAAACTGTCATCCTCAAATAAATCCATATGGGCTGTTTTTCTCAGTAGGCGTGACCGACATGTCTATGAGGAATAGCATATTAATCTAACCAATAACATTTCCAGTCCATAATGTCTTCTACCCCTCACTATTAGCTCATTTAATCTTCAAATCCCTTGTGAAACCTACTAGGTGAATTTTATTCCCATTTTTAAGAAATTGAGACTGAGAAGAGTTAAATGATGTTTGAAGGTTTCATACCTGTGGAAGTGGCAGCAGAACTCGAATCTGGGACTTCTGGCTCCATAGCCAAGAAAAAAAAGTAAAGCCAAGAAGACATAAAAATTCAGAGCATGTTGGGAGACCAGCCAGTGGTAGTAGAGAGCTGATAAATTCTAGTGTGTAATAAGGTGAAATTGACCCTTAAGCTAAATAAAGCTAAATTAGTTTGGAGCTAAGTGCTTTTTTTAGGCACTTAGAACTTAACAGATGTGGAGGGCTGAGGTAGATAGGACAGAAGCTGATTATATATTTTCTTTAGAAGGACCAGTCTGGCCGGAGAAGGGCTGCTTGGAGAGATGACCATTTGGAAGACAGCTGCAGTTCTACAGGTCCTACTCCTAGCCACTAGGGATAGATGACAGAAAGAGAAACACATCAAATCTTAGAAGTCGCTAGAAGCAGCCATAGTCTACTCTTGATAATGTCAAAGTATCTGGGAGGGTGAATAACTACCCAATGGAGGTATTTGGATACATTTTGTGCCTGTGTTACATACAACATATTGAATCAAAGCCACAGCTCCTTAGACTTTAACTTTCGGACAAATAACCTAGACATATATAAATTATAGGCATACAGGTTCTTGCTATTTGGTAAATAAAGAATTAACTTACTTCCAGAATTTGAAGGCAACAACATATCAAGGTTTCTTTTCACTTCAACTACTTGAGCTTTTATTAACGAAGTACCCCACCATTGTTTCAGGGCATGAGGATTTAGAATATATATTACAAATGAAGAATGTGGGGAGGAGTTTGTGCTCAATAAATCTGAGCCTAATTTTGAGTTTTCAAATGAAAAATATTCTAAGCAGCTAAAAATTCCAAGAGTATATAGATGCTCTCAAAAGAATAATAAGCAAACATAGCCCACAAGCCTCTCACCAGTTATACCTGAGTGAAGTGTATTCTTCTGTGAATATATTTCTCCTTAACCTCCCGCCGATGAAACAGAAGCCAGTGTCACCTGTGATCTATTTCTTATGTAACTAGTGGTGGCAGCGTGTTTTGCATTTTCTTTGCCTTCTTTTTAAACATCAGACTAATCCATCATGAACAGTGACTGCTTTCATTGTATAAGCCTTTGAATTTCAGAATGTCTAATTTGTTTATTTAAATGAAAAAGAGTTTTAAAAAACAGGAAAAGCTAAGAAGGGGGTTTGCTTCTCATTTGCAAACAAATATTCACTTTTGCTTCTGGGATCACCATTTTGAGGGAGTTCAAGGCACAAATATTCTGAAAAAGCCTTATTAGAGGGAGGATCTCCACTGAAGAGGCCAGATGACTGGTCTGTAGGTCACAACCACTCTGACCTTCTAGCCCTTTGGCCCTGTCCATGGTATAGCATATTGAGTGACTTTGGGAGGATTTTTTTCCCAAACATTGTAATAATTGAGCAAGTGTTTACCCCATACACCCTTGTTCTGATTCAGTGATACATAGTAATGGAAACAATCTTAAATAAAAGAGATGATACTTATTAATGAGTGCATTTCTCTCTTTTTGAGTTATAGAGGATCTCAACTCTCTTACGCTTGTTCTTCAATGATGGCCTGGAGGGGAGAATATTTCCATAGGTAATACATGCCTTTGTAAACATGTCAGAAGAATCTTCCAGAAGATTAGACAGTAATATTCCTGTGCATGCGTTCTCTCCTCCAGGAAAGCTTTTTCTCTGCTCCAATAATAACAAAAAACTTCAGAAAGCCTCATATCATGATATACCTGGCATACTGAAGATAATCAGTTTAATTAGTCCAAATTATGAATCTGTGGATTACATGTCAAATATTGAGAATTTACTGAGTTTCTATTTAAGCACCCTTTCCTGCAGAAGTTATATGGAAGCATAATGTGCATTTATACTGTCACTGAGCAGTTTAATGAGTGGTTGAATGGCTATGTCAATCTACTCAAAGTGACTGCAGAGAGAAAAACAATAGTGTCTGATCAAGGGAGAAGGATCATTTGGTGTGGACGTTAAGGGTGCTCTTAGAATTCAGAGGAGATAAATTAATGTTGGCATTCTTTGAGTAATACTTTCTTGAGGAAATAACACTTGAACTAGATTTTAAGTCTTAGCATTTGAATATATCACAATGAGGAGATGGAATTTCAAATCTGGAGAGCAACTTAAATAGATAAAAAGTTGGCATGGCATGATAGAATTAGAGATAGAAAAGTGGCAGTTTAAACAGGAGGTCTTTCTCACAAAACCTATATTTTATGTGTAGGCGATGTTAAAAAACAGAATTTAACTGAATAAAACTTAAAAGAGCTAATTGGTTTGTGAATCGAGCAGAATCCCATCTGGCAAATAGAAAGGAGCTCTGGAGGGCTACAGGAAGAACAACATTTCCAACGACAGAGAAGGGGCTGAACAAGGATGTCATAAACAAACAAACACACACACAGGAAAAGGATTATATCAAGCAAGGTCACCATCCTTTGGGGGGACAATAGTCTATTAGGAAAATTTCCCCATTAGTACGGACCAGAAAATTTCACACTGACCTGTTAGGATTACATTTGTGGGGAAGGTCAAAACTGTAACTAAGTCAGGTATGAACTTTTGATTTGGTGGGCTTAGCCCAAGTGACTTAATTTTAGGCTGTGGCTTCTTTTTAACAGAGAATAAGAAATAACATTGAGGAAAGATAAGGGGAAGAGACGGAAGGACTTAGGAAACTGAACAGAGGAGTGTAGACTTGATGCTACATGTAACAGTCATGGAGAGGGAGACCCATAGTGAAAGCAGCATTGAGATGAAACATGATTAAGTTGGGCATAGGTTGGGGAATAAGTTAGAGAGATGTTGGTATGCCACAAGGAGGGCTTGTGTTGAAGTTCATTGAAGGGAAAGGAGGAGGGCAGAGACAAATCTGAGAGCCCTAGGGAAGGCTTGGTGACTGATGTGGAATCAGAGAAGGGGGCATCGTTGTAGGGGATTCCAAGACTAGACATGGGACTGTTATAACCCACAGAAGGAAGTCTTCCACAGTTTTAGGAAGGAGCTCCTGTCTCTTTTCCCTGCAGAAGTAATTCCCTTTAGACTTTTCATCAAAAGAACCTGAAATGGAAAAAAACAAAACAAACCTCACTGGTGGAAGACTAAATGCTATTTCTGAAGAATAAGTCCTTTCAAACATAAAAAAAAAAATGTTATTGATTTGAGGGAGTTTTTGATTTAGTCTATTTTCATTCTATTAGAGCAATGTCAGGGTATATATTTTTTAAGAAATAAAATCAATAGAGAGGGAAAAATAGCACTCCACCCTCATTGCTTTGTGTTCTCATGATACAGGCTCCTGACTGCTTAGGGAACTCAAACCTCTTACTTAGTCTCTGTTGACATAGCCTTCTTTTGCATTTTACCTTTTCATAATTCCTGATCTCTAATACCAAGTGTACTGAGAATTAAACAGACTTCCACTCCCTTTTCAATCACTGCTCTCAGCTCTCCATTTTCCTACCAAGGACTCTCCCCCTGTACTCCCAACCCCATTAGGACAATCTAGCTAACTAGAAAGTGAGTTAACATTACAATCGGAGTCTTGCTGGGTTTTATCTCAATTCTTTTCACTCTAAGCCAAGGGAACTGTCTATCTGAAGGAATGGGGGAAAAAATGCATGGAGCCTCTGCTACTCTGGCTTCTATTGCAATAGAAGGCAGTGGGAAATAACTTTGGAAATAAATGTAGCGTTACACATGTAATAGGCCATATTAAAATACTATGTTTCTACTAATTGTTTATTTTTACTCTTTTGCTGAAATTGTACGTCACACCAGTTCACACAATCTCATCTCAATCCCAGGTCTTTTAAAGGAATACTTGACTGTAGTGAACTTTCCTTTATGGGCTTTCAAATCAAATGAGTGACTTTTTAATAGGAGAAGATGAACAGACATGGATACTGTAAAGGAAGAGCATTGAGTTTGATTCAGAGATTGATCCAGGACAAAGCTGGAATATTTGGGATAGTTCTGATTTTCACTGGTGATGTTCACACCTGCATCTGCTGCCTTAGTGGTTTTCTCTTTTCTGACTTAGTCTGAGAGAACTCTGTCCTTCAATGTGTGGGCAAAATCGAGTGGATTCTGTAGCTAAGCTTCTTCCCCATGAAAAACATCACTGTCTTTGCTCAAATTAACCTCATTTTCCATTGCAGAATGCCATGGGGTAAGCTATAGCAGAGAAATTCAAAGTAAGGTCTTGGGCCAGTTGGGAAGACAAACAAGGTCTGAATTCTGTCTTTGCTATTTGCCAGTTTTCTGCCCTTAGTAGAAACCGCTTCATATTATGAACCTTGACTTTTCTGTAAAATTAGAATAATATTAACTCTTTGGTTGTTGTTAAAATTAAATAAGAATTATGTTAAGGGCTTAGAAAGCACCCAATGATTATTTGGCACTAAATAAAATATTATTAGTTATTGTGTCCTATGACCTTCCTATGAATCTGAGGGGCATGTTTATAATGATGAAGTGTAAATATCTTAAGCTTGTTCTGTATAAAAGAGAACTTATTTTATTTTCCAACACAGCTCCTCTTCTCACTGTTCTTATGTTGACAAATAATACCATTAATCTTCCACTGATTCCAGGTTGGGAACTGTTGTTCTTTTTATTGTCTTAGTTTTTTTTTTTTCCCATTCCCTTAACATCCACCCCCTTCCTTCAATCCAGTTAATCAATAACCCATCATAGCCAGTTTTTTCTTTAAAACAATGGTTTTCCAACTTTTTGTGGTTTATAAACTCCTTTGAGGATTTGTGAAATCATAAATCCTTTCCATAGAATAAAGCACTCAATTGTATAAAATTTTACAGGCCCCAGATCTCATATAGGTTTCCTGTAGGTGTCTAGGGACTCAAAGTTAAGAACCCTAAAATATTTTTTTTCAATTTAAATGATCCTTTTGATTTTTCTAGCCTCTGCTCTAGTTTTAGCCCTCATCATCTCTTGCCTAAATCTAACTTGGTTTCCAAATTCAGTACATTCTTTCTCTTACCTAGACTGCACACTGTACCTAAAATCTTTTTTTTTCTTTAAAATGAAATTTTCTTAACTCAAATTTTCTTGAAAAATTTAAAACTTTTTTGATACACAGTGATCTCCAAACTACAGTGCATAGTGAGCTGGAGAGAATCTGAATGTAGACTTGGGGTCGGTTTCTGAGACTTATCTACATTTACAAAGTTTCTTAGGTGATTCAAATACCAGGAGGCCCAGATCATACTTTGAGAAACACTACCCTCAATGGGTTTCTTGAGGCTAACTTCCTCACTCATCATTTTGTTTAAACTAGCCTTTGTATTTCTACAAACGATGTGTTCATAACTCTTTGTTTTTATTTGCCCTTCAAGCTCGGAAACTCTCTTTATTTTTACAACTTTGTTGAAACATTACATATTTTCCATCAGTCAGAACAATTACTAATTCTTCAATGAATTCTTCCTTCACTAATTCCCCTAACAAGAATGTATTCACACCCATTCCAGTGCACTGCCATTATAGTGCATGGTAGACTTCCTGCTGAATTACCATTTATTGTGTGCGCGTCTCTTACCTTCACTCGATTATATCATCAAAGAGCTCAACGAAGAGCCTTCTATGTGGAGATATTCTTAAAATGTTTGCAGAATGATCCAATATGCTGTTTTTCATATATGCACCTCATTCCTTGAAATATTGCATCTGTGTCCTCGGAGCAGCAGATGTCACAGTTTGGGTCCAGAGGGTCCTCGTCTGTGACAGTGAAGCAACGCACTGCTGCACTGGAGCTGCCTCACCCTGACGTGCAAGAACCACTGTGTGCATCTCCTCCCAGCTGAGTTCAAAGATGTCTTTTGGGTAAGCTTAAAATCAGTCATGGTGATAGTATTTATACCACAAAAGTCAGCAAAGGCTGCAAATCAGGTGTTTGCTTTTGTCTTGGTTGAGGATAATTTACTAATGCACCACTGCCAGGAACCAAACACTTCACAGGATTCCTGTGTGCCTTCATAGAATCAAATCTAACGGGAAAAACTCATTTAGCAATCCTGAGACTCGCTGTTTGTAAGCAAAAGGGCTACATGTAGACCAAAACCCTGGAAATTGTACTGTCCAGGATGGCATGGAGTAGGACATACCGAGGCACCAAGATCTAGGATTTCCCTTAATCTTCCATGTGAAAACTGAGACATTGGGCAACTTGCTTGAATCTCTTCCGGGACTTAGTGTCATCCCTATTATGAAGAAAACACGAGGGAAATCATGGATGCCGCGCATGTTTAGAATGATAAGTTGCTATCAACATGGGCTCTTCTTTTTACCTTTCTGTTTCCTGATTCAGTTTTACAATGGAGGCTCCAGCCAATAAGAAAGTAACAGTTCTTCATTTACCTTTGTTAATCAATTTAAATTCATGAGGTCAGTGCATGTTTTAGGTGGTGCATGTACTACCTATTTCTACCTTCTACAACATTAACCAGGTTATGGATGTTACCTCTGCAACCAGAGATTTTCCCTTTATTTGCCGAGAATTCCCCTTTCCTTAGACAGGGAACAATCTGATCTTTATCACAAAATTTAATGAAATACAGACATTCTCTATAACTACTCTCCCTACTCCCCATAATACAAAAGTAAATGAATTGATTAGTGATTGACTTCAAAGTGAGTAATTGAGCTTTAATGGGTTTATAAAAGGGATTGAAATCAAGACACTAAATTAAAAGCAAAGTAAAAGAGTAAACAAGAAGGAATGTTTTACAACATGGCTCCATTACAGTCTATGCTAACCAGATTAAAAAGTAATTGCCATGTCAAGAAAAATTATAGTGGCCTCTGTGCAAAATGAAAAAGCAGCGAGCTCTCTTTGTGTGCAGGGTGTAAAACAGATAGAACAGAAAGGAAAGGCGTGCAGGAAGTGGGAGAGGGCACACTACTTTCTCCCGGTGGTCATTATGCCATGCAATATCTGAGATCTCTTCACAGAAATAGACATTATCATCGACACGTGCTAATGAGCCACCCAATTTCAACTGAGCTCTTTAAGGTCTGTCCTCTGTTATTTTTGTACAACATACCAAAGTATATTTATGACTATGTTGGTTACCGATTTTCAATGTCCTTCAATGCATGACATGGAAAAGACAGAATATCCTCAATAATTTTAGTAGACCTTTAAAAAAAAAAAAAAAAGAAGGTCATATACGATCTAAAATAAGAGAAACTTGTGAATGGAGAATCAAAGCCACCATAAAATAGGGAGATTCTGTAAGTAAATTAGATGTCGCTATCTTTTCTATGAGCCCTGATGATACGTCACAGGGCACTTAAGGAACTGAGTGCACAGAAGCACAGCTCATTATCTCTGAGCATTCGTGGATGGCTGGTGAGAAGCCTAAAGAGTGGTAAAGAGCATTTGTGGTAGCAGTTTTTAAAAATAACCGTCTCTATAAACTCCACTGCTTGAGAATCTGCTCTAAAAAACAGCTGAAAAAATGCAAACATCGATATTCTAGATGGAACATCCACTGATTCATCTTACAGGCAAAACTGTTGTGTCAAAGTATATATAGGGGATTGTGCTGAGTGCAATATCTATAGCAGAAAAGAGAAATTAACTGAACTTTCTCTTAAACACATCTATACAGAAAGTCTTCCATGTTAGACTGAGAACACTTGTATTGGGTTCCTGGGAAATAGTCAAGATAGTAAAACAAAGAATGTATTTTGAGATAATAATGTTTTCCAGGGGTACTGAGATCAGCCTTTCAATACCTTGACCACTGACAAACTCTTATGTATCAGACAAAGAGTGGGCATACCAGTAAAAAAGAACAGATCTGTTTGTAGTCTCACTGCTTACTAAAGGAGGACTAAGCTTGGCTTTTATTGTGCATTTACTTTAAGAATCTGTAATTCTGGCTAGACAGAGGTCAAGAAATTACATGGTCAGGTATCCAGATAATTCCACAAGTTAATTACACCCTTGCAGACTAGTCACTCATTTAATAATATTTACACTTACTAACCCTTTCAAAAATCCTTCTTTGAGTAGATCTGAGATGGAAATGACAGGTTGATTAAACCTAAAAGATCAATTGTTACTCCAAATCATTTAATAGAGATTGAGTTAAAAAGTGCCTCTCCTTCTTTTTCTAGTTTCCTTATTTTAAAAAGTTAAATACATTTTCTTCTCTTCAGGCTGTGCTTTAAAAAGCCTATGACCACAAAAGAAGTGGCACAGTGTAAATTGTTTTAAAAACTTGGAAAGAATTTTATGTCAAGTTGAAGAATTATTTATCTTCATTTCCATAATGCTCTTGTTTTTAGTTTGAGTTATTTTAAGCAAGTTTGCTCAGGCAAGTTAGCTCAGCTGCTTAGAGTTGTGTAGGATTTGAAAAAATATATAGATGTTTTCATTTTGTGATATTACAAAGCAAAACATTGATTAGAAAAAGACCAGTGATTTAATTCAAAGTGAAATGGTATATGACCAGGCAGGAAAGAAAAACATGAAAGTTTCTTAGACTTACTAAGAGATACTCAAATCCATTAAAAAATAAAAATAAAATAAAAAACAAAGTAAAAATATAATAGATAGAATTTTCCCCCACACATCACAATAATAAAAAATCCAAAAGTCTGAGAGCACGCTTAGTTGGGAAGTTGTGGGGAACAGAAACATAGAGATATTTGGCTATATCTAGAAAAAGTAGGAAGTGTCTAAGCCTTACAGAGCTTATGCTAAAGATATACTCATGCATGAGTAATATAGGTTTTCAAGGTAATTCATTGCATCATGGTTGTAATAGCCAAAGAACTGAAATAATAGTTATGTCCATCAAGAGAGTAGTGATAAAATAAATTATGGTAGAATCATATCATGGACTGTTATATAATGGTAAAAAAAAAAGTAAAAAGAGATAAAGAATGAAATCAATCTTTCAAATAGATTGATAAGAGCAAAATAATGTGACAAACAGTTTGTATAATAAGATATATTTTGTGTATAAACAAGCAGAAATAAAGTAATATATTCATACATAATGAATTTATATAACTAGAAACTTGGAAAGGATTCATAAACATTGATAGCAGTAATTACCTAGACAAGCAGAAGCAGGATAAGAAAGCAAGCTTGATCACTCTAAGGAATCATATTTTAAATGATAATCACAAATTATTTTGCTATTTTTCTATGATAATTAGAAGGCATAAATGTTGGGGAGTCTTGGATGAATACTAACTTCTTAAATCTGAAGCTATTGGGACTTGGTGTTTTGCTAAATCAAACTCAGGTTTTTTGTGTGTCAAACTCTATTGAATTTGGCTCATTCATTTAAGGTCGTAAGGCCCTAAATTTCAGCTGTTTAGTAGTCTTTCATGAAGTCAACTGATGGTTCCTTATAGACCAACACATCCGTAAGTATATAGGATAGACACATGCCTCTTTCCTTGTGGATGCGTTCAGAAGACAATACTGAATCTCTGCCTTTGCAAGTGTACAAGTATCTGCATGGGTTTGGGGCTTTCTCCTAAGTCACATTTTCTTCGGTGTCTTGTGTGTCCTACAAATATCCTTATATCGCAAAATAATCACCTTTTCAATTTCTGATAAATGTTTACCTTTCCCACGATGGTCACTTTTCAGTAAACTAGTTCCTTCAATATAGTTTCTTGTAGCACAAACTAGTTTCTTTGTGACACTTGCACTTTCAAAGTTATTTCTGTGATTATTTGCTCATTGCTAATCTTTGGGCCCCAGATGTAAATCCCAGGAAGGCGGAGAATATGTCTATTTTGATCTTGCTGTATGCTGGAGGGCTGGCACAATGTAGGTCAATCAGTCTGTGTTGAGTTAGTGCAATGCTGTTCTAAATACACTCCATTTTTACTTTTATTTTTATTCTAGATGAGTATCATTTTACCATTAGCTAGTACATCACAATTCATAGATTGAAAACAACAAAATGCTGTGTAGGCTTGCATTTCAGGCAGACCTGAGTTAGTCTTAGTTAGCATTGAACTCGTGAGTTATCTGCCTGGAGACAATTTATTCAGCTTCCCTAATCTTCAGTTATTTTATCTATAAAACAGAAAACAAAATAGGAAGTCTCTTCTAACCCATAGGGCTATCTAATGGATTAACTGAAATCAAGAACACAAAACACTTAACACAAAGTCTGGCCCAGGATGAGAACTCAAGAAGTGGCCTGTTACTGTTATTATCATTGTTCCTGGGCTGCAGAGTTTAGCAGTTAGTAATGCTCACTTAATAGCTAAGTCTGTTGCTCCCAAGCATCACCATTAAATTCATAGGATTTAAATCTATTACACCGAAAATTGACAACTTCTTTGGGCCTCTGATCCCTCTCCCAAATTATTGAAACCAAGAATACTAAATCAGTAACATACAAAAAGTTGGCTGTATCTCATTTAGCTTCTCAGAGTTATCTAGCACTTGATTGGTAATTATATCTTAAGATATGTTATTCCAAAGGAATGTTTTGAATATCTAGGGTGAGAATTTCTTGGCAGGGGAACAGGGAGTCATTCCTCTATAATGGATCAGTTCCATGGCTTTCCTTAATTAAAGTTTAACTACAGCATTTCAGAAATAAATATTCAATAGAATTTTCCATTAAATAAAAATGGAATGTTATTTCACTGCTAATATTTGCATTGACTGTTTCCAAGAAATCATAAAAACTGTGTCAATAAAAGAGATAAAATTCAACTCTATATTTTTGTGAGTTTATGAATTTTCTTCTGCGCACATTCTTACTCACAAAGCAAGTCTTATCCACAGTGGCTAAAGCATTAAGAGCAGTTTTAATAATAATGATTAAAATCATAATCTAGATTTAGAACCCTTAACCCCAGCTCACCACTTACCACTTTTGAGTTTTTAGAGATTGAGAGAACACAAGAATGGAGTTTCAGAGAGCAATGGGGGAAGAGGCTATCTTTCTTAATCACTGAAAGCTGGTCGGGGCCCCTAGTGGGTAGGAAGGAAACCTGGATGCATTGTTGGGCCAGAGGACAAGAAGGGGTCAGGCTGAATCACAATGCACATGCTGTGTGAAGATGTGTGTGTGTGTGTGTGTGTGTGTGTGTTTTAATTCTTGCGCCCTTGCTTGCTGGAGGCTCAAAATGTTTTTCCACAGTGGCTAAACAGGCTCTCAGTATCCCTGAAGCCAATTCCATTGTCAAGTACACACATACATACACACACACACACACACACACACACACACACACACACACTTACATACACACCACTCACACACATATTTCAAACCAGTGATAAGAAAAACTGTTTTTCCCTAGAGACCAGATATAACTTTTCCTTATGTGAAATGCAGAATTATGCAACTGATCATTCTTGTTTCTGTGTTTTGTTCGCCAGGAAGATAGGAGACAGTATTAGAGCCAAACTTCGGCTCAATAGTATGGCACCCTAGGTAGTTCATGTGTACATTCTACTGCCTGCGGCTCTCCCTTTCACAATCCCCACCCTCTTCTGGGGCTGCATCCCTCTACGTGCCAGCTGCAGGGAGCACGTAAAAGCTACTCACCTATGTTTCCTTTGGGGTGTTTGCTTGTCATTTTGCTTTGTAACAAAATCTTTTTTTTTTTCTTCTTGCATCTTCCTGCCACTTTTAGCCACAATTGTCTGCTCAATTCTGTTTCTTGCTCTTGTAGTCGGTTTTAGTGATTCATGATTTTTATCTACTTGTGTATTTCCATTTCATATGTATTCTTCTTAGTCACCAAAAACCACTGGTGAAATAGAATGAAGCATAAATCAACAAGATTTCAAAATACGTTTTAACTTTTCATGAAGGAAAATCTCAAATATATATAAAAGTAGAATCCTCATGTACTCAGATTTATATTTGACAACGAGTAATTTGTGTATAATTTTGTTTCAGCCGTACCTTCCACACTACTCATTTCCAACTTTGTTATTTTGAAGTATATTTTATTTATCATATCACTTCATTTGTAAATATTGTAGTACATACCTCTAAGAAATGATTGTCTAAAAATAAATTTTTAAACAGGCAGATGAAAATTATTGAATAGAGAGAGAATTATAGGTGGAGCATTTGTTCAAAACTAGTGATTCCAGAACCATGAATAAAAACACCCATATACTCCAGATAAAAAGAAAACCTCAAGGTGAATTAGTTGTTGATAAAACTGGGAAACAAGGGGATTACACTACACAATGATTTATAATGCCTGAAATCCGGTTTTGAAACATGGTAGAGAAAATTTAACTACCTTAATGGTTAGCATCTAAATAGCTACCTCAGACCACAGGGAGTCACCACTATTTACCCAATAGAATCACAAAAATTAAAAAGATTAACTATGCCAAGTGCTGGTGAGAATAGGGAACAGTTAGACCCTTCTTAGATTTCTGGTGTGAGTGTAAATGATAAAACCACTTTAAAAAACCATCCCACAGTTCTTTATAAAGTTAAGCATACACCTACCCTATAACCCAGCCACTTACTCTTGATATTTACCCACGAGAAGTAAAACCACGTGTGTACTTAAGGAGTTGTTCAAGAATGTTCAGATTAACTTTTCAATAATAATTTTTAAAACCTGGAAACAACCCAAATGTCCAACTGCAGAATAGATAACATATCTATATCATGGGATTCTACTTAATTAAAAATAAAAAGACCAGGGAGGAGGAGAAAGGGGGAAAGAGGGATAGAAAGGGGAAGGTCTAGTCAAGGAACTAGTATAAATGACCTACAGACATGGACAACGGGGTGGGGATTGACTGTGGGAGAAGGGGTGGGCATTGTGGGGGGAAAATGTGGGACAACTGTAATAGAAAAACAATAAATAAATTTAAAAAAAAAAGAAACAAACTTTTGATAAATGTTGAGAAACCATGTGATAGTTACTTAGATAGCCATCAGATAAGTTCATCAGAATTCTTCAGACTGCATACATAAGACCTACATATTTTATAGACTTTAAAATATACCTCAGTAAAAATTATCTTTAAGAGAAAACTGGCTTCCCTGGGAAGTTTCGTTGATCAGGGATTCCAGTAAAAAGCCAGTCTTCCCTTCCTTCTCACTCCACATTTCACTTCCTGCCCTATGTGAGGCCTTGGTGGCAGTGTGCCAAGGCTTAGGAAAGGGTCTAAAACTGCTCCACATAATAGAGTGAGCATCCAGCAGGTAGAAGAAAAGAGAGGGAAAGAAAAGAGGATACAGGGAGCAAAGAGCAAAGTTTAAGGGCAAAAAATAGAACGTCTTCCTGGTACCCCTTCATGTTTAGTCAAATTTACTAAAACAGAAAAATCTTTGCAAGTGATGTTGTTATTGTTGGTGTGGAAATCAAAGGCAGGTCTAGATTTCACTTTGAGGAAAATATAATGAGGAAGAAAAACAGCTGAAGAGGAAAGTAGAGTCCCAGAGGTAGAGGAAGTGGGGAGCATATACATGTAAAACTAATTTGGGGTTCAGACTTCTAGGGTCTGAGCAAATCCAGATAGACCTCATGAGTCATGGTGGCTTCCCGGAGCAAACACTGGTGAATCTACGATGCCTAATTATACATAACCTTTCTTATTTTTTGAATCATACTTTTTGTGGTCTTGAATTATGGTCTTCAAAGGTTTTGTTGAATTGTTTTAATAGAGTTCCTCCTTCCCCTTCTCCTTCTTCTTCTAGGAAAAAAAACATGCTAGATGAGAATAATGCATATATTGAGTTCTCTAAATTAATTTCCTGTTATACCGGCCAATATTATAACCAAAGCTGAACTTCTATTACCAGGAACCTTGAACTGACTAAAAAGCTAAGTACCTAGAAAAAAATGGATATCTCTATCAGTGTCACTAGATCTAAATCAATCAAGTAATAGTATCAATCGAGTGACACAACATTTTCAGACTGCACAGACGCCGTGACACAAATATCCTTAAATGGAGAGTTGCTCAGTACTTAAGGAATAGTGAGGGAAGAGGCCTCAGCAACTCATGTTGGCCAAACAAATATGGCTTTCACATGGGTCTTGTCTTTGGATGCAGAAGACAGAATTCTGTGTGTTTTACAACTTTATTGAGGTATACACTTCAGTGAGTTTGGATATATGCATACGCATGATACCATGAACACAAGCAAGGTAATAAATATATCCATCACCTTCAAAAGACTTTTAGTGTCCCTTTGCTTTATGTGTGTGTGCATGCATGTGTGTGCAGTAAGAACATAGCATAAGATCTACCCTCCTCCTGGCTTCTGTGGCTCAGTGAATTTAGCATCGGCCTGCAAACCAAGTTGCTGGTTCGATTCCCAGTTAGGGCACATGCCTAGGTTGCATGCCAAGTCCCCAGTTTGGGGGCACATGAGAGGCAACCACACAGTGATGTTTCTCTCCCTCTCTTTATCCTGTCCCCTCTCTCTAAAAACAAATAAATAAAATAAAATAATAAAAATATTTTTTAAAAAAGAAAAGATCTACCCTCCCAACAGGTTTTTAAGTGCAGTGTACTGTGTTATTAAGTATATTGGAGAGCAGATTTCTAGAACTTATTTATCTTACATAACTTTAGCTTTATGGCCATTGAATAGTTCCCCAGTTTGCCTTCCTCCTACTCCCTAGCAACCATCATTATATTCTTTGTTTCTATAAGTTTGTTTAGTTCAAATACTTCATGTAAATGGAACCATATTTGTGTTTTTTTTTTTAATTTCCTTTATTTCTCCTGGTCTCCTCTTTTTTTATTTTGGCTTCTTCTATCCTGATATCATGAGAGACTTGGCTTGGGCCTGAATCTCTCACTCTTAGGCATTTACCCTTATTTAATTGATTGATCCGATGAGTGCTGCTTAAAAAGCAGGACGACTTTCACTTTCCTATTAGATAATTGCACGGTGCCACAATGACACTGGAGTTCACCATTCAGAAGACTATATATTAAGGGGTGCAAACTCAAAATGAATGATGATCTATACACGCAGAACCCACCTATCCTTATATCACCTGAATAATTGCAAAAACACCCCTGGCTGGTTTGGCTCAGTGGATTGAGCGTCGGCCTGCGAGCTAAGTGTCGCTGGTTCGATCTTCCAGTCAGGGCACATCAGAGAAGGAAAACTCTGACTCCAAAAAACCTCCGCTGCCTTGCGGCATACCTCTTTAGGGGAAAGGCTAAGGGAGTAAACCCCGACAGAAAATCCGGAGCCGGAGTCCCTAAGGCGGTTTGACGTTGTAGTCAACACCGGCAACTCCTGCGGCGCACCTGAAGCCAAGCTGTATTGACTCCGTCTTTCCCTTGGACCCTTCAGCTGCGAAGAGAGGGGGGGTCTGCTGCATGGGCAACAGCAGACCCTCCATATCACCCTGCCCAGGCTCTGTAGCTTCATCGCAAGATGTCGATTCAACACGGGAGGAGACAGATACCGCATCACTCCCGAGTCGGACTGCACAGCCATTCTCGGCGGTGCAGATAGACTCTTAAGAAGCTACACCATCGTCTCTTGAGACGGACGGCTGCCAACAACAACAATTGCAAAAAAAAAAAAAAAAAAAAAAAAAAGTCATTGCCTGTCTCTTGTTGGTATTTGCTGAACTGTTAGCTCCTCTCATAAAGGAGCCATTTATGATGGTGAAGCCAGGACACCACGGGAGCCTTATGCCAGAGGGAGCCTCATAAGCCTTTCGTACTTGAACTTCGCATTACTGAATGACATATTTACAGCAGCAAATCTTGGCCCTAGTGACTTTGTGGCATCTCAATAAAAAAGAATCTAAAATATTTTTTCAGAATGTAAGTAAAAACTGATCAGAGATCATTAAAGGCAAATTTCACCACCACTGCTTTTTTTTATTGTGTCTTAAGCTCTTTCCTTGGCATGTTAACCATTAACTAAATGAGTGCATTCCAAATATCAGATAATTGTATTCACACCAAAGAGTCCATTCTTACATAAAACTTAAATGGAAGTCATCTTATGTTTAACAGAAACAGACGTGTTTTTTAAATGAGAAGTGGTGAGAGCAGAAAACCTATAAAAATAGATTTTATTTTTATAGGAAGTAGAAGCAACAGAAAGTCACTTTAAAAGAAATTACCTAATTGATGGGATTCTGGGAGATTTTATTCACTCTTTGTATTTAACTGAATTGTCCAATTTTCTGCCAATAAATATTTTACTTTCACAGTAAGAAAAATATGTCTATGAATGGGAAAATCATAAGTTTATTTAATGAACACAGAGTTGAAGGAATGGGATTTATTGTGTGAGTCAGATTTCTGTTCTCAAGTGCTTAGGAGGAAAACTGACATAAACATCCCTACAATACTCAGCAATTGGAACCTTCCTGAGCCTCAGTTTCCTAATACTAGAGTATCAATCTGATGGGGTTGTGAGGGTTGAATGATAGACGATGATCCGTGAAAAGCACTTAACACAAGGCGTGGTAGATAGTGAACATCCACTATAAGGTTGAGTTAAAACCTGTTTATTCTACCTGCCTGAGTTTGGAAAACTTTATCTTAAGGAGACATTTATAGATAGCTAATCTCATTGCGATATTTTTTAGGATACAAAAATCCTTTGATTAAAGTTGTATGGACCTGCTATACAAGAAAACATGCATATACACACAGATACAGCACATCGTTCTGTATACAAATTCAGTGATTTCATGTGGTAAGTGCATGTGTGAGAGGGAGCAGTTGGGGGATCCAGAATAAGGGGTTCACCAACAAACACCAAGGGGTTGTCTAGTCAAGAAGTATATGAATGGTAGATGTCTGTACCTTAGGTGGGGGCCTTCGGCCACCGCAAGTCATCATGGCCTGCAATGAGGAAGAAAGTGAATGTGAAGCAGAGGAGAGTGGGGACAAACTGGCACTTCCATCTTTAACCCCAATGATGGGAATGACTACAGAAGATGCTTGAGACCCTCACAGGGGAGCTGCACGTGTATCTGATCCAGGTTTGCAGAATTGAAGGAAGGCAGAGCAGCTATCAGGCCTCTGTGAACAAGGCAGACCAACAACGTATCACAACTTGCAAAGGCTTCAACCACATCTGACACCTTTCACTGACCTTCAGAGAGTTAAGGTCTGCTGCTGGTCATCTGCCTTCCCAACCTTATGCACATTTCTCTTGTGGGTGTTTTTCTCTCAGAATCACACTGTAAATGGGGTTCTTGGATTCACGGTTCCGGTTTAGCTAAGCTGACAGTGTACAAAACCACCCAGTGTGACCTTCTACATAGATGCGGGGCTTTGTAGGTACAATACTCATTTTGAACCAAGCTCAGCTAATTTCTAAAACCATTGGCTCTGAATTTAATTGGAAAGATTTTTTAAAAACTGCTTTTCTCCTTTTCAGGGTAATAATCTTAGACTCTCTGAAGTTTATATTAAAGGTATAACATCTTTAGAAGTCCAAGAGAAATTCAATGGAAGAATGACCGAAGTGCAGTTCTGCTCATTCCCACATGCCAATGGATCTCAAACAGAACCATCCTGAGGTGATTGATGGACCCACAACAGGATTTCTAATCTACAGATCTGAAGCATGGATTAAGAATTTGTATTTCTAGCAAGTCCCACCGCTCCCAATAAAGGTTAAGAACCATATCAAGATCACCTAGGGAACTTTGTAAAACTTAGATAATCATATCCACTCAACATCATTGACTCAGGATCTTGGTTTGGGGTGGAGGGTTGGTATTTGCTTTTTCAAAAATTTTACAATTGATTGTGATATGCACATCTACAGTTTTAGAATTTTCACACAGCTTATTTCCAGCACGTTAATAGCTGTTCTCAGAAATAGAGAAGGCTTCAGTGATCAAATATGCTATGAAACTCGGAATTTAATAATGTCGATCTGGCTACGAGGCGGGACAAACTTATACCTGATACATATATAGCAGTCACTGGTACCAGGCATTTTGCATGATGAATTCACCAGAACGGCAACCCTATGAAGGTGGCACTACTATTTTTATTTCCATTTTACAGATGAGGCCACTGAGGTATAGAAAGCTTAATAACATGTCCAAGATCATAAACTAGTAAGTGACAAAGCCAAGATAAAATGCAGGCACTTGGGCCCCAGAATCTGGGCTTTTGACATCGTCTGTACCAATTTATCCAGGTTCTTAGCAGCAGCACGTTCCTGGGAATCTCCATGAATAGCATGCAGTCTTTTCCTAGCTTGTCTGGCTACGAACCACTTCCCGTGTTCTAGATGAGTTTCCGGAACCAGTGTTCCTGGAACACATCCCGAGAAACACGGCTTTACAAAACTCTAAAAATTCATTCTTGGGTTAAACTAGATTATCTAAACTGTGGTCATTCAGTCAAAAAAGGCATCAGTCTTGTATAAAATGTGTTCAACTAACAAGGGGGCCCTGGTGCAGAGCAATGAGCTCAAACCTGAGCAACTGACTTGTTTTCACCTCAGGGCACTGTGACTCATAACTGATCATATTTTGCTCCTGGATTTTGCTCCTGGAAAACAGGGCTCTACTTTTACAAGCACATTTAAGTCATTTATTATTAGCAATCATTAGTATTAAAAATAGGACCTTTTAACTCAGAGACCAAAATTTTTTAGTAAATGACCATGGTGACTGAGTAGGAGGTAAAAAATAGGAGGCTAGTGGGGCTAGGGAGGTTGATAGAAATTTTATCTCAAAAATCAAAATTAAACTTATTTTTAAAATTGATTTTCTTTCATTTTTAACATACTTAGAAACGGTGCAATAACATATCAAGCCAAAAAAGCTTGTGTTTATTTATTTCACATTGTTTTGTGATGAAATTACACAACAGTTTAGTAAGACATCGTTCACATTTGACTTTCATAGTAAGATATGGAAGGTCATTTCTTCAGAAATATTCAAGAGCTTCATCAATTTCCCAAGGGCTCTTCTTACCCTTTGATATTCAAATCTCTTGCTTTTGAAGCACACACCAGTGCTGTCTTCCTCATCCATTTTCCCGTATTTAGTTGTTAACTAATGTAACTCTGCCCGATCCTCATTTGCCACTGATATGTGATTCAAACAGTTATCTAATCTGATTTTCGCCTACTACATGAGGCCCTACATATTTTTTCAAAATTTGCAATTCAACTATACAACACACTATGCTTGCATCGCACAATGGCAATAATCAGGGAAAGATTGATGGAGGACTTGACTGGTGAGGACAGAGGCTAGGAGCTAAGCGAGGAGACCTCATGTAGAGTGGATACTGATTGGTGAATATCTTCATGACTTTGCTTTCTCATGCAAGCCTGGCCATGCCTGAGACTCAAGGAATGAATTCAGATCACACCACCCTCTTCTATGTAAAATGTTATGGTATGCATGCTTGTACATAGATTTCATTCATGTCTTTATTTAGGACCCAGCTCCTATATTTCTTTTGTCTTTCGCAAATAATTATAATTTATGCCATTTTGCTCTATTTTTTGCAAGCAAAAGCATAACATTTTTTTGGAAGGGGTGAAAGTGGAATAAGAGGACGAAGTACATATAACACACTGTATAGTCTCTTTCTTCACACTGTTGAGTAGCGCCACAATGTCCAAGCGTTTTGACTGACACTCTTCGCATTACACTGCCTTTGAACCATGACATATTGATTGGGCACCATTCAAGTTTTGTATTTCTAGTTAAACCTTGTGACACTTGGTTCTAGAGCCTGTCTGAACTCTTATCCTCTGCTTCTGTTTTCCAAATATTTACATGGATCTTTACATTATTTATATGCAAGATAAGTCCAGCTGCCAGCAATTGGGACATACATGTCTAAAAGAAATAAAGTATAAAATGACTCACTCTGGCTCTTTGTCCAAAAGGCAAGTAAGGAACATTTTAGCAAATATATGTAATCCTCACATCTAATTATTATATTTCTCATTGTAATTTTAATTATTTTTTTAAATCCACACTTCCTTTTATCCCTCATGCAGTTTCATTGTCATTAAAAGTACTTCTCTATTGTGTACATCCTCTATTCATATTTATGAGGTCAAGACTATTCAACCGCAATAATTGAGTGGTCTGATTGGCTGAATATCTCACAGTGGTTTAGAGTGATACTGATTAACAAAAGGCACCAAAGTCTCTGCCATGATAGGAAGTATAATTATGTAGACCCCTAAATGGGGACTCTAATCATCTGATAATGCCCATTGGATTAGCATAATATTATCTATCATGCCACTATGATTAAGTGGCATTTAATTACTCTTTGTGGGAATTATCCCCCATAAATATGTTTCATACCTACCAATTCAACACAACTTCTTTCTAGATTTTCTAGAAAAAAATTGTTTATCTAGTATGGAAGTCAAATAACAGTATATCTAAAATAACCATCACCAAAACTGGTAAGATATTTTCAGGAACATCTTGGTACAAAATAATAGTGTTGATTTGGATATAAGTTATTTTGTTGGTGACTGGGTAAAAAGTAGAACTGCTTTATTGTTTTGTGGTTCCTTTCTTTGAGCTCCAAGGAGATTACCGCTTCTACTTCTTTCAATACCGTGGAGCCATGTGACTCTGGCACACTTAATCTCTCTGGATTTCTGATACTTTATCCATAAAACACAGAGGTTGGGGAAAATGGTTCAGAAGCTGTCTTCCAGTTTTAGAATTCTGTGATTTTATGTAAGTGAATTTCTATCTTACTTCATGAATTAGATTTTTGCCAGGATTCCACGGCCTGTATAATTGCTTGTACAGTGATCTTCAAAGTGACATTTGTGGACTGTAAAAGGGACATAAATCCATTTCCAGAAATGTGGGAAGAACTCATAAAAACTTTACTTATTTATATTTATTTTACTTTTTTAGTATTTATTTTTAAATTTACCTTTAAAATTTTTATATTATATTTTTATGTATTATATTTCATAAGATTATGAGCATTTTTGTGTACCAGAAACTAAGTGCTTTAAAATTATTATTTTTATTATTACATTATAAAAGCAACCCTGTGAGGTAGATGTTCTTACCATACTGATGAGAAAATTGAGACCAATCCTTAAAAAAGAGATGGAATATGGTTAGAAGTCAAGGAGACACTCTAAGCCTCAAGAAGAGCTTTGAGTGATCTCCTTACCAAGGAGGGCAGAAAGAAATGGATTGACAGCACAAGTAGGAAGACAAATCAAATGTCACCTTTCAAAGACAGGTTGAATATTTTTGTTTTTTCTTTTGGGACTTGTATTTGGAATCCCAGACATCATGCTTTTATTTTAAATCAGCGGTTCTCAACCTGTGGGTTGTGACCCCTTTGGGGGTCGAATGACCCTTTCACAGGGGTCACCTAAGACCATTGGAAAACACATATATAATTACATATTGTTTTTGTGATTAATCACTATGCTTTAATTATGTTCAATTTGTAACAATGAAAATACATCCTGCATATCAGATATTTACATTAAGATTTATAACAGTAGCAAAATTACAGTTATGAAGTAGCAACAAAAATAATTTTACGGTTGGGGGTCACCACAACATGAGGAACTGTAATAAAGCGTCACGGCATTAGGAAGGTTGAGAACCACTGTTTTAAATACACCACACATCCCGCAAGACCTATGGAACATCTGACATTTTTCCCATTTATGGTCATTTATATTCACATAGCATTCTCTGCCCTTTATAATTTCAGTTAATTATTGCAGGACTAGATCCAAGCAGGACTGAAGGTCTACTAGTGGGATAGGATGCTTAGTAATGTGAACCTGGGAAAGTGGGTTTTGATTCACCTTAAACACTCAGAAATATATCAAATATATTAGGGTTGTTTCCACTTACTTGAGTCTAGAAAAAAAAACACACATATACGCAGAGTCTCCAGAAACACTGAGAAGGGATGAGAGATTATAAAACTCCTGTTGAAATGGCAAATAACTTCTCAGAGGACCTATGGGTTTCTTTTCTTAAGTGGTGGGAAATTGAAAGCTGCTATTGAAAGCTGCCCTATCACCTGCTCCATGCAGTAGCCATCTGTGCAATACTCAATTAATTTGTTTACCCATATTAAAGGAGCTCATATTCTTTTAGTGTTTTGTTGATATTTTAGGGTTTCAGCTGGTGTTTTTAAATTAAAAAAAAAAAAAGAAGAACTGAGGGATTTATTTATGTGCAATCAAAACCTTGGAACTGCCTGTATCTTAAAACCATTTGGGTCTCTATTTATCCCCTTCCATATTTATTCAGTTTGATAGCCTATCATCATTTTTTTGTTCGTTTGTTTGTTTATCATGCTTTCCTCTGTGTCGCTGCCTTTTTATGATAACAGGAGTGATTCATTAATCAGACAGCATCACTCTCACACTCAGATCCCTCCCCGCGGCTTCTTATCATACTTAGTATAATAATAATGGGCTACAGGGCCCTAGAGGATCTGATCTTTGACTGCCTCTTCAGACTTACCCTTCTTTCTCTTCTTAATTTATTGCACACTAGCCATGATGTCTACCTACATGGAACACAAGCATACACACACTTCAGGGTCTTTGGAACTTCTTTCTTTTTTACTTGGACTTGTCCTCCAGATATTGATAGGCCTTATCCTTTACAGTAAACATCACCAGTGTTCACTAGTCTCTGGTTCTCTTTTACTTCTGGGTACACAAAGGCTTACTCCAATGATAGACCAATGGCATGTGGACAAAGGAGACATCATGTCGCTTCTGGTGAAGGGTTTAGTGGAATTTGGTTGTACTGTTTGACTCCCACCCTCTGCTCTCTTGTCACATTCAGGAAGGCTGCTTGTTTTGGATGGTACTGCTCCAATGGTGCAGCCCCGTTGGTTGGCGTTACTGCACAATGGCTGCAGAGTCGTCACCAGCCCAGGGTGGACATTGACGTGGGTGAGAAATAAATTCTTCTTTGTTATTTTAAGCCACTGAGGGTTTGCAATTGTGGGTTACTCCAGCATAACCAAGGCCTTCCTGATTGGATACATCCTACTCAAGTCTTTAGTCAAATGTCACAATATCAGAAAGTTCTTCTTTCTGTGTCTTAACTTGGCTTTATTTGTCATTATCAGATCTATTTTTCTCAATATAATGGAAGAAGGCCTGTGAAGGCAGGAACTTTGACTTGTTCATTTATATACTAATTAACATCAAGAATAGTCCCTGGAATATAGTAAGTTATCAATAGCCAATTATCCATTGCAAAAACTAAAATACTCTAGATACATATAATTTAGGAAGTACAGTCTCATGTAATTACTTCTCACAGAAATAATATTATTTACCAATTTTTTCTACATGTTTTATTCATATAATAACTCGTGTACATAATTGCATGTTTTGCTTTTTTAACTGAAATGGAATTATTCTGTAACTTTTTTTCCCAGGTAACAATTATTCATGGATGGTTTCTTGTCATTGTTTAAAGATTCTCATTCTTTTTAACTACTCAGTAGTACTCACCTTCTTAGTAATCATGAATTTGCCAAGCTTTTTGAAACATGTTGTTCATTCACTCATTCCATATAATGTGAATTGCCTGCCTGCCTGGCATTCCATGGTGTGCAGATTTGGCAGTAAGCAAGAAGACAAGGTTTCTACACTCAGGGAGTTTACTGAAGTTGCAAGAAACAGATAATAAACACAAATAAGCCAAAATATTTCATGGTAAGACGATAAAGGGACTGGAGACAGAGGCGGTCATAGAAGACTTCTCCTGAAGGGAATTTTGAGCTCAGCCCAACAGTGGACAGGGACTAGTTCTACATATATTGGGGGAAGAGAGTTCCAGGAAGAAAGTACTTAGGGGCAAACTTGCCAATGCAGCGGAAGTGTGGTCTGTGAGAAGGAGCTTGATACAGAGTGAAATCAACCAAGAAGGCTGTGATAGTATAAAATATGTAGTAGATATTCAAAAATGTAACTGATAGATTCTTTGTTAACGATGATAAATACAATTACAAAGGCAAAGCCCTACCTATACAGAATAAGAAAAATGTTCCACTTCCATCTCTACTTATAGCATTCCATAAGATGTATTGAATCTAAAGGGGGAGCAAAGCTTTGGAATGTTTCAGCTCCTTTATAAGGAACTGTTAGGATGGCCATAAAATGTTTAGCCCTTAAAAATACTTTCTACAGCTCGGCAGTATGTCTAAGATAACTTTAAATGTTAATGAAATGTTTTATAAGTCCACTGTTTTTAAGGCTGTTAGGAGATTAAGAAACATCTTAAATACCATCTCATAAAAAATAGAATCTAACTTAAGATGAACTTACCTAGAGAAAAATATGTCACAGAAGTCCTGGTATATGACTTAAATTCAATTATTATTTTCTTCTGAGAAGAAAACAGAATTGCTTCTGTACTGGCTTCAAGTAGGCTCTTGGAAAGATCTATTTCTTTCTAAATGAAAACATATCAGTGGGAATAAAACTCTTCATAGCCTGTAATTCAGAGGTGAACTTTTATGAAACCCTTTGGCATTGTGGGTATATATCCAATGGAATCACATATCACTGAAAGATCTAGGCTATTTTGTTCCTGGTGACCCATTAGGATAAACTTGGGGGCAGTAGAAACCATATTTCTTGACATATCTTTCCATTCAGCTTTACACAGGTAAGAAGAGCATGCAGCTCTTATAGGCAGCTTTTTTTTTTGTAATTATTTTTAATGTGATTTTTAATTCCTGTTGGTGACAATATTTTGAAGTGACACTAATAGAACAGTGAGGGAAGAAGTTATAGAAATTGAACTCAGGGCATTAAAGGAGAGTAGCCGCTACAGAACACAAACAGCACTTGCCTTAAATTTATAAAGGCCCCTCTTTTCTCTATGAAGTTTCATGTGGATTTTCTTTGTTTAATTGACTTCCTTTGGCACACTTTACATCTTTCACACCGGGAGATATACGGGAGTTAAATCAGAACAGCATGACAGTATTTCTTTTTTTTTTTTTTAATGCTGGAAAAGCAAGCCGCTCCTTTCAATTACACAACTCCCCTCCCGCTGGGCCCCCACACACAATCCAGTTAGAACTTACAGGAGACGTAAATATTGTTCTCCTTTCCCAGAGGATATTCTGACCAAGAACCCCGGTTTCCCTTTAGGTTTGGTTTGCTTTTGCTGCCACCACTGAAATAAGGAAAGCAACATGCCCTGAAGGTGATAATTGCCAGCCAGTGTGGGCTGTGATGTTGAAACCAAGAGAAAGCCTTTGCAATCATGACCCGTTCATGTCAATCCAAGCCCTGGTTGTAGAACACTGAAGAACAAGGTGTAAATCAGTTTAAGAACATAGTTCTGCATTCAAGGCATGGTGGTTTACGGCTCCCAAATGACCTCCATCTATCTTCCTTAGCTGTAGAGGTGTATAATTGAACTAAAGAGAGTCCTGAGTAATGAGGTGGAGAGAGGCAGCACCATCACTGTGGCTTAATAGTGTAACTGCTGTGTGCTTTTTTTTTCACCCCTCAAAACGTAACAAAATAGTCTCGTAGTCCCAATTCTTCAGGGTGACACTTGCTGAGAGTCTATATTTTAAAATAGAAATAGTTTTTTATAAACAACAAGGAGAAAAAACCCAGCAAACTATAAATCTCTCCCTACAAGAGAGTTACCAAAATACAATTATATAAGCCATTCTCTGCTGGATCAGAAACTAATATGAATACAGAAAGTAACATGTATTTCTTTGTGTAGGGAAATAATTTCTAAGCCTTTATTTTCTTATGCAAGAAGCAGCTGCTTTTTTAGTCTCCAAAGGGACTAGGGAGTGATAGCATTCTTACAATGCACTGCTGGGAGCTGCAGCCAGAAGACAAACATTATTTCAAGTTTTCGTTTCTTTTCTTTTCTTTCTTATATTTTTTATTTAGTTTGATCAGTGAAACTCAGAAAACATTGCTTTTAGAGAATTTCTTTTTCAAAGGAGCAGTTCACTTGCAAATGAGTGTTGTTGTTGTTTTTTTCCTTCGGAGGATATAGAGTTTACATGCATTTATCAGGCCTCAACCATGTGTAAATTGTCCTCTGAGGATGTTAGCAGAGCATAAATACTGAACGAAGACATAACTGCCTCCTCATGGAATTCCCTGGGAGGATAGTATTGGCTGAACATTAAGAATGAGCTTATTAACACAGTCATTTAATATGAGTAATTAGGACCACAGGGATGGGTTCAGGAGCTCTGAAATTGCTAACTTTCCCAACAACTAGACCCAAAGATTTAAAAGCAAAATAACCTGCCTGCTGACTGTACCTGAAAATCCACCATTGGAATTCAGTCCTATTGGACAAGACATCCCTGCCTAATGTATGAATCTCACTAGAAGGAGTAAATTATTAAATAATAGTAATAAAAGACCCTGGCTGGTTTGGCTCAGTGGATTGAGCGTCGGCCTGCGAGCTAAGTGTTGCTGGTTCGATCTTCCAGTCAGGGCACATCAGAGAAGGAAAACTCTGACTCCAAAAAACCTCCGCTGCCTTGCGGCATACCTCTTCAGGGGAAAGGCTAAGGGAGTAAACCCCGACAGAAAATCCGGAGCCGGAGTCCCTAAGGCGGTTTGACGTTGTAGTCAACACCGGCAACTCCTGCGGCGCACCTGAAGCCAAGCTGTATTGACTCCGTCTTTCCCTTGGGCCCTTCAGCTGCGAAGAGAGGGGGGGGTCTACTGCATGGGCAACAGCAGACCCTCCATATCACCCTGCGCAGACTCTGTAGCTTCAGCTTCACTGGAGAGGACACTCCAGCGTCATCGCAAGATGTCGATTCAACACGGGAGGAGACAGATATCGTGTCACTCCCGAGTCGGACTGCACAGCCATTCTCGGCGGTGCAGATAGACTCTTAAGAAGCTACACCATCGTCTCTCGAGACGGACGGCTGCCGATAATGAAAAAAAAAGTAATAAAAGCAACCAGCTCTTACTGATAGCTCTTACGGAACTGAGGAGAGTTCTAAGCACCTTATATTATTTATCTTGTTTAGGTCTCAAAACATCCTATTAATTATTTCCATTTTACAAATGCAAAAACAGAAGCAAAGACAAAGAAGTGAGTCCACGCAAGGTTACAGTTAATAGAAGTCAGAGCAAAGATTGTCCGATGTCAAAGCCCTTGGTTTTAACCAGTCTATTAGTGTGAATAAGTTTTTCAGACCCGCTCGTGGGAAGATAGAAGGAACATTGAGGGACGGGAGACAAAATGTCTGGACTGTGCAAACCCTCTTTTCAGACTCAAGCTCAGTTGGGGACCAACAGTGGGGGCGGTCTGTTGTCACACACTATGACATCACCAAGTTCTGTCCTCAAAACCAGTGCCACATCGTTTATGCCATTAGTGTCACGAAAAGGTGTCAAGCTCAAAACTGTTTTAATAATATATATGTTATTTGACATAGTTCATTTTGTTAACATTTGCAATAATAATACAAAAGCAAAAGTTAAATGGCCGGCAACTCAATGTGAAGTAAGACAATGACACCGAACATTGAATTCTTCTCTGACACACATTTTCCTTAAAAACATGCCAGTTTCATTTAAGAATGACCTTGATAGAGCAGTAAAAATTAATAAATTTAGTAAATATTAACCCTAATCCATATAATTTTAAAATAGTCTTTGTAATAAAATCGGATGTACGCAGAGCCCTTCTGCTGCATATCACAGTGTGATTGTTGCCACAAGAAAAAAATCCTCATGCAGTTATTGAAGCCACCAGTTAAACTGGCCACATTTTTCATGGGATATTATTTGTTACTTGGAAGAATGACTGACAGACAAACTTAGGTATTTGGTAGATATGTTATCTAAAATAAGGTCGCCTGTCCAAGGGAAGCAACTGACAAGATTTGATGCCAAAGACAAAATCAAATATTTTAAGGGGAAATAACAATGTGGGGAAACTTGCATTGGCCCTCACGAGCGTCTCAGCGTCCTGAAACTTGAAGAAATTTCTGATGAGCTCAGTCGTGGGATTAACAAACGTGGCTTATTGATGCTGTATAATAAAACATGTCAATGGAAGATCTACATGGGTGATCAATGCATGATGTTACATGAACAATGTTACAGAATTACACACGGTAACAAAGTATGAGAAGTTCATTGGCATGATTCCAGATTTCACATTATAACTAACCTTCAATAAATTATCATCTGTTGGGTTTGACTAATGAGGCTTAATTTTTCTCATCTACCTGGACCAAAACAACATACTTCAACAAATTGCAAAGCAGATAGAAGAATATCCTCTATTCAGCCAGACATTTAAGAGTTTTTTTTTAAAGATCTTATTTATTTATCTTCAGAGAGAGAGGAAGAGAGGGAGAAAGAGAGGGAGGGAAGCATCAATGTGTGTTTGCCTCTTATGTGCCCCCAGCTGGGGACCTGACCAGCAACCCGGGCATGTGCCCTGACTGGGAATTGAGCCAGTGACTCTTTGGTTTGTAAGCTGGTGCTCCATTCATTGAGCCACACCAGCCAGGGCAAGAGAGCTTTTTTTCATATAATACAATGTTATTTTTCCTCAGCTTGATGTAAAAATATAATTATAGATTTTATATCACTTCTTATGTTAACATGCAATGATTTATTATTGTTACTTTTAAATGGATTAATAAGTAAATATTTTAACCTTTTAAAAAAATTGAACAGAGTAAATATTAATAGGTTTAATTTATATAAAAGTTATTTGAAGTCTTCAGTATTTTTTAAAGAGTGTAAAGGTGTCTGGAGACCAACAAGTTGGAGAAACACTGGAGTATCTTTTATAGTGAATTTGACTCTGACAATAGAATTTCCAACTGAGAGGCTTAATGGGTATTCTCTGTGAAGAGTTTTAGCCAGCTGTCAGAGCTAGAGCAGTCTTTCATAACTTCTCTTCATTTCTGATATGAATTGTAAGTGTGAGGGGTTCCCAAAACAACCCTCAATTTCAATAATAGAAGAAGTCACAGACCTCACTTCTCACTGCTATTCTTGTTTTATTACAAGGAAAGCATACAGATTAAAATCAGCCAAGGGCAGATTCCAGGAGAGGCCCAGATGTGGACAGTCAGCCTCTCCCCATGGAGTCAAGGACAGTGGTAAGTCCTCCTACTATGTGTTAAAACCCTCAGACTCTTGCCAACCAGGTAAATGTCACTCAAACCCTAGTGTCCAGAGTTTTTATTGGGATCTAACAACATACTGCCTGCAAGTTTGATCTCTGTCTCCAACCCTTCCAGAGGTCAGGCTGATCCATTTAATCTTCATTCAGATGCAGAACTGATATCACCACCTCCACCAAAGCCCCCAGGCAAACGAAGGCACTCCTTAACAGTCCCGATGTTCCAAGGATGTGAGATTACTGCCCAGTAGTCAAGGGCAAAAGCCAGGCTGCTTTTTGGATTAATTCTTCACAACATATTCTCTTAATATAATCCCTTGAAGTAGGTGGTAGCAGGGCTGGTTCAACATGTCAGTAATATTCTCAAGAACACCATCTTCATTGTGTTGACGTTTTCTCGTTCTTGTCAGCTGGGTGCTGAATGGCAGCCCAGACTCAGGGGTTTTATCCTCTTACAGCATTTGTAGAGAAGAAGCAAGCTGTAGAGGGAGAGAAAAACATTCCCAGAAGCGTCCCAACAATGGACAGAAGGATGTCACTCCAACTTCAGAATGTAGCTGAGAAAATGAAAGAAACTTCTGGCACTTCTATTGCTATTCCTCGGGGAAGCAGGAGGGTTATGATTGGCCTGGAATGATCATAATTTGTCTCCCAGGGCTGAACTCAATGCAGTCATTGAAATCAGTAGTTCAAAGGGGGAATGAAAATGACAGATGGGTAGAAGAGCACTCCTCATATGTCCATGTGCACACAAACCTTCCAGGGATTTTGCTAAAATGCAGATTCTAATCCAATAGTTTTGGAATGGGGCCTGAGCGTCTACATGTCTTAAAAGCTCCCATGTCATTCTGATGCACGTGTGTGGATTACAGTTTGAGTAGCAGAAAGTCAGGAAATAGCGTTTGCCACAGTGAGCCTGAAGCAAAGCTACAGGGACTGTAGCTCCCGTGTGAACAAATTTGTCCCTTGTTCAACTACTATATGGGTGAAGCTCTCCCATAAATATAAATTCTACTAACTTTTCAGATCAGATGATAGTAATTGTTAGAGATAGAATTTTTTTGAGAAGTTATTACAGTCTAAGACTTTACCCTATTTCATTTAACATTCATAACAACTTCACGAAGCAGGTATTCTGTTCATCCCTACTGCGTATATGAGAAAACAAAAGCTGGGAAAGCCTAAGCCAACAGTCCTCAGTCAATAGTTCCTCATGAAAATGAGTCTGCTGGTCTCCAGAGACTAAACTCAAAACACATAGATTTTTTTCAAATGAAGTTGAGATTTCAGTTAGTGCCAGAACAGATATTAAATAGCAGTTTGTACCTGATCCCTACCCTGCTCCCACCGTCCTTCTCATAAATGCAACAATTTATCAGCTTAATTCCCAGGATTACACACAAGAGGATTCTAGTGGATTTTATTCTCTTTGAAATAGGACATTATTTTTTTCTAAATTGAGTGTCCTGTTAATTTGACTTCTTTCTAAACCTTCCCATCGTGTTTCTGATTCTGATAGAACTATCATTTCTTTAAGAAAACTGTGGCATGGGATACTGAACACAAATAAATGCATGGGCTGCATTTTTATTAAATTTTTTTTCATTTCTCTTGTTCATTTGTTCATTCATGCAGTCAACAAATATATATTGAGTAGCTTCTATGTGCCAAGCATCATTCTAAATGTAGACAATAAGGATAGTCTTAAAATATTTTTAATAAGTGGAATAAAAATAATATTTGGCCAAAAAATAATTGTCACTGTTCCAGAAATGGTTTTCCAGCCATTTAATCACACGCTACTATAGCCTTCAACCAAGTCATAACCTATATATCTACACCTGCTATATGAACAACCTCTTCCCACACGCTAATCTCTCCAAACACTAGACAAAAGGGGCAGTGAAGAAGAGGAAGTGATCTTTCTCAAGGACACAGCTATGTCTGCAGCTGTTTATTACAGCATTCTTCTCTAAGAGCGAGATATGTCAAAAATGACCAGTAGCTTATAAATCTAACAATAGAAGCATGCGCAAGTAAACTGTGGTGCATTGCCTTGATCAACTTTTATACCATGAGGCAATTACAAATAATAATTATAACTTCTAACAATATTATTAAAAATATTTAAGACATAATGCAAATATGGCAAGTAGTTAAGTTGTATTACTATTAGGTGGTAAACAGTGCATTATTTTCTATACTGCTAACTGTTTGATGTAGTTCAAAATAAAAAAGAGAAAATAATAGCAAATGAACTGAAAGGCAGATGCAGTCTTTTAAAGTTCTATCATCTAGAGAATGCATCCTACAACCTCCATCGTACTGTGATGACTTAATTCGGGCCTTCTTATTTCTGGCCTAGATTACTGTAGCAGTCCCTTTATTCATACATGTGTTCCACAACAATTGGTTAGGCCCTGGATATACAGAAATGAAAGACAAACCTGCCCCAATCATTGCTGCTTAAGTCTCCCAGCCTCTGGCCTCTATGCTGCTTCTAAGAATGACTTTTTTAAATTATTACTTTGATCATGCTTAAAATCCTTCAGAGGTTAGCTACTGCCTCTGGAGGAAGTCCAAAGTCCTCCGTGTAATATACAGCACCCTTCTCATATGACTCTTCTTTGATTTTCTAGTTACATCTGTTGCCACTGTTCTTCTTCCCAACTTAAGTACCACTTCTGCTAAACCTCAAGCTATTCAAAGAGCACAGACTACCACCCCCTTATCACTTCTGCATGTGGGGCTCTTTGTTTCCACCCAGAGAGGCCTTTCAGCCCTTCCTCACCTGATCAACTATAGCTCAGGCTATCTTCTCTCCCTCCTGGAATGTGTCAGGTGCCTCTCCACTCCAGGTGTTCTTGTCATTAGTAAACCAATGCCTAGCAGTGTCATAGTGCTTATTACTTTGTACAGCACTGGTTTACTAGTCAATGACCATCATTGGGACAGAGATAGTATTCCTTATTTCAGACTAGTGGCTATACATAAGGATTTTAGAGTCAAAGAGCTTAAATTTATATCCCAATGACACCATTTGGTTACTTTAAAAATGACTGAGTTACTATGTGTGATTAAAGGAGATAATATAGCTATAGCAGTTAGCATATGATAATCATTAAATTCATTTAAGCTATTATTATTTCTTATTTTTTAATCTATTTATTCCCACTGTTCCTGCCAAGAGGTCGATGAGAAAATGACGAATAAAAACATGAATGAAAGAAAGTAGCATCCTGATTTAGGGCCAATTACTTTTGATATGGACAGTTCAGCTGGTGCCTTTGTTGAAAAATACTCAGAAAGGGCATCCCAGAGAGAAGGAGCTGCTGAACAGGGAAAGGCCATAAGAAGGGGAAGAGAGGATGATTAAGGGAAATGGAAACTGGATGGAGATCCACAAGTTGAGGCGGGAAGGAAAATAAGACAAGAAAAAGGATAACTGGAGGGTAAATTAGACTCTTGAAAGTTGCTAATCTCAGTGTTTCCATTTCCTGTGCGCAGCAGAAATCTGTAGAGCTATCTGTATAGAACCACCTCCCCCCACCCCTTTCTTCTTCCAGGAAATCTCCTTATTCCTGATGAAGCTGGGTGGTTGGAGGTGGGTTCCTGATCCAAGCTGGGCCAATGGCCACAAGGCCGTACCATGGAATACATGTGGATCACGGTCATTACAATGCTTGGAGAAGCCTAATGGCACCATCTTGAGAGAAAAGAGAAGAGAATGAGGTGACTGTGAGGTCCAAGGTACTGTTTCTCAAGATTTTTGAAGCTCAGATGTCTCCATGCACTCTCTTATACACGGGCGGTCCACACAATGAATAACCTGGTATCCTTCCATTGGCCTCTTTTTGCTTATACTAGCTGAATTCCTATTTCTATCACTTACGCTCCAAAGAGTCATAACTGAATGTGGCTCCATTTACCGCCGTGTGCCTCTATGAGTCCTGTTCTACTCTTTCTAAACTACTCAGTGTACCTTAAAAAATACTGTGATGCATATCCACATGCCTTTCCATCATCTAAAGTGCTCTTTTATTGAAAAATTATTTTTCTTTCTGTCACACCCTTTTATTTCTCAAGCCTTTAGTTAAATATCACCGACTCCACTAACCTTTCTCTGGTTTGCCCACCCAGTCACACCTCTCTAGCATATCCTGTTATGCTGGGGATTGCTTTTTCCACTCAGCCCGGGACTGTGGTTATTTTATCACACGTCTTTCTCAGTTGATTTCATTTCCCGGTGGAAAGGCTGACACTGCTGTTTAAGACTTAGTACTTCAGTCACAGCTCTTAGTTGGGCTCAATAAAGGTTTGTGGGATGAGTGATTTGGGTGTGAGTGTTCCTTAAAAGAATTTGTCATTGGTGTCTCTCTAAAGCTGCAGGGTGAACGTCTTCTACTTGCGATATTTGTTCTTGTAATTGACAATGTCTCCATTCTTTGTATTAACGTCCTGTTTTTCTGATTTACCTTCCCTCTTAAGCTACACTGGTGAAATTTTTTTCATTATAAACATATTTCACCTCAGAGCCAGATGCTCAATTTACTAAAGTAACACTTTATTTGATAATGTGGTTTTCCCTATCTCTTGTTTCTCTTGTTATTATCAAACTTTCCATTTACATTTTTCTAAGTGTTTTTTTAAATTGATTTAACCTAGGCATTATATTTATTTCAGTTAAATATATGTACAGTCAATATATGGATTCTCTGGGATCCGTTCCTTGGCACTTTGTATTTTATGCCAGAAAAGCGGAGGATGGGAGGCTGAGTGAAGAAGATAGATCCATACACCACACGTATATTATCTCAATAGAGCCATTCACAATCAATAGAGATGTAACCATCTCATTACAATAAAGTTACACTAAAGATCAATCATAAATCTTGGGTCAAGAGAACCAAAAATATAATTTAGAAAGACTCCTTGAGCCTTTGAGAGTGGAAGACACTTAGGTATCAGACAGAACTGAGTTCAAATCTCAGTTACGTCACTTACTAGTTGCACGACCTCATACAACTGACTATGAATCTTCATAAGTAAATTTAGTCATGAAGCAAAGTCTAAGTACCTGAGACAGATTAAGTATCTTAGGTAGATTTGACTGCATAAAAGTTAAATTTTTTAAACAAATAAACTCATTAATTAATAAATAAGGAAAATATAAAATTTGTGTATGAGATCACATTTAAGTATATATCTTGCTTTTCAATTATATTAACATATTAAAAGTGAACAAATAACACAAGTAAACAATTTATTAAAATAAACCTATATAACTTAATTCAGCAGTGCTCAAGAGGCACAGAACTTAGCATTAAAGTTGATAATGATTGTAGTCATCTCCCATGTCCTAGAGAAATTTAAACTTACAGATATCATATTTTTCATTTTATATATTTCTCCCACAACTTTGGCACCATATATATATATAAAAATATGAAATGATTACCTTTTGGTGTTCTTCAAGAATACCATCCCTTTGTGTGGTTATGGCACCTGAAATTGTTAGAAACACTATCTTATTGGAACATATTTTAGCTGTTGTTCATTCTATTTAGCTTCCTAAATATCTATGGAGTGTTTTACAAGAATTTCCCCAACACTAATGGGAATGAGCATGATGGGAAAATTATAACTTGGCCAAGATTTCTCTTCAAGCTTCCTTATTCTGAATCCTACTTTGTTTTCTTCACCAGGAGGCGCTCCAGAGAAAGATTTTGGGAGGAATTGGCATTTTTTGATGCAGTCCTTTCACCTTCTAGTCAACCTGTGATCCTAGCTGTGATGGCTTTTTTCATCACCAGGTAATCATTAAAAGTGATAATGTCATAACACAGTGCAAACAGAAGGGTAGATTCTGCAGCAAACAATGAAGAGACAAACGCTGCCTTTTGGGTGAGATGCTGCCTATTTTAAGAAGCCCGAGGTCATGCAGGAATGATACATTGCAAAACCTGAGAAACCCAGAGAAATATGCAAGGCAAGACTTGGTCACCTGAGTGAGCTATATGGAATAGGCAGGTATGCTTCAAGAGAGCAAGACAAACATTGGTGTGTCTAAGGAATTATGAAAACAAGTAAGGGGCACATGGACTCTTGTCAATAAACACTGCACGTGCTATAGTGATTGGAGCTCCGCAAGCATGCTGCAAACATTTCATTGCAGCCAGAGTCCTTCCTTCAACTCAAATTAGAAGGGAAGGCCCATCCCATGAGAGCCATTCTACTTAAATCGAGAGTGTGAAAACATGAAGCCCCTGTGATGGTTGTATTTCATGTGTCAGTGTGACTTATGTGTCAACTCGACCCATAGAGTGTGCAGATATTATTTCTGGATGTGTCTGTAAAGGTGTCTCTGGATGAGAGTAACATTTGAATCAATAGACTGAATAAAGTAAATTGTTCTCCCAAATGTGGGTGGGCCTCATCTCACCCACTGAAAGCCTGAAGAGAAAGAAAAAGGTAGAGTAAAAGAGAGTTTCTTCTCTTCTTTCCTGGCTGTCTTCAAATTAAAGACAAGCTGTCTTCTCCTGCCTTCAGTCTCAGACTCAGATTGGATCTTGGACCATCAAGTCTCTTGGTTCTCAAATCTTCAAACTCAGATCAGTCAGATCATATCATTGGCTTTCTTGAGTCTCCAACTGGCTGACGGCACATCTTTGGACTTCTCAGCCTCCATAACCATGTGAGTTAATTCCTTATGATAAGTAATTATCCTATCGGTTCTGTTTCTCTGGAGAACCAAGACAAATACATTGCTCTAATCTCCCTCCCAATTTCCTTACCATTTATCCTCTCCAAGGGCTAGTATGAGTGCATTTAGGCAGATGTCTGGATGGAGGCTCTAGCCAAACAAATGTGATAAATTCCTAGAATATATACCAGTCCTTCATGTCAGAGCAGCCTCTGGCATGAGGATTACACTAGGATTTACTGATCTAAGCTCATCTATCTTCCTGGATTGCCTTTGACTGCTTGTCAACCCTGGAAATTATTTACCTCCCAAAGTTTAGACTAATCCCTAGCTTTCTTCCTTTCATTTCCACACTGCTTATTCACCTGTCAAATGGCAACTATATTTCTTTTAGCTCCAAGGAATCTACTTGCTTTGAAACTCCTGTGTAGATTATAGAGTCTGAGTATCTTAATTTCTGGGAATTCCACAGACTCCTTTTAACCACTGGTGAAATCAAATCATGGCTTTTCAATTCTGTCTGTCTTTTGTATTTCTTTAAATTTGAACTTATCACTGAATAAACACAAGAAGAGAGGAGATGAGTTTACAGCATTATTTTTCCAGTATCACTCTCCAGGGATAAACCCAGCTTGTCTATAAAGTCCAGAACCCAAAAGTGTAGAGGAAAAATTTCCTACTTTTTAAAATAATATTAGTGAATGGAAGGGGAAGTTTGGACCCTATTGTCAAACCAGAACCCTGGGCATCAATTTGACTCCTCCCTACCTCTTGCAAGGTATTGTCAGTAAATATGTCTCCAATTCCCCTACTTTTTTTCTATTCCCATTACCACTGCAGGGTAGTCACACCTCACTTAAGGGTTAGGCTCTAAATAGCTGAGGCTAAGATGTAAGTGATGTACAGATATGATTGCCTTTCAGGATTCCTTAGGAAGGTGGCTTACTGGAGATGGACATACTGTTGCTAAGAAAATCAACGGCTAGTTTTCTCTCTAATGTTGGAACAAATTTCTGTTTCTTCAGTTGACATATTGGGTGAAAATATAGACATATGTGAACATTAGAATAACATTTATCATGGTGAGATGCTTGCATCATGGGATGCATAGAAACTGATGGAACAAGAGTGTCATAGCTCCCATCTAGGATTTTCTCTGGGTCATACACTCCTTTTATTAAATGGTAGAGTGGAACAACTAGCATTATTTAAAATGCTATTTCATTATGTCTTTTTCTTTCTTCAATTCTTTCCTCTCACTTTGTCACTTAAAACACATACTTGAATTCCAATAAACAGATGATAAAATTCTTCTGTGTTTATCTTAGACTACCAACATCTCTTGTCTGAATTATAATGACAGTCTTCTAACTAGACTATCATCTTCCAATATTAATCTTCTCTGATCCATTGACTACATTGTAACAGAATGTTAGCTCATACACACAGATTTGATCATGACTCTCATCCTTGTATTCCTGTGTAGAATCTTTCATCTGCTTCCCATCGTCCTCAGTATTAATCTAAAGTCTGTGGAATGACAAAGCAAGTCATCACAGTCTCCTCCCTGTTCTTTGCATGCCTCTTCTCTCACCACCCTTATCCCATGACCACGTCCAGTGAAACGGAACTAGCTGCCCTCTGAAATGGCAGTACTTTCCCTTGCCTTTGGGCCTTTGTACATACCTTCTTTTTCTACCCTTGCCTGTCCTTAAGATATCAATTTAGACGTCATCTACTGTGAGACCTTCCTCTCACACCTGTAGCACTGCCACTTCTCCCACTGGTGAAGCCTTCACATCTCTAACCCACAGCAGGTAGCTCCAGGTCCTCGGTTAAAGGAATTTATCCTGGTTAAAATAATTACTCTATTTTTTAACACTTTAAGGAAAATGAAGACTTAAAAACAATTTTGTTCCATGGGAATATACTGTTGACTTATTTTCCTGTAATACCAGCTAATTTACAGCTCAACAATAATTATTATTGTATCAATAAGAACAAATATTGATGCTTACTATATATATGACTAACATTCTTATAAAATATGTATATTGATGTATAATAAATATATTCATGCATATTCTTTTAATATGACAGAATGTCTATTACATTCTCACCCAACAGATGAAAAACCTAGGTCACAAAGAGACAATTTAACTTTTTGGTGAAGACAGAGAAACATACACACTGCTTTTCAAGAAATACAACACAGCTAGTCTTTCTTCTAGTGATGGAACAAACTGGAAATACCAAGATCCAAGCCTAAAAAATCTGATTCAAGAACTTCCTAGCTTATGGGCATGCACTCAGCTTCTCTCATTGCCTTGAACAGAAAAGGTTTTTCTTTTTTTAAAGCCTCAACCTTGAAAGACATTAAACAAGCATGAAGCAATTGCTTCATATACCCTCCCCCACCACTACTGTTTACCATAACCAGGGGCCCTTTACCTCAACAATCTGTCATTTTTAAAAATTGTTGAATTCCACCCATGAACCATGCTGAACATTACCCTGGACTCCCCCGATCCAGGCATTATACCATTTGTATTCATTAAGACTGATTAAGTTTGTTTTTCCTATTTATCCCCAGTTTGACTTTCATAGCTGGGGCTTATTCTGCTATCAGCATGATTCCTGCTCTCCTTTGGAAGTTTTCAAAGTGAAAATCCAAGAACACAAATGAATTCTGGCGGCCAGAAGTCCCTAATTTAGTGTGTGGGTTCCAGCAAGATGAGAGGAGCTGTAGTTTAGAATAAAATGATTAGATAACCCTGAATTAAAACTATGATGTACTCATCACATTCTTTTCTTGGATTCATGGGCAATGTAAATGTACTTGACATGATTCAATTATAGCTTAAACTCCTGATTGCCAAAGCTAACCAAATAATAAGAGTATAAATGCAAGTCATATTTACAAAAGTTGCGGAGAGCCATTCACCCTAGAAAGGGCATCTTACCTCTAATGGTGCATTATGGGCAATGTGGTCCCTACAAATCAAAAAGCATAATCATTAAAATGCTGAAACAAGATTATGAGTTCAGTGAAAGGTAGGGCTTCTTTATTATATTTTATTAGTATTAAAGGAAGACAGGGGTCATAAATCAGGACAAATTATAGCATCTTTTTCTGGTCTGCTGTGTGGCTCCAACCTTAGGACCCTTACTTACTGTGATGACCAGATGTCTATAATCCCTTGACCATCTGAACAATCTTATTAGGGAGAAAGGTGTCATGCATTCCCCTCTGGATTTTTCTGTTGATGTGAGTAGAACACTTTCACTTAAGAAGAATATCATATGCCCATCCCTGACCTTTTCAATTTCATGCTTCTGCAAACTGCCCACATTGGCGGGAAACAATGATTGTTGTCCAAAATTTGAGATGCGCCTCCCCTGTGCAAGGACACAAGGCTGGTACTTATAAGGATGTCTTGCAAACTATTTCATTTCAGCACTGTGCCACCAAACATGCCTCAAGGGAAAGAGAAATCTGGCAGCAAACTGTCACCTTCTGGAGTCTGTCTAATTCTATGCTTGGGTTTGTGTACAAAGAAAGATACTTTATTGCTTCTCTCAGAAGTGTGGTCTGCCTTTGGCTTGTACTTCTTTATTAGAGGAAACTTTCTTTGCCTCACTCTTATTCTTCTTGTGACCCTAGATTAAAAAAGAAAGAGGTTCTAAAATTTAGAACAATATATCCTTCCCATCTTTCAGACTTGTCTGAAATCTCACCTCTATTCCCTAAGCACCTATTACAAACCCCCATTGACCTGCTGTTGTTCGTACTCTGTTAGATCCTTACTCAGTTTTCATGTGCTTGTATTTTATTTTTCCATCTAGACCAGGAGCTCCTTGAGGGCAAAGACTATCTTATACTGTTAGACATCCCCACGGTCCCTAAGCTGGCATCTTACATATCCCAGGCACCTGGTTATTAGCCTTAATGCTTAATTTATCAAGAAGAGCCACTGGCTAACAGTAAACGTGAGCCCCAAATAAGAACCACTGTGCCTTGGATCAGCACACACTTGGATGTGCACATCATTCACTCAGGGAAGTTGTTAAAATGTGGCTTCTGATTCTTCGAACTGTAGTGGAGCCTGGGATTCTGCATTTATAAATGCCAGGGAATGCTAATGCCATCAGTTTAGAAATCTCACTTCGAGGAGCAAGATCTTAGACATGAAGAAAACTAGACATGAATAAATCATTGGGAAATTGTTTCTTTGTTTCTGATGCTTTTGCAGAGCCAGATGTAGATCATACTTCTGGTTGTTCTGACTCTACCCTGGTTAGAGACTTTTAGAAATATTCAATAACCAATTAACAGTCTTCTAGACAAAAATAATAGCTAGTGTGCTGGGGTGATCACTGAGGTACTAATTTGCATCTATTCCTCTTTATTTCTCATTCATTTGTTCTGAGCAGGTAGTCAAGCCCATTCAAATTCTTTGCTTCAGACATGCAAGGGCTGCTAGAGACAACCCCTTATCCTGTCTCTTTTGAAATCTGAGTGATTGAAAAGATCATACTATGCATTCTTCAAGAAGGGGAAGAGAGAAAAAAGGGAGAAACAAGTGCAAAATTCATCCCTTGACATAGGAGGGAGAGGGAAATTCATGTATTTCGTTAACTTAAGAACTACTTGGGAAGTGTGCAGGACACCTGCAAGGAGCACTAGGCAAGCGCGTGCCAGGTCCTGGACTCCCACTCTGTCACATGCCTGAACTGTGGATGGTGTGGAAGCCACAGATTTCTAGGAATATTTGAACTCTAGAAATGGGCATCTCAATAGCAGCCTGGGGGGGATTGATGTTTGGAAGGGTCTCCAATGCTATGGCACTGTATAACTTCTCACTACACTTACCGCCACACAAACACCAAATCCATTAATCATTTAAAAATGCAAAAGAGAAGAAGGGGAAGAGAAATTACAATAATAATTTGGCATAAGTTTCTTTTCAACCTAGCAAGTGGAGTTTGGAACTGGATTTAATTTGACTTTAAAGTAATAAATCAAGGAGATATTTCTTCTTTAGCTGTGTGTGCATAGTAAGATTCACACTTGATGAAACATCTATTAAGTGATGATTTAAAGATGAAATTAAATCATGTCACCACACACACACACACACACACACACACAACTTTGCCATCTTTCAATCTACCAATGGCTTCCTATGTCTCTTAGAATAAAATCCGAATTCCTTTCCATAAACTAAACACTCTGCAGCACATTAGCACCATCCAGGATTGTAGCCACTAGGCACATGTGGCTACAGAGAACTTGAAACGTGGCTGGTTTGAACTGAAATGCACTGTAGGAAGAAAATGCCTCCCAGATATCTAAATTTAAAGAACTGGCATATTTTACTTCATATATACCTTTCTGTAACAAGAGGAATCAAAGTGATCTTATTAACTAATTGCTTTTGTTCTCTATTCTCATAGAACTAAAAAGAAATTGGTGGATTTCCTATGGCATATTCTTCCTGTTTGCCCTTCCATCCTTAATATAAATAAAAGAGTTGATAAGTTTAACAATTTTTTTACTTACAGAAACAGAAGAGAATTTACAAATATACCTGTTCAATGGCCTAATTTTACAGAAGAAAAAAAGTGAAGCTCAGGCTAGACACAAAGCCAATGGCAAATCAAGAACTTGAACCGAGATTTTCTGATTCCCAGAGCATACCGTATTCCACTTTACCTCCTCTCATCTGGAGGAAATAAATACTACTCTACCTAACTGGTGTTTGCTGGACCATCTAAATGCTTGGACTTCAGATTATAACTCGACAGCCTTAGTCCTGTGTGGTCAGTTTGCAGTTTTTAGTTTATGACATATTTCCAGATACATTATCTAATGGGATGTGCATAACTTACCCTGGGATGTTGGGGTCAGCAAACCTGGAAGCAGAAGTGAGGTGGTCTGGAAGAACGGGGATGCATGCAATGTGGCTGTCTCGGGATTCCCTGTCTTGACAAATGTATTTCTTCAAGGATCCTTGATCAACAAACACTTCAAGTGCCTGTTTTGTGTGGGCACATGGTACCTGCCCACTGAGGTTTAAGGGAAAGAAGGCATGCCACATGACAGGTTATGCATGTGATATGTCAGATCATGGTTCAGTAGAAGTGAGAACGAAGTGCTGGTTCTCACTGAAAGAAAGCTTCCTTGTGGAGTGGAGATTGGAGCAGTACCTTGGAGCTCAGCAAGATTTATATAACAGTGATGTCCAAGTTGAACATGTGCATTTATTATTTTCCTATACATAAAATCTACATAGAACATCTTATATCCTTTGCTCCATTTAATCCCATTTGTATCTTGACTCTTTAGGTGAACAGTTCTCTTGGGGTTAAGAGAGCCAGTGTAATCTCAGAGTATTACCCATTTTAGAGGAAGTTTTTTTTTTTTTTAATGCTAGCGTTCACTGTTAAGGTGAAAATTAAATTCTCAAGAAGTAGGGCACAGGTTTGGGAAGGAGAAGAGATTGGCATTGCTCAGTGTAGCCCAGAATCCCTTGGCTAAACTTTATCATTCTAATGAGGCAGACACCTTCTACATGCAGTAGGTTTAATCGATAGAATGCAGCTTAATTGTGCTAATTGCATATTAAACTGGTGTTCGGTTATCAAAGTGCTGAGTCAACCATCAGAAATGTGTTTCTCCATCTTTCATCATTATAAAATCTTATTATTGGGTAAAAATGCTAAAGTAAGGCGACACTTTGCAAGATGTCAATTCCATAAGTTAGGTATTGAAAAAAAAAAGACTTTCAAAAAGTTTATTGCAGAATAAGTATCCTTTCTAAATCCAGAGGAGTTTTAGACTAGTCTAGAATGGTTACATTTTAGTTCTCACATTGATTAAAATGCTAGTTACAGGTTTTTAAATTTCACAGCTGCAACACAACATTAAAGGAAATAAGTATCAAATTCTTACTATATTTTAATATCTCACATAGAGCCATGCATAGAAATTTCATACTATCTTTGACCTTTATACTTGAATTTGACCCACAGGCTCTATGTACTCTCCTCCCAGAAGTGGCTGATCCTGTTGACATAGATATTAAGTGGCTAGCATTAAAATTGGTTTCCATGGTTACAGAATAAAAAATAGGTGTTCTATTATATTTTCTAAGCAAGAGGAACGACCGAGCCTGTTGGAGAAAGTCCAGATGCTAAATAAAAATACAGAGGTAGGAGTTGAGGATGGGTTGAGAAATAGGTCCAAAAAACAGGACATGAGTGATATGGGATTAAGATGAGAACAGAAAAGGTTTATGCTGTGTAGGTGACCTAAGCTGACTTAGATGCCCTGGAGCAGAATAGTCTGCACAAGATCCACCATGAAGAATAAGCTCAGAGACTTGCACTGGTGATGATCACCTTATCCAGGCTCAGAATTATTGTCCTGGATAGTAAACAAGCTCTTCTCTGTAGGTTGATCCTTGGGAAATTGTCATGAAAAAGTTGGTTCTTGGTCATAGGAGGGATGAGTGAGAGAGATAACAGATAAGTGAGTGAGATCCTCATCACCCACTGAAGATGGGTCACAATAGCCAATTTGTGCATTGAAAAAAACACTCTTACTACACGCTCACTATGGCGTGGTTTCTCTCTCAGCTCAGACCCACCACCCAAGTGCAGTAGGTTGAAATGTGGTGGCCCACCTTATTCAGGGAAACACCACAATTGGACCAATCTTCAATCTTCAGTCACTTCATGGCAGGATTTCCTGAGCTAAGAGTTTGGTTCCAATGAGAGCTTTAAATATCACACTACTTAGGGGTGCAAATATTCTTTCAAATTATTGTTATAATAGCCAATAAATGAAAGCAACCCAAGTGCCCATCAATAGACAAGTGGATAAAAAAGCTGTAGTCCATATGTATAATGGAATACTACTCAGCCATAAAAAGAATAAAATCTTACCATGTGCGACAGCATGGGTGGACCTAAGTGAAATAAGTCAGTCAGAGAGAGACAAATGCCATATGATTTCACTTATATGTAGAATCTCAGAAATGAAATAAATGAACAAACAATGGAAACAGACTCATAGATACAGAGAACAGACTAATGGTTGCCAGAGGGGAGGGAGATTGAATTTTTAAAAAGGTAAAGGAATTAAAAAGTACAAGTTGGTAGTTGCAAAATAGTCATGGGGATGCAAGTACAGCATACGGGATGCAGTAAAAAATGCTGTAATATAATGGTGCCAGGTGGATATTTGAAATACTGGGGAGAACACTTTGTAAAGTATATGACTGTCTAACCTCTATGATGTATACCTGAAACTCATACAAAGTAATATTGAATATAAACTGTAATTAAAAATACAATTTTAAAAAAGATTCTATCACTTGGTACACAGGACCAGTAATTCACTAAAGAGAACATGAGCGCCTTATAAGAGTTAATGAAGCTTCCCAAGAGCCTTGCTAGTTACACAGGAGTAATAAGGCTGCCCGTCCTTTCTTACAAATGTGATGCTAAGACTATGATGTAACAGGGACATCAAAATTCTACTGTATACTCATACCCTGATAATAGTTATGCTTCATTAGTAGTGTTCCTTTAAGACAAATGGAGGCAATACAATTCTTGAGGAACATTGCTGGACACTTTTGAGATGACACTAAAGTAGCAAACACATTTAAATAAACACATTTATATAATCTCAGCAATGTTAGAATTTGTATTATAAGAAAAAAATGAGAGTGAATCATTGGGAAACAACATTATCCATGATATCTAAAGAGAATGTTTATTTCGCTTCATATGCTATAAATGTATGAAAAATGCCCTTTCAGGGCAAACTGTTGATTTAATTTGTAATTTCGTTTTCCAAGACTCTAAGGAGTTGTCTTTTAGGTAAGGAAAATTACAACATTTTTTATTCCTTTTTATAGCACATGAACCAAATGTACTAAACACCCACTATGTGCAAAGATCCGTGCTCAGGCAACCCACTTCCAAAGCCCAGACAGCAATGATCATAAAAGGGAAGGTATAAAAATGGTGGTCAGTGGCAGAACACAGGGCTCTCTGTGCCTTTAGGAAGGCAGTAATGGAAGGTCCGTGCCATGGGGCTGCCATCTCTACGGAACCTCAAACTGTGACATGTGCATTCTTCTTTGGAACACAGATTTTTAGGGATTAAAAAACAAACAAAAAACCATTAGGTGTCCTTGACCGTGAACAACTGACCTTAAATACAATCTGTTCTGCAGAATGGCTGTGCCTACCACCAAAGCCCCTTTGTGTTTGTGCTTCACGTTTATACTCCTAAGGGAACCTTCCATTTATTGTCCTCAGGGGCCTTGCTGGTTCTGGTCCTGTCCTTCACCTTTGCAATAGTGTGGGTGGCCATAGACATACTCTGATTTTATAAGAAAAGAACTATTATTAACTGAGAAACATCTTAGGAAAGAGTATTATAGAGACAATAGTACATTGGTTAAAATCAGAAGGTCTACAGTCAGACTGTCTTAGTTAAAATCCCTGATTCTCCACCTCCAATCTAGGAGACCTTATTGGGCAAGTTTCTTAACCTGTCTGTGTCTTTGTATTCTCATCTGTAAGATGGGAACACTAACAACATCTACTTCTTAGGGTCATTGTGAGGACTGAATGAAAAGCTACACCCATCAGGCTTAGCCTGGCATAGATTGAATGATCATTAAAGGATAGCTATTATGAATTTATTGGCTCCCTGGGGAAAAAAAAACTGAGCTTGAAAGCTACATTTTTCAAGTTAGAATAAATTTATAGGAAACAAACTATTTTTGGTTAAGAAGCAGGAAAGCCTGTCAAATATACCCGAGAAAATGAATATACAAACAGACCATGGCCAGATTACATATAAAAATAGAACTAATAGAATTCTGACCTACAATCAATAGCAATCTGATGAGGAGGCCAACCTGTCTACAGTAACTAATTCAAGAAATCAAACTATTATCTGAAGCAGCAAGTCTACAAAGCCAAACAATAATCCCTGTAACCATGAGCCCCAAACATCCAACACTTAATTAATAACTAACAGTTTCTCTAATTTCCGCTGCAGCTTCCAACTTAGGACCAACTGGAGCAAGCCAAAGATGTACCTCTAACTGATCACATAGGATACCCTACTTCTAATTAGTCCTCCTACAGCTTCCCCACAACAGCAGTGCACCTGACACCTTTCCTTTTTCCCACTATAAAGCTCCCCAACTCCTCTGTCCACCTGTGAGTCTCTAACAAAACATGAGTGATGGTAACTGACTCTCTTGTCATAGTACCCTGTAACTAAATAGCTTTTGCTTGTTCTCATTTGGGTGGTCTTTATTTATTTACACACCATCTCTCAAACCACAGAACTAGACTGTCCTAATCATGGGATAGGCTGAATCTGCTCTTGGCTCACCGCTATCACCCCAACATCTAACACAGTGTCTGGTTCATAGAGACATGAATTAATGAATGAATGAATGAAAACTGAAAAAGAAGGGACTTTTCTTGTTGGAAATCATTTAGGTAAGAGCGTCTAAGGTGCAGCTTTTTCTGACTTGACCATGCAATCTTGCTCCAATCACTGTTCTGGAAGCCACGTAAGTCCCTTAAATGCAATATTAAGACAGTATTAATATCTATTCGTCAGGTGTTTCTGAGGATTTAATGAGATCCTCTGGATAAAAAGAACTTGAATGAGAGGCTAGGGAATGAAGAAAGCTTGCTTTTCTTTGTACACCCTAATGCCCTGTTGACATTTTTTACTGCGTGTATATATAAAATTTTAAATATGCAAAATGAAAAAGCAAGAAGACAATCTTAATTTTAAAATGTCCTATCTACATTGAATATTACTTCTTAAAAGAAATAAGATAACTTTTATTTTCTCACACTTTTTTGAATATCCAATATTGGGCATATATGAGTTATTCAACAATAAACAACATTAACATTACTGACATGAACTTTAAATACCCAAGTAACAAAACTGTCTGATTTAGATTTGAGCATGATTTACTTATTCAGTAACGGCTGATTTTAAGTGTTTATCTGTAAGGCATTGCAATAGGGATAACCTCTAAAGGTACGTGGAAGACCGGTCCCAGCCCGTGGGGATTGTGCCATGTAGAGAAATCTTTGAAAACCCTCTCATAAAGGCAACCTAAGTTCCACGTTCGATCAGGAAGGTGGTAACTGATGTACCAGTGGATGCAAAGGGAAGGCAGCTGCTTCTTACGGAGGTGACAAGGAAGAACATATTCCGGAGAGACATTTTAGTTTGTGTGAAAGGCTGCTTGAGGATTTTCATATAGAGAAACGAGGGGAGGGCATGGTAGGCAGGAGAGGTCAGAAGCAGGAACGGGCAACACCCTCCTTTGTTACATACCTCCCAACATTGTGAGCCTCTCCTTGATAGCGTTTGTTACAGCTACAATTAATTTATTATTTGAGCAATTTTTTAAGAAGTGCCCTTTGTAGACCATAAACTTTGTCTGTGCAGGGAATATGTCTGTCCTGTTTACTCTTGTGTCCCTAAGAGTCTCACACGGTTTTAGACAGCATAATTGATGCTCAATATATATTTGCCAAGTGAAAACGATTAAGTAATTGTGAATGGCTGAAGTATAGGGTCATTATACACAAACAGAGGTGACCCCACTTACTACCTAATGTTGGTTCTAGGCAAAATATGGCAACTTCATTTATAATAACTGAAAATTAAACTAGACACATGTAGGGAGGTTTAAATGTTATAGTCACACATTGAGGTGTGTAAATATAACTTTCTTTCACTCTTTACCAAAGAACCCAGCTTAGTTTTGGAGCCTATATTTCTTCTCGGGAGTGGAAAAAAATAACTATGTCCAGTTAGTCTAACACCCAGTCTCTCTGGGAGAACTCAGTCTTCATGGGGTGAGTGCTCAGTTCTGTCAATTTCTTATTTCCTCCCATTCTTTTTCCAGTCTGGCATCTTGGCTATAGGAAAAGGTCCAGAGCAAGTGTGCTTCCATCCTAGAGCTGCCTGTCCAGTTCTCTCTGGCTCCACTGACTTCCAGGGGAGATGAACTCCACCTCTTCTGGCCTTTGGACAACAGCCTTTGCTGTCTGTACTCGAGTGCCTGTCAGTGCGGTATGTGGCCTGTTCTGGTGGTCTTAACTCAAAGGTGTTCGATAATGCTGCTGCTCTTAGGCTTAGTCATGTCCCCCATCCAACCCCCTCGCTTTGACTGCCCAATGGCCACTTCTGCAGCAGTATCCACCTTGACCCCCCAGACAAATGGGAGGCAATACAGCACGTCTCCATGGACAGTTAGGACTATGAGGAGCTCTAGGGAATGGACTGTGAGTAGAAGCGAAATGTGCTCTTTGGGACAAAGGCCATGGAGAAAGGCCATGTGATCCTCTAGGCTTTCTCTTCTTTGCCATCATGAGCTGCAAGATTCTGAGTGTCCTGATGGAAGTAATACGGATCGTTTAGCTACAACATGGGGGCAAACTGTTGCAGAGAGTTAACCAGACCCACAGCAAACTTTGTGAGTGGAAAATGAAGAGGTTTTGGATTGGTATTACTGCAGCATAACTTAGCCTGCCCTGACTTATACAGTGCACTTGCCAAGTCTTTCGTTTTCTGTATTCTGATGCTCTGACATCTGTGGCCTTGCTGACCCTGGAAAGACTGTCCCCTCCAGGGCTAGCCAATTCCTACAGATATAAACACTTCATAAATACAAACAAACCAATCCAGGATTCACACCCCAATCACTTCCTTTACCTGCTCTCACAGTCTGAGCCACTACCCACCTGCCCTGATCACCCAGGGCCAGGACAGTCCCTTTGCCCCAGAGCCTGTTGACTTGAATCAACCTAACCAATCCAAAACTTGCTGACCCTGCTGCACCGGTTCCTTCTCACAGAAACCACAATAAAGCCTCTTGAAGGTGGTTGAGAGAAGGAAAGAATAAAGAGAACGTTATGAAGAAACCATCATAGTGCAGAGCCACAGAGGCCAGACAAATAATCCCAATGATACACGGAGATTTTAAGGGGTTTTTTTTTTTAAAGCCAGCAATGATAGTGAACACAAGGATCACTTAGAGGATACTTAGTGGTTATACTGATGAGCTCATTGCTATCACCTGGCCCTGTGCTCCACTTGAAAATGAGGATGCATTACTTCCTGGCAGTTAAATTTTAAGATCAACACATAATGGGTCATATCACTGATGTGCAAATTAAGAAGTTTAAGTGGAAGGCAAACAGTAGACAAAAACACAAATAAATGTACTATTGCAAACTGACAATGTCCAGGCTAATATGACAATGTAGCAAAGGACTCAATTGAGATGAATGCCTGGGAAGTGTCCCATTGAAGTGACTTTAAAGCTCAGATCAGCAGAGCTAACTATAACTTGATTGAAAATATTAATGCATCTAACAAGTGAGGGTGGGTGTCCTCACGATGGTAGCAGAAAGAAAGAAAGAAAAGTAGAAAGAAAGAAAAAGGAAGGAAGGAAGGAAGGAAGGAAGGAAGGAAGGAAGGAAGGAAGGAAGGAAGGAAGGAAGGGAGGAAGGAAGGAAGGAAGGAAGGAAGAAAAAAAGAAAGAGAAAGAAAGAAAGAAAGAAAGGAAGGAAGGAAGGAAGGAAGGAAGGAAGGAAGGAAGGAAGGAAGGAAGAAAAAGAAAAGAAAAAGAAAGAAAGGAAGGAAGGAAAATGAAGAGTAAGGGAGGGAGAAGTCTGAGCACCCAGACCTTGGGTGCCAGCAAAGCCATCACCAGCACAGGCAGTGAATGCAAGTTCCCCTGGCAAGATTCTCATTACCAGGCATAGCCAGCTTCCTTATCCTCTTCTATTAAAACTTAGCCTCAGCCATTAGACTTTCAATTCCTCTACCATCCCCTGTTCTGAAACCGTGCCGGATTTTTCACTATAAGTTGCTTCCCATGTGGGTCTGCCGACAGAGAAAGTACACATTGATCGTATGAACTTGGAGTTGTTTCTGATATCTCAGGGCAGATTTTCTTGGTTAACTAATAAAGTAACTTCTGAGTAGGATTTGGCCTTACATAAAAATGACAGTGGGGAAAGTGGGGCAAATGGATACTTTGTTTCCTGTGCCTTTTCAGTGTGTCACTCCAGATTAACAAATTGGTGTTCTGGTTTCTCTCTGCCTGAGACCAGAGTGCTGAGGTCAGCATCATTCAAGCATCATCCTGGGAACATATTCTCCTGAGATCCCTGCAGCCCCTTCTTACGAGTAAACCAGCCTTTAAGGCAGTAAGATAGATCCTGGGACACAGTGACTTCTGGAGAAGTCCTATCTCTCATCCAGTGACAGCTCCTATTAACCATCTTTCTCTCCACCACACGCTTCCTCAACCGCCAGTAAAAAAACAATGGGAGGGAAAGCCACATTATATACGCTTTACTCGTTAGTGGGGTGACATTGCAGATACTTAAGCAGAAACTAGATAATCACTTATCACTTCTCAAGATGCTTTCAGAGCTATCAGGTGAGGTATGACATACGGTCACTACAGCCTCTGGATGAATGAATGAATGAATGAATGAATAAATGAACAATGATGTACTTTGATTTAGGATTATTCCTAGCCAGGTGTTGACTTTCCCATTCCTTAGTATGAATTCTTCATATAAATAAATTTCAGCAAGAACCAGTCTCCCCAGTCTCCAGAAAATTCGGACACATCAAGATTCCAGCAGGAAATACAGTTTGGACCCTTGCAAGCTACACAAGGGTAAAGCTAAATAGAGAAGGTGAAGCCCTCAACTGGCTGGGAATAATCTACACAGAGAGGAAGAGGCAAGGATAGGTAACAGACACAAAGGAAATGAGACATTGAGAGGTTGTCCAAAGGCACATATAAGTGGTAAGAAGCAGAAAATTGCTAAATGGTCTGAGTTTAGTGTCTGGAAAGGGATCAAGAGTTGAGATGAGAAGCCCTAATTTTTTGCTGGAATGTTGGCATGGTGGATGGTTCACATGGCAGAAGGTGCAGAGCCCTGAATTCCACTTTCCTAGAGCGAAATTCCTAGGTCTTGGCTGCATTATACCACCTCCATCCCCGATTCGGTAAGTGGTAGATTTTATTACTGAAAGTGCTCTGTCTGATAATGTATAAGTGGTAAAACAGTATACATAATGCAAATAGATGGGTATAATTAATCTCATATGGCACACGAAGAGGAAAGAGACGCCAACACAAATCATCACCTCCAGAGCCTTGATGTTTTGCTGCCCTTGGAGTCAGTGACAGAATTTTGTTATAGGTGAAACTGCAAGATAATGAGATCCTTCTGGTGAACTCGGTAACTCAGTCCTCTTGGAAGAGGTCCATTCAGGCTGCTTGACACTGAATTCCACGTGCTAAGTAGTCGTCTGTGACTGTAGTGTGTTTTAATGGTGTCCATCATTTAAAAAAAAATCCATTTAAGTGTGTAAATGTATGGCTACATGCTTGACTCTATTTCTTTTTCCCGTATTTGCTCAGACTTGACATATTAAAGCTTTAAACAGCATTGGTGATCTTCCAATTTTTGGAGTCAAAGTTTATGCAGTTGAGATAAGTAATTGACTACAGGTTAATGCTGAAGTCAGTAATAATAATCATAATCATAATAATAGCTTACATTTGTGGAATGCTTACAACATACCAGGTGGCTTTCTAAATGCTCCAGGTACATTATCTTTAATTTACTCTTACAAAACATCAGGCGGGTATATTTTTTATTTTATTTTAAGATAAGAAACTAAATCCTCACTCTTCCCAAGATGTCCAATCATCAAGTGTTGGAATGGGAATTTGATTTCAAACCTGTGAGACTCTAGAGCCATGTTCTTGACTGCAACTCAATAATGCTCCTTTTTTCTTAACAACAAAACCAGAACAAATATCTCCAATCTGATTTGTTGGCTTTAGGTCCCATTACTGAGGAAAGGAAACAAAACAATTTAAAAACTTCAAGGTTTAATCAATAGGTATTTCTTAAACATCTGAAATGTCTTCAGCAAAAACAAAAAGCATAAGCAATCGTCTCTAATCTATGCCTTGGAGAAGTTAATAATTTTGGAATAAAAAATGAACCCACATAAAATAATAACAAACAGGACAAAAATGAAGATGACCAATGGGGGAAAGAAAAGTATATGGTACACACTCCAAATCCCTGAGATGATGGGATCATAGGTAGATGAAGTGACCAGCAGATTTAGAGTAGATAAGATGTGATCTCAGTCTGGGGAAAAGACAGCATCTCTGTTATACCCCCTTTGTCTTATTAAGTGATGCACACATACAAATGAATCACATTTTTTTTTAAATGTGAAATGAACATATATACCTAAAGGTATGCAGAATATATATGTCTGGCCTGATGGATAAATATAAAGTGAACATAATATAATTCCCCCCCAGGGAAAGAATCACACATAACCAGTTTCCAGAATCTCCCTGTGTGTTCTCCCCAATGCAAATCCCGATGAAGCACATTTGATGAACTTTTATTATACAAAAAAACAAAAACAAAAAACTACCAATAAAGGCCCAACAATTATATTCCTGGCAGCTTAGTGTTGGTCTGAATTAAAAGCAGCTTCAGGCAGAGACAAAGTAAAATTCCAGTTGTGTCTTAAAAAACAGAAAAGCTGTCCAGCAATTCAGCTAGTCTCCACTTAACTAACCCTGCATGTATCCCACAGTGAATAACTGATCAACAGGAAGTTTCTTCAGTAACTTTCTAAAAGTCGCTGATGGAAACATCCTTCAGCTAGCATGACAAATAGGGCAGAATGAAGTGACGGGCGGGCATGTGACGCAGAGGTAGCCCAGTCCATCCTGGCAGGACCCTCCCATTCAGCGGCAGACCCCTCAGGCGGAGTAATCCAAAAGAGTACAACTGAGCAAAGGTTAAGCCCACTCCTGCTTGAGGGGACGCTAATCCTCCCCCAGCTGGGACTCATTAGGTTTAAGGACTGAAACAGTCATATTTTCTGAAACCCGTAGTAACAAGAAAAGCCTAATTAGAGAGCAAAGGGTAGAAGTTTAGCAGCTCTAATATATATGATGTGCTGAATGCATTATCTATTTGGCAGAAAACAAATTATGGAGTAATCCGCAGTGTTCGGACAGTCTAATTTATGGCAGCTCATTTAAGGAAACGCTTTTACCAAGCATTTCGAGACCATAAAGCACATTTTAACAAGTACAAGCACGATTTTCTGGAATGTAAAGAGACCTTTAAGAGATGGGACTTTTTTGGAATATATTGGGACCATTTTAATGTGTTTTAAAGATTAATTAGTTCACAGATACTATTCTAGCAACTTGGTATTACCAAATGATGGGGAAAATATCTCTTCATATATTTTTTTCCAAAGTAAATGGAAAACTCTTCATTGGACAATTGTTTTTATGGGGATCATTTGACCTTTGATCACTGTCACTTAAAAGCCTTCAGTTGTCTTCTGCTGTGCTCAGAAACCCAGCCTCAAGCCCTCCCATTCCATACCTGCCTCAACCTTTTCCTACTAATTAGGTTTCAGCCATAGCAACTGACCATTCTGATACTCCACCAGGCTACTTCTGGCCTTGGGAACTTAGCATCAGCTCTTTACTTCTGCCTGAAAAGCTTTTCCACAAATCCTGTGACTGTTTTCTTATGATTTAGTACCAGTGTCTTTTCTGAAGAGATGTCTTCTCTGATCTCTCTCAATTCAAGGCTGTCCAAACACTCTCTTGTCTCCCTGTCTGATTTTCCTCAAAGAACTTATCAACTACCTGAAATTAGCTTCGCTGTGCACTTATTCCGTCTCTCCTATTAAAATGTACATTTGGTTGAGCAGTGACCTGTCCTGCTCTTGCATCTTTGATCTCCATAGTCAGGACAAGACCTTGCAGGTGATAGGTGCCCACCATGTTAATATAAATATGAGCCCATGAATAAATAAATGGAGAGAAATAGGTAAGTCTCAGTTTCAGAATTGTAAAACATAATTTAATTTCACAAGATAAACTTTAGAATTTACATGGAAAAACTAATGGTACCGATACTGCAAATAACATCTTCTTTGTATAATTGTAACAACTTTTCTATGATCAAAAAACATATTAGAAGTACACATTGTCTCTCCCTTGCCAGCAGGAAAACTGAGGTCCAGACTGGCCTCCATATTTGTACAAACCAGGGCACATCCAAGATAAAACCAAAGTTAGAATTCAATTATTTCTAAAATCATGATTTTATCTAAACCCTGGGTGTATCTTACCATAATTTTCTTCTACCTAAAAATATACAAAATAGATGATACATGAAGGAATAGTCACAGTGACTTTGTAATAAGAATAATTAGTAAATTTGCTTTGAATTATTAGTCTTTTAAGTACTTGTTTTTTCTTTCTTAAAATCAAAGTGAACATTCTTTTGCCCTTTATTACAATATAAACAAATAACAAACTCAATTGCATTTCAACACTTTTTGTCAACTTATATTATCATGTTATCAAAATGACTTTTAATGATAGGATAGTCAGCTGTCCAGAATGAAATATAATTACTGTGCAGTTGACTATTTACATGATTGCTATCAACTGAGACTTTACACTAATAGTGTGCTTGATAGGCAAACCACATTTGTCTAAGTTACATAAAATATGTTTCTCCTCATATATTATACCACCTTAGCAATCTCAGGGAGACCCAAATGATGCACTACTTTTCAAATGACTAAAACCAACTCCAGGTGCTTATTCTAAATGTTAGCATGTTTGTCACTTTCATAAAGTAGACCTCCCACAATATTTCTATCACAGAGGTGCCCAGTGTCAAGCAATCTACCAATAGTTTCAGGAAGGCTCTATTGATCCCACATTATCTGTTCATGACCAAATAGCCCAGAATAAGAGTTGGCATTTTTTCTGCTTTCATAAGTGTCAATAAAAATTATTACATTAGATTTAATCCCATTGGAAGTCCAATAATTTATATATAATTCATTTTGTGAGTCTTACCCCTTTGCCTCCTCAATTGGACCTGATGCGGGATAATGCTTCCATGGATGCCCCTATGTGCTTCTAGTTCCAGTCAGGGTCCAGATCTTATCTTGCCTTAAGGGAAACATGTTCCTGCAGAAGTTTACACTTTTGCTCATTTTAGCACACCTCATGGTCTGAAGTCATGGCTACATAAAACTTATTTGAACATTTTAATTCCGTGGAGCACCTTACAAGTTAGCATAAACAGTTAGCAATGAAACAATGATTTAAACACTTAAATCAATCATGCACATGTGGGTGTAGCTAATGGCTTATTCTATATCAGAGATTCTTAGACTACATCATATATTTCCTCAAACTCTATATCATGTACTCCATGTTTCACAAAGATAGACTTGTTAAAAATAATTATTGGAAACAATGTAGAAAGGATAATTTTTAGCACTTAAGGAAAATTATTGTTAACATTTAGGTGTGTAATATCCATGAATCTAAACAATTAGGTATGGTTTTACAAAATAAGGTTATATTATATATAATCGCACTTCCTTCTACAACTTCATTGTCACTGAATACATAGCATCCTTGTATGTGTATGCTGTAACTTTTTTAAGCCTTCTTTTTGGGGGACATTTAGATCATTTCCATGTTTTCTTTTGTTTGTATTTTGCTTTTATAAACAATGCTACAAAAAAATTCTGACAGCTATATGTTTCAGCGCATTAACAAGTACCACGCATTATTTTAAAATGAGCTACGACACAACAGCCAAATAATCTATCTTACCTAAAAGTAAAATTAGACGTGTGATCATATGACAAACATGACCTCTTCAGAAGTCAGGCATTTTAGCTAATAACTCTAACAGTAACAGTAGCAAGGATTAATATTATTTCTGTTATATTCATTTATTGAGCACTTAGGTGCCAAGTACTACGCTAAGCTAAAGTATGGTTAGCTTGTGGCAAAAGAAGTACCTCACCTGGGTAACTACCCCGGCCTAGGAGCGGTGGGCGAGGTGTTGCCAGAACAAAGTATTGGAAGAAGTGGCATTTAATTTAGTATCTGGAGGGTGAGTAGTAATTGGCCAGTGGAAGAGGTGACTGTTTCCCCCAAATAGTTAAAAACCACAGAACATATATAGCACTTATACCTAACATAGGAAGAAACCAAGACCTAAAGGCCAAACACTTTTTCCTACGCGACTGGAATAGAGCAGATGGTAAAGTCTGATATGCAAATACAAGTGAGTAAACAAATAATGAACACAAGGACCTCGCTGTTGAGGCACACTGACAATGCTCGTGTTTCTCTCACCTAGGCGGATCCACGCATGTTGGTGTTTGGAAATGAAATGTCCCAATGTCATGAGGGAAACCAATCGATCAGTCCACGGAGGCCACCTTTTCCACAGAGTGTGTCTGGGCTGACCTGGCCTCAGTCATTGCCTGCTGCAATTCCTCCTGCCCCTACCTGTAGGTTTGCTCTTAACCCAACGTTAAGTTTTGGGCAAGATCCATGGAACTTAGTGGCCCCACCTTTAGGGACCCAGATATCCAGTCCTTTTCTGGTATGGTTGGATCTTGGGAAATGTTGTTTGTATAACCCCCAATTCTAAAGGACTTCCGGGGTGAAAGTTCTGCTCAAGCTTCATGACTTATTTCCAGAACAAGGCTTTTAGCCCTGCTTTTAAAAAAAATATGGTTGTTGACATATTCATCCTCTATCCCACTTCTTCTTCCTCATGGCACATATTACATAATTATTTTACCCTCAAACCTCTGGGGTACTCACTCTTTGGGAAATCAATATTAATAATAAGTTCAATTGCATGCTAAATAAAACATTTTCTGTTATCTCTTAGATTCTTTGGTACCACAAATGTCCAAAGATTTTAAAGAAAGGGTCTAAACCCCTCCTGTGAGATTTACTAAAATTTATTTTTAAAAAAGAAAGAAAAAGAAAAAGCCTTAATTCAGGTGCTCGGGTAACTTACCCCAAACAGGACAATTTTGAGAGTGGAAGGGGGAACAATCCAATAGTAATCAGTATATTTCCTTTTCTTGCCCCCTGGCGACTGCTAAGAGAAAGGAACTACCAGGCTCTAGGTAAATAATAACTCCTAAAAGGATATGTCTTTGTCCTAGCCCCTCCCCAGAACTGGTGAATGTAACCTTATTTAGAAAAAGGATCTTTGAAGGTGTAACTAAGGTTCTTGAGATGAGGTCATCCTAGGTTACCCAGATGGGCCCTAAAACCAATGACAAGTGCCCTTATAGATGATAGAGAGGAAAAGATACTAACAGAAGAGAAGTCCATATGAAGATGGAGGCCAATGTGGAAGTCAGGCAGCTATAAGATAACAAATGCCTGAAGCTAGCAGAAGCGGAAGAAGTTTCTCCCCTAGAGTCTTTGGAGGTGACATGATGCTGCCGACAATTGATTTCAGAATTCTGCCCTCAGAACGGTCAGAAAATGAGTTTCTGTCGGTGAAGCCATCGAATTGTGGTAATTTGTTGCAACAGCCTCCAATTGCAACAGCCGCCTCAAAATAGAGGACAGAGGATTCTTGAAAGATTATTGTTCCTTGAAGTCTGGGAATTACAGCGCCAGATCCCTGCCCCCTACAATGTCAAGGTGAGGGAGAAGTCTATAGTCAGAGGCAGCGGCCCCTGCACAGAGGGCAGGGCCAGGATGCATGTTTTCTTTGGACTGAATGAACACTTCTGAGGAAAACTAGATTAGACCTGGACTTAAAGAACTGTTCCCAAAAATACTGCTTCCAGGGAAAAAGCCAATGTAGGCATGTGCTGCTAGGGCAAGAGCCGAGGAAGTGTGCTAGTTATTTACGGCTGTGTAATATATTATCTCCAAACTTAGCACCGTAAAACAGCCAATATTGAATCTCTCACACAGTTTCTAAGGATCTTCAATGTGAGAGCAGCCTTGGCTGGGTATTTTGGCTCAGTGTTTGTTACAAGGCTGAGCTCAAGCCAAAGCCTGGGGCTCCAGCTATCTGAAGGTTCAGCTGGTCTTTAGATCTGTATTTAACCTCACTCACATGGTCGCTAGAAGGCAGCTTCAGTTCCTCAGTATGTTGGCTTCTTTATAGAGTATCTTTACAACATGGCAGCTCACTTTTCTTGGAGCAAGTGGTGATAGAAAGGGAGAGGCCGGGATGGAAACTGGCGTGTGTTTTATAACCTGATCTCAGAATTGATATACCGTCATTTCTTTTCCGCTCAGTATCAGCCCCGGGACAATGTGGGAAGAGATGATACAAGGGAGAATACCAGGAGGTGGGGCTCACTGGAGCAGCTCTGGCTGCTTACCACAGGGGGGTTGGAAGGGGCCAGCTAGAGAGTGTTCTGTAGGCAATAGCCAAGTGAGGATTACCGATAGCACCTGCTAAGTGTAGAGGTTTTCCCCCTTCTCTTTTATTTTCTTGTCCTATTATTTCTGTTTCTGAAGGAGTCAGACGGAACAGGCAGTTGGAGAGAAGGAGGATCAAAGAAAAAAAAAAAAAGATTGATAAATGCCCCTTGCTTCACCGATGACCAGCAGAAACACAGAGGTGCGAGGTGGTGAAAGCTAGAACCTTTGAATCTGATGAGAAATTAAAGTTTTGGGGTTTTCTGCTAACTTTTTATTATGTAAAAGTAGAGAGAAAGGTATAATGTACCCAGTTTCAGCAATCGTCAGCAGTTTGTTTGTCATGCACCCGCTCTCTGTCCCCTGTCAGCATCATCTTTTCTCACTCCCTACTGTTTCTTCGCCTTTCCTGATGAATGCAGCCCAGAGGACTTGGTCTCTTCTGCACTTCTGCTGGGTTTCTGCATGGCCTGCAGTCCAAGCCTTAGGTCTCATGACGGTGGGACGCTGATCTCTGCTGTTTTCTGGACGGTCTCACTTAATGCCATTGTGGACTGATCAGGCTCTAAGAACGAGCAAGGAAGAGGGCAAAGAAAGGGACAGACCAGGAGATAGGCAGCCACATGAAGATGCGGAAACAGCCTCTCAGGAATAAAGAGAGAAGGTTACGGGCAACTCTGCCAAGGGCTGTCCAATGCACAGAAGCTGCTCAACAGCTTAGGAGATATTTCATATTCCAGATGCCAAGGGAGATCAAAATAGTCTGTACAGTGAAAAGAATCTAGAAGTGAAAGTCAGGAGTGGGTGTTCAGCCCAGATCTGCTCCTAATTTGCAACGTGACCTAGGTCAAGTCAAGTCATCTCACTGGTCTCCAGGGACTTCCTTTGCAAAACTCAGCAGGAGAAATTGACAAGCTAAGTCTGAAGTTCACCTAGAACAGCGTATTTTAATTTTTTTAAATTATCATTGTTATTATTTATATTAATATTATTACCACCCTAAGGAGACTTTTTAATTTCTAATTCCATCACCCATGAAATATTAATACCACAGATAGAGAACATATCTAAGTACTGTACGCATATCTATTGGCACTCACACATTAAAAAGTAAGATTTTTTTCAACCGCCGCCTCTCCCCCCCCTCCCCCCCGCCACCTGAAGAACAAATTTTCTTGAGGGTGATACTCCCATTGAGAATGCATAATATAGAATTTAAAAGGAAGAAAATAGTGTGAAAAAATACAAAATACAAAATACTATAAAAGATCACCTTCCCAACCTAACACTGAAGCATGCTAGAAATTACATGAACTAAAAGAGTGTGTCGGTATAGCAATAGACAATGAGAATAGCATCTTGAAATATATTCACATATATATGGAATATTTAAGAATTGATTATGATCACTTTGACATTTCAAAATTAGTGAAGAAAGGAGAACTATTAAAACAGCCATTTGGGGAAAACAGGCATTCATCTGGGAGGCTCCTGCATCATCTGAATAAATAAGTAGTTGGTGGATTAAAGAGTTAAATGTGTAAAACCATTCCAGGGGTTCTGGATCCCTACCTATGTTAATTAATTCTTGTTTGGGCATCCCATACCATGTGGGTAGTATAAATGTACACCCTGTTAACCAGCATGGCCCAAGGGTTTAATTTTTCAGATCAGAAGGTCTTCAAGAATAAGCTCCATGAACAGTCTTCCCTTATAGCCACCTGCTTCTCATCTAGGTCTTGAGAGCCCAGAACAACTCACACATGCCCCCTAGGTAAGCCAGTGTTTGGACACCTGTCACACAGGAGGCTTCAACCACCCACTGGTGCTGGCTGTACTCCCAGGCAAGGGAAGTGATGTTTGCTCCTTTGGCCCAGCACCACCACCAGCGCAGCTCTCCCCCCCCAGTCCTAATCAGCAGAGAAGCAGGAGCCTCTATAAGACAGGCCTGCAAGGGGGAGGGAGGAGACGGGAGCTTGAAGTTGGACTACGGTGAGTTCGTTGTTGAAATTACTGAGAGATCAGGCCTAGCTGTCATTAAAAGGCTAGATAAGAGAATTGGATGGGATATGGTTGGAGAAAAGTTAAACACTTTCACGTCTGTATCCCAGCAGTCTATAATGTTCATGAAGTTGATAACAGAGCTATTAAAAAGATGGTGAAATTATTAATTCAAAGAAAGTGATTTCCATTTTTACTGTTATGTAAAGGAAGCAAGTCATACAGCAACATGTTCAATGCAAAATCTCATTTATATAAAAACACAGTTTTTAGAAACTAGGTTTCTATGTAATTTCCTATCTATGTGTTTGTCAACCTATCAATCTAGTGAAGCATATTCTGTCATGCACTAGCTCTGTGACCTCAGGCAAGTGGCTTAGCCTCTCTGTGCCTCAGGTCCTCCCCTCACTGCCACAGAGAAAGAGGAATAATAGTGGTAAATGCTTTACAGGAATTTGTGAAGACTGTATCAGTTGGTCTAGGTAATGGTTTAGAATTATGTCTGGCATTTGTTAAATGCTATAAGTTTTAATGTTATTGTTCTCTCTATATTTAATAAATAGAAAAAAAATTCAGGAAAGATATTTACCAAACTGTTTATGGCAATTACCTCAGAATAAAAGATGGTTGGGTAGAGAGTTAAAGTTTCAAGTTCACTTTTTATCCCCAGTCCCCCAAATCCACCTAGAATCGTTAGACTATTTATACAGAAAATGTATTCCTGTGATGCTTGTATAATTTTAATACATAAGAAAATGTTTACTCTAAAAGATAACCACATATCCTTTCAGTGAAGACCCCCTATGAATCCTTTAACTCTTCCTGGGCTTTATTAATTAATTTATTTATTTATTTATTTGTTTGTTTGTTTGTTTATTTATTGGCCTCATCCCCTTGCTAAGACTATCCCTTGTTTGTAATCCTATACTGTGAGGTAACATTTTTACGTGAAAATTTCTCTTTCCACATATACTTTCAGCTACTCAGATGCCACTATCATCTTGCCCCTCTCTTTGTGATGCCACCATAATGAAAGCAATGTGACAATGGTGCCCAATGTCTAGGGTAATGTATTAGCAACCTCTTAAATTCAGAGATGGTCAATGGGCCAGCTATTTTACACCGTTGCGACGTTCAGTCCTCAGGCTTCCTTGACTGTCCCTGCCCCAAGTCACCAAACAGAATCCCCATCACAAACAGTCTAGCTTCTAGGTCTTATACCAACAGTAGAAGTTAAGGACTAACATTAAGAAAATTCCTGTATGTTCTAATTTAGTTGTTATCAAACTTTTTCTCTTCAGCCCCCTTTATATTCTTCTTGAGAACACTGAAGAGCTTTTGTTTATGTGGGTTGTATTGATCAATATTGGCAACATAGAAATTAAAGCTGAGATAATTTCAAAATATGTATTAATTCATTCACTTAAAAATAATGGCTCAGATAAAATTACTATACACATGTAAATACATATTTTTAATAAAAATAATGTATTTTCCAAAACAAACAAATTTTACATTTCTGTAAATTTATTTAATGTCTTACCGAGAAGAAGACATCTGGATTCTCCATTCTTCTTCTGCACTCAATCTATTGAGATATCACGCATCAGGTGATCTCTTGAAAGCTCCACTGTACACTCATGAAAGACTAACAGAGAAAATATGTATAACACCTTAGTATTGTTATAAAAAATAAAAAGAGAATGAAAAGATAATTTTTTTTCACATTATTATAAAACTAGATTTAATCTTACAGAACCACTGAAAGAATCTTAGGGACCTCTGGAATCCTCAGACCATAATTTGAGAAGATCCCACTTTGGATCTTACAAAGTTCTTTTGGGGATCCTCAAAAAGAATTTGTAAAGTGAATAATATTACTATTCCTCTTTCATTGATGTGGAAATTAATGCCCTGAGTGGACAAGGAAGTTACCTTATGTTACTACAGTTCATCAGTGGAAGAGTCAGGATTAGAGCTCAAATTCAAACCCTTAATCAATGTGCTGTATTGCCTTTATACCAGCCTGTGCTTCCCTCCAGGTCCTGTTACACTGATCACATAGAGGCCAATGATTGACCTTGTCTGTCTCACCTGCTTAACTCTTTATTATCTATCTACCTACCTACCTGCCTACCTACAATGGAGTTACCATTCATAATTCATCATTGTGTCTCTTTTTATGACAGTGTCTGGTAAGGTACTTTAAATAAACAAATGAGTAAAGGCATAGGCATTTTTACACTCACTCAAGCAACATCTGGGCTGAAAAATAACTTCTCTAATGGTTACTCCAACACTTGTTATGGCTCAACTATGTACATGATTTCTTGTCTTAAAGCTGGGAATAGATATAGGTAGCCTTCTCAATTGATTCTAGAGTGAGTGGTATTAGAGATGCAGTCAGTGAAGGCAGAGATCTGAGGCTATTTCAATACTCTGCCTGTGATTCAGAGGTACACCAGTATATTTGAAGTCCACATTCTTAGCAAATCGTCATTTGCTAATTCACCATTAAGTTCACATCGGATGGCTCCATATTACACAATGCCCTGTGCTTGGAAAGTCTGTTCCCAACTTTCAGTTCAACCACATAAATAGCCATAGGTCCTTTGTGCATTCAGTTATGAACCTCAATTATTTAATAGACCTGGAGCATAAGAAGTAGGAAAAAATCCTTGAACTCCTATATCTGACCATATTTCTTTATGGTCAACTTCATTTGAATACTAGCCTTAAGGAACAAATACTTGCTTTATAACTTTATTGTGAGTTGATTGTTGAAAGTGATCCTTTGTACATGCCCACAATTATGATGGTCTGATGTGACCCACAGGGTGAAACTTGGGGCTTTGCCACCGGGAGTTTCAATCTGGAGAACCACAGCCTAGCCAGGCCGTTGTTTGACTTTGGCACCCTAATGATCTGAAAAAGACATGTAAGTGTGAAACACAAAGACAGGATAAGGAGGGGAAGTGGGAACACTTTTGTGCTTACTTCTAATCAAGTAAATCACTAAATAATTCACTTTTCCAACGTATTCTCAAAGAGTGCTCTGATTCTTCACTAGTCAAGTTCTTGTCCTCCCTGCCAGGACCATGAGTCATATTTTTTTTCCCTCACATACAACAGATTATGACTTGTAAATGCTCTTGAGTCAGTGGGAGCTTTATTACTCTTAAACTTGTCCTATAGACAAGGAAGGAGCAAAAAGGACCAGGGTCTGAGATGAATAAACCTTGGATAGAAAAAGTGGATCAGTCAACCTCAGAGGAGCTAACATGTACAAAAGTTGCCACACCTTACTCATGAAACTCTTTCCCACCCATATGCTCTTATAAGATTGCAGGGAAGAATAGAAGCCATTAAGGCAAATGACCGAACCCTTTCCTGGAGAAAATGCCGCTCTGTCAGAGCACATTGCCCTCATGACACCTAAAGCCAGATGACTCAGTTCCATTTTCAGCACCTTCATCACCTCCTGCTCTGCAAAATACGAAAAGCTGATCACACTTCATTAAGAGTGAACAGAAAAATCCCCTCATCAGAGATGAAACAGTAGTGCCTCCAGATGACCGCTAGGAAAAGTTCCATTCATAAAAAACATGGAGAGGAACCTGATGCAAGAGTATGAAAAACTGAATCAAGTTATTAGAAACCAAAAGCTGGAGAAAGCATTATCTACTGAGAAAGTGCTATGAAATGCTAAATATTAATAAGAAAAAATAGGTACATGATTTGTAACTATTATATGATGATAATTCACTAAAATGCAAGTAATCCAAGGAAAGATAAAAATAAGTGGATGTTTTCCAAGGAGATGTTCATTTCACAGAAATGAAAATTATTTATATTTTTACCTTATTGCAAGAGAGAAAACATGCAGTAATATCTTCTAGAACAGTTTTGCTCTGAGCAATGTGTTTTGAAATGGAGATTCTACATGGTGAGTAATAGGACCTTAATATCCTATTATTTGCCTCATTGACGTTCAACAGATGTATTACCACAATTAACTATTTCCAGCTAAAATACCAATTCCGGGAAAAATTACCATATTCTCTATGAAACCTTCTCACTTCCTAATCTCTATCATCTGGAAAGGTCCGCGCACCCTGCATCTCTAGTGTGACCCAGAGTTTTGAGCCACTTGGTCTCCTCTCGAAGGCAGGCAAGGTTTCAGTTAGCTGCCCATGGGCTTCTGCTTCCCTGCTTACCCAGACACAATCCACACACATCCCAGCCTGACTTCTGATGATTTCAATATTACTTTGTGTTAGTTTCAAGTATATAGCCCGGTGGTTAGACAATCATGGACTTTACAAAGTGTTCCCCTGATATTTCCAGCACCCACCTGGCACCACACATAGTTATTCCCATATTATTGATGATAATCCCTATGCTCTTCTTCACCTTCTTACTCTTCTATTTTGAACCTCACCCCTCACATTAGAATTAAACCTTATTACTGCCTTCCTAACCATGACCTTGGTGCTGCGTTGCCTCAATGAGTCAATCAAGATGTTTATAAGCAACAGAAATGACTCCAGCTGACTTCAGTAGAAAAAAAAAAATTAAAGGTCTGTAGATGAGCAGGCAGGATCTTTGGGAAGTCTGAAAGCTTTGAGATTATGCAATGAAGACTGCTCCCAAAAATCATGGTGTAAAACTAGCCTGGTGAAGATAAGTCTGCTGCTCCCATTAGGTGGTGGGTGTCACTGCTTGCACTAGCAACCCTGCTGGCGCTGGAGACGGCAGGCTTCTGGTAGAGGTCTCTGTGATTGAGCCTCAGCATAATTCCCATCACCATCACTAAAGCCATATCACACGACCTACTCAGGAAGTGTCACGGTGGCTGGGCACAGAGACTTCTGCCTAACTTTGACCCTTAATTGCTGGATTTCTCCAAGGCTAACAAGACTTCTCTGTCTACCAAGTGCCCAACCTATGGGTAGAGGAAGCCCATGTTTAAAAAGGGACAGTTAGACTGGACTAAAGCACAAAGAGTTAAGCTAATTTTGGCCTTTTCCCCCTGTTTTCCTTTTCTCTCAGTTTCTCTTTTTAAGGAATTATACTTTCCTCCCTTTATCATACCAATTAATCACAGTTCTATTGATAAGTTACGTAGCTGGCTTCAGCTTCTGTAACTTCCAGACAGCAAACCAACCAGTCCCTTCATTAGGACTTCATTTCAAGAGATATTTTCAGCTTTATATAGCTCTTCTTCTGAAGCAACACTAATGAATTATAGTGTTGGACTCTTGTTTCTTCTTGGCAGAGCTTGGGTTTGAAGGTGATAAACCTCTGTATTTTATTACCCCAATCCCTATAGTGACAGCAAAACCTTGGAAATACAAGTTAAGAAAGATTTATGCATTTCCTGAATGATTGCATCTGGTTTTCCAGAATCACATTTTTTTTCCTAGAGAAATTTGAAAGTACCAACATACAATTCATACATGCATGCAATAGCTAAAACAAGGAAACAGAGAAGCAGTGAAAGAGAAGCAGATAATGCTAAATAAACTGTATTAGTCATGACTTTAATTGCAAGTTACAGAGCCCCAACTCAAAGCAGGTCAAGCAAAAACTGGAGTTTATTGTCCATGTAACTGGAAAGAACATGGGTGAGCAGACAAGCCTGGACCCAGGGGCTCAAATGATATCACCAGGATGTTCTTGGTTTCATTCCTTTCTTTGCTGCTCACTGTCACTAACCCCAGGCCCTTGTAATGGGTCCATACTGGCTTCTTACGTGTGATGCATATTGGGGGAAACATGGCACAGACAGTCTTAGGTGTACATCGTCTCAGCTTAGAAAGCTCAGGGGGACATAAAAACACAAACTTAATACTCCCAGCATTTGTCTAGAAAATGCCCAGGGAAGGACATATTGACTTTAGTTTATATGTCCAGCCTGGGCTTATTATTATGGTCAGGGGGAAGGGTGATTCTGATTGGCCAAACCTGGGTCAGGTTCTTATATCAAATCAAGAAATGAGGTAGTATAATTGGAAATATCACTAAAACCAGCTGAAGGAGGTAAAAACTGGTTTTCTAAAAGAAACAGAATGCAGTTCCAGAAGACAGGGAGTAAGAGATACTGACCCAATGAAAAACAAGATGTCTTCTCAGTGATACGGTGCTAAAAATTTAACCATCATTCTCCTCTCTGCTCCCAGACAAACAAAATTCCTGACATGTATGTAGCATTTGCCTATTTCTGTAAATACTGCTACCATGGCCAGTTTCAAGCTACCCACACGATATCACTGAACGTGGAGTTGGGAAGATAAGCACAGCAGAATACTATTTTATAGTTATTTTTCTCTATACTGGTACAATAGAAGTAAATAACCTCAGTGCATAGATCTTAGTAAAATGCAGTAATCAGTAGTAATGAGTTTGAATCTTTACAACCTTGTTTTCAATACAACTTGTTCAATTGCAAGTTTATTTATAACAGCATTTGTCATGAGTGTTGGGTTCAACAACTGGCCCACAGATTTCCTTAAACTTCTACAAGTGGCCCTATCAGTGGGCTCCAGCGCAACAACAAGATGAAAACAAAACTAGTCAACATATGATATAAAATTAATCAAAATGACCACACACACACGCCGAGGCAGCCACAACGCGCGGAAGGAATTAGCACCTCTTTTCAAAATGAGTTCAGGTAACCGCAGCCTGGGTCGGGGTGCATGACGACTCCTGGTTCCTGTCTGTGCCCATCCTGGAAGGAAGGGGCTGGATCTGCAACCCCACCTCTGCCCACTTTTGGCCCCACGGTACTAGGAGTGTAGGTAGATATCAGAGTTATGCTGTGAAGGAGGAGAGGACCAGGATACAAAATAAAATCTGCCTCTACTTCCTTCCTGTTGTCAAATCACAGTCAGTCTCAAATTTGCTCAGTTGCATCGCTTATTATATTTAATTTCAATTAATACACTTAAAAGATACTCGACAACAGATAACCCTACAGTTCATTTGCCCCTCCTTCCCTCTTCTCCTTCCTTTCTTCCTTCCTCCTTTCTTCTTTCTTTCCTCTCTCTCCCCCCCTCCTCTTCCCTCCTTTCTTCCAGACTTCCTGACACCCTACTATGTGCCTAGAACTGTATCAGAGATGGAATTTAATTGTGGTGCATAAATATAAAGTGCCACCCTAACAGACCCAATGCACATATATACATAAATTTCTCATACACTACATCTGAAAATGATGCTATTATTAACAATATTATGTGTCCTTTAATTCTCACCATCTGTAATACATGTATTTCTTATTGCACAGATGGCTTATCTCGAATTAAACATAAATTTCCTTTAAAGCAAGAAGAGCCGGTTTCCTATTTTGGGTGGTATGGCCTGACTTCCAAAATTCCTTTCCCAGAAACTATTATACATTGGGAAAGACATCTGGTCACTTACCTGGTAAATATAGGACTCCCCACAAAGTCCGCCCTGACGCATGACCACATATGTCAGATTTGCTGAAATAGGTCCTGCAAAGCCATGAGACAGCTGCTGAACTGCTCACATCCTCCCACTCGCTTTACGTTCTAACTTCCTCAACTTCTTCCTATTTATACAAAAGTCACTTTCTTCTCTGACCTCAAAGCAGCCTAAATCTATGCTTGCTTACTTCATTTTTTTATAAATAAGTGTAGGGGGTGTTTTTACTTCTCTTACGTGATGTTTTCAAATGCTTTCCCAACTTCGGGTTTATTCCAATTTCTGTAGTCATTTCCTTGCCACACACTTGCCATCCCTGATTTCTGAACATACCAATGGAGAAACAGTGGGTTCTCACTTCTGGCTTAAGCTCTTGATCGCAACATGCACCAATAAAGACTTTAGTTTAAGCAAAAATCTGTTAAAGGCAAGTTTTGATTTTCTGTGTGTGTTTTGTTACTAAGACGATGATTTCTAAACCTACTGTATATCTAGATATTTGTCATCCCAAGAGCTGGATGAGCATTCCCATCTCTTGCAGGGAAATCAGTAAAAACGCCCAAATCTCTCAAGATCTAGATGCCAAATTCTAAAAACTCCCAGGTCTCCACTAATAAAAGAGGTCTAAGGCCAGGACACTGCCCCAGGGCCAAATGTCAGAACTATAAGCAGATACTATTTTTGGTACATGTTTTCATTTTAAGCTCATCTTCACAAAAAGACTAAAAATAGAGAATAAGTTTGATTGAGTAAAACCAAAGGGCACATTTGTTATCAAGGAATAATGGCCATCATACCGAACCTCCAAGGTCCATCATACAATCGCTATATCTCTGCTTTATCTTCACGTTTTCAGTTTATAGGAGCTATAAATACACTGGCGCATGAAATTTACTGGAGTAAAATGACCAGCTGACATTCCTGACCAGACGCTGAACTGTGCGACTTCATCCCTTCCCCACTGTCAGCAACTCAGATAATGTTTTGAGCCTCCGTTATTAGTCCCCAAATGACACTTAATTATAGTTCTAATTGGAGGTCTCATGGCTCTTCTTCTAAGTTGAGATACGTATGCTCAGTGGAGTCTTTGTAAAATGATTCAAAATCCACTAAGCATTTGAAGAATATCATATCATGTTTTTTGGTTTGTTTGTCTCTGCAAGTAACAGCAACTGCTTGTATATATTTTTCCCTAACTTTTATCCTTCAAAATTAAGGAATAACTGAACTAGGTTCTTCACTGAAGAATCCAGTTTGCATCAGGAAAACATCATCTGCTAAAGGATATTTTCTACAGGGGTCGTCAAGTATATACCCAGCACATGCACAACAAATGTTTGTTGTGAATTCTGTTTTGGATTCTCATAAGGCACAAGAATGAGGCGTCTGACAGATGGTTGTGAAACACGTCAAAAATATGTTCTTACTATTGTTCATCATATTATAGTTTTATTATTTATGTTCTCATTAATTTTTTAATACTTCCTTCTTAAGGCTCATAGTGACCATTCTTGTTTTCTTCTCTCATAAAATTGTTCTTATTCTTTTCACGTAATTCATATTTTAGTCTCTTTTAACTGAAATTTTATAATACAAAATGGACCACCAGGGTCTTGTTATTGTATTTTAGATTTCAGCTTTAGAAACAATAAATTATTTAAATAGAGTGACACATTTTCTAATGCATTTTTTCCTTAAGCTTTATTTTTTTAAAAAAAGAATGTTATCATTTTACCAATAAAATTTCTGCCATCTAATACAGGTCTGGCACTTAGGAGCCACTCAAATACTTGCTGAATGATATTTGATGGTATACATATGGCTTTGATATTTTATAACCAGGTTGGCCTGCTATATATTGTTTATGGTGCCATACTAGTAAGGATGATTAGTGCCAATTTTAAAATTATATTTTACTTATACATTGAGTTTGTTCTATTGAATATGTATTTTAAGATAAATGCAGGCTAATGTGGGAACTAAAACATATCTCCTAAAATATTGTGGAATAAAAATAATGGACTTCCTTGGTGGGGAATTTACATGTCAAGGAGCGCGTCTTCATATTAAATAAGAACATGCGCACCTGCAGGTTACCTTTCACCTTACTCTTTGTAAAACATTTATCAGACATTTTTACCATTGACTCTGATCATGGGCAGTCTCAGTTCCCTCAATCTGTGAAATGGTAATAGGAGTCTGACCTATCAATCCACTGAGTTGTTGGAAATATAAGGTACAATAAGGTATCTGATTCTTTCTGCCTGGACCAGACACATTGTAAGAACTCACTTGTCCCTTCCCAGCCCTGACTCACTTCTCTGATGTGGCATGATCAACATTTGTGCCCGTCAGTTTGTCTCAGGGGCTGAGAAAGGGGCTTCCCTGACATCCCTGGTTGAAGATAAGAACAGCAGATGCTCTGCTATGAAACAGAAAGCTAATAATCTCAAACCAAGAGAGAAAGGTTTCATGTTACCCACAGCAATACCCGGGCCATTTATGGTGCCTTGAAATTGTTCAGCTTCTAACAGAATCTCCAAGTAGCTATCTGTTATTTGCTGTTATAAAAGGATGTGAGGGCCTAATCAGCTTAGGGAATTCAGGAATATTGCAAGACATGGTTTGCTCTTGTTCGCTCCAGCCTCTGCACCTGCCATCACGCAGACTTGATTTGGGCTGCGTCCACCCAGAGAGATTGCAATACCCAACTTCCACTTTGACAGCTTTGCTGCCAGTTTACAAAGCCAAGTGCCCCAAAGGACGAAAAAGAAACAGGTTATTTGAAGTCTGCTTCTGTGATCAGTAGAGACTTTAGAAGAGGAAGGACATCTTGTCCTTTCCCAATCCCACATAAACATTCGGGCAGGTATATAAGAGGGACAGGTAATTGCCTCATGGCCTTGTCAGATCCCTGTTGTCTCTGCTCCTGACTCCTGTGGTCTTTTAGTATAAGAAAAATGAGGTTTAACGCTCTTCCTATAAATCAGAAAAGTGATACAATGTCTCTGAGGGGCTCAACAAAGGTGGAATTAAATTGTAACCCAGGTGTTTTATGAAATAAACCAAAAGGGTAAATTTTTTTTATAGTAGCAATAGTATTCAATTCCAGGAGGATTACCTGTTATGCAAGAATGTTCACTGTGCTACCCAAATAATAACCTACTTCTTGTCAAATCAACAATTAAGCCATTAATAAGAGGATAATAATCTCTTCTTCTAATTTGAATTATATAATCAACCACTTGCCATATGCTTATTTTTCTTCTCTAAATAAACACGGTCTTGGAGACCTGGTCACAGTTAGACATCAGACGTCAGAAGACAGACTTTGGCTCTCTATTCTCTTTTCATTTTCTTTGGATAAAGGAGTGGGTGGAGGATAGTGCCAAGCATGGGATTTGACCTCACACTCTGGGTTTGAGATCCAAGTTTACTTACAAACGTGTGGTTGTGGGTATGTTACTAACTCACTAGGTCTGTGGCTCTTCATCTGCGAAGTGAGAATGACAACTGTCCTTGCTTTCAACATTCAAGACTGTCATGAAGATAAAAGTAGAAAAACTACACTTGAAAGAAGAAAGCCATTGGTCATTGTTGTTACTATTAGAAGCGAATACTGGATCATTTAAGTAAAATGTAATCATTCAAATGCAATAAGTAAATATTAATCAACTTTTATTAATAGACAATCTTTGAACTCACAGAAATAAGAGTATGAATTTTAATTCCATCATTTACTAGCTGAAGGACACTAGAAAGTGATATGGGATCTCTGGACCTTGGCTTCCTCATCAATAAAGGAGGGCAATAGAGGTGACCCTACAGGGTTGTGGAGTTCAAGGGAAAGACATGTACCAAGCATCTGGCCTGAAGCCAGTTCCCATTTCCTGTTCCCTAAATGACACTGATGTGCTCACCTAGGATGATGGCAGTAGTGCTAAGAGGAGTCATCTTGTAAACATAAAACGGGCAGCAACAGTTCTCCATATCCAGCCTTTAAAATGTTATTTGCCTTCTTCCACCTGCCCCTCCTTTGAAACTAAATGCTAAATTCTTATTCTGAGCAATCACTACTGAACCAAAATTTAAACCATAAAGGTGAACCAGCAGATGTGAGTTAGGGAATTTTTTTTTTTTTTTTTTAAGTTTAAACTGCTTTCTAAATACTAATAAAATCCATTGACTGGGCTGAGAAGTCCAACTCCATCAGTAACTGCAGGACAGAAGCAGACACCTAGACACCATAAAATGGGTTTGTTGACTCTAATAGATACCACTGACTCTTCAGGGTAAGTTGCCGTGGGAACAAACTCAGGGTCTTTTATTTGGACACCATCCTCTGTTTTGTTTTATATATTTTCGTGCTTTGGGAAGAAAAGGAATTTTTATCTACCGTTTCTCTCTGACATGTTGATGTCAGAGATTGCTCCAGTACTAGTTTCTAAATTCAATTTCTGAGTTCATTCGCAGTCACTCCTAATAACTTGAGCTAATTAGATTACTTGTGCCGTTTTTTAACGGCAGACTAAAGCAATTAGCTTAATTCTAAATTTGATTATTCTTATTTTTATTTAGATGCAAATTTGAGAAAAATTTATTACATCAGTGCTTCTGGGGGTTAACTGTTAATGATATGAAATCAATAGGCTTTTCTTATTGGTATGCGACAGATTGGGCCTGTCTGGCACAGCAGGGTTTGGCCTCACGTATGTGGACTAGCATATGTGACGATGTTCCTGAAATTTTCTGCTGGTCCTGAGTGCTCTCAATAAATCTTGCTGGTGTTTATGAAGCATTTTGAACCTCTCTCTCTCTCTCTCTCTCTCCCTTTCCCTAACTATCCATTACTGATCCATCTTATGTTTATAAAGTTAAGTTTTAGTTCACTTGTGATTGGGAAAGGGAGGGAGTTAGCAACTGTTCTGGGGGAAAGAACAGGTGGAAAAAATGAAATTTCTCTCATATTTTCAACAGTGTAAAATGGTTGAAAGGGCAATTCATAGAAACTTCCAGATTTCTAGGTTGTGTCAAGAAAGATAGAAGACGGAAACTGTGTTGGCCTCAATGCCAACAGTGCTTTTTACCTCCTTCAAATCCCACAGCTTTGTTTGGGACTTTTTAATGTGGCATTTTCCAATGTATAAGAAACTACTGGGTTAGGAAAGAAAGAAAAGCCCTCCCCTCTACCCCAACTGCAAGAGTTCTTACTGTTCTTCTGTCTTAAAACATCTTAAGAGTAATGGTATATGGATTAAAATTGCTCAAATAGCTCGTTTAACAGCGTGCCTGTGTGTGGTTCAGTTTAACAGCCAAGGCTTGTGACCCAGATGGCTGATTTTTACTGCCCTTTCTGTAATTCATTAGAACCTGATGGCATGATGACAGCGAAGATAAGGATGACCACCAAAGCACACTGGGGTATATGTTTCCTTTTGCCTATCCTTTCGCCTATAAAAGAAGCTATATATTTACTGTTCCCAGATCTTTCATTTTTCTTTGCTTTTGTGTTGACAGTAAACTGTCGCTCAGGACACACATTCTCCCTGAAACAGGAACCATGAGTAAGCATTAGCATCTGGGGTAGAGGATGGTAATGACACCACAGTAGCAGTGGAAGTAATTGTAACAGTGGTCAACACGGAGCGCTCGCTACGTCTGTTCCCACTGCTGTTAGACTTGGGCACATTCGATCCTTAGAATGCCCCTAAGAGGTAAGCACTGCGGTCCCATCCAAAATCCTAAAGTCTGAAGGGTTCTGAAATACAGAAAGGTTTTATTGGATCTGTGGCAGGCTCATTTGATAGCAAAATCTGACTTGAATTGTTGTGAGACCTATTTATGCTCTTTATACCAGTTGGTGTGAAAATCCAAATGTTTTACTGCAGACATTGGGGTGATTATAAGGTCTTTTCCCAGATCTCAGTGGTGCATCCACATAAAACAGACCATAAGAGCTACAGAGCTACATTAGCTTTCTAACATCTTAAAATTTTGAAATCTAAAATACTTTTGGTCTACAGATTTCAATGGACTGTGGATCCAATTAAAAGATGACAAAATTAAGGTTTTATGAGGTTTATAAAACTTTTCAAGGTCAAACAGCTTTTATGTATAGTCATTTACCCCACATGCCTTATATAGAATAAATGATTATTGGTGGTACTTGGGGGCAATTGGTGATGGTCATAGTCATGTGTGGACAAAGTTAGGGAATTATTTTTTTTCCCAAACTTTAACGGCTGCTCTGACTGTAACCAAAATAACAAATGGGACAAAACAAACATAAGCTACTCTAATGGCATGATTTGTGACAGCAAGAGGGTCATTACAGAGCCAAGTTGAACACTTTCAATGACAGCACATTCTGGGTATGGACAATTTCAGTCATTAAAGGACATCCATTTCCTTGAAACTTATACCATTTGTCCTAGTTTTAGCATCAGGAGGATAGAGAGAAGAAAACAGGAGCCATTGGGTCCTTGGATTTCTTTAGGATTTTTTATTTCAACAAATAAAGAATCTACTCAAAATAACTTACACCAGGGGTGGGGGTGAGCAGGTGTTATTAGAAAGGTACAGGGTTGTCTTGGCTAACCAAATTCTGGACTTTCAGAATCTGAAATGTCATCAGTTATTTTTCTCCATCGCTTTCTCTGGGCTTTCCAAGTCTTGCATCTTGTCTCCTTCCCCAAGTACCTGCTTCTTTCTAATTTTTATAGACTGGATTTTTCTAGCAAGCTCCAGGAACACTGACTTGCCATTAAGCTAGCTCTGACCTTGTACACAGTTTCACTTTCCCCAGCTGTCAGACTGCAGTTTCTTTCCTTGGGTTTTTTGAGAACCCTGGCACATTAGTTGGAACCAAGAGAGTAGGGTCATTTTATACAATCATGGCCTCTAAACAAGCATTATTTGGCATGTGTGTCTTTGGTCATTTATAAACTAGGAGCTAGGCAGTGCCCTAAATATACATTTTCAGTATTTGTGCCAGCAATTTTCCTGGGGACCCTACCTTCCGTAGCATATTTCTTTCTTTTCTGGAGCAACACAAAATAAATTCACTTCTTTTTCCATCTAACAATCTTTGGCTATCATAGCTGTTCTTAGATCTAATAACTTCAAATACTTTTCATGCAATGCATTCTCTACTAGTTACTCTCCAATTTGCCAGTGTAGCAGAAAGAATTAGTATAAACTTTAAAAATTTTACTTTCAATGACAAATGGAGCATCTGTGGTTATGACAAAATAAATCTCTCTCTTTTCTGATCATGGACTGCCTGAGATTCTGCAAATGGTCCCTGGGAGACATTGGCTTCAGTTATAGACATTCATCAATGATCTTTACAACATTTTGCATGTATCTTTATTTTCTAAAATAACACAACTAATAAATGAACCCTTTTATGATAAAACATCTTCAAAGTCTATTTTATTCTCTCTTGCTTAGACCATACCTGTGTTACTACACAACCCTCACGAGAAGAAGACTCGGGGTGTGCAGTTTGCTTTAACTTGTTCAAATGGGCCACAGGTAAGTGCCTGCTACTTTATCTCTGAGGCTTTGCTACTTCTGGACCATGTAGAGAAGCTTATGTGAAATAGAAAAATAAGTTGATTGTTTTGGTGTCATCTTACTCTGACTCAGTCTAGAGATGAATGAAGTCTTCAGAACAGAAAAAAAAAAAAAAAAAAAAAAAAAACATTAAATAGCTTGAATGGCCTTGAAAGCCTATCTCAAAGAGCTTGCAATTTGTTACCAGGCATGTTGGGAAAAGCTTTACTCTTATTCAGTTGCTTATTCCCCCAAAGCTTAGTTTGTCAGTTAAATCAAAATGATTTAGATGAAGAACTTGATCAGTGAGAATAAATTTACAGGTTTTCTCTTGTACAGAATCTTATTTTTTAAGGTGATAAACTTAAAAATATGTTTGCTTCAATACTTGTGTTTCTCATTTCTCTTTTTAAATGATAGTGCAATGTTATGTCATTTGCTGGTAAATCACGGCAGCATTTCATTCCAGAGGTGACAGGATTTCTAATGGTCCAGAAATGACACTCCATATATCAACTAAACACATCGCGCCTGCATGCAGGTATAAGGCAGTGTGGACTCTTACTGATTTCTCTCCCTTTTTTTCCTAACAAGTTGGAAGGAACTCTGTTGTTTTAGATTTTATTGTTTCAGACCTGTTGGCTTGTTTCAAGGAACAAAGAGATAAAACGTCAGAATTGCGATAAGTATATTTACTTAAGCATGTGTGAGATTTGGCAGATTAGCTACACCATGGGGTAGCAGGCAATACCCAATAATAATGATTGGAGTATTGAACTGATGTTGACTGGAGTCAACCTGGAGCATATAAGACCAGAACAAAATATTTCTCATAAATTTAACATAGTTAGTTTCATTTCCAAAGAGTCTTAACGTTAACATGTGTATATGTCAGGATACCTAGGATGGGGGGAAGTTGGTTCAGCAAGGCTGCTCTCGTGTGGTGAAAAACAAAAGTATGCATCAAATTGAAAGAACACTCAATGCAATGTTATGTTTGCCTGATAGATATCAGGACTCTGTTCAGTGTAAGTTTCCTATACGTACTGAATATTCTATAAGGAAAAATAATCAATAGGAGATGTTCATGGTCTGTGTAGAGAAGTCCATAGAAGATTCTACTTTGAAACAAAGTGCCAATGATATGGATGTTTCTTGCTTCAGCAACTCCCCATTCACAAATTTCATGACTGTGGGAAAAATGCTTTTTTGCATGTATGTTCACTTTAGGAAACAAAAAGAGAAAACAACAGATAGGTTCAACATGAAGATTAAAAATAAGTTTTGGTACATCCATATAATAGGATCATATGTATTCACAAAATTCATGATGATAATATAAAAAAAGATATGATTTATTAAGTGATAAAAGTAAGTTTGTAGAGTACTGTATATCATATTTCAACATTTTGATAGAAACACAATATGTATTCCACAATATTCATGCATGAGTATATGCATAGGTACAATTGTGAATGGATATTTTCTAAAATAGTAACAGTGGAAATATGTGGATGGTGAGTTTATAAGTGATTTACCTCCTCCACTCATTCTTAATTTTTATATGTATTTATATTTTCTAAACTGAGGATGAATTACTGCATGTGTAAATAATTTAAAATGTTTAAATCAGGTACAAAACAACAAATACGTAATGATCCAACGAAGAAAGTCACAAATTAAAAGGCTGACAATGCCTATACCTCGGGAGCAGACAGTGAATGCTTTCATTTTCTCCAAATCTCAGTTTTCCATAATATATATCAGTTTAGAAAGAAATTAGTAAAGGTGTGGACAGACTGTATGCCTCTGCTTTAAGGGATCTAAGGTTAGCAGCCCATGGTCATCATAAAAATAATGCATATTACCTGTAAGATCTTAAAAGGACCATGCTTAGAGGGTATCAATGAGCATATGAAGAAACCTCTGATCACTTGCATTAAGGGTAAGCCTTCCCTGAAACCTCAAATTACAGAAAATATTTTTAATGTGATTTTAATTTCTTGGGCAATGGCTCACATACCTGTGACTCTTAGTATTGTGTTGGGAGAAGAGAGATGAGGTGTGTGAGGTGAGTGCAAAGAATGAAAATAAGCAAAATCTCTTGACCTTGAGGAAGTTACAATATGTGTAGGCAAGATTTGACTACAATAACAATTAGGGCTTTATGTGTGCTTTATGGAAACTAGGTATATTAGAAGTGCATAACTAGATAGCATTTCAAAGCAAAAAGTAAACAAGGGCATACATATACAGTACAGACAAGAGCTGGGATGGGCGGGAGATCATAAAAGTCATTCGTTACCCCTTTAAGAAGTTTATTGTGCTACTAAATATGTCATAAGCTGACTTCATGCATCACCCAGGAGAATAGGAGATGGGATGTGGTTAGTTTCAGAATCATAGACAATATGCCCGGACCCACACTAATGTGAATATAACTCTTTTCTCTATAAAGCAAGCATTTACTGAGCGCCAGCTTTCATTACTTGCAATCTGGAGATTTGAAGTTCCATGCCAGCCAATGCCAATATCACAGATTCATTCCCCTAACACTTAGGTTTTAATATAAGGAACTAAAAGAACTAACCTTAGAACAATATGGATAAATCTCAGAACAGAATTCTGGAATTAACTCATTTATACAATAATATTTTATACTGTGTGCTCACTCAGTGGAACAAAGTGCCTACCGCCAGGCAGCTCCCATTCTGTGTGTGAGTGATGAGCTGTATATAAAAATGAAGGTGCATTTATTATGTGTTTGTTGTGATAAAGGCAATGGAAGAAATGAAGTAAGATCAGGGGAATGTGGTCATGGCGGGAGTCAGGTGTGTGATTGCCCAGAAAGGTAATTTTAAGTAAACACCTGAAGAAAATGAAGGAGCTGATCAGATATCTTAGAGAAGTGTATGCTAAGCAGGGGGAGTACCATGAAAGAGTTCTCTGAGGTAGGGGTGTGCTTTGGGGATGCTAAGAACAATGAGGAGGCCAGAGTGGTAAGAGTTGGGTGACCGAGGGAAAAAACAGTAGATGATGTGGCAGGTGAAACGTACAGAATTCAGCTTTCACACTGAATGGGTTGGGAAGCCACTGGACAATATTAGGTGACCTGACCTGAGTTAGATTCTAAGAGGTTCCCTCTGGGCTGTGGGTAGACAGTAGAGGGTGCAAGCAAAGTGGGGACAGCGTAGGGACAGAAAAACCAGTTAGAGGCCCTTATAAAACTCTGGACAAGACATGACGGTAGCCTAGACCTGAACAGTAGCAGTGAGAGTGGTGAAAAGAGGTTAATGTCTGGACATCTTCGTCAGAATTTGCCAGTGAAAGTGGACATCAGAGAAAGAGTCAAAGGTGACTGTAAGGGTGAAGACCAGAGCAATTGAAAGATTGGATCTGCCATATATTAAGATGACTTGGGGAGAAACTAATCTGTGTGACTTCTTAAAATGAAGATGAAGACTTCAAAGGCTTCTCTAGTCTATGGCAACATTGGGTTGCCCTCTGAAGTTCACATTCACCAGTACTATTCCTAGCCTCTGGAAGAGGGGTTTCTGCCCGAGCCTCTGCTCTGGTCCTTCTTCAACTACGTCCTTGACTATGGGGTGAGGTGTCCATGAAGCCAAGGGATATCCCCATTCAGACCCCACCCTCCTTCTGGAGCATGCTTTGGGTAATTAGAATTCTAGAATTCCCTGTGCAATGGCCCTAAATCCATATTCAGGGCTTGTGTGAGCTTCTTCCAAGGGTCCACCCTCCCGAGGCAGACCACACCTCAGTATGTGCCCCTCTGTGACAATGGTCGATGTTTGCAAGGTGTTTGAATGGAGCTTGTACATGTGGGCTGGGGAATCCATATAAGCAGCCATAGCCATGATCCCTTCAAGGTGCAGCCAGAGCCTGGGATAAGAAGAAAAGGGAAGGAAAGCAAGCTAAGTGCCACAGGTTAGGGCAGGAGGCGCTATCTGCATGCAGCTAGCTTAGAACCCTAAGGAGTCAGCCTACCTACATCATTACAAAGGTGTATATGTCCAGTTTGGAGACAGAACTAATTTTCTTAGCAGTCCGTGAACTAGATTTAGAATATAAATTTTGATATTTTACTGCATACGCAGTCTCTAGGTGGGTGTGGGAAATTTAAATAGGATTAACACAGGATCTTTGTTTTTAACAGCGTTCCTGGATCAGTCCACTGTCCCATCAGACATTGTTAAGCTTCCTGCTTTGGGAAGTACCCTGAGCATGCTGATCCCACCATGTGGTAATTGCCTGCTTTATTCTCTGTCTCTCTCACCAGTCTGTGAGCTCTCGGAGGACAGAATCTAACTCTGTAGAATCTAACAGATTTCCAAGCTGTGAGTCATGTTTGCGGAGGGCAGAAAGGGAAAGTAGGGTAGGAGAGAAGGAAGGAAAGGAATAATTGATCTGATCATCAAAGATGTAGGAGAAAAGATTAAACATCATTGTGTACTCCAACCTGTTCTAGGAGACGTATAAGTGCTAAGGCAGTTCAACAGTGAAGATGGACATTAAATGCTTCCTACTGAGTGGCTCAGTGCCCAGAACACACAGCTGACCTTGCATGTCAGGTAAGCTACCTGCTCTTCCACCTGTAAAATGGGGCTAATAATACCGTATGGGGTGCCGAGAGGATACATGAGATAATGCATGCAAAAAAACCCTTTTACTTTTTCAGAAGAAAGACATTATATAACCCTGAGGTGTTATTATCATTCATTTTAACTTTGGAATAGCATCATCCTGTCATTTTTGATCCCATAATTACAATACATCAGGTAAGCACAGATTTTAAAATCAAGGGAGCACTGTACAGTGAACGGAGACATGAAAACTTTGTCACATGAGAACAGCCCTGACAACTTCCAAAGTGCCTCAGGGCTGCATCTATTTCCATATTAATGCAAGCCACAGACATCATTAAAGAGAAATGCAAACATGAAGTATTTGCGAGACTGTACCTCCTATTTGACAGATACACAAAAATCGTCTGTTTGGGCTTTGTGGGAATGTTACTGCTGGTGACAAGCGCTCCTTATTCAGACAAATGAGTAAGAGTGCTTTTTGTTTAAAACTCTGGCCACCGCTGCCCAGCTGAGGCAATCAGAGGTCCTTGATTGAGAAGAAAAATTTGAATTCTAGCAATAATCAGCTGCTACTCCCTTTTTAAGTTAGACATCTATGCATTCTTGTCTCAGACATTTTTGAACGTGGCAATTCTAAGAAGCTGTGCATGTTAAGTATTACCATTTCAATATCTTTTGCTAAAGAAAATATTTTAGAATTCTTGGGTCAAAAATGTTTTCTTTGTTTGCCTTTTTCCTTACAAGGTCCCACATATTTCCATTAAATTGATAAAAGAAAGAGCACAAGAGTAATAATTAGGAGACTTGAGTTTTATCCTCATCCAACATGGCCTCAGTTTCCTGATGCAAGAGTGGAACTGAGGTCCTGCTGTCCTCTCGCTCCGTCAACAGAAATGCAAGGCCCTGTTTAGATCCGTGAGTTAACAGAGTGGGAATTAGAATAAAAACATTCTTTCCAGCTACCTTTCAATTCTTCTGTTCACCATTCTTACCCAACAGTGTTTTTTGAGTGTCCAAGATTATTTCTGGAATCACCATCAATTTAAAGAAATGATACTGGAGAAGACATTAGTTGCTTCTGTCCCTGGTGGAAAGCCCAGAGTGTTATGCAGCTTTAATTAACAGTGAAATGTCATCATTTTGGATGGAGACCAAGACACAGCCCTTAGGGTGCCATTTTGGTATTCATTGCAGAGATGGACCGTGATGCCTTCCCTGACATTTCTTAGGCAAGTCAGCAATGCTGAGCAGAAGCACGCATATGGGCAATGAGTGTTCTCACAAGGACTCTTAGCTGTGAGAACCAACATATGTGCCCTGCTCTCTGGATCAAGCCCAAGGTCCCATGATGGGCCTCTTTCATCCATGTCAACACCTGGGTGTATAACGTGCACTGAGCATATTATCATCAGAGCTCCAGTGGGTCTGGGAACAAATGTTTCCTTTGGCCCAATTGACAAAAAAAAAAAAAAAAAAAATTATTCCACAGTGAGCCTGTTAGAGATATACATGGAGCAGAAAGCATGCAGAATTTACCCACCCCTTCCAACTTTTCTCTGGGTGCAAAATTTAGCAATATTTAACTCATTTTGGATTTTTTAAAGGTGGGACAATGGGTCTATTGATATTAATTTGGATTTTTTGTTGTTGATGACTCCAGAGATGGCTTTTGATTAGAAAATCATACTAGTGGTAGAAATGACTCTTCACTTCTACCCAATATTGGCAGATTAAGATAAAAATAATCTGATAGTATAATTTAGGTATTCTCAACAGATCCAGAGATGCAATCTGTTAAACTCATTATGTGCCACATACAGTGAAAGGAATGTTCACAGACATTATTTCATTTAATTCTCTCAACATTGTGCTGTAGTTTCATTTACAGGTAAGAAAACTCAGGTGAGGACTTAGTAATTGACACAGCTAGAATCAGAAAGTAGGACTTCTGATACCAAGTTTTACACCCTTTCCACCATGCACGTTTCGTAATTGTTTGGGGGAGATGCCCCCCTTTAAGGAAGTACCTATTCCCAGCAACTGAAGAACAGATTGGAAGGGTTGATCACGAGGGAAAGAGGCTTAAGTCATAAATGAAATCTAACAATATCTCAGCGGCCTTGGGGTCAGTTTCTCTCCATTGATGCATCCCCCAGAGCAAAACACATCTGACCTCAGAAGTCTTGAAAACAGTCTTAATCTTTATATTTGGTCTTCTTGAAAGAGAGTGAATGAACGAATAACACATTATGCAAGAGAAACAGCCTAAGTTCCTAACGACACATCCTTCTGCCAAAAGGCTCCACAATAGCTTCTCTCCTTCACACGGTCCCTTTGTGTGTGGGTTTCTGTATGTGTGTGTTTCTCTCCGGCTGCTTTTTCTTTTTCTTCTGCTACCAGCACACCCATTGAACCTCCCTCTCTCCCATCCAGTCCTTCCCTACATGGACTTCCCTCCCAACTCAGGGCCCCTGCTTCATGCAGAGCCTCTAGGGAAGTCTTACGGCTGCTGTTAATCTCTTAGAGAGCAGAACCTGGAATTTTAGTGAATAAAACTCTCCATCTCATTATACAGGTTAATAAGCTCCTAGAGCATGTTCATATCCTTTGAAATATTAACAATATGCCACAGACGTTGGAGGCTGAGGATATCTTGTACTTGGAGCATTAGAGCCTTTGCCAATAGAACATCAATCAGAAATTAAAACAAAGATTTCCAAATGTGTAATTAAAATCAGTGTGAATGTATTTGACTCCTAAATGTCTGATACAGAATGCATATTTGGGGGAGAACATTTATTGCTGCTTAAATGAATACAGATTTAAAACTGAATATATATCTAAGCTTCCTACTAGGACATACATGGCATGCATTGATTATGCCTTACAAAACAAAATTGAATCGAAGTCAAGCAATAAGTTGTAAGGTTAACATTTAGTGATGGCAGTTTTTTATGGTATCTGATGGGTAGCATTTAATATACCTAGCACTGACCTTCTAGTCCAGAACTCAGTGGAATCAAGTATGTTTCTAAGTTACTCCCCTGCGCCCTCCCTCAAGAAAACAGAGCAGTTTGAACACCAAACCACCACCCTCCCAACAGAGCTTCTTATTTCATGTGTTCCTCAAAAAATAAACGTACATTTAACTTTCATACCCTAGAGTCCTGCATTGACCTGTTACGTTAAAAGTAGCAACTCTGAACATTAAAGAAACCACAGAAAAAGTTTCTTACTTTTCATGTGAGGCTCTTCTCTCATTCCTTTGGACTGTGCTAAGACACTTTATTGTTGCAATATGGTCGTTTTAGGAGAAATCCCTCACTGTCCCAAGTAGCACAAGACGGAGCCTGAAGCTTTCTGGCACATTCAAAATTGTGTAGTGTTCCAGCCTGGAGCATCATCTTGCCTTGATAAGCTTTCCACATGCAGGTGTCCGGCCTGCTAACAAATTTTCTGAAATAATCCTCCAATAATGTGCATGGCCACGGTTTTCCAGAGTACGAGTCAAAAACCACAGGTACTTTGCCAATGCCATAGGTTCTCTGCCAGGTCAGAGTTATTCCCATTTTGTGTTCTGGGGAGTCCTGTGGAGACCTCTATCTAGATTCTTTGCACATTTGGGACGATTCGACATTGCCAGATATTAACAATACCATTTTTGTTAATGCAGACTTTAGAAAATGACTGATTGAGTTCCAGAATATAAAGACTCAAGAGGGGAAGAAAATAAATCACAGGAGGTCCAGCAGATTATTGCGCCATCGCTCTAATCAAGGCATTGGGCGTGGGCCAGTTCTGGGCTCTGGGTGCCTAGCTCAGCAGATAAGAGTCATGACACTAACTTCCTAGTGGTGGGGTCCTAATTCATAGGCTGACTCCACAATTACCCACAGTTCCCTTCTTGTTTGATGCCTTCCTGAGCTTTGCTTGCAGCTCTAGGCAGCCATGGGACATGGTGCTAGGCAATGAAACAGAAGCAGGAGTCCCATGAGCCAAGCAAGAAGACCTGGAAGATTTTTCTTTCGTAATAAAAGGGACCAATGTCACTTTCATCTGCCGTTAGCCTCACCTGGAATGTAGAGTCTGTGTCTGGTGACTCAGCAACCTTCTAGGGACCATAAGGGAGATGTCAAGACAATGGCAGACTCCAGCTCTGGCCTCAGTGAGCCATGAAACAAATGCGAACAGCTGCCTTCTTTCAGGTACATTATTAGATAATGATAAAATGACTTTTTTCATTAAAATATCGATGTGTGGTGATAAATGTTAACTAAATTTGTGATAATCAATTTGCAATGTACGAGGTCTGTCCGGAAGAAGTCCAATCTTTCTTGCTATGAGAATAGTTTGCACGAGATCGATGTAACCTGGCAGCCGAGGAGAGTGGACGGTAGATGCCGTTGAGAGAACATGTGTACTGTGTGGCTGTTGCATTCAAAATGACTGAGCATGTACAGCAATGAATCTGCAACAAATTTTGCATTAAGCTTGAACATTCCTCCACAGAAACCATTCGGGTGATTCAGAAGGCCACAGCTATGGGCAAGTGGTGATTGGCAGCTTCATCAGGACAACACGCCTGTTCATGTATCACATCTCATGTAGAGTTTTTGATGAAACATCAAATCACCCAGGTGACTCAGCACCCCCTACAGCCCAGATCTGGTGCCCTGTGACTTCTCGCTTTTCTCCAAACTAAAATCACCTTTGAAAGGGAAGAGATTTCAGACTGTCAATGTGATTCAGGAAACTATGATGGGGCAGCTGATGATAATTAGGAGAACTGTGTGAGGTCCCAAAGTGCTGCTTTGAAGGGGACTGAGGTCTCATTGTCCTATGTACAATGTTTTTTTATTTCTTGTTTTTTGTATCTTCTTCAATAAATCACCCTGTTTCTCATAGTACAAGGCTGGATACTTTCTGGACAGACCTCTCCGTATACGGATATCAAATCATTATGATGTACTCCTAAAAATAATACAATGTTCCATTTCATTTTTATACTGAGATAAATATATTGCATTGACCTATCATGATAAAAATATATGACCTACACTGCAATAAATATATATTTATAATATGTATTTAAGGTTTCAAAAATAATCCCTATCTGCTTGGACCAGTCTATGATGGGCTTTCTGTTGCTTGAGCCAAATGCATTTGTACAACAGATAGAATGCCCTTTCTGGTGCATAGCAAAATGCCTTGCAACCAGCAAGGTGAAGTGAAAACATAGGAAACTGAACTTCTGGCCAAGATGGAGGCTTAGACAGACGTGCTGCATCTCCCTCCACAACTAAGAAGAAACACAGCTACCTCAAAACTAGAAACAAGCAGAAGTTCCAAAAATCAAACTGCATGGAAGTCCAGCAAACAAAGATATAAAGAAGAAATACTCACCCAGACAGGTAGGAGGGGCGGAGCCAGGGCAGAGAGCATGCAGTGTGGTGGCAGCAGCAGGCCAGTGGAAAGCGCAGTCACACATTTTAAAAAGTCATGAGGGACACCTGGGAGCATTCCCAGCTCCTCAGCGGACCTTGAGGCTCAAGGAGGGAAAATCAAGCCTCATTGCTTCTGACTGCACAGACCAGTGGGGGTTGGGGTGGAGGCAGAAACTGCAGGTCTCAGGAGAGTCTGCCTGTTTAAAGGGCCCCCACAGTCTTAGAACATCCACAGACCCACCCACTCTGGGAACAACGACCAGGGCAGCAGCTAGAGAGGCGCCAGTCTGGTGCAGAAGTGGGAGAGGTGCCTGGAAAAGGGGCAAGTGCTGGGAAGGTGGCATTGTTCTTCCCGGACCCCTCCCCCACATACAGCGCCACACCGTGGTGAAACAGGTCACCTGGTACTGACGAATCCCTAAAGCTCTGCCCCTTACAATGTAACAGGAGCGACAGCTCTACCTGGGATGCAAAGACAAACAAACACAGCAGCCTGTCAGAATGAGGGGACAGAGAAGTGTGGCCCAAAAGGGGGAATGGATGAAGGTTCCAGTGGGAGAACTAAGCACGAGGAGATAGCCAACCTCACAGATGAGGAGATAGACCACCTAACAGATACAGAATTCCAAACACTTGTGATAAAGATGCTCACTGGCTTGACAGATATGCTTGAGTACAGCAAATGCATAAGAGAAGAAGTGAAGGCTATGCTAAGTGAAACAAATAAAGATTCACACAAAACCAATGGTGAAGGGAAGGAAACTGGGTTCAAATCAATGATCTGGAACATAAGGAAGAAAAAAGAACAGTCAACTAGTGCAGAATGAGGAAGCAAGAATAAAAAAAATGAGAAAAACTTCTCAAATTTTGCGAAGGAGATGGACATACAGTTCTGGGCAGCACGGAGGGTCCTGGGCAAGCTGGACCTAGAGGGGACCACACCAGGACTCATCATGATTGAGATGCCAAAGGTGAAAGATAAAGAGAGAGTCCTGGGGGCAGCCGAGAGGCAGAGAGTTGCCTACAAGGGGGTTCCTATAGGACTATCAGCTGATTTCTCAGAGGACACTTTGCAGACAGGAAGGGACTGGCAAGCAGTATTCAATGTGATAAAAGGCAACCTACAACCAAGATTACTCTACCCAGCAAGGCTATTATTTGGGATGCAAGGGCAGATGAAGTGCTTCCCAGACAAGGTAAAGCTAAAAGAGTTCATCATCACCAAGCCATTATTATATGAAATGTCAAAAGAACTTAAGAAAAAGAAGATCAAAACTATGAACACTGAAATGACAACAAACTCACAACTATCAACAACTGAATCTAAAAAATAAAAACAAAATCCAACTAAGCAAACCAGAATAGGAGCAAAATCATAGGTATTGGGATCATCTGGAGGGTTATTAGCTGGGAGGGGGAATGGGGAGAAATGGGGAAACGGTGCAGGGATCAAGAAGCATAATCGGTTGATACAAAGTAGACAGTGGGAAGTTAAGAATAATATAGGAAAGGGTGAAGCCAAAGAACTTATATGCAGGACCCATGGACATGAACTAAGGGGGGTGGGATTGCTGGAGGGAAGGGGGATACTGGGCGGAGGGGAGAAAATGGGGAAAAAATTTGGAACTACTGTAACAACATAATAGATAAAATATACCTAAAAAAAAAAAAACTTGAATTTCAAAGACAAAAACAAAACAAAACATATGAAACCAGGCTTCAGTAACCACTCCAATAACAATCATTCTAAAGGCCGTTACTCCAATCCCAGTCTGCTTCCTGAGTTTTAAAACTGTCTACCCCACTACCTGAAGGTCACTCCCAACAGAATATTGCACAACACCAAACCCCACTTTTTATCCATAAATCTGCTCCTCCTGTTACAGAAACAGGGGAGTCCAAAAATCCCCAGAGTTTGCAGCTGGGAGATGGGGAGAAAGAAGCAGCTTTCAGAATGCCTCCACATGCCTGAGGCTGGTGGCTAGTGTCTTTTTTATGCAAAATGGCTTTAATGCATCCAAAGCCTCAGGTAGATGGGAGGAGTCTTGGACCAGGGGACGGTATGGAGAAAGCACACAGATCCTGCGTGGGGTTCTGTGAATGGTCAGAACTGGTTACCGCACCCACTGCGTCAGAGGACGTAGTCAGGGATTTAAACATAAGCGGCAGACATTTTAGCCAGGCTGGGGCTGACTGTGCGGATTTGACCGAGGCTGAGGCTGACTATGTGAATTTAACTGGGACTGACGCTGCAGTTTTAAGGAAGGGTCATACCTCGCTGCTTTGAAAAGGAACAGACTGACCATGTGGATTACAAAAGGACTAACTATGCAGTTTACAAGGAGGCCAAGAATCCACGAGGTTCTGGATTAAAATCTGGTGGACCCCATAACACAGACGAGGTCTCCCCAATCAGGATTGAATGATTGGCAGCTACTGGTAAAGCTGAACTGTGTTTGGAAAGTAGGGAAAGAGTTTCTCTGACTTTTCTAAAACTAGCCTGGTTTGGTAGGGGGGAGGCAAGGATATATCTTTATGGGTGTTTTAAAGAACATAAGACTTAACAACAGAAATCCGCAAATAACTAAATCTATATAACTGTTAAATAAACAATTCTTTTTCCTTTCACTAAACTCTGGTATTGAGAGTTATAATTTTGGCGGCAGGCAATCGGGCCCCTAACTAAAGAGCCCGTGTGTTTGTTTTCAATTGGAGCAGCCCAGGGGTTCTGTAACACTCCGAGTTCCTAATTTTAATTAATGGCAACACAGTCCCTGAACTGTTGAAGTCAAGATGCAGCACCATCCTGAACTGTACTCTGTTAGGTTTGAACAGAGTTTCCAAGTCTTCATCAGAGATATCTTAACCTAAAAATAAAAGACCAAAATGACAGGCAACAAACATTTATTTGAGGTCAAAACACAGCTACTTAGGAAGCACGGATTCAGACAGAAATCCAAATAGTGTTCTCATGATGAGGTAAAGGCGAGGGGTATTGATGAGAAAGGGAAAGGGAACAAGAACATGAACAGGAGAAGAGAGTTCTGTAGCTAACAAAGTGCTGCTAATGCTAAAGAACGTCTTTAAGTTTCACTCCTACTCAGAATAAGTACTTTACGAATACAGCGCTGCTTTAGGCCCAATCCAAAGGTAATTCTGCTCAATTTTAACACTTCGAAGGTTTGAGGAATAAGGCGTTCAACGCAGTCCCTCTGGGATGGCAGCTCCAGGTCCATTTTCAAGTTTTTTTTCTTTCTTTTTTTTTTTTTTCTTACAGGTCCCTAAATAATCCAGACCTTTTTTTTTTTTTTTTTTTTTTTTTTTTTATATCTGGAGACTAGTCACGCAATGAACTGAGAAAAAAATACAGTGGTAAGTGGTTCTCTCACATAACTGCTCCTCTTCCTCTTCCTCTTCCCATATCTTTAGACCCAAGGACAAAAAAAAAAAGGGTGGGGACAGAGGAGGGATGGGTCCACACCCTGCCTTCTGGCTCCCCCTGGTGTTATGGGCCTCCCAGGCTTTAGGGAGAGAATAAGTCCCTAGGGAGGGGCAGATTGAGTCAGCATCTCAATTCATCAGGCCAGAGACAATAGGAAGGAAAACTCGCTTCAGGAAGATGCTACATGAGGACCAAACTATTAAATATACGTTGTAATAGGTTTTTGTTTTCAAATTACACAGTTTCATTCTACCCACAAGGGCTATTTACGCAGGTCCTTCCTTCATGTCCTCAGCAGGAGTTAGGACTCTTTAGCTAGAAATGGTTGAGCTACAGCTGCAAGCAGCTAAGAAGCAAATGAGGACAATGCTTTGTGTCCTCAAGTCCACCTCCCATCAAAAAGGTGGGAATGGAGCCAGCCCTAGAGCTGCCTGGAACCTGGGATCAGAGTCCCCTCAGAACACACTGCCTGGTAGCCGTAGTCTCCCAGGCGTGAGTGAGGCTGCTTCACATCGTGGCCACCAGCTTCACAGCCCAAACAGGAGAGGAAACGGAGTCTCCTGTCTCGGGTGAAACAAACCCCAGGAAGAAGTCAGCAGAAGTTTTGGGGGTCCCAGAGGCCAGCCTTTGTGCACATTAAAGACTGTTTGCAGCTACTTGGTTTCTAAGATAAATATTGAATATACTGAAGTAATGAAGTTTTTTTTTTCTTTAAGCTTTTAAGTTCAAACTACAAATCTTATTATTCTATCTATAAATCCAGTAAAATTTTAAGGGGTATTTACAATTTTGGCAATTAAGTTCCCTTAAAGAGTCGAAATCACATTTATAAATGTAATATATACGATTTTCTTTTTAAGCACTTCAAATACTTGACTAACAAGCAAAGCTTTCCCAAGTACCTAAGCAGTTCTTATAAACTTAATAAATTAAACATTTAAATATCGTGACCCCAAAGTTCTCTTAAATCTTTCAATACTGTTTACAAACTTAACTAGCCTCTCTTGGAACTATCAACTTTAAAGCTTTAGTCTGAAGTCAACCACTTAATTAGTCATTTAAAACAGAATCACATGGCTAATTATAAGGTCAACTATACCAGAATCCCTTAAACATTAAAAACACATAACAAACATTACAGTTTCATCACCAGACATATAGAGATTGTCTTCAGTTTGACACAAAAGCTTTAAAAGTATGGGTTTTGTTTACTTCATGTTCTCTATAGTTAATTTTAAAAACTTCCAAGGTTGGAAAAAACTTACCTGATTTTTTTTTAAAAAAAACACTGTTTTGTCATTTGGAGCAAATTGGAGCTACCTCCTCCCTGCAAGACGTTTCTCACTAAGCAGAGATTTAGGCCCAGGCGTGAGCCCAGGAGCGAGAGAACGTGGCTGCAGAGGCCTCACTTCCCTGACAATCATCTAGGACGCTGAGCCCGTGTCCCAGATGGGACCCATGTGGCTAACCAGAGTCTCAAGAGAAGAGCTAAATGTTTACCTACTTCCTTTGTGACTCTCTTTACCAATTTTCACCAGATTTGAGTCCAGGGATTTTGTAATCTCCACCTATATTTTTACGTCACTTGACTGGATTCAGCTCCTCTATTAAAGGTCTAATTCTGGGTCTGCCTACTCAAGGCCTGCAGCGTCAAATGCCATTAACAACAGGAAGGAGGGGTGCTCTGGCTAGTCTGGTCACATACCCACCCAATGGGCGGGGTGAAAGAAGTATCTTATGCACCTTGGTCCACAGGGAGGGTAAGAGAGAAGAGAGAAGTAGTAAAGTCACTATTCAGAGAACCACAAGCAGCTACCACCCGACTTAGTTTTTCCCGATCCGTCTTCTGTTCTGCGGCCAGCGTACCTTTCCCCAGATGTACATAGGACCATGCGTGCTGCTCTTTAAAATCCTGCTGTGGACTTTCATCTAACTTGTAGAGCAAGACCAGGATCCATTAGTGACACATAAGGTCTCTGTAGATATAGCAACAGGGCTCATTTTCAGCCTCATTTCCTGATACTTTTCCTGCCATCTTATCTTCGGGCCATTCTGACAGATGTAATTTATTGTGCCAGCCATGCTTTACGGATTTACAGTGCTCTAAGAGTGCTATGACCTGTGACACCTTGTTTTCTTTGTCTATGCCCGTCCCTCTACCTAAAAAAAAAAAAAAAAAGCTTTTTCTTGCCTGGTTTCCATACTAAACTTCTGATCATACTTTAGGAATTTATTCCAGGATGCCTTCCCCTCACACCTCTCTCCCTTTGGTGGTAGCCTCTTCTGGGGCCCCAGAGCAGCTTTGTGCTCCATTGTAGCACTCTTCACAATGGGGGGCAACTATCTGTCAGCATAGGCACTTGCTAGACCATCAGTTCCCTGTAGCAAGTTTATGTCTTATTGTTCTTTATATGCCTAGAGCCTTCCAAATACCTGGCATGTAGATAATCTCAATACGGACCTCCTTTGTGAGGCCTCTGCAACTAATATAACTGAAATGTGGGAATAATTAATATACCTTACAATGCACAGCAAAAACTCATACTCTGTGTGTGTGTGAGAGAGAGAGAGAGAGAGAGAGAGAGAGGGGAATATGAATTTAGGATTCATTAATAAATGACCACAGTTAAATCAATGAATGACCACAGAACCAGCACAGCCAATAGATGGGCATGGAATATTCAAGGCCTCTTATATCCACTCTAACTAATAAAAACAGATAATGCTGAAATAGTGTTTACTATGTGCCAGGCATTAATCTTCACACATTAGTTAATTTACTCCTTACCAAAATCTTGTGAAATAGGCCGTACTGTTTTTCTTTTAAAGAGGGAGAACCTAAAGAAGACAGAGGGTATGTAACTTACTTATGCCTAAATATATACAGCTCACCTGTTTGAACACTCAGGGGTCTACCATGAAGTGGAACCAGGTAATGATATGCCAAGAAATAAAGATTTCAGAATAGAAAGAATGAACGGAGAATCCAGGAAAAGGATGTGCTTCTAAGGAATGACTTTTGCATGACACAGTTTATTAATATTATTTGCTGTCTGTGGTCTTCTCTGAATAAACATATTTAGTTTGGTTAGAGTACTCACCCAGTAGCTAAGAGAGGAGGTCCAGATCTTAGTATTTGATCAGATCCATTTACAACAACCCATGTAGAGTAGCTGTCTTTTAATGGGTTTGTCAAAAGCATAATTAGCAATCCCAACCACTCTCACCTAAATAGTAAGATTTATATTAACTAACAGAATTAACTAGTTTAAACTGGAATACTATTACATCAGCAAAGATCAGTCTACAGCCTGTGGTGCCCTTGGCTGACCCCCAGGCTCTCCTCAAACACTTATCTTTTCCTGCCATTGCTGATGGTCACTCTTGGTTCCAAGTCTTGCCAAAGTCAAGCTAATAGGGAATGTCAGAGAATGAAGGGATCCATGTTTTCTGACTCTAGGCATCCCATCTATTTGTTTGAGTCAGTTTTGAAGTTTCTGCAGAACTGAAAGGCTGTCACTACAACTGATCACTCTCTGAGTGGTCAGTCCAAGCCATTGACACATCTGTTAGCAAGTAAGAAGGGAACAGTCGAGTTACACTTGGCTGGGCTTTCGGCAGCAGGGAGTCTCCAGGAAGGGTTTCTGTACATGTTACATGAGCTGGCACCATGAACTGACATGTGAGGCTGGGAATCAAGGTTATAGAAAATGAAGAGAGAGCTTGGGGAACAATATTTTCCTGTTTTAAGCATGTGCTGGCACACGTCCTTATTGTCTCTTTAGTTTGAAAAATAAGGTCTTTTGTCTGTTTACAAATACAGGGTGGATATGCCTCCATGGGTTGTTAGGAGGATGAATGCCATGTGTATGTGTGTATGTGTGTATGTGTTTTGTGTTTCAAGGAGGCTGTGCATGTTTCTGTAATTAATAAATGTTTTAAACTGGTAACGCTATTATATTTATAGTAACTCTCCCTTCTTGATCTTGGACAGATTCCTTTATGCTTATTAGCTGAGGGATTCTGAGATTATATTGTTTATAAAACTTACTGGGAGATATTGGGCAAATATTTTATCCACTTTACTCCTTCAGCTACCTCATCTATAAAATAAAGGTTCAGGCAAATCATCTCCATAATCTTTTCTAGCTTTCTAGTCCTAGAATTTGAAATGATCAATAAATACTTGTCAATGTGTTCTAAGTGCCTTTCATTTGCAATACATTTGGCATCCAGAGATGAATTTGTTGGGAAATAAGACTCTCCCAGGGAATAAAGAAAGGACGTATCATACTATTAGCAGTTGGTTATTTGCTGATCCGTTTCTCTGGCTGGGACCTAACACCAAATAAATTGGCAGTAAAGGTTACCAGTAATAAGTTAACCCTTCTGTTAAAGTGAGAGTAAAGATACAGAGAAGGGGTCTCACACACCTGCAACCTGGAGCATTAGCATGTGTGTTGGACAGTGCATGGTTGGTTCTCCACCCACGGCTTCCCCTGGAATGGGCCAGCGTCCTTCTAACATTCAATCCTCTCCTTTAGTTCTCTAATTAACTTCAATTAAAAGTTGACTCTCTGTTCACTAGAGACCTTTAGCAGAAAGTGAAATAGCTTACAAAAGGGTTCCATAACGCGCCAGCCTCTTTTCTGATCACTGGGAGGTGATTATTTTGTCTTATCCTAGAAGTGTTTCAGATTCTCACCGAGTCTGATTCCAGAAACAGAACCTAAGTGCACAGGCATCCCTCTGGATTATGAACTACTACTGCTTTCCTTAGCTTGGCTGCCCTCTCTGCTCTGGCCTTCTGCTTATACACTTCTCTCAGCTCTGACACCTCTGGTCAACAAGTCTTGTCATTCTTGGCTAGTAAAATTGGCCTCATGCCAAGTTAGCCATTCTCTCAAGTCCTGGGTGTCCTGTCTCATCACGTCTTCCTTTTATCGCTGAATAAAGTTCAGTACTGTTTGACCGGTTTCGTGGATGTGTTTCTTTGTTCTGTCCTATAAATACAAACCTCTTTGAACATAAGACTGAATCATTTCTCAGCTAGGATTTTGTTTCTTCTCACTTTCCTACAGAAAGAGATTTTTGAGATGTGTGTCTTTTTTATTCCTTTTGAACATATTCAATCACTAAGAGAATTCTTATTCTCTACAAGCCCATCAATGTGCTTAAAAACTCATCTTTCTCTGGGACACCCTCCTTCTTATTAGGCATATTTCAGTTTGCATTACAGACCAGATGTTCAACATCACATTCTGCTTCCTCCAGGAAATCTGTGTTGTTTAGTCCCTTTTGTCATATTGCCCACTGGATTTTTAATTACATTTTATACATAAACAGCCATATATATGTATAAAATGTTAAATGTGACATCACGTATTTTTGTACGTTTTTGGGTTGGTTAATTTAGTAGAGTTTTTTTTTCTCTCTGTCTCTCTCTCTCTCTCTCTTTTTTTTTTCTTAGCTCTCTTCTCTCTCTCTTCTACCCACCACTGTTCTCACTACATTATCTCCCTCCATCCAATGTCCATATCTCATTTTAACCACATAACATATATATTTCTATATTTCTCCATGCTTTTTTAAAAAATTGTATATGCATATATAAATACTCAGAAATAAAACTTGTGTTAACCAGTGTCTCAGCAGGAAACAGATGGCAACTTCCAATTAAGATCGTTCAAGAAGAATCTAATAATGAGATTATTTATAAAAGTGCAGCTAGGGTATCAGAAAATAGGATGGAAGCTATACTCCAGGGTTATTAACATCCCTAAAACTAATGGAAGGAGAGGAGGAGGTGGTTGCCAGAAACAGAAAGAAAGTCATATACAAAGAGCAGTCTTAAGAGAAGCTGTGGGACTTCCAGCCAAGATGGAGGCTTAGACGGACACGCTAGGTCTCCCTCTACAACTATACAGGAATACAACTACTTCAAAACAAAGGATAACTAGAAATTCCAGAAAATAAAACTACACGGAAGTCCAACATATGAAGTTATAAACCAACGGTGCCATTTGGGCAGGTAAGAGTTAAAGTGGGCAGTGCTGTTTGCGGTCGCACCCGGAGAGGCGGGCGGCGAGGAGTCCCGGTGGCCAAGCCCCTGGCGGTGCGCGACCCCGGCGAGGAGTCCCGGTGCCAAGTCCCTGGCGGTGCGCGACCCCGGCGAGGAGTCCCGGTGGCCAAGTCCCTGGCGGTGCGCGACCCCGGCGAGGAGTCCCGGTGGCCAAGTCCCTGGCGGTGCGCGACCCCGGCGAGGAGTCCCGGTGGCCAAGTCCCTGGCGGTGCGCGACTCCGGAGCTGGGGAGAGCGGCCGCCGCATCGCCTTGAACAGTGAGGCCCAGGGGGGCGGGAGGACGGATCCCAGTCTCCTAGCTGAATAACTGTGTGAACCCATCTTGGACCCCCGCCCCCACAGAAAGCACCACAGGGCTGCAAAATAGGTCGCGGACAAGCAGGCGCCGGTCGCTAATTTGTGACGCGTACGCAAGCACTGCCCCCACAGCCAGCCCAAGAAAACAAAAAGCATCTGTCAAAATGAGGCAGGCAACTTTAGAAATACCGGTAACACAACTCACCAGGCAGCAGATAGAGAACCTGACAGATGAACAGATAAGAAACCTGTCAGAGGCTCAGTTCTGGGCCATTGTTATCAGGTGGCTTACAGAATTCACAAAAGAGCAGGAAAAAGATATGAAAGAAGCGAAAAACTTTCTTAACGAAAGGAACAAAACCGCATACGAGATAGAAGGAAAGGAAATAAAATCCAGAGTTCATTTCAACAAACTGGAATTTGGAGAAGGAACAAGTAGTCAACCAATGCAGAGAGAGGAAATGGCAAGCAACAATGAGAGGATCAGAAACCTCTGGGACAGCTATAAAAGGCCCAACATAAGAATCATTGGTTTGCCAGAGAATGAGGAAGATGAACTAGAACTTGAAAAATTGAGTGAAAATATAATAAAGGAGAACTTCCCAGACTTGGGGAAGGGAATAGACTTGCAGGTCCAGGAAGCAAGGAGAGTTCCCAAGAGACTGGACCCAGGGAGAACCACTCCAAGACACATTATAATCAAAATGTCAAAAATTAAAGATAAAGAGAGAATCTTAAAAGCAGCAAGAGAGAAGAAAAGAATTATGTACAAAGGGGTCCCAATTAGACTATCAGCTGACTTCTCAAGGGAAACCCTACAAGCAAGAAGAGACTGGCAAGAAATATTCAAAGTAATGAAAATCCAAAACCTACAACCACGAATACTCTATCCAGCGAAATTGTCATTCAGAATAGAAGGACAGAGAAAGTGTTTCCAGGACAAAATAAAACTGAAAGAGTTCATTAGATCCAAACCACTGTTATATGAGATGTTAAAGGGACTGGTTTAAAAAAAAACAGAAGCTAGGGAGATGAAACAAAGGCAAACTAAATAGGCAACAAGAGGGGAAGATGAACTGTGGGTACGGGAAGCATATTGGGGGGAGGTCAACAGGGAGGGGGAATGGGGAAAGGGAGGGAGATGATATAGGAATTGGGGATCAAGGTAGGAGGGAATGGAATAGACGGAGAGAGGTTGGGAGGAACTGTATGCACAACTAATGGACATAATCTAAAAGGGGGGGACAACTGGAGGGAGGGGGGCCACCGGGTGGAGGGGAGCAGAGGGAAGGGAAATTGGCACAAATGTAATAATTTAATCAATAAAACACATTAAATCATTTAAAAAAAAAAAAAAAAAAAGAGAAGCTGTGATATTCAAAAACTCATCCTGCGCTGACCTTCCTGTCTTGCCAGTTTGGCTGAAACTAACAGGAAGTAATTGCTTTCAGAGAGCCCACTTGTCTGGTCCATAAAGATTGGTTCACATTGGAAGTAGAAAGGGTAGATAGTGGATATGCAGGTGAGAAATGAAGAAATCTGGTTTAGGATTGTCGTTGTTGATATATATGGTGTATGTGTGCACACACACGTGTATACTAGCACTTATAAGTATATATTTGTATTTTAATAGGTTTTGCCAGATTGCCTTCCACAAGGCTCTAACTTTTCACATTAACCGCGCATATGAATATCCCTTTCTCCTTATCCAATCCCAGAAGTAGGTGTTAGAGTCTTTCTAATTCTTGCTAGTCTAAGGTATGTTCCCAGTAACTCTTGAACTTGAATATCTTCCCATGTTAGATGGCCATGTGGGGAACCATCTGGACTTCCTAACCCACTGGTTTGTTTCCTGGTAGCCCTTTTTAGGATCGTGGTTTTCTTCCTGATATTTGTGTCCAGCTGACCATAGCTGCCTACACCTCTTCTGTCTACTTCTGTGATGGATGTATTCTCCCAGAGGTAATGTTCTTTATTTGTCTTCACACGTGTGCTTTCTGACTATTGGCATTGACCCTCCCTCTGGTGCCCATGAACAAAGCTGAGGAGTTTATTTTCTTTGACGCGAGGACTGGTTTTCTGGTTGGAATTAAGTCTAAAATTATGTTTCCTCCTGATGAGCGTAAGTATGGATGCCCATGGAAGCAGTAGCTCTAAGGCATTACTTACTGGCAGCTACTTCTCTTACTAGTGCCTTAGAGGCCATTGTATGACTTTAAAAGCACTTAAGGTATTACTTACTTGAAATGCACCCTGTAGAAGAGAAGGAAACTGATGCTATGTAGCTACCTGCTGTTGAACTTCCGTGCCTCTATTACCTCACTTATCTTAGCCCCAACCCAAAACCTCGTTGGAGATCGAGGCGTAACAAATACTAACGTGCATACAGATCAGCTGAAGGTCTTGGTAAAGGACAGGTTCTAACTTACTAAGGGAGGGTGGGGGTGTGAGATTTTGCATTTCTAACAAGCCCCTGGGGCTACCGAGGAGATGATGCTAATTGAGTCATCCCCCACTTAAGAGTAGTCAGAGGTAGATAGCAGAGGTGTCAGGAGATTGAGCAATATATAAGCAAACTGGGGTGTCATGTGGCTAGTGAATCACAGTCTGTCTGAGTCCAAAACTTTTATTTTTTTGCTTCCAGAATTGGAAACCTTGTGTTGATGGCGTCGGTTGACTTGTCTTTCCTCAAAAGATTCTGAGATCCTTTAGAGCAGAAGATGTGTTTTGCTCATCACTATGGCTCTGGCCTTGCACAATGCCTGGAACACAAATGTTTACCAAATGTCAAGTGGCAGAGTTGCACAGTTAAGCAAAAATATATGAGAGCTGAGGCAGACCTGCTACCTTCATACTTAACTGTGCATATCAGAGGTAGCAGAAAAGAAGCTCCTAGCACCTGGGCCCAAAGCAGAGAATCCCTGAGCTGCAGCTCTCCCAATGTAGAGTGCCATTTTGCTACAGGCACCAAACTATTTCCCAGCTCAGTAAATTACTGAGCAACTAAGCTCATGAGGTAATATACGACAATCAATCTAAAGCAGAGGCAGAGCTTCCCCTCCTTGGGGTAAGAGAAGGCAAGGCAATGGAAAATGTTGTCTGGAAGAGCGCTGATTGGGTGCCTATCTGCGCTTCCGCGCACCTCTGGGTACTGAGATGTTCTTGTCTTCATGCAGCTCACGGGAAAGCTCCCATAGCAAAGCCAAGAACAGAATAACAAAATAGCAACAACCATTTACTGAGTGGACCAGGTCTTGTGTAAGGACCTGGCACCTCCCATGCATTATCTCATTGTATGTAATCTTCACCACATTTTTTTGGTAGTGGTGGCACCATGAACAGTGAGGCTCAGAGGTGCTAAGTAATGCGGGCCGTCACACAGCCAGTGAGGATCAGAATCGCGATTTGTGTCAAGGTCCATCTGATTGTTTTGTTTTCTTTCAACAAGAATTCATTCAGCGCTTGTGTTAGAGTGGGCAGTTAGTTAGATAGTAACAAGGGAGGAGGGAGCAAATGGAACAAGATATCTGATTAAGCCTGATTAAGTATGAAGAAACAGCTCTACAGTCACTCTGGGGAGTAACCAACCAAAACATTTGGCTAAGCAGGAAGGATGGCTTTTTGGTCACCCCGGGGAGTCCTCCTGACTAAGAGGGGGTGGGAGGAAAGGGCAAGGGAATTCCTTTTACTAAGTGCGTGTGAAGTAGAAGCCAAGATAGCAGCCATAAAAGGAGGGAGGGCATGGCTGGGGAAAAATCTGGGGGAAAGAGTGGATAGGACAAGGGCATGAAACCCCCAAAAATCCAGGAAAGAGATTGGATTAGGGGGAGGACATAAGCACAAGCCCAAGAAAAGCCAGGAAAGCGACTGGCTAGTTTGGAAGAAAGCCTGCTCTTCCCCAGACCCAGTAAAAAAATTTAACAAAGACCTTGGGATAACCGCGTCACTCTGGCTGGCCCGCTCCCTGTCTCTGAGAGTGTCCTATGGTGTTTGGCTTTAATAAAGCTTGCCACTATCACTTAGAACTCCTCCTACATGAGAGTCCCTGAAATTATGTTCTTGGGACACCAAAGAAGAATCTATTTGCTTCAGCAACACAGGCTCTGGGCTTGGTAATGTGCTCAGCACCCAAACCACGTTTCTTCTATTGTACTGCGCGCGGCCGCCTCTTTCTTTTTCTCCCTTGTTTTTTAAATAAAAGTTAAATATTTCAGGATGGTTTGATCTACATTTTCAAATAAAAGACAGAGAGGAAAAGAGAGAGACTGAGACTAACTAGACATCTCATATCCCAACTACGTCTTTCCTGAGGGAAAAAAAAGACAACATATTGTCAAGTTTGTTTATAAAAACAGGTACCTCAGTTGAACCAGCTTAGGTGAATCACATTAAAGTTGCAGCTGCCACAAAATGTTAGACATGGTACCTTCTGTGTGTGTCGTGATGTGTGTGTATGGGTGTGTATATGTTTTAGGAGCTTCTAGAAGCTTTTAAGAAATATTATTTGATGACAATATAGCACTTACTGACTAAATGAATAAACTTCGGCTTCAGACAGCAGTAAAAGAACTGAAGAGTATGCACTGGCGTGGTGCTGTGCTGAAGCCCAGGCTCATTGTTCCTCTGGCTGCTGCCATGTTATCAATTAGCTGCTCCCTCCCATCTCTGTCAATGTAAGTTGCAAAGAGTGGTAAACGGTTAACTTCCAGTGACAGGAAGTTTAAATTATAACCTCGCGCTGGTTGCAAACTTTGCAAGTTGAATTCCAGGAGAACAATCCATGTGTGCGGCTGAGTCCTGCTGGGGTATTGGAAGGCCTGGTGCAGGAAGGCCCACTCAGCCCTCGGGATCCCGTACAGCCTTCCTCTGCTTTGTGAACCGTGGGCCCAGCCACCCAAGGTATGGCCACCCCATATTCTTTTATCCTTCTCCGACATGGTTGGCTAACCACGGCGACAGGGAGGACCTGTGGGAGGAACAAAGCCAACCTGGTGTTTTGTTCTGTCACCGTTTTTACTCAGTGGCAAAAAAGCTTTACAATCAATGTAGTTGGTGACATCAAATCAGTGCAAGCTGACGGCAGCTCAGAGGAGAAGACAAGGCTCCTGACACAGAAAGACACTCAAAATCTCTCCAGGAATCACCCAGCTGAGCCAAGGATCTGCTTTTAAAGTCACTGATACGTTTTTTCTACTTAGTCTTTATTTATGGAACACTGTTAATTAGCTGTGACTATCTCATGTAATTATCTTAATTAGGGTGGGTATTAAGTGCTGATAAAGGCAATTTCAAAAAGCAAAAATGGATTTTGTTAGTTTTAAGCATATTATTTAAACTAAGCAGAGGTGAGTATGGTGAAGTCAAAAATGTTGCCAACCATTTACACTGTTGCTCATGCTGCAGATTGAAATAGTGAGTAAAGGCGATCTTCGTTGTAACTTCCTGTGCGCTCTACATGCATCTGGTCTCAGATGCACTTTCTGAAAGGTGCAACATGTTTTATTAAGTCTATCCTTCAATGTATTCATCAGTAAAATGTTTATTGAGAAACTATGATATTTAACTTGTGGACAATACACAAAAAACACAAGATATTATCACATGCCCCCCCTTCAAGAATTTATAATCTACTTTGAATGTGTAGGGTGTGTATGCAAATCTTTTTTTTCTTTTAACTTTTAAAAATTTGTTTATTTTTTAGAGAGGGGAAAGGAGAAAGAGAAGGAGAGAAATATCACTGTGTGGTTGCCTCTCACTTGTGCCCCCAACTGGGGACCTGACGTGCAACCGAGTCATGTGCCCTGACTGGGAATCGAACCAGTGACACTTGGCTCGCAGGCCGACACTCAATCCACTGAGAAACAACAGCCAGGGCCTGTGTGCAAACCTTAATCAGAGTTACTCAGGAATCTATGAATTGACTCCAACTTTAGCTTTGTCTGTGTTATAATTTGTACCCTTAATTCCCACCAAGACTTGAGAACATGCTCATCAACTGCAGAAAACAATAGAGACTAAAACTCATCATTTCTCTGGGAACACTTGTTTCTAAATGATTTGATTTTTCATTTGCAAATAAAGGCAGAATTAAGCTGCAAAAAGATTCCAACAGGTTGTAGTAATGGGCTAAACTTAACATGATTAAACTTAACCAATTTAAACAGGAGTGTCTTCATTCCAAAAGATCAATGAGATTCCAAGCTTTGTGAGACCAGAGACAGAGTGTGTCTACTTTCATCTGGGGTCAGTGTCTCCAGCGCCCGGCACAGTATTTCTGACATAGTTGTTGTATGAGGGAATTTGCCTGAGTTATGCAGCTAGTGAATGAGAAGTGCTGAGAAGACTTCACAGTTGTTTCTGCAGGTACAGTGAAGGGAGCATTTAACATGGTGGGAATACCCAGGAAACACACAAATGAGGAATACGTGGTTAAAGGAGGGGCTTTCGGTTTCCTCCATGTGTCTTTTCAGTAATGGGCTGACCTATTCTGTTTGAACCCCATTACAGGGAAAGAGAAATCCATTAGAAGGAAAAGGAAAGGGAGGGGAAGAGAAGGAAAGATGAGTACATCTAAGGTAGAAAGGTAAGTCTTCTCTCTCTAAGCTCTTATATCCACCATATGAGTATATATTATGGATATATGTAATACATATATATATACACACAAATATATGTGTGTGTGTATGTGTGTGTGTATATATATACATATAGTATTGCAATGTTAACAATAACCAAAAGGTCTTGAACAATATTTCTCTAAAAGGAAACTTGGTGTCCGGTCAGGAAAGAGGACACAGTCTGGACAAAGGCAGGGGGGAAGGACTGACCCAGCAACATGGACAACTCCAAGTAATTCAGTCTGGCTACAGGCTGGGATGCTCCAGCGGGAGCCTGGAGCTAGGGGAGCAGGCAGGAGATGAGTACAAAGGGTATTCAGCTCAGCTCAGGAATTTGTACTTCATGCTGAAGGAATATTAAATAGAATGGGTAAGGACGAGCTAATAAGGAGTGACCAGAAGAGTGGGAAAATAGGGGAGAAACATTATAGAAGCCAAGGGGGGGTTGACTTTCAAACAGAGGGTTGAAGTTGTGGCCAGGAGTGTCAAATGCCCCACCATGGTCAAACACAGTGAAAACAAGCATGAAGGTCATATTTGGCAGTTAAGAGGTCAGAGGTCTTTGTTCCTTATTTTGGGGATGGGACCGAAATCCTATAAGAAATGCATTTCACATGGTAACCAGGCATAGCTATAATACAAAAATTAAACAAAGTTTTTATGAAACAATTTTTATTGTTACCATGTGCAATGTACTCTGTCATTTTTTCTGTTCTGCTCTATTCTATTTATTTTTAAAATTCTAGTTGAGGTCAACTAAATAGATATCCCAGAGAGGTAATGGCTGGTGACCAATAATTTGAAAATGGCCACATTAGATTGCAATGCAACTATATTGGAATGAAGAATATGGCAACCAGAGTGGGTTCTCCTGCAACCAAGAATAGTAATCCTCTCTGATGTGTGAATCTATTTTTGTATATCTTCTGAGCTAGATTTGGCTTTACAAAACCAAGACAATAACACCTATATGTACATATATAAGTTAAAGTAGAATTCTATTTAGTCTAGTCTCCATTTCAGACTTCCAGAACTTTTCTAGAAATATTTCTTGAAAAACATTCATATTAGTAGTAGTAAGTTGTTTCATAAAACTTCCTATTTTTAAAAACATAGAAACAATATCCAGTCACAAATATGTTATAGTATTGTGGAGGTGGGAAGGAAAAGAGAGTAGAGTGTCTAGACTGAAAGCCTTCACGTCACATAATCAAAATCAAAATCAATTCCCACACTCCAAGGAAGATCATGAGTGACTTCCTTTGTCTTGGAAAGGAATACATTCAGAGAATACTCCCAGACTGACTCACCTAGAATAAGAATCAGCACACATTTAATAAAAATTTTATGATGCATATGTACGTTTTCTATCTTAAAAGTTGAAATGTTTAAAATAAGAGCTACATTTTTTAAATAATTACTTTCCTTCCTGTTAAGAATTTTGCAAGGACAATTAGATATTTTTTATGCTGTTGCACACCCAGGTCATATTTTAAACCTTCTAAGTGCTCCATATAGGAGGAAATGGTTTAAACAAATATCTATTTTTCATTAAGTTTATTTGAGATCAAGTTTTGTCAAAGATACTGGGTCAGTGTATTTTCTTAGTTTTTAATCCTGACAAAATATAATTATCATCATCTGAGTATAGAGCTTGATGGGTATAAACTTTATATAATACCTTTGTACTACTTTCCTTAACACTTTAATAACTATAAAATATGTTTGCTTTGTCATCAGGCCTTCTGAAAGTTCTAGAGTTTTTAGAAAAGTAAGTTTTCAATTTTGCCTGCAGGGAAGTTGTTTCCTAACGTTCCTCAGAATTGAGTGAGACCCTAAAAACCACATCTTGAAATAAATGAGATGAAATGTAAGAGATTAAACACTTAACTGCTACCTAAACACTTCTAGGACAGGATGGGGCAGGCCTGGGCTGAATAGATACTAGACCTCTCTCAACGGCCTTCTACAAATCAGAAAGATCAAGCAATGCTTACTATTGCTTCTGAAAAACATGCCGACCAAGCCCACCCAGCAGAGAGGCTTTGTCCAGTGGTGCCATGAACTTCTGTTCTCATGAGTTAGTCCTATGCTTACACAGTGACAGAGAGGTTTGCTCTTGAACCTGTTGAAGCCAGTTACACTGGTATTACCGTTACAGGGGAATTTCTTCTTCTTTTTTCTTACTGCCTGTTCCATACTGAGGAATTTTTCCCAAGCACTCTCCAAGCCCCTCTCCTATTCTTCATTTTATTCTGCCCCTGGTGAGGTAAGTTATAAATGGTACCGTTGGGAAAGAAACCCGACTTGGATAAGTGGGCTTAGTTCTGCTCACCCAAGACCTTGGTTCCTGTTAAGGAAGGTTAGCCCAAATTCAGTGCTTCTTAAACTGGGTGGTTAACTCTTGGTCTAAGTCCTACATCTACAATTATTTTAGCTAACAAATCTAAAGACCTGTCCTTTGGTGTTGACTTCTATCATTCTAAAGGAATATTGTGACCTCAATATTTGCTCTTTTTTATTTTCAAGTTGTTCAGAACCTGGTTAGGCAAGAGAGGTGTTAATTATTGAGTCACCTTCTGTAGACTTCAATAATTTTAATTATAATATTTAATTTCATATTACTTAAATTGAAGAAATATGGTTAGAATTATTGTTTCAACTCAGCTGAATACTTTGGAAAGACTTGACAAAGGTAAGTCATTTAATAAATACTACCTATTTAAGTGTGAGTATGACAACTGAAAAGAATTGCTAAAAATTATACAAATCTAGGATTCTTTATTCATATTACTTCCCCGGTGTCTTAAAATTCTCCCTTCAGATAAACAAAACTGAAACTGAGACTCGTGTATGATGCTTTTAATGTTGTACTTTTTATAAGACAAATAAAGAATTTCATTCAGCATATCCAAACAGAAGGAAAAAGTCCCTGACCCTTTATCAAAAAAGATAAAATTTGCATATGTATGTTTTAAGTCAAATATGTTTAAAGATTTTTTTTTTACAATTTCTCTATTAAAATCAACTACTTTTAAAAAATATATTTGGCCCTGGCCAGGTAGCTCAGTTGGCTAGAGCATCATCCCAATACACCAAGGTTGCTGGTTTGATCCCAGGTCAGGGCACATACAAGAAGCAACAAATAAATGAAACAATAGATTAATGTCACTCACTCTCTCTCTCTTTCTCTCCTGTCTCTCTCAAATCAATTTTAAAACTTTTCCATTAAAAATATTTTTTGCACCAGAAAACTTCTACTATAGTTATTTTTCAAAAGTTTTCAGACTTTTAGGAGCCCAGAAATTCTTTTTGAAAATCCCATGGAAGCTCCCTTCCTCCCCTAGAGTTCACATACACACAAAGCCACAGCTCACAGGTTCCATGAAACTCATCTTTGATTGAGTTCCATGAAGAACTTCCCATCTCTAGGTGTTACTTGATGGCTAGGCTAACATTTGCCAACATCACAGGATAGCCCTCAGCTAAAATAAATGGGATCTGAGGCCACAGAAGTAGGAATTTGTCATCAACTTTATTCTGATTTCATTTGCCTATATATCTAGAGGACTATTTGAAGGTCAGGCACCATATTTTAAGAGACATATTGAAAACAAATAAAACCTATTTAGAGGAAATGGCTATGATAATGCAGGATTTGGAAATTATGTCACATGAACAATGTCTAGACAGGATTAATCTGAGCAAAAATGACTTAGGAATAAAGACCTATTCTTGATGATGAAGGGGGGCTGACAAGAAGGTGTGGGTTATACTGTGTTGTTCCAGAAGTAGAGTGCAGAACAACGGGAAGAAGCTAGTCCCAGGTAGATGTAGGTTTTGTACAAGAATCCCTTCAGCTAGAAGGAGTGATTAATTAACTAATCAACAAGCATTTATAAAGTGATAACTGTCTCAAGATTTTAAATTTCCTATTTCTTTGATTAAGTATGAGTATATTTTAAATCAATCTCTGATGTTCTACAAAACTAATGCCTATGTTATAAAGATCACTTTTTCACTTGCATGAATAAGTCATATATTAATCTCTACTAAAAATATATTACTTAAGTATTTTAGTCAGGGTTTTTCTTAATATTTTAATTTTCTAGGGAAAATTGGTTAATACCAACAATGATTCTCCTCGCTCCCCTTTTTCTTTTCTCTCACTTTTCTTTCACTGTCCTTCCCTCTTTCCCTGTACTTTATGCCCAAATTCTTCCAGGATAACTATGTAATCCAGACAAGCCACATAATTTACAGGTCCTGATGTAAAATAAAAATGCAGGGCCCCTTGTTAAAAAATGATTAAGAATTTCAAAATGGCAGCCACAGAGCATTAAACCAAACATGGTTCCTTTGCATACACAGGTGGCACACCCAGGAAGCCAGCCCCATACATACCTAGCTGTAATTTATTGAGTGCCTTGTTTTTCTGAGGCACTGGGAGAACCACTTAATGTGAATTATCTCATTTAGTCCTCCCTGCAATGTTATCATCCTAATTCTGTGAACAAAAACATTGAGACTCATTGGGGAGAGGTAATTTTCTAAAGTCACCTGCACAGAGAGTGATGTTGTAGGATTGAAACCCATACTTTATGCTGAAACCCCTCTCTATAGGGAATTAGAGAAAGGGAAAAAGGTGGAGAGGAAATGTGGGCTGTTAAGATAACCCTCCTTGAAGTTTCAGCAAGTATCTGCTCTCTGTATATCAAATCAGAGCACGTGAAGTTCTAGAGAGTCAAAATAAAATAAAGTGAACCACGGCCTTTTAGGCATACACAATAATGTAGAAGAGGAGCTGGCAGGATGGTGTCTTGATCACTCAGAACAAGAACGTGGCCTGGTAAGAATTTTGTTATTGAGGAAAGGTCGAAAGTTCTTTCCATCAATGTATCCCATAATCCAGGCTGCTCTCCAACTTGGCAATAACATACTGTCTTTATGTTGGTCCTCCTTCCTGCCTCCCTCTTTCTGTAAACATTTGGCTAATTATAAGTGTCACTTCTTCTTTTCCACAGAAATAAAAGCAACTTTGGATTTGTGGGTGGTAAGGATCTAGCAAACATCTGTCCACATAAGGGGGCTGGCTGAAATTAAGTTATCTAAAGGCTATAAGCAATGGAGATTCAGTCTCTTTGTCTCATGCCTGACCTGGATCAGTAGTAAGTGAAGATCTTGGATATTTTTTCTGATCTTCAGTCTAAAAGTCACCTTTAAGTAACTTTTTTTTTTATTCTTCACAGTAGAAGAATACAAGTGTTAGTAAGTCTTATGGCTCTACACATGAAATAGTAATTCCTATTGATGTTACCAGTAATAAGAACAATATGTATCATCTTCATCTCTTCATTCTGTACTTAAGAATTGTTTTGTACTTGAGACCATAGAGGATATTACTTCTTGTCTTCCCAAACACCATTGATTTCCCATCCCCATATACATATACACAGTGATACATACATTCCCCTTTCCTAAATCCTTGAAACATTGCTTTGCTCAGATCTGGCACTGAGTCCTGGTGGGTACAAAATTTCTTCCACAGAAATTTGTATGTTCTCTTAAGTAGAGCCCTAAACTAAAGAGACTTAAATTTTGGACTGAGCTTTTTCATTAATTGTTGGCCTGGCTTTGCACAGGACACCTCTCTCTATGGGCCTTAGTTTTTTCATCTGTAAAAAAAAGAGGAGAGGGTCTAGTGATCTTGAGGGTCTCTTCCAACTCTGACATTCTCAGAATCATTCCTTCAAGGTCAGGACCTCTGGGTCTTTCAGAGTGGCAGCCTATGGGATCCCTTAGAAAATTAATCTCAATCAATACAATTATGAGACACGAATGGAGGAGAAGTTTCAGAAAGAATGTACACTTAGCAGAAATCATCGGGACAAAATGTCCCAGACTATGGGCATTTTCATTTATTAGGTTTTCAGGTCCATGTGTACTATCTTCTTTGAACACATTAATTAATTACTTTAATCGTCTCTTTTTTTAAATTTATTTTTTGAGGCATTTCCAGGTAGCAAGTAGGCTTCTAGGCACTGGATTGAATCAGTAAACAATACAAAGTAGAGTTTCTTCCAAGAAGGAACTCACATTCTAGAGAGAGCAGAATAGAAATCCAAGTAGGAGAACCAGAAGGACTAAAGCTTGGAGACGGAGACAGGGTTGGCTGAGGTTTGATGAATAAGGAGAATGTGATGGTTACTATACCAACTTCCCTGGGCCATGGGGTGCCTACATATTTCATCAGATGTTATTCTGGATGTTTCTGTGAGGGTACTTGGGATGAGATTAAAGTTTAAATCAATGGCCTTTGAGTACAACACATTGCCTCTATAATGCAGGTGGGTTTTATCCAATCAGTTAAAGATCTGCGTAGAACAACAGAATGGCCTTTCTTGAGCAAGAGAGAATTCTCCAGCTAACTATTTTCAGACTTTATCTGCAGCATTGGCTTTTTTTGATTCTATAGCAGATGGCCTTTGGACTCAAAATGGAACATCAATTCTCCTGAGTCTCCCGCCTGCCAACCCATCTTGAATATTTAAGACTTGTTAGCCTTCATAATAGGTGTGAGCCAATTTCCTATAATAAATCATTTTGTATGTATACATATCCTATTGCTTCAATTTTCTGCAATACTCTAACACAGAGAGGAACTATAAAAATGAGGTGCAGAGGTAGGCAAGGAGGGTCTGAGCTTTTCAAACATGGTTGAAAATTTGTATCTTAAATGTTTGAATAGGCATCGAAGAATTTTTAGCAGGGAGATGTTGACATCTGGTCCACTTGCCTTACTTAGACTGCTGTATAAAAGATGGACTGAGAGAGGCAAACCTACAAACAGGGAGACCAGAGAGGTCGCTACGGCAAAGTTCCAGACAAGAGATAATACCCTATTAAATGGTTTAAACAAATTGATTGGAATTCATCAGAAGTGGTCAAATCCTGGAACCATGCAGGAATGAGTGCTGGCAAACCTAATTCTTGGATTTTATATTTATTTTCAAATTTAAGAAGCAAAGATTATTCTCTTATGTCATAAAAGTACACAAGCAGAATAAATAAAACAGAATAAATAAAACTTGGGTGTGACTCTGGCCTAGAAGTAATTATAGTCACTGTGAATAGATTAAAAAAACACAAGTAAAGTTTGTGCTTATTATTACCAAGTAGCTCTGAGGGTAGTCAAACAGCCATTGAGTAGTCCAAATGTCTTTGATGATACCTGTGACTCAATTTCCTCATATGTAAAATGAAAATGATAATAACACCTACCACATAAGGTTGACATAAGGATTGCTATACACAGAGGACTTTTAAAAGTGCCAGACATGTGGTGAGCATCATGTAAGTCTTGGTTGCTACTATAATTGCTATTAATACTATCATTATCATTAGTATAACTGGTATAAATCCAAGGCAAATACAACTGAGAGACTCAGAACCCAAATGCTGTGCTATGTTGATCAATAGTCCCGTTCTGGGTGAATTCTGAATGCAGATTAAACAGAGAGGCTCATGGAAATGGAACAAATATATTTCTACTGAGCCTTATTTGTCCCAGAAATAAACAGCTCATCAAAGAGAACCTCCCACATACACACACACACACAAAAAAAAAAAAAAAAAAACAGGGAAGTTTTTAAGTGGTCTAGAGAAACCTTAGTCCTAGACACCTGTTGCAGTTTTTAAAATAATTTCCTTAGAATGATAGTAAAATCCATCGAGAATCTAGGTGCACAGTGCACATACTGGCCTCATTTGATGTAGTTTAGTTCAAGTAATGATGCACCAAGAAATATATTTCCACCCCTGTGTTAGAGACAAGGAACCTAGGCTCAGAGATGTTAAATAACCTGCCCAAGACCTTGTGCTACTAAGTCAAAGATCCACATTTTGGTTTGTTTTGAAATCCATGCTTCATGTGTCGAGTTGGGAAAGAATGGAAATTACATATAAAGGGCACAAGAAACCTTATTCCTCAATTAACAGGAAGGCAAAAGCCTTCTCTGCTGTGTCCCCTCAAATGTGTAAGAATCGGGTATATGAGGTCCAGTCCCTGACTCTGCCCCATTGGCAGAGGCAGCTGTTAAAACCCTTGGGCAGGAGCCCTCTGAGGTCTACTCTCCCTCCCCTCCCTTTCTCTCCCCCCGCTTCCCAAATAACAACCGCAAGGAAAAACGAACCATTGGATCACCCCTCTGCTCCTCACCCACACACTCAGATGCACCTCTCGGCTCACTGTCAGGAGTAGGGGCGTAGTCAGAAGGGAGGAGGGCAGTGATACTTAGTCTCCCATAAATTGCCTAACTCGGTGCTTTGCCTTTTCTTGGTGGTTCCTCAGTGACCTTCCTCTGCAAAGAACTCTTATTTGACATAACAATTATAAAGCATAGCTGAGGCCCTGAAGGAATTAAAGACAGATTTCCCTTTTGTGTCGAAGGAATGTTTGGTTGAATCTGCAGCTAGAGGGGAAAACATCATTATCTTTAACTTCCTTCTGAACACTGGAAGATGATGATTTTAAGAAGACACAAAATCCTTTGACTAGTTACAATACTTGATGTCTTGGGGCATGCCTCTAGAAACATGGCAGAAACATGTGGTGAACTCGCATCCTCTGAAGCAGGTCACTGGGCAGTCGCACCGGGGCTCTGGGTACACCAATTCAGTCTTCACTTCCCCAGGCATATTTGGAAAATACTATACAGCCTCTCACATCCCCTATGTTATTGCTCATCTATTAAATAAAACCAGAAACAAATTGTTTCAGGGATACCTCCTCCTTGTTCCTCATCTTCCCTAGGTCCTCCTACTCAAGCTGTGACTCGCAGATCAGAAGCCTGGGCACCACCAAAGAGTTGGTGATAAATGCAGAGTCTCGGGCTCTACCCCAAATCTACTGACTCAGAACCTTCATTTGGATAAGAACCCTAGAAGGTTCATATATATACACACATTAAGGTTTTGAAAGCATTGCCTTGGACCATAAAGGATTCAACTGGGGTCTTTTAAGGTCAGCAATAGGGTGGAGTAAGATGCCAAAAAAATTTTGTCAACTGTAGCGTGTAAGGGGTGGAGAGAAAAACCAACATTTATCCCTCCTCCACTCAAGAACGTGGGGGACTAAAATTATTGGTCCATCATTTATGAGTAATTTTCTCTGTTAACTACTACTGAAAACAGTGGGCAGGTGAACAGAATACGAATGCTGTATGTATTGGTCCTCTAAAGGCAATTTGAAACATTGATACCAGGGATGCAATTTACCCAATAGAACTTAAAATCATCACCTTCCCTCTTCCCCAGGAAACCAGCAGGATGGTTTTATTTGGTAGCATTAACACTTTTACCCTCCATTCTTATATGTTTTCTGAAATATTTGTTGTGTAATATACATATTACATAACAAAATGAGTCTCACAAAGAAAGGAAATAAGGCAGGTTTCCATAGTTGTCCAAGACTGGTGTATGTTTTATAATTAGATGGGTAGAGTGAAGAAGGGGGTATATACTATAGGACAGATGCTGGAAGGAAGGGCACAGGTAGAGTCATGGCTCTTTTCACAGACCTAAGCAGATAATATTAATACACGCAAGCACCATGTAGTCTATAAAACACTTGCATGCACTTTATCTTATTTTACTCATACAGAAATTGCAGGGCAGATATTTCTATTGATTGTACCATTTAACCAATGGTGAAAATATTCATAAGACTGGGTGAGGAGAGTCAACTTACCTAAGTTGACAAAATTAGTCATCACTGAAGTCTGTTCGCATAATCAGGGAGATGAGCAAAGTAAGAGTATTTTCTACTATACAGAAAAAAAAAAAGAGGAAGGGATTGAGGGTGAGGAGTGTAGAAGAGAGAATAAAGGAAGGGCGGGGAAGAAGGTGAAAAAAAAAAGGAAAGATAGAAGGAAAACTGCTCATTCTTAACTGCAATTTTTCAACATTTTTACGACATTTTATCTCCTTAGCCTTTTAAATTTACCTTTTGTTATTTGGTCCCACTTCTTATTATTGTTTACTTGATACATAAAGATGTCCTTAGTAACCCTAATTACTAATTACATAAAAGAGGGAAATAAAATTTCAAATATTTTAAGTGTATACATTTTAGCAAAACTTACGATGCACACAGAATCAAAGTGTGTTTTCAAAATCTCATTTCTGCTACAGCTTATAATTTTAGCCACTGTCAGGCTGTTTATTCCAAAATGTTGATTGCATTTTATCTTAACTGATTTTAAGGTCAAAGTCATCACAGTGGTAATTCTGAGTCTGGCCTGAGGAGGATGACAAAAAAGCACAGAAGGAGGCATTTACATGTCACATTAGGTGTTGAGTTGTTACGTTGTTAGTGTTCTTACAGCTTCCATTGACAAGAACTATTGGAATCCTGAAACTATAGGGTTAATACTGGAGAAGATGTAAGAGGTGAACTCTGTCAATCATGACATTTCAGGATGAAGAAATAGTGTTTCATAGAGGGGGCACGGATTTGTCTTATTTTCCAAAACTACTTAATTAGTACAGGAGCTCAGATGTTCAGATGACACAATAAGAAAAATAATATATTAACAAGATTTTAAAAAGCCCTTTTATTGTTGAAACATTAGCATAATCACTCTGGCCTCTCATTGTCAAACCAATCAGATGCTTTTTGTTGTTGTTTTACCTACGTGGTCAAAATAAATCATTTTCCCATCACCGTGCTTTATTTTTTCCCCTCAAGAGATAATAACAATTGTGCCTCATTGGCTCGCACATCTTTTGCTTCTTCTCAATTATTTTAATTCCATAAAGAATAGAGAAAGACTTACCTCCAAGACACTCTCGCATTCTACTCTTCCTATTTCTGAACAGAGTATGATAATATTTTTTTGGCCTCGACACCTGCCGCAAAAGCTTGACATTGTATTCATCACTGTAAGTAAATCCTTTATTAATTCTTTACAGTCTTCTAAACAGTAGAATTGTCCTCTTACAGAAAAAAAAACCCTGCAATTCCTCAATGTTATAACACTTGCTCAAAGCAACACAGTTAGAATATGGTGGAGCCCTGACTGAAACCCAAACCTGTCTTCTTGGACACCCAATGGCTTTCTTCTGCTGTAGGTAAATACAAAAAAGTGCATTGGGATGAAGTGAATGATGGAAGAATCAAACAAGAGAAAGAATATGCATCCTTATCCCAAAATCTGGATGTTGCGCCATTTCTAGCAAAGCAATCAAGGAAAAAAAAAAAATCTCTCTCTCCCTGTTCGAGATCTCAATTGTTTGCTAGAATCAGGAGGGAGGGGACAAAGCTGGCAGAGGGATCACTGTGACAGACACTGACAGAGACGAGAGGAATATTGCTTTGTTAACTCCTGCTGCATCGGAGGGCCCCCATCTCTTACACGGTGCCACCAGGGCAAGTGGCCTGCTGCCAAGCTGCTGCACGTCGGTTTTTTAATGTAACCTTCTCTCTGGCCTCACCATCGGGATGGCAGCACAAACAAGGACACCAGGACAGGCCCACTGTGAGTACGATGACCGATGACCGGGAGAAATACAGAGGGTGAAGTTGAAAAGGCAACAACAGCAGCAGGGCCGCGGGGAAGGCTTATCTCAGGATGCCGTGAGGGTGTTTATAAATAATCGAGAGAAAGAAACAGGTTAAACGGAAAATAAGTGTCGCATACAAAATGAGCAGGGGTACTCTACCAGGAAAACGTGTGACTACAGTAGGAATCCTTGGAACGGAACCCGAGAACTCAGCTATCATAATAAGTGGCACCCGTGACCACAATGTGCCAATTAAAGAGTTTGTCTCTGCCTCATCCTTAACTTGGCAGACAGCTCTGTTGGAAGTCCTCGTCCTGGGGTGGAAGGAAGTTGTTTCTTAGCTGCACCACCCAGAGTTTACTCTTTGCTTGACACAAAAGGTAAGTATGTCATTGTGTTGACTGGAAGGCAAATGAAAGATGCCGATTGGAATGAAACATCTGAGTCCCAGAGTAATTAGTGCTTGAAATATTCTGATTTACTGTCCATACTTTGTGTATCAGAAGAGGCTCAGGGACCTGTGGGCCTTGCATAGGCAGAGTTACCCAGGATTGAGGAGGAGGAAGTCTAGATACTCAATGAAGTTGACTTTTTACCAAGATCAGATTTCTAGAAACTGCCTTGTCTGAGAACTAGATGATTTCCGTCAAGAGGTAAGATATCATCGATGTTCTGAGTACCAAATTCTGGAGCCACTTGATATGATATAACCTTACAAAGTTCAAGAATCACATTTAAACATTTGTTTCTGCAAAGTGTTCTTTTTTTTTTAAATCAATTTGGGGATTAGCTATGAAACACATAAACAGCTACCAGCTCGCTGGAAAATGTTGGCAGATTTTGTGGGACTGTTCTACTTTTTAAAAAACTCAAAGGGCCCTGACCTGTGTGGCTTGGTTGGTTGGAGCACCATCCCATAACCAATCCATTCCCAATCAGGACACATACCTAGGCTGTGGGTTAGACCCCAGGGTTAGACCCTGGTCCCGGTGCCTATGGAAGGCAACCGATCGATGTTTCTCTCTCTCCCGTCCTCTGTCTCTAAAAAAAAAAACAAAGAAAAATGCCCTCAGGTGAGGATCAAATTTTAAAAACTCAAAGAACTCTCCAGAACTCAGAGGTCTTTCCTCTGTACTGTAGATAATGATACTTCTCTTATGAAAAGTAAAATTTAATCATTTCTGCCATACCTTCCACGTGCGGCTGCTGTAGTGAATGCTGGCAGACAGTAAGTTGAAAGGGTCTTTAGCCCAGTCCACTATTTATAATATTGGACTGAATCACAAGTTCTCAGGCAAGTTTATTCCTGCCCTTAAGTAAAGGTCTGGTTTGGGATATTTTTCCCTCCCCCTGCCATAGAATAAGCCATTTTCTGAAGGGACCTTGGTTTCATTTTCTGGGAAATACAATTGTGAAATTAAGGGCTGGGTGGTATATATGTTCATTGTTACCAGGGTGATTTTGCTCTCAGGGGTCTCAGCTAACAGAGTTCGGTAATATATGCATGTATATACACACTTATCCATAATTGCTCCTATATCTGTCCATCTATGTACATGTTCAGTTAATCATGAGTCCAGGCCGATGTCCCAGACTCTCACCCAGAGCCACATGGTTTTTTCTGACCTTTCCTTCTTGCTTATCTGTGACCTCCCTCTTCAACAGTGAGAAACCTAGCTCCCACCATCCATCACCCATTTACTTATGTGTTCAACCCCAGTGTACATACAAAGTGTTTTTAGAATTATTAATCTATACTACCAGAAGGAAGAAACTACCAGCTAAAAACCAATGTTATTTTTACCATTCCCAGTCAAAACATTGTCTTCCAGAGTTATTTAGGTCAATTCCTTTACCCTCCACCTTCTTCTTTAAAGTTATGTCCTACATATGTAACGCAATAAGATCCATATGTTAGAGTTTGCACATCACTCTGGTTGTTGGTGGTGGTTATTTTTTTTTAACTTGCATACATTAAAGTTCACTCTTTGTGATATGTAGTACTATTGCTTTGAGACAATTCTTACAAAACAAAACCAAAAAAACAAAAAACAGATCCAAGCTCCTAAAATGAGCCAGTGCAGAGGATGAAGGGGAGAACCTGCCCCAACTGCCCAATCCTACCGCACCATGCTCCTGCCTTCTTCCTCATCCTCTGAAAAACCGGACCCAGGAACTCCCTGCCTGAATGAGATAAACTCACTTCCAGGTCCCCCTGAGGCTGAGGGGAAGCCAGGGGGAGGCTGTGGGGGGAGGGAATAGGGAGAGGCAATCAGAGAACAAACAGTGGGCTAGGATTAGGGGCCTCCACTCATCGTCTTGCTCGGAGCCACAAATATATGAAGAGTAGGTCATGTGCTATTGTTCGAGTTATCTCACGTAATCCTGTGAGATGTCGCACTATACCAAGAAGAAGTAGCACAGAAGTAGCTAGACTATCTAAGGGGACGCAGCATGTAAATACTGGAAGATACTGTCCTTTCGGGGCTGCCCATGTTTCAGGCTTCCATTCACATTGCTGTCAGGTGAGTGGGCATCCTGAAGGTGGGGACTGCACAACCAGGCTGGCTGCACCAGGTAACCATGGCTATGAAAAGAAACAATTGCTCCCTTCACAACATCCAACCTGTTCAGTGTGCTTAGCCTCATTTCTCACCTGCGGCTCTGACCCCTTTCTCCTTTTGGATTATTTTCAGCCAGCAGCGTGGGCTCTTGAATTTACAGCATCTGTGGTCCTCAGCTCTGCTGTGCACATGCGTGTACTTGAGAATCCATGTGTCTTTCAATCATGAGGTTTAAAATGGGTAAGCTCATTCTTAGCAAATGGCAGGTATGCCTCTCCAGGTGGGAGGGCATGGCACTTCTGCCGCATGCCGCCTCCTCCCCCCCAGGCACCCCCGCAAAGGAGTATTTTAATAGAAGGTTAATGGAGGGCATGCAGAACAAAAAGAAAACCCTGTCATCATTATTCCATGTTTTACTGTAATAGAGGTCAGCTCGCCCAGATTCTTTCTAGTATCCATCCTTAAAATGAATTATTTAGCCTATGAAAACAAAGCTACTTTATTTACGATGACAGAGAAGCTGTAAATGTGCTCCTGATCTGTGCATTGACTAATTAGATTAATTAAGCCTGCATGCATTTCAGAACAGGCAGGAAGGTGGCAAATAACGTTTGAGATGATTTATATGATGTATTCCATCAAGCTTACCGTTGATAAATAAATCGCATTCATTCCATTAAGATATCGAAGTGGAAAAAGAAAACTACATGCTTGACTCTGGGCTGTTACCGAAAGAGCGACGGTTGAGGTGCCCGCACAGACATTGTTTATCCTGCTCAAGACAGTGACGGGGTAAAAACGGCAAGGCAAACCGCAAACGCAGGTTAGCCTCATCAGTTCCTTTTATTAGGCGGACGTAATTATTTGCTATGGCAGTGGAATTGAATTTTAGGAACAGAGATGAAAGTTTGAATTTTAATTAAGCTATTGCTCCTTGCTGCCTACGTTTGCTAGAAGCTCCCATACCATGATTCTTTACTGATCGGCCGATTTTCAATGGGTCTCTTGGAAAATGAATAGGAAATTGGCTGAATGCAAGATCTTTTCTTCTGAGCTCTTGAACTTGCCTGAGCATCACTGGGAATACTTGTGTGAGTGCAGGTCCCTGAATCCTGCTCCCAGTAGGTATGGAAGAAGCCCAGTGATCCATATTTTGTAAATCAAACCCCTTGGGTATATCAATATTACCCTATACTAAGCTCACAAACCAAGAACTAAATCCTGTGATTTAACCTTTGGTTTTTTAGGATTCTCAAGTTCATTGAGTATATTGGGCCCATTTCTTCTCTTAGAGTTGTCACTGCTTCTCAGTGCTTGACCAAAGTGCCACTTGTATCAGAAGTTCCCATAGGACATGTAAATAGTCAGATGACCTGGGCTTCAATCGAAACCTACTGAATTCAAATTTATAATGGTTATGCAGGAGACTCTTTTTAGTAAACTAGCCAGATGATTCTAATGCATAGTAAAATTTAAAAATAACTGCCTTGGGGCAAGAAATATTTGATGTAAGGGTAGCAAAAAAAGAAAGAAAAAATGACAGTCTCCTTTCTGTAAAGTTTTGCTTCAAAGACAAAGATGTATGTTTTGCCTCTCTTAGGTCAGAAACCTCTTTAAGAATAACTTTAAGACAGAAGATAATGTTGGAACGTTCTGCTCCCCAGGACTATCTGTTGGTCTTCCAATGCTTTTAGGTTTATGCCCAAAGGGCTCTACAAAATTGCTACCATCTTGTTAAGGACTACCTGCTCCCGAGTTGCCTCTAGGTCGTTGGGAAGGAAGTGGTTAAATAGGAATTCCCCTGAGTTACTGCTTCTGAGATATAATAGTTTGTCTGACAATGACTAATGGCAGACACTAATATGTGAGACAGACCCCAATCAAAACTGACATGCCCCCCCTCAACCTAGGAAGAGATGATAACCTCCCCATTACAGCAGAATCACAGTCAACACAGCAAACGTCTTCAAATAGAATGACAGAGCAGTACAGCCATCAGGGGGCCCAGCACAGGGACAGCCACATATTTTAGACTTTATTAGCCAAAGTAAAACCTCTGCCAAGGGCATATGATCATGTTTTTATCAAGCTTTGGGCAAGCAAGAGAACAGAGATAGAGAGTAATCTGAAAATCATAATAGAATTCTATTTATAAGAGGATACCATTTCATCCCAGACTGTAACAGGGTGGGTCAGGCCAGATTGCTGAGGAGTGGGTGAGAGACCCCAGAAGTGGCGCCAGAGCTAGCACCTTCCCCCACAAAGGGAGGGGATGTTGCAGGAAGCACAAGAGTCCTCCTGGATTGAAATCACAACACAAACCTGGTGACAGCCTTCCCACACGCTGGGGCTACTGCAAATAAAGGCAACATGGCTGCACAAACCACTGTGCATTGCCCCAGCAGCTCATGACACAACATGCAAAGAGCTTGCGTGAGCTGTGGGGGCCAGACGCCATACCTCGGGTGAGACGCTTGTGTGCCCATGTGCAGCTGGAAACTTCTGCCCCTTTCTGCAAAATGGCAGCCAGAAGAGAGGCAAAGACTCTGTGACAAATATGGCAGACATACATTCACATCGGGTGAAAAGCCTGACCCTCTGCTGCACGTGGTTTTCTGGTCCAAGACTTGAAAACAAAATGTGTGCAGAAACACTCACTCTCTTTTTCATCCCTCACCCCCAGTCAGGCTGGGGTGCAGAATATTCACGGGACCCTGAGAGCAGCACAAAGATGCATGGGCCAGGGAAGTTACTCGGCCCCAAGGGCATGAGCAGCCTTACAGGCTGGGGCCCAGTGGACTAGCTGGGCCCAGCTAGAGTCATCTGACAGTGTGACCTGGCCCCTGGAGAGAGAGGAAGCTGCGTGAGACAATGGCAACTCTGGGACCTACAAGTGCACACTCCAGAGAGAGAGAGCCTGAAAGCTGGAACCTTGGGCCTGGGCTCTACAAATGACGGGGAACTCCTGGGCATGCGTTTGGCTTTCAGTCTTTCCAGGAACATGGGGATTTCTATGTTTTACGAAGGACAATGACTCGGAGCAGGGGAGACCTCAGATGCCCCACATTGGAAGCCCTGTTAATAAAAACCTATTTCCTTCCTCACCTATTTCTATGTTATGCTTATGTGTGGTAGCAGGAAGCCAGACCCCACACTGCTCAGTTACAAGGCTGCATCAGCTGGGTGCAAAAGCAGAACTTTAGAAACTGGGAGGAGAGAATTTTGTTCAAGATCTGTACATGCTGGCTAAAATGCTCACCTGTTCCCCATCAAGAGGAGCTAGAAATTGATTTCAGAACACTTGTATATCCTTTACAATTTTTACAGTGATTTCTTTTGTGCATAAGTGTGTGGTATTTCCTCTTTCCATACTGTAGATTCAGTTCATTCTCAATAACTCCTTCAGTTATCTTCAATCTCCCAAAGAAAGAAACTTCCATGTATTGATGCATATTGGGAACCTTGGATAGATAAATCTTTGATGGATTTGGAGAAGATTCTAGCTCCTAGAGTGGACAAAACCTTGTAAACAGTGTTCTTCTGGAACATTTTTATAAATGAGGGAGCATAGTTAAAGGAATAAAATCACCCATAAAAAATTTGTCTTAACACACTTAAAATGCCTAAATTCATAAAGCATTTTATTAAGATGTCTTTTATTAAGCCATAAATTCAAGATTAAACACAGTTAAGCATCTTTCCTTTACAAAGAAGTTTCTGTTGAAAATCAGTTCTTGAGTGGTTTGCCCTTCTATAGCCTTGTCATAGCAGTGCCTCTACTGCGGATCTGCCCAGCAGCAGAAAGGCAAACTGAATCAGTAACAAGCCCAGTTAAGGTTCGTTACGGCACGGTTCTACCCCAGTGGATGGAGGAGGCAATCTACAGGCAACAGAGGACTTTTAACAGGGCCCATAGAACTCTGCCAGCCAAGGCAAGGTTGATACCTGGTGTGGAGGGTATGATGCAGGAAAGCTATTTTCACTTTCTTGGTGCATTTATTAGAATCTGGAGGTTAGAAGAAAGCTTCAGGACTCTGGCATGTCCAAAATGGGTATCTGAGAGCAGTTAGTGGGAAAACAGCTTCAAAGAGGGGCTCGGAACAATGAAGGTAACTGTAATCTATATCTACATTTGTTTTAACTTGAATGCTAGATGTGGGGTAGGTCAGTAAAATTATTTTAAAATAATGTTCCTGTTTCTCTTGAGGGGTAGACTTGAATTCAACTTTGACAACAAATTGCCCCTCTGTTTTAGAAAAACCATCTTAATGAGCCCCTATGATTAATTCAAGCTAAGGCTTGAAACAAAGTCGCCTGCATATATCAAAATGGAGGCAGGGGCAGGGGCCGAGGATAAAACAATCCCAGAGTAGTTCCCATGAAAGGTTTGGGGTTTTGCATTCTAGTCACACAAGGGCTGGTTCAACTTATTTTTTTATTCTTCTTCTTTTCTATTTTCTTTCAATATCAGAGTATCCTTGTTTGGATAAAAGTGTTAGAACTCAGGAAGTCAAAGCAAAGTCTGCACTTGGCCTAAGAATAATAATCTATGTTATTTCATTAACTATGCAAGCATACCATACACTCTTAGCAATTCTTCTGTAAATTTAAGAGTGTTCAAAAAAAGAGTTGACTTGATTGTTTTACAAAAGGAGCCATGCTTTCTGGAGAAGTGGCCATGTCTGGGACACTTGGGTTACAAAGCTTCGCTGATTTCTCCATTTCTCTTAGCTCCACTTATGTTTACCTTCACATGTTTGGAGACAGTAACAGTGGGATAAAGAATGACTATTGTTTTGCCCTGCAGGGATGCAGCCCGGGGAGAAGAATGTGGTGGAGCAGCGCGCTGCGTGCCAGACAGCGGCACATAATTTATAACAATTTCCTCGTTTATTTTTAAAGCAACAGACTTGCCTAGGAAAGACCCACAAATGGTATAGTTTCTCTCCCCTATTAATTCTGTGAAGAAATAAGCCATGCCTTCTCATTCTTTTTTGCAACACATCATACCATGTATTCAATAAATAACCATGGTTCAAATGAACATTGTAAATAGAGGCATTGATATACACAGGGCAGTCTACACATCTAATATAAGACAACATAAAACAGACAATTTAGGTTCTCCTCCATTCAAGGTAACAAATGTTTGTTACAGCCTCTAAAAATTAACTGTTATTAATATTACTAAGGCAATTAAATCCACATCATGAATTCATCATACTGAAAGACCTTTTCTACCCAGAAAAAAAATAAAAGGTTTTCAATTCAAGAAGTAAAATCCATATTTTGAAAGATTAATTTCCATCTTTTTGACATCCTTGTCACTCAAAGCCAGAAAACTTGATTTAGGGGTTTGAAACACTGTCACTTAGAACAAATTTCAAGCTGTGGATATCTATGCAAAATTTCAGTGGCAACTTTTCCTGGCCTTCGAAACAGAATTTGCAGCAGAGACTCTGGCAGGTTCCAAATGTAGAAGATGGAATATTGATGTAATGTCAAAGGAGCCCCATAATTAAAGGTGTTTCTTTATAGCCTATCCCTTTATCCATTTATTAATTCAACAAATATTTATTGAGCATTGCCTACATGCCAGATACTGCATTAGCAAGGCTTTGCTGCTTCCTGAGTCAGATAATATTGCCTGAATGAATGAATAAGCAAGTGAATAAATAAGTGAGTGAATAATGAGATGCCTTCCGCAACCACATTACTGCACTGTTCCAGAACCCACGGAGGGCAGTGTATGTAAAGAGAAAAATTGAAAAAAGTACAAAAAACCTATTCACTGAGGCTTCTTTGCCCTCCTTATTCTCCGCTCCTTTCAGATTTCAACCCAGAAAGGGAGCCAGACTATTTCCAGCCGACCCCATGTCTTTCTGTCTTCTCCTGGAGTCTCCTCCTTCAAGCATCAAAAGGGCTTTTCCTTTTCCTCTGCTGGGAACTGTTTTTATGTCATCTGAATCTTTTCTGGAATATGAGACTCAAGTTTCATGACCTGGTGTGTGTTTTTTTATTATTGTTGTTGCTTTTGTTTCATAGTTTAAATTTATACCATGAAGAATATAGATCATACAAAAACTAAACAAAAGAGTATAATAAACCTGTGTGTACCTATCAATTATCTCCGCAAAACTATAAATGCAGGCCCAATGCCACCCCATCTACATCCTCACCCACGACCCCATCCTAATACTATTTGGAAGAAATTTTCCAATATCGTGTATCTTCTGTTTTTTCCCTGGACTTAATTATAGAAAAACAACATTGAAAAACTTCAAATTTCTGAGGGGGTAGAGTTAAGAAAGTAGTTCAAATAAGTTATTAATTTAAAAGAAACGGGTGAATGCAGCCCTAAGAATGGCAAGGTCTGGGGACCAGAAGAAGTCTGAATACTTTGTCTTTCTCTTTTACTCTTTCTACCACCTACCGCTGTATTTCTCTCTTTATTGGCTTAGCCCATCTTCAAACATATTAACTTGCCCCATACACAGGGCACTATGACTGAAGGAGCCATCTCTGAACTGACATCCTAATAAGTCCATGCCCTTTGAGGAAAATGATAGTTATTCCCACCAACTTCAGTCTGAAAATCCTAAGGGTTGTTCTGATTGGTGTAGCTTGAGTCATGTGTCTTTCTCTGGACCAATCACTGCGACCAGAGGAAAGAGATACTCTGATGCAACCTTAACCACATCCATCCCTCCTCCCCTGGAATTAACTGGGTGGAGCACAGAAGAAAGAGAACACAAAGACCACAGCTATTATATGAAGAAAAGGGGCCTGACATTAAGTGAAATTCTGGTATATAAGAAGTATCATCATTTATATAAATCAAAACTTTCTGAAAAGGTAAATATGATTGTTTGTATTTTTGAATAAAGATGGAAAACTCAGAAAAGTTCATTTGCCCAGCCTTGGGTTTTGGGGGTACCCCCTATTTCCATCCTCACTCATGCAGTTCCTGAGGTATATGTTTGAAGTACCTGATGAGCATACATTGAGTAAAGAGGACATTTCAAGAGAGATGACAAGTAATTTTGATTACCATAAAGCTTAAACACATAAGACAGTATAAAGACATGCAACTTTAAGCAATTTTCTTAACTTCTCTGTGCCTCAGTTTCCTTGTATATAAAGTCATGATGATAATATCAAGGTTGACTGCAAGAAATGATAAAAAATATATGTGAAGTGCCTCATGCAGTGACCAGCTTGTGGTCTAAAATAAGTAAACGGTTACAATAATTATTAGTGTTATTAGTCCAGTGCAGTGCCCCAGGTGAATACAAAGAAATGATTATGAAAAGCAAGAAGAAACCCAGGGTCACCAGCTGGGATTGTGAAATGAAAACACCTTGCCTTTATTATTTCTAGAAAGGTAAGATCCAAAAAACACAAAGCTGTTGGTTACCTCCCATATCAATTTAGTGCTCTTTCCTCCAAATCCAGAAACTTACTGGAAGCTAAACTGAGAAGGATAATGAGGTTACTAAAAAAGAAAACAAAAAAAAATTAAAAGTGCAAAAAAACTCACTGACCTAGAAAGTAAAATGTGTTTGAGTAATTTCATCAAATTAGAGTGTACATCATTCCTATTTCTGGTCCGTGCTTGAAAGGGAAGCTGATAAGATTGCCTTAAAGAGGAAAATTGTCCCAAGAAATGGTTCTAGTCTTCTAAATCTAACATCTAATGATGTGACCACAGTGTCCTTATTTGCTGAAGACCAAGCATCTTGCTACTGCTGCTACAGCTGGAAAAGATTGGCCATAAAAGTGGAAAGAAAATTCTGGATAAATACCACCCTAGGGATATATTCAGTACTCTAAATTAAATGGTCTCAGCCTCAATTTGCAACTTGCCAAACATCTTTCTTGTTTTGAAGGATGTAACTCACTCTAGAAGGAGATTTTGTAAGAATGCATCACAGAAATGTAAGCCAATGGAACACAGAAGTTTCATATAGCCGCACTGTGAAGATAATTGAAGCAGAAAGTGTCTGGTTATAGAAAGATCCACACAGTCTGGAGAGGTAGGCAAGACCCCTTTCCTCACTGCAAATCTCCATGCTGTCCCCATGCGGACGAGTTTGTATCGCCTCTGATCTCAGCCAGATCAAGTTCCATAAATTTACTCAGCCACCTGAAACACGCGCGCACACACACACACACACACACACACACACACACACATAGAAAATTTGATACAGGCAGTCAGGTAAGGCAGGATGTGCGGTATTTCTTGTCTTAGACTACCTTCCCCTCTTCTTGTTACCTAGTGAAAGCAACGGTAAGAACAGGGGATCTGCAATGACAGGCCCTGACATGCAAACCCACAGAGGCACCCTTTTAGCAAAGAGGCATCTTCTGTTTTTACAATGTTGAAACTGCCCAGAAGACTTCATTAGAACAAATCCATAAGCACTTGGGAGTGAGAATTATACATCATTCAGAATTTTATCCCCAGCCCTATTGCTCTGCCTAGAACAAGAAATACTCAGTGGGGACTTGAATAAAAGACATACAGAAGGATAAAAAAGTAAAATTATAAACAGCCCCCAGAACTGAGGCGTTTTCAGCACTTATCAGTAAGACCTGCCAAAATCTGAAATAAATCTCTATTTCCTACACCAGAGAGACAGGCTAATGTTGGGAATTGGAGGAAGCCCGATAACCAAAGGCAGTAACTCTCTTTTAGCACCTAACACCGTGGGTTTGTGCTGGGACTTTAGAAGAACTAGGATTCTTGTACTTATTTATGCTTTTAATGTGTTTTGCTTACTAATTCCATCATCTCTTTAAAACCCTGAGGTGCTGTTCAGACTGGGAGAATTACTAAGGTCTGTCTGAGTCTGTGATTCTAAAGGAAACGTGTCCCTGTAAGGCTCAGTAGGGTTGAACTGTATGTCTGGATTCCATGCACGCTTTTAGGGCTTCTCTCGGCACAAGGAACTTCAGCACAATGTACTCATCTCCCTTGTGGGAGGAAGAGCCTGGGCTCGCCTTGCGGTCTCTGCATATTTCCACCTGATCCCTCACACCTCTGGTTATTTTCAGTTTTTTCTCTCTTGTTCCAGCCAGGCTCCGAATCTCCAACCTGAACCCTAGCAGAGACTTGGCTGTGCCCACCCTGGGTGGCTAGATGATTTCTCTTGCCTCAGATTTTCCTTGACCTTGGCAGCAGCCACTCTGTGCTATTGCTGAACCCACGATAGCCCTGGAAACTGCAAGGCCTACATTTCCGATCTCTGTTGTCTTGCGGCCTCCTGAGTGGTCAAGGGCTAACCATGACTAAATGATATCAGACTTAGGTACAAATTGATAACGCCAAACATGCACTTTTACACTCCCATTATGCAATAACAGCATTATTAACAATCACTTTAAAAGTTTATTATGGAAAATTCAAATATATATAAAAGTAAAATGGGATACTAAACTCCTATGCACCCATCAGACGCATTCACAATTACTTTTTAAAGTTTATGACTATAAAAATAGCTGCATAACGATCAAATCATTTCAATACTGAACATTTACGTTTTGACTAAAGCCATATTTTCAACTTGGCAATGTTGGGAACCCTGCCTTTCAAGATCACATACTGCCTTGTTCAGTTATAATGAACCATTCCCCCAAGCAGACTTAGTCTAAACTGCTGAAGCATATCTACCCAAGATATTATGAGTTTGCTCCCTTTCTTAAAAAATGAAGGTGATTTAAAAGGTCATAAAAATGTTCATTACATTCATTAGGTCAGTCCAATGCAGTTATCCTTTTTGTCTCAAAGAGTAATTTGGCAGGAGAGCATATTTATTACCTCTGATCTCAACCATGAAAAGCCTAGGGAGGTAACACAAACCATGCCAGCCTCCTGTAATAATTAATTGCATGGCCCATCCATGAGTTAAAGCATTTTTTGAAGCAGTTTCTATTTCTAGCCTGCACCAGTTCTGAAGGAGCGTGGTCAAGGCCACAGAGATAACAGGGCAGAATCAGGAGGTGGTAGAACAGATAATAAAGCACACACATGCATTTTATCCCATTAGACACAGCTCGGGTTCACCAGAATTCAAAGCTAAGCAGTGGGATTAGCAGTTCAGCAGGCACAACTTTCTCTGTTACTAACGAGCTCATCACTTAAACCAATAAATCCCCACACAGTCAAAGGTGAGTGCATTTTTAAACTCAAGTCACTGTAAGATAGTAACCCACGGCACAATCTAGACTGGCGGAGAAAAGGTATGCTTATATAACAGTTCTTCCCATTCTTAGCACCCAGGCACGTTAGTCTGGACATTCATCTTAAGTTAAAAATGAATATTATGTGTGTATGTGTATATATACATATAAATTGGATGTACTTTTGCAGTTGTGTTGCCTCTTGAGGTTAAAATATAATTCTTAAGAGGATGAATTTTCATCTTCAAACACGCAAATAAAACCTTTACCCCTGCCACAGAGGCTGATCTGAGTCCCTTTCCCAGCCCCCTCCTTTTCCTAGTGTAGCATAGACTCACTCATCTTTAGTAAGCTGCATCAAAATAATTGTAAGTCATCATCAACTTTAGTCTTGAGTCATGTGAGCTTCAATACGATATGAAAGCATCCCTTGAATCAAATGCAAAGTTCTGTATTGCTAACAGATGCTTTTCCCTAACAGTACTTGATGTTCTTAGCTGACACACTGAATTTCTCTTCCAGAAGCCTCAGGCGATTCCTTAGCAGCAAGAGGAGCATCCATTGCCTGCGTGTTAACTAGGGCACAGTTAGGCAGAAGACAAAACCGATTTTCCAGGAAGGTCAGTTTTTACAGCTTAATCACAGAAGAAAGTATGACTGTGGCCACCAAGTACACTCTGGGAATGAGACTCTAAGCCCCAAGGGGAAAAAGAACCAAGGGCTGTGTTCCTTTGTCCACCCTGGGAGACTTGCTGTGACCTGGATAATCAACGGTGGCAGAACACTGGAAGATGTCACCTCACCTGTTGTGGACCTGGACTTTGCACGTGTTATTCCCTTTGGCTGGGATGTCTTCACCTCTAAGGCAGCCTCTCCTCATCCTGTAGATTTCAGGTCTTCCCAGGGAAGCTACTCCCAGTCTCAGCCATCTTTCTTTAATCTGGTCATGCACATAAAACCCAGTTATTGATAATTCATGTTGTCCACAAATTACTTATAAATACTTAGCATAAACAGTGTGTCTCTGTTTCTTGATCTCCATCTTTAGAGTGTTTCACTCATAGTTGAAAGACCTTAATTTAAAATACACACTCAAGGTGTAGCTTGATTTTAAAGCTATGGTCAAAAAAAAAAAACAAAAAAACAGAACTACACTTTAGAGGCAACTACTACACAAAGGCTCACTTATCTTTGTCTTTAATCCATCAGAGGGTCTGAAAATTAGGTAATTGTATTCAAAATTTTTTCATTGTTTTATGAGTGGGATTTTTTAAATGGGAATTGACTAGAAATCTCAGACAGCCTCTCTTGCTTCTGCAGAAATCGGATAAAGAACTGAGCAAGTCCAGTAGCATAAACTCTTCTGAAGGGTGCCTTGGGCTTAGGAGTCCATCTGGTTCTGGATCCAGATGTTTACAAAGGCTGTTGGCACCTGAATCTTGCTGCTGGAATGCTGTCACATTAATTTCAAGTGAACTTTGAAGTGAGCATCTCAAAGCTTTGCTGCTCAAAGTGTGGCTGGGGATCAGCAGTATCAGCCATCGGTGAGAGGTGGCTGGGAATGCAGACTTGCAGATCCCACCCCGGGAGCACTGCATGTTGCCTGCATTTAAGGACCCAAGGCTGGAACTTCATCAAGCTTATAGACCAGGATGTGTGGGTGCATTTTTATTTTCTGTTCTGATGCAGGCTTGCTGATGATCACTTGTGTGACAGAATTGCATCTGAGGCCTACTGTCACTGTAACTGATACCTGCTTGTCAGGGGGTGAGTGGGGAGAACTGCAGACCTGGGCAAAATTCATTTTTGGAGGCGTCTTTATCTGACGTAAATAACCTTATCATTGCAAACTCTCAAATTGGCTTGGGTCAGTTTGCAGCTCTTTCTTTTTGCAGTCTGTGTCATTTTGTAATGCCACATTCACTGTGCGATTACTTAATTAATGTGTGTCTCACATAATGTGAGGCTCCAAAGAGCAGAGACAGGTTTTATTTTTTCTCTCTCTTGCACCTCTATAGCTAAGCATCTAGGACTTGTGCATGTTTAATAAATACTTGTTGGTTGAATATGGTTGAAGGGAGATAATGTTTATGATTTTTTGAGCAGACAGGGAAAATATCTTCAAGTTTATGGACTTTAGAACTTTGCACAGACTCTTGGGTACTCAGTGAATAACTTCTATTACAATATGTCCCCAAAGCTACACAAACGTTTTTCAGATCCTTACCTTGTGCACCCCTAGAGTCAGTACAGTGAAGCTCAGGGTTTGGACAGTTAGTTATGGAAGCTCTTTCCTTTTCCTTTTGCTTGTTTTTATTTGGATGAAGCACGCTAACCAGCTATGTACAAGTTTAATAATCATGGAATGCATAACTTCAGTGTTAAAAGGAACATTGACAAATGATTGCTTAACTCCAGCTCATTGTTCCGGGCTCAGAGTGACAGACAGCCATTTCACCAGAGGGAGGACAAGCAGCCAGCGGTGACACACATATGCCTTCTCCCGACTCCAGTTTTGTGGCATAGAAAATCTTACCAGAAATGTGTAATCAATTTAAGCTTATTTTATGCAAATTATACCCTATTAAGGAAGCTTGTGAAGAAAAATCTCTGAAAACAAGATTATTCTTCAGGCTTCTTTGGCACTGCTATAATAGACACTACGAAATGCCAACAGATTTGCATATTTAAAATATTTAATGACAGGGCAAAAGTATAAAATTAATTACCTTGGTGAGAAAAAACTGTCAGTCAGATAATTTATTAAAAACTATTTTAGAAAATTGTTACATAAAACATTTCTAAATAAGAGCAATTGATCTATCTAATAATAGAAATTGGAACTGTACCAAAATGGTGGCAAATTAGGATTTATGTTGAGCTCCAATCCAAACAATAGATGAAATAAGTTGTACCCATAATACACAATTGATTGCTCATGACAATTTCAGGCCACAAGAAAGGCTTGCCAGCCCATGTTTGCAATTTGTAATATCTCTTATGAGATCTATTTAAGGGAAATCAAATACCTTTAGAGTCCTAGCCATGTCTGCAAAAGATATTTTTCAAAAGAGCGTGCTGTAGTTTATATGGTGTGATGGTTAATTTTATGTGTCTACTTGACTGGGCCATTTGACAAGGTGTCCAGACATTAGATCAGATATTATTCTGGGTGTATCTGTGAGGGTACAGTGGAATGACATTAACATTTGGATTGATAGGCTAAGCAAAGCAGATTCCCCTCCCGCACCTGGTTTGGTCATTTCAATGAACTGAAGACTAAATAGAATACAAAGACTGAGTGAGAGGGAAATGTGCCTGCCTTACTAGTTGGGATGGGATATCAGCCTTCTCCTGACTTCAGTTGTAACATACACCAGCAGCGTTCAAAGTTCTCAGGCCCTTGGACAGACTGGAACCACACCACCTGCTTTCCTGGGTCTCCAGCCTGCAGACTACAAATCTGGAGACTTCTCAGTCTTGATAACTGTGTAACCGAGTTCCTTATTCATTCTCTCTCAATAAATAAATAAAGAGATACATATAGATCTATATAGACCATTTTACATATAGATATATATTTACATGTGTATTATATAACATATAATGTAATATATTCCTGGCTGGTTTGGCTCAGTGGATTGAGCGTCGGCCTGCGAGCTAAGTGTCGCTGGTTCGATCTTCCAGTCAGGGCACATCAGAGAAGAAAAACTCTGACTCCAAAAAACCTCCGCTGCCTTGCGGCATACCTCTTCAGGGGAAAGGCTAAGGGAGTAAACCCCGACAGAAAATCCGGAGCCGGAGTCCCTAAGGCGGTTTGACGTTGTAGTCAACACTGGCAACTCCTGCGGCGCACCTGAAGCCAAGCTGTATTGACTCCGTCTTTCCCTTGGGCCCTTCAGCTGCGAAGAGAGGGGGGGTCTGCTGCATGGGCAACAGCAGACCCTCCATATCACCCTGCCCAGGCTCTGTAGCTTCAGCTTCACTGGAGAGGACACTCCAGAGTCATCGCAAGATGTCGATTCAACACGGGAGGAGACAGATATCGTGTCACTCCCGAGTTGGACTGCACAGCCATTCTCGGCGATGCAGATAGACTCTTAAGAAGCTACACCATCGTCTCTCGAGACGGACGGCTGCTGACGACGAATGTAATATATAATGATATAAATTATATATAAAACCTTTCTATAGTGAACTAGATATCATCAAAATCTTATTGATAAATATACATTAAAACATAACATTTTTCTTAGACTTTCAGCTTCACATAGGGAACTTATCACTTGACGGTACAAAGATATAATAAGATTTTATTGCTTAGATATATTTACCACGCTGCTCTTATAACTCAAAACTGTTGAATAGATTTAGCATTTTCAGAATGAATTAAGACCACACGTGGGCAATTCAAGCCCCAAAGTGCGGCTTTAATAACGAAAGAGAAGAGTAAAAGGGAGATGATGGCAAAGCTTTTGCACAGCGCTAGGTGAGCACTTTTACTCTGACAGAGGGAGGATGTGTAACGCAGAAACACAATTTAGACTAAGAATGGGAACAGAAAGCAAAGTGAAAAGACAGGAAGTAGAAAGGGAGCATTCCGCTTCCTACAGCCCAGGCCTTTGATAAAGTAGAGGTGGTTCACTTCTTGGGACCCTTAGGGTGGAAGAGACTGCTTTTGTCTCAACTCCTTAAATTCGCTGTTTCTGAGCTTGCAAAAGCCATAACTAAAGGGAGTAAACTCTAGTCCTTCTCCCAGTCTTCGTTTCCCAAACAGGAGAAGAGTGCAGATGTCCGCCTAAGTTAATTTACGTATAGATTCACAGCAACACAGACTACACAGGACAGAAGGTTGTCTCATCCTTTTTCTCCCTCCTGCATATGTCCAGTCTTGACTTCTCCAGAAAACACCTCTGTTCTTTTGGGATATTGCAAATAAGTGCTTTAGAACCTTCAAATGGAATCTCCAATCCATATCATTAAGTTTTTTCCTGGGTAGCTAAGTAGCCTTAGAGAAAGAAGACCTAGGTTTAACCTTACCCACTGAACTTCAACAGTTCTTTTGATAAATATTTTCACAGTGCTTTCTTTGTGCAAGATATTGGCATAAAGGTTGCACTTACAAAAATATTAATAACAAAGGTGACAAGGGGATCAAAGGAGAGATCGTGCAAGGAAAGAATTGCAACACAATGAGATATTTTCAGGTACAGCTAGACAGCAGGGGGCATTAACAAGAAAGTCACCATTTCTGCTTGAGTCAAGAGGAAAGGCTTTGCTGAAGAAGATGCAACTGAGCAGAGATGTTAGCAAGTCTCTCCAGGCCATGAGCTGTGACCTGAAGCTGACATGTGCTCCCTGGAGTATTTGTTGTTCAAGGCCCCCTGCCTCCTACATGCTTCTGATTTCTCTTTCCTCTAGAGTCTTCCAGTTCTGATCCTCTTTCCTTTGTTCTTTCCTCTGATATTTTTTCTCTTCAAAGGTTTGAGTTGACATTAATTATTAATAATTGTATGCCTTCTCTTAAATGTTGGCCTGTTTTTCTCACATAGTCACATGTCTGTAATTTTACGGAAAAGCAAAATGGAATCAAACTGTGCAAATACACATAAACTTTGCTTTTATCCATTTTAAAGCAGTTTTGTTGCCTCATTATATCGGTTGGCCCTCCATTTCCTGACATTTGCCTTAATTACACAGTAATTGCTATTGTTATGCAGCACTATATATTTTCCTCGTGGTTACACGATCACACATACATTTTTTTCCCTCTTTGCTTGTTTTACAAAATAACCTTATATTATGCACACTTATCTGTATTTTATCTTTCTCATTCAAAAGTTTTCATATGAATTCCTCTGCAGCTCCTAGTAGAGTTCCCATTTGTTCTTTTTAATACTGTATAATGTTCCGTAGTAGATACAAAATGATTTTGTCAATCATTCTCATAAAAACAAAAACTTTGCCTCCAGATTATTACTGCAATAAATGACATGTCTATATATCTTTGTTGTTTTTGCTTCTCTGGTATAGATTCCCATGAATGGAATTGTTAGGTCAGTGGGCGCATGCGTATACCATACACATACTCACACGCACACACACACACACACACACACACACACACAGATACTTCATTTTAATAAATATATTGCCAGGCAGTATGCTTTCAAAAAATGTTTTAATTCACACCATCAGTGTGTGAGAAAATACTCTTTCTGTATCCCTATTAATAACAGATGTTTATAATTTTTTCAGTCTTTAAGATTGCTTTCTTCTATTTTGGACTCTAAATTTTGAATATGTAAAACCTTCACTTGATTTCAAAGTCAAAATTATATAACTGATTACATTCAGAGAAGCCACATTTTTGTCACTGTCCTCCTCATTCTATGGTTTCCTTCTTTCTCTGATGGGTAATTGTTTGTATTTATTTTTAGTTAATTCTCTAGAATTTTTTCAAGTATACTTATTTACATTTGCATTTATATAGTTAACCCTTTTTCTTACATAAAGGGCAGCATATAATTTATGTTTTTTTGTGCTTAGCTCTTTTCCCTTAAATTATATCCTGGTTCTCAAACCACACGAGTGCATGAAAACCTTCCTCATTTTTGTCTTATAATCATACAGTATTAGATTGTATGAATGCACCTTAGCTTATTTGACCAGTCTTCAAATGATGAAGATTGGGGTTGATCTCAATTTTTTGCTACTATAAAAAAAAAATGTCACAGTGAATAATCTTGAGCATAAGTCATTTCATATTTTTTTGTCTTATTGTTAGACTAGATTCATAGAAGTGAGATTGCTGAAAAAAAAAAATGCCTGTATAAGTGTTCTGGACATAACCAAGTGCCCCCCATAGGGGGTGTACAGCAATCCATTCCCACAGAATGTATAAAGTGATTGCTTCCCCATAACCTTGCCAAACTTCTGTATTTTCATAATTTTAGATATTTGTAAAATCTACACATGAGGAATGATAATACAATTTAATTTGTATTCCTCTTATTATGAGTTAGGTTAATGATATTTTCATATTTAAGGATCATTTAAATTATTTTTGTGAATTACTTGTTCATATATATTTTTCATTTTATTGGGTTACTAGTCTTTCCCCATTAAAATTTTAGTTGCTGTTTATATTTTATTTTTAAATATATATTATTTTATTTTATTATTGTTCAACTCCAGTAGTCCCAATTTTTCCCTTGTTGATCTCCCCGCCCTGCTCACTAGCCACCTCTATAGCCCTTTTGGTACATTGAAAATATTTTTATTTATTGTATTACTTTGTGCATGGTGACTTTTTTCCTTTTTTGTGTAATTGAACCTAATTATTTTAAATTGCTTATGGAGTTTTGAGTCACAGTTGGTAAGCATCCCTACCTTCAATGTACAAAAGATTCATTCATGCTTGCTTTCACGATTTGTATGCTTTGGATTTTTACATTTAGATCTTCAGTCATTTTGGAATCTATCTTGGTCTATGGAGTGAGGTACGGATTTAATTATATCTTTTTTCAAAGGTCTCAACAGCATTCATTAGATAGCGCAACTTCTCCCTACAGATATGTAACGCCAAATTTCCATGTGCATTGGGGTCAATTCTGAACGACAGTCCATTTGTGTAAGCAGGCACCAATGTCAGGCTCACATGAAGGGTTTAATTCACGCAAACCCACTCGACAGAGCTAGTCACCGTCCCCACCACGGATGCTCATTTTTCAAGGTTTCTCTACTTATAGTTGCTTGTTTATTTTTCCAAGTAAAACTTTAAATCAATTTGAGTAGCATTATTATCATTTTTCTTACTACTTATGAGGGTTGTGTTAAATTTATAAGATAGCTTAGGAAGAATTAATATCTTTATGATACTGAGTCTTCTTATCTAAGAACATTGGTAGTTTTTCCACTTGTTCAAATTCAATTTGGAATCTCAGGAATATTTTGAAGTGTTTTCTTATTTAACTTTTGTACTTTTCTTAGGTTTATGACATGGTATCCCACTTTTTTGTTGTAATTTTAATTGGATCTTATATCATTACATCATCTAATTTTTATATATACAAAGCTGTATTGACTTCTGTGAGTTACCTTAATGTCCTGCTTTTTAATTACTAAATCTTTTGTTTGTAATAGTTTTCTCATAATTTTTTTTGTTTTTCAGATATATAATTTCAAAAGGTTACTTTTTCTTTCTAATTCTTATGCATCTAATTTTCTTCTTTCTTTTTTTCTTAATTTTTCTAAAACCATTTAAATTGTATTTGCTATATTGGGCATCCATATCTTGTTCCTCACTTTAGCAAGAATGCTTCTAACGTGTCTCCATTCAGAGACAGGTTTCAGAGATTACACATATGCATATGTAATTATAGTATAAAAGTGTCTATGATTCTTGTTTAATTAATTGGTTTTTATCAAAAATGGGTGTTAGACTTTGTAATGTGTCTATTTAAAAATATACTCATAGATTATATATACATTTTCTATGATTGGAATGAATCCCACTTTAAAATGATGTATTATTTTTAAGGTGTTGTTGGAATCTGGCTGTTGATGTTTTTAAAAGACTCTTGCATTGGTACCTTCTATATGTGAGATTAATGTATGATTTTCTTTCTGGGCAATCTTTATCAAGTGTTAACCTACATCTATTTGTTTCTTAAAAAGAATTTGGAAGTTTTCCTTCTCCTTGTTTATTCAACAACATTTCAAGTAGCATTGGGATTACCTCTTTTATGAATATCTGGTGAGATTTTTCTGTAAGATTATCTGGGCCTGCTGCTTTTTCATGACGGAGCTCTTTTACAACTTTGCATACATTTTTCCTAAGAAAACATTTGTTTACATATTCTATCTGTACTGGGGTCATTCGAGGTAGATGACATTTCACTATAACGTTATCTTTTCCACAGAAGTTTTTTAAACTTATTCCCTTAGGGCTGTACAGATAATGTCTCATAATTTTATCTATCTTTCTTTCTTTCTTTCTTTTTGCTTTCTTTTTGCTAATTTTATAATTTTAGTTTCCTTGTGATTTTTTACATTGCATTTTTTTCTAATTTTTCTTTGTTAGCATTTTTTCTTTTTTCCTGTATTTTTGTCACTATTTCCATTCATTTATATTTACTTGAGAATATTTATTCCTTTGATATAATAGGTTACATACAATTTTATGTTTGAAAACTGGTCATCCTCCATTTTAATTCATCTCTGTATCATATTTTGGGGAACTCGTGTTTTTAAGCTATAGAAAGTTGTGTGTTGCATTAACATCTTCTAGTGTGCTATTGTTATTTTTCTCTTCAAATGGGATCTTTTGGCAGCTCTTTTACATTCAGCACATACATTTATTTTCTATCATCATATAACAGATTACTGTAAACTTAGCTTAAAATACTAAGTTCTATAAATCAGAAGTCTAAGGGAGTTCAACAGAGTTCTACACTAAGGGCATTTCAAGGTGTTAGCCAGCCTGGATTCTCATCTATTGGCTCTGGGAAACAATCAACTTCCAAGCTCATTTAGGCTGGAAGAATCCAGTTCCTTGCAGTTGTGGAACTGAGACCCACATTTCTCCATTGACTCTCAGATCAGGGCTTCTCATAGCTTCTTAAGGCAACTCACATTTTTTTTTCTCTCCTCCATCTTCAAATGAACAATGGTGCATGGAATCTTCTCATGCTTTTCATCTTTCTGATTTCCTCTTCTGCTTACAAGGGCTCATGTGACCAGATTAGGCCCACTGGTAAATCTTCCTATTTTACAGTCAGTTTTGCCATATGACATAATATAATGATGGAAGTGATGTCTCATCATACTCACAAGTCCCAAGGATTAGGGTGGGACATATTTGAGGGAGGGAGATGGCATGTTAGAATTCCACTTACTATAGTCCATGCTCCGGCTTGCAAAGATTCACATGGATCCCAAGTGCAAAATACGTTAATACCTTCGCAAGGTTTGCAAGGGTCCCATTCCATTATGGTATCAGCTCAAAGTCCAGAACTCTCATCAGCCAAAAGCCCCAAATCTCATTGAAAGATTGAGATAATTACTTAAATCAAGTGCTGTTGAAGCTCCTGACCACAATTTCTCTCCATCTGTGGTTCCATGGAATTAAAAAATCAGGTCCTCTGCTCCTAACATACAACATTGGGGCATGTATAAGATAAGAGTTATAGACATTCTGATTCAAAAAGGGATAAAATGAAAAATGAAAAGCAGATCCTGGTGGAAAGCAGTTTTGAAATGCAGTTGATCAGACGTCTTCAGGTGTCAAGTTTCTGGAGCTCTCAACTGTCCCCTCAGGGCTCAGGGTCACCCTCTGCGAGTCCGACACTGCCCTCAGACTCATCCTCCCGTGTTCATGAAAATGGTAGCACACAGAGTCAGCTGAGTGGGTTTATCAGTGTGTTTCTTGTGAGGAGAGTGTGGGCTCTGAGGACCTTTGCCGTCTCTAGAAGCCTTTCGGTCCTACCCGGCAGGGTTTGTACTGCCATAAAATTCTCAAGAAGCTTGTGGGCATGGATTTCATGGACACTCAGTCCATTAGTGGAAAGGTTGTCCACGGACCATCTGTGGATGACCTCCTCTCTCTGTTTAGCTCCTGCTGAGATGGATGAGAGAGAACGCCTCTGACCCCAAATCTCCGGCTAGTGAGTACTCTGACCTGTTGATCCTTTGGGGTTTCAGTGAAATGTTGTACAGCCACAACCTTGACTTTTCCTTAATCCATACTCTCAGAAGAAATTTCTTAATTTTAGCATCATCTGCCATTGGGGAAAACTGAGAATTGCCCAAATCCTTAAGTACTGGTTCCTAAAGCCACATGTCAGGGGGAGTTCATAAAATTGTCATAAATGTAAACTAGTGGTTTTCAACTGGGGACCATTTTGTCCCCCAGGGAATATTTGGCAATGCCTAATACCTTTGTGTTTTTCACGATGCAAGGGAGGGAGGAGTGAGTACTACTGGCTTTCAGTAGTCAGAGGCCAGGGGTGCTACTAAACATCCTTCCAGGCATAAAAAGAAAACCTCTCTCTCCCCAACAATGAATTACCTGGCCCTGAAGGTCAACACTGCCAAAGTTGAGAAACTGATGTAAACAAACCCCTTTATTTTAAAGATGAAAGTCCCTACACCCGGAGAGGTAAATAATGAGCCCCAGTCACAAAGCCCTATTGGAGCAAAATCAGAATCGCAGCCTGATAACTGGTCTTCTCTGCATCCCACTGTGCCTCTTGATGATTTCATTTCTACAGCTCCCGCACCCAACATTTGGCACATAGGCAGGACACTCATTTTGAGTACATTTTAAAAATATTTTTCATACTTAGGAAACTGATTAAAAATAGAATATTTCAAAAATGAGAATAAAGATGATGATTATTTCTCATCAGTGAGAGAACAGCATTTCTCGATTTTTCTTCCAATGTGTGTACAGCCACTGGGATGGCAAAGAGTTTTAGCCATCGGTCTACTTTTACATTCCATCGCTTCTTTCCTTCTCACATTCACGATTTTGGGGGGGGGGGGGGGGGTAAAATGCCAAACAGTTCCATACATGGGGACAAAACATAGATCCAGAAACCACAGAACTATTTTTTTAACCGTAGTCTACTTTTCACTAAAGTACATTATTTTCCAAAGTTAGAAGGTTAAATATTTCAACCTAGGGAATAGTGATAAATGGATGTCAGATCCTCTCTTTGTAGAATTTTCCAGGCACTGTGAGGGGTTTGGTCTGGTTTGGTTTTTCCTGAGTGCTGGTTGCACCTCAGAGGGTATTTCGGCACTGTGTTTTGGGGAGGGGAGTTAGAAAAGAAACAAACTGTTAGTGATTAAGCCCTTCCACCACAACTCGGGCTTTTTGAGAAATCCTGGTATTTATAATTCAACTAAAATGGATGCTATATCAGCCCTGAAGATTGGGCTGTTCTCTAATGTATTGAATGTGGCTGAGAGACCCAACTTACACACCTCATGGGAAAATAATTAGAATCTTAACTGGCCCAACCCGCATTATAATTTTTAAAAATTGTGCATCTCTTTTTCAACAATCAAAACGCTCTTAGAGGGAAAAGCAAAGGACTGGCCCACTGTTTATTTCTCTTTAAAACACTGCAGTGGCCGCTCTGAAAAGAGTCCCTTTTAGGAACAAAGGACTTAGTTCCTGACCTGTTGGACACAGTGCTGAAAGAGGACCCTTAGCCATTGGCCCTCTGCTCAAGGTAACAGCTCCTTTCAAGGGTAGCCCACATTCAGTGCCTGATCTACAAAGTTATAAACACACAGTTCCTTTGTTCAAAGTAGGACAATTCTGAATGGTCATGGCTGGTTCTCCAGAGCCCTTCAGGAAGCTCTTCAATGGCACTTTTTAACTTCCCTGCTACCCAATGCTGCCTCCTTCCCTCCCACATATCAATGTCAATCCCAAGAACACTCCCTCATCGACATCCTCAATGCTAACTTCCCCCTTGGCGATTGCTTCCTCGGGAACCCAAGCTGGAAAACTACACTTAGAAATTGATGTTTGTTCTACAGTTTTTCATTGATACTGACCCCCGATGCACTTTGGCAAATTATTCTGATAAAATAAATAATTTTGTTCCTGAGGTACATTTTTCAGTGATTAAACAAAACAAAAATTATCTTTTTTTTCCCTTTCCTGTAAGCAATAGATTGTAATTGCTCAGACTCTGGAGTTGACTCCCTAGTGGTCAAGCATCTTAGCTATAGTTCTAATTTTTGCAAGCTGTACTTTCCAAGCTGTCAGGGGAGAATAAGAATAGTGCCTATGTTATAGGAATTAGGGGCTAAAAAAGAGATAGAATACCTAAAGCACAGAGCACAGAAGACCTCAGTACATGTTTACTTGATTTTCTCAGATATCTTTTTCTACTTGGCAAGAGCTGATTTATACACTCTGCCCATCCGTGGCCTCTGTTATTCTAAAAAACAATATCGGCTATCATGCCATTGATGTTATATTCCATTCAACAGTGTTCTTCGATAAAAGGATTTTTTTCAGTAGCTCATACTACTTCCTCTCCAAGCATAATATTTATCATTAAGTTGCATAAGCTTGTCTACCATATCGTGACTGAAACAGGTTTTGTTTCTTATTTTGCTTTTTTTCCCTTCAGGAGAGAAATCTTGAATGACCCTTTCCCCATCTTAAGAGATAAAATGTGTCCATTGAATGGTGGAAAACATTATTTTACCATTGTTCTAAAAGATATTGTAAATTTTCTAGTGTATTCACTATACTCCAGAATGATTTTAAAATCTGGGTGCTCTTTGCCATTATTTAAGAAAGTTTCATATCAGACAGAGTGCTGAAATCTTCAGGGAACATGGAAGCTTGATTTTAACAAAATCAGATTTCCAGACATCCATTGTTCTTATTTGCACTTTCTTTTTACAGCTTGTAAAAATTCAGCACATTTAAAAATTCAGTTATCTCAGCAGACGCAGAATCACATTCTGTTTTTGCATCTAAGCCCTGTTTGCTATTTATATATATGATGTTATTTAAGTTGTGGGACTTGCTTTACTATTTTCATCACTGCTTCCATGCTTCAGTTACCAACTTTTGAGCCACCGATCCGTTTCTGTGAATCAAGAATATAACACCTTAGGAAAGTAAGAGTCAAATATGGAAATCTAACAAATGTAAACAAAAATATATAAAGGAGGCGAGAATGAGTTAGTCAAGATAAACTACACGAACCAACTGGCAAAAAGAGTAGGGCCACTGCCGTCCTTGCAGAATGAGCAGAGTCTTTCAGAATACAATCACTAATCGTACCTTTCAAATTCAGCAGCATCTGGGAATAAATCATTTCTTTGCATTTCCTCTGAAACTGTCAAACTGTCTACAGACCATGTGATGGACAGTTAGAACCATGGAAACCAACAAACAACCCTCTCAGATATAATTGTTGTATTCAGTGCTACCCGTGTCACTCCCCAGGCAAAGGCACGTGTGCCTATTGGGCCCAAAGTCAGGCATTCAAACATCAGAGAAAATGTGTTCTTCTAAGTTGTAGCTATGACTCAATGTTGTAATGACTTTTGTTACTTGCCTTAAAAATGTTCTACACGAGACAGAACATCGGACATCAACCACTATTTGTATCGGTTAGTTTAGCTTGTTAAGTGGGTCAAAGACTTTTCCTTATATTCCTGAGTTCACAAAATAAATGCCTTGAGAATTTGCAGAAAATTCAGCAAAACTTGAAATTAGGGTTACCTGAGCTAATGCCTCATACACTCCCAGGAGTCTGAATTCTAACCCCGATTCTGCAAATCACTTATGATAGGGATTTTAAAATGGTTTAGCCTCTTTTAACTCTGTCTGCTCCTTCTTTGCAGGCAGAGAAAAATATGTAGTTATCTGGTGAGAAAGTAAATATCAAAAAGTAAAAATAATACAGACTCACAAAAGGCCCTTTCTATGAAACCAAGATCTCAAGAATGTTCAACTAGGGTAATTTATTACTATTTTACATTCTAAAAATAATAGTCCCAAACTCATGGCTATTGGAATGAAAGTTGATGCCTAAAGGGACAGTATGATTTCTCTCCCTCCTTACCCACTGAGTTCCCTCTTATTCTCATGCCTGGTGAGAAGGGGGACTTTTAGCCTCTAAATTATACCATGTGAAGAAGCCAAGGCTGGTAAGAGATTTGTTTGTCAGTCTAATAAAGGCAAGGAGCTGCTAATTATGGTCACCCCACATTAAACTTGGGGGTAGATACTTGTGACAACATGGATGGCCCAGGAAGACATTATGGTAAGTCAGTTACAGAAAGACAAATACTGTGTGATTCCCCTTACACAGGGCCCCCTAAATAGTCAAAGACATAGAAGTAGATGAGAGAATGGCAGTTCCCAGAGAACAGTGGGAGGGGATAAAAGGAGCTGTGTTCAGTGGGGAGGAAATTACAGTTACACAAGAGGAGTATGTTCCTGAGATCATTTTTATAATATAATGCCTATAGTTAACAAGGTATTATATGCTTAATAATTGTTAAAAGGATAGATCCTTATGCTGTGTTCTACCACAAAAACAAAACAACACAAAGAGACATAGGATGCCTTTTGGAGGTGATAGTAACATTTATTACCTGGATTGTGGTGATGATAACACAAATATATGTATACCAAGTTGTATACATTAATCATGTGCAATTTTTTGTATGTCCCTCAATAAATCTGGAAGGAAAGTCAGGGCACGATAGACAGAAAAATGCTTTCTCTGGATCTAACAATGTAGGGTCTTGGAAGGCTGGATCAAGGGCAATGGTAAGGGGTGGGGTGGGTATGGGGGACTGAGAAATAGACAAGGGAAGCAAGAGCGAGACCAAGATTGACAGGACCACGAGGATTCCCCCGAGTGAAGGGATGAAGAGAGACCAGATGCGGGGCAGGAGGGGACACTTGTAGACACTCCTTTGGACTCTGAGTTCACAATCAGGTAACAGGACTATGATCTTCCTGGAAAGGGTGCTGACCACATGGTGCTCAGCAATTGAAGGGCAGGATTCCTTGGATTAAGATGCACCAAGTCTTAGAAGTACCGCTTTGAAGAAGCTGATCTCACTGTCTCCTCAAGCCCCCCGCCCCGGGGTCCCACCTGCTTTGCGTGGCTCTTCCTTCCTCCAGCCCCTCTGCTCTGTTCCCAATGGTGCAGAGGAAGCCACCCTCCATGGGGATAGCTCTTCAGTTCCCAGAGCACACCAGTCAGCAGCACCTGCGCTTTCCAGAGATTTTCAGCTAGTCTTTGAAGGTGCCTTTTTATTTCACTGAATGTTTCTGTATCAACACTGGGAACATTTTTTTTTTTTTTAAATCTGTGCCTAGTATAAAAAGTAGTCTCCTATCAGAATAAACACTTAAAGGACATAACACAACTAAAAGATGTTTAAACATTTTCATTTTGGAGGCAGAAAAAGCATCCTTATTTCTTTAGCAGAAGTTTAAAAAGAAGAATTTATTTTCCAGTTATATAGACTCATCCTCCAACCTGCAATTCATAAATTTGGAATAAGAATAACTAACTCTGTGTCACCCAAACCAGGACATTTTTAAGGGGAGAAACAGAAAAAATAAATGAGAAAATGGCATATCTCTCCTTGTGTGTGTGTGTGTGTGTGTTTTAAATAATCATCTCCCTGGTATGACAGTGTCATTATATATGTGCAGGACAACCAATTTCATTTTAACTTCCTTATCCAGTCATGAATTCACGTCATGTTAACAAGTCACTACTACTCTGACTTGCTAGAGACAGCCATCAAAAATTCACAAAAATCAAAAAAATTAAGAAGCTATGTTGTTGCAAAATTTATGTCCCTGACAGATGCTCTGTGGCTCCGAACGAGATCTCAGACCTGCGCTGTCTACGCCTCTAGTTGTACCTGGTGCCAACAGCACATGTTCTAAACCCTCTAACCATGCTTTCCAGCATCGATTGCAAATCACCCTCGATCAGTCATGGTAGGAACTCCTTCCAACCTCATTTACACAGACCCCTGTTCCATTGTGCATGTCAGACATTATGAAATGCCAAATAGCTTAAGAAATGCTGGGGCAGAAAGAGATCAGGGGAGCCAGAGGATGAAAGCCTTACCATGGGAATTTAAAAATATCTGCAGAGGGCAGGCTGCGTTCCTGCTGATGCTGACTTGTGTGTGAGTGTGTATGTGTGTGTGTATATGAGAGGGAGTAAGTGTGTGTCTTGGGGACTCAAAGCAGAAAGAACATTGTTGGCAGGAAAAGAAATAAGATCTCATCTAACTTAAGGTGCAAGAGCAACCGGAAGGAGTCTATTAATGGGTCACTGGAGCCAGCAAGAGGCAGGTGGGAAAGAATTAGAGAAAAATGTTCTGGGCTTTCCAAAAAAGAGAGAAATTCAGAAATGTTTACTCATTTGTTTTGTTGTCTGCCCAGAAAAATGAAAAAAGACCCAAGAAAGTTGAAAGAGGAAAGGACTAAAAGAGAGACGAGATTCTGGAGACATCTTTACCTGAATTGAAGACAGGTAGGAAAAAGTCAGGAATTGAAACACTGAAACTGAGGCAGGTTGAATTAATGAATGCCACTCATATTGGGATACATACATACTAATATATAGATGCTCTAACTGTATCAAATCCTGGAAAAATAAGGTTCTTCCCTCTAAGCCTTCTTTAACTATGTGTATTATTTTGAACATCCATTAGGCTGGGAGTTGGGGGGGCCAGAAAAATGTAGAAGAAAAGAGATAAAGTCAATTCCCAGTCCAAATTCTCTCCGTTCTGAAAAATATTTCCCAGATCTGATTATTGGAGGAGAAACTCCTGAATCCTCCAAGGATAGCCATGGAAAATATGTAGCAGCAGAAAGCGGGGTGCGGTGGTGGGGGGATGGCTTCTCTGTGCACTGTCTGAGCCTGGATTACCACCACCCGTGAGTGGAATATTTTTTTCTTTCACGACAGAATCTTTGGAAGGCCCCAGCCTTCCATCCAAGTCTAATGGATGTGGGGATATTAGAAACTGGATTAGGAAAAGAAACGGTGCATTTTTATCCAAACCACAGGTACCTGACCATCTCCTGCAATTCATCAGGATATAAATAAAGCCACATTGTTGTTTAATATTCCAGGGATTATAGACCTGTTATTTGATACTCATGGCCCAGGTCCTCTGGTATGTTGTCAGTGTGACCACTCCAGGTTTATTCCACACCATCTTGTAGGTGGGCCAGAGCCATTTAAGCCCCAAACCTTCTCAGTTTGGATGTCTTTCAAGACACAGCTTTCGTTTTCAATGCCTGGAACATTTCATCTTCTGTTCCCATAGTCAAGTCAATAAAGATGAAAATCCTTTGACCAGCCAGTCTCGCTGTTCAATGACTTAACCTAATTTATCTTCCTTAGATTTCACTTAATTACTCCAGCCCTAGCTCTGCCCATCACATCCCTCACTCTTGGTGGTTGTACAATTAATCAAACAGAGAATTTAAAAAATAGCTCAAGAACTGTTTCTGTTTTGGTAACTATTTTCCTTGGGAATAAATTTATTCATTCTATTTTTAAGAACCTTCCTTTAACTGATCAACGCTCAATCAGCCTTTCCATAACACCAACTTTAGTCCCGGTCTTTTCAAAGGAGGTGCGGCTCATGTCTGTTCACGGAGAAATCTTTTTGTAGAGTTGCAAAAGAACATCCCCCTGCCTGTCCAGTGCCGTGTTATTGTCACTTGGAATTCCCTAATGTTCTCTTTCCACCCGCAGGCAGGTAGTGATGACTCCATAGATCATCTTTATGTCCTCTGTCAGAAAGAAATCAAGCCACCAATGCTTTGTAGCTCCTTCAGAGTCCGGATGCTGCCGGGACAAAGCTTGTTTTTCAATTTGCCAACTTTCTTTCCCCAGAGCTCTTTCCTATAAAACCTTACACTGGGAGATTTTTTATTTAAAAGGAAAAAATACAAGCTCTGCAAACACTCCAGCCTCAGTTTTGATAGCACTACGGGAGCACGTGAAGGAATGTGTTATAAAGTGGGAGACGTATATCCTTGTATGTGCTGAGGAGAATGAGCCTTACTGATTAGTCTAACTCACTGAGGCAAATCACTACACAGTTTTAAAGGTCTACCATTCCATGCGCCATAATTAAATTAAAGTTAAAATACTGTAATTATTTAGAAGCCGAATACCATTTTTTACTGACTTGGTGAACTCACAGGCTCCAATGAACACAGAGATAAAACGGCATAGCACAAGTTGGCTATACATTATCTTGTCTATCTTGTATTTGGAATTAAATTACTCAGGAGTTCAGAGGTTAATTACAAACCTAAGAACTATCCTCCATATAATAGTAGCTTTACGTTGGCTGAATTTAAATATAACTGGAGAGCATTAATTGGATTATTTACATATAGGTATGCAAGCTTAAATATGCACAGATACGCCTAATGCCATAAGCAGCCTCCTCACGTTTACGGAGGGCCTTTTAAGTGACAGGAACTGTGCTTTACATACATGGTTTGGCTCAGTGGATTGAGCGTCGGCCTGCGAGCTAAGTGTCGCTGGTTCGATCTTCCAGTCAGGGCACATCAGAGAAGGAAAACTCTGACTCCAAAAAACCTCCGCTGCCTTGCGGCATACCTCTTCAGGGGAAAGGCTAAGGGAGTAAACCCCGACAGAAAATCCGGAGCCGGAGTCCCTAAGGCGGTTTGACGTTGTAGTCAACACCGGCAACTCCTGCGGCGCACCTGAAGCCAAGCTGTATTGACTCCGTCTTTCCCTTGGACCCTTCAGCTGCGAAGAGAGGGGGGGTCTGCTGCATGGGCAACAGCAGACCCTCCATATCACCCTGCCCAGGCTCTGTAGCTTCAGCTTCACTGGAGAGGACACTCCAGCGTCATCGCAAGATGTCGATTCAACACGGGAGGAGACAGATACCGTGTCACTCCCGAGTCGGACTGCACAGCCATTCTCGGCGGTGCAGATAGACTCTTAAGAAGCTACACCATCGTCTCTCGAGACGGACGGCTGCCGACGATCCTGTACAACACAGAGCCATCCTGTAAGGCAGGTATCACAAGGCTCACTTTAGAGATAGCATCATCTCAACTTGGCAACTCAAACTCTAGCAAGACCTAACAGAGCTCCTTTTTGATCTTGCTTCATCATTACCACCACTGCTCCAATCTAGTCTTTCCCATTGTTCTTGACTTTGGCGAATGGCCCTTCTCTGTTCAGTTATCTGCCCATGGACGGAAACCTGGGAGGGATTCTCAACACCTTCTTCTCTCTAACCCCATATTCAATTCGTTCTTCAGTCTTGCGCATTTTATCCCCTCTACGTCTGTCAGGTTGTTGCCTTATTTCTGTCACCCACATAACAAAACTAGACCAAACTGCTATTATGCCCCTTCTGGACTGGGGGAGCACTCTTCCACTCGTCTTCCAGCACTCACCCTTCTCAACTTAATGTTCTTCAAGCAAATCTGCTACTGCCCTGCTTAAGGCACATCTATAAATTTCCACAGATCTTAAAAAAAAAACACTTGAATTAGCCCACAAAATCCAACATGATGTTGACCTTCTTGTCTCTTCAGGCTCATATGGCATTCTCTCTACTTCTTCCCAGTACTTCAGTCACATTGACTTCCCTCTGCTTTCTGAACAAATGTACCTTGCTCTGACCTGACTCAGGACCTGTGCATGTGCTTTTGCCTATGGCTGACTGAACCACTCTTTCTCCATCCCATTGGCCTAGTTAATATCTGCAAATATTATCTTGCCTTTATTGTTACTTCCTCAAAGAAGCCTTTCTTGATGTTACTCTAAAACAGGTCCCCTGTTAAATGCTCTTAGAGCATCTTACCTATCTTCTTCACAGCACTTATTATAGTTAATAAACGTACAGTCATTTATATTCACGACTCTGACTCCAAAAAACCTCCGCTGCCTTGCGGCATACCTCTTCAGGGGAAAGGCTAAGGGAGTAAACCCTGACAGAAAATCCGGAGCCGGAGTCCCTAAGGCGGTTTGACGTTGTAGTCAACACCGGCAACTCCTGCGGCGCACCTGAAGCCAAGCTGTATTGACTCCGTCTTTCCCTTGGACCCTTCAGCTGCGAAGAGAGGGGGGGTCTGCTGCATGGGCAACAGCAGACCCTCCATATCACCCTGCCCAGGCTCTGTAGCTTCAGCGTCATCGCAAGATGTCGATTCAACACGGGAGGAGACAGATACCGTGTCACTCCCGAGTCGGACTGCACAGCCATTCTCGGCGGTGCAGATAGACTCTTAAGAAGCTACACCATCGTCTCTCGAGACGGATGGCTGCCGACGACGACTCATTTGTATACATGTTTTACTCCCATTTGATTATAAATTCCTTAAGGGTATGAAACTTGTTCTTTTGCATTCCACCATAACCCCAGTACTTATCAAAATGTCATGTTTATTAAATGTTGGTCATATATTTGATTCTTACTCTGACTTCTCTTTAATGCATAGTAACCACTGACTTCAGAAGGAAATAAATCTCTATAAAGAAAAAATAGGGAACACAGTGTAAAGTGAGTGTATACAAAGTAGAAGTAGGTTCCTATTCAATGTTTTTTGATGATCGGGGGAAAGTGTCATTACAAATCAAGACACCTGGAATTTCCACAATTGGAAACTCCTTAGAGTTGAGTATATATTCTAGAAACTCAAATCTGATTGAATGTGTCACCTTCCATCAATCCAGAAGAATACAATAAGCAGACAGAAGACTCTCAAGAAAAATGGTCAAAAAGAGGTCATTTGATGGAGGAGAAAGGGTTTGAAACGCATGGGATGTGTCCAAGTTTGAGACAGTAACACGTGTTATGTACTAAAACCTAAAACGTGCCCAGACGGGTAGTAGTCAAGCTCGCCACAAGAGGGCGCTCATAGTCATGGCTGCGTAAACTATACGATTGTATCATTTGTGGACCGACCCAGCTCTACCCCCAGTATATTTCTACATAATCTAAGGAAAGCACATTTATAATGCAAAAGAAAACTCAAAAATCTTTATCCTCGTCTCTCTTCATTTCACTCATATGCCACGGCTGCTCCAATAACCCTGCCCCCAATACTCCAAGCTCCCTCTCATCACCAACTCAGCTGGCGGACACTTTCTTGTCTCGTGCCCGTCTTTCTGGCTTATATTTTTATTATCTGGATAAACTTGTCTGAGATCACTGGCTACCGTTTGCCTATTCCCCAGCTCCTCCCAACACTAGGACCTAACCTCCCAACAGAAATCTTACTTCCCTGGAGTGAGAGTAAGGGACTAAAAATACTTATAATCATTTCATATAGCATTAAAAATTGCTGTTACTGTCCTCCTTGTTGTTGAAAATATGCAATTTTATACTGTGGCCAAGCACATAAAACCTGATTTATGTGTCATAATTCGTGAGGTGGGTATCCTGTACTATCACGCTTTGGAAAGCTATGATTTGTCCCCTCTTTGGGGCATTGGAAGACCGGTGGGGTGCAGAACTCCTGTTGCCCTTTAACTGTGAACTGTTGGATAAAATGTGTTTAAGTAGAATATTCTGGAGCTGTAAAAGAAACAGGAGGTATTAGGTGTTAAGATAAGAAGTCAAAGAAGATGTCCAAAGAGAGGTGGATGATGGGTAGAAAGAATAACACTAAAGACAACCCCTGCCAGTTGTCATTTGGTTTCAGGTAAGTCCTGGTGTAGAGGTACGAGGGAGGAAGCTCTATGAGACATCAACACTGATTACAGTTCAGGAAAACTGCCTGGGGATAATTAATTCCAAACGGGGGTGCCTAAAAGCTTTATCACCCTCAATGTGCACAGATAAGCCACATATCTGTTACATAGATAAAGGAGGGCCCCTTGATGAAGCTTCCTGTAATGGCCTGGTTAACGCAGGGCTCTGGAGTGCAACACTCCAAGGAATACAGATTTCAGAGTATGGCGTGCTTTCCCCATGAGCACATTTAATGACTTTCTCACTTGATGCCTAATGAGATTTTTCAAACTAATTGCAGACTTACTAAATTATTTTGAAAGAAGACAGGAACATTAAGAAAATAAAAGCATGGATTCTATGCCAGGGAGAAACTGAATATGATACTTTGGTCCCAGAAATCTGGACTTAAACAGAAAGGTAACCAAAGTATGTATCATCACATTAAAAAATAGTTTCAGTACAGAAAAGCTAGATCATAACAGAGTTTCAGAACTCTGCACGCCTTGCAGACAGACCTGGCCGTTGCAAAGACCAGTCAACTGCAGACTACCATTGCTATATTTTAACTTCAATTTCCAGTAAAATTTCTAGTAAAATACATATGAGATCATTTTCATTGAAGTCATGAATTTTTATAACACACAAAAGCCTATGAAATATATCCTAGCAGTTCTCTAGTTTAATTATAGACTGTTTCATCATCTGCATAGCCATGATGATTTTTGACATAATGCTTTTTTAGTACAATATATTTGAAATAAACAGCATATGCAATCCCATTCCATTCTAAATCCTCACATTGAGAGATAAAATGATGCTACTTATTTTAACTTTCGGACTTATTCTTCAAATTATTTTTCAAAGCAAAAGAGTGAGTAAAAAGAGAAAAATGAAGGGAGGAAAACTTGCTAAGTGTCTGAGATTAAGTTTAACAGCAACCAAGGGGCCATTGCCACATATCGCTGTAACCGAGCAAGGAGACTCCATGTGGTTGATTGCACAATCAATTGTTTGTGTTCATTAATAGGATGCATGTGCCAAAAGATAAACCGTTTTGGTTCAAAGGGCAGCGAATTCATTAAAAGAAGTTCCTAATAAAAGTGATTCAATCTTCGTATTTCGCTTTTAATACAAAAAATTAATTAACATTTGCATTATGAGACCTGACCTCCCTGGGGAAATATAATCAATTCTCCCAATAGAGGATGGATTCTGCAGAAGACATAATTTCTTATTGTGGTGCTAATCAATCATGTCAGCGGTGTAGAGGAACTGTAAATGATGCGCAAAACTATTAAACTCTAGGCTTTTTAAAAGCTACTTGTCAAGGCCATAGTATATAAATATATACTTACAGTGGGACTGTTTAATTATACTATTGATTCAATTATTGCAGTTCCTGGCATAATACATGATGATGGTGTGCTATCTGGAAGAAGTACAAGACAACTGAAAACACATCTATAGTATTACAAATGTAATTTCACAATGAAATTGCATTAATTACAGCAGCATGATGCATGCCTCTACTGCAAAGGCTGTATTACTGAAGAAACATAAAGGTTTTTCATTTGTACACTATAACTCAAGAGGAAAGAGTCTATATCGTTTGAAGCCATTTTTAAGTGATTACTTTATTTTTGTTTATTTGAAGCATTCCTGTGTTGACTGTGTCTCTGATCATTTCATTTATTGGGGTAACATTCACATGACATAAAATTTACTATTGAACCACTTCAAAATGTACAATGCAGTGGCTTCCAGTACATTCAAAATGTAGTGCAACCATCCCCACCATCTAATTCCAGAACATTTCCATCACCCCCAAAAGATTCTATGTACCTTTTAAGCAGTCACTCCTCATAAATGGAATCATTCAATATGTGGCTTTTTGTGCCTTTTTTCATTGTGAATGCTGTTTTCAAGGTTCGTCCATGTTGTAGCATGTATCAGTACTTCATGCCTTTTTATGGATGCATAATATTTCATTGCCTACCAGTAAATGGCTTGTGGTTTACTTTTGTAAACTGTTCATCTTAGAATACCACAATCCACCCAAATTCGTTCATTAAGACTTTGTTACAAACCAAGAGATTATTGGTTGTCAGGGGAAGATGAGAGAATTTGTGAATTAGCAAAGACTCATTAATAACCTCCTACTGTAGCAATTTTGTACCTTGAAAGTTAAAAAGCAAAATGCAGTAGTCTTTTAAAATATTTTTATTTAATTCGAATATTATCATTTCAAAATTAATAAATTGCACAAAGGCCATACTTGAATCTGTTTCAAAATGATTGAATAATTGATTAAAAACTAGGCTCATTTTCAAGGTCAAAGAAGTAGTATATAAAATGTGTTTGTCAGACAAACTACCCGAGACAATTGTTTTATTTTGTTTATGTTTATAATTTGTAACACTTGTTCATATATTGTCTTATATATCTTTATTATTTTCTTCCTTCTGTATGCTTTAGGTTTAGCTTGTTTTCTTCTAGTCTCTTAAGGTAGAAAATAAATTATTAAATTGAGATCTTGCTTCTTTTTTAATGAAGGCAATTGCAGCTATAAATTTTTCTCTGAGCTTTTCTTCTTCTGCATCACAAAAATGTTGATAGTGTTTTTGTCTTCATTCAACTGAAAGTACTTTCTAATTTCTTCTTTAACTCACTAGTTATGAGTTTGTTAATTTTCAAATACTGATAAGTTTTTAAAACTTCCTTTTGTTATGATTTCTAATTTTATTCCATTGCGTTTAGAGAAGATACTTTCTATGATTTCAATATTTGAAAATTTATTTTTAATTATTTTGTGGTTTAATATATGGTCTACCCTGGAGAATGTTTCACATGCACTTGAGAAGAATAAGTATTCTGCTATTATTAGGTGGAGTGTTGTATGTATATCTGTTAGTGCTAGTGAGTTTACAATAATTTTTAAATCCTATATATTTTGTCTATCTTTTGCTTAGTTGTTCAATTTATTATTGAAAGTAGGGTGTTAAATTCTCCAACTATAGCTGTAGAAGTATTTAAGCCATGAGTTATATCAATTTTGCTTCATATATTTTGGGGATTATGTTGTTAGGTGTGTATATATTTATAATTATTTTATCTTCTTAATATATTGACCCTTTTGTTCTTAAATAATGTCCTTCTTAGTTTCTTGTAACAATTTTTGTTTTAAAGTCCATTTTTTCTCATATTAATATAATAATTCTAGTTACTTTTGATTATTATTTGCATAGAATAACTGCTTCCATCTTGTCACTTTTAACTTTTCTAAAGTGAGTCTCATAAACAATGTATAATTAGATCAGATTTTTATTTTTAATTCATCTGTTAATCTCTGCCTTTTAATTAAAAAGTATGATCAATTTACCTGTAATATAATTACTAATAAGAAAGAAATTATGTAATTTTGCTATGTGTTTTCTACATGTTATAAATTTTATTTTCTAAATTTCTTCATTAGTGCCTTTTATTTTTAGTTATTTCTTTTAGTGGCTGCTCTAAGGATTGCAATTAATATATTAGTTTATAATAGTTTGAATTAATACTAACCTAGTTTCTATATCATATAAAATCTTTGCTCCTATATAGCTCCATGACCCACCTTTTATTATTATAACAAGTTACGTCTTCATGCCATTGTTGCAATCAATCTAGATTTATAATTTTTTATTTAATTTTATTTTTTGGTTTTCCAATTACAGTTGTCCCATTTTTTCCCCATTGCTCCCGCCCACCCAGCCCACCCCTTCTCCCATAATTATATCCCTCCCCGTTGTCCATGTCCATGAGTCATTTATACACTTGACTAAATAGATTCGTAATTTTTTTATACAGCTGTTTTTTTAAACCATATAGGCACAAAAGTTATTAACCAGAAATACATTAATACTGATTTTTATATCTACTTACGTAATTACTTGACTAATTTCTTAATGCAAATTTGAGTTGTGCTCTAGAGTCTTATCATTTAAGCCTGAAGGAAACCCTTTAGCATTTCTTGTAGAGCAGGCCTACTAGAAACAAACTATTTTTATTTATTAGGGAATGTCTTAGTAGCTCCATTTTTGGAGGAATAATTTTGCCAGATATAGAATTTTTGCTTCACCATTTATTTTTCAGCACTTTGAATACGTCTCACTGCCTTCTGGCTTTTGTGATTGCTGATGAGAAATCAGCTGTTGCACCTGGTAAGGTTCAATTTACATGATAAGTCACTCCTCTTGCTATTTCCGGGACTTTTTCTTTGTCTTTGGCACTCAGCAGTTTGATTATAATGTTGCAATGTGGTTTTTCTTTTGAAATTATCTTACTTAACATTCATTGACTTTCTTAGATGTATAGATTTTGATAATTAAATTCTAGAAGTTTTCAGCTACCATTTTTTCAAATATTTTTCCTTTCTGGTCATTTTTCCTTTCTCCTCATAGGACTGACATTACCTACATTAGCACACTTGATAGCATCTCACGAGAATCTTAGGCCCTGTTTATTTTTCTTCATTTTTTTCATTGTTGTCCACAGATTGGATGATATCAATTGGCCTAGATTTAAATTTGCTTGTACTTTCTTCTGCCTGCTAAAATCTGACATTAACTTTTCTGGTGAATTTTTCATTTTGGTTATTTTTCCAACTCTAAAATTTCTACTTGGTTTCTTTTTATAATTTCTGTTTATTAATATTCTCTACTAGGTGAGATGTCATTCTCAACTCTCTATTCTTTCAATGTATATAGTTTTCTTTAGCACTTTGAGCATATTTAAAAGTTGATTTAAAGTCTTTGTCTACTGTGTTTAATGTCTAGGCCTCCTCGGAGACATTTTCTATAAATTTTCATTTTTTCAGTGTATAGAGTATGTTTTTTTTTATTCCTTTGAATATCTTTTAAAAAATAGACACTTTGAGTATTACAATGTGACAACTCTTGAAATTAGATTCTTACCCACCTCAGGATCTGTTGTTGCTGCTTATTGTGACTAATGTTGTTTGTTTCTGAGCTAATTTTGTAAAATCTGTATTTTTATCATGTATATGGCTCTGATGCCTCCATTTGGTTAACATAGAGGTCGCTAGGTATTTGTCAGAGATTGCTTAAATATCAAGGACACCCCGAAAAAAACTCCCAGTTTTTTTCAGATAAACTGTGTACGTGTTGGGGCACACCTTTAACCCTCAGCTCAGAAGTTTGGAACTCTGCCTTGACCTTCTTCTCTTTCTGCTTCCTCACAGCCTGAAGTTCAGCAAAGGAGAGAGCATAGAGCTTTCGCAAATGTTTTCTGAGTATGCAATCCTGCCCTGCATGCATATGGCCTCCCAGAATATGTGGGAGTTTTTCAAAGCTCTTATCCTCTAAAGCATATTATTTTCTAGTTTTTCCTTCTGTACTTTTCAGCATGTCTATTATTTGCTTTAACTGCTCATTTTTGCCCAAGTGGCAGCAGCTAATAAAGTTACCTTTAATTCTTTATAACAAATGTCCCTATGCAGCCATCTTTACATCACGGGAAAGTTCGGAGTTAGGTCAAATAAAGGCAATCCCTTTGAGAGGGTCCTGCAGGGAGCCACCAGACAGGCTGAAACCGTCATTCTCTGAGAACAGATCTGGTCTGCACCAGCCAGCATCAGCAACCACATCAAGAATGCGGGCTTCCATCTTCAAGATCACTCCTGCGCTAGAGGGGAAGGCTGGGATCAAGATAAATTAAAACTCCACAGAGCTCACCTATTGAGATTCAGCTGCCTTTTTCTTGGTTAATTGTTCAGTTGCTATAAATAGTTGGCTAGTTTTCAGGGTTCTGATAAAGTTGATTCTGACAATGTTTTGCCAGTTTATTCGCTGTTTTGAGTAAAGATGGGGCCTTAGGAGTTTGCTACGCCACCGTTTTTTCTTATGATATACACTTAAGAGCATCTCATTTTATATCATGAAAATAAATAAGCCACATTGTGCAATGTACAGCATAGGGAATACAGTCAATAATATTACAATAACTTTGTATGTCATATGGTGACAGATGGTTACTCGATTTATCATGGTGATAACGTTGTAAACTATATATATGTCAAAACACTATGTTGTACACCTGAAAGTAATATAATATTGTGTGTCAACTATGATAAATAAAAAATTTGCTAGGGTGGAGAGAACTCACCAAGAGGCCATTTTTTTTAAATCATGTAGCTCATAAAACAGTGAGTGACTTATCTAATTTTCGTATTTTGTCATATTGCTTAGAGCTGACATTTTACACTGTTGAAAATCATTTGGAGGGCAGTAAATTTTGCAGGTGATATAAGGATTGTAGTGCATGAAGAAAGTATATCAACTGATTTGCCTCCAAGTTAAAAGTTTCTAATTCAATGGAATTGGATTTATTGTTCAAACCCCCAAATTTTGAAAAAAGAGCAAGGAACAGTGCTCCAATTTAGTGCACATAAGTCGTTTTCATTTAATATACATATATTCTTGTTTGTTTTTAATGACTGCTCCAGTATAAAACATCTCATATGGAGTTATAAACATAGGGGATAATTTTTTCAAGATACAGAAAAGAAAAAGATAAGAAGCACATAGGTTCTTGATCAAGTGAAAGCTAACAAGATTTAGACATTCAGGAAAAATCTAACTCCCTTGATGACATCTATTCTACTTGATTACTTATCCCTCATTTTACCTAATCACGTGTCTGCACTCAGATATCTACTCAGTACATATTTTTCAGATTAATATTATCATTGTAACTAATGGGAATGCCAACTTCATAGTTTATAGGGTACTCTATTCACCCCATGAACATGGACAGAAAAACATCAAAATTATCATCTACATGAGTGGAAGATTATCACAAACCCTGCAAATTAAAAAAATTCATGAGTCAATAATGAGTCTCTCTCTCAATGGCTTTGTTTACTTTACAAAATGGAAAGTATCACTTGTGAAAGTGAGATAGATGGGGATGGGTTTGAAGTTTCATGTCAGACAGATACTGCTCTCTACACTTGACATTTAATAATCACAAAAGAACATGAGTCAATTGCTTTTATGAGAGGGGACTCTAAAACAAAAACAAAAACAAAAAAACAGAATTATCTTCTGGAGGGCAGGTCCCTTGTAGTACGAGTTTCCCCTGCTATGTCAGTGCTCTAGGAACCTGTCTGCATCAGTGTACCAGCTGGCGTTATTGTGAGAGGCTACATTCAGCTTCAGTGAATGTTTTTTGAAGACTCTTTCAGTGTTTGCCCATTTCACGATGGGGGATTTACAAATGCACCTGCCCACACTGCGCTAAGTGTTCAGCAGCTTTTGACCAAAAGCAGCATGACCCCCATGCCCCACCTCCCTATTCACCCAATCTCACACCAAGCAACTTATTTTATTTCTCTGGATGAAAAACATCCTCAAAGGAATGTGTTTTTCCCATGTGGAAGAGGTGCAACAAAAAACAGCAGAAGCAATAAAAGGCATCAAAATCAAGGAGTCAAAAACTGTTTGAGCAGCGGAAAAATGTCTCAATAGGTGCATTGCATCAAATGAAGAGTACTCTGGAGATGACTGAAGTTTAAACGTGTAAGACTACATACAAAATTTTAAATAAATTCCAGTTTGGGGGGCCCCCTCATATATTCCTTTTATACAATTGAGGAAATGGAGTCACAATAAATGAATAATTCACCCCAGGTCTCATTAGTGGTAGGTGGTGAACTGAAATTTGAGTCTCGGCAGTCTGATGACAGAGTTCATGTCCTTAACCACTACGCTAACCTTAAATTGAATTTAACCCGGGTATGGATACGAATAATAGGGGAGTTCTAAATTTGGGGTTTTGACAGGCAGATGTATTAGAAAAATAAATGAGTAAAATCATTGGGAAGAAAATGGTCCAAGTGATGGACACTAGACCATTTGTAGAAAAGGAAAGGCAGACAGAGGATGGATGGGTAGTGCTGAAGGAAGATGTGGTATTTGGGATGTCTCAATAAGATCCAAGAGCAGAGGCTGTGGGTGTGGCTAAGTGAGAACTTTTAAGAGAGGAGATGGTGGTCAGAGAGTAGGTTTTTATTACAAGTTGTCACATGCAGAACAACTTGGAGAGATCATAAGCTTCGGGTTTTAGAAGCCTGAAGATAATTGGAGATGATGATCAAAAGGAAAGGATTCCATAACTTCAGAATCCATATTGTTAAACTGAATGTTCACATGGATGTTAAAGAAATTTTAAAATATGATGGAATATGGGCAAGTGAAGGTCTTTGACCAGGTCAGGCCTTGAGTTTATTCACTCTATCTGATTATCCCCTTACTTTCCAGTGACCCCACATGTTTGTCCTTTGTTTTGTGGCTTACTTAGATAAACTAACATGAAATTATCACTGACAATATTCTTGCATTAGGACTTCTGTGATCCCCAAAAGTCTCATTTTTTAGCACTTCAATTGAAGGATAAGAAAATAAATGCATATTATTTATTCACAGCATATTCTTCTAAATGTTTTACTTCTGAGGTTGTCAGTTAAAAGGATTCTGAATTAAGGAAAAGGGTTATGAGAGCTGAAAGGTTTTTATTTACAATTTCATTACAATTCGTTTGTTTTCTCTCTGCCTAGATCCATATTTCTTCATAGCAAGAGGTTGGAAAGGAAAGCACAGCTTGAAGATTTCCCTGTGACTCCCAGAACAGCATGCTTTATTTACTTAGAACTCTATGCCATTAGCCACAGACGTCTCAGTATATTTCAGTGGTTTGTCCATTCCATAATTGTAAAGAACTAGCTCTGTGTCCCCCCTAGCATAGAGAGAAAGGGACTTGTCCTATCAAATCCCAGTTCTGCCCTGGCTGATGTGACTCAGTTGTTTGGAGCATCCTCCCATACACCAAAAGGTTGAGAGTTCGATACCCAGTCAGGACACATACCTAGTTTATGGGTTTGACTACCAGTCCGGGCAATGTCTTTCTCCCAGCACCCCACCCCAACCCTCACTCTTCTCTCTCTCTCTCTCTCTCTCTCTCTCTCTCTCTCTCTCTCTCTCTATCTCTCTCTCTCTCTCTCTCTCTCTCTCTCTCTCTCTATCTCTCTCTCTCTCTCTCTCAGCAATGAAAAAATGTCTTCGGGTGAGGATTAAAAAAAAAAATCTCAGTTCTCATAGACCATCGCCGGCTTCTTGAGAAATCTTATGTCCTAGAAGAAATGTTATTTTAGCTAGTCTAAGTGAAAGTTTTGGCAAACGTCTTCTGAACTGCTGGCACTACTAATATCCTTTCTTGCTGCATCATTCCCCTAGGAATCCATACCGACAATGCATGAGCAAGCCAACCCTAAGGGGACTGGCAGGCCCCCACCGCCACATACAAAGCTGATGGGAACCAGCTGACAAGCAGCATGCACATGTGTTCAAGAGATGAGTGCCATAAGGTAAGAGCAAAGGAGGTGGCATAACTTATTGCTCTGAGACAAGATGACAAATAAGTTGGACCCAGGATAATGTGGAAGGAAATGAGCCAAGTCCCTGGAACCCATAACAAGTTCCCAACAGCCTCATGTGACCCTCTCACTTATCACAGATTATCATTCTGACATAGTCTGATTAGGGGGATAAGCTTTCATTCCGGCATCATTGAAACATCTGGGAAATTTCCTGGGGAGAAATTCACAACCATTTTATCAGTGGCTATCTTTGGGTGGTAGACTTATGGAGGCTTGTTTATTCTTCTTTCTATGTTTTATTTGTCTATGAAAAACATACATGTTATAAAAGAAATATAAACTTACTTAAACTTTATTTTTCTTATCTTCAAACCCAGACCCTTTCATCATTTTATCTATAAGGAAGAGCAGATTTGAAAACCCTACTAGAACTCCTGACCCAGGATATCTGGCCAAAGCAGGCAGAGTTGCTGCAATGGCTCCTCATTACATGGAAGTAGTGTCCCCCAGAGGAGCCCCACAGTGAATGCTGGGATATTCTCAGCACAGGAGAGTAACATGAAAGGGCACAGAACACTATCAGTGTCAACAGCTCTCAGAAAAAATTATATACCATTATTTGAAATTATTAGACACCTTGCCTTTTAAAGAAGGTAAAAACGTAGGCCCTGGATGGTGTGGCTCAGTGGATTGAGTGCCCGCCTGTGAACCAAAGGGTCACCAGTTCGATTCCCAGTCAGGGCAAATGCCTGGGTTACAGGCCAGGTCCCCAGTTGGGGGCACCCAAGAGGCAACCACACAGTGATGTGTCTCTCCCTCTCTTTCTCCCTCCCTTCCCCTCTCTCAAAAATTAAAAATTTTTTAAAATATCTTTAAAGAAGGTAAAAACTTATATGTAAACTAAACTAAATCAAATCCTCCTCCCTACTCCACCTTCACCCAAATTGCCATTGCTCACTGGCCAGTAACACCCAGACCCACCACCCAGACTCAAGCATTTGGGAACAAGGATTGTCCTTCATCAGTTTATGCTATTTGTTTCTTAAATCTTGACCCATACATCTAGAACTCAGTAAAGACACATTTGAGGAAGAAGAAAAGATCAAAAGAAGCTAGAAATAAAGTTTGGATAAATAATTAAAGTAAAAGATAGCACTCATTCAAAATGTATTCAAACTTTCTAAATCTAAAATACTCTGAATGTAATTCATGTTTAATTCCAAATTAAATAATATAAAACCTGGTGTCGCTACCCATACACCTAGGAAAAGGATGTGAGGAGGAGTGGCAGTTGTCTATACTGGGCAAAAAAAAAAAAAAAAGCCATGAGATATGGAGACTTTGAATAAATTTTAGTAGAATGAAATCTCTGCAAATTAGAAATACACCCTTTTATTAATTTAGTGGAACTTTATAACCATCCTCCTTATCTCTGCCACAAGGGAGCTATTTCTTTCTAAACTATGACAAATTTACATAAATTAAAATCTTGCTTTGTTAACTTTCAAGTTTCAGAAGGAAGGAAAGGGAGATCTATTAATAATCCAGAATTATTAGGCACCTGCTGTCACCTGGCACTGTGGTTTTAGTTTAGAAATGTATCTCACTTCACTTTTGCCAAATCCCCTGAATTGGGAACACTGAGGTTCAGAGGTCAAGCAGCTTGCCCAAGATCATACAGCTGCTGAAGAGACAGCCTTCAACTCAAGAACTATTTGGGTCCAAAGCCACCAACCCTTTTCTTCTATACCATTCTTAAAAGTATTTGTTTCCATTAGTTCCAATAACCAAGGTAATTGGAATTCCGAATCATGTGTACTTAGCCTCAAGAAAGCAAATAACATAAGAAAAATAAAACTAATGAATATAATAAATTCATTGTAGTAAGCTTTGGCTAGCCTGGTGACGGTATACATTCAACATAAAGTTCTGTTTTCAAATGCCACAAGCGATCCACTGTATTATTTAAATTTTTAAAAACATTCTAAATTATTTCTTTTGAGGTTATCATACCTTTTGAAAGGACTTCCTGGTATTGCTTTAAATATGTAGACTTTCTCTCCAGAGTTAGGAGGACTTATATGTAAACCAAATTCAGAGGCTCCCAACTGACTCCCCTTGCTCCCAATTTTCATTCATATGTAAGAGTCTAAGTCAGGTTTTCAAAATGCCTTTTGTAGTTTTTCATCTTTGGAGATTTAAATGTTAAATTTATGTCTTTACTACACCAGGCCTTCTTGTTTCCTAATTTATTTTTCACTTACTTCAAGCCGTCAACATATCCATGCTATCAGATTTGATTTATGTTGCCTATGAACATAATCCAATCATGAGTCTTCCTTGAAGGTGCCAATATGGCAGGAGAGAGCTCATTTAATGATCTTTCTAGAGTAGAAAACAAAAGGGGAAATCAGTAGGAATTTAAAAATGCTATCAGGCAAACCTGAGAAGCCTATGGCTAACACAAAAAAAAAAAACCTTGGCTGGTTCCTGAATACAAGATTGAAAGCAACAATATTTCAGTCTGTTCCCCTTTGCTATTTTCTCCTTTTTACACACAGGAACTGGAATTAACCAGTTGAAGTTATAAATTATAGACCCCAAATAACCACAGCTTTTTTCCCACCTCCACCCCAGGTCCTGTGTGCATTTCCACTAAACCCAAGCTCTTCCTGTTCTACCTGACTCTGGGTAGTTAGTGCCAGCCTGGAAATGAATTGCATGATGCCCAGCTGATGTCAGAAAATCAATGAACTGAAGAATTGGTCAGTGTCAGAAAACACCACACATTCGGTTTTGCCGCTGATGTCAGAAAACAAATGAAACAATTTTATATGTGTCCAATTTTCTATTCCTAATGTTCAACTAATGAGATATTCACATGCCTGTGACATCGACATAATTAAATAAAATGAAATAGGGATGTAATAAAGTCCTAAAATAGCTTGATAAAGAAAAAATTTCTGATAAAATATGAATAATCCTCAAAATAAGTTATCAAGTTTAAATAGAAAAATATCATGATAAAATTTTTTTTCAAGAGTTCCCTCAAACTACAAAAGAAAAGCAGGGGAGGATTATCAGAGCAAAATGCACTGAGCTGAGAAGTTCTCTTTCCACAGAATTTGCCCCAAGATATTTTACTATATACATCACTCTGCCACAAGACTCGTATCCCTGGCTTTTATAGAAACTCCTAGCCATTACAAATTATTACTATTTGTTTTAATGCAGGTGAAAGGAAGGAAAAAAGTCAAACATCAAAGATGTATTAAGTTAAAATCCAGAAGCAGACAACATTAAATAAGACAGTGGGAATATATTTGTAAATAAATATTCTGAATTTTTTTGAAAATATGTTTGCAATATAATAATTTAAATCTCTTGCTTATAATTTCTAAAACAAAACATTTAGAAATAATTAGTATGACAAGATTTTATTTCCTATAACTAAATGTAGACTTGGATATTTTAAAGAACCCGTAATGTATTCAAATCAGGTTTTATTAAATCTATACATTATTTGTGCTAGAAAAGGCTTCTACCTTTTTAAAAAAGAACCATACAATTGCTTTTTTAAATTTGTTTTGTTTTGTTTACATGTACACTCCTAATAAAGTAGAGAATGGAGGTAATGTGGTTTAAGAGTTCTGGGAAAAGACATAAAGCCAAGAAGTTAAAATCCCTTGGCAGTTGATGAATAATAAGAGATTCTTTTAAAAAACAGATCCCTGCATAGATATTGTAAGACCATTGAAAAATGTAATTTAATTTACTAAAAAGAGGAACTTTTCAAAGGCCTATCTGTAATACATGAGCAATGTGTTACGGAAACCTATGAGTTTCAGACCCAGAATCTGAGAAAGAAGTTATTGGAAAAAACGCCATTCTAAAAATGAAGTTAATGAGCATTAATACCCAATAAATGCAATTAATTATAATTACTTTTAAAGTGTGCCTTAAACGTAGTTGAGTCGTCGTCGTCGGCAGCCGTCTGTCTCGAGAGACGATGGTGTAGCTTCTTAAGAGTCTATCTGCACCGCCGAGAATGGCTGTGCAGTCCGACTCGGGAGTGACACGGTATCTGTCTCCTCCCGTGTTGAATCGACATCTTGTGATGACGCTGGAGTGTCCTCTCCAGTGAAGCTGAAGCTACAGAGCCTGGGCAGGGTGATATGGAGGGTCTGCTGTTGCCCATGCAGCAGACCCCCCCCTCTCTTCGCAGCTGAAGGGTCCAAGGGAAAGACGGAGTCAATACAGCTTGGCTTCAGGTGCGCCGCAGGAGTTGCCGGTGTTGACTACAACGTCGAACCGCCTTAGGGACTCCGGCTCCGGATTTTCTGTCGGGGTTTACTCCCTTAGCCTTTCCCCTGAAGAGGTATGCCGCAAGGCAGCGGAGGTTTTTTGGAGTCAGAGTTTTCCTTCTCTGATGTGCCCTGACTGGAAGATCGAACCAGCAACACTTAGCTCGCAGACCGACGCTCAATCCACTGAGCCAAACCAGCCAGGGTAAAACGTAGTTGAGTATTGCTTGAGAATAAACAAGTTCACACCCTGAGACCTAATGAGTCTAAAGGGGAAACCTATGTATGTTACCCAGCCTGGAACCATCACCGGGAGTAATCTGCTTTGTCTATCACAGGCTTCACCGCTGGTATATTTTTCATATGTGTGTATAGAAACACACACTCATATTGGAATAAATTTGTATGCGGTTTTCCCTCTTCTTTTTCAGTTTAACTCCTGAAGGGTACACGTTAAAGCCAAAAGTGCTTTACTGTCCTGGAACAGAACAAGAGTTGAGAACTCTACCTGGCTGCTTGCCACTTTGGAGAGAAGCCACAGAAAACACTCTTCACGGTTGCCCAGCTCACCACTTCCTCGTGGGCTGCTGGCTTGTGCATGCCATCCCCTGAATATCACTTCAGTCTTTGAGTTGACAGAAGTAATGATTTAGAACTCAAGCCGATACTTTATTTTTAAAGAACCAATTGAGTTGTCGATCTTAAAGATAGAGGAAAACGTACAGTCAGCATCCTCAGCTGATATTTAAGTATCCCTTTATAATTCTCTTATGAAGATAACTTAAGGCAATCTTTCATTTTAAGCATTATGGATTGACTGGAGAGAGGTAGACATCTTGGCTGCCTTGAGTTCAATAAAATTTGCCACCCATTGATATGCTGCTCCAAGTAACTTGGCGTTTTTGAGTAAATGGGGGTAAAAATCTGAAAGGTCAGTGGAAATTCCCAAAAGCACCAGGGAATTAAAAACCGAGAAAAATCAGCATGCTGGAATCGGGATGAAATTTAGAAATCAGTTGATCTTGACTTGCTGAAATTGGGATCTTAGAAACCCGAGGTCAGCATATGTTATAAAATATTTGCTAATAAAAGGGTTAAGCAGTCAAGTAAATTTTGGAAGTGTTGGTTATATAAACTAAAACTACATCTATTTCCTGTTATAGCTCTCGCTGCCCTTAATAAGCTAATAGAGTTATGCACCTTCCAGAGAGGCATAAAAAGAGGTACATAGCACTCCGAGAGAGGTGTGGGAAAGTGCAGAACATTTCCCAGGGTTATTTGACCATAAAGCTCTTTCTTATGAAACATCTATCAACATTTCATGAAATACAGTCTGGGAAATGCTGCCTGAGTTTAATTTCCCCATTTTAAAAGTGAAGAAAAATATCTGTGAGAGAAATTTGTGCAAATTACAAAGCAAGCCAGTGGCAGAAATAGAGCAATAAAATCAGAATTTCCTACACTCCCTATATTTTACTTAGGAAACATTAGAGGGATGAGGGGAAATTATGATTATATACAAAATTATATGACGTGAACTATACATAAAATGGCAGAAGTTATAAGCAATCCAAGATAATCTACTTTCATTTTGATATTAGTGCCCATTTTTGTAAAAATAAAAAACAGAAAATGGCTTATCAACAATACAGAATTAGTGAAATTATAAACAAGGGAACAATTTGTGTGCCCCTTCTGTGTGATACTTTGACTAATTATATTGAACTAATTTTCACCACCATTCTATGATGCAGGGTATCAGTTTGATGGCAAATAGCAGAAAACTCAATAAACAGGAAACCAACAAAGAGTGGCTTTAGAATCGAGATTTGTTTTTATCACATTAAAGCCCACTTGAAGATAGACAGTAGGTACAGCCACTGGAGGAAATCATAAGGACTTAGGTTCTTGGTATCTTTATGCTCTTCCAGCCTCAGGGGACGGTCCTCATGCTTCTGGCTACTCATCAGTACTGCACCTCAAGGCATTTTGTCTGAGTTTCAGTATTGAAGAAGGGTGCTGAGAAGGGGTTGAGGATTTATTCCAGTGGAGTTAGTTCTTTATTATCAGGAAAACAATATCTTTCCTGGGAGCTCCACCAAGTAGACGTCTGTTTATATCTATTTGGCCAGAAATATAAGGAATCCTGCAAGAAACCCTGGAAAACTGAGTTGGATTTTCTTTTTTCCTAAAGCCAGACACATCATTGCCCCAAACCAAATCAGGGAAATGTTAATAAAAAGAAAAGACAAAGGGCTAGTGATAAGGTGATTAGCTGAGTTGCCCATACAAGTCGTATTATTCCTATTTTCATATGAGGAGCTGAGAGTTTTGGAGGTTACATGTTTGGTCAATGTCACATAGTTAATATGTGGTTATCAAAGAATGAAGCCAAACCTATCTGGGGTCTTAAAACTGATGTATTGGTCTTCAGAAGACCACTCCTCTGGAAGAGGAACAGAGGCAACCAGAAACAACATTTAAATATGACTATTACGCAAAAGACTTACAGGATTTAGACAGGGAATATCTGTGGATTTGGCTTAGAAAAGCAGAGGTCTAAAGTGCCTGTTTGTTCAATTCATTTCTCACACAAAATAAGCTCTATGTTGATGAATAAGCATCATTTTTCTTGGCCCCTTAAAGAATGCATGTTGTTTGGGCTGCAATGAGAATACTCACACCAAAAATTCTTCTGGCCCCTCTGAATTTTCATTAAGGCTCTTTCTCCATCCTTTCCTTCCTTGTCTCCCTGTCCAGATGCAGAGCCACACTCCTGGCCTCCCCACATAGAAACTTTGTAATATAGCTTATGTTCTAGAAATTTTCCAGGCTAACGTCTTCTCATAGAGTCCAGGAGAAAATAAAGAGGAGATGCAAAAGTGACCCTTCATCCTGACTGCAGGAAAGCTCTGTGTTGCTAGGAAACCACCAGCAGGTGCTAACCATCCCTGGCTAAATGAGGGCAGCTCCCAGCAGAATAATTTTTTTTATGAGAGAATCTAGACCATGAGTTCACTTCCTACCTCCAGCTGGCTATGTCCACAGACATGCTTTTTGTCTCCAACAATAAGCAGCAGAAATGATTTAAAATAACCCTAGGAATGTGAAACTACACCTATGAGGAAGAGCAGAGAAGTTGCGTGACATAATATAGAGCTATAGATTTAAAGGGTTTCTTATTCTTCAAATACTTAAACCACTATTGGGGAGGGGTTGCTGTTCTGCAGTTCTGCAGAGGAGCAAACTAGAAACATATTTCAATCAAATTTGGGTTAAATATATGATGGAAAGACTATTGCTGAAGGCTTTACATTTTAACAGAGATAGGCATACAGTTAGACAGAAGTAATTAAGTATGATGCTGTCTGCATACAACATATCATTACTTCTGTCTTTAACAAGGCACATTCTCTGAACTGATTTTCTTAAGGTTTGGTTGTTGTTTTATTTGTCACAATCATATGTTGTAAGTTGTTTGCTCAAGTCTAGCCTGAAGGTAGCTAAACTTAGAGGCCTAGAATTGTATCATTTCAGACTGAGAGTAAGGATAACAGAAAATCATAAAAACAATTTTAAAAGGAATGAGTGATTCATGCGTTGAATGATTATTTGCATGCCCAATATGTGGCAGACTTTTTCAAGATGTTTGATCCAAAAGGTCTAACCTCCTGAAGCTTATAATTTAGTGGAAGAAATCATTAATAAACAAGATTATTTGGGAAAATAGAGATGTCGGGTAACACCACAATAAGGAGAAAAATACAATAAGAAAGGGAGATATAAAACCTCAGGGCAGGTGCTGAAAGGTAAATTTTGAAGCAGAATTTGATGGAAATGAGAAAACGAAGCCTGCAGGTATTTGGGGAAGAGTGTTCTGGGTGGAGTGAAAGGCCGGGCAAAGTCCCTGTAGCAGGGGCACAACTGACATGCCCCAGGTGTAGCAAGGAGGCCGATGAAGCTAGAGTAGTGGTGACAAAGAGGAAAATAGTAGGTACGCAGTCAGAGTTACAGAGTAGGGGGGTTAGATGTGAGAAATAGGAAGATCCTGTGAGGCCTTGTAGTTCATAACAAGGACTTCTGCTTTTCCTCTGACAGAGGTGGTGTGTGAACAAGAGTCAGTAACTCAATGTGTTCTACATAACCCAGTCTCTTTGTGCGAAGCTCTGAGCAGAGGTTATGTTTGTCATTTCCAGTTCAAGGCAGTAAAAGGACATTGTTCCTCGTCCATTTCTCTTTGTTCTACTGCCATGACTTTCCAATGCACATGTTTCAAACAGAAGTGGTAAGAACCACCTGATCTACATCAGACTTCTCTTGAATACAACACAAAGCCTTGCTTCCTACCCTGCTGCTGTTAGGGTACATTTGTTTCTGCAGCAGAGCCTAACCTCACCTGACTAATACAGAGGGGGTGCTATAGAAGAGTTTAGGACAGAGGACTAACATTATGTGCCTTCTTTTATACCAAGATGATTCCAAATGCCATGTTAAGAATAGTCTATGAGGTTGGGGTGGAGTTGGGGGGGGGGCGGCAAGTGGATAGGAATAAAATAGGAATGTACTTCACTGGTCCAGGAAGAAATACGGATGGTTGTCACAATAAAGGTGATGAGAAGTGGTCAAATTCCAGGTATGCTGATGACCAACTGAAAGTGACGTGTGAAAGAGAAAACACACATGAAGGTGTTTGATTTGAACAAGTGGAAGAATGGCGTGTCCATCACCTGAGATAAAATGAAGACTGGAAGAGAGGCAAAGACCAGGAACTCAATTTGAAATTAGAGATTATTATTATACATTTAAACCGAAGATATGGAGTAGGCAGTTGGGTATAAACATCTGGTGTTCAGGAGAGACAGCTTGTGGTACATATTTGAGAGCCAATGGCGCAGAGATTATTTTAGTCATGGGATTGGGTAATACAGTATTTCCTAGGGAAGGCGTGTGATAGAAGAAAAGAGAAGCCTATAACTATGGTACTTAATGAGTAAGAATACAGAGTCTAGAAATGACTTTTCGGTCAATTTATGCTGATAAATGTCATCTAGAAAAAAGGTGACTGACGCTGTGCTGAAAAATACCGTGGCAAATTCTTTTCCATGTTCTGAAGCAAGGAAGCAGGATATGTGGTCCCAATGGGTATAGTGTAATGGGCTTTCCCCCGTGAATGAAGACTGGTCTGAAAAAGAAAGTTATGCAACAAAATGCTTATATGGGACTGAAGTGTCTGTGTGGAGAAGAAAATGAAAGTGGTGTCTGCACATGAAGAGCAGTTGTTCCTGATTGGAAGAGGAGGTAAGTAGGTATTAACATGACAGCATCCCTTACTCTCAGGCATCTTGGCACTTGAATCTTGACTGAGCACTGTCGGCCACTTTGCTCATAGGCTGGTCACACAGCAGTGTGACAAGAGAGACCAGTGGGTAATTTTTTAGTTCTGCCTCTAGAGGGGGAGAGGGGATGTCTCCATTCTGACTTGGTTCTATTTGCACATGTACCTACCACCCTTTCTCCCCTGGTGAAGGAACCGAGTGGCTATTAAACAACACGGCTGTGTAGGTGTGCATCTGCAAGTGTGTGTTTTCAGGATAAGCTAAATGCTATAACAAACAAGCTTATGACCTTAGTAGCTGAACTCCATAAAAGCTTCATTTATTAATGCTATTACAATCTAATTAGATATGCACTGAATGACCTCTTATGTAGTGGTTCTGATATAGAACTCTAAGTCCTGAGTTTTTCAGCATGACCTTCTGCATTCAGACAGAGAAGGAGAGAAGAGAGTAAGTGTGGGACATTACACATAAGTTTTTAAGGTGTTAGACCTGGAAATTACATTTATTGTTTCCATCTATATTTCATTGGACTGAACTCAGTCCATGGCCACACCTAACTTCAAGGGAAGCTGGAAGACCCCTGTGTTTCCAAGGAGGAATGATCTGGGTGAATATCTAACTATTTGCTGCCACTGTGTGAAAAGCTGCCTTATTATCCACAGTCTTACCCAGATCTTAGGGAGATTGACAGGTCTGAACTTATAAATTCAGACTTGTGACAAAACAGACTCAGAACAGAAGGCTCATTGAATTCAAGGTTAATAATTTTCATTTCCACCAGCCTTAGCACTAAAATAATTTCTTTTTAGAATATGAACTCAGAACTAATCCAGAACTTTATCAACCAATTATTATTTGAAAATTAAATCAAGTTATGGAGTTCCTCTGACCAGATACAGTTCTCAGCACTGAATATCTAAAGATGAATAAGAATTGGTCTCTGTCTTCAGTGAGCTCACAGTTGAATAGAGGAAACACACACACAATGATATTACAGATATCACAGGAAGGTGTGAAAATTAATTCCAGTTGGTATGGCCAACTTGGGACAGAGCTCTGGGAGAAAAAAAAAAAAACGAGATGGTGCTTAAAATGAAAAGCATTAGATGAAAGAGATTTCTTCAGGTAGAGAAGAAAAAGAAGAGAATTACAGAAGGAAATCGCACCATCCACCAGAGCTGAGCTCCAAGGGAGCAGCTGAAGTTGCATGTTATTTTGAGATTATGAGGTCTTAGATGCTGGACTAAATAATCCGGACTTTGCCTCTTAAGCCAAGAGGAGTCATAAAGAGATGAACGAACATGTGTGACAAGGTTCAATTCATGTCTTAGAAGGATGACTTAGGCAAAGAGAGACTATAGATTAAAGCTGGGAGGGACCAAGACAGAGAGCAGTTAGGAAACTATTGCAATCGCACATATAAGAAAGGAGAAGAGACAGGTTTCATAAATAAACCTTCTATTTTGAAACATAAAATCAAGAGGCCTTGATAACCTTGAAGGGAGGGAGGAAGAGAGAAAGGTTTCCATAAAACCTAATGCTTGTTTCCCTAATTACTGCTGGCTCCATGCCTGAAACATAGCAAGTATTGCTTTGTTGTCTCTGCCCAAGGGAAAGGGTTTTAGAAGATTTAGAAGGTTTTTAGATATAAAATAAATGTCTTTCTCAAAAGCTCTCTAATCCTGGAAATTTGTTTAATAAGGATTAAAAACCTCTCATTATAGCACACTTTATTGTTGAAGCTATGGGAAAATGGGCATTCTCAAACATCACCAGTGGGAGTATAAATGGGTACAAATCCAACTGTGGGTGATTTGGCAATATATATCAAAATAACAAATGCACATACCCTTGGATCTAGAGATTCCATTTCTGGGAAATTTTCCTACAGATATATTTGTACATGTTCCAAATGAGTTATGAAAGACTTCTTCATTGCAGCCTTACTTTTAACAGCAAAAGAATAAAACAATTCAATGTTTATAAATAACAAAAACTGACTAAATAATTTATGATGTACCCATAAAGTGAAATTCTATTTGAATGTAAAAATAAAAACAATGAGTATACTTTCTTTACACTGATAAAGATCTTTGAGATGCATTAAGTGAGGAAACTAAAGTGTAAACAATGTACATAATATGCAGCCTTTTGAATAAAGGAAGGGATCAGAGAATGTATTTATTTTTATGTGTATAAAAAATTCTGAAATGGCACAAAATGAAGAAAGGTCTTAAATTATATGACTGTGACCCCTACACAAAAAAATTGAATTGAAAACACTATCTTTTTTGTACAATTGTTTAAAAGATGAACATTCCCCCACACTGTTCTTATTTTTGTCCCCTGTCCTAGGTAACACACTCACTTGAATTTGCATCAAGATGCACATACATAAGAAAACAATCCCATTTACCATTGTATCAAAAAAAAAAACTTATGTACTTAGGGATAAATTTAACCAATAAGGTAAAAGCCTGTACTTGGAAAACTTAGGTCACTGAAGAAAAAAACTGAGGAAGATACAAATAAGTGGAAGCATATACCATGCTCATGGACTAGAAGAATTAACATCATCAAAATGTCCATACCATCCAAAGCAACCTATAGATTCAATGCAAATCTTATTAAGATACCAGTGAAATATGTTACAGATCTAGGACAAATATTCCAAAAATGTATATAAAACAAACAAACAAAAAAAGACCCCAAATAGCCTCAGCAATCTTGAGAAAAAAGAACAAAGTTAAAGGGATCACAATGCCTGATATCAACCTATACTACAAGGCCATTATAACTGAAACAGTCCTGTACTGCCATAAGAACAGACACATAGATCAAAAGAACAGAATGGAGAGCCCAGAAATAAACCCACACCTTTATAGTCAACTCATATTTGACAAAGGAGGCAAGAGCATACAATGGAGTACAGAGAGTCTCTTCAATAAATGGTGTTGAGAGAACTGGACTGGTACAAGTGAAAAAAAATTAAACTAGCCTACCATCTTATACCGTATACCAGAATATACTCAAAATGGATAAAAGACTTAAATATAAATCATGAATATTAGAGGAAAACATAGACAGTAAAATTTCAGATATCTCACATAGCAATATTTTTGCCAATATATCTCTTAGGCCAACGGAAATAAAGGAAAACAATAAACAAATAAGGCAATATAAAATTTTAAAAAGCTTCTGCATAGATAAAGAAATCATCATCAAAATGAAAAGGGAACCAACTGTATGAGAGAACATATTTGCCAATGAATATATTTGCCCATGATACATCAGACAAGGGTTTAATCTCCAAAATATATAAAGAACTTATATGACTCAACACCAGGAAGACAAATAATTCAATTAGAAAAATGGACAAAGGACCTGAATAATCACTTCTCTAAGGAGAACATGCAGATGGCCAATAGACATGTGAAAATGCTCAATATCACTATCCTTGCAAATTAAAACCACAATGAGATATCACTTCATATCTGTCAGAATGGCTATCATCAATAAATGGACAAATAACAAGTGCTGGCAAGGATGTGGAGAAAAGGGAAGCTTCATGCACTGTTGGAAGAAATGCAGACTGGTGCAGCCATTGAGGAAAACAGTATGGAATGTCCTCAAAAAACTAAAAATGGTACTGGTGGGAATATAGCCAAAGAATCCCAAAACACCAATTCAAAAGAATTTATGCACCCAGATGTTCACAGCAGAGCTATTTACAATAGCCAAGATTCGGAAACAGCCTATATGTCCATTGGTGGATGAGTGGATTGAAAAAACTGTGGTACATCTACACAATGAATACTATGCAGCAGAAAGAAAGAAGAAATTCTTACATTTTGCAATAGCATGGATGGAAATGGAGACTACTTATGCTAAGTGAAATAAGCCAGTTGGTGAAAGACAAATACCATATGATCTCACTTATAAGAGGAATCTAATGAACAAAATAAACTAATGAGCAAAATAGAACCAGATGCATAGTATCATGGAACAGACAGACAGCTGTAAGATGGGCGGGAGGAAGTGAGAACTGACTGAAAGAAGGTGAAGGGATTAATCAAAGAACATATATGAAGGACTCATGGACGTGGACAATGGTGAAGGGACTGATTATGGAAGTGGGTGAGCGGGCTTGATAGAAGGGGAGGAGAAAAAGTGGACCAACTGTGATAGCATAAACAATAAAATATATTTAAAAATAAAAAAGATGCACATACACACAAATACAAAGAATAGTAAGAAAATATTATGAACAACTATATGCCAACAAATTGGACAAACTGGACAAAATGGATAAATTCCTAGAAATACACAGTCATCCAAAACTGGATCAGAAAATCTAAATAAACTGATTACAACTAATGAAATTTAAACAGTAAGCAAAAAGCTCCTGGCAAACAAAAGTCCTAGACTGGATGGCTTCACAGGAGAGTTTTACCAAACATTCAAAAAGAACATAACACCTACCCTTCTCAAACTATTCCAGAAAATTTGAGAGGAGAGAAAACTCAAAGTTCATTTTATGAGGCCAGCATTATCTTAATTCCAAAACCAGACAAAAACAGCACAAAGAAAAAATGTATAAGCCAATATCCCTGATGCACGTAGATGCAGAAATCCTCAACAAAATATTAGCAAACCAGATCCAGCAATGTAGTAAAAAGATTATACACCATAATCAAGTGAGATTTATTCTGGAGATGCAAGGTTGGTGCAGTATTCACAAACCAATAAAAGTGATACCCACATAAACAAAATGAAAGATAAAAACCACATGATTATTTCAATAGATGCAGAAAAAGCATTTGACAAAATTCAGCACTCATTTATGATAAAAACTCTCAGCAATGTGCAAACAGGGAAATTTACCTCAATATAATAAAGGTCATAATGGACAAAAACTAGAAGTGCTTCCCTTCAGATCAGAATTAACATAAGGATGCCCACTTTCACCACTCTTATTCAACATAGTAATGAAACTCCTAGCCACTGTAATCATACAGGAGGAAAAAAGGCTTCCAAATCAGAAATAAAAAGTAAAACTGTCATTATTGAGAGATGACATGATACTATATATAGAAAACCTTAAAGACTCCACAAAAAAACTACTTGAACTGATAAATGAATTCAGTAAAGTAGTAGGACACAAAATTAATACTCAGAAATTGGTGGCATTTTTTATAAATCAATAATGAACTATCAAAAAGAAAATAAGAAAACAATCCTATTTACAATTGCAACAAAAAATAAGGTACCTAGAAATAAATTTAACCAAGGAATTAAAAGATATGTCTTGGAAAATAATAAGATACTGGAGAAAGATACTAATAAATGGAAGCTATACCATGTTCATGGATAGGAAGAATTAACATCATTAAAATATCCATACTACCCATCGTAATCTATAGTAAGGCCTTAGTAATCAAAACAGCATTATATTGGCATAAAAACGGACTCATAGATCAATAGAACAGATGGAAGAGCACAGAAATAAGCCCATTCCTGTAATGGCCTGTTAATATTTGACAAAGGAGGCAAAAATATACAGTGAAATGAAGATAGTCTATTCAATGAATGATGTTGGGAAATTTAGGCAAACCCATGCCAAGAAATGAAACTAGATCACCTTCTTACTCCATATTCAAGAATAAATTCAAAATGAATTGGAGACTTAAATGTAAGACTCAAAACCATAAAACTACTAGAAGGAAACATAAGCAGTAAACTTTCTGATATTTCTCATAGCAATATTTATTCATGGTATATTTTTTCAGGCAAATACAAAATAAAAAATGAAACTGCATTAAACTAAAAAGATTTTGCACAGCAAAGGAAACCATCAACAAAATGAAAAGGCAACCAACTGAATAGGAGAACATATTTGCCAATGATGTATCTGATAAGAGGTTAATATCCAAAATTTATAAAGAACTCAAACAACTCAACAACACAAAACCAAACAGTCCAATTAAAAAATGGGTAAAGGACCTGAAAAGACACTTCTCCAAGGAGGACACACAGATGGCCAATAGACATAAGAAAAGATGCTCAACATCACTAATCATCAAAGAAATACAAATTAAAACCATAATGTGATACCACTTCACATCTGTCAGAATAGCTATAATCAAGAAATGGACAAATAACAAGTGTCAGCTAGGATGTGGAGAAAAGGGAACCCTCGTGTTATATTGGTGGAATGCAGACTGGTGCAGCCACTGTGGAAAAAGTATGGAATTTCCTCAAAAAATTAAAATTGGAACTCCCTTTTGACCCAGCAATTCCACTTCTGGGAATTTACCCAAAGAAACCCAAAACACTAATTCAAAAGATTATATGCGCCTCTATGTTCATTGCAGAATTATTTACAATAACCATGATTTGGAAGCAGCCCAAGTGCCCATAAGCAGATGAATGGATAAAACAGCTATGGTACATTTACACACACACACACACACACACACACACACACACACACACACAAAATACTATTTAGCCATAAAAAAGAAGAAAGTTTTACCCTTTGCAACAATATGGATTGACCTGGAATGCATTATCCTAAGTAAAGTATGTTAGTCAGAGGAAGACAAATACTATATGATTTCACATATATGTGCAATCTAATGAGCAAAATAAACTAACAAACAAGATAGGAACAGATTCATAGACAGAGAACAGACTGACAACTGTCAGAAGAGGGGGGGGCTGGATAAAAATCATGAAGGGATTAAACACAAAAAACTCATGAACACAGACAACAGTATGGTGATTATCATAGGGAAAGAGGGTGGAATCAGGCAGAAGAGGGATAAGTGGTGATGGAAGGAAACTTGGCTTTTGGTGGAGAACACCCAATACCATATACAGATGATGTATTATAGAATTGTACACTTGAAATATAATGTTATTAACCAAAGTGACCCCAATAGTTAATAAAAAATATATCTTAAAAATTTACATAATATCAGATCCTTTCATCAGAGCAGTCTTTGAGAAGAGAAAGTGAAAACAGAGGGAGCAGAGATTACAAGTCTTGAGAATTCTGCATGCCTGGAAAAGCGACAAAAGGGGGTGCCACACTAGAAATAAAAGCACGTGAAAGAAAGTGGGGCACCAAGAAGCATCTTACCTGCTTTATAATATTGAAAGAGCCCAGTGTGGGTGCTAGGGGGCAGTAGGACACTGGACAAGTCATCTGCAACGCTCTCTGGGCTCCAAACCCGTCCAGTTACCCCACAGAGCCAAGCAAACATATCTTGTGTAAGCCATAACATGAAAAGTTGGGAAACCCTACATTGAAGCAGATTTACCTCACCCACTGGGCTTAAGAATCTATGAAGACCAAAAAGAGTGGAAAGCAGGGACTCAGAGATACTTGTATCCCTACGATCACAGCGCTTTGCTCACAGTAGCCAATAGGTGAAAGCAGCCCGAGGGTCCATCAAGGGATGAATGCATCAACAACGTGGTATATTCACACCATGTCAATATTATGTACAAAAATAAGAAATGGTAAGCCAAGAGTTGAGACTTGGTGGCATGCAAGTTGTCTTCTGTATACATAGGTAACATGTAGTATTTTTATTGGATTGCATTTTAACATATGATTTATTAGAGGAGTTTCTTTTTTCTCGTTTTACTGGTTTGGCTCAGTGGATTGAGCGTCGGCCTGCGAGCTAAGTGTCGCTGGTTCGATCTTCCAGTCAGGGCACATCAGAGAAGGAAAACTCTGACTCCAAAAAACCTCCGCTGCCTTGCGGCATACCTCTTCAGGGGAAAGGCTAAGGGAGTAAACCCCGACAGAAAATCCGGAGCCGGAGTCCCTAAGGCGGTTTGACGTTGTAGTCAACACCGGCAACTCCTGCGGCGCACCTGAACCCAAGCTGTATCGACTCCGTCTTTCCCTTGGACCCTTCAGCTGCGAAGAGAGGGGGGGTCTGCTGCATGGGCAACAGCAGAACCTCCATATCACCCTGCCCAGGCTCTGTAGCTTCAGCTTCACTGGAGAGGACACTCCAGCGTCATCGCAAGATGTCGATTCAACACGGGAGGAGACAGATACCATGTCACTCCCGAGTCGACTGCACAGCCATTCTCGGCGGTGCAGATAGACTCTTGAGAAGCTACACCATCGTCTCTCGAGATGGACGGCTGCCGACGACGACGACGAATATTGAAAGACATTTAAAATATATGCATAATTTGTGGACTATTACTCTCAAAGATGCTCTTTCTTTAGGGTCTTTTCAATAGCCATGGCATGGACATTAGTTAATTAGAAGTATAGTCAGAGTTTCTAGAGATGAAATATTAATAAACCTGAGGTTTGTGGTTTCTTGAAATTTTTCTCTAGGTGTTTCATTAAAAATGAATCACTCTTAAAAGTAAAAGTAAATTTATCTGGACTCTCTGGCAATTTACCAACCTTCAAATGAGGCCTTCATTTGAAGAATATTGATAGACCTATCTATTTGAATGTTGGTCTTTGCCCAGCATCTGTGGACCCAAGAAAATTAACTATTGCTACACAACCAGCACAATTCTTTCAGACAACCATGACCCATCAGAGTAATCGATTCTTCACATTACCTATTTTACATCACTTACATTCTTGAAGATTCCTCCATGATCCTAGAACGTTGTCTTTAACAGAATTCTTGTAGCCAGAGATAGATTCCATATTAGCAACTTCGTAAAAATGTTTATTCTCCCTAAAAACTAAGTTGCTCACTTTGTTCATCAACAAATTTTATAAGTAACGGAGTGGCACACAACCAAAAAGGGAGTTGGAAATGGTAAGTAAATGCAGAGTAGTCTCCTTACAACACTCAGGGAACCTTTGGAGAGCAATATGACAGACACTTGCTGATACTCTTTGACCATAGTACGCTAAGCTCCTGGTTTTAATTACACAACCCAACTCTTCCATCACCATGACCAACCATTCTGGAGTCAAGAAGAGAGTTTTTTTCATTTTCCCTCCAGCATAAATTCTTCCTTGCTTACTTTCAATAAAACCTCTTCTTATGTGCATTTTATTCTGCCACAAACCTCTCTTACATTTCTCCTGTGTTTTTGGAGGATATGCTTGTCACCTCACAGAAGGGGGAAAGCTGATATTATCTGTCCTCAGCCCACGCCCTCAAACCAGGGAGAAAAAGACACAGTGAATATCATTTCCACAGATGGCCTGGAAAAAGCCACAAGCAGCAACTGATGACAGTACACTTGAAATAATGGCAGATTTTGAAGCCTTCAGTTTTTTATTTGCTGTTTCTGCATGGAAGCTTCCCACCACCCATCTGTTTGCACTTCAGCCTTTGCTACTTATTAGGCGGAATTGTTGACCTTGAGCACAGAAGACAATTGTCTTGACAACATTATTATTATTATTATTATTATTATTATTATTATTATTATTATTATTTACTAAGAGAAAGTAGACTCTGTTCCTGACAAAGGGCAGAAGTGAGAGGGTAGCTGAGCTTCTAGGTTATTGGGTTCTCTCATCTCTGTGTTCCAGAAACTTGTACCTACTCAAGCCAACATCTCTAGGCAATATTCTCAAGAAGATTAACTAAATGTAATTTTTTTTCTGTTGCTAACCATTGTGTAGCTCCACCAATCTCTTTTAATCTCTCCAGTTGAATAGTCTCTCATTCTTTCCTGTTCTCTCATCATAGCATTTTTTTTTCACTGTGCCTTATAAAATGATTATATTCCAGTCAGTACAGTCCATTGGATGGTATTCTTCTTAAAGATACAGACTACACTTTATTCACCTCTAGAAATCAGAGCTTCACACATAACCATGGCATTTGGCATTCAATAGGTTCTCATGAAATATCTGCTCATACTTTCAGGGGCATGCATCAGGAATCATTCCTCTGACATCAGTACTTAGAGCTACAAAAAAATCTTGGAGATAATCAAGCCTCATAAAATTCCTTTAGTTCTGACTCAGGTATTTTTAGCTATATTGCAAGTATCTATCTCTAATGCCAATGTTTTTGTAGCTTTAAATGTTATCACATTTTCTTTGTCACATTTATTCATAATATAGGGACTACTTGACACTTTTTTAAAAATGAAAATCTCTAGATTGGCAGACAGTCCTCCCTCTCTTAGTTTATTTGGCTGAGAAAGAAAAGTTAAAATTTCTTGCCTTAACTAAAGGCTATTACAGCTGCACCTGTGGCTCTTGCTCTTATTAAATCACTCAATCAAAATATAAAGTTGGTTTTACAAAAAGTGTTGGTGGTATAAAGGGACCTAAAGAAAATGATCAGCCAAGTGTCACTGGTTTGATTCCCAGTCAGGGCACAAGACTAGGTTGCACGTCAGGTCCCCAGTTGGGGGCGCGAGTGACAGGCAACCACACAGTGATGTTTCTCTCCCTCTCTTTCTCCTTTCCCCTCTCTCTAAAAATAAATAAACAAACAAATAAATTATTTAAAAAAACATGGGCTAGAGAGTAAATTTTTATTTTAGGAGGCCAATCATTCATTTAGCCAGTTTTGACTGAGCACCTACTCTGTGTAGGATCTGTTCTTGCTTCTATGGAACTTTCTATACGTCAGGAGTGACTGACATTAATAAAACATTTAGACATCGAAGAAATTCTTTTAATTATCCACTATTAACAACTTGAGGGATTAACCAGCACCCTCTATTCGGTCTATAAAACTTCCTGACAGATGCTCAGTCTGTCGATCACTCTTTGCCTAAATGCTCAGCCCCTCTGTTCCTGTCAATTACGTTATGAGCTTTCCAAGACTCAGTTGTGTTTGTTCCCAGACCCATTGATGTCAGTTGTATAATTTATTGTAATTAAATAACTTCGAAACATATTACACAAATTTATAAAATGAGTGTGAAAAGAGTTGTTTCTATGAAAACTATAGAAAGGCAATAAAGACAAGCTACCAAAAAAGTTTATTAAGTGCGGGTGCAGCAACTATAAAAGACTGGGTAGAAAAACATAAAATGTAAAAGATTCTGCTTTTAGATTTCCTCCACAGATGTCATTTTGTTCTCTTGACTTAAAAGAAAAACTAGAAAATGTACATACTGCATTTTGTGTGATGATTCAAGAAAGATGATGAAAGACTTCAGTCAGTAGACCCAGGCTCAAACAAAAAGCCCATTTCTACATCATAATATTGGAAAATAGATGTATATTTATGTTTTAACTTAAAGTTAAAATATTTAAATATATGTTTTATTCCTCCCCACTAATTCACTGTTTTGAAAGACTTGATTAACCAACTACCAGTTCTGGACAATTGAGATGAAAATACAAGGTGCTTATGACATATGTCCTTGAGGCTCAACTGAAGGTTTTTTTTCTGGCCACTCCACCCAAAGAACAAATAGACATTCCAAAACCTCACCTGCAGATTAATAAGCAACAGGTAACAAACTCGTCATAACAATGACCCAATATTTTAAGCACACACTCACTTAAACCTTTTGATATTTTTCATAAAATGTTAACCATACGTACCTATTTTTACCAGAGGCATTACATATTTAGTACTGAATACAGTGCAGGAAAGAGTTTACAGGACTTCATGAGCTCCTGAATTGGCCACAAGGACAGAACTCTAATCAGATTTTCTGATACTTTCCAAGAATCAAGCAGGAAGAACTCTAGAATTTTATGCTGCTGTTCTCAAGGACTGCATTACTGAGCTCACTAAATGTTATCTCAGAAAGTGTTGTGAATCTTTCATGATGAAATGTAGAAATGGAAACATACAGTTTATGAATTTTTATTAATAACTATTAAGAACTGATAGAACTATAAATATTATGCTGGGTACACTTGGGGATTATTTAATTAAAGCTGTGGTACTTGCTATAAAGAAAATGTATGGTGGAAAGGTGCCTCTACAGGAGGGCTCACACTAGTCATGGTGTCCAGGGAAGGCTTCCTTGAGGAGGCAGTATTATATTATGGCTGAAAAAATGAGTAGGAGCCAACCCAGCCATGGGGGAAGGAGCAGGGGTTGGAGAAGAGCAGCTCAGGTGAAAGGAATAGCATGTGCAAAGGTCCTGAGGCAGGGAGAAACTGACATTCTAAAGAAACTGAATAGCCTGTATGAGTCCATATTTACTGACACATTAGGGGAACACTGAGAGGTGAAGACAATGGGAGGAAACAGAAGGAGACTGAGTGGCATAGGAGGCAGAGGCAGCTAAGAAGGGTGAGGAAGCAGGACATTCTTCTTAGCTCATATAAGATGTAGCCAGGTTCCCTTCAGCTACTTAAGAATCCAGATAGTCACGCAGTAAAAACGGAGGTCTGGTGAACTACTTTCTCTGTTCTGTCACAAAATAAATCAATTTAGTCCTATTTTCTGGATTACCACAGTAATTGTGTTACATGCCAAGTACAGCCACCCTGCAATCAGATTATTCCCGTACATACCACACTGTAATCCAAACCTCCCACCTTATACCCACACAGATAAGACCACTCCGTTCACTACTTCAGGGACCATCTCAGTGCCACACCTTGCCTGCCTTTGCTAAAACACTCCCCACTTCACTGCCCCCAGCTCCACTCCCTACTCCCACCACTGCCTGGCCCTACTATCATTCCACCAAAAAAAAAGAAAAAAAAAAAAATTACCCAGGCCCCCAGCCAGGAAAAGTTGTTAAGCCCTGTCCTCTGCAACTTCACAGCACATTTGCTTTAATACCAGAAGAGGATTCATCTTGGCCTATGAGAAACAAATGAATATGCAGCGATTCGCCACTTGCTGTAAAGCATTACCAACAGTTCCCACTGCTATGTTCTCTCCCGTTTTTATCATCAATTAAAAAAGTGCAGTTCATTAGGGACATTTTTTTCCCCTCGTGAAACTGGAAAGAAGAAGTAAGCATCCTTTCGAAGAGGCACAAAGCTCTCCTGAGAAATGGCTAGCAGACAGAGCTTCTTACAGTAACACTTTATTTTAATGGTCCTTTAACGCAGAATTGACAATGGAACTCCCACCGAGGCCCCCCGGGCAGCCTCATTCACCCTAATAAAAATGACTAGGTTGCCAGGGATAGGTCACAACCAAACACCAACCTCGGAGGCTGCCCCAGGAAGTGGGGGGTGGAGGGGAGGGAGAAACACCCTCCCTAGGCTTCTCTATAAATCCTCCCTTCATCCCTGCACCCTCTAATCCAGCTCTCCATTTCCTTATTTACATGAGCATCCCTCTACAGTTGGGGAATTATTCCTCTGCAGAGACACCACAGGTATCAGCTTTCTGAGAACTGGATTGTTCTTCCCCGAAACCAAAGGGAGCCTAGTTGGTTTGAATGCTCTCTTGTGGCTGAGCCAAGGAGCTGGGGAAGGCGGCTCATGACTAACCAGCGTGACACAGCTCCCGGGCGCGCTCAGCATCCACTCCTCACTAGCAGCAGCTTGAAGGGGATGTTGTAAGAGGGTTTACAAGCTGCTGGGAAATTGTGGGTTTGCAAAGTGTTCTCTAAACCTTTTGAAATTCAAATTCCATTTCAGCAGAGATGTTGGAACGGTAACCAGAGGAATGGACAAAGGACTCACGGTTCACGCTTGCATCGCAGCGCGCCCTGCTCCCCCTGCGCCCCCGCCCACCACCTCGCTCTTCAAATGGACAGTTGGTTGAGTCGCTAAAGGCCCACCAAGGGGCGGGTGTGGGAGGCAGTTACGGGGGCAGGGAGAGCTGACATTAGGAACAGCCTGGCTGAGAGTCTGTTGTCGCTTGGCTGGGGGGCGGTGCCAGGCTGCTCGGTAGCCCGAGCCAAGAACAAATGTGGGTAATGTTAACACTGTTTTATTAAAGCAAGGGAAGTGGAAGCAGCGGAGAGGTGCAGGCAGGACACAGAACCAGGCCGAGGCGCGCTGGCCACACTGTTCCTGCCTGCGGACGTTGTCAGAGCTGGCATCGTGACCGTGATAATACTGGGGAATCATAAGGTAGTAAGTTGTGACCAGGCAGGACTTGGAGAAAGTCAGCAGGTAAAAATGTCCACTTAACCCAAATAAACAGGTCAGAGGTCAAGCTGTTAAAAGAAACAAGCAGACAAGTGGTCAGTCTAAGGAATACGTCGGTTTGTCGCCAAGGACCTGGGTCCTGGAACTACACAGCCAGCTCAAGGGTCACAGCGTTCCCCTGCCATTTGCTATTCTGTGGGACAGTCGTGTGTTATTTCTCTATTAAATGAAGCCAGTGGTAGCGTCTAGCTCATACGGTTGTCCATACTGATTAAGATGATCCACAAAAAGTGCTTAACCCAGGGCCTATTATATTGTAACCCTTAAAAATTGTATCTACCATTGTGTGTGTGTGTGTGTGTGTGTGTGTGTGTGTGTGTGTGTGTGTTAAGGGCAGCCTGGCACCACCATCACCCTGAATGCATTGGTTTCCTTAAGTTTTTATTCTCACATGTTTGTAACGTTCTGAATATACCAGTTAGCATTTCCGTGCACCTGCAATGGTTACATAAATTCCTTAATCCCTGTCTTCATTCATTTTGCCATTTAATTTATCATCCTCCAAAGCCTTGGCAGGCTAGCTGTCACTTGATATTAGATGCTGAGTGGAGAGAAGGGCTATTCCAGTTAACTGGTATTTGCCTGAGATAAACAATGAAGGCCATCTGTAACGATTGATGAATCGTCTGGGTTTGAGTCTGGTCAAATACACAGACTTCCAAGATAAGATGGAAGCACACCAGATCCAGTCTCATCCTGTCTTTGATTAAGCAGCAGAAAGGGGAAGATCTGGAACTGATGGAGAAATATGATGCCTATTATTAGAAGAGGAAGAAATGGGGAGACGGTCTCTGACACCCGCCGACGCTGAGGTCCTGTTCCAGAAAGTGTTGTTGTGGAGCTTACGGGCTAGGTACCATGCAACCCTGCTTTCTCCTGGATCCAGAATTACTAAAATAAAAGTCACACTCTTTAATACTAACCTAAGAGAAGTGTTCATTACAAAAATGAATACTTATTTATCTCAAAACACTGTGTAATTATTTAACACACTTCTCCAAATAACTCAAGTTGTTTATTTGTTTAAAAGCTAAAAATATATAAAACAGTACTTCAATGAAACCCAAGTGTTTTTACTGCTAACTTACAACTCACTTGTTTCATTTGGCCTAGCAGTCTCTAGAACAAATCAATGCTAGACGTCATCCCAGGCCCTATGGAATCCTTTGTCAATGTCCTAACCAATTTTCCATGTTTAGATCTCCCTCCTCAGAAGTGGAGTAGCTAAATCTTTCATTAGGCATCTTGGGAATGGTTACCCTCATCCTGTTGGCACAAACTGTACTTTCGAAGAGCAAGTTAGAAAGGCAGAGAGAGAGAGAGAGCAGTTAGACCAAATGCCCCACTCTCAATCTAGAGCTCCATCCTCTCACAATATGAGGAACAGTGACTGTCACTCAGCCTCCAGATACCTTAGTTCTCCTCTGTGGAGAAGTGAGTAGGGATGGCATAAGAGACCTGAACCGGGACTCTCGGGAAATCTCTGAGTATGTGAGAGTGAGGGAGGCCAAAATGCATCTGGGAAATAGGAAATATAATTATGAGGATGGGGCTCCACATACACTCTGCACTGTCAGCTATGCCTGGATGGTCTGAAGCTGTCACCTCTCCAACTCAGTAACCTGTCTCCTCCTCCTCCTCCTCCTCCCCAACATCCAATTCTCTGTCACCACAGATAGAACTTGGCCATTACTCCTCCACCAGCCTCTCCTCTCCAGTTTACACATGCCTTTCCCTCTGCTCAGAACAATCTTTCTCCTTCTCTTCACCTGGGTAATTCCCACTAATCCTTCCAATTGCAGTTTAGATATCTCTTACTTCAAAATCTTCCCAGTCCTACCAATCAAGTGGCATAACGTACTTTTCACATGTGATTCCCTGACAAAGTATGTATCCTCTATCTCAGCATCTGTTATAAATCTATTAGTTAACATTTTGCCTACAAGACATGGAAGTCAGCTTGAGAGAATGTAAGAAATGTATACATGTGGTGGGATTGAAATCACAGCAGGACTGAAATCAGACCCTAGGAAAGAGCCAGACCTAGAGATTGAAAGTTGACAGGATTCTTTCTCCCTCAGGTTTTGGCTAATTTCTGTGTATCTTCTTCCTTCCTGTCAGTTTCTACAAACCAACTTTCTTTGCACCCTAGCCATATGGCAAGCCACAGCCCTAACCCCATATGGAAAACTAAATGTCCCCGAATGACAATCCCGGATTTCTTCCATAATCATATTGGCTCTAATTAAATTAGGCATCTAACAGAGGGTTCATTTTAAAGAAGAGAGTAATAGCTATGGGATGAGCTGTTCCCCTAATGATATACAGTTCCATACTATTTATAATTCTTCCTTGCTCTCTGTACCCTTGATCATCAGTAAGCTTTATAAAAATAGGTCCATCTACTATGTCTGTCTTAGTCACCATTGCATCTTCATAAAACTGTGCCAAACACATAAAAATGCTTAATTTTTAATATGAAAGAAACACCTACACAATTCCCTTCATGTCAGCAGCTTTCTTTATCCTATGTCCCAAACTCATTTCAAACCCCACCACCACCACCACTCACACGCACACACTAACACACACCAGCTCTATCGTCACTATCTATTTGGGATGATGAACTATATTTCTTGTGTATTTTAGCTTCAATAAAATCTCCCCTTATTTTCTGCAAACACTACCAGGGACTTTACACTTTATATATCTCTCCACCTGAAACAGCAATAAAAATTACAACTTATTTATATCCTACTGTGTTGCAGGCACAGCGATAGGCGTATAACATACTTTTTGTCTAATCTCATAACACTCAATATTTTCTCCAGTTAAAGTTCAGAAATAACTGAATAACTTGTTCAAGGTCACAACTAATAAATAACCTTAGTCCTTCTGAGTCCAAAACTTGGTATCTTTCTACTTTCCAATATTTTCATTCATGCAACCTACTAGGCTGAAAGCTTCTTAAATCCAGTAATCATTGTTAAATTTATTTCTATATCCCCCAAATCTAGCATAGTTTATATATCATATAAGCATATTGAACATGCTCAGTTCATATTTTTGAAGAATGAATAAATGGGTACACAGTCTCTTCTGGGGTGAAAGATGCATTCACCATGGGAAAAGGTTTTCTCTAGCCTAACAACTTTATAGTATTTATGTGTCAACAAAATAATTAGCTCAATTGAAAACAATTATATTGGTGATTTTATAAAGTTGACATAGCTTGAAGACTAGCTTTGATTAGATAAAACCTCTCACTAAGAAAAAAAACCATGTAATCTGTATACAACATAAAACAAACAACAAAAATAAAACAGCAGATATTTAAGGCTCTGGGCTACCTGCAGTCCTCCAGGATGACACTCACACCTCAATGGCTGTCCTACAATAGAACACCATAAAACCAATGCAGATAAACTACTAGAAATATTGTAGAACAACATGGAAAAATCTTACAAACATAATATTGAGCCAAAGAACCCAGACCCCCCAAAAACACATACCGAATAATTCCATGTAGACAGAGCGCAAAGCACTCAAAAACAATGTAAAGTGGTAGCTGTCGGAAGAGCAATTTCCTTTGACCAAAGGTCTAATGACTGGAAAGTGGCATTCATAGGCTGTTGAGTCTTACACATCACAGTCTGAGTGGTGGTTATACATGTGCTCACTTTGTAAAAATTTATTGAGCTGTACACCATGATTTGTACCCCTTTCTGTATGTATGTCACACTTCAGTGAAAACAAGTTACTTTTTAAAAAATCAGCATGGCCAGATAAATGTATTAACAGAAATAGATGCCCTATAAATGCAGGAAACAAGAACCAAGAGAATAATGGCTCTGCAGAATGTAGTGAAATATGAAGAGGATAAAATATATTTATTTGGTATAGAAGATTCAAGTAACTTTACCAGAATATTTCTGCAACTATTAAATCTCTGTTATTAATGGGAAACAGGTGACATGTGGTTGCTTTATTTATTTTCATAAACAACTTTTGGATGGCTTCATACCTACACTTTCTATTCTGTAAAAGCTTGTACAGCCCCATATTAGCTTAGCACAGCACTTCTCGACTTTTCCAGGTTGACACAAATGAAAGATTAGAAAACTAGCAGGACGATGCTCTCTTTCATTGAATTTGCATAGTTCTTTGCATAATAAGCGATGTCTGTGATACTTAAATACTATCTTTCTTTATAAAGCACTTCCCTACACAGACACACTGCCTCCTTTTCTCCCTGGCCAATCCACATGTACTATCACTAGATAGGAGTCAGCACATGGAACCAGGGGGCAGGAGTAAAACAAATATAGGACTGTGACGCAGCCCGCCATAGTTCTGTTCTCACCTTGTTAATAATTAGATCTCTGTGCTATTGAGCACGTGAGCATACATCTTGACCCACAGGTTCCTGGATTGTAAATTGAGGAGGGTGGACCCCTGTGGTCTCTAAGATATGTTTTGACAGTTGTGCCTCCTTGATTTGGATCCCACTATTCAACCTGTGACCTTACGCAAATTACCTCACCTTTTATGTCTAACTTTCCCTGTTTAACAAAATAGCTCTGGCAGTCTCTCACTTCTTCCTTCTGCAGTAGAAATACAATTTTATTCACTTACCTCCCCCTTTCTTGAGGAGTCAAGGGAAAATGACCCCATCCTTTCTCTAGCTATGGTGTCTATAGAGTTTAAACCACTTCGGGGTTTGCTTTAGACATGCACACATGATGGAATGCTGGTCACTGAGACCGGAGGATATTCAGTGGGAGGTACACAGCATATGTCATATCTGAACATGATGTCTGAATGGTGGCAGTCATCCTATGACCCTGAGCAAAGCCATCCTGAGGTGAGGTCAAAGTGTGGAAGACAGAGAGATGCTGGCTACCAAGAGTACCAAGTCCCTGGGTACTTGATAACATCCTTGACCCAAAGATTATATTGTGTCTTCAACTTGCCCTAACTCTGCACTCAGGTCAATCGGAGAATCGCCAGGGCAGCCACAGTTATGGCCAAACTGAACCGGCGAGCGTGGAACAATTCCAGCCTCACTGAGAAAACCAGACTGCGCATCTACCAAGCCTGCGTACTCAGCACTCTCCTCTATGGCAGTGAGACGTGGACCACCTACGCAAGGCACGAAAGGAAACTCAACAGCTTCCACATGAGGTGCCTGCGACGCGTCCTGCATGTCGCCTGGCAGGATAAGGTCCCCAACACCGAGGTGCTGAAGCGAGCCAACATGAGCAGTTTGCATGCTGTTCTTAGTGAGAGACGCCTCAGGTGGCTCGGCCATGTCAAAAGAATGGATGCAGGCCGTATCCCCAAAGACCTCCTCTACGGCGAGCTAGCAGAAGGCCAGAGGATGACAGGGCGCCCAAAACTGCGGTTCAAAGACATCTGCAAAAAGGACATGACACGATGCTCCATCAATCTCAACACATGGGAAGTTCAAGCAGACGACCGCCTAGCCTGGAGGCTGGCGGTCAGGCAAGGTACATCACGCGCAGAGGCTGCGCGCAACGAGGAGGCGGCCCAGAAAAGATCGAGGCGGAAGCAGCGTCAACAGCAGCAACAACGGCCATCTGCCTTCACCTGTAACAAGTGCAGCAGGGATTGTCACTCCCGAGTCGGACTGCACAGCCATTCTCGGCGGTGCAGATAGACTCTCAAGAAGCTACGCCATCGTCTCTCGAGACGGACGGCTGCCGCCGACGACGACGAATACATTTACTTATTGTTGAAGCCAATTTTATCAATTACTTTTTACTTGCTGCCCAAAACATCTTAACTGATACAATGAGTATAATAATATTTACCATACAGAAAAGTTGTAAGGTTAAAGAATATTGTGCTTCATGGACTTTGTAAGTAACTTTATTATATTTATTATATGTAATTGGCATGTATAATATATATGCACTATATATATTTTTAATCTTTATACTTACTGTATTTCAGTATACATAGTATAGCATGGATATAGTTTATATATATATAAACTATATCTATATATATATATATACTAAAATCTGGTGAATTTAAAGATTAAAAAGATAAAACAATGGTCAGAGAAGCTAGATAAAATTATTCATTTTCAAAGTTTTATTTAGTAAGCTACATTTTGTTTAAAACTGTTTTTTCTTCCCACTATAACTGTATACTGGCTACTAAGAGAAATTATTCACCCAAAAAGTATTTCATGGTCTATTCTCTTCTGGATACTAAGAAAATAAAAAAATAAATTCAATAAATAATCACTTCATTCTAGGAACAAAAATGCACATACAGTAATAAGAAATAATTGTTGAAAATAACTAATAAAGAAAGACAAACATCTCTGAAAGGGTATTTCAGGTGATCCACACTCTGTAAATAGACAGACACACTGGGTCTCCCTCCATAACTAAGAAGGAATACAACTACCTCAAAACTAGAAACAAACAAAAGTTCCAGAAAATCAAACTTCATGGAAGTCCAACAAACAAAGATATAAAGAAGAAATACTCATCCAGACAGGTTGGAGGGGCGGAGCCAGGGTGGAGAGGATGCAGTGTGGTGGCGGCAGCAGTGGCGGCAGCAACAGGCCAGTGGAAAGCACAGTCACGTGTTTTAAAAAGTCAGGAGGGACACCTGAGGAGTGTTCCCAGCTCCTGACCAAACCACACAGCTCACCGTCCCAGCACCAGGGAAAATCAAGCCTCATTGCTTCTGACTGTGCAAATCAGTGGGGGTTGGGGCAGAGGCAGAAACTGCTCATCTTTCAGCAGAGTTTGCTTGTTTAAAGGGCCCCCATGGTCCTAGAATGTCTGCAGACGCACCCACTCTGGGAACAACAGCCAGGGCAATAGCTAGAGAGGCACCAGTCCCATACAGAAGTGGGAGAAATGCCTGGAAAAGGGGCGAGTGCTGAGCAAGTGGCATTGTTCCCTCTCTGACCCCCACCCACATACAGTGCTACAATGTGGTAAATGAGTTGCCCCATACTGACGAATCCCTAAGACTCTGCCCCTTACAATGTAACAGGAGCAACAGCTCTACCTAAGACACAGAGGCAAACACACACAGGAGCCTGTCAACATGAGGAGACAGAGAAGTATGGCCTAAAAGGGGGGACAGATCAAGGTTTCAGTGGGAGAACTAAGCAATGAGGAGATAGCCAACCTAACAATGAAGAGATAGACAATCTAACAGATGAAGAATTTCAAACACTGGTGATAAAGATGCTCACAGGCTTGACAGATATGCTTCAGTACGGCAGACATATAAGGAAAGAAGTGACGGCTATGCTAAGTGAAACGAAGAAAAATCCACACAAAACCAATGGTGAAGGGAAGAAAACCGGGGTTCAAATCAATTATTTGGAATGTAAGGAAGAAAAAAACAGTCAACCAGTACAGAATGAGGAAACAAGAATTGAAAAAGATGAGGAGGGGCCAACTTTAAATGTGCCAACATCCGAATTATATGGGTGTCAGAAGGAGAAGAGCAAGAGCAAAAAATTGAAAACTTATGTGAAAAAATATCATAGGAAAACTTCCCAAATTTAGTGTAGGAAATAGATATACAAGTCCAGGAGCACAGAGAATCTTAGGTGAGCTGGACCCAGAGGGGACCACACCAAGACACATCATGATAAAAATGCCAAGGTGAAAGATAAGGGAGAATGCTAAAAGCAGCAAGAGGGAAGTGGAGAGTTGCCTACAAAGGGGTGCCTATAAGACTATCAGCTGATTTCTCAAAAGAAACTTTGCAGGCAAGAAGGGACTGGCAAGCAGTATTCAATGTGATGAAAAGAAAGGACCTACAGCCAAGACTACTCTATCCAGAAAAACTATCATTTAGAATGGAAGGGCAGATGAAGTGCTTCCCAGACAAGGTGAAGCTAAAGGAGTGCATCATCACCAAGCCATTATTATATGAAATGTCAAAGGGACTTACTCAAGAAAAAGAAGGTCAAAACTATGAACAATAAAATGGCAACATAGTTACAACTATCAACAACTGAATCTAAAAAATAAAAACAAAATCCAACTAAGCAACCCAGAATAGGAACAGAATAATAGGTGTGGGGATCATTTGGAGGGTTATTAGCTGGGAGGAGGAAGGAGGAGAAATGGGGAAATAGTGCAGGGATTAAGAAGCATAATTGGTTTGTACAAACTATGTTAAGAATAATATAGGAAAGGGTGAAGCCAAAGAACTTATATGCATGACCCATGGACATGAACTAAGGGGGGTGGAATTGCGTTAGGGAAGGGGGTTACTGGGCAAAGAGGAGCAGAGGGGAAAAAGAATTGGAACTACTCTAACAGTATTACAAATAAAATATACTTTAAAAAAAAGACATCTCAACAAATTGCAGTGTGTGACCATTATATGGATTTTGATTCAAACTACTAAAAATATAATTAAATTTGAAATAATTGGAATATTAAGCATTTGCTAATTATTTGCTGATACTAAGAAATTATTATCATGTTTTAAGTGTAATAACAATAGTGTGGTTATGTTAAAATTTCTTGTCTTTAGAAACATTACTGACATATTTACAATCAAATTATATAATGAGTGTGATTTGCTTTAATGGGGAGAGAGATAAAAGGATGAGATGAAATAAGATTGGATATAAGCTGGTTAACTACTGCAGCTAGATAATAGGTACATGGGGAGTCATTATACTAGTCTGCCTATTTTTGTGTTGATGTGCTCCATAAGCAAAGTTCATTTTTTAAGAAAGAAAAAGATTTTTAAATAAAACCTTGCAATTCAGTTTAACTTAATTTTATTTAGAATATTATCATTTCCCTTCTAATCTTAGTAAATAATTTTGAATAATTTAGAGAAAAATTAACCATCTTAAAAATTAAATAATCTAAATACTTAAACTTGAACTTACACTATTGGTGAAAATATTTTTAAGTTTTGTAAGATTTCAGTACATATACATGCTTTTAAAAAATTCTTTGTATTCTCAAGAATTATTAGAAACTGATAGCATGACAGAAATGGAAAATACAAAAAGGGAGCTCAGAAAAGAATAAAATACTGAAAAGAATAATAAATAAAAAATTTCCCAAAAAGTGGATTGCTTAAATGTTTGAATCAGAAACAATGAAAGAGAGTGGATTTGTCTTAAACATAACATACAGTAATGTCAGGAAAAGGATATTACGTATTTAATGCGTTCACTCATCAGAACATGAAAATGAGCAACACAATTAGTGTCAAGTCTTTGATTTGAACAGAACCAATAAAACCCCGGAATTTTTACATCTTTTTCAGCACGAAGACTAAATTACTAAGCAAGGTGATGAGACTGTGAGAGCAAGCCCCTCGTCTGGCTCCTGCCCTGGCCCTGTGTTGGCAAGTGTGGGAGAAGGAGGGCTGTCAAGAGATAGGCACTGTCATTGGACCTTAAGCGGTAGACAGTCCCTTGTAGCAATTACCCAGCCCTGCCCTGTAGTTGGGCGTGTTCTACAAACTGAGAGGTGGTCCGTTCGATTCCTGGTCAGGGCACATGCCTGGGTTGTGGCTTTGGTCCTGGTCAGGGCACGTATGAGAATCAACTGATCCATGCTTCTCTCTTGCTTTGGTGTTTTTATCTCTCTCCCTCCCTTCCCCACTCTCTAAAAATAAATAAAATCTCTTTTAAAAAAAGAAAAGAATTATTCAAAAATAATAAAATAAATTCAAAACATTATACTGTATTTTGTACTACAGGATTTCAAAGAAGAAAGAGAATTATAAAGCTCTAATAATGTTAAAAATTAGAGCAGGCTTGTGGGAGGAGGTAGGACTTATCTGAGCTTTCATGGAAGAAAACTTCTATCCGATAAATTAGAGGAGGAAGGTCATTTCAGACTCAAGAATTCACAATAGCATATGGAAGAACTAGGGGTCCAAATAGTCTATGAGGTCTCTAATTAATGGAGACAGGCCTCAATCAATTTTACACCATTAGTGCAAATTTAAGCTGGATTAGCCTGGCTCTGCTAAGTACCTTGTTCAGGAACTGAAATATTATAGCTGCAACATGGCTACCAGAGGAAATGAAATGAAAGCCTATAAACCCTGACATGTAGAACAGGAACGCCAATTCAGAGAACGAAGTGGAGTTTTATTTTGGGACTGTACTGTAAGGGTGACTTAGGTAGACCCAAGGGCCAGGGCTCTGTGTGCATGCGTGCAGGCCCTTCGTGGCCATTAACTTTTGAGGGAAAAAAAGGTTACCTGGTTCTGCCAGTAAAAATGATTAAGGTATTTTTTGTAGCTATTTCTGTGTGTCATAAAAACAGCGGGATTTTGAGAATAGGCTTATATTTTTTGTCCCAGTCCTCCCTGAAGGGAATTAAAGAGCTGAGACCTGTAGGAATTTATTGGTCTGATGGGACAAGAATACCATGCCAGAAGGGGGCACAAACATTCCCAGTGACTCATTTGAGTTTCTATCGAAATGCAAACCCTGGTCTAATTTTTTGCGACCACCTTTCTGGTAGACGGTTTAAGAGTTAAGGGATTATAAGAATAAGTCATTGATCTCCCATTTCTAAGGCTAACAAAGAATTCCATATTACTGAAACCAGACATTGCCATTAAATCCGCAGATTTTAACCAGAAGGGAAGAGGGAGGGTGTTTTTGTTTGTTCTGTGATAATGTGGAAGCTGAGTGATATTTTTGGAAAGAATAGAAAGAGAAAGCCTTAAATCTTATAAGAGCACTTTTCCATGTTCTCTTTGTAAGAAAGGGAAGTTAGATATTACCTTGGGCAGAGTGTGCAAAATGGAATGACCCAAGAGTCTTTGAAGGGTGGCCTATCTTTTAAAATCAAGAAGCATGATTTACTGTGTACCTACAGAAAAACATTGTTTTCAGTCAGAACAATTCCAGGTGAAAGATGAGGTACTTATAAATGGGATAGTACCATTGCTATGTTGATGAGACCAAGCTAAATAAATATTTTACATCTCTTTTGACAAGAGATTTTGATTAAAAGAATTGTAGTAGAGGTAACCTTCCGCTAATGAAGATAAAATCCCTGATAACACAAGAGCTACTGAGTTTTAAAACAAATACACCCGATGTATACATCTCATGCCTATTGCCTCCCCCCACCACACGAATTACCTTAGGAAGCTCTACGCTTAAATAAGACTCCTAGGGTTTCTTAAAAGAGTTTCCAAGTTTTTTGTTCAAGCCTTCAGGACAGCAGTTTATTGTTTTGCCTATCTTCAAAAATAAGAAAATGTCAACACATAAAAATAGATTTTCATTCTTGAGAAACATTCCAAGATCCATTGAAAACAAGTCTGGAGATTGAGAGGTGGTTACGCTGAGTAGTACTGTTTCTATGAAAAAACAATTTGTAAGTTGAATATAAAGAGCACCTTTGACACAGGATCTGGAGACAATTTCCAAGAAGGCTTCCAAAGAGAATTTGTTGAAATAAGTGTAATGACTCCTGAGTACTTGGGAAAAAAGATCAATTTTAGCATATTATATCCATATCACACTTAAATATTCTAATACTTATACACCCATTCTAAAATAAGAATGTAAATCAACATATAAATGTGTATGCCCCTTGGCCCTGCAATTCCACTTCAAAGACATCCTGAAGATTACTTGAGAAGTAAACAGAAGTACCCACATCAAACTATTCATCATTGAATTGGTGAAAAATTAAAAACATATTGATTGTCTTCAGGAATTAGTTCAATAAAATACACTCTAGCCAAAATATAAAGCATGAAGTTGTTTAAAAGGTGATATAGAGCTGGGAGGCCACATTTTACATCCTGTGTTAACTACAACAGACCTTTGTGTTGAGAAGGTTTCCGAGATTGAGTGTAGTCTCGCAGAAGAAAGCTGGTATCTATTCCGTAGTGATGCCTGAAATAACAGCAGATTAAAGGAAGTGGAGGTACAATGCCCAGTCCTTGCCATCCCTAATGCAGCTAGCAGCCAGGGTTAAGACAGGTCATTTATTAGAAAAAACTTACCAGGGAGACCTACATACAGAAGTGCTGGAAAAGCTGAGAGATGAGAGAGAGAAAGTGGGACAAGCCAAAGATTTACAACCACAGGAAGCTACAATCATCTGTAGGGTTAAAGGACAATTGGAGACATACTGTCCAGGTAGTCAGTCATCCAAAAAGCTGTGGGGCTAAGGCCATCAGATGCAAATCAGAATCACAGAAGTGATGGAGCCCCTGCTGAGGACCAGAGCCAGCTTCTTGGCATGTAATCTGTGCAATCACACAGAACACCACAGTCAGAGGGACCCTGGAGCCCAATGGTTTTAATGCTCTCCTGTCAACTTGAAATTTTTTATAGTTTATGAAGAAGAGGCTTCCATTTCCATTCTGCAATGGACCTCAGAAATTATGCTGCCGGCTCTGCCAGAGATTCCACCCAAAGAAGACAGAGGTGAAGATAAATATCCAGGCTGTCCCATCTTCCTACCCTGCCTTTGCCCACTGCCTCCCACTGGCCTAACTTCAAGGGAAGCTCTTGGAAGAAGGAATTGTATTTTGCAGACACTGGTCTGGAGGAACAGGGCTTGGCAGGAGAATGGTAGGGAGGAGACCCAAGGGCTAACAGGGAAAGAGCTGGTACATCCAATGTAGGTAGCTGTATTATCATGGACAGACATTCAAATATATTAAGGATTTACAAAGGTATAAAGCATGAAACTGTGTCTGATCTTGTTTAAATGTGTATAAATTTACATTCATTTTGAACAGTCAGGAGGTACATACACCAAGGTGTTTAAAACAGAAGTCAGGAAGGACATAAATCAGGGTGTTTAAAATAGTGGTAGGCAAGTATAATTATGGCTATTTGTCCATACCTTTTGTTGAACTGTATTTTCTGACATTTTATATACATGTGAATTTATATGTCTTTATATATAATTTATGTATACCTATATATGTATTTATATGTTCTATATATAACATTATAATAAATAAAGTAGCCTTATTTTTTTTAATGTAAGAAGAGAACCTGCTTGCATAATGAATGATCTTGTCTTTTTTACAATGAAGGAGATGCTAGAACATAAAGTTAGCTACGAACCCAACCTTGTCAGATATGGTGGGGGGACAGAGTAGGATGGGAGCTGGGAAGCCAGACCTTGAAGTGTGTCAGTGGGAGGACTTTTGGACAATTGTAGTAAATCAGTGAAGGCTGAAGTTGGATTTGATGAGGAAATGTACACAGCAAATGGAGGTAACCTTTTTTTTAAAGCAGGAAGAGGAAGCAAAGGACTGGCATTTTCAAGGGGCACTGTGGAGGACTAAGGGCGAGAGGTGCAGCTGTTTACCTGGCCGCCAGGGCTGATGTCACCCCGCCCTCGGGCCCAGAATCCCTTCTGGGGTGAGCCTAGGGAGTGGGACTACTTCTCTCCTAGAGGAGCAGTTCCTGGTGTTTTTATTTTCTCCAGTGAGCCCTGCTAGGAGTGGCGGTTGTTTGGGAAACCAGGGCCTTGTGTGCAAACGTGATGTGGGCCGCAGTGTCAACCAGCATTTCACCTCCCAGCATCCTACCCTCCTGTGCCTTAGGTTACAACTCGGGCTTTGTTGTTGTTGTTATTGTTGCTTTGTTTTTTAATTAAATTTAGGACACCATTGGCTGGTGCATATACAGTAGGAAAATAGAGAACTCCAATTTTAAGAATGTCTAATTAGTACCATACAAAGTGGATTATTTACATATAATTATTTTTAAAGGAAAGCAACAAATGCTTTCCTGCTGAATCAATGACCATTTTAAAAGTTAATTGAGGCTTCAAGTGACTCATTTAAGAAAATATTTCTCAAGGTTCTGAGCTTAAAGTGCTACTCTCAGCTTGTTCATAAGTGGTTGAAATTTTATATAGATATTGGACTATGCCATGTTTTTATGATGTTTTTAAAACTCATTTGAGGGACAATCATGTTTTCTTTCTGTCATTTTTTCCAAAAAAAGAAAAGAGATACCCTGAGAAATGTGCCCTTGATAGGAAGCAAAAGATGATCTGTGCTAAATATTGGTAGAGCAATCTTAAAGTGAATGACTCATGTTTAATGTCTTCCTCTCTTAGCAAAGAAGCTGAGAAGATAGGGAGGAAAACGCTTCAAAAGTCCTCTGTGCATGAATCCACCCAATGGAAAATTCTGCAGTTCAGCAAGAAAATTCTTTGGAGTTGGGATCAGATACTGTAGTGCTGCCTCAGTTAATTTTACATTGTCAATTCCAGAAATACAATCCTAAACTATATTTACCATTCTTCTCATTCAGAATCATTAACCCTGGTCTCCTCCTTTCTGTTAAGCACATTGAAGTCCCACTGCTGTCACCCAGCCTTTTCCTTTATCACCATGCAGACCCTGTAAACCTGCCTCCCTCTCAGCAGAGCTCCGTTCACCCACTCTTATCACCTGCCCACAGTCTGCTCAGCTGCAGGAGACGGTGTGACAAAGGACCATAAACGTGACACTGTCCTTGAAAGATATCAGTAAAATTCTACATTATCATCCTGATTGAGAGGAAGAAAAGGAAGATGTATGAAAAGGTGGTAGATTATTTTCTTTTGTCAGAGAGGTTAAATGGATAATTAATTTGCATCTCTGCCTTTCCATAGCCATTTTACACCTGTCTGATAGAATGAATTACAAACCATGAAAAATGAACAGTTTTTTATTTGAGCTTCACTGAATAAAATCTTTGAAAATGTTATCTTTTAAAATGATTTCAAAATAATAAGCATCAAATTCTTGTTTCCATCATTGTGAACGCAAGCTTCAGTCTGGTCCAAGAAGCAGTGAATGCCTCTGTTACTGATGAAAATTAGGCTCTTTCACAGGATCACAAGGAAAGCTTTCCAAGGACGCATGCATGGGAGATTGCGATGGGGCATGGTTTATTCAGGTGGAAATGGAAGCTTCCCATTGGGTTTCCAATGTTCAATTGCCCTCAGTCCTTCCATGGAAAAAGTACAACCATGTCCTCAGCAAGGCCAAGACAAAAACCAGTGTCCAAAGTTTCTGCTTCATGTTAAAGCTTAGTCCTTTCGGAGCCCACACAGCCTACTGCAGGCCCTGGTAGCTGCTGGGCCCACAAGGCTGTGTGTTGCCCCTGGGTGGAGGAGGGTACAAACTCATAGGGCAAGTGAGTTTCCAGGTAGAAGAGAGAGAGACAGAGAGAAAGAGAGAGCGTGTGCACTTCTGTGATCCCCTGGGATTATATTAGTTTGGATTTGGGATGGACCAATCAACTTCCCAAGATTTCACAGGCATTGGATAAGTTCGCACTCTAGTTAGACTAATAGCCTCTTTGATCAAGCACTTTTCTCTTCGTCCCCCAACAATCTGGATCTGGAGGGGAGAAGGGAGGAGTATTGATCTACTTGGCAGAGCAATACCACAATCCCTGGGATGTGAAGCTGCAGCCTCCTGGTGAAGCAAACAGTCTCATGCTCCCCATTTTATTAAGATCAATGTCTAATTCCCTGTTTTATTAATAATTAGCTAACTACTGACAGTAACACCTCCTCAAGGTGCCAGGTACTTTGAGGAACTCAAGATAAACAGGTTCTCAAGAGCCTCACCTGACAGTAACATAAGGCAGGGGTACACGCTTGAGGAGTCACCACAGAAGAAGTTAGTATAAGAAAGGAAAAGCCATTATTAATAGCATGTCCACAGGAGACTTTGTACAAGGGTCTTTTGAGTCTTGAGCTAGTCTTTAAACTTTGGATTCAACATCAACAGATAGAAATAGGAGGTGAGAGAAAAGACCGATCATAGGATGAGTAAAGGATAATAATGGGAAGATAGAAAAGAGATTGCAGATTGAAATGAGATGAAATACCTTTTGAATTCAACTCTTTAGGCAGAAGAGTCCAAACATTCTTACACATGGAGAATTGGTATAATGATAACTGAGTTGGAGAAATAAAACTCCAAGTGCAGTGTGAGGGATGGATTGCAGGAGAGGTTACTGGTAGTCAGAGAAACCAATGAGGACTCCAGTTGTGGGTAAAAGGAAGGGAGGGCCTGGATTAAGGCAGCAGGAATAGAAATGGAGAAGCAGGAATCCACAGGAGATTGGAGGGAAGTAGCTTCTTCAGAGCGTGGTGATCAGTTGAGGTAGCACAAGAAAAAGGAGGAAAAAGTAAAGATAATGCTAAGATTTTGATGATGAGTTTGTTATGGTGTCATTAACAGAATGGGGGAAGATAAGAGTAGGAGGGATTTTGCAAGAGAAGACAATGTGCAGAGTTTTATAACACGAAGGCAGATTATTAATGGACAAATAGAAGTTACCAGTGGAATTGAGAATGGGTCATTGGAATTATGGAAAAAAGATGAAATAGGGACATAGATTTTGGAGTCGTTGGCATAAGGATATTAGTTAAAATATAGAAATGAATTAAATCTCCAAGATGTGCTAACATAAAATAACATGGAACACTTACCTTTAGAGAATGGGAGGGAAATGAAGACTGTGAGAAGAATCCACCAGAAAGGTGGGGAAAAACAGGAAAATGCAATAACCCAGAAACTAAAGAAAGATTTTTTTTTTTTTTGACAGTGTGTAAGGGCTTGAGATACAAGTGGGAGGAGGTGAGAAAGCAGAGGCGATCCATATAAAATTAATTTTTCCAAAGTTTATCCATGAAAGAAAGAAGAAAGCTGGAAGGAACGTCAGGTTTGAAGGAAGGTATTTCTGAAATAAGAGAAGAATTCCATAAAGATGTCACTGAAGGTGCAAGAGAGAAAAGCAAGGAGCTAGGATATAGTCTGGAATGTTTTTGCAGGAGGCAAGGTCAGGCATTATCACGGGGATCATCAAACTCAGTAGTTCAGCTTCCAAGCAAGTCTATGGAGCCCAGCAAATAAGGAACTGCAGCTAAACTCGTGCAACAGAGAAGCAAAGGAGACCAGAGACCTGGCAAAGCTCTGGAACCTCCGCAGGACGACAAAGGATTTTAGATCCTGACACCAAAAGGATGGAAAGGGATAAAACCAATGCTACACATGAGGGGCCTTGCTTGGAAATGGGGGAAAATACAGGGAGCCTTTGGGAAAGGAGCCGCCGGTAGATTGTGTTGGAAAGCGGAGCCTGTCAGAGTTACAAAAGGCTTGTAGTGGCCCTAAGGGGAAAGTGTGATAGGAAGTCAGATGAATAACAGGGTTTCTGAGCACCATTGAGGGTACAGCTGAGATTAGAGAGCATTGATTTGTGGTGTGTCCATTTATATATAAAAATTATACCGTGTACATGAGTATTGGCTATTCAGCCAAGAGCTAATGCACACATATAATATTTTATCTCCAGTAATGGTACTTAAATTTTTTTAGTAAACTCCAACAGTCAAACACAATTTTAACTTGACCTCCCTCCTGATGCTGGTGCATTTACTGAACGCTGCCTCATCGCCTTTTACTCACTCAGCGTTTTTTGTTAGTTTTTAAAAACCAGAAGGAATTGATTTGTTTTTCTCGGCGGTTCTGAAATCAACTCCACTCGTTAAGTTGTATTTAGGAGAAAAGGAAGGAAAAAAGAGATTCCATCTTGAACAGACTTAGGTTTTTTTCAAGAAAAATAATCTTTTAGATAAATATCCTTGGGTGGAAAAGTGACCATTGTTATCTTTGCAAGTGGTGCACATTGAACCGGTGGGAACATGTTGGCTCTAAGCATTAAAAATCACCTTCATTTGTCCTGGTTCTGTGACACCTGTCAGACACCTACCTACCTCTGAGCCCTCTGCCCTCCTGTTGAATTTGGCCAAAATCATATTGAAGAATAGCAAGCACAGAGAGGCAGAGGAGCAGATGGCAATTTGAAAAGCATTTTTCCCTGGGGGGAAATAAAGATTACAAAGAATGGATTCTGTTCTCGCCTAAGTTAATTGAATAGGTAGCTCATGACCTACTGCACCTAAGACAAATGAGTTGGGGGCAGCGTTTGTAATTTGGGAGAATGAGGACATTGTCGTGAATAGTTTCTGTTTCTGCAACTGCCTTTGTAGGCGACATACAAATACTTACCAGTGAACCTCCTCTGCACACCCAAAGTGACGAGCTTTCCTTTGTACTGATGGCCCATTAGAGAAGGATCACTGGTCCCAGCACCAAGATGTTTGTCTCTAGGCCACTGATATGAAACACTGAGGCTCTGGCTGAGGAGTCTGTGGGAGACAGTGGTAAAACAATTGATCATCAGTTCTGCATTTTCAATTTTCGTAATGCCAGCAACCACAAAGTGTATTGCTGGGCTTCAGTTTCGGCCTCACTGCACATTTCTCACTTAACAGATCCTCCTGGCACTTAGAGGGAGGAGATATTATTCTGGCTCTTATGTGGGTTCATGGGGACAACACAAGCATTAAATCACAGCGTCTAAAGGGCGCAGGCAAGAAGAGAACCACCTCGGACCTCATCGGGGCCAGGATTCAAAGCAGACACAGCAGCACTTCTTTTCCTCTCTTTTCTTTGTTCCACACTGCGGCGTTGCATTTTCCTAGCTCTGCCCTACAGGTTCAAGGTGTGAACACTAATGATTATTGTTAGCTTTTATTGTTATCTTCACTAAGAAGAGCAGCAGCAGCCACCACAGGGCACAATATTTAGTGCCTTAGAGGTGATGTCTCATTTAATTCTCACACACCCTGTGAGTACATACACGGCGGGCAAAAGTGGGTTTACAGTTGTGTGTGTGGAAAATAATTCAATAAATAATAAAGAATAATACAAGAATGAACTGTTTCATGTACTCACAACAATAAACCTACTTTTGCCCCACCCTGTCTGTATCAGTCTACAAATGCATTTCAGAAGTCCTGCAAGTGCATACATATTCACCTGTGCAACAACTAGGACTGTGTCATTAACTTCCTGCCTCTCCTCGCGCTAAGTCAGTGTTTAAAACAATGACATGATTTTGGATTTCGGGTAAGAAATCTTGAGGAATGCCTTAGCAAGTAATAAACAAAATGCGTGTGTTATTCTTCTAAGCCCATTCTGTTCTTTTGGAAACATCCTAATTTTCCTCTTGCCTTATTCTCTTATGATGCCAATCAATATTGCAAATGGAGCTTCCAATCCCAGACCTTCTCCACTGTCTATACATCTCTTGTTGCTTGCTAGCAATAAGAGGAACAAGGGTGTCATCTGTTTTAAATGACCAGTGGTCAGGCATGCATTCTGCCTCTTATCACAGTTTTCCACATCTGTAACCAAAGGATCATAGGGCCCATGTCAAGTTGTTGTGTAAGGATCCCCTGAAATAAGTATTTAGTAAACTATATATTTCTGTGCAAGTATTAGGTGCTCTTTATTATCACAATTATCCTTCCAATGTTAATACTGGCCGCTCTTAGTGACTTTTCTTAAAATGCACACTTCATTATGAAGAATACATGTCATCCCAGTATCCCAAAATAATGTGGGAAGCACTCAGCAATTCATGATTTATATGACCCTGCTATGAGGTTATGGAATCAGCATGGGATAATGTAAAGCAAACTGAATTAAGAAATGAAAGACAGGGATGGTGATCTGGCTCTAACCCTCATAACCCAGCTTCAATGTTCTCATCTATCAAATAGAAAAGATAACACTCTTTTGTTTTGTAAGGGTCAACTGAGATTTTTTTAATGCAAGGGTTTATAAACTGGGATACTACATAAATGCATATTATTGCTATCAATCATTTTATGGTACTGGAATTATGATTTCTGGTAAAAAAAAAATACATTAACGGTTTATTATCATCTTCATTAACATCTGATTGAAAGAAGCAACAGGTGGTGAAGGACAAATACCGTATGATCTCACCTAATACAGGAAACTAATGAACACAACAAATGAGCAAAATAGAACCAGAAGCGTGAAAACAAAGAACAGACTGGCAGTGACCAGAGGGGAACAGGGAGGGGGAGAAAAGGGGAAAGAAAGGGAGGGGTCTAGTCAAGGAACTAGTATAAATGACCCATGGACATGGACAACTGGGTGGGGACTGACTGTGGGAGAGGGGGGAGGTGGGCAGGGCAGTGAAGAGTAATGGGGGAAAAATGGGACAGCTGTAATAGAACAACTAAAAATGAAAAAAAAAAAAAAACACAGAAAAAATGTACACCAAATTTTAAAGACCTCATATGAATAAAGGGAATGTAAATTTAAAAAAAGAAAGAAGCAACATATTTTTCATTGATAACACCATGTACGTATTTTTCTTTTCTTTGGTAGTGACTAGTGACAGTTATAGTATAAATCATCTGTGAGCATTTTTTGTCCTGCCAAAATGCTTCATAAAATGAAGATATTTGAAAACAATAGGATTAGAAGGTCCATTTTCCATGCTTGACTGCAGAAAAAAAAATTGATTCTTCCTAAAGAATACAGAGAAAGGTATCAGTGAAATATTCCCTTACATTTTTACCTAAACATTTTATCATATCCTACCAGACCTAGAATGCACCCAAACGTGCTTGATTAAAACAAACAGCAAAGACAGAAAACCCAGAAATCTACAGCTATGAGGAATTAAATTCTCTGTTAAAGGACACTTCGACTGCTCTGTCATGGATGAGTTGGAACCAAAACTCTCTCATCTCCTGACTACGAGGTTTCTCATCACAGCTCATTACTCCTGAACCAGTGCTTATAGAGCTTTTTTTGGTTGAAAAATGGTGGAAACCATATGATACAAAACTCTTTGTTGGTAAAGAAAGTCATTTATTTTAGCCATGAAGTAGCCTTTTTTTTTTTTTATTGTTATTATTTGCCTGTAGAACAACATGGAACAGAAGCAAATTTCATTTAAGCTGATTTTCTCTTTTAATATCAAGACTCCCTCATCAAAAGTAAATGCTGGGAAGGGGTTGGAAACCAAACTTATTTATACAATAGACCCTTATTCAAGGAAAAGGACTGCAGGGAAATTAGCATGTCTTGAATGATGTTATTCCTGAAATGTCAATCAGTCATTACAGTATTTGCTTCGCTCATGGTATTCTCAAAATGGATTATTGTCCCTGAATTTTTAATAACAATTTAGTGGTTCAAAATACTGACAGTGATGTATGATGACAGCTTAAAAAAGTGCTCTGGCTTTCTATATTGCATAAACAGAACACAATTGTATCTCTCTAGCCAGTGTCAGAATCATTCGCAGCGAAGATAATGTTGAAGCCACCTGCCAAGAGAAGGTCAAAATCATATGTAGAAAATAAATCATGACAAACATGGAATTGGCTAAAGGTTAAGGATTTAAAAGACAAACATATTTGAAAGCACAAATCACCCTTCAAAGAATAATCATTTAAACAACCCCACCTCTGGACTCCTAAATATCTGACTTAGTTGCTACATATATTTCTAGAAATATTGTAATATTGAATGAAGCAACAAATTAAGAATGTAACTGGCAAGAATGTCAGAAACCTTTAACTCCGTTATAGCGCTGTTGGAGAACTTGTGGGTGGTGGGCAGGTGAAGAAGGGATGGGACGTAAGTGGTGGCCTCAGACCATGGCGTCCTGGAGGCAGTGCAGGGACCTCAAAGCTCAATGAGTTGTTCATGGCCTTACCCTCCCAGGATCCATTTAGGGGGTCTCAGCAGCCTGCATCCGCGGGTTCACACAAAGCCAGCACCATGAATAAGTAAGCTTCATTTGCATATTCATAGGCAAAAGCAGACCTCAGTAATCCTCGTCACAGGGAAATAAGTGTTGCATGAACACTGGAGTTTTGCCTAAATCAAGAAAAGCTCTAAAATCAAAGCATTCTTCCCATTGCTTTCTACGGATTTTTCTGACTAAATTAATATTTACAAAGCCAATATTTTCCAGAAGAAAACTCTACAAAAAATTTTTTTAGTTAATACAAGTATGAAGTAAACAATATTTATGCACAGCAGCCCTTGACCTGTAACTTTCATAGTCCTAATTACACACAACTTGGAAGGATAATAAATATTCAGACCCAACTTCACCATTAAAGTACCATTCATCTGCACACCATGCCCAGGACATATCATTGCGGCACACATGAGATGCGTTCGTATAATGTAATTGCTAACCTGCTGATTTTAAGCTACATGAAGGTAGGGACTTATTCTTTATTAGAACTTATCCTTTATTAGAACCCATTGCCAATGCAGAGCCAGGCACAGAGTAGGTGCTCTATAAATATTTACTGAATAAATAAATGAGTGAATGCCAAGTTGATCTCCAAGTCACCTTCCTCCAGTTAACTCCCCACAATCCCTCTTTACTAAATTCAGTAGTCTCACTAAATTTTACCTATTTTTATGAAATCCTCTCTCATAGGGCTTCTTCACCCCCTACAGCATCTCCATCACGGGTGAGGAAAAACTCATTCCTGAGTGGGGTTAGTTTTTCTCCATTTCTTAATGTTTAAATATTAATCCAAGCTAATGCTTGCTTGATTTAAATAAATAAAAAGCAGAAGTGTTCGATGTAAAAGAGAATGTGCTCTCTTCATCCACACCCCATCTTATTATTTGGAGCTACTTTTATATGTACAAAGTGAGTAGACAAAATAAGATTCTGGTTGGCCATAATTCACCTATAACTTGTCTGTAATAAAAGACGCAGTTATTGAGGGTGGAGCGTATTAGGTTCTCCTTTATTTAAAGTCTCATCCAGAAAACAGTCAGTAAATGCCCTCTTAGACCAGCAAGTGTTCCTGCTTCTCAATTCTCTGACTAAAATATTTTACTGGAGTTTTAAGGTGAAGCACAATCAACAACCCTGTGATATAGGTTAGTTACCCATAGGACCACAGTCCCTCAGAGGACCCACAGGGATCCAAAATGGCACAAGAGTGGCTGGAGGATCTCTCCCTTCTGGATTCCTTGCACTTTTTGGCAGTCAGATGAGCTCATCAAGTTCTACAGATATGGAAGATCTACAGACACAGCCAGCATGGTCTTCTCAGCGGCCTGTTCCAACTGAGGCACCAAATAAAGTTCTTCCTACCTCATGGTATTTTCTCCCAGAACCCAAAACCCTGCAGTGTCCCTTGGGAACCATGAGTATCTGTAGGGAGAAAAAAGAGCAGCACCCCATTTTGCTCTTATCCTTAAGCCTCTCGAGGGTCATGGTCAAGTCTAGGCAAAATCACCTGAGCAAAGAGCAAGCTCTTTATGTCTTCTCCAAGCAGGATTCATAAAGAGGCCATTTTTTCATTTGGGCCTCTAATTCTACAGGTGGTTCAGATGGTTGACCACCTTGGTCTTCCTGTTCACTACAAAATAGCATGTCTCTCCTCCCCACTGCTTATGTCTGTTGGGCTGAGATTAAGAAAAGGTGCTGAGAAAAAATGATTCCTCTAAATCACCTTTGATTTTTCCACATTTTGATTATAAATTTGAAACTCAACACTTGCTGTTGCTTTTTAAAAGGTGTGCGCGTGTGTGTGTGTGTGTGTGTATGACAATCACTTCCAGTGAAGCAAGACCATGACCTTTATACATTTGCATAATGCTGATCACACTGACTATTAACTGGGTGTCCATAATCAATCAAATTTTAAAACACATAAATTCTCTTCTAGTCAGCAATATTTTCTTCTGAGATTTCAGCCTATGACAGACACAGTGTCTGGAGATGATAAACTATATGTGAGTCTGTCTCTGGAATATCACTATTTCAAGGTTGGCTAACATACTTGCCAAGTTAGATGGGGTAGGGTAGAGAATGGAAGCAAGTTGTACATTATCCTAATAGATTAAGAAAATATAATCCCATTTGGATCATTTCCTGGGCCTCCATCCAAACCATGAGATAGCTTTGCTAATCATTAAAATGTACAGGGAGAGAGTGGGCTTCTTTTTTTTTTTTTTTTGTAACTATAGTGCATTTCTAAAGGGCACTGCATTCATTTCTTTATGAGTATAATCTAATCAGAAAAATAATTGATTCATAAGATGATTGTTCTATAAACAAACGAGCCATTGTTTTAGACTAGAAGAGCAACTCTTATCCTATTTCAGATTTCAGTTTATACATGTACACTAATGAATAATTATCTTCAGGAAATATCTTTAAATAATTTCAATTGCTTCTTTACTGCTTCAGCAAATTTTGGTCACCCTGTAGTTAGGGTCAGACTCTTAAAGACAAGGGCCACTAAGAAGAGTACTAAGGTTTAGAAAAACTAGAAATGCAACTTCAAATCAAATGAACACTCTATACATACCGTAGGTCAGTAGAAGGTAAACTGATGATCCATTAACATGACACTAATGTATCATGTGTGCCCATTAAACAATAATAACAATATTGGGGTGATTTACCAGGATGCCCTTTGGGTTACTACATTATTTTCATTTTTTATTTATGTGCCAAGCAGTCCTGGGGTCAATGACAAATGGATTTATTGATTATGTTACCAATATGATATGGAGATTGTTACAATTATAACTCATAACCAGAAATCCATGCCCTTCAGCTAAAATAATTCTTAATAAATAAATCTTAGTTGTTGTTTAAGTTTCTAGTTATCTAGCATCTTCATTCTGTATAAGGGATAGTTATATTAAGTGAATATAAAGCTCTATCTGCTAACTTTCCTGAACTATTCCAACACCTGAGTTAACCATTAAATTAGGTTGTTTAAATGTGTTTGTGAATTCATTATCCCAAATAAATGGTTACTATTTTAAATATATATGAAGAGCTATTTTATATCATTGTTTCAAAATAAGCTTTTTCCTGTTTAAGTGTATTTTTAAAAGCAACTCCTGAATTGGTTTGATTTTCAACACAGAAGGGCATTCTAGACACAGAACCGGAGCACATATAAGATGCATTAGATACCAGGAACTGTGTTATCTGAATTGTTTCATTTCATCTTCAAAGCAACCCAGGAACTAAATAACATTTTCCCTATTTTATGGATGACAAAAAATAAGGCCCTCGACATTAAGAAAACACGTGTAAGTCATGCAACTTACGTGGCATTTGGGGCCATCAGATGCCCAAAACCACGTAAGAGGCTGTGCTATGAAACTACAGAGTCTCTGCCACGGCTTTTTGGGGAAAACACTGATCAGTAAAGTGGCCCTCAAAGCCCCTTCCCTCATATAGACCAGGCTGATTATAAAGCTGGCTTTCTCATTTCTGCCCATTGGCCAGGAAACTAGCCTGTTAACTCCTTAAGGATATGGACTTATACTTCTTCACCTTCGTACTCCAAAATATTCACTTTAAGGCACTCAATAGATGTTTGTATATATATATCACCTGCTGAATAGAGGTGACAGACAGTTAACTTAAATTATGCACACACAAAAAGAACTTAAAAATGCATGGTAGAGCTGACTGCAAGCCCAAATGGATTGAGAACCTCAAATGATAAAATCTCTCTCACCATTTCTAAGGTACTTTCCATGTACCTTAGAAATGGTGAGATGGCCACCAGCAACGCAAGAGTCATATTCCTTTAGCACAATAGGTCCAGCAGGAGACATCATCGTCCCTGATAGCTCAAGCTGAGAGACTACGCCAGGAAAGACCAGAATTTCTCTAGCTTGAGCCACATACCTACTCCTGAACCGATCACTCTGCCCAGGAAGAAGGATTTCAATTAGCCCCACTTTTGGAGTGAGGGATGTTGGCACCAAGATTTCCCTAGGAACATAAGAATCAATTGTCACGAATGAGGACTAATTCCCAAAATGAAGGGATATGAAAAATAACAAATGTGAAAAAGCAGGCATCTACTACTGCCTTGCGTTGAGGTTCAAACCTAAAAGCAAGCCCGGTGAAGGATTATTTCAATATTCCAACCAGACACTGAACATGTCTTATTCAATAGACAACTAAAATACCTGAGGTCCAGAATGGAAAAGTGACTTTCCCGTGGCCACACAACTTGACAGGAAGCATGTATTTTACTCTGCTGAATTATCTCTTATATTACTGTATTGGAAAAGGGGAAAGGCCAGGGAAAACATTCAATGCTGCAGGACAGCCAAGGCTTTCCTGTAAGTCAAAATACTCACCACTCCATGGAGTTTCTATTTTGTACAGCTGCGAAATGAGAGAGGTTCAAGGGAAGCAGACTGCTATATAAAAATGAGTGCTAAGGTATCCTCCAAAGACCAATAACAAGAAGTGAGGACATAAAGAAATCGAAACCTTCATACATTGTTTATGGGAATGTAAAATGGTGCAACTGCTTGTGCACCATTTTATAATAGCCAAAAAGTAGGGGGGGGGAACAAATGTACATCAACTAATCAATAGGTAAATAAATGTGATATATCAATACAAAAGACTACTATTTGGCTATTAAAAGGAATGAGGTGCTAACACATGCTACAACATGAACAGACCTTGATAATAGTATGTTATGTGGGAGACACCAAACACAAAAGGACACACATTGTATTACTCCACTTATGTTAAATGTTGAAAATAGACAGTTTCATAAATACAGAGAATAGATTAGCAGCTGCCTGAAGATTGGATAAGGGAAGTATTGGGTGGTACAAGATTTCTTTTTAGAGTGGTAGAAATGTTCTAGAATGAAACCATGGTAATCATTATACAACCTCTGAATATAGTAAAACCCACTAGATTGTACAGCCCTTGGCTGGTTTGGCTCAGTGGATTGAGCGTCGGCCTACGAGCTAAGTGTCGCTGGTTCGATCTTCCAGTCAGGGCACGTCAGAGAAGGAAAACTCTGACTCCAAAAAACCTCCGCTGCCTTGCGGCATACCTCTTCAGGGGAAAGGCTAAGGGAGTAAACCCCAACAGAAAATCCGGAGCCGGAGTCCCTAAGGCGGTTTGACGTTGTAGTCAACACCGGCAACTCCTGCGGCGCACCTGAAGCCAAGCTGTATTGACTCCGTCTTTCCCTTGGACCCTTCAGCTGCGAAGAGAGGGGGGGTCTGCTGCATGGGCAACAGCAGACCCTCCATATCACCCTGCCCAGGCTCTGTAGCTTCAGCTTCACTGGAGAGGACACTCCAGCGTCATCGCAAGATGTCGATTCAACACGGGAGGAGACAGATACCGTGTCACTCCCGAGTCGGACTGCACAGCCATTCTCGGCGGTGCAGATAGACTCTTAAGAAGCTACACCATCGTCTCTCGAGACGGACGGCTGCCGACGACGACGACGACTAGATTGTACAATACATACAAACATACATATGTACGTATATGCACTTCCATTTGAAGCATACTTATTAAGAGCCTACCATGCACTAAGTCCTTTGTTACCTGCTGCAGATATAGACACAAACAAAACAGCAATGACTCCCCAGTAGGAAAAGTATATTTAGTTAAGCAAAGGAGAATACAAAGAGTTATGGCAACAGATATGTACAAGAATGTCCTTTAGACACAGACCACTGATCTGAATCAGGCATTGTGTTATCTAATCATCGAGAGAAAAGAAAAACCCAGAGAAGGGTATATTAATGAGTGGGTTGCAGCTTCTGGGAACTGAGGCTCAGTGCTGCAGGATCCACTGAGATATCACCCATGTTGCAGTGCAGAATTCTCCCACTAAAGAACTCAGATGTGCATCCTCATTGGTTCCATTACTCAAATGGAATAGGGGCAGCTCCTGTCCTGCTGGAAACAGCCTCCAGCAGACATTGGTCAGTGTGTACAAAAACTGTCCACCGTGGCTGCAAATGGACTTTGAAATAGGTCAACGGGATATAAGACAGGCATTAACAACGACTGTTAGAGAAAACGTCCATCAAAAATCAGTGTATAATCTCTCTTACCCATTAGTGAAGTCAATAGGAAACCTGCTGTTTTCACTGAGAGCTTCCATTCATGCAAAGGCAGCATAACAAAGCGGCAGATGCATTATCTAAGAGATTTAGGTTGTCCACATATTTTCCTCACAACTCCTATTCTATAAAGTGATTCCAAATAAGCACTGATATTAAGATTCTAGAATAGATTCTAATCTACAAGTAGCAGATAATTTTCTCCTCTATCCACACTAGCAGGCTTTCATGAAGGTGAGTATGTACCATCCTCACATTTTCTTGATATAATAAACCTCCCACTTGTGAGATTCCTTTGCACACTTCTGGCATATCTTTCAAAGACTCACTTCACTTATCATAATCATGTCATGGGCATATTTACTTAAAAGCCCAATGAATAAAAGAAATAGATGCATTTGACCTTTGAAAATGGAAAGTAAGCAAGGGAGAGCCTGTGGGACCCTGGGTTCTGGCTGGGAGTGAAGTGAGGAGGAAGATTCAGTTAGGTGTGAGCTGATAAGAGAGGGAGTAAAAATATGATGTAAAAATAGATGTATTTATTGTAATTTTATTAAGTTCTCAATATTTTGATACTGCATGGAAATGGAATGAGACACTTTGGGTTCTAAAGGCCACAGGGGCAAAAATTACTTGTTTCTTACCTGTTGTTTGCCTATAGAAACCCAGGAAATAGTATAAACTAGTAAGTGTTATATTATTGGACCAGCTATAGATCAGCAAGGGGAGACATGAAGAGCACTAAGCAGTAATCCCTGAATCCCTACAGAAGACCTAATGTAAGCTGTCCTACAATGGGACTCATCTAGTATCTATTGAGCGCTTACTATTTACCCAATATTACCTTCAGCTAAGGACAATCCCAAAGAAGCTCAACCAAATCATAGTTTCAGGTCTTAAAGAGCTCATTACCTAATTAAAGACACAAAATAAATGTGAATAAAATGGAACAGCAGGTAGGCTCACTTGTTAATTATAAGTCCAGGCTTCCAAGCTTGGTTTTCAGCTTTGAAGTTTTGGAAACTGATCTGAGCAGCATCAAGAGTGAATTCATTTCTCAGATGTCCCAAGATGAACTATGCCAGCTTTTATGTTTAAAATTGTTTTTTATGCTTTACTGCTAACTGCTCCTCTGATATTCACACTCTTTTCTTAGGCATAAAATGCATTCAATCAAGTTCCCATGTGAACAAGGTCAAACACCCGAGATTTGGGGTTAGACAGCCCATGTTTGAAGCTCTTCATTTCCATGCGAGCTTGAGCATTATTTAACCACTCTGAGAGTCTATGGTGACATTTGAAAAGCACATATAAAAAGAGAGAGTTATTAATAGGTGTTTGGAATGGTTAAATGACTTAAAACTTTGTAAAGTGCCTAGCTTGTGTCTGGCGTCTAGCCCATGTTAATCATCACACCATCATAATCACTTTGTATTTTCATAGGTCTTCCGTCAGAAGATCCATCAGTGTTTTAAAAACATTATCTCCTTTAACTGTAGAACTTTCCTTCCAGTCAAGCAAAGGATACAAGAACCTGATCACATAAATCTGAAGGAGAGTATAGTTAGTTGCCTCACTGGGGTAGGCCTTTCCTTGTGTTAAGTCCTGGCATGAAAGAACAGTGTTTTTGGAGATGAAAAATGTTCAAAATGAAAATATAAAAGCAGCTAATGAGAAAATGTATAAATAAGGAAATTAATGAATGAAATGAATGAAAAAATTGATATATGGTATGTACACTGTGAATGTGAAATGTATATTATGTTATTTGAGGAGTTGAAAATTATATGACTGGGATGATTTCCTGGGTCCACTTTATTCTATACCACATCGCTTTAAAAAAAAACTAAAGAGCTGGGATTTTGTACACAGAGTGAGAAGATATTTCTATAGTGCTACTGAGAATCCATCAGCAAATCTTCAAAAGAATGTATCAGTGATGCGTTACTTCACATTTCTTCTTGAGAACTAAGATGAAGGAAGACCTCAGAGTATTTCTACTCAGTTTTTGCTTTGCTATTAGGAACAAAAAAAGAGAAAAATGTGGCAGTATGACAAAATATGTGTCATCAGGGCTTTAAGGGTTATTTTTCTAGAAGATTTCTTATTCCTTAATAAATCTAATGGTTTTGGAAGACTCTTGGCAAAGTTGACCCATCACAATGAAGAAATCCAGTGAATAATGAAGGATAAAATAAATAAATATTTGAATCCAAAGCTTGTGACATTCAGTAATTTTAGGCAGTTGTTCAGGTGTTTTAAAAATAAAGACACCTTTGTAAATACAAGAAAACAGTATTGTCTAAGTCATCATCTTTTACAGCCTCACCCTGTGGGGCTGTTCTTGAAAGCACTATGGTGAAATGAAATAATGGACTGAAAACAAGAACTCAAGACATGTGAGTCTCACTCTGCAGTCTGTCATTTGATAGTAATGTGACTTCAGGTGGGTTGACCTCAAGTTGCATAACCTTTAGGTGGGTTTCCTCAGCCATCCAATAGAAATCATACCACAACAAAGCTTTTGTGAACTAAACTAAAAATTACATTTGAAGACACATTTCCTACTAAACAATCCAAAATAAACTTTAGCTCCTTTGGATAATAACTTTATGACAATTTTTGTTCTCATCACTGGCAAAACATGATGGCATCTCTGGCTGTTTCACATCTCACCTTTTGACATACATTTGCTATTACAGAGCTGTATCCATCATGAAAGATAAAATAGACCCAGTCTGTAAATTATACGGACTGCTATAGTCCTCTTTTGAGAAAACCAGGCAATCCTACCAAGGGGGTTTCATTGACTAGATCAGGGAGTGGAGCTTAATCCAGGAATAGCCCAATAGAGTAGTACCACACCCTATGGTGGCTGAATGGACCAATCAAGTTGCTCCTTGTTTGAGGAGGTTGGAGATAGGAGAGAAAGACCATCATTGGCAGATACCTTAAGAGGTCCAGAGAGAAACCAGACCATTGGGTAGCACTATGCAGACCTAGTTCATCAAGCCAAGCCATGAACCCTTGGATCAGTTATATCAACCCAGACAAAAGAAATCATTATAAAATGGACTTTTTTTAGTGGGAGCAATTTTTCTAATTCACACCAGGATACCTTACGTACCAGCTATGTCCTAGAAGAGATAATAGGATGGCTCAGAACTGAAACGGAAGAGTTATAATTTTTCTCAGTAATTCCCATTATCTAAGACTTCTTTGACTAGTTTATTTCTATCCTTTTGGATATAAAGCAATGTACCATACGGGTATGTATGCAAGCCACAAATTATTTATGTGTTTAATAAATATGCATTAATTTCCTGATCTTAATATACAAATAAATAAAAAAGATTTTTTATTCTCCTAGACCTTACATTCTACCTGAGGAGATCATCAATTTAAAAAAAAATAGGTTAAAATATGTACTTTTAAAGCTGGGAAGGGGGATAGAGAGTATATGTGGGTACTGGGAGTGGGGAGTTTTCTTAGTGTTGGTTTTACCATAAACATGGTGTGTGGGGGTGGAGGAATTTTAATATGAAAACTAAAGAATGTATTATATAGTATTATACAAATTTTTAATGACTCTTCAGGATGAAACACGACCCTTCAAAGACTTGGAGAAGAGGCGGCTGAGTTCCAGATCCTGGGGGAAACACATTTACTCTCCACTGTAATCAAGGGTGATTTGATGTGGATTTTGGAGAACATTGACTTATGATTACTGGGGTACATCTTTGTTTCATTCAATCAAGTGAATCTAAGATACAATGTACACCCAAGTCATCCACTTATTTTGTCCTATATTGTTCATGAGACTTTGCATTTCTTTTAATGAGTGCTCCTGAATGATTTCTTAGAAGTTACGAAAATTCAATCCTTGTCAATTGTAATAAAGGTGACACGCTGGGTCATCCCGCCTCTTATTTGTGTAAGATGATTTTCAACTGCCATCTCACACCCTGTGGGCAATTCAATGTTCTCCTTGGGAATACATAGGAATTATAGGGGTTTCTAATACTCCTTAGTCATCCCAGCTTCAATGTCCAACTTTCACTCAATTCTCTGCATGTATTTTATGTCTGTGATTGTCTTTGTTTCTTTACTGAACTTCCATCCTCTTCATACAAACACACACCATTCTATTCACACAAGGTAACTCTTGGAGACAGAAATTTACTGGAGAAGAAGGAATAATGCTACAGAACTTTTCAGGAGGGCAACTGAGAATGGGACATTACTTTTTGTCTGTTTTTTGTTTTTTTTTTAACTAGTCCCTTAATAATTGTTGTCAACTTGGGATATAAGCTTTTATCATTTGACCCAGTAAACCCCACTTTCCCTTCCTCTCCCATTACATCTCATCTGCTTGCTCTTGCCCATTCTCCCCGCCAGTTCATTTCTTTGAAGAAGTTTATATATCACTACTGTCTCCTTCCAATCTGTTCCCAAAAGTTTAATCTTCTACATTCAAGCAGTTTACCAAGGTGGTTTCCCAAACAAATATAATTCCTTTCCTCAGGGGAAAGAAATCACCTATCCATAAAATGATCTATCAACTCCCTTATATAATGAAAGTGTGAAAAACTAAGCTGTTTCAGACAAAGTTGTGACCATCTCCGTGGAACCTGTGCAAGAGGAAAAACACAGGTCTCACCATCACTATGACCACCACCACCATTATGATGTTCCAGTAAAAGGCAGTCATAGAGTTTCATTTCATATTTCTTCATCTAACAAAAGAAAATGGAATGAAAATGCATTTTTTCAAATTTTATTTGACCTAGCTTAAAAGCAAGGAACACCTTAGAAGTGTCCTCAACAGGCAAATGGCACGGTTATGGTCACAATCTTTTAGCAAATCTCTGGATTCAGGAAGCCCAAGGGCATGGTGTGAAATTAAAAGAGTAACAGTGTCTGTTTCGCAAAATATGTAAAAAATGTGGCATCATTTGTGGGCGAGGTGTGGTATGGTACAGCTACAAAGATGTCATTTTCATATATATTTAGATTCCATTATCTATGAGAATTAAGTCTATCCTCAGTGCATGTATGTGTGTGTGTGTGTGTGTGTGTGTGTGCACGTGCACACCTGCTAATGATTATCCAGTTGATGCCAGAAAAATTAGAAACCTATCTGCAACTCACGCTGGTGGGAAACTCTTGAAGAGACTAAAATTCTCACCTGTACTGTGGGGTGAGACTCAGAGTATCCAAGATCATGAATCTGGTCCTACAGGAGCCTCCAGGACATTATTTTAGACTTATTAGCTCTAATTTGAGAAAACAGACTGATGGGGAAGAAAACCCTGGGGTGAAACAAACCATTGCTTAGCAGAAACATTTTCAAAGCATGAGTAAAGCTGAAGAAGCCTTTCTTCCAGAGGAAAACACCTCTGCGCACAATAGAGAAAGGAATGGCAGGAGCCCTGGTGGGCCCACAGGCTTTGGTCAGCTTCTTTAATCTACTTTTCCCACCTTCATTTTTATTCCTTTTGATTCCCCCCACCACCACCACTAAACAGCAGAAGAGAGTACCATATAACCATCTGTATGTACAAAGTGTAGCATAAAGGACAAAGAACAACATGGTAGATAGAAGTGGAAAAGTTCTGCCTTCTGTTCCCCTTCTGCTGAGTCCTAGAAGGAAGCAGCCTCCCATGAGGGACTTCCCAGGATTTTCAGGCTATGAAAGGCAGAGGACAGAGCTGATCAGTGTCCCTTGCAAAACCAGGAGCCATAAGATAAAGTATGACTTATGGATAAACAGCTGCTAGATGACTCAAGAGGAACAAGAGGACACTAACTCTTCAATTTTCCAGTATATCCCAAGGAAGGTGACAACTGATGGTGTTGGAGGCTGATATTTGACTTGTTCCTGACAGAAAAATGGAATAGCATTTGACACTTCCAGGTGCATCAGCAAGGTCAACCAGTGGGGAAAGGATATTTCAACCTAGTAATGTTAAATTTAAAAAAAGAAATATTCTTCCTCTAATACTTAACTGTAGGCACATCCAATTCAGAGAAAGGAAATGTGCTCTTTGAGAGGTGTGATCTTGGAATTGAACTCTTGAAGACATTTTGCAAGTTAAGTGCTAACTATGAGTTTTAGTAATATTAATTTCTCATAGTGGTTGAGTGTTTTCCAATTTAGAAAGTACTGACATTTACAAAAAAAAATGTATTGCCTTGAAAAGGTATGGATCTGATCAAAGTGAAAATGATGACTCTGGTCACTGGGTAAGTACGTAGGGGTCACTTCTACTGGCTCATGTCACCTGCTGTACTTTTCTTGACTCCACACTCAAGTGGGCATCCAACATGCTAATCTAGATCAGATGCTCCTCCTTTTGGTTTTTCAGACAGAACCTGGTTAACAATTTACTTTTAGACAGAGTTCCTGCCTTTAGTAATAAAAGCTCACTTCTGACTTCTCTGAAAAGGAAATAATCACAATGTTTTTGTCAAAAGTCACATCACTAAACTATAATCATTTCTAGCACAGAGAGGTGCAAGAGGAGGAATTTTGTAAAATATGTACAGTAGAGCAGTGATTTATCAAGTAGTCCAAGACTTTGCTAGCATATTGTGATGGTAAATTTTATGTGTCAACTTGGCTGGACCAGAGTACCCAGACAATTTGGTAAAATATTATTCTAGATGTTTTTGTGAAGGTATATTTTTTAATGAGATTAACATTTAAATAGTTAAACTTTGAATAAAGTGGATTATCCTCCATGGTGTCGGTACATTTCACTACACACACACACACACACACACACACACACACACACACATATGGTTCTATTTCTCTATAGAACCATAACACAGATATGAAGAATATTCTGCACCATTCTTATTTTATCAATAAAATGCAATTCTCATTATTTATTTAGTGGAGATAAGTCATTTTATAAATCAAAAACATGTACCAGTTTATAACTGCAACAGATTTCTTTTCCAATTACCTATTTTCCCTTTCTTGTTTATGGATACTCTTGAAAGAAGGTAGAAATCTCCATCCTCTCCAAGAGCCACACAATCAGCAGAGAATCCCTTGATCAAAACTCAAGGTCATATTGGTGCTCAAGAAATTTCATATAACACACAACACAATATACAGATGATATACTCATGTTATAGAATTGTATTATTGAAACCTGCAAGATTTTATTGACCAATTTACCCCAATAAATTCAATAAAATTTTTTTTTAACTCTGTTGTGAAAAACTGAAATTTTACATAATTAGGTGGAAAGTCAATGAGCAACATCCACCTGCCGCAGAGTGAGGGAAGGGATCTGACAGAGAATAAAACAGAGACAAAGCAGGTGACCCAGTGACCACACAGTCTACATGGCATTGGGAAGGGATATGGGAAATAGACTCCACAGCACATACACTGATGAGAAAACTTCAAGTAGCGCATTCCATCCTATCACAGTTACCTGACTGTCAGTAAGTCCCAGAAAGCCTGAAAGCCTCACATTTGCACCACAAAAATAAAAGATAAACCTCTTCAGAATGCTCCACCCGCATGGAAATCCTCATGACTTAGCTCAAAAGCCAGAGCATTTGAAAGAAATTCTATCTATCCGTTAATCACAGATCTTTCTGCCAACATTTTCAGACTGAAGAATTTTGTTGACATATAAGAAATTCAGAAAGAAAAAAAAACACACTAGGTTTGCTTTTAGTGGGATTCCTTATAAAAAAGAATACAGTTTATAAGACCAATTAAATTAGATGATATTTATCTCAAAAGCACTGATTTCTAATTAAAATGTCTAAACATGCAGGCCCAACCATGAACGTTTATTTGTTTATAAATTACATACCAAACTTGTAATTCTAATATGTCCATGAGAGTTATAAAGCAAATACCGAGGTAGACTATTTTAAGGGATAAAATAAGAAATGAATTTACAAAGGTCTACTGTTCTCTTTCTTTATTTCAATAGCTGGAGGGCACCTCTTCAATTCCTGGTTATAGGAGCCTTCTATCTAATATTAATCCACTGGAAATAAAAAAGTGGTAACCTTATTTTAGCTTCTACATACAAATCAATCCAATGTGGCTTAAGATATTTTACAAAAAAATTGTCATAGAAATCCCTTTATAACAGAGACATTAAAAAAATCTCTGACTTTTCTCCCTTACACGTTTTCAAACCATTAAGCTGCCACACCAGTACTTTCTCAGAACACAGACCCATATCTCTGTTCAGAACTCTTCTCAGCTACATTTTATTTTAATGGCACACTGGATTCTACTTTTGTGGATTTATTTTGTTTCCACTCTGTCTCCCTCAGTACAAATTTAAACTTCCAATGGCAGGCACAATGTCTTCTGTGCCTCCCCACCCCGCCCCCACATTCCGCACACAGTGGCTGGTCCTCCGAGTGGTGTTTGCTTGGTTCTCCGGCGAAGGAGAATAATTCATGATCTCACTCTGGTCAGAGAAAGCAAAATAACTTTAATGGTGTCGAACAAATCATGGTGGCCTTTATTCAGAATGCATTCTCTTGAAAGGCCAGCTTGCCGCAAACATATGCCATGGGCCAGCTGAACTATAAAATGAACAAGGGTTCGTGACACAGTGTTCCTCCAAATGCGCCTGCCACATGCGTGGGCCCTCCGTGGGCTAGGGAAAAGGCTGTGAGTTTCATATGCAAACAGCCCCAGAGACCGTGAGGAAGAGCAGCGGGTACCCTCAACACTGTCACTTAGAACATGAGGCTGCATTTGGCCACCATTTTTAAAATGGAAGGTCAGATCCCTAAACCTTCCTAATGCAAGTTGGTGAAGGGCAACCTGAAGAGCTTCCTGGTCCACAGGTTGATACTCAGGGTATTTAGAACAAAAATCAGGACTGCATAGGGTATTATGAAATCATTGTTGGCCATTTCTCCAATAAAGTAATGGGCTGCTTGCTATAAAAGATGATGTGGGGAAAAAAGTATTAAACTGCAAAGGGCCATGAAGTTTATTTAGTTTTAGCAGGAGCACAGCATCTCACAACAGGAAGGACATTTCTCTGTCCAACCCCTTTGTTTATTTTAAACCTTTTTATTTTATAGATGAGGAAGTTTAAGGGTGAAATGACTTTTTCTGAGATACACAGAAAGGTAATGGAAGAATCAGGATTAGATTCAGGGCAGAAAAACCAAAGTCAACCCTAAAAACTAATTTATTTTACATATGGACCTTAGGTTTTTAAAACATATCAGTGTTAAATTGTTAAGGGGAAAAAGGATCAGAATAAATGTATTGATTTCCTAAGTCATTTCAAGAACTAAACTCATCTTTAAATTTTATTTTTAAATTGTAAGCATATATTTGTGGTAACAACTTAATCCCAACAAAATTGCATTTAATAAAAATCTAACCCAGGAGTAATCACTCTAAACAGCTACACATATATCATTGCAAGTATTTTTCTATGTTAGCCTAACATATACACATGTCTGTATGATACACGCATACATATAGATGCAAATGGAAATATACTTTTTGTTCCAAAATGCATATATATTAAGCATATTGCTCAGTAATTTCTTCACCTAACAGTAGACATATTCTCATAGCTGCATGCATAGGTCCACTTCGGATTCTTTAATGGCAATGTCACATGTATTAGTGTCTATTTACTGTTATTTATTTTCTTATGAACAGAAAAGAAGACTATATCCAATTAGTTAACTATTAAAGAAAATGCTGCCTAACCCATATGAACCTCACTCCTTTTATTATGGTGGCATTTTCTTTTCAAATAGCTAAAAGTGGGATTGCTGAGTTTTATGCTTTAGTCATTTTAACAGAATTTAAACAGAGGTGGTTTTCTTGGGAGGGAAGGAAAAGGCTTTTTAAATGCATTCAGGTAAAACTTTTAAGAGTCAACTTCTGCTAGATGCTGATTGCACTCCTGATGGAATATTGCCTTGTCTTCTGTGGTCATTTTTAAGGTCATTTGATTATAGGGTTTTGTTTTGTTTTGTTTTTTTTCATTTACCTTAAAAACCAATAAAACTTAAGATGAATGAGTCCATGTCAATGAATATTTATTGCCCAACAGTTGAAGTCTTTGGAAATGACTTTGATTTTCAAACTCTGGCCAAGTTATAACTTTTAAAATTAAAATGACATTTGATGACTTATGAAATTAAAATATGACATTTGATATAAAGCAGTTTTACATCACAGCTCATAAAACAAAAGAGTCAGAAAGTATCAGATTTAGTGATATCGACTGACCCTGTCTTTCTCCACCATCTATTCCCCTGTTGGTATTTCCCAGCACCCCTAACATTTAATTTTAAATCTGTCACATGTTCCATGTATAAGGTGTACCCCTGAGACAGCTGCAATTACAAACCTGATCCCACTTCTACGCAAATACACTGGAGGAAAGACGTTACTCAATTAATACTTTGCAGAACTTAAAACTGGAAAAATCTTAAGAGTTAAGGGAGAGAGAAAAACTAACATTTATCGAGCACCTGCACATGTTTCCCAAATGGAGACCTGGATTGTTCCAGAAGCTGACACAACTGACCCAGATCTTCTGATTTTAAAAGCTACTCTCATTTTGTTCTCAGAACTGCCTCCCAACTGGGGGAACAGCCCAGAGCATCCATGTGACTTTCTGAAGACCACACACAGAGCTAGCAACGCTTCCAACCTCTGGTGCAACATTCTTCTGATAACCCTGTTCAGTTTAACGAGTTTTTCAACCGGCCTTCAATCTGACTGACTCTGAATATTAAAATGAGTCTCTATCTCCTCACCCTCCTTCCGAGCAGCTATGTTCCTATTCACCGTGGCGAGCTGGGTCTGCAACGTGGACGGGCCAAGATTTCCTCTGTCTAGTTCCTTCTCTCTAAAGGCTCTCCTCTCCACTAGGTGACTATAAATCAGAATGCCATTCTGCGTGCCATTTAACATTTTTACCAAAAACCTGAAAATCTGGCAAAATCTTATAGCAGCTTTAAATCCTCACAACGCTAAAGAGAAAGGAGGCAGCAAACAGCCATGGTCTGGCTGCCATTCTCCAGATACACCAAGGAACTGGAATTCTAATTTTTACAGTTGAGTTGGAAATGCAGCTCTAGCAATGACCTCTTAGGGGGTCCCCGCTATTGTTAAAAATACTCTCAAACCCTTCAGCAATTAAGGCAATGACCTCTACATTCTGAAAATTTATCAAGAGGCCTTTTGATGGAAAATTCGTGTTTCATAGAGATTATACAAACAACCACTGAATGAATGGTAGTCGCACCGAGGTTGCCCTCAGCTTGATTTTATGCTTAGCTAGTTAGTAGATTTGAATTGTAGAAATGCTTGAATTAGATATACAAATGGCATAGTTATTTTTCTTTACTAGGAACTTATGAACTATAAAACAGCTCTATTTTATTTACGCTATTCATCAAAATGCACAAAACTAAGTGGATTTTTAAGTAGAATTTACTATACCATCTTAAACGAACTAAACAACTCTCTCAGATAAAGGTACCAACTTGAAAATTGTGTATTTCTTTATCTCTCAGTAAACTGAAGACGACAATTGAAGTGATCATCTTTTGTTTACATATCCAAGGAGAATAAACTTTCATTTGTCTTTTGAAATGCACTCTCTACAAATATTTTCTAGAACTCTTCTATGTGACAAAAATCTGTTCTGAATTTTCTACTTCAACAAAAACAGCTATTATCTGATTTTCTTTCTGAAAAGCAAAACAGTAACCTCTGTGGGCTTAGATAAATCAAGCCATGTATCTGGTAACTCTTTATTAGAGCTTTTAGAAGAATTATTCAGAGAACCCTGGCTTTAGGGACTCTGTTCTCATTGTCTTTCTTCCCACATAGAACAAGCTGAAATATATTCATGAAAGATTGACGAGGGCCAATTTTCTATGAGTAAAAACAACAGCAACATCAATATTTCAGGGTCTGAAAAAAGATAGCCATTCTTTTGCCTTGAAAAGATTGTTAGAAATCATTGCATTTTAATGAATTCAAAATAACACGGGAGATTTGGGGGCTGAATGGCTTCTGAAACTGCAGCACCAAATCAGTCTTTTCATAACTTATACTTGAGGAAAATAGAGCTGATACTTCTCCTTCATAGACACTCAGCAAGATGAGGTCCAAGTCGATGGGTGATCTTTTCTTTGGGGTCCTGGTAGACTCCTGGTTTCCAGGCAGTTTTAGCTGTCACAGTTGCTTAGATTTTCCTAGGCTGTTTTTAGTTACTCATTTAAATATTCATAAGAAGCGAGGACTGTGGTTTGCTGTCTGGTAACAACTTCATTTTTGGCTCCTACTAAACTTGTCCTTGCAGATTGCTTTCTTTCAACCCTGATTGGGCTCTATGCCATCACGTGGCCTTTCAAGGATAATGCAGTTTCCTTGGGAGTAGGCAACAGAAGCATGTTCCATCTTTTATCTTTGCTTGGCTGAGTGATGAAAATAATTGCAGGAGACAGTTATGGATTATCAAAGAGGCACGTGAAATAATCAAACTCGTATCAAGCATTGCTTAGTGCTACCCAAGAAGGCAGAGCCTTTAATTATTTACCTTGTGAGACCATGCACACCTCAGGAAATCCTAAAATGGCAACATATTAGTGTAAATATTTACTCAACAATATTGTTCTTGAATGCAGAAATGAAAATATGTGTCAACTTATGATACAGTCTTAGAAGAAATTGTTGCACTGTACCATTTCTTAGCACAGGATAAATATCTCTTCACTATAATAGCTCTATTATTTATTGAAAACTCTGGTAAAATAAACCCCTTAGGTAGAAAAATTCAGTGTTTAATTAGAGGCTAATAGCTAATAATTACAGGAACACATGAATTACCCAAAATAAGCAAAAGTATAAAATACAAAATGCAATTATTTAATTAAACGATGACATCAGTTGTACACCATCATTTTATAATCTATACCCTCTATTTTGCTGAGGGGAAAATGTCTTGTCTAAAATAACTTTATGCTTTGACATTAAAACTCTGAATTATTCTGGCTATAAATATACCATATTTAGCAAAAGGAATTAATGTTTTACCAACTTATTATTTATATTAAATCACGCTCATTTTACAAGAATAAATCCATGATTTTCTTCACTGATTTTGCAAGACTACCTTACATTATACAGTCCTTCTCTACATGAATATACATAATGCTGCTCCTCTGACCATTTGCATATTCTAAAAAAGACAAAGCAGGTAAATTTGATAAATTCACTTAGACTAGGGAGGAAAAATAACCCTGTCTGAGGCAAAGCTAAAGGAATTTCAATCTCGCAGACACTGCCAGATAAAAACCTGGAAAAATCATTAATCTCATTTGTTTTCATTAGAGCAACGCTTGTTATCACAACTTTAGTTAAGGAAGTGTCAACATTTATACCAGCAATTACACATCAGCAAAATTAGTTCTAAAAAATGAAGCTCCTGGTACTATAAACTCTGTTATTACCACGGTCTTTACGAATTGCAATTGAGAATGGTACATATTCTGAATGCTTGGTAGAATAAACAATTGTTAGGATAATGCTTGGCAGGAACTGTAATGTAGCATTAATTCCTAAATGAAGTACCAACAGTTTTACATATCTGTTTTAATGTTTTATCCTTCAAAGGTAGATCTTTTCCTGACATATTTCTTCCATTTTTTTAAGGAATAAGTGTGAGAAAATGTAAATATTTGTCCATTTCTGCTCATCTTTTTAACAGCTCTGGGAATAAAATCTCTCTGCATGTTGAAGACCTCAAGCACAGTGGATTGTAAATAAGTCCCATGTTAGCAGTATGCTGTACTTTAAAAAGAGGCACCAAAAATTAAGGCTCCACTCATTGGAACATCTAGCAGTGGGGATGTTAGGGAATCTGATGCCTGTGGCCTTTGGTCCATGTGGTAAAATGCTCATGTTTATGAAACTTAGATAAGAGATTGGAACCAATATTTCCAATATTTCAGTATACAATATTGGAACATTTCAATAAACCAACATTTCAGAGGTATCCTCCTCACTAAATACGAAAAACCTTTTTCAAGCAGTAGAGGGAAACAAGTTCTTGAGGTTAACTTTTGCTTTTTTAAAAATATATGGAGTATGGTTGTGGCATTCATGTTACTAAAGGCAATTCTTCTTGCCCACCAGCAGTGAGATAGCTCAAGGGAGAATCCAGGAAGCTCATTGGGCTAAGGGTGGTGAAGTAATTTCTTAATGGGAGGACTCAATGCCACATTGTTCACTGAACTCAAGATGAGAGCACACTGCATAATGACATTTATTGAGGGCTTTGCCTGTGTCAGGGACTTTACAAATACCATCTTATTTAATATTCACATTAATTCAGCACAGTAAAGTTATCTTTATTTTATAAATGAGAAGATTGAGGTTCAGAGAGACTATGTGAAATGGCCAAGATCACAGCCCTAGCGAGTGACAGAGTAAATATTCAAACCCAGAATAAACATAATTGAGGTAATAGTTAACAGGCACCATCCTGTCCTCTGGGAGTTGCAGAGACAACTATTTCACCCCTGTGACCCATGTCAAAGAGACTCTCTCTATAAATGTAATCCAAATGTATGTGAATTTTGAGAGAAAACCTAAGGAGACAAGCTGGGTTTGACCCGAGCTCCTGCTGGGGACTTCTAAGAGTGGGAAGATGGAAGCAAACATGGAAGAAAAAATTTCTGATCAAAAAGGAAAGAAAGGACATAGTCTCATAAAAATCCAGCTCGCTTAGTAATAAAAGGCAGTTTGCAGCCTTTATTTTAATGGACAGGTTGGTACACTACATGTGTTAGAAGAAACTATGCAATAACAGGTAGGGCTAAGAATATTAGAACAAAATAAATATAGTTGATAAATATTGCCAAGTTCAAGATGTAGGCTTTGCACACCTGAGAATAAAAACTCTCAGCCATGATGGAAGGAAAGAACTTGCCCATCAGAGACCGTAAGGGCCCCACACACAATCACTTCAGTGGAGCAGACGATGCTGCTTCGTCAGATAATAAGAGAAAGGGATTCATCCTAGAATCAAATGTGAAATACGACCATTGTCATGTTTAGCTGGGAGCTCAACAAACCCAGTCTAATGAGAAGCAACTGGGAATTAATGGGGGAAGGGTACGTCATAATTGACTCATAACACCTTTTAAAGTTCATGTGTATGTGTATAAGTCAATTTTTTAATTTTACATGGTTTATACTGTTTCACTGCATTTTAGTCTTCATAAAATCACAAGTTAAATATCACTTTAAGTAAAAGCTAAAGAAAAATACTGAACCAAACAATCCTAAGTGACAGTTGAAATCATCATTCTGATACCCAGGTAGGGGTAGACCACATAATAATAACACCAGGTTTCAACAATGCTAACCGTTAACATGATCCTGCAAATGAATATAACATACCTCTTCATGTAGAAAGGAAAAGAAATTAAGAGACTCTCTCACGGTCTTCTAGTTGCTGCTTACAGAGCCAAGATTTAGCCCCAAAACCTTCAGTCCTCAAAGCCCATGTTACTGTCCCTGTGGTAACCTGCCTGCACCCCAAGGTTGAGAACCAGCTCCCAGGAAAGTGATCTGATCATCATCCATGATTGGTTCTTAAACCACCTCTTACATAACACACAAGCCTGAAATTTTATCAAACAATGTTTCTACGTCCCATAATTTCCCTGAGACCTAGAATCAACAAAGAAGTAAGATGACTATCAACATCAGGATCAATGAATTTTAGAATAAGGCCATAATAGTAAAATGAGTGACTGGGTCAGTGATTCTTTTCTTGCAGAATAATCAAACTAGCAAGATGTCTGCCAACTCATAAAATGTCCATTGTTTCTCATCTATTCTGAGATAAAGAGTTTTTTATATTTTACATCTTTAAAATTAGAATGCATCTCACAATTGCTGTCAGCTGGGTGGAATTTCAAAGTAGTTTCTCATTACCTGTGTACATTGGAACTTGGTTGTTATTCCTATGACCCAACAGGACAATCATAACCCCAAAATGTTTCAGTCAAGAAGGTATTTAAGGTCCATTTGAAGAAGTAATAGGAGTCCTGGTTATTATCTGAAAATATTCTGTTGACACCTTCTGGTGTAATTCAGAAAGTACAGGCCTCACAACTTGCAAATAAGGATCCGCTGCTTAAATGGAAATCCCAGACACAATATTGGAACACTCCTTTAGGAAATGCTACATAATCTTTAGCATCTTTTCATTTTTTAAAAATTATGTCTTTATGTTTACTTAGATACAAAATTAATTAACATTAAAGATAATAAAAAAGAGGAAGGGATTAAGATGTACAAATTGCCAGTTATAAAAGCAGTCATGGGGGTGAAAGTACAACACAGAGAATACAGTCAATAATGTAATAACTATGTGTGGTATCAGATGGATACTAGATTTATCGGGGTGATCACATCATAAGTTATATATCGTCATCGTCGTCGTCGTCGGCAGCCGTCCGTCTCGAGAGACGATGGTGTAGCTTCTTAAGAGTCTATCTGCACCGCCGAGAATGGTTGTGCAGTCCGACTCGGGAGTGACACGGTATCTGTCTCCTCCCGTGTTGAATCGACATCTTGTGATGACGCTGGAGTGTCCTCTCCAGTGAAGCTGAAGCTACAGAGCCTGGGCAGGGTGATATGGAGGGTCTGCTGTTGCCCATGCAGCAGAACCCCCCTCTCTTCGCAGCTGAAGGGTCCAAGGGAAAGACGGAGTCAATACAGCTTGGCTTCAGGTGCGCCGCAGGAGTTGCCGGTGTTGACTACAACGTCAAACCGCCTTAGGGACTCCGGCTCCGGATTTTCTGTCGGGGTTTACTCCCTTAGCCTTTCCCCTGAAGAGGTATGCCGCAAGGCAGCGGAGATTTTTTGGAGTCAGAGTTTTCCTTCTCTGATGTACCCTGACTGGAAGATCGAACCAGCGACACTTAGCTCGCAGGCCGACGCTCAATCCACTGAGCCAAACCAGCCAGGGTCAATAGAAAATAAAACTACTAATAATACACTAAGTGATTTACCTATGAAGGACTCATGTACCACAAATTTGCCATGGCATACCAGTTGAAAAACAAGTGGAATTATTTAATATCTATTCACAATAATCCAAATGTTTCCTCGGGGTTCAGATGGACATAAGTTTCATATGATCACTCCAACTTTAGAATAAGGCCATCTAGTATACCTTCAAATGTCATCTGAAAAACATACTTGTTACCTTATACCTTCAATGAACTAGTATTCCTTCAACGGTCAGTCAAAAAACATATTTATTACCTATAAACGGTGAGACTGGTAGGTGATAGGTAATTATTAATAATTCTTTGTATTTCTGAGCATTCATTTATCTGATCTGTCTATAAATTAACTTTAGCATTTGTAGAGAGTAATGGTAAAATATTTTTGAACATAATAATTATGTATTAAATTGTTTATAATACTATAGGCACTTTTATGTTTCATTGGGACAAATTTTTGATAGAATCTACTCATTCTCTCTGAAATCTGTATTTAATTGTGCAAACACTATTTTTTTTCCTCAGTAATTAGATCATTGAACTCAGTAAGTGGTGTATGTATCAGAAGAACAAGATTTCTTATTGTGTTTACAATGAAATATGTGAACTAATAAAATGTGAAAATAGTCTATTACAATGATAAAAAAAACTTCTAGAATAAAGTATGCTATACCAGGTACATAAATGTATTTATACACATAAAAGAAAAGAAATGCTACATCATCAATGTCCTGGATGGCCCAGTGGATGGCAACAGGTTGAAAAACCAGAGATACCAACAGCTCTGAGACAATAATTCCAAAGAACTGAAGTCCGTATATGAACAATTTTAGAAATGCCTTAACCACTTTTACTTTCTCTTCCTTTTGACATGTACACAAGACAAAAGTGTGATTTTTAAAAATATATTAAATTTAAAGAAATCTCTCAAAGCGTAGAAAATAAATTCATAACTGATAAGCATCAATCTTAGTTGTGTGTATATGTGGGGTATAAGTTAGTGGCAGTTTTCAATTGACACTGTCAATATTTTTCTTTTTTAAATTGTTTTTCTATTATAGTTGTGAATTTTTTCATATGTTTAAAATATGAATTTGTCTTATTTTCATTTTTTTGTATGTGGCTATATTTTTTTCAAAACTAGTTTCAGAATTGTTTAAATTCTTAAAGAGATATCAGCCTCATTTTTGGAAGATTTTTAATGATGGTCTTAGAGAAAATATTTTATTGAGGCCTGAATAGGATAACCAAGCAATGTAGGGGGAGTCATACTTCACATTATGTAATATTCATAGTTCTAGAAGATGTTACACAGAATGTCAAGAAAATCTGTGCTTTCTGAAAAGCTTACCTTTCAATCTACATCCACAGGATGATGTATCTATTTTCTGCTGTGGATTTGCCTCATTATATGACCTATAGTAGTGAAAAGAATTGCTACAAATACATAACATGTAAATGTACAGGATTTCTGCTCAAATGCTATAGATTAATTCCTTTTAGGAGATTAGGGGCCATCATTTCCAATTCCAAAATTGGAAATAAGATGAAAAGTTTAAGAGCGGGAAAAGAGAAGTCTACAGAAACAGAGGAAAATTAGATGTTATGGGGACAAAACTAATGTGTGGACATTCCCACATTTGCCCCGTTTCTTTCCTATCCCATGCGCTACAAACATTTTATCTTTGCCACTCAGCTCCATCTTCCCATCCCCCACCCCACCTAGGAGTTGTTGTTTTAACCAAACTATTCTAGATTTCTTTTTTTATTATTATTTGTTTGTTTGTTTGTTTGTTTTCAGAGAGAGGGGAAAGGAGAAAGAGAGGGAGAGAAACATCACTGTGTGGTTGCCTCTCACTGGCGCCCCCAACTGGCGACCTGATATGCAACCTAGTCATGTGCCTGGACTGGGAATCGAACCAGCGACACTTGTCCCAGAGGCGGACGCTCAATCCACTAAGCCACAGCAGTCAGGGCTCTAGATTTCTATGAGACATAATAGGTTAAATAATTAGAGAAATACAAAGAATCAGACAGGAGGGAGAAGGGAAAAGGGAAGAAGGGAGAACAATGTCCCCAACTGAGCTGGGAAGAAAGATAATCTTCAAAGCAGCTATGAGGTGAGAGAATCTGGAAGATGAGAAGAAAGATATTTTATTAAATCAGCTGGATTTTAAAACCAAAATCAACATGGGAAATTAAAACATTACATAGAGTGAGTATGTAGTAAGACACACAGTTGTCTTGACTTATATGTAGGCATCTCTTTTTCAGTTGTCGTTTCCAAAATATTTCATGTGGCCTATGTAAATGAGAAGGATGGAAAGAAAATAAGGGGAAAGGAGACACAAAGACCCAGTGTAGCGTCTATTCTGCTAAACCCGCAGAGCGTATGTGGCATATGTTATCTTGAGTTACAAATTAAAAGTAACAGCTAACTTGCCACTTCTGTTTTTTGAGTTGCTGTCTAAAAGTCACCAAAGTTACCAAGGAGAAAGCCTCTTTAAAAAGAAGGTTTTTAAAAAGGTAAATGAACAATTAAGTCAAGCAATCCTGTTTTGGCTGGTGGCTAGGTCAGGTATGGGGATCGGGCAATGAGTGGAAGGACGGTGGTTGTAAATGTGAGAAAAGGGGAATTAACGACAAATATCACTTTCTCAACCGTGTCATAATTAAAAATGGGAAGGATGGGATAATGCCTGGATTTAACTAAATAATTAGATTTCTTTATTATTTAGAAAAGAGACACGTAGAATAGTTTCTGCAGGGACATATAGAATACAATATGTGTATAGACATGAAAAAATTCTAGTTTTAATTCACTACAAATATGTTAACTTGGCTGCAAGCACAACGGATACTGATATTTGGTGTTCATTAAGACGATTTATTATTGACTTTGAGAATCAGATGTCCACTGGACAATCCCAGGCTGCATATCAAAAGAAGAATGACACCCAATGAAAAGTTACAGTTCTAATTTCACTTTAAAAAGTTGACATGCCATAATCTAGCAAGAAGAGGAAAAAGATTCACAATACACATTAAAAATATAAAACTGGATGGTTTAGAGATTAATTTTCAACTTTCACCAAAACTCTTGGGAATACTAGAAAATGACTTGGAGGTTACATACTGTTGCTGCATTTCAGCTCGAGTCCCCAGAGGTATTAATTGAGATTATAGGATACACAGAGCAAAAATTGGAGACTCAGCTTTTTACCTTTCTTAAGAAGATAAAGATAGAATTTGATTTTTTGCAAAAATGCTTTTATGTGTATGTATATATGTGCATGTGTGTGTGCATGTGTGTGTGTGTATAGTCTGTCCAGAAAGTATCAAGCCATTTCCTGTGAAAAATACAGACATTTATTGAAGAAGATAAAAGAAACACTATATATAGGACAATGATGCCTCAGTCCCCTTCAAAGTAGGCACTTTTGGACCTCACACAGTTCTAACAACTGCAGCACAAAGTTCCTTCTGCTCTGGTAGCAGAAGCTGCAGAACCAATTTTGCCATGACACATTTCATGCCAAGATCCTGCATCAAAATCTCAGAGCCAGTAGTTTTTGGAATCCCCAGATCAGCTTCTAGTTCTCACACTGTCAGTTGCCGATCTTTGTTGATTGCAGCCCCTGAAATCCTTCTGAATCATCTGAATAGTTTCCCAGAGGAACGTTCAAGCTTAACACCAAATCTGATATAGATTTGTTACTCTACTTGCTCAGTCATTTTGAATGCCACAGCCACACAGTACACATGCTCACTCAACAGCGTCTACACCCCCACTGACTAGTACAGTGAAGTTGTCGTTGTTCACATGTGTGCGTTCCAGTCCCCTCTCCTTGGCTGCCAGGTTACAGCTATGCCATGCAAACGGTTCTTGTTATATTAACAATGGTTGGACTTTTTCCAGACGGATGATAGATGTAGATAAATATATAGATAGAGATAGAGATACTGATTTGGATAAAGATTCAGATAGATACACACATACATATGTGTATATGTATGCATATATATGTATAGTTCTAGATGAAGATTATCGTACCTATCCTCTTTGGACCCTAATAGCCAAAATGCAATGAACCAATATGTTGTGGACTAAAATATATAGGGCTTTCACACTCCAGGGTTACTTAAACCCTACCATAATTTCAGATTAGCCTAAATTTTGTAAAAATGCAGTTGTTATTTTCCTTCGGCTCTGGCCTCTGATGATAAAATGTGAAGAATCAATGCATTGTTTCATATCACTCACTTGCAAAGTTCTATTTCAGTGACAGGAAAGCTTCTTTTTATACTGCCATCTACTCCAGTTTTCAAAAGCCAATGTATAAAGAACACACTTCAAAAATGAAACGATGATACAAGCTAAAATAAATAAGTCTTTCCTAGGACATAAGTAATAATTGCACTGTAAGTTATACAAGCCTCCGTGTCGGTGCCTTGGCAAAGGCGCCCATTCATCAGGCTAAGCAAGTAATTCCGTGTTCCGTGAATAGCAGAACGCAACCAACTTCAACTGATTTATGAAATGATTTTTTCCCTTCTACTGAATGATTGAGACAAAGGACCTGCAGGAACGATGGTTCATCTTTTCTGCTCAAGTGCCGATTCTTTTTGTTATTTTTGTTTTGTTTCGAATACAAACATTGTTGCCTCATTAGCCATCTGCTAATGTTAAATAAGAACATTTAACTCCAGACTACTCACGATGATTTTCCCAGAGGAAGTAATCTAATAGATATTATCCTTCTTACGTGCTGCTTTTTAAGTGTCCTGGAGAAGAAAAGTTTTGGCTTGGGAGTCAGCAGGGAACATATCTTTATTCATCTTTGTATATTCCTTTAAGCCTAGCATGGGACCCTAGGATGTCAGAGGCACTAAAAAGAAATTGTAGAATCAAGTTAAACTGATCTCTAAACCTGCTGGAGAGACAGGAAAAATGTGATGGGAACAGCAGGGAGCCAGAGTGTCTTAATCCTGACTCTGCCACTTCCAAGCTGAACAGACCACAGCCAAACTTTGTAACCTCTCTGAGACTCAGTTTGCTCCTCTACCAAATGGTCATGGCTGACTTCTATTTTTCAGGGCTGAAATGGGGATTAAATAATACAGTGTATGCAAGTTGCCAGTTACCAAAATAAGGAGGATGGGCCAGACTATCTCTTCATAGGTTTGGGCAAGAAAAAGAACGATTTAAAAATAATGACACTCTGCCTTTCCCTTTTTCATAACTTTTATATAGGCAAAAGCATTTCAAGTGTTGCTTTCAAGGGTGCGTGCATTTATAAGCACATATGTGAACACACACACACACACACACACACACACACACATACACACACACACCAGTCTCAAAGGCAGCCTGAAATCAGAAGGAAATGAAAAGTAGTCGGAGACACAGCTGATCTATTTGTCTTAACAACAATCACAGGCCTCTCTGCATCTTTGTTGACAGCTTTTTGTTCTTGTTTCTCCTCACCGTCCTCCATCTCTGCTTCAACTGGGAGAGTTATTTCATTCCCTCCAACCAGCTCGACCAGCTCAATGCTTGACCAGTTGTCAATGCAGCGGTACGAGGATCCCCCAGAACTTCAAGGCTTAGGACAACAGTCCCAGTTCCGTAGTTCTCAAGTTCAGTACTGATGGCTGGGTGTACCAGCACACCAGGGACACAACAGGCTTAGACAAAAGCTTGGAGTATTTATTTTACTTGAGGACTTGGACCACAGAGCAATATTTTTATACTAAAACAAATACAGATAAATTATAGAGTAGACTGTAATATTCTCATGAATTTTTCAGACAAAATAGTGGATGTTAAAAAAAAAAATCAAACAAGCTGGGATTGGGCAGGACTTAGGCTAGGTCCTAAATACCTCCATTTCCCAATTCCTGAGGACACCTTCCCTGGGCATTCAGAGTAATTGGCAGGCAAGGAGTCTGCAGCAGTCCCCAAACTTTTCAGCACCAGGGACCAGTTTCATGGAAGAGAGTTTTCCCAGGGACAGTGGGGGAGGGGGTTGGTTTCCTGATGATTCAAGCACATTCTGTTCAAGCTCACCTCCTGCTGCGCAGCTCAGTTCCTAACAGGCCGGACCAGTACCGGTCCTTAGCCTGGAGGTTGGGGACGGTTGGCCAAATGGATTACCTTAGAAATGGTGTTAAATGTTTCATTAAAAACTGGATGTTTTGTAAAAAGCTGAATTTCTGAAGGTAGAATTTCATTCTACCAAATAACACAAAAATATTTAACCTAATATTTTGCCATCTAGCTGTATTTCCAGTTACTAATTTATAACACATATTAACAGTGTTAATTTTAAAGCAACTAGAAAATTCATCAGTTGAAAAATTATATGCAGCCACAAATATAGTTGGTTAAAATTGCTGAACGCAAATCTTCTCTTTTGTCCCAATTACATGCTTTCATACAATAATACATAATTTAATAAAATAACTTTTATTGAACAAATATCATTCAGCAAACATTGAGAAACTCCTCTGGGTGAATCATTTTTGGACATACAATGATGTCTTTCTTTCAAGAAACTCATAATCCAAATATAGTGTAAGCCACACACATAGTTTTTAAATTTTCTAGTAGCACTATTAATAAAAGAAAAAAAGGTAGGTGAAACTATCTTTAATAATTTAGCATTAAATAATATACGTATTCAATCCAATATGTCCAACTCTATGCTTAAACTGGAAATTAAGGTAGATGTACTAATATTTAACTAAATAAGGTATTTAAAATATTAATTTTTTAAATAGAAAGGTAGTTTATACATTCATTTTTCATACAGAAACTCAGAAATCAGTATTTTCCACTTATAGTGCATCTCAGTTCTGACTAGCCACGTATTGGGCATCACAGACCTGGCTCGTTTATAAATATTTATTAAGCACACAATTACAAAGTTGCAGGTACTAGTTCCTGAAGGTACAATAGTGAATGAGATATTATTGCTGCCGTCAAAGAATACGTTTTAGTGAAGATGACGAATAAGTGAAAGACGATGGATCACCAGTGTTGAGTTTCACTATGAAAGCAGAAAACAACGAACTGACGTAGAAACGATGGGGTGGGCATGGGGGCGAAAACAGGGGAAAGAGAGGGCGTGCGGGTTCTGCTTTAGATGAGGTCACTGGAGAAAGGTGTCCCTGGAAATACGGCACTTTAAGCAGAGAGCTTGTATTAGCTTCCTGTGCTGCCGTGAGAAATAACCACAGAAATAGTGGGGTGGAACAGCACAACTTTATCTTACAAACTTATTATCTGGAGATCAGAAGTCTAAAATGAGTCTTGTGCAATTAAAATCGAGATGATTGCAGAGCGGTGTTCCTTTGGAGGCTCTAGGGGAAAATCCAGTCCTCACCTTTGCCAACTTCTAGAGGCTGCCTACATCGCTTGGCTGTGGCTCCTTTCATCTTCAAAGCCAGCGACCATAACACCCCGGCTTCCCTCCTCACCTTGCCTTCTCCCACTCTGACCCTCCTGCCTCCCTAGTTCACTTGTTACGACACTGTGATTCCCCAGGACCCACCCAGCTAATCAAAGAAAAGCACACATCTGAGGATCCTTCATCAAATCTGCTAAGTTCCTTTAATTATTTAAGGTAGTGTACCCACAGTTTCTGGGGGTTAGGATCTGGACATCTTTGGGAGGCCATCTGTCATCTGTTTATCACAGACCTGAAGGATAGCAAATGGAACAAGTCTTATCTCAGTCTAAGTGTCTAGAGTAAGGAGAAACTTGGCAAGTTCAAGTAACTGAAGGAAGAGAAGTGTTGCAGAAGTACAGAACGGTAGAGGAGGAATGGTGTGAAACGAGACTAGCAGCCAGGCAAAGACCAAATCACCCAAAACTTCTTGGGCCATGGTAAGGAATTTGGGTTTCTTCTGCTGCAGCTGGGACCCACTGGAGGGCTCGTAAGCATTGGAATTCAATAATCCGGTTCATGTAATAACTGAATTAGTCTAGTTGTTGGAGGAGAATGAAATGTGAGTGAAAGGAGGAACACCAACAAGTAATGACACCGGTGACACCAACCTTATTAAGACTGTGACAGCAGATATGGACCAAAGTACTTCAATTGATTGTGGTGCTGGTCATATGGACTATATATTCGTCAAAAATTACTGAACTGTGCATTTTAAATTATACATTTTATTGCATGTAAGTTATTAAATATAAAATTATGAAGTTAACGTTTCCTTTTTTACAAAAAAAGAGAAATAATGACTTTAGCTTTGTGTGTTTGAAAACCAATTTGTCTTTAGAGCCTTATTTCCCATGGCAGATTATACAAAACACTGTGAGGGTATTCATCTCATTCCATCCACCTGTTTGGTCTGCCCTTCCTGAGAGCTCAATATCACATGCAACAGGTCATCCAATTTGACGTTGGGATGAAAACTCTATTAGACCCACCTTCATTTATTCATTCATTTTAAAAAAGAGCTACTGAACACCTACAATGTATATCATACTGTGCAAGCACTAGGAAGCAATGGTCAGCAGAAGCAGACAAAGTTGCTATGCTAATGAATGTAGTGTACAGTCTAGTGGGGAAGATGGACTTTGATCAAATACTCCCTCATATACATATAAAATTATGTTAGTGATAAGTGCTGTGAATATGGCCCTTTGAGAAAAAAATATGAGAAGAAAAAATACCTGAAAGGCAAGAATGATGAAGTAGAAAAATCACTACACTTCAGGTAGGTAAGAGACTCTGATCTTTGTCTAAGCTCTGCCATTGACCTTGGACAGACACGTAAGCATCTTCAGGCTTTGCTTTTCTCCTTTGTAAAATGAGAGGGCTGATCAAGTGGTCCCATCAGGATCCCACAGCTTCTGAAGTTACTGAGACACCAGAAAATCAAACAGAGCTCATCTTCTATGTTTCTGAAAAAGTAGAAACGTAGGCAAGAAATAACCCTGAACAGTAGATAACTCAGGCCCTTGACACAAAGATTACATAAATAAGTAAATTCATACAAACAAAAGAGAAATTCTGCAACCCTTTGCAAAACATCAGCATTTTTAGTAAGATAATCTCAAGTTGCACTGAAATATAATTGTAAAAGATATGCAAAAAAACACTCATAGACACAGACAACAATATGGTGGTTACCAGACGGGAAGGGAAGTGGGGGAAGGTGAAGGAGGTAATAGGAGGTCAAATATATCTTGAATGAAAGAGACTTGACTTTGAGTGGTAAATACACAATGCAATATACAGACGCTATACTTTAGAATTGTACACTTAAAACTTATATAATCTTATTAACCAATGTTACCCCAATAAACTTAATACAATTTTTAAAAGAGACATTTAAAATGCAAAAAAAAAAAATGAAATATGAACATTTACCCTCCCCAATGTTCCAGATTCCCTCAAAATTTGTGTTTACTAAAATCCATCTAATTCTTTTTCCTCCACCTCCCTACTTTATTAATTGTACAAATAAGGGGCAGACTAAACACTTGTTTCAAGTATACAAATTTTAAAAATAATGAATAATATTATAAGCATTTTTGTGTGTGTTCCATTGTAATATAATCTGTTGTTTCATCTGTCTCATTAAAGTAGGTGTTTTGACCTATCCTGGAAAACCACTCAAATGTGCAAGTTCATCTGAGAAATGAGAGGACTCAGGGGATGATTACCACTGTTTCTCTCCCCAATGGAATAGTAAATGATTCTCCATGGAAATTATCACAATCGATCCACAGCATTGTCATTTAACACAAAGGGGAGGACCTCATCAGCAGCCTGAGAGCCAGGAAATAGGATGTACTCAAACATCTCAGCAGTACAGAAAAATCTTCTTATGGCTACTGATGTGTTTTTCTAATCATGGTAAATTTTTAAGAAAGAACTTAGAAGTCTCACAGTCTGTTTCGTTATCAAAAACAAGATCTAGAAAAATACTATCAGTGGGCTTCTTAACGTAGATTTTCTGTTACAGGAAAAACATATAAATAAATATAAATTGCTAAGATCATAGTCATTGCAGAAGTTACTAGCCAAGAAGGTTTTCAACAAGTTATATTGCAGGCATGTTGAATGACAGTAAAAGAAATTTGATTTTGCTTAGATAATTATATTTTTCATTTGGGACCATATGTGGCTCTTATTTTAAAAATATGTTCATCCAAAAATTAAGGCCTTTAAGAAATATACGGTACTGGATTCCAAGATTGAGTCTATATATTCCACATACTTTAGAGCTGTCAAGGTGTCAGACCATTTTGCCAAAGGTTTTCTTCATTTTTATCTACTATTTCCACAATAAAGGCAACAAGAAATTGAATCGATAAATTAAGTGAATAAATAAATTAAACATCCAATTCATATATTTCTAGTAGAATGCAACAAGCAACCTCTTGGGCCAGATAATTCTATTGACTTTTCCTTATCCTTATTTATTCCATATCATTACAGAAAACAAATGTCAAGCCAAGCAACTGTACTTTTCTGCTATTGACAAAAAATAGCATATTTCATAGGAAATAATGTATTCAGAAAGAAATTAACACATTTGTCAATGTGGTAAAATATTTACAGATGATGATATTTTAATAATCAGGAGGGAGATTTGAGTTTCTTTCTGATTTTCTGAATTCTTTTCTTTCCTTCTTAGATGCCACTGGGATGTCAACTAACTGAAGGCAGCCCTCAGTGTGGCGGTGAGACCTCACACCAGCACTCACAGGATTTTGAAAACCACCTTGAGCCGCTGGTGATCCATTGGTGGTACTCCTGCTCCTTCACCATCAGGCCAAGCATTGACCTAGTTAAATATGTTTAGATCCAATCAATTCTCCTGAATACCACCAAACTGCACAACAAACTATCCTTCCAACAGTGGTCAACTTATATTCCTTCTCCGTGCGTTTTTAAAATTATGTGTTTGCGTTTTTACATTAACTGTCCATAATGAATATAATTCCATTCGAGGCTAACTAAAATGCAAGTCTTATAAATAAAAAATGAATAATATTCAATTTTAGGAAATACCACCTTCTAAGCAAGAAGGTCTTTAGGTCATCATAAATAAAACATCAAGGAAGATGCTTATACATAAATCTTTGATCACACATGTAGTTTTTTTTCAGGATAGAACTTTTGAAAGTAATTCCGTCAAATCAAGAGGCAATAAAAATGTTCTCGTATAATTTGAATTTTCCTTCTTATTAGGGGTTTAAGTGTTTTTACCTGTGTTTGTTGTCATATGTATTTATTCTATGAAAAACCTATCTATGCACTTTGCTTTTCTTTCTAAGTCTTAAGTTCTTAATATCTCATTCAATTGCATGTGCAATATGAAGTTGGATGTAGAGATTGGGGGAAAGGCAGTTTAAAATCTAAAATACATCCGTAATTTATTTCTGTAAAGATTTTTTAAATATCCCTAATTTTCGTTAAAATGCCATTTCAAGAACCAGACAGGCTATCTAATATCCAAAGGTAGTGTTAGACTGCCACCTAGTATTTCAATGTGGATCTGCCCAAAACATTCACCAAAGGTTTTCCCCTATTCAGAATATGCAGAATACAGTAAACAGAAAAATGTCACCTTCTGTCCTGAATCCAAAAAAGGCTAAAGACTAATGTCAATGAATGCGAAAACCAAGGCTCGCACTGACTCAGAAACAAGATAAGCTATATATACTCTCTATATGTAACATTTGTCACTATTTACCTTAACTGCAATGAAAAGATCACCACTAGGAAAGTCAAGAAAGCTTAGTTTCTTATTCTTCGTGTACTAGAAACGGATATAATTTTCTCTCATAAATTGCTGAGTCTCTTCAGGACTCAACTTTTCTACAATACAAGCAAAGACAAAGGACAACTCCCCTCTCCTTCCCCCTCCTCTGGCATGCATTCAGATGAGCAGTTCATTCTGGGGAGAACTGTGGGTTTCTGGGGTTGTAGTAGCTGTGTTGAGGTCAGGTTCAGTCCCGGTCCAAGCTTGACTTCTTCCTGCTCACCTTTCCTTTCTTCCTGTCCCTCTCCCGCAGAGATGCAAGGCATTTCTCAGGGAGAAGTGTTTGCCCACATGGCTATGGTCTAATGGAGAGCTTTGAGAGGAAGGAAGGAAACTGATAGGAGAAATGAAGACTTCACAATTGGCCCGTCTACAATGACAGTGATGACAGTCCTGTTACCACACAGTGTCCAGGGCCCTTAACAGACAGGACTACTTACCCCTGACAATTTTCTGATCTTCCTAAACCTCTGTCCAGCCCCTTCCCACCTTCTTCATGTGCTCCTCTTCTTCCTTCCATGGGCTGTGAATACTCCCCAAAGCAGTCTTAATAATCTGCTCCTCTTTCTTCATATTTCTACCATGAACGAAATTACTTATTTACATATCTTAAACTCTTAAGGTCTGATCAAACCATCTTTAACTGCTACGCAGAACTCTCAGTTGAGTGCCCACCATGTTATATTCAGCCGTCTGCTAGAGTTGTTGATGTCCTGCCACCTCTAAAACTGTCTCCTTCACAATGTATAACCAAACACTCACAAGTGTCTGAACAGAACTGTTCTCTGTTCCATTGTTTCTCCTTCTCACTTCATCCTTTCCATCAACAAGGGGCTCGTCAGGCATGTTTGAATCACTGTAATCCTGTCTCTTTTAACCCAGGTTTCTCCGAGCAGAAGCCCACTTTTCCCCACGGTGCAGTGAGAGCATCATTTCCTATGTGTGCCTTGCCATGACGGTTGGTACGCCTCCTCGAATCCATCCTGCATGTGCTGGCCACATTAGGCATCTTCAATACTGGCCTTGCTGCTAAAGTGCTATGTCCTCATCTCGGCATGCTAGGCCTTCCTCTGTGTGGTCTAAATCTTCCTCTTAACCTTCTTTCATTCTTTCTCCCCGCCCCACTTTACCAGGATTCCTGTGCTCCAACCAATCTTATTTCCCCAAGAGTTTCAGTTCATGCCATCTGAAGTCTTGCTACTCAAAGTGTGGTCTGTAGATCTGTAGTGTTGGTAATACATGGGATCTTTTACAAAATGCAGAGTCTCAGGCCCACCCCAGACTTTCTGAATCACAATTGAAAATTTAATAATAGCCCTGTGACAGACACAAACTCTCACCTGCTTTTCTTCACCACTGCACCTATTTATTTCATTGATGGCACATGCACAACCTAAAATTACCTTGTTTATGTTATTTATTGCCTACCACATTGCACTTGGAATGGAAGCTTCATGAGATCCAAGACCATACTTACTGCTATATTTTTCTGAGGCACTCAATAAAACAGAAGCTACGGCGAGCTAGCAGAAGGCAAGAGGATGACAGGGCGCCCAAAACTGCGGTTCAAAGACATCTGCAAAAAGGACATGACACAATGCTCCATCAATCTCAACACATGGGAAGTTCAAGCAGACGACCGCCTAGCCTGGAGGCTCGCGGTCAGACAAGGTACGTCATGTGCAGAGGCTGCGCGCAACGAGGAGGCGGTCCAGAAAAGATCGAGGTGGAAGCAGCGTCAGCAGCAGCAACAACAGCCATCTGCCTTCACCTGTAACAAGTGCGGCAGGGATTGTCACTCCCGAGTCGGACTGCACAGCCATTCTCGGCGGTGCAGATAGACTCTCAAGAAGCTACGCCATCGTCTCTCGAGACGGACGGCTGCCGCCGACGACGACGACGACGACTCAATAAAAATTATTGAACGAATACATTCTGAGTTCATTCCCATATTCCCACTTTTATTTATGTCATGTCTCCCATCTACCTTCCCTTCTCTCCTCCTTTTTAGATCTCTTTTACCTATTGCATCCTAACTTCTCCACAAATATCTTTTTCACACATTCCAATCACACTGTCCCTCCAGTTTCTTAGTTACTACAGGACCAACTAAAAGACCCAATCACACAGTCACTTCCTGTGTTTCTTGTGCATATATCTCCAATCAGAATGTAAACTTGAGGAGGACACATTTTGGGTGTTTCTCTGAGTTTGGCTGCGTGCTGGTGAGTGCATTCATTCTATGAGCAAAGAAAGACCCACCACAAGCGGTACAGAGGAAGCCTATAAAAGATAAAACTTAGAAAATGATTTGAGAAAACCTCTTTACAAGAAGACTCTTCAGTGCATGGACTTTGGGTGGGTCCTATAGCAAGTTAGCATATGCTTCTTCTAGTATAATTGGGTAAATGTATGTTACTTAATTCTTATAATGGAATCATATCACTTCCCAGTTGTGTTTTACATCTTAATATTATTATATAGTCTCACTGAGATTACTTTAAAATAATTTCTTATCATAGGATGAAATTTGCATCTAAAGCTATGTTTGGAAATTCCATATTACATTCCTGCTATAATAAGCTTCCGTTTGAATTAACCTAACTAGGACTCATGTGCTCCTAACTTCCATTTTGGTTTGTCAACAAGATCTTCGTTTTGAATTTGAAAGTAGGGCTCATCTCAGTGATGGTGGTGTAAGAAATAATATTTGAGGAGTTCTGATTTTATTACCATGTCAGTGAGATTTGGAAGTCCCGACATGCATTGCAGTTTTTGCACTTTCTTAGGCTGTATGTGGCCCACATCCCAAACATGCAGAGAGGGTTGACCAATCAATACAGCAATCTTGATAAAATGCCTGGAAATACCCTAAAGAATTACACAAAGTAATAGTTTAAATCACAGACATGAAATAAGCTGGAAAATGTTTCAAGCCCTAAGTTAAACTCTAGTTTCATACCAATTATCTAACTGTATTACAGTTTTCCATTGTTTTTCTACCTTCAAAGTGGCATTTATCATAAAATAATTCACACCCTTTCACAATACTAAATAGGAAATGCCTTCGTATTAAAAGAAAGAGAACTGTCATGCATATTCAACAAAAATAGTGACTAAAAATGAAATTTAGGGTAAATCTATAATCTCTGCCCACCCACTGGTCACAGAAGCCCAAAACAAAGCAAATGTGAGGGAAATAAATTGAGCCACGTGACCTTGGTTTCCAATGCATTTGATTTATATCAAAGCCAAATGTAGTGTTTCCCTTACTAATCACTTACATTGAAAGGAGAGAATTAAAATATTTTTTTTCTTCTGGACCCAGAACTTAAATGAAATCCAGCAAGGAAAAATGAAGTCAGTCATGCAAAGACTAGAAAATTTTTCCTTCCAAGCCTCTGGACTGAAATCCCAATTTTGCCAAGTTCTGATAAATTGCTCATCTAATTACAACATACATTGTAATTATAAACCGGTTAGATTGGTTCAGGTTTCTTCAAGTCTCGGGTGAGAGTCGTGCTTTCCTATTTGGTTATCATCCATTTATTAAGTTGTATCGCTTGTTTAAAACCTCAGAAGCTTGTTAAATAATAGGGTTGGGCTCGTCCTCAGCGGCGGGAGTTGACTGTTTTTCTACTGGGCTTAGGAGAACATTCTCTCTGGCCTCCTATGTGGCTGAGAGAGACCCTTTCCTGATTCATTACCTCATCCAAGGTGCCCCTGCCTACACTTGCAGTCTGAGCAGCGACCTAGGGTATCTGCTCCAGCCTGGCTCACTTGTCTTGATGTTGTATATACCTAATAGGTATTTTTCCCTCAGCCATATATTTTTTAAACTAGTGGAGTACCAGGGACAGAAAAGATCTAAACATTAGACTTTCATTTGCATATTTCCTATTAGAAACAGAAATATTGCAGAGCTGCCTGATAATTACAGAACATTTGAAGGTAAGTACAGAAAGAAAAGTTGTTCAATGAAAGGGAAAGAAAAGTTGAATTTGGTGTTTCTAAAAAACAAAAAATTGCAGCTTCGTTTGTTTCTACAACACAATGCCCTTTTTGTAAATGGGCATTTTTTTTGGTTTGTTATTTTTATAAGTAAGCTAAACTAATACTCTCTTAGGTTAAGGGCTTGAAAAGGACTAATAGGACTTTCAAAGGTCATCTGAGTTTACTTTTTAATCTATAATCCTAGAAGAATTTAGATAATCTGATTCTTTGTATGCTCTTTTCCCAGAGGGTATAAGCAAAATAATGACCATTTACAAAAATTATTTTAAAACTCTATATATTTTAATTAATAAGGTACTAAGCTCTTAACTCCTCAGAGCACTCCTTTCAGGTGGGGCAAAATCAGAACTAATAAAGAAAGGCAAACTTCAAAATAGGGAGACCTAAGAGATGGATTATAAATCATGGTGGGACAATAAGAGTTACGACTTCCCCCATCTTCAAATTCAGGGTTCGGTGAGTTCAGCAAGAACCACTTGGAAGAGTTTTCCCAGTGCCACTAAAAGAGTCTAAAATGCTGCCTTTACAGAAGTGCCCTCTTGATCTATACTTGTTGAAAACCCATCCACTTTTGAGATGAAGTCGCTCCTGTGGATCTGATCAGCATGAGAAATAAGGAAAGTCCTCTCTGTTTTCTGTCTGAGACTTGGAATTGCCACCTAAGAATTATTTCCAAAAAGGAAAGAAATGGAAAGAGGAAAAAATACTAGACATCTGAGTTAAGCAGCAGTATCTCTTCTGAAATTCTTGCCTAGATGATTCTATCTCCAAGGACAGACATGGTTAAAAACCATGGAGAGATGACCAAGACAACTGAGTTAGGTAATCTAGCTCAGTCATTTTCTATGTATGCATATTTTCTTTTTCAGAAATTAAAGACTTACACAGATATATGAAAAGGACTCAAACAAGAGACAAAAATTGTTTCTCTGAAAACACAAACTTTTTTAAAAATTTATTTATTTGTTTTGTTTTATTTATTTATTTATTTATTTGTAGAGAGAGGGGAAAGGAGAAAGAGAGGGAGAGAAACATCACTGTATGGTTGCCTCTCACTCACACCCCCAACTGGGGACCTGACGTGCAACCTAGTCATGTGCCCTGACTGGGAATCGAACCAGCGACACTTGGCTCGCAGGTCGACGCTCAATCCACTGAGCCACAGCAGCCAGGGTTGAAAACACAAACATTTTAACTGACATTTTTAAATGGATTTGATTTGCTAAACTTACAAAGGTTAACCAGGAAGTCTCAGCCGTAACAGGAAGCCTGGCTCTTACGGAGCCAACTTACTGTGCCAGTCAGGTGCCAAGGTGTAGACAACACCCATACCTGTATCAGCACTGATGGAGAGACAGAGACAGAAACAGATGCTCAAGCGATGTCATTAGTCAAGGCGGGTCAGTGTTAACATGTCAGTGACAGCACTGAGCTGGCCCAGGCAGAGCCAAAACAGTGAACAGAGAACAGTGACAAGGACCTGGATTCAGAAAGGCAAGACTAAGAGCCAACAGGATAAAGAAAAAGATGAAAGCGGATGTGTGACTTATACATAAAACATGCCATAATTTCCCCAACCACGCCTGCCTTAGGGTCTGCAACTGAATATGAGGAAAGAGGAAGTTTTATAATGGAGCATAGGGCCCTCTCTCCCCCTTCCGTTTCTCTGTTCCCTACTATAGAATGGCCCAAGTTCACGGCTTCCATGTTCTGGCCTCGTATTCTCAATTCCCCTCTCCACTCAGGCCCTCCTCATCCACTGAAACTACTCTTGCCTTAGCCAACGATGAGTCAAACCCAATCGTTTAAGCTCAGTCTTCCCTCCAGGACACAGTGTTTGGACCTCTTTTCTATGCATGCTCACTTCAAATATAATTTCATTCAGTTTCATAGGTTTTATTTTTTTTTATTGTTGTTCCATTACAGTTGTTCAAAGTCTTCCCCCGTTGCTCTCCTCTGCCCCACCCACCCCTACGCACCCCATCCCTGCTCCCAGAGTCAGTCCCCACCCGGTTGTCCGTGCCCGTGGGTCCTTCGTACATGTTCCTTCAGTTCCTTGACTAGACCCTTCCCTTTCTTTTCCCCCATCGTCTCCCTCCCCTCCCCTCTGGTCACTGTCAGTCTGTTTATTTTTCTATTTTGTTCATTAGTTTCCACTTACAGGTGTCTTTCACCACCTGCCTCATTTCACTGAGCATAATACTCTCCAGTTCCGTCCCTGCTGTCAGAAAGAGTAAGAGTCTCTTCTTTCTTTCTGCTACATAGCACTCCATTGTGTAAAATTCACCTCAGTTTTTTGATCCACTCATTTACTGATGGGCACTTAGTCTGTTTCCAGCACTTGGCTATTGTAAATAATGATGCTATGAACATTGGGGTGCATAGGTTCTTCTGAATTAGTGTTTCAGGATTCTTGGTATATAATCCCAGCAGTAGGATCACCAGATCAAAAGGCAGTTCCATTTTTACTTTTTGAGGATTCCATACTGTTTTCCACAGTGGCTGCCCCAGTCTGCATTCCCACCAGTAGTGCACCAGGGTTCCCTTTTCTCCACATCCTCGCCAGCCCCTGTTGTTTGCTGATTTGTTGATGATGGCCATTCTGACCAGTGTGAGGTGGTATCTAACTGTGGTTTTAATTTGCATCTCTCTGATGGCTAGTGATGTTGAGCATCCTTTCATATGCCTATGGGCCCTCTGTATGTCCTCTTTGGAGAAGTGTCTGTTCAGGTCCTTTGCCCAATTCCTGTTCCTGCAACTGAAATACTCTTCTCTCTCAAATCTCTGCTTACCTTTCTCCTTGCAGACCCTTCAAGGCTCTGGTTTACCATATCTTTAGAAAGGCTTCCCCTCAGTCTGTGTGAAACAGCTCACCTCCCACCCTCCAACTACCTTGCTTTGCTTTCTTCCTAGTACTTCACCATTTGACACATTAAATATCTATTTGTCTGTGATAGTACTTCTACAACTAGAATACATTCATACATTTACTGAGGGCAGGGAACTCTGTGGAGTTCATTCTTGTATTCTCAGCACCTAAAATCATGCATAGTCAACAAAAGCTCCTCAACAAACAGCTGTTGTTTGTTGAATAAATGAAGGCTATGGCTCCCGCTGATAATCAACTAATAAAATTGATCCTCTCTTAAACAAAGCATTTAGATGACCGTAGCTAGAATTTGCAAATCCTAATTATATTCTTGCAGAGAGGAAAACATTGGCTCATAGAGACAGAAAAGTACATTTGATAGAAAGAGTGTAGAGATAGAAAATAGTCTTCCCTGCGATACAAAGCTCTTTGCAGTTAAAGATGCTCTGAGATTTCCTAGCCATCACCTAAGTATCAATGGAGAACGCAGGCTCTCAGACTCCAAGACCAAGCACCAGCTCACTGGCTCTGGGAGCCTCCAAAAACCAGGGGTCCCTTTTATGCTCCCAAGGTGGCATTTCACACTCAAATGCCTACGGACCATTCAGGTAAAGCAAGAGCACGAAGGAGGTCCGGAGGGGTGAACTGGAGAGAACAGGCCCCTGCAGGGGCAGCTGTGCACCTCAGCTCCAGCCAGGTGCCTTATGGGAATGTCGTGGTGCAAGGATATTTGCAGCACAGCTGACAAAAATCCTTGGGTTTTTGACTCCTGGTTCTATGGAGTAAGCATGTTGCCATTGCCTTAGTTTCACGGGGATCCTCTCTTCCATCCCTTTGAGACCAACATTGTGAGACAGTCACAAAAAGTCTGCCTGTGGCTTCTACCTGCAGGTCATTCATTTGCAACCTTGATTTTTAAAACAATAGTTGTCAGTCATCCTGTTAGAGACGCTGGTATGTCACAACCAGTGTTGAAGTGTACCACAAAGAATTTGTTATTCCATAAGCATTAAAGGACCAACATTTGCAAATTGTTTTATTTTTAATGAATCATGTTGTTTTCAATCATGCCAATGCCTTTCTTGTTGCGTGCCTGCATTCTGCTAGGCATCTCTGAACCAGAGATCAGAGGGCGGGGTTAACATTCAGGAAACGAGAAACATCTATCTAGGAGTACGTGCTGCATTCTCACATCATTTTTTCTACATCTTCCCTGATAGAATTTTTTTAAAAGGTTGAGAACAGTTGCTTTAAAATTACCCCTGTAAGAGCATATAATATTTTCCATTAAATTGGGACTAGAAATTTTAATTATATATAAATTTAGCCCCATTAAATAGAAAAAAAATGTCTTGGCAGGAAGGCATGCTGGAACACTTAGTCTGAATTATAAGGTCCCTGAAGACAGGGTAAAGTGGGGATAAATGGTGATGAAAAGAAACATGACTTGAGGTGCTAAACACACCATACAATATGCAGATTGTGTTTTATAGAATTGTACACCTTAAACCTATATAATTTTATTGACAAATATAACCCCAATAAATTCAATAAAATTGTTTTTAATTCCTCAATACTATTACACATTTACCTCCTACTCTAGACCTTTGAACTCCAGCCACCAACTCACAGATTGTACTTTTCACTTTTTTATCTCCAAGCCCTTGCCCATGACATGCCTCACTTCTGGTATGTATTTCCTCTTCTCTCCTCTTACTTAAATCCTGGTCAGCCTTCAAGGCTAAAATGATTTTCATATTATACATAAACTCATCCCTCATCACCATGGCCCACAGTGACCCATCCTCCCTTTGAAATGATAAGATTATACTATCAAGCATTTATTATATGGCCTTATGATGGCCACTCCAATTCATAATAGAGCCCAATGGACTAAATGTGTTGCCTGAGCAGTGCAAGGGATGGACTGTTTTAGATGTTGGTGCCTTCTCCACAGCCCTTGGACAACCCCAGAAGTCAGTTTCAGCTTAGTGCCCAGTTCCCATCCATGTTCATGGGGAGCACCTGCAGTTTTGCCTATGCCCTGCAGTGTTCTCAGGCCATGCACAAGATGAGCCAGAAATGCCCATGAGTTAACATCCTCAGAAGCAGCCCTCAATCAATGAGGGATGAGAGTTGGTGGATGATACCCCAGCTTCCTCACTCTTGGTGAGAAGTTCCTGAGCTGTGGTCCACATGGTTCCTCAGAAGATTCTTAACATGATTGTACCATAGCTGCTCAGAATGTTGACCTGTTTGGTTACCTCCCTTCCTTTCTTTCCCATGCTTCCTGGGATCATCTCATAAATAAACTTCCAGTGTCTAAATCCTTACCTCAAGGTCTGCTTTTCCAAAGAACTTAAACTAAGACATTCCCTGACTACATTTTTACTTCTTAAAAACAGGTCCCCTGTCTTAATGCCATACAGAGCCTTTGTATAGACTCTTTAATAAGAGAGATTCTTAATAATACTCAATAACTACGTGGTTCAGCTGGCCATTAGTAGAACTCATATTTGACTTAAACAAAACTAAAAGATTTCAACGTGTGATTTTCTCTTCCCTTCTTTCATATAGAGATCAATCTTATCTTCACATAAAAAGGTCAATCTCTGTTTTCTAGTGGCCATAAAACACAACTAAAGCTACACAAATTTCTGACCCTTTTTCCTCCCAGCCTCAGGCTTAAGGAAAAATGTTTCAGTATAGGAAGCTCTATGTTGACTACAGTGTCAGCCATTTACCCTTTAGGGAATATTTAAATCAAGGTATTATAATGCTTCAGGGTCTCATGTTCACTAATTCTTTTAACACACTGTGAGATGACAGGCTTTAGGTCTTTTGGAATGAATTCCAAACAGTAAGGAGATGGCTTGTAAAGGAGTTTTTGAGAATAGAAGGACACATAAAATATATAGTATTCAGTTTGACTGGCAGTAATGGAAAAGCCAAAATAAGCAATATAGTATTTATTTATTGCTCTCAAAAAAAATTCGTACTAGGTGGTCCAGGGCTATATGGCATTCAGCAATGCCAGGGGCCCAAGTCCCTTCTCTCTTCTGCTCCTCAGTCCATGGTTTCATTCTCTAGGTCACCTCTGTCTAAAATGGTTGCTCCAGCTCCAGCCATCACATCCACATTCCAGCTGGCAAGAATGAAAAAACGAGATGGGAAAGGGATATTGCCTCTCTGTAAGGATACTTTGCAGAGTTGAATGACCTGCAATGTTGACCAGAATTTAGTTCCATGGCAATCCTTAGCTGTAGGGGAAGCTTTATTCCAAGCAGCCTTAGGCCAGGCTAAGAGTTAACAATTATATCACCAATGTTTCTATAGAAAAATAGAATGCACATTGGGAGGCAACTAGCTGCCTCTGCCACAACTAATATGCCCCTAGAATGGCAACAAGATCTGCTCAGATCAGAATCTGAGGCTAGAAAATATATACACAATAAGTGAGATGTAAATATAGGTTATTATGCAAAAGCCCATTATTGATCTACCAACAGTTTCACATTCACAAAATGGGGAGGAGAAGCATGAAGGGGTGAAGGTAGAATTTCATAATGTAGATAGCCTAAATTCAATTTAAGCTCATATTGGAATGTCACGTGCACATTTTTTTTTAATGATCCCAGTTATAAAAGAAGAATACCAAAACTAAAAAATATCAGAACAGATTCTAGTGTGATTTATGGGAGGACAGGCTGGGTTTAATGTTCAGAATAATTACCTAGAACTTTTCTTAAAGAAAAAGCTAACATCAGAGTTCCAAATCATATACTGGGTTATAGTGGGCCAGAACATAATATTCTGAGGGGCGTGAAGGCAAGGCAGCCTCGCAAATGAGCTCAAAAATCAAGCAGAGGCATCAGGATTTTACCATCTAACCGATGGCTATATAGCACTACATTTGGGATCTAGCCGTCCTGTTGTTCCTCTTCTGGGTGGCATATTGAAACCAGCATACATTCCAAAGACTCTGCCCCTCTTTACATTATGAAACACCTGCACCTCAGCACAGGAGGACCAGAACTGTTCTTTGAAAAAGAACACACAGGGCATGCAAGAGGCAGGCTTGTAATGGAGGAGCTTGAAGGGCCTTTGAAAAGTCAGACAAGAATCATATTAATATTCACCATGTTGGTCCTGGAGTCCTGGCCTTAAGAGAGGTGGTGAGAATTGCAACTAGACAAAAAAAAAGAGCCAGGCTAGAGCATTCAAGTTCCCTCTGGATTATGATGTTGAACATACCCCAGCCTCCCATGGAAAATCATTTCACAAAATGACAACTTACTTAATGTGTCACCTCCTTGGCTGACTTAGGAAATTCTATTTTTCTAAAAAGAAATGAGATGATGAGTATGAATATATTTTTATTAAATAGTTATCAATTGTTTTAAAGGAAATGAGAGAATGGTCACTATTTACCAAAAAAAAAAAAAAATTACAAGGACAATCATTGGTAAGTAATTGAACAAGTTTTATCCTTCTCTCTTTGCATTTTTGCTTGGTCAGCAACCAGTTTGAGCTGCATCCGACTTTATGGGTTTTCCCATGCTTTTAGTTAACTTTAAAATCTTATTAGCCCAATTATTAGCAATATGTTACAAGGCACTAAGACTGCAGCTGTGAACGTGTCTTTATTAAAAAGGAACTGAGTTAGAAAACTTTCAGCATTATTATGAACTCTATGAAGGCTACAGAGATAATGCAGTTTGCAAATTGGTCCAGTTCAAACTTGGCAAGGGATTGCAAATTAGGTTTGAGTTCATTTGCTCCCCCTCTTGCTCTTCTCTCAAAACATATAATTCCTATCAGCAATTAGCATCGGTAGACTTTGCACGGGGACATGGAAAGGTGTACTAACTCATAACATAAGAACCAAAGGTGTGATGTTATTTTAACTTAAGAATTGATGTGTGAAAAAGGAAGAAAAATGTGCTTTTAGATATATTATCTTTCCTAAGGGATGCATAAATAATCTTAAATTTTACCCAGTTTGCCCAGTAAACTGTTCTCTGCTTTACAAACCCTGGCAGCTCTAAGAGGAACTAGAATGAATTTGTCATAAACTCGGCACCACAGAGCATTCTAAATATAGAACCAGCTGGCCTTTGTCCACACCTTCATCAGAGCTCCAGCAGCAGGTTCCTTTATGAATGTGGAACTAATATCTCTAGGTGCAGGAATACTTTGAAGGACATTTCAGGGCAAAAATAAAAGAGAATTCTAAACCAAAGAGCTCTGGGGAACTATGCATTCTAATCCAGGTTCACATAATGGCGGATATAAAAAAGAAAACCACAGAAACACAGTTCTGCCTGCTTCCCTTTGACACCTTTTATATATTGTCCTCTAGTGGTTCTCAAACATCAAAGTGCTTTGAATCAGATGGAATGTTTTGGGGAAAAGCAGATTCCCTAGCCTTACCCCCCAAAGATTCTGACTCAGTACATGTCAAGTGGAACACAGGAATCCCCTGGCATTGGAATGTTTCGTGTTCTGAGTAGGGAGTCTTTGGGTTTGGCTTGCAGAAACACGATTCTATTCTTTTGTGTCCAACCCCCTCCCCCCCCAAAAATAGGTGTATAAACAAATAACTTCTGTCTTCTTTGATTCCACTGCAAGTAGACAATTTGGCAATTATCAAAAATTCACAAATATCAGTAGCACGAAGTCAGATAAACCTCTTATGTTCAATGATTTAATTTTAAAACTTTACTTAATGAGGATGATTCTACCATAATAGCAGAGAAGCACATTCCATACCCATAAAGCAATTGAACAAAATCTTTCTGAATCATTAAAATAATTCCTCGAGTAGCACCTACTAGTAAGAAATAACTATATAGAGAAAGTAGTAACCTGTTAACCGTTAATATTAAACAAAACAATATAACAATTTTAGATACATTTGTGTATTTTGGGGTTCCTATAGCACACCCGATAAGTGATCTCACGTCTTTACTACAGCGTTTCTCAGCTGTGGCAAGGATACATTTTTGTTGTCAGAAGCCCTCCTGTACATGGTAAGAGGTTTAGCAGCATCACCAGCTTCTGCCTAATAGACACCAGCAGCACCACCTCCTCATTCTTAACAACCAAAATTTCTCCACATTGGCAAATGTCCCCCAGAGAGAAAAAAAATCAACATCGGTTAAGAATTGCTATTTTACCATTTCATAATATTCATATAATACTTATCAAGTGCTAATGTGCATTATTATTACCATGGGTTGATTCATAAATATAGCTAGCATTTACTATATGCCAGGCACCGTGATTTTTTAAAGCAATTTATATATCCAATCTTGCTTAATCACCCTTACTAACTTTTATTTTTAGCAGATGAAAACACTCATATTTAGAGAGGTTAAAAGACTTGCCCAAAGTGGGACATTACAGAACAGAGTTCATCGTCTCTGACGACAATTGTAGAAGTTAAAATGATGCCTGTCTCTGGACGCTTGCAGTTTTTATTTCCAAACAGGCAACACTAACACGGGAATTCATACAGAAAACAAGCCCCAAGCACAGAGACAGCTTGTTCAACACAGCAAAAAGACCCAAAATTCTGCCAATAAGTGACAAAATATAAATCTCATTAATTCTGACTTCATCCATTTAGAACTCGCCATAATTCAAGAAGGAGCTGGGCTAGCATTGACCTTTCCACCATAAACAAAATAAATATCTGTGAAGTGGTAGTATACATAAGGTCCCCAAGGGAGTGCTTTGGTACTGGAGAAAAGACACAAACACCCACTTCTATACAATCCAGTTACCACCTATGCAAAGACCAACCCTGCTTAGATGCTGAATGCCAATCTAGCTATTGAAGTGGGTCCTCTACTGAGCCATGCTTTGAGTGGACAGCATCCACTCAAAAGTAATAAAAATGCATGTCTTTAAAAATAATATTCAGATATATTCTGATACTATGTGAGGCCTCCCTCCCCGTGGGTTTAGGGTCTGCTGCTGAACACTCATAGAGATGGGCGCTGATGGCTCTCAACACAACTATCAAAACAAGCCATCATAAATGGATCAGAATTAGTCCTCAAGGTAATACTATCTGTCTTCCTGCCCTGACGCATTGGAATAAACAACTGTGAATTTGTTTTTAAAATTCAACATTTTAAACACTTAAGCATTGATTGTGTTTCGGGCATTGTGTTAAATGCCAGGGATACAAAGACGAGGTAAACACCATCTTCCCTCCAAATGAGTTTACAAACTGGCAGGGATATGAGTAGAAGACTAGATGAATTCAGGATGTGTAGAGATGAAATGTGTGTTGGTCAAGCCAAAGCACAGAAGGAATGATTAAGAAGAAAGACTTCCTCAAGAGGGCGATTCCTGAAAGAGGACCACAAAAAGACTAAAAGAAAATATTTCATAACAGAGGGGACTAACAGATGGAACAAAATCTTCCCCTTAGACATGGAAGATATAGGAATCCAGCTGGTCAGAAGAGCAATTTTGAAAGATTACCATTAGATCATTAGAATGAATCTCTAAAGAAAGAGGTGAGAGTGGGCTCACCTACATATAGCGGGAAACACTGATTGGGACCTTTGTCTCTTCCCCTAAGATTAATTTTTAAAAAGGCAAGACTAAAGTAGACATGCTGCCCATTATGAAGACAGTTACTAAAGTCTGAAGAATCTATTTCAAAAAAGGCTCTATCCTCTGCCTGAGATTCCTACATTCCCTGGGGTGAGGGATGCTGACCCAGATTGACAATTTTACCATTAAAGTTATGAGACGGTTACTCAAATGTGGCAAAACACAATGGCTTAGGAAAGGATACTTCCTTGCCTTCTCAGAAGAGCAAAGGTACTTCCATCCCCAGTGCCAGGGAAGAGAGTACTCATGATGATCCTTTCTAATATCCACTCTTATCTGCAAGAAGGGGACCAAGTGTTTTTAACTTGATTGAAAGTTTGTCTAACACCAAGTTTACATCTCCTGCCCTGTTGCTATGGGAGAGAAGAGCAGGGCACAGGGGCAGGATGGTGCTGGGTCACAGCCCGTCACAGAGGGATCCAGGATTTGTTAATTTCCTGTTCACTGGCGGCATCTCTAATTTTCAGTGTTGGACAACTGGGCTAAATCTGATGTAGACAACCATAACCTCGGTCAAATAATTGAGGGCTATGATGGGAGGTGAACTTAGTCCTCAAAGGAAGGATAGGACTGAGCTTGACAAGCAACCAACAAAATCCAGAGAAACTGCTAGAAGCTGAATCTCTTCCATGAAGTATTCCTAGACCTACAACAATCTACGCTGAGCCTATAGACTCACGAGCATGAGTCATACCAGCGTTTATCACCATTCTCCTTTACCCCCTCTGCTCCCCAACACCAGAGAAGCAAAGGAAGGGACTCGGGGAGTGAGGAACAAGAGACCGCTCACCAACTCTGGCTCACTGGCTGCTGCTGTAACCACAGGTGTAGCCCGTGCTGGGAAAACAGGAGAAGGATTGTAAGTTGACTAGAACCAAGTTTTACTATCTGAGAATAGACTGTTTTAGTAACTGAACATGATGGAAAGTATTGACTCATACGAATTTGAACCTAAAGGTACCTTCCACCCAGTGGGAAAGGTGAGTTATACAAAGCCTAGTGAATATACGCATATATATTTTTAATTTTATGTCTTTATTTTTTAGAGAGAGGGGAAGGGAGTGAGAAAGGGGAGGAGAGAAACATCGGTGTGTTTGTCTCTCCCATGCCCCCACCTGGGAACCTGGGCTACAACGCAGCATGTGCCCTGACCAGGAATTGAACAGGCGATCCTTTGGTTTGCAGGCTGGCGCTCAGTCCACTGAGCCACCCCAGGCAGGGCTATATGGTTATTTTTAAAGTCATCATCTAATGACCACTAAGTAGGCTGCTTATAAAAGAAACTTTGTATAGTTTTAATACGAAGTGATTCTGTCACTTGGTTTTACAGCGTTCTTGGAGAGATAAGATAACAAAAGAAAGAGAGTTGTATAATTTAACTCTTGTCTGCAAATAGTATACCACCGTCTGTAGAGTCAAGGTAGACATTGAGCAAAACCTCACAAGAAAAACATTTTCCCCTCCTTTATTCACAGGATGTCTAATAGGCACGTGGATATCTGGCCAGAGGTCTGGCTGCTTCCTGAAGTTGGAATCACTTAGTTCTTGAACAGCGGGGCCCTCACGGCCATGGCCCGCACTGCTGGACTATCAGTAGCCCCTCCACAGGGCATAAAACACAGCCTCGTGGTTCTGACTGTTTCCCTGTTGGGCCCAGCCTCCCTGCTTTGAGACTCTTTCCCTTTAACCTATCTTCTATCTTTCTCTCCAGGCCATCCTTCTAGCACAAAGGTCTATTCAAGTCATTTTCCCGTCAGAAATCCTCAGGGACTTTCCACTGTTCACCAGCGCAAGCGTCCAACTTCAGCCCTGCCCCGTTGCCCGCCTCGCCCTGCACTCACCGCTGGCCTCAGAGTCCAGGGGGCAGCCACGCTGTGCTCCTGCTTTTCCCTAAATACAATAGTCTCTGAGCCTGTGTGCTCTGGTACATGCTCTCCCCCACTCATTCCCTTCCTAGCAACCCCCACACACACCTGAATGCTGTCAAAATGTCATCCCCCCTGAGGGACCCTCCCCCTCTCCCCCATGATGAGCCAGTCACACCTTCCCTGGAGTCTTCTGTCATTTGGGACGTACTTTGATGTGCTGTGGTACAGAGGGTGGAAGTCCAGTTGCTGACTCACACCACCTGCTATCCCTTCAGTGATAAATGTGTCATTGCAACTTAAGACAGGGACTATGGCAGAAGGGCACACGGTGCCAAGACTGAAACCTGACACACAGAGTAGGAGATCTTCAGCAGCCTGAAGGGTGAGCAGGGAAGAGGGATCAGGGAACCAGCCGGGCAGCGGGTCGACGGCAGAAGCGTGTGTTTCTTGCGACAGAAAGAGGCTTGTGTGACTGGAAAGGGTGAGCAAGAAGGAGGGTAGTGGCAGATGAGGCGCCAAGGTAGGCGCGACCCAGAGACTTCCGTCTCTTTCTTAAGGACAATCGAGAGGCATTGCAGAATTCCATGATTGGGGAATGACACAATTCCATTGACATTTTGAAAAAAATTAAGTTTCAATGTGGGGAGTAGACTGGAGTGAAGCCAGGGAGGACGCGTGGGGTCCTATTAGGAGGACAGGAAATAAATGATGGAAGCTTGACTAAGGGAGTGGCAGAGCCTATCGTTGGCAGCCGTCCGTCTCGAGAGACGATGGTGTAGCTTCTTAAGAGTCTACCTGCACCGCCGAGAATGGCTGTGCAGTCCGACTCGGGAGTGACACGGTATCTGTCTCCTCCCGTGTTGAATCGACATCTTGCGATGACGCTGGAGTGTCCTCTCCAGTGAAGCTGAAGCTACAGAGCCTGGGCAGGGTGATATGGAGGGTCTGCTGTTGCCCATGCAGCAGACCCCCCCTCTCTTCGCAGCTGAAGGGTCCAAGGGAAAGACGGAGTCAATACAGCTTGGCTTCAGGTGCGCCGCAGGAGTTGCCGGTGTTGACTACAACGTCAAACCGCCTTAGGGACTCCGGCTCCGGATTTTCTGTCGGGGTTTACTCCCTTAGCCTTTCCCCTGAAGAGGTATGCCGCAAGGCAGCGGAGGTTTTTTGGAGTCAGAGTTTTCCTTCTCTGATGTGCCCTGACTGGAAGATTGAACCAGCGACACTTAGCTCGCAGGCCGACGCTCAATCCACTGAGCCAAACCAGCCAGGGTCAGAGCAGATGCAGAGAATTTGAGTGAGTTTAATCTGACATTCTTCCCAGAACTTCTAAGAAGCAAACAGACTCAAATGGTATAAAAATGAGGGGGGGTGGGGGAATCATCTTAAAGTTACGATTACTCCATGGAGCTTATCATAAAATAAAGTAGCTAAAAATGGGTTTTGGTTAAATTTTACTACTGAGGAGAAAGGAGAGGATGAAATTATTAATGTATAATATAACAGAGTAAAACTACCTCTTTTAAGCTATTTCGATAAAAGAGCAATTGTTATCTTAGAAAGCTGCAAGGAGACTCTGAAACACAGAAATAAAGATTACAAATTTTTAATAGCAGACAATTATCTTATTTGATAACAGCATTTTGAGATATGTTTCATATACCATACAAGTTGTCCATCTGAGTGTGTAGTTTAATGGTTGGTAGTAGTTTCGCAGCGTTCTGTGACCATCATCAGTATCTAGTTCTAGAATACTTTCATACTCCGAAAAGAACCTCATGCCCATTAGTAGTCAGTGTGCATTTCTTCCCCAACTACCTCAGCCATAGGCAACCCCTAATCTACTTTACTGCTTATCCTGGACATTTCATATGAATGGAACCATACAGTGTGTGGTCACTTGTGACTGGCTTCTTTAACTTAGCATGAATTTTTTCAACTAATCCGTGTTGTAACAATATCTACTTCATTCCTTTTTATTACTGGATAATATTACATTATCCACCAACTACATTTTGTTTATCCATTCATCAACTGATGTACATTTGTGTTGTTTTTCTTGTTGGCTCTCATGAATAACACTGCTATAAATATTCATGCACACGTTGAGTGGAGATTGAACATATGCTTTCATTTCTCTTAGGTATATATTTAGAAATGGAATCGCTGCATCACATGCACTTAATCACTTGAAGAACTGCCCAACTGGTTCCCAAAACAGATGCAATTTTTCCATTTTTATTAGCAGTGTGTGGGGGTTCCAGTCTCTCCACATCCTCATCGACTCCCGTTATTATCTGTCTCTCAATTCTAGCCATCCTAGTGGGTGTGAAGTGTGATCTCATTGTGGTTTTGATTTGCATTTCCCTGACAGATAATGATGTTGAGAATCTTTTTATTCACTCACGAGCCATCTGTACATCTTCTTTAGAGAAACATCTACTTCTCCATTTGGAGAAATGTCTATTGTTTAATTTAGTTATGTGTGGTTGTTGAGTTGTTAAGATTTCTTCATATATTCTAGATGCAAGTTCCTTATCATTTTCCTCAAGAGTTCACAGTTTTTTTCTCTGACATTTGTATTTCTTCTTCAAAGTTAAAAGACTATAGCTATTGCCAGACTATTTCATCTTTAGCAAAGGCAATTAAGTGGCATTATTCAGGCTTATCAGTTCCATACCATTTTATTAGCTAAAGCAATTAGAAAAATGTATCATTTTTTTAAATCACATAATTATTGACTATCACAATTCCTGTTACTGAGAAAGGTGATGACTTGTAACACTGCTATGAGGTAAAATGAAAATAAAGAATGAAAAGAAAGACCTAAAGGTAGAGGTTAAAGGAGAAAAGAAACATAAATTACAATTAGAGTGAAACAGTGTGGAACCGTAATGCATTTTTTAAGACCCTTTAAGTCAAATTAATGAAAATGAAAGAGGCCCAGTCTGTTGCCTTGGTAGAATTTTGATTTAAAGAGTTAAATTATTTTTTTAATTCAACCTATTCATTTTCACGTAAAAACTTTTAGGAGACAAAGTAAAATGTTTTCAAGATTTTACTTATAAAAGATCATATAACAAATCTTAGTTTAGATCATCTGAAAATCTACATGTTTCCCAAGGCTGCAGCCCTAAATTACTCATCTTTGGGTCTCCAGTGCCCAACACATGTGTCTGCACTGAACAGATGCTCAAAAACACCAAAACTGTTCAATTGCATTAAGAAACTGAATTTACCTTTACATAAAATCTCCTGAATAAACTCAGAAGTAGCATTGGCCTCCAAAAGTTCACTATGGCTATTTTGTGTCAGTGTTACATTTAACAGCATAGGTCAATCTTTATATGGGCTTTCTCCCCTCAAGTTTTGCTGAATGTCATGGAAAGAACTCTTTAACCTCAGTTTGGTTTTACTGAGAAATAAACTAAGGCGATTCTCCAGCCTGACGGATGATCTATTTGGTTTGATCTGAATAACATCAATGGAATTATGCTCTGGGAGCAGCCTATTACCTTTCAGCTCAAAACCTGCCATCTCGCCTCTGTCTGTATTTCCTCCCCATTTGTCTTCCAGCAGGGGGCAGGGATCATAAACACACGGGGATTCCGGCACAGCAGCCAAACTAACCACACACCCATCCCAGATACCTCTTCTGTTCTTTCCCGCCCTTCCAGTCTCCGTACTGACTCAAATTCAGATCAGTTAATCCCCCCTTCTCACATGCATTCCCACCTGAAGATAAAGGCCATAAACTTTATAGACAGTCTTGCTCTGCCCCTCTTCCAGCTGTGCCCCTCTGCTGAGGGTGGGGAGTCTGCAGAGTGAAGGGACTGTGCCCACCCAGAGCCTGGAATCACCACCCTCAGATAATGCTCTGGAATGCTGGAGGTGAAGTTCACTTTCACGGCCTGTGTGGGCTTCATCCCTGGCTTTATCCTCTACTTGGAAGAACTTAAAGCCCAAGAACCATCCAAGGGGTGCCTGTTTGCAAGAGAGATACAGACAAAGCTGGAATATATGGGCTGCAGTGTCCAAACGTATCCTTATTTAGTATCCCCGAGGTACAAGATGGAGCAGAGAGTGGGCGAGGCGCATGGGTTTCAGTACGTAACTTTGGAATTCTGAAGTCCTAGAATATAAAATTATGTTTCCTAGACTATTACAAAAGACTATCTATCAAGGGAAAAGAATAGAACCTATTGTATTAAATATGTTAGCTTGATTTATGAATATTTATATTTATGGTATATGGATATCAGTTTGGACTTCTAACTTGGACCCTGGTAATGTGAACAGTAAGCCTGTTAGGCTTGAGAGTCTAATTTAATCGATTCATTAAGCATATTTATTATGCTCCTTGTGCTAGGTCCTAGGCGACACCAGCAAAGTGAACAGGTAAGGTCCTGCTCTTAAGGACCTTACATTCCAGCAGAGGAAGGTAAGTATGTAAGATCCAGCTAAACCAATGCTTGCTTGCATTCATTCATTTATTCACTCACTCAACAAACATCAATTGCCAAACACTGTTTCATGCACTAGGTACCGTGAGCAAAATAGACAAGAATCCCTGGCCTTGTGAAGTCTCTGTTAGAACTTCAAATATTAATAAAAGTAAAGAAAGAAGAAAAATGGGTAAATTGTTAGAAAGTAACAGATGAATGACATTGGCTCCCCAGAGGAAATTGTCAAGAAGCATCTCTGATGGAATCTACAGGAGGGTAAGAAGCCAGGAATTCAAAAAGCAAGAAAAGAGCCTTTTCTGGAAGGAAGAGCAGGTACAAGGAGGAAACTTGGCGTGTTCAAGGATCAGAAGGAAATCACATGTGACTGGAGAAGCAACATTTTTAACATTTTTTTTATTGTTGTTCAATTACAGTTGTCCCATTTTCCCCCAATATACTCTTCTGTCCCACCCACCCACCCCCAGTCATTCCCCACCCTGCTGTTCACGTCTGTGTGGAGGAGCATCCTTAAGAAGATGGTACCCGTTGCTGTACAAACGAGGGGGCATCTCAGAGTGTTTTTGTTCATTGTGCATTAGAGCTAAGTCCCCAATTCTTGTGTTTCCTAAGGGTGTCAGGAAGGGGCCAGTGAATGCTTATATAGCAGGAAAGCAGCAGCAGTGAAAGGAGAAATCTGCCACAGTCTGGCGCGTTCCCGCTGGCTGTGCCATGAGACTTTGTAACAGTCACAGTTAGCAAGTGAGGTGTCTTGAAAAAGCATGCACTCAGGCTTGAGAGTCCTTAGCAGCAAAGCGAAAGGCTTGCCCAGTCCACATCACGCCTCCCAGGGTCTGTGGCTACCAGTGGGGAAACTAGAGCGACAGCCCATCCGCATCTTTATCTAGCAAGTTGCTGGGGGTGCCTGGACTATGGTCCACAGTCTGTAGCTACCACCTGCTCGTCTGAAGAAGAAACTGACACGCAAGCTTGTCTGTGTGCCTGGCTCTGACAGCATGCTCCCGGCACCCTCACTCACTCAAGTGAGTTCTCACAAACCAATGCCGAAGGTATCATTGTCACCCTTTAATAGGAGAAAGTGGGGCTTGGAAAGAGGAGGTAACTGCTCCAAGTCACATGCTGATAAATAGTGGATCTGTTTGCAGGACCTGATGCAGCCTGCTTTGTGGACAGAACACGGTCATTGGACTTAAAAATGCTCTGCTCTGGAGCAAGATATACCCAGAATCCCAGCTTGGTCACTATGCCACTGTATGACCTCGGGCGAATGATTCCTCTGAGTCTCAATTTCCTTCTCTGTAAAATGGATACAATTGCAGTACCCACTGTAAACGGTTGTGGGAGGTAATGCATGTGTCATATTGTAACTTATAATAAATATATATATATATTGTCTTTATCCTCATTTCTAGCACAGAACTTCTAAAACCCTTGGCATTTCCTAAGTGGTGATAGAGGTACAGGTGAGTTGTGGAATGCCCTTGGTTACCTGAGGGTGGGGGCTGGTTGCCAAGAGAGCCAACTATGTGAATGGACGATAGAACTGACAGTTCTCTCCATCTCCAGAGAGGAGTGAGGTTGAAGGCTGAACTGATTGTCAATGGCCAATGGTTTAATCGATTACAGTTGTGTAATGAAGCCCTCATAAAAACCCAAAGGGACTGAGTTCAGAGAGCTTCTGGGTAGGAAACATGTGGAGACTCAGGGAGAAGGGGGTGCTGGGAGGAAGCATGAAATCTCCAAGCCCTCCCCATACTTTCCCTATGCATCTCTTCCATCTGCCTGTTCCTGAGTTTTATCCTTTATAATAAGCTGGTAATCTATGAAGTAAAAATTTTCTGAGTATTGTGAGCTGCTCTAGCATATTTTCAGAACCCAAGGAGGAAGTGATCAAAACCTCCAATTTATAGCTGGTAGGTCAGACACAGGCTTTCAACTGGTATCTGAAATAGGGGCGGGGGGCAGTGCGATGTGACCAAACACTTAACCTGAGGGGTCTGACGTTACGTCCATGTAGATAGTCTCAGAATTGAGTTAAATTGTAGGACACCCAGTGGTAGTAAAGTATTTGTGGTCGGTGGGGGGAAACTTCCCACCACCACAGCAGAACTAGGTGTTCAGGACCCTGAGGGTGTCAAGTCCCTGCAATGTAACAAGCACTCAACTCATGCCAGCTGGTTGTATTACTGTTCCTTTGCTCTCGCTCTCTCTTCTATTCAGCACCTGCCACAGAGTCCCAGTTGTTTATCGATCCTAAGTGTTATTTCACCAGGAACCTCCAACCACTTATTTAAAGATGTACCAGAGCTTGTTACTACTAATGAAGTATGAGTCATGGACCCTTAGAGAGCAAAGCAACCATCTACAGCAGCGGCTTTCACCTGGCGTGCCACAAGAGTTTTTAAAGCATGCACTACCTGTTTAATCAGGGACACTGACTTCTTCTCCCTCAAAGTGTCAAATAAAAAAAAATAACAACAGCCAATACCACAATAGCCATCCAGGGTGAATAAATCCAAATTATAGCTACTTTTGTCAGAGTGGCAAAAAATAATAATAAATTTTGTGATGTGTGGCAGAATTTTAGTAATAAGTGTATGTGTGCCATGAGATGGCACAGGTTGAAAATCGCTGCTCTAGAGTCAGCAGTCATATTCACAGAAGCACTAAATGGTGGGCAGTGGGATGTGGAGGCAGTTGAAACAGTCATCCTCTTGAGTGGGTACATCTCTGCTTCAAGCATCTCCTGGTTTTTTCCGAGCAGCCTGAGTCCCAGTGGGGCCCTTCAGTCCAGAGCCCGTTGAATGCCACACAGTCGTCTTTCTCCTCTCTGGTTAAATTAACCTTCCGTGAAGATAGAACCCAATCACACACTGGTGATCATACTCAGAGGTTTCACGGGGAAAGCCCATTCTAGGAACTACCTGAGCAGAATCCAAATCTCCATACTTAGGCACATTTAAATCTCCAGGTTCCTCTGTGGCTTCTGGCAGAGTTTTGATATTGCTCCTTTGTACCAGATGTCCTGATTTACATAAAACATTGAACACATCCTTTGGACAGGTGGTCCGGAGGACTGTATACAATTAAGGAGAAGGTGGGGTGAATTACTCCATCTCCACCTTTGCTCTCATGTACATCCTCCTACAGGCTTTCTGTCCAGCTCACCTGGAAGGCGTCTCTCGTGGGCTTCCACTACTCATCTGCAGCAGCTGCTCTCTGCATAGCTTATGAGCTTGTTGTTGCTATGAATGAGATCATATCATTCGTGAACTACTGGGAGTGCTTAGGAGGGAAGAGCGACTGGGTAAATTTAAGGTATTGGTATTGTTATTACTTTGTATTCTTAATGGCTAAAGGGAGAAATGAGTGATTCCGAAACAGTGGTTTTCAATCTATTTTCTTGCAAGCCACAACAAAAATACTTATACCTTAACTCAGTTCCTAATCCTGAAACCAAAGTTTCATATAGTAGTACTTACGCTTCTTAAGTTCCACATACTCTGATAGTTTCTATTCTATGTTTTATAAAAATTCCAGCCTGCAATCTACAAGTATTAGGGAATCATAACTACTCATTAATGAGTCATAACTTGCAGTTTATAAAATACTGTTGAAAAGTTGGAAATGTATCTTTTAGTATAAGACAGATGAGGCTCAGGTCACATACATTCCTCTCTCCCAACAAACATGGACACATATGAACTCAAAAACTACCCGTTCTTTCAGAGTAAATAATATTAATCCAAGAAAATTGGCCATTTCCCTGATTATCCTCACAATACTCAAGAGAGAACAGAGTTGCTCATTAAACGAGCTATTTGCATCCATTCTGAATACATCATTTTATTTTAAGAACACAAAAACCACAAAACATGAGCTTTCTGAAAAGTATGCATATTTACATGGACTTCTGATTAAGAAATTGTCAACAAGCACATTTTCCTCTTGAGATTCTGGATGGGCTCATTTCCTAACAGAAAATGCAAACATGTATATTCTCATTTTGGAAGCATTGAAATTTCAGCTTGATCATGAAACAAGAGGAGAAGGGAAAGTGAAAAAGAAGAAGAAAAGTAAAAGGAGGAATAAAATGAAAGGAGGGAGATTACAGATTTAAGACATATTTTGTTACTTGTAAATATTTTCAGTATATTAGAATAATTAGTACTAATTAAACATTCTAAGTTTATTGTATAATACCAGCCAAAATATAGCTCACTAAAGAGAATGTTGTTTTTCAGTATGAACAGAATTCATGACATGTTTACACCCTTGTTTCAGAAATTATTCTTTTTTCTCAATAAGAGAACATTTTAGAATGAGACAAGCTCAGCAGTTTGTTTTGTTTTAATTAATAAGCTTTACTTTTTAGAGCAGTTAGTTTCACAGCAAAACTGAGGAGAAAGTAGAGAGAGTTCCTATATACCCCTGTCTCCACAGAGGCACGACCTTCCCCTGTCAGCACCCCACACCTCAATGGTACATTTGTTACCATCTATGAACCCGCACTGATACATCATCATCACCCAAAGTTCTCCTACAGGCTTTCTGGCCAGCTCCCCCAGAACCTTTCATGGTGTTGTACACTCCATGAGTTTGGATAAATAACAAGTATCCATGACAGAATAATTTCTTTGCCCTAAAAATTCTCTTTGCTCTGCCTATTCATTTTCCTCCCTAACCCCTTATAACTACTGATCTTTCTACTGTCTGCATAGCTTTGCCTTTTCCAGAATGTCACAGAGTTGGAATCATACAGCATGTAGCCTTTTCAGATTGACTTCATCCACACTTAAAATACATTTAATTAGGGTTTTAGGATTTTGGGGGGAGGAGACTAAGGAACAACACAAACAAATGAACTAAATAGAACAAGGAACAGAATAACAGTTATTAGGGGGGATGGAGAAGGGAGAGAAAGGGGATAGTAAGGGGAGGGTTTAGTCAAAGAACGGGTATAAATGACTCATGGACATGGACAACGGGGAGGGATATGATTGTGGGAGAAGGGGTGGGCTGGTGGGGGGAGCAATAGGGGAAAAATGGGACAACTGTAATTGAAAAACAAAAAAAATTTTTTAAATTTTTAAAAAATACATTTAAGATTCCTCCATGACATCACTTTTGTCTGATATGAGAACTGCTACCCCGGCTTTTTTTTCCGGTCCGTTTGCTTGAAATATTTTTTTATATCCCTTTACTTTCAGTCTGTGTAAATCTTTTGTTTTCAGGTGTGTTTCTTGTAGACAGCAAATATGTGGATCCTGTTTTCTTATCCATTCCGTTACCCTATGTCTTTTAATTGGAGCATTTAATCCATTTACATTTAAGGTTATTATTGACGTGTATTTATTCACTTCCCTTTGTACCTCTGTTCCTCTCCTCTCTTGTTTTTTCCTTCTTTTTTCTTAGAACACTCCCTTTAGCATCTCTTGCAATGCTGGTTTGGTGGACATGTATTCTTTCAGTCTTCCTTTGTCTGAGAAACTCCTTATTTCACCTTCTATTTTGAATGAGAGTCTTGCTGGGTAGAGTATTCTTGGTTGTAGGCCTTTGTTTTTCATCGCTTGAAATATTTTTGACCATTCCCTTCTGGCTTGTAATGTTTCTGTTGAGAAATCAGTTGATAGCCTTATCGGAGCTCCCTTGTATGTTATTTGCTGCTTTTCTCTTGCTGCTTTTAGGATTCTCTCTTTGTCTTGGAATGTTGCCATTTTAACTATGATGTGCCTTGGAGTGGGTTTTTGGGGGTTCCTCTTGATTGGAACTCTCATTGCTTCTTGGACTTGCATAGCTTTTTCTCTCATCAGGTTCGGAAAATTTTCTGTCACTATTTCTCCTATCAGATTTTCAATTCCATGTTCCTTTTCTTCTTCTTCTCGTATTCCGATGATCCTTAAATTATTTTTCCTAATGCTATCCTGTAATTCCCTTACATCTTGTTCATATTTTTTCAATCGTTTTTCATTTTGCTGTATTGTCTGGGAGTTTTTCTCTACATTATCTTCTAACTCACTAATCTGATCCCCTGCTTCGTTTAGTCTGCTTTTGACTGATTCTACTGTGTTTTTCAGTTCAGAGATTGTATTCTTAAGTTCTTCCTGGTTCTTGTTAACAATTTCTATGTCTTTTTTTATGCTGGTGTAGTTCTCTGCAAGTTCCCTGTAATTTTCTTGGAGCTGCTGGTAACTTCCTTGAAGGTTGTCATAGTTGATTTTAAGGATGTCGAGTATATTGAGCTTCTTTACCACCATTGTTTTGAATTCCATGTCTGACATTTGGGCTATGTCTATTTCATCTATCTCTCTTTCTGAGGATTCCTCTTTTCTTTTCATTGAGGGGTTATTTTTGCATCTTACCATGTTGGATTCTTTTTGTTTTTATTTATTTATTTTTTTTGGCGGGGGTAGTCTGCTTTGACTTCCCTCCTTTGTGGTGTAATATTCTTTATCGAAGGTCTGGGAGTTTCAGTGGTGCAGTCTCTTTGATATCCTGAGCCTGATGTTCTTGAGTTACCCTTTATGTCGTTTGTTTATGCTGTTCGGTTATATTTCAGATGTTCTTTGATAGGATCTTCCTTCTGGCTAGTTGGTTGAGAATCACTCTATCCGCTTTGTCTTGAGTTCTTTTGACACAATGCTCCATCAATCTCAACACATGGGAAGTTCAAGCAGATGACCGCCTAGCCTGGAGGCTCGCGGTCAGGCAAGGTACGTCCCATGACATCACTTTTATAGCTCATTTCTTTTTAGCGCTGAAGAATCCTCCATTGTCTGGATGTAACACAGTTTGTTTATCCATTCACCTACTAAAGGACATCTTGGCGGTTTCCAAGTTTTGACGATTATTGGCGGTTTCCAAGTTTTGATGATTATAGATAAAGCTGCTATAAACATCCATGTACTGTTTTTATGTAAACAGAAGTCTTCTGTTACTTTGGGGAAAGATGAAGGAGCACAATTACTAGATCGTATCGTAAGTAACTGCCAAACTGTCTTCCAACGTGGCTATACAGTAGTCCCTCTCTATATCGCGGTTCACTTATCGCGGCCTCCCTGTATCGCGGGATTTTTTAAAATATTATATTTAATTATTTATCACGGATTTTTCGCTATATCGCAGGATTCTGTGGTACTGTACAGTAAATATTAAAATAAATGTAAGGTTCCTAGTTCGCAGATTTTCACCTATCGCAGGGAGGTCTAGAATGTAATACCCACGATAAGAGAGGGATCACTGTACTACTTTGCATTCCCACCAGCATTGAATATGATTTCCTGTTGACCCACATTCTCACCAGCATTTGGTGATGTCAGTGTATTGGATGTTGGCCATTCTAATAGGTGTGTAGTCGTATCTCACTGTTGTCTTAATGTGCATTTCACTGATCACGTTTGATGTAGAGCATTCTTGTATGTGTTTAGTTACCATCTACATATATTTTCTGAGGGGTTAGGTATCGTTTGCCCATTTTCAGATCAGGTTTTCTTGTCTTATCATTGAGTTTGGAGAGCTCACTGTATATTTTGGATAACAGTCTTTTAATCAGATATGCCTTTTGCAAATATCTCCCAGCTGATGGCTTGTCTTCTTCTCTTGATGCTTAGTTTTTTGTGGGGAACTAAAAAGTTCCTCAGCTGAAGTCTTACTAACTGGCATCCTAAAGTTCTGCTTGGCATGGCCTCACCATCCCATAATAGTTGTTTACTCCTTACTAGGGCAACGACCCTCTTTCTGTCCCTGGGATTGTTGTCCTGCGGTTTAACTCATATCTACCAGATAACGCCCAAGCTGCAGCTGCGTTCCCACCGAATGAAAAATTCCTCCTCTCCTGAGCTATAAGAATACTGTTTTGACTAAGAATAAATGAGACTTGATCAGAGCACTGTCTTGTCTCCATTCTTTGTGCCTCTTGTCCCTTTCTCAGCCTCACTCCCCCTCTAGGGTCCTCGTTGCTCGACCTGCGGGACGGGTCAAGTGGCGCCCAACGTGGGGCCCGAGAACGGGGGACTCAGTGAAGGACGCCGTTCGAGGAGCCGGCCAAGTAGAGAAGAGGAAAAGGCTACGCGGGAACCTGCCGCGTTGACCTCACCTCGGTAAGTGAACGGCGATCATGGGTCAAGAAATGAGCCAACATGAGCTTTTTGTTCAACAGCTCGGACAGGCATTAAGGGCACGAGGAGTAAAGGTTAAAGTAAAACAGTTGTTGAAATATTTTGATTATATCAAACACTTATGTCCCTGGTTTCCCACTGAAGGGAACATTGATCCACAACGGTGGAAAAGAGTAGGAGATGCTTTAAAAGACTTTTATGATACATTTGGTCCAGAGAAGGTTCCTGTAACTGCCTTCTGTTATTGGAATCTAATAGATGAACTCCTATCTCAAAGGCATAGTGATCCTGTAGTAGCTAATGTAGTAGAAAAAGGTCAAAATATCTTAGAGACAGAGCATAAGGAGGAAAGTAGAAAAAATAAGGGAAATGACAGCCGAGAGGAGGATGATTTAATATCTCTTGAGAGTGACGGTGAGGACAAGGTAGTCAAACCGAAAGGAGAACAGAACAGTCCAAAGAGTAAGCTGTCAAAGGGTCAGACTACTGAAGGGGGAGCTGCGGCACCTAAAGAAGTGTCGGTAAAATCAAAAAAGAAGTTATATCCAGACCTATCAGAATATACTGCAAATAATTCTGATGAGGAAGAGGTTGATTGGGATAGCTTGGCGGAAGAGGCAGCCAGATACAATAACCTTGGCTGTCCGCCTCTGAAAACAAGGCCACTGCCCTATACCTCACCCTCTGCTCCCCTCTCTGCGTACCCTGTCCTTGATCCTCGAAAAGAACTGAGGGATAAAATTGAACATTTAAAAGAACAAATAAAATTAGAGAAGGAACATCAGGAATTAATAAGACAATTAGAGGGGCTAAAAATAGGAAAGCAGAAAAAAGAAATTGAGCCTTCTCTGGAGGGCCCTCCGAGCCAGAGGCCCCCAGTCAGAGGAGCAGCCCCCAAAATACCCCAAAATACCCCAATACCAGGCTTGGAGGAAATAGAGGCATTTCCAGTGTCAGAAACAGTAGATGCCCAGGGACAGGCCTGGCGACACCACACTGGATTTGATTTCAAAGTCATAAAAGAATTGAAAACAGCAGTAGCTCAATACGGAGCCACGGCTCCTTACACTATGGCCATCTTAGAATCGGTCACAGATCAGTGGCTCACTCCAAGTGATTGGCAAACTTTGGCTCGAGCGACCCTAGCTGGAGGAGACTATCTCCTCTGGAAATCAGAATATATAGAAATCTGTAAGAATACTGCTAGGTGCAATATACAAGCAAATAATGGGTGGAATTTTGATATGTTAATTGGAGAAGGCAACTATGCAATTAGTGACAATCAAATGCAATATAATCCAGGACTTTTTGCTCAAATTCAGTCAGCAGGTACAAGAGCATGGAGGAGGCTCCCCACTAAGGGTGATATGAGCTCCTCTCTCACTAACGTTAAACAAGGACCAGATGAGCCTTTTGCAAATTTTGTCCATAGACTCATTACTGCAGCTGGTAGAATTTTTGGCAGCGCCGATGCAGGCACAGATTTTGTCAAGCAATTGGCCTTCGAAAATGCAAATGCTGCCTGCCAGGCAGCTATTAGGCCATACAAAAAGAAAACTGATTTAAGCGGCTATATACGCTTGTGCTCTGACACCGGAGCGGCCTACCAACAAGGCCTACCTCGCATATGATGTAACTGATACAGGGGTTTCTAAACCGAGGTGGTATTGTGTAAGTAAGCCTCCTGTCATACCCGCTACCAATGACAAACCAGGAGCATGTCCCAAGGAATGCACCACCATCTATAATCAGATGCATTCTACCTGTTATGAGTCAGTACAGGAATGTACCTCCTCTAATGTCATTTATTTTACTGCCATACTGCAAAAAGTGCAAAATGCTATTGACCAAGGAGATTGGGGGTCTAACCCTTCACCAATTGGGTCTACTAAGTATCTGCAGGCCTCTTGCCAAGGCACTGTTGGAAAGCCAGTATGCTGGCATAAGAAGGCCCCTGTATATGTTTCTGATGGTGGTGGTCCTCAAGATAGAATAAGAGAAATCTCAGTACAAAAACAAATAGAACACCTCATAACAAACCTGCATCCAAAAATCAATTACCACCCTCTGGCGTTACCTAAACCACGGGGTATAGATCTAGATACCCAGACCACTGACATCTTGACGGCCACCCACAGAGCCCTTATCATCTCCAACCCCCAACTAGCTGCAGAATGCTGGCTATGTATGACTTTAGGCACACCTATGCCCTTAGCCATTCCTGCTAATATCGCCTCCTTTAATGAGTCTCATCAAAATTGTAGCCCCAGCTTGCCCTTTAGAGTACAGCCCATGTATTTTCCTGCTTCCCTCTGCCTCCAAGGTAAGTCTCAAAATAATAGCTTTGATATTCATGTTGGATTTGTTGAATTTGCTAATTGTAGTAGCATAGTGAACCATGGCAGCTCCCTCTGCCCAGGCAAAGGGCAGGTGTTTGTTTGTGGAGGAAATTTAGCATTTTCATCCTTGCCCAACAATTGGACAGGAATATGCGTCCTAGCTACCTTATTGCCAGACATAGATATAATTTCTGGAGATGACCCTGTTCCCATTCCCAGTTTTGACTACATTGCAGGACGCCACAAAAGAGCAGTATCATTCATCCCCCTACTAGTAGGGTTAGGCGTTTCAAGAGCGTTAGCTACAGGGACAACAGGGTTAGGAATTGCAGTTCACTCCTACACAAAGCTCTCTAATCAGCTAATCGATGATGTTCAAGCTTTGTCCAGCACTATTAATGACATCCAAGATCAGTTAGACTCCCTAGCTGAAGTAGTTCTCCAAAATAGGAGGGGACTAGACCTGCTAACAGCAGAACAGGGAGGAATATGCTTGGCTTTGCAGGAACGTTGCTGCTTCTATGCCAACAAATCGGGCATCGTCCGAGACAAAATAAAGAAGCTGCAGGAAGACCTAGTGAAAAGAAGAAGAGAACTCTTCGAAAATCCCCTGTGGAGCGGACTTAATGGGGCCCTTCCCTATCTCCTCCCACTTTTAGGACCTCTCTTAGGGCTACTCCTGCTGCTATCCTTAGGACCTTTCATTTTCAATAAGGTGATGGCCTTTATCAAGCAACAAATAGATGCCATAAAAATGCAGCCAATACAGGTCCATTATCATAAATTAGAACAAGCTGAGACTGCAACTTACCATGATGCTCATACACGTAACTAATGCCTCGGTGAGCTGGACTGGACAGTCAATGACGGGCAACTGGAGACCACATGCCTTGCCAGCCGCCGCCTAAGACAGGTATCTGGCCAAAAAGAAGCTGCCTTAGATAACCAATGACGGGTAAGGTAAGGCTGGCTCCGTGTGGTGATCTCCTGACCTAAGACAGGCGCAGTCCCCGCGAGGCTCTCAGCTTACATAAAATAAAAAAGGGGGACCTGTGGGGAACTAAAAAGTTCCTCAGCTGAAGTCTTACTAACTGGCATCCTAAAGTTCTGCTTGGCATGGCCTCACCATCCCATAATAGTTGTTTACTCCTTACTAGGGCAACGACCCTCTTTCTGTCCCTGGGATTGTTGTCCTGCGGTTTAACTCATATCTACCAGATAACGCCCAAGCTGCAGCTGCGTTCCCACCGAATGAAAAATTCCTCCTCTCCTGAGCTATAAGAATACTGTTTTGACTAAGAATAAATGAGACTTGATCAGAGCACTGTCTTGTCTCCATTCTTTGTGCCTCTTGTCCCTTTCTCAGCCTCACTCCCCCTCTAGGGTCCTCGTTGCTCGACCTGCGGGACGGGTCAGTTTTTAGTATTCCCAGGCATGCTGAGTTATGCAGCTTCTTAAGTAAAGAGAAAGATTTATATAATTTTCAGATCGTCGGGTAAATCAATCTCTGGTTTCATTTTTATCAATGTTGATAAAACCACGTTCCTTTCAGAAATGAAAGGTAGTCTCCCAAAATACATTTTTATCTTCTCCAGTTGGCTTCTTGATAAAACTGTAGTTTTTCATTTGTGCATTTATCATGCACAAATTTTTTGCCTTTTGTGGGCAGATGGATATGCAACTAAAATGTGTATTGAATAAAATAAAAAGAGATATTCTTGGCAAAAACAATAGTCAAATAGAACAATGGAGCAGAACAGAGATCCCAGAAACAGATCCTCATAAATACAGTCAACCGATCTGTGACACAGGAGCAAAGGCAGCAAAATAGAGCAAAGAATCTTTTCAACAAATGGTGCTGGAATAATGGGGCATCCACATGCAAAGAAGTAAATCTGGACACAGACCTCTCACCCGTCACAGAAATTAATTTAAAATGGGTCACAGACATAAATGTAAAATGCAAAAATAGATGTAAACCCCAGAAGTTAACGTGGGAGAAAACCTAGATGACCTTGGAAATCACAATAACTTTTTAGGTACAACATCAAAGGTTGATCCTTGAAGTAAATAATTGATAAGCTGGATTTCATTAAAAATTAAAATTTCTGCCCTGTGAAAAATAGTGTTAAGAGAATGAGATAATGTTGAGAGTGGGAAAGAGCTGACCAGCAAAGGGGGGCCCATGGAAGGGGAATAGAAAGTTGCAGAGGCAGGCGACTTGCACAACAGGACATAACGGAACTCGCAGTTAAGCAAAGATAACAGGATATGCTAAGATAGCAAGATGTGCTGCAAGCTAAGATTAGCAACTGCTGAAACTGCTGTTGCCAGGGCCTCGGGAAAAAGGGCGCCAAAGTTGAGCTAGCGCGCCAAGAAAAGTTTTAAACTCACCAATGGTATCTAATCGCTTGCCCAAAGATGAGCCAATTGCTAACCGCCGCATAATCGCTTGCCCAAAGATGAGCCAATTGCTAACCGCCGCATTTGCTTCTGTAGCGTTGCTTTGCTTGCTAGGAGTGCATAAAAACGCAGCGAACTGCGGGGCGGGCGCGACTCCCCTTTGGTAGCTCTTGGGAGCATTGTGCCTTTGGGCATAATCGGGAGTTCGCCCCTGCGCAGGTTAAAACTGTTGGCCAATAAATTGATCCATCAACTGACATCGGTCTCTGAGGATTCCTTGACTCGCAAATCGAATATAACAATAACAAGCCATAGCATGAGAGAAAACATTTGCAAATGACACATCTGATAAAAGACTGTTGTCCAAAATGTACAAAGAACTCTTAAAACTCAATGATAAAACTCAATTTGAAAATGAACGAAAGGTCTTAACAAAATACCCTAGCAAAGAAGATATACAGATGACAAGGAAGCCTAGGAACAGATGTTCCATGTTGTATGTCGTCAGGAGAATGCAAATTAAAACAATTATATACCACTATACACCTATTAGAATGGCCAAAATCCAAAACACTGACAACACCAAATGTTGGCAGGGGTGTGGATCAACAGGAAATTTTGTTCACTGCTGGTAGGAATACAAAGTAATACAGGCACTTTGGAAGATAGTTTGGCAATTTCTTGCAAAACTAAACATATCCTTATCATTCAATCCTGCAGTTGTGCCCCCTAATATTTACCTAAAGGAGATGAAAACTTAGGTCTATACACACACACCAAAAAAAAAAAAAAATCGGCACACAAATAACAGTTTTATTCCTAGTTGTCAAACTGGGAAGCGATCAAGATGTCTGAAAAAGGCAAAACTATATGCTAAGGTGAGAGGGAGAATGAATAGGAAGAGCACAGAGAATTTTTAAGGCAGTGAAAATACTCTGTATGATACTGTAAGAGTCAATAGATGTCATTATACACTTGTCCGAACACATAGGGTTCACAACACCAAGAGTGAACTCTAATGTAAATGATGGACTTTGGGTGATTATGATATATCACTGTAGATTCATCAGTTGTAATAAATGTACCACCCTGGTAGGAAATGTTGACAATGAGAGAAGTTATGCATGTGGGGACAGGGGTACACAGGAACTTTCTGTATTTTATGTTCAGTTTTGGTGGGAACCAAAAACTGTTCTAAAAATATTGTTGTAACTTTTTAAAAGAAATAAGAACTAGATCTGTTGTATAAGACAAATCTGCTGGGCTGATCTGATTAGAAAATGGTAGAGAATAACAAACATATAATTCTATTTGAGTATAGATATGAGAGGGGATCCAAAAATACGAAAATTATATCCTCTGGAGGGAAGACCACTTGCAGTACAGGCTCCCTGAGCTAGGTGAGTGTTCTAGAAACCCATCTGTACCAGTGTACAGGCTTACATAGTTGGAAGAGGCTGCGTTTGGCCTCAGTGAATTTTCTTTGAAGACTCTTTCAACATGTTTGCCCATTTCATGATGGGTGATTTAGGAGCACACCTGCCCACACTGCGCTGAGTGTTCAGCAGTTTTGGATCCAAATAACAGCACGAATTTCATGTCCTACCCTCCCTATTCATCCAGTCTCACCCTGAGTAACTTTTTTTGTTTTCCTGGATGAAAAAAGTCCAGGAAACGTTTTGCCCATGTGGAAGAGGTGAAACAAAAATGGCAGAAGCACTAAAAGACATCAAAATCAACAAATTCAAAAACTGTTTTGAGCAGTGGAAAAAATGTCTTGATAGGTATATTGCATCAAATGGAGAGTACTTTGAACATGACTGATCTTTAAACATTTAAGAATAAGTATACAACTTTATATAAATAAATTATAATTTTTGGGGTCCCCCTTCATCCATTTCTACCCATTTAAAGCACTATCCTTATTCGTCATAAAACTTTATATAAATAAAGGTATAAAAATACTTATTTCTGTTATTATTGTACACAGCATAAGGAAGCACAGATTCTTCTATGTTTTCATATTTATCTGGTATGTCATAAGTTCCAACCTTAGGCATATATGCATGAATGGTCAGGTTGATTTCAACATAGCAGAGGAAACTATTCTGACCAGTGGATCAGGTTTAATATTTAAAGAGCTTTTTTATGGCTCCAAGATATTAATACTTTATCTACATTAAACACAGAAAGTGTAAATCAATGGGTAACCTCATCCAATTCCATGCAAAACTCCAATAACTATTGGCTATAAAGCACAGAAAAGAAGAGCATTGATAGGGGATATTGTTTAGATAGATTTCCTTCCTGATATTATTGTGTTTATTTTTCCAAACACTGTTTGTGCTTCCTGGCCCTGGAGGTTCTATCTACCAAAGATAACATAAGACCCCATGAAAGATGTAGCTTTTCTTTCCACTGTTGATTGATTGTGATTTACTCACCAGTATGGTTTTCAACAGTAGCATTCTAATACCATCTATTGATAACTTAGCAAATGTACAAAGGGTGTTTAGGGTAGTCTATAAAAACCTTTGAGATTCTTACATGATTGTAACATACTCTGGGTTTAACTCAAAGATCCACCCCTTAAATTACTCAAATATATAGCCATCAATACACAGATCTGGGGGCTGGATAATTGAAGCTGTCAGATTAATCTAGACACAGTTCTGAATGAATAACCCAGATGTGAGACAACCAGAAGCTGAATAAATCAAGTGGCATTTCTAACAGAACTATTTGTGTAATTACTTCAATTATTCATGAGGTTTGGAATGTTGAAACTTGACCTATGAAATCTTGGAGGTCAAAACACTTAGTTTCCATCCAGAACACCAATAACTACAGAAAAATTACTTAGTTTTCCTGCTCCATTTGTTAGCTGGAGTGTCTTTACCAAATTTTATTTTTACCTTCATCAATTTAGAAAAAGAAAGAGCCAAGCAGTTATGGAAATATATTAGATTCAACGACCTCTGAAACCAAGCCTTGGGGATTCTGAAAAAGTGAAAATGGGACCTTTGAGAATAACCAGCATTGTCCCTTGTCAGGAGTCTGCTGAGCCAATGACAGACGGTATCCCCAGCATGGACAAGGGTTACTGTACCCAGGATTTTTTTATGTTTTGGCAAAAACAGTGTCTGGATTTTAATCCAACATTGAGAACTAATTTAAAAACAGGAATGTGCAGAGAGAGGGCGCAAAGATCAAGGACAAAGGAAGAAAAAGGAAATTAGCATTTGTTGAGAGCAGGCTATCCTAATAATAATAATAATAATAATAATAATAATAATAATAATAATAATACAGAAACAAACACTTAGAGTACTTAAAATATGCCAGGCACTCTTTTGTTAGTTTTCCTGTAGACATGAGGCCATTTAATTGTGCCTATAAGGTAGGTACCATTATTATCCTTTAGAGGGTAACTTCTGTTCTTGTTTTGTGCCTTCCTGATGCTAGACTCAGTTCTCCATCACAACCAAAAATAAGGCATAACTGCGAGCATGTGAGGGAATGACGTGTATATGTATTTCTAGAAAGAGTTTCACAGAGAGATGGAAGCGTATATTGTACATAATATAAGGCTTCATCCCTTTCCACATTAGATATCTCCATTCTCATCACACCATCTTCTTCACACTTAGGGCCTCCAGAAATTATTTTCTTATCAGGGCCTTCAGCAAAAAAAAGAAATTCACTCAGCAAGACAAAACCAGGTTGCTACCCCTTTAGAGAACAGGTTAGATGCCATCTACTTCCCCTCACACAGGTCCCCAGGCCATTTTCTCTCTACCTTAACTGCTTATCAAATTATTCATCCAACCAGTAGTTCTTTCCCTTGGGGACAAAGCTGATGCTGAAAAGTAAGTATCATCACATCATGTCTCACGCATTTTGTACGGACTGTTCTAGCTTTTCCCCGTGACATTATTAGGTAGGTATTATTACTTTCTGTTTTAAAGGTGAGAGGCCAGAGCTTCACAAGTTAAATAATTCAGGATTAAAATTAGGGTGACCAAACATCCAATTTGTCTGGGACTGTTCTTAATTTAATACAGAAAGTTCCAGGTCCTGGGGAATGCCTCAGTCTTTGTCAGATCAGGACCATTGTCCATCCTAACACTAATAAAGTAGTAATGGTTGGTTTCCAACCCAGGTCTTCTGAACACTTGTTGAAAGACAGAGACGGGTTGGGAGAAAGGAAAGAGGAAAGAAAGAGAAAAGACTGGAGGAAGAAGAAAAGAAATATAAAAACTTCATGGTGATTTACTATCTCATGAATCTTAATGTTGTATTGTCCACAATTTATACTCTAGATACAGTGTGAGGTAGATAGATATAGATGATATAGATATACAGACACAGTTGGCTGATATTTGAAGGGCCCAAATCATGAATAACCCATAATGATTACTTAGTATTTGAACCACAAACACTTGAACTATCTTTATCTACACCAGCACTATAGAGTTAGCTAATTTGCATAAGAAATATTAGAAATTCCTTCATGGTTTAAATGAGCAGTATCAATACAGTGGATTAGGTATAAGAATCTAGTATGCCCAGCAGCCTGACACCTTCCCAAGTGGTATGCTTGCTCTCCAAATCAGTCCTGAGCCCCACAGTTTCACGGAGGACTCTGTCACCTTATTATAATGTGAAATTTAGCTGAATCTTGCTGTTGGAATGGAATTGAATCTACCTCCAGAGAATCTTTTATTTAGAGAACTTACTATCAGATGGCATGATACGGTGAAAGACAGAGACCGAAGGACAGAGAATGGGACCTCCCTGACTTTACAAGAACAGGCCAAATGCTTCTTCATGAGGGCCTGATGACTGTCTGCAAGAGTGGAAGACTTCACTATGAAGCTATAACATAGCACATGATCACAAGGCTGCAAAGGAAGAAGCCTAGAGCCTTTATCCACCTCATGACCTGCCAGGTTAGCCCATGTCTGTTCATGTCCATCCTGCTCCATAGATAGGTTCACTCATACTACAAAATAAAACATAAAAAATCTTAAAATTAATAATATATAAAATTACTTGCTTTAGCCAGAATGACTTTAAACAATTGTCTATAAAGTAAGACTTCTATTTCCACAATAGCTATAATATATGAGCTCTTAAAGAAAAAATAGAATGAGCTGTGATGATAGTTACTCAGCATCTAATTAAAACAAAAGAACCTGAGAAATGGATTTCTTATTATTCGCGGTGTTATTAAAGATGATAGATTGTCCGAGCTACATTGCCTCAGCAGAGGACATCCTCTTTGCTTCTGGGAAAAGGAGAGTTCATTAGGACAAAATATAGCTGTTAAAAATCCCTCCAAAGTTCACACTTGGAGATTTGTGTTTCATTCATTGATTCTTTTACCACCTCTCCTGCATTTGCCAACCCACTAAAACCTTGTCCGGCCAGAAATTCAACTTCTATAAAATGGTAATTCCTTCTAACTATAAAACATTTAATTGAGTTAATATTTCAAGTTTTTCATTACCATTATAAGGAAGCATTAATGATGAGGGAAAAAATCAGTCAGCATCAGTCAGCAAAATTTCTATTACTTTTCCGTTAGTGAATGTGGTCATTAGGCCCTACCTTGGAAGATCTCATTTCCTGAAGGACCTGAACAATGATGAGCTAAGAGAGACAGTTGAAATAGATAAATATATAATCTTAACCAAATATAGGGAGAGTCAGCCCAGGGCAAGTTCACCAATGTCTATTCCTTGAACAAGTTCTCTACCTCGTTTAATATATTTTTCCCAAAGAAATAGGCAAAGCAAATAACCATTCATTGGCTCACCATCTGCATTGTTTTGCAGGTTAAATTTCATATTTCCTTTAGAGCTTTTAAATTTTGCATATCTAATTTTTTACATCAGTATGACATTTTTCAGAATATAAATGAGTATGGCAAATACTCTAGTGTATGGCATATTCTTTTAACAAAACTCTTCAGTTTGCAAAAATCCTTCAAATGATGCTTAGAGTTGAACCCTTTCTTCCAAAAGTAGGAACTATTTAAGTCTGGTTAACAAAGATATTTCTGAGCCTTTTATGCTTAAGAGTGTAGAAAAGAAAGTGGTTTTTTTTCCTTTGCTCTCCATTTTAAGACTTCCACAGACTCAGCAATAAATGGCCCTCTGATCTATTGTTTCCAAGAATTCAATCTCAACTTAAACCATACACTCTGCATAAAAATAACGGCAACACTTGGTATAAAAACCAATGTGAAACAAGGAAGGGGATCAGCATAAGGATATCAAGGGAATTGAGGTATTTAGTTTGTATGAGCTTCTCAATTTTCCAAGGCAAAGATTTTAGACAGGAAAAAAGGACAAAGTGAGAGTTAATAGGAATACAGTGTTAAAAATAGGAGATCACAAAGGTGAAGGCTGAGGGGCAACATCTGGCTCTAGACTGGACTTCTCAGCTCGCACAGGGTTCAAGCCTGAACACTATACACCAAGAAGGGTCTGCCCAATGTCACACAAATAGAAGTGGGACTGAGAAAGCCTGAGCAACCCAGAGATGGGGAAAACTAGGGCTCCAAAGCCACTGCTACAGGGTGTAGGTCCTAAGGAAAAATGAATAGAATTGGAAAGAAAACACAGGAAGGTATATTTCAGCAGAATCTAAGGAAGACCTTTCTAAACTTTGGAGTTGTCCAAAAATAATATGTCTAGGTATTGTATTTCCCACTACTGGGGTTGTTTAAACAGGAACTAGACAACCTCTTAGGTGAAGTGCTGTTGAGCAGGGTTGTATGATAATCCTGGGGGTAAAAACGAGGTGCTTCTGAAATTTCTCCTGTCCTGCCTCTGAATTCGGCAATGCTTAATGGAGTAGGTATTATGATATGCTGGACTTCAGAGATAAGTAGTCTATATTTTAAAATGAAACAGGAACAAGAAGAAAGTCAACATAATAAAACCTCATCTTATACTCCTAATAAACCTGGTCTTATTTCTCTTTCTTAACAGGAAGTCCAGAAATAGGCAGAAGCTGACAATGGCTTAGCTGGGATCCCAGTGAAGAATCAGCTTCTGGAAAGCAGTTTTTACGTGCAGAAAAGACTGTCTGGAGCTGCGCCGTGGTCAATCAAGTAATATTCAGCATATTAAATTCACACATTTATCTTAAGTTTGCCATTTGGCTTATTATTCCAATTTTATTATAAGTCTAATAAAATTTAAGGGCTCTGAACAAATTCACTCCAATTTGCAAACTTAAGTATATACCTTCAACCATTTTAATGGCAATATAAATATAATATGTTTCATTTTCTTTCTAAAATACTTCCATTTTATGCCTGACCAAACTTCCCACTTACCTAAATAATTCTAAAAAGTCTAGTAAATTAAATTTATAGATATAGTGAGTCATTATCTAAAATATTCTAATGAGATTACATGCATACGTGAATATGGTGTTCTGTATATGCATGTCTATGTTCATATATGTTAATTATTACCTACAACAGGAGGCTCCTTATCCTTCAAAGTAGGAACAGATTTTGTTTCATAATAACTCTCTCCTTATCCTGTATTTTTAATTTCTCCTTCTCTGTTGCCTTTTTTCTTACAGTATTACACAGATTCATATCTGTTGTTGCCTGTTAGCTACTTCTCGTCTCTTTCTTCAAGGTCAATCCCCTCAAGATATTGATTTGCAAAAGCTATATCCCCCTCTTTAACTTCACACTATTCAAACCATGGCCCCTGAATTGCAGATACAACCTACTTTCTCCCAGTGTAGTCTCCTTGACCTTATTAAATAGTTGTCTTTAACATTGTGCAGTCCTCAGATTACCCCTTAGCTCCAATGACATTGTTCTGTTCTGGTTGTTCTCCAGCCTCTCCACGAGCTCGTCCTCAGCTTTTTCCTTGGGTGACTTCCTTTTATATCCCCAGTCTACGAAACATTTGAGCCTCCTTGGTTCTGCTCTTACCCTTTTCCATTAGAGAGCTCCTCCACATCCTTGCTTCATTCATATCTGCATACATGTTCCAGATTCCAAACTCTGTATCTCTAACTTCTCAGGTATTTCTCCTAAGCTCCTGCCCAACCATCCCCCTAACTCATACTCACCCTTCAGCATTCACTTCAAACATCACCTCTTCTGGGAAGCCTTTCCTGACTACCTGTTTAGTGCTTCTCTGTGTTGCAGTACCCTATATTCTCCTCAATTAAAGCAGTTATCATGCTATATAGGAACTAGCTGTTAATATAGTGGATGACTTATAAAAGATATTCAATAAAAGTTTTTTGATTGAATAAAATAGTGGTTGTTGATTCTTGTAAGTTTTCTGTGTACTGGACTATTTTATGGAGTAATACTGGGATGATATTTTGGAACCTCATTTATTCATTATCTCTGTACCTGAGATAATGAATAACTCAATATCATTTAGTGTTCAACTCAAATAATAAAAAGTATTATAGACAGCCTTTATATAGAAGAAGAAGAGGGAGTTTATATTCATCAGCTTGTTATACCATGCAGCTAAAAGCAACTCCACTGGGCCACAGTGCCTCAGCTAAATAAATTAATAGTAAAAATAAAAGGTGGTCTTCTCAGAGTTTAACTGAGGAGAGTTTAATGAAGAGGCTTTTACAGTGTGTGGACAATAGACCGTGAGCATCCAAGGAACTATGGGCAACCGAAAGCCAATACGAGCCCTGAAACTGAGGAGGTGAGTGGAGTAAATAGTGCAAGAGGCAAGGAGTTGGGATGAAGGTTGAAGCCACACTCAGCATTGGCTGTAGTCATGGAAAGACACAGAGGCTGAATGAACTATGACAAAGAAAGAGGGATAAACTCTCCAGGCTTCTGACCTCGCTCCCACCATCTCCCACAGAGACCCCCCTCCCCGTTGAAGCACCCACCCTGAAGAAAGAATGCACAAGAACATGGGTTACGCATCCTGGAAGTGAGAGTAGAACAGAGAACAGGAGGCCACATGGGTGATAACCAGCACGTGCCCCGACTCTGCCTGGGTCTGTGGTGGAGTACAGATCGGAGGAAGCGATCCCATGAAGGAGGCGACTGCGACCTCTCTTCTCAGTCTTCGTCTATTTACACCAAAAAAGTAAAAACCTTCTTAAATAATCTCCTCTTGACCAACTCTCCAGACTGACTGACGATCTCCATCCACCTTTCACCACATCCCGCCTGATACCCAGTGGCCTCTCACTCAGCTCTGCTCTGAACATGCCCGTCATCAATCCCCTAAGAATCTGTATTTATTTCTAAACCTCCTCAATGTCAGTTGTGCTTATGGCATTATGCTATTTAATCATCGTGCCAACTATAAAATAGAAACACAAAATTGAAGTTCTTAAACTTCCTCTCATTTTAACCTGCATTCACCTATCGGTGATCTCGACCAGTCTCATGGTTTAAATTATTCTCTGTATACTGATCATTTATGTAGGGATATATCCTGTTAGGATCACTCCTCAATATCTTCCCCTGAATGTCTAATAGCTATTGCTAATTTAATGTATTCGGAACTAAGCTTCAGACCTCCACCTCCACCACCACCCCCCAAAAACTGCTCCACCTGAGTCTCACCCATCTCAGTGAAGGGTAGCTCCCTGCTGCTACTTACTCAGGCCAAAACACTTGGATTCACCTTTGATCTATTCCTTTTTCACATTTCATACCAAATCTGTCATAAAAGCCTGTTGTTTTTACGTTTAAGTTCTATCCCAGATTTGGCCACATCTAGTCATCCCCACCATCATTCCACTGGTCTGAGCTGCTGTCATCTTTTACCTAAAGTATTGCGAGTTTCCTAACTGGTCTCCCAACGTCAACCCTGACACGTCACAATCGATTCTAGCAGTGTCATCCTCATGACTGATCATGTCATTTCTCTGCTTATATCCATTGGCTCCCCCTTTCCCTTACAGCAAAAGCCAAAGTCCTTACCCTGGCTCACAGGACCCTCCGTGATCTGGCTCTCTGAACCACACTCTGAGCTCATGTCTTAAGATTCTCCTTCTTGATGACTCTGCTCCCCCCAGACTGGTATCCAGGCTGGTCCCTGAACATTCCAGACCTAGATCCAAATGAGGACCTTGGATCTAGTTGTCCTTTATATTCGGAATGCCTTTCCAGATATCTCCAAAGCCTACTCCCCCTCCTCTAAGTTTCTGTTCAAACATCAGCATCTCATTAAGAGTGACACCATTTAAAACTGCAGCCCTGCCCTAGTGCTCTTGTTTCTTCTTATCTGATTGTATTTTCCCCATAACACTTAACATCTACTAATACTTTATAACTTAATTATATGCTGTGCTTATTGTTTGATATCTACTCTTAATGGCATGTAAGTTTTCCTAGGCATTTCACAGTACCTATATTCCTCACTCATCTATCTGACGCTCACAACAGTGAGCAGCACATAGTAGAGGCCCAACTATTCATTGAAATAATTAAATAAAAATCATTGTTAAAATGCAACATTTTGAAAGTATGGTTTTTTTGTAATGTAGATTTGCTCTTGATTTTGTGTTTCTAAATTATTATTGCATCTATTTGGTCCTTATGGAAATCCAGAAAGAAAAGGAAAAAAGAGAAAGCGTTATGCAATTTCTAGAAGGCAGAGAGTTTTATAAATTCAGAATATAACTGTGCATCGAGCTACTGAATGGGAGCAAAAGCTGAGTTTGCTCATCAGAGCATAAAAATAAAATAGGAATCATCCTCTTTTATGTAGGTGAGTCTTTATAACTCTTTTTTAGTACTCTATAAAATTATCATCCTTTCAGTTTCAGGTCTGGGAGATTTTTTCCTTTTAAAATTCTTCTGTAAAAAATGTCACAAATCTAATGGGACAGAAACTCTTAAAACCACAGATATGATTAAGGCTCAGTTCCCTAATAAATGTGCAGTGGGGCACTGTCAGCCCTTGAATAAATGAGCTGTGATCTATGATAAATGTGCCAATAACACATTTTCCAGGGCAGCATATTTCGGGCTGGTAGGAAATAGTTGAATTGCAACAGGATCTTATTTTTACATAAATTCTTTCTAAACTCCAAACACGTCTAAAAATAATTTCTTGTCTCACATTAACACTGGCCTGTTAATCACTAGAATGTGTGCTGGTGTTTGACAGACATAAAAAAGTTGATTTGCATTTGCAAGAGGAAGAGGGCACACATAAAAGAAGGATGTTCCATGTTTGTCATAAGGAATCAAGTTTTGCATATCCCAGTCTATAAAATATACTGGCTGTTTACTAGTCACAGATGATCATAAATGTAAGTGTGATAATGGCTTCATGCACTTTACATTAGAAGAGCTGACCTTTCTTTAACAGCATGCGTGAATTCGGAACAATATAAATGCAATAGTCCTGTAACAAAAAGAGTGAAATTATAAAATGCTCAAAACCCTCCAGTTAATTTCTGGGAGTAAGTTTATTCCCTCATTTAGTCATAAATACACGCAGAAACTATTGAATTTCTATGATTCTACATTCACATATAGTTTAAGTCTAAGGTAGAAAAAATTCAAGGTACATCATGCAATCACTGTTATGACAATGGACTATGTAGGGTGCTGTGGGAATACAGGTGGAGGGCAGACTAACCACCAAATACGAACTAATGGTAGCTTTTATCCAGAAAATGAAGACAAGGATTAAATGAGCTAGCACATATGGAAAAGTTGAAACACAGCCTGAGCCATGATGAACACTCATTACATGTTGGCCTTCATTACAGGAGGCCTATTCAAGGCACACATTATTAAATATCCAGGTCAGGCACAGAATAGGCACAGAGAATACACTAGCGAATAATATAGAGATTGTTCTTGCCTGTCTCATGATGCTTACAGTCTAGTGAAAAAGACTGCGTAACGTAACAGGTGTTCCGGGAGAGGATGTAAAGGATCTTGCAGAAAGGGCAAGCCAGGCCCCTAACAAATCCGTGAACCCAGGAGAGTTCACCAGAGATGGAATTAGAAGCAGAACCAGTGGGTGCCTTCTCAGGATCCTGGACACTAGGTTTATAACCAGGCATAGCATAACCCACCTGAGGAAGTACTGACCTGGTAAGGGAAGACAGAACTCTATCCCAAAGGAGTAGTAAGCACTCGGTCAAGTACATAGTTTTCTAACCACTTTGCTCTACATCTGAAACTAATATAGAATAATGTTGAATGTAAACTGTATTTGAAAAAATTAATTTTTTGAAAAAAGGAATGCTAAGATAAGCCAGCATGCACTGGCAGGGGAAGCACATGTGGGAATGAATTCTAAGGATGCTTCACTAAGGAAAACAGAACATAAAACGAGTAAGGAAGAGTTGGTTAACTCAAATGAATCCTAACTCTCCATCTGAAGAGATGGGATTTATCACATTGGCAAGGACCCTAGGAGAGGGTGCTAATTCATTCCTAGCATGGCTCCTAGAAACAGGGAAAAAACAATGGCCAAAGCCTCATGGACAAAAATCATGGCAGCAGATAGTGGAGGAAGAGATTTTAAAAGGCTCAACAAAGTGGAGTGAAAGTGGTGTACCTGCAGGAATGTATAGCAGGTATGGCCAGAAGACCCTCCAAGTGATTAAGTTCCACATGCGGCCCTAGGGACACAATATAGACCAAGGTCATGGGAATGTGCCGGTGGGAAGGGCACCAACATCACTAAGCAGTTCAATAGTGGCTGTCCTCGGCAGGCCCAGGCAGACAGTAGGAGAGGCTGTTCGAGAACTTGGTTCACTGATAGCAATCAAATAATAGGATGCCAAAACAGTCTGGCAGAGAAACTTAACCTCCAGAAGCGTGGGGGTCTCAGAATGGCTGCCCAAACTGGACATGGCAGCCAAGGGGCCCCACCTGCAAAAGTTATGGAGATAATTAAGAGAATACAGTGACCCTAGGGCAGGAGGGAATAGAAAGATACTATTCAGTTTATACAAGAAGGTATCAGATGCGGATGACCAGGTGGCTGAGGGAGGACAGTCACCCAATAATCAGCTGTAATTGCTTTTCCACCTTCCAGACTTCAGTGAGATTTTCAAGATGGAACCTTCAGAGTGACGAAGTGACCAGGTTCCCAGAAGGAAGGATCCTGTAACATCAGGCCAAGTACCCACAGGGGTGCCCCCACCCCGCCGCCGCCACGAGTCCTTCTGCAAAGGGACACACAGCCGTGTATGTGTAACTGCACACGGGAGAAAGTGGACTACCCAGACATCCCAAAAATGATGGGACACAGGATCTGAACTGACATTAACACCCAGACCCCTGAACTATCCCTGGCCTCTCCCCCGCTAGAATTGGGGCATACAGAAGCCATGTAATAAGTGGAATCCTGACCACACTGAGCATACAGTGGGTCACACTGGGCCTGTAGACCCACTCCATGCTATTTCTCCAGTTCCAAAGTACGTCATTAAATCAACATGTTTGGCAATTGACACTCTGTTCTGTGGATAACAATTATCAGAGGGGAAAGCAAAGTTTCTGAAGCTGACCCCATCTAGCCAAGAAAATAAATCGAAAGAAGTATTCTATCCATGGAGGCTGGCAGATATGAGTGATCTCCTTAAGCATCTAAAGATACAGGGTCACAGTCCCCACCATAGCTCTATTCAGTTCACCAGTCTGGCTCCTGCAGAACCCAGGTGAATCCCGGAGGAGGACTGAAGACTATTTACTGTAAGCTCAACCCCAACTGCTGTCACCAGGCTAGCTGCGGTGTCTTTGCCTTGGGTATGTGGTGTGTGGCCACTGATTTGGTGAAGGTGTTCATTTCTGTTGCTATAAGAAAAGAGGATCAGAAAGAGTTTGTATTCACATGAAATAAACAATAAAATACACTTAAGGGTTTGCCCCAGGGCTACATTAGTTCTCCTGCTCTTTCTGTCTCTGACATAAAATAGAAGAGAGCTGAACCATCTGAACTTTGCAAAGAACAACAGATTGATCCATGACATCAATGACATCATGTTGATCAGGCTGGATGAGCAAGAGGTGGCTTACATGCTGCCAGCCACACATGTGCTCCAGAGTATGGAAAATCAACCTTGCATAGACTCAGAACCTGCCACATCTGCAATGTGTTTAGTGGTTGGGAACATGCCAAGACATCCAGTCCAAAATAAAAAGCAGTTGATTGCACCATGTACCCCACAACCAAAAAAAAAAAAAAAAAAAAGGTGCAATGTCTAGGGGTTTGGGGGGGGGCTTTAGGAGCAGTATATTCCACACTTAGGATTACTATTCCAACTCATACACCTGGAGATATATAAAACTGTGATATTTGAGTAAAGCTGGATCAGGAAAGGGTGTTGATGGAAGTCCAAGCATCCTACCAGCAGGGAAAACAATCTGGCAAATGCCATCATGTGGAAGAGCTCGATGCTGAGAAAGAAACTCTGGTGGGAGACTCACACCACAGGCTCTTGAGGTTCAGGACAAGACCATGTCTTCTGAAGGGGAGAACGAGCACCCTTGAAAAGCAATCTCCATCCTGCGGCTTAGCCCTGGTAAAGATGGAACCGCAAGTAACGATTTGGTCAGAATGATTTCCTGTGAGCTGAGTCCCATCAGACCCACCAAGTAAGAATGAAAGCGCTCATCGTGAGATAAAAATGACACGTGAGGATTGAGCATGAGCAGGGTCAGAATGGATAAGTATGTTCCATGACACCCATGCGCCCACCATCACACTAGCACCCTTCCTCAACTCACACCTCTCGCCATAGGGAGAATCCTGCACCATCAGCTGGAGGAGGGGGACAGACCCAGAGCCTAGTTTCATAGGAGCCAGCCCCATTTTGTGGGCACAAGGTGAAGCTGTGCCGCAGCCTCACTTGGGGTGCTGTCGAAAACCTTTTGCATAGGCAGGTGGTGTGTATAACCACCTGATCATCCGCTTTGTAGGGAGAGGGAAGGGGCCCAATTCCTGGTCAGTGGTGAGTGGCCTGGCCAGCTGGATAGAGACCTGGAAGGAAAGAGTCTGAAAGATCAGGGCAAGGAGCAGAAGCACACGGACGGGCACGGGCGAGTGGACAGCGAGTCGGGGGGACACCTTGTATTACACTGGAGTGCCCACCTCAGCTAATCGGGAAGTGATGAGTCTTGAACATTTCTAATTTTTGTTTTCGATTTAATTTATTTAGTTCTAAGCTTATACAATTTAATTTTCAGTAATCGATTTGGAATCATACCAGCACGTGTCATTTCTGAAAATGTAACGATTGCCTCCTACATGCAGATACAAGCCAGCTCAAGTGCACCACCAGGCCTGGGAGTGAGTTGGTTAAGTTTTATTTTCTAAAAGGCAGAAACAGGAATCAAGAAACATAGTGTCCTATAATAGGAAAATAAAGATAGTGACATACTTGTACATTTAGCTGTGTGCCTTGTGAAACTTACATTGCAACATTTTATTTATTGAGGTGTCACCCACCACCCCCCCAAAAAATGAAATGTTGGCCTAAAGCTCAAAGCTGGGTGAAGATGTGCCCATATCAATTTAAGCAGGGGAAAAAAATCTCATGCATTAGTGTATTGTATGCTAATGTGATTAAATGCTTGTCATTATTCTAAAATTATGGCAGCATTCACTTCTCTGTCCTTTCTCTACTCCCCAGGAACACAGTCTTTTAAAATGCACATCAGCCGCTTCAGTTCATAATCTTGATTGAGTTTAATTTAAAGTTAAACCCAAGCAAAATAAATTACGGCAAGATTCTACTTAGCATTCACATTACAACTATGACTGTAAAAACATCACCCAGTAAAAATAAAATTGAACTAATTCTGAAAAGTTTATGTGTCTTCAATGGCTTAAAAAGCCAGCGGAATATATAACATTATAAAACATAAATGGCTCATTGGACGAGAGATTGAGTAAATATCTAGTAGGCAAACTAAATTAGTAAAGAAGTGAGAGTTCAATTCAAAGGGCAGAATAAAATAATAATTCAGAAAGCAGCCTGTTTAAAAAGCACATTGTGATTAGTTCATAAATGCACAGACTATATTTCTCATGGGCCACATTAGAGGGCAAACTTTCTCCTCTCTAGAAATCCTCATAATCTATACCCTTTCAAAGGGATGAAGATGGTTTTTTCTAAGTAGGATTGCTAATTTCCAAGGAATCCTTAAAACATTTGGGTAGGCTCAATTCAAAAAACTTGAATCAGAGGCCACCAAGAAAACACTGTGTTTAAAGAGCAGATGTCAATTACAAAAAAAACAAAAACAAAAAGAAATGAAAAACCCACCCCAACCTCTATCAATGACTAACATGCTTTGTACTTGACATTTTATAAAGTGTGTCATGAAATTGTCCCTCCACATTCTCACAGAAACTCTGTGTAATAATTTCACCTGTTTTTAAGCTGAGGAAATTAAAGCTCAGTGATTTTTAAGAGACCGGCTCAGAGTCAAATGATTTAAGACAACCAACTGGATTAAGGTACGACTTAAACTAATCGCTTCTTTCTCTAATCGCTTCTTTCTTCACACACACGGCATAGCCCCCAGTCTTCTGTAGCCTTTCATCAAAGAGCTCAGAAAGACTCAGAGAAACAACCATCCTTAGTCATTCTTAGCTATTCTTAGGAAGAAACTAGACTTCTGTCTGTCCCTCCCTTAGAAGAGCTAATGAGCAGAAACCTTTCATAACATCTGTATCTCTCCTAAGGCTATAATTAAATCACTGACTTGACATATAATTATAAGTATGACACATCTATGATCATTTGACCCCTGGGGAAAATATTATAGCATATGCACTAATTTATTTACCTACATTAAGTAACGACATATGAAGAAATGCTTTCAGATATGATCCAAATTATGAGAAAATATAAATTAGAGGGTGATTACTTAAGTCACAGGGGCACTTTGCTTTCAAAAAGATTTGCTCCAGGGTTCCTTTGAGCTGAGAGCTGCCCAGCTGTATGTTGAATGATTTCATATACTGTACAAAGGCATAATTTACATGGAAATGCTCAGAAACAGGGCTGTTGCACAAAGTGAGATGCATCTGCATGTAGTTTGTATTTATTTTGAAGACTTCTTATAGCTATTGCTAAATTCCCTTCCAGAAGCACTGTATCAGTTTATACTCCCACCTTTAGAATATAAGATGTTTGCTTTCCTGTACCCTGCGTATCATGGGGTTTTAACATTCTCTCTTTTTCTTTCTTTTTTTTTTTCTTGTGCCCCAATTTGTTTGCACCTTGTTTGTTTTCTACTTAAATTTATTAGCCTTCTGTTGTAAAAATAAAAAATAAATGTATGGGAAGTATCACACAGGAGAGTATCTACAACAGAGCTTGGCTCAACCTCCAGCCGATAAATGTGAGGCTGAAAGGATTCTCAAAGCTCATTTTTGTTCCTTCCCCGGCCTCCAGTTGCAGACCTGGGATAAAGTTATCTTAAGGTTAGAATTATCTATCCTGCAGTTAACAACCATTTCCACAGCCCTACAGAAGCCCCACCTGTTTCAACATCAACACATTCCATTTGTGGCCACAAATGCAGTGTGTGCCTGGAGTTGATTAAATCGGTGTTCCCATGACCCTTCCTTGGGTTTCGTAATCATCTGGAATAGCTCACCAATCCCAGAGAAACACTTAGGTTTCCGTGTTTATTATAAAGGATATGATAAAGAATGTGATTGTAGAGGCAAAGGAAGAGGCACAGAGGGCAAAATCCAGAAGCGTACTGAGTTCAGGAGCTTCTGCCCCCATGGAGTTGGGGCCATCACCCTTCCAGCGTGCAGATGCGTCCACCAACCCAGAAGCTCTCTGCACCCAATGCTTTGAGACTTTTATGGGTACTTTACCACATAGGCATGAATGACTATTAACTCCATCTCCAGCCCTTCTTTTCTTCATGGGTGACGGGGGCAGGTGCGGGAGTTAAAGTTCCAAGTTTCTCATTACAGCTTGGTCTTTCTGGTGACCAGCACCCATCCTGAAGCTATTGAAGAGCCCAAATGAGTTTCTTCATTAAAACAAACGACATTTCCAATCACCCAGGAGATTCCAAGGGGTTTCGAGGCTCTGTGTCAGGTACTGGCTCAAAGACCAAACATAAAGAACAGAAGATGGTCCTAGTGCTCTTATCACTTAGAAAATTACAATCCTTTTAGGAGCTCTGTGCCAGGAACCAGGGTCAGAGATGAATATATATTTTTTTCTATTATTTTACAACAGATATTTATTCCCCTTGTCCACATGAGAAAACCTTAAATTAGAGCATCTTTAGTAACTGGCTCTCTCCTTACTGATGACTCCCAAATCAGCTCGCCAACCCTGAACTCTCTGTGTTGAACCCGGGACCCATACTCCCACCTCTTTCCATAATCCCCGCTTGGATTTCTTAAGGACATGCTCCACTCAACACCGACCAAACCAAACGTGTCATTCCCCATGCGCTCCCTGCCCCAACTCGCTCAAACCTGCTCCTCTTGCAGTCCCTTTGTCCTCTCACATCATCACCTCCCTACAAATTGCCCAAGCAGGACACCTGGGAGTCATCCTTTACCCCACCCTTGCTCTGACTTTCCAGGCCCATTGGGGGACCGAATCCTGCCAATCCTTCGCTATCCTATTTAGAGACACCACAGCCTAGCACAGGATCTGGCACATACAACGTTGGTGAATTAAATTAATGTCCTATTTGGTAGCATTGGTGGCCAAAGCGACTTTCCAGGGCACTGCTCTGGCTGCTGTCCTGGCTCAAGGAGAACACAGATTTCTGGATTTCCTTTCCTGCAAGGTGGAGGCTGGGTGAGAGCCTGGGAAAGGAAGCTGTTCTCCTTTCACGGGAAACTTCTGGAGGAGGAGGAATCATCTCTTACACAAACACACCTGCCTTGTGGTGCTGTCAGGCCTTTTCACTCCCTTTTCCAACTCTGCTTTTGTTGTTGTTGTTTTTTTATTTTGGCATTTCTCTTCCTAACATTATCACCACCCTTTAAGCTGTGCAGAAGTCTGGCCACCCTGCAGTCCTCACATGCCTCCATGCCCAGGAATTTTCAGACCAGGCAGACCAGGGATATTGAAGATGAAAATCCCAAGAGATGGCCACAGAGAGACCAAACTTTTTGGAGATCCCATGAGAGAATATTCCAGAGAGTATCCTGAGCAATCTTCTTGGATTATATCAGGAAAGAGACTGGAGACTCCAGGGATAATATAAAGGCAGAAGCCACCAAGAGCCTTTTCTTGGGCCAGAGCTGAACAGGTTGTGTTAAATCTCAGGAAAGAAAAGGAACGGAAGTTGGAGGCTGAAGCTCACAGGAGAGGGAGAGAGAAGCAAAGGGCAGGTCCCTGGGAAGTTTGATGGAAGAACAAAAGAGAGAAGTAAATAAGACAGGAGACCTTTGCTAGACAAACAAAGAAAATGTAGTATTATAGCTTTAGGAAAGGTTTAGCAAACCTTCGTTTCTCTGCTTCCTTTTTAATATTGTTTCATTGCTTCTTTTGTAGTTTGTATTTTTCTCTGTTTTATATCATATTTCTCTCTCTCTCTCACTCTGCACACACACACACACACACACACACACACACACACACACACACGAGTCACTTACTGTTCCTTTTGAACCAGCTTCGCTAAAAATCAACCAAAATAACTTGCCTCAAACAGTCAAACAAAGGTAGGAACATGAGTATATGGGTGAGAACTCTGTGGCTGGGCCACCTAAAAGGGCTTGCCTCACGTAACCACAGTGCTCAATGTTTGGAAGGTAACTGAACCCTAAACAGGAGTGGAGTGGTGGTGGCAGATTCCTTTATTAAAAGACAAACATCCCTGTAGTATCTCCGCAGTAGAAGAAAGATAGCCCCAAGCCCTTAGCACTGACAATAAGACATGCAATTATAGAGAAGTATGGGGATCCCCTTAGGAAGCCACAGAGAAAGCTTGGAGCCTTCAAGGGTCCCCAAATGTAGAAGACAGCATGCCCATGGAGGGGCTTTGGCAAAAGCAGGACAGTGGGAGAAAAACAAGACAGACCCTGGTGCCCCATCTCGACGCTCACCCAGAGAGTCCAAAATTGAGCAGTCAGCCGCACAGCTCAGAGCTTAAAAAGAGTACAGAAGGACATAGAATTTGCTTCCTTATAAAACTAAAATCCACTGTATTTACATCCTTTAACTTCTCTCTGGGGAACACTAGAAAGGGCATAAAAACTGTAATTTTCATGTATCAATGTTCTCGGTGAAAACGTGAAACCCAAGAGAAACCACAACTAAAAGTTTTAACCACAGTGTAGGTTGGGGGTCAAGGAGGAGGGTGTTCAGTGGCGTGACAGAGAAAGAGATCAAAGAAGAAGACTGCAAGCAACAACCCGAGCCCAGGCTCTGGCACGTGGTGAGCCCTCAGCTCGTGTTAGTTCTTGGTCTTTTCTTCGTGGTGGGGAGACTGGCTTGCTCAGACAGCATCCAGCCCACCAAGTTAAACACACGCCCACTCTGGCAAGGAGAGTTTATGCCCTTTTCCACCTTTGCAGACACAGTGGATAGGCCATTTGTGGGCCACTTTGAGAGTGCTCCAACTTGGATATTTTTCAGCGTGCATGCAGGAAACCCATACCTTCTGATACTCCAGTGCTACAATGACCTACACAGAAGCTAACAGAAAAAGAACAGGGTGGCTATCTAACCGATACCTTGTAGTCTGAATTTTGAGTATGATCAAGAGGCTAAATTATCTGCATGAATCACAGGGGGTTTTCTTCCAGGGAGTGACACCAAAGTGGATCAAAAGTGAGCAAAAGAAAGCAATTTGAGCAGAAGCAGAGAAGAGACATCCATCTCTTGGTTCCCCTTGACTTAGAGGTTCATCACTATCATAGTGGAGAGTTAATACTAGTATTATACTACTTCCTTTTTTGGCATGGTTTGTGTCATTTGCTATATACACATATGTATATATGGAGTAAATAAATATTTATACATAAAGAGAATAAATAAATATTTATATATATTATATGGGTGTTAATGCCAGCATAAACTGAAGGGAAATTCATTCCATAGAGTGGTTTCTGTGTGGCCCAGCTAATCCTCTTTCTAAGGAGCGGTAGCCGAGACCTGCTAGAGGACTGAAGTCAAGGTCTGAGTCCTCAGAGAAGATGAGACAAGCGAGGAACATACAGCACAGAACTTCCCTTAACCAGGACTCTTCCTGTCTGGGCGTGACACCCATTATGCAGGTGACAAAGCATTATGAAACCAAAGGCTGCAGGAAAGGAACACCTGTGCCGAATCACCTGGCAGCCAGAAATAATGATACCTTGTGTTCGTGGACCCCCTTTGTTCCAATGAGCTTAAAGCCCTTTGAACAACCTTATCTCGTTAATGCTCTCAATTGCCAGGGGCACTGGGAAGGCAAAAGAGGAGGCTGAAAAGCATTTTGCTTTAGCCTTTGAGCTGAACGGCTATGAATGTACAGTCTCCATTCTGTGTATGAGTTCTACTGGTTACTGGATTCTAACCAATTCACCTAGGAAGCTGTCAGACAGAAGAGTTAAATGCATTATAAGACAAAACATGTGTGGTAAACCAGGAGGACAATTCACAGTGCCAGCGTTCCCCATCCCTGACCCCTTCCTCCATGTCATGCCTTGGTAGTTCCAGAGCCCCACCTCATTTACTAAAAAGTCAGCATTTGGCCAAGTTTTAGGAGCTGTCCCAGCAGTATTCTGTGACCAGGTCTTTGCCAGAATGTTGAACTCCCAGGTCAAAAAAATGTCTTCCCACATGAATCAACTTTTTCTCCTACAGTTTTATATTCCATTTACCTGCTGCCACCCCATCGCTCAGCCACCTTGCCCGGTGATGTCTGCATGTGCTCTCCTAATTTCTACCAATACATACCAGCCAGATGTTGCAGCTGCTTCATGCATAAGCTCTTTCTTGTAGGTGAATGTACTCTTGATCTCAACAGAACTGTGCTAAGCCATGACCCAGGCCAGCTTGGCAGGGATGGGAGTGACACGGGCATAGCATAGGGTGGATAAGTGTGATCTTCTGACATGGAGGGAAGGGCTTAAGGAAGTTTATTTTGGAATATGATGCCAGGGAGTAGGAGTGAAGGACAGTGGAAGGGAGACAGGGGGAAAAGGAAGGGAATGCAAGGATATAATGTTAAGTTGGTCGTCATTATGGATGACTGGTGTTCAGTCCTCCGTGACCTTCTGAAGACCCTTATAAGAAGCATCTCAGGACTGTTCATCCCGGGGATAAAAGTGGGAAGCATTAGTCCATAGGTTACTATTACTCTCTGGTCAGGGGTGGTCCTTTGCATAGTAAATCTCCCACACTCCCTGGGTGTACCTGTGTGAGGGCAGAGCAAGGTTCTGCAGGGCATTCACCCCACAGCCCAGGGCAGAAGAAGAAGGCACACAACGTTGGCCAGGGGCCAGGCACTGTCTGCCTGCATGTGGCAGAAGCTGGTCAAAGCTGGAGTGGGCGGCATTGCCCACTGCAACAATGACTAGAGTCACTGAGGTTCTGAGGTGCTGCACAAAGGTATCCAGTACAATCGACATTGCCTTCCTCTTGCCTTGTCGTCATCTTCCTCCTCTTCTCTGCCAAGTTTGATGCTCACTTATCTTGGAAAACACCTGGCTTCTGGGTCACTAATTTTTTCCCATGCCCCTTCTACCTTTTCAGCTCTTCCTTCTTACCCTCTTTTGCTGGTTCTTCCTCTTCCCAACCTTTACATGTTGTAGTGTCCCAGGGCTTAATATTTGCAGGTGGGGGGTGTTGTCCCTGTTGTTTTATCAAGATTTATTTCCCAACATTAAAGAATTAAGTGCACTCTATAAACTCAAGAATCTCACATTTATGTCTCCATCCCAACTATCCCAAACTCCAGATTCAAATATCTCTCTGCCATGCCTCACACTTGACATGTCTATACTATCCCAGAACTGTTACATTCCTGCCACCACCAGAAGAACCTACTTCTTCTTGACAAGCCATATTTGCACCACAGCTCGTCAAGTTGCAACGCCCATGAAGTCTCTCTTCTCCCCCTTTCTCATAGCCTTCCAAAATGTACCTTGAAACTGACCTCTGTGAATCGTATCCTCCCCCATCATCCAAGTCCAAACCACCATCATCCCTCAAGGAACACAGCAAAGGCTACTTCGCTCTTGTCTCACAGCGCTCAGTCTTCCCGACAGCAGCCATGTGATCTGCACAGATGTGAATCGGATCACGTCATCAACCTACTCAAATTCCTTAGCAGCTTCCATCACACTTGGCATAAAGCGCCATCTCCTTTCCATGGCCACCGAAGTTACTCATGACCCTCACTGGCCCAACTCTCTCCCACCTCTTCCTGCTCTACAACGCTTACTTCACTAACAATGGCTTTCACGCTCTTTCTGCTTCAGAACATTGCTCTTCCTTTAACTGCAATCATTTTTTCCTCCATTTTGCCTTTATTACTTATGGGCCACTGTTTTCTTTCTCTTCATAGCATTTAACACTAGATTGATAAATACACAGATAGATGATAGACAGATAGTTATGAATATACTGTTATTTCAAGATATATAGATATAGATATAGGTGTATTTATCATAAGATTCATGAGGGGGACACACTGCCATTTTATCATTGTATCCCCAGAACACGGAACAGTAATTGTCACTTGGTAGGCATTCAGTTACAAAGACATTAGAGAATCTATATATGCAATATAAGATGAGAATAGAAACAATAAGATCACAATGAGGAACAGCAAATATTTTAAACAAAATGAAAGGTAAATATTTACTATTAAAGCCAATAACAACCTAAAATAAAAATGGAACAATTTAAAAATAAAGAGAGTAGACTGTAGAGCGACCGCTTTGTTGTGCATCTGAAGCTGAGGCAGAATAGTACTGAATGTGAACTGTATTTGAAATATTAAAAATAAAAATTAGAAGAGTAGAGAATGATACATGCAAATAAAAAATTCTTAATTAAAAGGTAGATATTTAAGAATAGAAAGGCTCTTTATATTAGAATGGGGTCATAAACATTCTACATTTCAAGTCAGGATCTTAGATCAATTGAAGGAAGTTTAGTCACTTTGTTTGCTCACTGAATAGTACATTGCATTTGTGGCATTCAATAGTTTAAAAATGCTTCCACGTGCATTATTTAGTTTGACCTTCCAAATGATCTTGAGTTTTTGGGGGCAAGCATTCCATCCCCATTTCTTGTTTATGAAGACAGAGGTTTCTGTAGGTTGAGAACCTTGCCCAAAAGATCTGGCAGCAGCTGTTCAGGAGCAAAAAGAGGATTTTCCAACAAGTTATTTTGACTCCAAAGTTTAGACACTTTCACTTTTACAAACATTTATAAGGATTTTTTAAGTAAACATACTCTGAAATTTAATATGAGAGAAAAATAATTCTGACTCTGAAAAATGTCTTGTAAAGAACTTTTTAGATCATCATTTCTATTATTATCTACATTTGCCACAAGAGGGCTGACTATAGGACTTTGTGATTAATTTTGTCCTTGTGAAAAAGAAGCCATTTTTACAACTTAAAATAAACTTTAATGGTCTCCTTTTGATTTAGAAGTACACCAGTCTTGATGTTTTTTTATATCCCTGGCTAAGTCAGTAATTATTTCATACAAGCTTATTTTTTAGTCATTTCCATTAAACTGCTTTCCCACAATTTGGTTCTTTTCATTTTTATCTTCTAGTTCCACGTTTCAAGCTGAGAAGCTAGAAATATTTTATGCATGATATTCAAAAACACAATTTTTTCTTAATTATATTTAAATATATGAAAATAATTTGCTTTCCATCTTTTAGGATTTCTTTCTACAGAGAGGGAAACGATCTTGGATTATTTTCCGAAGAAAAGAGGGACGCAGGAAATGGAATTTTTCTCAGCCATTTTGAGTATAAACTACGCTATCACATTACTATTTTACTTGGCTTTATAAGAAAAAGCATTTTTATTCCCCTTAAGAAGACGACTTGAAGAAAACAATCTTGAAGACAGCAAATAGCTCCGCAGGAATAGGCTTTGCATATTTTCATTCAAATAGAAATTTTTTGAAAACATTACGTTAATTATATTCCCCTAGTCTGTGAGAAGGAACATGTGTGAAGGATCCACGGACACGGACAAGGAGCAGGAGGTGAGGGGGGGGCGTGGCGAGTGAGAGCAACAGGAAAATCTGGGACAACTGTAAAAGAATAACAATAAAAAAGGCAAAAATACATATATTGACAAAAAATTAGGCAATTTCACAGATAGATTTGTTCTTACCATAGCTCTTTGCATCCTCAGCATACAATTCCCTTTCTTGACTTACTAAGTTGAAAACTTTCACCTCTTTTACTTAAGGAAGCACATCACAGCTTCCCTTTGGCATATCTGAGGTGCCAGCATCACTGCTCTTGTATTTTGGGGCCATTATTAGGCAACAGAAGGGCCACCTGAACGCAAGCACCGCCGTACCACAACAGTGGGTCTGATACTCAGGACGGTTGCTGAGTACCCAGTGGGTGGTGGGTAGCTGCAGGGTGGACACACGGGAAAAAAGCGATGAGTCACGTCCAGATGGGACAAAGCAGGATGGCAGGAGATTTCATCACATTACTCAGAAGAGTGCAAAATTTAAAACTTGTTTCTTGAATTTTTCCATTTAATATTTTCTGACCACAGTTGACCAAGAGTAACTAACACCATGCAAAGCAAAACCAATTAGTGCAGTCCAAAATAAACTCTTAGGTCTGATGTAAGGCTCATGAGCCCAGATTCTGGCAAGCTTCTTAAGTGACCTATTAAGTAACTATGCTGGTCCATAATGATCGTCATTCTCAGATTTTCACACTTCACCTAGGGTCCCTAATCTACAGATGGCTGGCTTGAGCTACTATCGTTGGACTTGGGCTTTGGTTTTCAACCACTACCTGTTATACGCTCTTAACATTTCTGCCTGTCTATGACTTTTCCAAGCTTTGAAGAACAAGTACTGTACATTAGATGAAGCCGAAAGGATTCAATCAGCTCTGTTTCTCACTGTAGCCAAAATTAGTCATGTCTATGTTAGGGCTGTTGAATAGAGGTTAAGAACCTTTAAGAATAGATCAATATTATTATGGAAGATTGAAGAATTATAAGCAAATACAGAATAGAATTCTCACTGTCAAAATGAGTGAGGGAAGAGTCATGATCTAAAGTCTGATGAAAGAATAGATACACTAATAGACAAAAACAGCAATACTGTATATATACGTACATATATATACAAATATATACATTATAGTGTTATGTCATTTTTCCAGGGGTTTCAAAACATTTTCTCCTTCATATTCCTCACAATACAAGAATTGCTGGGTATGTCAATTCAGAAAAGTAATCTATGATTGTTAAACACAATTTTTACTCACATTTTTTACGGTCACTTTTATAGCAATACAGTTTGGAAATACTGAAGTCTCTCAAGAGTAAAATCTAAATATTGAAAACATAATATTTTAATATAAAAATAAGTTTAATGTGCTTCAATAATAATAACCCTATTTCCTCAATTTTGGGATGCCTTATTTTTCACTTCTTAACATATCTGAAATTGGCATGAAACTTATTATAAATGGCATCTTACAATGAAAATCAGCAGCGTTTTTGCTCTTTCTCAGTAGAATACACACAAATAAGAGAAATTATGATGCATCTTAGATGGCTTATTAAATTTCATGAAATAGAGCATTACCAAAAGGCACCAGAAATATTAGGAACGAGATGAGCTCCTGAAACAGCACCTTGCACTCAGTAGAAAGAAAACCTCTGCTAGGTGCTGGTCATGGGCAATTGGACAGGTTCTGACTGAATGTTTCAATCTGCAACTTACTAGAACTGAATAGTGATGATTCACTTGGTTGCACCCAGTTAAACACAAACACAGTGGCTGTGGCTGTTGATTGTGAAGTGAGGTTTTCCAGTATCTCTCGTTCCAGTGTGGCAGATAAAAATAGGATTAGAGTAGGTTGACAAAGACGTGAAGGAGTAAAGGGGAAAAAATGTCCAATTACATCATCTAAGGCTTAGTTACTTATTTGAAGTACCTTTTGGCCATGTCATATAGTCTGACTCAAGAAAGCGCAGCTGAAAGTAACTACCCAGCCCAGGGCACGGTCTCTCAGCCCCAGCATTATTGACATCTTGTTGGGGTTGCAGGGGTTGTCCTGTGCCCTGTAGGATATTCACAGCATCCCTGGCCTCTATCCACTAGATGTCGGTAACACCACTGTGCCCCTTACCACCAAGTTTTGACATCAGAAATGACTCCAGATGTTGCCAAATGTCCTGTGGGGAGCAGGAGGCATGCCATAAAGAACTACTACTCTGGGTCTTTTCCCGTTTCACAGCACTTCACAAAAATTCAGATGAGAGAGACAGAGAAGTAAATGCAAAAATAAGCATCATTCATAACTCCTCCCTTGAAAATGATAGAAGTGGTCTGAATCTTTAAAGATATCTTCAAATATTTGGGTTACCAAAATTCCAGTAGATTCAAGATTAGGAAAAAACTGTACATCACATTTAAATGTATAATTTAAAAATACACACAGTGTTTACTATCAAACTTTTATCTATGCTATTTTTAAAACTATGATTTGATACATAAATGATCAAAAGAAAATCTGGAAAAAATTAAGTGGTTAATTTGTCTAGCTGTTGGAATTCTGGGTGTTTTCCATTATTATTTATGCCATGAGTAACTAAATATGTTCTGCTATTGATTGTCTGATAATAAGAAAGATCAAAGTACTGAAACCTATATAATTTTATTAACCGATGTCACCCCAATGAATTCAATATAAATAAATAAATAAGGCACAGAGATTCCATAACAAAGTGAGCAAAGAATGAGAACAAATAATTCACTTAAAAGGAAATGGAATTGGAAAACAACCACAAACAATCAAAGTGAAAGGGTCAGAATGGTTCAATACCACAGGATAGCATCTAGCATTTTCTAGGTGATTACTGAGTACCAGGCCCAGGAATATGCTTTCTATGCACCGACCCATGTAATACTTACAACAATCCTGAGAGTTACTTAGGCGTCATTTCCATGAAGAAGACTTGACTTACCCAAAATTGCACAGCTTGTAACTGACATAGCCCAGAACCAAGCTCGGAGCTCTATGACTTTGTACTATATCACTCCTGACCGCCACACTCAACGGCAACCATGTGGCGTTACTTTTCCGTGTGGATTCTAAGTCCCAGCTGGACCAGTCAACTCCCACTTGCCAGCCACGCACCTTGCATTTCTGTTTCCATGCTCTGCTAATGCTACTTTCTCTGCTGGAAAGTTTACTTCCCTCTTCCAGTAATATCCTTCTTTCGATGCTTAGCTTTAAGTTCATTCTCTCCATGAAATTCTCTAAGATTATTCTATCCACAGTGACCTCCCCTTCCTCTAGACAATTTACATGGCTAATTAGACACTTGTTAGACATTAGATTTCAATTTATAACTCCTGGTAATTGATAGTCAATAGGCATATGTCCTTTAGTAAAGAGTTTTAAATACATTATAGTATTCCCTCACTTATCCCAGGTATTACATCCCCTCCCCCTGCAAAGTACAAACCTTACATTTATTTTACACTCTTAAACCTACGTAACTTTAACAACATACATAAACAGTGCCGCAAAATCCCACGGTATAGCGAAAAATCTGGGATAAATAATTAAATATAATATTTTTTTAAATCCCGCGCTACAGTGAGGCCGTGATAAGTGAACCACGATATAGCGAGGGACTACTGTATATCATTTTATCCTGACTACAAACCTGTTTCTTGTTACAGTCATTTCCCAGATTAAGGAGCCTAAGGGTCAGAGTTAACCGGGTTGTTCACGGAGCTGCTCAGTAGGTGGCAGACCAGCAATTGAAGTTTTATAACTCCAAAGCCTCATGTTCTTCCTTAAAAACCAGGCTACAGGTGTTTACACATACCTGTCAGCCTCACCAACTACATTGCAATGGCCGTGTTTTAAGTGCTTCCAGTTCCTTCACTCCTACCCATACTTAGTAAGCACTTAAAGTAATTGCTTATTGATTGCATGATCTTTGACTCGTAAACCTCAGAGCATGCCACAGTAATAACAGGAATAACTAATATTTGCCAATCGCTGTTGGTGTACCAGGCACTATGCTCAGCATTATACAAGGACTGCTAAGGAGTAAATTGAGTATTAGAGATATTAGGGGATTAGAAAATTGTCCTGTCAGCTGAAACCCCAGTTTATCTATATCTAACTTTCCGTTGGAATATGGTTGGTAATAAACTTCACTACATCTTAGCTAGTGTTCATAACTCATGAGTGGTTTCTTGTCAGATACTTCTACATGTGTTTTCCTCATTTAATCCTGAAAAAAAACTATGAGAAATTACTACTTTATCCCCATTTCAGAAAGAAGAAAATTAATTTAGAGCGAGTAAATAACAAGAAGGTGGTAGAAGCCAATTTCAATGGAGCAGGCTAACTCTTAACTTTTCAGAGACCTTCACCATAGAAAGCAAACATCTCTAAGACTTACATTCATATCAGTCAATACATATATATATATGTTTGTATCCAAGTTTTCAAAACAGATCTAATTTCTAAAAATATCTAATATTGTGGTGTCGTGATGTCAATAGCACTTCAGAAGTTCCCAAGTCGAGGGGACTGACAGAGAGACAAATGTCCGATTATTCGTTCTTCTTGGTTGGAGGCTCAGGAGCTGTCTCAGACCAGCAGCCCATCGGAAGAAATCATGGTCATGCAATTTCCCAGCGGGGGTAGAGGTGGCTCAGCGGGGGCTGCTTCAGCTCCCTGCACCAGTTTGCCCACCCTGGCAGTACACGTAACAGGAAAATGAGGCAAGCCTTGTGCTAATTCCCAGTTGCCTGAGAGTTACTTGGCACATTCTCAGGTAGCTGACATCCCAACAATAAGTAATCTGGTTTTCAGTAAGGTAATTACCAAGTCACTCTGCATGGTCTGGAGACCTGAGCTGCGTGTCACGACACATTGAACAAGCGGCACACCTGAGTAAGCTCCCAGTCACTAAACACCTATTACCTTTAATCACAGAAATTGTTAGAAGTATTGCTTTATTTGTGTGCAGGCTTAAAATACCTGCTCTAAGGCCATATCGTAGACACTGGCTCACTCTTTTTTTTTTTTTTTTTTAGGGTACGGCAGATCTTGAAAGTGTTTTTGAACTCTAAGTTTAGTTCAGGAATACACTCACAGGAGTTTGGTCCATGTTCACATCTTCCCAACCAGGGACACCCCTGCCCAAATAGATCCAAGGTTGGCAATTTTGGGCCTCATCACCAAGTGTTCCTGTTTGCAGAAATTGAGTTGACATTTCATACCAAGTATTCTATCATGGAACAAGCATCCTTTCAGCTTTTTTACATAGCAATAATGCAGAAACACCCAAAATATAGTTATGTCTGGGGCTGGTGGAAAATGTCTGTATTTTTTCACCTGTGATCACTAATTCCTTGAAAGTAGCAAATTCATCAACTTAAGACTGCTAATTCCTAGGGTCATCTTGCTGGTGTGGGGAAGTTTATTAAACATATATGTCAGTTCACACACAAAAAAGTGAATTTGTATTATTCTGCAATATGAAGATTAAGTCCAAATAGAGGATATATTGATTTTTCTGGAAAGCAATTCTCTCTGTCTTAGGCAACATTTATCAATTCACTTAATTTCCCCATGCCTCAGTTTCCTTTCATTCATTCATTAACAATGTATTTGTAAAGTCCCCTATACACCAAACTCTACTCTAGGGTCTGCCCCAAAAAATGCCAAAGAAATGGGCTCCAAAAATCCTGCCTCAGAGAGCTTCCATACAAGTGGAGGACTGTGTACAACAAACAAATACATAGGCATACTATATATAATATGTCAGATATTGATAAGTTCTATGAAAATAAAACAGAAGAGAAAATAAAACATCTCAGTGTAGAAAGACATGGAAAGAATTGCAATTTTCAAGAGGGCTCCCCTGATCTTCCCTAAGAAGGTGACATTTGAGCAAAGTCACTGAAAAAGTAAAGGAGTGATCCATGTAGACATCTGGAGGAGTACATTCCAGAAGCATGCCAAGGGAAAGGAGATGCAAAGGCCCTGAGGTATGAGAATGCCTGGTGTGTTCCAAAAACGGCAAGGTGGCCAGGGTAGCTGGAGCAGCATGAGGACAGGGGAGGCAACAGGAGTCCAGATCTTGTCAGGCTTTTTAGGTCAAGGCTGTGGGCTTTAAGCACTAGACTTGGAGCACTGGAGCTTAAAGCAATTTGTTTTCAGCACTGTGGCATGATCTGACTTGCATTTTTAAAGGATTATGCAAACCTCTGTGGGAGCATTAGACTACAGGGGAACACAAAGCAATGGCTTACTCACCAAAGGACATCAAGTAGCAGCCCTTGCAATAATCCATGCACAAGGCAGCTGTGTCTTGGTTTGAAATACGACTGCTGAGTGTTTTTAGATTCTGGATATATTTTGAGGTAGAGTCAGCAGAATTTCAAAAGAATGAATGTGGATGATGCTGAGATTTTGGTTTCGGGAACTGGAAGGATGGAGTTGCCCTACACTGACATGAGGACCACAGTGTGAGAAGCAAGTTTGCTAGGCAGTGGGGGGGGGGGGCACTGTGGAAATCACGGGTGCAGCTGGGGACAGGATGCCTGTGAGTTAGACATCCAATGGACATGGTGAGTACGTAGTTGGTTCTATGAATGTGGAGTTCAGGGGACAGGACTGCACTGGAAATAGAACCCTGGGAATCACCAGCATAGAAATGGCATTTTAAGCCTTGAGACTGGATAACATCACTGAAGGATACGCCTCCAAAATTCAGTGGTCTAAGTATGAGGAAGAAGAGAAGGAGCCTGTGGAAGAGCTACCAGTGATGTAGCAGTACTTTCAGAGGTGATAAGTGTTTCCAGGAGGAGGGACAAGCTCTGTTAAGGTCTTATGAGACGAGGACTTGAAATTTACCACGGGAGTCACAATGCTGAGGTCACAGAGGACGCTGACAAGAGTCTTTTCTTCTAAAAAGAATCCGAGAAGAGGAATTGAAAAGAGTCTAGACAGTTCTTTTGAGAAGTTTTGCTCTAAATGGGGATCAAGGAAAAGCAAATTATCTGAAGAGGGCTATAAAAATCAACTTCATTGCAGTGTGATTTGCATCTAATAAATTCACTGACCTCAGGGGTATAATTCAGTGAATTTGAACTAATGTACAAATCTGTGTGAGCACCACTGCGATCAAACAGAGACCATTTCCTCACCTGAAAACTTCTTTCATGCCTTTTTCCGTCAATCAACCCCTCACTCAGACCCGGACCACTACTGATCCGCTTTCTGTCACCATAAATGAAATTGGTTATCTTAGCATTTGACATACGTGGAATCATACAGTATGTAAATCTTTCATGTCCAGCTCATTTTGCTCAGCATAATGTTTCTGAGGATTGTCCATGTTGATGCATGAAATCAGTACTTACTTCTTTTCTATTGCTAAGTAATATGCCACTGTATGGACATACCACAATCTGTTATTTATTCACCTATTGGTGGATATTTAAGTTGTTTCCAGTTTGAACTTCTATGAATAACACTGTTATAAGCATTCGTGCCTGGACCTTTCATAGATATTTGTTTCCATTCAACAGAGAAGGATAAAAAAATGGGGAGTTATAATTTCAATTATGGTGGGGATGAGATTTTGAGTTTATCATAAAGTCTTAGTACTGGGATGATCTAGCTCCTTGGAAAATAAATAAGCATCATTCACCTATAGATATTTATTCAGTCTTACACTCTTAGCACCTCAGGACCATATTGTCCTTACCTTCCATTAGGACATATTCTAAAGAAGTAAATAAACGTATAAATAAATTGAATGAGGATGTGTTCCTTAACAGAATGGCCAGTAAATTCAAGGGACTTATGTCCAGAGAACACAACTGGACAAAACTATAATTTGGCTCAAAGGATATTTGTAGATAATGATATAATGAGTTATGTTAAAGAATGAATAGATCTATATTAAAGAAAAGTGATACATGCTTATGGTGCATTCCTAATCCTGAAGCTGTCATCATCTTTAGCACTATCTGTGCCCACCGTGCTCCCCTACAAAGCCACCTTGGGTGGATTAGTAGCAATAGGCAGCCTTCCCATGACTTAGGTGACCAAGCACTAGTGTGTTGTTTCCAGTTCTGTGTGCTTCATTTCACATGGTCTGCGATCACTTTTCTAACCTCCTAGGCCATCACCTCACTTTTTTAAAGATGTGAATAACAACATCTAAGTGGGATTAATAAGTGTTATGGTATATGCTGCATTTCCTGACTGCAAAGTAAAGTAGGCAAAATATTAGCATGAGAACATGAGTTTCTCTGTGTTCCCAAAACTCTGACTATCAAAAATACACATATGAAACCCTCCTTCTTCCAGCCGGCTAGGAATAAATGGGCTAGAGGACAGTGACATCAATGAACTGGTCTGGCAGTCACAACAAGGCTTTGGTATTTCTAGGAGCTGGCCATCGTGTCTCCTGTTAGACGTAAAACAGGACACTGACGTCAGACACAGAAGCCATGGTCAAATGGGACAAAACAAGGGCACTTTGTAATTTATCTAAAAACATACAAAAATACGGTCATTATACAATCCCCAAAGTATCAAACATTCCAATCACTCTTGGCTAATATGATTGGCTGTTGCTTCTTTACCAGTTACAGATTTACCCTTGCTCTAGATACTCCTCCCTGTACATACGATTATGTTCTTGAGATGCCTAATCATAGAATTGTCCCTGCTTTTTAAGAAAGTCATTCTAGAACAAACCACTGCTTCCTTAGACCCTCCTCCAAAATCACCCAATCAAAATCTGAATCCTATAACTACTCATCTGTAATACCTTCTCTCCAAGACACTCCACACATCCCCACGCTGTGTGTTCCCCCTCCTTGTAAAGAACAATCAATCCAACTTGTTTAATGACAGATGTTACATCTCTCAGAACTATTACTCTTGTTTAAAAACCTTCTCTGCCAGCATAATGTGATGACCCAGTAAGGGGCAGGGTGGAGGTGGCATCATTGGGATTGAGTATATCAACCAGAGTTCCTCCTCTGATTCCTCCCTTACAATCCCTGCTTCCCAGCCCTGGCCAGTTGTATACACAGCCCTGCCTAGGCTCTGAGTCAATCAGTCCTGACCTGGAAAGGGATTAGCACCCCTGTAGAGTCTGGAATTAAGCTTGCTGCTGCAGGCCTGGTGTCTGATGAGCCCTGAGCACCAGGCTTCAGCCTCAATTTCCTGCTTAGCATTCCAGTGCACTGCTGGGTCTGGAACTTTGCCTAGAACCATCACAGCTCATTGGGCAGGAACTCAACACCTTGCAGCATCCTTGCCCTTGTTCCTCCCGTGGAGGTTACAGCTTGTTCTCTCTGTTCTCGGTTGCTGGCAGGGGCCCCATTCTAAATGTGCTTGTGCTCAGGAGCCATGATGTAGCTGACCTTTCTGCCTCTGCAAATCGCACCACTGGCTCTGCAGCAGGCTCTTCAGCAGAGAAAGCTCCCTAGCCTTGGTCCCATCTGGTCCGAGGCTTCTCCAGCACTTCCTCTTGGCCAGTGCTAACATCCCCGACAGCTGAGCCCACCCAAGTTAGAATAGTCCCAGCTCACTAGACACAGTTTACTCAAGTGCAACTGTGACACCTTCCTTGGCCATCACCCAACAGAGAAAGTTGCTACAAAACCAGCCTGCTGAGTCCTCAGGCCTTGCAGACACAAGCTCACATTCAGGAAATGGGAGGGTGTGGCCTCCTACCACATCAAAAAGCACACAGAAAAAAAAAAAAAATAGAGCCCTTATGCTGTGTGCCTAATTCATTTGCTGGGAGCAAATAAAGGCAAATTTCAAAAATCCTATGATTTAAACACACGTGAGAACGTGATCCACACTACGGTGTTAAGTACTTACTAGATCTCTACAGATCTCACAGTGAGTACTTAATGAATATTTGTTCAACTCATGAATAGGTATGACAGATGGGAAAATTGAGGCCAGTTTCTAGTGCTGCATCTCTGGATCTCTCAGCTGGAGAAGACAGAGCTGAAACAGAACCAAACTCTCTTAGCGCCAAATCCAGTATTCTTTCTACTCAAGCAATGTCCTTATTAAATAGATATTGTTTAATTCATAATAGCACAATTTTTGTATTATGCTTTTTACTGGTCTTTTACCTCTGAATTATTGAAGCTTACTGTTTTTCAATTATTTTTATTTTTTAGTTGAATTCATTGGGGTGATGAAGCTTTACTGGTTTTTAGAAGATAATTTTGGCTACTCAAGCACTTGGTCAAAAAACATGCCATTTTGTAGCAAAATGAAAATGGGAATATAAATCCAGCCATTACCAGGAATTTATAAATATTTTTTACTATGCAAAAGCATATGTAAATATTAAATAATACTATGAAAACGTGTAGCTTTTTCATGCCCTGGAATCAGAACAGAAAAGGGATACGGGAGAAAAGGGGCCACGCACGAATGGAAGAGGTGGAAAGAGACACAGAATAGGGATGAGGAGCCAAAAAAACACCTTTACCTACTTCCTGTAATTAACTTTATCCCTCCCCCCTCATCATTTCAGCAAAGGAGGCTTAAAAGGAAAAGTGCACCACTGTGCTTCCTGAAATCTCCCAGGGTTGCTGGAAAGAGCAGGACTCCATTAAAATGCAAACACCAGCTGTGTTGGGCCTAACATTCATTTACACTTTAATTAGAAGGAATCCCTTTAATCAGATGATCTGATTGCCTTGCTACTCAAAGTGTGGGCTGCAGAGGACCTGGAAGTGTCTGTGAGAAGCTCTGATTCGTGTGCAAGACCCTCCAAACTATGTAAAAGGCAGAAATTTGCAATTACCTAGAGAATAAGGATCAAAAAATGCTATTCTGAATAATGGAAAAACCACTTGTTTTTGCTTAATCCACTGAAATCAAATTACCCAAGCAGTATCTTTTTCACCATTACCTATCCTACGTTTAAGATTCAAATAAAAAGAAGACGAGTATTTCAGTCTCTTCGTTTTTCTTTCTTCCTTTTCTTTTTTTTTAACTTAACTATCTGGAAGCCAGACTGAATAAACCTCTGAAAGTTTTCATCAGTATTTTCTGAGATGGAATCTAAACCTCAAGGGTTGAGTGAAGTAACCTCTTTGGCCAGTAGGGGGCAGTGAAAGGCAGCGTAACGGGAATGGGCAGACGGCTCCTCCCCTGCAGAATTTAAGCAAATTGAGTCATAATTAGAGACGGAGAGATCAGTTTGTTGGGCCTGATAGGGCGGTAAGCAGGGAATGGCTCCGAAGGAGCAGAAATCACCGAGGATACCAGGACAGGGAAATTTCGGGAAGCAGGCAGAAAGGAGATCAGGAAGGAAACCGCTCTGATTGAAGTTCTGATGCAGCCTTCCAGGCTTGGCCTCATGGAGCTTCTTCATTTCGTGGGAAAGAATAGCTCAGCATGAGCCACTAACTCCCTCATCTTTCTTGCAGAAGAAGCCTCTTCTTTCCTGAGGTCCTAACAGGCCCATTACTACCCAACAAGAAGAGCTGATAGGATTTTGAAAGTGTGCGTGCGTGTGTGTGTGTGTGTGTGTGTGTGTGTGTTGGGAGGAGAAAATTACTTAATCACTCCTCAACTGAGCAGAAGCTTGACAGCATGATGTCCTTAATGTATCCCTTGCCACCAGCCCCTCCTTTGAAGGGCTTTTAGTTGAAGAGGAAACCAACCCCAGCCCCAGGGAAAGGTTCCCGGGCACTAGCTTTGTAAAGATGACTTGAGGTCAGGTATTTATATTTCGATTCTGGTTTTCCAAATATTGTTTAAAAACAAACTCCCCTAAAGACAGGGATAAAGGGTGATAGAAGGAGACTTGACTTGGGGTAGTGAACACACAATACAATATACAGATGCTGCATAATAGAATTCCACACCTGAAACCTGTGTCGTTTTATGAACCAATGCCGACCTGGCAAATTGAAAAGAAAGAAAGAAAGAAAATAAGCTCCCCATCTGCTTAATGCCCATCAACACCAGTCTGTGTCTACAGTGCCAAACTTTCTCAGTTTTAAATATCCAGTCCTGCTGCCCCATTAATACACCTGCACTTATTAGACAATTGTGAGGTGGGGCGGGGGTGACTGCTCTCCATAAATATGTTCTCTCTTCTAGAAGTAGCTAGCATCTCATGAACAGTCCATACACGATTTGTCCTTCATACATGAAGCCAGGGTGGGGGCAGGGAAACCCTGAAGTGTGAAGAGATACATATTTTTTGGAGGGGCACGTATTCAGATCTCCTGAATTTCTAATTAACAAAGAAAAGAACCCCCTATGCTTACTGGTTATTCCTATGTCCTTTAAACTGAACACTTCTAGCCTTTTTAATGTGTTTTTTTTTTCTTTGTCATGCTTTTTTAATCAGAATATTCCAGTCTTTGTACTAAAAACATCAGTAGTATCTTAATCCACATTGGTAACACATCTTATCAATCAGGCGAATAATCACAATAGGTGCGATATCATGAAGGCTCGTCCTGGGCCAGAAACTCCGCAGCTGCGTTCTGTGGTCTGGTGCTGAAGCGCCGTCCACCGCCTGCCTGGCCGATGCTTGTCTGCATTAGAAATAAAGCCTAGACTCGGCACACGGAGAGTAGAGCTCTTCCCTCACGAGAGGCGCTGCTTCCTCAGTTGTTCCCGCAAGTGAACAATAATAATAGATGGTACCATATTCACCCCAGGGTGACTTCCTGCCCACCTCGGGCCGGGCTTCTTTCTCCATGTTTGTAAACATTAGCGTCTCCCACTGAAGCCTCTGACATAACCAATGGTGACCGTGATGGTGAGCACACCCAAACAAATGCAGCCATGGACTCCCCTTCCACTTGTAAAGCCTTTCCTTTTAAGTACAGTTTGAGAACCCCTGAAGCTTTTGGATTCTGATGATGAGAGGAATGAAAAATAAGTCCCCAAATCGTTTGTTTTCTAGTCACTTCATCTATGTGACAATCAAGGACTTCACTAAACAAGGTTTTGAAAATGGGGTTCCTGATGCCCTTTGAGGGCTATTTTAAGTATTAAAGTATAGTAAATGTATGTTTTTACTTCCTATTTGAAATATTTACTTCCTAACTAAATATTTGTCAAAGCATGTGTATTAGTCAAAACTGCTGGTAGTTTTAGATTGTATGTTTAGGTCATCCATTTTAGAATTTGGGCTACAGGTTTTGAAACTCCATAACTGCATCGACAAGCACTATCCACTGAGAACTTCTTCAGGTGAGGTGCTCATTTCAACATTGTATCAACTCATTCAAAGCTCACACCTCTTCTGTGTGAGGCAGGTGTCACATATGGGTAAACCGAGAGGCTCAGGGAGGCTAGAGGCTCAGAGAGGCTAAGAAAAAGATCCAACCAGAGAGGGATTTCAACCTAAGTAATTGAATCAGGAGGCTGAGGTCTTAACTGCTAAATTACATGTGTTCCAGCTTCATGAGTTAACCATTTCTTTTGATCAGAGTTCATTTGGCCTGATCGACCTTTCTCAGCCCTCAGCCCCCCATCTCTCACCCCACCCCCGGGGGCAAAAAGTTAGTTCCTCGTTTGCTGAAATTCTCTGTCTTTTTCCTAAACAACCACTAGATGGCAGTGATTGCTCGATAGTCATCTTTCCGCCCGGAGTTACTCCACCCCGAAAAGATGGATTTTGAAATGAGAAAGATGATTATCTGGCAACTTTATCCACAAACACTGAAAGTTGGCATCTCTTTCTGAAATGAATTAAAGCTTTTTTGATTCTGTTTGTATTTTATCTTTTAAAGACCATGACATCATTTTGTTCTTCCTTTGATTCGCCGGAGGCTTTTTCAAGTGCATTAGAACTTCAGCAGTTCAAGATGTTTCCCACCAATGAGAAGTCCCTTCTTTAAAATGTTCTGCGCTCTTCTGCAGGAGCAGGAGCCATGGGGGCCTTGCTTCCTCGCTGGACTGCTGGCCACAGGGGCATTTTTAGAGCAGTAAAACGATTCTGCGAATGCCTTCCTGTCAGAGCAGCTGAGACGCCTGTCCTGCAGGACTTCAGAGAAACCACATTCGGGGGCCGGTGCATCCGTCGTGGGTCATAAATAGGGCAAGGGCTGCACTCAATAAAAGATTGGACCGACACGCTCTTCAGTGATAGGGGATTTGTGAGAAGTATGTTTAAAGGAGTAATAAAATGTAACTGTGGTTTAAAACTGTCTCTCTAAATAAGCACATGTATTATATCAGCCACTGAAGCAACAACATACCAGCGAGAAGCACGATCGAGAGAGATCCCTTAGTAGTACTGCGTTCTGAGCGCCAGTAACTTTTCATGACTGCGTATGTCATGTAAGGTTACATAACATAAACCAGTGAGTGCCAGCTACTGTATTTATTGCTTGGATCAAGAAGGAACCTGACTGGTTATCACTGAGGAGGCGGTAGGTACCCCCTTCTCTCCGCCTCTGATAGGCATCGCCATTGGACCCAGCTCTGAGCGTGCAGGATCAGATTGTTCTAAATATTGATAACTTCGTTTACCATCCAAAGCCAACCTAAAATTTCATCCCAGAATATATCACCCTTCAGAATGTTTATTATCTCTCCTAAAGTTAAGATTGTCCCGAATACCAAACTGAATTTTTTTTTCCCAACAAAGAAAAAAGGAAATAAGCTCTTAAAGCGCGAGCAGAAGGCCATGTGTATCGTTTGGCACCATCCTGCTGCTCCGGGGCAATACTTAGGGGCATAACGTAGGGAAGCGGAGTTTGAGGAAGAAAGGGCTGGCACGAGCCAAGAGTCGAAGATGCTTGACTGGATCAAATGAGACTAGATCACAATAGGAGTTTGTTCCATCTCAGGGTTTTCTTGTGACTGTTTATCTGTTGACTTGAGAAGAACTATTTTCCCATGGCATTCGAAAAGCACTCGGCTGCCATGTCTGATGTGCCCAGACAGGGTGCCAGGTCCCAGAGCACCAACTGGTGCAGCTCACCACTGGTTGCAAATGATGACCCCAGGATGCTCCAGTACCACCCTGAGGGCCAAGAGAGAGACATTTTCCTCCTGGGCCCGGAGGGAAGGAGGGAACCAATCTCAGAATGCATCTGGTGCTTTAGTCACAGAGGCGGTTTGAAACGTTTCAAGAGCCGTTTTGCATACAGTGAGAACGGAATGAGGAGCCGGCTCAGTCCCTGGAAATGGAATGTTAGGGAAAATTCCACCTTCCAGTTCTAGTGTATCTGTCTTCCTAAATGCTCCTCTTTTTTTATTATTTTCTTCTTTCTTTTTTCAAAATCGTTACCTTTAGGTCTGGATGTGGGAGAACCACTTTCAAAGGTTCATTTAGTTAAGTGCTTTTTAAGCATTTGGTTTGACTTAAGTTGGCCACACTTTTTCTCAGTTTGCCCTACAAATGAGCAAGGAGTTATCGCCTTTTGCCCGAAGAAAAAGAGGTGGCAAAGCAAATAATAATAATGCTAATAAAATTATAGACCAGAACTCTGAATCTTGAAAGAATTTACTTACTTTCCAACAAAAGAGGTAGGATATGGTCATTGAGATTCCGTGTGTGTGTGTGTGTGTGTGTGTGCGCGCGCGCGTGTACATTTTATATGTACCCAATAAGAATTATAATTCAAAAATGTTGTTTCTTTAGAAAATCAACTTTTTTAGAGGTAGACTCACCTTTGCCAACATTTTTGGCCACGCCCTCTAGTCTTTCCTTTCTCTGGGTTTTTTCATCTGATCTGCTTGCACGATTAGACTATAAATCCATCGTTATAACTCTTGATCTGCCACAATCTTTAACTTTGTGCTCTACAAATGATATAATGATTTCCCCATAGTCAGCTTCAGCCAGACCACTGGATCTGTCAGTTACCTTGGCATAAGCAGGGTGGGGGTTGGGGGGGAGGTGAGGCAGGACAGGGAGCATGGACTACATTTCAAGAAAAAAAAAAAAAAAAGATTGATTTGTTCAGGTGTGAGCAGTGGTTTCTTAACTGCCAAAGCATTCCAGTTCAACAAGATGTTCCAGGAAAATGTAATTTGGGAACCAGTCAGTTAGTTCAGGTCTAGGTAGGCGAGGCCACTTAATTGCTCTCAGGTGGTCAATGCAGAAACAGCAGAGCAGGATCTCAGCCTCACAGCCATGGGGGCCCGGTGGGTGGACCCAGAGCCCTCACGAAAGATAAGGTATGGAAAGTAAGGGAAAGAACTGGGCCAGGTCTCTTTCACAATAGAAGGTACTGGAAAGTGCCAGGGCCAAGTCATGGGCAGGGAGCAAGGAAGGCATGCAAGCCTGAATCGGATGCATCTCAGACTCCCTAAGATCTTATCAGACTCACTCTCTGCTGTTTGCTGTCAGTGTTCCTGCCTCTCTCCTGACATTTCTCATTACTTTATCTCCCGATTGAGAAGGTTTCATTGTCTAATAATCTGCGCCTTTCTGCTAATGAATCCAGTCCAAATGTTTGAACTCTAAGGTAAGTATGTCCTGAATCTGCTTTCTCCCCCATTTCGCGTCACACCAAGCAGAAGGTTATGGGAGAGAGACACAGCAGGGAAATGTGGATCCTTAGTGATTTTTCCAAAAACCTAGTTAAATTCCAAAAATTTCACTGAGACACATGCTACTAAAGTCAATTCCCTCCCAGCTATGTAACTGAAGCACTTCTTACTCTTAAAAAAGGACCAAGAACTATTGACAGGTACAGAAGAAGATAATTCAGTGCTTGGACCTGAAAGGTGGGACCTATTCGCATCAGCCTCAGGAGGAAATGTAGTTCATGTAGGTTCTGCTTTTCAAGTTGACGTGTCCACGTGACGGCAAACGGGAAAAGGCATCTGAGTTTATAAGCTAAGACAACTTCACACAGAGATCCTGAGAAAACACAGTTTTGGAAAGGGTGAACCACAGACTGTCAAAGAATTTAAAATCCGTGGTTCATGGCCAGGATCTCTCATTGAGCTAAATCATAAATAAGGTTTCACAGAGCTCAGTCCAAATATTAAATATGTCACTAACAACAATCAGTCCGTCTGGGCTGGTGTGTACATGCACAAACGTGTTTCGCTCTTTGATGCACATGAAAATCATTTTAGTTATGAGAACAGATTAAATTCACATATTGCCAGACAGGCTCAACTGATTTTTCCCTCACTCTCTGGGTATAAGATAAATAGTCATGTGTGTACTCAAAACACACAGGGAACAGCAATAATGCCTGAAGAATTTGGAGAGGTTAAGCCCGAGCCTGGAAGCGTTTGCTTCCAGTATAGAAGGTGGTCGGTACCCTTCACCAAGACATAGCAATTGTATAATTCTTGTTATTCTCATTTTAAAACTGGTTCGTAGTGTTTCTCATTTACTCACAGATGCATTTTAAAGAACAGAACCACACATGGGACCCCAAGAATGAAAATAACTTTATGGTGGGACATTTTATTTTTGCTACAATTTCATATCTAGATTTTTAGAAACATAGTTTAGGTTTATGCATCATCCTTTCTTCAATGTGTAACTCCCAAATAAGAAGGAGCACGTTTACCTGCTAAAAAAAAAAATAATTTAAAGGTAAAATAGCCTATTTTACTAATAGTGAGGAACTTCAAATTACATTTTAAAACAAGGTACACCCACCCCGGACCCTCAGCCCTCCGCTCGCCGGGCCCTGCTGTCCTCTCGGGACCAAATGCGCTCTCATCACCCACAGTCACCTGCGACCCCAAGTGACTGGGGAATCCTGAAAGGAAAACGAAGCCATAAGAAAGGTCAATTGCTGACCCAATGGAGAACCAGTCTTTCTTTCTCGGCACAATGAAAACTGTTTTCTCAAAGTTTATGATGAAAAACAAAAAAATAAGGGGAAAGACTCCTTTGCCGCTGTTTTCTCTGAAAGTGCCTGACTGTTACCGTCATGGTCGCCTTTTGTTCTTCGTCATACGCTTCATGCACCGGCTCAGGAACCGAGCACTTGCAGCTGACCCAGGAATATTGCTGCAGAGTTACATTTCCTTCTGAACATTTTTGTCTCCTCTAGGCCATTATAAGTGCCCATTTAATAACCTTCGTTGGTGATACCAAACATAGTGGGGAGACGGTGTTTGAACACTTTCACCTCTCATGTCCTCTATAAACCTCCCCCACTAGTAAAAGAAGCCAAGGCTAAAAAAAAAAAAAAAAAACAAGGTACACATTTCTGCCAATTCAAAAAATAATAAAAGTTAGTTCTAACAGGAGATCGTGAGACTGATATTTCCGCACATTATTGGAGAGCTTCAGTCATTTGGGAAAGCTATTTGGAAATACATATATCCAAAGTTCCTAACAAAATAACCTAAAATATAAAAGAGGCTCTCAGTGCAAGCTGTCCAACAAGAAAACAACTTACTGTAATACAAAAAATCTGGAGGCAATTCTAATATCTTCTAATAGTATGATTAAGCAAATCAATATAATACAAACTTAGAATCTGGATCACACGGTCAATACTGTGCTTCTTTCCTAAGAAGCACTGGAGGAAAATGATTATAATGTGAATCTCCAAAGCAGAATACAGTTTGAAGGGTGCAAAATTTCATGTATGATATTACCCTCACCCTGCAAAAAGAGTAATATAAATAAAGACAAAATGGAATGTGAAAAAATAATAGTCGCTCTGTTAAAAGAGTGGACTACTTTGCCTTCTTTTAAGTTTGATTGAATTCATTGGGGCGACCTTAGTTAATAAGAAGATTATATAGGTTTCAAGTGCACAATTCTCTAACATCATCTATATATTGTCTTGTGGGTTCACCACCCAAGGTCCCACAAAAATTAACTCAAAATGGATCAAAGGCCTGAATATAAAATGTGAAACAGTAAATTACATAGAAGAAAACGTAGGTACTCAATTTATGGGCTTTGGTCTTAGGATTTTATGAATTTGTCTGCAAAGGCAAGAGAAGTATGCAAAAGCAGAAATAAATGAATGAAACTGTAGCAAACTGAAAAGCTTCGGCACAGCAAAAGAAACGTCAACAAAACAAAAAGGAAACATACTTTGCCTTAAAAAAAAAATCATTGAATTCCCCCAAAAGAAAGAACAAAGGAGATATTGAAACTCAGAAATAGGCTAGAAGTCATCACCTTATTGGAAAAAAATGACAAAATCAGAAACAATGTATCTCCATTAGGACCCAGTTGCAAAAACACGCATCCAACCTCAAGACGGGGTTTATTATTCAGGTAAAGTCACTGACAGATTCATGCGGAGGCAGCAGGCACTGGTTTTAGTTACTCAGCTCGAAAACCACCTCCAGGTTGCAGGGAAACGTGAAAGGGGAAGCTCGGGCTTCTGAAGAAAGATTTGAAGAGTTAAATATGTTTCGTCTGGAAAAAAGAAAAGATTGAGGGGTGATCTCATTTCAGTGTTTGGATACCTGTGGCAGATATTCCAGACCGAAGGATGTGACCTGTCCTATTCACTCAGGAGCAATAGGGAAGGGCAGAAGGAAAGGGTTACATCAGAAAGGCTTCCTCTCAAAGGTAATTAGATGTTTATTCCAGTTTTAGTCCGAATGACAGGATCACAGTCCCCTCCCCATCTGTAATCCAGGGAGAGTAATGCTTGCCACATACGCTTTAATGGCTATAACATCTGTAAAATACTTTGAGCTCTTCAGATGAAAGATACCATGTGAACGCCAAGAATTATTGTTATTATTTTTGTCTCCTGCCTTCCCCGTGGGTATGAGTTTCCTTGTGACATTTACGGGACCCCTCCAGCCATCCAGCTGCTCTATAGCATGTCATCCCAGTGATATTTTAAATCTTTCCCGTGGCTCTGATCGGACCCAGAACAAGAGCAGCTGAAATGTTAATTGTTTGTCTTGAAGGAAGTAAAAGTAGTCACAACACCCCTTCAGGGCTCGGGGGTCAAAGTTTTTCCTAACATCCACTGGAAGGCTTACGTCTCGGCCTCAGAGTGGTGGCATGTTTGATGGCTCTTGTCTATTTACTGCCTTTGAACAGCATCATCTGATGGCAGAGCCTTGGACACACATCCCCCTCCGTGATTTCTTTTTTAAGAGTTTATTCAGCTCCAACTACCATCTATGAAGTTCCTACTGAGTGTGTGCCTGGCACTGTTTGCAAACCTTTTCCACGTTTTTTTTAATTACTCTTTTTTCCTATTAAGTATCAGTACAAGCAAAAAAATTTAAAATTAGAAAATGAAAGGAGGCTTAAAGAAAGAAATAATAATAATAAAGAAATAAAAAATAATAATAATCTATAATCCTAATACTCAGAAAAATAAGCACTATTGATATTTTGGTATACTACTTCTCAGTTGGTATTTTTTTCCTTGAGTGAGTATATATATATAACACATGTATCTTTTTACACACTTAATGTTATTTCATAAACACTTTCCCAAATTATTAAATTTTCTTCACAAACACAATTGGTCAGTGTGATACAATATTTCATCCTATGGAGGGGCCATAAGTTTTTATGCTTTACCTCACCTAATTTTCATAACATCTATAATTCAGATGAATTGAATAATCAATGGATTATAAATATAAGGTATTTATATTGGATCTTCCACAATATATTTCACGTTCAAAATAACTCTGTGAGACAGAAGGAGCAGCTAGTCTTAGCATTTTATCGTTAAGGAGGTAGACCCAGAGGGATGAAGTCTCTGGCTCAGTTTCACACACTCAGGAAACTGAAGAAGAGAATCCAGGACTCATGAGTGACTCCTCATTCCAGGTCTTCCCTGGGAGATCTGGTTTACCCTCAGTGACATCACCAAATAGTGAATGCCTGGGTTTTTCTATTGGTTTCTGCATAGATTGTCCCTCCCAAATTGTGCTGATGAAGTGAAAGTCAAAAAAATGGCCCTAGAAGAAGGGGAAGGGACTAGTCAAAGAACATGTATGAATGACCCATGGACATGGGCAACTGGGTGGGGATTGACTGTGAGAGTGGGGGTTGGGCTGGGCTGAGGAAGGCAAACGGAGAAAAATTGGGACCACCGTAATAGAATAACAATTAAAAATGGCCCTAAAATAAGATAAGGTGGATAATTTGTAGAGGTTTCGAAAGAGATGTCCTCTTTTTCATTTCTAAATGCCTGCAGCCATACGACCTATTTAGTGCCCTTGGCAAAGCACTGTCATATGCTCATTATTTCCCATCTGATTCACACATTAACCTTCAGAGCCAGGCAGGCAGGGAAAGACAGCCCCTTCTTTACTGAGGATAAAACTAAGGCCCACAGAGAGCCACTGGCTTTCGGAGGCCACCGGAGTGATGCTGAAACACCGTTTTCTGCCCCCTGGCCCACTGCCTTCCACCATACCTGCCAGATTGCTCATGACTTACATTTATTTCTCATTTTCCAGTATTTTGATTACTGTCAGGTTTTATTCATCCTTTAATTTCCCCTCTAACAACTTTCTGGCTCTTGTATCTACAAATATCTTCATCCTATTTCTTCCCCAAAAGTCTTCCAGAGTTCCTAGTTCCAGCACTGTTGGTTTGATTTTTTTTTTAATACTCCATTAAAAGATATTTCGACAACTGTAATAGCATAAACAATAAAGCATATTTTAAAAAAAGATATTTCAAAGTAACTAGTATATTCTAAGCCCTTTCTATACGCCCAATACTGTGGCAAGGCTTGGTGTGTATTATCTCACTTAAGGCCCCTAACAGCTCTCAGAGGTAGATTCTGTTACTTCACCTTTTATTTTACAAAGGAAACTCATGAAACTTAAAAGGGAAATCAAAATGAAGCCCTCTGACACTAGCTAGTAGCTCTCATGCTTTGCACCCCCATAGCACATTCACTCTTAAAGTAGGTTTCTCCAAGGGTGCTTGACTTAACCTCACAGGTCTGGAAGCTAGAAGTTCTAGATCAACACCCAACATCCAACAGGGTCAGTTTCCAATAGGAGCACTCCTCCCGGCTTGCAAATGGCTGACTGTTTGCTGTGTTCTCACATGACTGTCCCCGGGTATGTGCATAGAGAGAAAGAGAGAGAGAGGTATTTTTCTTCTTATAAGGTCACCAATTCTATTAGATTAGGACCCCACCCTTATGACTTCATCTAATTATCTCCTAAAGCCCTATTTTCAAAAACAGTCATATTGGAGGTTAGTGTGTCAACATATGAGTATTGTTTTATGGATGGTTTAGTTCATAGCCTCTTCCTTGGTTCTGTCCCCCAGAGTTTTGTCCCATGCCTTCCCTTTCACTCCTCAATCCTCTCTGGATAATATCATTCGCACTCCTGACTTCAGCTACCACCTAGGAATTGAGAGTTAAACCTTCATGGCAAGCCCAGTTGCAGATGTCTCCACCTGAATAACCGTCAGGAATCTCAGCTACTACAATCTGCTTCTATTCTTGTTTCTTCACTTCCATGACCCATCAGCCACACCATCCAGAAGCTGGAGCACCTTCTCGGCAAGTGCCTAGGCTACTTTTGTGCATCTTTTTTTAATTTAATTTTTATTCTTTTATGCTCTTATAGTTGTTTCTGCTTTTTCTCCCTTTTCTCACCTCCACCCAGCTCCACACTCTTTTTTTAAAAGATTAAATTCTCGAGAACAGAGAATTCATGACTTTGTATATTCAGCTCCTCGCCCAGTTAAATGAATGAGTAAATAAATGCATGAATAAATTAATGGCAAATTCTACTTGAATGATGACTCAAGTTCATTCACTTTTATTGATATTAGTCTCTTAAGTCTCTTTAATTATATATAACAGTTCTCCACCCTTTTACTTCATGCTATTTATTTATTGAAGAAACTGAATCATTTTTCCTGTAGAGTTTGTATGCCCTGAGTTTGGCTGACTGTATCCTCTTAGAGTTGTTTAAACTGTTCTCTTTCCATTGTGTTTCCTATAAACTCATGGTTAGGTCTATACTGTGTCAAGAACTATGAAGGGTCTGAGATTTTACTCTCCTTGCAAGCTGACATGTCAGTCTGTCTCAGCCCTGTGGATGCTGGAAAAAGATACAAGACTCCTGGGTCAGAGACAAAAGACAGTTACGACTCACAGAAATAACAGTAACCAGTGTATCAGCATTTGTTCTGGCCCCTTAGTTCCAGCTCGCACAAAGCAATACAAAATTGCATTTTTACAAGCTCATCAGGTGATTCTAATGCACAGCCTGGTTTAAGAACCACTGACTTAGAGGTGTGATTGGATTCAGTAAAATCTACCTGTCCCATTATTTATTCTTATGCCCCCAGCATTTAACAGTGTGCCTGACACTACGTGAATTCTCAGTAAATAATAACACCCAATGTTTGTTGAATATTTATTCTGCATTCTAGGCATCTTATACATTTTACACTTAACCTTCCCAAGAATCATTTGAGTGAAGCACTAGTGCCATTGTTCTTACATTTGAGGTAATGAGGAACAGAGAGATAAAGTAACTTGTCCAAAGTTAGGGAATGGGCAAAGCTGGAATTCGAGCTTAGGCTCCAGTGCACATACCTTATCTACTACACTGTAGGTCTTGGCAGGACTGTAGAAAAAAATGAATGAATGAATGAATGAATGAATGAATGAATTTCCTAGTTTCCTTGTACAAATAGTTACTTTATTACATTAAATAAACTCACAAATAAAGAACATGATGCCTCATTCTCTCCCTTGATTGTTAAACCTGGAAAGACCTTAGTCTACTCCAATTTTTCTCACAAATAAGGGAGTTAAGGCACAAAATGACGTGAAACAAAATGACACACCCAAGTTACACAGTTAATTAGCAGCAGAGCTGGAAGTAGGACACAAGTATCAAAGTGCTACACACAGATGAGAATTTGGGAAATACTTTGATATTTATGAAGTGTTGGGAAACAAATATAATTTTCCTGTTTTCTTTGAAAAGAAATTATTCCAATTTAACTGAAAAACACGTGCTGGAGTTCAGAGAAAAGAAGATGTTTCCAGTGCAAATGACTGTTGCCTGAACATTTTCCTTCCTCTTCCCCCCAGAGGTGGTCAGTATGTGAAGGAGTAACCTTGGGCACCATTTCTAGGGGATGATCACACCACTGGCTTCCACTGGTCAATCACTTTTGTCTGAAAAGCAAAGATGTAAAGAGAAATCAAGAGGAGCAGCATTTTGTCACCACCACCCACGCTACGAGTGCTCACAGTGGGAACCAGATGCCTCCTGCTTCCATGTGTTCAAATGTAAAACGTATGTGCTTTATATTTACAGACAGTGTTCAGGAGCATCGTAGGGCAGAGGCCACTTTTGGAGACAATATTTTAAAAATGAAAACCTATGTTGACTTGTCTATTGGCTGCCATTTTTTTTTTCATATGCCCCTTCTCCATTACTTAGAATGACCTGTTGCAAGTAGGGCAAATTTTATTTCATGAAGGAGTATGACTAAAAATGTGCTTTTCTTTTTACTCATTCAGTCATTGAATAAATATTGTTTTGAGCACCGAATACATCAAGTCTTGCATTAGATGGAAGGCATCAAAACAATGAATAAAAATGTGATACCTATCTTATCTTTGTGAGGTTATAGTGAGAGAGATGACAATAAACTTATGAGTATATAATTGTAAATTATATTAAGTGTTATAAAAGAAAAAAAAATGAGACATTTAATAGAGGAAATCTAATATAGACTGAAACCAAGGAAAGGACCCTCTGACATTTAACCTGATATCAACACTGGTGATCTTAGCAGAACAATTGTAATAGAATGATGAGGCCAGAAATATCTGGGAGACTTCTATTTGCAAAATTCAACTAAGTGGGCAACAAATAACAGGTAATCACAAAAATTAAGAGGTAATTGATAAATTAATAAGAAAATAAGAATAAGGTGATAGTGGATTATGAGGTTGACTCATATGCCATTGGATTATTTTGGGTAGATCAGTCAGACATTGAGTTTTTTCTGAGGTGGTCGGTCACCCTATATCCATTGTGGCAAGCCCTGTACTTGATACTCAAAAGTAGACTAAGAGCCAAGTCCTCTGAATTCTCTGGGTCAACTCTCCAGGCCTCATGAAGAACCTTATCAGGGTAATAGCTATGCAGGAAAGTCTACATTATATGGCAGGCCCAGACTAATCCTGGGGAAACTGGTGGGAACTAATGTGAATGCCAATTCTGTATAAAGCCCAGTAGTACCCGTGTAATTTCATCACATTACTTGCCATAGTAAAATGATAACAAACAGTTCCCTGTGAAGTGCTGATTTGCAATACCAGGAAACCATGTAACCTGAAATATTAAAATGCAATTATTACATAACTAAGTTCATTCAGCCACAGATATTAATTGATGTCACTACTCCAAAGCATACAACATGATTAAATTGGCCACGGCAGGCTGACGGTGTATTTTCAAATGTCTTCACAAGGGATTTTGTAAAGACAGACCAGGCAGTTATTATAGTGAACAAATAACAATTAGTCTATCTAAGACACCTCCTTTTCTTTAAAAACAGAACTTGCCTTCTTTGGGGGAACTTTTTCTCCCCACTCTTTCATTCCTTTGATTTCCCCATTCTAATAATTAGGCTCAAAGTACTGCTGCCTTCTTCTTTCATGACTCCCTCCTTGGACATAGTAGTTGTCCTTCCAATGGGCCAATGACCCAATCTGAGCCAAGTCTAGTTCTTTACCATCCTGGTCACGGTCATGGTCAGGTGTCCAGGAATTGGGCAAGTAATCCATAACAAGGCCATCTGATGGCCCTGAGATCCTTCAGCTGTTACTAAGAGAAAATCCTCTTCCTTGTGGATTGCACTGTGAGTCAGGTAGGATTCCAGGATCCGCTAGTAGCGGCCCTGATGGAGAAAGCTGGTCTACAGAGAGAAATGAAGATGAAACATGGAGTTCTGAAAACATTCTGGTTCCAGTTCCAGTCTCTGAATTTCCTAGAGCAGCCCTGGTTCCTGTTAGCCTGTGACTGCTCTTCAATCCTGTAACCCTTACACCCAACAAATATCCACACACAAATCCCTCCCATTTTACTGGAGTTGCAGTTGAATTTTTGCCTCTGGGAATGAGTGGGATCTGGCTGAAAATATAATCTGTCGTTCGTTAAGGTGACTGGGGTAACCCCATCCAAGGTGCTCATGTAGACACGAGTAACATAGCACAGCAGAGAATGAGTAAAATGGCTTCAGAATATGAATGGTGTCTCAGACAATCAGACGGGTGATTTTTGATATGCACTGTGAAGGACGAGTAGAAGTTTACTGGGCAGACTACGATCTAGACACTTGTAAAACCTAAGGATATATCCATGGAAACATTTCAAGAAAACATATGTGGCATTTATTTTTACGAGCTATTTTCCTTTTCAAGGTAGGGAATTCAAAAATGTTTCACTGACGAAAAAGCCTGCCTTATGATGAACACTGACAGTAGCAACTATTAAAGCTGGGTCCTTTGATAATCAGGAGCTATTCTGCATACAAGCAACATAATGAATTTGATCTCGTTGAAACCCAAAAGAATTTGTCTTGACACTGTGTTCTTTACCTATGGTGATAAAAATGTAACTCAGATCCAGTCTCCAAGGGAACCACATAGCAAGCATACAAATAAAGCCATACACAGGAAGAGATCATTCCACCTACATGAGGGAATCAGTTAAGATGCCTGGAGAAGAGAGAATTTAAGATGGTACTTAAAATGCTGGTAAAATTTCCTTAATCAAGAATGGATGAGAACAGAAGTTCTCCAAGTACGGCCTGGGGACTGGTTGGGGTCCCTGAGACCCTCTCAGTTAACCCATGGGGTAAAAATTATTTCACAAAAATACTAAGACATACCAATAAATTTTGAAGTCATGATGTATGAAAAGTTTATCAACATGGTTTCAATTTCACACAACAACTTTCATGAAATTACAATTTGTCAAGTTTGGGTATAGTACCATAGAAAATTATTCACAACTATCTGAAAATGCTTTTAAAATAACTCTCCCTCCTTCAACTTTATTTATGTGTGAGATCAGATTTTCTCCATATACTTCAACTAAAACAATATAGCCTAGCAAATTGGGAAGTTGAATTTAGCTGTCTTCTATTAACCTGGATGTTAAATAGATTTATAAAAATTTAAAACAATATCCATCTTTTTATGTTGGAAACTATGGTTATTTCGCAAAAATACGTTATGTTAACATGTGACATAGGTTGAATTGTGTCTCCCCAACAGATGTTGAAGTCCTAACTCCCAGTACCTGTGATGGTGACCTTACTCAAAAATAGAATCTTTGCAGATAATCAGAAATGATTAAGGTGGGCCCTGATTCAATATAACTAGTGTCCTTATCAAAAGAAGAAATTTGGACACAGAGGCAGACATACATAATAGGAAGATGATGTGACACACAGGTAGACTGTCACCTGCAAGCCAAGGAACACCTGAGGTTCCCAAAAACTAAGAGAAAGGCATGAAGACAGATTCTCTCTCACAGTCCTCAGAAGGAACCAACCTTGCCCACACCAGGATTTCAGACATCTCGTCTGGGGCACTGGGAGACAATACATTTGTTTGTAAGCCACTTAGGAACAATAGCACCAGAAAATGAATACATGTAATTGGTTTATCACTTCTAAGAAACTTATTTAATATTTTAAATTTCTCAATTTTATCTTCTAATATAATAAGCATTGATAGACTAACTAAAGCACATAAGCAAAAGCTCATTGAGTCCTCAATAATTTTTAAGTATGAAAAGGGATCGTGAGACCAAAATGTTTGAGGATCAGAGGCTTAGAGGATTCCTAGGAAAGGGACAACTTGACTGAGGCAGCGGCCCCTGAAGCTACCTAAAATAAAACAAAATAAAACAAAATAGACCAGGATTTTCTCCAACACACTGAATCAGAATCTCCAGAGTTCTCTTCCAGAAAATTATATTTCTAACAAGCTCTCCAGCTAATTCTCATATGAAGGTTTAAAGGTAGAAATGCTTAAAGTAGGTCAAAAGCATTTCATCCAACTTCCTAATTTGCAGCAAAAGAGACACACTTTAGTTAGCTCAAGCAATAAGGGAGTTTATTGCAAATATACACTTGGCACCACTGGGGGAATTCGTCCTCTCACAAGACAGGTGCTGTAATGGATCCCCACCTCAGAAAGAATTGGGAGATCACAGTATCACCAGGAATGCCAGCAAAATGGAAATGCAGGTCTCTTTACTCACGTTCTGCCATCAGTATGACTAAGCCTAAGACTCTACAGGACTCTATCCACTCCCCAGTTGGCTTCCTTCTCTCCTTCCTCCAAATACTTCCATTTCCATCCTTCTGGCTGCACATGGCTTTGGCTTATGATGCTCCAAAGTTCACCTCGAGGCAACATTTCAGCTTCTGCATTACTGCCAACTGGCAGATTCCTTTGTCTTTCTTAATTTCAGTCCCTGAGTTGGAAAATCTGATTGGTACAATTTGTCTCTTAGCACCAGGTCGTGCTCAAACTTGCTGATGAGCCTATGGCTTTGCTGCCCTGGAATCAGATGCCCATGGCTGGTATAATAACCTATGAGCACAGGGCCTAAATAATCAAGGTATAAACCATGAGCATCACTTCAACAGACACTGTGAGCAGGGCATTTTCCCCCTTAGACAGGCTGTGAGCAAAACAGGCATTGCAATTATCATCTTCAGAACAATTTTTGGTTGCACTCTTGTAATTCTAAAAACTTTTATTTAAAGTTTATTTATTTACTTGTTTGCTTATTTATAGAGAGAGGGGAAGGGAGAGAGAAAGAGAGGGAAACATCAATGTGTGGTTGCCTCTCGTGAGCTCCCAACTGGGGACCTGGCCACAAGCCAGGCATGTGCCCTGACTGGGAATCGAACTGGCGACTCTTTGGTTAGCAGGCTAGCACTCAATCCACTGAGGCACACCAGCCAGAGCTAAAATTTGTATCAACATCAAGAAAACAGACAACCCAATTAAAAAATGGGCAAAGGAACTGAACAAACACTTCTCCAAAGAGGACATACAGAAGGTCCATAGACACATGAAAAAATGCTCAACATCACTAGCCATCAGAGAGATGCAAATAAAAACCACAATGAGATACCATTTTATACCAGTCAGAATGGCCATCATCAACAAATCAACAAGCAGCAAGTACTGGAGAGGATGTGGAGAAACGGGAACCCTACTGCACTGTTGGTGGGAATGCAGACTGGTGCAGCCACTGTGGAAAACAGTATGGAATTTCCTCAGAAAACTAAAAATGGAACTGCCTTTTGAACCAGCAATTCCACTGCTAGGATTATACCCGAAAAATCCTAAAACCCTAATTCAAAAGAACTTATGCACCCCTGTGTTCATAGCAGCACTGTTTACAATAGCCAAGTGCTGGAAACAGCCTAAGTGCCCATCTGTAGATGAGTGGATTAAAAACTGGTACATTTACACATGGAGTTCTATGTAGCAGAAAGAAAGAAGGAACTCCTGCCACTTGCAACAACATGGATGAAACTAGAGAGAATTATGCTTAGTGAAATAAGCCAGGCAACAGAAGAAAAATACCATATGATATCACCCAATACAGGAAACTAAAGAACAACACAAACAAACGAACTAAATAGGCAAAGACTAGAATAGTAGTCAGTAGGGGGGAGGGGGGAGGGAGAGAAGGGGGATAAGTAAGGGAAGAGTTTAGTCAAGGAACGTGTATAAATGACTCATAGACATGGACAACGTGGGGGATATGACTGTGGGAGAGGGGGTGGGCTGGTGGGGGGGAGCAATGGGGGAAAAACGGGACAACTGTAATTGAAAATCCAAAAAATAGAATTAAAAAAAAAAGATAATTGATTTGATCAACTCTGATGACTTATTGAGATAATCATGACCACAGCTAAGTTGATGAATTGGTTGAGGGTGATAATGATGTTGATGATGGGACTTAGAGAGTCCAGAAATATAGTATATGCACTTTTCTCTGACTCTCTAATCTATCCATTATTCATTTGCTAAATAACATAATTCTAGTTCTTATTCTATTTCTCTTTTTTCTTCTTTCTTCTTTGTTACCCAGCCCTTTGTCTTCTTCCTCCCTTTTCTTTGTTCTACCTGCCTTGTGGTCTTAGATTTTTTTTACAAAGAAGAAGCTCAAGGCACTTTCTAATTCCATTAGTTTTACATTAGGGTTCGATTCGTTCTTGGACAATTTTTTAATGGCTTTGTTCTTTGGTTGTTTTTTTCTAAGGACAAGGCATGCCAATACTAAAGTATTTATTATAAATTTAATAACCACTGAGTATTTTGATTACTTTGGTTGTCACTGTAATTGTTGAAATAGGGCAGATACCCTTTCTTTGTGTATTGGTATCCACAGATTTCAGCATGTGAGACAGTTTAGTTTAGTGTTTGGGTAAATTATTGGTGTGTATATCATTCTATAATTTTTTCTGTGTTTGTGTATATATGTTTGTAGTTTTCTTGGTATGTGTGTGTATCTTTCAATTGAACAAAATTGCATTGTTTTCTCATGTTGTACTGTATATTTTTTATTTGTTGCTCTGAATTGAAAGAAAACAGTTTCTATTTTGACTAAATTGTTGGATTGCTCAAAAAACAAGCAGAAACATCTCCAAGATTTTGTTGAATCCAATTAGTTATATGCAACTTGTAATACATCTGATTCTTATTATATGCTTTTGTGTTTTCTCCAGTAAATCAGTTGAAACTAAGTGACTGTGACATTTGACCTACATAGTGAAGGTGCAGATTTAAATTTGCATGTTTTATTGTTCTTTCTCTTTTACATGTAAATGTTCCCCTTAGGACACTTCTAATAAGTTATTGTGCATTTTCATATGTATGATAGCATACAGCAGTGTAACATATCAACTCTTTTTTAGGGAGAACCATTAATTCAAGTTGATTTAAATCAACTCATGTTTCCAACACAACCAATTAATTTATCTGTAACAGAAAATATTGACTCACAAAACTCAAAGTTGCAGGAAGTAAAAAACTGAAGAAGTTTGATCAAGTTTTCAGTTCCATTTCTCTACAGTTGTTCACACTCTGCCCTTCCATGGGCTGGCTCCATCTTCTGCTCATCTTCCTTCTTTGTAGCAAAATGGCATCAGATTCTCATACTAAATCACCCAGAAGAAGTGAAAGCTTGTATCCTCTCAATCACTGAATAAAAGTTATCAGCTTCTCCCCTAAGGACCTACTCTATTTATGCTCCCACCTCTAAATTAATCCCAGTGGCCAAGAAAATAATATGTATTGGTTGGCTTTGCCCCACTTGAATTATATTTAAACTGGTTTTCTCTCTTGTGGTAGCAAGATAGGTGTAGTAACTCCAGCTCTTAAATCTATAGACCTTGAGAAGAGAGACTGTCTCTAATTCAGCAACTATTAAACAAAAAACATGAGCTTCACCCTATTGGTCACATGCCCACCTGTGTACCCACTCACTGCAGCATCAGTGAGATAGAGTTACTCTAGGTTCTGGTCTTTAAGGGTTGAACCAAGAAGCAAGTGCTGGGGAACCAACCCTACTCAAACCAAGTACAACACTACAATCAGCAAAGCCCTCCATGGCAATGACCATTTCACTGCAAAAGGATATCATCTGCTTCCTCTCCTATTCCATGTGAACCTCTCCCAAAAATGCCTGCTCCCCTGAAAGTCACAGCCTTCCCAGATGTACAGAAATATTTTTTCAATCAAAAATACATGACTTCCCTGGCTGCTGTGGCTCAGTGGATTGAGTGTCGGCCTGCAAGCCCAGTGTTGCTGGTTCGATTCCCAGTAAGGGCACATTACTAGGTTGCACGTCAGGTCCCCAGCTGGGGGCGCAAGTGAGAGGCAACCACACAGAGATATTTCTCTCCCTCTCTTTCTCCTTTCCCCTCTCTCTAAAAATAAAGTAAGTGAACAAACAAACAAATAAATAAATTATTTAAAAAAAAATACATGACTTTATTTAAGTTGAGTTGACTATAAAGAAACCTGTTTGAGAAACGTCAGTATAAACACACCCTACTTTTTTCTTAAATCTGATAAAAAATTTTTGCAACTCATAAAAAAAGACAGCCCAAAATCATTTCCAAGATACCCAATGCCTTTTAATTTTTAATTATTTTTTCAAATATTGACCTTCTACCTATGCACAACTCAATTATGGACTTTCTACTTATTTCTAAAATGCAGACTTTGCAAAGTATATTATAATGCCTTTAAAATACTTCATAATTAGGCAGTGTTCCAGCATTCATGTTTTTAAAATTAGGCTGTTGTGAATGCTCCAAGAAGCCCCAAAACAACTGTGAATTGCTTTCTCAAGCATTCTCGCAGGTGCACAGAAAAGAGCCCAGGCCAGCAGACAGGCAGGTACTAGATTGAGGGACCAAAATTCACTCTCCAACCAAAAAGGCATTCACGTGGGGCACCTGTTATCAGAAGGGGTCTGGATAACCCCTTTTCTGACCTACACAACCAGGGAAGGCAGTCCGCCATGTTTTTAGTTTCCCCTTTATCTTCTAGCAAATGAAAAGTCTTGCCAAAAGTCCCAGAGAAAGAAAAGTATTTTCTCTGTAGCCATGTGAAACATTTATGAAAAAAATTCAAGGCTTTTAGAAACTCTTTCTATTTATACTTATCTTCATGATTGTAAGAAATATCAAAACATTGGAAAAATAAGTGAAATTTTGAACTTACTGCATTTCTGTTTCTATTTCCAAAAAGGTTCCAACTTAATGAAAGTTAGACTTTGTAGGCCAACTTAAAGTTTCACAGAAAAAGTCTTTTCTAGAGACCTTCATTAGCTGACATTTTCCCTTAGAGGTCAAGCAATCACAATACACTATGTTATAATAATGTACAGGAAGGGTTTTTTGTTCTGTTTTTGCCTCTGAAAGCTAAATTTTTAAAACCAAGACAAGTGCATATTACAGGTGACCATGGAAGAGTATTATAGAGTGCCAGACTCAACCCATCAGCCATCCAGGGATGCCCTGTGCCGCTCACTCGCTCCCTGTTCAATGCCCGTTCTCTGTCCATTCAGTTTCACATCCGCAGTTCCCCACACACCCGTCAGAACCATTATGGCCTCTCCCTGTGTAATATCCCTTTTCATGTTTGTTTTGAAAACTAGAAATTGTGTTTTTTCCATGCTGCAGTTCCCACACAGCGTGTGTGTGGTATGATGAATAAATGGAAAGTTTTCAGCTAATCCCTCCTGCTGCACAGGTGGGTCAGAGGCAGAAACTGATTACTGGGGAACTGCAGCCCAAAAGGACATGTGTTTATGCACTTCAATGTTTCTGAAAATTGACGTTAGTCATTACTCTCATTTCCACTTTCGTTGGGGATGGCTAAATCACTCCTTCCTGAGGACTGTTGTGTTGCTAAGTAAACTTCCCCTAGTGTCATTGGTTTTTGTCTTAATTGGTTCTGAAAGGCTAATCTAGTTTCTGTTTGCGAGAAATTTCTGAAGTCTCTTTCAGTCTTATACAACTTTCCAAAAAGTGGAAAATAGAGGAGCAGAAAATGCTATAAGTCTCCAAACTGAAAGGAAATTGCAGCTGAGGATACCTCAGCCCTAGGGTTCAGAGAACACTGAGAGAGAGGCAGAAGAATCAAATACATGGACCTCAAAATGTTAGCTTTACTGCTTAGGAGGAAGAAAATGAAGGAAAAAGAGAAGGAAGCAAAGCTAGACGAGAGGATGTGGCTTTAAAGTTATGACTAAGAGTGTTCGTACCTCACCTTTGAATTTAATGGACTTGTCCATTTCTTTGGTCTCTGGAGCCATGCAAATGCAAACCTCCTGGCCAGCAGCAGACCAGATGTACTCTTTGCAGACTGATACACACACAGAAAGCAGACAGAGGCAAAGAAACAGAGAAAGAGAGGAAAAGGCCGCATCACGTTCTTTCTCCCAGGCTAACCCATCACGGAGCTCCTTTTTATCCCCTAAAGACAAATAAAAGCGGGTCAGCGAGCCACAGGGCCTTACCTCTACCCATGTCCCCCACATCATAGAAGCCTGAGGCTGTGCTAAAGGAGGTTCTCATTGCAACACCCACCAGGTCGCGGACATCACAGGAGGTTCTTCTTATCCTAAAGACCCAAACACAACCAAAGTGCCACCAAGACCGGCAGTGTACACACGCCGAGAAACTTCCAATAAAACGGAATCATGAAAAGAGAGAGAGATGGCAAGGAACAGTTTTGAAAAGACAAAGCCGCCAAAGAATTTAGAGAATTCCTTGATGTTCATTATAAAATAACGTAAACTGTCACCTAACCTTCCATTTCAGTCACTTCCCAACTGATATTTGACCTCAATATCTCAGATAAGAGGGTCATGCACTGACCCTGGAGAGTAGAAATGGCTCTGAAGATACTGGTGCTCTCTTGCTCTTTCTCTCTCTCTTTCTCTCTCTCTCTCTGACCATCACCCCACCCCCACCCCCCACACACACATACACTGAGAATGTAAAAATACAAATGTAGATGCTGGAAAAGTGGTAGAGTTGGGCGCCATCAGTAGGATGTGGGGAAACCACAGACCAAGTCAGGGACCACAGAGGCCCTTCCCTCGATGTGGGGAATTAGACGAGGCTGGCTTTTGAAAAGGCAGAGACTAAGAAAAGTGCACTCTGGTTTCAGTAGAAGAACAGATGAACCTTGATGGCAATTAACTCTCCTAGATTAAAATCCCATTTTCCTTTAGCAGGAACTCAGCAAGAAGGCCATATGGCCCCGATTTGGAAGACATGGGAAAAGTAAACCATTCTCACATCCCACTGGGAGCCCACCGCAAAGCGCAAGGAGATCAGTCCATATCTAAGAGCACGTCCTCATAAGTGCCTGTAAGGCTTAAAACCTTAGAGAGGTAAATAGTGAAATAATACTTTGGGGCTTTTGGTTTCTGGTTTAAAAAAGATGAAATAGTGAATATAGAAACATGAAACATTTGCCCAGACTGGATTTCTTAATTACTTTTATTTCCTTGGCCTTTAAGCCATTCAAAGGAATGATAACCTGGAAATAATTTTGGCATTAAAAAAATGTAGAATCACGGACTTTTCAGAACTCAAAAGCTCCATCCAGAGAAAGAAACTGAAGTCTGGAGAGAAGGTATAACTTTCCTCATTTCCTATAGATCATTAATTCAATGTCTTTTAGGATATCCAAGTCTATTCCCTTCAGGGGCAGTGCTCTTCCAGCCACCCACCTTCAGAGGAGCACCCACACTATCACCCATGAGGCCCTGAGCATGAAAGCTCAATTATGTCCAGAACACCCCTGGTTGAAACTACTCACTGACCATTGCCATATGCCCCAGGAGGAAATACTTGGGGAAAAAAAGTGGAATATTGACTTGGTTAACCGGGTTTTCTAATTCATTTTTCTTTTCCCGACAATGTTGTCTTGAGCTGTTGAGCTTTCTCTGATGTGGGGTACAAGGTAATGAGACCAATTTCGGAAAGTCACATATTAAAGGCAGCTTCCATACTTCGTTGGCTGGTCTTACATTTGCAGAAGGTCTAATGGAGTTGGAACAGGTGGACTTTATTGGAGTTTGCAGAAGAGCTACCACTGATGGGGCAGCATGCCAAGCCTCACAGTTTTATGCGCCATAAATAACACTAGTGTTTATGGAGTCCCTGCACAAATCAGGGATTACTTCATTCTGAAACACATAAAATTTCATGTGAATTCCATTTTTTGGTGTCATGAAACACATCATTCATAAAGGGTCCACTCTTTCATCCGACAGCCACAGTGGGATTTAACTAGCACTTCAACAATGGTGTGATGACGGACTCTGTATAACGATTCTGTTTCAGAGGAGCCATAAATCACAAGACGAGATGTTGGAAGAGCTGTCCAAACACTCAAGCCTGGGTCCAACGAGAATGCCTGTGTCTTATGTTTATTAAGTTAGATCTTTGCGGTTGACATGATAAAAATTGGGGGAGTATTGCAAGGTAAAAAATCGTCAGTTGTCTAATTGCAAATAAAGATAAAACTTTTTAAACTCCTAATGCACCCTCTTAGTTCCATGGACTTAGTGCTGAATTGAATACCTTCTGTGAGAAGAGTAAGACTATGCGAGGAAACATTCCTGAGAATCCTGATCACCCAAAGAGGGAGTCATCAATTAATGAAATAAATTACCTCACACTGTTATTTCTCAGGATGATGGTAAACAATCTTTAAGAAACAAAATATCTCCCAAATAAAATAACTTGACATATGTTGAATTAAACATTAAATGAGTTACTTAAATATAATACCAAATTTCACAGATAGATTTCTTAGAAGCATCTCTGTGTGCGCACATGTGTGTGTGTGTGTGTTGTGTGTTGTGAATTTCCAAGAAAAGTGTATGGTATGCAGCTCCCAAAATTATTGAGAAATTCAATCACATCATTTCCTTTTGTGTTTTTAAACTCTGCCCCATCCCCTGGGTGCAGCAGGTGCACTTTCTAATTCTTTGCATCCCAGCCCCCACGATGACTCTAGTGACCCACCCCACCTCATTCATTTCCTGCGCTCTCCCTCTCACCTTCTCTGCTTAGTCCCATGCAGCACACCATGTTCACTCCCGGTTCAGGCTTTTACATCCCCCATTCATGAGCTTTAAACTTTCTTCCCAAAGGTGTCACGTGACTCTGTCCCTCCTTTCATGTAAGGCTCTACAAAAATCATGCCCTCTCTTATTCTTTATTATTCCTCCTCTTCATACGCTGTTTTATTTTTCTTCACAGCACAGAACACTACCTGGCATATGTCACCTATCTGTACATTTCTGGGTTGTTTACATCCTCATACCCACCCCATGAGCACAGGGGCTCTGCCTTGCTTACCACTGTACTGTTAGTCCCTAATCCATTGCTTGTTACATGCCTGCGAATAAATAAGTACTTACTAAAACAATAAATCAAAGAACCTGCAAGAAAAAGAAAGAACAGAGAAAGGCCCAGTTTTTTACTATTTTATAAACAGTTCTATTAAAGGAGCTTCAGGCTAGAGTGTCCCCAACCCCACTTCACAGATAAGTATATGATTTTTAAATTAAATATGATACTAGCCTTTAGAAACAAAAAGATAATAGAAAAGAAACATATTAGTAACATAGCCTGTATCCTACCAGCTGGATGTGAAAGAGAGGAAGTCCTTTGGAAGTCATCCTGTGCCAACCCACTGGTTGGAATTGCCCTTATATATTTCAGCCTCGCCTGTTTTCTTTTCCTCTGGTTTTTAACAGCAGCTAGTGACAACCCAAGGGAGCAGTAAAGTCAGAGGACAAAGATGAGTGTCAAGAAAACTACTTCTTCCCCCTCAACTTTGCCACTAACTTGAGCAAATAAGTTGAACTCTTTAAACTCCTTTTTCAATGTTCATCTATTAATTAGGTCCATGGAATACAACTTGAAATAATTCATTAGTTTTATATCACTAGTGAATGTCACTAATGTTAATTACTTACTTATATAAGCTAGGCTCAAATGAGTTTAGGAGATGTTGGATTAAAGTGCTAACAGTTTATTATCACAACCTTCTGAGGGCCTTTAACATGTTAACATATATTATGATCCTTCAGCATAAGGAATACAGTCAGCAGAGCTCTCCAAATTTTTTTAATAAAAGAACTCTTTGAACATCTCCTAAAACATTCCTCTCTGGACCACCACTTTAGGAAATACGAGAAATGAACTCCAAAGCCACTGATGTTTTAACATTATCTGACCTTGACACCATCACACAAGGGACAATTCTGAAGCTACTGAAAAGAAAAGCCACCAAAATAGCTTTAAAAATATTACTCACTTAAAATTTAGTAGGAAGAAGTAAAAATTGGATTTGAATAGATACTTCACCAAATAATATGCACAAATAATCAATAAGCATATGAAAAAATGCTCAACATCACTAGTCATTAGGAAAATGAAAATTAAAACTGTAGTGAGATGCCACTATACACCCATTAGAATAGTTATAATCAAAAATACTAACAATATCAAGTGTTGGCAAAGATTCGGAGAAACTTAAACATTCAGGTTGCTGGTGTGATTGTAAAATCATATGACCATTTTGTAAAACAGGCAGGTTCTTAAAAAGTTAAGTAAACACCACATACCTAGCAATTCTACTATTCTGTATTGCTTAAGAAAATGAACATAGACATCGCCACAAAAACTTTCACTCAAATTTTCATAGCAGTTAATATAAGCTTCTAAATCTTTAAAACTATCCAAATACAGACCAACTAATGAATGGATAAAAAATGTGGTTTTTCCCATATGATTAAAAAAAAAAACTACTGATACATGCAACAGCATGGATGAACCTGAAAACACTATGCCAGGGACAAGAAACCAGACATAAAACACTACATGTATGATTGCACTTGTATGAAATTTCTAGAAAAGCAAAATTATAGAGACAGAAAATAGGTTAGTGGTTATCTGAGGTCAGAGATGGAAATGGGAACCAACCGGGAATGAATGAGGATACTCTATGGGGTGATAGAAATGTCCTCAAACTGATTGTGGTTCTGGGGCATCTATATAACTTAACGAAGAATCATTGAGTTGCATACTTACTACGTGTGAATTGCATAGCATGTAAATTATACCTCAAAAAAGCTGTTTTAAAACAGTTCAAGGACAGCTATATGTGAAAATAAAATCAAGTATGATGAAGGATGACAGTGAAAGACTCATATATTATTCTTGAATTAGATCATTTCTCCTGCAGGCTTGAGTGTATACACACTCACACACATCTTGGAATGATTTACTTGATTAAAACAAGATTTACTAGTGCTGGTGACACCAAGACAGAAATGCTGCTCAATGACAAATGTGCAAAACAATAAAGACACTTCCTGTAAACAAACAATATGTCTGTATCTACCTCTACATACAAAATATATGTGTATATAACATGAATATGTACATTCAGGGTTGGGCAAAAATAGGTTCACAGTTCTGAGTACACAAAACAAGGAGTTTGTTCTTGTATTATTATTTATTAATTACTGTATTATTTTCCATATGAACAACTGTAAATATACTTTTTCCCCACCTGTATAACATGTTATAAATGTAACAACAACATATTTATACCTATCTATATCCTTGTATTCTTGCATTTGTGTACACAAATATATAAGGTTCATGCAAAAAAAAGTCCGGTTTCGGGGTCTATCTTAAAAATGAAAACACCCATGATTATGAAAATATTTATTTGTTAGCATAACCTTCTTTGCTTTCTAGAACTTCATTCCATCTGTCAACTAGCTTACAAATGCCACGCTTGAACTTCCAGCCAAGATGGAGGTCTAGACAGACACACTGCATCTCCCTCCACAACTAAGAAAGAATACAACTACCTCAAAACTAGAGACAACCAGAAGTTCCAGAAAACCGAGCTGCATGAAAGTCCATCAAACAAAGATATAAAGAAGAAATACTCATCCAGACAGGTAGGAGGGATGCATCCAGGACGGAGAGGACATGGTGTGGTGGCGGCGGCAGCAGCGTCAGACGCAGGCCAGCAGACAGCACAGTTATACAAATTAAAGAGTCAGGAGGAACACCTGGGGAGTGCTCCCAGCACCAGACCAGACCACGCAGCTCAGGGTCCCAGCACCAGGGAAAATCAAGCCTCATTGCTTCTGACTGTGCAAACCAGTGGGGGTTGGGGCAGAGGAAAAAACTGCTGGTCTCTCAGCAGAGTCCGCTTGTTTAAAGAGCCCCCACAGTCCTAGAACGTCTGCAAACCCACCCACTCTGGGAACAATGGCCAGGGCAGCAGCTAGAGAGGTGCCAGTCTCATACAAAAGTGGGAGAAGTACCTGGAAAAGGGGTGAGTGCTGAGCAGGTGGCATTGTTTCCTCTTGGATCCCTCCCCCACATACAGCGCCACAATGTGGTGAAATGGGTCACTCTGTACTGACGAATACCTAAGGCTCCACCCCTTAAACATAACAGGAGCAACAGCTCTACCTAAGACACAGGCAAACAAACACAGGAACCTGTCAAGATGAGGAGACAGAGAAGTATGCCCCAAAAGGGGGAACAAATCAAAGTTCCAGTGGAAGAACTAAGTGACAAGGAGATAGCCAACCTAATGGACATAGAGTTCAAAACACTGGTGATAAAGATGCTCACGGGCTTGACAGATATGCTTAAGTAGAACAAATGCATAAGGGAAGAAGTGAAGTCTATGCTAAATGAAACAAAGAAAAATCCACACAAAACCAATGGTGAAGAGAAGTAAACAGAGGTTCAAATCAATGATTTGGAACATAAGAAAGAAATAAACAGTCAACCAGTAAATAATGAGGAAACAAGAATTGAAAAAAAAATGAGAGGCTTAGGAACAACTAGGACAACTTTAAATGTGCCAACATCTGAACCATAGGGCTGCCAGAAGGAGAAGAGGAAGAGCAAGAAATTGAAAACTTATATGAGAAAATAATGACAGAAAACTCTCCAAACTTGATGAAGCAAATAGACATAAAAGTCCAGGAAGCACAGAGAGTCCCAAACAAGCTATATCCAAAAAGGACCATACCAAGACACATCATGACTAAACTGCCAAAGGTTAAAGATAAAAAGAGAATCTTAAAAGCAGCAAGAGAAAAGCAGAGAGTTACCTACAAAGGGATTCCTATAAGACTATCATTTGATTTCTCAAAAGAAACTTTGCAGGCAAGAAAAGACTGGCGAGAAGTATTCAAGATGATGAATAGCAAGGACTTACAACCAAGATTACTCTATCCAGCAAAGCTATCATTTAAAATGGAAGGGCAGATAAAGTGCTTCCCAGACACGGTAAAGCTAAAGGAGTTCATCATCACCAAGCTATTATTATATGAAAAGTCAAAGGGATTTACTTAAGAAAAAGAAGATAAAAATTATGAACACTAAAATGACAACGAACTCACAACTATCAACAATTGAATCTAAAAAATAAAAACCGAATCCAACTAAAAAAAAATGCCATGCTTGTAAAATTCTTCAAGTTTTGAAGCAAAATATGAATCCAACTCATTTTTAACCCCTTCTCTTGATGTCAGCCTAAGACCATCCAAATGGTTCCGTAGTCCCCGAAACAAGTGATAATCAGAAGGAGCAAGGTCCGGAGAATATGGAGAATGAAGCAATATTTCCCAACCAAGCTCTTTCAAGAAATTGTTGGTGAGTCGAGCTGTGTGAGGATGAGCATTATGGTGATGGAAGATGACACCCTTTCTGTTGACTAAGGAGGGTCGCTTTTGGTTCAAAGCTGCTTTCAAACCACAAAGTTGTTCACAGTAAAGATTAGCAGTAATTGTTTGATTGTTGTCTAATAGTTCATAATGGACTATTCCTTCCATATCCCACCATACACTCAACATGATCTTCGTTGGATAAAGTCCTCCTCTTGGTTGTTGAACTCTTCTTCTTCCTCAACTGATCCTCGATTGGCTGCATTTAATGTTATGGTAAAGGATCCACTTCTCAGCCCCTGTAACAAGCCAACCTAAAAACGGTGCCTAAAGGTGTTGTGAAAGCCATGATTCACAACAAGCAACATACTGTTGCAGATTCTCTGGAGACAGTTCATGTGCGACCCATTTTCCAACTACTGAAACCTTTTCAATCCTTTTCAGATGGCGTAGCACGGCTGTATGGGCTACATTAAATTATTCTGCAAGTTCCCTAAAGGTAATGATGGGGTTTTCTGTGACAACAGCTTCCAACACTTCGGAGTCAAGTTTTTTTGGATGACCCTCTTTTGGCTTGTTTTTCAAACTGAAACCCCCACTTCTGAAATGGGAAAACCACCTCCTGCAACTTCTTTCAGTCCCTGCATTGTCCCCATAAGTGCTCTGAATAGACTTTGCTGCTGTACTTGCATTGGCACCTTTATGAAACTCATAGAGTAAAACATTTCTAATGTGGTCTTTAGATGGCACAAACATGGGTGCAAATATTGTGGACGATTATGAACAATACTTTGATAATCTGAAAAAATAAGGTATAAATTAGTTACTGTGACATCAAAAAATTATAAGAGGCACAAATTTAATAAATACTATCTAAAACTTTCTTTTAAAAAAGTTGGACATTACTTTTGCACCAACCTGAATTATGTGTGTATTATACATCTCTCTAGATAAAGCTAGAGCAAGCCAACAAAGGCTCATAGCTCAGTCTTACAGAAACCTGATTTGTTACATTCATGATTTGAGCCAGAGATTTTCTCTGAGGACATGACATTTAAGCTGAGATAGAAATGGTAAGAAAAATCCAGCTATACAAAAATCCAGGAGCAAAGCGTTCCACACCGAGGGAAGGGGGAGGACAAAGACCCTAAGGAGGAACAAGCTTAGGTGTTAGAGGACAGAAGGGAGGCCATGCCAGTGCAGGTGGAGCTTAAAGGGTCTGAGCACACTTAGTACATTAAAATCAAAGAGGTAAGGAGAAACTCGATCATGCTGGGTCTTGAAAGCATTGCTATGACTGTTGGCTATCGTCCAAATGCAGCAGGAAGCTAGTGGAGGAATGAGACATGATCTGGACTTGTGTTTTTAAAAAGCCACTCTAGCTCTTTGGAAAGTAAGAGTGACATCAGGGAGAAGAGTTGGGAGACCACTGTGGGAGTCCAGATGAGATATCATAGCGATGGCATGCATGTGTTCTTAGAATAGTATAATAGTTAAGATTGAGGACTAAGGCATCAAAAAAATGCAGGGTCACATCTCAATTCCACCACTTCCTCTCCAAATAACTTTGGAGAACTTACCAAACTTCTGTGAGCTCCAGTTTCCTCGTCTATTGAAAAAGGGCAATGTTGATACTTATTAATATTGATGACTCCATAACATAATTACTCTTGGAATATAGTAAATGCTTAAAAAAGTGATAGTGATTATGACACCTCAAAATCCACCTGTCACTTGCCTCGCCTGCCCCATACCCCCTTGATACACCTGAGTTCACTAGCAGGTGTGGTGGAGAGTTTCGTGCACAGTCAACTTCCTATGTGAAGCGCCAGCATCTCTCCTCGGCCTGAGGGAATCCTCTGAGATCACAGGAACACGCCCAGCTGACAACAGGAGTTCAGTGCCTAGCCAGAGGCAGCCATCCAACAAGGGGTGGCTGCTCCGTAAATTTACCAGCTCTTCCATCCTCTTGCAGCCCATTTCTGAAATGCTCCCCATGCACTTCCTCCAGTGAGATTGGGCCCCAGGTGTCCACATGGGTAACTCACTCATGAGCTTGCCTTTTAGTGGGTTTCCTCCTTCCCTATCACTTTCCCCATATGCTCACATCTGCTTTCTAGGATCACTTCTCAAATTGACAACTATGACCAAGTCCTTGTTTTAGAGTCTGCTTTAGGGAAAACCCAAACTAAGACAAATTGGCTCCATGTGCTTAGAAAACCTCACCAGACCTTCTTATCTATAGTAAGGATAACTGAGCAGACTTCCATGATTCTGAAATCACCCTATTTACTATTGTCCACATTTTCATCTAGATTTTTATAGTTTAGTGATTTAAAATGAATACTTACATATGGCTACACATTTTCCTTTGTATAAAGAATGGTTTCTGCATATTCACCCATTGGACATTATATGTCATTTGGTTTTTGTGATCACAGAACGTGTTATTATAAACTGGATATAAAAGTTTATAATGGCTATTGAAATAAGGCTATGTTAAGCTAATTCAGGTAATGTGAAATGTGACAGATTTTATGTTTCAAAGATGATCACAACAATGTCTCCCATTTTCCACACATGCTCATACGAGGAACTTGTCATTCCCCGATCAGTAAGCACACTCTGTTTTCCACCCTTGAGTCGGGGTGGGTCCTGTGACTGCTTTATCCAACAGATACGATGGGAATGCTATTGTCCCAGTTTTAGGTCAGGCATTAACCAGCCTGGCAGGGTCCTCTTCCTGTCTTCTGGGAGAAAACTGTTGGGGAACAAGGATGGCTTTTCTGAGATGTCCATGTAGGGAAAGAGTGGCATCAAAGTGAGTGAAGAAGCCATCTTGGACATGAAGTGTGTAGTCCCTGCTGCCCCTGGAGGTGACAGGCGAGCCCTCTGTGAATTCCTGACCCACAAAATTGTGAACAAAATAAACGGCTCTTTTAAGCCATTAAGTGTTGGGGTAGTTAATTACACAGCAATATAAAAAGAGATGAAGAATTATAAAGTAATGATTAAAACTTAAGGATTTGAAAATTCATAAAATGTCTTCTAGGATTAGACCAACTTCTGAAAAAAAAAGTTGTAGATATGGTTCCAGAAAACCTGATGAAGTTCCCCTTTGGGAAAGAAGAAACAATGAAAGCAGAATCCTATTTGAAGTCTCACTTTTTTCATTAGCTGCAGAGTAATGAGAAACAGCTACCCTGAATATCCAATTTCCCCCCAATCGTTTAATTCTTTTCTTAGGCTGGAAGTTTTAACAATTCAGCCTTTACTACAAGTTGAAAAAATACATAATGGTTTTTTAAACATTTATTTATTTCTGGGCAGCCGATTGAGGAGGTGAAGCTTTAATCACATGCTAGTCTTATAATCACCGCTGGTTTTCAACTAAAGTATTACAAATTGGGCTTTAGTTCAATTTAAACTGCGTGGGCCAAACCCTACCCTTGGTTATTATGGGCGACTCCCATTGAAATCATTACTTGTTGTACATGTGTAACCGAGGGGATAATTTGGCCAGATGTGCTGTGTCTCCGTGTGTCTTTACACTTGTGCAGGCACAGAGGCTGGGCTAGCCAGGGGAAGCATCTTGTGCTATTTGGAATAAGTTATCTTTTGCCAGACTGCGTTCGTGGCAACATGATGAAAAGAAAATGTAAATGTAAGGACCAGCCACGTTTCCTTTCATAGCTGTGGGCGCCTCGGTGGTTCCTGGCAACGCTGACTCTCTGAGCAGTTGCTGCTCCTGTCCGTAACCATAAGGGTCTTGCCTGTTCTTCTCCCCCTGCTCGCTCCTGCAAGATGCTGCCCCGTTGACAGGAATTGGAGGGACAGTGCCTCGATGCCAGGTCATGGTTCCAATTTGGGGCAACTGTCTTCCCTGGCAAAGCATTGATCATGAAATACAAATCTTAGACTCTAGCAGGGAAGACAGGAAGACAAATGAACAGTTGTGATATGGTCTCATGAATGCGATCACAGAGAATAGCACAGGCTTCCTGGTAGTACATGAGCTGACTTAGGTTAAGGAGGGAGCAGCATATACAGCACTCCCTCACTTATCGCGGGTATTACGTTCTAGACCCCCCCGCGAAGCAGGAACCTTACATTTATTCTACACTCTTAAACCTACGTAACTATAACAACATACGTATACAGTACCACAAAATCCTGCGATATGGTGAAAAATCTGCTCTAAATAATTAAATATAATATTTTTTTAATCCTGCATACAGTAGTCCCTCTCTATATTGCGGTTCACTTATCATGGCCTCACTGTACCACGGGATTTTGTGGTACCGTATACGTATGTTGTTAAAAGTTACGTAGGTTTAAGAGTGTAGAATATGTTTAAGAACATAAGTAGTGTTTATAAGAGTGTGGAAAAGGTTAATCAAATGTCTGCCTTAATTATCCACTTACATTTCTCAGTATACAACAAGACAAAGTATCAGTATTTGCGCAATCAAGATATTCCATAGCATTACAGGGTAGCCTCAACAAAACTTTCAAATATCACACAATCCATCTCCTATAGGCTGAATTGTGACCCCAAATATTCCTGTGTTGAAGGCCTAACACCCACTACCTCAGAATGTGACTGTATTTGGAGACAGTCTTTAAAGAATACTTAGGGTGGGCTCTAATGCAATATGACTGATGCATGTATAAGAAGAAAAGATGAGGACAGAGGCACACAAGTAAGCCCACATGAAGACACAGTAAGAAAATGGTCATGTATAAGACAAGAAGAGAGGGTTCAGAAGAAATAACCCTGCCAACACCTTCACCTTGTACATCTAGCCTCCAGAACTACGGGAAAATAAAAACCTGTAGTTCAAGTCCCACAGTCTGTGGTGGCTTGTTATGGCAACCCTGGCAGTCTAATACACTATCCATTTGCTTTTAATCAAAACAATGATCTGACAGCTCAGCTGCTTTAGAGAGTTTTAGAGATAGAAATACCATACTATTCCATAGTACATACTTCTTAAAGACTGGCCCATGTCTGTGTTCACACAGATGATTTTTATAGTGGCCAAGTTAATCTGAGCATAGAAAACCCATTAGGCTTTCCTTCCTCACTGTTCTTGTTTTCAGCTTAGAAAGTATAGTCTGGTGTGGTCTCTAAATAATTAAAAACTGAGTTTCCCTCTTCTAATTATGTTCCCTGAAGACTCAAATTCAAATAAACTCTAGGTATGTTTTTATCCATTAAAAGTTTAGTCCTATCTCTTAGTTTGGCTTTTCAATCTGACACCTACAAGATAGCATCTAGGTTCAACATTGAGCACATACATCTCTCTTATTCAAGACAAGCACATCACTTTCTTGCTGATCTTCATCTTCTCATTCTATTGACTGCGTATCAAAGAGCTGAGAAGAATGCCTTTCTTCCATTCCTTGGGAGGAAAGAAATTAATTTTCCCATCATGTAAATAGACTCAGGTTTATGGCTTTATGACTTCTGAGTCACAGATTAGAAAACAGACTAAGGATGTTATAATCAGTTATGATTATAGTTGTTGTTTAGATGTTTAGGAAATGGCATTTAATTTTATCATTTATCTACTTTAAGCAAGGAAAATCAGAAATTATATTTGTAATAATATGATATTTACCCAGCAGAGTTTATTAGAATGGCAGTCAACAAATTTTGTGCAATAATTGCAATTAAATTACTGCCAATTGCAATCAAGGGCAAGAAACATTTTCTCAGATTTCATAACCTGGTGGCAGGTGTCTTCAACTCTGGACTATTCCATGGATTTTAAAGATGCATTAGATTAAATCATCAGTTACAGCTAGAAGTTTATTTTATGTTTCTTTGTTGAATTAAAGCCATCAGCATACCCTAGTATGAGGCCCTTTGTTCTCCTGCTTACTTTATGGGACATGGTGTTTGTTATTAGCATGTTGTATTTTAAAATACTTTGTTCGGCTTTAAGCATGTTACAAAGGGAAAAAGAAGCCTATAATCCATTAAGGAATCCATTTCTAAAAAACACCACCATGGCATCAAAGAAATTTGCTACATTTGTTTGGATAAGTTCTAACTACAACGCAGTGATCTTTCCTGACAAGAAGTCAGAAAAGGTTGATAGTTATAAACATCGATAGTTATTAAACAAAAGCAGACAGGAAAAGGTCTCCGGCGTCCTAAGGGAGTAATTTTCTCTTTGTGCGTTTTTGTTTATTACTGACCATAGAATAAGTGATTCAATCCTTCTCCAAACTGCCGCAAAGTCAATACATACTTATTCCCAGGAAGATAAATCTGTACCTTGTTTAGCTCTAGGTATAATGTATCTGTTGAGAATTAAAGATCTGTTGACACTCTTTGGGGGTAAACAAAGAAAGAGGGTTTACTGTGACTTGTAGCCTCATATTTCCTTTTGCCAATTGCCAACCAGGTCATTCTTTCATGGCCTTGACTGGCTAGGATTGAAAGCTTCCTATAAATACGCCTTTCCTAAATTAACAGCCCTTACTCTCGTTTTTTCCAGCATTTTTCCTTAATGTGCATCAATCAAGGCTCTCCTTGTCACTGACTGCTTTCTGGTGAAAGCCATTGCCATCTGGCCTCCCTTCACCTTGTAAAGGGTGGTTTAAAAGTCCATAAAGTACTGAAATCTTCGGGAAAAAAAAAGAGAGATTACTGTTAGAGTTTTTCCTACTGTCTTGTACAGCAGCTGCCACGGTTGAGGAAATTTATGACTGAGAGAGCTTCTACTGTGTTGAAAGGAATCCATAAATGAGTCTTAACTTTACATGATGCCAGACACTAGCATTAATCAAAATTTGATAGTCTGTTATCAACATAGCAAGTGTATCACCAAGATGACAAACAAGTTAAAAATAAGCCATGATCTCTATGACCTTGGGTAATCACTTTTCTGCCATAAACCTCTATTTCTTAGCCTCTCTAAAGTTCAACTCAAGCATAGGAAGCAAAGATTCTATGACTTGTAGAGGAATTTTAAATTTCTATATATAAACATCAATGTTGGTATTTGAATTCTGGAATCTCTCTTCTCTTTACTTGGTAAGAAGAAGGTGTTAGGGGGTCTGATCAAAATTTGTCACTGCCTGGGACAAAGAAACAACCAGATGTGGAGTAGGGTCTGCCTTACCAGAATGCTTAAACTGAGACTTTATAACCAAAGGCACCCCTTAGAATGGTTTAATGCACATGCCATATGCATGAGCATGTAACCAAAATGTACCAAGCATCCGAATTAAGCATATACAATTCATTACAAATTTCTTACACAACCATATCTACAAATAAACTATGCATATGTGAGTTTCATTCAGATTACTCATATTCCTCCCCAGCTCACAATTAGAAACAGAGTTGATATGGGCCTTTGTTCATCTCTTTTCTGTGCCCACAGGAGTCGAGCTCAGATGAATGTCAGGCTCAGTGACTGAGTGCTTCTTCCTGCTTAAGACACAAGCAATATGTTTCCTTCATCAAGTCAGTTAACAAACATATGTTTCAAAAAAACCATAACCAGCAATAAAGTGGATCTGACCTGTCATTTATAAAAACGTGTATCATGGAAGACACTCATAGCACTTACATTCGGGAAACACAAGTAATTCTCAGAGATATGAATTGCCAAATAATTTAGAACAGCTTGAACCAATGCTCTGCATTTTGCAACACCCTTTCTAGACTCTGGCTTTCCTTTCAACACTCCCTGCCTTCCTCAGCTCTCACCCACAGTGGTAAAGGCTATGGGAGTGCCTCAGAGATATTACAGGTTTGGTTCCGGGCCACCACAATAAAACGACTATCTCAATAAAAGTGAGTTGTAATCTTGCCACTGGTGAAGGGTCTTGCCTTCAATTTGAAAACAAAGAGGTGTGCCTATATTTAGTTTCTTCTCTTTGATGGGAAGAGTTACCCAAAAAAAGAATCACCCCCACACCAGGAAATAAATTCTCCATCACTAATACTTCTTCATAACAGTTCCTTCCAATGAGTTCTTTAAAGCCTGAACATTGAGAATCAGTGTGGCAAATGTTGCCAAGTACCCTACCCAAATGTGACACAGCCCAACTAGGTTGTCACCTGCAGCTTCATAGACCCTCTGGACAGTTTCTTACCTCAAGCACCTGTGCCCACATGTCAGCATTTTATCTGACCAATGGAGAGACCACGGGGCAGGCGGAAATGTCAGGGGTTAATACCTAGTTCAGTACAAACCTCAAATCTCAAGGACTATGAGATAAATACTCCAACCTTCATACCTCATACCTCATTATTGGATAAGATCCTCCTAGGGACTGGATCTGTTCCCCATAGTAGTAACCACAATAATTAACATACTCTCACTCTCTCCTTCTCCCTCTCCCTCTCCCTCTCTCTCTCTCTCTCTCTCTCTCTCTCTCTCTCTCTCTCTCTCTCTCTCTCTCCACCCTTAGATCATCTCATCTTTTTCTGAGATCTGCTGTTGGATAACTCAAGATAAGCAAATAATAAAAGCAAAACTATAATCGATTATGGAATTATCAGAATTCAAGCCAAGGGGAGGGAAGAAGAAGGAGTCTGGTCCAGTTATCCAGCTGCCAAGTTAGGACAGGTGAAACTGGCATTGGCTATAAGTATTCAAATATGAAGCTGGTCAGAAACACAGAATACCAATAACTGAAAGACATGGACCTTCCTACTTCTTCATCTGGCAATCGAGGATCAAGACTGAGGGCTAGGAAGTGACTACAGGAAAAGTTTTGTCAACCAACGTTAAGTGTCAGTCCTGGGCAGAGGATCAAAGCAGGATAAACCTGGAGCCAGGAGCCAATTTATGCAGATGAGGTCTAGACAGGCTTAAAGTCTACATATTATTAACTAATGACACTTCTACAGAGTTACAGTAAAGTCTTAGTCAAAAGTGGGGTCACAAAATTGTATTTTTCTCAGAAAATCAAGTTGCACCAGGGCAATTGTGTCTTATTCTACTTTTTTTTAAAAGATTTTATTTATTTTTAGAAAGAGGGGAAGTGAGGGAGAAAGAGAGGGAGAGAGACATTAATGTGTGGTTGCCGCTCACATGCCCCCAACCGAGGACCTGGCCTTCATTCCAGGCATGTGTCCTGACTGGGAATCGAACCAGCGACCCTTTGGTTCGCAGGCTGGCACTCAATCCACTGAGCCACACCAGCCAGGGCTGATTCTACTCTTTCAAGGATATAAGGCCAAACTTCATGGTCATCTCTCTACCCAATGGGGCATGGTAACTTCTGGGATTAAGGATTAGATCTAGAATCTAGATCTCCTGATTTCCTGAGTAAGGCATGTTGTTAACTTACCAGTAAACATTTGAGTACTTTACAATGAAAACACACGTATCTGTCACACCTTAGGTACGTAGGCACATATTTGATGATTGAATGAAATGAAATGAACAAAAAACAAGACCCCTAGTGTTCTGTCTTAAATCTTCTCATTCACATTTTTCTAAAAAAAAAATCTAGCTTGTACTGCTAAATTTTTTCTTATGTTTCTGTTATTGCTGAGTTTCAAAAATAATAAAATAAAGATCCTAATTCCACAAGGATGAAATCAACACATCAACCCTGCCGATTACATCTTGGGTTTATTCCATCTTCCCAAGACTTGCATTTTTTTCTATTGAGTTTGATGTGCCAGGTTCCAAAATTGGGAATTACATCAAGACAAATATTTTTTAAATAAAGTAACTATTGTTGGTTTCAAGTATGATTGTCTCAAATATAAACAACTACACAAATTTGAAACATGTTGGATGAAATAGTAGAAGGAAAACAGGGAAAAAAGAAAAGTAAAAATAGAAGCCATATACATAAGGACATGGCGTAGGAAGCAGAGGGCTTATTATGAAATTATATGAAGGCAGCGAAAAAGATACCATTTGGAACACAGAATTGTGCAATTCTAGTCAATATAAGAGGCAATCAAAATGTTTCAGGGGGGGCTGAAATGTTTGGAACATGAGGACAAGTGTTGGCCTATTCAATACCTTAGAGAAAAGAAAACTATGGGAAAATCTTTCCAAGGTTATATGTATGAGCCAAATTCTTCACACACATACTTATATAGGGGACCTAATTCTGCACTTGAATATTTGCGGCCACTCTGCATTCTGTATACTTAGTGTTCGTGTGAAACAGGAGTGAAGCATATGGCCAACTTCAGCTTGCATGGCCATGCAGCTTCTGTTAACATTAAACTGCTCTTTAGTATGCAATGGAACATTTTTAAAGGAAAACAACATTAATGACTTTAAGCCATTTGTAAGCCATTATAAAAGTTGGAATTCAAAATAAGATTGAACAACATAAAGCAAATATGGGCATGATCCACCACCCCCATCCATCAAGTTCCTGTCTCAGAGCAGATGATGCAACCAAATCTAAGAAAGTATAAACTCATTAGCAGCCTGTAATAGGTTTCTGAGAGGCAAACCAGAGGGAGACCTAATAACCCATCACTTTATCTCATCAGTGTCTTCCAGGTGCACAGAGAAAGAGGAGCTTCCTGGGTGGGCTCCCTGCACCTGCCTGTACCTCCATTAGAAAAACATCACCCTCTTATGCTGTGAATTATGTTTCCTTCCTCATGTTAACCAGGCCACTATCTTAAAACTACAGAACAGAGAAACAAGCTCTCATTTTATAATTCAAAAGGTTTTGAAAAGAAAGCAAATTACTTCTGTGAAAAGAATGGGGACAGTCACTGTGTTTTCAATATGACAGCTTCTTAAATGGACAGGTGTGGTGTTTCAGGTTACTACACACCCATGGTCTCCTTCCTCTTCTTCGTATATTTGTTGTACTTGGCATTAATACATAAAAACACACTTATCTGCTTGTAGGAGTTCCTTGGATCTTCCAGGTCTCTTCTTTATTGGCAATATATATATATATATATATATATATATATATATATATATATATATGAACCCTGGCTGGTTTGGCTCAGTGGATTGAGCGTCAGCCTGCGAGCTAAGTGTCGCTGGTTCGATCTTCCAGTCAGGGCACATCAGAGAAGGAAAACTCTGACTCCAAAAAACCTCCGCTGCCTTGCGGCATACCTCTTCAGGGGAAAGGCTAAGGGAGTAAACCCCGACAGAAAATCCGGAGCCGGAGTCCCTAAGGCGGTTTGACGTTGTAGTCAACACCGGCAACTCCTGCGGCGCACCTGAAGCCAAGCTGTATTGACTCCGTCTTTCCCTTGGATCCTTCAGCTGTGAAGAGAGGGGGGGTCTGCTGCATGGGCAACAGCAGACCCTCCATATCACCCTGCCCAGGCTCTGTAGCTTCAGCTTCACTGGAGAGGACACTCCAGCGTCATTGCAAGATGTCGATTCAACACAGGAGGAGACAGATACCGTGTCACTCCGAGTCGGACTGCACAGCCATTCTCGGCGGTGCAGATAGACTTTTAAGAAGCTACACCATCGTCTCTCGAGACGGACGGCTGCCGACGACGATATATGACAGCTATGGAGAATGCAGCAAGTGTTGAGTGGAAAAACTTAGAGGGCAGAAGCAATTAGCTTTAGCCCAAGTTCATTTGGGTGGTACGGGACATAATGATAAAAGACAAGATGTTGAGAGTGAAAGAGAACTAGAGGGATGCTAGACTTCAATGAAAAAATGAAAACTAGAGAGACAACTGAAATATATTAAGGACCAAGGCTCTTTACCTGTCTTCTTTTAAAAAATAAGAACACGATTCTATTCCACAGAAATATAGCTCACACACAGTGTACCAGGGGAATCATTTCATTTGGCTGAACCAAGTGGTCTGACTATAAATGGACAGAGTATGAAACCAGAACAAAAGTTTAGGTCAAGGTGCCTACTAAAGAGCAGACAAGAAAAAGACAATTGTCCATTGGAGAAGAATAAAACAAAACACTTGAACTTCAGAAGCTACAGAAAGCTAGCATGCATACTAAGAACATGGTCAACAAAGGCCATAGCCAGAGTGGGGGGAATTACTGAAGGAGAGCTGTGCTGCTACACAAGCCACAGAAAAGCTAGATTATTTACTCAAGAGAAGGAGCTCAAGAGGGTCCACAGAAAAGGCAGTGGGAACAAAGAAACACAGTCACCGAACATGCCAAGAGAAATAAGCGGTAGCAACAACATTTTAAAACCTTAATTTATGAGGAAGAGAAAAAATGTATCCGTCTCGGCCAAGAAAAATAATAGCTCTGCATACCTCCAGCTATTGCATTTTTGCATTCCTAAATACATGTCTGTGGTCTGTGATTCCCAAGTCCTTTTGTAAGCATGAAAACTGACCCCCCGAAACTTTTCACTGAGCCAGCGTTCACCTCCCCAAATGGGAAGGAGGTATTTCCTATCCTGACTCAGCTGGTGCACTCGGTAACATAACAGACTCATGGCTCACTGGGAGGACCTCAAAGCTCTCTGAGAACTCAGGCAATTTTCCCCTTATTGGAAATAGGCACATCCTCTAGATTCTTAGGATGGGAAGGGAGCTAGGAAAGGAGTGATCTGTTTGTTCCTTGACCTTCATCATACCAGAAGAACCTAAAAATAAAATAAGAGCTCCAAAGGGTATACTTCGACTTTGTCTGAAGACTTTCATTTCATTTGCTAACAATAAAAAATAGACTCAACAATTTTGATTAAATGTTAACAAATGTGAATGCTGGGTGGTGAGACCATAGATGTTTCTGTAAATTATTATACCTTTTATTTTTCTAAATACTTAAGATTTTTAAAGAAAAACTAGTAAAAAATAAAGTCAAATTAATGGGAGATTGTATAGTGCAAAATTTAACAAAGAACGTCTGTTGTCGATACCAGCAAGATTCACAAAATTTAGGGGGGAAATGCACAGAATTACAGAATTGCCTGTTCTATAACACCAATGAATTTCTGCCCCAGCTATAAGTCACCAGCATGTGGGGGCAGTTTTAATAAAAATACTGCTCCTGTTCAGGGCTCATTCTGGGCCAAGTAAAAGTGAGAATCAATGAGTGTAGGGCTCAGACAGCTGTATTTTTTAAATGCTTCTCTGATGATTCAAATACATAGCCAGCATTGAGAGCAACTCATATTTCTTGGGACATTATCCTCTGCTCACCTGGCATGAAACCAGAAAGAGTGTGACAACAGAGAGCATTAGTAAACCAGAGGTCCAGGGTCTAGACTCAAGATTATTACAGAATAAACTTAACTAATTCATGAAATTTTTTTGGAATCCACTTCCCTTTTCTGGAACATGAAAGCAGTAGTCTTTTTCTTATTCTAAGTTTCTATTAATGAAGTTTAAAGAATAAAACAATTTTGCATTGATGTGTTAATTGGAAATGTTTTCTGTAACAGTATTTTCAAGAGAATAATGGAGTATACACTCCTTGTTTGTATTTGCATGCCTTAATTTATCAACAACTATATACGGCTAATTCTGGAGGATCTTTTTAGGCCACCATTGGAAAAGGGAACTTCAACTTTTCCTTATCATGAGTCAGTGGGACGCCTGGGCCATAAATAAAGGTGCCTAACTGTGCTCAGCAGAATTGCATGCCTTCTGTTAAATAAAGATGGATCTTACCTGGTCAAATTACAACAGTAAAGAGGTACCAATAGAGAAGGGATAATTTCATAAAGTAGCTATTTTCACAGTAAACGGCATTAGAGAAACATTGAGGCCATCGGGTTTAGCATTCAACAAAGCATCCCCTTTACCTCCTTCACTTCCCCAACTCCCACCCTCACCCCCCAAATCTTTTACCTCCATGCAAATGACCAGCTTCCCCGTGCGCGCCCTGTGCCTACTTTAGAATCATGTGCATAAAGTTCCTCTGTGGTGAATTGGTCAATTCCATCGGATAAAAAGGAAAATGCTTACATTTACCAATTTTTAAAAGACTTTAGATGTAGCAACAGGAAGTCTTTTTTTGCAGGCTACTAACCCAAAGGGAAAAAAATTACCTGAAGGTCACATATAAGTCAACATGTTGGTGTCTTGTGACATGAGCAGGAAGCAATGGATGAGCAAAAAGGTGGTAAGAGGAGCAAGTGGCCCTGGGAGCTAGAACTAGACATGGAGGTAGGGAGAGGAGCTGTAACCAGCCCAACAATATGGGTTCTAAGGGTGATAACAGATAACCAGTCTACTAACAAACCCATCTGGGGTCACAATCCTCCATTCAATTCCAGCAAAAAACAAAGTAAGAAAGTTGTCCTCCAAGGCATAGAGAGCCGGGCAGAGAGAGTATCACAAACGGGAACTGGGCATTAGGGACTGTGACAGGAACTTGGATACATGACCCAGGCTACATGGTTGGCGGCGGCGGCGGCGGCAGCCGTCCGTCTCGAGAGACGATGGTGTAGCTTCTTAAGAGTCTATCTGCACCGCCGAGAATGGTTGTGCAGTCCGACTCGGGAGTGACACGGTATCTGTCTCCTCCCGTGTTGAATCGACATCTTGCGATGACGCTGGAGTGTCCTCTCCAGTGAAGCTGAAGCTACAGAGCCTGGGCAGGGTGATATGGAGGGTCTGCTGTTGCCCATGCAGCAGACCCCCCCTCTCTTCGCAGCTGAAGGGTCCAAGGGAAAGACGGAGTCAATACAGCTTGGCTTCAGGTGCGCCGCAGGAGTTGCCGGTGTTGACTACAACGTCAAACCGCCTTAGGGACTCCGGCTCCGGATTTTCTGTCGGGGTTTACTCCCTTAGCCTTTCCCCTGAAGAGGTATGCCGCAAGGCAGCGGAGGTTTTTTGGAGTCAGAGTTTTCCTTCTCTGATGTGCCCTGACTGGAAGATCGTAGGACTCAAGAATAAGGCAGAGAGCAGTGCAGCGACAGGCCCAGCACTGCAGACATGGAGCAGAGCTAGCAGGAAGGAAGACTGGCTACTGATTTCCCTGGGTGTCAACTGGGGGGCCACTAAGTTGTCCTTTAAGATGAGGAGACTGGGACTTAGCGGTCAGTTGGGGTTAAGAGGTCTCTCCTAGAGAGATGGGAAGATAGAAGGACAAACAACCAGGGTATTACAGAAAAGCAACTTCAAATTAACTCTAGTAAGTTTTCCTATTTTTAGAAAAAATGAGAAGAAAACTTAAAATCAAGTCAACATCTAGAAAAAGTATCTATAATTCCCTCCATACCAATACCATTAATAAATGTTGAAAGAAAGCTGGAGATAGAGAACATGAAGAAGCCAAAGGTTGAAAGGAGAAAAATATAAGGAAAAATCACAGAAAGAGACAAAACCAGAAAAAAAGAAGACAGAGTAAGCAAGAGGGGAGCCAGCTATTCCCTCCCAAACAACTTCTTGTCTTTGAAACACCACTCTGCCCCTTCAAGACAGGCTCCTCTGGCTTGCCTTTGTTTTAATGCCTTTGTTTCTACCTTCCCCATTGGATGGACAAAACCAGACCTCTCGGGCTCTAGCTTCTGAAATTTCCCTTCTTGTCCCCCTTCCCCACCACAGTGCCCCTCACGAACACTGGCCTATATACCTCTAAAACCAGTTCTGATGCTTTCAAGCCACCTGTCCTTCTGTTTTACCCCTCCCTCCCTCTCTCTCTCCCTCCCTCCCTCCAGCCAGTTATAACTTCCTCATCTATTTGGCTGTTGAAGGACCTTACAAGTTCCCTAGGTTACAGTGCTCCTGGAAGTTCTGGCTCTTCGTTGCAGTGCTGAAAATGGTCCTCTCTCCATCACAACCACCTTGGAAAATGTCTCCATTACAGAAAACGAACCGAACTCTTTGGGAAAACAATTGTAGGACTGCCTGCAATACAAACTACACGTAAAAGGGACAGGTCCTCTGACCTACCATTTAGAAGCAACCTCCTACAGGTTATTTTCCATTCACGTTGTTTAATTACATAAGAGAAGCTTTGCAATAAATTACTGTCTTTTGCTTTGGTGAAAGGTTCACAACAGTTCTGACTTAAGAGCAATTCTCATGGTCTTCAAGAGTAAGATACATTATAAAAACCCTGCTTAAGCTCCCAGAAAAAAGGTGAACATGAGACACAGCAAGGACTTTCAGGTCACAGAGAGCTTCAGCCTCTCCTCATCCATCAGTATCTGGACGTAGACATGGAACTGATGGGGGTGGAGTGGGTAGTTTTTCCATGACCCTTGGTCTGTAAAATAGCTTACAAAGTCCTTGACTTTGTTTCAACCTCTTAGCACTCCCATTACTTCTTTCATCAAGCCCGGAATCAACAATAGTAAGGTCATAAAGATTATAAAATCTCAATATATATGATTTATTCACATTTTAATGTTATTTAATGAGTGTGAATAGTTATGGGTGGGTATATGTGTTGCAAGGAGGTCATTAGAACACATTTAACATTTTATATTAGTTCTTATGGGGGGAAAAATCCAACCATGTAAGGCTACTCACTATAAACTATTTTCCTGGGATGTAAACTTGAGGTTTGACAAAACCCCCTTTACCCTGAATAATGGTGCCGTTCCCCTTTCATTCCTCTCTGCGAGCAAATCATCTCTCTTCAAGGGAACACTGAAACTCGCCCAAGTTTAGATGGTGTCTTTGCTGACCTCTCCTTTGCAGGGGTTAAGCATGCTGACCTTTAAGCTCAAGTCCTTTTTCACCAGAACAAAGGAGGTTTCTCTTATAGAAGAGGGAAAGCATCCCTTCCTTACTAAATGTAATCAAAATTCCTCCCCCAAAAAGATGTGTGTTTTCATTCTGCACCTCCATGGTGGTTTACCTCTAGAAGTTTAGCATTTGAAAATAAAATAAAATTGGCATTAGTTAGAGAAGTCCACAGATCTCTCATCTTAGAAAAAGTTGAAAAAGACCAAATATTTACTATGCCTGACAGTGTTGTGGAAACAGGCTTTCTTGTCAATTATTGGTGGACATATAAAACAGTGTAACATTTTTGGAGGACAATTTGACAATATCTATCAAAATTTTAAACATATATGCATTTGACCCAACAAATCTGATGGATATATTAATCTCCTTAGTAAACAGATGTAGGTACAATGAAAAACCAGAAACAATATTGTTTTACACCAAGAAGTTATGATATCTCCATGCAGTAGAATACTGAGCAGCTATTAGAGAATGAATTGGATTTATCTGTTGTTTTAGAAGGAATCTCTTTAGATCAAGCCACAAGAAATATATGTGCTATACTATCATTTGTGTAAACAAAGAAAAGAACAAGTATAGACAGAAATGTAAGTATATGCATAAATATAGTTGTATATGTTCACTTGCATTTGTATGAGCCTTTTCCGGAAGGACAGACTAGAAAGAGTTAAGAGGGTTACAGGGCTCCTTCCATCTAAGCTACTGCTTTTCTTTTGCCTTTGACAAGCTCCAAGTAAAAGGAGCCTTTCCTTGGCTTTTCTAGGTAAATTCGTCATTTCATGAGCCCAGAGATGAGAGAAGAATAACTAGAAAACCCATACATGCTTTCATCACTTCTGCTCTCTGCCTAGACGGGAACCATTAGAGTTTACACGAGTTGTCTTTCTGTGCTTTTTAAGGTTCATTTCCATTGTAATCGACTCCTTATAGGCCATGAAGACCCCATACATCAGTGTCCCTCACTAAGTCTCAGATACTCCAGCAGCTACTGTCATAGTGGGATGACAAGTCTCTTCCAGTGACTTAGAGCTTGACACTGCAGAAGAAGCAGTGAGTGACACTCCCCACCATCAGAGGCACCACCCTGCGGGCCTGCACAGAGGCACAGGGCCATGCGGAGGGCCTGTCACTAGATGCAATTACTCTGTAACATAAATCATTGTGAAATCCCATCCTCTGGCATAGAAGCTAAAAGTAGACAGACCGAAGATGCTCCATTTCCTATACATTTCAAAGCTTCTTCTACATATATAAATTATTTTCTTTGTCCTAACTGGTTACTCTTTTCATTCATTTGTTTCCTCTCCATCCCATTTTCCTCACCCCACAATCCCTTTCTAATGTTTTTGTTTTGTTTTGTTTTGTTTTGCTTACATGAGTGAATGAGGATTCATAGGTATGTAGATGTAACTAATAAATTTCAAAATACAGTACTTTATGTGGTTGCTATACCCATTTTATTGGGGAAAGGGTAGGTTTATGTTGTATTACATCTTGATTTTCAACCTAGACTTAGTTAATTTTTCATTCAGTAGTGTGGGAAAATAATAAGTACCATTACATGTGTTTTAATTTATGCCCTACAAAAACACCAATAGATAAAAAATTTGCTAGACTGGAATGGTGATGACTGAATCAAAAACTTTTTTAAAGATTGTTTTCCAAAGAGTTTACAGAGAAACATTCCTAAGAGGACTGAGAATTTTGCACAGCATTGATTTCACTGCACAAGTCTATTTTGGGTGCACATTGTCAACAAATCTCAGTGGCTAGTTTATTTCAAATGCACAGCTAGCATACTTCACATACTAACAAACGATGCCAAGAGAAATCCTAACCCTGCCCGTGGCCTCAAGTCTTGGTCTGCAGGAGGCCATGGAGAAGTCAAACGAGAATGCAGATACAGCATGGTAGGGTTGAATACATGATTCTGGAAGTCTGGAGTCCTGGTGCTAATCTCAGCCGTGCTTTTACCTGTCTGTGAGATGTCAGACAAGCCACTTAAACATCCCAGCCTCGTCTGGACAATAAAGAAAATGGCCTTGATGAACTTTGAGGTCCCTCCTGGCCTTCCAGACTTGGGAAGGTGGGCAGGGATGTTTGTACTAAAATCCCATCATCCAATAAAACCTTTTCTTTTTTTTCCCAAAATACCTGAATGACTATTTCCACAGTTTCTGGGTTTTCTTAACAAAAGGAAGGGACCTATGTGATTGGTATCTTGCCTCTGTCTAGAAATGTAAGAAATTGTGCTATCTATATTTATATCTCTATCTCTATATTTCTCTATCCAAAATCCATCCATCCATTCATCCATCTACCAGATCTCTCTCTCTCTCTCTCTCTCTCTCTCTCTCTCTCTCTCTCTCTCTCTCTCTCTCTTTCTCTCTCTCTCTCTCTGATTATATGTATTTGATAGCTTTAGTCCAAGGACTATTAGGAGAGGCCAGAGGCAGGTTAGATTTCACGCCAGGGTAGGGGAAGCCTTGGCTCACTGGCCTTCACATTGTAGAGTGTCATTTCTGACCTCTCAACTCTTCATGGATACCCACCTATGCCTGAAGCCAATGAAAGTCCCTCCCATGCCTCCTGTATGTGTTTGCTGCTTGTGACACATGCTGTATTTACCTGATTTATTTCCCAATCAGAATCACACCTGAATATCTTTTACCTTGTCTCAGGAGCAAAGTGGTGCATACAACACTCATGTGCAAAATGTTTTTGTATCATAGCTTGTCATACCCAAAATCTTGAACATTATGATGCAAAAAAAAATTTATTTTCTCGAAAATGCCATCTTTCTCCATTTGTTATTCACCTTATGTTCTCAATGTTATAGCTGAATTCAGACCAGAACTGAAGTTGGGGAGTGGTGAATGCCTTCAATTCTTTCAATCAAAACATACACATCTTCTTTTCATGGGAAAGAGCAGGTGCTTTGTTTTGCAGCCAAGCAGAACTAAGTTAGGATCCTCACTCTGGCACTTGCTAGCTGTGGGAACTGGGGCTAGCTACCCAGTCCCTCTCAGCCTCTGTTTTCTCATCTGAAAGCAGTAAAAATAGATTTGTTGTATGTTTAAATAAGATACTTTGGATAAAGAGCTTCAACCAGTCCTCAATACAGTAGTCCCTCTCTATATCATGGCCTTCACTTACCTAGTAATCCTTCACTTATCATGGCCTCACTGTATTGTGGGATTTTTAAAAATATTATATTTAATGATTTATCGCAGATTTTTTGCTATATCGCGGGATTTTGCGGTACTGTATACGTATGTTGTTAAAGTTACATAGGTTTAAGAGTGTAGAATAAATGTAAGGTTCCTGCTTTGTAATACCCAAGATAAGTGAGGGAATACTGTAAATATTAGGTATTATTACCATTTTTGTCCCCTTAACCCCATCACAAACCACAGCATTTCCTATTGTACCCTTCCCATAATTCCATGCCCTTTCTTCTTCATTCCAGTTTGGTCTGATTTCCAACTTTCTATGGCCACCAAAGCCTGCTTTGCCCACCCATGCAGCAGGTCAGAAGTGACAGGAATCAATGTTCCCTGGAAGAAATCCTCAGGAAGAACAGATGGAAGTTTATGTAAAAATACCTCAGTCTTCTCACTCTCTGGGTAGATTATCTCTGAAAGTAGATGTTCTAGCGACACTGGCTCTCAGAAACGCCCCAGTGGGATTAAGCACCAAAGGCCAGCAGCGGTTACTAACCCACCCCTTGTGGTCTGCCTTTCTTTCCTACCTGCCTTCCCCATTCGCCTCTTGAATCACCCAATTCCACCGGCTCCTTGTCTCAGGCAGAGGCAGTTTCTGAGGGAAGCCAGACTAAGGTACAAACCAGTGGCACCACACGGGACAGCACTATGCTGTGCTTCATGACTGAAGATCTCAGTCCCTGAGTCACAGGGAGAGTCTGGCAGGTGCGCAGGGGTGGGAAGGCTGGCAAGCGCTGGGCCCAGCACCTAACGATCTGGGTTTGACCAGCTCTGCCACTTACCAGCTGGTGGAAACCAGCAACGGCTGTGACCGTTATCAGCTCATCCTGCTCAATCTGAAATGAGGATGAAAAGGCTGATGGACTTACTGTGAAGGGGCATTGTGGGGACCCGATGAGAAGATAACCTTCAAAGGACCAACAATGGTGCTTACTCAATAAAAGTTCATGGGGACTGAATTAAGAAGCAAATGACACAAATAAAGGGATGAAAAGTAAAAATTCTAAAGTGATACAAAAAAGTTAGTTCTTCTGAAATACTTGCGTGAAGGAAAACATTCCTAATCTGCTCTAGGTTCCTACGCCATCGCTAACTTTCTCTCCGTCATCTGTTCTCTAACCGAAAAGAAACGACCATGTTTTCTCAGCAAGAGCCACAGCCAGACGCCAGCTACCTCCCACCACATCAGACATCCAAATGAAAATGGTAAGTTCTGCTCACTTCGGATTCTAAAACTTCCAATGCTTGACACCTTATAGGCAAGCTGCGTGACTATTTGAAGTTACTGACTTCTATTTAGATGTTTAACATTATGAAACAGGTAATAACTATGAAACTATTTCCCAGCACTCAGGTGTCAGGTGTAGCACTTTTTACAATCTACAGGAGAGGGGAGACTCCATCAACTGTATTCTCCTCTCTGGGCCAGGTTAGCTGCAGTGACATTTGTGGGGGCACTGCCAAGGTTAAAGCACTTGGAGTTCTGTTCCTCAGCATCCATGAGGCCTTATCAAAGGTGCTTCCCAGAGCACCATGTTAAAGCAGGACTCAGATACCAACCATTAGAGAACCCACAAGCCTCTCCTCTTGGTCCTCCCCTCTCTTTTGAACAATCGAAATACATATCTCCATTCTCTTGGGGCAAAAAAATTCTTTCATCTGATAGTGATGTTACCTTCTTGACTCAAAATAGGAGGGAAATACCCTTCTTTGGTCAACAATGAACCAGCAACAGAAAACAAACCAGAGGTTCGTTTTTCCATCAGAAAATCCTTTCCTATATATATATCCCGGCTTATTGCATCATAGCGCTGCTTCTCCCCTCCACAGAGTGATGGGGAACAAGATGGAGACACATGCTGATGTTTGCTGAAAAAAATTAAGTCAGGGGAAGCAAAATAAACTAAGAGGCAGTTTGAATTTATCCAACTTATTTACTTGGATACCAAACATGGCTCATGGTTGCAACAGGCTAGTTATGGTAAGCAAAAAAACAGTATCAAAATCATCGAAAGGCCAAAACTCCCAACTTAGACAATAAACAAAAGGCAGAGAAATATAAAGACTTGGCAGCTGGAATCACAACAAAATTCTTGCAGCAAGGACTGTCTGGTCTATACAATGCCCCACTGATATGGCAGTTACTCCTATGCTTCCCACACCTTTGCGCTTCTCCCTCAGAGCCAGACTTCCCAGAGAAAGGGACTCATTGGCCCTTTTGCCTTCCTTTGGCTCCACTGCCACAGAGAAAGGGAAGCAGACCCTTCACAGACAAATTGGCCCCATGGAGAAATCTCACCCAAATAATATGGGAGGGGTCAATGTAAAGGGGGAGGTTAAGTGATGAACAAAATTGTGTCATTGACACCAATTATTGATCTCTGGTAGGTCTCTTCCTTTCTCCATCTCAGTTTCATCATCTGTAGATGAGAAGGTTGGACTCAGTAATATTTAAGATCCCTTTCAACCCTCAAAGATTCTATCACCTGCTGCCCTACCTCTTCTTCTGACAGTTGGCTACACCTCTGAGGGTCAGCATTAGAGAGAGCTTATGGATGGGGAGCATCTAACCAGAGGTCAGATCATAACAAATGTTGAGTAATATTAAACTCATCATAAAGAAAATAATGGTCTGACATTCCACTGTCATTTCTCCCTCTTTATCTGTATATTCTCAAAAGCCATCACTTATTTTATTCAATCACAAGGGAAAATGCATTTCCTGCTTCCTTTCAAATGGGGTTCTCCACGCTGATTCTATTATAGATCTCTTTTAGACCCAAAACATTTGTTTCTCTGGACCAAAATCATCTTCCTGAACTTTTCATTCAATTCTTACTTCACAGCCTTATGCATGGAATCACCCATCTAACCAAATCTAGAAAGTTCAGAATTTATTTATTAAACTACAATTTAATTACCCCCAGCTGTTTCTGTACTTTCTCTTTAAAGAGCTAAAACGATTGTTTCATATTAATCATTTAAGCTATTTTAGGCTTATATTCTTTCAAGCATGTCTTTTTTGTTTTTGTTTATTTCATTCCTTTTTTGTCCTGGATAAAAAATTGCTTTATCGTTACCAATTACTAAAGTTGACCAATTTTGACTGTTTCTATTTTTCAGCAAGGGCTTCAGTTAATTTCCGGCACTTATTTTCCATCCCATCCTCCCCAGCTCCCCTGTCATTTCCATTAGCAAACAGGACAATTGCTCTGTAATGATTTGTTTCTCGCCCTCAGATCTTTGCACGGATCTCCTGGCATTCACCAGCGTGTTATGCACGTACTATTTCTGTGAAGTGCCACATTCTTCTTTTTGCAGAAGGACCGTGGTTCTCTGAGCTTTAATTAGGGTGTCTTAAAAGAGTCTTCAGATGCTTTCATGCCTGTGAATTTTATACTTCTTATTGCACCTTATTCACTAGGTTCCATAATTCCCCAAAACTTACTTTCTTGAAATTGGATACCTTCGTATTAGCTGCATTGTTAGAGCCTACATCTTATTATTCTCAATGTGAGTCATCTGTGGACATTAAAGCCCTTTTCTCTGCCTGTCTGATATCTTCAAAGAATTATTTGTTTTGGTTACCTCTCCACTCTACTGCAAAAAGTTATATATACTATTTCTTTCCAGCAATTTAGACTCTAAAGGTAATACAAATTCTAACATCATTAAATTAAAATATTTTTATTTAAAATCAAAATGCTATAGTAATCCTCAGCCTTCAGCTTATCCCTCAAATGAGTAAATACTTTTGTTAGAAGGATCAGGCCAGAATTACCAAAGACAGTGCCAAATCTTGTTTTCATCCTTCAGTAATCGATTTCTTAATGAGAACATCTTGTCTACAAAGAGGGAAATGTTGTCTGTGATCCCAATATCTGAATCACTTGAAAAGAATGGCAAAGAAAGCCAGGGTTCCAGACAAGTTGGAAATATACATATTAAATGTACAAACACCTACCTTTTTAAAAGCAAGTCACAGTTAAGTACAGAATTTGAACATGGAAGAATGGAGTTTAAAACCACTTCCTGGAACAAAAACTTAGTTCTTAGAATTCTTTTGGCTCAAATGTAGGGTTATTATCGTAAAAATCGTCATGAACTGCAACCCGGTACCAACTTCAAAGTGAAATATCAACAAAGACGATCACTCTGAGACATGAGAAAGAATATCTTGATGGAGGCGAGACAAATAACATATGAATTCTGGCTGGTTTGAGTAGAAAGAGAACTAGTAATTGAGGAAAAGGGTTTAACCAAAAGGATTTGAGTCCATTTGATTAAAAGTATTTTTAAGAGTCTCACATAAGTATCCTGAATATTAGAGTTTCTGAGGTTTAACCATCACTAGTCATTTTCCAATTAACTATACATCCTAATACGCCGTGATCCTAGTCCAATGGCTTCAGTGACTGATAATTTTGTTTCTTTTCAGAACAGATATTTAAAGCTGAAGCCTTAGGCCTGTGATTACTATCATTTTGTGGGTTTGGGTTTGCAATCCTGATTCTTCAGAGGCTTGCTTATTTCTCCCAAGTCACCATTTCAGCCTCAGATAGCTCCCACCAGGTACATTTGGGTGCAACTCTTTAGATTGACTGGCTGGGCCTTTCTCAAAAACTGATAATTCAGTTATCATAATAGCCCAGTTCTTTCCCTCTTTAAAGAAAGTTATTAAAATAAGTATACATGTGAAATAATTATTCACTGCTGTATTTGCATCCACATGTTTGAAATGTTACACACATGATAGAGAGATAAAAATTTTTAAAGTACAAAAATACAACAGGAGTAAATTTAAAAAATAATGTTGAGTCAAACAAACCAGGGAATAAGAAATAGTCTATTTCAAAGGGGGCAGGAGATGTGTGCATTAGGAGAAGATTACTGTGTAAACAAGAAGGAAGGGTAAGGAAATATTCCAGATTAAAGAAAGCCAAGGAGACATGACAACTGAGTGAGATACAACACATTAGGTCCTATGCTAGAGGGGACTTTACTGGAAAGGGGAAAATGCTGGAAACAGTTATTAGGTGAACTGACCCAACGTGGGTGGATTACGGACACCACATTGCATTGTATTCATACGAATTTATAAAGTTGATCACTGTACTGTGGTTACATGAGAGCTATCTTTATTCTTAGGGAAAACGCACACTAAGTATTTATGGATTAAAGTGCCATGATGTATAAAACTTACTCTCATCTCAAGTGGTTCAGAAAAATTACATATATATGGGTAGAGAGCATGCACAAGTAATAAAGCAAATGAGGCAAACCTGGATAAAGGATAAATGGATGTTCTTTGTACTACTTTCTTTTTGTAACTTAAAAACGTTTCAATTGTTTCCTTCCAAACTAAAAACACTTAATGATATACGATTGATCAAAATAAGCCAGACTGAATAGAAAACATTCTGTGTGGTTCTGTTTACATTCTTTCAGCATGCATAATTCAGTAGTAAAACTATAAAGAAAACCAAGGGAATGAATGCTGTAATAGGTATGTGGGAAGCATAATCCCATAATAGGATATGATAATAGGATCGTGGTTATGGATACTAGGAAGGGAGATTACTTAGGGAAGGGACCTGCTAAGGGCTTTGGACTGTTAGCATATTCTATTTTGCATCCCGGGTGAGGATTGCACAAATATTGTTTCAGAATTATTAAGCAGAATATTTAATTTTATGAGCTTTTCTGTGCATGTTTTCTAAAGGAAGGGAAAGAGGAAGGAAGAGGAGAGAGGGAAGTGAGAGAAAAGAGGAAGGAGAGAGAGGCCAGGAGGAAAGGTACCAAGGTACAATTTATTATTTGTCTTTATACTCTTACTAGTGAGGGATTCGCTCTACTATAATCCTCCTTGTCAAGACTAAGAAGAAAATTGCCCCTAAATCTTCTTTTAGACCAGATGCCCACTACTGCTTCCAGATGTCTGGCCTGGCACAAAGCCGAGCTGTAGAGCTGTCATATATCAGGAATCACTAGATGTGGTCCTTTTAACTGCAGAAACAGGTCATTGCCAGGAGCAAGATCTACAACGTCCAACTGCAGACGTGGAGAACATCCAGGGCAACAGGTAGACATTGGCATGAAAAAAATAACACAAGAAACCAGCAATAACCAAAGTCAGTGCTCCCACATCTTAACCCTGACATGCACAGGAAGGTTTGTTGCATGGCTGCGTGATGCTTGGAATCCACCACAGGTCTCCCACACCCACTGCATGATGCTCCTCAGTTCCTCAAGGGCAATGTCCTCTCTCCACTTCACCTGTGGTTCCTCCCCCTCCTTGCCTGACCACCGCACTTTCTTCAGGACTCAACTGAAAGCTTACTTCTTAGAGAAGCCTTTTCTAACTCCTCGGTCTAAATCACGTCTCCTTGTAATGTTCTTATGTAGCATCTCACCCTGTTCCTTCTTTAGCATTTAGCATAGCTTATAATTATATACTTATTTGTAGACCTATTTACTTTCTCACCAGCCTGGAGTTCCTGAGAGCAGTCTAATCTCTATTTGATAACAGTTGTTTGCCCAGCTCTGAGCACAGCATCTGGAACATAGCACACATTTACTGTTGCCGGCCCCTGAGAGAATGAGTGAAGGAAGAACTCATTTACCAGTCAGCCTCTCTCACCATTCCTATCCTCTTTCAACAGGTAGAAAAATGGCTGGATAATTGGTTAAATTATTTCATTACAAGTCATTTAGCAACCATGGTGAGTTTTCAATAACATTGATAGAGTCAGAGGAGAACATGTTCGTGAATGCACTTTATCAATCATTCTTTTCTGCTAGTTTGGAGTTCCAAGATAGGAGACAGGCTAATTTTTTCCTTTTATGCCAATGCCTACATTGGATCCACACATACTGGGAGCACAATTAAATGTTATTGAGTGCATAAAAATCTAGCTTCTTAAAGTGATTACACTTTTTAAAGAGTATTTTAGTAGATACATCAACAAAATAGAAGTTACATGGAGGGAGGCAGGGAACATATCTAAACAAAACGTAGTTTGTGAATTGTTTTTCCTGAAGAATCATCAAGGAAAACAGATCTCCAACTCTTAATGCCACTATGAGAGGAAAGAGCAAGGTCATTGAGATGACCACTGGTCTTAAGAGATGGAAGTCCTGGGTTTTACTGACCACTGAATTCCTTTTCACACAGCTTCCTCCTAAGCTTTGATTTCCTCACTATAAATTGAGGCTTTTGGAGTTGACTTTTTGGGTCCATTATTTAGCTTTTGGAAAGCTTGGTAAGATCAACAACTTACTTAAAGGTTCTCAAAATATGAGGTTAAAATAGTCTAACCAAGAATGGGCTTTCCTTTAAAAAAAAACAAAAAAGATTAATGGTAAGCATCATTGCTTACATGTTTGGATGGGAAATCTACCTTTGCCCACTAGAAATTTATTCTTGCTCTTCGGTAGAAAGGAAGAACCCTACAGAGAAGTATTTGTCATTATTTTGCAAGTTTGCATATATAGGCCTTGTCACTGAGGCAAACTGACACAGCAGGTTAACTTATAATTTGGATGTCAGTCCTATGACACTGACATGTACAGCATAAAGTCTCAACTGTATGATAACAACAACGTATCGAAGAAACTGGACTGTTTCTAAAATTTGCTGTCTGACTGGCTCTCGTCGTCGTCGGCAGCCGTCCGTCTCGAGAGACGATGGCGTAGCTTCCCGAGAGTCTATCTGCACCGCCGAGAATGGCTGTGCAGTCCGACTCGGGAGTGACAGTCCCTGCCGCACTTGGTACAGGTGAAGGCAGATGGCCGTTGTTGCTGCTGTTGACGCTGCTTCCGCCTCGATCTTTTCTGGGCCGCCTCCTCGTTGCGCGCAGCCTCCGCGCGTGACGTACCTTGCCTGACCGCGAGCCTCCAGGCTAGGCGGTCGTCTGCTTGAACTTCCCATGTGTTGAGATTGATGGAGCATTGTGTCATGTCCTTTTTGCAGATGTCTTTGAACCGCAGCTGACTGGCTCTACTACAGAACTAAATGAAGGAAGGAGTCCAGAAACATCAAATGAGGTCTTAAATTTTCATTTGTGCAAATGCATATAGAAACCATGAAATTAATCCATTCTGTATGGGTGGTGCCCAAATCCCTAAAATTTTAAGTAACATATGACCAATGTTTCTTGAAACTTTACAAAAACAACACTTGAATGACAGTATTCTGTTTACTGACTAGCTTTGAAAATATTTTCTGCCTTAAGTTTAAAGTATAATAATAATTATGGATTTTTCTTAAGATACAATCTTCCCTAAAAAGAAAGGTGACTTATTTTTCTCTGGTTTTAAAAATGCCTACATGTGCAGTCAAGACAAACAGTAGAGTCCATTTTTGTTGGGGTGCTGTCCTCAGTTTTGAAGCACACTGATTAGGGACCCTAGAAACCAACACGGTTTACCCTGAAATGACCACTTAATACAATCTTAAAAAGCAGTTTAGAAAACCATCTCATTAATGTCTTGTTGTGTACTTGTGTATTTGTAATCTGAGGAGGTTGCTAAGAAAACTTTAGCCAAGATGTGATTCAGAATCCAAAATGAAAATTTTTTTCAAATAAATGATGTGCCTACAATTGTTTGTCTGTCCTTGCATGTAGTTCCTTGACCACAACTGGTTCACAAATTTAATTTAAAGCCTATATTTTGGAAGCAAAAGACATGTTGTCAGATTTGAGCCATTGGAGACAGATTAAGCAAGATTCAAGGTGGAAGATCAAAAATGAGGATTAAATAGCTTGCACATAAAGAATGAAAATCAGACTCTTCCTAAAAGATGTCTGAATTGCACTAGTCCCTAGTAGCCTCTGCATTGGGTGGTGCCCAAATCTCTCAGACTTTAAGTAATTTATGACCAAAATTTCTTGAAATGATACAAAGACAACAACGGTTAGATAATGGTGTTGTTTACTGACCCATTTTGATAAGTTTAAATAATTAAAGACTTTTCTTAAGATGCAATCTTCCCTATAAAAAAAGTGACATGTTGGCTCTGGTCCTAAAAACTACCTTCATGTGCAGTGAAGCCAAACAGTAGAGTGCTGGTTTGGGATTTCAAAAATTCAGAAGCACTGTGGGCCAAACCATGTCCACTTGAGTATACTATCTCTATGCAGCGATTGCCTCCAGCTATCACATGGGCATCAGTCTTGTCTCCCCACTCCAATATTTTAAAGGGGCAGTGTGTCTAATGGCAAAGCATTGGGGTCAAGCCTCTGGAACAGCAGTTCTGGTTCCCCACCTGACATTCCGCATCCCCATGGGAGCGTGCTTAATCTTGCTGTGTCTCAGTCTTCCATGGCTACAGTGATTGTGATAATAACCACTTTCTTCTCTCTGGGACACAGTGGAGAGAGTTTTAAACTCTCATAGGAAGACCTCGTATCATATGAATTGAGGCATCTTCTGATTTTGGTTATATCTTTTCTAAAAATATAAACACGAGATCTGTTTATCAACTAAGAATAATAAAAGTCTAATAATAATATCAAGTCTCTACTATGTCAAGCAATAAACAAGGTGCTTTTAAAGACATTATGTGAACCTGCATACCCTTTGGGGTTAAAGTAGGTATCATTACTATCCACTTTTTACATGTAAAGAATCTAAGTGACTTTCCCAAGACCATACAGTCAATTGTGGTATAAGCTGAATTCAAATCCAGGTCTGTCTATAGTATTCAAATTTTAGAGTTATTTCCACTACATCATAATCATTGAGTTTATAATAAAATTAGAATTTACGAAGAACTTCCATGAAATTCTCAAAGATAAAAATTACTGGGTTATCTCTTATGCTTAACTATATGAAATTGATGATTAAAATAATAAAGTCAAGACCATATTTGGTATGTGTGGTTAAAATCACATAGTCAGTATTTACAAAGTACCCACAAAAGACTGATTAAACTTATCAAATGAGTCAACTCAGCCAAGTAAATTAGACATTAAGAAAGTCAGTCAAATTGTTTATGCTTTTCATTTTTAATTTTGCTAATCAAAACCACAACCAGTTGAATTTTCTGTTTCCCACTGAGTTATATGTGTGTATAGAATACACTCACAATCAGGGGTCAGATCTTCATGTTCTCAAAGTTAGTAATATAATGGGGTGGCATGGAACAGGGGGAAGGTCTGAAGACTATTTTCAGCATGTCAAAGAGACTAATAGATATCAACTATGTCTCCCAACTAAAGCAGAACAGGCTAACTAAATAATCACATTCCTAAGCTCTTGACTAGAATTACTCGAACTCCATGCAATCATACTAATGATCTCATTCTGATTGGGAAAACTGATTGGGAGTTGCATGTGTCTTTGCTTAATAAAACATTTTCAAAATATATAATGATTTCTTAATGTCATAAGGATGTATGTGTCAAGATACTGTGTTTATTGCAGTATTATGGTTGTGGTACCAAAAGGTGTGGAGTAAAAACCAGTTGCTCAACAATAAAGAAATGACTAAATAAATTATAGATTATCCATGCAATAGAATACTATGAAACTAGAAAAAGAGCAGGCACCATCTCAAGATGTGTTTCAGAATAAAATAAGCAGGCCCCAGAAAAACATGTATTACATAGATACTATGTGCCTTACACTCTTGCCGAGGTCAAGAAAATATGGAGGTGTGTTATGTATGTGGGTAGAAATTTGCATATTCTCAAGGTACCTTCTACGTACATTAACAGAAAAGGAAATGGAGAGAGGTCATCTGAACTGGTAACAACCAGGGAGGGGAAGAGATCAGATTAGGACAGATAAATACAGTCTTTCACTTTCTACTCTAAACTTTTATATGGTTTCAATTTGGACAATGAACATCCATTGTGTTGTAATTCTTTTAATTCCTTAATAAATGCAACGAGTTTTGTTTGTTTGTCTGGCAAACTTTTCCAAACATGGACTCACTATTTAAATAGAAAGGGGACCCATGGAGGTGAAAACAGGGTGACCAGCCAGCACAGATGTCTCCTTCCAGTGCACGAACATTACACACTCATCCATTCTACCTGGGAGCGACGGGCTCCCGAAACCTTTACAAAGAAAGCTCTGTTTCTCATCGCCAGAAATCAGTGCCGTCAATGGCTCTTCTCTGCAGCCCTGACAGTGTTGCGGGCTGGTAGTGAAGCCGTGTAAACAAGCTGGAGGACCAACATGAAGACCCTTCAGGAATGCTGGCACCTTCCCGAAACTTGGAAGTAGGCCTGCTCCTAATTGGACACAGGTGTGCCTGCAAGGGGAGCTGCTGTGTAAGTCGACCCTGTGCAGAGCCAAACCAGCTCTGCCACTTCCACTACAGGAAGCACGGACCGTGGCCTGCTCCATCGGCCATGGCACCCAGCCGCTTGCTTTCTGCCCAGCTCCACTCTCAGGCACAGCTCAGCCCATAATATGTGACTTGGTGTGTGCTGGGAGGACCCAAAGAGCTCTGCTAAATGTTGACAATCTTCCCTTAAAAGACAAGACACGAGCTTCACAAGGCCTTGTAGAAATGTACTTCTTGGGATGTTCCAGTGTGATTATTTCAGAGGGAGTTCAAAGCCAACTGCATGCTCGGTATTGGGAGGAAGGAGGGAGACTTAGCTGGGACACTTGCTGCCCCCTCTCTCACATTCAATCCAAGTCTTTTATCCCAAACTTCTCAGTTTTTGTTGGAATGGCCCATCTATTCATGCATTTTTTTTTTGTGCTCTCCCAGCCTAGGCTTTGCCAGGAACTAGACAAATATGAGTCTATGCCCATGGTAAGGTATTCAGTGGGAGGGGCAGGCCTCCATCAAATGAAGGGCTTGGAGGCTGTGGGGAGAGGACCGTTTGAGTCAGGAGGGAAGAAGTCCAACCCGGAGAATGTGCAACACATTTTGCTGGGCCCCACCCCTCTCTGCTGCTATAGAACAGGGTCTGCAGGGCCTCTGCCTCCCCTTCTGACAAAGCAGGGGTAACGGGACAAGAAGAGGTGGGTGTTACAGGGAGCAGGTAAGTGTGTGTGGCCAGAGAAAAAGGAGAGACCAGGCATGTGTGGCTCTTCCAAGAGAAAGACAACTAAGAAACAAACCCTGTAAGAAAAAAGAATAGAGAAGGGTTGAGCAGCTTACAGACAAAAACAGAAAGATATTTGTACTCAGAGAGTGATGTCTTTTCAATATCTTAACGTTTGGAAGTAATGAAAGAGCCCTTTCAAAAGCTTTGAACAAAAACAAAGGCACAACCCTAGTAGATTTTGCTCTTTTTTTAAGAGTCGGCGGCGGTGGCAGCCGTCCGTCTTGAGAGACGATGGTGTAGCTTCTTAAGAGTCTATCTGCACCACCGAGAATGGTTGTGCAGTCCGACTCAGGAGTGACACGGTATCTGTCTCCTCCCGTGTTGAATCGACATCTTACGATGACGCTGGAGTGTCCTCTCCAGTGAAGCTGAAGCTACAGAGCCTGGGCAGGGTGATATGGAGGGTCTGCTGTTGCCCATGCAGCAGACCCCCCCTCTCTTCGCAGCTGAAGGGTCCAAGGGAAAGACGGAGTCAATACAGCTTGGCTTCAGGTGCGCCGCAGGAGTTGCCGGTGTTGACTACAACGTCAAACCGCCTTAGGGACTCCGGCTCCGGATTTTCTGTCGGGGTTTACTCCCTTAGCCTTGCCCCTGAAGAGGTATGCCGCAAGGCAGCGGAGGTTTTTTGGAGTCAGAGTTTTCCTTCTCTGATGTGCCCTGACTGGAAGATCGAACCAGCGACACTTAGCTCGCAGGCTGACGCTCAATCCACTGAGCCAAACCAGCCAGAGTACTTAATGGACATTAGGAGCTGCAGGTTGCCCACTAAAAGCTGGTGGATTGGCAGGTAGAGGGTGAAGGTTGATGGGAATCCCATCAGGCTTCCAGCTTCTCCGAGAACATGTCCAACTACAGTGGCTCCAGGCCTCAGTCTCAGGTTGTCCACCTTTTGTGGTCTTCAGCAGCATGCTCTGCCCATGAACATCCTTTCCTGTATCACCTTCTTGAAGTCTCAGACTTGATTACCCTCCTCACTGAATCCAAAGCCTGTCCTTCCACATGCCCTGAGACCCACTCCTACCTTCCCAGGTTTCCACTGCCCCTTCTCAGTACATGGTGTTCACTCTACAACTCCAGCTCTGATGCTCACAACCTGAAAACCTTCTCAGCACATCAAGTGTCCCCCTCAGAGAATGTTTGTGATCTTGAGTGAGAAGACATGGATTGACTTCTGTCACTTGGTATTGTTTCCTATCTGACTTTTGCTCCTCCTTGATGCCTAGAGATGGACAGGCCAAAACTGCAGCCTCAAGCCCCACGCAGCTGTATCACACACGTGAACAGTGGCTCCTCCAAACTGGGAGGCACTGTAATCTTCGAAAGTGGGCTGCAAAGACTTCATGAAAATAAAAGAATAAAATATACACCATAGGTAATTTTTATGTTGGTTACTTGTTGAAATGATATTTTTTAATATACAAAATTAAATAAAATAGCATTAGTAAAATTAATACAATTAATAAAATTAATTGTACTCCTCTATTTTTAATGTGGCTACTAAAAAGTGTTAAATTACCTGTGTGGTTTACACTCTATATCGATGAGTACTGTTGGCCTAAACTTTCGCCTGACACACCACAGGTAGCCAATACTTACTAAATACCTACAAACATAGTCGTCCTTTGGGCCCATCATTTAAAGTTCCTAAGCTTTTTAAAAAGTTTCACTATTTGACAGGACAATAAAAAATGTGTCTCAGAGAAATTTTTGTGGAAACTAAATGAGAGAGTAATGCCTAAAGTCTGAAATGGTGCCTGAAGATGCTATTTGTATTTAAAGTATGCTGAATGCTTGAAGAATGATAAATGCGGTGTCATTGAATGATCCCCTAATTATTAAGACAGTCCTAAAATCAGAACATGTGAACATTGAGAAAACCATTGTGAAAAAGAAGGACTGATGCTCTGAACCCGTATTCATCATCAACCTCACACAGTCAGAAAGCAGACTTCAGCAGAAAATCAAGGGTCTGTCAAAATGATGATGGAAAATAGATTTTTCTGAGAGCTCAGGGAAAACATAGTTACCTAATTCTTTTGCATTCTATATTTTGGCTGCAGTTGGGTGTTTCTTTTTTTGGGTAACTATTCATTCAGTTTGGTAAAGTACATTTTACATATCAAGTAGAAAATGGCTTCAAGCTGAAAAATAAGATAAGACTATGAATAAAGAAAGTCAAATTAGCTCTGGAAGAAGCAAATCAACTTGGGGAAATCACAGCCACTTTGACCTAGGCTTTCCTGAAGGTCTGTCAGTAATAACTATATCCTCAACTCTCATTAATAAAATTGAAGTAAACAACTTCTGGGGGAAAGCAGAACCAAAATATTCTAAGTTGTTTTGTTTGTTTTTTTATCACAGACTAGGTGATTCAAATATAAGAGCTTAAGGTAGATAAAAATTTACCCAATTTATAACCCAATGCATATGATATATAAAGCTAGGGAAAAGGTGAATAGTGATCTAATTTCATGCTCCCAACTTAAGCAAATGAGACCCATTCTTAAGCATTGACATATCCACCTTCTTTAAAAGATATCTTTGAATAGAAAGTCTGACTTTTGTTGGAGACATAGAAGTCTTTGGTTTTTTTTCTCTCTCAGTTACTATATTTGTGATATACTAAGGCAGTGGTCCTCCACTGAGGGAGAGGGGGATAATTTTGCTTCCCAGAGACATCTGGGAATGTATGGGGACATTTTTCATTGTCATGTGGGGAGGGGGTACTACTGGCATCTAGTGGGTACGGGACAGGATGCTGCTGAACAACCCTTTACAATGCACAGAACAACCCCCACTAACAAAGATTTAGCGATTTGGTCAATTTGTGCCATTGCTGAGCAATCCCACAGTAAAGTGGTGCCTATGAGATGTTTCATGAATATTTTAACGTGCTTTTGCTGCACATAACAGAAGATCAAATACAGTTAGGCACATCTTTGATGGCCTCAGGCAGCCATCAATGCATGATTATAGGGCTAAGGAAGCAGTGAATAAGTTAATTCATTATAGGAAAAATCTAAGGATAAGCCATTAGTCTAGAAGAATTGATCAAGGAAAAGAACAGTGCAGACAAAATGCTTAATGAAACTGAGGCAAAGTTTAGCAGGATGAAAGACTTCCCTTGACACACTTGATTCAGAATTAACTCATTGAGTCTTGGCTATCCAAGAGGGCTGTACCAGTGATGATGAAGGTTACAAAAGTAAAAAATCCCATTTTAACTCTCAGCATATTTACTGCAGATTGAAGTTAAGATAGACCTTCAAGAAGTATCTCTGTAATCAAAGAAAACCTAGGAGGCATTGCACCATAGAAAATAAGAATCCTGGCTTTGGAATCATCAAAAGACAAACTAGGATTTGAATCCAGACATGCCATGGGAGAGCCTCTTAATCCCACAGATTTCTCATCTATAAAATGGGGGCAATAGCACTCACTCAGTGGGATGGATGTGAGGATTATGTGTGGTTATGTATGTAAGTTGCCTGGCATGGTGCCTTAGCCATGGTGGTTACTCAATACATGTCAACGCTTTGTTTCTTAATTCCCCAATTAGTGTTTTCATCTTAACTGTACCTAAGTAACCATGGTTAGTTGAAATGGAAGGGGAGGCTTCTTCAGATGTTATGGGAATGTCTTTTTCTTTTTCTTTCTTTCTTATTTTTATTTTTTGAGAAAAAGCTAACTCAAAACAAACAAACAAAAATCCTTATCTCCAAAAAAAGTATTATAAAAGAAAAAAGTAGTAGATGAATCTGGAAATCTGGTTATAACCATACTGATGACAAATCTTAGAATATTTACAAATCTGTTAATTATAGAACATTCCCAGTTGAAAGGGACACTACTCAAGAACACAGTATAATTCATGTTATTTCAATAAAATAAGGCAAGACCTGGAGTTTAAGAAAGAACTTGATACCTACAGTTAAGTAGAAACCAAGAATGGGTTGCAGATTTCTCAGATAAAAATTTATTTGGAAAAATCTTTTAGAATCTATATGACAGCTCCCAGATGTTCAAAGGATTTGAATCATAGACTTAGTTAAAAACTAGTAAATATGTGGGTTCTTTGTATTAGACACATTTTAAAACTTTTCATAGAAACCCTTAACTTCTTTGGTACTGTCATCGGTGACAGATTTCTGTGGTTCTCAGTATTTTTAAAATATTTTCATATCCATATTGTAAGCTTTTATTTGCCGTTATGCTATAAGATAAATAAGGCATTAATATTAAGTAATATTTTGTTGGTACATATATGGACACTGTGAGGTTAAGTGATTTGGGGGTCTTAACCACAAATTGGGGGGAAAATTGGGCCTTGCACTCTGACTCTCTCTTCAGCTTTTTTTATATAATAACTTTCTTGTCACGTGCATAATTCAATTTCACAATAACTTTGAACACCTAATCAACAAAGATAAGTAATTCACAGTCTGCCTCAAAAATCTACAATCCAGTATATATATAATCATAACATAGGGGTGGCATAATGGCATAGAAAAGTGCAAAGAAAATGCTCTATGTATTGAAAGGAAGGAAAGATTCTTTCAGGTAAGCAGGAAAGAGAGGAGGTAGCATTCCAAGCGGGCACTGGTATTTAAGTGGGCATTTTTACAGCAGAAGAGGCAGAGAAGCGGAACGAGAGAAGAAGAGAGCAGAATACTTGAAATATTTTCAGGGATCAGAGAAGAAAGATCTGGCTGGAACATAGGGTACCACATACCCAAAAGAAGGGGGAGGTAAACTTAGAAAGTTAGGTTGATGCCAGTTTGAATTTCTACAACCCACCCTTAGCTGTCATGTCTCTGCAAGCTAGTCTCGAAACTCCCAAAGAATAAAAATGGTATCTTAATCATCTTGAAATTTCAATAGCAAGATTTCTCTAAAAATCTCACACTAAACATTCCATAAATATTTTTAAAATGCATGAGTAAATAAGCGGACGAATTAATGCATTAAGGAGCTAAAAAGGAGACGGTGGTAAGGAAGGGCATAAATAGAAAATAATGCAGAAGGAAACCAACAGTTTTTGGTCCGGACTGACTCGATGGGAGGCAGTGGGGAGAAAAGAGCAGAGATGACCTGGAGGCTCTGCTTCGGGGTAACAGGGAGAACCGTGGGTATCAAAAACAGGAAGTTGGTCAGGGCACGGCGATGATTTAAGGTAGGCGATGATGAGGGTGGGTAAAAAATCAACAGGGTGTTCCATACAGTTAGTTGAAAATCCCCAGCTGCATTTCCACATTTTTGTCCAAATGGAATATGGATTGACAGAAACCTTGCAGTGCATATTGTAAATCCTCTTGGTGAAGGAAAAGTGTAGTTGTTGAAAATTTGTGCTTTGATATAAGGGAAGGTTTTAAAGATTGCGGTAATTAATTACCTGTGACATTAAGGGAACCTTGAGAGCAAGAGTAGCTATCAGATTATGATTCAGAAAATCTGTACAATTCGTCGTTAGGCAATCCCAACACTTGAGTTCAGAGACAAGCAGAAGTAACCACCGGACAAATAGCATTGCTTCCCAAAGTAAGTTCTATAAAAGAAGCACCACCACCGGGCCATGAGCACAGCACCTCAAACATGCTCAGAATGTTTTCCCGTGCTGGAATGAATGAGTGAATGTACTAGTATATAGGTGAATGAATAAATGTTGACTCAATGAACAAATGTTGGCTCAGCAAAGAACAGTTTTCTGTTTTGTACACCTGCGTTTGATATATTCTATATCAGCCACAGTTCTTAAAAATATTTCTAGACAATTGAGATGGATATATGACAAGTGTTGACTCGTATTTTGAGGCATTTCACTTTACCGTGAGTGGACAGGCTTCCTCTCCTGCCATGGAACTGGGTAACAGGTAAGCCTGGAAAAGACTGTATAAAGGCATAGGTGGGTCTTTTCTTACACAAGATTACCATGCACAGAGCAAAGAAGCCCCACAACACACACACACACACACACACACACACACACACACACACACACACACACACTAAGGCCAAGTGGTCCAAGCCCAAGATTACTACGTAAAAAGCAGAGCCAAAAGCGTAAGCCAACACAAGAAGCCATGGTAAGCCTCAGGGAAGAGTGGCAAAGAAGAGGGAAAGGCAGCAAGACTGGAGCACCTGTCTCAATTGCTAATGGGGTTCCCAACCACTTGGGTGGTTCCAAAAGGTACATTTGAAATGCACTAAAAGGGAACGGACAGAATAAACCTTAGTAGGGAAAATTTCTTATAGGCAAATATATGGAGTTTCTGTCTTTGAAAAATACCACCTGCAACTTTACACAAAAGCTTGTTTCTTTCATTTGTTTTCTTTCATGTAAACACAGACTTCATGCTTTCCTTTTAATTTTCGAGAATATAATACATTCAAATATGCTTTGATAATGATCTATTCGTTTAAGAAGTTTCCAGTAAGAATCAGAAAGTATAGAAGGTAATTGAGCATTAACATTTCTGGCATGATGGGAATTTTCATTTATTTGGATATGTTGCATATAAATGGTGCTTTTGTAATTAAGGATTCCAAATACCAGAAATGTTTAGTTGTGATTTCACACATTGTAGGTATCTCAACTTAATTTTCCTTGAGTTTTATACCATTAAGCATGGGTGTAGGTTCTGTGGCATTCTTGCCTGGTGGTAATCTCACCATGATGGAAAGGGTGGCACCCCAATCTCCTAGCAGCTCTACCACCTCAGTAGAAACTATGAAGCAACAAAGCCAAGGAATGTATGTGTACTGTTCAGTGGGAAGATGGCATTGGCACATTATGAGGAATTTGTGGTATGTTATTTGGCTCTATGACAATAGATATTGCAAAAACATGGACACAAAGGGCGAAGAAATGTAAAGATAAATTACAGAGGAATATAAAGAGAATGGAGATTGGGGATAACCAAGGCACTTAAATGTCATCTGAAAATCTCATTGTTAAGGACTGTGCCTGTAATGTCCCTCCTGGTAATAACATTTGAAGCAAGCTCTATGGCAACCAATATGAAGGGGATGATCAGATTATTTGTTTAATTGGAATTTCATTACATCAGAATGTCTAGAAGTCAGTGGTTTCTGATAGGGAAACAAGACAAGTCATCAAATACCCCTGGGCCTTCTGTTATTCTTTTGTAATTGTAGAGGGGAAGGCAAGCTGATCTCTAGGATCCTTTCCGTGATTCTGCAGGGCTGCCCCATATCATCCATGGTGGAAAATGTCTGCCCTACTCCTAAGCGGTTGTCTCATTTAAAGAAAGGCCTTTTGTTCCATGAAAAAGGCTGCTCATCCTCACCATTTCATTTCTTAACACTCAGAACTTTCATGAAAGATCTAATCAAGAAGACACCAGATGTCATAGTATCCTAATTGCTGTAGATAATCACCAAGGGCTTAAAGGCGTTGTACATGTATGAGAAACATTTGCTGGGGACCAGGTTCCCAGGCAAGAACATGGCAACAGCTGGCTCCCTTGAGTTTAAGTTCTTATAATTAAGGGGATATGCAATTTCCAAATGAGATGAATTAGCTTTTAAAATAAAAATTGTCCTTCTGTAGTTACACAAAGCAAATGCTTAGTTTTAATCAGACCAAATGCCGGGACAGAAAGACCTCACTCAAACTTCTTCTTAAAGTGTGTGTGTCTGTGTGTGTAACAGGGGTGGGGGGAGTGGGGGTGAGGATAAACATGAGTGTACCTATGTGGTATGAGCTGGGTAAAACAGCAAAGTCTCAAACTCAATTGCTACTTTATCACTGGCTTTAAGCAAGTTAATTAGGATCTGTTTTTATCTAATTTTCTTCATTTCTTATACTTGGGTTTTGTTCAGCATTCTGTATTTGTGGACTTATAGTTTTTATTAAATTTGGAAACTTTCTAACCATTATGTCTTCAAATACACTTTCTGCCCTCTCTCACCCATATCCCCTGCTATGGGAACTAGTTACATAGATGCTTGTCCATTTGAAGTTTTCCCATGGCTCACGGATCTTCTGTCCCTTCTCTTTGTCAGTGTGTGTGTGTGTGTGTGTGTGTGTGTGTGTGTGTGTGTGATTTTGAGTAGTTTCTATGGTACATCTTCAAATTAACTAATCATCTCTTCTGTAATGTTCAATCTATGATTAATCCCATCCATGTGGGTGTGTTTGTTTTTTTAATTTCAAGACACTGATCTTTTTTCTCTAGAAGACTGGAATCACTTGTATATCTTCCATGTCTCTACTTAATATGCTCAATCTTTCTTCTAACTTCTTGAATATGTAGAACACAGTAAAAACAACTATTTTAACATCCGTGTCCACAAATTCTATCATCTGTGTCATTCTAGGTCAGTTTCGGTTAACTTTTCTCTTCATTATTGGTAGTATTTGCCTGCTTCTTTGCATGGCTAGCAATTTTTATTGGCAGCCAGACATTTTGAGCTTCACCTTGTTGGATTCTAATTATTTTTATATTCCTATAAATATTCTTGAATTTTAATCTGTGACACAGTTATAATTTGAGCCTTTCATATCTTGCTTGATTAGGCTGCACTAGAGCAGTGTTTAGTCTAGTTTTATTTTCCCTAATACTTTGGTAAAATCCTTCTTTGTACCTCTAACCAATACCCCATAGATTGTGAGGTTTTCCATTCTGGCCATTGGGAATGAGAACTGTTCCTGACCCTGTGTGACTTTCAGGCACCTTTCTCTCCAATCCTCTTAAGTGGTTCTTTCCCAGCTTCAAGGAGTTCCTTTATACACATGAGTGCTGATCAGCACTCAAGTGAGTATTTTGGGGAGAGGAGACTTCGTGCGGATCTCTGACATTCTCTCTCTGTAGCACTCTCTCCTATTTGGTGCTCTGTCTGGCCCACTCTAATTGCCTGGTCCTTCCCAGACTGTCTTATCAACTCAGACAGACTATGTGCATCTTCCTGTGTTCCATTCGGTGCACTGAAATCAGAAACTGTCCTGAAGGAAATAAACTGGGGCAAATGCTAAATGTCACCTTGTTGGTTTCCTAACTATTGGGGACCACTTGTCTTGGTTGGCCAAGGGCCAATATCTTGAGTGTTGTCATTTTGTTGTCCAGTTCTTTAGTTGTTTCAGGTGGGAGAGTAAATCCAATTCTTATTACTCCATCTTGATTGGAAGTGGAAGTCCTCAAAATGAGTCAGTATTCAACTACTTAACTATCTATAAAGCAACAAATATCAAGGCATAATGCAGAATCTGGAGGTGCTGTCCCGAGGGGGTGGGGGGAGACAAACACGTGAATAAAGTGTACTGAAAAACTTAAATCTTCTAAAAAATTCCTTTGTCAACAATTGACACATCTTTGTGGTTAAAAACAACACAAACTTCCTTAGAGGCACATCATTCTGTGAATGTTGAAAAAGATTTGCTTAAATTCACACAATAATCTGAAATTTGGCATTTAACAGGAGAAATCGTGTTAACAAAAATTTGATCTTCTAATCCCAGCAAGAATGCTACACTTAGGAGTGCCTTCCTGAAGAGACAGAATCATGCCTGACACGATGTCTAACATACACACAATAAATATTTATGCAGTGAAAATGATTACTTCAGAAGAATATAGCAAAGATAGGTCAATACAAAAACATAAAATAGTCTGAGATCATTATTAGACAGTATCAAACTACTAGATATAAAGATTATTGATTATGCAAAAATAGGTGACAGGGAGATAGACAGAGAAATGATAGATTCAATGAAGACATAGAGCTTCTGGGAAACTTGCAATTCTTGACCGGAATTACATGAGTATTTGTTGTAAATAAACTTGTTAAGCTGCTCCTTTACATTTTATGCATTTTATGGTTATTATAGCACAAAAATATAAATGTTTTCTTAAGATTATATGAGAAACCACAAGAGAGTCAGGCTCAGTGGTTAGCTTTGACTGAAAAGCTGAATGATTATATTCTTTTTAAAAAGTTGTAATATCATCATACTGTATTATCTGTTTTTAACTTTAAATAAAAATGGAAGAGAACTTTTTTGATGACTTTCACATATATTATATTCTTATGACCCTGAGGAATAGGCATAATTATTCACCTCCATTTTGCAGATGGAAGAACTGAGGCTTGAAAGGATAGTTGACTTGTCCAAGATCATATACTGCAAAGAACTGGTGGAGTAAGCAGAAAGATGAAAAAACCTGGATCTCTGATAACATGGTTTCTTCCTCTAAGTCAAACTCTAAAATGCCCTAATTCCAAACCTCTTATATATGGGATAACAAATCCCCCTATTGTTTGAGATATTTTGATTTGGGTCTTTCTATTAACTGTAGCTGGAAGAATTACTACTAATGTATTAAGTACTGAACTGATCATTTTCTTGCATTACCATGTTTAATTTTCGTTAGAAATTCTGTGAGATAGATATGACCATTGCTGCTTTGCAGACGAGGAATTAAGACTTCAATGAAGCATGAGTAATTTATACCAGGTCACGAAGTCATAACTAGGACTCAAACCTATTATGCCTGACTCCAGACATGTCATATGATAAACTCTGCAAAAGAAGCTTCTTCAAAAGATGGTCGTTCAGTCACATGGGTTCATTAGAAGTTATTTTGTTGCCATCATTTTAGTCGTGGCTACAGTGAGAATCAATGTCTTTTTCTCTTTTCTCCAGTCCCTCAGACAGCCCTCCAGGGCAAAATTCTTGCCTCCTCCTACTCAGCAAATCATAGAGATTTCTTGAAAGCAAAGGGAAGGCAAATATTGCTCATTCTGAGGAAATGCTTCTTAACAGTAAGATGATGAGCCCAAAATGAATTAACTGTCTCAGGAAATAGCCAGTTCCCTGTCACAGGGGCTTTAAAATAGATGCTGGGTTGCCATCTAGGGAAGATGTGGCATTAACCTGGCAGGTAGCTGGGCAAGCTAATCTATTCCTAATCTTCAGTGATAAGGTTTCATGCAACTCACAACTTTTCTAGGGAATAACGTATCTGTATTTATTGTATTTGTCATCTTTCTCTTCTACTTCATTTCTCCAAAGAATGAAAGGATGAAAGGGGTAAAAACCTTCAATAATGCCTAACTTCTCCAGGTAAAGCTTGTGAAAAGGTGGACTGTGAGTATTGATATTTTATAGCCTCTCATTCCTTTCCATTTGCAAGTGCTGTTTCTGCTCTGTGCATATACCTCTTTGCTAGACATTTTCTAAATATTAAAACAACACAAATAAGCACACATAAAAGTATATACCTTTGCTTGAAGAATCTGCAACAATGTCTTGCTCAGATGTATGCACATGAAAGGTTAAAAAATACAAGGTAAGGGTGTTATTTGACAGAATAATGGGTTGGGCAAAAGTAGGTTTACTTGTTTGTATGGAAAATAATACAGTAATTAACATACAATAAAAGAATAAACTCTATGTTTCTCATACTCACAGCTTTAAACCTGCACTTGCCACACTGTATAATTTATAGGCAAAATGAGATAAACTTTGGCAGCCTGGGTCTTTAAAGAAAATATCTTTCCTCTTGCACTTTTAAAGAAGTAACCTCAGGCCAAACTACTAAGTCATTTGCCAATTTCTGGTCTTCTTCTTTTTCTATCCGTGAAGCGGTAAACACTACTCGCTTACTAAAATGACCAAAATATTAGGCTAATCTTGACCGAAGTCAAGCCCATTGAAGAATATATTTGTAGCCATGGTCTTACCTTTTAAATTTAGAGCAGGCTTCCAAATGTGGGGTCCACCATTCTGAAGGGGTTCTTCAATAGATCTCAGGGAGGCCTGTGAAGTTGAATGGGAAGAAATTATATATTCAGAGTCGGTAACCTCTAACTAAAATCTAGCTTTCCTTCAACAAACTACAGTATTCTTAGCAGTTTTTAGGACACTGTTGCCAATAGAAATCACAGATATTTTCATATCACATTATAACTGCAAATAGCTCAATGTGTCATTTATGGCCATGCTTATCTCAAATGACAGTTGTCATCCAGCCTCTTGCTAACTTGGTATTCAATGCATTAATAAAAGCACAAGTATTACTAGGTCACAAGTATGGTGTTTTTTAAATATTTTGATCAATGCTGTATCTCAATATAACTGGTTTTCTTTGCAATCCTATGCATCGTGTTTTATGGCATTTAGAAACAATATTATGAAACAGGGTCATTTACTTGATTACTAAAGTGTGCATGGCACAGAAAAAGGGTAAAAATCCCTGGGTCAAGTATTTTTACCTTCTTCTTGAATTTTAAGGACTGTTTTACTATTGGTTTAGCAGATATTCATCAACAGTCTGTGTTTCTGGGTTTATCCCACATTGTAGTTTGGGATTTGTCATGTTTGAAGAGTTGAATTTATACAAGGAAATCATTAGTGTTAAACAGAACAAAATTTATTTTTTTAAATTTGTCTCTCACCTATACTTTGGGCATCCTATCCAGTAAATGAAAGGAAACTGGTCCCAAATTTCTCTCTGTAGCAGAAGTGGATTGTCCAGATAGAATGCATGAACTTATCAAATCTTGGATCTGGAACGTATTTTATGGGTTTCAGGGGTTTCTACCCTGGAAATGAGCTTCTTCCTGCCATAAGGAGAGGTATAATCTCCTTTTTTTTCTTTTTTACCTTAAACTCTCTGAACACAATTTAACCTCGATGAACTCAGTTCTTAAGGATCAGATGCCCGCTCTTTGAAAAGTCTGTATTTCTTCTATATACAAAGCAAGTTAATTCATATCACATAAACACTTTATAAAATGTACATGTTAAAACTTCCCTGTCAAGGCTCACAAATTTGCATTATTTCTTTAGACTATGTTTGCTCTGAAATTAAATTTGAGGTTCATTTATTTCAAAGAAATAAACATTTTTAAAAAATGACTTTTGGTCCTTTAAACTCAGATGGCCAATTTATATTGCTCTACGCATGATATTACCTAGTATTGTGTAAAGATCAATAAAAATTAAACATAACGTAGACTATTACAGAAAATGGCTATTACGCTCTTTCATTTTATGTGAATTTGGGATAAGAATTGTTGACTGACATGCTCGGAAAGAATTTTGTATGTGTGGGGTGTTTTGAATTTATGAATTTCTTAAAATCCTTGCATTATAAACAGCCTCTGGGCATACGTGCACATTGAAGAAAGAAAAACAAGAAACTGGCCAACAGCAGGCCCATAGGAAGTCATGGTCCAACCATGACATTTTAGGCCAGAGCCTTGGTCCGCAGACTGCTAATTCCCATGGAATTCCAAATAAGAATTTAACCATTTCTGTGCATGTTGCTATGCCTCTCTCGCCATGGGAAAACATGTCTTTTCAGGAATAATTAGGGAAACGGGGGTTCGGCAACAAAATTCATCTCTATCCTTTCTGTTTTTCATGTGTTAAGTCACATGAATCTTAACGCAGGGAAACAGTGCTATTTCAGGTACTTAATTCTTTAAAATAAGGGAGAATGGTTTCAGCCTCAAGCAAATTTCACAGAAGACATCTTAAAACAGTTGCTCCAGTGAGACTTAATTCTATCACTCAACACTTGCATACCTATAATTAGATAACCTGATTTCTTTCTCAAAGAACAGTACTTGCCCCAACTAACATGTTTTTTGAACATTAGGGACAGGTCACATGACCCAAGTTTTCAAGATACATTGATGATACTAGTTTTGATACCTCCCTTATGTTTTCTAACACAGGTACACAATGAAAAATAGTTGATTTTCATTTTAAAACGCTACGGAACCTACTGGGGAGATTATAAGCTGGTTTGTAATGGCTTAGAGTTTCATCTAAATACACACAGACAAAAAAAAAAAAAAGAAAAGAAAGAAACAGGGTTTGCCTTGAAATCACGTAGCCTGGGTGGAGGTGTGTCTCTCGGGATTAAGGAAGATGGTGACACCCGATACGCTGGTGACGCACAGCTTAATGAAAGGTGCGGAAGGAGTGGAGCGTCGGGTGGCAGTAGTTGACACACACTTAATTGATCTGGAATGTGGCCGTGATTATTACCATGGAATGCTCCAAGGGCAAATAATTTGCTCAGCGATATTCTTAAAGCTTAGATGATTTTGCATCTTGAGGAGGTGCGAAAGGATAGAAAAAATAATGAAGGTTCTTTTTTTCAAAATAAGAAGCTATTTCTATTGAGGAAAACTGGGATAAATGGCAGACTTTTGGAAGAGAAAAAGACTAATTATTTCTACAAGACTCTTGTAGAACTAGAAATAATCTTATTAATAAAAGCTCATCTCAGCCGAATGTCGCTGGTTTGATTCCCAGTCAGGGCACATGACTAGGCTGCACGTCAGGTCCCCAGTTGTGGGCACGAGTGAGAGGCAACCACACAGTGATGTTTCTCTCCCTCTCTTTCTTCTTTCCCCTCTCTCTAAAAATAAAATAAAATAAAATAAACAAACAAATAAATTATTTAAAAAGAAAAAGAAGCTCATCTCAGAAGCTAAAAAATTCTTTATACTCAGATTCGGAATAACCAACTAAATGTGTTCTGACATAGAGAGCCCCAGATAAAAGGCTACCCTACGTCCCTCTGAAAAGTATCACCCAGCTTTGTGATTGCTTCCTTGCAGGTCTATGGAGTCACCATTTGATTCACATATTAAATTAAGGATGAATTTTTAGTTTTCCCAGACCGTGATGATCCTAACTATATAACCAAGACTGATTATGCAATAATTCCTAAGAAAACTTAAATGATTTGTTTTCACAGGTATGTGCAATTTCAAGTGATATCAAGCCAGGTATAATGTAGGTAGCTGACAGAAGATATTGCATTGCATGTTGGTCCAAATGCAAAGAAAATCTTAAAAGATATTTCAAAACAATAAGTCCAAGAAGACTTATGCTGTTAGAAAAACATGGATTTGCAAAACAATAAAAAATGTTTTACTATTTTATTCTCTCCCTAAAATTTTAAGTAATCTCACGGTGAGTGATAAACACTCTAAAAATACAAGCTATGAAAAGAGGTGAATCAGAATTAAAATCCCAAAGCTGAAACTTCACCAGTATGACTTTGAGCAAGTTACTTAACTCTTCCAAGTCTTGGTTTTGCTGGACCTACCTTGTAGAGCTGTGTGAGAATTGAATACGCAAGTGTCTATGAAGTACTTAGCAAAATGCCTAGCATTTAATAGTACTAAGAGATCTCTAGAATTATAATAAATCATTTTACTACTATTCAATTTAAAGCAGCTTATGTATATACATGAAATACAAGATAAAAGAAATACATGAGCAAATCAGTGCAAAGGGAAAACAGGGGTAAGAAAATAACAGGCCAGGAAAGAGGTAAGTACTTACCCACTTCTTCTTTCATTCATTCATTCAACCAACATTTACCAAATGCCTACCCTGTGCTCATCTCTGTGCAGTGGGGCAGTATAGTCAACAACACACATGATCCTGCATTCAGAGAACATACAATCCTGTATGTTTGGGAAAGATGAGGGATGTATAATATAAACTACCATCACTATGACAGCATTAACAGCCACCTTCTCTGAATTTTTGATAAGTAATCTTCAAATCACAGATGGGTCAATATACATTCTTAGGATGAATTTTCTTACTTGCATAAACTATAATAACCTGCAACATTGTAAGAAACGCAGGATGCAGTGTGCCCTCTACTTGCACAATTAGGATGAGGGAAACACACACGCACACACACAACTCACCGGAGTGAGTAAAGAGTGTTCAGCATGCACACAGTCCCAGGGATGGGTCTAGAGAGCCAGGGTTGGTCATCTGCATCCTGAGCAGCATCCCAGTTATTGTCTACGACTGTCCTCTCTCAAGGGCGGTAGAACACACCACAGGGAACGCTCAAAGTGATTATTGGGGTGGTGGAAGACAATTTCAGGCATTCTACTTACATTTTCTAATAGTAAATAAGATAAATTATGCTTTCTCAATATATAGTATATGGGTTTGGCCCTAGTGCCCTGACTCAGCCTACATTCCACCTGCCCCTTGGTAACAGGGGTAATCTGAGTGAGGAGCAGAAACTTCCTAACACAGTGGGGCTTGACAGAGACACTTGCTCTCCTGCATTTACATCCAGCACTCTGGAGAATTCTGCATTTGACAAGTGCCAGACTAAACGGTTTTAGAAGCAGTATTATCTGATTGTAACTGAACTAACAAAATGGACAAGTGAATTAAAAAGAGTCTGGCACAAAAGGCATTGCAGATAATGCATATAATGAAAGTACAAGTAAACAATTTACAAAAAAAAAGACAGAGTTGACATGTCTCCAACACAAGCTCTTTGGAGTCACATAGGTAAAGAACAACGACAATCTAATCAAATCTGACAGAAGAATGACCAGCAAAATTAGTCTTTATCAAAACCCCTTGAAATATGAGATTTTATCCTCTACACCAAACAGTAACCTCGCCGTAAGTGTGTATAACATGCCTTGAGATATTATTTAAGGGACTGGTTTCAGTCTTCATGATGAGCAAGGCATTTAAAACCTCAGCATCAAAGACACGAAATCCAAACTGTGATATTTTCAACAATTTTTAAAGTCATTGTAATAGGGTTGGACAAAATTTCTATGAAAATTAATGAAAGATGTTTTGAAGTTACTTGTGAGGCTTCTTGCATTATAATGAGACGCAAAAATATATTTGTCTGGCACAAACAATTCTGGGCTAAGATTACAAAGATGTTATCCCACTTGAAACACACAGCCTGCCCCACTCAGAGCTGTTGCTACAGAGGACTAGCCAGAAGGGCCGAGTTCCTAAGAGGCTCTTAGCACACTTTTGAAACAAACAGCACCTTCCTACAACAGAATGTTCATCATGCTCTGTCGTAAGACAGAGTCATCCTGAAAATCTCCGGTACCACAGAGGTTCCCTGGGTATCTCTTAACAAAGTAATTATGAGTTTCCCAACTTAAAAAGAGAGAGTTGTGGATTTTTCTTTGACTGTAACACACGTGTTCGAAGTTTGCCAGTTTTCCATGATGACTTATGGTTCTCAATTGCATGCTGACAAATCCATGTCATCTATATCTATATACTTATCTATATATTTCAATTTCATCTCTCCCTTCGATATAAGGGTGAAAGTTTAATAATAACTGAAAAAAAAATGATGTAGTTTTTAGAGGGTCATTTAAGCAATGAATTTTAAGCAGTTAAAAACAGAAGTTTATATTTTTTTTAATGTTTTTTATTGATTATATTGTTACAACAGTTCCAATTTTCTCCCCCTTGTTCCCCTCCACCCAGCACCCCCCTCCCCCAGCAATCCCCCCCAAGTCCATACCCCTGGTTCGTAAAAATTAACTATCCCCCCCCTCTCAAATATTAGGACCCTTTGTAATCTTGTAAAGGACAATGGGCGAAGGTCTCAAGCTCCTCTAGCTGCTTCAAGCTGGACATGGTCGTCGTCCTACCTACCCTTGGGTCCAGAAAACCCTAATAAGAGTGGGGGTGTGGAGGGGAGGGTGGCCTTCCCACATGGGGAAGGATCGTGCAGACTCCAGGTCAGTTGGCTGTCTCCGGTCAACGGCAGAAGTTTATAAACATTTTCACTATTGTATGACTTGTGAAAGGAAAAAAAAAAAGTATGTCACTATAAAAATTTAGGCCTGTGCACTCAAACCTGGAAAAAAACTTTCAAACCTGTTTTGAAATTTCCGAAATAAGGAATTTTAGGAGTTTTTTTAAATTATTAATATAACAATTTAGCATATTCTCATTAATCTGAAAAATAAAAAACCTAAATGACATAAGAGAATACAGAAATTCACGAGCCAAATTTCAATAACTATGTTGCTTGATTGATTAATAAAATTTAAAAATGAGTACCATAGTTTAAAAAGCCCAGGCATGGATATACGTCTTTCATATTAATCTATGCATCTTTGAAAGGTATTGTTTTCAGCTATAAAATCTGTTATAACCAGAGATCAAAATACTGAACTTTGAGACAGATCTTTTTATAACTGCTACATAATATATTTAACCCATATTTTCAAAATAATGGGGCATGGTTGTCCACACAGCTTTTATTAAAATATAATTAGTAATAACAAAGAGTTACTATATTAATATTCTGGTGAGAACAAAAGAATATATACAATAATAAAGAAAAAAAAGTTCTAATATTTATAAAATTTATTTGTTTCTTCTTGAGAGCATTCTAAAATGTTTAGCTTTCATTCTTACATATGTTTTACAATGTATGGAATACATAGGTGTATATAAAAATTTAGATCAGCATGCAACTTATAAATAAGTAAATGTTAGGGCTGGGTGTGCAAGCATCTACTACTAGGGGTTACAAGTAAATATTGTACCTGTATTTATATGTAGATATAGATATAGATGAAAGGTGGATAACTCCACTCCAGATGAGTATTTTTTTAAATGTGGTCCATGAACTACATGTCTCTGGGTCACCTAGGATGCTTGTTGAAAGTGAAAATTCACCCAAACTACTGATTCAGAATCTCTGGAGGTGCAGCCCAGGGTTTTGCATTTTTAGTAAGCTCTTCGGGTGATTCCTATGCATGCTACAGTTTGCAAACCAGTACCTCTCACCAAGAAGGTCATGGCTGACCCTGAACTTTCATATATGCTCCGTGTTCCCAGAAACCATAACTGAGCATAAAGCATCCATCCCCTTGGTTGACAATGAGAAGTCCATTAGCCCATTCTCAGACTTACTAAGAATAAATTGAGGGGGAAAGTAGCAGTTAAACACTCAGGAAAAGAGCACATTACCTACTCCTTCCTGTTAAGAGGAAAGAATTGGATTTATTAAGAACTTTTTAATGTTTTTAGGACTTTTCATTCCTAGAGCTCATGATAGTATATGGATGTTAACTTCTTAACCATACAAATCCCTACAAGATAGTCAGGCCAGACTATGAAATTTGGAATGTAAAATGTAAAACAAAACATCTAAAGGATAATACAGTCAAGAAATATACAAATTTAAGCAGGTTTTTTAAAAAATAAATACTTGTTTGCCCCCAAGTAAAATTACATGGGAAACGGAAAGTGTCTTTTATATCAAAATTTCTGAGAACTTGTAAATACATGTCCACCCTCCCCCATTTTAAAGATAAATAAAACTTTGCTTCAGTAATTCAGAACCAAGCTTAGCAATTCCAGTACTTCCTGAGGCCCTCCCTGGCCTTATAACCACAAAGTCATATGCTTTTGGGGATCTAACCTTACAATTTAAAGGGACATCTCAGCTTTCCTCGTCAAGTGAAACCTTTCTGCATTTTCTCGGTCCTGTTCTGTGTCATCTGCCTGTCAAGAAAGCAGTTGCTTGTTTGATTGTTAATTGCCCTTGTTTTTTATTATAGAATGCATTCGAATTTTGGTAAGTAACATGTTCTTCTTTGTAATTAGATATAGTAGTTAAAACGTCTTTCAATTCACCATGGCGTTCCCCTTTAATCAGCACATCAGGCTTTCTGATGATGGAACTATATCTGTATTTTTACCACAGCAGACCTGCTCAAAGAAAATTATGCTGCCAATACACTTCATAATTGGAATGAAATTCAAAGGTTGTCGTGCTTTTATTTTGCAGGCCTGAAATGTGTAAGCTAAATGAAAGTCACTGTGGGGACTTCGATCATTTCTATCGAGGTTCAAAGGTTTTCTTTGGGCCTCAGAACAGCTATTGCTGCAGCTACCTATTGACTGTATCTGAAGGGCCTGTTAGAAGGTGTATCGGTTAGAGGACAGATGGTCAGACTGGAAACTCAGATAGGATTTCTGTGCTGCGGCCGTGAGGTCCAATTTCTTCTTCGAGGAACCTCAGTTTTTGTTCTCCAGGCCTTCAGCTGATTGGAAGAAGCCCACCCATATTAGCAAGGGTGATCTCCTTTACTTTAAAGTCAACTGATTACAGAGGTTAGCCACATCTAGGAATGCCTTCACATCTCATGCCAATACCTCGATTAGTGTTTGATTAACTCATGCTACTATAGCCTAGCCAAGCTGACCCAGAAAACTGAGCATCACAGGGGACAAGAACATTTTCAACACTTTCTCATTAAATTTCCTGCCTGGAAAATTTTATTAGCTCCATTTTATAGATAAGGAAATTGAGGATTAGAGAGGTTGTGATTTAAACAACATCGGTGAGGAAATAAGTAGGTCCACCCAGCCTCCCTGATTCAAGCTCACGATCCACAGAGCACACCCATCCTGCGTGACTCCCTCTCTTCTGTCCATAGGGGAAATGGTGTAGAGAGAGGGCGCTGTCATCCCACTTCCTGCATTTATCAAATGGTGAACAAGCTCCACTGCCCTCCTTTACCCTGGAACCAACTCATTCACGAATGAGGGCTCAATCCCAATGACAATTCAAAAACATGGGGACTATGGGGTACAGGCAATAAGTTAAAAAGGTCCTGGAGTCAAACTCCTGAAGATCAAATCTCAGTTTTGCCATTTACCACCTGTGTGACCTTGGACAAGTAACAATCTTTCGAAGATTCAAAAAGCATAATGTTAAGTGCCTGGGTGCTGGAGGGCAGGCTGCCTGGGTTCCTATCCCAGCTCTGACTCTTACCAGACATCTCTTTAGGTCCTCTTCATGCTTCAGTTTTCACATTTGTAAAACGAGTACAATAGTACCAACTGAATTAGAGTCGAGCTTAAATGAGACGATTCCTGTAAAGCGCTTAGAGGTGAGTCTTGTAAATAACAAGGATGTACCCAGTTATCATCAGCTCTTACTCTAAATTCTACTTCCCATCTGTAAATGAGGACAACAGCAGGACATCAAGGGGTTATTGTGGGAACTAAATGCGAAAAGTGTGGGGTGCTTAGCCTAGTCATGGCTCACTGGTAGATGTCCAGCAATTGTTAGCTGTCCAACTATCCACTCAGATACAAGTTCCTAGGGGTGGAACCTGTCACTCCTCCTCATCCGTCTATTCCCATCACCTGACATGTGCTAGACAATTCAAAACTTCAAGAAATACTCAATGGTATATATAGCCAATGGCCATATATACCAATGGCATCTTCGGATGGACCCACTCATTGGAAAAGAAGGGAGCTAGAATCCATCACTGTGTGCATAGGCAGAGAACACCATAATACTTACATTTTTTAAAAATGTGGACATAAACTATAACTTTTGATTTTTGCATAAGCATTCTTAAACATATATATTATGGCTCCTCAAGCAGCAGAAATAAATCCAGACACAGCATCCAGAGCATGGTGCTTAGTACAGGTTCTCTTAGCATATGGCCAGTGGGCCAAATCCAGAATACCACCTGTTTGTCTATGGCCCACCGGCTAAGCATGGCTTTTACAGATGAACAGTTACAACTGATTTTGATGGTGGACAACTCATTTTGAACCTCAAATAAGTAAAACATTACCCCCTCCCCCAAAAATCATTATTTTCTTTAATAGATCTGCATTACAAAAATTGTACACAATGGTTACAGTTTTTATTATATTTTAATCTTGTAAATAAAAATTTGTGGGAAATACTTTCTCTCTAGTTATTTAAGAAATTACCTAATAACTTCAATTTTGCCTCTTAGCCTGCAAAACTGAAGAGTGTTTATTGTCTGGCCCTTCACAGAAAAACATTTGCTATTTCCTGTCTTACAGAATCTAACTCATGACTTTCCTTGCTGACAGCTGGCTACTATGAACTACTAGCTCTTTCCTTTGAGAAGGAGTGTATCAGTGCCTGAGAACACTGCTTCAACCACAGGAGAAAACAAGTTCTATGCCTTGTCAGTTTTAAACTACACTGTGCCCACCCAATTCCAGTCCCACACACTTAGCCGTGAAATATATTTATAAAGCCATGTGATCAGAAACATTGTGTAGTGTTTTCTGGTCGTGGGAAACAGAGTCATCTCATTGCCTCAATGGACGCATTCTTTGGCAAGTCCTTATCTAATATCACATGATTCAAACTTAACTTCTAGGTTCTGGAAGCTACCATCTTCTCATTTATTTCACTTATTTGTTTAAAACGCCACCTTTTTTCCAAGAGCCCTTCAAAGTAGACATTCTACCTCAGTTTCATGCTGGATTAAGACATTTCAGGCTGTGGCATTTCTTAAATGATGACAGCTTATAATTTCAACTAGCTTCCAACACCAGAAGTCTATTAAACATGAGCTGATCTTCAATTAGGAAATCATAGCTCTTGCCCAATAGCCAGAAAGTTAAAACCCTGCGTCCCTAAAGCCTGAAGGAAAAGGAAATTATAGAGACAATACCCTTTATGGAGATTCCAGCACGGGTCTCTCAGGAAATTCAAAAATTAGGATCTGCATCAAATCGCAAAACACACACATGCACGCACGCGCACACACACACACACATGCCCCAAAATGAGCTAGAAATGTTCAGCAGTCTTCAGTGAAGGGGTATCCTAAACCGTGTGACTATGGCACATACAGGAATGTGGAAGTACAGGAAAAGAACATCAGTATCAGATAGACCTTGCTCGTGTTCGGTCTTAAGAAAGCCGGCGGGAAAATGAAGCTAGAGGCCAATTATGACACCTCGTGCTGTCAGAGCCGCAGATAATCAGAAAACATCACAGACTCGGCTCTCCCAGAATAGAAACTCTTCCCTTATAGAAGCCAGAGGTCAGTGACCTCCTGGATTCGGCCCCCTTATGTAGCACCCATTTCTAAAATTACCATCGCTTGTGCCTGCGGGGTCCACACTAGGAAAGGAAACAAAGAGGTTTTGACAATTCTTAAAAAGTAGAAAACCGAAGAAGCAATGCCCTTGCCTGTTTTTCTCTTTTCACCCATTTGGTTAAAGCACATACAGCAAGTTACAGATAATTAATTAATACAAGCAAGTATTAAAACGGCTTTGGGGGCCTTCAGATGTCACAAGGTTCCATACAACATCCCTTTAAAAAGGCAATTATATCTATAATTTCTCACCACAAAAATTTTAAGTACACACTTGAACTAAATAATGTAAGCTGTCAGAAGACCTTCAGTGGTGCTTTTTATGGACTCGAAGTTCTCATAAAAAGGTCCATATAAGTCTAACACTTTTATAACAAGTTTTACTACAGAAAGAAAAAAAAAATCAAAGAGAAACCACAGAACCGCAAATCCTAAAGATGAAATTGACCTTGAGACATTAATTACTTCATCACTCAGCTGCTCCTGCCGCCCCCACACTCACCCCACACCACAACCCAAGGCATCGCTCTCATTTTAAGCCTCAAACTGTGAGACATCACAAATTTCCAAAACAAATAATTGCATTTTAGAGAAATTCTGAGTTAGAAGTGGCCTGTGCACATGAATGGCTACTTTCTACCCCTTTGGATTCCATACTCAGGTGCCAGGGCTATACCTTCTTAAGGAGCCCTCGGCCCCCTTGGCCTTCTTGGGAAGATCCCCACCCCACCGTCCATCCCAGCCATAAATGTACAAATTCTCATAGGAGGATCTTCCTAGTAGAAGTCACAGGAGTTCCCAGACACCATAGCCAGTAACCAAATCTCTGCCTCGCTCCCTGTTCAGGCTGACTACCTACCTATACCACGACTTTGTCTAAATAGACCAAAAATGGATGGGAAAAATGAAAAAATTAAGAGGCATGTATTTATAAGCCTATAGATATGCAGATGTATAATATATATCTACATTGTATGTATACATATGTACATAGATGTATAGGCATACCCCTATACCTGCATATGCGTTACGTGCGCATGGAATTTATAGATACACATAAATGTGTGTGAAGGGAAGAAAAACACTGACACATGAAGCCAAATCTTGAGTGTAGCAGGCAGTCAGTACCCACCCCGACCCTCGCTACTGAACTGGTGCTCCCCACGCCAGGTTGAGAAGAGTGCTAATAGTTCCCAGCTGTGCCCTTCACCTGAGAAACATCCTTGGCTCGGGGAGATGTCCCGCCCACCGATGCCAGGTTGCGAGAGCCCTGCACCAATGGCCTGCTCCCTTTCCTCGAGGTGGGACAGCTCTGGGGTCATTCATGCTGCAGAGTTCCATGTGCGACCAGGCAGAGGCTGGGCGCCCGCTAAAGCCACATCTTGCCTGGCTTCTGTCTCACTCTGTCACTCCTGCTGCCTGACAGTGTTCACGTGAGAGCACCACCTCCTAAATCATTGCTCAAGAATCCCTGTCTCAGGCTCTCAGCATCTCAGGGACCCAATCCGAAGCACGGAGCAGCAGAGGAAAACACCAAATACAAAATCAGGAAAATGGGGAGGAGTTCATATAATGTCATCTGTTACACCGGGGATCTGTTAAAGAACGTTTCAACTGCAGACTCACACATGGAAAGATATTCCTCCTGTTGTTCCCAAGAGGCAATTGGACCTAGGGTGGAACAGTAGAGGAAAATGAGGATTTAGATTGGGGGATGGGGTGGTGTCTAAGCTGTGTATTTTTTGTATGTTCCTTTTTGTATTTGTGTCTTATTCTAAAGCTTAAAGCTTAAGAAGAGAATCCCAGGATAGGACTATGATTAGTCCAGCTGAGACAATCATCCTTGATAAAATTTTGGGGATTTTTTTTTTTCCTGCAGTAACAATGATGCAATAAATTTATTGAGAACTTTTCTTCTTTTAGTACTTGGCTATTTATCCATCTTCCTCTATCTCAATTTTATCCATCTAATGCATTTCCTTTTCTCCTTAATGAGTTCATCACATTTGAAAAATAGTTATGATATGCCAAAGAGCCAACCCATTATAGCATATTGCACTAAAAGAATGAATAACAATTTCGTGACCTAAAATGCTGCTTCTCATTAATATGGATGATTTCACGTCTTAATTATGTATGACTCAAGTTCACACTAAGATTAAACAAAATTGAGTTTTGGGTCATGAACAGAACTGATCCACAGGAGAATGACAGAGCATAACTGTGTTCGGTCATTCTGGCCTGTGAGCGACCTGCACAGTTGTACACGCAGCCGTAGATCCAAGACCCAGCATTTCTCACGTGGAACATTTCAGCAGCTTCCTCACTGACCTCTCTGCCTCCACTCCTGCCTTCCTGCAGTCTATTCTTCACACGACAGCCAGAGTAGATCTTTAAAATCAAAAACCAAAACCCTCCAGTGCCTTCCCTTTCTGCTTAAAATAAAATCTAGTGATCGGACTGTGACCCTCAAGGCCTTGCGTGATCTGGACCTTTCCTACTCTCCCAGACTCATGCCCCCCAGCTTCTCCCCTTCTCTTCTCCCAAGCTGAATTTATTTTCCCACATCCCATGCTCTTTCCCTTGCATTGACCTCACATTTTCTGATCCCTCTGCCTAGAATCTTCTTGCCCCAGAGCATCACATTTATAACTCTTTCTTGTCATTCAAGCCTGCTCAAATACCAGCTGCCCAGATATACTGGGTCTACCCCTGTACTTGAAACAGCTCCCCCAACACTAGCCTCTTATCCTGCTGTATTTTTCTTCTTACCTTGACAGCTTAACCTGACACTTACTTATTGTGCCTGGCTCCTAGAGTTGGATATGTCACATACTAGACACTCATTAAAGAATTTATAGCATAGTGCAAAATCGGCCACAACACAATGATTGTGATGTTCACACAGACAGTGGGAGCCATCCTCATTCATGAATAATGTTTGCAATGTAATATTTGTTAATATTGATGGTATTGTTATCAGTCTTCAAACCCTTTGAAGAGTGCCACGGAAAATTGTGACATGAAAGCAAACACAAAGGGCCTCTAAATTAGTCTAAAATATCAAGGAAATCATTGAAGGAGTTAGACAATCTGGCCATTTGTAAACAAATACACATTAAATATACTGTGCCTTTGCCTTAACTTGAGTAGTATTAAAAATATACATTTTCTTTTACATTCACTGGAGTAACCAGTGGAAATAAATGACTATTCGTGGACACCAATAAAAATCAGAGAAACACTAGTGTTATAAGATTTATGAACATTTTCAAGTCATGGAAAGCAAAAATGTCAGCTTTCAACTCCTAGCTTTCCAGTAAAAGGATATAAACCAGCACCATAATTATGTTCTGCAGATGTTGTGCTAATAATTTTCCCATTGCATATGAACTCAATCAGGTTGGGGGGCAGGAAAGGAATTGATATACTTCCATATTCAGTGGTATTAGCTCATAAGCAAGGAGAAAACATGTTCTGCTATGCCGCACATACTCCCAGAGTAATTCCCAATGAAAGCGAAAACCCATGGTCTTTCCAGCCAGATAACATCATGAGTGACAGATTCTTTGGGACTACTTACCATTTGGTACCCTGGCTGGTTTGGCTCAGTGGATTGAGCGTCGGCCTGCGAGCTAAGTGTCGTTGGTTCGATCTTCCAGTCAGGGCACATCAGAGAAGGAAAACTCTGACTCCAAAAAACCTCCGCTGCCTTGCGGCATACCTCTTCAGGGGAAAGGCTAAGGGAGTAAACCCCGACAGAAAATCCGGAGCCGGAGTCCCTAAGGCGGTTCGACGTTGTAGTCAACACCGGCAACTCCTGCGGCGCACCTGAAGCCAAGCTGTATTGACTCCGTCTTTCCCTTGGACCCTTCAGCTGCGAAGAGAGGGGGGGTCTGCTGCATGGGCAACAGCAGACCCTCCATATCACCCTGCCCAGGCTCTGTAGCTTCAGCTTCACTGGAGAGGACACTCAGCGTCATCGCAAGATGTCGATTCAACACGGGAGGAGACAGATACCGTGTCACTCCCGAGTCGGACTGCACGGCCATTCTCCGTGGTGCAGATAGACTCTTAAGAAGCTACACCATCGTCTCTCGAGATGGACGGCTGCCGACGACTTACCATTTGATTCAAATGGTTTTTCTTCTTTTTCTGCCCATAATTTAAAAGAACACAATCCAAAAATTCCATTACTCATGCTCTATGATAAATTAGTGTCATGTGTATACCAACTTACAGAAAGAGAGGAAGTCATTATAAATTATGTTGCTTCTTCTTTTTTTCTTTTGCTTCAGGCCTTATCTGAGTTTAGCAACAAGTTTGGCTTATCAGGCTGGAATTAGCTGAATGAGGTATCTACAATCCCCATGAGATAGGAACCTCTACAGCTAATTAACACAGTACCCTTGTCTTAAATAACGCATCTGTCTTCAAAGTCATGCTTCTCTGTGGACGGTCCCATTCTTATTTCAGGGCTTACTCTCACGGAACTGGTACGGATCTTCCTTTGAAATGGCTTTCTTGAAGCAACTATAACCCAAAAAGACAGTAAACGCCAGAAAAGAGCAAAACAACATGACAAAGGAAACGAAGAAACAGGCATTGGCATGTGGTTTGGATTTTGGATGCTTTTCTCTTCTGTAGCATTTTTTACTTTGCTTTCCAGTCTTCCTCCCACTAGCTGAAAAGCACTGAGAGGTTTGAGAATCCAGTTCTCTGGATTCCCGCTGCAGCCTTTCTCAAGAACTAAAAATAAGGAGGGGAGTAACTTCAACTTCAGATCACGCTGGTGTCCTGGTCATTTCCTTCTTTGCTTCCTCCTTGTAAGGAAGCAACTTCCCTACTGGATCAACTCTAGCTACTCGAGAAGAAAACTCATTTCTAAAACTGAAACTAACATGCACTTGCAGACTGCTTACAAATGTAAATGTTCATTGCAACTTTACTTAAGACGAGTTTTAATATTAGGGTAAAATGCAGGCTTGACTTCTCTTTTTTTTTTTTGTAAGCAAAATAAGTTGAAATTGAAAAGGACACATTGGTTTAATATGTTATTTTTTAAATAAAAATCTGAATCATACCTCTCATTTCATTTATTTGCCCTTGAAAAAGTAAGAGATAGAAAAAGCATAATCTTGAATCTTCAGAATTGACTCTAAATTTAATATTTTCATTGTAGTTCCCAAACAAACAAAACCATGTTCTAACTTCACTCCCCGCCAGGAAAGGAAATGCTCCCATAAGTTTCCCAGAAGATAAAATCCTGAACAGTCCTGGGCAAGTCAACGGCATAGGAAAATTTCAGATGTCTTTACAGTACAGTTTGTGCTGCATCAGCTCCCCTAGCTTGCTGTTAGTGACCCGGGCTTCTGTGGACTCAAACTTCCTATTGTGTTTTACCAGCACAGCCATCTAAAGTAAACTGTTGTTTTACAAAGTAGTGAAATCCTATCTCAGCTACAAACATGCTCAAACACACACAAACCTTCCATCTCTGGACAAACGACAATCCCAGCTGTTTCTGCCTGGGATCCGAATCCTCATGGCCGAGCACGCCCCCTTTGAAGTGGAGGGCACCTCTGCCGACCTGCATTTGGCAAACTTTGCACTGTTTCTCTAAGCCTGACCCCTGAACTGATTGTCTGGTGACTAATTCACATGCTAAGCTCGCGGTATATCAGTATCACTGGCTTGCCTGCATTTGTCATTAAGGGTTTGCAGTAAAAAGAAAGATGAAAGAGGAAGGTGTAATATTAGACCAGCAGCCAAACATCCTATGAGTGTGTTTTGAAAATGTGACTTATAAGAGAAATAAGCAACTCATTCAAAATAAGTCTTTCAAGTTATATAGAAGACTTACATGTTTTTGGTTTTTAACATCCCTAATTTTCATTCCTTTCCTTCCAAACTATCGGCTACTGTTTAAAGTGTGCCTTCTGCATGAACAATGTCATTGCTTAAGAAAATAAATCTTAATTCCTCCACAGGCCTCTATCTGAAACCTACCTGTCCTTCTACCACCATCGCTGTCACCAAAATAATCTAACAGAATTAAAGAAAAGGGTGTACATGGATGCTTCTGATTGAAAAAGCTAGGTAGCTTGTTAAATCAATTACCAATTTTTCTGGGCTGTTAAGATAACCTTTTGTCTCACACATACATGCAGAAGCTGACAAATTTAATTTTTTAAACTTTTCATCACAAAAAATCATTTCATCGAGCATTATTCTTTTGTCCATAAGATTTATGTTCTATTAATACTATGAAAGATAGTCTGTTGGGACATCTTGGCAAACGCTGCAACAAAATTCTTTAAAGAAATAGCGGGGCCTCTAAATGTGGATAATGGCTCTTTGAACAGACGCTAAAGACCCATTTCCATAGACTGGACCAATTCTTTTAAAGAAATACATAACAAGAAGTCAAATAAAAGGGGTGGGGCAAAATGAGAAGATTAAAAAGAGAGTAAAAGATTAAAAGAGGAAAAGAAATAAGGAAAATTCAAAAGGAAAAAAAGATCAAAAAGAGGATTAACCATGTTACTTGTTGTTTTTCAGAAATTAAAAAAGTATGGAGGATAAGGAATTTGTTTCCTTTTGGCCCAAGAAAAATGCCAATTATAGTAGCTAAACTGCCCGGATCACATATCAGCATGCTTTGGAAATGTGAGAAATGGATGGGAAATATAAACACAGAGCAATAGCTTACAGTTATGTTATGAATTAAGCCAGAAAAATATCAAGATTTAGTCACTGAATAAGCTGCCAAGGTTAATTTTCTCTGATGAACTTGAGCAAGATCAGAATACAAGCGATAGCACTGTAGTTGCATGCTTTCTGCAACACCCCCACTGCTTTCTAGAATCAAACTCTTCATTTTCTCATGGAAAGAAACCCCAGGCTAGAGGGCGGGGCCAACAATAATGAAGTCAAGAAATTGACTTTCATTTCTTGATTTGTATTTGATCAGTGCCCTGGGTTCTGAGTTTAGGTCTCTGACATACATAGTAAAACCAGGTAGCCAACATTGTCATGTAGAGGTATTTAGTAATGGTCTTTGTATATTACTACTTTGGGGGGATTTTTTTGTTATATCATTTTGATATCAAAAATTAATCATTTAAATTTACTTTTTCAGGTTGTATGCATTTGATAAAATTGATCTTACAAATCTTAAAAACGAATATACACTTTATTATTGAATATGTGTGGGTGTGGGGGTCGGTGAGTGTGTATGTCAGATCATTTAGTTTATTTTATAGCATTTTTTTTTTCATTTCTTTCTGGTTCACATATTTCCTTTGGGTTTGGGATTTTTTTGTTGTGGTGGTTGCCTATACTCCAGCAAACCCAAAACTAAAGATGTTTGGCTTTTTCTTTTCACTATAGATCTTTTTCTTGCCAAATGTTAACTGCTTAAAAAACAGAAAATCAAATAACTTAGAAACTCTAAAACATGGAGCAGAAAAAGAGCAAATCATGAATGAGAAGCTAGAATAAAGGGAAAAGTTAAAAATGTTATGTTACATTAATGCCAAATGAATTCTAATAAAAATAAAGATTTAAATTCTAATGCATAAGATAAAATTACATAAAAAATTATTTATGGCATTTTAGTACTCTCATGATGTAGTTCATATGTCCTGTCTTAAACACAGAGGATATATTATATACATATATCAACAATGCAATTTAATGGAACTTTGGATAGCATTTAGCAGCATCTCATTTGTCTCTTTCTCTTTTATAAACTATGTACATTTTTCCTAAATCCTGGGTGCTTTTAGTTTTGTTCAGATTTTTTTGAAGGCAGGTAGCACAGAATACAAACCAGAAAAGTGCATGAACTGTATATTAATTGACCCTTTGTCAGATGTCAAGAGGAGCAGAGTGTCACTTCTGAGGCAGGTCACAAGAAACAAACAACTTAGGTCAGGAGCCACAATGGTCACTTTACCGCCTGCGGTCTCCATCCTGTGTGCACTGGGGTGGGAGGATGGGGGTGGGCACCGGGCTGAAGCTAGGGCAAGAAGGATGACAGCTTACCGAAACCAGTGCAGAGTTCGCTGAAATTAGAGTTGCTTACCACAGCAATCTCAATGGAAATCCATCCTATGGAAACAAAAGTGCCAACATGGAAGGATATATATAGTTTACCCTAGTATACTTACTAGCAGAAAAAAATCTGGCTATTCATTCTTCCATCCATCAGGAAGTAAACTGATGAGCGAGCACAGATCCACCCTCTGCAATAGTATGTAACAGGATGTCCATCATATCAACTGTTCTGTGAAAAGACAAAGCACAAAACAATGGGCTCAAAACAAAACAAAACAAAACAAAAAATAACTGCAAATGTAGGTTGCATATGAACATAAGGAATAAGTGAAAGGATACTGTTAAATTGGGAGACTAGAAGAAGTGCAGCCTCTTAAACTTTTTATTTATATGCTTCTTTCTGGTTTGATTATAAGAAGTATAGGATTAATTATATATTATAGATACTGATTAAATTAATTATGTATAACATATATTAAACTCTATATGTAGTCTAAAAAGGATAAGGACAAAAATACATGGTTTTCCCCTATTCACTTTTTTAAAAAATTCTCTGTTCTAGAATCTAATGTTTCGAACCAACCTTTAGGCCTCTGATGATGACAAAGAAGAATGTGGGAAGATCTCCAAGTAAGTAAAGGAATCTGAAGTTGCAGAATAACCGGAAGATGAATGTTTAGGGAAGAATAAACACCATGTGCAAGGGCCCTGAGGCAGTAGGTGCTTGAAGTGCTAAGAAAGAGCAAGGAGGCCAGTGTGGTTATGGCTGAGTAAGCGGAAGGTTTAGAACAAAAGAGGGTCTATGGAGTCCCAGGGAACAGAGTATAAAAGATGGTTTTACAAAAAAGTAAGAAAAACACTTCTGCATTACAAACAGTACATGTCTACATACATGTACACACTCAAGTCACACACACACACACACACAACACAGTTTGAAAACCACATTGACTTGTATTCCAAGCATGAGAAAAAGTCATTGGAAGCAGAGGTGTTACAAGACTTGACCTACATTTTAAAGAATCGGTCTGGCTGCTATGTGGACAACAGACTTCGGGGGGGGCGGGTGGAAAGAGGGAGAGCAAAGAGTCCTTTGGATGGGTGCTGAGGTACTGGTCTGGGTAAGACAGGGTCATGGCTACACTGGAATATTATCAGTAAGAGTAATAAGTGATAGGATTAGAATATAGTTTTTAATGCAAAGCTCTTTGAATGTTCTGGTTATTTGGATGTGCAGCGTTAGAGAAAGAGAAGAGTTAAAAATGACTCTCAATTTGGGGGCACGATCAAATGGGTTACCGGTGATGCCATTTATTAATAGTTGAGGAGCAACATAATAGAATCAGATGGTGACAAAGGGAATTAAGAATGGTACTTAGGATATGCTAAGTTCGAGTTGCCATTTGGACATTCATTTGGAAAAGTTGAGTGGCCCCTTTGAAGTTAGAATGGCTATGTGGCTTGCATTCGCTAATGATATGTGAGAAATGAAGTGTGTCATTCTGGTGGCGACATAAATTTAAGTGACATCACTGTCTAAATAGTTAGCTAATACAGCACAGAACAAATAGAGAGCTTTGACGGCAGGATTTTTCCAACTGTGAATCTCAGATATGAAATTAATGTAGGGGTTGTGGCCAGACTTTTTTAATGAAATGAAACTAACCAAATAGAATAGGGTAGGATAGGATAAAACAGGATAGAATGGAAAAGAAAGGAATGATGGAATGAAATGGCATGGCATGGCATGGCATGGGATGGGATGGAATGGAATGGGATGGGATGGGATGGAATGGAATGGAATGGAATGGAATGGAATGGAATGGAATGGAATACAATACAATACAATGCAATACAATAGAAAACATCAAAGGACAAGAACTATACACACTTGTCATAAAACTGGAGCCAGTTATGCTGAGCTGTGAGAGTGAGACAGTAAGCAAGAGAGACGTGATGAATGTGTGTACTGACGAATAATACTTGATCTTTGCTAACCTGCATCGCATATTAGGCAGTGGTTTACCATAACAGGGTAGTTAATGTTGTCCATATGGTTAGTTAGGACATTGGAAGTGAAACTAAGTCAATGGGGAAAATCCCCAAGTCACAGAACCTAATGCTAGACATGACCCTTTACTATTTTGTTATCTTTCTTTATAGCAATTTATCACTCATATGGGACACAAAATATCAATAGGACTGAAAGATCCAATCACGACCTCTCCTTCCATGGTTATTTTTGCATGTGCTCAGGGATCTGGATGACAGTATCATTTTATGCATTTATATCCAAGCCTCTAACTCATACATGAGACTACAAAAAGGAATAAAAGAATCTCTATGGTGACCATACATTTAAATGCTTACTAACTGTTACCTACTATTATAATAAGATTCAATGTGAAGAAGCCCTTAAATTCAAGTTCAATGACTTGAAATACTCACCCCCAAAATGTTTATTAAACAGCCATTAAGTCGCAGAAAAAAACTATCTTGTTTATTTCTTGTGACAACCCTTTTGAAGGATGAGTTAATATCTCTATTTTATAGCTAAGAAAACCAAGATTTATGAGTTTGAATGAGTTGCCAATTTAGCTAATCAGCAGGATTTGGGACTGCATACCAGATCTTTCTGAAGCCAAGCCACTCCGTGTCTTGTCACACTACATCACAGCAACTTTATCTAAATACACTGTCAGCACTGTTGTCAAAGGAAACGACTAGAAGCACTGGACTTCTCAGCCAAAAAGGGAGTGGTTAAGTGAATTACAGTACATCTGACAATGGCCACTAATGCAAGAGAGCTAAATGATATATATGGAAAGGTTTCCAACATATATTATGTAGAAATAAACAATCCAGGACTTCCAGCCAAGATGGAAGTGTAGACAGACATGCTGCATCTCCCTCCACAACTAAGAAGGAATACAACTACCTCAAAACTAGAGACAACCAGAAGTTCCAGAAAATCGAGCTGCATGAAAGTCCAGCAAACAAAGATATAAAGAAGAAACACTCATCCAGACAGGTAGGAGGGGTGGAGCTGAGGTGGAGAGGACGCAGTGTGGTGGAGGCAGCAGCTGGCCAGTAGACAGCCCAGTCAGGAGGGATACCTGGGGAGCATTTCCACCTCCTTACCGAATCTCGGAGCTCACGGTCCCAGCACCGGGGAAAATCAAGCCTCATTGCTTCTGACTGTGTAGACCAGTGGGGGTTGGGGTGGAGGCAGAAACTGCCGGTCTCAGCAGAGTCTGCGTGTTTAAAGGGCCCCCACAGTCCTAGAATGACCACAGACCCACCCACTCTGGGAACGACAGCCAGGGCAGCAGCTAGAGGGGCACCAGTCTGGTGCGGAAGTGGGAGAGGTGCCTGGAAAAGGGATGAGTGCTGGGCAGGTGGCATTGTTCCCTCTTGGGGAAAAAATCGGGACTACTGTAACAACATAATCAATAAAATATACTTAAAAAAAAAATCCAACAACCAAGAAAAAAATGCAAGATAGTATTTATTGACTATTCTTATTTGAATACCAAAGAAGAGATACATACATATATCCACACACCTACCACATACCATATGTCTATGTATTTTGAACACAATAGAGCAGAGTTCTTTTAATAGTAGCTGCCCCTGTAGAGAGGGACTCAGGGTCCATGGCAAGAAATTAAATTTCTTTTCATGATTTACCAAGTGTGCTCTTAAAGCACGTGGTCATCATGAGTGCTATAGTTAGAGTAATTCCAGATCTCTTCCTTGGCTCAAGAGTGGGAATGCAATCCCCCCATCCTTTTGGAGATTAGGTCGTATGGCTTGCTTTGGTCAATAAAATGTGAGCAGACAAAATGAGTCATGCCTGAGTGGGGCTCTTGAGGGCCAATGCCCAGCCCACCCTTCTCTCCCATCCACATTGAAAGCATGTGCAGAGATAAAATCCCCATCAGCTAGAGTCCCCGCATGACCACACTGAGCAAAGGTCTCCTGCCAACCCACACTGCACATGGAGAGAGAGCGAGAAATACACCTTCATTATCTTATGTCACTAATAGTGGAGGTTGCTTATTATGGCAGCATCACCCAGCCTATTCTGATGGATACAACACACAATAGAAAAGAAATGTTGGAGAAACAAGATGGCAGAAGAGTAAGTGGAAGCTATACTAACCTCCTCCCAGAACTAGTCTGGATTTACAACTTAATTTTGGAGAAATCATCTGGAATAACCAACCGAACACTAGCTGGAGAGAAGTCTTATAACCACGGAGACACAGAAAAGGCCACTACATCACAACGTGACTGGTAGGGAGTGCAGAGACGCGGAAGGGCTGGCTGGGCTCACACAGGTGGCAGCTGAAGGGACTGAGAAATAGCTTAGCAGCCGGAGTTTCCCCCTGTGAAGGGCAGCATCTAAACCCCCAGCTGGGCTTCCCAGCCTACAGCAACAGAGTGGAAAGTAAAATAGTATCCAGCTGTGAAAAGCGAAAAGCCACAGGGTTTCTTGCTAGCTGGAGAGAAACAGCTGGAGAAAAAGAGCTCTTAAGCAGATCACATATGAAAATATTTTGGCCCCCACTTACCCTGGGCTCGAGTGGAGGGAAGGCAGAGAGGACTGGAGATGCTTGGGAGAATTTGGTGTAGTGACTTTGAGGGGAGAAGTGGGAGAGCAGCCGACTAGGTCCCATTGCTGACTCATCCCCAGTACTGCAGGCAGACCATTCCTGGCCAAGTGGCATCAGCCCGAGGGGAAGCAAAGGCCCTGCCTACAGGAATTAAGCTGCCACACCCACAGTCCTTAAGCCTGAGAGCTAATCACAGATTGAATAGATTAACAACTAAAGAAGTCAGACAGAGGCAGTAGATCCCTGGAAGTCTACAACAGGCTGCCTAGGCCCAGACTGGTACAGGATCTGACGCCACCAGGGGCAGACCCAGGAAGTACAGATCATTCTAAGAAGCACCAACAAACAATAGAAGTCACAAAAATGGGCAGACAGAGAAACAACCCCCCATTGAAAGGAAAGGTGGAATCCCCAGAAAGAGTGCTAAATGAAATAGAGGAGAGCAAACTATCAGATATGGAATTCAAAGCATGGATTATGGAGAAGCTCAATGAGCTCAGCGGAAACTACAAAGAACTCCAGGGAAACTACAAGAAACTCCAGAAATACTACAAGGAACTTACTGAGAATTACACCAGAATGAAAAAGGACATAGAAGCTATCAATAAGAGCCAGGAGGAAATGAAGAATGTGATCTCTGAATTGAAGAACACAATAGAAGGAATTAAAAGCAGACTAGAGGAAGCAGGAGATCAGATCAGTGAGCTGGAAGACAATGTAGACAAAAACTCCCAGACAGTGCAACAAAATGAAAAAAGACTGAACAAGACTGAAGAGGCTCTAAGACAGCTGCAGGACAACATGAAACGTAATAATATCCATATCATAGGAATTCCAGAAGGAGAAGAAGAGCAAGGGATAGAAAACGTCTTTGAAAAACTAATGACAGAAAACTTTCCTAACATGAGGAGAGAAAGAGTCACACAAGTTCAGGAAGCACAAAGGGTCCCAATGAAGATGAACCCCAACAGGCCCACTTCAAGACACATCATAATTAAAATGCCAACATTCAAAGACAAAGAGAGAATCCTAAAAGCAGCAAGAGAGAAACAACTAATAAAATACAAGGGAGCTCCAATAAGGTTATCATCAGATTTCTCAGCAGAAACACTACAAACCAGAAGGGAATGGCAAAAAATATTCCAAGCAATGAAAAACAAAGACCTACAACCAAGAATACTCTACACAGCAAGACTCTCATTCAAAATGGAAGGTGAAATAAGGAGTTTCCAAGACAAAAGAAGGCTAAAATAATACATCTCCACTAAACCAGCATTGCAAGAGATGTTAAAGGGTCTGCTTTAAGAAGATGAAGAAACAGAGAGAGACAGAAAGGAACACGAGTACAAAGGGGGAAAATGACAATGAATAAGTACTGAAAGAAAGAAGGAACTTCTACCATTTGCAACAACATGGATGGAACTAGAGAGAATTATACTTAGTGAAATAAGCCAAGCAATGAAAGAAAAATACCTTATGTTATCACCTATTACGGGAAACTAATGAACAACACAAACATATGAGCAAAATTAAACCAGAGGTATGTAAACAAGGAATAAACTAACAGTAACAAAGGGGGAGATGGGAGGGAGAGAAGGGGGTAAGAAGAGGAAGGATCTAGTCAAAGAACATGTATAAATGACCCATGGACATGGACAACTGGGTGGGGACTGAATGTGGGAGAAGGGGGGGCAGGGTGCAGGGAAGCAAGAGGGGGAAAAAAGTGGGACAACTGTAATGGAAAAACAAACAAAAACAATTTTTAGTGGGGGAAAAAATAAAAATATAAAGAATGGAAATGCAAGTTCAGTGAATATTAGAAGGACAAAGATTTTCCTTCACACTGTATATTTTTCTCCCTATCTGATCCCTCCAGAGTTTGGCATTCTAAACAGGTGAGTAATGACATAAGTTTCTTTGCATAAAACTAATAAGACCAGTTGTTAATAGAGGTTTTTTTGACTAAGACTTTGACTGCAATGTCATGCCTAAAGGAGACATGCTTGGGCTCTGGTTATTACCAAAAAGCCCTGAGGAACTGGGGTTGACTTTCAAAGGTAATAAAAGCCCACGAGATAAAAGGCCTGGTACCTTGAATGGATGCGCGGTCCATGGCAATCTTTCCAGGGTAGGAATGAAGGTTGTTTTCTTGAAAGATGGCTAGAAGGGACCTTAAGGCACAATGGAAAACCAGAAGGACTTGGAAAAGACAAGTGTTTACAGGCAAGGCTGAATACCAGGTATGTGGTTCTGCTTCTGTGCCCTGAAAGGCAGACTGAAGGTCACCCTAAATGTTCCTTGCGTAAGTTCCAGCAGGGCAGAACTAAAGATCATATGTGATCATTTTCTGCTCTTGTTGTGTTTATGCAAATGAACAGGATAAATTAAAAATGGACTTAATGCACTCCCTTTAATAACAAGGAGGGTAATCTTAGGGAGAAAAATTGTGATTCAAGGAAAATCACAATGCTCAGTGGTAGACTATAAAGTAGTGCAGCTAACCATCTTTAAAGTTTATCTTCATTTAAAGTTTGTTTTGATTTGAAAATTAAACTATGTCTGTGGTATTATCAAAGGTGTTTAATTTACAGGCAAGAAGAATGTCAAATGCCTTGCAACTGGATGTCTTTCCGATAAGACAGCCTACAGATTTAGAGACTTGTATGTGGGTTATGTTACATAAATTAACATGTGTTTTCTGTTTTCAAATGACATAAGCCTATGACCTCATTACCTGAGTGATTGTCTTTACGTATAGGCCTCACTTAATGCTGTCTCCATCGCTGCCTCCTGAGACTCAATGGTTTGGCTGAACTAAGTGGCTGGGTTGGTGAAGAATGGGATGGTCTGTGGGCTTCACTTTAAAACTGGTTTCTCTTTTCTGTCCTAATGGCTTGGACAGAAAGAGCACAGAGGTCTGAGAGGGGGGAAATCTAAACTATTTTCCTCAGCCCAAACTAAGTATAATGGGCAAAAGGGTCTTGGACAGGTGAGATGTACCTGGCACACCTTCCTCCAAAGAAGCCCTTCTTTTCCCTAATGTGGGACATTGAAAAATTAATACCTGCCTTTTGTCATATAGTGGTTATGGATTGAATTATGTCTTTTAACCCTGTTGCCAAATCTGTTGCCCCCAGAATACAACAAGGATGCCAGCCTGCTAAACCAAGCACGCCATTGTCCGGGGACAGCCAACCGACCTGGAGTCTGCACGATCCTTCCCCATGTGGGAAGGCCACCCTCCCCTCCACACCCCCACTCTTATTAGGGACTTCTGGATCCAAGGGTAGGTAGGACGATGACCATGTTCAGCTTGAAGCAGGTAGAGGAGCTCGAGACCTTCGCCCATTGTCCTTTATAAGATTATAAAGGGTCTTAAGTCTGAGAGGGAGGGATTGTTATTTTTTATTGTTAAAATAATTTATTTTTAAAAAAGAAGAAGAATATATGAAAGGGTGAGGCAGGAGAGCTTGTATGTATGACCCATGGGCATGGGCTTGAGAAGGAAGGATTGTTGGGGATGGGGGGTGCTGGGCGGAGGGGAGCAAAGGGAAAAAATTGGAACTATTGTAACAATATAATCAATAAAATATACGTATAAATAAAAGAAATGTTGATGTATATATAAAGAAACATAAACCTAGCAATTATATTCAAACTTTTTAGTATTTTTAAATACTAAAGGGAAAATGTGTTTTTAAATGATAAACTGGTTCATTCATTCATTAAGCAAATATTTATTGAGGAACAGATATGTCCCAGGCAATTGTAGGCACAAGGCAAGTACCATTAAATAAGACAGACAAGGTCCCCACTCTCTCAATTAACACAAACAAATGAGCAAGAAGAGATCAGGTAATGATGTGGGCTCTGATGAAAATAAAAGCCCCATGATGTCACAGGACAGACTGGGAACAAGTCTGGGAGGTCAGAGAGGCCTCTAGGAAGAAATCACTTCAGCCGATGGTTGCAATGATAGTTCTAAAACCACAGAGACGTTTCTTTAAATTTCTCCATAATCTCTAAATATTCTCAAGTAGGCCTATATTTCATTGTGCATCAGAAAAATACCATGAAATAAATACCTCACAGCAGATAAAATGATGGGATAATAGAGTCCTCAGTAGAAAACCCAGGAGGAGGTCCTGCTTTCACCAAGAAAGTGAGGGACCATATTCAGTTACACCTGCAGATGGAACTGATAGAATCCTAAGTGGAGACAGAAGCAAACGTTGGCACATCTCTAAGTGGGGAGGCCACCAGTTGAAAATGTGTCCCATAAAACATCAATCAGGATAGCAGTAAAAGGGGTGAAATGCATACACACGTAAAAACAATTGAAAACATATTTGCCTAATTATGCAGACAAAGATATCAAGACCAGTGCTGAAAGGAGATGAAAACCTAGTTGTGAAATCTCTGCTCCAATGGAACCCAACGCCAGGGCTGGTAACATGGCCTTGGGGACAAATGCCACCAATCACAGCAACATTAAAGATTTAATAAAGCCTGTGAAGTGTTTCCAAAGAAAGGAGGATCTGAAAGAAGGAAGCCACAATTCTGCTTTTATCAAAAATTACTCTTTTATATCTTTGTATCAAGCGAAGTTTATTAAATCATTCTGCAAAGGTCAAGAGGGATGTGTCTTTCCTGATCTATTTTCATATGTCATGACACAGACTGAGTAACTGGATAATATGCACTCTATTTCCAAAGACTGGAAGACATTTATGCTCAAGTCCTGATTTCCTGTAGTGTGATAGTAGTCACTTAGACAATGGGGTTTTATATGATGCTCAGCATGTGTAGGAACTTGGCCAATTCCTTTTTTCTTTTCTTTTTCTTTTTTTTTTTTTTTTGCGCGCCTGAAAATTGTCCAGTTACCAGCTGTCAAAAACACATATTTTAACTGGTTATCAATAGCAAAAGCAACTAGTTCCAGTTCATCCGTACAACCATTAGGCATCATACTCCCCTGATTGCCATAATCAACACGTTCCAAAAGCGATGAAGTCCACTTAGCTGCTAGATAAAAATGTATATAAGCTACCAAAGGTTTCTTAGTCAAGATGTCTTCTTTTCCCAAATATTGGGTCAATGCTTAAGACTCAAAAAGGCTGATTAATCCTAAAGAGGATTTTTATTGCATCTCTGTGATGATCATTTTGAAAGTGAGGATAAAAGAAGAGTGCAGTGTATTTATGCATCTTTCACCCAACAATTTAAAATTTTTTCACAAGTTCACAAATATTATCTTTATTTCAGCATTTCTAATAGGTAGACACTGCCTAGTGTCATTATCCTCATTGCAAAAGGTGAAGAAAACCAAAATGTCAGTGGTTCTGTTTGGCTTATGGCTCTTTAAATGAATTTTTTCTTCTTTTGATATTTTTCTGTTTTCTAATATTCATTAATGGACCTTTTTTATTTTTGCCATAAAAACGGAATTTTCAATGTTTGAAATAAACACTAACAGACATCACTACCCCATAGTCCACTCCGTAAGGCAAGAATTAAGGACTCTTCTCTGTCTTATTTTCACCAACCTGTTGGCCTCTACACCACCCACTCTTCCTCAGTAAGAAGCAGAGAGACATGTCTTTTATCTCTATGCCCAGTAGGGAGGGAAAAAAAGTTAACATTCCTTGAAAGTTCACTATGAGCCAGAGCTGTGCTAAACCACATAAAATTAACCCAATTAATCTTATCATCCAATGACCTAAGTATGAGTCACTTAATTTTGAAAATGGCTGCTCAGAGAAGCTGGTATTTCAAGGACATAAGTAAACTAATACCAGGAGGTCAAATCGGCATCCAAACCCCACATGTGACTGACCCCACAGCCAGCCCTCTTGCCAGTACAGTGCACACAGGTCAAGCGTTACCATCTACCTTCCCCCAGCATTTCCAGTACTGCCTCCATCCTCCATATCCTCCACAGGGCATGGAAATGAGAGCGGATTCTTCCTGGGCTTGAAAGTCTCCAGTCACTTCCCACTGCGCACAGAATCAAGTCTAAGCTCCTCAGTGGGCCTACAGGTGGGCCAACATGACCCACCCCACGCCAGGCTCGTCTTAGGCCACATTCCCCCTTCACGCACCAGATGTAAGGACCTAAATCAACACCTCAAACAAGTGAAGCTCTTTCTCAAATCTGGGCCATCCCATGTGCTGTCCCCTCTACTTAGAAAGCCTCTCTATTCACTTCACAAGGTTGATTTATTCCCTGCCAGGCCTTCCCTGATGACTCAGTCTATGTAGGTCCCATTATTCTCCCTTTGCATCTTATTCTTTTCCTTCCCAACACTCGACACAATTTTCAATTATATGTGTTTCTTTACTCATTTACAGCTCTCCTTCCTACCTGAGCTTCAGAAGTCAGGAACTTGAATGTGTTTGATGAGCAAAACAATTCCTTGCTAGAAGGAGGTTCCCAAAAAATATTGACTGAATAAATAAATTTAAAAATTAGAATCTCAGGCCCCCACTTTACATTCAAATTGTTAACAAAATTTTTAGGATTTATTCAAGAAGTCATTTAGCCTGAATGGGTCTGGCTCTGCCATCAACCAGCCATTTTCTTTGTTCTTATCTTCAAGAGTATGTCAGTGGTAATATTGGGAAACAATTCTTCCTTCCCACCCCATCTTTGCCCTGAATTCCACTGGGTTCATCCTACCCAAGTACATGGTACACAACTGAACAAACTTGGGATTCTTTCCGCAAAGAAGACAGCTGGGAATGACCATTTGGGTAGTCAAACAACAGATCACTTCCTGCCCTAGACCCTGAGATTAAAAGCCCACAGACCTGTGCCTGAAACAAAAGTCTACTCACAATTTCCCCCCTATAAAAACTAGAAATGCTTCTCTCCAAGAGATTCCTGGTATCCCCGGTGCCATCACATGACTGTTAGTCATCAGTCTGACAGTCAAACATTTCTTCATGTGTAAGCACAGGGGAGGAGGGGTGCTGGAGACCGCTGTCTTAGGCTGACCTTCCTGTACTTCTTTTGGGTCTTAGAAAAATGCCTGTTTTCATGACAAAAGCTGCAGTGATAAATAAAACACTATCGGTAAAAATTCTTTGGGGCAGAGATCAGCTTATTATTTTCTTGTTTGTAACTTCAATCCTGTTAATTTTGGAACTCTTGGTGGTAAGAGAGTCCATTTAAAAAAACTATGACTCTATATGGCAACAGAAATTGTGAATACATCTTCTCAACATATTATATTCACATGAGGGAGCTATCCTGCAACTTCTCCATTTATGGTCATTAAAAATAATCCTTCTGTTGTATGCCAACTACAATTTAAAATAAATTTAAAAAGTAAATAATCCCTCCATTGTTTTAGTAACTTGGATAGATTAATGTGCAAGTTTAAAAGCCCAGAAACACATTTTATAATCTGCAGTTGTGATTAATGTGATTAAATAATAATATTAATAGTTAACATTTATTGGTTGTTCATCATCACCCAAGCATATTGCAAGATAACACTTAACCCTCAATAGCGTCCAAGAAAGGAACCATAACCATATTTCTTTCTTTACAGGATTTAAAATTACTTTAGAGAAATAAGATAACTAATCTAAAATCACACAGCTAGTAGAAAATCTTTAATTACTGATCCAGAATTTAAAACCTAGGTCTTCAGCCCCTGAAGTTCTATAGCATTAGCCCAACCACTTTCAGAATGATGTGTCATTTTTAAGGACTTTGATAATGCAAAGGAGTAGGAGAAAGGTTGTCTCAGAAGAACATACCCCACTACTTTGGAACTCTATCTAAATTCCATCAGCTTGGGGTCCGTTTTCAGCCTATCCCTGGAATCCTTGGGTGGAGATACAGGGCTCCCCATCTCGGTTACTGTCCCAAGCTCCAAAAGAAGCTCTCCAAAATTATCTTTCCAGTAAACTAGTTTAGGTTGTGTCTCTCCCTGCTTTGAAACCCTAATCTAGCAGGCTCACACATACACAGGAGGAAACCCTTATGATGTCCCTCAAGCACCCGCAAGACCCAGCCTCTGCCATCCTCACCAGCGGCATTTCCACCACTCCCTTCCAGCTGGAGTTGCTACAAATCCTTCCCCCAAAAATCAGTCTAGTCTCCAGTCCACTCAGTCCCTATTCCTGAGCCCCAAAGTGCAGCTAAGAAAGTCACTCCGCCCTAGTCTGGGAGCCCTGGGAAGTTCCACACCCTCTCTGTGTCCCAATACAGAGCGCTTACTACTCCCCTGCAGCTACTTTGACTGCCTGCCTCCTCCCGGCCACAACCATAGAAGAGGTTTAAAAGTATATTCTCTGTCCTGGATAAAGCCAGTCCATCTAAATCTCACGCATCCCCTTCGTACTCTGCAAGGACTTGCTTACTTCCATCAGTGACCTCTTTCCTCCTGCATCTTCAGCATCTCTGTTAGTTTCCTAGGGCTCCTGTAACAATGTACCACAAACTTGATGGCTCATAAAAATCGAAATTTATTGTCCCACAGTTCTGCAGGCTAGAAGTCCAAAGGGTCAGCAGGGTTGGCTCCTCCTAAGGGCACTGAGAGAGAATCTGTTCCATGCCTCTCTCCTAGCTTCTGGTGGTGGCTGGCAATCCTTCATGTCCCTTAGTGTTCCTTAATGTGTAGCTGCAGCGTTTCAATCTCTGCCTCTGCCATCACATGCGTTGTCTCAGTCTCTTCTCTTTTCATAAGGATACCACTCATATTGGATTAAGGGCCCGCCCTACTCCAGCATGACCTCATCTTAACTTAGATCTTTTATTTTTAATTTAACTTAATTTTATTTTATTTTTAAGTAAATTTTATTGATTATGTTGTTACAATAGTTCCAATTTTTTCCCCTTTGCTCCCCTCTGCCCAGTAGCCCCCTTTCCTCCAGCAATCCCACCCCCCTTAGTTCATGTCCATGGGTTGTGCATATACGTTCTCTGGCTTCACCGTTTCCTATATTATTCGTAACTTGCCCCTGTCTATTTTTTATTTACCAATTATGCTTATTAATCTCTGCATCATTTCCCCATTTCTCCCCCTGCCCCCTCCCAGCTGATAACCCTCCAGATGATCCCCATACCTATGATTGTGTTCCTATTCTGGTTTGCTTAGTTAAATTTTGTTCTTATTTTTTAGATTCAGTTGTTGATAGTTGTGAGTTTGTTGTCATTTTAGTGTTCATAATTTTGATCTTTTTCTTAAGTAACTCCCTTTGACATTTCATATAATAATAGCTTGGTGATGATGAACTCCTTTAGCTTTACCTTGTCTGGGAAGCACTTCATTTGCCCTTCCATTTTAAATGATAGCTTTGCTGGATAGAGTAATCTTGGTTATAAGTCCTTGCTTTTCACCACCTTGAATACTTTTTGCCAGTCCCTTCTTGCCTGCAAAGTTTCTTTTGAGAAATCAGCTGGTAGTCTTATAGGCACCCCTTTGTAGGTAACTCTCTGCTTTTCTCTTGCTACTTTTAAGATTCTCTCTTTATCTTTCACCTTTGGCATTTTAATTATGATGTGTCTTGTGTGGTCCTTTTTGGATCTAGCTTGTTTGGGACTCTGTGCTTCCTGGAGTTATATATCTGTTTCTTTCACCAAATATGGAGAGTTTTCCTTCATTATTTTCTCATATTAGTTTTTAATTTATTGCTCTTCCTCTTCTCCTTCTGGCATCCTTATGGTTTGGATGTTGGCATGTTTAAAGTTGTCCCAGAGGTTCCTAAACCTCTCCTCATTTTTTCAACTCTTGAGCCCTCATTTTGTACTGGTTGACGATTGTTTTCCTCCTTATGTTCCAAATCATTGATCTGAACGCCAGTTTCCTTCCCTTCACCATTGGTTTTGTATGGATTTTCTTTCATTTCATTTAACATAGCCTTCACTTCTTCCCTTATGCGTTTGCCATACTTAAGCATATCTGTCAAGCCTGTGATCATCTTTATCAACAGTGCTTTGAACTCTCAGTCTGTTAGGTTGGCTATCTCCTCGTCACTTAGTTCTCCTACTGGAACCTTGATTCATCCCCCCTTTTGGGCAATACTTCTCTGTCTCCTCATCTTGACAGGCTCCTGTGTTTGCTTGCCTCTGTGTCCTAGGTAGGGCTATAGCTCCTGTTACATTTAAGGGGCGGAGCCTTAGGTTTTGTCATCAGTAATGGGTGACCTATTTCACCACATTGTGGTGCTATAAGTGGGGTAGGGGTCTGAGAGGGAACAATATCGCTTGCTCAGCACTCGCCCCTTTTCCAGGCACCTCTCCCACTTTGTACAGGACTGGCGCCTCACTAGTTGTTGCCCTGGCTATTGTTTCCAGAGCGGGTGGGTTTGCGGATGTTCTAGGACTGTGGGGGCCCTTTAAGCAAGCAGACTCTGCTGAGAGACCAGCAGTTTCTGCCTCCGCCCCAACCCCCACTGGTTTGCTCAGTCAGAAACAATGAGGCTTGATTTTCCCCAAGTCTGGGATCGTGAGCTGCGCAGTCCAGTCAGGAGCTGGGAACACTCTCCAGGTATCTCTCCTGACTTTTTAAAATGTGTGACTGAGCTTTCCACTGGCCCGCCACTGCCACCACCACACCATGTCCTCTCCGCCCTGGCTCTGCCCCTCCTACCTGTCTGGATGAGTATTTCTTCTTTATATCTTTGTTTGGGGGACTTCCATGCAGTTTGATTTTCAAGAACTTCTGGTTTTCTCTAGTTTTGAGGTAGTTGTATTCCTTCTTAGCTGTGGAGGGAGACACAGCATGCCTGTCTATGCTTCCATCTTGTCCAGAAATCTTAACCTACATCTTAATGACACTGTGAGGACCATATTTCCAAATGAGGCCTCATTCATAGGTATGAAGAGTTAAGATTGGGTCATATCTTTTTTGGGGAAACACAGTTCAACCCAAAAGAATCTCCCATGTCATCAGCCTAGTCTTCTCAGCCTCTGAACCTGGTTAAAGCTCTCATCTTACCAATCTCTCTCTGACACCCAAACAAATAGCTCCAGCAGATACAGCTTCCTAACTGCAGATTTATGTGTCAACCATCTATCAGACAGTGCCCGTTGGAAGTCCCTGAGACACTTCCCCATGAGTAGGTTATGCCCCAAAGGGAACACATTAGCTTCTCCACACCTATTCCTCTTCCTTCTGCATTCCTTATCTTGGCCCAAAGAAGCACCACCAAGCCCATCACCCAAGCAACCCAAACAGCTCTGGGAACGCATGGCCAGTGACTATGTTGTGCATAAATCTCACTTAACCATCTCAGTCAGCCATCTGGCCTTGGAGCAGCTGTACTTGACACCTTCTAACCTCCCCGTACAGCCTTCTGCAGGCAGCATCCGCTGGTATTCCACCACTTCTCCCCAGCTGGGACATGGGCCCTTCCTTCATTGCTTAGGGCAATAGGGAAGGCCTGGCTTTCGGGAATAACAGAAAGAAACTGTGAAACAGGAAACTGATACCTCATTGCAGGCTACGGGCCCTTGCAGGGCCACTTCCCCCTTCTCCGCCCTGCTCTCTGTAGCAACCGCTGTATAGACCCCCAGGCTTCGCTCCTGTGCCCCTTGGCTTCTAACTGGGTTCAGCCCATGGGAGCACCAGCAGGAGCTGGGAGAGTTTTCCTTTGCCTCACTGGCCCCTGCAGCTGCCTCTGGATGTCTGTGTCCCATCATCAGAGGCCACTCTCAGAGCCAGCTGCTCTGCAGGACACCCCTGCCCCACCCAAGCAGCTCTCCTTCTCTCCCGCTGACATAATTCCTTGCAATTCCCCTCCACCTCTCCAACTTTCTAAACAATCTCTTTATTTAAAAACTTTCTCTACATTTCCAAATTCAAGAGTGACATCTGTTTCCTGTTGACCCCCACGGATACAACCCCGTGACTGCCCGATACCCAGACCCAAATGCTCCCACTGGGCTCTCCTCCCATGCCTCTGGGAACAGTTTACTTTCCTTAAGCAGGCCTCTACTCTTCCACGCCCAGAAAGAAGGAATTGATTTTCTACAAGTGAATATAATGTGTAAACATGAAACACCACCTACAAAGGTAGCTTTTCGCATTTGTCTGCAAAGCTGCTTAATTTCTCAACATTTGTATGTATATTCATATGTTCTTTACTCTCCATTCTAGAGGATATTTGCTTTCCCTTTACATAACCAAGAGACACACTAGAGTGTTCTTGGGAGGGGTGGGGTATGGTTTGCCCCCCAAAATAATTTAAACTTGGAGCTTAAAGACAAAAAGGAAGAAAGGCAATTCTTCCCGTTTTTGCTTACCAAGGCTAAGCAAAGAGATCTTGGGGCCAGCTACACATCTTTGGATAATTAGTAAGAATGGATCATACCAGTCAACCCCTAACAGAGGGCACTGCAGCATCCAGAGCTCTTCAGTGATGAAAATGCAGCTCCACTACTAACAGTTGTTACTCCCAAGCTTTTAAGGAGACCGCTTAGAATGGTGACAATCGTGGTAGACACATGTTTCTCCTCCCATGTGTTTCTTATTGGGCCCCTGAAGGGGAAAGTCTCTCAATCCATTTTTAAGGAATAAAGAATTATCCCATTTTTTTCCTAATCTCAGATCCTCTGAACCCTATAAACTGGAGATCCCCAGAAGGCTGTGGCTGTAGACCTGTCTTCCTCAGGAATCTGCAAGGGCCAGCTCCTGGCTGACCTCGGTGGCTTCTTTCATCTGGCAATCCCACGGCTGGTGTCATATAAAAATGGAGCTGACATGCCCTTTGCTTCTGCATCGGCTCAGGAACTTTTTATTTATCCCTAGAGATTCAGCTCCAGGGTTATTTTTTTCTGCAAAGTGTTCCAATGCCCTCTTCTCTTAGGTTCCCACACTAACTTTTCCTTACATGTTACTGTGTGTTCCAACTGTCTGTTTACTGATCTACCTCATTAAGAGCTGTGGTCTTTTGACAGCAGGAATTGTCTTCACATTATAGCCCCACTGCCCAGCACACAGTAGGAGCTTGATAAATATCGAACACATTAATGAATCAGGATTTAAAAAACACTGCCTATCTCCCTCACTCTGCAAGTAATGCAAAGAGTTTTCTGTAGGGACCTACTTTCAAGGCTCAGGAGATGAATTAATGCTCATCTTCATGGACTAGGGGAGCCAGATGTGATGAACAAGATGGAAACACACTTCTTGGGGAAAAGCCCCAGTGCTGCTGATTTGGGGGGGGGGGGGGATGGAGCTCTGTAAACCTCCTTCTGGGGATACACTAGGGCAAGTTCACCAACAGTCATTCAACAACTCGCCTCACCCAGCATCACTGCTCCTCTTCACATCCTTCCCTCTGGGTCAAGAGCTGGTGGAGGGTTTGGGGAAAGGCGAGGCTAAAGTGTCTCCATATTCCAAAGTAATGTCCCTCTCTCAGCTCTGCAGTAGTAAGTGGCCCTAACCACTGCTTCTAGATGCAGAAAACTCATCAGTCAGTTTTCTGGTCACATGCAGCCAAGATGCCCATGCAACCAAAGACTTCTCCGTGAGTTCTTGCTTGATCAACCCTCCCTGCCGCCATCTCTACGGATTCTGAGTCCGTGGCCTGGGTGCACCCAAGCATTAGTCTGTTTGTTGTTGCTGTTGTTTGCTGGTGTCATCGTTGTCTTAATAAACCCTCAGATTACTCTACAGCCGGGGCTGAAACCAGAGCTCTAAGTGATAAACTAACTAGCTATTTCTCTTTTCTGTTCTAATCCTCCCAGCGGTGAGTCCAAAACAAATCAAGACTTTATGTCATCTGCATCAGTCAGAAATACAAAAATATGGCTTTTATTGACTAGGCAGGTACTGAGTACCCCTCATGGGTCAGATATGATGGGACACAATGACCAGCAATACCCAAGAATTCTATCTATAAAAAAGGAGAGAATTAGCTTATATCACCGGCATCTGGCAAGGAGCCCGAGCCTAGCTCTATTTCTTCCTTTTCGCTCATATATCATCTAACACTAATCCCAGATCCGTGAGTGCATGTCTAGCACTGGGACAGGCTTTGTGAATCTCTTTGCATAAATACTGCCACTTGTCATTTATTCTGCTCCTCAACATTTGACACCAGCTCTCCTTATCCGTCAATGATTAAACACCAAAAACTGTTTACTCAGAATGGTTGAGGCCCAAATCTTTGTCCCCCAAACAGAGTTTGTTCCTATGGAGAAGTTGGTTCTGGTTCCCTGTGCTAATTATGGACTTTGAGAAGTGATTTTTCTATTATATGTCCACACAATGAGTATTAATTAATCTGCCCCACCCCCCCCCATTTAAGACTCTTTCTAAACTCATGACGATGAGTCAGTGACTTTGTCTATTGCACTGGTTCTCTATGCCAGCATTAATGAAGTTTCCTTCTAGCACAGGATGTTCCCCAAATATCCAAATGTATGTGAAAATACAGTCCCAAATTGGGCTAATTAAAAGCCTAAAACAATGTGTCTGTTTCCATCACAGATGTGAAATATAGTATCCATTCCTAGGTAAATTACTGTCAAGGAACAACTCAGCAGCTGATATTAATACAGCCAGTCTTTAATAATTTTAAGTATTGATTTTCAGTTTTTACTTCTAACTTTACAAATCCAATTGTATAACTATATAGACAAAGGGGAATCCCTCCGGACCCCATCGGGTTGAAGCTCAGTTGAACACCAAGGGCTCAAAGTCCTTAGGGCTGCTTGTCCCAGGGGTTGCAAGTGAGGACCCCAACTGGGATTAAGACTGGGGAAGTCAGTTCCCCATTCCCTTGGAGATGGATTTGATACTGAAAAACCTACAGGGACAAAGGATCTACAGAGACTTTCAAGAGGAGAAATATGAGCAAAGCAACAGGTCTCCGAGGTGTGCAGAAATAAAAGGGCATAAAGAAGCATATCAGAGAGAGAGATGAGCCACACGTGGCAAGTTCTGAGATGAGGAGGGAAAGGAAATGGATCTGTAGGATCAGTTCCTCTTGTGAATTAGGGGTGAATTGTTTTAATACTTGTTTTCAACTGGAGTTTGGCATGAGGACAGGTTGACAGAATGAAGTGACTATTGTAGACAGCATTTGAAAAGGCAGGAGAAAAACAGGTTCTGCCACTCGAAGTCAAAGCCGGCTTCTGCTGTGTCTGGCTAGGTGCGACCCTGGCCGAGCTGATGAACAACTGTAGGCCTCAGTCCGCTCATCTGTATATGGGGGCTAAAAGTGCCGGCCTCACAGGGTTTGGTGAGGATTAAACAAGATAACACAAGGAAGCGGGGTTACCTTCCTTTTCTCTCCTTATAATAGTTTTGGGAAAATAATTGTCAGGAAAAAAAGCAACATAGTTGACTGAAAGGACAAGTATGCGAACTAAAAAAATGCAAGGCACTTAAATAATTCGGGAAATTTTACCTACTTCACTTCAAGTCTATAGGGTTTTTAAAAGATGAGCTCGCATGCTTTAGATCAGCACTGACCCACAGAACTTTCTGCCATCATGGAAATATTCTATATCTTTCCTGCCCAATGTGGTAGCTCCTGGCCACTGCACACTTAAGACACGGCTAGGGCAACCGAGGAACTCCCTTGTTAATTTAATTTGCTTTTAATTACTTAATATTTAATTAGACACACATGGCCAGCCACTACCAAATCGAACAGCGCTCCTTGATATCTTTCTGACTCTAAGGTTCTTCCCTGCCCGTCTGGACTTGGGAGGCGGAAGAGTGTGAGTTTGAGCACATGGACTCTGGAATCGGCCTGCCTGCATTCAGATCCCAGCTCTGCCACTGAGTGGTCTCACATAAGCTCCGTATGCCTCTGTTTCCACATCTATAAAAGAGGAATACTAATGCCATCACCTCTTACATAGTAGATGTTGGGAGAAATAAGTAAGCTAGTACAGGTAAGAACTCATGATTACTCATCTGATAAAAACAATCCTCATAATTTATTGTGACTAATTTACTCCTCTGTCTTACCTGCTAGGTCATAAGGATAGCTATAACACCAGTGCCAAGAGCCACGATGCCACATTAAGACTCTCGTTAAATAAACAAGTATTCAAATAAGTGTTGAAGCGAGGGTGGAAGGGAGGGAGGGAGGGAGGAAGAGAGGGTGTGAAGGAGGGAAAGGGAGACAGGAGGGAGTCAGGGAGGGAAGGAGAGAGGAAGGAAGAAAAAATGAATGAAAGAGGCAGTCATGCTTTTCATGAAGAGGGAAGAAAGCATCTAAAACAAAATAAATAAAACATGCGAGCTTTTGATAAAAATTTCAATGAAGATGGCTGTTGGAGATAAAGTTAGGTGCTCTGGAGGGGGTCGGGGGGTGGGGGCGACACACTTCCAAGGAAGGTCATGGGCCTGAGCGTTCAGAGACAACCAAGGAGAGCGGGGGCTGAACTGAAGGGTTTCTTCTAGATTCCACCTCTATGACAATACAAACTTCCATTCTTAAAAGTGTGTGCAACTGAGGGTCTTGAAGAAAACACTGCTGTGCGTTGTGTGACTTTATTTGTCCACGTTTCTAATTTACTCAGAAAGGCACCGTTAGAAGTGAAGTATGTGTTTTGCTGTCTCCCCATTTTCAAGTTTTTATTAAGTCTACATCCACCAGTTCCCGCAAAAAAGCAGTGTTGGGCAAGTTTTCATAGCTGTTTATTCATTATAAATAGTAAATATTTACTGCACTTTTTACATGAAAGACATTTTTACAACACATTGTTGTGGGTGGAGTCTGCAACATGAAGACAGACCTTCTCTCCATCCATCACCCTCTAAAACCAATGTATGAACTAAACTCGGTACTACGTCTAGTCTAACTCACTATGTCATAGTTCTTAACTCGAAAGGGAATGTATTTGTGCCTACCTCATTCATGGTTCCAAGAATAGAAAGAAATAAATAACACTGCCTTCCCCCTTCTGGTTCCTCTTAACATCTCAAAAAACGAATTTATTGACATTCCAAAATGTCACCTCACAAACGTATGTAAACCTCAGTTCCTATAATCCTTTCATATTGGATATCATGGTATAATTTAAAAGTACACGAGAGCCACTTGGACAGTCCTGTTCTTGCCCTGCCTTTCATAGAAAAGAGAATGTAAACGTAGTCATTTTAAAAGCATGATTCTCGAACACGGTCTCTAGTTGAAAGGAGCAAGCCCGGTGTTGGTTGTCCAGCAAATAGTGAACATCACTGTATTCGACCACAATACATCATGAGCTGTGAAAATAAAAGCACCTGCAAAAATATAGTTCTGATTCTGTTTATATGACCCTGGCCATGGCCAAAGCTTCCGTGAGGTACACAGTATTGCACACTGGTAAGCAGCTGTGGGCACGCACGTCACTGCTCCACCCCGCCCTCCCCGCCCAGTTGGCTCCTACATGAAAATGAATTGGAAAGACGGCACATGCCTCTCCCACACTGGGAAAGAAAACAGGCTTTCTTCATGTTCTATTAGCAAGATGTGTCCTTCTGGGTCATGTAGTAACAACTGAAGTACAAATGAGGATAAGATAACAAATAATTTATTCGGGAGGTCCTTTACATCTAGTCTACCTTCCTAAAAATGGTGGCATTTATTTTTATATGAATTTCCAGTGTGTAAAAGTCAAGGGTTCCTCCGTTCTTGCTTCAGAAGTGAGCAGTTTTAAAAGTTTTACAAGTGGCAGCATTGGATATCAATCATGTTATACTTTAGAGAATTCTCTGACTATATTTTAGAGCATTCTGTTTGCCCAGACCAGTCCAGATAAATCTCTCACACACGCACATGTACACACGCGCACGCACACACGCACACGCACACACACAGATGGAATGTTTTAGCTCCTTGATCATCAGTACTAAAGAGTTGGGATAGTTGATAAGTAGCCATGTTAAATCATTGCCTTAAAATGTTGCATTTGTCTTTATTGTTCCAGGTCTTCCCTTTCTCCACTGCTTTCGTCCAGCCTGTTCAAAAGAATTTGAAACCAACTACTGGAGAAAGAAAATCAATCATTCTCCTTAGTCTCCTGTTGAGACTGCCCCCCAAAAGGGTGATATTTTTTTCTGAGAAGATTCTTCATGCCTCAGCGGTGGAGATCGGAAACAGGGCCAGTTTTAGCTCCAAGTGGACAGTCCACTTACGCGATATCTGGCTTGAGATAATGAAAGGCACCTGTAAGAAAACACACACAGCTTTTTAGGTCATGCTGGGACAATTCACAGCAAGGGGCAAAATCAGATACAGGCTGACAATGTCATATTTAATACCGTGGTATCAAAGGATCGAGACTAATATTTTTATTCCTAAGACAAGTTTGACACAACTCTGTGTCTTTGGGATTATACTCCACATGATCCTTGAGCTGACCTCATTAAGAACATGTGTTTCTAATGCCAGGGGTTATTTCATTTTGGCCAACCCTTGTGTTTTACTTAGCGGCAATCAGCTTTCACATCTCAGCAATTAATAACCGCAAGATGTTGTTGACATCAGCTAAGAAAATAATTATACAAGCGAGTTCTTGCTGGAACAATCAGCTGGCTTTGCTACAATGTCGATCCTGGGATGTGAGGCCGAATCAGGCTGCCACCTTCCCTTTCTTGAGAAAGAGCTGACATATTTTTACTCTTCCCGGACTAAATACCCCCTAGAACATGCAAGGCTTACTTTGTCCGTACTGCCCGTATTGGTAGCCTGTGACGGTGTCCATACTGTAGCCGGTGGTGCTATAGGTGGACGGGCAATAGGACTGAGATGTGGGCAGACTGTCCAAGCTCTTCATATGGTCCAGTCTCTGACTGCAGCTGGCCGACACAGTGGTGGCAGGTTCGAGGCCCCCAGTGAGAGGGGAGAGAGCATAATCGGTCTGGGGCTGATGGGGCACCCCGCCATGGTTGGTCAGGAGTCCCATTACCTAAAACAAACAGGCAGATTTAGGAAGACACGAGAATGGGAGGAGGACCAGATCACAGGCTATTGCTGACCAAATAACTGGAAAGTTCCCGCTTTTATTTCTCTGGAAATCGACTGTTAAAGGGCTTTCCAGAAGACAGTGACCTCAATTCAAAATGGCAGAGATATTACATCATGCCCAGTGATAACATCTGACTGCCGTTTCAGAAAAAGGAAACGGGAGGGCATGTGGGGAGGAAGGGAAAAGAAAAATAAGGAAGGAGAAGGGAGAAAAAGGAGAGAGTGATAAAATCAAACCAAGATTTCAAAGAAGGAGAAAGGAAGGCGGGACCCAGGGACAGAGCTGAGGAGAAATGATATCTGCTCATATAGAATAATGTCAAAATATATATTACATCTGTTTCATACATAATTTTAAACAGGCATTTGCTTTTTCTTTTCTAAGTTAAATAAATTCAAATCAAATTCCTTTCCTTTACTTGAGATTCCTGTGTCTTTTTTTCAAAGTGTTCCCTCTCAAGAAAGTTCCTCCCTATCTTGGGCATTCTTCATTAATTAGGAATAATGGCTCCATCCCTGATGCTTCCTTGTACTTTTCCTTCCTCTCCCACCACGTAATCATTATTACTCCAGTCACCTTTATTGAATTGCGAGAGATTTGGGGGGAGGAACCTACTCAGCTTTTTATACCCAGCGCCTACCAGTGTGCTAAGAACCTATCATGGAATGAACAAATGAATGGATGAATGGATGAATGAATGAAAGGTAAATGATTCTCCAAATAACTTCTTCCATTCCTTATTCTTCCATTTCTTCTCTAAACTAACATTTCATATAAAATAGGTGTTAAATGAAAAGAAAAGCCCATAATGCAAACATGTTATAAAAAGTCCACTCCGTTTTGTAAATAACCCTGAAGAGCAAGAGAACTTAAAAAAAAAAAAAAACTGTGACAACAGAACGACTTTCAGATTAGCACGGTGACATGTTTCACAAACTCAGGCTCGCTGACCCTTACAACACCTTGTTTCTGAAGTAAGTGGATAATTAATTTTGCAGCTGGAAACCTGTCACATGAGAAAGAGGAAGTGATTTTTCTCAAGTTCATACAATTTAGTGGCAGGGCTCCAGAAGCAATTGCTGAAAAAACTGCCTGCTAGGGGAAGAGCCTCGTGTGCTTACAAAATATCACGTGCTTACACGGTGCCTAAAGCAGGCGCCCGCCATGCGCAGGGTTGCCGTAATGGTCCTGTTGTGTTTTATGACGTTTGAAGGCTGTGGCACTTAAAGTGTACACAGAAGAGCTGAAGGAGGGGGCACAGATGAAACCCAGCGCCTGACTCTAGGCTTTGTGCTAGCCTCCAAGAAAACTCCAGCCTTAGAAGCCAGGACCTAGAGCTTCCAGCAAGGCAAGAGGGAGAGACAAGTGTTGCATCCCAGAAAGCATTCGAAATTAGATTCCAAAAAACAATGAGGCCACAGTCCCCTTTGGGAAGGGTTTGCATAATCTTCACAGCTAAACAAAATCTACTTGAAATAAAGCTTTAAACTGATCTATCTTCAATTAGCCCCAAGAGATGAGAGAGAAAAAGAGAGAGACCCACCGCCCTCTATGGATTACCCGCCTCTACTTCGTCATAATATTCAATTTTTTAAAAGCCACTTCCAGATTTTTTCTGAGCTATGTGGTGAAATATCTTTTAAAAAATCTCTAAAAGTTATGTATATTCTAAAAAATCATTGTATGCAACAAAGCATAGTTTTGTTTTATTGGTGTTTTGGGGGAAATGAAAATCACAAAATAAAGTAAGAATCAATAGAATTCACAGCTCCAGGAGAATGGAAGAGAATGGGGGGCTCTCTTGAGGATCTACCCAACAGTTTATTTTGAGTTCTTTACTTCATTTTCTCATGTTAAAAGTTGAACATAACCTAGAATGCACTGAAGTTATTTCCTGAATGTTCTTCCAACTACATGGTTTTTTGCTTTGCTTTGTTTTTTTTTTTCTTTTTGGCCTTTGAGCATGTATAGATGATTGTATAGTACATACTTGGAAAATTTATAGACTTCAGTTTACATACTAATTTATTAAATACTTTATTTCAAGCCAAAACTGAATGTCTATTAGAAAGAGTCTATAATAGAGGTTTTTCAGTGCCAAATGCTCTCTTTTTAAATCAGAGGTACCTCTTTGTGTACTGGCCTAATGGGCAAAAATGGATAGGGAAAATTAAAACACACACACAAAGTAATTTTTTTTAATGAAAGGGAGATAATGACACAGGGTACAAATATTTTATTGTAAATAAGCTGTGCTAAATTAAAAGAAACACATAGACAAAGCGGTTTTGTGACTGAGTCAATCCAGAGAAGAAAATTATCCAGCGGTACTAGATAAAAAGGAAGCTATTTTAAATTAATAGCATCCTTCATGAAGATATACACTCAAAACTCAGTTAATGGTATGTCACTTTAAGGAAGAAATGGAATACTCTACATACAATTATAGCTGGAAAGTAAGAGCAGAGTTTTATTCAAAACACGCACACTTGCCCATGAGCTATATGTACATTCTTGTGATAAACTTTTTTTTAATCCTCTGCTATTCATTTCTTGTTTGCATAACTTTGAAGGCAGCAGTAACTTTTACCATGGGCAGAAGAAACCATGAAGATTCTAATAGAGAAGAAAAGAGTCCTTCCTACAAGCAAAATTCAGCTCACGATGTTCATGGAGCAACTTTTTTGCAGTTGCTGAATTACGAAAAAGATAGGACAGAATTTAAATTTAAGACCTTGCAATATATCTGTTTTGGTGGGTAAAGATATTGGGCAGAGCCAAAGGAAGACAGGTTCTCAAAGATCCCAGGGCTCAGTGTCTTTAAAGACACCGGGAGCATGACCCAATCAGAAAGGATGGCTGCTGGGTGAACAAAACAGAAGAGATGCTTATTGGGTCCTTCCTTGTCACACACAGGAAGCTAGTGAGGGCTCTTGCTTTATTTAGCAAGAGCTCCTCGCTCAGCAGCCCAATACTTGCAGGGGCTACTGTGAAGAACTCAAGAGGACCAGAGACCAATTATCTTTGGTCCCTTTGACTTCTCTGGTAGAGCCCGAAGACATTCTCCTACAAACTCATATTTCCACTGTGATTGTCCCTTATTGTACTTGTGATTTGTTTCTCAAGAATTGTCTGAGGATGAGGAAAGGCATACTAATATTTTCCTATATTTGGTTTGAAATTGCAACTAATAAATAATTATAACGAATGTAATTTATTTCAGTGTTGCACATTGACAAGACTTGAGAAATGTACATTTTTAATAACTTGTAATTTAAAAATTAAAAATGAAATCTCTGTTGGAAAAAAATAGTGAATATACAAATACAAAATAAACTACTTTCCCCTAACATAGTTTAAAACCTCAAATCTCTATGGAAGGATCCCATTACACTTTTATGTACATTTGTTTAAAAGCTATTCTGTATTTCAAGGAAAGCTATGAAAATTTCTTTTTGCTGCCCAAAGAAATTGGTAAACGAACTTCTTGGAACTCCCCCAATATGGTTATGGAATGTCTTCCAGTCATTTTCTCTTTTAAAGTACTGTTGGGATTTCTTTTATATATGATTTTCCTACAGCAATTGTAACTCAAAACATAAAATAAAATCTTAATTTGTTGCAAAATGTTTTTTTTTCCTCTCATAAACCAAGTTATTTCTACTAGAGGGATGGCCATTTTGTCTGATTTTTAAAATTAATTTGAGGTGGGAGGAACACAATTCCCTGGTTTTCACAAACTGTTTCAAAGGAAAAGAAATGAACTTAATTCTATCTATGGAACACTGGTCGCATTATTAACTGTCGTATGAATCTAGGAGATACAGGAACCAGGACAATTGTTGTCCTTTAATGAAAATCTAAGTTCTGTCCTTCGGGAAAGGAAAATGGAGAACTTAGTTTCTACTCTTAGCTGAGTATAACTTGGGGGAGGCATCTGTAAAAACATCTACTTGGTATATTTCTAAATTGTTACCTCCAAAAGCACTTCCCAGACACCATTTCTAAGGTGTCTTATGGATAACCTTTACCAACAAATTCAAAGCCTTAGAATCGTAAACTGACACTTCTTCAGCCAGTTTCTTAGTCGTTCTCATTATTAGAGACATTTTCTAAAGACCTCTTTAAACTCATTCTCAAATTCCAGATTTCCAAATCGGCTGTTTACATCTTGATGGGAAGATTATACGGTTCAGAAAAGCTAACTCTCTACAATGACTTCATGCCATATTTCTCTTGAATTCATTTTCCTATTGTTACGATTAAATATAAAAGATAAAAAACTACGGACCAAATTGAGATTCACATTTTAACAACGTGTCTGAAAAATACTTATCTTGGCACAAGCCTTATGGTTCTGCCTTCGGTTGAAACTGCTCAGAACGTATCAGACATATAAAATGATTTAGAAAATTATGGTGTGCCTCCGGACACTCCTTTTTCTGTTAGTAGAAATCCTAGTGCATGTCCTTTTGCTGTTGTTGTTATTGTTCTTACGTCACCAGATGTTCTTCTGATTTAACATTTAACGGCATATATTTAGTTGCTTTTTAGAACCCCATTGTCAATTACAGCCTGGTATTATAAAAAGGGTTTGTTTTAAAAACTCCAAAGTTTACTGATTACTGACTATACTTGTCTATATATATATATATATATATATATATATATATATATATATATATATATCTTTTTAATTTGGATATAATTTATTTCTAGGCCCAAACAAAATTCAAAGATCTATCCAAATGACGTTTGCAATACGGGTTCTACTGAAGTCACCTAATGGTTAAATTTCAGTGGCTGCATCTTTGAGGCTGAAAAGCCTGCATTTGAACAGCAGAGAAGTCCAGGAAAATGTTGTCTTCAGATTCAAATGCCTTAGGAATTATCCTGCAGTTGATTAGCATCTAAATAATTAGATTTTTGGTCCTGTCTGCTTGAAAGCTATGAGGGAAGTTGCCTGAAGGCAGAAGTTTCTCTGAAGGTAAGTAGGGTGACCTCCTCACCCAGACCAGAGTTATGGAAAGGGCATGGCTGACCTTTACCGAACCAGATAGAAACCCAGTGCCTGTAAAATGTCCAGCTAAATACACCTTTGTTTTTATTTTAATTGTTAGCTCACATTTTACAAGAAGCTATGTTTAATGTGTGATGAAGGAGTGTGAGTACTACACAGGTGTGGTTCAGGTGTTGCATGTATTTTCAAGTTTTATTTGTGAAGAATATAGTAAGTACGGTCTCAATTAAACTCTATGTGACACATATGCTTTAATCTCCAGTTCAGTGACCAATTACAGAATCAGTTCTATTTTATCAATGCTTTAGAATAGCTATTTCTCAATGGAGCTAAGCTGTTAAACTGGTCACAACATTCTTTTAGGGGCTGATGCCTAAAATATAAATCTAGGCAAAGAGCATAGGAAAGCCTTGCAAAATGCATATATATGTATATATGCACACAGATATATATATACATAATATGTATAGTTTACTTCTAGCTAATAATGAACAATCAAATTATGTTCAACTATTATCAATAAAATAACATTTACTTAAAAAAGATTATTCCACCCAAATGACAATTCCACTTAATACATTTGGAATTTGACTATGTTACACCCACCATGGGCCATAATAAAATTCTCATATGTTTTAATTCATTTACGCATGCCTGCATTTAATATGCCTTCTGACCATGTCTACAATTAATATGATTTATGAGAAAAGAACATGTGTGATATTGAGAGGTACTACATACATGGACTTTTTCTATGAATGAAAAATATAACAAAACGGCTCAAGGAGAATTGCTGGCTGTTAGCATATTGAGATGGACTGTCAGAGTCCTGAGTAAACTTGGGGGAGTTAATGATATCCTCTTATCTGACCCTGACACATTTGCAGCATGTAATTTACAGAAGCTCTGTCCAGGGAATCTTGACAAATGCTCCTAACGATGTCAGGGCACTGTTCCATTCTAATGCAAAACAGATGTGGGTCAGATGCCCTCATTCATCACTGAACATGGAGAGGCTCAAACTCTTTCTGAGCGGAATGACATTACCTGCTGTTAACTCTTCTCAGTTCAGGAAATTTCTCACAACCACAGTAGCCCTCCAAAAGGGTAAGCATTTAAACCTATCATCGTTTCAAAAACTTGTCTGAAAACATGACTGTGGAAAATCAAACAATATCTTGGTTTAACTTCATGACAACTTCAGGACACGTTTGCTAAATATTAATTAACCTTTTGGGACCTAAAATTCCAGATATAGAAAAGAAAAAGCTCTGCGCTTGGGCATCCCGCAATACGTCAATGAGATGGCATATAAAACTGTTATCTCTAATTGCCCACAAACTAAACCTGCATTCAAGGAAATGCAGGCTCATTCCCCCTAATAACTGTTCATAAATCTAAACTTCACAGAACCTTAACTGCCCAGCTCTGTCTGAGTTTCATCAGAAGAAAACCTTATCATGAACTAGAACTGCACACTGCCTTTTAGAAAAAAGAGACTCAATCCCGCCTCTCCTAACCAGAGAGATATTAGGCTCCACTGTATTCCCATCTTACTAAAATCTCACTTCCACCGAAACTCCTAAGAACAGAGAGGACAGGCATTCCAGCTGACAAAGGGAGGAAAACAGTTGACCAACTCAACAAGAAACTTTCTTCTTTCTTCTCAATCATGCATGAAGAAGGCAAACATGTTTGTGGCTGTCCAAAGTTAATATAAGATTCCACTTACTAAATGCCCAAAGATTACAGAAGAGAAGCATCCCTTTCCTGCTCCTCACGTGAAGGAAGACATGTCCTTATGATAGAGAAAAGAGCCAGGGGAACAGGCCAAGTGATACTGATTTAATGAATAGATATCAGTAATAAACATATCCTTTAGGAAATGTTTTCTGGTCAGTTTCATAGACTTTGTGGTGAGGAAGAACAAGCATTCATTTCAGATGCATGGAAATGTGCGGCAACTTGACCTATTTGGGTCAGCATCTGAGCATAGTCTTCCAAGAACCAGAAGCTATGACTCCAACTAGACTAAAATCCTATCTACCTTAATTCCCTTCCTTACTCGATTCTAGGGGCACTGGACCAATAAAGCTGTTGTATTGCTTTTCCACTTGAAAATGTGCTTGTGTCCCTGATCATAAATTGGGAGGTAGCCATGCCTCCTATTGCACAGGCAACCTTGTATAGGCTGGCAACAGACAGGGAAGCCATTTACATAGGTCTCCGGTCTACAGAAATTACCTGCTCCTACAGATCAGACCAAATAGAGTCTTTGTGACTTAGTGATTAAGAGGATACATACTTCCTAATCAATTAACTCAAAATTACTTAGACTGCCCCTTACTTTCTAAAACCTTTCAATTGTACCTGTTGTTTTAGCTACTTTTATCCTTTACTGGTGAGAAAATCAGCAGATTCTCCTGCCTTTGAGGTAAGTATCATGCTTCCAATTTATCCAGGATCTAAAATCATAGAAGGTAGACTATATATATTTTTAAATGAATTCATGTGATATGATAGTTCAGTAAATCGAAACAAGAAAAAAGAAGACGATAGGATAATCCTGTCTCCTCCCCGAGCTTAGCCACAAGGGATGAATGATTGTCAGCTCTTGTTTTCATTGTAGTCAATCCTCAAGTTATTGTGATCCTAATTACTCAAACAATCATTTTTTTTTACATTGCTTTTCTGGGGACTATCAGATCTCAGATATATTATAATTACTGCATTCTGAATGGCTACCAATACGAGTCCTTAGTTGTTTAGAATGTGTAAGTGTAATAGTCCCTGAAATACTTCAGTCAACCAAGAAACTGCCTGTCTTTGTTATTACTCAGCTTCCACACTTGCTCTTCGTCAGGGACAAACAAAAGTATATGTTTTTTTGTCAGAAGTTCACATGATATTTTTAAGTAAACAAAAGTGAAATAGAATTATTTTTAAAAAAGCATTTAAACTTCCTAGGTACTATGTTTCTCAGCATTATCTCTCTAAGACCATCCTTTTCAAGTATCTTCCAAGTTTAACAAGAAGATGAAACAGAGCTGAGATAGTTTAAGCAGCTTGTATGGAGACACACAGCTCGTGAGGGGCTAAGTATTGGAATCTAGTGCCTTTGACCTTGGGCTCCTTGTTTAGATGGATGAGTTACACCCACACTGCAATCAATTCACTAAACAGTATTTCTCTTTCTTTCCTTTACTCCCTCATCTGCCTTATCTAAGTAAACCTTATTAAGCAGTGTATAGCTTGTGCTTTAAAATTACTCTTTCCTGCTAAGTAGCTACACAGAAGGGTGGCAAGGCATTGACGCAGATGACAGCGTCAGGTGTTTAATAGAAAGAAATATATTCACTTGTAAAAAAAAAAAAAAAAGGGAACCTTTTTAGAAATGAACAATTCATGAGCTGGGTCTTCACCTGTGCTTTCTTCCTTTCAGCATCTCCTAGGAACTGTTCCTCAAAACTTGGTAGTTTGACACTCAACAAAAGCGCTCCTTAGTTAAATAGGAAACACTGAGTTATACAAACACGTTTCCCTATTGTAGGCCTTGTCAGAGACTTCAGGAGGCTAAAGGATACAGAGACTCTGAAAGACAGAGGGATATATAATTTTGTAACATCTACCAAATTGTTGATCCAACATTTATTTTCCCTCAAACTGCCATTCCAAGAAGCCCCACTTTGCAGAACAAGCCTTTATTATGAGACACTGTTTTGTATCTGAGTGTTCAAAGATGATTATGACTTAGGACCATTTCTCTAGAAGAGCAATTTCTAACAGGTGTGTCACAAGAATTTTTAAAACATGCAATACCTGACTATTTAGTCAGGGGCATTTATCTCTTTCCCCTTAAATTGTGAATTTTTTTTTCAAGAAAATGGTAACAGCCAACTCAACAATAGTCATCTGGTGTGAATGAATCAAAATTATATTTATTTTTTGTCAGGTCAGCAAAAACTATATATATATTTTGGGGGGGGGGTATGTAACAGAATTTTAGTAATTAGTTTACTTGTGCCACCAGCTGAAAAAGATTGAAAATCACTGCTCTAGTAGCCCAGAGTCAAAAAAGGAAATTGTTACTTTATAATACAGCACGATATGTGTTTTAACGATGTATAAACACAGTAAGGTGACATTGACAGAGGCTAAAACAGGAAATTCTGTCCGTAAGAGTTGTGGAAGAGTTGACATTGAACTAGAAATGTTTCCATGGTGTCATATAAGAGGATCAACTCCATAAAAGGCTTTTAAATCTCAGAACAGATGCAGAAGTTCAATTCAGTTTTTTAATATAAGCTGCACAAAATGAGATGGTATTGTGTGAGGGAAAGAAGATAATGATTTCTTTAAATAATGCCTCTCTCCTTCATTAGTTCAGTGTGTGAGGACTGGGTGCACCATCATCTCACAGGTAAGAAATGTCTCCTTTCAGGTAGAAATGCTACCCTGTGATTCTACAAAGTGCACAGTCTCCGGGGTCTCCCAATTTGCCATGTTTCCCATAGATCAGCAGGGACAATGCAATCACTAATCTCTGAAATTTTAGTTTACTGAACTCTAGTGAAATGTCAGGAGTAATTTTTAAATATTATACTGTACATTGAAAAATATACACCTTTGATAGAACCCAGACTGTTTTGCAGAGACAGATTCTTTAGGGGGGAAAAAAACAAAAAAAAAAAACAGTACACAACTAATGACTGAATCCAGCCTTCTATGTCTGCAGTACAAAGCACACATTCAGCCCCTAATTGAATAAATATGCAAGTATTCAGATTTCTGAAGATATTGCCATTTTGCAAATGCAGTAATAAATTAAAAGCTTTACATTGCATTCCAACCCCATATAAAGGGTTGATTCAGACCACTGGCCTCATACTAGAACCCAACACAGCTTTATCGTGTATTATCGAGTACAAAGAAAAACTTTTATTTTAGTAGCTTAGTTATAGACCAAGCAATCATACTCAATTTTTTTTCTCCTCAATGGCTAAGAAAACTCAAATGGGCCTAAAAACGATGGGGTTGTTGAATCCGATTTGTCTAATTGTACAGGAGAAAATAGCTGATGGAGTTTCTCTTTAAATCAATTCGGCAGACACTCAAAAATTTTAATTCAGCAAGAAAGGTTTCCTCATGGCTTATTTCAGTGACATGATGTAAGATTCTATCACCGGCTGCTGCTCCCTCCTTTTCTCTAAAAGGGAGATTTTGGCCAAATAGTTGTTTCTCTCGCAGTTCTCCAAATCTGTAGCTAACTCAAGAGACTGTGGCTAGAGCTGACATAAATCAGGGCTCTCCTCATATTCTTTAGGGGTAGTGACCACAGCCTTCAGGGAAAAAGCAATGGCACCAAGTCAATGACAGTCTGCATCAATTCAACAAATGGATTAGCAGCAAGGTTTTCACCACCAAGAGAACATCTCGAAAACTTAACAAGGCAGAAGAAAAACACGCAACTGGCCAATGACTAGTCCAGTATAACTGAGATGGGCTCATTTACGGTCATAAACTTGAGGCTTCGTAACCATGACAGGCTTCTGCAGCCCTGGTTTGAGCTCATGAACTGCTTTAGAAATGAAACAAAGAGACTCAAGCTGCCCCTGTAGTCCAGAATGTTCCTCTGTCCAAGCTCTGCCGGACACCCCACCAATCTCTTTAATCAAAATCATTCCTTTTTCTCCCACGGATGAATTTCTGGAACGTGTGACAGAAAGGAAGTGGCTCTTCTGGGCAATGGTTGGTGGTAGGCCACCTGCTTGTCATTTTCTGCATTATGATAAAAGTAGGCCAAGGGCACAGAACCTGCAGCCTATGTGTGAAATGGACAAAATAACGGGCCTGGCATCAGGTAGCTTCTGGACACGTGTCCAAAAAATGTCCAGGACCAGGCACTACCACCAGGGAAAATCTTACTGCTTTTATATGTTTCAGCAGCATAAAAGAAGGTCAAGGAATGATCACACTACAGTGAAAAAGATTGTCTCCTGATATAAAACCAAAAAGTACCCATCACAAGTATTCTTAATGACTGTACTCCATCCACATGACAAGCTGATGCGTAGCAAGCCCTTACTCCTTCCATGGACAAAGAACCACCATCCTGCCGGGCAGCTAAGGAATTTGAGATAATTATGAATGTTGTGATCCAAAAAATGACAAACAAAATCAAAAGCAGTCTTAAGTTTTGTGTACACATATTAACACTTTTATGCTTCTCCCTAATAAGTTTCAGAATTAACAAATGTTTGTCAAAAGAAACTGTGCTGAGCAATTTAAATCTAATTTCAAATGGAACCACAACAGTCTAATACATATATGCATGAAATGGAGGAGCTGCTTAATAAGCGTAGCTCACACCAAATATGCAATTTACATACATTACACACTAATAATCTCGATTTTAATATTATTCTTTAAAAGCAACTGGAGGGATGCTTGAGTTAAAGGTTTTCTTTTGTGAAATGTGAATAAGAACAAAAGATGAACCCTGGCATCTTCTGCCATTAACCCCAATCTCGTTAACATAAAGATCCCTCTGCTCTTTCTTGAGTTCATTCCTGAGACTGTGCTTCACGCCCACAGGCTGTGATGATTCAACCAGACTTAACAGATGAATGGTCGATAAACTTGATGAGATCTGCAGACCTACTCTTTGTTCTAAAGTTGCTGAGTGGTGAACAAACATTCAAGCATTTTCAAGCCTGGTACACAAATCTTTACGAGATTTTTTTCTTTCCTCAGTAGATTATCCATGAAATAGGACAGGTGTACTGGTTATTCAATTACATCTTACCCAAGACCTGGACTAACTTTGAAATGAGGCCTCGGAGCATAGCTCTTACCATGGGGATTTATTAATAACAGTTAAACATTCTCCAAAACAAAACTTTTTTTTGTAATTTAAGCCTATTTTCTTATTTTGTCATTTGTTTCACTCATAAACCAGAAACGAAAATCTGCCCATCTGCTCTAAACATAAAATGTGTTCATAATAATCCAGATTTATACCAAATGTATTTTTAAGTGTTGCTGAATTAAGAGAATACTCAAAATGTATGGCCTCTGAGGTTGCAAAGAGGACTTCCTCTTTTTAAGGGGGGAAATGCTTAAAATGAACGTAAGAAAGGCTCAGAAAGCTTCTTGGATATCAAATAGCTCCGTAAGAAAAAAAAAAAAGTCAATGATATGAGTAAATGAATCAAAACCATATGGATCAAATTTTCCCTAAAATACACAGTTTGAAAAATTAAGGAGGAAAAGTGCTTGGCAAAATGTGTTTTACGTTTTACCAAACCCAAAACATTTGAAGAATCATTTGCGATGGTTGATGAAACCTAAATGCAGCCAAGTTGGCCCATTTTTGCATACTACTTCTAAAACAAAAGCTTCCTAGAAATCATGTAACCCACTGATACCGTATGTCACTCGAAAAATTATTAGAGGCTGTCACCAAAAACTGTGGAGTTTGTGGAAGAAGGGAGGGGGGAGGGCGTGAAATGGTAAAAGGTCGTTAACGTCACAGGCCTTGTTTTTCTGGTTTGGCTGTGTGTGTTTTGGAGGTGGGGGAGCAGTGAGGGTAGTGTTTCTTGCAAAGTTAATTAAAAGAACATGTTAATTAGTCTCATGCCTTGAGCATGTGGTAGTATTTCCTTGGCACTCCCTACTCCAAGTCAACGTTCCCTTTTCTGTCCTGCACGTGCAGGAAGGTGCTGGTAACATGCATGGTCTCCGTTTCCCTGTGTTCTTGCTCTATCGTCTCATACCAAGAGAACACAGCCTTTTAGAAGGAGGCAGCTACTGCCGGGGGAATCCCTCTCTAGAGTGAGTTGAATGATCTTCTTCTCGGAGGGTGTTTTGTCATTCATTACAGAAGCCCTCTCTCCTAAAAGGGTTATGTAGTTCAGATGAAATGCAATTCAGAGACAGCAGAAAAATTTGAGGTCAGTAGCCTACCCCGTCCCTCACCTGTCACTGAGAATCTCGCCTCAAGTTGCCTGACAGATCCAGTCTTTGAGGGAATGGGAAGCCAAACGCTCTACTGAAGCCTTTCAGCCTTGCCTATGGGAAAATCAAGTGGAACATCCATGCCGGAGCCCATGGAGAACTTTCTAGGGCCCTGTGCTTGCTCAGCAAGTAAAGTGTGTAATTTCTGTTTGTAGAAGAATTAGTAACAACCGCAAGAGAGATGGGTAAGGCTCTTAACTCTGGCGATTACTCCCCCGTCACTTCTATAATCGTGTGCGCTGGCCTCCGTTTCCCCATAAGTTAGGTGGGGCTGTCCCCTAGATACAGTCACTGTTTCCCTCAGAACAAGATAAACTTGCCCACAATGAAGCAGCGCACACACCCTTTTGGAATTTGAGGGAAGATGTGAACAAAGTTTCTAAAAATTGTGTCAGTATTCTGAGAGTTATAATGTCATACATACGGGTCAGTCCATTGCTGCTCCCATGTCAGGAGCTGGACAGGTGTGACCTTCCCAAGTCCCTGCCTCACAAACCCGTTCCTCCCGAAACTGAGACCTTCCCTGAGACGAGGACTGAGGGCACCTACCAAACACCAGTTGGCTGATGACTTTGATTCCAAGCTTTAAAAGGATCTTTGATGGAGGGGCGCAGAGGGGTTAGAAACCCCCAAAGAAAAGCAACTACAGTCCACACATACAGAAACAATATGCCCATTGTGGTGGTGCCTATTAATTAATACCTTCACGAGCAACTTAGAGAGCCCATTGTATAAAAGTTTACACACATTCCATTTCATGATTTTCCAGTTGGGATGGCAAATAATACATCAATTTCAATGACGCTAGGGAAAGAGTCAAATAAAATGCACAAATATTTCTAACATATCTAACAGCCTTTACTGAAGAGAGCTATAATGCATTGATCATAATGGCTCAAACGACTTTAACTATGGTTCAATTATAATTAATAGGTGAGGAAAGGTCTATGATAAAATGTAAAGATAGAGAAAAGACATGCAATGATATGTACACTGCTACCTCAGGTATATTTTTTTAAAAGGTGTAAGACCTGAGAAAGCAACAGGCAAATATATTAACAGTGGGTTGCCCAGGGTAATTTTTTTTTCTATTCTAAAGGCACTTTTTAAAAAATGTCCCTTTTCTACACTAAGCATTAGGATTATTAGTAGAAGTTAGAAGAGTAATAGAAAAAGTGTGTGAAGCAAAAAAAATATAAAGAGTGTATTGGCACAAAGAGGGCTATTTAATCTGAACTGCCCAAAAGTTTAGAAAACTAGTTTCTACTAAATTAATTGAAAATATGACTGAAGCCCGGAAGCCCAGAAGCCCAGGTTCCGGTCCCACCTGTCTCGCTGTCAGCCCTGTGGCTACAGGCCACAAGCTCTCTGAGCCTCCGTCAACATGCCTGCATTGTAGGCGTCAGACGGCGGCAGAGGAAGTGAAAGAGTGAACGGAAAAGAAGAAATGGTAATCAGAGGACTACTTTCATTTTAACATTATACAGTCTAACATATCAGTACGCTCTTGTATAAAATAAGCAATAAGACAACCAGGTCACCACCACCCCTCCTCTACCTTAGTTTACAAGTAAACCATGCTGCTTGATGTGGGCATTGTTTCTTCAAATTTTCTTCATAATATTTTAATAAAGCCAGACAATCGAAGGTAGCTCCCCTCTCCCCCCCACTTTGCTCCAATAGAGGCATTCCTACGGAGTGATAAATCCCAAAAGCTATAGAAATCTGAGTTCTAATTCCCAAGCCTTCTACTCCTTCATTTTATAAAGATGCTTGAGGAGATATTGGTTCACTCACTGTCCTTCACTCTTCAATTCTGTGTGAGGAAATAAGAAGCTTCATATTATCTGTCTCTTTGCTAACTCTTTGGGGAAGCTACCAGAACTGAGAGCACATGGATTCCTAATGTCGGTCTGAGGCAGAAATGTATGGTAGAAATGCAAAATATCCTGCATTTTGCAGTGCTTTAAGGAAAGAATTAACATAATATGTAAAGAAATACAGAAGTTGCCTGCGGAATTTTCCATTGCTTGATATTGGAGTGATTCCCACCCTACCACCAACTCTGGAATCATAGCCAAGCTTCTTGAAAATCAAGGATTAACAGATTCAAGACCAAATGCTAATAATTCCACTTCTGTAATGCTTGTATAACATAATAAAATACTTATTAGAACATGCAAGGTGATACACTTATAAAAATCTAGCTATTTCACTTATAGAATCCAGGTTTGTGTCGTTATACTTACTATGACTGAACACTAAGAAAAACTGAGAGATCCTCAGGACTCGCCTTACAGAAGTGGTTAGGCTTGAAGTTTACTTTTATTAAAACTTGCAACCAAATCATGTTTATAAAAAGCTTTTTCATGGCCCAAAACCACTTATGTGAAAAACTGCAGAAATAACTACTTCTGATGTTACTTCTAAACTGTGGAAGATGCTTATATGCTATAAATCTGGGCATTTTAAAGATGCATCTATTAATATCAGTTCATAATTTTCATGCAAAATCACATTCATAAATGCCAGCACTTGGAAATTAAATGTACTAAAGTCCTGTAGGAAGCACGTTCATTGTTTTCATGTTATTTTCGGCTGAGGTTTAAAGCCACCTCTCCATTTTCTTTATCCCAGAGTGTGCTATAGGAATCTATGAAACTTAATTACATTGACTGTTACAAAAAAAAAAAAAAAAAAGGATTTATGAACTTTTGCCTTTAGGCAGAAATGTTTATTTCATTGCCTTTACTACACATTCTTTTCAACTCCGACAGCTTTGAACTTTTTAGCTGCTCAGAGTTATCGCTGTTGTGCAGAGCCCAGGAACTCCACTCCCAAGATGCAAGCCACGAGTTGAAGAAAACGAAGAAGGCAAAGATATATGAGTCGTTATTTTGGCCACCCTTTGTGCCATTAAAATCTCATTTTCTGCCTATTAGAATGCCCTCTTGGTGCTTAGGCAGCGGTGATAGTCAGTGATTAGTGTGTAATTGACTATAATTGTCTTTTCACTTTTCATTTGTGTCATTCGGAGCTTCTCTCTGTTTTTCTAACCACCAAGAGGGAAATGGGGGTTAAGAAAAGATAAAGCTGTTAAAACTCTCACTCTCAGCCCCAAAGAGATCCTTGATTGCAATTATAGATTGCCACCCCTTTGTGACATTTCTCCAAATTTAGCAGGCAGCTCTCCTCGCCACCTGGACCAAGAGCGCTCTAATAAAATCAAGTGATCTGTATTTAAACAACTGCTAATAATGTCAACCTCAGACAGATGCCACATGGAGGAAATTTAACCAACCCTCTGACATGCAATTATCAAGGCAATTTATTAATACGATCTCTCAAGAAAAGCTCATAGTCCGATGCAAATTAGAAAAACAATTACAGCATTCAAATTTCTCTATATTCCCAAAGAGCAGCAATTCTCCTAATTCGTGCATTTATGACTCATTTATCCCAGAGTTCTGCAGTCATCAGCTCTCTCCCTACACAACTTGTTTGCTTCCTCTCAATTGTTTTATAAAACCTGATGTTTTGTTAGTTGCTTTTGCTCACAACCCACTCAGCTGACCAAATACCATTTTTTAAATGCGTATGAGTTTCTTACCCAAAGACCAGAACTAGGAGTAGAGATGGCAAACACCTTGACAATGACATAGAAACATAAAATCTTCCTGATTCCATTATAAATCACTTGAATTTTAAGTCTGAGCTACAACTCTTGATATAGCCCATAGGAAGACTGGAGAGAAAGGAAACTAGGAAACCGAAATCATGTGGCTTGGATAAAGAATACATTATGGTTTAAATTTGGCAATTCATTATACCGCTGCCTCAGGGAATGGACTACTTGGTTCTGGTATACAGCAAATCGTCTGTCTGGAAACACGGGACTGACCTGAGGTGAAAGGCCATTGCCAATGGCGGGGTTCATGGGGTTGGAGGGCCCGGACGGAGGCACAAAGCTGTCTGTGTAGCTGGAAAATCCATGCCTGGTGCTGGGGAGACAGTAGGCAGAGCTGCTGTCTGGGTTGGAAGGAAGCGTGCTTTGGTGTACCGTGCTCGGGGGGAGCGGCTGAGGCCTGTGAACGGTGCCGCTGGGGTCTGAGACGGCTGCAATGAAGAACAGGGTCGGCCATCAGGCTCTTCTGTTGGCACAGAAAGTTCCGCGCTAAAGTGCACTCACCACGCCATCAGAGCTGTCTACTGGTCACACCAAACAGTCCCTTTTCAACTGCATTTCTTGGCATGCGAATACCTCCGCGCACATGCGTGCAAGTACATGACTTATTTATAGACTTTCATGGCAAACTCAACCAGAAGAGGAATTCAGAAATCACATTAACAATGCTAACAAACCTATTTGGGTAGCGAATGTTATTAATCAACATAAGAGTTAACGAATGTAAGAGCTGCAAGTCTCAAATTTCTTCAGCAAATATACTTTCAAAGCATCTAAGTATTAGTACAATAGTATAGTCCTGCACGCCTGCAGTGCTATCTTTCATAATCCAGAATAATTTTGTCTTATTTAACCCACTCACCTCTGTGTGCCAACAAACAGTAACTTTATCAAAGCTTACCTTCCCTCAATTACTCCTGCTCTTAGTACCTATCATAGAACTTCAGTTACTCGCACATTGGAGTACAAATGTAGAGGTAAATTTTTTAACAAAAGAAAAGCAAATTGCATACCCTTTTTTAGAAAGGTTGCTGTTGATTTCATTGTTTTTGTTTTGTTTTCAAATACTGAAATAGGATTATGTTACAACACTATTTATCTAGAGAGATTCAGATTTGTCCCAGAACAAACTATGTTTCTGAAATATGACTGGTACATTCAGGACAACCTGATGTAATGTCATTAACATACTAATAGCAACAATGTCATGATCTTCTTTAAAATCAGCAACAGGGAACTGCTCTCAGGGGTTACATTTCATCTTAGCCTTGACTCCTGTCCTCCATACCTTGTGGAATAGCGGTGGGCTGGTACGAGGTCTCCGACAGCTGGTATGTTGGCAAGGTGGGCATGGCGGTGGGAGGGAATCCCCCGGGAATGAGATGGTTGAAAGCCATCAGTTGATTGGCCCCAGCTTGCTTCCTCCATCTTGCACGGCGGTTGCTAAACCAGACCTATGGATTTAATTTCAAATTTGAGGATTTCACTGATGAACTAATAGTACATTCTTAATGAATTTTTCATGCTAAAACAGATTAAAGGCCCCTTACTGACAAGGCAAATAGAAGTAAGAGCTCTCGACCCTCTGGGTTGTATTGTCAGGGAAGAAAGGAGAGTTCAATATCAGGGGTCACAAAGGGGCTTGAAGGGCCTTCTGTGGATTCACAGAGCCTCTACAAGTCCAGTGATGACCATGGGCAGGGACGGCTGAGCAGGAGTGGGGACAACAGAAACTCCCCACTGCCCTCACCACCACCTCCCACCTCCATGTATTCTAGGGAGGATCCATGAGCTTCTGACCCACACAACATATGTCCTAATTTGTACTTGCCAATTACACTGACCCTTGTGTTTTGTATTCTCATCAGTCTGCCTCGTTACTTCTGTGGTCATTATGGGCATAGCTTCCGGATAGTCATATAAATTGACCAAGAGGCTAAATGAAGCCACTGCACCATCCCTTTCAAAGTATAAGACACTGTACTGATCTTAGTGGGAATAAATGCCAAAGAGATAACTATTTCAAGAAATGAGAGTATGTTATCTAAGTAATTAATTTATTATTTTTTCCAACAACAGCTTTAAAGCACCTATAATACGCTGTGCCAGGCGCTATGCTAACCAGGTACATTCAGAAAAATTTGATGTAATATAATAAAATTCCTTCAAGGAATTGAACACCCAAGTACTTTGTATGAGTAACTAGAGGAAAATGGCAACAATAGGAGCAAGAAATGTAGCTGAACATCTAAAATATTGAGAAATTACAATATAAGGTATTTAAGGGGCCCCATGATCTTACCCCACTCTTACACCTGCACAGTTTCAATGCAGAACTTTGAATGATTATCCTAGAGTGTACATGCGATGCTGCCCCAGAAATGAGAGAGGATTTCTACCAATTAAAGGTCCGCTAATTCCTATATCAAAAGTTCACTGAAAATGTAATATGAAGAAAGCGTCTGTGTGTGGGGTCAGACAGATGAAGGGGAGAATGAGATTAGAGGAAAAGATAGGATCCACACACTCTACTGGCTTATTTATAGTCATGTCCTCATGAAATTCAGAGTCATCAAGGAAACCAAAAAAATTGCTCACTCGAGTTAGAAGTTCCATATTTGGAAATGCAGAGAATCAGGAAAAGTTTGGAGTGGAGACAGCGTTTCAACTCATTTTAAAGCTTGGGTATGGTTTCAACAGGCAGTGACTTCCAATGGAGGTGATAATACAGGAGACACTGTTCTAAGAAAAGAGAAGAACTGGCTTCCTTACATAACAAAGTTAACAATTATGCAACTTATTAGTAATTTTATAAGTTGTAAAATTGTAAAGAGTGGAGAGGGGAATTTCTCCTTTCTGGGGCAAGAACGCCCAATTTAACACCCACTTTGCCAAGGCATCTGCTTAAACTTTTGCTCATCCCCCAAGCTGTGAAAGAGTTTGGTCTTCAGTGCAAGATACGGTTAAGGAGAGCTGTTTCCTCAAAATGCTCACATTTAAAACTCCTTAAGTTTCCAACATCAACAAAAAACAAGAAGGTAAATCAATATTTTTCCATGTTGATACATGATTGAATTAGAGTTTTCCTTAATAAATTGCCACCTGGGATAATAGAACCGTGAGCAGCACTCAGTTTGAGTGAGCATCAAACTGTGTTTTCTCACTGCAGACCTAAGCATCTGTCCCTGGGACTCCCAGAGGCACCAGGGCAAGAACACTGCGTTCAGAGACGCGTTTGGAACAAGCTGTGTTAGTGTGAGGAGGCTGAAGGAGAGAAAGTAGGGGCCTACACATGCCTGAGTACATTGTACCATATCACAAACGGGGGTCTTATTTTATATCATGAAACTTTGAGATTAACAAAGCTACCTGGCTCAGACGAACCCCTCCCCCACACCTATGTAGACTCACCTACATACCGTGGGTCTCCAGCTTTAGGTACTAGGCTGAGAGAAGAGCTGAATTTCCAAAAGTTCTGATATCACTTCATTCATTCAGACATACTTATTCTCAATGGTACCGGTGAGAGATGTGACGAAGAACTGAAAAGCCTGCACTTCTGTCATTGACAGGTCATGCTGCCAAACCCCCCCCCACCCCACCCCCCGCCCCATGCCAGCTTCCCTCTGCAGCCATCAGGGAGTAAACCACGTTGGATTTATCCAGTGGATGGCTGTGCCTGATCACTGCGTCAATTTACCCTACTTTTAATTTAATTTTATTCTAACTCCTCCAGAACCCGGTTTTAAAATTAAAAAAAAAAAAGTCTTTCCTCAAATAATGGATTAAGCAAAACATCATCATTTCCCACAGATACCTTCAACTGATCAAATCCAAAAGACTAGAGGTATAAGATTTCTGGGGGTTTGTTTTCACTTTTCCAAAACGATACAAAAATATTGAAGACATTGAGTGAACCCACCAGGAGTTGGATTTAAAAGTTCTTATATTATTAACAGTGCAATAAAAGCTGAAGAGAAATCATGGGGAAGCAAATCTTTACTGCAAAAAGAACCTTCAACAGGAGGTTCAAAAGTTCGCTAAAGGCAGGAATTTAAATGTCCTCTAAATTTGGGCTCAATACATCCAGAGGGCTATTCCTGAGAGAACCAGAGCTTACCGAGGAATGGTCTATCTCAGGCCATTTTACCAAATTCATTATCATCTTGCGATTGCTAGCCTCTGCCTCTCCTAGAAGCAGCTGAGTCTGCCAAAAGAAGCGTCACAGGAAAAATTCATTGAAGTTGCAAACTGGAAAGTGGTCTTTGCCTTCTTGATACTTTGAAATCCATGAAAGACATATCTTCTATTTTTCACAGAAAGAAAAAGTTGCCCTTAAAATAACCCCCATTTTAAATACCCAAACTAGCCAAGCACAGGCCCTGACTGGGGACCAGACCGCAACCCAGACCTGCAGCCTGGTTCATTTGCAGCTGTCCCTGGGATCTCTCCCTACCTCTCTGTCTCTTTACAGAATCCTTCCACAAAGCTATATTCATGCCTTCTGGAAATAACCTTTATATCCTTTTCTGAAGGATACAAGGTCCAATGATTTTTTGAGGCAAAATTTAAATTGACTGAAAGGTCCTCATAACATCATGGTAAATTAGTTGGGAAAAAGATCATGGATCACAAAGGAAAAAAAGATTTTCATAAATTTTTCTCCTTAGGAGTAAAATAAGTAACCAATTTGTTCAGACTCTCAACAATAAAAGTTGGGAAAACCTTAGTACTCAGAAAGATATAGTAATATTCTTTTTATTCTCACGGGTGCAACGCAAACCAGGGAGAAGCTGACTTGCAGCTCCCCAACTAACTACCTCTATGACCTTGAACATTCAATTACTATCCATGAGACTCTTTTTAATATGCTAAATAGGAGAAATTTTTTAAAAAAACAAACATTTTACAAGACTGTTGTGACAATTAGATAAGACAGTGCAATCAAAGCCATTAAAAGAATGCTTAAGGGATGTTAAGTGTTCCATAAATGTTTGCTATTAAGCAAAATGTCTCATTGCCACCTCTAAGAGACTCAAGAATTAAAGCCTTGCTTTGTTTCTTTAATTCTGTGGTCTACAGCCAAAGCCTTTTATGCCCATGAGCAAACAGAAAAGTGCCCAAATAACACCTCCAATCATTGAAAGCCAGTTTGGCTGGAATAAAGAAGTAGGTCAAATTTGCTTCCAAATTTCATGGATTAGTGCTAATTGTCCTATGGTGCAAGCCTTATTTTGCCCATGCAAATTACTGGTTCACATCTTTGGTGTGGTCCTCAAAGGCAATCTAAGTTATATTATTCCAGATGGGTTACTTCACATGCAATTTGAAAAAAATGGGAAAAGAAAAGAATGTAATACGTAATCCTTAGAGAATTCATAACAAGATTATAAAATGCTTGATTAAACACGAGATTCGGTGAGGTCCAATGCTACAATGCCAAACACAGGACTTCCCTAGTAGGTAAATGCTCCTGGACCTTCTCACTCACTCCACTCCCTCTCCCATTCCAGACCACACCCTCCCAGCTCCCCATCAAAGCAGCCACCCAGCTTTGACTACTGTGTGGCCAGCAGGTTGAGGAGAGGTGAGCAAGAGGTTGAGGGAGAAACACCACGCTCCATGAGTGTCAGAAGACCACAGACACGCATGAAGGCATCCTCAGGTGCATCTTACACATCCCAACACTCAGCATATGCAGCAAATTGCAGGAGGACCGTATTTTTGCTTCACTGTGAGGTTTAGGGCCAACTATTCCATACCTATCTTAATTTCTGAACTATACAGATCTGTCAGATGGCTTTAAATCACCGTTGGGCTTCCCTGAGAACCCCAAATTACTGATGTTAACAGCATCCTCAGAGATCATGCACCCCAGTAGTTTTTTGTTGTTGTTATTGTTTTAAGATTTTATTTATTTTTTCTTAGAGAGAGGAAGGGAGAAAGAGAGGGAGAGAAACAGCGATGTGAGAGAGAAACATCAGTCGGTTGCCTCTTGCACACGCTCTGACAAGGGTCCTGGCCCGCAACCCAGGCACGTGTCCTGACCGGGAATCCAACTGGCGACCTTTCACTTTGCGGGATGCTGCCCAACCAACTGACCACCATGGTCAAGACAACCCCAGTATATCCCAGTATTTTTCAATTGGGGAATGGAACAGTGGGAGGTGGTATTTGAGAATATGATAAAAGCTAGAGGCCCTCTCCCTAGTTAATGCCCTGTACACACATACACACACATACACACACACACACACGGGGCAGGGGAAGAAAGAGAGAGAAGAAGAAGGAAGAGGAGGAGGAGGAGGAGAAGCCAAGAGAAGCAAAGGCAAAAAATTCTGTGTGCAAATCTCAAGTCTCCTGAAGGCACCCATGATTTTCTTAGTCGTCTACAGACCCAGACAGAGATCATCGCCTTTAACCTGCCTCAAATTTCAAAATTAGTAGAAAAAAAAAATCTGAAGCACATCGGATTATTGCAGAATTAAGTGACTTGCTCAACAAAATGTTTTTGACAAGCTGAGAACAAAATCCACATCTTCTGACATCTAGTTAGATGCTGTTTTTACAAGCAGCTTCCTTTTTGTTATCTCAGGGGCAAAAGAGAACGATCCTTGCCCGCTTCATACAGCTCTCAGATGAAATATTGACTGAAACTTTTGCACATCATGAATATTTGTAAGTCATTCTTCCCCACGACACTTCAATGCTTGCCTCTATTTCCAAAATAACAGCTACCCAGGAAGCATATTAGGTAAATCAGTCCTTGGTGTACAATTCTTAGATTGTGCACTCAGCTTTAGCTATGAAAAACACAACATAGCTACTGTCCAAACAAATTTTTATGAAATACTGACAAAGGCTTAAGTTATTACAACTTTAGTCTCATCTCTATCCAGAAGAGCTTAGAAATATTTTTCCTCGGGAAAGAAAAAAAAAAAAGGAAAGTGTTTGGTTTTCTTCCTTTTTTGTGGGGGTGGGGGGGGTTGGTTTTCCCAGGTGCCCCAAATTAAACTAACTCACACTTTCTGGCTATCACTCAAACTGAGCTGGCTTTGCTACTGCTTTCCCAGATCCTTCTAAAAACGAAAAGATTTTGCTCTGGCATTTTAATCAGTGATTAACTACTCCCTTCTTTTTCCTGCTGGGTTAAGTAAAAGATCCATATGCTGGGTGTTGTAGGGAATTTGTTAGGCTGTAGATCATAGCTGTGGTGCAGGACCTGATGTGTCTCAAGGGAACTAATGAAGCCATAAGGAATGTAAAGAGTCACCGGGTTAAAGCCACATTAGGACAGCTGTTAAGTTAATGAGGGCCCTGCTTCGGAGAGGAGGTCACTGTATAGAAAAATATGAACCACTCTTTATTGGTCTGATCCCATGTTCTCTGGAAGTTAATGGGCCATTCTTATTCTCCTTTGACATTCACTGAGCCAGACACAAATGCCAGGCACAGTACAAGCCGCTTGGGCAGGTGATTGATTCTGTCCCCCTTCCTTGTCTTTGGCAAAGGTAAGAATGACATAGAGCAACACTGAACACTCTTTTCGGTTTTCCATCACTCATTTTGTTTGATTTCTTTAAAAATCAATGTTTATTTTTTTACTCTGAGTTCGATGATGATATTTGACCTATCTTAAGGACAGACCCAGTATTCGGGACTTGGCCAGCCATGGAGCATAGGGACCAAATCCTGGAATATAGTGGGTACTCGATATATTAAGGTTTGCTGAAAGGATGGAGGAATTTAAATCACAGAACTATAATAAAAGCAAAATAGATTTGATATATATAATAATTGTAGCACTGTTATATATAATATCTTAATATGTGTATCATATATCATTACATAATAATATAATACTTACATATACACATTATCATGATGTGTGGTTAGAGGTGGTCATTTCTGGGAAGGAACTCTGTACTCCAGTGTAACAGGTAGAGGATTGAATAGCACCAACTGGAAACATCTACACTACAAATCTGTTCTATCTATGACTCTTACCCTCACTCACCCTTCTACCACAATCAGTTGCCCACTTTCCACCTCTGAGTACCTTTCACTGCCATCCCTTCCTTTCCATTCACATTGCCACTGACCTAATCCATACCCACAGTGTCCCCTGCCTATCACATCAAGTGTGAGTGTCCGAGCCTGAAACCCAAGCCTTCCACAGGATGTCCTCAGCCTAGATTTCCAGCCATCTTCCTTCCTGCCGCCCACCACTCCTTACCCTCCAACCAAACTGAACTATTCACCGTTCCCTCCACAGGACTGAAAACGAAAGGTCGCCAGATATGTAACTCATGTGCTTCCAACTCTCTGTGCTTTTGTTCGTATTATTCCCCCTGCCTGCCCTGTCCAATGAGTAACTATTTCACCTCAAAAGCCCATCTTAAATCTTCCTTCTCTATGAGCCTCTCTTATTTACTCCAACAAGAGCTCATCCTTTCCTCTTCTCAACTCCCACTATATTCTGTCTCTTTCTTATGGTACTTATCCGCTTTATTTTTTAGATTATTTGTATGTTTGTTTCCTTTATTACCTATATTAATTATAGCTCCTTAAAAGATTTATCTTAATTCAGCTTAGCGTTCCTTGACTTTCCTAGCACCATGATGATCACAGGGAAAATCAAACTGAATAAGACAATTCCTCTCACTAGACTCTGCAGCCTGGAAGAGGTTATTGCTGTAAAATTCTGTAATAGCAGAGGTAATTACCTACATGTGAGAAAGTGTTGATCACTTTAGAGAACACATCAACTGACTAGCTCACTGATCAGTTCCCAGCCTCACCCGACTGCAACGGGTCAGTGCCTGGGAATAACACCACATTTCCAAATAAAGGAACTTAACTTCTGGCATAGTGAGGAGCTCCAGGATACCATAAGCCATTTATACTCTTTCAAACAAGGCTTTACTACCTGGAGGGGAAAGTTCATCATTAATGATGAAAACATCATTCTATCACTCAACAGAAATATATTACACCCAACAAGACTTGTCCAGAGGGTTCAGAGTACAGATGATTCTTGAACAACACAGGTTTGAACTGCACGGATCCACTTACGTGCAGATTTTTTTTTTTTCCAGGAAATACCTGTAGTGTTTTCAATCCGCAGTTGGGAATTGGTGGATGCAGAGGATTTGAGCATCCTCAGATTTTGGTATCTGCAGGGTGCTCAGGAACCAATCCCCCACAGATACCGAAGGAAAACTAAAGTTTTCAGGAGTCAGGAGTTATATACAGATTTTCAATTATTCATGAGTCAGCACCACTAACTTCCATGTTGTTCAAGGGCAACTGTACCTCTAAGAGTTCAAAAGATAATTCAAACTCTTCTTAAAATAATAATTACTTGAAATGCTTCTAGACAATCAAACCCACGAAGGAAGGGATTTTTACCTTAAACACCTTGGCACATCTTCATAACTGAAAGGCCATGGAGAGGAAATGTATGGAATTCAATTACCTCTATCATTTAAAGCAATATAACTTTGGGTAATTCCTTATTTAATCTTATAAGTAAGTTGAGGATAATAATAGCACCAAGCTAGGTTTTAATGATGAGTAAATAGGTTAATTCATGTAAATCAGTTAGAACAGTACCTGGCACAGAAAAACCACTCACAATTGGTTTGCTATTTATATTTGTGTAGCGCCCCCAAAGTCCATGTAACAACTGGTAAATAATTAAGATTCGTGAAATGATGAGTAAACACGTGAACTGACACACTGCCATGTGTTACAGCTAATGCAATCATATTCTCCTACTAATAATAACCAAATCCTAAAATAAGAGTGCACATTTTCATAAATACCAAAAAATGCCAAAAGCAAATTCGATAGGCCACCTTTTAAAATCTATACATATAAAATACAATACTTGTATCAAACAACAGGACAGAAAAGAAGTCAAACATATTTATCATATCCATCACAAATTTAATTGGACTTACCAACCTATTAAGAAAAAAATAAAACAATTTTCTGACTGGTTAGCAAAGTAAGAAACTGCTAAATAGACATACCTAAAACAAGAGACGGAGGGAGGGGAGGTTGAATCAGGTAAATGCAAATAAAAAAGAGGTCATGACATTATCATCATGACCAGGCAAAATATAAAGAAAAGAAATTAGAGAGAAAGGAGGAAACTTTATAATGCTAGAGGCTACAATTCGCGAAGTGTCACTGCTGATGTAGCTATTGCTTTGGTTGAAAACCTGCTAGAGAGGGGAAGACCCTCCGTGGTTTCCTGCCTGGACTGAGGCAGGACGAGAGCCTGCGGTCTTCAGTACCTGGACTCGGGCCTCGGTGAGCTTTGCCCTCTGCGCCAATTCCTCCCTGGTATAAATGTCAGGGTAGTGGGTCCTCTCAAAAGCACGCTCTAGTTCTTCAAGCTGTTCTGCTGTGAAGGTGGTTCGGCTCCTACGCTGCTTCCTCTTCAGTGGCAAATCAGGTTCAGAGTCAATGTCAGAGCCTTCATCCGACTGGGGTGCTGAGGCTAGGAGTATGGGAGAAAAAACGGGGTAGACTGTGATTCATAATACAAGTCTGAACAAGCCATAAGGATTCAGATCCCAAACTACGGTACATTCTCAATGTATTTCATGGACACCAAGCCCCAGCTTGTGATATTATATTATTAAATGGCATTTAATTTTCTCCCCTACCCTATCTGCAAGCCCCCCCACACACACAAAGAAATAATGGCTCTCTGCATCTGCCATTCTAGGTCTGTTATGAGCTCTTCGAAAACAGGGACAGGGCTTATTCCATTTTTATGATCTCCATCCTTAGCATTTAATGGGTAATTTACTTAATGTCTAATGAATGAATCACATTTAATTTGGTTCCTGATCAACTCTCACCCACTTATACACCAGAAAATCTCTTAACAAAAGTGACTTCTTAAATCAGTAATCAAAAATAAACTTAGTATCAAAAAAAAGGCAACAATAATAAACTATTGCAGGATTCCTATAAATGTATAGATTCTACCTCTCCTCTAAGAAAAAGCATGTTTAAATGTCTCATTACCAAATATTGGGAGATGCTGTAAGGACAATTTAGAAACTGTGAATGTGACTCTGAAGAATAAATTCAGGAAGAAGCAGGTATTGTCTCACCAACTGTCCCTAAACTGAAGTTCAGAGTCTGGGTCTCTGCTGAATGGGTGGGAAGCTGCCCAGCACCATCGCCTCATTGGAGGGACTCAGTGCAAAATGAAAATGCGGGACCCCGTGTTCAAAAATTCCAAGATAACAACAGCGCAGGGCCCTTCTGAGTGTGGGACCTGGGGCACCTGCACAGGTTTGTCCCTGGGACTTGGGGCACCTGCACAGGTTGGTCCCTGAAACCAGCCCTGCTGGGATCCCCAGCCCACCAAAGCTTGAATTTGCCTGTATTAATATGTATCTGGGAAGGAGACTTCCAAATGTATACCTAGGAAAGAGAAGAAGGTGCTGGGAAATTAGACAGGAAATCCAGTTAATGATGCCATATGGGGTCTGTGAGCTGTGACAGTAACAGAGCACCTACCTGCTGGCCCATAGAGGGTTTTGAGTTTTGAGGGTGCACCAGACACAAGGCTCTGGGCAGGATATCAGCCCCCTGCCGGAGCCCTGGACACTAGGGCAGTGGCAGAGGGCTGTCAGCGGGCAGCCCAAGTACGCGAACCCGAGCAGCCTGGCTCAGGACCACATCCAAATGTGCTCTGAAAAGTCCCGAGTAACTGGGGCTTTCTCTGGGGAAGGGGCTGAAGTGTGCGCTCAGCAAATGAGGAAGGGAAACCAGAAAATCGCAGATGATTAATGTCAGTGTGAAGGTAACTCATGTGCACCCTCAGACTGGCAGAACCTGGGGACACACAGGCGACGCTAGAAGCAGTGTGAAAATCCAATGTCTCCTGGGCTACTAATTCTTCGATCTTCAGCTCAAACTTAGCTCTGCCTTACAGAAATTTGAACTTTCGTCCTACTTTAGGGTAAGGTATATGCTGCCCAGAAAGGTGCGTGTACAAAATACTCCACAGATTTAATTCTGTCTTTTAATATTTTAACACATCTACATTTTATTTATGTTCAAACACTGAAATTGACAGGGAGTTAAATATACATGACAAATTTTAAAAAGTAAATACTTGTGCATAAAAGCAAAAGAGAACTATAATATACAAAGCATCTACTGTATGTTAGACATTGTGCTAGCTTTTTCAATTACGTTATCTAATTTAATATAAAATGGTCCAATTGAATATAAACTAATTATTTTAAGACATGTTAGTATTAATTTTTTATAATTTAGTATTAACTTTAAAAAATAAAAGAGATTTTCTTTAAGTATGGGGATATTTTAAAGGAGTATTAACATGCAAAGAAATATGTCAGGCATTGCATTATACATTCCAAAGCTCCCAATACAACCTGCATGTGTAAATGTTTGGTAAATATGAGCCGTATTTTAAAAATAAACTGTGCCTAGTTGTACAGCAGTGATTCTCAAACTTTTGGTGCATCACAATCACCTGAAAATCTGGTTAATACACAGATTGCTGTCCCCAGTCCCACAGCTTCTGATCTGTAGGTCTGGGGCAGGCTCTGAGAATTTGCATTTTTATCATATTCCCAGGGGATTGATGCTAATATTATTGAGCCTGGAAGACACCTTGAGAACCACCTCTATAGAATATTCCAAATAAATTATTCTCTTTCCTCTCAAAATACCCAAATACAGAAAATATTACCTGCTACAATTTGTCAAAAAAATTGCTTCCACATATATATTTTTAAATTATAAATAATATGTGCCCCCAAGAAACAAACTATATATTTCTGTCAGAGGACAATAAATTTCCATAAAATGTTTTTTCCTTTTATGCTTCTGGCCTAGGATGCCCTGACTTTTCTTTCCAATGTGAAACCAGGTAAAAGGACAGACCAAAAGTTTCCTCTGCTTGTGAGAACCTTAAATCTTTGCTTGTACTTTCTCTTACCATGACCCCATTAGGATAATAGTATGTGGAAATTTTCATGTTTCCTTTGGGAGTCTCTGGGGTTATTAAATCCTCCCAAGTAAATATGATGTGTCATGCACTGTCAGGTCAATTAATCAAAATCATCTCTGGTTCCTGGAGAAAGGGGGATGTTTAGTACCAGCAAGAGCTAATTCTGAGGGTCAAGACCACTGTGTTTCATTTTAACAATAAACATCCCTCAGAATATAAATTCTGGGAGCTTTATAAAGCTTTTTTCTGCCTTGTTCACTGCAGGAAGGCTGGGAACATAGTAGGTACTCAATAAATACATGTTGAATAAATGAATGTGCCAGGTACCATTTAGTTTTTGAACTAACACTGATTTCTCTATCATCTTTATATCCTTAGGTGGATATTCTGCTTATATGAGTCTCTCAACATCTTTTTACATGAACATTGGGGGTCTGTGACTCCTCCAAAATTATTTGGAAATTCTCACAAGTATTTATATGCCTGCATTTTTCTGGGAAATAATTATCTTTTTTTCTAAAAAGGATTATGATTTTTTAAAAGATGAAGAACCACCAGCAGCTGGGTATTAAAAAGATTCAGACTATCTAAGGGTTCGATAGGACAGCCTTTACCACCAAAAACTAAATTTTCTTTAAGGAGCTAACCAATCACTACTTTTATGTCTAGGCTGTTTACTCAAAAGCAATCTAAAAGGTTGCATCTAACTAGGAAAGTCTCCACGTAGCATAATTTCAAAAGTCACATAGGAAATTACTTTCCTGACTTTTATCTGGGGGAAATTATCTGAACCAACTTATCATTTTTGGCAATATGAAGCCACAATTTTGCAAGTTAATTCTAACTTTTCCCCAAAGGATGTGGGCTTTAAAAATATGTTAAATCAGCAACCCAAGATTAATCTACCAACTAAGAAATAGTAGTTATTTCTAAAAATGGAAATACTACTTTATTATATCATTCAATAAAAATAAAATTCCTTATTTACACAGAACAAGGTCCACAGTGTCCCAAATTTGAATCGTTTAGTTTTTACAGAAAAAAAAACTAAAACTTAAATCTTATTTTCACAGCATGAAAGAAGTTATTTTATTGAAGATCATCTATTTTATATATTCAACTTCACTCAAGTTATTAGAACAAAATAGATGCTAGATACAAAGTAACTTATCTTGCTAAATGTTAACCAAAAATAGCTCAACAGAAAGAAACCATATATTGTTTTTTTCTGTACAGAATATCTAAAGCTATGACTTGGAAATTGCAAGCAGTGTTATCAAGACAGTTATCTAAATTCGTAAGAAATTGATAGGATCTAGTAACTAGATTTAAATATAATATCTTCAGTAATATAATCTCTTTGGACTATTTCTACTGCCCACCCTTAATATTAAGGGGAGGTTTTTCAATTACTTTTAAGTTTCTTGATCATATTCTACACCTACCTTCACAAACTTTGCTTTATTATTCATTAAATAGAAATATTAGTCCCCCAATTTCAAGTTTCAAAATAGTTTTGATTAGAAAATTCATATGAATGTATAATACATGGCCTTTTAAGTGGAAATTTTGTTGCTTTAAATTGCATATGCCAATCCATAATCTTATTGAAAATTTTCACTCTGTTAACAAAATTCCCTCACAATCCATTCTCTTACTTATACATTAATTTAACTCAATGTCACCAAAGAACCTGAAGTAAACCTTACCAAGAAGATGAGGATTTCTCTCTCTTCCTCAGGTAACTAAACAAAAACCTTGTGAAGTAAATACTTACCCCATTGTACAGAAAAAGGAAACTGAGTCTCAAAGAAGTTATTCAGGGAAGCTAGGATTTGATCCAGGTCTATGGTACTTCAGAGAACATTCTCTCATCTGATCAGGTGTGTCCTAAATAGGTGTTGATTTTCTTAGCAAACACACACACACAGATAGTACACACACACACAGTCTTTTTTAAGAGAAATACCAGAATCGAACCAAAACAGGAATTCCCATGTAAATCATTTAGCTGATTGATACTATTGCTCTAATCTGTCCCAAATTTTCAAAAACTTCCTAGAATCAAATGAAATGTGCAGAAATACAACAGTTTGCTTAGTGTTATATACCAAATCAAATGATTTTCCTAATTGAATTCAATTCAGTGACCATATATGGAACTCTACACATTCAAGACATACTGTATTTACTAAACAACAATAAAGTGCAAAGAGATGAATTTATTTGCCAAGATATAATGAATGAATTAAAGAAATCAAAATAGTCAGTCTGACCATTAGCAGTCTCCAATGAGAATTACCACAGACACTTCCTCCTAAGGTCCAGGGTCAATCTAGAACATACTGTTGTTCACAAACAGTTGAACTGATCTCTCACTTTATACTTTAAGAAAGTCTTCTCTTCTGGGGGGAGGCATATTAAAGACTTCTTAATGAAAAGATATTAAGAGTTGTAAAGAACCTCCCATTTTACAGAAGTTTTAGGTTAAAAAATTAAGCAAAAGGTACCAAGTTTGCATATACCTGTTCTCCCTTCCCCCACTCTTTCCCTTATTACCAACATCTTGCATTAATGTGGTACTTTCATTACCCTTGGCACACCAATATGAACTAAAGTCCACAGTTTACATCAGAATTCCCTCTTTTTGTTGGACAGTTTTATGAGTTTTAACTACATTATAATGCTGTGTATCCACCATTACAGTGGGATACAAAGCAGATTGACTGCCTTAAGATACTGTAGGCTCACTCTAATCACTCCTCTCTCCCTTGCCAACATGATGTACTTTAAAAACTTTATGGTAGACAGTTCATATTTACTTAGGGTATTTACATCCATTTTTTCAGATTCCTTTTAGATAGACGTGCAGGAATAAATCACTTGAAGTTTGTTGAATATTCGCAAGATATTCAGCAGAAGCCCTGGAATGATCATGGGGAAGCGCCAACTCCCACCAGGCGCCTGAGTGTGTGCACCCTGTGCTTTATTAGCAAGTTCATTTCTTCTTCTTTCTCAGGCTAATTTTAGATCTTAGGAGCCACAGCTCTAGTTATCCCAATGACTCACGTTAACTCCCAAGAATAACCCTGGGAAAATGAACACTGTCAGGTAGAAAGAAAAAAAAAGGAGCAAACGTAGGCAACAATCATACCCCCACAGAATCACAAATTCTTCCTTCAAAAACAAATCCAACTGGGAGGAGAAGGCAGAAGTATGACCACCACCAGACCAACCATGAAGTTTAATTAAAGAAGGAATTACAGAATTAGAGAGTATGTCTTTGTCCATTAACCCTTTTTGACCTCTTCTGTAACCTCAGGAAATATTCATCCTAGTTAACACTATTATACATCAGATCTTACCTCAGTTCTACAGGGGTTTAGTCAAGTGAAATTTTATAATTATAGGTTTCCAGACCAATATAATTCAGAGATGGGAGACAGGCAAAATAAAAAATGATAATACTTTTAAAAAATAAGGAGAAACAAAATAATTCATGAGCATGAATCTGGACATTGTCTTTTTTTCTCAGCAAGATCTCCCATTTGAATAATTAGAGGATCACAACATGACAACCATTTAAACTCTATGTTCGCCCCAGATATAATGCAATGTGACTTACAAACATGGAGGAGGTGAGGGTGGGGACTGAGCTTCCTTAGTCATCAGTCACTTACTCTAATATGGCCCTCAGAGGGGCCAAATCAGAGGGGCTTTTCATCTGTACTAACTTTTCCGAGTGAGATCTGTCAGCATTTGTACTCAAAGCTGTGTCCCACTAATTTAAAATATATAAAAGATAGAAATAAAAATCGTTCCTGAAAAGTCCATGGGGTTCTTTTACCCTGTGTCTGAGTTTAAGAGCACGTCACAGAAATACTCCTTGAGGTCTTTAATAGGTCAGCTGGGAGTCTGACGCACCTACTTGGCTGACTGTAGAATGTCTCCGCGTGTGCGACTTTCACAATGCCACACGAAGGAGCTAATGGGACAACTCCCTGGTTTCTGATCTGAAGTGGCCCTTTTACACCACGGGAGAGGTGTGAATGACCTCTCTCGTGTTTCCTCGGGTGAAAGCCAGGAGAGTGAAGCAAGACCCATATTCCCTCGCAGACCCAGAGTAAATGACAAATGACATTTTCCCTTTGTGATCTTTGGGATTTTTGTTGACTTATTTGCAGGCTTTTGTTGGATCCCAAGAAATGGCCTGTGGCTGAAGCCTATTCTCCCAATTTCCACGCTCCATCTGTGGAATCCATCAGCGGGGCATTTACCCTCATTCAGAGCTCTGACACCTGCCTGGCAGGGAGCTGCAGCCACAAAGAAAGCGGGGGAGTGGATGAGAAAAGGGAGGTTGGTTTTTCTTTTTTTTTCTTTTTTTTTTTTTTTTCTTTTTTCCAGAGGAGGCGGGGAGAGGTTGAAATGGATGCACAGTAGGGGTTAATCCAATCCAGTTGAGAGACTTCGGCACCTGGAAGCTTCTCTTCCACATTAATTCACAAGCTAAGGAGTAATCGGTGACATTGTTGTTCTGTGCTTTAAAATTGTATATATGTCGAGAAAAGAAAAGGGAGACAACGCTGAAAAGAACAAGCCCAAGGTTTACAACAAAATCCGAAGGTAAGTCTAGAAAGTCGGTGCAGCCTAACCATGGATGGAGCAATAAACTGAACGTCCCAGAATTTCTGAGAGCTAAGATTTGAGTAATTGGTATTTTGTCAGTTGATAAATGAGGAAAGACGAATTATCACCGCATCAGTGGTCTGTTTGGGGGTGGAGGGTCTTGTTTTGTTTTCATTGCCCCTACACTTTCTTACGACAATGTGCCTGCCCAACAAGCTCCAGCAAATGCAAAATAAAAATTAAAAAAAAAAACAAAACAGGTAGGAGAACGTATGGCAAGGATATTCTGGGCTTTCTCGCAGAAAGATGCTTTTCATAAGAACACTAAATCGAATGAAGACCCTCCAGCCATTTACTGACTCTGGTCCCTGCCCAGCAGTCCCCGGTTGGGGGGGCGGGGGAGGGCTGGAGAAATGTGCCGCTGTTCCCCTCCCCTCTCACCCCGGTCCTTCCCTCGGAAGCCGCCTTCCCCCAGCACGGGGTCATTACAAGGAAAATAAGCTCCTGCCAGGTTGGTGCTAATCAAAAGCGCACAAATAAACCCTGACACTCAACAACTCCCCGAGTGCCTGCTGCCCTGGGAGGGGAGTACAGATTGGTTATGAATATGATCGGCTGCAGGCACGGCCCACGAAGGCCCGCCCCGGGCCCCTCGCCCCGCGGTTGCTCCGAACGCGCAGCGTGGACGTCGGTGTTTATTTAAGACGCGAGCGGGCCGCAGAGGCCGGCAGGAGCGCCGGGCTGCCTCCGGGGCGCTGCCCCGACCACCGCGCACCCTAAGGTTCCAGCCCTGAATTCCGGCCGCGAGCTGGGCGTCTCTCCACCGTACACTGAGACGCCTTTCTGGGGACGGATTTCTGTCCCCACGGCCACCACCTTACTAAGGCCTCCTTTGTAACAACGAAGCTTTAAGCACACACACGTTTATTGCTCCTTCGTTCGTGGCCGCTCCGCCAGTGGTTAGTTTCAGTAGCAATAGTCACTGGTGCGTTTAAGGAGAAACAGGCTCGGACCCTTTCTGTTTCCCGGAGCTGACCCGAATTCACCCAGGGGCTTCCCAGACCCTTTCCTTCGAGACTTCCATGAGTGACGAGGGTTCCTATTACAGCATGCATCTCTCTCATCAAGCGAAAATGGGGTCCCACTTCCTTACCCCTCACCCCTGCCCATCATTTCTAGTTGCAATTTTTTTTTAAATGACTTCTTTTAACGCCATCGTAACCGCCACCAGAGCATTTCAAAGAGAAAAAGAGCCAAAAGCCCCAAGAAAACGTGTTGCTATTCAATTAGGAAAACCGATTAGGTCACTAATTAATCAGCTAACAGCTTTCTAAGAATAGTCTCCCAGGCTAAGAACTTTCCCCCCTCAAGAGCTTAAAAGTCAGTCATAATTAAAGGCAGGAGGCCGAGCTCTGGCCATGCGAGGGGGGTCTCCGGGCTGAAGGCTAGGTTCTGGGTGAGTGGGGTGGGATCGGAGTGCACCGGGCAAAGAAAGGTAATTTGCACACTGAAGGGGAACAGGAAAAGAGTAGTTCTTCTGAAAGGAAAAAGGCCAAGTGACTTTTATTTACAATTGCCAAGAGAGAGGCTATTATTGACCATATGTGGCACAATTGCCCCTCTTATCTCGGCTGGCCATCGCGTCCTTTGGGAGCTGTTAATGAACTGGGTAATTGAGCTGCTGACATGTGTTACCAAAACAAAACAATAGGAAGAAGAGACAAATGAACATTTTATTTGCCAATCAGAGTGGGCTCGGCTTTTCACAGAGCTGCCGCTAAGTAACTGACTGAATACATAAAACAGTGCATTGAGAGCAAGCAGATGCAGACACAATAATAGTTAACTGACAGCTTATGGCCCATCTGTGCTTAACATTTTGTTAAAGAAATTACTTGACTTGCTAAAGAGACAAGTCATACAGCTGCCCCAAGTGCTGCCTTATAAGACATAAATCGTTAGCCAAACTGTTTCATTCTTAAAATGACAATGCTTATTAACAGTTACGTTGGGACATTTTGTCGGCACAGCTTGACACAGTTATTACTTACGAAAAACGTGACAACTCATAGATATTCAATGGAATTGTGTTAGGGGGAAAAATCAAAACAGTGCAAACAATTTGAAAGGACAATAGGCGTTTTTAATGCCTCATAATTAAATATGCATTTCTAAGATGTTATGAATGAAAAAAAGAAACCTGTGAAATAAAACAGAAGATCCTGACACAAGTAGTCATTGTGTACCTTCTTCCATTTATACTGTATTTACTCAGAATTGTAGAATATTAGAAATGCTCTCGTTCTGGGTTGATTGCATTAATTTCTTCACAGCTCTCACACACACACACAAAAAAAATGTAATTTAAGAAATAATTGTATCCAGCCCCTCTGCTTTCCCAAACATACTCACTCACCTTCCTCCTTTGGAAAAATATTTCTTTAATGAAGAAAGAAAAACAATGTTGCAAAAGACTAGCTTTATGAAGAGATTTAGCTTATGTTTTTATTACTGAATCTGAATTAAATCCACATTTTTTTGAAGCAAGTGTTGTTCACCCACTGCCATGTAGAATAACGTATCTCTGAAAATTTTTTCTATGTAAACTGGTTAACCAGAGGCAGAATATGGTTCTCTCAAAGCCCTTCTTGTGATGGTTCCTTCCACATTCTGGTCAAAATTAGATCAATAATAGTAATGGTGATACAATGCTGTTCAATGACTCACTGACATCTTACTATAGCCAGCCCCTGACTCCTGCACCCCTTAAGTACCCTATTTGGAGGGGTATTGTCACCCCCACCTTACAGATGAGAAAAAATGAGATCCAGAAAATAATGTCATATATCTGTTCCATGAGAACTCAGAGAGGCTACCCAAATAGAAGATCACATATACCAAATATGCAAACTTGTAGACATTGTCACTTGAGGAACAGGATTGGCATGACTTAAAAGAAAAACTGTGGCCAGTACTGTGATATTTTTTTCTTCCTGGTCTACAGTGCCAGGACTCAGATGTCACAGTCAACCCTGTAAATGAGTTGTAAAAACATGACCATAAAAGGTGAGAGACACTTCCAGTGGTAGTTGGTAGATGTGAAAACTGTGTTATGTATAGTTGCTAGGAAATAATTCTTGCTATGAAACCTAAACCTTAGCTGTATTTACCGAGCTTTAAATGCAACACAATCAGGCTTGTGATACAATTACCAAAGACAAAGAACCACCCTGCCTTCAACTTTACTTTCCACCACGGACTGTTTTTGCTATTGTTTACCTAAGTCATTTTTAAAGCCAACAAATAAACCAAGGCTCAATACATAAAAGAGGTAACAAGTTACACAGAGAGCCTTTCAGGGGGTAGAAAACAAAAGAATGCTTTTGCCACCCTTGTTAAGACAAGACTACCCCAAAACACACGCGACCTACACAGCTTTATCCACAACTACACTTGGCCAGGATTAGCATGACAGGAGGTGTTGGGAAAATAGAAGAATAACGGGTTTAAGAAGAAAGTTAAATACTACACTTTGGGGGCTAGAAACCTATGTAAGGAGCTAAAGGGATAAATGACGTAGAGACCTAAAGTACCAGAGCAAAGCATTTACAAAACAGCAGATCATCAGGAGAAACCCTTCGTTTTACAGCTGAAACCCCAAGAGAGCAGGTGGCGTTGCCCCAAATCTTTCATCTTTCAATACATAATTTTTGAATCCTAAGAATTGTCCTGATGCCATGGATGCAAATGTAAATGCTCTATAGAGCTTAAGCTTGGGAAGTGAAACTCCAATCACCTTCCACTCCAGTGGAGTGAAGCAAAGTATCGGTGTATACAGAAGATAATCCAACCATGCCCTACAGCAACAGGAAGATTAAATGGACTCTCAAGGCTGAAAAACCTAGATACATTATTTACAAAATAACAGAGCCATAGATCCTGTGAACCTGTGACCTTTAATATAGAGATCAAATTAATATAGTAAATAATTGCTTTAACTGACACCTCCCATATGGCATTTCAAGACTGTTTCTTTGCTTTTTGTTTTCTGTTGGGTTCCACAAGGAAGAAAAGGGGCAGAACAGGGAGTTTGTTTTGAAAATCCAAATCTTACCTGGCTCAATGATTGCTTGTTGGGAGATAGAAAGAGGTAATCACCGAACAGAAATGAAAGAGGAAACTCTTCCTGGAGGCAACAGGGAAGGCTGAGCTTAATTCTCACTGGCAAAGAAATTAGTAGCAATGTCAAGGTCATCATCAGAAATCGTGCATGGGATACCTACTGCGTGAGAAGTACTTCTCTAGAGGCTGGGGTGGGGGTGGGGGTGATAAAGAAGAGAGTGCGGTTCCCTCCCCCCTTGGTCCTGCAAAGGTATGAGGCTCAGGTCCAGGAGGTTGGCTTTCAGATTAGTGCCACATCCCACCAGAGGACGAGGGGAGAAATTGGCAAACCAGTCAAGATGACTAAGCAGATGAGGTGAATGATTTATCCCCGTCCTTGGATAAGGACAGCTGCTTTTTTAAATTTTGTTTTCTTCTCTTTGTGTCTAAGCAACAGTCACTATTGAACTCAGAAGAGGTGATACCAGATGTCTGGGCAAACAAAACTGTATGTCATGGTGGAAGACCTCCAGCTTGGGGGACAGGCCGATCTACCCCAAATACCCACGTGTCCACTTCTGTTCTGATGTGGGACATGATTCCTAAGCCTCTGGACCAGTTTTTCATTAGTAAAATCTTATTTAAAATATCTGCTTCAAAGTCTGGTTTTAACCCTGTGGAGGTTGCAGCTGATCTGAGAGATAGAAACAAAATCTTTTCTTAAATATTGTTACAAATATCGGGTGCATACATTCAAGGTTATGACCAGCTTGAACATTTTGGCTTAACATTAGTCACAGACACATGCATGTCAAGAATGTCTTCAGTAGCAGGCTTCTCCATGAATTACTAGACAACTGCCTTGTCTTGTCACTTTGCCTTTTCAGGAACAAACTGGCAGAACTGGAGGGAAAAGAATAAGGAAGTGCTTGGTAGGAGAAAGTAAGGGAAAAGAGGAAAGAAAAGAAGAGAAGATGGTCAACTTCCCTTACTAGCAAAGAAGAGTAATAATGCAGTAAGTGATTTCAGAGTCAGTGGGTTGACTCCAGGCACTTCTTTCTCCAAAAGATTCTGACGACAACTCTTTTTGAGTTAGGAAAGTCTGATCAGAGGGGATAGAGTGAGGAAGGGAGAGGTGAGAGTCTAAAAACATGTCCTGATTCTTAGTTACTTTGAATAAATAAAGGACCCTCATGGATGCAGTCAGAAGACAGTCTTACTCATCTTTCCTACTTACACCAACCAGTAATTTTAACTGGGAATCACCCCATCAATATGTCACAACACATGCCAACATTTAAAGACTATGCTGCCAATTCAATTTAACCTCAAGCCCAATTATAACTTCATTCCTAAGAAGAGTTAGTTCGACAAAATTTACTATATTTCCTACTTGTGTGTTTTTTTGTTTTTACATTATAAAAGTACATTACATTATAAAATGAGATTTCGAGAGTGTCAAAAACAAAAAAACAATGATAGTCCCAGAATCCAAACACTACTGATTTTAAATTACAGAGATTATATAAATGGATGAATGGGTGGGTGGACAGATGGATGGATGGATCAAGAGATAGATATAAACTGATTAAACTCCTTTACTGTGTTTCTTTCTATTTGTTTGTTTCAGTATGCTATTAACAAAATATAAGTTTTTTAAAACTCTCTCCAGCAAGTATTCAAGTGAACTTATCTTTATTGTTATAGTAATAAAAACAAAATTTTTTGGTTGGTAGTATTGTCAATATGTGAAAATTTAACTTGAGTTCTGAAATTGTGTAGCCTTACTTCTTCCAATTTGCCAAAATACACCTGGGGATACATTTGAGTGTGCAGATATAAACATTTGCCCATCTCTGTATATGAGGGTGAAGATAATTGACATATTCTCATCACAGTCCCGCAGCACAGAAATATAATTCATTCAAACAAACATTGAAGTCACTCTCTACCCTCACAATAAATAAGCCACTGTTTAAAGAAAGCCTGTCAAAGGCCTGAGGCGTTGGAGGTGGTTGTCCTTCCTGACCATTCCTTCCAAATCCTCATCCTCATCCTCACTTCTCACCAGACTGCCATTAAGGAAGAGGAGACTTTTAAAATGCTTTCTTCCTCCTGACAGCAGATGCCAGAGGAGGATCAATGTGTGAAGAAAACCACAGAAGAAAACCAAGTGAAGCGCAGAAAGCCAACAGCCCAGGTCATTAACCATGAAAATTGCAGGAGGAAGAATGAAGAATATATTTTTGTTTAAAATATTTTTTTTCTACTACTTGCTGTCAATGTTCATGTTTTATGTTAGATGTGCTGCTTAGCATTGAATTTTAAAAGCTGGAAATCAAAGATCATCAGACCACACTTTACCTTACAGATTAAAAAATAATAATAATAACTGAGTTTTTAATAGATGAAATGACACCTCTGCCACCTCCTGGCTTGTTAGTGGCAGAGCTAAGTCTCAAACCCAGGTCTTCCAATTCTAAATTCTGGTTCTTTGCTCTTTATCACACTATCAACTCGGTTGAATTTTGAAGTTTCTGTGGATCTGTGGGTGAACTGACTTATATTTTCCCGTCAGCTATGGTAGCTAGAGCCCTTCTTCCACCAATAGGCCCACTGAATCCAAAAGTTAATGAAACAAGATGAAACTATTTGGACTCAAGACTGGGCCCAGAGGAAAACCTTAAATAAAGGTTCAGCATCTCAATCATCGTATGTACACCTAACCATGATATGATACTGTTTTAGTTTTTGACTTTTAAAATTCTTTACCTCAGAATATCTTCAAAACACCATTGTTCTTAAAATGAAGCTGACACTCAAGTATTTAAAAGGACTTGCCCACAAGTAACCACTAGTCTTCACTCTAAAAAGGCATAAAAATGATTTCTAGATCATTTGTTTATGAATATCATTCACAAGTTTCTTCACTCAAGTAACATAAGTATTCAAATGTTGATCACTAGTAAGCAATGTTTACGAGAAATAATAATTAGTATATTCCTGAGTAAATCAGAGTTAAGATGTAGAAAACTATTAATTGATGTGCAGTTGACCATGTAAGCAAAAATCTGCTAAGCGTTCACCATGTGGAATTTTAAGTTTTTATTGGGCTGGAACAAATCTACTTCCCAGAATCCCATGTGCTTGCCAAAATGGACAAAGGGTTGGTCATATCTTACCGCTCACCCCCTAACGCACTGTCTGTTCTCCTTAGCGTGCGCTGTGTGCTCATCCTTACACAATGTCACGCACAGGTCTCAAAACCCAGTTCCACGAAGCCTTCCCTGGACCTCCCAGGCATAAACAGTCCTCCTTCTCTGTACTACAAGGGCGGTTCGTATTTTTCACACACTCAGCATTCTTCCTCTTAACTGAACTATTGGCTCAACTTTCAGGTCAACGCTTTTGCAATCACACCTATTTCTCTGATTGACTGCTTCTTGGCATGTAGATAAATTTAGTGTGTCTCAGTGGTACTTTCTCACCTAAACGGTCAAATAGTCAGAGACCAGCAAAGCCACTAGCAAGTTCGTAAGGACAAATCTAACAAACGCAGGCACCACCTTACTAGGAGCAGGTTTTGAGGGGACTCGGTTCTTTGCTTGCCAGTTGAGTAGTTTTGCAAGCAAAAAAATTAGAGGCCATTCTAAAAGAACTGGCTTTGTGTGTCAAAGTTCAATGGTTATTTTGACTCTGGTGATGTTGAAGAATTCACAAAAGAAGAGAAATGGAATGATGGTGTCATAGCTTTGCCACAAAATAAGAGAAGAATAATTGAGAGGGACACAGGAACCATTTTACCTCAATTTCTGATAGGATTCCAGTTTGGGAGACATCCAAAGGCAATAGCTAAAGAGACGCTTCCTTGGCTTTAATAGTTACCAATGAGAGAAAAATATGTGAAAGTCTTTAGAGAACCGTAACATCCACATAACATACATGTATTTGTCACCATCACCATCACAACTGTAGTGATTATTATAGTAGACACTGAACACCAATGAAAGAAAATGTACTGAACAATATTAAAGAGGAATTATATTAAGCCTTTCACTCTCTACAGAAAATAAACACATATGCATATGAGATTCTTCTCTGATCAACTGAAGACACTTACCCCTCTTTTTCTCAAACTTCCTGGTTTTCTTGGAATACAATAAAACACCAACAATATCATGCCTCTCTCAGTGTCATGTCCCTTTCCCTGAGAAAAATCTGTCCTTTTTACCGCTTTTTCTTCAGTCTTAGGACTGTGGGAAGATTTACCCTCAAATTCCAGAATGGTACACATTCATCAACAAAGATGTGTTTCCTCTCCACTACCAAAAAGGTCTGAGTAAGTCCTAACTTGAAAATAAGGAGTCAGAAGCAAATCCATGTTTTGTAGGGCCTGAAGCTTTTATACTTTGGAGGGAGCAAATGCATAAAAAGAAGACACAAAACTAGCTTACTTTTGCACATTTTTTTAAAAATCCACATGACCATGTGTCACACTGTTGGGCCCCTTTGCAGGGATTTGGAGGGAGAACTTCCTGGTGAGAACTCTGAAGTTAACTTCACTTCTTTCTGCTCACGAACCTCTGGTAAAACCAGGGTCCCTAATGCAGTGCACGAGAGAAGACGCTTTTTATATTCACCTTTCCTGCCATGAACACAATGTAAACATCCCTAAACAATAGCAATGACATCCCATTCTACCCCCCAAAAGCAGGGACAGGCAAGTCAACCAATATTCATGATTACAAACTCCCTAGAGTCTTTCATGGGGCTGTGGCATTTCTTCCCCAATTCCATTGAAATCAGTCCTCAAAGGTAGCCACTTCCTCAATCTGTGAGTAAAGCCCGCCCTATAAATTGTAATAATGGAGACATCAGGTCACGGGTAGTTCAGAGAACCTCATGATAAACATGGAAAACCATTTTTCTTTGTTCTCTAACCTTCAAGAAACCCCTTGGGAACCTGGGATATATTCTGGGGAGGGATCTCAAGAGCATGGTGATACCCTCATGAACCCATCACCCTGAGTGCGATCCCTCCACCCATATATTCCTTACATTGATTAGACCACAGAAGGAATGTAATTGAAACAACTTGTGAAATCCTATTTTAAATATTATTTTGTTCTGCCATAGTTACGTATTTCTTTTGTAGTAATTGAGAACTACACCCTCCCCCCCCCAAAGCCTGGCTACTTTTACAGGAATTTGCAAACAACCTTGAGTCAATTCAACATTTTAGTCAGCATGTGAAATCTTTTCATACCTAAAAGATGCACCCTTCTAAACTTGAAAAAACATCACAGTAATAATCATGAACACCACTAAAAGTTCATGCATGTTAATTAACTTCATAACATCCTGCATAGAAAATATTTTCACCACAGACACTTGGAAAAAAGCATTATAAAAAGGGGGACTTGAACCAAACTTAGGCCTGATATAATACTCTAACAATTAAGTGGAAGAAATGGGGCAATCACTAAGTTACACAAAATAACTATAGTACTACTACTTTGGCTTAAATTCAGACACCAAGGCATTAGAGTTTCACTTACCAAAGTAATTCCTTGCATTTCTTCCTTACTTGCATCTGAAAATGTGGCTTTATTCTCATCTGAGACCTCTTAAATTCTGAATATGATATAGGACCTCACACACTTTTACCCCAAATGACTCACTTGGGGCTAAATTTCATTACATTTATTCACATTTTTCAATAGAACAAACACTAATTTTCACTTATCTCCGCAGTTTGAACACATTATCATTTGAGAAATATTTATTAAACATGAAAATTTGAGCTGATTTTGCCAAGATGCCACAAAATTGAAAATGTACATTTTCTTTTAAAGGCCCACGCATCCCATCACTCTTTGTCTTCCAGACACTGGTTCACAAAACCACATAGGTTTGCCCTGACTGATGTGGCTCAGTGGGTTGGGCATCATCTCGCAAACTGGAAGGTCGCCAGTTTGATTCCTGGTCAGGGCACATGCCTGGGTTGTGGGTTCAGTCCCCAGATGGGGCGCATGCAAGAAGCAACTGATCAATGTTTCCCTTACATATCAACATTTCTCTACTTCTCTTCTTCCCCCCCTCCCCCTCTCTCTAAAAATAAAAAATAAAATTTGTTTAAAAACAACCATACAGGTTTCAAGTGTACAGCTCAACAAAACATCATTTGCGCACTGCATTGTGTATCCATTGCCCCAAGCTAAGTGTCTTTCTGTCCCCATTTTCCTCCACTTTGCCCACTTCCACCCACCCCACCCCCCTTTTTCCTCTGGCTATCACCACACTGTTGTCTGTGTCTATGTGTTATATTATATATGCTTTTTTGATAATAAATGGATTGCCTAAGATAGCATTACCATTTTTGCTTCAACCATTAAATTTTAAGGGAAAGAGTTGTGTTCTAGAAGTGTTCCAATGTGTGAGTCTAGCCCATCTCAGGTCAATGCAGAAGATGGTCAACACACCTTCACATATTGTGCTGCATAACCAGAAATTGTCAACAGAACTCTAATAACAGAACCACCACAAACATAAACATAGTGCAAGAAAATAAAGTAATACTTCCAAGTTGAAGACAGGAAGGTCTGTACCAAGTCAGCCAAACATAGCCCACTGCCTGTCTTTGCCTTTTCTGTGATCTAAGAATGGTTTCTACATATTTAAGTGGTTGAAAGTAAGTAGACAAATAACATCAACACACGAAAACTGAATGAGCCCTGGCCATGTAACTACATCAGCTAGAGTGTCATCCCAATACACCAGGGTTGTGGGTTCAATCCCTGGTCAGGACACATGCAAGAATCAACCAATAAATGAATAAATAAGTGGAACAACAAATCTCTCTCTCTCTCTTTCTCAATCTCTCTCTCTCTCTCTCTCCTTTCTTCTTTTTCTCTAAAAAAAAGTAATAAATAAAAAACAATTTAAGAAAATTATATGAAATCTTAGTGTCCATAAATAAAGTTTATTGGAACATAGCCACACCCATCCATTTATGTATATTTTGTCCACATGCTACAAAGGTAAGCTGAGTAGTTTTAACAGAGACCAATGATCTGCAAAACCAAAAATTTTCACTACAGAGCCCTTTACGAAAAAAAAAATATATATATTGTCTTGGTCTATACAACAGCCAACATTTCATGGGTACTTCCTATACCCCGGGAACTTTATCAAGCATCTTCACACGCTTTCATTCATCTAATCTTCAGAACAACACTATTACTTTCCCCCATTTTACAGATGAAAAAATTGAGGCACAAAGAGAGTCACATAGCTAAAATGGAGTGGAGGTGGGAGTGACATAATCTCTCATGCAGATGTTTGTGTTTATGAATTCTGTGCCAAACTTCATCCCCACATTCCCTGTCACCACCAAAGCCTGTCACCACTATCATCATCGAGAGCAGGCAAAACATGGAGCCCACATACTCCCTCTCCCACAGCACGAGGCAAGGCCCACTCCCTGTGCAGCGTGGACAGAGTGCTGTCTCATCCTGTCCCATCCTGTCTCTGCTGCAATCACTCCCCCGTGTCCAGGCACAAACAAAGCCGGAGTGGGGGGGGGTTATTCCATGAGAGTCGTGTCTCTGTAACATCACTCCTCTTCATAAAGCAGGTGCCAAAGGAAATTTATGAATTAACTACACTCAAGTATCAACCTACTGCTCAGTTCACAAGGCGACCTAAAACTAGGGCATTCTTTTCATTGGACAACAGTTTTCCAAGTGGCCTAAAGTCTTGCTGCTGTGGTTATGTTAGCTTACTGTTGACCCTGCTTTGACTTCAGACTCTTGGATGGTCTTGGATTTCTGTGCCATGAATCGGGGACCTCTGGCATGAACACCGGCTACACCGCAGAAATGCTGGAACCAGAGCGTCAACTAACTCCCCAATCCCAGGTTCTGATGCCCCAAACACCACTTCAGTTTTTTTAATCTAAATGGCCAGGACCAAGCCAGCAAATTGACTTTTTCAGAAACAAGGAAGCTAGAACCAAGACAAGAGAAAGAACTAGCATCTTGTTCCCGGGATCCCATTCTCAACCCAGACGTTCAGTTAGTTAAGTTACCTAAACTGTATGGCTCTCAGATTCCCCATAAGTAAAGAGGTAATAATAATCCACAGGTGACTGTGAGGAAAAACTCACAGGGCTATGAACAGACTCTAGAAAACATGGAATAGAAATATAATATGAAAGTAAATTATAGTGTTGAAGTATAAGATGTATATCCTGATTTGACATTAGTATGGTAACTTTCTCAAATATTAAGGGCATTTTGAATCTGGATCCAAAACTTCATACTAAGCAAGACCCTGTCTATATAAATAAACCCTAGATGGTGAACCACCAGAAACATCAATAAAACAAGTTGTCAAAGATATCACTAGAGTCTAGATACCAGGATATAACCTATACTGTATATATGTTTAGGTGTATGTTTTCCTTCCTGGTGGGAGGGGGTGGAGATCAAAGTTTTTAATAACCTCATCACATTCATTTATTCACCAAATGCTTAGTTAGTGCTCACTCTATGTCCAGTTCTGTGCAAAGCAAAATATTCAAACAGGTAAACTGAACAGAGCTCAATCTAGCAAATATCAAATTTTAAAACGGTAAAATCTGGCATCCAATCTCCAGGAAATGCCAATTGCAAATTTTTTTTTTAATGGAGAGTTTCACTTTAAGTTTTCAGTCTGACATGTTAGATGGTCAACCAGATAAGAGCTGGACTTCTAATCTCGTTCCGCGAATGGTGGGTATGTTATTGGTCTGCAGGGGAGGGGTCGTCGCTGTCACGGTCTTTTTTATTTCTTTCACCTTACATTTTGTCAGTCTTTTCTTGCCTTACATTTAGGTTGGTTTTGTTGTACTGAAATATGCCTGTCTGTTCAGACATGATTCCTTCTGCAGTATGGTCCAATGCTTCAGACATACAAAGTTGCCCTGAAGGTCTGAAATTCAGCATCTCCTAAATGTTCAGAAAGACCTTTGGAAATATGGGTTTCCCAGAGTTTCTGAGTGTTATTTTTGTCACAAAGGCATCTCTGAGACCCATCTCTGGGTCTATCCCTAAACTGATGTTTCCATCAACACTATGATTACTCAGGATGCAAGAGAGTTTTGTGGCTGGCTGAGACCACTCAAAGGTCTCTTAGAGATCTTTTCACATCACTCCACAGTATAAATATGTTAAACATCTCAGTTAATACCATATATTTAAAGTTTATTTTATCATAGGATCTCACATATTTACGGTTTACTATTAAACTTTCTATTCTCAACCCAGTCAATCAGGCAAGTTGCAACATGAATAGAAATAGAGAATTTGTTTTGTTTAAAAGCCAAACCCACTTACATATTTCATTGGAAAGAGAGAAGTATAGTTTCAAAACCGTGAGGCATAGGATCTGATTTTAATACTGAGAATGAGTGAAGTAGTCCCAACTTGGGAGTAGATGGTAGAAAATGTCTGCCCCACCTACATATTTTCAAGGTGTCAAGAATATGGGGGGAAGGGTATCAGGACTTCCTAGATGCAGAGACCCGTTAGGTGATAAAGTCTTAGCTTTACAATTTCATGGGGATATCATCTACCAACGACTGCATCATGATCACCTGATGTGTTTGTTTAAAATGATGATTTCTGAGCTCCAATCCACACCTGCAAAATCAAAATTACTTGATGTTGATCCCAGAGATAGTCCTTTAAGCAAGGGACCTAGAACTTAATTGTAATAATACCAATACTTACCTAGCACTTACCATGTCAGTCAATGTTTGGAGCACTTGACATACACAAACTCAGGTTCTCTTATGTGTGACTCTTTGTTTTGGGAAGTTCGTGAGTCACTGGGCTAGATTTGAGAGCGAGATGCAGAGCCCAGTCCTGATTCTGTCATTTTTCTAGCAGTGTGGCCATCAACAGATCATTCTACCTCCCCAACCCAGGGAACTCCTGTGCAAAACAGGGGTGATAATTCCTGCTGTACATGGTGTTGTGATGATGGAATTTCTGAAACACTTAAAGCACCAAGAAGGTGGGCACTAGACCTCCTTTGCGAATGGACAGAGTACACACTCTCTCACCATGGGCACTAAAGTGCATTTGAGAAAACGTCCACATTGGAGCAGTAATGACATGCCCAGTCATACTCTTTACTTGCAGGCGTGGAAATCTACCTTGAGAAGGAGCAATCAATTCCCTATAGCTTGCGCCAGACCCTGTTCTTATAAGCCTCAGAGTCCACAGACTCTTTTCTTCCTTCTGGGGTTGGGAGTGTGCCAGAATCAATCACATTCCAAGGGGTAAACTGGCTGGCAGGCACATCCTCTTAACCATTTTCAGAGGTTCCTTGAAGGACTCTCTCTGCTCACAGAAGACCCTTCTTCCTTCCAACCAGTCCCTGGAAGATCCATTGATCCCAGCTGGACCTCCTCCCGTTCAGATAATGCCATCCCTGCCTCTGAGAACCCCCTGCAGTCCCTCCTTGATCCCTCCCTGATCTTTCCCTCTCTGCTCCACTCCCACCGAGACAATCCCCCCAGGCACAAAGACCCCTAACCTCCTCCAGGCCCTCAGCCCAGGAGACTTGGAAATTACTCTTTGATTCCCCCACTGCAAGGAATTCACTTTCCTTTCCTGGTAGCCTGGAAGCTCGTTTTCTCATGAATACAAAATGAAATACTGTGCGTCACAGAGACATTTAAACTAATAATCTTTTAACCTTCCTTTTCTTAAAAGTCAGAAAGTGATCATGAAAACGATATTTTTAGAAGTATGCTTTCCCTACACAGCTTGTTTTGGGGAAAGTAACCTGATTCCAGCTCAGAAAGCAGGCGTTGCATTTGCCGACCTGTCTCTCAGTTTTGAAGTGGTGCCCTGTCCCAGACAGACTGCCCCCCTAAAGGGACCGACGTGGCCACCAGACACTAAACGCAGGTTGAGTGTGCATCATTGAAGTGGACTCTGTCAGTTTGAGATTGTTTTATTTTTTAGACAAACTGGAGATAGTGAACACAGCTAGTAAATAGTTATACACTGTGGAACATGCTGGTAATATCTAGAAAATATTCACAGAATGGGCACCTGCAGCCACACCATGCCACAGGCTGGTGTGTGTGTATGTGTGTGTGTGTGTGTGTGTGTGTGTGTAAATTACTAAACAGGGGACAGGGGGACTTCCACATAAATATACATTTTAAACTGTCTACACTTCACTTACATATCTTCAGGTGCCTTTTCTTAAGAGGGACATAATAATATTTGTTGAATAAATGCTCAGCATTTTCTGGCCTTCAGATCACACTTTTTGCCTGACAATTAAAATTTTCACACCACAGTAATTCAGGATGTATTTTGTTTTCCTTTCCTTTTAACTCATGCAACCAAACATAATAAATATGTTTGACAATATACTTTTTATGTTTTAATAATTACGCTGTTATGTTTTGATACCAGACTTTTATGTTTTAGTGATGCACTTTTATGTTTCAAGCATCAGTACTGTATTATGCTAAAACATAATTTTTGCCTCCAGAGCTACCAGACAAATTAAAACCTTGTAAAGTTTTTTTAAAAAAAATTCTTTGCAGTTTTTATCACTCTAATTACAGAGACTCCTGTTCTCAATGACTTCCACTGAGACACTGCCTATTTTCCAGACCTGGTTTCAAAAACATCCTTTATTTTATATGGAAAAAGTAATCAAAATAACCACCTGTCGCGGTTCATCTTTTTGAACGCGGGTAAGAAGGCACGCAATGATCGCTGACTGAAATGTCCTCTCGCAATATTACCCTAAACACACATGACGAGTCGTAAAGACTTGAGGGCCCTTTGCAGGAGGTGGGTGCCTGGTCTGGGCCTCCTGAGGCTCATGGCTGGGCAGGAAATGGGCTATTTTGTGCCCGCCAGGAACCCCAGGTGGGCACCCAGCCTCCCTCTGCTGAATGGCTGACGGAGTCCCCTGTCCTGCTAAGAGCCTTCCCACCGGGCTGAGGGACATCAGGCAGGGACAGTAGGAGCTTTGTAATAAGATGGACGGCAAACCCTTCTGGGGAAAAGCGAAGAAAAGAAGTGCTTCAAGGAAGAGGAATATTCAGGAGCCACACTTCCGTCCCAAAACTGACTTGATTTTCCGGCACGCACTTAGGCACATTTTATTGGATGTTAAATCAAATGAGGACTAATTAATAGCACACTATCCAAATTTTTGGAGGAAACTTCCGTGGTAGAAATAATAGTGTATTTGCCCCTTACTATGACCTCTGAAGAAGTGTTCATGTGTCTAAGCCTCATTTAGTTCATCTGCAAAATGTGAATGATGGTTGCCTCATACGACTGTTGTGAAGATTAAATTTATAATGTATGTGAAGCTTTATTATTATTTCTTTACATTAATTATGTGATAAAATTTTCCTGATTCCATTGTTAAATAATATTTAATAAACCTAATAGGGTAATTTCTACTAAATTAATATCTTGCCCCAAATTTATTTAGATACAAAGCTTATATTCAGAATCTGAATGACAACCCTTACCCCCCTTTTTCACTGACCTAGAGATAAACTTTGACCTGTTGTTTGATAATCGCACTTTTTCTGAAGGTGCCTTGTTTCTTTTAGGAATGAAAGTTTGACCCCAGAATCTGGAAAATGACATAGATCAATACACTTCTTTCCTCCCCCTTTGGCTCACCAGCAAGGACCTTTAACCTTTGGACTTGATTCCTAAACCCCGTATATTGTTTGCAATTAGAGAATACTTGGGGCAAATGAAGGATTTTTTTTTTTTTAAATCTGAGTTTTATTGTGTGCTGACTAAAGCATGGATTAGAAATTTGGTTCTTTAAAAAAAGGAAAAAAGTTCTCTTCTTGGTAACACTGAATTGTCGAGTTTTATTTCTTTCCTCTGAGTTTTATTCTCTTGGGTAAAATCTGGAATTGCCTGCATAACACTGATTTAACACACGCTATAAAAATCTTAAACCCTCAGGCACAGTGTGAAGTGAACCACAAACATGGCTTCACCAAGAGAACTGGAAGAAGAAAACTTAATCCTGAAGATTTGTGCCTCTATGGCTTCCTTTTCAAAAATATTAATTCTAAAACTTTAATTTTCTAAACTACATTTATTCTATATTTTTACCTCACCTACAGCAGCTAGGATCTACCTTCCAGGAGTGGTTTTGGGAAGAGAAAAAACCTAGTCTTACTGCTTCTAAATGAACACACACATGAATGCACACACATGCATGCACACACATGCATGCACACACACACACACACACACACACACATTTGGAAACAACCAACAGAAAGAACATCATTGCTGAACAAACCCATTCTCCACTTCCTGATACACTCTGAGGTGAATATTCCCAATTCCTGGAATCGTTTTACATTAAGGGCAGGAATCACATTGCTCCTGCCTGTTTTATATCTAGATCAAAAGGTAAGATGAAAAGGTTGCACAAAGCAAATATGCATTTTGCAGGTAATATATGATATATCAAATACAAAGACTAGGCATAACATTATGCCCATCAACATCTATTAAGAACATCAAAATGAAAGGGGTTTGTAACTACTAGTCCAAACAGAGAAATTACACTGGGAAATAACATAGACTCCTTTAAATAGGAGTGTCTGTATCTTTTGAAAGTTTTCAAAGCCAGAGCTGGTGCTATAGAATTAAGTATTTTTGTCTGATTTTTGTTTGTTTTCATGGAAAGTGTCAAAACCTATCTAAGAAGTTTTGCCTTAGACTCAGAAGTTCAGTACTTTGGAGACATCCTTTCAGTATTTGGAGTCATCCCTCACAGATACGGGGTAGGAATTTGTTTTATCTAAAAGTAGAATACCATTTCAGATTGGTCTCCAAAGAATAAGCTCTCTTCCTGGTTCTGCTACTTACTATGCACTCAGTAGCCTTGGATCAGTCATTTAACTTCCCTGAGCCTTGCTCTCTTCACCTCTGAGACGGGCAAAGCAATGGCCTCTGCAGCTCATCACAACACTGAAGAAGCAGATAAAAACTGCATGTAAAAGAAAAATAAAACACCGCACTTATCATTGCTGGATTGTGAGTGTTTGACTAAACTATATATCTATTTACTCCTTAACTAAGAAATCAAATAACTACTTTTCCTTTACATATGGCTATAGCTCAACACCATTAGGTCCTGGATGAGTAACAAAAAAATATTTCTGGCAACACATTTAAAAATAATGCTTTCCTCAGAACCATTGGAGAATTACCTAGGGCCACCTAGATTTTCTGTAAATAATCAAAATGAACTCAAGTCGCCGCAAACATTAAGCACCACACTTTCCAATGCAGGGCGATCTTAACACAACATTCCTCAAATGATTTAACTGACGGAATTTAATCTTGGATATTCACGTCAATATACAGCTTTGAAGGAGTAAGCTGCGATAAACAGACTCGATCTAAGTCAAAGTTTCCAAAATTAGATCGACAAACTGAAGCATTCTGTCAGCCCTGGTATGCCCATACCAAGCAGCCAAGATGTTCAAGATGATTGACTTTAACAGCCTCCCTTAAATCAAAAAAAAAAAAAAAAAAAGAAAGTTTCACAGGCAATCACGGCCAAATTTGAGATTCACTGGTTGAATCCTTGATTATACTTTAAGCTCATTTTCATAATGCTCACACTGACTGTGTAAGTGTTAAATGTTAATTCTATTCTAAATGTTAGAAAATGGGCAGAAAAAAAGCATGCTAAATACTTGGCATGCACGTTGATCTGTATAAAACATTAGGACTCAGCATTCAAAGTTCACTGGTACTTTGCAATGAAATTCTAGACCAGGAGGAAAAGATACCAAGAAGATTGTAATATCTTTCTAATTATCCCCTTCTGAGGCAAAGCAAAGGGGTAGATTTCTTTCTTCATTTAAAGCAGAAAAAGCAAACCAAACTTCCTACCTTCTGATTCCCTCCCGGAATTCTTGATATTCTAGTTTTTGATTCATGAGCCAGAACATTGGCCTGGAAACTCTAAATTACTGCACATTTGCAAATGTTTTTGAAAGGACCCAAAGGCTTAGAGCTATATAAATTAAATAAATGCTACAGAAGCCAAGGGTGGGTTGACCTGTTCTTCGTGAACATGAACTAAATGTTTCGTGTATGCCTTCCCCGTTCTCTGAGACTGATTTCGAGTGCGGCATGACAAACGCGGAAAGCAGGTTAAACACGTGTGGCAACTCTAAGTTCATCTCTGGTGTCGACATGACTTTGCTCAACCTCTCTGACTTACAGCCAACCATTGCCTTAAAACTGAGCATTAATACAGAGAAGGTATTTGTAACTGAGTGACATGTCCAATTGGGTAGATAATTTTAGTAATTTTGCATGTAATAAAAACAGATTGATTTTCTTTCTCTCTGATTTCTAGAACTCTTCAAAAATAAACAACAAAAACACTTTTCAAAAAATAAACAGTTCCCAGCAGGAATTTTTGTAGATATAGAGAAACAGATTCTAAAATGTATGTGAAAAACCACTAGAATAGCTAAAAACAATTTTGAAAAAGTTGGAGGAATGACATTACTGGATTTCAAGAATTACTACACAGCTAAAGTTATCAACACATTGTGGTATTGGCAAATGAAAAGGGACATAAATCCGGAGAGCAGAGTTCAGAAATAGACTCACATATATGGCCAGCTGACTTGGACAAAGGTGCAAATGTAATTCAATGGAGAAAGAATAGTCTTTTGAACCAACGGTGTTGGAACAATCAGATACCCATACACAAAAATACAAATAAACCAACACTGCCTTAAACATAAAACCACATGCAGAAATTAACTGAAAATGGATCATAGACCTAAATGTAAAATCTATGTTTTACAGGAGAAAAACCTTCATGACCAGAGCTACACGTAAGTTCTTAAACATGATACGTAAAATGCACAAATACAAAATAAAATATTGACAAATTGGGCTTCATTGATATCAAAATCTTTTGTTCTGCAAAAGTCACTGTTACAAAAATAAAAAGACAAGCTAAAGACTGAGAGAAAATGTTTGCAAATCACACATCCAACAAAGGGGTTGTATCGTAAACATAAAAAGAACTCTCAAAATTCAACAATAAGAAAATAAAATAATTAAAAATGAGCAGAAGAACAGATATTTCACCCAAAAGGATATTTGGATGGTAAATAAACACATAAAAAGATATTCAATATCACCAGCCATGAGGGAAATGTGGATTAAACCATGACTAGATATTACTACACATCTATTCAGAACAGCTAATGTAAAAAATACGGACAATACCAAGAGCTAGCACCAACACAGAATAAATGGACCTCTCACCCATTGCTGGTGGAATGCAGAATAGCACAGCCATCATGGAGAACAGTTCACTGGTTTCTTATAAAATTAAACATATATGTAACATATGATCTAGCAATCCCACCCGAAGACATTCACTCTAGAGAAATAAAAATTTGTGTTCACGCAATACCTGTCCACAAATGTCTATACCAAGTCTATTCATAATAAACAAAATCTGGGAACCTAACTGTTCTTCAACAGGTGAATGGATAAACAAATTGGCACATCCATTTTATGGAATACTATTGAGCAATAAAATGGAATAAAATATTGATAGATTTGATTACTTGGGTAAACCTCAAAATAAATATACTGAGTGAAAGAAGTCGCTCTCAAAAAGCAATATACTATATAATTCAATTTATATGACATTCTTAAAAGAACAAAATTACATTGACAGAGAACAGATCAGTGGCCACCAGGGTCTAGGGGTGGGGAAGGATGTGATTTCAAAAGGATAGCACAAGATAATTTTGGAAGGGCGATGGAACCATAAGGTACACCCTGATTGTAATGGTTACATGAATTTATACATGAGTTATTCCAAAAAGGAACAAATGCACCTATATGTATATTCCTAGGAGAACTAGTCATAATAGCCAAAAGGTGGAAACAGCCCAACTGTTCAGCAACTGAGGAATGAATAAGCATGTTGTGATATATGCATGTAATCAAATAGTATTCAGCCGTAAAAAGGAATGAAGCAGTGGTCCTTCATACTGCAATGTGAATGAACTTCCAAAACGTGCCAAGTGAAAGAAGCCAGACATAAAAGGTCACATATTGTATATAATCCCATTTACATGAAACAAGCAGAACAGTTAAATCACAGAGACAGAACACAGATTGGTGGTTGATAGATGATGGAGAAATGGGGAACAATGCCTAATGGTCACAGGGTTTCCTGTTGGGGTTGATGAAACATTTTGGAACTAGAAAGAGTGGGTGGCTGCACAGCATTGTGAATGTACTAAATGCCACTGAATTTTTCACTTTAAAATGGTAACTTTTATGTTATATGAACTTCACCTCAATACAAAAAAAATATCATTTTACTACATGGTAACTCCATTAAATAAATGTATAGTCACAACGCTAAGAAAACTAGAAAAACAATGAGTGTGTAACTGCACTCAGATTATCTCCTTGAAGAAAGTATGAAGGAAGACTTAGAGTTAGGCCCGTACATCCCAGAGGACTTCCCGTTTCTGTGCATCAGGCTCTGCTCTTCCCCAAAAATGGTCCTGCAAAATGGTCACTCATAGTGCAAGAACTTTTTGTCCCGTTATTTTTAAAAACCCAAGTGTATAAAATTTATTTTCTTTTCCAACAACACTTACTTAATAACAAATGTTCAAGTGACCTACCCATTGCGACAACATGGATGAACCTTGAGGGCAATGTGCTAAATGAAATAAGTCGGACAGAGAAAGACAAATACTGTATGATCTCGCCTGTATGTGGACTCTGAAAAAGCCAAACTCTTTGAAATGGAGACAGAACGGTGGTTACCCAAGCCTGGGGAAGGGGCGAGGGGAATGTTGGTCAAGGGTACAGACTTCCAGCGATAAGACGAGTAAGTTCTGGGAACCTAACATACTTTGTAGTAACTGTACTTAATAATACTGTGTTATACACTTGAAAGTTGCTAAGAAAATAGATCATCAATGTTCATACACAAAAAAAGGAAGTACAGTAGTGCCTCACTATATTGCGGTTCACTTATCGCAGCCTCACTGTGTCGCGGGATTTTTTAGAATATTATATTTAATTATTTATCGCGGATTTTTCGCTATATCGCGGCATTTTGTGGTACTGTATATGTATGTTGTTAAAGTGACGTAGGTTTAAGAGTGTAGAATAAATGTAAGGTTCCTACTTTGCAGGGAGGTCTAGAACGTAATACCCACGATAAGTGAGGGAATACCGTATTACGTGATGTGATACAGGTGTTAGCTAACATTATGTTCGTAACCATTTGCAATGTATAAATGCACCAAGTCAGCACTTTACAATATATAAGTGTATCACATGAACACATTGCACACCTTAAACTTACACAATTATATCTAAATTATATCTCAGTAAAGCTGGACCGGTAAAGGGATGGATTCAGCCTTTGAAAACATGGCTGTGTTTTAGAGGACACCGCCTGCTCATTTTTAACAGAACATAGGAGAGGGAGAAAACAAGGTTTATTGTGCCTTTAAATACAGCAATTCTGGCGACAAGACATCTTGTTCTCTTTAGCTGTTTGCCAGTTCCCACAAACGCTGTGTGCTCAGCTGCCCCAAGCCCTTGTCTGTGCTGTTCCCTCTGCTCGTAATGCCTTTCTTCTCTCATCCTCCCCATGCTGGTCAAATCCCAGCCACCCTTCAACATTCACCTCTGAGATCTTCTGCTCCCAGAAGCATCCCTGACCTGGAGAGAGCCAGATATCCTTCTCCTGCATTCCCACAGTGCCATGGACTTTTAAAGGCACTTCAACATATTAGACCAGCACGATCCACTCACGTGGCCATCTTCCCCCCAGACAATAGGCCCCTGGAGAAGGGGGAGTATATCTTATTAATCATTATTCTCTCCAGTCACTGGCAAAGAGTAGACATTCGATTCAAGTGTCACTGACTGCTGCAGACTATTGCATGATTCTCATAACACAGTCTGAATTGATTTCTGAACAAGTCCTGGTCTCCCCTTATTCCTACAGGTTGTCACCCTTGCTTTAGAATGAATTCCTGTTTTCCAGGTTCTGTGCTTTCCTAGTCGTTCTAAATGCTGGCAGCTACCAGTAGCTGACCTAGGTTTGGGGGGACCTTCCCTTTTAAAAAGAATATAAATTGACAAATATAAAATCCAGGAACAAAGTAAATATTTATTTAGAATGAGGGGAAAAAATCACAATAAGTTACTGGCACTCCCTTGTGTGGACATCTCTGGAGGTGATTTACAGAAGCACACCCTGATTGCATCCTGGTTCCCTTTCCTCACCTAGAACATTCTACAGCACTCAGTAAACTCCCAGCACTCTCTGGGTTTTCTGCACATTAATAAGCCTAAAGTTTAAGCTTCGTTAGCTTCCTGGGAAACCCACCTTAGAGCCACACCCCACAAATAAGATTAACAAGGACAATACCTGCAGCTTACTGAGGGGAACTTATGTCCCTGTGGATTCTCTCATATAATTTTTGTCACAATTTTATAAGACAGATACTAATATTGATCCCATTCATAGGCCTACTGGCTGCAGAGGCACTAAGCACACTCCCTGAAAACAGGCTCCCTCCTCAATACTTTCTTAATGCACTTGTCCTCCCAGAAGATCTGAGACAGTTGCACAGAGGGACAGTGAAGAGTTCAAGTCCTGGAGTCAAGCAAACCTGGATTCCCAGCCCTGCTCTGCCTTTGCCAAGCTGTGTTAGTCCGTGTCTCAAGACTTCTGCATCCTAAGCTATAAAATAGGAATTACATTTTGATTGTTGCTTTGTTGTCATCTGTCTGGCCCTTGAAGGGCTGACTCTGAACCCTGATTTGGGGGAACCACCAAAACCATGAGATCCCAAAGATCAGACACATTCCAGGAATTCCTTAGGTACCTCTAGGAACCAGCTTAGGGACTGACAGACTTGGGTTCATTGCACAGTAAACCTATGAAAACATATGGCATTGAAACTGTATGTACAAGTAGAATAACTATCATTCCGCTCTGTCAGCTAGATTCAGCCATTTCAATCCAAATTGGCCAAGGTGCAGGCAGAGCCAATGGTAACATTTATCTCGACTTCAGAACGACAGCCTCACCTGGAGACAGCACATGATTCTGATAGTTCAGGAACGTGGGCAGAATGAAAGTGAGAAGCAAAAAAAAAAAAAACAAAAAACGAATAGTTCTTCTTTGCCACCGTTTCACAGCCTTCACTTCTTGCAACAAACAAGAGAGAGGAGCGAGAGAGAGATCGGAAGGGTAAAAGTTGTAAATCTGCAGATTCACCCAGAAGGAGGGGGAAGAGCTCAATGAAAATCAAGAGGCCCCAGCCTTCCTTCCCACTTCCAGCTGATTTTGATCTGAAAGTTACAGCAACGTTTCAGTATTCTAAGGTCATGGGCATCCCCTAAGATTTGCAGGTACTATGATTTTTAATCATTGTATAAAAGGACATCAAAATGAACTATGTATTTCTAAAACTAAAGACAAACAACTTCTCAAAATTATCGAGAAAAAAGAAACGTCCTTTTTCTAAAGTTTTATGGTTACTATTGGTGAAAATATCCTCGCTTGTTCTATTCCTATTGCCTGTTTCCCCCTTTTCAACAATTATTATTTAATTACATTTCATTCTTATTTGGGGTGTTTTGTGGCAGCTTTCTCCCAAGACACCTAAGGAAATTTACAAACTGATAGTCGATTCTTGTAAATCAACTACTGTTCTGTTGACTGTTTCCATGGTAGAACTGTCTTGTAGCCCCTCAAACATTTTCCTGTTAATTTTTTTTGTCTGAGAATTTATGGACTGATTATACTAAGTAGCTGGCATTATCAATATGTTTAAAAATTAACCATATAGTTTATTTTCCTAGTTTTGTATACAGTCACCCTGGGTGACCCTCCCCCCTCAAATCAGGATCTCTCCCTAAAAAAGAGAAAGTTTTAAAGCACCAGTGTGTGGTTGGTGTGGTAAAAGGCAGCGCAACTGAGGACTTAGTTCAATGTGGACTTTTTACAAAGGCAGAGACTTTTATATTAATAGCTACGTTCTGGAACAGTTTGTCAAAAAAGCTGCATAACAGATCCTTCAGATTTATTACTGTTCCTCCCAGCAAAACCCGTTATGCACAAAAGCAACATCAAACAAAAAAGTTGTCAACAGCCCATGTTGTGAATAATCTGAATGGAGTCCTCAAGAGCCTCTTTAAATCTGGCCACACTCTGTGATTCCCAGACGTGCTCAGTCGACCTATCTGCAGATATTTTTACATGGGTGCTTGGGGTTTTCCCCTCTTATCAGTTCCCCTGGGAGAGTCAGGACATTTTTAAAAATCTGCTCACGTGTTCAAAAGAAGTGCTTGGTTGATGTTGTCCTTTAGTTTGTTTGTTTGTTTGTTTTATAATGAACAATAAAAGTACAATCCAAAACTATCCGTTCTCGCCACACTAAGAGAAATCCAGCCAGCCTCCCGCCAGCCCCCAGTCCCACTGCCTGCCCTCGTCCCTCTAGGTAGCATCTCTAACTACCAGTCCCGTTACTGAGGCTTCCCTCCCCCCAAGGCCACCTCCCACCACCCCCAGGCTATGTCAACAGCCAGGCACAATGGGGACAGTGAGGAGCTGAGTTCTGCATCTCCTTCTTTCCAGGGGTGCAGAAGGCACTGCTAGCTAAATCCTCCATACTATTCAAGCATAGCTTTGGGGGGCTAAGTTTTTCCCTCAAGAAAGAACTTTTCCTGGATGGATAAACATGTTTGTCTTTAAGGGCTGTTAAGAAAAATCATGCATATTTCAGCCAGCTCCAGATGCAACGAGTTAGTGATCCTGCAGAATGCTAATGTTTGAAAATGCCATATTTGTACCATATTTGGCCCTTTTACTGGGAACTCGACTTCAGTGCAGCCCCCACCCCCCTCCAGGCCCCTCCCCCTCCCCCTACTCCTTTATGTATATATATTGCATAATTACGGAGCAGTGAGTATTTATCACCTTTTCTGGGCAGTAAGCAGAAAGAAATACAATACCATTACTTCCAGTTACTGCCTTTCCCAAGATAATTAGGTAACACAGTGGAGGGAGCCTCCTAGGCCTGATGCTGTTCAAGTTAAGTGATTGACACGGCTCTGTCTGGCTGCTCTATTAACTGTTTCATTTTGTTGCTATTTGCAGTTTGCTTGGCTAATACTCCGAACAAATACAGACTGTTTCTTTAGCCCCTTTTTTCTCTTTGACCTTCTCCTGCCCATTTTCTTTGACTCACTTCAAACTGCCTTGAAAAGGCCTGTTGAATACACACAGTCCATCAGAGGCCCAGGTTCATCCTTACCCTTGCCCTGAATGCCTCACTTCAAAGATGGGCCGCATTCTTTAATTGCCCTTTGAATTAATATCAAAGGGTCACAATGCGAGTGCCAAAAGAGAAAGGGGCTTTAATGAAGCAAAGAGCTGCCATTCATTTGCAGATAAGCACATTTTTATGCCTGAACGGTCACCACAGCTAAAGGCTTGGGACGGGGAGACAGTCCTGAGAGGGCTTAGCTCAAACAAACAAGAGTAAACAAATTTAAAGAAACAGCCTACAAACAGCGACAACATAAAATAAATAATAAGCGAAATCCACGAGCCAAGCGCACATGCCCCTCCTACACCTCCCGTAAAATAAAGAGAAGAGAAAAAAGGCTGCACTTGATTAGAAAATCCATTTGCCATTTTTAATCCCATCTTTCAACACTGAAATTCTGAGGACCGAGTTCAACAACATGCTGAGATAAAGTCGTTTCAGTCTGAAATTTAACACAGGGGGAAAATGTGATGGCCTTAAAATGCAGGGACAAAATGTAACTTTCCCCAAAATATTGCCCAGTGCCCAAGACATAATTCTTTTTGATAGAAGTATCTCTGCTGAAGTTATCGATGTTTCACTAACTCTTTTCAGTACGAAGAATTTAGTTTGAGCCTAAAACAATAAAACGCATCTATCTATCTATCTATATCTATCTGTGGAGGCCATATTTTCCATTTCTCTCAGAGAAAGCCCTACTCAGTGGCCACTGTCATCACTTGTCCCCTTGTAATACTGTAGCTGCAACCACAGAATGAGCACACCAACAGCGTCAGAGGTCAGCACAAGGTAAAACAGAGCTCAAATCATAAATGATCACAGAGTGAAACAGTAAGCCAGGTTTCCTCTGGTCCTCCTTCTGCTTTTGGAGAGGTGGATGATTACGGAAGAATTTCAATCCCGGTGAATTTTCATCTTAGCCGGAGTTCGGATAGCAGCCTCAGTGCCCAGCTACAAAGTGGATGGTTGGCCTCTGGTAGACATAACATTAGGACCTTCGACTGCACCTCTCTTCGGTGGACGCCTTGGTAAACAGGGTAATGTTACTCTCAGTGACGTGACAAGGAAGGTCCTTGTTCAAATGTTTCCATCGGTCTCCAAAAGTGAGCTGCCAGTTTTGAATTCATGCACATAGAATTGCCACTACTGTTTTAAAAGAGAGCAAAAGCTCCCCCTTATCTTTGAAGAAATCAAAAGCATGTTCTCTTCACTGGCCTTATTTTCCATGAGCTTGTTCATCTGGTTCATAGTTGCCAAAACAGAGTGAAAAAAAAGGGCAGCAAATAAATGTCAGAGAGTCAGGCAGTCTGCATAAATCTCCAACTCCTTCCAGAGAAACTCCATCCTGGCCCACTGGGCCTTCCAATCTGGTGACATGAGCCAACAGGCATCGGAACAATGTGGAAATCAAAAGGCTTATTTTGCCCCAATCCAAACCCTTACAAGCAGTTTCTCCCACACCACGTTTCTACTAGATATGCCCCAGTGAGCTGCCGTTCAATAAAGCAACGTTATCCCAGCAAGTGGGTTCCATATGTCCTGGATACAGAATCATTTCCATTTATTTTGGTCAGACCACAAGATCCACTCATTCTTATTAATCTGAGAAAACATTACAATAAATTGATTGGCTACCAAATCTCGTTTTAGTGACTACCAATGCAATGAGCAGATCACAGGTAATTAATACTTTCTATTTGTTGAGAACTTCGAATGTGTTCATCATCCCAACAATTCTGTGAGGGAGTGGAGCAGCTATGAGCACCCCCACTTCAGAAGGACCCAGATCAGCATGGCTGGTGAGTTTCCTTTGGTCACACAGCTAATTAGAGAGTAGCCTAAAAAGCAAAGTCTTTTAGCTGCCACACCCTTCAAAAACCACAGTTAGATCTGGTGCAGAACTAGGTTTAGGCAGTCCAATGTGCCATAGGTTATGTACCAAAATCCACAAGTGGAATGAACTTCAAGGCACTGCAAATCCAGCTTAATGAGCCACAAAAACAAAAACAAAAAGAACTGTTTAGAATACATGTTCCAATGCTTCCCCAGAAGCGACAGCCATTGATAAACTCCATTCAAACCCAGCAATAGTCTGATGCTGATGATAATAATACTGCTGATGATAATGCTAATATCTTGCATTTGTCTAGCCCTTCACACCTCTGAGAGTGTTTTTCACACCCACTCTCTGATGGAATAATATAACTCTTTGAGGTAAGAAATTTTTTTTTCACTTTAATTTCAAGTGCCAAAGAATAGGGTAACATAAATCTCTAATGTGCCTTGATGTCAGGGGAAATAAAGCAATGGGAAGTTTTAAAATCTAAGCAGCCTAGCCACTGAAGCTACCCAAGTAATAGGTTTCTTATTTCCTATGTAACTCTCAATAGAACCAAGGGGCATTTGATACCCCTTGTATATTTCCAAGAGACAAATCCTTCATGACAGCATTCTCTTCTCTCGCCACCGTCCGATTTGCAACTTGGAAAAAAAAAGGGGGGCTCTGAAGTTCAGGTCCCTTTGAAAGACCCCTCTGGGAAGTGTAACCTGCGAGCTGCAAAAAAATGCAACCGAAAAGGTGCCCTAACTTCCCCAGTAGCTGTTTCATGAAGGGGCCATCCGAGACCTAAGGGAGAAAGCCTGTCCAGATGCCAGCGGGGTCTCTGCAGAGCGAAGGTTTTCACTTTCTCTCTGCCACCGCATCATAACACCAGGCTGCCTGTGTTGCCTGCCGCCCTCCAGCCCCACGACATGGACCTGGGACCCGGTGACTGACTATTTAGTTCAGGGACACACCGCAGAGTAGCCTCCACTCTTCACCCCGTTAGGAATCAGAACCACACTGGGGAGTTACGCTCACCTTCGGTGAAGAAAAAGCAAAGCAGGCTGTCCTGAAATGTGCAGAATTACAGAAGCTGTATCAGCTTGACTTTGTAAAAAAATACAACGCAGCCACTTCGGAGCTCGCCACTTCTCCGAAAAAAACAGCCCCCGAGTAAGCATTCTGTCGACTAAAGAGGCTTAGAGGGGAAGAAAATGTGATCTAAACAAACCACTCGGAGCAGACATCCTGCTGTAGGCTTCAATGGGAAACATTCGTTATGAAGTAATAAGAATTTGCATAATTTGGGGGAAGACTTTGTTTTCAAAGTAATTCTCTTTTTCACCTGCTTAGGTCTTTGCCGTGTATGGCTTTGGTTAAGTTTTGTTGATGGAGGCTCATGTTTAACCAACTGTTTTTAATTTACAAATTAAACTTGTCAGAAGTAGAAATCCTTCCCTTGGAACTCTTCCAATATGTCAAGAATTAATTCTAATGAAAACGGCATTGCCTAAATGCAGGCTGGCCAGTCACTTATTTTATTTACACAAAGTCCTTCTCAGTTTCTTTGATAAAAGCAGCTAAATCTTTTTCCTCTTTCATGTTTTGTCAGCACTTGATTCCTTTTGTCCCTTGGCTATTTGCCTAGCTGTGGACAATAAGGCAGGAAGAATAGAAGCAGATTGTTGGAATGGCCCTCAATAAACCTAATTATGACATGTTGACTGCCCTCACCATGACACAGTCAAGGGACCCAGGCTTATTCAATTACCCTTGCCAGGTTTCTCTTTCAGACCTAAAGTTATCCTTTGACTGTTTGTATTTCTGAACAGTATTCATGTTCATTGTGAAAGAAAATCCCCTGGACTTTGAGGGGTTTTTAAGTCGCTGCTGTTATTGTAGCTAATTTTTATTAACTGAATGATAACATGATAAAGAAATAGACTTTTGTTATGTAATAAGAACAAATCGGTGTGTGCTTAAAGTTACACCTCTCTTTCCTTTCTCTCCCAGCCAGTCTGGCTGGACATGTAACCTGAATTCATAAACAAAATAATTTCTTCAACCTGCATGTCCCTTAAATGTGATGCTGAGTCTAGCTCCATGGACAAGACTGTCACTTTGCTCTGATTCTTCTTAACTTTAAAATCAATAATAATCATATGATTGGGGGAGAGTGTGTGTGTGTGTGTGTATGTGTGTGTTCACCACCCAGAAGATTCTTTGCCCTATTCATACCAGCAAACATAAGTTCATTGGTACCTCTATGCCAACGGCTATTTCTTCAGTTGCTCAAGATCGACAGGATGAACCGTATTTAATTAAAACTCTGGCCGCTGGTTGGAGGAGACCTTTCCTCCTCTAACAGATTGTTCAGAGATCACGCCAACGGTTGCCGCAAAGCCAGTGTATAAAAGCTGTGTGTCAAGCGGACAAAAGAGTGGAAAAATGAAGGAATGCCAAAAATCAGCTCCTGATCCATCCTAGCTTTTAAGTCAACTAGGTCTGATAGAATTAATATTCAGTTGTATTGAAAGCTGCACAAAGCTTAGCAGGGCCCATTGTTTTGTAAGTTGCAACATCTCTGCGTTTTTGTTTTTGTTTTTCTTTTCGTGTGTGTGTGCGCGTGTGTGCGTGTGTGTGTGTGTGTGTGCTGAGAAACTCATTGTTTCTTTTGGGTAATTTGACAGCTCTTGGGGTCATAATAAAATAAAAATCCAGCTACAATGTAACAAAGTGGGTGCTATAATTTCTTAAATTGGTTCCTCAATACATGTCCTTCATTAGAAAATTTCCACCATTTGAATAAAAGCAAGTCTAAATTGTAATCTGCCCTGCTTGTGAATTTGGAGTTTGGGATTTACTTGGTTTCTAGGAAAATTACCTTTTTTGTCCTAATGTGAGAAGTCAACTTCACAAAGGACTTGTGAAATAAAATATACAGAATCCTTAGAATTTGAAGAATGTTTGGAATAGGGGCTCTCCAGAGTGTGTTCTGCTCTGCTGGTCCCTCTTACTTTCAAATACCAACAGTTTCATCTTATCCACATCCTAAAGGTATATTTTTAACCTCAAATATCTAAAATGAATTGTAGAACAAAGTCTTTAAACATTGTTAATACAAATAATTTCAGTGAACTGTGTTATATTTATTACCTTAGAGAATGTCATTCTGAAGTTTAGTTTTAGCATTTGTTGATTTCACTTTCTTTTATGCAAACTTATATTCATATAGACTTTTAAAATCCAAGTTCCTCTGAGTTGTACATAATTATAATCGTATTCTACTTATAAATAAATTTTTTTAAAAACCTCCTTTACTAGCAGCATGAAAAACAGTGAGAGTGTTCTTCCAAAGGGTTCAAACTACTTTAATCAGCAAGTGTAACCTTCTATATAAAGGCACTGGGAAAATAAGTCTGCTTTGTTATTTTAGAATGGGAATGCTATTAAAATATCCAGGATCTCTCAATGTTGTAAACTGACTCAAACGTATTTTTGCATTCCCTAAAATGTTTTAATGTTTTAACATCATTAGAGAGAATAACAACTCTTCTTTGAATCTCAACTAGCACTTCCTTAAAAAAATAAAAATAAATAAAAATAAGGAGAGGAAATCAAATACTCAGATCCAGTACTGCTCACCACCCCAAACTTGGCAAAGCATTTTAAACGCCTACTATTTTAAAAGTCATACATTAATCTTGCTGTTCAAACTATGTTAAATAAATTATGCCATAATGCTCACAAATTCAAGTTCTTCCAACCTGATGGAGCCCAATTCATGTAGCAGTATAAATCAAAGGTTTGCTTATGGATACAGGAAGGGAAATCGATAATTTGATTTGTCTTGATTTGTATGGAGTTACTCAACAAAAATTCTAATGTTGACTAATAGAGCTAAGATCAGATTTCCTCTTTAATCTACAGGTAAAGTAGTACCTTTCTCTTTCACTAAATAAAAATTTTAATTTGCACTCAAGGTTTAGAACTGCAATACATTTGATCTGAGTACAGGATAATCACTAAGAAAAATAGAAACAAAGTCTTTCATTCAGCAAACAGTAGTACTTATTATTCAGAATGTATAAAGGTGTATAGTTCCTCTTCCTGATGTTTTCATTGTATAATGTTCAGCTTCTACTTTATTTTTAAAAAGTGGTAAATATTAGTGCAGATATTTTATATGCTCTAAAATTTCCTCAAACCAAAATAAAACTTTTTTTCACTATGCATTTTGCATTGTTAATTTTATCATTTGGTCTTTGCAACCAAGGATTGCAGCATTTGACTGAATCACTGTCTAGTTTCAGAATATAAACTGTAAAAATCAATATGTAGATGTTGACTTTTGAAAGAATTTTCCTCCACAAAAATAAAAGTGAGGAGAAAAAAATATAAAAATCTTCTCTTGATAGGCTATGACAGAGTGCCTTGAATTGTTTTAATGTAACAAAAATATTTCTTACATTCTTTCCAAGTTTCTAAAATGCTTCTTAGCAAAGTCCTGGCAAAAACAAAAGTTTTTGGATTGAAATAACCTCCTCTTCAATATTTATAAGTTTTCTCTGTTTTGCATGGAAAAATTTAATAGATTCAAATACTATATTTTATTCATAAGTATATATGTGTGAATTTTAACTCAGAAGCAAAAAAAAAAAATCTTGTTTGTTCAATTGAGTTTCTGACAAGTACTAGCGAGGGAACTGATTTAATTGAAAGATATGTCAGCAGAATCAGATGAAGAATGAAGGCACCATTGTCTGATCCCTCCTCGGGCCCAGTTTCTAGCTTTGACTTAATCCGATGCCAGAAATCTCATGTGTCCCTCTCTGGGCACAGAGGAAAATGTCTAGGCACAGATGATTTACAGTCTTGCTTAAGCAACTCTAACTTAAGGGCAATCTCTCTAAACAAGACCCCCAGGACTTTCTAGTCTCCTCTAGGCACCACAGCCCTGACAGGAGGTACAAGAAAGCTGGAGTTTCCCCACCTGGGTGCCTTTCCCCACCTGGACGGGAAGAAGAGCCAGTGTGTCTACCTGTTCAATGGCTCAGCAATCTTCTGTTCCCACCCTCTCTGCTGTGGCACTAGGGCATCCTTCCTCCCTGAGATAAGACTGGAGTTGCTCACCTTCTAAGACATCAAGGGGCCCTGGGACCTTTCTAACCTTGCCCTGACTCCCTGGTTGCCCGGAGGTCCCACTGTTCCCTCAAACAGGACGTGGCGCCGGCCGCCACGGCCTGCCCAATCTGGGAGACACTGCAGCCTTCTCCTCACCAAAGGTTCCCTCTTTCGGAGGAAGGGACAATGAGATCCAGAGAGGAAAAGCAACCTGGTGACAGTAACAGTTTCAGAGACCCACGAGAAACGCTTCAAAATTGCCTGATGCCACCTCTACAGCTGAGGGAAACAAAGCCCCCAAAATGTAAGGGTCTTGCCCACCTTCCCGTGTCCAGTGCGTGGATGGCTGGTCTTCATCTTCTTGGGAGGAGTCGATCCAGGATCCCTCTGTGGAGCTCCCTGCAAGGACTGAGGCTGCTGTGCAATATTAGGGTCACCTGGGTAAGTTCTCAGCAGCCCTGTGTGCCAGACCCAGACTAGGGCGTCATAGTAAACACAATAAGACATAAGAAATGAGGACGCATCCTGGAAACTCTCAAGTCCAAGACACACATAGAGGGTAACTGAGCAGCATTAGTATTATTATTATCATCATCATTATTATTATTCTCTCACACATGGCTGTGGCAGTCCCACACTCCTTGCATAGGGAGCCCACCTCTCCTCGCTTCTACCTTTTCACCCTAAATGAACGAGGAAATGGGCCCGAGGCTTTCCAAATGTAGAGAGCCCCTCTTGAGAAATAAATACCAACCTATCTTTATTTTTCAACATTTGTAAAAACCCAGTGCCATGAAGACATTGTTAGGGCCCCTCCCAGAATCTACAAGGATCCACGGGTGGGCAGGTCCAGGCACTGAAGGTTGGTTCGCTCTCTGGTAAACGCAACCCTGACAACGACTCCCGCACCATCCTCCACCTGAGGGGCCTGGGGGACAAGTGGGATGTTTCTAGATATGTCCACCACCATTACCTAACACTTACAAAACATTGATCAAGTCTAAGTGCCAACTTGGGGGGCTGAGCAGGAATCTGAGATCACTGAATTGTCCACAGACACAGCGGCTGCTTCGGAACCCCATATATCACAGCTGGAATAAGTCCCAGCTGTTCCACTGGGCCCCTCATGGTTTTCGTCCTCCGAAGCAACATGTTTCTGAGGCTCTCCAGGACCCAGCACTGAGAGTCTAGTAGTCTGACCTCCCAGAAGCTCTCCCAGCCTGTGGACCCATTACAGGCACTCACTGCCCCTCACCTTCTTGAGGAGGGCAGCCTCACTCTCCTGACCCGCTGGAAGCATGAGACCTCAGATCAGACACCTGCCCCTTGGGGAGGGTTTTGAACACTGAGGCAAGATGGGTCCCACAGTGCCCTCCCTATGTGTGGTCCTAGGCCACACCAGACCCTTCATGTCTTTCTTCTGGTCCCGCTCTTTGCCAAGAAGCCCAAAGGACATAAGCCAAGGCCTTTCCCTGGCTCCCAGGAAGTGTTCAGAGTCCACCTGCAGGGAAGGATGCCCCGGGTCCCACCTGTCCTTGCCCCCTCTGGTAGTTCAATGGGGTACCACGCCCTGGCAGACACAAGGAGCTCCCCATTGCAGAAATAGTCCTGCCTGTCCCCAGTGAAGACAGCATCCTCCAGGGTGTGACCTGGGGCACAGCAGGAACTGTCCCTTATCCCTACCAAAAACCTTTCCAACGTGGATACTGGAATTGTGCCATTAGGGATTCATTCTTCTTGCTAAGCTTTCAGCACCCAGGGGCCTTTTGGGAGGGGTAACTCATTGGTTCATGATGTGAATGAGATGGAGCTTGGTGTTATGTGTGTCTGCAGAGTTGGGGTGCACAAGAGGAGGGTGAGCCAGATGGAAGCGGGACAGGGGTGGGGGAGACAGGAAAGGACAGGGGACAACATTTGTGACTGACCTCCCTCTTTTTACTAAAGGTCAGCTCATATAGGCCTCTGTGAAAGAAAAGTGGTGGTGGTGGGGGGGTACATTTTCAAAGGGTTTGGGGGATTAGGGCTGGAGATAGGGAGATTTTCAAACACCCCTACAAAAAGCCCAAACTTGTTCTGCTAACATCATTTGCTATAAACTACAGTGTGAGTGACAGTTCCTTCTATTTTTCCTAAAGTTGTTCCAAAAGGATGGTCCAAGGACCAGAAATTTGAATGTGAAAGATAGTCATTGTCTTTCCTAACGAATTTAATTTGTGTTTCCCATTTTTTTAAAAATGTAAAAAAGGATTCATTTCAGGGGAACATCATTAATTTAAGCTAATAACATTCAATTATAGTAATTCAATAAAATGATGAAAGTCAGCCAGCAAACAGATTCAGACCAAATTCAGTTCTCTATGTCCTTGGTATTTTGTAATAAGGAAATTGTTCCTCTTCTTATCTTCCCAAGAATATGCTGGTGCCCCATTAGGAATAAAAGTCTGTGTGATAGCTTCGCTTCAAGTATCCTACGAAGGGCAGACAACGTGACACAAGGGTGAGCCCGGTAATAAGTATTTTGCTTTGACCTTCAGAAGATCTGTATGTCCCCACACTCTACTGAGCACTTAGTGAACCTCTGATGAAAGCAAGACAAAGTGGCCTTTCCAGCTACCAAGTGGTTTTATGTTCAGAAATGCCCTGAGAACACCAGCTGACCCTGTCCACAGGCAAAAAGAAGACAGACAGACGTCAAGGCCCCGAAAGGTCACTGAGAAAAGCCCATACGCTGAGTCCAACATAGGCCGGGCCTCCAGTGTCTACCCAGGCCTTCTACCTGTATAACAGGGGCTTTGCAACACCCCTGCATTCCCTCCCCCCTTTCCCCCACCCCCACCACCTCTGAACACTTAAGCCTGGCTCTGCAGTTTCTAACCTGATGCTAAGTTCCCGCTCCTCCATTTGCCTTCTCCTTTCAGACAAAAACTCAGCAAGTATTCAGAGCTTGGCAAGGCCAGTGACCACAAGCAGGCATTGGCTCCTTGTAAGAAACTGTAGACATTGACATCCTACTGTCTGTCCTCTGATAAATGTGTGCCATGCCCACACAAGCCCCGGATGTGCCCTGTCTGCATAGAAGCCAAGCAAATCTACCACCTGGAAAGAGTCCACCCTGGATTGCTTCCCAGAGCGTACTCTGCTCTGGCAGATCGCTGGTCCGCCGGAGGCACGGGGAGGAGACCCCGTGGATGTGGTCGACCTCCTGAAGTGGATGGACCCCCAGCTCCCCTTTGGAAATGGTCAGAAAGGATGCTAGAAGTTCCACATTTTCCCAAAATATAACCAACAAATCCAGACACTGAGAGCCCATTCAATTGGGAATCACGAAATGGAACGTTGAAGCATTTCACCCATGAATCCCTTTTTATTTTAAAAAGTTGCAAACCTACAAACCAGAAGAAAAAGCACAGCTTTCCCACCAAAGTCCCTGCTCCCTGACGTGGAGCCAGCCCCTGGGAGAAGGACTCTGCTTGCTACTGCCCTTTACCTGTGTGGGTGACAGACACGTGACCACATGTCGGAGAATCTGAAATTTGGTTATGCTGCAAACCACTTACTTTCCGTGGTCTAAATTTCCATTGAGAACATCACAGCCACCTGACAAACAATCAAAATTGTACTCATTGGGATTAACTCTCCCTACACCCTCCCTCCTATGCGGACAGCGGCATACTTCTGCAGGTAGTAATCAGATGTCACAAATTACAGGCCTGATTCAATCTAAATTATGCAGAGAGCTAGGAGAAGGGGGGGAAAGCTGCTTTTAATTCCTCTCAGCTCTTTGCAGCTGGTCTTAACACCAGGTCTGTTTACATTCCCGAATGGACTCCTTTAGATTTCCATAAGCAAGTCAGAGGGGAAGCAGGCAGAGCACCCAGAGCTCCCGACTAGCTGCTTTCCGTCTGGGTGCAAACGAAAGTTCTAGCATTAGAGCTACCTTCCTGCCTCCGTCATGATAGAACGAGGCTACCTACTCTGGGACCCAGCAGCCAGAAAGAACACTCAGGAAAGACCAGTATTTTTGTTGTTGTTGTTATTTTTCTTTTCATCGGACCAAGATTTTGATTTTCAAATATAAATCCGTATCTCCCCCTTTCTCCTAATTCTGAAAGTCTGGTTCCTAAGAAGGAATGGCTTGGAACATTCACGTTAGAATTATTTGCTGGCATTTGCATCTCTTGTTTTCTCGGGGTGGCAGGTTGGGGGGGGGGGGTGTTCTCTGTAGTTGGGACACAGACTCGAACTTCCTGCTTAGTAAGCCAAGTACTTGGTAGCAATGAGAACTGAATTCCCGAGCCTCAGATTTAAGAAAAAATAGGCTGAAATGATTTGAGGGAAGTGAGGTATGTGCAAGAACATAAAAAGTCTTTTGTGCACCAAAGGGCATGGATACAGACCCCCTAAAAAGTCCATAAATCCAAATTCATCCTTTACTGAACTCAAGAAACCCCCAGAGCATTAGGTCACCACTTTTCAAAAATTAAAAATGCAAGGCCATGTATGAGTACCAGGATCTGCTCTCTTCCTAGATCAAACCTAATTTGGTGACACTGGAAGACAATTTCTCTTTTGTAACTGAACCATCAGAACACGTTACCTCTAAATTGTTATAAAACTATAGTTTTTCCAGCACAGAAAAAAAAAAATAAGAATGCTTAATATAAATATACACTTTTCGATGGGGATAAAGTGGGGTAAACAGTAGACAAGAAAAAAAGAATAAAAAGAGGAACAAATACGTTTTGTTTTGTTTTTAAAGTTCTTTTTGGATTTACAGAGTGTCGCCTTCGGAAAAATAACCGATTAGAGGAATTTCTGGAGGGTCGTCACTGTTAGCAGAACGTTTTCCTAAGCGGAAATCTCAAAACCTATGCTTCGACAGACATGCGATGGTTCAGTGTCTCTTCTCCCTTGTAAAGCAGACACCTGTGAACACACTCTAGCTCCAAGCTCACGAAGCAGTCCTCCTCCATTTGTTCCCAAGACACAACCCAAACTCCCCCCAAGCTATCAGAGTTGCAAATGCCATTCCCTTTGTCCCTACCAAGGAGGAATTATTTTACAAATAAACTCACACGTGTGCCAAATGGTGTTGTTAGATTGGAAGTGATCTGGTGCTTAATCGTGACTTGCCATTATGGTGGAATACTATGCAGCTGTGCAAATAGGCTGAGGCCCTCTGACCCTGAGATGGCCTAATTGCTGAGATATATTCTAAAGTGGAAGGAAAGAGGTGCAGAACAGTTTCCACAGCAGCTGTGTGTGCACAGGGGCAAGAGAGACTATTTTTTAAAGGGAGAGAGAGAAATGGAATTGTTTATGTACAGACAATCTAGGGACATGGGTGGAAGAAAACTTGTCACTGTAGACCCTTTTTTAAATTGATTTATTATTGTTTTGAGAGAGAGAGAAAGACATCAGTTTGTTGTTCCACTTACTGGTGCATTCATTGGTTGATTCTTGTATGTGTCCTGACCGGGGACTGAACCTTCAATCTTGGCACATCAGGATGATGCTCTTACCTACTGAGCTATCTGGCCAGGGCTATTATACCTCCTCTTATATCTTTTGAATTATGTAAAAAATGGGCGTTCTACCGAGTCAAAAATAAGTGTGACGTAAAAAAAAAAATCTGACAAAAGATCTAGTTCACTTGAGAGTTTGGATTGACAAGAGTGTGATCGTCAGATAAAGAAGGATTCCCTCTTGAGGCAGAGAGCTGGCTTGCATAATCCAGGAGTCCCCTTGCATCTGACAGCCTTCAGGGGTCCAGCACAGTCCAGAAGGAAGACCCCGTGGCTCACCAGCGCCAGTAAATTTTGATCAGTTCACTAGGGGCCGGCTGGCCAAGGAGCCCTGGCTGCCCGCTGTGACGCCTAAGCCGCAACAGCTGCACAAACTGGCTGTGCCCCAGCCTGACCTGCTCCAGAGACAGGTCAGACCAGTGCATGTGGGGATAAGAAAACAACCTCCCTTCTCTCCCAGTGGCCGCACTGGCAAGCTGCTCTAGTGGTAAAAACGGGGTAGGGGGTTTTCCAGCCCCCCCAAAGCTTTACAAACCAGGCTGCTTTTATTTTCCCCTCGCACTGCACCCCAATAACATGGAAGTCCCAAGCTTTTGAAACTGAATAGAGGGAAACTAAGTAGAAAGGCCATTGAAATATATCCTCCAGCTTAACAAATTGGAGAGTTTCCTCAATATTTCTGAACGCAAATTTTAAAGGAGAGGGATTAAGAAGAATCATGAACAAAGAGAAAACACACAATGTCATGTGCGGAGCTCTGAGGACATTTAAGAACAATGAAATAGACTGAACAAGGGATGAAATAAGAAATTATACCAAAAAATTCCACAAAGCCAAGGATTACATGAGGATTTCAGGAGAAATAATGTACGTATAAAACTTATTTTCAAAAGACAACTTGTTTGTCAATCCCTGATTAAGGAATTGAGGGAGGAAAAAAAAAAAACTTGCGCAAAAATAAATAAATAACACGTTTGTTTTGGAGGGGTTTTAAAAAGCCAAGTTAACCTAAGGGAGAAAAGTAATCATTATAGAACCAGGAGAAAAAGTAAGTTAAAAATGTCCTTTGACATATCAGTGAATGGTTTTAGAATTTTATTACTTTTCCTATCTATTAAATTGATAAGATCTATTACATTAAAGAGTTGTTTATAAACTCACTTTTTGACTCAGTAGAAGTGAATTTTATGAAATATGTGTGTGTGTGCACACGCGGGTCTGTGTGTTGGCCTTTATTGTTGCTCCTAACCCCCGAATTAAGCTTTTATCTGCCCTTGGGCAGGGCCCATCTGCCAGCAGGCTGGTCACTCTCCACATGTCAGGGGTTATTCTTACCCAAGATTTTGAGTTTTCCCACGGTACGTGTAACTTGCACATAACTTGTATCTTTCTGTTGTATTCTCCTATCACCCTGGAGAGCTTGGTATGACGTGGCCCATCGTACAGATGTCAAAACTGAAGTTCAAGGGGTCACACCTGAAGGGCGCTTGGTCTCAATTTTAAGGCAAAATTAGTAATGCGAGAACATTGCACTTTTGCCTTGGGAAGTGTGTTCTTTTAGGGCAAGCAAAGACATGGAAAAGGACTTTAGAGTGTATTTCTCCAAAGCAGACACAAAGTACTCACTCACTTGCTTTAGTGAATCTCTATCAGGAAACTGGCCAAGTGGGGATTCAGAAAAAAGAAACCTGTTGCTTTTCTTACACTAAAATGAATTGGACCAATTAATTTTCTTTAGTTCAGGTTAATCCCAGTCATGGTAATTGAAAGACATGTAACACTTAGGCACACACCCTTTGGCTGAGACTTTCTTAACCATGATAATATATTTAAATATTAGGATAAAATTAAAATATATGTTTAGCGATAGACTCTATGAATCTTTAATTATTTAAAAATAAAATGTTTTTTTAAAGATAGATCTTATAAAGGAACAAGGAAGATATTAATACCTCCATAAAATTCCCCAAGTGCCTGTGGACTGGGTAAGTTATGCCTTACACTAGGGTTTGCCCCTCAAAAAACATAATAAGAGGGCTGGGTGGCCGTACTTTTAACATATCTGTGTACCTATAAAAATCAGAAGCCTACAAATATAGGCTTTCTGTTAAATGCAAATTTGTATATGAGAACGTAAGCATTTACCATGAAAGTACACAAAAACTAAATCAATTCCATGTTGCAATATAAATTGCACAGCAATTAACTGTCCTTTCTTAACAAGCCTACCCTAACTTATTGTTTCCATGTAATGATATAAGGCCAAGTACATTTAATTCTGCAGTTGTTCCCAGAAACATGCCTACCATCCACTTGTAAAAATTTTGAAAATTTACATCTAAGCCTCCATAAAACTACAGTATTTGAAGTTCAATGTGATCCTGGAAGTTTTTAAATGCTGAAAATCAGTGCTATTTCCTCTCCCTTAAGCCTAGACTGGTCAACCAAGAAGAGTCTCTCATCCTTGTCACAAAGCATTTTGATCAGCTCTTTTAACATGGAACTCACTGGAATTAGATCCAGGATGAGTGGGAAATTGACTCCCCAAACTGGGAGCTGACATTAATATACTGCTGTGGATGCACTAAATCTGGCCAAATAAAAATACATAAGAATCAAGAAATCACTGAATGGGTTTAAGGAGACAAATGCACAGCTAGTTTGTCGCTGCCTGTCATGAGTTGTAATTTGTTGCACTGGGAAAGATTCATTACCTAAACACTGCACTAAGAAGAACATAAAAACTCAGACTACTTTGATCAAGTTGCTTCAACCAAAAAGAAGGGGTTCTTTGTGGTTGTTGTCATTTGCTTAAACTCCTGCAGCAAAAAAGTTAAATGCAACAAACTTTGCTATAGCAATGGGCAAGGTAAAATTCTTTCTCAGGATTTTCCTTTCTAAGAGAAATATGTATCCAATCAAATTCTAAATTTTACAGCATTGCCCTTTATTAAGATACAATTTCATTTTAAAAGAGAAATGGCCACTTCCATAGCAGTAATTATCTCTTAGTGTTCTCTTAATTTGTATTAAGGAAGGAAAACAGACATTGAAGGTAAAAATTCATAAAACCTAGTATTCCTCAAGTGTCTTGAACAAATACTTTCCACAGTTTTCATATCTGCCATTGACAATGGTGAAGTTTCTAACTCATCTTTCTTAATTAAATGTTTTATAATGTTAATGGGCAGTTTGATAACTGGGCATGTTCCAATCAGAAAATGATATATTTTCTGTTCATTTGGGAGCATAAACCCAACACAGATAACCTGAGTGGAAGCTTTCCTAGAGGAGATATGTCCAGATTTCAGCAAAAGTGCAACGCTGTTGCAGCTCAGGGTTTGGCCCAACGCTGCAAGGCAAAGCCGAAAGCCCAGCTGTGCCACTATCTATCAGAGACTGGCATGAACGGGGGCAGAAAGTCTTTGGTGTGCATCTTCCAAGAGAACAGCAGCTTCTCAAATGCCTTTCACTTTTTCTGACCACAGTTCCCCAGCTAAAGGCAGCTAGGTCTTTTACTTTTTTAAACAATGATATCTAAGTGCTTTTTTTTTTTCCTGTCTGTACTGAGATATAATTCACAAAATCTGGTTCTTAAGTCAGTAATTCTGCTTTGATACTGAGATCAGGCCCAAGTTGGAGCTCAATTATGCTATCCCCCTGGCAGTACATGAACATATAGCCTGACACCCAAAGCTGTCAAGGAAGAAGTCACTTTAACTGTGTATGTATATGAAATATACATGTATGTATGGAATATGCAACAAAGAACTTTCTAATGCTGCATCTGGACCCAGAAGGAGGTAACCAAAACAGATCTGAGCTGACTCACACTGCCAGTTAACCTATTTCAGGCAGTTGCTCTTCACTGCAATGATGGGGACTGTATCAAAGAACATCTGAGTATAGGTAATGTTCCATTAACTGGGAGATAGTAAAAGAAAATATTAGAAAATATCCACTAATGATTCTGACTCTGTATTTCAAGGTAAGTCTTATGCAAGAGTGAACAGAAGGAGTAAAAAATAAAATGAAATAAAATAAAGCCTTATACACAATTATTTAGTACTAAAATGAGCATAATCAGAGAAGACAATCCTGGAAGTTCCACACACAGGCAGATCTATGATGCACAGCTGAATACCCAAAGCCTAAATCTGGCATAAATTTCATAAACTCACTTAGAGTGATTCATTGGAATCTGCAAATTAAGCACAGAGTTGGTATTTCAAAAAAAACTCTTGCAGGAATTTTAGCTCTCATAATAAAAGAAAAGTCTATTCAAATATATTGAATTCCTAAACAAACAAAAAAGAGTCTAATCATTCATCTAATAATCAACAACTAAAAATGTCCATAAAATTATTCAGAGAAATATTTTTCCCAGCATTCAACAGCAGTGCTGAGTATCAGCTAAGAGTCTGTGCTGTTCCCTTAAATTCTGATGACCCTAGGATGTGTGATCCATAGGACCAATAAGCCTTTATTTTCTGCCACTGGATAGAGTTTAACTGCCAGCATAATTCACAGTGACCGGCTTATAAATAAACTCTAACAATGCACAAACTATACACACAAACACATCTACCTCTTCATTATAGGGAGTGTTAAAATTTTACCTGAGTCTCATCTAACCAGAAACACAAAAATAATGGAAACACATGTAGAGAAATGTAATCAATATAACTCTCAGTTTCCTGTGTATTTAATTATTCCCTGCCCAGTGTTTCATAAAAATCTGACGTCTTTCCTTTTACATCAGCCAAGCTGGGAAGGCAACTTCAGTGAAACTTCCATATTTAGAAATGTATCGACATGCATATAAGTGGCTTCCATGCCTCTCACCACCTCCTCAAAATGAAAATTTATTTGAGGATAAATTCGCCATCTTAGCCTAAGTTCTAAACAAGAAATCACCATAAGATAATTAAAAACACCCCATGAATCTCTTCTCTCTAAACCCTCAACATGTAACTGGTTTCGGTTCCTATTTCTTTAAGAGAATTTGGTCAATCCTCCTTAGAGGTTTCGGAGGAAAAGGAGGATTTTCCAAGACAGATAAGTTGAGACGATCCCGCTTTGATCTCAGTGGTTAAGAATCTCTCACAATAGAAGATGGCCAGTGAGGGGCCGCGATCCCGGCCTTTTAATGCCTAACAATGGTATCGACAAACAGCTACTTAATCAATATTTGGGCAGAGCTGCTGAAAACTTCCTTTTCAGATTTTAATTCGTAGTTGTAAAACAAACCCAGAGCAACCCGTGAGATAAGGCATTAAACTGACTGCTTAATTGCCTTTTAGTGTCTTGTTAGTTCTATATCTACATTCTTAATGGTTCTTTAATCTTTATTTACCCGCATAAAGAAGCTACCTGAGGCAGACCCCACGGAACAGAACGTTCTCTACCTCAGCCCTGGCCAGTCTCTCTCTCACACCCTTTGTGTGTTTGTTGATCTTGGGGCTTTTTATTTTCACTGGTTATTTACTTGTGGGCATCTGAAACATTTAATCGCATGGCTAGGAAGGGCTTTTGTCTGTGTGTCCTCAAAACATATGTATTCGTGGATGCCTAGGCTGGGGCCAGTGGCAATGCCTCCATCCACCTGATTGATTCCGCACGGTGCGCTCTCCTGAACCCCGGCGCCCCCGCTGGTTCCGCCTCAGCGCCCCGGTGGGTTTTATTGCGCGGCCCTGGGGACTCTTGAATAACCAAGCCTTCAGTGATTATTACGCACGTGAAGCCCCTACGTCCCCGTTCCGGTGCTACCAACAATCAAATCAAGCCCCCAAATAAACATACGATTTCAAGCATTAATGGGAAAATCTGCATGTTTTCAATAAGGCTAGAAAGTAAACATACAGCAGTCAACCCTGAGAAAACAAACAAGCGAATCAAGAGAAACCGACATCCGAACTCTGCTGCTTCGTTTCCAATCGTCCCAACCGACACGTCGCTACCGCGACGATCTTGAAAAGAATGCAGTGCGGTGTTCTAATGTAATTCCAGTTCTGATATCGCCAACGCATTTTTAAATGTATTGCTGGGTGTCGCAAAGGACTTCGGAAAGTATGTGATTTACTCTAAAGATGTAGCCGACGTTGGGGTCAAACTCCTGATTCTGTCACATGAACTTGGAGAGTGGGCTTTCCACTGTAAAGGTTCCAATGTCACAAACCTACGATCTTATATCGCATGATTTTTATCTGTGAAAAAGTTCGTCCGCCATCCCCTCGCCTCGCGCCAAAATGTCCTCCCCTGCTAACTCGAGGGGAGAAGAAACGGCTTGCAGTTCCCCTCGATTTTACTGGCGCTGTCATCAATGACAAAGTGCTCCTTTCGTGACTGCACTGGAAATGAAATACAACTTCAAGAATCTTTCAAACTTTTCTGCGTTTTTCATTGCGTTATCTTACGCCCCACTGGAAAGCTGACGTCGATCTCGTTAATTACAGAAGAGCTCAAGTTGACAAACAGAACGGGCGGAGACAAAACGAGCAAAACTTTCGTCACTTTGACTTTCTCAAATCAAAAAAGAAGAAAAAAAGCAGCACCGTTTTTCATAAATGTCAAAAAGGAAAGGAGATCGATGAAAAGAGATCAAGCCCCAACCGACCTATGCTTGGGTCAACCTTTGATATTGTTGCAAAACTCCCACGCTCACTGGTGATTTTAAAAAGGGGAAAGTCGTGTGAAAGTGTATCTTCAGCCCCAATCAAAACATCAATTTGGCGATCTGGCCTCTCTCCCCCTGCACCCTCGAGCACCACTTCAAAGCCGCTGCAACAAGTCAGCAATTGTAACGTTGCATCTAAATATTTAAGCGACGGTCTTGCAGTCGCGTGTCCATTTACAGTCCTCATCTGCCCTCTAATTCCATTACGGCACAGGGCAACAATGTTTCCCAAAACTCACAAACAGGAAAAGCGTCACTCTGCAGGAGGAGGAGTAAGAAGAGGAGGAGGAGGGGCGGGGGGAGATGAAGGAGCAGTTTCTATTGATTAGTCACTGCTTTTGTGTTAAGGGCATTCTTTAAAATAAGAAAAAAATGGGGAGAGGTTGCAGAAATTTCACTAATGTGAGCCTCAGGCAAGGGAGAGGGGGAAAAAAATAAAAGAGGAGGGGGGCGGGCTGTGTCTAGATGAAAGTGAGAAGGACATAAAGGAGGCAATTGAGTCGGCTGCAGCCCGGCGAGCTAAGCTGCGAGCCGGCCGCAGCGCAGGGGAGGGGGCGGCGCGGCGCTTTGGCGCAGCGCGCAGGAGTGGGGGCCGGCCCATTGTGGCGGCGCCCGGGGGCCGGGGAGGAACAGAGGCACCCATTGAGTGGCCGTAGAGCGGGCGGTACCCACAGCCCCCGATGCTGCAACCGGGACTTGGCTCCTCGGACTGCTCCTGCACGGGTCTCCTTGCCAGCTAAGGGCCTCGGTGGTGAGGAGTTGGGTGTTCCCTGACTGCCCAACCTTTCCACCCGAAAAGAAGTTGGAAGGACGGACCCAGCAGGGGCGCACAGGCCACAGGGTACCGGCTCGGCGCGCTGAGCTGCTCTTGGGTTGGGCAAGGGACAAGGGAAAGTTGGGGACGTGAAAGGGATTATCTAGGGAAAGAACAAGACCCCGGAAAGAAGAGCGAGGTTGGTTCTGGCCAACCTTCAGGGTGTCCCTCCCCTGTGTCCTAGTGTCGGACTAGCGGAAAGATGTCCCCTGGGAAGTCATTCACAGCAGCACCCCCGAGGCCCACGAGGAAGCTGGAGCCTCCAGAGAGAACGCACACTCTGGTCAGGCGACCCAAAGGCCCCTTCTTCGCCAGCCTCCTGCTCCAGCACTAGGGCGCTCAGAGCTCTTTATCAACATTCATTCTCTTTCACAAGCAGAGTGGCCTGCGACGTTTGATGCCCAAACAACAGAGAAAATTTTCTGAGGTTTCTAAATTTCCCTTCATTCTTCTTTCTCTGGGCCCCTTTTGCCCTCCAGGGTTCATCTGGAAAGGGAGCTAGAGGCGCTGGAGAGACTGGCTGCATCATCCTTGACAACCCCAAATTAAATTAGGCTTCAGCCTCGGAGGTGTGTGCGTGTGTGTTTTCAACAGTACAGGTCCCGCTGGGAAGAATACTCAGATTTTTAGAATGGTAGCAATTGCAATTGCCCTTGAATGGCAGCCGTTCCAGCTAGACGGCCCAAAAGACTAGAAACATTTTGTAGGTGAAATGGCCACTTTTTCCACGCTGAAGAGTCCATAAAACTTCCTGGCGCAGCACTATTGGGGCTCATTGAATAATTCATCCCTCATTGCAAGCCCATAATGTCTATTCGTGGTCCTTTGTGGGGCTGTTTTCTCTTCTTTTCTCCTTGAATTATAAAAAGGTTGCCTGCCTTTGTTCACATCAAGCTGCTGCGAGCCAGAGCTTTGTCTGGGCCGAGCTAAAGTGTGAGTTTCAATGGACTCTCCAGGCTTTGTCTCCCAAGTTCATCTCCAAGTGTAGATTGTGTAGAGAAGGCCTTCTTTGTAAAAGCTGGAAAAGTTGTACAAATGTTTGACCAGCTCATTTGGGGCGTTTTGTCTCCTGGGCCTTGGGTTGCCTGTGCTGCGAGGGAGCCTCGGATCTGCCGCGCCCCACACCTCTGGTAACAAGTAGCAAAGTTATGCCTCCCCCCGCCCCCCATTCTTCTCGAGCCTCTGGGACTCTGGGCTCCTGGCCCCACTGCTCAAAAAGGCTCATTGGGTTGGCTGATTTCTTGCTTTTCTCCCTCCCCAGCACCTCCCTGCTGTATCTAGGCCTGGAATGAAGCCGGGTGTCTTCTCAGAGACTAGGAAAGAGACACAACCCTCTAAAAGGAGGGGCTTAGACGGAGACCATGTGAGACTCATGCTTTAAAGGGAGGGAAGCAACCTGCCATGATTTTTGGTGTTTTTCTGTTTGTTTGTTTTTGATTGCCTCTGTGTGCCAGAGCATTTAGGCTTCTGTTTATCCCCGAAATCAGCCATTTTGGATTTGTAACATCTAACCCTAAGTGTCTTTTTGAGGTTGTGTACAAACTTTGCATTGGTTTGTAAAGCCCAGAGGTTGGACAAGGAAGGTAAAAGGACCATCCACAGTCCTACAGGGATGGGGCCACAGACCCAGCTGTTCACAGTGAGTGACTGCTCCAAGCCCACCTGAAGAGTCAGTCGCCTGACCTTCAATGGCAACTCACACCCCAGCCCTACAAAATCCAGGTCCCAAATAATGGAATGTGGGGGAAGGGGTGGTCAGGGACTCTGGATCCTTTGCAAATCTGAAGAGGTGCAACCATCCCCCAAGGCCAAAATGGCTGAGGTGCAAATCTGCTGAGGTTCCTTCTCAGTATAGTCAGTCATCCCTTCCTGGTTCAACATGAAAGAGTTGACTTTCCTTTTTTGGGGGGGGGGGGCTGTCTTCAGAGTCTGAAGATGACCCACAGCATGTAAAAGGGAGGCAGCTGAACTCAGGGTTCTGAGGAAGAGATTTTCTCTTGATGCTGACAGGTCGCAGTCAACAAGCAGTGGGTGGTCCGCACCCTTGGGTGGAGAGGGTGCAAAACCCAGATCCCTCGGTTTGTAACCCCAGAGTGTAGGCTGTTTTTACTTCCAGGCACATGCAAATCAGACCCCATCGCATTCGAAAACCAATTTAAAACAAAGAAAAAGTAGCCCCTTACACATACATTTATAGGGTAGCCAATGTGGGATGATTTTGAGGGCCCACCAGCTATCAGCTTTTCCCTCTCTCTCTCTCTCTCTCTCTCTCTCTCTCTCTCTCTCTCTCCCCCTCTCTTCCCTCCTCCGACGTGCAAAACTGATGATCTGGGCTTCCCTCGAGGGCTCAAAAGTTCCTTCAACCTCCAGAGGATCACAGACTGTGTGTCCCTCCACCCCAACCGCTTGGAGCCGCCCAGTCCCGTACGCCGAACGGCAAGAGGGTGGCCCCGCACCTAAAACGCAATTCAAAGTTCTAGACTCCCGAGGCTGCAAGTGATGCGGAAGAAAGATTTATAAAACTGGAAAAGTAAACAGAACACAGAGGATTTGGGTTTTTGGTTGAAGGCTTTTACCCGGGTGCACAGGGTAGGAGCGAGGAGACCCGACAGGACCCGGGGCTGGGTGACCTCCGGCTCGCAGGCGCTGCCCTGAGCGCGCCGCCGCTTACCTCGCTCGCTCAGGATGCCGTCGATGCTGTGTTTCGCCTTCTTCTCGCTCTCTTCTGCCTCCTTCCTCTCCAGGTCGACCTCCTCCTCCTCGCCTTTCCCGAATTTACTCCTCAAGATTCGGCTGATGGAACTCACTGCGGGTGGGAGGAGGCAGGGAGCGAAACGGCTGAGAGGTGCAGGGCTCGGCAGAAAGAAGCTCCCACCTCCGGTCCGCGCCCTGGAGCCGCGGCCCCGCACCGCTCACTTCTGCCTCCTCCTGATTCCTGGCGCCTCTTCGTCCTTCTATGGCCCCCTCGGCCTCTCTTCAGCCTCCTCCACCCCCAAAATCGGCATCTAGGACAAGGGAGACTGGAGCCTGGGAAGCTTGTACCTTTAAGTGAGGGCCAGGAACCACCGTTCCTGCCCCCTCTCCCAGCAAGACGCCTTTTCTTCTTGACTCTACAGACAGGGCTCGGAGTCTCCCATCTCAGAGAATTCTCCCGCCAGCCCACCCCGCACCCCCCACCTCCACCTGAAGGCATGGGGCGGGCCCAGCGTTCGCGTTCTGGGAGGAAGGCCCGCAACGGACCCTTCCCCTGCAATTCAACTTTTTTTTTTTTTTTTGAGGCTATAAAGGGTTTCAATTTCAACTGCAGAACCGTTTCCTATTGTAAAAATCAAAAGAAAATGTACTCTCCCCCCATTTATTTTTTCCAGATTCCAATGTGGTAAACAAATCCATGCTCTGAAATATCTAGTTCTCGCAGTGGGGGGAAAGGGAGTTTCCTTTTAATTAAAAACAAACTGCTGCGCGCCCTCGCTCTCTGCCTGTGCTCTCCCCTCTTCTCCCTCCGCCACCCACAGCTGCGGAGGGGAGCCGGATTTTCCCTGGAACGGAACCCTCGGGGACACTAAAGGCCCGTGGGGAGCCTCCCACCACCACCACCCTCCGCGGACACGGCAAGGCCTCGGCAGGCCGGCCCCATCTCCTTTCAGTTGGGGTTACCAAAACATTTGTTTCTCTTTAGAAGGGGACATCAATATTAATAAACGCTTGGCCTCCGCCTCTCGTTTCCTGCCCTGCTTCCTCTTCAGAAATTCTCTTTGGGGAACCCTCTGTGGCGGTCTCAACTCCAGGACATGCAGCTCATCGCTCTCTATAAAACACCTGGTTTGTGAATATTTCAGGAGCCGAGTCCTGATGGCCCAGATCGATCTTTGGGGTGATTATAGCTTAAATGACCCGCTCGAGAAACAGCGATTTACAGCGGCGCCTCAGGAGGACGTTAATGGGCCTGATACCTGAGGGCACGGTGTTTCGATCACAGACCGCATCCTTGAGTAATTTGTCTCGAATTTCCCAGCTGAACATGCCCGGGTTCTCTCTTTTGTATTCCTCAATTTTCTTCTCCACGTCAGGCGTTGTCACCTGCTTTAAGAGAACAGGCGGGCAGGTGTTGGTACCCAGTCCTCAGGACCAGATGGGGTGGCCCCATCTCCTCTGAGCCAAGCCGGACGCTCCTTCCCGCACCCCCTGGGAAGGTCCCCCTTATTAGCAAAAGAATTGCAACTCTCTTAGGCAGTTTACTTTTAGTTAGGGCCAGGCATAAAATCATCATACCCAAAGCAACCGGGGAACCCTCCCCCTCCCATGATAAGCTCGGACAATTAGGAGAAATGAAAAACAGGGGTGGGGTGCACTTTCTGCTCCCTGGAAATACAGCAAGGCAATTCCCTACACAAAATCAACAGGAAAACGAAACTAACAACAAAAATGCTTGAAAGAGAAGCAGAGAAATCAAGTTAGATCTGCAACTTTTGCCTCTCCAAAGGAGTGCAAGATTTTAGCTAAAGTGAAGAGAACAATGAAACGCAGAAGGCGAGTACCTACGTTTTCAAAAATTAGAGTGGATAAAAAATGGGGATAATTTCAGAAACTGGCTCTTAACTTTTTTTCCAATTAAAAGTTTCCAGAGATCGTTAGAGAGGTCGCAAAGGGCATTGAAGTGGGAGGAGGAGTGGAGGGTGTTCAGAAGTCTTAAGTTTACCAGAACTCTCCTTTAGATTTTGCCCTGTGGCAATTAGAAAATTATACTGTACTTTCCCCACATCCCGAAGAAAAGACAGACCTGATGTAAGCGCCTGCCACTCAGCCCTATCCAGTGGGACTCTCTCTTTTCTTTTTTAAAATTGAACCAAAGTTATTTGCGTATAGCATTAAATTGCTTTTTAAAAACCAAGTCATCGGCTCATTTGAAAGAAAATGAATAACCCAGATTTTGACTCATTGAAGACTATTGGGACTGGAAGAGATTGGGGGCAGGAGTTGGGGAAAAAACTTTTTTTTAAAAGCAGAGATGGCTCCTTAGATTAGTTTTATAAATGGAGGTGCAGTGGGTGGGAGCTAGGGAGATACTTGGGGAAGAAACTGGCAACAGGTGGTCCCATACAGTTCAGTGTTTGCCTATTAAGATAATGTGCTGAGGAATTACAGGATTCAGGGCATTACAAATATGTTGTATCTTCTTTACAAAAGGGGTAGAGTTTTCCCTTGGAATTTATCAAGTAACGTCATCCTAGCAGCAGCTAACTAAGTACCCCCATATACCAGCCACACACACACCTCCCCTAACTTGAAAAAGTAATTCCTTGTAAAGTCCCAGGTGGCAGTTCGTTCTCCTAGGGAGATGGAAGGCTCAGAAGCCTCCAGAGCCAGTGTGCTTGCTCACCTTGGGCTTGCTTCCGCCAATGGCACCCGGACGGATGGAACCCGTCTCCTGGTACCGGCACAGGATCTTAGAGACACAGCCGTGGGACACACGCAACTGGCGGGAGATGACGCAGGGCCGGATGCCGTGGTGGGCCATCTCCACAATCTTGTGGCGGATATGGTTGGGCAGCGGCCTGCCGTTGATAAACACGCCGCCGAGCTGGTTGACGCGGCCCTGGCCGAGGGGGGTGGACACTGGACGAAGAAGGTGGAAAGAGAGGCAGAGGGAAAGTCATTTCAGGGGACTTGAGAGCAGCAACTGGAAAGACGAGCCCACCTAACTTGGCACTCTTTTGGACAATCTGAATGGTACAGCCTCAGTACTGATGCCGCTCACATTGAGCTCCCAGCCCCAGACCCTTTTTCAACCACACTTATCTCAAGTATTAAACAATTCAAGGCAACATGATCTTGTGTGAAAGGCGACAACCAGGGCCAAATAACTTGTCCCACAGAAACTGTCTTCCCTTTCCACCCAGGTAAGGTGGCAACTCTGAGGAACCCAGGAGGCTCTGAGGCTGCCACATAGAAATAGCCTCCTAGCAGACAGAAGTTCACCCAGGCCCTGGCCTTCTGGAACTCTGCTCGCACCAAACCCTGTCCGACCAGGGCTGCTCCCTTCCTGAGGGGCTCCAAGGAGCTGACAGCCTTGGGGATTTCCAGCTCCGAGTGCAGCAGCCGAGGATCAAAGAGATTCCCAAAAGGAGGCCGCAGGTGGCAGTGCATGTCACCTGTTACATATAGGGTCAGGGAGACAGCCAGATTTGTTCGCAGGTCCTCTTGCCTCCAGTCACGTTCTGGGTATTACATTCTACTGTGCACGGAGGGTGAAAGGCAGGAGCCACCGTACCTACACCCCTGCTGGGGCACCCCAACCTCTCAAACTGTCAGAAACGTTTGGGCTTGGAAAACTTCCTGCGTCCTGGGATGACCAGATCTGCAAGCTGACTGAAAGGCAGTTTCCCAAATAGGTTATGGATATTTCAAGATGCCGTTAAGAAGTCTGAAACTCCAGGTAATTAGTTAATACTAAAAATCCCAGGCACGAGGTCGCAGGCCTCGCCATCACAACTTTGCGTTGGCAAGAAAATTCTTCCGCAACTTAACGAAAGTTTAGCAAATATTGGGAAAGCCGGGACAATTTTGAGACAACTTTGGGTGGACAGAATGTGGAGAAGTTGCTTTCTGCTACTCAGAAGCTGATGTATCCCTTCCCCGCCATCCTCTTCCAAAACAACAGGGCGAAGTGGACCGGTCAGGAGCAGGCCTGGCCGCCAGGCTCTGCAAGGGCTTTCGAGAGAACCGCAGTCCGTGTGGAGAGAGAAAACCGTGTGCGGATCTCTTCCGGACTTCCCTCCCGGGGTGACGGTGCCCAGGGGATGGTGTCCCTGGGAGCGCCGAAGGAGCCTTCTTCGGAGGTTATGGCTGGGCGGAGTAGCCCGGGCCCAGGCCGGGGCTCCGGGCGCCGCCGAGGCCCTCGCTTACCTTCCAACGGGAACCCGCTGCGCGGGTAGTTCTGCCCCGGGCCGGGTCGCATCATCCTGGGTACAGCTCCAGCCAGCGTGGTCATCCTGGGGGCAGCTGCACTTGGAAATTATATCCAGGCGAAGGCGATTTAGAAAGGCAAGAGCGGCGCTGGTGACCCCCGGGAACTCCCCCGAGCGTGGGGAGCCCCTCCCCAAAAAGGCCGGAGAGAGGGAGGGCCGCGGGGAGGAGGACTGCGCGCTTCTAGTCCAGGGAGCAGCGTGAGGTGGAACCAGGCTGGGAGGCCCCTGAGTCCAGGATCTCGAGCGCAGGCGGAAAAGTTTGGTAGGGGTCTGGGCGAGTGGCCCCGTGGTTTGGGGCGCTGGGGAGGGGTCTCAGAGCGTCAGGACGAGCCAGGGAAGGGGAGTGGGGCCGGGAGCGCCGCCGGCCGGAGTCTCCTCCCGTCGTGACAGCGAGTGCGGGGATCCGGGCTCTGGAGCATTTATTAGTTCTTTCACCCAAAGCTTGGTCAGGAGCCCTGAGCTGCGATTGGCCGACGGGGAGACCGTCCCGGGTGGCGGAGACACGCGCTGATTGGGCGACAGCGGCCACTTTCTCTTCCCATCCCCGGTAGTGCCTAGGCCTCCGCCGGCCCCAGAGGGACCCGCGCCGCTCCCCTTCCCCAGAGACAAGGAAAGACTCGTAGAAACTGGAAGAGACAGCCCGAGGGAGATGACAGCTGCTGAGAGTAGACAGGGGTCCCTGTCCCTCTGTCTCCGTTCGTCATTCTATGCACTCTTTGTTTCTCTCCTTGCTTAGTTCTCTGTCTCTTGGTCTCTTTCTGTATCTCTGTGTGTCTTTCTGTCTCTGACTATTCCTTTTTGGGTGTCTATGCTTCTCTCTCTCTCTCTCTCTCTCCCCCTCTGTCTCTCTCTCCCCCTCTGTCTCTCTGTCTCTCTCTCTCTCTCTCTCTCACACACACACACACGTTTTTCTTGGCTTACTGCCACTGGAGGGGGCGCAATTCCATGAGAAGGCGTTGGGAACCTAGAGACATGTGTAGCCTTCCTTCCGCTGGTCAATGCCCCTTGGCCTAGACTTGTTAAGGGGACCCTCACTGTGGGGTTCCTCCCAGGAGGAGTCCAGGCTGTCCGGATCAGTTCTTTTGTCTTCTCAGTCTTAAGGCAGAGGTACTGTGAAGCCCTAGCAGAGACGGGGACTGGGCCTGCTAGCTGAAGTCTGGGGCGGGGAGGGGAAGAAAACTGTCTCCTCTTCTTGATTGAAAATCCCGCTCTGGGAAGCCCCAGCTCTAAATCGCAATGTATAGATCCCAACGTGCCGGCAGAGATGCGTCTATATGTTAAGGTTTTGCCCGGCTGCAGCGTTTGTTCTCAGGAATTTATTATGGTATTCAAACTAAACTGCTGGAAAAATAAAAGGAGCGAAGTCTTGGCTAGGAGCTGAAGTGTCCCCAGCAGGATATGACGCCAGGAGTGTTGTAAAGACTGTCTGTCCTTAGAGAAGGTACCATTGTGCATAGCCTTTTATTTATAACTTGGTAAGTGCCAGCGAACTCGCCTCCTTTACACCCCCAGTGCCAGCCCCGCGCTCTACGCTCTGCTTTATTCGCTCGAGTCTATTCAGGGACTGTCACTCCGGGACTGCGAGGTATTCAGGGCCTTAATCAATCAAAAGGATGAGAACTGGGCAGGTTTTTCCCTTTGAAATAAAGGAAACAATGACTTCTGGGCTTCAAGTGCCCCCTTTTCCTTTTACAATTTTTGAATTTTTCCTGTGCTTGAGTTCTCCACCCCTCTCTTTTTCGGTCCTCCCTCCCCTCAACTTCTTTGACTGTTTTTTACGTGAACTCGGGATCCCAACCCCCTAATTAAGGCAAATTCAGAAGGCAAGATTGGGGGGGGCAAAATATGGCTGCTCAACAGTCTGCAAGTTGGCCCTTTCAAAATACACTTACACGTGGGAAAAGCAGGAAGCTTTGGTTTTGGGCCCAGTGTCAAAAGGCTTGCTTGACCTAGGAGCAGCCAAGACAGGTCTCTGTAGACATGTGAAAAATTCTGGACATCCCGTCACCCACCCAAGGGGGACAGTGCCCCATGTACCAGCATAGTACAAAGGAGAAATGCTGCTAAGAGTGGAGCCCTGTTAAACCTGGTTTTATATAAAATGACTCAATTTGTCAAGGGGAAAACTTTCTCATTTCTCTTTTGCACACATGGGGCTACCAAAGCCTGTGTCCTTGTTTCTTAAGCCCCTTCTCAGGGATTGCATCTCGGGAGCTGGACTTTTTCCAAGTTTTCTGTCTCCAAAAGGTTGCGTGAAGCAGACAGAGCACTTTCTGGGGTCAGCTGTAATTGTTGGGGGAGGAAGGTACTGAAAGTGTATTTCAAGAGGGTAAAAGGAACTTCAGGTTGTGGCTAAAAGGAACCCAGGACAGTGGTGAGAGGTTAAAGAATGTCGGGGGCTGCTGAGCCGTGCTAGGGGTGTGTGTGTGTGTGTGTGTGTGTGTGTGTGTGTGTGTGTGTGTGTGTGTGTGTGTGGTGTGGGTGTGCTGCTGAGCCTTGCTAGGGGTGTGCGTGTGGGCGGTGGAGGTGTGTGGTGTGGGTGTGTGGTGTATGTGTGGTGCGTGTGGAGTGTGTGTGTGTCTGTGTGTGTGTCTGTGTTTCCGGGCCCTCCTGACACTCTCCCAGAAACATCCTCTCTGCGCCGGAGAGCCAGCCCATGAAGGGGCACACTTAACTGCAGACTCCTTCTCCAGGCTTGTGCGTCCTCACCAATGCGACTGAGCCGGAAGGACCTTTGAATGGAGGCACTGACTGTGGAACTGGATCTCGAGTACGCACATCCATTAACCAAACACCACTTGCTATAAAAATGTGCAACTAGAGGACTTGAAGGTGTGTGGGGGTTGGGGGCCTGCAGCTCCGGGGTCTGTTCTTCCCAGCCTCTTCCCTGACCGATCGCTCTGGGGCTTATAGTAGTAACCACAGTATTTGCAGGGTCCTTTCCCACTCGGCATCGGCCAGAGAACCCCAAGACCCAGCAGATAGGACAGAACGGCTGCCTGGCCACTTCCAAAGACCTCGGGAGTTCAAATTCCCTGAGGTTGGTGTCCCTGAGGTTTGACCCGGGAAGGCCAGGGCAGCGAATTTGGCTGAAGCTCCCCAGCCCAGCCGGTGGCGCCATTCGCAGCGACGTCAGTCCAGGCCCAGAGCCAGCCGGGGCACCACCACGCGCTACAGGTCGCGGGAGGGCGGGGTGATTCTGGATTTCCCAGATTGATTTCCAAGAATGCACCCCCGGTTCTACACTCCAGTCACTCCTTCATTATCTCTGAAGTTTGGGCCTCCCCTACTTCTTTCCAAAGCCTCTGCGGAAGCCAAAGGCACCTCCCAGAGCAGGAAGGGATTCTACACCCAGCTCGCTTCCCCGCCGGGAACCTGGGGGTCACAAAGTCCCCGCGCGAAATCTGGCCACGATACAGGCGAGCTCCTAACCGGGCTGCCCTGCACCCAGGTTTGGGAGGCAGCATTTCTCTATGCAGACAAATTACCTCAAAAGCAGCCCGGGGGCGGGGGGGCGGGGGTGGTTCTATGACAGTTCTGGGAACAAACTTTGCCGTTCACATCGCTAACTGTGCACGTGCAAAATGAAACTGCAGTTTTGAGGACAATAGTAGGACCATTTAATTCTAAAAAGGGAACATAGCTTGCCACGGCCTTCTCTGCGCCCAGTTTCAGAGGCACTGCAGGTGAAATTGCGTCTGCCTGCGCAAGCTTAGGGAGGGGCGGGCGGGGGTGGGGAAGGCAGAGGTCATGCCTCCTTTACTTGAAGGTTCTCCTTCCTGGTGGGTTTGGATGCAGTCCAATCGCGGGGGAGTGATGTCAGCTTGAGCCGCGTGACACCCTTCTGTGCGCATCCCCCCCCCCACACACACACACACATACAATGGTGGGACCCAGGCACAAGTATTTCTCTGTCTATAGACTTCTCTGGTCTCTGAGAGATGACATCACTTGTAGCTTGACACAGGCCGTAAGAGGAAATTATGATCTATGTAAAATAATGTCCCTGACCTCGTGTGTGTGTGTGTGGGGGGGGGTATCTGCTCCTGCCACCCAGGCTCTCCTCTCCCGCATCTGGAGGACTGACCCGCCTGGCTGCCTGGCTGCCTGGCTGCCTGCCTGCCTGGTCTCAGGCAGCACTCGCAAGAGGCCGTCTGAAGTTTGAGCAAACACCGCGAAACCCTCAGTTCTGGAGAAAGGCTTCCCCATGTTTACCAGGAGGAAATCAAAAGGCCAGGTCCCTGACCACGCGCTTCGTGGCTGGATGTGCAATGATCCCGAACTGTTGAACGCGCGGGTTAAATCCGCTGCACAGCGCAGCCGGGCGCAGCGAGCGACCTTCATTAGGCCCCCGCAGTTATTTGTCAAAAGCTTTGGCGCCGCTGTTCTCCCCATTGGAAAATCAGCCGGGATGAGGGAATGAGATCGGATTTAGGGACCGGATGAGGATCTGGGCGCCGCACTGAAATGTGGTGCGAGGCCAGCAGCAGTGGTTTTGCCCCTGCGGTGCCCCTGCTGCTGGGGGAACGGACGAGAGCGTGTGAGAGGGTTCTCAATAAAGAACATATGGTTTGTGGGAAGGAAAGAAGACAAAGTAAAAAGAGGAAAGGGAAGAGAAGGGAGGGGAAGAAGAGATGGGAAAAGAAGGTTTGTTTTTGTTGTTAAAAGGCAGGGAGGGAGGAAGAGAATGAGTATCAGGACAGCGTGTTGCCTTACAGAAGTTCATTTGGTTTTGCAAAAATTATATTTTATGCAAATAAGGAAGACATGATGCCAAAGCCCAAATCTCCAGGGGGAAAAGTGACTCATAAAAAAATTAGAATAAGTGCTCTCTAATCTTCAAAGAATGTTCTGCCCAACTTGGTAAGCCTCCACGAGGGAAATTCGGTAACTGCTCTGCTAGCTTGTGCATGCGATGTGAGCCTACGGGGTGTGTGAGGGGGGTTAAGGATTGAGGGGTCTGGTGTGGGGGGAGCCAGGACCTTGGGGAAGAGAAGAATCAGAGTGGAGGCAGTAGCGAAGCTGGGGGACACGGATGGGAATGGCGGGGAAAGTGGGAGGACCTGTCGGGTTTCCTTCAAGTGTGGAGCAGAGAAAGGAAGGCAGAGGACCACTCCAAGAGCTTCTGTTTCAGAATGTTTGGGCCCATTCTTGGCCACAAAAAGCCCCACTGTGGGTTCCCCTCCCGAGGCCCTGGGAGTTCGGGGGACCGGAAAGTAGGGAAAGAGGAGTGAACGGAGGTGGGGAAAACTAACAGGCATTTTGCTTGCGTCAGGCAAGGTCTCTCTGGACTCCACGCTTTCTAGTGCGTGAACCAGCGCCCGGAGCCGCCGCCGCTTCTCCGCCTGAATCCCGTCAACCCTGCGGGAAATTTCTCTGTGGAGTGAATTTCAGAAGAAGGGACGGGAGATGGGTGATGGAAGGAGCAAGAAGAGAGAACTCTTGGAGAAGAATGTCCAAACCCAGAGTCTCCAGCTGAGCCTGGACGAATGCCACAGTGGGGTCCAGAGAGCCTAAGACAGCAGAGCCTTGAGTGAGCCCAGGACCAGTGGCCCCCAAGTTTCTAAAAGCGCGCCAGAGGCAGAGACTGAACAGCCAAACCTGCCACGTACATGCAACAGGTGTGGGGACGTGAAGGAGGCAGTGTCTTTGTGAGTTCAGCCTCGGGGTTTGGCCAGAGCCAGGAAGAGCTTAGGTGCCGGACAGGAGAAGGATATTGGGGAGTGTTGCGCGATCCCAGACTCGGGTCTACCCCAACTAGTCCGGTCGGTCCCTGGGAGCCCACAGCGCACGGACAGGAGGAGGGACCCCTCTGCCCTGGGACACGTCCTCTATTGGTCTCCACCCTTTTCAAAGGGGATGAGGGGTGGAGTGGGGTGGCGTGGGGGTGGGAAGGAGAGGAGGAAAAGAGAAGGGGGAGAGAGAACGCTCAACAACAAAACCCACAGGACACTTCAGCCTTTCCAGCCTCTAGAACTGCGTTAAGTTCCTTCTAGGACCTTAAACTTTCCATCTCTCTTGCCCCCGGAAAACGTCAATTCCCTCTTTTAAACAAAGTTTCTCTTTCTGGAGATTAAACTTTAAACTAGCCTTGGATTTGGAGATGAGGAGTGGGAGAATAATTTTGATTTAGAAGTTTGCAGATGGGAGAACTCTGAGGGGGAAGTCTGCAAAGATTTACACTGACCATCTCCCAAGCCCAAAGCGATGGGAAAAAACCCAGCCCGCTGAGGTGGCAAAAGCTGGAGGGAGCACCCTGCAGAAATGCAGACCCAGCACTAACTGGCTGCCTTGTGCACTCTCAGAAAGCTGTCCCTGGTCCCTTCGGTGGCCTCAAATGCAGGTCACCCTGTTGGCTGTGCTTCTATTTCCCCGTAAAACTCCTTGAGACCCCCAAAGCCCAGCCCAGCTAGGGGCCAAGAGTTAAGACAAGTAGCCCCAAGAGAAATAAGGTTCAGAGAGCCTGTTTTTTTTTTTCCTTCTCATTTCTAAATGAAATCGAATACTATCTGGCTGCAAAAATATATATCACCGGCCCAGAGTCTGAAAGATTAACATTTGGGTATGTAGGAAATGTAATCTGCATGGCTAATTGATTCCCAGCGTATCAGTTTAAAGGATAAAGATCGATATCTACATGATGGATACTGTATTAATAGAGGCATAAATAAAGGCCGAAAAGTCGTTACCAAAACCTTTGAAGCCGCTTCCCGGCTCCAGGGCCCTCCACGCAGCCACTCGGCCTCCCCCTGCTTCCCGCCCCCAGCCCCTGCTGGGTGGTAGGCACTTGCTTCCCCCACGAGGAGGGAGGAGGGAGGAGGGTCGTCAGCTAAAGCGAGAGTGTGTTCTGCAGGGATGCTCAACAGGGTGGGGGCACTTTTTTCCCTGGGCTGCAGCAGGTGAACAATAAGGCCGGCGGCAGAAAGGGTGGTATTTTGGAAACATATTCAGTCACACACATTCGCACACGTTCAGACCTATCGACCTCCATACACACACATACAGAGAGCCACACAGACGCACAATTATCCATCCACAGATATATTCACACTCGGAGTGCAGGTCCGTCCAGCACCGACGAGAGCCCTGGCCGAGCCCGGCAGGGAGACACAGCGGGCAGCCTGCAGGGGAGAGGTGAGAGACGGAGGGAGATGAGTCCTGCAGGTCCCTCAGCGTCCTTTGAGGGAAGAGAGGTCCGACGTTGCAGGAGATAGGGTGGGGGATGAGTCTCAGGGAGTAGGTCTCGGAGACACAGAGGCGAGCAGGACCCGATGGGGGACACTTCCAACTGGAACAAGGACACCGCAGCCCAGTGGTGGCCAGTTAGTCCTGGGTCCCAGCGGCCTCCTCCACCGCGAAGCCCGCACGGGAGACAGCATTTTCCAAACACAAATGAGTCACCCCTTGAGCCCTTCTCTCCATTAATTAAGAGTGGCGTTTCGACAAAACGGGTGTCATCTTTATTAATTAGCAGCCCTGAGTGGGCCGTTCGCATTAGTCGCACCCAAAGCGGAAGTCCTGGAGCCTAATCCCTGCCCCGAACGCCTGTGGAGAGGAGTTGGGAAGCCTCCAGTTCTCCCGGATGTCCACCTTTCTGGGATCAGGTCACCTTCGCCAAGGGAGGAGTCGCACGCAGCTCTCTGGGCCCCGCCAGGAGGCAGTGCCGCAGCCCAAAACCTGCTTCGCGCAGACCTGAAGGTTCCCAGAACCGCGACCCTCCAGGAAAGGTGCCCCACTGAGTCACTCGTTCCTTGTATGCACACAGAAACTCACTCACAGACTCACGTACACGCCCCGCGGTCCTTTTCCTCTGCCCTCCCTCCCCTGATCCCCGCCGCCCCCGCCCCGCCACGCCTGCTTGCAACCCCCAGCCTTCTCCTTCCTCCGAAGCTCCGAGGGGGAGCCGGACAAAAATCGATTCTTCGGAGCCCAAATCTCTTCTGAGCAGTCAAACGGGGAGAGGGACTCAGTTTTCCCCTGGGCCCAGGCGACAGGGTTGGGAAACCTTAAGAGCAGATCAGGCGGCCCGACTCCGCGCAGGGAGGAAGAAGACACGCTCACTGTGCGGGGGTGGAAGTGGGAGGTAGGGGAGCTCCAGTTCTTGGGAGAGAAACCCAGGAAATCTCAAAGCCCCAGGTCGCTGTGGAAAGCTTGCTAGAGACGGGAGTCTCCAGATTCAGGTTCCTTCAGGGCAGCCCTCCAGAGGGCGGATGTCTTGTGCAGCCCCTCCTCCCTACGTGGCTAGGTTGGCCTCTAGGCCCGGGCGCCTCTCAGCCCCACCCCTCCAACTCCATCCTAGCAGGTTCTGTCTTCTCTGGGCCTTCAACCTGGATCTTCGCGGATGAGACTCTCCGCTCGAGCCCCCCTGAAAGGTTCTGCCCAACAAAAGGAGGGGAAAGGGAAGAGGAGAGACTCAGGGCACAAACTTTACCCGGCAATGATTTCCAACCTGTTCTCGGGCTCTCTGCGCTGGAGCAAAACTCCGAACCCGAGGGACACTAGTCCGAGCGGCTCCTCTTGGCTTTGCAGCCCAATTATCAACGCTGTATGAAGCCCGGCATTGGAGGTCCGCCTCCTTGCATTCTTGGGCGCCCGCGGCTTGAGGACCTTTCTGAGGGGCCCCCTCACCCCGACGCGGCCCCTGGCTGAAAGTCCCACCGCTCAATTTTAGTTCTCTTTTTAGCGCGGTGCCTGGAGCTGCGGACCCCTGGCGCACAGCCCCGGAGATTCGATGACCTGTAGAGAATCCGGACCTGTTGCGCTGCTTTGGGCCACGCTGGCTTTAGCGGCGCCACGAGCATCGCCCCCTTTTCTACTGCTCCCGTCGGTGCCCGCTCTGGGCACACCTCAAGTCAGCACTCTCCTATTCAATCGTTCATTACTACCTCCGAAAATTCTCATTAAATACGCAGAATCCTTGCTCACTGGTCACTTCCAGGGCCTGAAACACCTGCGAACCTGTCCCGGGGGCAGTTTTGATTATGTTATTGTACTCTCCCCCCCTCCATTGAATGGTCTGCTGGATGTGTCTTCAGACTGTGTCCTAGAGCAAATCATGTGGCCTTTTGTTCATTCCACACAGACTTATTGAGAGTGCACTATGTGCTGTTGCAAGTGCTGCGGTTACACCAGCGATCGAAACACACCCAAGTTTTCCTCCCGGCAGAGCTGATGTCCCAGAAAATAACCTAACAGACTATAAATGCAACCAGCATTGGTTGTGGGATGAGGCTGAGCTCTGAAAACGCTAGAAGTACTAATACTTGGTGGGAGGAAAAACGGGAAGAGGGCAGGTATGGAATGCTGGGTCGGGGTGCGGGCATTGCTATTTCAGCCGGGGAAGTCTGGACAGAGTCACCCAGGTAGCTTACAGAAGAGAAGAGAGGACAGGCAGGACCATTTGGTGAAGGAAAGAGAAGAGTGAGGAGAGAGAGTGAAGGAACTGTATCATTCAAGAACACTTTAGTGAGCAATTACTGTGAGCTTTGAATTCTGGAGTCTGGCAAACTGGGGCTGGGGCTGGGCAGCAAAACTTGCAGATGAGCTATGTCTGGAAAGAAGCAGCTCTCAAGGCTTGAAATCCCCTGGACCTTTTCTACTGTCCTCTTTCCGAAGACTTCCCTGGGGGCTATGGAAGGGGTAATGTGGGACTGAACCTTCCCACTGACAGGCAGAGGCTTCCTGGAAGCCACCCCTCTCTCCATCTCTGGGAGTAAGGCAGATGTCAGTGTTGGAAGTCAGGGCATTGGCACTTCCCTTTCTCCTCCTCCCTGTGGTTGTAGCTAAAAAATCCAGTGAGGGATTGGGCACCTTCATCTTGATCCTCCTTGTCTGCAAATTGCATTTTTATTTGAAATAAAATGAAGGCCCAGACTCCTGGTGACTAGCTGCCCCCTCCACCCCCTCACCCCCCACCTGGACCTATCACTCTCATTCCCCAGAGGAGCTGGGTGAGCTAAGAACACCCTGGTCCACACTGTGGGGGCAGGGGCTCCTGTCTACCCTGAGTGATTCCCGGCAGCTGATGCTACCTCCAGGTGGAAGGGGAGAGGAAGGACTTTTCCAAAGAAGCCCAAGATTCTAGAGAAGCAGTCATCATTCCTCAGCTGGTGGTTTCATGAGATAAATGGAAAAGAAGCCAGCAGGGTTAATCAGAAGAGAACAGTATACAAAAGGGGGACCCAACGCCCCCAAATTCAGTTATAAAAGATTGTGTATTTATTCTTACATGTTAAAACCTAAGTCACCTTCAAGGTACTCTCTGTTTGATGCAATACACCTATCAAGACATTTTTTTTAACTACTCAAAAGAGTTTTTGAGCTCATCAATTTTTATGCCTTTTAGTGCATCTATTGTTTTTTTTGTTTCACCTCTTCCACATTGGCAAAATGTTTCCCTTTGAGGAGCTTTTTCATGGGGAAACAAAAAGAAGTCATTTGGGGAAGGATCTGGTGAATAGGAAGGGTGGGTACAGGGGTCTTGCTATTTTTGGCCAAAAACTGCTGAACATTCAGCGTGCTGTGGGTGAATACATTTGTAACTCACCCATCCTGAAATGGGCAAACACGATGAAAGAGTCTTCAAAAAAAAAAAAGCACTAAAACTGAATGCAGCCTCTCACAACAACGCCAGCTGGTACTCTTATACAGATGGGTTCCTAGGACACTCACCTAGCAGAGGAAGCCTGTATTACAAAGGGCCCACTCTCCAGAACATAATTCTCATTTTTGGGGGTGTCCCCTTGTATATAGCCCTGCATTGGGGGCTTGAAAAAAGCTTTCTTAGAACAGTAAGGAGGAATACTGCTCAGCCAAAGGGAGTTGTTCTTACTTGCCACAAAAATAACTGACAAAGCAATTTGTACAAGACTTGGGAGCTACTTAGCAGAGGAGTAAAACAGAAACTGTGTAGCTGCAGCAGAGGTGAAAAGACTCATGCAGAAAGGGAATCCCCATGGCATCTCCAGACCTAAGTTCTCTCTCTCCAAAGCTGATTGAGGAGGTTCTCAGAAAGCCTGTCACAAAGAGTGAAGAGTCACCACTGTAATAGAAAAGATAAACTCTGGTTCCTCAGAACAAGGTCATTTTTCCAGTGGGGGACAGGGGCTTGAATTCTGCTCCTCTGGTTGGTGTGAAAGCCATGATTTCAGAAGAGCGAACAGTGCAGTTTCACTGAGGGAGGGTGACCCAAGAGGACAGAAGCTGGACCCTGGGGCATTCAGGAAAAAAGTGGAAGGTCACCCTGGGAGACAGAAATCAAAGCCTTCTGAGCTCACAAAGAAGGAAGTATTAGTAGAATGGAAGGTTTTAGAGACAGAAAGAAAAGAAAAGCTCCTGGGAAGAGAGAGCACTGCTCCAAAACTGTAAAGAAAAGAGAAAAAGAAAAAAAAGGAAGGAAGACGAGGAGGAGGAAAGAGAATGGCTAGTTACTGGAGAAACATCATGATTAAGATATTTCAGATGAAATGAATCCTAATGGATGTTAGTCAAGGTGGGTTCGTGTTAGGCAATGATGAATGACTGTTTCTGATTTGAAGGGTACGTTTGTACTGAGAGAAGTGATCTGTGTCCCCGTTTCACTGTTCCAGAATACATGGCCATGGAGGAGATACTTGGGGGATAGCAGGATCCAGGGGTTTGAGAAGAATAGAAGGACATTAGGAAGGAAAATACAATAGTATGTGCCAGATGTGTGACATTACTTGCATCAATTTAAGAATGTTTCTATTTGATTTGCTCCCAAGGTTTTCAAGTTCATTGATGTTAAAATACAGTAAAATAGAGGTTGGATTTATATATTGCCAAAGTGCAGGTTGGTGGGAGAAAAGATGGATATAAATGAACTCAATACTTGAATCAAATGCTTCTAAAGTACCAGTTATGGAAATGCCAGGGTAACGGGGGAGTCAGGAAAGGGATGTCATTCCTCCACATACCACCTTGGACTCCCTCCCAGGAACCAGACCACACTGTCTAGCCTCCTGTGAGGACATGTCCAGAGTCCTGGGGTTGATAGCCTGAGAGCTCAGAGGCCTGTGCTCCTAGGACCAGCTGCTTGGGTCCCCCCATCTTGAATAAACTATCTTGGCAGAACTGGGGAAATTGGTTATGTGGTGACAACAGTAATTAATGACATTGTCATATTACCATTATGTAATTATATAATAGCAATATAATATAATTACATTATATTTAGAGTCTGTACTTTATGGTTACTATATTACTACAATATTATATTACTATTATATAATGTGTTATAGAATATGATATACTATATAATATTATAGTACTTGTACATACTGTATTTACTGAGCATTTTGTAGATGCTGGCATTGTTCTCAGCACTTTGCAAAGATTAATTTACTTACTTCTCAAAACAGCCAGATTACAACTAGTTAACAAGAGGATAAGGGGGGCACAGGGAGGTTAATTAACTTGCCTTCCTCACACAGCTTAGGAAGTAGCAGAGCAAGGATTTAAACCCAGGACCACCATTATGTCGCCAGTCCCGTTGGGTTAGAAAGCCCTACTTTCTACCATCCCATTAGACCCAGAAGGGATGGAATCTGGGACCTGCTTAAATACTTCACCTCTAGCTGTTGGTCTTGTTCTGGTTGTAAATAAATTCCAACAAAAGTTACCTTTGATGCTTCTGGAATTTGTCTTATCTCTATCGAAAAGAATTTGAAAATTTATTTCACCTTTTAAAACACATCCAATGATATGATCTCGCTTTTAATTTTTTTTCTTTATTTTAAACAACCCTTTTCCTGACCCCCCGGGGGAATTTATTAGCTTATATTTCTATACCAAGAAGACTCTGAGAAGTTAGTACCCGGCATCTGCCTCTAATTCAGGCGGATACGTGGTAGGAGGCTGACGAATATTTACAGAAAGAATCAGAGTCTTCCTGGCTTCCTGCAGATCACAGTTACGCTGTGTAGAAGTGTTCTATCGGGGCTTCCAGAGGTCCTCCTAGCCGGTTGACAAACCTCGACCACCTCGACCGCCCCGCGGTGGTAGAAGGTCATGCCTGGGGTAGGATGCTGGCGCGGCCCTGCTGGGAGCCTGCCAGGATTTTACTGACGGAAATCCCAAGAGTCCTAAGGAGTTTCTAAGCCCCGTCCCTAGGTGTTCACGTCGCACTGACCCGCCCTCCGGCAGTGGCAAGGTTTGTCTTAACAGCTTCGGCATCTTTGAAAGCAGTGGGGGGAAACCGGCTCACTGGGCTGGGTGTGATTATCGGGGCGCTCGGGGCTGGGATTTGCGGAGAACCCAGCGAGGGGCGACCGCACCTGGGAAATACAGCGCCGAACCCCTGGTCTTCACGGCCCGCGCACAGTGCGCGGGAAGCCTCTCCAATCCGAGTCTCTTTGCTTCTCAACCTACGTATTCGGAGCTTCTCTATTATTCAGAAGGGGTGCGGACGCGGAGCTTTGGGACGGGTGCTGGGCGGGGCCCCTGGGCACCAGGGAAGTGACTACCCTATAGGATCATCAATATCACACCCTTTAGACCCTGAAATGAGGCGGGGGGGGGGGGGGCGTCACAAAATCCGGAAAGCTGGGGCTGAAGATCAGGTTCCATACAAACACAAAACAAGCTACACGGAGATGTTTGAGTAACTTTTTTTAACGCGTGCCAACCGGTCCCCCCACCCCTCCCGCGCTACCAGCGGGCTTGTGCCAGCGTCCTTATACCTTTGATTTCTCCCGGCCCGCGCCTGCCCTCGCGGGTCACGGGGGCTGCGACAGGGACAGGCTCCAGGCGTTGGCACAGCCGAGTGGACACCAGCCTGTTACCTCGGGACGCCTCGGGTCCTGTGGGACACAGGCTAACCCCAGGATGCGGGATTCCACTCCGCAGACGCCGGAGCAGCCCCTGGGAATCTTTAGCGGGGGCTGCCTCCGGGGGTCCTCGCGGAGAGAGGGGGTCAGCGGTCAGCGCCCGGCGACTCCACTTTTCCACCGGCCTGGAGCCACGGTGGGCGTCCGTGTCCAAGCGGAGAGAAATGGAGATGGTTCTCCCCTCCTCCACCGACCATGGGCGGCTGGGTCTGGCGCGAACCCACCTGTATAGAGAGGCGGGAGTTAATTTGCGCGCTGAACCGCTAGGCCGAAGGGTCTTTGAAAAGAATTTAATAACTCTCCTAGAGGATATTTTAAGACGTGGCTCTCTGAGCGCTGGATCTGCTCACTGGCCCACACCTGTTGGCGACCGGCGGATTCCGCGTCAGCTGTCATTGGCGATGACACGCACAGCTGTCGCTGGCGAGGGTTTGTTAACTTAACTTTGAGACTTTCCTGGTTATCCACTTAATCCGCCCTCAAATCCCCACCTTGTCACTGGATTTTGATGACTCATGGGACTTGGAAAACACTGCCTATTTTTCAGAGGCGAGGGGAGCCCTCACCCCAAGCCTGTAAAACGGAGAGGCACAGCGGCACCCTGCCCACTTCAGAAAGAAAGCAGCACCCTAAATAGGGAGGCAAATATTTACTTAACATTCCTGGGAATACGAAGTCCGCAGGAGAGGGGTGGGGGTGGGGAGAGAGACAGAGACAATATGTCAGAGACCAGAACAGTGATGAAATAGTTATCCATGTTATGGCCACTTCCCAAATCCAAGCATTGGCCCAGGGTCTCCCAGTTCCTAAGAAACCTGGCGGTGTTCAGGTCATTAAAGTGAGATTAGAGCGAGGGTCGCACTTTCAATAAATAAGCTCAGAAATATAATGGCTTTCAAATCTTGCTGCACAGCAGACTCACAGAGGGCGCATTTCAAAAACACCGAAGCTCCTTCCCTCTGACTCCCAACCCAAACCAATTAAATCCACGTGTCTGGGGGCTTCCGCATTTTAAAACGATCTTAATTATTTATTCTTAGAGATGAGGAAAGGGAGGGAGAAAGAGAGGGAGAGAAACTTTGACGTCGGAGAGAAACTTTAATCGGTTGCCTAGATGGGTTGCCTCGCGCACCCGTGCGCGCGTGCCCCTGACTGGGACCAGCAGCAACCCAGGCGTGTGCCCTGACCGGAATAGGAGCAGTGATCATTCGCTCTGAGGGGACGCCCAACCAACTGAGCCACACCTGTCAGGGCCGCATTTTTTTATTTTATTTTATTTTTATTTTAAACAAGCTCTCCAGATTATTCTAACCTGCGGCGAGCGTTGAGAACCTCCGTTAAGACTCACATCAGGAAATGCTTGCTGTGTCTGACCTTAGTAAGAAGTGGGCTCTGGGGACAAATCATCTGCCTTGCAGAGCTGAGTCCCTACTTTTCTTCTCAATTAGAATTAATCCTTCCCCAGAACTAAAGTCAGGTGCAATTGCTCCCCACCTGTCAAGTTTGACTACAAAATATTTTAAAATGCAAACACAATAGAATATACTCGTAAATAATATAAATATATCATTTCTATATGATTGACAGGACTCATTGCCTTGGTGGTAGGAGAGAGCTGAGCCACCATACATCACCATAGTTCTTGAAATATGCGCTGTTGAAATAAAAGTGTTCAGTTCTGGTATTGCTTAGACACTTTCTCTTCTGCTTTTCGATGTGGTTTTACAACAGTAGGAGCTAGAAGAACTTTTTTGCATATTTTCTCCACCCCCATTTTTCCCACTTCAGCACTCCCCCACTTCCATCCCATGGAAATGTGGTATTTCTGAACCAAAGACAACCCAACTTTACCAGCAAAGGTGATTTTTTTTTTTCCCTAAAGGAAGTGGGCACATTCTTCCTGAGCTCCTAGGAATATTCTTGCAAGTAGGACATTGAATTATTTTTACTTCCCCAAAATGTATCTTATCATCAGGAATGATTGTAGATTTATCACAGAAACAAACTTGCTTCTCTTTGGCATATTTTAGTTTTGCAGAAGAGGACAAGAGCCTTAAGATTTTGATGGATAGAAACAATGCTGATGGTGTATATCACAAAGCTTTTAAATATGGGGATCAAGCAAAAGATAGATATAAATCTCTCACATTTTCTCCAGTCACATAATTTTGAACTGAGATCTGGCTGCAGTAATTTCTAATATTCTTTTCAGAAATAGTTACTGTAGTAAATATTGGATAGTCATCAAATCTACACTCTAACATATACAATAAAAAAACATATTATTTTGAAGGAAAAAATGTAAATGCACACTTAGCTGGCATGCAGTTCATTGCCCAGGACATAAATTTAATAATCTTTGTGTCATAGAAGAAATTTAAAATACAAATATTAGCTAATGGGAAACAAGTGATTAAATAAAGAGGATATGATTTGGATTATAGAATAAGGGGGGATTACTTAGTTATTGAGATTGTAAATTTAGCAAATCTAGGAAGAGTAATTTATTTACAATGGCAAAGGTTGAAGAATTAACAATATGGAAAATAAGAAATAATGTGAAATTTAACAGATCCTGTTCTCAGTGTTGTGGGAAATTTCACTGCAATGTAAGCTTGCTCTAACTATGCAGGCACTGCTAGTTTTGGAGAGGATGGTGCAAACATGTTCATATAGGCAGGAAGCCAAAAGAAGTCATATCTTGAAATCTCACAATGCAGAAAATGATGGGAAATGGAAGCCACATGTTTTAAGTCTCTCCAGTGGCTCCTGTCACTAATATAATGCACTAAGAGGTTCACCATGATAGCATGGGCTTCTCAAAACTCAAAGTGCTTTTCACCTTTTACAAATCCTCACAAAGTAGGGGGAAGCAACTAAGTCACCCAGGGTGTCAGGATTTACTGAGTGGCAGTGTGAGTAAGGGGACCCAAGTTGCTTAACAGTCAATGGAGAGTTTCCCATTCAGCCAACTCAACAGAATATTTATGTGCCACTTAATATGTGCTGAGAACTGGCGAAGGCTTTGTGAACAGAGTGGGTGAACAGACAAGTTTGCTTCCTTGTTTTTACATTTTGGTTTCAGGAATTTAAGATAAAGAGTATAACAAATAAGACCACTCTGGACAGTAATAAGTGTTGGGAAGAAAATAAAACTTCAACAGTTTTTGGGATGGAGTGGTCAAGGCAAACTTCTCTGGGGAGGTGATGGTAGACCCTGGGAAGTCTGAATGAGAACAAAAAGCCATAGATCCACATAAAGCTCTAGTGTCCAAAGCCTTAGGGTCACCCATATTCTGTCTTGTATGTAGAAATCCTAACACCAACGTAAGCAGGACTGATACTTTCTGTTCCCATTTTATAGACGAGCAGCTTGAGGCTTCAAGAGGCTAACCTACATGCCACGGTCTTTCCAAGAAAGGAGAGAACCAGTATTCAGACTCCTATCTCCTGGATGCAGTTACTAGTCTTTAAATCCCAAACCCAATGTTCTTTCTGGGTCTGGACACTGTTCACCAAATCATATGGCTTTCGGAGACCAAGTATTTAATTCATCACCTGCAAGATGAGTTTTTTCACTTGAAACATAGACTCCATTGAAGCATGATGATAACTAACCTGCACCCACCAGAACCTAGGTGGAACCTGTGTCATGGGGACCGTGACTTCTTGAGCAGGTGGGCAGGCTGAGCAGGTCTGGCTTTTTGCAGTGACTTTACTGGTGGTTCACACTCATGAGCTGCAGATGTGGCCAAGATTTAAATAAGTGCTTCCAGAAGATGAGAATTTCCATAGGAAGGGAAAAAAGTACCTTACTGCCACCAGGAGTCCTTCAGACAACTCACTGATCATTTAAACAATTACTTCCTAAACTCCTGTTTTGCCTAAGGTATTGATGTGCCAGAACTTTCCACATAACGTAGGCAGAAATAATTAAATCACACCTGCAGAATAGGGGGACACCAGAATATCAGAAAACCACTAGAAATCAGGCAAGTCAGATAATGTTTTCCATCACCGCATCCTGCCATTTGATGCTTGAAAAGTCAGGAATGAACAATAAAACAAAGTCAGCCAAGAAAAATAATTTCTGCATGTTTAGGTGCTGGGCTATTAATTCTAGCTCTTTGATTTTAAAGTGTTCTAACTCAAATTTCTCATTACAAGAAATTTACATGTGCAACCCATGAAAGAAGGAAAATGTGGCTTGAATTGTGACTGAGACGATTTAAAGATGTCCTTCTCATTTACAAGGAATAATTCAGTTTATGTCTTTGGTGGACCTTCCTCTGTGAAACATAAATGACCTCTATAAGAACCAAGCTGGTCCCCAGGTAACTTTAGATAGACTTCCAGCCTGCCAAATTAAGGGAATGAAATAACAAATGTGTGCACACACAGGTATACATGGTTACAGCCACAAAGCCAAGTTCTGTTGCTAGTATATATATGCACACACACATACACATACCTGTGTAGATGCACCTGTACAGCTAAACAGTTGTGAATGCAAACAGAATCTCAGCACTGGAGGTAAACGAAGAATAAAAGCTAAAAATAAATATAGAAGTAATACAAGTTATTGTTGGAGGTACAAATTAAAACAATTTCCAAAGTATAATTCTTAAGTGTTAAGAACCTGAAAACATTTCACAGAAACTGAGAACAAAATCTGGCAATAGATTTTAGTGGATGTTATAGTAATGGATGAGTAAGCCACTTTTCCCTTCAGAAGGCAACAGATTTCACTGGGCCTTCAATTAAAGACTAGAAACAATTCCATAAAATGCCCATCCCAGCATTGTACATTCTCATGTGTGATATCAGCCTCATTCAGAATGTGAAATTAGGATTTGGATGGGGATGTGTACTTCAGGAAGAGAAAGACCACACAAGTAGCTTGGAGCAATTTCCCCATGAAATACATTTCATGAAAATAGTTTTTTTTTTCTATAAATGCTTCTTGTTTTTAATTAAGACAACACAGACATACAACACATCATATTGCAACTCGTAAATCAGAGTCATGCCACTTATCAATGGCCAGTAGATGACTGCTCTCTATGATAGATACAAATGTTCATTCAAGTGTAGATACTAGAATAGTGTCAGAATATCATGCAGACAGCTTGCATAAATACACGAGGAATAACAGCATACCTTCAGTAGCTTCTGTGAAGTTTAGGTATGAAAACCTTGTCTTATTCCAAATTTCAAAAGATGGAATAAAGAATGTTTTCATATAAAATACATTTGGAACAGGTGGTTTTTTTTCTCTTTAAAAAGGCATCAAGTCCACCTGTAACACACATTGCAATTCATTTTTTTGGTTACAAAATCAGACCTTCTTTATTTAATGTGACTGGATGTGAATATTTCAGTGATTTCCAATATCAAATAGCTAAATTCAAAATAATCTTTTTCTGTTAAGTGTTTCATATGTATGTATGTATATATATATATATATAAATATTTGTAATCAAAGGAAGAAAAACTTGTCAGTTTGGTCTTTGGGCACTATTTTATATTTTGTCAGATAGCTGAAAGTCATTAGTAGTTTTACAGTACAAAATTTTGAATTATTTACCAACAGGCCTTTATTTTCTGCTTATTTTGAAATGTATTTGGACTGGAGGTACGGAAGGAATGTTACTGTTTATCAAACATCTTTTCTGGAAATTTTAACGCACAAAATTTCCAGACTTATGTATTCTTAAATAAATTATTTTTTAAATGAAATAAAGAAAAAAAAGGCGAGAGAAGCCTGTAGTTAGTTTCTATTCTGCGTGAATAACTTTCAATATCTTCCAGGTGGGGGCAACAGTCAGTCAGTTTTGAGAGAAGAGGGAGAACAGGCTCTTGAAGCTCCCTGAGACCAGTTACACTGGAGGAAATGACTTCCTGGTGGTAATGCCGCGAATAAAACCACCACAGGTTTCCAGGAGCCCAGTTTCCAGGACTTTGGGGCCTCTGCGGGGCGATGAGTAGCAAGATCCAGAGCCTGGGGCACCCCGCCACCTCTGCTCTGCCGCGACAGCCCGCACACGGGCGAGCGCACGCGCGCTGCGCACCTGCCGGATCGCGTGTTGTTCCTGGAGGTTTGCACACACCCCCGGGCTCCCGCCCCTGCGGTGCCCGCGGGGCAGTGGATACCGCTCTTAGCGCTCCAGCTCACTCACTTTCCAGGACCGCCAGAACGCAGGAAAACTTTTCTCTCCCATTTACATCTCATTCATTCTTCTTCTGGACAATCCAAGTGCATTCACAACTGCCGCAGCCCCGTGCGCGCGTACCTGCACCCTTAAACTCCAAAATCACGGCAGGCAGAAAACCAGCGTTCCGGCGGAGCGGCGGGGGTCCCACTCCTCTTCTCATCTTCCTTAGCGAATCCTCGGACTCTGGGAGGGAGAGCCGAGTACTCTGGGGAGGATGAGGGTGGTGCACGAAGCGGAGGTTGGTCTTGCACAGTCGGGACTCCCCACCAGTATCCCCGCCTCCTCGATTTCCCTCCGTGGCCCAACGTGGAGGAGGCGGGGCGTGGAAAGCCAGAGAGACGGGAAACCAAGGCCCTGTTATGGCGGAGCGACAGGAGGGTGCGTGTCTAGGGGCCACAGAGAGAGGATGGAGAAGCTCGAGCGTACCGAGCTAGGGGCCCCCTCCTCTCGGGCCTCGCAGGGGCTGAAAGTGCATGCGTGCAGTCTGACTACGTGTTGCTCCTCCGCACTCCACCCGCGGCCCGTGTCCTCCGGCCGCCGCCTCTTCTGCCGCCCCCAACGGAGCCCGCGGCCGCACCGTCGGGTCGGTACTTGAGCCAGCAGATGAGCCAAGTGACAACAACCGAGAAGAGGGCCAGAATGCTGGCCACCGACAGGCAGATGGGCCCCACGGGCGAGGGCGACCCGGCAGCCGGGGCAGCGCCAGGGGGCGCGCCGCTGCCGGGGGATCCGCCACCACCACCGCCGCCACCGCCACCGCCACCGCCGCCGCCGCCGCCGCCGCCATAGTGGTTCACGAAGATAAGCCCGGTGAAGAGCAGCACCACCATGGAGAGGAAGGAGAAGACGACGCACACGCAGCCGGCGGTGAGCGCTGCGCGCTTGCAGTTGTGGCAGCTCTCGTAGGCGCCCGGGGCGCGCAGGGCGGCGGGGGCGCGCGGGCCTCGGGCGGCGTCCTCCCCGGGCGGCACCGGTGGCGCCGGGGCCAGCGCTGGCGGCGGCGAGGCTGCCACGGGCGCCGGGCGGCGAGAGGGCAGCGGCGGGAGGCGGTCCTGGGGCAGCGGGTCGTGCGCGGCTCGCAGGGCCAGCGGGAAGGCCTCGGAGAGCTTGGTGTTGTTGGGCAGGCCGTGGACGCGGCTGTCGGGCAGCGGCGTGCGGTGGCGGCACACGGGGCACGCGATGGCGCCGGGCGGGCCGGGCCACAGCGGCGGGCGCTCGGAGGCGGCGGCGGCGGCGGCGCGGAGCTGCAGCTGGCTCAGGCACTCCTGGCAGAAGGTGTGCAGGCAGGCCAGCAGCTTGGGGGCGCGCCGGTCTGCGTCGAAGTAGTTGTAGCAGATTTTGCACTCATAGTCCTCGAGCGGAGGGAGGCCGGGCACCGTCACCGCCGCGTCCCGGCCTCCCGCGTCCCCGGGGTCCCGGGCTCCCGCCGGGGCGCCCCCGGCTCCTGTCGAGCTCCCGGGACTGAAGGTGGGGCTTCGCTCGCCGCCGCCACCGCCACTGCTGCTGTCGCTCGCCGGCGCTGCCATGGCATGATCCGCGCCTCATCGGGGGCAAGGTGGGGCGCCGTCCTTCCCCTCCGCCGCCGGGTCGGCTCCGGGCCGGGAGGAGGCGCTTCCGCCTGCCCCCTCTGGCCGCTGTCGCCTGGCGGGGGCGGCACCGCTGCCTGGGCCCGGCCGGGGCGCAGCGGCCACCGCCCCCCGCCCCCCCCCCCCCCCCAGCCTTCACCGGATGCGGGCGCCTTGAGTCCTTCCAGCCCTGGGAGCCTCTCTGCCGTCCCCCTGGGGCCTCTCAAGGCAGCTCCGCTGGCAGCTTTGGATATTGGTCTTCGTTGGAATTGGGAGTTGAGGGTGGCTGGCGGGGAGGGGGGGCGGTGCGGAAAGGGGGTTTGCGGTGCGTCTACTTAAAGCGGTGGCGCGCGTGCAGCACCCCCTCCCCTCGAAGCCACACTCGGGGCAGTGGGGGGAAACCCAGCCTTGCTGTTCCCTTCTGCCTCTCCCGCGCCCCCTCCCCCTTTACCCATGTTGTTCCCCGGTGTATCCTCCATGATCTGGATCTGTGTCCCGGGCCAGGCCTCCTCTCCACGCCCACCCCCCCACTCCTCACTCCTTCCCCCACCCCAAGGCCACAGCTCACCGGTGATGTAATGCGGCACCCGCGCTGGGAGAGGATGCATCGGCGGCGGCAGCGGTTCCTGTCCCTGAAAATCGTGATCTCATTTCTCCGTCCGAGGGCGAAAACGAGTAACCACCAAGTTATTTACACTTCCCGCCCAGGCACTCCTGCAGCTTTCTTCTCGGAGTGGAAACGGAGGGCTGGCATCTGCCTTTTCACCATTGGGAGGAAATTTTGGAGCTGAACGTTACCTTTTTTCCTCCAGAAATACTGCTTCCTGAGACTGAAGGAGGCACGAAGACCCAGACTCGGCCTGGCCTTATGATGTCCTGACGCTGACCGCGGGAGGATGGAGGTAGCTATTCGTTGGTGCCCAGGCGGCTACAGAGGCCGACAGGGGGAAACATTACGGTCAAACAGTCTCACAGAATTTCAAAGTCCACCCGAAACCTAGCCCCTGGCACGCACCCACCCACCCACACTTCTTTACTTCATTTTTTTACACGCAATTACTTTAGTAACATGGACAGATCTTCCTGGTTTTATTAAGACTAACAGAAGCTCATCCAAGCAGGTTAGCAAACAGCAGTACTTCTTCAGGGAACACTCAGTAGAGCCCGGAAGTGGTGGGTTTGGGGAACCTCTGATGGGTGCTATTCCGATATTCCTAACCAGAAAGTTCTGCTCCTGTTTCTCCAACAAGAAAGGGGAAGAGGATGGAGCCCTGGTGTCTCACGAGATGGGAATGTTCTCCCTTTCTCTGGATCCTCTGCAGAAGACAGGAGGATGTCCCAGGGAATATTTGTGGAAAGGAAGACTGAATGGGAAACAAGCGGAAGGAAAAGAAAGAAACCAAGAAACCACCAATGTACAGGCAAGAGGAGGAATTGTCATAAATATTACATTTCTATGATAGTTAAAAATAAGTTCTTTTTTTATTCTCTGTGAGTAGCAGGTGTGATAGGTGCCTTAAGTTTGAGGGACTTTAGATGAAGCACATTAGCAACCATTAGCTTTTCATGTCCTAGTTTCAAATTTTATAACTTAAGGAAATACTTTTTTCTTAAAGTATACAATTTTGTGATGGGTGCTGTTCCAAGCAGAAGGTAGGGGGGTGGAAAATCGGAAGAAGGCCCTAGTGTGGCCTTGAACTATTACACAACCCTACCTATAGTGGAGGAAGTTGGGTGCCTGTCCTTCTCCTTCCTTTCTTGATTGCAAAGAGCCCAGAACGGTACATGTTATGCATTGTTTTAATCTGGGTTCTTCTACTGTAAGTTTTGATTAGCTCTGTGCTGAGCAGAGACCTCACTGATGGAAATTTTTAAAACAGGGCCTGGGGAGAGGAGAAGCTCAGAAATAGGAGAGGCTAGAGCACATTTAAGTTTTTGTCCTTCCCACCCACCCATTTCCTAAGGCCTGTATAACCTTGGTGCTGAAGGAGACTGAGAAAGAGTTCTGAAGGTCGACACATCTGCATACGGTGTGCATTTGGGCAAACGTTTAAGATTTTCAAGTTTTGCTCTATTATGCATTCTCGCCACTGAATGGAAGAATTGAACATGGGGTTACTCCAGAGCCTCTCAACCTCAGCACTACTGACATTCTGAGCAGGCAGAATAATACTTTGTTTTAGGAGCTGTTCTCTGCCTTGTCAGATGTTTAGCAACATCCTTCGTCTCTACCCACTTGATGTTCGCAGCAATCCTCCCCACTGGTGACAACCAAAAGTGTCTTCTGGGGACAAAAATTGCCCTGGTTGAGGATCACAGGTCTAAAGTCACAGACTTGCTTAAAGTGAAACCAAAAGCAGAAACACCTCCCAACTCTTAGCTAGTGCAAGCAGAGATGGAACTACCAAATTTACTAGCTACCAGCATCATTTCTGTAGCTCACAGTGGTACCTTAGATCGGGGGGGGGGGGGGGGGGGGGGTTGCCCAACTCCAGGCCTCTGAAGACAGATTGGTGGCCTGTTAGGAATGGGGCCTCGAAGGATGCTGGCCTGAGCTCCGCCTCCTCACTCCCCACCCACCCACTGCTCCTGTTCCACCCTCTCCCCCCTTCTGTCAAAAAACTGGTCCCTTGTGCCATAAAGGTTGGGGACCGCCGCCTTAGATGCCAGGGCACAATCTTTGAGAGGTCCAGGTGCAGTTATTGTCAATAATATGTTCTGTTGATGGGGTCCTAGAGAATGCTAGAATTTGGTCAACAAGGCTGGTGTTTACTCTCTGTTTACACCCTAGGACCAGTCATGCATCTTTGGACTCATAAAGGTGTCATGCGGGGTTCCCATCAGTGCAACAAAGAGCTGAGTTTGCATGACACAGGCATCTGCCCTGATGGACCGGAAGGCCCAGTGCTCAGTGTCCCCTGCAGCAGGAAGTCATGAAGTGTGGTCACTTGTGTAGGAATCAGATTTTCACTACGGCAGAAGATGTGTTAAAAGAGATCTGAAGTCAGAAACAAGGAACTCAGTATTCAGAGAATTGGTTTTGCAAGAGTCCAGCTCATGACTTAAATATATTAGACAGTCAGTATTTGCTGAATTTGTTTTCTTTTTCAGAACCCAAGTAAATGGGAGACAGCAATGGGCTTGCGTCATCTCCTGTGTACATCCTCTCTATTTACCATCTAAAGAGAGAATATTTTAGTTTTAATATTGACTGTCCTGAGTTCACACAGTAGGTCTGCTTGTCAGCCTCTGCAGGGCATTAGATGTGCTGCTTAACTCCTGTGTGCCTCAGTTTACCAAACTGTAAAATGGGGCCAAGTAGTTACCATGTAAGTCTGTTATGAGGACTGAACAAATTGTACACATAACACATACAGAGAGTCCCGACCCCTGTTAACACTCATTACTATTTATGTCAGGGGTTTCTATTCCTGATCTTAATAATACTCACAAACACCTTGTGAGGGAGGCCCAGAGGGTTTGTGTAACCAGCCCAAGGCGGCACAGCCAGCAGTAACAGAGTGGTCCAGCTCTTCCATTATTTCAAAGATGGAGATACAGGGAGCCTGTCAGTCAGGAAAACCAGGAGGAGGCCTGAACTATGATTCTAATCACGTATTACTGATCTGTCAGCTGCAATAAAGCTCAGTATAAAATATGAGAATAAAGTGAAATCTCATTGGTAATATTGGAAGAAGAGATGTATAGGCAGATAATGCCACTCAGAAGCAAGTAGCAAACAAGTCCATCAAACAGCTGACATTTTAAAATCAGAACTAGCCTGATTCAATGTGACATTTATTGAGGTCCTGTTCCAGAAGGCATTACTGCTGGGAGATAAGCTATCTGGCCTCCAGAAATCCTGAGTTTAAGAGAGGATGTTAAACATGTGTACAGAACTTGGGGGCAAGTTTGTGGTCTAGGGACAAGGTCTGAGGGGAAGAGAGAGAAGAGAGAAGTCGTTTCTGCTGCAGGAAGTTTCTGCAGACTCATGGTCAGTGAACTGAGGATCTAAGAAGATACAGCGAGAGAAAGACATGCAAGGCAGCAGCAGCAGGGAAAGCAGGTGTGTTGCAGGCAAGGCAGGTGACCTGCTTCAGAGAGAGCAGGCAGCGTCTAGGACGCTGCCCGGGGAAGGCTGGAGTGCCCTGCTAGCCAGGCTGGGCTTAATTCTGTAGAGGACTCGAATGTTCCATGGTGAGAGCGCCCGCAGTGGATGGAGCTTCAGAGCGCTGGGTTGGCTGGAGTTGGAATTGACTATCCCAGAGGGAGACACATCCATTAAGAGGTTACTTTAGGAGCTAGATCTCACTGCTCTATACTGCAGAGATAAAACTTTTAAAAGAATTAATGTGCTCCTTTTATGGCAATAAGTTCTCTCTCCTCGTGTATGGGCTAGTGATTCAGAACAAGCACTCTGCTTCCAGATGACCCGTGCCACTGACTCTCTGTCTAGTGCCGGACAAGGCCCCTAACATTTTTGTGCCTCGGTTTTCTCTGTCGTAAAATGGGAGAGTGCTATCTCCTTCATAAGGTGGCTGTGCAGTTAAAATGAGTCAACATATATTAAGCTTCACACAATGCCCGGTACATGGTGTCTTTAAAATGTTTGAAAAAATAATAAAACCTACTCCAACAAATTGCTTATTCCACAGAAATTAATTCTTGGTTGCTAGATAAAAAATAATTCAGAATGAAAACTACCTTGACCAGGTGATCAAAGTTAACATCAGTAGTGACAAGTCAAGTTGACGGCCCTTGATACGATGTGTTGAAAATGGCACTCTCTGCAATATTCCTCTCAGAAATCCCGTTAACCCAGTCTCATCATAGGAAACATATTCTACAAATCCTAGTAGAAGAACATTCTACAAAATATCCCTCAAAACTTTCAAGGTCACTGAAAACGGGGAAAGTCTGTGAAACTGTCACAGCCAAGAGGAGCCTAAGGAGGCAGGACAACTAAATGTGTTGTGATGTCCTGGATGGGGTCCTAGAATAGCAATGAAAGAGGACACTGGGTAAAAACTAAGGAAATCTAAAGAGCTGACTTTAGTGAATAATCATGTATCAATATCGGTTCATTAGTTTTAATAAATGTGGCATAGGAAAGTAAAATGTTCTTAACGGGAAACTCGGAGTGGATTACGTTGGAATTCTGCTATCTTTGCAATGTTTCTGTAAATCTAAAATGACTCTAAAATAAAAAGTTTATTTGAAAAATGTGGTCAATTTATGGGGAATTGCAATCAGAAGATCACTAAAATTCCTTGGGATTGAGATATATCTGCTCACTGTGCATTTGTATCACTTTGAGTAAGATCCATTAAGCAGGTTTGAAAAAGCTTTTAAGGAAACATTTGACTTAGCATAAGGGTGTCTAAGTACAATGTGCAGATAATAGTAATTTTAAAAAATGTACAGAACTAATGTAACTGCCTTAAAATAAATTCAGAAAAGAGAGCTTAAAAATTACCCTGTAACCCAACACTTTAGCATAGCTATTACCATCATTGATTTATTCTTATGGTCATATGTTTTTAGTTGTAATAATATTTCACTTTAATTTGAATTATTCATTTAAATTGTTATTTATGGTGATTACTGTGTGCCAGAAAGTGTCTTTGAAGTTGGCAATATAAAAGACAGTGGACAAAACAAACTATATGCTTGACCTCATGGAGCTTATATTCTAGCATACATGTATTTTTATGTGATGCATACAATAAATAAATGAATATATAATATGATAGCTAGTGGAAGACACTATGAAAAAAATATATAGTAGACTAGGAGAACAGGAAGTGTTGGGGTATGGGAGGGGTAGTTTGCTATTTTAAATAAGGTGGCCAGAAAAGCCCATCTAATAAAGTGACACTGGAGCAAAGACCTTAAGAAAGTGAGACATAGAACCATGTGGTTCTCCAAGGGAACCCCAAGCAAAGTGAATAGCATGTGCAAAGGTCCTGCGGTTGGAATATGTTTGATGTGTTCCAGGAAAAGCAAGGAAGACAACTCACTGAGCAAGGGGAGGGGATAGGAGATGAGGCCACAAAAGGTGTCCAGGCAAAGATGATCATATAAGGACCTCTAGATCATTTAAATAATGTTTTATTTATTTTTTTTAGAGTGAGATGAGAAGCCTTTGAAGAGTTTGGAGTAGAGAGATACATACTTTGATTTAGGTTTCAAGTGAATCACTGTAACTGCTATGTAAAGAGTAGCTTAGAGGGGACAGACAGGTGTAGAAGCAAGTAACCTGGGTAGATGGCTCTGGTTAACAAACCAGAGAGAGGAAGGTGACACCTGGGATTTGGTGAGACTGCTTGGATTCTGTATGTGAACATAAAGCCAGTAGGATTTGTTGGTGAAGAGAGGGAGAGAGACAGAAAGTGGTTTCCAAGGCTTTTGTTAATGAGTAGCAATCATTAACAAACATGTAATAACCTTTTTCCCAGGATATTAATAATATTAATAATTAGGATATTTTTTATATTTTATTGCTCAGATATCACATCAGTGAAAACTCTGACTCCAAAAAACCTCCGCTGCCTTGCGGCATACCTCTTCAGGGGAAAGGCTAAGGGAGTAAACCCCGACAGAAAATCCGGAGCCGGAGTCCCTAAGGCGGTTTGACGTTGTAGTCAACACCGGCAACTCCTGCGGCGCACCTGAAGCCAAGCTGTATTGACTCCGTCTTTCCCTTGGACCCTTCAGCTGCGAAGAGAGGGGGGGTCTACTGCATGGGCAACAGCAGACCCTCCATATTACCCTGCCCAGGCTCTGTAGCTTCAGCGTCATCGCAAGATGTCGATTCAACACGGGAGGAGACAGATACCGTGTCACTCCTGAGTCGGACTGCACAGCCATTCTCGGCGGTGCAGATAGACTCTTAAGAAGCTACACCATCGTCTCTCGAGACGGACGGCTGCCGACGGACGACGATGTTTACCTTGACCATCCAATCTAAAATTGCAACCTATCCCGTTTATTTTTTTTTTCTTTGCTCTTTTATCTCCCCTCAGTCTTTCTTAAGAGATCAAGGAAGAGCTAAAAGGGACAGGGAACCCAGGTGTCATCTGTTGAAACAGGTGGAAAGTCAGTCCTCTCACTGCCCTGCACACATCCTCTGACTTTCTTCCAGGTGCTGCTCTGGCATCAGAGCCCAGAGCTCTACCCTCGTCACTCCAGACATCTGTGAGTCATTGTTCCCAACAATGAGTGGATCAAAGAAGGTGCAGAGAGTGTAGGAGATTAGCAATTACTGCTCTGTGAGCGGGATGGAAAAACAGGAGCTACCTCTGCAGTGGATTTAAATTCCTGCTTCTCTTCCATATATGATCTCTGAAGCTTTTGTTACTCAGATCTTTTCAAAGCTTCAGAGGGATGCAGGTCTTGGAGGCGGGGCCTCCCCTCACCTGAGAAAGCGTATGAGGCTAAAATTGGCCCACCTTACTCTCTGGAAATCATTCAAGAGATTAGGGTTTGCCCTGGCCAGCACGAGTGGGTTGAGCGCTGTCCTGCAAAGCTCAAAGTCTCAGTTTGATTCCCCATCAGGGCATGTGCCTGGGTTCCCTTGTTGGGGTGCGTGCAGGAGGCAACCGATGGAGGTCTCTCTCACGCGTAGATGTTTCTTTCCCTCTCTTTCTCCTTCCCCTCCTTCTCTCGAAAAATGAATAAATAAAATCTTTTTAAAAAGTTAAGGTTTATATGCCAACCTGCTGCAGCCTCAATTCTCAGACAGTTTCTTCCCCCTCCTATCATGTGGTGCCCTTTCCAAAGCCAAAGTTAACTGAACATGCATGCAATGTGCTTTTCTCTAGTCTAAAAGGTCTTCCTGCAGCCTGGGACCCTTTTCATCAAGTCCCTCTTATAAGTCTCCTCTATGATTAGATGCTAGAAAAACACTTCATTAGGTAGAAACAGTATTTTAAAGTTAGAAAAGCTCTTTCTTTTTGAGCGATGACTCTTCTCCTTGGGAGACAAAAGTAAGACACAGCATTTTTAATGAAAAAATAAAGCAGCTTCTTGGATAGCACAAGAAGGAGTAAATGAAGCTGTGATCAGATTGCGTTTCTTACTGTTTTTTGTTCTGATGTTTCTATCACAGCAGTGAATTCCAAAATGCTAAAGGCTGCCCGAATGTTGTGAAATTAAAGGCACTCAAGTTTCCAGCCTAACACCAGGGATTGTCTTGACCTTGAGATGGTGTAAGTCTATATATACAACATTTAACTGCACCTGTGACAAAACAAAAAAAGAAGAAGAAGAAGAAGAAGAAGAAGAAGAAGAAGAAGAAGAAGAAGAAAAGAAGAAGAAGAAGAAAAGAAGAGGAGGAGGAGGGGGAGGGGGAGGGGGAGGGGGAGGGGGAGGAGGAGGAGGAGGAGGGAAGAAGAAGAAGAAGAAGAAGAAGAAGAAGAAGAAGAAGAAGAAGAAGAAGAAGAAGAAGAAGAAGAGGAAGAAGAAGAAGAAGAAGAAGAAGAAGAAGAAGTTTGGAGGTGCTCATGGACTGGGGATGGAGAGGACATGACCCAGCCTTTGAGACTAGTCTTTTGGGTGCTTTGCAAAGATCTGAGTAGTGGACGGCTTTTCAGGCCCTGAATGGCCAAGCAAGTCCTTGATGTGTTTAATTATCAGTTGCAAAATTGGAAAAGAAAGGAAATTTCAGCGGAAAACATTTTGGACCCACTGTGAAGCTCTCCTTAGCTTTGTTGTTTTATATACAGTCTATTAATAATCTCTTAAGTATTCTGGCTCCAAAGGAAATTAAGAAGAAAAAATTCTACATTTGATTAGAACAAAGATGAATAAAAGTGAAAAGAAATTCTAGAAGATCTAGATGTAAATGATCTCGACTCATCTTTAAGTCGTTCCAGGACTGTCACTAATATGTTTTGTAAATTGCGGTAAAAAACAAACAAAACCACATAGCATGAAATATACCATTTGAACCATTTTAAGGGTACATACAGTTCAGTAGCTTTAGGAGTATTTACATTGCCCCTGGCTGCTGTGGCTCAGTGGATTGAGTGTCGGCCTGAGAGCCAAGTGTTGCTGGTTCGATTCCCAGTCAGGGCACATGACTAGGTTGCACGTCAGGTCCCCAGTTGGGGGCGCAAGTGAGAGGCAACCACACAGTGATGTTTCCCTCTCTTTCTCCTTTCCCCTTACTCTAAAAATAAATAAATAAACAAACAAAACAAAATAAATAATTAATTGATTAATTTGGAAAAAAAAGAATATTTACATTGCTGTGAAACAGATCTCCAGAACTTCTCATCTTGCAAAATTTATATCTCTACTCCCCTTAAACAACTACCCTTCTTCCTTCCCCCTGGCCACGGGTAACCACCATGTACTTTTCATTTCTATAAATTTAAGTACTTTAGACACCTCATACAAATGGAATCAGACAGTATTGGTCTTTTTATGACCAACCTATTTCATTTAGCATAATGTCCTCAGGGTATAATCCATGTTGTAGCATGTGTCAGGATTTCCTTCCTTTCTAAGGTTGAATAATATTCCAGTGGTATATGTATATGTCCCATTTTGTGTATCTATTTATTTGTTGGTAGACATTGGGTTGCTTCTTCGTCTTGGTTATTGTAACTAGTACTGCTGTGAACATGGGTGAGTAAACATTTCTTCAAAAGCCTGCTTTCATCTAGCATGGTTAATCAGAATCGGTGTTTATATACTTTTCTCCCTGGCCACGATATAGTCTCCTTCCTAATTTCTTTTAAAGAATGTTCTTCCAAAATCCTGTAAGAATTCAGAAACCTTTAAATGATATATTATTTATTTGTCTGGCCACACAGATTCCTTCAGAATCATTACTGACTCATTTCTACAGAGTCATTAAATCCAGCACTGGTACATTCGCTGACTTAATAATAAGCAAATTTCGTTTTCACGAGACTGAGGCAGCTGCAAAGGGCAGGGCCGTGAGGTTTGATCACATCTACTACCCTGCAGAGATGAGGTGCTCACTTCAGACTGGGGGCAAATCTATAGGCTCGCACGGTTTTGGATACTCTTTTTAAGAAAAGTAATTTAAATTATTAGACAATAACTTAAATATTCATTCAGAACTACAATATAAATCAGCATTATAACAACAAAACATTTAAAGCCTACGAACTCTGAAAATATCTCAAAAACTAGAAAATAACATTTTTTTATAATTAGCCAATACCACCACTCAATAAAATTATTATCTGTATACATTTGATTGCCTATTCTTGCAACAGTAATTTTGTCTTACTTTCTACTAAGAGAATAGGAGAAATCAGACTTTCCTTTAGCATGGTGGGTTGAATGATGTTTTTTAAAATTATTAATGAAGTATAAAGGTTTCTTTTGTCTTCACAAGTTACTATTGGTATTAGCTTGTACATTTTTAGGATTGCTATTGATTTTAGGATTTCAAGGCATTTCAGAGGTTGGTTTGTTGCAGGAACTAATCTTAAATACTATTTGAATTGACAGTACTCACTGACCAGCTTGTCTTCAGTGTCCCTAATGTTGTGGCATATTCTGAGGGTCATGTCAGGACCTGTATCTTCATTTCACAAGGTAAAGTATGTCATTATAGTGAGTGGTAGGGCCGTTTCTAAAAATTATTCTTGCACGGGGGCAGCTGGTAGTAACTAAACTATACACAGAAGAGTCTGTGAACCATATAAATATCCCACTAAACCAAAACTATACGTAACCCATCAACTTACTTAGTCATGGTCCAAAGAAGCCCATGGTTACTCCCATGCCACCCAACAGAAGGGGAAATATGACTGAGAAGACAGAAGTGGAAATAGACAGTGGTCTCAGCCATTTGCAGTTACAATGTTGTACTCTTATAAATGTCCCATGAACATATGACCATGGATGCACTTACAAGTTTAAGTGATGGGCCCTTAAAACTTACACTCTATTACTTTCATAGTAAATCCACTTCTCAGTTTTCTTCCACCAATTTTTTTCCACCAGAGCTGCTGCTGTTTCTTTGGGAAGGATGAGCGTTTATTTCTTGAACTTAAGAACCAGATCTACAGAAGGTATAATGCAAACACATAGGAGACATGTACATGATTGTATTCCAGCTGGCCAATTTGCTAAATTTAATAGAACAATTATTTGACATTATGTGGATCAGTGGCTTTGAAATCCGGCAGCTTTTAAAAAATACACATTCCTTGGCCATAAACCCAGGAATTCTGATCCTGTAGACCCAGGCTGAGGCCCAGGAATCAATCTCCAGTTTTCAAGTTCCCTAGTGGATTGTGTGGTGCTGCGAAGTTAGGGAACCGCTGAGGTAGACAACATATTTGGGCGAATGCTTACAGAGGCTCACAGCGGCTCCAGGGTAGAATAAAGGGTAAACTTACACGGAGGCCTTTGATTTAGTGTAAGCAGGACTGCTGATGCCCCATCAAATCAGCTGGACTAGCACTTCCCACGTTGTGAGAGGATTTATATCAGACTCGTTTGCGTTTAGGCAGAGAATGAAACTTATCGGTTCCTGTGGTTGAAATGCCCGTTTCAGGCATGGCTGAATGGAGATTTAAAATAGCTTTACACAGAGCCCTTTCATTGGAGAAAATAACTTTCAAGAACTTCTGACAGAGTCTTGGAGTAGAGTTTTATTGCCCCGGCAGGTTCAAGTGTCCATTGTGGGCTCAGTCACTACACCCTGATTGGTTGACTGGCCAGACCTGTGGCACAGCACTGCCACCAGAGCAGTGGGGTTGAGTGAGCCTCACTGACCCATGTGACCTGAGAAAGGGGTGGCTGTTCGCCAGTGGAAAATCGGAGTTGCAGGCAGAAACAACTGACAAGTGGGTGACTGGGCCAGTGACCGCCGAAGCCCCTTCCAGCGGAGGGTGGGCTTGCTTTGTCTTCGCTGAATTCTCTGATTTGCCCAACCTCTGGTGTCATGTGTGTCACATCCTGCCCCTGACAATTAGGGCCAAGGGGGGAGTTGCTATGGAACCTGTCTACTGATCTGCTGTTGGTGTCAAGTTCTCGCAAGTGGAAGCAGTGGCATAACAGTCGAAAATCAGGCTGTGAATTAGATGAGGCTGCGGAGAGAGGTGGAGTCGCGGTGCAAAGCCAAAGGAGGCCGAGTCAGCAGAAGCTGACGAGAGGACGTTTCGGAGGGCATGGAGCTATGGATCCTGAAATAATGCAGGGATGACTGAAGCAACCTGCAAAGCCGCTTCCCGTGGCCGCTGTGACACCGCACCGCTACCCACGTGCTCAGCTTAACAAACCTGTTTCTCTACAGTGAGATCAATGCTTTTCTGCATTTAACTAGCACAGGTTAGTGGTGCAGTAGACGCCGCAGAACCATGCCACCTAGATTCGCCTTCAAGGAGGGTTCTGGCTACAGGAGGTTGGTCAGAACACAGCTTCCAGCTTCTGGTTCCTTCATGGTCTGCCCCGGCTGCAAAGAGCAGCTGGGTCTGAGATCATGCCAGCCTGGAGCAGCCTGAACCCAGAGGTGGGGTATGAAGGCCCAGCCATTTTTGTCCCATGGGGGACAACTTCATTAGGCAATACTTGTCCCAGCTCCTCACTGGTCTGGGGGCTTTATGGGACCTGCATTACAGTTCATGTGCCCAGTTCTCCCCACCTGTTTTTACAGGCACTGATCCCAAATACCATCTTGCACTCCAACTATGTTCCAGCATTGCTTCTGGAAAACCTAACCTGTGATAAGTATCCTTTGGCTATCTTATAATAGGCCTATTAGAAGTAAGAGAAACTTTAGGCATGCAAACAAATTTTCAATTAGTAAAAAGACAGAAGCTTTTCTGAATTCCTTTCCTTTCCCTTAAAAAAACTAAATCAAGATATCACATTTAAAAACCTAAACTGTTTATAGGAGTAGTAATAAAAAATAATGTAGATTCTAAGTTAGTAGCTCTTATATAAAACATTTTTTGGAGTGCAGATCCCCCACCCCCCACCCCACCCCAACTCGGGTTTTTTTATTAGTTTTTCCTAAGAATCAAAGTAGAACATATTCTTCAATTTTGCCAAATTTAGAGGGTCATGTAAATTCATAAGAAGTTGTTCAGAGAAAAAGACCCAGTTTAATCAAATATTTCGGTAAGGAGTCATTGTCTTCATCGTGTTTTCAATCAAAATTTTGAAAATTGAAATTCGATTAAATGCTTTGAAACACAGTATAATTTTCATTAATAAAGGCATATCAATATCTCCCAATACATCTATCTGCATGATGATTCTGAACCTCAGTTTGATTTCATTGCAGTCATGGAGAATAGCCAATTAGTAGAGGCCTGGAGTTTTTAGTGTTCCTGTAAAATTATTTTTTATAACTGGGAAAAAATAACATCACTTAGGCTTTAAAAAGTTTTGGTACTTCTTAAATCCAAGGAATGGAGCACAGAATTAAAAAATGTAAGCAGTTCAGAAAAATCTGTAATGAGGAAGGACCAGTTCCCACATCATCACTCCTCACTCCTAGCCTGTCTGTCCAGAAGCAGCAACGTTAATCACGAATGTTGTAAGGTCTGTCACAGGTTACCCAGTGCAACTCTAAATTCTATACTTACATTACCATTTCTTCATCTGTCCATTTTGGATATTAGCTATTGATTTTATGCTATCATAGGTGAGGATTCAGCTCTCCCATTGCCCCGATTTATATTACTATTTTTCATTTCTTTGTAACTGTAAATAATACATACTAAAAACTATTGATTATGCCTTTGGCTTTTAAGACTCTTTCTTGATGGTACAGTTTGTAAGATGAGAATGTTAATACTCCTACCCTCTTGTCTACACCTCTTCTCTCCCTTATTTCTGACCTCTGTTATCTGTCCTTCAACCTTTATATGGTCAATATTGATAAATTTATACTCGCTTTTGTCTGTAGGTTGGTTGACTCTATGTGTTAAACTCAGAAAAGCAATCTTTGCTCTTTCATGAGTCATGACTGGTTTATCCCAGAGCCACATAATGTGCTGTAAGCACACCCCTCTCTGTGGTTTCACTTTCATTAACCTTGAACCTCTCAAAGGGAAATATTCTAGGCTTCAAGGTCAAATGCTTCCTCCTTTTTTATATTCTGTCATTTATTCATAACCACACTCCAATTTAGTTGCTGTATATTTGAATTAAGATTTTAACTGATTTCTTTTCCTACTTTCTGTTGTTATTGTTACTGGTGAATGGAAAATAATAGGGCTTGTTCAGTATATTCTGAATATCTTATTCTGTTAATTGGATTTTTATTTCCTTTCCTCCTCCCTCTGCTTATTGGAGAGTGACTTATTGGAGTCCTCTGATTCCACATTCTAATGCTGACTTATTTTTTTTCAGAATAGCTACATACCTGTCACCTGGAAATTTGGTTTCATTAGATTCCTGGTTAGTGACATGGTTTCTTATATCCCAAGTTGGTGTTCATCTTCAAGTCAATTCTTCAGAACCAGATTGTGCATTCAAAGATGATAGTTTTTGCATGACACTCTTGGTTCAAAATTATTTTTCCTCAGACATTGGCTACTGAGAAGGCTAGTGCAGTGGAGTTTCATTTCCTGTGGGTGACATGGTGTTTCTTCTCTGTGACAGATTTAGAATATTCTCTTAATCATGGTGCTCTGAGATTTCACAACGAAGACATATAAAGAGGCAGGAAGGAAAATATAGTGGAAATAAAACTTTGAACATGTCCCCTTTTTTCCCCATTTTTTTCCATTTAGTCTCCTTATTAGAATTTTTATTAGTTGAATGAATCGATCCTTTGTATCTTTTTTTCCCCTCCTATTACCTATTTCTTTGGGGTTTTATTGTTATTATTGTAATTCTTTGGGGGAATTCCTTGACTTTATCTTCCAGCTATTTTATTGATTTAAAAATATTATCAATTTTTCTTATTTCAAAGAGCTTGCTCTTGCTTTTTTTCCTTTTTACAAAATTGAGATACAATTGACATATAACATTGTATTAGTTGAAGGTGTTCAGCATGATTTGATATATGTATATATTGCAAAATGATCACCACCATATGTTTTATTAACATATATCACCACACAAATTATAGTTTTCTCTTAAGATGAGAATGTTTAATTTACTCTCTTAGTAACTTTCAAATACACAACGCAATATTATCAACTATGTTCACTATGCTGAATATTACATCCCTACGACTTATTTATCTTATAACTGGAAGTTTGGTTCTTGTTTTCTCAGAGCCCCTGAATGTAAATTCTTTTATGAGAATTGTGTCTTACAGACCTTCTGAAGGTACTAATAGAGATCTTTTTACAGGTCTCTTATATTACCTGAATTATTTGTTTTCTTTGACGCCCTGGCTGGTTTAGCTCAGTGGATTGAGCGTCGGCCTGCGAGCTAAGTGTCGCTGGTTCGATCTTCCAGTCAGGGTACATCAGAGAAGGAAAACTCTGACTCCAAAAAACCTCTGCTGCCTTGCGGCATACCTCTTCTGGGGAAAGGCTAAGGGAGTAAACCCCGACAGAAAATCCGGAGCCGGAGTCCCTAAGGCGGTTTGACGTTGTAGTCAACACCGGCAACTCCTGCAGCGCACCTGAAGCCAAGCTGTATCGACTCCGTCTTTCCCTTGGATCCTTCAGCTGCGAAGAGAGGGGGGGTCTGCTGCATGGGCAACAGCAGACCCTCCATATCACCCTGCCCAGGCTCTGTAGCTTCAGCTCCACTGGAGAGGACACTCCAGCGTCATCGCAAGATGTCAATTCAACACGGGAGGAGACAGATGCCGTGTCACTCCCGAGTCGGACTGCACAGCCATTCTCGGCGGTGCAGATAGACACTTAAGAAGCTACACCATCGTCTCTCGAGACGGACGGCTGCCGACGACGACGAGATTTGTTTTCTTTGAGATCAACTTCCCAGTCTAATAGGAAGGCTGACTGGGGAATATGAGTATATATATTTCGTCGGCAGCCGTCCGTCTCGAGAGATGATGGTGTAGCTTCTTAAGAGTCTATTTGCACCGCCGAGAATGGCTGTGCAGTCCGACTCGGGAGTGACACGGTATCTGTCTCCTCCCGTGTTGAATCGACATCTTGCGATGACGCTGGAGTGTCCTCTCCAGTGAAGCTGAAGCTACAGAGCCTGGGCAGGGTGATATGGAGGATCTGCTGTTGCCCATGCAGCAGACCCCCCCTCTCTTCGCAGCTGAAGGATCCAAGGGAAAGACGGAGTCAATACAGCTTGGCTTCAGGTGCGCCGCAGGAGTTGCCGGTGTTGACTACAACGTCAAACCGCTTTAGGGACTCCGGCTCCGGATTTTCTGTCGGGGTTTACTCCCTTAGCATTTCCCCTGAAGAGGTATGCCGCAAGGCAGCGGAGGTTTTTTGGAGTCAGAGTTTTCCTTCTCTGGAGTATATATATATATATATATATATATAATCATGTTGACAGGTAGGATGTGGTCTAGCAAGTAGCTTTTCCCTGGGGATCCACCAAATGACAAAATCTGGAAAACCTCTGCTTGTGGTCCTGGTTCTGAGCAGAGTACATTTCTTTAGAAGAGAACTCTTGGGTTTTCCCCTGGGGATAAGTGCAAAATGGCCTGTCTGCTGCCTGGGAATGGGAGTGGGAGGAGTGAACTGCTTCACAGCCAACTTTCAGCTGACCGCTGTTTTCAGCTCCTCCCTGCCCCTGTCACACCTGTCTATCATACCTGAACCCAGAACCATGATGGTTCCCTTCTCCACTGTAGCCACCTTCTAAAATACTACGGATTGCAGTCTCCTCGAGCATTAAAAAAGATCAGCTTTTATGCGCTGCTGTCTTCTAGAAATTTGTTTAAATCTCTTATCTGCAAGGGTCACCCTCTGAACAGCTTTGCTTGTATTCCTGTATCGTTATTTCAATGGGACTGACAGACAGATGGGAGTAAAAAAATGTGTGCTCACCATGTGGATGCCATCTGGACTCAAAAAAGTAAGGATTTTTCATTCTGCCCTTGATTTAAAAACTTACACAAATTCATTGTGGAAAATCTAGGAAGTTTATGACACATTTCTCCTAAAGGACCACACAAGGATAAACTTCTATATCATTTAAATATAAAATGATCAAGATACCAAACCAGGTTGGATCTGGGCTCCCAAAGGGAGAAGAGCAGTTCTCAGTTACTGGCCTTTTTGCCCCTGGTACTTGACAGATGTTGCCTCAATGAATACCCATTTTACAGATGAAGACATTCAGGCTCTATCAAGCAATTTATACAATGTCATACAATTAGGAAGTGGGAATTCAGTTTCAAAACCTAGTTCCAACTGCTGCCTGCTCCATGTGTATTGCCTATGAGTGGACAAAGTAACACAAAGTATGAATGATGCCAACAGAGGCAATTCCTGAGTGTAAAATAAAGACCTAAATGTCTAGTTAAATATAGCGCATATTGTTTGCGAGAAGGGACTCCACGGTTCTCTCTCCGCAAGACTGCGAACATTTCTAGGGAGCAGGTTTAATTGACCCCCAAGTCTCCTATGATAGATAGGCTTTTGATTTTTTTTAAAAGAACAATAGTTAATGACTATTGAGCACTTGTATATGCCAGACAATATTATCAGCAATTGGGTGGATTAACTCTACACATTCTCATAACAATTTTGTGTGGGTATTATATTAATTATTTTTATTTTATTCATGTTTGTACTTTTATTTCTTTATTTTCAATTTTTTTAATTGTGGTTCTATTACAGTTGTCCCAATTTTTCCCCCTTTGCGCTCCTTTGCTCAGTGCCCCCCCCCCAACCCCTGTGCCTATTTTAATTCTACTTTGGAGATGCTCCGCTGAGCTCTGTCCTCAGCACATGTACTGTGGTCATATTGGCGTTCCAGTATCAGAGAAAATAAATCGTTAATTACAATCTACATTACTGAACACCCACAGCATATACAGGATTCTACTATGGCAATGGCAGTTAATGGACAATTTATTAATCGATTATTACTACAAATTCAAGCCATACAAATAAATATTAGTCATGTGCTTTTTTTCTAAAAGATGACACTGCTTTACTTACACTAATCTCATGTTTCCTGTAGGTTAGACTGACATTTTCTGTAGGTTAATTAAATCAAACATTATTTTTAAGACCTATTTCATGATAATAAATCTTATGCACACAGATGAAAAAATGGAACTGTGGTTCTCCAGATGGAAGCTGTTCAGAACAGATGCCATCATCTACATGTGTGCTCTGGGGGGAGAGAATTAATCAGAATATGGGGTAACAGTGTAGTTCTTAATGGTTACGGCTGGTTTCTAATTTACAAGGTAACTGAGTGTGTGAGGGAGTCTAATCATATTTAAGAGAAGCGAAGAGTCTGCTTCATATAGTACAATTTGCAAGGGAGGGAGGAGCAAGGGATACATCTCATCCTATTAATTATTGTTTTAATTAATCGCTGGGAGTGAAATTGCTGTCTCTAGAAACCTTGATATAAAAAGATACAGAGAATGTACAAAGAAAGAGCAATCTTACCACTCTCATTTTCTCTCCTCTGCAGGTTGAAAGGAACACCTAAACTAGGTGTTCCTAGTTTATCAGCTACTCTTATTTTTCTTAATAGATTTTTTCCCTTTAAGTCAATATGTCTTTAAGAAGCTTTCTCTTTTTGCACTTACAGGTAGAGGATTGGTATTTTGCCTGAGCTTTTCAAAGAAAGAAGGGAAAGTTCCTGGCAAAATATAATATTTTTGTTGCAATAGACTAAACGGGAAAGACTTGAATGAAGATTTCAGATGAATTCTACCTAGATTCTGCCAATTTTTAAAATAAAAGCTATGCATGAATTTGCTAAAATGCCTGCCCTGCACTCAAATATTAAATCCACATTTGACTTTGATCTCTCTCTGAATAGCTCTACAAACTCAAGGTATATTTGAAATTTAAGCAAGGTCAGTAAAAGAACCTAAAAGCCTGGGGAAGGCATTAGAGCCAGATCCATGAAAGAGAAGAAAGCCTCAGTGATGTAAAAGTCCATGATGATATGAGATGCTATGCCTGCACTCTGACCTTGAGAGTCAACATCCCATCAGAGCAGAAAAATAGAACTTGATGGTTGCTTTTGTGCTGAGTTAGAGCTCAATTCACTCAAGAAATACAACATGGAATTATAAATGATGCGATACAGTTTTAGACCAACTTTGGAAATGGAGAACTGAGGCCACTATATAGATAATGAAGACAGATCTTTCTTTATTGGTGATTTAGAAGACTAGAGAGATGATTTTAAACCTGAATCGTTAGAAGTGTCACATGGAGACAAGAGGATGCACCAAAGGACAACTACTATGATCTCGTGTTATACTTTATAATAAAATAGAAATAGATATGCAGTGATCCAGTTTATTGGTGATAATAGCAAAGTAATATACTCAAAGCTTCAAAATAGGTAATAATCACAAACAATCCAAAGGAAAGTACACATTAAAAATTATATATTGGATTTGCTTTTTAAATCATGTGAATTTATGTATCTTTTAAAGTAGTGGCTAATAATTTTTAAGTGATATGGCAATTCAAGTTGGAATTTAGAAATGCTCTTTTAAGCTTTGCAAGTCAGGTGCAATTCTATAGGTTACTCTTACTATGAATAAAGACCATAAGTTTTACTCTGGCCTGCTGACTATGTAACTGAGAATAGTATTGGGGCTGATATGAGCATCTTGCAAAATTCAGAGTTCTGGACCAATCGCAAGTGTTTAAAAAAATTTAAAGTGCGTACAAGAAATGTTAAAGGTGGCAAATATCATCTCCTCATTTTGTCAAGTTAACTGCTGACTAGTCACAATGTTTAACTGATTGCTAAACTTTGCCAAAGCATTTGTATTAAGTCGATTTATATAACACAGTTTCATTTCACTGAGGAGTACAAAGTAGTCTTTGTAGGGCAATGGCTAAACACATGAACTATAGTCAGAGAAACCCTGTAGGAATTCTACCTCCACTGTGACATTATGCAAAGGACTTCTGAGCCAGGTGTGCCTACATTTCTTCATTCCCATCTAACAATAAACAAAACAATAAAGTATTTAACAAGTGCCAGACCTATAATATAGAAGATTTCAGTTTGTTTAATTAATACTTTAATAGATGTTATTTCAACATGACACTCATTTAGTAGGTATAGTTTGGAAGCATAAATACAAAGGACTTTAAATAGAGTCTTCCAAATATTACATAATTAAACATTACATACAAAATATTACACAAAAATTACATTAACATATTACATAATACTGCATCATGATGAACTGGATGGCACAATATGTTACCCTAAGTTAAGTTTGCAAATTTCTATCTATGGATGTTTTGGGGAAATAAGTGAGTTCAGTGGTTTGCTTATCTTCAATAAATGTTCTAATGAATAATGCTGAATTTATTCATTTATTGATCAACTTATTCACACATATATTCATTCATGGATTCAATGATAATGTTCTTTCTTTCCAGAATCTGAACTAAGTGTCCCTGAGGGAAATTTGAATCAGTGGGCAGCTGAAATGTCATTTAGATTAAGGCTGAGATGGCTACATTTGGCCAAATTGGAGATGAGGAAGCAAAAGCCAGAGAGGCCTGAGTGAGTGAGAGCTGATGCCAGGGGGACACCGACAGAGGAGGTGAGCAAGGATGGAGAAGTGGGGAGGAGGCCTTGGGTGAGGACTGTCTGCCCCTAGACTGAGAGTGTTATGACCCTTAGGTTCTAGGAAATTTCCCTGATGCCCTAAATTATTTCACCTCCCGCCCCCTTTTACCTACCCTAATTTGAATGGGTTTTCAGGCCTTAAAACTCAAAGAGCCTAATACGTAGTGGATTCTAAAAAAAAAAGAAAGAAAAGTTTCCTTTAGATCTGATGACTTAACTGGGTTCTCTGTTGACTCACATGAAAACCTTTCTTGGCTTAGTCTAGTGAATTAGAGGATCGACTAAAATAATAAGTGAATTTTTTGGAGGAGGCACTGGTAAAGGTCTTGATCCTTGGCGTCATTAGCTCACCCATAACTTGATTGCCACTGAGTTTTCTGGTTAATAAATGGACATGGTGACCATAGCATTGACATTCAACTATGTACAGAAGAAAGGAGTCAGAAGTAGGAATATTCTTTTTTTAAATATATTTTTTTATTTATTTATTTTTAATTTATTTTTTATTGTTTTCCTACTACAGTTGTCCCACATTTTCCCCCATTGTCCCCCCACCTTGTCCCCCTCCCCCCTCCTCCACAGTCAATCCCCACCCCGCTGTCTATGTCCATGGGTCATTTATACTAGCTCCTTGACTAGACCCTTTCCCTACTTACCCCCTTTCTCTCCCTGCCCCCTCCCCCCAGGTCACTGTTAGTCTGCTTTTTGTTAATATGCCTCTGATTCAATTTTGTTTGTTTGTTTGTGTTGTTCATTAGTTTCCTGTATTAGGTGATATCATATGGTATTTGTCTTTCATTGCCTGGCTTATTTCACTGAGTATAAGTCTCTCTAGTTCCATCCATGTTGTCGTAAATGGCAGAAGTTCCTTCTTTCTTTCAAAAACATGGAATGCTTCACGAATTTGCATGTCATTCTCACACAGGGGCTGTGCTAATCTTCTCTGTATCATTCCAATTTTAGTGTATGTGCTGCCAAAGAGAGCACGGAAGTCAGAATCTTCTTTACTGACACGTCATTATTTCTCTAAATGACATGATCATTTAGAGATGTGATATCTGTTTACAGCTTGGGGAACAAAGGCTCTGAGATGCCGAGTGATGACCCAGTAAGGCAGCATGAGACAACGATCCTGTTTTCCTCTTGGCGTTCCTTCTCTGTTGGGTCAATCACATGGCGTGATTTAACCTCTCTCCTAGGACATACCATGGTAGATTGTGCTATGCTAGATTAACATAATCATGCTTCCTTATTTACTATTAACATGACTTTTTAAAAAGTCCTGGACACTGTAAACAGAAACAGCTTTAAGCTAACGCACAGGAATGTCAGCTCAGAGCTGCAGGGGTTGGTTAATAGGGGCTGAAATCCCACACTGGTAATGAAGCATGATATTTAAGAGCTGAAGCAAATTGTCTATGAGGTTTCAGCATTGAGCGCTAGGAAGTAAATATTTTATACATTTACAAGGTATGATTAACTGTCCAAATATTATTTATTGCTTTACAATAGTTAGCTCTTTATGTATCCTTCAATAATTACTATTATTTACTAAGTAACTATTATTATTAAGAGGTAAAGAACTATATGTAATACTAAGTCATATAAAGTCTATTTATACATGTCATACAGAACTTTATTATATGATCATTCAAATATTAACTATGTAACTTTCCTATACACTTTTGTTGCATTACAATATATAATTATTTATCTTTATATGATTACTAGTATTTAGTAGTATTAGTATTTTGTATCAGTAGTAGTAGCAATTAGCAATTTACTAAATAATAATTAATACTTAGATATAAAACATGCTACATGTAATAATGTATAAATTACCTAAATCGTTGTTTATACATGTTATCTAGTACTTTATTATAAATAATAGTATAGCATTACATTCATCTCTCCTGGCTGGTTTGGCTCAGTGGATTGAGCGTCGGCCTGCGAGCTAAGTGTCGCTGGTTCGATCTTCCAGTCAGGGCACATCAGAGAAGGAAAACTCTGACTCCAAAAAACCTCCGCTGCCTTGCGGCATACCTCTTCAGGGGAAAGGCTAAGGGAGTAATCCCCGACAGAAAATCCGGAGCCGGAGTCCCTAAGGCGGTTTGACATTGTAGTCAACACCGGCAACTCCTGCGGCGCACCTGAACCCAAGCTGTATTGACTCCGTCTTTCCCTTGGACCCTTCAGCTGCGAAGAGAGGGGGGGTCTGCTGCATGGGCAACAGCAGACCCTCCATATCACCCTGCCCAGGCTCTGTAGCTTCAGCTTCACTGGAGAGGACACTCCAGCGTCATCGCAAGATGTCGATTCAACACGGGAGGAGACAGATACCGTGTCACTCCCGAGTCGGACTGCACAACCATTCTCGGCGGTGCAGATAGACTCTTAAGAAGCTACACCATCGTCTCCCGAGACGGACGGCTGCCGACGACATTCATCTCTGAATAATAATATCCCTAAAGAAAGCCCTAAATATACTTAAATCAAACTCTGGTACATTTATAATAATAAAGTGCTGTATAATAATTATTTCAGAATATTTGGAAACAAGAGAAAATTTTAGAAACATAGAAATTCCATATTACACAACTTCCAAAGACAACTGCTTATCGACATTTTATTCTGTTGCCTCTGGTCTTTTTTCTGTACAAGAGTTGTGTCGTAGTTGCTGTCATTATCTTCGGCTGTGATCATAAGCATATAGAATTTTGTATTCTACTTTTTAAAGATAACGTATCTAGCATTTTCAAGTGTTTATAAAATCTTCCTACATATAATTTTTAATCATAACTCAAATATTTCATTGTATGGTGGTAGCACTTTAACTTGATCATTTCTAAGTTAAAATTTAAGTTCTTTCCAAGTAATTCTTTTTAAAATATTTTATTTATTTTATTTTTATAGAAAGAAGAAGGGAGGGAGGAAGAGAGAGAGAGAAATGTCAATGTGTGGTTGCCTCTCATGCACCCCCAACCGGAGACCTGGCCCGCAACCCAGGCAAGTGTCCTAACTGGGAATCGAACTGGCGACCCCTTGGGTTTCAGGCCGGCACTCAATCCACTGAGCCACACCAGCCAAGGCTCCAAATAATTTTATGCGCATTCTTTGAATATTGCAGAGTAACTTTTCATTAGAATGTAGGGCTATCTTTCTACTATCTATATTTTATATGTTTAAATTTGCTGAATTGTTTTAAATAGTCACTCACCATAAATCTTTTTAATTCATAGGAAACTTAGGTAGTTACACTTAAGATGAAATTTACTAAAAAATGCTAGAGTAACTGTTCTGAGTCTTTCTAGTTCTGTTTTGTTTTTTAATTATTAATGCTGTATTGATCAATTATAAACAAATAAAAATTTCTTGTATAAGATTTGTTTTTTATAGTAGGATACCTATGACCACAAAAAGATGTTAAAAATAATATGTATCATGTGTGTTTTTCCCAGTTTTATTGAGAAATAATTGACATGTCACTGTGTGAGTTTAAGGCATACAATGTGATGGGTGGATTTACATATATTGAGAAATGATTATGTCAGTAGGGTTAGCTAATACTCATCTTCTCACATAGCTACAACAGAAAAGAAAAAAACTTTTGTGATGAGAACGCTTAGGACTTACTCAACTTTCTTATATATCACATAGCAGTGTGAGCTATTGTCATCATATTGTACACTACCTCCCTAGTACCTATTTATTGTATAACTGGAAATTTGTACCTTTGGAGCATCTTCCTCCAATTCCCCCTACCCCCGTCCTCTGCCTCTGGTAACTATAAGTCTGATTTAACTTAGCATAATGCCTTCAAGTTCCATTCATGTTGTCACCAATAGAAGGATTTTATTTTTTTCTGGCTGAATAATATTCCATCATATATACATCACAACCTCTTCATCTATTCATCCATCTGTGAATATTTAGGTTGTTTCCATGTCTTGGCTTTTGTAAATAATGCTGCTGTGAACATGGAGGTACAGGTACCTTTCCAAATTAGTGTTTGTGTTTCCTTTGGATGTATTCCCAGAAGTGAAATTGCTGAGTCATGTTTAATGTTTTCAGCATCTACCATACTGTTCTCCACAGTGGCTGTTTCAATATATAATACCAACAACGGTGCGTGGGAACTTCCGTTTCCCCCACCCACACCAGCATTGGTTATCTCTTGTCTTTTTAATGATGACCATTCTAATGGGTGTGAGGTGATAGCTCATTGTAATTTTAAGTTGCACTTTCCTAATGACTAGTGGTGTCAAGCATCTTCTCAAGTACCCATTGACCTGTCGTATGTCTTCTTTGGAGAAATGACCTCAGACCCTTTGCCATTTTTCAATTTGGTTTTTATTTATTTGTTTGTTTGTTTGTTTTTTGCTTTTGAATTGTATGAGCTTTTTAGTATAATTTGGATATTAACTGCTTATCAGGTATATTGTTTGCATTACTTATTTTTTTGCATTTGGCAGATTCTCTTTCACTTTGTTGATGGTTTCTTTTGCTGTGTAGAAGCTTTAGTCTGATGTAGTCCCACTTGTTCTTTTAAAAAAATTTTTTTTTCTTCCACACGTCTGACTTTTTAAAAATTTTATTGCTTGTGCTTAAGAGTCATATCCAAAAAAAATTATGACCAAGGCTCATGTCAAGGAACTTTATTCCTATATTTTCTTCTAGGAGTTTCATGGTTGTGAGTATTACACTTACATATTTAATAGATTTTGAGTTAGTTTATGTAAGTGGTATAAGAGATGGGTCTAATCTCATTCTTTTATATGTGACTTTCCAATTATTGCAGCCCTATTTATTGAAAAGACTGGCTTTTCTCCATTGACTATGCTTGACTCCCTTGTCAAATATTAGTTTACCATATGTGTCTGGGTTTACTGCTGGGCTTTCAAGTCTGTTCCACTGAATTATTTGTTTTATACCAGTATCACACTGTTTTGATGACTATAGCTCTACAGCATAGCTTGAAATCAGGAAGTGCAATGCCTCCTGGTTTATTCTCCTTTCTCAGGATTTCTTGGTGTAGCTCATTTTAACACAATTCAGGAATTCCTAGAGTCTCTGTGATCATATTCTTGGAGAGTCAGGCACTAATGCTAATGGGATTTTGTTTTTGAACAACAGTCCTCCTAGAATTGTCTGGATAAAGTCATTCAGTGATAATATTTGGAATTTTCTCTATTGGTGTTTTGCTTAACCTTTATTAGATTTTTAAAAACAACAAAAGTGACATTTTAACAAGTCAAACAATACAGAAATATTTAAGTAAATTTAATAATATGCCCTTTACTCTTGCTCCACAAGATGCAGAGTAACAGTCTGTTCTGTAACCTTATCTTTCTCTGTGCTCCTGTTAAAAATACACACACACACACACATTCCATTATACATGTACCACAACTTCTTTATCCAATCAGCTATTTAAGGACACTTTTGTTGTCTCCGTGTCTTGGCTACTGTGAATAATACTATAATGAACATAGGGACACATATATCATTATGAAATATGTTTTCAAAACATTCAGATAGATACCCAGAAGAGAGATTGCTGAATCATATGGTAACTCTAGTCTTAATTGTTTGAGGAACCCCACCATATTGTTTTCCACAGTGGCTGTACCAATTTACATTCCCACTAAAAGTGTATGAGGGTTCCTTTTACTCCACAACCTCTCCAACACTTGTTATATCTTGTCTTGTTAACATCAGCCATTCTAACAGGTGTAAAGTGGTATCTCATTGTGGATTTGATTTGCATTTCCCTAATAGCTAGTGAAGTTGAGTGTCATTTCACATATCTGCTGACCATTTGTATGTCTTCTTGAGAGATGTCTATTCAGGTCCTCTAGCCATTTTTTTTTAATTGGATTATTTGTTTTGTTGTTGAGTTGTATGAGTTCTTTATATATTTGGATATTAACTCCTTATCAGAGGTGCTCTTTACAAATATCTTCTTCCATTTGGTTGGTTGGCTTTCTGTTTCTTTTGCTGTGCATGTTTTTAGTTTGATATAGTCCAATTCACTTATTTTTTGTTTTACTTTTTCTGACTTTGAGGTCAAATTTATAAAATCCTCTCTAAGACCAAGATGAAATACTTCCATTTCTAACAACATGGATGGATCTTGAGATTATCATAGTAAGCAAAACAAGTCAGATGAAAAAAGTCAAGAACCATATGATTTTACTCATATGTGGGGTATAAAACTAAGCAACAAACAGACCAATAAACAAGAACTCAGATGCAGACAATATTATGGTGCTTACCAGAGCAAAAGGTAGAAGGGGGTAAGTGGGGTCAAATATATGGTGACAGAAGGAGACTTGACTTCAGGTGGTGAACAAACAATGCAATATACAGGTGATGTAGTATAGAATTGTACATGTGAAACCTATAGTTTTGTAAACAGTTGTCACCCCAATAAATTTAATAAAATTTAAAAATAATGCTTGCTAAACAGTATCTATCAAATAAAAAATATAAATGCAGGGAAAGTTTGTTTGTTTGTTTGTTTGTTTGTTTTAGAGAGGGGGTAGGGAGGAGGAAAGAAAGAGAGGGAGAGAAAGATCGATGTAAAAGAGAAAGAGAAACATCAGTTGGTTGCCTTTCATAGGGAGCCCAACTGGGGACTGAATTTGCAACCTGGGCATATGCCCTGACTGGCAATTGAACAGGCAACCTTTTGCTTTGTGTATTGATGCTCATCCAACTGAGCCACCCTGGCCAGGGCAGGAAAGTTTCATTTTTAAAAATAATTTTATGCCACATACATTATTCTACAACATTTTTTTCAATTAGTAATATATTATGGATATCTCCAGAGCAATAATGTACAACTAAATCCTTTTTTAAGGCTGCATAACACTACATGATGAAGGTGTATCATAACTTATTCAACTGGTCCTTACAATGGACACTCAGGTTGTGTAGTGGTAGAATTTTTTGTCATTACAAATAATGCCATAACAAAAAAATTTTAAGCATATTCTTACATGTTTGCTTTTATTTCTATAGGATACATTCTTCTTAGTGCAATTTTAAAAGCATATGGATATTTTGATTTTCAGTAGATATCCCAGATTAATTTAATAAAAGATTGTAGTGGTTGGCATTCTCATTGGCTCTGTATGAGATTGCCAGTTGCAGTTCTATCCTCAAAAATATTAGATACTGTTGCTCTAATAATTAACAATCTAAAGTTGAAAAATTGTCTTGCTTAAATTGCATTTCCATACAACCAGTGGGATTATGCATATTTTAAGTGTTTGTTGATGACTGCATTTTCTTGTCTATGAATTTCCCATTTCATATCTTTGCCCATTCTTAATGAGCTGTTTTCTTTTTCTTATGAATTAATAGGAAGAATTTGTGTATTAGGGAAAATGGCACTTGGCCTGTCACATATGATAGTTATTTTGCTCTCACCTACCATTTGCACTTCAACTTAATTTATGACATCTTTTCCCAAGCAATTTGTAAAACTTAGTATGATGCTTTATGGTTTAGGGGTTTATTTCAGGTGGAGAGAACATGATCCCAACATCATTTATTTAGTTAATTATGCATTCCCCTGAATTGAAATACCAGCTTGGCTATATATGAAACTACCATATATCTTTGAATTTGTTCCTGTCATTTCCATTTTATTGCACCATTCTGTGACATCACTAATATATCTTGGTGTGGAGTGTTCCATACTGGAGTAAATAATTAATTAAGATATGCTAGCTTGTTGGCTAGAAATATACTGTTTATAAGTTCTTTTGGTATTACCCCCTAGGCACTAAAATATACAATGTTTTAAGTTGATGTATAGGAATACCGTTTTATGGCAGTAGCTTTGTAAGAAAGTTTAGTATTTGGCGGTGTGAGTGGTACCCATGCCCTGTGCATGCGCGTCATCATAGACCCACGATGTTTTACAAGGTTTGCAACAAAGGAAATTTGTTTTTTACGCTTACGAAGAATGAAAGAGAAAAAAAATCTATATGCTTGTGCTCCGCTCCCATTTTTTTCAGGAAGAGATTAATGGCCATTTCTTGAAAATTTGTGAAATGGGTGCAAATGAGTGGACTTTTCCATACAAACAAATCAAAGATGCATTTTAATTGGCTCAAAGGTGAATTTAACAGCGAAGTTGCTGTTTAATGTGAATGAGAGGATGAAATTGTGAAGTGCCGTTTGATAAAATGCAGATGTCATCCGTGACATTCAGTGGATTCTGTTTTTTGATTTGGCTGACAAGTGATGAAAAATTCTTGCTCACGAACATAGTTCACGAACATAGTAATGGAGTCAGAGCTTTCTTCACACACTGTGTGAGACAAAGGCAGGCTTGAGTCAAGGAACATGATATTTTTCCAGGCCTCTTTTGGGTTAATCTGTGCAGCATCCATTCTGTTCTGAGGTCATTTTTGGCAGTCTGCATGCCTGATTTCAGCAAGTTAAGGATCATGGACACACATTTCATTTTAAGATCACTGGAGCAGAAACAGCCATCAAAACAATTCTGCAGGGTTCCAGGTATCTAGAGAGTTTTGCCTGCAGGGAACTTTTTTTTTTTTTTCAATTTGCTCTCTATTTCAGTCGAAAGCAACATTTTTTTCTAGCATTGAAGTTAATTTGATTGCCTCCTCCTGTCTCCTTTTCCAGAGCAGCCATTTGGACAGAAGGAAGGTCCAGCAGCTTTCTTAATAGTGTGTGAGGCTTTGAATGGAAAGAATGACCTCGTTGATTTGATCAGAAGTATCCACCGACAACTGAAGCCATGAATAAATGCATCCATGTCCAATTGTCCTAAGTAAATGTCCCTTTACTCTAAGCATTTCCTATCTCTCCCCTCTATTTATTTTTTCCCCACTAAGCTTATTCAAGTGTTTGACACAGCCTTCTAGAATGCCAGCAAATTTTTGTCTATAGGGAATGTGTATTATTTTCTATTGCTCTTCCTTGTTTAAAACAAACACACCTTGAAAGAGTAGAGATTGGAGGTCCTGAGTCTGATGAAGTTGATGTCTTTCGTGGAGATGACCACCAGGCTGACCGCAGGGAGACTGACTGCCTCTGCTGCCCTCGTGTCTGCTTAGTTAAAAAGCTATGAGGTTTACACAGCTCTCCTCCAACGCTGCAAGGACAGATGTTCTGTCAAGCACCATGAGCTCCTTTTCCACAGAGATTATTAAGATTGTTCTTCTAGTGGAAATTTTACTTTGCAAATTTCACTCTTAACATTATCAATGGTCTTTGCATGTCCAATGGGGATAACACATAGGGGTTCCTTGGTGGTCTTGGTGCAACACAAAGGGGGAAAACCAAAGAGTGATTACACTGGTAAGTCATACTAAAGGTAGAGCCAACAATCCCTCTAGTCTTTATTTTCTTTCTTCCTTTCTTTTCCTTCCTTCCTTCCTTCCCTCCTTCCTTCCTTCCTTCCTTCCTTCCTTCCTTCCTTCCTTCCTTCCTCCCTCCCTCCCTCCCTCCCTCCCTCCCGCTCCCTCCTTTCCTTCTTTCCTTCCTTCCATCCTTCCTTGAGAGAAGGTAAGGGAGGGAGAAAGAGAAGGAGAGAAACATCAGTTGGTTGCCTCTCCTACATGCCCCTACCGGGGACCAAACCTGCAACCCAGGCATGTGTCCTGACTGGGAAATAAACTGATAACCTTTTGCTTTGTGGATTGACACCCAATCAACTGAGCTACACCAGTCAGAGCTACTGTCTTTTTCAAGATATTAGAAGAAATTACAGTAATTCTGGACACATGGTGTGATTTCATTAAGAAACTACCTCAGTTTCCTCCTCTCCTTGAAGCCATAAGCCTGCTTTACATTTCCAGGGCTTATGGCTTCACAAGATGTCTGTAATTATATGTGGGCAGTTTTCTTTTCACTTAGGTATATGATAAATAAGCTTGAAGAGAGAAGACTTTTGTGCTAAAGCAAATACAAAATTTGATAGTTTTAGTCCTTATTGAATTATCATTCATTTTGTCCAAAATATCTGTTTCTTTTTTAAAAAAGTAGAATAAAGGTTCACACACATGGCATTTGTTACACATCATCAACTTTTCCCCCATGTTTTAACTTTTTAAGAGACGAGGAAAATTTTCTTGTAGAATGTCGCACATTCTAGATTTGTCTAATTATTTCAAGGAATTTTTTTCACCTATCCCTGGTCTTTCCTCCAAACTTAAATTAAGGTGCTAAAGACTTAATAAGATGCAAGTTAGACCTTTTGATAAAAATAGGTGATATTGTGAACTCACTGAATTACATCAGGAAGGCAAGTCATGCCAGTTTGGCCCACTGTTGGTTAGTTGGTTACCATGGCATCTGTCAGACATCTATTATGTAGAGTCATTTTTCGCTTTTCAATTAGCAATTCATCTGTGGGGTAATACTTTGGTAGCATGAAAGCATCCTGCCAACTCTTAACAACAGCCTTATTGATATATAATTGCCAGGTAATAAACTGCATATTTAGAGTGTAGTTGAACATGTATGGCAAGTTTTGAAAGGTGTATACAAGTGTGAAATCATCAACACAATAAAGGTAATCAACATATTCATTACCCCCACCCAAATTTCCCCTTGCCCTCCCTCCTCCCATCATTAAGGCAGACACAGATCTGCCTTCTGTCACTGTAGATTAATTTGCGTTTTCTAGAATATTTTATAAACGGAATCCTACAGTATGTCCTTCTTTTGGTCTGGATTCTTTCACTGAGATTTATTATCCTGAGATATATCGCCGTTGTGTATGTATCAATAGTTTATTTCTTTTTATTGTTGAATAGATTCCATTGTGTGAATATTGCACCATTTCTTTATCTTTACACATGTTGATGGATATTTGGGATATTTTTCATTTTGGGCTATTACCAATAAAGCTGTTATGAATATTCATGTACAAGATTTGGTATGGACAGGTGCTTTCATATCTTGGATAAATACCTGGCTGGTAGGTGCATGATTAACTTTTTAAGAAACCACCAAACTGTTGTCCAAAGTAGTTGTACCATTTTACACCTCACCAGCAGTGACGAGAGATCCAGTTACTCCATATCCTTGTCAGGACTTGCTATGATCATTCTTTATTTTTTCCTTGTTCCAATTGTTGTGTAATTGTATCTCCTAATGGTTTTAATTTGCATTTCTCTGATAGATGACTAGTGATATACATCAGGGACAATGTGCTTATTTGCCTTCTGTATATCATCTTTCGTAAAGTGTACTTAAATCTTTTGCCTATTTCTTGTTTAAAAAAATTTTTAATTGTGTTTTGAGTTTCTTATACATCCTGGTTATCAGAATTTTATCACATGTGAATTGCAACTGTTTCCTCCCAGTATGTGGCTTGTCTTTTACTTTCCTTAACAGTGACTTTTGATAAGCAAAAGCTCTTAACTCTGATTATATGCAATTTGTCAATTTTTAATTTTATCAATTATATTGTTGTTTTTCTACCTCAGAAATATTGGCCTAATCTGATCTCATGAAGTTTTTCTCTTGTTCCTTTTCAGAAATTTTATAGCTTTAGGTTTTACATTTTGATCTTGTAAGAATTTGGGTTTAATTGTTGTATTTGGTGTGACGTATGGATCAGAATTATAATTATTTTTGCATGTGCATATCAAATTGTTTTGGCATTACTTATTGACAAGATCATCCTTGCTTAACTACATTGCCTTTGCATCATTGCTGAAAATCAATTGACCTTATATGTGTAGGTCTATTGCTGGACTACCCTGGCTGGTTTGGCTCAGTGGATTGAGCGTCGGCCTGCGAGCTAAGTGTCGCTGGTTCGATCTTCCAGTCAGGGCACATCAGAGAAGGAAAACTCTGACTCCAAAAAACCTCCGCTGCCTTGCGGCATACCTCTTCAGGGGAAAGGCTAAGGGAGTAAACCCCGACAGAAAACCCGGAGCCGGAGTCCCTAAGGCGGTTTGACGTTGTAGTCAACACCGGCAACTCCTGCGGCGCACCTGAAGCCAAGCTGTATTGACTTTGTCTTTCCCTTGGACCCTTCAGCTGCGAAGAGAGGGGGGGTCTGCTGCATGGGCAACAGCAGACCCTCCATATCACCCTGCCCAGGCTCTGTAGCTTCAGCTTCACTGGAGAGGACACTCCAGCGACATCGCAAGATGTCGATTCAACACGGGAGGAGACAGATACCGTGTCACTCCCGAGTCGGACTGCACAGCCATTCTCGGCGGTGCAGATAGACTCTTAAGAAGCTACACCATCGTCTCTCGAGACGGACAGCTGCCGACGACGACGATTGCTGGACTTTCCATTTTGTTCTATTGATCTATTTATCTATCTTGGTAGCAATACCACACTCGTGATTACTTCAACTTTTAAGTACTGAAGATAGTGTCAGTCCTCCAACTTTCTTCTTTAAAAAAAAAAAAGAAAAAAAGCTGTTTCTATTCTAGATCCTTTGCTTGTTCATATGAATTTTAAAATCAACTTGTCAATTTCTACCAAAAAAGCCTACTGGGATTTTGAGATGGTATTGAACCTATAGATCAGTTGAGGAGAACTGACATTATAACAATACATCTTCTGATTCATGACCACAATATAACTCTTCATTTACTTAGGTCTTCTTCACTTTCTCTCAGGAATGTTTTATAGTTTTCAATATACCAGTCTTAAACATTTTTTGTCACATGTGTCCCTAAGTATTGAATACTTTTGATGCTATTGTTTTCTAATTTTAATTTCTGATTGTTTCCAGTATATAAAAAAAGTCATCATACTTTTGTATATTAAACTGGGATTCTACAACCTTGCTTAACTTACTAGTTCTAACTGATTTTCTGTAGATTCTTTATAATTCTTTATGCATATGGTTACATTGTCTGAGAATAAAGATGATATTATGTCTTCCTTTCTTATCCATATACCTTTTATTTCTTTTCTTACCCGTTGCACTGGCTGTAACCCCCAGTATAATATTAAACAGAAGCAATGAGAACTTGTTCTCGGTGGGAAGTATTCAAGTCTTTTATTATTAAATATAATGTCAGCTGTAGATTTTCCGTAACTTCTCTTTTTCAGACTGAGAAGGTCCCCCTTCTCCCAATTTGCTGGTTTTTCTTTTTTAGAAATACTGATTTTCAAATGCTAAACCAACTTTGCATTTCTGGGATGAACTCCACTTGGCCATGATGTATTATTCTTTTTATATATTGTTGGATTCATTTGCTAAACTTGTGTTTCCAATTTTTGTGTATATGTTTATAAAGGATAGTGGTTTCTTTCTTTTTCTTTCTTTCTTTTTTCTTTCTTTCTCTTTCTCCTCACTCCCTCCCTTCTTTCTTTCACTTTCTTTCCTTCTTCTTTTCTCTCTCTCTTTCTCTCCCTTTCCTTCCTCCCTCCCTCCCTCCTTCCTTCCTTCTTTCCTTCCTTCCTTCCTTTTTAAATAAAATCTGTGTCTGGTTTTGGTATCAAAGTAATGCTGACCTCATAGAATGTGTCGGAAAGTATCTCTTTCTTCAGTTTTCTAGAAGACTGTAAAATTAGTCTTATTTCACTGACGAAGTTGTCTGGGCCCAGGTTTTTGTTTGTTGGTTTGTTTGGAAGTTTGGTAATTTCTTTTTAATTACGATTTTGCTCAGGTATTGTGAACATATGCACTATTGTTATAATAAAGATTTTAATGTTTTTTCTACCACCTGTGTTATATATGAGTCACTTTCAGCTTACTGATTTTTCTCTTCTTTATAGGATTTTAATGGATTTTTCTCCTCTTTGATTGAATGCCAGATATTATGAATTCCACCATGTATTTTTAAAAATTCTTGTGGAGGACTTCTGGCCAAGATGGAGGCTTAGGCTGACATGCTCAATCTCCCTCTACAACTAAGTAGGAATACAACTACCTTAAAACAAAAGATAACCAGAAATTCCAGAAAATAAAACGACATGGAAGCCCAACATATGAAGTTATAAACCAGCGGTGCTCGTCTGGATGGGAAGGAGGGGCAAGAAACCGCGGTGCTGTTTATGGTAGCAGCAGGGATAGTGGTGGGACTGTGAGAAATGTCAGGGGAGCAATCCCAGCTTCAATCGAGGTACCGCAGCTCACAATTCCAACGCTGGGAAGGGCAGCCCCCCATTGCCTCGGACGGTGAGTTCCAGAGGGCAGGGGCACAGATCCCAGTCTCTCAATGGAGAGTAATGGCAGTAATCCATCTTGGGCCCCCACTCCCACACAAAGCACCACAGTGCGGTGAAAAAGGTCACCGATCGCCGCTGCTTGCCAGGTAGTGGCGAGTGCATGGGGTTCCGCCCCCTATAGCCTGCCCGGGAAGCAAAGCTAAACAAAAGTCTGTCAGAATGAAGCAGACAACGATTGAAATCCCAGTGACACAGCTCACCAGGCAACAGATGCAGGACCTGACAGACGAACAAATAGGAAATCTTTCTGGGGCTCAGTTCAGAGCTATAGTCATAAGGTGGCTTACAGAATTAACAAAAGATTTGGAACAAGACAGGGAAGAAATGAAAGCTACTCATACTGAAATGAATGAAAACACGTACGAGACAAGTGGTGAGGAAATAAAATCCAGAGATCAAATCAACAAATCAGAACATAGGGAAGGAACAAACAGTCAACCAGTGCAGAAAGAGGAAACACAAAGTAAGGAAAGTGAAGAGAGGCTCAGAAACCTCTGGGACAGCTATAGGAGAACGAACATTCAGATTATAGGATTGCCAGAGAGCGAAGAAGAACTAGAAATTTTAAAATTATGTAAAAAAAATAATGAAGCAGAACTTCCTGAACTTGGGGAAGGAAATAAGACTTACAGGTCCAGGAAGCACAGAGAGTTCCAGATAAAATGGACCCAGGGAGAACCACACCAAGACACATTATAATCAAATTGTCAAAAATTAAAGATAGAGAATCTTAAAAGCAGCAAGAGAGAAGAAAAGAATTATGCACAAAGGGGTCCCAATTAGACTATCAGCTGATTTCTCAAAGGAGACCCTGAAGGCAAGAAGGGACTGGCAAGAAATATTCAAAGTAATGAAAATCAAAAACCTACAGCCACAAATACTCTATCTAGCGAAACTGTCATTCAGAATAGAAGGGCAGAGAAAGTGCTTCCAGGACAAGTAAAACTGAAGGAGTCATTAGATCCAAACCACTATTATATGTGATGTTAAAGGGACTGGTTTAGAAGAAGGAGGATCAAAATTATGAACATTAAAATGAAAACTGCATCACAACAACCAACAACAGAAGCTAGGGAATCGAAACAAAGGCAAACTAAGTAGGCAATGAGAGTGGGAAAGAACTATAGGTATGGGGAACATATTGGGGGGAGGTCAGCAGGGAGGGGGAAGGGGGGAAAGGGAAGGAGATGGTACAGGAATTAAGAAGCACAACAGGAGGGAATGGAGTAGACAGGAAGAGGTTGAGAAGAACTACATGCACAACCAATGGTCATGGACTAAAAGGGGGGGACAACTGGAGGGAGAGGGGCCACTGGGTGGAGGGGAGCAGAGGGAAAAGAAATTGGGACAACTGTAACAACATAATCAATAAAACATATTAAAAAAATTCTTGTAAATAAGGCCCTTCAGCTTTGTTCTGGACCATGTCTGAGCTGCTTATAAATGGTTTGATTCTTCTGGATCTTACATTAAGCTTTGTTAGGGAGGACCAAAGCTGCATTTATTCTAGGGTTAATTTTCCCTGCTGCTGAAGCAAGGTCCTTCCAAGTGCTGTCCCCGGTGCTCTGTGAATTATGAGGTTTTCTTCTCTGGCTAGAGAGCACAGGCACTATTTCCGGTCCTGTGTGAACCCTAGGCACTGTTCCCTCTAATCTTTTTAAATGGTCTTTTCTCCCTGATTTTAGGTGGTTTTCTCGCATGCATGGGCTGAACAGCACTCAGTTGCGTACTTGAGGGCAATTCCCTTTAGCTCTCCAGCATTTTCTTTGTGCAGCTCCCTTCCTTTCTCCCCTGCAGACGCAGGGGATCTTGGTTTTCCTGAACTTCCAGCTCCATCAACTCAACAAAAGGAGGACCCTAGGCTTTGACTGGATTTTTCCTCCCCACACTACACCCTGGAGAAGAACTACAAGCAAAGGAGGGGCATCCAGAGCGCTCCCCTCATTTGTTTTCAATCTCTCAGGGATCGCTGTCTTCCGTTAGCTGACGTCCAATGCCTTAAGTGTCATTTTTCATATTTTCATATTCATATTTTGCCTGGTGTTTTAGTTGTTTTAGGATATATTTATCCCTGTTATTCCATCCTTACTAAAAGCAGACATCTTATTAACATTTTACCTATTGGTTCTTGTATCTATTAATGTTTGCTGCATTAATTAGTTATTTCATTGTTGTTGGGCAATTTTTAGAAAAATCTTCTCTTTTTTCCTCTATTAGGTAGCATCTATCTGTAAAGAAGAGCTTTCTGCCATCATCTGGAGATGAGCCTCCGTTCCTTCTAGAGGGGCAGAGTTACTGTCTAACTCTTTCTCTCCTTTCAGAATAAAGAGTTATTAATAGTCACCCTCAATAGAGGCAAATGATACCCCCCCTTTCTGTTTAATCTTGAGTGCCATTATGGTCTTGTATTTTTGTTTATTTTTTGTGTTACAATTACTTTAGAGTTATTATTCCTCTGATGCTCAAATTTAGCCAATAATAGCTCTTTCACTCTGGCTTCCGAGCCCTTTTGAAACATCCCCATTTGACACTGACCACTCTCTTGCGTTGGGGCAGACAGATATCTTCACCTCACCATGTACTTGCCATGCTCCAGACCTGAAATTGCTCATTTCTCTAAGAATTCCTGGTTCCCTTTAGTAGAAAATATTCTTTAGAAATCAAAATAAAACCAGCGATGTGGATACATAGAACAGACTGACAGATCACAGCAGGGAGGGGGTGGGGGTGGGGCTGGAAAAGATGAGCCCCAAGAACACATATGCGTAGTTCATAGACACAGACAACAATGTGGTGAAGGTGCGAGGTTAGGGGGTTGGGTGGAGGGGACAAAGGTGGGGGAAATGGGGACATCTGTATTAGTGTCAACATTTAAAAAAAGAGAAAAAAAATCAGATCTAGGCTATAGTGGAAGTCCATGCTATGGATTTGTCAATGGGGAAAAATCTTACATGCCATTGCCTGGCAACTGCAGTCATCCTTCAGCCTTTGGTGCATAGTTGCATCCCATGCTGGCAAACACCTTTTTGAATAAAATGATAGTTTAATAGCATACTTAGACATTTAAAAAAATAAATTTTAAAATAAAAAAGATCACTTTGGAGATGATTTAAAGAATCCTTTAAAGGCTATTCAAAGACTCCCCAGAGGACTCTGGAGTTATGGTTAGAAATTGGCTTTAGAATAGCTGTTCTGACTTAGCTGCACATTGATATGAACTGGGAGCTTAAAAAAAAATGATGATACCAAGGTCCTACCTCAGAACATATTAAATCAGAATGTTTGGGGAGATATCATTATCTTTGTCTATTGTTTGGGGTACATAGAACAGACTGACAGCTTTTGGAGGGTAGAGGGGAGGGGGAGCCTGGATGAAAGAAGGTGAAGGGATTAGTCAAAGAACATATATGCATAATCCATGGACACAAACAACTGTGTGTGCTGCCCAGAGGGAAGGAGGGGTGGGGCTGGGTGGAGATGCGCCAAGAGGGGAAATGGAGATGTCCGTAATAGCGTCAAAATAAGAATAAAGCTTTAAAAAAAAAAGTTCTCTCAGGTAATTCTAATGTGCCGTTAGGGTTGAGAACCACTTTCTCAGCATCTTGACGCCATTAGAAATGCAAGCCCCCTACTGAGAAGAGTACCACCTAAATTGTGTGATCGCTTCTATTTACACATCACTGATGCCACGGAAAGAGAGGAAGCCAGACACTTCGTTGTCTGGGCAATTGCTGAAAAAAAAAAAAAAAATACTGGAAGGAAAGTCAAAAGGCAGGCAAAAGCACATAAATAAATAAAGTCACTATGTACAAACTGAACTGCTTTCACGCTTGGAGCAAATCTGGTGACTGAGTCCTCTAAACTGTTTTCTAAAGAAGCAACTGTTTATCAGGAAATATTTGTTTGCGCCATTGGCAGGCACGCTTCACGCACTGTTTGGATCATTTCAGCATTGATGTGCTGTAGCCATGTCACAACGGCCCAAAGTTTGCCAACTGCGATCATGCTTGTTTGGAAATGGCTCGGAGCTGGAACTCAAGGAAATTGCTTCATTGTCCTTTTCTTCTGTTGCACAAGGTAATTTCCCAAATCGATCATGTCGCTGTGTGTCATATAATGGCCTGAAATCTGAAACAACAGCACTGCTGCTGTGGTGAGAAATGGCTTTCTCATTTAATTTGTCAGAGTTCCAAGTACTCATTGGTTCTCTAAGCAAAGTTACGGCCAAGTCTCGATAGTTCAAATTCAATTATAAAATTTTCTTAGGAGCCAGTTGACTAAAGATATCCTAGAAGGTTTGGTCTTTCCACCTTTTTAATATATAAATTTTCAAACATACAGACATGTTGGAAAAAATGAGTAGAATGAACATCTATGCAGATGTCCCTCGCTCAGATTTAACCATGTGTGTTAGTGTGCTAAGTCTTCCAGAACAAAGTACCATTGGCTAGGTGGCTTAAACAATAAAAATGTATTTTCTCCCAGTTTTCTGGAGGCTGGCAGTCCAAGATCAAGGTGTGTACAGGGTCGGTTTCCTCTGAGGCCACCACCATTGGCTTGTGTATGGCGGTGGTGCCCTTTGCCTTCACATGGTCCTCCCTCTGTGTGTGTGTGTGTCCTAGTCTTTTCTTATAAGGACACAAGTCACATTGCATTAGGGCTTATCCTAAGGGCCTCATTTTAACTTAACCACCTTTTTAAAGACCCTATTTCTAAAAACAGTCACATCCAGAGGTACTGGAAGTAAGAACTTTAATGTATGAATTTTGAAGGAGAAGGACACAATTCAACCCGTAACACCGTTTTTTGTTTTATTTCTTTCTGTCTTATATACACATATAGATGTATTGATTTGATGATCCATTTAAAAATGCATTATAGACATGACATCTCATGTCTAAATATGTCACCTTGTATCTCTTGAGAATGATGATTTCTTATGTAACCTTAATGTCAAAATCACATTTAAGAAAATTTAAAATATTTAATCCATATTTGATTTTCCTAAAATGTCCAAAGAATTTTTTGTATTGTTTTTCTATTACAGTTTCCCCCCCTTTTCTCCCCATTGCTCTCCCCTGCCCTGCCCACCTCCCCAAAGAAATTTTTATGGCTGTTCGTATTTTCCTGAATAATAATCCAATATGATTTATACTTGAATTTGGTTATGTCTTTTTAACCTTTTAAAATCTAGAATCATCTCTCCACCTCCATCCATCATCTCTTTTTCCCCCCTAGCACTGGCTTTTTGAAAACACTTAGATTATCTATAGAATATTTTACATTTATATTTCACTAATTATGTCCTTATGATATCGTTTAACTGACTCCTCTCCACACCGTGTTTATGTAAATTAGATCTTAGATTGTGGTTAGATTGCAACACTGACAGTATTTCTCCTATTAAGTGGTGGAGTTCATTTCTCCTCCGCTTGACTCATGAACTGACCACATGACTTGCTTTGTTTAGTGGGACATTAGCATGGGTGACACAGCAGAGGCTTGAAACATGCTTGTGCACTGGAGCCTGCCTGCCTTTGCTACTGTTGCGGGCCCTGGGACTGGCCAGCCTGCTTCCAAGAGAACGTAGTGTCACCACGTCTCTATTCTCCTACCTGATGTAAAGAGTGAAGCCATCCTCAACCATCCAGCTGGCTCAGACCAGAAGAATCATCTCTCTTGGATCACAGATTTATATAAAATAACAAATGATTATTGTTCTAAACCACTATATTTTGGGGTGATCTGTGCTGCACCAAAAGCAATTGTCACAGGTAGAGACTTGATTAAATTCAGGTTAAGTGTTTTGGCAAGAATGCTTTGTAGATGATACCATGAACTTCCAATACATGGAAGGGTTTGTAACATCAGTAGAAGATTCACTTTGAACCTGGTTAAATGTGGAGTAAGAAGACATATATTTGGTTATATCCTTCCCCAAGTTAGCATCTCCTCTGGATTTTAGAATCAGGTCACCCTTTAGTCATCAAGGTTTTTAGGGTGCCAATGGTGAAACCCAACACAATACCCAAGGGTAGCACCAGCATTTTTTTAAAAAAAGATTCCATTTAATTTTTCAGAGAAAGGTGAAGGAGGGGAAAAAAAGAGGGAGAGAATCATCAACTGGCTCACACACCCTCAACCAGGGACCTGGCATGTAACCTAGGCATGTGCCCTGCCTGGGAATCAAACTGGTGAACTTTTGGTTCCCAGGCTGCTCAGCCTACTGAGCCACACCAGCCAGGGAAGGTAGCACCAGCATTTGCCCAGGGGATGAAATTATCCCACCAATGCTGATGGGTATAGTGCTAAGAGATTTGCTCAACCTAATTTTGGAGTTATACAGATACCCTTCTATATAAACAAAATCAAGCTAATATGTTCCTTTAAAGAGTGGGTAACTATTCCATTGTTGCACATTTTAAATAAGCAAGCAGTTACTTAATACAAGAATAAAAGGAGAGCTTCCACTCAGTACCACCAGAAAAGCAAAAAAAAAAAAAAAAAAGCAAAACTAAATTATGGGATTATTTTAATCAGAAGCTGAAATTAAAGAGGAAAAATTACACTTCCGGCCAAGATGGAGGCTTAGACGGACACGCTAGGTCTCCCTCTACAACTAGAGAGGAATACAACTACTTCAAAACAAAGGATAACTAGAAATTCCAGAAAATAAAACTACACGGAAGCCCAACATATGAAGTTATAAACCAGCGGTGCCATTTGGGCAGGTAAGAGTTAAAGAGGGCAGCGCTGTTTGCGATCACACCTGAGACCGCGGCGGGGCGGCAAGAAATCCCGGCTGCGGTCGGGCCCCTGGCGGTGCGCGACCCCGGCGCTGGGGAGAGCGGCCACCGCATCGCCTTGAACAGTGAGGCCCAGGGGGGCGGGAGGACAGATCCCGGTCTCCTAGCTGAATAACTGTGTGAATCCATCTTGGACCCCCGCCCCCAAAGAAAGCACCACAGGGCTGCGAAATAGGTCGCAGACAGGCGCCGGTCGCTGACTTGTGACGCCAAACGGCGCCGGTCGCTGGGTCATTACGAGTACACAGGCACTGCCCCGGACAGCCAGCCCAAGAAAACAAAACGCATCTGTCAAAATGAGGCAGACAACTATAGAAATCCCAGTGGCACAGCTCACCAGGCAGCAGATAGAGAACCTGACAGATGAACAGATAAGAAACCTGTCAGAGGCTCAGTTCTGGGCCATTGTTATCAGGTGGCTTACAGAATTCACAAAAGAGCAGGAAAAAGATAAGAAAGAAGCGAAAAACATTCATAACGAAAGGAACAAAACCGCATACGAGACAGATGGTGAGGAAAAAAAATCCAGAGTTCATTTCAACAAACTGGAATATGGAGAAGGAACAAGCAGTCAACCAATGCAGAGAGAGGAAATGGGAAGCAACAATCAGAGGATCAGAAACCTCTGGGACAGCTATAAAAGGCCCAACATAAGAATCATTGGTTTGCCAGAGAGTGAGGAAGATGAACTAGAACTTGAAAAATTGAGTGAAAATATAATAAAGGAGAACTTCCCAGACTTGGGGAAGGAATAGACTTGCAGGTCCAGGAAGCAAGGAGAGTTCCCAAGAGACTGGACCCAGGGAGAACCACTCCAAGACACATTATAATCAAAATGTCAAAAATTAAAGATAAAGAGAGAATCTTAAAAGCAGCAAGAGAGAAGAAAAGAATTATGTACAAAGGGGTCCCAATTAGACTATCAGCTGACTTCTCAAGGGAGACCCTGCAGGCAAGAAGGGACTGGCAAGAAATATTCAAAGTAATGAAAATCCAAAACCTACAACCACGAATACTCTATCCAGCGAAATTGTCATTCAGAATAGAAGGACAGAGAAAGTGTTTCCAGGACAAAATAAAACTGAAAGAGTTCATTAGATCCAAACCACTGTTATATGAGATGTTAAAGGGACTGGTTTAAAAAACAGAAGCTAGGGAGATGAAACAAAGGCAAACTAAACAGGCAACGAGAGTGGAAAAGGAACTGTGGGTACGGGAAGCATATTGGGGGGAGGTCAACAGGGAGGGGGAGTGGGGAGAGGGAGGGAGATGATATAGGAATTGGGGATCATGGTAGGAGGGAATGGAATAGACGGAGAGAGGTTGGGAGGAACTGTAAGCACAACTAATGGACATAATCTAAAAGGGGGGGACAACTGGAGGGAGGGGGGCCACTGGGTGGAGGGGAGCAGAGGGAAGGGAAATTGGCACAAATGTAATATTTTAATCAATAAAACACATTAAATCTGAAAAAAAAAAAAAGAGGAAAAATTACAGAAAGGGAAGAGAGGACAAAGAAGAGAGGAAGCATTTTTTATAGGTCATCTACAATGCTCTGGGCTCCTGGTTAGGAACTCCCAGTTGTTCCAGTGGAGAAGCAAAAACCCCTTAAATGATTCAACATTTGGGGCTCTTATCAAACACCAACCATTTGTTTCTCATTGAGCAGAACCCACCCAGGAGTTAAAGAAAATGTATTGAAAAAGTAGCTGACTCCAAATATATTTCTTTAACCCACTGTACAAAGAAGGGCAAAAGTAGGTTTACAGTTGTTCTTATGGAAAATAATGCAATAATTAATAAGTAATAATACAAGAATAAACTCTGTGTTTCATGTCCTCACAACTGTAAATCTACTTTTGCCCCACCCTGTAATAATAATAATAAATACAAAAAGAAATTTATAATTATTGATTCAAGTAATATTTTTGTTTCTAATAAAATTATTTATATATAATTTCATGTGACTTTCATCATTGCTTTTTGTTGTATTTTTTAGTTTCTTTTATGTTGAGTATATACTATATTTATAGTTAGAAACAAAACAGTAAATGAAGTTACTAAGTACATTTAAAAGTTGAAAAAAGAAAGTATGGTGTCCTTATATAAACCTTTTTTGTATGTATTCTATGTAATATTTCATAATTAGGTTAAATTTTATACTGTATTATATCAACTTTCACAAAGTGCACAGAAGTGGAGAACATCACAACCCCTCATGAATTATCACAGGACTTCAGCAGCTATTATCAATTTGCTTGTGTTCTCTCTCTCTCTCTCTCTCTCTCTCTCTCTCTCTCTCTCTCTCTCTCTCTCTCTCTCTCTCTCTCTCTCCTCTCTCTGACATTTTTAAAGCAAAGTCCAGACATTATGTTGTTTTAGTACAAAATACTGTGGCATGAATCTCAGAAGGGAAACAGCACATTTTCTTACCTAACTGCATTTCACGGCCACACATAATAAAACTAACAATAACTCCTAATGCCATCCAACACCCAGGCCATAATCAAATTTCCCCTATTTGCTAAAACAAAATCTTTTTAAAGATTGGTTTGTACCTATCAACATCCACACAAGGTCCAGTTGTTGTATTTGGCTGCTTATACTCTTATATCTGCCTTAACTCTTATCTGTAAGTCTTTCCCCACTTCTATTTGTTTTTCTGGGCCATTGACTTTTTGAGAACCCTGGTCAAATGTCCTGTGGAATTGCCCACAGTGTGAATTTGGCTGGAGACATATTTTTAAAAAGAAAAAAAAGCATTACAATTGTCATCTATAATATCAATCTGCCTGAACGCGAAACCCCCACCGATGATCTCTGTGAGTGAAACTCCAATACTGAGATTTTTTTGGAAAAACATTAATTTAATGAACAGTATGCTAAGTGAACATAATACATTTTATTTCCTTTGCTGAATAAGTGTTGTTTGGGTTGAAAAAGAAACTAAGTTTATAGAGTGTTTGGCCTTTTAAAGAACATTTCAAACATTGCTGTAAGAATTGCAACTAAGAAAAATATTCTCCCCTCTGTTCCTTGTAAGTGAATACTATCGTATGAATGGAAAACTGGCCGGAGAGAAGTCGGCAAAGATTAAAGCAGTCTTTGAAATTTGAGGATATGAATTTTTTCACTATTTTAATTTATGTTTTTGGTTCAATTGCCAGAAAAAAAAATACAAGACACCCAGCTAACTTCAAATCTCAGATAAAGATTTATTGTATAAGTATTTCCTGTGCAATATTTGGGACATACTTATACTATAAATTATTTGTTGTTTATCATTTAACTGGGCATACCGTATTTTTACTGGCTAAATCTGGCAACCTGGGAACACATTCTTGACTACGACAGGGTGGGAAAGAATCAAGAAGGATCTACAAGACTGGATGGAGGAGAGTATCATATGAGGACACTATTTCTTTTGCACCGAGCTTCTGAAATGTGGCAGCAGCCCCCAGGTCTGTGGTGCTCGGCAGCTGGTTGGGGAAGCCTGATTTCCTATTTCTGATCATGAGCTCCCCCTAGCAGAGATTCTGTGGGGGACTTGCCAAATCTGAGTGGGATGTCAGAGTATTCCTGCTCTGTCCTTTTTCTCAGACAAACAGGAGTCACAGAAGCCAGAATCCTAAGAGATTCTGGAATATAAATAAGGGCCCGGCCATCATTCCTTTGCAAGTGGCTCAAAACCCTCTCGGGAGACACCAGAGATACAATGAAACTAAACATATTACAAAATACAACACAGGAGACAAGGAGGAAAATAAGAGAAGGAGAAAAATTATACATAGATCCTGACCTAAAAAGTCCCATCACAGGACTGTAAAACTTAACTCTGAATTTCCTAGCAACCAAGGCAAAGAAGAAGATCACTTGGTTACAGAAATTTTGTAGGTAGGCTACCCATAAAAACTCTCTTAATTCAGGTAGAAGCAAATGGTTTTCCTAGCCTTTAGTTCTGAGGGAAATATACCCTGGGGATCAAGCATATTAAGGATATATAAGAATGCTACAGTAGCAACTACTTCTTCAAAGCAAAACAAAAACAAAACTCATCTGCACAGAAATTTTAGAACCTCCACTGCCTGTAGGTGCTAGAATCTTTCAACAGCCATTTTATGTAGCTTATGTCCTGTATGCCCTCAAATATGTGAAGGGTTTGCATCGAAGTTCTTCTAATCACGCTTTCCCTGAGGCGAGGTAAGATATCCCGTTACTGCCCTGACTGGTGTGCCTCAGCTGGTTGGGTCCTGTCCCGCAAAGGAAAAGGTCGCCAGTTTGATTCCCCATCAGGGCTCATGCCTAGGTCGCAGGTTCAGTCCCCCATCAGGGCACGTGCAAGAGGCAACTGATGTTTCTCTCTCACATCAATGTTTCTCTCCTTCTCTTTCTCCCTCCCTTCTCCCCCATCCTCTCTCTCTCAAAAAAAAAAAAAAAAAATCCCATCTATCTATACTCCATATACCCATTCTAAACTTTTCTGTTTCTGTGATCCCTCTTTGCAGAAGCACAGCTCAGTTTTGTCCTTGATCTCTTGTTTGACCCCCTGATTTGGGTTTCAACTCCCAGGTTTCTAACTTGGCAATCTTGGAAGTTACTTGCCCCGCCCTCTCACGCTGCCTCTTGCCCAATGGGCAAGCGTGAACTTGGAAAAGCAGAGACTTGAGAAGTGTATGGACGTTTCTGCTTGCACTCTTGCACGACTGGGCCGTCTTACTCAGATTGGCCCACCACCTCGAGAACATGCCTGAGCTAGCCGGCCGTAGGGACATGTGAGACACGTGTGCAGCTGAGGCCTTCCTAGAGCAGGCAGCCCCTGAGCCAACCAGCCAGCTGATACAGCCACGAGAGCAAGCCCAGCCCGAACTGGGAGACCCATACAGCTCACCCACAGACCAAAGAGAAGTGATACGTGGCTGTTGTTTTAAGCCATTAAGTTTTGTGATAGTTTATGACACAAACGATTGTTGACGGATAACAGTGGGCAAGATGAATCTCACACCTTAATTTAGAGAGGACCATCCTGTTTCTGCACAAAAGTGAGTACCATGAACCTATGAGTAACAGGAAGCTGTTTTATTTCCCCAGAAAATACAAATCTGAGTCTTCTGACCTGCGGATGAGTACAGACTCTCAAAACCACCACCTTCTACCCCTTTCAGAATGAAAGTCAACGATGACAGTCATTGACCTGGAAAGTTCTAAGCAAAGCCTTAATATGACTCCTCAGTCATCAGATATGAGTAAATTATTTCAAGGCCAATGGAGTTTGCATTTGGGTGAGGAGATTCTGGTATCTCTTAAACAGTACAGATTGATACCATTAGTTTGTGAACCGTGAAATTGGTAGCTCCTCTCTGATATTTTTGATCTAGCATTTAAATCTGACTTCACTCTTTCAATTCATGCATGAATACTCCCATGATTAAAAAAAAGAGAAAGCCATGGGAGGGGACAAAAACCACAGGAGAATGAATGCCATTCAGAGAAGTAGATTAAGCTGGTGCAAGCGGTGGAGACGAGAGCGGGGTGAGCTGGGGTTCCTTGGAACGTGCACCTGGTCACGAGGACAGAGAGTCGTCAGGGCCAAGATCAGAGAACCTCTCCAGCAAACATATGGCAGCAAATTAAATTATCTTTTCAATGCAAAAATAAAATATTCCTGGAGTCAATTAGAGCTGGACCAAGTCCTGACTCTCGTAATTGAATATGGGAAATGATTTGGGGCTGCAGTTCATGTTGATGAAGAAACAGAACATGTGATGCAGGCTCTTCTCTTGAAAATGAAGTGCTTTGGTATTCAATTCAAATACATACACAGATTTTTCGTCTTGATATAGTGGGTCCTCCTAAGGCCAGGAAATGAGCAAAATGGTCTTTTAAGAATATTTTTTTTCAGTTAAAGCTTAAGGAAGATCCATTTTCATATTACTGCCTAAAAATTATATCCTGTGTCTTTCTGGTTTGGAGTTTAAAAGTGGATTATTTTCTAGGCCACTGAAAGTAAGGAGGGACATTCTGCCACATCATCTGATTACTGACAAATTGTTGCTGTGGAAACATTTTGACTTAACTGTGACAAGTATTCATGAAAAGATTTGGCCACTTAGGTATAATCCTTATCTTCCTACCATTGAAGCTCATTTCTTATGTCTGAGGTAAGTCATTTATCTGAGGCTATCTATTTCTCTAGTAAAAAGTTTTAGAAATTGCCTTAGTCCTTCCTAGCCAAAGGCATAGCCTATTGAGGACAGACCCTATTTCCACAAGTTGTATTTAGTTTTGGGGTGTCCTTCTGCAAAGGCTTATTATACCTGAATGGACCACCATACTCCTGAGAGGTGTCAGCTCATCATGTTCCTAAGCAGAGCTCCATTATATACAAACACAAGCCAAAATTTCTTTGTTGAAAATGATCTTCTGTTAAAGCCAGAACTGTGTTGCTGGTAACCTTGATACCAGAAACTTTGCAATAGAAGCCAGTGTGGGGACTGGGAGAAGGAGGGAGACAGAGAGAACCCCAACCAAATACAAAGGGGGTACAAAATGCCTGGAGAGATTAGAGAGGAATGGAATAAAAGCAGAAGTAATCAAAAGTGAAGCATTTACCAACAAGAAATAATCCACGTTAACCACCACTCATGCAAGCATACTGGAAAGCAAGAAGATGCCTTCCAGTTTTAAAGAACCAATGCTCTCTTTGTGTTCCAACTTCTTTCCTGTATCATCGCCTACTTTTACTAATTTTATTATCATTGGCTCAACTTTATAAAAGCAATAAAAAAGGGGGAAACAAAGAAAGCAAACAATTACAGTGAGCTTGGAAAAGCAAAAGGTTGTATCAGGATGACATTGAAAACACTGGCCCAAGGTTTTATTTAAACTGCAGAGTTAAGACCACAGAAGACAGGACTTCCAGCCAAGATGGAGGTGTAGACAGACACGCTGCGTCTTCCTCCACAACTAAGAAGGAATACAACTACCTCAAAACTAGAAACAACCAGAAGTTCCAGAAAATCAAACTACATGGAAGTCCAGCAAACAAAGATATAAAGAAGAAATGCTCATTCAGACAGAAGCAACAGCTCTATCTGGGACACAGAGGCAAACAAACACAGCAGCCTGTCAGAATGAGGAGACAGAGAAGTATGGCCCAAAAGGAGAAATGGATCAAGGTTCCAGTGGGAGAATTAAGTGACGAGGAGATAGCCAACCTAACAGCTGAGGAGATAGACAACCTAACAGCTGAGGAGATAGACAACCTAACAGATGCAGAACTCAAAACACTGGTGATAAAGATGCTCACAGGCTTGACAGATATGCTTGAGTACGGCAAATGCATAAGAGAAGAAGTGAAGGCTATGCTAAGTGAAATGAAGGAAAATCCACACAAAACCAATGGTGAAGGGAAGGAAACTGGGATTCAAATCAATGATTTGGAACATAAGGGAAAAAAAAAGTCAACCAGTGCAGAATGAGGAAGCAAGAATTGAAAAAAATGAGAAAAACTACCCAAATTTTGCAAAGCAGATGGACATACAGGTCTGGGAAGCAAGGAGGGCCCCGGGTGAGCTGGACCCAGAGGGGACCACACCAGGACACATCATGACTGAGATGCCAAAGGTGAAAGATAAAGACAGAGTCCTGGGGGCAGCAAGAGAGAGGCAGAGAGTTGCCTACAGGGGGGTGCCTATAGGACTATCAGCTGACTTCTCAGAGGACACTTTGCAGGCAGAAGGGAACTGGCAAGCAGTATTCAATGTGATGAAAAGCAACCTACAACCAAGACTACTCTATCCAGCAAAGCTATCATTTAGAATGGAAGGGCAGATAAAGTGCTTCCCAGACATGATGAAGCTAAAGGAGTTCATTGTCCCCAAGCCATTATTATATGAAATGTCAAAGGGACTTAGTTAAGAAAAAGAAGACCAAAACTATGAACACTAAAATGACAACAAACTCACAACTATCAACAATTGAATCTAAAAAATAAAAACAAACTCCAACTAAGCAAGTCAGAATAGGAACAGAATCCTAGTTATGGGGATCATTTGGAGGGTTATCAGCTGGGAGGGTGGAGGGGGAGAAATGGAGAAATGGGGAAGCATAATTGGTTGGTACAAAATAGACAGGAGGAAGTTAAGAATAATATAGGAAAGGGTGAAGCCAAAGAACTTATATGCATGACCCATGGACATGAACTAAGGGGGGTGGAATTGCTGGAAAGGAGCGGGGTACTGGGCAGAGGGGAGCAAAGGGGAAAATAATTGGAACTACTGTAACAGCATAATCAATAAAATATACTTAAATAAAAAAGATCACAGAAGACTATGGGAAATGGGCCATATCACACAGTACATTAAAATTAGAGTTATTTACCCAACTCCACAATGTAGGCAATACCATGGACCGCTGCCTTGCTGTGAGATGGAGAACTCCTTTCTGTCTTTTGGATAAGTTCTATTTCAAGTTCTTGGAAAGTGTGTTTGGGTTTTCTTTATTTTCATTGTACTTCTCTCCCTTATTAACATATTTTGTACAACATGAGGCTTAAGCCTCTTCCCGTTGGCTGGTAATATTGGGAGTTGAAATGACACATTGTTTTAGGTTTTTCAATGTTTATCAATGATCGGTATGCTTTCCTATAATAGAGAAGCTAAGGAGCATATTCCAGAAGTTTCTTTGGGAGGATGTTGACTTTATTTTTCCTGTGATGAGAAGCAGATTTATTGTTCCTACCAGTCTTAGACAATTAGGTTTCTTTATGTCCATTTGTATTATAAACATGAATCCCTTTAAATTAATTTAGCATCTTTTATTTAGGTTGGCTTTTGGGGTCCTTAATAATAACTAAAGAAGAATCAACTGATATGAGATCCAGCTGCCAAAAATTATATTTAAAATTAGTTTTCTTGCTTGCTTCTCTGTGGCAGAGCTTTCTGCAGAACATTTTTCAGGAGTCATTTTAAAGCTGCGTTAACATCATTTAGCCTAAGGTCAAAACTGAAAGTATGCAAGACTTCTTAGTTCACTTGGTCTTAGGGTCAGCTTCCTAGAGCTTCAGGAAAGATTCATTTCTACAAGCAAGGTTCATATCCTACCCAGTTATGCTAAAGATGGCAGGACACCAGTACAGTAATCCCTCACTTATCACGGGTATTACGTTCTAGACGCTCCCGCGATAGGTGAAAATCCGCGAAGCAGGAACCTTACATTTATTTTAGTATTTACTGTACAGTACTGCAAAATCCCACAATATAGCAAAAAATCCGCAATAAATAGTTAAATATAATATTTTTAAAAATCCCACGATATAGCGAGGTCACGATAAATGAACCGTGATATAGAGAGGGACTACTGTACTCGACTGACTCCTGAAAATATGTGTCCTTTTAATTAAGTAAATGAGTAAATAAATACTTTGCTTAGCAAACAAAAGAATATTAACTAGACAGCTTTTTATATTTTTGTAAACACACTGAGCTATGGAGGAAGAAATAAAAAGGGTTTTAAATAACCTGGCTGCTGTGGCTCAGTGGATTGAGCATCGGCCTGCGAGCCAAGTGTCGCTGGTTCGATTCCCAGTCAGAGCACATGCCTGGGTTGCATGTCAGGTCCCCAGTAGGGGGCGCGAGTGAGAGGCAACCACACAGCGATGTTTCTCTCCCTCTCTTTCTCCTTTCCTCTCTCTCTAAAAATAAACAAACAAATTAATTAATTAAATTTTTTAAAAAGGGTTTTAAATAAAGCAAAATAAATTTTATTACTACATAACCAAAAACCGAGAACTTTGGTTTGCAGACTTTATAATATAGAATGTAGTATATGTATCCTAGTTAAAGCTCGAAGTACTTCTCTCTCTTCAAAGTTGTATTTATATCTTGTTTTTATTTTTCAAAACACTGTTACGACTTGAATATTTCCCCAGTGTTCTGAAAAATGATTCTACCCTCCTAGATCCATGCTCCTTTTTCATAAAGGGTAACACGTATTTATAATTTGGAAGTCTTATCAGCCAGTGTCCTGCCTGTAGAACTTGAGGGGTAGGAGAGCCTTTCATTTTGCCTTTTCCCTGTCTTGCCCAGTCCACATCGGCAGTGTTTCTGATGGTGTAACATTCTCAATAACATTACAGGTCTTTGATCTGTACAGAAATTAACTTTGTTAGACAGGGTTCCTCCTTGTATCCTTCCTGGATAATCCAAAATCTATTCCTGGCTTTTGGTGAGATGGTCAAGGGGATTCCTGTGTCATATGCCTACCATTTTCAAAGAGCCCTCTGTGTGATTGAATACACTAATCGTTTGATATTTTTCCCCAAGGCACTACCAAAAGGTTGTTTATTATTCTCAAATTACTAATGATGAAATTGAAACTTGGAGATGCTATTAATGTGCCTAAATCTCTCTCAGTCCACCAAAGCCACACTGTAGTCTTTGCTATTCCTCTAGTAACAGGGCTTTACTCATCCCAAGGTTGTTGCCATTCCTTCTGGCTGGAATTCTCTTCCTTGGGTATTCACTAAACCGAAAGGCTTCCTGGGATGTGGCAATTTTAGTGCTAAACCTGGAAAAGTCCAGGCAAACTGGACAAGTTGGTTACCCACTGAGAATATACAGTCTAGAAAGGCAGGAGTCTTAGATGTTTATTGGTGTTTCTACAGCCCTTAGAACAGGGCCTGGCCCATGGCAGGTGCTCAGTAAATATGTGTTACATGGACAAATAAATACTTGCAGAGTTCATTCTTGCAACGGGAGACAATGGGGACAACCATTCAGAGTTTCCAGGGGCAGCCTCCAATACTGAAGTTGGTGGTGTTCGAGGCATGAGATACACTATGCAGGGTATATCACCATTAGTGGTGATATAAAGATTCATTTTATGTGTCAACTTGACTTGACTAAGGGATGCCCAGAGAGCTAGTAAAACATTATTCCTGGCTGTGTCTGTGAGGGTGTTTCCTGAAGAGATTAGCATTTGAATCACAAACTGAAACACAAAGATAGGGAAGGAGTGTAAAACAGAACAAAGCATTTGAGATCTATGTGATGATATCATATAGTTTAACATATATGGAATTTGGTTTCCAGAAGTAGCAGAAAGACAAATGGGAGAAAAAAAAAAATGTGTGAAGAGAGAATGTCAAGAACATCCCAAAATGATGAATGATATCAATTCACAGATCCTAAACTTAACCAGTACAAAGAAACTGATACATAGGCACATCATCATTAACCCAAAGATGAAGGCAAGTCGTAAAGGCAGCCAGAGGGGGAAAAAAACCACTTTATATTGAGTGGCTACAATACAAATAATGGATGGCTTCACCAGGAACAAGAGAAGCCATCTTTGAGTTCCTGAAAGATGGTTCCAAACTTTTATCTTGTCTGCCAAAATAGTGTTATCATCCATAGACACTCAATATCACCAATGTCATGCTTAGGTGGTTAGAGCCAGAGTAAATAAAGAAATACTGGGAGCTCACAGAGACAGAGAGAAACTAAGGGCTTGAATATCACTCACAATAATTTGGTGAAAGGGGAATACCAATAAAGGATATGGAGAAGGTAAGTATAGATATGACTGAATCACGGTGCTTCCAAAAAAAAGGTGCCCTCGTCATGAGGGACTGGGTAATTCTTCTCTATGTGAGACTGTCATGCACGGCAGGATGTTTTGAATTCTTAGCTTCCAGGATAAATGCCATGGCTCTCCTGAGTCAGTCATTGTAACCACCAAATTGATGCCCAGTGTTCCTCACACTTTCTAATGCTCCTAAAATAAGTATACCACCGGGTAGGGCAGGGTTTTCCAACCTTGGCGCCATTGACATTGTGTGGCATAGAATTTTTTGTAGTGGGGATGGTGGGGCATCCTGTGCATTGTAGGATGTTTAGCAGCACCCTTGTCTTCTAATTGACCAAGATCAGGAGCACCCCTCTGCCAGGTGTGATAACCAAAAAATATCTCCAGACATTGCCTAATGTCCTATGAGGGAGGAAGACACTTTATCCTATTATATTCTTTTGGTTGGTCTAATAACTAAATCTACATAATACAGATTTGATTAATAAAAGAAAATAACCAAGTTTAATTATAAACACATATATGAGAATCCCACATACATGAGCAAGTCAGAGACACCACATACATAAGAGGTTCAGAGACAGAAAGTTAAAATGCAGTCTATATGCCATTCTGAGCTAAGGGTGAGGTAAGGCACCTTGGGGTTTCAGAGGAGAGGAAGGTCATTCACAGGACCAAAAAAAAAAAAAAAAAAAAAACCAGAGGAGGTCTTCAGCAATTAGAAATTTGTCCTGCCCTATAGATTGTGGGGGAGATTTCAAAGTGAGCCCACAGGGTCTCAGTTACCTCCCCTGAACTTGTCAGGTTTAGTATGTGGCCCCTTTTTTTTATCCACAAAAGTGTGTTACAAAGTCCAAGTTAATTCTGTGAAGAAAAAATTGTTAAGCATGACTATATACAATTTTAAAATTTTGCAGGGCAAAAATGACATCATCAAAATAAAAAGATAAATGACAACTGGAAACATATTGTCATACATATTAGGTGAAAAGAGCCATTTTTGTGTCTGTACAAAGAACCCATAAGCAAATTTTTTTAAGTATATGGAAAAAGATAGAAAAATGAGCAAAGGAAAATCATTAATCCATTCATACAGAGCAAAGAAAATACTATAGGGCAATAGAACTTTATAATTGTAAAAAAGCAAATAAAAGCAATGCAATATCCTTTGCCTACTACATTGGCAAATGTTAAGTATTGAAAATATCCAATATCGGCGATTGATTTGGAAATGAGTTTCATATCCTCTGAGAGGGCTTGAAATTGGTGACATCTTTTTGCAGGATAATTTTGGCATATCTTTCAAAACTAACAACACCTGACCCCAGCAGGTCCACTCCCAGGAATTTAACTAGGAGACAGTTACAGAATCTCTGCACCAACATCACTGCAGTACAATGCTCACTGCAATCTTGTTCTTGAGAGAAAACCTTGGGAATAACCTTAAGTTTCCCATAGTTGTGGGTTACTTATATAAATTATGGTATATTTCCCTTCTGTGCAGAAATTGTTAAGAAAAAAAACCTAGCTTTTAAAAACAGGTTATTACTCACTATGTTGTATGCCTGAAACTAATATAATATGTCAAATATAATTGAATAGATTTTTTAAAACACAGCAAAAAATACCCAGGTTATTACTTTTACAAAATCATAAGTTCAAGTACTCAGGGGAATCTGTATCTGGTGAAGTCAGAAGCTGCAGACAGGGATGGGTCACAGGATTGTGAGGGTTTGGAAGCCCAGTCAGAACCAAAAGTGCCGTTGGTACAAAGAGGACTCTAAAGGGTGTACATGAACCAACAGCAAAACGGAGTCAATACGAATGCTAATTCCTCTCCTCTCAGCCAGCATTTGGCCCAGAGAGTAAAGCAGAGCTTAGCACAGTGGAGAGAAGGCAGAACAACGAAGTTAGCAGATAGATGCTAATGCTTATGCTCAGCTATTTTAATAAAGTTTTTTTGTTTTTTTTTTTTTTTACAAATTTCTTTACAAAGAATCATAGGGTAGAAAAGCATGCTAGTATTGCTCTTCTACTGTGTCTTTAGTAATCACAGAGGCCTGGAAAGTCAAGTTAATTATGCTAGTGTGAAACGGTTATCATGCTTCCAGTCAAGTTTACATCAGAACAATTAACTACTGAATGAATTTCTCTAACATGAAAAAGTTCAAGTGTCATATTTCATATCATCAGATTATAGTTTTGAAAAGAAATAGTTTCCATAAAAACATTTCACAAGAATGAAGTTGGTGAACAAAAGGCTAAATATTTGAAAACAATATGTAAGTTTCCAAAGTACTTTAAAATGGATGCAGCAGAACTTCTGGCCGAGATGGAGGCATAGACAGACATGCTGCATCTCTCTCCACAACTAAGAAGGAATACAACTACCTCAAAACAAGAAACAACCATAAGTTCTTGAAAATCAAACTGCATGGAAGTCCAGCAAACAAAGATATAAAGAAGAAATACTCACCTAGACAGGTAGGAGGGGCAGAACCAGGGCAGGCAGGACACGGTGTGGCGGTGATGGCAGCGGTGGCAGTAGCAGGCCAGTAGAAAGTACATTTACACGTTTCTAAAAGTCAGGAGGGACACCTGGGGAGCGTTCCCAGCTCCTCACCAGACCACGCAGCTTACAGTCCCAGCACTGGGGAAAATCAACCCTCATTGCTCCTGACTGAGCAAACCAGTGGGGGTTGGGGCAGAGGCAGAAACTGCTGGTCTCTCAGAAGAGTCCACTTGTTTAAAGGGCACTCACGGTCCTGGGACGTCCATAGACCCACCCACTCTGGGAACAACATTCGGGGCAACAGTGAGAGAGATGCCAGTCCCATATGAAAGTGGGAGAAATGCCTGGAAAAGAGGCAAGTGCTGAGCAAGCGGCATTGTTCCCTCTGAGACCCCTCCCCCACATACAGCACCACAACGTGGTGAAACAAGTCACCCTGTACTGACAAATCCCTAAGGCTCTACCCCTTAAACATAACAGGTGTGACAGGTCTATCTAAGACACAGAGGCAAACACACACAGGAGCCTGTCAACATGAGGAGACAGAGAAGGATGGCCCAAAAGAGGGAACGGATCAAGGTTCCAGTGGGAGAACTAAGTGACAAGGAGACAGCCAACCTAACAGATGAGGAGATAGACGACCTAACAGACACAGAATTCCAAACACTGGTGATAAAGATGCTTACAGACTTGACAGATATGCCTGTGTATGGCAAATGCATAAGAGAAGAAGTGAAGTCTATGTTAAATGAAACGAAGGAAAATACACACAAAACCAATGGTGAAGGGAAGAAAACTGGGGTTCAAATGAATGATTTGGAACATAAGAAAGAAAAAAAAAAAACAACAGTCAACCAGTACAGAAAGAGGAAAAAAGAACTTTTAAAAAAATGAGGAGAGTCTTGGGAACCTCTGGGACAACTTTAAATGTGCCAACATCCGAATCATAGGGGTGCTAAAAGGAGAAGAGGAAGAGCAAGAAATTGAAAACTTATGTGAAAAAATAATGAAGAAAACCTTCCCAAATTTTGCAAAGGAAATAGACATACAAGTCCAGGAAGCACAGAGAGTCCCAGACGAGCTGGACCCAGAGGGGACCACACCAAGAAACATCATGATTAAAATGCCAAAGGTGAAAGAAAAAGAAAAAATCCTAAAAGCAGCAAGAGAGAAGTGGAGAGTTGCCTACAAAGGGGTGCCTATAAAACTATCAGCTGATTTCTTAAAAGGAACTTTGCAGGCAAGAAGGAACTAGCAAGAAGTATTCAATGTGAGGAAAAGCAAGGACCTACAACCAAGATTACTCTACCCAGCAAAGCCATCATTTAGAATGGAAGGGCAAATGTAGTGCTTCCCAGACAAGGTAAAGCTAAAAGAGTTTATCATCACCAAGCCATTATTATATGAAATGTCAAAGGAACTTTCTTAAGAAAAAGATCAAAACTATGAACACTAAAATGACAACAAACTCACAACTATCAATACCTGAATCTAAAAAATAAAAACAAAATCCAACTAAGCAAACCGTAATAGGAACAAAATCATAGGTATGGGGATCATTTGGAGGGTTATCAGCTGGGAGGGAGAAGAGGGAGAAATGAGGAAATGGTACAGGGATTAAGAAGCATAATTGGTTGGTTCAAAATAGACAGGGGAAAGTTAAGAATAATATAAGAAAGGGTGAAGCCAAAGAACTTATATGCATGACCCATGGACATGAATTAAGAGGGATGGGATTGCTGGAGGGAAGTGGGGTACTGGGCAGAGGAGAGCAAATGGGAAAAAGAATTGGAACTACTGTAATAACATAATCAATAAAATATACTTAAAAATAGAATAAAATAAAATAAAATAGATGCAGCAGGTTAAAATGGGTGGAGCTACTGAGAATCTTATGTAAATTATATTAAAACTCAGTGATACAGTTTCCTTAAAATAAAGACAGATTGCAACACCTCATTTGGAAACTATTACACATCTGTTTCCATCACTTTTGCATTTTAAATGAGAGCTACTCTCTTACCCAGATTTAGTTCAAAGTATTCATCAATACTTAGTTCAATAGTTCTTAGACGTTTCCTCTCAATATATTTTCTACCAATTAAAACATTTTCTCCTCTTTAAAAGCACAAATCAATATATACTTTCTTATGACCTGTTATTTCTGTTTTTGTGGTTTACCAAATGTATTTATAGGAAGGAGCACATTTTGTTTTAAAAAGTGTAGAGACTTTTTATTTTTCAGTTAAAGCAATTCTCACTGTAATTATCGTTTGCATTCTTGTGTCCTCCTCCCTCCCAACACACAGTGATGATGATGATGATCGGCATCCACATCAGCATCATCTTTATAAACCTTGGGCCATGCCCCATTAGGTGCTCAGTAAGTATTTATTGAATTCAAGATAAAATACCCTTTCCAACAGTGAGAGAAACCATCTGTTGCCTGTTCAATATCCATTCTTGCATCTGACCCCCTGTGAAGGCAACCTTGATTTGTTCAGGTGGTGACAAGGATCTCTACTCAAAGCAAGGGGATGAATTGTGATTGGTCTAAGCCAGTGATAAAATCTCATTCGCCTTGGACAGTACTGCTCTAAGGGTGGCCATGTAACCCAGTTCTAGTCATGGAGATGTAAATGAGTCTTTTGAGTAGGGCTTTCAGAAAATGTTTTGCTTTCCCTATACAAAGGCTCTGACTCAGCTGGCAAACCCCTTTGCCCATCCCTCCTTTCCCAAGAGCATGGGTTGCCTGGAGGTGCAGCAGCTGCCTTGCAATCGTGACACATGAGAACAAAAGGACAACAAATTAAAAATGGCAGAGATTCAGAAAGATAGAAAAGATATACGCCAGCATCATTGAGCAGCCACACCAGTTCTGAGAGAAAAATTGTTTGTGCTACTCCATACTCAGTGGTAGCAGCTGAGTATCCCGCTACTTGCAGCCGAAGGCACTCCTTACAGATACCACCTTTAAATGTATATACGTAATTAAAGGAAAAATAAGTACTTTGCTATGAGGAAGGGAATTCCTGGCTTTTCCTACTCTCTCATTCTCTATATTCCATTAGTTGCCGACTTTGTTAATTTTCCCTTCATAATATGTCTTACTCAAGTTCCCTTCCATATTAGTTTTCTCTGACTGCATAAAAATCACGACAAACTTGGCACAAAACAGCATCAATTTGTTATCTCACAGTTCCCATGGGTCAGGAGTCTGGGCACAGCTGAGCTAAGTTCTCTGCTTAGGGCTTTACAGTGTTGAAATCAAGATGTCAACTGAGCTGCATTTCTTTCTGGACCTCAGGATCCTCTTTCAATCTCCTGTGGTTGTAGCAGAATTCAGTCCCTTGTGGTTGTGGGACTGAGAAACCCATTTCCGGTTTGGTCATAAGCCAAGGGCTGCTTTCAGCTCCCAGAGGCTACCCACATTCCTTGCCCCCTCCATCTTCAAGTCACTTTTGGAGAACTTCTCACACATCAAATCCCTCTTGTGCTTCAAATACTCAATTTTCTGTGTCCCTCCTCTAGACCCTGATGTAAAGGGTTCATGTACTTAAGTCAGGCTCAGTAGGAAAAATGTCGCTATTTAAAGTCACCTGATTTGTGTCCTTAATTACATCTGCAAAACCCCTTCCCAGCAATACCTAGATTAGCATGTGAGGCACGGCATAGGGACTTTTCTGCCAATATGGAACGAACGTACCGTGGTGGTCCTATAAGATCACAAGGGAGCTGAAAACCTCCTATCACCTAGCGACATGGTAGCTGTTGTAGGTCATATTGCAAAGCGTGACTCGCATGTGTGTGGTCGTCGTTGGCAGCCGTCTGTCTCGAGAGACGATGGTGTAGCTTCTTAAGAGTCTATCTGCACCGCCGAGAATGGCTGTGCAGTCCGACTCGGGAGTGACACGGTATCTGTCTCCTCCCGTGTTGAATCGACATCTTGCGATGAAGCTACAGAGCCTGGGCAGGGTGATATGGAGGGTCTGCTGTTGCCCATGCAGCAGACCCCCCCTCTCTTCGCAGCTGAAGGGTCCAAGGGAAAGACGGAGTCAATACAGCTTGACTTCAGGTGCGCCGCAGGAGTTGCCGGTGTTGACTACGACGTCAAACCGCCTTAGGGACTCCGGCTCCGGATTTTCTGTCAGGGTTTACTCCCTTAGCCTTTCCCCTGAAGAGGTATGCCGCAAGGCAGCGGAGGTTTTTTGGAGTCAGAGTTTTCCTTCTCTGATGTGCCCTGACTGGAAGATCGAACCAGCGACACTTAGCTCGCAGGCCGACGCTCAATCCACTGAGCCAAACCAGCCAGGGGTTCATGTGTGTGGTGATGTTGGTGTAAACCAAAGTACTGCGCTGCCAGCTGCGTAAAAGTATTTACATACAATTATGTACAGTGCATACGCTTGATAATGATGACAAACAAGTGTGTTACTGGTTTACGTACTTATTATATTATACTTTTTACCTTAGAGTGCACCCTTTCTACTTATAAAAAAAGTTTGCTGTAAAACAACGTGCCGCGTGACGCTGGCAGCAACCTCATACATCTCATGTTTAGTCATCTCTCGATCACATCGTTTTCTCTTGTCCTTCATTACATCCCGTGTTGTTTTGGACAGTAACACGCTGCACAGGCGTGTAGCCTGGGAGCAGTAGGCTATGCCATCTAGGTTCATGTAAGTGCACTCTGTGATGTTTGCACAACAATGACATTGCCTGTAACGCATTCCTCAGAACCACCCCATTGTTAAGCGCCACCTGACTGTAATTGGGAAAAGGTGTGCCTACATCAGGGACTCAGAATCCCATCTACTGCACCTTTCCGTGGGCAGAGGCTGGGCCTCGCACATGTTCTTTAACTCTCTGCCTTTCCTACCACAAAATCCTTGCGATTTTTCTTTTGTTTGTTTTGTTTTGCTGGCAACTAGCATCCCAGTTACTGCTTAGTGCAAATCAGTCCCCAGAGTCTGGTCAACCACTTAGGCTGAATTCCTTATTTTATTTTTAACTCAGATTAAAGAGAAAAAGGGTGAACAGAGTTTCTGCTAGCCTCTCCCTGTTATCTTATTCTTATTTCCACAATATCCAATGGTTTTATGAACCCCATTTCATAGATGAAAAGGCTAAGTCTTAGAATAATGAAGTGGATTCTTGCCCTACGTAACATAGTTACAAAGATATCTTTGGGTTAAAACCTAGTGTTCTTGGTGCTGAATTATAGACACAATCAGGTAAACCTGGTCTCACTTTATGAAAAACAAATGGTCCCTGTTCCAAGGAGCTATTTTGAGGATAGAGGTAGGTGATACGTATCTATCATCTAGTTACTTGATTATTAGATCTCACATTTCCATGATTTTTTCCTTCCACTGCTACATAGATGATTTCGCCAATGTTCTTCAAATGGGAGGCTATTTGGTCTGACAGCCAAGATACAGTGGCCGGTTATGACCATGGTCCAGGACACCTGATCACAGCTATTTTGTAAGGTGTCCTTAGCTTCATGTGCTCAGGTCTGCAACAGCTCATTTGTTATCTAAAAGTCAAGTGCTGATGTGTATTTTTAGCAGCATAATCATGCTTCCTCCTTAATCCCAAGAAGCTGATCTTCTTGCCAGTTATAGGACGCATTGGTCGACCAGCTGTCCCGTGAGCTCTTCCCCTGTTGTCAGACATGCTTTTCTTCCTTATGTTGCTTGTTAGAGATGCTATCCTCTCCTGAAGCAATGCAAAGTTTTACCAAATAGTATACCTGAGGCAGGTGATTCACTTACACACTCTCCGTTAACCCAATTAAAGTTGGTACGATGAGGCTTTTGTCTTTGTGCTTTGAAATGAACATATTCAGATCCAAATCATCTGAGAAAAAAATAGATCCTAATCTATTTTAATAGTGTCATATGAACCAAACACATAATTATTTGTATTAAAATAAAAACACCCCATATATCATGACCAATATCCAGTGGTACTGGCTTCTGAATATAATGGGCTTCTTCTTTAAAATATTCAGTCATTATGTGAAACCAACCATAGTTCTTAAGATGATAACTGGTTTCTCTGACTCCAAAAAACCTCCGCTGCCTTGCGGCATACCTCTTCAGGGGAAAGGCTAAGTGAGTAAACCCCGACAGAAAATCCGGAGCCGGAGTCCCTAAGGCGGTTCGACGTTGTAGTCAACACCGGCAACTCCTGCGGCGCACCTGAAGCCAAGCTGTATTGACTCCGTCTTTCCCTTGGACCCTTCAGCTGCGAAGAGAGGGGGAGTCTGCTGCATGGGCAACAGCAGACCCTCCATATCACCCTGCCCAGGCTCTGTAGCTTCAGCTTCACTGGAGAGGACACTCCAGCGTCATCACAAGATGTCGATTCAACACGGGAGGAGACAGATACCATGTCACTCCCGAGTTGGACTGCACAGCCATTCTCGGCGGTGCAGATAGACTCTTGAGAGGCTACACCATCGTCTCTCGAGACGGACGGCTGCCGACGAACGACGACGAGTGACTGCACTCGTGCTAAATAACTATGTCACTGTGTCTTTTTGTAAATTAATACTTAAGGAACTTTTATCAGTCTGCCTTCAGAGTTAAGTTTACTAATCCGAAAAATATCTGGACCTGTGTGGAATAAAATGATTTGTTATTTCAATTTTATCCACATCCAGACTGCTGATGGCCTCCTGGGAAGATCTCCACTGGGCATTTTGTGATCTCTTCCCGGAGTCCCCTTTCACATCCCTCCCTGACTTCAGCCCACACCTTTCTGTTTCTGCTTTTCTTGGTGCTGTGCCTTCTGTCTTTCATCTGTTAAATTCTCCCCTGATCTCTACTCGTCAGGGTCTTTCCCACCACGGATGGACCTCAAATCCTACCTCCTCCATTGTTCCTTTGATCTCCAGTTATAAATAGCTTCTACCTCTCTTATTGCCACTGTCTTAGATTACAGTCTGGCTATCACTGGCCCACCTACTTCTTCCCCCACACTATTCATGGAGGGTAAGGACTATGTTCATTTCTCTTTTCAACTTCCTACTCTTAAAGCATTAAAACAGAGTTTTTCCTTTAGCTGGTGCTAAAGCATTCAGCATTGAATCAAATCCTGGGTTGTTTTTGTTTGTTTTTGTTTTTCTTTCTCTGGTCTAACCAGCAAGGATTCAGAATTGCATCATATGGTTTTTGTAAATCTTGGAGTAAGAATGGCCTTTTAGCGACACTGGAAGAATGCCTTGATGAATACATGGGGACTGTCATTTTTAGACGAGGAGCAGAATCACTAAATGAGCAGAGCCCCACATCCTGGAGGGGGCTGGAAACCAGCTGGGAACATGAGCAATCCATCCAACCCAATCTTCCTTCAGAATGGACTCGTTCAATCCTGCCTTCCTCACTCTGTGCTAAAAGCTATTACCAGTTCAGCGCAAAATGTTGGCCTTCCCAATAATTTCATAGGTGATTACCAGGTAAGGGGATTAACTGTGATTTCTCCCCCAGAGCAGCTCAATGGGAGAAAAACAAATTTTTTTTGGTCCTAAAGTACATGATTTTTCAATTTTTAGACCACTAGTGAGTTAACAATGCTAATTAATAATAGATTAAAGTTATATTTTATAGCAAGTGATTTAACTGTTCCAAACCTCAGTTTTCTCATCTGTCCAATAGGGCAATAGTAACTTTTCCAAACGTTTCAGTTCCTGTGATAACTAGAGATAATGTTTTTGAGTGCCAGCTTATGCTTCTGCCCTCCGGGGTCTGAGACCATTGGACTTAGACTGGATCCACACCACTGCTGGGTCTCCAGGTTGCCGACTAGTCCAATGTCTCGGAACTTGCCCGCGTCCGTAATCACAGGAGCCAATTACTATAATGAATCTTGTGAGATACGTGTATATATGAGGTATCTATGTAGATGTAGACGTAGATGTATATTCTATTATTGGTTCTGTTCCCTCGGAGAGCCCTGATTCTTGGTATTATCTGAAGTAGAAAGAGACAGAGGTCAGAAGCTCATTACCTATGGAAAAGAATGGGGGTCATCGTCCCGAAAGACACCAGTGGCACTTAAGTAATCAGGAAATAAAGTGATGACAAGGATCCTGTGCTGAGTCACAGGAAGTAGGTGAGTCACAGCAAGCTGCTCAGAGCTATTGGCCAGACCTCCTTTCAGTCACCCGTGGGAGCATCTACCAGGCTGCCCATGCTCAGGGGCAAAATGGTTTCTGCTCTGCTCACAGTCTCAAATACACACCAACCTCTCTCATAGGAGGACTCTCACCTGGATCTCTGCCAGTAAGAGTGAGTTTAGGGAAATGTAGCCTTTAGGCCTCTAGCACCAGTGATAAGGAGCCTCTGATTTGAAAAATCAGAGAAAAGAAATTAATCTAATCTATAAGGTAAAGGTCTGTTGATTTGAATAACAACAACAAACAAAATTGTCCTCCTTCTTCCCAGCAGCAAAGGCCCCCACTCACAGCTGTGATGGCACTAGCAGGTGACATGGGGACTCCTTCCTTGTTGACTCTCTGAAGTGTCCATCATCATCCCAGGAACCCAGCACTTCGATTGAGTAGCACAGCCACTTTCTCCTGGAAGTCCGTAAGTTATGGGTGATCTTTGCTGTTCCTAGGTCAGTGACATTGGGCCAGATCTAGCTATGCTGTTCCCTGACACTAACCACCAAAGTGGATGCTAACCATGCATAGAAAATGAAGTTGAAAATATAAGCCAGGTGCAGGAGAAGATTTTGCCTTTGCTAGAACAAGGCAACAAGTTCCTGGCTCTTATGAATCAAAAGCTCACTTGTGTGAAAGTAACCTGCAAAATCACTAAAGGAACTCTCCAGCATTCTTTCTAGTGTTCAGCAAATCCACAGTTACCGGGTATCTCAGTTATGCACATTGTATTTACCATGGCTAACAAACTCAGTTAATAAACTCGAATGTGAATTTATAAGGCTTCATACGTTTTTATGAACCAAGTAACACACTGATATTTTTTCTTAGATTTTATTTGTTTTTAGAGAGAGGGGAATGGAGAGAAAGAGAGAAACACTGATGTGCGAGATAAACATCGATCAGTTGCCTCTCTCACGCCCCCAACCAGGGACCTGGCCTGCAACCCAGGCATCTGCCCTGACAGGGAATCAAACCTGCAACCTTTTGGTTTGTGGGAGGATGCCCAGCCCACTGAACTACACCAGTCAGGGCCACCCTGATATTTTAATGGGGCATAATATCAACATAAAAAAAAAATAACATTGTAAAAGCCGTAATATTTATGACTGCAGAACTTAGAGGTAACATAGGCAGTTCAGAAGTCAAAGCGTGTTTGAACATGTTGTTTGCCTCCTGTTATCACCTCAGCCGATCAAGAAAGCTGTTCCCTGCTGTGCACTGACCACAATGCTAGCATTAAGCTGAGTTTTATGGCATGCAAACAAAACTTAAAAAAAAAAAAAAAAAAAAATCTCAACTCACAGAGTGAATTAGCCAAACAATGTAGATTAAGCTATGTCAACGATGATGCAGATACAAAAAACAAACAAAAATAAAAACTGGGAGATCTGCAGAGAATTCTATTATAGTTAAACTAAGGGATAAATAAGCATTTCATTAACTTCACAAAATGACCCTTCAAGAAAAGTAGGGAACAGAATGATCATATCGTAGTTCCACAGATGGTTAAACTTGGGCACAGAGAAGGGAACTGCTTGAGGACTAAGGGACCTGGACACGAACCTGGGTGTGCCTGACTCTGAAACCCACACTACCAGATCGTTCTGCTGCCAGCATTATCAGTAATAAGAAAGGGCATTATTAGCAATGAGCAAGCACCGGAAACAAAATTACAAATTAACATTCTCTTCATTATTCATCTGGGGAAGTATTTGTTACTTACGCAAGACAACACATTGCCAGTGTTGTAAACATTGCCTTGAGAGAACTACTGCAAACCTCAATGGGCTAAATGTAAACATATTCCAGGAAATTCAAATGCAGGATCGTTTACTGACCCTCACTAACTGTGTTATGGAAGAAGATTTGGAGGCCAAATTTGGGACTAGATTTACTGATACAGATGCCTGTCTCCTCCCTGCATTTTAATTCCAAAAGGTGAGAGACCGCGATTTCTTTTTGTGTCTAACACTGGGGGGTGGGATTCCAGTGGAAAACATCTCAATGATCAACACTGGCCGACCTTGTTTTAAATGCAGTGAATGTAAACCCAAATGCTTCAGGGGCCTAGCTGGCAATGAAATGTATAATCAAAGGAGGATGTATAATAATACAGAGTGGGGAGGTCTGTGGAAAACTCCGGAATGGAGTTCTCTAGTCTAGAGAAAGCAGCAGATATTCAGGTCAGCCACCATGAATTTGGGCCCAGTGATATCAGAGTTTCCAGATTCTGAACAGAGGCTAGAAATCTATATTTTACATAATAATATCATCTGATATTTAAAGGTTGGCAATTAATCCCATTTTTAAAGAAGATTTTATTTATTTATTTTTAGAGAGAAGGGAAGGGAAGAAGAAAGAGAGGGAGAGAAGCATCAATGTGTGGTTTCCTCTCTCATACCCCCAGCTGCGGACCTGGCCTGCAACCCAGGCATATTCCCTGACTGGAAATCGAACCAGCAACCCTTTGGTTCACAGGCCAGCACTCAATCCACTGAGCCACCCCAGCAAGGGCTTAATTCCATTTTTAAGGTCAACGTGTGGGCCAGACTCTGAGACCTATCCTCTACATGTAGGTTCCTGTGTGTTGCTAGCTCTGACTTTTACCTGCAGACTGTGTGCAGGGGGCCCCTGGGCTTCAGGAACACTGATGCCTGAGGCCATGTGGAGTGTGGAGTCTGAGAACCTGAACTGGCCTGCAGGATGATCAGGGCTTTTGCATAGAGTAGGGCTCTGCATTCCTATGTGCTTAAGGCAGTTTAGATTGCTCATTGGCCCATTGCGGACAGTAGCCATCGTCACAAATGCTTCACAGCTGAACAAGGACCTTTAGTGCCCTGCGCTCAACAGCAGAGAACACTGAGACCTGATGAATTCTGCACCAGTTCACACTGTGCTCTTCGCTGCCCAGGGCCTTTCTCACCACAAGGTCCCCGAACCAGAAACTCAAAAGCCCCTAAAAGTGTGTTATTGTCTGTCAGGTGAGTTTGGCAGGGGTATTGCTAACTTTGTGAGAAAGACAAGTAATACCTGAATGGCTCATATCATCTCTTGGTATAATTACAATAATCTCTTTTATGTAAATATCTTAAAAACCTGCTTCTCTCTCTAGTCAAGTCTTACTAGTTAAAAAGTTCTAAAAGAACAATAAATCTTTTTAAGTAACCCCGTGGGTGGGCTCATGCATTAATCTCTTTTGTCCACCAGGTATTCTATATTGTTTTAAGTTAAACAACTGTCTAAAGTTAGGAATGTAATATATGTCTGTGAAAAATTCAAACAAAGGTCAAGAATGCAGAGTAAGAACTGAAAGTTCCTGTTAGCACCTATTCCATGCCAGGTATTTTTTGTTTGGTTGGTTTTTTTTTTAATTCTTTTGCATGCACGTGTGCACACACACGTGTATTTTATTGATTTATTTTATGTTTCTAGCAGCTTTACCAAGATATAACTATCATACGATAAATGCACATATTTAAAGTGTGTGATTTTATAAGATTTTAATAATTTAATAAGACATATATATATACCCATGAAATGACAATCACAATAAAGACAATAAACATATTCATGACCTGTGAAAGATTCTTTGTGCCCTTGGTTATTCTTTTTTCTTTAATAAATTTTTCAATTATAGTTGACATACAATATTTATTAACTTCAGGTGTACAGCCTAGTGATTAGACATTCATATAACCCCACAAAGTAAACACCCTGATAAATCTAGTACCCATCTGACATCATATGTAGTTATTACAATATTATTGATTATATTCTCTATGCTATACTATACATCCTTATGAATATTTTGTAACTACCAATTTGTATTTGTTAATCTTTTCACCTTTTTCACCCATCCTCCTAACCCCCGCCCATCTGGCAACCATCAAAATGTTCTCTGTGTCTATTCGTTGTTTCTATTTTGTTTGCTTATTTTTTTCTTTCAGATTCCACATATAAGTAAAGTCATATGGTATTTGTCTTTCTCTGTCTGACTTATTTCACTTGGCATAATACTTTCCCGGCCCATTCATGTCGTTGTAGATGTCAAGATTTCATTTTGTATGGCTGAGTAATATTCCATTGTCTATATGTACCATTTCTTTATCCAGTCATCTATTGATGGACACTTAGGGTGCTTTCATTTCCTGACTACTGTAAATAATGTTGCAGTGAACATATGGAAGCATGTGTCTTTTCAAATTAGTGTTTTGGGTTTCTTCAGATAAATACCCAGAACTGGAATTGCTGGGTCTGTCTTTGTCTCTTGTTACAGCTAATCTTTTTAAGTATATTATGTCTGGTATAAGTATTGCTACCCCAGCTTTTTTTTTTTTTTTTTCATTTTTATGCAATACCCTTTTCCATTCCTTTATTTTCATTCTGTGTCTGTCTTTCAGTGTGAAATGTGTGTCTTGCAGGCAGTACATGTAAAGGTCTTGTTTTCTTACCTGTTTAGCCACCCTACATCTTTTGATTAGAGTATTTAATCCATTTACATTTAAACTGTTGATAGATATGTAGTTATTGCCATTTTATTATTTATATTTTTGCTCTTTCTTTTTCTTCTTTTTAAAGAAATCCCTTTAACATTTCTTAAAATACTGCTTTGATTGTGATGAACTCCTTTATCTTTTTCTTTTCTGGGACACTCATGTATTTTAATATCTTAAACATAAATAGCAACATGATATACCTATTGTCCAATAATATTCTGAAGATTTGTTTATTAGATGATGCATGCTGGAGGTGAATATCTATGAAGCTTTCCAACTAACTTTTAGTTTATAGATTATTCATGAGTTTGAATATAGGCATGAAGCATAACTAAAAATGTTTCACTAAGATTTGGAAGCTTATCCATAAGTAGATGAGGTTTTAAAATCTTGATAACTGAGTGGTATAGCTCTACCCAGATGTATATAATGAGTACAGCTCAGAAAGTATTATGTTAACTGATTTGTAAATTGAGTCGTACTATAAAAGTGTGCAGGAAACTGATGATTGGAAAGGACTCAACAGTGAGTGACATTAACGGGGAATATTCTTTAGGAATAAAAGTGACCATCCCTAATAGACCACTTGTGAACAAATACATTTCTTTGTCTTAAGATGTGGCACTGGGTACATTGACCAAGCCTGATGTACTTGGACAAAATGTTCCCTCTTCTTTATTAGATGTTTTGATGTTTTATCAGAGCATAAGCCAAAGAAAGAGAAGGACATACTGTTAAAGTTTGGCTGGCTTTCCCACAAGCTCTTTAGTTAGGTACAGCTTGCTTACCTCTATAATGTTCCTCACAGAGAGGTCAAAATCCATCAATACCCACTGGAGAAAACTGTTTGGTCTCATATGATTTCATTGAACGGGGTTCAAACCAAGAAGTCCTGGCAGAAAGCAAACTCAACCAGTATTCATGGTTGTGAAAGCAAGCAACTCGGGCCATTCCTTGAAAGCCTGCTGCAGGGAAAATCCCAAAATGCTAGTCTTTCTTTCACTGTTTTCCCTCTTTCTGTTCCTCTGTCTGCAGGAACATCACCCGCAATTGTTTTTCATTTAAATCAAATTGTTCTCAGCCTGAAAGGTGTTTTTTTTCCCTTCCTCTAAGGAGAAAATTTTGTTATGATGTTTCATGATTTATTGAAACTGTTCAGATAGAAAAAATGTTTTTAATTAGTTAGAAGAAAGAGGTTGCCACCTGAATAATACAAATTGAGTTCTATGCTTCACATTTCAAAATTGCAATAAACTGGGTAATCCATGGATCCTAGAGCTCTGATTAATTTATCAACAAGTGATATGCCTCTAATCTGCTAAAGCTATTAATCCTCAGGTACTTTACGTGCAAAGATATAAATCAGTGTTCATTAAAAAACTGCTAGTAACCAAATTCATATTTAGTAGTTGGCAAATTTTGAAAGAGTTGTGTGCCCTGAATTTGCTTGGATCTCAGAATGAATCACCTATAGAAAGTGACTAGATTTCCAGCAAAGCCCAGGAAACAACTGGATTCATTATGAAGTGAAATATTCTCAATACTTTCAGTGAGTTCCAGAATCTCTTAGGAAATCTGGACTCTGCAGCCCTCTCCAATACCCCAAGGGGGCAGGGTGGGTAGGAATTGATAGTTTCCATGGAAGCAAGAGGTGGATGGGGCTTTGGTGATCCTGTGACAGTGACATAAAGGTGGGAAGCTGCTCAGGTTTCAGTTCTGGAGCTTGAGTTTTTATGTTCTGCTAGTGCCTAGCTGTCTGAGTTAAGCCTCTCCTGGCCACAAGTAACAGAAGCAGGGAGTTGCTACCAAGGATTCAGGGGTAACTCAGGAAGCTGGGACAGGAGGAACCTCACAGTGACTGGAACCAAGCAGCAGAGAGCTGCCTGGGGGGGGGGGGGGGGGGCGGTCATTTGCTCTCCTTGCCTGACTCCTCTGTAGGTCTGCTTCATTTCTCCCCCGTAGGGCAGAGTTGTCTGCACCCGTATGGTCTCCCGCTTTAGAATTTCTTCTCTTTGACTTAACAAATACTGACTGGGGTCTTTGAAACCAAATTCCCAAAGAGAAAACATTTGATGAGTTCAAATATGGCCAGGTGTCTAGTCAAGGACCGATTAGCCTTGCTGAGGGCTCAAACATGGCTGCCAAGCTCCTCCCCCATTCCTGCCCCATCCCAGTGGACAGGGGAGGAAGGAAATTCTCTCATAAGCACAGTGTGGGGTCGTAGAGCTTGCAAAAAATATCTGATACGTTCGGCCACTTCAGGAAAAATCAGCTCTCCTCTCAGAGCCTCCGCTTTCCTCCTTTATAAAGTGGAGATTCAGCTACTTGCTTCCCAGGGTTGCTGTAGAATCTCCACGCAAGAGTGTTAAGGTAAGTCATTAACTCTGAGAACATTTTAAAATGTGAGATTGTACTTAGTCTAGAACAATGTTCACTGACTCAGTATTTATTGAGCAGTTACTACACACTGGTATACTTTTCAATACAAAAGTCAAGAGTGAAGATAAATTCTGGGAATAGAATGTATTTTAGTAATAAAGAGAATAAGTATTAGAGTCAGACAGACCTGGGTTAAATCCTCCTCTACCAGCTATCAGTTATGGGGCTTTGGGCAAGTTTTCTATCTCTGAGCCTCGGTTTTCTCATCTGTAAAATGAGAGCATTTCTTTCTATTACAGTCTATCTGACCCTACTTGATCTAGTCTCTGCCTGCCCCTCCCAAGTCAACCCCTGCCCTGAATCTCTCCAGCTGTGCTGGCCTCCCAGGGGTCCCTCCAACATGCTGACCCTGGGCCTGGCTCAAGGCCTCTATAACTGCAGTTTCCTCTGTCTGGAATGGTCCTTTCCTCCTCATCTTGTTAAGGTGAGCTCCTTCTTTTCTTTCGGGTCTCTGCACAAATATCCCCTTCTTGGAGTAACCATGTTACTAAATATGTCATGATCCTACCCCACCCACAATGCTCTTCTATGTCCTGGACACTTATCACTCTCTAAAAATACAAGTTTATTTGATTTCCTGTTATCTGCCTCCCTCCTAAAGTAGTGGGTTGGCCAAAAAGTTCATTTGGTTTTTTCCCTTAAGATGGCTCTAGTAGTGCTTAGTTGTCTTTAACGTTATTTGAAACCGTTTTGTAAGATTGTGTTGTGACAGCTCTCATATCACTGTCCATTTTTTAAAAAAGTTATCAAAATTAGTGAATTTTTGTGTAGCCATTTTAATGTTGAAGACAGAAGAAAACATGCAACGTTTTCGGCATATTATGCTTTATTATTTCCATAAAGGTAAAGACACAACTGAAATGCAAAAAGAGATTTGTGCAGTGTGTGGAGAAGGTGCTATGACTGATCAAACATGTCAACGGTGGTTTGTGAAGTTTTGTGTTAGAATTTTCTCACTGGGCGATGCTCCACAGTCGGGTAGACCAGTTGAAGTTGATAGCGATCAAACTGAGACATTAATCGAGAACAATCAACATTCTACCATGAAGGAGAGAGCTGACAGTCTCAACATATTCAAATCAATAAACTTATTGGTGAAAATAAAAAAGTGTCTTTTATTTTATGGGAAAAACTAAATGGACTTTTTGGCCAAGCCAAAATAGGTTGCATGATTAAGAGGCTCTGTTTTGGGGTTTGTTTTTTTTTTTTTTTTAAGATTTTGTTTATTAGTTTTAGAGAGAGAAGAATGGAGGGAGAAAGAGAGGGAGAGAAACATTGACTGGTTGCCTCTCGTACACACCCCGACCAGGGACCAACCCAGGCATGTGCCCTGACAAGAAATTGAACTGGCGACCTTTTGCTTTGCAGGGAGATGTCCAGAGCCACACCAGTCAGGGCCGTGTTTTAAGTTGATGTTTCCCCAGGCCTAGGAAGTGTCTGATGCTATGTACCTATTGTCCCATACATGGATGATGAGTGGCTACTTCATAGGGCCGCTGGGAGGAGAAAAGGTGATTTGGTCATTCATGCTATGAAAGTACAGAGCACATACCTGGCACAGAGTGTGTCCTTTCCCTGGGTTGAATAGTGTTCCCCCAAAACTCATGTCTGCCCAGAACCTGTGAATGTGGCCTGATTTGGGAATAGAGTTTTTGCAGATGCCATCATGTTATGATGAGGTCACACTGGATTAGAGTGGGCCCTCATCCAATGACTGGTGTCCTTATAAGAGTGAGATTTGGACAGTCACACAGGGAGACCATGTGACTTCGTCGGCAGCCGTCCGTCTCGAGAGACAATGGTGTAGCTTCTTAAGAGTCTATCTGCACCGCCGAGAATGGCTGTGCAGTCCGACTCGGGAGTGACATGGTATCTGTCTCCTCCCGTGTTGAATCGACATCTTGCGATGACGCTGAAGCTACAGAGCCTGGGCAGGGTAATATGGAGGGTCTGCTGTTGCCCATGCAGCAGACCCCTCCTCTCTTCGCAGCTGAAGGGTCCAAGGGAAAGACGGAGTCAATACAGCTTGGGTTCAGGTGCGCCGCAGGAGTTGCCGGTGTTGACTACAACATCAAACCGCCTTAGGGACTCCGGCTCCGGACTTTCTGTCGGGGTTTACTCCCTTAGCCTTTCCCCTGAAGATGTATGCCGCAAGGCAGCGGAGGATTTTTGGAATCAGAGTTTTCCTTCTCTGATGTGCCCTGACTGGAAGATCGAACCAGCGACACTTAGCTCGCAGGCCGACGCTCAATCCACTGAGCTAAACCAGCCAGGGCATACCATGTGACTACAGAGGAAGAAATTGGAGTGACACTGCCATGAGCCAAGGGCCTCCACACATGACCACCTTATAAGAAAGACAAGAAGTTCCCTGGCTGGTGCGGCTCAGCGGGTTGCATGCCACCCTGTGACCTGAAAGGTTGCCGGTTCAATGTTTCTCTCCTTCTTTCTCCTTTCCTTCCCCTCCCTCTAAAAAATAAAATAAAATAAAATCTTAGAAAACAAAAAGAAGTGAGGGGTATTGTTTTCTCACAGGAATAAACTGAGGCAACCGCCTTTAGCAGCAGCTAGATGTACCTGCTCTTCCAAGGAGATAAAAGGCATTGTTTGAATATTACAATTCTTTGGCCTTATGCTGCATGTACCATGTTTTGCTTTGTCTCCCCCCCTCCTCTAATTGAGAGAAAGGAATATTAAAGATCAAATTTGGGAGACATAACACTCAAGTGTCTTCATGGGAGAACATGTTTCTTTAACACAGATAAAGAACAGGTCCTAACCTAATATGACTCCAGCTTTTAAAACTAAATCACAAGGTTTGGTTCCCCGTGACTGTAAATGACAGCAACTATAGGGAGGGGAGCCTTCTGCTCCCAGGACTGGACATGTTGGAACAGCAGCTCTGTGCTGCTTCCGTAAATTCCATAGAAAATGCCACCTTGACCGTGCTTTCTAGACAGGGTTGGAAATGAGAGCGGAAACTAAGGAATGAGGGAGACCAAATCAAATCATCCTTGCAAGCTACATTCCAGAGACTTCCTAGACTGAAATCACAACTCAGTAAACAAAGTAGTGGCAGGTGTTTGTTGACAGTCACTTGAGTAACCAAATGCTTAGTAGGCTTTGAAGAGGCGACCGGGAAAGACGCAGCCTTCTGCCTCAAACGGAAGACAGAAGGAGTTGAACTTTTGCTGCAGGCTGATCAGCCGGGCGCAATTGGCTGCGCCTCACGCCTTGTGAGAAAACGCACAGGTCCTCACGGGGGATCTCAGCGTCCCCAGAAGTAGGTTCTGGAGGCAGGAGAGAACCCCAATGTCGCCCCACAGGCCATTTCCTTCGCTCATCTGCCGAGATCCCTAGAGCAGGCGGAGGTGCCGGTAGATGTCCGATCCCCCACCCAGTCCTTCAGCACCTTGTTCTCTTCGGATCGAAAGGCCCCGAAAGATCTTATTCCGTCCTTCGCGCGCCATTGGGCAAATAGAGGCAGAGAAGGGGAAAAAGTGGGAGGAGGGGCAAGCGTCATCTTTCTCAAAGCAGAAAACCGGAGAAAGAATCACGTTTCTGCCTATGCGTCTAAAAGTGGTGCCCCAGTTGACAAATCACAGGGGCAGGGGCAGGGGTAGGGACGCGGAGGATGACTCAGGTCCACTTTGAATCTCCTCGGCTCTTGAGCAAGGTCGAGGAAGTTCGGCCTTCGGCGACACGTTGCATCACGCAGAGTATGGGACCAACGTGGGGGTTTCCCCCTAGAAGACTTGACTTGCGAGAAGCGATCAAAGGCGAGAGTAGAGCTGGGTGCAGGGGGGCCGAGGGGGACAGCTGACCTCTGCCTGGGCTCCAGAGTGAAACGAAGGTGACTACGGCAGCAGCCGGCACTCGGCAGGTTGGACTCCCGCAGGTTCACACGTGCTCCGCCGCTCCCCATGAGGTGGCACGTCTGCGCCAGCCCGGAGTGGGTGGAGGCGCGGTCGCGCGGGGAGAGGGGCGGTTTAGACACCTGCGCTCCTCCGCCCAGTGCCGACCTGGCAGACGCCGGGTAGCGCCCGAGCCCGAGGGGAAGGAAAGGCCCTAGGCCCAGCCGGGCGAAGGGTGGAGGAGCGCACCTGGGCTTCTGTGCGCCGGGCGGGGCGGGCGCTAGGACCCGAGCGGTGCACCTGTTGGCGGGCTCCCCGGCCCCGCCCGCCCTCCTCCGCGAGTGCAGAGCCCGCTGGTGCAAGGGCGAGGGACGGTGCGAGCGCAGGGCCCGGCGCGGCGGGGCAGCAGCGTCCCGGGCGCACCATGGCCGAGCTGCTGCGCAGCCTGCAGGATTCCCAGCTCGTCGCCCGCTTCCAGCGCCGCTGCGGGCTCTTTCCGGGGCCGGATGAAAGCCCCCAGGAGAACAGCGCGGGCCCCGCGGAGGGCGTGGCGCGGACGCCCGGGGTCGGTCACCACCTGGCGGCCAACGACAAGGGCGGCGGGGGACCGGCCAATGGGCTGCGCAGAGTCCCGGCCCCCCAGGTAACCGCGGGCCAGGTGTTCGGGGCGGGAGCGAGAGGGCAGCCTGCTCGCCTTCCTGCGGGCTTGCTGGTCCAGGCGACTCCGCGACCCGGGGACGGGCGAGCACCGAGCCTGCCTGGCTCAGAGGGCGCCACCCCCCGCAGCGACCCGGCTTCCGGCGCTGCGGGTGGAGGGGAGGGGGCCGAGGGGGTCTAACCACCCGGACGCCCCGCTCCAACGCTGCCAGGTGGCAGCCAGGTCTAGCCAGACTTCGGATGCTTCCAGGGCGTTAAATGCAGTCTGTTTAGAGACTTTCTGCCTTCATAAGAAGTTACATTTATGTACTTGTCTCTTCTCCCAAATGTGTGAGTTACGTAATTGAAAAACCGAGAGGTGATGTCCTTGGCGTATTGCTGACACGCTTCCCTGGGGAGAAATTCTGAGAACTCCCCCGAGATCCATGAGTTTCCGCCCCATCCCCCCTTTCCTGATCCACATTGATGGGGTGTAGCGGGGCTCAGGGTGCTCGTCACCTTTCTGCATCTCCAGCTCTGAAGACAGAACTTGGGGTTTCAGTATTGCTCCTGGATTTAAACACACTGCCCCCCGCCCCCCACCGCCCTCTGCCGCCGCCAGTGATGAGGTCCTGAAAGCGCTTCCCTCTCTCCCTCTCCCGCCAGAGCTTGCAGGGTGAGGGGGGCGGGGTCCTGCCCGGTGGGACTTGTATTAACTGGCACCAGTGACTTCACAGATGCTGTCAGGAGGGAAGCTCACCACGCTCCCCTCTAGGTGTTCAGAGTGCGGTTACACAACCCACTGCGGCTTTGGGAAGCCAGCGTGTGTTGTCGCAGTGCACAGGGACTCCAGGCGGAAGGGACCAGACAGGCTGCAGATGCTAACGTGCCAGGGCTTCTGTCTGCCAGGGAGGAGGGCTGTCCCTGGGAGGGAGGGCTCTCTGCCGCAGTGACAAGCCCCGGGCACCCACAGAAACTGTCCTTTCCCTGGGGGAGGTAAAAAGTGCGGTCCCGGAGCACAGAAGCATTGTGTTAACAACTCCAGCTCTACCCTTGGTGGGGTGGGGGCTTGGGGGACGCGAAGGAAGCCATATTTTTTCTTCCTAGAAGTTTTGGTAACAGGAAGGTGACATTTAGTTTGACATTTATTTTTGTGTCGATTTCTAGTAACTGAGGGCTGATGAAGAACCTGGCTTCTCTGTAGAGTGGAATATTGTGGGCATTGAATTACAAAATTTGAGATGGCTGGGGAGGAGAGGCGTTGTGTGTTCCACTCTAGACAAATCCTCCTCTTTGACATTGTTTTCTCCTTTTATTTTTCCTTCTCTGTCCCACATGATATCCAGCAACTATTAGATGAGTTTGGGACACCCCTTCTTCTTGCCTTGTCTTAAAAATGGGGCCGAGTGGGGAGATAAGGACCATTCGCCTTCATGAAATGTGGCGGGGCATTTTCTGTGTAGGTAGTTGCCAGGGCTGCTTTCTCTTGCTGTCATCTGAAGCTTCCACTCTGTGTCCCTAATTCAGGAAGCTGGAGGAGAGTGCAGTTTTCCACTAGTGCATTTCAAGCTGGTGATGGATTCTGGAAAAGATCCTCTTGCCCTTTAAGAGCGTGGTCAGCAGATTTCTTGCGGAGAGCAGTGTCTTTTTGTTGCTTGAAGAACCTGATTATTCACTGAACGAAACGCAAGGAGTTTCCCACTTCCCATCCAGCACACACCTCACTCCCTGTAGAGCAGGAAAAAGTAAGAGCAGGCAAAAAATTCACAATAAGAAATCCCCACAGCGATGTGTAATGGAGAAAAAAACATAAGAGTGTTTGATAAATGAGAGGTTCGTGAATGTTTTTAAAGGTGGGTTGGTGTCCAGTCGCCTGGGGAGATTAATTTGAGAATAGAGGTGGAGTTCCCAAAAGAAAGTGACTGCCTAACTGCCCCAGAGACTTGACAAGACTCTAAGGGGACAGCTGAGGAAATTTCCTCCAACAGCTGTCCTTTCCCTTGGCCTCTGGCCTTTGCCCAGCCCCTGCCTGAGACACCTGTCCTTTCTCTGAATAACCCCACTCATCGTTCAGTGGCAGAGGTCAGTTCCTCAAGAGACACCTTTGCTCACCTCCCATTCTCACTCTGCTTGTATAGGTTCTCTTTGTGCCCTGTGTTTCTTCATTACACCATGTATCACACTGTCTAAATACACCTTTAAAAAAATCCTCACGTGAAAATATATTTATTGATTTAAAAGAGAGAGAGACAGAAAGAAATATCGATGTGAGAGAGAAATAGCAAGCAGTTGCCTCCCATACTCGGGATAGAACCCAAAATAGGTATGTGCCCCACCAGCCGGGAATAGAACACACAACCTTCTGGTGTGCGGGAGTATGCTCCCATCAGCTGAGCCAACCAGCCAGGGTGCAAATACGTCTTCGTGTGGGGATCTAATTATTGCCAGTCTCCTGTGGTGGAAGGTCAGGTCTGAGAATTCGGGAAGTGAAGCATGTCTGGTGTGCCCTCTGTTCCCCCCAGCCGGCACCCTGCTCCACCCTCGTGGCCTGCCACATGGGAGCTCAGTGGAATGTGTGAGTAAATGAGTGTGGATTGCAATATAAAATCTGCCCTTTAAAGCAAATTAAGAATTTCTTGCAGGAAAGCGTCTCCTTGCTGCTCAGAGAGCCTGGGCCTTCAGTGAGACACAGGAGAGGCGTCCCCTCCTTCACAGCCAGCACAAAACTGTATTCACTAGGGAGCAGGAAAAAGGAAGAGAGGGCTAAGCGGTCGAGGCAAAAAATATGGAAGATTTAAAAAAATTTAAGAGTAAATATTGAAAATCAAATTTTCCACATAGCCTAGCAGTCAGGTAGCCCTAGGACATTGATTCAAGACCCTTCAAACAATAGAGTTGTTTTCTTCATTTGGTGACTTTAGATTGTAACAAATCTAATTTTATCACCTTCCACCTTTTCTCTATTTAATTCTTAAAACAGGCCAAGTACGGAAATGATTGACTAAGGACTTTCCTTTACAAGGTCTCTTAGCATCGCACACTGCTGGCTTACAAACTAACTTCATCTTGTACAAATCAGAGCTGGGCTGGGCTTGTACAAAGCTGTCACTGAGTAAGTCAGATGGGACTCCAGGTATGTCCCAACTGTCATGGATTTCACAGTTTTGAGTCCCGAAGGGTTAAATACTTTGTTGACTTTTTCTACTTAATGGCTTTACTTACTCCATCTCATTAAGAAAACGTGAAGTGTTGGGCCTTGGTTGGGAGCAGTGGAGATTGGGTAGAAAGAGAAATTGCTTTCGGTGTGCAAGGGTGACTATTGGAGGACGTTCTTGGCAGTAGCCAAGAGCAGGAGACAGAGATTCTGGGACAGTGCTATGAGGGCAAAGGCCCAATTAAAATTGTGTTTATTTGTTCTGGGGTAGAGCCAGCTTTGGATATAGTAATGGTATTTTGATTTTTATCAGCTTTGCTTACTCAACACAGTTGCATTAAGTTAGACTTTGCAGTGTCTTTTCTCATCATTATATTAAACTAGAGATAATCTTTACAAAGTACACTGTGCTTAATAAATACTCTGATAATTATTTGCTGAGACATAGTACTAAAGGTGGGTTGGAGAGGGGATCAAAGATAGGTTGTTTTAGAAGTTCTTTGCGCTCCTTTTTCCCACTTGAAACACTTGGGGCCCTCCAAGTCTGTCAATGTACAAAACCCCACCCTTGACTTGACTGGCTCACTAAAGCGCAAAGAACCAACACAGAATGCAGAGACCTGGGTCTGGCTCTGCCTTGGTGTCATTTTGACCTCAGTTGTTCCATATGCAAAATGAGCAGAGTGGAATAGAACCATGGCTTTCCAATAGTTGCGGTAAATTATAGTCAGAGGAGCTTTAAAAACAAACAAACAAACAAAAAAATGTCCAGGATCCAGGTCAGAAGTGGGGCCCAGAAAAGCTGTCAGACAGGTGGGAGCTCGGAATTATCTTGTCCTGGGAGCCACGACCCTTAGTTCGTTCAGGACAAAGGTAGTAATGGCTAGAGGAAGCTGCCATGGGGACTGTGACATTCTGGTTTGATTATAACTAAAATGACCAACAGGTCGAACTTCAAGTTGTGATTATGTGTAAATGAATGTTCAGGTTTGAAATAGTAAAATAGGCCATTTTGAAAAGGTACGTATGATCATTGTTTTTCCTAGTTACAGATACTATTCAGACTAGGAAATTTGAAAGTATACAAAGAAAAAGATCCATGCCCATTGTACCACTATCAAAGATGATGACTCAATAAATAGTAAACCTGATCTTTAATGCTTATATGTTATACATAGCATGGATGTACCAAAATTTAGTTGGCTTATTACTGGGACTTTGTTTCTAGTTTTCCATTAAAATAATATCTTTGTTGAAGTATCTTTCTTCATATCTTGATTGTCTTTAAATTGAGATATAATTAACATAATTAGTTTCAGGTATACAACATAATGATTTGATATTTGTATGTATTGTGAAATGATCACCACACAGTTACAATTTTTTTCTTGTGATGAGAACTTTTAAGATCTGCTCTCTTAGCAACTTTCAAATATACAGTACAGTATCGTTGACTATAGTCACCATGCTGTATATAAATTACATTTCCATGACTTATTTATTTTATAACCAGAAGTTGGTATCTGTTGACCATCTCCAACCATTTCACCCCTGTACAACCACCAATCTGTTCTCTGTATCTGAGTTCAGTTTTGTTTATTGCTGTTGTTTTTATATTCCACCTGTAGTGAGGTCATACAGTACTTGTCTTTCTCCGTCTGACATGCCACTTAGCATAGTCCCCTCAAGGCCTTTCCCCAAGGTTGTTGCACAAGGCAAGATTTCCTTCTTTTTTATGGTTGAATAATATTCCATTGTGTATATGTGGGCGGAAGCATGTGTTCTTTATCCATCCATTCATCCATGGACCCTTGGGTTGTTTCTATGTCTTGACTATTGTAAATAATGCTGCAATGAACAGGGGTTGCATCTGCCTTTTTCAGTTAGTATTTTCTTTTTCTTTGAATAAAGTCCCAGAAGGGGAACTGCTGGGTCATATGGAAATTCTATTTTTAATTCTTTGAGGAACCTCCATGCTGTTTTCCATAGTGGCTGCATTGATTTGCATTCCTACCAACAGCGCACAAGGGGTCCCTTTTCTCCAAATCCTCGCCAACACTTGTTTTCCTGTCTTTTCAATAATAGCCCTTCTAAGAGGTATGAGGTGATACATTTCTCATTGTGGTTTTGAATTGCATTTCCATGATGATTAGTGATGTCGAACATCTTTTCATGTACTTGTTGGCAATCTATTTCTTCTTTAGAAAAATGTCTATTCAAACTTTCTGCCCCTTCTTTAATTGTGTGCTTTTGTTTGTTTCTTTGTTTACTTTTTGCTATTGAGTTGTATGAGTTGTTTAAATATTTGGGAAATTAATCCCTTATCAGATATATGATTTAAAAATATTTGCTCCCTTCGCCAGGTGCCTTTTCATATGCTGGTAGAAATATGCATATAGAATGGCCTTAATAGGTGGTATTAGCAATCTGTCCTGCAGAAGGGGTGTGTTAGGGTACATAACTATAAGTGCAGGTGTTCCCACGCCCCCACCACTATTAGGTATTAACATTTGTTTAATCTTTGGGAAAAAATAGTACACTTCGGTGTCTGTCTCACTTTTCTTCCTTTATCTCCAACATTTATTGATCAACAACTGTGTTTCTGGGACAGTCTTCAGCCTTAAAGATACAAAGATAATAATATTTAGTTCCTGCCTTGGGAAAGCCACAGAGAAAATGATGCAGTGCAAAAAAGTACTAGACTAGAAGGATAAATACATGACCGGGGAGACAATAGTGGGAGTAATTCACCATCCTAAGAGGAGCCCATGAAGTCTGGAATCAGGTCTTAAAGAGTGAGTAGGAATCACATAGCAAAGAATGGGAGACTCTCTCTTCTCTACCTGGAAATCTCATGTGATAAAACATAAAGACACATTGTCTTTTCTGGTGAATAGCAATAAGTTCAACTTGGGTATAGTAAGAGTCCCAGTGGGAAATAGATGGCCTATGGAAAAAAGGTAACTGAACCCTTAAAATGGCAAATTTTATGTTATATATATTTTATCTCAATTAAAGAAAAAACACATAGGCTCTACCCCACATTCTGGTGGAGGAAGCATAACCTCCCCTCCCTAAGTGTGGGCTACACAAGGTAACTTACTTCTGAAGAGTACAATATGGACAGAGTACAAAAAAGAGGAATTTGACAGCATAGAAACCAGCCAGGTGGGGGAGGTTAGCATCAACAGTGATAAGTCATGTTGACCGTACTCTTGATGCATGTTGAAAAAGGCACTTCACCTCTCTGGCTTCCTCCCCAAACCCCTACCCTCAGTCTAAGCATGAGAAAGGCATCAACCAAATCCCAGGTGAGGGACATTCTACAAAACACCTGACCTGTATTCTTCCAAACTGCCAAGGTCGTCAAAAACAAGGAAAGTCTGAAAAAACTGTCACAGCCGGGAGGAGGCAAAGGAGACATGATGACTAAATATTGTTGTGCCCTGGATGGGCCACTGGAACAAAAAAGAAGGGCATTAGGTAAAAACTAAACAAGTCTGAATAAAGTATGGACTTTAGTTAATAATAATGTATCAGTATCATAATAAACATATTATGCTAATAATATAAAATATTAATGATGGGATTAATGCAGATTGTATGGGAAGGATGTGGAGTATATGGGAACTCTTAGTACTATGTTTTAAATTTCGCTTTGTGTTGAAACTGTTTAAAAAATAAAATCTATTTAAATGTTTTTTTAAAGGGGTGGGTAATTGAAGGGAGTTCAAAGATGGGTTCATTTACAAAGGTGGAGGCAGGATTAGAAAAAACTAACATAGTTTTGGAACAGGCAACTTTAGACTAAAAAAAGCAAGGGAAGTGGATAGGGCTCTGGTAACCCCAGCCCCAAGGAGAGCTTAGATGTCAGAGAGAGGCCCCTGCAGGGAGCTGAGGCCTTCAGCAGAGCAACATAGCCACCTCCAGGCAGAAGTAGTGGGGGAAACAGAGCTCAGACTCATTCTCCATATGCCTCCTCATATCCTGCCAGAGCCTCCCTTGGGCCAAATCCAATCAGAAGCCAGGGAGCTTGGAAGCCTGGCTGATACAGTCCATGGAAGGCAGCCTCCCTGAGGAGAGGTGAGGGACGAATGGAGAATATCCAAGCACAGGTTGCAGAAAGAGATCGGTGTGGTAATTTAATACTGGCTGGAATTTTGGGCTAGAGCCAGGGTATTAGGCTGTTAAGCCTTACTGGCTCCCTGAAGAATTTGGATTTCATCCTATAGACAGGGAGAAGGCAAATCAATTTCATCCCAGGTGTCAACTCAGAATTGACAACTAGGACACTCTGATAAGAAAGGTTCTCAGGGTGTCACATGCTTGATGGGAAAGAGTGTAGGATTGAATGGCGATGCCTGGGTGGGTGTTAAGGGAGCCTGATGCTGAAGCATTTGAGAAATGGTGATGTTATTGTATTTTCAAACAGCAGCAAATATGGGAAAAAACACGAAATCAAGCCTTAATACCTGTTTGGGGTTCTTCATGATACCTTTGAGTATCTCCTTCACCCATAAACACCTGAGGAGGAAAGAGACCACAGAGCATTTCCTAAGACGTTGGTTGCCGTGTTTTGAATCATGGGCCCCATGATTATGGATAAAATCTGATTGGATGGGGGTCAGCCCTTGAGTCAAAAGCAGCCTTCTATAGGCTGTTAGCGTCTTACGAAATGGACTGGCATGAGAACTCCATCCAATAGGGACAGCACATATCAATCAGATTGCTCTCTTAGGGAGTCTGAATGCAAGACCCAGACATAGAGAAATAAATGGCAGAGCCGTGATGAACTTCAGAGAAAAAGGGAAAGGCTGGAGGCGGAGGAAGTGGTAAGACTGAACCCCAAGGTGGAAAGGAGAGCGGAAAGACCTCAGCAGCAACAGCAAAAGCAAAAGGAAAAACTCTGAGCGGAGAAGGCAGTCTTGAGTATGGGAGATTCCATTTCTGAGGATAGAATGAGGGGCTCGGGCAAGGGGCCTGGCTGTGTGGCTGCCGGCACTGTGTCCTTACCTCCTGTCCCGGGCGAAAACCTGGGTGGGTCTCCCCTTCCAATTAAACTGCACTGGTCCTTGGTCCCTACTGCTCTGGAGATTGGCACATAATTGCGCTTAAATTGTTGGATCTACCATTTCTGTGTAGTTGGGAAGGGGGAAGGTCACAGAGGCCAGATCCCTCCTCCTCACCTGTGCATCCCCAGGACCTAACATGTGCCTGGAACATGGCAGGTACTAATATTACCTGTTGAACGAAGCATGAAAGGGGTGCCAATCTCCTCTTTCTCGACAGAAATGTGATCATCTGCTCTCTCTAGTCACACCGGCGGTTATTTTACCCTTCACCGCTCTACCTGGCTGTGTCTACTTTTACTGTAATGTTTTGTTGTGGTTGGCTCCTTCCTTTTTATCCAGGAAATGATGGAGGGTTTTAATTAATGAATAACTTTTTTACTGCTTTGCTTTCTTCAGTTGGGCACTGGGAGGGGAGTTTAGGTACCTCCGAAAGTTGGTGATGGTGAAACACCTGTCAGCTTAGTGTGTTAAATTACTGTTTTAGGAAGGCCATTCACAGTGAGCCCAGTCTAATCTTAACTTACTTGACTTAGAATTCAGATGTCAAAACTTTTAAATTCTAAAAAAGCACTTTCACTTCTGGGCTACACTTTGTGTTAATGATTAAATCCTGTCGTCCTGATAAGAATTACGTCTTGACAAAGGCATTTTGACATTTTATCTAGCACACAATTTTCCTGGGAGAAAATCCTGTCATGGTTTCCTGGCAGCACTTTTAGGGTGTTCCTATGTGTATCAGGAATCAAAGAAAATGCTAAAATTGGGGGCTTCTGCTGGTCTTTATTCTATTCCTGGCCTGGTGAGATATATCTGCATACTGAGAAAATGAGATACTGAAAAATCCAGTCATGACTATGATTCACATGTTTCTCCCCATGCTCTTGCTTTAAACACAATATGAGCTAATCAGCAAAGTGTTTCAGAAACAAAGAAGAAATCCTTAGGCCTGGCAAAGGTGGATGGACGGGGAAGGGTTAACTACCTGAGACCTTGACGGAGGGTGAGCCTGGGGAGTCTTGGAAAGGATGCGATGGTGCCCTTGGAACTATTTCAAATATTATCTCCAGCCCCCCAAATGCTCACGGGCAGTTTCATGTCCCTTAGTTTAACAAAGCAAAACAAAACATTGGGTTTGTTCTTGCTTTTGTTAACACCTACCTATTTGGTCATCATGCCTGCCGAAGAAATGCCCTCTCTGCCTTCTGTGGGTATGTTTTGATTTTTTCCAAATGGCAAAAACTTTATTTCCACAGAATTTTATGGGGACCAGCCCATCGAGCAGGCATTCCTATGGTAGGGTGAGTGAGAAGGCTCCTGAAGCTATGAAATGTTGGGTGCTGAGAGGCCAGGGCTTAATTGGCAGAGAAACGGCTAAGGGTGAACTATTATTTTTGCAGTTAAAAAAATAAATTATTCTCTCTTGGAAGAGGATTTAAAAAAAGGTAGCCATGAGCTAGAACATCAAAGATTTTGTTAAAAGCATCACAAGTGAAAGGTGACTCTGTTGGGAGTTGGTTGGGTATTGTTTTTCTTTCTGAATTTTGATCTTTTGATGACTTTTCAGTTAGGAAGATATCAAATAAGTGGTAATTAATTTTCATAATTTTCAACTATTAAAGTAATACATGCTTATGTCAGAAATAGTGGAAGAACACCAAAAAGTATGAAGAAGAAAACAAACAGCCTGTCATAATTTTGCAACCCAGAGAAAAATATTAACATTTAAGAGTATTGTTATTTCTATTGAACGTGCTATATACATAGAATATTAAAATTAGCTATTTTCACTCATATTGTGAGCATGTCCCCATGTCATTGAATATTCTTTTTTTAAGTATATTTTATTGATTATACTATTACAATTGTCCCAATTTTTTCCCCTTTGCCCACCTCTGCCTGGTACCCTCCTTCCTTCCAGCAATCCCTCCCTTAGTTTCATGTGCATGGGTTGTGCATGTAAGTTCTTTGGCTTCCCCCTTTCCTATACTATTCTTAACATTCCCCTGTCTATTTTGTTCTTACAAGTTATGCTTCTTAATCCCTGCATCTTTTCCCCCATTTTCTTCCTTCCCCCTCCCAGCTGATAACCCTCTAAATGATCATACCTATGATTCTGTTCCTATTCTGGTCATTTGCTTAGTTTGTCTCTGTTTTTTTTGGTTCAGTTGTTGATAGTTGCGAGTTTGTTGTCATTTTAGTGTTCAGAGTTTTGATCTTCTTTTTCTTAAGTAAGTCCCTTTAACATTTCCTATAATAATGGCTTGGTGATGATGAACTCCTTTAACTTTACTTTATCTGGGAAGCACTTTATCTGCCTTTCCATTCTAAGTGATAGCTTTGCTGTGTAGAGTAATCTAGGTTGTAGGTTCTTGCTTTTCATCACTTTGAATACTCCTTGACAGCCCCTTCTTGCCTGCCAAGTTTCTTTTGAGAGATTAGCTAATAGTTTATGGGAACTCCTTTGTAAGTAACTGCTTTTTCTCTTGCTGTTTTTAAGATTCTCTCTTTATCTTTAGCCTTTGGCATTTTAATTATGATGTGTCTTGTTGTGGTCCTCTTTGGGTCCAACTTGTTTGGGACTCTCTGTTCTTCCTGGACTTGTATGTCTATTACCTATGCAAAATTAGGGAAGTTTTCTTTCAAATAAGTTTTCAATTTCTTGTTCTTCCTCTTCTCCTGGTACCCCTATGATTTGGATGTTGGTACATTTAAAGTTGTCTGAGAGATTCCTAAGCCTCCCCTTGCTTTGTTTGTTTGTTTGTTTTATTCTTGTTTCTTCTTTCTGTCCTGGTTGAATGTTTCTTCCTTCCTTTTGTTCCAAATCATTGGTTTGAATTCTGGCTTCCTTCCCTTTACTGTTGGTTCCTGGTATATTTTTCTCTATTTCACTTAGTGTAAACTTCATTTCTTACTTTATATTTTTGCCATACTCTAGGAGTTCTCTGAGTATCCTGATCACCAGTGTTTTAAACTCTGCACCTGATAGGTTGGTTATCTCCATTTCATTTAGTTCTCTTGCTGGGGTTTTGTACTGTTCTTTCATTTGGGCCATATTTCTCTATCTCCTCAATTTGGCAGCCTCCCTGTGTTTGTTTCTATGTATTAGGTAGAGCTGCTTTCATTCCCTGTCTTAGCAGTATGACGCATGTAGCAGAAGCACCTGTAAATTGTGTGGGGCAGAGTGTTAGGTAATTGCCAGGGTGAGCAAACCCACTTCACCTCTTTGTGGTTCTGCTTGTGGTGGGGGGCTTGGAGAAGGGACAATGCTTCTGCCTGGCTTCTGGAAATTTTCCCAGCTCTTTTTCTGTTTCCAGTCACTTCACCCACTTCCTATATGGGACTAGAACTTTTCCAGTTGCTGTTGTGGGGTTTGCATATATTCTAAGACCATACAGGCCCTTTAAATGGCAAAAATCTGGCAATTTCTTCCGCTGCCCCAAACGCCACTGGCTTTCACAGCCAGAGGTGCTTGGGGTTTATCTTCCCAGTGCTGGAACCCTGGGCTGTACTGTCTGGCCTAAGGCTGCGATCACTCACTCCCAGGTTACCCCTCCTGATTTTTACCCACCGCATGTGAATGTGGGACTGTCTGTTCCACTGTCGTGCCACTTGTCCGAGCCCCATTGCCTCTCTGCCCCATCTCTGTGACTCCGCCCCTCCTACCCATCTGGATTAATGTAGCATCTTTAAATCCTTGGTTGTCAGACTTCCATATAGCTCAATTTTCTGATGGTTCTGGTTGTTATTTGCTTTTGAGATCTGGTTGTAATTCTTTCTATGGTTGCATGAGGAGGCTAAGTGTGTCTACCTATGCCTCCATCTTGACCAGAAGTCTGAATATTCTTTAATTATATGATTTTAAAATATAATCACTTATCATATGTCTCAGGTGAGATCTCCAGAGCTGTCTGCCACCCTCTGCAATGTACAACAGAACTAATTAATTTTTTTGCCTAGCCGCTATTACAGTATCATAATATGGGGGGGAAACACTCTCTAAGCATAAAGTGCTTTCCTGACTGAGAGTTGCCAGGGAATGTAGGCTTTCCCTAACCCTTTCAGAAACCCCCACCCCCACCCAAGGCTACTGAAATATCTGAAAGCTTTCACAGGAAGCAAAGGATGGGCCTGAGCTGGAAAGAACAGTCAAGGACAGGGACCAGGCATGGCTTATCTAAACCCAGTCACCTTGAAGGGAGTTAGTTATTTATTTCCCTTCTCTCCCTCAGACTCCAACTATTTTCTCTTTACAAGGAAAGATTAGAAATATGTTAGTTATGAGCTTATGTTAACTGATGTACAATCATGTGACAGATCACATATATGCATATATGGAGTGCTGTTGAAAGTAATAACTGAGACAATACATTTTCCAAAAGGCAATTAGGCAGTAAGTGGGTAGTATAAGTGTGAAGAATTCTGAAATAAGCTTCTCTTGTGGCTCTCAGGAAATAATTTGATATTTAGACAAAGATAAACATTGCAACAGCCTAAAGACAAACATTAGAAAATGGTTTAAAAAATCAATAAGCATGTCATTGTGTGAGGATAAAAAAATCATTGTTAGTTTTTAAGTATGTTTTTTGATTTTAGAGAGAGATGAAGGGAGGGCGGGAGGGAGGGAGAGAAAGAGTGAAACATTAATATGAGAGAGAAACACCAATTGGTTGCCTCTCAAGTGCTCCCCGACTGGCAATTGGACCCCCAACCCTTTGGTGAATGGGAAAATGCACCAACCAACTGAGCCATACTGGCTAGGGCTCATTGTTTATTTTTTAATTACAGTTGACATATAATATTATACTAGTTTCAGGTGTACACACCAGTGATTAGATATTACATAACTTACTAAGTGAGCATGCTGATAAATCTTGTACCCATCTGACTCCATGCATAGTTATTAGAATATTATTGCCTATATTCCCATGACTGTCCTGTTACTACCAGTTTGTACTTCTTAATCCCTTCATCTTTTCGACCCAGCCTCCCAACACCCTCCCATCTGGCAGCCGTCAGTTTGTTCTCTGTATCTATGAGTCTGTTTCTGTTCTGCTTGCTCATTTATTTTGTTTTTTAGATTCAGCTTTTGAAAAGTGAAACTTATTTATTTAATCTTTAAAAGTTAGTGCTAAACATATATTTACTATGCAACCCACAATTGCACTTCTGGGCATTCATCCCAGAGATACACGGATTTATTCACACAAAAACCTATACATGATTTTCATAGCAGCTTTATTTGTAATAGCAAAAACTGGAAGCAAGCAAAATGTCTCTCATCAGAAGCATGGCTCAGTAAACCATGGTTCCATGCAATACTATGTGACATAGAAGGAACAACTCATGGACTTACCCACCAACTGGATGGATTTCAAGGGAATTACGCTGAGTGAAAAAGCCATTCTACAAAGGTCACATACTGTATAATTCCATTTTTATAACTCTTAAAATGACAAATTTATAAAAATGGAAAACAGCTTAGTGGTCGCCAGAGGTTAAGAATGGGGAGATGACTCTAAAGGGGTTGGAATGGAGGGAGATCTCTGGGATGACAGAATAACTTAGTAACTTGGTGACAGTGGTGTTTACGTGAGTCCACACGTGTGGTGAGATGCCAGAGCTATACAGACACTCGGCCGATGTCAGATTCCTGCTGTAAATAAGGTGTTTGTAACTATGTAAGCTGTAACCATTGCGGAAACATGGCTGAAGGGCATGTGGGACCTCTGTGTACTGCCTTGGCAATTGCTTGTGAACCTATCGTTATTTCCAAATAAAAGGGTTTTAAAATACCAATACTGCTTTCTCAAAATTGATCCTGCCCCCCTCCTCAACAGCTTGTAGCGCAGGGATTCTTTGCACGTGTGCGGGAAGTCCCGGAAACACGAGTCAATGTCCCGGAGCCTCTCCTCTGAGGCGCCTGGTTCCAGAGCCCTGGGGCTTGATTGTAAACCTCCTGCTGGCTGGCCTGGGCTACCTGCCCGGGGAGAATGTGGAGAAATGTTTGAAGGTTAGAAAAGCAGGTTTGCCCTTGGCTGTAGGCCAACTGACTTGCGTCACAGCTGCAGGTACTTTGCATTACAGCAATTTTGTGTGTGTGCGTCTCGTTTAGTCAATCCGCTTCAGGTGGGTGTTGTAAGTACGTCAGTCTGCCCTCAGTTGTCACTTTGTCTCGACTAAAAACTGATACGCTCAGTATCTTCAACCTTCCTCCCGACCTACCAGCTGCTTTCAGCCCTCCAGTCCCTTGAAAATGACGTTCTTACCTTTCTGAGATTTACACTTCAGTGTCACTTTATCACCCACGTTTTTTTCTTGTGATAAAGTAGGAACCAAAATGAGATAAAACCATGAGATTTAGTATAAGATATCATTTGGGGGGTTTACTGTGCCCATGTGTAATTTCATGGAGGATACCGCCATTGATTGTGAGTTAAAAATGATAAAAGAGATGATTGTCTCTGATATTCATAAAAAGTATCATAGATTTCTCTTGATTTCAACTGTACCCTCAATGCCAATGGCAGAGGCTATGGAAGGGGTGCACAAACTCACATTTTAATGGCTGCTTTTTCTAGGCTCAAGTCAACAATATATCCATTCCCCAAGTGGTAGAGTTTTGTTCTTCTCTCACAGGTACCATCACCATATCTAATTTATCAGATATCTGATTGTAGAAGGTTTTGTTCCTTCTGTAGTCTACAAAAGGAAAAACTTAACTACGATATCCAAAGGATATCTTGAAAGCAATTAAAATTCCACCTAGTTCTAGACTTGGAAACACATCCATGATATGTTCAACCAAAACCAGCAGATTTTTAAAAAATGATATTTATAATATGACCCAATTTTTAAAACTGTATAAACATGTATTGGAACATAGTTTTTGAAAAAAATTTGGAATGATGAATCAAATTTTACCAGTAGTTCTCTCTAGACATAGGAAAAAAAAAAAAATCTTACTCATACTTATCTGTATTTTCTGCATTTTTTTAAATAATAGAAGGTAATAGTTTCATTTTTAGAGAAAATTAAACCATTTTTATTTTATAGAAAAAAAATCTCTTTTAAAGATCTTTTGTGCTTTTGAGGAATAATAGTTACTAAGATAACTACCATTGTTCCATATAAGAATTTTCTACATTGACAAGCATTGACATCTTTGTCACAAGGTTCCAAATATCATAGGATTGGTTATGATCCCTACCTGAGGGGATATTAGTAAATCATGTGAAGCCCTCCCAAGCCTTCTTAGATGAAACAAAATGGCTCCCTCCACGTCTCTTACCCAAAGACACCATGTGAAATGACAAAACCCCGTTTCCGACTCTGTCCAAACAACCACGTGAAATACCAACAGCTTAAAATGCATCATGTCATTTTGCACCAATGGAAATATCTTAATGCATGGAAAGATTTCAGCCCTGAGAAAGATGTCTTCTTTTCTTGGCCAAAGCGTATTATTAGAGTTCAGAAAAGTCTTCAGAAAAGCAGATGTTGAATGTTATCACCCTCTCTCTTCGGTCTGTATTTGACAAGGATCTCTTGTTTCTTTAAAAGTTGTTCTAGAAGATGTCTTTTTATTGTCATAGGCCCAAGCAGTTTTCAGTGGTGTTAGCTCTTTAGTCACCTGTTGGCAATGTCTTGGGAATGTTTTGTGTTAGATCTTGGTTTCTCTTAATCTGATGACAGTGGTTCAAGTAAAAAGATGCTAAAGTAGGTTCAATTTAGGGGCATTGCAGCTACCACTGCCAAGTGTTTGATGTGGTTTGTAATCGAATGATACTGGAATTTATCAATTTTATTTTAAAGTAAAACATAATTATGAATTTCAAAAATGAAATGAATAGACATTTTCTTTGAAAGAATTAATAAGTATTCTAAGAATATGACTTTTTCACTTTCCTGAATAAATGTAAAACTATTTGTAGATGATAATAATTTTAATGTAATTTTAGTTAGAGTTGTATTAAATCTCTGGGTTAACTTGGGGGTAATTGACCACCTTATGATATATATACTGGTGTGTTCTAATGCAGTTGAGTTTCATGTGTTGATTTGGTAACGTTGCCACACTTTGATTAAATCTAACAAATTGTCTCATTTCCTTGTGTTTGATATGACAGTGAAAAAAAAACCAACAGATTTTATCTCTTCTTTTCCAATTCCTGTACCTTTCATTTGTTTATTTTTTCCTCTTTACTGCACAGACAGGGACCTGACCAGTATCGGGTTGAGCAGCCGTGGTGGTAGCAAACACTTTTGTCCTTGACTTTAAGGGAAATTGTATTAACATTTCACTATAAAGCATTATATTTGATGTAGTTTTCCCATCCCTTCTAGAGTTTGTTTGCCAAGAGATGTTCTCATCAATTAAGACTGAATTGTATTGAATTCTTTTTCTGTGTCTAATGAGAGGATCATATGTGGATTTTAAAAACAATCTCCTTTAATCTTATAAAAGGGTGAGTTAAAAGAGAATTTCTTTGTTGGACCAGTCTTTCCTTATGGCAGATACTCAGTCTTTGTCATGATGTAATCAAAAACAATATTTACTGTTTCTAGCAAATAGAAAAATATTATTAAATAGACTTTCTGTATTAGTGTATTTTAAAAGTGTCTTCCAGCTCACACCTTCCCAGCCTTTTGGCTGGTTGCTGAGGTTTTTCATAAGCACAGAAAAACACTGGACATCTTAATGATGCATTTTATCTTCATGTGTCCGTAGATACCAGTATCATAAAAGGTGCTGAATTATGTAAATATCCTTAAACATAGAAAATATTCAGTTCACGGGGTTTAAACTAAATTAGTTTGTTTTGGATAAACATGAAAATGCTTTAAAAACAGGCAGTTTCTTTTTGCACTGTGTTTCCGTGCTCATATGTGAACTCTGAAGTGTCTAGCAGTTTATGCATCTAATCAAATAAAGTAACATTGGAGAGATTTGGCTCAGGGGCACCTTAACTTCCTCCCGCCTCAGAGCGGGCACCGTTTATAGTGCTCAGTATTGGAAAGCTTTCAACTACAAGCCCAGCAAGAACCTGCAGATCAATCAGAGTGGGGCCCGTGTGAACAAACCTGAAATCAGAGTGACTAAATATTGAATCACGGTGTTATGCCAAGGAACGCCTCAGGAGCAATTGGCACATTTGCATGTAGTGACCTTTATAAAACACCCACACATAGAAGGAAAATGACATTTTAGTAGTTTCTCCTCTAACAATAGCCATAACATTACAAGTGAAAATATATCACCGGAATGGCGATTATCTCATGAAGCAGAAGTGCTACATCTTGAAATAAAATTCAACCTGGCTGTGCCCTGGGAATCATTTTAAAAACAACACCTTTCAGCTTATTTTATTATTGAAACTAAGGACTTCCAAGGGGCCAGTGCGGAGAAAAGGTGCAGGGATGGACTTTCCTGTTGCTCCTCCTACTGCTTCCTCTCCCCAGCAGCCTGCAGGGTCAGAGTGGTGCCGGGGCCACAAGTATGTTTTCCGGTTTTTACTTTTGGGGCCACTGACTTTAGTGGTGTTGGCCGACGTGGTGTGGGTTGTGGGAGCCCCGCACGGCCGCACTGCCTCTGCTCGGCCGTGTGTCCCACGAGCTGCACTTTGGAGGAAGCAGCGGAATGAATGGGCTAAGACGGCGCTTTGCTCCCTACACCCCCAGACCACGTCTCCTCGGGCGTGGCCCGTAAGCTTTCTCACCTTGGTTTCCTTATGTGTGAAGTGGGGGAAGTGATCACATATGCCTCCTAGAGTTCTGAGGCGTAGGTAAGATCACCAGGACGTGTGCTGAGCACGTTGGGTCTGGCGTCAAGTGAGCCCTCAGATGCCAACTTTTCTCTGTTGTTTCTGGCAGCTCTCCACCACCAATGCTTCTGCTCCTGCCACCGCCAAAGCCCTGCCGCCGCATTGATCCAACAGGTCTTTTCTGGAATGAGTTGCATCTCACGGTAGGGCTTGGGCGGCAGGGGAGGAGGCATGTTGGACCATCCGGGCACAGGCGCACATCTGCCTTCTGTGCCATTTCTGCATGGCTTCTACCTGAAAATCGGGACCAATTTTATGATTTACGTGGTTGCTTATTAAATTTTCCATTCCTTTGGTGCTTCCTTTTGACAGTTTGTAGCATCCAGTCATTTGCCGTAAAAAATATTTTCCTAAATTCTGCTTCCTGTGAGCTTACTGAGTTATGGAAAGTGTATCTCAGAGTGTTTCTTGCTCTGAGATAACAGTTAATGTCCAGCCAGCGTAACAATACGTCAGGCCCTGGATTGGACTCTGAGCACTCAGCAACGGAAATGGCCACTGCCCCATGCCCTTGCAGAGCTCTCTGTCTACCCGGGGGACAGGTAAGCCCATGAACATAACATCGGTGTGGAAGGGACACATTCTCAAGGATCATCAAGGTTCAACTGAACAAGATCTTTCTTTCTCGGTTTCCCTCATTCCCTGTAAGAAAACTCATAAGAGAGCCCTTTGAAAGAAGTTGCTCTTTAGCTTTCTTGGAGAGTTTGAAACTTACCAAATGTAGAATGAGTTCAGCTGATGTACTCAGATTTTAGACAACAATAAATGTGGACATCATATGGGAAAAAGTCCTGTTTGTAAATTGCAACATATGACATATAGATATCATGCTTAAGGCTAGAATGTTGTAAGTTAAGAGAATTTGAAAATGGGAAAAGAAATTGTGTGCATGGGTAATAAGAGAAAGCTTTGAGCATGTGGGTATCAGAGTTCCTGTCAATCCCTGGCCAAACCCCCAACTAGGAGAGTGTCAACTCTTCAGTGACCAGAAAAAGAAGAACCTTCTACTGGTCTTCATTTCCTTTGCCTATGTCAGAGTTTTGAGAATAAGGTGATCCCTACACAGTCTCACATGGCTAATGGCCGTCCATGTGGGGGGAAGATGGTAATGCATTGTTACTGCTGGGACCCAGCCTTGCCTGGGTCGTGGTCCTCCTTTAACCACGAAATGGAGGTCCCAAACCAGAGCCTGGTGGTCCAAATGTTGGCCCCGTACATGCTTTGTTCACACATGGTTTTATTAGTAAGACCTTTCTAGATTTTCTGGCTTATTATTATTATTATTATTATTTAAGAAAATGGGACATGTAGCAGCATTGGCTTGCATTCTACACAACCTTAAGAGGTTGGTTTCCAGGTGCAGTTGTCTCCTGGGACCAGGGCAGGCTCCCTGGGTCCCCATCAACCTCTCTTGTCTCATGCCTGCAATGGTTTTGCTTATTTACGTCACCACTTGCTTGACCCATGTAAGTATTTGTATTTGCTGCTCCTGGTCTAGAAAATTCCAGAGTAAAGGACAGTAGTTAGGGGTCCCAGGGAAGAAACCCTCAGAAATGGTAGGGGCAGCTTCTCGTGGGTGCTGCCACAAACTATCAGAAGGAATGCCAAATTCGATATGCCTCAATGCAACCATTTAAAACATAACTTTGGCCCAAAGTTTAGGAGAAGAGCCATTCTGAAGTGGCATAGAAAGTAAACCTGCGCTGCCTGATGCTACACTTTGAAAAACTGAGTTACTGGGACTTTCAGGAGGTATTGCTCTGGGCGGCAGGGAGCCCTGGTATCCAGGCCAAGGCTGCCCACCAGAAGAGGGAGGGACCATTGCGTAACCAGAGAGGGACGCGAGGTTGATGAACCAGATATGTAAACAACAGATTGTTCAGTTTCAAGGAGAAAACCATGCGAAGTGTATAGAACTAATCTTTACTGCATTTCACAGAGGCGGCTTTGTTTAATTCCCCTAATGATAATATAGTCCTTCTCCAGATATTAGTGAGTGCCTGCCATGTGCTGAGCTAGGCGCTGAGAGCACAGGGATGAATAAAGCCCTACTGAGCTCACAGGCAAGAGAAGGGCGCAAGACACTGACAATGATTAGAAATAAGTGCAGTGAGGAAACAGCTCGACAAGGGGATAGATGGTGAGTGAGGGAGAGAGAGGCGCCTCCAGCACCACGAGGAAGCAGCTTCTGTCATCGCCACATTACTGCTGGGGACACTGAGGCAGGCCGTGACCAGGTGGTATTTGGTGGAAGCTGGCCTCTGATGCAGGTCAGACTCCAGAGCACATCCTTGGGAACAGTCATCCAGCTGGGAAGTGAGGGGCTACTGACTGTCTACATCTAAGGGGAGACCGAGGGGCTCACCCAGGACTCTGTGTATGAGAAGAATTCAACCTTGGTGGCATCAAGTTTATTTAAATGTTTCTGCTATAGAGAGTCCCTTTGTGCTGGGTCAAAAGCACAGCTCCTGATTTTTGCCATGACTTCCAGGTCTCCACTGGCCAAGTGTGACTGTGGAAACAAAGGGACTATATTCCGTACGGGGAGCTGCCTGGACTCACTGGCACCAGATTTATGTGCAGGATGGAGGATGGTGGAGGGACCACTGGCTCCGGACTCCAGCTGCTTGCGTTCGAACACTTCCTCGCTGGAGTATAAACTTGCATCAGTTAGCACTGGGGGACTCAGTCTCCTCCCTGCAAAGCAAGGAAAATCCTGGTTCCTACCTTAGCGCCTGGCGGCCAGTTGCCTCTGAGATGATGCGGGTCATGGAAGCACCGTGTAAGTGCTCACTCTGAGTACCGTTTCTCCCGGGGGCTGTTAGAGAATCTTCTCATCGTTGGACGTTATGCACACACGGCAGAGCTAGCCTCAGAAAAAAACATATATGTTTTTTCCACCCAGAACACTCTCATTTACAAGTTTCTAAACTGGAAACAGCCTGGTGGCATGGCGACGGACCGCGCTCCCCTGATGGCACATTTCTGAAGCACAGCATGCTCAAAAATTTTATCTTCCTATTCGACATGCTTTTGCAGACGGCACAATATGGAAATGGTCAGACTCCTAATTAGGACAGTGGTCCAGAGCCAGAATCCAATCACCCAGTTGACAAAGAACTTGGTGCAGAGAACGGCGACCAGCTGTTCCCCATCTCCAGTGAGCAGAGAGTCGGAGGAAATGGGCTTAAGCTGCGTGAAGGATTTGGGTTATTTATGGTAGGATTTCCTGACAGCGAAGGTTGCTCAACGTTAGGACTGGATTAGAGAGAGGGGTTGTAGAATTTCCGTCCGTGGGGATTTTGCAAACGTGGTCCTGCTTGTGCGGTGACGGCAGGGGCTGCCTTCCAACTGTGCTCGCTGTCTTGTCCCTCCCCCTTTCTGCCCGTATGGTGCCCTAAGCAAGTGAGCCCTCTCTGGAAGACTAGTGAGGACGTGTGCAGAGAAGGGACCCGGGCTCCCAGTTAACTCGTCAGCTTTCTGACACACTGATGGCAGGCTTTGACGCTCTGGATGACAACCAAGGAACCGTGACCTGGTTTAGTTAAGCTCAGACTGAAAAGCTCACCCGGGTCAGGGAGAAAGCAACTCTGGTCATATTTAGGGCTTGGGCAACTGTAGGGGACACTTCCTCATCCTGAAGAAGGCAGCCCTCTCCAAGATTGAGCTCTTTTTGCCGCAAGCCCGGTGGGAATGCACACCGTTGCCAGACGTCGAGTCTCAGAAGAGTATGACATCTAAAAGTCTGAAAATCTTGGCAACTAATTTTTAAGAAACCAGTTACTTGAGGGCCAAAGTGAGTATGTCACTGGGTCTTAGTCCAGCGTGCAGGGCGCTCTTCTGTGACATTTTCTCTACCAGGTCACATGGGCCCTGTGGCCACAGGCCACGTTCAAACACAAGCTTGAGGCAGCAGAATTTCACTCTTAGAAAGAGAACCTCTGCTGCACTGTGTACAAATATGGAATCATTATGTTGTACACCTGAACAAAAATAATGCCACATGTCAACTATACCTCAATAAAAAAAACATATGAGAACCTCTGTATTCATGGAGTGAACCATACGAAATCACTATTTTAGCCCTGCGAAGTAGCTCAGTTGGGTAGAATGTCATCCCTATACACCAAGGTTGTGGGTTCGATCCTCAGTCAGGGCAACCAATGAATGCACAAGTAAGTGGAACAACAAATCGATGTCTCTCGCTGTCTCTCTTTTAAAAAATCAATAAATTTTTTAAAAATTTAATAATTCATTATTTTGTAGATTAAAAATGATCAAATATTGTCAATTTCATGGACTTCAATCTACAAGTAGTTTTTCACCCATTTAGGAAAAATAAGAATATAAAATATCGGCGGTGTTTTTCCCCGGCAGCATTGACCATTTCTGCCTCCTCGGAGACTAAGAGAGAACTCCTTTATTGCTCCACAGCCCTGTGTTATCTCTTAGCACAACACACCTGGCGGAGGCGACATCGGCCATCACCTGGGCAGCATCCACGCAGCAGAGAAAGCCTGCCCTCCCCAGGACTAGTGGCTTTGAGATCGTTGAAGCTCTCTTAAAAGGAGTATCGTCATTTGTGGGAACTTCTCAAAGAGCTCACCCTTCTCTTTCTCTTTCCCTCTCCCCTGTATTTATAGGCTGCCATTTTCTACCATTACCATTATTTGGAAATGAACTGCACATAGCTGAGGACAAAACAATTGTCATCACAGGCACACCGGCAGGTCACCGCTCCCAAACAGGAAGATTTCAGTCTCAGCCAGGGTCCTTGATGATTCAGTGGAAATCAAGTCGCTTAACGGACAGTGCCATTCTCTTAAAGGCATGGGGGGGAAGATGTGGCTGGCAGACCCCTCAGAGGCACCCGGAGTGGAGGTCCCTCCTCTGCTGCCAGGTCTCCCTGCCACCTTCCCTGACACTTGAGGGGACAGTGCCCAGCCTTGATCGTGTTAGAACAGAAAGACAGACACAAGAAGGACCGCACTTTTCTCTCTGGCCTTCCCAGTGTGTCCTAGCACTCAAGCTCTAATGCAAGTACTTCTCCGGTCAGTTCAGACAGCTCTCCACATCAATAGAGTGACAGATTTCTTTCCTTTCTTTCTTTCTTTCTTTCTTTTTCTTTCTTCCACTCTTTTTCTTTCTTCCTTCCTTTCGTTCTTTCTTTCTTTCTTTCTTTCTTTCTTTCTTTCTTTCTTTCTTTCTTTCTTTCTTTCTTTCTCTTTCTTTCTTTCTTTCTTTCTTTCTTTCTTTCTTTCTTTCTTTCTTTCTTTCTTTCTTTCTTTCTTTCTTTCTTTCTTTCTTTCTTTCTTTCTTCCACTCTTTTTCTTTCTTTCTTTCTTCCTTTCTTTCTTAACCATTTGAGGCTTACTTTATATTGATTTATAAAAATCAGCTCCTTTGTGTATTTCCTTCATAGCATATTTCCTTTGTGTATTTGACCAAATGCATCATGCATTCTTTTTATATTAACTGGAATTTTAACTCCCTCCAGTTTCTTCACTTTAAGTAAGAAATAGCAAATAAATAAAAATCATACTAAATAGAAGGGTGACGGAGAAGCTGGAATCAGAGACTCAACAGAACAAAACTCCCCACTAAAACAACTTTCCAGCATTAATTTTCAGAGTACCCATGAAATCAACCACATGGGGAATGTTTTGAAGGAAGAAATGTACCCTCTTAAATGATTAGTGTATCTTCTTCAGGTGACCTAAGCAAAAAAACAACGGATAATCTGCTCCTCACCCCATTGATGGTGAATACTTTGAAAGCCATATTAATATTTATAAAACACCTGTGACCATGCATGGTGCTATCCAGCTACCTCTTTATTTAACTCAGTAGGTGTGTAGAAATATATTTTGATGGGCTCAAAGAGCCTAAGCCCTCTGCATGATCTGTAGCAGACTTACAAGTTGTCTGAGGGGCTGAGGTACTAAGCACTGGGCTGTCCCGTGACTCCAGATGCAGGTGTCCCTCCTCTTATCTGAGGGGGAGAATGGAATGCCTGCTGCCTTCCCATGGACCACAGTTTTTTACCTTTGTGTCTCTGGTTTTACCCAGAGGGCCTTACAAGGGTACTAAAAGTAAAAGAAGATAAATATCAAATTTCTTTTAAGTAAATGAAAGGAAGGGTGAGGGAAGGAAAAGAAAAATGAGACTGGGATGTAGACTTAAAACTATATTCCCTTGTTCACTGAGCACAGTGGCAGGAACATGGGGAGAGGTGTTGCTGAGTGGTTGATGTTTAGTGTCTGCTGCTGTGGAACGAACATTATCGTCATCATCAACAGCTTACATTCGCTCAGCGTGGTTCTAAATGCCTCGCGTGCATCGACACTTATTTTTCACAACTCGGTGAGGTAGGCATTTCATTTTCTGTAGTTGAGGAAACAGGCACAAGGCCGGGCCACACGGCTGCTGGGAGGCAGAGCGGGAGTTGAAACCCAAGCTTCGCCACAGGGCTCTCCTGCTTCTTTCGATTAGGATGCCAGAGGCCATTTGGTTGTTTCCAAAGAGCGCAGGCCTTCAGTGGTCATTTTCTTTAACATTTAGCACTCCCGTTCTTCTGTAATGAGAACGTCCCTTTGGAACCTCCAAAAATCAGACGTCTACTTAGCTGGTGTCTTGTTTGCCAATGCAAGTCAGGAAAATTTCTCTCTAACCTGCCAATAATCTCGAGATAACGAGAGAAGCAGCCAATGGTCTCTATCTTTCTCAGAGACAAGGAGATTGTGCACCCCAGGTAACTCAGGGTGGGGGCTGTTTCTGTTACTCACGTCCAGGGTTTGCTTTCTTTCTCTCTGGGGAAGTGTGTGGAGAAAAGATGCCAAGGTCACATGAGCTACAGCTCTCTGCCAAGGGGGGAAGCCGACACTTGCAGAACCTGGGAGAGGAAGGACGGAGTCCGGTGCTAATGGGACTCCATCTTATGATCAACTTTGAAAGTGGCCTCTTGTGGAAGGTCCTCCCCATATTTGTGCTGTTGGGAGCCACTGGAGGGTGGAGGTTGTTTGTTTTGTTTGCTATTCGAAGTGATCTGGTTTGCTCTGATTTACATTCAAATAAGGTCATTTGGACTATTCTGTGATACTTGCCAGGGTGGATTTACGAAGTTATTTCTGGGCATTTGACCAATTAGGCTTTATTTCGTAAATGGAGATATAATTCACATACCACTGAATTTACCCTTTTAAAATATGTAATTTGGTGGTTTTTAGTATATTACAAAGCTGTGTAGCTAACTGTGAAGCTGTGTAGATAATACATCCTTATATATTTTTAGGGTTTAAGATAAATTGCTTGAAGCTGCAAAAATGATGGTACCAACGACCAACTACAGAGAGAGTAAAAGAAAGACTTCTGGGGCTACAGAGAAAACATGACAACTCTCCCGAATCAGCACATCCACTAGAACTGTGGGCAAGGATGCACATGTTCTGTATCTGCCTGGTCCAGATTGGCAGCCATTAGTCATATGGGTCTGTTGAGCACATGAAGTATGACTGGTACAGCCGAGAGACGAGATTTTTTTTTTTATCTAATTAAATTTAAATAGTCACATATGCGTAGCATGTTGGGCAGGGCAGCTGTGTGGCAACTCACCAATTCAGTCTTATCTGAGATCATTGTTGCCCCGCCTTCCCAGTTTCCAGAATGATCGAAACGTTGAAGCATATGCTATACAAATTGTTATATTTACACTTAATCCCCAGTACAAAGAAAAAGCTGCGGAGTTCCCACAAGGAATCCAGATGACGGGATGGGCAGGGGGAAGGCCTGAGGATGAGGGAGCCTATTCTGGAAATCGGGCTGAGGGGGAGTCAACTTGGTTGGCACCAGGCATGGGAGACATCTGTGCACTCACAGGACGGCAAAGGAAAGTTGTGAACTTGGCTCCTGCCTCGCAGCTCACAAGGAATAAAAATCATTCCAAAAGCGGACCCTTTTGAGAGGACACAAAAATAAGGTTGCTTCTCCTGCTCAAATTGTGAGTGTGTGTGACGAGAAAATTGCCCCTTCTAGGATTCTGTAACCAAACTGTTAGTTACGAAGAATCCAAGGGCCATGAATGATCCTTTAAGCTTTCATGATTCAGCTCATTAAGTTCCTCCCCTACCCCTGCAAAGTTCCATTTAAGGTGTTTGTTATTTTTTTAAAATAGTGTCCAGCGGCTTTCATTTTTTTCTTGAGGATTTGCTTTTCCGTTCTCCTTCAGAAGAAGAGTAGCCCAGGAGGAACCTTAAACTTTATTAATGTAAAATATTCAGTTCCTCTATTCGTTATTTTATCTCCTGGCTTTTCCTTTTTTAAAAAGAACTACCATGTCACCCTAGTTGCGTAGCGCTGTTGGTTAGAGCATCATCCTGATATTCCAAGGTTGCAGGTTCGATCCCCAGTCAGGGCACATACAAGAAGTAAGTAAAGAATGCATAAATAAGCGAACAACAACTCAGTGTTTCTCTCTCTCTCCCCCTTCCTTCTCTTCTCTCTAAAAGTCAATAAATAAGTTTTTAAAAAACTACCATGTTTTGCAAATGTGAGGCATATGAAAGCAAATATTTAAAATGCTTCCTATTGCCCTAGCCAGGTAGCTCAGTTGGTTGGAGTGTCATCCCAATACGCCAACGTTGCAGGTTCAATCCCCAGTCAGGCCACATACAAGAAGCAACTGATGAATGCATAAATAAGTGGAACAACAAATCATATCTCTCTCTGTCATCAATAAAAAAATAAATAAAATGCTTCTTACCCTAAAACTTTCTGTACTGTTTGGGAGGAAAAAGAAATCCTTGGCATTTATTATGTATGAAGTTATGAAAAGAAAAGATGGCCTTTAATGAATAATTAATATTTACCTATAAAATACAACATGCTAGAGAGAAAACCAAAAATATTCACTTAGTACTTGACAAACTTAGAAGAAAAAAAATAATCGACCTCTAAAATTGCAGGGTTTTTAGACAAGTGCACAAATGGAGACAGATTCTATAGGTCCAAGTATTTTAAAGTTATTTATTAAACTAACAAAGCATTAGATAGAATATGTTTTAACCTTCTGCCTTGACATAAATATTTTTATGTGACTTGGAAAGCTAGGTTCAAATTTAGAATTCTCAGACTCCTTGGAGTTCCAGCTGGAAGGTAGCAGAGTCAAGGGACCAACCTGTCACTTGTCCAGGACCACACAGTGACTTCCCAATGCCTAGGACAGCCCTGGGGTCTGGGGAACTGCACAGTGGTGTGTCATCTACACTAGGGAGGGCAGACCTGGGCAGAGACCTGTGCAGAGCCCAGATACAGGCTGGGGCATCTGGACAGGGAATGCTGGGCTCCCAGGGGCAATGCCTGGAGAACGTTCTAGAAGACTAGACATCTTTCCTTGCTCTATGTGGAAGGACACAGCCAGAGGAGATCAGAATGGGGTGTCTAAATCGTGGAGTCAGGGCATGGACCCTGATGGCGTAGGTCTAAGGACAGCACTGAATCACACATGGCTTAAGACCAGTGACCAGTTTAGTGTTTCTATTGTTGAAACTCTGCTCCCTAACATGCCCCTTGAACCTCATCAATCTGGGACCAGAGAACAGGCTCCTACTGCAGTTACCCTTCAAGACCTGGTTCTGTTGGTGGCCTCTTTTGCTGTCAGAAGTCACAAGTTATTAGTTTGACATTTCCAAGGCTCCTGAGTGTTTTTATTTATATGTTTAAGCTTTATTGAGTTATAATTCACACACCATGCAGTTTGCCTATTTTGCTGCTTTTTAAATATATTCAGAGTTGTGCAATCATCACCACAATCAATTTTAGAGCATTTTCATCACCCTGAAAAGAAACCCATAGCCATTAATAGTCCCTCCCCTCTCCCCCACCGCTGTCTCTCGGGGTTTGCCTGTTCTTACTGAGAGCTCTCTGTTCTTCTCAAGCTGTTTCCCCTTTCATGTGTACTCAGGACCAGGGAGAACAGTACAGTCCTATACGTTCAAACATTTCATTTGTTTTCTCAATAGATCCAGATTCGTGCTTCTCAAACTTTTAAGGTGCATGCGAATCCCTGGGGGAAATCTGGCTAAAATTCCCAGTGACTCCGCGGGTCTGGGGTGGGGCCTGAGATTCTGAATTTCTAACAAACGATGCCCATGCTGGGCAGCTGGGGACCACACTCTAAGGATACAGGTGACATGGAAGTCATTTTTTTAACCAGAGCAGCCTTCATTGCAGACAGGGTGTCAAGGACTGGAGATTTCAACCGGCCTAGTATGGCAGGTTCCCGTCATAGCATGAAATGCAGGACGGGAAGGGAGTGTGTGTATGTGTGTGTTTCTGTGCACGTGTGTGCACTTGTGTGCATGTGTGAGAGGCAGAGGGCAGGGGTTTTGGATACATGGACTTCTGTCCGGCATTCTGGAATTAGGGCTGTGAGGATCCCAAACATTCATTTCGTCTTTTCTAGTCTCCGGATCCAGGCTTTCCTGACTCATCCTCACCCTCGTAAGCAAGCAGTTGCCGCAGGTTGTTTAGCTTGGCCTGGTTCCCTTCCTCACCCAGGTCCCCCCAAACCCACGTTTCTCTGACCACCTCTGACACACCAGGGTCATCACGTAGCGCTTTCTGGAAATTGTGTCCTATGAAGAGAAATGAGAACCACATTTTCCACACTCCGGTGTTTTTAGCGCACTCGGCGTCCTTAGGTCTGGGAACCCTGGTCCCGAAAGCGCAGGGCCCTCGAAGACTTAGCCCGAGGGTTGGTTTATTCAGGGTGTGTCCCTGCCTGCCTGTGGCATTCAGTCGCAGTCTGTGCTGGACTCACTTTCTCTGGGTTTCATCGCATTGTTTCCGTTCCTGCGGTTTCTTGCTAAATGACTGTATCATCGGACCCCACGTGGGAAAGCCGAGGCCGGAAGCAGAGAGCACGCTTTCTTCCTCATCCTCGAGGGCCCGTGGGGGCTCTCAGAGCGCCCAGGTCTCATTGCAGATGTGAAAGGGAGCACAGGGCGGCTCAGATCGGGCTGCCAATGGCAGAGGCGGGTGAGCCTAAAGCCCTCGGTAAGCAGAGCCTAAGACGTGGTTTCCTGGGACTGTCACAGCCTGTCTCCTCACACACATCTGAATCTGAAAAAGGTGGGAAGTCACGGAGAAGGGACAAGAATGTGAGCACATCGGTGGTCATTGAGACCACACTGCTGGTCATGTCTCTCTTGGATCCAGGGCTTCTAGCGGCTCCCCATTACCCACAGGTTTAACCCGCCTCCTTATTATGGCCTTCGGGACGCCTCTCTGGTCTGGGCTCCCTTCTGGCCTCACTCCCTGCAGCTCCTTTTCTAAACGCTCACGCTCTAGCTACAGACCGTGCTCTGTTCCAGGAACACCAGGCCTTGCTGCTTCCAGTCTTGTCCTCATGCTGTTCCCTTCAGCTTAGTATCTCTCATCCCTTCCTCTTTCTGTCATAGTCCCCATCATCCTCCCAGGATGACATACATGCCTCCTCTATGATGTCTTTGGTTTTAAAAATAAAACCTTTTACCTTATTCTCGTCCTTCGTGTTCCACTACAACTGCACATGTCTGACATTTTCTTATTATTTATACTGTTTAAAAAACGTTGCGAATAGAACTACCATTTATTGAGCACATACTGTGTGTCTGAAGTGGTACAATGTAATTTATATATGTGACTTCATTTCATCTTTCTAATGCCTCTGCTAGGGAGCTGGTGTTACATCCGCTGCACAGGTGAGGATGCACCCACTGTACAGGTGAGAATATACCTGCTGTAGAGGTGAGGGTGTACCCACTGCGCAGGTGAGAATATACCTGCTGTAGAGGTGAGGGTGTACCCACTGTGCAGGTGAGAATATACCTGCTGTAGAGGTGAGGGTGTACCCACTGCACAGGTGAGGAAGTTCAAACTTCCACAGAGTTGCCTGAGCCAATCTGTCATTGGACCCAAGGCTGGCAGGTACCCACATCCTCTTAGGTTCCATGTATACCCGTCTCTCTCAGCTAGAGGTAACTGGAGCTGATGAACAAGGGTTCTAGGTCATGTCCCAACCCCAAGACTTCCAAAGCCTTGGAAGACCTGGTTTCGCCTTTTCTGAGATGGATTATGGGACCCTCCCTCTGCTCCACGCAGTGACTGTCATGCCCATCCCCAGGTCTCTCTTTATTTCTTCGGCAGTGTGCTCTGAGCTGGGCACTTAGGCAGACTTAGAGCGTATCTCTGAAACTTGTGCAAAATCTGGTAAAAACACAAGCAAATAGGTGGTCACTGGGGATGTTGTGGGTGTGGATGTTTATTTGGTGAGGCAGAGGGGGGGTCTCGGAAGTGTGCCTCCAGGAGCCCCCAGCAGGTCGTGTTTGCTGTCCTGGTCTGGGCTGGGATCTGTTGTAGAATGAGCAGGTGAGTCAGTGGAGCATGGTGAACAAGGAACAAAAAGTTAAACAGTCCAGCTTGAGCAAAGTCATGATCTAGAATAATATTTAGGGGGATAACTGCAACAGCATAATCAATAAAGCATATTAAACAAATAAATAAATAGACAAACAAATAAATAATTAAATAATTAAAATAATATTTAGTGACCTAGGGATATACTCACCATAAATCATACTTAAAAATTTAAGATTTAGTGGGATCTCGATTTTGCTAAAATACAGGCCGCCCGTCCTCTCGCTTATGCACAGAAAAACAGACCAATGAAGATACTCAAAAGGGTTGAGCCTCAGAGGTGGGACCCTGGGGGATTTTTCTTTGTTTTTACATAGTTTTGCACTTCCACATGTTCTCAAGTAAAATGTGTTAATCAGGAAAAAGAAAAATTATCAATCAGCTCATCGGAAAAACAAATAACATAAAAGCCCACATGTTTAACTCCAAAAATCAAAAGTGCAAAAGAGAACAACAATCCCAAACCCCAACAGTCATGGGCACAAACACGTCAGAGCGCCAGGGACATGCTGGGCGGGGAGGACCATTGTTCTGACTCGGCCTGGCTTTCTTCTCAATGTCCTTTCATGTGTGTGCACACAATCGCAAAGCTTTGCCTAGGTTTATTTTTATGACCAGTGACTTTAAACTTCCCCAGAGCTGGCCTTCCCAGAGAGCACTGTAGTTTGAAAAGCTGGTGGAAATGGATGGTTTAGGAGGAATGGAGGGAGTGAGACCCTCTCAGCAAAAGGTTCTCCCCCTTCTGCCCCTCCCAGCCTTCCCTGCTTTGCTCTGATGCCCACAGCCACATCCTGACAGTGTCCTGGGGGGTGGGGGCATTGCCCATCAAGAAAGGAAGTCATTCAAAGTATTCTTTTTATCATCTTGGATTACTTGAGAGCTCTGAGGAGTGGAGAGCTAGATTGAAGAAGTGGGGAGGGGCAGCAGGGAGGTACTTTTCGGCTTTATCTTTATTCTCCATGTACACACACAACTACTAACATGATAGTCTTGGATAAAAGAAACTACCTGTTTTGCCCAGATAAACCAGAAGGTTGGAAGAAGGAAAGCCTTTGGGTACCATCTTCTTGGCTTCAGTGGCAAACTAACCAGACTTGAGTTTTGTTTTTGTCTGATTTCAATGTTTGTTTTTAAATCTTTGTATGTAAAAATCACCAAGGAGACAACCTTATATGTGTCTGAATAGCTTTCTTACGTTTTAGTGGTGCCTTTTAAAAAGTTTAAACATTTTTGTTGTTGTTGAGCTATAATCAACCGATAACATTATATTAGTTTTGGATATACAATATGATGACCCAATATTTGCATATATGGCAACACATTGACAAGAAGTCTTGTTAACTTCTGTCACCTGATATAGTTACAGAATTTTTCTTCTTGCATTGAGACTTTGTACACTTTATCTTAGCAACTCTCAAATATGCAGAACAGTGATATTAACTATGGTCACCATGCTGTACATGACATCCCCATGACTTATTTTATAACTACAAGTTTGTACCTTTCAGCTTGTTTCGCCCATTTGTTAGTGATGCCTATTTTAAAGCTTTAGGGAAAATTTTTTTTCTTTTGAAGGGATTTAGGAATGGATGGATTCATGCTGCCAGGTTAGGGCAGAATCGAACCAAGCCGTCCAAATTCTGAATTCTGAGTGTGTGTGTTGGGGCAGGGGGTGGAATTCCTGGATTAAAACCAATGAACTCAAGTTTAGAAGACTCCTTCTTGAACATCCTCTGGCTCTTCCAAATGTCATGTTGATAAGTTAATATAAATGAACCAGAAACATCTGCAGGAAAAATCCCCCCCAACACACCAGGGCTTAACAACGAACTGGAAGAATGTTTGGCGCAATGTGTTTCAGGCTTTAAGGAATCCAAATGTTTTGAAAAACAGTCAAGTTATAAGACAGTTTGAAAATTTAAAAGGCAGCTGATCTCCCATCCCTTTTACAAAGGGGAATGGTTATTTCTGTTGTTGGTGTTAACTCCTTTTGCTCATGCTGTCTGTGCAGAAGATTCTTCCAGCCGAGGCTCGCCCCTCCCCCCAGTTTCTGTAAACCACTGTCCTACCCAGCCCCACACCTTCCTAGATTTGCTTCCTAAGCAGATACCATGCGTTTCGGGCACAGAGATCGCAAAGTCATGATAAGGCAGTGTTTTCTCCAGTTGTAAGACCTGTTTCCAGATACCAGTGAAGCATCGTGGCCACTAAGGATCGCTGTTGCAATTGCAAGAATCCACCATTTGTAGCCCGGGTTCACCCTTTCTGACGGTGCCCGAGAGGAGACCTGGCTCTTGAGGAAAAGAAAAAGAAGATAACAGATGTTCCGAGGATGAGCTGGAATCTGATGGATTATCCGGAGGAAAACAGAGTTCTGACGTGGAAGAGACTACAACAAAATAAAATAACTGCCCCCGTGGGTTCCATCCCCTCCAGCCTTCATCTTAATTCTTCAACACGGGCTGAGGGATCCCGACAGATGCTAACTAAACAGATGAAAGTGATTAATGTGAAGTTCCCTTTCAAGCTCTTTCACTTGAAGAACTTGTCCTTTTATTTTATTGACTTCCAGTCTTGCCATCCTGAAATTTTAATCACCCCAGCACAGAGCAGACATCAGTGAGATCACCCAGCCTGTAATTCTATCTGGACTTGAAGATGAAAGAAGAAACACTTGCAAGAGTCTCATTCCTCTGTTTTCCCCTTCAAGGGACACTGTCAATCTTTCTTAGGCTTTTTAAGTGATCATTTAATTTTCTTTATAGTTTGGAAAGTCTTGATTTCCTAAACTTAAAAAAAAAAAAAAAAGAGTAATTAAAAGTGATGGGAATGTACTGGCTGGTTGCTCGATTGGTTGGAGCATCATGCCATATACCAAAAGGTTGCCAGTTCGATCCCTGGTTGGGTCGCATACAGGAGGCAACCAGTCAGGGTCATTCTCTCTCTCTCTCTCTCTCTCTCTCTCTCTCTCTCTCTCTCTCTCTCTCTCTCTCTCTCTCTCTCTCTCTCTCCCCCTCTTTCTTCCTCTCTCTCTAAAATCAATAAACATATCCTTGAGTGAGGATTTTTTAAAAAAGCGATGGGCCCTGGCTGGCATGGCTCAGTAGGTTGGGTGTCGTTTTGCAGGGCCATGGTTCACCTGTTCGATTCCTGATCAGGCACATGCCTGGGTTGTGAGAGGTACACAGATGGGTGTGTGCAGGGGGCAGGGGTCAACCAAGAGATGCTTCTCTCGTACATCAGCATTTCTCTCTCTCTCTCTCTCTCTCTCTCTCTCTCTCTGTCTGTCTCCCTCCTTTCCCCTCTCTCTAAAAAATAATGAATTAAAATCTTTTAAAAATAAAAATAAATAAGCGATGGGACCATATTGGGAAACAATCTCCTATCACTAATGTGTAGCAATGGATGAATGGTCTATATAGACATGGCCCCTAAGACTTGCCATATTCAATTTTTAAAATAATGTTGGGCATGGCTTGGTTTGTTCTTGGTGTGTTAACATGCTACTTGGTGCCTCATATAACATCTTGGAAAGAGTGTTTATTTTACAGATATCCATCTCTGTGGTGTGTAATGGCCTGTGTGCCAAAGCCTAGTCTTTCAGAGAGGTGGCAGGACCAAAACCTCTATTGATTGTATTGAAAGAGGCGTCAAGTTCCTTGGGTATGTCCTTCCCAATCTCTAGGCTCTAGATCAGAAATGCTGGCTGAATATATGCAGAGTGTGAGAAGCAGAGAGCAAGGCAATGTCGGATTTTAGTCCTGAATCCTATGCCTTTTGGGATATGCCCTTGACCATGAATGGTATTTTTTCTGTGGAGACCCCAGTCTCGTAAAGGACTACCAATCTGGAGACCATCGGCGGATATCCCTTTTCTGCCACAATCCCAAGCACGTGATGATGTTGCCTATCTTGAAAAATGACCCTGGGCAAGCATGTGACAATGTGACAGCCCTGGGAGTTGATGAGAATGAGTGTGCAGGCTGAATGTATATGCCTGCAGATGTAGCTAGCAATGACAGTTTTCCAGGTTGTTTAAAAAAAAAAAAAAAAAACTTTAGAACTTCCAAACGCCACCCATCTTAATTGGATACTCTCAGTTGTTATATTTTATTTTTTAACAAAAGGCAAATTGCCACCTGCATTTTAGCAGAGGACATAAGGACAGATGTTCCTACCTGCCAAGTCAGAGGGCCTTGTTTCCAAGCCAGGGCTCTGACTTGCAAAAAGCCCTTTTTAAGAAATGAGGTTTGACCCTGGCTGTGTAGCTCAGTTAGTAAGAGAGTCATCTGGATGTACCAAGGTTACTGGTTTGATTCCTGGGCAGGGTACATACAAGAATCAACCAACGAAGGCATAAATACATAAGTAAATGGAACAACAAATCCATCTCTCTCCCTTCTCTCTCTCTCTCAAATCAATAAAGATAAATTTTTAAAATGTTAAAGAAATGACGTTTGTCTGTTTCACAAGGGCCTCTCAAGGCTAAGAATGTTTTTTAAGGTCCATGACTTCTAACTAGTTTTGTATTTGTCGCTCAAGAATGTATGCAAACCGCAGAGACGGCTCAGTGCCTTCTGCACCGTCAGTGGGTAGTTTGTTCCAGCTGCTATTCCAGCTCCTTTGTGTGACCTTCCCTGTAGCACCTTCTGCGGTCAGGGTGCTTGCTGAGCTCTGTTCCTGCATCCAGACAATTGTCGGCTCCTCCACGGAACTCACTAACTGTCCCCTTCTGCTTCGGCACCAGCGTTTTACCAGTTCCTCTGATCACGTTATCTAACTCCCTTAAACTTCCACCGAGGCTTCGTCCAACACTGACGATCAAATCTGAGAGCCTCACATTTGTGTTAAAAAACCCTTCACTGGGCATCCTTGACCCGTGTCCTCGAAGTGTGGTCCCCGGGCTGGACAGCGGTAGCACGCATATCACCTGGGAACTCAGAACTATCAGCCCTGCCCAGGTGAACTGCACCCAACTCTGCATTTTAACAGGATCCAGGTGATTCAAAGGCCCATGAGAATTGAGAAGGGCATGCCGGAAATCCCCACGGCCACTGTCCAGTCTGCCAGGCTCAGAACTGAGTGCTTTGCATACACCATCAACCATACCTGGTTTAAGCTTCCCAACGCCCCTCTGTGGTCCGAACTAGTGTTGTTTACATTTTTGGACCGGGAACTGAGGCTCTGGGAGGTTGCGGCATTGCTGAGATTATTCAGATAGTAAATGGTGGGGCAGCCTGGATTTGGCCTGAGACTCATCGACTCCAGCGTCCGAGGTCCCCGCCACCGGGCTCTGCAGTGTCCCTCCTCCTCGCGCCTCCTGCTCTCCGGGCCAGTGCACCCTGTATTCCCCAGCTTCTTTTGCTCCCGTCTCTAAGACTCCTCTGAAACTAAGTTATGGCGAAAGGAACACTGCTGTTTTATGTGCTCTACAAAAGGGCTTTGGGTCTTATAATTATTTTTAAGGAAGACTGTGTATGCGTATGGTTGGACCGATACCGTCAGAGCTCCCTCAGCCCCCCGAGAGTGAGCTCTTTCTCCTGCCTCTGACCAGAGGGACCTGCTTAGCGCGGCAGATGTCCTCCCAGATGTGACCCCCTCTCGGCTCTGGTGAGACACGGGAGTGTCTCAAACGTGACCTTTGGAAAACTTAAATTTACAGCTCTGTTCTGAACAAACAGGCAAGAGTAATTAGACCTTGTGATGACTTTTGGTCCCCAGTTTATCAAAAGACCTTGGGGTTGGTGTACCTATAGCCTGTGTACTCAGGGCCAAAGGTAAATTCTAGGAAGGCGGTGGTTAGGTGGGGTCTGGCAGAGGCGAGGGTCAGCAGTTTGCAAACTGGTTGCTGACCTGCTCTGAGGGGCTGTTCCAGAAAAGGACTGGGGGACTGGAGTTGGCCTGGCCTGAAACAGGGACTCCCTGGGCCCCCTCACTTTCAACCAATTCGTACAGACTTTGTCTTATTTTATGTAATAGGCCTCGGGTCCCATTTTATTTAAGAGGTCTTTTCGTATTTTAAAAATTTTTGTATATTAAAAAGCAACTGAACTGGTATTACCCGGTCCTTTGCAGCTGAGGCCGCTGAAGTTCAGAAGGCAAATTGACTTCCCCCAGGTCACACATTGTTTTGGCTAAAACCTTTGTCTTGTTTTCCTTCTTTGAAAGCTCAAAAGCAGGGCCAGCTGCTGAGTCTGCGGGGCATTTGCTCCTCTGCGGTGGGTCAGCCGTTCCCCGACCAGGGGCACCACTGACCTAGCCAACCTGTCTTTGCATCTAGGACTCCTTGGTGGTGTGCTTGTAGCGGGGGTGGGGGGTGGGGGGTGTCAGGGGCGGGACACGCTGTTCAGGTGTTCAGAGCAGAATGGAGTCAGGATGTCACAGAGTCTCAGTGTTCTTTTTTTTCCCACACAATGAGCCTGTGTGGCTCCCTCTCTCTCCTGATCTATTTATGTATTGAAGGCAGCCAGGCAGGGACGACGGGACACCCTGGTGACAGCAAAATACAGCAGCTTGTCTCTGGCCCGCAGGTTAAGTTACTGAAAACCCAACCTCAGAAAAATGGGTGGGTGGGGAACTTATGACCAAAAAGGCAGGCTGGCCTTGGGAGACTGCGGTCACACTTTTTCACCTATGAAACACTTCTGTTTTTTAACTTTCAGGACCATAAGCCAATAACTAAAATATACGAGTGAGACTGTCGGTGATACTTTGCAGTTAGTTATATTAGATACGTGAATAATTTCTAGCTTATCATCCCTTGTTTTCTAGGAACGTCTTCATTTGGCTTTGTGGCAGGGAATAGGCACCCTGAGAAGCATTTGATTTCTAAAAGTATCTCTCCACTCCCCCTAAATGGTCAGTGCCATCCTGATCTTTTGTCTAAAAAGTTAGCTGCTCATCCCGGTCTCTTAAGTCCGTGCCCAGAGACGCCGCTCCGCAGCCTGGCTCAGCCCCTTGCGCGTTGCCAATTGTACAGAAATGTATACGCAGACCTCTGAGACTTTGTTTCCTTTTTCTCAGCTCGCTCTTTCTGCCATTCACTTTACCTCCCACCTCTGTTTCTAACCCAGGTTTCTTCTCCCTCTAATTGTTCCCAACGGGATCACACATACACTGAAACTGAAATTCTTCTTTCCAAAAATATGTCGAAGTTATACACACCAAGATTTCCTACAAGGGAAACTGAGATTCTTGTTCAAAAAAACAAAACAAAACAAAAGAGTAAATACTTAATTGCTTTATTTAAGTACATAATAACCCCCAAGAATTTGGAGGTAAATAACAAGCTATTTAATCATATATACAGAGATGTTCTCAAAAAAAACCATTTAGGTGTCCTATCTGTATAGGCTGATATTTAAAATTTTACCTTTGCTTCTTCTGTTCCTGGAAGATTTAGAGAATAGTTAGCTCTCCTCCTGCCAAAAAAGAAAAAAAGAATTCCCGTGAGACTGTAAAAAGCATGTCTAAAGATATTACTTAGTAATATGGAACACTAGAGAGGTTTGCTGTCATTCTTGACGGTCTTTTCAATTACTTACTAGGATTAAGATAATTGAACGTGGTCTTAGGTAAATCTCCAGGGTGGGGTAGTGGTTGTGCTGAGTATTTACAATGTCAACAGCACTTGGGAACCATGAAATGACACACCAGGGAAAGGTTTGACCTTGGGAGCGCTTGGCTCAAGCACTCCTTGTAAAGCTTCAACGCAGGACCGATTTTACCAGGTGCACCTGGTAGCTGGCAGGTTAAAGTCATCTCGATGCTGAGAGGGGCTCTTTACCGTGTTTACCTGAATGTCAGCCCTATTAGATCTACATTTCTAAGAGAGGACTTGCAGAGATGAGTTTTCAGATAAGAGACAGGAGTTTGTCACTTATTTGTTCATGGCCCCCTGTCCTTATTTTGCAAATCTAATCCTAATATTATCTTGGCAGAGAAATGAAACTAGAAACTTATTTAATTCATTTTGTGCATTGTTATTTTTCCTGTGTAGGTGGGATCGGTTGCCATTCTCTCTCATTCGAATTCACTTAAAAGTAAAGTTCATCACACAGAGAGAAGAGTTTGCAGCTTACAGCATGTGCTCACCCCTGATCAGTAACTTTCAACAAGGTAGTGCCGCGCACTGCTTGGCTTGAGGCTGGATTCTTGAACTGTGACTGGTTGAGACAAATCCAGATACACCTCTGGAACTGAGGGCAGTGCCCACTTCCCCATGAGTCCCTCCCTCCATGTGGGGGAAGGTAGAGACGCTGGAATAAAATCAGGAAACTTTTAGAGAGGAGAGAGAAAGGAATGCACATTTGGTAGGCAGCCAACAGTGTCAAGTACAGTGATATCCTTGCAATTTCCAAGGTCATCTTTCTGTTTTATTCCTTAAGTATAACGTACTTTTGGCCTTTTTCAAGGTCTCAGACACAATAGTGGGCCTTTAAAACTTAATTGTCCCAAATTATTGTACTCACCTGAATTTTCTTGGCACCCAGCACAGGTTCTGGGCCATCACAGGCACAAAATGAACGTGTTCAGAGTAAATACATGTAACTTATTCTCTGAACTTCTCCAGGATTCAGGGACCCCAGAATCTGTATAACGCACAAAACAAAATCCAGAGCTATAAGGACCTTCACACAGTCGCCTTGGTGGTACGGCTGTCTTTTTCTCCCCATTTTCGGCATTGCATTTTACTTTGATTTTATGAAGTCTATGACTACCACAAGTAGCATGTTTAATTTCTTAACTCATCACTAATACAGTGTATTCCCTCACATATCGTGGGCATTACATTCTAGGCAACGCCCCCCCCCGCCCCGTGCGCGATAGGTGAAAATCCGTGAAGTAGGAACCTTACAATTATTTTAGTATTTATATATATTTTAAGGCTTTATAAACCCTTCCCACACATGTATAAACCGTTCCCAGTCCCTCATTAACCTTTCCCACTCCCTTATTAACCTTTTCCACGCTTTTATAAACACTACTTATGTTCTTAAACATATTCTACACTCTTAAACCTATGTAACTTTAACAACATATATATATACACATATATATACATATGTGTGTGTGTGTATATATATATATATATATATATATATATATATATATATATAGTACCACAAAATCCCACGATATGGCGAAAAACCCGCGATAAATAATTAAATATAATATTTTTTATAATCCCACGATACAGTGAGGCCGCGATAAGTGAATCGCGATATCGAGAGCGACTACTGTATACCATATCTTAAGGGTGTTTACCATATTTTGAGTGGATTGCTCATTCCCGTTTTAACACCCTTACGTTCCTCCCTGCCTCCCCACTGCCTCGCGCTGGCCTTTTCCTGCTCTAGGATAAGAGGAAAAAAAGATAGAATACGGGAGTGCACGTTAGCAGGCCCCACGTGTATATACTGTACTGAGTTGGCCTTCTTAGTCCCCCTTAAAAGGTAAACTAAAAACGTTCATCAGCAGGTGACTTTTCTTAAGTCTTCCTGTTAGTTATCCATGGCTGCGGTAACTTATTACCACAAACTTTGTGGCTCAAGGCATCTCAGCTTTATTCTATTAAGGCCGTGGGAGTCAGAAGTTCAAAATGGTTCTTCCTTAGCTAAAATCAAGGCGGCAGCAGGGCTACATTTCTTTTAGAGGCTCCAGGGCAGAATCCGTTTCTTTCCATTTTCCAGCTTCTAGGAGGCATCTGCATCCCTTGGCCCCTTCTTTCGTCTCCCAAGTCAGCAGCGTCACATCTTCAAATCTCTCCCTGATGCTTGACCGTTCTGCCACCTCCTTCTGTTTGTAAGGATCCTTGTGATTCTGTTGAGTCCACCAAGATAATCCCAGCTAATCTCTCCATCTGAAAATCATTAAATCCATCTGCAGATTTCCTTTTGCTATTAATGTGGCAACATAAGATTGGGAAGCAGAAACCCCTGTGGTCCTGATTTGGCCTAGCACCACCATCGACCCGCACTGTGGCCTCACTGAGTTCCCCTCTCTGGTCTCCAGCCCTCTGAATACACAGGAAAAAGGTCCTGGCTTTTTTGTATGTCTTCCTTATATTTCTGTCACAGATGTTACTTATTAATTTTTATAAAGCACTACCATTTTCTATGCTTGTGTGAACAAATTGAATTGATAGATATTCAACAACAATGTACGCTGATGGAGATAATATCACAATGACCCAGCTGGAGGGGAGGCAGCGCCTTGGTAACTGAGACTCCTGAGTTTTTAGAGGTTTCAAACTTCACCCTGTAGTCACATGTCCAATGAACTCACAGTCTTCTGTTTTTTTCCTCAGGCTTATGTGCAGAAGTACATTGTGAAGAATTATTTCTACTATTACCTATTCAGATTTTCCGCTGCTTTGGGTCAAGAAGTGTTCTACATCACATTTCTTCCATTCACTCACTGGAATATTGACCCTTATTTATCCAGAAGACTGATCATCATATGGGTTGTAAGTATCACTATTACTCACGGAGCGCTGCTAATTTTACAATAACTACCTGCTTTGGTGTTCAAGAGCTTTGCATGTATGTTCCTTTTTTAATCACTTCGTCGGCAGCCGTCCGTCTCAAGAGACAATGGTGTAGCTTCTTGAGAGTCTATCTGCACCGCCGAGAATGGCTGTGCAGTCCGACTCGGGAGTGACATGGTATCTGTCTCCTCCCATGTTGAATCGACATCTTGCAATGACACTGAAGCTACAGAGCCTGGGCAGGGTGATATGGAGGGTCTGCTGTTGCCCATGCAGCAGACCCCCCCTCTCTTCGCAGCTGAAGGGTCCAAGGGAAAGACGGAGTCGATACAGCTTGGGTTCAGGTGCGCCGCAGGAGTTGCCGGTGTTGACTACAATGTCAAACCGCCTTAGGGACTCCGGCTCCGGATTTTCTGTCGGGGTTTACTCCCTTAGCCTTTCCCCTGAAGAGGTATGCCGCAAGGCAGCGGAGGTTTTTTGGAGTCAGAGTTTTCCTTCTCTGATGTACCCTGACTGGAAGATCGAACCAGCGACACTTAGCTCGCAGGCCGACGCTCAATCCACTGAGCTAAACCAGCCAGGGCATTTTAAAGTAAAATTTTTTTTAATCACTTAGAGTTGAATTTTTGCCTGGTTTACTTTGGAAAAATTAAAACACTATGAACACAACTTGTGGAGTCTGTAAACTTTGGTATCCACCTCCCTATGGGTGAAGAGCAGAGAAGGGATGCTCAGAGAAGACAGGACCTTTTTGAGAACCCGTAAAGAACCATAAAGTGCATCCTGAGAGGCCCATTTTAGTAAAATTGGATCAAAAATTGAAACTAGAAGCCATTGACTAATAACTCCAAGGGATATTAAGTGATGCTCTATAAACATCAGGCAAAGACATATAAGGCTTGCAGAGAAACCAGAGCCCAGTCCCAGTTCCAGGTGGAGCAGTGAAACTCCTTTCTGATGTTTTTACTCAGGACTCTGTTGCTTATCTTTTCAGGACCAAATAAGTCCTTGTTATTATTAATATTATTGTTGGCGAGGTGGTGGATATTTGCAAGGCAGCGTGTCCTGCTGCCATTGTTCGGGCTTCGGGACCAGAAAGGCTTGGGTTCAAGAGCAGCTCAGCCGCTGCCCTTGTCCGGGTGTCCTGGTCCTCAGCCTTGCCCATCTCGTCAGTAGAATGATGTCAGTAGCGCACATCTCCCAGAATCATTGTGAAGACCAGCAGTGTGCACAGAGCTCGGGGCCTGCCCTGCGGAGGCCTCTGCAAGTTGGTACTTGAGAACCTGAACTTTCAGCGTGACTAGTTCATGAAGGCAAAGGGGTCTCAAAGATCCGCAGACTCTAAGGTCGAAGATGGATTCTCTGGGAGAAGGAGAGTCAGGAGCAAGGATGCCAGCATGACTGGTATCCTCACTCAAGATTCTGCAGTAAAAACGGGGGTTCCGAAGGGCTTGGTTGTATGGGAAGGAGTCGGGGTTCTTGTGCATTCTGCTCTGAGAAGCTGTGGGATCTTAAGCAAGTGACTGCCCCGCCCCCTCCCGGCTTCATATTTTTCGTTTGTAGAGCAAGTTAGAGCGGCCTTGATCAGGAGCCATAAACCCAAATGTCCCCAAGGGGTGGGGAAAGAAGTAAAAAAATGAAATCCTGGGTGGAGAGAGGTGGCCAGGGTGGGGAGTATCAGAGAGCCACAGCGTGACCGCCAGGGGCGCCGGGGGCCAGCTGTCCCTCTGTGACTCCTGTGACTGCCAGGAGGAAACATGGGTAGCGTGGCCAGATCTGTTTTTCACATGCAAGCTCCCACTTTTTAATGTAGGCTTACATTTTAAAAACATTATATGCCAACAGAACACAGAATACTTGAAGTCCAGCCACCTGAGGCCTGGGCTGAAGCCTCCAGCCTAAAGGACCACGAAGTTCCCTAGGGATCACCGTCAGGATTATTTGGCCGCAAATTCTTCCTGTTTTCTCCTGTTCTCTCTAAAACTACAAGCCACTTTTTTCTTTCCCTGCCACTGTCTCCTGGCCAGCTCTCTTCTGAAATCTAGCTTCTGTCTAAAAGTATGATCCACCCTGGCTGGAGTGGCTCAGTGCATTGAGCTCCAGCCTTCGAACTGAAAGACCACGGGTTCGATTCCCAGTTGGGGCACATGCCTGGGTTGCTGGCCAGGTCACCACTTGGGGACCTGTGAGAGGCAACTGATGGGTGTATTTCTCGCACATTGATGTTTCTTTCCCTCTCTTTCTCCCTCCCTTCTTCTCTCTCTAAAAGTAAATAAATAAAATCTTTTTAAAAAGTATGATCCTTTTAGGTAGGACATGCATGTTGCACCAGGCTACTGTTAGGGCGGTGGGCCCCCTCCCTGCCTGAATCCAGCTTCTCAACCTGGAGCAACTGGGGTGGAGGAGGGCGCATTCCTTCTGTTCTTAAGAACTGAAAATGCTGGAAAGACCCACAGGCGCTTCAGTTTTCTGAGATGTTAAAGAAAGAAACCCCAACTTTTATGGTGGTTGCGTGTGGCAAACGATGTTAATTACTTAAAATGACCTGGGAATATCTTGTAATGTGTATGGTCAGCTCTTGGCTAATTATCTCCCCCACCCCCAGCGTGGAAAGCTTTCCCTGGGGGCGGGGATGATGGGAGACAGCAGTCCCAGCGCTCTCTGATGGTCTTTATTGGTGGTGATTTTCCGCTTTGGAGTCCTCATTTCAAAGTGCGCAAAGGATTTCCTGTTTGAGATAGAATTACCAGCCTTTTGTTAGCGAGTGAGCCAATGAAATCTTGGCCTGAGAACGGAAAGCACATTCTTTGGTTATGCAGTTTGTCCTGAGTTTTGGCGACTTGTGACTTGCTTTTAGACATGGGTGTGTGGCCGGGTCCACAAGGCATCCAGGCTGAGAGTTACATGTTCTCTGTGGTCAGCCGTAAGGCAGGGCGTGCGGTCCTGGTAGTTCCTGGTGGAGAGAATGCAGGCCTTGGGTGGGGAGTGTGTGTGTGTGTGTGGGGGGGTACATATGCAAGAAGAGCAAGAGGGAGGGGCGAGGGGAGGAAAAGGAGGGAGAGGGAGGAAGGGAGGGGACCCTGCACTACAGAGATAGTGATGAGATGCTTAGCTTGGCTCCAGTGCTGAAAGTGGACAAAGGGAAAGGAAATTCCTGGTGGCGTTGGGGCTTGGAAGGGAAGGAGGGGTGGAGCGGGGTGAGGTTCTCAGCTTGACTGAGAGGCAGCCTCTCTCCTGGAAGGGATATCCCTGAAGTAGCGGCTGCCTCCTCAAGGGGTGGGGACTAAGAAATGTTGATCATCTAAGGGGCAGAGCTTGAAGTCTTATCACTTGAAACATCTCATCTCACCCCACAGTCTTTGGAAGGCAACTGCATTCAGGAGCCCCAGACCTCCTGTCAAATTTTTTAAATTAATTTTACAGTTGTCATTGGATGAAGTCCCAGGTTTTATTGCTTTGGCAAATCATTTGTTATATTCAGGGTGACTCATACTGTCTCAAATAGCTTAGCAGAATTTAGGTTCTCCAAGTGCTTTGTGGTCCCAGTCACAATTGTTCCTCCTTCTGTGATACATCTTTCCTGGCTTTTGTAGGCATCTGTGTTCAGTATGTTTTTTTCTTTACTGTATTTGATTTTCATAACAGTCAGTTAGTATCATTTTCATCATCCTTTGCACTGGGATAGTCGTCGTCGTCGTCGTCGTCGGCAGCCGTCCGTCTCGAGAGACGATGGTGTAGCTTCTTCAGAGTCTATCTGCACCGCCAAGAATGGCTGTGCAGTCCGACTCGGGAGTGACACGGTATCTGTCTCCTCCCGTGTTGAATCGACATCTTGCGATGACGCTGAAGCTACAGAGCCTGGGCAGGGTGATATGGAGGGTCTGCTGTTGCCCATGCAGCAGACCCCCCCTCTCTTTGCAGCTGAAGGGTCCAAGGGAAAGACGGAGTCAATACAGCTTGGCTTCAGGTGCGCCGCAGGAGTTGCCGGTGTTGACTACAACGTCAAACCGCCTTAGGGACTCCGGCTCCGGATTTTCTGTCGGGGTTTACTCCCTTAGCCTTTCCCCTGAAGAGGTATGCCGCAAGGCAGCGGAGGTTTTTTGGAGTCAGAGTTTTCCTTCTCTGACTGGGATAGTAATAGTTCAAATACTAACAGGCCCTGTCATATGTTGATCCCTTAGTACACGTGCCTTTCATTGTAATAGTGCTTCTTATATTTTACCTTGCTCAATGCCCCCAGCAATCCTGGGAAGTGGTTACTGCCAGCCCATTTTACAGATCAGAAAACTGACATGTAGAAAGGTTGAATAACTTGCCCAGGGTCACATTGGATTAAGTAACATGGCCTTCTGTGCTAGAGAGAAAGAAAGGGCTACCATCTCTGTTTCTTAGCAGAGCTTCTAAGTGACGTGAAGAGCATTAACTGTTGATTTTTTTTAAGAGACATTAAGGCTGAAGGTTTAAGCATTAAAATGTGCCAATTATTCTCTCCTGTTGCTTGTTTGCTGTGGTTGTGTATCACGTGGGCGGATTGCGTTCATCAATTATATTCTACGTAAGTGTCTTTTATATACCTTTCTTGACAAGTCAAAGGTATTTTATCCCAGAAAATAAGTTGTTGTTAACTGAAAGACATCAACTCATTATTTTAGTCATCTGTCACTTACCAAGGTTTTTAACCTGTCATTGGTTGGATTCAGCAGAATCTTTGACTTTAGGACAGAAAAGGTGGTGAATGGGTTATAAAAGGTGATAAATGGGTTATCTAATTAGATGTTCATTAAAAGATATTATAGATAGTGCTTCAGAAAGAGCCACAGTCCAACTGAGTGACTTTTTGATCTCTTGACTTCCATCTGTGGCCTGGTAACAGCCCCACCAAAAATTAAAGTGAAGGCTTTAAAATAGTGTTGCTGTATCTTAAAAAGGTGTGGGGCAATTTCATTGAAACTGCATGGTTTGCCTTTGTAACATGAAGCAAAATTAACTTTTGGCTAAATGAGTTTATTCTCTACTTTGTAAAATAGCAATGCAAAGAAGGATAATACAATTGATTCTTGGAAGGCTCATTTCCTTTGTACTTAAGACATTTTACGTGTTTATATTCTGCCTCTTTTCACATATTTCATGGTATTCAAGATGAGCTATACAAAGAAATGGGAAAAGTAGCTAAAATCAAAATTAGGAGGGCCCTGGCTGGTGTGGTTCAGTGGATTGAATGCCAGTCTGTGAACCAGGGGCTTGCAGGTTTGATTCCCAGTCAGGGCACTTGCCTGGGTTGTGGGCCAGGTCCCTGGTTGGGGGCATGTGAGAGGCAGTCATACATCGATGTTCCTCTCCCTCTTTTTCTCCCTCCCTGCTCCTCTATCTAAAAATAAATAAATAAAATATTTTTAAAAATCAAACTTAGGAGGAATGCAGACAGGAGATTAAAATCTAGTCTAAAGTTAAATGTAGCTTGCTCATTCAAAGTTGAGCCATGATTTGTCTTTGAACTTTGCCTTGACCAAACCAAAGTGAAATTCCATTTCTCCACAGCATTAGAGATCTTGCTTCCGTCATATGTGCCAGTTTGGCTCAAACTTTTATAAAATTTCTCAAAAAAAAACAACCCAAAATAAAAACATTCCATTGGGAAATAATAGGCTTATTTCTAAGAGGAAACATTTTCCTGCCACAAAGGATTGATAGACACATTATGGCCAGTGATTCATATGCCAAAATTACTTTCCTAGAAATATTGTTTGGTTTTAGTGCTCACATCGCCTCTGTGAGAGTACTCATTTTGATGCTTCCTCGTGAGCTTTGTGTCTGCTTAGTTTTTTTAAAAAAATACTTTATTTATTTGTTTTTAGATATAGGGAAAAGGAGGGAGAAAGAGAGGGAGAGAAACATCGATGTGCCAGAGAATCATCAATTGGTTGCCTTTCACACTCCCTAACCAGGACCAAACCCACAACCTAGGCATGTGCCCTGACCAGAATCAAACCAGCTACCTTTCACTTTGTGGGATGACATTCAACCCGCTGAGCCACACCAGTCAGGGAGTAGTCATTTTTAATCATTGTTAATTTAAACAGTGAAAAATGGTATCTCAGTTCATTTTCATTTCATATATTTTTAGTGATGAGAACATTTTTCACAATTTTATTAGCCATTTGTATCAACTCTTTCATGAATTATAAATCTTCCTTTTGAGTATTTTTTAAAGAGGCTTTGATATTTTAATAATTTTCACCAAGTAGTAACATAAAATGATACTGAACTATTGATTTTTCATAGCTCAGAGGCAACATGTCTTTATATATAAGATTTTAGAAGTTCAAGACTTTGAGAAGTGGTATTTAACTATGTGCTATATCAGCAGTGACCTCAGAAAGTAACTTAAAATTTAATTTTAATGCTTGTATACTGTGGGTTCACTTTAGTCACAGACCTCACCACTCCTTATTGTCTTACCCTTTGTGACCTCCCTGGTTCTTTTAAGGTATTTGAATTTAGGACTCCTGTCTTCAGGCATTTAATCATTTTGGCTTGATGTTTTCCTTACGACAAAATATTGGGTTGACCAAAAAGTTTGTTCGGTTTTTTCATCAGATGGCTCTAGTAGTGCTTAGTTGCCTTTCACTTCATTTGAAACAATTTTGTTAGATCGTATTGTGACAGCTGTCATATCAGTGTTCACTTAAAAAAACTTATCAAAATTGTTGAATTTTTGTGCAACCATTTTAGTATTGAAGAAGGAAGAAGATATGCAACATTTCTGGTGTGTTATGCTTTATTATTTCAAGAAAGGAGAAAAAGGAACTGAACTGTAAAAGATTTGTGTAGTGTATGGAGTAGTTTGTGAAGTTTCTTGGAGCTATTGACATTGAGGCCAAATAATTCTTTGCTGTGGGGCTGTCTTATGCATTGGAAGATGTTTAGCAGCAGCCCTGGCCTGGCCTCAACCCACAAGAAGCCAACATATTTACAATATCCAAATAAATAGTTATTGGTGAAAATGAAAAATGTGTCTTTTATTTTATGAAAAAGCCTAAATGGACTTTTTGGCCAACCCAACAGCTTACTCTGGGTGAACAGCCCTTAGAAAACCTGGCATGCCAACTGAACTTCAATAATGTTAAAATTTGTCTTTGAGTTTTTCCTTGCCTTTTTTCCCATTTGTAAAAGAATGCTTTTACCTAACATCAAAGTATATATTCACCATCATTCTAACCTATGTGTGATTATTTTAAAATAATTGTTATCATATCCAAACCATTCCTATAGTTTCTCTGATTGTGTTGAAGGCCCTGGTTGCTCCTGAGAGTTTCCAGATAGGGTTAATTTCTCTTTCAATAATTCATAGCTTAAATCTAAATCTTTTTTAAAAACTTTATTTATTTATTTTTAGAGAGAGGGGAAAGAAGGGGAAAAAGAGAGAGAGAGAAACATAGACCAGTTGCTTCTTGAACACAACCAGGGACTGAACCCGCAGCCCAGGAATGTACCCTGACCGGGATTCAACCAGCAACCTTCACTTTGCAAAATGGCACCCCATCAACTGAGCCACACCAGTCCGGGCTCATAAACCATAGCTTTTGATGACCTTCCTGATTGGAAGCAAGGAATGTATATGGGGAGGGGGATCTACTTTGAGTTCTATCAGCAGCTTCAAGGTTTGGTTAGAGTCTCATGGTCCTGTAATAACATAATAGAAACACCAGGCCGATGTTTCTAGGCAGCGTTTTTTGGTTTCCAGGAACAGAGACTACTCCAACTAGCTCCAGAAGGTGAGGGGTTTGTTCTAAGATTCTGAGGAAACCCGTAAAAACCAGACCCCCACAGGAACTGAGGCCAGTAAACAGCTGTCTGCTACAATCAAGCTGTCCCTCCATGTATCTGCATCTTTACCTCCTGTTGCCAGCTGGTAACTTTCCAACTATCTTTTAGTTCAGATTTGCAAGACAATCTGACCCCGCTCATTGTGTAGCATGACTCCATCCATCTCGGGCCAGCGCATACTCGGGCCTGGGCTGGGGATGGGGCTAGACAATTCACTGGGGTACAGAGCTGTGGGCAAGAATAGAATATCAAGAGATCTGGACTATAATCCTAGCAGTGAAATCTTCCTCAAGGCACTTTAAGATTCTGGTCTGGCGTGTCTGGAGCTTTCAGACGAAAGGACCAGCTAGAGGATCCTTGGAGGCTTGTGACATGGTCATGAGCCTTCTTTACACGCTCACTATGTGACTCTTAAAAGAGGTCCATCTATGACGTGGAGTAAGAAGAAAAAGAGCAAAAGTCGGGAGAATAACATTAAAACAAGAAGAAAGAATGTTATTTCTTTTGCAGACTGAGTGCGAATGTGGCTTCGCCTAGTTTGTCTTGTGTTGTGAATCCCCTTGGTATCTGACAATACTTTGGAAAGATAGATCAAATTCATTGCTCTGTAAATGTTAGATCGCTTGCTGTATTGTATCCAACACAATTGGAGGAACCCTTTAAAACAAAATGCTTCATTGCTTGGTGAATATAAATTCCATTTTTTTTTTTTTTTTTTTTTTTTTGCACAATCAAAATCCTGGTGATAACAAAGCCGTAAAAGCAGAAGATTCCTCTTGGCAGGTCCTTCTGTTCCTGTTCTTCCAAGTCAAAGCACTGATGTCAGAGGGCTCGAGCTGAAAATGACGGATTTCACGTCTCTCACATCCTGACTGTTGAAAGCGGGCTGGCTGATACCTGCGACACAAAGCAGATCTAAGCCTTCCATGTAAATCGTGCCTACTGTCGAGAGAGTTTCCATCTGCCGTGGAGTCTAGGGTGTTACTTTATAAAGCAGTCTTAGAAATTGGTTCAGAGGCCAACTTTGGGATAACATGTCAAAATGCAGTGGCATCTCTGGACGTGGACTGGCTGCCATCGGGTTGTGTCGCAGGGAGCCTGAGACACTGGGTCAGGGAGGAGAGGAAGACAGCCTGCCCCGTCCCTGTGAGTCACAACCCCCAGACTGGGGTCAATTTAGTGCCAAAGGATGACTTGAAATGTGATTATCTCCTAATCCTCTGTTTAAACCACTACCACCATTCACTTCAAAAGATTGCCCTGCTTGTTAAGTTGGTTCTTGCTTGAGATTAATGAGTCTTGAAAAGTATTCAACAATGGCCGGATTGTAACCCTTGCTGACTTGCATTGAACGGAACAGAATTAGGCGTCAGAGATTCTGCCCAGTGCCTCTGAAGTCGAATCTTGTAATTTAACCTTAGTTAAATATTAAGTAAATGTCTCTAGGGGGTTTATTATGCAAACTGTATTGGTTTTGAAGCACAATAAGGAAATCTTTTGATTTTAGTGTAGTTTTCTTTTTTCTTTTTTTTAAAAATCCTTTTAACTGGGCTCCTGTGGTGGGATAGACAGATTTGGATCTCTCTAATTATCACCGTGATTACCTGAAAAATGATTCCCTACCCTCTCCTTTTTGATGAGGACTGGAGAAAGTGCCCCATGCGTCCCTAACTCCCCTGCCCCTCCCCCACCCCCAGCTACTGTTCTTCCTCCCAGCCCCCTAAGGCTGCACTGATGGTTTTTGCTCTGGTTTTGGTTGTGTTTTGTTTTGATTGAGCAGAATCTTAATCCTCCCAGATAGAGACCAGCACCCCCCACCCCACCCCAAGCATCTCTTCTAAATGCTTCACTTCCTTTACTTCATCGAGGTGTGATTGAAGATTAGCTAGGTATGAAATGGTTTGAAACACCAGGGCCTGGAGGCAGGATGTCCTAAAGGGCAAAATTAGATTAGATCTGCTAAAATGATGCACAAAACAAAAACAAAACAAAACAGCCTAAGCACTTCATACAGTGTGTGCTCCTTTTCCTTTGGCTGTGGCGTAGCTTTTCCCGTCTTACCAAGGCAACCCAAGGCGCCGTTGCCAGGTCACATCCAGACCTGAAACCAAGGAGCATCTGGCAGGGCAGAGCACGGGGAGCTCAGCGTCTCTGGATTCAGCGGGAGTCCGGCGGGGGTGGGGGGCTGAGGCTGCTCTCTGCGCACTGCCTAGGGGCAAATCCGTCCCTAGGGGTCCTCACCACGCACCCTCTGGCCTGGACTGTGCCCCACATCTCTCCCATTCATTTGTGAAACAAAAGGAAAGAGAATGAGCTAAGCAATAGGCCATGGGGACCTTTCTTTCAGATCAAATTTTCAGCTAAAATCTTAACAACTCCATTTTTTTTTTTTTTTTTTTTTTTTTTTTTGTAGCCAATGCATTCCTTCTGCAGCCCAGGCTGCACCCGTGAGTGGGTGTGGTTCTCACAGCAGCTGGTTGCTGAACCTCCCCTACAAGTCAGGGGCTTTACAGACAGGAACCCCATTTCCCCGGGTGAGAAACCTGAAACCCATCGAGGTGAAGTCACTCACGCAAGGGTCCATGTCCAGCGAGTAGGACAGGTAGTGTTCACACCTGGCTCTGTCTCCCAGTGACCTCTGTCCTTTCCACGGCACCATCTTCCCTCAAATGGCTAAACTCTGCCCCCCCGATCCCCCAATTCAGTTTTTCAGAACTGTGCTTGAGCTCTTCAGTTAGAAAGGCTCCGTACATCATCCCAGTCTCCTTTGCGGGCGTCCCATGTATATAGTGGTTGTACGTCACAGATTTCCCAGCCACTTTTGCCTTCCAGTTCTCTGTGCTGGGTCCCTGTGCGGACCTGCCACTTGTCAGACCGTGTCCCGTTTTTTTACCCTTCCCACCATGGGACTGAGGAGGATGGAGTGGGCTTTGATGCCTTTGCCTCGGGGTGGGAGACCTGAATCGGAAGGCTGCCTGCTGATCCTGAGGGCTTGTCATGCCCAGGCCCATTGCCCGGAGGATGTCCTTGTCCTGTTCTGCAAAACAGCCAAGTGGAAAAGGAGGAGTGAGGATAGGAGTGGCCTTTGTCCTGTTAGAAGGTGGGGATTTGCCTCAAAGGGAACTGGCCTTGCCTGAGGGAACAGAGCCCCCTGGGGAAGGCTGCATTTTTCTTGTCAATGGTTCTGTCCTTCCCAGGCTGCGCACCCTGTCCAGGTGGCCTCACCCTTCTCTTCTCCTTGGCCCCAGGAGGGATGAGGGGCTTTCATTCCCTGGCAGCTCTCCTGCAGCATCCCCAGGCCTGGGAAGGGGCCCTGCACTGGGACCAGGAAGGAAAGGCTTTTGTCAGTTAAACGCTCAACCCCTTTACAGATGGACTGGTCACACTTCATTCTGCCTCTGGAATTTTCTGGAAGCTGAAGAGATACTAGACAACCTGGTATTATTAATCTAATGGCTATTATCTCTCCTCCTCCCTCTTCTTTTAGCAGCACAGCCTGGGGCTCCCCCAGAGGAGCCTGCGGGTGCAGATCACAAGGTTCACCCTGTTTAGAGGACACTGCCACTAGACACCAGCCTTGACCACTCCGTTCCTTCCAGGCCCAGCGGCCAGCAGACGCCAGTCTGGCCCTTTTGCTCTGGTGGCCGCAGTGGGCCTGCACAGTGACTACGAGGTACTGCATTTGCCTCAGGAAGTTGGGCCTCAGCCATTTTAAGATTAACCTGGGAAACCGATGCTTCCTGGCTCCACTCTGACCGTGGGCCTCCCTCCGGGGCTTCTGGCCTCTGCTGGTGTCTGAGGCCCAACCCCCACCCCGGGACTCCCCTTGATCAGTGGGGTGCACAGGCCAGCCCGAGGCTCCGACTCTGCCCCCTCTGAGGCACAGGGAAGGGCCTTGGATATTTAACTTTCTGAGAGCCGCAGCATCACTGCTTAGGAATAAGTAACACTGTACGATTCCTACACGGAAGCCCCTGCAGCTGTGCCGGCTGGGTTTCTCTCTCAGTGGGGCCGCCCCTGTGCCGGCATTTAAGATGACAAGAGCGCCAAGTGCAGCAGCCATGGCCGACACGTACTCATTCCTCCCTGCACGCTGCACACGGGCTGTGGACTTCAGCAATGTTACTGAGTGAAGCGTGGGCGCTGTCACAACGCTCCTTGTAAAGCCGAGGAAACGTCAGGAGGCCGGCCACGCTGCCATAGCCAAGCGGAGGGCAGAGGCAGGATCTGAACCCGTGACTCTCATTCTGGAGTCCTGGCTGTGAGCCACTGCACTCTGCCCTAGCCTCTTCCCTTCATTCGGTATAACCCAGCTTCTTTTGTATACTAAATGTGCTCCATTAATTTTATTTTTCATTTTACAAGTAGCAAAGCACATTCATTTTTTAAAAAATGAAAAAGTGAGAAGAAAATATTTCCTAAACCGATTTCATTTATTGATTGAGAGTAATTCGTTTTTTCTGTCTGTCCATCTATGCAACGTTTGATCACCGCATACAGTTTATATGCTACTTTTTGATCAATGGATCCATAAAAGATTAAACATGACTTGGAGTTCATTACAAATACATAAGAAAAAGAGAGGAATGCGATGGGATATCTTTGAATCTTTTAACCTGAAAGGCATCATTGAATCGAAGGATGGCTTATTTATGTTAAGAATTAGGAGACTTGGCTTCCAGTGCAGGGGTGAATTGCTCCACCACCGTTTGTTTTCCACAGCACGGGTTTTTAGTCGTAGGGTGAAGTGAGAAGCCTCTGTGGGGCCCATGGCCAGGCTGGGATGGCTCAGACGTGCCGGCCGTTCCGGGTGTATAATCAGTGGTAGTCTGGAGTTTACTAATAACTAGCCAAATAACATGGATCTGGGGGCCTCAGTTTGACCATCTGTGAAAGGAGGTGTTGAACCAAATACCTACAGGTCCCCTCTTATTTTAAAAGTTTTACAATTATAAAGAAAATATTGATGGTGGTGCAACTTTTAGGATATTCAGTCTTTTTTAATGGTATGTCTGGCTTCCGCAATGCCTCTGGTCCTATCAAATTTCCCTGGGGCGACAGCCCCCACCCCACCCCCACACACGCTGTGACTCGCTCGGTTGGCTCCTACCAGTTTTCTTGGGGGCCTCCAAGAGGAGCAATATTTAGTGATTCTCTGTGAAAGGGGTCCATAAGGAGACAGTTGAACCCACTCCGGGTCTGAGTCACTAGGAAGCACTTGTCAACGAAGGGACAAAGGACCTCAGTGAGAGGTCAGGGCTCTCCCAGGCCAGGCGCAGAGGGAGCACAAAGCCCACAAGTCTTGCTTCCATGCGCATGGGCTTACAAATTCATTGTCTGCGTTGCATATGCTCAGATTTAACTAGAAAGAGATGTTATGTTTTTATCCCTCTCAAAATTGAATTTCCTCTGGCATTCACAAGCGCTAAAGTCAGAAGGGGAAAAAAAATGTTTTGTTCAATATGAAAATGTTTTTTAAATACATAGCAATTTGCCTCTAGGGGCTGGGAAACAACATTCTGAAGGTTTTCCCGAAAACTCTTAACTTGGAAATAAGCAAGTTGTGAGCAGCAGGAAGCTTGCTTCCTTTTAAACTGACGCTGGTAAACAAATAAAGGCTAAATGAGAGAAATAAGAGCTGATTTCTCTCGTTGACCATACAGAAGGGTCAGTCAAAGGAGGAAATTTCCCTCCGGAGGTAACTCGGTCCACCACGATGGCACACCGGTGTTAGAGCTGTCAGTGGGAGGAAGCCCATCCCGGCCTGACCACACCCCCACGAGGGCTCCTTAAACCCTGGCTACGTGCAATTTTCAGTGTTTGTCTGTATAACTGGGGGAAATATTTAGCTAGACAGAATGGACCCAAGGGGAATGGACTGCAAGTCTCCATTTTTCTCTAGCCAGCAGAGACCACAACATGGCTGTTTAATTTAGAATTCGTTAAGAAAATAAGGAAAGATGGTGGCTCATTCACTTGGGTGAGCATTCTTTCTAAGCAGGCTTTTGCCTGTTGGCGGCTGAGTGCAGAAATTTAAACCTAAATTTGTGCTGTAGAAAGCTTTTAGAATGTACAAGACTAAGTTTTGTGCTTAAAAAAAAAAAGCTACTAATCTACAAAGACTATTTCACTCTGCCCTAGGGGGCAATCAGAAGGGTACGTTTTTAACACTTGAAAGGATTAAAGCATTAAACCTCTGTCAAGAGTCTGAGTTTCAGAAACCCAGGTGCCTATTTTTAAAATGTTAGAGCTGCCTAAAAGGATGGTTAAAGGTATGCTAATCTGTTATCTTGTCTCTTAAGGGTGTTAATTTTGCATAACCTTATACATTCATGGGGAATATATTTTAAGGAAATTTTATGGAGGAGATAGTCACCCAGAGCCTTTTCAGAGTGTCACTTTGAAGTGAAAATATAGAGAGCCATTTGTGGAATGGGCCCTGGATCAGGAAACACTTGGTAAGTGGAACAGAGGTTTTGTGATGGAAATTCTCCTAGAAAACCCAAGGTGAATAGACGCCCAAATAAAAACACAGGCAATGTTAAATATTCCTTTGAGGCGCCCCCGGACAGTTCTTACCTGAAATTCTCAGATATGTGCATTTAAACACTAAATGTTGATACAAGTGAGAAGACAAGCATAGCACTCTTTTGAAGGCATCTCCTAAAACATCTTCTGAATCTTGTGTTCTTGCAAATACACCAAGTTCAGGTCATCACTGTTTTTTCTTTGGGGATCTTGCAACCCTGAACATAACTTGTTAGTTATTACTACTGATACCTGGTTCCTAAAGTATGTCTAGATGCATCATAGCACAGTCTGAAAAAACAAGTAAAAAGATATTAAAATGTTCTTGCCTCATTTTTTTTTTACCATTTTTAACTATATTTTATTGATTATGCTATTATAGTTGTCCCAATTTTCCCCTTTAGAAACCCCCTCCACCCAGCACCCCCAACTCGCTCAGGCAGTCCCCACACCATTGTTCATGTCCATGGGTCATGTGTATAAGTCCTTTGGCTGCTCCATTTCCTATTCTGTGCTTTACATCCCCATGGCTATTCTGTAACTACCTGTTTGTGCTTCTTAATCCCCTCACCTCTTCACCCATCCTCCCCACCCCATCCCCTATCTGGCAGCCATCAAAACGCTCTCCGTATCTATAATTTTGTCTCTGTTCTTCCTGTTTGCTTAGTTTGTTTTTTAGATTACATTTTTGATAGATCTGTATTGCCACTTTATTGTTTGTCGTTTTGCTCTTTTTCTTAAATAAGTTTCTTTAACATTTCATATAAAAATGGTTTGGTGATGATGAACTCCTGTAGTGTTTTCTTGTCTGGGAAGCTCTTTATTTGCCCTTCCATTCTAAATAATACCTTTGCTGGGTAGAGCAATCTTGGTTGTAGGTTCCTGCTTTTCATGACTTTGGATATTTATTGACAGTCTCTTTTAGCCTGCAGAGTTTCTTTCGAGAAATCAGCTGACAGTCTTGTGGAAATTCCCCTGTAGGTAACACTACTTTTCTCTCATTGCTTTTAGGATTCTCTCTCTGTCTTTAACCTTCATCATTTTAATTATGATGTGTCTTGGAGCAGGTCTCTTTGCACCCATCTTGTTTGGGACTCTTAGATTTGCATGTGTGTTTCCTTCACCAAATTAGGAAAGTTCTCTTTCATTATTTTTTTTGAATAGATTTCCAATTTCTTGCTCTTTCTCTTTCTCCTTCTGGCACCCATATGATGTGAATGTTGGAACACTTTAAGTTGTCCCAGAGGCTCCTTACGCTATCCTCATTTTGGCGGGATTCTTTTGTCGTCTTCTTGTTCTGATTGGTTATGTTCCAAATCATTGATTTGATTCTTGGCTTCATCCATTCTACTGTTGTTTCCTTATTAATTGTTCTTTATTTTAACTAGTGTGTTCCTCATTTCTGTGTGGAACTTTTCTATGCTGTTGAAGTGCTCACTAAGTTCCTTGAGCATCCTTACAACCAGTGTTTTGAACTCTGCAGCTGATAGATTACTTATCTCCATTTTGTTTAGTTCTTTGGAGTTTTGATCTGTTCTTTCACTTGGGCCATGTTTCTTTGTCTCCTCATTTCGGCAGCCTCCCTATGTTTGTTTCTATGCATTAGGTAGAGCTACTATGACTCCCTGTCTTGGTAGTGTGGACTAATGTAGTAGGGGTCCTATAGGGTCCAGTGGCACAGCCTCCCCTATCACTCAAGCTGGACACTCGAGTTGTTCCCTTCATGTGGATGAGAATATCCTCCTTTTGTACTTGAGACTTGATTGTTATTGGTAGGTCAAAAATGGGGGGGGTTTACCCAGGCCAGTCAGCTACAAGGACTGGCTGTGACCACTGACCACCAACCTCCACCCTCTGTAAAGGATCAGCTGTGTGGGGGCAAGGTGGTGGTGCTCTGACATGGTATGTAGTTGTCCACTGGGTGTACAGGCTTTGGGGTTTCCCAGGTGGTGCAAGCCAAAGTCAGTCCCTACCTGTGTTTTGCTTGGGGCCACCATGGATGAGCTATAAAGCAACCTGAGATGGCTTGGAGATTCCCACGCAAAGCCAAGCTATGAATCTAGTCTGGTTGCTGCTAATGCCAGGCTTGCAGCCATTTAGCAAGAAGTATAGGGGCTGGGGGATACTGAGGCTGACTGTTGCTTGTGTGATAGGATTTAGGAAGTTGTGAAGCATGAGCCAAGCCCAGCCGTTCATATGGAAAAGCAGCTTGGGTGGCCTCATAAGTTGGGTGGGCTAGGATCTCTGGGCAAACAGTATCAGCCGGGTTGATGGAGTCTCATATATGACACTGGCCTGGCAACTCTGTGGCTCTGTTGGGAGAGGGCTCAGAAAAGGGACAATGACCTCTACCTGCCCCTTTGTCCTCCAGCTCTCACCTTGGTGCCAGATACTTTGGTGTCTCACTCTATGCCACTGGTGCCTTTCAAGCTGCTACCTCATTGCTGGAGATCAGAGGGAGTGAGTTCTAAGTCTGTGTGTGGGTTCTTTAAGAGGAACTGCTTGGGGCTCCAGAATTTTCTCCCCCCAACTCCATCCCCACTGGTTTTTGCAGCCAGAAGTCATGGGGACTTATCTTCTTGGCGCTGGAACCCTAGGCAGGGAGGTTCTGGGGTGGGTCTCCTGAGATCTCCCTCCTGAATTGTAATCCACCAGCCTGTTCTACATCTCTATCCCTTCTACCAATTCCATAGCTGTCAGACTTCCATTCAACTCAATTTCTGGCAGCTCTGAGTGATGGTTCTATATTTTAATTGTAATTTTGATGCGGTTGTACAAGGAGACAAGCCGTGTTTACCTAGGCCACTATGTTTACCAGAAAGCCCTTGTTCTTGTCTCTTTATATGATGAGATTGTACTCAAGTGTAATCGGTTTCATGTCAACTCTTCACCTCTACTATGAAGACAGCTGGACATAAGCAAACTCTATAGAAATAGATTCAGTAGTATTTCCGTACTTAAAATATGATGTTAGGAGTATGTAAGTAGGAAAGAAGAAAATTTCCATAAGTCAGTCATTGTCTCTAAAACTAATGTTTAAGGAAAAAAAGCATAAAGTGCCACAGATGGTGTAGCGCTTCCAAATATGTTCTTACCTCAGTGTACCATTAATTTTGTAACATATTAATACCTGCATTTACACATGATGAAACTGAGGATGAGATATTAAGGACACCCAGGTCTCATTTTCAATCTGGCCCTCCCTTTGACTTCATGCTGCTGTGTCAGGCTTAAAATAAAGGATCTTTGGAGCAAATGAAGAGTCTTTGGAAGGAGCCCAACAATCTAGACTGTAGGTGAAAGAGGTAGAAAAAATATCCCTAAATGGGAAAACGCACCTCTAATAAAAGCTCAAAGACGTTGACCTTAAGAATAAAAGTTAGTTATTTTATCAGCAAAAAAAGTATTTATTCACAAATAGCAGCGAATTGCAGCTCAGGACATGCAAGTAATGGCAAAACCATAGGCAGGTCTGGAGAACAAAGGAGAGGACTGTTCTTTTATAGAGAAAAGAAGAATTTGGGAAGAGCTGTGATAACTGTGGAGCCCAATGGAGGAAATTGGAAATTCAAAATGTAGTGACTTCTCATTGGCTGGGTTGTGCCTGTCTCTCATCGGCCTGGCCATTGCCAGGGGAGGGGAAAATCTTCCTTCCTCCTAGTTGGGTAATAGAGTAGAAATCACCTTTCTATTGGAGGTGCAAGGAAGGTGTCTTCCTGTTTGATGTGATCAGGAATGAGTGTTAGGGTGTGAGAGCCCCCGGATAGGCCCTCCCAACTCCAGTCTTGGTTGAGGTCTCCTTTATTAATTTTCACAAGGAAAACTCTGTAACTAGCCACTAATAGCTATACTGGGTAAATCCGAGCAGGACTTAAAGACCTTCCAACATTTGGTAAAGGTGGCCATTTTTGTTTTCTCTTTAAAAGGAAAGTTGGCACTGTTTCAGGGCTAGAGATTCAGGCTTTGCCTGGTGTCAGCTTCTCTGAAAGCTCCTGGCAGCTTATCTTCAGCTTGCTCTTAACCGAAAAGTTGCCGATGGTGTTAGAGCCCGAAGGGGGTCACCAATGTCAGAGCTAATCTTAAAGTACTTTCAGCAAAGCCCTTTGTAAATCTACATTTTCTCCTGCAATCAAAACCTGATTAGATAAAGCACTCAGTATACTCTCGGCTTAAAAACAAAAGAAAGAACCGAAGGTGACCCTTCTGAATTTTACGTGAGCCCTGTAGTCCTGAAAAACAAACCTTCAAGGTACCACCCTTTTATGTTCCAGGAAGGACTCACCCTTCCCCATATGACTTAGACAAAACTCACAGCTGCCCCCCCTTGTTTACCTGTGTCTGGGCCAGACACGAACCCTCCAATTCCCATTTGTCCTATGGATGGCTAGCGTAACTCAGTGCCCACTGGCCTATCTGGACAAAATACCTTCTTGACGAAACTTGAGTTAAGCTTCTCTCCATCCCCAGACCCCTGAACATTGACCCACTTCCACCCCGGCCAGCACACAACCCTTACTCAGGCCCCTCCTGAGAATAAGCTGATTTTAGGGTGACCATGCTCTGATCTACTGTCCTCGCCACCTCCCCACTCCTAGGGAACATCTTTCCAGCCTTCACTGCTCCCTATAAAGAAAAGCCCCTGATTAAACACTTGCAGACCTCATAACCAGAGGGGTCTCCCTATTGTAACAGGGACAAAATGAGAGAACACATAAGATGCCACTTAATATTTGGCTGTGAAAGGTGCTGTTGTGTTACATTTGAATATAGTTATATGTGCTGTGGGATATAAGAATGAATTGCGAAGTCCCTTCCCCGGTCTTGGTCTTGCCATAAACCTTTCAAACAAAGTCCGTCCTTACCTAAATCCAGGCTTGTTTTTTGTTTGACAAAGAAGCACAGAGACTTCAGCCCTGGAGTGCCTCTCACCCTCTGATATCATTGTGTGGCAAAACTGACATTGTGTTTGCTCCTCTAAGGCAACACATGGTCTTCCGTCTTGCGGAATACCTTTCAGGAAGACATTTGAGTTCTTCTTGCGGAATACCTTTCAGGAAGACATTTGAGTTCTTCCTCTAATCAAAGCAACATATAAATAGTAAGAAAATGAGGCGAAGGTATCATTTTGCTGAGGATAATACTACCATCTGCTTGGGAAAGAGGGCTGCTCAGACACACAGCAACTTACTGATTCAGTTTTATATTCCAAAGCACAGGCATTGGCTATAACTATATTCAAACGTAACCCAAAGCACCTTCCATGGCCCAACATTAAATGACATCTTGTATTTTCTCTCACTTCATATGTTTTAAAGCTGGCTTCCCTGAATTAATGAGAACCATTGAGAATTTGCTGTATAATGCCTTTCTCTCAGCCGTGTCTACACAGTTACCTTGTCTTACTATTGTTTCTAATGAATAAATAGTTCACAAAGAATATGACTATTAAGGAGCGCTATAGCATTTTAAAATAATAGGTGGAAAATTCACTCTAATTCTGTTAGAATACCTAGGCTGTTGATTAACTCAGTGACTTTCAATCAGTGTCCGGCAAGAATTTTTAAAACATGCAATACCTGACTATTTAGTCAGGGGTCCTGACCCATTTTTCCCTTAGATTGTCAAATAAAAAAATGACAGTACTCAGCACAACAATAGCCATCTAGTGTGAACGAATTAAATTATACCTATTTATTTTTGTCAGATGTGCAAAAAATATATTTTTTGCTGTGCTCCAGAACTTCAGTAATTAGTTTATATGTGCCATGAGAAGAAAAAGGTTGAAAACCACTGGATTAACGCCATCAAATATGTGTTTACTTTATGTACTGGTTAATTCAGGGGCGTTAATGTAATTACTAGTATGATCGGGTCTGTAGTAATGAATCATAACTATTTTTTTTTTTACCCTGTAGTACATCTTAGAAGTTATGTACTAGATTTATATCTATTGAAAAAATTACATGGTATTTTATGTTAGAGTCTTAATTACCTCTTAGAGTACTGGCCACAAGCTATAAATCCTAAGTTATTTACCACTGCAGTCTTGCTTTTTTTCCTGAGCTTGGTAGATCCAAAAAGCAGGACTTTTCAACTGAAACATCTAAATGGTCTCCCTGAACACAGAGGGATGTGAAACAGAAAAGCTCCGACATAAACACAGTGAACAGACAGCGCCACAAACACTCCACGTCCCTTAGGCCCTCGCCCTCAGCTCGCTGTTTTCTGCAGTGAGGGTCAAGTTCTCCAGGGAGCCGCGGTGTGGGCGCTGATTCACTTAACACAGACTTTTATTCTATCACGGGCACCTGGTAGTTTTATATTTCCAGCAGTTTTGGAAACGGCACTTCAGTTCGAGCCTGCATCATCATTTTTCACGACGACATTAACCTTCTAATTAGCTTCCTTCCAGCTGTCCTTAGGGCCTTCACACTCACTCTCCCCATAGAATGGAAAATGACCTATTGGGAATGTAAATAGGACCACGAACCGCTCTGTAAAGCATATTAATGTCCAAGCACCTTAAAATTATCTTTCACAGTTGGACCTCTGCCCAGACCTCTGCCTTCCTCCTTCCCCCTACCCTTTCTCTCCTCTGGAATCACAGAACTCCTGGTGACGCCCCCTCCCACGGCTTCCCCAGCCCCTGCGTTTAAACACGTCTGTGCTCTGCTTTATACTTCATTCCTAGTGTCGCAGGATCTCACCTGCTCCTAGCTGCTGGGAGTCTCAGCACAGACATTATCTCTAGACGAACCACCCTGATCCTTGTGTCTACACTCCCTCCCGGATGCTTCTTTATTGTTCCTTGAATCTGGCATGTAATAGCAACTCAATGAACAATTATTGAGTAAAATAAATAAAGGCTGTTTCTACAAAGATGATTTGAGTTGTCCCCTATCAGGGGTCAGACATGTAAGGAAGTAATTATAGTTCAGGGTGCTAAAGAGACACTAGAAAAATCTACAAAGTACTAAGGTAGTTCCTACAGATCTTTTAGAAATGGAATTATTCCCCATCTGAAATGGTTCCCCAGGGGCCCTGGCAGATAGTCAGGACACAGATTTGGTTAAGAGTCCATCAAGGTTTTCTCAGTACAAAAGTAGTGAACTGCTAAGGAATCTGAACCAGAAACCATATTTTATTTGCTTTTTGAAAAGCATCAGATCTTGTTCTTACTTTGTAATTGGTGAGGAACAACTTTTTAGTCATTCATTCATTCATTCATTTAACAAACATCTGACAAGGGCCTGTTATGAAATACTATGCTAAGTGCTGAGGACTAAGCAGTGAACAAGACAGACTATCCTACTCTCCTGGGGTTTGGCGATAGGCTAAAACGACAGTAATCAGTAGATCAACACAATAATTAAAGATTGTGTGATTATTATTTGTGCCACAATCAGGGTGAGAGCAGAGACCTACTTTAAAGGAGATGATCAAGAAAGAGCACTTTGTGTTAGTTTCACTCAACTTAAGGCTTGAACGATGAGAAGGAGCCAGCCGGGTGAGGGGCTGAGGGGAGAGTTCTGGGCTGAGACTGTGCCCGCTCAAGTGGATATGATGAATCCACTTGAGGTGGGGTTGGGGCTGATAAAATAAAAATATGAGTCTACATTGTCCCATAACCGAAAGGTCGCAGGTTCGATTCCCAGTCAGGGCACATACCCAGATTGCAAGTTCGATCCCCAGTTGGGGTGCCTATGAGAAGCGACGGATCAATGTTTCTCTCTCTCTCTCTCTCTCTCTCTCTTTCTCTCTCTCTCTCTCTCTCTCTCTCTCTCTCTCTCTCTCTCTCTCTCTCTCTCTCTCCCTCTCCCTCTCTCTCTCTCTCCTCCTCCCTCCCTCTCTTAAGCAATGAAAAAAATGTGCTCCAGTGAGGATTTAAAAGAAAAAAAAGAAGTACGAGGCCATGCCATGTTGAGTTGGTTTTCTCCATCTTTAAAATCAAACATTTGCTGTGATTCTGATCTGGTAACACATTCATCCAACAGTTGCTGTGTAAAAAAGCTTTCACGCTTCACCATCCTCTGGCCCTTGGCCTTAGAGTGGAATGTGGAGATTGCAGAGAAAGGATCCCAGAGATGAGAGCATGGGGGCCCCCTGTGGGCCTGGAAGGCAGGCACTGGCAGCCTTGCCCACTACAGAGGGTCACAAGGAGGTTACAGCCCCTCAGTCCTGTGGGGGGAGGTTTAGACTGTGACCGACAGCCCCCCCCTAATAAGGTACGAGTTAATCACTCACTGGCTCACCGGAACACCAGCGCTCTCCCCTCCACTTTGCCTCTGCCGTCCAGCCCCCTTCCCTTGCTCCCTGCAGTAAGCAGGCGCCAGGCAGGGGACCCACAGGACTCTTGCCCCTTTCCACTCAAAGGCTGGCTCTTCAGGAGGAGAGTCGGTTAACTCCAGGGGAGGAGGACCCATTTCTCTCTGCCTGGGAGAAACGTGGTAACGAAGGCCTTCTGCCAAAGGTGAGGGCGAAGCAGCAAAGACGGGGATGAGGAGAAAAAGACAGTCGTTCAGAGGAAAGTCGTGATTGCAGCTGAAATGAAAAGGAAACTTGGTTCTTGGAGTTTACAGGTTAGACAGTATTTATATGGCTGTAAGCTCTCGTCAAAGGCAGTGTGATCTTAGTTCTTAGACTATTTTCATCGTGAAGGGTGGTGAGTGACATTTTTTTGGTTGAGCTCTAAAGTTGGTGTCATTATGTTTTTACCCCAAACAGCCCTTCCATAATGTTTACTAGATCAGGGAACCTGAAAAATCAGGATGTGGGAGCCCTGGACTAGAACCTAGAATTGAGTTCTCACTTCAGGCCTGACGAGGGGCATGTCTGCACCCTTTGGTTGCCAGAAAAGTGTTACCTGCAGGCAGAATTAGACCCCAGGGCCAAGAGGACTGTTCATTCCATTGTTCTCACCACAGGTTTTGTTCCTGAGATAGAGGACCTCCTCACGACACCAGAGCTTAGGTTCTGCCTCAGTACGCAAGAGACTGTCACAGGGTGTAGACATTTCCCAGGAGAGAGGTTAAATCTCAGACCAAGGCCAGTTTCTTCCATAGGTGACATGTGTCGTTTTGGTTTCCTTGTGGCGATGATGGCGGTGGGGCAGAGCAGAGCTGTGACGACAGCGTGGATCCTAACCTTCCTTCTGAATGTCTCTGTTTTCAGGTTGGAAGGACAATTGTTTTCATGATAACCAGAAAAGTTGGAGCGGGGCACACAGTGAGGGGTAAATAGGAGTATTGTTAAATATGCAGCTGACTGAAGGTATTGCAGAGATATCATGTTGAGCCTCTAGACTTTGGACCAATTTGGGCACGCAGACTTGGTCGCCAACCCATTCGTGGTCATCTCACTGGCAGTTGTTGGAAATGTTTACTGGCTCTACCCAGTGTTGGTAGCTCGGCCCGTGACATCAGTCTGAGAATGGAAATAGATGTCGTATAAAGAAAGAGGAGAGTCCTTTCGGCTGTTCCCCCATTAGTTGAGTAGATACACATCCAGGGCGCCCTCCCCGAAGCCTGCCGTCATCTGTGTTGTCATAAGTGAATTTTCTTCCCTACATCCTGTGATTATGGCTCCCGTAATTTCGTTAGCTTGCATATTGAGTTGTTCTTAGTATGCTCTCCATTTCCTCCCAGCCTCTTCTTAACTGCTAATTCAGTTTGCTCAGGGACCGCTGCCTGACAGAGCTCCTCGTCCTCAAGTGCTACCCCCCAGTACACTCAGTCTAGCCTAAGGAAATGTAGCCAGCAGTACCCCCATTAGGGACCAAGAACACTTAGATCTGAAGGCTTGAGAGTAACCCTTTACTGTTCTTATCACCAGTTCCATGGTTCCGTGATAAATTCTCTGCCAGCTAAGACAAGTGGGAGAATTTGGGCATGTGTGAAGGGAACCTAATCTGGACAAAAAGAAAGCCCCTAAACTTTGAACTTTCGCAAATGAGAACCATGTTTGGCATGCCCTCCAGTGGTGCATGAGACTCCCAGGGACTTCCCGTCCCCGCTAACACCCTGTATGTTCCGTCCCTTTAACCATGGCCATTCTAACAGAGCAGAAGTGGTCTGCCTCACGGTTTAAACTCCTGACCTCCCAGCATCACTTCTCCAAGCCTTCGCTCATGCTTTGCTTGCAACCTAGATGCCTCTCGACCCATCCCTCATCTTAGTTAAACAATCTCCCTTTGACATTCAGCCCTCATGCTCCGGGTCCTCCGGGTTGAACCAAAGTCTGTCTCTGCACATTTACATACCCATAGGATTCTGTGGATAATTTTTCTCACGGCGTGTTTGCATTATGCTGAGACCCTCTGTTGGTGTGACTTTTTCCCACTCAGGGATGGAGACCTAATACAGAGCTTGGCCCGTCGTAGGTTTGTTGCAATGAATGTGAGACAGGACCTGCCCCCTGTAAGTGGTACTCTTTCTGTATGACTTGAAAAATAGAACTCTGTTTTTCTTGTTCAAAGAGAACTGTCCTTACAGAAATTGCCATCTGAAATTTATTGATCGGAAACAAGGTAGAGCTGTGGTAATATTTTAAAATGAAGTGAACAACTGCCCTGATTCTTAAAAACATCCTTCAAACACAGAAGGTGAAATAGAAATGAAGTCAGAGGAACTCGTGAAGCCCAAGGAAAGTGAATTTTGTCTGAATGAGCATGGCCCAGTCTCTTCACTTCATGATCTTAAGGTTCCCTGTCTCCAAGGATTTTAAAGTATTTTTGAGCAAACTAGAATTAGTCACAGTGCCTGTACTATTTTGTTTATGTTGGTGAGTGGCGAGGGGGCAGGCTTGAAAATATAGCTCAGGCAGCCTCTGAGAATTCTTGGTGATCAATAATATCTGCAAGTTTTTCAGCTCGCCAGATAACAGTCAGTCTGATGTGGTTTTAACAGGTTCGTGGGAGGGAGGCTGAAACGTAAAAGAGTGAGCTGGTTTCCAGGACAATGGTTCCTGGTAATAAGGGGACGGTAAAGAGGTTAGGTTTCAAAGTCCAATTAGAAGTCGCAGCTCTGGAATTCAGAATGATTCTCACCGGGGCTTTAAAGCCTGTGGCTTTGGCCTGCTGTGCACTGACAGTGGGTCTTGGTGTTTAATCCTGAGCAAAGTGGCGGCCGGGCACAGAAACATAGGCAGTGCCTTCCGGGGCTACTGACTCTGCTGCAATAAAGCTCCGAATGAACCGGCCACTAAACACTAACCGAGCTAAAGGGAAGCACCAGAATTTGAGAAAGCCTAAGGCGATCTGGCTGACTAATCAGAGGTATTCCAAAATAGTTCTCCCATAGTGGGTTTTGTTCCAAAGCAGGGGAACCCCATCCATCCATCACGAGCTAAATAAAGCCCTAGTAAGATCAATATGGTCATGGTAAGGCCTGAAAGTTTATGATTAAAGCCCATGACCGAATGACCTGTGCAAGAATACCATGTGGAGCCCGGCTTCTCAAACCCCCATGTGCTCACAACCGGGGGCTCCAATTCAGTAGGTCCCTGCCGGGGCCTGGGAGCTGCGTTTTAAACTTGCACCCGTGTGGTGTCGTTCTTAGACCATACTTAGAGTTGCAAATGCAGAGACTTAAGTAGAAGGGTTTCCTTTTCCCTCTTTTATAACAGATCCTGAAATCGTCCTCTTGTAAATGGCTCTCTGACAAAACAGATACCTGTTGTTAACAATCCTGTTCATTTCTGGGGCTATAGAAACCCAATTCTGATTTCTGTCTCGCTTTAAGAAAAAACTGAAAGGGAGTGGAAGTTTCTTCATTGATGGCATCATGCAAAAGTCATTTTTTAAAAACTCCAGATTGAGTTGCCTTTATTTTAGGACTGAAAATGCCACACCATTGATTTTACTGATGCCTCTGACTGTTGAGCGAAGTTAAATCAAACCCAGTATGTTGCCTGCACATAACAGGAGTAACAGTAGCATTCAAAAAAATGTTAGCTAGATGTTTATAGAACAGTCACTTTTCTGGTTAAAACATGAAAACAACGGCTGTCTCACTTGACCATTAGGTGGTCTTTTAACCCAGGATCACCCTCTGTTTGAGTAGATACTACCAGGTGGCTGTTTAAGGCACAGACTTTGAAGCCAGACTCTTTGGATGCGCATGCGGTGAGTCCCACCATTTGCTGACTGTATACAGTGGCTTACTCATCTGTACAGTGGGGTCTGCCCTTTACAGATGTTATCGGGTGAGGTAAGTTAATATGCATTTGCAATGGAACAGTGCTGGGCACACATCGGAACTATATAAATGCTTGTTAAATATATGAATAAAAGAAAGAGTTCATGTCACGTCTTAGTTGCTCTGTGGAATCCAGCAGGCCTGTTTCTGTTTTTACCAATTAGATATCACCCTGCAAGACTTTTGCAATAGGTAGCTGGGTCTGAAAGAAAGAGGATTTCGGCCAACAAATGGGATTCCTCCCACCCCCCGCCCCCACAAATTCATGAAGCTTTGGAGTTCACCGATATTACTTATTTGGTTAGACTCATCTCGGTCCTTTGGTTTTGCAGCTGGTGATGTATATTGGTCAGGTGGCCAAGGATATCTTGAAGTGGCCCCGCCCCTTCTCCCCTCCTGTCGTGAAACTGGAGAAGAGAGTGATTGCTGAGTATGGAATGCCCTCTACCCACGCCATGGCGGCCACTGCCATTTCCTTCACCCTCCTCATCTCTACCATGGACAGATACCAGGTAAGGCGCCCGACTCCTCCCCACTGCGTGAGGCTGTCTCTACCGAGAGAGACAGAGAGAGGTTTTGCTTCAGAATAGCCCCTTAATTCTGCTTTGAGGAACTTTGAGGTTTATGAAATGAAGCCTAAGGGGATCTGACATCTGTTGAGCGGTCGATGGCAATTTCTTCATGAGTAAAGTGACCCAAGATAGCATCCATATCGGGTTGCTCCTGACAATGGAAGCGAACACCAGTGTAACAGGGACTGTCACAGAACCGGGACGTGTCCTCTGCCCTCCAGCAGAAAGCACTTCCCTGGGGGACTGCCTAATGAGACAGCACTTGAGTTGGGGCTCTCATCATGTCTGCAACAGAGGCGGACATTTCTGATCCTAGTAAATGACCCTCCAGGACTGAGACGAGTCCACCAAATCCTCCTGCTGGACTTCACGGGGCCAGGAGCAAAAGGGCCTGTGCCCCAAATTATTCCCCAAGATGCCTCTGCACCACGTTGGGGCTCAACCATTCGAAGTAATGGCTCCACGTTTTCTAGGATACTGTCTAACTTACAGAAGATTGTTTAATAAATGCTGAAAATAGAAGAATTTCACTTAATATCTGCTTAGATGTCAGTTATTGTCAGTGCTTTCAAAAGTTATATTGTTACTGCAATGAAGCTTTGTTTTGCCTGTCTGAGAATTCTTGCTCTAGTTTGTGTTTAATTTCATTATTAATTGTCATAATTTTACCTTTGATCCACTGGAAATTTTATATTTTATTAAATCTAGCAGTCTGATTCATAAATGACAGTACTGTTTTGCTCTGCCCCTATACCCAAGAAACCCAGGGACGTTCTGCTTTCCAGGTCATGCAGAAATGGGGGAATCAGCTCTATTGGGGCTGGGGGAGAAGATTAATGTTGGGTTCTGGCTCTACTTTGGCTGTCATCTTACCTGGTCACCTGGGGTCAGACCTGTTTCCTAACCAGGAAAGGGACGAGTATAAGGAATATCTCCAACCAAATATAATCTTGTGTTGTGACTTGCTTGAATGTCAGGCCAGGATCAAAGAATGTCTGAGCACCCCAGTCCTGTGTGAATTAACGTAATGCAGACTCCTAAGCTATGTCATGCCCAGTGACCTCTACCCCAGAAGGACATAGTGGGCCCAGCGTCAGTCCCCTGTGGGCTGCTCTCAGCACCCAGAGGCCCACGAACAGGCTGATGTTTCTTAGGGAAAAAAGTTCAGCCAGCGGAGGCCGACCGCAGGGAGACAGCAAGCATGTGAATGCTCACCCAAGGCCACCCGAGCCTTTAAAAAATATATATATATCTTCAGGCCCTGGCTGCTGTGGCTCAGTGGATTGAGCATCGGCCTGCGAGCCAAGTGTCGCTGGTTCGATTCCCAGTCAGGGCACATGACTAGGTTGTACATCAGGTCCCCAGTTGGGGACACAAGTGAGAGACAACCACACAGTGATGTTTCTCGCCCTCTCCCCTTTCCCCTCTCTCTAAAAATAAAAAAATAAATAAACAAATAAATAAATAAATAATTTTAAAACAATCTTCTTAGCTCACATGATGCAACAGTTTTCATAAGGCCTGAGTTGTTATAGTCTTTCCTATTTAATTTTAATGATAAGTATATTTAGCTATTTGAGTTATTGCTTCTAAATAGCACTAAATATGGATTTGTTGATATAAATATGTGTTGAACCTAATGCCCAGGCTTTAATTTTGGATGCATTAATTTATTCATTTTTAGTGCTCTTTTGATGCCAAACTGACACCCAGTCAATGATAAATCTTAAGAAAAGACATACAGCCATGTGTTACTGTACTCACATGTTACATTGGAAAGAATATGCTGGACTTGGTCTCAGGCCATGTGACTTCTGATTCTGACCCCGTCACTTCTGGCTGTGTGACCTTGGGAAGGTCATTTTGCCTCTCTGAGCCCCAGCTCCTATTTTCAGGATCAAATGTGATGATTGATGAGGAAGCATCTTTATGCTAAATTTTAACATAAATGTAATTCATTGTGATTAAGTGTTTCTTTATCTGTAGAATGAGGCTAATTATAGAACCTACGTCATCGTAGGGTCAGATGAAGATTAAATGAGGTCATGACTGTAAAGTATGTTGCATAACATAGACCATTATCTATTATCTTTGTTCTTCTCCATGGAAGACCACGGACTAATTAGTCCTTGAAGCACAAGGATTATATGTCTATGTCTAGTTTATAAGCAGAATATTCACACGTTCCTAATATGATTCGGCATTAGTTAGATCCCCCCGGCTGCTATCCCACCAGCAAACGTTGACGTTTAGTAAAGTCTGGGCCTCTGCCTTGACACCTGTACACAAATATGCCCGTTCTTAGCTTGGGCCTGTTGTTCCTGTCCCTTCTGAGGAAGTCCATTGTTGCCGGGCTTTATTACCACGGCGCTAGCTTGCCCCTTGTTCAACACTGTATGCTTTGTACATTTTACTCTAAGGACAGGTAGAAATAAATAATTATCTACTCTACTGAAACAGCCAAAACAATCACTGTGGACATGCATCTGGCAGCCAAGTTCTGCTGTGTCTTGTGTTGTGAAACTTCCTCCCGGAACTATATTACTAGGCACCTGACCCCTTCTTTCCTCAGTTTTCCCAATTTTAAAAAAGATTTTATTTATTTTTAGAGAGAGGGGAAGGGAGAAAGAGAGGGTGAGAAACATCAATGTGTGGTTACCTCTCACATGCCCCCAACTGGGGACCTGGCCCACAACCTGGGCATGTGCCATAACTGGGAATTGAACCTGTGATCCTTTGGTTCACAGGCCGGCGCAATCAATCCACTGAGCCACACAAGCCAGGGAAGTTTCCCCATTTTCACATGATCATCAGCTTTCTGGTCTAGGGCGTGCGAGGCTGAGACTAGCAGTGGCTGGACCAGGAGTCCTGCTCTCCCCTGTGGCATCGAAATGCGTGTTGTGAGCACCACCTAATGCCCTCTCTTTCTCTCCTTCCCTGCAGTATCCCTTCATCTGGGGGCTGATGATGGCTGTGGTGTTCTCCACATTGGTGTGTCTCAGCAGACTGTATACTGGGATGCACACAGTGCTGGTAAGACTTTGTGGCTGGGTCTGGGGACGACTGTCTGCATAGTATTGTGGCTGGTGTGTGAGGGTGCTCTTCACACGATATTTTTATAAAGCTATTTGCATAGGTAATGACGTTTAACATCAGGCCACTGAGCTGAGTAATTATTACTTTATGGCACATCCATAATAATGGTAATGAATTATTAAGATAATATCAAGGAGGGTGAGCTGGGCTAGATCCTCGTAACTTTGAAGATTGGCTAGAACAGTGACAGAGACTTGAGTCATTTAGTATTAGGTGAGTTTACTGCTGCGGAAGCAAGCAATGCAGGAATAACACCCAGAGTCAAGGGTGTGGTGAGTGGATGCAATTCCCCCCTTAGGTCCTCACAGAGATGGGCCTGAATTTCAGAGGTCTCAGCTGCCCTTGCAGAGTGAGGGTCCTTTCAGGTCAGAAGAGCCCAGAATCATGGGCTCGCTTTCTTCTGTGCTGTTCTAGGGAGGTAGTGAGGGTACAAAGATACACACATTTATTTATACCCTCATTATAAGGCCTTCTAAAAAAATTCTTTGCAGCTCACAAGGTACAGCAGTTTTCATTAGGCCTGAGTTGTTATGGTCTTCTTTCCTATTTAATTCTTAATGATAAATTTATTTGCTATTTGGATTATTGCTCAAGTAGGGTTATCTGCGTTTAAAGATCTGTCCACCCAGCCCTGGCTGGTGCGGCTCAGTACATTGAGTACTGGCCTGTAAACCAAAGGGTCGCTGGTTCGATTCCCAGTGAGGGCACATGCCTGGGTTGCAGGCCAGGTCCCCAGTTGGGGGCATGCCAGAGGCAACGGCGCATTGATGTCTCTCTCCCTCTCTTTCTCCTTCCCTTCCCCTCTCTCTAAAAATAAATAAATAAAATCTTAAAAAAATAAAGATCTGTGCACCCTTTTATGATATGAGGACTTTTCCTGGGCTGCCATGCTTGGCACAGTTACAGTTACATAGAACTTGAGGTTCCAGAGCCTGGGGCTGGTCATGGTTCACCATGGGCATCATAACTGGCACAAGAAAGATTTCTTTAGACAGGAAACAGGCCCTTGCCAATTGTGCTCCTGTCTGTCTGAAGCCCGAACATTACATTAGCAAAAGACCCCCATGGGAGTGGGGAAGGGCCACCCCTCACTGGCCTTCTTGTTTCTTCCTGGTGCCCTGGTACTGGGCACCACGGGAAAGTGGTGGGAGGGGGTGGCGGGCAGAGCCGTAGGGCAGACAGGCCGCAGGGAGAGTTTGTTGGAATGGGTGGAGGCAGAGACCTGGGAGGAGGTCAGCCCAGAGAGAGGGGGCTTGTGGCTGTGTGAGATCAGAGAGCAGCCCCAGGCTTTCCTCCTAAAAACGCGGGTCCTAACTCAGAGGTAAGCGGGGAGGTGTCAGGAGTGACTGGCATCAAGCGAGGCACAAAACTGAAGGGGTGCCAGACATGCATCAAGATAAATGGTTCAAGAAACCAAAATTAATGCAAAAAATACCCGTGATAAGCACCAGATGCACCTTTCAAATAAAGACCAGCTCTGACCCTGCATGACCTAGCTTCAGTGCCCCACCCTCATCCTGGCCCCAAGTCCCAGATCCGGAAAATACTGCAGAAGTGGGGGGCATGCTTACTGTTCTCACCGTGGCCTGTGCCTGCTGCCCCGTCCCACTGCACAGTGTATCTGGTGGCGTCTAAGACAGGGGGGAAAGGCATTCTCAATTTGCTACACCCCTGCTTCCCATTATGAAGTGGTTCCCTCCAAGTGCATCCACAGACTTAAATAAGGAGTAGGGAGAGCTTTCTTGGGGGTTTTGGTATTTCCTTTATCTGGGCCTACTTCTTAGCTTCCATAGGTGCTAATAAAAACTGATCTTGGGAACTCAGGTTAAAATAAAAACCACAGTAAACACAAGGATGTGGAGCTGCAGACGTGAAGAGGGCACAGAAAACGCACCTCAGTAAAAAAATGCAACGGCATGACTTTCTTTTCCTTTTAAAGTGGGTTGTGGGGATGGGGAAGCAGCTATTTGTGGCGGAGATCATTTAGGCTTCTCATTCAGATGCAAGCCACTCTTGGGAGCACCTGACCTGGAAGAAACCAGAGCCAGGGGCCTTAGCCCCGATTCCTCCCACTGCCATCCCATTCCCCCATCTGCGCTGGGGCTTCTTTAACATGCACAATGTTATTTCATAAAGATCTGAGACCCTGACTCAGGCCCAGGCCCCAGTCAGCACCGTAGGCAGGGCCCAAGGTCCAATGGTACCTAATTTCTAGTAGCAGAAGGGAGCAACTGGTTTTAATAGCCGGATAAAGTTAAATGGTGGGTTGGTAGTCATCTTTATTCAGCTGTAACTTAATAAGCTGGTGCCGGGTGCCAGGCTTGGAGCTAGATCTGGGAGATACTGAGGGAACAAAGCCTACCTCACCTGTCTGAGTCTTCGAGTTTCTTGATGGAGATAATGAGTAAGATCTGATTACTGAATATGACAAGTCCTATAAATGGAACAGCTGGATCGGGCTAAGGGGCCATGCCTCTCCTGGAGCCACTCACAATATCTGGGGACCACCCTGCCCTAATGGTTCTGAACCTTTGCCACATATTGGAATCCCATGAAAAGCGTTTTAAAAAATCTGGGGCTATTTGAACGTATGTTTATAGCAACAGCATCACTCACGATAGCCAAAAGGTGGAAGCAACCCAGGTGCCCATCCATACGAAGGGATGTTACTGGTCCTTAAAGAGGAAGGACATTTCTCACACATGCTACAGCTTGGACAGACCTTGAAGACGTGACACTTAAGTGAACTAACTGGTCACAAAAGGATGGATATCGTATGACCCTGCTTACATGAGACACTTGGAAGAGTCAAATTCGCAGAGACAGAAAGAGAACGGTGATTCCTGGGGCTGAGAGGAGGGGATGGGGAGCCGTTGTTTAATGGGAGCAGCGGTTTGGTGTGGGAAGAGGAAGAAGCTCTGAAGGTGGACGGTGGTGATGGTCGCCTAGTAGTGTGAGCGGGCTTAATGCCACTGAGCTGTGCACTTTGATGGTAAACTTTGGGTTATGTGTTTTGTTTTGTTTTGACCACAATTATATGGATACGAGGGCCCTGGGCATTGGCGTTTTTTCAAAGCTCCTCCGTTGATTTTAGTGGGAGAGGCTAACTAGCCTCTAGAGCGGGGCACGCGTGTGCTCCCGCGCACGGCCGGAGCTGGGGGGCAGGAGGAAGGCGGAGACGGCCCGTGCAGGCGCACGCAGCTGGGGTGCCTGCAGCGCGCGAGTCACCCCGGCGGTGCCTGCTGCACGCAAGCGGGTCTCAGTGCAGGGAAGGGGGGCAGGGTGCCTGCGGAGCTTATCTCATCCCTGATGCGATCACGCCCGTCCGAGGACGCGAGTTGCTGGGATGGCAGGGCTTCTGGCCGCGCTCCAGCTGACTCCTGGGCGGTCCCAGCGACGCAGGGGAGGCGCCGAACCTGCACGTACTGTCACGGTCCTGCCAGACCAGCTCTGCCGCCGCCGCTGCCGAACAAGACGCCTCCATAGACACTTGGGCATCCCCCTGGCTCCTCCCCTCCCGCACCCCGGCAGCCAGGTAGTGACCAAGCCGAATTAATTCTGACTCTGAGTTCTCACAGCTCTGCCAGGACGTTATTTCCAAACCTGCTCGGGCTGGTCCCTGCATGGAGAGGTTTCTCCGTCTCCTGCTGGGTGGGGATGAGGACACAGACGGTCCCAACAGCGAGCGGCTGCCATTGGGGACCCCGGGGGACTCGGCCTCTGAGAGAGGTCAGCCCTGCTCATGGGAAACAAGGAGATAAAACATGGGGGGCTCAGTGATATTCTTGAGCTGCTGAATAAGCCGCATCTGGGGTCGCCCTCTCTGTAGGCTCACTGTTCAAGGCAAAAGTTCCTTATGGCTCCAGGGGATTTTTATTTTTATTTATTTATTTTTTACTTTAGCTCACCGTGTAATTTATTATAGAGCATTGCTGTGACAATAGAGAACTGATAAAGCACTACATGCAGATTTGTCAGCTGTATGAATACTAGTGAATTTTAGATACTAGAGTAAGGCAGGAGGTGTGGGAGACTTCCCTGGGCTGGAGGCCCTCCCTTTTAGCACATCCCATGTTGGGGGCGCTTTCTGTGGGTCACTAGCTATCTCCTGCTCTTTCTGGCTAGGAAGAAAGCCAGGGGTTAGTGGGAATGTTCCAGAATGGAGCTACCCAGGATGATGGTAAGGCCCATAGCCGATGCCTGTATTACTTTCCTGTTGCTACCTAACAAATGATCACACATTTAGCAGCTTAACACAACACAAACTTACTACCTCACAGTTTCTGTGAAGAATCTGGGTACCAGTTAGCTGTGTCCTCTGAGCAGGGGCTCAGCCTCTGAAATCAAGGTGTCAGCCAGGGCTGTGATCTCACCTGTACTTCAAGGTTCTCTTCCAAGCGCAGATTGTTGACAGAATCCGGTTCCCACAGTTGTAGGACTACAGTCCCTGCTTTCTCACTGGCTGTTGGCCAGGAGCCACTCTGAGCTTCTAGGGGCTGCCCTGGGTCCTTGCCACTTGCCCCCTCATAGGCTCTCTCACACCGGACAGCTTGCTTCCTTCTTGAGGCCAGCAAGACTGTCTCTCTCTGACACATTGCCGTCTTTAAATCTGCTCACCTGATTAAGTCATGCCCGTGATTGATGGTCTTCCCTCTGGTTAATTCAAAGCCAGCTGAGTAGCAGACTAATCACAGGAGTGAAGTTTCATACATTCACAGGCTCTGCCCACACTCGGGGGGGGGGGGAAGATGCCCACCACACACCTCTGAGGTAGTCTCGGGTCCTGTCTCCAGCAAGAAGGTAAAATGGGGAGCAGATCATTCCCTGTCCTCCCCCCCCATTTCCTCCCAGTCTCCCTTTGCCTTTATTAAAAGTATATTTTATTGATTATGCTGTTACAGTTGTCCCAAGTTTTCCCTTTGCTCCTCTCCACCCAGTACCCTTCTTTCCTCCAACAGTCCCAGCCCCCTTAGTTCATGTCCATGGGTTGTGCCTGTATGTTCTTTGGCTTCTCCCTTTCGTATGTTATTTTTAACATCCTCCTGTCTATTTTTTACCTACAAATTATGCTTCTTAGTCCCTGCACCATTTCCCCATTCCTCCTTCTTCCCCCTCCCAGGTGATAACCCTCCAAATGATCTCCATACCTATGATTCTGTTCCTGTTCTGCTGTTTGCTTAGCTTGGTTCTCTTTTTATCTTTTAGATCTAGTTGTTGATAGCTGTGAGTTGGCTGTCATTTTAATATTAATAGTTTTAATTTTCTTCTTTTTCTTAAATAAGTCCCTTTAAATTTCATATAATAATGACTTGGTGATGATGAACTCCTTTAGCTTTACCTTGTTTGGAAAGTACTTTATCTGCCCTTCCATTCTAAATGATAGCTTTGCTGGATAGAGTAGTCTTGGTTGTAGGTCCTTGCTTTTCATCACTTTGAATACTTCATGCCAGTTCCTTCTTGCCTGCAAAGTGTCTTTTGTGAAATCAGCTGACAGTTTTATAGGAATCTCTTTGTAGGTAACTTTCTTCTTTTCTCTTGCTGCTTTTAAGATTCTCTCTTTATCTTTCACCTTTGGAATTTTAATTATGATGTGTCTTGATGTGGTCCTCTTTGGGTCTAGCTTGTTTGAGACTCTGTGCTTCCTGGACTTGTATGTCTCTCTCCTTTGTCAAATTTGGGAAGTTTCCCTTCATTATTTTTTCAAATAAATTTTCAATTTCTTGCTCTTCCTCTTCTTCTTCTGGCATGCCTATGATTCAGATGTTGGCATGTTTAAAGTTGTCCCAGAGATTCCTAAGCCTCTCCTCATTTTTTTCAATTCTTGTTTCTTCATTCTGTACTGGTTGAATGTTTATTTCTTCCTTATGTTCCAAATTGTTGATCTGAACCCTGGCTTCCTTCACTTCACCATTCATTTCTTGTGGATTTTCCTTCATTTCACTTAGCATAGCCTTCACTTCTTCCCTTCTGCATCTCCTGTACTCAAGCATATCTGTCAAGTCTGTGAGCATCTTTATCACCAGTGTTTTGAACTCTGCATCTTGTAGGTTGGCTAGCTCCTTGTCGCTTAGTTCTCCCACTGGAATCTTGATCTGTTTCCTCTTTTGGGCCATACTTCTTTGTTTCCTCATCTTGACAGGCTCCTGTGTTTGTTTGCCTCTGTGTCTTAGGTAGAGCTGTCACACCTGTTACATTGTAAAGGACAGAGCCTTAGGTATTCATCAGTGCAGGGTGACCTGTTTCACCACGTTGTGGTGCTGTATGCGGGGGAGGGGTCTGAGAGGAAACAATGCTGCTTGCTCAGCGCTCACCCCTTTTCCAGGCACTTCTCCCACTTTCATAGGGATTGGCACTCCTCCAGCTGTTGCCTTGGTTGTGGTTCCCAGAGTGGGTGGATTTGCAGACATTTTAGGATCATGGAGTCCTGCTAAAGAAATGGATTCCACCAAGAGACTGGCAGTTTCTGCCTCCTCCCCAACCCCCACTAGTTTTCACAGTCAGAAGCATTGAGGATTTATCTTCTCCGGTGCTAGAGCCATGAGCTGCACAATCTGGTCTGGGCCTGGGATCATTCCCCAGGTGTCCTTCCTGACTTTTATAACGTGTGACTGTGCTTTCTGCTGGCTGGCCATAGTTACTGCCTTCCTACCACCACTGCTGCCGCAGCACTGCATTCTCTCCTCCCCAGCTCCACCCCTCCAACCTGTCTGGGTGAGTATTCCTTCATTATATCTTTGTTTGTTGGACTTCCATGCAGTTCAATTTTCTGGTAGTTCTGGGTGTTTTTAGTTTTGAGGTACTTGTGTTCTTCTTATTGTGGAGGGTGGTGAAGCATGTCTGTCTATGCCTCCATCTTGGCTGAAAGTCCAGGTGAGTTTTTTTTGAAGTCTTATATTTTCCATCATGATAAGTATCCTAACTGATAACTTACAGAGATAGTATTCTGCTGTATTATATTGTTCTTGCACTGTTTGATCTGTGGAATTATATAAATATTAGATTTTATTTTCTCACTCATTTTCCCCTACAAATATTTTTCTAGTTTTGGTTTGAGTTGGAGAATGCTGAAAAGGCTTCTGAAAAATTATATGCAGACTGTACAAAACTGTGTTTAGGCTTTGGACTAGAGCATTTTTGGTTTCTTCAAATTCTTTGAAACTACTTAAAAATTTTTACTTCAAACTGCCTTACTTAATATGGAAAAGAAAGCTAATTGTAGTATAAATGAACACCACACTAAGGCTCTCTTTCTGTTACTCTCTGTTGGATGAGTTAGTCACTGAGATGCAAAGGGAATTTGGTTGTGTGTCTGAGTATCAGTCACCACATTTTTATGCCTACGTCTTCTCTTTACCTTGGAGAGAAATATTTTTACCCTAGAGAATTATTTCTAGTTTCAGAAATAATAGTTACAGATGGTAAAACATTCAACTTCTGTTGTTTGTTTAAGCAAAACAAATCATTGTTAACTAACCACCATAGGAGAGGTCCAGACAGCCATTGGCTGGGATGCTATAAAGGGACTCTCATGCCTCTGTATTAGCTGAATTGGAATCGGGGCTTAGCACAACTTCCAGCAAGAACTGCCCATGTTACGTATTCCTAACAAATATAAGCAAATTAATTTTTAATCTCCCTTCTCAACACTGTCCAAAAAGCCACATTTGGGGGCGCTGTTTTCTATCTGTCCTGTAGATGTGGGTACATAGGCTACAGGGAGCACCCTACCTCGAGGAGGGGGAGCTGGACTGAGCCTGTACAGCAGCCCACAGAAGAGGTACAAAGGCAGAAGTTGGTCAAAGCACCAGAATTGTGCGAAGGTCCATGGTTCCTACGGGGCTGCGAGCCAAAATCTAAAGAGCTGAAGCAGGCGTAGACTTGAATTCTTCCTGCTGTAACAGAAACTCATCGGCCTCTTGTCCTGTGGCCTGGGGCCGTGCCTCAGAAGCTGTGCCAGGGCGGCGTATGGTCAGACCTGAGGGAGCGTGAGAATTAACAGGCAATTAGCTGGATGGGGAGCGAGGGCAGGGAGCTCTCTGAAGCTCATGGCCTGGCAGCCAGGCCAGATGGGTGAGGCCTGCGGCTGCAGGGCTGGTTCACTGAGACTGAGTCAGCAGGAGAGGCGGCTCTGGGGGGCAGGTGGCTGACCTCAGTGGGAATGGCACTGAAGTGCCACTTACGGCCCGGAATGCTGCAGGGGAGGTTCAGGTAAGTTCTTCAAAGTCTAGGTTGTAGTGAGAATGCATCCACTTTTCCCAAGTAAATAGGAAAACAACCACATTGAAGTACAGGGCACAGATTCGAGATCTGGCAGCCCCATGGGTTGTGTTTGTGTTCCAGGCAAGTCCCCGTTTCTGGTGAAATAAGAATAAGGCACGGATTCAACCTCGCATAGATGCCAGTCTCCACGTGTTTCTTTCTCTTATTAGGTACTTGATTTTTGGATTGAATTGTGTGTTAGTTTCACTGAAGGGTGAAGTCTTTCTGTAAGCTTAGCATCGTACGTCTCTCTTAATGGAACAAGCTTATAAAATCAACTTTTATAAAATGAGTCAAACTTTCCCATTTATTTACACAATTTATTTTAAAAAGGTGTGTTAGCCCCTTTGGAAAATAGAAACACAAACTTCTGCCATGATGGTCACGGCTGCCGTGACGCTCCGAGAAATACAGGCACGCCCCTGCACTTGACTCTCATTGTAGCCCTCTAAATTATTGCTAGTTTGTTCTAGCAGGAGCGAAAGGAAAGAGAGGACAGGATTTGCTGTGATTGCTCAACTAGTCACCGACACCTGAGCATAAAGCCTTATTTCTGAATCAAATCCAATCCTAAGAGGAAAAGTCAGTCTAGTTCAATAAACTATCTCCTTCAGAGGCAGAAAAGAAGAATCTTACGTACGTAATATCAGTCACTCAAAGCCATGATGACAGGAGCCGGTCCCTCTACTTTCCACCTTCCAAATTCTGTAAGAGTGCTGCTTACTGGTGGAACCCAAATTCCAAAGGAGCCAAGAAAATGTCGTGTTTATCTTTCCCACATCTCAAGTTCAGCGGGGAGGTGAGAAAGGACACAGGGTGCCAGCTGACCATTTTCAACAGGCCTTGGGATCCCTTTCCTCATCGCCATCTACTCCCTGACAGGCATACTGTGGAGCGCTCTGCTTAGGATAATGTCCTAGCAGTGGGAGTTTTAGGGAAAACGCCATACATTTTACCAACAGAAATGGCTATGTGGATCTCCTGACCTCGGTTTGTTTTAATCTTAAATACAAATATTACTATTTCAGTAGATAAAAGGACACTTGAGAGATTTTCAATCAAACTCCCTTAAGTCATGTTGCATTTTAATGCATAAATGTCACTGTAGTAGCAGTAAGAGCAAGCAAGCTGTGACAGAGGCATATGGTTATGTTCATATCTGTCTGTCCCATTAGAATGTGTGTCCACTGAGGCTAAGAATCTGTCCCCAATTCCTAACAGAGATCCTAACAGCAAGTGCACAGTAAATGTCAAGGGGATTGTAATGGATATCATCTGTTATCTGTTTCTAAATCAAGCTTTCTGCTTTTATTTCTTTGTACTTTATTGAGTCAGATTTGACAAGATTCATCCATTAGTTTTTTTTTAATTAATTTGTTTGTTTACTTAATTTTAGAGAGAGGGGAAAGGAGAAAGAGAGGGACAGAAACATCACTGTGTGGTTGCCTCTCACTCGCGCCCCCAACTAGGGACCTGACGTGCAACCTAGTTTTGTGCCCTGACTGGGAATCGAACCAGCGACACTTGGCTCACAGGCTGATGCTCAGTCAACTGAGTCACACCAGCCAGGGTTTTTATCCATTAGTTTGACTATTAGATTCAGCATATTTTTTAACATTATTTTGTTTTGCTTGTAAGAATAAACTTTAACTTGTGTCATGCAACATTAAATGCCATTCAGGTATGGAGGCTGCATTTTCAGCTTCTAGAACACCTAGAGTTGGATGTGGCAGGGGTCTTGATGTGTGAGAAGCGACCACAGCGCAGTGGTCAGCAGCATGAAGCACCAGGGCTCTTTGAGAGACCGGTTCTTAGGCAAGAGGGAAGAATAACTGCAGACAGGTTGCTTCAGGCATGGAGGAGGAAGTTCTGCAGTTCCTCGTGGACTTGAGAATTTCATGAATAGAGAACCTGGTACCTGGTTTTTTTACTTTATTTTAACAGAACAACACTTAATATGGATTTTGGCACTAAGACAAATGCATGGGTTTCAAAGAGCTTATATATTTTGTCCTTTTATTGTTTGGGAATCAACTTTAAAATTCCCCCATCATTGATTTGCAACATTCTTCTTAGTTGCTTTAACGCTGCCTTCCAAATCTGACTGAAAAGGGACCCAAGTTCTCCACAGAATTAATACCCAACCATCCCTTCTCTGTGGTGCTGTTTCAAGATGAGAAATTCACCTTGAAGGGTTTAGGGAGTTGAGCTGGGCCGAGTTGCCCTTGGAGAGAAATGGTAGTATCTCAATATCCACAGTCGGCAAACGGACCCTTTATCCATCAGCCATAAAACTGCTTGAGACATGGTCTCATTACTAAAGTATGTCCTGTTGTTGATCTGATGAACACTAATCGGGGCCCAGCAGACGGAGACAGAGGAGTAAAGTAGCTGCCTTGCCTCTTATACTCTGAAAATCAGCTAAAGCTCTAGGACTTAATTTTAATCTCAAAATGTTACCAAGGTCTGTTTACGTAGGTCTGTGGGAATGTTCCTTGAAACATGCTCACTCAGGAAAGGAAATAAACACTTCACGCATCATGTTGTTAAATGCACACGGGGCTTCCTGTAAGTGCTGTACTTGAGTTTTTCAACCCCTGTAATCTCCACAACATTATTTCATGTGCATAGATCTGTAGCCCAGTTTGGTTTCCACGCCACACCCCTGAGCACGCGCCACACTTGTAAAAACAAAGGGTCATCCAAAGACCACAGTCTTGTTCCTCACAGAATCTGGACCTCACATCTCCATTTTAATAAAAGTACATGGCTTTACCTTGTTTTTACTTGACACAAAATGACAAGGAAGTGGCCATCTCTGTCACTTAGGTCATCCAGCCCCATCAGAGACCTTGTATGGCCATCTTGGACATTAATAGGAGTCTGCACAACAGGACTGATCTTTTTTAGTGTCCCGTAATCCCCAGTTGCCAGTGTGACCCAGGTTGCAAACTGTTTGGCACAGGGAGCCAGGACTCAAGGGTTCAAGCCCACATGCCCCAGCGTCAGGGACAAAGGACTGGGACAGATTTACTTTTGCTTCTAATGTGACACCCACATCACCAGGTCTACAAAGAATTTTCAGATCTTTCTCTTATCCCTCCTTGTGCACCAATGTTTGTACATCAGAACATCACTTTAGGATTTTCAAGGGTGGTTCTATCACTTTCAAGTATGGTATTCCTGTAATTCAGAAGGTTTTGATTTTACATGTTTCAAAAGAGCACTTCACAAGCCCAGACCCGCTGTGTTCAGCATGAGGAGCCTGCGTCGGCCGCTCCGATTTAGGGAGGTAAGATGGTCTGCCATTCACAGCGGGGTCTCCTGACCGCAGCCGCTGCATCACCCGGGAGCTTGTTAGAAATACACTCTCAGGCCCCACCTGGACCCACTGAATCAAGACCTACATTTTAACAAGCTTCCCACAGATTCTAATGCAAGTTATAGTTTGAAGGCATGGATGCTGTCTACACTCACGTCCCAGCAAATGTGGGGACAATGCCAATTAAATTTCAACCTGCATGGGACCGTTCAACAATGACATTGCGTCAGACATGGTTCTCTTCTGTTCTCTTGTCGCGCAGGGGCCCCTCTGCCCATCCAGATTTGAGAAGAATCACTTAAATGTTTGACAGTGCCTTTCGTGTCTTCTAGCAAACTGCCCTTCCCTGTATTTGTCATTCTGCCGCCTGCTTAGCAGCTGTTGCAGATGCTGTTATAACCTGCCTGGAAGCTTGTTTCAGCTAATGTCACAATCCCCTGGGCCTGCTGAAGCTGTTATAGCTAAAGCTGGTCATGTTAATGTGAATCATGGGTGGGAAATTTTGCGTTTCATGAAGCGCTACTGTTTGAACTTGTTAGATTCTGTGAAGCCAAGACAAGCAAGCGATTATTTCCTAAATCATGCTGTATATGGAATAGAGTTTAAAAATATATAGTATAGCTAAACACCTTTCTCGTTAATATTATAAAAGCATGTGGTAATACCTTATTATACCATCACATTAAAAAAACATAATACCTGCCTTATTTACTTTTTTAGCACACCAGTGCCATTAGAATATACAAAAGAAACAAGATAAAATTATAATTGTTATTATATGGAATATGCATATTTAACCATTGAGGATAATTAGTCATATGAATAAACATTGAAATAATTATCTACTTGCTAGACCATAATTTTTAAATGGTAAAATCATAACCCTTGCCCAAATATAAAATGAATAGGTGTCAAAGATTTTAGTCAACTCGTTAATTAGTGAAGGAACCAATAATATGTAAAAAGAACTAAATATTCACATACAATGTAATGAAGAAATCATACATTAAAATTGCTGGGTTATATACAAAACTGGTTACTGTCCTACAAACTGTAACCTTTGGAGTCATTTCCACTGAACAGAAATGATTTGCATCACTACCGAACAAAATTCTATTAGCTGTCACTTCACTAAGTTTGAGACCTTTAGTGAATAGTAAACAGTGACTTCAACAAAGTGTTTTCCCACCTAGAATCCATGGGTAGCCTTTGCCCCCATATGGCATTGAAATATTTTTTGTCTTATAGCCAAGTTTTACATAATTTTCTTTTTTTTAATTAATTAATTATTTATTTTTTTGTTTATTTTTAGAGAGAAGGGAAAGGAGAAAGAGAGGGAGAGAAACATGACTGTGTGGTTGCCTCTCACTCATGCCCCCAACTGGGGACCTGACGTGCAACCTAGTCATGTGCCCTGACTGGGATTCGAACCAGTGACACTTGGCTCGCAGGCTGATGCTCAATCCACTGAGCCACAGCAGCCAGGGCTTACATAATTTTTTTTAACACACTCACAGAAAACCTATTTTTGTTGAAGTGTCACCATAATTTTTCATGAAGATTTAAATATGCTTGGCTTTCAAGCAGGCATTTCTTCCCAGATTGCGGAGGGTAAAAGCTGGCACTTGCTTTTCTAACTCACAGAGTTACTCCTGAGCTTCAGTGAGTTCTCAAAAAGTCTTTTGCAAAGCCTTCTCCTTATTGTTGTAGATTGCCATGCCGTGTGATCCTTAGCCCTAGATCTGTGCTCAGATCTCTTGAGACTCTCTGAGGAGTGTCATGACACAGAAAGGAGAGGCATCAGGGCCAGAGTGCCCACTCAAGGCCATGTATATCAGGACATTCTGCTGCTCACGCTCACACCACGTGGCAAGGAAAATCTGCTTCCTGCTTCTGACTGATCCCTTTGCATATTGGTGTGTTTCGGCTGGAAATTAATATTTTTTAAATATAAGCATTCACACTTCCCCCATATATATGCTAATGACATGACATGTAGGTTTCTCTCTGCAATCATTTGCATTCATATTTATGAACCATGCACCCCTCTTGCCATTTGGCTTCGATTGAATTTCATCTGCATTATTCTCAGAAATTCAATTAATTGTGAGCTAGCATGAAGACCTGTAAGTCTTCTGAAGGTGTTATCTAGGAAACATTGGTTGGTCTATAAGTGCAAATTATTTTCTAGAATAACTGTACTGTGGTTGGAGGGGGGTTGGTTTTTGTTGGTGGTGTTTTAGTTTGTTTTATTGTTGGGCTCTCTCTGCTCACATTCAGAGCATTTGCTGCATCTGCAAAGAGGTGGGTCTTGGCTTTTACTCTGATCCTGGCAAAGGCAGTGAGGGAGATCCAAGAGGGCCCTTCAACATTCTCAGCAGGGGACCTAGCAGAGGGGAAGATGCCAGAATCGTAGAGTTTGCAGCATAAATAGTTCCAAGATCTGAATGCATTCCTTCCTAACAATTGAATGAATGGGTCTGTTCGGGCCCCTTCTTTCTAGTTAGCTAATCTTGTGTTGTGTTGGTCTGCTCAAAAGCATTCTTCACTGAAGATGTTTGGAGATAGAATGTAAATGTGTCCCTGTAAACTGCATAAGGGAATGTGATGTAAGGTCAGAAATCACAGATGCTGGGAGGACTCAGGGTTAGGGCCCGCTGTTGAAGTATCTAGGGATGTTTACCAAAAGGAGAGTTTCTGTTTGGCTCAGTAAGAACACTATTTCATGTGTATATATAATAATCCACTAAACTTTGTTCTGATGCTTGTGAGGGCTCTATTAGCATTCTTTCCTGAACACCTTTGGCCTGTATTATTTTCTGTAATGATATATAATAAAACTTAAACTTTTATTTGAATACTAAGTTTTATAACTGATGTGAAAATAGGTACATCAATCAAAGGGATTTAGATCTTTCTGCACTTTATCCTTAGAAAACATTAGTTTCGTGCAATGATTTCTTCTCAAGATAATTTAGAAGACTTTCTTTAAACCTTGGATGGTAAATTGAATTAAAGATTGATTGTATTTCAAACAACATGATCTTTAGGGTTGGACTGGCAATGTATCTTATATGCTTTGGATTTAAATATTACAGCATGGAGGAATGATATGTTGATTATCATATAGGTTCTTGGGGGCTTTCATTTTTTTGGCATGATGTGAAAACTTATAAGCATTCGTTATTTCTATTTTATGTCTATTTTGAAACATTTTTATTTTAATATCCTAATTTCTTCTCCTTGATTGCATTTTTATTATAATAAAACCAATAGGCATTGACTGTAGAAAATTTAGAGAATACTGCAAAGCATGGACAAGATAATCATCACCTATAATATCCAAACAGAAAAAAAGTATTCAATATTTTGGTTTATCTTTTTTTGATATCTTACCCATGCATGCAACTATATACTATATGAAGTTAAGATCATCCTTTATGTAAAGTTTATATTCTGCTTGCTATATCTCATTTACTATGGTTGACTACTTTGAAACCCTTCCCCTGCCCCCCCCCAAAACACCAAGGTTGCAGAAATGTATCTTTGCAAGTGGAAAATGTTCCTGTTATGTTATTAGAAAAGAAAGGCATGTGTATTTTTATCTTACTTTTTCTGTGCCAAATGGATGACCATGCATGCAGTTCTGAAGAAATCACCTCCCGATTTCAAATTTGCCAAAAACAAAATAGCAGTTCCAATTCCAAGATGGAGATCTGCGAGCTTTTATAGTTTCTGTGAATTTAGTCGCTTGAAAATAATTAATGTAAAAAGTTGCTCAAGAATTTTCAAGCACAACAGTTATTTTTAGAAGCTGTTTAGAATAGTTTTTTTTATTACAGATGTAGAGCCCCAAATTAGAAATCTCACGAGCGATGGTCCAAGTATTTTCCTTACAAAAATACCTAAGTGTCTTTTTATCACCTTTTATGGGTAAAAATCCAACTGTGTGGCTAGAAGAGAAAACCACACCAGCAGCCATGTTGACTAAAATTACTTCTGTCTCAAATGCTGGGTCTGCGGACCAAAATAGTCTAGTTTCCTGAAGCACCGAAGATGAACAAAATTAGCTTAGAATGTTCCAACCAGATGTCTGGGAATGTGGTAAGTGTGCCTGCAAAGGGAGACCGGGAAGGAAGACTTGTTTTCCTTCATGTACTGAAACACCGCACAGTCAGCACTGCGGCCAGTCAGGGTGTGAGCAAGGCGTTGAAGTCTCCCACACTAGGACCACATGTCTGCCGCATGTTAGGCGCCATGCTGGGAACCTAGAGGAATAGTGCGAACATGCAGGAGAACTCATCCTGACTGCCCAGAGTTTTAAAATCTGCTCGGGGGGGAAGCGTGGGAACAGAGAACCCGCAGCAACGGCGGGCGTAAGGGAGAGTGCCTCCACGCTCAGTCCTGGGAGCGGTCCTTCCCAGCTGTGCTGGGACATGAAGGGATTCGGGAAAGGAAGGAGCTTTTGAGCTGAGTTTTAGGTGAACTGATGAAGTGCGCTATACCTCAAAGGACAAAAGTGTGATGATAAAACTCTACGAGGCACGTGTAGGAAAAGTAGACCTCCCTGAACGGCCCAGAAAGTAGTCAGAGAAAACCCCGGAACGAGAGCTTCGTTCAGCCCGCAGCGCGCAGGGCCCTGACTCTTGACTGGCAGGCCGATACTTCCCAGCGTCGTTTTCTTTGTTTTCTGTCGAGAGCCGCTACATCAGCACTGCCTCGGAGTGTGAGATACGGGCTCCCGGCCATGCTTCAGATCAGAACTGGCGGGCACCCCCCCCTCCCCCGCAGCTGCGTCTGCACATCTGTCTAGGCGATCCCAGAGCACACTAGCACTGGGGACACATTGGCTATGGCAGCCACCGGGAAGGCGGGCAGCGGACTCTGGCGCGGGAGAAGAGCTGGCGGGAGGCGAGATGAAGTCCGAACTCTGCGGGCAGGAGCGGGAGCTTGTGAATGAATGAAGCAGGAGTTCGTGCCACACGGGCTGGCGCGCGTGGGTGCCGAGAGGAAGGAACAGTCTGATGTCGCCTCGGGATTTTGAGCCTCCATGACCAGGGTGCCTGTGGTGTCACCCACAGAAATATGTGTATAAGAATTCCCCTGAGCACCTGCAGAGCCACTCTGCAAAACTTTTATCTCCACCCCCATAGAAACGCCGCCACAAAATATTTCTGGAGTTTTCCACAGGAGCCTCAAGTGAACCTGCATGACACCCCTGGAGCTAGTGTCTCTCTGTCTGACGCCCCAGTGACAAGATGGCTTTGCTGGCTCCCTGGCTCTCACCCGGGCTGTGACCGTGGGCACCTCGGTCTTGCCCGCTGCCCTCCAGGCCCTGCAGCTCCCTGAGCTCGGCAGTAGCCGTGCGGCCAGCTGGTCTGGGAGAGGCTGCCGTTGCTGCGTGCTGCGGTCCCTGCCCTGCTGATCTGCACATTGTCAGCCAGGCACAGCAGGCTGGCGGCTGTGACTCTGGTTCGGTGGCCATAGTGGATGACACAGGTGCTCTGCCCTTGACCTGCCAGGTGGGATCAGAAGTGCCCCCCGGAAGCACGGTGGCCTAGGGGTCAAGAAAGAATAGATTGTTCCCTTTGGAGAGCCTTCGGCCAGAGGGGTTTCAAAGCAACGCTATCTAGCTCTGCGTCTTCTAGGTGGAGGCAAAATGAGCCTTGCATCCTCTCTGACTTCCTTAGGACTCAGACGGAGTCCAGTGAGGCTGCGGGAGACGATCTGAGTGGCAGAGTCTCCTCCCCACGCCGAGAGCCAAGAGGCTATTCGGGTCCTGAGCTCAGTGTGCCTGGTTTCTTCCTCCCCTCAAAATGCATGTTCCTTTAAAACAGACAAGATGCCCTGAGTCGTCAGCAAGTGACGCTTCGGCAGGCCACTCCGCCCTAACACACACACTTACCTACCGTACACCTCCAGTGCCCTACACGAGACACTGCTAGGCTCACCTGGGATTCCCCATCCTGTGTGGGAATTGAAAGGCAGATCCTGTCTGGAGCAGGAGAGGCCAAGCTTTATCTCACTTAAGCATTTTAAAGAGGCAATGTATTTATGTGATATAAAACTCAGAAGGCATGTAGCGGTACCCTAAGAAAAGTCTGCTTCCCAACTCTGCCCCCCCTCATTTAAGTGAACCTGTTTTGTGTATTCAAGTAAAAATGTATCTATTCTCCCGCCATTTTAAAATGGAAATGAGAGCACACTATATAGAGACTGTTCTGCATCATGCTTTTTAAAATTCCACGTTAGAGCCTCCCCACCCTTGCCAGCTATTGCGCGCTCCACCGTGTGGCCGTACCGTGGGTGGATTTAACTGGTCCCTCCAGGTGAAACTCAGCATGTTTCCAGGCTCTTGCCATTGCAAGCAAACTACAGTGGACAAGTTATAAATGCTTCGTTTCAGATGTGGGCCAAGTGTATCTCTGTGGTCCAGTCCCAGTTTGAGATTACGGTTCAATGAACTTGTAATTTTTTAAATATTGCCAAGTTCTTCCCCATAAGGGATGTGTCATTTTACATTCCCATGACCCATAGACAAATTCTCCCTCCACCCCCCTGTGTCGTCAACAAAATGTTGTCACACTTTTGGATAACTGGTAGCGCTGATAGGTGAGGGGTGCATCCTCAGCAGGGTCTGGGTGGGGGCGGGGAGAGTACACGCTGGGAACGTCGGGGTCCAGCACGCTGCTTTACGCACTGCAGCAGACGCTCAGCAGTGCTGCTCCGTGTCTAAAAGCCCACTAGCCTTTTAGTTTTTGTTTGAAATGCAATTTTAAATTATTCCCTAAAGTAACCGCAACATTGACTCTTTGGGGTGCATAGTTCTATGGACTTCCAGTTCCGTTACCCCAAACCTCCCTCGTGCTCCCTCTGTGTAGGCACGCTCTCCGCTCCCCCTCTAGACCCTGGTGACCATGATCCCTTCTCCGTCGCTGAACTCATACCTTTTAGCGCCTTTCATGTAAGTGCGCCCGTGTAGTACCTAGCTCTTAGAGACCGGCTATTTCCGCTCTGCGTAATTGCCTGGAGAGTTCAAGCTGTTGGTGTGCATCCGTACTTGGAGGCTTTTTGTTGCTGGGGAGTAACCCACCGGATGATTGTAGCGCTGCTTACGTGTTCACGCACTGAATGGCGTTGCGGCTGTTTGCAGGTTTTTCGATTATTATTAATAGAGCTGGTATAAGCATTCGTGTCCAGTTTTTGTGTGAACATAAGTTTTCACTTCTCAGCATAATTTTCACTTGTTATTAGTCAGTTTAAGTACATCTCCATGTGTTTAAGGGGTATTCATAGTTCCTTTTCTATAGAATGTTCATTTCCTTGACTCATTTTTCTTTTTGGTGGTCAGTGATTTTTATTTTAGACAAGTTGGTTTGGGGGGTTAATGGGACATCTGGATGAAAATGTCAAGCATTCTGTTAAAAACTGTAGGCCTGAGGTTTGAGGGAGACACCTGAAGACATAGATCTGAGCGTCACATAGGTAGAGAATGGATGATGAAGCCATAGAATTACACAAGCCCTTCATGGGGAAAACACGCAAAGCTTGAAGACAGCATCGATAGCAATGCCCATGTTTAGGATGTGGAAACAGGAGAAAGATCTAAAGGAGAGACGAGTTAGAGGTCAGAGAAGAGCCAGAGTGGTGCAGGGTAACACTAACAGGAGAGGCGTATTAAAGGTCTGCTAGTCCTGGATGGCATGGCTTAGTGGGTTGAGCATTGCCCCACAAAGCAAAGGCTTGTAGATTTGATTCCTGGCCAGGGCACACGCCTGGGTTGTGGCCTGTCACTAGTTGGGGTACCTGCAACCAGTGTTTCTTTTACACATTGATGTTTCCCTCCTTCTCTTTCTCTCTCCCTGCCCTTCTCTCTAAAAATAAATAAATAAAATCTTTAAAAAAAAAATAAAGGTGCTAAATAAAAAGGTGTAAATACACAGGACAGTGTCCAGAAGAAGACCATCTCTTTCCAAGGATTCCAAGCCAAAGCCAACAACTCATCCTGATTGTGGTAGCTTAGGTCACAAGCCCACCCCGACACCAAATAGGGTCACCAGGAGATACAATGCGTTGATTGGCCTACCTGGGTCATGTCAACTCCATGATTTCCCAGAACGCTGTGGATCCCCAAGGGAAAATACAAGGCTACTGAGGGAAAAAGAAAACAACCAACCAGTGTCTATAAGTGGCCTTTGAAAATGGTGTATCATCTAAATCTAGGAATTTAAATGGCACTTGTGTTTCAAGTTGAAGAAGTGGAGGCAACTGGTATAGAAAATGCAGTCCAAGAGTAGGGCTTAATTTTGGTAATCAGGATGCTTAACTGAGGCATTTTTTCCTTTTTCCAAAAATAAGTCCACATTGGTGCATATTCATAGGCACGGGGAAAGGAATCCTGGGAAGGGAGACCCTGGAGATTAGAAAGCCTGCCCCTGGGGCTAATTGGAGAGAAAGATGATGACAAGTAAGAGCAGGTGGAGCTGCACGGCTTCCTCTGAGGAGGCAGGTGGTGCCTCCATCCACTCTGCTCCTCCATCTGTTATCCCCACTGCAGTCAGAACGGTCTTTTAAAGCGAAAATCTCCGTATGTTGGTGCCAGTGAGAGCTTCATGTTACTCTCGGGGTGTCGTCCCCATGAAGCGGACTGGACTTCAGGGCCGTATGGAGGTGTCTACTGCGTATGTTTGCACTCTCTCCTCCTGCCCCAAAGGACCACCAAGATCCACACAAGCTAGCCTTGTTCCTTCTTCAATAACAGAATCGTCTGTCTCTCTGCCAGACTGTAAGTCCTGATGGGCACAGACTGTATCTGTCTCATAGCAGATCCCCTAGCACGGTGTCTGGCATACAGCAGGCACTCATTACGTGTTCATCGGAAGGATGAATGGACATTCGCTAATCTTGAAATCTGCCATAGCCTCAGTGATTTTTTTCCTAAGGTCTAATCCTCACTCATTGTTTGAGATGTCATTCTATTAGAAAGTAAGCAAGAGAAACAATGATGTTATTATAAAATGAAACATCAGGCCTTTAGAATTCTATCTGATATATATACGGGAAAAAAATGGAAGGCAATATGCCAACATATAGACAGGGTTGACTCTAGGTAGTGGAAATAAGGATCTACTTTTTTCTTATACTTTTCAGTGTTTTCCAGATTTCCAAAATGCATAAGTATTATTTTCTAGTGTCTTCCAGATTTTCCAAATGCATTGGGGAAATGTTTGAAATTTTCCAACTGTAAACTTTCAAAACAACCCATGTGAGACTTTGTAACAAAACCACAGCAAGCCCCTCATTCCGACTCAGATGTATTCCTCTGTTGCTTACACTGACTTCATCTTCTAATAGATTTTGCAATGAGAACACCAAAGGAAAAATAAGATGGATGATATTAAGGGGTTAAAGAGGTTTTAAACAGGCATTTAGGGAAGAAAGAAAAGGAGGGAGGAAAAGAGGGAGGAAAGGAAGGAGGGAAAAGAAAAGCGCAGTCTAAAATGCAGTGAAGAAGGACTGATCAAAGCAAGTGTGGTGCAGCCATGCCGTGAACATGTGGCATGGTGGCGCTCTGGCCACCGCACCCAGCATGTCTGCTCAGCCCGCCCCAAAGAGAGGATCCCGGGGGATGAGCACCGTGTGGCCGCTGCCCTGGTGGCCCCCTGCCGCCCGCCCACTGCAGCCCCAACCGCCGCCAGCCAGGAAGGGATGCTGCCACCTCTGAAGATCACAACAGTCCTTGTCATATGACATTCAGTCAAAAGTGATAGAAGGTCGAAGGAGTCGTGTGATCATAGCTATGTGTTAAGAAAACAAATACAGAATTTCTTCCAAAAGAGAAAAACTGGAAGAAAATGCATCGCATGAATAGCATGATCATTGTTTGTATTATTCCTATTTTCAGTTTTTCACTCCTCTACATTTTTCAAACATGCATTTAAAAAGTACAATGTAAAAATTGTACTTTAAATGTCAGACCAACTGTCGTTCAGACAAAATTACACCTGCTCTCACTGGCTGACGCGTTCTCTTCTCTCGTCCCGCAGGATGTGCTGGGTGGCGTCCTCATCACTGCGGTCCTCATCGTCCTCACCTACCCCGCTTGGACCCTCATCGATCGCCTGGACTCGGCCAGCCCCCTTTTCCCCGTGTGTGTCATAGTGGTGCCGTTCTTCTTGTGTTACAATTACCCCGTGTCCGACTACTACAGCCCAACCAGAGCCGACACCACCACCATTCTCGCCGCCGGGGCCGGGGTGACCATAGGGTTCTGGATCAATCATTTCTTCCAGCTCGTGTCTGAGCCCCCAGAGTCTCTGCCTGCTGCTCAGCACATCCCACCGCTCTCTGCTGACATGTTGCTCTTGGCTCTGATCAAATTCACGGTGGGGATTGCGCTGATCCTCCTGGTTCGTCAACTTGTACAAAAGCTCTCCCTGCAAGTATTGTACTCATGGTTCAGGGTGGTCACCAGGAACAAGGAGGCCAGGCGGAGACTGGAGATCGAAGTGCCTTACAAGTTTGTCACCTACACGTCTGTTGGCATCTGTGCGACCACCATTGTGCCGATGCTGCACAGGTTTTTGGGATTACCCTGAGCCTCAGGCAGCTGGAAGTTAGCCCACTGGACAAGAGCCAAGACACAGGGAAGTTGTTGGGTGCCCAAGTGTTGACAACACATTTTGTTTTGCAAAAATTTTTTAAGTCGCGTGTCTGTTTTGCCGAGATCCATGATAAATGCTGTGACTGTGCAGGGGGAAAAATTGTCTCATAGGAGCCATCAGTCCAGAAGGGTCACACTGCATGTGAAGCGAGGCTAAAACCCACAGTCAAGTTCTTGAAGGGTCCCCACCCTCCCTGTCTGTTAAGTTGAACTCTAGATCAAGTCAAGGGCTGGTGGGAATGTTGGGCCCCAGCCCCACTGGGCTCTGGAGAGATGGGCAGGGTCTGGGAGACTGGAGGGCGAGCCTTTCTCCCCAGTTATGACCTTGCCCAGTATTGAGTCTTATTTCCTGAACTGGGACTCTGGAGAAAGGGTGGCACCCTGTAAAACCACATTCCTTAGGGTGACTTTCTTGTTATTATGATCAAATTAGGCTGTGTCCCAGTCTCTGTAGGTGTGAATATTGAAATAGGGGTCTGCCCTTCCTGGTTTGTACATTTGAGGGGATCCAGGCACCATCACTATGCTCTCCTGATCCATGGAACCACCTGGCTGCTCCCGCCACACCGGGCAGCTGGGGGTGAGCCTTCCTCAAAAGCGGGTGCCCCTCAGCTTCTCTGAGTGTCCTACTCTCTCCTGCTTGGGATAAGCCCTCTGCCCACCTTCAGTTTTTCTTGCTTCCTCCACACGTAAAAGCGGATCAGCAGAGGAACGGAGAACGTAATTCTCCCTGGAGCCTGCACAGAGGGACTCAACCTCGCGGACGTTGCCCGATCCTGACATTGCCCCTCCATTTCCCAGTTACTTTCTGTAAACATGTATTTCTCATCTCCTACACAGAATCAGGTGCCCCCTCTCCATCTTCCCACCTCTTGTGTCTTGGCAGTTTTCAGGGTAATTAATGCAAGAGTAGCATCAGCCTCTTTTGGGAAAACAAGCCAACCAAACACAACAGCCTTTGCACGGAGGATGTGTCCTCAGGAGGGGCAGGAAGATGACCCATGCCAGAGGGTCCTCTCAAAGGACTCCTCTTCGGTTATTAAGAGTAAGGAACAAGTAGCAACAATTTTCTCAGAAATCAGTGTAAATATGTAGTTAAGTACCTTTTGCGGTCCTGCGCCTGAGCCACTGCAGCCATGATTTATAATCCTAACACCTCGTGGCCGTGAGCACATGGAGGAAAACGGGGTGCCTGGAAAGTTAGGTCTTATCTCTGCATCCAATGTGAAAACGGAAACCCTGTGCTTCCTGACCTCGAATATGTCCCCTGGCCTTACTGTTGGAACGATCGTTTGTATTTGACTTAGTGCTCCAGTTTCTTGAGAACAATTTTTAGTAAAACATCCTGTTCTTCCTTCAAATTCTCCTCACATTTTTCAGTTAAAGGCAGGGATGAAGATGGTTGCCGTCTGCCTCATTTTACATCACGCCGGTATTTGCGGTCCCAGGAGTGGAGGGGCTGGTACCTGGGGAGAGGCCAGCTGACAGGCCCTCCTGCCCTGACCCCCGCCCTGTGCAAATGGATGAGGCACTTTCCGTAACTCCCTTCCCCGAAGCCAAACCACTGAATAATTTCAGTTGATTTTTCTGAAGTCACCCGACTAAAGGGTCAGCCTTTGCCACTCGGATCCTCTGTCGTCACAGCAGTGGGTGTTGGCGATCACCTGTGTGCGCCTAGAACTCTTACTGCCTGTCTCTTCTGTTTTAAGTCCCAGCAGTAGGAAGGCCCGTCAGCTCTACTGACGTATCTGCAGTCTGGACCGAGCCATAGCACGTGAGAGAAGGACCAAGGGTTGTCATGGTGGTTCACTCTTTGAAGGATCTTATTTCGGCAGCTGGAGATAAAGACCCTGCACTGATGAGGCCAGGCTTGGAGTTTGTGCCCCTGCTTTGCCAGCCCTCCGTCCGTTTCTCACACGATTACAGACAGCCTCGCACCCTCTCGGGCTTTCTCCTCCGCCGTGCCCTTCAGAGTTTGCCTCGTTCTTCTTGAAGATATTTTGATTTTCTCTCTGGGGAAAGACTGCCCCCTGCTGGTTTACCCTGCGTCTTGGTCCAAAGCCCCTTTCTTGCTCTAAGAAGTTCAAACATGATTGTTAAAAATTATTCATACTGAAGAAAAATCAATAGGATTCAGAAATTTGAAAAATGCAACTACCATCAAAAAAATTTTTTTTACACCATGATGTATCCAGTCCAAGCTGAAGATCTGCGCCGTGGCCAGCCCTGCGTTCGGAACCTGGGACGCCGCAGCCCTCGAGTCCACTGGCCCCTCCGGGAGCCTCGGGGCGACAACACGCCCTTTCCCCGCCTGTCCCGGCGTCCTGCGCCCAGCCCAGCGCCGCTCTGGCCCAGGGCGTCCCTTCTGGAACCATCCCTCTAAGTAGTGCTCGTTTCGTGCCCCTTGTGCTCAGACCTGCACCACGTGGGGCAGAGTATGCGGAAGAGACGCACACGAGGCTCCTGAACCGGACCTGCAGGGCGCGCCAGATGCCCGCACTGGGACGCGGGGTGTGCTCGCCCGAAGGGGCGGTGGATGCTCCCCGAGAGTCTTCAAAGCCCGTGGTGTCTCAGGGCCACGTGCTCTGGTTTCCGTTTCGGAAGTTTTCCGCTGTCTTGCTTATGTACTGTTATGTAAATTTTATTCTTTTAAAAATAAAATCATTTTTGTTTGATTTTGCCTTTTTAAGTGCTTTAAAAGCCAGTTTCTGCTTCCTTGGGTTTTTTTCCTCAGGGTTTATTGGACCTGAGTTCGAAAGAGGGGACAGCAATAGAAAGCAGGCTATAGACTTCTCTGTCGCTGTCATAATTCAGTCATATGTGAGTGCTGATGTCGCAGCAGTCACAGATGTGACTAACAGGAAGTGGTGTGTTTGCATGCTTCAATACCCTCTAACTCCTTGATACTAAAGAGCACCCTTTTACCATAATCGTAGATAAATGTCACTATGTGGTGAAAGGTAAATGTTATAGGTGTTGCTAGTTATGGTAACAAAAGGGTTTTCACAGATGAGTGTACTATTTGCTGAACCAAATGGACAGGATCCTGTTTCCCATTATTACAATGATACGCTCTGCCTTCAAGAGCCACGAATCTGCTGTTTGAAATGGAACGGAAAGCTGACACTCTTATTTGCAAGGCCAAGGCCAGGATCCTATTTGTACTTTCAACAGTATGTATTTAATACTGAACATGCGGGGCACCTTGGGCATAGGCTCAGGATGCGACCACCGCCCCTGCCCTGTGGAGTCTTCTCAGGAGAGTGGAGATCCAGGGTCAGAGAATCACAGTTCAAGATCCAAAGTGTAAGGCTGTTGGGAGGGGAGATACCCACGCTGTGGGGATTGAGGGGAGGGGGGTTAATTCCAGCTCGGGGGTGGCACCAAGGCAAGGGAGGCTCACTGGAGGAGTGCATGCGCCAGTGAGGTTGCCCAGGGATGTGGGTGGTGGGAAGCAGGTGAAAGGTGACACTCCACGGAGGGCCCTTCCCCAAACACCTCCGCCCAGCTCTCACGAGGAGAATCCCAGCCAAAGCCGTCCTGGCGACTGTGCGTAGAAATAACAGTGGTGGCAGGATCAGCAAGGGCTTTCAAGTCACAGAACCAGGTCACAAGGACAGGAAGGAAGCCTGCGAAGTCTCTTAGTCCCCGTTTCCTTGTGTCCACGTGGGACCATTCCAGAGGAGGTGACACCTAGAGGTAATTTCAGTCTCCTTTCATTTTCCTCATTGGCGTACCACAGTCTGCAGTGGGCACCTTCAATACCACTCCCCCCAACTCCCTTCCTGCAGGCTCCGAGCCCCTCAGACACAGCTTCATTCCCATGTCCTCTTTTGGCTCTCGGCCGAGGGGACGGCAGCCAGGCACTCGGTCTGTGTCTCTGGTGCCTTCCTCCTCTCTTCACTCAGTTCCCTGAACTGGTCCTGTGGAATTCCTTTAAAAAATATTTCACCACGAGCCTGGCTCTTTAAGGGACCTGTCAATGCTTCATGGGTCCCTTGAAAGGTGTTGAATGAGTGCTGGTTCTCTAGTAAGAGGCTGCCCAGGACCAAGTGGAATAAACGTGTAGACAGTTCTTGTTTTAGCGAACAGATGTTTTCTTAAAAGCTGCCTGTGTTTGGACTTTTTAAACTTGAATTTTAAGTGCACCAAGGGGTTCGCTGTTTAAAATCACATGGCAATTCGTCATTTCTGAAAACAAGCTCTTTAATGCATTACTGTGGCTATGCCACACGTCCACTGTTTTCTTAACGTGGGGCACACCTGTAGCGCAGACTTGGCTAGTGCCCGGATGCGCATGAAGAATGGGAGCTGAATGTGAACCGTGAATAGAATGCTATTCTCAAAAACTGTAGCCACATGAGACAAGGGAGCTATATGAAGCCAAAAATCCGTTTTCCTTTTCCACGCCTGTCTGTCTGGCATGCAAAAACAAACAAGCAAAGCGAGGCTGGAGCTAGGAGTTCCGCCAGTAAGGCTTCTCTCACGCACACACTCAGCCCATCTGCTGGCCTTGTCCCTTGTCGCTATGATATCAGGGTCCCCTTGGCTGGAGCCCAAGCCAGATCCTTCCCCAGTGGAGGTGCTCAAAGAATGTGAATGCCTCTGGACAAAGCTAGCCTCAAACTGTTGGGGGTGAGGCAGGGGGAGCTTGGTGCAGCCTTCATGCCATCTACCTGCATCTGTGAGCCAAACAGGAGTGGGCGTCCAGTCTGCAGTCTCTCTCAGGCACAGGGGAACCACATGGGTGATGCTGGGGGAGGGGCAGCTTATGCACAGGGCACACCCAGCACAGATCAGTTTAGCTGTCCTAATTAGGTACCGATAAAATGCATGGCCAGAAAGCTCCTTTTGTTGTGGAGAAAAATGCAGCTTCATGTATGTAATTTTTTCATGAATTAGTTCTGTGATTATTATACGTACCAATATCATTTTTATCAGTTTATTCTTTTCCTTTTTCTCTCTTACATCAGTTTTCTTCTCTAGGAATTCAAAACATACATCTTCCATGTCTCAACTTGTTAAGTCTTTTCTCTGGCTTTTTGAACATCTGGAATAGTTATAATAATATCCTTGTCTGTAATTTTATCCTCTATGCCGTGTTTGAGTGAGTTTCTGATTCCTATTTTCCTCTCCTTCTTCATTAAGGCCTGCATTTCACAGCTTTGCTTGCCTGATAATTTTTATGGGACTATGAATGTTACAGTGTTGGGTGCTGGATATTTCTTCTCACTACGCATACTCTCAAGGTTTGTTCTGGGATGCAGTTCATTCCTTGGAACGAGTTTTATTCTTCTGGGTCTTGTTTTTAAGCTTGATTAGGCGGAACCAGGGTAACGTTTAGTCTAAAGTGTGTGTTCCTGGGACTGAGGCAAAATCCTTCTGAGGACTCTCTCCACTGCCTCCCGATTTCTGCGCATTTCTAGCTCTAACCTGTGTGCGCTCCAGGGGACGTTCCCTTGGTGCTTTGTGGATGGTTACAGGTTGTCTCTGTAAGAGGGAGTGCCCCCACATGCATGTGCTGATCAGTACCCCATCTGGGGCTCAGCAGGTGGGGTGGGGGCTCTGCAAATCTCTCTGCAGCTGTCACCCCCCCTGCCAACCCTAGCTGCCTGGGCCGCTGTGGCCCCCCAGCCCCAGCTTGCCTCCTGGAGACCCATCCCTGCACCACAGCCTGGAAGCTGTCCGGGAAGCCAGCCGGGTAATCACAGGGTTTGTTTTGTTTATTTTCTGTCCCTCAGGGATCACTGACCTTCACTGCTGATGTCCAGTGTCCTGAAAGCCACTGTTCTACATATTTCATCAGGATTTCTAGCTGGGGTAGACAAAGTAGAAAGAGGCTCCTTGGGAAGAAAGAAGAAAAGGTGTACGGATCAGCTAGCTGCTTAGGTATTTATACCTTGACGATGGAAGAGGAAGTCAGGTCTAGCTGATGTGTGACTGTCCTCACTGCGCCCAGTGTTTTCCTTAGCTTACCTCGCACAGCCTGCTTATGGGGTCCCCTTCTATCTGGCTTTCTCGCTTTGCTCACCTCAGGATAACCCCAAGTGTTTGTTAAATGTCCTGCCCAACACAGCTAACAAACCTCGAATCCCACCCCCCCACCCCCCCCGACTGGTCTTCTACCCTGGATGTATCCAGCCTGGCACGGCCCTTTCCTCAACTCTGCATCCTCTGCAGCTCGTTCCTGCCAGCCCTGGGCACGCATTCCCCTGCCTCGTGACACAAAGTCATGATGTGTGGAATGTAGGAAATTTCTTCTGCTACAAGCAGGCCCACACCCTCAACATCTTCAGTTTTCTGTCTTCAAGAAAGGACGGATCTGTTCGTATGTCTGACAGACCCTATGCTGTAGCGGTTCTCTCTGCAAGTGCCTCCTGACACTGGGGGAACTTGTTTCTAATGCAGAATCCCATCATGTTCCGGATTTCTTTAAATAGAGATAATCAAGGCCAAACCTCACGGATGAGCAGTGGAAAACTTGAGTGTAGACCTTGAGAATCTTCTTCCCCGCCTGGGCTGGTCACGAGAAGAGTCATCCAGGGCTTTAGCCAGACATAATTCAATTAAGTGCTTTGCTGGAGATTGTTTGTTCAACCCGCAGTCTCACTGTGACATTTACAGTCATCCTTTCTGTGTACTGGGAAGTCAGAGAGTAGCGTACCTGAAAATAAACCGACTGCAGTGGGAACTGGCACTGCGATGGTCCCTCCGCCCTTCCTGTGGCCTGGCTGGTCAGGCCCGGCCCCTCGGCCCCTCGGCTCCTGTGCCTTTACCCAGGCGGCCTGGTCTCCCACACTGACTTCGTCAGGGGCCTCAGCGGGCTGCTCATGGACTGTCAACAGCCAGGCGCTGTTGCCCTGAATTTCATTATATATGGCAGCCTCTCCCCTTTCCCCCGACAATATAAAGTTATTCTAACTCCTTATTAATAAGCCATAACTTGGAAGAGACCCGGTATGTTCCAAGCTTGGCCATTTAGAGGGCATGTTTTGCTGAAGGCAGCTGTGCCCTTTTAAGGCTACCAGTCTGTTTTTGGGTAAAGTGGACAGGAGAGCAAAGTCAATACCCAGGCACTGGGGTCCGTGATGTTTGTAGGAGACAAGCACCAGCAAGGCCTGAGAAGCGGGACTCTGAGCAACGCCTTTACCAGCCTGAGGAGCTAGCCCTGCTGAGCGCAGGCGGGAGGAGCATGGAGGCTCGCTGGTTCCTGGTTAGGCAACTCCTGTCTAAAAGGCAAGGGCAGTCATTTGCCCTGGCTGGCGTGGCTGTGGATTGAGCATCAGCCCATGAACTGAAAGGTCACTGGTTCGATTCCTGGTCAGGGCACATGCCTGGGTTGCGGGCCAGGTCCCTGGCTGGAGGCGTCCAAGAGGCAGCCAAGAGGCAGCCAGTTAATGTTTCTCTCACACATCAATGTTTGTGTCTCCCTTTCTCCCTTCCTGCCCTCTCTCTAAAAATAAACAAAATCTTTCAAACAATTAAAAAATAAAAGGTAAGGGTGGTGATTTAACATCCCTTACCTGCCTAGGAATCTAACCCACTGGGTAATATACTGCTCTAGCACTAAGTAACCCCATGCATCTGTGAATATGACCACCAGCCAGCAAACATGGACATTTATAGTTTTACAGCCTTAGGTCTCATTTTGGGGGTCCCTAAGCCAGTGTTATCTTAGGGTAGCTATATCGAATCCCACTGGAGCACTGTTTGTAACTGCAGAGTTGGAAACAACAGAGTGTCCTCAACAGAGGAACGGCTGGACAACTTATGGACATCCGTCTAATAAATAGTGCATCATTCATTTCAAAGAATGAGGTAGGTCTGCAGGTCCTGAGCTGGAAAAATGGGACATGTTAAGTGAAACTTCATCAGATATACTAGGTAAAATAGAAATCAAAACTTGCTGCAAACCAGTAAGCAGAGCATGACCCACAAACTGAGCGTGTATGTAGCTGACTGTCCAAACAAGGGAAAAGGTCAGAAACACAAGCTAAGTTGTTAACAGGGGTAACTTACTTTATGGTGTTGGGGAGGAAGGGTACGTTAGCTTGGGAAGCCCTGACTTTGTACAATTTTGGGAAGTAGTGGCATTAAAATTTTTAACTTCCAGTATTTTTACATTAAAACATTTTGGACGAGTAGGTAAACAACAAAACACTGAGGGATCGCGAACTCCAAGTTGCCCTTATTAGGTGTCGCAATCCTACTTATTAGCCATGTAACTTTTGGGTACATCATTAATCTCTCTGAAGGTCTTTTGTTCTATAAATCAGAGATAATTCCTATCCTAACCACCTCCTATGACCAAGAAATTCAAACATTTAAATGTTGAAGATCCCATGTGAAAATACTAATAAAGTCACACAGGAATGTCAGGACGTAGAAGTTATCTGTAAGCAAGAACAAGCATGTTATATTTCCTTCTTAATACTAGGGCTCCCTGTTTTCCCTAAGGTGTGTCTTCTCCAATCAGGGGTTTTCAGCAATGCCCACAGACTGCTCTGGCCTCGCCTGGGACTAGTGTAACATGATCTGGAACCTTGATTCATAAGCTGAAGGTTCATTTCTTCTTCTAAGGTACCAATATTGTTTTTCTTCCTACTGTTCCCTGCTTCAGAAGGCAGAAACAGCCACATGATGGATGGCACTGAGCTTTCCCTTTTCATGCTGGGATACACAATTAGGTATCAGTGGGTTTTTCATTACAAGTAGTTTCTAATCACCCCAACAATACCCAGGTGGCTGGCTGCTCACAGAAGGAATGGCTCCACCCACTTTGACAATGGCTATCGAACGACCCCAAACAAGGATTTCACCATAGTGAACCTGAACTTAGGGGAGAAGGTCATCTTGAGCAGCCACGCCAACTCTAAAATTCATGCTTCCACTCTATGCACGGGGCTGCTGGTATTGCGTGAAATTATTAAAATACGCGTTGCATTTTTTTTTTCTCCCAGCCTTACTGAGGTATAACCTACATCTTAAAGGCCAATTAAGGTAGAGAATATTTCCATCACTTGAGGGTTTCCTCTTAACCCTTTGCAGTCAATCCCCTTGACTTTTTTAGAATTTCACGTAAGTGGAATCACATGTAGTCTTTTGCCTGCTTTTCACTTAGCATAGTGCTTTGCGATTCACTAGTTTTAAGTATCAGTTCGTTCCTTTTTCTGTCTGATAAATATTCCATAGTACAGATATACTATGATTTATTTATCCAGTCATCTATTGATGAACATTTGGGTTGTAGCTGCTTTAACACTGTGTGAACAGTTGCAAAAAAATCTTTGTGTGGCCACACGGGTAAACCAGGGAGTAAAATGGTGAGATGGTAATGGTATGTTTCATGTTTTAGGAAATGATCAAACTGTTTTCCAAAGCGGATTTATCAATTTCCATTCCCATCAGCGACGCATGGAAGTTCCAGCTGCGTCAGTCTCACCAACAGTTGGTACGGTCAGTTTTTCCATGTCAGCCGCCTGACTATATATTGCAGTTTTCGTTTGCTTCTGCCTGCTGACCAGTGACGCTGAGCATCTTTGCTTGTTTACTTTCTTTTGTGAAATGTCTGTTCAAATCTTTTGTGCACTTTTTAAAACTGGGTGGTCTTATTAAGTTGTAAGAAATCTTTATGTATGCTGGCTACAAACCTTTTGACAAGCATTATTTTTTATGAGCATATCTCATCTCATTTTTAGAATGTTGTAAGCATCTGCTCACAAAGGAGCTGGAAGGAACAGCTGGAACTCTATGTTCACAGTTCTTGCTAAACTGGACATGTTGTCCTCATGTGAGGCAGTAATATGATTGTGTTTTTTCTTAGAAGCAGGCTCAACAAAAGCTCCATAAACATAATTCTTGTCTGTTTCTTGGCTATTTCTACCTGACTTACTTTCAAGTTTTACAATTCATTGTGTTTCACATCATCTCACCAGTAACTGAGCACTGTTCTCCAACATTAGTCCCAGCTTTTTTCAATAGATGGTACCTACTGGAGGATTCTCGAGCAAAGCAGGAGAGTCAATTAGGTAAGCTGAGGCAGGCTGGCAGAAGTGTCACTTCAGGGATAATCTAATGCCTCCCTATAAACTAAGACAGAAATTAATAGCTCAAGCATTTAAAACAATGACTTTGATTTTAGAATATAACGATTACAGTAAAACGTATGGCCTCGGGCACTGAGTTTTTCATTGTTTCCTGATGTTCAAACTACACCGACACCTACAAGTCCTTTCTAACCCTTCTAGCAGAACACATCGGTGCTGCGTGTAGTCTAACTGCCTCAGAGTATCAGGTAGAGTAAAAAATACCGACATACGCACAAATATTTTGAATATTTGTGTTGATTTTTGTTTCGCTTTAAAATGACTTCAGAGGCTGTAACTGCTAGACATCACTGCCTCTTACAGGTTTTCTAAAGCTTTAGAAAATGAGGCCTAAAAACCCTCTGTTAGGCCGCTCTCCTCCAATGTGCGCTCTCACCCCCATCTCCTCTCACCCTGGGGGAGAACGGACCCCCCACCCCTTGCCGCAGACACTGCGCGGAAGGTGCAGAGCTCCGACGTCTGGGGAGCGTCTCTGACTTTCGGCAAGGACCCTGCCCTCCGCTGGCGCATTTCTCTGGCACCACTAGGCTCTTCCCAAACAACGAGGCATCACCCAGGCACCGTGACATCCATACTTGCACACGCACGCTGGCCTAACGCGGGAACGGGCAGTATCAACTCAAGGAGGAGACCTTGCTTTCCGCTTTATTCAACATCAGGGCACAAGGGCTGTTCTCGTGGGGACGACTAAACACCACCAGTGCAGGAGAAAGGGACAGTCGGGGAGAGAACCACATGGGAGAGACCCATCTTCATAAAAAGGGTTCAATGTTGATTTCCAGGGAGGAGCAGGGCATGGTCAGCTCGAATTTGGTGATGACGTCAGGATGAAGGACCCCTAGCTTCCCAATGCTCTGACCCCTGGCAAAGATCTCGGCACATCGCCCAGGGAAGAAAGCAGGGCCTGCAACACAGAATGAAAGAAAAATTAATGTTTCCCCTGGCAAAAAATGGCAACAGACATTTAATACTAAAAGCGCTCTAGTCCGCTTTTAGAAATTACGATTCTCTAAACCATGGACTAGGAAATGAGAGTGCGCCTCCCTCCCGCGTTCGAGTCCTAAGCAGCAGCACTGGCTGTTACCCCACGGAGCCCCCGTGAGGAAAGGCCGAGGCCCTGCGCTGGGGACCGCGGGTCAGGCGGAAGGAGGACGAAGGAAGGGCCATGGAAGGGCACAGTCAGCAGATGTCTTAGGGGAGCTGTGCCCAGACGCAGAACTGATCCGAAAAGACAAAGGGAAAGTGAAATGTAAAACCGAAGACCTTGCGTGGGAAGAACCTGTTTTGAAACAGGTTTTTCCAAAGGAATACTTGCTAGATAGAAAGTCTGCACTGGATTTTTCTACCTTATTAGAGAAACAGAGCCGCACGTCATCAGTAAAGACCTTGTCACCTGGATGCGACCCATGTTCCTGTCGGAAAAGGTACTTTCTAAGCAGTTCTGGAACACTGACTGTAAAGCCACAGCCAAGGCCAGCCCCAAACTAGTCTGGGCTGCCCCTGATTTATTTCAAGACAGGCAGAAAATTCTCTCTTCAGTTGCTGCCAATGCACAGCCATGTCTTACCAAACCAGTGACAGTTCTTGCGGTTTAAACAGCTAAAAACAAACAAGCAAACACACGGGCCCACTCCACGTTCACTAAATGACCAGGGCCAGAGAGGCTTATCAACACTCTGTACTCCACTGTCGTGAAAAAACAAACACGCTGACTCATTCCTCTCACCACCAACTTGAAAAAGGATCGGGCCCAGAGCTCCTGACTGATCCACCCAAATCATTTACTGGCTTTTAAACTATAAATACCCAGCAGAACTGGGCCACAGGCCTCCCGCCTGCCACTGCAGACCGAGTGCATTATTTATGAAAGCGTGAACTGCTGAGTCCCCACTAATGGCTCCAAGGTCAACATAATAAAGAAATACAGAAATGGGGGGGGGGGGGGTGCTACTGTCAGGTCAGCAGCAGCTATACCACAGAAAACAAGGCGATTACACGCATTTCCCGTCAGCACAGAGGATGTTTGTTTCTATTCCTCAAAAGTTTTAATTATCATTTTCTAAAAATCCCAAAGCAACCTGGTTGGAATACAAGGTGGTCTGTTTTTCATCCACCCCCCCCCCCCCGGAAACTACACAATTCTGCTTTGCTGTCTATTAAAGCAAGAATTTCAAAGAATTGTGTCTGAGGGTCCTAATTATTTGGCTACATGCACTAAGCTACACTTGGGAGAGGAGTGGGAAGAGGACTCAAAATAATGGAGAAACCAGACTGGACTGATAATGCAGAGCCTCAGTAAGAGAGAAGATGGCATATTTTAATTCTACGAAAACCTAACTGAAAAGACAATATCACTTCCCTTCCAAATAAAATAAATCTTCAAATGACAAGTGAAGTCTGGATAAACTTACTGATGGTAAGAGTCACAGAAGAGCTGCGGGGAAGCCACTTACCCCACGACCCACGGCCCCAGGCGCCCTCTAGCCCAGTGACCTGTGCAGCGACGAAGATCCCAGCAGTTCTCACGGGCCATTCAGAAAGGAATTCTCAAGACCTTCCCTGATACCCTTGCTATGTTTAAGATTCCTCACTGTACCAAAATCCTTCCTTTTATCTATCTTCAAATTCCAGTTTGATTGGGTTCACTTTAACTAAAGCATAAAACTAGACTATTCCGGAGTCTAAGCCAGATGTGCTAGTTCTGGCTGTTATCAAAATGAAGCCTAAGAGAAAAGAATTTAGAATTTTTACTTCATAAACTTTTTGAATCAGCACTTTTTAGCAAAGTTCAGTTAATATTCATATTCTTTAGTTAGCAAGCATGATAATACCAGCTATACCTCACTTCAGGAATTTGGACCAAACTTTGCTTTGTTCATTAAAAAGTTAGATATTCAATTAAACAAAAATATTTCTATCACTAATATAATTTTCTCTTTCCAAAGAAAAGCAAACTGAAATTCATATTATGCATTACTTAAAACATACCCAAGTGTGAGAATATTCAAAATGACATAAATATCAAACACTCTCGGCCCCGCACGGGGACCCACGGAGTCACTGGAGCACGCTGGCTGCCCGGGTCACACGCCCTCCCTGCAGAGGGGCTGCGTCATGCACCGAGGGCCCTCCCGTCCCGTGCGGACCCTCTCCTCCCCACCCGCAGGTTAAAATCAGCCCAATGATGGGATTCCTGCATAAACGCCACTTTACAGAAAACCAGACACTTTACCCTGTGAGGACAACTGAAACTTTTCTTGCCATTTTTTCATTTCTAACAAGGTCAGATTACGACAGAAACACTTCCTATGCTTTTCCTTTTCACTCCTCTGTTCAGTTAGAGCAGGACTGAAGGTCTCTTCTCCACACAGGAACCGAGAGGCATACAAAAGCGCCTTCAAGTTTGTAAGGGGTACAGAGAAAACCCAAAAATGTACCTACCACTCGACGCATGTGAACTGGAGACACTGAAAGAAAATTTTAAATTATGAAAACACCAGCATTTCTTAGTGCTTTTTAAGAGCTTTCATGGTTCAGACCAAACTTCACCGCAGCAGGGACCTGCTTCCCAGAAGGGCGGGCGGGGGAGAAGGGCTTCCCTCTCACACACGGGAACACGCCCTGCGCGCAGGCCGGTCCTTTACCTTGGAACACAGGCCAGTCAAGGAAAACGCTGGCCTGGGAAGGGGAATTCTAAAATTCAAAATCTACAGAGTACATTTTTCTTTTTTTTCATGTGTGGAGGCCCCAACAGAGTCCCTGGCATACTGATGTACCAAGATGCATAAATACAATTTTCAACCTGCGTCCAAAATGCGCCCAGCATAAAGCCTCTCAGCGCTTTCCCGCCAGCTCCTTACACCCATTAAACTCAGCTTCGCCAGCATTCATCCCAGTGAAAGGGTTTCCAACATGAAACAGACTGGGGTAAAATAGCATTCTCTGTTGAAATACATGTGGAAGGCCAGACAAAAGAAACACAGATTAAGCCCAAACAAGAATTTAATTTCCAAAACTTAGTGGGGTGTAAGTAAGTCCCTTAATTAAAGCTTTTGTAGCACCTCCTCGAGGTCTGTAATTGTCTCTGTGCTCAGGCGGCAAGACCACTTTGAGGACCTCGGGGGTGACTGGGCGGGTAACCCAGTACAGCATCCAGCCTTTAGCACATTTTCTGGCTAATTGACCTTCAAAGAGTTTGGGAGCCCCCTCTCCTGCTCACTGCTAAAGACTTTCCACAATTTCTTTTTGCCCCCGTCTTTCTTTTAGAGTACTATTCCAGGACCAAAGTTTGGGATAAGCTTTCCACAGAGACTCACTCCTGTAACTTTATGAAGCATCGGAAGCAGGAGCTTAAGGCGGTAACTGAGCACACCCCTAATCTGAAAGGTTGAGGGTGTTATCGAGCATGAGACGCTTAATTCCTTAAATCTTAAACCCCCTGCCATGAATTATATTCAGCTAATTCATCTGGTACTTCGTTTAGTCCACATCTAATTCACCTACTAATACATTTTACCTTTTCCCTTCCAGCACATCCCTAATACATGCTTTGGGGGGTTAAAATTCACATATTGTAACTTCCTGCAATCTGGTGCTTTAGCACCCAACTTTTCTACAATAAAAAGATAAAATAAAGAGGGCAGTGAATACGAGAAAAGGAATGTCTGTCTGTCACCTATGTTTTAGCAAATAATAGAAACTACAATCATGAGCTTAATTTATTACCAACAACCATATACGGGTCCCCAATTCAGGGACAAAATACAAAATGCAGAATTACATAGATGCATAAAGGTCTCTGGGCCAAGTGAATGCATTTTCCATCTGCTCTGAATGACTGATGATGATGCAACATGGGGTGAGAGGAAGAAAAAACCATCTAACAGGCTGCCGTGGGCCGGCACCTACCCAAACCCTAGCCTTGCCACCCTGATTCTAATACAATCACAGATACATAAAAGAATGCATTCCACGTTCCAACGCCATCCTAGGAATTCACACGAAGGACATAAAAAAATAATCCCCAGTGTTCCCTTCTGTGGGGAAGCCGGGGGTGGGGGGCAGTGCCCAGGGCAGCGTGGCGCAGAGCTGCAGCCCCCATTTCCCACCCAGGACTTCCCCCACTGCCCTCCAGTTTTCGGAGACTGTAGTAACCGTAACTAATGCTGCTGCCAACACTTCAACCTCACTTTCCTTTCCTATACAATGTTAATTTAAAGGAAAGACAAAATATAAGGCTTTAAAAAGAAACTGAAGACACCCTTACACCATACACGTAAGCATGGTTTATTTTCTAAAGTAGTTGTTCTCAAAGCGTTAGAAGCGGCAGTTTCCTGAGGGCACCAATGGAATCGCACACTGAGGGGAGACCCGGGAGGACAAGGCACAATGCAGGTAAGAATTAACTTAAATAAAAGAGCTTAGGTGAATGAGGAGGAAAAAATGGCATAACTACCAAATATAAGCATACACAGTTTTTCAGATCTTAGTGCACTTCCGGTTGGAAGAAAATTTCTCTGCAAAGACCACTTAATTTGTAAGTAGAGACTGAATAATTTCTAATTGGTAATATAAAACACCCATTTCCCGCCAGATGTATACATTCTTCACCTTACATCTAAAGTGAAATATTTACGGTACCTAGTCTTTAAAGAAAGGGGACCTAATCCCTTGAGTTTAATGGCTATCCTTCATCCCCTTCTGAAGATCAAAAGAAAGAAAATGCCCTTGCACAACTTCACAGCGCTAATCCCAACACACCTGCAGACACCATTAACTCTTCCAGTGAAGGACCTGACACGAGGGCCCCAGCACCTCCTCACCCCGCTGCATGGCCCTTGGGGAGCGGCCCGCGCTCAGCGGCGTCCGCCCACGGCAGCCTGGAGAGATCGGTGCTGGGCACAGCGGCTGGAGCCAGCAGAACTTTATTTTTAAAAAGTCATCAGCAAAGCCCAGGCTAGCTAGTCTTCTAACTAATGGAAAAATGTCTTCAATAAAGAATCTTTTTAAAATAGATCACCACAATCAGCTTATGACTAAATGTTTAAAATCATAACTCTAAAATTCCCCAGTTTTACTTTGTCTAGAAAAATGTATAACTTACTTCCATGGCTATCCCTTTCTAACATTTCTTAAGATCGATTTAAGTCTAACTTTAAGTGTCTCTCAGACACACACACGCATGCGTGCTCATGTTTCACAACCTGAAGGAGGGCAGGAATGTTAGAATTTAAATGTGACCAAGAGGGGCTGGGCTGACTGAGGAGACTGTCATGGCAACTCTGACGCGTACTCGCACATTTCTTGAAATGTTTCTCAAGGAGAGGGTTGAACGATAGAGGTCTTAAAAAATAAAATCCTCACCCGAGGATTACTGACTTGAGAGAGAGAGAGAGAGAGAGAGAGAGACAGACAGAGAGAGAGAGAGAGAGAGAGAGAGAAACATTGATTGGTTGCCTCCCATATGTGGGGATCAAACCCAAAACCTGGGTCTGTGCCCTGACAGGGTGTCAAACCCACAACCCTTCTGGTGAATGGGATGGTGCTCCAACCAGCTGAGCCACCCGGCCAGAGCTAGAGGTCTTTTCTTGAGACAGAGACGAAAGCAAGCTGTATCTTTGTAACCACAGATCTGAGGACCTTGCTCTGATGTGGACCAGACTTTTATTCTTACCCAGTTTCAAATACCCCCATGTTTTCTCCTGAATATGTTCAATCTGATTGAAGAGCTTTTATAAATCATTTCATCTTTCAGAGATATCAAATATCATAACATTTTAGATGTTTCTTCATGTATTCAAAAGGCGTTTACCATAAAACAAGATAAATTTAAAGAGTCACAGCAATTGCTGGAAAGCAGCATGTATCACAGAAAGTCTACAAGGCACACAGGAAAATACAGAACTAGACCTGCTCCTCCTATGGACTCAGGAGAAATTACAAACAGGTATGCCTTTTAAATGCAAGCGCTACAGGGTGGGGAATTCCTGCCTAATGAGAGTGGGAGAAACTCTCCTAACCATGACTCAAAGTCCAGAAGCAATAAAGAAAAACAAAATTAATAAATTTTACCACTTAAAATTTTAAAAATCTACATGGCAGAAACATCATAACAAAAGACAAAAGAGAACATAAAAACAGGTGACTATATATCAGGAAAGGTTAATATTCCTAATACATAAAAAGTTTCTAAAAATAGAGAAGAAAAAGAACAACAAACCTAAAGAAAAAATAAGCGGACATATGAACAAGCAATTAGTTCACAGAACGTAAAATAAAAATTGCATGAGAATATGTTTACTTGCTCATAATAAGGGAGATCCAGTTAACATACAACAGACACCTTCTCCCGCCTGAAAGGCCGGCAAAAAGGAGAGAAGTCTGACAGCCCAGCCTGCGAACAAGGCTCTGGGGAAAGGTGCACGCCTGTGTCGCTGCGGGGTCTGTACGCTGGAACCACGGGTCCCATGGAGGAGCGCTTGGCAGTATCTAGCAAAAAGATTCATTTACTGTTCGTCTTAATAACCCCATACCTCCAGGAATCTGTCCCAAAAAGCACTAGCAAAAGTTCCGAACATACACAAGGCTATCCCTTACAGCATTATTTGTAACAGGAAGGACTGGAGGAAGCCTGATGCCCACTGACAGAGAATCAGCTGGATGAACTGTGCTCTCCATGGAACCAAAGGACAGGGGGGAGGTCCCACAGGCTGCTACAGTACGGCCTCCAGCTGAGAAAGTGGAGAGGAGTGATTATATTTTTTTTAAAAGTATAGAAAAATAACTGAAAACTACTTATATTTTTTCCATAACCTATAGCTGCAGGGAGGGAACAGTGTGAAGGGAATAAAGATGGAATTCTCTAAACATACTTTATCTGGTAGTATAGAGGGTGGGGGAAAAGTAGGTTTACAGTTGTTCATATGGAAAATAATGCAATAAATAATAATACAAGAATAAACTGTTTCACATACAACAGTAAACCTACTTTTGCCTCACCCTGTATATCCTAAGTACAAAAAGACTTAAGATAATGCTTGAACTATTTTTATACTCCATTGTCAGTAATACTACTGATATTATTTTGAAACTTAGATGATAAATGTAGACAGGGCAAACACACACACACACAAAAACAGAGACCCAAAGGAATCAGGATTGTTTTTACACAGAGTAAATAAGGTCAGGAAGCTTAAAAACTTCCAAACCATTTTTTCTTTTAAACCTAATGCCTTCATAGAATGTCTTTGTTGATGGTACCTAAATGTGGACATGCCATGCAGAACGTTTTATGTAAATCAAACCATAAATGGAACACCTTTACTTCAACAAGTGATTCGGCATGTATATCCCAAGCTCACATTACACTGAAAACCAGTGTGAAGACCAGGGAACCATCACAATTTCACCCATCATTTTTACCTTCTGAAATCTTTCACAGCTGTCCTGAAAGAGGAAAAAGGTCACGACCTACAGGTCACGTCAATAATCATTAGGTGTTACTGTAACAGAAGGTATCTAAATAGCTGCTGTGGGTACATTTGGTGCAGGATTATGTGCGTATTACTTACAAGGTTACTTTTCATTTCACAAAATGAATTCTGAGCAGCATGAAAACTAGAGTTGTCAAAACTAAAAGTTCTAAAACTTCTGTCCATCAGAGATCTTGTCTCAAGTTAAATTGAAGTCTTCTGTAGAATTGTAAATAAACTGAAGTAGGCAACAAATTAAAGGGGAAAAAAAAGACACCCTTACGTCACTGTACAGCCAATCCTACACAAAGCCACTGCCTTCTGAAAGAAATGGCTTTTGCCACTGATTTGCCCAGAAACCACATAAGTGTTCTAAACACAAAAATGTGGAAAATGTTCCCTGCCCAAAGTGGTTTGTGAAAAGGATAAATGCACTTTAACATACATAATTCAGTTTGCAACAAACCACAAAAACAAAGGGGAAGAAGCCTGGGAAGGAGCATATACATGGGCAGTAATAACCTGATCAGATGCCACTAAAACACTCTGAGTTGAACACTTTTAAGACCCTCCAAATGCTCTACGGTCCGCTAAAAAGTGAAAGGCTCTTCTTTCTTTGTTTCCACTCAACAACTGCCCTTACTCAGTCAGCAACGTGGAGTCTGCCTCCCTCCCTTTATATTAATGGCAAGAGTGCTCAGCAAACGAGAACTACGTTTAGGCTAAGCGACCTCAGCAGAGGCTCCCCACACTGCCGAGGGTGGCCGCCTGCGCAATAAGCAAGCTTCCACGCCAGCGTCAATACAACTCCTCGGGATCAGTGTGATGATCAATCAGACAAGTCTCCAGATTTCTCTTACAGTGAACAGGGCCAAGCTCCCCAAAGGGGGATCAAGTTCTGTCCCACTCACCCCTACCTCCGAGCAAAGCCGCACAGAAGGAAACGGGCGGTGTTCATTAGAAAGGACAGAAAGAAATGAGGCAAAGCTGCCAGTGGACTGACATTAGCAGGAATCTCTGGTGAACGGACTTAGCCCAAAAATAACTGCAAAGCCACCAGGGATTTTTAATTATTAAAAGGTAAACCATATGCCACTGTAACAGAAGACAACTCAGCAATCAAGAACGGTAGGAAACGGTAGTTCTTAATCTCTTTCTACTTACTTTTTGATAATGAGAAGACCTATTCTTAGCAGAAAAAGCTACATGCAAAATTATAAATTTCAATTTAAAAAAAATGATGTAGGTAAACACACCCAACAACCAAATTCTGTGTTTACAGACTTACTCACAAGATACAGCTATATGATACATATATGAAGTTCATAGGCTTACGAAATTTTAGATGAAGAACTAATACTGATTTATTTTGACAAACCACATCTTTAGGTTTTAATTTAAGCATTAAAAAAAAAGGTAATTGTATTTGCCATTAGATAATCAAAATAGACTTAGAAATCCCTAAAAGAAATGAGGAACTATTATTTGCAGTGACACTAATTCTCTTCAGCTTGATGGCTCTTACAGAAATCATCCCGAGAAAAATGATGTAGCCAGCACTGGTGACAGACACTGAAAGGAAATACTTGTCTTTTTTCAGAGAAAGCCAGTCAGATATACTGAAATACGTACTGATCCCGACCACACATATGTATAGAGAAGTTGTACCAAAGCTTCTCAAATTCATAAATCTAGGATTTTTCATACATGTAAAAACTTTAAAACATTGCAGTACTCTATTATGATAATCAAAGTGAATTCAAAAGGAAACACAAGCTTGACTCTGTCCCTGTATGTAATCAGAAACCATAGTAACAATTTGGCCTAAAAAACTAACATACAGATCATAATTGGTTACAGCTTATGAATGTATCTTCTAATAAAAAAATACACTCCAAACCAAAACACCAGACGGTTACATATTAGGGAAATTAAGTGCTAAGTATCATATTGTTTTGGTGCTAAAATAAATACGTAGGATTCAACTTACAGTATCATAGGTTTAGAAGGATTAAAATCTGGCTTTAAAAAAGGAGATCAATACATATTAGCTGTATCATAAAAGGTTCCAAGTGGCAGGTATCATGAACTTTTCCAAATGCTGAATGCTGTAGCTTCTACCTTCCTAAAGTTTGTTAAATCAGTCTTCCCCTTAGTACAGCTACGGCCAGCACTCAAGTTCAAGTCCTCATTCCAACTGCTCTAGGATACACTGCAACACCTTCAGCCTTCTCTTCACCTGTACTCTATGCAACCCAACCTGCATATTGTTGCCAGATTAATCCCTCTGAAGGACAGATCTAGTCATATCGCTCACTTAAACAAAATAAAGAATCAGCTCTAATATTTCCCTCCTTATTAGCTAAGAGTCCTTATTCCAGCCTTCAAAATCTACAGTCCTAAGCTGCTTCCTCACCCTACAGTCAAACCAAACTGCACTAGGCCGTTCCCCATCATTTTTGGCTTTGCCCGCGTGCTCTGCCTTGTTTCCTCTGTCTCCACTGTCCTTCTTTCAAAGGCCATGGAACGCCCCAGAAACGCGTGAGTGCGCTCCCAGGTCCCGCAGGAAGCCGCGCCGTCTCCCTGTCTGGAGGCCCCGCGGCCGGGGCCTGCGTCCCGCTTCTCCTCGCCTCCTGAAGCCTGCCTCGTGGCCGGGAGCCCCGATTCTTCTCGGCAATAAATGTCTCAGGAGCTCACTGAGGCAGGAGAGCCCTCATAGTAAGATGCTGGTTTATGGTTTATGGAAGCATCATTAATATAGAAGTTACATATACAAGTATCAATCCACAATAAATTATGCTCCAACTTACCATTTCAGCTCTTTACAACCTTCCAAGTAAGAAAAAAAATTAGACCGCAAGTACATGGCATAATCTGTTTCAGGGAACTGATTTTTATCCAGCTAATCTGTTTATGAAGTAAGACTTCTTTACCTTCTAGAAGGTAAAGAAGGTATGTCACATCACCTTTCGGGTTGCCATTAACATGGATGACCTTAAAGCAGATCTCAAGGCAGAACTCTTGAAAACTAAACTGGCAAACAAGTAATGACAAGAGAAAAAATTTCTGAGCTGTCCTGAATTAAACTACAGCAGACCAGAGGAGGAGAAGACAAGGAGAGTTAATCCGTTAATAGCCACTGGTCAAAACCAGCAAAAGGCTGCTCACAATTTCAGCTCTTATCAAAAAAGAACAGTCCACCAACAGACACTACCACATCTTGCTTGTGCGTAAACTTCCTCAACTGTTGGCTACAGCCCATCCAAAAGCATCAAGTACAGTGATCCCTCACTTATCGCAAGTATTAGGTTCTAGACCCCGCCCCCGTGATAGGTGAAAATCCGAGAAGTAGGAGCCTTACATTTATTTTAGTATTTACTGTACAGTACCGTGAAAAACCCGCGATAAATAATTAAATGATATTCTTTAAAATCCCGCAATACAGTGAGGCCGCGATAAGTGAACCCTGATATAGAGAGGGACAACTGTACCTCTTCCTTCCAGACCCTGCATCTACCCCAGAACTTGCCCTCCTTCACCTTCTCTCATCCCCTTATCTGTCATCCAAGTAAATGCTTATAAACAACTTACACCTTTCTTCCCCAAACTCATGATATAAAAGAGCCCCATCAACCCCAGGACCTGGTCCTCTTTCTGGCTAGCATACGAGGGGTGGACCCAAAAAACCCGCAACTATATTCTAGAAGGCGGGCCCCTTGGAGTACACGCTTCCCCTACTAGATCAGTGTTGTAGGAACCCATCTCTATCAGTGTACCAGCTGGCATTGCTGTGAGAGGCTGCGTTCAGCTTCGGTGAGTTTTTCTGAAGACTTTCAATGCTGCCCATTTTATGACGGGTGACTTACGAGTGCACCTGCCCACAATGTGGTGAGTGTTCAGCAGTTTTTGACCAAAAACAAAATGACCCCATGCCCCACCCTCCCTAGTCACCTGATCTCACCCCAAGCAACTTTTTTGTTTCCCCAGATGAAAGAAGTCCTCAGAGGGAAACGTTTTGCCCATGTGGAAAAGATGAAACAAAAAAGCACTGACTGGAAGGCATCAAAATCGACAAGTTCAAAAACTGTTTTGAGCAGTGGAAAAAATGTCTTGATAGGTGTATTGCTTCAAATGGAAAGTACTCTGAAGGTGACTGAAGTTTAAACACGAAAGAATACACAACTTTTTATAAATAAATTTCAGTTTGGGGGAGGCCCGCCCCCCCAATATGGCCCAATAAACCCTTTCTTTCAGAAAAACTTTCAGTCTCAAGTGTTTCTGTTCAACAGTAAAAGGAATGAGGAATGCAAGCTACTCGGGCTTGTGGGAAGCACACCGGGAGGCAGACCTGCGCGTGTGACCAGCCCGACTCAGTCAACCTGCTGAGCCCCGGTTCCTCCACGCATCATCCAGGAAACTGGACTTGATAAACCCCAAGACTCAGTTCAAATACTCTAGAATTCTATATGCATAACACTTCTCAATTTTTAAAAAAATTAGAAACAGATAATGCCACCAATCTTCAACCTAAAAGGGCACATATAGTTCTAGGTTATTGCATTTTCAAAGAAGTCTCCAAATAAAAACAAATTAAAACAAACCAACAGCAACAACAAAAATCTCAGGGAACTAAGACAAATAAATCTATGAGGAATTAAAAAAAAAAAAAACATGTCCCCCCAACCTCATACCAGAAGTAACTGCTAAATAACACTTAAAAAAAAGAATGTTCTATTAAAAATTTAAGAAGCCAAATATAGTTATAAAAATATTATCAAGTAAACAGTAGAAGCAAGTAGCAAAATATTTTTTTCAGGTTGTTTCTGCATCTCTTGCCTAACAAAATAAACCCAAGATTCAAGCTATAAGGATGAGAAGCAGAAATTTCAGAATTCCTCCGAAAATGGGAAACCAGGATATCAGGAGTACATAAACCCTGTCTGGTTAGCCCAACTTAAACTCTCCCACCCTTCCTCGGTCAAGTTTATGACCTGATTAACATGTGAAGTCTTTCAGAATAACTTCCGAGTTTTTCCTTTTTGGATACAGGTCACAGTTTGGCATCTCTCAGCTGCCAGTGCGGACGTCTGGGTTCACAACGGTGCTGGTGGCTGGGCAGTGCCAGTAACTAGGAGTTACCAACACGCAGTTGGAATGAAAGTGTCCCGTGCAGCACGAGAGCTCTGAACAGCATTTTCTTTAATGTGGGGAGGAAAGGGACATTTTCTAGGAGGTAGTAACAAGTAATTGAAATGAGGCTCTATCTCTTTCCTCCCCCCAAATCAAAAGCAAACAAAAAAACCCTGATCATAAACAGGGCTCAGCCTTCTCACTGCATCATCACCGACCCTGGATTCGGCAGCTCTGTCTCACCTTCTGAGGCTCTGATCGCATAGCCCCCCTTCTTCTCCCCGGGGGGCACATCAAGCAGCTGCATAATTCTGTCCAGGAGCCCGTGGATGACCTCAAACCCAGGATTCTTGTTGTAATAAACAGCACAAAGATGCCTGTAGTTTCTTGCTCCTACGTCTGAAAAACAAAAGCATTAGTTATAAGGCCATACTGACCATTACTTAAGAATCTGATTTATCCCAATACAGTCTTGGGCAAAGTCAACAAAAAAGAACCCTATTAGTAAACACACAGAGAAGTGTTGGACCTCAAATGCAAAACAAGATGGTTTTTCAACCACCAAATTCCCTGAGGTGTTTTTATTTGGGGTAGGCATGGAAATCCCTTGATACCGGCCCAGGAACAATAAGGCTTCATGGTGGTAGAAAGTGGTCCAAGTCTTTGCAAACAATTTAGCAACATACATCAGAGCCCTGAAACTTCACAATACTATACAAAGGAAATAATTCTAAATACAAAAGAAAAAAAAATAAGGCTTCATCTAAAAAGATATTATTTCTGCACAAAGCATTATTTCCAACTGTGAAATCAGACACCACCTAAATTGGGGAAGGAATGGCTAGATGAAATAGTACAATCACTCATCAGAATGCTCTGTGGCTAAAAAGCATCTTTATAAAGATTTATAATAGAGCTAGAGCAAACACTTGAAATAGTAAATGAAAGAAAAAGGACGAATATAAAATAGGCTCGAAAGCTATAAGGCAAAGCAGGGAGTGACTATGACAAAAGTTAGGATAGTGATTCTTCTAGGTAGAGGGAAGGCGGGGTCTTTACAAAGCTTACAATATTGTCAGTATTTCATTTCTTAAGTTGGATGGCTACACTAGTGTTTGTTGTACAGTAATCTTTTTAAACCATGTTATATACACTTTTCACAATTAAAACAGAAAAAAAGCAATATAGAAAGATAAGAATTACAACTCTGTCAATATAACCATAAGCCAAAAAAGCTCCAAGCACAGGGAAAAGACAACACAAATGCACTCACATGTTAATAGAGGTTATGTCTGCGCAGAAATAACATTTTTCCAAGTTTTATCTATTTTCTAGCTTTTTCTTGATTAGTCATATATTTCTCTACCTTGAAATTTAGAACTCAGAAACAATAATATTTTTTAAAAGGTAATATTGTTCATTTTCAACAGTTCAAATAAACCCTGACGGGTGAATGGATAAACAAATTGTGGTTCACCCATACAATGTACTTAGCAATAAAAAGGAACAAATTTGATACACTGACAACTTTGATGAATCTCAAGGGTGCTATGCTGAATGAAAAAGGCCGGTCTCAAAAGGCTACATACAACATGAGTCCATTTGTATGACATTCTGGAAAAGGCTGAGAACAGACAGTGTTTGCCTGAGGTTAGATGTGGAGGAAAAAAATGGACTACAGTGGAAAGCAAGAAGGGTTTTCAGGATGATAGAACTGTTTTGTACCTTGTAGTAATGGTTACAAAAATTTAAACCCTTACTAAAACATTTAAAAAAAAAAGAAGTGCCGTATTTTTTGGACTATAAGATGCACCTGACCATAAGATGCACCTAGATTTAGAGGAGGAAAACAAGAAAAAAAATAGTCTGAACCAAATGGTGTACTAAAATATTTAATAAAATAAAACAGAATAATATTTCAACCATGTAAAGTGAACAGCAGTCAACAGCAGTATTAAGAACCATCACCACTGTCATTAACAAATGAGGAGAGACTTTAAGGTTCAAGTACTCTTCAAGTTTTCTGGAAACCCCAAGAACTCATCATCGCTAGTGTCAGAACTGATGAAGCTCAGGTGCTCACAATCACTGATATCACTTTCTTCGCTATCGTCATACTGACCAGACGCCCTGAGATTCAGCAGTGAAGTGGGACATTTAAGCATCCCCAGGGGTTTCGCGTGGGCCCACCGCTTCCTCTTCCAGCAGCTGTCGTCACCACTGACATGACAGGTCAGGTAATACACATCATGGTCTGTGATGCAATATGTGCTCCATGAGACACACAGACATTTTCCCCCCACTTTTGTGGGGAAAAGAAGTGCGTCTTATGGAGCGAAAAATAGGGTACACTGCATATAAAGGTAGGCTCATATTCAATTTGATCATTTACTTTATAATGGGTATATACACTTATGGCTGTTTAATAAATTCTAGAGGCATCCACAGCTCTAACATAAATACTAAATAAATGTTGGTTTCACATCACTTTTCAAACTAGGGGGAAAAAAAGAACTAATGTCTATTAGGGAACAAACCAAAAATAAAAAGCTGCTTTATATTAGCATGTGCTGAGCAAAAGTTTTTCCGCAAGTTTATTCTGAGAAGGAAAAGTTCGGAGATGTCCTGAATTAAATTACAGCAGGCTGTAGGATGCAAGGAAGAGACGAGAAGGATTCATCAGTTTATAACGAAGGGGTGCAAACCAACAAATGCCTTCCTACATCCCTGCATGCACGCTGAAACTGCATGAGCTTTCAGGTGGCTATCCCCTCAATTATCTAGAGAACTGCCAACCACCAGAAGGCCCTGCATCCTGGCTACACACGAACTTTCCAAACTGCTGCCCACAACCAGTCCAAAAGCATCAAGTACTTACTTGTGGACTATGCGCCTATCCTAGAGCTGGCCCCCATTCTCCTTTTCCAGCCCCTCCCCCCATCTACAGCCAATGTACATTCTTCCAAAACAACTTTCATCTTTTTCTCCGAACTCACTGTATCGAAGAGCCCCCTCCACCCCAGGAAGGCAGACACACTTGTCTTCTCCACGTCGCCCTGCTACTGGGGGCTCAGGTCACATGTTCTGGGACCTGGTCCTTTTTCTGGCTAGCAGTCGGCTCAATAAACTCTTCCTTTTAGAAAAACTTTCAGCCTCGAAGGTTTCTGGTTAACAATTCCCACTCCATAACTGACACAAAATATTGAATGCCTTTTACCTTCCAGATAACCAAATAAAACATGGTATTTTAAGACACTGTACTCAACTACTAAAGTAATATAAAAGTCAGCACATAAATGGGGTAAAAGGAAAAGGGAAATTAATGTTAACTGATTACCTACCATGTGCCAGGTACTTAGTACTTGTCTATCAATGTATTTATAATCTTATTTAATTCTCAAGAAAATCATGTAAGCTAGGTTTTACTATCCCTATAAAATAGAATGGGGGAAGGCTCCGCCCCTTAAAACGTAACAGGAATGACAGCTCTACCTAAGACACAGAGGCAAACACACACAAGAGACTTCCGGCCAAGATGGAGATCTAGACTGACACTCTCCATCTCCCTCCACAACTAAGAAGGAATACAACTACTGCAAAACCATAAATAACCAGAAGTTCCAGAAAATAAATGGAAGTCTAACGTATGAAGTTATAAAGAAGTGGTGCTCGTCCAGATGGGTAGGAGGGGCAAAGCCAGGGTGGAGAGATCAAGCTGTGCTAGTGGTGGTGGCGGTGATAAGCACAGACACCTGTATTTAAAGGGAGGCGAGAAACGCCTGGAGAGCACCCCCAGCTGCAGACCAGACCCATCAGCTTGCGATTCCAACGCTGGGGAAAACAGACCCCCACTGCCTTGGACTGTGAGGCCCAGAGGGGGTGGGAATGGAGGAGGAGGCTCCCAGTCTCTCAGAGAAAAGTGAACTGCAGGAAACCATCTTGGACCCCCACCCCCCAGAAAACGCCACAGTGTGGTGAGAAGGATCGCCTAATTGTGACGAGTGCATGGGGCTCCACGCCCTATAGTGTAGGAGGTATGACAGTCCCGCCCAGGAAGCAAAGGTAAACACAAAACTGTAAGGATGGCACAGATCATGATAGAGATCCTGGTGACGCAGCTGACCAGACAGCAAATATCTAATCTAACAAAGCAGCAGATAGGAAATCTTTCTGAGGCACAGTTCAGAGCTTTGGTTATAAGAATGCTTAAGAGACCTGACAGCAGATCTTAAACAAGACGGGGAAGAAATGAAGGCTAGTCCTGCTGAAATGAACAAAAACACATATGAAACTAGTGGTGAGGGAAAGAAAACCAGGGATCAAATCAATAAATCACAATATAGGGAAGGAACAAACAGTCAACCAGTGCAGAGAGAGGAAACAAAAAATGAGGAAAATGAGGAGAGGCTCAGAAACCTATCAGACAGCTATAAGCGGGCCAACATCCGAATCACAGGGTTGCCAGAAGGTGAAGAAGAACTAGAAATTGAAAAACTATGTGAAAAAATAATGAAGCAGAACTTCCCGAACTTGGGGAAGGAAATAAGATTTACAGGTCCAAGAAGCACAGAGAGTTCCAAAAAAACTGGACCCAGAGAGAACCACACCAAGACACATTATAATCAAAATGTCACAAATTAAGCATAAAGAGAGAATCTTAAAAGCAGCAAGGGAGAAGAGAATGACATGCAAAGGAGTTCCAATAAGACTATCAGCTAATTTCTCAAAAGAAACTCTGCAGGCAAGAAGGGACTGGCAAGAAATAATTCAAAATAATGAAAAGCAAAAACCTACAACCACAATTACTCTATCCAGCGAAGCTGTCATTCAGAGTAGAAGGGCAGAGAAAGTGCTTCCAGGACAAAGTAAAGCTGAAGGAGTTCATTAGATCCAAACCACTGTTATATGAACTGTTAAAGGGACTTGTTTAGGAGAAAGAGGATCAAAACTATGAACATTAAAAAATGAAAACTGTATCACAACAACCAACAACAGAAGCTAGGGAATCAAAACAAAGGCAAACTAAGTAGGCAACAAGAGTGGCAAAAGAACTATAGGTATGGGGAACATTATGGGGGGAGGCCAGTAGGGAGGGGGAAGGGGAGAGAGGGAAGGAGATGGTACAGGAATTAAGAAGCATAGTAGGAGGGAGTGGAATAGATAGGAAGATGTTGAGAAGAACTATATGCACAACCAATGGGCATGGACTAAGGGGGGGGACACAACTGGAGGGGGGGGTTCACTGGGTAGAGGGGAACAAAGGGAAAAGAAACTGGGACAACGATAACAGCATATTCAATAAAGCGTATTTAAAAACAATAGAAAGGGGAAAATAAAATGGAGAAACAAAAGCTCAGAAAGAGTTTGCACAGTCAAGCCAACTGGATGGAGCTAATTGTAATTAATTACATAGCTAATAACTTAACAAAACCAGGACTTGACCAGAATCATTTGACTCTAAAACCCACGTTCTTTCCACAATACAGAAGAAATCTCTAAATCTCTAAAGGATAATCTCGACAGATAATTTAAGGGCAAACTTACGTATGGATATATACCTACCTAATATAGTCAAAGATTCCATTCTTGAAATGTTTTTGATATGATAAGCAGATGTTTGAGAGCTTTCTAAGAATTCTAGTTAAGCCACTGAAGTAAATTCTGTTTAGAAGTCAGTTAACTAAAGTTTCTAGCTACCAACAATATTGTCACTCATGGAAAGTGTATTCTAAGTCAAACGCGGATGGACCACATGTGGAGAAGCAACTGTTCTTGCCATGTGACACTTCTCAGCAACCGCTATGTTCTAGGCGCTCCTCTCTAGGTATCCTTAGAGGACGGCAGTCAACACCAGCACCGGGCCTGTGCAGACGAAGCCTTCAACAATCATTTTCTGAATAAGTGAACAAAGCCTGGAAAGGGAGGTAAGCACGCACAAGTAACTATTTAACAGCAAGGCCAGGAGCAGACAACGGGCCACGTTCAAAGTGGGCACAAGCGTCAGCTGATGTGGGAAAGTGAGTACTGTCCTGCTGCCACTCCATCGTTCCATTTGAAAGGATAAAGAATTCCGGTATCTAAACGCTTTAACTGAAGATGTAGGAATAAAGATTAATACTAAAATCAGGCAGGCATAAAACCTCAATAAACCATCCACATGCATAAACTCAAAAGAGGGGCCTGATTCCTCTGTAGGAACAATCTCTCTCCTTCTCCTTCTCCCCTCCTCTCTCCCTCCCTAAGGGAAAAAAAATGAAATGAAACAGAACTAAATTGCCCCTTTCATAATACTGAGTGCTCCTGGGCATCTCTGCCATGTGGTACCCATTTGTGGGTGTCACATGCTTCCACTTTAACACACAGACACGTACTGAAAACTACTTTGTTGTTCCATTTTTGCTGAGAGCACAGCCCACAAGTAATTCCACCACTCACACAGTTTAGCAACACAAACGGGAAGCTTTGTATTGGTAACCTTTGCCTTGGGATACTTCTTTCCTGATTTCCAAATTATGTAAAACTTACCTTTCTGATAAGAACAACATCTGGTTTAAAGACTCACACTTAAAAAAAACAAATTAAGTGTTTCTGATCAGAATAAAATTACAATAAAAATACAGGACTTTAAAAAAACTATACTCCAAAAAAGGTTTCAGGATGTTTATAGCACACACATCTCACACACACACACACACACACACACACCAATAATGAGCTATATATTTTTAGATTTTGTACTACTTTTACGAAAGGTCACTGACTTTAAGGTCTTTGTACTCAACCCACCATAAGAATTAGATTAAACTCATTACGTAGGTGGCCCCTCCCGACTCCCACCACTGATTGGCTGGTTTCCACACTTCCCAAGGGCTACCACTCCCTCTAGACTTGCTTCCTCACATCTTGCTAAGAGAGTTCCTCTACTGTGGCTGAATTGAAAAAAAGAAAAAAGCCACACACTCAGTTCCTCCCATTCCTCCCTGGAGAAACTGCTAGACATAGTAAAATTCCCATTTCCTAGTATTTTGCACTAAAGAACCATATTATATCACAAAGTTCACTGAGTGCTCTCCACAAAATAAGAACTATTTAAATTTCATGCCAAAATTAGGGTTTGCTGCAAATGACTCGGTTCTTTATAACTCAGTTAACAGACCTCTTGTGTCATGCCATCAAACAGTTCTGCTTTTTAAGTGGGCCTGCCAAGTGTGTCAGCCTAAATTACCAATGTATTTCACAGACTTCAAAGTGCTGCCTGGAGAGGCTGATCTTACCCACCCAAAAGCAGGGCGGCTGGCTACACTTCCGTAAACTGAAAGGACACGCCAAATAATTATTTTTTAAAGAAGAGAAAGGAAAAAAGGGATGGTAGATGATGTCCTTTAGTAGATGACTATTGAATAAACTCCATTTTTTAGAATAGGGTAGGTCTCCTTCTTGGTGTAGGTGCCGTTTCACCACAGCACCAATGATTAACAGCAAGTTAGGGGAGTTAGGTTATATTATCACATATGGCACAGACTGGGAAAGGGCAGGGTCTTCAATCTCTCCATCTCTATTTCTTACATTCCCCCAGAAGCCCAAATATAGATGCCAGAAGAAAGCCTACTGGAAAACCAAAAAGGCTTCCAGCATAACCAGTGGCTGATATTGAGCTTGAGATTAACAGTCTGGCCGCACTCAGAAAATAAAACAAAGCATCTTGATTCTTATTCTATTCCACTCGACTAATCTCTTTTTAATACTGGTTCCCAAGGGACTGAATCTCAAACATTATCTCCTGAAAAATTCCAGTGTAGTAGTAAATGATTCACAAAAGCTACAAGAATCCCCTGAAGAAATACACCTTAAAAATTGTATCTTGCCCTGGCTGGTATGGCTCAGTGGATCGAATGCCAGCCTGCAAACCGAAAGGTCGCCGGTTCGATTCCCATTCAGGGCACATGCCTGGAGTGCAGGCTGGGTCCTCAGTTGAGGGCACATGAGAAGCAAGCGATTGGTGTATCTCTCACACATTAATGTTTCTCTCACTTTCTCTCTCCCTTCCCCTCCAAAAATAAATAGTCTTTTAAAAAATGATATCTAATGATCTTATTAACCAATATCACCCCAATAAATTTACTTGAAAAAATTATATCTAATAAGGGAAAACAGGAAACTTTATACATTCCTAGTAGGACTGCAAATTTGTAAAAAATCCTTTCTGGAAAAGAATTTAACAAGATAGCAAACATTTAATGTGCATATATATATCTATAAATCGAACAATTCTATTTCTAAAAATATATATTTGGATAAGAGTATAAGGATATTCACTGTAATAGACATTTTAGCAAAACCCTGGTAGCAACCTAAATATTCAACAACAATCTGAGTAAATTATAGTACATCCATACGATGAAATATTATGCAACCATTAAAAGAATGAGGTGAACAGAATGTGCTCATAGGAAAAAGCTGGACAGGTTAAGCATAATTTCACTGGTGTAAGCTCAAAAAAGTGCTTTCCCATATATATGGCTCTACACAGAAATGTAAAACATATGGCTGCATATGCGTACAAAATGTCTGGCAACTAATTCTAAGAGCAGGATTACAGAGAAGTTGGATGTGTGTATATTTTTTTAATATCAAGAGAATAGAATTGCTTTTAAGTTAGAAATAAATATTCATGAAAACTCTTGAGGATATTACAAATATACTGTCAATTTTAAAAACAAACATAATAAAAAGAATATTTTTCCTTAAAGTAAATCTATATTATAGCACCAAAATATATATATTTTTCTTTTTAAAATAATGCCAAAAGCAAAAAAACAAATGTGAGAAAAAATCTATGACCTTCTCAATGCATGAAGGACAAAGTTATATTCTTGTGGGTTGGCTTTTATTTAGTTAACATAAACCTGGAATGGATTTTTATCTATTAAAAAAATATAATATGCAACGCATGACAGATCACATTATACTCACGTTAGCAGATCTTAACTATGTGGAACCAAACATACTAAAATAACTTTCTGTATTAAAAATGATGTTATTTACACAGTTAAGATGCCATCACATATGTGAATGATGCTACTTCAAATATTGTTAATGTCAATGTTTCTTACACCCATATTTTTTGAATTAATTGGAACTTCTACATGCCAAAAATATGATGGAAAATTAAATTAATTCAGACTGATGACATAAGCTCTCTTCCAAAAACCACATTCCACATGTGGATGCTGGATAATCTTCCATTATTTGATGGCTGCATAATTAATGGACAACTTCTCAGAGCTGAAGTATTTTACAAGCTCACAATGAAAACCCTTTTATTGAGCTCTTTATCAAGCAAAAATCTATAGAAAAAACTATAAAGATCTGAACCCTATATTTCAGTAGGTTACAATATAAGACAAATACACGAATGGTACAAACCAAGAGCAAATTGAAAGAACAAACTAAATCATAAAAGAACAGTGAATTAGTCACATTCCCTGTAGCCACGGTGGCCCAGAGTGGAGAAATGAATAAGAATCTTGAATATATTTAATATATTTCAACTAAACTTAAAAAAATAAATTCTAGGCCCTATAGCCAAACTAATCAAGGTAAGAAGTAGATCATTACTGATTTAGAAAATCAGCTTCAGTGAAAACGTGGAATTTCAGAAACTGCTTAAACAGGGATTTGGGAAGCAGAGGAAATGAGACTTGTACCAGGACTGCAGCAATGCCTTGCAGAAAGGAGGAGTCTGAGCAAGAAGTGAAGGGCTGGGGTAGGCGTGCTCGCTAAGGCAAGGGATGGAACTGGAGCCCTTTGAGTGGTCGAGGGGCTTTAACCTACTCCATCTACTAGAATAATTATTAAAACCCCAAATTCTTTAAATGCAGTAGTTGAAACTGAAGTGCATGGCAATCTGATTATCAGGGTTCTCCACACGTACATGTCAATCGACAACGGAGTGGCTGTTTTGTGCTAAGTCTACATCACCCTCTGCACTTCACAAAGCCAACTCAGTCATCTTTCTTAGGCTGTGGCTCCTTTTGAACTTCAACTTAACCCAGTGATACATTTTCTCCTGCCTTTTCAGTGAGCTTGTAGGCATACTGGCAGCTTCAGTGACTATCATGAAATAAACTGTGACGGCAGAATTCAATCTGCATTTAATAAAAAGCATGAATGTTGGACTTTGCAAAAATAGAGTTGCATAAAAATTAGCAATTCACAACTGGGTCCTCTGCTCCTCTAAAGTCATTTTTTACTATTTTGTTTACAGGTTATCCTTGACATTGAACAGAAAAAACAGAAGTATTAACCACTGGAACCAATCAATAACTCACACAGCAGCCTGATTTGATAGCTTCAGTGCTGCCTCTACTGACCTCCCCATTATAAAGCTGAAAATCTACCCCACAACAGTCAGCATTTAACTTCTCATTCCAAAGACACATGCCACTCTGCCCAACAAAAGGGATAAATCAGCTTAGTCCCTTGAGTCATGAATAATTTTTTTTAAATGTTGCAGCAATTCTGGATCTTAAAACTCAATAAATGCAATGGCTGGCTGAGCCTCAAAGAACTGGCATGTGTCTGAGTCAGAGTGGCAGTCTCAATCCTTGAGCAGTGCACCAGACTTAGCCACTAGATGGGCAGCCAGGCTGACAGCTTCGCCACATGGACGGTCAGTCCCAAAAAGTCCACCTCAGCACAGGAAACGGTCCAATGAGGTCAAGGTGAAAACGGGGGCTAGCAATCTTTCACTTAGTCTCATAAGAACCCGGTCAGACATATTTGTGGGAGGCACAGTGAAATCCAGTACAGATCTTCTTTCATTTCCATTTTGGGAAATACGCTCGCGTACACAAAGCTGGCGTGAGGCTGGTGGTGTTGGGTATTTCCTATATCTCCCAAAGCAAATAGTGGCACTGGTCACTCCCCTGTCTGTGCTATCAGGGTACCTTGTATATCCCCTCAGAGCACTTTCTATAAAAATCTGTTCCCTATCTTCCTCAAGACTGGCAACTCTGCCTTTTATATTCTAAGCGATCCCTAGCATAAACAGACAGACAAACAGAAACAAAAAGAATAGGAACTCAAAAGTAGGTTTTCCACCAGGGCAATGAATGAGACTGCCTTGCTCATTTCTATCCCTTTTGAATCGGCAGTTTGGGTTTTCCCAACTAATGAAAATTTGGGACACTTTCATATTAACTGGAAACCTCCTTTATCATTTCACTTTTCATGGACTAGATTTCTTTTCTTCAAAATAGTTTATTATTTAGGAGAAAATGGCTAACGTAAAGCCAACAGAGAAATGCTTACTGCTTTAAAAGGCAGTAAAAACATATGTGCTCATTTCTTTAAAAAGAAGTGGGTGATGAATTACTGAAAAAACATTCCTATTTTTCTTAAGTAAATTCTCACGTTAGTATATTTTGGTTTTCTTATTCTTAACAAATAAAAATAAAAAGAACACAACAGAAGAAAAACTAATTAAGCAAAGGTAAGGATAAACACAAGCCCAAGGGTCTTACTTAGCAAGGTGACATTAATCCTTGAATAGCCAGCAAAGGTTTTTAACTCCTTCTCACAGAAAATCACCAACCCAGGATCCCAGGTAGCTGGAGTTAGGGGTTGCTACCACGCTCATAGTAAAAGTGGACACCAAACAGTGCTTATTATGTGGCTGGAACTTTTCATTTAATCCATACAACAACTTAATGAAGTGCTATCGTTATCTCCATGGTACAGATGAGAAACTACGGTGCAGAGAGATTAAATAAATTGCCTGAAGTCAAGCAGCTGGTGAGTGGGAGAGCCACAACTGAAACCCGGGCACCCTGGCTGCAGTCTGCTTTCGGGACCGTGGCACTGCGCTGCCTTGCCAGGAGTCCTCTGGGTACACCACATGGCAAGTAGGGAGTCCACATGTGCATATTTAAAATGACCCATCAGAAAAGCTACTTTTATTATGAAATAAAATCCAGGCCTACCCAAAGAGGAAACACACTCCAAATAAATTAAAGCAAACCTATGTTTTCAAGACAGTAAAGTTACAGAGCAGATGTACTTCCTCTTGTTCCTCAAATTCCACTGATATGATAGGAAATTTTAAAGAAAGAATAAACTCAATGGTGCGTGACCACAGGCAAAAGTAATTATCAGATGGAAATGGCTGGATGGGGGAAACAGCAGAATAATCACAACTAAAAACAGGATTAAAGAGGTGCTAGAGAAAGGAGAACATTCTTCTCAATGAAATGAAGAGCAGCAGAAACGCAAGCCTTGGAGTTAGCAAGCAGACGGACTCGTGGTCCAGGGCTATCATCAGCGATGCCTGCAGCACTAGTACTGACCACTCGCTCTCTCTCAATAGCGGAGGTTACCTCCAAGCACGGGCCTCGGGGCAGAGAGGAGTCTCTGTCTCAGCCTTCCGAAGAAATCCAGAGGAAAAAAAAGAGTAAAAGGCACCTCTACCCAGGACCACAGTACTGTAAGTGCTCCGCAGTGCTCTGTGCCAACAGCAAAACCTCCTTGTGGCAGTTGTGGGGACCACAGCCTGCTCCTCACCCCCTACCCCCAGACTCTGAGTGGCCTGCTTGTGCACCCACCCTGCTCAGCAGAGCCTGCAGGGAGCCCCTGCAGTTTGGGAAGAGGCCCACTGCTAAATCAGTATTCCGAAACGTTTGAGGAAACCTAGTGTAACTAACCTCATTCTCTCTTTATTAATATGTTTGAATCACCAAGGATCAAAGCAACATAAAACTCAAAGAACTAAGATAAAAGAAAGCAAGTCAAAGTTAGCAGAAAAACTTGACATTGGAATTATAACGAGCTGCTAGTTAGCTGTACCAGTGGAGGACGAGGCACAAGAACCCTCATCACTGAAAACGTTTTCAGATTTCTATTACAGCAGACTTACCGCTCAAAGAAAACCCTCTACAGAATGACATTAAAACGAACTTTTATCCTCTAAGGATAGAAGCACTGAGGTCAAAATTCTGACCCTAGCTCTAAGGCCAATATTTATGAAGGCTTCGGAAAAGAACCATCTTTCTTTCTCAGTTTTCCTATATACTGAAAGAAGACAATGTTTTTTGTACCATCTACCTCAAAGAGATGCTTTAACAATCAAAAGTGAGAAAGTATGTTAAAAGGCTTTATTGAAAAGTAAAAGACACCATACAAATGCAGGTGATGCTGGTGACTGAAAACAGGCTGCACACTGGGGAGCAGGTGGAATCCGGCTTTGGCTGAAAAGTCTGCCATGGACGCTCCACGTACAGAGGTCCAAACAAAGGCCTCTGCTTTTGTTACCTGATTCATAAGAACACACTCGGAATTCTGGAGTCTGGAGTAAGACTCACTGAATTAAAGCTTCTAGGACTTGAATTGTTAATCCCAAGGAGCCAAGGAAATACTGCCAGCAACTTAGTCATCTGAGGGGACTGCTCACCAAGAGATGACCTCATGTACAGATCGAAACAGTCAGACTTATGTAAGTTTGCAGACACAGAGAATTCTGAATGAGACATGGAAGCATGAATAAGACAGACTTCCTTGGCCCTCAGGTGTAAGTACTTACTAAATATATTGACTAACCACTACATTCCAAATGTTAAGCCAAGCAACTTGTACTAACAAGTCCAGACCATACTCAAGAGGCAAAAATAGGTAAAACACATGCACAGTCACTAGCTGGCAAAACACAGTCACTAGCACACCAGTGGGGGGGACAGTCACTGCAGAACCAGAAGGATAGGAAATCAAGTACCTTAAAAGAGACGCACATAAACCACACGATATAAGAAAAAACGAAATACCCCACAGTGCTTTTCAAGCTGAGGTTTTAATAGGGCTCTTCCAAAATGTTATTAAATTTGTTGCTAAAATTTGCTTTCTAGTAAAAGAAAGAAAGAGATAGAGCAACCAACCAACTATCTGGACTTTGCCTGGATTGATTCAAATCAATTGCAAAAATTAAATTTATGAAACGATTGTGAAAATTTAAACACTAGCAAAATGTCTGATAATAAGATATGATATTGTTAATTGGATTATTGAGAAAAGATGAAAATGATAGCCTTATCTTTTAGAAAGTGATACTACAGTATTTGTTGATGAAATGATATGTCTAGGAGTTACATGAAATAATATGGGGGAGTGGGTGGGAGTGTAAATGAAAGAAGTCCGGCCAAGTGTTGATAATTGTGGAGGCTGGGCGTTGGTTTCACGACGGTAATTATACTATTTTCTCCACTTTTATAGACAGTTGCAATTTTTTAAATAAAAAAAAAATGCTTTAGGTATGCAAATCAAAGGCGGCTCATTCTTACCTCTGCTGGAATCTTTTACTACGATGTCAGAGATTTCAAACAGTTTCAGAGGCAGGGGCATCTTCCGATTCGCTGCTATGGTCTTCAGGAGGCCAGGAAGGAGGGTGGTGCGTGCCACCTACAGGAAAAGACACGAAATTGCACTGACCAAACAGGACCCAGACACACAGTACTTCCCCCTGATCATCAGGGGGCGTGTTCCAACCGAGACCCTCAGTGGGTGGCTGAAACCACCGTTAGTACTAAACCGTGTGTGTGCGCGCGTGTGTGTACACTACGATTTCCCCTACACATGCATGCCTATGATAGAGTCTATGGCTTCCTCTGGAATATTTGAATTGCCAGCATCACCGTTCTTGCACCTTGGGGCCCTTGTTAGTAAAACAAGGCAAACCTGAATACAAGCACTGCTGTACTGAGACGGTCAACCTGAAAACCCCGTCGGCCCAGTGGCGGGTGGTATATACAACACGGAGGGGCTGGACAAGAGGGCACGTCATGTCCCAGACGGGACGGACCGGGACAGGGCAAGACTTCATCACACACCCAGAACAGCTGCAATTTACAATTAATGTATTGCTTATGTCTGGAATTTTACATTCGGTATTTCCAGACTGGGCTGACCACAAGCTACTGAAACCAGGGAAAGTGAAACCACAGATAAGGCAGGGGGATGGGGACCCAGTGTACTTGGTTAAAGACACAGCCAAAAGAGCCCCCGGCTCCACAACAAGACACTTCTGGAAAATGCAATGCCTAAACATCCAGGTCATTTTCTTTTTACAATTATTGGAACATTTATTTTATTAAAAGTAAAAACAAGTAACTGGTTAAACACAGAGCTATAACTATAGACAAGTCATTTTTATTTTTCAATTTCAAATCATTCAAAAAGTGAAAAATGTTCTGACGTCTGAATTCACAAAATAAAAAATAAACTTGAATAAAAAATAAGTGAGAAACAAATATAACAAATATAATTAGTCTTATCTAGAATTGGTGATTTTGTAATTTTTAAAATTAAAGTTAGCTTTCAAGATTTCAAATATGTAAATTTTCACACCCTGCCATATTTTATAAACTGAAGTAGATTAAAAGAAATATAAATAAGGGATGAGGCAAAAGTAGGTTTACAGTTGTTTCGTCGGTCGTCGGCAGCCGTCCGTCTCGAGAGACGATGGCGTAGCTTCCTGAGAGTCTATCTGCACTGCCGAGAATGGCTGTGCAGTCCGATTCGGGAGTGACAATCCCTGCCGCACTTGGTACAGGTGAAGGCAGATGGCTGTTGTTGCTGCTGCTGACGTTGCTTCCGCCTCGATCTTTTCTGGACCGCCTCCTCGTTGCGCGCAGCCTCCGCGCGTGACGTACCTTGCCTGACCGCGAGCCTCCAGGCTAGGCGGTCGTCTGCTTGAACTTCCCATGTGTTGAGATTGATGGAGCATTGTGTCATGTCCTTTTTGCAGATGTCTTTGAACCGCAGTTTTGGGCGCCCTGTCATCCTCTTGCCTTCTGCTAGCTCGCCGTAGAGGAGGTCTTTGGGGATACGGCCTGCATCCATTCTTTTGACATGGCCGAGCCACCTGAGGCGTCTCTCGCTAAGAACTGCATGCAAACTGCACATATTGGCTCGCTTCAGCACCTCGGTGTTGGGGACCTTATCCTGCCAGGCGACATGCAGGACGCGTCGCAGGCACCTCATGTGGAAGCTGTTGAGTTTCCTTTCGTGCCTTGCGTAGGTGGTCCACGTCTCGCTGCCATAGAGGAGAGTGCTGAGTACGCAGGCTTGGTAGATGCGCAGTCTGGTTTTCTCAGTGAGGCTGGAATTGTTCCACGCTCGCCGGTTCAGTCTGGCCATAACTGTGGCTGCCCTGGCGATTCTCCGGTTGACCTCCAGTTGTTTACAGTTGTTTATACGGCAAATAATACAGTAATTGCTAAATGATAGAAGAATAAATCGTTCCGTATACCCACAACTGTAAACCTACTTTTGCCCCACCCTGTACTTAAATAGATTAAATATGAATTAATAAAAATGTAAAAACCAGGACCAGGGAAAATGGGGATACAATTAGGTACAAGGACAATGAGGAGAGCAGAGCACAGATGTGCAGGTGCTAGAAAACTGCAGCTGCGCTGGGCAGGCTACGAGGGAGTTTCCAGCTGAGGAGCCCAAAGAGTACAAACACACATCTCAGTTCTTTAAAAAAAACAAAATCACAAAACTTCTCTGTGAAATAGGTTTGTCATTCTAGCGCCAATGAGCCAGGTCAGCTGTCGAGACCCCACGTTACCGGCAGGGTCTCACGGGCAGCGGCACGACAGCACCCAGGAGCCTGGGCTCTGCAGACGCCAACACCATTATCTTTTCCCCAGTCTCTTGCATGAGCTTCGTAAGCTGGTTTCTCAGCTTCCATTCCTGCCACCTTACGCTCTGTTCTCCACAGTGATTCCTTAGGGCCTAGATCCTTAAGACCTAAATCAGATCGTGAAACTACTCTGCTCAAAAATCTCCACTAGGGTTCCACACAACTGGGAATAAAAGCCATGCCCTACCTGGGACCCTCTCTGACCCTGGTCCTGGCCCCTCTCCAACCCCAGCCCTTGCTGCTCCCCTTGGCTTCCCGAGCTCCAGCCACACCCCCACACCCCTACACCCCACAAGCAGCTTTCCACCTCGGACCTCCACACCAGCTCCTTACTCCACCTGGTGCATTTTTCCTAGGCCTTACTGTCTTCAGGCCTCTGCTCAAAGGCCCTCTCCCGCCGAGGCCCGCCCTGACCGCTCTGGCTCAAACAGCGGTCTCTCCTAGGTCCTACACAAGGGAGCGCAGGCCTCTGAGAGGACGGGCTACGACATTGTGGGGCGGGGGGAGAAAACGGTTTTCCCATCACATTCATTCCACCGCAAGCTGCTACTACTCACCTTGAACTTAGCGCTTTCTTACATATTGTTCACTTTCCTAAAACTATAATGTTAAAAGAAAGCTTAGCTTACTGGAACAGAAATTAGCTACTTTTGTAGATAACTTTTCTTAGTGTTTTTCAGTTTATTTTATAGATAAGCCTTATTTGTTTATTTAAAAACCCACAGCAATACTACAAATAAATAAATAAATAAAATAAACCTGAATGTGGTCAAACTTCTACATCTAACTACCAATTTTTAGAAATATTAGGGGACCACTGGAGTATAGTTAACAAAATCCTAAATGTGAGAACTCTACAGGGCAAATGACCCAGTTTCTTCAACACAGTGAGAGAGTGAGAGTAGAGTGGGAGTCAGAGAGAGAGAGAGAGAGAGAGAGAGAGAGAGAGAGAGAGAGAGAGAGAGAGAGAGAGGAGGGGGAAGAGAAGAAGTACACCAATCAACTTTGATGTACAACTTTGTTTGAGTCCTAAATCAAACTAAAAAAATTGAGCCAATTGAGAAAATTTGAACAATGATTGGATATTTAAGGATATTAAGGAAGATTATTGCTAAATTGGGGAGATGTGGAAATATTCAGTAATTTTGTTTATAATAATTATAATAAAATGTTACATATTTTGACTAAACAGCATTTCTTTTATTCATTCTCTAACATATCTACTATCAGAAAATAGCCCAAAGTTGAGTTCCAAGACTATCAACAACTTTAATTTAATTTAACCATAAATAAATATAAACCTGTTAACCTATTAGTAATGGTAGGACATGTCTGTTGGTAAAGCAGGAGTAAAATATAGAATCTGTCAAACCTAAAAGACACTCACTTTCATCTCTAATGCATTTTATACAGAAATATTGATTCTTAAGTGTGCAAAGCCAGTTATTTACGGTGACGTTTAGTGTGTTTCTGATTTGTTTTCCTTCCACTTATATGGAATATTAAGATAGGATGTAGACCCTAAAAACACGACATTACCACATCTTAAGAAAGCTATCAAGTTTAGTAAATAAAACTGGGAGAAAGAGAAAAATTTGCAATAAACTCATATAAAAATCCATTAACATTTACTGAAATACCACCCTATCCAAATGAACTTGAAAAATCTCTTATTAAAGAGAACACCATGAGCATTATTTTAAAAAGCAGTAAAGCTAGTGGACCTCAGAAAACAAAACATAAAAGCACAGCAAAAATCCTTCCAAACTAGTGTGAGGATTCCTCCAAGTTCTGACATTGTGTCTAGAGAAAGAATTCATGTATCTGATGCATATTACCAATTAGTTCTTTAATTAGTCTAGTTCTAATCTGTCATATTAGTAGTTCTATAGATAAAATTTAGATTTTTAAGTTAGATTTACACATATTTAGAACTTTTAGAATTTTTAAAATGAATCCAGCCCCTTTTACATAAAAACAAGATCAAAAGGAACAATCTCAGAGTCCAGATATTATAATAGCATCAACACTGTTGAAAGCATTTCCTTTCAATTCCAAGATTCCCTTGATTCTAGAAGACATGATTTTCTCTAAAGCCTGAGTTAAAAAATATCATACAGAAATGCATAAGCAAGAAAAATAGAATGAGAATTTATTAGCATAAAAGAAACGTGAAGTCACTAATAAGCAAAGGTATATTATAACCTTGAAATGCTCTTTATAGTCAGTCCTAATCTATAATGTAAATCACTTAACATTTACTACTGAGGTAATATCATTCCCATTTAACTATTTCTAAACCAAATGAAACTGCCAATAAACTAGACAATCACAGTGGAAGACATAGGCAGCCGAGTCAAGAACTGATGTGACGACTGATTTTAAAGTGAATGGCTTAGGGAAATATTGGGAACAGGTGTTGATTCATGTATTAGAAATAGGTGAAAAAAAGATGAAATCTGAAAACGGTATTAAACAATCGATTATAAAATGGAAAGTTCAAACAAGACTGGGTTAGACAACATATATAGCAAGTAATAACCAGCTATAAAGTTAATCAAGGAAAGATTTTTAAATTTTAAGAATTTTTGTCAGTAAAGAACCAACTATAAACTTATCCAAGAAGACTTTTTAAAAGCTCTAAGATTTTACCATATAAGGTACAACAGTACCTGAAAAGACTTTTTGTAACTCATATACTGCCTCAGTTTTTACCAAAATACTTACCGACTGAAAAGACTTACCTGAAATTCAGCTGTTTTAGGATTACTTATATGAACTGCCTTCGTTGCAGAGATATCCAAACCAAGTTTATCAGCAATATCTTCCTTGGAGCACTAAGAAATACAATACACACAAAACAGGTCAATATGGAAAAGCAATGACCAAACTTAATATAAAAAATATTTAGAGCTATAAGTCAACTTAACAGTCTTATAGCAATGTTGATTCTCTATTTAAACTAGTGAGTTAAGAACAAGCTAAGAATAAACCTTTATCAAATAACACAGCAGATGCAATTTAACATTAACAGTTCTCCTGATACAGAACTAGAGTAAATGTTCACACGGAGATGGTGCTACAGTCTATATTCAGGCCCTTCCTAAGCTGGCCTCCCATCTGTCTTACCAGTCTAACCTCCTACAATTCCCTAACCATTCCCCGAACCTTACACTTTACCTGAAATACCCTCCTGACCAACCTGCTACCATCCCCCAGGGCTGCACTTAAATGACATCTCTTCTGCCTCTTCCATGAAAATATCCTTCATGGCTCCGGTCAGGATTGTCTCCCTCCTTGGAGTGCACGTGGCCTGCTGTTTTGACTATCACTGTGCTCTGCTGAATCCGTACTGACTTATGGCAGAATGGCAGGACTGAGAGCCGAATTCAAGCGGCCATTTAACTTCTGTGCATGTGTACTTGATAAAGCACCAGTTAACAAATAAACTTCTAAGTGCTCATCCACCAGAAAGAGAAAGATCTTTGTCATTCTTAAAAACCAGGATGGTAAGCAGAAGTTATAAAAATAAAACTGACTATTAGATATAGAAAATCTAATGATAAATGAGAAGAGATAATGCAAATAAAATGCCTGACACAAAATAAAGTGATCAAAAAATACTAGCAATAAAAAATCATTACTAAAAATAATAATTATCACATATATTAATGCTAACTTTTTGAATAAGTTTAAAACAACATAAAACTAATGTGTCATCAGACTGTATTGTTTTCCAATGTTACATGACATGGCTCACTGCACTGTTCTACAAAATGATCTTCAAGGACTAACTGGCCTGTAATTCACTTAGAAAACAAGCATGGGTTTTGATTCATTTTACGCCAATGCCAGTTCTTGCCACGCTCACTTGGGAAGGACCCTGAAGCCATGCCCAAGGCACAGTGGAGAAGTGCACCCCGACCGCCACAGCGCAGGGGTGGGAAATGGAGGCCAGCACGCTAGGAATAACCTTTTTTCCCGCTGAGGAGTTCTTACAACAAGATTTAGGTATAATGTGCTCAATTAACTAGCAAATGCAATTTACATGATGCCTCTACTCTCAAAAAAGAACACGTACCATGTGTTGAAAAGAAAAGGGCTCTACGGACACATGGCACTGCAGCTAGGTGGTATCTGAGTGACCTTGTAGTTTACCATGACAGTGGACGATGAGGGGTGGAAATGATAAGCCGTGTAAATCAAGGAATCCTGAACTGACAGGAGCCAGTATACAGGAAGGAATATTTCTTAACTGTTAATACTCATGTGTTTATTTTAAAGTGTTACAAAAATACAACAAGTAAATGAAGCCCATAATTTTTACAAGTATTACTCTTACAATAAGGCTAGCATAGATGTTTAGTTTTAAAAGTGAGGTAATGTAAAAGAAAATATGACATCAAGTAAGCAGACAGAGCAAAAACAACGAGGAGATGTGAATGGCTTCCACTTGGGAAGTCGAGGGCTGGGCTTTGGGAAAAGGGCTGATACTCTGGTGTAAAGGTAGACAAAAAGCTCAGATGTTTAGGTTTGCTTAGAAAGTGCGTAGCTTCATAAATGTCTTTAATGATGAAATTCCTACAGGAAAACTGTTATTATAAATCGAAAGTCCTGTAGCACCCGACTCCTTTCCCCTGCTGAACGATGGGGTGAAGTGACTTTTGACAGCTGAACAGAGTGGCACTCCTGGTGGGGCAGCTGAGTCACAGGCTGTGGGTACAGGCAGACCTGGGCTGAGTCCCTGGGCCGAGTCCCTGGGCCAAGTTACCTAAATTACCTGCTGGGAGAGACAGGAAGGCCGCCTTACTGGGCCGCACTGACCGACAGGATCGCGTACAGAGAGCCCTCAGCCCAGAACCAACTCTGCAGGGCAGCTGCCAGCCAGGAGGCAGAAGGCAGGGGCTCCCCTGAGACACCCGGGGCTAGTTACAAAATAAAATTCTGTGCCACTTCCTAAAATAGTTTTTTTAACTATACATTTCTCAAAGCTATTTTTTAATTCCATTTTACATGAAATCATCAGTGCTCACAACTGTCTCTGTACCTTTGTGTATACCTGTATGAACACCATGGCAGTACAAACCTAGCACACACAGTATGAGATTACAGAAAAGGCCAGGTTTCCAGCCATGGTTTTCCTGCTCTGGGCGAGGCCTGTCAGTACTCATCATCCTCTCCTGGCATCCGGCTTCCTCACTGATACGGTGCCTGACATACAACACATGCGTCAGAAATGCTGTTGGACGAACGGTGGTTCGATCAGGAAAGTCAAGGTGTTGGACTAGCTCCCTTCTGGTGTTAACAGCCTGTGAGGGACAAATACTCACTGAAGGGACTGTGGCGGAGGCTGCACCTCCTCACCCCCCGTCCTTGCACTGGAGGAATTCCCATGACTGCAAATCCTCTAAAACTCTGAGGGTTATAGGGCTAGAATGGCGTCGAGGGGAGAAAAAGGCGTTTGTTTTGGATGTCTTTGTTTGTCGGGTTTGGTTTTTGCCCTACATCAGTAAGGCAAACGTACGTGACGTCCCAGATTACACTAGGCTCCACAGAAATGCTCAGCAAGGGAAAAGGAAATGGCAAATACATGCACGTTGCATTCTTTTCAAATGGTCAGTCTGGTGGGGGAGGGGGATTTCCTTCTGATTTTGGAATAAAATTCATTTCCTGATTTAGGCCTTTTATGTCAGCTTTTCAACTCAAAGCAAATGCCTGTGAACATGTTCAAAGACAAAGAAATAAGTTTAATGTGGAACAGTCCCCAGGCCCTTAATCAGGGTGGCATCTAGCACATACAGGCACAACCAAATTAAGACTGTAAGTCCTAACCTAATAAACTTGGTTATGAAATTCATTGTGAACTAGCAACACTTACATGAAACTATAAAATATGTTATCATCTGTTATGTAAGACACCTTTTTAGCCCTTCATGTTTTTCTGCGACTAAAAAAGAAATCTTTCAAAATTTCTTTACAAGAGAGTGTACCATCTCAAGTAACAGTTCCTTTTTTAAAACCAGGAAATTCTGGCAGTCTAGATACTGGAAGCCCATACAAGGCCTCACAGAATAGACTGAATTCAGAATTTCAGAGTGGACAGCCAGCCGAGCAGAAAGCACCTGTACGCGTACCAGAGCGAAGGTAAGTGCCTCGGTGAAGCCGGCGGCCGCTATGTCGTATCTTAGAAGTTCCGTGAGCTTATTGAGGGGAAACTGGAAAAGAGAAAGTGTACTTTAACTCACATCTATAAAATTTTGCATTTTTAAAAAAGAGATCTGTACAGAACATGTCCTGAAAAGGAAAGCACCCTTCCACCCTTACTAATACGCTGCCAGCACCATCCCTTCCCCGTCCCCTCAGCACCCTGACACCCTACACTGTTCCCCCTACCACGCCTGCTTCTGTCTCCAGGCCCGGCTGAGAAAATGAGTCGCCCAGTTGGTCACCAAGGGCGCCACACTCAAAACCTGTCTTTCTCCAAAGAACTAGTCAAAACAGGTTTTCTACTTACTCTGCTCAGCTGGGCATCTGTTTTGTGTCCTCCCCACAGCAAGTGCCTCTCAGTGCCTACATTCTGTTCCTCTCGAAGCCTTCCTGGCATTCGGCAATCACTCTCTAACAGTAAGGAGTGTTTATTTCAGGGTGCAACCTTACTTGATTAGCTATGGTGTACGTTTTGGGGAGAGCCATCTGAATGTTGTTATAGCCATAGGCAATAGCTGTGTCTTCTATAATATCACATGCATGGATAACATCCGCTCTGGTCGGAGGGATTTCAACCTCAATTTGATTCCCATCACCAATGACTTCTGACTTTAAGCACATCCTGGTCAGAAGCTTAGCAAGATTTTCCGGGCTTTCTCTGAAATAGGAATGTATAAACGTCACTGGACTATTTAAAACATGTTTCTATGTTGTTTGAAAACATGCTACCAACTGAAATGGCTACTTTTCTTTCTAAATCCCATTAGACACCAGACAGCCTAACAGATGTCCTCTTATCACTTCGCTTACTCTGAAGGGGTAATTCCCAGCCTTCTTTTGGGAAAAATTAAATAACCTGTGTGCACTTCATTCTTGCATTCTCTCCAACCATTGAATAAATAAATGAAGTTTCCAGAGCATACCTGATTCCAACTTTTTTGTTAATTAGGTCGGCTCTCACCATCTCCTTTCGGTAAGCCAGTTCCTTCGGAGAGAAAGATTTTGAGAAGCTTAAATCATCTCAGGTGGATACAGTGTTAGCCTCTTCCTATTCCAAGTCATTGTTACAGTTTCATTTCTCTCCCCAGAAAGTGTCACACATCGAAAGTACTTGGTTTGGTGTTTCAAAACATTATTACAGGGGAATAAATCTGCTACATATTTCACTTTCACTAACACTTGGCAATTCTTCATAGTAAAAAGAAAAAGAAAGTTTTTCAAATCAGACATTATTTTAAAACAGATCAAAAAGCCATCTCTGGCTAATCCCAACCACCGCTCTGGGAAAACTGTATCGATGGCGCCAAACCCGCCCAGTCTCTGTGGCCTTGGAGACTACCTCGCCCCTCTTCCAGTCTAGCAAAACTACTGGTCTTGGCCAACAGGCAGCTTGCTTCAAAGCATCCGGGCCCTGGACATGCTCTCTTGCTGCTGGGAATCCTGCAACATCATCACGGAATAAAGACCAGGCTATCCTGCTGGATGAAGAGACACTTGACCTGCTGACCCCACTGCCAGAAGAGGACATGCCAGCGAGCCCAGCAGAGTCTAGCCATGCTGGGCCAGACCACAGGAACTACCCAGGTGACCAACAGAATCGAGAGATAAACAAATCTATGAACACTATAGCTAGTATCATCCTTATCATCATCATCATCATCATCAAATCACTTCTTAAGTACTTACTGGAAAGGTATATGATTTTCCATTAGGAAAAACTACCTCAGCTGCTTCAACCCTGAAAAATAAAAATAAAATAAAATACTTAAGAAAAAAAGGGTCTATAAATTATAGAAATGTGCCTGGTTAATCAATCTTTCACATGGTCTACAACTGTAGCCTCCACTTTTTCAAACTATTCACATTCCAAAACTGCAGTCTAGATTAAGCCTCCCAAATACAACCTCACTGTAGGATTCTGTCTCCTATGGCTCTCATGTCTCTTCAGCAGCACCCACTTGGCAGGCCTGCCCGGATCGTCCCAGCTAGGAGTAGCTCACCCTTACAAACAGCCAGAACATTACTGAAACTTTTTGAAGTGCTTATCACTTTTTATTTTACACATTATTTATGCCTATGTCTTAGAGCCAAAGAGATTTTATGTTCTAGTTACAGAAACATATTTTTCATCTTTATGTTTAGCACAAGGCCTTTGTGCTTTGCCTTCAGAACAACAGGCCATCGGTAGAGGTGCCAAACGAACTTACATAAATTGATTCTCACAATATCCACTGAACATGGTGACAATAACATCAAGAACTATTTTTGCCTGCAAAGAAAAAAACAAATATGATAATCTATAAATATATGCATTCTCCCTTCACTTAGATGGAAATGAATTAATATTTAATATAACTTAGTTCCCAAATGTCTAAAAATGGACCTCTATATGCACATTGTAAAAAGGGGAGTGGAATAAGCACTTAGGAGCTAAATTAGGCCTGTCCTTACCTGAAAGTTCAGCATTTACGTGGTTTTCTGAAAGTTACAATCCATGACAGAGACAAATCATTTACTTCCCCACCCTCTCCCTCGGATTCACGATGTTCTGAGGGAGACAGACGGCTAACTGATGGGGGGAATCTTACCAATACCATGAGCTCTGCAGCCAGACGCCTGGCTTCAGCCTCAACCACTCACCAGCACTAACAGTCTGGCTCGGGGCAGGTTACTTATTGTCTTTGTACCTTAGTTTCTTCATCTGTTAAGTGGAATTAATAAAATTCCCTACCTCATTTGGTTATTATAAGGATTAAAAAATATATATACAAAATACGTATTATATATAAATATATACATATATATCTCAATCACAAAGAACAACACCTAATATACTGAAGGCCACAGATCTGTTGAAAAAAATTTTAATTAAAAAATATGAAAAATACAGTAACCTTATTAGAATATATGCTTTGCTTTTATATATATTTCACTCTTACATATAAGCTTTAAGAAAGATATTCAATATCTGCCAATATATGAATTTAAAAATGTCTTTTAATATGAATATTACTGACAATATTTCTCAAGGCAAATATGGTACATGAAAGTTATAAATGAAATACCTTACAACTCTCTGATTCTGTAAATTTACGTGAACACCACTTATCTGCCTTCTACACTCCCGCGGCCTCCTGCCATCCAAGTTTACCTTAAGGTGCTCTGCTGCCACCTCACTCTATTCCTTGGTCAACATGCATAAAGAAATCATATGCCTTAGAAAAAGCTTTCACAGCAACCCAATCCCACTCACATGGCTGACAGTGAGTGCACAGCTAGTATTCTACAGTCTAGATAATCACTGTGCACATAAATCCTTTGTCAATTTGCAAAATAAAATTTCTTTATAGCCAGTTTGTTTTTAAAGAATTTTTACCAAATATACAAAGGTACCCAGTTACTCAGCATTTCAATTAAGCCAACTAAGATAAACAATTTATATAGCTCACATTACAACACTGTGGTTAATTCTCCCAAAACTACAAGTTCTTTGAAGTCAAGGAACATGTAACACATTATTAAATTCTTGGCACTTAAAAGACAGTAGGTGCTCGCTAAACATTTGTCAACTGAATGAAAGCACCATAAAAAAAGTGTAGACTATTTATGCTTTCTAATTTTCTAAAATATGTTCCCACCTTCAAAATAAACATATTTTAAAATTTAGCCATACAGTCTTGGCCCAGAAGTAAAATCTATCCTAACAGTACAAAAACAGAAAAAAAGTTTTATTTACCTTAGTAAAGTCAGTTCCTGTGCATTCAATAAATACATTTTTAGTATTCACTGTTATTTTGGAGTGATTTCCTATAATGAACGCAAAATCAGTTTTAGAAATGTAAGTGCACAAAAAAGCTCTACAAAACAGAACCTACATTTTAATTTACAACACAACATAAGCTAAGATCTCAAAGTAAGGAGGCGCACAACTTGCAAGCCCCCTTGCAGAAGAGGCCTTACTGATGCACTCAGTGTGTCGGGTGCCATTATACCCAGCACGTCACAGAGGCTGCCTGACCTCGTCTTCACAACAACCCTACGACAGGGCTGCAGAGACAACCAACATTCTGAGATGAAGCTCGTCTACCATGATCACAAGGTGTTACTAAGCAGCAAGGCTGAGATTTGAGTCTGGATCTGACTAACTCCAAAGCCCAGATTCTTAACCACTTACAAGTCCAAGATCTCGAGAAGGCAAAAACTCTCCTATCTATTGTGAATCAACTAAACCCTGGTCTCATCTCCAGAAAAACAAACATCTATGGCTTCGACACCATTAAATTTTGTAATTAAGAGTCAAATTGCCTCATCAAAAATACCTTCAGAAAAGAGAGAAGAGGGTAAAATTCAATTTAAAAGTTTTAGTTTAACTATAAAACAGACAAAGCAGAATTTGACTTTGGGTTTAACCAAGTGAATTACCTTCTAAAACCAAAACATTAATACTCTTTGGAGGAATATAACAGAATCCAGAGGCTGGCATCAGAAAATATTTATAAACTTGTAAATATTTACACATATATAAATTGTATAAAAATCCCAAGTAAAATGTTGTTGAATAAATAAATGGAAAGAACTATTACCAAAAAGAAAAAAAAAAAAAATTTACAAAAGACCTGAGATTCTCAGATTAAGAGTTAATTTGATTTGATTCAGCCAGTTCCATTGAGAATTCTACAGAAATGCTAACAGCAAGGAGAGAGCAAAAATCTAAGACACTTAAGAAACAGCTCACCATTGATGATCGGGGGCATTGACAGGACGACACCATTGCTATCACAGATAACTGGGTACAGGGGTTTATTTTCAATGATATGTAAGTAATGTTTCAGGTGGTTGTCAGTCTGAAAAAAAATTAAGGCGAACAAAATTAGTTTTTTATTTCTATCGATGCCCCAAATTACAGAGTTCTAAATTTTCTAATACAAATTAGTATCTCAGCACCTTACACATAAGCCTCATCTCCCACCGGGAAGAGATGAGAACACAACAGAGCCACTTTGAACAGCAAAAACAAATTTGCCCTGGAAAGCCTGAGTCAGCTCAAATAAAACAAACACCGCCACAAAAAGATTTAGAGAAATTAAAAGAAATCAGGCCAAGGATAACAGCTGCTTTTTTCAAGTGGTACCCACAGCTTCTCTCGTGATGCACACCTTAAAGTGACTACTGAATTCACTGTCACTGCTGGGCACTAAAATGAAAAACAATGAGGCAGACACTTTGTAGTAGCGTTTCCTACAAAAAAATAAAAACAACCTAGCTAAATCTTATTGTTCCTCATACTTACATGAGTTCTAATCATAGCCAACTAGGAATACTACAACGTGGTATGGTCTCCTTCAGTAGTTTTCAATCCTAGCTGTACATTAAATTCATCCAAGAGGATATAAATGTAATAATAAAAAAAAACTATACCCAGTACCTGCCCTAGATCAAGTAATCAGTGTCTGTGTGGCAGCCCAGACACTGCTATTTTTTTTAAAAGCACTCATTACGTTTCTCTAATTCTAAGACTTGACTTTGAAGGAATTTCAAGTTTTATTCAAAGGTACTGCAGAACGTAAAGGAACATTTACCTTGTACATGTTCATCAGCTCACAGGCTGTATACTCCTTTGTCTTATTTAGAGGTTTGAATTTGATATCTGAAGGTCGCTTCGCAGTATACGTAAATGGGCCCGACAAAGTGTCCAAGTCATGGGTGCCAATAGCAACCAACGCTCTTTTCCTAAAGGTTGAAAGAGAGGGAGAGAGGAACGAGAAGGAAAGAGACAGAGAAAGGGAGGGGGAGTGGGGAGAGGGAGGGAGATGATACAGGAATTGGGGATCATGGTAGGAGGGAATGGAATAGATGGAGAGAGGTTGGGAGGAACTGTATGCACAACTAATGGACATAATCTAAAAGGGGGGGACAACTGGAGGGAGGGGGGCCACCGGGTGGAGGGGAGCAGAGGGAAGGGAAATTGGCACAAATGTAATATTTTAATCAATAAAACACATTAAATCTGAAAAAAAAAAAGAAAGAAATGTCTAAACCTAAAAAAAAGAGAAAGAGATCTGAATATTACAAAGCAGAAATTCTAAAGATAACAGACCATATGTTCTTAAAAATTATTTTTCGACACTTCCCTAAAATTGCCTGTTGCTCTATGGCAACTTCAGAGGAGTAAAGGGAACAAATTCTCACAACCATTAAAAGGAATGAGCAATTATAAAGCTATGAACAACAACACACTATTTCAGTAGCTGAAGTAAATTCCTCATCAATAAGCTTTCCCAAGGCCGATGCCACAGGACACTTTCCAAGTCAACGTTCCTCCCCATGTTTCTTTAACCTTATTCCAATCAGTGTCCTCAAGTAAACATAAATGTTTTACTAAATTAGAGTAAACTACCAAATTGCTGTATTTTTTTGACTTATCTATATTTTCCTAAATTTTCTGTCACATAGCTATATTACATTAACAATGGAGAAAATTTAATTTTAAGAATTGTTAATTTAAAGTTTGATGTGTAAGGAAAGTTCAAAAGTTATTAATTTTATTTATTCTACAGTTTATCTGCAAAGGATTTAAGGTAATTTTAGGAACGTACAATAAGTTACAAATTAGGAGAGAAAGCAACAGAAGTGGGGATATCAAACAGAGCCAGGAAGGATGTTACTACTAAATGAGAATGTAAAGGCCCAGTCTTACAAAGGAGGGCCACAAATATGGCTCTAAGCTTCCTAAGAGACAACTCAGAAAGAGAAAGTACATCAGAATTTATGGTGTTCTCAAGATTTCCTAAAATTGACTTTATATGTATGTCCATATATTTGTATATTTATGCATAAACACATTCACAGACCAAAGAGATAAAATGCATTCATTATCAAGAATTTCATTAAAGTCCATATTACATTAACTATAAAATAGTTTTTAAAAATTGTAAGGAACCAACTTTGGTCAACCTCTAAGACTGGTGACTAAAACTTTAATAAATATGGTTGAATAGAACAGAATTGTTGACAAGCAAAAAAGGAAGTGTTACTTTACTCAATGAGTTATATTTTTATAAAAGATAACTCCAAAACGATCATACGCTGAAATATATATGGTTCAGTAAGTCATATAAAGACTGTCAAACCCATGTGTTAAAAAAAAGTCTGTGCTTTTCTCAGACACTAATATTGATCTCCTAATCCTAAAACAGTACCTCAAAATATCGCTAACTTTTAACTTCAAGCCAATCACAAAAAAATAAAATTTCAGATGAATCAAAGAGCTACTCATTTTGAAAAACAAGACAAACATAAACACAAAAGAAACCATAAAAATTATTCAAAGACAATAGAGCAGAACAAAGTTCAAAACCGTAGAATCAGACACCCGCCCACCACACTTCTGTCCCCAGTTAAACACTGAATATGCATGCATGGGACGTTTTGGTCAACACAGTTGTAATATCTGCAGGTATTACTAGAAGTGCCTTCCTAAGGACCAGGGTTGACTAATGCTTCAACAAATCTGTTTCACGTCTCAGATCTGTAAACCGTGTCACGACCAATGTACAGCAGAAGCATTATTTTTCTAATTAACTTTTTAAATCCTCACCCATTAATTGACTTTAGAGAGAAAAGAAGGTGGGGAGAGTGGGGGAGAAACATCAACTGGTTGCCTCCCGTACGTGCCCCGACCAGGGACCAAACCCACGACTTAGGCACGTGCCCTGGCCAGGAATCAAACCTGCAGCCTTCTGAAGTACGAGACGATGTTCCAACCAACCGAGCCACGGGCCAGGGCTGTATAAGCATTATTTTTAAATTAAAATAAATGTACTTTTAGAGTCTTAATTTCTAATTTCTTATGAACTAAATGGCACTCTGCCAACATTAATTCAGGGTAACAAATGACAAGCATTTGCATGTTTCTATCATTAGTAACCAAAACACACCTTAGTTTCCAGAGCAGTGCATGAGCCCACGGACACCCCTTTTTAAGTTAGACACAAAATGTAAAATTCATACCGTAAGACTGACAAATGTGATGATATCCAAATTGAAAACCTAATATATCCAAAGATACCCCCCAACACAAAGTCAAAAGACACACTGATAGAAAAGGTTTACAATCCATGTACAGAAAAAGGATTACTATCCCAAATTTTACACACACACACACACACTATATAATCCCAAGATTTTACCTATCGTACTGGCAAAAATGTTCAAGTTTTGCTGTGAAATAGGAGCAGGGGAGAGCTGGAAGGGCTAGCAATAATTCAGCTGCAACAACTGCAGAGGTCTGATCTAGCCAAGTGTTTCAAGCCCGAGTCTAGTTAATATTCAAGAGTCCCTGCCTGCAAGAACAAAGCCATCTTCAGACAAGTAAGACGAAATCAAGAGCACCTTCCATGACAATATTCTATGTGTAGCAGTGGGCATGAGGAGGAACGGGGGGGCCCTGGCGGGGAAGCTTAGCTGGTTGGAGCATCGTCCTGATACGCCAAGGCTGTGGGTTTGATCTCCCGTGAGGGCACACACGAGAATAAACCAACGAATGCATAAATACGTGGAACGGCCGATTGATGTCTGTCTGTCCATCTGCCTGTCTGTCAAATCAATACAAAAACAAAAGAAGAGGAAACAGGGAAATGCGACTCATACTTCAAACACCCATCCGTGCTAAGGTGACCCAGGTTTCCAAATCACCACACAGATCTTAAAGCTACTGGAACAAAAAAGTGTTCAAGTATTATGGGCAAAATATACACCTAGTGAACAGATGAGGAAATATCAGCAGAAAAAGGAAAACTTTTAAGAAGAAACCGAATGGATTCTAGAAATGAAAATTAAAATAACTGAAGGAAAAAATTCACTGAACACTTCCATTCAAGACGGAGTAACAGAGGCTGGATTTACTGTCTTTCCGGAAACAAAGGGCAAGACACACGAACTGATGGCTTTCCTGCCTGGCACTGGGCACAGGCAATGAGGGGCGGCAGTTCCTGAGAGACAGGAAACCAATAAGGGGGGGCCCCACAACTGTCCCAGCTTACTGCCTGGAGGGGCTTCCGAGCTGTAGGGCAGGAAAGGGGGATCCGGGTGGAGACACAGCTGAGAGCCTAGGGAGACCAAGAGGGCAGGATCTCAGCGGACAGGGTACTGCAGAGGGGACAGCTCCCAGGAGAGAGATCTCAGGTCACCGAGTGCGGATCAGCACAGGCCTGTGCGGAAAGCACCTGAGGCCACGGGAAGAGCCACCCAAGGGAACTAGAGGGGACCGTGCTCACACAGCGGAAAACCTCACTGTTCCTGCGGCAGCGGATAAAGGAGGCTGCAGTCCTGCCGCCACAGCAGCAACTACGTAGCCCCACACAGATCAATGAAAAACAGAAAAACAGAGGGAAGAAGGGCAGAGAAAAGTCCATGAAACCAAGCCTTAGCCACACTGATCAAGGGAAAAAAGACACAATAAAAAGGTGACATCACTACAGATACCACAGATTTTAAAAGGGTAAGGGTACATTACAAACAACTTTATGCCAATGAATTCAATAACTTAAACTAAATGATGAATATATTCCTTAAAAAAGGCAACTTTCCAAAGTTCATCTTAAGGTTAATTAGGATTTACTGACAGATAAGGACTCTGGCACACAAGAGTATTAGGATGTGAGTTATTCCTCTCCTATCAAAAAGCTCACGATTTCCAAATATACCAAATAAAAGTTCAGGGCTGAACTGAGGAAATGCCTTCTGATTTAGATAAAAATAGTCTTCAAATAAAGTAAATCCAGAACAGATACTCTGGCTCAAACATTTACCCCCCACACCTGTGCTTGCCAGAAATCTTACATCTTGTTCTTTATTCTGAAATTGTATTTAAATTTTTATTGTTTTGCTTAATAATAACATTTTACCAAGCTAACAAATAGACTCTTTTTATGAAAGAACTAGGAATAAATATTTCTTCTACCATGTGGGCAAAGATGTTTCAGGAAAGAGACCCTGTGAGCTTAACAACAGGCATTATTTTTACTTTTGGACATTTTCCACCCCAGAAGGAAACATCCAGGGTCTCCTCTCAACCCTCTCCCTAGCCCATCACTTATACACAAGCCTCTTCTAGTCTCCATGGTTTACCAAATTGCAATTACTAAAAAATAAAAAGTCTACTATTTTTATTCAAGATATATATAACCATTTAATCATACCTTTCGATCAGATTGAGGTAACTTGTGCTAGTATATTTCAGAACCAACACACAAAAAATTTGTATATTAGCTAAAGCCTGATGTTTGTTATCGTCAGTAAGCATATAATTTTCATTAGAGCTTTGAAATACTGAAATTATTTCAAGGACTCTCATTGCTTTGTTCCTTGACCTTCAGGAGGTCAGGAATTACTTAGGTTAGAAGACCACTATAGAGTTGTATGGGAAATAATGTACAGTAATGTGAAAGATATGATAAGAAAATTTGGTCAATTAAAAGCCTCAAGTTCTATCTGTCAATTTATAATTATACTCACTCAGAAAGTGAATGCAAGTCAAAAATTTTCCATTTTTAAAGTGACAGATCATAGTCCACATTACCATGGTTTAATGTTTAGTAGTAATAATCCACTACTAATAATTTGAGCCAAAAAACAAACACAAAAACCATAAAAATCTCTAGGACTAGGTATTTCTTCTCTATACAGTATAACCAAAATATATCTTATTGCTCCATGCATATACTATTTATAAGCAGTAATAATCAGCTGTCTGGTAAAGTAAATTTAAGCTCCAGTTCCTCTCACATTTTATTGCTTCAGAAATGCCTTGAAAAGGCGTGTGTGAAAGAAAGAAAGGAGGGAAATCGGAAAGGGGAGGAGAAGGGGAGGGAGGAGCAGCGGCGGGAGGAAGGGAGGGAAGGAGAAAAGAAGATGCAGCCACGAACCTGCAAATGTTCTGATGTAACTTCTCCTGAAGGTCAATGAAGCTGTCGTAGCGGTCTTTAGTAAACTTCATGTTTCGGAGAACCGCCGCGACCGCGTAAGGGCGTATTTTCGCAGTCTGAAATCCAAACCATTGGGGACGGTAAGTATTAAGGCTTTTCTTTGTAAGAGCGTCTAGCAACAGAAAGTTAGCTGCACTCCTGACACGGTCACACCTTTTCATTCAAGCAAGTACATGTTCATCCGACCGGCAATAAAATAATAATGGTGACAAAAGACAAAGTCACTGTCCTCATGGGATTTCCATTCAGGAGGAATTCGAAAAATTTACTAAATAATTAAGAAAAAATTGAACTTTAGTTTGCTCATAGTTGATATTTTTACCAAAATAACCTCCCCCAAAAGTTTGATTTTATTACTGTACCACAATTTAAATAATACATCTCAAATGTAACTTAAATAAACATTTGGATGTTATTTTCCAAAATTATTCATAGAAAACAGATGCTTTGTTCCCTTTCATTTCTTGATACAAACTAACAATATTTAAAAGCTAGTGGTTAAATACATAACCATTTTAGCAAATGATCAAAGCAATTATATTTGGCAGAAGATTCAGCTTTGTTCTTTTTTCCTCCCCACCTTATATATACACACAAGAGACTGTTTTCAAAGGAAAATACGATTTTATCCTTATTACCTCTTCTGTGATGATCAATTTCTGGATTTCTCCATTAGGCATAACCCGTTTATACACTGGGGCTTTTATCCTAAAATAATATTAAAACAAACTTATTATTAAGCAAAACATCTGATAAATCAATTATTTTCTCTGCTGTGTAAACAAAATGAACAGAACTAGGACAATTGGCTGAAGTCACAGCAAATCAAATTTGAACTGAATATTTAAAAAAGAAATACAAACTAACAAGCTTCCTAACATTTCAAGTTCTGGCTGGTGTGGCTCAGTGGATTGAGCGCTGGGCTGCGAACCAGTCACTGGTTCGATTCCCGGTCAGGGCACATGCCTGGGTCGCGGGCCAGTTCCCCAGGTGGGGGCACCCAAGAGGCAACAACACACATTGATGTTTCTCTTCCTCTCTCCTTCCCTTCCCCTCTCTCTAAAAATAAATAAATAAAATATTTTTAAAAAATCAAGTTCTCCATAAAACTATTAACCACTTAAGTGTTAAAATATGCTCCCAAAATGAACGACTATGACTCGATACTCTAAGTTTCAAATGCTTATGATCTACGTGACTCTCACCTGCCAATCATCCCTCTTAGCAGACCTGTGCACCTGTCCCACAAGGTTTTTTTCTAGAAACTTAAAACACAGTTGCTGATAACAACAGACAAAAAAACATCCAATTTGGCAAAGTATGTAATGAGCATATTCCCTTACCTTTCTTTAAAGACTTGAAGTCCTCGAACCAATCCCTCCATACACAGGAGATCATATCTATTGGCGGGGACGTCAATTTTGTAAAGAACAACATCAGATGCACCCCCTGCCTTTTCAGTACCTTGTTCTTTACTTATAATTTCCTTCTCAGAAGTCTAAAACAAGCACAAAAATAAAATAAAACCAAATAAATCTATGAATTATTTTGAAAAAGTAGCTGTCAGCACTATAAAGCAGTAACTACCTTACACATATTTTTTTCTGCAACAGACATAAAAAATGACTCACTGAGTTCACACATCTAGCATCCTCATTCATTCAAAAACACCACAAATGAGCCCAGTAGCTCAGCAGGTTAAAGTACTGTCTGGATATACCAAGATCGCAGGTTCAATCCCCAGTCAGGGCACATACAAGAATCAACCACTTATTTATAATGCAACAAATCAATATTTGCCTCTCTCCAAAATCAATAAATTTAAAAAAACATTAAATAACACTAAATTATCTTTTTAGTTATAAGTACGTCTTTAATACATAATATTAGTTAATATAGTTTGTAAATATGCTATTTTTAAAATATTTGTTATCAATCAAAAACTAGGAAAATATTTCATAATCATTTCTAGCAACAAGTCTTCAAAAACAGATCATTTTATAAGATCCGTGTGTACAGTGATAAATTGGGAATGAACTCACATCGGTTAAATCGGCACACAGCAAGGTGTGGTGCGGGACAGAGAACGAAGGAGTGGGAGCCCGAGGCCGGGGACACAGCAACGGTGGCTGCCGCAGCACTTCCACCGCTTCCCAGGCCCCCTTCCAGATGCTTAACTGCAAGAAGGCGCCTCGCTGCCAAGGAGCTCACTCGGACCCTGGGGCGGCCCACCCGTCTCCACAGCATGAGTCAGGTGCTACACCCATATTGGGGCACAAACCGCTCTTGAGATTTTAAGCAAAGCAACAGTCTCCGAACCGGAACTTAACCCCTTGATGCAGAGGACCACAGGAATCACCATGACCCACAAGTGTTCTGACTATAGGTAACAAAGATAAACTACAGTACACCTCTGAAAGATGGGCTTACAAACAGAATATCAGAAAAATAAATATCCAGTACATACGATTTCATCAAGTTCCAGACCAAATTCAAAACAGAGCTCATCAAATTCTTCGTCAGCTAGGGGAGGAGAAAAAAAGAATAGTGCTTTAATCTGATCAGCATAAATGAGGAGTATATGAACTGTGTTTTCTGATTACTTGCCTTATACCAAGCATGCCAAGTATCAGCCATCAGATACCACCATTTAAACCACCCCCTCCCAAAAAAAGTTAAAAAACTTAAAAATAAGAAAAAATGCAAAAAACTATTAACGCTGATTCATCTAACATCAATTACAGAATTAGGTTACCTGAACTGGGGAGTTTCCATTTACTTAGAAGAAAAGTAACCTATTAAATAGGGATCAAATGTCCAGAAGGCTCCAAATCACAGACCCAACACAATGGAATAACGTCATATAAATCCCATCATTCAAAATTCTCTGAGGCAGCCTGACAGGGTATTGGAGGCAGGCCAATCTGAGTTTGAATTCTGACTACCCCACTTAGTAGTTCTGAGAGCTTGGGACCTTATATAAACTTTCTAATTCTTATGCCTCATCTATGAAGTGGATCAAAATGCCTCATCCATAAAGTAGCATTTTACAACCATTTACTTATAGCATACAACTACTGGAAAAATTTAAATAAGTTCATGCATATAATGGCCCTGTCACAGTACCCTGAAATGCGGTAGGTCTGCAATAATTAATAGTTCTCTTCCTTTTTTTAGGTTATATTCTACTTCACTACTGTAGAAAGCGTTTTCAGGGTTTCCTCATTACCAAAAGTTGAGCACAAAGCATCATTACCAGTGTGCGTGCGAGGAAGGACAAAAAAAGATCAGAATTATCTTCTGGAGGGCGGGCCCCTTGTAAGCAGGCTTCCTCAACTAGATGAGTGTTCTAGGAACCATCTGTTATCAGTGTGCCAGCTGGCGTTGTTGTGAGAGGCTGCGTTCAGCTTCACGGCATTTTTCTGGGAAGACTCTTTGAACGAGTTTGCCCATCTCGTGATGGGGGATTTGCAAGCACACCTGCCCACCCTGCATTGAGTGCTCAGTTTTTAACCAAAAACGTGACCCCTGTGTGCCCGCCCTCCCTATCTACCTGATCTTGCCCCAGGCAATATTTTTTTGTTTGTTTGTTTCCCCAGATGCAAAAAAGGTCTCAAAGGGAAACTTTTCACAATCTGCCAGGATGTGGAAGAGGTGAAACAAAATCAGCACTAGCACTGAAAGGCATCAAAATCAATGAGTTCAAAACTGGTTTTGAGACTCCCAGCCAAGATGGAGGCATAGGCAGACATGCTTCACAATCCTCCACAAAAGTAAGAGGGAATACAGCTACCTCAAAACTAAAAACAACCAGAACTGCCAGAAAATCAAACTGCATGGAAGTTCAACAAACAAAGATATGAAAAGTCAGGGCAGAGAGGAAGCTGTGTGGCAGCAACTGAAATTTTAGAGATCCAGTCGCTGACAGGTATTTCTAGAAAATCAAGCTTACCTCACCTCTAAATATGAAAACGGGGATGGGGGTCGGCTAGAGAATATATTAAAACATCACATGAAAATAAATATACTATAAATAACATCACCATTGTTTAAAATCTGGATTACTTCTTACTTCCCCAGAGACAGATACCTGGGGGGAACTGACCAATGTCTTGAACAAATAATTGCCACGTACTACCTTAAGCAACTCAGGAATACCGGATACCATGAGAGTAAATACTATTTAGAAGAATGGGTGAGAAATATAAATAACATCATAAAACAAACAGAGTAAGGAATGAGACCAGAGTTCAGAGGGCAGGAGTATTACCTCTATTTTCAGGGTTCTAAGGCAGAACGCTAGAGAGAATACTGCTTCGAGAATACCCCAAAGTACATCGTTAGACCCGTTTTTAAAAGCGAACTTGACTTTCACAGTAATATTTGAATCCTGGGAAGCAGGAGCTGTTGAACGGACTAGGGCTCTCTTACCATATTGGGCCCTAAGACCAAAGATAACGCACAGATCAAGTTGCTACCTACGACCTTCATACCAGCGGGTCATTACGGGGCGGACAGACTAACTTCGGCTGCCACTTCCGTATGGTAACTGGTAACTGTACTTAATGCCCCTCCCCCGACCCTTAGACGGTCGCACACTTATTTAGAATTGAAGGGATGAGTGGAGCCCGAAGACTAAGCCCACCAAGTAGCCTCCTCGCCATTCAGGTCTCTGCTCAAACGTCTAAAGTTACTCTTGGCACAGGATCCTTCCTGTTTCCTTAGTCGCATTTCCCCGTATCCTAAATTATTTTATGTTCTAATCATTGTTTGCCTCGCTCGTCAGAATCTGCGTGGACCTTCTGTGGCATGTGCACCGCTGTATTCCCAAAGCGCTTAGAACAGGGTCTCGCGCTCAATGAGCGGTTCCGTAACTGTTACGACTAAAACAAAACAAAAGCAACGCCGTCACCCCTCCCGCTCCAACTTCTCCCATCCCTGATGATCGGGGTTCCCCTGTTCCTCTTCTCATTGCACTCAGGTAGCTGCACTCAGGACGCAACCCGGGGCTTTATTCTCATTGTCCCCGGGCCCTAGGCACGCAGTAGGCGCTCCACGTGAGAACGTGGAATGAATGACAGCGCGAGCCGGACACGTGCGGAGGAGGCAACGGCAGCCGCGGCGAGACCGGTTCCGAGAGCTTCCATCAGTCAAGGCCGGCCATTTCAGCCATCAGCTGCCCCTTCCCCCGACTACCCGATGCCGAAACATGTCAATCTGCATGAACATTGCCACGACGCCCTTTTGGATGTGGCGGGGGAGCGTCCCTGCGCCCGAGAAAAGGCACAGAACCCAAGCCATGGGGCGGGCACTCACTGAAGGTCCGGCCCAGGGCTTTGAAAAGCAGATCCCGCTTCACGCTGACAGTCGGCATGGCGAGTGAATCCACTACGCCTGCGCGGCGAGCCGGGCAGGACTCCGAGACCCAAGAATGTAGGACCCGGTCCCTCGCCTCAGGCTGTCTTAAGTATTGCCAGTCTTATTCCAACAGCTTCTACCTTTATTTTCCATCTGAAGGCAATAACTTATCACTATTATGCTCAGTAAATCTAGGTGCGTTGAATGAATAAACTTCAAGCTGACAAAGGAGACAGAATTGGGGAGACTAGGCCACGATTTGGTGGGCAGTACACTAGACAGACCGCAAAGGCCCTTACGCCTCTAACGCAATGCGGAGAGAGGACGTCAAACTAGGTAGGCGGAGCCAGAGGGAAGGTTCGTAGCAGGGGGCGGGGCCTCAAGGTGGAAAATCTTCGCTGGGAGGTGGGGAGACGATGAGTGGGCGGGGTCTGGGGTATCCAGAGGGAAGGATATGCAAATTCGAGTGAAGGGAGCGGGAGGACACATAACAGACCTCAACTTTTCAATCTTGCATAGTCTCCCTTTTATACTTCTGAGTATTATACATGTGCTTTGTTTCAACCTACAGCAGCCCATAGGGGAGGCCTCATAAGAGACCTTTTTTAAAAAGAGGAAACAGACTGGTATTTACTCACTGCTGTCTACGGGCCGATGCTATGCTCAGTCTCCTGCCAGCATTAGCAGATTTCCTTGTAACAACCCTGAGTGTGCTGGGCTGAATAAGCCCCTCCGTACCCCCCCCCTCCGGCCCGAAGATGTTAGATCTTAATCCCTAGAACCCGTAAATGTTGCCTGAAGTGGAAAGAGTCTTTGCAGGTTAAAAATTTCAAAATGATGGGAGTATCCTGAATTATTAGGAAGGGTCCTAAATGCATTCACGTGAGCGCCTATAAGAGAAACAGAAAACAGGCAGACAATGTAACCAGAAGGCAGAGCTCGGAGTGATGCAGCCACAAGCCAAGGAATGCCAGCAGCCACCAGAAACTGAAGAGGCAAGGGAGATTCTCCCCTAGCCCTCCGGATCAGGCCTATAATGAACTTCTGATCTCCAGAACTATACGACTAAATTTTTTTTTTTGTTTTAAGCCAACAAGTTAGTAGTAATTTGTTACAGCAGCCATGGGGGACAGATACACCAGGGTAGGTATTGCCATTATACCCATTCCACAGGTAATAAACCCGAGGCACATGCTATCAATCACCCAGTTCTCAAGGCAGAGCTGAGGCTGTTCCACAGAGGACCTTGCCCTTATTTTTCCACTGCACAGTGAATTAAGGCCATCAGGCTATTCAGATGATGGGGCAGCAGCCCCGTTGGACTTAGCCCCCCAACCCCACCCCCCAATTGCCAATCAAGCCATTTTTCACTTTATTAGTAGCTTCCCTCCTTGGCTGCAGGAAATCCCTTCCCAGTGCCCAACATACCAGATTGTCAGAGTCTCCATTAATGGCAAGCATCACCAATACTAAATAAAACTCTCTGCTCCCAAATTGGTACTCAGTACTCAATTAATGAATAAAGGACTTTTGGGATTATTGCATGCTGACCTGCTCTCCTCTGGGCACTCGTAAGTGTCCTGTGGCCTCTGAAACTCAGCGTCCTTATCTATAGTGTAGGTTTAATAATACACACCTTAGAGAATCATTGTAAGGATTAGAAACCATACTCATAAATGACTAATATAGTTCTTACGTCATAGCTCCTGGAAATTGGGCAACTGTCATTATTGTTATCTCTTGGATAAAAATGTAAACCACAGAAGCATATATACAGCATGAGGCCATTTACATAAAAATGAAAATGAAGCTAACCTAAGGAGGATATTGTTTAGGGGTACGTAAATAAACATCACAACTAAAAGGAAAAGGAATGATAAACACAAAATCTGAGACTAGTTCATTTTAAATAGGATGGAAAGGATTCAGCCCAGGGAGTTGGGCTGCCAAAAGGGTTTCAAAATAATCAGTAATGTTCTGTTTAATTAACCAGGTACACCTCCCTGGGTGTATTGCTAAGGAAGTAAAGATAAAGGTGGGAAACAAAAAGAATGTAGCACTTTTGGGGGGAGGGGAAGACAAATGCTTGATGGCCTATAGATGAGTAGAAAAGCAGTAGAAATACTTAATATTTGACTTTTTAAAGATATTTTTCATAAAGAGCTTTCCCCCCAAAGTTTTAGTCTAATTTATAATTCATTTCCTTTATAAATTCTGGGTTTTAGGTTTCGTTGTTTTTTTTTTTTAAGGTTCAAAAATGATTTCATGTCATTATTATCCAAGTATAGGTTACATTTTAAAAGCTCTTTCACCACCCAATTTTTTTTTAAATCATGTATACTGCTTAAAGGACTTGAATGTATTCTTTTTTTCTATTTCAATCTCAGATCTTTCTGAAATTTGTTTTGGTTTTGGATCAAGTGAATGAATCAGCTTCATTTTGTTTTCAGTGATCCAGTTAGCCCAATACAATTTATTAAACAAATTTCTTTTTTTTCCCACAGATTTTAAATACCTTCTTTAGCATATATTAAATCTGCATATATATTTGGATCTATTGCAGAACTATTCTATTGCCAATACCAAACCATTTTTTATTATAGCTATCTCGTACATTTTAATATTTGAAAGAGTTAGTGTACTTACAAAGATTTCTTTTTCAAAAATATCCTATTTTCTCGTATTAATTCTTCTAAATGAATGTTAGAATTTTTGATGTTTTTAAAAGCAGTTTTAAAATATTCTATTAGGAATCAAATATAATCTACGAGTTAATTTAGGAATTATCCTACCCAAGAACTACAACCTCCCTGCAAGTTCTTTGTTTTAATTTTTTTGTTTTAATTTATTGGTTTTAGAGAGAGATGGGGAAAGAGAGAGAGAGAGAAACATCAATTTGTTGTTCCACTTACTGATGCATTCATTGGTTGATTCTGGTACGTGCCCTGACTGGGGATCAAATCCACAATCTTGGTGTATTGGGAGAACTCTAACCAACTGAGCTACCTGGCCAGGGTTCCACACAAGTTTTTGAACATGTCAAGCAGTGGCCCACCTTAGAGGTTTTGAACCAGCAGTTCTTTCTGCTACAAGTCTCCTCAGAAAGACCCATCCCTGACTATACTGTACTATTTATTATGGTTATAGATATAAATGTTTCTCTTTGCTAAAATTTAAGTTCCACGGGGCAGAGGTTTCTGTATTTTGTCCACTCATGTATGCCAAGGGCCTCAAACAGTGACTGGCATAGACAGACTCTCAATAAATATTTGGAGGTTTTTGTGGGTTTTTTGGTGGGAATATTGTATTTATTTATTTTTTTAAATTTTAAGTATATTTTATTGATTATGTTGTTACAGTAATTCAAATTTTTTTCCCCTTTGCTCCCCTCTTCCCAGTACCCCCCTTCCCTCCAGCAATCCCACTCCTCTTAATTCATGTCCATGGGTCGTGCATGTAAGTTCTTTGGCTTCACCCTTTCCTATACTATTTTTAACATCCCCCTGTCTATTTTGTACCAACCAATTATGCTTCTTAATCCCTGCACCATTTCCCCATTTCTTCCCCTCCCCCCTCCCAGCTGATAACCCTCCAAATGATCCCCGCACCTATGATTCTGTTCCTATTCTGGTTTGCTTAGTTGGAGTTTGTTTTTATTTTTTGATTCAGTTATTGATAGTTGTGAGTTTGTTGTCATTTTAGTGTTCATAGTTTTGATCTTTTTCTTAAGTAAGTCCCTTTGACATTTCATATAATAATGGCTTGGTGATGATGAGCTCCTTTAGCTTCACCTTGTCTGGGAAGCACTTCATCTGCCCTTCCATCCCAAATAATAGCTTTGCTGGATAGAGTAATCTTGGTTGTAGGTTGCTTTTCATCACATTGAATACTGCTTGCCAGTCCCTTCCTGTCTGCAAAGTATCCTCTGAGAAGTCAGCTGATAGTCCTATAGGCACCCCACTGTAGGCTACTCTCTGCCTTTCTCTTGCTGCCCCCAGGACTCTGTGTTTATCTTTCACCTTTGGCATCTCAGTCATGATGTGTCCTGGTGTGGTCCCCTCTGGGTCCAGTTCATCCGGGCCCCTTCGTGCTTCCCAGACCTGTATGTCCATCTCCTCTGCAAAATTTGAGAAGTTTTCCTCATTTTTTTCAATTCTCGCTTCCTTACTCTGCACTGGTTGATTTTTTCTTTTTCCTTATGTTCCAAATCATTGCTTTGAACCCCAGATTCTTTGCCTTCACCATTGGTTTTATGTGGCGTTTCCTTCATTTCACTTAGCATAGCCTTCACTTCTTCTCTTACACGTTTGCTGTACTCAAGCATATCTGTGAAGCCTGTGAGCATCTTTATCACCAGTGTTTTGAATTCTGCGTCTGTTAGGTTGTCTATCTCCTCATCTGTGAGGTTGACTATCTCCTCGTCGCTTAGTTCTCCCACTGGAAGGTTGATCCATTCCCCCTTTTGGGCCATACTTCTCTGTCTCCTCATTCTGACAGGCTCCTGTGTTTGCCTCCATGTCCCAGGTAGAGCTGTCACTCCTGTTACATTTAAGGGGCAGAGCCTTAGGGATTCGTCAGTGCAGGGCGACCTGTTTCACCACATTGTGGCGCTGTATGTGGGGGAGGGGTCTGAGAGGGAACAATGCCACTTGCCCGGCACTCGCCCCTTTTCCAGGCACCTCTCCCACTTCCACACTGGACTGGTGCCTCTCTAGCTGTTGCCCTGGCTGCCTTTCCCAGAGTGGGTGGGTCAGCGGATGTTCCAGGACCGTGGGGGCCCTTTAAACAAGTGGACTCTGCTGAGAGACCAGCAATTTCTGCCTCCACCCCAACCCCCACTGGTTTGCACAGTCAGAAGCAATGAGGTTTGATTTTCCCCGGTGCTGGGACTGTGAGCTGCTAGGTCTGCTGAGGAGCTGGGAAAGCACCCCAGGTGTCCTTCCTGACTGTTTAAAATGTGTGACTGCTTTCTGTCAGCCTGCTAGCGCTGCCGCCGCCTCTGCTGCCACCACCACACCGCGTCCTCTCCACCCCGGCTCCACCCCTCCTACCTGTCCGGGTGAGTATTTCTTCTTTGTATCTTAGTTTGCTGGACTTCTATGCAGTTTGATTTTTCTGGAGCTTCTGGTTGTTTCTAGTTTTGAGGTAGTTGTGTTCCTTCTTAGTTGTGGAGGGAAATGCAGCGTGTCTGTCTACATCTCCATCCTGGCCAGAAGTAGGTTTTATTTTTTTATGACAGAAATATTATACTCTTTGTTTTAATGTAGATACTTCAATAGAAAGAAATGGGCAAAGAAAATAAACAACCAATTCATTAAATAATGGGGTGGCCAAAAAGTTTGTTTAGTTTTTTTCTTTATGATGGCTCTAGTAATGCCTAGTTGTCTTTAACTTCATTGGAAACAGTTCTGTTAGATTGTGTTGTGATGACAGCTGCTCTATCAGCATGCATTTTTAAAACCACAATTGGTAAATTTTTGTGCAGCCATTTTAATATTGAAGGTGGAAGAAGATATGCAATGTTTTCGGCATATTATCCCTTATTATTTCAAGAAAGATAAATATGCAACTGAAATGCAAAAAGAAAAAGAAAAAAAGACTATGCAGTGTATGGAGAAGGTGCTGTGACAGATCTAACATGTCAAAAGTGGTTTGTGAAGTTTCTTGGTACTATTGACATTGTGGGCAAATAATTCTTTGCTGTGAGGCTGTATTACGCATTGAAAGATGTTTAGCAGCACCCTGGCCTCTACCCACTAGAAGCCAATAGTGGAAGAGAGCCAACGTACTCAAAATATCCAAATCAGTAGTTTTTGGTGAAAATGAAAAATGTGTCTTTTATATTACAGAAAAAATAAATGAACTTTTTTGGGCCAACCCAATACAATCAGAAAACAAAAAGTGAGGAGGGGAGGAGAAACGCAAATTAAAATAATGAAAGCAGGGCTATTTTCTCCAGGATAACTGGCAGAGATTAAAGAAATAAATGATACCACCTTGTGTTGGCAGAGGTTTAGGAGGCCGACATGAATAGACACGCCTTTCATGAATATAAATAGCAGTTTGGCAATATGAATCAAAATTTTAAATATGTATTCCCTTTGAACAAACTGATGGTCGCCAGATGGGAAGGGGGTTGAGAGGCTGTGTGAAAAAGGTGAAAGTGATTAAGAAGTACAAATTGGTAGTTACAGAATAGTCGTGGGAACGTAAAGTACAGCATAGGAAATACAGTCAATAATACTCCAATAACTATGTATGGTGCCAGGTAACTTATTGACGGGTCACTTCATAGGTTATATAAATGTCTAACCAGTATGCTGGACACCTGAAACTAATATAATATTGAATGTCAACTGTAGTTGAAAAAAGTTTTAAAGTTCTAAACTATGTATTCTCTTTGACCCTGAAATCCCACTCTTGGAATTACTCTAAAGGGAACAATCAAGCAAATATTTTTCTGCTTGTAATACAGAAAAGTTGGAAACAGCCTAGATGTCCAACAATATGGGACTTGACTAAACAAAGTCTGATACCTCCGTGTAATACAACGATATGCAAATATTAAAAGTGATACTTGAGAACTGCATTTTTTAACATGGGAAAAAGGCCAAGATATTGTGTGAAAACAAGTTACTGGACAAATATACTTCAAATGCTTGAATGTATGTATGTGAGTGTGAGCAAAAATAAAACAGCTGGTATGTTCTACACCAAAGCATTAATAGTGGCTATGAGGAAAAACCCCAGTCGTGTTCAGTTCTCCTTGCCTGATCCCGCATTGGTGGACACCCCAACCCCCTCATCCACATGCAATCAGAGCTCATGGAGGCCTGTGCAATCATCATCAGTTTTGCCTGTAAAACACATAACATGGAGGAAGTTTCTAAAGTGATTGTATCACTTTCCTGTAATGCTTGTGGGCTGCGCAGTAATTGGGAAAGAGACGTCAGGTCTGCAATCCTTTCTACATATTTCAGTTCCTACAAATGCAGTACTGGATCTGATGACATTTCCCCTTGTAGCAGGAAAGAGTTTAAAATGGTACACTGGTGTTATGTACAGGGATTTTCCTGTCCAAAAACAAACATTGTCCACTTCCAGCCTCAGTTTCCTCATCTATAAAATGGAGTCAGAACTTATCAGATGGCTAAGAAGGTAAAAATAGGTGTGAACAACTTGAAACCTGCAAAGTGCTTTTCAAATATTAGGTATTTATGTTCAAGGTAACAACCCATGTGATCAGAGACTATAAATTCTTTCTGGTGTTATCTTAGTAAAACTTGGCAGATTGTCTCCAGGGAGATGAGGAAGGGCTGTAAACTCAAGTAATAAATGACACAATTTACTGTAACTGGCCTTGTTTTAACTGCTGTGTATCCAAAACTTGTTCTGTTCTGGCTAAATCCTGACCTGCCTTTCCTCTAAGTTTCTCAGGGCACTCTAATTCCTTTGTAGATCTCCCTGAAACTTTTCTTTGATTCCTATTGATGGCTCTATCTGGAACCAAAAAGGTCTGCTAGACCCACCAAGTCAGGCTGATCAGTACCAACTTTCTAATCATCAAACCATTGGTTGTTTTTAATTGTATTTTTAAAATAATCTTGTTAGATGTTTCATATTGTTGACCATTCCCTCTTTCCTGAAATTCTTTCTTAGTTTTCCTGTCTCCACACTCCTCTATTTAGCTCTCTGGGTTTGTCTACTATCGCTGTGTGAGGGGTAACACAATGGAAGAGTCCCAGATAAAAATCCTGTATCCACTGAGACCTTGAACCAACTACCAAACAGTGGTAAACCTTGGTTCCCTACAAAATGAAGATAATAAGACCTACCTCATAGTTATGCCATAGAATCATTGTGCAAATTGTAAGAGAAGTAGTTCATGTTCAGGTTTGACACGCTGTGAAGACTTGATGGCTATTAATCCTCTCAAAGCCCCTTCTGCCCTTTCCCCTCCTTCAATGTGGGGTACCCTCCAGTGTTATCTTTTTGGTGCTCTTCTCCCCAAAAGATCTCAGCTCCCACTACCAGATACGCAGAGATGGCCCCCATTCTCATCTCCACCATGTATTTCTTCTGGGCATATTTCTTACCAGCTGCTGATTGTCTGCACGTAGATGAACAGGTTGGCATCTCACACTCAATATGTCAAAAACTGAACTTACCCATAAAATTGTTCTTCCCTGTACACACCCTTTCTGTTTCAATGTCACCACCAGCCACTGAGTTATCCAAACCAGGAATACTGATGTTGACCTAACTCCTTCTCCATCATCTCTGTCTTCTAACTGGTTACGATTGAGGAGTATTGGGGTCAGCTGCCCAGCATGCCTTTTCTCTTTCAGCGCAGGGAAAACTGTTCAGTCACCATATTAGAGCAAGGGGACCCTGTATCCCATGCCAGTGAATTGGTCCAGGGATATACACCTGAGCCAAGCTGCATTTTGGACTTGGGGCCACAGGGAACTAGAGGTCCATTTTATTTAGTAATGGAAGCTGCCAGTTGCAAGTCTGGAGTCATTGGCAGCGATATTTGCCATCACATAAAGAACATCTGCAGTAACATAAAATGATCCTGACCCCATGAGAAAAGAGAGTGTAGAGAGACCTAGATACATTTAATTCCCTGGTGGTTCTTTTTTAAGACTTTATTTATTTGTAGAGAGAAGAAGGGAGAACAGGGGGGAGAGAGGGAGAGAAACATCAATGTGCAAGAGATACATCCATCTGTTGCTTCTTGCACACCCCCAACTGGGGACCTGGCCTGCAACCCAGGCATGTGCCCTGACTGGGAATCAAACTGGTAATCTTTGGGTTCGTGGGCTGGCACTCCATCAACTGAGCTACACCAGCCAGGGCAATTCACTGGTCGTTCTTACAACTCAAGCGGTCCCTCCTCTTCCCGAAACTTTGTCCCTCAACTGAAGCTCAGATGGCCTAAGGCTCAGAGTATGTGAGTTGAGGGTTACAGCCAAGACTCAAGAAGTAGATGCTCTATAATGCAGGGTCCAAAATTACATTATAGAGTTTTAGATTTATTTTAAGAGCAATAGGAAGAAATTCAAAGATTTAAAGCAGGGAAATGACATGATCAACTTGGTATTTTGGAACGATCACATTGGGTTCATTGTGGCAAAAGGGTTAGAAGTGGTACTGTGGTGGGCAAATCTCAAGGCACCAAGACCAGTTAGAAGGTTGCCATAACCCTGGGCGGAAAATGATAGCAGCCAGGACTGGGGAAATGACATGTACGACTAGAGGAATTAATATATACCAAGTAGCTATGAACATCCAAAAAAAATACGACATGAGTGCAGGTCCATCCGCTGGATTGGACCTTCTTGGAAACCGGAAGTGGTGGCGGCTGCTTGGCCACGCCTCCAAGGACAAGGCTGCTGGAGTTGCTGATCGCAGCCTTTCAGAGGCTGCCTTGGACCCAGGTCGGTGGCCGTAGGCATCCCCAGCCTTTTTCTCCTCCTCGCTTGCTTAAGTTTCCAGGCCAAGTGCAAACAAAAGTGGGAACAGTAGGGGGGTGGGGGTGGGGGGGGAGTGAACATCATGGGAAGATAAAGGACATTTAATAAATATTGGTAATTACTATCATAATTTCTCAGAGGAATTGTTCATAGTGTTGTAACTTAAAGAGCACCTATTTTGTAAAGAAAAGATATACTAATATGAACTAAAGGAAAGCAACAATTGAACTTATGTCAATGGAGCTTTCAAAGGAGAACGTGAAAGGCAGGAATGGTGTACAGAGGTTGAGAGCTTGTATGTGCCCATGACATCAAGAACATACAGCGGAAAGGGAATACTGGACTGTAATCATGGTGGCTACAAAGCCTCCCTACCCAGGCAAGACTCCTGCAGCTTTGCCCAGAGCAAGCATGCTTGAGCCCTGTCAGATTGACAAAATAAGACAATAAGAAAACAGAGGGGCCAGAGCAAATTTCTTGAATTTAGTTCAAAAGAGCCTTGAAAATAGAACCTCTTTAAGGACGTTCCTTTGAAACTACCATAGTGATGGCCTTCTGTCTGACTGTTACCAGAACGAGCCACTCTCAATGAATTATGGTAACCATGATGTCTAGGGTGTGTGTGTGTGTGTGTGTGTGTGTGTGTGAAAGAATATTACCTTTTATGATTAATACACCTTATGAAAATCATAACACTGACCTTTGTCCTAAATTGCCTTAAATGTCATGTGAAAAAACATAATCTTTTTGCTAGTGGAAGTTAGTTGTGGTGAAATACACAGGAACTGAATTGTAACGAGGAAGTGATTTTAAATTACTCATGTCCCAGGGCTAGCTGTTGTAATCTATGAGGCAATCTGAGCTGTGACTGGCTATTCTTTACAGTGTTGAGCAGCAGTTAGGGGAACCACACTTGGTCAGCAGTCTCCGATCTTTAAGCAGGATAGTGTTGGTTTCCTATTGCCATGTCGTCCTCAGGACTGGCCACAGCAGAGGTGCTCATTGCATTTTGATCGAATTACTGTATTGAAAATTTAAGTATTACTCACATATACCCAGTGCCAAGCACGTAGTATGTGATTGGTAAATATTTGTTGATTGAATGAATAACAAATCCCAAACCAAACTATGACATTTGGTCCTCTGCAGTTTCAACATTTCTTCCTTCCTTGTGACACCATTTGAAAGACAGTGTATTATGGCACTTATTTTTTCAGGTGTCAGAAATAGACAAACCTACTTTCCTTTCTTTCTTTCTTTCTTTCTTTCTTTCTTTCTTTCTTTCTTTCTTTCTTTCTTTCTTTCTTTCTTTCTTTCTTTCTTCTTTCCATCCTTCCTTCCTTCCTTCCTTCTTCTTTCCTTCCCCTTCTTCTTCTTCTTGTAAGACAAACCTATTTTCAAAAAACACAAATTGGTTCTACTTAGTAGGTGAACAATTAGTTTGACCTTTAGTTTTACTTTCTCTGTTAGCAAAAAAAAAAAAAAAAAAGACAAATAGTACCTGCCTGGGAGAGTTGTGAGATTTCAACCAGGGCAGGCAGAGCATGTAGCACAGGACCTGTGAGGTGGTAGGCACTCAGTAATGCTGATATATCACTATAGTTTTTTTTAACTGCAACCTCATTCAATTATTCATCCAAATATTAGGCTGCCCCCCTCCAAACACGAAAGAAAGAAAGAAGAAAGAAAGAAAGAAAGAAAGAAAGAAAGAAAGAAAGAAAGAAAGAAAGAAAGAAAGAAAAGAAGGAAAGAAAGGAGAAGGGGGGAGAGAGAGAAAGGAAAGAAGAAAGAGAAGAAAAGAGCAAATAAGCAGTTTTTCTGTGCCTGTTTGATGTCCATTTAATTTTGCTAAAAATACAGTCACCCTCGGAAGGAGGACGATGCTGAGAAGGTGGGAGCCAAGTTCCCCATTCCTTTCCAACAGAGAAGTTTCACTTGTATTTCTTCTATAAATTGAAGTTCTTTGAAGATTAAAAAAAAAATTCCCCTGCTAAAATCAAAGTTTGAAGCCATGACCCCACACCACGTTGCTTCTCCTCCTCTGTTTCAGTACAGATGTAAAGAGATCTAGGTCTACTCCCTGCCAGTAACTGGCTGGGTTATCTTGGGCAAATCACTTTGCTTTTTTGCTCTTGGTCCCTATTCTACAAAATGTGTAGCTTGAAAAGGTAATGTCTAAGGTTCATGTTTTCCTGTTAGTTTTAAGTATCAGAAAATGATCAAACTGCTATAGATGAGTTGTTTTGAGTAGCTTGATGAATTAAAACTCTCTCATGTTTTAATCCTAATAATCACTTAACTCCAAGAACCTGGGACACAGTATGTACATAAATCAAAGTGTTGAAGGTGAAAAGAACAAGTGAATGAGTTCATTGTTGATTAAAATGGTGCTGGGCTGTTGCATTGCCTGAGCCCTGGTGGGTCCATGCTTTGCTTCAATGTGCTGGGATGGGAGAGGACAGTTCTTTTCTACCAGCTAAGGGCTTTGGGAAAGAGACAAAAGCATGATTCAGTCCAGTAAACTCCAAGTGATTAGGAGAAGGCATTGAGTATCTTCTTCTTTACCAATAGCTTATGAATCCAATTTATCACTTGTCCTCCCATGCAGATCCCCAACCCATCTCTATTGTCCTCTGTATGACAGTAGACCAACTCCCCATCCTCTACCCTTACCCTACAATAGCCTCCTTAGGTCTCCCTTCTTCCACTCTTCTTGCTTCCCATCTGCTCTAGATAGGTGCTCATTATTCTCAATCACTGGACCCTGTGTGTTTCTGTCAGGGCATTGGCACACATTTGACTATATACTTATGTGTTCATTTTCTGCTTCTCCCACTGGACTGTGAGCCCCATGAGAACAGAGACCTTTCTTATTCACTATTGTAGCCCATCCTCACTCCCCACCTAGTGCCAACACATTGAAGCCTTTCCACAAATAGTCAAGGAATGACTGAAAGTGAATTCACTTGTCATCAGCCACAAAGGTAATTAATACCTGATGCAAAACAGGTGTCACCATAAGAAGTGTCCAAAACTGTAGAGAATTTTTATATACAAGTTTGAGTCAAACGGACAACATGTGCTCTCAAATGTTCCCAAGAATAACAGCTTCACAGCTTAAAAAAAAATTATTTATTCATTTTAGAGAGGAGGGGGAAGGGAAAGAAAGAGAGAGGGGCAGAGCAACCCAGCCAGAGCCTTAAGCAACAAAAATTGAGGAGGGAATGTAAGGAAGATTATGTGGAGGTAGGAAAAAGCAAGATGGGGATTGGATTACAGGATAATTAACAAGATGATGTGCTCTCTTGAGGGTTAATACCTCATTCAAGAGGTATTACTTCTGGTGTTTCTAAAGTGTTACCCTAGATGCACAAGAACAATGGACAGGGCTGGCTGAGAACCTTTCACTAAAGTTATAGGCCTGGGGCATGACTACCCACCATGACCTGCCCACTTAGGAATGTAGGATCAGATCACCCTGTGAGGGTACTTTCCATAGGTCCCCCTCCCCCTTTTTGAGTCCACAGCATACAGGAGGTATACATGTTAGTAAATCCCAGTGTGTAGTAGGCTGTATCGCCTAGGTTTGTATTAAAGCACCTCATGATGTTTAAACAAAGACAAAATGCCTCATAATACCTTTCTCAGATGCATTTCCCTCAAGGGGCGCATGACTATATTTTGCCCTGTTCCAAATCCCTTCTAGCAATGCCTTGACAGTCCCATGCCACTTCGAGTTTTTCAACTATACAGTAACTAACACTTCTAAAGAAAAGGTGGTGAGTGCAAAAGGCTTAGGCACTATTTAGAATCCATCCACCTATTTAACACATTGTAACTGAACCTTACAGTGGCAAGTGTTAGTTAGGGTGAAGGATCTGACCCGTGGACCTGGTTTTTGCCGCATTTCATCCCAAACTCTTTCTTGTTCTCTATGGGTCTTTTTTGGATTTCAGCCATAGGGAAAAGAGAAAAGCTGGTGTCTGTGCCGCCTGCCACCTACCAGCCCCAAAAAGCAGAGACAGGGATTGAATCTTTATGGGCGCTTTAATCAGACTGTCAGCAATCTGAGAAGACAGCGGGTTTGTACCCTAACAGATCATCTTAAATTCCATTATACACAGACCCTTTTTATAAGAAGAAGAAAAGTGTAGGTAAGGGCTTTGGAATTCAGGAAAAAGTTTAATTGGATAAAAGCTGTAGTAGTCTTTCATCTGTGTCCTTGGCGGTGGTGCTTGTGTCCTGGGCAGTGGTCATGTCACCCTAGAGCACAATGGCTCAGATACTACCTAGATTGCTTGCAGTCCTTCTGGGGCACAATGGTTTCCTGGACTCAAGGTGGGTCCTACCTTCCGTTCCTGAAACAATAGCTTTTTACACACATTGAGTACTAAGCTGTTACCTGAAACTAAAATTTTCCAACATTTGAGACCCCCATCAATAGGGCCTTTGCACATGTGCTTCCCTTTGCCTGGACTGGATTCATCCTCATAGTTCAAGTCAAGGCCATTTCTTCCCTGACTCTCCGGTCTAGCCTAGAATCTTCTTCCAGTCATTCATAGCAAGGTTTCACTTTGCCGTTAAAACACCCAATTGTGTGGTTATTTTGCTTATGTTTGTCGCCCCCTTCCCCCAACGCCGTAATTTGTACTCTGAGATCAATCGATGAGTACTGGGTTGTATCCCCAGTGCCCAGATGGTTCCTGGCACGTGGTAGGTACTCAATAAGTGTCTGCTGAATGAGTGAATAAGTAAAAGATTTCCAGGACTCGGGGAGGAATCTGAGAACACAGAAGTAAGGAGGCCAGGTCCCCGCCCCCAACCCCCTGTTTGGTGTGTCGAGGACACAGACCAATAAACAGATGAGTGCCCGGCTCTTAGAGAAGCTAAGCCCCACGTTTTCCTCCAGCTGGTGGGCGATTCCTTGAACTAAGCCTTCCCCAGTCGTAGACGATTCAGAGGAAGGGGTGGGTTTAAAGGCGGATGCTGAAGCCAAGCGCACGATGATCGATCTGCTGAACAATAGTGAGGTCCCGGTGGAGATCCCAGGGCCTCGGCTAGGTTGCAGGAGCCCACACTGCCGGGTTCGGGCGGGCAGCCAGCTGATCCTTCTCGGCGTCCCTTGTGCCCAAAGCGGAGCGCTGTCACCGGCGCCCCCGCGCGCCAGCCAATGCGCCCTGGGCGCGCCAGCTGCTCGGTGGCCCGGGCACGCGTGATTGGTAGCCCCCGGCCTCGGCCCCGGCCCGCCCTCCCACCCAAGCCATAGTCCAGCCACCGCCAGCTCAGCGGCAGCCGCCGCCTAGTCTCCGCCGGGCGGGTACCCTGCGCGGGGCACGGATCCGGCGGCGCGCTTCCCGCAGGCACTGCAGAGCAGCGAGGTTCCAGGTGGCCGCAGTCTGAGCTGTCTTCGCGGGGGCCGGGCCATGAAGGTCGAGTTTGCGCCGCTCAACATCCCGCTGGCGCGGCGGCTGCAGACAGCGGCGGTGTTTCAGTGGGTCCTGTCCTTTCTGCTGCTCGGTAAGAACCCCGCGCGCTCCCGGCGCGCCAGATCCAGGCAAAACACGCGGTGCAGAGGACTCCGTCCCCTCCCTCCCCGACAGTCCTTGTCCAAGGACGTGCTTAGACCTTCCAAACCTTTTTCCCCTCTAAGCCCGAGCGAACAGGTCAAAGAGGGCGTCTGAGCTAACTCGGGACTCTCCTCTTTCCCCCACGTGAACCTCCTAGCGAACCACTTTTGCCAACTTAATATTTCCCTGTGCTGTTTTTTGTTTTTTTTTAATAACTGAGGTGTACCTTACCTACGATAAAAGACACAGATTGTTAAGTGTGACTGCCCAACGAAATCTTGACAAATGTATGCATTCATGCAACCACGACCCAGTGGAGCGGTAGAACATTGCACTTCCGCCCCTCAAAATTGATAAGCTCATTTCTCGAATTGTTGATTCATAAATGGAAAAACAATGCCCAAGCCTTTTAACACCTGATTCCTTCCTTTCCCCACCCTCGTGACAAATCGCCGTGTTAGCATTTCCGTGTTTAAGACCTTCCGGATGCCAAGAAGACTGCTCCAAACTTTGATTGGGTTGGGTGGCCTCTGTCTGTAAATAATTCCACCCAGGAGTGTGTTTTGACCGGTTTCCAAGTTAAGCGCACATAGAAACGCACAGGAGCCATTCACAGTGGGGCAGGGGTGGGGGTGGGGTGCAGTTGGGACTGGGGCGCTTTTTGTCTGGATGTTTGTTCTGCTCTTGGAGGCCTAGGGGATGGCAGGAGAGGAGAAAAAACGAGTGGGTACTCCAACTCTTCTGAAGGCTGACATCATTTGTATGCCGTGAGGTCACATCATGAGTTGTCCACTGTTGAGGCCTCAATAATAATAATAATAACAGTGATACTCAAGTCATTGCACTGGAGAGGTTTATACTTTTGAAATGACTTTGTATGATGATTGCCTGGATTAATGATTCGCAACACTGAAAGCACATTAGAATTAGTGGAAGAGCTTCTAAAACATGAATGTCCAGGCTCTGTCCCTCGAATTTCTAGTTCTTTGGTTTCAGAATGGAGCTCATGCATCAGATATAGGGGTGGGCAAAAGTAGGTTAACAGTTGTAATACAAATAATACAATAATTAATAAACAATAATATAAGAATAAACTCTGTTTCATGTACTCACAACTGTAAAGTTATGCACTGTGTATGTGTACATATGTGTGTGTATATATACATAATTAGAGAAGGAAAACTCTGACTCCAAAAAACCTCCGCTGCCTTGCGGCATACCTCTTCAGGGGAAAGGCTAAGGGAGTAAACCCCGACAGAAAATCCGGAGCCGGAGTCCCTAAGGCGGTTTGACGTTGTAGTCAACTCCGGCAACTCCTGCGGCGCACCTGAAGCCAAGCTGTATTGACTCCGTCTTTCCCTTGGATCCTTCAGCTGCGAAGAGAGGGGGGGTCTGCTGCATGGGCAACAGCAGACCCTCCATATCACCCTGCCCAGGCTCTGTAGCTTCAGCTTCACTGGAGAGGACACTCCAGCGTCATCACAAGATGTCGATTCAACACGGGAGGAGACAGATACCGTGTCACTCCCGAGTTGGACTGCACAGCCATTCTCGGCGGTGCAGATAGACTCTTAAGAAGCTACACCATCGTCTCTCAAGACGGACGGCAAGAAGCTACACCATCGTCTCTCGAGACGGACGGCTGCCGCCGCCGACGATATACATAATTTATATTTACATATTTTAAAAAGTAAAAACAATTAACAAAGGCTCTGAGTGACTATTGTACAGCTAGAGTTTACTAAAAAAGGACATTCGAAACATTAGCTCATGTCCTGGCCAGTGTGGCTCAGCTGACTGGAGCATCATCCCATAGACTGAAGGGTCAGCAGTTCGATTCCTGGGCAGGGCATGGACCCGGGTTGCAAGTTTGGTCCCCAGTGGGGGCACATATGAGAAGGCAGTCAATAGATGTTTCTCTCTCACATTGGTGTTTTTTTTTTTTCTCTCTCTCCCATCTTCTCTCTGAAAATAATGAAAAAAAAAATGAATTCATCAAGTTCTCACAGGCCAGACAGACAGGGTTGAAAGCATAACACTCTATTTTGCTCTGGCCAAAGAACCATTGAGATAAAACAGACACTCTTAGGGAGGGCTATTCTAAGCACCATGTGCTATTCACCATGTTCTTTTCACAACAACCTATGATGTAAGGACTGTTCATACCTGCACTTGTTGTATGGCATTTGTACAGATGAGGGAACTAAGGGTCACTCAGCTGGTCGGAGGTAGAGGAGTTGGATGCATCCCAAGTGTTCTACCCAGAATCTTTGCTTTAACCCCTGGGCTGCCTCTGTAGTGGCTTGCACTTGGGGACTGACTTGCTTGCTGATCAGTGAGCACATCTCCGACAGTGACTGTCCTTTTCACCCATGGCACTTGTCATTGCTTGTATTTGTGTAAGTGTGTGGTTACTTGAGAGAGGTCTGTATCGCCCTCCTGGTCTACAAGCTCAGGGAGGGAGGCCCTAGCATGGGCCTCACAATGGCAGGTATGAAATAAACACTTGTCACCCAGAAGGCAAGCCATTCAGCCCACAAATCCCTATTCTTAATCCAGGTAATCCTCTCCATAACCCTGTGAGGTGGGGCAGCCCCTGTACTCTTTGGCAAACGAGAGAGCTTGGAGGTAAAGTAAGTTGCTCAAGGTCACATGGCTAAAAGTGAATGGAGAGCTACATGGGTCAAATTAAGGACTAATTTTATTTTCCTTTTTAAAAAAAATTGAAACGATTCACTAATTTGCATGCCATCCTTGCACAGGCGCCATGCTGGTCTCCTCGGTACCTTTCCAACGTTAGTGTATGTGCTGCCAAGAGAGCACTGAGGACTAGTGACTTGGACATGACCTACAATTCCTAATGTGAATTGAACTACAATGGGGACAGTTCATTTAAATGCTTTTCATTTTATTTTTTGTATGCATTTAACATGTTTGTTACCAGAACCATATTATTTTGTATTATCATATATTTTGGAAATTTTATTATAAAAGATTTCAAACATGCAGAAAAGTAGAGAGAAGGGTATAAACTCCAATATACCCATTACCTGGGTTTATAATTATTTTAATAATTTGCCATATCATCTATTATTTTGCAATACATGTTTTTAAACAAGTCACATTTCCTAAATTATGTCCCAAATACACTTTTATTGGTGATTTGTTTGAACCAAGAGCCAAACAAGACCTCTGGGTTGTATTAGTTTTTATGGGTCTTTTCCTTTTTTTTCTTTAATAATTTATTTATTTATCTGTTTGTTTATTTTTAGAGAGCAGGGAAAGGAGAAAGAGAGGGAGAGAAACATCACTGTGTGGTTGCTTCTCACTCACGCCCCCGACTGGGGACCTGACCTGCAACCTAATCATGTGCCCTGACTGGGAATCGAACCAGCAACACTTGGCTCACCAGCCAACGCTCAATCCACTGAGCCACAGCAGCCAGGGCTTGGGTCTTTTCATTGAGCGGTGCTCTGCCACGTTTTCTTGTCAGTGGAGTGTTGCAGAAGCCAGGTGAAACGTCTCACCTTCAAGATTTGTCCGATTGCTTCTAAGTAGTGTTAAGCTGTCCCCCAATTTCCCGTAGTTTTTTGGTTTTTTTGTTTTTTGTTTTTCCTAAAACGGAAGTTAGAGGTAGGGCTTGATTAGATTCAGGTAAAGCCTTTTGGGCACGGGATTTTCTGAGGCGCTGCTGTGTGTTTCATGTGGCATTATGTCAGGATGCCCCAAATGCCTCCTTCTCCCATCATTCATGTCCAGGAGCAATCTGAGAGGTGGTAACTGGCAGCTGCAAACAAAAGTTCCCTCTTTGCCTTGTGGTTTAAGTCTCTGTTAATGACTCTTGCCTGAATCAAGTGTTTTATTTGGGCTGCAAAAAATGGTAGTTTTCTTATCCTTTCTTTCATTCTTCACGTATTAACCAGAATTTATGCAAGAAATTATTTTTTCCCCCATTTTTAGGGCCAATTGACTAACCTACAATTCAGTTCTTACAGGAAGAGTAGGATAAAAGCTTACTTATTTCTTTTCACCTAATTATCAATTTTAAAGTAAGGAGTTGTTGCAATAGCTACTTCTAATGGTGAAAAGAGAGGTTTTATTAACTATGTATATTATAAATCAAAATCTTAAAATAGATTTTTTTTCCACCATCAGGAAATGAATTTACAAGCCCTTGGGATATATTTTAAAAATAGCAAAATGTTTCATTTAGTCATGAAATTAAACAGTGTTTCCTTGAGAGAAATCAAACATTGTTTCCTTGAGGTAAATGTTAACCATGTGTCATTCAGTCTTTTTTTTTTCTTTTTAAGATTTTGATTATTTATTTAGAGAGAAGGGAGGGGAGGGAGAAAGAAAAGGAAAGAAACATTAATCGATTGCCTCTTGCACAACCCCAGCAGGGGACCTGGCCCACAACCCAGGGACGTGCCCTGACCAGGAATCAAACCTGTGACCCTTCCTTTCACAGGCTGGCATTCAATCCACTGAACCACACCAGCCAGGGCATGTCATTTAATCTTATAACATTGTATTCGTTTTAGGTGTGCAACATAATGATTTGATACTGTATATATTGAAAAATGATTACCATAATAAATTTAGTTAACATCCGTCACCACACATTGTTGCAAATTTTTTTCCTTGTGATGAGAACTTTTTAAGGTTTACTTTGAGCAACTTTCAAAGATACAATATAGTATTATTAAGTGTAGTCACCTTGCTGTACATTACATCACCAGGGATTATTTATCTCATAACTAGAAATGTATACATTTCAATCCCTTTGCCCCTACAGCCACCCCAACCCCATTCCTGCCCATGGCAAGCACCAATCCATTCTCTTAATGTCCTTAGGGTCTATTCATGAGGTCACAAATGGCAGGCTTTCCTTTTTCGTGGCTGAATAATATTCCTGTGTGTGTGTGGCATTTTCTTAATCTATTCATCTGTCAATGGGCATTTAGGTTGTTTCCATATCTTGGCCACTGTAATGCAGTGAACACAGGGGCTGCAGATATCTTTTCAAGATAGTGATATTTCATTTCCTTCAGATATACACACAGAAGTGGGATCACTAGATCACCTGTGATCCAATCTTAATAGTCAAGAAATGGAAACATTACTTGCTAACTTGTGTGCTACCAGTCTGCTGACAGAAAAGTAGAAAACTGAAAAAGAGAGCCAACGTTTATTGACCATCTTTTACCTACAACATTGCATGTCACGTATTATTAGGTTTATCATTTACTTTTCAAATCCTGCTAACGTCAATGGAACTTTTGCCATGGGTCTGACACTGTAGAGTGTATTTCATTTGCACTTTCTTGTTCGGCACAATTTCAGTGATTGTAAGCCTCCAGGTGAGTGCACCGGAGTCAGAAGGAGCGGATGCAGCAGGGGAGGATCGCTGTTTCAGGGCAGCCGAGATGGGAAGTGACCGCATAAGCACTGAAGGACCCCCCCACCTCCCAAATGCCATAGACCTAGCCACTCCCCTTGCCAAAGCCTTTAGTTCCTGGGGGGTAAAAAAGGAAAACACGTCCCTGATTTTGCTACAATACTTCTTTTCCATAAAGCTAGTAGTACCTAGAGTCCACTATGAAGCTGAAAGTGGGCCATGGGATCCATCATTACCTCTACTAGTAAGAGATTAGAAGTCAAGACTTTCCTGCAAATGTAGGGTCCTCTCTGAGGTTCCAACTCATGCTCAGCCAGTGCTTAACGTGCTGTGCACTATTATCAGCTATATGTGTGATCCATAATTTCCCCCACCTTTTAGTTTTACACATTTTCAACCCTACAGAAGTACTGAAAGAATAGTTCACTAAAGATTGTTTTTATTTAAATTCACCAACTCTTAGCATTTTGCCACATTTGCTTTCTCTCTGTACACACACACGCGTGCGCTTTGTTGTTATTGTTGCTGTTGAATCATTTGAAAATAAGAAATTAAGTTGTAGCCATCATTGTATTTTATCCCTAAATACTGTAGACTGTGTCTCCTGAAAAGAAGGATTTTGTACAGAATCAAAATTCCATTATCATTTTCAAGATATTTATCAGTGACACAATAATCTTATTTAATATGAGTCATATTCAGATTTTTCTAATAGTCTTTCAATGCTCCTTTAAAGCAAACAGTTCGTATACCTTTTATTTGTTCTTTAATCTTTTATAAATATTAAAAAAGAAATAGTCCCAATTAATTATCTTGTAGAATGTCCCACCTTCTGGAGCTGCCTAATTACGTCCTCACGAGTAGAGTCAGGTTAAAGATTTTGGGTAAGAAGACCATGGAGGTGATGAGGTATATTTTTCATGAGGTCCTATCAAGAGGCATATATCATTCTGTGACTGTGTTGGTGATGCTAAATGTAATGACGATGTGTGCACTTTGGCTGCGTCTTACTTGTCTCTGACTATTGGTGTGTTAAAGTGAGTGGGGCATGGCAGTGCTATTCACAGTAGCCAAAAGGTGGGAACAACCCAAATGCGCATCTACAGATGAATGGATATATCCATACATGGGAATACTGTTAAGCCATAAAAAGGAATGAACTACTGGGACATGCTACGATGTGGATGAACTTCAAAAACTTGATGTCTACAAAAGATTCCATATTAGATAATTCCACTTTTAGAAATATCTGGAATAGGTAAATCCATAGGAACAGGATGCAGATTATTGGTTGCTAGGGGCTGGGAGAAGGGAATAGGAATAACTGCTTCATGGGGACAGGGTTTTATTTTGGAATGATCTAAGTGTTTCAGAACTAGGTAGGTGTACTTGTACAACATGATGAATATGCTAAATGCTGCTAGATTGACTTCTTTGAAGTGGTTAATTCATGATAAGTGAATTTCACCTTGATTTAAAAAAAAAAAATAGTGGGAGGCAGGTGCCTGTACAGTATTGAGAAAGTCAAGCCTATGGGAGTGTAAGTGATAGAGGCTGACCTGTAGTTTTTCATCCATGAGGTGCCTGAGTTAAGGCAGCTGAAATTCAGGCCTTCAGTGTAACTCGGCCTGTGAATCTAGATGATTTTAGTAGGTATCAACATCAGCTTTGAGAACTGCACAATATATTGAAACAGGCTTCCTATCTTCCTTGTCTCTTTGACCTCCAATTTAAAAGAATCATGTTACCTTGGATTGCTTAATGAGATAAAAATAGAAAGTAGAGGTGATCTCTTCACCTAGTTTTTGTAGGGTTTTTTTTTTTTTGCCTTCGATTCAATGTAGGACCAAGGGATTAAAAAACTATATTGGTGCTGTTAATGATATGAAATATAAAAGAATGTATGCAATTTGTGGAATGGGAGTTGAAATTAGAACAACTCCTTTACCTAGTAAGGTATTAAAGTGTACCAGGCAACAAAGATGTTTCTGCTTAGTGACCTACTGTCCTATGGAAGTAAATCAAAAAGTGAGGAAACTTCATGCACATGTACATTTATAGAGAACATTTGTTAGAGGCCCAAATGTTCAAAAAGAAAATAATGGTTGATTTAGCACTGATAAATGTTGTTTAAAAAATTATGAAAGTTATGCTACCATATTTATAATACTAAACAGCTAATGGGAGATCATTGTGAATGATAAAATACAGAATGAAAAATATGTGTGATCAACCATGTTATAGAAGCATAACCTGTTCCTAGGAAAAAAAAGATTACAAGGAAAGTTTTTTAGTTTTATTTTATTAAATTGATTGAGGTGGCGTTGGTAAATAAAATTATATGTTTCAAGTCTATAACTATAACACATCATCTGTGTATTGCATTGTGTGCTCACCATCCAAAGCCTCTTTCCGTCACCATATATTTGATCCCCTTTCCCCTCTCAAGTCCCATCTATGTTGTCGCAAAAGGCAGTATTTCATTTTTCTTATGGCTGAGTAGTATTCTGTTGTATATATGTACCATATCTTCTTTTTCCAATCATCCATCAAAGGACACTTAGTTTTTTTCCATGACTTGGCCACTGTGAATAATGCTACAATGAACATAGGGGTACATGCAAGGAAATTTTTAAGTGATTTTTGGGGGGTGACAAGAATATGGGTGACATTTTGTCTCCTTCTACTTTTTGCATTCTCCCAATGTATAATAATAATAATAATAAAGTTATAACAATGGCTCCCATTTGTCAAGTGCTTATTCCGCTGGGCCAGGCACTGTAGCATCTCCATGTTTAGTCCTGCCACAGTCTTTGGAGAGAGGTTCTGTTGTTCACCTATTTCACAGGTAACTGAATTGAGGCATCTAGTCAGGGGAGATTCCAACATGAGAAGTACAATACCAGCCCTGGCTGGTGTGGCTCAGTAGATTGACTGCTGGCCTGCAGACTGAAGGATCTCCAGATTAATTCCCAGTCAGGGCACGTGCCTGGGTTGTGGGCCAGGTCCCCAATTGGGGGCGTGCAAGAGGTAACTGATCTGTGTTTCTCTCATACATTGATGTTTCTCTCCCTCCCTTTCTCCCTCCTTTCCCCTATCAATCAATCAATCAATCAATCAATCAATCAATCTTTAAAAAAGAAAGTACAATTCCAGATCCTTGTCTTACCATTATACATGCCGAACATATGAAGACTATTAAGGAGATATAAATGTGTATTGAGATAGAGGGCGTGTGTAGTTGGGTGAGTAGAACACTGAACTCATAGCTGGGGGATTTTATTTCTGCATCTGCTCTTGACTCTGTGGTTGAAATGAAATAAATTTGCTTTTGGTCTCAGTTTCTCCATCATTATAGTTCAACAAACAAACAAACAAACCCCAAACATCTCATTTGCCCAAGTGTTTATCCTTATGAACCAACCTGCTTATGCACCTGTAATAAATACTTACAAGTTTATGATGTTATGACCATTAGCTGGGGATGGTTTGGTTTTGTAAAAATAACGCATAGGTTTAGGGATTAGGCAGATCCAGATACAAATCCTTTGCATGCTTAGAGTGCCTGAGCCTCAGCTTCCACAGCTGTGAAGAGGGACTGTAATATGTACCTTGAAGGCTGCGAGAAGGAGTACATGAGGTTTGCCTGTGGGGGTGGTCACTCCTCAGTGGCTCTTCTCTCCCCTCCCTACTCTCTAGCTCGGAGTACAGAATAATGAGACCTGCCTAAGTTTCTTATACATTTTTTGGCCTTTTTTTTTTTTTAATAAACGAAAATAGCCAGTGGTGATAAATTATCATCCCTCAGATCTGAGGAGAGGGAAGTAGGTGAAGCAAAATAGAATGGTCCTCATAGGAATGAGGGCAGAGCACACTCATTTGGTCTTGTTTCTGGTCCCATGGGAACTTCGATGGCAGTTCAAGAATGCAACAAAACAGCCCACAGAGGGTACAGGGCATATGCGTCCTTAATGCGTTCTTTTAACCTTCAACCCCTCAACCCCACTCCCCGGATGGGGCTCAAGTCTATGTTTGGCTTAAATCTATACTGGGAAATTTATTGATTTATATGTTTCCAGGAAAAAAAACAATATATACACTTACATGTTCTGGTTTTGTCAGGAAAAAAAATCTATCTATAAAACAAGAATAGATCAAGGTGCTGTTCCTCTGGTACTGTGATAGATCAGGTCAGGACAAAGCTCTTTTTAACAAAGTCGACAGGGAGTGGATAGGATTGGGGGACTGATCAGCACTAGACTAAGCGACGACAGCCCATCACAGCAGAGAAGCAGGCAACAACACTCCTTAAAGTAATAATAACAGCTGGCATTTATTGAGCACCTGCTATGTGCCAAGCTTTATGTCTTCATGCTCCCTCCCGTCTTGATGTGTTTCTCTTTTTATAAATATTTTTGAGTGTAACATGTAGCACAGACGTAAAAAGGAAGTCTCTAGCTTAGCTTAATGCATTACTTTAAGGCATACATTCTTGTCATTACTACCCAGGTCAAGTTTTGTCAGTTTCTGCTTCCTTAGGTGCATAAGCAATTGGAGTTCGCTCTGTCATTGTGAAATGTTGCAAGTAGCGATGGATGAGCTAAGAGAGAAAGAATCCCTCCTATGTTCTTCCTGTCTTTGGCAATAGAGTTCCTGAAAAAGAAGTGTGTCACTAGCATGGGCCCCTGTGTGGACATATGAATCATGGCTGCACCGTCAAGGTGAACACCTGTTGGAGGAACTCCTTCCTCTGCATCCCTCCTTCCAGGGGTGATCCCCTGCCGATCCTCTGCCCCTGTCCCCTGGCATATCTCACGCCAGGGGGGCCGTGAAGACTTTGAATTCAGACAAATCAACCACTTATATTCTATGTGGCTTGTGCAATTCGCTAAATCTCTCTAAGCCTCCATTGTCTCTTCTATAACAGGGACATTAAGAATACTGTGGCTTCTTCATCGATACCATGAATATATGAGGATTAGATGGAAATATTTTGGCAAAATACACAATACAATACTTGGTATATAGTAAACATCCAATAAATGTCAAGTAATACGAGGTCATTTCTGTCTTGTTTTATTACGCACTTGAGCTGAGGCTCAGTTTAACACCCTTTTTGTGTGTATTGAATCCCCCTCCATGGGCCAATGATTGGACAGTTATGAGCAGATGCTAACGGGCCTGGATTCCTGAGGTCTTCCCTTTCTTACAGCGGAGGTGTGCATTGGAGTCCTTGTGCTACTGATCGTATACAACTACTGGTTCCTCTACATCCCTTATTTGACATGGCTTTACTTTGACTGGCGCACCCCGGAGCAAGGAGGCAGGAGATCCAACTGGGTCAGAAGCTGGACCGTTTGGAAGTACTTTAAAGACTACTTTCCAATTCATGTGAGTGCACTTGTTTTATACAGTGTGATTTTGAGCTGAGAGAAGAATGAAACATTTTTTCACATGTATATTTCCAGCTTTGCCTCCTATAGAAGGAGAAAGCCAACAAGTCAGCCCAAGTTACTAAGTGGACTCTAAGCTAAATCAAAATTTAGAAGGCTGTTGTGAGGGGTTCTGGGCTCAGGACATAGGTAAAAATTTGGAGGTGCTGGCCAGTGTGGCTCAGGTGGTTGGAGCATTGTCCGTTAACCAAAAGGTTGCTGGTTTGAGTCCTGGTCCGGGCGCACGCCTAGGTTGCAGGTTCGATCCCCAGTCCAAGCGCTTATGGTCCCTGCCAGGCGTGTGTGTCAAGTAGGCAACTAATCAATGTTTCTCTCTCTCCCTTCTTCTCTTGTCCTTCCTCTCTCTCTAAACAATAAAAGGAATGTCTTCTGGTGAGGATAAAAATAAAAAAAACAAAAAAACAAAATAAAACTGGGGAACCGCTCTAACCCAGGGAACAAAAACGAGTCAAATTCTCCATTACCTCTTTTTTTTAAGTTCTAATATTTAATTAACTTACTTATTCTTTTTCATTGAATTTATTGAGGTGACATTGGTTAATCAAATTATATAGGATTCAGGTGTACAATTCTATAATGCATCATCCGTATATTGTATTGTGTTGATATAAGAACTAATTGTGAGTCATTTTGTTTCTTCCTGGAAACTAATCAGGGAACATTAAAAAAAACTCTCGGTATAAATGTGTTGTAGCTCATCAAAACTACAGATTTGGATCCAAGTCACAACTACATATTTGGGTTTCACCCCCATGGAGTGCTCGTGGCTGGAGCCTTTGGAAATTTTTGTACAAACTATTCGGACTTCAAGGAGCTGTTTCCAGGCTTTACTGCATATCTTCACGTGCTTCCGATCTGGTTCCGGTGTCCTCTGTTCCGAGAATATCTGATGAGCAGCGGTAAGTGAAGGCAGATTGCTGTTTCTGCAGTGTTCTGGGAGACGGGCCACACAGAATATCTTCCCCTCCCCAAACCCAGTCGGGGTTACAATTTCTTAGCATCTTTATCCCAGTCGGGCACTTGGTATGCTATTTGGGTGTTTCTGCTTCCACCACTGCACTCTAAATGCCAGGAAGACCTTGACTGTCTTTTTTTCTTTTTTTTTTTGTTGTTCCATCCAAGTATTGAGCACAGTGCCTGGAATATAGAGATGGTCAATAGATGTGAATTTAATGAAAGGATAAGTTGATGAGTGTTTTGTGTACAGATGTGGGAGAGAGAATCAAATAAATGATACGCTGCACCTTTAGAAAGGTGCCTTGTGTATTTTTATGAATATTAGAGATGAGAAGTGTCCTTTCATGTGCCTTGAAGTAATGGCAGTATATAAACTAAACATAATTTACTATCTTTGCTTTCCAGGTTACATATAACTTGGGTCAGAAATAAGAGTTCATTGTACTTTGCTACTCTGACCTAGTGGAAGACTCTTTGATCAGTGAAATTGTAATTCTACCAATTCTGGGAATAAGTTCAACTAAAATGCCATAAAGATACTGTATGAATGCGGACAGAGGCCTAGCTTGTGTCAATAGCTCTGATCTCAACTGAAGAGGCTCAATTTGTTTGGTTTTCCAATTTGAGGAAATGATCGCCTAACCAAAAACTACAGTAACTTAGAAAGTGCCTTATATTTATTATTGTCTTTGTATTTCTTGGATATAAAGACAAGTGGATAGTTTCTTTTTTGGAAATTTTCAATTTCAGGATCAATAAGTGGCATATTCAGAGATAAAATTTTTCATGGTCTTCCAGGTTTTCCTCACTTCCTATTAACTTATCAAGTCTCTGTTGTCGTAAATACCTGATAGGAAATCACTAAGCATTAAAGGACCAGACTCTATGGCTAGATTTTTAGCGTCTGTGTATGGACCTTCTCCCACACGGCCCTGGGCTCAGTACAGTCTAGGCTGACACTGCATGTGGCCTCTAGGGGGTGCGCTAACCCCCTCCTCCAAACAACTGAAAAGGAAAAATATCCCTTCTTTTCCTTGTTTTGCAAACATTGGGCTAGAATTCTTTCTTTTTCATTGAATTTATTGGGGTGACATTGGTTAATAAAATGATAGATTTCAGGTGTACAAATCTATAATACATCATCTGTATATTGTATCATGTGTTCACTACCCCAAGTCTTTTTTCATCATTTATCCCCCGCTATACCCTCTTCTACCTCCCCCACCCCCGTTTCCCTCTGAAAATCACTGGACTGTTGTCTGTGTCTATGAGAGGTTTTTTTCGTTTTGTTCTGTTTTTCGCTAAACCCTTTACCTTTTCCCCCCAGTTCCCCCCCCCCCCGACAGTGATCAGTCTGTTCTCTGTCTATGAGTCTGTTTCTGTTTTTTTTGTTAGTTTCCCTTTTCGACAACATGAATGGACCTGGAGAGCATTATGCTAAGTGAAATAAGTTGGTCAGAGAGAGACAGTTACCATATGATTTCACTCATATGTAGAATCTAATGAACAAAATAAACTAACAAACAAATTAGAATTTTATACAAGAAAACTAAAGGGAAATTTTAAAATTAAAAATTTTTTTCAAAATATATTTACAGTATACTCGTGTAGTTTGCTGATTCAAAGTATAGCCATAGGTCGGTTTGAATAGTGTCATTGAGAGCAGGTGTGGCAAATTCATGGCACAAGAGATGCAGGGACACCCTCTCCACTGCATGTCAGATAGAAATAATCAACCTTAGAGTCTTTCTCCTTGTTGTGCCTGCAAAACCCTTGCTGTTCACTGGGGTTGGCATTTGAGATGAGACCTGTCTGCTACAATTGCCTAATGACACCGTGAGATCTTTTCCTTTGCTATGACTTAAGATGCTCTAAAAACTAAATAAACAGTACATGTACAGCATGGAATACTACTCAGCCATAAAAGAGAAGGAAATCTTCTATGGACCTGGAGGGTATTACACTGGGGGAAATAAGTCAATCAGAAAAAGATAAGTACCATACGATTTCGCTTACGTGTGCAATTTAATAAACAAAATAAGCTAACAAACAAAATAGAAGGAGACTCATAAATATAGAGAACAGACTGACAGCTGAGTGGAAGGAGTGTGGAAGCTGGGTGAAAATGGTGAAGGGATTAAGCAAAAAAACCAAACCAACCAAAAAAACAGACAACAGTGTGGTGATTACCAGAGGGTAGGGAGGGGGAGGGGGAGGTAGAAGAATATAAAGGGGGGATAGATATGATGGAAGGAGACTAGACTTGCGGTAGTGAACATGCAACACAATATACAGATGATATGTTATAGAATTGTACACCTGAAACCTATATAAATTTTATTAACCAATGTCACCCCAACAAATTCAATAAGTTTTTTAAAAGAAAAAGAAAACTAAATAAAAATATCCAAATGTATAGCCAGTGGAGGTTTAGTCTACTCTTGTGTCTAAGAGCAGAGAATTCTTAGTGCCTCCCAGAACCTGCTTCCCAGGACAGGCCCTGGCCCAAGGCTGCCTGTCTGCTCTGCGCCTGTCTGTGAAAGGGACAGACAGGCATGGGCACCAGACCTCACCTAGTAAAGAACCAGCAGGGTTTTGGAGATGCTTGGTTCTCAGGTGCCTATTTTGCTTTCACTGAAGAGATTTCTGTGGCTCTAAGTGCTTGTAAGTCCTGCCTCCAGACACTTCTTCTTGGCTCACATAGGTGGATATGTATCCAGCAGGTGTCAGCCAGAGCACACTGTGTTTCGGGGCTCATGTCCCCTCTCTCTCCCCATAAAGGCTGGGCAGGTAGAGGAAGTCAGATCACGACAGGCTTATACATCATGCGGAGGACTTTAGGTTTTGCCTTGTAGGTAAGTCATGGGAACTTGTGAGGGATTTTGAGCAAAAGAGGGACCTGAGTGTATTTTGCACGTTAGAAAGATCATTCAGGCAGGAGATTAGCTGGAGGGGGGTGAGCCTGGAGACTGTGACAGTCGGGGGGGGGGGGGGGCTATTGCCGTGACCAGGGAGAGGTGCCGCGGGCCCCGCTAGCACGGTGACGGTAGCGGTGGCCATGCAGAAGAGGGGATTGATATGAAAACCAGTTGATAAGTTCAACAAGACTGAGTGATTGATTTGGCCTCATGAAGGCAGCATATGGTGACCTTGTCACCTTATCATCAGCATCTAGCAGGGCGTCTTGCCTGTGACAGATGATCAATAAATGGCTTTGAATGAATGAATGATGAGTCAGTGTGGTGGCTAAGAAGAAGGGAATACATATGGGACTTGGTTTCTGACTTGAGGGACAGGATAGATGACTGTTCCATTCACCTTGATGGGTGATGTTGGACAAGGAACAACTATGATGAAGAATTTGGTGCACTGCGTTTGGAGACCTGGAGTTTGAGGGGTCTTTGAGCTACAGAGGTGGGCAGAGTGCTCCAAATATAAGCAGTGTAGGAAATCTCGTTAGGTGTTCACTGATGCCATAAAATATTGTGACGGAAATGTCTTAATGTTTAAAAAAGGGTAATTAGTTACACCTTTTGTGTTCTTCACTAAGGGCCAGTCTCGGTTTCCAAGAGAAGTGTGTCCCATGTGCTAAGCAAAGAGGGAGGTGGAAACATTTCAATCATTGTCCTTGGGGGTGCAGAGGAGTCATTAGATGCCCATCCTGGAAAATTCACGCTGTTCATCCGCCAGCGGAAAGGATTTGTGAAAATTGCTTTGACCCACGGGTAAGTGGCTCTTCATTTGGGGTGACTGGGTCAGGAGAGGTTAAGACATTGTTAAAGGAATACAAAGAAATAAAGTAATTTTTGTAGCCCTCCTTCTTAATCGACCTCACCATAAAAGCAGATGTGGGAAGGTCATGGGGAATGGAATATGACCTTCCCGCATCTCACTGCTGTGGCATCCAGTAACTAAACTGTCTTTAAAAGCAAAGCACACACACACACAAAAATATGCAAGATTTGCAGCCAAAAGAACAAAGGAACCATGGCCTAAACTAGCTGAAAGATCTTCCTGAAACCTTGATTTTCTATAGAATAAGATCCACTAACTGCTGGACTGCTAGAGTACCTCCCAAAGAAATCCAAGTATACGTCAGTTTCCATGTATGGAACATGAAGTTAACATTTAGGGAAGCTTGTGGACGTTTAAGAATTGTTAGGAGTCTATTGCCAAGTCAGTTGGACAGAATAACATCTTTCAATCCTTTTCATTTAAAATTCTTATCCCACCCCCCTTTTTCTCTGTCATTTGTAGTGCTTATTTGGTTCCAGTGTTTTCTTTTGGTGAAAATGAACTATTTAAACAAGTTAGCAACCCTGAAGGCTCGTTGCTTCGAACTGTGCAGAATAAACTACAGAAGATGATGGGGTTCGCTTTGCCGCTGTTCCACGCCAGAGGGGTTTTTCAGTACAATTTTGGCCTAGTCCCCTACAGGAAACCTATTCACACTGTTGGTATGTACATCGAAGACTAAAATTATTATCTGACTTTGAGCAGTGTTCATTGGTATTGACTGAGGTGCTAATCCAAGAGAAGTAGCTTGTTACTTGAGTTTTATTTTCAGCTTGCCTGTTATTTATAAAATGACTATATTTTCCATTTGAATGGGAATTGATGGCTTCCAAGATTCCTGCTCTTGAACTACAGGTAGAATCCAATTTTAGAAGTAAAGTTTCTAATCCTCTAGGATGACTCTCTCTGTAGCAGCAGATTATAACATAACAATTCTTTGATGAAGTTCCATCAGTGTATTAATAAATGCAAATTCTGTATAAAGGATGTCTTCATCATGTTCAGTTCACATAGGCATCAGTTTCAATATCAAAAGCAATCTTTTTTTGCAATTGAGCTATATTTATGTGTATCTTAATATAGACTGACTTTATTTTTAAAAGTTGCATGTTTAAGGACATGGATGTGAGTGACAGACCAAACTGATAAAAAGACTGAGGGAGAAACTAAGCAGGTCTTAGACTGAAAAGGAACTGGAGAGTTGAAAATGAGAAGGGGCGGAGTCAGGTGCTGTTAGCAGAATTAACTAAAATTATATACTTAATGGGAAACTAGAAGGAATAGCTTCCTCATGGATAGCCCATTAAATGAGATTCAAATGTTCTCTTCTTAGGTCTGTTTCATCAGAATGGGATTGTACATGCAGTCACATTTTATTTTACTTTTGATTTTTAGAAAGATTTTATTTATTTATTTTCTGATAGAGGAGAAAGGAGGGAGAAAGAGAAGGAGAGAAATGTTGACCCATTGCCCCTCGCACGCCCGCAACCAGGGACCCAGCTCACAACCCAGGCATGTGCCCTGACTGGGATCGAACCTACAACCTCTCAGTCCACAGGCCAGTGCTCAAACCACTGAGCCATACCAGGCAGGGCGCAAGACATTTTAAATGTTATATTTAACTCAAATGGAATGTTATAAGATGATTAGTTAGTGTAATAGAAATACTGAGATGAGTTTAAGTTTGCAATTGTGTTTTTCAGGATAAGTTGGTTACATTTGGGGGCATATTTTTAATTAGTCATTTTGATATTTTATGTGCAAAGTACTGTAGTTGGTATTTTGAGGGGGGAGCATAAGAAAAATTGTAAGACAGGCTTTTAGGATCTAAAAGTTTAATTAAGTGTAATACCTATGTACCATGAAATAAGTTGTGAATGTTTGAAGCAAGTGTATATTTTCAGGTTAAATGATAATAGTTATCACCTGGTTGGGTTAAACATTTACTTATTTTTATTTTATTGAATTTATTGGGGTGACACTGATTAATAAAATTACAGGTTTCAGGTGTACATTTCTGTACTACATCATCTGTATATTGTATTGTGTGTTCACCACCCAAAGTCAAGTCTCTATCACCATTTATGCTCCTCCCTATGAACATTTCTTTTTAAGTAAAGTAGTTTGTCATTTATACAGCCTGGTTACACCTCTACTGACAAGCAGTTAATTGGTCAAAGTCAAATGATAATGACCAAATTCAAATTCATTATAAAGACTAGAAAACGAAAGCTCTGGTTTTCACTCATACCTGTGTCCAACATGCTTTTCTTAAAGATTCAGAAAAAGGAAAAATTCCTTCAGTCCAGCTTTCTGTTTACCCTCCCACCCCAGAAATAGTTACATCCGGAAGACATTGCTAGTCTCCAGCATTGCAGTATCCGCCAGTATTTGAAGTCTTTTGAAACCCAAGCTAAGAAGATGGATGTTTCAGAGACTTGGTGGCAGCAGGGTGACTGAGAGCAGTCTGCTTTGTATGAACCAGACACTTAGACCATGTGTCTTTCGAGACTTTTATTTCCTGACTTGAAATAACCCCGGTTGAGGATAAGATATTTACAGTTCCATGCACAGAAGCAAAGCCATGTATCAGTCAGATGCAAGAGGATAAAAAACAGCGTGATCCTGACACGGTGATCGAAGTCCCTGTGTTCATGTCTATTTTAAATCAATGCACTTCGGCCCCAGAGTTGTTTCTTTGCTGACTCCCTGACACTTCCTAGGCGGGATCCGGGCCGCATCCAGAGCAACAGGTGACTGTGTGGCCCCTTTGCTTCCCTTTCCACTTCATTAAGAGGATTTATTTTTGTTTTAAATTTAAAAAAATTTTTTTCAATTACAGTTGACATTTTATATTATTTTAGTTTCAGGTATACAGCATAGTGGTTAGACATTTATATAACTTATAAAGTGATCCACCTTCGTAAGTCTAGTACCCACCTGGCTCCATGCGTCATTATTAGAGGATTATTGACTACATTTCCTAAACTGTACTTTACGGCCCGGTGATTATTTTGTAACTGCCAAGTTGTACTTCTTAACCCCTTCACCCAGGCCCCCCACCAGCTTCCCAGCTGGCAGCCATCAGTTTGTTTTCTGTGTCTGCGAGTTTGTTTCTATTTTGATTGTTCACTTATTTTGTTTTTTAGATTCCACTTAGAAGTGAAATCATAATGCTATTTGTCTTTCTCTATCTGACTTACTTCACTCAGTGTGTAATATCCTCTAGGACCATACACGTTGTTGTAAATGGCAAGATTCCATTCTTTATTATGGCCAAGTAATATTCCATTGCATATACATGCTGCATCTTCTTTAGCCAGTCATCCATCAATGGACTCTTAGGCTGTTTCTGCATCTTGGCTATTGTATATGAAATGCGCTTCTTTGTCTCTTGTTCTCGCCTTTGTTTTAAAGTCTACTTTGTCTTATGCAATTATTACTACCCAGCTTTTATTTTTCATTTCCATTTGCATGAAATATCTTTTCCCATTTCTTTACTTTCAATCTCTGTGTGTTTTTCGATCTGAAGTGGGTCTCTTGTAGGCAGCATATGAATGGTTCTTGCTTTCTTTCCCTTTCAGCCACCCTATGTCTTTTGACTGTAACATATAATCTATTTACATTTAAAGTAATTATTGACAGGTATGTAGTTATTGCCATTTTATTATTCATATTATTGGTCCATTTTTCCTTCTTTTCCTTAAAGAAGTTTCTTTAACATTTCTTGTAATATTGGTTTGGTGGTGATAGACTCCTTTAGCTTTTTCTTGTCTGGGAATTAATGAAGAGTTTGTTAACTTAAGCTCTACCTCACATCATACAAACTTAGTAAATATTTGTCAAATTCATCCCAAATCATCACTTTGTCTGTAATGCTTTCACTCACAAGTGTCCAGAGTTGTCCTGACTCTCCCTCCTATAAATAGTTTCCCTTTACGTCTTTAAGATGGCAGTTCTCAGTGACCTTAATCAAAGTATTGATGTCAATGTTAGGGACTTTCTAACACTAGACAGAATCACTAACACTGTCATGGTTTGGTTAATGTTCCATTAATTCAATCCCATTAGTTAGTGTTCTCACTAACTCCAAAGTGCCATCATCAGGCCAGAGTTAGCCTCTCTGCATAGTTTGTCTTACTGTTCTCTGCTGCTTTCCTGCTGCCCACAGAGCAGGAGTGCAAGATGCATCTCAAGACATGTTGGTGAAAGAAACAAATCAGGCTTTTGTCAGGTCTCTCTGGTGGTTATTGTTAAGTCTTTAGATACCTAACAAGTATATATTAACACATTAACATTTGTTTTTAAATTTATTTTTTAACGAGGTTACTTTATTTTATTTATCTCTTTTTAGAGAGATGGGAAAGGAGAAAGAGAGAAACATCAATGTGCGGTTGCCTCTCACGCACCCCTAACTGGGGATCTGGCGTGCAACCTAGTCATTTGCCCTGACTGGAAATCGAACCAGCGACACTTGGTTCACAGGCCAACGCTCGATCCACTGAGCCACAGCAGCCAGGGCTTAATGTTAACATTTTTAAGGTGAACTAATTGAAGTAGTAGAGCCAATATAGGTGATATGACAGGAGATTGCATATTTGGACAAAAAAAAGTAAGATATGAGGGAAACTTGCTATTTAAAAGAGGAAATTTCATATATAGGTTGATTTAACATTTTAAATGTTTATGTTGGAAAATTTCAGATGTTCAGAAAAGTTTCATGGATAGTAAAATGAACTCCTGTGTGCCTTTCTCCCAGACTCACCAGTTGTTTACATTTCGCTAGAGTTTTTCTTTTCTCTGTCTAATGGTACAATTAAGTACAATTTCTGCTATAGTTTATCACTGAGCTGTGGATAAGGGCAGACACAAGGACCCGTTGGTCCCAATCACCTTTAGGTGTATTTCTTAAAAAGAAGACTATTCTTTTCTATAGTGTCAGGACCTATCAGGAAAGTTAACAGTGATAAAGTATGATTAACCAGTTCACAGTCTATATTCATATTTCACCGGTTGCTACCGTAATTTCCTGGTTAGCTGTGCTTTTTGAAGGGGTGGGAAGAGAGAGTGGTATTTTTTCTGTAAGCAGGATCATACATTGCATTTAATCTTCACATTGTTTTCGCTTACTTGAAACAGGAATAGCTTTTCAACTGTTCTTTGTCTTTATGACAAACGTGAGCCGTTTTGAAGAGGACAGGTCGGTTGTTTTGTGGAATGCCCCTTGTCCTGGGTTGGTATGTTTCCCATGATTGTTTTCCTGCATATTTGGCAGGAATTCTGCAGATGCCACTTTGTCTCGTTGTTGGTAATGTTAACTTTGATCACTTAGGGAAGGTGTTTGCCAGTTTTTTTTTTTTTTACTATAAAGATACATTTACAGATTTATCTATATAAATCTTTATATAGTTACATATATTTGTTATATGTAGCAATACGAAGATATTTTTTCTTCACTGAGAAGTTATCTGGGGGTAGTGTTAATTAGAGGCTGTGGACTTATCCTTTATTTTTTTAAATTCTCACCTGAGGATATGTTCATTGATTTTAGACAGGGAGGAAGGGGGAGAAAGCGAGAAGAGAGAGAGAAACATCCATGTGAGGGAGAAACATTGACTGATTGCCTCCCATATGTGCCCCAACTGGGGATTACTCGACGTACCCTGACCAGGGATCGAACCACCAACCTTTTGGTGTACAGGACAATGCTCCAAGCAACTGAGCCACCTGGCCAGGGCATATCCTGTTCTTTATTAAACTTTACTCACTCCTTTTTAGTATCCATTGATAACTCTTACCTGACTCAATTATTGCAGTTGTGGCTGCAAACTGGTGATTTCTAACTGCAGCATCCCTTCTATATGGACTAGCTGTCATTTACCATGAAGTCCCAGTGTTGGGTCATTTGCATTATGGGTGCCCAGACAGGCTTACCAGCTGTGTTGCATGTGGCACAGAAAGGGACCCAATCCCATCTTCACCAGCCTCGAGACCTCCGCTGACTTCCTGGTAACTCCTCAGTCTGCCTTCTGATGATAGAAATATTTATTCCATTTGGATTCTCATGGCTACATGGAAAGAATACAAACAACGCCACCAAAACATGGGCTCTTGCCATCTGCAGGCCCAGCGTGATGGCTGTGGCTGGGGCCAGCACGCTTGGCGCTGGCACCAGGAAGGTGTCCACAGGAAGTGCTGTGGGTTTGCGGTCTCTCTCAGAGTGGCTTAAAACGTTTCTCTTACCTTCCCGGAGCCTCAGCGTTTACAGCTCTGAAGAGGAGACAGTTATAACTGTCTGTCTTCTCGAGGGGTCCCTGGGGAGTAGATGAAATGATCTACGGGAAGCACCCTGTGGCCTCCGGGTGCCAGGTGAGTGGATGCAGTTGGGTTTGCAGAGCAGAAGGTGGATTCCTGACCAGATTGTTGACAGCTCTCAAATGTGTTTCAATTTCTTGCCAAAATGTTAATCTGCATCAGAGAATGAGGATGTGATCAGACAAATCTGGATTTGGGACATTGTATAAAACAGCTGATCTTGACTCTTCCAAAAACATCAATGTTGTGCAAGACCAGAAGGACAGAGTGAGTATTCAGGGAGACACAACAGCTGTTGTGGACTGGGCAGAAACGGCTATAAAGTGTGTAACGGACAGTTGATCAAGTCTGAATGTGGATTAAGTACAAAATAATATGCTATAGAGGTTAAATTCCTTGGGTCTTGTTATGTGGGACACTATCTTTGTTCTTACATGCTAAAGTACACAAGGATGATTAACATGATTGAATCATTGTTGTCTATAATTTTCAAATGGTTCTACAAAAAAAAAGTATGCACACATGAAGGGGGACCCCCCAAAATAGAATTTATTAAAAATTATATATTTATTCCTACGTGTTTAAACTTCAGTCACCTTCAAGGTACTCTCCGTTTGATGCAATACACCTATCAAGACTTTTTCCACTGCTCAAAGCAGCTTTCGAAGTCATCGATTTTGATGCCTTTTAGTGCTCCTGCCATTTTTTGTCTCACCTCTTGCACATCAGCAAAATGTTCCCCTTTGAGGACTTTTTTCATCTGGGGAAACACAACAATCTTTTGGGGCAAGATTGGGTGAATAGGGAGGGTGGGGCCGGGGGTTCTTCTATTTTTGGTCAGAAATTGCTGAACACTCAGCATGGTATAGGCAGGTACACTCGTAAATCGCCCATCGTGAAATGGGCAAACATGTTGAAAGAGTCTTCAAAAAACCCCACGGAAGTCAAATGCATCCTCTCACAACAACACTAGCTGGTACACTGATACAGATGGGTTCTTAGAACACTCACCTAATGTGGAAAGCCTGTACTATAAGGGGCCTGCCCTCCAGAAGATAATCCTGGGTTTTCTTAGGTCCCACCTTGTATATGAGATTAATATGCACGTGTTTGTGTTTGCAAAAGGTTTGAAATTAGTGAGTGTGGCAGAAGGATATGTAAGTGATTATTGCATTATTTTTTCTATAGGTTTGACATTTTTTTAAAGAAAAAAGAGATAGGGATGTACTTTATTTAAATAAAACTGATTTGAAATCACATGAGGAAAAAAGTCTATTATATTTCAAGTCATTATTATATCCTGATAGGAAATAATATCACACTAAGGGATTCTCTGAAAGAGAAAGAAAGGGAGAGGAGCCTTTAATTGAAATTTTAATTGTAGAGGTCAAAATATGTAATGTTAAGGGGGTCATTATGGTGCCCCGCATGACATATATGGTGTTCAGTAAATGTTCATGAGTGTATGGTATTTTTCCCTTGGTATTATTAAAAGAGAATTATGCAGCAGTTTGCCACTAACTCAGTTTTATGTTGAAAACATTTTTCCTTCATCTTAGTAGTAAACATCTCCTTTTTGTGGAGAAGAGAACTCTGGTCTTTTAGGGCCAAGGGGACCCTTCTCAGATTTGCTGGTTTCTGTTTGTTACCTCCGTCTTGATCCCTAAGAAGTAATTAAGGAAGGTTTCTTACTCTCTGATCCAATTTGGGGTCAGTTTTGTAATGAGGGACAGCAATACTGGGCTTAAGTCATCATCTCCTCTGTGTTTTCTGTGTGCGTGTGTGTGTCATTTAGCAACTTTCAGATCTCAGTTGCTCTACCTGTAAATAAGAGAAGGCAAGTATGACTATGTCTCATACTTTAAAGGGAAGGGTCTTATGATGATAAATACAGCGGGCATGTGTGAGCTCTCTAGAAGAACTATCTGAAACATAAAGGACAGCACTGAACAGAATTGAAGTTAACTGTAACTCATAGAAAGTAAGACTCAACTTCAGAACCTACAAGTCCTAATAAAAGTAAGCTGGGAACAACACACCTCATCTTCTTAGACAGCTGTGTCTCTTATATGCCCCCCACTCCCACGTTGAATAGTTAGTTGCACTTGACCTTTGTCCTAGGGATAATTTCAGTATGAAAAGAGAAGCTTTTCCTATAAAATCAGGCATCTGCAAGTGACTGACATGTAGATTTCTCCTGTTTTTTTTTTTTTTTCCTTAGACAGCAAAGTTCAGAGTGGAAAGAAAGCTTCAGAATCTTCCTAATTGTACTCTTATATCCCATGCATGTGAAAATGCAGGGGAGGGAGGACATTACCTGTTAGCTCCGTGTGCTTGCTAGTAAGCTAGCACCGGGCCTGGGGTGGCCCAGTGGCTTCTGTGCGTCACCAGCTCCCTCTTCAACCCCACACCACCTTAGCCTTAGCATGTGCTTCCAGCCACAACAGACAGAGATGGTTATGTTTCTGGTTCTTGTATAACTACTAAATTTTTAAAAAATTTATTTATTGAACTTATTGGGGTGATATTGGTTGATGAAATCATGTAGGTTTGGGGTGTATATCAAATTTCCTTCCATCACCATTTATTCCCTTTTACCCTCTTCCATCTCCCACCAACCCCCTTATATTTCTAGTTCTTTATGTTGAATGACAAAGGACTGATGTCTACTATATAGAAATGTGATCTCCAAACTATGAAAGAAAACTGTACACAAGCTTCTTGAGGCTATTACAATTAAAAATTTAGCAATTTGAGAATATTAATGCTATAATAAGGACACATATATATATATCGGCAGCCGTCCGTCTCGAGAGACGATGGTGTAGCTTCTTAAGAGTCTATCTGCACCGCCGAGAATGGCTGTGCAGTCCGACTCGGGAGTGACACGGTATCTGTCTCCTCCCGTGTTGAATCGACATCTTGCGATGACGCTGAAGCTACAGAGCCTGGGCAGGGTGATATGGAGGGTCTGCTGTTGCCCATGCAGCAGACCCCCCCTCTCTTCGCAGCTGAAGGGTCCAAGGGAAAGACGGAGTCAATACAGCTTGGCTTCAGGTGCGCCGCAGGAGTTGCCGGTGTTGACTACAACGTCAAACCGCCTTAGGGACTCCGGCTCCGGATTTTCTGTCGGGGTTTACTCCCTTAGCCTTTCCCCTGAAGAGGTATGCCGCAAGGCAGCGGAGGTTTTTTGGAGTCAGAGTTTTCCTTCTCTGATGTACCCTGACTGGAAGATCGAACCAGCGACACTTAGCTCTCAGGCCGACGCTCAATCCACTGAGCTAAACCAGCCAGGGCCAAATGAATATATATGTGTATATATATATACACACACACATAAATAAAATCTTAAAAAATAAATCATGGAGTATTTAATGTAAGAGATATCCTTGTTTAACAAGTATATTTGTAAATATAACATGTTTCTTCATATTGGCATATATGAAGAACATATGAACAATATGAAGGACATATATATAGTAATAAGGATATATATATAAAATAACTAATAAAGATATATATATAGATAGATACAGATATAGTCTCCTTGGTTCTCCGTTAACTGACCACCTTCTGTTACTGACATGGATTCAAGCCTTGGATATAGCACAGGGCCACTCAAGGTAGGCAAAGGAAACATCCTTCCCTAGGAGTTCTATTCTATTACCTACAGCCCCACTTGACGTCATGCCCAGGCTAATCAAAGGTAGCCAACAGTTTGCTGCCCAGCTAGCTGGTCATTGAGCATCCTGTACATCTTAAAGTCTTGGCATTAGTAGCAGCATTGGACCAGCAGAGGGCGCAGTGAGTAACAGGAAGGACTTAGGAGAGCAAAAGGCAAGAGTACCCACCTAACCTGTATCCTCTAAAATCTGAGACAAGTGAGATTAAAGGTATTTATTATATAAATGCACTTTAAAACGTGTATAAAAGTTGCCAGGTTTTAAAAAATTAATTAGTGTGTCTTTATATAGGTAAAACACATATGTGTTCTCACTGTAGAAAATTCACACAGTACAGGGAAAGTGAAAATTTCTTCACCTCTCCTTCCTTGCTTGAGGTAATGGTTATCAGTCTTTCTTTCCAGAGTTTTTAAATACACAAGAAGCTTATGCACGTAGAAATATACTTTTTTTTCATCGATGGGATCATACGATATTTTTATAACTTTTTCCCCACTTACTACATTCTAGACATCTCTGTGTATACATGCATGTAATTTTATTTTTAAAAATTGAAGTATAATTGACATTCTATTAGTTTCAGGTGTACAGTGTAATGATTTGGTATTTGTATATATTGCAAAATGATTACAATAAATCTAGTTAACTTCATTACTATACCTAGTTACAAAACTCTTATTTAATTTAAAAAATTGCTGCCTAGGATTGCACTGAATGAATGTTTAATGTTATTTAATAACTTTTCTATTGAGCCTTTTGGTTGGTTCTGTTTTCCACTCTTACCAACAGTGGAATGTTTAGCTACAAAGACATACATTCTTTGACTTTTTTAGCGTGGCGTTAAAAAGAGAGTAGAGGGTTCATGCCTCATGATTCAAGATTTCACAGTCCCTGATAATAGGGGACTGTGGTCTGGCTGTCGGCTGTCCCCGAGGAGGGACGCCAGTGACGTGCGCACACAGCTGTGGCCTCTTCTGTCACAGCTGCAGTCAGCACCGTGGTTCACTTGACTCCAAGTCTAAACCACCAGGGTCCTGACAATGCAGTGTCTGACCAGAAGGAAAATTCTTTATTTGTTATCAAATGGGATGGGGTGACCACTGTCGGCAGCCAGTAAAATGAAAGGGGGCTGGGAGCTGGCAGGCCTGATGGGTCCTGATTGGAAGATCTTTCCCAGGCTGGCCACCGAGGCAGTAGTCGGTGGTGGCGTGGTTTCAGTTTCTTAGGTCTGCTGTATTCTCTGTTTCTGCAGTTGGCCGTCCAATCCCTGTTCATCAGACTCTGCACCCAACCCCAGAGCAGATCGAGGAGCTGCATCACACCTACATGGAGGAGCTAAGGAAATTATTTGAGGAGCACAAGGGGAACTATGGTATTCCGGAGCACGAGACTATCGTTTTTACATAACTTTACTCTCAGGAGGCACTCAGGAGGAGAGAGAACATCCCGTTGTGAGAATAAATACCTTAAATAAGTTTATTTCTTTTTCTTGACTACGGAATCAAATTTGCAACTGGAAAGTATTATTTATAGTGACAGCCGTTGATGTATATCTGTGTTAAATAAGAATACAGCGTGTGACTATAGGATAAGCTTAGAGACGACTACAAGTCTTTTAATAATCTTCCTCATTTAGAAAGGTGAAATCACTTTACAGGTTCAGAAATGGTTTAGCATTATATCCTCAAAAAATATGACAGCTTCAAGAAATAGACCCTTTTGCTAAAAAGCACAATAATTTAAGGTGGTGTTTTTACTAAGTGTGTTAGCTGTTATTCAGCACTGCTAAAACATTTAGGAGATCGTGTGTAAAATAATCTGCCATATACAGCTAGAAAGATTATTTATTTATTTATTTTTCACTTGAACAGACCATTTTGTTAGTGAATAATGTTACTTTTGAGACTTAGAGCATTTGGTCCATTAGATCATGTCAATCAACACATTTTTATAGAATGGAGCAGAATTTTGATGCAGTTTTCAAAATAGGATGAATCTACTCTATGAAAACCCATGTGGATAAGAGCATGACCCCTCATTTCAATTCATGCTTAGAAGTAGTCATTCTTGTCATCTGCTTAGAAATATGTTCATTTGTGGTAGACAAGGAGGAAGACATACTTTTGCACATGTGTTTGGACACTGAAATTGCAAAAGGTTTTTTATGATAATAGAAATAATTTTAATTTTCTTCCCAAATGTCCTCTTTGAATAAGACAAGGTATGAAAGAGAGCGCCCCCTCTGGTCAGACGTGTCCAGTTCTCAGCTGACTTGGGTGATGGGAGTCTCCTCTGAACCCAAAGGTCAGGTCTGTGAGAGCAGGTGCCTAGTCCCTGCTGTGCACTGATGTCTTCCTATGCCTGGGTCGGCTCATGACTCTTAGTAGGCACAAAATAAGTACATGATTAAATGACTGTATTTGTAGAGGAACACACAAATGTTGCCAGAAGGTGAAGAATTGTTAAAGCTCTACCGTAGGGTGAAAGCTATAGTAAAGCAAGACCCACTTTCAGAAGGAGGTAATTGGCTATGTCTGATCGTCCCATGCCAGTCACTGACAGTACTGCAGGCTGGCTTGTAAGGAGCAGGTCAGAAGGACGTTTCTAATAATTAGTCACTGAGCGTTAAGTAATTATTCTGTAAGTAAGAGGAATGTCTAGTTTCCAAACAATCTCCATTGCTAGGTGTTGCTTCTGTACCTCCTCCACTCTAGCTGTTTGAGGGTAACTTCGCTAAGGCATTCTCACTTATTGGTAATATGTCTTCACGCCTCTAGTTTTTAAAACATCAAGCCCTGGGCTAGAGCCTCGACTGGGTTCCACAAGAGCAGAATGAAATCATGCTGAGTAATGCCTTAAGTAGGAAAGCATTTCACACAGGAGAAAGGGAACCTTCTTGATGGTTCTTCCTAAGATTTTGTGGCCAAGGTCCTATTATCTTTACACTATTTGAGCAATCCAAGAATCCTTTGACCATGGCCTTGAAATTGGATTTTTTTTTTTTTTTTTTTTTTTGTAGATAGCAGGGAATAAGACACAGTTGCTTTACTGGATGCAGAAATTTTGACTATAAATCCATACACACACACACACACACACACACACACAGAGCACCATTTACATAAAATGACGTTCCAGCTGGTCAGGGTTCAGTCTCTCAGAATGTAACTGTGAGGCCCAAATAACCACAACCGAAGGCCATTAACTTATTATAAAACACACGAGTTTCCTTCCTTTGGACTTTATTAAAAGCTCATGAGACGTAATGTTTTGCAATCTCACAAAGATATGAATTTTAACCTCACAGTTGGGAGTGAGAAAGCCAAGCTGACCACCCAACATCAGCTGGATTGTCTAGTAAGCAGTTGCAGCCCATGTGTAGTAAAACAGAGGCACTGAAAAATGAGAGAAGCTCTGCTCTGATGAATTTATCTAGAATTCTGCTCTTTAAAAAATCTAGACATCGGTAACTTTAATTTTGGCGTACCGCCAAACCCTATGTTAGGTACATGATTTAGGGAGTTCTTCCCTTCTTTTCTTAGGGTCCATGGAGGTCTTCATCCTGCCAGGCCAGAAGTCCTTTCATAAACTCAGGGCACAGTTGTAAGCTCCAGAGAGCTCTTCAAGTTGCAAATGGATTTTTTATATGACTTTTTGCCACAACCCAAATGTGGGTCATGTATTGTACCCACTAGTGTGGCTTGATGGAGATCTCTATTTTAAAAGTTCTCATCTGCTACTCACTTGCACCTAAGACTGAAGCAGTGAAGCAAAACAATAACAGCAACAGCAATAACCCCAGAGCACTGGAAGAGTCCCTGGGCTAATTGCCTTGAGAAACTGTGCATTTATGCTGTTTGATTTGGACAGTGCTTTTTCCTGTCTCCCTTGCACACTGGGGGCAGGCTGTCATTTCCTGTGTCTGGAAGCTAGGAGTACTGAAGCGGTCTGTGCCTGGCTAAGTCCATGATGCCGACCTCAAAGGCTGCAGCCTCAGGGCTTAGGAAGACCAGCCAGTTTGGCTCTGTCCCATGGGGACCCAAGGTAAGGGTTGCTATATGATTTGCATAAGCCCTTCACCATGACTGTGACAATGTTCCAAGTGTATATACTTCAGGGATGATGGGAGAGCCTTTATCATCTGCAGAGAGTTCAAAGAAAAATCGCCACTGTTGGTAGAAGGTGCATTTCTGTCATGGGAAGCACAGGACGTGGGATCTAGACGTGACTAGACTTCTGTAACTTGACATCTTTCCCAGGCTACCTCAGTGGTGCCCCTTACCAAAGTCTGTGATCGATATGTAAACAAATTTGGGGTACATTCACTTTGCCTTCTCTTCCTCTGACAAGGGACAGTGTTGATGGGATTTGCTGATTGGATTTCCCCCCTAATAGTCCAGGATTGCTAGTTCTCTCTCTCCTCTATTTTTTATACTAAGTGATAAAATGTCTATTTGTGGTGCTGGGAGAGTTCCTCCAAGTAAAATTTGTATATCTTTTTAAAGAGGGAAAACAAGGCAGCTTCGAAATAGCCACCCAGTTGCTCCAGTTTCTCTAGGAAGCAATTCTTTGTATTAACAACAAAAGGATTTCTCTAATACTTTGTATTTTGATTTTTGAAATGAATCCTTCCCAAACACCTATAGCTTAGTGCCTTAATATCTTAACTGAGGAGGAGAAAGTTTTTCCCAATCCACAGCCAGCCCATGGGACAGTGAGTTCCTCAAGAGCAGAGTGTGGCTGGTGTGCATTTTGAGCTGGGCTCTCGAGCAGTCGCTCGATGGATGCTCAAGGCACTAACCTGGCCACTTGATGGATTATGTCACCAGAGGAAGCAGTTAAACCCCAGTGAAGCTGAATGCAGATTGGAACCTTCTCCATGTTCCTATCACTCTACTCTAGATTGCGCTGGAGGTGCTTCTATTTCATGATTATTCAAAACAAAAGTGTCCAAAAAGTAATGATTAAACACCTAAAGCAAGGGATGTAACAACTCTCAAGCGAGTCTTAGTGGGACTGAGAACATTTTTCTGTTTGAGACCGGTCCACCGCATTGTTGATTTTCCCCTTTTATGAGAGCTATTTTGGCGATGCATCCTGGGTCAAGTCCAAGTTTTCAGCAACAGACTTAGCCACTAGAGCATTTTTGTATTAGAGCAGCAGGATAAGGCGAGATGCCCGTGCTCAGGCTGGTGACAGACCTGGCAAAGGGTCCTCCCTCTCAGCCGTGTTATGGTCATTAACACAGGACAGAGCAATCTCATTATTCAGACAGAGGTGGCTGTAGAGATCGTCTCACATCACTGACAGCCCCAAGCCCCAAGTCGATTCTGGCTCCCGTCTCATCCAGCTGCGTTGCCACAGCTGGTTTTTTAAAAAAATTATTTATTTTTATAACTCTTAGATTTTGGTTAAAAATTATCTTAGGCTCTCTTGAGACTAAAGATAAATCTGACCTTACTTGTATTCCCAGGGCTGCATAATTCTTGCCAACTCTACTTACAGGCCAACTTGGAGCCTAGGACTCTGGTTGGATTCTAAAGCCTGCAATGTGGGGGTGCAGTCGTGGCAAGACGACCAGAGGACCTAGGTGCCCCACTCTTATATTCCCCAGGCTCCTATTTCAAATAATCTGGTAGCCTCTGGGCCTCCTCTAATGGGCTGGGAGGCCCGGGCTCAGTTCCCTCCTATGTACATCAACTTAGGAGCAAATGATCAGGGACCCTTCTGATACCGTCTTGATGGTTTCTGCTGACTTTTTTCCTGTCATTGTAATGACATCTAGTTAGAGAGGTAGGTTTATCTTGATTTTTCCTGCAAGACATACAGTGAGTCCAAATGAATGCCTCACTCTCTTGGTATCTATAAAACATAAATTGCTAGTGAAATTTCTCCAAAATCACAGTTACTTTTAGTCCTGGTGTTTCTAAGAAATAATTTAATTCTCTAAATAAAAAGAGGAGAAATTGATCTACAAGGATTTCTCCTTCACAGCATTCAAAACCATGAAATAATAGATTATTACTTGTTAAAATCTTTAGAGGAGATGATGAATTTTTATATTTTCTGTATTGTCATGTGTTGCTGTGTGCTTTTTAAAAGCTCTCGGTTTGTAAAGTTTTGACCAATAAATGTGTTTTATGCCTGAGTTATAAATGTGTGGATGTGGTGTTTAACCTGCGCGGAATGATTTTCCTTTTATACACCTTGGCAAGGCTGCGTTAGCTTGGGCTTGTGTAGGAATCTAATCAAGGGAATGACCTTGACATTAGGAGCGTTGCAAATGCTCATACTGAAGAGTCAGTCTTTTCATTCTTTTGTCGCCGTAAAGGACAGGACAGAGAGCAGGGGCAGGGGTAAGTGAAAACCGCTGGGAAAGGGGGAAGCCCGAAAGGGGGCAGCGAAAGAAAACAAGCCAGGAAATGGCCGTGGTCTCACGTGGTGGGGGGGGGGCGGGGGCTGGCGGGGGAGTCCTCTCAGAATCCGAAATCCTCAGAAACCGGTGGAGGCGCATAGCTGGCACATTCGGTGAATCACTGCTAGTGGGCACGGGGTTTCTTTTGGGGTGATGACGATGTTCTACAATTAGATCGCGGTGATGATTACAGCTCTGTGAATACCTACACTAAACACCTCCTGGCTCTGGGCTTCGCATGTGCGAATTTGGCGGTCTGTGAATTATATCTCAGGAAAGCTGTTTCATAAACTCGGGTCAGCCATACAGCATAATAGAAGCAGCTAAACACTTAACTTCCTTTTAAAAATGTGGCAGAAGTGGCATTGCCTCCCTTCGATGTCAGCACTTTGTACATTAAAGCTTAGACCTTGGTTTTTGAGAACTGTTGGTGTTTCTGGTGTTCTTTATCAAAGTAGGTATTTTTAATACTCTTTTTGAGTATTTTATTGGATAAAGAACATGCTGTTTTATTATTGTGTAAAAGTGTTTGACTTTAATTTTCCCCAGTATTTTATGAATACTGCAGCATATGCTAATTAAATGTTATATAAAAATAGCACTCAGTATTTATTGCCCACCTACAATGTGCCAAACATGGGGCTAAATACTTGATATATATTAAGACACTGAGCTCTTAAAATAGCCCTATGAGGTTGGCACTATTTTTATACCACAGGAAAATGGGCCTCAGAGGGGCTGAGAACTTGGCCGAGGCAACCCTGACTGGGGTGGTGCCAGAGTCCTCCGGCCAGAGTCCTCACTCTTAAGTATAGGACTCGAGAGCCCTGGGGTGTCTGCGATCTCTGTCACTAACTTGCTGTGTGACTCTAGGTATGTGACCTTGTATTGTTCACCTATTAAAGGAGAGGGCGGGGCAAGATCTCTGTGGTTCTTTATGGGTCCACCTACTGGTGATTTTATTTCTCTATTTCTCAGTACCTGCCTTTCCACGTACCCCCAAAACCAGTGGGCACAGGAGCCATCCTCAGCAGTAAGAGCAACCGTGGGGATCTCTTGTGAGTTGGCACAATGTTGTGTCCATTATTAGAAAGACAGGGTAAGAAAGTTTCACAAATTGACTAATATTTGTTGTCAAAGTTAAACATTTAAGATGTTACATTAAGAACACCTGTTTAGCTAAAAGTCTTTTAATTTTTTTGGTCACTGTTACTACATGGAGCATTGGCTAGGGAAAGATAATTTCTCCAAACTGATTTTAAAGTTTATTTTATTTCTCACATGCATATTTGGACATGCATGCTTCTAAGTATTTAAAAATGACCTCCCCCATGATTGCTGCATGTTCCAAATTGAAGGAGAAACTTCTCCCATTTCTTTCCTGCCTTTTCCAGTTCCCCAATCTTTAAAAATTCTAGGGAGATAGAAAATGTGATCTTTAGTTCGACCCAGCATTGACATTTTATGTGTAATGCTGAAATAAAGGAATGCTATAATCTATCTTAGATTGGGTGACTGTACAAGAGCAGGATCATAATATTTCAAATTCACTTAACTTGAAAATAATATTGAGTCCATGAATATAGAATGTTCAGTCATATTAAATAATTTTAGTGGGATTTGCAGAAGGGTTTATATATTTTATACAGATATATATATATATTCATTGCTGTTCTTGAAATAATACCCAAATAAAGGAAATTTTAAATCAGTGGAATAAAAGCAATGTAATTAATTTGGAAACTAGGTGTACTTTTAAAGATGAATTTTATTTCTATTTTGAGTAATATATAGTTTATTGAACTTAGTGCCATTATTATTATAAGGAAACATGGGAGATGACGTAGTGACATTTGACAATATTTCTTCAGGAAGCAACATACTTCGCTGTTTCAAACCAGTTACCCTCACCTTAAAAAAGTGCCTGAGCCTTGGCTGGTGTGGCTCCAGAGAGTGGGTGACCTTCCCAGCCAGGAGGGCCTTGATCACACTCCAGCCACACACCTTCTCTTTTCTACCTTTTTCTGTTATATCACTTTTTTAATAAATATATTTGCTTTGGTTTTATCCATAATCCAGAAAAGAAAGAAAATCAAAGCTAGAGAAGAGGAGAATTGAATTGCAAGAAGCAATTGAGAAACTTACTTCCTGTCAAAGGTCAAGTCAAGGACGATGAAAGTAGGGAAGAGTTGAAAAGGACACGAGGAGGCGTTACTGAGGAGGAGGGACACAGTGCTCGTTCTGTTGATGGACCTCTCACGTTCCATTCTGTGGTGTTTCATTTCAGAGAGAGGACAGAAACACACCTGTTGCTTCCAGAGGGAAAAGCTACCGCAGAGATGCCCCCCCTCCCCCACTTCCTGACCATGGGCAACAGCAGACCCCCCATATCACCCTGCCCAGGCTCTGTAGCTTCAGCTTCACTGGAGAGGACACTCCAGCGTCATCGCAAGATGTCGATTCAACACGGGAGGAGACAGATACCGTGTCACTCCCGAGTCGGACTGCACAACCATTCTCGGTGCTGCAGATAGACTCTTAAGAAGCTACACCATCGTCTCTCGAGAGGGACGGCTGCCGACGACGTCCAAAGATGAAATAGTCAAGTGAAAACAGAACAGTAAAACTGCGTTTGTTCCAATCGGCATAGGCTTTAGAACTTTGTATATTTGGAACTATATGTTTACACTGCTATTGCTGAGCGTTCCATGAAACAAACTATTGGGACGACTTCGCTGCAATTGCTGAGTGTAGATGTTTAGGTGACGGAGCTCATGGAAGCAGTGTGCCCTGATGGTCACCTTTGGCCACAGAACACACTATTTATAAGGAACTGTGACTGTTGAACTCTCTGTTCACTCTGAGTCTGTTACCACATCATTTTGGCCTGACCTGATTGCAGAAGTTATTTCCCTTTCCACATCTTGATAGGCTTAGGAACTGCCCCAGGGCCCTTATTTCAAAGGAGAAATCCGTCCTGCCTGTGATTTCTCTTTGCTCTGGGCACTGGTTTTTGTGAAATACGCATGCAGCGACTTCAGTCTGATCCTCTGTCTGGGTTATATAATGCCTTTCCTGCTAATTCCCTGAGTTCCATCAGGAATAGTTCTCTGCCAGAGTTATTGGCAAGAATCCACTGAAGAATTACTCTCAGCTTTGTTTGTGGTTACTAGATTCAATTGGAATTTCCTGCAACTTCTAGTCATTCAAAGATATTCATGGAGGGGCTGAGGCCTAGGCTGCAAGGTGTGTTTCTGCCTATTCTTGCAAGAAGAAGTCAGGATGCAGAGTGGATGAAGATGCTCAGGGCCCCGTTCTTCTGAATGCCTTCCCAGTCAATTGAATGATTTTGATCAAGCCCTGGGTGAAAAGAACCAATGTGTGGGACCTGTGAGCTGCCCTCCTGGGGTCCCTTAATTAGAAAAGTGTCTCATTGGAAACAAAGGGAGGCAAGTGTCAAAAGAGCAGCCCCTGCCCAGAGCTTTGGCTGTGTGGACAGAGACATTCGTGCCTGTGGATCCAATAGGAGCCACGGAGGGAATGGAATCACTTGAGCTTGTGATGAGGAAGACTTCGGTGAGCATGAAGGGAGGGCTTGGGTAGAAGAGTCAGGTTGGGGTGGCCAACTTGTCCTGGTTTGTCTGGAACTTTCCTGGTTTTAGCAGTGAAAGCTCCCGTCCTGGGAATCCTGTCAGTCCCAGGCAAAGTGGGTCGGTTGGCCACCCTCCGTAGGAAGGCAGAGCTAGACACTCTCTCCACCTTTGGGAAGGATGGCAGGGTTTGTTTTTTATTATTATTTTTTTAATGACCCAGAGAGCAGATTTTAAACTAATTATTGGAAAATAAATAATTTTTCTATGATCTCTGAAGTTATATGGTTTTACACACCCTATGTTTTGCATATGTGGTTACATATCCTATGATAGTCTGAAGTTTCCCAATTACTGGGAGCTCCAAGTGAATGACAGACAGGTTTAAGGTTCTGGAAGGTCTCCATACGTTTGAGTGACATTCTGTCATAAGTTCCTCGCCATGCATTATTTTGTCCGAATTAGCGTTACTCAGTGACTGTGACCGTCTTTTCTGGGTTTCAGTTTTTCTCTCCACAAGGAGAAATGATTTTCTCCTATAATGGATTTCAAGAATATTTTTTAAAGATTTTATTTATTTATTTTTAAAGAGAAGGAAAAGGAGAGAGAAAGAGAGAGAAAAACAGCAATGTGGTTACCTCTCGTGCGCCCCCAACTGGGGACCTGGCCGGCAACCCAGGCATGTGCCCTGACTGGAAATCAAACTGGCGACCCTTTGGTTTGGAGGCTGGCACTCAATCCACTGAGCCACATCAACCAGGACTCAAAAACGTTTTTAATAAAGGGTTGCCCACCACCTGGGACTGTTGATACCCAAGATATACTTAGAGGTCTGAAATTTTAAGAAATGCCCTCATCTTTTAATAGCATTTACTAGTTTTTATTTTGCTTTGTTCTCCCTTTTACCAGTTAAAAATATATATATTTAAAGGTTACTTACTTATTTCTACTTTGTTTCCCAAAAGGACCATAGGAAGAATAGCTGTGTTAGAGACTTCATGATCTAAGTTGTCACATAAGGTAATAGAAGTGATGATTGAATATAAGAATATCAAATTTATCTGAGTATTTACTTAAAATAACAAACTCATTTCCCCTCTACAGAAGATACACTGAATGGTAGTCACCGATGCATTTACCTCTTTGCCACAGTTAAAAGAGCACATTTAACCTTGGAACACTGCTTCTTAAATGTGTTTGTATGTCCTTCCCACTCCAACTACCTTGGCAGATTTAACTTGGGCAGAAGTTGAACTCTCCTCAATTGGAGTCTCAGGTTACATGACCACGATCAAATTCCTAAAGAAATGAACCTTTGCCTTGGGAAGCATCTGTCCAAAGTATTCTTTCCCCAGTGACCATTGTTGAGACTAGTTCTAGAAAAACGATAGACTGCTTCAAATCAATTCCAGCTCCAGAGACTCAAAAAAGCATTAGATCTTTAACCAGCGAAGTAATAGTATACCCAATAGAAATGCTGGCAACCTCATGCTTATTTCATCATGGTGGCAAGAAAATGTCCCCAGAGCTTTGGAAGTCACATGTGTACTGAAGGGAGGAAGGAGAAAGGAGTCCACTCTCCTTTACTTTATAAGAACCACATTATCTTTCCCAGAATCCCTCCTGCAAACTTTCCTGACATCTCATTGGTCTGAATGGAGTCGCATGGTGACGGGAAAATGATTGGCTTTCCGTTCTCTACAAGGGGTAGGCATGGAGTCAGCAAACCTTTTCAATGCAGACCTTAGACGGTAGATAGCTTAGTCTTTCAGGCCATTTGGTCTCTATCACAGCTACTCAACTCTGCATGTGGTGCAAAAGCAGCCAGAGATAACGTGTAAATGAATGAATGTGGCTGTGTGCCAATACAACTTTATTTATAGACACTGAATTTTGAATTTCATGTACTATTCATGAAGTGTTATTTTTCTTTTGCTCTTTCTCAACCATTTAAAAATGTGGTCACAGGCTCTTCATGTGTGGAGGAGGGGGGTGGCCCTGGAGGCCCGCCACAGTGCTGCTGCTGATAGGCTCTGTACCTTGAACGTAGAATATTGGAGTGTGATGACAAGCTCAGTCTATCAAGCCAACTTTAATTTTCCTGAGATCACCAAGAACAGTCAGCTTCCAAATCATGTTCTTTGTCATAAACAAGTTGAAGTTTACCAGATATCTTTAACTCAAAAGAGCTGTATTGCTGATCTTCCGGGCAAGGAGGTATTATAAAGTTTACATATTTTGTTTTAAGTTGTCCTATAATGGCTGTAAAAACTGGGTCCAACTCTATATGAAAAAAATTTAGAATAAAGTTCAGAATTGTAACCAGAAAATTACTGGCACTGTAACACAGACATTTTCATAATTGCTCAAAGGCCTATTTGCCTTAGCTTCATGAAAACTCAGAGCTAACGCTACACTAGATGCTAGTTAAAACAGGAGAGAAATATGTTACATATGTTGATCTAATGATTATTCTTTTTGAAAATATCTCTAAAATGTTCCCTATTTATTCCCTTAGAAACTTTGTATTTGTTCTCTTTTGAATTTTACAGTTAATTTTATAATTATATTGTGTGTATATGTATTTGCATATAAATATAAAGGTATATATTATAAACATGCATGCATACATATGTATATATATATATATATACCCACAAACACATAATTATAATATGATAATATATACATATAAACATTATGTATTATATATGCATATGTAATATATATTACATGTGGTTTAGGACACTGTTCTTAAAAAAAAGGAATTTATTGAGTTATGTAGATGAAAAGTGTAGGGATTCAGGCATAGACCTAGGTGCTCAAATGATATCATCAGAACTCAGTCTTGCTCCTTCTCTCTTCTCTTCTCCCCGCTGTAGACTTCACTCTTCCACTCCCTTCGTGGTAGGAAGATGGGCACCAGCAGCCTCAGGCACACATCCTACCAGGTCAGCTGCCCAGAGAAAAAAGACCTGCTCTTTTTGGGGGGATCGGGCTTCATTGAACTGACTTGGATCATGTGTCCACCCCTGAACACATCACTGTGGTCAAGAGGTTGGAATATGCTGAGTAGCCCGGCCTGGCCTGGGTTGTGCAGTTGAATGTCCCCTCCTAGAGCTGGGGCTATTGTTGGGTCGGCTGGTTTCCCTGAAACACATGGACAGAAAATAAAAGATAAGCAGTTCCCAAAGGAAAATCAGGGTGACTGGGTCTTGGGAAGACGCAAACAATTGTTTAGCACAATGTTAACATTTGGCTTTCAACAAAGGAATCAGAAAGAGAATAGAGAGATTTGAAGAAAATAAAAATAAGGATTGGAAAAACCACTGGAATGTAAAGGATATGTATTATAGTTAATTGGGCAAGGTTAGTGGTTCATAATCTTGGCAATGCATCAGAAAAATATAAGTAGTTAAGAAAAAACAGAAACAGATTTCTGCACCCGACCCCAGATTGACTGAATCAGAATCTGAGAGCACAGTCTGGGATTCTGTACATTTTTAAATCCCTCCAGGCAATAGGTATGCAGTCTACCCAGAGCCTTGCTTTGGAAACCACTAAATGAGGTCGCATTAGAGCGTGTTAAGCTAAGCTGCCATAGCAAAGACCTCAAACTACAGAGGCCTAAATAAGGAGGTAATTTTGTTCTCACATGATAGCCTGGAGGCAAATGGTCCAAGATGATGGGTATGTTCAGTTAAAGACCCATGTCCCTCTGTCTTGTTGTTCCACCATCCTCTAGAGGGATGCCGTAGTTGGAGCTTCTGCCATGTCTACATTCCAGCCCATGGGAAAAATAAAGATAGGGCTGAGCAGCACCGAGTTTTATGTCAAGGCCAAGGCTCAGAAGTACAGACATCACTTCCATTTTCATTATATTGGCCTGAACTTAGTCACATGATATAGCAGACTGCGAGGGAAGCTGTTGAGGTAACAGAAAACTGGATAGTCTTTCTCTTGCCCAATTACTGTATTTTTCATTCCATAAGATGCCCTTCCTTTTTCCCCAGAAGTGGGGGGAAATGTCTGTGCGTCTTATGGAACGAATATTGCGTCACATCCCATGATGTGTATTACCTCACCTGTCAGCAGTGGTGGCAGCTGTTAGAAGAGGAAGCAGTGGGCCCACGTGAAACCCCTGGGGATGCTTAAATGTCCCACTTTACTGGTGAATCTCAGGGCATCTGGTCAGTATGACGATAGTGAAGAAAGTGATATCAGTGATTGTGAGCAACTGAGTTTCATAAATTCTGACACTAGCGATGCTGAGTTCTTGGGGTTCCCAGAAAACTAGAAGAGTACTTGAACCTTAAAGCCTCTCCTTATTTGTTAATGATACATGATGACGGTTCTTAATACTGCTGTTAACTGCTGTTCACTTTACATGGTGGAAATATTATTCTGTTATATTTTATTAAATATTTTAGTACACCATTTGGTTCAGAATATTTTTTTTTCTTTTCCTCCTCCAAACCTAGGTGTGTCTTATGGTCAGGTGTGTCTAATAGTACAAAAAGTGTGTGTGTGTGTGTGTGTGTGTGTACACACACATATATACATAAGTAGTTAAGTGGGCATATGACACCTAAAAATTAAACATTTATTACTTTCAGTTAAACACAACAAATTGAATGCTTACATTAATCTTTATTTCTTCATGAAAATCCACTGAAACGAGAATAAAGAAATAAAAATGGTAAAAAGTCAAAGAGAACAGGGGAAGAGTAAGAAGAGAAAGTGGTGCCAACACTATTTTGCAAAATGAAAAACAGATGGACACGTGGTAGCTGACTTGGCAGAGCTGAAAAAGCAAAAACTTAATGCCAGAGACAGTCAAGGCAGAGAGTCCAGTAAGAAGCTGATTTCTTCTGCAGAATCTCAGGCTGAGTCATGGAAGACACCCCTTATTTAAAATCAGATGTGGTGGGAACCAAAACCAGAGAAGAGCTGAAAGTGTCTTTAAGGGGCAGCCTTCCAGGTTCTCTGTGCTAACTCCTGCAGCCTGTCCATCCCCTACCTGAATAGAGCACCAAAACCTTGCTCTGGAAATTCTAGAGAAAGCCTGAACTCTGGGATACGAGGCTCAAGAGATGACGATGGAGTTCCCACCATTAAAGCCGACTCAGAGGAACTCTTCGTGTTCCCATAGCTTTCTTCTCTCACAAGGTTCCCATAATCTTGGGGAGCCAATGTTCTACTGGCCCCACAGCAGAGTGGAGAAGTCCTCTCGGGGGAAGTCAATCAACCCAAGAGAGAAGACCTACTGATTCCCACCCTTTTGAGTCCCCATCTGTCACCATAGAATGAGGCCCACCAATGAATAAACTCCGTCTATTTACACAGAGCTGCCGGTCAGCTTTTTAGTGGCCGTCGCGGGCATCCGAGAATCATCAGACATTTGAAGAAAGCCTTCAACAGGAGGGGCCATGACAAATGAGGAACGCAGGGAGATGGCGACAGGGTGTGAAAACCTAATTTACATCTTTAGAGAAATAAGAGAAAAATTTGCAACAATAAAACGAGCAGAATGCTATGCAAAAGGAATTTGGAAAAAAGAAAGTGACGTAACTATACAGGGATGATGTGGGGAGGAGAAAAACAGGTACAGGAAAGTATGAAGGAATCATACCCTCCTACTGCATAGAAGAGACCCAGTGGATAGTCTAAAATAAAAAAGTCAAGAGATAGTAACTTAAGCGTGTAACTTAAACTACAGACAAAAATACGTAGAGAAAAACCTAAATAAGTTGAAAACTGTCGAGTGGAAGCGGGAGTTGAAGGGGAAGCAGGAAACTACTGTTTTCATTATAAACCAACACTTGGCTTACTTATTTGATTTGCTAACCCATGTTTATGATCATATTAAAATATATTGCAACGTTTTTATTAGTTTTACTATTTTAAAACATATGTACTTTTAAAGTAATAAAAAATGTTAATACTTCATTTCCAAAAGAAAACCAATTTACCCTAGAAAAGATTTTAAAAAGTCACCCATTCTGACTTTGGGCCATGTTCATCTTCACCTGTTGGTTCCCATGGCAGGCAATCAGCAAGCATTTGCCAGGTGCTGTACCTGCTGTGTGCTTCCCGGCCTAAAAGAAAACCCTATTCACTGAAGCTCCCTGACAAGCACGCCCCGAATAGGCAAAAGTCAGAAAAGGGATAAACCTATTGGGGTTGTGGGTAAATGCTCACCATATGGAGCCCATGTCCATGACACGCTGTTCTGTCGGTCTGCATGGATCAAGGCTGATTGCAAGTGTGAAGGTCAGCGAAGCACAGGGGTGCCTCAGGGTCAGAGGGAAGTAATACTCCTTCCCACGTCCTTTAGCGTTGGCACTGCCCCCCCCCCCAAAACCAAGTTATTATACAGGAAATAAAGTTTACTGCTTAACTGCAATCCCAATGGTTTTTTGTTGTTGTTGTTTGTTTGTTTTGAGAGATAGATACTGGCGTGTGCCAATTCACACAGCCATGTGGTGGCAGGGTCGGAATTCGGAACTAGGTCTCCAGGATCACTCCACCACCCCGAGTGAGGAGGCGTGCTTATCCCTCCCAGCTCCCGGCTCTCATCTTACACCTCCCTCCGAGCCTGCTGGACAATGATGAACTTTCATCGCCGAGGCGGGGTGGTGGGAGGAGGGAGTAGTGGGGTGATGTGAGGGAAGGATGCTTTGGCAACCGCAGAACGAAAAGCCGGGAGGAGGGTGGCTGGGCCAACTCAGATCTCTTTATTCGTGGTCTGTGAAGATGTGACAGGACCCGAGGAGCCAGAGCAGAAGACAGTGGCTGCATTGTCCTGCCGGCCTGAGGCCCCCATGCGCTTCCTCACCATTCGATTCTTTGGCCTCCGGAACTCCGCTAGATGGCATTGTGCTGGTGCCCTGCGCTCGCTCGCTGCCTATGGTGAGAAAATGGGAAAGGGTCTGCGGGGGAGCAGGCGGGGCTCCACCCAACCGTGTGGGGCACTTCTGCGTGTCCCCTCAACTTCCGGACTGTTTGTCTGAAACTCTCCACCCTGAAACTCCTGGTGAGGACGTGGTATTTCTTTCCACTGGGGAAAAAGAAATGTGCCTGTGGTCAAATAGTTTGTGTGCTTTTAAGGGAATGGCTGATCTTCCCTTGTAATGTATGTGTTTTTTGTTGTCCAAAGACTTAAACAGTTTCCCTAAACTGTAGTCATTATTTCTCTGAAGCTTTGTAAAATCAGAATATACAGGGTGTGGAAAATGTAGGTTTACAGTTGTTCATATGGAAAATAATACAATAACTAATAAATAATAATACGAGAATAACCTGCGTTTTGTGTCCTCATGGCTGTAAATCTGGTTTTCTTCCCACCCTGTGTTTTCCTGCTTTTCTTCCTCCCTGGCTGGTGTGACTTCGCTCCGCAGGAACTTCATGACAGGTGGTAGCATCTAATGGTGTCAACAAAATCTACCCTACATCATAATTATCTAACGTCTTACTTCTTCTTCTGGATGTTTAGCTTTCTGGGGCCAGGGATTACATCTGAATGAGGTTCCCACCCTAATGGTGCAGAGCACAGTGCTGATTGAATGAAAACAATCAGCCCGTCGTTATTGGTAACTGATAAAACAATGACGAAGCAATGTATGGCTTCATAGAGAACCTGAATAAATGAAAAAAAATCAACAAATAGAATTCTATTTCATTATTGTTCACTGATAGAGGCAGAACGAAGAAGCAATATGCTGTTTCAGAGGGAACTTGGGGCCCTTGATTTAGTCAATAGACAATAATCTATTAACGTATCAATTATTTTTAATGAATGCTTCTGACTGAACCTGGAATTAGGGCACCTGGACTGTAATCCCAGCTCTGCGAGCAAACTGTGGAAACTTGGCCAAGTCACTTGAGCCTCTGAATATCAACTTCCTCCCTTATACAATGAAGGGATTGAAGTCATTATTAGATCATCAGCAAAGTTCCTTCCAGCATTTGCATCCACCAAGTGAGGGCCTGGCTGGGTCACCTTAATGCCTTGGGCACAGTGGACCTCAGGAAATGCCTGTGAGTTAATTGAGGGAGTTCATGAGGCAGTTTGACTTTAACATTGTTTATTTTGGAAACGCTGTCTTTATTGATAATGTCATATAAAGTAAGTCTCTTTGTACTAGCTCAAATTTCAAAATGGCAGGTTCCCACTTATTGACATTATATTTAATTTGGAGTGCTTATCACTTTTACACCTTTCATACCTAATTCATGAATTACAGATTTTTTTTTTTTTTTCCAGATGAATGGGATATTTAGAGATCATTTTGTCCAGGGATTCTGAACCTGGGGTCTCCAAACTGATGGGCTTCAAAGGCTTCATGTACATCTAAAATGGAGCCCTCAGGACCCTGTTGTTCTTTATTGCTTTTTTTCTAACTTCTTTTTGTTAAAAACACTATTACTACTTGAAATTATCATGTTTTTACTTTTTTCATCAAGTCTGTGTCTGAGTTCCCCATTCCTGCACATGCACACATGCGCGCGCACAGATACACACACACACACACACACACACACACACACACACACACACCCACAGAGGCCCCACTAGGCTATAAAGCTCCAGCAGGGCAGCAGCTCATCCTGTCTTCGTAATCACTGCACCCCAGTGTCCTCAGAGAACCTCCTGGCACTCAGTAGTTGCTCAATAAACATTTGCTGACTGAACAAATGTGTAAATCAAAAGTAAGTGGGTCATCCCCCAAACCTACAAATCCAGTTCCAAAATGCATTAAAAGTATGTAATTTCTGATGACTCTAGCATATATAACAAAAGGATGTGGAGATATATCCCAAATATACATCGAACTTCTTAAAAATCCTCTTTGCCCATCCATCTCTCCTACATCTCATACAAGGCAGGTGTCTAGAACTTACTTCCCTTGTTCTTCCCAAAAGTCAGACCCATGTGGGCTCGCTTTTCTTCTTCATCCCTTCTCTCCTCTTCTGCCCCACGATCTATTTTTTAAATCGAGGTGTAATTCTTATACTATAAAATTCACCATTTTAAAGGGTACAATTCAGCGAGCTGTAGCCTGTTCACAAGGCTTTGCAGCCATCACTGCTAACTCCAGAACATTTTCATCAACGCATAAAGGAACTGGCCCCCATTAGCGGTCATTCCCCATTATACCTTTTGTCACCCTCTGGCAACCTCTCATCTACTGTCTAGCTCCATGGACTTGCCTCTTCTGGACATTGTACATAAATAGGATCATAAGATATGTGGCTTCTTCCACTCAGCATAATGTCTTCAAGGTTTATTCATATTGAAGCAAGTATCAATACGTCATTTATTTTAATGGATGAATAATATTCTAATGACCCCATTTTGTCTATCTATTTATGAGTTGATGCAAAGTTGGGATGGAGTAAATCTTGGCTCTATGACTTACTAGCTCTATAACCATGGGCAAATTAATTAACCTCTTTGCGTCTCAGGTTCCCCAATTGTAAAATTTTTGGTTATTATGAATAATGTTGCTATAGAGATATTCATGCACAAGTTTTTCTGTGAACATGTGTTTTCAGTTCTCTTGGGTTATTATACCCCAAGAGTGGAACTGCTGGTCATATGATAAATCTATGTATAACTCTTTGAAGAACTTCCAAATTGTTTTCCACAGCTGCTGAGCCATTTTTACAGTCTTATCGTCAATGCCTGAGGCTTGTAATTTCTCCTTACCCTTGCCAACAGTTGCTGTTATCCACCCTTTTTATTATAGCCAGCCCTGGGGGTGTAAAGCAGTGTCTCACTGCATTTTTTATTTGCATTTCCTTGATGATGAACAATATTGAGCTAATTGACAATTTCTATACCTTTGTTAGAGATATGTGTAGTCAACTCTTTTGCCCATATTAAAATTGGCTTATTTGTCTTATTGTTGAAATGTCCAAGCTCTTCATCTATTCTAGATAAATACAAGACCCTTGTCAGACATATGACTGGCAAATATTTCCTCCCATTCTGTGGGTTGTTTTTCACTTTCCTCCTGATGTCCTTGGAAGCATGAAAGTTTTTAATTTTGATGAAGTACGTTTTATCTACCCCAGATCTATTCTTACTTACCTTCTACATTAGCATCCTGACTCTCTGGTGAATCAATCTAGCCTCTCCTGTTACTGCCAATTCTCCTCACCACACATTTGCCTTGATCTGTATAACAAAGGCTCCGAAGGAAGGAGAGCAAATAACAATATCTCCTTTAGAATGTGAGGAAGAGAGACTGTGACTCCCTGTACTTTCATATCCTTGACCCTTTCAGATATACAAAACAAATTTAGGCACAAAGTGCATTTTTCTGTGATTTATTTAATCAGATTTTCAAAGCTATCTTTCATGCCAAGAATATTAAGAAATATGCATCTAGCCTCGTTCTCTTGTTTTAAAGGAAAGTATCTTTTTTGTTTTGTTTTTTTTCAATGTAGCATCCAGAGAAATTTCCTTCATTTTCTATATGGGAGAAAGCATAGTTGGGGTTGTCAATTGCCCCATCTTTCTTGCCACCCCACATGCTATGGAATCGTGTCTTTATGGAATCCTAATGCAAAATATTTCTGATAACCAAACAAAGCAAATTTTATTGAACTTACATGTTCCTTTTATTTTTATTTTGAGCAGGTGTTATATTTTTACGTTCAAAAATTTTAAATGTTAGCCTTGCCTGGTGCAGCTCAGTGGATTCAATGCTGGGGCACATGCCTGGGTCGTGGGCCAGGTCCCCAGTTGGGGCCGTGAGAAAGGCAACTGATTTGATGTATCTCTCACATGTCAATATTTCTCTCCCTCTCTTTTTCTCATCTCTCTAAAAATAAATAAATAAAAGCTTTAAAAAATTTTAATATTAAAAGATATGGAAAATATCCAGTTCATTAGTGACAGTTCTAAAGACACTCAGATTTCCTTATCTTCCCGCCAACCCCCACCCCCATCAACACCATCCAGGGGACTGTGTTGTCTACAGAATTTCTATATTGCAGGTAAATCCCTCTTGTGGCAGCTAATTAATTCAGCATTAACATTTTGTCAAGTATATACATATTTTTGTCAGAGACTAAGGCCAGCCTAGATATACCTGGAAGGGTGTGTGGGAGCTGGGGAACCGGGCAGGTCTTGGTGGGGTGCAGAGGCAGCAGTCCTGGGGCTCCCCTGAGGAAAGGTACAGAATGGAAAGATGCATCCCCACTTTGCCTGGGTCTTCCGGAAACAAACTGCAGGTTTGCACCAGGGTCATGCATATACTGAGAAGTAGACAAAGAGTCAGAGAAAGTGGAACTTACTTTGCAAAGCGGGGGTGACAAGAGAGATGAGACAATTGACACCACCAACGATGCTTTATACCATCTAGGCAATGAAAGAAATTTATCTGGGTGCTACATTGAAAGAAAAAAAAAGGGAGAGAGAGAGATAAAATTTTAGAAAATCTCTGGCTTACTTTTGCGGACGTTTTTTTTTTAATCAGCAAAGAAATTTCTAAATGAGCATCAAGAATAATACTTGGGCTAAAAGTTCTGTTTAGCTTAGTTACTGATATTGTGCCAATATTAACCTGCTATTGGGAATTGTTCTGTGTTTATGTACACTGTTAATGTAAGTGGGCTATTTGAGCTATTTGAGCTCATCTGCAAACACCTGCTCAGACAAAGATTAATGTTTAAATAGATATCTAGGTATCTCCTGATTCAGCTGAGTGGACACACAAAATTAGCATACACACTCACCTATGACTTGGTTAAATACTGTTCTGTTAGTGACAACTTATCAGAGAAGGAAAACTCTGACTCCAAAAAACCTCCGCTGCCTTGCGGCATACCTCTTCAGGGGAAAGGCTAAGGGAGTAAACCCCAACAGAAAATCCGGAGCCGGAGTCCCTAAGGCGGTTTGACGTTGTAGTCAACACCGGCAACTCCTGCGGCGCACCTGAAGCCAAGCTGTATTGACTCCGTCTTTCCCTTGGATCCTTCAGCTGCGAAGAGAGGGGGGGTCTGCTGCATGGGCAACAGCAGACCCTCCATATCACCCTGCCCAGGCTCTGTAGCTTCAGCTTCACTGGAGAGGACACTCCAGCGTCATCGCAAGATGTCGATTCAACACGGGAGGAGACAGATACCGTGTCACTCCCGAGTCGGACTGCACAGCCATTCTCGGCGGTGCAGATAGACTCTTAAGAAGCTACACCATCGTCTCTTGAGACGGACGGCTGCCGACGACGACGAATGTAAGTGGAAGTCAGGTAAAGGGGCTACGGGAACTCTACATGTTTGGGGTAACTTATCTGTAAATCTAAAATTATCTTACAATAAAAATAACAAAAGAGAAAAAACATTTGGCTCCGTTTTTTAGTTTTTTTGCCTTTCCAGAAATTTATGTTTTAGCAGTACATTCTTTATGGAATCTTAATGCAAAATATTAACTACTAACCAAACATAGCAAATTTTATTAAACTTACATCCTCTTTTTATTTTTATTTTGAACAGGTGTTATATTTTCAACATTCATAATTTTTTACTATTAAAAGATATGCAGTGAAAACTTCACCTTCACTCTCAGCCACGCACCTAGTTCCTCTCCTCACAGGCAGTGGTTTGTGTATGCATGTAGGTACACAAGCTGTCATTCTAGAGCTGTTCTTCATGGCTTCCCTTGGTTGGACCCACTGTGTTTGGTCCCATAGTTAATGTCTATCTGCCATTTCTAGCCCTTCCAGATCACCCTGATGGACTTCTTTCTCTATGAATTTTCTGGAAGTAGAAGTAATAACTCAATCAGCTGTCATCTAACTTAGGGAATGTCTGACTTTTATACAAAGACATTTGTGTAATGGGTGGGCATCTCCACTGAGCAGGTCCTCAACACACAGATTCTGGGCCTTTCTTTACCTACACCTATGGCCAGAGGCGGATTAAGGTCGGTTGAGGCCTGGGCGCAGAAGAAAATATTGGGCCCCTTAAAAAAAAGAGAGAGAGAGAGACAGGGAAAATAAAAATACACGTTAACCATATTTTTAACTAAATAAAAAATATTATGTACTATTAATGTCTTATTTCCAATAAAATTTGAATGTCATATATGTATAATGTAATTAATAATGTAATAATCACAAAGTTTTGAACTAATAGTTGAACATATGTAAAAGTATAATTATAATTAATGATAGTAATATATAATAAGAGTAACAATCAGAAATTTGAACAAAAAGTTATAGAATTTTACTTGAAATTAAAATTACAAATGTGAAAATATTTAAATAATTTTTCTTGCTTTTTGTTTTGCAAACTTATTAACTATCTCATCACAATCAATAATTAAAATTGCACATATGAAACCAAACTTGGTGTCGTTAGAAAAACGTGTAAAGTTGGGGTTTTGCGGGGCCCTTGAGAAGCCGGGGCCCAGGGCGCATGCCCAGTGCACCCGCCGTTAAATCCGCCTCTGCCTACGACTTTCCAGGTGTCAGAGATCCGCTCTCTCTTTTTAAAACGCGTTTTGTTAGGGATCCACTTTTCACCAAATTTCCCATCTCCGTCATTGCTGAGCTCCGAAGTCTCTTACCTGGTTTCTTCCCAGGAATATCTGTGACTTTATTGTACGGCATGTTTTACAGTTTATTTGCTTCTTAACGTAACACCCTTGACCCAGACCGTGCCCAAGAAGGCATGCTCTTAATTAGCAAGGCACAAATGATCCATTCTCTACCGGAGAGCACAGTGCATGCATTTTTCAGAACTCTCCCCTGCACTGTAGCAGCAACTGTAATTATTTCCTTTAAAAAGTTACAGCTTCTGAGATCATTCCAAGAAGCACCAACAAACAATAGGAGTCAAAAAAATGGGGAGACAGAGAAACAACCTCCCATCAAAAGGAAAGGTAGAATCCCCAGAAAGAGTGCTAAATGAAATAGAGGGGAGCGAACTATCAGATATGGAATTCAAAACATGGATTATGGAGAAGCTGAATGAGCTCAGCGGAAACTTCAAAGAACTCCAGAAAAACTACAAGGAACTCACAGAAAATTACGTGAGCATGAAAAAGGACATAGAAGCTATCAATAAGAGCCAGGAGGAAATGAAAAATACGATCTCTGAATTGAAGAACACAGTAGAAGGAATTAAAAGCAGGCTAGAGGAAGCAGAAGATCGGATCAGCGAGCTGGAGGACAACCTACACAAAAACTCCCAGACAATGCAACAAAATGAAAAAAGACTGAACAAGACTGAAGAGGTTCTAAGACAGCTGCAGGACAACATGAAACGTAATAATATCCGTATCATAGGAATTCCAGAAGGAGAAGAAGAAGAGCAAGGGATAGAAAACCTCTTTGAAAAACTAATGACAGAAAACTTTCCTAACATGACGAGAGAAAGAGTCACGCAAGTCCAGGAAGCACAGAGGGTCCCAATGAAGATGAACCCCAACAGGCCCACTTCAAGACACATCATAATTAAAATGCCAACATTCAAAGACAAAGAGAGAATCCTAAAAGCAACAAGAGAGAAACAACTAATAACATACAAGGGAGCTCCAATAAGGCTATCATCAGATTTCTCAGCAGAAACACTACAAGCCAGAAGGGAATGGCAAAAAATATTCCAAGCAATGAAAAACAAAGGCCTACAACCAAGAATACTCTACCCAGCAAGGCTTTCATTCAAAATGGAAGGTGAAATAAGGAGTTTCCAAGACAAAAGAAGGCTAAAAGAATACATCTCCACCAAACCAGCATTGCAAGAGATGCTAAAGGGTCTGCTTTAAGAAGATGAAGAAACAGAGAGACAGAGAGGAACACGAGTACAAAGGGGGAAAATGACAATGAATAAGTACTGAAAGAAAGAAGGAACTTCTACCATTTGCAACAACATGATTGGAACTAGAGAGAATTATGCTTAGCGAAATAAGCCAGGCAACAAAAGAAAATTACCTTATGCTGTCACCTGTTACAGGAAACTAATGAACAACACAAACAAATGAGCAAAATTGAACCAGAGGTATGTAAACAAGGAATAAACTAACAGTAACAAAGGGGGAGATGGGAGGGAGAGAAGGGGTAAGAAGGGGAAGGGTCTAGTCAAAGAACATGTATGAATGACCCATGGACATGGACAACTGGGTGGGGACTGACTGTGGGGGGGGGCAGGGTGCAGGGAAGCAAGAGGGGGAAAAAAAGTGAGACAACTGTAGTGGAAAAACAAACAAACAGAAAATTTTTTAGTGGGGGGGGAATAAAAATATAAAGAATAGAAATGCAAGTTCAGTGAATATTAGAAGGACAAGGATTTTCCTTCCGATAAGACAGTCCTACAGATTTAGAGACTTGTATGTGGGTTATGTTACATAAATTAACATGTGTTTTCTGTTTTCAAAGGGCATAAGCCTACAATCTCATTACCTGAGTGATTATCTGTATGCATAGGCCTCACTTAATCCTGTCTGCATTGCTGCCTCCTGAGACTCAATGGTTTGGCTGAACTAAGTGGCTGGGTTGGTGAAGAACGGGGTGGTCTGTGGGCTTCACTTTAAAACTGGTTTCTCTTTTCTATCCTAATGGCTTGGACAGAAAAAGCCCAGAGGCCTGAGATGGGGGAAACCTAAAATATTTCCCTCAGTCCAAAATAAGTATAATGGGCAAAAGGGTTTTGGACAGGTGAGATGTACCTGGCACACCTTCCTCCAAAGAAGCCCTTCTTTTCCCTAATGTGGGACATTGAAAAATTAATACCTGTCTTTTGTCATCTAGTGGTTACGGATTAAATGATGTCCTTTAACCCTGTTGCCCCCAGAATACAACAAGGATGCCAGCCTGTCAAACCAAGCATGCCGTTGTCCAGAGACAGCCAACCAACCTGGAGTCTGCACGATCCTTCCCCTTGTGGGAAGGCCACCCTCCCCTCCACATCCCCACTCTTATTAGGGATTTCTTGACCCACGGGTAGGTAGGACGACGACCATGTCCAGCTTGAAGCAGCTAGAGGAGCTCGAGACCTTCATCCATTGTCCTTTATAAGATTGTAAAGGGTCTTAAGTCTGAGAGGGAGGAATTGTTATTTTTTATTGTTAAAATATTTAACTAATTAATTAATTAATTTTAAAAAAAGAAGAAGAAGAATATATGAAAGGGTGAGGCGGGAGAGCTTGTATGTACGACCCATGGGCATGGACTTGGAGAGGGGATTGTTGGGGAAGGGGGGTGCTGGGCGGAGGGGAGCAAAGGGGAAAAAAAATTGGAACTATTGTAACAATATAATCAATAAAATATACTTAAAAAAAAAAAAAAAAGTAACCCCCCCCAAAAAAAAAAAAAAAAAGTTACAGCTTCTTTTCATTCCCATCATGTCAATTTAATTCACGCTGGAAGGCTGCCTCTCAGTGCGGCCGCTGGTCGTGTACCCGCTGGCCAGTCAAACCATCGGCTGCAGTGGTTCCTCTAATGGCCGGTGACCACGCGGTTGGGTGAGCCCACGGCGGACTGGAGGTGAGGGGTAAGCAGAGCAGCGTGGGGTCCGCAGCTGCTGCCGTGACGTGAGTAGCTCTGACACGCTGGCATGGGGGGCGGGGGGGGGGGATGGGTCAGATCCTCAGGAACCTGGAGGTTAAGGGGAAAGTCTATTTCTCCTTTTTTGGTGACACTTTTCTGCATTAACCATCTCTTCGGACTAAGAAGGGCAGGAGGTTATAACAGCAAATGGCAGGCTTGCATATGCTAAAAGATATGAAATAAGCCTGTGTACGTGAGAAAAGTTCATGGCGGGTTTAACGCGGGGGCACCGTGCGCGCGACCTGGGCCCTGACTTCTGAAGGGCCCTGCAAAACCATGTATTTTTATTTTCCCTGTCTCTAACTTTTTTTTTAAGAGGCCCAATATTTTCTTCTGCGCCCAGAGCCTCAACCGACCTTAATCCGCCTCTGAGAAAAGTTGCAGATTCCAGTATAGAATTCTCTTTTCATAACTGTTTAATGCGTGTGTTTAATTCATAGTGACCTAGTTCAAGATTTCTCTGTCAAATTTTAACAACACTTGCAGATCTTTCCTCCCGAGATCACTGATGTTCTCTTTAACTCTGGCAGCATTCCTCACACAGCATAATTAAAGAACGCCTACCTTTTTGCGCAGATGGCAATCTTTGGGCTCAGAGAGGCTAAGAGATTTACTTCAGGTTTGTGGATTCGGTTCCCGAGGCTACCATAACAAAAGGCCACAAACTGGGTGGCTTAAAACAACAGGCTTTATTTCACAGATCTGGAGGTTAGATGTGCAAAATCAGGGTGTTGGCAGGACCTTCCTCCCTCTGAAGGGAGGAGACCCTGGGGGGAGACCCTGGCCATCTGTCTTTGGTGTCTCTTGACCTGCAGCTACATCTCTCCGCCCTCTGCCTCTTGTCACATGGTGTTTTCCCTTTGTGTCTCTAATTTCCCTCTTTTTATAAAGACACCAGTCATGTGGCCTTAAGAGCCACCTGACGCCCTATTTCCAAATAACGTTACATTCACAGACTTTTTTGAGCTTTTAGTAAAATAGACATAACATAAAATTTGCCGTTGTAACCGTTTTTAAGTGTACAATTCAGTGGCATGAGCTACATTCACAATGTTGTGCAACCGTCACCGCTATTTGCTTCAAAAAATTTTTATTACCCCAAACAGAAACCCTGGATATCTTGTTCTCTTATGCCTCGGCTGTTGGTAACCTCATTCTGTTTTCTGTCTCTGTGAATTTGCCTGTCCTAGGTATACCTCATCATCATCACACAAGTGGAATCATATAACATTTGTCCTTTGATGTCTGACTTATTTCGCTCAGGATACAGTTTTCAAAGTTCCCTCACAGTGTTGCAGGTACCAGCACATCATTCCTTTTGATGGCTGAAGAAAATTCCATTGTTCAGATATAGCACGTTTTGATGGTCCATTCATTCACCAATGGACACTTGAGTTGCTTCCACGTTTTGGCTATTGTGACTATTGCTGCTGTGAACACGGCTGTACAAATGTCCATTCAAGTTCCTTTTAATTCTTTTGGGTATGCATGTAGGATTTGGAATTGCTGGATCATATGTCAGTTCTAAGTTTAGCTCTTTAGGGAACCTCAGATGTCTCCAGATATTGTCTAACGTCCCCTGAGGAACAAAATCACCAGCGTTTCAAATTGATGGTGCTATATCTTTAGTAAAATCTACTTCTCTTGGGAAGGCAGTGGAAGGGACTGAGGGGAAAGACCAACTCAACTACTAAGATGAATGTTCCTGTAATGGAAAAGAGGAAGCGGCCCTAGGCGTCCTTCTCTGAACCTCTGAACACTTTGCTTCTGTGCTAACCTTGGAGACCTGAGCCATGGGCTGCACACATTCAAGTTTCTAATAAGCAGTCTGATACAAATGGCAAACGCAAGACGAGAGAGAGCTGGATCTTGTGAGGGTTCCTAGTTTCTCTGTGTCCCTTGGCAACCTTGAACTTTCCTTTATTATAGCACTTTACCTTTTATTTTATGTTTGCATATGTCTGTTTCTTTGTAGATTGCAGACTCTTTTAATTATTACTGCTGCCCAACACAACTTCTAAAAGAGTCTAAGCTTCCTCTTCAGAAGAGGTGTGTACCTCCAGTTTGCAGAGTTCCTGCCATCCTCTCTTACTGCTTTAGTCCTTCTCTTGTCTGTTACTGGCCTGGTGCCTGAAAGTATGTGAATCTTCCATCCTAGTATAAGTGCCCCTAAAATGTTTACCAAATAGGTCTATGATTTCACACGAGGTATCTTAATATTGTACGGTGTAAAAGAAAGAAAGAAAGATAGCCACATTGCAATCTGAAACAAAGCTGAATTTATTTGTTTCCCTGACCAGGGAGAGCTGCATCACTCCGGGGCAAAATCAGCAGGTCTTTCTGAACAGAGATGTAAAGGGTTGTATATGTGTTGAAAAGGTAGTTCAGCTGACCCTTAACAACATGGGTTTGAACTGTGCGGGTACACTTACCCATAGTATTTTTTCAATGAATACTGTTAATGTATTTTTTTCTTCCTTATGATTTTCTTAACAACGGCTTATTTTCTCTAGCTTACTTTATTGTAAGAATACAGTATATAACACATATAACATACAAAATACTATGTATTAATTAACTGTTTATGTTATTGTTAAGGCTTTGGGTCCACAGGAGGCTATTAGTAGTTAAGGTTTGGGGGAGTCAAAAGTTACACGCGGATTTTTGACTACGCAGTGGGCCCGTGGCCCTAACCACTGTGTTGTTCAAGAGTAAAGTATACCTCATATATATGGCTCATGAGGTGAACTACTCACTCCTCTTCGCAGCTGGCCACTGCACACAAAAGCCGGACCAGAGTTCTGGAAGGGAAGAACCGGAGTGGGCTGTGCGAGGCTTAAGTTAGCCGGGGGCCACACAAATCTGAATGTCCAGGCTGAGGATGGGTAGAATTTTTCCATCAAACAGCGTTATTAATAATAACTATTATTTAGTCAGGTAGCTACCGGGATGGCTGAGACAATAGGTCTCCCAGGGTTTAGCGGCATTCTCTGGATCATTATGATCGTCTTGGTGATATTAGATATAGACCATTCAGTGTATTCCAGTTGGCATCCTTGATTCCACAGCCTGTTCTCTCTTTGCACCTCTAGGGACTCTACCGGGTCCTTGAATTCCCCAAGCACAACACTAATGCATTGTACCGAGTGGGTTCTCACAGCTCTCGTCTCTGAAGAAAAATTAGGCCGGGCTGGATGTTTCCTGAAACAGGACTTGCATTTTCTGCAGCCAATGTGATAAATCAGTCAATCTCATGGCCATGAACTTTGGACATTAAAATAGGTTATTGTTCTACCAGTGGACCTGCTTTGGGACACAGACATCAAACCCAGTGTCATTCCCCTTGATCAGTAAGTGACAGAATGATTCATAACCGTTTTGACATTTTAAAAGTGAACACTCAGGCACAATAGACTGGAATCCTAATCAGTCAGTGGGCTTACTAAATCTCCCATGGATCTCCCGTGACTGAAGAGATTAGGACATTCTTTCCTAAAGAAAGAGGGAAAAGGGGACACCTCTCAGATGTCAGTAATTACAGCAGCAGTAAAGAGGAAGAAATTTGATATTTGGATACTTTATAACGTCTAATAACTTATTAAAGGTTTTAAAATGTCTGTTCCCATCCTTCTCTTGTTTTTATTGTGGTAAAAAATTAACATCAAATTTCCCATTTGAACCATTTTAAGTGTACATTTCAGTGGCCTAATTTACATTTTTAAGCCATTATTTTGCTGATAAGAGGAGGCAGTGGGTGAAGGGGAGAGATACTTTCTGTGGGTCTGTTTCACATATGTAAATGGGCACCCCATCTATGCCACCGAACCCTACTCCCCAAATCTGTCCCCCTGAAAAGCCTCTGAATTAAAGGAGTGAGGACATATACATGCTAACTATATACATGCCACTGTTTTAAACAAACAGAACTCCATTATTCTTTTCAAATCCAAAACGGGGTGATTAGATTATGTACAAATAATAAGATACTATTTGAAGGTTTGGTGAGAAGAATGATGCTAGTTAAAGACGGGTGAAGAAGCCATCCCAAAATTGTTTGTCAACTATTAGTTGATTAGTTTAGGTCTATTTATCTTATCTGTATGCTTTCTAAAAATCATTAAAAAAAACAAACATAAAACTGGTAGACAATAGTAAAATTTGTGTAAATTAATGTTTTTTACTTTAATTGTCATTACTCTCTTAAAAATAAAAAATGAGATTAATGCATTTTTTGAACTTAGACTCTTTTTTTAAAATCTTCACATAAAGCACAACATTTGCTTCAAATTTATTTTAGGCATTATATAGGCCAGGCATTCACAAAGAGTGATTTAAAAAATCATTGATTTAAGGAACCGTTGATTGATCTCGCTGTTAATCATTAGAAAGCTGCAAACTAAATCCTCTCCTTGGAAATGCCAAGTATATGGTCATAGTGTAGAGGCTCTGAGAAGTCCCGTAATAAAAGAGAAAACTTTTCTTTTCTTTTTTTCTTTCTTTTTCTTTTTTTTTTAATAAAGATTTTATTATTTCTTTTTAGAAAGAGAGGAAGGGAGGGAGAAAGAGAGGGAGAGAAACATCATTGTGTGGTTGCCTCTCGCATGCCCCCAACTGGGGGCCTGGCCTGCAACCCAGGCATGTGCCGTGACTGGGAATCGAACCTGTGACCCTTTGGTTCTCAGGCCAGTGCTCAATCCACTGAGCCACACCAGCCAGGGCAAAGAGAAATATTTTCAATTTTTTCAGTGGTTGGCATCCTATGTGCCGCTATGGCATTTGCTCTGGATCCAGAAATACTTCATTTCACTTCAGCACTATCTCTTCATTGTCATCAAAACTAATCTTTATTAATATAGAATTTTTTAAAAAATATGCTGCAATTTTTCAATTTTGTACCCTTTCTGTGTGTTATCATTCTACAAGTTAGGAAACTGGGGCTATTAAAAGGATAGAAAAACTCCTGGAACTGCACAGACATTATCCCATAACAGAAGTCTTTATTTTCACCTTACATTTCAGTGGCCTTTTTCTTCAAGAAAATGAATCACATTTTTTGAATTATGTTTTATTGATTATGCTATTACAGTTGTCCTAATGGTTTTCCCCTTTATCCTCCTTCACCCAGCACCCCCTACTCCCTCAGGCAATCTCCCCACCTCTGTTCATGTCCATTGATCATGGATATTAGTTCTCTGGCTACTCCATTTCTTATGCTGTGTTTTACATCCCCATGGCTATTCTGTAACTACCTGTTTGTATATCTTAATCCCTTCACCTCTTCACTCATTTCCCCACGCCCCCTCCCACCTGGCAACCATCAAAATGCTCTCCGTATCCATGATTCTGTCTCTGTTCTTCCTGTTTGCTTAGCTTGCTTAGTATATACTATAACTTCTAGTGACTTATTCGTCGTCGTCGGCAGCCGTCCGTCTCGAGAGACGATGGTGTAGCTTCTTAAGAGTCTATCTGCACCGCCGAGAATGGTTGTGCAGTCCGACTCGGGAGTGACATGGTATCTGTCTCCTCCCGTGTTGAATCGACATCTTGCGATGACGCTGGAGTGTCCGCTCCAGTGAAGCTGAAACTACAGAGCCTGGGCAGGGTGATATGGAGGGTCTGCTGTTGCCCATGCAGCAGACCCTAGTGACTTATTAAAGGTTTTAAAAGTTCTGCTCTCATCATTCCCTTTTTTTTTATTGTGGTAAGATAGTAACATAAAATTTTCCACTTGAAGCATTGTTGATAGATACGTATTTATTGCCATTTTATTGTTCATAGTTTTGATTTTCTTCTTTTTCTTAAGTCCCTTTAACATTTCATGTAATAATGGTTTGGTGATGATGAACTCCTTTAGCTTTTCTTGTCTGAGAAGTTCTCTAACTGTCCTTTGATTCTAAATGATAACTTTGCTGGGTAGAGCAATCTTGGCTGTAGGTGCCTGCTTTTCATGACTGAGTGTTTCTTGCCAATCCCTTCTAGCTTGAAAGTTTCTTTTAATAAATCAATTAATAGTCTTATGGGAACTCCTTTATAGGTAACTCCCTGCTTTTTTCTTGCTGCTTTTAAGATTCTCTATCTTTAAACTTTGGCATTTTAATTATGATATGTCTTGAACTGGGCCTCTTTGCATCCATCTTCTTTGGGAGTCTGTGCTTCCTGGAATTGCACATCTATTTCCTTCACCAAACTAGGGAAGTTTTCTTTCATTATTTTTTCAGTTAGATTTCCAGTTTCTTGCTCTTTCTCCCCTCCTCTGACAACTCTATGATGCAACTGTTGGAATACTTGAAGTTGTCCCATAGGCTACTTACACTATCTTTGTATTTTTTGGATTCTTTTTTTTATCTTGTTGTTCTGGTTGGTTGTTTTTTGCTTCCTTATGTTCCAAATCACTGATTTGATTCTTGGCTTCATCCACTCTACTGTTGTTTCCCTGTAAATTGTTCTCTGTCTCAATTAGTGTATCCTTCATTTCTTTTATTTTTTATTTTTTCTTTATTTTTTTTATCCTTCATTTCTGACTGGATCTTTTTTATGCTGTTGAGGTCCTCACTAAGTTCCTTAAGCATCCTTACAGCTAGTTTTTTGAACTCTGCATCTGATATACTGCTTACCTCCATTTTGGTTAGTTCTTTTTTTGAAGTTTTGACCTGATAAATCAGATTTAAATTGATGATACCCAACATGTAGTTTACCAAAAGCCCTGGCTGGTTTGGCTCAGTGGATTGAGCATCGGCCTGCGAGCTAAGTGTCGCTGGTTCAATCTTCCAGTCAGGGCACATCAGAGAAGGAAAACTCTGACTCCAAAAAACCTCCGCTGCCTTGCGGCATACCTCTTCAGGGGAAAGGCTAAGGGAGAAAATCCCGACAGAAAATCCGGAGCCGGAGTCCCTAAGGCGGTTTGACGTTGTAGTCAACACCGGCAACTCCTGCGGCGCACCTGAAGCCAAGCTGTATTGACTCCGTCTTTCCCTTGGACCCTTCAGCTGCGAAGAGAGGGGGGGTCTGCTGCATGGGCAACAGCAGACCCTCCATATCACCCTGCCCAGGCTCTGTAGCTTCAGCTTCACTGGAGAGGACACTCCAGCGTCATCGCAAGATGTCGATTCAACACGGGAGGAGACAGATACCGTGTCACTCCCGAGTTGGACTGCACAGCCATTCTCGGCGGTGCAGATAGACTCTTAAGAAGCTACACCATCGTCTCTCGAGACGGACGGCTGCCGACGAGTTTACCAAATCTCTTTGCCTGCAATCCCAGGAGCTGTCACCAGGTGATACTGAGCAAGTCTGGATGCTTAGGCTACCTGCCCAGTGTGAGGGTCTGACAAAGTCTCAAGTCATTTTTTTTTTTTAAGGCAGGAAAGAGGGAAAAAAACAAGGGAGGGAGGAAAGAAGGAAAGAAGGGAAGAGGGAGGGAGGGAGAAGGAAGAAAGAAGAGAGAGGAGGAGGGAATGAGGAAGGAAGGAAGGAAGGAAGCAAGCAAGCAAGCAAGCAAATCATTACAAAAAGTGACAGGACATCATTATAAATTAACAGAATGCACCTTTTTTTTTTTTTTTTTTTTTTTTCCTTTTGAACAGAACTCCTGCCTCCCCTTCCTTCCCCTTCTGATCTCCTGCGCCTCTGCCCAGGTTCACTGGCCGCTGTGGCGGACAGTTCCCAGCACAGCAACAGCTTCCCATCTCTAGGCCGGGGCACCCTCTGCTAGGGGTTTTCTCTAGTTCAAAAGGTTTCTGACATCTGTTCTGTTTGTGTGCTCTGGGAAGCCCGGAAGACCCAGGCACTTAGATACCTCAGAGGCAGCCCTCAGCCAATGAGGGAAAGGAATCAGTGGATACACACCCCAACCTCCCAATCCCCTCCCCACCCTGCAGGGGGCCCATTCTGTAAGCATCGATGTGGCTCTTCAGAGGGTCCCAGTGAGACTGATCTCAGATGCCCCTAGAGAAAATGCTCATTTACATACCACTTACTCATTGGGTTTTCCCTGTATCCCTCCTCCTTTCCTGCTTCCTCACTGGTACCTACTGCAATCACCCCCCCACCCCAAATAACTTGCCCTAAGTTGTCTTAGGGTTTGGATGTGGGAACCTAAACTAGGAGACAGGTACAACTTAACTCTGGTATCTTTTCAGTCTTGTTAGATCCTACGTTAATATTAGAACTCAGGCAATGAAAATATACCCAGATTGGTGCATGTATATGCACACACACACGCACACACATGCACACACACACACACACACACACAATCTGTGCTCGTTTTTGACCCTGCTAGCTCTAAGTTTGGCAAAACAACAGCTACCCACGCTGACATCCAAACATTATTGGCTTGCTAGTGGCAATTCTTTTTTGTTTTTTTTAAATTTATTTTTATTGTTTTTCTGTTACAATTGTCCCACTTTTTCCCCTGCCTTTATTTTTATTAGTTGAACCCCTTTCTTTCTAGGTCTCATTATGGCTGAAAACAAGAAAAAACTAAGAACTAAATTGCACACACTAACACAGTAGCTATGGTATTATTGTATATTTATAATTTGCTTTTTTACCTGTGCCACACTGTTTTATTTTTCTTTTAAAGAAGACTGGGTTTGGGAGCAGTTTTAGGTTCATAACAAAGTGAAGCAGAACGTACAGGGAATGCCCACGCACCCCCCCTGCCTCCACTCATGCATAGCCTTCCCCACGGTAAGGGCCAAACTGCTTTTAAATTACACATTTTATGTCTTTTTGAAACTTAAAAAATGCCTAACACCTTACAGATTTTAAAACTAGTGATATGGTGCTTTTTTTCACATGGCCAACTCTGTCTTTGATTTTTCTTCATGGTTCTCCGTTCTCAGCTCGTAGTCTTATGAAGGCCAGCGCTCTGCACGGAGCTAGCGATTATCAGGGGACTTCCCCCGAGCAGAGTGGAGAAAGTTCATTTTCAGCAAACAGTGGGAGTCTGGAAGAGAAGAAAACCACAGCCTTCGGCTTTAATGAAGCAAAACCATCTAAAAGAAAAATTAAAGTAGGTTTTAATTAAAGAACAATTAAAGTTTTAATCCAATCTTGGAGCCCTGTCCGGAAGGGATGTGGCACCGTGCTCCAAATAATAGTTCCCGTGTTAGGGTCAGAGGAGTTGGAGAACACATAAGTAAATTAACAGCCTTCGGATTTATTTCAGCACGTACGGCTGAAGGCGCTTGAGCTTCTGTCGGTAAGAATCGGGTCGGCTGCTGCTGCTTTTGTTCATGCCGTTATTTTCTGGGGAACTCGACCAGCACTAACCAGGCCCCCGCTGTCTGCAGGCACCGAGGGTCACAGGGGTGAGTGTCTGTGTTTCTTCACTGCCCGTCTGAGATCGGTGCTCTGACGGGGGCTTTCACGTGTTTCCTCACTTAATTCTCATAAGACACAGAGGAAGAGGAATGTTCTCCACGTTGCTGTTCAGGAAACGGAGGCTCAGAACGTAAACTGCTTGTCTAAAAATCCTATGACGCAAACGGGCAGTATTTGAACAGAGCTCTATTTGACCACAAAGCCTTTCGCATTCAAGCTCCCCTCTTTAATAAAAAAAAAAAAAATGACTACGCTAACATGTTCTCTCAGTAGGGTTCACACTGCTTCATATTTGTTTAAAGAAATGTTTATGCGACTTCACCCCTCCCCCACCCCAGTGCTACAGACTGTCAGGACTCTTTGAGGCCCCACTGTCACTAGCCACACTGGCCTGCTGGTCACTGGAAATGTATCCAGTTCAGCGTGTCCTGTGCTGCAAAATAAACATGGGGTGCCAATGATCTGTTAAGAAAATAATCGTGGAAACCATCTCATTGACGGAGTTTTTATATCGATCATGTGTTGAAATAATATCATGGCTAGTGGAATAAATTAAAATATTAATTTAAATGAGTTCCAGCTCTTTTTTTTTTTTTTAACGTGTTTAGTATGGCTTCTGGAGACTTTTAAATTAGCCCTGTGGCTCACATTCTATTTCTAAAGGGCAGGACGGAGGCACAGGATGTACTTAGATCTCTTCCTTTGTCGCTTTCTTCCCAGATTAAGTTGCTGTTACTAGGAGTTGAGAGAGGATTTGTGTGCAGGGCCGACAGCTCAGCGGGCCTGGAAGTTACAGGAAACCCTAATGCCAAGGACTTAACCTGGCTAAGCTGGAATTTAGTCATTAACAGAGTTAAGCCCTTTCGTGAGCTTTGCTCACTGAAGACACTACCTGTTCTTTTGGACTTTATTTTAAGGAATTTAAAAGAGCATGAGGAAATGAAATAGTCAAGGAACAAAATGAACATATTCTCACTCTGTTTTGTCAAATGATGGTTCAAGTTCAACGTTTCTAAATTTGTCTTGAGTGCACCTGGCTAGCAAGCTGAGTGCTGTTTTATTGTTTGTCTCCTCCCATAAAGGAAATGCTTATAAAGACTGTGGTTCTCTCTTTTTCCTGCCACAGTTGAAAAGGGTGGGAAAGTACATTTGTTTTGGAAAGGCTAAGAGACAGAAAGAAACCCTGCAGGGACTATCACATCACATTGCCTCCTCCAGCTGGGAAAAAAGCCGCTGGCCCAAGATAGGACTTCAGTCCCGAGGTTAAATAAGTAAACCATCTAACCGTGTCATAGAATAATAACAATACAAGAGAGGGTAGGTAAATCCAGGTCAACTTCGCACATTTCAGCAGCTGGAGGCCCAGAGGCCTTGGGAGGCTGGCTGGCTGAGGTCACTAAACATCCACAGGCAGCTCTGCCCCCGCAGGTGTTAGGGGTGGGCCAATACGCCACAGAGAACGCAGCTCAGGGCTCTCAAACCGCTGTGTGCATTAGACTCACCCGAGTCCCCTGCCCAGGGCTTCACTGCAGGCCAATGAGGTCATCAGTGTTTGAACAGTTTCCAGGGAATTCCAAAATGCAGCCAAGTCGGAGAACAACTAACTCTGCAGGCACTGAGACCTAGAAAGGATCACGGAAGTTTGCTCAGCTTCCAAGAGCCAGCAAGTGACTGAGGTGAGTGAAACTAGGCCCCTCCACCCCTTTTTTTTGGTTCTTTATTTTGAAATTCCCTCTGCCTCCATTCCCAGTCCACTCTTCTTAGCTCATATCACTTTGCGTTCCTGGGAAGTGTCCCTCCACCAGATCTCTGCAGGGACATCTTGTTCGGACCTCAGCGTCCATGCCACAGTTCCTGCATGAGGCCTGCCCTGAGCACCTGCACCACCCGCCATGTCACCGTCACATACAGCTTCTCTGCCAGTCTCCTGCAATGGTCCCTGTCCCACCGTTGGGGGTCAGAACGTATCTGTGGCCTGAAAGAATGTTGAATGAATTCTAACCATGACTTTCTCTGAAATTGTCTTCTAAGGGTATCATTGCAAAGGAAATAGACTTTCTCTTATATAAGTTGGAGAAAATAGTATTTAATTTTGAGAAACGGATTTTCCAGTTCAACTCTTTTGAATCACATCTGTTCCATCACGAGAGGCTCATCTGGTGGCCAGTCTGAATACAGTATTCGCTCACTTATTGCAGGTATTACGTTCTAGACCTCCCCGCAAAAGGTGAAAATCCATGAAGTAGGAACTTTACATTTATTTTAGTATTTACATATATTTTAAGGCTTTATAAACCCTTCCCACACACTTATAAACTGTTCCCAGTCCCTTGTTAACCTTTCCCACTCCCTTATTAACCTTTACCACACTTTTATAAACACTACTTATGTTCTTAAACATATTCTACACTCTTAAACCTATGTAACTTTAACATACGTATATAGTGTTGCGGCTACCCATGCGAGACTGAACACTCCGAGGCAGTGAAAAGAGCAAGCAAGAGGGGTTTTATTGCCGACGGCCGGGTCGAAACCAGCGTCTCAAAAAAAGGCACTGACCACGAATGGAGTTGGGATAGGGTTTTATAAAGTCTTTGCTTCTTCTTCAGCAAGAAGCAGCTTTGGGAAGCGGGGGCTGGGGAGCGCTGTAGGATCATCTGGCAGTAACAGGAACAGAGGTTCGAAAGGCCATAAGGTTATCTCTGGTCTGCAGCTGCAGTTTTTCGTCAGGGTCGAATTCTCTGTAAAGCAATTATCTTTGCAGAAGGCTAGATATCTTGTAAGACATAACTTTATAAGAGTTATATATGTTACAAGAATATAGTAGGGGGGGTAGGGGCTATGGGAAGGAGCTGGGCCAGGGTCTCTCAGCTTGTAAATCACCGGGTGGCTGTAACAACAGTACTGCAAAATCCCGTGACATAGCAAAAAATCTGCGATAAATAATTAAATATAATATTTTTTAAAATCCCGCAATACAGTGAGGCCACAATAACTGAACCGCGATATATCGAGAGGGACTACTGTATAAGTAAGCTCTAATAGAGACTCCTTGGCTAAAGAGACAGCATTTTACCCATGTTCCAAAAATGGACTTTGATTAGATAATGGAGTGTGATTAGAATAAAACAGTATCCCGTGACTGAATGGAAATACATGCTGCCGATGAAGATCAAGTTAAAATTGCACTTCTTGCGGTGGAAAAGATTAACACAGGCAATTAAAGAAGCAGCTTTCCAGGTGAATGATATGACATAAATAAAGTCATGCAGGTAGCAGGCTATGTGTTTATAGCATTCAATGTATATGTGAGCCCCCATGTTTATGAATTCTATAAAATGGTATAAAGTGATCCAGCAAATACACAGAGGTCATGGTCAATTCTCAAGTGCATTAATGGAAAGCTGCAAAGAACATGAGCCCGTTCCACTGAAATCAGCACTTACGTTAGCACTTGCTACTATATAAAGGATTTAGAGCCTGTTAGAAGCGTTGTACCTAGAGTAGCGGCAGCACCACTTCGAAAAGCTTCTTACAAATGCAAAATCTCAGGCCACACACACACACAGACACACAAACACTTGCACACACAGTCTGAGAAGAATTAGTCGAGAATTAGATTTACACCAGTGGTTCTCACCTTGGGCAGAGTCAGATTTTACTCCCTAAGGGACATTTGGTGATGACCAGAGACATCCTGGGTGGTCACACCTGGGGACAGGGAGGAGAGCATGTTAGTGGCATCTAGCGGGTAGAGGCTGGGGCTACTGCTCAGCAACCTAGCAGCACAGAGGCGAGTCCCCCCACCAAGAAGGAACCACCCAGCACCAAAAGTCAGTAGTGCTGAGGTGGAGAAACACTGCTCCAGACCAACGGAGTCTAGAGTTTAAAACAGTAACATTATTATTAATAATAAAGCAAACTGCAGCATTTGGTCAATTTGAACTACCCAGAGAAGCCATATATCTGAACCTTGAATGATGCCATTATTTGAAAATCAATAGCAACTTAATGGCCATGCACATAACTGAATACTGGCCAGGAAAAGGGAGCATATCACATGCTATTGTATAAGGAGCCAAGGCTTTTATGGTAAAGATATTTTAAAATACGTTAAATCCACTCTCATCCATCTCCCCATTTTTCTCTCCTCTCTGCACCTTGTTCTGATGACAGGTTTTCTACCTCCTTCCTCCATATACTCCACGCCTTCCTGGACCCTCCCCTCTGTCTTCCAATGCTCCGTGCCCTCTCCTTTCCCTGCCGATTCCTTCCTCTCCTAACCCTGGAATGTCCTCACGGGTCACTGCCCTCCTCGGGGCCTCCTGCTGCACACTCATGTGAGAGTGTCTGTGTCTGGCCGTATCCACCCCCATTTACAGGGGCCTGAACCCCTCCCCCAGAGAGTTTCTGTTAGTTGGTCTGGGTGTGGCCTGAGCATCAGAAATTTTCAAGCTCTCCAGCCCGGGTTGAGAGGCACAGGTCACCTCCTGAAATCCGCGGAAACGGAGGCCGGCCTAACCACAGCTGCTTCTTCAGGCTCTTTCTTGGCCCAGCCTCAGCATTTGACCCCTCTTCCCTTCCTCACCATGCTCCCAAATTTGCATGCACTTTAAAAAGAGGGGGGATCTTTTTTCCTTATTAAAAATGTAACAGTCTGTTTGTACAAATTTTGGAAAACAGGGGGAATGACAAAGGTGAAATTGACTTACCTCCAATCCCAGAACTAAGAGGTAGCCTGTGTCCCATTTGTATATTTCCTGCCAGGGTTGCCATGGGCATAGCCATACGGAAACCCTAGTCCCGTCCGGCACATGTGCCTCTGTTCACACGGGTTCTTCTGCCTGGAATGTCCACCCACCCCCACTCCTCGGCTTCCCGCGAAACGACGACAGACCACTTGATGCCCACCCTGTATAAGTGCTTCCCTTTTACAAACCTTTCTGAACAATCTGGACAGACGGGACGGGACGTCTTCTCCCACCTCTGTGTTCCGGTCGTGCGGTACTCACACCTCCCCGTGTGCTTCGCACCGAGAGCCGGGACTTTCTCTGCGGCTCATTTCCCCCACCCCGTGACTGTGAAGTCTTTGAATGCAGGAAGTCATGGCATTTTAAAATTATGCTTTTTGTTTGTTGTCTTTTAATCGCTGATGCATAGCACAGTGCCTTGATGCAAGCGGGACTCAGTACAGGTTTATTGCGTTGGTGAGTCTGCTTCCATCATTGAATGAGAGAACAAGGTGTGTCCCCTGGTGAGACCATCCTGCAGGGAAGCATTTCAGCAGTTGGTGATGGCCTGGCTTTGTTTTCTTTTTTAATGTGGCTCTAATCCTTTTTATGCTTAACACTATGCTCTGCTCTTTGCTCCTGAAAGATAAACAGGTCTACCATTTTAGTGGAAATAAAAATGACGGAGGACAGCCATAATGAATGGCTGTGGAATGTTCTGTGAAAGGAGGCTGCATGAAAAAGGGGTCGATGGGGTTGAGATGGCAGGAAAGAGCTGCCTTGACCTTCGAGAAGGAGAACGTGCAGCCCCCGCCTGCCAAGCCCCAGAGGTGACCTTTGAACTGAAAATGTTTTCATAAATGGACTTGGGTCTATCAGTGTGTAATAGTGGACTATGCTTCAGGGCTTTTTTGGTTTTTATTTTATTTATTTTATTTTTTTTTTGCCACTGAAAGAATGTATTACTTACATTTCCCAAGAGGAAGGGACCACACCACACAGGGTCAGAGAGGAAGGACCAGGGCTTGGTCAGGGGCAGAAGAAAGGCCAAAACTGCTTTTGGTGTTTCCACAGACAAGGCCTGCAGGGCCAGGGCAGAGTAAACAGCTGAAGGCTGGCTGGTTTGAATCATTCCCTCAGGCTTTGTTTGGTCTGTAGGCGGTAGACTGTAGTTTTCTGGTACCTGAACCCAGGGGTTATTTAGGGCAGGGGGAAATATTAGCTTGGTATCTAAGGACTAGATAAAGTGGGTATTTGGGAGAATAGATTCGGGTTGCTGGTTTACATATGAAAGGAGTATGTAATTTTAAAGGTGCTCCAACCTTCACAGCAGGAACAGTGCAGAGGAGTGGAAGGAGGACATATGAGCGGTAATAAATATAGTTACTTTGGTCAAAAGAACTACAGTTATATATTCATTTTCTTATTTATTATCTAGAGCATAAGGATACTAAATAGTGATAGGAAAAGTCAGCAAACTCTACCTTTGAAATATTTAATACTTTAAATAAAATATGAATCTACCTAAATTATAAATATTCTTATATTTTTAAAAAGAAAATAGTAAAACACCAGGGAAGTCAAATAGGTAATTCAGAGCTGACAACAGAGAAAACAAGGCTGAATTCTGAGCAGGGCACTGTCCTTATATGAACTCATTATCATTAATGACGATTAAAGTAGCAAGCGTGTCCGTAAATCCTTCCTACCAGCTTCTATTGCATCTTATTATTACACAAACTCTGCAGTCATTGCATTAAAACTGCTTTCAATTGTGTGCTGACAATTTGCTGGCTCATAGGGGACCCCGATTAAAAGAAAACAATGAGCAGTTTCAATTACATTTCAACAACAACAGCAAAAAGAATGGGCGCTGCAGTTTATTTCTCCCTTCTTGCCAAATTCCAAAGGGCATTTTAAGGATGGGATTTGAACCTTGTCTTACGCTGACTGAGTGGTAGGCCTTTTCATTCCATGCTTGCTGAGGGCTGCCCCTGGGCCAAGGTTGGTTCTAGAACCTTTTGGGAACATAGCTCTGCAGGCAGACCCCTTCTATATGACCTTGAGTAAGTTACTTCACTTACCTGAGTCTCAGTTTTTCACTAAAACAAGACAGAATCACATGAGCCCATTCCCAAGGTTGTTTGGGGGTTAATGAGATAATACATAAAAACATGTAGCACCCTGTCTATACATCATCTGGCGTTAATAAATAGCAGCAATTATGATAGTTCCACATCACATTTATTATATTTGTAAAAATCCTGAGTGTCCTGAGTGGGGTCTCCAGAGTTCGTTGGATTCCCCGAAGGAGCCAGACGCTCCCCCACAGTAGATCTGGTTGATCTCTCTTTCATACTTGGCCTTGGGGTTCTAGAGAGACTCAGAAACAAAAAGCAAGCAAAAGATTAAAAGGGATCTGTTCATCAGAGTTTGGAATTAAGTAATGGGATTTCACTGTCTATATTTCACTATCAACAATAACCTTCCCTAATAATCTTAAGTGGTATTCTGGCGTTATCTAGAGTGCGTTCTTTGGGATTTTTAACATTTAAGAACTCTCAATACATAAATTTCCAAGTTTTCTATTGAGTCTGATTGACTGAAGGTTTTGGTCAGGAATGTTGGTTCTAATGCTGAACCAGAGACTTTCAAAATAGTGGTGATTAAACAGATGACATTTTCTTTCTTTTTCGCATGGAAGTCAAGATGGATAGGTAGTCCCTGCCTTCTGTGGTGCCTCCATAATCATTAGGAATAACCTTCTTCCACCTTGGTGTTCTGCTGTTTATAGCAGAGGCTTCCTCTCCACAGTCCAGGATGGCTGCTCCGGCTCCCATAATTCCAACCACTGGGAACGGGGAAGCAAGGGAAATAGAGAGCGTGACTCTAACTGGGCAAAACTGGGCAGCTTCTCTCATCATTTTGACCTGTATCTCATTGTTCTGAAGTCATCCATCCATACCTCCCTGCAAAGATCCTGGGAATACTGTCTTGATTTGGGGCGGGCCTGTGTCCAAGTAAAACTGGAGATGCATCACAGGAGACCAGCAATATTGCCACACTCATGTTTCATGCAGGCCTTCTGCTTCCAGAGCCAAACGGGGACTATCTGAGGAGCAGGACTAGCTCGGATGCCTTCGGGGCCTCTTTTCTGGTTGTATTTCCTATTTTCAGAAGAACAATTTTTAGTTATAAAACAGGAAAAGCAGTCATTGAACCTTCCGCGTATGTTACTAAGGGAATTTCTCCTCATTAAAACGAAAAAAGAAAGCACTGATTATGAAAGTAAAATATAGAAAAAAGCTTTTTAAAATAAAAAGGAAAACTTTATAGTTTCATTCATCTGGCGATAGTAACTTAGCATTTTGGTGTACACTTTTCATAATAATTCATACTATTTCTCTCTATATAATGAAATTATACTGTACAAACTGTTTTAAAACTTGATTTTTCAGACTTAACAGGTTCCTAATATCCTTTCATTCCATTAGCTACTCTATAGCATCATTTTTTCTCAGTTTTATTTGTAACATATTATTTACATACAGTAAAATCAGCTAATTTTATGTGCAAAGTTTGGTGATTTGCAGTAATTGTATATAATCTTGTAACTATCACCATATACAAGAGAAAGCTAGTTCCCCAACTAAAAAAGATCTCTAATCTGGTCCCTCAGCATCCATTCCTCCTTCCCATACCAGGTCCTAGGTCACCCCTAATCCACTGACACTTAGTTTTAACATCATTTAAATGTTATTCTTTTATATTGATGTACCATAATTATTTAATCAATACCTTCTTTGGGGGGGGATTAAGTTGTTTTCAAGTTTAGAAAAACTTTTTAATAAACACCTTACGATACAGATACTGATAGGTGAGTTTTTGCCTTCATCACTAATATGTTCCTTATAATAAATTCCCATATGAGGAACTGCATAAGTAATAAAATGATATGCAGGCCTTTATGGCTTTCAGAAAGATGGCCCATCCAAATTGCTCTCAGACAATGATGCCACAAGAAATGCACGGGAAGACTCATTTCCTTAGATCCTTGCTGGGTCAATTTGTTTGGTCAACAAATCATCTCATTTTTATTTGAGTTTAAAAAAAAATTATTAGTAAGTAATCTTTTCTTTCTATGTTGCTCAATCATATAATTTACCTAATTTAGCTAAAGGTTTTCTGTGGTTCAGACTATGTGCAGGTTCAAATGAAAAAGAACCACTCACATTAAAGAAGCCCAATCCAGGAGCCCAAAATAGTGAAAGATAAGTTTTATTATCTACCGTCATCTGGTGAAGACCATGAAAGGAAATCCAATCCAGAACCCACGTTCCTATGGCAAGCAGGCCCCTCCTTCCATGCTTCAACTCTCTTGCCCTACGTCTCTCCTATCTCAAGCTGCTAAATCTCAACTCAGGAGGCATATTTCTACCCATCCTCTTCCCTCCCTGTGTCCATTGACCCTGTCGGTTGATTTAGCCTCTCTCTCCACACCCCAAACTCTCCCCTCCTAACAGTTAGAGGAGCAGAGAAACAAACAAAGACAAGACTTTCCTGGAGACAAGTCCCAAAGGGAGTTCTCTCTCTCCCCTTTCTGGCCAAAGGCACTGGTGTTGCTTAGATTCCCTCTCATGCCCCCACCACCACCACCTACCCTGCTTACTGAGGGGCAATTGTTTCTGTAAAGAAGATTCTGTAGTTGAGAAGTATCTGGGCTTTAATTCCCCTTCTCTCCCTGCCCACCTCCCCTTACTCAGTCTGTCCATAAGAGCAGGCTCATCATCAGGCTTAGCTTTTTCCTTCTTCTAAAACTATTAAGTAAATAGAAGAGACACTCTGGTAGACCAGATGTATAAGATTTGGAAAGGGGGGTTTTCAAAGACTCCCTGCTCCCAGTGCTGACACAAGTTTTTCCCATCTTGCATTTTGAAATTTTCACTGATGCCAAAAGCACAACGAATGAGAAATCCCAGATGAGCTCACGTAAAACTTGAACTTCATTTATAATCCACTTATTGCTATGAGTCCCAAATTGGCACCTCAGTACGTGTCCATAAGCCACACTCTCAGTGGCAGTTACCGGAGAGTACTGCTCTGTCCCTCTTTTCCGGTTTCTCAGTGTCCACTGTCCAAGAAGGTGGGGGAAAGAGCCCGACCCCTACTCTGACCTGGACCCCTGCAAGGCCCTCGCTGGGCCCCCACCATGCAGATGTGGGAAGAGTGGCTCTCTCTCCAGTACCATGTCACTCTCTCCACCCTGTGAGGCAAAGCAGCCCAGGCCACGCTCAGAGCCTCAGAAGGTCTCTCCTTGAAGTTATTTCGCCTGTTTCTGGCTCTCACTTTCCTAACTGGAGGTCTCTACACCAGGTCAGGAGGCCAGGAGAGAAGCCCATTCAGACCTGGGGCTGTTTCCTATTATCCTTGCCCTCCCCCAGTCCAGGGTCTTGGCTCCTTATCTCCTAGCAACAGTGCAGAAAGGGAAGGCATCCATCCATCCCTGTAGGCACAAGGTACACTAACTATTACTTCATTCCGCTGTGCAGGCCTAACCTTTTTTTTGTACCGAGATCCTTTGACAGTCTGGTAAAGCCCATAAACTTCTCAGAAAAATATTTTTTTAATGCATAAAAGAAAATATATTGAATCACAAAAGAAACCAACTATATTAGCATACAGTTATAATATATTTTTAAAAGCAAATTGGGTGGTAAAGAAATGCACATACCTTTTAATACTGTGGATAACAAGACTTTGCCGTGGGTCTAATAGCAAGGTAATTTCAGAGCAATAAGGGCAAGTAATATCCAGTGATATCACTTCAGTTTGATATGAAAGCATCGGTGATTTCTGTTAGTGACTAAGTGCCAGGCGCTGCTAGTCTTGCTTTGGTTTGTGGTTGACATTCATATTTGGAAGGTAATTAAATTATAGTCAGAAGTTGGTGAAAATACAGAAGTCATTTTTTTCCATTTCTGTTTATGCCCTTCCCCCTCACTACATAAATGGAACCCCCATTTCCTCCCCTGCCCCCATCCAAGGTCCCGAGGCCAAACCCTTGGAGGCTGATAACTTTGAAAGTTTTTTTTGGTGGGTCTGAGAGTGAACAGGAGTTGTAAATCACCCTCGAGGTTCTATATTTCCTCCAGTCACAGACCTGTCTCCAGGTTTTGGGGGTGGAGGAAGGTCTGAGTGTCTGTTTGGAGCAGAGCCACATGCCAGAGAAGAGAGCTGCTCCCCAAGACCAATCCGGTGGGAGCAGCACTGGGGAGCTTGCTTGCAGGGGCTGTGCCAAAGGTGAAGTGAGCTTGCAAAGGCCATCGGGTTTGCTTCTGGGCACGGGGAATGTAACAGCAAACCTTCTCTAAGTGCTGGGGATCATTCAGAGGCGGGACCATTTCCTGTCCACGAGTCAGCAGGAATTTCTGTCAGCATGGGAGGTAGCCCCAATCCAGGAACAACGGCTGTCGCCTCAGGGTGTTGGTATTATAGGGATGTATATTTTCTTCTTTCAAGTTACTTTTATTATTCGAAAGTTAAATTTTCTACAATGGACATCCATAACCTTTATAATAATAACGAGAAAGGAATGAGGGCTACTTTTAAAATGTTAAGTAAAATGTTTCTTTTTAGAATGAGGCCAAGGTAAAAAATAAATAAATAAATAAAACCTAGGGTCTAAGTCTAATATGCTCAGGGACCTTGGGCAAATTGCTTGCTATAAAATAGAGTGCATTAATTTGTTAGGGCTGCCATAACAAAACCCCACAGACTGGAGGCAACAAGTTCAGGTTTGGTCTCTCCCGAGGCTTCTCTCCTTGGCTTACAGATGGCCGCCTTCTCGCTGTGAACTCACCTGGCCTTTTCTCTGTGGGCATCCTTGGAGTCTGTTCGTCTCTGTGCTTTGTGTGTGCATCTGAGTCTCCTTTTCTTACAAGGAGATTGGATGAGGGCCCACCCTAATGACCTCCTTTTACTTTAGTTACTTTTTAAAGGCCCTGTCTCCAAACACAGTCCCAGGGGCTAGGACTTCAATATATGTGGGGTGGGGCACAATTTATCCCTTTATCAAGGCGATTATGACATATGTTTCCCTGTCTCTTGGCAACGTTGAGAAAGAGGTTAGACATTAGGAATACTGGGGCCAACTGATAAAATTGTAAAAATCTAAGCACTGGGAACAGATTGTGAAGTAACTGTACTTTCCCTCCTGTGACCAGAGGCCTTTGTCATTGACCATTTGCTTTCCATCACGGCTACCTGATGTGTTGAATGTGGATGGGCTGCCAGCCTCCCTAGTGTAGACTTGCAGACTAGGGAGGGAACACCCAGTCAGGTGCACACAACCAGACAATCGTCCTGCCTCCTGCCCACTTCATTTGGACATAGTATTTCCTCCCAAGTCATTCTATTATCCCAGAAATCATGATTAGAAAGAATATGCCTCTATTTTCCAACCCAAAGATTTTTTAAAAATTTAATCTTCATTGTATTTTTTTCCATTCTCATGTAGTCCCCTTGTTCCTCCCTCCCCTCAACAATCACCACACTGTTGTCCGTGAGCCCTTTTCCCTTTTTGCTCAGTCCCTCTACCCCCCAACCTCCCCACCCCCACTAGCTGCCATCTGCTCTCCATCTATGAGTCTGTCTGTTTTGCTTGTTAGTTCAGTTTGTTGATTAGATTCTGCATATGAGTGAAATCATATGGTATTTGGTATTCTGAGTGGCCCAAAGACTTTTGACACTGTGCTTTGGCTACACCATTTATGCAGCGTGGGTTATGAAAGAGACTACACTGGCTCAGAAAATGGAAATCTGTTTTAGCTAATGCAGCAAGGCAAGATGCAGTGCCTAAAAACATAATGGGTGTTGACATAAGGGATGCCCAAACCTGTAGACAATTTTTAAAAGAGTTTATTTGAGCCACACTGATGACCTATGCTGGGGAATAAGATCTCAAATGGCCCAGAGAATAACAGGCTTGCAGCTTCTTTTATGAATCTGAAGTTAAGGAGGGAATGCAAGGAAGACTGTGTGGAGGCAGGAGAAAGCAAAGCGGGGATTGGATTACAGGATAGTTAACAAGATTATGTGCTCTCTTGAGCATTAACGCCTCCTTCGAGGTGTAGTCCACCAGCTATTCCTGAGATGCGTTACCCTAGATGCACAAGCACAATGGACAGGGATGACTGAACACTGGTCGCTAAAGAAGCTATATGCCTGGGAGGTCACTGCCCACCGTGACCTGCCCAGCTCAGTCTGTGGGGTTACTGCCGTTGAACCTCTTTTTTCATCCACAGGAATGATCTGCACACAGACGAGAGCCTCCGAGTATCTGAGATGACCACTTCCACTGACCACCCAGCCCACTTTTCCACCCTTCCTGAAAGTGTTGAGACAGGGCAGGGTTAAAGAAAGTAGGAAGAAGGGGCAGAGTAAGCACTGTGTTTCTTAGTCAGAAGCTGAACCCATGGTGATCAACAATTCTTAAAAACAAAGGCTCCTGGGCCAGTGAAGATCTGACCTCATCTATCATTAGGCAAATAGGTATGTACTACCTTTGAGAAGATTCTGCCATCCTTTCTTGCTCTAGCCAGAGAACTGCAGTGTGTGTGTGTGCGTGTGCGTGTGTGTATAGGTGTGCACATGCACATGTGTGTATAAGCATGTGTGTGCATGCACCTTTTGTGAGGGGATGAGAACCAGCGTTTGAGAACAAGATAAAAATAAGCATAGAGATAATGGGACCACCTACCTGCAAAGTGACCCAGTTCACAGTTGGTTAAAAAGAAAGCTTTAATTCATTCCATGTCTCCATAAGAGACTCATTAATTCATCCAACAAGCTTTGCTGTGTTCCTTCAGGCCCCTGGACACTGGGGATGCCAAGATGGATGGATTACAGTCCTTGGCCCCAAGAGCCTCGGATCTAGAAGGATAGACACACAGACCGTCGCAACAGGCGCAGTTCCTCAGGCAGCTGAGCTTTCTTTCCTTACATCTTCCACACCTGAAATTTAAGTCTGATCCTGGCACGAGCTCCCCATAAGCAGCAGAGCCCAGAACTCTTCAACCCCTTCTTGCCCGAGAACTTGCCTGGCCTCTCAGGATTCTGTGAGACACGTACCTGTCTACTCAGTATCCCCTGGGCTTCGCCTCTCCTGCTGTGCTTAACATGGGAACTACCACCTCCCGCTCTTACCTCGGTTGTGGGCTGAGTTTGACCCCCAAAATTCTCATGTTAAGATCCCAGCCCCCGGGACCAGAGAATGTAACTATACTTGAAGCTTTGGTCTTTAAAGAGCTGATTATGTTAAAACAGAGCTTTTTAGGCTGCCTTTTCAGAGATTTTCTTGACACTGTGAGCAATATTGTTATGTTTCTCTTAAGAGACACTCTGGTTTCCCTCGGTCTTTATCCTTGGTATCAATGGCAGCAAAACAGTTTACCAAAAATACACTCCCATTCTAGATATTTTCCAGTGAAATATAGCTTGTCTCAAAATGAGAGCCAGAAATGATGCTTATTCATCAAGCCAGTGATTGCTATTGCAGAAAATAAGGGTCTGATTTGAAGAAATGCTGATCTGCTACCAGGCAGAAAGTTGCTGTTTCAGCATCGTCCGCTTATTTAGAGGAAGATTCCCTAAGCTGTGAAAGTCACACCTGTCTATCAGCCCTGCTTCCCGCATGCTTTGACTTTGGTGTCCAGCACTGATCGTGGAGATTTCTTTCAATGCTATCATATTAATATTTCTGAACTCAGTTAACTTCCATGGTCTACAGCAAAGCTTGACAGCAGATAAGATGTACATTGGCTTTTTGGCCAATATGCTGAGCTATGTAAGAAATGCTTCTTTGAAGGTTATGTGCTTTGAACTCTCTTTATAGTTATGGAGATAGATTCCCTCATTCAATTATTAATTCATCCGATGTTGCTCACATTTACTCTCTCTTAGAATTAATGGCATCCATAATGGAAAATTGAGGTTAGAGGTACAATGAGGGTCATAAAACAAAAAAAAAGGTTCCCTGGCTTGTCCAGCTGTGACTGTGATGTGCTTAGCTCTGTACTGGCCATAGGTTATGGGATACCTCTTATAAAAGACCTATTGGTATGTCTGTGGTCTTTCTATTGAGAAAAGAGGTATATCCTTTCATCTACGGAAGAGAGTTCGCTAAAGAAAACTCATCATGTTATTCCTTAAAGATGATTGAATTTAAAATCCACACATTAAATAGTTTTGGGTTGTGTCCAAGAATATGAAAGAGGTGAGAAGTGATGGCGCCTGTGTTAATATATTCTAGACATGGTTGCCTAGGAAGGTAAATGTAAACAAATAAATAGTTTAGCTTTTTGCTTCAGGTGATCCCAGTACACTAACTTATCCACGAAAACAGTTTGCTCATCTGGAAAACTTATCAGGGAATGGATTGCTTACCTGTGTAAAAAGCTCCTCTGTCAGAGCTCATCAACTCTGACCAATGGCAGTTGGTTTCCTGTATTAAAAAATCAGCCCTGTATCACTTGAGCTCCTACCCCAAATCCTATAAATAGCCTTCCTTGAAATCTTCCTTTTGAGACGCTATGGTTCTTCTGTCAATGTGGTGTTCCCTGTCATTGTAAATCTAGTAAAATTAGCTTTTGAAGAGTTGACAGTCAGTAAAAGGGAGAAAAATAATATTTATTGAGTATTGATATAGATGTTTATCGTGTGTCAAAATGTTGTATGTTGCTATCCACGTCCTTTGCTAATTTGTATAGAACACATATAAGTTAGTGCTGAGTTATGCTGTGACTTGGAATAGGAGAGAGTAAAGTCTTATATCTGGTTATTTATTCTAAGCTTCATAATAAAAAGCAGTGAAGCCTTCTTTACCATGAAAGTGTTTAAAAAAATGGAAAGACTTTGAGGCCTGAAGCAAGCTGCCATATCTCACTTTCCATGTGCCTCTGCATGTACCCCTACAAATGTTGTGTTAACAGCAGTGGTACAGAAAGTCCTTCCCCTCCTCCCCCATACTGCCCAATGTCCGCCTCGTGAAGCTAGCTTCTATGGCCATTATCTTTGCTCAAAATGCTAGCCTGGACCCAAAATTCTTTGCTGAAGTCCCATGTTATAGGTTGAATTGTGACACCCCTCATCCCACCCAAGAAAGATATGTTGAAGTCCTAATCCCTGGTGCCTCAAAACAAGACCCTATTTGAAAATAGTATCTTTACAGAGGTCATTAGGATGGGCCCTCATACAATATGATTGGTGTTCTTATTTCTTTTTTACAAAAAGATAATTTGGAGACAGAGACAGGCACATAGAGAATGAAGAGATGTGAGGACCCACACAGAGAAGACAGTGATGCATCTACAAGCCAAGGAATGCCAAAGATCACTGGCCAATGCCAGATCTACAGGAGGCAAGGAAATACACTTCCCTGGAGATGTGGGGGAGAGCATGGTCCTGCCCATATCTTGATTTCAGACTTCTGACCACCAGAACTATGAGATGACAATCTCTCTTGTTTCCAGCCACTCAATGTTCGGCACTGTGTTATGGCAGCCCTGGACAAATAAAACTCCCACAGTAAACACTTTAAAGGAAAGAATGAGCCCTGGCTGGTGTGGCTCTGTGGATTGTGTGCTGGCCTGCAAACCAAAAGTCCGCTGGTTCAATTCCCAGTCAGGACACCTGCCTGGGTTGCAGGCCCAGTCCCCATTTGGGGGCGTGATATATATTTCACATGTTTCTCTCCCTCTTTTTCTCCCTCCTTTCTCTAAAAATAAATAAACAAAATCTCTAAAAAATAAAGGAAAAAATGACTGCACAAAATATTTCATTATTTTTATTAGATATGTAATTCATTTTGAATTGTCACTTAATATGTTTGGAGGAAATGTTAACTGGTAAAAAGAACCGACTGATAGGTTTCTGGTTACCTAGATGGACTTTTTACATTAATACTTAGAGAAATAATTTCCCTTTCTAACTCTTTTTGAAATAAACTGTCTTTTCCTGAAATATGACTTTTATGGATAACATAGACACCAGGATCTACTCTGAACTGGGTGTTTCACATATATGACTTAAATTAGTTATCAATACCTTTTTCTGAAGATAGAATAATAAATTTTAAAAAGCTAACTAGTGTCAGGTCACATAACTGATGCATGATAATGTCAGTCATGCTAACTTACTGCCATCTTAAAACAAAGTCTGTCTTTCAACTCTGCAATTTCCTTTTTACAAAAACTAATCACAAGAGTCAATGGGCAGTAAGGGATCATGGTAGGATCCATGCTCAGCATCATGGACGAGAAGAACTGTTTTGGAAAAATAAGATGTCAGTGGCCAAGATCTTTCCTTCAACCTTTCAAAGAATAGTGTATATACAGTTAACCTGGAAAGATATAGATTAAAATCCACTAGGTGTCAGACCCTGTATGAGGTACTTCCATAGATAAAAGTTGCAATCCTTATACCAATGAACAAGGGGTCATATTAAAGCAACACAAATTAAACCTTACCGACAGCAAGAATACTTAAAATTTTTTCACCCTTCCCCCATTCATTGCTAGGGATGGATTTGATACAAATCTTTTAAATGTTCCATGATGGGCTTCCTTGTGTAGCTTTCTTTAGTCTAGCTCAGTGGGTGTCAAGCCTTGACAAGGAAAAGGATTACAGTACAAACTATGTATGGCACACAATGAATACTAGACGTCATGAGTCATTTAAGTGATTTTCAAAGATGGCTTTAATTGCACATAATTTTTACCTTTGTGCTAATCCCTGGTTTAATGTGCAATTGCATAGCAGTTGTGATTAAGCTCCCAATTTTGCACAGATTTTCAGGTACCCAGTGTAAAAAGGACAAGATGATCATAAAAAAAAGTCCCAGCCAACAGGATGTAAAGGCTAGTGTGAAGACACCAGAAGGGGAATTAGTGTCCTCTAGCATGGATGCAGCTAGTGTGGCTTCATTGGGAAAAGTCCTCCCACATGAACTTCACTAGGTTTCTAAGTTAGTTGACCCAGAGACTTACATGTAAGTTAGAATTTTTGCAAAGTAGTTTAAATGGGATCTCATAGCATCCTTAGGACAAAGCTAAAATGTAGGCTGAATGACCATAAGGTGAATTTCTAATGTGTTGAAGGACACTATCTTAATGGTGATCAGCTTCACTTTAGAAAGAAGTTACTGGTAGTAGGTTGAACATTTATCTGATGTTTTTTTGCTGGAAAATACTTAAAGGCAATCGATATGGAGGTAACAACAGCCTAAATTTGTCTCATTTGCAAATAATGTGTTTCTGGGAGGAATCACCTATGCCCTAGATAATAGAATTGAAATCTTAAAAGAACTCAATAAATTAGAAATACAAGTCAAACCAAGTGCTGTAAAATATACTACAAATAAATATAAATTCTGCTCTAGGATCCCTAGACAATATACGTAAGTAAGGAAATATAAAGAGATGGAAAACATCTATGGGCTTGTTTTTTTTTTAATCACTAGCAGGAAGTACATGGAAAATAAGGTAAACTTGATCTTAGTGGTAACTCAGAACACAGAGGATCGGCAGACTTCTCTGGCATTGCTCAGCTCACTCCTTGACCAATGGTATCATTTGAGGAAACAAGGCCTAATAGAAATTGCAATAAACTCAGATCCAGAGAAGAGCAAACAGAAAGGTAAGAACACTTGAAGTCCTGTCACATGAGGACCCAGCTGGAGATGCTCCATTTGGATAAGATAGGAGAACTAGAGAAGATATGGCAACTGTCTTCAAGTATTTGTAGGGCTGTCACCAAGACGGAGAATTCAAATCTATCTACATAACACCCCCCCCCCCAGGACGGGATCAGAGCCTACAGGGACAAGTCACAGGGAACTGGATTCTGGAGTTGCCAAAAAGTGAAACAGGCTGTCCCCTTGTCCTAACGATGTTCAAGCAAGCACGAATGATCATTGGTTGCAGAAATCTGGCCACCCCTCGCAACTGCTTACTTAATACCCGTCCTCTACTTTCTTCCTTTATAACCACACTTCAATTGTATCTGCAGGTAAGCAGGCAACCCAGTTCTAGCCTTAGAGTAACTTAGACCTTGGAGAAATTCCCTGCTGGGGTATTTGAGTGAGCTTTTGATTTCCTGATAAGAAGGAACAGATAGGGATGGCTTGTGCCACCTCCCCACCTTGTTCTGCCTTGAGTGAAGATGTGACGATAAGGGCTGCAGAAGTCATCTTGAAACCATGAGGAGAAGGCCAAGGCAGTCAGGGAGAACCTGACCTTCAGTTCTGACATCACAGACTGCTGACTTCCAGGTACCCTGCTGTGTGAGAAAAACACATTCTCATTTGCTTAAGCCAATAGCTGTCAGATTTTCTGTTATTTGCAGCCAAATGCATTCCTAACTAGTCCAGGAAAATGAGATGCAAATAGCGGTGTCAGGTGGTAAGATTAACTCTAGAGTGCTGCCAACCTTAAGATTTCTTTTAGACCATAAGCTAAATTACTTCCTTAAAGTTTTCTGTATTTAACCAATAAGTATCTTTCTGAGTACTCACTGCATCAGTGGTAGTATACTAAGAGCACTAAAATACTCCCTTATATATGGATAGTACCAAAACCTCTAACTTCGTGCCAAGAATTCAGTGGTACACTGGAACCTCTCAACCATGCCATTGTAAGGAGAGACGATCTTGTCTGCGAATGAGTTTTATGTAGTGGTTCCAGTATGATTTTGTAACTTCATGCTCAGATCCATATTTGTTTCAAGTTCTCACTGCTTGTGGCATCCTGGGACTTATGCTCTTTAGTTCAGGATCTGTGAGGAAGGTTTTGGAGATTTCCAGTAGATCCCACACATTTGGGTGAATATCTGTCCCTACCAGGAGGGAGAGAAGATGTCCCATGGAAACTACTGGGGAGGGTGTCCTGAAGAAACAGAGGGTCCCTGTGCCGGGAGGAAGTCTGTGATCATTGCCTTGCTTTGGGGTATGGGGAAGGAAGACTTCTCAGGATGAGTCTCAACCCCATACTTTGGATGAAGACCCCTCTCCCCCGCACCCCCACGTACGCAGACTGACTGAGGATGGCATAGCCATTTCTGTGCAGTTAGACCAGCACAGTTCTGGTAAGCTGAAGATGAGGAACCAGCCCTCAGACTGAGGGGTCTTCTACACTCCAGCATAAACTCAGAGACACAGTGGACAGTGGCTCAGGAACCCAGGTTTGCAGTACCACCTCCAAGAAATGGTAGAGACTTGAGCAGGTGTGCCAGCCGGGGTCCGCAGTGGCACCAGACGGAGCGAGTCTGGTTGAATGGAACCAAAGCTAAGGCCGATTTTAACCACAAGTGGAGGCCAGTACCAAACTGGTGGCTTGGCAGTGTCCAAGGGCAATGGCACCAAAAGAAGGTGAGTAGAGGGTACTGTCCTGCTTTGCTCACAACACTGGTTTCCCAGGTGATTTGGAAGAGGGGACTGAAATCACATCCACCTAAGAAATGGGAGAAAACCACTCGAAACATAGCTGGGAAGTCTAGTTCACATTCCAGGAACTCTGGGTGCGTGGTTGTGGTCTTGAGCTGAAGAAAGCTTCCGTTGTAGCCCAGGTCTGCTGTGACTTAGTGGCGGCGGGAGCAGGTGGGGCCTCGGAAACCAAGACATTGCGTATCAGATATCAGGCTATTTAATGACTAATTTTCAAGCTGTGAACTGCAATGCATTAATCAGTCATGAAATAAACTTAATGGGTCTCAACATTTAAAACTGATAAATAGAATAAAATAGGTTATATAGAAAATATCAGTGTGCATCCCCTGTCGTAAACGTAATATGACACTTTTACAAGAGTGTGTGTGTGTGTGTGCATGTGTGTGCACACACCAGATTTTGATGTCAAATGTTGATATATTTCTTACTGTGGGCCAGGGTCAAAAAGTTTGAAAGCCACTGATTAAGAAGCTCACCGCCTAGGTAAAGACTTCATTTGAATCAAATAAGCTTCAGAACATGTTGTATCCTGTTTCATTTTTACGATGAAATGAACAGGAAGTAAAGTGGTGCAGGGCATTGACCAATATTGATTAAATAAATGTCTCCTGATTCTGGAGTGACATGGTCTGCTCTCCGCCCCATGCAAATGTTCATAGTTGATTCAGTGAGAGGATTGTTTGTTCTTCTGCTGCTTTCATTTCTTTCTTTCTCGTTGACAGTGATTTATTTCCTGGAACATTCTCTGCCTCCATTTTGATCTGATAAAAATTCTCTGTTTTTACAAATTAGACCACCTCTTTTCCTGAAATATATATATATTTTTTTCATCACTGTGTGGTTGCCTCTCACTCGCGCCCCCAACTGGGGACCTGACGTGCAACCTAGTCATGTGCCCTGACTGGGAATCGAACCAGCGACACTTGGCTCGCAGGTCGATGCTCAGTTCACTGAGCCACAGCAGCCAGGGCCTTTTCTTGAAATATTTAAGAACCATGGTATTGGTCTTCACTTTCTCGTCTGGGCAGGTAAGGATCTTGCTGCTTGCTTTGATTTCGCTGTGCTCATGAAGGTGGGTCCAACAAGAACACAGCTTGCACCACCCACTGACTGATGCTGGTTCTGGAGTGGGAAGATCCTGAGAAAGAGGGAAAGGAGGTGTTCTGATCGAATGCGTATTGTTTCTAGAGAAGTACCGCACACATTGAAATAATTTGAGTACTCCTACAAAGTAACTAGAGTCACACTACAAAATGAAGAGATTTCAAGGGTCCTCCTAACCCCATCCATCTTTGGTCTGGAAGGAGCACTGGGAATTCCTAGTGGGGTGAGGCCACCCGTGCCCACATGGTCCCAGGTCTTTTAAACCATAGTGCAATTTCATGGGTGGTGCTGATAAGAAGAACTGATGTTGTTATTCCTGATACCAAAAAAAAAAAAAAAAAAAAAAAAAATCAGCAGTAGACTGCAAGCTGCCCCTGGGCCACAAGATTCATGGATCTCTAACCTTCCTATCATGTCAGATTCTCAAGAGCAGTAACACTTTCATCTGCTGCACTGACCCCAGATGCTCTGTCCTGCCTTCTCCTCCCCAAATTCATATGTCGAAATTGTACCCACCCCCCACACACAATGTGATGGTATTAGAAGAGAGGGGAGCTGTGGAAGGCAATGAAGGCATAAAGACAGAGCCCTTGTAAATAGGATTAGTATCCTTAAAAAGGGACCCCAGAGAACTCGCTTGTCCCTTGAGCCATGTGACGGGAAGTGACTGCTAATGGATTTCTTCTGGGGACAGGTAAGATGTTCTAAAGTAGACTGTGATGGAAGGGTTGGACAGCTCTGTGAATACCCTAAAAACTATCTACACATGATCTCACGTATCTAGTCATCAAAGAAAAGAAAAGAAAACCTTTACTTACTGAACCTGGACATATTCAGAAGCAAATCCCTGTGTCCAAAACTATTTCTTTATGATTTCTAATTGGATTTTGAAAACTTAAATTAGCACAATTTATTCCAAATTAATGAAGTATACCATATTTTAATCTCAAAGTCAATCTTACTGATTCCTGGTTTCATTCTATCTTTCATTCAATACAAATGAAAGCTCCTGTGCCCACTAAAAAAATGGCGCTTGTTATTAACTTTAGAAATACTTGCTTACAATTGATTTTTAACTGTATGTTGCTCTTCTGCTCTCTGTGATTCATGGATCTGTTTTCTATGTTAAATTTTAAAACAGAGACAATGAATTACCTCATGAATATTTCTAAACACAAGGACCTTATTTGAACAAAAACGGGACTGAAGTGGCCAGTCCGTGGTAAGGACCCCCGTCCTCGTTGTAAGTGGGACACTTGGTGCTATAGCCTGCTGACTCATTCAAGCCGAACTGTACAGAACAAAACCATTTTCTCCGGCTGGGAACTTTGTGCCTGGCCACCGTGTGCTCCCAACTGTGCACATTTCCATTTCCTGTCCATGGAAATTTCTGCCAAGTCTTTAACCGTTGCAGCTGATGAAACACAAGTCCCTAATGTTCACAACTTCTGTTTGAAGCCATTTATTTAATTTATGACAGGCCCTTTCTGACAAGGAGGAAAATCAAGGCCAAACGCTGTCTTCACATCTGAAAAGAAGTTTCTAAGCTCTTGCCCCTTCTCCCCATTCCCCTGTGCCCACCCCTCACAGCAGATCTGATAGCCAGAAAGTGAGACTTTGGTTTGGACCAGAGGATTTTTCTGGTTTGTCACAGCCCTTCCTCCTTTCCTGAGGGTAGAGGTGTGTGTTGTAGAGCAGAGAGTGTGTGGGTTCGGCACAAGGCTCCTTGGAGACATGCAAATGCAGAAGAGGCGTGACTGTTTGGACAAACATGTCAAGTCAATAAAGGTGGGGTGAGGATGTTTGCAGGGTTAGCAGGGGCAGGCAAGCAGGTCACCTATGGCAGAGAGACAGGCAGCTGCATTTGTCTTCTTTAAAATCTGTTGCTCTTCCAAAAAAAAAAAAAAAAAAAAAAAAATTTCCTACCAGTGCGTAAGAATTCCAAAACGTGGAAAACATGAACTCATGGTAAATGTTGCTGTGTCATTTTTTGGAAGCCCTCTTTTTTCTTTTTTCTTCTTTATTTCCAAAATAAAACTCCCTTCTCCTCTCCTCCATCTCTTCCTCTTTCTCTCCCTCCTCCTCTTCATCCTCAATTAAAATTTTTCTTCAATTAAAATTTTATTTCTGGATATGATTAAAACTGAAGAGGTATGAAAACAAATACTGTAAAACAGGTTAATGGGATGGTAACTATACTTACTGTGGTGATCATTTTGCAAGTTATACAAATATCAAATCATTGTGTTATATACCTGAAACTAATATAATGTTGTATGTCAGTTATGTCTTTTTAAATTGAATCTTTATTGTATTTTTTTCCATTACCATTTAGTCCCCTTCTGCCCCTTCCCCACAGCAATCTCAATTATACCTTAATAAAAAAAATTACTGAAAAAAGTGCCAAAATACTTTCCTTGAAGCATAGGAAAAATATAGAAAAATTGTAAAAAAGTTCTATCATTGCCTTCGCTTCCCCTTCTGAAGACAGTTGCAATTACCAGTTTCTTGTGTATACTTGCAAAGATATTCTACCTACAGGTGTATTCTGACACATTATTGTGAGACCTGCAAAAACAAAAGATTTGCAACCAGTAAAAGACCATCCTTGTTTTTCCCAAGGAGAAAAATTTGGTTATTATATGGATTATGTGAGACCATGAGGCTCCCTCCTAAATTTTCTGACCCCTGTAGAGTTCCCTACAGCAGGATTATCACTGTTTTTTTATTTACAAGTAAAAAGACAATCCATCCCTGCTTAGGCAGGACACCCTAAAATAAGATCTCATTCAGATACTTCCAGTTCTAAATGGCGGGAAGCAAATGAATAGGTTATTTTGCCAGCAGCATCTAAATGGAGTCCACCTTTAGCCTAGAAATGTAAATCACTCAGTTAGTGTATTAGCTTGACTGTCATAACAAAATGCCACAGACTGGGTGGCTTAAACAACATTTATTTTCTCACAGCTCTAAAGGCTGAAAGTTCACGATCAAATTGCCAAGAGGGTTGGTCTCTGGTAAGGCCTTTCTTCCTGGTTCTCCTTCTGTTGTGTCCTCACACAGACATGGCCTTTTCTCTGGTGTCTCTTCCCCTTCCTAGCAGATTATTTTTATGAAATTTTATCAGTGTTATTAGATTAGGGCCCCACGCTTACAATCTCATTTAGCCTTCTTTACTTCCTTAAAGACCCTGTCTCAAAATACAGTCACATTAGGGCTTCAACACACAAACTCAGTCCACACCAGTTAGCAAATAATGACAACTATTTTAATAAAATAATAACAGTTACTGCTTCTTTAAGTACCCACTATGTGTCAGACAAGGTACAGCGTTCTCTCTGCATATTATTTATAGTTTTCAAAATAACTCCATAAGGCAGGCATTATTATACCTAGAGTGATGCTCAAAATGCTTAACAGCTGGCATGGTCTGAGTGCTGACGAGTCAGAACAAACACTGGCTCTAAACAACTGGAGGGGCCATTGCTTCAGTGATTGCAGGCTAAAGATCAGCCCCAAATAATTCTATTACACAGGGAAAGGAGGGGATATTTGGAGAGACTGGGTGAATCGAGCAAGCTCACAGACATCAGCTTCACCCGACTGGGAAGCTGCCTAAAAACAGGAAGGTGTGGCGTTCCTGAGCCAAAACACCCACAGGGAGGTGTGTTTTACACCCTCAGGCCTGGGCGTTGCCCCTGGGAGAGGACTTACTTCCCACATGGGCACCCCTGTGGTTGACATCAGAGATGGAGAGACATCTGGGAAAAGCAGTGTAGATCCTGAACCAGAAACCTCAGACGAGGTTTCGAGCTGATGTTCATGCCTTCATTCATCACCCAATAAATATTTACTGAGCACAGCCCATGTGCCAGAGCCTCTACTGGGTGTGAGTGTCCAGCGGTGCGGGAAACAAGCCTGGGCACTGGTCTCAGGAAGCTGACAGTCTCCCAAAAGGTGCCCCTTGGCTCCTTGCGGTGGCTCATCACCTGGGGCACTGATGACAGGTAGTGGCATGAGCTGCTGAGCTCATTACTGGGCTTTTGCCCCAGGGCACCTCCCTTGGCCCATGACACACTCACTGCAGGCGAACTTTAGCATTCAAAAAATATATATTTTTTTTGAAAAACCAAAATAAAAAAAATAAATAAAAATAAAATTAAAATATATATATATATTTTTTTAAATTATGATTTATGGTCAATATTATTTTGTATTAGTTTCAGGTATTCTTAATATATCAATAGTCTTGGCCTTTTCTGGTTGGGGAAATGTTAACAAAAATGTAAAACAGGTGCCCAATGAGCAGTTCCTATACTTGACATTAAAGGAAAGGCTGCCCAGAGTTCATGCTTGTGAGATCGTTTTCTAGAAGGTTTAATCTCATTAGGATGGATTCTGTGACTGCTGTTCGTTCTTCGGAGCCTGAGCAAGTAAGTGCAGGTCACGTTTGCTCAAGTTAGTGCTACTTAAATAAGTGTAAAAGGGTCACCAAATTTCCCCCAAACTCCCTTCTCCCTCCAAATAATCTTTCCTGCAGCTTATCTCCCTTGGCTCTGGGGGGAAAAGCTCCCATTTGAGTCTTCTCCTTTTGGACTTCGTGCCATCTGCCTTCTGCAAAGCATTGTCCTAATATTGCTTTTGAAGGGAACCACTTGAAAGTTCTAAAAGCCAGCACCACTTGGCCTGGTTAAAAAAAAGAAAAAACTCCATTTAGTAATCAAGTCTCTGCCTATTTACCACTGCCATTTATTTGCTTTAAAATAGTTATAATTCTTAAAGACAAGAAGACCTAGGATCAGAAAGAGGATGATTAATGAATTAGTCTAACTCTGGTGGCTAAAACACAGTAAACTTCCAGTTTCTCAGTGGTACTTAGAAACATAACTCTTCCTCTTTTTTATTATTTTGACTTTCTAGATGATCTTTAAAGAATGGTGTGGGCTGATATTCTATTGGGCGCACCCCAAATCCCAGCCTGTCTATTCCCTAGCAAATACTTCTTAGCTGATGCACCGGGAGGTGACTGAATGTGTTGACAGGGGACTCAGAACTTCATCCACCTCTGCGTGTACCTACTGAGTCACGGGAGCTCTGGAATCCACGTGAACCTCTGGAGGTATAGGCGTGGCCCCAGGTGTTGCTCATTGGACTAAGGTTCCCCTTACCTTGACAGGTGTGTCCCCTGTGGGGAATGCCTCAGAGCTCCCCAGTTATGTCCGGTCCAATCCCCAAACCGAAGCGCCTCAAGTGTGAGGTGGGGTTTGGGTATCAGGTCGGATGGGCCCGTGGTCTAATGAGGCCCGCCAGCCCTCATCCTAGGTTCAAGGGCTTGCAATAGCCTTCCACATGCAATCAGAGCAAGCATTGTAAGTTCTGGAAATGAGAGCTATGAACATGGCCGGTCCATCTTTGAGTAGTTAGTTCCCTCTTGAAGTGATGGGCAGATTGCCATCCATGGAAAGATTCTTTTCTACCGTGCTGGTCAGCGTTTCCCATACGCAAAGTCAGTTAATCATACAGCTACACCTTAAAGCTAACTTAAGGATTAATTTAAGCGTTCCTTCATTTTATTGCTTGGCATTGCAAGGATAATTTTGGAACTCATATCCTTATATCAAGTGATTATGTTTTTAATAGGGAAGACATTTGTTATAGGTCTTATAGGTCATTACAACTGCATGCAATTGTGTGATTGCTTTCTAGAAAGTTTTATTCTGTTAAGAGAAATGAATTATTTTCATCACTTGAGGAAAAGTCAACAAGTTTATTTAAGGAGAAATAATTAATATTTTTAGATGTTATATCTTCAAGGGTACAGTAAGGTGGTTAAAAGGATCTAATCTGGAAATCTGTACAATTTTCTCAGTCCTGGTGAGAGCTGTGGGTGGTAGTCGGGGAAAGGGGGTTAGAGAAGAGTGGAGAGAAGTTCAAGTATAATTCAATGCACAGGCAGTTAAATCTTATAGGACTGGAAATAAGTCTGTTTAGACTGATCTGCACGACTCTACCCCTTAAATCACAGTTGGCTGACCATGCTTGACATGTGGCTTTTATCTTCCTGAAAGAAGGCAGATCACACGGGCAAACATTCATTGTACCCTTGCTATGTGAAAGGCATGTACTAAGTGAGCTCTTTAGGTGAATACAAACAAATAAAAGATGCAGTTTTTGCCCTCTTTAAGGCCTTTGGTTTAGTAGGAGTGAAGTTAAACACCATTTATAACAGTACTAAAGATGTCAGTGGTATAGCAGTTAGGGGTTGGTCAGTGACATTGGGACGGGTCTGCTCCCAAAATCCTCCTTGAGCTTTGTGTAGGTGCTCAGATAAATGTGAATAAAGTAGCTAGTTAGTCCCAATGTAGAAAGGGTCCCTTCTCCCCAGTGCAGAGCTTCTCCCATGAGCAGTGCCTGGGCTCCAGAGGCCTAAGTGAGAATTCCCTCACCTGCCTTCCTAGCTCCAGGTACCAGCTCCAGGTCCATGTCCCAGCCAGTTGCTGGAAAGGAGCTGGACTAGAGAGTCTGTGGATGGCCTACTTCAGAACACAGAGCACACTGGAAGGATTCTGATCACCACTCTATTCCCAGGGCCAAGCATAGAGCAGGCATTTGACAGATGCTGTTCAAACGAAGGATCACAGGAACTAACACGTTCTTATTTTATGCCAAGGGAAAGTGTAGCATTACGGTTTCTCAGACCAAACATTAATTAGATGACTATTCTTGCTCCATTTATGGCATAGCCACTGCAAAATTAATTTTAGTAAACATTTATTCCTATTTAACCATAAAAATGTTTTTTCACTCTATTTTTCTACAACCTTAGGAGGTAAATGAAGAATAAGTGCATTAACCAAGGAGTCAAAGTTGGGGTTAACTAGGATTTAAAAAAATGATCTTTGGATAAACTTCATTCTCTTTTACCTAAAAAAAAATGAGGTATTTCTAATTTTTATAATCTGGAACACAAAGTACTAAGGTTTTACAGGCAACTAGAACATTTAAAACTTTCAGAAACTCTGTTGCATTACGCAAATGTGAAGAAAAGAAATCTTGACAAAAGCTCTCAGATATTTTTAGTTGATTGTTTTCCTTTTAAGAATTGGCCCATTGTCACTTATCTCAGTTGTGTATCAGAGTCAAGTAAATTGATTAATTGAAATCATTCTCCAGAAATAATGACAAAAAGCCAGTCATCAGAGTGCCATGTCTAGCTCTTTAATTTATTTTATGCCTGACTACTTGCTGCAAAGGAGAGGAACAGAAAGAGAAATTCAGTTTAGCATGAAGACCATTTGTATTCGAGACCATGAATTCTTTCCAAGTCTGTCTTATGAGCTCGTGGCTGTCTATATCTATCTGCCCACTTTTTTTGTTTGTTTCTGAGGTTTCTTATCTGTTTTCTAAGATAGAATATTTTTACTATTTTTTAGGATTATAGAAAAAATGATACTAACTATACAAATTCAGGTATGTGAAATAAAAAGTTAATGTCTCTTTCCTCCCCAAAGGTAATCATTGTTAAGAATTTAATATATCTCCTTTCTGGTCTTCTTTTCTAAGTAAAACAAACAAACCAAAAAAATCATACTTTAAGAAAAGTACCATATTATACACAATGTTTTGTAATAATCTTTTTTCATTTCATATTTTTCCATGTCAGTTTTGTCTGGAATAAATGCATTCTCATAAATTGTTTTGCAAGACTGAGATTATGGGCAAGATTATGACATTTGGGTGAGCACAGGCAGGACAACATTTTGGACATAGTAGGATAAAGACATAAAGACAAAAATTACTGCCATGTTTTCCTAACCTGAGAATGATTACTTTTCTCAGACCCTGCGGCATAGTTTGGATAAAACAGACTGAATAAATAAAAAATGACAACAGTATCTTTGTTTTAGGGCTGCCTTTCTCTCTGCTAATTGAGTTAAGTGGGGGTACAAGTGACTTTTATATAAGGGTTGATTTTATATGTTTAGTTTTCTGGTACTTATAACTTTTTGAAATGTGAAGAATGTTATTCCTGTTAATAATTTGTCTTATGAAAGAATGCGCTTCCTGTCATTCCTTCGCTTCCAATTTAACAGTTTTCCACTATCCTAACTAGAATATATTTTTGAATTTGTTTTTCTCTGATCCTAATATAGTGGAGCAACTGGTCAGTTTCCTGAGTGGTGGTTGAAGAGGAACGATGTGCCTTGACCTTGAAAGCTGGTGTTTTTGAAGACAGAGAATGCGGTGGACCACCTAGAGAGACACACACCAAAAAATAAGTCCCAGGCCAGAGTTCAGGAACCGCGGGGCTGTGTTAACTACATAATTGCCCTCCCCAACGTCCCCAACGGGCACGCCTGAGGCAAGGCCTTGCCTCCCATCAGCTATGACACATGGAAGTATCTGGTGCCAGATTTTGATCTGTCTTCAGTGTGGAGCTAGATCAGAATTGGTTGAAAGAGCTGAGATTGTGTAAGTATTTTGAACTCTGTGAACTATAATGCTCCTTTGTAAGTGTGGCAGGAAGCAGAACCCGATGCCCACTTCTTCATCTTCGAAGCACCGTGTCCCAGCGGACCTATTCCCTGCACCACTTGCTCCCATGGTCCTTCCTGGTCACATCAGCAGGCATGTGGGTGACGATCGGTGGGTGCTGGGGATCCTTACTGCGCTGCTGTGAGGGGCTCCTTGTGCAAAGGCCTAGGAATCAGAATGGAAGCTGAGTGTCACCCTCTTTGGAGCTCAGGGACACATGCTCATGAAGCCAGTCCATCAGTTCATTCATATCCACAATGTCTCTTCTCATACTTCTGGCTGTGACTTTTACCACCATTTTGATGAGAGCAAGTGCAAGGAGACTTCTATTAGAACAAGTAGGCACACAATCAGGGCAGTTCAATAAAACTAGTTACCTGGAAAAATGTTGTGTATCTGCATAATTTAAAGTGTTGTCATCCCAAGATTAAAATACTGTGCTGGATGTGTATGTCAGATAAACAAATCATATCAAATTAATATTCATAGCTAAGAATTCCAATGACAAATACACAGACATGTTGGCTATAGCTTTTCCCTCCCCACTGTCCCCCCTCCAGATAAAAACTTTTATTAGTTTCATATATATATGGATGTATAACTTCCAGTGTTTACTTATGTATAAGCAAAAAGGATATATTTTATTATCCTCATTTTCTACTCAGAATACTGCATAATAAATTGACTGCTCTGTACTTTGCTCTTTTATTCAATACATCCTAGAGATTTTTTATATTTCAGTATAAAGAGAATGTCACTCTTTAAAAAACAGCTTTGTTGAGCTATAGTTCACATATCATACAATATGCCCACTTGAAGTGTAAGTTCAATGGCATTTGGTATAGTCACAGAGTTGTACATCCATCATCACAATCAAATCTACAGCATTTTCATTACCCCCCCAGAAACCGGTACCCCTTAGCTGTCACCTACCAGCCTTCCCGCCCTGCCCCCTTGTCAAAAGCAACTATTGACCTCCTTTTTGTCTCTGTAGATTTGTCTACTCTGGACATTTGCAACAAGGATCTGGTCATTTCAGTACTGATGATAATTATAAAGGCGCATATTATTAATTATAAAAAATGGTTTTCATAATATACACATTAAGAGGATTATAACTCATTTCCAAAGTAGTTTGCCCTTGTTTTTTAGATTAATTGAAGAAATTATTTCTCATAAGCGATGCTTATTTTGGTTGGCAACATGACTGTCTTTATCATGAAACTGCTATTCACATGAAATAAAACCTCTATTATGGCCCATTGAATTACTTCATTATGTGTTAGGTGCCTGTCACCAATCCCATTTGGAATTTCTCTGAAAAAATAGCTCTCATATTTCCTTAAAAAAAAACAAACCAATGCTGTTCCTTTGAATATTCTCCCCTTTCCATTAGACATTTTATCATCAAGTGAGTTCTTTCATTTGAAACTAAGGTTTCTTTAAAGAATAAGTAAGTCTATGTATTTTCTGATTTATTTTTACTTAAAATGTTGAAATTTGGAGACTCCTGCACAAGATATAGATATATGTGCGTGTGTGTATCTATCTACCTATTTATCTATTTTTTCTTGTTCCTTAGCAGCAGGTCACTTGTCTCCCCAAAAACAATGTTGTTGTGGTTTAATGTGCATATCTGCCTAAGGTGTCAAAGCGGGACAGCAGAAATTCTTGAGTGGGCTACTCTAGCTCTCCAGAAAGGAGAAATAATGACAGCAGTATTGATGGTCATGCCCTCAGGACCTTGACATTAACACTCAGAGCAAAACCGGAAGCAAGCCTGCCCCAACTTGTAAATGGGCTGTCCTGGTGCTTTTTAGGCAAGAGACAGGAGAACTCCCTGTAACAGGTGTCAGGGTCTGAAACAGCGATTCATCACTAGCAGGGCCCAGAAGTGCTCTTGAGGGTGCTGAGGGCACTATGCGGGCTCCCCAGGACCCACAGTAGAAAGATGTATAAACTGAAGGTCAGACTCTCCTGCATGAGCCTGAAAACTAATCTGGAATTCTCCAAGAGGTCACACCACGTATTCTTAGCGAATGGCAACGGTCGTCACAAATATACTACAGTCCGTCTTCCTTGCAGTAGTTGGTACAAACACCGAATTACAATACCACCAAGTTGCTGCAAACACGAATCCGTGAAAACTGAACCATTGTTCCCAGGAGTAATACCCGGTTAGGTTCCTGTGAGCCTCAGGTCACAATGTTTTGTTAACTAATGAAGTTCTAACCTTGTTTTATGAGTGCAGGTACCACCACCACTGTACCTCAGGCCTGAATGAAGCACATCACGGGCACATCTTCTCTGGAACGCACATCACATCCGCCCTGTATGTACGAACACTAGATAGTGCTCCTGCGCTAGGCAGGGGATCTATTTTAACTGAGAAAATCATCGCCAACAAATGCACAAAATTGCCAAAGACATGGAACTAAACAGACCACTGTGAGGACACTTATTTCCAGTCTGAGTGTCACTTTGTTTGACCTCAGCTAGAAATGTGTGCAGAGGGTGATGAACGTTTTCCTGCTCTCCTAGTGTCCATAAGTAGTGCAAGTGCAGGGAGCATTGATTGGGGGATTACAATAAATTCTAGAGAGCAGGCAAATTTTCAGGTAGGGAATTGGCGAAGAATGAGGGGTGACTGTAATGGTAATCATTGAGAAAAATATTTCTTGTCTTTGAGATACATGGCCTTGGTGGCCGAAGCAATCGAGCAGGTAAGTTAACCTTTGACAAGAGCAGCAGAGGGTCCGTGGACGGCCCTGGGGGACCCGCGTGAGTTTTCATGCTCATTTTCCATGGATGTCTCTGGAAAGGTCATGGCATTTCATTGTGCCTCAGTTTTCTCTTCAACAAAACTGACATAATTCTGGACCTACTTACTTCAGAGATGTTTTGAAGCTAAAAATGTAGAAAACCTAAGGAACTAAATAAGTTTGAATGAATTAGGGGGGAAAAAAAATCCAAAGATCCACAGTGATTATTTCTATGTAAGAGGGGTAGAGGTCATTTTTATTTTCTTCTTTGTATTTCCCTAAATTATTTCACAATGATCACCATTTGGTATGGAATCTATTTATAATACCCCCCCTGCCCACACACACACAAAGAGATCTTTAAAAGAAAAAAACACCCATGAGAATAACATGACTTTATATGAAACTGCTTTGAAAAAGAATAGACTCTTAAAGATTAGGCAGTATCATTTTCCATGAAATAAATCAATATTAACAATGGGTCAGTAAATGGGAGTGACATTCCAACATGTTCTGTCATGCACAGAAAAAACCAGTTTCCCCTGGTCTGTGCAGTTAATCCTGTCCTCAGAGCCACTTGGCTCAGGCCTGCTCTTAGGCGATTATGGAAGCTCGCCCGCGCCCTGAAGACAGACCCGCTGTGCCCACCTGCCTTGTGGGGCTGCCAGAACCTCCCTGGACGTCATCTGTACTGAAAGAAAGAGAAAGGCTGAATGATTTCCCCCTCCTAACTGCATCAAGGAATGTAAACCAGGGAGAGAGGAACTCGAGGACAGTGTACGGAGATATCTGCACTACGATTCACCTTGATTTATTAACGCAATGTTTGAAATGTAATGCTAGTGTCTCCTTCGGTGCCAGGAACTGCCTTGACCCATTGTTTTAGAAGCACGTGTTGGACTTGGCCTTTTGAACAAAGAACAGGTTTGTTTGATTCATAAGTATACTGCCTTCCATAAACAGTCGTTTTCTTGCCTTCAGATTTCTCCCTGTCCTTTCAAAAGGACATGAGAGGCTTTTTTCTTTTCTAATCTAAACTGTCCTGTGGTGTGACTGCAGGGGCATTAAACAGCTGTGAGGCTTGATGGTAGAGATGGTTGGCTCTCCATGCTAGGTAATGTGATCCTAAAATAGATTAAAGGAGAAAAGCTAAGCCCTTCAGCTCTGGCCTCAGGCTTATGTAAAACACAAACCTGGTTAATAGATTTTATCAATTCCTAAACCATGCGGTGGCTTGCAACATTCAGCAAAAGCATCACTGTTTGCGAAATGAAAAAAGAACCTTGCAGAAATGGTAAAGAATGATCAGATCGTTATGATTATTTAAAAAGAAGAAATATAAAGTAACTAGTGTTTACTGAAGTGAGCATTGTTTTAACATTAATTCTGTTTACACAATGAATGTATTGTGTGAAGAGGATTTAGAATATTAACTGTGTCCATGCTGGGTTTCACATGAAAGTCTGTAGCTTCACAATTATCCTTCAAAAGATCACTTGAAAGGAACTCAGAAATGGTAACGAAGCTACGCCATCGTCTCTCGAGACGGACGGCTGCCGACGACGACGACGACTGTGTGCTGCTCCCTAAATCCACTGCCTCTCAGCTAAGTGCTCTTCTGGGACTGCTCCCAACATTAAGCTTTGTTTTCCTTTGGTAATTAATCTTGACCCTTAAGTGTTGACCCTTGGGGCCCTCTATTGTTAATTCTTCAACTTCTCTGATCCATTGAGGACACCCATGTGTTCCAAGACTAAATTAATTCAGTGCTGATTTAGATCAGGCTTAACATTTTTTCCAGATCCAAAAACACAAAGTATTACATCAAGTATATATCTGCTGATCCAGTCTCTTAACTGTCCCTTTGAGGTTTAATATTAACTTTTCATATCATCATTCATGACCTCTGCTAAAGTGGGTAAATAATATTTTTATTATTAGGCCTAATACTATAGGTTTTTGCTTAGAAAAAGTAAAGGGAGAGGTGCCAAGTATATAGAATTATCTTTTTCTTGTGGAATTAGCTATATTATTAATATAGGCTGGGCCATAGTTGATGATTTGATATTTATATATCTATATCTCCCTCTGGTATTTTCTAGGTAATTTCTGTATCACCAAGTGACATAGTAAATTTCAAATCCGGTACATTGACTTTTGTCTATATAATGAGTTTTTATAATAGGTGTCATTTTATTTTCCATAGGCTTATCAGGGCCAACATCGTTAACAGACTTGCTTTCAACCCTCTTCCCTGCCCAATAGATAGAAACAAAGAAAGGCTATTGAATAAAGAGAGTCAAAAGCCAAAAAAAAAGCCTGTTTTCTGAAGGTTTAGTGTCCTTGGATTGGGGCTTACTGCCTTCACCTCTCGATTTCTGAGGTCTCTTTGTATCTTAGCTTAGTTGCGCAAATGACAATCCATATCTCACCCAAACAGAAAAGACCGAACCTCTGACTAAAATAAATGCGGACCTATAACCAGAGAAAAACTATATATTGACAGGAGACTTTTCCCCTAAATGGATCAATAGGCTCAATCAACAACTGAGCACTTTCTGCAACCAAATGGGCAACTCCTTCAATAGCAAAGCCCATCAGAAACAACTTTCGGTAGGCCTAATTCCAGAAAATAGTAGACGACAAAGAGATCAGAGAAGCCATCAAGAAACCACTGCAGTGACAACATGGGAGTCATTACCGGAAGGATTTGGGGACATTTGCTTTCATTTGTTCCTGCACGGTAGATAAATTAGGTCCTACTTTTCTCTGCAGCCCTGTATATAATAGCAGTCTTCCTTCTGTAGGTTGAATGGATTTCACTGCGATTTTAACCCCATTCTCTCCTAGCTGAAAGTTATGCTCATTTTACATATGTAATTGTCTTACTCTTTCATTTTTTTCAGGGGCACTAAAGGAAGGGGGAAAGGGAGAGAAAAAAGGGGAGAGCCGAGGGCAGGTTTTTAAGGGGAAGCCTGAAATATGAGATGAAAGATACTAGCCTGGTTGCTGTGGCTCAGTGGATTGAGCATCGGCCTGCGAGCGAAGTGTCGCTGGTTCGATTCCCAGTCAGGGCACATGACTAGGTTGCACGTCAGGGCCCCAGTTGGGGGCACAAGTGAGGGCAACTACACAGTGATGTTTCTCTCCCTTTCTTTCTCCTTTCCCCTCTCTCTAAAAATAAAGTAAATAAATAAATAAATAAATTTTAAAAAAGAAAAGAAAGATACTAATGTTGGCAAAGAAATACAGACTTTGCTTTTCTGAAACTTGGCCTCTCTCTGCCTGGAATGTTGTCTCCATTCCATCTCAGTTTAATAATCATCTTCTTTTACCCTCCAGACTAAACATATCCTTACCTCTGTCCTTATCCTTCTTTATATACTCATGTGATTATGTCCCCTACTGGACCCTAAAGTGACAAAGACAGTGTCTTTGTATTGTTCACAAGTGGTGCTGCCAAGATATTACAGGATGTATGCTGGGGACACAGACACTCGCTAAATGAGACAATGACTTCCCTCTTCTTATCTAAACTGGAGTTCTAACTGGGGGTGTGGGGCTTGGGTCTGCGCTGTTGTGGGTTCCCTGACACTCCCCACAATATTCGGCTTCTTCATCTCACCTCTACTTCAACTTCCTTTTTCATTCAGTCCATTGCATCGCAAGGTTGGCTCAAAAAGTGCTAAATACGACTTTGATAACTTGCTGAAGGACTCATGTCTTTTTATCATCTAATTATCTTCCTAACCCAACATCAATTTTCTCTGTAAAAAACAGTAAGCACTCAGTTTACAAGGCCCCTTGTATAAATGGGCTATAATTTTTATAAACTGGAAATGAAATATTAATGATGTTTGTGAGTTCAGTTATATTGCTATCACTGCAGAAAGTCATGTCTTCTGAAATCAAATTTGTGACTTATTTTTTAAAAATCTTATTAAGAGGAATAATTACTAAAAGTAATCAGAAAAAAAAATTAAATTATAACAAAAAAGCCCAATCATCATTCAAAATAGGATTCGTGTCCTGGTTGAGTGGCTTATTTAATTGGAGCATCAGCCCTATATGCCAGTGTTGTGGCTTCAGCCCCAGTCAGGGTACGTATAGCTGGGTAAGGTGACAAATTCATCTCTCTCTCTCTCTCTCTCTCTCTCTCTCTCTCCCTTCCTCTCTTTCTCTAAAAAATCAATACATTAAAAAAATGTTTTTAAAGAATTTGTTAACCTGAGCATGTAATGTTCTCAAAGAGGCATTATTTTTGCAAAACACTTTAAGTTGCGAGTAAATAAAAATTGTGTGAAGCAATTTTACCTGAAATGTTTATTAAATGCCATAAGTTAACACCAAAAATTAAACTTAAAAATTAAAAAAATTTACTTATTAGGAATATAACGACTTACAGAATAGCAGATGTAGAAGACCAGAAGAAAACTGATTAAACAAATAAACTAATTTAAGCTAATAATTATGTTGCTCTAAAAATTAGTTATATGGATTTATTCTATTAACATCACATTAATAAAAGCTTATTATCCTTTATTCATATTTTTAACTCACTGTGATTAAAAACACATGAGTAGTATTTTTTTTATATTCATATATAGTTTTATACAGTAGGAAGAAATTTTTAGATGCTTCTATCCAAGTAGAGTTCCCATATAAATGGATAAAAGATGTTAAATAAGTCCATTTAAAGGAGTAGGACATGCACTAGTTTTATATTTAAAGTTTGTTTTATCTGCTCAAAAACTTCAAACATAATTTATTTATTTAAAATAAAAAAAATTCAGGAGAAACATTAAGGCATAAGTAATAATAGAAAGCTAGTATATATCACATATCTTTATAAAGTTAAAAAATAAATGTAAGATGTACTAAGTAGGACCAAGTTTACATTTAGTTCAAAGCTAACTGCCTTCCAATGTGATCTGGCCATAAATCTAGAAGGGGGGAGAGTTTTTTGGAAGCAAACAAACCTGTTTGGTCATTTATGCATCTAGAACCCTGATAGCTGAAGAATATCTAGCATCTGTTAAGACCATAGCACTATATTATTTTATTTTTTAAAAGATATTATTCATTTACCTTTTAGAGAGAGGGGAAAGGAGAGAGAAAGAGAGGGAGGGAAACATCCATGTGTGAGGGAAACATCGATTGGTTGCCTCTCACACACCCCAAGCTGGGGAACCTGGCCTATACCTCAGGAACGTGCCCTGACTGGGAATCGAACCAGCAACATTTTGGTTCTCAGGTTCGCACTCAGTCCACTGAGCCACACCAAGCAGGGCTATATTATCTTAGTAAGTATGGCTTGCTCTATATTGTTCAAGGTTCAGGTAAGGTCACATGCCCCTCCCATAACCAAATAAACTACCGAAGACCTCCCTGTACCTTCTGCTGGAACTAGCTGTCAATAATCCAAGTCCTGATATTGGGCCTAAGAGTCCAGGCCAATTAGTCCTTTCCTTCTTGGCAAGATTCCCCTTGAAGACCATCTCAAATCTCTGCCAGAGAAGCAGAACCGCCCCAAAGGTAGGAATTGTACCATAAGTCTCTACATGCTCGCCAAAGCTCCTACTTTCCCATGCAAATGTGCCCACCTTCACCTCAAGACATACCACTCCTGCATACAGAGAGAGTACCGGGAGGTGCGTACTTTGGTAGATGGAAAACAAAACAACTCTACTCAAAAACAGAGATTAAAGTGAAGGAGCAATGCTTTTTTAAACCAAGATAATGTGCTTTAGATTTAGATGCTGCTGCAATCTAAGCTGAGAGGTGAGCAACAGTATGTTAATGGCAATCTCTCTAGGTAAATATAAATGTGTCACTAAGCCATAAAACAATTACCAGAGTACATAGAGTTGAAAACCACTTCATGGATCCCTTCCCACACTAACTTAATTTCTTCTAAGCTTGTGGGTAAGTGATCTCTATTTTTGGAGGAGGAAAAATTTTAACATCACTCTATAACACATAGACAAAAAATGGGGCCACCCTCAAGCTTTAAAATATGTATTTCATGGTATATACAAGAAATAACTCTTGATTTTCGCTTTCTCAAAATTTAACTTCCTCTATTTTTAAAATCCTTATTCAATTTCAAAATCCCTCTTCTTGAAAGAAAAACAGAAATCAAATCTAAGTTATTTGACTAAAATACAGGAAGAAACCATATGAAGCTACCATTTCCTTCCCTCATGCTTGGCAGACCTTGGCATTTTGACCATAATCAGATGTAGACTTAATATCTGAATTAAACAAAATCAAACAAACAAAAAAACTTCTTTAGTTATTTTTCCAGCAATTTTTGAATTTGATGCTTTCAGATTCTGCATCTTCATGGTACGGGCCTTTAGATCAAGAAAAAAAATCTGGCTTTTATTCTCTTAAAACTCATGCTTGCCCTCTTTAATCATCAGAGCTGGAAGTTATTTTCTTCTATACCTTTTAACTTAAAATTTTATTTATGGGAACAAAGGCTTCATACGTATTTCTGGTCATTTATGGAGTTTCCTTTTGGATTGCAAGAATTAAACATTTTGTATGAAACGCACATTAAAAATTTTTTCTCACTGAAATCTATATGTCTCTAGATTTCGATGTAGCATTAAAGACTGTGAATACATTACATGACCATTGGATATCCATTCTCTTCCCCGTCTCGAGGACCCGGGCACGGCAAGGATTCCAGACAAGTGCATCTGCACAGGTGTTCGGTCACATCGTTCAGACTGTGCAGGCATAGAACGTCTGCCTGTTCTGCCCTTTTGGCTGCCACTGTCATCTCCGCCTCTCAGTGTCCTGCGTCTTCTTTCTCAGTTGCTTCAGCACTCCATGGTGTGAGAAACGCTCACAATAAAAACCGGGACACAGGACCTGAGCAGCAAAGCGAGGTGTTTATTAACGAGTCTGCAGAGCCGGGCGCACCCTCAGCCAGGAGCATGTGCACGCCAAGCAGACGTAGAAAACTGGTTTTATAGTAATACGATTTAGCTCCCCCTCCTCTCTTTTTCTCCCCCATTTCTCCATTACTGGTTAAGCCAGAGTTACAATCTAACCCGATTATCTAAATGCCCCTATTGTGATTTGTAAATATGCTAATACTGTCAACTCCCTTCTCAGAGATCCTCTAATTACATTTGCTCTTGAGACCCTTTAATTACATTTGCCCTTAAGACCCTTTAATTACATTTGTTTGGGAGTCACTATTTCCTTGTTTCCTACAATGGGAAAGAAAGAGGTATTAATATGTATTGACCTCTTAAAACTCCCAAAATAGAAAGCACCCACTTTCTTCTTTATTGAAAACCCAGCAACCATCATGGCTTATTACTAGACAAAGGAACTCAAGATCAAACTTCTTTATCCATAGTTTAGTTTGCCTTATAAATACCCAGCAAGACTTTTCCAAGATATACCTTTGTGAAACATGTCACTGTTTCTCTTGGGGCCCTTGGCAGTTTGTGACTGGAGGAGAGGTTTGTGGCAGCCTGTATCGCTGCCCTCCACTGCTCTGATTTCGGTCACAGCTGAGTTCCCTGCGAGCTCAGACGATCCTCTAAGGCAGACACCCTGTGTTCTGTTTTCAGCCCCAGAGCCCCCTCCCACGCTCAGGACTGCTCACTAACCTGGAGCACAGCCCGGAAGTGCCCCATGCCTGCGGGGGGAGCCCTCAGGCGCCGAAGGGGAGGAGCCCGTGGGTAAATGCTGCCCTTAGCCTGCACAATTCTGGGAAGCATTCGGAGTACTTCTCAGAAGGGCCCAATGGAACCGAACCCCGTTTCCCACATGTTAGAAACAAGGTCATAGTGACTCCCAAACCAGTAGCAAAGTCATTGGTAACAAAAGGCAAATGTAATTGAAGGGTCTTAAGGGCAAATGTAATTAAAGGATCTCTGAGAAGGGAGTGGATAACATTAGCATATTCACAAATCACAATAGGGGCATTTAGATGAACGCGTTAGATTGTACCTCCGGAGTATCCAGTCATGGAGAAACGGGGAAGGAGGAGAGGGGAGGGGAAACTAGTTGCGTTAGGGTGGGGAAGCTAAGACTATAAAACCAGGTTCCTTTGTCTACTTGGGGCGCACATTCTGCTGGCTATGAGGGTGCGCCCGGCTCTGCAGACTCGTGAATAAAGGCCTCGCTTTACTGCTCAAGTCCTGTGTCCCGGTTTTTATTGTGAGCGTTTCTCACACACAGAAACGCTGGATAACACTGCTTCTCTCTTTCCTGTCTCTGCTCTCTCTCTCCTGTTTCTAAGGATCACTGCTCAGTGAAACTACCTGCACTCAGATCCTGCCTCTGCTTCTGGGGAGACCCAAACTAAGGCAATGACCAAAGAGGATATAATCTAGTCAGCAGGAGCAGACTCTAAGCAACGCACAAGACACATACCGCCCCCTTCACATATACACATGTGCGCATACACACTCATAAACAGGTTTGCACATACAAGTACACACACACTCAGAGACACACAAACATATACACAGAGATACACATACTCAGACACACAGACACATATGTACACAGAGATAGATGGACACATATAGGCGTACACACACAGAATAGGCTTTGGGTCATTGCCTCTGGTCATGTTTTGCTGCCACCATCTAAGGGTATGAAGCGACCATCTCTCCATTAAAATCATTCCTCTGAATGCTGGCCTTTCCTCACAGTCTGCGCTCATCTAGCTAGACTATTCTTTAAAAAAAAATTTTTTTTAAAGATTTTATTTATTTTTAAAGAGATGGGAAGGGAGGGATAAAGAGATGGAGAGAAACATCAGTGTATGGTTGCCTCTCTGAAGGACCTGGCCCTCAATCCAGGCATGTGCCCTGACGGGGAATCGAACTGGCGACCCTGTGGTTCTCAGGCTGGCACTCAATCCACTGAGCCACACCAGCCAGGGCTATACTATACTTAACTCGTCCTGTTCACTACAATCAAGCGACTGGTTCAAGTGCAAGATGACATAACATGGAAGAAAATGTCAAGGTCTTACTTGAGCTAAATTACAAATACAGCTTCAAGTTCCTCTGCTGGCTTGTGTCAGAAAAATATATCCTGACACTCATTGCTATCCTTTCCCCTTTTGAGCCTTTTCGTTGGGATCCAGACCTATATGTGTTTCCTAGATCACCTTCCCCCTCACTTTTTTGTTTGGGCTGTTGTTATTGAGTTCCCCTTGGAGCTTTTGGAGGAATACAATTTTTTTCCATTTAGGTCCCAGAGCTATTCCTTGAGATGTGCTGGGTGAAACAATTGCTTCGGAGGCAGCCTCCCACACAGTCTTCTCTGTCTCCCCGTGGCCACAGGCCCGAATCCTGCCCCGTATCTGTTCCCATTGTTGGCTCTTTCTCTTAGAGTCTCCATTTTCGGGGGTCTGGTCACAGGTTGGGTGTCCCAGAAGCATGCACTGAGATGATCATACAATAAGCTTCTTTAGGGAATGTCCTCAAGACCAACAGCTGGGGTGAGGTGAGGACCTGTCAGCAGCATTAGTCACCAGGGGATGGGCTGTGGCAGACACCACAAGGCCTCAGGTCACAGGGACTGTGGAAGCTGGGAGGGCTCTCGGGGCGTCACCCTGAGGTGGGGCACAAGCCGGTGTCGCATACCTCCACGGGGCAGTCATCAGGTGCAGGCCGCTCTGGGAGGAGATTGCGACCTGGGGTGTGGCCGGCTGACCCAGTCTGGGCAATTCCTAAAGAGGGCTGACCGTTGAGGGCTGTCAGCTGCCAACATTCCCAGCAGCTGAGGAAACAAACCCTTCAGCCCTGAAGGGGTGGGCAGAGGGGTCGGGCCAGCTCAGAGCATCGCTCACATCCTTCAACACGTCCACCCCTTCGTCTCCCTGGCCAGGCAGCCATTCCCCACATTCCTACCCTCAGCTCTGCTGTGAGGTCTTCAGGAGGAGCAAGCAGAGAACTGGCAACATCTTAAAAAAACAAATCCACATTGTGGCGCAGGTAGGCCTGTTTTCTCACAAAACTAAAATCAAACTGTAACATCATTTTTTTATTTTTATTTTTTCTAAGTGAAGGCCTAAGTTCCAAAATCTATTTCAGAACTCCAACGCACTCTTTTCCAGATGCACTGGACTTTGGGAATTCCATAAGAAATGGAAACTTTATTTCAAAAATAAACCTTGAAACAATTTGAAAATAAAGGGGACCTTCCTTTTGAACCAATGCTCAAAGTTAAGCAGGCCCACAGGCACCGTGAATCAAACTTCTCGAGAGTTCAAGATTTGAGAAGATTGTAATAGCAGATGTCCAGAGCATGTGGCAGGATTTTTAAGTAGCTTAGGGAATACCGAGCAGGCTCCCAGTAGAAACTTACACTTAGTTTTTTTTTTTCCTGAATATAAAATACATTCTAAGGTCCTTCAGGCGTTATAAAGTTAAGCCCATTTGGAGGTATAAACATCTTAATTAAATTACTGTTATGGGTTGAATTGGGTACCGAGCCCCCAAATAAGATATGTTGAAGGCCCAGTTCCTCAGAATGTGCCTTTATGTGGAAATAGGATCTTTCCAGAGGTAATTAGGTTAAAATGAGGTTATCATGGTCGGCTCTAATCCGATTGGACTGGTGTTCTCATGAGAAGTGGATTTGGGGACATAGAGAAAGACACATATAGAGAGAAGACAATGTGAAGACATAGGAAGGATTCCATCTATAAGCCAAGGAATGCCCGAGGCTCCCAGAAACTAGGAGAGAGAGGACACAGAACTGATTCTCCTGTAGAACCCTCGATTTTGGACTTCTAGACTCCAAGACTGTGACACCATGCATTTTTGCTGTTAAAGCCACTCAGTTGGTGGTACTTTGTTATTGCAGCCCTAGGAAACAAATATAGCTGCTCTGACTGCAATGTCTCATTCAGCTCAGACTGTCATCAGAAGTCAGATGAATTTGGCTCTGGTTCAATCAATTGGGCAGGTTATTTAATTTTTCAAGGATTGTTTTCTCACATGTAACATAAGAACATTAATAATACCTATTACAGGGTTCTTTTGAGTATTAAACGAGCTAAAATAGATAAGATTCTTCCTTTCTAGGTGCTTATAAATTCAAGAGCACAGCATATGGTCAACTGACTATCTTCTAACACAAAAGCTTATATATCAAATGGTGGGTAGTCTGGTCCCTATAATTCTTATGTCTCTTAAAAATTCAAGTTCAGCATCCCTTCCTCTGTCTGTTAGTACCCATTACAATAGTACTGCTATTTCTTATCAATTTGCAACGATCAAAGCCGTTAAGCCTCCTGAAACAAAATAATTAATTATCTTTATTTATTGAGGAAATCATAAACCAGAAAGACAAGTGCCCTGCCTTTCTTGATGTGCCATTATGAATCAGCCTGGGGACACTGTAGATTAGCTGCTAGTATAGGTCACAATCAAGGAGTCATCCAGGAAGGGACCAGCTTCCAGTCTCTTTTGATTCAGATATGTATTTACTTTTTAAACCAGATAATCACCGTTGGTTTGTGTGGCACAGACTCTCCTAAGTAATACCCAACTATTAGAAAACTTCATATAGATAACCTTTGAGCCTTTGGTTGGATTTGATCATCCAAACTGTGTTCTTTCATTGACAGAGATAATTAAACATAGATTAAGCCCCAATGAAAAAATCACTTCACATTGACAAGTATGGCAATAATAATTGTGATCAAAGGAAGAAATAGCAAGTATTGGTGAGGATGTGGAGAAATTGAAACCCCTGTCCATTGCTGGTGGAAATGTATAGGTGCATTTACATGAAAAACAGTTTGGTGGTTCCTCAGAAATATTTAACATAGGATTTCTGTATGGCTCAGAAATTTCACTCTTATGTATACACTCAAAATACTGAAAACAAGGATTCAAACAGATACCTGTGCACCAATATTCACTGCCGCATCATTCATAGTAGCCAAAAGGTTGCAAAAAAACCCAGCTGCCCATAAACAGATGAACAGCCATAGAAAGGAATGAAGTTCTCATACAAATTACAACATGAATAAACCTTGAAAACATCATGTTAAGTGAAATAAGCCATTCCCAAAAGTAAAAATATGTATAATTCCACTTACATGAAATACCTAGAATAGTCAAATGCGTAGGTTCAAAAGTAGATTAGAGGTTACCAAGGGCTTAGGGTAGGGTAGAGTAGACATTAATTGCTTAATGGGTACAGAATTTCTAATTAGAGTGATAGAAAAGTTTTCAAAGTAGATAGTGATAATGGCCATACCACATTGTGCATGTAATTAGTGCTACTGAATTGTACACTTAAAATGGCAAATCTTTATAAGAGGATTCACAAAGCAATGCCAGGGGGAAATGGCCTTTTCAAAAGTCATGTAAGAACATTTTCAATGTTTAATAGCTGCCTGTAAAAGTCTTGCTCAAAATTTATAAAATGAGAAAAGTCAAATGTACTACATGTGGATGAATTTCTTAAAAAATGGCAAATCTTATCTGTTTGTTTTTTTTTGCAACAATGAAATAAAAAAGATATAGAAACCAATTACCTAATTATTCTATTCTTTTCACCGGAAACCAGAAGCTCTACGCACATTGATGATTTCATGTCATCTTTACACAATGTTATGAGATAAGGATCAATGTCTCAATTGGACGATTAAGAAAATTCAGGCTCAGAGAGGGGCTCGTGGCCGAAGAGCCACTAACTGACTGAACTGGGTTTGGATTCACATCCTGGTCCTCCCCCAGCACACACTAGAAAATACATAAATTTTCCCGTCTATCTACAATCTACCAAGACGGCCCCGACATCAACGTTCATTCCTTATTTACAGCAGCAGATGCAGGCTAGTAGGGAAGAAGGCCTCTGTGGGCCTCACAGAGAGAATTTCCTGGTTCTGCCTTCTCCAGTCTAGTTGATTATTTGTAAAGATAAGCTTTGCCTTGAAAGTGTCCCTGGAATGTGTCATGTATTTGTGACCTCAGTTGGTTGGAAGACATCCAAGGAGTCAGAAGTGAGCAAAGATCACCTGTTCAGGTACCAAGGCTGGCTGTTGGGTGGAGGCTGCAGCCTTTTCACATATTTTTAGAAAATCTTATCTTATCCCCATTCCCGATCTGCAGCTTTAGGAGGGAAGGGTTAGAGTGGAGAGGGAAATGAGACTATTTTTCCAAAAGAGAATTGAAAACATTTGGTGTGATACAAACATGCCACCAGCATGGCTGACATTATCACCCTGGGAAGCAATGTAGTGCCTCAGAGAAAATCATGAGCTGGGAGTCAGAACCGTGTATGGGTCCAGGCTCTACCACTCACTAGTCTGAGGATTTCACGGAGATATCTAACGACTCTGAAGAGGAAAATCTACCCTTCCCGGAAAGGGAACCTCCTCATTTACCCTTCCATGGCTGACCCTTTCATTTTTGTCTCTTTCGTGACTTTTCTGTATCGAGTGGATTTTTAAAAGTTGGTGATACCCAGGGTTCTAGCCTTCCCACTTTTCTTTTCATGTTGTACTCTTTCTTTGACAGACACGCCCACAAACACAGCTTCAGCTACTCTTGGTCCCTGATGACATCTGCATTCCAGCCCTGAAGCCTTTTCTTAACTCACGACCACTGCATCAATTACATATCTCCAACTGGATGTCCCCAGCCATCTTCATCATCTTCTTCTGAAAATCTTGTTTCCATTGGAACGACAACATCAACCAACCAGTTACCCAAACCAGAAACCTGGGGATCCTACTAGACTCACCGCTCTCTTCTTTTCCTTCACCCTCCTTCATTTTTCTACCCTGTCAATTCTGGCCCCTGAATGTTGCTAATCCATTCCTTCTCCATCCCCATCGTGTTTCATTCCTGCTTAACAAAACCTGCCAGACCACAGATGTAGACGGTACTGAAGTAGACTCCCTAGCTCCAGTCTTATTCCTCTGCAACCTGTTCTCTGGGCAGTCATTACACAAACAAACAAAACCACATTTGGTCGTACTTTTTTTCTGCCTAAAAGCTTTCAGGGCCAATGATAGCTTGCAAGATAAATTTCAAACAGCCAGGCTTGACATGACTGACAAGTTCATTCATGTTCTTTACAACCTGCCCTGAGCTGCAGTTAGCCTGGCCTACTTAATTACAAAAACGTGCCACGGCCCATTTTGCCTTTGTGCTCTGGCACACCTTGTTTTCTCCACCTGGAATGTCCATCCATTCCCTCATCCTCCACCTGTCTGCTAACCCTTACACATACACAAGGCCATGCTCCCTGTAGAAGCATGTCCTGACTGTCCTGAGCAGACCTGGAGCCTTCTTCTCCAAAGTTTTTCCTTATCAGCATGTATAGATACAGAACTCTATCCCTCTCCTTATCACATTGTCTTAATATTGACTTCCCTGTAAAGTACTCACTAGGTTAATTATCACAGGCAGGTGCTGGGTCAGGCACATGTGTGATACACAGAAAGGATGAAACATATGTTGAATAAATGCCCCCTACCTGGAAAACTATTCCTTCTCAGCCAAAAACAGGCGGTCTCAGCATTGACAGTAATCTCCTGAGGGCTCCTCGAGGCTCTAGGTTTGGAGAGGAGAGACATGTTGGCTGAGACCTGAAAGTCAGAGCATTGTTACACAGACATTAGCAATATTAAAAGGATATTAATGATAATGAACCTGTGTTATTTGGTGCTGCTGCTTGTCAGGGAAAGTGGTGGAGATCCCTTGTTTTTGCCTTCCAGCAACATTTGCCCTTTCTTTTAGTAATAGTACCTTGGTATGTCTTTGGGATTCCAGCACTCTGCCACCACCCCAATCTTGTGGTTCAGGTGGGACTGTCCCCTGCTCCCACTTCATTGGTAGGCCTGTGACCTCAGCCAGTCCAATCAGAACATCCCATTCTCTTTTTCTCAGCAATTGGTTCAGAGACAGGCACGGGACCCAAGCCAGACCAATGACACTACACAGCAGGAATTCCTCTGGAGCTACGTAGAGATTTCCTGTATTTCCTGAGGTTGCTTGGTGGGAATACAGAGTAGAATTATAAACCTGCTGTGAGCAGTTGCCAGCGTGGGCTCCACAGAGGAAAAGCCTTGGGAATGAAGCCCCTGCACAAAGGAGGAAGAGCTGAGAGGCAGGAAAACAAATTGCTGATGATAAAGTTTGAAAGCCGAATCCATCTTTGCATGAAGCCAAGCCTGTTTTTTTTCCCCCCCCTAATTACACGTCAAAAGAAATTCTCTTTTTTGAATAAGGTGAATAAATTTGGGTCTCTGTCAATTGCCACCAAAGGATGCTTTATTAATACGGCAATCAGCAAATCTAAAGTGTGAATAACAGAGGACCCTAGTTCTGTGGCATGTGATAGGATGTGTTTCCTTTCATCCAGGCCATTTCAACCAGTGAGTAACCCACTAGGCCTGGGGTCACTGACCCTCTGGGCAGGGAGCAGAGGAAAGAGGACCCAAGAAGGAGCTCTTGGTCTCAAACTGCTTTAACTACGGACCACTTAGATGGGGCATACCTATTCCCCATCCCATTCCCATTTGCCAAGAGATGTTTCAAACTTATTTTTGTAGTACAATGAAAATTATGAAAGAGATAGGAGGTAGGTCATTTAGAAAAGAGTTAAAAAAACAAAACAAAACAAAACAAAAAAACAAACACACAGATTGTCTAGCCTGGAAAAAAAAAAGTAAAAGAGTACTTTAAAGTATTTCATGAATATGAAGGGTTATTAAAAGGAGGCCAGACAAAGGGGTGGGGGGACTGGTGGGTTCTTAATCACTAGAGTGGAACAAAATTAAATTACTTCAAATCGAAGAAAGAACACATTTGTAGAGTTTATGCAATCCAGTGTCATTGGAGATGTTGAGGTTGAGAATGTCAATCCCTAGAGATCTTTATAAAGTCTAGAGAGGATGTGAGGGTATCCCACTGCGATGCATCACCCCATGTTCAACCAGGTGCTTTCCTCCTGAAGTCGATGTCTGTGGTGCAAAGAAGGAAAGACAGGACCATAGAATTTGGCCACACAGTCCTTTAGAAGTCTTCGGATCCTTTTTTGGAAAATTTCTTGAAATGCACTTCAGTTTCTTTTGTTCTTGTTGTTGTTGTTCTACACAAAAGGATAAAGGGCAGCCGCTGCCAACTGCAGATGCTGTTGGTGCCCTGTGCATATGCATCCCCTTGGCACTTAGAGTCCAGTGTATGCTGATGGCACCTGTGAATCTTCACTTGAGGGCTTTCTCTCTATCAGTGGATAGGGCAGTGATTTGACCCTACAAAGGTGTTGGGGGTCCCAGGGAAGGTATTGAGACTTGGAGCCCCGCACAGGCCAAGCGAAGGAAATGAAGCCTGTAAGACCTGACCGGAAAACTGGGAAAGCTGGGTGCATACATGCCTTGATGCTATAGCCAGTGGGTCCTGGTGGGAATCGGGCCATGAGAAAATGCTTTATGTCCTTTGAAGCTCGCCCTGTTCTTTTACCTTGCTTGATCGCTTTATTTTACCAGCAGCAGAGGTTTTAATTTTAACTCAAAATGAACTCACCCTCCCTATTTTATGGCCATCTGAAGTCTTTGTGTCTAACATACCCTGACCTGAGGGAGATCTCAATTGTTATCCCTGAACAATGTCTGTTTTCTGTAACCAGCACTGGTTAGCATTGGTTGATGAGCTTTATGTGCATGCTATATGCCCTTAAGCTTACCGCACTCAATAGAAGACCTAGGAGGAAGGCAATTGAGGCATTTGTCTCACAGACATTTACCAGTCTTCTCTCCCCTAGCACAAGCTGCCTAAGAAGTCTTCATTTCATCCACAACATCAGGGAATCTCTGTGGGTTGGGGATCCCCAACACAGAGGCTAATATGTAACCTGGGTATGCGTTTACCATGCCTTCCCACTGACCCTTGCTAGCACCACAATCCAAGGGCTCACAGAGTTTCTGACTAACCATCATGAAAATTTGCATAATACAGTATGACAGAGGAACAATAATGGGCACATAGCTATGGGATCCATGGGTCCTACCATATACTTCATCACAGGTAAGTGCTGCCTGATCGAACTCTTAAAGATCTCTTAAAGGCCCAGCTAAGGAGTCAGTTTGACAATGATGTTTTTTTGGGGTGGGGCCCTGTCCTTCAAAATGTGGTATATACTTTGAACCAAGTCAAATAATACCATATCCTCAGTTGCTAGAATACCATCCCCCAGCGCTAGGAGATGATCTATAATTGAGCTAAGTTCATCAAGGCAATTTCATTTGCTAGTGATTGGAAGGGGAAGTGGGCTGAGTACATTGTGTAAAGATGTAGCTCCCCAATAAACACATAGTGACATGTAGGAGAAGCTGCCTTTCCCTTATGGCTCTGAATGTATTGTGTAAAAATAATGCTTGGAGTAGTTGCAGCCATTTTGTAACCATGAAGGGAGAGAACATGAACATTGAGAATGGCAAAGCAAAGAGACAGAAGAATCTGCTTCCTCAATGACTCCAGTGAGTCTTAGAAGTAACCCTGGAATTGTTTTCCTCTGAACATTTCAAGTGTGATAACAGATGGTTTTATTGTTTAAGCCACTTTTTGTCAGAGATGGGTACTTTCAGGTGATATTCATTCCTTCTCATGGCTGCTTCTGTGTTGATGGTGTCTACCTTCCAATGGAGAAGCCCAAAATACTGACACTTTCCTAGCCTCCCTTGCAGCTAGGATATAAACATGTGACCTAATCTGGCCAATGGGACTTGAGGAGCAGTTTGTGTGAGAGTTCTAGGAAAGGGTTTCATTCTTAACAAGAAGTGGTGTTCAGGAAACATGCCTCTACTCTTTAGACAGTTGTGTTTTCATGGGACACTTCAAGCAGTAGCTGCTTTCTGTAACTAAGATGACCTAAGGATGAAGACAAGGATGCTAAGATGGACAGAGTGAAAGATGGTAAAAACTCAGGTCCTCAGTGACATGGCAGAGTCCCTAACTCATCTTGGCCTTGCCCCACCCCCTTGAATTATCGTTATGTGAGGTAAATAAATGTCATAGTTTAAGTTGGCTTTTGTTGAATGTTCTGCTCCTTGCAGCCAGAGCCATCTTAACTCAAGCATATAGCATCATATTCCACCTCTGTTGTATTAAATGTGGTCGAGGGCGTGGAAGTAATTCCAGCAAGGAGAATGAGTCCGTTGGAGGGCTGCCGCACGCTCTGGCAGGTCAGCAGCGAGCGGCGCAAAGACCTCTCCTTTTATTGAGTTTTATAAGTATAGAAATCAATAGGGAGGGTAAGGAATGAGCTCACAGGCACATTCCAATATTGATTACAATATACAATTACTTGGGATTACAACAAAGGAGGTTAATATATAAACGATAAAGAATGCTTCCTGACAAAGAAAACTATATATCATTAATAGATTCAAAAACAGAAAATAACAGGAATTCAATCATCTATTCTTTTAAGACTATGGGAACAGATACACTGTTCCTTAAACATTAACAGAAAGCACGCAAGGTTAAGCACTACCAGCACTACCTGTGCTCGGCTTCGTTTGGTTTCCTTGGCAACATCAGGGAAGATGGAGTACTCAGCAAGATTCCTTTTAAGTCACAGGATGTCTTGAAACCCTGAGGCCTGATCAGTCAAAGACTGTCAGCGCTAGTGAGTCCAGCTCGCCAGCTCGGGTCATAGAACACCTGGACCGAGAGGCATGAGAACGTGCCTCAGTTTAGGAACCTTGATTTCCAGCATCACATCTCAGCTTCCCCTTTTCCTCAATCCACTGGAAATGGAAGAACAAAGTTTCTGTTAAACTTTTAAACATAAGCTTCCCCTGGTTTTACATTACAAAAATTATGGAAAATACTAGTATTATTTTGCTATACAGTCATAGACTATTTTTTCCACCCTTAATGAAACAGATCATTAGGTATTCATGAGAATTACAAAGGCATTTCCCCTCAGTGCTTCTGTAATTTGGAGAAATAACAAAATGATAAAAGGAACCTGCTGGATATTTTCATTCAGTTCCTTTATAGTTTTGAATTGAATTTTTCTAAAAAGAATGAAAATGCAGCCAAATTCCTTAACTGTCAAAAGATCTAAATAAAAATAAAAATATAAATATACTGAAACCTTTACTAAAACAAGCAACTGCTCATGTATTATTTGATTTAAAAAACAACACATCTAGCCAAGTGTCGCTGGTTCGATTCCCAGTCAGGGCACATGACTAGGTTGCACATCAGATCCCCAGTTGGGGGCGCAAGTGAGAGGCAACCACACGGTGATGTTTCTCTCCCTCTTTCTCCTTTCCCCTCTAAAAATAAATAAATAAACAAATAAATAATTTAAAAAAACCCAACACATCTAAATACTGGAAATATTACATTTCTTTTTAGTCTAAACAAACAAGATGAGAATTTAGAATTTTAATTCCAAGGGATATTTTATTTTCTTTTATTATTTTTAAGGACTATTTTCTTTTAAAAACATGTCATATATGTATATGCATGTGAACACATAAAATACATACATGTACACGCATGCACACAAATACACATGCACATTTATGTATAGATTTTATAATATGGAAAGAGTTAGTGAAGGAAAAAAGGTAATGAAAAAAGAGGTTAAGGTGCTGCTGGAATTTGACTAGTCTGCTTTTACACTTCTGATGGAAAAAGAAATTTCAATATTGGTTTTCTTCCCTTGGAAATTAGTTATTTTTCTAGAGCCTTTTTTTCCTGGTCTTGGAGCTACCACTTCTAAAATATACTTTCCTCTACATACAGAATGGTGGTAGTCTTTTCAAATAAGAAATTCTGTATTCCATTTTTTGTCAGGGTGTATCCTTTGATAGCGTTTCCATAGGTTAACAAGCAACGGAACACAGTACTTTCTAGTGGAAGAACAGGTTGCCTGAGTCAGGCGCCCATTGTTTTACTAGCTAAATTGGCCTGGGCCCAAGGTGACTGAGCTTGCTTTGCTCTGTGTATCATCACTCCACCTAGTTCAAGTTCAGGCGGCTTCCCCTATTTTGAGATTCTCCTGGGAAGTGAGCCCCTGTATTAGCCTGAGGCTGGCTCAACATGGTCACCTTTCACCTACTTCACGAAATGTTTTGCTTCGCACAGCGAGATTTACTATTCAAGTCGCTGTTTCTAGCTCTACCACTACTTAAAAAAAAAAAAATCAAAACCCTCCCAACCTATTTAATTTCCCGTGCTATCAGATCTGATTTAATGTTCAATTTTGTTCATAGACTAACTAAATAATATGTTGGATTGGAAAAAAAAAAAAGCCCAAACCTATTGCTACTAGGGTAATGAAGGTGGTCTTTCTTACAGTGCCCCGCAGTTGTGGTTTTCAGTCATTTGTGTCTTGGTTTCTGCTTTTTCGTTCGTTCGCTCGTGGGGAGGCAGTCTGCCTGCCCTCGATGTCATTCTTTCTTTCCGTAGAGTCTAAAATGATATAAAGGCAAACCCTTAAAAATACATAAACACTTTTAGATTTATAAGAACGTCCAAAAACAGTAATTTGGAGTAAACTTTACCCTTTGAAAACAAGTGTCAGTCTTGCATAAATAGTGAGTGCATTTAGGGGAAATGGTTCATTTGGGGGGTTAGTTGAAGCCAAAACAAAAGAAATAATAAAAGAACATGCTTTGAATTTTTGAACCCCTTTCGCTTACGGTATTTCCAAATATCATTTTATTTAACAAGAATGACAAATTGGTGCAAAAACAGGGTAACGACTTCACTTAAGAATGAAAATAATATGCCTATTATTTCATGACCTAGACGAAGATTTATATATACGGCAGTAAAAGTGCGTTTCCCGTCTTTTGGGGGGTGGGGTGGGGTCTTTTTCCTCAGGAAGGACGGCCCTTTCTGCAGACCCCGAGGGACCCGCCTCCCGTCCGTCCCAGTCCCAGCCGCAGAGCCCGGCTCCCCTCCTCCGGCCGCCGCGGTTCCGTCCCTCTCGGCCAACCCCGTTCCAGTCCCGTGGCGGCTGCGGTCGGGTTCAGTCCACCGAGGCTCCGCCGCATGACCCGTAGTAACCCCGCTCCGCCCCGGACCGTCCGCGCCGCCGGAATTCGATAGGCCGAGCGCCGCACGCGCCACCGCCCGCGGGCCAATGGGCGGCGGCCTCTCTGCATATGCAACGAGCGCCGGCCTGGGGAGCGCGTCCCGGGCGGCTCGGCTCAACAGACGCTGGTGTGCCGGCGCCTGGGAGCGGCGCTGCAGTTTTCGCCGCGGCCGGGGCTCGCAGGAGGCGGCGACAACGACGGGACAGCCGACGGTCGTCCCCTCGGTGTGCGGCCGCGGCGGCTGCGCCAGGCTCTCCGGGAGGCGGCGTGGGACGTGAGTGCTGTGGGGCGCAGCCAGGCCTGCGTGGGCCGGAGGCCGCAGGACCCGGAGCCCCGGCGTCGCGGTGAGTGGGGGGCCCATTGTGGGGACGGCAGGGGCCGGTTGGCTGTGCCGCCTGCGCGTGCGGCGGCGATGGGCCCGAGGGCGGTCCCGGCGTGGGGGAGGAACGGGACCGAACCCGGCCCTCGGGGGTGTGCGCGCAGGCGGCCGCGGGGTCCCCAGCCGGGCCGCGGCGTGGGGGGACAAGCTGCGGGCAGAGTGGGAGGCGTTGCGACGGGGTCCTCCGGGAGCGGTGACGTGGGGCCTGGGCCGAAGCGCCCACGTGAGCGGGGTGGGGGTGGGGGAAAACCGCGGCCGGAGACGCGGTGCAGTCCCGGGGTGGAAGGATGCACGGGGTCTCCCTCCCCTTTGGGGGCGGGGCGGGCGCCGTGGGGTAGGTGCTGGCAATTCGGATATTGATGGGCTGCGACGCGGCCCCTGGGAGGAAAAAAAAGAAAAAAAAAAAAAAAAGTCCTGCGATTTAGGAAAACCATGCTGGAGGGGCGGGGTTAGGGCTGGGGGGGGGTGTCTTGCTGCCAGGTGCGAGAAGAAATTGGGTGTGTGAGGTGCATCGACCTTGGTGTTTGCTCTGGCCGCCGTCTGTGGTGGCGGGACTGGGGTGAAGACTGATCGGTGTTTGGGGGTTGAGAGAGAGTTGGTTTACTTTTCGCTAAGTGCGTTTTAATGACAAACCAGGAATAGAATGTGTAGCACCGGGGGCGTGCAGTCCTGGGGGTAGGTATTATCGGCCCTGTTTCGGAGATGCAGAGCCCAAGGCAGTGAGTCATTGAACTGGTTTGCCCAGTCCGGTTTTCAAGAATGACTCGCCCACTGTGTCTATGGCCCCTCCAAACAGAGAAAGGTTGGAGCAGTGGCTTTAAAATCATATGGAAGGAAATGGTGATGGAAGGAGACTTGCCTCGGGGTGTTGAACACGCACTGTACAGCTGTTGTATTGTGGAATCGTGCACCCGAAACTTGTATAATTTTGTTAACCAGTGTCACTCCAATGAAGTCAATGAAAAGGAAAATTATATGGAAGCCAGAGAGGGACTAGGCCTTATGAAGGTGATTGCAACGGAATAAAATGACAAATAGCAGACATTTATGGAGCCTTATTCTGTGCCGGGTACTGTGCTAAGAGCTTTATGCACGGTGTCTTTATATTGTTAAAACCCTCTAGGGCGGCGGTTATTCCCAAACAGCTGGAGAAACTGCAGTCTGGATGTGGGCTCGAGAACTTGTCCCAGATCACAGCAAGTGAGACGAGAAGGCGGGATTCAGAGCATCCTGTCAAAAAATCCGGAGCCCTCAAAGTATTACGCCGACTGGGTCTTCTTGGTGGCTGGCCGAATGGTTGCCACAGTGGATTTTTGTTTGGGTGGCCAGGAGCACTGTGGTTTGGTGATACCATTTTTCATGATCATCACAACCTTTTTTTTCCGGTCCAGATTAGTCCCCAGAACGGAAGGGAGCTGCTGAGTTGCTCCTGCAGCGTTTTTGTTGGTCCTGGAAGAGGTGTTGACCTGGGAGCCTGTTGCACAGACTCTATTCTCTTGTTTTCTGCATTCTCCTGTGCAGGTCTCACCCTTAGGGATGAGTAAGGCTTCTGTAGTCATTCCGGCCTTGTCTTATCAGACTTTTCCTGGTTTCTCTGTCCTTGTACATACAGGGTTGGTTCTAGAGGACGGCATTGTTGGGTGTAGGGCAGAGAGGTCCGTTGTTTATAAGGGTCGAGATGACAAGTCACCCAGTGTCTCTGGGTCTCAGTGACTGGATTTGTAAGTCGTTTGGACTGGATGACTTAAAGCTGAGCTTTCTTTCCTTCTTGAAGAGAGACGGAGAAACAAAGGATAGACAAATTATGGGGAAAATCATGCCCCGTCTGGTTTGGGGGAGTCAGACCTGAAAGCTCTTTCTCAGCTGTCTGGTTCTGATTAAATGATCAGTTCACTCCTCATTCAATTAATTGCTCAGCTAAAGCCTTTTAATTCCTATTGTATGTCAGGCACCACCTAAGGTGCTGGGTACAGCAGTGAACAGAATCCATGTGATCCTTGACCTTCCTGAGGAAACCAGGAAACCAAAGTGAAGCAAATCATTATAGAATAAATGCATAATTACAAGCTAGGATGTGAAGGGAAGGAAAAGTGGTGTGAGAATGAAGATTATAATGAGGACTGTGATTCCGATGGAAATCTAGTCCAGGCAGTTTTTGAACTGATACAGGGAGATTTTACTAGAATGACACTCTTGCGTTCTGAGACTGTAATTAAATGTCCCTAATGGGTTTGAGAACTCTTGAGCAACATTTCATTTCACAGTATCTGTTCCTAATCAGAGTGTCACTCGCATTGCAAGATATGAAATGAGATAGGGAACTTTCTCAAGTAGTCATTCCACCTACCCTCGGGGTATACTTAAAGCTTAAATATTCCTGTAATGCTTAAGTTTTCCCCTCTCAAGAGGAACCTTGGGAAGCAAGAATCTTGATGCGATTTGAACTTGAGGGCGGGATTTGGATGTTTTCAGTGAAGGCAGGCCCAAAAAGGTGATAGGATTTTCTAACTTTAAATAAGCAGTGTCATAATTATCAAAAGTATTCAGTATAGTTTACACTTGACAGAGTAGTTCTCACCTCAAGATAAAAATGATGACATGATTTGGGAAATAAAAGCTGTTAAATATGTGACCGTTTCAGTTGAATATGAAGTGAGCCAATACAAACAGTTCATTGCAGTACATTACTGAAGGCCGTCCGCATACAGGTGTGCCGTGTGGAATAAATAAAGAGATGAACTTGAGAAAGTCCTTACTTTCAAAGTTGCTGTTTAACAATACTAATACCCAGACTGGTTTTTTCCCCCTTTTTCAAAGTACTATCATGTTAGCTCATTTAATAGCGGAAATACTGAGGAGATGGAGGTTTAGAGGTAATTACTAGTTTGCCATTTTGCAGCCATCAGTGAAACCTGGCCTGGGCGATTGTCTGTGGAGAGACTAGACTAAGAGCAAGAGGAGGCCTGGGATGAGCTAAGGAGAGGAGGCTGAGCTCACCAAGGAGCCCAGAGGAGTGGCCAGGGAGGTGGGAGGACAGCCAGAAGCAGGTGTCCCCGCAGCCAAGGGGGGAAGCAGTTCCCGCTGTGGAATGGGCCTGTGAGAGGAGAATTGAGTACCACCCACTGGATTTAGTGACTGGGAAGGCGGAGCCGAGTGGGAGAGGCTGAGTACAGGTGAGAAAAGCGTTACTCCTTAGTACCAAGTTCCTGAGAGGGTGGGATCCAAGGCACAGGCTGGGGGGAGGGACACCTCTTCTGCAGTAACAGGGGACGGCCTGTCATTGAGCTGATAGAAATCAGTCCGTTATCATGGAGCCCTAAGCAATTTCCAGAAAATGGCCAGGAATTTTTACCTTCTGGTGGAAATCAGCCCGTTGTTAGCTGACTCATGACACAGTCTTTTTAGAACACCTCACTACAGAAGCATTTTTGTCTCTTCTTCCTTTCTTCATTCTTTCTCCTTCCCCTGTCCTTTAACTGTTACGCTACAATCTGCACGTATTTAATGTGTACAGTTTGGTGAGCTTGGACGTGTATACACCTGGGCAACCTCACCACAGTCAAGGTAATAGACATACTCACCACCTTCAGGTTTCCTTGTGCCTCTTTTTTTCTGTTTGTTTTGTTTTTCTTTGACATTCAGAAGTAGTTTTTTGGTAAGTAGTAAATTCTGAATCTGGTGTGTGAGCAAACCCATTATATAAATAAAAGCATACATGCGTAGAAGATTTGGTTAACGTTGAGTGAGCAGTCAAGAGGGCAGAGTAGTCAGGGAAAGGGGAGCTGAGCAAAAGGAGACATAGGTTGGATTTGAAGAAAAAGTTGAGTTTGAAGAATGGGTAAAATTGAGGCTTCACCTCTTTTGGGGGGACCAGGGAAGCTGTGAGGATCAATCCCGTCCCAGGAGGGAAATGAAAGACGAAAGCTTGGAGGACAAACACAGACTCAGTTATTTGAGTAATTGTTGAAGGCATGGAAGGTCCCCGACTGGGCAGCCAGGGCGTGAAGAGAACCACGTGGGCTCTGAGCTGTTACAGGAAGGGCATTAGGGGTCCTGCCCAAGTTGCTCCTAATCGTGCTGCTCTGACCGTCGGCGTGGCACGGCCATGTGGCACTGCCGTGTGGCACCCACTGTCCATACCAGGCCTGGCAGTGTGGCCTTGTCTGGCTCCTCAGCCTGTCTGGAGCTCAGTTTCCTTGTCTGTAACACATTCTTGCTCAACAAAGTGACGATCGGCCTCTCCATCAGTGTTTTTTATCTTTACCCCCCTTTCCACCTCTTCATTTTACTTGGCTCAGGCTTTTTGTTATCTGTGCCATATTTCTATCTTGGGTTTCTTTGAAATTTTATTAGTTAGCTTTGTGTGTTTCCCCCTGTGTGTTCATTGATGTGTTTATTACTTGGAGTTCACTGGGGTACTTGGGTGGGTTTTATTGGATACTAAGTACCCTGCCCCATGGTCTTGACCTTTTAAATATTATTTTAGTTCTAAATTCGTTTTGTAAGTAGTCTTTATTTTTCTGTATTGATGCTTCTGGGTTTTAAAATATTCAGTATCATTTTGGCTAAAATTATAAAAAGTTCTTACTTTAACCACAAAAGTTTCTTATTTTTATTTATTTTACTTTTATTGGGATTACAGTAATTCTCATTCTGGACCTTGACTTTGGTTTTTTCCTTTAAGACCAAAACAACTAGAAACGCTTCCCCCTGGAGACAGATTTCTGGACTTGATAACCCCTTGTATGGGGGAAGGGTGGGATAGTTACCTCTTTCTAAGATGAAGCAAGGACTTTATTTTAGTTTCATAGAAAACCAGAATGAATTAATCTTAGAACTTTACTTGACATAATTTTAATGTAAACAGAATTAACCTTAATTTGAAACAATACCAGATGAACCATAATACACACTCATTTTTTACGTGTTCACAATTAATATTTTCCTCAGTCATTTTCCTTTTGTATTATAATTTTCCATATTGCTCATGTGTTTGAGTCTAAAGATTTGTATTCATCATTTTCTCTGAAACTTGGTCTGACCTACAGACTAGTTAGTGCCTGCTTAGATAGCATCGCACCTTCCTTAGAAATTTAAAATTTTAGTCTGTATATCACTTTCCTTTGTTTCTTTTTCTTTTTAAAAACATTATTGATTAGAGAGAGAATGATCAGAGAGATCGATTTGTTGTTCCACTTATTTATGCATTCATTCATTGATTCGTGTATGTGCCCTGACTTGGGATCAAACCCACAGCCTTGGTGTATTATCAGGATGATGCTTGAACCAACTGAGCTACCTGGCCAGGGTGTGTATCACTTTCTGAGGCATAAAAAGAACACCTGGAGTTGGGCAGGTTGTGGGAGGCTGTGGCTGGCTGGTAGTGAGATCAGAGAGGCAGTATAAGGAGAGATTGGTGTGGTCCAGAGGAGTGATGAAGGGCTTGAACTTTGTGACCACACTCTTGCTTGAATCCCCAAGTCTGGTTCTACCTCATTCTAGCTTTGTGATCACAGCAAATTATTTGACTTCGGAGCTTCATTTTCTAGGATAAGGATGATGTCTGCTCATAGGATACATGTACTCTGGGGTGTGGATTCAACCCATCTCTGGTGCTGGAGGAAAATATTAGAAATTTTATATCTTATTTTTATATTTATTTATTTTTATTTCTTATTTTTATTTTTTGAAAATTATTTATTTATTTATTTGTTTATTTTATTTTTAGAGAGAGGGGAAAGGAGAAAGAGAGGGAGAGAAACATCACTGTGTGGTTGCCTCTCACTTGCGTCCCCAACTGGTGACCTGATGTGCAACGTAGTCATGTGCCCTGAATGGGAATTGAACCAGCTATTTCTTATTTTTAAAAATACATATTTTATGCACAATATGTAGTGTTTACAGTATGCTAGAACAATAGTACATATACACAGTATTGAAGGTGTGTACATGTTTGGAATGCCAGCAGTTCTTACCAAAAGGATCTTGTGATCCTTAGAGTTTTGAGAAGGGAAGCTAGTAGATAGAAGCTAGGCCCATGCTTGGAGGCTTATTAGTTTGGGGCAGCTTTAGAGATGAACTGAGTTTGGGATGCAGTTGAAGAACTTGGGTTACTTGGCTCTGGGAAATAATTGAAGGGTATTGGATATAGGGAGCATGTCTCTCTGCAAGTTCATTTGAGAAATTGTGGACCTAGTAAAACTGGCATGTATAATGATTTGAATTACTTTGTGAAAGCCTTAAACTGTATGTTCTTACACTATATCGTGTGTTAGAAGATTACACGGGAGAAGTTGGAATGGGACATAACCCAGAAAAATGAGTCAGTATTAGGGGATTGCTTTTGACACATGGATAGTTTATTCACAGATGACTGAGAGCTGACTGTATGTATGTTTAAGTAAATATTGCTTATTTATGTTGTATGGTGCCAGAGGACAGGCATGTTAACTGTAGGTGATTAGCTTTGTGTTTCTTGTTGATTTCAAATTCCTTTATCAAATAAGAATTTTGTTCGCTATTTTTCTTTTTAGATAAGTCTAAAACATGATGTGTTTCTTCTGGGCCCCTTTTGGGGAGAGTAGCTAGTAGGCGGCTCTGTGAGGGCAGGGACTTCGTGCTTTAGTCACATGTGCCCCCCCAGGGCCCTGCATGTAGAAGATGTGAATTCATCTTCTCTGCCGCCTACCACAACGATGGACGTGAGATACTTAGTAAATCTTTGTTAAATTCAGGTGAAAGGTATGTGCATAATACCAGAAAAGTTTGGGAAGGCCAACAACCTGACGTCCAAATGACCCGTGTGCACTTGTGAGTGGGAACTCAGGAGTTCTCTAAGGGTAGACTGACTGTTGATAAAATATGTATTTGAATAGTTAGGAGGTTGAATGTACAGGTATAATTTAAAAATTGTGTGATCAAGAAGGCAAAAAAGTATGATGGACTGTCTCGGGCCAGACCAACTGCTGTTGTAGTTAATATACTCACTATCACCTTCTCTGTAGCCTCTGACACTCCTGACAGTGCCCTCGTCCACCCTCCTTCTGTCTTTGGCTTCTAGGACACTGCTCTTGGCTTCTTCACCTTTCTTACTGGCTTTTATAGTTTGTCCTTAATCCTTTTACCTTTCAATTGAATATACAGTTGACTGTTGAACGACTTGGCTGGAGGGGTGGTTAGGGGCACCAGCACCTACACAGTCAAAACGCCTCCTGTAACTTTGACTCCCCAAAACTTAACTGCTAATAGCCTTTTATCGACCAGAAAAGTCTTACCAATAATATAAACAGTTAACACATTTTGTTTTTTATGAGTTATATACTGTATTCTTACAATAAAGTAAGCTAGAGAAAAGAAAATGTTATTAAGAAAATTAAGAGAGAAAATAAATTTACAGTATACTGTGTGTATTTATTGAAAAAAATCCACATATAATGGACCCGCGCAGTTCATACCTTGTTATTTTTGAGGGATTTGATGGTTTCAACTCTAATATGGAGAGAACCAGTGGTGACTCTAAAGCCTGCCTCTTCAGCTCTGTCTGGAGCCCCAGTCCTGAATTTCTGACCAGTGCCTGTCTGCTCATTCTGTCACACTTCATAGCCAGCTCTCTGCATGCGCACTCTCACGAGTGTCTGCTCTCCTGTAATCCTCATTTCTATGTAAGGAATGTTGACGTTACTCTTCAAAGATTAATATTCACTTCTCCCGTATCCTATTGGTCATACCTCAGAAAAGGCTCTGCGGTTGGTCCTGCTTCTTCTGTAAGTACTTCCATAAACTGGACTTCCTCAGGCTTCACTTGGGCTTTTGCAATAACTGCGTACCCGGAATCCTTTCTGGTTTGTTTTCTGTGGTGACCCAGCTAATCATTCTGAAGAAAACAAACTTGTCAGGTGTCTTGCTTAAAATCCTGTGTCGGTCTATTTATTTACATGTTTCTGTATTCCACCTGCATTTCTAACTTCCCCCATATTCCCTGTGTTCCACCTCTCTCAAGGTACTTGCGATTTCTTCTGTGCTCTTTCATGGCGTGTGTGTGAGGCAGGAGTAGAGGGAGCTGTCAGAGAACACAGGGACCTTTTAGTGCTGTCTGTGGGACCTAGGAGGACTTCACGGAGAGGCTTCAGCTGACTCTTGAAGTTCGAGTTTACTTTGACAGTCCTTGTGGCTTCTGGGCAAGTGTGCACTATGTGTTCTCAGGTTTTATTAGCTCATCTTCAGAGGCTTTCTTCTAGATAAACTTTGGGATTAGTATATCAAGTACTCATACAAAACAAGTAACCAAATCCTAGTAGGATTTTGTGATTAGGATTGGATTTGGTATAGAGGTTAATTTGGGTGGAATTATATTTATCCTTTCTACCCAGGAACTAGACTGTCTTTCCATGAGTGCAGATCTTTTACTGTCTTTCTATAGCATTCGTTGGCAGCCGTCCGTCTCGAGAGACGATGGTGAAGCTTCTTAAGAGTCTATCTGCACCGCCGAGAATGGCTGTGCAGTCCGACTCGGGAGTGACACGGTATCTGTCTCCTCCCGTGTTGAATCGACATCTTGCGATGACGCTGGAGTGTCCTCTCCAGCGAAGCTGAAGCTACAGAGCCTGGGCAGGGTGATATGGAGGGTCTGCTGTTGCCCATGCAGCAGACCCCCCCTCTCTTCGCAGCTGAAGGATCCAAGGGAAAGACGGAGTCAATACAGCTTGGCTTCAGGTGCGCCGCAGGAGTTGCCGGTGTTGACTACAACGTCAAACCGCCTTAGGGACTCCGGCTCCGGATTTTCTGTCGGGGTTTACTCCCTTAGCCTTTCCCCTGAAGAGGTATGCCGCAAGGCAGCGGAGGTTTTTTGGAGTCAGAGTTTTCCTTCTCTGATGTGCCCTGACTGGAAGATCAAACCAGCGACACTTAGCTCGCAGGCCGACGCTCAATCCACTGAGCCAAACCAGCCAGGGCTCGTTTTTCTGTCTAGTCACTGGTTATCTTAATAGCTTCGTTATTGCTCATCCTTTAAAAAGCTTTTTCTTATCGTAGAATGTAGGTTTGATTTCCGAGTCTCCTGGGGAGGCAGGGTGGAGTAGGAGGAAGATCAGGTGCCCGGGCAGTGTCCTCGCTCTTGACTCTGGGCCAGTCTTTTCCCTCTGTGGGTCTGTTACCTCATCACAGACTACTTGATTGCAAAACCCTTTGCCCACACACTATGCACGGGGCTCCACATCAGGTCTGCTGCACCCCACACTGCAATGTTCCTTAGAACCAGGCTGCCACCCCAAGATAAACAGAGGCATACAGCCAGTGGGGCTTTTATGGGGAGGCTTGAGCACAGGGCAAGGAACTTTGTCTTCATTTGAGTGAGGTCATTGCCAGGCAGTGGTGGAGGGTCTGAAGACAGATCCTTCTTTTGGAAGTGTTACTGGTGGTGTTGGAAGCAAAATTGGACCTCGGCTCTTGGTTTCAGTGAAGAATCCTGAGCCAAGAACTCAGATGATAAGAGAAAGTTTATTTAGAAAGTTACAGAGGTAGTAGAAGTGAGCCAGCTGGGTTGCACAGGCTCAGAAAACAAGTTACAGAAGCAAAAGAAGGGCCCTTGGAGCTTAGGAGAGGGAAAGGCAAAAAGGTACAGTACCTGAGGGGTGTGAGAAAGGCTCACAGTAAAACACCAGGACACAGGACTTCAGCAGCTAAGTGAGGCAGTTATTCACGAGTCTGCAGAGTCGGGTGCAAAGCCAGCCAGGAGCCTGTGCATTATATATCTATATACACACACAGATACATGTGTGTATGTCTGTATATATAGCATTGTGTACACACGCACATATCTATGTTTAAAATGTGTACATTAAGTGTTTTAAAGTTGCTGTTGCTAGTTGACTAGGATCTTTTCCCTTTTCATTTTCCAGTTGTTTATTAGTATATGGGAAAACTACCAATTTTTATTATGTACCTAATGTCAAAATATCTTAGTGATTCTCCCTCGGGTTGGATAGTTTTCAGATGCTTCTTTGGATTTTTCTTTTCTTGTCAGCCAATTATCTGCAAATGCTGATGATTTTGTGTCTCCTTTCCCAGGATTCATACTCCTTATTTCTATTTCTCATTATTGCCGTGGCTAGACTGTGGTGCTCTCCAAAAGAAATGCAATGAGAGCCTCAAATGTGAGCCATATATGTAACTTTAGATTTTTAGTAGGCATTGACAAGGAGAAAATTCTGAGGTGTCCTAAATTAAATCACAGCAGGCCAGAGGGTGGAAGAAGAAGCAAGAAGGGGTTAATCAGTTAACAACTCTAGGGCAAAGCCAGCTAAAGACTGCTCACACTCCTGAGTCTATGTTGGAATTTTAGATGAACTTTCAGGCGACCGTTTCCACAGTTAGCTAAAAAGAGGCTCTGCTGCTGTGGTTTAGACCTCATGCCCCACAAACCTATCTTCTTGCTAGCAGTGGTCTAATAAACCCTTACTTTTGAAAAGCCTTTCAGCCATGGACGTCAAGAGCCTATTAAGTAAAAAGAAACAGTAACTTTAATATATTTTATTTAATTCGGTATATTCAAAATGTTATTTCAACATATAATCAATATAAAAATTATTAATGAGGTGTTTTACATTCTCTTTTTCATACTACATCTTTGCAGTTCTGTGGATATTTTACGTTTAGAGCACATCTTAATTCTAAGAAGTGGTCAGAGGCCGCGTGTGGCCAGTGGTTCTAAGGTCGGCGTTTTCCTTCTGGTCACAGCCGGACTGCTTCTCTTGTTCCTGACTTGAGTGGAAATTACCTTTGAGTATGTTTGCTGTTGGCTTCTGATAAGCATCTATACTTTTATGAAGTTAAGGGAGTCTTTTTTTCTAAGAAGATCCTTTTAAAGTTAATTGATAGTTACTGTTTTTAAATACTTAAAAAAAACTGACATGATCATATCACTTCTTTCCTTCTCACTTAAACTATTAAAATATAGAGAATGATAATAGAGCCCTAGGGTATACATAAATATATTTGATCTCTGTCCCCCGTTTGGGAACAGAGCTCCTAAGTCCTCTGAATTTCCTGATAGGGTTGTCTTTAATCACATTGAGGATGTCATCCCCTTCCCTCTGAAAGTACCTGCAGGAAGCCGGGTCTCTGTAGTGGCTGTCTGTGAACCGGATTCCTCAAGTGATTCTTTTCTGTTACTAAATTGCCTTTGTGTGAGCTAAACACACACACAAACAGAAAAACTCCTTTTGATCACATCTGAGTTAATGCTAATGAAGTGATATAGGATTGAGGTTCCTGAAAGGCCTTAGGATGGGGATGGTCACCTGAAAGACCAAGAGATTAGACAATTTGAACTTTCAGTCCCATCCACAGACTTCCTGTGAGGAGTGAAGGGGCTGGAGATTGAGCCTACTAAAAATTTAAAATTACATACTGTACTGTATAACACAGTACTTCTATAACACGGTTTTGCTCTAACAGTTAGAGAATTGGGGAACCCTCCCCTCCCACCCCCTGTATAACACGGCACTTCTGTAACACAGTTTTGCTCTCACACGATAAGACTAGAAGATATCCAAGAATTGCTGGTAGAAGAAGAAACTGATGAAGCAGTTTAGGTGGAAATGACATCTGGAATGTGCCAAGATAACTTAGGGGATGATAGCACTGATGAAAACGAAGAAGTTAAACAGTTTACTCTAGAAAGGGTAAAGAAAGGCCTAGACTCAGCCGAACAGTTAAGAGTCCTATTTCTTAAATGAAGACCCTTGCATTGAAAGGAGCACAGAGTTTAAGAGAGAACTTTAAATGTGCTTAGCACCGTATAATGAAATTTATGAAGACCTCTCAGCTAAAAGCAAGCAACCTAAAATAATAGAGTTTGATTTTTTGCAAAAAGTAGAGCATAGGAGTCAAGATAATGCTGAAGAAAGTTCAGGAGATGAGGATATCTTGTCAAAAAGAGAACACATTCGGTTAATAGAGCTTAGTAGTGATGATGAAGAAAACATTTAATTCATATTGATATGTAATACTTTTGATGAAAATTGCTTTAATAAAGATATTTCTCTTAATTAGAAAAATATAATAGTATGTTTTAAAAAAATTTTGGAACCCAACCCCCCTTTTTGTCCTAGTTCTTTGTTTTGTATAACTTGGATTTGCATCACATGGCATTTTATTAGGAACCTAACAACCGTGTTATACGGGGGTTACCTGTACATGGTAAACCTGGCCCTGTGTGGGAACGTGTCGTATCCGGAGATGGTTTGCAAGTTCTGCAGTGGTCCCTCTTCCCTCCATCCCTTGCCCCCTGCATCTCTCCCATTTGTGCTTAAGTTGTATACTTTATAATAATTTGGTTAAGATGCTTAGAAAGGCCAAAACTCAAAATGTCAGTTTGGAGTAAGGAAAGGTTTATTGATTGAGAAGGGGTCCACAGAAGAGATGGGAGACTTCCTGGTGCTTTAAATCCATTTTAAGAAAGTACAGAGTTCAGGCTTCTTTTATGTCAGGCAAAGCGGAAATGGGGGCGGGGCTCGAGGAATTGACAACTGTAGCTACCAGGATGCCTGCAGGGGTTGGAGAAAGATTGTGCTATTTGATACAAATTCAGTCCAGGGTTCCTGCAGATCTTTGCTGAACAATACATACTTCGCTTATCTCCTCAAGCTACAAGCAGAATTCCTCTAATGTTTACATGTATATATGCAAGACTAAGCAGAAGCCATTAGCCTGCAGGCCATGGGAACAAGGAGGCTTGAACAAGATGCAGAGAGGCCAGCGTTCATTTCACCCTCGTTAGTGGAATTCTAGGTTAATAGTCATTTCCTTCAGCACTTTAAAGACTTAGCCCCCTGGCTTCCAGTGCTGCTGAGACATCTGATGCCAGTATGGTTCTTACTCCTTCACAGAAAGGGTGACTATATATAGCACGTGCTTTTAAAAAGTATCGTTATGTGTTGATCAGTTATGGAATCACCACATTTCTAGGTGACCTGGGTTTTGCTTTTTGGAAGCTTTTATGATACTCTTATACCTAGTCCTCTGAGCATTCACGGGGCTGTGTCTAGAGGTCAGTTACTGTTTCCCCCATTTATCTGCTTGGCACTCAGCAGATCCTTTCAATCTTAAGTCCATCAGCTCTGGGATATTTTATTGCAGAATGCTTCAGGGATTTCTGCCTCTTCCTTCTCTTGTTCTTTCTAGAACTTACTTTAGTGGAACTTGGTCTTTTGGGTTAATTTGAAACCTTTTTAAACATCTTTTTGACTCCTGTTTCCTACTCTGCTTTCTTTACTGTGAAATGATTCTCAACCTCATTTTCTAATACATTTACTAGTTTTTAATTTCAGGTGCTATTATTTATTTCCTAGAGCTTTTTCTTATTTTCAGTCCTTCAGTATGGCATCCTTGTTTCATCCATGTAATAATAGCCTCTCTTATATCTTGAGAATATTAATTACATATACATATTTAAAGTGTTACCTCTGTTTCCAACATTGTCTATTTCCATTGAGTTTTCTGACACCCCCGGTTCCCATGCCCCCACTTCCCCCTTGCCTGCAGCTGCCTGGGAGATAACAGGTGATTCAAACTGAACCGTATTCTGCTTTGATCAGCCCGTTGCACTCGCAGCTGCCAGATGACCAAACAGCCAACTAAGCTCAAAAATCCCTTTTTTTTTCTTCCCCCTATGAAGCCACCACCATCTCCCTTAGGAGCTTGGAGTCCTGACCGCCCATGGCAGGGCTCCCTCCCTGCTTGCTGATTCTCCAAATAAACTTCTTTTTTCCTGCTCGCCGCGTCTTAATGGCCTTCTGAGCGACTCCGTTCTTACATTTTCTTCTTCCCCCTTTTTCTTTAAAATTTTACTTTATTTTACTTTATTGATTTTAGAGAGGAAGAAAGAGAGACCTCATTTTTTTCCCTCTTACTATGCATTCATTGGTTGTTTCTTGTATGTGCCCTGACTGGGGACCAAGCCCACAACCTTCGTGTAAGAGGGCAATGCTCTAACCAACTGAGCTACCTGGCCAGGTCCTTCTCACTCTTTTGTTTTTGTTTGTGTCTGTCATTTGGATGGGTTTTCCCTCAAATATCTGCTGATCTCGAACTTCATCTTCTGTCTGGATTTTTGGTTTGGATACATCCTCCTGTTTTTGTTTCTTTTTCCATTAATAAATTCTCGACATTGGCACTGTGTTTAACATTGTGAAACAGATGTGGTTATGCCGTTCTCCTGCGTAAAAATGTTAATAGTTCTTCAGAGACCTGGGCAGTGTTTGAACCGCTCAGCGCTTCCTTAGCCCGGTGTGCACGGCAGTGGGACACTGTGTTTGTTTCCTAAAGCTGCTGTGACACCAGATTTGGGGGCTTGAAACAACGGAAATTTATTCTCTTACAGTTAGTTGATAAAGGCCAAACGTTCAGCTCAGCAGTAAGGGGCTGAAAGGGAGGTGTTGGCAGGGCTGCGGTCCCTCCAGAGGGTCTGGAGAGGAAGCTGTTCTTGCCCCTTCAGTCCCTGTGAGTGCTGCATTGGCGCATGTCCGCCAGGCCAGCGTCTTCAAGTCCTTCTGCTCCGTCTTCACTCGTCTTCTCTGTGTGGTTCTCATCTCCCCCTGCCTCCCTCTCATATGGACACTTGTGATGGCATTTAGGGCCCGCCGGATAAACCAGAATCGCCTGCTCATTTCAAAATCATTAACTTCATCACATCTGCAAAGGCAACATTTATAGGTTCTAAGGATTGGGGCTCTGATACCTTTGGGGTCATTTATCATCTTACTGCAAGTACTTAGTGTTGTCTTAGATTGCCCTTTCCTTAAACATATCTTTACTTGATGGACACTGTTACTACTGCCTGCAGTTCTCTCACAAGGTTGACTCCTTAAAAATATATGGATCCCGTCAACTCATCATAGTCAAACTTTCTGACTTTCTCTTCCCTCTCTTAGACAGAGGGCTGCATTTACCTTTTTTGATACAGTTTGCGTACTTCTCCAGTAGCTTTTGACATGTCAAAATCCCATTTGTCTCTACCTCTGGAGTAGGGATTTTTCAGTACCATGAAAAGAGAATCGTCAGGTATGGAGCTGAGTAGGCATCTAGTAAATATTTGTTCAGGAAATTCAACACCTATTTATTTATTATTTAAAATATTTTATTATTTCTAGAGAGAGCAGAAGGGAGGGAGACAGAGAAGGAGAAAAATACCAATGTGTGAGAGAAACATCGGTTAGTTGCCTCTCGCATGTCCCCTAACCAGGGACCTGGCCTGCAGCTCAGGCATGTGCCCTGGCTGGGAATCGAACTGGTGACCTTTTGGTTTGCAGGCTGGTGCTCAGTCCACTGAGCCATGCCAGCCTGGGCGAAATGCAAAATTTATTGAGGGTCAGTTAAATACTAGGACCTGTTGTGCTGCCAAAGTTTAAGGCAAAATTCTCTGAAGAGAGTTGCTGGGTCATAGGAATTTACACTTTCAGCTTTTGCCAGATGCTGCCAAATTGCTCTTCAAAGCGATTGCACTTTCCCAATAATAGCAAGAGCTGTCTCATTTCCTATATCCTTGCCAATACTTGTGACTCTTTTTATGCAGTAAAAAAATTGATGGGGAAAATGATATTGTTTTAATTTGCATTTCTTTGATAACTAGTGAGGTTGGCCTTTTTTCATCATTAATGGACATTTGGATTTTTTCCTACGAGTATACATAGCCCACTTTTCTGTTATTTTTTTATTTACAGAAATTCTGTGAATTTATGGATATGAATTTTTATATATGTCGTCTGCATTTCTATATTATAAGATTCCCCCCCAATGGACAAACTGATAGATAGATGAATAAATGTACGACCTTGTCTAGAACAAGGCTAGATGGATAAATGAATGAATTTGTCTAGAGCCAAAGCTATTAAGGAATAACAGGGATTAGGATTTCTGGCTAAGATGGAAGCATAGACAGACACACTGGGTCTCCCTCCACAACTAAGAAGGAATACAGCTACCTCAAAACTAGAGACAATCAGAAGTTCTAGAAAATCAAGATGCATGGAAGTCCAACAAACAAAGGTATAAGGAAGAAATACTCATCCAGACAGTGCCACAATGTGGTGAAATGGGTCACCCTGTACTGACGAATACCTAAGGCTCCGCCCCTTACAATGTAACAGGAGCAACAGCTCTACCTAAGACACAGAGGCAAACAAACACAGGAGCCTGTCAGAATGAGGAGACAGAGAAGAATGGTCCAAAAGGGGGAACGGATCAAGGTTCCAGTGGGAGAACTAAGCGACGAGGAGATAGCCAACCTAACAGATGAGGAGATAACCAACCTAACAGACACAGAATTCAAAACACTGGTGATAAAGATGCTCATAGGCTTGACAGATATGCTTGAGTATGGCAATCCATAAAGGAAGAAGGCTATGCTAAGTGAAATGAAGGCAAATCCACAAGAAACGAATGGTGATGTGAAGGAAGCCAGGGTTCAAATCAACAGTTTGGAACATAAGGAAGAAATAAATACTTAATCAGTACAGAATGAAGAAACAAGAAATGAAAAAAAAGAGGAGAGGCTTCGGAACCTCTGGGACAACTTTAAACGTACCAACATCCAAATCATAGAGGTGCCAGAAGGAGAAGAGGAAGAGCAAGAAATTGAAAGCTTATGTGAAAAAATAATGAAGGAAAACTTCCCAAATTTGGTGAAGGAAATAGACATACAAGTTCAGGAAGCACAGAGAGTCCCAAACAAGCTAGACTCAAGGAGGACCGCACCAAGACTCATCATGATTAAAATGCCAAAGGTGAAAGAGAAAGAGAGAATCTTAAAAGCAGCAAGAGAAAAGCAGAGAGTTACGTACAAAGGGGTGCCTATAAGACTCTCAGCTGATTTCTCAAAAGAAGCTTTGCAGGCAAGAAGGGACTGGCAAGAAGTATTCAATGTGATGAAAAGCAAGGACCTACAACCAAGAGTACTCTATCCAGCAAAGCTATCATTTAGAATGGAAGGGCAGATGAAGTGCTTCCTAGACAAGCTAAAGCTAAAGGAGTTCATCATCACCAAGCTATTATTATATGAAATGTTAAAGGTACTTATTTAAGGAAAAGAAGATCAAAACTGTGAACACTAAAATGACAACAAGCTCACAACTATCAACAACTGAATCTAAAAAATAAAAACAAAATCCAGCTAAGCAAACCAGAATAGGAACAGAATCAGGTAAGGGGATCATTTGTAGGGTTATCAGCTGGGAGGGGCAAAGGGGAGAAATGGGGAAATGGTGCAGGGACTAAGAAGTATAATTGGTTGGTACAGAATAGACGGGCAAGTTAAGAATAATATAGGAAAGGGTGAAGCCAAAGAACTTATATGCATCACCCATGAACATGAACTAGGGGGACTGGGATTGCTGGGGGAGGGGGGTACTGGGCAGAGGGGCGCAAAAGGGGAAAAAAGTGGGACTACAGTAACAACATAATCAATAAAATATACTTAAAAAAAATAACAGGGATTAAGGTCTGATTTATTTTTCTTTTTTTAAAGTATATCTTACTGCCTTCCAGGGAATGAGAAAGTTAATAACTGTCAACTGTACTTAACTAGCTCTTTGAGTTTAGGCTGATGTCAATACATTTTTAAAAAATAACTATTGACAGCTAACTATCTGCTTCTCAGGTGACTGAGAAAATCATTGGGGTAATGTGTAAAAGTGTTGTATACACAGTGAAATACTGTTTATAAATATCAGTAATTCTTAACCATCATCCTAATGAGTGAATAAACTCAGTATACTTAAAAAAAGTTTTGGACGTACCTTTAAAAAAAAAAATTTTAGGGCAGTTTCAGGTTCACAGTAAAATTGAGAAGATACAGAGATTTCCCATTACCCTCGCCCTCATACATGCATGGCCTCCTCCCTTTGCAACGTCTCGCATCAGAATGGTGCATTTATTATAATTGATGAATTTACATTGAGTTCACATTGACGTGTCTATCACCCCGAGTCCTTAGTTTACATTAGGGTTCACTCTTGACGTTATATATTCCGTGGACTTTGAAAAACATGTAGTGACATTGATCTACCATTATAGTATCATACAGAGTAGTTCTACTGCCTTAAAAAATCCTCTGGCCTCTGCCCGTTTGTCCCCTTCCCTAACCCATGGTGGCCTTTTCCTGTCTCCCTATTGTCTCCTTAGCTTTGCCTTTTTCAGAATGTCATGTCGCTGGACTCACACAGTATGTAGCCTTTTCAGATTGGCTTCTTCACTTAGTAATAGGCATCTTTTCCTGACTTGATAGCTCGTTTCTTTTTGGCACAGAATAATGTTCCATTGTCTGCATGTGCTGCAGTTCATCCACTCACCCTTTGAGGGACATCTTGGTTACTTTAGGCGTTGGCAGTTACCAATGAAGCTGCTGCAAATGTCCGTGTGCAGTTTTTTCTGTAGACATAAATGTTTAACTCCTTTCGGTAAACATCGAGGAGCTCAGTGGCTGGATGATATTGTAGGGGTACGTTTAGTCTGAGAAGGCTGCCATCTGCTTTCCAAAGTGGGTGTACCTTTTGGCATTTCCTCCACCAGTGAATGGGAGTTCTTACTGCTCTGCCTTCTTGCCAGCATTCGGCGATGGTGGTGTTTTGTGTTTTGGCCATTCTAATAGGTGTGTATTGGTACATAGTATGTTTTTTTTGGTGAAAATTACAGATAAAATGTCATTTGCTAGTTGATAGATGGTGTTTCCAGAAAAAGTCAACAGCAATTTTTCTGTTAGGTTTGGAAGTAGAACTGTCTCCAGGAAGAGATTGATACTTGGCTGTGACTAACCAGACCATGGGTAGTAATGTGTGTGTTCTCTTCATGTGTTTTGTTTTGACAGGTGTTGAAACAAAGGCACGTATCTTGAAGATACTGCTAGTACCTCCTACCATTGTCAACTGGTAAAATGTTTTAATTATAAAGTATTTCTATTAGGTATGAAATATATTAAGTTAAAAGTGTAGCCCCATTTTTAAATAGAATTATAAAGTAATGAGAAAGTAGCTGTCATACTAATTTTAATATTGTGCAAACCCACTGGAACATTAAGCCATGTTATTCAGCAATATTATTTACCTTCCTTTCCTCAATATGATTTCATTGTGCATCCGTGTAAGAGTTTGAACTCAGTGGCCTCTATTTTGCAAAGTTTAGCACTAATTAGACTGGTATTACAGTTTAAATGTGTGATGGTCATTTTAACCCTTTGAGTGCCATGCGTAATTGCTAAAATTTGTGTGAGAAATGCCAGGCTATTTTGCTGAGAAATGCAGTTTATGAAAATGTCTATAAAAAACATTATTATTCATAATAATTTGCTGAAAATTTCACAACTTATAGTAAATACACTCTTCTTTTTGTAAGCAGTGTTCTTTGACACAACTTAGCAAAAAATTTATTGCATTATAATTATTTTATTATAACAATTATTTTAGAAAAAAGAAAGTATATTTCCTTCAGTATGGCTTTTGAACTGTAATATATGGCGTAATATAAAACCTGTGATTATAATTTGAAAAAACACATAGCAACATGGATAACAGGCAAGAAGTATTCCAAATATTGCATAAAGTTTTGGAAAAAAAAGAAACCACTTCATAACATATAAAAAAAATGAACACAAACAGCATTCATACTAGAGACATACATCAACAGTGAAAAACAGTTTATAAACAAAATGCTAACGCTATACCGTGAAGCAATGAAAATGTCTATGAGCAAAAGCTTCCTTATCATGCACACTGCATAGAGTTTTGACAATTTATTGCAAAGATAAATGAAATTAAAAGGACCATTTAAAATGTAAGTAAAAATTATAACAATATGTCAGTATTTGAAAAGCATAAAAATTTGAAATTTGGATCAGCATGAGAAAAAGTTATATCACTATATAACCTGAAGTACAAAAAAAGAGAACAAAACATAAAATACGAATTATTCCATTGTTATTTACATTTATAGCCATTGAAAAAAGAGTCGCTGGGAGTGACCCTGGCACTTCTAGGAAAATTTGTCATTGTTGCTCACAGCTTCGTTGGCACTCAGAGGGTTAAATTTGTATGAGTGTTATTCTGAATTTCCAACTGGATATTTTGACAGCAGCAGGGTCAAGGCCTGGAAAAGGGCAGTGGACTTTTTGTTAACCTATAGCAAATTGTGCACGTTAATTGCAGTTGTCATGGTGGTAAACTATGGCACAGTTTTATTCTTTCCCTTTGAAGTGAATTAGAGCTTGTGAAATTTTGGGGCAAGAATTTAAGGATCGAGCAGCTTGAAAGATATTTAGTGTTCTGAGAAGTGAAGGAAAAATTGGATAGAACTGTTTGTTATAAGGAATAGTCCATGTTGGGAAAGTGCTTTGAGAATATAAAACAATAAATGTGATTTTACCTACTTTTATCCAGTTTTATCTATTAGAATAATTGTTGATACTTTCTTCTGTTTCAGAAAATTATTTTAAAATCTTTGCCCACATCAGTTGAATTTATTAATCCTTAAGTTTTATACTGATTTTAAAAAGGAATTACATAGTTTGTTTATTATTAAGAACTGTAAATAGTATCAGTGTGTAAGCAAAAGGGAAACTTTCCTCTCCCCCAGTTCTTTTGCTAGGTACTAACCCTTACAATTTGGAGTGGGTCCTTCTGGACTTTTTATGTGCATATCCAAGATTACCATCTTGAAATGAAGCAAGTGTAACCCTAACTTTGCCCATTTAATTTATTTTAGACATTTCTTTCCTAAGTCTTCTTGAGTGATATCCTGGGCCAAATGAAGAGTGCTTTGAAGTGACTAAGAAAATACATTGGAACACAGTATTTTCTCTGTGAATTTCTTTTAGTAATTAGTGGGTTATGGAAACCCCAAACTTCAAATTTCTAGCCAAGAATGGATCAACAGAGTTTAGATTTACATGGAACTGATATTGCAGATATAATTACTGCATATTAAACAATAGGTATGACATTTATATAAACGACTGCAATTAGTATTACTTACAGAGGGTCAGCTAGGTTGGGACAGACAGCGAAGTGGTTTTGGAGTTTAGTACATTTGCTTGGGGGGCGGCAGGCGGTGCCTGGGAGTAAAGTGACAGAGGTAACTCTCTCTCATAATTTTGCCTAGACTTGGGCAGGTAGCCAAAAAGGGAAAAGAAATTTGTGGGTTGTATATAGGTTAACTATTTTATGAAAGAGGACATGAACAAATAGAATTGTGTATGAATAAATTTAGACCCATTATCATAGATGTTATGTAGTGTTTTAAGTCTTTTACAGATTCACAGCAAGTTCAATACTGTTACTTTTTCCTTAATGTTCAATTATTTTGATTAAAAGAAAGTATATTCTGGTATCTTTCTTTCTCTGACTGGCTTATTTCTCTTAGTGTAATAATCTCCAGGTCCACCCATCTGTCGCAAAGGGTAAGAGTCCCAGTGCCATGTGATCTCGCTTATATGTGGAATCTAATGAACAAAATAAACTGATGAGCAAAATAGGACCAGAGGCATGGATACATGGAGCAGACTGAGAGCTGTCGGGGGAGGGGGGCTGGAAGTGATCAGCCAGAGAACACATACGCATGTACGCATGTTCCATGGGCCAGGCAGTAATGTGGTGAGAGTGGTGGTCGGCAGGGCCGGCTGCCTGGAGGAGGGCGAAGGAGGGGAAAATTTGGGACATCCGTAATAGTGTCAATGATTTTTAAAAAGTATATTTTTTCCATGAGATTAATAATTCATATTTAAATATAAAGTTGACCAGTTTTGATGGACTCAGCACTTCCATAACTCATCTCAATGGTCCACAGGCAGATGGTAGCAGAAAGTGTAATCTGTGCATACAGCCATGCAGTAGAGAGAGTCTGCAGAGCATTTTCATTTGTATGTGAAAATGACCTGTATTAGAGGGGACAGCAGACGATTTGCTTGGCTTAACAGAAAAAGGTTTCTTAGAGTTATACCAAATATTTCTCCTAGTTCTTCAAGAGGGATTTCTTTTTTTTTCCTTCTTCCCTTCCTTTTTCCTTCTTCTCTTCCTTTTTACCTTCCTCCCTCCCTCCCTTCCTTCCTGCCTGCCTGCCTGCCTGCCTGCCTGCCTTCTATTTTTAAATCACAGTCTAGTTTCTGAACACTTATGGAAAAGTTGCAGAGGCTAGAAAACTGGGCACACTGGAGGATGGAGGACAGGAGAGAGATGACAACTCTTATCATAGTAGCTTTGATTTTAAATCCTGTTATCTCAAAAAAGCTTTATTAGTGCTAAAATAATTGAGAATTTATGGGAAGAAATTATTTTATGTGAAGAATTAAAAAACACGATTAAGACCATATGAATACAATATAATACAATAGAAGACTCAGTATTGACTAAAGGAAACAGTTGCAGGTTTAAACCTTATTCTTAACTATTTAACATTCAGGTAGTACAAACAATGAAGTTGATATAATGTTAGTTGTGATGCAGGTAATTTATTCTGTAGTTATATATATTTCCACAATATACCTAAACTTCAAATTATGTGTGTATTTGCTTTTTTTTTTTTTAAGTTTGTTTTTAACTGATAGGCCAAGATATAGATAAGAAAGGCTTTTGGGGGGAAGTGACAATTGGAGGAGAAGATAAAGAAACATCTAAGGACTCTTACTGAATAATTTATAAGTCCTTTGTATTGAAAGAAAAGGTATAGACTTAGATTGGATAGTCTTGGATGGACCTAGACTGCAAAATTATCCTAAGCTCTTGTAGCTCTTACTCATAAATGGAACAAACATTTTAAAGTTATCTTGAAAATTCTCATTTAGACACTTTGATCTCTTTACATTCTCAAAGGCTAAGCTTACCTGAATAACTATTTTTTTCCTCAAAACATGCATACATCGCTCTCATTATAAGCACATTATTTTTGCTGACAATATTTTGTATGTTTAAAACAATTATATTTAGCCTCTGGTTTTTGAATTTTCTTTAATGTTGTTTTTATTTTACTCTGGGAAAGAAAATAGATACATTTGGAAGTAAAGCTGTTAACAAAAACAGCCTTCACTTTAAAAATTTAGGCTGTCTGTTCATTCTCCTAGGTATGGGTTCATGCAATATTAAATATAGTACTTAGCTGGATTGAGTTGGAATATTAAGACCCTCAAGTACCAACTAGCCAGGAGGATATCATTATGTAATCTAATAGTTCATGCTTTCCTGAAATATTTACATAGTTGGCTCTTGTTAACCATTTTGTCGGTGCTAATTGGAATAAACAAACAGTACTAAAGGGGTAAGTAGTCCTATTCAGATTGTCCTAATATAGTCAAGCCAATTCAATTCTCGGCTAGTTAGTACTTATTGATAAATATGTCAAGTAATTGCACTAAGTACGGCTCCTGCCCTACCATTTGGATAACATAGCGGTGACTGAACATGCCATTCCCCCGTTCTCCTTCAATGAAGCAGTCATGAATAAAAAGCTCATCTGTGTGACTTGGGAAAGTCAGTGTAAAGCAGAGTAGCATTAGGTTTTTCCATAGATGAGGAAGTTGAAGCAGAGTGACTCAGCACTCTGAACTGTGTGTTGGGGTGTGTGTGTGTTTGCCTGGGGAGGGGTAGATGGGGATATACCACAGGGCTAGGTAGATGAACGGACTGCAGAGCCCCTCAGTGCTTCCCTGTGTGTTGCTGGGTCCTGGTATGGGGTCATTAGGGGTGAACGTAAGACTGAATACCTTGAGAGTTAGGAAGTCTGTTGAGGGTCCTCTTTTTTTTAGATGTACGGAGTCTGAGTAGGTTGAATTGGTTAAATAGTCTTGGTTCTGAGTTACATTCCACATGTATTCTCTACCTTTGGGACTGAAGTGGAATTCCGAAAGGGTTCAACAGTTTGGTGTCAGAAAATCCAAGGATATTTAAATCTTACCCTGGGGTACTAGACATAAGAAAAATATGTTTAGTATATGAATTTTCTTAACACATTAAGCGGCATGTCAGTCACGGTGACCGACACTATACTAAACAGAGAGGAAGACAAAACAGGCTTGGCGCTTAACGTGCTAAAAATAAATTTGTAATCATCTAACTGAAGCTTATGGAGAGAGGTCCCCTAAATTGACTAGTTAAGTAGGGATGCTACTGGAACAGTACCGGTTTTAAATACAAAATGTGTTAAGCATCATTCTTAGTCATTTCACTCACTGTATTTTATAAGGGACTCCGTGGATAGGTATGTGATGTCAGCCTCGTGTAGCCTCTGAAGTCGTAAATATATTGAACACGAATAATGTAACAGCAGGGGAGGTTAGAGTGTTTATTCTTATAAGGCAAGCATTGTATTCTTTACATGTATTAACTGTTTAATCCTCTTAATAATCTTATGATACAGATATTCTCCACATTTTACGGATAAGGAAGTTGAGGCTTAAAAAAGTAATTTATCTAAGGTGACATTTAGTAAATAGTAGAACTAAATGTCAAACTCAGTCTGTTTGGCTCCAGAGACTGTGCTCTCGGTAAGAGTACAGTTGAATTGACTTCAGTATCTATCAGCAGGATATAAGAAACGAAAGAAAAAAATATTAGTATACATAATTTTGTATACACAACAAAATTTTAAGCACTATTAAAACATACATTGTGATTATGTAGAGGGCTTTCACCTACTGTCCTTGTTTGTTCCTAAAGGGAGTTTTGTGAGGTATTTATTATCATCGCCCCAGTTACAGTGAACCTGAAGCTGGGGTGTCCAGGCACCTGTCCCATGTTACGTGATGAGTAATTGGAAGGGGGTGGCATCTAATCTGGAGTTTACGGTCTTAGTTCTAAACTACCGTTGTTGAATTTGGATATGTGACGTTGTTATAAGCAGTTCTTGATATTCCTGTAGGTAAAAATTGAAGATAAAACTTTTTTAGAGGCAGTAAGATGGTCTGTAATTGGTTGATGATTTGGTCAGATTATAGGAGGCCTTCTTCGGTAGATTGGGGACCTAGAAGCTGTGAGGTCCAAGTTTTAATTGTCCAAGTTCACTTACCAAAAGGTGATTCTCATTCTAAGGTGTGGCAACATTATAGAGTATCTGTGACTGGTTTCCTTGTTCTCTAGATTTTCCATACCCACTCCAGGGGGTGCAGGGTGCAATTGGCCAAAGATTGATTTTATTCTACCTAGTTTCCCTGAAACAGTTCAGAAAAATTAAGTCTTATGTGCATGTGGCTGGTACATCGAGGTTGCAGTCGAGGGCACTGAACACTGCCTCCTCGCTGCCCTCCCCAAGTGCTCACTGCAGTGTCTCTTCAGCGGCATTCCTCTCAGTCTCTGCAATGATTTCCCTTTCAAGTTTTCTCTCTTTTTTTTGTCTTTTGATCAGTGTGCTAAGACTATTCACATGTATTTATTTATTATTTTTAATCCTCACCCAAGGATATGTTTATTGATTTTAGAGAGAAACATCACGGTTGCCTGGCATACACGCCCCGACTGGGGCTTGAACTGCAACCTGGGTGTGTGCCTTCACCAGGAATCGAACCCGCAACTTCATTGTAAGGATCAATGCTTCAACCAACTGAGCCACCTAGCCAGAGCCTCTTTAAGGTTATCTGTTCTTGGACTTGATCTTGGAGATTTCCTGCATGTTGTCACTGGGCACTCATTTTCCATCTTATTATGACCCCTTTTAATTTCAATCTGGATGTATTTGAATGATTCACTGGCATCTCAAACCCATTATTTTCAGAAGTTTTGTTCATCTTCCTTCTTCCCACCATCCAACCACTGACCAACTGTTCTGTCTCAGTTGGAGGCACCAAAATATTTTCTCATCTTTCACTGCCGCTGTGGTAATTCGTGACTTTATTCTGTTCAGGACTCAGATGCAGGAGGTCCTCACTGCATTAAGCAGAAAGGTTTCCGTTCCTGGGAAGGGCTGGAGGAGCAGCTGCCACCGATGCCCCCCCCCCCCCCCCCAGGGCCTGGCAGGCGCTGGGTGTCCCCACTGCTGGCCCCACGTCTCACCTGCCCAGCCTCCTGACGGATCTAGGAAGAAAGGGTTATTTCAGTTTTTTTTAATTGAGTTTCCTTGCCTTCAGTTTCTGCTGCCTTAAGGTTAGTCACCCTCTGTATACGCTTCTTCTCCAGTCTCAAAGCCACAGCAGTTTGACCTTCTCTGCCTGGTTTCCTCTTCCCCACGCTGCCCTGCTGTGGTGGCTGATGATTTCCTGAGCCCCCCCTGCTTCTGGTCCGTGTGGTGCCATCTATTTGAAATCTCCATTCTTCTCTCCTTTCCTCAGCCTTGAGGGTCCTACGTTGCTATTTGGTCTAAGAAGACTCAGAAAATTCCAGAACTAGCCTCTCCCTTTCACTCTACTCTTCCTCAAGTGCTTTTACACTCAGCGGTCAGTACTTAGTTTTATTAGTTTTACAGTTTTAGTTCTTACGTGGTCCACTTTGAGTTAATTTTTTGTGGTAAAAGAAAGGGGTCTATTTTTGTTCTTTTACATCTGGATATCCATTTGTTCCAGTACCATCTGCTGAAAAGACTGTCCTTTCACTATTGAACTCTCCTGTCATCTTGTTGCAAATCGGTCCATAACATGCGGGTTTGTTTCTGGACCCTCAGTTCTATTCCGTTGACCCGTACGAGTATCGTCTGTGTCTTTGCTGGTGCCAGACTGTCTTGATTACTATCGCTTTATAGTAAGTTTTGAATTCAACTTTGTCCTTTTTCAAGATTAAATTCTGGCTGTTCTGGCTACTTTGAATTATCATGAATTTTAGGATTAATTTACAGATTTCTGTACAAAAGCCAGCAAAAATTTTGATAAGGATTGTATTGAATCTGTATATAAATTTTGGGAATGTTGCCATTTTAATAATGTTATCTCACAAGCTGCAAATAGGATTTTTTCTGTTAATTTACATCTTTAAACAATTTTTTGTGGTTTTCGTAGTACAAATTTAGTACTTATTGTATAAGTGTGATAAATATAATTTTTTTCTTAACTTCATATTCTGAATATTTATTGCTAGTGTAGAGAAACACAATTGATTTTTGTATAACCACCTTACATCCTGTAACCTTTGTTGAACTTTTTGATGTATTAGTTTTTTAGTGGGTCACTTAGGATTTTTTTTCTTTTTTTAGGGGCATTTTAAAACCTTTTTTATTATGAAGAAAATTAACCATACAGAAAAGCAGAGAGAATAATACAATGAATTTCCGCATACTCACTACTCAGGTTTAATAATTTATTAACATTTTGCCATATTTGATTTACATATTTTAACTGAAGTGCTGTTATAAAATTATAGACCTCGTGATGTTTCATCCTGAAGAAGGCATCTCCACTCTGCCATTTTGACCAGAAATCCCCTAAGGTTTTCTGTATGTACAGTCACACCATCTGTAGATAAAGATAAGTTTTAAAATCACTGTATCATTTATAAATTCAAAATGCAACACAGAATTCAGTTTCAGAGGGAGTACTTTGTGAGACGGTGTCATTCTCCTGGGTCACAATGCATCTGTTCTTGCAGCTCTGACTTCCTGGAAGTGGCAGGACCCTTTGTTTTCATTGTGCCATTTCCCTGTACGGAAACCTTCAGTGGCTCCCTGTGCCCTTTCGGGCAAAAACCCAGATTCTCCGGACTCATTCTCCAGAGCGCTGCTCCGCGCTGTCAGAAAGCAGCCTGGCTGGTAGAGCCCCGCGATCAGCTGCGAGTCTCGGCTTCTCCCCAGCTGTGCGTGGCAGATTTGGGGGTGTTTTATCTTGTGGAACTGCAGAGTTGCACTTTTAATTTTTCAGGCATTGTTTTCTTTACTTCTTTGGACATAATAAAATAGCTGTCCTGATGATTGTCTGATAAATTTGACACTTGGACCCTCGGGAGGATGACTTCTGTTGCCTTTTTCCCCCTTTGTATATGTATATGGGTCAGACTTTCCAGTTTATTTGCCTGCCTTGTGACTTTTTTGGTTTAAACTGGGTATTTAGATGTTTTATAGCAACTCTGAATTCTGATTCCCGCCTCCCTTTCTCCACGACTTCTTGTTTTGCTGGTGTTTGCTTGTTTATTTGTTTAATAACAGTTGGCTGGCCTGCTTCATGAAGTGGATCTTTTCTGCAGTGTGCATCCTCTATTGCTCTGCAGAGGGAACCACCTGGCCTGGGTGATGCCTCCAGTGTGTTTGTCTCCCTCTGTCAGGGACTGGGCAGGCTTCATGTGGGAAAGAACTTAGACTTCTGTTCACTGTTAAGTTTCTTGTACTCCCCATTTATTTGACACACAGTAGACTCTCAGGAAGTCTGACAGATGCAGAGTATAAAATGACCAAAGTTGACTGCCTTCTTGCTTCCCAGTTTAACCGGCCTTAATTGAAGAATATCTAGAGCCACTGTGGAAGAGAGTTTCGTGTTTGCCAGCTCCAGTTGGCTTGTTGCGGCCTACAGTGGAGAGCCGGGGCTCCCCGGGAGAGAATGCCGAGGTTAGCGGCAGCTGCCCTGGGCCTCGGTGGCTGTGCTGCGCTTGTTGCCCTTAATGTAATGTGACTGGGGAACAGGAAGTGGGTCCATTCTTGGTCTCCGTTCTTTTGTAGGTGTTCCGGCTTGCTCCCTCCTCCCCACTGGGACGTGTTTGTGGATACTTGGGATTAGTTTGGAAAAGCTACCTGTTTATAGAATGATGTGGAAACTTTTCTGTGGTAACTCCATTGTTAATAGATGTGGTACAGATACAAATGAGTCTCTTACAAATATCAGGCATGGACAGGACTTTACCGGGGCCAGTATACCAGCTGCTGCTTGATGGAAAAAAAAAACTTCATTTGCCTATCTAATATGAAGAATTTTTCTTTAAAGGTATTTAAAAATGGTTTTGAACTAATATCTTTCTTTCTTTTCCTTCTAGATTCTTATGGAAATCTGTTAACCCTACTGTAGAGCACTTATGAATAACCACATATCTTCAAACCCATCTACCATGAAGCTAAAACAGACCATCAACCCCATTCTTTTATACTTTATACATTTTATAATATCACTTTTTACTATCATAACATACATTCCATATTATTTTTTGTCTGAGTCAAGACAAGAAAAATCAAACCAAATTAAAGCAAAGCCTGTAAATTCAACACCTGGATCTGCATACAGATCTGTTAACAGTTTGAATGGCTTGGCCTCAGTATTGTACCCTGGATGCAATACGCTAGATAAAGTTTTTATGTACGCAAAGAACAAATTTAAGGATAAAAGACTCTTGGGAACCCGTGAAGTTTTAAGTGAGGAAGATGAAGTACAACCAAATGGAAAAATTTTTAAAAAGGTAAGGTGATCTTTTGTTGCCTTTGAATTTTCTCTGCGTAAAATGTACTTTTAGAAATGGTGGCAAGGGACAGGCATGGCCTGCTTCTATTGGCATGTGCTGACATGGCAGGAGAAACAGGGTAAGAAGGGGGACAGACTGTGTTCTTAACTCTTCTTGCACTTCCTGGTGCTGATTTGACCTGAATTTTCCCAAAGACATCGAGCACACCCACTGGCGTGGGGCATTTCTGAATCTGCATGTCTCCCAGGGCTTGGCACAGAATGTCTAGGGCAGTTTTGGGTATGAAACCCAACACTCCTGGTAGTTCCCAAAGTACCTGTGTGTGCCTGAGATTGCTTCGGGTTTTGGGGTGGGAACTGCTGTTTCTGATTTTAATGTACTTTCCCTTGGGAACTTACAGTGTCCTGGTCCCGTGGTTATGGCAGTTGCATGGGTTTTAAGAATTCCTTTTCACAAACACAGAAGCACCTGCCATTGTTGATCTGAAACGGGATCGCCTCAGAGGCAGGGTGACATAGTGGGTAAGAGCCTGGACTCCACATCCAGTCCACGTATGGGTTTGAGTCTCAGCTTCTTTACTCACTAGCTGTGCGACATATTTATAAATTTGCCTCTCTTTCTTTATTTGTAATATGGGAATAATGATCATTGCTGATATTTATTAGCATTTTTTTCGAGCTAGGCTGTTGTAAGAGCTTTACATGTATCAGCTTAGTTAAGACCTACAGTAGCTCTATGAGTTAGTGGTATCATCCGTACTTTACAGGGAGGCACAGAGAGGTCGGTGAGCTACCCAAGGGCATTACAGCCAGCAGGTGGAGAAGCCAGAACTGGAGCCCAGGTGCTCTTGCTCCAACCTCTTTAAACTAATCCCTGCTCTCACAGTGGTGGGGAGAATTAATTGAATGTGTAACACACACACACACTGTGCTTAAGAAGAGTTTGTGGCATCTAGTGTAAATGCTTTAGTGTTTATTATATTATTGGGATTTCAATTGGAAAAATTATGAGTGAATGCAGACTAATGATGGGGTGGGTAGTGCAGCACTAAGAAGGGCAGTAAGTATAGAAATGGCACGAAAATACTGTTTTTGAACTTGGATATGTGATGTTGTTATAAGCACTTCTTGATGTTCCTGTAGGTAAAAATTGAAGATAACACTTTATTAGAAGCAGTAAAATGGTCTGTAGTTGGTTGTTGATTTGGTCAGATTATAGGTTTAATACCTGTTTGGCAAAGGTACCTCTTATCCTTTATCCTTCTTCCCCCATTACATCCTGACTCAGTCATGAAGGAGCTCTCAGGTCCTGGAGGGAAGTCCAAGTAATCAGAGCTCTTCCTATTACTGCAGGACCAGGAAATGTTGTTTAACATAATTAATAGTCCTTTAATTCTGGCACTTACCATCTGAGTTCCACAGGCCTTTTCTCCTGTCACAGATGACAAACAAGTCAATGTCAGTAACTCCTAGAAATTACAAACCTTAGTTTAACTCTAGGCAGGAATTGGTAAATATTCCTCACTTTTAAATAGTGATCTTCATCTTGTTCTGCCTGGAGCAGTCCTGACTTATGCTTGTTGTTCTGACATTATTAGTCCCCCCTTACAGTCTCAAAAGTGGTTTGGATAAATTACATGGTCACTCCACTTTTAAGGCATATTCCTTTTTTTTTTTTTCTTAAACTGACTTAGTTGTGCCTCACTTAAATGAATTTTTTCTACCAAATTAACCTAAGATCTAGCTGGAGTTAATAGCACATTTCTAAAAATTGAAGTCATGGGGTTAAGCATTTTTGATTATTCTTCTGTAGCCTGTAGGTTATAATTTGCAAAATCTATTATAATGATGTCTGGTTTTTGTCATATTCAGTTGCCACTTTTTATGATGCATCATCTTTGATTCTGTCTCTGAGAGACCTGGAAGTTACAAATGCTATTTGAATTAAAAAATCGGGTTCTTTTATTTTTAATCGAAGCATATTACAACAGAAATCATATTAAGTAGGAAGCCTATCCCACACATTATAGGCATTTTATGGGGCTAGTACTATTTTTTAGTCATTAGTCAATACAGTAACAAACTACTTTCTACATTTGTAAAAAGGAGAAAAATATGGTGAATATGAAATTTCTTCTTAATTGAGGTATCAGTATCATTAGGACAAAATAAAATACCAGCGCTCTGATAGGGCGCGGTAACACAATGGACACGGAAAAGCCCGCCCCCACGTGTATTTTGTTTGTGTATTTGTGTGTATGTGGTTTAGTCTTCCTCCTGACCACGGTGCCTTTGTAGTCACCGTTTATTCAACAAAAACAGTATTTGAACTCAAGTAGAAAAGTTAGAAGGTGGGGAAAACTGTTTTTAGTCAGCGGCTTTCTGACCGTACTCCATTACTCTCAGTCTGCCTACCTACTGTTGACAACTGCCGTCAGGTTCCGAAGTCAGTATAAACTGATGCAGGAGACTTACTGTGTTTTCCTTGTTTGGAATTAGGCTCATTAGAAAGTAAATTACTTTTTCGGCTTTGTGTATCCTAAGTGAGACAGGCGTTTCTGTTAGCCTTCCACAGTGAGGACGGGAGCGGGGGCGGGGTATCTGAGGCCGGCTTCCCTGGGTCCGCGGGCAGCCGTGGGCAGGTCTGCAGACTGGACAGCGGGCGGGTACCTGCCCTGCGTGCTAAACAGCTAGGCTGTTTTCTCTCCCTCTTGGTTGCTTATTTCCACCCGTCGTATTGCAGCAGTAACAGCATCTGCTGGGATAGGCTGGTGGAGAGGGTGCCGCTCTCGGCTGATGTAAGAGGGGGTCGCCTAGGCCGTGTGGCTTCTACTCGGGCTGCTTGTCAGCATGGAGTGCAGACGTATTTTTGACGAAGTGGCTTCATTTCATAGCTTCCGTATTTGAAGACAGACCTTAATAGGGAAAGAAAGCTAACGATGTAGCAGTATCTCCAAGCTTTCCTCCCTGTGTTGATGGGCTGAGCTTTGGGAGTTAACCCTGGAGCGTATCTGATACGGTTGAAGCAGAGATACTCAAACCTTTATTTCGAGTTAGTAACTCTGAAGCTTTCTTTCCATGGCATGCTAAAAGTCTATTTTGAACTACAAGGGAAGGAAAGGGGAAGACAAAAGGCAGCGAGATGCTGCTGCTCGGATCACACCCACAATAAGGTGACCACCAGCGTCACCAAGACAGGTCGCTAGGGGGCACCGACAGAAAAAACAGTAGGCGGCGAAGCGGAGACTGCCGCATTCTTGAGGCTCCGCGTGCTTTTTCAGGTCTGTTGTCGTGATTTTAAGTGTCACGCAGTTTTATAAGACTGCCGCAGAGTGAAGCACCTGGACTGGGTGTCACCTCCCCTGACAGCGGCCTCCCAGCGGCTGCTGCTTGGCCCTGTGTCTGCTGAGGTGAAGAACAGGCAGCCGCTGGTTTGCAGAGCGTCTCCAAAGCGCCTGCACCTGAAACAGCAGAGTTGCAAAAAGTAAAAGAATTTTACAGCGGGACAGAAAAGAGCACAGGACTGGTTCAGAGCTTGTGATCTAACTACCGGAAGCACTGTACTTTTTTTTTCTTACATTTTATACACATTAGATAGAAGAAAACAGGGAATTATGTAATCAGAGTGCTTAAAAAGAGACTTCACCCTGACATTCCTTCTAAATTGATCCAAAAAGATAACAGAAATCCTTAATTCTTTGCTTCCTTTTCCTCTTCTTCAGTGTCTACTTTTGTGTCATTTCTTACTGCAGCATCACGTTTTTTATCCTATTTACATGTATTTATAATGTTTATGTTCTGACTTTTTAGGGCACTTACATCGTGATTTATTTATACAGTGGTTGGTCTCTTGGCCAGGGCTTGTGTGGTTACTACATCCTGTCCCTTTATTCTCCCCAACCGGAACTCTCGGTTTGCCTTTCCACACTGTTTCTGTCAGCCCCCTGGGTTAGAGGCCCATCTGTGTAGCAAGTGGCTCAGAGCAGGAAATCAGGAGTCTGATTGTTTTTCCCCTTACAGGCCCCACCCCCTTGTTACAAACAGGTCTTGTGCCTCCACTCTTGCTCCGTGTTGTAGCCCCCAGCCAGGACGCCTCGCCCTGACCCAGTGACGTCCCAGCTCCTTTCTCTAGTGCAGTTGGAACTGCGACTTAGTGCTTAGTTCCTGGAATGAGTCTGCCTGGGTCATATTATGTTCTTTTGTTTTTTTTTTTTTTAAAGGGGGAACCCTGCAAATTTTTCTTTTTAATAGTCTGTTTGTTTATTCATTTATTTTTAGAGAGAGGGGAAAGGAGAAAGAGAGGGAGAGAAATATCACTGTGTGGTTGCCTCTCACTCATGCCCCCAACTGGGGACCGGACGTGCAACTGAGTCATGTGCCCTGACTGGGAATCGAACCAGCGACACTTGGCTCGCAGGAAGTTATACTTTTTCTGTGCCTCAGTATTCTCATATGTAAAACAGGGATAAATAGTAACTGTCTCCTAGAGTTATTGTGAGAGTTAAAGAAGCTCATTCCTGCAGCACCTTTGCGCTCACCAGAGGGCCAAGGTTAGGATTAGAAACTTTCACAGCACAAGTCAGATAAAATTATGGGAGCCCTCTAAATGTAATATTTATGGGAAAGGTCACTCCTAGAAGATTCAATGTTTTAAGGAATTCAAGTCAGATTTCGGTGGAACTTGAATTAAACTCATGATTGATTTCTTTGCCACAAGGTGGCACCATCAGATGGCTTTACATGTTTGGATCATATCTCTAATGCCTTTTTTGGAGCACGTATATTCTCAAACTTATAAAGCCAGTCATTTAGATTCTAGAATTTAGGCGGTGGCTCATGCTTACCTTTGGAGTGTAAAATTCGTAATAATTGTAATCCAGTGCCTGCACGCTTCAGCCAAGTTCTCATGTCTTCCCACCCTCACAGAGCTCCTTTTGAAGTCATTGGAGCTCCCCGTGCTGAGCATTTCGTGGGGGTGCAGAGCAAGGTGAGAGTTTGGGACCACTAAGTTAAATAAGTATTTTAAATACAGTTAGTTACATTATCCATCAAATTAAGTATTTCTTACGTTTATTATGGAATAGAACACTAGAGGGCAGCATTTACCCTTTTTCCATGTTTATCTTCATCCAGGCTCTGAAAACCTCTTCAATGTTGCATGCATTTTTGAAAATGAATATGGTTTGATGGGTTTAAGGTGTGGGACATGTATCGATGACAAAGCCATGTTTGGGATTGCTCCATATTTTTTGCAGTGAGGTGATCTTTTAATTTAGTTTGTATTAGTTGGGGACTTAACATGCTTATCTAAGTTGGAGAAAATTCTAAAGACAAAAATATGTTAACTAGCTTTAAAAGGAGATTGTTACTAATGTAGACTCAGTGTTTCCTGAACTTCTGGTAAGCACAAATAAAATGTTGAAAGTCTGGCAGCGCCAGTGAGTATTTAAGGCTTCAACAGAGGGACTTTGAAATATATAACTGGTCCCCCCTGCCACCCGTGGTCACAGAAACAGATTTGTTTACTTTGCTTACCCAGCGTCAGATGCAGCAATTCATATCGAACAGGTATAAACATTTCTATTATAAGCCTGGGTCTGGCCAGGTTTCTGTTTGTGAATCAGATTTTACCATCTGATATTGGAACCCAGGAATTCATTAGTAAAGGGAAAGTAAAATTTGGTATCAGTTGCATTTGATACTAGGCTAAACTTTCAGCTAATGTACAAGTCCTTTAGGTAAATAAAATCAGTAAATGTGACTGTGGGGCCCGAAAGGTGACCTTTACAATCTTGTCAAACCCTGAGTGTTTACGAAAACAAAACAAAAAAAGCAAAACCCCTAAAAAAATTACAGTTGAAGATTTAGCATAAAATGTGAATTGTCATAGAAGATATCACAAAATAGCTAATTTTCAAAATAGATTTTTTACTTGAAACCTATTTCCTGGCTTAAAAAAAAAAAGTTTAATTACATGCACACGTAACTTTCTGATTTGTCAAAATTTGGAACACAGCCTGGCCTTCTAGAAACTGGCCCTTTGGGTGTACTGAAAGCCGCCTGTCTGCCTCTGTTTGTCAGGTCATCCTCGGACACTACAGCTGGCTCTCCTACGACGATGTCTTCATCGGCGCTTTTAATTTTGGAAACGGCCTACAGACGCTGGGTCAGAAACCGAAGACCAACATCGCCATCTTCTGTGAGACCAGGGCCGAGTGGATGGTGGCCGCCCAGGCGTGCTTCATGTACAACTTCCAGCGTACGTGCGCCTGCCTGTCCGCTGGGGGGCGGCCCGTGCTGTTCCGGGGGAGAGGGCACCGACACATGTCACAGACACTTCACTGTGACGGGATTAAAGTCCCCGTGGTATTTTCCACCTTGCGTTCAGTCAGCGGAGAGCCTCTTGTTATAACGTCGGGCTATTGCTCTGTTCTGGAAAAGGAACCCGTTGAGGAACAGATGGGGCAGTCGCTCTAGTAAGGGGACGTCTGGGTGGAGGGAGCTGAGCACACACACTGCTGCCACCCCTCGGACTTCCCCTTGCAGGCAGTGTCCTTCTGTCACGTCACTGCTATCAGGAGTAACAGTTGGCCCCTAAGACACTTGCAGTACTTGCACCCAGGGGCTGGGCTAAGCGATAGAAAATTTTTATATTGTAACTATATTTGAGGGGTATTCACCACGCCTTAACCTGTGACGTAGTCCTGGAAGCTTCGTTGAGCGGTCTTGGTGCCAAAAGGTGATGCTAAGTAGGGACATTGTCTTACTCTTTAGATGAAACAGAAGAGATACTTTTACGAGGTTCTTGCTGTAAATGCCTTTACTTTTTTTTTTTTTTTTTAATTGCCATACCTTTTTATTTTCACAAGTTTAGGTTTACAAAATGTTTCTTTTGAGTAGCTTTAAAATAATTATCTCGTAAAGCCACTGTACGTCTAACTCTTGAGTTAGGCAGAAAACAAGAAGAAGAAAACCGCCTTATTTAATTTCAGCATTTCTAAGAATGTTTTTCTTTAGATTTTCTGCTTTAGAATAAGCAGCATGACACTTCTTCATACTATTTCTATAATGTATAATACCTGAAATCTGATCTCCAGCGGGTTATATCTTACGGTATATTTATTTGTGTGTTTTAGTACCAATTAGTTAACAACTAAGACTTGACAGCTTAGAAATTGGGTATAATTACTTCCTATATGACATTCCCACAGAAACATTTGTAGGTGAAACAAAATAAAATAAAATAAATTTTTTAATTTTAAAATATTGGGAGTCTTAGGGGAAATTAGGGAAGGGCCAGTAGGCATCATGTTAATTAGCATATTAAAATAATTTGGGAAAACATAGCACAGTCAGATCATAAACTATGGACCTAATGCTTTAGGATTCAGTAAGCGCCATTATGATTCCTGTCTGCTTTCGAAGGCGTTACTTAGTTTAGTGCACCCACCAAGTGTTCGCTATTTGACTTGCCCTTCTTTTCCCTGTAGTTGTTACGTTGTATGCGACTCTGGGAGGCCCGGCAATTGTTCATGGATTAAATGAGACAGAGGTGACAAACATCATTACTAGTAAAGAACTTCTGCAAACGAAGTTGAAGGTGAGGACTGGAGGGTTTTTTCTTTAAATAACTGTCTCATACTTTAGAATGTTTAGTGTCATGAGCTCTATTATTGATACTTAGCTCTTTTATGATCTTTAAAATCCTTAATATGTCTGTAAAGTTATATGACTATCATAATTTTATCCCCTTAGAAAAGAAAAAGTAGATTTCATGTATACAAACAACTACTGCAGAGAGGTAACAAGGTAATTGTTAATGTGTCCATATATAAGGTGAAGGGATTACAGCATTTCTTTATTGTGCTCAGCTATTTTCTAGGCTATTTTTAATGAGTTTGTAATTTTGATGGTTTATTTTTAAACTAGTAATTTTATTTCTGAAGCAGTGAGTCATGAGTTTTTAGAATTTTTTTTTTAAATAGGAAAAAGACTATGAAACTAAGGAAAAATGGATTTCTTTAATTTCTAGACATCTCCCTGTGAAAACAATAATTTCTGATTAAAAAAAAAAAAAACGAGTTTGTAAGTGAATTCCATCCCCTTCCCCTGTATCCTTAGTCTCTTGCTCCTTGAGGGAGTTTGGCTTCCCTGCAGTTCAGGCAGCCTGTGTTTACGGGCCCATTTGTGAGGAAGTAACTCTGTTGATTAGGGTTTTACCAAAGAACTGGGATACACACAGTAAATCTAATGCTATAAAATAGTAATTGAAATTTCAGACCAATATTTCTCTATCTTAAAAGGTGGTCTTCCTACCAGTGTACCCCCTGCCCCCCTTTTTGAAGTAAGAAATTTGTAACTCACTGAATATGATAAACTGCTTTTCTTGTGTCCTGGACCATGTACTGAACTGTGTCATGAATGATGAACATGATGAACACTTGTGTTGTTCCAGGATATAGTTTCTTTAGTCCCACGCCTGCGGCACATCATCACAGTGGATGGCAAGCCACCGACCTGGTCCGAGTTCCCCAAGGGCGTCATCGTGCACACCATGGCCGCAGTGCAGGCCCTGGGAGCCAAGGCCGGCACGGGTAGGTCACTGCTCCCAGAGTCTGTGTGTGTTCTGCAGGGACCCTGTTCTCCAGAATCATTTCTGAACTATTGTTTGGGAAGTCAGGGTACGGCAGGGATACCTCATCTACCTTATCAAGAGAGGTTTAAGGACACATGGACATCCAGTTACGAATGTTCTGACTAGTATTTATTTGAAATTAGTTTGAAATACGTTTTACTTGGTACAGTTTTTCTCTTTCCTTTTTCTGATAGTTTTGGATGGTTTAAAGTTAGTTTTATAAATAGTGGCATTATACTTGTCCTGTGAATTATCCGTGAGTGTTAAAAGATAGCTAAACTTAGATCCCTCCTTTTGCTCCCTGTTCCAACTGTTCCTCTTCTGGAGATGCATCTGTTTATCCTCCAACTAGCACACCTAGGCACGGTGACTCAGGAAGTTCCTCCTCTCAAATCTGCATCAGAGGTTGTTAGTGAGTACCCTGGCGCTCGGGGGTGTCGGAGAGAGCTGCTTGGAGCCTGAGGCTGTATTCCCTTTATAGTTGGAAATTAGTGAAAAATCAGTGTAAGCATTGGCTCAGCTCTGGAATGGGGTTATGCTGACGTTCATTTGGGGCAGATTGAATTTTAGGTGCTGGTGGGAAATTCAGGTGTCGCTGTCTAGTGGGCAGTGGCGTATACACGCTGGGTACTCTGGAGTTAAGTTTGGAGTTGAGATTTAGAAGCCAGAGCAGGTAGGTTTTTTTTTTTCCTTTCTTTTTTCCACCAAGGGTATAGAACCTCCCAGTTCACATGGAGGGGCATAGCCACAGCCCCCAGAGGCGACAAGATCTGCTTGCCATCAGCTTCGGTGCTTGGCAGTTAGGTTTTCATTAGAGCTGTGGAGTAGGCGAGGCTCCCGCACAGGGGATGGTGCGTTCAGATGCCACCGGGACTGGCGAGCGGGGAAGGAGGAGACGTGTGTCAGCGAGGCCTCACAGGGCCAGGTGACGCGGGTTGCAGGGCCGTCCTAGTTGGCACATGTCATCTCAGAGAGCAATGTGCAAGACGTGGTGGGACGGAGGAGCGGGCGGCACGCTAGGAAGTGAGGGCTTGAATGAGAACCGCTGTGCAGGTGGAGAGCGAGCGTTCCCTGGGGAACGGGTTGGGCGTTTGCCCTCCCTCTCCGTGTGTAAGTCCGCACTTAGGGTGGCTCCGGGGCTAATTCAGGCGGATCATCCATCAGTGCCACCCACAGCCACCTGTCCGCGTGTCCTGCGTCTCCTCTGTGGGGTGCTGGCTGCTGCCCTTAGGCTGGTGCACACGGAGGACATTGTCGTTTAGTCCAGGATTCCCAGGGCAGCCAAGTGCTTGACCGCTGAGGCAGAGGACATTTTTAGCAAATGCCTAGATGCCCTTCCTTCCTTGTCCAACCACGCCACTTTTTAGGTGAGTTGCTGGAACAGCTTTTGGCCTTCGTACCGCCTTTCTTCCCTTTCTTGAGTTAGGGAGCCACACAGCAGCCAGAGTGACCCTGTCCAGGGCGATGACAATTCCGTCATCAAAACAGCGTTGCTTTCCACCCCAGAGCTCAGTCCTGCGTCGTTAGGGGGGCCCTGCGTGGGGCTCTGCGTGGGCCCGGCCACCGCTCCACCCTCGGTTCCTGCCTCCTTCCCCTGCTCACCTCGTGCCCGTCCCACTGCTGCTGCTCTCCGGGGGCCACACGTTCCTACCAGGGCCTTCGCCCGCGGTTCTCTTCCGCTTGAAGCAGTCTCCCCATCCCAGGGTTTTCCTGCCTCCCTTTCTCGTGTTCTCAGGTCTTTACTAAAATATCAGCTCCCCAGGAGGCCTCCCCTGACTTCCCGTCTGCACAGCTTCTCCTGTACCTTCTTACCTTGTCTCGCTTTGTTTGTCTTCATAGCTCGTGTTGTATTACAGACTTATATGTGTGTCTGTCCCAACGGATTAAATGTTTCTTTTTATTTTTTTAAAGATAATCTTTTTTAAAAAATAATTTATTTGTCTGTTTATTTATTTATTTTATTTGTAGAAAGAGGGGAAAGGAGAGAGGGAGAGAAACATCACTGTGTGGTTGCCTCTCACTCGCACCCCTAACTGGGGACCTGGCAGGCAACCGAGTCATGTGCCCTGACTGGGAATCGAACCAGCGACACTTGGCTCGCAGGCCAATGCTCAATCCCCTGAGCCACAGCAGCCAGGGCTTAAATGTTTCTTATGTGCAGGGACTTGTCTTTTGGTTGACTTCTGTATGGTTACAATGAATAATTGTTGAATTGAGTTAGTAACCAAGTGATTTTGACAAAATTGGTGCTTTGACTAAATTTCTCAGAATATGTGTGTGTGTGTGTTTTTCTCCAATCCAGAAAACAAACCTCAGAGCACACCGGCACCCTCGGATGTCGCAGTCATCATGTACACAAGTGGATCCACAGGACTGCCCAAGGGGGTCATGATCTCCCACAGCAACATCATTGCCGGCATCACGGGGATGGCGGAAAGGATTCCAGGACTGGGGTATGTCGTGGTGAACCAACGGCAGCGTTTGTGACGTTCAGTCACGTAGGGTTAAGGACGTCCTGTGGAGTCCGTTTACCGCAGGCGTTGCCTTCAAAAAAAGGACATTACAATTAATTACAGAATAGTCGTGAAATTTTACAATACAGTCTTTCGATATCCTTGTTGACAGTTAATATTTTTACTTTAAATGCCAATTTTAACTGACTTAAATTTCTTACTTTAAATTACTGTATTTAATCAGTTGGTGTTGCCTCTATAGTCATTTTTATACTTAAATATGTTATAATTCAGGTGAAGAAATAGCTCACTATATCCAGTAAGTGTTTACTGAGATTCTGAAGACAGATTCCAGGAGCAGAGTATATATTGAATATATACTCTGATACACAGACACCCATATACACTTTCTTATGTAAGGTATAGTTTATCATTTATAATTTAATGTAGCTCTCAGAACAGGAGTCTCTTCTGTAAGATTCCTGGCAGACTCTTGTGGATTCTGTTTGGACTCTGCATGGTAGCCCCCCCCCCCCCCCCCCCCCCCAGCTTTAGAGAGCATTTTCTCCTGGGATTTCTTCTGTCCTTCTAAAGAACGCTTTCATTTTTGACCCCGTCTTTTATTTCTCCTGCCTTAGGCCTTCGCTTGTGCAGCACTTAGAACGAGTTAGTGGTAGGACTGGGCACGGGGCCGCTTGCTTAGAGTGTCCACCTCCTTGGTTCTAGGTGGAACTGGAGGTTTTTTCCCCGGCACCCCCAGTGCCTGTCTGTCTGTGTGTCTCTGTGCCTCTCGCTCTCCTCCCAACAGCCTCCACCACCTCGAGCAGCGTCACATCGCTGCTCTGGGGGCCCGTCCATGTGCTGCGTCTCCAGCTTGGCCCCGCTGCTGCCACTTCCAGCAGAGCGAGCACCTGACAGCCGCTCTGCTCTCTCCCTTTCCTTTCAGGGAGGAAGACGTTTACATCGGATACTTGCCTCTGGCCCACGTTTTAGAGTTAAGTGCTGAGCTCGTCTGTCTTTCTCACGGATGCCGCATTGGCTACTCTTCACCACAGACTTTAGCTGATCAGGTAAATTCAATGTCTGTTACTTGAGGTACTAAAAAGCCATAATCACTTTTAACACATTTTTCCCATCAGTTTAACAATATATTTTGAAGATGACAGTTAATTATTTTAGAATAATGACGTGCCTTTTATTTATTTGTTTGTTTATTTATTTTGGATGAATAAGAGTTTTATTAATACATTCTCAAGGGAGAGAAGGGGCCTGCTTAGGGTGACAAGAAGGGCTCAGCATAGAAGAAGCAACAGGAGAGCCCAGGCCGGGCTGCCTTAGCTCACTGGGAAGTCAGAGAAAAGGGGCTTTGGGGACAGGGTCAGGGGGTCTGCCTGGGACGAGCTGCCAGCTGCCCATCGCCTTAGAGCTTAGGAGAGGGTGCCTGTGAAGGAAGGAGTTGGGGGAGAGGAAGAAGAAGGGAAGGGAATGGTGCTGCTGCTCCCCACAGGGAGAGCACATGCATAATAATCACTTGCCTTTTAATTACTATTTAGAATATAAGTAAATTAAAATGATAAATTTATAATATGCTTTTTTGGTTAAGACCTCCGTTGAGTTTTTACAACAAGAATCACTTTATATAGATCACCTTTTCTTTCCGTAGTCTTCAAAAATAAAAAAAGGAAGCAGAGGGGATACATCCATGCTGAAGCCGACACTGATGGCCGCGGTTCCGGTAAGAATCGCCCACTAATTAATACTGAGTTCTAAGAACCATAATCTGCGACAGAACATAAATGCTAGCGGAGACGGTGCTGCTGTCAAGGGAGTTTATGTGGGATTTATTTTTTATTGATTTCCTGTATTGCTTTAGGCTCTACAGATTTATTCAGTCCTGTTTTATCTTTTTTTTTTCCCAGCTTCTCTGTGTATTATCATATTATCAGCTCTTTTCTCTGAATAGCTTCTTGTTCAAATTATTTTCATGAGGTTTGTTTGCTATAAGTAGAAACCTGAAGCTCAGCAGGAGATAGGGGAGAAGGTTTAAGATCCCCTGTTTCGAAGCAAATGGTATAGTGACCTCCTGAGTCCTCAGGGGAAGTCTGACTTAGGCACCACAGAGTGACAAGAGGTTGGTGCCACTTGGAAAGCCCTGTGCATCCTTATATGACATGACAGCAGGTGTGGGGAGGGGCCGGAGAGGGAGGGCGCTGGAAATGAGACACAGTGGTGGTTGCTTCTTAGTGCAAGTTGGGTGTGTCTTTCTGGTTTTGTTTGAAGGTGTTGGGAATTATGATCAGATAGTTGAGCACTCACATCTAAGCATAATTACATAGTTCCAAAATCAATATAAATGACCCCAACAGTTTTAGGATTTTTATAGGTATATAGTTTCCTTAGTAACATCTTATTTTAAATTTTCAGTTCATGTAAGAACTAAATATTATTTAAAATAGTGGAGGGAAAAACTGTTTGGAGTCACTGAGGTACACTTCCTAGCAGTACAGGCCAAGCGAGCAGAATGCAGTGCAGACAAAGAGCATTCCCCGGGGGCAGCACTGAAAGGCAAAAGCCAACCAAAATATCCCCGAAGAGCAGGGAATGTGGCACTCTGTAACCCAGACCTTCTCGTATAGTTGTTTATTTACTAAGTGAGTTTAGTTTTTAGTTCAGAATAAATAAGGTAAAGAAGAAAAGTAATATAAAAACTCAGTATCGTAGTGCTATGTTACTGCCCCGACACACTTATGTCTGTTTTTTTTAACTATTCATGAGCATTCAGATATATTTTTTGCTATTAAAAATTTTTACAGAAACCTCATTTTAAAACTTAATTTGTGGCTGTATTTTAAAAATGTGTTCCTGATAAAATATCTTTTAAAATGTCTCAGTATTGATAGAAATATTAATCTGATGTGAAGATTTTAATATGTATAAGGCAGCTGATAGCATTATTAACTGTATTAACTCATTTTTATTCATCTAGGAAATCATGGATCGAATCTACAAAAATGTCATGAATAAAGTAAATGAAATGAGTAGTTTTCAACGTAACCTGTTTATTCTGGCCTATAATTACAAAATGGAACAGATTTCAAAGGGGCGAAGTACTCCACTGTGTGACAGGTAAGTAAAGACTCTCCCTCTTGATAATTGAGTCATTTTGTTCACATTAATAGGCCTGTTTAATGGAGGTAGTTGTAAGGAGTAAATTTATTTTTAGAGGTCAGAGGAACTCTTTTAAAAAATCTGTCTTGCATAAGAATATGAGTAATTTTAAAAGATTGCCATTTTACCTGAAGATTTACACTTACAATTTTACTTAATATAATAGTGTGCTTATATTTTGTATGGGCACTTACGTGATTTTAATTATTTTGAGAAATAGTTTCTCTTTGCCTTTAAATTTATTTCATATGAATATAAAGTGCCAATCAAGTATGATTAAATGTCTTGTGTTTAAACAGGCCTATTAATTTTGTATTTTTGTAGTGCTAATAGAAAGTAGATTTAATTATAAAATAGTTTAGAATTTAGAAAATGAAAATACGGCAGTCAGATTATTTTTATGGGAATATACAGTTTCCAAATGCTTCACTTTATTTAAAACTTTATAAGTTATTTCCTGCCTTACTTTTAGTTATCTCTTTAGCGAGATATATAACCTACCTTGTAAAACCTGTTAATATTGTTTTTTTTAATGATTTCCACTTGGTCTTTGCCTTTTTCAAAGTTACTTAACAAAAAGCACCCTTCCTTCTTTTGATCAAGGTAGAAAGTAATCTTTTTTTATTAGTGTATTTTCAGAAACATATCAATTAGGTATTCGAATTGTTCTTTTTTAAATTAATCAGATAATTTGTAAATAATAAAGATGTTGGAACTTGAATTAGTGAAATTTTTAGAAAAGTTAGATAGTTGTATATATACACATTTCTAATGAAGTAAGCTAAAGTAAAAAATTACTTTTAATGCTCAGTTTTATAAACATACAATAGGATTATTCAGTATTAATATAATATGTATTATATAATGATATAAAACAGATGGCTGTGCCCATTAACAAGGGCTTTCCATTATACAAAATTAAACCAGACAACTTTGAATTCAACTATTATTTGAAAAAAATTTTTAAAGAAGATCATGTATTTTTTACTTGGTTCAACTTTTAAAAATTAAGATTAAGTAGTGGGTCAAGATAATCTCTTGAATTGGGTGTGTGGCCTTGGATAAGTCACTAAAAATATCAAAATTGGGAGATGAGTCTAAATGACTTGGGAAATCCCGTTCAGCTTTACAATCCTGTGTTTCTCTAATTTTTTTTTTTTAGATTTATTTTCCGGAAAGTTCGAAGCTTGCTAGGTGGACATATTCGGCTTCTGCTGTGTGGAGGCGCTCCGCTTTCTGCAGCCACACAGCGCTTCATGAATATCTGTTTTTGCTGTTCCGTCGGGCAGGGCTACGGGCTCACTGAGTCTGCGGGCGCTGGAACGATCACAGAAGGTCAGGTTCCCCCGCGGGCGGAGGGTCCGGCTGAGGCTGGATGCAGCTCCATGCGTTTTTTTGGTATGGGTGGTTTTCTGCAAATATATAGGAGAAGAGGGGTTAAGATATTTGTTTAACACAATAATGGTAAATCCATGTTATGTGATTATTTAAGGTTTTAGAATGTATTACATCTAATAGTAATTCATCTAGAGGAGTGTTTCATATTTAAATTAGGTAATATTAAAAAAACTAGCATTCTGGAAGGAGACTTTAGTAAAAAGTATTGGCCGTATTGTATACATTTATAACATTAGTTATTAAGTTCTGTTTATATAGAAAACTAAATGTGTTTTGTCTAGTTTAGGTATGTGTATTGAAGCTCTAATTCAGAAATGTTTCTTGGGGGAAGGGGTGTTTGTGTAAGTATGGAGAGAAAGGTCTATATAATATAATTTTCAGAGCTTATCATGATGATATGGCTGGGGTTGTGATCTGCTCCCCAGGTAGTTCCCAGATGAATTTTATAGCACCTCATGTATCTCTTTTATAGGACAAAGTTACTTTGCTTCTTAGTACTAGAAAAAGCTATGTTTCTACTTTGTATTTTCTAGATATTGATAGATATTACACCCCTTCACTGCCGATTTTCTCACTTACCTTGAGTACTTCTGTGTACTATTTTTATGCATTACTCCTGTAAGTACAGGAGTATTCTGTTTTCAATTATGTTCTCTGTATTTTATATATTTTTGGAAGCTACTTCTAAGTTTTGTTTTGTAGGAAATAAACAAGTAGTCTTTAAGTACATATATGATTCCTTTTTTCCTGAGGATCTTAATTTTTTCTGTTTTTAAGATTCACTTTGAAAGTATGATTAATCAGTGACTTTGTAAGTAAACCTCTGTAAAGTGTTAAAGATAGGCATTTTCTTTTTGCTATTTCAACGGTCTTTGAAGAGGAAACACAATGCAGTAGGAATTTATAATGGTGGGTTCTTCTCTCAGGCTCTTGAAAGTTAGTGATCTTACTCTGGAGCCTGCCTTTGAACCCTGGTTGCATGAACTTAAACGGGGTACGACAGCGTAACTCCTGTGGGGGAGGCTTCTGCGATCTCACGTGGAAAGAGTGGCGCGTGGGAGAGCACAGGAGAGCTGCTTGGTACTGCAGCGCTGTGGGTCTGATACAATGGAATAGGTGCACACCACTCTGCTCCATCACTTCCTAAGATAGGGGCTTCGAACTCATGAACCAGGCAGCTGCTTAAGGGGAGAAGCAGGCCCTGAGGCAGGAAACCTCGATGGGTAAGGAGTCTGGGGAACTGGAGCAGCTGTTCCCATCAAATGAGGACAACAGCTGCTGCTGCTGCGCTGGGACGGGGGATTCCTGGAGAGTCCACCTTTGTACATAAAATGTCTTGATTGTTTAAATGTCAGTGATCAATTTAGATTAAAAACAAAAGAGAACTCAGGGTGGACCACACAGCCTGTGGTTCACCAGTTTGTGACTTCTGCTTTTAAGGATTCTCTGGATATACCTAAGATTTAGGACAAGTCATTGTTTTTGGTAATTTAGAAAAATGGAGCAGTTTATTAACTACTGTAATCAAGGACTTTCTTCTTTTGCATTTTAGTGTGGGACTACAACACTGGCCGAGTGGGGGCGCCGCTGGTTTGCTGTGAAATCAAATTAAAGAACTGGGAGGAAGGTAACACATGTTCTCCTGCAGAGCCTTAAAGTGTCTCGAATTACGTGTCAGAATTGGTGGTGTGCTTCATTTTCCTCCGTATTTGAGGATATAAAATTACAAGTGCTTATTTTTGTCCTTTGTAATACATATATTTTATCTCGAGCTGTATGACCGCATTTACTTTGCTTGTTTCAAAGATGATACTGAAGAGTTTATAACTTTTTATTTTCCTTAGTATTTTATTATAGAAATACAAGAATTATAGAACAAATTGGGAGATGTACTAAAAGTAAATTATGTCAGTTAATTAGGAATTTTCATAACTTTTATTTTCTAGAAGCAAATTTATAAAATTTATTCTATGAAATCAGAGATTTTTACTTTTTTTTTTTTTTGTCTTTTCCCTGAGGGCTTCAACCAAGAATTAAAAGAAGGAAATTTTTATTCTAGTTTCATAAGAATCTGTTGTTATATGTCACTTAAATACTAATTACTCTTAAAAGTTTTTATTTTATCCAGTTAACACGTACATATTATCAGTTACTTGTTTGGATGCTCTTTCATACACAGTAAAGATAAAGGTTCTAAAACTCAGATGTAATTTTTTTAGTTATCTTTTAGCAGAATTAGTGAAAATGTTTAAATAAATCTTTTAAGTATGTAGTAATTTGATTTTTATACAGAGATTTATTGTCCGCTTATTAACTGCATGATTTAATGCTTTTGTTAGTTTATTAGTATGATATTTAAGAATCTCTACAGAATTCTTAAAGGAGTTTTCTGTGAACTATATGTAATTATTTTATACCGTAGATGTTGGATTTTTGAGTGGAATTTTTTTCGTAAAATAATAGTTGAAAAGCATTAGTTCTATGGTTAAGTAACTGAAGTTTTGTTAATCTAGTTTTATGTTGATGAGTTTTGTTAATTTATAGCATCTGCCTTATTTTCTTTGGAAAGCTAGAATTGGATTGAAAGCAAGTGTCCCTGTTTAGAAACTAACAATTTCCAATTTTCACATGATGCATATAAGGGTAAATAAATTGGATTAACTAAATTATTCTTTCTTAGGTGGATACTTTAATACTGATAAACCACATCCCAGGGGTGAAATTCTTATTGGTGGCCAGAATGTGACAATGGGATACTACAAAAATGAAGCAAAAACAAAAGCTGATTTCTTTGAAGACGAAAATGGGCAGAGGTGGCTCTGCACTGGGGACATCGGAGAGTTTGACCCCGATGGTTGTTTAAAGATTATCGGTGAGCCAGCTAATATTTTCTCTGGAATGTGGGTATTTCTGAAATCGTTTTGCAGAAGAGATGCTGTGTATTTAGAGAAGCTGTTTAATATCAAAGTCTCTCTATGTAAGGTTGGTACGGTCTGTTGCATCATCTCTGGAACAAAAGTTTACAATAGGGACTGTGCAGAATTATTGGCGTGACAGATTATAAGGTCTCAAAATCTGCTCAACAGCAGTGGTACTTTTACTTATTATTAGGTAACCCTTAAGAAGGCAGATTCTTAATAAGGAACATTCATTTTTGTGACCTCTTTGCTGTCTAGAGGTTATTGGATAGGGCTCCCTCCTGGCGGAGCCACGTCCTTGCCCTGCCTGTGAGAACTAAGGGAGCCTGGTGCTCAGGGGGCGACAGACACCTCCCCTGCTCCTCCTTGAGCTTCTCTCTCTCAGTTAATGGCATTTCTGTCCCAGGCTTGACAGAGCCCTGGGAGGAGACGCTTCCTTAGCTCCCTGTGTGTACCTCACAGCCCACCAAGCCGCCTTGCGAAGCAGGCCTTGAGGTCCTTCTCTTCTCCGTGCCTCTTACCGTGGTCGTAGGTTAGGCTGCACCCTCTGTCATCCTGTCGCAGGAAAGTCCTCGCGGTCGCCACACCTGCTCCCCTTAAATGCACCTTTGTGCTGCCACCGTGTAATTCTGAACACTGACCCCACTGGGCCACTTGCCTGCTGAAAACCTTGTGAGACATGTATTTTGTATGTATTCGAGGCTCAGTTCGGAGCTCCTCTGTTATGTGGCCCGGCTCACGTTTACCTTTACTTCTGGGGGTACCTTCCTCCTCTGCTGCCGTAATTTGAGCTGGTCCGGCTCTGTGTCTGCGTCTCCGTCTCCGTCTCCGTCCGCCAGTGCTGTCCCCTTGGCTGTCGCTCAGTCTTCCCTCAGGACTCAGCTCAGGCCTCGCTTGTAGGAGTTCTTTCCAAACAGCAGGCTGAGAGTCTTAACACTTAGCAGACCATCATGCACCTCTCCGGGCAGAACGTGATCTTTTGGCTGGCACTGAGTATGTTCTTTACCTTCCTGGACAATGTTCCAGGACTGTACCTGTCCAGAAGAACATAACTAAAGCCCTGATGATGGGGGATGGGGGGGTCCCTCATTCAGAAGCTAATTTAAAAAAAAGAATGTATTTAATAATATCAAGATTAGGGCTTAATTGCATTGTGTACTTTTAATTTTAGCATAAGCATTATAATGATCTTAATTGATAGCAACTTGCTTAGAGAATGGCCAGTGTTTCTGTGTCAAAGGTGTGATTAATGCTATTCTCTAATGTGTCCCTTCCGGCCTTTGTCTTGCACAGATCGTAAAAAGGACCTTGTAAAACTTCAGGCAGGAGAATATGTTTCTCTTGGGAAAGTAGAGGCAGCTTTGAAGAATCTTCCACTAATAGATAACATTTGTGCATATGCAAACAGGTAAGAAAGTAGACCTCATGCAACCCTTACAACATTTGGTGCGCTATCATTAGCATTTCCTTCCCATATGGGTCCTCATGAAACTGCACCTAGAACTCTTCCTTCTTATCTTCTGTGGTTGTGGTGAGATAGCCGAGTCCTTGCGGTGCTTCCCCTCCTCCTCTTCCTGTGTCCGTTTTCTGCTTTTCGTCTCACCTCAGTGCCCTCTGGGGCAGGGAGGGGCAGATGGCAAAGTCCGCCTTCCCCCTGCGTGGGAGCCTGGCTGCCTGCCCCTCTGCGTGGGGAGCCTTCCCAGGACCAGCCCAGAGGAAATGGGAGTCAAGGGAGAAGTTGGGGGTCCCTGCTCTAAAAGGGGGCCTGCTGGGGACCCTGGCCAGGGCTGAGGGCTTCCTCCTCAAGCTGTGTCAAGCCCATGATGATTCAGAGGCAGCTGGGAAGGAGAGTTTAAAGCTAAAGACCCAGCAGTGCCTTCTTGGGGAACGAGTTCGAGTTTCAGATTGGCGCTCTGATACACTTTTCCCAACAGTGCTGCCGGGGCTCTGACTGCGCTTCAGTGTTGATGGCTGGGGGGTTGTGGCCAGTCTAGGGACCTCGCTGCAGCCGGTGACGTGATAATTACTGGGAAAAAATAAGCTCTGCCATCAGAAGAACCAATTTAGAAACAGACTTTGAGTGATAACCCCAGTCAAAGATTTGTTACATTTCTGTGGATAAATGATTCGGCCCTTTAATGAAGTGCTTTTCTTAGTGATGCCACGGTTCTGGGTTTTACAGACTGTGTGATATTACTTTGGTTTGCTGCCAAATTTCTTTAGATACAGTTTCTTATTTATATTAACTTTTATTTTTGTTCAGCCTATTATGAATTACTGATTTTTTTAAAGATGAGCTTTCTAATATTTATAATTTTCTTTTAAAAATGTGTATATGTGGATTGAGCATCGGCCTGTGAACCAAGTGTCGCTGGTTCGATTCCCAGCCAGGGCACATGACTAGGTTGCTCATCAGGTCCCCAGTTGGGGGCATGTGAGAGGCATCCGCACATTGATGTTTCTCTCCCTCTCTTTCTCCTTTCCCCTCTCTCTAAAAACAGATAAATAAAATAAAGTAATAATAAAAAATAACAATAAAAAATATTTTTAAAAAATGCATATATGACACTATTCCTGTGTATATTTGAAATTGACCATGAAACGTCAGGTTAAGGTTTATTTAGCAATGAACTCCACCAAAGAAAGCATCGGAACGTGCTGTGACTCGGACGGTCACGTGGCTGCGGCGTGAGTTCGGTACACCAGCACCCTGTGTGCCTCCTGCGTTTTCTCTACAGCAGTGAGGGTTGGCCAGTAAGACGTCGGTGTGATTATAGCTGCAGTTGAACGGTGTGCCGTTCAGTTCCTTCATGAAGCCGTCCTTTGTCGATTTCAGCTACCATTCCTACGTCATTGGATTTGTTGTGCCAAATCAAAAGGAACTAACAGAGCTAGCTCGGAAGAAAGGACTTAAAGGGACGTGGGAGGAGCTGTGTAACAGCTGTGAGATGGAAAACGAGGTACTCAAAGTGCTGTCCGAAGCTGCTATTTCAGGTGAGATGGGAGGAGGGTCAGTGGGTGTGCTCGTCCCGTTACATTACAGGCCTTCGGTTACAGTGCTTCCCCTCCTGCCGTTAGGAGACGAGCGTACTTATCAGTCCCCCACCCAAGTCCTGCCGTGGGACACACGGTCATTTGCCCCCGTGGCTGGTGACCATGCGTCAGAGTGCTCTCCTCTCTGCAGCTTCTGCTTTCTGGGTGGGCCCTTTCTCCACGTTTCTCAGCTGTTTCCGAGACCCTGTCCGTGCCCTGGCCGTCCCAGCCCTCAGAGGCCCACGCCGCTTTTCTGCTCTGTCTGTACTCTTCCTGTACTGGGAGCTGGTTGTACCACTTCGTCCTGCACCTGCCTTCCGTGTCTGGGGAGGGAGACAAGGAGACTAGGTTAATCCTGTTGGTTTAATAAAAACCTTCTGAGTCACCAGCCTTAAGTGCAATATAGGCGTGAACTTTTATTCTCCTTGGATATGTTGATCAAGTGTATGGAACGTGTAAATTGCATTTAACCCAGTGGAATTATTGTTCTCTTTATTTCAATAGTAATTATATTTTGTTAGTATGTCAGCTTGCAGATAGTTTCCAGCAGTTTTAGGCAACTTAAAACTTTGGGCCGATGCTAAATTGAGTTAATAGATATTCATTAGAACCCAACAAAATTTCTAAGCAAGAAAGAATACTGAAATAATAATTAAGCATAATTTTAGATTTATATACTTTTGCTTTTAATTTTATTTATATACTAACAGCTTTGTTGAGATGTGATTCATATACCAGGCAACTCACTTAATGTGCACTACTTAAAGTGAACAGTTTGTATTATGTTCAGAGAACTGGACAGCTGTCACCACAGTCAATTTTAGAACATGGTCATCGCCCCCAAAAGGAACCTGCGTCCATTGGCTGTGGCTTCCCCTCCATCTTATCCCAAACCCTCAGCCCTTGGTAGCCACTGATCTACTTTGTGTCCATGGATTTACCTCTTGGGGAGGTTTTGTATAAGTAGAATCATACAATATATGGTTTTAGGTGACTTGTTTCTTTCACTTAGAATAATGTTCATCATGTTCATTCATGTTTTCTTGTAGCATGTATTAAAACTTCATTCCCTTTTATTGCCAAATAATGTTTCACTGTATGGCTATGATATGACATTTTGTTTATCCATTCATCTATCGATAGCCATTTGGGATGTTTCCACTTTGGCTGTTACTGAATCATGAATGCTGTGAACATTTGTATACAGGATTTGGTGTGTATGTGTTATTTCTCTTGGATAAATACCTGGGAGTGGAATTGCTGAGCCTGTGTTAACTTTATATTGGCTCTTTTGAGGAACCACCAGACCATTTTCTAGAATATTTTTTTCCAAACTATTTTATAAAATGTAGCACCATTTTACATTCCCACTAGCGTGGTGCAAGGCTTCCAGTTTTCTTGCCTTTTCCCCAATTTCTGTCCTTGCCCATCCTTTTGCTTCTAGCCACCCTAGTGGGTACGACGAGGTACCTCGTTGTGATTTTGATTTGTAATATTCTGGTGGCTGATGGTATTGGGCATCTTTTCATACACTTACAGGCCGTTGTATAGCTTCTCTGGAGAAATGGCTATTCAGGTCCTTTGCCCATTTTTTTAAATGAAGTTGTCTTTCTATTATTGAGTTTTATGAGTCCTATATATATTCTAGATACAATTCCATTATGAGATATGTGATTTGTAAATATTTTCTCCTATTCTAGTTTTTACTTTTTGATGGTGTCCTTTAAAGCACAACAGTTTTAAGTTTGATAAGATAGTTTATTTTAATATTTTCCTTTTGTTGCTTGTGCTTTTGGTATCACACCGGAGAAACCATCACCTCATCCAGGTCACAAAGATAGACCCCTGGGTTTCCTAGTTTTCACTCTTAGGTTTAGGTCCTTAACCCATGTGGAGTTGGTTTCTATATGTGACGTGAAGAAGGCATTCAGCTTCATTCGTAACCCAAATCTACGCTCATCGGGTGCACAGCACAGACACAGAACCAGTAGGTTTCGTAGATGAAGAGCTTACTGCGTGGAGTTGGTGTGCGTGATGACTGGGCTCACTGGGCAGGGCAGGAGCGCTGGAGGCGGGCCTCCCAGGCACAAGCTGATGCTCTTGTTCCTAGTGGCGCTGCTTCTTTGGGGGAGGCCTCAGCTCCGCTCTTAGGGGCTGTAACTGACTGAATCACACCCACCAAGGTGATCTAGGGTAATTTTCCTCACGTAAAGGGAGCTGACTGTAGACTTAATTACATCTACAAAATACCTTCAAAGCTACACCTAGATTAGTGTTTAATTGACTAACTGGGAACTCTAGCCAAGCCCAGTTTACACAGGAAACTGACCATCACAGTTCACCCCTATCATCCTGGCTTCCTTGTACAGCTTCCGAAACCACAGTTGATTTGCAAGTGAAGCCAATAATCAAGTCCGACATCTGCCTAACGTGGCATGACTGTCCTGCCCGTGACTGAAATGCCTCTTACGCAGAAGAGGATGCGAGCCCCTAGAGTGGTTTTTACTGTCCCCTTTGATGTCCTGTGAGTGAAATACTATAAATAAAGTTAACTTACTAATACATATGATAAAAGGGGGAAGAGAACAAAAATCTTTGCTTAACATATATATGAGCATATCCATAACAAAATAGGAAGAAACACTCATAGTTATTGCAGCTCTCATTTCTGTGTTTATTTTCCCAACACACTGAGTGAGTGCTGAGCAGTTTGAAATTTAAAACCTACCTGGTCTCCCCACACTGGGTTTTCAGTCTCTCCCACATCTCAGGGATGGCAGACCTCTCGCCCCGTGAGTCCTATGGTCCCAGCCTGGCCCCTCGGCTCCTAGCGGTTTCCTGGCATTCTCTCAATCCCTGCAGAATAAAACTTTGCTTTATCTCTGCTTATTTTTACAAGTTAAGAGTTAATATATATTAATGTATTAATAAATCTCTTGTTTCTAAGACACTTGAACCTTTCATTTAGTATTTTATAAGTACGTTGTTGTGGCTCAGTCTTTACCTATTTTCCCTTGTTATGTTGTATACCACTTGAGAGCAGAAACTATCCATTTTTTTATTTTTCAAAGACCGTTTAGTAAAGTACTTTACACAGTATGTTTCCTCAAATATTTGTTGACTGAATGCTTTAAAAATAAGTCAGTCTTACTAAGGAAGTGTGTTTGGCCTCCCTTCCTCTGCTATTGAGATTCTGCTGAGTGTCTGTGTCAGGAACACGATTGTGAGCAAACGTTCTGTCCCTTATTCTGGTTCGGTGACAAGATTCTCTTTCGACTTGACTGCTTTTTAGTTTCTGACGTGATTATGCTCTTTATAATGAATTTAGGGAAAACAGGTAGGTGTAAAGTAACAAGTGACCGTTGCTTTCTTGTTAAGCCTGGATCCCAGCCCTAGAACTGTATACAGTTCATAGTTTACTGTGTGTCCCTCTTGTCCTGCACATCTACATGCATTCGAGTTTATCCGATATGTAAAAACAAGACCAAAAAAAGGCCTTTTTAAAAATCTAGGAATATGTTGTAAAAACTTTATACATCCATGCCATATAGATCTTACTCATTCTTGATGACTGAATGCATTATTTTTTAAGCCTGTATCATAATTTATCCAACTCATTCTATTGATGGACATGAATTCTAGGTTTTTTGCTATTCTTATTCATACCATTTTTTTTTATAACTGATAACTATCATTTATTTCTGAGGGACAGATTGCTTGGAAGTGAGATTCATGGGTGGTTGGTTGTGCATTTTGATGGGTACGCAAAGATTCTTTGCTAAGAATTTTACTTGTACATTTTTCATGACTTTGCATTTATATTTTTCCCTACACCATCTCAGCAAGTCTGGAAAAGTTTGAAATTCCAGTGAAAATTCGTTTGAGTCCTGAACCGTGGACCCCGGAAACTGGTCTGGTGACAGATGCCTTCAAGCTGAAACGCAAAGAGCTTAAAACACATTACCAGGCGGACATTGAGCGGATGTATGGAAGGAAGTAATTCTTCTCTTTCAGCATCAGTTTGCTGCAGGGAGCCCAGATCAAATAGGAAAATACTTGAAATGCATGTCTCAGACTGTGAGGCCAAGTCCATTCCTCATACTAAACCTAAACTGTTATTTCTCACGACGTCACCACTTCTCACTGACCGGATGAGTAAAAGACTGAGACAGCAAACCTGTGTCTGCCTCTTCTTTCTCCCCGTCCTGCAGTTCCCCTCACCACCCGGGACTGCGCTCGTCAGCATGAGGACTTCTCCGAATCATACTGGGGAACAGTGATTTTAAAACCTCACGTTTTTAAACATGATTTGTATGTTCTGTACAATGTTCAGTTTGTAACTTTTTAAAGTTTGGATGTATAGAGGGATAAATAGGAAATATAAGAATTGGTTATTCGGGGGGCTTTTTTACTTACAGTATTTAAAAAATTAAGGTTATGTATGATGTGAATTATGTAAATTTCAAATGCTTATGGATCAAATCATTGTTGAACAAAAACTTCGTTGCTGTGTAATTATTGTCTTGTATGCATTTGAGAGAATTAAATATACCCATACTTAACGTTTGAAGAAATTGAGACTTGGTGAATGTATGCCTGACAGTGTCTTCTTTTATGCATTTATTTTTTCTAAGATAAAAATGAAGTTTGGTTGGCGCTGCATGGAGCAACGGAGCAGTAGAGGGTTATGATTTAACAGGAAGGAAGGAGACAGCAAGTGCCGTGCCCGTGGACAGTCAGCCCCCGGTAGCTCACCGTCAGGGGTCAGTCTCTGGTGTGCGGGTGGCACCGGAAAGCGTGCTTCCAATTCCAGAAGTTAGGGCGGAACTTAAAACACAAAGGTAGAAGGGGATTCTCTGTGTCATTGATCGCATGTACATTGGGTTGTCTGTATTTATGACACATTAATTATGGAAGTGCGTTCTGTCCCACTCGCCTACTTTCCATCTACACGTTTAATCTATTTCACTTCCAAATTTAGGATTTTTTATTATTATTATTTTTTTCATGATTTGCACTGGTGTTTGTGTGTATGTGTGGGTCTATTTAGCTTATTGAGAAAGCACCTTACCTTTTCTATCATAAGCTTTCTACACTACAAAATTAACTTAGAATGCTTCCGATAGTAGCATTCTTACTGACGTACAGGAGAACTTGAAATGTGAGATGAGTTTTAATTTGTAGATTTTCATGCTCATGTGCAACTTATTTGTGATTCTAAAAGCATTGGTTGTACGATATACATAGTTTTCATGTGTGTTGCTTGTCTATTTGAACATTATTAAAAGTGATATTGTACCAGTTGTGTTCAAATCAAGACTAAGAAAACATAGGTACCATGTTTTTATGTCATACTGGTTATTTTCTTGATTCTCACTTTAGGCATCAAAAGGCAAAAACAACATGAACATGGATGTGTGCAGGGGAGTGGGAGTGTTGGGGGCCCGGGGCCTGTCGTTCTCGGTCATGTCTCCAACATCGTATTTGCAGATACTGCAATGTGGTGTTTTGTTTGGTTTTGAACTTGTATTCTTTGATATTTGTATGATGTTTTGAATGCTTTTCTCTTCATAGTTTATCAGAAAGTTTGGAAAAATGCCAAGAATTAAAAATCTGAAAGAAATTAAATGGAACCTGTGTATCAGGATGTTGTGATCCCCAAATTAAAACAGGGTGGGTGGAATTTGTTTCTGATGCTTTATCTTCTGAATAATTGTTGGCTTTCAAATTACTTTTAAAAAGTTGTACTTAGAAAAGGAAGGTTCAGTTCTTCAAAGGAGAGATGTTGATAATTGGGACTTGAAATAATGTCAGATGAATATGTAGCTTATTGATTCAGAATAAAAATTGTTTCTTTTCAGAAACATCTAATAAGACTGGTTTAATCTGTATCTTAATTCCATTTTAATCATTTTTAAAATAATTCCTTTCAGTCCTAAAATATCAGATGTCAGGTGTCAGGTGTCACAGCACAGTATGAAATTAACTTAGTAGATAGAATCCCTTTTCAAACTGATTACTTTTTTTTTTTTAATTATTTTATTTTTAGAGGGAGGGGAAAGGAGAAAGAGAGGGAGAGAAACATCACTGTGTGGTTGCCTCTCACTCGTGCCCCTAACTGGGGACCTGACGTGCAACCTAGTCATGTGCCCTGACTGGGAATCGAACCAGCGACACTTGGCTCTCAGGCCGACGCTCAATCCACTGAGCCACAGCAGCCAGGGCTTCAAACCGATTACTTTCTAACCCAAACCGTCTATAGTGCCTTGGAAAACTGTATTTTAATATTACCCTTTCAGAAAGAAAAAGCTGCTGGGAAAAGAATCAAAACTCAACAACTATAACTCTATTATAAGAAATACTGCTTTAACCAGAAGGTACTTGTGGGAAAACAGGCATGACAAAGTAAATCGCTGTGTCTAATACACTTCTGAATATAGATTGTAGATCCTAAAAGAATGGTTCCGAAGAACTGTTTTCTGGAAACGAGCTGAAGAATGCTTGAACCTTTCCTATGACAAGTTCAGCAGTTTGTAGCACACAGGTTGGTGGCTACTTCTCGCGCCTGCACCTTCACTTCCCCGCTTCTATTTTTTAGCTCAAACTTCATTAGAAAGTTTTTGCCAATAACAAAACAAAACTTTCCAAGTACGACCTTGTTTTTAAGTAATAGGTTTGGTACCCACCATCCTCTAAAGGTTACAATGCTCTCAGCAGTGTTTAAGAATAGATGAACTTGGCATCACCTTGCTTAAAATTGACAGGATTTTGAAAATTTTAAACATTTAGTCCCTGTGATACAACTTTAAAGCTTAAACAAGACACGGATATGTAGGTTCTTTTGTAAGGAAGTTATGTACGCCTGTAATGTTTTGAAGGGGAATCCACTTTGAACCTGTCATATTGCACCACTCTGAAGTGTAACACACCGTACTTAGCAGTGGTTATTTACCGCGAGTTCATTTTCAATGTTTTCTTGGTGGTTGCTGTTTTCTGCTTGAAGAAGTGTAGAAGCTACATGGTGTTTATTTGTAATTTGACATGAAGTTTGAAGAATAAAGATGTGTAAAAACAACTCTGATATCAAAACTCAATATTTTGTCATAAAAACAAAAGCTCCCTCAAAAAAAAAAAAATTCAAACTTCAATTGATGTTTCTGAAATTCTTGTTGAAAAGGCAGTTTCGGGGAATTTTCGTTCTCGGCCTAGCAATCCATTTGAAGGGAAATTTTGTGTTCTAGAAGTTCTGTTCTTAATCTTCATTTATCAGCATTCCTAATGTAGCATATTTTAATCCTTTGATCCTTTGTGGGAGAAAGAGTTCTATATGATGTCTCAGAAACCAACTGTAACAAAAGTTTTACTTACGATCTAGCAGCCTCAGTGTGGGTTTTTTTTTTTTTTAAATCTTCACCCAAGATCATGCTTTTTGATTTTAGAAAGAGGAGAAGAGAGGGAGAGAGAGGGGGAGAGAAACATCCATCGGTTGGCTCTTGTACACCCCGGACTGGGAGCCTAACTTGCAACCTAGGCGTGTGCCCTGACCCAGAATCAAGCCTGCAACCTTCCAGTTATGGGACGACCCTCCCACCGGGCTATGCCAGCCAGGGCAGTGTGGTTTTTCCTGTGGTTTAATTCTGTCTCATTTCTCTGACTTCCCTCAGTTCTTCTTCTAAACTTCGTTGGTAGCTGAGTTATTTCGACTACACCAAATACATCCATAACTTCAGGATGAGGCAGGTCTCTGTTGTCACGGACCCCCAGCTTCCATTGGGAAAAATATGTAGCTGTCAGAACGCAGCTGTGAAAGACAGTATCTTTGGATACCGCCGAGTTCCATATTCTTCATCTTCAATGGGAATCAGAAACCGGCCCAGCTTTCCAAATTGTATTCATAAACACCCGTGGTGCCAAGGCCCTTCCTCCCCATCACAGTTAGCCCTCCGGGCCCTATCAGGACCTTGTCACACATCCTCCCTGCCGCCTCCCTCTCCAAATACTCTGGAATCAGCAGGAGGCTGCTGCGAAGGCCTGAATGAGGTTACAGTAGCTCTAACGGGAGGCCTGGGCGGGCAGGGGCTCAGGCTGGCTTCACAGGGGCCTGGGTTGGCGGGTGTTCTGTGTGAAATGCCCCGTTCTGACACCCAGCAAGGTGCTGCCCCAGGTGCCTGTGTCTGGTGCTGAGATGGGCCTTGTGACCCCTCGGCTGCCCAGCTGGGCTGTGGGGCCCCTGTCCCCGCCAGCCGGCCCAGGGCTCTGCGGGGCACTTTGCCCGCCCTGCGCCGCAGGGGACCCTTCTGCTCAGCCGGGCTGCTGACACCACGTCCCCAGCCTCTGGGTGTGAATGGCTTCCGCCTCAGGAGGAATGCAGCCAGGCTTTGAGAATAAAAGCAGTTGCCACGCATCTAAGGAAACATCATAGCTGTGGTCAAAAGTAGCTGCCAGAATTCTGTCTGAAACCTTTTCAAGGGATCAACAGCTCAGCTTATTTTGGAAAGTAAGATGTATCAGGTTGAGAAAAGAAGTTTTTTTGCCCATTAATTCCACTTCTGGGAGTCTAGGAAATGCCCAACAGATGTGGGTTGAGATTTCTTGCACAAAGACCATTGTGAAGTTTTTAGTAACCATCTATTGGAAATGACCTAAACAGCTAAACACCTTGCTTGATTGATAATGTGGGCAACATATGTTTGTACAACTGTTTCTGTCATGAGAATGACAATATTATGAATTATTTGGGGGGAAGAGTGGGAATCATACTTGAATAGGCACTTAAAGTCATACAATGTGCGCGCACATGTGTGTTGCATGTATTTTGCAGAGAAATCTTGGAAGGAAAAGCGCTGACATGCTGGTGGTTATGGAATTGGGGCCGACTTCCTTTTCATACTTTATAAATTATTTTAATAATGGCATTGCTGCTATCATAAAATTCCAAACTTAGGAGAATAAGTAGTTTAAAGCTTTTTAAAATTTTCCTACCTGCCAAAATTAATGACTTTTTAAGAAAAAATTATCTTCAAAGTGTCCCGTGTTTTGGTAAAGAAATAACCAGAAACCCTTTCATTTTCTAATCACATTGTATTTATATTAGCTTCCTAGGGCTGCCTAACAATGTCACAAATAGGGTGACTTAAAGCAACAGAAATCTATTCTCTCACGGTCCTGGGGGCCAGGATTCCAAAACCCAGCTGTCAGCAGGGCCTGCTCCTTCGAAACCTGCAGGGGAATGTCCTTTGCCTTTTCAGTTCTGTGGTTTGCTGTGTTTGGCTTTCCTTGCTGTGTAGACGTATCATTCCAATCCTCTATCTTCACATGGCATCTCCCCATGTCTTCACATCATCTTCCCTCTGTGTGTCTGGGTCCAAGTTTCCCCTTTTTATAAGGATGCGGTCATGTGCAGTTAGGGTCCACCCAAACAACCTCACCTGAACCTGATCATCTACCCTGTCTCCAAATCAGATCACGTGCTGATGTGCTAGAAGTTGGGACTTAAGCATATATATATATATATATATATATATATATTTTTTTTTTTTTTTTTTTTTTAGGAGGGGATACAATTCAACCCCAAACTGTATTTGTATATTTTGGGGGCATTTTCCTATGTTAGTATGTGTAAGTTGATCTAATTAATTAATGAAGTGACCTTAATGGCTACATAGTATTCCATAGCATGGGTCTATTACAGTGTATTTAATCATAACTTGCTGGGCATTTAGGTTATTCCAGTTTTTCCTGCTAGAATCTCTGTGACAACAAACAGCCCTTGCTAACATTTTTGTGCATAAGTGGAAACCTGAGTATCTGTAGGACACTTCCCTAATAGTGGCCTGGCTAGATCACACCTCAAAAATATTTCAAGTAATTCCAAATGGTATTTTGTTTTGAAATGTGTACGACTCATATAACTTGACTCCTTGGGTAAATTTAAGTTCTTGAGGAGGTCGGTGCTTTAGTGATTCATTGTATCCCCCAAGTTTAATATAAAAATGTCTTTCTCCTAAAGGATTCTGGGTGTTTGCTACAGTGTCGTTTTCATCCGTCATCAGTCATTTCATTCTTGACTCCAAACTCAAATGCAGGGAACAAGGGGAAAGACGGAGTGTGACGTAATGCAGGCAGGCCCCATCCTGGGAGCTTCTGAGGATCCTGCATCAGGTTAATTTTTCTTTTTTGTTATGTATTTCCCCAGCTACCTCCATCCCCATTTCCTCCTTTCCTTGTCTCTCTGATTATAAATAATAATTTCATATGCCTTTAAGTCATTTGCAGAATTTTGTTCTACCCTTTCCCAGGAATACATAAATATGAATAAAATGAGAATGAATACAGTACCATGAATCAAACAGAGGCTTCTGCAAGCATCTGACGCAGAACCTGGAGACAGCCGTGCCTTTGTGTGTCTTTGTGCTCTCCCGCCTCTGCAGCACTTACAGGAAACGGCAGGGACAGTGGGCATAATTGATGCTGTCTGCCACCACCTGCCACCCATCCCCTTTGGGTGACTCACCAGCCCAGTGACGCAGCCTGCCGTGCATGCTGGCATTCACTGCTCCATGGTCCCAAAGTGTCACAGACACAGTCTTTCTCCCACAGCCTCGTGACAGTCTGGCGTAGCAGGAAAAGCAGGAAACACGTCTCATGGGTAAAGAGGAGGAGGAGCACAGACCATCGCAGGACACCCACGGTCCCTCGTCCCCTGCCTGCGCTTAACGTTGAAACTGATTTTGGCTCATGAAGAAAAAGGACGGTGTTTGCCTTGCAGTATTAATAACAAGAACTGCTTTTTGAATTTTATGACTGGTCTCCCTGTTTTTCTCTTAAGTCCTTCCTGCTTCTTTGTTTGCTTCGAAGATACTGAAAAATGACCTCAGTTTGATTGGGAAAACCTCCTGAGCAGCCATGCTCTGTAAGACACAATTCTCATGCTTGTGACTTAGGGAATAATAATCATAATAGTTAACACGGAATTTTCCAAGTATTTGATGCATGTTACCCCCGTTAACGCCCATGTGAGTGCCATGGAAACGGGTGTCCGTGTTCACCCTGCTTTTCAGACGAGGAAACCGAGGCTGCAGAGGTTAAATGAGTGCGGGACAGAGCTGGGTGGGGCCCAGGCAGTGGAAACACACTGCAGACTAATTTGGTGGACGAGGGTCTCTTAGACTCCGGGCCTTTCGGAGCCGTCCTGCTGGTCCTGACTTGGGGGCTGCCTGTAAGGTCTCCAACCCCGTCCCCTCTGCTGCGCTGCCTGGCTGACCCGTGATGCTCACCGCACTCCACTGCCCGCTGCATCCTTGCTTCTCTGGGCCTGCCCGGCGTCCAGCCCGGCCCTGACCACCTGCCCCGAGGAGTCACTGAAACAAACACGGCTCAGCTGAGGGCTTACGTGTGCCCAGCACGGTGCCAGGGGCGTTCACTGTAACCAGGGATGAAAGAACCCATTGAGTGCATACAAACAGGATGATTGCTATGTTCTTAGGACAGTTTTGCTACTTTGGCTTAGGGTAGGCAACCTAGTTAGTTATCCGGCGCCTGGCCCATGAGTCATGGTGGCAATTTCTGTTTTGGTTTGCATATGACAAAGACGCCACATTTTCCATCCAACGGTTTCCCTTTTCTTTTTGTAAACAGCTTTGTTGGGGTATAATTTATACACCCTCGAATTCCCCCCATGTTAAGTGTGTAATTCACTGGTATTTAATGAATTTATAGAGCTGGCCAACCATCACCACGGCCCAGTTTTAGAGCATTTTCCTGGCCTCCAAAAGTTGCCTCCAGCCCATTCGCAGCCACTCTGGGGGCTTCCTTGGCTCCTTCCCCGCTGCCCTGGACTGTTTCATACTTTCTCAGGGAGGGGGGTGGTGTGGCATGTGCACTGTGGGCTCCTGGGTCTTCCTCTCCCCTCGTTAGCTCCAGCCGTGGAGTCTGGCCCCAGCGCTCCCAGCGTGGTAGCTGGTTCTCTGCACCCGGCGGCTTTCCACACTGGATCCTTCAGGGGAACCCCACACCGGTAGTCTCTCTCCCGGTGACTTCACCCCGAGCCACCTATTTGGGGCTCCTATGGGGACACGGACACGCTCTGTAGCCCCAGCAGGGTTCCCCTCAGCCTTTGTGTGGGGCCTTTTCACCTCCACAGGGAGGCTGTGGGGAGGAACGACAGCTGGCAAGTCCGTCCTTTCCATCGGCAGCTTCTCGGGGCCCAGGGTTAGCCCAGACCTCCCCACCGAGCCCCCCATCTGCTTGGGGAGGTGGTGGTGGTTGTGGGTGGGGCTGCTTCCCACATTCTCCTGGCTCACGAGGCTGTGTTATTATCTTCCCAGGGTCCCCTTCAGGTTTCGGTGACCCTGGAGCAGCTGGCCAGTCCTGCTGTAGAGCAGAGATGCCGATGAGACGTGAGCATGCCCCGGACCTCAACTCTAGGGGCAGACAGCCCAGCAACAGCCTGCCCTGCTCCTACGCTCCTAGACCCTTCCTCCCCATCCCACTTTGTGTCTCTGCTTGTTTGCAAAAGATGAACTGTAGTGTGGACTGAGGTCCTCCCACCAGGAACTGGGCTTCTTGAACTGAGCTGTGTAGAACGCAAGAGTCCTTGCCGTCACTGAGCGCTTTGTTCACGGGGACCCTTCCCCTTTTGTTTGGGCACTTCGCACACCAGTGCCACATGTCCATGTACAACCCTAAGGCTGAGGAAATTGAGGCTCAGAGACAAGACATAGTCACACAGCACAGACGTACATAAACTGGTCTGACCCCAGACTGGGCAGTAACAAGGTGCCAGGAAGAAACCTGGTATCCAACACCAGGAGAATAGTCAGATTTGAATGATGGTCCAGTGTTGGGATGGACTATCCTGCAGCCACACAGAGACATTTTTATCTATCTATCATCTGTCTGTCTGTGTATCTATCATTTAATCTACTTATTTCCTTCCTTCCTTCCTCCCTCCCTCCCTTCCTTCCTTTCCTTCCTGTAAACTAAACCCATAGTAACCCCACCCATGAAAGCAAGCTTGGTCCTCCTTCAGCATGCCCAGTCTTAGTGAATGCAGCCATTTACCCATCTACCCAGGACCCGAGTACCATCCTGGACTCCCTGCACCGACCCTGCCCCTATTCCCAGCAGCCAACCGAGCACCAACTCCCGTGTGTCATGCCTTCTAAGCCTCTCTTATATGGTCCACTTTTCTCCGTCTCCACCGTGACCAATGTAGTCCACTCTGTCATCAACAGCCTCCTGGACTCTGAAGGTACCCTCTTCTCTGTGTTCATGTTTCACGCCCCTTTAATTTTTCCCACACTGCCCCCAGACTGATTTTTCCAAAACACAACTCTAATCATGCCTTAAAAAGTCTTACTGACATATAATTCACATACTCTACAATTTACCCATTTAAACTGTAAAGTTCATGCTTTTAAATATATTTACAGAGTTGTGCAAACATCCTCACAATCTAATTTTAGGAATATTTCCATCACCTCCCAAAGAAACCCCACACCCATTAGCAGTCACCACTCAGTACCCCATTTTCCTAGCCCTAGGCTGCTACTAATCTACTTTCTGTCCTTATGAATTTGCCTACTCTGGACATTTTCTATAAATATAATCATATAGTATGTGGTCTTTGGGGACTAGCTTCTTTTACTTAGCAGAATGTTTTCAAGAGCCATCCATTTCGTGGCCTATGTAAGTACTTAATTTCCTTTTGGGGGGGACTGAATAATATTCCATTGCATGGGTCTGCCATTTTGTGAGTCCGTTCACCACTCAGCGAACATTAGGGCTGTTTCCACTCTGGCTATCACGAGTGATGCTGCCGTTGCTATTTGTGTATGCACTTTTGCACCGACATATGTTTTCATTTCGCTTGGATACGTATCCAGGAATGGGACTGGCTCAGACAGTTAATCAGACCTCTTTCCCAAGCTTTTCAGTGATGTTCTGTGGCTCTTCGATCCATGTGGTCCCTCTTTCCTTGGTGCGCCAGTCCTTACCTGCCTTGTTAGTCTCTCCGTGTGCTCCAGGCTTGCTGATGGTGAGCTTTTTTTTTGGTCCTGTGTCTTCACTCAGCTGTAGGTCTGGGAACCCCTTCGACCCTCCACCCATTTCTCCTTCACTTAGTCGCCTCTACGGAGCCTTCAGATCCCAGGTCAGTCGGTGTTTCCTCAAGGGAAGCTGTTTCTGAGCTCCCGAGGACCCGCGCTTCCCTTTCTGCACTGTAATTGCTCCGTGTGTGTATTCCTCCTTGGTCGCACTTGTCACTGTCACAATGTTACGTTTTGTTTAGAATTTTTATTGTCTTTCTCTCCTACTGGTTTCATAGTTGCGGCCATGTCAAGTTTTTGGCCCATCTTTGTATCTCCAGTGTCCACCTGGCTCGTATTTTTTGAGTAAATGGTTGGTTGCATGACTGAAAATGCCATCACCTGGCCACTTCAGGATGCATGCTGAAGCATCCTCTAGTTCAGTGACTTTCAACAGGTGTGCTGGGAGAATTTTCAAACCATGCAATACCTGATTATTTAGTCAGGGGCATGGGCCTCTTTTTTCTTAGACTGCCCCCCAGAATGACAGCATCTAACACAACAATAGCCATCTAGTAGTGTGAATGAATTAAAATTATACCTATATATATATATTTTTTTGGTGTGCTGCAGAATTTTAGTAATTAGTTTATGTGTGCCATGTGATGAAAAAGGTTGAAAATTGCTGCTGTATTTGACTAAGGGTTTTCTGACCCATATGTTATGAAAATAGCTTAAATCGGCTCAATGATTGTTAGCACCGTTCCAGCTAAATATGATAAATATGACATAAATATTAGCAATGAAAAGATAGAATCTTCTCAAAGACCACACCAGAAGCCACATGGAATCTCCCTGCTGGGAGGTGACTTCTCAACAGCCGATGAACTCAAGGGCGTTGTTTCCCATGGAGCAAGGAACCCCCCAACCTACCACTCAGCGAACTTCCTCTAGGGTAGAAAGATGTGCATTTCTCAGGGTCAGAGCACATGGTGTGGTTTTGAGACACACACACATCCTCGCTAACTTCCTGTCTGATGCCCACATCGGCCTCAGAGGGGTCTAACCTTGTTAGAGCAGAATGTGAGCGGAGCCTCCCTGCCCCCAGCCCCTTCCCTATGGGCCATTTGATTGCTTTCAGGAGAGCTGTGGTGGGGAAGATGCCTGGCACCAGGTGAGTTGGGGAAGGGCTGTGGAGCAGGGCAGCTGTTTCCAGTACACGCCTTCATCTCGCTCCCTCCGTCATTCCCACGAGCCTGAGTTTTGGCCTTCATCGGGGTTTGGCCCAGCAGATAAGCTTGCTTCTGGAATGCATTCCCTTCCGTGCAGACTGCAGGCTTTGATTTCCTCTGAACTTCCTTTTGACATGCCTTCACCTGTCCTCCATCTTCCAGACAATTGTTGAATTGTCATCAATGGCCCCCTTTTATTTTGTTTGTTTGTTATTGTGGGTTTATCTCCTTTAAACTTTTCTTGCTGCCATGCTAATGGAATTCAGGAGGAGGAGAAGTTAAACACACATACGTACCCCTTCCATGAAGACTGGAATTCCTGCTTCTTATACAGCTTATTCAATCAAGTATTCAAATCAGCATAATTTTCTGTTTATGGAATTAGATTTTAAGAAAACACACAACTAAATCATAATCTAGAATGGGGAAAGAATCATGTTTTAGTCGTTATTTCTGTGAGTCTAGCTCATTATCTTTTACGTGGTAGGTGTTCAGTTAATATCTATCAGTGGCACTGGCTTTAACATTTAAGCTTTGCTGCTTTTATTCCTGTTTCAGGTTTTTATCTATTTTTCACAAGTACAATTCCTCATAGCATGGACTCAACATCTGGAGAGCCATTTAGGTCTTTGTTTTATGGCCTTTTATATTTTCAGTCTTGACCATGCACTGCTGCAGGATTTGAAAGAGATGAGAAAATATGGTAAGTGCCCTATGTGGACAGGTTTATGTTCTATAACTTGTCTTCAAAGTTATAGTTCCCTTGGCTTACTTTTCTTCCAGGTAAAAGCATAACTCAGGTATTTTAGAATCCTTGGCTCTTTTGGTTCACTGAGAAGAGTAGGTGATTTCCTCTTGTAAGTTCCAGAGGTCCCCAAATCAGGGGGACCCCTCTCTCCTCCCCGTGCAGTGAGCATGTGAACATGCGCACCTGCGTCTGCAGCCTACCCTAGTATTCCTGGGACATTTTCACCTCAAAAGAAAACTCAGTTAGTGGTTTCACATCATCCAAATAAAAACCATCAAGTGGGCCAGCATGACACGGTTCTTAAATCCCATAGGTCACATTTTTGGCAGATTAGCTGTGTCCTATAACTGTCATTCCCATGATGTCCAGCTTACTCATCATCCGATGCATGACATTTTCCTGGTCTTGGAATATTCCATCTCAATGAAATTTGGAGGGAAAAAGTCATTCTCCTACATTGTAAATGGAAAAAAAAAAAAAAAAAAACCCAGAAAACTACACTGTGGAGCCTTTTCTCATTAAACTATACAAGAAGGGGAATTGCCTGCCCCGCTGGGTTCTCCCTCGGGAGAGAGCTAGTCCAGGATGGAATATGCTCAGGAGGGAACTGGAAGACCCCTTTCTACATTGTATTTTTTACTTGGAAAAATTCATTGTCATGTTTTTCCTTTTTGTGCTTTAGTAACTAAAACTACCCCAATTAAGTCAAAACATCTATTAGCACACTCTTTGGATGTAGTAAAATTGAACAAAACCACAATTCCATACACTTGAAATTAGACAATATAGTAGAAAGACATATGTCTGAATAACTCAGCACCATTTTCTATTATCTATCTATCTATCTATCTATCTATCTATTAGTGCAGTAAAATATATTAAGGTCTATCCAGAAAGTATCGAGCCATATGATATGAAAAATAGAGAGATTTATTGAAGAAGATACAACATACAAGAAACATTGTACATAGCACAATGACACCTCAGTCCCCATCAAAGTAAGCCTCTTGGGACCTCACACAGTTCTCCCAAATGTCACTAGCTGCCCCATCCTATTTTCCTGAATATCATCAATTCTCTGAAATCTCTTTCCTTTCAAAGGTGATTTAAGTTTTGGGAAAAGCCAAAAGTCACGGGGCACCAAATCTGGGTTGTAGGGGGGCTGAGTCACCTGGGTGATTTGATGTTTCACCAAAAAACTCTGCATGAGCAGGCATGTTGTCATGATGAAGCTGCCAATCACCCGGTACCCATAGCCGTGGCCTTTTGGATCATTCAAATGATTTCCGTGGAGGAATGTTCAAGCTGAACGCAAAATTTCATGCAGATCCATTGCTCTACTTGCTCATTCTGAATGCGATGGCCACACAGTACACATGCTCACTCAACAGCATCTTTCACCCCCAAGACTAGTACAGTGAAGTCGTCATTGTTCACAGATGCACATTCCAATCCACTCTCCTTGGCTGCCAGGTTACATTGATGTCACGCAAACCATTCTTGTTATATTAGAAGTTGGACTTTTTCCTGCAGACCTCATATATACAGTTAATATACAAGTTATCACTTTAACCATTTTTAAGTGTACATCTCAGTAGGATTAAGCATTCACAATTCTGTGCAACCATCACCACTATCCAGTTATAAAACATTTTCATCCTCCCAAACTGAATATAACCTCTATTCTATTTTTTTGTGTGTCTGTAAGTTGAACTTGCTTATTCTCTGTACCTCATGTAAGTGGAATCAAACGGTATTTGTCCTTTCGTATTGGCCTTATTTCACCAACCATAGTGCTTTCAAGGTTCATACATTTTGTAGCATGTGTCTGAATTTCATTTCTTTTGGAGGCTGAAACTGTTGTATGTATGTACCACATGTTGATCCATTCATCTGTTGATGGGTATTTGGGTTGTTCTGTCTTTTGGTTATGGTGAGTAACACTGCTTTGAACACCGGTGTACAAATATCTTTTTGAGTTCCTGTCCTTACTTCCTTTGGATATATACTCAGAAGTGGAGTTGCTGGATCCTATGGTAATTCTATGCTTAACTTTTTGAGGAACCACCAAACTTTTTTTCATCTGCCTGATTTCACAGATAAGAAAATGAGGGTCCAGAAAGGTGAAGCTACTAGTTCAAGGTCACATAGCTGGCCTCTAAAGATAGTTATTAACTTTAAGTAAATAAATCTATAATATACCTACTTAGTGCTTTCCATAAATAGACTCTCAAGAAATGTTTATTTTCTTCCCTCCTGCTTCTGATGATAATTCAGATATACTGGCCTAAAGTTTACATTTACTCAAGACTCTACACTCTTTCCTTACAGATATCACAAAAACAAACAATTCTAATATTGGCTAAAGTGATTGAAGAAACTTCTCATACCTCAAAAGTGCAAACTTCTTTCAAACAATTCCCGTGCTGATTATAAGTCCTGGATCTTCGTCTACAGTCTTTTTTTTTTTTTTTTTTTTTTTTGCCGGGCATACTTTGGTGTCTGTGGTTAATATTGTTTGGGGTTCCTGAGAGTAATAGAATTGCTTTATAAATTATTTTAATGTAGAATTTTCACAGAAGATTGATCTGCCCCTATTTCACCTTTAGACCCTCCTTCTAGGGACAAGTCGCCTTTCTTTTCTGCCCTCACTCCTTACCGCCCGCCTGTATGTAGGTCGGCTAGGGGTCATTTAGATTGGTAGGACCGGAAGTCAAGCTGTTACCTCTCCCAGGAGTGTGGACATCTAAAATCTAGTCCTGATAATGGAATAAAAGGCATAGTACGGAATTCCCACCAGGCTGGTGGGTGTTACGTTTTGGGAACAGCTCCCATGATGCACCGAAATCACGCCTCCTAGGACAGCCACTTCCCATGATAGGAAGCAGTTGCTCAGGGAGGCCCAGCTCCAGAGAAGTCAAAGCCCCGAGCAGCCTCAGTTCTCTCCCTACTGTAGGGCCAGGAGGGAATTAACTTTTTTCCTGAAAAAGAGTGAGAGTCACCCCCCTAAAACACGCGTAGTCAAGGAAAGTTCGGGAAGTCAAAGGACTGGGGAGGAAAGGAGGACTGGCCTGGCATTTGGGGTGGAGAGGAGCCGAGCCTTTCACACATACGTGGGACACACGAGGACCGCTTTCAGCAAGTGTAGTTCCCAAGGCAGCCACAAGATGGTGCAGGAGCTCCGCGCGCACCTGGCCTCCGAGGAGGCCCAGCGCTTCTGCCCCGCTCCTGGTAGACCTGGTGGGGACCCCGTGATGAAGCCTTCACTGCGGCGAAGATGCCTTTCGACATCGTAAGCATTCAGAACGAGTATTCAATTAAAAATGAATTGAGTTCCTAATAACTTAAATGAAAGTACTGAGGTGAACCAAAGAACCCAGTAGGTGAGTGCCTGCACAAGAACCGGATGGCACACAGGGAGAAGTAAAAGGAGACAAGATCGAGGCGCTCTGTGAAGTGATGCAAAGTGTCTCGTGTTCCCAGAGGATCTTGAAGTCCAGCTGGGGCTGCGGTCCTTCATCCCGTGGGGCATTCACTCTGGGCAGCGCTAGGATGGGTGCCGGGCAGACAGCGAAGGAACACTGCCCAGCCCCTAGACAGCTTGCCTCTTGCTGAGATGATACATAATTAGATAAGAATGGGGATGGGCACGATGGAAGAAGATATGAAAACTGATAAATGGAGGAACAGGGCTACAATTTAAAACAGTGTGGCACGGAAGGCCTCTCTGAAAAGATGACATTTCAGCAAGTCCTGAAGGGCCGATGGGGCGCGCCACGGTGATTTTGGGAAAGAAGGGTCTAGGCAGCAGGGGCAGCAGAGACAAAAGTCCTGAGGTGGGAACGTGTCGCGCAGACTCCAGGAGGAGTAAGGAGGCCGGTGGGGACACGGAGGGGAGGCCGGGGAGGATGTAGAGTGGAGAGCAGTGTGAGATGCAAGTCAGTGGGGATTTTGAAGCGGATGGTCATATAAAACTCTGTAAGATATTGTAAGAACTTTGGCCTTTGTTTTAGTGAGAACAATGACTCTTAACCACTAGACCATCTGGGATACACAGGGATTTTACTTTGGAAAGCTAGGAGCCATTGAGAATTCTGAAGAGAGAAGGGACATGGTCTGACTTACATTTTATTTATTTTTTATTATTTAAAAAAATTTAAATCTATTGGGGTGACAGTGGTAAATAAAAGTATATAGGTTTCAAGTGTACAGTTCTGTGATACATTATCTGTATATTGCACTGTGTGCCCACCACCCAAAGTCAAATCTTTATCCGTCACCATGTATTTGACCACCTTCACCTTTTATTCCCAGCGCCCTAGCCACTATGGAAAACAGCATGGAGGGTCCTCAAAAAATTAAGAATAAATTTAACATATGACCCAGCATCCCCTCTTCCAGGTATCTGCCTGAAAAATCTGAAAACATGTATTCACGCCCCTATGATATATGCATCCCTATGTTCATTGCAGCATTAGTCATAGTGGCCAAGACATGGAAACCACCAAAGTGCCCGTTGATAGCCAAAGACCATGTATGCATGACCCACAGACATGGATGACAGTGTGGAGATTGCCTGAGCGAGTGGGACTGGGCTGGGTAGAGGGGGCAAAGGGGGAAAAATCAGGACAACTGTAATAACATAAACAATAAAATATAGTTTAAGCAAAAATAAAAAAGAAGATGTGGTATAGAATGGAATACTACTCAGCCATAAGAAAAGATGAAATACTGTCATTTGCGACAACATAGATGGATCTGGAGAATATCATGCTAAGTGAAAGAAGTCAGTCAGAAACAAGTTAAGAACCATGATTTCACTCATATTAAAACGGAAAGCGACAGATGAACAAACAAGGAAACAACAGAGAAAAACTCATAGACACAGACGAAACTGTGCTGACTTACACTGTAAAAGGATCAGTCTGGCTTCTGCGCTGTGAAAGGGAGAGAGGTAAAGCAGGGAGACCAGTCAGGGGCGGTCGCCATGTTGTAGGTGATGAGACAATGGTGGCTTGGGCCAGGGAGACGACAGTGAAAGCAGAGAGAAGTGATCAATTTCGGATAGGTTTTGAGTCAATAGCATTGATGGTGTATTGAGTGAGTGTTAGAGAGAAGGAAAGGGGTCAAGGATGGCTGCAAAGTTATTTCCTTGAGCAACTGGGCAGATGGAATTGTCATGAATGGAGATGGATTGAAGGAGTAGGTTTTCTGGGGAAAGACTGAGAGCTCAGCTTTGGATATGCTAAGGTTCGAGAAGCCCTGGAGACGTCCAAGGGGAGATGTCTAACATCTCTGCACCCGGAATTTAGGAGCGGGGTCCAGGCTGACATCTAAATTTATGGAAGGGATCCTATGGATCTACAGATATTTAAAGTCCTAGACTGGAGGGAGAATGGGTAGAGAAAGGAACCCAAGGACTAAACCCGGGCACCCTCCAATGTGTAGAAGTTGGGGAGGTATGCGGCAGCAGAGGTGACAGGGGTTGGACCAGTGAGGTTGGAGGAAACTCAAAGAATGTAGTGTCTCAGAGGCCAAGGAGGAGGGAGAGATCGGCTGTGTCACCAGCTGCCACCGAACCAGCATTCAAATCACTCTCAAGCAGGATTCCTCAACATTAGCACTGCGGATGTTTGGGGCTGATAATCCGTTTTTGTGGAGACTGTCCTGTGCGTTGTAGGGTGCTTCACAGCACCCCTGGCCTCTAGCCACTAAGATGCCAGTCTCATCCCCCGCTCCCAGTGTTGCAACCCAAATGTCTCCAGACATGGCCACAATTCCTGTGACAGAGAGAATTGCCCCGATTGAGAACTTCTGCTCGAACTCAAGGTCTGAAGAGCTAACATTCAGGCGAAGGAAGATGGCTTCCGACTGAGGGGACAGGAAGCCTCTGGAGATGCTGACACATGTGAGTTGACTTTACAAACTCAAATCAAATTGGAGGGAGAGCCCAAGAGGGGGAACTGCTGAGGGAGAGGGACCGGGGTGGAGTGGATGAAGGCACCCAGGCCAGGGGAAGATTCCTGATGCTTGGTGCCTCTCTCTGTGTGGAGACCGACATCGCCTTTTGGAGCCATGGAAACAGTTATCTTCCTCATCACTTGCGTTAGGCACAGATAGGGTTTCCATGACATTTTTCTTCCCCATAAACAAAGACTGGAGGTTAAAGGATTTTTTTTCTCTGAAATATGATTTATGGTGGCTTAGGCATGACAATACTTATAATACCATTAAAAAACTGTGATGAAAAAATGAAAAGCCCTCCTCTCTCACCATCCTCCCCTCTCTGGCCTCCTCATTCCTGGTATTAAAAAAAAAATGATAAAGGAGAAACTTGTCTTTCTTCCAGTTTCCAGATATAAGGTTGGCTTGTTTCCCCACCCCCATTGGGATATTGGATTAATTTATTGCTTTGCTTAAACTTGACTCCAAATCCCTCCTTCCCGACAACACACGACACACACACAGAGTTAAGATGCAGCACTTTTTTTTTTTTTCAAAGCAGATACTCACTCCATGGGCTCATTAGGAATTTTACTGAGTACCTGTTGGAGTAATTATCTTTCTGAACACTTAGCCAGCGTGTTAGAGGGCAAACTCATGTGGCATTTACAAGACTCTCAACAGAAAATATTTTCAGGGTGGGAAGAGGTGATTGGATTCCACTTTGAGAGGGGGGAAGTTCAGACATAACTCAAGGAAAAGGCCAATTTAAGTGGGAAGTTTTAAGACTTTGGAAGGAGGAAAGAAAATAAAACCCCTGGATAAGTAGACTTATCAAGTAGGCTGGTTATTGACATCATGTTATCTTCTTAGAACTTGCTGGGCAGGCTTACCAAAGGGGTTACAAGGAGGACCATTAATGAGGACCATTAATGATGTTCAGGTGCAGACTCTATAGAGCTGGGCCCATTCTAGGAGTTTCTGACATTGGTCCCCCATCACAGTCATTAAGGATGCTTACAACAATGGTCTCACTCCTAGAGATTCTACATGAGTCCATTCGGGGTAAGCTCACAGCATCTGTCATTTGCAAATGTACCTCAGGTGATTATGACCAGTCCTGGACTTTACATTGGTGTTACAGGGATTATCTGCCCATTTTTAATAGAAATTAGGGAGTTTTAGGTGTTAGTAAAAGGTCCTGTAACTTAGTGAACCTGAATTCTCTATTTCTAAAAAAGTTAACAAATTGGTATTTAAATGAAAATAAGATCGGAGCAAATCCATAGCTTAGAAAAATAACTTCTTGACTTTTTGTTTTAAGGAGACTTCTGTTGACATGTTGCAAACATTTTCCTTTCTTTTTTATTCTTCCACTTCATATTGGTCATGAACACAATCCTCTGTACTTTGGTTCAATAACCCTGGTGCCTAGGTCAGACCAGTCATTGAGACTCAGCTAACCAAAGATGTATGTGTATACATATATATATATATATGTATACACATACATACAGATATATATATATATATATATATATATATATATATATATATATCTGTCTGGAAAAACTCCAGCCATTGTTAATATAATGAGAATGGTTTCGCTACATTGATGTAACCTGGCAGCCAAGGAGAGCAAACTGGAATGTCCATGCAGAAACAATGATGACTTCACTGTACCAGTCAGTAAGGGTAGTAGACTCCACTGAGTGAGCATGTGTACTGTGTGGCTGTCGTATTCAAAATGACTGAGCAAATAGAACAACAAATCCGCATCAAATTTTGCGTTCAGATTGAATATTCCTCCACAGAAACTATGCAGATGATTCAGAAGGCCACAACTATGCATGACTGGTTGGCAGTTTCATCAAGACAATGTGCCAGCTCATGTCTCATGCACAGTTTTTTGGTGAAACATCAAAATACCCAGGTGACTCAGCCCCCCTACAGCCCATACTTGGGTCTCTGTGACTTCTCGTATTTTCTAAAACTGAAATCACCTTTGAAAAGGGAAGATATTTTAGGCCATTGATGATGGGACAACTGATGTCAATTGAGAGAACTGTGTGAGGTCCCAAGGTGCCTACTTTGAAGGGGACTAAGGTGTCATTGTCCTATGTACAATGTTTCTTGTATCCTTTATCTTCTTCAATATATGTCTCTATTTATCATGGCTTGATATTTCTGGACAGACTAACATACCTCAATGTACATTTGTCATTCATAAGTGATGTGACTTCATGCCTTTTCTCTCTCTTTTGAGGTCAGTCAGCCTCAAAGAAATGCCCACCTCTCATATTGTCCTCTTCAGAGTATTCTTGATAAACAAGTTTGATTAACTCCATTTATCAGTGATGGGAAAAGCCAAGAGTTTCCCAATGAATGGCCGCTGCCCTCTATCCCCCTTTTAGTCATAATTATGCAAGCCCTGTAAGTCCCACTCAAGCTATTTCTTGACTGGCTTGTGTCTGCCATCTTTACTTTTATGATAACACCCCAGCACCAATCCAAGAGATCCTTCTCACCAGCAGTAGAAAGAATAAGACTGATACAGGACCACTCCTCAAAGATCTTGCTTTGCTTTGGAATGATAAATATGCAATGATGTGCAATAATTAAGGAGTGTCTCCTCTGTAGGATCTTAAAGACTCCCTGTGAGGTCCTAACTAGTCTTGATCAAAAAGTTGTCTTCTAAGCACAAAGGCAGAAATCTGCACATGACTAGTTTGTTTGTGATTTTCCTCTATCAGCAGGGATCCCTTCTTTCCCTGGATGGAGTAATGATTGCAGAGTGCATCAGACTATGTAAAAAAAGGTGATTAAATTATGACATTTTCAGAGAGTGATAAAAATAATAATAGTTCTGTTAGCACTTATCAGAAACTATGGGCAGGCATGAACAATGATGACCTCACTGTACTAGTCAGTGGGGGAAATAGACTCCATCAAGGGAGCATGTGTACTGTGTGGCCATCGTATTCAAAATGACTGAGCGAGTAGAGAAACACTTCACTAAGCTCTACACATGTCTTATCTAATTAATTCTCAAAACAATCATTACTTCCATTTTACTGATGAGTAAAACTCAGGCTCAGAGGGGTTAAGGAGCTTGCTTGAGGCTGGTGAGGGACAGAGCTGGGAGCAAGCCAGGTCTACCGGACTTGACTCTAAGCTCATGTTCTTCAAACATCTTTGCTACACTGCCCCTTTCAAGCCTTTGAGTGAGCTCTGTACAGTGAAGGCATCAGGTCCACAGGCTGACTGGCTGAGACAGGTTCCTGCACATCTTACCAAGAACATCCATCTGTATATGAAGACTACTGACCCCAGCTTGTCTGCTGTCTAGGGTGGGCACGGGGGCGGGTGGGGGGGGCGGTACGGGGGGGGGGGGGGGGCAAGGAAAACTCTTGAGGGCAAAAACCTGTATTCCTCTTGCTTTACTGCACTTCCTGTATACCATAACAAAGGATCTACCAAGGAATAACATGACCAATCTCTCTGCGCATTATCTAATCACCCCAGGAAATCAAATTAAAGATCAAATCTTGAATACACCACTATTGTTAGCCATCACCCTCAAGGGTTTTAGCCCATTAGGTGACATTACAAAACCTGCATGTCCTGGATTTCCTAATTAGCAGCGAAGAAAGGGAAGAAAACTCCCTGACCCTGTATTGTTCTAATTGCCAAAGGAGTCAAGTTGACTTCAGAAGGCATGCTCTGTATATTTTGAAAACCTCAGACTGCCACCAGCAATTTCAGGATCACAAGAAAGTTCCAAACATCTTTAAAAGATGTTACTTTCTTGTAAGTGTTATTTCCACTAATGAGCCCGAAGGGCAAGGCAACCTTGTCTTTCTCCTTCAGAACTCAGGCTCTGTTTCTCTGTCTGCTATTTCTGTTGCCACAAGGCTGTCTTCACTGAGTCCGGCTGCTTCTGATGTGACTTCTTGAATTCTAAACAGCTTATTTTTACTTCTCTCAGAGAAGCAGCAATGCCTCAGGCTCAGGGCGGGTGCATGCTGATGTATCTGGATGCTGCAAGGTGCACTCCCCTTCAGGGCCTGTCTTCACAGGGAGGTGCCGCCCAGGCTCTACACACCTGCCACATCCGGGTCAGTGAGGTCCAGGCAGACGAAGGACCGGGCAGTGGCAGGGTTCAGGATGAGAAGACTCAGTCTCTGTCCTCAGGGAGTTGACACTCTAATACAGAGGAAAAGAAAAGTGTATAAATAAACGCGATCCAAGAAAGCACATAAAAGGTGTCTGGAAGCTTTTCACCAAAGTGCTTTGGAAGTCAAGAGAGGAAGATGGTATTTGCACACCAGCCATATCCTTCAGGTGCATTGCAGAAATCCTCTACTTTGCAAGGTCGTCTTTAGCACAGTGCCAAATGCCCCCTAATCCCGAACTCAGCCTGATTCTGATGCTTTCCTGTGAGTGATCCTAGGCTGAAAAACTGAAATCATTTCACCTAACGATAGGTGTCTATCAGTGCAGCTCATTCCTCATCCAGTCCCCTTCCTCTCTGCATTTGGCGACATGCCCTTGCAGGTCACCCTGTTGCCTGGGTCAGGGTGGCAAAGTGTCTTCTCCTGAGGAAAACAGGTCATCGGTGGCCATTTCTGAGGGGCCTGGAAGAATGGGTCCCCAGCTTGCCCTGGATTCTGACGATGGCACCTGGATATGACCGCCACTTACCTTCAGTGGAGACGTGATGCTGCTCCAGCAAGATTTTAAGTCACCCACGTGACTTAACTTCCTTTTTTTAACTTCTTAAAAATTTTTTCACTTACAGCTTACATTCAATATTAGTCTATATTAGCTTCAGATGTCTAGCAAAGTGATTAGGAAATAATGTACTTTACAGGGGGGTCTCCCCGATGCTTCAAGCACCCACCTGGCCCCGTATGTAACTATCATGATATTATCAACTGTGTGCTCTGTGCTGTTGGAATCCACATCTCCATGACCATTCTGTGATGGCTAGTTGATAACTGCTTAATCACGTTACCTTTTTTTTTTTAAACCATAAAGAAACACCACAAGTTTAGGCACTTTATCAAAGAAACATGTTTAAAATGAATGAGGTTATTGAGCCTTCTGCCACACTCTGCAAAGGACTCTGACGATTTCCAGTTTACACCTTGTAAAATTGCCACCTTAAACGGAACACATTACTGTTTCCTAAATACGGACACAGGACAGGATTCCTGAACTTCACAACTGCCAAACACCCGACGAGTACCAAGAGTTCTCTAACCAATAAGGGTTCAAGTCCAGATAATTCAAAGGAAATACTTAGGAGCTCCAAATTATATTATTTTCTGTTCTCTGTATTTTTTTTTTTTTTTTTTTTTTTTGCAGATGTGGGATTTCCACATCCTCGTGTTGAGATTGTACCTTTAAATATCTGAGCTCTGTACAGTGCTCTCATGACTTTTATGACATGTTTTAATTTCACAGTAATGAAAATGATGTCTTTTGTGTGTGGTGATAGGAGCCTGATTCAATTAAGTGAAGTCTTCACATTTGTTTGAGTAGAACCTGGTACCCTTCCAGTTAACAGAAGATAAAACACATGGACACATCCTTCACCTTTCTCACCCAGCTCCCCACCCCCTCCCTTCTGCCAGCTGTCAGTCTGTTCTCTGTGCCTATGAGTCGCTCAGGTAACTTGGAAACCTCATAAAGAGTTATCGCTTTTCTGTGTACGTGTGGCCACAAATGAGGCTGGAGGATCTTTCCCCCCGCCATCACCCTATCTTCGTCCTTCTTCATCTCAAGTCAGGAAGAGCTACTCTCAGCCAGCCTCTGTGTCCCTCCATATCCTGTTCTCCGACCCCTTCTCTGCTGGGTGCCTCATCCTTCTTCCAGCCTTCGGGGCTGGGTCCTGAGGACTTGCTTCTAGACTCTGGCCCTGAACACCCCCCACCCCTGTCTCTTCCAGCTATTTCCCTGGATTCATTCTCCATTGCTCTCCCCATCATTTGTAAAAATGGAGGCATGACTTACTTGCATGAAAGTACACACCTCTTAACTATGCAGTGTGATGAATTTTATTATGTGTGTACATGCATGTAGCCACTGTCTCCATCAAGGGGAGGACATTCCCAGCCCCTAGAAAAGCTTCTGCATGACCTTCTAAGTCAGAACCCCACAAGGGAGCCTCTTTCTGACCTTTGCTTAGTTTTAAACTTCGTGAGTGGAATCATACAATATGTACTTTTTCTTTTGTTTAATTTCTTTCACTCAACATTATGTCTGTGAGATGTCGCCATGTGGTGTGCATTGGTAGCTTATTCTTTTTCATTGAAGTGTAGTCTTCTGTTATAATAATATTTCAAAATTTATTTAGTCCTTCTACTGTTGATGGTCATTTGGGCTGTTCTCTGTTTGGGCCTGTTCCAAATAGAGCTGCTGTGAGCATTCCTTTGGTGGGCATAAGAATTCTTGAGTATATGCCCAGGAATGGGTCATAGAGGATACATAGCTTTTGTAAGTATTACCCTACATTTTCCCAGAGTGATGGTACAAATAGTTACACCCTTTCCAGGAGTGTGGGAGTATTCCAGTTAGTGCTTATTCTCACCAAAACTAAGTACTGTCACATTTTTAACCATAGCTATTCTGGTGGCTATGTAGTGATCTTTCATTGGCTTTAATCTGCATTTCTCAGATGAATGATGGTTGCACACCTGTTCATATATTTGTTGGCCATTTTGATATCCTCTGTGGCAAGCTTGTTCACATTATCTACCTGCTTTCTAATTAAGCTACTTGTTTCTTTTTGGGTTGTAGGAGTTTTTTCTTTTAAATGTTGTTACAGTAGTTCCAATTTTTTCCCCTTTGCTCCCCTCTGCCCAGTACCCCCCTTCCCTTTAGAAATCCCACCCCGCTTAGTTCATGTCCATGGGTCATGCATATAACTTCTTTGGCTTCACCCTTTCCTTTATTATCCTTAACTTCCCCTTGTCTATTTTGTACCAACCAATTATGCTTCTTAATCCCTGTACTATTTCCCCATTTCTTCCTATTCTGGTTTGCTTCATTGGATTTTGTTTTTATTTTTTAAATTAAGTTGTTGATAGTTGTGAGTTTGTTGTCATTTTAACGTTCATAATTTTGATCTTCTTTTTCTTAAGTAAGTCCCTTTGACATTTCATATAATAATGGCTTGGTGATGATGAACTTCTTTACCTTTACCTTGTCTGAGAAGCACTTCACCTGCCCTTCCATCCTAAATGATAGCTTTGCTAGATAGAGTAATCTTGGTTGTAGGTCCTTGCTTTTCATCACATTGAATACTTCTTGCCTGCAAAGTTTCTTCGGAGAAATCAGCTGACAGTCTTATAGGCACTCCTTTGTAGGCAACTCTCTGCTTTTCTCTTGCTGCTTGTAAGATTCTCTCTTTATCTTGAAACTTTGGCAGTTTAATTATGATGTGTCTTGGTGTGGTCCTCCTTGAGTCGAGCTTGTTTGGGACTCTGTGCTTTCTGGGCTTGTATGTCTATTTCCTTCACCATATTTGGGAAGTTTTCCTTCATTATTTTTCCATTTAAGCTTTTAATTTCTTGCTCTTCCTTTTCTCCTTCTGGTGCTTGATGATTTGGATGTTGGCATATTAAAAGTCATCCCAGAGGTTCCTAAGCCTCTAATTTTTTTTCAATTCTTATTTCCTCATTCTATACTGGTTGACTTTTTTTTTTTCTTCATTATGTTCCAAATCATTGACTTGATCCTTGATTTTCTTCCCTGCACCATTGGTTTTGTGTGGATTTTCCTTTGTTTCATTTAGCATAGCCTTCATTTCTTCCCTTATCCATCTGCCATACTTAAGCATATCTTTCAAGCCTGTGAGCATGAGCATCTTTATCACCAGTGTCTTGAACCCTGTGTCTGTTAGGTTGGTTATCTCCTCATCGCTTAGTTCTCCCACTGGAACCTTGATCTGTTCCCTCTTTTGGGCCATACTTCTCTGTCTTCTCATCTTGATAGGCTCCTGTGTTTGTTAGCCTCTGTGTCTTAGGTAGAGCTGTCGCACCTGTTATGTTGTAAGGGGCGGAGCCTTAGTTGTTCATCAGTATAGGGCGACCTGTTTCACCACATTGTAATGTTGTGTGTGGGGGAGGGGTGTGAGGGAACAGTGCTGCTTGCTCAGCACTTGCCCCTTTTCCAGGAACTTCTCTCACTTCTGTATGGGACTGGTGCCCCTCTAGTTGTTGCCCTGGCTGTTGTTCCTAGGATGGGTGGGTCTGCGGATGTTCTAGGACTGTGGGGCCCTTTGAACAAGCAGCCTTTGCTGAGAGACCGGCATTTTCTTCCTCTGCCCCAAACCCAACTGGTTTGCACAGTCAAAAGCAATGAGGCTTTATTTTCCCCAGCGCTGGAACTGTGAGCCATGTGGTCTGGTCTGGGGCTGGGAGCGCTCGCCAGGTGTCCCTCCCCACTTTTTACAACGTGTGACTGCACTTTCCACCGGCCCACCGCTGCTGCTGCTGCTGCTGCCACCGCTGCCACCACACTGCGTCCTCTCCACCCTGGCTCCGCCCCTCCTACCTGTCTGGATGAGTATTTCTTCTTTATATCTTCATTTGTCGGACTTCCATACAGCTCGATTTTCTGAAACTTCTGGTTGTCCCTTGTTTTGAAGTGGTTGTATTCCTTCTTAGTTGTGGAGAGAGACGCAGTATGCCTGTCTAAGCCCCCATCTTGGCTGGAAGTAGTTGTAGGATTTTTTTTTTTTAATAAAAATTTTTAATTGTATTTTTTCTATTACCATTTAACCCCCTTATACACCTCTCCCCCCTGAAATTACTACACTACTGTCCATGTCCATGTGTCCTTTATACTTTTGATTGATCCCTCCACCCCCTAACTACCCCCTGCTAACAGCTGCCATCCTGCTTTCTATGAATCTGTCTCTATTTTGCTTGTTAGATCAATTTGTTAATTAGATTAGCAGTTTTTCTTTAATACATAGTTTTGTAGATGAGGGTATTATTGTTTTTAAAATAAAATACAAACTTCATCAAAATACTCTTTAGGCATCGCCTATGACTTCAGTCTAGTCTTGTACCTTTTCTCTCTCCCTTTGCTTCCTATCCTCTCTGACCTGCCTCTACAGTCCTTCTCGCCTCAGGACCTTTGCATTTGCTACTCTCTCTGGTCCATTCTGTTGTTGATTAACATTTAGGTTCTTTTCCTAAATAACCAGTCTTTCCTCTCTTATTACCCAGTTAAGTTCTCAGCTAAAAATTCACTTCCTCCCAAGCTAAGTTAAATCTTTCCATTGTATATTATCATTCCACCTGTACGTGATTTTCAAATTATTTATTGTAAGTTTCAGCAATCATTTATTACATTCCCTGGTAGATCTGCCTTTTTAGTTATGCTGGAAACTTCCAAAGGGTTAGGAGTGAAGCTGTTTTGCTCCCTATTGTATCCACATCACTTAAAACAGGCCTAGGCATATGGAAATTGCTCAACAAATATTTTTGAGAAGATGCAAGAATGAGAACATGCACAAAGCAATATTTGACTTCAGCTCTATCCAGTTCTACAGTTTGGGCTATTTTATCTCTTCCACCAAAAAGCTTGCACTGTTGCTGGGGACTGTCCAGGAGCAAAATCTCTAGAGTTAGGCATGGGTTAGAGCCTCTTCAATACTGAGCGCGAGATCATGTGCACACTGATAATTCTACCAGCAGAGCTAAGCCATAGGAGAATGTGAAATGGGAGGGGAATGAAGGTAAGGGGAAGGTGTTGTAGTTGCAGTGGAAATAGGAGAGGAGAGGCCATGGAGCAGAGGGAGGGGGAGAGGGAGAGGGAGAGGGAGAGAGGGGGGGGAGAGGGAGAGAGAGGGAGAGAGAGAGAGGGAGAGAGGGGGGGAGAGAGAGGGAGAGAGAGAGAGGGAGGGAGGACACAAAGTTGTAGCTATAACAGGAAGTGCAGAAGCTGCTGCAGTTACTCCCCATTGCTGGCAGTGTCCTATGAGCATGAACTTTGCAGTAGAGGGCACGAGGAGAATTCCAGAATATGCAGTTGCCCTTAGATAAAAATATAAATAACACCAAGTTTGCTGACTATAATGGCTTGGGAATTCAAAGATATTTTGAGGATTTTAAGGTGATTTCAGGCAAAGATGCTTCTTTGGGGGGTTAAAATACAGCCCAGAACTGTTTCCAGACAGATGGCTCTTTGAGTCCAGAGGTCCTTTAAGTCAGCCCACTTGGTTTTCCTGGCGAGGGACAATGTCCACAGCACAGGGTCCAGATCCCTGGCATTTGGTGTGATGTGGTTGAGTTGTTAGACACCTAGACCAGCACTGAGTATTTTGAGCAGAAGTGGGAGATTGTGGTCCTGGGAAATATAAATTTCTGTGAGAAACCAATGGATCAGTTTATGCACCAAACATTAGACTCATGAAAACTACATCTTTCAATTGTATTTACTGCTACTCTTCTGATTGGCCTGGATGCTCTTCTAATTAGTAAATATACATGTATTAAGAGTATTCCTGAGTCCATTGCATTCTGCCATTTAGATAGTTTTAAAAATAAAGCAAGAGAAAACGGACAACCATGTTCCTGTAGAAGGGCTTTGGCAATTTTCTGGTGCTAAGGTCGGTCTTTTATGACAACTATATCAGTTTGGCGAACATAGAGACTCTTTAGGGCTCAACACGTGCTTGTGGATATTGAAGAGATGAGGCCATGGCACTCCTGCGTGAGTTCCTGGTGAGGCACAGGTCTCATTGCAGCGAGTGGAAAAACCATGTTGGGTGCCCAGTTTCATGACCCCAGGAAGGTCTTAGTTTTACTGCTAAGGTTCTTTGTGGATAGTGGTTTCTGGGAAACAAACTCACACCCTTATGCCTCAAGGTCTTCGTAATTAGGCTTTCTCCCTCGGGTACCATTGAATTCTCCAAAAGCCACTCAAGATTTTAAGCCTAAAATTGAAAATAATAAATCATTTTGTCACAATGCAGAAGGTGGAATTTGGGAGCAAATGCTGTGTTTAAATAGAACAATGTGACTACATTTCGGTGATTTGATTTGAAACGGTTGGAAGGCTACCTGCGCACCGGCAGCTTTCCCTGCAGCTGCCTATCAGTGCTGTCTCCATCTACGTTCTGCTGTAAGAGCTCCGTGGGGCAGCTGCACCTGACAGAACTGCTCTCTGGCCACATGGATGCTGTGTCTGCTGGAAGCCACTCTGTTGCTCCTCCCTGATCTGTGAGTTAGTCTCATGATATTCTGGGAAATTCCCAGTAGCGAGAAACTCAAGCGGCGCTCAGAGGGGCAGAGGAACAAACTTTTATTCACCATGCGGGCCCTGAGGAGTAGTCTTCAAAGACCTGAGCCCTGACCTGCATATCTTGCAGGCTTTTATGGTATTTTACCAGCAAGCGTGAGAATCAATGCTCATTGGCTAATCGTTCACGGGCAAACTGTTCATTGGTGGATTGTTCGCAGGCAAACTGTTTAAAAAGTTTTTCTGATGCAAATCGTCGTCGTCGTCGTCGGCAGCCGTCCGTCTCGAGAGACGATGGTGTAGCTTCTTACGAGTCTATCTGCACCGCCGAGAATGGCTGTGCAGTCCGACTCGGGAGTGACACGGTATCTGTCTCCTCCCGTGTTGAATCGACATCTTGCGATGAAGCTACAGAGCCTGGGCAGGGTGATATGGAGGGTCTGCTGTTGCCCATGCAGCAGACCTCCCCTCTCTTCGCAGCTGAAGGGTCCAAGGGAAAGACGGAGTCGATACAGCTTGGCTTCAGGTGCGCCGCAGGAGTTGCCGGTGTTGACTACAACGTCAAACCGCCTTAGGGACTCCGGCTCCGGATTTTCTGTCAGGGTTTACTCCCTTAGCCTTTCCCCTGAAGAGGTATGCCGCAAGGCAGCGGAGGTTTTTTGGAGTCAGAGTTTTCCTTCTCTGATGTGCCCTGACTGGAAGATCGAACCAGCGACACTTAGCTCGCAGGCCGACGCTCAATCCACTGAGCCAAACCAGCCAGGGTCTCTGATGCAAATACAAGCACAGATACAGAAATGGAACATGGCGATTATGTCTTTTTCCAATGCAAATATACAAGCCCAGTTACAGAGACAGAACGTGGCAATTATTTTCTCTATCAATGAGATATTATCTCTGGCCCAGGGGCGGATTAAGGTCGGTTGAAGCCCTGGGCGCAGAAGAAAATATTGGGCCCCTTAAAGAAAAGAGACAGGGAAAATAAAAACACATGTTAACCATATTTTATGCAACGTAGTAATGAAACCAAACTTGGTGTCATTAGAAAAAAGTATAAAGTTGGGATTTTGAGGGGCCCTTCAGAAGTTGGGGCCCAGGGTGCATGCCCAGTGCGCCCGCCATTAAATCCGCCTCTGTCCCTGGGGAGGCTCTGATATGACTCCTGCAATGCTCAGCCTTCTGGGACAAACCTTCACCCAACTCTAACCCCTTTGCCTAGCTCAGCCCTGAAGAGTGTGCTGGGTCCCTGCTGGAGTAGTGAACGAGGTGCCCACTCTCTCCTGCACTAAGGCCTTTACCACCATCCTCCCTTCGTGCCCAAGGGTGTGATCAAGTAGCCTGAGATGCCTTTCTCCCTCTTTAAAACAATACTAGCTATTATTTTTTAACAGCTTTATGGACATACAAAAACTTGCCTAGATTTAACATATGCAATTTGATGAGCTCTGGACATATACCTACAAAAATATAAAACTCACTTTATAAAGGAAAATATGAAGACAGAGAATACTCTGCTAGTGGAAAGGTTGTATGTTAACCACTCCTAAGTTTGGTATAAAAGTTACAAGACTGAAGAATTCAGGCTATCTATAACTTCAAAAATTGGTTAATACGTAGACACTATAAAAAAGCTGTGCATTATTGTATCAGCTACCCTCCCTTTGTTGGCTAAGCCTGGATTTGCGGAGAGAGGATGCACTCTCGGCGGAGGGAAGCTGCAGAACTGGGCCGCTTGCATCTTTTATTAAACAGGTTATAAATAAAAGTTGCTTAAAAACAAACAAACAACCAAACACACACAAAAGAAAACCTTAGAACTGGGGACCCTCCCAAAAAACCCAACACAAATAAATGAAAACAAGATAAGATAATCCATGACAAATCTATGGTCGTTTCTTGAATGAAGCAAGATTTTATTTCTCATCTATGGCTCAAACATAAATTTAAGGGATTTTTAAGAAGCTTTCACTAAAGCCCTCAGTTGTAAGAGTAAGTAAAGAGGATTTCCCATGTAAAAGGAAACGAAGAACTCAGATTCAGGAAAGCAGCATTAACGGCTGGCTTTCTCCCGTCATCCACGCGATCAACAACTTTGAAGCCCAGCATCTCAGGGGGAACAACTTCTGAAAACTCTCATCTTCTGGAGCCCTGTTGCTGGTTTCTGCTGTAAGACTTAGGGCACTTCAGCTTCTTGTCCTGGGTGTCATCACTTTGATTGTGGCCGTGATGTGACAGAACCGAGGGCAGCCCCGGCGTCTTACACAAACAACCCGATGGCCACAAACCAGCTGCGCTTCCCATCTCTTCCTGCACTTGCTTTTTGCTTTAATCCTCGAAGGTAGACTGGCCTGTTTGGAAATCTGGCATTTGTGCTTTGAAGTCTAGGAGAGCGAAGGATCCTTGAAACCATGACAAGGTGACCTTCAAGGGAATCAGGCTGGGTTTTGACTAAAATGAAGAGTTTAAGACTTTGAAGCCTTGTTTATTTACTGGGGCTCCGATTTAAAAAAAAAATGTCACAGTCCGTAGACCTCTTCTGATCTCAAGAAGCGCATATTGTAAGTTCTGGGTCACTCACCTTCCCGTGGAGTCCTGAGTTTTCCCAGAACCTTTGTTGCTCTCCGCAAGCCTTAACGAAAACCACTTCCTCTGGATGTCTGCCCCTGTCCCCGGCTGTCACAGTCTTCCCAGCAGCCCTTCTGTAGTGCTCCCTCCCGCAGTCACTGTCTCTGCTGCTTGCCTCTCTCTCTCCCTGCTCTTTTACTAACTTGATCTTGCCTAGTTTCCTCTTAGAAGAGAAGAGCACCAGTGGAGAAATACTCGTCTCAGTCATGCTTCTTTGGGGGACTCCCGGTAGCTCTAAGTGCTTCATTCAAGAAGGACACCACCTTTGATTTTCCCTCCCTCAGCACAATGCTTTCAGCAACAACGTTTTCACAGAGCTCCAGTCACCACGCATCCCAGTCTGGGAGCTCTTTCCAAGTGACCGGGGGAAAGCCCCTCCCCATAGAGCGATGACCTTCTCTTAGAAGCTGTGAGTGTCTCTGAACCTTTGCAGCCTTGAACTTTCATTGTTGCCTCTTTGGGTGGCCATCCTGCAGCTTGATCATCTGAATATAGAAGTATATAAAGGTTCTGCTCACTGGCCTGAAGCCCCACTTTACCCGGTGTAGGAGCAGTGATAATGGTGTTGAGGAAAAGAGAGAGAGCTCTGGATTGACATGCCTGACGGGAGTCGTGAAGTACTAGTTGTGTGACTCAGAGCAAGTTAATTAATAGCTGTGTGCCTCACCTTCCACCTCTGCAAAATGGGGGTAGCAGTAGAAGCTATTCACAGATCATTGAAAGGGTTACTGGTGATAGTACACACGAGGAGCTTAAAACAGTCTATGGTATATAGGAAGTGGTAAAAAATGGTTAGCTTGTAGTCAAAATAGAAGTAGAGAGAGATTTATTACATTAAAAAAGTCACTCGGGTTTGCAAAGTCCCAGTCCACCTTAGAGAGCTGTACTAGCATCATCAACCAAATCTCATTCTTGCTCTACTAGGTAAGAACACATCAGGGCCCACAGCCCTGTCATCCTTCCTCCATCAGTGAAACAGACACGCGGATGCCTTTCTCCTTCTCCTTTCCTCCAGGCGCCAATGGTATGACAGGTAGTATACTCTACATCAAGACTTCTCAAGCATTCATGTGCACAAAAACCACCTGGAAGTCTTCAGAAAATACAGATGATAATCATGTAGGTCTGCATTTCTCTCATGAGCTCCCAGGTAATGCTTCTGCTCCTGGTTTGGGAACCACAGTTTGAGTTGCAAGAACCTATGCAATGATCTGGTCTGAAAGAGGGAGCCCATTCAGAATACTGGGTGGCAAAGAATGCCAGGAATTCACTGCTCTGGCTTGGTGTGGTGTTTCAGGCTCCTGAATTTTCTTTTTTCCAGAAATACAGAGATGGCCTTTTGCTGAGAGGTCCTGAAATGGCCAATAAATTCTTCTTGTGGCTGGAGCCATCTTATTTTTGTCTCAGTCTTATTTTTTTAAATTTTAAAGACACACACACATATATATACACACATATATACATATACATACATATATATGTATATATATTTTTAGTAAACATCTAGAAAGGGTCTCAAATATGCATTTTGAAAGCAAAAGCAGATCCAGTAAATGCAGGTAAAACATATTTCTGAAAAGTGATTCAGGTATGCATGTCAAAAAAAGTAAGCTGTTTTCCATATATTTAAGTTTTCAGAATACATGATATAAAGTTCTTTTGACTCTGGCAGCTAGCTTCCTTTCTCATTAGTCCCCTTACTGTGGATGTAGAAACCTCTCATTCATACCTATATTTTCTATCTGGCTGATGTTGTAACTTGCAGGGACTGTAATTCTTCACTGTTATGCTAAAAAAAAATTGAAGGAGCTGATCAAGGGGTGGGGCAGGGAAGGAGGCCCTTCCTGGTGGGCTGAAGACTACTATAATTGGAGCAAGGTGGAGACTTCTGTGTTTCACGGTTCAATCATTAGCCTCATGGTTTTCCAGGATATGCCAGCAGTGCTGATATTTTCTGTCCTGCGTTGCTTCATGGTTCTTTGAGATTTAATTTTGGTCAATGAGAACACCTCAGAGCACCAACTTTTGTATCCTAGGCTAAGGCTGCCACAGGGAAAAGAAAACTAGAGATTCCTTTTTAGATTTCCAAGGTACCTGTGAGCGGCTTGTCTTTCTCTGATACTGCTTTCCATGTGGGTAAGTTCTGTGCTGTGGTCCATGGGGCTCTGGTATAGAGTGCACAGATGACTTGTAAGTGTAAGAGAGCCTCTCTTCATGAAGATCAGGAACATTTCACAGTCCAGACAGTGTGGGTGCCCACAGCTCTTCTTCAGACTCCCTCTGTGTGAACCATGCTCCTGCTGGATGGGATATGCTGATGGGAAATTTGCTGTTGGCCTGGCACTCATGCTGTAACAGAAAGGGCAGCAGTGTCTCCTGGGTGTTGGAGGGAATAACCGGGAAATAACCGACTCTGCCTTGGGATGAACCCTCCCATCCCTGATCCTGTAGACCATGTGAGGACAAATGGAAAAACCTTGCCCTTGAAGTTTTATTGCAATTTATATTATTACTAGAAGAGCAGCAGGCCAGGAGGGTATCTGGGTTCTTGTTTGTGAACTTGAGGGTATGTGCTAACTTTATTTATGTTATAATGTCAATGATTCTTTGAGTTAATGAGGAGAATATTCCCTTAGTCCATTTCTGTGAATGTAAGTTACACATATTGCCTAATTTTTCTGTTTTCTGGGAAAAGCTCATGGCTCTCACTAAGCTGGAAAGCTCTTTGGATACATACATGTCTTTCCCCTTCTATGTCTGAATCTTTGAATTTGATGGGATCTTCAGAAATGTAACTTCATACACTTTAGAACCCTTATAACCTGTTATAGTCTTAGAACCAACAACAGTTACATCCTATCTTTAGGCAAAGACACCTAAAGTTATATCCTATTGGATTTTGGATATGTTATATCACTTTGCCTGATTTGAGGCTAGAACTCTTCAGATCATTCAGCTATTATTTCTCTTTCACTTAAAAACTGCTTTTTAGTTGATATATTTACACTTGCTATTTCTGTTATTTGTTGATACACTTAATGAATCAATTACATAAACATTATTAACAAGACTCAACAGAAATATATTGGAGTATTTCGCTTCTTTCCGAGTGCTTTAGGTTAACACTTTCTCACTTTATATTTAAGAAGTATCCTTCTAAACACTATTTCTCAGACTCCTTTGAGAATCTGAGAAGCTACTGATCCTCTCGCTAAGAAAAATATACATATATATGCCATTTTGTCCTGGTTCTTAATCATTGGTCACTACGGGGTCATATTAACTTTTTAATTTGTATTTCTCTGTTGGCTGTATTACGGTCTTCTGATGATTATAGTTTTTCATTAATTTGTTCATTCTCTCAATCAGTTTTCTTTTTTTCAATGTAATATCTAAGGATGATAACAGTTTTGAGCACAGTGTCAAGGGTACAGGAAATACTAAACAGCTACCTCCACCCTAGGGTCAGAGAAGGTTGAAAAGAGGCAGTGATGACCTTGGAGCTAAAAACTGAGAGATGAGCTGAACTTCACCAGGCAGACTAATTGGAGGAAAAGATTCCTAGTTGTATAGGACAACATGTACAAGTGCAAGAGGTGTGGAAAATTTGGTGTGGAAGGGCAGGGTAGCACTGGGAGTTTGGGGCAGTAAGGAGAAGAGTATATATTAACAAGCATGTATATAAGGAGGCCTCTCATTCTACATTGAAGTCCCAGACTCATTAACTCAGTAGATGTGGCTGTTCTTTGGTTTGGAAGTTCCACATTACCTGGGGGTGTCCTGGTTGAAGGTGAGAATGGCCTCAACCAAATAATGGTAACTTTATTTTTGAAGATACGACCTCCAACCTTTTGTGGGAATAATTGTTCAGTATTGGTTAAGGAGAGCTTGAAGTTTGTTTCACATTCTATATGGGTTGCCATTGTCGTCGTCATCATCATCATCATCATCATCATCATCAAGGACAAGCCACCACCACCACCAACACTCATTTTATGTGGAAGAGCTTAGTTCATGCTCAGGACAAGATAATTTTGAATAAAAATGAGCAAAGAAAATATACAATTCTTCCCTTAGAACGCAGATATTTTCTTGTCTGACTCCACATTACAATGTTACCTTGGGAACTGAATGACAAATAACACGAAGCCATCTTCTCCAAACTGGTGGCACTGCCTTTCTTCCGATCCTCAGCATCTCTGGCTGGGACCTCTCAGTACTTCCTCACTAGTTTTCCTGCCTCTGATCCAGCCCTGGCTCTATTGTCTCCAGCACCTTAGCTAGAGGAATCTTTTCAATATGCAAATTTGATCATGATGCTCTGTAGCTTAAAACACTTCAATTTCTCTAATTTCCATGAGACAATGTCCAAAACTCTAAATACAAAACATAAAACCCTCCTCGCCCTAGCTTCTACCTATTTGCATGGTCTCATCTCTAATACTGTTGTTGAATGCAGTCTCTGGAATACATAAGTTATTTCTCATCTTCTCATGTTTTAAGATGATTTTTCTTTATCCTCATAAGCTCTTTCTTTTATTGACTGTGTAGAGAATTAGTGTTCATCCTTCAAGAGCCAGCTCAAACATTGCCCCTTCCAAGAAGCTTTTCTCAATATCTCTACTATATTCCCACAATACCTTGATTCTATCTGTATAAAAACCTCAAGGCACATACAGAAATTATTATAAAAGTGGGATTCCTAGGGTAGCAGGTTTTCTATTCTTCATCTTGATATCTTCTACACAGAGCTGGGTACTAAGTTGGTGTTTAAGAGTTATTGAAAGAGTAAAAACATGTATGTTACTTAAGAAAATCTCTAAGGATGAACACTAAAAGTTTATTTTTGTGATGAGAAAGTTATACTTCCTTTTCTCTCCTGAGAATTCTTTTCCCACTTACTTGGGTGAGAATGGGATAGAGGCTAAGAGCAGAGCTATGAAGGGTGGAGAGAAGAAGGAAATTAGAAAAGATTAAAGTGTGGAGAGGGATATTTGAGAGAAGGAAAGTGAAAACTTTCCTTATTAGTATATCAGGTTCAAGACCAGAGAGAAAAATCCACATGGATATTCAAAGAGTGAGCTAGGGTTTCCAGTCGGAATGTGTGGCAGGGCAATGGCCATCTGTCCCTGCTTCCAAGGGAAGAGAAGAGAACATGTGAGGTCTCCCTGGACAAAGTTCAGAAGGAACCCGGACATCCACACTCCAGCTGTCCCTCTATTCTGTTTATTTTCCTTTTCATGCTCTAGTCAAGCACTTAGGAACCTTCCCTTTCCGCCTGCTTAGCTGAAGTTCACTGAGAAACATAACCTTGGCAACACCAAAGGGCCTATGGGGCCCATTCAGGCTTCCTCTACTCCCAATCCAAGAGCTAGCTATTAATTGTCTTCCACTAATGACACATTTTGCTTAAGAACTAAGTGTCCAATATCCTGGCTGTACTCAGTAGCCATAAGGAGATATATTGGTTCTCTAGTGGAAGGACTGGGTGGCCAGCCATGTGGGTGAAAGGGCAGGAGCACCATTGACCTGCCTGAACTGGGGTAGCACGTGTAGATGAACAATGTTTAGTGCTGTGTCCAGGAGAGGTGCTCTTAGAACATTTTCTAGCTTAAAGAAGAGAAGGCCAAGGTAGAGATAACAATGCCTGGAGGCTGGCTGCCCATATCATTGACAGTGATCTTCCCAGGAAGTTGGGCTACTATGTTTAGCTCGGAAAGGAAAAGCTTCCTCACTCACAGGAGATTCTGCTTGGATAGGGGTCAAAAGCTCAGAGTGGTTCTTCTTCTCTGCTCTGGAACACCCAGACAAATTGCCCTCCTTTCAGGGCCATAGCTCCAAAGGGCCAGAGGAGAGGGAAGAGACTAATCCCTCCTCTGAAAATGGCATATGGGCAGAAATGGTTAATGGGAATGTGCAGAATAGATGTGATCGGTAGAATAAAAGCATTAATATCAGGAAGTATAGCTTGTGGGAAGAAATGTTTCTGAGAGGAGAGACCAGGAGGGATAACAAGGACCCTGAAGGGTTTGCAAGGAGACAGTGATAAGACACCTACAGTTGCATTTTAGGGACTAACAAACAGCAGTTCTATTTCATCTGCCAGCTGACAGTTGCCTGCTTCTCTGTCTGTAGTTCCACTGGTGCCTGAGACTCCATCCACTCCCTCCCCCGAGTGTTGATCTTGGCTCAATAGTCCCTATTTGCCCTTTCCTGGGAAGGACTCAGGCTCCTACCCACAAAAGAAAGACAAGGATTTAATATTTAAATATTCACATGTATGGTTTATCCATGGGGTTGCTAGACTCAAAATCTTCAATAAGTAGGACATTTTGACCAGACTGCTTGCATGCTCTAAGTTGCTACCTATAGACAAAGATTATATTTCCCTGTGGGCTCTAGTGCTTCAGAAGCTGGAATTCAATGGAAACACACACACACACACACACACTTAATATTTTTTGAGCACCTTTGTGAGCCAGTGTCTCTACTAAGAGCTGGAATGTAGCAGGGAATAAATCAGAGGGTCTTGACTCTCATGAGGCTCAAAACTACCACAGCATAAGGTAATAAATTGAAACCTTTATTATCTCTACAATATAATATTTCAATTGCCTTTTGTGTTTTCTCTCTTCTCCGTCCCAAGAGTCCCATGGGTCCTAGCAACTCTGTGATCTAGAGCAGATGTGTGGAGGAACCCAGTCTGGGATGTACACCTTGACATTGAATCATGTCTGACATGTGACTGGTTAAGCCAATGGCCTCTGAGGGGCTTCCATTTCCACAATTTTGTTAAGAAGAATCCAATACCCACTTTGGCCATGAGGGCCATTCTGTTGACTTCCAGAGATGCTGCAGTTCTAGAGAGCACCTGCAAGGTTTTTGCCCTTTAGTGTTTCATGCAGTCTGTCCAATGCCCCTGAAAGCGGTGGGAGGCCCACCTGGTCAGAGGTGGCCTGCTCTGCCTCAGGGTGCAGCCCTGGCTTCTCTCTGATGCTTGTTTATAAAGCTCTGTCTGCGCAGTCTCAGATGAGAGGGGAACACGGGCAGCACTGCTGGCTGCTCTCAGCTCACTCTGCAAAGAGTTCTGGTAATTTTCCTCTGTGAGAAAGGGGGCCGGTTGCCAGCATCAGCCTGTGAGCCCTCTGTTGTCCCTGCCAGCATCAGCTGATGAAATCAGGGTTTTTGATTTCCTTTCTGTTATTGTCTCTGACATGGAACCACCAGGGAAATGAGGCTGAAAAACTCTCAGGCTATCCCAGGCAGCTGAGAAATAGCACAGAAACAGAAATATTAGACTCACTACATCCTATCGCCCGAATCACGACATGCTAATGCTTATGAAGATGTTATGCCTGTGTAGCTTGGTGAGTATGTTTGTGTATGTGTATTCCCCCCACCCAACCAAAAAAAAGTTTGTATCTGATAGGAAAGAACAATACTCCCTTTGCATTATCTTTATTTTTCTGGATGAAAAGCAAGAACAACATTCAGCTATTGTCCTAAAAGTGCTTCTGTCCTGTACATTTTTGGAGCAGGGTTTTGTAGGGAATCTGGGCAGTCCTTTTTTTTTAGGTTACTATATTCCAATTATAGTGGGGACATTCTTGGAAAAATATGGTGGGCTTAGTATGTCTAGCACTTCACGTGCTGGCTGAGGTACTACCCCTCAACCCTCTAGTACATTTCAACACAGAAAGTGTACACGCTCCCACAGCCGATCCCCACCCTGTTGTCCACGTCCATGGGTCCTCTATACTTGTTTCTTGACAAGACCCTTTCCCTTCTTTGCCCTGTTATACCCCTCTCCCCTCTCCTCAGGTCACTGTCATTTTGTTCCTTATTTCCGTATCTCTGGTTCTGTCTGCTCGTTTGTTTTGTTCATTAGTTTCCATTTATAGGTGAGAGCATGTGGTGTTTGTCTTTTGTTGCCTGGCTTATTTCACTAAGCACAGTACTCTCCAGTTCCATCCATATTATCGCAAATGGTAGGAGTTCCTTCTTTCTTTCTGCTGCATAGTATTCCATTGTGTAAACGTACCACAGTTTTTTGATCCACTCATTTACTGATGGGCACTTAGGCTGTTTCCAGCACTTGGCTATTGTAAATAGCGCTGCTATGAACATTGGGGTGCAGAGGTTCTTTTAAATTGGTGTTCCAGGATGCTTAGGGTATAATCCCAGCAGTGGGATCACAGGGTCAAAAGGCAGTTCCATTTTTACTTTTTTGAGGAAATTCCATAAAAATTAACTTATGCATACATAAAACCCAAAAATAGTCTGGATTAAGACTGTTTTCAGTCTTAAAAAAGGAATGTATATATACATTCTTGAATATATACTTGAGTTTTATATGGTACCAGAAAAATGACATGTTGTTCATTAAAATATGCTGAGAAAATACTTAAGTATGTAGAAATAATAAACAAAACTTTTTACTTATGTCAACAACCCAAAATACTGCATTTGATTTTTAAATTGTATAAGATTTATAAAACATGTAAAACCTTACAAAAAGGGAAACACAGGTGAATGTTAGCATACACTTAGTGGAAAAAATATTTCAATATTCTCATACAGAATGCAAAACAGATGGGCTTGATCAAATTCAAACTAATGACAATTGCATTATAAAAATATAAATAAAAGGCAAATGACAAATTAAGGAAAATAATTCGTCGTCGGCAGCTGTCCGTCTCGAGAGACGATGGTGTAGCTTCTTAAGAGTCCATCTGCACCGCCGAGAATGGCTGTGCAGTCCGACTCGGGAGTGACACGGTATCTGTCTCCTCCCGTGTTGAATCGACATCTTGCGATGACGCTGGAGTGTCCTCTCCAGTGAAGCTGAAGCTACAGAGCCTGGGCAGGGTGATATGGAGGGTCTGCTGTTGCCCATGCAGCAGACCCCCCCCTCTCTTCGCAGCTGAAAGGTCCAAGGGAAAGACGGAGTCAATACAGCTTGGCTTCAGGTGCGCCGCAGGAGTTGCCGGTGTTGACTACAACGCCAAACCGCCTTAGGGACTCCGGCTCCGGATTTTCTGTTGGGGTTTACTCCCTTAGCCTTTCCCCTGAAGAGGTATGCCGCAAGGCAGCGGAGGTTTTTTGGAGTCAGAGTTTTCCTTCTCTGATGTGCCCTGACTGGAAGATCGAACCAGCGACACTTAGCTCGCAGGCCGACGCTCAATCCACTGAGCCAAACCAGCCAGGGTTTAAGGAAAATAATTACAATATGTGAAAGAAGGTGTGGATATAATTAGTATCCAAAATCCACTTACAAATGATTAAAAGGATAATATTTCCTAATATAAAATTGGGCACAGTGTACATAAAAATATATTTAACATAGAAATAAAAGATTCAAATTTAGCAAGAATAAGGAAATTGTATCAGGTTTCATTAACACTCACTAGAGTGTTGTTAAGTGGCATAGAATTCTCACAGCAACTAGAATGATGTCAATAAGGAATTTCTAGTGGCTCCTATGCCAGTGGTTTTTATGGCATTCTTAGTATTAACCTAACTTAAATCAAAGAATGAAAAATACCCTATGATTTCACCTATTAGCAAACCCTAAAAAACCAAACCAAACAAAAACAGCAACAGACACACAAACACTGAGAACAAACTAACGGTTGCGGGAGTAGAAGTGGGTGGGGGAGATGGGTGAAAAAAAATGAAGAGAAACAGAGGTACGGATTTCCAGTTATAAAATAAATAAGTCACAAGGATTTATGTGCAGCACAGGCAATATAGTTAATAGTATCATAATTTTGTAAAGTGACAGATCACTAGACTTATAGTAGTGATCATATCATAAGATATATAAATGTCAAAACACTATATTGTACACCTGAAACAAATATAATATTGTACAAAAGCTATTAATAAAAATAATAATTACCTAAAAAAAGAAAGTGTATGCATGTGCTGATTTCTTTTTAACAATACGATCTAGTCTTATGTAAGGAGAGCGTTATTTCTCTTATCATTAAGACTTCAATTCTTCCTCTCTTTTCTAAATACTGTAATAAGTTAACATTATTTCTCTAAGAAGATTTGATTCTTGTGCCTATTCACCTTATGAGAATCTTCCAGGGGCTGAGAATGGCTCTGTGGAGCCTTCTGAAGCCAGGGGCCAACCTTCAACACATTTATTTCTGATTCTCAGCTTCCTTCTTCGATGGAAGGGGAAGCCAGGCTCAGCAAACGCTGCCGAGAAGCTTTAAAGTGTGGACACATCTATGTGTATAAATAGTTTAAACAACCTGTCAATTTGTTCTATTCATTTGAGTTAGTAAAATATACACTTAGATTGATTATTCCACAACTATTTTGTAATGAAAGCAGCCACTTGAGGGCGAAGATCAGTTTGGTTGCTTGCTATCATGTATATAGGACAACTCACAGATTAGCTACACTTTTCCCTTTTTGGTAGTGGCCACGCTGGCATTATAGAGCCTGATGTCATTCAGCTGGTCAGTGATGGTGACATTGCATTTCTAAACTGTTGAAACAACACAGGTTGAAAAATCGCTTTTAGGAGTTACCAAGGGATCATTTTACTACAGTCTGTTGGGATCTAGAAGAAAACCCCCCTGAGAAGACCCTGTCACTTGAAGGAACATAGTGTTCCTTTCTAATAATCAGCTAAGGTGCCATGTGGGATCATTTAGCTAAGCGATATGCAGTCATTCTGGGCTCCGTGACACTCTAATTTTGGCAGCTGCACTTGTTGTCATACCTTACAGGTAACTATGGCAACAGACACTGTGCCGACAAGCTCTGTGCTTACCATTATTAGAGGAGCCAGAATTTTTGTCAATTACAATTAATTGGGGTTTCCCCCCCCCTGGATTTGTAAGGCAATAGGCATCAGCATGTCTAGGGTGCAAATAAAGGCATTTTGGATGTGAAAAAAACCAGATTTCATTTTAAAATCATGGCATTTACTCTGCAAGACAGCTCAGGGAGGCAAATGCAAATGAGGAAGCACAGGTCCGGTCTTCCTTTCTCTCTTCACAAAAAGGGAACTTGTCAATGCGTCTGTATGTGAAATCTGAGCCCACGGCCTTAGACATGTCCAGGTGTGAAACTGCTAATTTTTTTCTTGCAATATTTAGGGAGGGAACATCCCAGAGAAAATTTTCAATAGTGATACAATATTTTGGACAGTCCTCAAGATGGCTTTTCCTCTGCTTTTCTAATGAATTGTTTGCAGTTTTATTACTCCAGGATTTGTGGTAAAAAGTGGCCTGATTATTTTGATTTTTAAACTCTACTTAATGGTATTTTTTGACATGTCAGAAATCCTTAGGCACAGAAATAGGGCTTCAAAAGAGGTCTGTTTTCTGGTATATTTAGTACAATAATAAGGTTATGAGGAAAGTTTATCTTGGTGCCTGTTGTGAAAAGCTAATAGGTCCCCAGAAAGAAATTTCAACAGATTCCTGGTTACTAAGCATTTATTATCCATTTGTGCCTTGAATAGTGCTAGATAATTTCACAGTTATGTCCTTACTTCAGAATTTAGTATTTTTATTAAGGTAAAAAGAACACTTACAGTCTCTCTCTCTCTCTCTCTCTCTCTCTCTCTCTCTCTCTCACACACACACACACACACACACACACACACACACATTACTTCTTGACTTAAGGAGATAATTAACAAAGGATAGAAAGGAAAATGACTTCACCTCATGGAATCTGAATAGAATTATGTGCAGAAAAAATAACATAGAAACAGTCCAGCAAATGTTTGAATGATCTGATCTGGTCAACTCTGGCTCTCTTACATCTAAGACTTTATTTTTCTCTATTAAAGTGATAGGTTATTTATTTCACCATGTCTTCAAGGTGGGAGTTTCTTCAAAGATGTTTGTTTCCTGGAGATTAGACTTTCCTCAGCTGAGCTGTTCCGGGAAATTCCTACTAGGCCAGTGATTAATTAAAATCTTGAAACCTCACGCTACATTTGTTAAATGCAACCTGATTTTGCCTAGACCTTAGACTCAGAGTGAGCAGAAGTCAAGCATTGGACTTCATCATACCCAGATGGATAGACACTCAGAAATGTCATTGTTTTCTACTGCAGAAATTTCCAGAAAGTGACTTGTAGACTGGAAGCTATGGAATGTTGGGTTTGAGGGTAGAAGACATAGGTTTGGTCTTGGCCCCACCCCCTGATCTTTGTGACATGAAACAGATTATATCACCTCTTTATTATTTTCTAATATTATATTGAAAAATGTTAAAATTATGTTGATCTAAGTGTAAACTGAGATTCAGTAGGTACAAGATTTCTGCAAATTCTAAAATGCTTTTGGAAAACTCACTACTGTGCGCAAACCCATCATTGGGAAGACAGAAAATGTGATCTTGGGATGGGAAAAGGAGGCCAAGTGACTGGTATTGGTGTAGATTTTTTTTTACAATGCATCCTTGTGCTAGATACATGTAGTGGAGACAAAGTATTCCATAATCTGCCAGTCGGGGGAGGAGTTTGGGAAGAAAGATCTGTATAGTCAGGAGTGTTTTAATATATTTTGATGTTTAAAGAATGTAACTAACTTACCCACAGATTTACCTTGAGGAAGTTGCAGAGCTAGCCTGTAAGCCCACTGATGAAGCCCAGCCTGCCAGTTCCTCAAATAAACATACTCTGAGTTGAGTTGAATGGAGTAAAGCTATAACTTGACTTACGTAAAATAAATAATATATTTATTATTTGTTCACTTGCTAATCAATAATAATTTCTGCAAGCTTTTGTGCTAGAACCTGGGGATATAAAATTGAACATATTGGTCACCTGCATCTTTTAGTCTATTGGAGAAGACTGAGACATATGAAATAAACATTTACACACTAATCAATTAACAGAGAGTGTGGGGTTCTCTGAGAGCATGTACAAGTGCAGCAACGCAACCAAAGGCATGGCCAGTTTTGCTCCACCGTTATGGAGAGAAAGAGCAGGACTATCAGAAGAAGAATGGGTACCTAATAGAGTACCCTGCACATAGTAAAAGCTCCAAAATTTTTGTTGAATAAATGAGTGTGGGAGCGGCTGCTGGTATTATATGTGTTCAGAAGAGAAAGAGGTCAACAGTGGTTGGAGTATCCAGAGGAGACTTCTTGAAGAGAGTGGGTTGAAGGTATACCATGAGGGTGGGTGGGTTTTAGATGAGTGGGTGGAATAGTAGAATGCATGAATAATGGAAGAGCATGGGTCCCGTAGAAGACACCTGGTGCTCTTGCCTGCCCTGCATGCCTTCTTCCCTTTGGAGGATCACCCACACTTTCTTTGTTGCTTTCAGGCTTGGAGCAACTGTCAGTCAAAGAACCTGCTTTTCCTGGACAAGAAGTAGATGGGTGATCTAGCTGTCTTCCTAGGATGTGAATATCACACGGAGTAACCCAAGGACGATGGTTGAATGGATAAATCTCGATGGTTGCATCCCAAATACACTTCCCCTGGTTCCTGCTACCTAGGTCTCCAGAGCATCCCTGAAATTTTGCTTTTGTCAAATTTTGACCACTCTGCTTTTCATCCTGTTCTGTGAGCTATTCCATAGCCTTTTAATGTTTTCTTTTTTAACTTAATGTAACCAGAGTCCATTTCTGTTGCTTGCAACCAACAAACCCTGATTGATTTAAGCAGTTTGCAGTTTCCCAGCCCCCACAAAATTTTAGGATGCCCTGCTGGTCAGTAGCTGATTATGGAATACCTTTGAATGCTTATTTTAGCGGATGGAATTCCCTACGCTTTTCTTATGAGCAGGTCATGTCGTCTCACTACTTGAGTCATAGACTGAGATGTCTGGAAATCACATGTTTCTCTTTAGGACTCAGTTTTACATTTTGCTGCCCATGTCCCTCTAAGAGGTTCCACTCAGAAGGCTTCTGAGAAGATATGGAGATAGTATCACTCATCCTCTAGACTCTTGAGAACAAAGACACCATCTAATTAAAAAAAAAAAAAGATTCTTAACTCTATAGCTGTAGTAAGTGTCTATTTTGTGTATACTTATTTATTTAGATTTCTACTCACTTCATCTGCTCATTTCTTTCTCAGGAAAAGTAAATACTTCCCTTTATCTTCCCAGCTCCCTGTGTCGGTTAGCTTATCGCTGTGGTGCTGCTCCCCCACCTCCCTTTCTTAGCCACCGCTAACTCCTGCACTAGCTTCATTTCTTGCTGCTTACTTGGAGCAGTCCAGCATGTGTTTGCTTCCGACAGCTGATAGTTGAACTACACTCCTCATTTTTTTTTCTCATGAATCCTGGGGAGAGTAGTGTTTTTCTCCCCGAGGGAAAATAAAAACACGACGGAAGACTGAAGTAGCTATTATGTAAACAAGAGAGAAACCATAGAACAGATTTCTGTGGCCTTTGTGCAAAAGGAAAGCGGAAGGGAGGAGAGCAATGGGGGCCCGCGGCTGGCCACGTGCACTAGACTTTGCAACGCCAGCGCGGCCCGAGAAAAAAAGGAGGGCCCGTCTCAGGAGGAGGCGCTCCGTGTGAAACGGCCGAGCCCGTAGCTGTTGCTGCGGACCTTCGTGCACTCGGGATGAATGGGAATAAAGCCTTAAAGGAGCTGAGACGGAATGAAAAGAGTTCTACGTTTTTATTTTTGAGGAAGTAGGTGTTGAATTCATTGAAACATCTTGAATTGGGCAGAAATGAGCTTCGCTGTGAGCCAGAAGTGGGTTTGGGGCAGGTTAGTAAAGAATGGTGATTTTAGTTATTTTTACTCTCTGAAAAAAAAATCGATATTACCATTTTAGAAAGTGAAGTCGTGTTTCTAAGGGTAAGAATCCCTTTCATTGCACCTAGAATAGTGCTATGCACAGAGTAGGTACTTGGGCTGTGGTGGGTTAAGAAAATGGAAACTTTTGAATTTTGTGCTTATCTTCAAGGCTGGCTTAAGTATAAAATTATCTTTTAAAACACTTGAAAAATTAAAGGATTTGTTTTCGATTATGGCAAAAAAGGAAACTAAAGATGGTACAAATTCGAGAGAACCTTTCTGGAAATGGAGAGGCTCCTCAACAACCCGAATCTCTCTCATTGGCCGATAATGAGAGTAAGTGCATTCAGCAGATAGAAAATAAGCATAAGCTTGGGGAGTGAAATCCGCCCTCCGACCTCAAGGCCATCACTGTATCCGTTGGTGCTTTGAGGACTATCTACTATGTCTCACTCCCGTCTGCTCTCACCATCATGCATCCTAACTGAACTCTCATTATTCCTGGAATAATTTCCTATGGTCTCGCTTCTCCTGGTTTCTTTCCTCCTCAATCTCTTCTCTCTGCTCTCAGAAAAAGCAAGACATGATCATGTCAGTCACCTCCTTGAAGACGTTTGCCGATGCTCCTTAGTCCACAGGATCAAACTTAAGTCTTAATAATGACAAACCAGATTCTACCCATATCGGTTTCCATGCCTCACTTTCCTTCCTCCCCTCCAACGGTGGACTTGCTGTTCTGCAAACTCACCAGGTCCTTCAAAGCCTCTGAGACTTTGCACAAGCTTCTTTCATTTTGGTCTTTCTCTCAAACTTCCTGCAGAGAAATCTCTTAAAGACTAACTCTAGTGTCAAAATCTCTGCCCAGAACAATCAGTTGCCTTTGCCTCTGAGCACATCTCTTCTTATAGACGCCACACATGTGACACACATTATATCAATGCAGTCCAATAGAAACATAAAAAGAGAGCGACATTAGAAAAATAAAAGAGCATGCAAAGTTAATTTTAATAATATATTTTACTTAAACCAATGTATCCAAAAAACCATTTCAATAGATAATTAATGCAAAACTTTTAAAGAAGATATAACAAATTCTTTAGGAGCATGGCATACACTTGCAGCACACTTCAGTTTAGACCAAGTAGATTTCAAGTGCTCAGTTGCAACACTTCGCCGGGGCTACCGTACTGGACGGTCAGTATTGTGTTTTGGGTCATTGTGCACTTGTCTCTCCTCTGGTTCAGTGATGCATTTCTTGAAGGGTATGCATTATTCATCCTTTGATAGCTGATATATGGCTTCATGTAAGGGGCATAGCAGCTGAATGTGTGCTGAATAGAAGAATAATTTTTAAAAGGCTTGGAACTATGAATGTTGGAATGACAAACTATTTTATTTCCTTTCTTGGTCAAATTCCCTTGGTGGTCTCAGGTCAGGTTATAAAATGATGTTCAACAATTCCCTTAAATCAGCTGCCAAATGGTCAATGACGCAGGGCATTACAGAAATGACCCGAGAGGAAGGTTAGGGGCACTGTTCAAATCCCATTGGGCTGTTGTGAAATTCTCATAGTCGGTTGAATACGTTATGACTACAAATAATTAGATTGTCCTCACACGTCTTTCAGGTATTTTTCTCATGACCTGAACTGGATGGATCAATCATGCACACATGATCTAACCAATCATGGGACGCATCCCGGAGTGTGTTCAGACAAGATGAAAATGGAAGGGAAAAAAGATAAGTTACAGCCATAAATGAAATGTTATTTGATTACCATATTCTCTGAACTCCTGGAGCATTTATAAGCCACACCAGGTAACACATATTTACCATGATCCAGTGGGTACCAGGTCACAGGAAAAGCTGTGGACTCTCTCAGAGTGCTGTATACATAGCACTGGCAAACAGCCTGTTCTTTAATCCTATCCTGTTACAACCTCCCCAAAATGAGGACAGTGTCTGTTGTGGAGACTCTTGAGATTTTGGGATGAAATTATACAATACAAAGTACTGTAACATGCCTCTAATATATTATAAATATCTCTTCTTGCCAGAATACAGTTCTTGAGAATTAGTTAATGACTCAAAATACAAACAATGATTGCATCGAAAAATTATGCAAAATGGTTTCAAATGCATTAGCTAAAATAAAATCTCATTTCTGTCCACTGGAGGATAACATCAGATGACAGACATTCTCGTCATGTCTGTCAACCTATTCACCACTCTATGATGACTTTACCAGTGTTTTTACGTCTTATTCTGTCATATCATCCACTTCATCATTTGAAACCATTTTTGTCAAAGTATTAATGTCATCAATTGCACCGTGATTCACGTTGGCCATGGAAACTATGGAAACTATTTTAGCTAATATTTTGCAGGGTGTCTGTTATTTTTCAACATATAGACATGACTGTAAACAATTTTACTCATGCTGTAAAAGAATCAATAGCTGCAGTCAAAGGAAAGTAAGTTAAAAAGGCAACAACATTAGAACTTTGGATCCCTTCTTCTCTCTGTGGAAGAAACTCCTGGATGCTGAGAGCAGGGATAGACAGGATCATGGTGGGCAATAGCCAGTCACGTGGGACCGTTTTGCCTCCAGCTGTGCAAAAATATAATCATCTTAGCATTTTTTAAATGATAAGAGAAAGTTTACTGAGAAAGTCACAGAGGTAGAAAAAGTGAGCCAGAGAAGTAATGAACTCAGGAAACAAGTTAGAGAGGCCAATGAAGGCCCCTGGGATCTTAGGAGAAAGAGAAAGAACAAAGAAAAGGCACCTTGAGGAAAGAAGAGGGGGAAATTCTAGTGTTTTGGGGAGGGTGAAGACAGAGAAGAGGGGAGATAGATAGAAAAAGGGAGAGAGAAACATCGATTTTTGTTGTTCTGTTCACTTATGCACTCATTGGCTGATTCTTGTATGTACCCTGACCAGGGATTGAACCCACAATCTTGGCTTTTTGGGTGATGCTCTTGTCAACTGAGCTACCTGGCCAAGTCTGCCCCTAATTTTAGAAAAGCTCACAATGAAATTAAAACTTACTAAGCAAATTAAATAGGGGGTAGTACTTTTCTCTGATAAGAGAAATATTTAAATTATGATTTATCCTTGGGTTCCTTGAAGTCACACATGCTCTGTGGAGCCAGTTCTGCCCTCAAGGGAGCATTTTGAGCCTCACAATAACTGAAGTCATGTCACTGACATTTAGTAGGAAAAACTAGTGGTGCCAGACTGTCTCAAAGCCCAACAGTCCTGCACAAATGGCTGGTCTCCTGGACTTCACAGTTGTCAAATGCCCAACGGGACATCCATGCAGGTGTAAAACCTGTTTTTCATGGGTTGAGCCTAGAATCTAGCTCGATTTTACATCTAAACATAATGTTGATTTTGTGGGGAGGTCTAGTTTTAATAATATGCCATACATTTTATGGGGATGCAGTTTCTTTGAAAATTGAGGGAAGATGATACTGCTTCGTTTTGTTTACAACCTTACGAAGAACTGATTACTGTTGTGGACTGAATGTGCCCCTCCAAAATGTGTGTTGAAGCCCATCCTCCCAGCACTTCAGAATGTGGCTGTAGTTAGAGATAGGGCTTGTAAAGAGGTAACTAAATTAAAGTGGGGGCGTTAAGGTGAGTCCTAGTCCAATATGACTGGTGTCCTTATAAGAAGGGGTGATTAGGATACAGGCACACAGAGGGAAGACAAGAGGGGAAGATGGTTATGGAATGAGGCCTCAAAAGAAGTCAAACTCGTCGGCACTTTGATCTCTTACTTGGGATTCTCTTTGACTTGGGTGATTTCCAGTAATAACATAGCCCTGCAGTCAAGGTCAAGTATTCAGTGCAATAATAGTTTGCCCCCAGTTTTAGAAAGCCTAGTGACAAAAGCAAAACTTACTAAGCAAATAAAATAGAGGATGGTGACTATCTTTGACCAGAAAGGTATTTAGATCTCTAACCTCAGAGTTGTGAGAAACTAGATTTCTGTTGTGCAAGCTGTCTCACCTCTGGTGTTTCATTATGATGGCCCCAGCAGATTAACACAGTTGCTTTATTTTTGGAAAATCACACTAATGGTGTTAAAGCTGCTGATTGTATTGGCATCCCTACCACAACACGTTCACGCCAGGCTGCATTCATTGCTGTCACATTCACAGTGATGCAAGTATCTGGCTACCTTACACGTAACATTGTCATGTCTGAGCATTTACTTAATGACATTCTTATTATTGTATTATAAATTACCTTTCCATATTTTACCTTCAATGGTAGATGAATACATTGATAATTTTGGAAATTATGTTTATAGGCAAGTTATATTGCCTATAAATTATATTCAGAGCATAAAGAAGAAGACATTAAAATATTTATTACAGGGGCCTGGAGGATGGTCAAAATGGATGAAAGTGGTCAAAAGGTACAAACTCCCACTTATAACATAAATAAGTCATGGAATGTAATGCACAGTATGGTGTCTGTAGTTAATCATAGTGCATAACAAAGTGATTTAATATTTGTATATATTATGAAATGATCACCAAATTAAGTCTAGTTAACATTTGTCACCACACAGTTTCAATTTTTTTTCTTGTGATGAGAACTTTTAAGATCTATTCTTTAGCAACTTTCAAACATCCAAAACACTATTATTAACTACATTGTTAATGTAGTTAACAATGTGCATTACATTCCAAGACTTATTTATATTATTTATATTATAAGTGGGCGTGTGTACCTTTCTTTGATGGATTCAGACTTGTTTTGTGTCCTCAGATTTTTCTCCAGGTCTTAGTAGGGTGAGAGGCACCTGCTCTTCACTATGGTAAGACCATCTTAGTCTGCTGGACTGATTTATTCCCTCAGAGATCTGTTTATCAGGTCTCATTTGTTTATAACTTGTTAATTGGTGGAGAGGCAGTTGTCAGTGCAATACAGAAAAATTCTGACCAACGCTAGCATGAAGGAATACACTGTAGGATAACGCTGGTTAAAAGGACACAGGAGTAGAGAAGCTGGTATTTGCTTTGCTGTCTTAATAATTTATATCTTACACTCTGCATTACTAAAGCTTCTTTGAGTGTTTTCCTTTTCCCACAACTCTCTGGCACATTTGGTTGGATGCCAACTGGTCCAATTTTAGGCAAATAAGGACTGGACTTTCATGTCTCCTCCGGTGATCTTGCTGCAAGCTGCCCAGCTATGACACAAGCAAAGGGTAAAATCCAGGTCATCATTGTCCTCAACAGAGTCAGAGTGACAGACAAGTACAGTCCTTCTTCACAAGTAGGCCCTGAGCACCCTCACTGAATCCTGTCAGAAGAAATGGGGCAATTCGCCAAATGTCATAAATATTTTACGTGGCCTGCTCTTGAACAGTCAACCTAGAAGACAGAATGAACAAATACTGTAAAGATGGTTGATGCATCCTGTCTTTTTTTGAAGGCACTTTCCTGTGTCAACTTCCACATATTTCCTTTCCAAACAGTAGCCGTGGGCAATGATCTCTTCCTCACCCACATTTAGTTACAATGAAGCTGAGTGGGAGGTTGGGTGGTCACGGCCATTATGGTTTTCTAAAGTATGATGAGTCATTTTGATCAAGTCCTTGGAAGTCTAGGATTCAGGCTCACTTACATCATTTGAGGGGTATTTGGGGCCTTACACAAACCCTCCCTAAATAGCATTTTTTCACTGAAAGTGCTTTTCTGGAGAACCCAGCTCTAGGAAAGAACTTGGGTGGCCCAGACTAAGAGATGCCAGGCTATGATGTTCCCCATCTTCTAGGGAGGCATTTGCAGAGGGTACTGGAGGGAGGTGACCACCTTTGCGAGGGACTGAAATGGTTTCTCTGGGCTGAGTGTGAAACACGTTATTTAGAGAATCAAAAATTTATTTATAGGTGAAGAAAACCAGTGACTTGTGGAGGATGGAAGCTGCAGGGGAGAAGGAACCAATAGGGCTCCAATAATCTTTGCCTGAGACTTCCTGTATTGGATCAACTGCGTGTTTTTGACAGTTGCAGATTTTTGATGGAAAAAAGGCAGACCCTTGGGACATGTGGCCCAAGAACCTGCCTTTTAAAATGTTGTTTCCTCTCCCCAAATTGTCCTTACACATACCACAGTCTGAGAGTCATTGGTACATGGAATAGACTGGCTTGTCTCCAGCAGGTGGAGCGGAGAGTGTGCCTTTAGGGGATCATGGCATGGACGCCTGACCTCATGTACCACTTTGCTGACAGCACTTCACGAGCCAAGAGCGGAGCCCTGGAGTCAATTATCCCATTGGAATTCTGGGTTAATATATAGTCAGTGGAAGAAGAAGAAGAGCCCCCCACTGTAGTCTCTAAACAACACAAATTTTTGGAAAACTCTGGAGATGAAATCAACAGATTACCAGAAGACAACACAACTCTCAAACCAACAAATCCAAACTTTTATTCCCACCTTTTGTTTTTAAGAAGTCTGTGATGTTAAAGTTCAATTTCCTATGGCCCCGCTATCACCTATAGCGTTGAAATAGTGACAGGTCTATTGGCCAAATATTCTGTGCACAAGCTCACTGAATGCTCACAGTAGCTCTGCCTAGTGGTGCCGTGACTGTTTTATTTCACATATGAGGAATAGACTTGTGGGGTGGTGGTGCTGGGTGCCTGGCTCATCCCTCAGAGTGGCTCTCTGACCCCATAATCCTGCCTCACTCCATCCACCCAATGTGCCTCCATTACTGCTCCCCAGAAGTGCTCCATAGGCCTTCTTTACTGGCCTTGGTTGTGTTATAGATTGAATGTTTGTCTCCCCCAAATTCATATGTTGAAATCCTACTTCTCAACATGATGGTATTAGGGGGTAGGGCCTTTGGGACATGATTAGGGTGGTGGAGCCCCCATGGATGGGATTAGGGTCCTTATTAGAAGAGACTCCAGAGTGTTCCCTTGTTCCTTCTACCGTATGAGGACACGGTGAGAAGATGGCAGTCTACAACCTGCCATTAAAGGTTATGCTCTTTTACTATACCAGTGCTATATTCAGAATATTCACATGGGCTGGCTGGTAAAAATGCAGATTCACGTTTCATTCATGAATCTACATTTTCAACTAAGCACCCCTAGTACTTCCAGTATAGGTGGTCCGTGCATCGCGCTCACATTCCGAAGTCCCTTTCTGTTCCTAGTGGCCTCACAGACATGACTAGGTAGATCTCTAAGGAGCTCTCCAGTTCATAAAGTGTCAGGACATACATTTTCTCATTTGTAAATAAGGAAGTTGATGCAGAACGTAGATGGTGTCCAGGACCCCTTCCATCTCTGCACACCAGGACCCTGGGTGTTTACAGCAGGGGCAGCTGTGTGAATTGACCTCAGACCCAGAAGATAAGTGTCTGTGGAAAACACTCCCAATTGAGGCAGAACACTTCCAGACCCAGAGGCTGTGTGAACACATCTAGAGAAGAAATACTGTGAGCAGCAGCCCATTGTCCAGAAAGAGTGCTGAACTGGGAGTCTGGAGAGAGTTTCCAGTCCTGGTCCAACCACTAACTTGCTCAGTGGACATGGGCATCTCTCTGTACCTCAGTTTCTTTCTTGGTAACAGAAAGGGAACGACTGGATAGATGGTTTTCATAATATGCACTTTGGAGTCCAAGGGCTTGGCAAAGGAGCCCTAGAGGGCACAACAGAGAAAAAGAGACAGTGGTGGAGGTGCTCTGGGACTCCCAATTCTGCTTTAATTGCAGCATCTCAGAATTTGCCTATTGCTTTATTTGGATTCTCTTCAAGCTCTCTTTAGAAATATGGGCTCCAGTGCTAAGAAATGTTTGAAAAGCCCTAAGGCTACTGTCTATGGTACTCTTAGGACAAACTTTTGGTGACTCACCTGAACTTAAGTGCAGATAAACACATCATAAGTATTTAAGTCATTGGTCCTACTTCCCTGCGACTAAGAACCCCAAGTTCAGGTGATCAGGTGGGGGCTGATAGTAAATAGTGGACCTAGTTAAGGCCAATATTTAACTCAGCTAAACACAGCTGAGCAAACAGAAGGCTTTAAGCTAGGGTTGTGTTTATGTAGCCGTTTCCTCAGTGGGTCACGTGCCCAATGAATGCAATTGCTTTTTGACTTTTTCCTTCTGATCTTAATTGGGACCTGTTTGACTAAGTTGATGAAACAAATGAAAAGTCCAGACACGAATAACCGGACAACCTTTTTATAGAAGGTGTTTTTAGTTAAGCCTTTCATTAACTAGTAAGGTTAAAACAAGAAGTTCAAGGGACTCCTAGAAATGTAAAACAGAATGATTTCTGTATCTTAACATTCTTTTGCATTTTTTATCCCACTTAAGAAAGGGTAGAAGTCATTTTGGGGTTCTGTATCTTGGGTTACTCAGCAAAATCATCTACAGTGGCTACTGTGGATTTTCCTGGGGCTGAGTTGGATCTTTGCTATTTCTTAGGTGATTGCACTGATGTTTCAGCCTCGGGAACTGCAATCTCAACCATTAATTAATAAGCAGAGCAAACAGACAGGGCCTCCATGTAACTTACTTATTTTTATGTTTCTGAGATGCTTCTCATTTGATCATGTGTTAATAAGAATGCAAGCTTCTATAACAACTGAACCCCTAAACCTCAGTGGCTCAACACAATAGGCGTTACTGCTCACTGACATGGAGTTTGAAGTGGGTTTGGCATTTATTGACTTCCGGTCAAGATGGCAGCATAGGTAAACACGGCTTGCCTCCTCACACAACTGCATCAAAATTACAACTAAACTATAGAACAAGCATCACTCATAACTGTCAGAAATTGAGTTGAATGGAAGTCTGACAACTATGGAGTTGAAGAAACCATAACCATCCAGACTGGTAGAAGGTATGGAGACATGGAATAGGCTGATACTACATCCACTTGTGGTGGATAAAAATTTGGGAGGGGTATCTCAGGAGCAAGAAGTCCCAGCCCAATACCAGGCCCCCCAGTTCATGGTTCCAGTGTCAGGAAGATAAGTCCCCATAATGTCTGGCTACAAAAACCAGTGGGGATTGAGCTGGTGGAAGAAACTTCTGGAGTATCAAGCAGTTCCTCTTAAAGAATCCATACATGGACTTGCTCAGATTCACTCCCTCTGAAGTCCATCTCTGGGGTAGCAGCTTGAAAGGCACCAGTGGCATATGTATGGGGAAGAACTAAATGTCTGACACCAAGGCAAGAGCTAGGGGACAGCTCTCTCCCAGACAAAGAGGCAAGCAAAAGCCATCGTCCCTCTTTTGAGATCCACAGAGCTGGCAGGTTGGTGCCGCATCTGAGACTCCATCAATCTGACTAACACTGTTTGCCCCACCCTGGAGATCCACAGAGGCTCCGCCCCACCCCACTCAGGGGCCACCCAAGCTGTTAACAGTGGCTTTTCCGTATGAATGGGTGGTCTTGGCTCAGGCTTCACAACTTTATAAATCCTCTCAAACAAGCAACAGCCAACTTAGTGAGCTCCCAGCCCCCATATTTCTTGCTAAGTGGCCCCAGATCTGACACTAGCAGCAGCCAATCTAGGTTCACAGCTTGGCTTTGCCTGAGAATCTCAAGCCCAGCCCAAGTAGCAGCCATTTGCAGGTTGCTTTACAGCTCATGCAGGTGACCCTGGGCAGAACACAGGTCGGGGCTGATCTTGGCCTGCATCACCCAGGAAACCCCAGGGCCAGCACACCTAGTGGGCAGCTACAAACCATGCAGGAGCAACACCACCCTGCCCTGACAGAGCTGGTCATCCATGAAGGGCGGAGTTTGGTGGTCAGTGGTCACAGCCAGTCCTTGCGGCTGACTGGCCTGGGTAAATTCTTCCCATTGATCTGCCATCAGCAACCAAGGCTCAACTACAAGAAGAGGGTCTACTCAGCTCACACCTCAAGTACCCAGCTTGGGTGATAGGGGAGGCTCTGCCACTGGATGCTACAGGACACCTACTACATTAGGCCACACTAACAAGGCACAGAGTCAAAACAGCTCTACCTAATACACAGAAACAAATACAGAGAGGCTGCCAAATTGAGGAGACAAAGAAGCATGGCCCAAATGAAAGAAGAGATAAAAAACCTGGAAAAGAGCTAAATAAAATTGAGATAAGCAATCTAGCAGATGCAGAGTTCAAAATAATGATTGTAAGAATGCTCAAAGAACTCAGTGAGGACTTCAACAGCATAAGAAGATCCAGTCAGAAATGAAGGATACACTAATTGAAATAAAGAACAATTTATAGGGAAATAACAGTAGAATGGATGAAGCTGAGAATCAAATCAATGATTTGGAACATAAGGAAGCAAAACACAACCAAATAGTAAGAAGAAAAGAGAATTAAAAAAAAAATAAAAAGAGGATAGTGTAAGCAGCCTCTGGGACAACATCAAGCATTCCAACATTTGCATCACAGGGGTGCTAAAAGGAGAAAGAGAAAGAGCAAGAAATTGGAACTCTATTTGAAAAAAAAATTAAAGAAAACATCCGTAATTTGATGAAAGAAATAGAAATGCAAGTCCAGGAAGCACAGAGAGCCCAAACAAGATGGATACAAGGAGGCCCACTCTAAGACACATCATAATTAAAATGCCAAAGGTTAAAGATAAAGAGAAAATCTTAAAAACAGCAAGAGGAATGCAGTTACGTACCTACAGGGGAGTTCTCATAAGACTGTCAGCTACTTTTTCAAAAGAAACTTTGCAGGTTAGAAGGGACTGACAAGAAATACTCAAAGTCATGAAAAGGAGGGACCTACAGACAAGATTGCTCTACCCAGCAAAATGATCATGTAGAATCAAAAGACAGATAAAGAACTTCCTAGACAAGAAAGAAAACTAAAGGAGCTCATCATCACCAAACCATTATTATATAAAATATTAAAGGGACTTATTTAAGAAAAAGGTTGCCTGACAGGAGGGTGTGTAGGGGAATGGGTAAAGAGGTGAGGGGATTAAGAAGCACAAATAGGTAGTTACAGAACAGCCATGGAATGTAAAGTACAGAATAGGAAATGGAGTAGCCAAAAAACATATACGCATGACCCATGGGTATGAACGATGGGGTGGGGATAGTCTGAGGGAGTGGAGGGAGCTGGGTGAAGGATGCAAAGGTGGAAAAATTGGGACAACTGTAATTGTATAATCAATAAAATATAATTTAAAAAATAAAAAATAGAAAGTGGGGGCAATGACTGTAGAAAAACAAAACAAAAATAATTGGGTTTGGCATCTTGCCTTCCTCGCAGTGTTTCAAGGATCCAACCCCTTCCACCTTGGGGATAAGGCACACTGGTTTCTTACCCAGACTAGCTGTGATGTTCATCCCTTTTGTTCATGCTCTGTTAATGAGAACCGACCTTCCCAGGTTACATAGACTGAGAATATCAGTGTAAAGGGCCGCCTCTGTCCACAGCCTTTTCCCAACAAAAACTATACAATGGAAAGAAAGCACACGTTTCGGTGAACAGCTAGTTATTTTTCCCAAAACTGGCAACAAAGAAAAGAAGGGATGTTAGATAATCATCAACTAAGCATGAAAGTTTGACTACTTAAGTCCCAAGTAGTCAAGTGAATGGTATTTTCTTTTCTTTTCTTTTTCTTGTTAAAATATTTTATTTATTTAGTTTTAGAGAGAGCGTAAGGGAGGGAGAAGAGAGAGAGAGAAACATCAATGTGTGGTTGCCTCTCATGTGCCCCCAGCTGGGGACCTGGCCCACAACGCAGGTATATGTCCTGACTGGGAATCAAACTAGTGACCCTTTGCTTTGCAGGCTGGTGCTCAATCCACTGAGCCACCCCAGCCGGGGCTGAATGCATTTTCAACCTTAGTCACAGCAAGAGTAGAAAAATTCCTAAGGAAATGACACATTCTGAGGCTTGTAGAAATGTTCCACCCATTCCAACCTGGTATTGCTTTGGGCAAAAACTCATCTTTGGGAGCCATACAGAATGGGCACAAGCCAAGCTCAGTTTCTTCCATGCAGGTCCAAGGAATTCCTTTGTCTGTGCCTTGGACATTTTCTACAGAATGAAATGGCTGGATTAGGTCATCTCTAATACCTATATCCTGGCAATATGAGTTTCATTTCTTATGTTATTGAAATCATTGAAATGAACATATCTGTCTTTGGTGTGATTGATTTAATCATCGTTCTACAGGAAGGACACAGACAAAGTGTTCTGAAAATCCGTCAGAGGAAATGGGGAGCTAAATGTTTGCTTTTTTTTTTTTATTTTATTTTAAATGAGTGTTGGCTGTGTTTCCAAACATTTAAATGTAAAATACGCATCATTTAACCACAACTTCAATGCTAAGAGCAAACACACAACAGATGGTTAAATGGCATGTATCTTAAAGTTTTGATTCTAAACAACCTACACATGTAGTTTTCAAATAAGAATAAGCCTAAGGTTCCACAGATATGGATTTTAGCAATTAGTATTTGATCAGTCTCGGATCAGATTTTTCTACATGAATTTTCTCTCCGACTAATTCATGCCATTGTTGGTTTTTAAAAAGATACATAATTGCGAAGGTACCCGCTGGTGAGGCTGCCTCCTGAATCACTGCCCAGAAGAGCCTCTGATCCTGAGCTGCTGGGCCAATGCAGTTAGTTCTTCATTTTGGCGCCAGGAAAGTACAAAGCTTTTTGTCAAAAATGGCCTTCCCAGCTTGCTCATCACGTTCCCAGGACTTCGGGTTTGCAAATGCAGAAAAGCATCTCTGCTTTGGCGCTGAAGTGCCCACCCACGTGAGTTCAAACAGGCGGGAAGACTTGTAATGCACAGCTGGCGACAAATAAGACGCTCTTCGCAGTGACTCACCTTTTCCGTGAGACAGGGATGAGGAAGGGGTCAGGGCGCGCTCCGCCGCAGGCAGAGTCCTCAGTACAGTGCACGGATCCTCACGGACAGTTTTCCCGTCTGCCCTAAGAACAGCTTGTTTATAATAAACAGGCTATTTATTTTTACTTGTTTTTTATTTCTCAAGCTCACCAGCCTCTGGACTGGAACCTTGAATGCTCCCCGGCCCTTTTATTTCAAGTGGCATCGTGGTGCAAGAAATCAGCAGAGTACTGGGGTCAGAGTCTCCTGGACTTGATTTCGGTGTCTGCTGCCCGACAGCTTTGTGAACACAGCTTCTTTGTGCCTCAGTGATCTCATCTGTAAGATGGGTTATTGCAAGGATTAAAAAAAGGCAGTTGATGAAAAGCACTAGCATATAATAATAATTCTATCTATCCACCTATCATCTAATTTACTTATTTATCCTCTCCCCTCTCTGTTGCATATACATGTAAAATATGGATCAGTTATAGATGGATAGTGAGAACGACAGAACAGGGATGAAGAGCGAAGAAACAGGCAGTAGGGAAGATGTTTCGATTCCTTTGGAGTAATTTTTACTGAGTTTTTTCTGGGGGTGGGGTGGTTCTAGAATATTTCAGGCATGTGAGAAGGAGTAATAATAATGTTGCACACATGTACATATTTGCCACCCAGCTTAAGAAACAGAGCCTTGCAGAGTAAACGGAAGCCACCTTCATCTCCTTTTCTAATCTTCTCCTTCCTTCTCCCCAGAAGGAACCACCAGCTTGGTGGGGTGATCGCTACTCCTGTGCAAGGGTTTATACTTTTCCTGGTACGTCTGTATCCCAACAACTTACAGTTTTGTCTCACACGCTTTACAGTTTAAATAAAGGACAGAATACTGTATGTATATTTCTGCGAATTGCTTTCAATGTCTCATGTTATCGTTTTGAGATTTAATGACAAAACGTGCCTCTCTAGTACATTCATTTTTACTGCTGTGGACTATTCAGGTGTTTTTCTTTTTCTTTTTTTCCTGGTGGAGTTTCTTTCTCCAACTTTCCCTTCTCCTGTCCTCCTTCAATCCCTTTGTTCTTTCTTTCAATTTCTCCCCTCATGTCCCCATCCAATGAGATGCCCCATTGGCAGAAGAGAACCAAAAAAGCCATCCTGGTTTATGGCTGACCTATGAGAACCCCATGATGAATACACAGCATTTTCATGTGGCTTAAAAACACACCACTCACCTACCAAGCATAAAAAATTCTAAGTAACACAGGCAAAAGGTACCCTCACCCCTGGAGGAGGGGTGTGAATGGATAGTGTGCACATTGTGTGGCAATAGAAAATGATGACAATAGAAAACAATGCTTGAACAGCCTTCTCGATGCCCTTCTTTGCTTGGACACACCTTTATAAAATTTTTCAGGATGTTTTTGTACTCCAGTCTCCCTCTCTCCTCTTTGCTTGAAGGAAAGAATATAGATAGAAGTCATTCATATGTTGTTTCCTTTATTACGTTAAACAATATTATATATGATACATATTAAAATGATTATGTATTCATGTATTACAAATAAACCAACGTAACATTCATGAAGCTATTAGTCAACTTGAGAACTAGAACATACAACAAATTGCATCCACTCATATGGTCCCCACTGGAGCATCCTGGAGTTGAAGACATAATTTAAGGCATTCCTTAGCTTTTGCCTTGAGCATCTGTACTTTGGTGAGGATCTGAAGTCTCAGGGAGCAGGTAAAAGAAGAGCCCTTCTGTTTTTGCCTGAAATTGTAATTGCAGAGGACCGGACATGGGCCCAGTCAATGACATTGGAAATTTAGATCTGTGAAGATACATTTAGGTGACTGCTGAATTCATTTCCTCTCTTTGAGCCTCAGATGCCTTGTCTATAAACAGAAAAGGTTGCATGAGATGATCTCTGAGGTCCCTTCTGTATGCTGAGGAAAACACATGCTGCTGTGGTTCTTCATGGCTCCAGTAAGTTTGTAATAGTCTGCAGAAAACTTATACTCAACTGCTGGGGGGATGAATGCTGGGGAAACCAACTGTATCCAGTTTATAAAATGTCCTTCCTTGGGTGCCCTTTAAAGGAGTGACCAAAGTGAACTCTTTTCCCTGAGCATTCCAGGAACTTATGTCTTTTTTTCCTGAGAATGAATTGTGGAATCATCCCATTGGATCTCATCCAAACCTCAAACCAATCCAAACGATTCATTGTCTTTGAACTCAGATTTCCTCCCTTCCCCCACTGTGTCTAATTACTGAGTCAAGATTATGACCTTCCTCAGATTGTGAGTATGTTTAAGAAGAGGAAGAAGAGCATTCAGGGGCTGTTATGTTGAAGATGGATGAAAATATTCTAAGATAGTCCCAAGAGGAAAGCTATGACTGATGGTCAGAGGCTACAGGGACACAATTTTAGGCTGATATAAGAACTATCTGACAGTTCCAGGCATCTTGGGAGGAAACTCTTTGTCCAGAACAGTATCAAATACTGAGTAATTGATTAAGCCAATAAATATAATTAACATAATATAATATAATATAATATAATATAATATAATATAGATATAGTTTGGCTCTGGCCTGAAGTTCTTGGGGGGAGACAAACATGAATAAGATGTCATCCCCATAGTCAGGAGTCTACAGCCTGGTAGACACGCATCACATTCTGCTTCACAAAATAGATACCTGTCTTTAGAGCCATTAATCATACATAAGCAAAGGGGGGAGGTGTCTCCTCAGGCTAAGGGAAAAGATGTGGTTTTTTGGGGGGGTGGTACAAGGTCCTTACATCTGAATTAGGTCTTGAAGGTAGAAGATGAGGCTGTGGGGTGGAGAGTTGTGGGGGAACAGAGACAGTGTCCCAGCGTGAACAGTCTGGGAACCCAGGAAATGGTAGCCCAGAGGAATGTCACTATGGAAGAACATGCCACGCAGGACATTACTATGCTGTTGGACACTTGAATCTAAAGGAAACACTCCTTTTCTCTTCCAAAAGAGCATATCCTTCCAAGTTCTCTCTTTACCCAGGCTAGCAAACTTTAATGTTTCCTTAGACCTTCTTCCCGTCTTCCTACACCCTTTAAGGTGCCCTCCTGTGTCCCAGTTCAGCCTCCATGTAGGTTGACAGATTACTTCTGTTATCATACCACCCAGTTCCAGGTATACAGTGGGGGAGGGAGGTAGTTTATGGAGGCCTCACTGACTGGTTGAGTGACTTGGTAAAAAGTTCTTGAGATACAGGTGGCAATCACCCCTCTCACTAGAAGGTGCCCGTGAGGTCTGGAGGCATGGCAGCCAGGGCTCCACAGGGCAGCCTGTGCCTGCGCTCTGATGGTGTTGCTGTTACAGAAACAGGGGAGTCCAAATATCCCCGGAGTTTGCGGCTGGGGGATGGGGAGAAGGAAGCAGCTTTCCGAATGCCTCCACACGCCTGAGGCTGGTGGCTGGTGTCTTTCATTATGCAAAACAGCTTGGATGCTTCCAAGGCCTCAGGTGGGTGGGAGGAGTCTTGAACCAGGGGATGGTATGGAAAGCACACAGAGCCTGCGTGGGGTTCTGTGAATGGTCAGAACTGTTGGCAACACCCACTGCGTCAGAGGACGCAGTCAGGGAGATATAGGCAGCTGCGAACACTTTAGGGGGGCACGCTCTGGGGCTGTCTCCCTCGCTGGCGGGTGTTCGCAGGGGTGCTCTGGCGAAGGGGAGGAGGTCCATGCGGTTCACAGAAAGAAGACAGTTTGCAAGGGGGCTGAGAATCCAGGCGGTTCTGCATTGAGAGCTGGAGGGCACCACAGCACAGAAAGGACCTCCCCAGTCAGATTGAATGATTGGCAGCCGCTGGTAAAGCTGAACTGTGTTTGGGACGTAGGGAAACGGTGTTTCTGACCTTCCTAAAACTGGCTAGGTTTGGTGGGGGGAGGCAAGGATATGTGTAACTGTTAAATAAACAGTTTTCTTTTCACTCAACTGAAGTATTAAGAGTTGTAATTCTGACGGCGGGCAATCGGGCCCCTAACTAAAGAGCCCGTGGGTTTGTTTTCAAGTGGAACAGCCCAGGGGTTCTGTAACATTGTGTCAACCCTCAGTGCCCCTCCGCTCTTTGAGTCAGCACTCACATGGCAGGGTGTTCTTCACTGTTCTTCACAGGAACCTGGCCCTTCCTCAGGCATTGGCCGTGGTCCCCATGTTGGGGAGAGCAACTTGGAGCCCTGACATCCTGACCCCGGTTCCTCAGCGCCCTCTCCCGAGGTCTGCCCTCCTTGCTAAGCCCAAGTACCCCAGGACACATTTGTCCTGTCCCATATTTGGGGGTGCTAACCTTCCATGCCTTAAAGGTGACATTCTCATCCCATACACTTGCCCACTTTTGAGGGTAGAGCGGAGCGTGTGGTGGGTGGGAAGTGGCCATCAGAGCCCTGAAGATGACTTCAGAAAAAAAAAAAGTGCAATCTGAGCTGCCTACATCCGCATAATATCACTTATCTCCAGCTCCTCTTTCCTCTTCTCACTGATGCCACTCTGGTTCTATTCCCAGGAGTAGAGAAGTAGCCTATTTTCCTTTTTATTCCTTGCTGATCTAGGCTGAACTCCCTTCCCACAACTGAATATCAGAAGCACCCTAGCCTTTGCCAGCTCCAGAATGACCCCCGGACCACTCTCATACATGGGTGTGTGTGTTTGTGTGCTCAGGAAAAGACCTCAATAGACCCCGTGGTGTCACCATTGGGTGATATTGAAGCTCTGTGCAAGTGGGAAGTAAAGGCTAAGGTAGAGCTGTTAACTGTCTGAGTGTTGAAAGTGTCCTCTGACATGCACATAGAACCCCATGATAAAGACTAGAAAAACTACTGATTCTAGGAGTTTATAATAAATCTCTGTTTGGTCACTAGCTAACTTCTAAACTAAAAAGAGATTCCAGTGGCCACACACAGAGAACAATACAGGTGGTGCAGAATTAGTGCAGGAAAGTCAGCAAACAAACTCCATTTACACAAGGAAGAAAATTAAAGTCATCTAGATTAAAAAAAAGAAAGATATCTCTATTTCATATAATCTTATGTATGGACAATTTTAAGAATTCACCAGAAAACAACCTGTTAGAACTAATAAACAAATTTAGCAAGGTGGAAGAATATAAGAACAATATATAAAATTAATTGTATTTCTACACATTAGCAATGAATAATCAATCTGACAATAGAATGGAGAAAGCAATTTCATTTACTATAGTATCTAAAAGAATAAAATGCCTAATAATAGAGTTACCAAATAAATATAAGGATTGCACATGGAAAACGACAAAACATTACTGTAAGAAATCAAAGAACACCCAAATAAATGAAAAGTCATCTTGTGTTTATGGATTGGAAGTATTGCTATTAAGATAGTAACACTCCCCAAACTGGCTTACAGATTCAATACAATCCCTAACAAATTTTAGCTTTTTCTTTTTCAAAATAGATAATCTGACCCTAAACTTACATGAAATCACAAGAAATCCAGAATAGCCAAAATAATCTTAAAAAAGAGAACTCATACATTTTGATTGTGATACTAGAGTTAATTTAGATGTATAGATCAATAGAATAAAATTGAAACCCTCCAAATAAACCCATATGGCCCCAGCTGGTGTGACTCAGTGATTGAGTGCTGGCCTGTGAACCAAAAGGTCGCTGGTTCAGTTCCCAGTCAGGGCACATGCCTGGGTTGTGGGCCAGGCCCCCAGATGGAGGTGTGTAAGAGGCAACCAATCTGATGTCTCTCTCACACATCAATGTTTCTCTCTCTCTCTCTTTCTCCCTCCCACCCCCCTCTCTAAAAATAAATAAATAAAATCTTACACAAACAAACAAACAAAAAAACCCCAATATGTCTAGGGTCAATTGACTTTTCACAAGGGTACCAAGCCCATCCAGTGGGAAAGGAATAATCTTTTCAACAAATGGTGCTGAGATAACCGGATACCCATGTGCAAAAAAACTATTGTTGGACCTCTACCTCACACCATATACAAAAATTAACTCAAAAACAATCAAGGAATTACATGTCAGAGCTAAAACTATAACATTTTGGAGAAAGACATAAGTGTAAATCTTTGTGATCTTGAATTAGGCAACAATTTATATATATGACACCAAAAAATATGTCGTCGTCGTCGGCGGCGGCAGCTGTCCATCTCGAGAGACGATGGTGTGGCTTCTTAAGAGTCTATCTGCACCGCCGAGAATGGCTGTGCAGTCCAACTCGGGAGTGACACGGTATCTGTCTCCTCCTGTGTTGAATCGACATCTTGCGATGACGCTGGAGTGTCCTCTCCAGTGAAGCTGAAGCTACAGAGCCTGGGCAGGGTGATATGGAGGGTCTGCTGTTGCCCATGCAGCAGACCCCCCCTCTCTTCGCAGCTGAAGGGTCCAAGGGAAAGACGGAGTCAATACAGCTTGGCTTCAGGTGCGCCACAGGAGTTGCCGGTGTTGACTACAACGTCAAACCGCCTTAGGGACTCCGGCTCCGGATTTTCTGTCGGGGTTTACTCCCTTAGCCTTTCCCCTGAAGAGGTATGCCGCAAGGCAGCAGAGGTTTTTTGGAGTCAGAGTTTTCCTTCTCTGATGTGCCTTGACTGGAAGATCGAAAAATATGTAATGAAAAGGAAAAGAGGTTAATAGGACTCCATCCAATTAAAAACTTTTGTGCATCAAAGGACACAAATGGAGACATGAAAAGGCAACTCACAGAATGGGAGAAAATATTTTCAAATCATATCAGGTAAACTTGTAATATCCACCATATTGATGAATTCTTACAATGCAGCAATAAAAAGACACACAACTTAATTTAGAAAATGGGCAAGAGATGTGGACAGACACTTCTCAGAAAAAGTGTTGGTAGGGAGACAGAGCAACTGGAACACACAAAAATTGTTGGTAGACAGTTTAACTTCGAAAGTTAAACATAAAATTCCTATATGATCCAGTAATTCCACTCCTAGGTATATACCCACCTGAGTACATTGCAATGAAAACCTGTACATAAATGTTCACAGCAACATTATTCACAAGAGTATTAAAATGGAAGTAATCCAAATATCCATCAATGAATGGGTAGATAAACGAAATGCGGTAAATTCATACAATGGAGTTCTGCCAAGATGGCACTTGGGTGCAGGTATTGGAGTCCAGAAACTGTGTTTTCTTCATTCTCTCTTTCACCACAGCTCTTCCCCTTCATTTGCCCCACCCCTCTGGGACTTGCACAGACTGGAACCCACTGGAAGGCAGGGCTGTGACTTCCGACCTTATGTCAGCTTTGGATGTGGGGAAAACAGCTCCCTCCTATGTGGCCTCCACTTGGCTTCTTGGAAACATTTAATGTCATGAGTAGGATGATAAAGAATAAACTTTCTCTTGACAAACTCTGGGAGCATGGGCTTCCCTAACTCGGCAACCTTTCTCCAGAGCTGGGGCCCCAGTCTCCCAGCTGTTTTCAGGTGTGGATATGACCTTAGCTCTCTGTGTCCAGTGCAGAATGCTGTGCTTGAAACACTCAATACTTAGAAGAGACCACATGGTGTAGCAGTTCGACCCAAGCACTCTGAGTTCAAAAATCTCAGGTCTGGGTTCCAATGCCAGCATGGCCATATATTTACTAGCTGTGTGATCTATGAGAGGCTACTCCAACTACTCTGGGCCTCAGTTTCTTTATAATAGAGGCCACCTCGTAGGATTTTTAGGAAGATTAAATAAGATAAAATTAATCAAGTGCTTAGAACAGTTCCTGAGACACTTTAGGCATCACACAAGTATTTGTTAAATAAACATCAGGTGTAACAGTGTTTGAATAACAAATGACAAAGGTCAGTGAAGGGCAACTTTACCAGACACACTTTAATTTCAGGAGTTCTGGGTTCTTCCATTCTAATGAATTTTGGATGCTAACCAAGCAGAGCCTGCCTACAGCTACATCCCCCTGAAACAGCTGGTGTCATAGTAGGGTCTGCAGGTCTTATTAAACACGTGCAATACCCAGTCCTGCTTTATTCCAAATGCTAGGAATGCTAACAAGCACAAGCCTAGGAAGGGTGACTCAGGGTATTAGAAGAAATGAGCACAGCAATGGTCCCCAGACACAACTTTTCAGACAGGGCTTCTGGGAAAAACAAAACCCGGGGTGGGCATCGAGGGTGTCATTTCACAATGTTCTGTCAGCCCTGCAGCCTGGTTATCCCACATCTTGTTTTGCTCTGTCCCTTACTGTCTGCGCAGGAAAGGGATCTCCTCATGGATTATGGGAAATTCTGAATATCTTGAGACAATTAATTATCCTACTCTTGACATGCCTGAGGGGGCTAAAATTGAAACACAGAGAGATTATGCAACCCAGCTAGTCACGTAGCCCTGGTGAGGCCAAGCTGGGTCAGATCTCTGGACTCCAGATCTACGTTTAATCTGATGAGATTCACCGCCATGCTGCTATCCCAGCACAGACTGGGTTTAGTCACAGAAGCTGCGAGTAGAATTTCAGACGTGTGTGACCAGGGAACCCTGGGCCATCTGGTGAAAATGACATTACCAGGAAATTAAAACACTCCAAGTTCTGGAGAAAGTTGTGCATCAGGGTCAAATAGGGGGAAAAAATCAAAACGAGACCAGAAATGGGCTGTGTATATAAACAAAAGGGAAACTGATTTACTATGGAAAATATGGATATAGGTCAGAAGTATTACTACTTCCCTGATACCTTTCTAGAACATACGAAGGTTGGTACAGCCTCCAATATTTAAGATAGCACGAGTTCAGAAGAAACAATTTGCAATTGCACGTTCATATATATGTTTCAGTAACTGGCCATTTAGGAATATACTTAAAAAATAGTTTTGTGAAGACTCAACGTTGGAAAATTACTCATCTTTTATCACCTACTCTTTCCCAGTATTTTGGTTCTCACTGAGTGGAACAAAAGGTGGTGGAAAGAGAATGGGGTTTGAAATTGTACAGACCTGGGTTCAAATCCTTACCCTGTTACTGATAGCATGATCATGAGCAATTTGCTTAGCTTCTCTTTCACTTTTTTTCCTAAGAAATAGTTATAATACTGACCTCACAAGATTGAGGTAAGCAGAACCGCTGCCAAATTCCTGGCATATAATAGATACTCGGTTAGGTCTGGACTACAGTGTATCTTAGACTTACTTAAAATGCCAGTTCAAAATGAATTTTTCAAAGGCATGATGTCGATGCAAGGATAGACAGATAGGTCAACAGAACAGAAAAACAAGCTCAGATATAGAGCTGCACATACATGGTTCATTGATTTTACAAAGGTCCCAAGATTATTCAATGGGACTAGGACAATCCTTTCAACAAATGGCGCTGGAACAATTAAACATCCACATGCAACAAATAAGTGAACCTTGAGCCATGCCTTGCATAATATACAAAAAAATAACTTGAAATGTACTATAGACCTAAGTGTATGAGAAAAAGCTATAAAACTTCTAGGAGAAAAATAGGACAGAATCTGTGCAGTCTTGTGTTAGATAAAAATTTCTTAGGATACCAAAAGCACAAACCATAAAAATTTTTAATAAATTGAACTTCATCAGTATTAAGAAACATTCCCTTTTCAAAAGACATTGTGAAGAAAAAGGAAATGCAAGCTACAGACTAGGAGAAAGTATTTGTAAGGTGCATTTATTTCTTTGCCATTGTTGTCTCCTGAAACTGTGGCACAGAGCAGATGTAATTCATAATTCCTGAGTGCCCACATTCTCTCCCTTATAGAATGACTTTCTAGATACTTTTCTTTCTCCCACACTCGTTATACTATTGTTCACTGCCATCCTTCTCATAATACTGTTCTGAGTGAGGGCCGAAGAGATGATTGACCTTTGTGTTATGGCATTGCAAGCCCCATATTTTCAATTCCGTTTTTTGGCAAAAGAGAAAAGAACAACAATAGAAAGTTTGGAGACAGGCACATGCCCATCAGGAAGCCACGGGAAGCCCGCGGTAGCAACAGGACACTGTCAACAATGACGCCAAAAAGCATAGACTGAACACACACATAGTGCCAGACACAGCACTAAGTGTTGTACTTGCGCATTTCATTTCACCGTGGGAGAAACATGTAGGCACAGAGTCAGCGTAGAGTCCCAGAGGAGGCAGGGTCACCACGCAGGCAGCCAGCAGAATTTCATTTGTGCCGTTCCTTCCCTTATAGCCGTGATGGATTTTGTTCTTCCTGTGTCTCTGAAGTGCTTTGTCCTTTGGACTAGATTAATCCAGGCCTTGTCTTGGTTATACTGTCTTGGGGCTGTTGGCTCAATTTAGGAAATGTATTTTGTTTGAAAATTCAGCCTCTGTTTGGTTTCCTGGCACCAAGCTTTGTAATTCCTTGTTCCCTAATTCTAGTAACCCCTCCCCCACCTCCTCTTTGCTTCCTCTAGGGTTCCGTCCACGGTACTTGACCATCCCTGGGTGGTTATGAATCTCATATGTCCCAGGGTACAGAATCAACATTATTGGGATCAACAGTCAGCAGGCATCATGCTCCTAGGTGTCTCTTTTCTAGTGTCCTTGACAAACCACTGTATGCCTAGCTGAAGATGGAAGTCTTCAGATACTTAAGATGAATACAGATTAGAACGGTCATGCCTACCTTTGCTAAGATACCTGTGGAGCTTTTTAAGTATTAATATAACTGTGAGGACATCTTTATTGGTGAGCAAAATTCCAGTGTATGGATGGTCGTGTGTTGGATTGTCAACAGCTGATGCCTCCGAGCCAGCTGGGGACTTATGGGTGAGGACAACCCAAACCCTAAGGAGATTGGACCAGCTGTCAGCACAGCAGCATGTGCTCCTCATCCTGCTCTTTGCCCAGGTATCCTATGAGAATTTGGGCCGGGTACTAACATCGGTGGGTCCATGCAGCAGCACCAGAAGTCCCAGTGATAGGCTACACACGTTCCAGGTGGGGCAGAGGGACATGACCACGCATCCTCTCAGCTTCCATTGAACAACAGCCGAACCCCAAGAGATGCTTTCTCTAGAGCTGATTCCCCCAGATAATCTGACTGCTGTCCATGGGCCGCAGACAGCTGAGCAGAGCCATCCTCCCAATTTATTCCAACGTAGAATGAGAGGCTCTCAGAATAAACATCCCGGGAAGCAGGCAGACTGACATCAAAGCCTTCCATTTATTGTCCAGTTTCGATCACAGCCGCCCTTGTCGCACAGGTCTACGTAGGCTTGCAAAGTTGAACTGTGCTCAGTTGCTCGCCAGAGGATTGCTGCTCTTCCCGTGTCCTGCCAGAGAGGCAAAGAGAGGCATGAACGGCTCATCTGCGTGCTGCTGTGAAGGGCGGTTGTACCCGCAGGGCTGGAGTGAAACCTCCCACTGTAGCCCGCACGGTAACCCCTTTCCACTTCACGCAGACTATTGAAAAGAACCTAAAAGATATATATTATTTTTAACTATAAAAAACAGATGAATGAGCTTGATGCAGAAGACAGGTAGAACCCCTCTGTGTTTTTAAATGGCTAACCGGCACCAGCCAGCCTTAAATCTCCAAATGATTAAGTGACAGGTCACACACAGTGCCTATAATTCTGTGGGTTGAAATCCCCCAGGTCCAACCATTTTACAGACCAGGAATCTGAGGCACAGAAAGGTTCAGTGACAATTTAAAACATGTGAGTAGCGAACGGAAGAATGGAAATGTAAGCCCTTGCTTGCAACTGTCTTTTACCCAGATTATGTCTGGTCTCTGTCTCTTAAAACCTGCTAACCGCTTCATAGTTACTCCCCAAACGGGAGATGAGACAGGATCTAGTTTTCAGTGAGAACGGACCTGGGGGTAACAGTTCTAACCAGGGGCCCTCTCTTCCCCTCTCCTGGCTCATTTTTATGGCCGCCTGAAAACTTTGGCTCCATGCTGGGCGGCGAGGGACTCTCGCGCGTTCCCAGTCTCTTTCTTGTCACAGCTGCAGAGTTCAGGCAACTGAGCTGCAGCGCTCGGAGTTTGCTGTTCACTCTGCCAGACCGACCTCTGTTGTAAATTTTCCTCCCAGAACACGTGACGGTGCGTTTCTTGACTATATATTCCCGCGGCAGCAGAGTTGTCAGAGCGCTGGAGGAGGGATGCTCTCAGGCTTGGCCGTTTAGGAATTCAGGACTTGGGACAACTTTGTCAGCCTCTGGTAAGTTAGCGATGCTACTTGGCTCCAGAAACATTTTAAAGAAGGTTATTTCTAGCAATTGAGAGATGCAGTTTTCCTTTCCTTTCCTTTCTCTTTCTTTCTTTCTTTCTTTCTTTCTTTCTTTCTTTCTTTCTTTCTTTCTTTCTTTCTTTCTTTCTTTCTTTCTTCCTCTTGTCCTAAGGAAACTTTGTCCTGAGTTAAAAATAGTTTTAAGTCGGGGAAGTAAAAATGTATAAACTTTCTCTTTTCTGCTCAGTTAAAAAAAAGTTTCCCGGTGATCACGATATTATTATATTTTCTCTGTGCTCCCTTGTCTTACATTGATTTTTTCCCTTTGGCTTTTAAATTTGTAAAAGCAATCCTCTTTTACATGCTCTCTTTGTGGATTGCAAATATGATGAATGTGTATAGACTTAAAAAAAATGGGAGTCCCCTTTAGATCCCTCCACGGCTCCCTGCCTTCTCCCCCGTGCACTCCAAGCCCCGTTAGCTGTGGGCTGGGAGCCCTTCCCTTATGCATTTATAACTGTTTGATGTTGCAATTGCACACACCTCGGGCCCGCCCCCCCGCTCTGTACCTGCACCGGTGGGAGAGGGCTGACGCTCAGGTCTCTCCCCAGACCCTGGCTGTGTGAGCAGCGCTTCAATGCTGAAGATGGAGCCCCTGAACAGCACGTACCCCAGCACCTCCGCCCCCGGCAACCAGTCCCACGTCCTCAGCAACGGCAGCGGCAATGGTAACGAATACTTCTACATCCTGGTGGTCATGTCCTTCTACGGCATTTTCCTGATTGGAATCATGCTGGGCTACATGAAATCCAAGAGGCGGGAGAAGAAGTCCAGCCTCTTGCTGCTGTACAAGGACGAGGAGAGGCTTTGGGGGGAGGCCATGAAGCCGCTGCCCATGGTGTCGGGGCTGAGGTCGGTGCAGGTGCCCATGATGCTGAACATGCTGCAGGAGAGCATGGCGCCCGCCCTGTCCTGCACCCTCTGCTCCATGGAGGGGGACAGCGTGAGCTCCGAGTCCTCCTCGCCGGACGTGCACCTCACCATCCAGGAGGAGGGGGCCGACGACGAGCTGGGGGAGACGTCGGAGACACCCCTGAATGAGAGCAGCGAGGGGTCCTCAGAGAACATCCATCAGAATTCCTAGCACCCCCTGGGCCTCTGGAGGCGGCCCCATCAGCCGGCACCCTTAGGGGGAGGAGGACACAGTGTCTGCTTTCGTTTTTGCAGCGCAGCTCCCACTCTCAGGAGACCCCCGGCAGGCCCCTGGACGGCGGGTGGCAGCGGACCATGCTCAGCCAGGAGTCCGAGACATGCCTGCGCTGTGATCCTGCAAAAGCTCTGCGGGCGAGCAGCGTGTACACGGACCCTGGGGCCCGGGGCTTGGGGCTCCTGTTCCGAATTTGGCAGGTCGATGTGCTTGCTCTTGTTGTCTCACTGGATGCCGCTCCCCGGGTTGCCAAATGCCCGGGACATGCTGGGGGACTAGGTTTCATTTGCTAACTGGCTTAGAACTTTGTTCTTCTAGATCTGATTGGCTGTAAGTACCCCACTGTTGTACCTGTGGCGTTAGTTCACCGTTACAGAGCTTCTTTTGGAGGTCTTTTGGGTTGGGAGGGGGTCATTTAATGGAGGGCCTTGCACGGGAGACAGCTGGATATCTGAACCTGGCCTATTTGCATACTGTAAGGGGATTAAAAAATGCAACCTTTAAACTTGTTAACATTGGCTGGGATGATAAGACATGACCTTTTCTCTGACCTAAGACCTTGAACTCAGAGCTGGGATCATCCTGCATTTCAGGCTGACATGAAGTTTTTTCAGTTGGAAGAGTTTCTCTAGAATCTAAGCTGCACTTCTGATGGCTGTGCAGGAGGCTTTCTTGATCTTTCCAGAAGGGGAACTGGTGGGGGTGGTGTTGGTGGTGGTGAACAAAGCCAACTGTTAGCTCTACTGCTGCTCATTTCCCAGCCTCTTTTTCTGAGCTGGGAGAGGACATACTGTGGGCCTCCATGATGGGCCCTTTTGTCACATAGCTGAGACCTAGAAGGGCATACTCAGGCAGGAATTGCACAAAGCTGGGGTCCCAGTTCTGTGTCCTGACCCCAACCCCTGACACAGTTTGCTGGGTGGTCCTGTGCATGTCATCAAGAAGCTTACTGCCTTCATGGGACTCCTGATGAGCTATATCCCCAGGGGGCTGGGAGGATGTCTTTAAATTTTAAGACTCTGTGATAAATTCTGCATGGCCTGGTGTGAGGAAGCTGGGACAAAATATTTCCCCCTGGGCCAGTTAGTCTGAAATAAGATCTGCTTATTTAAAGGAGCAGTTGGAGACTAGGAACATAAGTAACTGGGAAATTCAGGGCGAATCACCAACTCATCCAGGCTCTCGTTTTTCCCAGCACTGACTGAAAGAGGCAGGGACCACATTTTACTCTGCAGAATTCTCTGGGGGCTGGAATGTTAACCCTCTGGCTAAGAGAACGAGAAACCCAGAAGAAAACACTCAGGAAAGCTTGCAAACGTCTCTGTGTGGTCCTGTGCTGGGTAGCGCTGCAGCAGACCCTCTAGGTCCCTGAACACAAGGTGGAAGAGAAACACACCAAAAAAAATGAAATTTAATTCTAGTAAAAACAAAGAAAACTTTTAAAAAAACCCCAACTCAATGTTCTCTCCTTGGATTGGAGACAGCGATCACTTCTGTTCCCATGGAAGGGTTAACAGTGTAGGAGCTGGTTTATCAGCTCTCCTTAACACAGTGCTAGAGGAAATTTATGTTTGGGGGGCAGGGAGGGAAAGGGGCCTCTGTCCACTTTAAAATTCAGAGTGTGGATTTACTCCAAAGGGGGCTGTTTAAGGTGAAAGAAGCCAAGTTAAGCTGGCCCCTTGCCTGGAATCACTTGAATTCTGAAACTTTACTGCAATGGACATGTGCGTGGTCACATTTTCCATTGCTTCATCCTGAAGTTTGGTGCAAATCTAGCTGCGCCTATTAAAAAGTGATGTATATACTTCCTTCTTATTCTATTAAATTGTGCAAAATTGTCCTCTGTATTTAACAGTTTGTCATTTTCACTATATTTTTTAATTTAAATAAACAGACACATTTCCCTGAGGAAGTTCTGAGTTCTTTCTTTGGTTCTTCAATATAATTCCTAGTTTCTAAGACATCCCAGATGCATCTTCCCATCCGTCTCTGAACGTAGGTCATTTTCCAAGTTAGACTCCCATGAAGACATTTTTTATTTCTGCCTAAATCGTGGACTGAACAGGGCTGGGCTTTTCCATCTTATGATATGCTTTGCAATGAATGACAAACAAGCTGCAGATAGTCTTACATCAATTTCTTTTTAAAAAAATTTGGTGGCCATGGGGTCCTTTGAACTTAAACGTGCAGCAGCTACAAAGACGTTGCTTGCAATTTAGTTGCAAGACAATATTTGATTTGCATGTTGGCTTGGCAGGTCCTACCCACCCGTGGCTGCAGCAGCACAGGCTGATGGGCAGAGTTGTGGTATGCACAGCAGCACAAACCTAGGAAAATACCGGAGCACAAAGGCTGTGATGTGGGATGGGGGCCCCCTCCTGTCTCTCGCAGCCACTTCTGCACAAAGACGGACTTTCTTAAGTTCCTCCCACCTGGCCTGGCGCTATCTCTGGCCTGCAGGCTTTATGACTTTATTTATAGTCAGAGATGCTGAAGAAAAATGACCCAAACTGGTGACCCATTTTGAATCAAGCAGATGATACAGAACATCTTTTCTTTTATGTTTCTCTGTGTCTTGGGAGTTTGGCTTTTCTGTTTCAAGAAACTGTTTCCATGAGGTGCACAAATAAATTTTTCCCTAAAGGATTTATCTGGTGAAGGCACAAGGGAGCCTGGATCCTTCCCAAAACACATCAAGGAGCTTCATCCATCAGTTGGTACTTTGACAATGTAAGATGAGAAGATTATTTTAAAAGACAGGAAAGCCCTTCAATTTATCTCAGCTGAATGACATTCTTAGTAAGGAAATAGTTAAGGAAAATATTTTTACCATGGGCGGAAGAAGAGGGAATTCTAAACTCTAATTGTCCTAAAAATATGCACAGTACACTATGTCGTTTTAATGGAATATTTGTTTTCTTAAAAAAAAAAGTTCTAAGCAGAACCTAAGGCCCAAGGGGTTTAGTCTGTGTGGATTTACTCATGCATGTGAAAAACAGAAAAGGGAATTTGGCTCCGTGCACCTAGGATATTAGAAACATATTTTAAAGCACTTAAATGTTAGGGATGAGGTAAAAGGATAGTCCATGCTGTTCTAATTACACCTTTGTACGTCAAAGTCAGGCAGGGGTGCTGCAGAGAAAGAGATTTCTTTCACAGACGGAATCATGGGCTCAAAACTACCGGGAAAGGCTGAAGTTGGGCCAAGAATGAACGCTCTTGGCTCGTAGCTCTGGTTGGAGAGCAGACCCCACGGTACATCTGAGAGCTGCAGTTGGAGGGTTTTGTGGTCAGGCACGCACTTCCTCTGGTCCTAGACATTGTGGAACAGAGCTTACAATGAGCTTACAATGCAACTGGTACTCCAGGTTCAGATAGAACATACATTTGCTCAATTGCCTCACCCCAATTCTGGGCAACCTGCTGGAGAAAATCACAGGGAGTGTCATGGGTTAAGGGGCAGGAGGTGGCCTCTGTGGTTGGAGGGGGGCGTATCAGCAGACTCACCAGGAAAGGGGGTCTGGCAGGCGCTGGGCCTCGGGAAGGCAGGGTGTGAATGCGGAATTGTAGAGGCTCCGTCTTGTCCTGCCTAGCTTTCTAGACCAACTCTGCTGCTGTGTTGCTCTGCAGCTCTTTCCAAACGAGAGGACATGCTGGTCTTGCTCCCGGGGGACCTGTTAATGAAAGCAATGTGAAACACTGAGAGATACTGAGCTCTGCTTGAGTTTAAGGGAAAGTCGGCTTCCGGCTTCTTTTTAAAATGTGTCCTGGGCATCCATCTGCAAATAGAGTAACTGAAACCTACGCCCCTGTGGATGGTTTCCACAGGAGACCGTGATGTTTCGGAAAAGGACATGACTTGCCAAAGGAGAAGGGCCATGAGGGAGAAAAACCACCGTTCACGTCTGCTTTTCCCCCATTTCTGAAATGTTTCCTCCCACACAGGAAGGAACAGTTTGAGATGTGAGCTGTTGCCATGGAGATAACCAGCCAAGGTCACTTGTTTGAAGGAGCCCATGACCCCATGCGGATTTGGTCCTTGACTCAGGCCATGAGCTTGGAGCCCCTGGCAGCCTCCGCCCATGACACGGAGGAGGAGCGCAGGGAGTATACTACTCTCCTTCTGTCCTGCACGGCTCTGTCTGTCTTCTCCTTGTGCCTTCCCTGCCCCATGCAGTACAGGGCCAAGCTTTTCTTCTCTCTGCCCTAGGGATTTATTTGCTTACCTTGCATTTTGTTACTAAGGCACACAAAGAAAGAATTCTTCAGAGCAAAAACTACACTCTTTCCCTGTCCTGCATGCTTTTCTACCTTTTGCTTAAAAATAGTGAATGGCAGGTTCTTGTCTTAGTTCTGACTCCTATAGCAAAGGACCACAAACTGGGTGACTTATAAACAACATGCATTTATTTCTCACACTTCTGGAGGCTGTAAGTCCAAGATCAGGGTTGTAGCATGGTTGGATTCTAGGGAGCATCCATTTCTGGTTTGTAGACAGTTGTCTTTTCATTGTATCCTCACAGAAATAGAGCAAAGTAGCTCTCTGGCCTCTTCTTACAAGGGCGCTAATCCCATTCGTGAGGGCTCCACCTTCATGACCTAATTACCTTCTAAAGGACCTGTCTCTTAAATTCTATTACATTGAGGATTAGATTTTAATATATGAATTTTGAAGGGACACAAATATTCAGTCCATAACACCTCTTTTCCCAATGTCCCTCCCTTTGTTTCCTCTCTCACTTTCTCTTACACAAAGGGAACAAAAATAGTAGTAACCACAATGCATGATACTTGTTAGGCACTTATTACTCGCCAAGCACATACTACATCCAATCATTACAACCCTGTGCTTTGAGCTTCTATTGTCTTCTAAGCACTTCTAGGTGCTGGGAAAAAATATAACACCTGCCCAACCTCAAAGAAGGCAGTCTTCATAAAGACAAATTCCAATAAAATAACTCTATATCTGGTTCATTTATAACATTAGTTGAATATTTCTACACGCAGAGCTCACTGGCTCTAGAAAGATGTAAGAATACCTGGTTGTTGAACAATTGAGCACACCATGATGTGATTAGTCAGACAAAATGTATTGTTTACCTGATTTCTGCTTTGCTCTGTAATGAGCATCTTCCCTTTGATTATTTTATTTAATTATCCCAAAGCTAGGTCTCAAATACTGTTAGTGTAGGTTTGAAAGTTGAGGCTCAGCGGGGTTGGTTGCTGGACAATGAAATGAATGATCAGGATTTCAGTGCAGGTCTTCCGATATAAGATCTTTATATCCGAATGTCTGTACATCACGAGGAAGCAGAGAACCAAAGACATGGAGCCGAGACCCGTCCTGGACATTTTGCAGCTCTGTGATAGAGCATATGTTGCTCAGACTTTCCAGGCATGCTTCCTCACTGATAACATGGAGATACTAAGAGCTTCTCTACTGACTTCGAAACATTGTCAGAACTGCTTATGAAGCAGCTGGAAAAAAAAAAGTCTCTGTCATTGATAGGGAGCTGTGCGTAGACATTTTTAGCGTTCACCCATATCCAGTATTTCTCCCCTTCTGAGAATATGGACGTTTCCACCACTCAGTGCCTTCTCTGTCCCTCCTCCCATACCACCAGGGGTCAGGCAGGGACATGACTCATTGTGGTTGACGTAAACTGAGTAGAAGTGATGTACGTCACATATAAGCCGAGTCAGTAAAAAGCCCATGTGTGAAGTCACCCTCTCCACCTGCATGTCACCAATGGGATCATACATTCAAGATGGTATAGATAAGTAGTAGATATGGCCTGTGTCAGCCTGAAATAGTGAGTTACTGCATGGACGGCGATGGCTCTGGAGAGTTGCCCAAACCTGCAGCTGGCTTTGCAGGGAAGGAAAATAATCTACGTTCTGGCAAATATTGGGAAGCTGGGGTGTTTGCTACTACAGCATAACCTCACTCATTGGATTTATATGTAGTATGACCACATTAGAGAGGCGCAGAATGTCGGGAGGTGCCTCGTGGATCATTAATCCCACCCTTCTGTTTAATGATGGGGAAATTAAGGCTCAGAGCAGTTAAGTGACTTGTTCAAAGTATTGGTGGGAGACAGGGGCAGAGCTGGTTCAGGGTCTTGAAGGTTTAATGAAAAAGAATGACTTAAGAGTGTCTTCTCCCTTGAGCTTCTCACCTTGGTCTTCTCTGAGCAGCACCGGGTCACCGGTGTTACCTCTGTTTATGGCTTCACGAACCCTGCTGGGAAGGTGCTTCTTTTTTCCTGGTCAAACCCTGACACTCATTGCCCTTCGTGGGGGGATGGATCCAAGAGGGCAGAAGTAAACACATTTTAACTTTAATCAAAGGGAAGAAACTATAAACAGGAGGAGGGAAATACTCAAACGGGGGTGAACGTAGTTGTCCCACATGCAGCTTTTGGGCTTCCAGGTTCATTTGTTTGCATGTTTAGGTTTAGCTCCAGTGCCAAGTTTGGTCGCGGGTGGAATGCTCCCAGGACTGATGTCTCTCGGTGCCAGGTAAAGACGTCTGAAGGTAAATGCTGAGATTGAGCTCCAGAACGAGGTCGCAGATGATGCAGAAACCGGAAGACACATCACTGACCATTGTTTTCATATTCTTAGCCCTGACGGGGAAGGAACAGTCTCTCTCTTCCTCTCTCCCTCTCTCTCTCTCTCCCTCTCTCTCTCACCTCTCTCTCTCTCTCTCTCTCTCTCTCTCTCTCTCTCTCTCTCTCTCTCTCTCTCTCTCTCCCTCTCTCTCTCTCTCTCTTTCACTTTAAGGCTTCTACCAAAGAACTGGACATGGTGTTTGGATGGAGAGATTATGTTTCTTTTTCAAAACGTTCTCCTTTTTCTGTACTCCCATCATACTGTCCTCATGCCTCGATTGCAGGAGGAGTTATACTCTTTCCCATAGGGTTAGATCCTCTGAAAAGTCAGAACCATATGTGTTATTTCTGTACTTAGTGCCTACCTTGGGCTGGAATATCTCAGGGTTCTCATTATGTTCTTTTCTTTGTACTTTATATTTCCTCCATGGGTGACCTCAAATATTTATTAACTAATATGTAATTATTTATAATGAATACCTATTTAGTGCTTAGCATGTGCCATACTTTATTCTTGTGATATTTAATTCACATGACAAGTTGAGAGATAGGGATTTGCAAGTCCATTCTAAATATGAGGGAAACAAGGCACATAGAGGTTAAGGACATTGACCAGGTTTATGCAGTCAGTTAGCAGCAAAACCGGGGTTTGAACCTGGCAATCTGGCTCCAGAGTCAATACACCTACCTGTCTGTTATACTGCCTTTGTGTCTCCAAGTCCCAATAATTCATCCCTAGCATAGATTTTCCTCATCAGCAACTATGCCTTTGTCTATACCAATTGAAGTCTCATAAGAACTTCAAATTTCTGACATCAAAGCTCAAACTCATCATCCTCCCTGCAAAACCTGTTCCCAACATATATTTTGCAGGCATCAAAAACATGGGTAGAACCCAAACTCTTTTCCTTTCCCTAGGTCACCAGGCTCTCTTTGTAATCTCATTCCATTAACATGTTTATTATTTATCCCAGAAAATATTTCTTCAATCAGGAAAATACCGAGGACCAGAGAAATGTTGGAATAGGAAAAGATCAGAGATATACTTCCATAAATATGAAGTTAATATTTAGATGGAGCATGCAAGACACTGGTTGTACGAGGATAAAAACCCAGTCTCCGTCATCATGTTTCTTATAATTTTTCCCATTCTGTAAGATGAACTGAAGAAGACAGAGGGGAGAGGTAAAGAAAGTAGGATTTTGGTGACAGCTGAGAAGTGGTTGAACGGGGGCCATGGCAGGTGAAATGAAGTTATAGAAGGTAGAAATAATGAGGAGTCAAAATAGACAAGATTTTACAACTGGGTTAATCATAGAGAATGAAGAAGAGGTTGGGATGAAAGATGTCTTAAGGTTTTGAGTTATGAGAGTGTGGAAGGGCAAATAATAAAAATAGGTAGTAAATCCCAGACAGAATTTATTTTATTTTGCATTTTGAGTTAGAGGCATTTACATGATATCAAGAAAGCATTTGGCAAGTCAGTCTGGAAACTTTTGAGAGAAGTTGGAACTAGAGACAAGATTTGAGAGCCATGCACATGAATACACGGACTTGAAAACTTGAGCATGGCTGACATAGCCAAGGAGAACTGGGAATAGAGAGGAGGGCAAAGAGCAGTCCTTCAGGGACCAGCTACGTCTTGGGGGTTGGAGGAGGAAAGGCAGAAAGAACAGGAACAAGCCAGGAACTGAGATCAGGATGGCAGAGTGCCCAGGAGTTGAGCAAACAGAGGTCTTCCAGGAAGAGGAGGTAAACCATCGGGAGATGGAGGAGAAAGTAGCCTCCTTTTGAAGCCGTGTGGGTGATTTGTATCCATAATTTGCAGAACATGTAGAGTGGTGGAGTGAAGATAGTACAAGTATAAAAGACTATCAAGTCACTCTCATTATCAACTAACTCAGATGGTTAATTCAAGGAGTCAGAACTACTCAGGGCATGAGTTCTTTTTCACTTGCCATTAATTGCTGCTTAGTTTAGATTGCAAACCTACTTTCACGCCCTTTGGTAGTGAGGTATGAGTGCTTCTGCAAGGGTTGCTGTTTTCCCAGATTTATGGGGATCTCCATTAAAGACACCCAGGGAGGGTCTTAAGACAGCCTGGAGAAGATGTGCTACCGGGCCAATGCAGGGAAGTTGAAATAATACATTTTCTTTCTCAGTGCAGACAACAGAACACATATATTTTGCTGCTATTGCTCTGCCTTTCCATGATTTTATCTTCAGGTTATATAAAGAAGCACCAAAGATAATAGGGTGACCTAAGTTTCATTCTTTGAAGTGATGTTTATTCAGAAACTCAACATTTGTAGGTGCTTGAAAACTGAATGGGTGCATGGTTTTTATGTATTGGTACTTTTTCATATAGAAAATGTCATAATGAAGTCAAGATGTTATTATATCTGAATATGTGTAATTTCTGGGTGTTTAAAAAATGGTTAAGATGTATTTTATGTATATTAGTTGTGATTCAAACTACTTTTTAAAAATCAAGTTTCTGAATAAGTGAGGGGCTAATGCGATAACACTCTTCTGGTGGAGAGTGGGTAGTACTACAGGATTCATGCTGACACCGTGGTCTTCCATAATATTGCAAAATGCAACATTAAAAATAATTGACTGGTTTGAAATCCTCCCTATGTTTCTTAGGCCATGCAGAGGCACACACAGTCTTGCAAAATCACACACAAACAGATGGAAAGGAGGATGGCTTTATGCTACCTGGAGGCAGATGTATGGATCAGGGAAACGACACTGTACCAAGAACCACAGAAGAATTCAAACTAGTTTGATTTTCTCTTTGAAATGTAATGAAAGGCATTATTTTGTGGTTATAATGATTAGAAATTTGAACTTTGAGAGCTTAAAACCAGCCCCAAATCAGAAGGCTAAAGAGATACTACTATAGTTCCAGTGGTTACCGGAAGAGAGTGGTATGGAGGGAGGTAGAATTTGGGAAAGAAGTCAAATACATGGTAACCAAGGACACCAGACTTTGGGTGATGAGCACACAATAGAGTATATAGATATTAAATTATAGAGTTGTAGACCTGAATGTTATTAACCAATGTTACCTCCATACATTTAATTATAAAAATAAAATGTAATTTTGTCTTCAGATAAATCAAATGATACTGTTAAAATAAAGACAAAAATCAGGGAAAAATCTAAAACTAGCATGTGAAAGTCAAGTGTTTTTGTATTTTACTTGTGGAATCCATGTTTTCAATAGAAAGTGGGGTTTGATTTTATTTCAGGGATTAGGTTCTAAAATCAGAGTATAAGGCAAAATTATCCTTTAAAGGTCTTTAATTTCTCTTAAAATGTAAACTTCTGTGGTTTCTCAGAGTGGCCTCCCGCCGCTGGGTAGTGCAGTCGAAGGGTGACTTTGAATAGAAGGGCATAAGGGGATCCTCTCCCCACTACCCACACACTTGAATTTGCATAGATGTAACATGCCTGGATTTTGCTCTACAACAGATGAGTAATTTCTCTGTTGTGATGGTTTTCTGTCTTGAAAGGAATCCACCTCGCATTTCCCTGCAATCCTTCTATGCTGCTCCCTGAGCAAGGGACCTTGCATATCAGCCAGTCTTTTTTAAAAAGAGAATATGTAATTCAATCTACTTAGATGTATAGTGACACTAGCTTTAGTTTAGTTTTTCTGGTAACCCACTTCCATCGGACCAGCCTACTTAGATGTATATATGTAAAAAAAAAAAAACACACACACACACACACACGCACACACAAATTTAAAAAACCCACCACAGAGTTTTGTTTTTTTTTTTAAACTAAATGTATTGGGGTGACATTCATTGGTTAATAAAATTATATAGGTGTCAGGTGTATAGTTCTATAACACATGATCTGTATATTGGTTGTGTGCTCACCAGCCAAAGTCAAATCTCCTTTCATCACCATGTGTTTGACCCACTTTACCCTTTGCTACTGCCCTCCAGCTACTTTCCCTTTGTCAACCACCACACCATTGTCTGTGCTTGTGAGTTTATATATATATATACATATATATATATTTTTTGTCTGTTAATGTGTTGCTTTCAGTTTTATGTCACACATATGCGTGAAATCATAAGTGTTCTTGATTTTTTTCGTCTGACTTATTTTGCTCACCTAGCCTTGATTACCGTTGTGACATCAACATATTACTGAGGGGGAAAACCAAGTTGCTTTTTGGGACATAATCTCAAAACTCAACCAGAGATGTAGTAGAGTTTAGGGCTTATAGTTTCAACGATCACTTCTTTTTCATCTCGAATTATATATGTGCTGAGTCCATTAACATTTACTAAGTGCCCACATGTGCCTCTAGTCCCTTCCAACGTGCAATGTTGTTCAGTCCTTACAATGGTTCTCCGATGCTCATCTCACACGACAGAGATGTGGCTCTAGGAAACGGCCACAGTCAGATTACTATTAAGGAGCATAGTTACGGTTTGAACCAATATCTACCCCTTGCAAACACAGGTATTTTCCCCCCCATTTTAATGAGTCTTTCTCCCATTCCACAAAATGATAGTAAAACTATGTATATTTTTCTCTGTCTTATATGAGGTTTTATCTGAAGTGCCCATTTTTTTTTCATGAGTTTGAAAGTTTACAAGCTGTTGGGAAAGCTGTGAAACCTTTTAAAATCCTAAACCATCCCCCAAATTCTGTTGACTGCCTTCTTAGCATCATTCAAGGGAGAAAGCAGTGCTATTGTAATAGAAATTGGAAATGAAAATGAAGCCTTGAATTGAGATTGTGTTTCTCGGGATTGTCTTGAGAATGAAGACTATGGTCAAGAGGAGCAACTGGGCCCTGAAGTGTCAAGAACCAGGTGGGTCATGGAAGAAAGAGCGGGGAGGCTCTGTGATGCTCGCCTGAAGATTCATATGGCTTGCACAGAGCCTGAGAGGCTCTTTGGGAGGGAAATTTAGTAGCTGTTGATTTGCATAGAATAGTTACCTCAGAACTTGTTCATACAAAAAAGTGACTGGAAAGGAGGGGAAAGGTAATTGGAATTCATTAATTTAATAAACATTCATTTTTGAGTCTTTTGTACAAGGTTGTTTTGTTCTTGTGCTCCAAATGATTCAGAGAAAAGCAGGGCACTTTTTTGTAGGGCTGATATATTAAATATCTGACAATAATGATGAGATGGTACATTTAATATGCTTGGAAATGCATTTTAATTAAAAAGAAATGTCATTAATTTTGTGCACCAAAGGGCTTATTATTAAACAAATTCAATTTAATTTGGCTTTTATGGAAGGAGTCAACCAATTCCTTTGTTTTTCTTTTTTTATGGAAATTTCCATTCCAATTCTTCTGATTGGAATTCATTTGCCAGGTTCTTATTCTGTCTTATCTACCAAATCTTCTCGAGCTCCATGGTGACAGACAACACAGTGAAGGAAAACATTTTGGGCCAAAATAGGGAACACTTGCCTCATATAAATTCACTCTAAGCACAGTTCTAGATTTGAAAGCACATGTTGTCATTGAAAAAAATGTAACCCTCCTGCTTTTAGCCCCTTACATTGTTAATCAAAATGTCATGATAAAAAACGATTTGACATCTAAAGAATATTTTCAATTTTTAACTGTTTGATTTAAAAAAATGGAACACCATGATAGGCTGGGGGCAAGAATCTGAAAACAAATGTTAGGGAAAGTTTGAAAGATGTCATTTAAAACATTATGGTTTTTGTTTTCTTTATTTTTAATTTAAAGTCTTTTGGCTTAGCAGTCCATGTAAAAAATTATTTATTGTTTTTTTCTATTACAGTTGTCCCACTTTTCCTCCCATTGCTCCCCCCACCCCCACCCCCACAGTCCATACCCACCCTGTTACCCCGTTGTCCATATCCATGGGTCATTCATACTAGTTCCTTGACTAGACCTTTCCCCTTCTTTCCCCCTTTGTCTCCCCTCCCCCCTCTCCCCTGGTCACTGTCCGTCTGCTCCTTGTTTACTTGCCTCTGGTTCTATTTTGCTCATTTGCTTGTGTTGTTCATTGTGTTGTCCTGTGTTAGGTGATATCATATGGTATTTGTCTCTTGCCTTAGCAGTCCATTTTATTCCTTTCTTCCCCAGTATTATTGAGATACCCTTACATGTAACATGGTATAAGTTTAAGGTGTGCAACATATTGATTTCATATGTGTGTGCGTGTGTGTATAAATGGTTACCAAATGTAGTTAACATCCATCACCTTTGCTTTTCATTTAGTCACAAGAGGAGGAGACAAGGATCAAATTTTTAAATCAAGTTCCAGACAGTTTTAGTGATAAGCATAAACTAGATGTTTTCCAATTAGTTAGATGAGTTAATATACATGTAGTTCTGAGAACAGTGCCTCATATGTGGTAAATACTCATAACAGACAGTTACTATTACTATTATGTTTACATTGATACAACTACAGAAACTATTTATTACTCTATTTTATTTTCCATGTATTATAATCTTCCTATTATACCAGGACCTGTGCTGGCTTATTACAGTCTACTTTGTAAATATTCTCTTTGTCCACAGAATATGAAACCTTAAGATGCTCAGGTTTTAGTGCCTGGGGCTAATTTTAAGTCTAGAATTTCTACTGAATTTCACTATCGCTGTTTCAAAATGGGTGTGGAGAAAGAATGCATTTGAAGTTCAAATTTATTTAAATTCTCAATCCAAATTCAACCAGTTATTACTTTTTGTGTACCCTCTATGTGGTAGGATTTGGGTGTACAGAGCTTACGGTCCTGTGCTTAGGTAATTTACACTATAAATGAAGGAGACATGCATAAACAAACAAAGGGCATGTGATCGGGTAAGGACTGGAATAGGGTGGGAGCTGTCTTCTGCTGTGGAAGCCAGAGGACAGAGTAGCCTGGAGCGGTGGAGAAAGTCTCTCCAGAGGAGATGGTCTTTGATCAAGATTTTAAAGCACGAATACGAGTTGCCTCGACTTCCTTATCTATAAACAGTTGGACAGGGATTCTTTCTGCTCCAAATTTCTGTGATTTTAATGCTCTAGATCTCACTTGGTCAGTAATGAGAGAAATCGACACTGGGCTTTGCATCTGAGTTTTGCAGAAGACCTTATCTGCACCAGTGTCAGCCTGTGAGTCCACAGCAGGAGCATCGGTTGACTGTTCAGCTGTTCTGCTGTCCTGCCAGAGAGCTGAGCTTTTAGATTTCAGGACAAAGAATTCCCACAACTGGCTGCATGTTTCACTTTTCATCAGGATATTTTGGCATCAGGTAGAGAATAACCATGGACGAATTTCAGGAATGTGAGTGATTTGGATTCGGCATAGAGAAAATAATAGCTTAGATTCTGATTTGAAGTGAAGCTCAATGATCCTGAGCCAAAAAAATAGCCTTTCTTCTTCCAAGTGGTCTAAGATGTTCATTAGCTCTGGCTTTGGTCCTGGGGTATTTTTGTAATGAAGTCTGCTGGAATTTTGCAAGGCAGATGGAGTTGCCATCCTTCATGGGCTGTTGAGGAGAGCAGAGCTGAGTTAGAGACTGGGAGAAATAAAACATTCACTGAGGATAAAGGACCAAATGTCATTTGAGTGACTATGTCATCGGGCCAAGTTCTGCCCCAATGGTTCCTTGGTAATTGTAGTGGTATTTTATCTTAAACAAAGTCATTGAGGTAAAATGCACACATTTTATAATTGAAAAGTTCTTTGAGTTTTGATAAATTTCTGCACCCATGAAACCATCACATAATCAAGATACAGAATATCATCATCAGCCCAAGACACTGGATTCCTTCCCAGCCTTTCTCCATTCTTCACCTCAAATTTAGCCATTTATCTGCTTTCCTTACTGTAGATTAGACCTGCTTTTTCTAGAATGTCACATAGGCAGCATGATACAGTATATTCCTTTGTGTTTGTCTTCTAACAGTCAGCATGCTTTTGCGATTCATCCATGTTGTTGGGCATATTAGTAGTTCTTTCCTTTTAATTGCGGATTAGTATTTCTTTGTATGTAATACCACAATTTGTTTACCCATATACCTGTTCATGGGCACTTGAGCTATTTCCAATTTGGGGCACTGACTGAAGTTGCTGTAAATATTCATGTCTAAGTCTTGGTGTGAACATATATTTTAATTTCACTTGGGTAAGTACCCAGGAACAAAATTGCTGGGTCATACGTGGCAACCATAGGTTGCAACTTTGTAAAGGATGCCAAACTGTTTTCCAAAATGGCATGCCATTTAGTATTTCCACTGACAATGTTCAAGAATTCTAATTGCTCTACATCTTTGCTAACCTAATCTTTTAAATTTCAGCCTTTCAGGTAGGTGTGTAGTGATTTCACATTGTTGTTTAATATGTATTTTCTGATGATTAATGAGTCTGAGGAACTTTCCATGTGCTTAGTGGCCATTTGTGGAGTGATTGTTCTCCTACTTTCTGCAGTGGTTTTGAAGTTTTTCCATGACACCCTTGCAGTTCTATGAATAGGCCTTGGGGCTTCCATGGTGGGTGGATTTTACCTAAGGTTACTTTGAAAACAAGTTTCCATGGTTAAAAGAAAAAAATTGAAAACCATTGGTTTAAAGCAAAATTGGAGAGGAGGTAAATTTGACTTTGGTTGTTTCCATTCATTTTTTCTTCAAGGGCCTGCGCAGTAAGTAGGAAAGTTCTATGCTGGGTCCTCTGTGAGTCTAAGACTTAGAGCCAAGGCCTCTATATTCCAAGAAGCCTTGTAGTAGAGACACATGCCCAGGCTCTGGAGTCAGAGAGGTAATGAGTTTACTTCCAGATTCAGCCATTTGTCAGCTCTGTGAACATGAACACATGTATCTTCTTCTTTGAGCCTATAGTTTCATCAGCTGTAAAATAATAGTTACTATAGCAATGTTATGATGGAATTAATAATAACTAAACAACAGGCTATTCTGAGGATAAAATGAGAGAATAAATGTAAAGTGTCTGGAAATGTGCCCAGCACATAGTAGCTATGCATCAAATGTTTTTCCTTCTTTCTCCCTATCCCTAAATTGCTTTATTTCTCTCTTTCTGTATTTTAAGATCTCAAGATTCTTCACTATGGCACTTTGTCCATCCCACCTAAATCTCTAGACTCTGATTAATTCTTCTTCCATTTCAACATTTATTTGTTTACATTTTCCTCTTAAAGAGTCCTGCTAAATGTGTGAGCAGCTAATCTAATAACATGAATTCTGTTAAGGTGGTAATTGTTGATAATGTTTCAAAGTTTTAATAGGTACCTAATTTAATGAGCAGAATCAGGGAAGAATGAGTAATGGGAGGATTTGAGGCCGGAGAAGGCTGATTAGGGTAGGTACTGTTTTTGGTATGGTTGACCTTTCCCAGAACCCCATAAATCACATTACATAAGTCATTTTCTCCAGGGAGTTTGCCTGCGCTTGGATATTTTCAATTAGTTGGTTCTTTTCAAAAAATTTCTCCCTGTTTTATGAGGTCTTTCCCACCATCTTCTTTCAAGCCAGAACCATAATGGGTCTTCAATAAATGTCTTGTTTTTCTCCAAATGTGTAGTTACCGTGCTCTGATATTTGTTGATGAATGTTGATCTGTTTCATTGCTCATGATGGTGACCTAAGTATCACCACTGCTAACCATATTCTGAAATAGTTGATTCATTAATTTTTTGGATGTCACTCTTCATAATTAAATTCAGAACCCCTGACTCTGGTTGTTGCTAGTCTGTGTAGTTTTGTTAAGTCACCTTATTTATTTATTTTTTATTGCTTTGGGAGACAGAGAGCTCTGTAAAACATTAACATTATGCAAACACAACTATGCTAACCACAATAAACCTCAGGTCCTAAAGCGAGGTAGCTCCTACCTTGTCAAACTACCTTTAGGGACAAGTAAACAAACAACTAAAAAATGTTTATAGCTTATGAGATAGCTGTCCATAAATGGATTTTTACTTCAAAAATTTATCCATTTTATAAACAACAACAACAAAAAAATGTTTTTCCAGATGGCTAAAAAAGATTGCCTCCAAACAGGTTAGCTGGACTGATATACACGCAAGCCATCCCGATTGGATATTCCTGGAAAACTCAGCTCTATTCTGAGAAAGAAAAGTTACAAGGGAAAGGAATAGAGAGTTTGACATTATCTGCTCTTAGCTGTTACACTGGGCAACTTTTTGTGGACTACCCTACAGAATCTTTGAAATATTAAAATAGTATGCATAATTGGCCAATATCACATCTTTATTGCAAAAGCAGAAGGCAACTTAGAAGAGTATAGGAATGGGCCAGCTTTGATTATGACTTGGAACTAGATAGTAGGAGCAGTGTTGGGAAAGACAAAGAATTAGCATCCAAGTGCTGGGAGTGTGGAAAGGGAATCAGATTTTTTAGTTTGAAATTTAGAAGTTATTTTTTTCCATACTCAGAAACAATAACAGAGAAACTGCAATTGTGCACATACGTCCCATTTGGATTCCCCTGGGCATTCCGGCTAATAGCATCTGCCAGGGTACCTTTAATTCATTTTGCTCTCGTCAGTCTCATGTGGTTGGTGGTGGTTGTATCATCCCTTTGAGTTATGCTTGTGGCGTGTTAGAGAGGCTGCTGCATTTCCGCGTGGGGAGGTGGTGCACGCTATTTGTTTTGTATTGTGTAAAATGCTGGGGAACCCTGGGGAAGGAGGGTCTGTGAAGGCAGGCGCTTCACCGGGGGGCCAGTCATGAAAAATAAGTACTGGGGACATGAGGAAATTTACAGGAAAGAGGCTGGAAAGAACCGTTATTACATTATCTTATAAAATGTCATCAAACATGCTGATCACTTAGTACAAAGACAGTGTGAAAAAGATAAGTACAAAATATCTTTTAAACCTCAAAACTTAGAAAGACTGAATTGTAAGAATTATTTGGTGGCAGGGGGCGACTATAAAATGAGTATTGAGTGTTGCTTATAAAACTTCAGGAGGTCTCACTGAAAGAAAAAAGATTTTCTTTTGTGATTTCTGTGGATATTGACTTATTATTATTTTTTTTTTAAGAAAAGCCTATAAAAGGGCTGGTTAAAACTCAAATTGCTGGGTCCCATTTCCCGAGTTTATGATTCAGTAGTTCCGGAATAGGGTCCCAGAACTCTCATTTCTAACAAATCCCAAGATAATGCTGATGCTGCTGAGTTGTGGAACAAATTTTAAGAACCAATTATCAACCAATTTCATTATTTTGGGGAGGCAAAACTCAAAAAGCTAAATTTTATTATCTTAATCCCATGACCAGAGTTACATGGTTAGTTCTGATCAAACCAGGACCCTAAGTCTCAGGATGTCAACTCCATTAATATTTTGTAGATGAGGTAGTTCTAGAGAAAAAAAAAAGTATTTTAAAAACAGAAATCTTTGACTTCTAATTTGACTCTTAGGACTCAAAATGTATGGTAATCAAAAGCAACAAAAGATTTCAGGCCAGCAAATGTGTTTGGTAGAAAAAGAGAGTAAACTTATTATTAGGCAAGGGCTGGTACAGAGTCATGGGAAAGTCTTAGGAGGTGTAATTCTCTGTGAGTTGTATTTTTAAGAATGATTTGTTTATTATATTTACTGGATGTCTCCTCTAACTAGAATGTAAGCTCCGAAATGGCAAAAATGTTTATCTGTTTTCCTCCAGCTCACCGTGCCTGGTACACCGAGAGAACTCTATCAATATTTGCTGAATGGGATGGTGCATATATTGAAGGCTCAACATTGGTGTAGGAACATTTTCCCGTGTGTGTGTGTGTGTTTTGTGAATGAGAAGTGCTTGCGATAAAGCAAATGATCTTCTCATCATGACTATGAGTGAACCCCACAGCCGTTCCAGACCGAATATGCATTTGGTTAAAAGGTTGCCAAGTTCCTCAGGGCTCCCAAACCAAAAGTTAATGGCATGTCTGCACCAGTGATGACCGACCTGTTGGTCTTACCTCCAGGAGTGGATTTCAAAACCACCTTTAATAATAATCAACATTCATTAAGCCATTACAACTTGCCAAATACTGTTTGAGGGGCTTTAAATGTATTAGCTCACTTCCTCTTTAGAACTTTCCCAGAAGGGAAGTACTGTTACTGGCTCTGTTTGATAGGTGAGGATACTAAAACCCACAGAAGCTAAGGAATCACCGAAGGCATACAGGTGTTAGGTGTGGGAGCTGGGGTGTAAACCCAGGCAGCCTGATTCCATACGCCATGTGTGCTCTTAACCACCAGACCACTGGGTCTTTTTATGTTCTTGAGAGCCATCCAGAATTACGCACATCCTGCAGATGGAAGGGGAAGCCTTGAGGCACTCCTAAGCTGGACTGACTCAATCCGTCTAAAACTTGCTTTCTTCAAGGGAAATAGTCCTTGCAAATGGAAGCACTTGGAAGGCTATGGCAGAGATTACAATCAAACGTCAGAAAGAAAATTCAAGGTGAAGAGAAAAATATATATAAAATTAGGAGCCTGGAAAACATGTGATAGCTTTGTGGTATTTCCTTTGAAGTTCAGTGGCTAAGAGTTCAGAGCAGAATTTTTTTTATAACACTTTACCTATTTGCCTACAGAGTAAAAAAAAAAATTAGGCAGTTTTCTTCTCTATTTGAAAGGGAAAAAATAGACAAAAGATACTAAAGACTTAAGAAAGTATTTCTGAAACTTTGTTTTGATAATCACGTAGACACTGAAGTTAGCATGAGCTCTGATCTCATTTTTCTCTTCACATCATCTGGGTTGTTACATTGAATAAACGTAGAGTGGGATATCTCTTACTCTGGGTACTTCGAATAATGAACACCATCTACTTACTAATTACACCCTCTTGGTTATAAGCAACATCTTAGGACACCATGATTATATGAGTGAATTGCTCTGTGGAAATCTCACTAGCTTTGAACAACAGAAACGGAAGGGGCAGGGCTGACCCTGCACGCGCTCTTCTCTTGGAGACCCCACCATCTGTTCTGTGCTCCCTCTATCTCTCTGCTTTACGCACCCCCAACCTGCCCAGATTTGTTGAGGCCTTGCGACTGCTCATTAAAAATGGCTGATGGTGTTCCTCTTCTTACAGGGTGAGATGCTGTGGTTTTCCAGGAATTGTCTTGTTAATCGTTGTTGGATTTACTAGTGAATTGGTACAGCTCTCAAGAAATTATGCTCCATATTAAATAATCTCCAAATCTTGCCAGTTTCCTGTATTTATTTATTTTTTGCTCATGTCACATAAGGGCTCTAGGTCTCCAGCAGGTCTGGCTTGTTCTTTATTATGGGTTCAAGTGTGTCCTCACCAAATTCATATGTTGATAATAAATGCTATGTTCTTCATATAGGTTACTGTGAAATTCAAATATATTAATACTTGTAAATTGTTTAGACTGGTGACTGGGATTTAAGCTCTTCATCTGTGAATAAACTTCTGCCTAGCGGTTCTCCCTTACAGTGCTTGGATGTCCTCTCAGGTTTCTGTGTTGCTTTGGAGTTATTTCAGTTTTCTCTTGCTGTTTTACAACCGACCCCAAAACTTTGTGGCTTAAAACAACATTAAGGTCTTATTTTCATATTTCTGCAATCTAGGCTGGGATCTTCTGCCTAGATCTTTTTGTGGGTCTGTGGGGGCTAAAATGTCTAAGATGTCCTTACTCCCAAATCCGATGCATGACTTGAATGGCTGGACAAGCTGGGAGCTGGTATGACACCTCTCTCTCTCTCTCTCTCTCTCTCTCTCTCTCTCTCTCTCTTGCACTCATTCTTGCTTCTGTTGTCACTAGTTTGGGCTTCCTCATAACTTGGTGGTTTCAGAGCAGTTGGCCTTTTTATATGGTGACCTGCTTCCCAGAGAGAGAGAAGGGAAGCTATCTGTCTTCTTAAGGCCTGAACTCAGATATTCCAGAATATTATCGCTTCTGCCATATTGGTCAGAAGCAAGTCACAAAGGTAGCCCAGTTGGAAGAGGAGGAGAAATGGTCTCTACCTCTAGATGAGTGGACCAGCATGCATATAGGAAAGGATGGAAATGATGGAGTCATCTTTTTAGTCTATCTACTACAAGAATATTTTGATTGATTTTTAAGAATGTATATTTTATTTCTCAGATTGCATTCACTTGTACCCTGGGACAATGTATTTTCTCTATCTTTTCTACTCCCACGTAGTGCTCTGTGAACACCATACACTCAACAAATAGATATCAGGAAGCTGATATTTGTGCAAAAAGTCCAAGGCTGGGCAAATGTGGAAAGAGTAGTTGACCTTTTTAAATGAGAATCCAGAAAAAAAGAAGAAAACAGAAATTCCGTTTGGGGAATTATGAATTTCAATGCTGTGTCCTGACTTCCAGGGAACAATATATACCTTTAAATTTTTCTTCTTTCCCTCCTTTACTTCTTCCTTTTCATTCCTTGCTAGCTAACCTTAAGTGATTTGCAGTTCCAGGGGAGAAATGAGGGGATATACTCATGTGCTACCTCTGCATGTGTTACCATGGTGACAAGAGGAGCTCCTTCCCACAGCCCCAGCCTGCAGGCACCTGTGAAAGGCCTCTTGTTTTCCATCAATTCTGGATGCTAGCACTTGATAACCACACAACGTCTTCTTGAATTATACTTCAAAGATCAATGGTTCATGAAAGATTATTCAAGGTTTAGATTTCCAACAAGAGACTCATAAAATAAGCATGTAAAATAGATCCATAGAAACAGAGCGTAGTTCCTGAGGATTTTAAAATATGACTCTAAAGCTGTTCACATCTGGTTCTTTATACCCTGGAAAATAAAAATGGTCCACTTTTTGGATCAGAGCGCATAGAGCCTTTGGGCTCAGGGCTACCAATGCCCTTTAGTCCTATTTTCTTTCTAGACAGCCCTTTACCCTGTTTATGGTGGAAACCCAGGGATCATGGGTGTTAAAAAGGACAGAGGTGCGATGGGAGGGAATTGTTCCAGCCCTGCGTTGAGGTTGGGAGCTCTCAGGTGTTGGGCTCCAAAGGCTCTCTCTTCATCTCAGAGGCGGGCGCATGGTGCTGGAGTAGCAGGAGAGACTCATCCTAGTTGCTGGGGGAACACAAGGGGTGGAAAGGAAGATATCAAAATGCGTTTCTTCCTGGGGGCTGAATCGGAAAGGCTGAGTAAGAGCCCTTTTGTCTTGGCAATTACCCAAGACGCTTCGGATTTTGGTTTAGTCAACCAGGAGCCTACGATTTCCAGAGAGATTGCCTTTGTTTATTTTCATCCGTAAGCCAAAGCTGTGACTTCCTTCTCTCAGAAACGAGCCTATGCGTATGATGAACGCGTGCCAAAACATTACCTTGTTCAACACGTAATTAAAGGGAGTCCAGGTGTTGAAAGTAGACAGGCTGCAGTTTCTAGCACTTTTTATTACTTAAAAAAAATTAACTAATTAATTTAAAAATTATAGTTGACATACACTATATTAGTTTCAGGTGTACATTTATATACCTTATGAAGCGATCACCATGATAAGTCTAGTAACCATCGGTCATCGTACAATGTTATTGAGATAGTGACCATATTCTTTGCTGAATATTACATTCCATGACTATTTTTGTAACTGACAGTTTGTACTTCTCGATCCCCTTTACCATTTTTACCCATCTCACATCCTCCCCTGTGGCAACTCTCAGCTTGTCCTCTGTATCCATGAGTATATTTCTGCTTTGTTTTGTTTATTCATTTGTTTTGTTTTCAGATTCCACATAGAAGTGAAATCATATGGCATTTATCTTTCTCTGTCTGACTTATTTCTTTTACCACCATATCCTCCAGGCCCATCCATGTTATTACAAATGGCAAGATTTTATTCTATTACATTTTGATAGTATAACCTTGGGCAAATCAGTTAGTTTCTCTAAATGTTGGTTTCTTTGTAATAAACATGGGAGAGTGTGCACTCAGGACCCTGGACTGTGAGCATCACCATGGCTTAAAACTCACTGTACCCAGCTTCTTACTCCACAGGCCTGTGTGCAAGTATGGATCAGGAATAGGAAAATGAGCTTCTTGTTTGGGGGGTCCATGTTCTAGTCCTGGTTCTGTTACTGTCTTACTGTGTGTCTTTAATCAAGTCCTCGAACCCTTCAGGGCCTTAGTCTCCTCATCTTTAAAATGAGTCCATCAAACAAGATGAACTCCGAGGCCCACTCCTGCTCTGATGGACTAAGTGTTTTCTTATTGCTTCTGTCCGCTCAGCAGTGGCCACTTTCTGCCATCACCTCTGCTATCACCCTCTCTTTTTGAATGTCTTTTGATATTTTTTCGCTTTGAAGTCAGTCCTCACTTTGGATTTTATGTAAGTTGGAAAAGCATGTATGGATTATTTTTCTTTTCTGTTGTGATAAGTAACATCTTGAACATTATAAGTAAGGCAGGTTTCTAGGTAGAAAAAGAGTGGCAAGCCTGGGCTGCTGTGGCTCAGTGGATTGAGCGTCGGCCTGCGAACCAAGTGTCGCTGGTTCGATGCCCAGTCAAGGCACATGCCTAGGTTGCACATCAGATCCCCAGTTGGGGGCGCAAGTGAGAGGCAACCGCACAGTGATGTTTCTCTTCCTCTCTCCTTTCCCCTCTCTCTAAAAACAAACAAATAAATTAAAAAAAAAAATAAGAGCAACAGCCTGTGTTAAAGACAAGCTAATCACCACCATTTCTTCTATTTAACATTCTCAGCTCAGTCGTGCCTCCGGGCCTTTGCACAGGAGATTATCTTACTTATTCCTCCCTGAAATTATGGTGCGTACACTCTGTTTCATCACCACCTGTCTCCTGCTGGCAGAACACAAGAGCAGGGACCTCATCTGCCTCATTCATCTCTGCATCTCCAACGTCTGAACAGTACCTGGCCCTTGGCCAGAACTCAGGTTAGGCCCCGGCCCTGCGTTCCACACCCCTACCCTGCAGTGCTGTTGGAACTGAGAAATGCAGGCAGCTGTAAGAGAGGTGACCGTGCGGATACTGGCTCTCCGTCGGGCTCGCCAAATGACTAACCGCTAGTGAGCTGTGATTTAACTTCTCTGGACCTCATATGATGCATTTTAAAAATTGATGAGTTGGGTTACTAAAATTAACACCTCACGCGTGTGGAGACCCCTTTCTGTGCCAGGCACTGGCCCAGCATTTTACAGGCATTACCTTATTCAGTCATCGCTCCAGCCCTTTGAGGGAGGCTCTCTGACTTAGAGAGCAGATCTGATACCGAGATAGGAAACCCTGCCTGTATTAGCTTGGAGGGCTACCATAAGAAAATATCATGTACTGGGTGACTTAAACAACAGGTATTTATTTTCTTATAGTTCTGAAGGCTGGAAGTTGAAGTTCTAAGAGTTGTAGACTTGGTTTTTCCTGAGGCCTCTGCCTTTGGCTTCCAGATGACCCCCTTCTGTTCTCATGTGGTCTTTCCTTTGTGCACACACATGCCTGGTGTCTCTTCCTCTTTTTATAAGGACACTAGTCCTATTGGATTAGGGCCTCATTTTTATGCTCTCACTTAACTCTAATTACCTCATTAAAGGCCTTGTTTCCCAAGACATTGGGGGTTAGGGTTTAAACAGAAGAATTTGGGGAGAGGGTCCTAATTCTCACTATAACTCTGCCCCAAGACATTCAGCTTATAAGCAATGTCCTCAACATACTGCCATGAAGGTTTCTTCCCAACTGCCAGCTATGAAAGATAAGACTGGAAGAGCTGAAGACCTCACCTTCATCTCTGCTACATGAGGACTGGGCAGGGCAGGGCCAGTGGCTGAAGACTAAGCCACCTCGTGGAATTACCCTTGGATGCGCTCAGACTGGGTAATAAAGTGAATGCTGCCATGTCCCATTACTCACAGCATGTCCAACAGGAAGGCCACCCTTAACAGGAGTTACTGAGCACTGCAGTTAGCCAGAAATCTCTCCCCACCTCTTCTAAAATTACTGGAGGATAAATTTCACTTTAGTTCTCTCATGAATCAAGCGGTAGTTATCCAGGGACCGAAAAAGGACAGGAAAGTTTAAAGAGGCAGAGTTGGTATTTGTAGGGGGTGCCTCATCAGAGCCTGTCTCCTAGGTTAACGGAAGGCGTGCGGGTTGCAGCCAGGGCCTAGACCATGAGGTCTTCCAGACATGTCGGATGGATGGCTGTGCTGCTGGGTGCCACTGAGTATGTCTGGGCTGCCATTTGCCACTTCTTCAGTAATGTTTTCTGAGCAGCTACTATGTACCAGGTACTTTGCGAGGAGGTGATGATTTCTGGCCGCTGTAGCAGATGAGCTCCACATTGAAACCCTTAACCATACTACAGGGCAATGTGTAATCCCTGACTACCATTGATGGAACATTCCAGGAACCCAGATAATAATTTTAGTGATGTCAGCCTCCCTCCTTCTGCTGCTCCCATCCCTCCTGCTCTTCCTCCCAGTACCCTCTCTCTTTCTATTTCCTGTGTGGCAGGTGCTTGCTAGAGAGACACTGTCTCCCTTTCTCCTCATAAGATCCATTTGAGGTACTTATTGCTATCACAATCATTCTATAATATATGTAATAGAACAGCCTACTGAACCACCCCAGATGGTGGGGGAGAAGGGTCAGTGCCTGCGCTACAGTGAATATCCTTGCCTGCTGGGGAGAAGGCTAATGGATGGTACCAAGAGCAGCTTTACACTTTCTCATTTCTCTTCAATCCTTGAAAGTCCCAGCCCAACCTCTAACTCTTTTCTGACCTACAGTCCTAGCCCACGAATCCCTAGAAATCCATCATTCTGTAATGAAATTCTTTACAGGCAATACTACCTTGGATTAGAGGTGTCTCCATGTTATGCAACATGATGACAACGAGCTTACTCTTAGAATTGCTTTCCGGATGCACTGTTGAGGGTTTTCATAAGGGCTGGTCAAAGGAGGGCTGCGCAGCACAGTGAGGGATTTTGGCATCAGTGCTCAGTTGTGAGATGTAATTATTAGTTTCTTGGGCTCTGTCTCATACTACTCTGACAGATCTCATGAAATGACTTTGCTCTTTTTTTTTGCACTTGGAAATATTCAGAAATGTTCAAATCCTTTTTTCCTGTGAGATAGATGTTTTGCAAGGTGTTGGTCTCAGTTTGCGTGGTACCATTCCTTCTCTTGATGGCTTGATGTTACAAGTGTCACTTCGTGATATAGTCTTTCCTATAAGTTAGGTGGGCAACTGCTTAGCTAGCTGCCTGCTGAGCGGCCCAGCAGCAAGGAACAGGCAAAAGTTACATGCAGTAATTAAGCTATTCACTCAGCTTTTATTGATGCAGATTCACTCAAAGGAGAACATCAACGTGCATTAATATCCCACTCACAGTTTAACAATCTAAGAGAGTTATCACACACACACACACACACACACACACAGTGCAATCAATGGGGGATAATGAACCCAAGTCTCAAGAGTCTCAGTCTGCAGGTCTGGGAGACAGGACGGTAAGCAGAGGAGCTGTCGGTGACTTGCAAGGAAGGATCTCCAGAGCCAGGTGGGCAGCAGAGCAGGTGAAGTTTCAGTCCTGCAGGGCAGAGCCTCTGGTGGCCGATGCCAAGTGTGATCAGGGTGGCGTGGAGCAGCACTCTGGTGTGTGGGGCTCGGCTGTCTCAGCAGTGGTCTGAGCCTGTCTCAGTTATACCTGAAAAGGGGGACACTCCACCCTTCTGTGTCAAATGTCTTGGCACCCCTGATGCCAGGTTTGGCATTTGTCCAAGCACCTATAGATGGTCCATGGCTGTTTTGCTTGACACCCCTGCTGGCAAGAGTGAAGTTCCCTGGGAGCCTGTCAGTGGGTGGTCCTGCTCTGCAGACATGGTCATTCTGATCATATGGGCAGATATCTCAACTGTGTCTCCTGGCCAGACGTGTCTACTCTGACCACATGGGTAGGTATCTTAAGTGTGTCCCCCTGCCAGATGTGTCTTAGAGTAACTTGAGCAGTTTTTCTCTTGAACCAAAGTGTCATGGCTCACTGAAAGCCATTTTAGTTGACATGAGTGATCCCACTTTGTTTTATATATTTTTTGCTATCTTGATCGAACCAATGTCATTTTATTGGTCCTGCTTTCCACACTTGGGCATGAAAAGAAGGCTTTAAGGCAGAGGAGAAGAAGATTGATCAGTCTTACAAATTTGAATTTGTGATAATCCTCAGTATTGCTTAACTAGGATGGCAAGCATTTTTTGGACTTCCCTGTTTCTTCTGAGTCCAAGGGCTTTCTGGCTTTAACCAAAGCTTTGTCTTTTAGGTTTAAAAGATAAATGTCAGAAAATTTAAATGCAAAAAGTTTAAGAGGATTATAGACGTTTTCTGGTTTCAGAAAAATTAACTTTTCAAAAAAATTTTTAGGATGACTACATTTTTAAGAATATTAAAAATGAAATTGCATCAAAATATTAAAAAGCTCTGCCTAAGTAAGCCAAATAGCAAGTGTTGAAATATACATTGTTATTTAATTCTATAATCAACATTCTAAAATTTTACAAGATATCGATTTTGTATACATTCATGTATATTTAAATATATTTTGAAAATTGATATTCTGAAACTATAAAAGTCTATAATACACTTTGCACTCTATTTATTTAAATTACATTTAAACATTATCTATTTTTAGACATAAACCCTATTTTTCTATTAAGAAAATACTTATGAAATTTTATCAAGACTCAGACGTGAGCTAATTGTCAACACCTAAAGCCAATATAAGTTATTAATTAAAAAGTGAAGAAGAAACTATTGAAAAAATAAAATTAATCATATTCCATTTAGGAACATGCAGTACCAGATAACAATAACAAAAATAAAAAACATGTATGGCTCCATTATTTGTAGAAAAGGTTGTGGAAAACAGGATAATAGAAAAAATTTTATATGTACTCCCAAAATGAAACTTATCACTGGTAATAAATAAGTGATTAAAAGTAAAACCGAGTTTAACTGGGGTGATTTGCCAGGATGGTCAAGGGGAAACGTTACTTGGTGCATCCCCTATATTTACCAAAATAACCAGTCACTGACTTCAGATACTTATCAAAAGAACCATGCAAATGGTTTTCAGATATAATTTCCGCTGTTGGAAGTATTTGAATGGTTTTAAACATGGAATTTAATTTGTAAACTTTCTACAACTCTTCCCCACCAGGTCTCTGAGCACGAGACTGAACTGTGGCTTACCAGTTGGGAGGGTCTGCACTGTTGAAGGCCAGTTGTATTTTTTAAGAAGGGAAACATCAACACTTCCCTGGCTTATTAGAACTTCGAAGGCCCTTATGTATTTGGTGCTGAGCATCTGGTCATGGGCATCTTGTGAATTAGACAATGAGAGCTTCTTGGAATATATTTGGAGGCTATGGAAATATGATAGGTTTTATTACAGCAACATGGCTGCCATTAGTGTTGTGTGTATTGGGAGCGTTTGTATGAAAAATATATTCCCTCAGCAGTTAGCACGTGACTTCTTCTTTGGGAGAAACTGTCTTTGTTTATAGCAACACTCTGCTAAGACATTTGGCATAGCAGGTGCAAAAGAGCCGGAGGTCAATAAAATAAAGCCAAAGCAATAAAACAGACAATTAAAGTGCGCAGAACAATAAAAATTGTTCTCTCAGAGGAGCAGAGTGAGTCTGGGTACCACAGTGGGGAACTGGCTAGTGGAAATGCCCAACAGGCAGGTGGTCTGATGTTTAAATAGTTTGGGAGTGGGGATGCCTAATTTTTAAATGATTATAATCAGTTAATCAAATAATTATTTATATTTATTGTATCCCTTTTAAATATGTAGTAAAGTCATCACCCCTATTTCCTTCAGAAATTGGGGAAATGGAGGAAAGGGTTGAATTTCACATCTAGGTCCATGGGGGGCAGATATGAAGTGTCAAAATGATCCATCAACTGAACAAGCCAAAATTAGCACCAGAAGTTCACATGAGGCCAGAAACTGCTCCAGGAGTTTGTAGAAATTATGGAAGATGTGTGTATACATGCAAAGGTTTGGAATTGGGATTTTAATGTGATCCTATGTAGATCTCATGACACATAGAAATATCACCTGAATCTATGTTACATATAAAAAGGAAAGCACAGGATAAATGGATAACAAAACAGCAGTGATGCATTTATTCAAGAAATGTCATTTTGATATTAACTTTTAATAGCAGGACATTAGTATGAGAAGAGACTTTCCAGATCCCTTTCTCTAATGTCTTAATATTTTGCCAATAAGAAAACCGGTCCAGAGAGATATAATCCCTAGCCAGATACCCTAAGTTAGAAATAAGACAAAAGTGTACTTGAAACAAGTTTCATATCATAAAAATGGTAAAATATTGTCTTGAAAAGAAAATTGCCTGTGTCCTAAAATGTGTCTGGCTTAGAAAGGAGAGCCATCATTAACCCACAGAATGATTTGTCCTGCTAAGACGGCACCAGGAAACTTACTTCCTGCCCCCACATATCCTTCTGGCAGATCCAATTTCTTCTGCTGAATTTCATTTTCTTGGGACTCTTACCGAGGTAACATCTCATTATAGAAAAAGCTGATAAGAGCTGCACCCACTCATTCCTGGTGTGAGGGCTGATTGGGGCTCTGTAGGCACAACCAGACCCAAAGCGGACTTTGCAGAAACGTGAAGTACAAAAACCAATTCCAGGTTCATGATTAATTTTTGTCAATTCCTTTTTAATAAGATTGCCTTTTGGGGGGAGAAAAAAATACACAGTAAACTTAGAGACAACACCAAATTTTTATGACCAAATTACTCTTTAGAGACACTAAAAATGTGGTTTATTTCTTGTATTATATAAGTATATATATATTAGTCAGGATTCCCTAGAGAAACAGAACCAGTAGGATATATATATTCTACTATTAAATATTATGTAAATATGTATTTGCAGATACAATATAAATACACATACATATGTATTTTTCTATTACATATATGTAAAGAGATTTATTATAAGAAATTGGATCATGTGATTGTGGAGGCTGACAAGTTTCAAGATCTGTAGTCAACAATCTGGAGACCCCAGAAAACTGATGATGTACTTCAGGTATAAAGGCCAGCAGGCTCCAAATCTAGGAAGAGCTGTTGTTTCAATTTGAGTCCGAAAGCAGGATAAAAAAAAAAAAAAAAAAAAAAAAAAAGATGTCCCACGTCAAAGATAGGTTGAAAGAACCCTCTCTTACTTGCAGGAAGGTCAGTCCTTTTGTTCTGTGCAGGCCTCGAACTGATTGGACTAGGCCCATTTTCTAATGGGAAGGCAGCAATCTGTTCTTACTCAATCTACCAACATAAATGTTAATCTCACCAATAAAGACCCTAGCAGACACACGCCAAGTGTTTGACCAAATGTCTGGCACTCTGGGGCCCACTCAAGTTGACGTGAGATTAACCATCACAATATATGAGATCAGTTTCCTCATATGGTTTATGACAATTGATCCTTGTAGCATTATTCACAATAGTTAAGATATGAAAACAACCTAAGTATCTGTCAACAGATGAATGAATAAAAAAAGGTGCAACATATTATCGTTAGTTCATAAGAAAGAAGGATTTCCTGGTATTTGTGACAACATGGATGGAACTTGATGGCATTTTGGTAAGTAATAAAGATCAGAGAAAGACAAATACTATATGATATCACTTACATGTGGAATCCAGAAAAGCTGAATTTGTAGAAACAGAGACTAGAGCGATGGTTATCAGAGGTTGGGGGAATTCGGGAGATGTTGGTCAAAGAGTATAAACTTTCAGTTATTAGCTGAATAAGTTCTAGGGATCTAAAGTATTGCACAATATTATAGCTAATGTATTATAGACTTGAAAGTAGCTGAGATGGTGGATCTTCAATGTTCTCGCCACAAAAACAGAAATGGTAATTATGTGACATGATGCAGGTGTTAACTAACACTATAGTGGTAATCATTTTGCAATGTATAACAAATGAACATGCTGTACACTTTAAACTTATATAATATATGTGAATTATATATCAATAAAGCTAGAAAAATGGTCTTTCTGCAGAACTTAAAAAATACCTGATTCTTCTCTTGTCCACGTTTGATTTGAGGACCTTGTTTCTTCTATTAAGTGAAATGTCTAGATCATAATATATGTGTAATTTGTGAAAAGGCTATTCTATAAGATTTGAATATGATGGGACCTATTCTTTAGAAAAGTGTCAGTTTTTAGGTTGTCTGTAGTTATTTGAGAATTATTTTTCTGTGTTTTTTTTTTTACCAAACAATCTTGAAGATAAATACAAAAGATACCACTGGTTATTTTCTGCCCAACTTTTTTCATTGATTTTTGTCTTTTTTTCTTCTGGACAGCCTTCTCACGTGGATATTGCTCCTCTTCTGATCATCCCAGGCTTTTAATCCCTCTTTCTATCTGACTTCTCAAGCATTTCCAATAATTTTTTGTTCTCTTTGAGCCTTTCATTTACCTCAGGTCCTATCATGCTCAGGAGTGACATCATTTCCTAATTTTTGAAAAGGGCAAGGTCACCTGACACAAATTTCTTCAACTCTTCCTTCAGTTCGAAGGTAGCCACCATGGCCAGTATTTCCTGCTTTCTCTTCCTTCTCAGAGAAGGCATTTCTTCTTTTCCTCTCTGGTTAGCTCCTCCATCTGTATATATTCTGATCTCTTCTTTTCATTATTCCTATGGTCATTCTTCTGTTATTGCTTCCACTACATTGACTTTTTTTTTACATTAAAGGTGTTCTCATAGGCTCCTTATCTTCAATCATGTGACTCCCAGCCTTTCTTCTTGTAAGTTCTCGATTCATATCTGTGTCCCCCATTACAGGGTTAGCCAGCTTGACATGGAGAGACAGCCAGAAAGTTCAACATGCCACAAACCCAAATCACTATTTTCTTTTTATTCCCTCTACTTAACTATATCCTCCTCCTTCCCTTACAATTTCTATCCTAATTGATAGCATTAACATCATTCCTTAACCCAAGTAAAAAATTCTCCTTCACTTATTCATTCTCTCACTCAGTCATAACCTCAATCCACCATAAATTTGACTTTACTTAACATTCACACTATTTCTCTGTCCAGCACCTTATTTTCATCTCATTGCCATTTCAGCCTACATTTCTCTCGCCTGGAATATAGCCACAGCCCTGGTCTCTCTGTCTCCATAATGTTGCCTGAAATAGAATATGCAGCCACCCAGTGCAAGCCAGAGGGACCCAGGAACCACTTTGGTTATAAAACACACTACAAGTGAGAGGCCTTTGCCTATTGAGTGTCCATTTGACTCTGGGTTCTCTAGGCAAAAATAAATTCAGGGGGTTTGAATTCTGGAACAGTTGGACATTTCCCTTGAAGCAGGGTTGGACAACTCTAAATGCAGACTACAATGGGGCATGAAAATGCCAGCAAAAAGTTCTTTTGAAAATTTTAATATTGCAATAGAAGCATCAAATTGGCATTATGGGCTAGTTTTTACTCTTGGACTTTCTTATGCTTACTTTATGGTTTAGTATAATTATTATTTTGAATGACATTGATGGTGGAAATGGTGATTGGATAGGAAACATACTCTTCTCAGGATTTGGGGCCTCTGAAGGTCTTAAGCTGATCTTCCCTTGAGGCTGCTCAGATTGCCTATGTGACTAGTTCAGGACATCATCAGCCAGGAGACATTCCCAGTATGGGGGTCTGTTTTTAAACCCAGACCACTCAACTAGACTCCACCTTCCTATTTCTGAGAAGTTTCCCATCTGCTTGTTTTACTTGCTTACTATTGGCCCCAATCTATTTAAATAGACTGAACTTAAAACTTTGAGCCTAAAAGAAAGGTGTCTGGAACTATTTCTCTGACTCATTGAAGGATCCTTAGACCAAAATAAACTCATAGTTTCAAACAATTTACTTGGGAAGGACACAGACATCTTGATTGCCAATAGGATTTGAGTCCAAGGCCACTGCAAAACCCAATAACACTCTTGAACTTTCCCCCAGTGCTGTTGAAAGTCACTTGCTTCAAAATTTATTTAGAAAAGGACATTTCTGGTGAACTTCCTGAAACAAAGGGTGTGATCTAAGGTGCACTCCCTGTTTTCACCTCCTAGAGAAGAAGCTGCTACTGCATGTCTCAGAAGAAGTGAGAAAGCTAGCTTCTTTGTGCTCCAGCACCTTTTTTATTCTTGAGAAAACAAACATTTGTGTTGTTGAGTCTGTGATTTTCCATCTGGCTTTGACGTTGGTCTGCTGATTTCTTTTGACTCCACCCTTGACTGGAAGGATTGCCTCGTGGGACATACATATCAGAATTATGCTAATGAGGCGGAGAGTGCCAGTTTGCCTGCCCAGGACACTACACTCTAAAAATCCGGCTGGGCAGATTGTCAAAACCAAGGCCCCATTCAGTCCTTGGAGAATGTAAAGGAAAAAACAAAACCACCTTGGTCTATTAAACACATTTTCCCATGACTCAGAAAAATGGTTTGGCCAAAAAATTATTTGGTTTATTTAAAAATTCCATTGTCCTATCATTGTGTGAGGATTTGAAACTGGTGGCTACATGAATGTCTTAAATGTTTTTGGTGTGTCTTTGAAACAGGAAGATAAACCAAATCCTTGAAAATGGCTAATAAAATTTTTTAAAAATGTAAATATTTAAGAGGATTATTTTTTAACATTTGATTACCTTCCCTGAGACTCTACCAGATCTGTACAAAAAGAATGGAAAAAAGGATGTTTTTGAAGCAATACTGGCCTCAATTTTTCAGACTTTCTGTAGACAAGTGTTAGAAGTGTTGGCAGGAATTTTGCTTCTGTAAGAAACATAGGTGGGGCTCTGATGTATATAGTTATCAAGGGAACTTTATTTTAGATCAAAATCGGAACATTCTTTTTAAGAGAGAAGTTAAAGTATCTAAATGTGGCCAAAAGTATCTCAATAGAATATTCTTTCAAATAAATATATACTTTTCCAAAGTATTAATAGAAGAAATGGTCCAGATTATCATGAGGTGTCATATGCTAACTATATAAGATGAAGCTTTTTCACTGATATAATTGGTTAAGAAAAAAAAGAAAACTGAAGGTCTGAGAACATAAACTGATAATGAATTTTTGAATTTTGAATCTGTGACTTGGATTACAAAATCCATGCACGTGGCCCGAATCCGAACCACTTTCCAAAAATAGCTTGATTACTCTCATGTTCTTTTACTGAAAGGTATCAAAAGTAAGGTGGCCGCTCTCATAAAAATATTAATAACAATGTATGAATAGCACTTGGGTTATGCTATTTATATAAACACTTATAGAAAAGTTTTTTCTTGAAATCTCATTTAAAAATTACTAATTTACTTGTTAAGTCTGTTTTGATAAATACTAAAAAGGGTACTATATAACCTTTCTAATCTCATGTTTTAACAAAGCATTTACATACTTGTGAGTATATTTTTATAGTTTTGAGAGTCTGAGGAATTAATTTATTTCCATTTAAGTTTAATAATTCTCTAAAACTGTTCGTGCATAGATGGAATAAAATGAAAGACTTTCTTTTCTCTAGTGCAGAGAAATTTTTGAACATAAATAGCAAACTAGAAATGAAAAATTTGAACTTTCATACTAGTTACATAATAGTTTTGTCTCATGACAGTAAACATCTGATAAGAATGACTGAAAGGCACTGTTATTTTATAGACAATAAATGTCAGAACTTCAATGTTAACTATCACTTTCTATGTGTTGATAGTTTTAAAATATACAAAATTTGGTTGATATTAGCAGTAGTTACTATTACTGAGAATTGGCCAGGCTCTTGATTCTGCTTAGGGTTTGTTCCCATGTCCTCCATTAAGCTCTGGAGCAACAGTTTGAGGGAGGTGTCCCTAACCATCAAGCGATAGGTGGGGTGAGTAGCTTGCCCAAGGTCACATGACAGGTGCATGGCAAGATTGAAATTTCATCTTGACTTTGCATTTGAAGAGCTTAAACGATAGTGGAGAGGATGGCATCAGAGTACTTAAAAGAGACATTATTAGGTTAGGTTATAAGGACACAAACGCAAGAAGTTCAATTATGTTACCCAGAATCCTCAATGTAATTAATTGGTGACATTTGCCTTTTAGCCAAATGTGTCCTTTGAATAACTGGTTCTACTGAAGTCTTGCATTCTGTGGGTCATCTCTAGGGAATCCAGAAAGGAAGTGAGAGCCATGGCTGACCTGAGGGGTTTTGTATCCACAGTGGCCCGAATGAAGTTAAATAGAGAAAGCTCCTACCTCAGTGCTTGACCACAGTCGATGCCTGTAGTTGAATCAAGCTGCTGCATCACCTTGGGCAGCCTATCCAAGTCTAAGAACTTAAAGTGGGGAAGGGACACGACCAGAAAGAGCTCACAAAAACAAGGATTTATCTTTACTTTGTTGTATGCTTGACATAGAAAGCTTGAGGGAAAAATAGTAGCTGGAACCTTCTGGTTTTATACCAATTAGTAATTTATAATGTTCTTATTGTTATTTATTTTAAGTCACTGATCTTCAAATTTAGTGCTTTTCCCCCCTTATAAGTTATTGTTGAACACTTCAAGGAGAAAGTTCATTATTTTTCTTAAGAGTTACCTGATGTTGAAAGCCTCTGGTTTCTTGCCCAGTTACTGCTACCCAAAAAAAGTACACATATAAATACAAGGGACAGGACTTATATTTCATGGAAGTTCATCAGTAGGGGCATACCAGGGAGAAAACCAAAATTCTTCCATACTATTTGTTGAATAACTACTCTTCCAAGCCTACTTGCTGTTCTTGGACCATCTCTCTTGCTTCCTGCATGGTCATGTCTGTTGGACTACAGAAACCCTCATGACTTAGCAACTAAAGGGTTAACATCTGGTCTGAGGCTGATTTTGAAATCTGAAGCTTATTTAATTTGGGGTCTCAACTTTAACAAGAAGAACACAATACTAGGTACCATCAAACAAATATATGTAGAATAAGAAAAGCAATCACAACAAATTATAAATTTTGAACACCTGATGAACAACAATACACTGACATCACGAAAACTCAGAAACAGGACTTCCGGCCAAGAAGGAGGCGTAGACAGACACACTGTGTCTCCCTCTACAACTAAGAAGGAATACAACTACTTTAAAACTAAAAACAACCAGAAGTTCCAGAAAATCAAAGTGCATGGAAGTCAAGCAAACAAAGATATAAAGAAGAAATACTCATTGACACAGGCAGGAGGGGTGGAGCCAGGGAAGAGAGGACGTGGTGTGGTGGTGGCAGCAGCGGTGGCAGCGGCAGGCTGGCAGAAAGCTCAGTCACACGTTTTAAAAAGTCAGGAGGGACACCTGGGGAGCATTCCCAGCTCCTCACCAAACTGTGCAGCTCACAGTCCCAGCACCGGGGAAAATCAAGCTTCATTGCTTCTGACTGTGCAAACCAGTGGGGGTTGGGGCAGAGGAAGAAACTACCAGTCTCTCAGCAGAGTCCTCTTGTTTAAAGGGTCCCCACAGTCCTAGAATGTCTGCAGACCCACCTACCCTGGGAATGATGGCCAGGGCAACAACTAGAGGGACACCAGTCCCATACAGAAGTGGGAGAAGTTCCTGGAAAAGGGATGAGTGCTGAGCAAATGTCATTGTTCCCTCAGACCCCTCTCCCCCACACAACATCACAGTGTGGTGAAACAGTCGCCCTGTACTGATGGAACACCGAAGGCTCCACCCCTTACAACTTAACAGGTGTGATAGCTCTACCTAAGACACAGAGGCAAACACACACAGGAGACTTCTGGTCAAGATGGAGGCCTAGACTGATGCGCTCCATCTCCCTCCACAACTAAGAAGGAATACAACTACTGCAAAACCAGAAATAACCAGAAGTTCCAGAAAATTAATGGAAGTCCAATGTATGAAGTTATAAAGAAGTGGTGCTCATCTGGACAGGTAGGAAGGGTGAAGCCGGGGTGGAGAGGTCAAGCTGTGCTGGCAGCGGCAGCAGTGGTGACAGTGGTGGGACATCGGTAAGCACAGACACCCATATTTAAGGGAAAGCGAGAAGCGCCTGGGAAGCACCCCCAGCTGCAGACCAGACCCATTAGCTTGTGATTCCAATGCCAGGGAAGGAAGACCCACATTGCCTTAGACTGTGAGGCCCAGAGTGGGTGGGGATGGAGGAGGAGGCTCCCAGTCTCTTAATGGAGAGTGAACAGCAGGAATCCATCTTGGATCCCCACCTCCACAGGAAATGCCACAACATGGAGAGAAGCATTGCCCAGATGTGATGAGTGCATGGGGATCCACCCCATATAGCATAGGAGGTGTGACAGCCCCTCCCAGGAAGCAAAGGTAAACACAAAACTGTCAGGATGGCACAGATCATGGTAGAGATCCCAGTGATGCAGCTGACCAGACAGCAAATATCTAATCTAATGGACCAGCAGATAGGAAATCTTTCTGAGGTGCTGTTCAGAGTTTTGGTTATAAAAATGCTTACAGACCTAACAGCAGATCTTAAACAAGACAGGGAAGGAATGAAGGCTAGTCCTGCTGAAATGAAAAAAAAAAACACATATGAAATTAGTGGTGAGGGAAAGAAAACCAGGGATCAAATCAACAGATTGGAACATAGGGAAGGAACAAACAGTCAACCAGTGCAGAAAGAGGAAAAAAAAGTGAGGAAAATGAGGAGAGGCTCAGAAATCTATGGGACAGCTGTAAGCAGGTCAACATTGAATCATAGGGCTACCAGAAGGTGAAGAAGAAGAACTAGAAATTGAAAAATTATGTGGAAAAAATAATGAAGCAGAACTTCCCTAACTTGAGGAAGGAAATAGACTTACAGGTCCAGGAAGCACAGAGAGTTCCAAAAAAAACTGGAGCCAGGGAGAACCACACCAAGACACATTATAATCAAAATGTCAAAAATTAAGGATAAAGAGAGAATCTTAAAAGCAGCATGAGAGAAGAAGAGAATTATGTACAAAGGGGTCCCAATAAAACTCTCAGTTGATTTCTCAAAAGAAATGCTACAGGCAAGGAGGGACTGGCAAGAAATATTCAAAGGAATGAAAACCAAAAACCTACAACCATGATTACTCTGTCCAGTGAAGCTGTCATTCAGAATAGAAGGGAAGAGAAAGTGCTTCCAGGACAAAGTAAAACTGAAGGAGTTCATTAGAGCCAAACCACTGTTATATGAGATGTTAAAGGGCCTTGTTTAGGAGAAAGAGGATCAAAACTATGAACATTAAAATGAAAACTGTATCACAACCACCAACAACAGAAGCTAGGGAATCGAAACAAAGGCAAACTAAGTAGGCAACAAGAGTGGCAAAAGAACTATAGGTATGGGGAACATTAAGGGGGTAGGTCAGCAGGGAGGGGGAAGGTGGGGAAAGGGAGGGAGATGGTACAGGAATTAAGAAGCATAGTAGGAGGGAGTGGAGTAGACAGGAAGATGTTGAGAAGAACTATATGCACAACCAGTGGGCATGGACTAAGTGTGGGGGGGCAACTGGAGGGAGGGTAATTACTAGGTGGAGGGGAACAAAGGGAAAAGAAATTGAGACAAGTGTCACAACATAATCAATAAAGCATATTAAAAAAACTCAGAAACATAACAATATCTTTTATTAATTAATCTCCCTTCATAATGCCATCAAACATTTCTTTCTACATGTTTTCTTTTTCTTTTGGATTGTGTTCTCTGGCCTCTCTATATGGCAGCAATTTTATGATATGATCTACAGAAATAAAAGAAAGATAATTTGGTCTTTCTTCTTGTAGAGTTAATGAGATTTTATTTTTATTTTTGGTAGTTTTTACCAATATTACTAGACATTAATGAAAATTGAATCTTCTGTTTATAATTTTACACAGTTGATGATTATAAGAATTTTCTAAAGATTAACTTCTGTCTCTATACAGTTCAAATCTTGTTTTTCTTCATACCTACTTACTTCCCAGCTAGTGGCCTGGGACATATTCATTTACCCTATGATCTCCTGCCTTGACTGTTTATATCCTGCTTCCTGGTGAACTCATTGTCAAAGTAGGCACTCAAAATATTCCTGGTCTTGACACTGAAAACACCATCCATGTTATGGTCTTAATATTTGTATGCTCCTCTTTCCCCAAATTTGTATGTTGAAATCCTAAATCCAAAGGTGTTATTAGTAAGTGGGGCCTTTGAAGGTGGTTAGATCATGAGAGTGAAGCCCTCTTGAATGGGACTAGTGCTCTTATAAAAGGGACCTCACAGAGCTCCCTGTCTCCCTCCAACATGTGAGGACATAGGGAGAAGGTGCCTGCCATGAACCAGAAAAGTAAGCCTTCACCAGTACGTGACCATGCTGCTTCCTTGATCTTGAACCTCCAGCTTCCAGAACTGCAGGAAACATATTTCTGTTGTTTATAAGCTACCCATTTAATGGTGTTTTGTTATATAGTAGCCTTAATGTACTAAGAAAATTCATAAGAGGAAAAACTGATGAATTAGAAAGATCAAAGTTAAAACTTTTGCTCTATAAAAGCCCATGTGAAGAGAATAAAAAGGCAAATTACAGACTGAAAGAATATTTTTGCAAACCACATATCTGAGAAAAGAATTGTATTAAAAAATATATAAGGAACTCTCAAAGATGCAACAGTAAAAAACCCCTTAAACAATCCAAATGAAAAATGAACAAAAGACATACACAGATATTTCATTAAAGACAATATACAGATGGCAGATAAGCACAGGAAAACATGTTCAACATTATTAGCCATCAGATAAAAACACAAATTAACATGACAATGGGCTATCACTATACCCCTATCGAAATGGCTAAAATAAAAAGTAAAGATAAGACCAAATATGGACAAGGATGCAGAGAAACTAGACCACTCCCACAATGCTGATAGGATGGTACAGCTACTCTGGGAAACAGTCAGTTTTTTATTTTAAAGTAAATCTTTGACTATCACATAACACATCAATTGCATGTCTGGTACTTATCTCAGAGAAATAAAAACTTGTGTTCATAGAAGTTCACAAAATCTGGTATGTAAATGTTTGTAGAGACTGGAATCAGCTCAGATGTCCTTCAGTTAAGTTTCTAAACGAACTATGGTGTATCTATACCATGGAACGCTACTCTGAGGTAAAAAGAAATGAACTATTGATATGCACAACGACTTGGATGAATCTCAAGGGAATTATGCTGAGTGGAAAAAGCCGTAAGCATCCTTAGTTCCCTGTTAGTCTGGCTCTGTACACGGCCCAGCAGGGATCTCCAGGGCTGAGGTCACCAGCCTTTCTGATGGTTGCTGTCTCGGTTGGGCAGACTCTTAGGTATTTTGAAACAGAACTGCTAATCTTCACATGTTTTTAAATGAAATTTTTGTTTGTTTATTCGGAACTCATAAAAACTAAAGAATGTGGTGCAGGCATGGCAGAGTACAAAGTGGTATAACAGGTTTGTTTTCATTTGGACTTTGGGAAAAAGGCTTCATCTGAGAACCCTTTTTGGGGGGTTTATTTTCAGGAGCGCCTAGAGTCCTAGCGAGAAGCCACCTTTACCTGTAAGGTAGCTGTGCTTTCTGAACTCCAGTGGCAATGTCGTCGAACCGTTTGATAAAGCAATGGGTAAGCTCTTTCTGCACTTCCTTCTGTGACATTTCCCTTTATCTACTGCAGTAAGGTGTGATTTAGCCAACCGGTGGGATGGGCAAAGGGAATCATACAACACACCACGCTCAGGCCCTTACAGGCTCTCTCCTTCAGAGCTGCCTGCCCGGAGCCCACCTCTTCTCTTTGTAGAGGGTTCGCCAAGGCAGGGCCTGGTGGGAATGGGGCAGGTAGGTGTCCAGCTCTTCCTCCTCTCTCTGGGTCATTAGGCTCAGCTGGGAGGGGGGACAGGAGGAAGAAGGGAACTTCTTTTGGCCCCAGGCTTAAGTGAAGAGCTCTAACGCAAGTTGACCAAGAATAAAAGTGATGTTTGAAACACAATCTGACTCTTCTGCCTGCTTATCCATTGGTCCAGAACCTGCAGGGTTGAGCAATGTGAAGAAATAAACTCGTAAGCACCTCACACATGAAACACACACCTACTCAGCTTGTTATGTGCCAGACACATAGTGTTGTGATGCATGGTGTGCAAAACAGGAATGGTCCCTGCCCCCGAGAGCCTGGCAGACATATTTCAATGTATCCTGGGTCTTAAGCACCGTCTTCTGACTCTGGATACACGGTGGTTCCATTGCTAGTCTATGGAGAGAATGCCTTCAGTTCAGTACTGTACATTCCTTTGAGATATTTTAAAAGGAGCAGTTGGGCGGAAGCCCAGCACTCCCAGGGGACTCACTTAGCCATTCTGTCCCAGACTCCCTCCCAAACATGTGGCAGTCAAGGAGAATATTCCTTTTATGATCTTGAGTCAGCTTAGAGTGAAACCAGCTCAGGATGTTAGAGGCGGCTGTGCACAGGGCAAATAAATCACCTGCAGAGCAGAGAGTTGGCATCCCCTGCCCAGGGCCTGGTGGGCCCCTGGCTATGCCACTGAGATGTTGAAGGAGAGAGCAGGCCAGCTGAGCACTGATCAACTGAATGGGCCCCTCAGGTGACAAGGGAGGGCCATTCCTTGTGCCCTCCCCAAAGCTGGTGGTGAATGGTTATTACAGTCTTTCCTCTCCATCCCCTTGCTCTGGGCTGGCTTCTGGCACTGTCCCTGAAGTGCCACAGTACCATGTGGAGTGTCCTTGGGCTGTGAAAGACTCGTCCTTTTCTTGGCATCAACAGGCTGGCCTTCTGAGAAGAGAAAAATAAGATTCTGTGTTCATGATGTGCTAGAAATAGCAGTAGGCAGAACTCAGGGGGCCTGGTTCTAGTTCTGACTGTCCCTAACTGAAAAACTTTAGCAAAGCCAGTTTCATCTGTATCTCAGTTTCCCTATCTGTACAATAAACTCGTGGAACATGTGCACCTCTATTTCCATCCCAGACCTCACTCTGGAGTCTATGGGTGCTCTAGCTTATAAAAGGTAAGGGAACAAAACTATATGCTAGGCATTGAGACAGGCACTTGAGAGACTCTGTGTTCTCCTTCGATCTTCAGGAAATATCATGCCAGCTTTGCAGATGAACTCACCGAGGCTCAGAGAGGTTAAGCAACTTGTATAGTGTCACACAATTGTTGTATTAGTGAGCAGGTTTTTGTTGCAAGTGTCAGGAAATCCAAGTTTATCTCGTTTAATTTGTTTAAGGAGAGCTTATTTGCTCTTGTAATGAGAGGTTTTGAAGGCTTCGGACTACAGGCATGAATGGATCCAGGGATTTGAAGACGTGGTCAAAAACTGACTTCTCTCCATCTCTCAGCTCCTTTTCCTTCCTGCTGCTGTCATTCCTGGGTTTCTTGTGGTAACAGTACGACCGCAGCAGCTTCAGCCCTCATATCGAGCACTCACAGCTAGGGTAACCAACCACTTTGGTTTACCTGAGATAGGAGGTCTTCCCTGACATTAGACTTTAAGTTTTAAAGTCAAGAAAGTCCCAATCCAATTGTCACTTGTTGGTGCCTGGTATCGGGTCAGCTTCAAGTCTGGCAGGTAAAAGCATGCTTGTTCGAGTAGCTCTTGCAAACTATTCTGACTTGCTGAGACCCACAGTCTTAGACCAATGCCTGTCCCTAAACCAGTGGCCACAGCCATGGGGGTGCAAGTGTGCTGATTGGCTTAGGCTTAGGGAGAGGCCCGCTTGGACCACATGCATAGGAGGTGGGTGGCAGGGGCAGTCCTAAAATAAAGCAAGGGCTGTGGTTAGAAAAGGGAGTGAAGGGTCCTATAAAGGTGAATAGAAATGACCACTCTTCTGGTAAGTGGCAGGATCAAGTTTCAACCACCCAACTGCAATGTTCTTCCAAGAACCGCAGGGAGGTGGATGACTCCAACAGATGCTGGGGCCCCTTGCCAGGTAGGGTCAAGAAAGAATGTAAGGCAGAGTCAGAGAATGGTGATTCTGACACAAGACCTGTGGGAGTTCTTGGCTCCGCGGCCTTTGACTAGACAACAGATTCATTTATTTCCTGGCCCTGACACACAGTAGGATTTATGGAGGTGAGTGCCTGGGGTGTGCTGGGGTGTCTGGCGAATTCTCACCATGTGAGCATGCCAGCAGTGAAACCAAGTAGGGCTGTACTCGGTGCATCCTTTCTGAGACTAGGAGGCTCCTCTTCAATGCCAAGGGCAGAGCCAAGCCTACTTCTTGCAGAAGCATAACTTCCTCAAAGGGCAATAGACATCTGCCTGGAAGATGGACTCCCAAAGGAATTTGAAAGATGCCTTCTATATACTGCTCATGCGGAGTGCCCTGGCTGCTAATACTGGCTTTTATTAAAGCTTCCAACAACGCTCACTGGAGAGCTACTGGGCTAAAAGGAGAGATTATTTTTGGCTCTCATATTCCTGTTTTAGGAGAAAATACTGTTCCAAAAAGACCTATAAAGAAGGGAGAAGCTGCTAACATAATGACATTGAAGACAGAGAAATTTTATTCTGAAATTTTTACTTCAAGTGAGAGAAAAAAGTGTGAAAATTATTTATAAGGGTGATGATAGAAACATGTTGTAATCAGGAAACTAAAATATGTTTTACTTAAAAAGGCCTAATGTTAGAGGTATCTTGTATGGTTTCCAGGCCAAGTTCATCTTCCTCATGCAGGAATTTTTTAGGAGTGTTACTAACAGAAATGACTCTCCAGAAAATGATTATTCAAAAAATTGCTTTGTATTGGAATGCCTCGAAACTAGATTAAGTGATTTGTAATGAATTTCAATGGACGTCTCTTGTTTATTGCCTGCCCACCATCTGTTCTCTCTTCTGCAACAGCCCATACATGCTGCTGGCCAACTTTGCCTTCCATCCAAGGCAATATGGCAGAAAGTAGAGGCAAAGATGTTGAGCGAGGCAGCTTTCATGGTATTATTTAAGCACCTGGATCTGGCTGTGCCTTAAGTGATGGACTTTTCAGTTGTATGAGTCAATACATTCCTTATTTTGCTTAAGCCAATCTGATATGATCTTGGGTCAATTGCAAATCAAAGAGTCCTAATGAACCGATAGAGTAGAGTTAACCAAATCATTTATTTTGAACTCAGTTGTCCAATTAGCTGACCAGGGGCAATAAAAATTGCTATGAACTGAACAGGGGGAAACTCTAAAGAGCCGAAAGCAGTGCCACATAATACATGGTAAAAGGCAAGTCTTTTATTTAGGAATGCATGTAAAAAGTAAGAATCAGAATTCTCTGAGCACTTCTGTGATTTAGTTTTCAAACCTCTAGCATTTAAGGAGCAAATTGCAAGGCAAGGAGGGAGCCTGCCCAAGGCAGGAAGAGGGGAGTAAGGGACAGCCTGACCACTGGAGTAGCCTAACATGGAAAGAGACAGAGACACCAAAGGGTCCCCAAACTCAACAACAGTCTTAGTCATTTAACATTAAGTTCAAAAAGGTCTTGTATTACACAGATGTCCTTGAAAATCCCCGGGTCATCAAGAAAAATTGCTGGCTGTTCCACATTTTCTGTTTTAAAAGGTAAGAAGTCCATCACATATTTTAGAGAGAGTTCATCATGTTTGCCTTTTTAAAAACAGGTTTTTATTGTAGAAAGAATACATGTCACTAACTGGAAGAGCGCTCCACCAAGACTGATTTCTTGAGGGTAATGAATAGCCTAGAAATGCTTTCATATTGATTTAGAAGTCATGGTGTCTGAGACATTTTACAGTTTACCACTAAGTGGGGCAGGCCGTGTTTCTTGATTCTTCTCCACTTCAGTTTAGCCACAAGATGGTTTGGTTGTGGTAGTAAGGGAGAGAGGGACATGCCAACATGGTAACCAGGTCTGAGGAGGTCACGTGCTTAACAAAAAGGAGACACACATGCTAGCTCTTTAAGCACTTATTTTAGGTGCAATACTTTGTGTGATAAGTAGATATTCTCTGGGGTCCCTTTTAACTCAAAGGATCTATAATTGCATGCTTGCTTTAGATTTTTTACCAGTCATCTAGTTTTAAGTCCTATCCCACTGAATAAATATATTTCCTCTGGTTTAGTTTCTTAGGATGCATATAATACCACGGCATTTTTTTTAGAAGTTATTTCAGCCTTAAATAATGGCTTTGAGGAATAGCCAAGCTGTTTTTCAGAATGGCTACACCATTTTACATTCCCACTGGTGGTGTCTGAGAGCTCCAATTTCTCTGCATCTTCACCAACCCTTGTGACTTCACCCCTGTGATCACAGTCATTCCCAGTGGACGTGAAATGACAGCTCCTTGTTTTCATTTTCATTCCTTTCCTGGCAAGTGACTTAGAAGACCATTGCATGTACTCACTGGCCATTTGTGTGTCTTCTCTGGAGAAATGCCTGGTCACTTCATTTGCTTGTTTTTAATGGAATTACTTATCTTTTTGTTATTAAATTTTAGGAGTTCTTTACATATTCTTGTAGCAAGTCTCTTATCAGATATATGATTTGCAAATATATTTTTCCTGTTCTGTGGGTTGTCTTTACACTTTTTTGATGGTATTTTTTGCAGCATTCCGTGACCTCAGAGTTTTATTTATTCACCCATTCATTCATTCAACAATTCACTGAGGTGATGAACCCAGTCTTGAGTGGTTTATTTTCTTGGCTTATGAGAAGGAAGATTTTCTGTGGTGTGAACCAAACTTAATTGAAAACATACTAGGGAATATGTGTTTTCACTGGTTAACTAATTTAATCCTTATTTAAAAGGATCTTGTGCATTGAGGCATGAGTCCATGCCTGACAATTCTACTTGCAAGAGAATATGGCTTTGAAAAATAAGTCAGGAAATCAATATCCCTTTAAATAGTACTTCTGTATTGCCTATATCCCAATGACAGGTTAATACATTCTCAACATTTTATGTAAAAGGTTTGTGTTCAATTCCCACTCCACACAGATCACTCCTTTTCCCTTAAAGACCACCATCAACAATAACAACAAAACCCAGATCAACTTGTCTCATTTTCTTTGAAAAGGTCTGGGTCCATCAGAACACTCTGAGTTAAGCTGCACTGTTATGTCCAACTGGTACGTGAAAACTATTATATGATGATTGGTTTGTTCAGTCAGTGAGAGAACCAAGGCGTGTGACCACGCTTAATCAGCTTTGCCTTTTTCTTTGGCTTGCTGTCTTTCACTTGCCCCACCTTACAGCTGGCCTCAGTTTCCTCATTTTTATCATGAGTATAACAATACCCACCTTATAAAGACTTAAGGAAGATTCACTGTGTGTAGGTGCCTTGATCAGTGCCCGTCTTAGAATCGGTGCTCAATTAATGTTGTTGAACTTTTATCTTTTCTTAATTTGAGGTACAGAGGGTCGTGCCTTGAGAATGTGCCTAGATAAATTCCGTGGAAAAACAACTGTGGACCAGGCATATCTATATCTAGAGATTACATTGCAAATGTGTTCTCCTTAAGCGTTGGGCGAGGGTGGGGATGTGAAGTAAGATCTGCTATGAAGTGCCAGATTCTGACTCACAGAGACCACAGACTGCCTGGTGGCCCACGGGTGGTCAGTGGAGACACATGCGGATCAGAGGGCTGGCTCTGGCTCCCGGCTCCCCGTGCGACGTCTCCAGGAACATCTGCTTTATGGAAAGAAGCTGATCAAATGGCTTAAGAAAAGATCAGGGTCTGATGGGAAAAAATGAAGTTGCTTAAGCCCTGGGCTTAACTTCATTTTCTCTCCAAAAGGCATGTGGTGTACTTAGTAGCATTTTTTTAGAGGAATATAATTCCCAGATATTGGTGTGATGGTCTGGGGTGTGCTCCTGAGTCAAGATGGGTTGTGTGGCTTGAAAGACAGGGCAGAGTCTTCAGATCAGGCGAAGTGAATGGAGAAGTAGGTGCCTTTGTTTATGATTCATAATGGTGCTTCAGCTCTGGGTGATTCTTTTTGATTTGAATGTCCCTTCTCATTTGCAGTCTTACAGACAGAGCATGTGTCATAAAATTGAGTTTCACTCCTACCATTAATAGTAGTATTTCAGCTTACACAGCTAAAGTGCATCAGTCGGAGGTTCTCATTTCTGGGATTTTCTCATCTTTAATGTCTCAGGCACAACAAGCTTCTCATTTTTATATGGGAAGTTGAGAAAATATTCATTTTTTTCTCATAGAAGTTCTCTAAAAACACCAGGAAATCTGGGATGTAGGTGCATTGTTATTTATAGCTTTTTTCTGGTTAAGTGTTTAAAATGAAATGACAGAAGAATTTATTGTCTTTCCTGTTAATTTTATGTGTGTAAGGGGTCCATAGCTAGGGCGTATTGCCTTGGGGATAAGGACCAAATCTTTTAGCTTTATTTAATGCATAACTTCCACTTGACCTCAGTGTCTTGCACACTGATTGTTGGATGGTTCAATTTGGATTGAGAAAACTTTCTGTTTCCAGTGTTATATTGAGGTATATGAAGGAAGGAGATCATGGGATCCACTTACTTCTGTTGACCCTACCCATTTAATTATTCAGAAATAATCCTTAATTTGTTAGTGATTGAGACCCCTAGAGCCAGGTGCTCTGTTGAAAGGTAAGGAGAATGGTAAGTAAAACAAGACATGATCCCTACTCTCACAGGACTTAAGTGCTAGTTAACCTAATATGAACAATGAATTTTATATGATATTGAGAAGAATCTTTTAGATGTACAGTTTCAAGGCATTCTTAATTTTTGCTTCTATTTTGAGTTTATTATGCACTTTTCCCCCTTTTTTGCCTTGCTTACCATTAGGCCTATAAATTACTCCCCACCCAATATTCAATCTAATTTTTTTCAATGCATTTCTGATATTTAAATAAAATTTTGGATATTCATAAAAATGTAAGATATGCCATCAAAACTTTTTCCATTGAAATTTATTGGGATACTACAACAGTAGGTAATTACCAGAACATCTTATTTAAAACACGGAGAATATTCCTCTACTTAGAGCTTTCTGTGCAAGTCTGGAATGCTATGCAAACTTTGCTTTCAATGGGCCTGTACACTGCCAGAGGAAAGAGGTCCAAAGGGAAACATAATTTGTGGCAGAAAAAACACCATGGAGATGAAGAAAAATAAGTATGGAGACACTTGAAAAGAACAGCTTGGCTAAAGACTGGAACACACCAGGGGTTAGCATAGCTGAAAATACAAATAGTTTTGAGAAATGGCTCATCGGAGATTTAATGGCTGTGAAAAGCTCCCTTTTATTTCACATAGGAAGGGGACTTAAAATAGCCCATTTATAGCACTGGGAAATCCCATCCCCAAGGGTCTCAGTTCACTTGAGCTCAGCTCACAGTTGCAGAGAACCTGCTCCATGCAGGCACGGTGCTCTGGATGGAGACAGGAAGCAGGAGACAGACTCTGGCCTGCAGTGTCTTTCAGTCCACTGTGGAAGCAGGTATCTAAGCAGGACATTTCTTGACACTGTGATAAGGCCAGTGAGCCAAGGTTACCATGGGTGGCTTGGAGGGTAGGCATGGAGCCTGGGGGCGGGGCATGGTAGGGAGGAGGCATCATAGAAAAATTTCTGGAGCAGGTGATATCCGAGTTGAGCTCTAAAAAGCGAGTGACAGGTGCCCTTATATCAGTGAAGTATTATTTTCATTATAAACCACTTTTAAAAAAAGTGAATGAGGACCCCTATGGAATGATCTACATAATGTTGAAAGTTTCAAAGTTGAATACTAAAGGCATAATCACATCCCAGGTCTGCTAATAGATACCTCCCTTGCCAAGGAGCAGAGGCAAAATCCCTGAAAAAATGTGTTTCGTAATTCACCTGTGAATATGTTCGCATAGACGCTGCCAATTGGATTCCCTGAGTAGCGTGTCCTTCCCAGATGAGGGCTGATAACTGGCACACTAAGATAGTTTTCTAACTGAAGAGTCCTGTCACTAGAGCTCTTTCTTGTTGCCAAGTAGCCAGAATCATCCTTGGAAGGGTAACTGCGCTTCTGACTTTCTTCACAGCATTCCCACCAGGTTAAGTTAGGATAGCTGTGAAAATAGATGGTGATTCCATTAACCCTTGCTCAGGTAGTCATTATCATTCAAGCCTCAGCAAGAGTCACCAGCTTGCTGTGTTCATAAACTTTGTTGCTGATAACATAAGATGAATTAATTGCTTTCCATTCTCAGGAAATCAAATAAATCATGTCTAAGTCAACAATGGCAAAAACACATGACCTCTTCCTGGTTGGGATAGTTTCCCCTTCAGAAAAATGCTTTAGTGACACACAGTAATCTTGGAAATGGGAAGTAAGGGTCTCTTGATTCTCTGAAAATCTGTCTTTTCTGAGAAATATTTAAAAATGATTGAATTTCTGAAAAAGTCTCTTTCACAACATTTAAACAAGTTAAGAATTTGGGGACTTTCTTCATAATGCTTTTATACTAGAAGATTCTCTATTCACACTTCTCCTCGCCATCCTTTCACTTCTGCCAAAAAAGGTGGGGGTGGGGGTGATAACAGAGAAATAAGTATTTCACATCCCCACAGAGGAGATTGGAGTGTCTTTCACTCAGCCATTCAGTCTCTTGTTCATTTTGGATACACAGTGTTCGCTCAGTGACATAGCTTGGAAGGGGTTTAGCCCACTGGAACCTCCATTAGACCCATCCCAAATAAATATACGATCTAAATGAAAACTGAGCATTTGCTAGGCACATACAGCTTCAAAAGGAGAATCCCTTACTACCATAGTGCCCACCTTCTGCGTGCCAGTCAGCTCTTTAGAACTCCTAGCACACGTTTGCTGGGAGCAGCTGTGCCCTGAGCCTGGAGTTTAGGGCAGGTGCAGTGACCTGACAGACAGACAACTATTTTCAGTCACCTGGCATGATGCTTTAATTTCATACCTGGCCAGGGTTCCCTTTAGAGTCATCTAAATCCTATTAAGCTGCCATGGGATGTATTTTCTGTGTTTCTTTTTTCAATCTTACGTATTTTGAGAGAGTTGGCACAGAACTCAAGTTGAGACGTATGTGGCCAGTACTGAATCCTGCTGTTCTTACTCAGCTTACCAGGGTCTGTAGACCAGCTCTCTTGCTTCCTGTCCTTGTAAGATGACAATGTTGAACAATTTTGCAGGTTTGGTTTGGGCACGTTGAGGGAAAACCCCATTTACACATTTCAGACTGCTTCCTAATCATGAGTAAGCAGAATTAGAGGTCAAAGCCATTGCCATTTCAGTCCGTTTGGTTGGACTTGTTTGTTGCACATTCAAACATAACTTAGAGCCACTTCTTTATTGTCTCTAACTGAAAAGCAATTAGTTTTTGTTCTCACTGCGTGTTATGAATGAAATGTCTCTGTGTGTCTTTCCCCCTCCCCCAAATTCATAAGTGAAGCCCTGACCCCTAAAAGTGATGGCATGGGAAGGTGGGGCCTTTGAGAGGTAAGTGCATTTACAGGAGGTCATGAGGTGGGAACCTAATGGTTGAATCTGTGTCCTCATAAGGGTAAGAGACCAGAACTGTCTCGTTACCATGCAAAGATACAGTAGGAAGGAAGCCACCTGCAAGCCAGGAAGAAGCCTCGCCAAGAAATGAATTTGCTGGAACCTTGATCTTTTACTTCTCAGCTTCCAGAACTGTAAGAAAATAAATCTCTGTTCTTTAGGCTACTCACCCAGTCTGTGGCATTTTGTTAGAGCAGCCCGAGCAAACTGAGACAAGCTGCCTTTACTGTTATTACATATAAGTCTCACCAAAAACTAAGGGACAGAAATGGTCTTAACTCTATAAATGGTTAAACGGAGACTCAGAGAGCTTAAGTAGCATTCCTACTCCAGGATTCAAAACCATGGAAAGAGCAGATTGACCACAAAATGCAGATCTGAGGCTAGAGCAAGGACTTGTTTAGAGCTACACTGTCTAATATGGTAGGTACTAACCACAAAAGAAATTAAATTTCAATTTTAATTTTGATAAAACTTCAGTCTCTTAGTTGCTTCATTTCAAAAGCTTCTATAGCCAAGTGTAGCTAGTGGCTAAGAAATTGAACAGTACAGGCATAGATTTCCACCATCACAAGAAATTTTATCAGACTGTGCTGGGATCTCCCTTTTGCCAAGAAACTCAAGTGACTGAAGAGGGCCAAGGAGCCATTCCATTCTCCATGCATTGTGTGGGGAGAAAGCACACACAAGATACACTAAAGGGAAGATATTTGGATTACCATCAGGATCATAAGTAACCTATTAAATCATACACAATTTAAAGTGTATGAGCTAAGAGATAGAAAGTAAAATGGTAATTCCCAGGGGTATTGGGGAAAAGAGAATGGGGAGTTATTGTTTAATGTGTATAGAGTCTTAATATTACAAGATGCACAGAGTTATAGGGACAGATGGTGGTGATGTTTGCACAACAACGTGACTATATTTACCCCTGAACTGCATACTTAAGGGTGGTTCAGATGGTAAATTTTATGTTATGTGTATTTTACCACAATAAAAAGAATATACTGTGCCAATATTCCTATGTCAATCAATACTGTAACATCAAAAAAAGTATATGAGAAAAGTTTAATTTCCATTGCACCCACTTTTCCCATCTCAGATTTGGAGATAATTCCAGGGTACATTGTGTGGTCCTAACCAAAATTCAGTGTCAGGGAAGGGCAGCGAGACCTTTGAAGGAAACTGACCTTGAGGTGCAGTCCCTGGGCAAGTCTGAGCTGGCCAGGTCATCCTAGGAACGGATGAACTGCACACATAGAGCGTAGAGCTGCCGGGCAGCAGGGATGCCCTGTGTCAGTGAGCAAGATGCCAACAGTGAGTGGCTGGTTAGACTCTGTGGGTCTCTCTCTCTGCCTGGCATTTGCAAGTAATACTGGTTCTCACCTAGTCCCAAATCTGGACAAAATGAGTCCTCGGTTCCTTTTATAATTTGGAAGGAATTCCTTTAAGAAGAAAATATTAGATTTCCCGCTAATAGACTAGATCTTAAGTGACTAACCAAAGCCGTATGACTACATTTGTGACCTGTTTTAGAATAGGTTGAACTATTTACCTTGACAACTTTGACTGAGTATGGGTATCATCCAAGGGACTTTACAAAGTGCTGATGCCTGGGTCCACCTCCAGAGATTCTGATTTTGTTGACCTGGGTATGGCCTGGGCATTGGGGCTTAAAAACCCTCCCAAAACTCCCTAGGTGATTCTAATGTGCCAGCAAGTTTGAGGGCCCTGACACAGAGGTTGTAGCAAATATTTCAACACATATAAAGTGATTAGAAGGTTACCTGGCACATGGGTGGATTAGACACAGTAACTATGCCTGTTTTTGTAGTTACTATTGGTACATGGCTGAAAACCAGATCAAACAATGAATACATAAACAGACCAGTTCAGTACTCATATAGTAACCATAGCCTGACTGAAGACCCCGTCTAGGTCTCTAAGTGCTGGGAGCAGTTATCCACTCATGAATTGTGGTTTGTTTTTTTTCTAATTGGGTAATTAACACTGGAAGGGGGACACTTGGTGCCTGTCTTCCAGAAGGTTTAGTGGCACTGGCTCTTGAAATAAAAAAGGCAAGTGGGTAGAAATGAAATGTTTATGTGTTAACACCTCCAAATCTTGGAAGAAGCTGTTAGAAAAATAAATAATGAGCCTTAGGAATGATTTAAGAGGAGGCACAACTGCCAATTATTCTTCCCCAAGAGGGACAGTGGTGCTGATCAATTTGCACCGAGCACCTCTCGGAGTAGGTTCCTATTGGAAGACCCAATGCGTGATATAGTACAAAATACAAGACCTAGACTTCTCAGTCAAAGAGCCTATGATACACATTTATTCATAATATATGTAAACTTTTAGGGAGAGTAAAATTCATTTCCTCTGCATCCATGAAAATTTATTTTTAGAGTGGTAGAATGCCTATTTACTTACTATAACTGATTTCCGTCTACTTTGTTCCTTGTTGCTCATGTACCACTGCATCAAATATAATTGTATCAGAATATTTCAGTGGCCTTCTCATTCTCCTTCCTTAAAAAAAGAAACATCTACATGAAAATAGAAGCATCCTTTTTCTATTCAATTTTTACTATTTTCAAGTTTTAACTCTGTCTTCGTAAATTGAATTTGCCAAGTAAGTCACTTTAGAATAGGCTGAAAAAATCACCCTCAATTGCCTTTGTATTTTATATGTTTGTTGAAAAATGATTGGGACAAAATATCATAGTAGAACCTTGTTTTCATTTTCCTCAGTATTATTGCAAGGGGACACTGTTGTCCTCAGTCCTTTGGGGAGTATAGTACACACCAGACATGTAATTCAAGATTTTTCTTACAAATTATTAAACTCTGGTTCGAGTGGTCACAGGAAGGCCAGGCTGGAAATATGACACGGTAGCCCGGTCCCTCCAAATGGAAAAGCGCACGAAGTCTCAATCCACGCCCATGCCACTGCAATAGCTTCCCGGCTCCAGCTCAGAAAGCGCACTTGCCAGACCCCTGGTGCTTGCTTCTCAACACGGAAATGGAGCCTCTCCGTGTGGACATGGTTCCTCTGGCTTCCTTGCATTGGCTGTTCTGCTGGTGATGACTTGGAATCATGAGAGCTGTGAAAAGTGACACTTAGCGACTTACTTTATAAGCGATCTTTTTTCAACTTAATTATGCCAGTAGGTCTTTTCTGTAAATTACCTGCGAAGATAAAACCTGGGCAGCTGTTACCATAGTCACTCAGTGACTCATGTGCTCGTTTGTTTACTTAATTCGTTCTGGGAAGAATTTAGTGGCTGACTATCTGGTGCCTGGCACAGTGTTAAGCGCAGGAGAGGACAGAATAGCAGAAGGAGTTCTGACAAAGATCTTGGGAGAATCCTCTTACTACTTGGGTGGTCTGACCATGTGACTTGGTGCCCTGCCTAAGGGAAAATGACACATTCCCAGATGTCACCATGTGATTTGCTTTGACCCATGACATGGGCAAGAATGACACACATTATTTTTATCTGGAAGTTCTAAGAATCAAGTCTTGGTCCGCTATGTCTTCCTGTCTTGCTTCTTTTATGGGCCCAACAATGTCCCCAACACAGGCTGTATCTTCCATTTAGGTCCAAGAATGAGGATAGGGAGGAGCAGATGGGAGCTGACACCTGATGGCCAAGGGATCATTCCTGAGATTTTGGATTCATTTGTTGTCACTGAATCACCTAGCCCGTCCTGACCTACGCAGTGTGTTGTTACTGCAGGTGCACACTCTAACTACAGTATCACCGCTCTAGGACTGAAGTCTGAAAGGTCACTTCCCGGAACATTTCCACCCTGTTCAGGACCCATCAAGCCTGCGTCATCCATTCAGCCAGGTCCTTTGCTTTTTTAAACTTTCCCAAGTGAAACATGTCTCCTGCATTCTTTTATTACTCACACAAGGTTGCTGCTGCTCGGAGGGAGGAGCCGGGAATGTGGGAGAGAAAGGGGGTGCAAAGAACCCTGGGGAAGTCAGAGTGGAGAGGGGACAAGCTAAGGGAGTTGCTTCAGGGGCTGCATCTGCAGGGACCTCTGCTGAAGTCTCGTCCCAGATGTCACAGCCTACAGCTGCTTCCAATCATTCGATGCACGCATTTCCTGTCCAAAGCAAATAATAAAAAAGAAGAGACACACACCACCAGAATCCTCATCTCCCTTTCCCCTCCCCTCCAAATCTTTGTATTTATATTCCTGGTTAAACAAACACATTGAGAAAGATGTAGGGTTTTTTTTTTTTTTTTTGGTTTGGAAAAACAAAATGCGTTTTAGAAATTATTTTATTTTCTGAAAAAAGAGCTCCTTCTGGATTCAGAAGTGACTCCTGAATTGGTGTTGTAACTGACCCATCAGCAGTGGCCTTAGGACTCGGTGCCGAGGTCTGAACTGCGTTCTGACCTCGTCTCGGTGGGGGACGGAAGGACTGAGCAGCACTGGAGGGAAGGGAAAGGCCTGTGGCCAAGGCTCTCTGGCGTTAATCTCAGCTTATCCTTTAGCCCATTGATCTGGTGGAAGTGGTATTACTTCAGTCATTCTACTGATTGAACCTACTACATGCCAAGCTCTTTGTCGATGCTGTGTGTAATGGATTTTTCGATTTCCCTCTGGCATGTCAATGAACATATAAAGCGCAATACTTCTTAAAAACACGCTCTCATCGGAATTATATCGAGGATCCTTGAGAATCCAATTCATGTTTAGATGATCACCAACCTGCTTCCGATGGTGCCTCAGGCTGAGTTTCCGAGGAAACGAATTCTGATACCGAACTTCCCACGCACCAAGTTCATTGGGGAATGTATCTGCAGCAACTGCGAGGACGTGAAGGATGCAGGATCCGGCAGTGGGAGGAGCTGGGCTGTGACACAGCAGCTATCGAGGCTCCGCCAATCCCACTTGAGCTGAGGAGCTGGGATGGCTCTTTGTCATTCCACTTTGGGGTGAGAAGGCTTCTCTTCTCCTTCCCAATGCTTGGCAGTCATTGTATGTGGGCGGCTCCTGGGAAGAGAATGGAACCTTGGGAGAAGCTCCCTTTGCTGGAGGGAAATTCCAAAGTTCCACCTGAATCAGGAACCATCACTTCCAGGCGCTGGCAGGTGCATGTCTCCATCCCGGGGGTACCCTGGGTGGCCCACCGCAGCAGCTGCTACGGAAGGGTTCAAGACAAGGCCACCCTTACCATCATTTTCCGTACTCCCACTTGTCAGTTAGTAGAACTTGTTTGTCTTCAGCCCTCACATCCGCACTCCATATCGTTCCCTGGTGTTCTCATTTGACTCACTGAGAAACCAGTTATCACATAAAAAATATTGGTTTTTGAATTTGTTTGGAGGAGGATAGTATCATCTTGGGGAATGTGCCTGTACTAATGCTTCGACAAAACGATGTTTATGTCTAGATAGCACTTTAGAGGTTATAAACCCCACGTGCATGTTGGTTATCCTTTGAAGGAACGCCGTGTTACCCAGGCAGGTGTATCACAGACACAGCACTGAGACAGGAAGTGAAAGGTCATGTCCAAGGGGCAACAGGTGCTGTACGCAGGATTTGGGCCCAACCTGGGCGCTTTCCACTACAGTGGGTAGCCACTAAATTACAGGCATTCAGCAGGCGGGAAGGGAGGGGAGAGATTTCAGGGGCAGGAGACCATTTCTGCCGAAAACAATGTTACGGAGGTACACCTCCACTTTCTAAGTTAAGTGGGTGTGCTTTCTTCCTCCTTATTCTTTGGGAATGAATGTCTGTGTTCTATTTTGACTAACAATATGAATTTTGGGTCATTGAAAAGAAAGCGCTCGTTGATGGACTGATTGAATTGATCCATTTAATAAAAATGTATTGATTAAAGATTTTGTGCCAGGCAGAGAGCCAGGAACTGAATAAAAAGTGGTTGTTTAACCTCTTCCACTTGAAGTTTTTCATTCAGTGGTCCGTTTCACAAAATCATAGAAGACAACCAGTAGCATCAAAGTCTTATAATCAGAAATTACACTTGAGAACACATTTCACCGGTTTCAGTTTCCTCCTCTGAAGGATTTGGACAGGGGGTAAGATTGGGCAGACAGAGGTAGGCACACTTGAGCATCTTAAATTTGCTTTGTCATGAAATCCAATCTCTTAAAACATAAAGGCAGCTGAAAATTTTCCAGAAGAGTATAATGTCATGTGAAATTTTAGATGAATTTCAGTAGAACTTGATGTGTGCATAGAGATCACAAAGGGACATCTATGGGACACAGAATCACCAGTTATGAGTTTAGGTATCTTTTTAAACATGTGATGGGGTTGGCCATTTGTAGACTGATGTTATGTACCATCAAAATAAAAACAGAATCAAAATTAAAATGTAAACTCTAACCTTTTTGTGTCTCAGTAGATAAAAGCTTGCTTCTTTGTTCAGGACTCAAGACACTTATATCAGGTGAGTGAATCTTGTCAGATTGAACTGATCTTGGGAACAGAAACTTCTAGTAAGTGCTTCCCATGGGATATTTGCAGGTAAAAATGGTTTCAAAGGATCCAAATCACTGCTATAGTACCCATAAAGCCTAATATAAGACATGGGGTCTCTTTAAATACAAGGAGAGGGACTATTTTCATTCACATGAATTCATGGCTGTTCATCAAGAAAAAAGGGGAGTTGGAACAAAATCCTGGAAGGTCTTCATGCTATGAGGAGGGGCACGTGTGAACTTGAGCTCTTAGAAGGTGACACGTGACTAGAGAGCAGGGAATGGAAGATGAACAGCAGTGCCCTGTGCTGGTGAGAAAGCTACATGGGGGGATGACGCTGCTGTGTGGCGACAAGTTTGGGGGCAAAGGAGAGATGTTTCAAGTGGGCTTCTATAAAGTTTTAATGTGTTGTGTCCCCTCCATAAAATCTACCACTGAGTGCAGTGTTACTTTTTCAGGTTTTTCAATGGCAGAATGGAAGCGGGACTAATGGCTGTCTCTCCAGTCAGAGGCACACCTGAAGAAAAATCTGGGGTTCGTGGCATTATGTACTCATTAGAGAAGAAATGTTGACACACCAATGGGTTTACGTGGTCACCTCAGTGCTGGGGAGATGGGTTTTGTAACCCAAGAACATGCCAAGGATTGAAGAGTTGGAGCCATTAATCCAATCCCCTCAGTATATTGATGAGAAAACCGAGGGGCAGAAAAGTTACCTTCCCCGCTACCTGCCTCACAGCTCACTGACTGGTGCATAACTGAAATAGAAAGTCAGAATCTTGCAATCCTGGCTGTTACTCCTCTTGTGTCTTTTCTCATATCCGCTGTGCAGACACTGGTCTTTGAGAAATGGAAGGGAAGTAGAGAATTAATTTAGCCTAGGGAAAACTGATAAAAAATTTTTTCTTTTCTATGTAACTATGAGAAAGATGATTTATATATAATATGTATATAAAATTTCCTGATGCATTATAAAGTTATTTGTTTGGTGAGGAAATCTTGAAAATTCAAATTACAAAGAATGCCTTACACAGAAAATCGGCAAATTATCAAGGCCTAAAAGTCCTCCCTTATTCTCCTTTTATGTCATCTCAGAGTGCTTGCCTTTGATGTTCTGAGATGCCATTGCATATTTATAGTGCTGCATAATGGTATTTTGATACTTTGATATTTAAACTTGACCAAATACAGTTAGATTTTATTCCTGAGGATTTAGATACAGATGCACAAAAGCATCCTGACTGTGTAAATGGCATTTTGGTCCATAACTTAACCAGAATTAAGTTAGTTCTTTCTAACTGGATGTGTTTATATAGTGGAACAGTTAGCTTGAAATTAACGATAAGACGGCCATGTCCCATCCCATTACTCTTCCAAGGATCTATATTATAATCTCACTGGCCGCATAGCTGCACAACAGTGAATTAAGCTAGTATTTAAAGAACTTATTAAGAAACTTTCTTTGGGGAAATTATGTTTTCTGACAGAAGTAGTTTCTATGTCTTCAAATTTATTTTGTAGGTGAGACTACAGAGAGAGGTGTTTTTAATGAATGAGATTGATGATAATATCTCACCTCTTTATTCTTTAGATTCACAGTTTTTAATTTTGTCAATTTAGGAATGTGGATGAGCTCTTTTAAATGGCAGAGCCTCAAGGCATTTTTTCCCCTATCAAACTAATAATAGCAGGAAACCCCACTTTTCAGATCCTCTGTCTCCCACTCTTCCGTAGGTACAAAAACGGTAAAATTTGCCTAAGTCACCCCAACTAGATCTCAGAATCTTAGGGAAGAAGAATCTACAAATTATCTTGGTAGACATTTCCAAATGAAGCAGATTGTAGGACCCATAAAAAGGGGTGCCTTTTTAAGATGGAGTCTGAATCATTCCCATAGAAAGAATCTCCTTTCCCTGAAGCTCCCTGAGTAGTCAGAGATCCCGAGAACTCGCTGGAATGCAAGAGTGCTCTCCATTGAGTATGTGTCCAAGTCTCAGAGATATTTACTCAAAACGCTAGTGAAATGTAGCCAATTGACCAATAAAAGATGGCATTTTAATAATAGGACAGGAGAGTTTATCAACTTTATTGGTAGAACATTTGTGGTTGAAGACTTCGTGGTTACTGGTGAATGAATTACCAAGAATACAAATGTGAAACAATTGTTGAGAGGTGGACTACGTATTCACATAGCATGCATCTCCATTCTAATTCCAAGCTGAAATCTCAGATGATGAGTCTTAGTTTTTAACTCAACAATTCCATGAAAGCAAAGGCAATTTAAAAGAGCCCAGATATCCTAAGAATTATTTAGAAGATAACCATGTGGAAGAAGAAATTATAAGAGATAAACATTTTCTCCTTCAGCAGAACACATCTTTGTTGCCCACGCATTTCCATCTCTTCTTTATCCACACCACAATCTTTATTTAAGGACTGTCCTTCCTGCATTCCTAGTCCTCAGTTTGGGTGGAGTTGTTACCATCTGTAGCTAACAATTGATTGGCTAAAACGCAAAACCGCTTTCCTGCCCTCATGATTGGCATTAGGTTGAGTACGTGAAAGTCTGTTGCTTTGGAGCCTGGGAATTTTCCTTGATGGTTGAGAATGAATGAATCTTCTCCCATGTTTTTCTCTCATTCCTTTTCGCTTGCAAAACAATTAGTCCTGAGTTTTTTTTCTCAGTAAAATTTATGCTATAATGATAAGACAGATGCTGGAAAATTTGGGCACATCCTGGGATATGTTTTTTGAAAATTTTCATAGAAAATTAAATCACAGTGATGCATTCAGCAAGTATTTCCTTAGGGCGGCCTCTTCTGAAATTGGGAGAAAGATCAGCAGGACTTCAAATCCAGAATTCTCCATTGAGCTTTGAGTAGTTTACATGGTAAATGTATGCTGTATTGATGCTTGGAGATCACATAAGCTTTTAGATAGGCTGACAGGGTGGGTTTCCAGAGACCTTTACTTCAAATTCTTTGAGGCCAAATAGCTCTTGATCTAAGGAAGTATGTAGTGCAGTGAATCTCCTAAAAAGTTTCAGCAGTTAGCCATTTCATTGAACTTTCTATTTCAAACTCATCTGAAAGTACTATAAGTTGAAAAGGATGACTATCAATATAAACACGATGTTTACAGTTGTGAGGGGGATTCTCACTATTTCTGTCACAAAATTGTATTATATAACCTGAATAAATCCTCCTGTTCCTTCAACCAGTCAGTCTCTTTATACAGTCACTTTACCCTCAGCTTTATTGGTACATATAATAATTGATATGTAATATTATGTAAGTTTAAGATACACAACCTGTTGATTTCATAATTATATATTGCAAAAGAATTACCAGCAGGCATCACATAATTATTATTTCATTTTGCGGTAATGACATTTAAGATCTATTCTTTTAGCAACATTCAAGTGTATGTTATAGTATTATTATCTATAATCACAATGCTGTATATTAGACCCTCAGAACTTTTTACAGAATCTTATAACTGGAAGTTTTTACTCTGACCAATATTTCCCATTTCCCACAACCCTTGGTTCCTAAAAATTACCATTTCTACTCTCTGTTTCTCTGAGTTTGATGTTTTTTAGATTCCACATGTAAGTGATATCATACAGAATTTATTTTTTTCTGTCTCACATTTCACTTAGCATATATGGTCATTTTTAAAAACAAATTCCAGTAGCCAAAACTTACTAAATAGAAACTAAATGTTTTACTGGAGCTCTAAAAAAATTAAAGAGACTCCAGATTATAACTAAAAGAAAAAAATGTCCCTTCCTTACCCCCCCCTACTGCCTCACAACCTTTGATATATAACTGGCCAACTGCAGGCCCTGCCCACAAGGTGCCCTTGACAGATCAGATTCTGCATTGATATTTCCTTTCCCTCTTCCTATTTCTCCTCTCTACATTGGGAAATAGACTAGCTACACAAAATGTGTTTTGTATATTTTCCTCTTTTTCTACCTGAGGGTATAGTTTGTGTTAGACTGTGATTTTTCTCTTCTTTGTTAAAAATTTTTCTCTGAAACCTCCTAGACTTACTGTCTTCTAGGAGTTGGCTTCTACCTACCAATCTAAATTATTTTATTGTTTCTGGTTTCTTTGGGGTTTCTATTTCTTCTTATGTCAATTATGATAATTAATATTTTAAATTGTTTATTTATTTATTATTTGTAAAGCATGAACCTATAGTTTTTCATAGTAATCTCATTATTTTAAAATTGTTTATTGTGTCTGAGTTTTGAAGCATTTGTTATTCCAATCTTGTTTGTGTCTCTTCCCTTTGTTCAGTTTTACCAAAGGTTTTCTTATGTTATATCATACAAAATATCCTCCTATTTTTTAAAAATAAATACTCTTTTTTGTTTACTTTCTGTTTTATGTATTTCTGCTATTGTGTTTATCTTTTCTTCTACTTTATTTTGCTTTCCTTTTTTTATTTTCTTGATTCAAATGTTTAAGTCAATGAGCTCCAAAATCTAAAAAAATATCTACATTAAAGAAATCTCTAAGTTCTGTTTTTAGGTTAGAAACCATCAGAAACATTTTTCTTTAATTGAAGCATGTTATAAACAGTTGTGGCAGGGAGAAAGAAAAATATCAACCGATATTTCAAAATATTAGAAGTTGTACTGATTTTTTATAGTGGATTAGAAATAAAAACAGGCTCTGCAATAACACAATTTGAAAATTAAAAAAATCTCTTTATATATAATGGCAGTGGAGAAAGAACTCTGAAGCAAGAGAGGCAGGAAAACCCAACAGATGAATTTATTCCATAGTATAAACATTAAGGTCTAATCAAATTAAACACTACTTGGGAACTTGGCCTGAGTTGGTTAGCTAGTCATGAAGCTGTTTGTTTAAGTCACTAGGTCATGAATTCAGCTTCCTTTACATAACAGTGGAAGACACTACAGCCCAGCATCTGAATAAATAAAGGGCTTTGGCTGTTCTTATGTCATTTGAAAATATTACTATACATAAGATCGTCAGCAGCCGTCCGTCTCGAGAGACGATGGTGTAGCTTCTTAAGAGTCTATCTGCACCGCCGAGAATGGTTGTGTAGTCCGACTCGGGAGTGACACAGTATCTGTCTCCTCCCGTGTTGAATCGACATCTTGCGATGACGCTGGAGTGTCCTCTCCAGTGAAGCTGAAGCTACAGAGCCTGGGCAGGGTGATATGGAGGGTCTGCTGTTGCCCATGCAGCAGACACCCCTCTCTTCGCAGCTGAAGGGTCCAAGGGAAAGACGGAGTCAATACAGCTTGGCTTCAGGTGCGCCGCAGGAGTTGCCGGTGTTGACTACAACGTCAAACCGCCTTAGGGACTCCGGCTCCGGATTTTCTGTCGGGGTTTACTCCCTTAGCCTTTCCCCTGAAGAGGTATGCCGCAAGGCAGCGGAGGTTTTTTGGAGTCAGAGTTTTCCTTCTCTGATGTGCCCTGACTGGAAGATCGAACCAGCGACACTTAGCTCGCAGGCCGACGCTCAATCCACTGAGCCAAACCAGCCAGGGGAACTATACATAAGATAGTCTTTATTAAACTTTATGCTGAAGTCTCTAAGTTTTGCTCATGATAGGGAAAGGGAATTTAGAGAATCTACATTTCAGAAATATTGCTTGCTAATGGGTTTAAGTCATGTTCATCACAATCTCATTGAGAAATGCCCCCTTGGTTGCAGGATGACCTGCTCTCACCCTGAGGCCATGAATGCTGGGGATTCAGGGGCTGTGGAAGCCATAGGAAATGAGCAGACGAGGCCGAGGCTGCCGAGGAATGGAGTGTTACCAGCATTGCAGGAGGTTAACGACACCAGTCACACTCACGGTTCTGACAGCAGCAACCCTCAGGGCACCTGGCCAGCAGGAGTGTAAACATGGAGGATGGGTCTGGCAGCTTTAGGGACAAAGGAAGACAGCTTTCTTGACATGGATACCCTTGATGACAAGCCTGGAGAACAGAAGAACTGACAAGTCAAAAGCATCTCAGCAGGGAGCAATAAAAATGGAATATCACAACTGAGAATACTTATTTATAAGCACCCCCTGGGGATCCTGTGAAATAATTGAGAGGAAATAGGCAGTCCTTTTCCATTTTAGTTTATTGTGTCATGGGGGAAACATAGACAACATATACTGAGGACCAGGATGCCTAGAATAGGAGGAGAAATAGAATGTGTTAAGTAGAAGTAATAATAATAGTTATTATTATTATAATGTGCAGCCTCTACTGAGCATAAAACTTGACCATGACTTAAGTAATTTATTTCATTTGAGTCTCTTAGTAAGTGAACAAAGTAAGGAAAATTGTTAATCTATTTGCCTCTGCTTCTGTAGGCAGTGTTGAGTATTGGGATCAGGAAGGACATAGGAGTCCAGAAAACCTTGGGGCTTCTCATTCCAAATTTAAGGGCAGTTTTTGAGTGTAAGACATTGGAGGATGATATTGGCCTTTCTGGAAAGGGGTTCAGAAATGAAATTGCCCATGACAGAAAAAGAAGGAGGAGGAAGAGGAGGATGCTTCAAAAAGCCAGTGAAAGAAAGTGTGAGCAGCAGCAGCTATAAGCATAGTCAGTGGGACAAGGTGCATATGATGCACTGCAGCCATTATGCGTGAGCCTCATTCTGCGAGGCCAGTCTAAAATACCACAAGAAATCTATAGATTAATATCTTTTATTCTTATAGCAACAATACACAATACAATTACAGATGATGTATTATAGAATGGTATACTTGAAACCTACATAATTTTATTAACCAATGTCACCCAAATAAATTCAAATTAAGACTCTCAACAAAATACTAGAAAACCAGATCATGACCATGTAGGATTTATCCCAGAATTCAAAGTTGACTTAACATTTGATGGTCAATGAATGGTATACACCATGTCAATAGAATAAAGGGCAAAAAGTTACACTATAATTTCAATAGATACAGTAAAAGCATTTGAAAAAGTCCAACCACAACTTCATGATGAAAATATGGAACAAACTAGAAACAGAAGGGAAGTTCCTCACTCTAAGAAGGAATATTATGAAAAACGCACAACTAGCATTATACTTAGTGGTAGAAGATTGAATGAATGCTTTCTCCCTAGGATCAGAAACAAGACAAGGATGCTCATTCTTGCCACTTCTATTCAACATAGTACTAGAGATTCTAGCTAGGACAATTGGCAATAAAAAGTTACAAAAGGCGTCCATATTAGAGAGGAAGAAATAAAACTATTTCTATTTGCAGATGTCATTATTTTATGTATAGAAAATCTTAAGAAAGTCACTAAAAAAAATTGCAACTGCTAAATCGATTCCACAAGGTTGTACAGTATAAAATCAGTGTATAAAATCATTATATAAAAATCAATTGTGCCCTGACCACTGTGCCTCAGTGGGTTGGACATTGTCCAGTGAAGTGAAAGGTTGCCTGTTCGATTCTGGTCAGAGCACACGCTTAGGCTGTAGGCTAGGTCTCCAGCAAGGGGCGTGCAAGAGGAAGCCAATCAATGTTTCTCTTGCACATCGATGTTTCTCTCATTCTCTCTCTCCCTCTCTTCCCCTCTCTCTAAAAACAAATAAATAAAATCTAAAAAAAAAAAAAAGAAAATCAATTGCATTTCCATACCCCAGCAGTGAACAACCAAAAAAAATGAAATTAAGAAAACAAATATTTACAAGGACATTAAAATGAATATGATACCCAGGAATACATTTAATGTAATAAGTGCAAAAATCATACTGTGAAAACTATAAAACGTTGTTGAAATAAATTAAAGAAAACTTAAATAAATGAAACTTGATATCCTATGTTCATAGAATAGGAGACTTAATATTGTTAAGATGGCAGTACTCTCCAAATTGATCTATCTATCTATCTATCTATCTACATATATATATGGAAATGGAAGCTAACCAGAATAGCCAAAACAATCTTAGAAACAGAGACTATTGTTGGAGGATTCACTCTTTGTGAGTTCAAAATTTGCTATAAAGCTACAGTGATTAAGACAATGTGTTATTGGCTTAAGGATAAACATACAGATCAATGGAACACTGAGAGCAAAGAAAATAAATTCTTAGATTTATAGTCAACTTACTTTTGACAAGGGTGTCATGAAAACTCAATAGGGGAAAACAGTCTTTCAATAAATAATGGTATAACTGGATATCTATGTGCAAAAGAACAAAGTTGGACTTCCTTACACAATACACAAAAATTAACTCAAGATGGATCATAGACTAAATATAAGAGCTAAACTATAAAATCCTCTAAAAGAAAGTATAGTGGTAAATCTTCATGCTCTTGAGTAAGGGAAAAACTTTTAAAATATGACACTAAAAGTACAAGTGACAAAAGAAAAAGAGAGAAGTTGGATTTTATCAAATTAAAAACTTTGGTGCTTCAAAAGATACCATCAAGAAAATGAAAAACAACTCCCAGAATAAGAAAAATATTAGAAAATACAGTTGTCATGGATAGGAAGAATTAACATCATTACAATGTCCATGCGACCCAAAGCAATCTATAAATTCAGTGCAATTCCTATCAAGATTCCAATGACATATTTCACAGAACTAGAACAAATATTTCAAAAATTTATATGGAACAATAAAAGGCCCTGCATAACAACAGCCATCCAAGAAAGAAGAACAAAGTTGGAGGAATCATACTACCTAATATAAAACTATACTATAAGGCCATAGTAATCAAAACAGCATGGTACTGGAATAAAAACGGACACATAGATCAATGGAACAGAATAGAGAGCCCAGAAATGCACTCACGCCTTAATAGCCAATTAATATTCAACAGAGAAAGCAAGCACATACAATGGGATAAAGATAGTTTATTTAATTAATAGTGTTGGGAAAATTGAATAGATACATGCAGTAAAATGAAAGTAGACCATCTTTCTATCCCACACACAAGAATAAATTCAACGTGGATGACCAACTGAAATATATACAAAACCATAAAAATCTTAGAAGAAAACAGGCAATACAATCTAGGACAGTGCTCATAGGAAATTTTATCTGCTATACCCCCCAGGCAAAGGAAACAAAACAAAACAAAACAAAACAAATGGGACTATATGAAACTAAAATGTTTTTGCACAGCAAAGGTTTTTGCACAGCAAAGGAAAACATCAACAAAATAAAAAGACAACCCACAGAATGAGAGAACATATTTGCCAGTATATCTGATAAGGGGTTAATACCCAAAACTCATAAAACACTAAGAAACAAACAATCCAGTTAAAAAATGGGCAAAGGACCTGAATAGACATTTACCCGAAAAGGACTTACAGATGGACAAATAGACACATGGAAAGATACTCAATGTCACTAATTGTCAGAGAAATGCAAATTAAAACCACAATGAGATATCACCTCACTCTGGTCATAATGGCTACCATCAATACATCAACAAACAACACGTGCTGGAGAGGCTGTTGGTGGGAATGCAGACTGGTACAACCACTGTGGTATGGAGATACCTCAAAAAATTAAAAATGGATCTGCTTTTTGACCCAGTGATCCCACTTCTGGGAATATATCCAAAGAAACCTAAAACACAAATTCAAAAGAACACAAACAACCCTATGTTCATTGCAGCATTATTTACAATCGCCAAGATTTGGAAGCAGCCAAGTGCCCATCAGTAGATGAGTGGATAAAACAACTATGGGACATTTACAAAATGGAGCACTACTCAACTATATATATATAAAAAAATTTACTCTTTGTGACAGTGCGCATGGACCCGGGAAACATCATGCTAAGTGAAATAAGCCAGCCGAAGAAAGACAAATACCATATAATTTCATTCATTCGTATGCGGAATCTAATAAGCAAACTGAACTAACAAGCAAAATAGAGAAAAAAATGGAAAAAACACAATAGAATTTTTTTTAAATGAAAAGGCAACTCTCAGAATAAGAAGAATATTAGAAAATCATATATATAATAAGAAAGCTGTATCTAGAATATATAAAAACTCTTAGAATTCAATAACAGAAAAAAAGAAACGCAATTAAAAATGAGTAAATAATTTGAACAGACATTTTTTCAAAGAATCTATATAACTGGCTAATAAATCCATGAAAAATGCTTGATGCTATTACTCATTGGAGAAGTGCAAATCAAAACCACATGAGACACCACTTTTCACTCACTAGAATGGCTCTCATAAAAAAGACAGATAAGAAACTGTTGGAAAGAATGCAGAGAAATTTGAACACTTATGCTCTGTTGATAGGAATGTAAACAGTGCAGTTGTTTTGGAAAACAGTCTGTTCCTGAAAAAGGTTAAACCTGGAGTTATCATATGACTCAGCTATTCCACTCTTATGTGTATACCCAAGAGAAATGAACACATACGCTCACACAAAATCTTGTGCATTGCTGTTCAAAGTAGCATTTCGTGTAATAGCTAAAATGTGGGGACAACTCAATGTCTTCAACTGATGAATGAGTAAACAAAACGTGGTATATCCATGCAGTGGAATATTATTCGGTAATTAAAATTAATACATGCTACAACTTGAATGAATCTTGAAACTGGTTAAATGAATGAAACCGGTCACACATTGAATGATTCTGTTCATATGAAATGTCCATAACAGGTAAATCTATAGAGATAGAAGGTAAATTATTGGTTGTCTAGGACAAGGGGACCTGGGAGGAAATGAGGTGTGACTGCTAAAGGGTTTCTTTTTGAGGAGATATAAATATTTTAAAATTGACTGTGGTGATGGTTGCGCATATCTCCGAATACACTAAAAATGATTGAATGGTTGAATTGTTTGGTATGTGGATCATATCTCCATAGATTTGTTAATTTCATTTGTTAATGAAAAAAATGATTAGAATCTGGAATGGACTGACCTTGGCTCCGGGAGCAAGGGGCGAGGACCTAAAAGGAGGACACAGGTGGTGTGGGCTGCTGGGTGATGTGACTCATGGGGAAGAAGGCTCTGGTCCCCAGAGAAAGGAGAAGTGGGGTATCAAAGAGAAGACTATTGGAGCTCAGCACTCTGGTGGGCGCTTTAGGTCCATTCACTTTTGGGTCTCCTGAGCAATCCTATGAGATGGGCATTGTGATCCAGTTTGTAAACAAGGACAGAATCTCAAAGGCATCAAGTGACTCACCCTGAGTTACACCGCCAGCAATACATCAAACCAGAATTCAAGGCAAGCCTGAGTCACTCCAAACCCCTGTACTTCAGTGCCTCAGAAGCCCTCGAGGCCCGACTCCAGTGGCTGCTCACAGACCAGCTCCTGACTTCTCCTTATTAAGGGGGCAAACCTCCTGAGAAAGAGCTGGAGCAATGAGAGGTCTGGCTTTCATCAGGTGACCGGGGTGGCAGGAAGAAGAAATCAACAGTGAGGCACAAATAGCACTTGGGGTCCCCAAGTCTGCTTTCGTTTATTTATTTTTGCTGCTCTTTTCTGGGATCAGTTTTATAACCAAGGGAGAATACTGAGAGACTGGCATAGGGTATACTTATCAGACGCACAGGACTGCTGATATTTCCCGGAGAACGTGTCTGAAGCCGGTTTGACTAAAAAGAGGTCAATGTCACAACTTGGAATTTGCTGCAGGAGAAATGGAGATTCAGATCAAAGGCATGTCCAGAGCCAGAAGAACTCATCAACGTCCGAGGGTTGTGTTGCTTTCTGTACTAGACATCTCTGAGCTGCTCACTTTGTATGGCTTAGGTTTATACAGCAACTGCAGAGAAAGACATGAAGAAATTTAAATATTTGTTAAATCTTTCTATGGATATTTTGGCCTGTTTTCTGGTATAGATTCAGTGTTGATCCAACTGCCCAGACACTAACATAATCCCTGATTCCTAATAGAGTGATTGGAACTTGGTAAGAGCCTAATAAATATTTACAGACAAAATGTGATAGGAAGAAATATTTATATTCACCTGTTCTTATAGTCTTTCGTTCACTGCCTTTGAAATTCTTCTTAGCCTTTTTATGTTCAAAAAAATTTTGCAAAACCTCAGATTGAAATCACTTTTCTTTTATTTTGCTGATTAAAATTAATCATTTCTTTAAAAAAATAAAGATAAAAAGGGCCCACCAGCAAGATCAGAAAGATGAAGAGTTGTGAAATCAAAGCGCAGAAACTGTCACTGGATAGCTGCCTTTGGAAACTGAAGTCCGTAGACATTGTTTCGGTTTCCTAATGTGTAAATGTTTTGAAGGACTGATTTTATTATGTTTAAGCATTTCCATCAGCCACGACAGTGATTTGCAAAAAGCAAACCTCCTTCCAACACTTGTCCCCAGCCAGTTCTGCCATCAAATCCAACTTGCAAAGTGTTTTGGCATTTAGGCCACCCAGGAAAAAAAGTTGCCCACTCCAGTGGTTCTCACTAATAACACTGTGGGGTACAAAGATGTAAAAAGGGGGTGTTTTCTACCCTGAGTATGGCAGGACTGGAATAAAGAGTTCCTCATTTCCACACTTATTTTCCAATCCATTCACTTGACATTATATTCATCTAATATTTCCACTGAGAATCACGACAAAGGTCAGTGACGAAGCTATTTTCCTATCTAATTCAATCAGTGTCAAGAAGATTTGTTAACACGCTGAACTCAATTTCCTCTCCTCTGGAGGGTAAAGAGTTTTCAATGAAAGGAGGCACCAGGGGGTTTTCCTAAGGGGACACTGTGTCTCTGGACAGCTCCCTCAAGTGGAGTGATCTATTCAGGGGCTCCTTGACTGATTGTAACCCTCCCTTCTTCTGCAAAAAGGGACTTTCTCAGTACACACTGGGGTGTTCTCTGGGACCTTCCCTGCCTCGTGTGGCCAAGTCATACAGTGCTAGCTAGCTCCTTCTCACAATTAAAATCTCTTTTGTTGGCAGCAGGACACAGATTGTGCTAAAGAATCTGGGAGAGGGTAGCCTCTGTACATAATTCTCAAAAAGATTAGATTCCTTTCCTGATGACCCATATTCGATTTCTGATTATGTTAATCAATGGAATCCTCAAAATTTCTGAATAGGATGGGGTTAGGGGCAACAGCCGTTTTGAAAGGGTGGGTTAGAAATGTCTTGAAGGTGTGGACAGTAACATTTCCAGGTTTATTTGCAGATGATTACTTGAGTGATTCTTTGGGATGGCTTTGGAGAGAGAGCATGGTGAGGGGCTTCAGACTCGCTCCCCACCAGCCTGTTTTACCGAGGTCCTGGTTATAACAGAGCACAAGGAAGAGTCAATACAAAGCATGTTTAGGAAGAGAGAGGACAATTCTAATTTTAAGGTTTCCTTTTTGTACTCTCAAGACCCCAATTCCCTCATTCCTTACTATCGTTCCCATGTTGTCTTCAGATGGGAATTCTCTGGACTTCTGCCATCTAAACTGCATCCATATTCACTTGTTACCATTGAAGCCATGCTCATGTTCTATCAAAAGCAAACCTTTGCCTGTGTTCTAGATGCTGTCTCTTTAATTTCCTCTGACACCCCTTTTTACTTTCTCCTCGACCTGGAGCCCTTTGCATGGTCTATGCATGTATTCTAAGTTATTTGTAAGCCCTTTAACATTTTATGCAAAACTGTCTTTCCATGCATTTTTGTTTAATAAAATAAAATAAAATTTAACTTAATTTATATAAAAATGATATCTGTACCAAATAATGCTACTAAACTTATAATGAAAAAAATTAGCAATCCTTTCTCTCCCTTTTCCCCAACCCACCAGTTAGTTAGCTCCACTCCCACTGGCAACTGTTTGCAACTCTTTTAGCGAATTATTTTTTATGTTCCTCCACATTTATGAAGTGGTCACATTTTCTATTTTATACATTTTCAATTTTAGGCATTATATATTGAGATTTCTGTTATGTTGGCTAAGGACTGAGCTCCACTTAAGCCTCCTATGTACCCCGTTCACTTTTCCACATCTTGCCATTATAGTTCTGTTACAATATTTGGTTACTCATGGAAACAGTCCCCCATTCTCCATTCACAAGCCTGGTTCCTTTGAAAGTTTCTCTTCGTGGGGAAAGCTTTCTTAAGCTGGGGAAAAACGTAGGGGATGCTTCTCCACACTGAGAGGCCATGGGAAGCATAAAAAACACTAGACAATGGAGTGAAGCAAAGTTGGGTTGAAAAACTACTGCTGACTCATACAAGCCTGGGAAAGAGATGCAGACTTGCTAGGGCCCCCATGGTCAGCACCAATGTCCCCTCTTCTGGGAACTGTACCCAGTACAAGTTTCACTGGGGAACAACAGCCCAGGGGAAAGTATTCTTATGCCATGGGTTGGGTGAAATCAACTTTGCACCTGCTCTAGAGAGGGCCCTGTTTTGCCAGAGCAAATGGACCTATTCTATGCCTTGTTCACTAATGAGAACCAGCCTAACATGACAGACATGTGCTGTTATTGTTGGGAAAAGATGTGTCCTTTCGTCTACAGCAGCTACTGGAAGAGTCTCTCTCTTGCCTTGTGCATGAGTCAGCTGACTGATATAACATTGCCACAGACTGGGAGATATAAACAGCAGACATTTATTGCCACACAGTTCTGGAGGCCAAAAGTCCAAGATCAAGGGATTGGTAGGTTTCATTTCTCCTGAGGCCTCTCTCCTTGGTTTGTGGATGGCTGCCTTCTTGCGGGGTCTTCACATGGTCTTTCTTTTGTGCCCACACATTCCTGGTTTCTTTTTGTGTGCCCAAATTTCCTCTTCTCTTAAAGATAGCACTCAGACTGAAGGAGAGCCCATGATAAGGACTTCATATTAACCTAATTACCTCTTTAAAGGTCCTATCTCCAAATACAGTTCCATTCCAAGGTACTGTGGTTTAGAGCTTCAACATGTGGATTTTGGAGGGGCATTCCTTGACTAGCGTATGTGAAGATGTAAAGCTCAGAATTACTGCAGTCATTTCTCTACTTTGTGAAGAGCCAACTTAAGAATGACATTCTCCCCACAGCTGACACTGCAGAATGATGAAAGGAAACTAGACCTCTGAATTACATTATTTTAACTGCTAAGGTAAACATTGGTGGGAGCCCAGGACTCCTTTTGGACTTTTCGGTTACTTGACATTTTACATTTCCATTATTGTTCTAACCAATTTTGGGTTCGAGTTCTGAGTTCTGTTATACTCTTAGGAGCACTAGTTTGATCCTACAACCAATGGATTGCTAATTAACTCGGTTATGATGTAGATCTGAGTCATTTCAAACATGAAATTACGTAAGATAATTATTTAAAGTGCGCAGTGTAGTGTTTCACTAAATTTACGATACCATTAATTGTAGGACATCGCTATTTTTATGATTTGTCTTACATTAGACATGGGAAGTGAGATGGTGTTTGCCAAAGGGGAAGGAGGTGAGAGGATGGGAATAAAATTTAAAAATAAAGAAAGGGAAAAACACTGTCACATTGTGGGTGATACAGTATTTCTGAAAAGGGTGCTTTGTTATTGTTCCCAGAACTATCCTCTGAACCAGAATGTGTGATGTACATGTACAAGTGATGATAATTCCTTCACAATTGCTTCCAGTCCAATAGTGATCATCAAATGTCTACTGATTTCAGAGGTTAAAAAGAAAATTTGATTGTCTTAATTGTACATTGGTCTTGTGGCACTGGATCAAATTTTTGTTGTAATTTACAACTTCACTTTTCTCACGACACCGAATTATGCAGATTTTGTGTGCAAAATATTATAGTAATCTGATTTGCATTTGTAAAATAGCATCCGCCTTTGTTTTGCTCAATTATTTTTACTGTTTTTTTCAAAACTAAATGCAATTATACTTATATTTGTGTTCACCCGTCTATACACAATTTATAGGAGACTAGTCTTTCTAAAACTGGAAACTTTTTGTGACCGTTGTTTCATTTTTTGCATTTAAAGATCACCACTCAAAAGAGCACATTGTCATTTGACTTGAAAAGGTCAATATTGAAGATAGGACTCTTCATTTATGTTCAGCTTCACTTATAGTTGGAGTTGAAGTTTAGCTGCACATTTAAGAAATGTCAGGGAAAGTTCTGTTCAAAATGTCACCCTCATGCATTAGCCTCAAGCCTTGAAATTTCATCCTTGAGACTCATTCTTTTGGGCTCAGGCATAACCCCTCTTTGCATTTTTCATTAGAATGTACAGGTATATTGTTAGGTTAAGAAAGTAAATTCTGTGGGTTTGCCGATTCTTTAATGTAGGTGTTAGGCAAAATTTAAAGGTAGATTTTTTAAATTAACAATTTATTTTTTATCATGCACATATTTTGAATATATTTATAGGTATAGTGCATGGCAAGTGAATGGTTAAAGGCTGAATGAAGAAAATATCAACCAGCAACAACGTTAGTAAGTTATATTCTCAGCTTCCTATATAATGCCAAATATTGCCATCATACATAAAATATTAACCCTATATATTCTACCAAGTATAAATGGAGATATGGGGGCAGGGCAGCTGGAATATTATTGTAACATTGGGGTTAGAGGAGGGCAGACTGGGTGGTTGAGCACCCCCAAATCTGCAAGGGCAGGAAGGCCTCAGGGTAAGAATTCATGCTATGGAGAGTCAAGTAGCCAAGCTTGGCCTTAGTACAGATCCTTAGTCATCATAAGATATGCCTGGCATCTCCCTTTAGGCACAATACTCAATGGACTCTTGTGAGGTCCTGGGGAAAGAGGAAACGGAGAATAAATACCCAGAGAATTGTCCCCACTATCCACTCCATACAAGATACTAGCAAACAAGAGAGTACTGCTTTGTTGTCTCCTGTTCTTACACCAACAGCAGTTGTGGGGCTGCTGGGCATTAGTGGTGGCACCTGAAGCATGGGGAATGTCGGCAGGGAAGGGATGAACAGAAGGAAAAGTGATGGCTGTCACATTCTGTGACTGCCATGGTCTGGGAGTCCATGGGAGACATTTTCTTGAGACTTTTAGTAATACATGGGGGTCCTTCATAGAAAGCTGTGGTCCTGCACATGGCCGAATGGTGAAATTTATGTGACCTCCTTTTAAACTGGGAGCTAGTAGAGTTCTTCAGAAATAAGTATAATATACACAGGTGTTTATGTTACAGAACCCCTGGGCTGCTCCAATTGAAAACAAACTCACGGGCTCTTTAGTTAGGGGCCCGATTGCCCGCCGCCAAAATTATAACTCTCAATACCAGAGTTTAGTGAAAAGAAAAAGAATTGTTTATTTAATAGTTATATAGATTTAGTTATTTGCAGATTTCTGTTGTTAAGTCTTATGTTCTTTAAAACACCCATAAACACATATTCTTGCCTCCCCCCTACCAAACCAGGCTAGTTTTAGGAAAGTCAGAGAAACCGTTTCCCTACTTTCCAAACACAGTTCAGCTTTACCAGTAGCTGCCAGTCATTCAATCCTGATTGGGGAGACCTCGTCTGTGTTATGGGGTCCACCAGATTTTAATCCAGAACCTCGTGGATTCTTGGCCTCCTTGTAAACTGCATAGTTAGTCCTTTTGTAATCCACATGGTCAGTCTGTTCCTTTTCAAAGCAGCGAGGTACGTCCCTTCCTTAAAACTGCAGCGTCAGTCCCAGTTAAATTCACATAGTCAGCCTCAGCCTCAGTCAAATCCGCACAGTCAGCCCCAGCCTGGCTAAAATGTCTGCCGCTTATTTTTAAATCCCTGACTACGTCCTCTGACGCATTGGGTGCGGTAACCAGTTCTGACCATTCACAGAACCCCACGCAGGCTGTGTGTGCTTTCTCCATACCGTCCCCTGGTTCAAGTCCCCTCCCATCTACCTGAAGCTTTGGATGCATTAGAGCCATTTTGCATAAAAAAGACACTAGCCACCAGCCTCAGGCATGTGGAGGCATTCTGAAAGCTGCTTCCTTCTCCCCATCCCCCAGCCGCAAACTCTGGGGATTTTTGGACTCCCCTGTTTCTGTAACATTTATGGCTAAATTTACAGACTCCATTTGTTCATTTACTCATTTATTCATTCATTATTTGTTCAGAACATACTAAATGCCCTAAGTTGTGCTAAAGATAAAAAATACCCAGCATTTTTATGATGAAAATTGTTGAAAGTGAATTTCTACCAGATCTTGGCTGGAGAAAACAGGATATAGACATATCTTATCTTCTTAGACAATAACTTTTGGAAGACTGTAAAGAGTAATATCTAAGATTACAGGCTTTGGAGTAAGACTACCTATTTTGCAGCAGGCTCTGCCCCTTCAGAATGGAGATAAAAATGCCACCAAATGCATAGAGTGACTGGGATGATGGCAAGAAATTAATCTATATCATCTGTATTAGGTGTGTAGGTACATTGCCTTAAACTGTTGAGTCTCCTTATTTCATGCCTGCAGGTCAGCTTCCAATGGCCCAGTCTACATCTCCGCCTGAGGCTTTCTTTAAAGTTGTAGAAGGCTGCAGCTCTGAGGGGCAAGGGAATTCACGGCAAAGGAGTGTTTTACAAACAACGACTGAAGGCAATTGGTATGTAAATACCCCAACTCCTTTATCCCTCAGGCGTGGTAACTGGGAGGCATGTGTTTTATTATGTCTTCTAGCCCTTTCCTGCAAGATTAAGCTTCCCTATCTTGATAATACAAACTTCAATGGCTGCTTTCCCTACATGTAAAGGATTTAGCACATGGCAAACACTCAAAAACAAAACAGAGCAAGTAAAAAATCATTACTATTAGATAATCTTTCACTTCCCCTGTTTTACCTCCAAAGTTTCCAATTGTTGACTATTCATTCTGAAGCAATTCACTCTTCTTTTGAACTCTTTATCTTTTTTTTAAAGCCCTTAATTTCATAGTCTTTCTAAGGAAAAATAATCATTTGAGATAAAATGGTAGTAACTGTGAAACCCTAAGCTGAAGTTTTTGTAACATAATTTTCTCCCCATGGATCTCTTGATATTTTGGTGAGGAACCAATGAACTCTATCCTATTTACATTTCTGTATAAATTTAGCTGTTTACAGGATGTTTTACTGATTAATGAACAGGGAAGGATAAAAAACAAAAATATACCAATGATAATAAGATAATTATACCAAAGTACTTTTGTGTGATAACATAACTATTAAAAGTCAGGCTGTTCTAGGAATTCTAAATTTGCTTGGAGGACACTTTCATCTTTAACTAATAGAAAGGTGAACTTTAAATAAAATGACCATAGATCTTTGTTTTGATTAACAGTTTTGATGTGAATCCGTGTGAACAAAGCCTTTTCTCTGTTATTGATTAGTCCTTCTCTAAATAGAAAGCACTCTTATTTGAACAGATATTATTTGTGTTTCCTGATTGAAAGAAATAAAAAATAAGCATTATGTACAAGAGTGTTTATCAAATGAGTGATTCTCGTTCATATATTTTATGTAACATATTGTTTAGAAAAAAGGGTTCTGGAGTTAACCAGCCTCAGATCAAATTCTGGTTCCATGACAACATAATAGTTGATCTTTGTCAAGTTGCTCAATGTATCTACAGAGCCTCATTTTATAAAATGAGAATAAATAATGCCAGTGACATGAGGTTATTGTGAAGGTCAAATGGGACGGTGCATATAAACACATGGCACAGTGCCTGGCACGTAGTAAACACTCAATAAATGTTAGTTATTGCTAGAAGTCTTTGATGCAGAAGTGGGCCTTCACCCAATCACACTGGCTCCCTGATCTCAGACTTACAGTGTCCAGAACTGAGAGAAATAAATTTCTATTGTTTATAAGCCACCCAATCTATGGTATGTTGTTATAGCAGCCTGGATAAATTAAGAGAAAATGAAACAATTTGTTATTGTCTCTCTCCAAATTTGAGTCCTTATATTTTTGTGGAAATGTTGGTTCGAGAGTTACAACTTTGTAAGTTTTCTTAGAGGAGATTTTTGTAAATTAGAAGCCATATTTAGAATCTAGATCTGCAACTGATGGTTCTTGTAATACACTTTCTAATATGAAAGTGTCCTATACACTCTCATTTATATTTCATAAGAAATGTAATAGCTATTAGTTAGCCCTAATTAAGGTCAAAAAGGCAAATGAGTTATCACTAGCAAAAATAAGTGTAATTTGGCAGTCTATGTTTATTTTTCTGCTGAAATATTTCACTCAAGATTTCTCCCCGAATCCATGTTTCTCAAAGAATTAACGTGATTGCGTTTTCTCTCTCGATCTCTTTCTTTCTCTCCCTACCCCAATCTCCACTATTGTCTTATTCATATTAGAATACCAAAAGGACTTTAGAGAAACGTTATCCAAAAAAGTGTGCTGTGCAATATGTATTCAATGTCTTTCATGGGTCATGTAAATTTTGTTATTTTAAAAATGCTCCAGCTAAACAGAAGATGATTTGGTAAGGGACCTCATCAAAGACTGTTAAATAAAAAATAGCAATTATGTAAAAATTTGCATCTCTCACACTGAGGAAAGGAAAATCTAATTATAGATTGTTATTTAAAAGTAAACACTATCTTCCTACTTATCTTCTATATAAATATCAAAGATAAGTTATTGTTTGGGACTTGATTTGATTTTGAAGGAATGATAAACTAGAAGAAGAAACAAACTTCTTACAGAATATCTGAAAAACATGGGACATACAGATGAGCAGGGTCTGTTGACCTGTTCTCTAGATTTTATCGAGAACTTCAGAGCAACCAGTCAATACGTTTGTGAATTTGTGGAAAGGGTTTGATGTTTTTTTAGACTAGCAAACTGAAAATGGTGATCCTCTATTCAAGAAAAAATATAAAGGTTAGTACTGAATAATCTAGTACCAACTCCAAAGCAGCAATAGATAAGAGCATGGATTGGGTAGCATACAGGCTTGGGTTTGAATCCTGGCTCTGCCACTTGCGTAAGTTATTTAATCTCTCTTTACCTCAGTTTTAACATTTATAAAATAGTGCCAATAATATCTACCTCATAGGATTGTAACAATAACATAAAATAACCTGGGGTAGAGTCGTCGTCGGCAGCCGTCCGTCTCGAGAGACGATGGTGTAGCTTCTTAAGAGTCTGTCTGCACCGCCAAGAATGGCTGTGCAGTCCGACTCGGGAGTGACACGGTATCTGTCTCCTCCCTGGAGTGTCCTCTCCAGTGAAGCTGAAGCTACAGAGCCTGGGCAGGGTGATATGGAGGGTCTGCTGTTGCCCATGCAGCAGAGCCCCCCTCTCTTCGCAGCTGAAGGGTCCAAGGGAAAGACGGAGTCAATACAGCTTGGCTTCAGGTGTGCCGCAGGAGTTGCCGGTGTTGACTACAACGTCAAACCGCCTTAGGGACTCCGGCTCCGGATTTTCTGTCGGGGTTTACTCCCTTAGCCTTTCCCCTGAAGAGGTATGCCGCAAGGCAGCGGAGGTTTTTTGGAGTCAGAGTTTTCCTTCTCTGATGTGCCCTGACTGGAAGATCGAACCAGCGACACTTAGCTCGCAGGCCGACGCTCAATCCACTGAGCCAAACCAGCCAGGGTCTCTGGGGTAGAGTAAATACTCAATAACTATGAGCTCCTGTCATCAAGCCAAGCCAGCTCACCCCATACCCCTGCCCTCTGCTGCCCCTGCCACAAATACCTTTTTTTAAAAACCTTGTCCTAAGTAAACTCCACCAGGCTGTCAGCTGCCTGGAAGACACTGCTTGATTCCTAGTACATTGTGCAGGGTCATAATACACTTAATAGGTGAATGGAAAATCTTGGTTGGATGTTTTATGGTCAAGATTGCACATAATAATCTTGTCCTAAGTAAACTCCACCAGGCTGTCAGCCACCTGGAAGACACTGCTTGATTCCTAGCACATTAAACAGGGTCATAATGCACATAATAGCTGAGTGGAAAATCTTGGTGGCGTGTTTTATCGTCAAGATTGGACATAATAATAGCTCATAAAAACATATTTTCCAATTTATTATCTCATTTACCTTTAAGTTAGTGCTCCAGGCAGGCAGGGCTCAGTTTATCTGACACCCTCCTAGATGACCAGCCCCTACACTGTACAGCATCGGCAGGGGATGGAGAGATGACTGCTGACTAAGTGGTTTTGCAGGCAAGGAGCTGGACATAGTTATTAGCCTAAAGTTAGTTGCGGACAATTTTTTTTTCATTGTTTTACCTTTTTAGTTTTTTAAATAAAAATTGTAAATATTTTAACTCAAATGGCACACTATTCAGATTAGACACCTTAGTAAGTAAATCAGTATGGCTTAGTATACTGTGAAAGTATGCCTTCATATCTATCAATACTATTAATTTTTGAATCTTATACTAATTCTATAAATTAAGAAGAGTAAGAGTTTTCTCAAATTAGGAGTATTTAACTCCCCTTAGTTTGAGTTTTCTCATCTATAAAATGAGATGCTTGAAATTCTAGAATTTTAGGAAATTAAAATAAAGCAAGGATAAATGGATACTGGCATCTGGATAAACAGAAAACCGAATTCAGAAATCGGTGCTTTTGCAACACCACCATTCTCTTAAAAATCATTAGGTTTGAGGCATGTCTCTGAGTTTAGTTTGGTAAGGCACTTTGCAACAAACACATAAAATGTGTAGGTGGGTCTCTCATCTGTTCTACGAAGCGAATAATGCTTAGCTTACCTCAAAGCAATATTGTGTAGGATTGCTAATTAATGCCAGTAGTGAATTTTAGAGCTACTAGTGAGTACTAGGCATCCAATGTCCTGAGAATTTCAAGTCTAGACTTTTCCTAAGCAAATCAAGTTAGGCCTAAGGAAGCTGAAGTCTTAAGCCATTCACATATTCTGTTTGTTTATTTTGAAGTTACATTTTATTGATTGTGTTACGACAGTTGTCCTGACTTTTCCCCCTTTGGCCCCTTCCACCCAGCACCCCCTACTCCCTCAGACAATCCCCACACCATTGTTCATGTCCATGGGTCGTGCATATAAGTTCTTTGGCTACTCCATTTCCTGCACTGTACTTTACACCCCCATGGCTATTCTGTGACTACCTATCTGTACTTCTTAATCCCCTCACCTCTTCACCCATTACCCCACACCCCCTCCCATCTGGCATCCATTGAAACACTCTCCATATCCATGATTCTGGCTCTGTTCTTCTCCTTTATTTAGTTTGTTTTATTTTTAGATTCGGTTGTTGATAGATATGTATTTATTGCCATTTTATTGTTCATAGTTTGATCTGCTTCTTTCTCTTAAATAAGTCCCTTTAACATTTCATATAATAAATGGTTTGGGGATGATGAACTCCTTTAGTTTTTTCTTGTCTGGGAAACTATCTGCTCTTCAATTCTAAATGATATCTTTGCTGGGTAGAGCAATATTGGGTGTAGGTCTGTGCTTAACATGACTTTGAATACTTCTTGCCAGTCCCTTCTAGCCTGCAAAGTTTCTTTTGAGAAATCAGCTGACAGTCTTATGGGAACTCCCCTGTAGGTAACTCTCTTCTCTTGCTGCTTTTAAGATTCTCTCTTTATCTTTAACCTTTGGCATTTTAGTTATGAGGTGTCTTGGGGGCTATCACAGATTATATGATGAAAGGGCAGGTGCTAGTTTGGGATCCTGGAAGCCTGCTTTTGGTTTCAGTTATTCAACTGTGCCCTCTTGGGCAACACTCAGCCTCCTGTAGCTTGTTTCCTTATTCACAAAGTAAGAGAAGTAGACAAGATCTTTTAGTTACCTATAGCTTCGAAGTTCATGACCAATAGCTTGGCTTTACTCTGGGCTTCTGTAGTTTAAGAGATTTTAAAATTCTCATCTATAGGAAAGAAAGAACTGTCACATAATGTTTCTATAATCTAATATTGCATCCTGTAACTATTAAATATTCAATATGTAGAAGTCCTTGTGAAATTATTAGGCCCAGTAATTTTTATTTAGGAATAACAAATTTTGATTCAAAAATGGATAAGTAACAGTTTCCTCCACCCCTTCAATGGCTCTTCCTCTCCTTTTGAACAAAAGAGACACAGATGGGGAACATAGGGAAGCCGGGGTGCAGAGGGACACAAGGATTGTCCACCACCATCTCTTCCCTGTCTCCCATGATCACGCCCTGTAGGACAGAGGAGGCAAACAAGCTCCGCTCTGCAATGTGCCCCGTGGTATCCAGGGGACCCAGTCCAGGTGGCCAGAAGGCTGCAGGCGGCTCATCTGAGTTTCTTTTTGTATGTAATTCCAACATTCCTTAGTTGTTTTGATTAATGACGTAGTACTATTATGGCTCATCTGCACTCTTAGTGAACATCGGCAGCAAACAAAAAGCAAACAAAATCATTCTTCACTCACTGTAAGGGTGTGGATGGATGAACAAGAGAATATATGGTACCTACACTGATTGGAAAATAAGGACCAGCCTTGAATCTGCCGAGTCCTCCACGCCCATGTGGTGCTGCTATTCTGTTTGATACTCGGTTCTGTTTATAATTTAGAACATGTGTGAGGGAGGAAATCCTTGAATATTATTCTCATCTAAATGCAAGTACATTTTGTGCCAGGCTGAGTGGAAAGAAATAGGGGTTTTATTTCATTTATTATGTGCCTACACTTTTGGGGAAGGCAAGCTACTAAAAATTATGAGCTGGTAAATATTTTCCATTTGTTTCCAAGGCTCCAATAAGTGATACAACACTTTAGGCCTCAAAAAATTTTTTCCATTTGGATAATATCTCTTGCATGAAAATTTCATTTGCCAATTCAACTGAGGTCAAGACTTGTGATGAAAATGTTAGTATGGATCTCTTAAAACTGATCACATTTCATAGAAAAACAGGCTGGATTTTAGTAATGCAAAATAAAATGTTCAGCTTCCAAGGAACATTATGAAGAAATGTGATAAGCCTTTTAATTTACTTAAAATTTATTTCCATCTACTTCTGAAATGGATTTGAGGTGACTAAGTTACCAAAAACTTTGAGCTGCAGTTGAAATTCATTATAATTTGGTTAATAGAATCTTATGGGGTTAAAACTGTCATTATTTGGTAAGGATTTCTATGTTCTTTAATTGCTCCTTTCACTTTTACATAGTTTTCATCAACACAGATGGTTTGGAAAATGAATGAAAATACCATTGAGACCTGCGGTTTTGAGAAAGCAGATTCCAAAGCATTGGTATTAAATTTGTATAACATAAAGTGTGCACTTGTGTGAATATGGCCATGCTGGGCCATTTATGTCTTAAAAATTCAGTAAATATCTCCCAGCATGTTGATTTTATAGAGAAGCAATGGAAAGGGGGCTAACATTCTTTCAGGGATCTTTTATTCCCATCTTGTCACTTTAATGGTTAGGGTAGTAGGGAATGATAGAAGAATTATTATATTAATTCAAAAATACACTTTTTAAAAAAACATTCAACATCTTTGAAAGCAGGCTGCATCTTAGAGTGTCTTATAATTGCTGTCGATCAAGAGATACAATTTTCATAACTTGCATATGAGCCCTGGAGGCTACCATTAATAGACCATTTGTACCAGAGTGTTTGACCAAGGACCTGAAACCCAGTTATTGTCTGAAAATTTTCCTTTGGCAACTTGATAAGGTGAAAAAAGTACCAAAAACAGAGCTTTCAGGATAGAGGTCAGAGGACTGACAGAAAATCGAGAGAAAGTAGTGAACTCTTTGAGAGTATTGTGTCAGCAACATTCCAAGTCAGAAGAAGTTTTAGGAATACCTTACTCAATTAACTTCCCTTATATTTTATTTCACTTATACACATATGTGAGCATCAGAATAGTTTATGATGAACATTTATACTTACAAATATAAAGTAAACATACTAAGTAATGTGAAAACATTGGTCATAGTTTAGTTAGCAGATACTTTTTCTTCCATAAAAGTATACAAAATAAAAATTTATGGTGTATTTTAAACAAAATAATGTATTTATATTTTGATTCAATTTCGACAACCAAAATAGTTGGGGCCATCATGGGTAGCAAATTTGTCCCGTATCCCCAAAGAATCAAAAAATGCTTAGGACCTCCTAAATTCAAGACATCGTGCATTATTATTGTCTCCCAAAGCCTGGTACATTTGTGAAGGAGCCCACTGTTTCAGGAGCTGCCCCTTTGATTATGGGAAAAAGAGAGAACTTGGACAACACAGATGTTTCCAATTTGGAGAAAGAGGAAGCCAGTGTGCCTGCATTTTCTCCTGGTTCTCAAGGATCATGGGAATCTGTTTTCCAGCTTTCTCCCTCCCAATGATCAACATACACACAGTAGTAAGCTCTTATAACTACTTCATGCTAATCCTGGCCCCAATGCCAATACACATAAAATTTTGTGTAGAGTTTCCTTTTTAGCCTCCTCAGGAAATTTTGGGTAAAATGTCATAAAGGTTGATCTTAATGTTAAATCTCATAATAATAAAGTATCTATCCTTCCAGCTTACCCTACCCCATTGATGTGATGGGCAGATAAAAATGTTCCATTTCTCTAGGGAATTCATATCCTGTAAGTTAGGAAAACTCAGAGACAAGCCACATGGAGCTGTAAGAGGGAATAAACACAGCTATGGCTTATCTGTAAGTTTAGATTTTGTATAAATGTTGACAGATGCTAAGATCCATGCTAGGTGCTAAGATGTTAGGAATCACTATCCCAAAATACATTTAAAAAAATTTAAAAGAAAACTATTTCAAATCCTCTCATAAGCAATAATATTACTACAATGAAACATCTTAGCTCAACACTACCACCAACACAAGTATTTCCATCCTTGGCCATGGGCTCACTTCTTTCCAGTAGCTTTCTGCATATTACAATTATGGGCAGTGAAAGAAATAGGACATCCCCTCAAAGTGGTTACAATGGGATTTGGCCTCTTCTCAGGGCAGTATTCTGCAATGACATTACAGCCTAATATTCAGTGCAGGAGGCTCTAAAATACATACCAGACTTCAGAGGCTTGGAGGCAGATGTGGGGCTGCAGGACAAAGGTAAATACTGTATTTTCATAGTAAGAATAGGACTGGGAAGACAAATATTTCTTCTCTGTCTACTCTTACATTATATATATATATATATATATATATATATATATATATATATATATATATATATATATATTTGAGTATGCACAGTCCTGGACACTTGCAATACATCAGTGAACAAACAAAATCTCTCATGGAGATTCTATGCTGTTGGAAGAAGAGACAGTAAATGATAAATATGATATGTAAGTCACATACCATTATTAGAAGAAGCTAAGCAGGAAGGAAAAAATAAAGTAGACAAAGGCTACTGGTTGTGTGTGGGTGAGCTGGTTCCAGAGAGAGAGTGTGATAAGATTTTAAAGAGGGTAGGTAGGGTAGGCCTTGTTAAAAGGTGGAAGTTGAGCAAAGACTTAAAGGGAAGAGAGAGTTGGGCAGGTCAATATAAATGGAAGACCACTCCAGGCAGATAGAAGAGCCGGCAAACAGTACTGAGGCTGAAGGATGCATGGAGTATCAGGAACGTCAGGAGAGAGACAAGAGTGGCTCACATGCTGGGTTCAGGGTACAGTGTCAAGAGATAAGTTTGTAGAGGAAAGGGGTGCAGATCAGTTGGGATTCTCTGAGACGCAGCATGGTTTCCTTGGTCCGGTTGTCCAGGTATGGCTTTCTTTCTGGCACCAAATGCACCAAGGTCATCTCAGACTTGGCAACTGCCACTTCTGAATGTGGAATGCTCTTGCCCCAGATCATGGTGTGACTCTCCTTTTTTTATACAGGTCTCGACATTAATGCCACCTCCTCAGGGAGATCTTTTCCCATCACCCCTGCCCACCCCCACGTTCCTGCACTCTAGCTTATGAAATTGTAACTGTCAAAGAAAAGAAAAACTATGTATAGTGCAATAAACCAGTGGCTTCCATGGAAGGAAATACACTCCCTCTAACTAGCAACTGAGCTTTCTTTGGTATCACCAAGTGGATACTATGACCTGTACGGTAAAGTAATGGTGACCAAGGACTTAGGTCCTGAGTATTTTCACTAAGGAAGGAAGCTCTGAGCTGAACGAGGCCACAGAGAACAACCCCTCTTTACCCTCTCGATTAAACATTGAAGCTTCTCTGTTTTCTAATAGTTAATATTTCTTCACTCACTTCCTAAAACAGAACTCTTGGTTTCTCCACTGGCCATTGCCCCAGAGGTAAGTTTGGGGACAGACACATAGCCCAAGTGGAGCTGTCACTGGGACTTTTATGCCAAGAGCCATCGGGGGATGCTTCTGTTCTAGTGGAACTGCTAAGGGTGTGTTGGGTTATTAGTGGCCATAGTACTTGCCAATGGCAAGACTTCTCTAAAAGGAAGTAAGAGAGACCAAGATCTAATGACATCTGAGACCTTGATCCCTCCATACCTGAGCCTCTTGCACTTTTGGATTTTTTATGGGAACTATAATTGTAACCGATAATAGTGATTGCTATTGCTCCCTAACCACTATTGGATTCAGAGGCAATATCACTACGCCCTCAGTTAATAGGCCTTCCATGGTTATTATATAAAAACTTCTCACATACCTTACACTGTTTACCATCACTGATTGGGGTTCTATTTATGGTCAGTTTTTCATCCAGCTAATGGAAGCTCTTATGGTTCTTCTCCAACGTGTGTGTACTTAGTTCCAGTTTAATGATGGTAAAGATCCCAAAAGGCCTTGAAAAATGAAATTAGGCCCATATGCAAAATTTTGAGCTCAATTAAGAAGGACCTAGAAATCCAATTCCTTCACAGTCTCTTACTTTCCCTAAAATGATATTTTTCTACTTAAGAGGTAAATTTGCTCCAAACCTAAAAGCTGTTAATGTTAATGGGTATTTAGGAGTCAGGAGGAAAAATGGATTTCTATAAGGGTGTTCCTCTTTATTTCCTGTTTTGCCTTATCTCTGTTTTCCAGCCTCATATCTCATCAATGCTACACAGTTATTACTCAAGAGTGTACAGAAACAACTCTCCAAAATAATTGTCTCCAAAATAATAGAATAAGAGCATCTTTCCCTTGCTGATAAAAATCAAGGGTATCCAAAAAGCAGCACTCCCTGGTATATATCCAAACAATTGGAAACAAAATCTTGAAGGGATATTTATACACCCATGTTCATTGCAGCATTATTCACAATAGCCATAAGTAGAAATAACCTAAGTGTCCATTTGAAGATGAGTGGATAGAGAAGACATGGCATATACATGCAGTGGAATATTATTCATCCTTAAAAAATAAAGACATTGTGTCATGCAACAAAATGCATGAAACTTGAGGGCAATATGCTTAGTGAAATGAACCAGTTACAAAAAAGACTGCATAATTCTGCTTATATAAAGTATCTAAAGTAGTCAAATTCACAGAAGCAGAGTGGAATGGTGGTTGTCAGGAGTTTAGGGAGGGGCAAGTGGAGACGTGTTTAATGGGTCCGGAATTCTCAATTTGTGAGATATAAAATTTCTCAAAATCTGCTGCACACAAGGTTAATTTGCTACACACTTAAAACCAGTGAAGATGGTAAATTATAATACATGCTACATGTTTTTACCACAATAAAAAATAAAAACTTTTCTGAAGAGGAAAAACAAAACAAAGCAATATTAGCACACTCCCCTGGTCTCCATGAAGCACCTTTGCCTAGGAGCTCAGTGTTCCTGAGCTAGAAATCCCATCTGAGGGGTGAAACACTAAAGCTTGAAGGTCACTCAATTATGTTTTCTTCTTGAACCTCATCCTCTCATTTTTTTTTTTTTTGCTTGTTTGTACCATTTCTAGCTGCTTTCAAACTACAATGTTGGAGTTGAGTAGTTGTGATGGACGCCAAATGGCCTGCAAAGCTGGCCCTTTAAGAAACTTTAAGAAAAAGTTTGCCGAGTATCATAGGAAGAACTGTGTTCCCCTAACAGCTATATGGTAAAGTCCTAACCCTCAATACCTCAGAATATGACTATTTTTGGAGATTGGGTCTTAAGGAGGTAATTAAGCTAAAATGGTATCATTAGAATGAGCCCTAATAACATATGACAGGCATCCTTATAAGAAAAAGAAATATGGACAGATACACATGGGGAAAAGACCATGTAAACACACAGGGAGAAGACGGCCATCTACAAGCCAAGGAGCGAGACCACAGAACAAACCAGCCTTGCCAACACCTTCATCCCAGACTTCTCTCCTCCAGAACCACGAGGAAAGTAAATTTCTATTGTTTAAGTCATCCAGCCTGTGGTACTTTGTTATGACAACCCTAGCAAACTAATACACCGACCCATAGAAGGTCTTTTGTTTTCCAGTGTTTTTCAATGTCAGCCTTGTAATTAATATCTCTTCCCTTATTTTTATCACAACAGAACATGTTTTCTGTTTGTTTTTTCTTACGAGGGAGCCATAGTTACATCTTAACAATGTAACAGGGTAAAGGTTAACTGCATTATGGCCATTTCACTTGTTAAGAAGATTATACCTAAGTAGCTTAAAAATAATAAATAAAAGAGATATGTTAAGTCCTAATCCCTGGAATATGTGAGTGTAAATTTAATTGGTGAAAGGGTCTTTATAGATTAAGTAAGTTAAGAATTTTGAGATGCGATCATCCTGAATTATCTGGGTGGGTCCTATATCCAAAGACAAGTGCACTCATGAGAGACACACAGAAGAGACACTCAGAAGAGGGGGTGATGTGACCACAGAGTCAGTGATTTAGAGTAATATGGCTGTAAGCCAAGACTACCTGGAGCCAATGAGAGCTGGAAAAGGAAGAACATGAAATCTCCTTAAAAGTCTTTGAATGAAAGTGCACCGCTGTCAACGCCTTGATCTTGGATTTCTGGCCTCCAGGACTGTGAGAGAATTCTTTCCTGTTGTTTTAAGCCATTTTTAAGGCAGCCCTAGGAAACTAATCCAAGCCATGATGATATCCAAGGAATGAACTTAAGTTTGTCAAATGCAGTATATGCTACATTTATTATGACCTGCGTTAAACAGGGAGACAATATTATAGCTAAGATATTGATTTGGTCTTGAACTTATCTCTTCTTTCTCTGAATTTTTATTGCTTGGATGATAAGCTTTTACATTATCAATATGCACTGCAATTTTCAAAGGGTTTTCAATGGTATACTCTTTTACCCGAGAGACTACCATACATAGTCTCTAGGAATAAATAAGGGAAGCATGGTTATCCCCAATCTACTGATGTAAGAACTGAAGTTTGGCTTATAAATTTACCAAAATGATTCAGATCCAAATTTACTGATTATCAATGGATGTCCTTTCGACTCCCACCGTGGTGCCTGTAGGTCAGTAGAGTGCATAATGTAAGTGATTGGCCATGGACCTGCAAGAGAACAGAGTCTGGACTGTAGTGTTATCTGCTCATGGTCTCCTCCATTAACCTCATTCCATCTGATGGGTGTTTTTCCTTTTGGAAAAGCAAACAGAAATGAAAATATTTTTATAATGTAAAATTTCATAGCCTCAAGCCATTAAGCTGAATGTTTTGTCTCTGTGATGCTAAGTGAACTGTTGGGAATGAGAATGGGTCAATCTCCTTGGCATGAACCTCAGAAGTTGAGGCAAGTGCTACTATTTTATATCCAGCTTTTCTTAATTGTTGCTATAAGCCTAGCAGAGAAAATTGTTATAAAACTTTTATATTATATCAAACACAAGAATAAACATTTTTGAATGTTTCTTTTGTGCATGTATTTACTCAGTTAGCTCTCAGAATAACTCTGTAGGTAAGCACTGGTATTCCTTTGAATGGAAAAAAATATATAGCCTTAGAGAGAATACAAAGCCCAGATCACTTGATTCCGGAGCCTCAGGTAATAAACACGCTCTACCTGGCAGGACCAAAGTGCCATCCACCCATCCCTAGTGGTCATGGTTATTATCAGAGCTGTGTGGACTTGGTGTCTTCCTTTGGCCCACCATTTGTCACAAATCCAAGCAGCTATGTTTTGGCAGCTCTGGGCTACTGAAGTACTGGGTCCCTGACACAGCATTGAGTATATGTCATATTTTCTTGATTTCACTGCTTTTCACAAGGCTATTATTACTTAATGTGTAGCAATAAGCAAGCATAAACAGAGCTCTGTCTTTTGGGAAGTAAATATCAGCTAGAATAAGCACTTCGTATCCCTCAAGACTTTTTAATCTACTGAAATGTCAGGTGCAATGAGTTTCTGGGTAAAGAACAGAAGAGCAAACATGTGGATTTTATAAAAGTTCCCTGAATGATCAATGCCTTAAATGAGCCATCCTAGCTCTGCTTTGGCTCGTGTCTTCCTGGATCAACTGCACGGTTCTAAGTTCGTCTCCTTTGGTGGACAATGAGTGATGATTTAACTTAGAACTCAATTTGAGTAATTATTTAAGCTGCGAGCCCTGCTCCTTGACCCATTCTCTCAATACTATACCTAGAACATCACATGGAACAGAGAACTGACCAAGTCACGCTCAGTCTGAGGGAGGAAGCAGTTGAAGAAAAAACATACTTGTAATTCAATAAATTTAGTCTTTCTGAGGGCTCTTGGCAGAGGAACTTTTCACATTTGGGTTGCCAGGAGAAAAATTGTTTGGGTTTCCACTGATACTTAATATAAATATGAATCCCTCAGGAAAATGTACAACATTAGCTGGAATCTACACAAGTACTAACAAGGGCATTTCAAACATTCCATCCATATCTTTCCCCCATAGCACCTCTGGATTTACAAGGATCTCCTCATATTTTCTTATCAGAATATTAGGCCTTTCTACATGAACATTTTACATGCTTTTTAGATATTATTAAAAGATTATTTTTTTCCCCATATCTACCAGGATATTATTAAAAGATGAATTTTTCTCACGTTTGCCAGCATCTCCTGTGTAAATATTGTCGATGGGTCAAAAATTACTGCTAGCCACTTCAGTGAAGTGGGTATACTTACGCCTTGAAATATTTTTCCCATCATTTGCGTGTCTTTAGATTTGATGGCAACTATTCCCAAAGTCAGTATCAAAAATTACAGAGCTGTAGCAAAACAACAACACAGCAATAGCCTATAGAGTAGATCTCTGCACTGTGGAGGGGCAAGCACCATATCTTTCTTATTCTTTGTGTTAAAACTATTGTCAAAATTTGCTCCCTGTTAATATTGGTTAAGTCTCTTAGACAAAAATTTTTGTTGAGTATTTTTATTAGCTATTTTTGTTCTTTAACAATGTTTGGAAACACAAAGAAATACCTTTAAGCTGCCATAATGTACTTTTGAAAATTTTTCATGAATTTATTATATCTCAGGAGTTATCTTCTTTAATAGGAACTTAAAAGGCCATGTTGGGAGCTCATAAAATTCTAAGAAAGCCTATTAATACAGGAGGCTTGGATAATTTATAGTAGTTTTGAGAAATGCTAAGTAGAAAAAAAATTACTCTTAAATTCATTTTCCCCTCATCCTGATGTCTAGCAAATTCATAATAAGATTTATTATTTTGTGTTTGGGTGGTTGATGTATTCTGCAGATAAAAATTCAGATAGGGTGTTCAGGATTCGGAACTCTGTAGTTTTATGACTTTGCTTATGGAGTACAAGGCAGTGATCCCTTGGAGTGTGTAAAATCAATGCTGTCAAGTCCTTTAGACTCAGGTGGCATAGGGGCTGTGTAGTCAGTGAAACCCTAGTGCCTTCACTGACATTTAGAGTGCATTGTTTCCAGAGGATGTGAGGTGGTTATTTTTATCTTGGTCTCAACTTTTGGCTGTGGTCACTGATTAGAACTGCTTCCTTTACACCTCAGGCTGGAGGTTAATGGAGACTCTCTTCACCTGAGAGAGTTGATGAGACCCTGCTAGCTCCAGTGATTATCTTGCCTGACTCTCCAGACTGGTGTCGCTCTTCTCTTGAGGCTGCCGGATCTCTTGTTTTTTCGCTTGAGTCAGGTGTGAAAGGCAGGGAACATTGTTTCCAGAAAGCCATGGTAAAAAGTACAAATGCTATCTGAAAGCAAAGGGAAGATCTGAGGAATCTTTTTCCCTGTGAACTCTGTTGAGATGATCATGTTGGTTCTAACTTGGGGGAAGCATGGAGGTGCAGGGCAGTGATAGTCAGTGATGGGGCAGGGATGAGGTGAGCAGAGGCCCGCCTTCGGTGACCTCCTGGCCACCTGAGAATACTGATCCTGAGGAAATGTGCTCCATGGTGGTATTTTCAGTAGGGAGACAATAGGAACACGGGCTTGTAGGTGCTTGAGGGCTGAAAGGTGTGATAAAACTAGAGCAAGGAATCCACTTTGTCTAGTCTACCATTATGCCTGAAACAACCTTACAAATAAGATTACGGGATTATAAAGCCCACGGGCCTCCAGCCAGCACTAATTTTAAGCATATCTTCCAAGCTTTGCTCGGGAGTATTTGTAATAGTCCATTTTAAGTCTTGGTTGCTCTGCAAAGCAAATCATGTTTTAATGTTGGCTTATGAAGAATAAATACTGCAATCTACTCTGTCAGCCTAATACAGCTTCAGCTCAGCATAGACTACACTGTTTTTGAAACTCCCATCTTCCCCTAACTCCACAGATGTTGTAAGCTCAGTTTTTGGATACAGGAAGGTCATCTGTGGTTGTAAATTGTTTATCTACAATCCTTCAAAGGGCTTTACATTTGCCATTTTAGGCATATCTATATTTGAACCATGTAAGCAATAAGAGCAATTGGGCTTGTCTTGCTAGTATGGTGTTGATTAGGGATTTCTGACATTATTTAGAGAAACACTGGCAACTCAGAAGACTGCTGGGTGAGGATGAAGATGACAAGTTGCACTTGGACTTGAATTCTAGGCCATGGTGGGTTCAGGATATGCAAGCCTGCAACTCAGGAGAGTCCAGGGATGGGCCAAGAAAGTTGAGTCATTCTCCTGAAGGTGCATGCTATTGCCTTAAGTGTACAGAGAGATGTATCAGTTGGGAAAAAAAACAAAGTAATTGCTTAAGCAAGATAGAAGTTATGTCTTTCTCATGCTATAAAGAAAGGGATGATGGTTGTTAGTCTGAGTCTAGGATGGTGGCTCCACAAAGTAGTGACCCAGAATCTTTCCAGATCACGACTCCTTATCACACAGATGCGAACCTTCTTTGTCTTCATGGTCTAAGACTGTTGCCAGAGCTCTAGCCCTCACACCTGAGGTCCTGGGAGCAGGAAAGGCACACATATTTGCTTCCAGGAAGTTTCACATTTCATTTTATTTTTAATTGACTGAAACTTGGGAGCCTACAAGGGAGGCTGGAAAATGTAGTGCTTCGGTTAGGTAATAATAAGAGATCTGAGCGATCAATTAAAAGTTGGAAGTTTCATTAGTATGAAGAAAGGAAAGAAAGTGGATATTGGGAGTCATTTATCAGTGTATCAGTGGCTGCCATAAAGAGTCCCAAAGGGAAGGATGTAGGGAGTTGAGGACTGCCCAAGGTAGAGGAAGTTTTTCTTGAGAAGGAGGTATTGTGTTGCCAAGTAGGAAGAGAAGTCAGGAGAATGGGAGCCAAGAAAAAATCACTGGATTTCATGTTGTTGGATATTTTATACTTTAGCAATATTTAGTTTGAATTCTTTGGGGCCTTGTTGAAGCAGCAAACAAAGCATGAAGCTATCCCTGACTCCTGTAGCTTACTCTTTATTTAGGAGGACAGGAAACCAACGAATGAACAAACAAATATATGACAGAATTGTTCACATACAGCTAAAGCAGGAAGACGGGAGAATTACTGATGTGCCAGTTTGAAGAGAACAGTCAGGAATGCTCACTCTCTTAGGAGAGGTGGCCTTTGTACACAGACCTCAGGAAGCAAACAACAGGTAGAATCAAGCAAATATTTAGCAATTGAATGTTATGGGTAGAGGACAGCAGAGGGGAGAGTACCATGGTGCAGTATGCTTGAGATTTTAAAGAATCCAGAGGAGGTCATGTGGCCAGAAAGGGATGATCAATGGGAGAAGCTTTTGGAAATAAGTCAGAGTAATACCCAGATGCTGTTCAGAGCATAATTCTAAGAACAATGGGTAGCCATTAGAAAATTGAGTGTAGGAGTTTGACATTTCATGATCTACATTTTGATAGACACTCTTTGCTGTGTGGAGCATGGCCTACAGGGGAGGAAAATTAAGGCAGGTAGACCGGTCAGGTCTTTGCTACTGCAAAGATCCCGGTGAGTCATAATGGCCCCTTCGATCTAAGTTGTTAGGTGGAGGTGGGAAGAAAGTGGTTGGATCCAGAAGGTATTTTGAAGGTAGATAAAGCAGTGTTTGCTGATGGATATTAGTTGAGGTATAAAAGAAAGAGACAAGTCAAGAGGGGATGGAGTTGTAATTTACTGAGATGTTAGGGGGCTGGTTGGGGGAAGGGGAGCAAGATTAATGATAGAGATATATAAAATGGGATATTCAAAACAAGAGTAAAATATCAGGAATTCTGTATTTGAAATACCATGTGTATATTTACACCAAAAGTTATACTTATAATGATTTCTACAATTAAACATTGACTTATGCTTTGGATTCATCGGCAGCCAGGTAAGCAAGCAAACAAAAGAGAATAAAATGGTTTATATAATGTTTATTGTCTGATAAATGAAGCACATTATTTTTCTAGGGAAGTTAAAAAATTTTAGCACATTATTCTAACAGGAACTTATTTTGTGGGTTTGTTTACAATTAACCGCTTAATTGAAAATCTCTTAATTGGCAATTTTACAACTTTTAAATACATTTTTTCTCTGTGTTTTCCTATTTTCCTATGGCCAATTCATATTCCAAATCTACTTATAAGCAGATGGTATCATGTTAATTTTTGTTTTGGGAAAACATTTATATGGGGTATAAAAATAATATAGTACCTGTTAAAATTTAATCTTTATAGTAGTTTTTGTTGCTCCTCTTACAATGGGAGAGAACTGGGTGACTCTAGGGGAAGAATAAGTGATTAGCATGTGTGTGGGGATGGGGGTCCAAGATGGATTCATGCTGTTCTCTCTCTGCTGAGAGACCGGGAGCCTCCTCCTCTGTCCCCACGCCCTCTGGCCCTCACAGTCCGAGGCAATGGGGTTCTGTCTTCCCTGACACTGGAATCATGAGCTGATGGGTTTGGTCTGCAGCCGGGGTTGCTCCCAGGCGCTTCTTGCCTCCCCTTAAATACAGGTGTCTGTGCTTACTGCCATCCCACCGCCATCACCGCAGCTGCCACCACCAGCACAGCCCGACCTCTCTGACCTGGCTGTGCCCCTCCTACCTAACTGGATGAGCACCACTTCTTTATAACTTCATACGTTGGACTTCCATGTAGCTTTATTTTCTGTAACTTTTGGTTATTTCTGGTTTTGCGGTAGTTGTATCCCTTCTTATTTGTGGAGAAAGACAGAGTATGTCAGTCTAGGCCTCCATCTTGGCCAAAAGTCTGCATAAGTTCTTTTCAGTTGGTAATTTGGGATTCTGCAGGTATATTCCCAGCATCAGAATTACTGGATCAAAAGGCATTTTTAGTTTTTGAGAAAATCCCATATTGTTTTTCACAGTGGCTGCACCAGTCTGCACTCCCCCCAACAGTGCACTAGGGTTCCCTTTTCTCTGTATCCTCACCAGCACTTGTTGTTTGTTGATTTATTAATAATGGTCATTCTAATCAGTGTGAGAAAACATCTCATGATGGTTTTAATTTGCATCTCTCTGATGGCTAGTGATGTTGAACATCTTTTCACATGTCTATGGACTCTCTGTATGTCCTCCTTGGAAAAGTGTTTATTCAGATCCTTTGCCCATTTTTAAATTGGATTCTTTGCCTTCCTGGTGTTTAGTCAATTGAGTTCTTTATATATTTTAGAGATCAAACCCTTGTCTAATGTATCATTTCATTTTGGTGACAGTTTCTTTAGCTGTGCACAAGCTTTTTAGTTTGATTCCATTTACTACAGCAACAAGAAAAATAAAGTACCTAGGAATAAATTTAACCAAGGGGCAAAATACCTGTACTTGGAAAACTATAGAACACTGAAGAAAGAAACTAAGGAAGATAGACATAATGGAAGAATATACTGTGTTCATAGATTAGAAGAATAAACATCATTAAAATGTACATACTACCCAAAGCAATCTATAGATTCAATGCAATTCCAATTTAAATACCAATGGCATATTTCACAGATCTAGGACAAATATTTCAAAAATTCATATGGAACCAAAAAATACCCTGAATAGTCTCAGCAATCTTGAGAAAAAGAATAAAGTAAGGGGGATCACAATACCCAATATCGAATTATACTTCAAGGCCACAGTAATTATAATAGTTTAGTACTGGGATAAGAAAAGACACATAGATCAATGGAATGGACTAGAGACCCAGAAATAAACCCAAGTCTCTATAGCCAACTAATATTTGACAAAGAAGACAGGAACAGACAATGAAGTAAAGATAGTCTCTTCAATAAATGGTGTTGGGAGAACTGGAATGGTACATGCAAAAAAAAAGTGAAACTAGATCACCAACCTACACCATATACCAGCATAAACTCAAAATGGATAAAAGGCTTAAATATAAGTCATGACACCATAAAAGTCCTAGAGTAAAGCATAGGCAGGAAAACTTCAGATATCCCACTTAGCAATGTTTTTGTCAATGTATCTCCTAGGGCAAGGGAAATAAAGGAAAAAGTAAACAACATTTTTTGATAAGAATAAGCAGACATATAGAACAAAATATTTTTTGAAGTATCTGGTTAAAAGTATAGAAAACCTTCCAAGAAAGTGGAGGACAACATATGAGAGAATAAGCAAGCCCAGAGAGGTTAGACAAGGTGTTTTTCCCCCTAAACTTATCTGACAATTTTAGCAAAGATGATAGAATGATTAGAAACTGGGAATAATTTTTGAGTATTCAACAGAATAAAAGGCGATAATTGGATGCTAGGGCTTGCCAAGGAGAAAAAGTCCTAATAAATTATGCCAAAGCTTTAGTTGGGAATTTAAAGGGCTATACAGTAAGGAGAAGAATGAACTGGAAATAAACCAGTTTTCATAGGAGCTGGAGTACATCATCCTGATTCCTGACTAGATGAAGGTGATCTGAAATTCCTAATAATCAACTCGGGTGGGTGATAACATCCAGAGCCTCAAAATAGCTGTTTAAATTTTTCTATATAACATCAACCATCATAGTAAAAATAACCAGCCATATGAACAGAATGTGACCCCAAATCACAAGAAAACAACAGTCAAAAAATGACTCATAGGACACCCAGATAATAGACACGTACACAAACCTTAAAATAGCTATGTTTGATATATCAGAGAAATAAAAGAAAAGGTAGAGAATCTTGGCAGAGAACAGGAAATTATAAACAAAACAAAATAAGAGTTTTAAGCTAAAAAATGAAAAACGGGACCTCCAGCCAAGATGGCGGCCTAGACTGACACACTGCATCTCCCTCCACAACTAAGAGGAAATACAACTACCTCAAAACTAGAGACAACTAGAAGTTCCAGAAAATCGAGCTGCATGGAAGTCCAACAAATAAAGATATAAAGAAGAAATACTCATCCAGACAGGTAAGAGGGACAGAGCTGGAGCAGAGAGGATGCAGTGTGGTGGCAGCAACAGTAGTGGCAGTGGCAGGCTGCCAGAAAGCACAGTCACACATTTTAAAAAGACAAGAGGGACACCTGGGGAGTGCTCCTAGCACCGGATCAGATCATGCAGCTCACAGTCCCAGTGCTGGGGAAAATAAAGCCTCATTGCTTCTGAGTCTGCAGGCCAGTGGGGGTTGGAGCGGAGGAAGAAATAGCAGTTCTTTCAGCAAAGTCTGCTTGTTTAAAGGGCCCCCACGGTCCTGGGACATCCACAGACCCACCCACTCTGGGAATGACAGTCAGGGCAACAACAAGAGAGGCACCAGTCCCATACAAAGTGGGAGAAGTTCCTGGAAAAGGGGCTAGTGCTGAGCAGGTGACATTGTTCCCTCTCAGACCCCTCCCCCACATACAGCGCCACAACATGATGAAACAGGTCACCCTTTACTGAAAAATACCTAAGACTCCGCCCCTTACAACATAATAAGTGCGGCAGCTCTACCTAAGACACAGAGGCAAACAAACACAGGGAGGCTGCCAAAATGAGAAGACAAAAAAAAAAAAAAACATGGCCTAAATGAAAGAAGAGATCAAAACTCCAGACAAAGAATTAAACAAAATGGAGATAAGCAATCTATCAGGTGCAGAGTTCAAAACACTAGTTATAAGGATGCTCAAGGAAATTAGCAAAGACCTCAACAGCATAAAAAAGATCTAGTCAGGAATGAATGATACAATAATTGAAATAAAGAACAATTTACAGGGAAACAACTGTAGAGTAGATGAAGACAATTCAAATTAATGATTTGGAACATAATGAAGCAAAAAACAACCAATCAGAACAATAAGAAGAAAAGGGAATCCAAAAAAATGAGGTTAGTATGAGCAGCCTCTGGGACAATGTCCAGAGGTCCAACATTCTCATCATAAGGATGTCAGAAGGAAAAGAGAAAGAGTAAAAAATTGGAAATCTATTTGAAAAATTAGTGGAAAAAAACCTTCCCTAATTCGATGAAAGGCATAGACATGCAAGTTCAGGAAGCACAGTGTCCAAACAAGATGGATACAATGAGACCCACTCTAAGACATATTATAATTAAAATGCCAAAGGTTAAAGATAAAGAGAGAATCTTAAAAGCAACAAGAGAAAAGCAGTTAGTTACCAACAGGGGAGTTCCCATAAGACTGTCAGCTGTTTTCTCAAAAGAAACTTTGCAAGCTAGAAGGGATTGGCAAGAAATATTCAAAGTCATGTTAAGCAGGGACCTATAGCCAAAATTGCTCTACCCAGCAAAGCTATCATTTAGAATAAAATAACTACACTAGTTTATAAGTACATGAAAAGCATTTAAAAAAATAATCAACAGCCAGTAGTGTCAAGAGATGTAAACAGTCACTTTACCAAGAAGACTATCAAAAAATGGCCAGTAAACATCTTAGCTAACTAGCAATAGAAGGAATCTTTTGTATTCTGATAAAGAATATTTACTACAAAACTAGAGTATGTGTAACACTTGATGAAATGTTGATAGCTCTCCTTCTGAGATAATAATGAGGAACAGATGATCACTGTCAACTCCTTTTTTCTGAATTATTATTTTTTTAAATTTATTTTTAAAAAAGGTATTGGGGTTCAACATTTTTATTTAACTTTGTTCTGAGAGTCCACATTAGGGCGATAAGGAGAGAAAATTGAACAAATGTCATAAAGAGTGGAAAATAAGAAATAAGACCATCATAATTTTTAGATTACATGATTATATATGTAGAAATCTAGAAGAATTCAGAGATAAATTATTAGAGCGAATAAGTGATTTTGAGAATTTTGATGAATACACGCCACGGTTAGAGAATAAAATTTAAAAGTGTTATATGCAATAGAATAAAAACATCAATCAGGAAAAATATCAATTCTTCCCAAATTTATACATTCAGTGCAATCAGAATCAAAATCCCAGAAGATCAGTATATATGTCTGTGAGTACACATGTTTATAATTTGATAAACTGATTCTTAAATGTACATGGAAAGCAGAGTCAAGAATACTTGAAGAAGAACAAATTGAGAGGGCCTGTGCTACCGGTGTTTACTACATGTAAACGAGAGTAATTGAGACTAATCCACATTTCCTTTATGACTAACGCAGCACTGCGGAACAGTAGGAAAGAGATAGTCTCTTCAACAAGCTGTACTGAGTTAATTGGATATCTTTACATTAAAAAGGAAATTTGAATCCTACACCCACACAAAAATCAATCCCAGATACATCTAAATTTAATTATGAAAGGAAAAACAATTAAGTTAACAAAGAATAATATAAGATAATATTTTCATAATTTTGAGACAGGAAAAGATTTTTTATACAGGATATAAAACCACTAATGTAAAGAAAAAGTCTAACAAATCAAATTACTTTAAAATTAAAATTTTTGTTTTTTAACAAACAGCACTTAGAGAGAGAGGGAGAAGAAAGTTGCTGCCCATAACATGACAATATGCTTTTATAGAGACTGTACAAAGAATTCTTACAAATTCATAAAAAAGAGAGACAATCTAATTTTTTTGAAAAAAGGAGAGGGGGCAAGAATTATAAATAGTCACTTCAGAAGGAAGGATATAAAAAATGGCCAGTAAACACCCGACTTCATTAATAATCAGGAAAATACAAATTACAACCATGATGAGACATCCTCATAGAGCCACCGGACGAGGTAACCTGGAACAGAACAATAGCACCAAGTGTGGGGCAATGGGCACACTCTCACACTTCGGTAGAACCACACTGGAAAACTGCATTATTGATCATAGCCAAAAATACTGATGTTATGACATAGCAAACTACTCTCAACAAGTATTTCTGCACATGCGCAGCAAGAGACTTGTCTAAGACTGTTTACAATAGAATTGTTTCATAATAGCTCCAAATTGTGAAAAGCCCAATGGTACATCAATATTAAAATGAACAAACAAGCTATGGTATAGTCACACAATAGAATACTATACAGCAGTGAAAACCAATCTACAACACAGTACATCACCCAAGCATAATATTAGGAAAAACAAAAACAAAACAAAACAAAAAAACCCCACACACATAGAACAATTTTCTCTGTGACTTCATGTGAAATTCAATAACCAAGCAAGAGATATTTAAGGAGTTAAAAATCAGATGAGTAGTTATTGTAAAGAAGGAAGAGGGAGTGTTCTATTTCTCGATTTAGGTGGTTGTCACTGTGTAGTAATTCATTGTGCTGAAGGCTTATGATTTGTGTATTTTTCTCTGAATGTGTTATAGTTCACTTTTTAAAAATGTAAGAAATTTTCAATTTTCCAGGGGAAGAGTTATTTTGAAGGCACCCTGAAAACTGTCAAAACTTAAGTACCTTCATTCCCCAAACTTTTTATCTCGTACTCTGCCTTGGGGATGAGAGAGAGAGGTGCAAAATTTGAATTCTTGCCACCATCTGTAGTTTGTAGATTTTATCATTCAGGATTTTTTTCTTTCAGATAATTCTTTGCTTATTTTTTTCTAATCATACACTGTAAATTAGAGACAAACCAAAAGCTCATTTTCTCTATTTACATATATATCTTCCTTGCCAATCATTTCTCAACCACCTAACTGTGATAGAACTCATTGAAATAATATCTCACTTACAATAAATATGTATTTATCTTTAAAAAGAACCAGACAAGCTTTCTCCTTCCCTGAAAACTGATATGATTTGTTTCCTTGTGAAGTTAGAAAACATACTTGCTCTGCTACAGAGCCAATTCTATAATAAAAAAAGCAGAATACATTGTTCAGCCAAACTTTCAGAAGGCATTTTCCCTACCAAGGCATATAGGTAGGGAATCTTAAGCTATTTTCTTGATCATCTTAATCCAGAGGGATCAGCGGGTGAGTTCCATGGTGTATGTGTGTGTGTGGTGGGAGGGGGGGGGGAGCACGCATTTAGGTCTTTGTTTGGAAACTCAAGTCAGAAGCTTGCAAGAAGATGATGCCTGAGGTCAAGTTTTTCTTTTCATACATGGCTGACTTTGACTTCTCTCCAATGATAATTTTGCCTGTTTCCTTGGAGCTCCTGAATTTTCAAACCAAACTCACGATGATAAGAGAGAGACTATGAAAATATGAGGCCAGATTATGATTTTAGTAAGCATCCCAAATGTATTTTAGGTAGGTGTTAAATGGCCCACCTTTGCATTACAAACTGCTTCAGGAAGGTGGCTCACATCTAGGAAGAGGACTTCAAGAGATTATCTAGCCAGCATCTTTCTGGGTTTTGCTGGGACTGCATGAAACCAGATTTCAAATTGTTTTAACAGTCTCACTGATGAAATTGAATAACTCCCTATATATCAGGGCAGGCAGATTGCCATGATGCCAGGCTGTTGACAGAGATGCTGTTTGCCCTGTAGCCACCCTGCCTGCCCAGTTCTAGCCTGGCTCCTTAAACCACATGCTCCAGCTCTCTGGCTTAGTCTGAGGCTTTCCTCTTCCGGAGCTCCTCCTTATCCAAAGTTTGGTCCAAAGACCACCTGATGTCAGTGGGAACGTGTTGGAAATGCTGAAACTCAGGTCCTGCTGTGCACCTACAGAGGAGAGCTTGCTTCTAAACAGGGTCCCAGGTGGTCTCTACCTGATGAAAATGCAGGAGCACTTCTCTAGATGAAAGGTCCCCAGAATGCAGGCCTAGAAGGACAGATTCAGCAGCCTGGCATCAATCTTCACATTTTTAAAACACCGTTAGTTGCTTTGAAAGATGAAGAGATACAGAATCAGATATTTTGGTAACTTTCAGTCACTCACTGGTTAAATCAAAACATAACTTTTAACCACTCTTTTAGGAATCATAATGAGAACATATTTGAGAAATCAAATCGGGAACTCAAATATATATTTTACACTTAGTTCCATTTTCTGGAATTGCCAAAGGATTACTAGGTGATTCTAGATTTTAAAAATATATATTAGTTCAGGCTCCTCTATGGAGAGTTGGTTGTAAGTTAGCTGGGGAATAAAATTATTTTATATAACTGGTGAAAAGTAAAAGGTTTGCAAGAGAATTTAGACACAATAACAGGTAACACTTATTAGTGGTTATTATTATCGTAACTATAATAATTATAATAATTATAATATTATATACCAGGTATATAGCAGCTCCCCTATGAGTTATTATATTTATCACTGATTTACAGATGGGGAGACTGAGGGTCATAGCGGTTATGTAATTTGCCCACCTATTTTAGAAGCACTAGAGACAGGATTCAAATCCGAAGAATCTGGGTCTACTGTTCACCCTTTTAGAACCACTGTATCATGCTGTCTCTCAACTCTAGGAGTCTAAACGTGATAAGTTTCTATCAAAGGAATCCCAAGAGTTGTGCAATTTTTGATGTCCCTCGAGCAGTCTTCAACCCATGGTGCCCAGCAACCATCCTCCCATCCCCGGTGGTTCAGTTCTGGAAGGCATTTTGTTTGCCTCTCACAGACCTGGCACCAGCAGTGGTGATGCCAATAGCACACCTTCCCACTGACCTTTTCTCCTTTCTTGTCTCCCACTCTCTTCATTGCTTCACTCCTGCTTCCTGGGACCACTTCTCAAATAAACTGTCTGCACTTGAGTCCTGGTCTCAGGTTCTTCTTTGGGGGACTAAGGAGACAACTCAAATACTACATAAATCAGGTAAATGATGAAAACGGTGAAGAGAGCCACTTAGATTTCTACAGACGCACTTGCTCAGTGAACACGCAGAAGTCATTTTGGCTTCTATAAATATGTTCTCCTTCCATTTTTCTAAAAATGCATGGCCATCTTGACCTAGTTTTAACTTTTTCACTTTTGGTAGAAAAAAATATTCCCGTCCATGTTCATTTACAGAAAAACAAGGGTGCAAGGATGATGGAAAACAGCAGAGCTACTCAGCCTTGGTATCCAGGACACATCCATAGGAAGGAGCTTCAGTTCATTGTCCTCATGTGTGAATGTGAGCCCAGCTTTACCAGAACTTTTCATTTTAAAGAAAAGCTAAAAGCTCTGATATTCACCTGTAATTTGTGAATTTTTAAGTGTTGGGAAGTCATTGAAATTATTTAAAAAAAACACTTTGGAGGCAAAAACTAAGGATGCTATGGTAGAGAACAATAATATAATTTCCATTTTATTACAACTTTGACATGCTAATCTTGAATAATCAATTTTCTACTTCTTAATCCCTTCTTTCTGGGATTGTGAAATACTGTTAACTCACTCTTTCTTTTTTAAAATAAAAGAGGAAATGCTTTATACTTAAGCATAATAACATTCCATTTCTTCAAGTCGTTTTGTATATTCAGACATGTTAATAATCCAGGTAGGCCTCAGGTTCCCCTTGGTCAGAGTTAAGGTGTCTGGCTCTACTTGTAGAAGCATTTAGTGCGTGAAGACTCCAGAAGAATACAGGCAGGTCAACTGTGGGCTTGACCAGTGAACATTCCCCGTGAGTCAACAGCATCTTGCTCTGATACCATTTTCCTGAAGGCAGGACATTTCACACAGTCTCCCGCTGCTCCATGGAATCTGGGACACCAACTTTCTTGAAGGAATGCCTTGTTATGTAAGGGAAACCACAGGGCGGCAGAGACAGGAAGCATTCTTCACAGGAGGTTACTTTGGGGACCCAGAGCTGGTCTCTGGAAGGGTCACAAATTGACTTGAGTTCATCTGTGATGCTCTGTCAGGACCAGAGTTTCAGGGACCTTTAGAGACTCCATTATTTCTGTCTTCTTGATGAACTCACCACCACCATGGGGCTGTTATACCTTCACCAGACACTTCCATGGCTCCTTGTTCCTCCCAGCCCACCAGTCCTCTTCCAATTTCTTCTCAGTCAATGACATCCTTCTCCACCCATTCTATCAATAAGCCCCAAACCTAGAAGCCACCCAATGTCACTCGCTATGGCTCTTATAGCCAACTCTCCTTAATTCCTAAGCATTTGACTCCCACCTAACTCTTGAATCTCTCTCTGTCATGCTTACTGCCATCACCATATGCAGGTGACCATTGTCTTTTCAAAAGGTTTTCCATACCCACACTGGCCCAGGCCATGTTGCTATAACAATATGCTATAGACTGTGTGGCTTAAACAACAGACATTTATTCCTCACAGTTCTGGAGGCTGGGAAACCAAGAACCAAGGTGCCTTCTTGCTGTGTCCTCACATTGTTGAAAAAGCTCTGGTCTTTCTTCTTCTGCTTATAAGGACACTAATCTTATCACGGGGGCTCCACCCTCATGACCTCATTGAAACCTAATTACGTCTCAAAGGCCCCATCTCCTAATGCTTTTACATTGGGAGTTAAAACTTCATCAGATAAATCTGGGGGTGACACACCCGTTCAGTCTATAACAGTGATCTTTAACAATAAAAATCTGATTAAAGCTCCCACTTTCTACCTTATGACGCTATGCGATCCATGGCCAGGACCATCTCCAACCTTGATACCCTCTTCCTGTCTGGTATTGTGTTCTAAACTCACTTACTTCTCTCCGTTTTCATAAGTTTCATATGCTCTATCACTGCTGGGCTTGCCTTATGTTTACATTGCTGTTTCTCCTCCCTGTGCTGAATAAACTCCTGCTGATCTTTCACAGGTCAACTCAAATGTGTCTTCCATAGGGAAGCTTTTCCACCCCTACACCATGCCTGGTCCCCCAATAACAATAACAATAACAATAACAATAACAACAACAATGTCGTTATTGATGATGATAATAGCATTAATCATGACTAAAATTGATTGAGCACCAGCCAGGGCCTGGCTCTCTTCCAAGCACTTAATATTTAATCTCCACAACAGCACTTGGAGATCTATTCTTGTGTTCTGATTTTATAGATGAGGATATCAGGCAACGGATAAGGAGGTTAAGTAAGTTGGCCAAGTAACCACAGCGATTTTGCTTACACATTGTTGCACCATAAGATTTTCTTTATCGTGCACATTAGGATTTATAATTACATATTTATTTCTGCAAACTTAAAAAAAAATTATGTCTGTCTTCTCTATATACCTTAAGGTCTGGGAAGGCAGAGATTTCTAACATGTGTGTTTGCTCACCACTGAATTGCAAATATCTAACACCCTGCCTGGCATAGATCACATACTCAATAATAAAGTGCTTTTGGAAATTTTTTTTACTCAAATGACTATGCAAAACATTTGCAACATGAAGGAATTTCTCATAAAAAAGAACAGAAAAAGTAGTACGGAGGTCTATAGAGTACTGCAAAGTGTCTCTGAAGAACTATGTTTTCCTTCATGTTATTACATTGAAGAACTTGAAGGGTTATTCAGGATGAGGAGCAAGGGCAGAGAGCAGCAATGAGTTACTATTTCCTAGAAGCCAGATGACTTTACTACTAGCCTTAGTGAGAACATCCTGGAAATAAATCCCAATTTGGCTTGGTTTGAGTCATGTGCCCACCCTGAACCAATCACTTTGGCTCACAGGATTGCAGTTCTTTGATTAGCTAAGCCTGGTTGTGCCCACCCTTATGGCCAGGGCAGTGTTTTCTGTCACCAGATTGGAGGTGAGGGACAGCTGAAGCATCAGCTATACCAAAACCAAGCATTTCCACATAGTCTCATAGGCAATATTGACCTTTTACTCACAAAGTTGGGCACAAAATATCAGTGGAGAATGCTGTCTAAAGTCACCTTTCTATTCATCATTTTGGTTTCTCATGTAGCTCTGCCTGCTGCAAAATAATACATTATTTGTGTTGGTTTATCTAATAGCCTATTTCTTAGTGTATATTAATAAACTGGCATCCTAGTTTGTACACCAGACCTGTGATCTGTCTTTAAGGACAGATTCTCTTCTCAGGTTCTAACAACTCAGGGTTCTTAGCTTGAAAGCCCTACCTGAATAAATTCATCAAGGTGGTATTACTTTGTGGGGGTCCCTGTCCAGAAGACCAGAGAGCTGTATAGCTCACAGACATCATGACCTCATCTCATTATTTCCATTCAACCTTCAATCTATTGTACTATGAGAAAGTAATTAAATAAGAATTAGAAATGGTCAGGTCTAGATGTTATCCAGAGCTGGTCTCAGAGTCGGGAAAATTCTCCTCTAAGCATTTTCTTTACATTTTTGTCACCTGTCCTTTTGTGTACATAACTCCTCAAGAGGGTTGGGGCCAGGTCTCTCTTATACTACTATATTGCCCTATCCTCAGTGCTGATCCCGGCTGCTGCACAGAGATAGAAGTTCCGTAAATATTTGTTGAACAAATAAATAAATGAATGAATCAATAAATAACTTCTGACCTTTTCCACCCTGCCTTTCCTCTACCCTCCTGTCTACCCAAGCAGTGCTAATTAAAACTTTCCAAATCTCCTAGCCTTTAGATGCACATTTCTTCCACATTTTTTTTTGTGACGGGTCTCACTGAGGATGGTGTCTGGGAAAGAACATCAGTCCAGTTCTTCCTGGTGTGCTGCTGGGCCTTGTATTACAGCAGTGATTGCAGTGATCACGATTGATTATTTCCCGGTCTTCACAGAACGCTTTTGTTCCTTCCAAATGGTTGAATTACCTGGCTTCTCTGAAGATGTCTTTGTTGTCAGGCTTTCCTTTTGGAAGTAAGGAGTTCACTAAAATTGAATGAAGAGAACATAGCTTCCTGCTGCTAAACTGCCAGCTGTGGCAAAAACAGTGGTGAAGGTAAACAAAAGCTTTCAAGAGAGCATGTTCTCACCGATTGAACTGACCAAGTCCAGACACCTTGCTGAAGCCTCAAGGGTGTCATCAGGTCACAAATATGAGCTGAAAAACACCACTCAGTTTTAACATTGAAATGTCTTTTACTGGACGGTTTCCCTCATTTGTTATTTTTGTTTTTTTTCCAATCAATTTAAATTTATGCTTTTAATTGTATTGAATCATTGGGGGTGACATTGGTTAATATATAGATTTCAGTTGTACAATTCTGTAATATATAATCTGTATATTGTATTGTGTGTTCCCCACCCAAAGTCAAGTCTCTTTGTGTTACCATCAGTAGTTAGCTAATTATTAATAAGAAAAAAAAAGGAGCAAAGGAAATTAGTCATTGAACTTAATAAACTGGGGAGCATAAACCTGTTTGCTTCATCAGGAAGGTACAGCTTCACACTCCTGGGAAGGATAGCATTGTTCTGTCAAGGGTATTAACATTTCTCTCTTACCCTTCCTGCCCTGGGTTGTTGGGTGCCCAGGGGGCAGTGCTGAACCATAAAGGCCTATCAGTATAATTAGGGGGTTCACCTATCAAAAGCCCATGAAAGCTTCAGAAGTTGATTGGTCTTTTTGAAAAAGCACCTGGTCCATCCGAAATCCAAGCTAATATAATCCAAGGGGAACAAAGCAGCTCTCGTTCTCTCTTTCTCCCCCACCCAGTAACACACTCGTCTATGTATTCACATACTCCCTCACCTGGGAACCTGTGACCATGTGGGTCTAGCAGCTACAGGGGCCTGAGGCAAACTGCGGGGGCTCCAAAAAGCTAAGGTTTAATATGGTCCAGGATCTCTGGACACTGATTCTATTTCTGGTCCTGATTTTCCATGGCAGGCTGGAGGGAGATGGAGTTTTGAAAACCGAAGGGGCAGCTTCTAGTTACACCTGAATAAACCACGCCACCACACAATCACCCATAGTGGGTCCTTGGAATGCTTTCCTCATGATCCCGTGGAAGAACCTCCTTTCTACCAACAGCACTTCCACCGCCATTCATCCCCTCTTTACTCTCTCCTACTTCCCCAGATCTCTTTCCCTCTGGTAATCAGCCTACCATTGTCTGTGTCTATGATTTTTTTTCTTGCTTAATCCCTTTACCCTTTTTACTCAGTCATTGTTGGTTTTTTAAATTCTTGACCCAAAAGGGAAAATATAGCAACAATATTTTTTAAAGAGCCCCCAAATGGTTTTGAGGATGCACTGAATTAACAAAAAAAAAGAAAAAAAAAATTAAATGTCCAGTCAGCTTTCCTTAGTTTTGAACAAAATCAGCAACAAAGCAAAACCTGTTTTCAAGTGTTATTGTTGTCTTCAAAATAAATTCCAAAGCATAGCAGAGGACCAGTAAGGTTCTTCAATGGCTTCACAAACTTTGGTTTGAATTCCATTTTAAATAGTTTCTAAATTCTAAAGATCGCAACTTTTACATAGCTAAATGTAATATATTTTAAATATAAACTTATGAAGGCCATCATTCAGGATTTGCTTGTTCTGATGGTTTTGTATTTTCCTGAATAAGAATAAGTATAATGCCCCTCCTGACCTCTCAGTATTCTGAGTTTTCAAGGCACATAATGAAATGCCCTTTAATATTTACAACTACTTATCTATCTTGAATAAGAATTTCTTTTATAGAATATTGCCAAAGGCAAATATATAAATTAATTGTGAGCTTAAACTACAAGATTTTATGTTTTTGTGTTAAAGAAAAGAAAATTGTATTTTCATTACAAGGTCTTATAAGCAAATGTTATCAACCTGAACCAGTCAAATGAATTTATCCTAAGAAGAAACTTCTTTGTTTTAAATAACTAAGAAGTTTTTAAAAGAGTTCTGTAGCTTAAAGATATTTTGAAGACCACTAGATTATATCATCTCTAAATCTGTAAAGTTCTTAAATTTTGTGATTCTATGGCATGTTTAAAATCATGAAATGAGTTAGTGACTCTACAGTGAGGCTAGTTCATATCAGTGATTATTAGCTACCTTTTAGCCTGAATAGTTTTGGTTTGTGTTTCAGTTATCTGTTGTTTTGCTACTACTTTTTTTGGTAATTCTGCAGGTTGCCTGGATGGTCCCTCTGCTAATCTTCCCTGGGCTCCCTTAGGTAGCTGCTTCCAGCTGGTGGGAGCTCTGAGACCTGGGCCCAGCTGGGCTCCTCTTGCTACGTGATCTTTATCCAGGTGTCTTTAGGGAACAGCAGTCCCAGAGTGGAGTCCAAGAGAACAAGCCGCAACGCACAAGCCTTAATCAACCCTTTGCTTGTGTTGTATTTGATGATGATCCATTCACCAAAGCAAGTCCCATGGCCAAATCCAGAGTCCATATGGAAGGAGATACACAAAGGTATGCACAAGGAGAACTATGATTCCTTGGGTGCTATTGCTATAATAATTTATCAAAGTTTTCAATCAACAGGGTTATAAAAGACTCTTAAAACTTTACACAATTTGGAAACAGAGCTTGTGGACTATAGGAAAAGAAAGAGGTCATTATAATAATGGCCCAAATGAATAACAATACCTTATGTTCACAATCTGCGGTATGACGCTGCCATTCTTCCCACCGAGAAGTAGATACTATTTCTCTGCCTTGAATCTTGGCTGGCCTTGTAACTTGCTTTGCCCAATGAAGTGGCTGACATAGCATTGTGGGAGCTCCAGAATCTAAGCCTTAAAATCCCTTGAAGTTTCTGCCTTTGGTTCCTTGGGACTTAGATGCCTTATGAAAAGAGATAGGCTGATCTACTGAATGGGGAGAGGCCATGTGAAGAGAGAGGTCCCAGCATTCCAGCCATCCCCATCAGGGCTTTGGACATATGGCTGAGGCCATCACAGACACTCACACTCCAGCAGAGCCAGCAGATGAATACAACCATAAGAAGACACCCAAAGAAGACTACCCAGCCATCTCAGAGATTTGTGATTTTGATGCTGGATGATGGTTTGTCACACAGTGATAAATAACTGATGCAGAGCATAAATATTAACACTTAATTAGTCCTCATACTAACTCTCACAATTTTATTATTAAATTTTGTTATCAATTTTATTTTTTCACAAAGAAAGTAACTGAGATCTAGAAAGGTCGAATTTCTTGTTGAAGGTCAAACAGCTAAATAATTGAGAGGCATAGTTCTGCTGATATGGAAACTCACCATCTTTCTGTTACACATTTGATTTAATTTTGAAAGATCAAATTTTACTTTCTTTCCTTTTAGGCAAAGCTAGCCTTAAAGTTGATCCTTGGCATTATGTCTTTTGGCTCAATGCTTTTGTTTTCCTTGAAATATTTTAGTGTGAGGAAGTCCAAATTTCTTGAAAAATGCCACAGCCTTCATAAATGAAATGGCAAAGTTGAATTCAGCCCAGAGAAATAAAGATCAGTTAGTATGGTGGGGTAGGTTGGTTCTCCAAAAAAAAAAAAAAAAAAAAAAAAAAAAGAAGTTATGAAAGGTTTGCTTAAAAATAAACTAGCTAAACTAGCAAAAAAGTTTCAGTTAACCAGTATATTCTGCCCTAAGTTACTTCTGTCTTACTTCTCTTCTGTGTTTTGACTTTTATGGAATGCCTGTATATCTCTATAAGTTATCTTTTTGAGGTTTGAGGGTTTATTTGGAACAGAGATATGTCATAAGAGTAGGCAAAGTCCATGGCAGAAATGCAAATATTTCTATTTGTAAAATGTTAATTTCTTTCTAATAATTCAGCTGTTCCAGCAATGCAAATAGTATTTTGGAGTCTCTGAATAATGTGTAAGTTATAAATAAGGATAAAGATATCCTAGGAACAGGGCCATTGTGAGATTGGTGTCATCTCTCTTTCCCTGTCCGATTTCTTTCATTTAGCACAATACCGCCTAGGTCCATCCATGTTGTTGCAAATTGTAAGAATTCATTCATTTTTCTGTCTGAGTGATGTTCCATTGCATAACTGTACCACATCTCCTTTATCCAATTGTCTATTGATGGACACTTAGGTTATTTCCATATCTTGGCTGTTGTAAGTAATGCTATAATGAACATAGGGGCATATATATCTTTTTAAATTAGTGTTTTGATTCCAATTCTGTCATTAACTGCTTTGTGATCACTTCACACACTTGGAACTTTCATCTGTAAAATGAAAAGATTGGTCTAATAGTTTTTAAAGCTCTAGCTAGCTTTTGAAAAAGCTTATCATGTTTACTTTATGAGACAAATTTTCAAAAGAAATCTCAAAAAACTTATAATAAAAACAAAATATTTTTTTGCCTATATTGTATGTGGAACAATTGAGGGGGCCACGGAAATTCTCAACATATTTGGGCTGAAAAACTCTTAAGAAATTTTTCTGTGCTGCTCCACCTCCACATAGGATTTTGCCCTCTTTTAAAAAAATTAATTTATTTTATTAATAAGTAGTATGTTTTACTTTAGTAAAGTTAGAAGGGTCAGATCATTTGAGAGAGTCAGCTGCAAGCCTGGCACCCAGAAATAACCACTGTTAATAGTAGAGTATATTATCCTTACGCACATTTACAAAAATCTTATCAGAGCATTTGTAATGCTCTGAATCTACGTGCTGTTATTAAATAATGCATCCTAAACATTTTCACCCAGTGAATATGTATCTTCATAGTAGTTTTCAGTGGAACACGTGGTCCATGTTATTAGTTGCTTTTAAATTAATATTTAAATTGCTTTCCACTTTTCACTATTTCCATTTTTTATTGTTATAAATTACACTATGATAAACAACTTATATATACATCTTTGTGCATTTATCTGGTTAATTCCATACGATATATTCCAAAATGTATAGTTTCTAACTTAAATTTAAAAACATGCATTTTTGGATTTGTATGTCCATATTGCCCATCATGAAGGTGATATCAGTTCACACACACTTTCTTCAGTGACGATCCTTAACATTCTTTTAAGTCTTTTCTGGTAGAATAAGTAATGGTGTCTCACTGTTCTTTTAATATGTGCTATTTACTCAGAGTATCAATGATGTAGGATATGTTTTCATATATTTGTGGGTTGCTTGTATTTCTTTTCTTGTGATTCCCCATTTAATTACTTCACCATTCTAGGGGAGAATTCAGGCTACTTTTGCCTATGTGGTTCAATCTGAAGTTTCCCCCCAATACTTCATCTTTTAAATCTAAGTCTTTGTTTAAATCTAATTCTTCTTGCCCAATCCTTAGAAAAAGACTAGTAACCTAATGTTCACCAAAACAAATTCTTTCATATGTTGCTGACTTATCCAGCCTATTTTAAATCTCCTCCTTCAGTTGTTAGTAAAATGCAAAGCAGCAGCATTTTTCAAAACGACAGAGAAGAATAACCATGTTTTGAAGTTTGGGATGGAACAAGAGCTATAGCAAAAGAGAGGAAAGACCCTTGGTCAAGGAAATTGAGGGGCAATGGAATTAAAGCCTTTCTTTACACTAGTATTTTTCAGAGTTTTTACTATATAAAAAATGTTTACCAGAGAGACTCTTCAAGAAGCAGAAAATAGTATGCAAAGGTTTCCAAACTAATTGTTGTCACAGGTTCATTCATTCACCTCTTTGCACCTGTGCTCTGTACAGGTGAATAGTGGCAAAGAGTTAGGCTGGATGCATGCAAATCTCCTATGCATTTAAAAAAACCAGCTAGCTCCAAATGCATGCCTCACTAATGACGTGTCAGAAATATCATTGCTCTCCGGGAAATATGAAATGGTGATGATAATCATCATTAAAAATATACCTCTGCAAGATTTATGTTTGCTGAGTAAAACGAGCTACCCTTGAGATGTTCACTTTCTTGCTACACCAGAAGGTCTAGAAACTGACACACCAAGCTGAAAGGTCGGAGCATCTTCTGCACCTCAGTAGCCTTATCTGTACAATAAGGAAAGTTATGGGTAAGTGAAATGTTTTGTCCTGGGTCACTAAGGAACTCTGGGAGAAATCTTAAATCTAAACGCTTCAGGCTCTGCCTTACAGCCATTACTCGTGGCTGCTTTGGTCCAGAACTCTAACACCCAGCCTGCCTGTGAGGGGTATCTTTTCTGAGCACACCCTGGGACAAAATGTGTGGTTCCTCAGCATTGACACACTTAGGAGGTGTGTTCTTATCAGGTTACAGGGCTTGTTACCAGAGTTATTTGTTGTATTTTCAAGTTCACTCTTCACAGAGATGACAAAGCTGATTATGTCTCCTAATGCCCAGAAGAATAATTATGGCTGCCAGACTCTGATTTCTGTTTACACCATGAAGCACATGCCTAATGAGAAATGTGAATTTTGCAGCTTCCCTACTTTTGCAAAGTACAGTTTTGGTGAAAAGATATTTCATGGTCCAAAACCTCATTTACTCCTGACTAGCTTTAAACTTAATTAGCTCCTTCTAGACTGATGTCTGCTGTGTTAGGGGAGGAGAGCTTCTCTTGCAGAACTTTCCCATTCAGATGAAATATGAGATGAGCATCAGCTGTGAAAAAGAGAACACAAAGATGAAATTTCTTGTCTGGAAGCAGAAGTTCTCGCAACATGTGAGTCAGGCGGCAGCACTCTGTATTTCATCACAAAGAACAAGAGTGAAGACTACGATCAGCACCTGGGACTTGCAGAAAACCTTCCTGGTGAAGAGGAAGGTGATAGGCCGAGGAGGCCCCTATTGCTATGGGAATTTCAGAGGTTTCCTTGGAGTTGCTTCTCACTGATAAGCTACTTCATGTTTCTCAAGTTCCCGGAGGGAGGAAAACGTCCAAGGGTGTAGTCAACAAAATTAACGATCTGACAAAAGCCCACGAGGTGATGTCTGCAGCTCAACCTCCTGCCTCCTTGGCCAGCGCCCTAACCCACCCCTTCCTTCTCACTTTTATCCCTTGCCTCTACCCTCTAAGGATTTTCTTGGGTCAGTTTGTTCTCCTTAATATTCTGTGAACATTACTTGTTCTTTCCTGCCTATTCCCTTTTCCCACTGTTCCTCCTGTCTGGAGTCTAATCGATGATTTCTCTTTGAAGGAGCCCATATAGTTTGTGCTGTGCAACACATTTTGGGAACTAGTACTTTTTCCAGGTGATGGGCATACCCATGTTAGAATAAAGCAGGATTCTCCCTGCAAGTATTCACACTCCAGTTAAGTCCAAAATCCTTGTGTTCACTTCTTCCCCTTGTCATCTTTTTGCTTGCTAAGTTTCCATACCGCTTCTTCCCTAAACATTGCATTTTTTTTTTGGCAACTAATTGTTATTGTATTAATAGAGTTTCCCAAACTCTTTTGGTTGGCTCCTTCATGAAGTTCAACAAGTATATTCCTTAATGTACAAATATTTACTTAATATTTTTCTATAGATTTAATTCTTTTGATTAATCAAATTTAAAACAAAACATTTTATTACTATTTCAAATAGCAACCCAGCATTACTTGCCTGAAATACACAACTATGAGGGGTATACTAAAACAAAAACATTATCATTAAATTCAAGAGAGAAGCAAAAGGATGTTTATAGCAGCCTGTTCTTAAAGCAAAAACTGGAAACAAGCTAAATGTCCATAATAGTATAAGAAATAAATTATGGTGCATTCACACAACAAAAAAGAACAACCTATTATAACATTCACTAGATGACTTCCACAGACATAATGATGAATGAAAGAAGCTAGAGGATGTTCTAAATGCTTCCATCTCTATGACAATCAGGAATAGGTGGTAAGGGTCCCAGCTTGCCTTGTCATTGGACAATAAAAAGAGCAGAACAGCAAAACTTCAGAGATTCTTACATCATATGCACTACTTGAATGCAAGGGCTGTAAAGCAGGACTCCCACCTGCTTTGGTCAGTGCTGCACCCCAGTGAATGGCATCCTGGAGTGGTACCCTGCACATGACTCAATGCAGCAAACATTTAAATAAATGAATGGATCCTCATGTTTTGATGTATTTCAGCTAGGAAAGGATGATGATTCCTTATTTTACATTTACTGAGGCCTGAACTAAAGGGTCGTCAAGCCAAGTCCTTTGGTTTTCTGGGTGCCTGCGGCTCTCTGCAGCCCTTTGACTTGCTCGTCATTAGATTTGTCATCTTGAAACTCCTTTCCCTCAGTAGCCACTTGGGGCAGATGACTTGTTGGATTTGCTTGTTGGATCACCAGCAATTTCTTCATCTTGAATATACAAAGCTCTTATATTGGGATATGTCCAAGTTTTGCTGAAATTCTAGCCTTTTGCAAATGAGTGTTCTGAGAAAAAGCCATCCCTGGAGAGAAAGATGCATCTCCAGGTTGGAAGACATATGATATTCTTTTGGCTTTGCTGGCTTTATGCTTTATAGAAAGATAAACCCATAATATGCATATATAAGCTTTGTAGTGTATTTTTTTTTTAATTTTCTAGCATAAGAAGCTCAAGGCAAGTAGACACATATCAAAATCAAAATGATTAATTAAAAAAATCCTACTTTGATTAAGGTTATTATATGGAAATGATGGCAACTATTCAACTACTCACTCTGAACAGTAGTAACATGAATCACATGTTACTTCTTATTAGGAAATAATAGCATAATTGCAAAAAGTGATGTTAAATTCCCTTGACTATGAAGATAATTGCCAAAGTAACGGAAAAAGAAAATTTAAATTAGTTATGAGTGTCTCCTGTTCCCAAACCTTCTAGAAGCTCCTCTGTGGACACTAGGTTAAAAATGAAGCCTGAGCTTGTGTCTTGGCATGAAGGGGACAGGTTCTCAGTAGGGGTCTCAGACTCTAAGAGGGTAAGAAAACTGTCCTACCAATCCATCCAAGAATAGTAGGGTTTTTGGAAGTTGGAATGCAACATTGAAGAAAGGGAGCCACAGATTGAGAAATAGCTGATTTTACTGCCAGTTTTAAAGATTTCTAAATAATGTCAGTTAAGTCTGTGCCCTCTTTTTTTTCTTTCCTTCCTTACCTCTTCTCTATATCCCATGGGATCTGAAAAGAATGTTTAGATATTTCACATCATGTCAATAAAATGTACCAGAAAGCCACATTTACCTACATACCAATGAGAGGTGGAGCGCATAGTGAATATGTCCAACTGATGTACTATATTAAAGTCAGAAATTTTTCTGATGTCATAACGTGTAGAGAAAGACTGGAAATAGTCATCCTTCCAACTATGTGGTCTAGAAGACATTGACATTTCACAGCTTTAACAAGAAAACATAGATGGATTAAAAAAGAAATGTCATTAAAAATATTATATGTAAGATGGCAGTGTAGGCAGACATGGTGTGCCTCTTTGCACAACCACATAAAAACAATAAATAAAAAATAGAACAACCATCACTGAGAACCATCAGAAATTGAGTTGAATGGAAGTCTGACAACTATAGAATTAAAGAAATCACATCCATCCAGACAGGTAGGAGGGGCCCAGACACCTACTGAATCTGTCCCTCACCCACGTGTGGTGGATAAAAATTCAGGAGGGATATCTCTGGAGCAAGGAGTCCTAGGCCCCCCAGCCCAGGGTTCCAGTGCCAAGAAGACAAGTCCCCACACTTCTGGCTGCAAAAACCAGCGGAGATTGAGTCAGTGGCAGAAACCTCTGGAGCCCCGAGCAGTTCCTCTTAAGGAACCCACACATGAACTCACCTACTCAGACTCACTCCCTCTGAGCTCCAGCACTAGGGGAGCAGCTTGAAAGTCACCAGTAGCATAAATGGAGGAACTGAAGTGTCTGGCATCAAGGTGAGCAGAGGCCACTGTCCCTTTTCTAACAACCTCCTCCGCCCCATCGCTGACGGAGCCCTCAAGACAGTGTTATATCTGAGACTCTATCAACCTGCCTATTTGACCCACTATGGAGATCCCCTGAGACTCTGCTCCACGCAACTTATGGGCCCACCCAAGCTGCTTTTTCATATGAATGGCTGGTCTTGCTCATGCTTCACAACTTCCTAACTCCTCTCAAATAAGCAACAGCTGACCTCAGTGAGCCCTAGGACTGGCACTAGCAGTAGGCAGCTTAGGTTCACATCCTGGCTTTGCCTGGGAATCTTCAAGCCCAGCACAAGTAACAGCAATCTCAGGTTGCTTTATTGCTCAGGCAGGGTGCCCCAGGAAAAACCCAGGTGGGGGCTGACTTTGGCCTGCACCACCTGGGAAACCCCAGGACCAGCTCACCTAGTGGACAGCTGCAGACCACATTGGAGCACCACCATTCTGCCCCTACACAGCTGATCCTCCATGAAAGGTAGAGGTTTGTGGTCAGCGGTCACAGCCAGTGCTTGCAGCAGACTGGCCTTGGTAAATCCCTCCCATTGACCTGCCAACAGCAAGCAAGACTCAACTACAAGAGGAGGTTGTACTCAGCCTGCACAAAGGGTGCACCTCAAGTATCCAGCTTGGGTGATAGAAAAGGCTGTGTCATTGGACCCTAAAGGACATCTGTTATATTAGGCTACACTATCAAGACATAGAGTCAAAGTAGCTCTACTTAATACATAAAAACAAACACAATGAGGCCACCAAAATGAGGAGACAAAGAAACATGGCCTAAATGAAAGAAAAAATCAAAACTTCAGAAAAAGAGCTAAATGAAATGGAGATAAGCAATCTATGAGATGCAGAGTTCAAAACACTAGTTATAAGGATGCTCAAAGAACTTAATGAGGACCTCAACAGCGTAAACAATATCCAGTCAGAAACAAAAGATACACTAACTGAATTAAAGAACAATACACAGGGAAACAACAGTAAGGTAGATGAAGTGGAGAATTAAATCAATGATTTGGAACATAAGGAAGCAAAAAACAACCAATCAGAACAATAAGAAGAAAAGGGAATCCAAAAGAATGAGATTAGTATAAACAATTTCTGGAACAACTTCCAGAGGTCCAACATTCTCTTCATAGAGTTGCCAGAAGGAGAAGAGAAAGAGCAAGAAATTGGAAACCTATTTGAAAAAATAGTGAAAGAAAACTCCCCTAATTTGGTGAAGGGTATAGACATGCAAGTCCAGGAAGCACAGAGATTCCAAAACAAGATAGATACAAAGAGGACCTCTCCAAGACACATCATAATTAAAATGCCAAAGGTTAAAGATAAAGAGAGAATATTAAAAGCAGCAAGAGAATAACAGTTAGTTACCTACAGGAGAGTTCCCATAAGACTGTCAGCTGCTTTCTCAAAAGAAACTTTCAAGCTAGAAGGGATTGATAAGAAATATTCAGTCATGTTAAGCAGGGACCGATAGTCAAGATTGCTCTATGTCTCAAAGCTATCGTTTAGAACTGAAGGGCAGATAAAGAGCTTCCCGAACAAGAAAAAATTAAAGGAGTTCATCATCATCTAAACATTGTTATATCAAATGTTAAAGGAACTTATTTAAGAAAAAGAAGATGCTTGAAACTATGAACAATAAAATGGCAATAAATACATAACTATCAACAACTGAATCTAAAAAACAAACTAAGCAAACAAGAACAGAGACAGAATCATGCGTACAGGGAACATTTTGATGGTTGCCAGATGGGAGGGGATATGGGGAATGGGTCAAGAAGTGAAGGGATTAAGAAGTACAAATAGGTAGTTACAGAATAGCCATGAGGATGTAAAGTACAGTGCAGGAAATGGAGTAGCCAAAGAACTCATACTTATGACTCAAGGGCATAACCATGGTAGGGGGGATTGCCTGAGGGAGTGGATGGTGTTGTTGGTGGGGGCCAAAGGGAGAAACGTCAGGACAACTCTAATAGCATAATCAAAACATATAATTAAAATATTATATGTGTGTGACTTCAAAGATAAGCGTAGTGCAGATCTCCCTTCTAGATAATGGTATAGAAGAAAGAACCTTTCAGAATATCTTTATTTCTTCAACATTTTACACCCAAGAATCAGAGAGAATATATTGCTAAATTCAGGTCTTTCGATTTTCAAAGTGATGTCCTTTTCAGTCTGGAACAGATTCTGTATGAAAAGGGTCTCTTCTGCTGGTTGCAGATTGTGTGCTTTTAAAAAGCATGCATGCATACAGGATGGTGCGGTATAGCTCACTGAACTCTTACCAGATCCGTTGGAGGCAGGAAGGTGATCTGATAGAAGTACCACAAGGAAGCACAGTGGGGAAGTGTGGAGAGCTTCTGAGTCAGGGTGGGCATGGATACTCTGGGCTCCAGAGAAAAGAATGAGGCACCCCAATGGGGAGAGAGGTAATGGAAGGGGAGACGGAAGAAAGCTGACAGCCACTATTTTGCCCAATCAGTCCTGTTCACACCTCTTTGTACATAGTATATACACGTAATCAAATATGACAAACATTACCATTCTATCATTGTCCTTCCATACTTGCAAATTGTAACCTTGGAAGTGACGTATTTAAGGCTTGCAGATTTTAAGATCTTCCTCCAACAAAATCCCATGCTGGTATGGCTGAGCCTGGCCCTAGAAAGCTGCATGCCTCTCTGACTGAGTTACTTGTCCATCTGCAAGAAAACCTCAGAGCGCCTGTTAACGACAACTTGTTCCAAATGCCTGCAGTGTGGTAATTCTTTTTATCTAAGCTTCATTTCAGCTTTACAGGCATACTAACCATTCTCAAAAATATGCAATAAAACCCTAGTTGAAGTTAGAAAATGAGAAACAGAATTCCCATTAAGTTTTCAGTAGCCTTAGAGCACAGAATTTGATTTCTCAGCCCAGGGGCTAATTCTCAGAAATGTTAGATGTAACATTTTCATTCCAATTTTAAAGACAAAGAAAATACCCAAGTGATCAGCAGGTGAACACTGGGACAGTGGTTGTCAAAGGGAGAAGGGTGGCAATTTTGTTTCTGGAAGACATTTAGCAATTACGAAAACACATTTGATTGTCGCAATTTTGGGGTGAGGGCTACTGGTATCTTGTGGGTAGAGGCCAGGGATGCTTCTAAAAATCCTGCAATATCAACACAGCCCCCCCAACAACAAATAATTATCTGGCCCGAAAGGTCTTTATTGCCAAGCATGAGAAATCTTGCAGTCACAGCCTTTATTTGACGAGGGTTTCTCTGATTTTGGAGCTTAGTCTTCCCACTATAGTGTGGCAACAAGATGGTTTCTCCCAGTAAATCTTCTATTTCCAAGGGGAAAATGAAAAAGGTAAGAGCAGAACTTAATATGCTCCAGGAAAAGAAAAAGAGAGCAAAAAATAATTATCAACCATTTTCTTTGCTAGGCACTGTTCTAAGCACTTTACATGATTTAATCTATTTAATTTTAAGCCCAATCTTAAGAGGTGTTTTTCCACACTTCATATAAGAGGAATATAAAGGCACAATAAAGTTGTTGAGGCCTTGGCTCTAGTATGCATCCAGGGCTTAGACTCAACCAGATGTGTTGATCCACAGAAGGAAGCAGGAAGGCGACAAAGCCTCTGGGAACACGTTATGTCCACATTCGGGTGCAGGAAGCAGAACTAACCACACCAAGAGAGATTTCTCATGGGCACAATCTTGCTCCTTAGCCCAAGGGTGTTGCCTATTACAATCTTAGTATCTGGGTTGCTAGGAATTTTGAAATGTGTGTCACTCAGCATTACTACAGCATTTCATTGAACCTAAGACATCATTGGTTGTAGGATGCACTATCTCTTTTATGGACCAATGAGAAAGGAAAAGGCCTTATTTTTGTAAGACACCATCAGTTCTAAGGGAGATATTTATATGAAAGATACAAATGCTTTTTTAAAATTTGCATCTAACTTTCCAGTGCAATATAGTACATGTCAACTCCACATGACACTAGGCTATGTATAGAATACAGTAGAGCAGAATTCTCCTGTCTTCAGGGAATTCAACAAAAGCCTGTTTAAATTATTAAATGCTCAGATCTCATTCCTCAATAAAAGTACAGGTCTAATGAGTAATGTAGAGAGTCAAGAATAGTTTTAGGTTTTGTTAACTCAGTACGATATGTGTGCTGTAGACTATGGGAAGGGGAAGTCCTTTTCTGGTAAAAGAAGCTATGTAATTTGGGTTAAAAATGTATGATATATCAAATTACAGTGCTTATAATCATGTAAATGACATGAGAGCAGTTGGCTTTGTTTTTTCTTCACTACCAAGTTCAAGACCAGTGCCTGGCACAGAGCAGGTTCTCAAAAATGTTAGTTGAATGAATGGAAGAATGATGGTTATAGAATTTTCTCCTTTTTCTTCATTTTGGTGATTTCTTTTTTCATGTAAGAATACTTCAAACTTTTTATGCTTATTTTCATTTCCTGTGCTTACAAAGGAACACCATATTGGGTTTAATTCAGGAACTAAAGGTCCATGGAAAAAGATACTAAATAGAAAGCTGGAAGGAATCTGGACATTTTAAAGTGAGTGTTTGGCCTTCCATTAATCTTCCAGACAAGGGTCAGGCTCAGGACTTGGAAGTGAAAGAGCCTGTGCACCAGGTGACAGCATGTTATGGTAGAGCTTTGTTTATCAGGGACAGACATCATCATCTTATTTCTTGCATTGCCCAATGCTCTGGTTGGAAATTTAAACAAAATTCTGGTTGTTAAAAGTGACCCAATTCTCTGAAATAAAGATTTCCTAAAAGGTATTGTATTTCTTGGCTTTGTAATTCTACTTCTTAAGAAATTTTCTTGAAAAAATGATCATGTATTCAGTAGATGTCTATACATAAGAGAGAAAAGTTACCAGGTTAGATCCCTGGGGAGAGGTTTTATATTTTAAAGTCAGCTAGTGCTATGGACTGCATGTCTCCTCTGTCCCTCCAGAATTCATATGTTGAAATGTGCTCCCCAATGTAATGGTATTTGGAAGTGCTACTCTTGGAATGTGTTTAGGTTATGAGAGCAAAGCCATAATGAATGGGATTGGGGCCTGAGTAAGAGACCGCGTGAAGATGTGCAGATGCAGGGAGAACTAGGAAGAAGGCTCTCACCAGGTACCAGACCTGTCAGCACCTTGATCGTGGACTTCCCAGGACTCCAGAACTGTGAGAGATTGATATCTATCATGCCAGTCACCAAGTCTATGATCCTTTCATTTAGCAGTCTAAACTAAGGCAGTTGGCCAATTTTAGTGTTGACAGTAATGATCCAGTAGAGAGGCCACCACTGATGATATGAGAGAGAGAAACAGTAATTGTGGGAGTCTTTGAAAATGTGGAGCAAGATGGGACCCGTGGTGTTTGTTACTGGAGGTGTGGCCCAGTGTTGAGACCAGTGACATCTGTCCAATGTAGCAGGAAAAAAAAAAATCATAAGATGTGAGATGAGGAATTTGGCTGATGAAAGCACTACCTTTTTCTTTAAATTAGTAAAATGAGTCAAGGAAACTGACAGCTTGTTTCCCTTAAGGGGCAAGAGAAAAATAGAGTTAATCTGAAATAGTTGCCTTTCAAAACTAAGCGAGGAAGCGCTGATTGTGCTGAAAAATTCACCAGACCTGGGAACATCGAACTAGTCCTAATTTTAAACTCTGATTTGTAGAGCACTTTTCAAAATTAAAAAAAAGAAATCTTTATTTTTCTCCCGTTCAAAGGATTGCTAAAGATTTCTTTTACTGAAACATGTAGTTTAATCTTTGTAACATTATTTTCCAAAAGCATTCTGAAAACCTTTTTTCCCCATAGATGGAAAGTGTTATGAAACCTTATTTATCTTGAAAAAGTCTCCTTTCACGATAATACAGAACAGGGAGAGAGAAAAAAAACACTCCCTCAAAAACCACACCAATGTTCCCTCAAGAAAAATGATCTGCTTGTTTAAAGTTTTAGCAGCATCAATCAAATACGATTTTTAAAAATGTAGCTAGGTCAAGCTTAACATGCTTTAAACTGTATTCTAGGAAAAGATAAAATCGAGTTTCTGTATGTATTTTAACAACAACACGCAATTTTATTTTTTAAAAATTCTGCATCAGACGAGCTATACATTGCTGTAAGCAATACAAAAAGGATAAAATATAGTGTTTTCATAAATTTAACTTAATCTGGTCAGTTGCAGCTGTGTAGTCTTCGAACAGTCAAACAGGGTACAAAACAGGTACGCCAACTGTGAATGTCAACATCGCACATTTTTTTTTTCAACGTTGGCTAATATTATACCGCACTATCCTGGACAGAGGTTGGTCATCCCTGGCTTTGCCCTTTCTGAATCACCAAGAACCTCTGAGGTCACTGTCAGGAGGGAGCCTAGGCTTCCTTCTCCTCGCCAGACTTGGTGCCTTGATTTTCACCAGCCACAGTGATGAAATCCATAGGGTCACCGTCCCGACTTCAGCAATTTCTTGCTGGAAGAATACTGACCATAATCTCCACAGAGGTCAACCTAGAACTAAAATGTGAAGCGCTCTCTTGATTTTCAAGTCTGAACAATAATTTTAATCTATTTTTGGGGGTGAACCAGACAGTGGCTAACTTTCAGGCAATGTGAGACAATGATCCAGATAAAGAATTCCAGATACATTGGCTCAGAAGCAAGTTATTTATGTTACATTCTTAATAACCCAGACATTTTTAGGAATGGTCCTTATGGTTTGCGTGTGAGGCATAAATTACCTTTGTGGAAATCGGCTCCGCTGTGTCCCACAGAAGTAATTAATATACGCCCAGAACTAGCACTCACAGTGCTCGTCTCCATCTGCGAGGTCCCATTTTGAAACCTGCAAGCTGTGCTGAACACCAGGGTTATTTTACATTCAGTGTTCTAGCTATTAGTGAGGCAGGGTACATGTTGTTTCAATTGATTTCCTGGTACAGCATGTCATTTTACTCACGAGATGAGAGAAGGTTAACACCAAAACCTGGACTTATCCATGACAATTACAAGGTTCTTTTTCTACCAAGCCAGTGAGTGGAATGCCATTTTCTGAAAAGAAAATGCTTATAAAAATTTGGGTGACTTTCTCTATTTTAGGTAATTAATCTAGTGCTTTTATTGCAGCATTAAGTATTCATTTAAAAACAACAACAAAGAATAATGATAAGTGCCTAGAAAATCCTGCCACAGCCGCCACCCTCCTAATATTACAAAATGATGAAAATTTATGAGACGATTATCTTTTTTTCCCCATTTTTTGTTATTGTTCTATTACAGTTGTTCTCCCATTGCTCTCCCCTGTCCCGCCCACCTCCCTCCTGTCCCACAGTCATTCCCTCCCTGTTGTTCATGTCCGTGGGTCAGTTACATTAGTTCCTTGACTGGACCTTCCCCTTCTTCCCTTCCTTCTCCCCCTCCCACCTCCCCTCTGTTCACTGTCTGTCTGTTCCTCGTTTCCATGCCTCTGGTTCTATTTTGCTCATTTGTTTTGTTCATTAGGCTCCTGTATTAGGTGAGATCATATGGTATTTTTCTTTTGCTGCCTGGTTTATTTCACTAAGCATAATGCTGTCCAGTTCCATCCATGTTCTTGCAAAAGGCAAGAGTTCCTTCTTTCTTTCTGCTGCATAGAGAGAATTCTTGATATAACTATCTTCATCCATTTAAGTTGCTTTAACAGAATACCATAGACTGAGGGGAGGGAGGCTCATAAAAAATCAAAATTTATTTCTCACAGTTCTGGAGGCTGTGAAGTCCAAGATCAAGTTGCCAACAGGGTTGGTTTCTGGTAAGACTTCTCTTCCTGGGTCATAGGTGGCAGTCTTCCCCCTTTGTTCTTATATGGTGGAAGGGGCAGAGGAGCTCTTGGGGCACTTCTGTATAAGGATGCTAATCCCATTCATGAAAGTTCCTTTCAGATGACCTAACCATTTCCCAAAGACCCCACCTCCAAACACCATTGGACATTATGTTTCAACATACACATTTTAGGGAGACGCTTTTAATCTATAGCAATTACAAAAAAAAAAAAAATGAGACAAGCAATTACCAGAGTCTGGGTGAATTACCTATTAACTCCAAGGCCAATGGAATTAGATGGAGAAAATACAGTGACCAGAGACCCAGGAAGCTGCAGAAAGGTATGAAGGTATTCTATTCTTCTGTTCTTGACTCAAAATCACAGTCTTCTAACAACCAGAAACCCAGGTAGCTTTTCCCAGAGACTAAATTTTGTGGGAGGCAGAAGGTGTTTTTTCACAGCCTAGACCTTTGTGTGTGTTCATACTGTGTGTGTGTGTGTGTGTGTGTGTGTGTGTGTGTGTGTTTGCAATTCTCCTTTGGAGCAGGAATGGAAAATAGCACATGATGTCCTGAGATATATTGTTTCTACAGGTGAAGCACCCTCAGTAGGGAGAATATAGGAAGAACCTACAGAATCATAAATGTGGAAAATTGTAATTTTCCTATTATTCACTGTTCAATGAGCTTGAGAATCAAGTAATGTAGGTGGAAGATGACACTCTCAGAGTTGCACAAGACAGGATTGCTAATTAGGTAGCTTAACTAAATCTTTAATGACATTGCTGTGGCATTAGTTCTCTTCTTTGGTTTATTTAGATTCATTGGAAGTAAATCATTTCCACTAGCTTCTTAAATTTGTCACTATATAACTACACATAGTGTTAACACATAATTTCCGAGACCATCTACTATGTTCCCTTCCTGCTTTCCTTCCTCCCTCCCTTCCTTCCTTCCTTCCTTCCTTCCCTCCTTCCTTCCTTTCTTCCTGCCTTCCTTCCTGACTTCTTTCTTTCTTCCTTTTCCCCTTCCTCCCCCACTCTCTCCCTCTCCCAATGCTGGAAAGAGAAAATTCAGACTAGTGGTTCAATAGATAAGATGACCTGCCACATTTATTCTGTGAATATTCACCTCTGCTACACAGTCCAGGGATCTTCCGAGACCAAGTTCTTTAAGTACCATGGTATTAAAATCCCTGGGGCCTCTTCTATTTCTGTCATTAGGTTCTCAGCTGGCCCACAGAGGAAAGAGCCCTGCAATAGCTCTAATGCTTGCACCCTTGGACTCCATCTACTGGTTGGCCCCAGCAGGAGGAATGAAGAGTTGGAGCTAGAATTTGACTAAATAATTGCAGAAAACAGTCAGCTCCTCTTTCCAAAATCTTTTTCTCCAGAGAAATGATTCCTTCAGTGAGAGTATTTATTTTGAGATCATGATGTATGCAGAAAGCTCTATTGGACTGGCATCCTCTTAACTATAATCATTATCTGTATCCACATTTCATTAACATAATGATGACGGATGCTTACAGTGGTACCCTTGAACTGAAGGACTAACAATATTACTAAAAAAGTCAAATTACACTCAGCACAATTTTAGTGTTGCCTGGCTTTATGCTGTTCAGATACTTTGAAATGTAAAGGTTTTCTGGTTATTTCTATGTTAGGTCAAGTGGACTTATTCTAGACTTTACATAATAGAATAGAGTATATTTCAAAAAAATTTCCCCCAAAACATAATACTTTTCCCTTTTATAAAATTTGGCAGGTTAAAATTCAAGCTGATAATAATTGTTTGTTTTGTTTTTTATACAAGTAGGTTTTTCCTCTCTTACTCTATGACTGTCTTTTACTGAAGGCAGAAGCTTTTGTTTTTCCACTCCCTAGATATTGTTAGCAGAAAATTTCTGTCTCTTAAGGGTTGATATTTGAGACTCTCTCTTAATTTTTTTTTTTTTTTTTCTGTAAGAGATAGATGGCAGGAGTTGAAGGGTGAGCAATATGAATCTAGAACATGACTTTGTGGCAATGGAGTATCAGGAAATATATTATGCTATGTAATATGCAATTCTTGGCACAAGAGCATGTACACTGGTCATTTCCCCATGTCCTTTTCCTGACTTAATAGCTTCAAGCAAAGACATATTCTAGTTCCATAAAGTGTTATTCTCAAGTACAGAGGCTTTCAAATGTTGTGTATCTCATTTATTATAAATTTGCTTTGCTTCTATTTTTCAAGTCCTTTCTAAAAAATGTTTTTATTTTGGGAAGTTAGAAAAATGGATTTATGACTTGTGTTTCAGGCTGATAAATACATGTTTTCTATATTTTGGTAATGATTTGTTGTAATAGAGAACCCTTATCCATTGGTGAATCCTAATTTCTTTTTCTTATTCTAGACCTTTCTCTTGAACTGGAAACATAAATTCAACAGCCCATTTGGCTTCTCCACTAAGATATCTAAGAGGTGTCCTAAATGTTGCATTTTCAAGTAGAATCATTTATATCTTACCTGTAGGAGTTTAATGGTGTCTTGTCCCTCCAAAGTTACATCTACCTGGAAACTAAGAAAGTGGCCTCATTTAGAATAAAAGGCTTTGAAAATGTAATGAAGGTAATGACTTTAAAGTAAGATTATCCTGAATTAGGATGGGCCTTAAATGCAAGGACAAGTTCACTTATAAGAAACAAAGGGGAGAGGCCATCTGGAAATGAAAATATGTATTGGGGTTACGCTGCCACCGGTCAACGACGTCAGAGGCCAGCAGAACATGAAGCAAAGAAGGATTCTTCCCTAGAGCCTTTGCGGGGAATGTGGTCCTGCCAACACTGACTTGTGATAATCTGTCATGGTATTCTCAGGAATCGAGTAGACCATCCTTTTCAATACCTGTTATTCCTTAATCTTCCAAATTTAAGTGGATGACTACTCTATTCCCAAAATGTTGACAGCATCCATGACTTTTCTCTTTATCTCACATCTAAATTCCAGGGTATGATCTAATTCTGTTGGGTTTTCCTTTCAACTCTAGCTGAAACCCAACTAGTTCTCACCCCCACCATTACTATAACCCTGTCCCAGGACGCCTTCTTCCTTTGCCCAGATGTCAGCAGTAGCTGCCTGGGGGGTCTTCCTGGGCCACACTTACCCCTCCCTTCCCTAGAGCAGATTCTTCATAACAGCAGCAGGACGATCCTTTTAAAGCAAAGTCAAGCCATTCCTCTGCCCCAAATCCTCTATGTGTTGTACGTTGATCTCACTGAAGGTTCAAAGAACCTACCAATTTCTCTATGATCTGCCACTTCCAAGTGACACTCAGTCCATTTCCCACCATTCTCTTCTCCCCACCTCTTCCCTGACACTCACTCTCTCTCTCGCACACATGCACACGTGCACACACATGAACACATGCACACATGTGCATGCACACACTTTGTTCCAGCTACACTCTGGCTTCTCTGCTTGGTATCTCACTTCTGGGCTTTAGCACCAGGTGTCCCTTCTGCCTGCCATGTTTTGCTTGATTTCCTCATCTTTTAATGTCTCTGCTCAAATGTCACCTGAGGCTTTCTCTGGCTTCCTTATAAAAACAGCCCCTGTCATGCTCTCTCCCCTTCACTCAGCTCAGACTTCTTCAGAGCAGGGATCAGGACCTGGCATGTTACCTGGTGATTTTCCATCCACTGCTGCCCCTGCCCCAGCCTTGAGACTAAGCATCACTAGAACAAGAGCCGTGTTTCATTCCGTCATTAGTTGTTACATCCCCGGTGCCTGGCACGCAGCAAGCCCTCAGCGAGTATTGAATGAAAGGGCAGCTTAAACTGTACTATGAGACTAGCTTGTTGATACTTACTTTTAATACACTACACAAACCAGACATGTTGCCGTATGCTTTTTTCAATAACCTGTGTGGGATTTTATAAATTGCTGAATTTTATTTTAAATGAAATTAAAAAATTGTTCAAATCTAGTGGGTTCTCAGATAAGTATTCGAATCAACGCCCATTACTATAACTAAAAATAATCGGACAACCCCAAAGAAAAGCTAAATAGACCTTTCTGTCTCTCTCAGATCTTTGATTTGTGGGTTGGCCTCACCGCTCTTCTCTTAGGCAGCTTTTTATGTGCTTTTAACATTGCGTTAGTAATTAAGCTGACCCAGTTAAACTGCAGCCAATCTGATCTTGGCTCTAATTTTTTTTTTGCTTCGGTGACATTAAAAACTTTTGTAACATTGAGAGCCAGAGGAGATGTTGGCCCTCCTCTTTTTCCCCATCTCTTTGTTCCTCCCTGCTTGAGGCCTGATAGCTACACCACCCTACAAAAGCTGTCTTTGCCAAGCATACCAGTGACATGTTATTGATGGCTCAACTCAAGACTCCCTGACTTGGCTTCTCACGACGTCTGGCACTTGCAGTTTCTCCTCTTGTTTATTTTATGGCTCCCCCCAACCCCTAGTCAGACAGAGGCTGACCCTCTGTGCCTCTCTCCAGAGCATCTGTTCCTTCTGCTCTCCAAGCAGGGACAGAACATGAAACCCAGTCCTCACCGTTCTCTGCACCTCCTGGGTATTTCTCTCTTTTATGAACAGGCTGATGAGAAGCATCCTTTCTAGATAATGATGAATAAATGCACAATCACAGTGGCACTGGCGGTACCCTGCAGAGACGAAGACCGCGGGGTCTGAATCCTGCCTCTGCTACTTGACCACACCTGGGTCCTTGATCCATTTGCCAAAGCCCTCTGTGTCTTTGGGGCAATAAATTTCACAAGACAAGTGACAATTAACTCTCTTAATGTTTGTAAAATGCATAGAACAGTGACTGACACATAGTAGGTGCTCAGTAAATAATAAGCATGATTATGCACTATTTTATATGAGATGCCATACTGGGTGCTCTGATTACTCACGAATATATTGCACGCCCTTCTTCCAAGAAACCCTATCATAGGGGAAGATGCTATCATGCAAACAAAACATCACCATGTGGTATGTTTATGCTCTGATAAGGTGTGAGCAGATGCTAGGAAGGCCCATGACCAGAGTGTCTTGCTCCATCTTGGGTGATTATGTTAAGAATGAGCTGTACTTAGTAGGTGAAAAGTTAAGAGCATAAGTATTTCAGGCACATGGACTGTATGCATGAAGCTGGAGATGAGAGAGAAGACATATTAGAGGATACCAAAAGTAAGAGAGAAAGAACACGGGAATTAGAGGACATTCCAAATTCCTGCAGATGATAAAAAGTACCAGAGGTGGGAAGATGTGAGAAGACTTATATTCTTTATTAACACAGTTCTTTTCAGTTTTTTACTATCTTATATTCATCTTGCAGTCTGATTCAGTTTCTACGCTTCGTTTTTAGAAATCCTCATGTTTGATCTTCCAGTGTATCTACAAAGCTTTCATGGTTCCTTAAGTCACTGAAAGGAACTTCTAACCTCTCTTGTACTTTTGCCCTGTTTTGTAGGCAACTGACCCTAATTCTCATGTGAATAGATCTAAAGCACTTCATTATTACTCTGGCCCCAGCTCAAAGACGGCTGTGGTTTTGGAAAGGCTTTCATAGACCACAGAATTCTATCATATTTCTGCTTATTTTTGACAGTAGAGATAAGCCTAAATGAAAGGTATTTGGTTCAAACTAATATATCCAAAGGTTGTTCATTTGACCATTTAGTGATAATTATAAAAGAACTGAGCCATCTCTTTCTCTATCTGCATTCATGTAAAATATTTATTTTTATCATACCTTGTTTCTTGTTTCTCTTTCTTTTTTTTTGTTTCTTTTTACTGTGTAAGTACAACATTAACATCCAAATGATTAGTTCAATTTTAGATTTGAATCTTGATTCTTTATAAAGAATTTATATGTAATGATTAGAATTGAACACGATACTGTAAATAATCTTTGCAGTAATTCAATTTGACCCAAATTTTCTAAATAATGTTTTCTTTAGTTGTAGTACAACTTAAATAGATAAACTTGCATTGCATTTCCTAAAGTGCAACAGGTTACGTTTATTTATTTTAGTGGATATGTTAGTTTCTTAAAATATTTTATGTCAAAATATAATATTTTAAATGGTGGGAAGTCTTTAGTGTCCTAATTAATAACAAAAAGAAGATATATTTCACAAATTTATTACCAAATGTCATTTTAAAAAAGCTTTTTCTTCTTCGGTGCATGCTGCCGCCAGAGGGGGGCAGAGTAATGCAGGGAGCATGATAGAAGGCGCTCTTCAGGAGCAATGTGGTGGGAACCCAGTTGAATAGAGTTTCCTGTTTATAACACAAAATGTTTTGTTTTGCTTTAAAATAAGGGCAATCAAATATAATAAAAAATAACTGCAAATTACATCATGAACTTTCTTAAGAAATAGAAGTTTGGGACTTTTGGCCAAGATGGAGGTGTAGACAGACACACTGCGTCTCCCTCCACAGCTAAGAAGGAATACAGCTACCTCAAAACTAGAAACAACCAGAAGTTCCAGAAAATCAAACTGCATGGAAGTCCAGCAAACAAAGGTATAAAGAAGAAATATTCATCCAGACAGGTAGGAGGGGCAGAGCCAGGGTGGACAGGACATGGCGTGGTGGTGACAGCAGCAGCGGCAGCGGCAGCAGCAACAGCAGCAGGCAGGCAGAAAGCGTAGTCACACATTTCAAACAGTCAGGAGGGACACCTGGGGAGTGTTCCCAGCTCCTCACCAGACCTAGCAGCTCAGGGTCCCAGCACTGGGGAAAATCAAGCCTCATTGCTTCTGACTGTGCAGACCATTGGGGGTTGGGGCGGAGGCAGAAACTGCCGGTCTCAGCAGAGCCCACTTGTTTAAAGGGTCCCCACAGTCCTAGAACGTCCTCAGACCCACGAACTCTGGGAATGACAACCAGGGCAGTAGCTAGAGAGGTGCAGGTCCAGTGCGGAAGTGGGAGAAATGCCTGGGAAAGGGGCGAGTGCTGGGCAGGCGGCATTGTTCCCTCTCAGACCCCTCCCCACATACAGCGCCACAACGTGGTGAAGCAGGTCGCCCATTACTGATGAATCCCTAAGGCTTCACCCTTTACAATGAAACAGGAGCGACAGCCCTACCTGGGACGTGGAGGCTAACAAACACAGGAGCCTGTCAGAATGAGGAGACAGAGAAGTATGGCCTAAAAGGGGGAATGGATCAAGGTTCCAGTGGGAGAACTAAGTGATGAGGAGATAGCCAGTCTAACAGATGAGGAGTTAGACAACCTAACAGATGCAGAATTCCAAACACTGGTGATAAAGATGCTCACAGGCTTGACAGATATGCTTGAATATGGCAAATGCATAAGAGAAGAAGTGAAGACTATGCTAAGTGAAACGAAGAAAAATCCACATGAAACCATTGGTGAAGGGAAGAAACTGGGGTTCACATCAATGATTTGGAATATAAGAAAGAAAAAAACAGTCAAACCAGTGCAGAATGAGGAAGCAAGAATTGAAAAAAATGAGGAGAACTTCCCACATTTTGTGAAGGAGATGGACATACAGGTCCAGGAAACACAGAGGGTCCTGGGCGAGCTGGACCCAGAGGGGGCCACACCAGGACACATCATGACTGAGATGCCAAAAGTGAAAGAAAAAGAGAGACTCCTGGGGGCAGCAAGAGAGAGGCGGAGAGTTCCCTTTGGGGGGTACCTATAAGACTATCATCTGATTTCTCAGAGGACACTTTGCAGGCAGGAAGGGACTGGCACGCAGTATTTAATGTGATGAAAAGCAACCTACAACCAAGATTACTCTACCCAGCAAAGCTATCATTTGGAATGGAAGGGCAGATGAAGTGCTTCCCAGACAAGGTGAAGCTAAAGGAGTTCATCATCGCCAAGTCATTATTATATAAAATGTCAAAGGGACTTACTTAAGAAAAAGATCAAAACTATGAACACTAAAATGACAATAAGCTCACAACTATCAACAACTGAATCTAAAAAATAAGAACAAAATCCAACTAAGCAAACCAGAATATCAACAGAATCATAGGTATGGGAATCATTTGGAGGGTTATCAGCTGGGAGGGAGGAAGGGGAGAAATGGGGAAATGGTGCAGGGACTAAGAAGCATAATCGATTGGCACAAAATAGACAGGGAGATGTTAAAAATAATATAGGAAAGGGTGAAGCCAAAGAACTTATATGCACAACTCATCGACGTGATCTAAGGGGGGTGGAATTACTGGACGGAAGGGGGGTACTAGGCAGAGGGGAGCAAAGGGAAAAAAATTGGAACTACTGTAACAACATAATCAATAATATATACTTAAAAAAAAGAAATAGAAGTTTGGTTCAGTACATTCAATGTGCACTTCATTTTTAGTTCATTAGTTGCTAAAATGGTTTAATGCAAAACACTAAAAGGACATCAAACAACAAAATAGTTCCTGATTTATATTACAAAGCAAAGCAACAAAACTACCCTAAAAGAGCAATCAGACAACTGTGTATGCTCTATGGCAAGACTGCTCAGGGTTTATTTCCTACATTTATTTTATGTTTATTTATAACTTCCCACATCGCCCACTAACTTTCTGTTAGTTTCTTGCATCTCACAGACTACAGGACAGACCTCAGCAAAAACAGCTGACAGAGGAAACAGCATCCAGTCCTTCTCCCACCGCTGCCTGCACCCACTCTGCTGTCTGAGCAAGCACCATTGCCTCACTGAGCATCCTTCATGGGAGGTGTTAGCCATATTGTGTCTGGGCATAGTAGTCAGGAGAGGAGGGATGGGATATTATTGGTTGTCTGTCAGATTCATTACCTGTTCAAGTGAGCATCCTTCTCACTGCACGCTTGTCTCCCACACTGCTGGATGAGACCCTGGCAGAAGTTGCACGTTTAAAGCAGAGTTCTATTCTCAACTTCAGTTCAAACTCAAAACTCATTCTAGCTTAGCACAGTACAAACAAATATATTAGGGACAAATGCTAAACCTGCCAGGACCTGAGACGGCAGAAGTTAACCAGGGCTGTGTTGGACAATCAGAATGTGGCCATGCCAGATGTAAGGGACGTGATCCATGCAACTCTCTTGCCTCCCTTTGGCTCCTATTATTTTGCTTCTCTTAAATGCTTTTTCATTTTAAGAGGAGTGACTTGGCTTCTTCTTTTTCTCAGTTTTTTATGATCAATAAAACCCAGCTTCTTCCCTGCTTAATGAATTAGAGCTTTGCTTTATAGGTTTTATGGTAGCTTGAACCTAGCTTGGACAGATTTTTTTTCCCTCAAAAAAAAAAAATTTTTTTGGAGATCCAAGATGGCGGAGGAGTAAGTGGAAGCTACACTAACCTCCTCCCAGGACCAGTCTGGATTTACAACTTAATTTTGGAGAAATCATCTGGAATAACCAACGGAACACTAGCTGGAAAGAAGTCTTATAACCACGGAGAGACAGAAAAGGCCGCTACATCACAACGTGACCGGTAGGGAGTGCGGAGACGCGGAAGGGCTGGCTGGGCTCACACGGGTGGCTGCTGAAGGGACTGAGAAACAGCTCAGCAGCCGGGGATTCCCCCTGAGAAGGGCAGGGTCTAAACCCCCAGCTGGGCTTCCCAGCCTACAGCGACAGAGTGGAAAGTAAAATAGTATCAGCTGTGAAAAGCGAAAAGCCACAGGCTTTCTTGCTAGCCGGAGAGAAACAGCAGGAGAAAAAGAGCTCTTAAGTGGATCACATACGAAAATATTTTGGCCACCACTTACCCTGGGCTCAAGCAGAGGGAAGGCAGAGAGGACTGGAGACACTTGGGGAGAATTTGGCACGGTGGCTTTGAGGGGAGAACTGGAGGAGCAGCTGACTGGGTCCCAGTGCTGACTCATCCCCAGTACTGCGGGTAGACCATTCCCCTCCAAGTGGCGTCAGCCTGAGGGGAAGCAAAAGCCCTGCCTACAGGAATTAAGCTGCCACACCCACAGTTCTTAAGCCTGACAGCTAATCACAGATTGAATAGATTAACAATCAAAGAAGACAGACAACAGCAGTAGATCCCTGGAAGTCTCCAACAGGCTGCCTAGGGCCAGACTGGTACATGATCTGACGCCACCAGAGGCAGATCCAGGAAGTGCAGATCATTCCAAGAAGCACCAACAAACAATAGGAGTCAAAAAAATGGGGAGACAGAGAAACAACCTCCCATCAAAAGGAAAGGTAGAATCCCCAGAAAGAGTGCTAAATGAAATAGAGGGGAGCGAACTATCAGATATGGAATTCAAAACATGGATTATGGAGAAGCTGAATGAGCTCAGCAGAAACTTCAAAGAACTCCAGAAAAACTACAAGGAACTCACAGAAAATTACGTGAGCATGAAAAAGGACATAGAAGCTATCAATAAGAGCCAGGAGGAAATGAAAAATACGATCTCTGAATTGAAGAACACAGTAGAAGGAATTAAAAGCAGGCTAGAGGAAGCAGAAGATCGGATCAGCGAGCTGGAGGACAACCTACACAAAAACTCCCAGACAATGCAACAAAATGAAAAAAGACTGAACAAGACTGAAGAGGTTCTAAGACGGCTGCAGGACAACATGAAACGTAATAATATCCGTATCATAGGAATTCCAGAAGGAGAAGAAGAAGAGCAAGGGATAGAAAACCTCTTTGAAAAACTAATGACAGAAAACTTTCCTAACATGACGAGAGAAAGAGTCAAGCAAGTCCAGGAAGCACAGAGGGTCCCAATGAAGATGAACCCCAACAGGCCCACCTCAAGACACATCATAATTAAAATGGCAACATTCAAAGACAAAGAGAGGATCCTAAAAGCAGCAAGAGAAAAACAACTAATAACATACAAGGGTACTCCGATAAGGCTATCATCAGATTTCTCAGCAGAAACACTACAAGCCAGAAGGGAATGGCAAAAAGTATTCCAAGCAATGAAAAACAAAGGCCTACAACCTAGAATACTATACCCAGCAAAGCTCTCATTCAAAATGGAGGGTGAAATAAGGAGCTTCCAAGACAAAAGAAGGCTAAAAGAATACATCTCCACCAAACCAGCAATGCAAGAGATGCTAAAAGGTCTGCTCTAAGAAGATAAAGAAATAGAGAGAGACAGAGAAGAACACGAGTACAAAGGGGAAAAATGACAATGAATAAGTACTTATCGGTAATAACCTTAAATGTAAATGGATTAAATGCTCCAATTAAAAGACATAGGGTAGCTGAATGGATTAGAAAGAATGACCCACATATATGCTGTCTACGATACCATAAAAGTCCTAGAGGAAAAAATAGGCAGGAAAATTTCAGATATCCCACGTAGCAACATTTTCACTGATATATCTCCTAAGGCAAGGGAAATAAAGGAAAGAATAAACAAATGGGACTACATCAAACTAAAAAGTTTCTGCTCAGCTAAAGAAAACATCAGCAAGATGAAAAGGAAACCAACCATATGGGAAAATATATTCGCCAATGACATCTCAGACAAGGGATTGATCTCCAAAATATATAAAGAACTCATACGACTCAACACCAAGAAGACAGACAACCCAATTAAAAAATGGGCAAAGGACCTGAACAAACACTTCTCCAAAGAAGACATACAGAGGGCCCATAGACATATGAAAATATGCTCAACATCACTAGCCATCAGAGAGATGCAAATAAAAACCACAATGAGATACCACCTCACACCAGTCAGAATGGCCATAATCAACAAATCAACAAACAACTTGTGCTGGAGAGGATGCGGAGAAACGGGAACCCTGGTGCATTGCTGGTGGGAATGCAGACTGGTGCAGCCACTATGGAAAACAGTTTGGAATTTCCTCAAAAAACTAAAAATGGAACTGCCTTTTGAACCAGCAATTCCATTACTGGGATTATATCCGAAAAATCCTGAAACACCGATTCAAAAGAACCTATGCACTCCAATGTTCATAGCAGCACTATTTACAATAGCCAAGTGCTGGAAACAACCTAAATGTCCATCTGTAGATGAGTGGATCAAAAAACTGTGGTACATTTACACAATGGAGTTCTATGTAGCAGAAAGAAAGAAGGAACTTCTACCATTTGCAACAACATGGATGGAACTAGAGAGAATTATGCTTAGCGAAATAAGCCAGGCAACGAAAGAAAAATACGTTATGCTGTCACCTATTACAGGAAACTAATGAACAACACAAACAAATGAGCAAAATTGAACCAGAGGTATGTAAACAAGGAGTAGACTAACAGTAACAAGGGGGGAGGGGGGAGAGAGAAAAGGGGGTAAGAAGGGGAAGTGTAAAATCAAAGAACATGTATAAATGACCCACAGACATGGGCAACTGAGTGGGGACTGAATGTGGGGGAAGGGAGGGGCAGGATACAGGGAAGCAAGAGGGGAAAAAAAAAAAGAGAGAGACAACTGTAATGGAAAAACAAACAAAAAAATTTTTTTTAGTGGGGGAAAATGAAAATATGAAGAATGGAAATGCCAGTTCAGTGAATATTAGGACAAAGATTTTCCTTCACATTGTATATTTTTCTCCCTATTTGATCTCTCCAGAGTTTGGCATTCTAAACAAGTAAGTAATGACTTAAGTTTCTTTGCATAGACCTAATAAGACCAGTTGTTAATAGAGGTTCCTTTTTCTGAACAAGCCTTTGACTGGAATGTCAAGCCTAAAGGAGACATGCTTGGGCTCATGTTGTTACCAAAAAGCCCTAACGAACTGGGAATGACTTTCAAAGGTAATAAAAGCCCGTGAAATAAAAGGCCTGCTGCCATGGTTGGTTGTGCGGTCCACAGCAATCTCTCCAGGGAAGGAACGAAGGTTGTTTTCCTGAAAGATGGCTAGAAGGGACCTTAAGGCACAATGGAAAACCAGAAAGACTTGGAAAGGACAGGTGTGTACAGGCAAGGATGAATGCCAGGTATGTGGCCCAGCTTCTGTGCACTGAAGAGCAGACTGAGGGCCACCCTAAATGTTCCTTGGGTAAGTTCCAGCAAAACAGAACTAAAGATCATAAGTGATCATTTGCTGCTCTTGTTATGCTTATGCAAATGAACAGGATAAATTAAAAATGGACTTAATGTAGTCCCTTTAAAGACAAGGAGAGTAATCTTAGGGAGAAAAATCAGTATTCAAGGAAAATCACAATGATCAGTGGCAGACTGTAAAGTAGGGCAGCTAACCGTCTTAAAAGTTTCTTCTCATTTAAAAAATGGTTTCACTTGAAAATTAAACCATATCTGTGATATCACCAAAGAGATTCAAGTTGCAGGCAAGTAGAATGTCAAGTGCCTTGCAACTGTATGTCTTCCCAATAAGACAGTCTTACAGATTTAGAGACTTTTTTGTTGGTTATGTTACATAAATTAACATGTGTTTTCTGTTTTCAAAGGGCATAAGCCTATGACCGCATTACCTGAGTGATTGTCTGTACGCATAAGCCTCACTTAATCCTCTCTGCAGCGCTGCCTCCGGAGACTCAACAGTTTGGCTGAACTAAATGGCTGAGTTGGTGAAGAATGGGGTGGTCTGTGGGCTTCACTTTAAAACTGAATTCTCTTTTCTATCCTAATGGCTTGGACAGAAAGGGCCCAGAGGTCTGAGAGGGGGGAAACAGAAACTATTTCCCTCAGCCCAAACTAAATAAAATGGGCAAAAGGGTTTTGGACAGGAGAGATGTGCCTAGCACACCTTCCTCCAAAGAAGCCCTTTTTTTTTTTTTTTTTTTTTCTCCTAATGTGGAACATTGAAAAATTAATCCCTGCCTTTTGCCACCTAGTAGTTATGGATTGAATGATGCTTTTTAACCATTTTTGCCAAATCTGTTGCCCCCAGAACACAACAAGGATGCCAGCCTGCTAAACCAAGCACGCCGTTGTCCGGAGACAGCCAACTGACCTGGAGTCTGCACGATCCTTCCCCATGTGGGAAGGCCACCCTCCCCTCCACACCCCCACTCTTATTAGGGATTTCTGGACCCAAGGCTAGGTAGGACGACGACCATGTCCAGCTTGAAGCAGCTAGAGGAGCTTGAGACCTTCGCCCATTGTCCTTTACAAGATTACAAAGGGTCTTAATATCTGAGAGGGAGGGATAGTTATTTTTTACGAACCATGGGTATGGACTTGGGGGGGATGCTGGGGGAGGGAGATACTGGGTGGAGGGGAGTAAAGGGGAAAAAATTGGAACTACTGTAACAGCATAATCAATAAAATATATTTAAAAAAAAAATTTTTTTTAATCCCGTCATTGGAAAATCAGTCTAAAAATAGTAATGCACTTAGATTTTAACTAGTTCATTGCAGGTGCCTTTATATGTTCCTCAAAGAAGTAGAGTTAGTATGATAGAATATTTTTACTGATATATCTCCTAGAGCAAAGGAAATAAAGGAAAGAATAAACAAGTGGGACTACCTCAAACTAAAGAGTTTCTGTTCAGCAAAAGAAAATATCAGCAAGATGAAAAGGGAACCAACAGTATGGGAAAACATATTTGCCAATGATACATCAGACAAGAGTTTGATCTTCAAAATATATAAAGAAGTTATATGACTCAACACAAAGAAGACAATCTAATGAAAAAATGGGCAAAGGACCTGAACAAACACTTCTCCAAAGAGGACATACAGAGGGTCCATGGGCATATGAAAGGATGCTCAACATCACTGGCCATCAGAGAGATGCAAATTAAAGCCACAATAAGATACCACCTCATAGCCCTGGCTGCTGTGGCTCAGTGGATTGAGTGTCGGCCTGCAAGCCAAGTGTCTCTGGTTCGATTCTCAGTCAGGGCACACGAATAGGTTGCACATCAGGTCCCCAGTTGGGGGTGCGGGTGAGAGGCAACCACACAGCGATGTTTCTTTCCCTCTCTTTCTCCTTTCCCCTCTCTCTAAAAACAAACAAATAAATAAATAAATACCAAGAAAGAAATCCCAAGTATTTTATATAAAAAAAAAAAAAAATACCACCTCACACCTGTTAGAATGAATGGTCATCAGCAACAAATCAACAAACAACAAATGTTGGTGAAGATGTGGAGAAAAGGGAACCCTACTGCACTGTTGGTGGGAATGCAGACTGGTGCAGCCACTGTGAAAAACAGTATGGGATTTCTTCAGAAAACTAAAAATGGAACTGCCTTTTGAACCAGCAATTCCATTGCTAGGATTATATTCAAAGAATCCTGAAACACCAATTCAAAAGAACCTGTGCATCCCTATGTTCATAGCAGCACTATTTACAATAGCCAAGTGCTGGAAACAACCTAAGTGCCCATCTGTAGATGAGTGGATCAAAAAACTGTGGTACATTTGCACAATGAAACAGTATGCAGGAGAGAGAAAGGAAGAACTCCTACCATTTGCAACAACATGGATGGAACTGGAGAGTACTATGCTTAGCAAAATAAGCCAGGTGGCAAAACACAAATACCTTATGCTATCACCTAACACAGGGCACTAATGAACAACACAAACAGATGAGCAAAATAGAACCAGAGGCAAGTAAACAAGGAGCAGATGGAAAGTGACCAGGGGGTTGGGGGGAGGGGAGAAGGGGAGAAAGAAGGAGAAGGGTCTATTCAAGGAACTAGAAGGGTGCGTGGGGATCAGAGAGGCGCCTCTCGAAAAGCGGGCCACAAAACACCCGCACCAGTTAATTCCAAGCAAACAACAAGAAAGAAGCCTCCGGCTCTTCGCCTCGCTAGCTGGAACATCAGGACCATGTGCCCCGGACTTACTGCAGACCTTCCGTGGATCAAGGGTGCCAGGAAAACCGCCGTCATTGACAGGGAACTGGCACGACTAAACATCGACATTGCGGCTCTACAGGAGACCCGGTTGGCCGACAACGGAACTATCAGAGAAACCAACTACACCTTCTACTGGCAAGGGAAGTCTCCGGACCAACCAAGACAGCACGGTGTTGGGTTCGCTGTGAAGAACACGCTTGTTAACTCCATAGAGCCACCCACAGGAGGCACAGAGAGATTACTTACCCTCCGATTGTCAACAACTTTCGGCCCAGTCAGCATTCTTAGCGCGTATGCCCCAACCCTCTGCGCCACCACCGAAGAGAAAGAACAGTTCTACCATGCACTGGACGAAGCGTTATCCAAGATTCCCAGAAGTAACGCTCTCTATCTCCTTGGAGACTTCAACGCAAGAGTAGGAGCCGACCACATGGCCTGGCCCACCTGCCTTGGAAACTTTGGGAGAGGAAAGATCAATGAGAATGGTCAGCGACTGCTTGAGCTCTTGTGTCACCACGGCCTGTGCGTGACAAACACATTCTTCAAGTGCAAAGAGATCCACCAGGTGTCATGGAGGCACCCCCGCTCCCGCCACTGGCACCAGCTTGACCTCGTCATCACCAGAAGAACGGATATTGGCAGCACCCTCCTCACCCGCAGCTACAACAGTGCAGACTGCGACACGGACCATGCCCTCGTGGTAAGCAAGGTGCGCATAATGCCGAAGAGGTTGCACCACTCCAAGATGAAGGGTCGCCCACGCATCAACACCAGTTGTGCCAGCAACCCAGTTAAGACCCAGCAATTCATCAACAAGATGGAAGATGCACTCGGCGAGGGAGTGGCGGCAGATGACATTATCGAATCCAATTGGCCACGTCTCCGCGACGCCATATACAACTCCACCATTATTGCTTACGGGAAGAAAGAGCGGAAGAACGCTGACTGGTACGAGGCTCACTGGGAAGAAATGGAACCCGTGATCGAGGCTAAGAGGAAGGCCCTACTGGCTTACAAGGTCACGCCCACTCCCAGTACACTTCAAGCTCTACGGGCTGCCAGGAACAAAGTCCAGAAGACCGCCCGCCACTGTGCCAACACCTATTGGCTAAACCTGTGCAGAAGCATTCAGGAAGCCGCCGATATAGGCAACGCACGAGGAATGTATGAGGGTATCAAGAAGGCAACAGGCCCAATCCCCTCCAAGATCGCCCCCCTTAAGTCCAAGACAGGTGAGGTCATCACTGACCAGGAACAGCAAATGCGGCGGTGGACCGAGCACTACCTCGAGCTGTACGCAACGAAGAACACCGTAACAGACACTGCTCTTAACGCCATCCCAGACCTACCAGTCATGGAGGAGCTAGACACCCCACCTACTGCGGCAGAGCTCAGCAAAGCCATCGACCGCCTCGCTTGCGGGAAAGCACCAGGAAGCGACGGAATCCCTCCAGAAATCCTAAAGAGCGGGAAACCAGTCCTGCTACAGCCGCTCCACCATCTACTCTGTCTCTGCTGGAAGGAGGGTTACATCCCCCAGGATATGAGAGACACCAACATTATCACCATGTACAAGAACAAAGGAGACCGCAGCGACTGCAACAACTACCGGGGCATCTCTCTCCTCAGCGTCGTCGGCAAAGTATTCGCCCGGGTCGCTCTTGCCCGCCTGCAGACCCTTGCTTCCCGCATCTACCCAGAGTCCCAGTGTGGCTTCAGAGCTGGCCGATCAACAGTGGACATGATCTTCTCCCTACGCCAGCTGCAGGAGAAGTGTCACGAGCAGCATAAACCACTCTACCTCGCCTTTATTGACCTCACGAAGGCGTTTGATCTGGTCAGTCGAAGCGGACTCTTCAGCTTGCTACGGAAGATTGGCTGTCCACCACATCTGCTTGCTGTGGTCATGTCCTTTCACGACAACATGCACAGCATGGTGTCCTACAACGGCGCAACCTCTGAGGCCTTCCCAGTCAGCAGCGGAGTAAAGCAGGGCTGCGTCCTCGCGCCTACGCTGTTCGGAATCTTCTTCTCCATGCTCCTCCAATACGCCTTTAAGGACTGCAGCGAGGGTGTCTTCATTCACACCAGATCCGATGGCAAGCTCTACAACCTGGCCCGTCTACGAGCCAAGACCAAAGTCAAAGAGGTGCTCATCCGTGAGATGCTCTTCGCCGACGACGCAGCTTTGACATCACACTCCGAAGAGGGACTCCAACAGCTAGTCACTTGCCTTTCCCACGCATGCAAGGAGTTCGGACTAGCCATCAGCCTGACGAAGACGAATGTTATGGCTCAAGGCACGGGGACTCCCCCATGCATCACCATCGACGGATACACCCTGGAGGTTGTCAACGACTTCACTTACCTCGGGTCCACCATCTCGAGCTCTCTGTCAGTCGACTTGGAGGTCAACCGGAGAATCGCCAGGGCAGCCACAGTTATGGCCAGACTGAACCGGCGAGCGTGGAACAATTCCAGCCTCACTGAGAAAACCAGACTGCGCATCTACCAAGCCTGCGTGCTCAGCACTCTCCTTTATGGCAGCGAGACGTGGACCACCTACGCAAGGCACGAAAGGAAACTCAACAGCTTCCACATGAGGTGCCTGCGACGCGTCCTGCATGTCGCCTGGCAGGATAAGGTCCCCAACACCGAGGTGCTGAAGCGAGCCAATATGAGCAGTTTGCATGCAGTTCTTAGCGAGAGACGCCTCAGGTGGCTCGGCCATGTCAAAAGAATGGATGCAGGCCGTATCCCCAAAGACCTCCTCTACGGCGAGCTAGCAGAAGGCAAGAGGATGACAGGGCGCCCAAAACTGCGGTTCAAAGACATCTGCAAAAAGGACATGACACAATGCTCCATCAATCTCAACACATGGGAAGTTCAAGCAGACGACCGCCTAGCCTGGAGGCTCGCGGTCAGGCAAGGTACATCACGCGCGGAGGCTGCGCGCAACGAGGAGGCGGTCCAGAAAAGATCGAGGCGGAAGCAGCGTCAGCAGCAGCAACAACAGCCATCTGCCTTCACCTGTAACAAGTGCGGCAGGGATTGTCACTCCCGAGTCGGACTGCACAGCCATTCTTGGCGGTGCAGATAGACTCTCAAGAAGCTACGCCATCGTCTCTCGAGACGGACGGCTGCCGCCGCCGCCGCCGACGACGAGTATAAATGACCCATGGACATGTACAACAGGGTAACAAGGTGGGGATAGACTGTGGGAGAAGGGGTGGGCAGGGCTGGAGGGAGCAATAGGGGAAAAAGTGGGACAACTGTAACAGAAAAAATAAGCAAATAAGGAAAATTAAAAAAAAAAAGAAAGTGGGAGGAGTAAGAGAAATGTGAGCTCTCTTATGATTGAAAATTATTAAAGTTGGCTGTATGTATGTCAGAAAAATCTAGTTCCATGACACTGTATTAATTTGCTCTTACGTTTTTTGTAAATGTTTTATATAATTCAGTGTATTTTTTTCCAACTAGATTGTAAACTCTTTGAGGGCCTTTTATCATGTTAGTATTACTCCATAGATTTTAGTATAGTTCTTATATTTATGTAGTCCCTATATTTTATTGACTGAGCAGTCAATAAACTCTCACTGACTGTTTTTACCTGTGAGCAGAATCTATTTATTTTTTTGATTGAATTCTCATCATCTCTGAGCAGAGAAATGAACCAGAAGTTTATCCCTTGAACATGAAGAATATGGCAAGCAGGAAGCAATGCTTTTTCAATAAGACAAATGAGATTGATTAAGCTTATTCCCCATAAAGTAAGAGTGCATAATATTAACTTTACAATATGACTTTCCACAAACATACACACCCATGACCACCAAGGTCAAAAGGAAGATTATTTCTAGTATCCCAGTTCTTCTATCCTCCAGTCAGTAATTGTCCCCCCGCCCCACATAAAATAACACCATTCTGATTTCTTTCATCATAGATCTATTTTGTTTGTCTATGGACTTCAAATAAACGTGACCACATGGAATCTATTCCTTGGTGTCTAGCTTCTTAAAGTCAAATTTCTATCTGAATTATAACATGAAGTAAAGTGTTCATTGAATTTTTATTAAGTGAATCCATATAATTAACCAACAACTATATCAAAAGTAACTTATTACTAGCAATGGAGGATCTCCCATCATGGCCCTTCTGGCTAACCACTTTCTTGACTTCTAAGATTATAGATTAGTCTTGCCTGTGTTTGAACTTTATTTAAATGAATCACAGAATATGTACACTTCTATGTTTGGCTTCTTTCATCCAAATTGTGTTTGGTAGATTCATGTACGTTGATGTATGTAATTGTTGTTCTTCTTTTAAATTTCTGTTTAGTATTTTGTTATATGAATATTTTATCATTTTAAACAAATTTATTTTGGAGATATCTTTTGATTGTTTCCATTTGGTGCTATTATAAATAATGCTGCTACAAATATTCTTGTTCATGTCTTCTTGTGATTATATTGTGCAATTCTGTTAAATATATACCTAGGGTTGAATCCCACATATTCATGTTTGGGACCCACTGCCAGTTTTCCAAAATAATTATTAATTTACACTGGGATGATATGCAAGATTGAGTGTTCTACATCCTTGCCAACACTGCAGTGGCATGCTAATAAACTGGCCTTTATGGAGAAAAAGCCCTGATTTATAGCGTTTGCCAGTTCTTGTGGTGTAAATACACCCACCATGTTCAATTTCAAAAACTATTTCATATAAAGATTAGTCTCTGGCCTCACTCTATCATGTCTCTTTGTGGAAAGCAAAATAATGGCCCTCTAAAGATGTCCGTACTCTCATTACGGGAACCTGAGAATACGGTCCCTTATATAGCAGAAGTTAGTTTGCAGATGTGATTAAGATTAAGGACCTTGAAATGGGGAGACAGTTTTCGATTACTCAGGTGAGTTCAAACTAATCATAAGTGGAAAACATTTTCCAGCTGCGGTCAGAGGGATACATAACTAAGGAAGACAGGTCAGAGGGAGAGGTGATATTTCTGGCTTTGAAGACAGAGGAAGGGGACTATGAGCCAAAGCAGCGTAGGCAGCTTCTAGAACTTGGAAGAGACAAGAGAACAGATTCTTTTCCAGAGCATCCAGAAAAGAGCACAGCCCTGCTGCCAACACCTTGATTTCAACCCAGTAGACCTGTGTTGGCCCTCTGATTTCCAGAATTGTAGGATAAGCACTCTGAGTTGTTTTAAGCTGTTAAATTTGTGGTAATTGTCACAGCAGCAGTAGAAAATTAATACAGTCTCTAATTAGACTGCAAGTATCTACCCACCTAGGATCTAGCACAGCCCTTTGCACAGAGCAGGCACTATTCAAGTGATTTTGTAATACTGCCAAGTATGGATCATAAAGTCATCTTATCTAAACATGACTTTTGGATCATAAAGTATGTTTATGTTTCCATAAAATAGAAATGATACCAATCTATGTTTTTGTGCATTGGTAGGTCTCCAGGTAAACTAAACATGTGGGGAAATCTTATTTAAATTCTTTCTTGTTTCTTAAGTGTATTAGCTGGTTCTCCATTTTGCTTGAATTAATGCTACCAATAACAATATACATGTCTAACCTTGCAGAAAATGCATTTCTATTAAATTAGTCAAATTTCATAGTTATCCTTGTGTCTTGGTAATTCTTCCAGTGCGGGCTGACAAGAGAGGGGATGTGTTTTGAGGATGGGAGCAAGGCAGGTGGGGGTCAGGAAGGCACGTGGCGGCAGTTTGGCTGGGTTGTTTAAATGCACTGGGCTCCGTACTAAGCTAGTCTCGGCCTGAATATCAGAAACAGGGGGTAAAAGTGGTAATGGGAGAACTTTCTACAATGAGAAAGTACAGGGCTTACAAGCATACCTGTGAAGTAGCCAGCATCTCTGTGGGGAAGAGACCACTTTGGATATCCAAGAAAGCAAGAAATGTTGTTCCCACCGTGAAAATTACAATGCCAAGCCTTAGTCAGGCTTCATTAGGGTATTTCTCAGCAGTGAGGCACATTGGAAGAAAGGGAAAACATGCTATTACCTCAACAAGAGCCTGATAGGAGTTCCAGCCAATGTTCCTCCCTCAATTTTTCTTCCTCAAGGATGGTAGGTAATATGCTATATAGCCTTATGAAAGGTATCAGCTGTTTTTAGTGGCTACTTTCTTGGTCTTTTTTCCTGATCATGTTCTTTGTCTCCTGCTATTTTAATAGCATCTTGTCATATTTAGCTCTTGGTGAAGAAATGCAAATCCCACAAAACAAAAACCAGGGGATGAAATCACTGACCCTAAGCAACAATGTTGATTTTCAGAGGAGCGTTGCCCTGGTGACTGCTAGATTAGAGTTTTATCCTGGCCATATACCAAGATTTATTTTCTACATTGATGAATTACTTAGTGATAAGGTAAGTTTCATTAAAAAACAACAGAAAATATAACTCAAGAGAAACACAACTAATTTTTTCTCTGTCCCACATTTTAAGGGGGAAAAATGACCACAAAACAACCTTGCATTGACATATTATATTTTATAATTCTCTGTAAAGCCACTCTTGATGTCTGTTATATTGTCACTACGAACTAAGAATAACTCACAAGACATAACAGTTTATATACATTGGTGAAACAAACAGCAGAGATTGAAGTTTTCTCCATACTCATGCTTTATAAAGGCAGTAGTAAAGTGTAGTTCATTTCAGGGAAGTATTTTTCAATAAAAGTGAATTAAAGATGTTACCTATCTCCAATCACAGGCTCTGCTTCTCTGGCTAAAAACCTTTGGAAATATCCTTTTTTCCTTCTTTTTCATGCACTCCACATCTGATCCATTAGCCCATCCCTTTGATCTACCTTCAGAATACATTTTGAATCTCTTTATGACCTATTACCTGTAATAGTAAATCCTTAGACCCACGTCCCATTTGCAATCTGCAGTGCCCTCCCCACAAGCTTCTCACTCCCTCTTTGTGCTGTTGTTCTCCACAAAGCAGTCAACACAATCCTCTGAAAATGGAAGTAAGATCATATCACACCTCTGCTCAAGGCTTGTAGGGCTTCCTGTTTTGCTCAGAGTAAAAGCTGAAGGCTTCATCTTATTTTGCATGGCTTACATGATTTGGCTCCCCTATCTATGGAGTCTCATCCCTCTCCCCTACGCTCTGCTCCGGCCACACTAGCTTCTTGCAGGTTCCTGCCTTAAGGTCTTTACACCTGCTATTTCATTTTCCCCAAATGACTCCACTCCCAGCTAGAAAGAGGGCTCGTTGTCTCATTTCTTTTATGGTTTCTCCTCAAATGCCACCTTTTCAAGAAAGACTTTTCTTGGTCACCCTTCCTAAAATGCACTGCTAGCCTTGCCCTAACCCTTCACTTGAGTACTGTTCTTCATAGTACTTATTCCTACTTGATATATCCACACACACATATAAATATGTATTTTTAAATGTTGACACTCTGTGGTGGAGGGGGAAAAGAGGAAATTTTACTGATTTAATCAGCATTGTCAAAACCGTGATACATTCGCACAGCTTGGGAAACTTCCGGGAGGTGGGCCTTTGTGAGAAATGACATGCATTTTGCCTCCCTTCCCATAGGATATTCATATCCGACTGGGCTGAGATTTGTTTCTAAAGGCTCTTCAAAGTCAGCTCTTCCTAGCCGCGTAGCCAGGGAGACAGAATGTTCTGCACGTGATTGCAGTGAGCCTCCCAAGTCGATTTTGGGTTACATTCAGCTCATTCTTCCTTCATTCAAAGGAAATCTGAAAATCAAATTACTAAATTGCCATTGCTTAAAGAAATTACACTGCTGTACCATTTGTAGAAGAGTGAGAGGAGAACTGCAGATTGGAGAAGGTTGCCAGGAACTCAACAATTTAATGATGAAGCCCCGCAGAGAAGCACCGGTCTAGGTCAGCAATTTTCAACTGGTGTGCCACAGAACTTTTAAAACATGCAATACCTGACTATTTAGTCAGGGACATGAACCTCTTTTGTTTTAGATCGTTAAATTAAAAAATGACAACAGCCGACATAACAATAGCCATCTGAATGAATCAAAATCATACTTAATTTTGTTTTTTTGTCAGATGGATATAGGGGGGATAAAAGGTAATGGAAAAAAAAAAAGACTACAAATAAACAAATAAATAAATAAATACATTTATTTAAAAATATATATTTTTTGATGTGCCGCAGAATTTTAGCAATTAGTTAATATGTGCCACAAGATGAAAAATGTTAAAAATTGCCAATTAGATAGTTTTCACTTCTTTTTAAACATATGTTTATCTCTGAGATTCTGCAAAGTGCTCCTTAGCTGGTGGTTGGAACTAAATTGGATCCAGACACGGAAAAAGCTGTTTGCGTCTTAGAGATGTGACCGTGCTATGAACAGGCTGACTTTATTGATCCTGTTTTATTATATACTTTCCGAATGGAAAAACCATGCTCTTGTCAATCACAGCAAAGAAAGGAAAGCAAAATCAGGCAGCTGTTTCAGTCTGTCCAGAGTAAGAGAAAAGAATCCACAATAAAAATGACCTTTTATGTAAGTTTCGTTACCAGTTCAGTGTTTTTTTTTAGTGTTATTTTTTGGTGTTATTTTTTTCCCCCCAAGGGAAAAAGACTATAAATTTGATCATATAAAAGAATACTACCTTTCTCAATAAGTATACATTTATTAATGAAATATGATTACTTGTGAATACTTATAACATATTATCTAGCACCAAATGTTGTGTAACCTTAAGCTCAAAGATTTGTTTTTAATTTATGAAGCAATATTTTTTTGGTCTTCAGGTAAAAATGTATTCTTTAGACTGTGAATATTTCTTGAATTTTATTAGTGTTGTAAAACCTAAAAAATCCTCCTCCTCTACCCTACACCTCCAATCCTTTAGGGTGTTTTGGAATATTTTCCCCTTTTTCTATGGAAGAGGAAATTCTCTTTTATATAAAAATAAGTTCTGCTAAAAGATTTAAGGTGAATGCTATTAATGAAATGCTATGGTGGTTACTAGCATTAAGTTTATTTGAAAACTTTTGAAAAAAGAAATTATTTTCTTTGGCTATTTTTCTTCTTTTTAAATTTTTGAATTTGTTAGGGTGATATTAATTTCAAGCGTACAATTCTATACTACATTATTTGTATATTGCATTGTATATTTACCACTCAAAGTCAAATCTCCTTCCATCACCATATTTTTGACCCCCTTTACCCTTTATTACCTCCCCCACCCCCTTTCCCTGCGGTGACCACCATACTGTTGTCTGTGTCTATAAGGTGTTTTTGTTTGTCTTGTCGCTTTTACTTCTATATCCCACATAGGAGTGAAATCATATGGTTCCTTTTTGTCCTACTTATTTCACTGGCATGATATTCTCAAGATCCATTCCATGTCTTCATCTTTCCTTATGGCTGAGCAGTATTCCATTGTATATATGTACCACATCTCTTTATCCAATCACCTTTCAAGGGACACTTAGATTGTTTCCATGTCTTGGCCATTGTGAATAATGCTGCAATGAACACAGGAGCGAAATTCTAGAAAAAGAAATGAAATTAATTTCTTTTGCCATTGCAAGAAAAAGAATAAAATACCTAGGAATGAACTTAACAAAGGATCTAAAAACCTATACACTAAAAACTATAAAACATTATTATTTTTTTCATTATAGCCAGAACATATTAATGGGGGAAATACTTTAAAATACAGAAAACTGTATTTTAAGAAAAACCTGGGACACCCATGCTTTCTCCTTTCTTTGGAAAATATAAATCCTTTAAATTGTTATATAAACATCCATAGATATGGATACTTAGGTACCCTAAAATTGGACTACCAAAGGCATGGAGTGTTTAAAATCTATATTTTCACCTAATATACTGTAAACAGTTTTTCAATATATTATTCTTTTTAAATCATATTTAGTGGCTACAAATATTTTCATTTTGTGGGTGGCCAGTTATTTATTTAACCAATTATCTTTTTTGAATGTTTAGATTGTTTCATAATTTTGTTACTATAATTAACACTAATGAATGAGTCTTACATAGAAATCTTTTTGTGCATCTTTGTATCTTGGGGATAAATTCCTTAAAGAAGCATTCAATCAGTCAGTATTAATCCAAAAAATAATTTCTTAATCTTACTATGCAGCCTTAAAAAAATAACCTCACAAAAGCAGACCATGACAAAGTCACTTATTCTCACGGATGAAAAACCATGTTATGTTCTATGGCATGTGGATAGTGTAGGGATTCTAGGCAGGGGAAAAACCCTTATTCCATGTCCAGAGACATGAAGCAACAGGAAATAGTAATTCAATCTGTTAGGAACTGCAGTGCCAAGAGCCTGGTGGTGAGGGAGGCAGGGCCACGTGAAGGAGGGACTCTCATGTCACGTAAAAGAAGACTAGAGCCTTATCCTGCAGACGATGAGTAACCACCTGAGGGGCTTCAGTGTAAATGCAATGGGATCAGTCAGTGGCAGAAAACCAGGCAGGAGCCTATTATAATAGGTCAGAGCCTGGACTGCAGCAGTAGAAACAGATATAGAGAAGACCACAATTTGAAATGAAAGATTTAGAAGTCAACTAATGGAACGGAAGGAGAGAGAGAGAGAGGAAGGTCCTCTGAGAAGCAGTCTCCATGATGAGACTAAACTCCAAGGGAGTTGTTAGGAGAAACGTGTGTAAGGAGTGAAGAAGGGTGACGGAGCTGGAGCAGGCAGACGGCGGTGAAGTTCTGTGAAAGAAGAGAGGGACCGAGGGTCATGCAGGAGCAGCTCCAACATGCAGCCTCATTCTGAGAAAGTTCTGGTCACACTAACGGGTCCTCCCTGAGGGACCATTGCTCAGACAGAGGAAGAGTCTCACTTCAGGCAGGAACGAGCTGGCACTAATATCCCCATCATGCTCAGTCACTGGCAGGACTCATTTTGGGGGGAAGAACAGTCTTGGTGCAAAGCCAGGGGTGGATACAGCGGGGTGGCAGCTGGTCTCAGTCAACAACGCGCCCTCCCCCTAGCAGGGTCTCCCGAAAGGGCTGAGTGTCACACCCCCACAGCATCACAGCTGGCAACTGCTTTCTTGCTTTCATAACGCATGGACAGTCTGTGGAAGACACTTAGTGTAAAATCAATTTTAGATATAAGCCTGCGCTCCCAAGGGTAGAGTTAAGGAGAAAAATGTTTCTTGTTTGGGAAGAAAACAGAGTATTATAGGAAAAGAAAGGACATCTAATTCAGGCAAGACACTTTTGCTTTCTGACTCTTCCAATTTCTAACTATGGAAACTTGAAGGAGTAATAAATCCTCTTTCAACTTTTTTTAAGCCATAAAGTGGGAACTAAGGGTATGTACCTCACATAACTTTTTGAAGATTATTTGAGATTTTAGACAAATGTCATTGCCTGGCATATAATAAATATTTGGCAGTTATTAGTCTTGTAATAATTGGAAAAAGCCCATGCTACTGTTTTAGACGTGTGACGTGTCTGGTGTGTCTAGGTATAAATTTTCCTTCTCTTTGCTTTGCCCAATGCAAAAACTTGCACTCTTAGAGATTTTTCCTGCTAGCACACCCATTTTTCTTCTGTGTCTGGCATGATTTATAGATAAAGCCTCCGGAGCTAAGGACATGCTGGTCAGAGAGCCCGCTGAGAAATGCTGGTGTTGCCAAAAGGCCAGGAGTACTGGCATGCTCTGCACACATTCCGATTCCAGCTTAAGAAATTCTGGGTGTGGGCCCTGGCTGGTGTGGCTCAGTGGGTTGAGAACTGGCCTGTGAACCAAAGGGTCGCCAGTTCAATTCCCAGTCAGGGCGCAAGCCTGGGTTGTGAGCCAAGTCCCCAGTTGGAGGCGTGCAAGAGGCAACCACACATTGATGTTACTCTCCCTCTCTTTCTCCCTCCCTTTCCCTCTCTCTAAAAAATAAATTAAAAAAATAGTTTTAAAAATGTTCTAAAAAATAAAAATAAAAAATAATAAACATAAAAGAAATTCTGGGTTTGGTTAATTCTACATTATTCAAAGTACAAATGACCTTTAACCTATAATTCTTAACTGGTAAGATTGGTAGTGAAGTGACTGTAAGAAAGCCCAGATTTTAATTGATTTTTCCTGTACTATTTAGATCAGAGATAGTGTGGAGGTGGGTCCTTGGCACTGATATTTTTATAAAGCTCCCAGATGATCCCATTGTGCATTTTAATTTATTGTTTTGTGCCTTTTTTTGCGGTTTTGCCTTCTTCAGCATCTTTAGTGTCAGTGTTAAATATTTGGGCATATTTATTTAAGCTTGGGTATTTTTTTTTTTTTTTTAAGTACTTTGAGATGAAAGGCATACTCTTCTCAGTACTACCCGGAGTGCCTCTGCTGGGAGCCAAGGAGGATTTAGCAAAATGAACCTTTTTTTTGGAAGCACAGCTGTTTAATTGCATGTCAACAACCAGAGACAAGAGAATCTACAGCCTCTCCAGGCCACGGAACCTGATCCCAGCCCCTCACCTCACAGCCCTCTCAGGTGTGAGAGGACAGAGCAGGACTTCATTTTCTCCTTCTACTGACTGTCAGGAACTCGGGGTTTCCACTGCATACATAGTAGTGAAATATCTAAGCCCCATGAGCTTGGCAAACTGTTCTGGAAAAAAAATAATTTCCACTCCCAATGGTATCCTAACTTGGGAGAACAACATTGAAAGGAGATGATATTCTCAGACTGAATATAGACTTGCTGTGCAGAGAACTCGTTGGGCCGTGTTATTTGTGTGTGTGTGTGTGTGTGTGTTTCAGATGTCTGTGTGTCTGGGTGCCTGTGGTTAAGCTTCTGGGTGGGGGGACTGGTCTGACAGTTTGCAGAGGCAAAGGCTGGACCCAGATGTGTTCCGGCCCAATTCTATCCTTCCAGCCCAGCATCTGCAGGACCCACCATTCCCCCATGAACAGTAGACTCCCTTCCATGCAGGGGAACGCAAGAAGAGGCATTTGCTCAGTGAGCTGGAGTGTGACACAGTCCTGGCTTTAAACGCTGGCTCTGTGATGTACTAATGATCAATCCCCGGCAAGTTACTTTGCTTATCTAAGCTATGAGTTTCCTCATCTATGAAACGGGGATAATAATAACAATGCATGTTTATCTTCATCCCGTAGCAAACAAAAGACAGACCTGAAAATGCGGGCACTGGGAAGGTCCCAGAGGGTGCCCTGAGACACATGGGGCGTTGTAAGGGTTCGGGGGACGTGAGGGATTTGAGACAAATAGCTACGGTTTGCTGCTTGGGCTGGGTCTTGCTCCTGCTGTTAACAGTCAGGTGCACCTTTCAGGCAAAAAGTCCACACTGTGAGAGCAAGAAGTCGTAGGAAGCCTCCCTGCCGGGCTATGCTCGCCCAGCTCCCCTTCACATGTCTCTTGGGAGTGCATAAGCAGCCCCGCTAGCGGCCGGGTGCACCCCAGACCACTAGGAAGCCTTGGAGAAAGTTCAGAATCCTGACCTTAAACTGGGGAAGTAAAGAGGTTTGGAAATGATGAGCTGAGTAGTGATCCCAGATGTAACCTGAAACTAGTCTGGAATGAGATCATCCTTCCTCCTCTAACAGTCACTCCTCTACTAGGGTTTTAGCCCCCATTTCCCGAGTCCGAGTTCCATGCCGGGTGTTGCGTACAACGCAGCCATAAAATGCAGAGTGCTTTCTCTTCAGGAGTTTCCAGTCTAATTAGGAAAATGTGAAATTCCATCTTGTTTTGCTTCCCTCTTTCATGCGTGTCTCCTAAATGTCAGCATGGGTAGTTCAGATACTAGAAGGAAGTACATTTCAGAGTAGAGAACGAAGTGATTCTAAGGCTCATGGTGGCTTGAGAATGCTTATGAATGAGGTTTCAGAAAGGTGGGGTGAGAAAAAGTAGACAATTACACAGCTTTTTAGAAGGAATATACAACAGACTTGGCTACAGCAACTTTCCCTAAGGACAAAGTGCTCAAAATCATTGAAACGGTGGATGGAGGAATCACAAAGTTGGACTTGATCTTGACAACAATGAGCAACGACTGAACATGTCTTCACAGCGAGGAAGGGGAGTGTGACGCATATAATACATAATCTAATAAAATAATATATTTATGTATTTTATATATAATATTATTTTTAACAAAATAATAACATGTATAATAGATAGCATTTATTATGTGCTTACTATGTCCTGGGCCAGTGTCATGTATTATTTAATACATGTATTACTTAATACATTGTTTAACATATATTATTTAATAGGTTGCTTTACATGTATTAGTTTATTTAATCATAAGCCAATCCTAGTGTCTGTTACTCATGATATCGCATTTCATGAATGGGGAATAGGAACTGGTCGGGAGATTTCTCCAGTGGATATACAAATGAAAGATGGGGAAAAGAAGATGCTGAGGAAGGGAAACTGAGGCAGGAGCAGGTAAGACAACCAGACAGAGACAACCAGCTGCTGAATTTAGATGAATACTGTGGTACCTGAAAGTTTTTCTTGTGGCCTCCTATAGAAATGCTAACTAAAGATACAGGATTCTTAAAAATTGGGTTTCCACTTGGGCTCTGCTGAACACTTAACTTTACCTTTTAGAAGCTTTTTAGAAGAGGGAGAAACAAAATAAATTTTATCGTTGGTTCTTTCATGGGAAAAGTAGAAGGAGCTCCTCCTGGTATCAGATGAATAAACACCCCTTGAGCAGGATACACATTCTTCATCCTGGGTTATAGGAGTCCAGGGACCAGTAAGCCAGGGTTAAAAACAGATGTGAAGAAATCAGGGTGGATCGACAGGCAACTAAAATTTCAAAGGGTTGTTGGGTGGATTTTCTATATTATTATCACCTAGATATTTGTCTCAGTTTGTTGTTTACTAGAGAAAACATAACAATTTCTTACTAAAGAAGTTTAGTGGAATTCCTCAGAAAAAAAAAATGAAAGAAGAATTTCCATGTTCCCTCGAAATACATGGCAATGGTAGTAGTTTTCCTATTGAATTTCTGATGCGTATTTCAAGAGGCATCCAGACTCTTTCCTTAATTAGATTCAGTTAAGATAGCCCTTATGGACAATTCAGTATATTAGCCATAATTATTGAATCAGTGAGTCACAGACACAATTAGAAAGACTCTTGTTGAGGTTCTAATTGATTCTGGTTTTGAAGTTGTCCCGATTGCATTAGTGATGTCCACCTCAAACTTAACATTCCCTGACAATATTAAAGTGACTTTTATTTATACAAAAACTACTCTTGTTAATGTCAGGCAGAGACAATAATTTCTAGCTCTTAAATGTATGTACATAAAAAGTGAACTTTTTTAGCCTGTAATGATTTAGGTTCCTCAAATAGAGTTCTTCCTGATACAGAAGAAATGATATCATGAATCCCAGAAGAAGAAAGTTGGAGGTGACCTTAATCTGTCTCAGCCAACAGCAGCCTCTTGTGTTATTCCCCTTTCAACTAAAAATTGAACACTTCCTCTGAAGGAAACTTCTGTGGCAATCCATTTAATCTTTGGGAAGATGTAATGCTGACAAATTGTTTTTCATACTGGGTTCACTCATTCAACAAATATTCATTGTGTGCCTATTATTTGCCAAAGATTGCGTCAGGACGTTTTGTATATAGGGGTAAATGAAAGGCCGTGTACATTGAAGAAAATTAAAATTGAAACGGAAATATCTGTATTGTTCACCTATTAGTCCTTGACCTGCTCTGTGGGCTATAAATACAGATCCCCAGAGAGCTTAAGATCACTGTTATGTGCCTGTAGATTCTTTTATTTCCCTAGATAAATACTCATTTTTTTAAAGAAGAAATTCTCATATGAGATAATTTCCGGTCCTTTGGCCATTTGTGATTCTTCCTTGAACACATTTTCATTTCTCTCTGTTCTTTTTGAAGTGTTATGCTTAGTATTAAATGTGATTTACTAAGACAATGGTTATTTTTGTTTATGTATTCCTTAAAAGAACTTTGAAAAACTATGTACTCATTTGAATGTTTTAAGGTAGACATCTAAAATTTTTTCATCATAAGTATAATTAGTTGTAGTGAATGTAATTTCGCATTGATTTTAAAAGTGAAAGTGCTACATTATTGTTTTTAATGTATCCAAAGGGATCTAAACATCAAAGTGATTTCATACCCACCATTCTCCACTTGGAAAATACAAACACACATTTGTTTCTGTTGATAATTTAGTCTCACTCATACTTGCCCATAAAGCCATACTTCTATTTCACTGCCCCAAAGAATTTTATCCTAATGTAATATGGAAGTTTACTTTATGTCAATATTAATGACACTAATTCTTCTCTGCAAAAATGAAAATCAATTTAATTTTTTACTTTCTGTAATATAAGAATTTGTGTTAATTTTTAATGAGTATATAATACAATAATAATATTAGTACATCCTTTATCTAAGCATAAACATATTACAAATCCTGATAAATTATTAGTAAACATAAAGGAAAATATTTATTACAAGTACTTTTTAAATGCATTAGATGGGGAGGGCATTTGAATGAATTACCCTGGATTGTATGATTTGTTTGTCTTTTTTATTTCTTTTACTTTTATTTCTCTGAAATGTTTTAAACCTTTGAGTAACACACCAAGACTGTGGGTGAGCGACACTATGTCTTCCTTTAATAACATGGAAATAATGAAGGTGGGGGGGACAGAGAAAAATCTTGCCAACGTCCCCTTCTCAAAGGGAGCAGGCTTAGAAAAGAATGCACGTGGATGGTGATGATCTGGAAATGGATTCCCTTTAACATACCCATGTGCTTATTCTTGTGACTCCAGGGGTCATTATATGGCAGTCAGACAACCGCAGTCTAATCGGAACACAGTAGAATAGTTTTTATCTTCTTTGTTTTAGAAATAATAGTTTTATCAACACAAGTCATATCTCATTACGTTTTTCAGGGACCAAGGCACACTCCAGATTTAAACAAAGCCTATAGTTCCCTTTAAGTTAAATTTAAGTGCTTTTGAACTGTGCCCTTGCTGAGTTATGCCACTCCCCCATCATGTACTTGCACAAAAACTTAAATTCATCCTTTCCAGATTTTATCCTCTTAAATTCAGACTTTACTCCAACCCTAACTCGAACCACGGTGCTCAAACAGGGAAGGGGGATGGGTACCCCCCCCTCACTCCCTTGCTTTAATATCTCCCCCTCATTGTGGTCAAACCCAATTAGAAGCCAGGCCAACAAGGTAATAGTAATGCAGCCCTCATGGGTCAGCTAAATGAGACCCAGAGAGGAGAGACACGTGATCTTTAGAGAAGGGATCTTAAGAGAGGGACAAATGAAACACAAGCTGAGGGCGCATGTTCACGGATATTCACAGGTGTGCACAAGATACTTAGGCAAATTTGTGGGTGAATCTGTGTTTCCTTGTTTGAGTAACCCTGTATATGCTTTAAATGCTGGAGATTCCAAACAAATAAGAGCCAGAAGGTGCCTGCCATACATGTGCCCACAACATAAACTGACATTGAGAATTCGGAAGAGCTGAAACTCTGTTCTATTTACATGGATGGTTAAGTTCTGAGCCAACTCTTAAGGTTCTAATCTAGATCAAACCCAAGGGAATTCAGTCTTGTTCTGGCTGATGAAGCTGGTCTCACAGGATTAGAGCCCATGGCTCACACTGGGCTGGTTCCAGGTCATCTTTGGAGCAGATTTATTCCATTTATTTGCTCAACCCTGGAAATACCCAGCTTTTCCCAGACTAAAGGCCCAGGGATTACCAAGGACAGGACTAAGATCTCTGTAGCATCTCTTCATTGGATTGAATTCTTTTTCTCTACCTAGGCACAAGCAAAATTGAATGGGACATATCAATTATAATTTTATTATCCTACAATTCTTAGAAATAAGTTTCATGTTTTGATCATTGGAAGCATGTTGCAAAACTTCTCTGACCATATTGTTACAGAAATAGGGGAGTCCAAAAATCCCCGGAGTTTGCGGCTGGGGGATGGGGAGAAGGAAGCAGCTTTCAGAATGCCTCCACGTGCCTGAGGCTGGTGGCTGGTGTCTTTCATTATGCAAAATTGCTTGGATGCTTCCAAGGCCTCAGGTGGATGGGAGGGGTCTTGAACCAGGGGATGGTATGGAAAGCTCACAGAGCCTACGTGGGGTTCTGTGAATGGTCAGAACTGTTGGCAACACCCACTGCGTCAGAGGACGCAGTCAGGGAGATATAGGCAGCTGCGGACACTTTAGGGGGGGTGCGCTCTGGGGCTGTCTCCCTTGCTGGCGGGTGTTCGCAGGGGTGCTCTGGAGAAGGAGAGGAGGTCCACGCAGTTTACAGAAAGAAGACAGTTTGCAAGGAGGCTGAGAATCCCGGAGGTTTTGTATTGAGAGCTGAAGGGCACCACAGCACAGAAAGGACCTCCCCAATCAGATTGAATGATTGGCAGCGGCTGGTAAAGCTGAACTGTGTTTGGAAAGTAGGGAAATGGTGTTTCTGACCTTCCTAAAACTGGCTAGGTTTGGTGGGGGGAGGCAAGGATATGTGTAACTGTTAAATAAACAATTTTCTTTTCACTCAACTGAAGTATTAAGAGTTGTAATTCTGACGGCGGGCAATCGGACCCCTGACTAAAGAGCCCGTGGGTTTGTTTTCAATTGGAGCAGCCCAGGGGTTCTGTAACAATATGGTTTTTTACCAACCCATATAAAGTTTTAGGTTTCTGAAATGAACTTTATCATTGTGTTTAAAAACCAAGAGAATTGATCATAAATATTTATGAGATCATAATAGGCATGCAGGAAAAATGTTTTATCAGAAACAAAAAGTTTTCCATTAGCCCAGGGGGAGAGGAGAGTCTTCTTTTGCACACTAGAATTTCCATTAAATAATCTTGGGATTTTAACCATCTCCAACAAATATAATTGACAAAGTCTGAGAGTTTTGAACGGATATTTCTTACATATTTCACTAAATTTAATTAAATTTTTATTACCCTCTTGTTTTGCAGAGTAGAGATTGTCTCAGAGCTGTTTTCCCTACTGGTTACATTGGGGAATAAAATAGTTTCTCTGATTCAACATCCTAAAGGCATTCCCTTGGCAAGGCGTGCACAGCCAGTGTTCCACCATGAGTTAACATCTAAGTCACGCTGTATCAATTAGTCTTACTGTACTTGTCCCTCTCACGAACATGGAAATATTTTCCAAATTCATTGGTAACTTCTCAAGACAGCACTATCCCCATCTTGGCAGGGCAGACTGTTTTTTGCATATGAAAGATCCCAGTGGTGTGAAAGGAGAAACTCATATCTCTATTACTGTAAAGATTTTATTTTATTACTCTGCTCATTAAAGGAATATTTAAATATAAAGATGGATGACTCACCTAAAAAGAAGGTAGAGTGGGAGATGAGAACCACAGTGGGAGGCCTGAGGAACCCCGTGGAGGGAGTTGGGTAGGATGGAAAAAGGCAAGAACAGAAGTAGTGGAGGAAGGAAGAACCTTGAAGAAAGATGGTTACCACGTTCCCATTATCCTTCTCCCAAACTGAAGTATGCCAGGGTTCTTCCATCATCCCTTAAATGTGTAGGACTTTATTTTCTCATTTTTTTCCAGTGCAGAAGAGGATGTTTTCTTTTTGTTTTATGCAGAACAAAGTCTTAGGTTAATTTCATTTTTATATTTCTGTTTATTTTTTAAAAAGATTACTTATTTATTTTTAGATAGAGGGGAAGAGAGGGAGAAAGAGAGGGAAACATCACTGCGTGGTTGCCTCTCACGTGCTCCCAACTGGGGACCCAGCCCTCACCCAGGTATGTACCTCGACTGGGAATTGAACCAGCGACCCTTTGGTTCACAGGCTGGTGCTCAATCCACTGAGCCATACGAGCCTGGGATTTCATTATTTTCACTGGAAAACTATTAACATTAAAATTATTGACCATGGAAACAGGGCATGGGTGGGAGGAGGGGGGCAAAGGGAGCAAATTGGGACAACTGTAATAGCATAAACAATAAAACATAATAAAAAATAAAATTCAATTTAAAAAATTACCATCATGTACTAGCTTAAAAGTCTATACTAAAAGTCATTGTTCAATTTGAGCCTTGGATGCCTTTGCCCAACTAAGAATTTGATTTTCTACATTTGCAGATAAGCTAAAAGTAGGCAAATTAAATTACTTCTCTTTTCAATACACTTTCATCAGCTCTGTGTGGGCTAGACGTCTGCACACATCTGGTCCCCTGCCGACTGGTTCCTGAGAAACACTCATATATGTATCTGAATCCCAGCAACAGTGTTGGAGGACAAATGTTGCTTTTGAACACTTTTAAACAACTCTGAGGTATTTTAAAACAAATATTTTGGGAAAAAAGTAAAAAATATTATACGTACTCATAGCCAATCAGCTGAGCTTGGTGTAATTTTTGCAAAGAGTATTTTTATAAGTAGAGGCCTTGGTCCAGTTTGAACTCAGTTTGTGGGTATCACAGTGAATATATTAAAAACATTTTTTAATGCTCACCGTAGGGCATGCTTATTGATTTTAGAAGGAGGGGAAGAAAGAGAGAGAGAGAGAAAAGCAATAATTGATTGCCTCTCTCACGCGCCCTAACCGGAAACTGAACCCCCGACCTAGGTACCCAAGACCTTTAGGTTTATGGGACAACCAACCGACCCACACCAGCCAGGGCTATACAAATTTTTGGTTTAACTTAAAAATGCAACTGTCTTGCCCAGCTTCCAGGCAAGCTCCATGAGGTGTTGGAGCAAGCAGCTAGCTGTTCACTTTATCTGGGTGACAGATTTTTACCGTTAGAGCTTTGCCACAAGCCACTGTCTTCATCCTCCTCTTCACACATTTCCAAAGTTTCTGTCATTGGCTCTGCTTTGGGTTAAGACCTTGAGCTTCTCAAAGACTCATGTACGATGTAGATGTGCCCCTAGAGAGTGGTGTGCTGAGCCATTATCTCGTTGTCTGTCACAAGCCATGGGTCAGCTTGAACAGTTATCACCCAACGGAGTCCAGAGGAAATAGGACACTTATTTGTAGATGTGGTGTGCACGGGTGAGAGGAATAAGGAAGGCAAAAAATTTTAAATGTAAGAATAAAGTTTTTATGGGGAAGGTAGGCCTCAGTGGGGAGTTCCTAAGAAATCAAGAAATCAAATTATATAACAAAGCCACACATAGAACATCTGAAAACTTGGCTTAATTAAGATTTTTGCCTGCCTTCTGTTTTGTAACACTTTCTGGAATTTCTTTGTAACAAGAAAATTTGCCTTCACGTGTTTAACAAACAAGCTTTTATTGTCAGTCAGCCTGAGAGAGTTTCTTCAAATATCCTGGGGAATTCATAATTGATCACCTCTTTGGTGCATTGCATGGAATTTTTTATTCTAATAATTACAGATTTAAATATTTTTATTCTTTGTTGACTCTTTAGATTTGAATGGCTCTCCATGGTTTTATTTCTCACAATTTTAAAATAAATTTTTCTTTTTAAGAAATAAAAACATTTTGAAGGGGAAAAATGCACAGATCTTTGAATGTAGAAGACAATTCTATATCTGGATCTGCAATTTATTTGAGTAATTCTGAGCTAAGACCTTTAAACCACCTTGGAATATCAGCTTCCTACCTGAGGGATTTGAGCTGGTAACAATACTAAGAGAAACACTTATTGAGCCCTTGATATATTCTGTGCTTTATTTATTTTAATCCCCTGTAAATTGGTGTGGCTGGTAAAGTTTCCCATTTTATAAATGAAAAAACTAAGTCACAGAAAAATTAAGGAGATTTCCTATCTACATGGTTGGTAATTGGCTGAACCAAGATTAGTTAATCTACCTCCAGAATTTACACTTTATTGTTTTACTGCTTCTTCAGTGATCCCAATGGTCTCACCTCTAATGCTGTCATGGTCTAATCCTAAAGCAAGATAAATGGAAAAAAAGAAAATGTTCAGATGTCCTTTTGTTTTTCTAGAGGCACAGAGTTGATGTCAGAGGAAGACAGTTTGTAATTGACGGTTCTTCAGTCTATCGGAATGGATGTTTCAATTCCATATTGTGACTCTCCTCTTTCTGATTGGAATCAATTCTTTTAAAAAATCCATGGTGATGTGGAAATCTTTTCCTTTCAGTCAGACCTCTAATTAATAGCTGTAGAACTATACATTTTTCTCACACATCTCTAATTGTCTTTTATGCTTTTAAAGATTTCCCCAGATGCTGGATACCTTGATGGACAGTGATGGTGTTATTTTCTGCTCTTCATCATGGAGTTTGGCAAGGAAAAAGGCAGGATATAGAATTAAATTGCGAACACAGAAGATCATAAGGAGTGATTTGCAGAATAGTTGACTGTTTTGTGTTGCTCCAAAGACTGGAAAAGAAATCACAAATGACTTGGCTGAGTTAGGCTTGATGTCCCTGTGTGGCTAGACTTTTCTTCTTAGTATGGACCACTCTCATGACTCATACCCAGTATGCTCATCCTGTCTGCTTCCTCATGGCTCTGAATCCTGCTCAGGACCAAAGAGCTGGCTGTTGCCGAAGGAGAAGGAGAAGGTTATTGGAAATCGCCCCATCCCTCAAATTTTAAGGCCTAAATTTATTTTTATCAAGAAACAGAGATTTTCAGTCTGCTATCTAGAGTAAGCATACAAAAATGCCTCTTGGAGAAGTCACCTAAATTGTATAGAAAGCCCTTTCAAATATGTTTCAGTAGAAAGGGTGTTTTGTTCAAGTGACTCCTCCAAGTCCACATATTCAAAAATTGTCATTAGGGCTTCTTAATGGTCACCTAAACTTTGGGCTCTCCTTGAGGAGTCAGGATGTTTGCCAATGGTGCTAGGGTAATCTTCTCTCCACTCAGTAACCCCACTGGAATGAAGAACCCCCTTCTATGGTTCTAAAACAAAAGACTCAAGGTTAACTCTTATTAACTCTTATTAATCTCACGTGACACATATGCCCGCCTCTATAGCAAACAACGTGTCTAAGTGAATTCAACATTTTGATGAACACATCCTGAGTCATATGCCCCTCTTTGAGGTGAGAAGATAGAAACACTTGAAATTAAGAGAAGGGTGGTCCCCAAGGAAAATCAATACCTTTACCAAAAGAATGGTTAACAAGAAAAATAGCGAATGTCTACTACACAGACTTTTGGCCTAAAAAATTTCTCTTCTGTCTTCTGAAATCTGGTGACTTAGCAATAATTTTTCTCAGCTAACTGATCAATAGCTGAGCAGAGAAGTCTGTCTCACCATTTCGTCAGTGTCCCCAGAAGATGTGCTTATAATCATCCACTGGGTGGATGTGACCTTTTAATGTCAATTTTAGGGTATCATTTCATGATGGTTGGTGATTTTTTAACCCCTGTGTTACTTGCCACATTTCTATAGCAGCTTTTCTGAAGCCATTAGCCTCAGACAACAGCCTTAGAGGGTAAGTGCTTGCTAATGTGACGACTTTCAATAGAGAGATGGAAAGACCAGAACTAGGAGAAAGGGATTTGTCTGAGGAGGCCAAGTCGTCATTTGCTTTCTCTCATCCTTATTGGGGTCCAAGGGGTCTTTCTGCCTTGTGGACCTTCATGAAGCTCATGACTTAATGAGCTGAGTGTACAGGAGCTCAGGTAAAACATCCACCGGGGAGAATGAGTGACTGCTGTTACAGACCACAGACATACCGAATGGTGAGACGGGGCGCAAGGGACTCCCGCACAGTTGCCTGTCTCCTACAGTCACACCGCATGACTGCTTCTCTTTTCTTTTTTCTTTTTCCTATTGCTAAACTTCACTATAGAATAGGGGGTTCAACAATAACTCATTAAGACAAAGCATACGGCTATATATAAAAGGCAGTCCTTTCCAAAACCTGACACACACACCTGGTGCAGCACATTGCGTGCCGTAGGAACTCAGTATGTGTTCTTTGTGCTGAATGAGTGAATGTTACGTGAGCTCTCAGAGATTGTCCTGGAGTGGGGGAGCCGAGGGGCTCCTAAACGATGCTCAGTCAGACCAAACACTGCAGCCCTAGCAGTTGTTGAGGGCTCGTGCCCATTCTGATTTGGTTGGAGTCATTTCAGTGCCATGATATGCAATTATAAAATACTTTGCACATCACTCTTTCTTCTTCTTCCCAGACAGTCAAGGTAAGCCTGTGAAAATCTGCTGAGCTCATGAACTAACTCTCCCTTAAGCTTCTTTTATGTCAAATCAATGTTTCTTGTGCCCCATTTTGACTCCAGAGGGTTTCTAGTTCACACTAAGATGCCAATGGCATCTGTGATACTTTATCAAGGATATGAACAGTGGAGATGTAATGCCCGGATCCAAAGACTTTAGTCACTAATGATAGATGGTGATGTTGGGCCCAGCAGCAAGTGATAAGAAATAATTCCTTGGTTTCAAAGATTTCCTATAGCCCTTCAATCAACCCAGTCAGCAAGGCCCTACTTTCCCAGGACACCAAATCAGCTCACCCACCCCCTTTCTTTTCTACTGGGGTTCCTGTGACCCCCTGCTCAGCATAAGGAAATGTAATACCGTGTCTGCACTGAGCAGAACCTGAAGTTGGTTTTGTAGGTGGAGCAGGAGTTCCCATCATTAATATTATAGACTAAAAAGACCAGACCTGAGGTTGAACACTTGCACCAGGGCCATATTCTTTAAACTTAGAAAATTTAAAATCTATGAAACCTAAAGTCTCCTAATACTCTACCCTATGACTTTAAGGCTTCCTCACTATTAAATATAGGCAGAGGGGCATACATGATCTACTTGGGAATGGCAATCTGGGGATCCCTAGATATAGAAGAGGACTGTTTTTAAAACTCACACCCTTGGAACAAACCATGAGTACTCAGGTTGAACTCAGTGGATGGCATTCTCAGAGTTGCAGTCTCTTGAAAATGAGTAAGAGAGATCCTGGTTAGCTTCCTATTGCAAATGGTCTAAATAAGAAATAAAGTGAGTACTGGTGTTAACACATCAGCTCTGTGGCCTTTGTTGATGGCTGAGTAGCAGAAGCTTTGGGGATATGGGAGAGCCCCCAGCAATTGCATTAATCACAGCAGCTAAGGGACACAGATCTCGAAGGGCAGGAATGGCCTCCTATTGCATTGCCATGGGACACCTAGGAGCTAGCTCTGGGTCACATCGCAGGCAGAAGCAGGAAACTCTCAATTTTCGGACTTGACCTAAGGGAGGAGAGCTTCTAATGAAAGGTTTTCTACAACCTTGTCAAGGTGCATCTGTCATTATGTCCCTATGGCCACCTTCCCTTCACTGGGAGTGCTCTGCTCACTGCCTTCTGCGGCCATTCCTGATTAGGGCACACTTCCTTCCCACCCCCATATCCACATGCCATATTTCCAACCATGGCACACCCTTCTCATCTCTCTCACTGCCCAGAGCCCAATTCTACTTCCCACACGATGGGCTTTCAGAATCTCACCAACCCAGCTCACAACAGTGACTCCCTCCTCTTAAATATTATACTTATGCCTCTACCACACACTCCCTTTAATTACAGTATTTCCTAAACTTTAGTTGTTCTTGTAACATTTTTATAATTGTTGCCATATCAGTGTACCATCTGGGGCAGTATGTACTTAAAAGATGAAATTGGACTCATTTTTTAAAAAGTTAAACAAAGTAATTTTAAAAGAAGACATTATACCACCAGTGAAAATAGAGAAGCCTTTCACTTGCCATAAACAGAAGGTATCCATGGAATTAAATACAACAGAAGCCAAACAATGTAATTAAATTCTAGCTACAGTGGGCAAGCGTAGGCCTCTCAGCCTGAGGGGGCAGAGAGAGACAATCCGAGGACAACCGCGAAGGACATTAAGGACACCCTAGCATGAAACCGAGGCTTCCTTCTGCAAGTAGTCAGAAGGGTGGAAAGCAGCGTTGCTTTCGGAGTAGGTGGTCGTTAGCCCTCTGTTCTTGCAGAGCCTGAGATGACCCTACACGCCACGGAATACATGTGCTCCACCTTGGGACGCTCATCTTACACTGTACTGCTTGCTCTACGCTGCCAGCGATGTTCAGGCATCTATTTTAAGCCCCTTGGTAGTTATTAAGTTCCTTGACTGTTAAGACTGAAACTGAAGATCTTGATTCCCCTTACTACCTGCAAGTTGCTTGATCTTAAGTGTTAGTTAATTAGTATGAGAGGTGACTAGTAAGGTAAGTAGGTAAAAGAAAAAACACCCCGATACTTCTTACAGTGAGTGAGTCCATCTCAGCTAGCGAGCGCTGAGCCGCTCGGCTTCGGTAGGTGCATGTTGGGTGTCGGCACAAAGTGGTGGATAAACGGCGGAGGGGGTGGGGGAGATAAATACTGGCAATAGTAAGATGGACGCATCTCATGAAATGGACTTGTCTTGGGGGTTGACATATGGTTCAGAGCCTATTTTGTGGCTAAATGTACTAAGCTAAATCCAGAGGAAATAACCAGAATTAAAAAAACAAAAAAAAAAAAAACAAAAAAACAGAACGTTAGATTTTAAAGGGTCAGTGGGCACTATATTTGGTTTCCTGGGTAGTGTAAACAATATTGTTTGGGGGACACCTTTCTTTGGGGCACTGGCATCGGAAACCTGCAGCTCACGGCATGACACATGTGATCATGACAAGGGTTTGTTTGGAAATAAACAGTGTGTGGGGAGGCTCCTTGAGCCATTTTGTAGCTCGGCCATGTTTTTCCGTCAATAAACAGAACGCCCAGGTCGTAGGGTGACAAAAGCAGTAACCACGTGCACAGTGCCAGCTTACAGATACTCTTCCAGTCTTCTCATCACACACGCATGAACTGAATTCTTTTAACAGTCCTATGAGTTTTTGATTGGCCATGACAAGTTACCACAAAGTTAGCATAAGCAGCGCAGAATTGCTCTTACAGTTCTGTACGTTAGAAGTCTTGTGTGGCTCTCAGGGGGTTAACATCAGGGCCTGCAGGGCTGCGTGCCTTTCTGGAGACTCTAGGGGAGAATCTGCTTCCTTGCTCACTTGGGTTTTGGCAGAATTGATCGTCTTTGGTTGTTGAACTGAGGTCTCCATGTCTTTTTTGGTTATTGCTTTAGGACTGTGCCCAGCTTCTAGAGGCCACCCGCATTCCTCGGTTCTCCCCGTCTTCCTCATCTTCAAGCTTTGACTCTCTTCTGCCTTTTTAGCCATTACCTCTCTCTGCCCTACTCTTCTGCCTTCCTCTTCTGCTTTTAAGGGCTCATGGGATTAAATTGGAGCCATCCAGAAAATCCAGAGTAATCTTCTCATTGCAAGGTCCTTGACCTTAATCACAACTGAAAAGTCCCTTTTGCCGTGGAAAGTAACATATTCACAGGTTCTGGGCACCAAGGTGTGCACGTCTTTGGGGTGAGGGGTATTATTCTGCCAGACGCAACAGACTACTATTGTTATTGCTATTTTGCAAGTGGGCCTCCTCTCTAAAATGATGAAAATACAGCAACCACATTCTCCTGTTCTTTCTTTTCCACATCATGGCAGGGGCGTCCCGTACCACATTGTCTTCAAGGAATCTGACATCCGGGTATTTGTTCCTTAACTTGGCTGTGGGACGAGGTATGATCTGCCCTGGAAACATTTACGTTAGAGTACCTTCATAGTTGGGAAATTAAAGGGATTCTCCTCTTCTAAAGAGAATTGAAGCACCAGTTTTATCAATTTTTTTGTTTCTAATTAATTTCTATGATAGCCACATATGCCATCCATATTTGGAATTGCCCAAGAGAGTTCTAAACAAATTTTCAAAGACCCAGGTCTCATTTATTCACCTGACCCGGGACCTATGAAGAAGCATGGCTGAATCTCTCTATTCTGCTTTGTCTTTTGTCTCTGCCTTATACATGCCCCTTAGAGTTTCATCATTCAGTATCACAAACCCAGACAGTGAACGTTAGGAGGGGAGCAGCCTTGTTTGTTGGGTTTGTCACCAAATCTTCATCTCTAAGCACAGAGCCTCCCATAGAGAAGTGTGATTGGCAACTTCAGACATGGCTCCAGTGATGCTCCTGTCCCGGTATTCACCCCCCTCGTGTAATCCCTTAACTCGGAATGTAGAAGGGACCCAGTGCCTTGCTTCTAACAGTAGTATTTAGCCACCGTAATAATATGTCACATCTATGGTTACGTTACAAAAGATTTTGACTTCTGTCTCGCTAGCAGACTCTCTCCCTTACCTTCTTGGCTTATACCTTTAATGTGGCAGGCTGCCATGTTGGAGAAGCAAGGAACTGGCGGTGGCCTCTGGGAAACAGCTGGCAAGGAGCCTGGGCATGCCAACAGCCACATGAGCTTGGAATGCATCCTTCCCCAGTCAAGGCTTGAGGTGACTATAGCCCTGTGACCCCTTGCTCACAGCCTGTGAGAGACCCTGAAAAAGAGGACCCAGGGGAGTCATGCCTCGATACCTGACCCACAAAAACTCTAAATTAACCCATGTATCAAACACCAGGGTTCGGATTATTTGTTATGCAACAGGACAATACTAACACAAGTCAACACACAAACGCACTTAAGGAATGACTGAATGAAGAAAACTAAGCAGGTGTATTGCCTTATGCTTTATTAATTTGATGGAGGGTTCATGATGGCAGCGAGAAGTCTGGAGCTGAAGAGGTTTAGATAATACTGTAGCTGGCTGTAGCTAAAGGATCAGTGTAGTTGAAATGTACACACCTTGGGAGAATTCTAGTGAGGAATCTCAGAAGATACTCTCTACCTTAATTTCTTTCTCCAGTGCTTAAAGCAGAGCGTGCTTCAATGAGGGCTTGAAATCAGATGCCGTGTTCAGCAGCAGGCTGCTGCCTTGCCCTCTCTTTGTCCCCAGGTGTGCATTTTTCAGGAAAAGCTCGGTGGCCAGGGGGACCCTCCAAGCTCTGTCTGGTCAGCCCTGAGCAGAGCTGCCTGCTTGTTTCCCTGCTGTCTTTATTTCCCTTGTCACGAATCAGTTCATTATTGTCCCTTTTCTCTTGTGATTAACTGCACACATCAGGGAAGAGTAATTCTGAAGCCCTTCCTGAGGATGGAGAGGTGTGACTCCTTTTTCTTAACAATGTGCATATTGACTGCCCAAAGGAGAAGATCAGTGCATTAAATTCGAAATGCACCATTCCCAGCAGGAGCACAGACTCTGAGTCAGGCCTCTGGGATGTAGCTGAAATGGAGAAATATTCGTGTTTATTATGAAGGTTCTCAAATCACTAGCTGATATTGTGTTTCTGCTTATTTGATTATTGCCACCAGAAGGTAATAATCATGAAATCAGGGGCCTGTCCTTCCTCTCTAGTTTCCATGGAGCCTGGCATAGAGTAGGAGCTCAATAAACATTTGCTAAATATAAAATGAAGGAAAAAAAGAGAGAAAGAAAATAAAAAGAAAACACAGTTCTTAAAACAGAGGACTATAGCATATGAAAAGTTTCAGCTGGAATTTCGGCTTCGGATTTCTTTCCAGCTTGGCTTAGTCTTGAATTATTGAGTGATTTGACCAATAAAGTAGCCGAAGGACGGATAGGTGCTCGTGCCCCATGTAAAGACCTGAGGACACGCACGTAATAATTTATAACACCCTACCAGTAGTTCGACTGACTGCGAACATAGCAGCAGAAACAAGCATCCAGGCAGAGGTCTGCTCGTTAGACACTTCCTCCAGCCACATGGCAGGTGACCGGTTTGCTCTGAGACCCTTGATTCTCGCACACCCTCTGTCTTTGCCGGTTTGAAACTCACCAGTTCTTCCTCCAGCCTCCACTTCAGCATCATAGCCATAGAGAGAGAGAACAGATTACTCAAACCGGAGGAGACGTATTCTGAAAGTAAAAGTGCAAGACGAATACAGCAAAAATGGATCTGGTGTTAACTGATTTTCTTGAAACTATGCTTTTTTGCTTGAGTTATCTCAGAGTAATGATGGTAGACATAGCATTGTCCCTTAGGAACACTTTCCCTTTGTTCAACTCTTTTCACCCTTCTTTGCAGGTTTTTTGTTTGGTTTTGTATTTTACCAGGAAAGTAGATGTGAGCACATGTGTCCAGTCCCTCAAGAAATAATGTTTCTTTCTGTTGCCGCTAGGCTGGCCAGCTGTCCTCTCTTGGCTAATCAGACCCCATCCAGCTGGACAAGGTTCAGGACAACAGCAATTCCTGGCTCTATCTGGGAGAGTCAGAGGCTGTATCTCTTCATCTTCAAGACATTGTCTTCACCTCTCTGAAGGCTGGCACCTTCAAACCTGTGGCCACAGTCCTACAAATATGAAGAAAGGGAGCCACAGCCTCACGTCTCTCCTGTCTGCACGGCACCATGTGGCACCGTGAAGTTCGCAACAGCGTCATTGTGAAGCCAGACCGTCTGCTTCAAGTTCTGGTCTAACCACTTGTTAATTGCATGATCTTGTGTGAATTACTCTCAAACATGATATTAACAGTGTCTTCCTAGTGTGGTTGATACAAAGGATAATACGTGTGAAGTGCGTAGGACTGTGCCTGATACATAATAAGCACTAAGTTCGTGTCAGCAATTATTGTTAATTTTATGTCCACAATACCTTAGTGAGTTGGTCATCTTATAACCAGTAGTGGTAAATTTAAGTGACTCATTCAAGAAATTCAGTGAAAATGGAAGGAGACAACATTTGAAGTATCATTTTCAAAGAAACACAGAATACATTCGATTCTTTTAAGAGACGAGAACTGTGGCTTTCACTCCGAATAGTTTCAGTTTTCTGAAATTAAGTAAGCAACAAGAGCTTGCGATAAGGCCAAGAAAAATTTTGTTTGCTTGATTTTAGTTGAAGACTCTTCTTGTTCTGTTCAAGCTCTTATTTTATTTCATTAGCTCATTTCTTTAAATTATTCTTAACTAATAATTCAAAACCAAAGTTTACTTTACCTTTAACAATCTCAATTTCTTCTGGTTCTAACCTTCTTCTTGAAAGGCATTGTTTTTAATCTTCTGCAGACTTCTGTACCTTTAAAATTGCTCGTAAGTGAGGCAGCACCCTTTCTCTCTTCAGCTCTTGTGAAAACCCTGGGCTGACTTTGGCATGAAATACACACACCTGCTCCATAAATCATCCCCAACTACTGTTGAGTGGTGCAGGGCACAGCCAAGAGGCTCTACCTGGCAACGGAGGTGTTGGTTCTGTTTTCTATTTCCCTTGACAGATTCTGCTCTGCCTAAAAGTCAAGTAAATAAAAAACACATATTAAAGAACTTGAAGAATTACATAAATAAAAATAATGGATTATTTAAATAAAACCCAAGGACGAATGACATTAGGGACCTATGCAATCAGAGCTATGAGCAAAAGAGAGGCTAGAAGGGTGGACAGATCCTGCTTTGGAAATGAAAGATTTACTATAAGTGACTGTTTCCTTGAGAGGGGGAAAGTTCAATTCTCTCTATGCCCTGGTAGTCTCTGTATATCCATTCATTTTCTTGTTATATTTTGTTGGCCCCTATATGGTTTAAGTGTGGGTAATTCGGGTCATTTTTCTCCCTTGTGAACAGAAGTAATACTGCTCTTAAACATAAATGTCATTTAAAAAGTGCCATAGTTTGATAATTTGTTCCTGAGCAGAAAGGTTGAGATAGCTAGCAAGTTTAGTTTTGTTTTATTTTGTACGTGTGATTTTATAAAAATGTGGTAAAATCCACATAATATAAAACTTACCATATCAACCATTTTAAAGTATAAAATTCAGAGACATTTAGTACATTTGTAATGTCAAGCAACCATCCCCACTGTTAAGTTCCAGAATATTTTGTTGCCTCATCATTTCAAAGAAAGCCCATACTCATCTTCTCTCCACTCAGCCCCTGGCAACCACCAATCTATTTCCTTTCTTTGTATGTTTGCCTGTTCTGGATATTTTAAATAAATGGAATTGTATGATACACGACCTTTTGCATCTAGCTTCTTTCAGTTAGCATAGTGGTTTCAGGGCTCATCCATTTTGTAGCACGTACCAGTACTTTATTCTTCTCCGTAGCTAAAGAATATTCCATTTTATGGCTACACTGCACTTTGTACGTGCGCTGATCAGCTGATGAACACTTGGATTGTTTCCACCTTTTGGCTGTTGTGAATAGTGCTGCTATGTATATCTGTGTACAAGTTTTTGTTGGAGCACCTTATTTCAGTTCTTTTGGGTACAAACTTCAGAGTGGAATTTCTGGGTCATGCGGTAACTCTGTTTAACTTATTGAGAAGCTGGCAAACCTCTCTCCATAGTTAGTGCACCATTTTACAGTGTATATAGCAAGCTTTAAAAACATTAATAGCACAATTTATGAAAACTAAGGAAATACCTACCCCCCAAAACACATATGTTTTCTAAGGACATATACATGTCTAAGCTATAACTAAAACAATGGATAGGCAGAATGTGGACATTCTAGATGTTAGAATGAGGTCTTCAGGAGCGAAGTAAAACATATCCATCATACTCCATACTGTCCCTTGTTTAAGATCCCAGTCACGGGCAAGATCAACAAATCCCCTTGCTCTGATTTTCAATCACTTAGCAGTCTTCTCATGCCTGATAGAATTTCTCAGTCTCTAGTTATCAGGAAAGCCAGGAAAGGGGCGTGGACACAAACGTGCCGTTTCTAGCAAAGTGTCCACATCTTTCATACGATTTACCTCTCAGTCTCTTTGAAGGTGGGTTATTATAAATCAGGCACCCTGAGCTTAATCAGCCGTCAACTCCAAGTGAACTGCTCAATCACAGATGGTTTCTTTTTTTCTGTCATTTCTTTTAAATTAAAAAAAATATATATATATATATTTGTTTTTAGAGATAGGGAGAGAGAGAGAGAAAGAGAGAGAGAAACATCGATTTGAGATAGAAACATTGATCAGTTATTTCTTGCATGTGCCCCAACTGGGGACTGAACCTTCAACCTAAGCGTGTGCCCTGTCCAGCCATTGAACTGGCAACCTTTCACTTTGCAGTGAGCCACACTGGTCAGGGCCTTTTCTGTCACGTTTTAACATGTATGAAGCCACCTCCATCTCTGTCACATGGCTAACTCTTTCAAGCACAGTTGCCTTTCCTTGACAACTCCTCCTGGGTTTCGTGCACAGCCTATTGACGTCATAGGATCCTCTACGTATTTCTATCTGATCTAAAATGCCAGGAGACCCATTTTCTTACTACAATTCCCATAGAGCTTTGCTCTGTTGGACTCCAGGGGCTATCCTGCCCTTTACCAGTACCTGACGAGTGTGTGCCTGGGGGAAGTCAAGAGGGCGAGTGGGAATGAACCAGGGAAAACTTTTCTCTGCCCCTGAAAGCAATTCATAACATGAGCCTAACTGCCTGTGGGTCAATGGTATAAGTGTCTTTGTTCAGGAGAACTTCTTTTGGTCAACATAACTCTTGATGGAATTTTTTGCTGTAATTTTTTTGTTATGATTACATCAGAAAAAATGACCAAGATCTTGTCTAAAACGCGACTCAAAAAAATAAAAGGTCTAAAGACCGTCTAGTCTAATTGCCTTCTACCTGGAGCCCACACACCTGAAGATGTACACAAGAACTTCATGACTTATGCGAGCATGAGTAATTTTTAAGGAATTAATTTCCAGATCCTTAACTCATATCCTAAAATACATCCGCCTGAGAACAAGCTTATTGTGGTCAAAACACACGATTGGTTTTCCTTTGTAATCTTCCTTTCCACAATTCACTTCCTGTCACTTTCTTACGGAAAAGCATACCTCCCACCCATCCAACATTTTTTCTACATTTACATTGACTTTTGGATATATGAATTTCTAGACAAAAACCAAATGAACAATTTGAAATATTGATGTTCCGCTTTGTGTTTTTTCTTGTCTTATACATGAATCTTTTAAGAGCAAAGCATGGGGTTTTATATGGACTATTTGGTTATTGTTGAGCTATCTGGAATTCTTATACATTTAAAAAGAAAAAAGCAAGGGAGCTGACTATTTTTTTAAGGAAACTCTCCTCTCCCGATTCCTAGCTATTGCCACAGAATGTATCTTTCTGGGGAGAGGCTCCCTTGAAAGTGGAGCAAAGACAAAATTATCGGTGAAAAGTACTGAAAGGCACTGTGCCTGATTTTATCATGGCTGGGTACCTTATTTTATCTAGTAGCGTTAAAATCAGTGTTAAGAAATAAGGTGGTCATCATGGGAAGGCATATCAACGTGATTGTTTAAAATGAAAGAGAAGGTTATACTTTTCCTGCCAGAAAACTAGCCTGATTTTGCTAATAATGAAGACTGGTTTTCTCAGTTAGATTAGATGATGGATGTTGTCTGTAAATTGAATGACATAATCAGCAGCTCCAAAGTTATGATGAAAATATATTGAAAACACAGATATCAAAAATATTGTATTAGCAAAGCTGAAATGTAACAGTTTACTTTTCCCCACTCTTTCTGAGTATATTGTTATTAAGTTTGTCCCTGAAGGAAAAAATAAGAGAAGTCATTTTTTTGTTGAAATATTGTCATACTTTCACACTGGTTGGTAACTGTTTATCTCCCTGAATCTTAGAGTGAACTCATCTCAGCCTCAGCCTCTTCCCTGAATTGCCAATTAATTGAACATAAAAGTAATTTTTTATGAGATTTCACTGTGTGGTATGTCCACTGTGTAGAACTATGACAGGGTTTAAAGAGTTAGAAAAAATTGTTCTAATGAAACTTTCATTCTTACCTCCGTAGTTCTGAGAATAATGTTTCTCAGGGCTTGCATTTTTAAATATGAAAAACAGAAATAATATTGATGCTGCACTACCCACAACAGAGTCTATAATTAATCAATTCTCATCCACAAATACATGAACAAATAAGGGGGAAAAAGTTTCATCGGAATAACATTAGTAAATGCATTTACAGTAAAATTTTACCTTACAAATTTAAAACATTAAATTTTATAATCTGGTTATATTATTTTGGTTTATTTTGTATTTCTAATAATTGCACTGACATTGCTATCCAGAGTGAAAAATTAACACATACAGGCTTATAGCCATTGAAGAAAATAAATATTTCAATTTATATACATAGTGTTATTGCAGAGGAAATTTATACAGTGATCAATAAAAGTTTTCTAAATATAAAATATATTTATTTGAGGTAAAATTCCTCATGGGAACTGGAAGTATATTAGAGTCAAAAGATATAAAAACATATAGTATTTCTGCCTTTTAGAGAAAAGCTTCTTCATGAAATTAAAAATAGATGATGAAGTATGTCAAATTAATATGGTATTTCTGTTTTACTGGAAACATTTAAAAGACTGGTGTAATAAACTTGGTCCATCTGTTGGTATCCTAAACAAGCACTGGATTTACCGAAAGTCGTTTCTTGGATTTCTGAGGCTCCTACTCCACAGCCAGCCATGAATCAGAGTCACTCAGCTTTAGGAAACCTTCTGGTGTAGTCCGACCCCTCGTTTTTCATGCACAAAAATGATGGTTTAGGGAAGCTAGTTACTTATCCAGACTGGGATCTAGAATCTAGGCCTCTGATTCTTGATCCAATGTTGTCTCAAACCACAAGCAACACATTGAGTCCTAAATTAAACCGAAGCATTATGTTTCAGAAGAACAAATCATGAGCCAGACTGAATTGTGTTCTTAAGAAGTCTAACACCCATTAAAATCAAACATTTCTCTTTTCAGTTAACTCTTTAATGAAGAGATGAGAATAGTGTCTCACACGACACTAGTACTTGATTTTCTCTAGGCTCTAGAAGTAAGTGCAGACTTCCGTGGAAAGAAGGGAAGCATTGGGTTATAGATCTGGGCTCAATTTCTAGTTGCATTAGTTCCCAGCTGTGAGCTTTAGAGCTGTTAACCCACCTTCCCCGAGTTTGTTTCCTTTACTAGAAAATGAAAATAAAAATCCCTGGGGGATGAGGTTAAGGTTAAGAGTAAATGATATCATGCATGCCAAGAGAGAAGCGCGATGCTCGGCATATGTTAGGAAAGCCAAAACACTAGCTTTCTTTTAGATTTTTTTTTTTTTTCTTCCTGCTACCTTTAACTCCTCATACAGTTGTTTGTTGTACTGTAGCCTCATCTCCTTGATGGCCCCATAGATAATATGAGAAGCTAGTAGTTGAATGCCTTAGAGAAGCAATTTTCAAGCTGTGATACATAGTTCTGTGGAAGTGAAGGGGTAGAGATGGGACCCTGGAGGGAAAGAAAGCATCACATTAGCAGCTGAAGCTTTGCTTGTCTCCAGCATAGGCCAATGGCTTTGTTAGGCAAACGTTGCTCTGGGCTTCATGGAGCATCTGAATTGGGAATGCCCCAAAGATGCAGTGCTTAGCCAAAAGCATCAGTGCTTGAAGGGGGGAATTTCTGGCACTGAGTCTCTCTACTTGGAGATATGGGTCGCAATTGGCTTAGAGATGAGAATATTTAGCTGAAGTCAACAACAGTAAGTAGTGACCTCAGAGTCAGCCTTGATTGGCAGAATATCCATGCAAAGTGAGACAACTCGGGGGGCATGCAAGAAGGGCAAACTCAAGTATTGGGGTTTCCTAATGAGTTTTGTAAGTGGCTTTAAATTCTGAGTATGAAAAGGGATGCTTGCTCACATTCGCAACCCCCCTGCTGTTTCATGTGACATTTGTTGGTTGGTGCTTTTTCCAGTTTGGGTAGTTAGAACATCATTTCAGTTATTATCCCTGTTTACCAGGTAGAAGAACAGAGACTGAAGCTGACCAGCTTTTTATTCTTCTGTTAACTGGAAAATAATGTCTGGAAGATTTAATAGGACAATTTGAAAATCCTGTTAATTTATTTTCTCTTTATGGCTTTAAAAGTATTCCCATTTTGTCCTTTTCGTAATTATATTGTAGACATTGTGTGTACCCTTTACCTTTTAAAAAGAAGGTAGTCTCTTGTGTTTTATTTATTTTTATTGTATTTTTTCCCATTACCGTGTAGTCCCTGCGATCCCCACACTGCAGTCCTTGTCCATGAGTCCTTTCCCCTCTTGGCTCATCCCTCCACCTTAGCTGGCATCCTGCGCTCCGTCTATGAGTCTCTCTGTTTTGCTTGTTAGCTCAGTTTGTCCATTAGATTCCACAGACGAGTGAAATCATACAGCACTTGTCTTTCTCTGACTGGCTTATGTCACTTAGCATAAAGTTCTCCAGGTCCATCCATACTGTTGCAAAGGGTAAGATTTGCCTTCTTTTCTATGGCCGAGTGATACTCCATTGTGTAAATGTGCCACTGATTTTTTATCCATTGACCTGCTGTTGGGCAGTTACGCTGCTGACTGATGTTGGCTATTGTAAATAATGCTGCAAAGAACGTAGAGGTGCATATACTCTTTCAGATAAGTGTTTTGGGTTTCTCCGAATCTATTTTCATAGAGGTGTATATATTCTTTCAAATTAGTGTTTCAGGTCATAAGGTAGTTTCATTTTTAATTTTTTGAGGAAATTACATTCTGTTTTCCACAGGGGCTGCACCATTCTGCATTCTCACCAACGATACAAAAGGATTCCCCTTTCTCCACACGCTCACCAGCACTTATTGTTTGTTGATTTGTTGATGATGGCCATTCTGACAGGTGTGAGGTGGTACCTCACTGTGCTTTTAATTTGCATTTCTCTGATGATTAGTGATGTTGAGCACCTTTTCATATGTCTGTTGGCCATCTATGTATCCTCTTTGGGGAAGAGTCTATTCAGGTCCTTTGCCCATTTTTAAATTGAATTGTTTGTTTGGTGTTAAGTTTTGTAAGTTCTTTATAAATTTTGGATATTAACCCCTCATCAGATGTATCAGTGACTATTTTCTCCAGTTCTGTGGTTTGTCCTTTTATTTTGTTGATGTTTTCCTTTGCTTTGGAAAACCTTTTGAGTTTGCTGTAGTCCCATTTGTTGCTTACCTTTTGAAAAAGTAATGAAAACATTAAATAGCAATAGACTCATCATTAAATCAGCCATGAGAGCAAGTTTGTCTAAGGGATTCTAAGCATAAAAGGAATTAATTGATGGGATTTTGGAAAAAACAAACAAACATGTGTTCTCTTCCTTCACAATAATGTACTTTGGGGAGGGTCCTGCCTATTTCAGTTCCTATCACAGAATAGTTTCTCCCACCTCTTTTGTAAAGGCTCTTGATTTTGTACTGAGGAACACTAGTTCTTCCATGGTCTTTCCTTATTATTTTCCCTCTGCCTTTTCAAAGTTATATAATGTGTGTTTTCCCAGTTCTTTAAAAAGGTAATATTTTTATAGTGTTAACTCTATTCTATTTTTGCTGAAAATCCAGATCCTTAAAAACAAAATCTCTCTGTCTAGTTATGTCTAGTAATTTCTAGGAGGTGTTCAGTGTCTAACCACAAACCAGTGGAATCCACCACTTTTTTTCCTATACTATATCCTCCTCTCTGTATATTGATTGTGTCTTTGCATACTAGGTAGAGAGAGTTACTCACCTGTTCCCTGAACACAGGAAAAGATTGGGTGGGCAGAAATCATATCTATTCTTTAAAAACCAGCATTCCAACCTAATGAGGCTACTGTTCTGGGCCTCTTGCCTACTTTGAATGAGGGGTGTGTGTGTGTGATTGTGCTAGTGACAGTAGGTGTGGCAAAGCAACATGTGAAATATGGTTCCCTGTGTTTTTTGGGGGGAGGGCAACTTCAAACATTGTGTAATGTTTCATATTTGGGCACTTTCTTAACAGCTTTTCCCTCGTGTAGTTCTGTGTAATAAGAAAGAAAAACATAAGCCGCATCATGACAAAATAAATATAAAAATTTTTGAAATGAAAAGCAGAACACTAGCTTGAACACTCTACTTGGAGGGAGTGATCAGGAAAAATTAAGGGAGCAAAAACAGGTGGTGATGAGACTTGTACTAGCCAGGGTTTGGAAAGGAATCCAGATGGCACATTTAAATGAAGTCATTGGAGGAGATCTAATAAAGGGACTATTTACAAAGGAACCGGCAAGCTTTGAGGAAACATAGTCCAACTGTAACAGAGTGCCGTCACCAAAGTCCCCACAGCCCATGGTTTTAGGGATGGAGGAAGGAGATAATACAGATTTTAAGGTACTTTGCATATCTATGGCAAGCTGGTAGCTAGGGCCAGTAAAAGGGCAGATGATACTGATTAAGATACTTTGCATATCAATGACAAGGAGATAGCCAAGCCTTTCCTGAAGGGGAGAGCCATAAGGAAAGGAGAGAGCAGTGAAGAGGGGGGCCATGCTGTTTGAAAGGATGAAGAAGAGCCCCACGATCCGCCATGAAGTCTGAGGTGAAAGAAGGGCCATGTAGTTTCAAAGGATGTAGAAGGGCACCATCCATGATGAGAAGAAGCATGATGGAAGGAGCATGTGAGAGGAACATAATGGATCAGCGGGTCGTAGCAGCCATGTGAGAAGAAGCAGCTGTGCCGTGTGTAGTCAGGACCCCGCCATGCAGTCTGGGGTAGTAAGAAAGCAGGCACGCTGCTGCTTTGATTGTGCCCAATCTAAGTGATTCCAAGGCCACCAAGGACTCCACCTTGCAGACCTGGACTCTACCTAGACTCTTAGAACTCAGGACATGTGGAGAGGACACTCTTAGGGCTTGTGCCTTTCCTGGACTTCACCATGGTCCAGTGTAACATGGCACATGCTTTCCTGGTCTATTATATAGAGGCTGAAGACAATGTACCCCAGATTTTGAAGGAGAGAGCTGACAGATAAGTAAGGGGATACTATTGGGCTTGGTTTTGGCTTCTAGCCTTTTGGGGAGCAAGAGAAGTTCTGTGTGTCAGGGGAAAACAGTTCTGTGAGCTGAAGTGCTCACAGCCCCACCAGGGTTGGAATACTGTAAAGACCTGTTTATCTCAACACTAATTGTTGGGCGTGTGAATGAGCCTCACTTTGCTCCGTATCACAGTGAAGTGCCTCAGAGCTGATGAGATTGAGGAGCAGCCAATGCCAGGAGGGAAGCAGGGAAAGGCGGAGAGAGCAGTGACCAAAACCAGGCAAGAGCAGCTGTAAGGAAAGGGCCTCTGACAGGCCCTGGCCTTTGATGAGGAGCTACAGCAGCCTACAGTGACAAGGCCACCTCACTCTCCTTCCCACCTCTGGTCTTCTGTCAGTGTCTCCAGAACAGTCAGAGAAACTGAAGAGAGGACAAGGGAGCCTGTTGATACAACCCATATGGATCAACCTCCCTGAGCATGGGGAATGGATGAAGAGGAAAAGGGTGGTCAGCAGACGGTATATCTCCAAGACATTTATAGTCCATTCTGTAAGAGTGGCAGGCCTTAAAGGAGACGTCCTAGTAGACTTTCCAGGAAGTAAAGGGATCCCATCTGGGAAATGCTAATGACAGAAAGCCTTCTTTATAAACCAATATAAACATTTACAGTTATGCAGCACTCAGTAGTCTATGACGCAATCAAAAATGATTTCCCACTGAATACTCACAAAAAGGGAGGATAGAACAAGGTTCAACAATCCTTTTTCCCATTTTACAGATAAGGAACCTGAAGCAAAGAGAGTTTCAGTCATGTGGCCCCCAAAAGACTCTGGCCTTTCAGTTTTTCAACTTCTTGTTCAGTGTTTTTTACTTTTGATTTCTATTTATACTTTACTGCACCATTCCCACGGGGCAGAATTACAGATTTACTGGAAATTCTCAAAAATATATATATAAACAGAGAACACTTGCTCTTGTCTCAAGGTCAGTTTCAGTGCATCAGTGCATGCATAAGGAAAACAACCAGAACTCACACCTTGGAGAAGCAATGGACATCCTTACTGAAGATGTGGTTCAGGTGGGAAGCAAAGGGAGAAGAGAATTACAGCACACGATCCAAAGCAAACCTCCTCTAATTCTATTTTCCAACTCTCACTTCAAAACTATCCAAATCTCTTTTTTTGTCCCTGTAGCCAAATAAGGCAACCAAACATCCACCCCCACGCCTTGTAGCGGGAAGAGGCGAAGGTAAAGTTTTAACAATATCTATAGTAAAAGTTTAATAGTTTGTGTCACATGTAAAATGGTCCCTAATACCACCACCCATGGCTTTGTGCACACCTCTGCAGGGCTAGCTCTGTGTGTGTTTGCGTGCATTTCTTCTAATTCTCAGGATCAGAAATTATTATTTTTCTCTCTTATACAAGTATCATTAAGTAGCTTAGGCTTGATGTGAACTGGTCGAAATACTAAGCATTTTCTGTCCTAATCAAGTCACTATATAAAATCCATTTAAAACTTCAGCTTATCATCCAATTGCAGCTGTCTAAAGAAATGACAAAAATGCTTGTTTTCCTCTTTTTTTTTTAATTTTTCTTTTTATAGTAAGAATTGGCTGAAACTTTGGTATAAATTTTATCAGCAGAAGAGACATTTAGTCACCAGGCAGATTCTGCAAAACTCACTGAGGACTATGGGAAGATTTTAATATGCTGCTTTACTAATTTCAATATGTATTTAGCTCATGTTTTAGGAATAATGCTTGCTTTATAAATTTCATACTGCCAGGGAAACTCTTCCAAAGAAAACGACAGAGTCATTTCTTCGAGGAAGAGAATGCATGTGAAACCAATTTGAACACTGGTAAATAATTTGTGGGAAAGCGTACCATGCAGCCATTAAAACAATAAAAATTATTTTCTATATGGTCCAACTTAGAATTATTATATACACAAACACATTACTAGAAGGACATATAAAAATATTATAAATAGTGTTTAATACTGATGATTTCTTTCTTCACTGTCTTTCTAACTTTCTTATGAGTATGTGTTTTACAGTTACAAAAATGAATATCATTTATTCTCTAAGCAAAAAGTGTAAAGCTCTATTCTGAAGACTATCTCCAAACCCAGTAAATGGTCCCTGGACATACAAGCAACCAGGCAATCTCACACTGAAAGACAGTGCTTAAAACAGGCATGGGGGAATTGACAGGAGGCACAATTCCTGCTTCTGGAAGGAACATTGTAATTGAGACTGTTTGGAGTGGAGAGGTAGGTGAATACAGCATAAGAACATTAAAATGCTATGTTTCATGGTTGTTTGATGTGGAACAGATGCCATTTTATAGTTCAATATATACTTGGATGTTTTACCGCTGAACACCAAGCCTCTACCCTGTGCACCTAAATGTTATTGTTAGCTGTCATATCCTTGAGGGTGCCATATACTGTATGCTTATAACAAAATTGGGTTATGATCTCTATTTGTGGAGATCATAGCTTTTACCTACAAAAGCAATTAATTCTTTATTTTATTAGGAAAGAATGGTCTAATTTTACAGAGTATTGACAAGTAGTCTTAATAACAGTGCTTAAAATCTGGTATCAAGACAGAAAGTAATTTAGAATGTAAAATATGTACTCAAGACTACCCTATAGGAAGTCAAGTATTGATGATTAAGGTTATGTAGATTTGGTGCAAAATCTCAGATATTTCCACTTTAGTTGAACACACTGACAACTGACCCATGACCACACAGCTGATTTGTGACAAGCAAATCACTACATGTAGTATATGGTGTTTTTAATCCTTTTAAGTCTGGATATTTATTTTAATGGCCATTGATTAAAGTGCCTTCTAAAAATAGATCTTAGATATATGGGAGTTTTGGGCTTTAATGGAAAAAATCTCTAGGAACATGAGTCTGGATCCTCTAAAGGACCCTTTGCTTTAGAGGACATAAATACACTCAGGCTAAGTATGGTTTGGGGACACCCAGGGTCCCCCCTTTATCCTTCTTTGGTAACCAGAACATTCAGAGGGATATCACATGGGTGCCCTACCTCCTTAAGCTTAGACCCAAGTGAGGCCGAAGACAGTCTCCACTCCAGGGTTATGGGAGAATGGAAGCAGGTTGTGACCAAGCCCTTCCATGTCCGAGTTCTACAGAGACTCCTGAGTTCCTTGAACCCTGACAGCAGCTGCCCCTGGGTCCTTTTCCTCTGGAACCTTGATCATTAAAAGGTTTCCTTGATTCTTGGAGCTAGTCAGTATTCCTCCACTAAGTTTAGTTTTTTGAAAAGAATCCAGAGTTGGTTTCTGGACTCTCAACAGAGACCCTAACTGACATACTCCAAATAGGAAATTGAGTGTCCCAGTGCCCCACTGTCAGCCAGTGGGTAGAATGAACCAACTTCTTGATTGTTAAGGACCTGAATTAAACACTTTTATTCTACTTTTTATTTTTAATAAAAAACAAGACCTTTGTAGACATATTTCATAATTAACCTTTATGGCCTGTGCTTTATCCTAATATCATAAACTTCCTGATTTATTCCTGGAATAACAGGTCAAATTCAGTATGAAGACTTGTATTTCTAACAGAAAATGTAACCCAATTAACTGCTTTGAGCACTGAGTTTTCATCTCTCTCAACATAATTTTCTTTTAATCTCAAAAATTGTTTATTAGGTTATTTCAATAATTTATGCCCTTTTCTTCAAGGACTAGTAATTCACCAATTCTCTATACAGAGTTGACACAGCAAGTCCTCAATAAGTATTTGTTGGTTGATTAATGTTTTATTAACAGCTTAATAAATTCTGGGCAACTCAAAACAGATGAATGTTTACAACTACAGCAGTGGGGGAAGAATTTGAACTGGCATGTCACAAATTCTATTAGATTCTGCCCTGAATCACACCCAGTGCACTAATCTCTGGACATAAGGGAGAAAAGAATGTAATCAATGTCACTCAGGCCATTTAAGAAAATAATACATATGCGTTTTACTCACAAAGAGATCTCAGTTAAACTAGAGAGTGATTTGTTTGCTTTCCTTATTTCTTTTTCATTTCTAATTCTGTCTTTGCTGTGTAATTATGTACAAGGCATCTGAGTGATAACTATTGTGAAGATTATTAATTAAATTCTAGAGAAAGATCTTTACATTGTAGAGTTCCATATTGTATGCAAGATCTGTAATAAATAAATATATCTATATCTAAAATTGTGATACTTTTGTATTCCTTTGGTTTCTTTGACTATAAATCATAGCCTGGAAAAGGAAGAGGCAAGACTCTTTTCATTTGCTGAGAGTATGACAATTTTGCCTGAATAAATTCTGGGTCCTTCTTCCCTTATCCCAGATGTCATGTTATTTTCAATTTGAGAAACATTCACTAAGTGTACTATCCATGCATTATTCATATAATGGACATGGGTTCACTAACACAAAACTTCATGTCTCTCAAAGAGTAGGCATTCAATAAAAAGTGACTAAGAGGCAGCCTTTTGACTAAAAAGGATTGACTTATAAGAAAAACTACAAAACTAAACAAATAACTATTATACAAGGAATAAATGTCATAAAAAACTGTAAATGAATTTCTGGTTTAAAGGAGACATTAACTAAACTTGGAAAAGGAGAATTTAGGAAGTTGTGTTATTAAAGACAGGTTATACTATATAACAGCAAAAAAGTAACAAGAAAACAAGGTAGCTTACCAAAAAAAAGTTATTTCTTCTTTTTATTATATGCCCAGTGTGGCCTAATGAAAAGTTTTGTTCCACACAGTCACTCAGGGGCCTGCAGTGATGAAGTCTCCACCCTACAGGACACATAACTTCCAGGATCACAGAGGCTGGGGACACAAGAGATGGTACATGGAGTCTTAAATATCTCAATTCAAAAGTGATGTATGCCATTTTCACTTAATGTCATTGGTTAAAACTAGTTACAAAACTTTACTGCAAAGGGTTGGGAAGTCTTGTGCTTCTGTGTGTCCAGGAAGAAAAGAAGAACTGGATATTGGTGAGCACTAGTAATCTCTCACCAAAAAGTTTCCCTGAAACAAGTTAGTAGACATTTATTATGATCCTTGTGGGGAGAGTGGATATTTGGGTATTTCAGAGAGAGGAAAGAGCATGCGCGCAAGCAAAGAATGGGAAGGAGTTGAAGTTACACTCAGAAAAATTTAAATAGCCAACATGCATTGTGGCATGAGATAAGTAGGCCAAGAATAATGCAAGAGACCAGGATCAAAAGTAGGCTCAGCAGTATTGTAGAGGACTTGGTATCGAGGATAAAGCATTGCGTCACAACTTTAGTTGGTAATGCAGTAATAATTGGACATGTCTTAGCAAGAGCTCCTTTGTACCAGTGTGTAAAATGACCTACAGAACTGAGAAAGCGTTTGAAAAATATTATAGCAGTTGAATAAAGATATTATACAAATCTGAAAAGGAATGGAAAACAGGAAACATTGAAGAGATATAGTGGAGGTAAGATTTATAAGGCTTAGCATGTGGCTGTGGCTAAAAATCGACGAAGCAAGGAGTAAAAGGTAACTTCAAAGTTGGAACTCCAAGAGCCTGGGATTGGTGGTATCAGTAACAGACATAAAAAACAAACAAACAAACAAACAAACAAAAAAACTGTTTTCAAGTCAATCATGGACATGTGTTAAAATACACACATATATTTAGGAGAAGAGCCATATCACAAGGTGGTTAAAAGTTAAGAGGGGAGATGCTGGTGTCAATCATCCTGAATTTAAAATCCTAACTCTTCCTCTTGCTGATTATGGATGTGGTTTAGTTTCCTTAAACTTTTCATTGAAAAATATGGATAATAATATCATTTCCCTAATAAGGTTATTGTTAGCACAAAATTAGTTACTTTGTGTAAAATTTTTTTAACACACAGGAATGGTACAATAAATGTTAGCTTAAAACTAATAACATAGAGAGGATAAAACTAACATCTACTTCACAGAAAAGGAATAATGATTATATTAGATGACACCTGGCACACATAAAGAAATGTCTATAAATGTTTATGGTGGAAGGAGAAGTCCTCAGGAAGGTGCATTATAATTAGTTGAAATCTTAACCCAGGAGTGCTCATCCTGCATTTTCCTCCTTCTACTGTTCCAGCAATAAGACATATTTAACATTTCTTTGTCTCAGATTTTTTTTTTTTTTTTTTTTTGGCATGGCAGAAATCAAATAGGGTTTGAATATTGTTTCTTGACATTTATCACAAAAAACTTAAGTTAGTTGAAGAGATAATGCTGACTGTTACAGATGAAGGACAAATAGAGGGATTAAGTGTTTTTGAGGTCAAGGAAAGAATAAAATAAATTATTTTGTTCCTCATATTTGGAAGAGGCTGAAAGTAGATGGATCCTGCAGAGAGTCGGGACTTGAGAGCTGCAGGCTATAAGCACTCTGGGGTGGAGGACAGGATTTGCCTGAGAATGTAGGACCTACACTGCAGGTATCCAGACTTACTAAATATTTCTTTGCCTCAAGTGTGGTCTGGAAGCAGCAATGCAGTTCAACCTGGTCTGATACAGAAAGCATTCAAATAACATCTAGCACTGCCTGATGACAGATGGCTGGAAAGGGTTTCAATGATTTGAGATTGTGCCCTGTCTTCACGAAGCAAGAAATCGCACTAACAACAGATTGGTTTTCATGAAGCCTGGATGCTCAGAGTAAGCTTCAGGTGGCTTCATGAAGAGAAACCTAGAAATGTAATAATTTCATTCACCCATGGTTTTTTAGTATAGAGTCCACACCCAGAACACAGCTGCATGGGGATTATGATTTTGAAGCTCAAGAAGAATGTACATAATTGTAAAAATAAAAATGATTTGCACAGAAGTAGAGAGGAAGGTGCAGGGATGGATGAGACGCTTTAGGGGAAGTACAGAGGGAGAAAAGTTCCAAGGAGGGAACCGGGGATGGGGATCCATGATGTAGAGAAGGCAGTTTGGTCATAGCCTACAGATAGCACTGTGTTATGATAACCATATTTTGGGGTTGGGGTGCCCAAGGAAATTATGCTTCCATGTACCAAATACTGCATAGATCTGATGTCATCCGAGACAAGCCCATTAAAGCTGGAATTTAAGAGGCTGTTTGGGTTACTTTTTATGCCAGGACACATACATTGTGTAATATCAAGCAAGTTGTGTCCATCAATTTATAAACAACAGTCAAATGGAAGGGAGTTTCTCATAAGAAAGTAATTGAAAGTATTAATGAGCCTGGGTTCATTAATTGACTGGAGAAATGTCCAAATAAGCAGGATTAGTTTAACCAGAAGAAATGTAAATTATGTTAGGAAAAGTGGGAGAATGTGTATAAATGACGATTAAAATCTCTGAAAGACACCTATGCATTTTAACTTAATTTTGTTGTCAGAAAATAATCTCTATGTGATGTCAGTTCTTTTAAATTTATTGATACTTATTTATGGCCCAGTGTACAATCTGCATTGGTGAAAGTGCAGAGAATGTGTACTGTGCTTTTGTTAAGTATAGTGATGTGGAAGCATAAATATGGTCAAGATAGTCGATGATGTTGTTTTACAGAGTTTTTGTCTAGTAACTATGTGAGTTGCTGAACAGTGGGTGTGCAAGTTTCCAACTATAGTCACACAGCTATTTACTTGTCTGTTTAATGTGCCAATTTTTGATTTACATACAGTAAAGTTGGTTTTGGTGCATACACATTTAAGGCTTTTAGGTTTTATGAAGAATTAACCCTCATCATTATAAAATAGTCCTTTTTATATTTTGTATATTTTTCTTGAAGACTTTTATTTGATTTTAATATAGCCTCTCATTCTCCTTATGCTTACTGTGTGCATGCTATATAGCATATATAGTATGTAGAGACTATATACAGTCTTTCCATTCATTTATTCCACTTACCAGGGTCTCTATATTTAAAGAGTATCTCTTGTAGATGCCCTGGCTGGTTTGGCTCAGTGGATTGAGCGTCGGCCTGCGAGCTAAGTGTCGCTGGTTCGATCTTCCAGTCAGGGCACATCAGAGAAGGAAAACTCTGATTCCAAAAAACCTCCGCTGCCTTGCGGCATACCTCTTCAGGGGAAAGGCTAAGGGAGTAAACCCCAACAGAAAATCCGGAGCCGGAGTCCCTAAGGCGGTTTGACGTTGTAGTCAACACCGGCAACTCCTGCGGCGCACCTGAAGCCAAGCTGTATTGACTCCGTCTTTCCCTTGGACCCTTCAGCTGCGAAGAGAGGGGGGGTCTGCTGCATGGGCAACAGCAGACCCTCCATATCACCCTGCCCAGGCTCTGTAGCTTCAGCTTCACTGGAGAGGACACTCCAGCGTCATCGCAAGATGTCGATTGAACACGGGAGGAGACAGATACCGTGTCACTCCCGAGTCAGACTGCACAACCATTCTCGGAGGTGCAGATAGACACTTAAGAAGCTACACCATCGTCTCTCGAGACGGACGGCTGCCGACGATCTCTTGTAGACAACATATAGTTGTTCTGATTTATAATTCATTGTGAATATCTCTACTTTTTAATTAGTCTTTAGTCCATTTACATTTATGTAATTATTGCTGTGGTGGCTTATTATTTGCTTTTAGTCATACTTCTGTCTTCTGTTCCCCTGTCCCTCTTTTCCTGGCTTCCTTTGCATTGTTATTATTTTGTTTTAGAATTTTACTTTTTAAAAATATAATTCTATTTTAATTTATTTATTAGTTTTATCCATAATTAGTCAATGTATTCAAAATGTTTTATGCATTTGAAATAATATATACCCAAAGCAATATTTATGGTTATATTTACTATTAAGGACTTATTTGAATACTAAATCTAATTTCAATCTGTTTAATTTTAGAAATGTGGAAAATTTATTATGGTGCCAGAAGAGAAAAGCAGAAATGACCAAAGGATTGGAACTAGAACCAAAGAAGAAAAATGAGCAGACATAATTTGGCCCAGAGAAGACAAAGCTAAGAGATAACATTTGCCTTTAAATAGATGAAGTATTTTCATGTGGTGACCAGCTGTTTTTATCTCTATTCCAAAAAGAAGAAAATAGAATTAATTATAACATGGTGGACTTTATGATTGCCAAGGGAAAAAAATTCTGTGCTAATTTTGCAAATGTGCCATGATGCTCATTACTGAGAAATGTTAAATAACTTATCGCAATATCTTCATGAAAGCATTCCATGCAGCAGAAAGAAAGAAGGAAGGAGCTCCTACCTTTTGTAGTAGCATGGATGGAACTGGAGAATATTATGCTAAGTGAAATAAACCAATCAGTAAAGACAAATACCGTATGATCTCACTTCCAATGGGAATCTAATGAACAAAATAAACTAACCAGCAAAATAGAACCACAGGCATGAAAACATGGAACAGACTGAAAGTGACCAGAGGGGAGAGGGGATGGGGGAGGGAGATAATAGTGGAAAAAAGAAGAAATGGTTAGACAAAGAACATGTATGAATGACCCATAGACATGGAAAATGGTTTGGGAATTGACTCTGAGGGTGGGGGGTGGGAAGGGCAGAAGAGGACAAATGGGAACATATTGGAACAACTATAATAGAATAACACTAAAAATAATTTAATAAAAATAAATAAAGAAAAGAAAACAAGGAAAGCCTTCTATGTATTCTTGATATCTGTCTTCCTGCCCTCATTCTTACAAAAAACCCACAATCAATTTGCCCTTGACTGTTTGTAATTAGATATGGATTACCTAGATGCAGAGGATGAAATTTTACTATAGACTTAGTAAAATATCATGATTTTGAAGTCAAATGCAAAAGTTATTCTCAACTTGATATGTTTGAGGAAAAACTTCTGAAATAAAATCACAACATTATTCAGAGATAGGGTTGCAGATTAAATATGGGATGCCCAGTTAAACTCAAATTTTAGATGAACAGTGGATTATATTTAGCATAAGCGTGTCCCAAGTAATACTCATACATAGAAGAAAACATTGTTGTTTATATAAAATTCAGATTTAAGTGGGAATAGTGTGTTTTATCTTAATGCTATTAATACATAAATAAGTAAACAAACAAACAAATAAATCAATAATTATAGAAGCACCAGATGTTTACAATATCTTTTCTATGTAGGGGCAAGGAATGTAACATCTTTGTCACGTATTTGGGTGTTCCTCTGAACTAACCAGATATGTTTGTAACTTTGGCCAGAGATATAGGAGGTGTGTTTCTGATGTAGTGAATACCTTTAATAATATTTTTACCTTTAACTCTAGCTGAAGCATCTACAACCATTTACCAAGACGAACGTGGTTTTAGAATACTATCAGGTTGTGAAAGAGATAATGTGCTGTGCTTTCTCAACCATCTGTTTATAAAGTTTTAGACATTTCTGTTGTAGACATCGCTACCTGAAGTATGGATATTGTGGTAGTCTCCAAGGATGACCACCATCAGTTATTTCCCTCTGCTACTCATATCTCCTTCCTTTTATAATCTAGGCTGGTCTTAGTGATTCTTGACAAGTAACAGGTATTAGAAATGACATTCTAATATGTCTGAGGGCAGGTCATAAGACTTGCAGCTTCCACCCAAGTCTCTTAGAATGCTTGATATTGGGACATTCTCTTTTAGAACCCAGATGTCATACTGTGAGAAATTAAGCTACTTTGTGATCTAGAGGGAGAAAAAAATAAATCATAGTAGTGTATCTTTCTTTAGAAGCTACTTTATTGTTCCTCCGTCTTTGCCCCACTTCTCTCCACCCAAAAGCAAAGGAACTGGACTGAGTGTACCATGTCCTGCTTACTTAGACATTTCTCCAGTCAATTAATGAACTCAGGCTTGTTAATATATTCAGTTATTTTCTTACAAAAAACTTTCTTCCACTTGGGTGTTGCTTATAATTTAATGAGCACAACTGTGCATGTGCTGGCACAAAAAGTAGCTAATCAGCCTCTTAAATTCCAACTCTAATGGGCTAGTCTCTGAGGACATCACATCGCTGCAACATTTGGTACATGGAAGCATAGTTTTCTTGGACAACCCTACCTCCAAATATGGCTTTCAGACACAGAATAATGTATCATTTTTTCTTTACTTGTACTATTGTTTCTATGAAAAAACATTTCCTGTAGCATATTTAGGGAAAATCACTGCTTTAGTAGCTGTTTAATACCTTCAAGTAGATTTTTGTTGTTGTTCTCAGGACAGCCAGTCTGGATTGTCCAGTTTGCCATTTCTAGAAGTGGACTCCTCCTTATGTGGGATCTTGATGCATTACACAAATCATGGACAAGCCTGGAGACCCAATTAGCCTCAGCCTTATCAATACTTCTGTCAGGGGAGAGCACATTTCCTCAGGGCCCAGAGGTTAAGTTTCACTGGGATGTGTACCAAGGAAGTGACAGAGATATTTGTGTAGTATTCAGACTGATCCTCTGATCCAACTAGTAAAACAAAAACTCAGTATATTGAAATATGCTACAGAGATAGTTCTAAATCTGGTTCGTAACTTGAGGTCACGAACTTTTATCTTTTCTCCAGAAAAGGGATTTGACTATTATTATTGAATCATATATTATAATCATCTTGTCAAAACCCATTTGTTACTATAAAATTCACTTAATTTGAATGATTAAATCCTAAAAAATCAAGACCCCTTCCCTCAAAATACATTCTTGGCTTTACCTAACATTATAATCAGCTAGTTAGCATAAGGTTGCTGGTTATATTTCAAAGGACTGTGTCATAGTTACAATGACAGTTTCATAGAATGTTTTCCAGTCCCCATCACAACAGCAGAAATTAAAAATGTAATATTTAGGCACATATGAGATAAAGTAAAATATTCTTTATTTGTTGTCATATCTTGTATTATGATTGTGGTTTTAATAACTTTCTAGATGAATCGTTGGGAAGATTATTGACATATTTTCAGTCCAAATTTCCAAAAGTCTAATTTATTTTCTTCCCTCTAGACCTTAATTTCCTTCCCAGCCTTTGTCAATAAGGAAAGATTGTCAAAATTTTATTAGCTCCCATAGACAAAAGGTGGGAAGAATATCTTACAGCCCGTACAGTGTGTTGAAGTTATGATGTGTTAAATTACTTTTGGAATATATTTTCCTGGCACCTTCAATATTAAATTCTTCTGCTTTGAAGCAGTGTCATGGAATGTTACAGTAATTAAACTAGACAAATTTATTGATTAAATATCTGCTTCATTGCTTTTTCTTATGATGAAGAGAACTTTAACGACTCAAATGACCACTCCGCCAGGGCTGGAGTTTTGGCTGATTTTCTTCACTGGTGTATCCTAAATGCTTATAAATGGCTGTCCAGGTAGTAGTCTTCAGTACATACATCTTGATGAACAAATGAATAAATTATACAACTGTAGAATATTAGAGACTAGGTGAATTTCAGGGGTCAAGGACGTCAAATGTCTATTCCATAGATAGGAAAACTGTCAAGGCCTTGATCATCAAGTGACACATTCAAAGTCAGAGATGACAGAATGGCGGAGAAGCATCTAGAACTCATATCTGATCTCATGATCCCAGCTTTGGGATCTTGGCCTCCTGGTCTCATAAATCCAAAACCCACTATGGTCCTGAGGTTAAAACTGAGACATGCCTCCCATATAATACTACAGGGAAGGATTTATTGTAATAAGCATGCAGCCTTCACTCTTTTAGGGTCTGTAGAGAACCATCTCAAATGAGGTACACTCTTCCCAGGGATGCATTTATTGGTGAGATAAAGGCCTGGCCATTTCTGCTTGATGTGGAACAACCTGATAAGCCATACTTGTTGGGTTTGCCAACAGTTTGAATCTAGTTTAATTTTACCCTCCACACTAGCCTACTTCTTCTTCCTTCCTTTTTCTGAGGTCAATTCCTAATAAATAGTAAACATCCCACACTCTACCTCAATGCCTACTTCTGGAGAACACAAAGTTTATAGGTCCCTTTGTTAATTCCATCTAGTAAAAACGATATCATAAAAATAATTGTATTTCTTTACGTTGTCTTTCAAAACTACTTTCTCTTCAACCACCCAGGTCACCAGCACCTTTATGTTGTCACCAGGTGTCTCAACACCCTATCAACTTCATACTCAATGAAGTTTATATCTTGAGTTCAAATCCTGGTTCCTCTACCTAAAGGTTTAGTTTCTTTTATTATACCACACTGTCAAATAAAAATTATTTCTATGGAGTCTTATTCCTTTATACCTAATTGATATCATAAATATAGATAAGAAGTTAATCAAATAATTAACCTTCACCGCATTGAATTCTTAACAAGTAATTTAGATGTAAGGAATTTAATTACAAATTCTGTAGTGATGAGTACATTATTTAAGCAATATTTGTGGAATATTTTACTATGTTCTCAGTCTTTATTTTGTTATCTTTTAAAATTCTATCAATAACTCTGTATGATAGATAATACTATTGCTATATCAAGATATTGTAATACTCACTATACAGACGAGGAAACTGAGACTCAGAGTAATGAAAAGACAAATACAGGCTCACACAACTGGTAAGTGACAAATCAAGTCAAGACTGAACTGGAACTTCGCCTCCTAAGTCCAGTGCTTCTTTAAGGCTCTAAAATAAAAACAGCAAATACTCAGACAATCTGTTGGCTGAAGGGTTTTCGCAGAAACTGGATAAGGCTGAGAAGTTTCCTGGAAAAGCAGGCACATAAGTTTAAATCATGACATTGGGCCTGTTATGTAATTTTTCTCATCTCAGTTTTCTGAAGTGTAAAATGGAGATTATAATGTGTTTGTCATACATTTAATATGTGCGTTAGAGATGATGGATTCACATTCTTTGCACAATTCCTGGCACATGAAAATGAAAGATAGAATTATTCGTAGGAGTAGTGTCAGTCTTTATCTAAATGCATTACTTAAGTTAGATGTAGATTGTAAGGAGCGTATTTGTCAGTGGGAACAAGAAGTCCAGGAACCATTCTTTATCACCCTCTTCCTCTACTCTGCTTTTATCTTGACTGAAGTATGACAAGTATATTTTAACAATGGGTTCCACATACCAAGTATCCTTTTAGTTCAGACGGCTATACTTAAAAACACTGTGGTGTAATATCACAAGCCCATGGGCTCAGCTTTTAGCTAATCCACTTGGCACTTGATAACCAAATAATTACTCAAAATAATTACTCAGCTTTCACAGAAAGGTCAGAAAGTGTCACTGTTTCAGGGCTTACATTTGAAGGGAATGGTGCAAGCTTAACCTCAAAGACGGGCTGTGTCTAGAATAGTATTTCTATTTAATAAAATGTTAAACACTATTCAAAATAGACTAATCAAATGTCTTTCTTTTTTACATATGAAATTTAAAATATTTACATGCTTAATTGTAATTTTAATTTAGTGGTTACTGATGCCCTTAAAGAATATAATTGTAAATGTAAAAAAAGAGAGCCCTGGCTGGTGTGGTTCAGTGGATTGAGCACCAGCCTGACAACCAAAGGGTCGCTGGTTCGGTTCCCAGTCAGGGCACATGCCTGGGTCCCCACTTGGGGGTGCGCAAGAAGCAATCACACATGGAAGTTTCTCTCCTTTCTCTCTCCATTCTCCTCTGAAAATAAACAAAATCTTAAAAAAAAAAGTTGTTAAAAAAAAGAAAGAAAGAAAAGAAAAAGAATTCAATTACTTTAGTTTTTAGACTGAAAATGTTAAATTACATGTTAAGTGACATCCACCCCATTTCTTGAAACCATTATTCTGTTTATAAATTTATGCAAATTCTATTAGTTTAGCTGGAGTTGCTTGTAGGTCTTTATAATAAGGTTACAATTACCATAGCAGATTAGCACTATCTCATTAACATTGTATAACAATATTTCATTGAAGCACTTGACAAATAGGGATTTCAAGAGGAGATCAGACATTAATTAAAGGGTAGGGAGGGTGACAATTTTAAAAGAGACAGTGAGGTTTAGAGAGCTAGCTGACTACCTGATATCTAATGTCTCCTTCTTTCTTAATTACATAATTCATTATTGGGAATGGTGGTGGTGATGGTAATGATGTGCCCAGCTCAAAAAATGTATCTCTCAGCCTCTTTGCAGACAATTGTGATTAAATGACTAAATTCTACTGAATGACATATTGAACAAACTACTGATTGAGTTGGAGCTTGTTGGACTGGGCATGGGCGAAAAATTTCTTTTAAAAGGTACAAACCTGGCTGGCATGCCCCTTTTGCCCCTTGCTCTTCTCTTTGTTTTTACTTGAAACAAGAACATGGGTCAGCCCCTTTATAGCCACGAAAAGATAAACACTGGCAAAGCTGACAGAGTGGAAAGAGAGGAAGCGCCTGGGTCCATGGAACTGTTCTAACAGCCCTGAGCAGTCTCTTCCAGATTCTTAGTGACTTGAGAAAAAGACAGCTTTTCACTCATTTAAAGTTTCCGGTTTCTGTAACCAGAAGCTGAATATAACGTCTAAGTGGTAAGGAGATATACTTAAAAAAATAAAACGTGGAAGTATCTATTTTTTCACATAAACTACAGAGAGTAAAACTAAATTCATCTTCTTGGCTATCACAGAAAAGTGGATAATAAAAGAAAATCTTAAGAAAAAAAAAGACTGTCTCGTGGACACAGACGACAGTATGGTGATGACCAGAGGGAAAGGGGGTGGGGGGAGGTAGAAAAGTGTAAAGGGGGATAAATGGTGATGGAAGGAAACTTGACATGGGGTGATGAGCACACAATGTGATATACAGGTGATGTATTGTAGAATTGTGTACCTGTAACCTAGATAATTTTATTAACCAATGTCACCCCAATAAACAATTAAAAAAAAAAAAAGAAATGCTGGGGGAAAACTAAATTATAGGTTGTGTGATTCTTGAGAGCACAGACTGTGCTTTATTTTGGTTTTATTCTCTAGGGCCCCCAAACACAGTGAGGCACACTGAAATTGAGGGTGGCTAATGATCCTTACTCACCTGGGACTGTCCCAGTTTTTGTACTAACATTCCAGGAAACCCTCCACCTCAGGCAAATTGGGGTGGTTGGTTACCCTCCTGCAGGCGCTCAATCCATTTTGTGGAATAATGAACAAAGCCAGAGTGAAGGCTACATATTGTGACTGAAGCAAACTGCTTCAGGTAGAAAGTTTCTTATCCCTGTGAATGTTCACTCATAAACTTGATTAGCCAGCTTAATATAATATTGTGTTACCAATACAGTAGCTATTTGCTTCATCTGGCTATTTAAATTTAAATTTTAATTAATTATTTCCTCAATTGCACTGGCCACATTTTAAGGGCTGAATAGCCATGTGTGGCAAGTGGCTACTAAATTGGACAGTGCAGATATAGAATATTTCTATCATTGTAGAAAGTCTTTTGTACAGCACTGTTCTAGCCTTTCTATTCAGTGGGTGGTTCAGAGACCAACATATCTCCTGGCTTCGATATCCACATGGAAGCATTCAATACATGACCTATGGAACATCCAAACATCAGACAAAATGCCATGAAATTCTAAGTCTTTCCTGGATTCTTTCTTTTGAAAATTACTTTTCCTCTTGATTTTAATCTCAAAGTTGATTTGGTCCATTTGGTCTTGATGATTTTTTCACGTCCTCATTTGCTTTATTGTGAATGTAAATGATATGTAGAGAATTGACTTTTTTAATGAAGAAAATTGCCCCGAACAGGAGCAAATGAAAATACAGGAAGAATATTCTAGATCAGTGATCATCCTCCTTCTGTATCTAATGGCACAAAGGCTTAGAAATGCTAATATGGTCACCCAAGAAAACACCTCTGTGTCAATTACTATTGTTAGGTAGTAAAAAACCCCAAACCATAGTAATTTAAATAACCATTTTATTTTATGATTTTGTGCATCGTGTATACAGTACAACTGAAGCTTAGCAGTTCTTTCTTGGGGTGTTTCATGTTGTTGAAGTTAGATATCAGCTGACAGTGCAGCCACGTAGGGGCCCCACTCAGCTGGGCACCAGGATGGCACACTCATGCGTCTGGGAGCGATACCAGCTATGGGTTGGCAGCTCAGCTGGGGCTGTGGGCTGGAGCACCTGCATGTGATATTATCAGTATTTAGCCTCTTTTTAGAGGGATTTCTTACATCGTGGATGATCTTCCTCAAAGTAAGTGTCTCAACAGAATCAAAAAGAGGCTGAATGACATCTCTTGACCTAACCTTAGAAGTTACACACTATCACTACTACTATAGTCTATTTCTTACAAAGGGTCACTGGAGGCAGCAGAGATCGACGGGAATGGGTCATAAACCTTGCGTCTCAATGGGAGACACATCAAACAATTTTCAGACATTTAAAAAACTACCACATCTAATAAGTGGAGTTTTGAGCCTAGGCATTTTAATTACAGTTCCAGCACTCTTAACTAGTGTACATATTATGTTTTACATTGATTTAGAAAAAGCAAAGATTTCTCTCTGCATTTTCTTTAGTCACTATAAAAAAAAAAGTAAAATCAGTGTTTAAAAAAACAGACAAAAATGTAAAGAAGCCCTTACAAAAATCAATACTTATCCCCAGAGTCAGTCTTCGGAAACTTAATAAAGACGATGAGGTGTTTCTGGCTTATCTTCCCTGGTTGTGCCTCTGCCCAGTTCTGTCTGTTTCTCTTTCCATTCTTGTGTTCTCTCCAGTTCTGCAATTCTCTTTGCCACAAAGTGTCTGTGGCTCATTCTACAGAGCCTTTTCCCTTTCCTGAAGATTTCATTGAATATGCACAATTCAACTCTGCAGATTGCAGGTGGCATATCGCCTGGGCATAACTGCCCTTTAATGAGGACTAAAGAAAAGATTCTAAAGGTGAGTTGCCAAACACTGATAGAAGTAGTAATGGGGATATTTTAGAGAGAGTCATATGACCTTGAGCAACTTTCTAAACTTCTTAATTCTCTCGTCTATAAAATGAGAAAACTGGACTAAGGTGTCTTTCTTGACTTAAATATGATTTTACACTGGAACCTTTGGTGTGACTAGAGTACTACAGTCTCTAACGACACCATCTCAAAGTCTTTTAGAACCTCCCACAGCGTCAGTCCAACTTAACCCAGAAACAAAATAACTTAAATGCAAACAGCCACGAGGGCACTTTTGTCATGACTTATTTTTGATAATCAAGCTCTTAGTGACAGTCCAGCTCAGGAGCCTCTTCTCTGCCCAATGAATAGCTTCTCTGTAGTCCTAATAACTCTCATTATTTAAAACAAGTTTAAAAATTGCCCCATCAAATTAGATATCTATTTTTCTAATGTTCTTCCTGTTTTAGGTGAGAGTCACCTCATCTTTAATTCAAGAGAGGAGGGAGTTGAGGTCAAATTGAATAGGTTTTTTCATTGAATGGGAGAAAAATCTCATGATTGCATTTTTATAAAATGAGTTGTGAGCTATAGAATCATTTCTGAAAGACACCTACACCATAGAACTTAGCATTCTTTATGGTATATGTTATGTATGTAGGCCACAGACATGATGTTAGAATAAAGAGGACCATAGTTATCACTTATTTAGCATCTGCAGGGACCAGATACTGAGCTATGTACTTTTCATTCAAACCTCTCAAAGGCAAATGGTAAGTATTGAGGCCAGGGCTTTCTCTCCTGTCTGTGTGACAATAGCCCAAAGCTGTACTGAGAAATATTCTTTTCAAGTTGCCACTGGAGATAATATTACATATTAAGATAGTGTCATGGGTTGTTTTGTGAATTGCTTGTATTTCAGAGGCACTAGTGACATCTCTCATGAAGGGTAATAAAATTTCTTATCTTTCGTTTGTCTTTTGATCAATGTTTTAGTGTATGTGCCCAAGGGGGCTTGGTACTGTTGAATTCTAATGAAAGAATCCAGATCCCCTGAGGATAGAAGGTATAACAAGAACTGATAACCTGAGCCCAACAATAGTTAATGAATTCATGCCAGTCTTCATTTTCCCTGTCAATAAGCTAATATTCTTCAGGCATTCTGCAGGAAAGAAGACACAGTATTTTAGCAGGCAAACAAGAATGAATTGAGAAATTGAAACTGGAAGAAAATGGAAGACAGCAACAAAAGCAGACATCCCCTCAAAGCTTTCTGGGTAAAAAAGTGGCAACCAGAGGAACTCAGCCTAGACACTTGTTTAGAACAATGGCTGACAATAACCGTAAAAACACCGTAAGAGCAAAACCCAGGAAATGATCAAAGTAGCAATCTGGGAAAAGCTGATTTTTAATATCTTTAATATCAAAAGAGATAATGTATGATGTAAACTTTCACCCTAAGATATGACAGGCATCTACAAGTTAACATGTAACTTCACAGAGTCTCAACCCTAATCAACAGCACATAGTAAGTCAAAATTAAGTATAAACCCCTAGAAAATAAAATAATTTTTAGTATCATGTTTTTTTATGATATTAAAGAGGTATCTGGTCATCCTTTTGCCTCATGCCAAGTGTTATATTACTAACAGTGGGAAACAGGACAAAGAGAACATGGAAATCATGAAATCACAGTCTTTCATCCCTCCTTCTTAGGGCACAGGGAGGATTGGGCTGCCTCCATTTACCCTTCTGAGGCTGATCACCTGCCTCAGGCCTTTGTGCAGCAGGGTGGCTCTGGGAATTCCACCACCAGGGCAGCCACTTGTAAGTTCTAGCCTGAGAGAAGAGCAGAGTTCTCCTCGATTCTTGGATCCCCAATCTTTTCTGGATGCCATTGCCTCCCTTGCTTAGGGCTAATGACAGGCTGTGGGGTGGGCTCAGGGGGCAGAGCCTCTTCTCTCCAACTCCCACCAGCATCTAACACTCCACTTCTTTCTCTGATTTGTCTTTCATGGTTGAGAGGGAGGGTTGAAGGGTAAGACAGAAATAAAAACCGGTTCAACAAGAAGTCACTCGATATCTTTCTTCCCTATAGTCTCTAGAACCAGCCCGAGGCTTTTGAGCTGTCATCTCAAACATGACAATTTGGTTCTTGTAACTGACAAACCCTTGCTGTTCTCAAACTGTCTAAGGTCAGAGTTAAGACGGCATCCTGCCAGACCATTCAAATGTCATGTGCTAGGTAGCTTGGTTACATGAACTATGTGTGTTTTCTCTATGATGTAAGGTTATACACCACTAAAATTCACGTTGTAGAAGAATATTGAATGGTACATAAAAGAAATTTCCCTTCTGAAAAAATACATATTATATACAATATAAACACAGGAAAAGATCTATGAACAAGTTCTTAGTGGTTATCTCTAGGGATGACATTATGCATGATTTTAACTTTACTCTAATTTATTTTTAATTTTTTGCATTTCCAAAATGTCCTCATGAATATGCATTACTCCTATAATAACATAAATTCAACAGAAAATGGCGCTAAATGAGCTATGGCATTTTCTCACCCACGGAGGCTCATGACTACAAGACATTTTTCTCTTGGGACCCTGTGGGAGGTGAGCTCCATTCTGGTGCTGATTCCGGAGGCTTTGGGTCTCCTCCAGGCTCAAAGCTGAGCAAACCCGGGGTTATTTCTGACTAGTGTGTTCTTTGAGCAGAGTCTGGAGGCGGAAGGTAGCTCAGAACAGGAAGGAAACCCCAACGCGATATTGTGAGCAGTGAGTAAATAATGAAACAACTATTGACTGCATTACATTAGGTTTTACAATACCATCTGTCAGGATTTTCCAAATATAACACATTAAAGTTTGTGGATGACTGAGACTGAAAGTTTTCAAAAAGGAAACATCAAAGATAAATGGTAAGTGTGGAAATAAGATGATTTCAAATTGCCTGGCCTCAGAAAGCTCTAGAACACATAACAGAAACAGTAGCACAATGTGGATCTAGAAGCCTAGCATGTATTTTACAAAGGGATCTCCCACAACCATGTTGCCTTAAAGGGCAAACACTAAAGGCCATCTAGCAGAGAGGGCCCTTCCCAAGTCCTTCGTCGCTGTGCCGCCCTTTCTTCTGATAGACCTATGCCTGGAAATTGTCTAAGGCAATATTGAAGTGATTTCTGACTTCATCTAGAAAAAGTTCTAAAGGACACTCTTGTGATCCTGTCTAAGAAGATGAGAAATGTTGTCTTGTGATGAGCCAGTGAAGTGACGTTCCTCAGTCTTTCTCTGCAGCACCGAGGTCTGCTTTATGGGAATCTATAGCTTCTCTCTGACACCATAAGACTTCACATTAGTGCTATATTCTTAGATTTTCTTAAGAATGCATTTTGGAATTCTCTCTTAGAAAATAATCTAAAACCTTTCTGCATATAATGTTTTTTAGGGTGAATCATCTTTTGGATAATAAGTTTTTGGTAGCAGTGCATGTCACAAAATGAATTAGACTTGAAATCAAGGTCCAGAACTGTTTTTCACTACCAACTTGGACAAGTTTTTTAGCCTCTGTGAATCCCTGTTGTCTTATTCCTAAGTGGAAAAAACAATTTCTGCACTCTCTGGACTGCACTCTCTGGAAGTAAATGAGAAAATTTATGAAACATTTAACAAATATCAAACCTCTTTTCCATTTATTATTCATGCTGCAAAATAATATTTTTCTGTATTATTTTTTTGAAACCCCATTTCTTTTTCAAGCATACTGGTAGTATATTTTCAAGTTTTATTCCTTCAAGGTCTGGTGAAGAAATTACCCTATGTGTTTAATACATAGGATTCTTCACAAAATACATGGATTTTGACAAGATTCTCAATCATTTTTTATCCTTTCGGGTCATTATTCTGTTTTAATAGTTTATGTTCATGTAGGGATTCTTCTATTCCCCATGATAAAGCCAGAGCCCTTTTGGGAGATAATGGGAAAGATTTCCCTACTATGATCATTTCCTACATAGAGGTCTACATCAAAAATTTAAATGTTTCCAAAATTTTGACTATAGTATATGAAAAACTTAAATCGAGAACTTGGAGATCAGATTAAAATTTTATTGTTGTTATTGTAAAGAATTTATTATCTCATCCTGTATCATCTTGAATAAGACCTCTCTTTAAAGCTTATGATTATGATAGAAAGGTGTATCATACATATGCAGCACAATAAGAACATTTATAAAAAGGTAAAAATCATTCTCACCTCTACTATCACAGGATTAAGGCAATAAAAAAAAACAAAATTCCTACAGATTTATAAACCTTAGAATTTGTGTATAGAGTAACATTTTTTTCATTGTAATTTCCTTTATATTCCCCTTCCAATTCAAATGCTCCCCTTGCTCATTATATAACGACCCATATTCCATAACATGCTAGCGATGGCCACTTTCAAAAGGGGAGAAGGAAGCATTGGTGTTGGCTTTGTTGATTTAGTCCGGGGACCTTAATATCTCCTGGTAGGTGGAGACCTGTTATTCTAACTAATCAGATTTGAGAATCCTTCATCTGAATCAATGTGTCTCTGACACCTTGGTACCAACAATTCTGCTCCGGCAAACACACCTCCCTCCCTAATACCTGCATCGATACACAAGACAAACGTCTTAGGTATATAGTCCTGACTGAGCAAAGGAGAAGGTTGGAAATGCCATTCCTGCCTGACTCTGGGCTTATCATGCATAAGACTATGACACTTTCTAATTTCAAACAGGATGCAGAATTTCCCCAAGAGTAGAGGGTATATTTTTTCTTGAGAACAAAAGGAAAGGGGAATGCTGGCCAAACTGAGAATCTGGGGTGGGGGAAGGATTAGGGAAGTGCTGGAATATTCTCTGAAATTTCTACTCTCAGAAATCAAGCACTCTCTTTCCATTCCTTTGCAGGTCTCTCCAACCCAAAGTATGGTGTCACCTTGGATGGAATGGGCTGTGTATACTGTGGGTATTTAGAGAGAAGTGACTTCAGGTTGGTGGATGAATTGGGAAAAGTTTCATGGGAGAGGAAGGGTTCCAGCCAATGAAAGATAGTAAAATATTTCAAAAGGAATGAGAAGTGAGCAAGACGTTTTTCAGTATTGAAGACTAAACTTGATTCACACGAAAGTAACTTAATGTTTATATTTTCTTTATTCTAATCTTTCCATAGGGTTTGTTTCCCCACGTGCTCCAATCTGGAATGACACAGAGATGATGAATTTATTAAACTGTGTTCTCAATTTATAATGGCAGCCTCTTTCCCCAAGAAAATAAATTTGTCTTAAGTGGCTCATTTACATAGGTTATAGAGCTCCTACTGTGTGAAAAATCAAAAAATAAACACTCTACCTGGTTATTTTTTAGATTAATCACTATATTAAAAAATTGACCCCAGGATCTCATGCTAAGTATATAACTTGGTTCTAGTGCCTCCACTGTAAGGCTGCTGCTGGTTTATCTGTTTTGCAGAATTTACAGCTTACATGTTCAGTGTTGCTATGGTTACCCCAGTTTCTCCCCTTGGCTGTGCTAACAATGAATATTTTAGAGATCTTGCACTTGATACTCTTACTGATGGTTTTTTCTACTTCAGGTTGTGAAGCTGGAACCAGTATCTCTTTCCTCCCATTTCAGTTATTAATGAGACTGTATGGTCTCACTGATTCAAAGCCTGGAAGAAGTCTTACTGTGCATGTCAGAATTTCAATGCAGATGGAAATGGGACCCTCAGAAACAAGTCCCACTCATGAAATTAGGAGATGCTGCCCTTTGGTTTACCACAACTATACCTCAATAATCTGCCTTTAACTCTTTCTAGCGTGACCTTTTTACCCTTCTTTCGTCTGTCTCAAGCCAGGAACCTGTGGCTTTCCTTTTATCCAGGCTCTCACCTTCAATGGAAGAAAATAAAAAGCTCACACTTGTGTGTGACACCAAGAGACCTCAAGAGGAGAGAGCTCAATCCACAGCAAGAGGTCACACATTATGAATTATTAGGAATTCTAGAAGGTAAGGAAAGGAGTACATGAAGCCCTTCCTGATATTTGTAGAATCACACTCTTGTTAAATCTAATCCTAGTGGGACAATCATTGTTACAACAATTAATGTTTAGACTGAAGTCAGTTGTGAAGAGAAGAAAAATTGGAAACTGGGGTAGATGTTGTGTATCTATGATCTCTGGTGTGACTTTGAACTTCAGTTAATCGGGATGTATTTCACACTATTTTTCCCTAGGTGCTCTGGAGCCTGTGTGACCTTTGTGCTTTAAAGAGAAAGTTCTCCCAAGGGCATAGATAACTGAGTCAAAGAGGCTTCAAATGGAACTAAAAATGGATATCCTTTCTCCAACTATTTATTTCAAAATATATGAACAAGTGTAGGTTTCTAAAGGAAATAGCTTAACAATTTTTCATGGGTGATAACATGCCTTTGAACTTGCTTGAACTAACTCAAGAGCAGCCTCACATGGTGTGCTCTGCAACGGTAATTACTAGGGGTTCTGTGCAATCGGCAGCAGAGTTTGTGGTGGGTGGTGCTCACAGCACAAGTAGAAGAAATGGAAGGAAGGATAGCACACAGAGTTCCTAGAAGTGAGGCCTAGAGATGGCATGTTTGACGCTGAAGAAATTAGACTCAGCTAGTGGGTAGGTAGCAAGGAGTCATTGGGGAGCTTTAAGCAAGAGAATGCGTGAGATAATTAGATTTGTGTATTTAGGAAGATTGTTCCAGCACTAAAAAAAGGTGCTTTGAAGAGAGAGAAAACTGGCTTCAATAAGACCCCAAAACTGGAAAATTTTACATCAGTTTATAGGGGATGAACTAAAGAAATGCAACATGGTTTGGAGGTAGATGGTGTTGTCATTCACCAAGATTAGGAGAATTAGGAAAAAGAGTAAGACAATTTTTAATGTATTGAGTTTCCTGAGGTGAGGGAAAATGAAGAGCATAGTAATAAAAAAATATTTCAAGTCAATAAAAGAGAAGAACTAGAAGTCATCACTTATATTCTATACTGACCAATATTGTGATGAACCTTGGTTTGGCAGTGGGTTAAGGAAAAGTTCCTACAAAGTATCATCAGCCTAGTGTCTATAATAAGCTCATGCAGACTTGGTCATACTCACCTGCTCTCTGCAGAACCAAAAAATAGCAATAAATACTGCAAATACTATTATTGGGGCCCCAGATTTGTGCCAAGGGGTCCTGGGGTACCGAATTAAGCACACAAGGACACTGCAGCATTTTTACATTTCCAAGGAAAACACAGCAATATCTGTCAAGTGCTGTTGAACATTATCAAGTTATCTGTACCTAACTATACAAACAAAAATGTTAATTATTACTTTTGACTTAGGGACACCATGAAAGAATTATTGAGTCACTAAGGACATGCTAGATTAAGTTTAAAAACCTCTGTGCTATAATATTCTTGACAAAATTTTTATTAAGTCATCATAAACTCTACTCTACAAGCATCGATGGGTAAACACATCCCAGAATTGGTCTCATTTCTAGTTCTGATAGTCAAAGACAGGTTCTCCCACAATAATTCTCCAATTTAAGCATCCAATAGTAACTTTAAAATAGGATTTAAATCTGGATATTTCCCAATTGGACTTTGGGATTTTGCAAGTGTTTTTCACTTAGCTTAGCTTCATGTTAGCTAGCTGTTCCATGATTTTATCAATCACGTGACCCCAACATTTGCCCAAACATGAAATGCATAAACATGACTTGGTTTTATAATAATCTATGTATAAAATGGACTTGGCATACCAAGTTGAAATTTTTTCTCAGACAGGAAACCTGCCAGTAAAGTTAAAAAACTGATTTTGATATCTCATTCTTCCCAATTCCTTTGCACCGTCAAAGCTAAAGGTTGCCGATGATTAAAGCAACGATTGTGATTGAAGAAAATAATTGCTTTTTACCTAAGCTAAAATATCCACCTTCATCATGGACCATGTATGAAATTATCCTGAATCCTAGAGTGCTAAGCACAGCTCCTTCCAGATTTCCCTCCAGACATATTTTCATTCACCACCACATTTTTCTTAGTAGGAAATGCACTGGGGTGTTTTCTATTATTTACACTACTGTCCTCTGAACCCACTTCCTGCAAAGGTTTCTCAAAAAAAAAAAAAAATCACTTAAGGTGCTTGCTAAAAATGTAGATTCTTAAAACCCATTTCCAGAGATTCTGATTCAAGAGACTTGAGGAAGGGTCCAAGAATCTATGTGTGAAACAACAGATCCTCTGGTGAGGTGGGTGGTCCTTCGACCACACTTTTGAGTAATTTTGCTCTAGAGGAATGTTCTTCTCTAAAGAGTCAGCCATTGTGTGGTTGCATCAAGTTTGTCCTTAAAACATCTGCTTAGATTCCAGGCTTCATTCAGGGTTTTAGAGATAGCTCCACTGTGATACTTTTCCAGGGAGACTGATCAAGTTTTTGGTCACAGGCATAAAACCACCTTGTCATCTGTCACATTTTTAAATAATTTTACAGGTTTCTTTGTAAGGAAAAAATCGATGGAAATTATAAATAGTTACAGTTAGGCATTATCCTCAGTTTATTCTCATCAAGAACTGTGAGTTCTTATTTCAATGAATGGAACATCAGAACTTGAAAATTTCTGTGAGTAATCTTTATCCAAAAATTATGCCAGCTTGATTTAAAAATAGTGGTACTAAGGAACCAGAGAGGTGTCTGCTGAAAGAACCCCATTAGAAGAGGTAATGAAGTTGTGATTGGGCCTCATCACTGTCCATCACTTTTGGAGTTGGGGAGGGAGGCTATTAAAGGGTCAAGAATATGTCCCACCTTTGAAGAAAATATCCATCTGAGGGCAAAATCTTTGTGTTCGTCTTCTAAAGGTTGGATAAGGAAAAATATTTTTTCACAAGCAAGCAAAGGTACTGAAGTCCGTATGGTAATAACTGAATATCATGTAATTCTTTTTTTAATAGAGAATAAAGAGACAACAAACCCTTGGCCTCTAGGTCTCTTGGTGCCCTAAAACTTCTGCTTATTGATTGTATTAAAAGAACTAAAATTAAGTCTAATGTGGGGAATAAAAGGTCATTGAAATGTTACTGGATACCTGAGAAGATACTCTCTTCCATTGGTCTACATGTCTCCCCCCTTCCCAGTGCCTTAACGTTTGAATTATTGGACCTCTGTAACACACTTCAAAGTCAGGAAGTTTAATATCTCCAGCTCTGTTCTTTTTGCTCAATATTGTTTTGACTATTTGGATTCTCTGGTGGTTCTGTATAAATTTTAGCATTATTTTTCTTTTTCTGTAAAAAATGTCATTAAAATTGCATTGAGTCTGTAGATCACTGTGGGTATTTTAACAATATTGTTTCAGTGTTATAGCAATATTAAAATATTAATATGTTAGCCATAGTAATTCTTCTGTCCATGAGATGTCTTTCCATGTATGTGTGTCTGCTTTAATTTCTTTCAACTGTGTTTCACAGTTTCAGCGTACAAGTCCTTCACCTACTTGATTAAGTTTGTTCCTAACTATTTTATTCTTTTTGATGCTATTAGAAATGAAATTTCTTTCTAGATGATTAATTCTTAGTGTCTAGATTTTGTAATCTGGGTCTTTACCAGATTGAAAAAGTTTCCTTTTCAGTTTATTTATTTTAGATAGTATGTCAGTGTTGAATTTTCCAAGTGCTTTTTCTACATTTATTGAGATGACCATATAATTTTTATTGTTTTATTTTAATGTGGTAAAACATAATAATACACTTTAAAATATTAAATCAACTGCAAATTCCAGAAATGAACCCAAATTAGTGATGATTTTGTATATCATTGGATTTTATTTGATAGCATTTTGTTTATAATTTTTGCATCTATATTTACTTAAGATACTTGCTTTCAATTTGATTTTCTGGTCATGTCTTTTCAAGTTTTGGAATCAAGGTTATGCTAACCTCGTGGAATTAGTAGAGAAACGTTCCTTCTGTTTTTATTCCCTCTACATTTTTATTGTTATTGGCATCAGTTGTTCAGAGTAGTCACTTATTGTCTGTCTAGGATTTTTATGATGTTCATTTTTTTAATTCCAGATTTTTGCCTCCTGTTTCTTCTCTCTTTGGTCTTGATCAGATTTTTAAATAAATTTTATTAGATTTTCTTGAAAACAAATTTTGACTCCATTGAGCCTCTAATGTATGCCAATTTTCTATTCCATAAATTGTGCTGCTGTTATTTATTATTTTCTCCATTTTACTCATGGCTTACTTTCTTATTATTGCTACTTTTTTGGGTGGATAGTTAGATCATGCATTTATTCTCAGCCTTTCTTGTTCTTTCAGTACTATATGCATATAAGGCTAAAATTTTCCTTCAGTGCAAGCTTTATTTATATCCTACAATGTTATTTATGCAGCTATGTTCATTATTAATCAGTTCAGAATATGTTCCAATTTATACTGTGATTTTTTATTTTTATCATGAGTTATTTAACAGCATGTTGCTTAATTTTCAAAACTAGTTTTCTCCTTATTTAATATCTCTTTTAAAAATAAACTCTTAAAATAATTTTAGATTTACAAAAAATTACAAAAGTAGGACCAAGAGTTCCCCCACACCCCTTAACCACTCTCTCCTATTAAAATCAGCATTATTGTGGTCCATTTGTCACAATTAATGAAACAGTATCGTTACCTATTATTAACTAAAGTCTACACCTTATCCAGATTTCCTTAGTTTGTAACTAATGTGCTTTTCCTCTTCCAGGATACCCCGTTATTTTTTAGTCTTCAAGTCTCCCCTTTGGCTGTGACAGTTTCTCGGATTTTCCTTTTGTTTGATGACTCTGACTGTTTTGAGAGTACTGGTCAGGTATTTGGTAGAATGTACATAAATCAGGATTTGTCTGATGTTTTTCTCAGGATTAAACAGGGATTATTTGTTTTCGAAAGGAAGATCACGAATGGGGGAGAAGATAAATTTGTATGCAGAAGGATTACAAATGATTTATGTAAATAAGCCACCCTCAAAGAGACAAAGCGTAAGTGTTCACGCCTTAACTGTAGGCTGGAGAACTCCACATCCCTCTAAAAATGACAGTATAGATATGGAGGGGGGGTGGGTAGCTTTACTGTGGAGAAACTTAACAAACAGCACCTCAGGGTGGTGATCAAGGTCAGCATCAAGAATCAATCATACTGGTGGTACTCACCCTTCAAACGCTGTGATGAGAATGGTACTTTACCACTGTGAAAGGTGGTTTGTAACTAGCAAGGAATTGGTCCCTTTCATTTAAGTTATTAAATTTGTGTGCATAGACTTATCCACATTATTCTTTTATTCCACTTTTAATGTTCATAAGACCAGTTGTGCTGACTCCTTTATCATTTATGATATTGGTAATTTATGTCTGTTCTCTTTTCTTTCCTGGTTAGTCTATCTACAAGTTTACCTTTTGTTGAGCTATTCGTGTTTTGTCAGCGCTTTTAAAGAGTTGGGTATTGATTTCATTGATTTTCTCTATTGATTAACTGTTATCAATTTCATTAACTTCTGATCTAGTTTTGTTATATATTTTCTTCTATAAAAGTTATATTTAAACTTTTTTCTCTACTTTCCTAAAGTAGAAAATCATTATTGTTTTTAGATATTTTCTTCTTTTCTAATATATCATTTACATGCTATACATTTTACTGTAAGGGGTGCTTTTATTTCACCCCACAAATTTTGATAATTTGTATTTTCATCTTCACATAGTTCAAATATTTCAAAACTTCTCATGAGACTTCTTTGTCCCATAAGTTATTCGAAATTTTTTCTGTTTAATTTCCAAATAGTTGGAGATTTTCCGGGTATCTTTTTGTCCTTGATTCCTAGTTTAATTTCACTTTGGTCAGAGAATATATTTTACATAATTTCTAGTGTTTTAGATTTATTAAAGTATTAATTATGGCAGAGAATGCAGTCTATTTTGGTGAATGTTTCATGAAAGTTTGAGAAGATTGTGCATTCTGCTATACTAGGATGGAATAGTTCAGAAAAGTCAATTAGATCAAGTTGATTGAAAATGATGTTCAAGTCATCTACATCCTCACTGAGTTTCTGCTTGTTTCACCCATCAATTACTGACAATGAGGTGTTGAAATCTCTAACTACTGTACTTTCCACTGTAAGAATGGATTTGTCTATTTTTCTTCTCCATTCAATCAGTTTTTCTTTATATATGTTGATGCTTTGTTCTTAAGTATATACATATTTAGAATTCTTTATGATCTTTGAGAATTGACTCCTTTATCATTGTGTAAAGTACAGTTTTCCTTGTTCCAAAGTCTGCTTTGACAAAAGTTTATAGTTTATCCAGATTTCTTTTGATTAGTGTTACCATGGGATATCTTTCTCTATTGCTTTCCTTTTAAATCATATAAGTCTTTATGGTTAAAGTGAATTTCTTAGAGACAGCGTGTAGTTGGGTCTTGTTTTATGACTTATTCTGGCAATCTCTGTTTTTCTTTCATTGATGTATTTAGATTATTCTCATGAATCTTTAGAAGCTTAGAAATAGCCTAGTTTGTCAAACATATGAGCACACAAACTTCTGAGGGATAATTTAAAAAATGTAGACATGTGTTTCTCACTTTCTAAATATATATTCAACTATTGTTCTAAACAAATTATTTGCAAGTCATATTCATATAATTTATTAAAATTATCAACCATATAGAACAAATAAATTTAGCAAAAACTAGATAAAAATTAAATATACACATTATAATACATTAAATTTTATTATATTTTATATTATAAAATAAATTTTGCTCTTATTGAAATATTAAGTATATTTAAATGAAATTGATAGGATTAAATGTGTCTTTTTTAAAATCTTGGATTAGTACTTTGTGATACAGCAGTCTAAAGTTCTGGAAGTTTAATTATTGTTTTAATGAATGTTATAGTTAAAAATGACTCATAAATATATTTTTATATAAATACAAAAATTTACATTATTGATTACTTTTGCTGAATAATAATGCTCTTTTTAATTTCCACATTAAAGTAGACAAAGTTTTTCTTTTATAAATTTTGGAGTAAAATCCCCTTCTCCTTGATGTCAATCAGTTGTCCTTTTGGACCTATCAGAAGAAATTATGTTTTTATATTTTTCAAGTAGAATTAAGAAGCTACTAAAGCTCTTTGGAAAATTGTTAAACAGAACATTCTGTTCCAAGTTTTCTTATGTGACACCTTAATTTTACTATAATGATAAAATATCTTAAATATTCTTCTTCAAAAATATCTTTTAGATACATGAGTTTTTCTCTTTCTGTTAAAATGTCATCTTTACTTTGAATGAAAGATTACATATGTTTATATTTTTCAGAACTATCTACAAGGTAACATACCACTAGAAGTCATTTATTAACATAGACAAGGGCTGAAAAATTGGAATGCTAATTCTTTTGATCAATAGACATTTATGAGCCATATTTAAGCTCAATAACCTTTAAGTTTTTTACCATGAAATCAGTAGTTATACTTTATCTCACTTTATTCCTCATAATTACTCTGTCATCACCCCTAGTTTACAAATGAAGAAACTAGATTTAACATACTGGTTTAGTTGCTTGCCCAAAACCCCAGCCCCAAACCCCAGATGAGGATATTTTAGTGTAAGCCATTTATTTAAAAAGTGCTCCCAGGATTAACAGGTAAGAGAGTTGGTAGGGGGAGCAGAAAAGATATGGGAAGAAGCCAAGCAAGGGTGCAGCTTCAGAAGAATCTCAGTCCTAGCTTGATTGTCGGGGGACCCGTGAGCATTTGCACAGAGTTTTCCAGCTTCAAGACAATACATCTGGGTTTTTACAATCTGATTCCATCAGTAAGGATCATCCCACCTCAGGGGGCATGAAAAAGGACATAGAAGCTATCAATAAGAGCCAGGAGGAAATGAAAAATACGATCTCTGAATTGAAGAACACAGTAGAAGGAATTAAAAGCAGGCTAGAGGAAGCAGAAGATCGGATCAGCGAGCTGGAGGACAACCTACACAAAAACTCCCAGACAATGCAACAAAATGAAAAAAGACTGAACAAGACTGAAGAGGTTCTAAGACAGCTGCAGGACAACATGAAACGTAACAATATCCGTATCATAGGAATTCCAGAAGGAGAAGAAGAAGAGCAAGGGATAGAAAACCTCTTTGAAAAACTAATGACAGAAAACTTTCCCAACATGACGAGAGAAAGAGTCACACAAATACAGGAAGCACAGAGGGTCCCAATGAAGATGAACCCCAACAGGCCCACTTCAAGACACATCATAATTAAAATGGCAACATTCAAAGACAAAGAGAGAATCCTAAAAGCAGCAAGAGAGAAACAACTAATAACATACAAGGGAGCTCCAATAAGGCTATCATCAGATTTCTCAGCAGAAACACTACAAGCCAGAAGGGAATGGCAAAAAATATTCCAAGCAATGAAAAACAAAGGCCTACAACCAAGAATACTCTACCCAGCAAGGCTTTCATTCAAAATGGAAGGTGAAATAAGGAGTTTCCAAGACAAAAGAAGGCTAAAAGAATACATCTCCACCAAACCAGCATTGCAAGAGATGCTAAAGGGTCTGCTTTAAGAAGATGAAGAAACAGAGAGACAGAGAGGAACACGAGTACAAAGGGGGAAAATGACAATGAATAAGTACTGAAAGAAAGAAGGAACTTCTACCATTTGCAACAACATGATTGGAACTAGAGAGAATTATGCTTAGCGAAATAAGCCAGGCAACAAAAGAAAATTACCTTATGCTGTCACCTGTTACAGGAAACTAATGAACAACACAAACAAATGAGCAAAATTGAACCAGAGGTATGTAAACAAGGAATAAACTAACAGTAACAAAGGGGGAGATGGGAGGGAGAGAAGGGGTAAGAAGGGGAAGGGTCTAGTCAAAGAACATGTATGAATGACCCATGGACATGGACAACTGGGTGGGGACTGACTGTGGGGGGGGGCAGGGTGCAGGGAAGCAAGAGGGGGAAAAAAAGTGAGACAACTGTAGTGGAAAAACAAACAAACAGAAAATTTTTTAGTGGGGGGGGAATAAAAATATAAAGAATAGAAATGCAAGTTCAGTGAATATTAGAAGAACAAGGATTTTCCTTCCGATAAGACAGTCCTACAGATTTAGAGACTTGTATGTGGGTTATGTTACATAAATTAACATGTGTTTTCTGTTTTCAAAGGGCATAAGCCTACAATCTCATTACCTGAGTGATTATCTGTATGCATAGGCCTCACTTAATCCTGTCTGCATTGCTGCCTCCTGAGACTCAATGGTTTGGCTGAACTAAGTGGCTGGGTTGGTGAAGAACGGGGTGGTCTGTGGGCTTCACTTTAAAACTGGTTTCTCTTTTCTATCCTAATGGCTTGGACAGAAAAAGCCCAGAGGCCTGAGATGGGGGAAACCTAAAATATTTCCCTCAGTCCAAAATAAGTATAATGGGCAAAAGGGGGATAAATTCTTAGGCAAGCTCTCTATGGGTTTTAGCGAAAGGCTTTTGTAACTCCCAAGGGCATTCCTCTAAAGGGAGCCACAGGAACCTGTCTTTAACACAAAAGCACATAGAAACTGGAGGATATGTACACAGAACCTTTCAAAAGAACCGAGAAGATCTGAGTGGAGCGTTGTCAGTGCTCGCTAGTGCTGGTAAATAGCATAACCAGAATTAAGCCCCAACAGTATGCCTTCTGACACCACGCTCTTAGTTACACTAGACTACCCGCGGTAACCAGCAGGTCTCTGAACAGGAACTAGACATACATGGTCAGTCCCCAATTACTTACAGACACTATTAATACTTTACTCTGTTTTAAAGGTATTTTTCCGATAAAATTTACCCGATCAATGACATCTTTTGATAGTTTGGCCCTCTTGCCTCAACTTTTTGCTGTAATGTCTATGGATTACACGTTAAATGAATTGTACACGGAATGCTATCTATGTAAATTACCGCCAGAATTATTTTAAAATTCCAATCAAAGGAGCAGCCCATTCAACTAAGGAAATATCTTTGTTTCTCAGTGTGAATTAAGATGTAGGTCATTCAGAAATTGACTGTGAGGTGCGTGTGTATGCTCACCTAACCAGTCTACTACATACATTAAAAATACCCCTGAGTGCACTGTGTTCTTTCCCTCCATAGAACCTTGTATCTCAGCTTAGAAATCATGTCCTTAGGGAAGACTGTTGCTCTCAAGATGAAGTAAGGTTCTTTCATTTTATGTTATTGTAACAGCAAACTGGGGCTCTGCCACCTGTTGACATATGACCCAACAAATAGTGTTAAAAATACAGGTTTTTTGTTAGCAGGGTTCCACCCTCGGGGAGGGGATGAGAGCAATCCTGCTCAGAGCCCTCCTTTCTCCCGAGAACCAGAGTCTTTCCGGTTTCCCAAAAGGCTACAAACCAAAACCACGCCCAGAAGCCCCCCATACGCTTATCCGTCCATCAGCCAGTCCTGCAAACAGATCTCCAACTGCTCTGGAACGTACACTTGGGGGTGTCAGAGTTGCCAGCCTCTCACAGCAGCCCTCTCCTTCAGGATCTGGGGTACATGGTCCTCAGCCTCCATGTAGTGGTTCAGGAAAACATGTGCCATGTTGCCCTGGATCATAGTGGAGCCCCAGGAGGTACACATCCCAAGAGAGTGGCATCTCCATAAGTTCTTCAGAGAAGCAGAAGTTCCTCCTCTGTCACTACAGACCGCATGACTTCTCCCCTCTTCTCTTTCAGCCCACCTTCATTTAAATGCTCAGCCCGGAACTTCCTGTATGACCTCATGTCTGGCTCTTCCTATGATGTGCAATGTTTGCCAGTTCCCATGTATCTTTCACCTTCTTTTGGCTGCCATCTTTAGTCAGAGCAAAAGTTCCCAGCAACTTCTGGGGTGGGCATCTGCCTCTTGCCTTTGGTGTAGGCTCTATATCCTGGCTACATCACGAGTCCCTGAATGTTATCTGAGTCACAAATCACCTACACAATTTGCCCTGGGCACCAGCCCTTTTCCCTTCATGACAGTGCTGCTATTATCTTGTCATTGTTATGCAATGTATCTTAAATGCAGCACCAGCTACTTTTCCCTTCTGCCAATCAAGGATTGTGGGGGTTTCCTCCTGTTTTCAGGGACCCTCACTCTGCACCCCATTACATTATAGCATTGTTCCTTCATGGTATTTTTCTCACTTGGAAAATTTAAAATTTAAAATTTATTTAAATTTATTTTGTTTGATCTTTAACACAGGTATTACATTCATGTGGTTTAAAAAATTATTTTAAAAATAAATAAGTATATAAAATCAAGAGTGCACCTGAATGTAAATTATGAGCCGTGGGCGATAGTGATGCATAATGTATGTTCATCAGTTGTGACAAATGTAACACTCTGGTGCAGGGTGTTGAAAGGGAGGAGCTTGTGTATGCGTGGGGTCAGGGAGTGGATGGGAACCCTCTTTTTTTTCCATTCAATTTTACTGCAAACCTAAAATAGCTCTAAAAGTAAAGTTCTTTTAAAATATAGTGAAATACCACCCTCCTATTCCTCATCCACGTCCTGTTTTTCTCTGTCCACATACCACTTCCTTTGCATGGAAAGTTGTGACTTTCGGTAGAAAACTAAAATGACACCAAACCACAGCCCAGGAAGGAGGGATCTGTTGGTGGCACCTCTCAGGGGCTGGAGCTCAATAAGAAACTAGAAGCAACACAGCTCAGGGTGCCATCTTAGAGGCACACCTACAGGGGCAGGGAGCAGGAAAGGAGAGGCAGAAAGTGGATTGGGCAGGGGCTGGCATATTATCTGTAAAGGACCAGGTAGTAAATATTTGATGCTGCATGAGCCATACAGTAGTCGCTCTCTATATCGCGGTTCACTTATCGTGGCCTCGCTGTATTGCAGGATTTTAAAAAAGATTATATTTAATTATCTATCGCGGATTTTTCGCTATATCGTGGGATTTTGCAATACTGTATATGTATGTGGTTAAAGTTACGTAGGTTTAAGAGTGTAGAATATGTTTAAGAACTTAAGTAGTGTTTATAAAAATGTGGAAAAGGTTAAGAAGGGAGTGGGAAAAGTTAATAAGGGACTGGGAACGGTTTATAAGTGTGTGGGAAGGGTTTATAGAGCCTTAAAATATATATAAATACTAAAATAAATGTAAGGTTCCTACTCCGTGGATTTTCACCTGTCGCGGGGGGTCTAGAACGTAACAGCCGCAGTAAGTGACAGAACACTGTACCATGTCTGTTGTAACCAATTAACTCTGTCAGCACAAAAGCAGCCATCTGTGATATGTAAATAAACGTGTGTGGCTATTTTCCAATAAAACTGGTTTATGAAATGAGGCAGCCTGTCAGATCTGACCTGCAAGCTGTAGTCTGCCAACCTCTGGATGAGAGGAGCATGCAGAGGATATCTCATTCATCATATTTAAGAGTGTTTCCTTGCTCTTTTAATAGCCGTGCTGTATTACATTGTACCCTTGAGATAAAAAAAGCAATTTCTTTTTACCCAGTTTCTTACTGATTATATTTATATTATTTCTGATTGTTACCACCACAGTCAATGTACAATAAATAACTTCATACATACATCATATTATATGTGTAGAATAACTGTAACATTAATTCGTAGAAGGGAAATTGCTGGGATAAAGCATATACTCATATACATTTATAGTTATGACAGAGTTTAAATTTGCCCTCCATAGAAGTGATACCAATTAAAACTCTACATTGCAATAAATGATTGTCTTTTGTCCTAAAGTCTTACCACAGGGAGAATAATTTTAAAAATTTGGATTTTTGCCATTCTTAAAAGTGAAGAAAGGTATACCACTGTAATTTTAATGCATTGCTTGCATAATGAGTAAGTTAAGCAACCTTTCTTAAGAGTCATTTTTATGTCTGTTCCTGTGAACTGTTAACCATTTTCCTTGTCCATTTTTCTCTCGTTTTGTTACTTATTTCCTCCTCAATTTTTCAATATTGGAGAGATTAGCCTCTTGGGATTAAGTAGCAAAAATTTTTTACCTGCCATGTCATTTACCTTTGACTTTCTGTGGTATTTTTTGACATGCAAGAGCTTTAATTTTTATTTATAAGAATTTATTGCAAAACATCTAGGATTTTTTTTAGTTATAGGAATATCCTTCTCTTAAACATTTAATCCTTTGATTCATCTGATTCATCTACTGACTAGAATGTTCTTTCCCCCTCATTCCTCCTTATCCTTTAGATCTTAGGTAAATCAACACAAACTCAAAAATCATTTCCCTAACCTCCTTGCACTAACCGTCTTCCTTTTAATCTCATTATATCTCTCTTATAGCACATATTCAACATTGGCATTGATATATTAGTCTTAAATTAATGTCTCCATACCAGTCTTTAGGTATCAGGAGAAACTTGGCCAAGTGAAGAGGGAGAAGCTGCATTTGGAGTGGGCTGTCTTACTGAATGTAAACCAAACGTGCATGATTTCCTCCCACCAGATATAGATCCCTAGAACAGAGCTCTTTAGGGTCATCCTAAATTGAACTTCTGCCAAGAAGATGACCTGGAAGAGTGCGACTCCAACAAAAGAGAGGATGGCTGAAAGTCCTGGGTGATAAGAGAGAAATTGAAAGTAGCCAGCTGGAGAAGATACTACCTGTATTAAAGGAAGTGTGCACAGAGGTCTCGAATGAAAATGCCCATGTCATTAACGTGGGAAGGGAAGGAGCAGCAAGCAATGAGAACAGGAGTCAAAGATATGTCCCCTCCTAAAATCCTCTTTTCATTGTTAGATAATTTTTCTTCAGTTTTATCCTTGACCAATGTGACATCAAACACACTTCTGGTTGATGTCAATAATCGATGATGGCCATTGTAATCTCCAACCCACCTTTGAACTGGAAATATCAATTTTTCTCACTAGCAATAATGAACATGTTTTTATGAAAAAGACTGGATAGTCTAATGAAAAGTGACTTCAAATTCTGACCCTTCCACTAATTGTTCATATAACGGAAGGTAATTCACTTGGTTTTATAGATTAAAATTCTTCTGTTTGTGAAATAAAGGTTTGAGGAAACTGTTGTCGAAGATGTCTTCCCATTCTAATTATAGGTTTTCATTAGAAACCTTAGGTATTTAAACTCCGCATTCAAACTTTGTAGTAATTTCCAAAACTATTGCCTGCTATTCTTCTGCTGCTTTTATGCTGGAAAAAAAAATTTGCTAAGTAAAATTATTATGCAAACAAAGATTTAAAGAAAATCAAATAAGTTTAAATATTTTATAAGTACCAATATCTACAAAATGGTTATGCCAATTGAATGTTATATTGGGGAAATCCTGGTTACAGTGAAATATAAAAGAAAGAAACCAATTTTCTCTCTCATGTTCTATAATGTAGCCTTTATTTCAATTCTGTTTTGTCTTTCTCTTGAAGAGCAAGTAAAGTTTGAAAGTGATTTTTTTTTATTTCCTATGAAGTAAGATTTCTCCTTATATTATTGAAATGTATTTGATTTTCTAAAAATTGAATTGAAAATGGCATTTCAAGGTAAAGCAATTGTGAAGCCTTTGAAAAGTAAAAGAAAAGTATGTTTTTTCTTATGTGATGAGGAATATCAGGAAGGAGAAAGTCAATGGTACTCAAACAATGTGTATTTCTAAGGAGATTGATGGGAACTTACAACATCCTTGAGAAAATAGGTCTTGACATTTTTTCATCTCTTTGTATGAAAACATACTCAGAGGGGGTGACTTTCTCAGGATCAAACAACAACTTCGTCAAAGCCTGGGCTGAAACTCAGATCTTGGCTCCCCTGTCAAACTTCAGTTCCTTCGCTGCCTGCTCCTTTGATAGTTGCTGGTGTATCTTGTGTTCAGTTGAATTTCTTGCTTCTACAAAGCACAGCAGGAAGCATCCTGTCAATAGCACCGGGTTTGCCTGAAATCAACAGAGGCTGTGAGCTTCCAGCTAAAATACCTCTCTTGTGTCAAACACCATTAAATAAGCACTTTTCTTAAATAAATGTGAACTCTGCCTTTTGTATCAGCAAGGACTATTCAAGATACCAAATGAAAAGAGCAAATTCTCTGGGGAAGGAGAAGGGATGTTGGCATTCTCTTCAAAAGCAAAATTGGGCCATTCCACTAAACGCAACATCGGCCGTGAAAAGCCAATTTGATCTGTATTAAGCAACAGCATTGCTTGAGTCACTGTCTTCTAACAAACTCTTGTCTTTGGGGGTTTTGAGAAATTTGCTGTAGAATTGCAATGAAGGTGGAAGAAATTAAATGGCTGCTTCCTTTACTGGGCACCTAGAGCTGGCCATGCTCCTGACTTGCATTCCATGCCTCTCCTCTTTGCCACTGTGGGATCTCCATCCCTCCCTTCATTCTTTCCTTCCTACCTTCCTTCCCAATGGTGACCCTAGTCCCCTGATCAGGGACGAACTTCTTGAGGATGCCCCAACTCCCTCCTTTCTCCCCTCATTTTCTTCTCCTAATGCCAGTTCTCTCTTTTCCCCCAACGACCTGACTGATTCCCCCACTCCCTCCCTGTTCATTCTAACAAGCTAAGAATGCAAAGGACTGTGGTGGTGGTGTACTGTGTGCTGAATGCTGAGCAGAAAAATGAGCAGAAGGGGACAAGAGTGTGGATTGTGCACAAGAAGCACTCCTGGCTTCCAGGCCTGAGGTGCCCTGCACAAAAGATGACTGTGAACTCTGTAACAATAAGAACCTTAGAATTGGAGGCATCTTGGAGATCAACTTCCACACTGTCACATTTAAGAGATGACAACACTGAGACCTAGCAGTTAAATGCTAGGCGAAGGCAGCACTATGAACATAAATGAGGGTTTTCTGGCTCCCAGACCAGCGCCCTTTGCACGTCAAACTGCCATGTTTAGATGTACTTTAAAGGTACAAGTGAGGGAATGGGACATGGGTGGCCTGTAGGATTTGGTGCATTCATGTAGACCTGTTCTTCACTGCTATTTATTGCCAAGAGTAATTTTCAGATATTCTCTTTTATTAAGGTCCCCCAAATGTGGTCCCATCAGTGGGGCTGCAGTGGTTTCTGTTTGGTTCTGATTTATATCATCATCCACCAGGAAACAGCATTTGCTTCCTTTTCCTAAGAAACTGCTTTCTGAAGCCCTTTCTCTGACGATCCCAAGATCCCTCCCCACATTGCGTGTTTCTACACCCCGTTTTTTGCCTCTTAATTTTCTTAGTTAACTATATATTTTTAAAATGATATGAGCAGACCCTGACCGGTGTGACTCAAGGGGCTGGAATGTCCTACCACAAAGCTAAGGGTTCCCCGTCAGGGCACATGCCTGGGTTGCAGGTTTCATCTCTGGTCGAGTCCCAGGCAAGAGGCATCTGATCAATGTTTCTCTCTCACATAGATGTTTTTCTCTCTTTTTTTCTTCCTCCCTTCCCTTCTTTCTAAAAATAAATAAAATATTTTCAAAAATTATATGAACAGGTATTTCAACATTTGGCTCCTTTTTAGCTTTTGACAGTGTATATGTGACTTGAGGCTCCCCCCGCCCACCCGCTCCGTTCCCTTCAGGGGCTCTGGGAGGGGAGGGGAGCACTCTGAAGAATGCTGTACTGTGTCACTCCCTCGTGAGATCTGGCCCCTGTCCAGCAGCCTGCCTCCAGCACAACCCCTCAGGAATGTGGCCAGGCATGGAACCAAGACAGATGGAGCAGGTGATGAAACTATTAGTTAAGATGAAAGGCATTTTTGTAGCATGGAAAAATTGGAAAATGTTGAGCCTCAAAACACACATTTTTTTTTCCAAATAAAAGAACAGAACACATGGTCTGACATGGTCCTTGTCTGACAAAAGGAAGATGTAGTTAAATTAGAACTTCCCGAGAGGTCATTGTGCATACAGGTTAGAGAGAACAGGAGAAACACACTGGCAGGCAGTGAATGATGTGGAACTTCCCAAGCGTTCACATGCACACGAATCACTGGGAATGGCGTTAAAATGTTGATTTTTATTTTGTAGGTCTGGGGTAGTGCCTTAGATGGCAGATTTCTAACAAGTTCCCTGCTGGTGATGATGCTCTGAGGATCTCACTTTGAAATCAAGGCCCTCAGGGATGTGTCTTACTTGTCTTTGTAGTCCTGACATCTCATAGGGGTACAACTGATAATAAAGGTTCGGTAAACTAAGCTTCAGGCACTTTGCATGCACGCTACACTCTTTAATCTCATTTAGTCATATTATAATAGAGGTGTTAGATCTTATTTTACTGATGGGTCAACATGAGCTCCAGCATTTAGTCATCCAGGCCTCTGAGTGATTCTGAAGGTAACTAGAGATTATTGGCACTCAGGACTCAGAATTTGTCAATGTGTGGAGCATCTTTCTTTCCAACCTACTTTCCTAATCTGTCAAGATGATTTGGGGAAGATACTATATTAAGAATAAGGACTCTGGAGCCACTCAGGCTGGTCTAAATCCCAATTCCTATCCTTACTAGCTATGCAACTTCAGCAAGTTTATTATCCACAGCAAGGCTCGTGGTACTCTGTAAAATGGGAATAGTAATGCTCCTTTCCTCACAGGGATGTTATGAAAATTAAAAGACTTACTCTTCATAAAGCAATTAAAACAGTTCCTGGTATACATCATATGACAAAGCCTGGATTATGCCTTGCGTCCAGTAAACAACTTATGACGTATTTCCTAGAGACTAATATGTACAATGCTTGAAAAATGATTCTTTTTCTCAGCAATGTATCCTAGAATTTCCTGTGGCTTTCAGTTTTGGGATTGATTTGTTCTATAAACAAAATTGCTCGCCTCTATTGCAATGTCCCAAATCGAAGTGAATCCATCTCCACATGAAAAATAAACTAGCCTTCTTTTACTGGATATTTAATAATACCCTCAGGAAATAATGAGATTTCACTGGATATTTAATAATGCACTCAGAAAATAGAGAGTTATTGTGAAAGAGGAGATTACAATTCTTATAGAAACCCTTTCTGAGAACATAACACGCACTTGCTTATGGTCTTTTCTAACATTTTTTTCTCTTTCTTTTCAGAAGAAGTGGGACATGCTAAGTCCTCTCTTCTAAGTCTTTTATCACTGGCAAGAGGCACATTGTATATTTCCGCCCATTGGTTTTTAATAACATGCAGAGAACAATGATTCACCCAAGTCAACATTTTAATAGTATTGAAATATTTCCCTTAGTCCCCAACACAATTTCCAAGACATGTGCGTCCGTGGAAACACAGGGCATCGAACTGTCTCTGCTAAATCATTTTCTGCTTTTCTCCCTCTGCTCCAATTCCTTCTGATCCATAGCTTATCAGCCAGCAAGAAGACAAATAATATTCCTGGTTAATTAATCAAACTCCCTTCATTGTCAGTTAGTAATAGCTACCATTGGTTACCGAGTGGCCACATCTGAGCCTATGTAGTTGGTCTTGCCTGGATTCAACTGTAACGTTAACTATGTGCAGAGAGTGACATTGGATCAACCTCACCCCAAGATTTTCACTTAATCTGATGAATCTTGGCCTCATTTGGAAATAATCATGTCATTCTTGAGGCACAGTGAGTATGCATGATAATGAGCTGGATGATCCAAAGTGGCACTGATGGGGGTTGGGGGGGTGGGGCCTGATTCTTTGATGTCCAGCCTTTGCAAACGCAAACAAGTCAGAGGAGAGTTTCATCATTCAGCCACTCAACACCAGGAGAAATAGTCTTTCTGCCTCTTGGGGATGATCAGCTTGTGCCCCAGGCTTAGGGAATTTTAACTATTTTGATATGCGTCTTCTGGCCTCCAGCCCTGCAGATTGTTAATAGATGGCTTGAGTTAACAATTAATTAGCACAGTCACACAGGACTGAAAGGGGTTTGGACTAGGCTGAAAGAAAAACAGCCGCAAGCAAGTAAACTGCGTGAAAACGAGAAGCGCCTGTGGCATCGTGTTCCTGTCTCTGGGCCTTTGACTTCGTGCAAGGGCTTTGGCAAGCCAAGGAGAAATTTGCTTGTGTGCTTTCTCTTATGCTCCCCTCTCTTCTCTTTGTTCTTTCCTTTTCTCCTCTTCCTCCTCTCTCTCTTTCTAAATGATGATAAGAGATGTTTTCTTCATTGGTGAGTGTTTTAGCCAGTATAAATATGAAGCTAGGAATTTAATAGACCTGGGTTTGTTTTTTTTTTTATCAACATTCTGTGTCATCCCATGCAAGTCATTTTTGGAGGCCAAGAATGTTATCTGTAAATAAAGAAGTTGAATTAGTCTCTGAGGTCTGTTTAAATCTGAAAGATTATTACTCAGAGCAAGCTGGGCGTAAGGACAAGTGTGATATATTAATACCGTTTGGGGACCCTATAGAATAGGCTACGACAATCTCCCAGAGGAAACGTAGGCCTTGCCCTCACTTGTGTGTTGTCAGAGACAAGAGTGAGGAGCACAGCGGAACTGATCAAAGCCTTGGATTCATGCCCCAACCAGGGTTGGGAATTTAGCCTAACTAGGCTTTGCTTTACTAGGTCAGAAGCTAACATTAATTAGCTGTATGGGCTATCATTCATTCATTTGTTTGTTCATTCATTCACTAATATTCATCAGCCTTATTGTATGCTGACCTGTGCCAGGGATACAGGGGGAATCGAACGTCATAACGCATTTGTTAGCATTTCTCAAGGAAATTTGGATTAGAGTTCTTCTGACAACTTTCCTGACTCCTCTTGTGAGAAAAACACAACATAGGATGTGTGACATTATATACCTAAAACTTTTAGAACTGAAAAGACTTGAAAGACTTTCCTGTACCATAAAGAAGATTTTTTTTTCTGTTTCTTTTTTAAAGCTAAGGTATTAATTAAACTGATCAATATTTATTAACACTATTTGCCAGCTACTGTGCGGTGTATTGTTTGATTAATTTTCCCATTTGTTAAACTACATTGAGGTATAATGAATAGTACATATTTTAAATATAAGGTTTGATGAATGTGAGATGTGCTTATACCATGTAGCTCTCAATGCAGTTAACATATAGACCATTTATTAACCCACAAAGTTCTCTCACAACTCTTCGCAATTAATTACTACCTCTTTGCCCCTATTCCCTCTCCAAGAATCACTAATATAAATTCTATCACCATGGATGACTTTCACTTGTCCTAATATTTCATAACAATCAAATCATAGTATGTTCATTTTTCTTCCTGAAAGGTGTCCCATTATATAGCTCTACCATTATTTGTTTATTCATTTATCTTTTGAAGAAAATTCTCGCTGTTTCCAGTTTAGGATAATAACACAGTTACAATTAATATACATATACAAGCCTTCTTGTCAATATACATTTTCATTTCTCTTGGGTAAATACCTAGAGGTGAAAATTCTGGGTCATAGGATAACTTAGGTTTAACATTTTTTAAGAAGTAAGTTACAGTTCTTCAACAGTAGTTTTATCTTCTACACTCCTGCCAGATATGATAAGATTTCCAGGTGTTCCATGTCTTTCACCAACATTTTATGTTAATCTTTTAAATTTTACCCATTCAAATTGTGTAATATACTTATTGTGGTTCCAACATGTACTTTTCAAATGACAAGTGATGTTGAGCATTTTGTCATGTCCTTAATAACCATTTATATAATTTATTTTGTGAAGAATCTGCTCACAAAACAGACTTTTGAGTTATGAGTTCTTAATACATTCTAGATACAAGATCTTTTTGAGATATATGTATGAAAAGTATTTTCTTCTAATTTGTGCCTTGCCTTTCTATTTCCTATTTTTTTTTGATGAGCAGGATATTTTACTTGTGACAAAGTCCAATTTATGAATTTTTGCTCCATTTCTATGTTTAGTGCTTTATTGTTTATACCTGCCCTTTGTCAAGATTACAGATTTTTTTCTTGTTTTCTTTTAGAAGGTTTATAATTTAACTTTTACTTATGGGTCTATGATTTATCTTGAATGTTTTTATGTGTATGAATAGAGGTAGAGGCTCTTGTTTTTGTTGAGGGATATTCAGTGGTTGTATCACAATTTGCTAAAGAGATTTTTCTTTCCCCATGGAACTGCTTTAACACTTTTATCAAAATCAATTAATCATGTGTGTGGGGGTCTGTTTCTGGACTGTGGATTCTGTTCTATTGATGTAATTGTATAACTACCTGTAAATACCACTTCCTTCACTATTGAGGCTATATAGTAAGTCTTAAAATCATGTCGTATAAGTTCCACAAATTTGACTATATAATTCTGGGTTGATATTTTTTTCTTTCAATGTTTTAAAGTTGTAATTCTGTTATTTCTTCTATTATATTTATGATAAGAAGCTGGCATTAGTTCAAATAGTCTTTGCTCTCTAAGTAATGAATCATTTTTTTTTCCTGGTTCAGGATTGTCTTGTTTAGATAAGTAGATAGATAGATAGGGACAGACAGACAGACAGAATATATGAAAGTATTATCTATCTACTTATCTAAACAAAACAAATATATATATATATATTTCTCTTTAGTGTCCCAGTTACAGAGAAATTAATAAATTCAGTATAACTTTATAGGTGTTGAGTTTTGGGATTAGTTGAGAAATTCTTTCAGTTTAAAATATGATCTTAAAATTGACATTCAGAAAACCTCAATCAAAATTACTGAAAATGTAAGATTTTTGGCTCTGTTGTTAAATTGGTATCAACTGAAATGCCTAAGTTGCATTTGTAGAATCTTTGAGAGCAAGTTTTGATGAAACTTTAACATTTTAGATTTTTAATATATAGCGGATAATATAGTCCTATTTATTTGAATCACTGACTTTATCTAAGTAAACTAGACTAGAAAATTACATTCATAGCATTTTTAATAGCTTTGTGAGAAATCAGATATTAACAAAATTATATCATTTGTCTCATTCTCCAAAATCTAATGCCTTCATTTAGTGAACTGTTTAATGTTTACAAATAAATGCATTTGTTAAATATGCACGAGAATATGTTTACTCAAGTAATATATTTACACTGTGTATTTCATTTTTGTTATAACAGCATTAAATGCACTTATGGATTCCCTGTCATTTTTATAGGGCACAATTAATGACAAGGGTGCGATTAAGCTTTTTAAGACCTTCTTCCCAGCGCACTGTATTGATTGACTATGGATACTTGATATGACTATTGTTTTAGGTAGCTCCCACAAAGTTTCCCTTTCAAATGAAGCTTCAGCATCAGCATGATTTGTATGGCAACTTAGGTTTGCCTAAGAACTCAAGGGCACCTTACATGATAAATCCCCTTCAATTGTTCTTCAATATTTTCTCCCCAGATGAAGTTATAGCTCTAGCTTTCAAATAAGTTGATTCATTGGGTGGATCTGGGTGGAATTTTACTTACTTCTCCTAGTTAGATCTGAGATGGTTTGACAGATTTCTTGGGAAATGCTGTGAAATGTCTTGAGATAGCCAGCTCCTTGACAAGAGGCTTTTTAAATTTCCTCTTGTGTTAACTGGGAGAAACTTTCTGAAAGGAAGCCAGACTGAGCACTCACACACAGCCTCTTATACCAGTAGCACTGTGAGCATTGTAATCTAGAAAGATGTGTGGCAAAGCTTCCCTTGAGAACATATTTTAAAAGATATCATCTTTACTCATTAGAGCTATGTCTTCAGTCTTGTAATTGTGGCCCTTTCTCAGGGTTATTGTAAATCATGAAGGATCCTTGACTAAAGATGGTATAAATTAGGATTTCCCAGCCACACAAATAACCAAGATCTCCTAATGCTAAGTTACATGAATAACTACACTAATTCTTGGACTTCACTCGAATAGATTTGAAAGGAATACTTTCTCAAGTCTTACTTGAGTTTTGGAATGCACACCCAGCATCATTGAATTTATAACCCATTCAGAAACCAACAATCTGAATTGATCACCAGATATTTTGGAAAAATGCAAGTCCAAAGTGAGACACTTGCCATGTTGACAAGAGGTTTATGCTTTGATGTTGTGGATGAGTTGGTATTAAAACACAGTCTTTCACATAAACTTCAACTGTTGATGAAGCCTTATGTTTACCTTTATTTTACTTTTTCAAAATAAACTTTTATTTTTAAGAACAGTTGGAGGATCACAGAAAAATTGAGCAGAAACTACAGTGAGTTCTCATTTACTCCCTCACCTTTGTGAGCTTTTAAAAAGGTAACTTCTATTTTTAAATATTTGAAGATTCACAGGAAGTTTGAAATAGTACAGAAAGTTGACATACCTTTCACCCAGCTTCTCTTAATGATAGTATCTCACATAACCACAACGACAGTATATTATTAAAATTAGGAAAGTGATGTTGGTACACTACTACTAACTCAGGTACACATCCTACTTCACCAGCTTTTGCATGCAGTCTTTGTTTTTTGTTTTTTTAAAGAAAACATGGTTCTATAGAGTTTATTGTATGTATAGATTCAAGAATCTTCAACATGGTCAGGATCTGGAACAATTTCATCACCCCCACCCCCACCCCCACACCCACACACAAACCCTCAACCCTCACATTGCTCCTTAATAGTCTTAGTGTTTTCTGAACCTTATCATTTGGCAACCACTAATCTCATCCATCACTATAATTTTGTCACTTCGGGAATGCTCTATAAATGAAATTGTATGATATATAGCTCTTTGAGACTGGCTTCTTGCACTCAATATAATATCCTTGAGATCCATCCAAGTGTTGTAAATATCGGTAGTTTTTCATGTTGATTACCAAGGAGGATTTCATCTCACAGATGTATTGTACCACAACTTATTTATTTATTCACCCACTGAAGAACATGTGACTGATTTCCAGTTTATGGCTTAATGTTGCTATGAACATTTATGCACAGGTTATTTTTGTGTGTGTGAATCTAAATTTTTATTTCTTTAAGACAGATACCCAAGTGTGTGATTGTTAGGTTGTATAAATGTATGCTCCTTTTCAAATAAAATGCTAAACTATTTTCCAGGGTGGCTGGACCACTTACGCTCCCAGCAGCAAGGAGAGATGCAGTTTCTTGCTATTAATTCATTCTTTTTTATTTTACTTTTTATTCAGTATTTTTAATTTTAGTCATTCTAGCCATTCTAGCATTGGTATCTCACTGGGGTTTTCATCTGCATTTTCCTCATGGTTAATGATGTTGAAAACATTTTCATGTACTGATTTTGTCATCTGTATATCTTCTTTTGGGTGGCTCTCTTCTGGACTTTTTATCCTGTTCTATTGATTCATGTGTCTATTCCTCTGCCAATACCACACTGTCTTTATTATTATAATTTTACAAGTCCCAAAACCAGGTATTGTGATAACTTTCAATGTATTCTTCAATTTTTTGTTTTTTTCTTATTCCTTTTCATTTCCATATAAATTTTAGAATAATTTTCTCAATATCTACAAAGAATCCTTCTGGAATTTTGAAGGGAATTGTGTTAAACCTATACATCAATTTGGGTAGAATTGAAATCTTTACTATGTTGAGTTCCCCAATTCACGAACTAGTGTGTCTCTCCCAATGGATATAGGTCTTTTTTTATTTTCTTGATTAGCATTTTGTAGCTAACCAAACAAGCATTCTAACACACAATCTAATTCACACTTTTCTTATCATTAGAATGGCAGTGGCTCTGTTTCTTCTATTCCAGTCTTAGGCTTAAGCATCTTTTCTTTTGGTCTTCCTATTAGCGTGCAGGACCCCAGCTCCTCCAGGCCATCCTTTGGAGGTCTGGCTACCTCTCTAGGAGGTCTGTAGTGACCAGGGGACTCAGTGGTCCTTATACCCACGAAGAAATTGCAGGACTCTCTGTCTTCTCTATCTTGGGGAAATTAACCTTTCTTAGTCTCACTCATTCCTCAATGCGAACACTGTGTTGTATTCTCTCTCTCTCTCTCTTTAGCCTTACCCTGAAGTATTTCCCCTCTCTAAGCCCTTCACTGGTCTCTCTTTCCTGGAGGTTGAAGTGGGAAAAGCAGCTGCCAATACCAGTTATTTTTTTTTCCATCTTACCTCTTAATAAAAATACATTTTGACCATGTCCTCTATGCTATAAATGGAGCTAGTGAAGATTCTCCCCAACAATGTAACCACAGGGCAGGACTCCGTGAATTGAGAGGTCTGCACCAGGATGTGAACTCTGAACAATGTCTGATGGATCTTCTGACTTCCACAAATTCATCAATCAGTGCCTGGTTTTAAGTAAAGCAGGACGGTGACATAACTCCTAGGTTTGTAGGCTGGCAGCCAAATAGTAGGCTTCTGTGCAGGCCTCTGTAGATTTTGCTTTAAGGTGAAAAACTATGAATCAGAATATAAATTCCCATAAGCAGACTGACTGACCCTGAACTCTTTAATATTCTAAAATGGCCAGTTCATGCAAACCCAAAGTTCCTGGTGAAAGTGCATTTCCTTGCTAGTCAGTAGAGTGGTTAGCATAAATATAATTCCTGCTGTTGTATAGCTTTTTTAAAAATAGGCTTTTATTTTCTTCATTGGAAGATACAGATGGAATGGGAGAGGTGGTAGTTAATAGCCAAAGAGTTAATAAACCTTTTCATTTGAATTTTTTAATTGATCAAAAAAAATTATTGTGAATTATAAGAGACTGAAGGCCATCAATTATAGTTTAAATCCTTGTTCTCTTTACTACATAGTGAGTGACAAAATAGGCGCCCAAACTTATGACCCCCAAATTTCTATCTGTAGTCCAGACCTCCGTGTCCAATGCTAGACTCACTTATATAATTTCCAACCTTCATTCCCCTTTGTATATCTTGGAAACAGCTCAATTTGACATGTTCAAAACTGAATTCCTCATTTTTCTCCACAAACCTATCTCAGTAGAAGGCAACACTGATCTTCTAGCTCACTCCCCCCCTCCCCATAGTTTTGCTATTCTCAACTCTTCCCACTTCTTCACAGCCCCACAAAATCTTTCAGAAATTCCTGTTTACTCTGACTTCAAAACAGAGCCATGCATGAGTCAACACCTTCATGACCCCACCCCTATCACCTGTCAAGGGGACACCTGCAGTCACCTCTTAATGGGTCCTTGATTTTACCTTTGCTTTCCTGCAGTCTATTCACAATGAGCTGCCTAGAATGACCTAAAAGTGTAAGTCTGATCATACCCCTCACTATTTTTGCTCAAACCATCCAAAGCTCCTAATTTCATGTACAGTGAAAATAAGAGTCCCTGCAATGGCCTGGATATCTTCCCCTGACATGCCCCATTTCCTCACTGCTACCATTGCTCCGCATTCCTCATGATCTATGCCAGCTAAAGCTTCCTTTTTTTACTAGAATATTTCAGACACATTCTAGTCTGCGGTCTTTGCCATGACTGTTCCTTCAGCCTGCATCTCTTCTTTCATAACTTCATGCAACTAACTCCTTCGTGAATCTGCCTAAATGTCTTTTTTAAACCCTGAGGCCTACCCTGAATATTCCACTTAAAGTCACACCTTCCTTGACACATATGACCTCTCCCCTTATCTTGCTCTACTTTTTCTTATATAACTTACAACCTTATAGGATACCAGATATTTTATTATTTATTATATTCTTATTTATTTCCTGTTTTCTCTAAATAGTAAAGACCATGTCTACTCTGTCCACTGATGTAACCCAAGCACCCCAAAGAGTATCTGTCATGGAGTAGATGCTCAATACATATTTGATTGAATGACCTTGGCAATTCAGCAGTTGCTCTAAGCTTAATTTAAAAACATTGAGCAAATTAAAGAAGGAAAAGCATCATCATCATCATCATCATCATCTTTGTGTTGTTATTAACCCCACTCTAATTACATTTAACCATTGAAAATGCTATGGTACACAATTTGAAGATGTTAGAATTTATTTAAATTGAAAATAAGTAATGGGTCTGAGAGGCTTCTCCTATAGTTAAATGAGTAACCTTCAGTGAGGGTTTTGTGATTTGTTTTAATTCTTGACCAAAGGATTTTTAAAATGCATTTTCATGCTTATGTCTAGATAATTAACATTATTAAAGAACTGACATACGGTGAGATGCTGCTGTATCCACTTTTAAATTTCTCCCTGACCATGGCTGAGCCTGTTCAATTAAAGAGACCTTGATTGATGAAGCCATCTTGCCTCCTTAAAAAAACACTCTCAATTCTAATGAAACTTCCATTTATATTCTGTAAATTATTCTTTTCCTAAATGTCTTCCATGAAGAAGGTTAAAAGCTTATTTACATCAACGTACTGTGGTGTTTCAGAATTTTTAGAGACCTTATTTAGCTATGGCTAGAAATGCTTCCAGTTAATGTAAATTCTTCCAACAGAAAACAAATAGCTAATATTTCTAATCTTAAAAAAATGTGACTCTTTTTAAAAATAATTAGTTAATTGGGTCATTCATGCTTCCGCTCCTTAGGGATGTGTGTATGTGAGTTTGTGTGTGTGTTCAGCTTCGAGTTATACTTTGCTATTAACTTCAAGTACTAAGTAAGTATTTATAAATACTATTCATACAGTTTGAAAAGTCCTAGTTAATTCTCATTAGTATTTACATATAAGTGCTACCATATGTATAAAAGACATTTAATAATGATACATAACCGAACAAACATTTTGGTTTTTACATCAAAGTTGGTTTCTTTTTTTCTGAAATTACAGTCAATACATAGGTATTTTTTGATGACTGAAAAACAAATTTATTTTAGGTTATTTCAGCATTTTCTACTCTTTTTGCCATGCTTAGCAATGAAACAGACATTGTGTTCTTAAGATATAGCAAAACATCAATTAACTAAAACCCAGTCAATTAACCAGAGCTTTCAACTTATTGTATGTTATTTTTAATTTACATAATTTTTAGAACAAAGAAGAAAACAACAGGACATTGATTTTTTAAGCTATCCTATTGTTTTTAGGTTTCCTGACCTTATTTCACATGTATCTCCATCTCTCATGTCTTTATTGTAAAAGGCACTGTCATAGACTTTGGAATGATTGTGTCTTGAGAAGTCAAAATTCAGTTCCATTGTAAAACTCAATTAAGTTCACGTTACTGTTTTTATTAAGATGTTAGCATAGATCTTTTAGAAAGATCTTCAGGGATAAATGTTAATCATTAGGCAACCAACTAAAACATGTATCCAAAATATTAATTTACTTAACTATCTTTTCAATTGGAATTCAAAAATTCTATCCTGGAAAAATGTAAACTCTAAGTAAAAAAGGTGCAATGGTCCAAGAAAAAGAAATAATATTAGCTGAATACCCAAGAAGTGCTAGTCATTGTCCTGGGTACATTAAATATGCCTGGAACTTCATATTCTTACTGATGTAAGCTCTTTAAAGGAAAGAATATGTATCCAGCAAAAGAGACTTGAGTCTGAGGGAATTAATCATGATGAAAAGTGGTTTCTCTGAAAACCTCATTTTAAACTTCATCATTTCATTCTTTTGGTTCCTCTACTTTAAAGAATTTCTTTTCTAGGCAAAGGCAAAAAGATGTATGTAGTCTATTTTATATCTGCTACAATGTGATAAAAATTGAAAATTGTGACTCATTTTCTATCTTTTCTGAAGATCAATTAGAGGAGATGATGTTCTTCTGATAGAAATGAGACATTTTTATTAGAGTCCTTTTTATTATTGAGTTAATTAGAGTGACATTAGGTAATAAAATTATATAGGTTTTAGGGGTACAATTCCATAACACATCATCTCTATATTGTATTGTGTGTTCACCACCCCAAGTCAAGTCCCCTTCCATCACCGTTATTCACCCTTGACCTTGTCCTACCTCCCTCCACCTCCCCTTTCCCTCTTATAATCATCATACTCTTATCTCTCTAGGAGGTTTTTGTTTTTAATTCCTCCACCTTTTTCACTCAGCCCTCCACGCCCTCCCCTCTGACAGCTGCCAGTCTGTTCTCTGTATCTATTAAAAGTATTTTTGATAAAAGGACCATCAGATGTCAACTCGATTTATTCAAAGTAACGTAACCACGTCCAAATGTTTTGCTAACATAATTGTGTTTGTAGACCTTGGTACAGAGGTGCACCTGGTATTACTGTAGCAACATGAAGACTTATGCTCTGAACTCTGTATGTGCTTGTGTTTTTATATTTTCATGGCCAACCCGAGTGAACACACATAGCTATAAAATTCAGCCTTTGAGGGTGCAAAAGGTAAAGGTAGGGAATCATTAACATTAAATAACACACTTGAAAGATGAAGAAATGGACAAGCACAGAAAAAAAGTGATTTGACTGAAGTTATTTTTCAATCCTAGGATATGACAAGAATTCTGAATCATAGGGGGAAAGTGTACATTGTAAGACAATTATGAATGTATAAAGTCACAATTACAAGACATGTATTTTATGGACAAAATTAGGATGTAAGCCTGTATCATGTATATACAGTGATCCCTCACTTATCCTGGGTATTACTTTCTATACTTCCCCACGATAGGTGAAAATCCACGAAGTAAGAACCTTACATTTATTTTAGTATTTACTGTACAGTACCACAAAATCCCGCAATATAATGAAAAATCCATGATAAATAATTAATTACAATATTTTAAAAAATCCCGTGATACAGCAAGGCCGCAACAAGCGAACCGTGATATAGAGAGGGACTACTGTATTGGTGTGTGTTGTAAATATGCATTTATTTTTAAGCAACGTCAAGAAATGTGATAATCTTTATATTCACCGGAAAGGCGGCTTCCAGGTTGTCAGTGAATTTTAAAATGCCACGGGAATGGTCATTTATCTGAATTGAAAAAACACATCTTTCCTGAATACATCCTATTGGCTTGTTTCAGAATGGCTTCTTATATATCCTTCCTGTTTCTTCGACTTAAACTTGAAAGAGAAAAGAAAATCTAGAAGTGCCACACTTTCTAGATGTTATAGATCGGGGTGCCAAACCCTGGGACATCACCTTGCCATCAACGGCTCGTCCCTTGCACAGTCATCCAAAACTAACTCACCAGGTTCTCTGTTGACCGCAGAAAAACTTGAATTCTCATTACCTATGTTGTTTAAACTCTCTGCCTCATTTCCTTACCTTTACACTCAGAGTAATTGGATCACTTCCAGACCAAAATGTTCTCGTAGCTGAATCAAAACAACCTGCTCACAATGTCCTTGACATTAAAACAGCCATATCAAAATAAAGAAGCATCAAAATGTCATCTGTCTGCTGATCAAATGCTGAATAGAGACCATAGAAGAAACAAGCTCTGTCTTTTAGTGGACATTTTATGCCAAAGAGCCATGTTCATAATCTCAAGGCAGGTGTCAAAAATGTTACTTGTCATACATTTAAACGTGTCTAAAGCCCTATGGGGTCTGCACAAAAGTTTCAAGAGAATATCAACCACCAGTCTGCTTGTGCTGTACCAGGCCACTGGTTGAGAACTACTCAGTTTTATCCTTGACAGTTACAAAAGATACTGAGAGCCACATCTCACGTTCCTACTGCTCATCTGCCTCTGCACACATTAGAGGTCATTTACATGATTAATTAAGGTTGATCTGCAACTAATGATTAGCTATAAACTTGGAAATCAGGTTTCCCACTGGGAGTCTGGGCAAGTTTTACACATGAGTGACTTGGGTAGTTTACATTCATTGTGTGTAAAGACCCCTTGAATCAAAATATCTCCTTTACTGAACTTCTTCCTATGTCTGGAATCCACATACTGGTCATTCCTTAAATTTCAGGCATCTGAGGTGTTCTTTGAATTGAATAAAAGGCAAGGGGCCCTTGGAGTCAGAAAGCTCTGAGTTTACTTCCTGACTCTGCTGCTTACTAATTTTGTAGCCTGTGGCAAGATACTTAACCCCTTTGACTCAATGTTCCCATTTGTATAGGGTGGCAATAAAATCAGCTAGAATTGTCAAGAGAAATATTTAAAACAACATAATGAAATTATGTAGCAAAAGGTAGGTGCCCAGCAAATGGTAGCTCTAGAACTCAGAAAGATCTGGGACAGCAAGCACACTGAGTTACGAAGGAGATGTTACCATCTTAGTTTAGCAGTTCCTTGGAGTAAGGTGTCAGAGAAGCGAGGATAACACCCAATTGAAGAAGAGAGAGTAAAAACTGGCATGGGACACTTTCAACTAATAAGAACTTCTTTCTCCATTGAGACTCAGGGTTATAACAATTGACCCCCAGGACAAAAGAGAAAGCAGTTTACTATTAGGCATTGACCCAAGAGTAAAGAAATGATAAGCAAAACGGACTAAGATACAAGTTAGTATTACCTGAAATAATTACAATTTTTAATAAAGAGTTCTCCATGAAAGCAGATAAATAAATTATGGCTTCTCTAAAACAAGACTTCATAGACAAGCTCAAAGGAGAAATGAAAATAGGAGATTGTGTAACCTTCGCAGAGCTTAGAAACAATTGTGTAAAACAGAGATTATTACTTCCAGAAGGTTTGAGAATTGCACATTATTGTCTATATGATTTACTGTAAAACTCCATAGACATGACGTGGCAGCTTTTCTACAGATAAATCATTAAATAAATTCTGTTCATCAATCTTTTGCCCAATATCTAATGAGTACCATTTCCTGAAGTTGTGTTTTATTTTATTTTCTTTGTAGACAGAATAGTGATTTAATGATTTTGCTAGTGACAATGTGTAATTGACAGTTCACTATGAACGTTAGCACGGTTGTCTTTGATTTTGATTTATGGCTAGATCCAGAATTAATCTTGGGTTCAGAGTTTTATTACAGTTGAACTGAGCTGCAGCTCACCCCACTGCAACTTCATTGAAATAACTCCTTTTAGAGGGTTTCAGGTAATGGAGAGGTTGCAAAACCAATGTATGCATGTAGCAACGCTCCTTTTCCAAAGTATACTGTTTGAAAACATAGAAAAAAGCATGCCATGAGTTTTAAACACATTCTTCTATTCTCATTTCAATGGCAAAAGTACATGTTATTGGATAAATTGAAAAGAATAAAAATATACATGACATTGAAATGCACATCCAAGGGCAGGAAGGGCATTGCCATGGGGTAGTACTGCTCAAAGGTGGGATGGAGTCGGGGATGCCTGCGGTGCAGCCTTTATTTGGTAATAAAACAAGGCTCTTACATTTTGAAGCAGCTGCTTTATGTGGCCAAGATAAAATGATCACATTAAAATGTCATTGCTGTCAAAATGTCATGTCAAAATGACCTAGTCAAAATGTCTTATTGCATGTCAGACTGTTCTGGCTTCCCGATCTCACTCTTTGATCCCCGAAATATCACTGTGTTCCTGGTAAAAGCAAAAACTTTATCACATATGCCACCTTGATCTTTAGCAACCCTGCTCATAATTTCCCACTTAATTCACTCTTTGATATCTAGAAATTGTCAAAGTGTCCAATATTGGTTAACTTTTTCTTATCAACAATAACAAAATTAGCTAATATGGGAAGCCCATACCATATGCCAGACACTGTTATAAACATTTTACATGGTCAAAATCATTTCATGCTGTACAATTTCCAGTAGGAGGTACTAATTTTATTCCAATTTTAAAGGTGAGGACACTGAGACAAAGAGTTTTGTTTGGTGTTTTTCCCAAGATCACAGTTAACATATAGTGAAGCTGAGACTCACACATGATTCTGGCTTCAAAACTTGGGTTTTCGGGCACTGTTGAAAGTATACTGTACTATATACTGCACGAGACTATACGTGCACTAAAGAACAAGTAGGAATGATTCCTGTCCTAGCTACACACTAGCTAACTTTTGCTCATTGACATTAAGTAAGTCTCTGGTATAGGCAAATTCCTTTTCTCAAATTATTGGGAATGCTATAGATTATTTTGAGGTAGATTGGTATTATGGACTGGATTGTATTTCTCCAGAATTCTCATATTGAAGCCATAAGGCATAGTCCCTTCCAATGTGACTGTATTTGGAGAGAGGGCCTTTAAAGAGGAAACTCAGGTTAAATGAGGTCAGATGGGTGGGTTCTAACCCAACCTAACTGATGCTCTTAAAAGAAAAGGAGATCAGGACATTCAGAGAGAGATACCAGGGATGTGCTCACACAGAGAAAAAGTGGTCATTTGAGGACACAGCAAGAAGGCAGCCATTTACAAGCCAAAGAGAGAGGCCTCAAGAGAAGCCAAACCTGTCAACACCTTGATCTTGGACTTCCAACTTCCAGAACTGTGAGAAAATAAGCCACCCAGTCTGTGGTGCTTTGTTAGGGCAGTCATAGCAGACAAATAAAATTGGTAAACCAATTTGGGGCATATAGATCCATTATGAATGTCTTATAAAATATATGTTTTAATTTTTCAGTTTCAGAGATGCAACCTATAAAAATGAGTTTCTTTGCCTGAGGATTTTGATTGGTGTATGTGAGCGTAAGCATGTGTGTAGTATCTATATAAAGTTCTAACAACAGCCATTATTATACTTCAGGGACTGGCTTCCAATATGTGGAGTAGTGGATACATATATTAGATGGATAATATTGACATTTTTGAACACAACTTATATAAGCTGTTAAATATAAAACTTGATTCCATTTCACTTGGGTATCTTAATATTTGAGTTAGCTAATGTAGTTATTAGGTAGTTTATTATCAGTGTTTTATTTCAACAAAAATAAAATATATACACAAAACAGTGAAATGTGTTTTAGGTTTTTCAGAGAAGCATCAAATATAAAGGTACTTAAATTGATCTGACCTATAAAAATTTTATTTGGTGACAATTAAGTAAAGTTTTTTTCTACTAAAACAAAATTTTCCAAGGTATATATGATTTCTAGTCAATATATTTTTAGTTTGGCAAGAATATTCTGGTATCCAATGTAAAACGCAAAGCAGAAAAACATACTTGGAAATTGTGTTTCTTATTACTAAATATACCTGTAGTTAACTTAATAATATATATATATTTTTTTACATTTAAAAAAAATCTGTTCCTTTGAATAATAAAGACCATCATATACCTTATCATACCAAGAGACCACAGAGTATTATATAGGCTATAGTACCTAAATTTTAAATAAATGCCCTACAATTATACTTCTTTATTAGGAATTCAGCTGAAGTTTATTATAAACAAAAGTTCTGGATTTGTGATTTCAAAGTAGTTATATATTTCTTTATTCCTCCATTAATGTTAGTTTCATTTCTAATATAATAAAATTAGTCATAAGAAGCTGACACCCATAAGAATAAATTCTCCTTCAGAGGAGAATTTAATGACATTTTAATAACTATGAGTTTTTATACTTTTTGACCCAGGAAAGTCTATTTATCTTTGCATATAACCCTAAATCATTTCAAGGAATATATATACAAGAATGTATAATGCAATATTCTTTGCAGTATTAAAAATTCCATCAATATGGGACTAGGAGAATAAATGAATGTGCAATCAAATGGAAGCGTACTAACAACTGTCAAAAATCAGGCATAAAATATTAGAAACATTATGTCCCTGTAAAAGAAAAAGGTTGTTTTGAAAATATTCCTAAGAGAAAGGGAAAAGAGCAAAATGTAAAACATTTTATACAGTTTGAGCCCTTTAATATAAATTTTTACAAGGCAAAATTCTATATAGATATGTACGTGTTAGAAGGTACATATAATTTTGTGTCTGATTTTCCTGAACTTGATCAGGAGACATTAACAGGAATTCCTTTAGAAGACTAAGACTAAAGGCAGAAGGGAGACTGCCTTTGTTTTGTGCCTGCCTTCCCATGTTTTTGAATTTCTAGCCAAATGCATAAATTGAAGAGGATTAGTGAGCTTAGGAACCATTCTGTATATTTCCTTTCAGATATATTTTTTGTGTTTGAAAAAGAAAAATCAAACAGTGTAGAACTTAAATGTCTCTCTCACACACGCAAAAGATGACTATGTGAGGTAGCAAATATGTTAATTAATTTGATGGGGGGGTTCCTTTCACAACATAAATGTATATCAAATAACCAAGTTGCACACTTTAAATACCTTACAATTTTATGTCACTTATACCTAAATAAAGCTGAAAAAAGAAATGAAAAATATTTAGATATATTATTTTTAACACATAGTTTGCAATTGGAAGTTTTCTCCTGTCTTATTCAAATCATCTTCAAGATGTTTCATTTGCTACTTGCAAATTGACGGTGGTAATATTCACTACCACTGTCAATGGACTTTATTCTTTTTGGACACTAGAGGGAGATTAGCAATGAGATAAAATACACTGAAGGGACAAAATGGCTCCTAAAATTCTGTGACCGAATCTCCTTACTCCTATTGAGAACCTTTACAGAACTAAAGCATTACTACAACCATGGTTGACTTTGTAGCTATATTCCTAAGAGCTTGTGTGTAAATTGAATCATATTTTAATTTCTCTTGGGGAGATTGCTATTGAGAAGAGTCCTATTGTGAATTATCTTTTAAAATAATGAAGCTGTCATAAAACAGGAAATCACTTCTAGTTTACCACTAGATGCAAATAATCCAGTATTTTATTATCTTATTTACCAGCAAATTCTGTAAACTTGAGGCGTGATTATATTGGTACAATCAGTTTTGTAAGTCTTAGAAAATACAAATACTCAGTAAACGTTTAATAGTCTAATTCTTCCAGGTGAGTGGAATAAACAATTACTGTGTCTGTTTTTCCTCCTAACCTAATTTATTTTTTGAATTAATATTTATTCCCACAAGTATAAGTAGTATGGCTATTACCCTGTAGGGTTCTACAAACATTTAAAATTAAGTTTATTGAGGGTAACATTGGTTAATAAAATTATATAGGTTTCAAGTATCCAATTCTGTAATACATCATTTGTATATTGCATGTGTTTAAGTTTAAACGACTCACTGAATCCTACTACACAGCCCTCTGTTCTCATCTGTTCAATCAGTCAACAGTTTCTGAGTATCTTTCTATCTGCCAGGCTCAGTAACTATCACTGGTGATAAAACAAGTACCTCAAAAAATTCACAGTCTAGTGGGAGCAGACAAGAACCAAATAAGCAAATAGATATATAATGATATTATCAGAAAATGAGTATAACAGGCAAAAATTGAGCATTACGTATATGATAAACATGAGTAATAGGTATCTAGCTCTTCTGTACTTCCGGGTATATGCATGTTATACTTCTCCACCCTCTTGAGATTGTGTCTGCCCCTTTGGCTAATTCTGCTGAAAATGTGAGTGGAATGGTTATGAGACTGCCACGCTGAAGGATGGCTAGCATTTGACTCTAGCTCTTTCTCCTTTTGACATGACAATCAGGTCAGCACATGTTGACATGGAGGTGCCATAAGACAGGAGACTGAGCCATCACACAGAAGGTAGTTTAGCTGCAAAGTTGCCAGGACCTCACCTGAAAGTTAAGATTGTCACTATAGCATAGCCAAGCTGGTCCTGACTGACACACGGGAGAGTGACACGGGAGAGCTCCTTAGAGGAGATGGTCAAGGGAAACCTTCCTGACAAAGTGGCAAGGACGATACTGTTACTGTTATTTGGGGGTGAAGCTGAGTCAGGGGGCTTAGCCACGATGAGGAGCAGTTCTTAACTATTGCCAGTGGACCCACTGCTTCAGAATAACTGGTGCATACTGGTCAGACACCTGGGCAGCTTGGCCTCACCCCAGCTCATTGAATTAGAATCTCCAGGGGCTGGTCTCAGGATTCTATAAATTTAATAAGCTCCTTCAGTTTACTCTGATGCACAGTCAGTTCTTGAGACCATTTAATTCAGCTTCGACCCCTGATTCTTTACATGTCTGATATATGTATATGATGTGGAATAGAAAAACTTTTATTATGTATGTCCCAATCTTTTTCTTACACTGAAAGGGAGAAAATAAGGAGAAGGCCATGTTTGATTCTCATCAAAACAACCTCCTTTTCTTTCTGTAGTTCTGACAGACAATGCTTCCATGTGTGTCTTAATTTCATGGAATCTAATTTGTCTTCACATCATAATAAACCAAAACCAGATTTGTTGTTTGACATATTGATATGGTCATAGTGTACCATAAACAATTGCATTTTGTGGAAGAGAAACATCAAGTTAGTCCATAATTTTTTTGGTCTTTGAATCTAAAAACAATAAAGCCTGTTTACTGAGCATTTATCACATGCATGCAATCACCCTGCAAGGTCACGTTTATTTTTTAATGACATTTTGTTTTCAGAAAAATGTTGGAGCTTTAATTCTTTTACTCCTTTTCTTTCAATGATATACTGAGAAAAAAAATTATCATTTTAATAACAACACTTTTGGGTGGATTAAATAATTTAACCAAGGGCTATTAAATGATTGATTATTGAGCAGTTGTGAATTTAGAGTCTTCAGTCTAATGTTTTTATGTATGAATGAACCTTCATTCAAAGCTCTAAATTTGGGACTAACAATGAAAGCTGGTTCTGAGAGAGCATTTACCATGGATGATACTTTGTAAGGCTACCCGTATTAGATGTTCCATGCTTTTCAAAGCAAAGTAGAAGACATGTAACAAACCTAGACTCCATTGCGATATTCTGTAACAGCACATTTCCGATTAAAATGGAGAGTAAAGCTATACAGGGCAGACTGATCATGTGTGTTTATCTCTGCTCCATCCCAGAACCCCTTTCAATAACAGCAAAGAATATAAGGTATACCATTGGATACCTTTACACAAAGGCAAAAGAATAGGATGAAATCCTGTTGGCTGCAAATAATAGAAGAGAATTTATTTGATAGCAGTAAGTCCTGTCTCCAACTACCACAAAGACACTGTGTGTGTGTGTGTATTTGCCAATGAACTATGGCATAGTGGGGAAAAGATCAGTTTCTCGGCACCCCAGCCCCACCCCGTAGGGCCCCTAATATTCCTCCATAACAGACACTCATTGAGTGAATGAATGGATGGATGATTGTACAAATTTTCAGAGAGGCTGTATATGACAAAACACTATCATTGGATTTCCAAGTCAGCTTTTTACTTTAAGTACCAGATGACTCAAGCAAATTAAATACGTAACTATTCTATGTTGATTTATTTGACTAGACCAGGGACTGTGAAAGAATCTAAATGGTAATTTGGAAAGGCACAAATACTGATGATTCAAAGATCCTTTGAATTCTTTCGAGTTTGGGGGTTAAACAATAACATTTGTTCAAGTATAATTATTGTTAAAATCACCACCAGAGGATGCTCATTTACCCCTTCATCTAGAGACTGACAGCCTCTGAATTAACAATGGCATTTTTTCTGAGGTCAGTATTGCAGATGTTTTGTAGGATTTCTGCCTGGGATGAATGTTGGGATGTTGACTTAGATTTATGCTATTCTAGCTGTCTCGGAAAGCAGCCAAGAAAGTTTAATCAGCCATAAGTTGGTTCTCTGACTTATAACATCCTCACCACTTTCTCCCACTGAAAACCAAAACAAAAACGAATCTAGCTGGAGAATAACATTTGCCACACACACCTCTCTTGAACCCTGAGAGTCATTCTCTTCCATATGGTTCCATTTGAAATTTTTTTCTACATTTTTCTAAGAAAGTATCATCACATCAGAATTTTCCAGGTTCTTTGAGTCAAAATACAGAGGAAGGGTCTTTGGAGAAAAATGATTGGCTAAGTTGGTAACTGATTAGTCATTTGAATGAAATCAAGGAATTGTTAATAATTAGGGATGCAGTTTCAGTAACAGAAGATAGATAAGCTCCAGGGATCTACTGTACAACACATTTCCCACAATTAAGAATACTATATTGTGCATTTAAAAGTGTTCTAAGGGGGTACATTTCATTGAAGTATTTTTATCTAAATAAAATAAAAACTAGAATTTAAAAAATGTCTTGGATATTGCAAACTGAAATTGCTGTCTGTGGTGACATAAAATAAATCTGTCTTTGATATTAATAGTCAGTTATATTAAGTGTACGTAAATGGGAAAATATCTTAGGACACTGATCATTGACCAAATGACTTAATCTATAACTAATAAAAAAATGAAGTCCATCTTTTTTGTGGGTAAGTAAATGATCTCTGAAAGTAAACTAAAATCAAGACTTGGAAGATTATATTTTAGTTTTCTTTTAATGCTTGATAATCAAAAGCAAGAATTTGATTTACTTATGTTCCTTTAACTACCAGTGCCAAAAGTAGGCTCTTTAGGAAGCAGGCCTGCTTTAATATTTTTGAAAGCTCAGTACATCCGCTATGCCTGTAAATATTTGAGTATTATAAATTCTGGTGCTGAGGAGAAGGAAGGATAAGGCATTTCATTATTTCCTCCATTTTTATAGAGCCTGTGACCATGGCAACCAGATGCTACAAACTGACCCCAATGGAGGCCACATTTACCACTTTATCCAAATTGCTACTGGAAGCATACAAGCTTTATACTTTTATTGAATTGCATTATATTATGGGTATTTTCATGAAGGAGTTCAAAGGGAGAGAAATGGCTGTTTTTATCCAAAGAAGTAAAATTATGTGTGCACTGATTACTGCAGGGAATATTTATACACGACTTGAGGTTTTAAGACAGAAAGGAAGATTTGTAGATGCATAAGACAGATGGATCACATATGGGTATCTCTGCTCCATCCCAGAAATCCCTTCAATTACAGTAAAAGGATATAAAATATACAATGTTGTGCCTTTATACAAAGATAAGAGAGCAGGAAAAGAGATTGACAGCAGGCCAGATTGTCGACAGAATTGTGAAGGTTGGAAAATGGAAGATGAGTCATAACTTACTGAGTGGAGCAGAGAGGCTGAAACCCAACTGACAGTTGGGGAAGAAGGGAATGACAATAAAAGGGCTCCTGATTCATGCTGTGGAATCCTCAAAGGCACAGGGATTGAAGGGACTAGAATCTTCCCAGTGAAGTCCAGGATATGGAGCGAAGCTGAAAACAGAATGTGGTTGACTGGATATTCATATTCCAAAATTCACACCCCAGACACTGAGCTCCTACCTTTCACAACAGCATGGATGGAACTGGAGTGTAGTATGCTAAGTGAAATAAGCCAGTCGGTGAAAGACAAATACCGTATGATCTCACCTAATACAGGAACCTAGTGAACAAAACAACCAAATGAGCAAAATAGAACCAGGGGCATGTAAACAAGAGACAGACAGACAGTGACCAGAGGGGAGGGGGGAGGGGAGAAAAGCGGGGAAAGAAGGGGAAGGGGCTAGTCAAGGAACTAGTATGAATGACTCATGGACATGAAGAATAGGGCGGTGAGTGACTGTGGGAGAAGGGGGCTGGGAGGGACAGGAGAGAGCAATGGGGGTCGGGCGGGAAATGGGACAACTGTATAAGAACAACAATTGAAAAAGAAAAAGAAAAGAAAATGAGAAAGACCTACAAGTGATGAGAACCAGACATTCTCCATGGTGGACCAAGATGTAGCAAGACAGATCCTGCTACCCACAACTGCTGTATCATTATATACCCTCTCCCTCTCTATTCCCTCCAAGAGAAAAAAGGTCAGGGGACTTGGGAGCAGGGCTGGAAGAAAAGAAAAGCATTATTGTAATCTTCAGCCATGACCCTACCTAGAGAGAACCACACAACTTTGGGGAGGGATGATCTCCAGCCTTCCTCCAAGCTAAGAGAGGCTGATTAATTTCCTACCACAAACCTAGTTGTTTAAAACCACAGTGGTAGGAGAAGAGCTTTCCTGGGTCTTTTTTATAAGGGCACTGATCTCATTCATGAGGGCTCTTCTTTCACGACCTAATCACCTCCCAAGAATTCTCACCTCCTAATACTCTCAGCTTTCAGGTTAAGATGTCAGCATAGGAAAATGAGGGGACACATTCAGACCATAGCCCCTCAATAGCAGTGGCATCATTTCAGGTCTACTGGTTACTCTTTGCCTGCTGGGATTAGCTGCTGAAGTCAGCAGCATGAGGGCTCATTGATTGTCACCTCTCAGTTTGGTCCCAGGGTCCTCTCTGCTGACTCAGCCCACATGACCTCTTCACAGCGATGGTATCACCCTGAGGTCTGGTTGTGAGGTTCCCACGAGTCTGGTCTAGGGAATCACCCTCAGGCTCTGGCACAGATTCATTTGACCCCAGCACAATGGCCAGTCTGGAAAGTTACAACCCAGCACCATCAGCTATCTTCTGTATTCCCCTAGGGAAGGCTGAAGCTCTTAGAAAACCTCCACTGCTGTCACCGAGGACTCAAGAGAGAGCTCAGGGGGTCTGACTGAAAACTTCCCTCTGATTTCGCAGCTCATGTTGCTAATCTTACAGCCTCTGTCTATTCTGAAGTCAGTGTTGGAGTCTCCTCCTAGAAACTGGAACATGCAACAGGACAAGACCCTACGGTGTCCATTTTCCTTTCATGCTATTTAACACATTCCTCCAACAGCAGAAAGAAGAGGTACAGGGTAGGAAAGGGACCATGACCCTTGCAGAAAATTATTTACAAAAATGGCTGCTGTTATTCCCTTTCATTCTTCTTTGTAATGTGCCTTTGAAGTCCTTCCATCAGGAGGTGGGGAGGTATACTTCTCTACCCCTTGAATCTGGGCTGGACTTGTGAATGGCTTTGACCAATAAGATGCAGCAGAATTTATGCCATGATATTTCTGACTATAAGCTTCCAAAAGCCTGGTGTGTCTCTGTCCTTTTTCTTGGGACACTGCCACCCACATATGAAGAAGCTCAGGAAAACAGTGACAAGTTGGTCCATCTGAGGCCATCCTAGACCAGCCAGTCCACCTAGTGACTAATCACAGACTTAAGAATAAGTCCAGCCAAGACTAGAACTACCTCGCTGAACTCTATCAGATTAGATGACAGGCAGAATATGAACTAAATAAATTATTGTTGTTTTGAGACAATACTGTTGATGTGGTTCATTCTATAGCAAAAGCCAATTCATCTCTCATTGCCTCCTCCTTCCCACACTTCACTGGTACATAAAGGCAGATTTTCATCTCCTCTCCCTTTCTGTCATGGACTGTACTTAAGTATTTTACTGATGGCCATTCGTCTTCCTGGGCACGCGAGGCCTCCCAGTGCAGTCTTAATGGCAGAATCAATCTTGTCTCCACATTGGGGAAGGAACTCTGTGATCTTATCTGTCAGGCATAGTTCATATTGTGTTAACGATATTTAAAGGAATTTTTTAAATTACTTTCTTTTTCTATGAAGGCTGGCTTCAAAGGCAATTTTATTGTTGCAGACTCAAAAAAGTTCTGCTTTGTATGCATGAGCTGAATGAGTCTTCTTTTTCTTTGTTTCCCAGCCTTAATGATCCTAATACACACACAGCAAATGAATGTCCTGGAAAATATGCGGGTGGAGGAGGAAACTCATACAAATAGAAATGAACATTGAAATACGTTTAAAACGATTATCCTCCTCACATATATGATCTATGTTCCCTCAACACAATGAGACACATCTTAACATTCCCCATTTGCTGGAGGAGAGGATTGGAATTCCTGGACTTCTGTGTCTAGATGCAACATTCTATGACTTCTTGGTACTTACTAAGAACCAGCTGGAGCTGCAATGCGAGAGTAAGTCCCAGACTTCACCCATCATTATTTACTCACTTCACATGCTATGATGTGCAATGCCCTGTTGAATAGAAGCGGTGTTATTTGACATCCATGTCTTGTTTCAGTCTTAATAGGGAAAGGATTCAGTTCTTCACTGTTAAATCTGATGTTAGCTACAGGTTTTTCATAGTGCTATATTACAGGTTGAAGAAGATACATATTTTTTGTTTTTAATTGCTCAGAGATTTTCTCATGAATGTTGAATTTAGTTATAGTTGATACTGTGCTTTTCATCTTTTGAATTTCTATTTGGTTTTTATATCCTCCATTCCTCTTCTCATTATCATCATGTTTTTCTGAGACTCTGATCTTATTTATAATAGCTATTCTAAAATATTTGTTTTGCAATACTATTAACTACCTTATTTCTGGGGTTGTAGCTATTGACTTTTAAAAAAAAATATCCTGGTTATAGGTCATAATGATCTGCTTCTCAGTATTTCTAGATTTTTTTTTTTACATGATCCTGGAGGTCATGATTGAGTGTCTGGATTATGGTTTTTGTCCTTTAAAGAGTATTAAACTTTGTTGTTGGCCAGCAAATAAGTTCCTTGATGATTAGCTTGATTGTTCAAGCTTTGATTTTAGCTCTGTGAGGGAAGTTTCTGGGCTAGTGTTTACTTTAGGGGCAAGTGTAGCTTCAGTACTAAGGCCCAATGCTCTGGTGCTATCCCCACCGAGTACTCTCGCTAGTCACAATTTAGTATCTCCTCGCTTGGCGTGAGTTCTAGGAATAGTTTAGCTTGGGACTCCCCAGGTGTTCTTTACCTGTCCTCAGGGCATTTCACCTTTTGCCAGTGTGGCTTCTCATTCAGCAATAAATTCAAAGGAAGCCCCATGCTGGCTTCTAAAGTTCATTCTTCCTATTTTTCTTTTCTTTAGGACTCTTTTCCACAAATTTCAATTCTTAAAGGACTTCTCTCTCTTCTGCTCAGTGAGGCCATTGTAATCTGCTTCAGCTAGTCCACCTCACATTTCCATTCAGAAAGCGCCTCCAGGCAGAAAGCTGCATGATCGTACGTTTCACCACATTTAATTTCCTTCCCTCTGGGATCACAGCCTTGCACTACCTGTTGTTCATTTCCTTAAAATAGTTGTTGAATATATTTCGTCCAGTTTTCTAGTTGATAAGGCAGAAGACAAGTTCAGTTCCAGTTACTTCCGTAAATTCAAAAATAAAAGTTCTTTGTATATCCTTGCAGATATGTTTTTCCTACTTTGTCACTTATAAGAAAGTAATATTGAAAATCTCCAACTATTGTGGATTTCTTTCTCCTTTTAGGTTTGTCATTTTTCTTTTTCTTTTTGCATTTGAAACTGTTTCCAGGACATACACATTTAGGATTGTTGTGTGCTCTTGGTAAATTAGCATTTTATTATTGAAATGTCTCTCTTAATCTCAGATAATATTACTTGTTCTAAAGTCTGCTTTGTTTTATATTGATAAAACCATTCCAAATATTTATGACTATTCTTCACATGAAATAGAAATTTTCACTCGTTAAGTTTTAAGTTACCTATGTGTTTATATTTAAAGTACATTTTTTAAGACAATAATATTGTTTTGCTTTTGTAATTAGTCTGACAATCTCTGAATTTAAGTGGAACAATTAGACTATCTTTATTTAATGCAAGTGTTGATATTATTGTATTTAAATGTAACACATAGTTCTTTGTTTTCTATTAGTCCAATTTGCTTTCTTTACTTCTATTACTCTTTTACTGTCTTACACTCAATCAATTGTATAGATATTGCATTATATTTTAATTTTTCTACTGGCTTTTAAATAATAACTTGTTTAATTTATTTAGTAGTTGCTTAGGTATTAAAATACAGATTCTTAATTTATCATATTCTACTTAGAAAAAATATTGTAGCACTTCACATAGAATATTAAAACCTTGAAGCAGTATAATTAATTCCATTTACTCTCCCATGATGTAAATTGTAATTGTCAAGTTTTATATAAACATTTGTTGAATATCTTAAACATAATGTTAAATTTTTGTAATAAAGACTCAGTTTTATAACTATAAAAAATAAAAATATTCTTTTACTTTTCCACATGCATATGTTTTATTGTGTTCTTCATTTATTTCTGTATATCTGAGTTTCCCTTTGGTGTTATTTCCATTCAGCTTAAAGAATTCATTTTAACATTTCTTGTGATATAAATTCGTATGCTGGTAATTAATTTTCTCAGCTTCTGTTTATCTGAAAATATTTTTATTAAATTCATTTCTGAAAAATATTTTTGCTAGATACTGAACTCTGGGTTGATTTCATTTTCTTTTTATACCCATTTTTCCATTGTCTTCTGCCTGGCATTGTGTCTAATGAGATATCAGCTATATTCTTATCATTATTCTCCAATTTGTCATCTCTTTTTTCTTATGAAGGTTTTCAAAATTTTTTTGTCTCTTGTTTTCAGCAGTTTGCATATGATTTGTCTAAGTACTATTCTAACTGTATTACCCTTATTGGAGTTGTCTGAACTTCCTGAATGTGTTACTTTTTTTTTTTTTTTATGAAAGCAAGAAAAAAATCAGCCAGGATTATCATAATCTCTTGTCTATCTCTTCTACTATGAAACTTCATGCAGGCACCAGCTCTCTGGAAACTGTACCTTGATCAATGAATTCACTTCAATATTGAGTTCGGGCCACTCTCTATAGATTGTTATTAAGATTAAGTTAATTAGACTTCTGGCCAAAATGGAGGCATAGACAGATACACTGCATCTCCCTCCACAACTAAGAAGAAATACAACTACCTCAAAACTAGAAACAACCAGAAGTTCCAGAAAATCAAACTGCATGGAAGTCCAGCAAACAAATATATAAAGAAGAAATACTCATCCAGACAGGTAGGAGGGGTGGAGCCGGGGTGGAGAGGACACGGTGTGGTGATGGCGGCAGCAGTAGCAGCAGTGGCGGCAGTGGCAGGCTGGCAGAAAGCGCAATCACATGTTTTAAAAAGTCAGGAGGGACACCTGGGTGGCATTCCCAGCTCCTCACCGGACTGCCCCGCCCATGGTCCCAGCACTGGGGAAAATCAAGCCTCATTGCTTCTGACTGTGCAGACCAGTGAGGGTTTGGGTGGAGGCAGAAACTGCCGGTCTCAGCAGAGTCTGCTTGTTTAAAGGGCCCCCATGGTCCCAGAACGTCCACAGACCCACCCACTCTGGGAATGATGTCCAGGACAGCAGCTAGAGGAGCGCCAGTCCGGTGCAGAAGTGGGAGAGGTGCCTGGAAAAGGGGCGAGTGCTAGGCATGTGGCATTGTTCCCACATATAGCTCCACAACGTGGTGAAACAGGTCGCCCTGTACTGACAAATCCCTAAGGTTCTGCCCCTTACAATGTAACAGGCGTGACAGCTCTACCTGGGATGTGGAGGCAAACAAACACAGCAGCCTGTCAGAATGAGGAGACAGAGAAGTATGGCCCAAAAGGAGAAATGGATCAAGGTTCCAGTGGGAGAATTAAGTGACGAGGAGATAGCCAACCTAACAGCTGAGGAGATAGACAACCTAACAGATGCAGAACTCAAAACACTGGTGATTAAGATGCTCACAGGCTTGACACATATGCTTGAGTATGGCAAATGCATAAGAGAAGAAGTGAAGGCTATGCTAAGTGAAACAAAGGGTAATCCACACAAAACCAATGGTGAAGGGAAGGGAACCAGGGTTCAAATCAATGATTTGGAACAGAAGGAAGAAAAAACAGTCAACCAGTGCAGAATGAGGAAGCAAGAATTGAAAAAAATGAGGAAAACTTCCCAAATTTTTTGAAGGTGATGGACATACATGTCCGGGAAGCACAGAGGGTCCCAGGCAAGCTGGACCCAGAGGGGACCACACCAGGACACATCATGACTGAGATGCCAAAGATGAAAGATAAAGAGAGAGTCCTGGGGGCAGCAACAGAGAGGCAGAGAGTAGCCTACAGGGGGGTGCCTATAGGACTATCAGCTGATTTCTCAGAGGACACTTTGCAGGCAGGAAGGGACTGGCAAGCAGTATTTAATGTGATGAAAAGCAACCTACAACGGAGATTACTCTATCCAACAAAGCTATCATTTGGAATGGAAGGGCAGATGAAGTGCTTCTCAGACAAGGTGAAGCTAAAGGAGTTCATCATCACCAAGCCATTATTATATGAAATGTCAAAGGGACTTACTTAAGAAAAAATAAAAACTATGAACACTAAAATGATGACAAACTCACAACTATCAACAGCTGAATCTAAAAAATGAAAACAAAATCCAACTAAGCAAACCAGAATAGGAACAGAATCATAGGTATGGGGATCATTTGGAAGGTTATCAGCTGAGAGGAGGGGAGGGAGAAATGGGGATATGGTGCAGGGACTAAGAAGCATAATCAGTTGGTACAAAATAGGGGGAAGTTAAGAATAATATAGGAAAGGGTGAAGCCAAAGAACTTATATGTATGACCCATGGACGTGAACTAAGGGGGATAGGCTTGCTGGAGGGAAGGGGGATTACTGGGCAGAGGGAAGCAAAGGAGGAAAAAATTGGAACTACTGTATAACAACATAATCAATAAAATATACTTAAAAAAGATTAATTTAATTAACTTATTTAAATGACTTATCACATTACAAATACTAATGGCACAATTAATGATAGCCACCATCATTTGCTCTTAAAGACTATCCCCAGATATAGGAAGACAGAGATTGTTATAAACATTTTGTGGCTGAAGAAACTGAGTCTCATCAAATTTAAATGACTCATTCAGAGTCACACAATTAATAAGTGAAGAACTTGAAATCAATCCCAGACCATACAAATGCCAAATCCCTTGTACTTTCTACTATTGATTTTTTTTTTTTTTTTGCAGAGATTCCTATTAGCACAATGATGTCAAAGTTCTTTATCTTTAACAGACAAATCTGTACATAGTCACATCTTCTGAATGACAGCGAATAGAAGCCCATGGTGGAGAGGTATAGACCTTTGGTACTCAAAGTGTGGGCCCTCTGCCAATAGCATTAGCCTGGTAGAAGTATTAAAAATCAACCATATTAGAAATGCAGATACTTGCCCTGTACCCAAGGCCCACCCATCTGCAGTAAGCAAGACCTCCAGGTGGCTCATATACACACCAAAGTTTGAGAAGCACAGCTTGAGACTTCTGGCCCAGTTCTCCATCCACATAGTGTCTCCAGGTGAGTTCAGCTGGATTTGAATTGTTCTTTAAGCTAACTTAGTCCCTCTGCATAGTATTCTTCTATTTTAATAATAGAACTCTTTTATTCTAGCAACTAATAGTATGTTTCAAGTTCCTGAACATTTTTCAGAGAAGGAAGGAGTTGGCTTCACTTATTACGAGCTTTTTTCATATTTAAACAAATTTTAAGCAACTACATTTTCAAGCATTCCTCCCCTCCAAATCCATATTTAGGACATCCTAGGCAATATGTAACAGTAAGGTGCAGCCAAAATACAGGTTGAAATTGACTTGAGGGATGGTACCATGAGCTGGAGCTTATCAAAATAGTTTTATGTTACCCTTAAGTTAATATTGTCAGCCTTTTCCTTGTTCTAGTCACACCTCTGCTCTTACTAATGTACAACAATAGTTCCTCAGGCTGCTTTGACTTCCAGTGCTGGGAGGCAGTGATGATCATTCACAACTTCCACCCAGAGTCCCAGGGAAGTTTAGATGTAATTCTGTCTGTCCTACATAATGGGTAATAGTCCCAGAACGCACTCAACCTGTATGCTGTTTCCTAACCCCTTAACACTGGATCTGTCTGATATTGTTAAAGAAACTGGGTCCCAGTGCTCCTGCCAGATGACTGGAAGTATCCAGTCATCTTATTAGATTATGCAGTTTATTAAAATGGGGCCCGTATGTCTCTCCACCTGAGTACAGCAATAAAGAGCTTTGCTTACATCGCTCTGATTATTAAAACCAGGTTTGGCTAAATAAAGACATGTTTGTTGTTCTGGGAGTGCTCTTTGGAGAGGAGAGTTTTCAATGAAACGGAAATTGATAGAAAGTCTCCCCCCCACCCCACCCACCCCCCCACACACACACCAGGCTCAACCACACACACACACACCAGGCTCAAATCAAGACAGAGAGGGGTGGTTCCCTCAAGTGTCCTCATTGTGAGCCCACACACATCCTTTGGTCACAGAAGGATAGTATATTAGTATTCCCAAAGCTCGGAAGCTTGAGCAAATAAATTAAACATGAAAAAGTTAATAGTAAGTGAAGCCAACTTCCTCCTCACTAGGGAAATGTTTAAAATGTTTGAAATCTACTATTAGATGCTAGAATAAAGAATTTTATTATTAAAAATAGACTCATTTTACATCTGTGGGACATGGTACCATTTTCTGGCTTATTGAGCTTTGGTTGCCACTCTGCCAGTGTCTCTCTTCCAAGGAAACAATACCCTTGTCCTCACCTTCCCCAAATGAATGGAATCTTTGATATGGCAGCATGCATTTGATAGCCTCTCTGTTGCCAAGCTTATCCATCCATCCCATATTTCCGGATTAAATATTTATGCTGACCCTTCTAATCTCCGATAAGACCCTAGGAACAAGAGGGTGCTTTCCCAAACCTCCCATGAGCCTAGTTAACTTCTTATTCTGTCATACCAAAGTGCCCTTTTTTTTCATTGGATTGTGGCATTTATCAGAGGAGATTCAAATGGTCTAATTACACATTTGTCTCCCCCACTAGAACTGGAGCTTCTCCAAAGCAAGGACCTGTCTTCATTTTTTTGTGAAGCCAATGAATGAGTCAGGCTGCCAATTCATTCTTCAAAACCTATGCTTCCCTGTAATAGTGCTATTTACTGCTTCTCAATCCAGCACACCAGGTCTGCCCTTTATGTCTAGCTTGCTGGAAGACCATTGTAATGAGTAGGAATCATTACAGGGAAAAAGTCCTGGCAAATTACTTGCAACATTTACCCCGAGACAGCTCAAGGTTTGTCAGATTTCAAGGTCCATTGTTTTCATTTTGTTTACCTGCCTCAGTCCAAACATTTGTTGCTTCTATGTTATTGAATTACTTGGAAAGTGAGTTTGTCCCTTGATGGTTATGCTATTATGAAAGCCCAATCTTCTGAGTTCCTCTAGGTCCCTGAATTGCATTTGCCTTTGATGTCTTAAGTTTTAAGTTTCTTCCACCTCTCCTTCTACCATCTCTCTGCTGATGCTCCGCCTTCTCATAATACCCTTGTCTAATACTTCATAGCTGTGTTCTTGTTTGGAGTGTATGGCTGGGAGCAAGCCAAAACAGGTTCTGTTTGTTTGTTTGTTCTGAACAGCTAGAATGATTTGTTAAATGGTCCCTCTGTACATCTATGCTTCATGTAAATCCAAAGATGTGATGTGATTTCTGTTGCATCTGTGTAAGGCATATGCTTTTAGAAATAGAGACACACTCATAGATAGCAGGGTAATAGCTAAGTGATGGGGGCAGGTTAGCGGGGGGAGGGATTGAGCAAAAAGGAAAAAGGATTCATGGACACAGACAACAGGGTGGTGATTGTGGGGGAGGGAGGTATGAGGCACTAAATGATAATGAAAAAGAATACAATTAGAAATTAAAAATAAAAAAAAAAAAGAAATCTGAGCTACACAAATGAAGAAAATGTAGAATGACTGAAATCTGGTCACTCTTTCTTCCCAAAGTAAACCTGACCTTTTACTATTACATTATGTTATTGTTTAACCACAGCAGGAGCTATGAGTGCTCCCTCTGCTCACTCTTCAGGTCATTGTCCATGTCTGGGTGTGGGATCTTGCACAAAGGGAAAATGGAGAAGATCAGAAGCCAAGGGAGCCAATGGCTCAGGGGTGACCCTCAAGCAGTCACATAAATTCCCTAGCTCACCCATTGCCTATACAAAGGTGTTCAGGTATTTTTTAAACCGTCTCCCAGAGGACCCTGGTAATCTTGAATCCCAAATGTCCAAAGCAGTGACTCATTTATTAATCTACCCTTTCATGAATTTTTCCCATTTTCTTATTACTTATCCATTCTCCAAAGAAACTACATGCATCTACTCAGGATCTCCATTTGGTAGAACCAAAATTATTCCAGTTTGTCCAAGTAGATGGAAAATAGCAAAAGCTATGCACGCTAACAAACCACTCACTGTTCATGTAGTAGTAGGTTGTGGACCAAGACTGTGAACTAAGAGAAAGGGGCCAAACTCATTGTGCCAATCTCTGTGTGCTATGTATGGAATGTGCCTCATACACATGGTTCTGTTTATTCCTAATGGTACTTTCCTCATGGAGTCAGTGCAAGAACTGAACAAGTAAATGTGTATGAAGTATTTAGAATAGTGCCTAGTCATTGTCAGTATTACTTTTTATAGATTAAAAAATGAGGCTCAAAAATGTGAAATACGTTTCTAAGCCAGTGGATGGTGATTCAAACCCAGCTATTCATGCTGCCTCCTATTTCAGTGATGGCCCAACCCAACTATGAATCTTGAAAAGACTAATTTAATTTACAAGTAAACTCTTCTTCTCTGAAATATCAAATACACACCAGGATCCTTTAGCATTAGAATAATACCCTGTCTTCCTTTAAAAGGCTGGAATCTTCCTGTGAATCATCACTCAACATGTTTTTCTTTAAGATTTCCCTTATAAAAGAGCACCCTTCACCAAATTCTCCACTGGCAGGGATATCTTTTTAAATGTCAGATCTCTAAGGGAAGAAATAGATCTATCTCTCTTTCTGTGTCCTATCTTAATAAAATCCAATTATGGCAGCAATAACTGCTCATCTGCTTACTATCAAAATCAGCCGGTATTGGACTTGCAGGATGACAGATGACTCACGTATCTCCACATCACCATCACAACAGGGCCTGTCTTTCTGGCTTACTTTTAGGCAAACTTTGAATAATTATTCTGAAGATATTGCAATTTCCACCAAAACTTATTTACATTATTCACGTGATAGCCTATAACTAATTGATCTGATACCATGATCTGAATGTATATTTTCCCCAGTGTTGGTGGTAATTTTTTTAATACTTAATGTTTATAGACTGCTAGGACAGAAGAGTCAATCCTATATTCTTGACCCAAGGGATCTCTCTTCTCTCTGGGTTTGTTGCCATCGATTAAACCCCAAACTTCCAGGGGAAATGAGTATATACCTGGCTAGTGTTGGGGTCAATCCTTGGGATCATAGCGATGTTGATACTCAGATAATTTCCATTACAAATATAATACTGACTTATTAAAAAGCATTTGGAAAATAGAGATTGACAAAATAAATAATTGATGGGGCAAAGACTTGGGGTGGGGGGAGACATTGATCATCTATAATCCTATCAACAGAACACACTCATAGTCTGATAGGCTCCAGTCGACATGTTAATGCATTTTTAGTATAATAATTACTCCATCTATTTTTAGTTGAAAGAATTACTCTAAATTTTGTGTATTTCTATTTAACTCAACTTTATATCATGAACATGTTTGTTATATATTCTTTAAAACATACATTTGGAAGTATTTGCAAGATTTAATTGAGTAGATAAACATGGTTTACTCAGTAATTAGCCTGTGGTTGGATATTTTGATGGTTGCCAAGTTTTTGGTACTGTAAATAATGATGTGAATTTTCTATATTTAAGATTATTTTATTAGACTCAGATCTTTAAAATAGGATTACTAAAACAAAGGCACAAACAAGTTTAAGCATCTTGATGAATACTGCCAACTCAACAACTCTATTTGTATATACTCACGCTCAACTGTCGGCAAAATGTTAAAGTCGCTAGTATGTCTAACGCTTCTTTTGAAACTCTTCCCTTTGCCTCTCTTCCTTTGTTGTTTCTTTCCTTCTCATTTTCCATCTTGACTCAGTCCATCCTCTTGCCTCCAGCTGCCCACTGATCTCAGACCCTCCATACCCCCTTCCCTATGTCAGGTCTCTCCTGATTCTGTTACCAGTCTTGGGTCACCTCTCTTGAAAACTTAGGTATTTATCATTACATGACTTCAGTTATAGCCCCTGTCAGATCTTTATATTTTAATACAAAGAAATAAGAAATATAGGAGAGGTACACTTTTTGCTTAAAACTGTGGAAAAAATTTAGGACAAGGATCTCTCTGATGGTGTTAGTTATAGTCTACCACATAAAAAGTTGCTTAATATGTCTACCGGTTATGAAACATAGCCTTCTTTTCAACAGGTCAGTTTCGATGTATATTGACATTTTTCTCATGGTTTCTCTTCTGATGGGTGCACATCAGTAGCATTTAAACTGAAGGAAATTTGGATTCTTCAGGTGGGAGATTGGGAGGTATACTGTAGAACATCATGAGTTCTTTTCCCTTATAGTTTGTCAGGAATAGTCAATGATTGAGTGGGTGTAAAATTATCTGAACCAGTTTTGATTCATAGTGTACTACTGATGGACTTCTAAGCTTGCTCAAATGTCAGGGAACCAGTTGGTGGCTATTAGTATTTTCCTAACAACAACTCATTTCTTGTTTTCCCTAACATGGAGAAGAAAATAAGAACAGGGAAATATTAAGTCAATCTTTGAAATGTGTTATTACGTAGCTAAAGTCACTTCTAATACAAGAAAGAGGGAAAAAAACCACACTAAAATGTTAGGGTAAATTTCAGACAGTAACATTTGTCAGTTAGATATGATTAGAAATGATCTCCCTGTCTATTCCCTAATCCAAACTGTTTTTTGATCCGTTTATAGTGTAAAGTGTTAACAAATGATATGGAAGTCCATATTCAATTGTTGATCATGCCATTAAAGATGGAAGGGCACATGATTATCTGATCTAGTTGCTAAGTACCCACTCTTTGTGACTCAGGGTTCCATGCAGATCCGAGGTGCCAGCGGCACTGTGATAAAGCAGATTGAGGGAACAGCAATACTAACCTGTGAAAATGGATGAGAGGGAAACGGGACTAGGATTTTAAGGTAGTTCTGACAAATGAGGTGAGGAAAACTTATTCCAAACTGTAAGATTATGAGGTGATAGCCCATCTGGAACCATCTGGAACATGTGTTGAGCTGCCAAAGGATATTTTAGGCACGACATGTTCATGTCCTTCTCGCATTGTGTGATTAGATTTTTCTCTTCTTAAATGCCATCCAACATTTAAATAGAACCCAAATGAACAGGTTGTTTAACCTGTCAAAAATTTTCCTATGCAAAATCTACACATGTAGCTACATGTAAGGCAGGAATCATAGTGGTCCCAGTATGGATCTGGAGCTAGAACTCCTAGGCATAACCAGCTCTGTGACCTTGGGCTGATTGATAAGCGTTCTACACATCAGTTTATTCCTCTTGTTAAACAGGCTTCCTTGTGAATGAAGATTAAACAAGATAAATTAAGGGAAGCCCTTGGCCCAGTATTTGTGTCTTAATATGATGAGGTCTGTCCAGAAAAAGTCCAGCTATTGTTCATATAACAAGAATGGTTTGTGTGACATGAATGTAACCTGGCAGCCAAGGAGAGTGAACTGGAATGTGCATGCGTGAACACTGATGATTCCACTGTACTAGTCAGTGAGGGCTGTTGATGTTGTTGAATGAACATGTGCATTGTGTGGCCATCACATTCAAAATGACTGAGTGAGTAGAGCAATGAATCTGCATCAAATTTTGTGTTAAGCTTGAACATTCCTTCATGGAAACTATTCGGATGATTCAGAAGGCTGCAGCTATGGGCAACTGGTGACTGGCAGCTTTATCACAACACGGCCACTCATGCATTGTGTCTTATGCAGAGTTCTTTGACAAAACATCAAGTCACCCAGATGACTCAGCCCCACTACAGCCCAGATTTGGTGCCCTGAGACTTCTGCCTTTTCCAAAACTATTATAAAATCACCTTTGAAAGGGAAGAGATTTCAGACCGTTGGTGAGATTCAGGAAAGTACGACAGGGCAGATTATGGTGATTGGGAGAACTGTGTGAGGTCCCAAGGTGCTTACTTTGAAGGGGACGGAGGCATCATTGTCCTATGTACAATGTTTTTTGTATCTTGTATCTTCTTCAATAAATGTCTCTATTTTTCATATTACATGGCTGGATATTTTCTGGATAGACCTTGTATATAAGCAATCAATATTATTATTACTACTCTTCTTTTCTGAAGGCACATTAGGCAATTGATCTCAACTTAAAGAATTTTCTATTTAATTCAATTTGTCTTCCTAACCTTGGGCAGGAATATTATAAAGGAGATACTATACATACTTGCTACATGAAAAACCTGGGCTTCGGACCTGACATGCTACTCTCCAGGAATATCAGAAAACTTCTAATTATGAGCAATTAACTTTCAGATACTTAAAGAAAGACGGATAATGTGGTAGCTAAGAGCTGTGTTTCCAGAATTACATATTGCTGAATTTAAATTTCTACATTGCCACTTGGACAAGTTACTTTTCTCCTTCCTTGCTGCTTCAATGTCCTCACCTGAAAAATAGGGATGATGATGGTACATACCTTATTATGTCCTGTGAGAATGTAAGGAATAATGTATGCAAGTTCTGTAAAGCCTTGGACCAGGGATATAGTAAGTCCGCCACGGTGTCAGTCACTTGTATATTAGGAGTATGAGGAGTAGAGGGGGGCAGGTTAAACAAGGAGAACTATTTGAAAGAATTGCCTTAAAAGATGCCTTTAAACAATGACTATCTCTCTATCAACTGAAGGATGTAGCAGTATAAAGTCGTCACATTTTTTATCTGTTTGTAAATGTTTTGTCACTTTAGATTTTTGCATGTTCAGCTTATTATAGAAGTGTTCCATCCTGGGAATGTCTGTTCTAACATTAAAAAAAATATATTAGTATTGGTTAAACTAAAAGCTTTTACATATATTTTATCCATTTAATAGTCACATAATCGCTATTATTTTAAATAGCACCAATATGATCATGCAAACTTGTATGAACTTACTATTTTTCCATTTTTTCCCACTGTCTTATATTTTTTGAAGAAAATTGAACACTTATCATTTACCAGTTCCTTCTTCTCCTAAGAGTCTTTGATTCTAACTTTCAATTGTCACAAAAAGGAGTAAACTGTGACATTTCCAGGTGAATTCTGCTTATAAACTAGCATTTACTTCAATGTTTCTTGTTTGTTATTGTTGAAACCACTGGATTTTCTCTTCATTCTCTCTCTACATCCACTTTAAATTCACATGCTCTATCTTCTTCAGTGCAATTTGGCAATGTTTCTACTGATAAAAATTCTCAAAAAAAAAAAATGTGAGTTTCCTGTATACGTCGCGGGAATCCACTCCTTCAGACAAGAGGTACCTTAACATATCTTTTCTAGTTAATACCATCTCAGTTTTTAGTTTTTCTTCACCTGTATAACTTTTTCCACTTTTCCTAGGGGACTGGTGGATACTTACTGTACTTTTGATAGGTTAGGAGAGAAGAAAGAGTTTTTTCTAAGATGTCTTTTCTTTTACTCTACTTGAAACACTTAAAAAAAAACCATAGACTTTTAAAAGTCAGTATGATATTACAGAAATACCTGTAATGTGAAAGTCCATATATTCAGAATGGATTGGGTTCAGAATGTGTGATAGTCAACGGGTTCTAGTGAATTAACCAATTTAAGCACTAGTTTCCACCAAATAAAATACTGTTCATGTGTTCTGACACAGTATAAATTAATTTGGTAATGTTATAAGATATTGATTAAAGGAAAGAATCATAATATTCATCATGTGTTTGAGTAACATCATAAATTCTTCATGTGAAGTTAGCAGTTGTTTCTTAATTGCTAAAGCTTAAATAAATCCCTTGATTTTTTAACCTGCTATTTCATTGCTCAGTGAATCCCAGCAGGTTACTACATTGCTTTGTATTACTGTTTGTACCAGTTGTGACCAACTCGTCTAATTCGAACAGCAAGTCAGCTTATGCTTTATGATCATGTCACATTCCCATTTTAAGCATCTTTTCAAAATCTCACCTACGTGAGGAATTATATAAGCATTCATATTGCCTTTACCTGATACCTCTTGCTGCACGAGTTTAAGTATGAAGCCCCATCTTACTATATTGCAGGTGTTTGATATTGAGAGATGTTTACTGATGGACCTACATTAATAAAATGCAAGAGTATTTTGATTTTATAATCTCAGGTATTTACATTTATGGGATAGAGGTGCTATCTATATTTTCTACCCTTATCTCACTAGCACTTTGATTTGTTTTCATTATTGAAGGCAACTCATTTCTCTCTCACCTGTGTTTTTATCTCCATGGAAATCAAGGCAGAGAGCCTTAAAGGGTTCACAGTAAAGGCATTTAATCTTGGTGCTGGCAGACTTATAAGAGTCATTTTGAGGAAAGAATTAAGATTCTTATCCTCACCAATAATAAAATATTAGAGATAGAAACTAGAAAAAAATCCCATTTATTATAGCAACAAGAAATATAAGTACCTAGGAGTAAAGTTAACCAAGGAAGTAAAGACCTGTACCTGGAAAACTGCATAACACTGAAGAAAGAAAATAAGGAAGATACAAATAAATGGAAGCATATACCATGTTCAGGGATGGGAAGAATCAGCATCATTAAAATGTCCATACTACCCAAAGCAATTCACAGATTCACTGCAATCCCTATTAAAATGACATATTTCACAGACCTAGAACAAATACTTCAAAAATTTTTATGGAACTAAAAAAAGACCCTGAATAGCCACAGCAGTCCTGAGGAAGAAGAACACAGCAGGAGTAATCACAATACCAGATATCAAACTATACTACAAAGCCACTGTAATCAAAACAGTCTGGTACTGGCATAAGAACAGACATATAGATCAGTGGAACAGAATAGAGAGTCCAGAAATAAACCCAGGTCTATATGGTCAACTGATATTTGACAAAAGGGGAAGAAACATAAAATGGAGTGAACAGAGCCTCTTCAACAAATGGTGCCGGGAGAACTGGACAGGGACATGCAAAAAAATGAAACCAGACCACCAACTTACACCACACACGAGAATAAACTCAAGATGAATCAAAGGTTTAAGTATAAGCCATGACACCATAAAAGTTCTAGAGGAAAAGATAGGCAGGAAAATCTCAGATATCCCACATAGCAATATTTTTGCTGATATACCTCCTAGAGCAAAGGAAATAAAGGAAAGAATAAACAAATGGGACTACATCAAACTATAGAGTTTTCTGCTCAGCAAAATAAAACATCAGCAAGATGAAAAGGAAACCAACTGTATGGGAAAATATTTTCCAATGATATCTCAGACAAGGGACTGATCTCCCAAATATATGAAGAACCTATATGACTCAACACCAAGAAGACAGACAATCCAATTAATAAATGGGCAAAGGATCTGAACAAACACTTCTCCAAAGAGGACATTCAGAGAGTCCATAGATATATAAAAGAATGCTCGATGTCAGTAACCATCAGAGAGATGCAAATTAAAAACACAGTGAGATACCACTTCACACCAGTCAGAATGGCCATCATCAGCAAATCAACAAACAACAAATGCTGGTGAGGATGTGGAGAAAAGGGAACCCTAGTGCCCTGTTGGTGGGAATGCAGACTGGTGCAGCCACTATGGAAAACAGTATGGGATTTCTTCAAAAAATTAAAAATAGAACTTCCTTTTGATGCAGCAATTCTATTGTTAGGGTTATACCAAAGAATCCTGAAACACTAATTCAAAAGAACCTATTCACCCTTATGTTCATAGCAGCACTATTTAGAATAGCCAACTGCTGGAAACAGCCTAAGTGCCCATCAGTAGATGAGTGGCTTAAAAACTGTGGTACATTTACACAGTGGAATACTATGCAGCAGAAAGAAAGAGGGAACTCCTACCATTTGCAACAACATGGAGAGAACTAGAGAAAAGTATGCTTAGTTAAATAAGCCAGGCAGCGAAAGACAAATGCCATATGATATAATCTAATACAGGAAACTAATGAACAACACAAACAAATAAGCAAAATTGAACCAGAGGCATGGCAACAAGGAGCAGACTAACAGTGACCATGGGGGAGTGGGGAGGGAGAGAAGCAGGGTAAGAAGGGGAAGGGTCTAGTCAAGGAAGTGGTATAAATGACCCATGGACATGGACAATGGGGTGGGGATTGACTGTGGGAGAAGGGGTGGGCTGGGAGGGGGGAGCAATGGGGGGAAATGTGGGACAACAGTAATAGAAAAACAATTAAAAATAAATAAAATTTTTAAAAAGATTCCTATCCTTAAATTTCCTCACTTTTCCTTTTACTCTTAAATGCGTACCTATCTTAAATTTATCACAAAATGACCATGACAGTTTTACATTCCTCATGCACTGGAGGGAGTAGAAAACCCTTACTCTGTACATTTATTTTACTGCCATATAGCTGCTGCTAAACTTGTAAATATAAATCCCCTAGATCTAGTGCTGGCTTTTAAAAGCTAATTTCTACTACCCAACATTTTTAGACTTTTGGAGTATTGGATAAAATACAATTGGTCTGCTTGTCCACTGAAACATTACAGCTCTGAAGTTAATTATTTTGTAGCAAAGGGTATTGAGCAGGAGTTTTAAAATTGCTTCATTGATTTTAGCCAATAGGAATTTTCTACAAAGAACTCAATAAATGCTTAGAAACTGGAGATCTGAGTCAGGATGAGAAAGTGCAATTTGACATTCTTGAAAATAGAACAGATTTTTGGGTTTTCCCCTTGAATAAAAAATGCATTTTGGGAGAATCTGGCCTAAGCTATTTAAAATGCAGTTCCATGTGGCCCGAAGAACACAGCCACCACGGTTTAGTTAATTCATTTATCTTATTTAAGTATAAACTGCAGACTCGTGTTGCTCAAACTAAATTTTACTTAGTTGTTCAACGAATATTACTACCTATTTATGCAACTATGTTAACAATAGATTAATTACTACTAAGATATAAGTCCAAGACTATAACTTTAGTATCACAAATTTACTGAAATAAATATATTAAAATAAGTAAGTAAATAAATGAGAAAATTATATATTTTTGTGGTTTCTGTTTTAAATTCTTAAGCACCAATAGTCAACTAGCTTCAGGTCCAAAAGTAGCAAACAAAATACATTAGCATTAAAGGACTTGTCCAAACAGATATAATATTAGAGTATATAGTTGCCTTTGTTGCATCTACAGTGGTCCCCAACATTTTTGGCACCAGGGCCCAGTTTCATGGAAGACAATTTTTCCACGCACCGGGATGGGGGTGGGGGATGGTTTTATGATGATTCAAGTGCATTACATTCAAGCTCACCTCCTGCTGTGTGGCCTGGCTCCTAACAGGCCTGGACTGGTACCTGTCCACAGCCCGGAGGTTGGGAACCCCCGATCTATACATAATCATATATTTAGTGTGATCTCAATTTTGTAAACTATCCACAGGGAAAATATATCAAAATGTTAAAGGATGTTTTCTTAGACTAAATTCGTAGAGAGGACAAAGTTTATTGGGGTGTGCTCTCAAATATCCCTGTGTGGAAATGAGGGAAGCAGGATTGGACAGAGTGAGAAGCTGCCCAGAAATGTAATTGCTATGTATGCTTCTGTCAACCCCATATGGTGTTTTAGAATTAGAAAGGCCCTTCAATTGTTCTGAAGTTAGGCAGTGGAGCCAGAACTTTGTGCAACTGGGTCAAACAATCATTGAATTGAGCTACCCCCAGAAAGTGATGTAATCTCACCAAAGCAATTTCTGGCAGCTGAGTAAAAGTTCTGGTGAGTGAGCTGTTGGCAGTCATAGTCCCAATAACTGGCATGTGAGTATTCAAGGTCTGTCCAGAAAAAGTTCAGCCATCATTGATATAATGAGAATGGTTTGCATGACATCCGTGTAACCTGGCAGCCAAGGAGAGTGGACTGGAATGTGCACCTGTGAACAATGATGACTTCACTGTACTAGTCAGTGAGGGCAGTAGACCCAGTTGAATGAGCATGTGTGCTGTGTGGCCATCACATTAAAAATGACTGAGTAAATAGGGCAACAAATCTGCATCAAATTTTGCATTAAGCTTGAATATTCCTCCACAGAAACGATTTGGATGATTCAGAAGGCCACAGCTATGGGCCTTCTGATAGGCAGCTCATCACTACAACATGCCCACTCCTACATCACATCTACTGCAGAGTTTTGGGCAAAACATCAAATCACCAAGGTGACTCATCCCCTGTAGAGCCCAGATTTGGTGCCCTGCAACTTTTGGCTTTTCCCAAAACTATAGTCACCTTTGAAAAGGAAGAGATTTCAGACCATTGATGAGATTCAGGAAAATATGATGGGACAGCTGATGATGATTACGAGAACTGTGTGAGGTCCCAAGGTGCCTAGTTTGAGGGGGACTGAGGTGTCATCGTCCCGTGTACAATGTTTCTTGTGTCTTCTTCAATAAATGTCTTTCTTTTTCATATTGTGTGGCTGGATGCTATCTGGACAGACCCTGTCCTGCAGCCCTGAAGAAGGCATCTCAGCAAATTACTACAGTGATCTATCACAGGTGGTCATTTCTGAAAATGAGAGAAATACAAATGATTTCTATCTCTCCCATTCTCTCTTTAAGGATACATTTTGATACACTCCTATTTTTAGTATGATCTATTTGTACAATCAGAAAATAATAACTGAATCTTAATAAAAAATACTAAAGTATCAGGCCTTTGCATTTGGAGCTCTTATTTCAATCTCCTTAGTTCTCTATAAAACACTGTAATAAAAGAGAACCAGAGCATGGCTTAGTTATCTTTACCAGATGTTATTTGCATAATGGCAAATTGCTTTCTTTTCCATAAACAACAAAAGAATGACATTTATGAAATATAAAAATTAAATTGTTACACTTGTGTTTTTTTTATAATTTATTTATTTGTTTGTTTATTTTATTTTTAGAGAGAGGGGAAAGGAGAAAGAGAGGGAGAGAAACATCACTGTGTGGTTGCCTCTCACTCATACCCCCAACTGGGACCTGACCTGCAACCTAGTCATGTGCCCTGACTGGGAATCAAACCAGTGACACTTGGCTCGCAGGCCGATGCTGAATCCACTGACCCACAGCAGCCAGGGCTTTACACTTGTGTTTTTAATGACCAAGTATTAGTTTCAATACCATTATAAAGCTTTTCACCATTTTATCTAACAGTAATCATTTAACTATCCATTCAAGATTATGGCCAATAGCCATGAAGCGTGAATGGATTTGAGGTGGATTTGAAGAATGAATTTGGGATGGTCTTCTGCTGCACTGTTCTCCTGATCCAAATATCTCACCCTCAAGCCTTTTGTCCTGCTGTTTTCCACTAATACTTGTGCATCAATACCAGCCTTCACTGACTTTTTATTACATTATATAACAATGCTGTAGCCATTACTGAAAATAGACTGGTTGTCTGTCTGATAAACCAGGAAAGGAACTAAGAAAGACAAAGGAACGGCAATAGCCTTTTCTTTTTCCTTTTTTTCATTCTACCTAATGGTGCTAAAGATAAGCCCTGGCTAAGAAGACACAGTATATTGTTTTCTATCATGAGCTATTGAAGAATTTTATATTTGAGTGGGAAACAATGAAAAATTCTGAATAAGCAATTAGAATAAGAGCCACCTATACTGACTCTTACCTCTTTCCCATTTTCTTGAGGGACAGGTCACAACAGTGACTTTGTAGAAAGGCGCGGGGAGGCAATGATGAAAACAGACAAGGGGAGCACAATTTGGGAAAACATGTCAATCTCCAGGATAGATGCCAGTGTGATACATCCATCCTTCCAGAAGATCACCACCAACCCCACTCTTGAGTAACTCTAAAAAGTAGCAACAATCAGAGATGAAAAAATGGCATATTTGAAAATTATCCTTGATTCTCACATTGATTTTTTTCCCCCCTCAACTTTCCTAAGAGCAAATGTTCTATGTATGGACAGGTGTCTGTTTGTCTAATCTCCCACTGAGGGGAGAAAACCTCTCAGCACCAGGATAGGTAATAATGATTCGATCCCCTCCCATTCCAGAGGAGGGTGAACATCTCGTAGGATCAGGAGCAAACACTGAGGGCAAACAATTGGTGTTCCCTGTGAACATGTGATTCTCTTTCCTTAGTGGAAGTGACTGTTGCTTGATCAGTGATTCTTTTTCTAAAAAAAGTCATAAACTGCAGTGACTAGGATTAACCTTGAAGAACCACATCTTTTGGTTGCACTTTTATTTATTACTTAGATGGCATTTTAAGCCTCTTCTTCTTGGGAAAACATTATACTGCATTGTGACCTTTTCCAAAATGTCACACTCTAGAAAAGGAGAAATTTTAATGTCCTGAAGGTCTCCTTTCATGTTGAATGGTAACCAAGGGGCCCTCTGCAGAAAACAAAATATCAACTGGATATTCTTGATTCTTACCTCAAGGTGATATAGACAAGTTAGAGGTATCAGAAAACTGAAAGTGTACCCACAAGAGCCCAGATAACCTTCCAAATCTTGTTAAGTGCAAGTCTAAGTTACAAAGATTTGGCACTAGACATAGCAAGGTACTGTTTTTAGTGGATTTCTGACATCATTTGCCCAAGATATTATAGACATTTTTGTATGCTCACACAACCTAATGCAGCCTGGGGCCAAAACATTTCCCAAAAAGTAATTTCAGTGGAAGGACAATCTAATTCTAGGCAAACCTAAATGTCACAGGCTGGAGTTACAAGCCTCTAAAATATATAATAAAAATTCAGTCACTATTAGTTGTTTGCTATCTTTTATTAAATGCCTTAAAAATCGAATTTTGAATGAGGGTGACTCACTTAACTTAAGATTTAGTAGATATAACCCCAAAATACAGAAATGCCCAGTAGATGGCAGATCCAAAGAGTAAATTTTGATGAATGAAAGGTGTTGGTCTAATACTAAAGGAGTATTAGAAGCCAAATGGCTAGAGTATTTAAGAATCAGATCAATAAAGTTCTGTTATGATACCAGCTTTAGGAAAGCATTTTAAATTCAAATTATATTACAATGAAGGCAAATGTTTCAGCTTTATGGAAGCTGAGTCAAAGATAGGGGTAACGATTTGCATTCTGATTATGTTTTAGAGATTCCATGTGGTCTTTTTGTAAAAAGAGAGAACAGGAATACAGAGAGTATACTGGTCAATTGCTTTGGGTCACAATCCCTGGATTCGAGTCCCACAATGGGAAGAATGACTGGCTTGTCACCAAACCCTATGTTTTCTTGGCACACAACTAGACTACATGTTCTGGCCTTCCTTATAGTTACATGTGGCTATAACTGAAGTATAAGAATGAAACATGAACATGAATGCCAGACACGTTGGCCTTACCCAGAAAATTTGAATTATTCTTCATGTTCTTTTCCCATCTGTCCCCTTAAGGCAGACAAGTATGGTGACCTTGGAAGCCACATGCAAAGGATAGTGAAACCGCAGTACAGAAAGAACCTGAATCTTTGGATCACTGCTTGGAGGAGGGCTTCCAACCAATCAGAAATACCTATTTTGGATTTTACATGAAAAATAATATCCTATTATTTTAAGCCACTAAGATCTATACACTTATCCTTTATAAAAGTTCACATGTTCATAACTAGTAGGTCTGGGTTTTTTTCTGACTTTGGTCAAATTACTTAACTTCACTATGCCTCAATATTTTCTCTGGAAAATAGGGATATTACTAGTACCTACCTCAAAATGTTGGAATTATGTATGTAAAATATGGTAACAATGCCTGATATGAGGTAAACTCACAGCAAATGGTAGCTGCTACTAATCATGCTTATTGGGTGCTTAGTTTATGTTCAGTAAGATGCTAAACATTTGACATGCGTTATCACATTTAACCTTAAAATGACATTGTGACATTGTAAGGCTGGCATTATCATTCTCATTATATCTATAAAAATAAGTATGATAATAAAACTTATTGGACAATTTATATATGCTCAGTACTGTCTCCAGCACTTTATATGCACTGATCCCACAAGCAACCCTACGAGGTAGGTACTATTATTATCCCCTTTTTACAGATAAAGAAATAGAGACGCTGAGCTTACTTTTCATTTCCAAACCTATTTAATTAGTAAGTGACAGATCCAAGATTCAACTAAGGAACTCTGGCTCCAGAGCTCTCACTCTTAACTCCTGCTACTGTCACTGAGGTGCCAGAAGCTTAATAAGGTCATGGGAAGTACTTGATATCTTATGTATGAGAACCCATGGTCTTAGAACTCGAGGGATCAAATGGTAGCGAAGGCAATTACATCCATCCATCCCAGCCAAGGGATCATTAAAATAAGTTTAAATCTCTTGAAGCAGAACTAGACCAGTGCTATCCAGTGCCAGTCCTGTGGGTTTGGCTGGTATGGTGGTTAGCAAGTGAATGGCATTATGCAACGTGGCCAGCTCTAATCACTGATGTCCCACAGAGACTTGTTTTAATCTTCGGACATGTTCTAAATTCTCACAAACTCTTGCTGACAAAGGAATGTGGATGGCATTTGCCGAAGCCTTCAGTTTCTGTGAATCTTTGTGACGGGTGTTACTTTTAACCCAGATAGTGCTAACAGATCACTCCAGCAGCAGGACTCAGAACAGGTCCAGGGAAACCAGATTTTTGCCTTCTGCATCTCTGTCATTTGGTCTAAGATGAATCATCACTCAAAGCCTGCAAAGCAGTCTGGTTCCTGGATTTCTGGGGAGATTCTAGAACATTAGCGATGCTTAATAATTTAAGCACAGATGTTGCATGGACTGTAAGTGCAACCAATTAGCTGAATACAATTTTTCTCATGAGGAATGTTATGATGTTGCAACAGTGGTGAATGTCTGCCTTACAGGTCTTGCATAGAAGGTCCATTTTACTGGTAAATGTTTTTGCTTTCTAAAGGCAGAGAAGGTATTCTTCTTTGGCAAACTCTGCATTTAAATTACCCATCGAACATTACCGAATGACCAACACATTGTCTAAAATATATGATTGAGTTTCATCATTTTGAGTGAGTTCATTATCTGCCTGCTGCTCAATTTCAGTGATAAAAATAGTATGAAGAATAAGATGTGTTGAAATATAATGCTATCTTATTCTGTTCTTGAGAAGCACTCTGTGCAAAACCATCCAATAAGTCCTCCAAGATTCACACAGCAAAGAAATATTAGTCTGTTATCAATTAAAGGTACAATCAGGCTCTAAGTTAGCTAGAAAATGGCTCCAGAAACTATCTAGGTCACACAAAATGGTATTTGTTACAGGATATATAAAAATTAGGGAAGAGGTGCCTAGGGCCAAGATTTTATTAATGTCTTTGTTTTATAAAATAGGGTTATATTCCAAATATATTTATTGTGCTTCTCTGAAACCTTTTATTTTTATATTAAAAATCCAAAGCGTATAAATATAGGCTGTTAACAGCTATGATGTTTGCTTGGTGTGCTGCTAGGTATTCCCTTAGAGTACATAGGAGAACCCTGGGGATGAAACTTGCATGCCGGGGCTGTGTAACCTTGGGCAAGTTGCTTGGATTTTCTGTGCCTCAGTTTTCTCATCTGAGAAACATAGAAATAATATTATCTCCTGCATAATGAATCTCATCAATTGACATATGAGTTTAGAACAATACCTAGCCTAATGTAAGTGTTTGATGAAGTTTGCAAAAAGAATCAATATTAGTTAGCTTTTCTTGATTGAGCATGCACCACTTTTTTAATAAAAAATGCCTTGACTTCAATAAGTATGAAAGAGATAATAGGATGATAAAAAAAAATCATTTACCTTCTTTAAAAGAGAGACCATTTATGAAGGGAAATGAAAACCAAGATGGCAAAGAGGCCAATATCTTCTATTTCCCACTTGTCACTGTCCTGGAAGAGTTTTGAGGAAGGAGAAACAATCTAGGCATCACTCCCAAATTCTAACAATTAAGATTAATTTGGCAAGTGTCTCTGGTTCGATTCCCAGTCAGGGCACATAACTGGGTTGCCCATCAGGTCCCCAGTTGGGGGCGCAAGTGCGAGGCAACCACACAGTGATGTTTCTCTCCCTCTCTTTCTCCTTTCCCCTCTCTCTAAAAATAAATAAATAAACAAACAAATAAATTATTTTTAAAAAATATGGTTAACATGTGTTTTTTTTTAAAGATTAATTTGGGCAAGTTCCATTTTTTAAATGCAACTTGTCTCTGGAGGAGTCATTAATATCTTATAGGAACTTACTTTATCTGGTCAGTTTTTTTTTTTAACTAAACCATTCAGAGTGTTTGTGTTGTCAAAGAATATCAACTGTAAATGTTACAGTGGGAAGCCCTAAGTGAAATAAACGAGGAGAGAATATGTCAGTGTAGCACTTTGGGCGGTATATGAGTTATCACTTGCTACACTCAAAGCCACCGCAAGATTTATAAGCATGAAACGACAACCATTAGTTGAGGTCACATTTCTGTGCGTGATGAAGTAGATTGAATTCATCAGGGTAATTCTTCTAGTCTAGCTAGTCGTGCACCTTTTTGGCTGCTTTAGGTTCCATTTATGGGGCCTTAGTTGGAACAATTGGGCTGAGTTCTCCCTGTAGACACTCATCCTACGGCAGACTGGCTCAAGTTTGTTCAAATGAGGCACATGGCAGTCCAAGAACAAAAAGAAGCATGAATTGTGTTTTTGGTTCTAGGGTGAGCACAACATCCCTTTGTTTAAAATGAGTCACAAGACCAGCTCAGGTTGAAATATTGAAGCAACGGAGTCCACCACTTGCAAAGTCACACTGCAAAGGTGAGGCTAGAGGCAAGGGCAGACTTTGTGGTCATTTTAGCAATCTACCACAGGCAGCCAGTCATTTCTATATCATGAAAAAGAGTGTTAAAGATAAAAATAGGTCACCTTAAATAAGAAAGCATCAGAAGTCATTTTGCAAATTGGCTAAAACCCCCACATGTGGAATTACTGGTCAGACCACAACAAACACGAATATACAGTTCGCTCTAATTCGATCCATGTAACTGGGGAGTCAAGAAATTCTTAATTTTGCTGCTATTAAGGAAAACGTAGTAATTCTTCTGAAATATAGATAATAAATAATTTGCATAAGGTAGTTGCTTCTGTTTGGTCAACTGTGAGAGCCAGCCTTTCATAAACGACTTCCCTACATCAGAAAGCGTAGAGAACAGAGCAGCTTTAGTAATGCCATGTATTAATCCATTAATAAATACAGTGTCGTTTCCTAAAGTAAGGGGCACCTTTAAAACCCTCACATTTTGGGGGTTATATAATTGCATTATAAATCTCATTAAGGTTTATTTTTAGAATTTCAGCAGGAGACTATAAGGTTAAATCTTTTGAAAAGGCCTCATGAATGTACAAAATCAAGGTGGTTGTAATGCCTTTAACTGAGCTGCATGAACACTTAATGAAATAAAAACTAACTCTTCAAGACACACACAGACAGAAAAGATAACCTTCAAAGGTTTAGAAAATGTCAGCTGCTTTAAAATTAAATTGTCTTGGAAAGAGGAAAAGCTAGAGGTAGTCCAGAAAAATAGTAAGAGAGATCAACATTTGTTAAAGTAATTAGAGACAATAATATTGATCTTAGAGTTGCCTGTGGATCTTCTCTCTGGCATAATAAATGTACGTTCGGTTCCTTTTTTCCTCTTCAATTCTAACTATGTAGAGAAAGAAGTCGGAAAACTTTAGAAGCTTATCAAAGATGACATGAAAATGAGATATGAAAACAATCTAGGTAATTTAAAATCATAAAATGTGATAGCTGAAAAGATTCCCAGAGACCAGATTATCTAATCCCTAATTTTAAAGTTAAAAAAAACACTCAGAGAAGTTACTTGCCCAAATCTACACCACTCACAGATGACTCCTGTTCCCTAATAACTGGTTTTATCATACTTGCCTGGGGGCCTGATCACAACTGCCAAGCAAATCCTTAGTCACGTTCATCAGCTTTTATAATATTATTTTAACGTGCAATATTTTTAAATAGATTTCTGAATATTTTAACAGATGGGGACATTATGGGCTTATAACTGGGGTAAAAGGCTTTCTTGAACAGCTTCAAATCTCAGTTTCCCTCATACTGAGTTTTGGCAGATGAAGTTTGGCTAAGTTGAATTTTCAGAAAATGTAGGAAAGGCTTCAGCTTTTATATACATATTCGCACATACTTCTCTTCCCACTCAAGGACTCACTCTGGTAAAAACCAGCTAAGTGAGCTATGAATTCAGGCAACCACGTGCGCAGAAGAGGTCTTGAGCTTTTCATTTGCGTACAGCGTAAGTGGGCACGCAGCAGCGTTTTATTGGCAGTACTTGAGGTGTGGATTATATGAGGACAAAGCCTGGCCTGTGAGATGGAAAGGCCACTGGGCAAAGGAGATTTGGTCCCAAGACCAGGCATCTCAAGCCTTGGCAGCTCCCTGGCGTAAAGGCGTTATTCCCATACCTCAAGGAAGCACGGTTCTTCTCTGTATTAGTGTGTTAGACAGGTGACACAGACGGGGAAAGCAGGAAACAGGGAGAAACAGAGGATTAGGAAGTGAGAGGGAAATGGAAATCACTTTGGGTGGTGGCAGGGGAGTCAAAATTAACGGAGGGAGAACAGAGGTCATGGTAGCCATGAAGGTCATGAGAGGAGTCTAGAATGAAAAGTAATGTGAGAAAAGGGGCATTATGTAGTGTGGTTAAGAATTATAATGAGTTAATGCCTTTTGTCATTTTTTTTTAAATAGATAAATATATATATGGTGGAGAAAACTATGTTTACAGTTGTTTTGTATGGAAAGTAATACAATAATTAATACATAATAATACAAGAATAAACTCTGTACTCACCACTGTAAACCCACCCAGTATACACAGTTTTATTATTGTTACTTTCTTGATGGCAGTTCTCTCCATGCACAGCCTTTCAGAGACAGGTCTCAGGGACCCTGACACTTACAGGCTGGCATCACCCTGTTGCTTTGCCAGTCTTCCACTTCCATTTCTAGAACTGCATTTCCTCTGCACAACCTCCTGTTATAGACATGGCCACTCACTCTGCCTTTGATCCCACCCTGAACTCTGTAGGGCTGTGCTTCATGCACCTCTCCATTGATGGGGAGAAACGAGAAGCAACTGCTTGATAGTACATCTTGAAGTAAGTACTACCACAGAGAAAAATTAAAATAAGAGGATTTCGGAGGAAACATGTCTGTGGGGGACAAAGGAAGTGAGAAGACTGAAGCTTTGCTACAACCAAAACGCTGATTGCCAATCTGTCTGAACTTGAAAATTCTTTTTCTTTTCTGAGCAATCATATGGCTCATATTCTGAATGTGTTAGGTTAGGCATTCTCCTTAAAATACACGTTGATTAATTCTGAATTATTCAGCATTAATCAGGTGTTGCATCAATTTGTCTGCTTTGTGTTTCATGCCTCTTGAAATCACAAAATTGAGTTCAAATGCTTCTGAATAAAAATAAACCCTAAATGAAACACGAACTTGGCTCTACCAGCAGCTTAGCAAACATCAAGGGTGAGACTGGGTTGTTGAAGGGCAACTTGGAAAGAAGAGAAAACTGTTTCTCAAAAGATGGATCAACTCCATCTCAGGGAGGAATTCTGTTTTAGATGGTCTAGGTGTTACAGTGCCTAGAGGCAGCAGTGTTAATGGGCTGTGGGACAGATAGTAGTTTCTGGATGGTATGAGCACTGTGAATTTCCTGGTAAAATGCGGTATAACGCTCTGACAAAAATATGTTGGCGAAACCAAGATGTTTTCTACCACTGAGTGGGATTCCTGGAGGAGAAAGAGCATGATGCAGTGAGAATAGCATGATTTTGGCATGGGCTTCTCTGCATCCAATCCCAGTGGTACTTGTTATCAGCCACCGACTTGCACAGGCTGAGTACCTGAACTTCAGTTTATGTTCTGTGTGACACACAGTGGATACCTAAGCATTGACAACTGTTAACATTGCTTTACCTCAGGTCTCCAGTGCATAGAGCGATGGTTTGGCGTCATCTGGTTCTCCCATGTGGATTGAGCTTATAGTGCACGACAGAGTTCACCTCATTGGAAGGGGGCACAATTTCTTGCCCCCAAATAGGAAGGTCATTTCCAACTTCTAATACAAATCATCTTGTGCTATAAGGAATGGTAGGTAGTACTAGCGCTCAGACATCATCTGAATATGAATGAGATCTGGGAAGGAGGGATCGGTTTCAGAGTCCAGAACTGCCAAGAGGCTGAGCTCAAACACCTTTGCTCCATGCCTGCACAGCTGCAAATAGCGGTGAACTACTGTCAATAATATTGTAATAACTGTATGGGGCCAGCTGGGTCTTGGACTTGTTGGGGGATCAGTTTGTAACTTACATAAATGTCTAACCACTATGCTGTATACCTGAAAACTAATATAATATTGAATGTCAACTGTAATTAAAAAATAAAAAAATAAAGCAGAACTACACAAAAGTAGGAGTGAGCTGGGTCAGAAGCAGCCAGTAGACCGTGTAGCTCAAAGTCAATTTTCTTCAAAATATTTGTGCTCTTATCAGCTTCTAGGGTTGATAGTATCAACACCAAATACGTAAGACCTGTATGTTTATATCTGAGAATGTTTCTTCCAGGCCTCTAACCCATAACGTCTTAAAAGATCAGATTTTTATTAACTCCTTTTTCAATTTGGGTCATACAATTTATCCAGGAAAATATGGAAAAATATAAACTGAGTTCCATGGGCCAAAATAATCCTCTAGGCTGAAGTTGTGTTATTTCCAAGCTGTTCCTTCTAAATGACTTTTTTTTTTGTTTGTTTGTTTTTTTTGTTACTCTGTTTTTAGATTTCTTGGCTGGACAATTTATACTTGCCTTCGTAATCAAATTGGACTCATTTGATGATATTTTTAAAAGAGCAGCATACTCTTTTCATCATTTATACTCCTCTACTCCTCTTGAACTAACTTATTAAGTTATTTTCACAAAACAGTGGCGCTTCCCCTACTCCCTGCATTCACAGATTTACTTTCCACGGTAACCTCCGTCCAGCTCTCTATTTGTTTCCATGGTATCTCCCTGCCTATCTCTCTTCTATTCCTAAAATTACTTGGGGAAAAATCATCGTCATCCTCTCATAAGTGATACAAACGGAAAGGTTCAAGTTCCTTTTACTCTCCCCTTGCTTTCATCCTCCACATTTAAATTGTCAACAAAATCTGTCCACTTTCCTTGCTCAATATTAAAAACACAGTTTTATTGAGATATAACTCATGTACTATAAAATTACCCCTTTAAAGTGTACTATTGAGTACTTGTTAGTATATTTTATAGACTTGAACAACCATCCTTGTGCTCTATCCAGAACATTTTTATTACCCCTAAAGGCAACTTCAGACCCATAATTGGTTACTCCCCAGACTGCCTCCCCCAAGTGCCTGGGAACCATTAACTTATTTTCTGACTCTATGGATTTGCCTATTCTGTATATTTTATGTAAATGAAATTGTACAATATTCAGTCTTTTGTATCTGACTTCCTTTACTTGGCATAATGTATTCAAGGTTCATCCACATCATAGTGTGTTTTAGTACTTCATTCCTTTTTATAGCCAAATACCATTCTATTGTATGGATAGTTCCCTTTTGGTTTGTCCATTCATCAGTTGATGGACATTTGGGCTACTCCTGCTTTGGGACTATTATGATTAACGTTCATGTATTAGTTTTTGTATGGACATATGCTTTCAATTTTATTGGATAGATGCCAAGGAGTAAAATTTCTGGATCACAGAGTAACTCTATGTTTAACATTGTGAAGAACTGCTGAAGAGTTTTCAAAGTTACTGTATTATTTTTTAAACCTCACTAAGACTATATGAGGATTTGACTTGCTGAACAGTGAGGTCTCAGTACACTCCTCTCTATCCCACCATCAATGTCTCAGTTCAGGTCATCTTCCAGCTGGACTATGATGATCACCCTATTGGCCTTGTCACCACGGCCCAGCCTTCCAAATCCACCCTCCTCCTTCCTGACCCAGTCACTCCATGTTAAATACTGCAGATAACGCACATGGCTGAGCGGACTAACATGCAACCTGGTGAAAGGCACAGAGCCTTTTCCTCACTCCTCACCCAGCCTTCAGTTCCATGTTCAAGACTCGTTGCTTGCCGTGAATTATGTGAATAGCTGGGACAACTTAAGACTATATTTTTTTGTTCAAATATGTCCTCTACCTTTGACAGTGTCAATCAATAAATATTTATTGAAGTCCCACTACTGTGTTTGAGAATGGGCACACTTTCCCTCTTGAGGCATCCAATATTTGTACCCGAGATTAAAAGGATTACTACCTTGAATTAATCTAAGGCATTTCATATTTATGGTATCATTTGTTGAATATACTCAAAAATTTGTACTATTCACTGAACCTGTGCTTAAGATCTATTATTAATTAATGTTATTTCATTTAATCAAAAATATTTACTGAATATATATGCTAGAAACTATTCTAGGCACCTTGGATACAAAACACAAAATTTCCTGTTATGAGTTTTCTTGTAAAAGGGGAAAGGCAGGCAATAAACAAGTGAAATAGAGTATTTTAAATGACAGAAAGTGGTATGAGGATTTGTGAAGCAGGGCAGGGTACAGGGAGTGCTCAGGAAAGGTGAAGTGGACATCCATGAGAAGAGCGGTCTCCACAGAGGGCCCCACAGTGGAAGGGTGTCTGATATATTCTAGTGACATTCAGGGGACCAGTATGCTTGGAACCCCATGAATAAATTACTATGTGTTCAATGATAAGAGTTTGTTTATTCCATGATAGGGCAGGCAGCCATAAGACTGTCTCGGAATGTGAACTCAGGAAATCGTAGGAGGACACGCCTCCTTCTGTAGCTGTTTAATGAACACCAAGACAACTTGGGCTAGAGCGTACTCTGTGAGATGCTTAGAGCCCCGTCATTTCCTTGACATTTGTTATTTCTGTCACTCCCGGTACAAGAGAGATATAAAAAGCTCCAAACCCCAAAAGGGGTTCGCGTGCTTAATTCAGAGGCAGCAGGGAGACAAGAAGCTGGAAAAGGTTTCTGGGTGTCCCAGCAGCAGTGAGCTGGTGGTGAGACACTCGCAGAGAAGTGGGTGGTGGCAGCGAGGGAACAAACTGTATTCAATTCCCAGGGTCTTGGGGGAGAAAAGAAGAAACTGGGGCTGGGCAGGGAAGAGCTGTGAGCTCCAGGCTTTGACTGACGGCAGTTTTTCTCTGGCAGGTATTCTGACTGCTTTGAAAGATGGTCCCAGCGCACTGGTTATCATACTTGCCCCTCCGAAACAGAAGCTACTTCCTGCACTGAAGATTCTACTAGCTGAAACATAGGCTGTTGGAATGTTAAAGTTGCGAATTGGTGCGCAACCAGAATAGTCCAGTAAAAGAAAATTGCGCCTAACAGAAGCGTAGCAATGACTTTTGTCTTTGCTTTTCAAAATGTAGTTAAAAAAAAATACCCATAATTTCTAAAATCAAATACTCCCTGGTTTGTGACTAAAACAAGTACTGCTTCAGCTCTCCTGTCCCTGCCTGTTTTGGTTGGCGTTCACGATCAAGTCTTTTAGCTATTTTCTCTGCTCTGTACATCCAGCGTTTTAAGTAACATGACTGCAAAGCTATTTGTGTGCTTTTTCCCCAGCCTTACAGGCTACCTATTTAATTCTCTCCTTAAAAATAATTGGGACTTTATCTCCCATACAAGTCCTTCTACCATCTTCCATCTTCCCAAATAGTTATATGACCCTTTTGGAGTCGAACGAGTCTTAGCGATTACAAAATTATAGCTAGTTAAGTTGTATTTTCAGTTACGTCATATAGAATACCATCATTTTTCCCTCTTGCAGAGCTAGTCATTATGTTTTTGTTGTTGTCAGCTAAACTTTAAGTATTTTGGTTAATTCATTTGGACTCCCTACTAGGCAAAAAAAAAATTTTCAGTATGTTCTAACTCATTAATATTGTGTCAATTTCTTTTCTTTTTTCTTTTTTCCTGAGCGACATCTTCCTGAGGGGTAGATCCTTCTGCTCCAATTTCTCTCCTGGCTTCTGCATAGGAGTCATTTTAACCATCCCCCTTGGAATTTCATGACCTTTTTCATTAATTAGAGCCCTTGTTTTCTAGAGCCCTTATCTCCTTTCCTAATTCACTCTACTAACATCCTGAGAAAACTTTTTCCCACCACATCAACCAACTGATATTATAATGAAAACAATTTATGAACATTTTGATTGTTTATTACACTTAGTCCTATTATTCATTGGGATTATTTATTTTCTTTTTTATTAAGCATGGGATCACTTGGGGGCTAGGGGGTCAGGTGGCATTCAATTCTAGACTTATTTAATCTAGAAATAGATATAGGGAATATTTCTGGCCTCAACACTTTCCTCAATGTCTCCTGTGTTCACCAGACTCAACAAATTCATATATCAACTCATGGCATCTCACCAACATCTGCTGCTAGCCTAGTGTTTTCTTCCTCAGGAGAAGGTGCCAACTCCAGCCACTTTAACAAACGAGAAGCACCCTTAACTACTTTCTGCTCTTCAACCTCCATATCCAAGCATCTTAAATGCTTACATATTTCTCAAGGTCGATGTCTGTTTACCATTTCTGCTGCCTTTTCCCTAAGCCAGCCAAGAACATTTCACTCATACCACTGCAGGAGCCTGCAATCCTCTGACTCCACTCTTTCCTTCCTGCAACTGGTTCTCTACTCTGAGGTCTGAGGACCCTTTTTAAACTCATAGATTGAAGTACATTGGGTTTCAAATTCTCCAATGAGTCTCAATTTCTCTATGAAAACTCTGCATAATGCCTCCCAAGGCCAACACATCTGCCTGCCTCCCTGATGGTGTCTGGCATCCTTTTCCCTCTTACGCTTCGCCTTCTGACTGTACTCTGTTTTTGTTGTTGATGATCATTATGTTGTTTTGTTCTTAAAACCTGTTCTTCTTCCCACACTGCACTCCCATCCATCTGGGTTTCTCAACTTGCCATTCACCTTGACCTCTCCTGGGACCTGGGAAAGTCTTCAGACTAGGTTAACTTCCTCAGGTATCACACCGCACCTCTTCCCCACACTTATTATCCTGGTCAGGTTTCAGAAGAGCAGAAGTTCTTTCAGCCTTCTTTCTCAGCCCAGCACCATTTTGGTTACTTAGTAGATTTTCAATAAGTATTTATGGAAGAAAGGGAGGGAAAAGGAGAAGGGAAGGGCTCAGAGAGACAGAGGAAGAAATAAGAGTTGGTACACTTATTACTTAAATTATTCATAGTTAATTCCACCTTCTAACACATTAAATAAAATGTTCTTAGTGTTCTGTTCTGTTATGACCACAATAACGCTGATAACAAACAACCCCAAAATGCAAGGCTTGCAGATCTAAGACATTTGTTCTCCTTGCTCGTGAATTTGTGAGACACCTGGAAAAACTCTGTGACTTCAGGTCATCCGAGCTTGATTGAAAAGTATCAATTGGGTTTACATCCGCTCTACAGGACTCTGTTTTCCATGGGAATGGGTATATTCTTGTACAAATCACGGAATGCAGAACTCGGCCTAGGACCAGCACTGCCACTCCTACCCACATTCCATTAGTCAAGTCCAACCCAACAACTTTGAATGGGAAGAGAGATCCAAATATCTGCTACAGAGCAGGCAGGAAGAATTTCAAACAGTAATTCGGTCTTGACCACTTAGCTTCTCATGCCATATCTTAGTCATATTTTGAAACCTGCTATTCTTAATTTCCTTTTGTTTCCATTTGCAGAAAATCACAGAAGAACCGGTCACTCTGCTGACAGCCCCTGAATAGGTTGATGCGGGGGACAGCAACTCTCTCCGTCATCAGGCCATCTTTTCAAAACCATGCTGCCGCTTTTTTTCCTGCGTAGGTGCCATGACTATACTTGCCCATGACTAGGTTACTACTTTTATTGCTCTTTTTATTCCTATCTGATAAGAGGTTTGTTTTGTTGCCATTATAAATTTCACATAAACAGTATGACTGGGCACCTCACACTAAATTCACCAATGCCTAATGTCTATTATAATTAGATAACTTCATGAATGATACATGAATAGCAGATTATTTAGGAAAGGTGGGACATCTTGACATCCATTCCACCTTTGAGGGCAATAAATAAAAAAAAAAGCTAAGCTCTTCCACACCCAGGGCCTTATGGTTATTAAGATAGGGCATCGGTCCCGGCTCTCTGTGATAAGGTTTCGAAGTCTCATCCTCTTATTTTAAACCTAAGGAAGCTAGAATCCGCAGCAGTAGAGTTATTTGTCCAATGGGTTGGTATTGGGAACAGAATTCCGCCTCCTGTCACTGGGTTTTGTGACCGTTATATGAGTGATAGATGTTTTATGCTGTGATGGATTGTGGTCAGGAGGAGAAGATGGTGGAGCTTGATGAGAAATTCGTGCACAAACCATGGAAACTGAAACAGTCCCAATAAAACAATTTGACCTCTCATTTCCATGATTTAGTATTTGATTGATATGTGTCAGTAGAAGATAGAAACTAGATTATCAAATTTTCTTAAATCAAGGACATGTTTGAGTCTGATTCCTAGAACATTGAATTATTTGACTAAGTGGCCAACCAATTTCAGTTTTAAGCATTAGATGATGAAGTAATGGGGAATTGGGAAGAAGAGAAACAGTGTAATTTTTATATTAACCAAGTCTTCACTGGACTAGTAAGAATATTTCTCTGTAACAAGAGCATCAATAAAAGCTCTCTTGTGGCTCTCCTCAGTGTTTTTCATTAGTATGTAAGGAGAGACTTTATGAGCTGCTTGTCTTTAATCCTAAAAGTACCCATAGAGATGGTTAAGAATTTATCTTTATCATCATTTCAAAACACATCACTTTCTAATCAAAAAACACTGGGTTTCTAAATGACCGGTACTGCTATTGCTTTTAAAACAGCCACATTCTGGATTAAATAGCTGTTTGTGAGCTGGCGTGGGTACAGAATCACCCATTATGACGGTGGTTTTCAATATCTTCTCCCACATAACTGATGATTCACATTAGTCCTGTCTCAATTATAGGGATGTGGAGAGACAGGGGAGGGAAGTGGAGTAGAACCATATACTTGGGATGTTTTCTCTGTTTAAAATTTTTCCATGAATATAGCTTGAATCTTTGCGAAGCATTGATTTCTTTCTTCGGTAAGCCCAGATGGTGACGTGGTATCAATGATGATTGAGTGAAGAACTCACGGCGTAAGTGAAAAAAACCATTTTTGTGCACACATGTGCTCCTGGATATGCTTTGGTATTAAATACATATACTTAATTCATGCTTTCCATTAGTTGAATATTAACAGTTCCTATGAGAGAATTAAATATGTCAGTTTTTCATGGTATTTTACATAAGTACTATGCCTTCCTGGTGCTCTACCGCCTGAATAAATTTGAGAATCTTTTCTGAATTTAATTGTCTATGAAATAATATCTTCTGTGTTCCAAACAACTAACTGAAAAACAAACCTTCAGAAGGTAGCTTGTTTATAATAATAAAGTCACATAACACTTCTTCCTGCTTTCTGGTTTTCAGATTTTCCCCTTTCACTGTGGCAGTTGAGTCCTGTTAGGCAGGGCCTAGGCTCTGCTTCTACTCTCCCATGAGGAAAACAACACAGAGAGAACTTAAGTGGATCTTCAAAGCTTCCCCAATTAGTCCCAGAGGTACGATTCAACTTCTCTTTTCTGAGGGCAAATCCTGTGTTCCTTTCCACTGCTTATGTCATTATTTTATTTGATATGATAGAAAAGAGTGAACAACGTCCCACATACTATATAAAGAACATCTCATGGAAAGAAATGGCAACGTACCAAAATCAAGTTTTAAAATCATTGTATCCCTTTTAATACCTGGAGGCCACCAAGCCACTCAAAGTAATGTCAACTTTGTTAACATATTTTATAGAGAGAAGAGTTATAAATACCATGAAGAAGAAACAGAGTACTGGAATGGTAGTACGGTCAGATACCATTGCAAAGAGACAGTCTGTAAAACGATGCAATTTTCACATCTAAAAGGACAATGCAAAGAATATAGCTTTGTTGAAATTTTAACAACCAATTTTTCCCAATAAACAATTGTTCAGCAGGAGCTTTCTTTGATTTCTGTTCATATCACAGTCATTCTACATTGGGAGAAAAATCCAGGTTAAATTAAAGCTTTATTCTTTAAACTGTCTTAGGTTTATGATCAAAGAAAATCTCTCTAATTCCGTTTACATCTTTCCTCCTCAAAACAAGTCAAGTAGTGACCTTCGAAACAACACACTAGTAAAGAGATTCAATTCTGATCCCCACTTTCACTTCCCAAGAGATTCAAAGCACTTCTTTATTTTTAAAAGTATTTATAAGGGAACAAGGATGAATATTGTTTTGTGATAGGTCTTGGGCACTTTTTTATGTAGAAGTGAATGCTTTCGTAAATCTTATTCATTCAGGACAATTTGAAGGTTTCTGTGGAATTCCTTGTAAACACATCTGTAACTGTCAAGCCGCAGGCCTAGGACACATTTACTCATCAGTCAAACCGTCCTGAGAATGAGCCACATTGGGTCTGTCACACTTAAGGGTTGGAGTCCATTAATCTTTTCTCTTACTTATTTATTCCAAATGACAATATTGTAATGTTTGTAACTATTGCAAAAGCAAGAACCTGCTTTAAAATTAAATTATCAGCAAGTCTCTAAAGCAGAAAACTCCCTCCTCATGAAGAGGTGAGAATATGCACATATTACAGCTCTTACTCCAGTGGGGGCACTTTTCTCCCAACTAAGACAGTGCAAAAAAACGTTATCTGTGCTTTAGCACCCACTTGCTCCCCATTCATGATGCCCATTTACTAATTATTACCAATACTAACATCAAGTATAAAGAGAGACATTTTAATGACTGACTTGGCTAAAAGGTAATCGATGTCACCTAAGAAGATATATTATTTGATACCATTTCAGAGATGGATCAGTGACTTCAAAGAAGCCTTAACCAGGGAAATCAGAGGTCCCACCACTAGGAAACTGAAGCCACAACAGTGGCGAGTCCACCATGGATTTCAGGTAACTAGAGGGGGAAAGGGAACCACCTGGAGGTACTCCTGTTTGCAGAGGTTGGCAAGTAAGACATGGATCTTTTAAAAAAGGCATCTCATATAGATGTTCTACAGCAAAGGATACCATACACAGCAGCCAGAAAAATATAAGACAACAGAGAGAAAATTTCTGGATGAATGAAGCATAGACCTTCCCTCCAGGTTTGGTTTGCCATGTCCTTGAAGAGTGTAAAAGATGGGCAGTTACTGCAGCAGCACCATTACAGACATCCGACAGCATCGTCCTTTCATTATACACAGTGATTTGCGTCTTTAGACTCTACTAGCAGAAGAGCCCCCAGACTGTTACCTAGGTTTCCAGATAGACTTATATTCACTTGACTATTGACCAAATGAAGATATATGTGAAAGGTCTTTGTACACTGAACAGCACTACACATTAAGGATAACATTTTTGTTATTATGATGTCAATGCTATGGAAATAACTGGCAGGATTGTGTGTAAAATATTTTACTGATGCCTCTTAGTCTCTTGAACTCTTGACAAACTCATCCCCATCATGTGAAACCCTTATGCTGTTTCAGGCTCATTGAGAACATTGTTGCCAACTGATTCCACTGGATAAATGTTGCAGGGCATTATTGTGGGTACCAAATATCTAGGTTTCAGCATGGCTATTGATAGGGCCTCTCAAAATACTTTCATGAGCAACATAGAAAAGTTTAGGTCGGCAAAGTGACTTCTTAGCCATTTGGAAAACATTACTGCCTAAGTTGCTTAAGGTATTAAGTTTAGTTTAGAAGTAGGTTGCAGTTGACCTACCATCAATAATAAATCTTTACTGAATATCTGTAAGTGCCAGGTACTGCATTTAGTGCTTAGGACACAATGGTAAACAGGCCAGAAATAATCCCTACCCTCAAGGAATTCAGAGGCTAGGGAAGAAGACAGGCATTAATAAGGAACAAGCAAAGTAATTACATTATGTGGTAGAAGCACCAGATTGTAAGGGAAACTTAGAGCATGAGAACCGGGACACACAATTATCTCATAGCAAAATCTATATAGTGATTTCTTCCTGCTTACCGTCATAAAGAATTCTCTCCAACTATTTCTTCTACTCAACATTCAAACTCCTGGAAGAAAGTCCCCAGTCAGTCAAGATTAGATCATGTGCCCATTCCACTGAAACACAAGGAAGACAAATGATCTATAAGTAGAGGCACACAGAAGGAATTAACCCCCCATCAAAAGATACAGAATGAGGGAGAGAGAGGCAAGTCTCTCCTCCAAAAATTGTAGTACTATTGGAATTGAATGTTGCACAGTCGGTCACAGAATGTTAAATACTCTCTCCATACATACAAGGCATTTGTTTAATTTAATTAAGATCTATTACAATTTAATCCTAGCAACCTCAGAAATCAGATTTTTCTCTAGTTGTGACACTGTGCCATCTTTTCTGTTTGTTTATTATAGAAGGAAATAGAGTCAAGATTTTTGCCTCCAAAATGTGGAAGGAGCTTGTCTTTATAATCCTTTTCCCACTGTGAGTCAAATGGCCTAGTTTCTGTTTTAGACCATTATTTTAAAATCTGACTGTTTCGATGTACTAATGAGGTACCATTATCTGATCGCTCTTTTTCAACTGCCCTGGTTTCTTCTTTGTATTATTACTGTCATCTCCTGGCCTAAATATTTTTTATACTTTGTGTTTGTATCTATGGCTTTTTAATAAACAAAGTTAATTTAAAAATCAAATATATGTCTTTCTGGATTTCTAAGTTCTAGCTCAGGGCTAGAGCTACTAGAAAATTACCTTCCTTAGATGTAAAGCAAATAAGATATAAAATTTAATCATATATTTAATATAATTCAGAATATGAAGGATCAACTTAATATAAAAACACTTTTTTGTTGTTCCTGTGAATCACAATTATGAATTGAAGTTTCCTTCTCTTTATGTATAAAAAGAAAGACTTTGCAGTTTCCAAAGCTGATGTCTCATGAATCGTGACTTAAGCCAGTTGGTTTAGCACCTTGCAGGACTATGACTCATCTGTTGTCTTCATTTCATGCTGTGATTCCTTAAGAAAGTACAGGTTTGTCAATAAAGTTCATTTGGATGAATGATTTGAGCACCAGCCTAATCTAAGGCCGATTAAGAGCATGGTTTTTATCAGTTCTTCTTTGATTCCTTAGCATCCACCAGTCAGAGGAAGACAGCTGATATTTCAATAGGTTAGGTCAGTAGTTATCTTTTTATGGAGTTACTGTTGAAGGAAAAATTTGATTAAGATTATTGATAGACTCCATAATGCTAATTTTTTATTTAGCTTTTACCCTGAACTATTAGGAATTCATTAGATGTTTCCACACCAGAAGGCATTTGTAATTTTCAGTAAATATATTTTGGAGGAAGGGTTGGAAAGTATATGCAGAAGAAGTGCAAGAATCAAGAAAACTATATACTCCTTGCTCTATGTTTTTTTAAAATCCATCCTCATTCCAGAAAGCACTTGTGCCTCAGTGGTTATGATTAATAATCAGGCTCCTGATACAGAAAGCATAACTGGAACCATTGATATTGTCTTTGGAAACAGGGATTAAAAATATCCATCAACCTGGCTGCTGTGGCTCAGTGGGTTGAGTATTGGCCCATGAGCCAAATATCGCTGGTTCGATTCCCAGACAGGGCATGTGACTAGGTTGCACATCAGGTCCCCAGCTGGGGGCACAAGTGAGGGGCAACCACACAGTGATGTTTCTCTTTCTCCCTTTCTTCTTTCCCCTCTCTCTAAAAATAAAATAAACAAACAAACAAATAAAAAATAAAATAAAATAAAAATAAAAATCCATCAGAGCCAATTAATTCCATAGTAAAGCAAATTTCCCTAAGACAGTTGCCTCAGACCTGGACAAGCTCCCAAAACAATGCTGCTGTTAGGCTTTTTCCCATCAGTTTCCCTAAGGTTTGGGTTAGCAAGAGACCAGCAAAGGCACTGTCCAACTCTCTCAATGCCCATTCTCCAAACCAGTCACTGAAATAGATGTTGTCTGAGTTGTAGCTTACAAACAGAAATAAACTATAGTATATTTTGAATTTCATTATATATAGATTAAAAAGCATTCTAATTCTATTTATACATGGAATGGTTTTTTAAGATAAATACTTTTTGGACAATTAACTTATTTCTGCCTTCCTCATCCCACTTTAGTATTAAGATCTCTGGTAGTGTGTGGGAACAATTTCCTGGTAATCTGTAGCAGACAGATTTTTTTGTCATGGTAGCCCATGGAAATTTAAATATATCAAAACACTTCAATAGAATTGCTCAGCAAAGGTATTATCTGAGAAATGGCTCAACATCGGTATTGCTTTGTTCTAACTACACTGTCAAAACATTGATTCCCCATCCAATAGGAGTGTATTTTCAGGGTCCTTATTTCTGATAACTAACTGAATTCTTTGCTTGTATCCCAAACTTAAAATCAGACAAGTGAAAAAAAAATCAGGTAAGTGATGCTTACTTGAAGGCATTTGATGTTCCATTGAGACAAGTATTTGCAGGTATAACACCCAGCAGTATTTAAATATTACTTTACAATTTGCAATGCTTTTCACATATATTATGCCATGTGATACTCTCAAGTCACATGAGATTATCCAAATTCACCATCTTTTACTGATGAGAGAATGAAGCTAAGATAATAAGGGATAGGAATGTACATATTATGCACTGAGGTATAATCTCCTATTGACAGAACCTGACAGTTATGTTGAAATATTTGAAAAATGTCTCACAGGTGAGAACACTACAAGTAAAGTGTATGATCATCATGACCCCTCAGTGAGATTGGTTACTATTATTACTGTTTTATAGCTGAGGAAATTTGAATATGTATTCCAATCTTGATGACACACCGATTTGACTTGAGTCCTTCAACAAATGACCCTCCTCTCTGGAACTCTGTATGAGGAGATTAGACCAGATTATGACTAAATTTTCTCTCTGAGTTAGAAATCTGATTCTTTGCCCCATTGGGTTATCTAGAGCCTACCTAATTGTGCACTGGTATTCCATTTCCTTCAGCTCATGCTGGTCAGCTCTATTTAGTTTATTACCTTAGAATAAAGAGGATGCTTAGATCGTGGGGATAAATAGATATTCTTTCTAGATCTGACAGAACATATTTTCATAGGAGGTGATTCTTCAAATTGACCTGCCAAAATCTGGCTTGATCTTACTTTTGGTCAAGTAGAGGCAGATAGAAGGACAGAAAGAATACAAATCTCTCAGTGAGAGGAAGGATGTCTAACACAAGGGGGGACAGCTTGTCACTAAAAGACAAGTGGCTTAGAGTGAAGAAACCCCATCTGCATTTCAGCTGAAGACATCTCTTTGTATGTTTAGTTGAATTCAGAAAACCTCTGCTAGCTACCACAAATGCCATCGGCATTGTATAACACACCATTGCTCATTATTCTGAAGATCTCATCTACAGAGGTCATTGGAAATGTGGGATTTAAGCAGACATGAGAAGAACCAGCTAATTAATGGTAAGAAACATCACTATAAACAAAACAAGTAAAAATGTACAAAAAATTTAAATAACCACAATGCTTGGAATCTTGCAGATAGTTAAATTTTTTCTCTCGATCTCAGCCTACCTCAATCCCAAGAGTATATTGTCAATGTAATTAGTTTTATTTTAGAATGGTTTACTGATCATATTCACATAAAGGAAATGGATTTTATATGTGGAAATAATTTGTGGAATTTTGGAATGGTTCACTGGTTATATTAACATAAAGGAACAATTCCAGGACCTAATGCTTAATTTTACTTGACATGGCCAGTATTCTGAAATATAACAGCTAAAACTAGATCGCCAAATCCTAGCAAGTGTATATAGAATAGTTACAATATATTGCATTAGATTTATAAACTTGATGTTTCTTAATACTAATGTTCTACAGAGGGTTCTCCTTATGTGTTTAAAGATTAAGAGAATAAAATCTTGCCTAAGGAGATTCACGTGCATGGGATCTGTTGATTCACTTCAACACTTTTGGGAAAGAATTGTTTTCTGTTTGAAGAAATATACAGGCAACAGGGAATAGAATATGGTGGTTTGAAAGAGTTTATTAAACATACATAGCTCATCTATGTTATATGTAATTAATATTTCCATGGATTTGCATGTGCTATGAATAAGAGTATTTTCAAAATAAAACAATAATCAATTCCAGGTCACTGTTTGATGGCTGATTTATCTTACTACTTGGTTAGGTCTTATCAGTATAGACAAATAAGGAAATGCAAATAGCTTACCTTGTTTGTCCTAAAAATTCCACAGTGTACGGATGTCGTATAGTGTGGGATTGCTCAGAAAGTTCAACAGCCAACACAATCCAAGAGTGCTAATGGGTAGTAGGCTACAGCCAGGTTTAAAATGCTAACACGCTCTGGGAGATGCCATTGTGCTGATCAAGGAGGGAGGCACTGTGGAGAGAGGGCACTCGCTGGCCCATCCTTCTGACCTTCACTGACAGCTCAGAAGGTGCTGAATCTTGATGACTTAGGATATGAGGTTGCTCACGCACTGACTTTTGGTGTCTGTCACAAGATGGAGAGAGGTCCGAAGTCATCCTGCCCCATCTATGATACAGGTGCTTCCCTCCCCTGGCTTTCCAGCCAGAAGACCCAATTTTACCAGCAAAGAAGCTCAGTGCACACTGCATTTATTTTGTGATAAGAAATGCTTCTCCAGAAGGAATCTGTGTGTGTGTGTGTGTGTGTGTGTGTGTGTAACATGCCGTTGAGTTGGCTCTAACCCCTGGTGACCCTATGAATGAGTGATGCCCACAATATTCTGTCCTCAACAGCCTGACGCAGGTCCTGTGGACTCAGGCCTACAGCTTCTTTCATGGCAATCCATCTCATATTTGGTCTTCCTTCTTTTCCTGTTGTCACCTATGTTTCCCAGCGTGATTGTCTTTTCCCATAAGCCCTGCCTGCTCATGATGTGCCCAGAGTAGGACAGATTCAGTGTTGTCACTTCTGCCTCCAGCAGTGTTCCAGGCTGAATTTGCTTTAGAACACACTTGTTTGTCTTTCTGATGGTGCGCGTATTCATTGAGCTTTCTTCCAACACCATATTTTAGTGAACTAGATTTTTCCATCAGCCTTCTTTACTGTCCAAATTTGCCTTCATATGTAGTAGTTGGGAATACGAGAGTGTGGCTGGTCTTAGCCTCGGTCTCAGTGATATAGTTTTGCTCTTAATGATTTTCCCTAATTCTTACATTGTTGTCTTTTTGAGTCTCAGCCTTCTCCTGATTTCTTGGCTGCAGTCTCCATTTCAACTGATGACTGAACCAAGGTAAGCAAAACCTTTGACAATTTTAATGTCTATGCTAAAGTTTTGTGTTTCTTCTGTAGTCATGATTTTTGTCTTCTCGATGTTCAAATGCCGATACGGACATCACCAATCCTGGTTTCTGTCCTGCCACTCATGGCCTCTGATGTAATTTCCCATCTTTAAATAACAATCTTTACAAAGCTGGGGTCGCAGAAATCATAAGTGGCAAGACCCTGATTTCCATATTTGTTCTTCCTCTTTCCTGAAAATTTTACCAGCTCTGTTGTTGCCAGATATTTCCTACTGACAGAGCAGATATCAGGTGCCTGTGTTTCCTTTGTTAACTGCCTGGTAGTGATCTAATACACCACTTCCAGCACCCAGGATGAGCAAGTTCCAGCAGTGGAAAGACGGGGGGGACAAAATCTTAATACTAAGTAGAAAGTTGAAATACCAGCCTTCCATTCTCATATGAAGAGCAACCCTTAGAAAAAAATAGACTGCTGAGACATTAATAAATGCAAAGTCTTATACATTTCTTTTCACATTTTAAATTCTAAGCCCAATTGCTTAATCACCTCCTTTCAGATTTAGCTTTTGACTGATGAAAGGTTGGAGATGATGGGTTTTGTTCAAGCAGCCCTAGTCGATTAGAGGCCATTCATCTTCAGTGAGGGATTTAAAGAGAGAGAGAGATGGAGAGAGAACTAATTGCCAAGTTTGACCTTATCATTTCTATTTTCTATTATTAATTGGTAACTCAAGAAAGCACGCCAGAAGTTACCAAAAAGGAAAGCATATATTGGTGTTAAGGAATCATATAATGTCTAAAATGCACAATATTCCTGAATAGTTCGCTTTTTGGGGGGGGGTAACTTCTCTTTATTTTTTTCCTCCAGTTTTTGAGATATACTTGGCAGACAGCACTATATAAGCTTAAGGTAGACACCATAATGATTTGACTTACATATATTGTGAAATTATTACCACAGTAATTTTAGTTAACAACCATCAACTCATATAGATACAAAAAAGAAAAAATATTGTGTGTATATATATGTACACACACACACACACACACACACACATATATATATATATAGAGAGAGAGATACATATATCAGGACTTCTTTATCGATTCATCTGTCAAAGGACTCAGTGCATTCTATGTCTCGGTTACTGTACATGAACATGAGGGTACAGATATCTCTTCTACATAGGGTTTTGGTTTCCTTTTAATATAGTTCCAGAGGGGGGATACTGGATCATATGATAGTTCTATTTTTAATTCTTTGAGGATTCTCCATACTATTTTCTGTAGTTGCTGTGCCAATTTACATTCCCATCAACAGTGCACAAGGGTTCCCCCTTTCTCCACAGTTTGCCAGCACCTGTCCTCTTGTCTTGCCCTGAATGTCTTGCATGTCAGTTAACATCTTTCAAATTCTGCCAGTGATCGTCAAAAAGGCTCAGATGTCCCTGTCCTTCACTCCACTTGATTGTTTTTTTTACGATATGTTGTTAAGTGCTTACTACATGCACAGTATTATGGTGAGACATTTACTTTTATAATCTCTATACAATTGTATCTTAATCCTCAACTGTTTTTTAAGATAAATATTGTTATTCAATTTTAAAAAGAAAGAGTAAAATACATTTTTTTTATCTCACATAGTAATTAAGAATTTAAATTCAGATGTTCCCGAAGCCAGAGCTATCTTTAAAGCCAGTGCAAAAACAGATCAGATAGCAATATAACCTCAGAATTATTACATTTTGGCATCATTATTATCTTTACATTTTTGTTATTTTCATTGACTCTTCCTGGTTCTAAGGACATTGCAGTCTAGTTTGTCATTAATTTCCTGTGTAAGTAGAAGGCAGTGTTTCCAGAACAAAAACCTGCTCCATCATTGCCAAAAGCTTAGTGTTGCACCATGATGTTAAGGATGTGTCATTTTCAAAATGAATCACAGACATAATCAAATTCCACCTGTGACACTGGAGAAAGAAATACAGCTATGTGTAACTGAGTTCCTTCTCTTGTACGTGAATATCATTTGCTTTCTGTTGTTTTCAATGAAGTTTTCCATTTCAGGCTTTAAAAATGCTTTAAATTCAATCATTATCATTAGAAGAAACATAATAGGAAAACCATGACTTTTTGAGCTCTAGTCCCTTACAAAGTAATGGCATCTCAGTAACAAGGTTCACTTCTATTGTGACATAATAGGTGTTACTTTTAATTATCAACCAGCTCTTACAACTATTCTGGTAAGACTTAGAGCATTGAGGCAAACATCTTATCTCTTTTAGTCCAGTCCTGTCCCCTCCCAGGACATCGCCAGTGGCATTTAAACAAATGGTTCGGTGCACTGGGCAGAGAGACCACTTAGGCCATGAGGCTCTTTGCCCTGACCAGCTGCTGCTGACAGATGACAGAGAAGAGACTTTAGATGACCTTGGGGTTTTCAGATACAACACCAATGGCACAAACCATTAAAGAAAGAATTGATGAACTGCACTTCATTAAAATTTAAGATTTCTGTTCTGCAAGACATTGTCAAGAGAATAAGAAGACCAGCCATAGATAGGGAGAAAATATTTGCACACGACACAAATGATGAAGAACTATTATTGAAACTATACAAAGTACCCTGAAAACTCAACAACATAAAAACGAAAACTGAGATCTTAAACTGGGCCAAAGACCTTAACAGACCCCTTACTACAGAAGATATATAGATGGCAAACATTTATAAAGAGATTTTTCCCATCATAGGTCATCAGAAAAATACAAATTCAAACAACAATGAGGTACTGTTACATATGTGTTAGAATGACCAAAATCCACAGCAGTGGCAACTCCAAATATTTGCAAACATAGGGAACAACAGGAAATCCTATACACTGCTGGTGGGAATGAAAAATGGTAACTGTAAAAAAGAACTTGGGCAATTTGTTAAAAAACTAAGCATACGCTGATGTATGATTCAATAATTATGCGCTATGGTAGTCTCCCAAAGGAGCTGAAAACTTATGTCCACACAAAAGTCTGCATACAGTTGTTTGTAGTATTTTCATTTCCAATTGCCAAAACTTGGAAGTCACTAAGATATTCCATCAGTACATGATGCATAAACTGTGGTATGTCTAGATAATGAAATATTATTTAGTGCTCAAAAGGAATAAACTACCAAGCTGTGAAAAGACATGAAGGAATTTTAAATGCATATTACTAAGTGAAAGAAGCCAACCTGAAAAAGCTACACACCTAATGATTCCACCTGTAAGACATTCTGGAAAGGGTAACACTATAGAGATGATAAAAAAAAAAAAAAAAAATCAGAGTTACCAGGGGTTAGGGGCCAGGGAAAAGTGGACAGGGGCTCGCAGAGAATTTTGAGGGGAGTGAAACTACTTTGTATGATAATATAATGGTAGATACATATCATAAACGTAAACTCATGAACTGTACAACACCAAGAGTGAACTTTAGACTCTGGGTGATAATTTGTGCCAATGTAGTTTCATTAATTTTTAACAAATATGCCGCTCTGGTGAATAAGGGGAGAGAGGTTATGCATGTGTGGGTGCACAGGATATATCGGGACTCTCTGTACCTTCCTGTAATTTGGCTGTGAACTCTTAAAACTAATCTAAAAATAAATTTTATTCAAGGTGGTAATGATATCATTAGTATTTGTCAATCTGCTGCTGCTGGCCATTATTTTATCCCTTATAGGTAGTCCCTGCATAGCTGTGACAATCTAAGGATTTGTAATATTCTCCCAGAATTTCAAATTAATGCAAAAAACAAACAAAAAAGAGCAACATACATTAATTGGCCATGGACAAGGAATTAGAGTAGCATCTTTCACTCTTTCCACCGCTCGGACACCTATAGCAGATGACTTCTACATTTTACACGTGGCCAAACTTCTGTAGATAAAAAACAGCAACCTCATTATATACACCTGCCTTTCTTTCCTAATCAAGAAAGTAAGTGGATGAAAGTAAATATTTCCTATTTATATTTTTAAAAGGAAATAATTCAGCAATTTTAAGTTATTAACAGGAAATTACTTGTGACACTATTGTGTTAGTCATCCTTGGATGAGATCACTACTTGAGAGAATAAATCAGACTTTCCTGACCTGAAAGTTTAATTGTTTATTTCTAATTATGAAGCCTAAAGTCTAATTGAACGATAATTTACCAACGGAATCAGTATTTTTTCTACTTTCACTTTCACCTCCTCTTCATGCTCATAATTTTCTTAAATGACTTACTGTATATTCACTTTATTATACGCGAGTAAGAGCTCTTTTTGAAAAAAAAGTTGGGATTTAAATAATATGTCACAAAACATATATTATGTAATCTTCTGGTTTAATAATACAACCAGTTCATTTACTATCAATGACTAATAATACAAATTGTGTTATCAAGCAGGAGAAATGGCTGAGTTTGAAATCTTCCACTCAATATGTTTTCTGTAGAGGAATAGGAAACTGACCATTTTCAATTACTTTGAAAACAATGAATAGGGAAATAATAATGGCCTTCTCAAGAAGGGAAAGAGTAAAGTGTATATTTTTCACTGTGTTTATATTGTATCTGTGAGATAAATCCCTTGTAGCTCCTAATGGAACCTTAAAAATTTCCCTTGGGTCATCCCAAAACTCACAATTTTTTAAAAACTGCAGTATTTGTTTTCAATTTGAAGTCACAGAAAACATCAAATAGTAACTTTATAGAATAAGAAGGCTTTGCTTGCTTTCAAAATTTAAAAAAAGGTCAAGAAACTAGAGTTAAATTATAAGAATTTTTTTATTTTTTACTATGTAAGTAGAGAGCATATAAAAAATAGTGATCGTAAATCATATGACAAATTGGGTCTTACTGTTCAATTATTCTCTGTGGTAGCTGGTTTGAAAAAAATGACCCACAACTCTCACTCTTCCCTCTGTGCATACCCATTACCAGATGACTTCAAAAGTCCATACCCAATCAAAATCTCCTATTCTTCCACCCAAGGACAAGTGAGAGAGATACAGAAGGAACAGGTGGCTGTGGAGATATAGAAGGGGTAAGGAAGGGAAAAAACCAGATTGAATTTTGGCAGCAGAAGTGATTCTGCCTAGGAAGGGTTAGGGTTCAGGTTAGGGTAAGGATTAGGGTTGAGATCATCAGCATAATGGACAACATGAGATGACTTTGAACTTGTTTGATCAACAGAACAGGGAAGAAATGAAGAGGTGCCAGTTGTGAGCCAAGACCACCAAAGACGAAATCCGCTGCTCTCCCCATTGCTCCTCTGCCTTTGTCTGAGAAAGGACAGGGAACAGAGTAGAGTTGTCCAGATGAGAGGCTCCTAGACCTGTAATAGCTGACCACAAACATATGAGTGAACCCCTTTGGTGAAGCACCAGGATTATTGAGTTTCCCTTTCCACCAATAGTGGAGCTGACTCATGAGTCACACACAAAGTTCTTGACTACGGAACTCAAAAACCTGATTACAAACTAATATGCTTGTGTTTGTTTCCACTTCATGCAGGTAACTTTTAACACTATTAGAGGCAGAATAATACAGCGGGTACGAGCGTGGGCACTGCCACTTAGAACCTATGTAAATTTGAGCCCACTTCTTAAAGATGTGATGATGATAATGACATCTTCTTCAAGGAATTGTTGAGGACCCTACTCTATTCTTGGTTTCCTCCTACCTAAATAGTTCTTCTTCTCAGGATCTATGGATTGCTATTCCTTAGTTCTGTGGCCTGATTCTCACAGCCTGTGTTCTGGTACAGATGTTTATATACCTATCTTTTTCCTTTCTGGACAGGAACCCCACACTCCCTCCTTCTCCCACACCCTGGTGATTCATGTCATCTGTGTTTCCAGTTGGGACCCTAATAAAAAAGTAACTTTATTAAATAAATAATAGCAAAGAGTTACTTTAGCAAAGACCCTAAAACCATATAAGCTACATTACCATTCTAGATACTTTTATGATCCAGTTTTGTAATAAGGATTTGAAATTTTATTTTCCAAAGGTATATATATATATATATATATATATATATATATATTTTTTTTTTTTTTTTTTACCATATACACCCAAGGAGACTGATCTCCATGTTGTAGGCTGAAAAAGCTATTTGGATTTAAATAAGATTATAGGGTATGTTTCAAGTGACTGGAAGCTAATTGTTAATACTTTCCGGGAAAGACTAAAAATTAAAACACAATTATTTAGATGTTTCTTAATACCCATCTCTACCTATGTGTCATACAAGGCATAAGGCACATATTTCATTAAATGAGGGGCCCAGGTAGTTTTAGGCTTTGCCTACTGCCCTCTTTATTTCTGCTCAGGACACAGGTAGTTGCTGTTCGCTCCATCTGACAACAAGCCTCACGATTCCAGCCCTGCGAACGGAGGAGCTGAGTGCTTCACTCCGTGACATTAATCATCTCTCTCGCCTCCATGGATGGGACTACAAATCAGGCCATGTCCCGGGTGACAGCCGATTTCCAAATGAGGCCAAGAATATTTAGATGTGGTTACGGTTCTGACTTGGGATTTGACTCCCAGAGATGCCACGGTGCCTATTTAATTTCCTTGACATTTTCAGAGGTAGAGAAAGAATCTGGCTGATGAGTCACCAATATTAATGGGGTTTAGAATTCTATTTACTTCAACAGCTGCCTCCCCATTAGTCATTCACAAAAAAAAAAAAAAAAGAAAAGAAAAAAAAAAGAAATCTGGCAAACTCAGGGAAAAAGCAGTGTCGATACCCACGCAGGTGCCATTTCCATGATCAGACCTTGGCTGGTGCTTCATGAGAAAGGGAGTTGTTTGTTTCCCTGCCTTGTGTGTGTCTCTTTGGGAAGCTTAAAATAACTGTCATTTAGATACTGCCTTGATGGAGAGGGCTTCATTCGTGTGATGGACAGAAAACACCGACAGAACTTGAATACTATGAACCTGCTTAATCATAACAGTGCAGAGTTACTTAATATTGCAATACTTATTGTTTTCTGGTTTCTGGGTTTTGCATTATCTAAATGCTCTGAAAAGAAAATGAAAAAAGAAATATAACGAAGCATTTGTGTTAGGGTAATAATTTTCATTTCACAAATGTCCACACAAATCTAAGGCTTGAAGTTGAAGTATTGGAATAGTAGTACTCTTGCTACCTGTAAGGTTCTCCAGCTGCCAACATCCCAGGTGGATTTTTAAGAGCCCCACCATCTAGGTCTCAGCAATGACTGAGCTTGATGAACAATCTGGTCCCTTTATCCTGTCGGGAAAAAAAAGAAGCATTGCCTGTCCTTCTACAGGTGCATCATGGGGACATCTCAATTTCCTGCTCTTTATGTGCTTTGTAGACTGAAAGGGATGAGGTTCTTGAGAGCCCTCTCTGTGAGTAAACAAATGTAAATTTTATTCAGAAAGCAGAATTTCTTGAGTACTCTACCCTGAATTATGAGCCCATAAAAAAGTCTCAGTTAGTTGTTCTCAACCATTTATTCGCAAATGAATCACCTGGAGAGTTTGCTCATAATCTATATTTTCAAGATGCATCCTAAAAATTCTGGTCACCAATTCTGACATGTACTTTACTCCGTGAGACTGAGTAATACACACCCAGTGAAAGCAATGCTCTGGCATCAACTGCATGTTCTACAATTCAACTCAGTTCTGACACTTTCTACACAGAAATAACATTGGATTCCACAGGTTAAGGGTTAAGTCCTACAAGACTGCACCCCACCCCCACCGACTTCAGACACCAGTAGCAAGCGTAGGTTATCACCTGGGCTTCTGACTGACTGGCTGTAGATTGGAGATTCCTAGGATCTCCTTGCTGGACTTGATTCATTTGCTAAAATGGCTCACAGAACTCAGGGGAATGTTTTACTCGTTAGGTTGCCAGTTTATTGTAAAAGGATATAACTCAAGAACAGCCAGATGGAAGAGACGCATAGGTCAAGGTATGAGGAGAAGGCACCAAGCTTTTGTGCTCCCTCTAGGTACCCACTCTGCCAACGCCTCCACATGTTCACCAACCGGGAAGCATTCCAAATTCTGCCCTTTTCATTTTTTGTCATGGAGGCTTCATTCCAAAGGCATCGTTCATTACATCTTTGCTCGATGGCTGCTGATTCAACCTTCAGCCCCTCTACCCTTCCCAGTCAGGGGTGTGGCTCTGAACTTCCAACCCCCTATTCCTGGAGTGTTCCCATGGCAACAGCCCCCACCTTTAGATGCTTTCCAAAAGTCACCTTGTAACATAAACCTAGTCGTGGCGGAAAGGGACTTGGTATGAATAACAAGATACCATTTCCCTTTCATGTCTCTGAAGTAATTTCAGGAACTGAAGATAAGCAACCAACTATTACAACTAAAGATGTTTTTGTTACTCTTATCGCTCAGGAAATTCTGAGGGTTTGGGGACCTGTGAATCAGGAATCCGACAAAGACCAAATGTATATTTCTTGTAAGTCACAATGTCACACACTTCCAGTAGCTTCTGGACGAAGTGCAAGAATCTTCAGTTTAACAAGGATATTAATGATTCTGATTTAGGCAGTGCCTAGTGAAAACACTGAAAAGCACCAGTCAATCCCAGCACAGTCTCTGGAATCTGCCTTGAAAGAAAAAGATGACCCATTTTTCAGTCAATACTTTACTAATCAATAAAGACGCTACCACCGCCAGTTTAACGAAGAAAGGAGAATGTCACATGGAAGACCCCAGGTTAAGAACTATATAACTCCACCCAGAATCCAAACCACTTCTGGGAACCCCACTCAGAAAAAGGTCCTGAAAACAGATATCTGAGCCCTCAGATTGTGCCAGGAGTGACTGTCCTACCCTCAGCTGACCTGAAGAGCTATGTTATCACCCCTTTTTTCTGGGGTTCTTGGGTTCCATATATCCTTGCTGGAAATTTGAGAACTCTTTGAATTCTTCTAGCTCCTGACATGAACCTCTCCAAGACCAGTCAGAAAGAAAAATATTTTATTTATTTCAACTTTTTTGTGGAGAAGACAAATCCTGGCAGCTCCGCCTTGGATCTCGCTAACAAAAGGAAAGGGACATGCGCATCTAAATATCACTCAGAGCGCTGATGGTGTAGCTCAGTGGGTTAAGTGCCGGCCAATGAACCCGAAGGTCACTGGCTCAATTCCTAGTTAGGTCACAGGCCTGGGTTGCTGGCCAGGTCCCCGGTTGGGGTCATGCGAGAGACAACAGGTCGATGTGTCTCTTGCATATTGATATTTCTCTCCCTCCCTCTCTCCTTTCCTTCCCTGAGAATGTAGTATGGTTTCTGCCACAGATGCTGTCACCATCAGCATGAAGAGCCACATCTTAGGCAGGAGATGAGCTTGTATCTTTCCATAACAGTGAGGCCCTTCCCCTCCTCAGTGACTCAGGACTGCAAGGTAGCGTGTAGTAGAAAGCTCGAGAAAGGTTAAACAAAGTAATAGGGATGGGGCGTATCAGAGGCTCTCACAACTATAAGTGTAGTTGAAGCAATCATCATTCTGCCTCTTGTCACCTCTGTGTCACCCTTTCCTAAGATGCCCAGGGCCATTCATGCCTGCAGGCTCATGGACAGAATGCTCCTCCCAATTGTAAGTTCTCCTTTTAATTAAAACTTCCAGATTACAGGGAACACAAGGTCAACCCAAAGTAAATAAGGTTCTTAGAACAGGTGTGTTTGGGGGAGTGTTTATCATTTAAGACATGGTTGTGCCAGGGTCTGAAGATGTCACCAGCTAACCTCCCCCTTTCTGCTACCTGATGACATACCTCTGCTCCGCTTCTCCCTGTCAATAAACCTCATTCCACAGACAGGCTTTCATAATGCAGAGGAAATATGTCTGCTGGCACCCACAAAGCAACATGATTATTATAGCTCCTGATATTAAAAAAGGGAACGGGTCATATTAAATTTCAGTGAGAATCCCGATGAGCACTTCTTGAGTCCTACACCTAGCCCTGAATCAAACGCTGTGCCAGAGGCATGGCTCGCCTCCATTATTAGCCTTGACAGGAGACAGTGAGGGTGAGTACGAGGAGAGGGACTACAAGGAGGGGGAGCCCGGCATGCAGAACAAGAATACCCATCTACTCTGCCTTTCCCCCCCTGCCATTCACTTCTCACTCACTGACACTCAGCGCAAATGCAACTCCCTGTAAGAAGTCCTTCAGAACTCCCTCAGGCAGAGCAGCTTCTCCTGAGTCCTGACTATTCCTCACATACTGTTTACCTACCTGATGCTCCCAAAGGATAGACCTCCTTAAGGACACAAAACAAATCAAAGATGTTGAGTTGATTTTTGTATCGTGAGCCCTTAGCATCTTGGGACACCTTATCTTGATATTCTTTCTGGTAAAACCTAATATGACAAACAAATATCATTCAGCAAGAAGCAGCAAAATCTGAGGTTTAGATGGAACATCTGAGCATCCCCCTGGGCAACATTCCCCCCAAATAATTGCCTCCAGGTCTTCTCTGTTTCCATTTGAAATTTGTTATAGGACTCAAGGGGTCCATCTGCCTACACACATCAAAGCCCAATCAAACTCAAACAGGAGTTTGCAGCCAAGAAAGTAAAGGTCTGTTTTTAACAAAATGGTGCCCTGCCCAGAGGCACAGGTGACTGAATGCTAGAAGGTCCGGCTCCCAGATTACTTCCAGGGGATGGGTCCTATAGCAGAAAAATCATTACTCACGGTAAGGGAGCTGGGGTCGCGGGCTCTACTGATTGGTTGGGGCCGGGGTAGGGAATATCCCGTGTCAGGTCCTGATGTCAAACATGGAGTTGTTCTGCCTGGTTTCATGAGAGTCTGATCTGTAGGGTCATCTGCTTTCATGGGCCTGGGGCTGAGACACAACTGAGGGGAAGATGCGATCTTTAGCTTGACTGAAACTTTGTTTCTGTGGTCAGCAGGCCTGAGTCTTTGTTCTTAAGCAGTTTGGTGCTGACCAGATTCTGCTGCCCTATGGGCTTAATAATGATTAAGGAAGGGAGTGGACAGAGAGAAAGGAGGAAGGGTCACGTTAAAGAACTGGAGTTTCTGCATGGTTAAACATTTATTTCTCATTTCTTAAAACATTTGTATTAGAAGTCTAATTTATAGACGCTAAAATTTATTCATCTTCAATGTACAATTTAATAATTTTTAGTAAACCTACAGACTTGTGCAACCATCATTATCACCCCATCTTGGAACATTTCCACTACCCCCAAAAGATCCCTTGTGCCCCTAGGTGGTCACTCCCCCTTCCCACTGCAGCCCCAAGTGAGCACTAATCTAGTTTCTGTCTCTATAGATTTGTCTTTTCTAGACCTTTCATGTATATGGAAGCATGTATATGTGGTTTTCTGTGCCTGCCTTCTTTCACTTAGCATAGAGTCGGTTCACCCATGTTGTAGTAGTTGCCAATATTTCCTTCCTTTAAACTTCTGAGTAGTATTCTAGTGTATGGGTGCATCACACATTTCTTATTCAGCTTCAGGTCTTCTTAGCACTTTATCTTGTGAAAGAGACAGACAGCACATACGTGGAGAAAAGAGGGAGCAGAAACAGCTATGGTCTTGATCGCCCCAGGTTCAACCCCTTTGCTGGTGAAGGCCAACACTCTTCTCCCAATTACCATGGCCCAGCGAATGCTGCCACTCCACACAGGAAACACAGTCAGTAATAACTATGTATGGTGTCAGATGGGTACTAGACTTATTGGGGTGATCACTTCTTAAGTTATATAAATGTTTAATCACTACATTGCACACTGAAACTAATATAATATTGTAATCAAGAAATAAAAGGAAATTAAACGCTGTCACTCTTAACTAAGGCCCATCTTGGCAGAGTGATGGGGACAGGTGAGGAGATCATGTCAACAATAATAGAGGAGCCCAGCCCAGAACTTTCTTTAAGGTGAATATTTTGAATGCAGAGTCAGTCCTTCAAATGCTACTGCAAAGAAGGATACAGTCAGTTTATGGAAAAAGGATTTGATATTAACTCAAGGCTTTTACATATGTAACTGGAGAAAAGTGTACTGAATTTAATTTAGATAGTAATTGCTCTGGAGAAGGTGAATTTAACTTGTGTATTTATATTTCTAAAAATTCTTCAAGAGTCTTAGAAGCATTTGGGGGTAAAAAAGAAAAGAAACAATTTTCTTTCATTTTTCAAGGAAAACGATAATGAAGCAATCTCTTACAAGAGAAAAGTATATAATTTTCAGTACTAATTTTTCAAGAGGGTTCTTTCCTGCACACTAACACATGGGCATGCACAGACAGACAGACAAACACACACACACCCTTTTCTTTGTTTAAACATGAAAACATCCTTGACTTTTCATTCTTCATCAATTAGTGCCGTTTAAACTGAGCTTTGCTGATTAAATAAACAATTAGCTCTCAGGTCACATTGTGGGGATAATGGGGGTTGGGGTGAAGAGAGTGTTAAGAAATTAGCTCACACATTATCTGTGATTTTATTTCAGAACACGCACACAAAAGCACTCTGCATCCTGGGCACGAGAGATTCCTCATAAAAGAAATTTATAGTGAAAAATAATGAGGGAGGTTTCAGCCATCCATCCATCTGCTGCGTGTTCCTGGAGGCCTCTGGACAGTCAGAACACAGCCATGCCAAATGGCAGCAAGGTGACATCTAGAGTACATGGCTCACTGAAAAGAGCAAATGTATGCAAGCCCAGGAAGAACCTCTTGGGGGAAAATAAACCTTGTTCTTGCTGGCACCATTGTCGGAGCTGGTGAGTTGTTCCCGGCTTTACAAAGCCCTTCGGAGACACTGCAGGGAACTAGAATAATGGTGGTGTTTGCCGGGACAGCAGACCCAGCTGGGGGCAAGGCAGCAGCTGTGGTCTCTACGAAACTTAGCAAGAAGGGCCTCAGAGACCTCTCACTATGTTTTTTTCTGCATAGGTTTCAGTATGAAAGAATTACGGATAGTCTCTTAATTTAAAAAGGCAATTTTAGACAGGAAAGGTAATTACTGGAAAAAGACTGGATATATATCATTGTTTCCAGAAAGAGGGCCACGTTTTGAAATGCCAGTCTCCTTATTTGCTCTAGAGAAAAGGCCCTGAGGAGGACTGAGATATCTATATGAGAAGGTTCATTATGATGTGGAATGCCTCTCAAACCCTGCATGTCCCCACATCTTTAACCAGATTTCCTGCTAATGCGTCCACGACACAAAAACAAAGTTCATTATAGGAGTTTTGTGGGTGAAAATGTCAAGAAAAGTCTTAATCTTCTGTAATGTTACTTATCAGTGACAGCCATCACTAACATTTTATCTATAACATTGTAGACTTTTTCAGTAAACAAAAAACGTGTACATATCAACATGTAAATGTACAGACATCTATTTATAGGTTCTTTTGATAAATGAATTCATTTTGAAATACATTTTGCAATTTACTTTTCCTCACTCCACGAGACAGTGTGTACAGTTCGTGTTATGAGGTATACATTTGCATTTTCACTCTAAGTAACTACATTGTACTTTGCAGTATGGAAATTCTGTAATTCATTTAAATTCAGCGTTAGAAAAAAGTCAAAAGCGTAGCTGCCGTAAGTGATGAATGGTTCCCAGCTTCCTCGGATACTCTGTTCAAAATGCAACTTGACACACTTATGCACACACAGCTGTGCACACGATTCTGCCACAATATAATACTAGACAAGGGCCCAGTGAATCTAGGGCATTGCAAAAACTCTGAAAAAAATGTATGAAGTATATTGAGTGCTGGAGTGCGAGTTACCACAAGCCCTCTTAGAGGGCCTCGTCTGCTCTAACACCTACCTCAGTCGTTCTGCACAGAGTAGGTAATCAAAAAGTATTTGTTTGGAAATGAATAAAGGAGAAGAGGCCACAGGTGATTCTTGCCATGAGCTGAAGAGCGCTGGACTTAAGCAATTTGTCTTTAGGTCTTTATAAAACTGGGGTTAGATTATAACTCTTTAGAATAAAGGCAAATGGGGGTGCCTGGAGGTCCCAGAAACTGCCAGGTTTAAAAAATACCCTGTAAGATACAAATACAGCAACTCCTGTCTCAATAAAAAAAAAAAAAAGAAAAAAACAAAATTGGAGAGAAGGTGAGAGTTAGCTTAGTTATGTACAAGCTGCAGTTAAAGATATTATGAGGCCTGAGTACTTGAATATCATAAAGTTGCAAGTTACAAATGTTCATTGCAATTAGCTTCACTTTCTGTACAGAAAAAGGTTTTCTGGACTATGTATAAATACTCTAGCAGCAGCAATATTAATGTATGGAATTAGCAGGTGAAGACTGCAATTTTTATTTTATAGAAAAAAATTGGTCTGTGGCTCTAGAGAACATATGATGAGCACACCTGTCAGTGAAATTGGTGACAACTCCATAAGGTCCTTGTGCAAACTAAACCACCGAGCCTTCTCCCCTTCCCTTTTTCTTCTTAACCTCTAACAGAAATCTCACTTTTCAAGCAAGCAGGACTCCAGCTGATTTTACATCATCATTTCATTGCAAAATATCTGCCAACCTTCTATTTTTTAAAATAGCTTCTATACTCGTTCCAGTAAACTGAAATATTCTTAAATGCACATATACTATGGACAGACTTTAGGTATCTTTCACTACAAATATCAATGGGAACAATTTTAAAGCCAGTCATTGCATCCCTAGCAACCATCAAAAACACTGCTCAAGTTTCCGACCTGATTCCAGTACACTCCTGTTGTCTGCTTGGTGAAAAGCAGCTGCTCTTAAGTTCATCTGTTCAAATGTTTACTGAATAGAATCCTTACCTAACTAGCAGGCCTTTGTCATAGAAACTGTCTTAGCAACCTAGATGAGCACCGGTAGAAAGACAAGCAAACATCAGCAAAAACGTTGTTGGTCCTGAAAGGATCAATTTCTGTGTGTGAACCACTGGGGAAGCAAATACCAGTTATGTAACTGAGGGTCCTCATAATTCTGACTTGATTTAAACTGTAGTTTTAAAACAATCATTTTGTTTCTTCTCTCCCAGCTCCCTTCACTGAATTGACCCATCTTAGTCTCGCACCTTGAAGATCATGACCCTGGAGGCAACAGACAATAGACTCACAAGGTTTAAGCCCCAGGCAGGCTAAAGACAACATCTTTAATCTAAATTATGTTTCAGTTCCTGAGCCCGAAGGCTGGATGACTTCAATTGGCTACCTTTCCTTGAAAACAGCTCTGGATGCTAGAGCTCACCTCTGAGTTGTCCTGGAGATCTGAAGAAATGGTTTATTACACTTATCTCCCCTTTGACCAATCAGCTGCTAACACAACCCCAAACCTCGAACCCATGATGTCTTGCAATTTTGTCCTGTATCATCTGTAACCTATACACCATGAGGGAGTTGAGTCTTTTAAAGCATGAGCTCCCCACTTCCAGATTGGCCAGTTCTAATGAATGAATTTCTTTCTTTCCTGCCAACTCCTGCTTGTGTTTTTTTTTTTTTTTTTTTTTGGCCAGAATGCACAGACAGAAGGAACTTAATTATTGGCCTTTGGTAACAGTTACATACACAGGAGCACACTGGGATCAAATGCTCTGCCAGCCTCTTGCCATCATGCTTGGTTTTCAGCCTAGAAAGCCAGACGAAAGATGCCTATCTAAAGATGCTCACCACCGTCTGTGATTATACACCCCCTGGAATTATAATTATTGAACTTGTCTGTCTTCCTGCTCAGCCCTCCCAGTTTCAGGAATAATAACCTGCAACAAGCTAACTCAATTGCATGTTTTTGATATAATCTAGTCATTCTTTCAATAATTATTCCCTGAGCACCTACTAGGGTCAGGCACTCAGCTTTGGGCTGAGGATGCAGTACTGAATGAGAGAGATAGGATCACATTTTTCATGAAACTTAAATGCCAGTAAATGAAGATAGCAAATCAATCCAGCTATTCATCCACCCATACATACATACATCGGACATGAACAACTAAGCAAACAATCTCAGATATTTGTAATAGGTATTATGAAGAAATTAAACTAAGGGATATGAAAGAAGAGTAGGTGGGAGCTAATTTAAGTAATTCGATCAGTGAAAATTCATTCATGTGTGATCTAAGCAGAAGGAAAAGCTGATACGCAGGGAACAATATAGAAAAACAGCTTCACACAGAACAAAAACAGAAATAAGTCTAGAGAGTCCAAAGTTAGTGAGAGGAGTCCTGCCTTGGTCTCATGATTTAGGCTGTACCTTGACATGTGATGTGCCTTCCTGGGGTCAGACCCTGTCTTGTGGTTCCTGAGGCTGGCTGAATCCTATCTGAACCAAGAGGTTTAGCCATTTCTATTCCCCATGAAGAGTCTGTCTGAGTGTCATCACTATTCTAAACTCACAACCCACCTGATCTGCATTCTTAGAAATCTGGTCACATTACATTAGTTATTGCATTTTGGATTGCTAGCCAATTGTCCCAATGTCAATGAATGAAGCTGGCTGGGTGTCACAGCAGGAAGCAGGAGGACTGAAGCAGACCAGCAGACTGGAAGGCAGTGCTTCATCATGAGAAGCTAATCAAATAAAAACATGTATGCAATCTACATGCAACTGGAAGTGCAAAAATGGAAAAAGAAGTGTCAACACTATGAGATAGTGTCCTGGAAAAACATGCTAAAACCAATAAAATAGTAAAGAATTCAGCCAGCTAGAAGAATATAAAACCAGCCTACAAAAATTAATATCCTTAATATATACAAACAATAACCAACTAGAACATATAATGGAAAAGCAGATTATTCACAATAGTAGAAAAAAGAAAAAATGAGTTGAACAAGTATCTGGAAAATCCAAATAAAGAAAGCTTTAAAACACTCTAAAAAAAAAAAAAAAAAAGACAAAATTAAATTGGAACATATGAAAAGACATCCTTGTTCTTGAACAAACCCATTTAACCTCATAAACCTGTCCAGTGTCCCCAAGGTAATATGTAAATTTAAGGAGATCTCAATATAATCTAAGGAGTTGACTTTTTATTGAGCTAACTATGTTTATTATAAAAGCTTACGTGTATTTTTATGTTCTGAGAAAATCTTGGAAAACTTAGAAAGAAGAGCAATAAGAGGGATCAAGTTTTGCCAAATTAAAACATTGTATGTAACCTGTATACTTAAAGCAGAGTGCTCCTGGGGTTTAATTCAAGGGACTTGAATGTTCAAAAATTGATAAATCCAACTACAGAAATTTAAATTAAAATGTTGTAATGGAAAAGTCCTGTCAGAAAAGTAGAAAGACAAATTACAAACAGGGAGAAAATATGTGCCACATAGACAAAGGGCTAGCCTTCTTAATTTATAAATAACTCTTAAAATGAGATGCCCTGGCTGGTTTAGCTCAGTGGATTGAGCGTCGGCCTGCGAGCTAAGTGTCGCTGGTTCGATCTTCCAGTCAGGGTACATCAGAGAAGGAAAACTCTGACTCCAAAAAACCTCCGCTGCCTTGCGGCATACCTCTTCAGGGGAAAGGCTAAGGGAGTAAACCCCGACAGAAAATCCGGAGCCGGAGTCCCTAAGGCGGTTTGACGTTGTAGTCAACACCGGCAACTCCTGCGGCGCACCTGAACCCAAGCTGTATCGACTCCGTCTTTCCCTTGGACCCTTCAGCTGTGAAGAGAGGGGGGGTCTGCTGCATGGGCAACAGCAGACTCTCCATATCACCCTGCCCAGGCTCTGTAGCTTCAGCTTCACTGGAGAGGACACTCCAGCGTCATCGCAAGATGTCGATTCAACACGGGAGGAGACAGATACCATGTCACTCCCGAGTCGGACTGCACAGCCATTCTCGGCGGTGCAGATAGACTCTGAAGAAGCTACACCATCGTCTCTCGAGACGGACGGTTGCCGACGACGACTTAAAATGAGAGAAAAACACACACACACACACACCAAAAATCTGACACAAAAATGGAGGAAAAACATGAACATATAGTTCAGAAAAAAGACACACAAATTAACATGTAAGCAAGAAAAGTTGCTCAGTTTTGTTCATAATAAAATAAATGCACCAGACAACACTTAGATCCCATGTCTCACCTCTGTTGGCAAAATCAAAAACTTGAGAAACATCATGCTGCCAAGGTTGTAAGGTGACACACGCTATAGTCATACCTTGCTACTGGTTGTACAAAGTGATACAAACTAAGCTGGGCAGTTGGCATTGTCTTACATAAGTACATGCATTTACCCTATCATCTACCAATCCCAAGTCTAGGAATCTACCTGAAGACACACCTCCACAAAATGAAACAATATAAGCACAAGATTTTTTACTGAGGTATCATTTCTAGTTGCAAAAGATTGAAAACAACCCAAACATTCAACAACTGGAGAACTGTTGAATACATTGTGGTATATCCATAAAGTGGAGTACTTTGCAGCTATGAAAAAAAAAAAAAAGAGCATTCCAATATACACTGTAAGGCTAAAAAGTCAAGATACAAAATATTGTATATGGCATGATATGTTAATTTTCTTTTTGTAAACAGCTTATTGAGGTTTATTGATATACAAAGAACTACAAGTATTCAATGTGTATAATTTGAAGAGTATGAACTTGTGCAAGCACTCTGGACCACAATCAAGATAATAGATGTATCCAACACCTCCCAGAGTTTCCACGTGTCCGTTCATCTTTGTTTTGTTTTGGTGACTACACTTAACATGAGATCTATCCTTTTAACAAATTTTGAAATGTACAACATGATATTGTTATGTATAGGCACTATGTCATACAGCAGATCTATATAGAGTTTATTTATCTGGCATGACTAGAACTTATACCCACTGAGTTACAACTCCTCATTTCTTCCCCATCCCCTGTCCCTGGAAAACCCTATTATAGTCTCTGCTCCTGTGAGTTTGTGGTATTTGTCCTTCTGTGACTAGCTTACTACACTCAGCATCATGTCCTCCAGGTTCACCGATGTTTGCCAATGGTGAGGTTACTTTCTTTTTTAAGACTGAATAACAGTTCGTTGTATGGGTACACCACAGTTTCTTTACCCTTTCTCTGTTGATGGATGCCTGGGTTGTTTCCGTACTACATTTTTATATCTTTTAAAAACAGATAAAACAAATGAAAATCGTTACCTAAGGGGGTGAAAGGAATAGAATGGGAATAAGAATTTTATGAGTATACACCTTAAAAGACCTTGAATTACACAGGTGCGTCACAAACTCAAAAGTAAAATTAAGTCAAAAAGGATGAAACAATTCCCAAGATGTCAGCAGGCTGAACTGACACACCTATTCCACCAACAACGACCCAGTCAATGACCTGCAGGCTCAAGGACGTCTTTGGCTTTCTGGGGGTGCAGTCTGAAGCTGTGAATGAGGAACAGGCTTGGGGAAGGAAAACTGAGATTTAAAATTAGGTGAAACTAATACCATTCATCTTCAGTTCCATTATTATTAGCTGTTCAGTTCTGTTACCTTCACAATATGTAGAGATATTAGTCATAGGTTTTTCATCGTGGCTTTTAATTTTGTTCCTAAAGTGGTTTTGATCACAAACCACATTCAAAATCTTATTATTCAGTTTCTAAGATTTCAGGAAACAAGGCCAAACTTTCTCATTTCCATCACTGGATGCACACACCATGCCCCTGAGGCAGCAACAACAAACGTACTGGTTCCAGCAATCATCAGCTGACTCATCAAAGAACACGCACAGTTAACCTATTGAACGTCTCTCCAGCAGGCATCAGCCCCAGGAGGACCATCTGGACCACGTGCACCCAGGGTAGGAGCCCAGCTAACCTGCCCTGTGATCCCATGCATTGCTGCTCTGATGTCAGCCCAGAAGAAATCCAGAACCCTAAGATGCCACTGCATCAGCAACTGAGCAAAAACTCAAAACCTTCTCTCTAAGCTGAACAGACCATTTCTGGGTGGCTCTGCTCCCTCCATGCTAACCCTGAAAGCTCCCCAAGCCCTGAGAAAATGACTCCCTACCATCGCAATCCTTCACACAACAGTTCACAGAATACTGTCAAAATTAAGTCTACTAATTTTTGTTTGAGTAGAGATTTAACCATTTGGCTTGCTGAGTGGCCATAGAAAAATCACATAATCTCTCTACATGTCAATATCCTCATTTGTAAAACTAACTGGCTTTTTGGTAAGAATTTAGTGAGATGCTCTATGTGTACCAGGTTTGCACATAAGCGTACAGGCTCCACTAGTCAATAAGCTGAGAAAAGTTAGCTCTTGTTTCTATAACTGATTGAAATCCTCTTCCTTAAAAATCTCTGTCTTCCACCCACCATAAGCAACTGGGGCATGGAAACAACTATTGAATACACAAGAATAAAACAGTAACCTCTGCTATCTAAAATATCTTAGTGCCTTCCAGTTTAATATTCTCTTTTGGGTAACAGCATATTTCATGTGAACATTGTCAACTCCTCCCACCTTACTTCTTTTCTGCATGGTGGATTTCTAGGGAGAGTTATGGTTGCAGGGAAGAAGGAAACAAGAAGCTCGGGTGTTCACTGGTCTCTTTCTACAGCAGAGTGGCTGGGTTGGTCCTATGTAGGCTTGAGTTCTGCAGAGGTACAGTGATGGGGTCCCTGGTTGGGGACCATCCCCCTACTGCTGCTCAAGTCTGCAGCTGACATATTTGTGATCTATGTTTCTTTGGCTCAGTCAAGACTTGCCTTGCTCATGGGGCCCTGCTTCAGTATGAAAGTTGCTGTGACACCCAGTTTTGACTCCCATTTTTCTCTCTCCCTGGCAGTGCTACCCCTAGTATAAGGGCTTGTTGGGATTTCTGGGTCCCCTACTAGAACTAAGTGCAGCTCAAGAATAATACATGGGTTAAAATTTCTAAGAGATCAAGATTGGCCAACTCTTAAAAGATTTCATCTATAATAAGGAGGAAAAAAGAGCTAGAACACTAGAGATTGAGGGAGGATTTGGGAAGAGTGTTTTTGAAAGCTGTTGGTTTGTCAAGTTCTACCCCTCCTGAGGGCAGTAAGGAAGCCTGGGTCTCTGACCTTAGGTCCAGAGAGTTTCAGAGGGATCCTCCGAGTGCAGCTGCTCATGTACCACATATGCTCAGATGTGTTGAGTTGTTTCAGCTGCTACTGCGCTAAGTGCTGGAGACACAGCAGTGAAGAACACATACGAGGCACCATCACTGTAGAACTTAGGTCCTGAGAATGACTTTGTTCAGCTCCTCAGTTTTATGTGTTGATCACTCATTCATAGGCTTCAACTGGGGGGCAGTCCAAGTGAACTGGGTAACTTGATGCAAATGAAGCATATATCAGCTCACCTCCTAGAGCAACCAGCCTCCCAAACTCCTGGAAAAAGAAAAGCTTCTAAGTGCTTGCTTTTGTGTTTTGTCTGGCTGTTTCTGCAAGTGATATGCACTCAACTAACCTTTTTGTTCATCTCAAGTTCTGTTTACCAGTTTGCTTGAACCATGAAAAAAAACCCTGATGGATCACCTTAAAAGATCAAAATGAATCTCTCAACAGAACATCAGCATTTAGTCTGGCTCCCAAGAATAATGTTTCTTTCCATAAAACTTCCCTTTGGAGCCTGATTTCCTCTGAAAAGCAGTCTTCTAAACAGTGTCCAACCTGTGTCCAACCATCAGTAACGTGCATGGAATTTAATGGGAAGGCAGCGAGCTCAGAGCTGGGTGTGACTGCTTTCCTATCGTCTGCAGCTCAGGTATCCATGTCAGGATGTGAGAGAGGAAATAAACAGCGAGACCCCCATCAAAGAGGACAGCACTTGGTTCATTCAGAAACTGTAGCTACAGTTCATTATTCCCATTTCTGTTGTTTCCATAGTCCATTGGTTTCTCCTTCATGCTAGACCCTTAAGGATGGCATGACTATGGCTGCTGCCCCTTTCCAGGGGCCTGATATGAGGTAGCTGCCCAGATACGGCCACCCCGCCTCTAGGAACTGCGCTCCCTTTTTTTCCTTCTATATGCATAAAGCTCTTTTGTAAGACTATTCCTCACATGTCAGCATCCCTGAGGCTCTGTGGTAGACACACACGGCACATCCTGAGTGTCCTCCTTCTTCTCCCTGATGCTGCTGAGAGTTTACAGTGTGTCTATGATAAGTCCTTTATCAGCGCTTTCCTCTGAAGAAGCTGTTGCTGGCTGCAACGCTTCCTATGAAACCATCAGCCCTGACTCTCAGCATTATGGCTTTCAAATAAGAAGACTAAGTGGGAAGAGTTGGAAATTTATTCTGATACCCAGGGGTTTATAATGTAAAAATTAACAATTCTCAGGGAGAAAGACTACATCTCTCATTTCAGATGATTCTTTTTATCACAGACCCTATCTTTTAAGGGTGGGAAAGACTTATGAGGTCAGACAGAAAGAGATGTCAGAGAACATTAACCTTGTTATTCCAAGATTTTCTGTTTCCCTGATATATTCCCAAATGGTTATGCCCAACTTCCTCCCCTTTTGAAGTCAGGGCCTACCATTCATTTTTATCATGGAACAGCTGGTTATTGATGTCAGGAAGATGAGTTGAGATGGTAAGGAAGAACAGCTTTTCTGGGACAATCAATACACTCTGGTGATTCCTACAGCACTGCTGGGACAATTTTTGTTTGCTTGCTTTTAGTGACTTTTTATTGTGATATAATATCAAATGTACAGAAAAGTTGCAAGAATGGAATAAAGAATGCTTGTACACATTGTACTCAAATTTGTTAACCATTTATGAGGCCTGTCCAGAGGTATCCAGCCATGTAATATGAAAAATAGAGACATATGTTGAAGAAGATACAAGATATAAGATATGTATATACAATAACGACACCTCAGTCCCCTTACAGTAAGCATCTTAGGATCTCACACCATTCTCCCAGTCACCATCAGCTGCCCCATTGTATTTTCTTGAATCTCATCAACAGTCTGGAACATCTTCCCTTTCAAAGTTGGTTTTAGTTTGGGGAAAAGCCAAAAGTCACAGGGCACCAAATCTGGGCTGTAGAGGGGCTGAGTCACTTTGGTGACTTGATGTTTCACCAAAAAGCTCTGCATGAGCCATAATGGATGAGCAGGCATGTTGTCATGATGAACTTGCCAAAAACCAGTTGTTGATAGCTGGGGCCTTCTGAATCATCCAAACAGTTCCTGTGTAGGAATGTTCAAGCTTAATGCAAAATTTGACATAGATTCATTGCTCTACTTGCTCAGTCATTTTGAATGTAACAGCCACACAGTACACACGCTCACTCAGTTGCATCTACCTTAGCCACTGAGTAGTACAGTGAAATCATCATTGTTCACACATAAGCATTCCAGTCCACTCTCCTTGGCTGCCAGGTTACATCAATGTCACGTAAACTGCTCTTGTTATGTTAACAATGGCTCAACTTTTTTAGGACAGATGTCATATATCATTATTTTTGTAAATTTAGTTTTGGTTTGTTTATTTGCATATCTTTTAACCTAGAATTTGAACTCTAGTTATCTAACCTACAAAATTGACCAAGACAGGACTTCTGGCCAAGGTGGAGGTGTAGACAGACACGCTGCGTCTCCCTCCACAACTAAGAAGGAATAAAATTACCTCAAAACTAGAAACAACCAGAAGTTCCTAAAATTCAAACTGCATGGAAGTCCAACAAACAGAGATATAAAGAAGAAATACTCATCCAGACAGGTAGGAGGGGTGGAGCCGGGACAGAGAGGATGCGGTGTGGTGGCGGCAGCAGCGGCGGCAGCAGCGGCGGCAGCAGCGGCAGCAGCAGCTTTGGGAGGCCAGCATAAAGTGCAGTCACATGTTTTAAAAAGTCAGGAGGGACACCTGGGGAGCGTTCCCAGCTCCTCACCAGACCTCAAAGCTCACTGTCCCAGCATCAGGGAAAATCAAGTCTCATTGCTTCTGACTGTGCAGAACAGTGGGGGTTGGGGTGGAGGCAGAAACTGCTGGACTCTTAGCAGAGTCTGCTTCTTTAAAGTGCCTCCAGGGTCCTAGAATGTCTGCAGATCCACCCACTCTGGGAACGATGGCCAGGGCAGCAGCTAGAAGGGTGCTAGTCCAGTGTGGAAGTAGGAGAGGTGCCTGAAAAAGAGGTGAGTGCTGGGCAGGCAGCATTGTTCCCTCTCCCACATACAGCACCACAACGTGGTGAAACAGGTCGCCCTGTACTGACGAATCCCTAAGGTTCCACCTCTTACAAAGTAACAGGAGAGACAGCTCTGCCTAAGACACAGAGGCAAACACAGGAGCCTGTCAGAATGAGGAGACAGAAGTATGGCCCAAAAGAGGGAACGGATCAACGTTCTAGTGGGAGAACTAAGTGACGAGGAGATAGCCAACCTAATAGACACAGAATTCAAAATACTGATGATAAAGATGCTCACAGGCTTGACAGATATGCTTGAGTATGGCAAACACATAAGGGAAGAAGTGAAGGCTATGCTAAGTGAAACAAAGGAAAATCCACACAAAACCAATGGTGAAGGGAAGGAAACCAGGGTTCATGTCAATGATTTGGAACATAAGGAAGAAAAAAACAGTCAACCAGTGCAGAATGAGGAAACAAGAATTTTAAAAAATAAGGAAAATTTCCCAAATTATGTGAAGGAGATGGACATACATGTCCGGGAAGCACAGAGGGTCCCGGGTGAGCTGGACTCAGAGGGGACCACACCAGGATGCATCATTACTGAGATGCCAAAGGTGAAAGTTAAAGAGAGAGTCCTGGGGGCAGCAAGAGAGAGGTGGAGAGTTGCCTACAGCGGGGTGCCTATAGGAATATCAGCTGATTTCTCAGAGGACACTTTGTATGCAGGAAGGAACTGGCAAGCAGTATTCAATGTTATAAAAGGCAACCTGCAACCAGGACTACTCTATCCAGCAAAGCTATCATTTGGAATGGAAGGGCAGATGAAGTGCTTCTCAGACAAGGTGAAGCTACAGGAGTTCATCATCACCAAGCCATTATTATATGAAATGTCAAAGGGACTTACTTAAGAAAAAGAAGATCAAAACTATGAACACTAAAGTGACAACAAACTCACAATTACCAACAACTGAATCTAAAAAATGAAAACAAAATCCGACTAAGCAAACCAGAATAGGAACAGAATCATAGGTATGGGGATCATTTGGAGGGTTATCAGCTGGAAGTGGGAATGGGAAAAATGGGGATATGGTGCAGGGATTAAGAAACATAATCAGTTGGTACAAAATAGACAGGGGGAAGTTAAGAATAATATAGGAAAGGGTGAAGCCAAGGAATTTATATGCATGACCCATGGACATGAACTAAGGAGGGTGAGATTGCTGGAGGGAAGGGTGGTACTGGGTGGAGGGGAGCAAAGGGGAAAAAAATTGGAACTACTGTAACAATATAATCAATAAAATTTACTTTAAAAAATTGACCAAGGCACATGGATACAGATATTTTTGTGAGGATGATAATAGTCAATATTATTTGCAATTATACAAAACTGTAAACACTCTAATTGTCCATAAGAGTCTAATGGTTATATAACCTGAGATAAAACCATTCCATGGAATACTATGAAAAAGATGTATAGGTACTGGTTAATGCATTTCCAGTCAAAATTATTATATAAGCTAGCCAATATCAATTATATCCCTTTTTCTTACTGATTAAACTCTAATTTTACTTGAAGTAGAAATGAACCCAGATTGATAAAGCCTTCCCTGCAAAGAGTGATATCTAAAGCTGTATAAACAAAGTTGATGGGCTTCTGGAAAAACTCATTAAAGGGGACTGGCTCAGCCCATTAGCTTGTTTTTACATTCTCCCCACCTCTTTCTTCCTTATTCTTGTTTGGGATAAGTCTGAAATGTCCACAGCTCCAATAACTATCTTGAATCATGAGGTGATCCTGAGAATGAAAACCATATGCTAAAAGAGGGGTAACAGAAACAGGAGGGAGTAGGGCGGAGCATTTTTCAAAGTGATATGTATAAAATAACCTGATTTGTATTTTTAAGAACCATGTATGCTTGTGTGTGTGTATGTGTGTATGAGGGGAAGATATATGGTAAAAAAATTAATGATAAGCCCTTAACTGTTACAAGAGTTTTCCACGGTGGGAGGAATCCAATGTGATGATGTACTATGGGAAATTCCCTCTCTCTCTCCCTCTCTCTCTCTCTCTCTCTCTCTCTCACTCTCTCTCCTATCAAATTGTTTTGATTTTTAAAAGGTTTTTATGTTTTTTGACATGTTAAAAATGTGTCACCTAATATTTCAAGTATAACTTTAATTCTGAATATTAATTTCATCCCTTTAAGAACTGTAACCTTGATAAAATAATATTAAAGCCCCCCCCCCAAAAAAAATCTTATGGATTTTCTAGTTCCATCTTACACTTTTACAGATGAGCATTCATTGGCTTTAAAAGATAAATAGTGCCCCTCAAAGAAATGCAGCTGCTTGGTGTAGTAGCCTGGAAGAAGAATTAAATTAATTAAAATCTAAGATGATCCAGATGTTTTCTTATATATTTTATCATTTATTCTTTATTTCAGCCCTACAGGAGACCCACGATAGCTCTATGTTACTGATGAGGAAAGTAAAGTTTCAACAGTTTATGCGATTAATTTCCCTAAGGCCCAACATCAGTTAAGGCAGGAGGCAGGATTCAAAATCTGATCTGTCAGCTCCAGCTTCTTTCCACTTCATTATGTTGCCTCTTACACAGGGCCTTGTACAAAATGTTTAAGCCACAGTGAATCCATGCAGCTCCCAAGTGAAATATTCCCCATAATTTGTTTGCTGAGTGTTTCGGCAACAGCCACCAGAGAGCCTCATCCCCGGGGACCCTGTCACACTAGAATGCCCATGTGGGCTGTTTGATTTAAGGTTGAGCCCAAGTTGCCAAAGGAAGAATGTCAGTTGTTCTATTAATTGAAACAGGATAACATAAAATGTCAATGATGCATAGCCAAAAGTTGCAGAGAAAACAAGGGAATGTTAATGAGATGTAGGTGAGGGATTTCAAAGTTTCAAGAAGAAAGATCCCCCACTGGGATTCTGCCAATCAGTTAGCACTTGGTTATCAAGAGAAAAAACAACACCAGGACCAAAGGCAAGCTGATGCTTCCTTAGTGGATACGTCGGGGACAACAAGAAGAGAACACAAGCCCAGAAGAAGGGAATCTCATAGCACAAGGAGAAATTCAAAAAATTGTGAACTTCTGGTATGTGTTTTGTTTTGCCATAAGATTTCTTTTTCCATTTACATCTGTGTTTGTTTTAATAGTTTAAAGCTTTCTTTTCCAAAAATCTTTACCCAAAATGTACCCAGAAGCTATGTCAGATTTTCCCTATGGTTTTGAGTTTCCACAGCATTGCCGCACACGCAGGGACCTCTTGCTCCAGTTTGAGGCGTGAGGTTCTCCCTGAGGATAAAATGTAATCTTCCAACCACGAGGCATTGCAGTATATGGCTCCTGTGTGTACACTTACAGCTGAGAGCCAGCCTCAGTAAGCTGTTTGATTTCTCTATAACACGCCCTTCCTCTTATTTCTCTGCACCTCTGCCTGTGCTCACACCCTGCCTGGGATACCCTTTCACCTATTCTTTGCCTAGCAGTCTGCTGCTTACCTTCCAACACAAGGCTAGGAATGCTCCTCTGTTCTTCCCAGCTCTCCCAGATGTAACATAGTATTCCACGTGGACTGTCTTGACTGAGTTTTGAAGTCATGGCCAAAAACACTCAGTTCCTATTCCTGGGCAGTTTACCAAGCCCCTACCTCAATTACTCTTAATAGACTCTGTCGCTCCTGGGCTGCAGTACTCACATACCCAACTGCCAGAGCCCTCCCACCCCACCCCACCCCACCCCACTGATCCCCCAAACCCAGGGATGGACCCATCTTCTTTGACTCTATAGAATTATTCATAATATCCTACCCTTGAGAAGCCTTTGGAAAACCTAGCTAATCCTACTCCACTTGCCATACAGAAGGCATCACCTACAGTTACAGCTTGCTGTCACACTGTCACCAGATGCCACACTCTGTATGACAGCCTTCTCTTGTTTGGAGCTATGAGTAACAAAAAGTTCTTCCCTTGAGTCCCACCATCCACAGAACCCATAATGATACTTAATACCACGTAATTAGGAAACACCAGGTGGGTTAGGTGCTCCCTTCCCTGTGTGTCACATGCACGGAGATCAGAACGGTTGAATCTGTGGGTCATCAGGACCAGCTGCAACTTAACAAAGAAGTTGATAATTACGTTCAACACTTCCAGCCTCTACCTCTGAATCTTGTTTTCTCTTTTTGCTGCATCTTAGAAATAGTAGGACCAAGTTTTATTTAGGCGATATGGTACATGAGGTATCTTTTAAAATATCCCCAATGGGTGCTCTTTAAAGATGGTAAAGCTGGAACAGAGACTTGTAAACATTACAGGAATCTTTCCAGAACTTAGGAGAAACCCACCTGCCTAACAAGGAAATGTGTCAGTCCCTCTCTGGATGCTAGTTGGGGAGGAAAGGCTTCTTTGAGAATTCATAAGCATACGTTGCCCTCACGTGGGTTTGGTATTAAGATTTACACTCTGCTTGGTCTGAAAAACCCCAAGCCATGAAAGTAATTTAAGGTGCTCTTATGTTGGCCATCCCTCAGAACTTTGGATAAAACAAACATAAATTCTCTCTTTAAGGATACACCTTCATAGTTAGACTTGCATGATATTCTTGGATAAATTCACAATGTCCATGAACTCTCAATCTAAAATTTAGAAAAATAAAGAGGAAGCATGATGTCATTGTGTGTGAGAGTAATCAAACAAAACAAACAGCAGAATTACCCTCCGCCTAACAATTTGATATTGGAATGATTTCCTATAGAGTAAAAATGTGTTTCAAGTGTCTAGAAATTTTTTGAACTATAAAACATGAAAAAGAAGCACCATTATGCCAACAAATTAGGCATAATTAATTGAAAAAATATGCTTAAGTAATTAATATAATATAATATAATATAATATAATATAATATTGTATCGACTGTTGAAACAGTAGATGAGATATAGCTCAAGAAAGAATCAATGAACTGGAAGATAAATCTGATGAACACTGACAGTTAAAAATAGCAAATCTCATGAAGCACAGTAAAAAATAGTAAATATTCCTCTGGTACTTTTCATGTTCAGGTATTGTACAAATCTCTCTAACTGTATTAACTCTTTTCCTCCCAGCAAGCCTATAAGTTAGATATTGTTTTGTTCCCATTTTATAGATAGGAGAACTAAGAAAAAGATAAATGAAATACTCTGCCCAAAGTTACATTACAAGTAAGTGGCAAAGATAAAATTGGAAATTAAACACTTAGACTCTGAAGTTTACAATCTTAATCATTAAGAGATGTAAAAGAAAAATTTTTTTGAAAAAATTATTTTAACATTCATCTATTTGAAGTTTAACACGTGAAGGAAGAATAAGGGAGAGGTATATTTAGAGACACTGGTTGAGAATAACCCAGAATTGATTAAAAAAATGAATTACCAGATTCAGAATAAACCAAGTCTCAAGCAGGATAAATAAAAATAACTCCACACCAATATGACAAAAATAATTCATACATATTGTTTTAGAATGATTCAATCAAAGTATTAGAATATTTCATTTTTATGCATGAAGGGACAAGTAAATTCCAAAGTTCTTCTAACACAAAAAAATAGCTACCTAATGTATTTTCCAAGAGTCATTCATATATATATTGTTATACATAACAACCAATTAATATAATACAATTGGCAAGCTTGATCTAAAGAACATATATAGAATCCTGCATAAACAATTAAAGAATAAAATTCTCAGCTATGAAGGCAATAAAATTTGAAATCTGTTTTTTAGATAACTTTTTAAAAAGCTTTAAATATTTAAAAATTTAAAAATACACTTCTAAATGGTATATGGCTCAATGAAGAAATTAGAATAGAAATTAGAAACTACCAGAAACTGAGCTACAAATGTGCTGGGGCTCTTCCCCTCCTACATCCATTTTATTCCCAAAGAGAAAGTGTGGAAGCTCATTGAAGGTGGTAAAAGATTAGACAATGGGCCAGTCTTCTGGGTTCAAATTTTGGTTCTGCTTTTTTATTTGTGTGCCTCAGTCACCTAATTCATAAAATGGGACTAACCGTAACTATATATAAGATTGTTATATATGCATACATTTAAATGCATGTGCATATGTATACTGCTAGAATGCTACTTGAATTACGGTAAGTACCATATCACTGTTTGTGACACTTTTTGTTGCTAGTATAATATCAGTGATTGGATGGAGATAGTCTTGAGGGAACAGAGGCCTTTGCAAAAATCTTCAAATCATGTTTGTAGGCAACTGCTTTCTCAGCCTACGGTTGAATCCAAACCTATTATTTAGTTCGACCACAGTTAACATTTTTCTCTCCATCCTACACAACCATAGATTTTGTCTATGCAACCTAGTCTATGAAATCTAATGTTCCCCTTGAATTATTGTTAGTTCTCCCATTCAGGAATTTTCACCCAAAGGCCCTCCCTAAGCCAGAGCCAGGGGAGAGGGACAAAATTGAAGAATTCTAGGATCATCACACTCCACAATCTTCCTCAGCATTTTTCATGATGCTGCATGAAAATTTTACCCATTAGAGAATAAAGAGCGATATTCTGTTCAAATAACATTTAAAATCAAGTTTGACAAAAACACGTTGATAACACATGTGGTATTTGTAATATGCATCCTTTTGGGGAAGAGTAATAAATATCCTGTTTAAGTGAGAGGAGTTGGGATTCTTCCTTTTGCTTTGCCAGGTCTGCAAGAGGAAGGAAAATCTGCAGGGGCCAGAGGAGTGAAATTGATTCTTTTATTCTCTTAACATGGGCTAGACCTATTATTTTAAAGGTGGCAGAGCTTCCTCTATTCTCTCTGCAGGTGGCATTTGGAGTGGACATTTCCATCATCTGTGTTTATTGATTTTTCATTGCTTCCCCTGTGTGTGGGAGGAGGAGTGACTCATCTGATTGTTTAGAGAGAATCCAGGACAAAGGAGCAGGTTCTGCCTTTTCCATCTGCCTTCCAGAGAAAGCCTGCTATTCATTCCCTCTCCCTCTCCCTCTCTCTCTCCTTCTCTCTCTCTCTCTCTCTCTCTCTCTCTCTCTCTCTCTCTCTCTCTCTCTCATGCCCGCCCTCTTTCCTTCCCTCCCTAACCCCCTCTATCTCCCTCTTTTTCTCCACCTCCCTCCCTCTCTGTCTATCTTTCTCCCTCCCTTTCTCTCCTCTCCACTTCTCTGCCCTCAAACTGGTGAGTAAACCAGGCTGCCCTGACCCATTTGTCTGGCTGCGTTCAATATGAAGCAGAAGCCAGGAAGGCTGGACCCTCCACCTTTTTAATACAACCAGAGACTGCACTTCTGTGCATAAAAGAAAACTTGCCAACGCATTTATAAAGGCTCCTGCTGGCTCTCAGCTCTTGGGAGCACAAATTACTGCCTAGATCTGGGAAGGAAAGGGGTTGAATCTTAGGTTTCTTCCTCTCTAATACATACAAGCTCATTCCTAATTTAGAATTAGTAATATTGAATAATTTAAACAAACTGAGTTCTTTATGCCAATATATAACTATTTGACTTATACTAAGATGATGAATTGATAGGCTGCCTGGCCAAAATAACCTTTCCTAGAAAGGTCTCTTTTAATAAGCCAGGCTGATTATTAACTCAAATTATCATTAGGGTTATGTTCAGCAATTCTAGCAATTTCAGATCATTTGCTAACACAAGTGAAAAAAAAAAAAACTGTTCATAGATAAAGCAAGATTAGATATTGGCATTTCTTAGGAAATCATACATCAAATTATACATGAAGGCAAAACCATAAATGAAGCAATGAAGTAATTCTTAGACTGATTATAGACAACCAAAGTACCCGGTGAAGGTAAAATGCAAACCATGGAACATCTTTCAGATGAGACTTAGCTTGAGGTCCTCTTCAAAAATAATATTGACAGATTAAAAAGAACCTATGCAGTTGCGTAAAGGCTTATCGGAATGTCTTCTAATGGAACAATTTTTATGGAGTAATTGCAAAGAAGGCAATTTAGTGATTTTTATTGAATAATTTAAGAATGTAAGAGCACACACTTTCCATAAGAGAGAGCTTTCTTACTAGAAGGGCTGCCTCTGCATTGCGTCCATAGCTGGGGTCATTCCAGGCACCCTCTATGGCTTTGATTAATTACTTCCCTTGTATTCTATTTTATTAGGGAGTCATGCAGTGAGGAATGGGGACTAATTTGATCAGAAAATAGCTTCTGTTGAATCAAAGGCTTAAAATAGTATTGAAATGTGGTGAATAAGGGAAACAAATGGGCAAAACGAGGATCTCAACAGCTGCTTTCATAACATGGGGTCTCTTAAACTCTGTGTCCTTCACCCCAGCTCTTGGGGTAAGAATTCAACGCAAATTCAATTGCTCTTCAACTCTATCATCTGCACAATGCTCTATGAAAAGGAAATGAGAACTTAAAAACAAGCGCTGAACAGATGTTTTAACATTTCACATAGTCCTAGCTGGTTAGACTCGTTATAGAAGGTAGTGATGGATGTTGAATGAGCAACCATGAAAAACTGGAAACCAGTCAGATACTGTGTGATATTTTATACAGACCAAACAAATTTGAAGGGTGCTACTTTTTCAGACTGGCTTGAAGAGCAGGAAACAGTACGAACCCACATGGAAATTAATTAGGTAGGACTTGCTAAGTATATGTGTCCCAGCATGCCAGACCCACTGACCTCCCTGTCTTTGACTCTATACACACAGTGCAACTCTTGGTGGTCAGAACCACTTCCTTGGCCTTTGTAAGCTGAAGTGGAATTGTCATACCTTGTCAGATGGGAATTTAAAATGATCAAATCAACATTTTATAGGATTGATACACCCTTCAAATTCCAATGCTTTATGAAAGACTTTAGAAATATGAATTGTCATCACGTAAATAATAACTGGTAATAAACTGTAATTATGCAACTTCTTTTACAAAGCATTTCCGTGTTTATTAGCTCTGGGTGCCCCTACAATATACCTGTGGAATAGCCAGGATGTTTTTTTCTATTTCACAAGAAAGGAACTGAGAATTGAACAGGAAGGTGAGACGAGTTGGCCAGAGTTACAATGTATTTTCCCTCTTTCCACTAAGTCCACAGAAATCTAATTTTCCTCTGGTGGACAATCTGGAATGAAGCAAAATATATCGCTTTTTTGCCAATGTTATTTAATTCAGTTTGGGGATAAGTGAGAATCATTTTGCACTGTGAACCAAGTGTTAGGTTTGGAAGAGCGAGAGGAGAAATGACAGGGGAACAGGCCATGAGTTGAAAAGGTTTATTTGGCCAGCTGCGCCAGGGGGCTGAGCCCAAAGAGAAGCAATAGGGCAGGGGTTGGCAAGGGGAGTGAGTGTTGATTAGGGGCAGGAGTTGGCTGGACCCCTTGCAGATGGCTCTGATGAGGGAGCGGGAGTTGATTGGAGAACAGAGAAGTTGCTAAACTCCTGTCTGCAGAGAAGGACACCTTTGAAGGACACAGGCAGTCACCACACCAGCAGTTACTGCGGGGCCAGCAGATTTATTGGGGCTTGCTAAAATTATACCAGAATTCCCAGAGCCCAGGTCTTATGCCTAAGGCCAAGTTTCTATGAGGACAAAACAGATTGTCCTGCTCAGAGTGGGAGAGCCATGAGAACAGAACAATAGATTCCTGTACCTTGAGTTTCATGAAGTCAGCTCGTTGGCCCCCCCGGGGTCCAAATGTGAACCCAAAAGGCACCTCCTGTACATCCCATGTGTCCTGGATTAATCTTAACACACCCTTACACTGCTCACTCTTATGTCGGACTTCCGTGCCCTTGGAAGTAAACGTTTTCCAAAGAGTTTGCTTTGTCTCACATGACTGGCGATAAGCAGCAAATGCTTCCGATGTACTAGTTGGAAGACAAAAGGCATTTACAATTACTTTTAGACCATTAAACTTGGGAAAACATGACCGTTAGAGGCAGACTTAAAGCACAAATAAGTATAGAGAGGAATTTCTCTCCCCTGTCCTCTGGTTTTCATGAAGAGGTATTTGACAAACAGAAAATTTAATGGGGTGAAGGCTTGTGGGTAGTGAGGGATTTTTTTTCCCCAGGCACCAGGACAGTATTTGTAAAGTCTGCATAGAGTAAGAAATCATAACATATTTGGAGAGTTACAATTCAGACTATGAGCTGTAGCCCAAAGAAACATCTGGGAGTGTGGCAGACAAGAAGTCTAGAAATAGAGACAGGTACATGATCACGAAGCACTTTCAATGTTAAGATAAATCTGGGTGCGATCTCATAGGTTATGAGGAACTACTAAAAACTTGAAAGCACTGGCATGACATTTTCAGATTAGGTGTAATTCTGATTAGGTGAATTCAGATGAGAGAGGATGGTTTGATGCCAGGTCAAATTGGATGCAATAAGAACAGCTAAAAATCTATTAAAGTGAGACATGATCAGGCTTCTCTGATAATCTATGACAGAATCTACAATATTTGTGGGTATAACTTTCAAGAGAAAAAATTGGGGCAGCGTGATAAGATCATCACATTTATTGCTTTCTCTATATCTAAGGCCCTTTGCAACACGACTTTGCAGCTGCTTCCATCGAAATGTGGAGTCTCTCCACCCCTTGAACCAGGCCTGGCTCCATGCCTTGCTTTGTCCAAGGGAATGAGGCCGAGGTGACACTGTGCCACTTTCAAAACTAGGCCTCCGCACTCTGGAAACTGATGTGTTTAACTCTGTTCTCTCCTAAAAATCCACTAAAATAACAATAAGGGAACGTGTTTTTGTTTGTTTTTAAGGCATCAGGGGAACAAAAATATCAAAAAAGACAAAAATATTGGAATTAAATGAATTGATTTTCTATCAAAATACCTAATAACATATATTAAACTGGCATAATTTGTTTGCCAATTCCTTCTGCTCATGGAGCCAATACATTAACAACTATTACTTGGAATGGAAATGAGTTAAAGTAATTTACGGGTGTTGTAGCTTGATCTAAATGAAAAGCCACTGTATGTAACTAAATCTTCTACAGCAACACATTAAACCATTGCCTTTGGGCATAGTTTCACTTAATAATTACTGACTTTTGAAATCATTGCTGATGTTAATTCAGAAGCTCTGTATTTTCTGGTTTTCTTACGGCCAGTCTTATTGTTAGAATTCCCAGGGTGGGTGACAAATGTGGGCAACATTTTGAGCAAATTACAAGTTTATTACCAACCTCCTTGAGAAATAGAAAACTTGCACCTAATTATTAAGCATGCGCTCTTGTCTTTCTTTAGTTCTTTTCTGTTTTAAAGGTTTGTTGGGAAAATTTTAAAATACTATCAAACAACCTAAATAAGCAGCTGTTGACTTGCGACATACAACAAATTATAAAACTGAGGCAAGATAGCTAGATGGAGGTACTGGCCCGTCGGCCCTCCTGCTCCCAGCTTGCAAGAGGAAATAAGCTCATGCAGGAAAATCACATAGATATGCAAGGTCCAGTTCTATCCAGCTGGGTCAGGCACCCTAACCGAAAGGCAACCTATAGCCACTTATAATATCATTTGTATTGCAGATAGACCAGTACCCATGATGCACCAAAGCCCATGTGGTCCTGGGATGGTCCAAATGAAGATAAAAACTCCCCCTCCCTTTGGGAAGGCAGTGCTTTGCCTGCCCCACCTCAGTTCTACCCAGGTCCCTCATTCAAATGCCTCCCCCCTAGCCCAAAATATAAGCCTAGCCCCCAAAGCTCTTAGGACAACTCACTTCTCCAGTCTGTCTATCTGCGTACTTCCACTTCAATACAACTTTTGTACTTTGCTCACTCCCTCTGTCTCACTCTCAAACTCTTTCTTGTGCAGTGATAAGAACCTGGGCATTTACACTGGATTGAGGGAGGACTCCTTCGGCATCCCTATGAGTCTCTGACATCAAAGCCTCCGAAGCAAGAATGTTCCAAGAACTTTCTAAGCACTCTATGCAGACATTTTAGTCTCTGTTTCCCACATGCACTTTGTGTTCACCAAACCTACCATTTCTGAAGTTTGCCACTGATTCCAGTCCCCACCAAATGGCAGTCTTGAAGGAAAAACCTTCCATGATGCTATTTCTCAAAAAAAAATAATAATAAAATAAATAATAATAATAATAATATACCCTGGCTGGTTTGGCTCAGTGGATTGAGCGTCGGCCTGCGAGCTAAGTGTCGCTGGTTCGATCTTCCAGTCAGGGCACATCAGAGAAGGAAAACTCTGACTCCAAAAAACCTCCGCTGCCTTGCGGCATACCTCTTCAGGGGAAAGGCTAAGGGAGTAAACCCCGACAGAAAATCCGGAGCCGGAGTCCCTAAGGCGGTTTGACGTTGTAGTCAACACCGGCAACTCCTGCGGCGCACCTGAAGCCAAGCTGTATTGACTCCGTCTTTCCCTTGGACCCTTCAGCTGCGAAGAGAGGGGGGGTCTGCTGCATGGGCAACAGCAGACCCTCCATATCACCCTGCCCAGGCTCTGTAGCTTCAGCTTCACTGGAGAGGACACTCCAGCGTCATCGCAAGATGTCGATTCAACACGGGAGGAGACAGATACCGTGTCACTCCCGAGTCGGACTGCACAGCCATTCTCGGCGGTGCAGATAGACTCTTAAGAAGCTACACCATCGTCTCTCGAGACGGACGGCTGCCGACGACGATGAATAATAATAATAATAATATTGTTCCCTCTTTTCTTGTTCTGATCCAAAACCACATGTTATGTCTTTTGGAGAAAGAGACAACTTCTATACTGAAAGTTCAGAGATATTAGAAAGCGTATCCACTCCCACTCACAGTATTTGCTGTTAGAGTAGTCCATTATCGGGGATTTAAGCCTTCCACTCCACCATTAGAGGTAAGTGCAATCCTCCTGGGGAGGAATTAATACCACAGTATAAAATGAGAACAGCATCCTCAGACAAGGCATTCTGAGACCCACAAAAACTTGTACTGACATGAGTGAGCCTATCTGGTCCCTGCTTGTTTTTACAAATGAGGGAACGGAGTCTGCAGCAAGGAAAGCATTTCCTGACATACATAGGTAGTTATGACCCAAGATCTTCTGGTTCCTCGGCCATTGTTCTTGGAGGAAGAAGATAAAGCTGATTATAGAAAAAACTGGGTAGGGTACCAATGGAAGCCAGAAAGGAGTCCAGGAAGATAAAGGTCAGAAAATCGGAAATCTAGTGATGCCAAAGAAAATCCATTTATGTCTCAACTGCCCCAGATTAATTATAGGGTAAGAGGAGCAACAGGATTGCAGGAGTATGTCTCTGCTTTCCCCACCGGACCAAGAAACAGCATGTTCCTGGGCCTTGCCACTCAAACTAGAACTCAGCCCAGCCACCTTGGCCTCTCCTAAGGATTTTGTTAGAAATGCACAATCTCAGGCTCCACCCCAGAGCTACTAAACGAGGATCCGAATTTTAACAAGATCTCCAGGTGATCCAAGAGCACATTAAAGTAGGAGAAGCACGGGGCTAGGACACAGGGGAAGAAAAGTCCACAGGCAGCAACTCAGAGCACTTCCCCCACCCAGACTGTCCCCTCCCACCCACCCCCAACAACCCCCCCCCCCCTCACCTCCTCCTACAGAAGCCAGGACCAGCCTCTGGGCTGACACACACCTTGTTACTTCAAGACCCCCATATGCAGATTTTAAATGTAGCCCCAGATTCCTCAAAGAGGAGAAAGAGAGAGTCATAATACAGGAAGGTGGGGAAGGGGAGGGGGTGTAGCCAGCAAAAAGGGCTTGGACAATTTGAAGAAAAGCTGCTAGGACTTCACAGATGTGCCTACAACCTAGATCGAATTTGAATGTTTTTGTTTGACTTTATTTGACTTGACTTGGTGTGTTTTTTTGCGTGGGTCCACATCAGGTTTCTGTTTATTTGATATCAGGTTTCTGTGTATTTGACAAAGTAGGCCAATTGAAACTCTTCCACAGACTATCCCTTAAATGTCTCATTCCTCCGGCTCCTTTGTAGTTTATGCACTGCTTTATTTTATAGGTTCTTCCAAACAAGCACTTTTATCGAGCACTCTCCCTCCTAGATAGTGAGCTCCTCAAAGGCAAAATTGTATGTTTATTTATCTTCGCCAGGCCAACAATCAGTGCCCTACATTTAATATGCAACCAATAATGAATGACAAAGAGCAACATGAAAATGAATGAATGAATGGATTAAAGCAGAATAAAATAGAATGAATAAATGGAGTAAGCAAAACAAGTTCTCATGCTCCTGGCTTTAATTCCAATATCCTGCTGTGGTTTTTATCTTGTAGCTAGACCTAGCCACAGGATTCTTGAGCTTTGGGTTGCTGCATTTATTACAGAGAAGCCAGCCTGGTGTCTGAGTGTTGCCATGACGTGGGATGCAGTGAGAATCCAGGAGCTACAATTTGTACATGCAATCAACAAATCACATTACTTTGAAATCCCTAGGTGAGAGTCACCATCTGATGTACTTTTGTTGTATGGCCCCAATTTTCTTTCTTATACTCTGTTCTTGATTTACAATATGTAGGTAAGAAAGAAACACCTTACCCGACAGGAAAAATGAATAAATTTTTATAACACTCCCAACCACCAAAAACATTTAAAAATATGCAAAATCTTAAAAATAACCCCCTCCTGGACATAACTTTGTACAAACTCGGGACAAAAGTGTTCTCTCTAGTCATTTGCTGGCACCACAGTATGGCTCTAACAGTGATAATAACATTAAGGATGGTCACAAAATTTAACTACTACTTAGATATGACAAAAAAATATAACATCTCTATTTTTCCTTAACTAATTCAGTCTTTCTCCTGAGCTCTCATCACTGAATTACCAGAAAAACAAACTAACCTAATGCCTAATACAATAAACAGTCTCTTTCAGAAATAGCCTTCCATTTGTTAAAAATACTAGGTCTCTGAGATAATAACCCACCTCCTCTGCTTTTCTGGTTTACAGGGTAAGGGGTTGAGGGAAAGCTTATGTGCCTTAGGAACCCCAGGAAAGAATTGGGGTCCTGTGATGCAATGTTATCATCTCCTCTGGTGTTGCAGACATGGAGGTGCCTCTGTCAGATCCTACTTCAACTAACAACTCTGCGCAGTTTGCCAGGGATTAGCTGATAGCCTTCAGCAGTTAGCACCTTCAAAGTCCATCTCAATTCTCAAGCTAGGGTCACATGCTGTGGGGTGGGATGGGGGGCTTTGACTAGTATATGAGCAAGGGAATGATAATCTAGCCATTCTTCTTGTAGTGGCTCCCTGCCAAAGCATGAACAAGGTGGCATTGGACCCTAGCCATTTCAGGCTGGAGTTTGTGCCTGGTCTAACTCACAGTGTTTTCTCTAAGTTTTGTCAGTTTTGGTAGTGGGGTCTGCATGATACAGTCTCACTTTAGTTTTCCCTGGACACAGTCCTTTGTATACCATGTCCCTCATCAGCCTCAGGCATGGCAGTCCAACAAGGCAGTAGACATATACAGGCAGAAATGTTCAAAGTCCCAAGAAATTCTCTCTCATAACATCCACATTTATATTCTTAGGGAAGTGCTCTGGTTAGCCCAGCTTGGATTACATACCCACCCCTGAGCCATCACTAAGGACAAGAGGGTGGGGTACCATGATTGATTGAAGTTGCAACTCCATACGGCTCTTTGGCTTCAAGTGGGGGGGTGCCATGGTTACTCGCTCCAACACATACACATAGATTGGGGAAAGGCAGTCCCCAAAGCAGGTGTGAGGATGTGACCAAAAGAAGGAGGGAGTTGAATGTTGAGTATACAAAAGCAAATGAACAAAAAAGTGTTTCTCACTATGTGTTCCCTGTCCTGTCCTTAAGAAGCTTGATATTTTATTAGTCACATATAAGCAGATAATTACAATATAATATGTTGGGTGTTGTTCAAGGAGTAGTTACTACAAAGAAGGAAAAGACTAATCTGATATCTTTTGGAGGATATGAAGGCAGGGTCTACAGGGTGAGAAATAAGAAGAAGAACTGTGCAAAAAGTCTTCAAAAAGTTACACTTTAAAGAATAAACAAAAGCTTTGTAAAAAGAAAAAAATGGAGGAACATCCAGATGAAGGAATGGAATATTCCGGGTCACTGATGTAGAAAACATCATAGTGGAACACCTGCCCTCCCCTGAAGTGCCTTTTGGAGCATCTCCATGGGAGTTCATTAAGTTTTAGCATGGACTGGACATTGCATATCTCTAGTCCTGATGCACCTTTCCTCCCAAGATGCTTCCAGTTCACAGCAAACAGTCATAAATCAGGCCGATTCATTGGCTCACATCTTGGGTTGGCCAGAAAATTTGTTTGATTTTTTCTGTACCATGGCTCTAGTTGTGCTTAGTTGTCTTTAACCCCATTCAAAGTAATGTCGTTAGGCTGTATTGTGACAGCTGTCATATCAGCATGCATTTTTTAAAACTTATCAAAATTGGCGAATTTTTGTGCAGCCATTTTAATATTGAAGACTGGAGAAAACATGCACCATTTTTGGCATATTATGCTTTATAATTTCAAGAAAGGTAAAAATGCAACTGAAATGCAAAAAAAAAAAAATGTGTGCGGTGTCTGGGGAAGGTGCTGTGACTGATCGACTGTGTCAAAAGTGGTTTGCAAACTTTCGTGCTGGAGATTTCTTGCTGGATGATGCCCCGCGGTTGAGCAGACCAGTTGAAGTGGATAGAAATCAAATTGAGACATTGAGAACAATCAATGTTATGCCATATGGGAAGTAGCTGACATACTGAAAATAGCCAAATCAAGAAAATTATTGGTGAAGATGAAAAATGTGTATTTTATTTTATGAAAAAAACCATACAAACTTTTTGGCCAACCCAATATCTTCTTATACTTATTTTTCTTTAGTTTTATAGTCACAGATGTATCCACAGAAAAGATTAGGATTTCCACTCAATAAAGAAGAGATAATTCTATACCAGGAGAGACTAGGGAGGGCATATTAAGTGCTATAGCAATTGTTAAACTTATTAAGACTTTAAATATGTAAAATAAATTGTCAATATACTTCTGTATACTTACATATGTATACATGTAAGAGTAACATATGTATGTAGAGTATATTACATGAGTCTGTTCATTATGTTAAAAATGCCACTTTAATGCACATGTATTGTGTACATGTGCTTCATGTAGCCACATGTATTATATATCATGTATAAAATATATTTACATATATTATGTTAAGGAGGCATTCTTTACATAATGGGCAGATTCAAAAGTGACATTTCATATTATACTGAATTCTGTGCTTCAAAGTTTCCAAATATAATACAGTCTCAATATATCTGAATATAACATATTTAAAATTAAACCTTACATTAGCTCTTACTGGAAATGAATAGAAATATAAAACAAAATTAGAGATTCTTCTCATTTACTTTTTTTTGCATGTAACTGCCTTTTAATATTTTGAGTCTTATGAGGAACAAAGCTTAAGCACAATGAATAAAAAGCACAGAACATTGCCTTACTCCATCCACACTCTGGAAAGGATGTTAAACCATCCAAGAGACTCAGGTTGGCACTGATGCCATCTTATTTTTATTTTATTCAAGATGCAGGAAGCCTGAAGGTGAAAGCACAAAATTGCTCTCACCAGTCTCATGAATTTTGAAACGCCTCCTGCACTGTGCTGATTTTACATTGCAGAATGGTTCGGTGCGGTAACCCTGACTCTCCAGCTACCATAGCAACCTGTTGGTTCAGAATGAATTGAATTGTGGGATTATCATTAAGGGAGCAAGAGGAGGGGCTTCTGCCTTATTTGTTTTTCAGCCAGTTCACTGTGTAATGCTTATGAATGGGAAGACCAAGGAGAAATTCTTCTGTTGTTTCCTTTAAAATTCATGTCAATTCTTCAAAAAAAAAACACTGTGGTTATTAAATAAACATGTCATGTCTATAAGAGTTAATTTGCCATTGCATTATCATTAACATGCAGAGAACAAACACAGTCAAAACTACAATCTGCATTATCTCATTGAAAAATCACTTTAAAATAAGATGAGATTGGAGTAGTGTGTAGAAAGGACAATCATATGAAATTGGAACTTGATCTTGTCAGTTTTCCCTGCCCATATTGGATAACTTTAGCATACATTAAAATTTTAAGCTTAAAATAAACCTGAAGTGTTGGTCCATATGCCTACAGACTTCTGAACATGCCAGTTCCTGGGAAATGGCCCCAGCTAAGTCGGAACCTGTGCAGATGGAATAATAACTTGTTGCTTCATCACATACAATTTTCTCAAAATAGCTGCAACAAGAGAAACAATCCTGTTTGTTGAGGAGGCCAAAGCGCTTTCACAATGTAGTCTATTTTTGTGCAAATGCATTACCCGGACTTCTTATGTCCCTCTCTGTACAGAATGTCTAGTTCTAGAATTTACATATTTCAAATGGTCAATAGTTGTTGATTAACTGATTGAAAAATTCTGCCTTATATTTAGCAGCTATTTAGTTCTGGCACTGTGAAAGCACCTCACATACACTATCGGTAAGTCATTATAATAGCTTGTGAGTCGATCCTTCCCCTTGTGGGAAGACCACTCTCCCCTCCACACCCCCACTCTTATTAGGGATTTCTTGACCCAAGGGTAGGTAGGACGATGACCATGTCCAGCTTGAAGCAGCTAGAGGAGCTCGAGACCTTCGTCCATTGGCCTTTATAAGATTGTAAAGGGTTTCAAGTCTGAGAGGGAAGGATTGTTATTTTTTTATTGTTAAAATATTTAACTAATTAATTAATTATTTTAAAAAAAAGAAGAAGAAGAATATATGAAAGGGTGAGCCATGGGCATGGACTTGGGGAGGGGATTGTTGGGGAAGGGGGTTGCTGGGCGGAGGGGAGCAAAGGGGAAAAAATTGGAACTATTGTAACAATATAATCAATAAAATATACTTAAAAAAAATAATAATAGCTTGTGAGTATAATTCTGCCTCAGATCCAGCTAGAGTGAGCACCTGATCCAATACATAGCAAAGCCAGGATTTTACTTGGTTTTGTTTTGTTTTGTTTTGTTTTGTTTATTAGCCCCAAGGCCTTCTGCTCCAAGTAAATGTTCCATCAGGTCAGAAGGCTTTCTGGAATTGAAATCTGAATGCTCTTTGAGCTGTGATACAGGGATTGATATGCCAGCCAACATTAGAAAGACTAGATTAAATTTTTATGTGCTGGTCCAAACTCAGCCCATAATATATGAGTGAAAACTTAATTTTTAATTAAAAGAGCAAACTTTTGAGTGTTTCTACATCTCAGGATTAGAAAATTGCCAGTCCAAATGGAATGCCAGTGTGAGAATCCGGGGGATGGGGGTGGGGGTTCAAACTCAAATTGAGGCAAACATTCAATTAGATACTCTTTGAAACATCGATCATGGCACCATCCTAAGACTTCAGATATTCTGAAAACATCGAAGTCAAAGAGCTTCTCAGATGACCATGGGGGATGCACAGTAGACACTTCGCTTCTTTCTTTCCTATTAATTTGAGCTGAGGTTACAGGAGGTACCTGCATTGACTTCCTAAAGCATGGGACATCAAAGAGGAAAGTATGATAATATTGCTCATTTGTCAACACAAGCATATTGAGCAGCTCACATGGAAGAGGCATACATTGGCCATCACAGAGGATACGGAGAAGCCCTGACTTCAGAGCTTATCATTCAACAGGTGAGGCCGACGAGTCAACACAACCGGTCATAGGTATGTAGCGAGACCAAGAGAAACACACGTTGCAACGAAGGTAATAGAACATCACTGTGAAAGCCAGGGAGAAGAAGCAATCAGTGCATTCTCAATGGAGGCAGCAGAATGTGCACTAAGCCTCAAAGAAGGACTAAAAATTGGAAGAGTCTGTCAGGCGGAGGAAGCAAAAGCAGCAAAATATAAATATGTGCTGGAGCCACAAGAAGTAGTAATGTGACTTTTCCATCATTACTTCATAGCACAGATGCTATAGGCCATTCTCCACCCAATCCTTTTACCCCACCACCACGGTTCCCTTATGCTTTCCAGAAGGCATGTCAATAATAATGATTTAATAAAAGAACTTCAAGGAAGAAAAAGAATCTAATAAAATAACAAACCTCAAGGTATCAACGATACATATTTACTTTAAAATATCCTGAGAATAGATAACAGAGTAGATATAGCAAATGTAAATCATATGGAAATTACTGATAAATACACGTGTGGCTTTGGCCCTCCAGAAAAACTTGCTGATGATTGCTATAATAAACCTTCTGGAAGGTAAACACTGTCTGAACACTTGCAGACAAATTGTCATCTTTGTCCGAAATCCAACGGCTTACACTTGCCAAGAAAACTCCTCTGGCTTTTCGGTCCCCAGTTCTTTTGACCCTTCATATGTTCCCTGAAGAAAACCCACAGGGTTTCCTAAACTTCCAACTGTCAGGAATAATAGTCGCAGCATAAATAGCTTTAGCTGTAGTAGCTACATATTTGGGCTGGCCTAACTTATATCAGCATGTGACTAATCTCCATTGCATTTGTAAGAACAGTAATCTTTTTGTTCTGGGGGGGAAATAACTATAATTCTCCCTTATATTAATAAAAATGCCAAAATTGCTATAATTTTGTAATGCTGGAAAACTACGGCATCTTAGAGGCTTGCCGAGCCATGGCACAGGCCCTTCTGATCATGCATAAGTGAAATTGAAAAAATATCTGGACGCTTTGTGGCAAGCTGATGAAAATAATTGCAACCTATTTGTATGCTGATGGATGGGGCTGAGCCAGTAGAAAGGCAAAAGTTGGTGCACAGAAAGTGGGAGAATTACTAAAACAAGTTCTCAAGTAAGCGAGAAGGCAGGATTGAGTGCACAAGTAGAGGGCTTAATAAAGTCAGAAGCACAGACCGGTTACCCTCGGGAAAAGGAAAGCGAAGAGTGTATCACCCCAAATGCAGGTAGGTTGGTAAAAATGAACATGGGAGTCTGTAGACCTTCTCCTCAGATGGCTTTACTTTTCTCAGTGAAACATGAAGCTATATAATGATGTGAGAGTGAGAACAGTGGCGGCAGGCCTAGATATTTACTGACAGAGGGGAAAATACGATACTATCTAAGGGCAGAGAGACTGAATGGGCTAGCGGTACACAGGATTCCAGGAGAGCATTATGGGTCACTTGAAGTCAGTATGAACAAAATAAAATCAATCAGTAATGGTATGTTTTCCTGCTATGTTCAGTTGTAGGAGAGAAGGTATGAGAGGATGGAGAATTGGACTTAACTAAGATTCTTGTTTAGCAAAGCAGTAACAATAAAACATGAGAGAAAGAAGGCGTTAATATTTACAAAGGTGTGAGTATAATGGCACACATGAAATTTAAGCTTGACCAAGTGGGTGGCGAAGAATATAAGGGATGAGAGAGTGGAAAGATGGTAGGACCCATAGGCTACATTTTTGGTGGGTGAGGGGGACTATTGGTACAAGGTACGAATGGAGTACACTGGAAATATAAAAGGTGATTGTTAGAGTGAAATGCTGAGCATTGAGATTTAGGGTAGGTTGCACTTAATTAGTATGGAATAGGTCAAGGGCATCATTAGGCAAGTGAGTACCTGGTGGAGGATGGAGAGTGGAAAGCGTTGGAAAGGTCATCTTCATGGATATTGAAATCAACAAGTATTAGTCAGAAGCAGTGTTAGAAAAAGTGACAATGAGCAGGAGTTACTTTTTAAACTTGCGAGGGGACGTGTCCCAGGGCAGGAGGTGACTGCAACAGTGAGGGGTAATGGATGGGTCCTGGGTGATGGCCTGAGATTGAAAGTAGCATATCAATACAATGTACGCCTTAAATTTACATAGTGTTACATGTCAAATACATTTCAATTTTTTTTTAAGAGGACCATTATTCCAGCTGATCTGAATGTCCAACATTCTGGCTTGCCCTTTGCTTGGGTTTTGTAAACCTTTATTTATGTTTTTGATACATCTCATTTGACTTGGTTTAACTTTCACATACATCTCAGATAATCTTCTCTAATAATAAAGCTGTGTGTTAACACACCACCTCTCCTAAAATTTAAAAAAAAAAAAAAACTTGTAAGAAAAAATGTCCTGTAAGCAGCAAAAAGGAGCAAGGAAGGGAATTTCAAGGGAAACGGAAACTTCAGCAGAGAGATGGGTTTCCCTCGGGGCAAGAAGGTAAAGAGAATATTCACAGAAGAGGCTGAGGATACAGGGGCTTTTGCTGAAGGGGCATAATGACCAATGTTATAGAACATGGGAAAGAGGAGGAACTGGGGCTCAAACAGCTGATAACATTTTAGGGGAGCTTTGAGTGTGAGAAAGGAGGAAGGATGTGGAAGTTTTGTTTTAATGAGCATAACTGGTTTAGTCCTGATTGCCTGCAGCGAGGCAGGCAGGGAGGAGAAGCTGAGAATAGGGAGGAGTGGGGAGGCTGGGCAGGTGAGGTCTTGCCGAGATCATACAGAGTGTGAGGTCTTATCCGACTCCTCCTGATGGGGCATTGGCTCCCAGCAGAGGTGGTGTGTGGTGTACGGGCAGTCTCTCTCTCCTCCCGGTGGAGCCTGCAGAAAACATCTGCTTGGAGGGCTCAAGCTACTCTGTGACTTCTGCTGGAAGAGGCTTCGGGGTAGGAAAAAGAGCAGTGTTGCCCTAACTCCAACTAATTTGTCATCCCCATCCTTGAATGCTCCCGAGATCTTTATTTCTTATGCCAGTGAGCCTTGTACCTATGAAAAAAAAAAAAATCTTTGGATCAAAAATAAATGTCCGATGACTCAATAGCTGGTGGAGATACAGTGGTACTGCAAAAAGGTAGCGTTGCTTGCTAACTGCTCTCTAAGAGAAGTCAGGCAGAGAATATGTACCCCAAATTAAATACTTTCCCCACTGCCCATCCTGATTCCTGAAACGTCATTGTTAGAGAATTGTGGAATTTCAAGAACGATTGAAACTTCAAGAAAAAAGCATTGCTTGGTGTTGTAGCGAAATGAGTACAAGGTTTGGGATCCCCCCGATTTGGTTACAAATCCCTGCCTGGAGCCTCATCAGCTGTGTCGTTGTATCAGTCACTTGCTCTCACTTGCTGATCTGTCAGGAGGGCAAGTTTCTGATCGGTGGAGATGTGCCACGTTCTCATGTCTGCTAAGGGCTTGCACAAAAACAGCCCCGCAGTGGACTTAGCACACTAGGAGTGACTTATTGCATGAAACAGGGGATTGAAGAGAATATACAGTGGGCAGAAGGTGGATGTGGACATCCCTACAAAGCATGGCATATAAATATGTACCTGAACTGTAAGCTTCACAAAGATCCTGGCTCTCTCAGTTCACACTACTGCCTTGCGGGGTAGTAACTCAACACCTTGAAAGTATTTGAGTGAAAACCACTTATTAGAAACGCTGTAGAGATAATTCACCTCTAAGGTCTCTTCCACTTACAGATTATTAGATTTCATAAATTTGTATGATAATTGGACAGAAAATAGTCAAAGCAAAATTATGAAGTAGGAAAATTCATATCCAGTGTTTTCCCTCAAGGTATCCTTGATTAGTCAAGAATCATCTCCGCTCCCCACCTGACAAACACGCAGACGCACGCCCCATACACACTTACTTGTGCCCTCACTGGGAAGTGGCCCATACTGAGACCTCCTGAGTCTCTCACCGTCCCACCTCCAAAGGCCCAAGTCTCAGGGGAAAGGGCACTTCCCAAAGAGTCAGTGGAGTGGAGTGGTTAAGACTGCAGGCCTTATCAGCTTGCACACTGGGTGACATTGGAGAAGTTATGTATAACCTTTCTGGGTTTTGTTTTTCCTGGTGTAAAAGAGAAATCAAAGACCCTTGGGAGTGGTATGGTAGAGACCAAATGAAGGAAAGTGTGTAAAGTGTTAATATAGTGTCTGGTGCCCCATAACCACTCAATAAATAGTGACGATTATTTATTCCTTGGCTTTTTAACAGCCATTATCATTGTGTTCCTCTGTGTATCTTCTTGCTGCTGATGTTGATTTCCTATTGCTGTGTTAGGATGCTGATACCTTCCCCATCCCCCGAAGTGATGCACATTGTAACAGGTAGGTATTGCTTACCTCATTCGGGATTTCTCCCAGCACTAGGGCAAGAGAGAGGGCAGTGTGGTGTGTTCTCCACCGTGCCTGAGCCCATTTACTTAGCTGACAGTGAGTTTGAGGGTCTTTTAACCCCTCTCAAATCATACACAAGAGGCAGAAGCCTTGTATTCTGGAGACCATGATAATCTGGGAATAGATAGACTGCTTCCAAGTCGATAGTCATTTCTGATCACCTTGTACACAGCTCTTTTTTTTCCCCAATGTTGGTTATGTGTGTGAAAGACTTAAATGTTTTTATTTGTACAAATCAAGAGTAAAAGGTATACATAGGACAACAAAAGACTATTCCATAAGTTATATATATATATATATATGAGAAAAACCTTAAGCAAGCATTAGCTAGTGGGCTATTAGAGGATGTTGCATTCTACATGCATGTGGCATGATCATACATTTAGGATTCATGATTTCTTACCTGGATTGGCTGTAGAAGGCGATGATTTTCTCTTTTGGCTCCATACTGCTTGCTCCATAGTCATTGTCTCTGGTTTTCCAGAACGAAGAGTCCACAGTTGTCCAGAAATAACATTTATTAATCAAAAATAAAACGCACAATAGAAAAGGCCTTGTAAATAAAACTATATATTTATAATGCTTTATTTTTTTTTGCTTCAGTACGCCACAAAACACTACAGACAGTAACAAAATAATTCCATAGATATTAAAAACTGTCAAGAGGATTATAAGACACTCTTTATCATATGTGAGCATCCACAGTGCCACAACCATTAGATACACTATTAAACACTATCAGAGATATCTTTCTTAAAGAGGGGATATAATTACTTTTTTATCCAGAAGTCATAACATTTACACATATCAATAGACAAGAGAACAACTCAGAGTAAGTGAAGCAGAAACCCCAGTGAAATGGACACATCTGCCTGTACATCACTTAAAGATATTACAGTGTTAACAGGATAGAAGTCAACACACTAAAGAGATAGGTCGGGGTTTTCTTGGGGTAGAAGGAGTGAGAGTAGGGCATGTAATGGAAGCCTCTTACATATTTTCCATTGCTCTCTTAGTAATATGCTCCCTTCCTTTTTCTTCCTTTTCTTGGTTGAGGTATTCCAGCACTTTCATCAACAGATCTTCATCCAAGTACTGTCTGTTTGGGGAGTTCTCATTCTTTGGGGGCCCCACAGGGAGCCGTTTGCTTACCGAGGCCAGTTTGTCAGTCTCCTGGGAGCTGCCTTGACTCAAACGCTCTTTGATGGCCTGCTCGATTTGGTCCTCTTCCTGAAGGTCATCTTCAGATGAGACTTGACTGGGAACCCGCTTCACCTGATTTGAATTCATGATCTCAGGGTATTTAACTAGCATTCTGGCCAAGTACTCCCCTAATTCTTGATCCTTGTCATTCAGGTTTCCATAGGCCATTTGTCTGTTTTCAACATCTGGCAACCAGGCTCCTTGGGAAAGTTGGTTTGCTCTCAATCTTCCAGGGCCATAGAGGAGTCTTGGCAGGACTTTCTCTCGGTTATACTGACTGGGAAAATAGGGAGGCTTTTGATCTGCAGCACTCTCCACCCCTAAAAGATTTAAAATGTCCTCAACACTGAGCCCATCTGGTAGGGCCTCTGTCACAGCACGACCAGGTGTGTTGGGGTAGCCACTCTTGGAGAGCATCTTAGTCTGGAACATATCTGGACGGTCTAAATCAACCTCTGCGATATCATCTACATCAACAGGAAGTTCAAGATCGTGCCCTGGTTCCATCGATCCGTTTGGCTTCTCTCCCATTTTGAGCATGTCAATCAAGTCTTCAGGGGGTATCTGCAAATTCCTTGAAATTTCAATCAGCTGATAAACAGACTGAGAATCAAGTGGTTTCTCAAAAAGCCTGGTTGCTCTTTCCCCATTTGGCCCACTCTGTGACCTCCCACTTCCTGCAGCATTCACTAACCTTTTCAGATAGGCAATTATTTGGGAGACATCATCTGAGGGCTGATCTTTATTCTCTTTCCGGAGATCTTCATCCTGGAGGCCCAGCTGCCCTGAACGCTTCATTTCATTGTTGACTTGTTCATTTTTTTCCATATTCTCTTTGTTGTCCCTTACCTCTTCCTGGGTTTGACTCTCTATTTTTTCCTCTACTGGGTTCCAGTCTTCTCCCCCAACCACATCTTCATAGGCAATGCTATTGCCCTTATAGATATCATCGTCATCATCTGTGTAAAGTTTTTGCTCCTCACCAGCCCTGTCACGCTTCTGGGTGTTTGGTCCCTTCAGTTTCCCCAGCTCTTGGAACACAGATTCCAGTGTAGCAAGACTCTGAGGAGTATACTGTTCCTCCACTATTTCATTTGTGCGCTTAAAGGGGTTGTCCCTGGAATTCTCTTCATACATAGGAGGGAATCGCATGTGCTTGAGCTTTCTCTCTGGCCACTGTTGAGTCTCATAATCATCAGGCATGTCAACTGGAAAGTTCTTCTCTGAACTCAAGGTGTAGGGCTTGTTTTCATTTGGTAAAGACTGGGGCTCGTTATCAGCCTTTCTCAAAGCTTCAAGTATTATTCTCACCCATTCATCTTCACTCAGGTAATCCCTTGAACTTTCATCACCATTTTCTCTTGGCTGAAAGGGGACAGAGATACCTTGGTAGGGATTATAGTCTGGGCTGCTTTCTTCTTTGTGAGCTTGTTGCCGGAGCTTTTCGATGTACTCCAAAGCCCTGATCATTTCAGGACTGGGAAACCTTTGGACGTTTTCCAATCTGAGGTCTGGGTCTTTCTGAAGCAGCTGATTGCGCTGAAATGAAGCTGCTCCGGCCCCAGAGATGAGGAAAATGAAAGCGATGAGAGACAGGGCTGCTCCAAGCCAGTGAGTCTTAGCTTCTGCCATGTTCCAAAGATGTCCTTAAAGATGGAAAACATGAGTTAACACAAATGAGGCAGACTAGAAACATGATAGCAGAAGAGGTAATAAGCCATTGAGGGGGAAAAAACATAGCAGAGATTACTTCACATTAAACCTAGGATGACTGTTTTTTAAAATCTATAAATATATCCTCCATGATTCTCACAAGCTAACCACAGGAATCTGGCAAAATGAATACCCATTTACATCAAATTTGCATGGTATACACAAAAACACTGATATGGTGTTTCTCAAATTTTATTTTATTTTTTTAATTACAAAACACATAGTTTGTTTTTAGTATGCATTGTTTCTGTTTCAAAAAGATTTTCCAAGATGAGTTTTAGTTTTCTTGTATAAAATTCCTATTGAAATCACTGGCAAAATGATTAGTTGGTGCAATTTAAAACATGCATGTACACATGCACACATACAAATATACACACAAAATAATTTCATTAAGGTTGTATAAAAAATGTGGTTTAGTTACTAAATCATCTACATAATTTTATGGCAGAAATATAGCAGCAATAATATAATTTCATATGATAAAATGACATAGTATATCAATGTCAATCATATTGAATTACCTTGTAGGTAAGCCCTACTCATGAATATTTTTCAGAAATAACTAAATCTCACTCTGACACCAAATCCAACTATCAATTTTTTAAGTTTAATATTTATTATTTTAAAAATTTTATTGTTGTTCAATTACAGTTGTCCCAGTCTCCTCCCCACCCCCCTCTTGCTCTCCCCTGCCCTACCCTCCCACCCTTACTCCCACACCAACTATCAAGTTTGAAAGGTGTGCACCTTAATGACCTCTACAACATGTGTTTCCTCAGGCCTGAGTTAGTAGGCTAGCCCAATGAAGTTTCTTTCTGTGTAAATATATTGAAATAATAAACTGTTTTAAAATATCTCTGCTCCATGTTTCTTCTAATAATTTTATTGTCACTATCTTGCAAAATGCAATCATAGTTATATTTTTCATCAGCCTTCAAAAGTGTATAGTAAATAATAACAGATGTTACAGAGAGAACATAAGTTTACTTAACCAGTCTATCTCTGAAGTTGTGAGTGTTCAGATTCAGCTTGACTTATGTCTGTCTATTTTGGTCTGGATCTGTGAAATTTTAAATGCTTCCTACTGTTAAAACATCTTAAAATAACCACTATGTAATTCTGAAGTTAGACATACACAGATCATGTGTTAAATTCTTTCTACTTAAAAATCTTCATTCACCTTTTTTCTCTATTGCCTTATTATCTCACATATGAATTTACAAGAACATCAGTTCTTGTAAGCTTTACATTTTGCATTGCTAACATTGAAAAACTATTTTAACACTTGCAATTTTGTTGCAAATAAAATAAATGTAAAGAAAGTTTATAAGTTTGGTCATGATATCTTCCCTGGATCCTAGTTTTGTAATATATAAGCTATGTGGGTACAATTTTCTGTTAGCTTAGATATCAGTTGTAGAAAATATCATTGTTTACTAGATCATATTGTATTTAAGTGATTTTTAAAGCCCCCAAATGTTTGTAGTTATAGCAATTTCTTTAGAACAGATGTGTATATTTATTAAAATGATTCTCATTAACCAGGCTACTTAATTTACTGAAAGAAAATCTCTAAAGGCATGTCATAGAAAACTTCTAAAATACTATGGATCAATATTTACTAAAAGCAATTATATTAATAAATTTTAGGTCTAAATAAAAATACAATATACATGGTTCTTCATATTGTTTCAGGATTAATTAAGCCTTGGTAATCTATTTTCAACATTATCATAAGAACCTTAGTGGACTCATTTTCTTTGAAACCATTATCCTCAAGTATTCTTAACATATGAGTTATGTGCTTGTCTTTAAAATCATTGTCTTGCAGGAGGTGGTGGTGGGGCTTTGCTGTGGAGTCAGGACAGAATACTCAATGTAGTTATTTAAACCACAGCCTGACAAGCTCTATGCTTTGGTCATTTATAAGGTTCAGTTTGGATGACATAGTTATTGTCTTTGAGTAAGACCCAAGGGATATCTTTCTTGGGTAGCAGCTCTCCTAAGTAGTGAAAATGGTTTCAACAGCTCTAATATCCTATATAGGGTTTGAATTAAAGCTTCATAAGTTAAAAAGTCTTTTCTATTGAAATTTGAGTGGATCACGGACACATACAGGTGGAAATATCTAATACAAGAAATTCAACTAGTCAGGATATAGAAAAAAGAAACATTTGGCCCATTTAAAACCTTTAGCAAAATACTGTACAACCTTATAATAATAATAGTTTATATAATTATAAATGTTTGTTTTCCTCATGTATTTAAAGTAATTATCTCTCTGTAATTCATGGTCATATCCAACCAATAACCCAAGATAATATATTTCACTCTGAATAAAGGAAGAAGCCTGTTTTTGACACCATTATAATCTTACTTTCCTGAAATTAAAATTGGTAAGTCATAACGTAAGCCCTTTCAGAGTATACCAGTTCGGCAAATAATATAGTTAGTTAATTTTGAGTTCTTGTGAGGTAAATTTCAAAGAAAAAACAGTTCCAAAATTGGTTGCTAATATTTATGATTAATGTGTTTAACAGCCTTTGAATCATTGAAACCATACTGTTAAAAATATTAAGCATATAAATTATACCTCTGGTTTTGTATCTGAGTCTTAGGGGGAAGACAATAAATTAAGGAAAGAAACAACATTGAGCTTGGTTAACTTTACATTAATATGTGTATTGACACTAAAATTCTTAACTTTCTCATGCTTCTCATGACTAAATAACATTATGGTTAATAAATATCTAACAGCAAGTGGCATAAAACATAGATTCAATCACATATATACACATACAGTGTCCTTACATTGGCTAAAGAGCAGCAGGTTGCTAATTCGGTTATTCTATAGGTATAAGCCTGTCAAACGATCTTTTCTCCTCAGCTAGAAATTAAGGGAAGAACAAGTGATTTAGAACTTTCCAGTAAATCATACAGAAAAGCAGTCTCACCTCTTTTTCCCTGGGCAGAGAAGGTCCGCCGCCTGTTCCTCCCGGTCCGCCGGGGGAGCTGGTCGGGCCGTTTCAGCACCCGGACAGCTCCTCGGCTTATAGGGAGCCGGGGCGCCCGATTCTGCACTGCCACACTGACGTCACCGTGCCAAGTCACAAACCCGAGCACAAACGAGCTTTCTCAAAGAACCCGAGAGAAAATAATCACTCTCTCTATATATTTTTAAATGCTGCATGCTAACGCCACCTGTCTTTTTGTGGCAAAAATTGCAGTTGTCTTTTTCATCAAAACCTCTGAGGCTTGAAATAAAATGCTCTTCACAATTTCCCTTAGAAAGAATTCTGCCAGACAGACATAGCTAATTGCAGTATAATCTTATCTATGTTCTAATATCCTGTTATAAGATCTTCCTTTTGCTGTTTTTCTCTTAGTTTTAAGAGAGTTTCACAGACAAGGATTGTGTTTCTTTTTTATTGCCCACAAAGCAATTATATGACCATTCCCTCCTATACTCAAAGAGCAACAGAAGACACATTACATACATAAAAAGTCATGTTATATCATGACCATAAGCAGTATTTCTTCTAAATTTATATTTATTTGAACAAAAAAGGAAGTTTTCTCTTTTTTAAATGAGAGTAAACTTTAAGACTCTAATGATTTGGAATTTTGCTTTAGAGTATCAATATAATTTTGAATTGGGCATTCCCTAAGATTTTGGGTATAGCAATTGATAATTCTATATGAATCTATTGTAATTTTTTACAATACCTTATCTCAAAAAAAGGGGAAAAAAGGGAAGTTGAGAACTTGAGTGTTAATGAAAATACTTCCATTAAGTAAAAAAAATTCAGTTATCAAAAAAAAAGTGATACATGTAATTAGAATTCACTTGTCATTGAGAGGAAGTTGGACTATAAATATTTTTCCTTTGTTGAATCTGATGAGTTGAATACCTTCCAGAAAGTGACCAATCCAGGGAACAATATATCAATAGTAGTTAACTCCCAACCTCTCAGATTTGTAATTCATGAACATTGCTGTGCTGATCATTTATTTTGATAATCTATATAAGTATAAATTTTAACTTTATTTTATTAAAGTTATGAATTTCTAGAAACTATATAAGTTAAGTATGCTTTAAGTATGCAAAAGAATCTTGTTGTATAAGAGACCCTTTACATCTCTGCTAATGAATAATCAATCACTGATTCATCCATTCAATAAGTCTCAATGACTACTAAGTGTCAGATACAAAGACGAATGATATATAAAGATACATAATGACACATATACATATGTATGCATATATATAGCTTTTGAACATGCTTTAGTTTAGTGGAGATGAGAGATATTATTTTGATATAAATTGTAAAGCACCAAGAAAGATGTTAGCCAGCCATGTTTAAGGAACATTGTGGAGAGCCTCTCAGTTCAATCTAGAAATTCAGGTTGGGGAAGGAATTCAGGAAGAAAAAAGCCTCATGAGAAAAGAAAGCTGAGCTGAGATTTCTTTTCATCAGATTTTATTAAAATGATTTCTAACTATGATAGACAAACCACAATACTCTTGAACCCCTCAGGGCTATAGGAATAGTGTAAAACCTTAGATAAAAATAATCTTGGAAAAAATGGTACTTGATTCTCTTTGCTCGTCTGGCGAAGATATTTGAGTTCCTTAAATGGCCGAGAGACCATTCATGGATCAACATGGAACTCAGACACAGGCTCAGCCTGGAATCCTATGGCTAATTCACCCAATATTTTCAAGTTTTGTAATGGGTTTTTAGAGCATGGTGGCGTTCTAGGTTGGAGAGGACTGAGCAAACCCTACTTCACAAGCATCATCTCAATGACACCAGATCCTTTGCTGGCACTTTAATTAGCTCTACACACACAACAACATTTTCTTAAATTTTCACAAAGGCCACTTTGAGTTTGACTTAATTTGCTTTCCAGCAGTTCTGTGTGGTCAGTTGAGCTGACAAGTATCAACTCAGCCTTAGAAAATTCCACAAGGTTACTCTTAAAGGGTTGAGTTGGTTCAGCATTGATCTCAACAACTCTCAAGAAAGGTCCTGTCCTGGTTAGTTCACATATACAGAAATGAATATTTTTGACAAGGACCAGAAATTATTCCTCCTAAGACTCAAAAGCCAACCTCCTTCCTGAGAATGTCTTTAATCTTCCAAAATCCATGTAAAATCTAATTCAAAAACTTCAACTAGGATTGAGGTATCAGGAGGCAGCTGCTGGGAATGACTGGCTCCACCAGCCAAAAGGGTGGGTAGAACAATTAGCGGGATGTGGGTAACTGAATTACTGTCTACTCTAAGATACTATGATAAATACATGTCATTCACTGAGTTCCATTATGTTCCAAGCACTGTACTTGGAACTTCAGCAACCTAATTTAATCCTCAGGACAACTATAATGGATAGTTATTTTTATATATGTTTTGCAGATGAAAAAACTGAAACTCAGAAAAAAGTAAGTTGGCCACTGTTCCCTCACTTATGATTGGTAGAGGTAGGTTTGAACTTAATTCTTTCCCAAGGTGTTTTCACGATAAATATTATGATTCAGGTACTCTGATAAGTAATAAGAATATAGAAATTAATATGGCATGGATCCAGTCATTAAAGATCCAAGTCAAGAATGTAGTCACTTTGACAAAAGTCTTTAGGGGTTATCCCAATTGCTTTTCCTGGTTACTGTCCCCATAACTTAGATCCAGATTCTTTTCTGGGGCAGCAAAAAAATGGAAAACAAGAGTCAACATTAAATCACTCTCTTGATGCTATGGGGCATATTAAATATCTTTCAACTCAGAGAGTAATTACTGAATTTGGAAAATTCTCTTCTCCAGTGGCTTGTGTTTTATAGATTTTTCCATAAGTTAAACTTAATATATCTTTAGTCATCATTAATTTTTCACCAGTAGTTATTTGTTCTAAAGGGAACTGTGTTCTATAATAGATAATCTACTTGGAGAAGTTAAAATGCAATATATGTAGAGAGAAAGCAACCTTTTTGTTGATGTGAAATATTTTAAAGTATGTCTAATGCATTAAAGATAAACCATAAATCATTTTATCATTATTTTAAATGTTCCTTACAAAATTTTAATTTTCTGTTGGGTCTAAATTACGAACTATCATTGCCTCCAAGAAGCAAAGCTCTATATCTTAGACATTTTCAAAATAATTATGTACTGTGTATGATAATGGCTTTTCACTAAATTAGTTTGCCTCCCCACCATGGAGCTGTTAAGATCAAGCTAATCATTAACAATTTAAATCTAAGTAATTAAAATGGACTAATTTGTTTTTATGATTGAATTTCCTTAAATCTTGATTATTTTATTCTTTGTTATACAGGCTCATATTTCATTTAGACCAGATTTTTATTTTTTCATCATTTGTGAAAGCAATCTTCTACCTTCATAGTTTTTCAATTTGAAACATATCTCTCTTCCACTCCATTACACTTCTCGTTTTGTTTCAATTTACAGGAAAGCAATTAAGATCCGGAAGGCCAATGTGTCTTCTTTCTCCTCTTTCCCCCATCTCCTTCTTCCCTGTCTCTAACTCCCTCCCTCCTTCTTCTCTTCCTTGGAAGACAACACTTTCATGGAGGAGTCCAGTCGTTAGCAGGTATGGCTTGAGGTCCTCCAGCATTCACTGGGGCGGGGAGGGGGATGAGGGGCGTTGGTGGTCTGCACTGCCTTCCCCCAGCCCTCCAAGGCCTGGTCTCCTTTTTATTGTTATTCCTCACCTGTCTGCCTTCCTGCCCTTCTTTTAAGTTTTCCTTCTTTATACTCCTCGTTTACTCTTTACCTCCCTGATGCATTCTTGTCCAAACTTACATAAACTCCTCTCTTTCAGTTACAGTACACTTTATTAATAAATGTTTCTGTCATAAAACAACTTTTTCTTAAACTCACTATACAATAGGAATGAAATGTTTTTCCACATCCCTTGCAAAGATAACGCCTGCCAAACTGCTGTTAAAAGAACATATAAATCAGAAACTAGGTACAATTAATTTAATAGTTGGACTACCGAATTCCCCAGGCAAAATCTATTAGGAGACGGGAACTCTTTTCTATCACTGCACCCTCATGCCCAGCCTTGTACCTTGGATATGATGGCTGGTCAAAAGTCTTGGCCAACACACTTAATTCAGTCATGCTGAACTGAAATAAAGGTTTCTCATACCTACTGTCAAAGCATCACACACTCCATCTTCAAATAGTATTAATCCTTTCATAGTGTCCTTATGCAAATGAACTGTCTATTCATTTGAGGTTAAATGCACTGCTAGAAAATTACGTTTAGTTTTTTTTTTTAAAGGGAAAATTCTCTTTTACTGTAGGAATACTCTGTACTTTCCTACTTTTTTTCTTATTTTGTAAAACATTTTCCTGGTATTTGAGTTAAAACGTGAAGTTGTACATGAAGTAAAATGAACCAGTTAGAATTCTAGTATTTGTTTATTCTTTGTAATTATTTTTCTTACAACAAAGATTTTTATTGAGCATGAAGTATAAATTGAGGTAAATAGTGGTAAGTTACAAAAGAAACATGGAGCTTTAAGAGTATTGTGAGGTTGCGTGTTTTTTTTTTTTTTATGCACTTAAAAATATATATTTCTATCAATGTACCACATTACTGGTGACCCTAGATGGACTAAATAACATTTAAGCCCCCTTCTTATTCTTGGACACTGTCCTTCTTTTCTGTGCCAAATAAAAGTTACTTTTGCATTTGTCTGCTAGCTACTAAAATATGGTCTTCCTCATAAGCCCTCAGTGAGAACCACTCCCACCAAATAAATGTAGGCGCTCTTCTCTATTGCCTTTGGGTTCTGGAACCACCTGGTGCTTGGAGGAAAAGAAAGCACCATTCTCTTACTCTAACACCAGTCATCTTTGAGCAGCTGCCCCATCCCCGGGTTTGGGGAGAAGAAAGTTTGTGCACGAAGAGTTAATTATTTGGCTTAAATCAATACTGATTGTCTCAAGCTTTCAGCTTCTTCAGGCATAATTGATTTTGTGAATCCGAGTTTTCAGTATTTATGTACAAATCTTATTATTTATGTTAGGCATAACCTAACTACACACTTCTTCCTCCCATTTTTATCAGAAGCACAAGGAGATGTAGAAAAATCTTCAAGGTCAAAGTTAAGCATCTGAGTGGTTAAGTTTAGCATTTCATGTCTAGGGCTCCCATTGACTCACCAGATGACGTTCACACTTTACTTTGTAGAGATTTTAGAGTGCTATTTTGGTAAAATGAATATATCACTTCTGGAGGCAGGACATTTTAATACTATAATATGAGGTGGAAATTTGAAAAAGGTTCCCCAACATGAAACCTCCCCCTAATCTAGCTACTGTACCTGTATTCCACATCACAGGCAATTTCTTTCTTGGAATTTTTGGTACAGAATCCTGGAACAAATCAAATTATCTAATTATTCTGACACTGATAAAAAGAAGGATGCACTACATGTGGGTGATGCAGAGAACACGTTAGAGAAATGACTCTCAATGTATGGTCCCAGACTAGCAACATGAGCATCCCTGGGAACGTCATAGCGATGCACATTCTCAGACCCCACCTAAATCTCCTGAATCAGAAACTCTAGTAATGGGTCCTAGCAATAGGGGAGGGCTCTCCAAAACCTCACTGGGTGATTCTAATGGATATGAAGTTTTAAAGACCACAGTTATAGCATCAGAAGTCAAGCTTGAGAGAGAGGCTGTAGGGTGGACCCTGACAATCCTCAAAAGGCCAGAACAAAGACCCGAGAATAAAGGTATGAACCCTGACAGTGGGGAAGTCTGGGGAAAAAATGAACCCAAAAGCAACAAAAAGTGATATGACTGACTAATTTACAGGTTTGCTTTTTCCAGCCCCTCCAAAATATAATATAATAATGTGTATGTTATCAAACAACTCGAGAGCTGAAAAGAGATGCTCAAGTGAGTATGTGACCTTAAATTTTCATTGTAATGCTTAGAAATGTTCACTAAGTATTTCTGATTCTTAGACTCTTACCATTGGATGGCACTACGTGATGTTCTAGACTATGAGCTTAGAGTGAGCGTATCACAGAGTTTACTTTTCCTCACCACAATTGTCAACAAAGTTTGAGGTGGTGGCTGCTCACACAGACTTGTCCCTGGGTGAGTGATCACGACATGTGGAATTTTCTTCTAGACCTTTGATGGCCATGTAGAATAAGCAGGAAATAGAGCTGATTTAAGCAACTGGTTTAGGGGGATTGTTTGTTACCGCATATAACCTAGCCTGTCCTGACTGATATAAATATTGGAGTAACTGATATGTAATAGTGCTGTGTCTTCAATGTCTATAGCCTTAGGGTTATAGCCATACCCAGGAAACAGTGGTGAGATGAGTTGGCAATGAGGATACCATCCTGGTTTCCCCTGGGGGCTCCTGTTCTCAGTCAATCAGGCGCATCTATATTTCCATGAAATGCATATCCACAGCACTATCGAAAGTGATTTTATGCCAGGCATAGACATAACATCAAGTAACAATGAATTACATAGCCTAAAATGTATTTCTTGCACAATTCTCCTGGTTATATAAAGAAGAAAATTTCAGTTATGGGCTACTATGTCTTCAACACTTTCTAACACTTGAACATCTTCCTTTTGGGGGAATGGGGAGCATAGGTTCAAAGCTTTCAGCAGGTTGTAGGATCTAACCAGACATTTATTAATATTCTTATATTTTTATTGAATTTGGGGTTTGTTGCCTCCTATTTATGTAGGTAATGAAAATTTTATTTTGAGGTACTAATATAAACCTCCTTATATGCCTACTATAGAAAAATACATATTAACTAAATAACAGTACTTATAATACTTAAAGATAAAAATAATTCTTCAAATGACAGGGGTTTTGGAAATTTTGTGTTACACTGTAGTCCAACTGCGAGTGAAGCTTAATCTTCATTTTTGGATCCAAAACTATCGGTTGTATAATCATTTCTCCATCCTCTTCTTCCTGTCTCTAAGAATGTTATATTCAATGGCCAAAAACAATTTTTTTAAGTTTCAAAATGTTTTAGTTCTGTGGCAAAACTTCCCTCAGAACAAATTCAACAGGCAGCAGTAATGTACCACAGAAGGTAGAATTCTACTGGACTTCTGCCTAGCTGTGTGGCCTCAGGCAAATTACTCAGCTTCCTTGGTTTTAGGTTTCTTCATTTGCCAAAGGAGGGTAATATTACCTAGGCTGTGGGGCTCTGAGAGCAGCAGCAGTAAGCAGCCAATCATATTACAATTGTGAGAATTCTCTGGAAAGTCTGAGGCATTTTGTAGGAATTCTGAATGATTATTTATTCACCTCCCAGTCCCTGGGAATTCACTGAAACCCGGTTTGTGAAACCTGGATTTTAAAATTGTGACCACCCCCCTCCCTAAAATAAAAGAATTGCCTATTTTTTAGATTTGATTTCTGGACGTCAATGCAAGGCAAGGCATTTGCAGCATCCCTCATTTAGAAGGAAGGGAAAAAAACGCACGCATTTGCGTAATTGATGGAAGCAAGTTCTCTCCCTATTCTGCGGATATGGGAGGCTGCTTCCAGAATGCGTTGCCTTGACTTCAGCCCGGCTCGGCATCAGACAGATGAATTTAAAGTCAAGACTCACAAGGATACAGGGAATGAGAGGTGGGTCACGGTCCCCTGGGGCTGAGAGGCGCTAGTGAATCAGCAGCAGATATGAATCAAAGCGAAGCCCAAGGCCAAGTTCACAGTTTAATCACCAGGCTCTGCTCAGCCCTTCACAAAGGAGCAGGAGGGAAGCAATTTGCACATTATGCATTCATAGATGCTCAGCCATTCATTACATTCATCCCCTGCCTCTGTCCTAATGAGTCTTGGGAACAAGGCTGAAATGTCATGACGCTTTGGTGGCGTTTTTTCCTGAAGGGAGAACTACGTGATGCTGATAACAAACAGAGTTAAACGCAGCTGAGTTTCAGAGCACCTAGGGGTGGAGCCTCGCCTGCACACCCCTGAATCACTGCCATCCCCAAGGCTCCCAGCCACTGGGGCTCCTGAGCCAGTAAGAGTGTTCTGAGCCAGTGAGACTCTTCAGAGTTCCTTTTGGACATTTCTTTCCTGACCTCGACTCTGGAATCTGTAAATTCCCTGTGTCTGTGTCCCTCATACTCAGTAGCTGAAGTAGGATTTGGGCTCTATTTTAACAACAGCAATCAAAAGCCAAGTACATAAAATCCTGTTGTTGTTGGTTTTTTCCCTACAAAGGTGAATGCCTTCCTTCTGAGCAATGCTTCATTACTCTTCATCTTACCCAAAAGTCAAGAATCATCCATCTATTAGAAGGAGAAAGAAGCAGTTAATGGGCAGGTCCTGGCACCAGACTGCCTGAGTTGGAACGCTGCCTTTGCACTTACTAACTGCTCAGGCCTGATCAAGTTATTGTATTGGTGCCTCTGCTTCCTTCTCTGTAAATCATAATGGTAGGTATGTCAAAGGGTTTTGCGTATTTCATCCAGAACAATAAGCATTCAATAAATATAGTACTATTATTACTAGCAAACATTTACTGGATATTTTGTTTATGTCATGCATTGTATTAAGCATCAGGAATACAATGTGAATAAGATTCAGGGGCTGTGCACATGGAGTCTAGTGGAGAAAACATCTATACACACCTAAATGCAATGGGCTGAGACAGATCTGTACATAAGGAGCTGTGGGTGGAGAAAGGCCATGATTCATTCTGCATAGGAGGGCTGCAGAAGATTTCAGACAGCAGGGAAGCTTTGAACATGGCTGTCTAAGATGGATCGAAGCTGTCGGAAGAGTAAGGCAATAGAAGCATTTTCTTCATCCCGGCCTCCCAGGCAGTCTGGATCTTTACACAGAGCTTTCTTCACTGGTGACCTGCAGGATGTGTGGCTGTTCTGGACCCTCACCTCTGGGTCCAGAGCCTTACTCCCACACCCATGCTCCTCCAGAAGGCCCTGCTTGTCTCAGGGGACAGCTGTGTCTCCCAAACCCAAAGATACTAAAGCCAGTGAAATAACGGATCTATTTCAAGAACAAGAAAGGGGTTTGCCAAGCAAAGGCCAAGCTATCCTGTATTAACAGAATATTCCGGTCTTTGGGCCTTGGAATTAGGGTCTCATAGCTTTTATCAAAAACCCCATTAGGACACTGAGAGAAATACTTTTTAGGAATTCTTGGATGAGAAGAAGTAACATAGGAAGATGAAAGGTGTGGTATATTATAACAGCTAATATGTTTAAGCTTACAATATGCCTTGCATGCGACAACTACTATAACTTTACAACTAATCTATTAGGTGGAGAATGGTATATGTTGAATTACATAAAATTGCCACTTTTAGATAAAAAAAATGATTGAATATAGACAGTTTTACGTGATTCAAACTAATATGACCATTTTGTTGATGAGGAAACTGAGGCTCAGAGAGCACCAGGAATAGACACAAGTGACCTGGTGAGAGTGCCTGCCTTTATTTCTGACTGTACCACTTAATAATATTTCCTGCCCTTATAATGACATGAAAAAAATTATGTGGAAAGCTATAATAAATATAAAGTGCCTGGCACATTATAAAATCTCAATAATTTTTTTTTTTGGTAGCAACTAGCTCCTACTTAAAGGAGAAAAATAAAAGAAATAGGTTGACATTATTTCTTAGGCAATCAAGGTGTTGGGATCGGGGACAGGGCCTCCTAGTACCCTGAGCTCAACACAAGATTTGGTCCCACTTGCCCCAGATTCCAGAATCTAGAAATACGGAAAAATTTGAAGGTAGCAGTTCAACACAAGGTTAGATTAGAACAACAACAACAACCAAAACCACTCTAAATTAACCATGAACACTAGGGAACTAGACAAGAGGGGGAGAGTCTGTGTAAGAAGTGAAGAGAGCAGATTCTGAAAAATGAGATTCAGTGATGAGCAGAACCTGGAGTAGTTGCTGAGTTCAAAGTCAGGACTCTGGGGAGGGAGGCTCTTTGTTGTGTTTCTGGAGAGTTGGAGTGAGCCTGTCAGGTCTGATTAAAGTAAATGCTGAGAAGTTGATGAAAACTACCAGGCTGAAGCATGAGAAGAACACAGAGAGTGAAAGAGAGAAAATGGCCATTTTCAATGAGCCATGGCAATGGGGAAACTTTCCAAAGATCCCCCCAAAGCTTCCTCTACTACTCTCTTCTCTCTGTTGCCCTGTGAATAGCGTGAAGGAGAGGGGGAGCACCTAGAAATTATGCTGGACAATTATAGGAGCTCTAACCGCCTGTCAGTACTGAGCGTACAGCTTTCACCTTCATAGTCTATTTTATCCCATTTGGAATTGTGATTAGTTAAGTGAAATAAATTTAAACTCGAGAATTTAATGATGATCATTTACATAGGTAGAATCCAAACTGAACAAATCTCAATCTAACTGGGGATTACTGGAACCCAGTTTTGCGTAACTGGGTCTTACATAGGCAACATGGTGAGTGTGTTCTCCTTCAGCCTCCCATCTTACCCCATGAATCTTTGAGTAAAGCACTTCCCTTCTTCAAGAGCCATCATTACTCGGGAGGCTTGAACCAGAGGTGCAAAGTCCAGCAGTATGGATATGGGCTTCACTAGATTCAGATTTACATCACATGCGCTTGTCCGTTCATCATCTCTCATGCAATTACTTGCCACCATCAACTCAAACAAAGACCAGAAGTTATTTTTAGAAATTAAAAGGATAGAAATAGCATTTGTTTAGCGGTTGTACACATCCCTTGGCCCCACATAGACTCGTCCCTCCATGGCTGCATTGCAAACCTCAGACCTTAGCCTTACATGAAGTTCTGCTTTCTCTGTTTGTAATAATAACAGCAAATGACTCAGGCCTTCATTCAGTCATTTGCTCATTCATCAGATGTTTATTGAACTGATTGAATTATTCAGGAGGAGTGAGCTGTCTTCCCTGCCCTCTTAGAGCTCACAGGCAGTGGTTGGAGATCCAGGGTGGGTGCGTGGAGGTGGAGTGAAAGAGGTACATGCATAAATCATTGTTAGATAAAACAGAATAAAATACATTCTCAGGAGAGACTCAAGGAAAAGGCCAAGAGGAAAGAGGAGTCATTAATTCTCCTGAAAGTTCAAGAAAGCCTTCGTGGATATTGTGGCGTTTGAACATGGCCTTGAAGAAAGATTGCATGTGGAAGACAAGTGAAGTAAGAATACGCTCTACCAAGGGAAAGGAGTGAGCAGAGAGGGGAGGAAGGAGATCTGCTGCAAAGATGGAATTCAGTTTGCCATAACAACAGCTAACATGGATGAAATGTTTACCTTGTCCCAGGCACAGGGTTAAGTGTTTTTACAGAAATTATAACCCTTCATCGTTACAATAATCTTAGGAGATGCTCATTATTGTTCCCACTTTACACAGAAGAAAACTGAGGGCACAACGGACCCTGTAACTTTCCCAGGCTCATGCGTCCACTAAGCGGAGTTGCTGAGACAAGCCCAGGCAGTCTCCCCTCCTAACTAGCCCCTACACTCCCTGCCCCCAACCACGCCCCCACACCCCCAACCACGCCCCCACACTGCCTGCCCCCAACCACGCCCCCACACCCCCAACCGCGCCCCCACACTGCTTGCTCCCAACCACGCCCCCCACACTGCCTGCCCCCAACCACGCCCCCACACCCCCAACCACGCCCCCACACTGCTTGCTCCCAACCACGCCCCCACACTGCCTGCCCCCAACCACGCCCCCACACTGCCTGTCCGCAAACCACGCCCACACTGCTTGTCTGCTAACCACGCCCGCAGAGCCACCCTATCTGTTGGGGAGGGTAGAGCAAGGCTAGAGTCTTGATAGACAACCCCCTGGATGCCAAGTGAAGGGGCTGGGGCTTCATTATGGTCACACTTTCTAAGTAGAGAAAGGAAATAAATGACAACACCAGGAAAACTACTGGGGCAGCTGTGTGGAGAATAAATTTGCATTTTAATGAGAACGTTTAAGGTCTCAAGCCAGAGCCTCTAACCAAGGGAAGTTCAAGCTTTGAGAGAGCCTAAACTGTTAGAGATTTCCAGATGAAACTGGGGGTGCATTCCCACCCCCTTCCCTGCAAATGAAGTCATATAAATCAATCTTATTCTACAGATAAGGAAAGAAAATCTGAGGCTGTCTTTTTCCCCCAAAGTCACGCAGCTGGAATGTGGCTGAACAGAAATCCAAACACAGGCCGCCCGTCTCCAATTCCGGTTCCTTCCACCGCAGGCCTCAGGTGTCAGCTTCCCCATACTTAAACTAGCAGAAGCAGAGGCATGCCAGTGCACTGCCCACACCTGCCCATCCAACCTGTCCCAGCTTCCCGGCTACTTAAAGACGCCCCTTCCCACTGCCTAGCTGCCTCCCACTATTGCCAACCGTTCTTCTTCAAAGGTTAGACCAAAGCAAGTAACCTAGAAGTACCCAGAGAAGGCCTAAATAAAACAAATCGGGTTGAGAAGGCAAGCAGACCTGATGCAGAAAGTCACATTTCTCCTGTATTTTAAACACAGGACTCAGAGAATGAGAAATGAATCTCAAGGCCACAGTGGGACTTCTCCTCCTGCAAAGTCACAATTGGACACATGGAGCTATTTGCCTTTCACCTAACTGCTACAAATTAGGTTTGGCATCTAATTGCATTAAAGCCTTGCTGACTTAATTCATGCATTTTTTAATGAGAAAAGGGCGGCTCTCGGCTCCTCTGAATACCAATCTCCCACTTATGAGCTGGGGAGTCTCTGGAGGACAGAGCACTTCCTGGCAGAGGAGGCACTTTTCATCAAGTCATTCAGCCTCTTGCAAATTTGACGAAAGCACCCTGCACTAGAATGTCCCTTCCCTTGTGGGACAGAAGCTACATGGGCTAAGAGGGAAGGCCAGAGCTGTCGGGTGGGAACTGAGGGACTGCTCAGGCTAGACCGCACAGGCATGGCTGGGCAGCGGTCTGTCTGAGGAAGGTCCATCTGCTGGGTGAGAGAGGAATGTAGCAGCCCCGATGCGAATCCTAACAGCCAGAGGAATAGCAACAGGACCCCCTTATCCAGAGGAGGGCTTTGTTCATACCCAGGCCAGGTGAGAGACCAATCAAGCAAGTGGAGTGTAGGTTCTTAACCATCCCCTACATAAAATCTTTCAATGGCTGGCCATTGCTCTCAACTTGACATCCCAATCCCTAACACTGCATACCAGTCCTTGTAGAACCTGCCCCTGCTTGTCTCCCAGACTTCACCTTCTTCCACTCTAGTCTTATCTCTCTGTTTTTCAATCACTCAGAGCTTTCTACCCACCCCAGGACCTTTGCTCATGCCATCTCCTAAATGTGGAACCTGGCTCCTAACCCATACAAATTAATTTCCATTCAGCCTGTAGCCTTCCCTTTACTTATCATGTCCCAATGGAAGCCATTCCTGACAACCCAGATTAAAGCATGTTCCGTTTTCTCAAACTCTTAAAGTACCCAATTTCTTATTGGACTATATTTTTTCTATTTTTGATGCTCTGGCATTTGAGGTCTTGGTCCTAGAGAGACTGCCTTCCAGAGCTAGCTGGTTCATAAGAGATAAGAAAAGACCCCCTCTTACAGGCATACCTTTGCTATAAAAAGCAACCAATCCAGAGCCTATACTCCACTATCTCCTTTACCAAACTCTCACATATCAAGTCAATATTCCCCCTACACTAAATCACCTCAGGGCCAGGCACTGGGCAATTAGGGACCTACACCATCCAGGGCCTGACAAAACTATTCAAACTATCCAATCTTAAGCCTACTCCCATCACCTACCCTATCTCACCCACTCCTTCCCACCAAAATCCCAATAGAGGTTCTGGCCAATGCTCTGTTCTTCTCCCTGCTCCGCCTCCCAGCTGACCTTGGGCCTTCCCCACGTGGGCCTGCATGGCATGTGGTGTCTCCTGTTTTTAGGGATGTATGAATACAAATTTCTTATACTTATGAAAAAAAATTTTTGCTTTTCTTTTTTGTAACTCTACAAGATGAGGAATGCTAACTAAACTTAGTGTGGCAATAATTTAACGACATATGTAAGTCACATCATCATGCTCCAGACAAACTTATACACTGTTGTATGTCATTATATCTCAAGAAACCTGGGAGAGGTACTTCTTCCTTTATGACCACCTTTACTATGTCTGTTGTCTTACCCTACCTGCTTAAAACAATCCCAGCACACTCTAACACGTCGACTGTCATAGGACTTCCGTTGGTCATTCCTGTGGCGGACCATTTTATATCTCCCCCACTAGACTGTAAGCTCCCTGAGAGAAGGCTGCATATCTGTCTGTGCTTACTTTGGTTATTGCAGTACCTAGCTCTTGAGAAATATCTTAAAACAGCACAAATATTCCCAGTTCCATGAGAAGTGCAAACAGAATTATACCAGAAGGGTAAGGCCTGCCATAATGGCCAGGTGGACACAGCCAAACATGGGAACAGACTGGACACTTAGATCAAGGTGGGTACCCAGAGATCCTCTAAGATGCAGAGGATACCAGGTGAGGAGCAGTGGGCCCAGCTCCGGAGCCCATCAGCTAGAGACACAAGGCCATGGTGGTTAGGGCCAGGCTTGCTGAGAGGGTCTGGGGGCCTTGGAAAGACACAGTCACACTGACTGGTGAGTCGGCATTTTAGTACGCCCCGCCCCAAGGGAGCCTCCACGGGCCACTCACTTCACCTTGGCGACAGGACGATGCTAAAATTGTACGTGAATGAGGGGACAGGGAATGGAGGCTCCACCTTGCCAAGCAGAAAGTCGTAAGTGGCCAATAGCTTACTTCATGCTGTGTGTGTGCATATGTGTTTATTTTTATTTATTTTTTTTTATTTTAATATTTTAAAAAATTTTTCAATGACAGTTGATGTACAATATTATGTGAGTTTCAGGTGGACATCTCAGTGAGAATACATGTTAGGGAGTAAGAATTAATATTACTTTATATAACTGACATATAACACTGTGTAAGCTAAAGGTTATGACATGTCGATACATTTATATATTGCAGTAAAATTACCACCATAGCATAACTAACACCCTGTCCCAACACATAACCTAATTTCTTTTTTTGTGTGGAGGACATGTAAGATCTAGTCTCTTAGCAACTTGGAAGTATTTAATACAGTAGCGTTGACTGTAATAGGAGCTTGCTTTTCATATTTATCTGAGAGAAAGCATCTGTGTTCTAAGCCACCCTTAGGATATTGCAGAATGTTTCTGGAAATATGTCCATCGATGCCCAAGGGCATTTAGGAAGACGATCTGAGTGATGGTTGGCATAGCGTAACTGTAGAACTCTGGCATCAATAGCCAACTCCCAGGGCTTACTCAAAGGGCGCAGGAGTGTTTCTGTTGTTTCTCGCTTGCTGTTTAAAATGCGTCACAGAGGCCAGACAGGCATCCGGTGCGTCGTGCTCAAAGCCCCGGCTCCGTCCTCAGACGCGGTGTGTCCAATTAGAAGCCCAGCATCTAGCGCCCCTGACCCCGTCTGTGGGAGGCAGGCTCCCGAGCACCGGTTCTATTTCCAGCCGGAGATGATGAGCCTGGGGAGGTGACGCATCCAAACACCTCGCCTGTTGTTGCTTAATTGACGACCTGAGATCATCGCATCAGATGATCCTCCCTCCAAACCCAATTAAGTAGCTTGCTTCTTCCAGAAAGCAAGTTTTAAAAAATTCCCTTTTATCCCCATTCTCCATTGCCATTCCCCGATTCCTAACCACCTCCGCATAGGCAAGCATACAAATGTGTTTAATGTCTAACTTTTGGCTTGTTTGTGTGCTTGCATAGTGGGCTTTGTTGTTCTATGTGCCTGTATTTCTAATTTATGTAAATTATATTGTTAGCTGTCTGCCAACTTCCATTTACTGCATTTTTTTCCCTCACTTATCACTGTGCCTGTATGGTTTAGTTGCTAGGTGTCCGTCTAATCGGCACACCATGAATGCCCACCCCTTACCTGGCCACTGACCCGGCGATGAGTATCCTGACTGCTTCCAACGCTCCATCATTGCAGACAATGTTGCAGAAGACAGCCCTGTGCATGCCCCTCACATCTGTGCACATTCTTATCTTTCTAAGAGTCGGGTTGTTCTCCAGAGGCTCCTGAGAGCTTCTCTAGCCTCAGGTTCCCGTCCTAGCCAAGCCTTTGGCACTTCCCAGTCTCCCACTTTTACACATATTAGTATATGTGTAAAGTGATATTTCATTAATTTAATTTAATTTGCCTGTATCTGAATATTAAGGAGTTTGAGCAACTACTCTCCACATGCTTGATGGTCTTTTGGTTTCCCAATTCTAATTCTATGAGAAACTGGCTGCATTCACTAGATATTGATGAAATCAGGGACTGATAGAGTAGGTATACAGTCTAGGATTCAACCAAGTGTTCTGTTTGGACCATAGACCAGACTTTTTCAATAAGTATTTAGATTTATTCTTCCTATTTCTTGCCTGCTTGTTTGTTGGTTGGTTTGTTTCAAGCCTTAGTTTAGCCTATTTATAATAAACCATTTACATTTCAAGGATTTTGAATTGGCAATGCTTATACAATGTAAAATTTTCCTTTCCTGTTGACCAGAAAATAGGCTTACTCATTATCTTACATTTTTTACTCTCTCTGCGCTAAAACTTTCTGAACAATTTGTTTATTTGTTTGTATGGTAGATTAGCTGGTTGGCGTTCTGGGTTGAATTGTGTCCCCAAAATTTATATGTTGAAATATTAACCTCCAATACCTCAGAATGAAAACTTATTCTGAAATAGTTATAATTAGTTAAGTTATAATTACGTAAGTCTAGACGAGATTATACTGGGGCAGAATGGACCCCTAATCCATCATGACTAGTGTCCTTATAAAAAGGAGAAATTTATAGAGTCAGACATGCACAGGGAGAACTCCTTGTGAACATGGGGACAGGCATAGGGGTGATACATCTACAAGCCAAGAACACCAAAGAGCTAGGAGGGTAGCATGAAATGGATCTGTCCTTCGCAGCTCTCAGGAGGAACCAACCTTGCTGTCACCTTGATCTTGGACTTCTAATCTCCAGAACTGTGAGACGAATGTTTGTTGTTCACACCATTCAATGTGTGGTACTTTGTTTTAGCAGCCCTCACAAATACAGTGGTTTACTACTTTGCACTAGCTTGGCTCTTAGAGGAGCAAGAATGAATCAGAGCAGTAAAGCAGAACCAAGAGGAAGGAGAAGGAGTGGCACAGTCCAGCTCCATAGCAGGTCTTTGGAGAAGAAGCTCAGATTAAAGGATCTATGCTGGAATTTTGGTTAAGAAGTTTAAAATGACTGAACGTGATCATGTATCCTGGAGGGTCTGTTTCTTCTTAGCCCTTAGAGATAGAAGAGAAGCTTGTTCAGGAGAGAAGTGTTATCTCCTGAGAAGCAGGGTGCAATGCATACAAGTGTCTTTCTATCTGTTCAATCAGGCTGAGTACTTCATGGTAGAAGGACAGGCATTCAGCTTGAAGGTTGCTGGTGAAAAGCTTGGCCACCCAGCAACCAAACAACCTTACCATTTCAGAAAATTCCCAAAGAGATGAGAGGTAGGCCAAAGAAAGAGCCCCACTTGGCAAAACAAAGGAGATGAGACCCTTCTCAACTTTGCCTACTGGCAGCTGAGCTTGGGGCATGTGACTGAGTTTAGCTAATCAGCACTGAACACTTTGAATCTTGGTAAGTGTTTCAATGCAGCAGGAATAGCCAGAGGCAGTCAAGGGTGTGGGACAGAGTCCAGTGGCATGATAAGTGTCTATCTGGGAAGATGCCAATCATGGTTACCCACACTAACCAGTATGATGATGTGACGTTGCCTTGACCTTATCTTCCAAACTCCCCCAGTTTGGCTGATTTGCCAAGTCGGCCTCTGTAGCCCTCCATTGTTTAAAGGAGCTTCGTTCCATTAACTGCTGCTTAAGTTCACCAGCATTGGTGTGTATTTCTGAAAACAAAGAACACTGACTCATTTAGCTCCTTATCCAGTCCATCCTTGTGGGCCCCCAACACTTGTGACCTTGAGTCTTTTCAGACTCTGGGCCTCCCTCCATCAGGGCCCTGAGAGGTCTGTGTCATCTGCACCCTGTACATGCCCACCTGCCCACCTGTGACCTTCCATCGGATCTTCTGCCTTCCCAGCATGGTTATGAGCTCTCTAAGAAACAAGAAATAACTGATATTTGGCTTTGGCACTCTAGATTCAATCCCAGTAGCACATTATAAAAGTTTTTTTGAACATTTTTATTGATAGAGTAGTTTCCTATTTACCCTAAACTTCTTCCTCTTTTTTGAGGATTTGAGGATAATATGGTTCTCTGAGGAAATGTACAAACACCATAGGAAATATAACCAGGGAGCTGCATGATCTCTCTAGGTGTTGAGAGATGCCTTGCTCTTGGGCTGACTTGAGATTCCAGACCTACACACCCTTAGCCTGGTTTTCCTGCCTCTAGGTGAATACGTCTTCTGCTATTTTTGATTATTTGTGTATCAGCATCACCATACTTGTTGGCTTCCAGCAAGTAACTGGAATGTATTATATTCTACATTTCTTTTCTTTTTTTAACTACATAACTGGACTTTCCTAAGGCAGTAGTAAACCTGTTAAGACTCCTGCTTAATACTTCCTCAAGCATTCTAAAACGGGAGTTCACACTAACGTGCCCTTCCCCCTACTTTTTTGGCCTTCTTGGACTTGCCATTTTTCCAGTTACTCTTAGGTACCGGAAACTCCATTTCCAGCAGCCAAGAATGCTTAATTAAGGATGCTTGTCTACAAGCTTTAAGTAAGCTTTGCTAATTGCAACAGTTTCACTTCACTTTTGTTCATGTTGATAACTTATTTAAACACCCTGAATAATTCAATATCAGGTTTTGAATTGTTAATCAGAATAATGACAGCAGCAGTTCAGCGCTCTTTCACAGTTTGACTGGCAGTGCGTTTGAAAAAGGCCCTGAAACCATTTCCTTCAATAGCCGGAGTCTCTGCCCTCAAAACACAAGAAATATCCAAAATAGACTTGGCGTTCCTTAGAGACAGCGTTTCCCCAGCAGGGCTTGTGCTTGTGTTGATTTTGGAAAGAGCAATAGAGCACAGACCTGGTGTCACTCCGTGGGCACATCTGACAACTGCAAAGATCTTTGCATTCTCCCTGACTGGGATTTGAAATCTCTCAATTAGTAGCATGCCACTTAAAGGCAATGGGAAAGCTCCTTTCTGTCCTTTCTTTTGAAGAGGTATCTCATCTTTCTTCGCCTGACTCATGCCGTATCTTCCCTATGTATTTCTTTATCACATCTGTACACAGTGGTCCTTCCCTTTCTCAGCTGCAAATAACGCATGGAACTGATGGAGTTCTCTTCCCTGATTAGTATATACCCAGTATATTCATTGGGTCCCTATTGTTTGTCGCTTCCTCTGGTGTAGGCATTCTTGATTGTTGATGCGCATTATTTTTCTCTTATTGACCATCAAAGGTCAGGGCTTCCCTAATTCCCAGCCAACCCAGGGTTACGCATAAAGTAAGAAGTCGATACATGGAGATTAATCAGTTTCAGTAGTTGAGTGAAAGAAAAGAGACAAAATGAAAAGATTGTAGCAGAAAAACATAAAAAGCTCTGATGCAGAGAGAACAGCCCGGTGGACGACCTGGCCATAACATTCCTTACCATTCTAATTATTTGTTTAATGACTATGTTCCCTTCTAGAATGTTTCCTCCGCCAAGATGAAGATGACATCTAAGATTACAGGGGAACAGTATTTCAGGGAATGCATTTCCATTGCTTCTGTGATTCTCAGCTGAAAAGATACGGCTCTCACACTTGTAGTGCTGCTGGCCGTGAGCGGTTAGGATGTCTGTTTGCTGGTACAAACTAATCTAAACCTGAGAGAAGCCAACTTATTATTAATCACCAAAAGTCACTACAGTTAGATTTATGCAAAGAAAGGAGAACTATTTACACAGGATTAATAAATTACCCTCTTCAGTATTTCAACTACAAAGACTTTTAATAACCTAGACTTGAAATTTGGCATTAAGGAATTGACTATTCCATCATAACTTCACAAAATATTTTTCTTCCCTGACACACAGAAAAAAAACCCTATAAATTTACTTTGGTGTTAAAACAAGAATGAGAAAAAAAAAAAAAAAAAAAAACCTAAAACCGTCACAATTTACCATGTCACCAAGCACTATCTGTCTCTGCTGTCTATCCTGACAGGCATCTCATAGTTTGACTGGGATGGAATTAGGTACCTGAAGGATGATTGACATTTGATTTGTTTCCATTAATTTGTGGGACTAGAGAAATAAAAATTTAACAACCACTACTTACTCTGGTGACATTTCATCTGTTTTTGACATTTTAGCACATTGGCAGTGAACAGAATGTCTTATTTCAGTACATTCAATGTAAAACACCTCAATTGCCCTGTAAATAAAGACAACCATTGGTGAAAAAGTCATTTTTCAAAAGTCAAGAAGCAACTGATCCACATCATTGCCTATTGGAGAGAATGCCTTACCATCCCAGATTTTCATTCTGTCCTACTCAGAAGAGAATCTCTAGAAGACTACAAATGTACATGAAAGACACTCAACTATAAGATAGAAGGATAGAGACACTTCGAAAAGAATCTTGACTCTTACAACTGCTCTTTCTTAAAATGCTTATCAATGAGGCAATATAGTTCAGCCAGAGATGTATTGTTCTTTAAGCACTAACTCATTAATGCTCCTATTAAAGTATAATTTTCAAAAAATTAAAAACATGATTCTCATAAAAATACAAAATGAACATATGTCAAATATTCCATTCCACTCATTAATTAACGAGTGACCCAGTAAGATATTAAGAGTGGTTCAAGGGGCATTAGAAAGTGGAAATGAGTTTTTGAATAATTACAAAGCTGGTAAATGTCCTACTAAGCAATAAATTCTAACCAGAAGGGTAACTTATTTTAGGAAGAGGAATTACTTGCTTTGTTCCACTACAAAAAATAATTTGCATTGCTATCAGTTTTCTACATTTACAGAGAGTTGTGGAATTGCCTAATCTATAGTAAACAAAAAGTCAAACAAAGATATATGCACCTGGACAATTAGAGGAATGGGCCCGCTAGAAATATGTAACATTGAACTGAAGAAATGCTTGGTGATACTGTTTTAATCAGCTTGAACTACCATAACAAAATGCCATAGACTGGGTGGCTTAAACAGCAGAAATTTAGTTCTCAGAGTTCTAGAGGCTGGGAAGTTCCAAATCAAGGTTCTTGCAAGGTAGGTCTCATTCTGAGGCCCCTTCTCTTGACCTGACTTTACTTGTAGGCAGCTGCTATCTCTCTGTGTGCTCTCTTAAGCTATTTCTGTGCACCTGGAGAGCAAGGGAGCAAGCTCTCTGGTGTCTCTTCTTATAAGGGCACTAATCTTTCATAAGGGCCCCACCCTCTTGACCTTATCTAACCCTAATTACCTCTCAAAGACCCCAAACATTAAAAAAATGCCTTTAGTTCCAAGTTTTAGATAATTTTCTTAACAATCTAGACACTGCAGCCTGATAAGTGGAAAATAATTTTCGTTCCACTTATAAAGTGAGGAAATTAAGACACAGTTCTGAGGGAATGAGTTAGAAGCAGAATGCACTGAGAAAACACAGTGAGAATCAAGGTCAGAGATGGTCAGTTTGTGAGTGAGGAAGAGAAAACAGAAGAGTTCTTACTTCCTGGCCAGCTAAGCTGTCCTGGAGTTTTCTGGCCTCTTATCTGAATGACTCAAGAAATCAACAGAGTATTAATAATAAATATGAGAACTCCCATCTCTTTCATGCTTACTGTGTGTTGGTCATTTTATATATGTTGCCTTGAACACACACTTCTTTGTTGCAGTGCTATTATTCCCATTAGACAGGCAAATGGTTTGGTCATGAAGGCTAGGTGACTTGCCCAAGGCCATTGCTAGCAAATAACAAAATTGAGAGTGTGCCTGTCTGACTCCAATGTACTTGATTCACTCTGAAAACAGCCTCCAAATCCACACATCATCTGTGAGTGCTGTGTTCATAGTGAGGCAGCACACATCCATTTATCCTCTCACTGAGTCCCTTATATGTGGAGGAATCATGACATCTGAGACATACCAGGTCCCTCAGGTAGGAAAGACAAGAAGAGGAGCAGAACCTCTGTGAGGATGATCAAGGACTCTGCTTTGGAAATGTTAACTCTGATATACCTGAAGACATCCAAGCAGAGATATCAAGTAGGCAGTAGAGCAGAAGATGGGTGGAGATGTAAATTTGTGAGTCATCAGCATAAATAAGTTACTTAATGTGATAAGCAAATTCATGCCTCCAGAATAATTCTCCTCTGCAAGAATAATCATCTCAATAATAACCTGGCCTGCTACTCAGAAGTATGGTCATGAAAGTTATTGAAATATTGAAATACTCCCATTTCTCAAGTCTCCCCTACCCCCACCCTCATCACCCCTGGGCCTGCCCACAATCTGGTTACTAAAGGTAGAACATTTTTAGGCAGTGACGATTTAAAATGATCTCTATTCATGCCCTTTACTTATAGCATTTCAAATATCAGCCCTGATTCACAACCAATAGTTCTTGAGCTCTTAACATATGCCAGGAATTATGTTAAGTCCTTTATTTGATTGGCTCATTCATTCCTCACAACTAACCTTTGTGGTAAGTATTAATATCATCCCCATTATGCAATTCACAACATTGAGGCTTAGAGAGGTTGATAACAAGTCCTAGGCCATATAGATAGTGGCTTATGGGGTCAGGACCTGAGCCATTGGAATCTAACTTTGGAGCCTCTACACCATTCTGCTTCCCTGACTCTGGAGAGTCTACGTCTTTGGCCTCACAGCATGATCAGGGAATAGGAATATACTCAGCCTCCAGCTTCCATTTCTTGTCCTGCCAGGACAGTGAGTGGACAAAATTCCCTCCTGGCACTGAGCTCAGAGCTGCTGCTTATGCTCAGCACCAAAGGATTATTTAATTCCTTCAAACTGTCCTCTGAAAGGTGTGACAAGAATGGGAAATTGTTATATCCACTCTGTCACTCCAGACTATCTAGATTAATTGTGTGATCCATATGTATGCACTAGATAATCTCTCCATGTCATCTGTCACACTTGGTAGCACGTAACTGATATGATTGGCTGAGCTTCCCCATTCATACTTCAAGAATAATGTTGACGGCCTGTGAACCAAGTGTCACTGGTTCGATTCCCAGACAGGGCACATAACTAGGTTGCATGTCAGGTCCCCAGCTGGGGGCGTGAGTGAGAGGCAACCACACAGTGATGTTTCTCGTTCTCTCTTTATCCTTTCTCCTCTCTATAAAAATAAATAAATAAACAAACAAACAAATAAATAAATAAATTTTTTAAAAAAAGAATAATGTTGAGAGACTCAAACAGCATGGTCTTGTGGATTTTTCTTTATTCCAAAGACCTCATAACTCAATGAGGATGTGCAAAAAAATAAGATTTTGAAGTAGAAAGCCTGCTATGGACTGTGCCTCCACCCTACCCCCACCCACTCAAATTCATATGTTGAAACTTAGCCTGCAGTATGATATTATTTGGAGGTGGGTCACCTTTGCAAGGTCATTAGGTCATGAAGATGGAGCCCTCAAGAATGGGATTGTGCCCTTTTAAAAGCTACCCCAGCAAATACCCAATGTGCTGATGCCTTGATGTTAGACTTCCAGCCTCCAGAACTGTGAGGCATAATTTCTGTTGTTTATAAGCGACCTATTCTATGGTATTCTGTTATAAAAGGCGCAATGAGCTAAGGCATTAACTCACACACTTACCCTCATCCTGATACTAGAGACATTCTGACACAGGATATGTAACGGATGAACCTTAAAGATATTATGCTATATCAAATCAGCCAGGCATAAATGCACAAATATCATATGATTCCACTTATATGAAATATCTAGAAGAGACAAATTCATAGAGGCAGAAAATAGAATAGAGATTACCAGGGGATGCAGGGAGGGGGACAGGGAGGTATCGCCTAATAGTTTCAGCATTTTCTGTTCTAACTTCTCTTTTTGCCACTAGATGAGGAAGTCAGAGTTTTATGAGTCTGGAACCCTCATTTTGAGAAAGAGGAGGCTCTGTGGAATTCTTCAGCTTTTCCACTTAAAAAGGGATCCTGATTTTTAATCCCTGCTTGGCTCTTCATACCTGCCCTCAATGGCTTAGAACCCATGGGGGGGAGAGATGAGTTGAGTGGCCTCCTCCAAACCCTCCACACCTAGCAAATATGTAGTTAACTGTTGTTGAACGTGGTAAGTTGTCTACCGTGCCCGAGGAAAGCTAGTACATTGTGACTAAGGATTAGAAGTTCACATTCTGTCTTAAGAAATAGAAACTACTTAATAGTAAACTGTCATCTGTGCCCCCTCATCCTGCCCCCATTATGTCTCTGAACGGGAAGAACGGAAGTGTTATCACTGAAGTCATCCAAACAACCTCCAGATGTATAATCTCTTTAAGACAAGTTCCCAGAAGATACTCTGGGGGAATAACTCATCTTCCAGTCTAATTAGACACAGAGCAGGAAATCACGAAACACAAATGTGGACAACGTTGAGTTGATGAGAAGGTCCCCTTCCTGAGAGATATGCCTGCATAAATCAACGGAATGGAAATGACTCTACCCTTGTTACACCGCACTGGGATCAGTGGCTTCATCTGAGGTGTCTATGGGGCCATATTGTCTCTCCATACTTTTCTAAATTCTTCTTTCGCTTTGAATTCTTTATTTGTGACAGCCATAAATAGCCATATTTCGGAGGAATGAAGAAGAAACAAAACATTTCCCATGTCAGAAGAGAGCACTGAAATCAGGGAAAAAATGTGTATTGCTGTAATTCAGTTATGTTCAGTAACTTATGGTTCTCTGAAGAACACCTTGCTTTCCATGATTCAAAATATTAGGGCTGCAACTATGTGAAAAATATATATATATATTTATGCCAAATTTCCTAGCAGCCATTTTACAAACATATTAACCCATTTTGTTTGAATGATGAGATTTCAAATAGTAATTGTGCCAAGTTCCTTAGAGTGACTTACACTATATTCTGTTGGGGACCCAGGGATTCTCTTCTGACTTAGATCTGTTTTCATGTTAATTTTTCTCCTTAGAATCCTGTACTAAGTTGACAGTAATTTCAGACCACAGAGCAGCCTATAGTACAAAATTAGTGTCCATTTGTAAGCCCCACCCCTCACCCCAGGAGGGCAGTTAAGTTAGTTTCTTTGTCACTTCTCCAGTCTGGTAGGTAAGGATATTCTCTCTCTCTCTCTCTCTCTCTCTCTCTCTCTCTCTCTCTCTCTCTCTCTCTCTCTCTCTCACAGATGAACTCATCACAGTTCTGCCTTTAAGCCTTTTCTTCTGTTACCCAGTGGTTGTTAAATCCCAAGCCCTACTTCCAGGACTATACTATTTTGGTCTTTTGGAAATCAGGTTTTCTTCAAGCTCCCTTTTTGGCCTTGAATCCTCTCCCTTTTTTCCCAATAGTATTGAGTTATAATTGATGAATAAAACTGTAATATACTTAAAGTGCAGAACATGATGATTTGACATATGTATACACTGAAAGGATTCAAGTTTACTAACACATCCATCACCTCATGCATTTTTAATTTTTTTGGTGAGAACACTTAAGTTCTACTCTCTGAGCAAATTTCAATGACACAATACAATATTATCAACTATAGACACCGTAAGACACATTAAATCCTCAGATGGACTTTATTCATCTTATAACTGAAAGTGAGAATCCTTTTATCAGCCTCTTCCTATATATTTCTTACCTCTCAGCCCCTGAGAATCACCATTCTACTCTCTGTTTCTATGAGTTTGACTTTTTTTAGATTCCACATATGAGTGAGATCAAACAGTATTTGTCTCTTTATTCTACTTATAATGTCCTCAGGTTCTATCCAGCTTGTCTCGAATTGTATGACTTCCTTTTTTTGTAAGTCTGAACAATATTATACTGTATGTGTATACTACATTTTATTTATCCATTCATTCACCATTGGACAATTAGGTTGTTTTTATATCTTAGCTATTGTGGATAATGTTGCAGTGAACATAGGAGTATAGATATCTCTTCAAGATAGTGATATTGTTTCATTTGAATATATATCCAGAGGTCAGATTCCTGGATCCTATGGTAGCTCTACTTTGAATTTCTTAAGAAACCTCTATAATGTTTACCATAGTGGTTGTCCCAGTTTACACTCCCACCAACAATGAACAAGGGTTCCCTTTTGCCCACATCCAGCATTTGTTATCGCTTGTCTTTTTGATAATAGCCATCCTAACAGGTGTAAAGTGGTATCTGGGTGTGGTTTTGATTTGCATTTCCCTGATGATTAGTGATGTTGAGCATCTTATCACGTACCTGTGGCCTTCTGTGAATCTTCTTCATTAGAGTCTCTAATCAAGTCTTTTGTCCATTTTTAATGGGGTGGTTTCATTGTTATTGAGTTATATGAGGGTTTTTCTTGTAAATTTTGGATATTAATTACTTATCAACCTGTAAAAAAAAGCTCTTATGTTGTTTGTAAATATTTTCTCCGATTCCAATAGTTTGCCTTTTCATTTTGTGGATGGTTTCTTTTGCTGTGTGGAGCTTTAGAGGTTGATGTCATCCCACTTATTTTTGCTTTTCTTGCCTTTGCTTTTGGTGTCAAATCCACAAAAAAAAAAAAAAAAAAAAACATTAATTGGCAAAAGCAATGTTAAGGAGCTTACTCCCTCTGTTTTCTTCCAGGAGTTTTATGGCTTCAGGTCCCACATCCAATTCTTTAATTCAGTTTGAGTTGATTTAAGAATTAAGGTTTATTTTTTGCATGTGGCTGTCCAGTTTTCCCACACTATTTATTGCAGAGCTTTTCCCCGGTGTGTGTTCTTGGGCCCTTTGTCATAAATTAATTGATTATATATGCATAGGTTTATTTCTGGGCTCTCTATTCCGTACTGTTGATCCATGTGTCTGTTTTTGTTACTATAGTTTTATTATATAGTTTGAAATTATGAAGCATAATGCCTCCAGTTTTGTTCTTTATTCTCAAGATTGCTTTGGCTAGTAAGGATCTTTTGTGATTTTATACAAATTTTAGGATTGTTTTATTCTATTTCTGTCGGGGAGGGGAGGAATGCCATTGGAATTTTGATAGGGCTTGCATTGAATATTACATCTTTTTAGGTAGCATGGATATTTTAACAATATTAATTCTTTGATCCATAAACATTAAATACTTTTCCATTTATTTTTGTTCTCTCTAATTTCTTTCATCAATATTGTATAGTTTTCCACATACAGATTTTCACCATCTTGGTTCAATTTACTTCCATGCATTATATGTTTTCTGATGTTATTATTGGGATTGTTTTCCTAATTTCTCTTTCTGAGAGAGCATTATTAGTGTATAGTTATACAACTTTTTTTGTGTATTGATTTTGTATTTTACAACTTAATTGAATATGTGTATAGTTCTAACTGTGTTTGAGTGCAGTCTTTAGGCTTTTCTATTTGTAATATCATGTCATCTGCCAACAGAGACTATTTTACTTCTTCCTTTCCACTTTGGATGACTTTTATTTCTTTGTCTTGCCTAATTGCTCTGGCAGGACTTCCAGTACTATGCTGAATGAAAGTCATGAGTGAGAATCCTTGTCTTGTTTCTGATCTTAGAGGAAGAACTTTCAGATTTTCAGTATTAAATGTCATGTTAGCTGTAAACTTGTCCTATTTGGCCTTTATTATGTTAAGTTCCTTCTATGCTTAAGGTATTGAGAGCTTTTATCATAAAAGTATGTTGAATTTTTTCAAATATTTTTGTGTCTGTTGAGATAATCATATGATTTTGAAAACTTCTATTAACGTGAAAACATTAGAGCCACTGTCTCTGTTCTTAGTGATTCCCAGTATTTGGGAATGTGCCAAGACCTGTCATTGACCCAAAAGGAGAATTGCGGTTAGTATTTACAATCAGACTGATTGGAAGCTGGGCCTTTAGGCAGCAGCTCGTTAAGTACGCAGTCAAACCCATTCCAGGGAAAGTCTGGGAGATGGGTGCTTTTGCCTGCTCCCAGCTGCACTATCCCTAAGGCCATTGCCACAGCAATGATCTCGCGCCCTTGAACATCTGCTATAGTCCTGTGAGACTCATAAATACAAGCCCTATTGGGTTATAGAGATAGGTACTTTAGGGGGTCTATCCCTCAGATAGGAATGTTAAAGGTTGGGGTTCTTGATGTGTGGTCCAAACCCTTCACCCCCTGGGGAAATACTGGGAATTGGGGTTTCCTTCCCAATTTGTATAGCTCTGTGACAGGGGCCGGGCTGTGGTGAGATTGTGTCTCAGCCTTTCTTGTCATTTGAGTGTGGGCGCTTTCACATTATATCGCTGTGTTGGAGTCACTCAGCTAGTTTCTGGATTTTCCCAGAATGAATTGCTCCCTGTGTGGCTGTGTATTCGGTATAACCATGGGAGGAGGGAAATCAGGAGCCTCCTATGTCGCCATCTTGGTCTGTATTCAAACAGATCTTCTCTTAATTTCTACATCTATTCAGTCTTTCTTACTACAATAAAATTACAACTATTGATAATATTTGTGTAATGGACTAAATGTGTCCCCACAAAATTCATATGTCGGAGCCTTAACTTGCAATGTGACTCTGTTTGGAGATAGGGTCTTTAGGAGGTAATTAACTTTAAATAAGATCATAAGGATGGGGCCCCTAATCTGCTAGGACTAATGTCCTAATAATAAAGAACTCAAGAGAGCTCTATCTCCCTTCCCTCCTCTCAAATGTACACTGAGGATGGGACATGTGAGGACATAACAAGAAGGTGGACATCTGCAAGCAGGAAGAGAGCTCTCACCAGGAACTGAAGGAACTCACACCTTGGTCTTGGGCTTTCTAGACTCCAGAATTGTGAAAAAATTAATTTTTTTTTTTCTGTTAAAGCCACCCAGTCTATGGTATTTTGCTACTGCAGCTTGAGGGGGCTAAAATAATCTGTTTTTGGCTTTTTTGTCTTCTTAAATTTTCTTCAATAAGTATGCATTTCTTTTATGCAAGTTATTAGTCCCGTTTAACAAATATATCTTGCTCTTTGCCTTTCAAGCTAATATATAATTGAATTCCTTTATCTTCTTTGAAGTTAAGCATGGCCCTGAGACTTTATCTGACCAACGAAAAAAGCCATGCCATGCTGTGCCTCACTCTCTTCCCCCAGCTCAGGCAATCCTGGAAGCACATCATGTTGACACAGTGTTTCTCTCTCCCAAGGTCACTGAGTGTCTATGATGAGAACAGACTTCCTACGCAATGGAAATTGATCGACTGAGAATTAAATCTATGACATTGGGAACTATCTGTTACTATAATATCACCTAGCCTAGCCTCACTGACATAGCTTTTAAATCCACCCCCCCCCCAGTTTTTTACCTTTAAAATCTTAAATGTCATCAGCTTCTGCATAGAATTAGACTATGCATAGTACAAGTTAAGTCAGGTCTGTGTTAGCCTACTCTGTGGGGTCAATGAGCACTAAAGTAGCTCCCTAATCCAAATACTAATTATACTGCTTTATTTTCAATTGCTGGTAATTTTATTCTCTTGAACTCAAGTATTTCTGTCTCCATACATGCTCTTGCTAAATAAATAGCCATGCCCCCAAGAAGGATAACTCATTATAAAAGTTTTATCAGAAGTAGCTTAACGGAAATACTGGACTCTTTATTGATAGATTGCTGAATACTTGAAGGGCAAGGGGACAGGTGAGAACATTGGGTAGATTTACTCAGTGGAGGGTTTTGAACAATAAGGCATGAATCTTCATAAATAAAAAGCAAAAGGTGAGTGAGTAATAAGGAAGAAAGCCAACATGTCCTGACAGGGTTACTCAGAAAAGACTTCAAGACTGTCCAAAGAGTGTAGTGAATAATTTTGTCTATGGGAAGTCACTTGTCCTACTTATCCATCTTATACATCAGAAAGTTCTGGAAGAAAAATAGAGTAGGAGATGTGCCAGTTAGAAGGAGGAAGCCAAATAGCAGTGGTTACATGGACATACTTGCTACAAATATGTGTCACAAGGTAGAGTTACGGGGCCCTCGTCAAAAACACAACACAAATTTCCTCTGAACTCAGCATTCTTTGTTTCACATAAAACATGAATAAAACATTGGGCACTATTCCCAGAAGAATAAACTGTTACAAAAATGGCATCAGGGAAAGAAATGGGATAGCAGGAACAGTCAGGCAGTTATACTATGTATGCCATAGCACAAATATTTCCATTAAAAGTAAATATGTCCCACATAAAAACGTCCTGCTTTCCAGTAACTACTCTGTTTTGTAGTATCTATGAATAGAGCTTGGGCTATTAAATGCATAAAAGTGAACAACAGTGTGCCTTGCTAATTATGATCTTCTTCAATTGGCAGGGAGCCTGGGAAGAAAAAGATACAATTTGCAGCTCTGAATTAAAAGTAGTAAATTTCCCCCACAAATGTTCTCTGAAATATACCATTTTCTTCTTTATTTCCAAAGCATATTCAAAGTGACAAAATACTCTAGGCTTTTCTATTTTTGCAGTCAGGATTGTGTATTAATTCCTTTGTAGGAATGCTCACATTACTGAAATGGAAAGCCAAATGGGTCCTCAAAATGGCAATATTAAGAAGATCCAAAGAATTAGAATGTTCGTTTTTCCTCCTGTCCCCAGTTTCACTCAACTATTCCTAAGACATTATTATTTTTTCCTTGTGATTTCCAGGCTCTTTGAATCAGCTTTCCCCTGTCATCATTTCCTTCCTTTTTCTTCTGAGTCTGCAGGGTCCATCACCTCAAGGCCTTTTGTGCCACTATCTTTCCAATCTGTTACCAGGTACAATGTTTCAAATTCTATAAAACAAAAGCCACCTACTCAGAATGACATAAACAATAAGGAAGGGCAGTTATATCACATAACAAGGTGGCCACTAGTTCAATCCTGTTATCTAAAGTCAAGTTTTATTTTTCAGTCCTGTACCCTCACATGTCACCTTGCTTTTAGGCAAGTTCTTCAAGCATCACCTGTAGGCATGGCAGTATCTCAAAGTAGAAAATGAACCATTTCTTCTTTCTGTCTCTTTTTAGAAGAAAACAGTTTCCTGTCCATAGAATCCTCCCCAATGGCTGGAATTCCATCACATGTTCATGTCCTTGTGCAAATCAGTCATTGGTAAGGGGACCATTATGGTTAGCTTAGACTAATCAGGACCACTCTCCATATATGGGGGGGTGGGCCAGCCTTCCTTGAAAAATATGTCTGATATGAGGAGAGTAGTTACTTAAATAAAAATAAGGTTGGGTTCAGTTAGGAAGAAGGAAGGGAGAAAGTTGGTGAGTATGAGGTAAGCGATCAACAATTTTTGCGTTTTAGTGCAATACTACTATCCACCTTTTCTACAGGCAGCCACTAGCTTCTGCTGGCAAAAGCACGCAACATGTATGAGGGATGCTCACTAATGACAATTTGACAATTAGGATGCTGGTGCCTCCTGACAGCTCATCTAGTAATTTCTTCCCAGAGGAGCTAATTTAAACTTACATGTTGCTTCATCACCTGACATTCACATCTCCCCAACACTTCCTGAAAATTACAGGGAAAACTGGGGCTATCAGACAAGAACTCTGTGAATCTTCTAAACCAACTCTGCAATTTTTACATTGCCCCAAGTGGTTTCTTCGTCCTTCCTATGACAATGGAAAAGTTGCCCCTTGTCCTAAGTACAATAAGCGCTTTTTACCTTTGTTGTTCTTTTCCAAGATCCTCTGACAGTTGATCCCCTCTAAACTACCTTCTATTTCTCTTTCACTGCCCACTTAACCCTAACAACATGGGATTCTATGAGCACGCTCAACCCCAGCCAATTAAAAAGAAATAACATGGATGGATCTTGAGAATCTCATACCAGGCAAACTAAGTCAGATGGAAAAAGTCAAGAACCAGATGACTTCACTCACATGTGAGATATAACGCTAAAAACAGCAAACAAACAAACAAGACCAACAAAACTCATAGATACAGACAACAGTACTGTGGTTATCAAATGGAAAGAGGGTAGGGGGGAGTAGAAAAACATAAAGGGGGTCAAATATATGGGGAGGGAAGGAGATCAGACTTTGGGTGGTGAATACACAATATAATATACAGATGATGTATTATAGAATTGTACACCTAAAACCTAGATCATTGTATTTACCAATGTGACCCCCAATAAATTCAATAAAATTTAAAAACAAATAAAAATGTGTTTTTAATTTAAAATTGCCTTTATTATATCACAGTTTCACCCACTTCCGTGCTCTCGCTGGTCTCCACTTCGCAGGTGAACTTATTGAAAGAGTAAACCCCATTTCCTGTCTTTCTTCTTTGTCTCACTCACATCCCATATCACGGGGTCTCGCATCTACTTCTGTTTTTCCACTGAAGCACTCCTCCGTGCTTGCTAACGACTTCCTCAGCAATTATCCTCAGTCACTTTTCAGGCTACTTGACCTCTTGGCAGCACTGGGATCACTACTGCTCCCTCCTTCCTCAATGACACAGTCTGCCTTTGTATTTCATGCCCCGACACACCCTCATTTCCTTCCTGCTTCACCTGGTCCTCTGCCCATCCTTGTAGTATTGGCGTATCTCTGGCGTCTTCTGCAGGATTTTCTTTTCCTCTTACACAAACCTCCTTAGAGATACCACTTACTCTCCTGCCTTCAGTGATCATCTGGATGAAATATAGGTGAGTGCATTGTGGAATAAAATGATCTGGGCTTAATTCCAAATTCTACCATTAACCATTAGTTATATACAACTTGGGAAAGTTACTTAATTTCTGTAAGTCTCAATTTACACATCTGTATGAGAAGGATAGTAATATCTACCTCGCAGGATCATTGAGAAGAGAGCAATAATCAATACAACGTGCTGAATGCAATTCCTATACCTAGTAAGCCTTCAGATGTTTGTTTTTATTATTAATTTTATTATGCTGATTACTTTCAAACCTGCCTGTCTGATCCCAATCTTTTCTGAAATTCAGCAGCCTTCATTCAATTGGGTATTCAGTAACTTGATTTGATGTCCGATGGACCACTCAAATTCAAGAAATCAAAAACTAAAGCGATCATCCTCCCTCGCTGTGCTAAACATGTTCCTCTTCCTGTGTACTCTGCCTTTGAGACTGACCGTCTATGTGATTGTCCAAGTCAGAGGCATGGGATACATCCCTGAATCCTCTCGCTCTGACCGGGTCCAAATCCTCTGCAATCCACCTCCTGACTCATTTCCACCTTTCCTGCCATCACTCCATCACCCTGGTTCAGACCATTATCTGTCACCTGGATGACTACCGCAGAGCCCTCTCAAATTTATTCTCCCCTTAGAAGCTGGAATATTCATCTTAAAACGTAACTGAGGAATTCTTACATTTCCTTCCTCACTAATCCCCCTCCACTCTGTCTCCACATTCTGGTGTTTATTTATTTATTTTTTTTAAGTATACGAAGCTTGTTATGGCCTCCTTGGCTTGCCTTCTACTCTTCTCCCTCTTCAGCTCCCGTCTCACGCCTACTCTTACCCCAGAAGTCCCATTTCCTCTGGATGTCTTCCCTTACCCTTACTCCTTGCACATACATACACACATTGAGTTAGATGGTATTGCCATTTGCTGTACTCCTCCCTCTCTGGGGCTTGAATCACTTACCTTCCTCACCAGGGAACATTGGTGAAAAGTTCTTGCTTACATGACATCCTTGCATCTATCTCTGGGCTGGGCCATTCAGAGCACCTTTTCTTTGGTTTTCAATGGGCCTCTTTTTTATCCCTCAAACTCAGCAGACTCAGTTATCTTATGTTGATTTTATCTGCATACTTCTTGAAAATGCTGCTTTCATCAAATCCTGTATTCTTTTAGTTTCTAAATCAGATTGGCACTAGAATTACATGATTCCCTGGCCCTTTTTGTAGACCTACAAGTAAGGACCACCGGGAAGTTATATGTTTATAATATCCCAGGTGATTTTGATAATTACCTAATACTGAGAATGTTTGCTGTATATAACCCCAGTAATACCTGGCTTATATGAGTGCTTCTGGATGTAAAAATTGCTCAGACTGACTCATTCCAAGTGGGTCACTAGTGAATTAATATGATGCCCTTTCCAGGAACTCTAAAACAATATGATGCCTTATTCTAATTGAAGCCACAGACTCCAAATGCCCCCTCAAAAACTGAATTTAATGGGGATTTTCTGAGGGCAGATTGAAGGGAAATATTTCACTCAGCAACATTTATCTGGGCAACTCCAGTGTCCTCATTTCTGAACCAGTCTGTGAAAAACAAAGATATACAAGTTGTGGAGTTTACAAACTGGTGGGAAGAGCAGTGTATGTACATGGGTGAAAAGGCCAGAAGAGGTGTGAAACAGAAGACATATTAATCAGCAGTGGGACATAGAAGTACTATTTGGGCCAAGTCTTGAAAAGTTGTTAGCACTCAATATGTGGGTTAGAGGTAGAGAGCATTCCAATCAATGAGAAGGGCATGAGCAAAGGTCAGGCAGTAGGAGACCATTTTCAGGAAAGAGGGGTTTCCTAGATCCAACTGGAAAGGAAGTGAGTTGGAATGAAGAATATTACAGAGGAGAATGAGACTAGACAGACTGGAGTTAGATCAGGGTTGGCCTTCAGTGTTGAACCAAGAGCTTAATTATATAAATAAAATAGGGAAATATTAAAGTCTGGTGTTGTGGTGGGATAGATAAAGGATGATCATAATCAGATATCCTTTTATGCAACAAAATATGTTGAGTGCGAACTAAATATAGTACTAGTCTAGGTGGTGAGTATATGCTAGCGACCAAGACAAAATGCCTGTTACATTATAGAGTATATTGGGCAACTTTCATTTGCAAAAGGTACAGGATTATTTAACAGATCATTACAATGGTTTACCTACCAGACAGCCAAGGTCAAAACTAGGGCTAGGAAAACAGATAAGGAAATGAGACAGTGAATTGATGTTTTAAGAATTCTTGGAGAGGTTTGCAATCAGTGGAAACCAAGCTGTTCAATATTTTCTTGGAGGGGATACTGAAATTAATGATTAATCTAACTATTATCCTCCTGAGTCAGAGACTATTATTCTACATGGTAGCAGATATGGTTACAAGGTTATGAGATGAATTTCTGAGCAAAGACAAAAATTAATAACACTGCTTCTTTCTCTTTGGAAGTTATGGATGTTTCCTTCTTTTAGACTGCTCAAATGGATGTGTAGTAAGGCAGTTAGGAATAAAAATGTTTATTATAGTCCAGCTTTTTACACTATGTAGGTAATTTTTGCAATAAGTGATGAAAGAATGTCTTTCATGATTGTATCTTCTAACCCTTAAATGTAAGGCATCACACTTACACACACAAAATTGGATATATGGGTCATTTTTAAAGATATAACTTTACGTAGAGATGTTGATCACTTTGAACTGAATCATCCCAACATATCTGATCAGTACTCTGCTGTTAATAACTACCTTAATCTCAGTAAAAAAATTAGTAATTAACCTGAATAACTTGACTTAAGCATTCTTTTAACTTATGCTTTTAAAATGTTGAAGCCAAAATGCAAATACAGACACGTACAAGATTTCTGAGACATAAATGAGGATGAGTGATGTCTCAAAAAAAACCTATGTATAGTTAGGTTTAATAGCCAGATACAAATGCATCAGTGTAATCAACCCATGCTAGTGGGTAGTATGTATACATCTCTGGACTAGACTCTCATTCACCGATGTCTCTACAATGAGCAGAGAAGCTGGTGACTCTCCATGGAGTCCTCACTTCACTGAAGCATACATCTGTTGAGTGTCTCCTCTGCTCAAGCATAGGAGCACACTTCCCACTCAATTTAATAACAAAATCCATTCTAAAGTTGATTGAAGGTTTGAGTGACTCTCTTGAGAAAAATCAGTGTGGCAACATTATTCCAAACACTCATTGAATTAACTTTTGTTTTCCTCAAGAAGGCTGGTTAACTATAGAGGCATATCTGTTTGAACACAGGATAATCCAACATTTTATCACCACTTCTTCAGAAGAACTATAGGTTAATAAGATAGATTTATAAGACTTATTTTCTAATACTTCATAAGAACCTGAGCAAATAAATCCCAGAGAACAATCTGGATTTTTCCAGGTTGGATTGGCCATTTGAGGCTGAATGATCATATGAAGCAGGTACTATTTTTATCCTCAGGTTATTGGTGAGGAAACTGATGCAAGAAAAACAAGTTAAGTATCTTTTTCAAGGTCACAGCTTGCTTACTTTACACAAAATATGACTCCTTGCGCAAGTCATGTAGCCTCCTTCTCTTTAGGTGCATTGTCTTTAAAAACTGTGATAGAGTCTTAACTAAATAAAGGACTAAGAACATAAAAGTCTTCACAGAGAAGTGTATATCCCTGTTCCTCTCCTACAACTGAGTGCAGATAATACAGGGGCCCATAGGAGGAAAGAGCACACATAAGAAAATACATGCAACTAATCTCTCTATGGCCTCTGGAAAACATCAGCTGACCTTCATCCCTGTTTCTGTACAACTGGCTGAGACTGACTCAGAGTTCTCGGCTGTTTCTGTTGTGGGAATGGAATCGTATTTCTTTAAAACAAGAAGTGGACTGGCTTTGAAGGAGAGATACAATCTAACCTCAAATTAACAAAGGAAGATTTGGCTGTATTGCCGGGGATCAAAGCACAAACAGAATATATTTGCATATTGATTAGATGAGCCCAGCCCCACATAGGGGAAAAAAAAAAACAACCCAAAAGAGACAATGCAGGAAAAGGAAAAAAAAAAATATCTTTAAACACAAAAGCTTAATGCATGGCCTTGGAAGACTAACAAGTTCATGAAGGTCAGGAATCACAGACAATATACTCAAAGGAGCAGGCACTGGGGCTGGTCAAACAACCAGAAAAAGTACCTCACAAATATTCTAAGAGAGGGAGCTTGAGACCATGAGAAAGATATGAAGATGAAACCTGTCCTGCAGGCTGCAGAGGTAAAGTACGACCGACACTTTTCTTTTTAAATACAAAGAACGTATCAGGAGACAGTTTGCCTGCAAAGGTCATACGGCAAAAAATGAAACGCATGGGGAAAACATTTTAAAGAGCTTGTGCATCAAGTACTTGAAGGAGGAAAACAAAGAGGGGGAGATGAGCGAATAGAAATAAACACAAGTAATGCTGAGAGACGTACCCCTAGAATTCTTCGGCCGACAAAATATCTCTCCGTATTAGGAGAGACGTCCTAGATAAAGAACTGACTGGGGTTCGCACAAATGGTGCCCTTAGCTCTATGTGCAAACTCTTTCACTTTCTTCAGGTCTCAACTCAGATCGTATTCTCTTAGTAACCTGTTGGTTTTCACCTTTGGGAAGTCTTTGGGTGAAATTCAAATTACCCCCCCCACACACACACACACAGGGAGGGCAAGGAGAGATAGAAGAAAGAGGCAGACCACCCCGGGTTGGTAGGTGGCAGGTGTAACAAGCAAGGGAACCTGCTCAGGAGGCATGGCCTGGGCAGCCACAAGACAAGTAGACCTCCACACTCACCCACCAGAATCTTAACAGTGTAGAGAGAGACATTAACGGGATTCAGTCACAACTCTTTCAAGGGTACAACTCTTAAAACAGCTCCTAGTATGGAAATCGTGGGCAGAATGTACATTCCAAGGACAGGGGTGGGGGTGGGGAGCCTCCAATTGCCCAGGTCCAGCTCTCTAATCAACAGACAGTTATGTCCTCTCAATGACCTCCTCCAACATAAGCTTGGCCTGACACTCCCCTTTGAGGCTAAGGACATACACCTAAGTCTTTGGTTCTGCTATTAATCTCACCTGTATAGTCGTTCGTTTGCATGGCTATATGTGCCATTGGCTGTGAGCTCCTTAAGAGTCAAGGCTTGCCTTAGAAATGTTTGCATTACTCAATGCATACCTATCGTATTGCTTCTCACACAGCATGAGCTCAACGACTCTTTCTGGGTTTATGGATTTGTATCAAGAATACAACATTTATAACAAGACGTGAATGAAATTATAGAGTCCATATTTTCCTCATAGTTGGCAGAAGGATGACAAAAGAGGCCTGGGGAATTTGTATTTTTTTAAGATATGGAGGAAATTTAGGGTTTCTGCTTCTAATATTTTAGTTTGAAAATGGGACAATATCCAAAGGTAGCTCATGGTGTGACTGCAAAAACCAAGTTAAAGTGTTAAAACACTCACTTAAAATTGCAGTGACCTGGCCGGTGTGGCTCAGTGGGTTGAGCGCTGGCCTGCGAACCAAGGGTCGCCGGTTTGATTTCCAATCAGGGCGAATGCCTGGGTTGTGGGCCAGGTCCCCAAATAAGGGAGTGTGGAGGTAACCACACATCGGTGTTTTTTTCCCTCACTTTCTCCTTCCATTCCCCTCTCTCTAAAAATAAATAAATAAAATCTTTTTTTTTTTTTAATTGCAGCGAAATTAGAAATACACTTCTTTAAAAAGTGGCTGAAATATGCTGGAAACAACCTAAGTGCCCATCTGTAGATGAGTGGATCAAAAAACTGTGGTATATCTACACAATGGAATACTATGCAGCAGAAAGAAAGAAGGAACTCCTGCCATTTGCGACAACATGGATGGAACTAGAGAGAATTGTGCTGAGTGAAATAAGCCAGGCAGCGAAAGACAAATACCATATGGTATCACCTAATACAGGAAACTAAAGAACAACACAAACAAAGGAACTAAATAGAACAAAGAGCAGAACAGCAGTCAATAGGGGGGAGAGGAGAGGGAGAGAAGGGGGATAAGTAAGGGAAGGGTTTACTCAAAGAACCCGTATAAATGACTCATGGACATGGACAACGGGGAGGGATATGATTGTGGGAGAGGGGGTGGGTTGGGTGGGGGAGAGACATTGGGGGAAAAGGGGACAACTGTAATTGAAAAACCAAAAATAAAAAAATAATAAAGTGGCTGAAATAATTGAAAAACTGCATCAGAAAAATCTGATGTGGTCATAAAATGAGAGTCTTAACATTGCCTTATTAACCACCAGTGAATTTTAAATAGTTTAAACATTAACTCTTTGCTCCAGGGGTTCCCAAAAAGCAAGAGATCTTGTAATGCTAATTGCTGAAATGTTCCTAATTTGTTTCCAGGGTTTGAAACAGCTCTTAATTGCTGCCCTGTCTCTGATCAAGGCAAAGAAAAAAAAATTATTAATGTTAAAATCATTCAGCATTCTCAATGTCCAAGAAAGGAAATACATGTTAAAGTTTTTTAAATATAAACAAACATTAAGAACTAGACGACTGGCAGAAACTTTACTTGGCAATGAATGTAAAGCTGCCTGGGACCTCGGGTGAGCTATTATTATTATTAATCCAAACCCAAATCTCCCCTTGACCAGGATGGTTTCGCTTACTTCCTCCATATTAGCAATGGCATTAAAAATTTTGATCAAGAATATATCTGTCATGACCAAAGCAGATTATCATGATCAGATCGATAATGTATTTATTAATGCATTTTAACAAAAGCATGCAGAATAGCTATGCTTACACTTTACCCTATGAAAATACTTTTGAATACTCTTCACAGGAGCATACATTTAGAAACAGCAGAAAAACATAATTTGGGGAAACATCTTAGGCATTTTACCAACTAGGTTCTGTAATTAAATTAAAAGCAACACTGAAGATTTAAATAAATGTGATGACTACATGTTATGTGGTGACTTCGACTGGATTCAATTCTGAGACATGAAAAAAGGATATTAGTGGAAAAACTGGTGAAATTCAAATAAAGTCAGGAACTTAGCTAATAGTACCAATTTTAACTTGTTGATTATGTGAAATGTTACATTAGGTGCTATGTCATTAGAAAACTTGTGTAAATTATATGAAGGAATTCCCTTATTTTTCCAAGTTTCCTGTAAATCTAAGATTATTCTAAAGTAAAAAGATAAATTAAAAAAATTGACTAAGTTACAGCACAAACTTAACTGAACTGTGTCAGAAGCTGAACATTCAAGTTCCTATTAATATTCTTACTTCATAGATGAGGAATCAGAAGAAAAATAGATTATGTAATTTGCCTAAAGTTACAAAGGGAGTAAAAGTAACAGAACCTTTATTTGTGTATAGGTAACTTGACCAGAGTTCTAACTTTTAATCTTGTCCTTAAATTATTTAGGATTTTCTTCTACACATTCCCATCCTTCTTTTGATTCTAAAGATTAAATACTCACATAGAATTAGGTAGTTCAGATATAGAGCTTTTCTGAGATATAGTTTTTGTTGTAGACTATAATTGTACCTTTAGGATCATAGTACATCCCAAATTTATTTTTTGTATTTGTAAATTAAGCTAGAACCATTTCATCTGCTATCCCTCCCAAATTCGGTGCTGCTTTTTTCATAGAGGTTTTATGAAGATCAGACAAACTAACACATTAAAGTAGTTATAGCGACTGACACAGAGTATCGTCGGCAGCCGTCCGTCTCGAGAGACGATGGTGTAGCTTCTTAAGAGTCTATCTGCACCGCCGAGAATGGCTGTGCAGTCCGACTCGGGAGTGACACGGTATCTGTCTCCTCCCGTGTTGAATCGACATCTTGCGATGACGCTGGAGTGTCCTCTCCAGTGAAGCTGAAGCTACAGAGCCTGGGCAGGGTGATATGGAGGGTCTGCTGTTGCCCATGCAGCAGACCCCCCCTCTCTTCGCAGCTGAAGGGTCCAAGGGAAAGACGGAGTCAATACAGCTTGGCTTCAGGTGCGCCGCAGGAGTTGCCGGTGTTGACTACAACGTCAAACCGCCTTAGGGACTCCGGCTCCGGATTTTCTGTCGGGGTTTACTCCCTTAGCCTTTCCCCTGAAGAGGTATGCCGCAAGGCAGCGGAGGTTTTCTGGAGTCAGAGTTTTCCTTCTCTGATGTGCCCTGACTGGAAGATCGAACCAGCGACACTTAGCTCGCAGGCCGACACTCAATCCACTGAGCCAAACCAGCCAGGGGAGACACAGAGTATAGGGTCAATCAATGTTAGCATTTTTATTGTTATTATTTTTTTATTGGTAGAATCTAATTCATTACTTTTTTTAGTTGTACCTACTCTATCGTTTAATCTGCCCACTGAGATTTTAATTTTAATGTCTCTTTATATATTTGTTCTGTAAGTTATCTTTGGATTCTTTTTTTTAAACCTGGCTATTTTTATAGTGTGTTTCTTTATTTCCATATGTGTTTTATACTTTATTTCTCTCCTTAAATAATTTTAAATATGCTTTATAGACTTTCTTATTTCATAGTCTTTCTAGTTCCTGAGGGGAAAATTCTTTTCTTTTTCATCGCCTGATAAAAAACAATGGAGTGTTTTTATGTAGTTTCTGATTTTTTCCTTGACCTCACTTTAAATGACACTTGTTTTGTTCTGTCATGTCAGAGTTATTGAAATCTAACCTCTGGAGAAGTTTCAATCTTATTTCTACCACATGTCCCAGTGGAATCTCTGCTCTAAGTCTAATTTTTATGAAAATTTTATCATAGATTTTCCTCAACACAGGATAATTAAAATTCAGGCTCCAAACCTATGAGATCATAGTTTTTATTTATCAACAGAGACTCAATGTTTTTTACCCGCCCTGATTTATACCTGAGATAAGCTTCCTTGTTGCCGCCCAGAGTCAATTTGTTCTTTCTTCAGGTTGGTTTGGCTATATAGCATTTTTGAAGTTCCATATGAATTATAGACCCTGGCTGGTTTGGCTCAGTGGATTGAGCGTCGGCCTGCGAGCTAAGTGTCGCTGGTTCGATCTTCCAGTCAGGGCACATCAGAGAAGGAAAACTCTGACTCCAAAAAACCTCCGCTGCCTTGCGGCATACCTCTTCAGGGGAAAGGCTAAGGGAGTAAACCCCGACAGAAAATCCGGAGCCGGAGTCCCTAAGGCGGTTTGACGTTGTAGTCAACACCGGCAACTCCTGCGGCGCACCTGAAGCCAAGCTGTATTGACTCCGTCTTTCCCTTGGACCCTTCAGCTGCGAAGAGAGGGGGGGTCTGCTGCATGGGCAACAGCAGATCCTCCATATCACCCTGCCCAGGCTCTGTAGCTTCAGCTTCACTGGAGAGGACACTCCAGCATCATCGCAAGATGTCGATTCAACACGGGAGGAGACAGATACCGTGTCACTCCCGAGTCAGACTGCACAGCCATTCTCGGCGGTGCAGATAGACTCTTAAGAAGCTACACCATCGTCTCTCGAGACGGACGGCTGCCGACGATATGAATTATAGGATTTTTTTTTTTCTGTTTCTGTAAAAAAAACACCATTGGGATTGCAATAGGGATTACACTGAACCTGTAGAGTAAGTAAAACTCTACAATACTGGCATAAAGATAGACATAGACAAATAGAACAGACTGGAAAGCCCGGGAATAACCCATACATAACAGTCAACTGATCTTCAGTGAGGTTGCCAAGAACACACAGTGGGGAAAGGATAGTCTTTTCAACAAATGGCGTTGGGAAAACTAGGTATCCGGATGCATCTGGAACATTAACTTACACTATACAAAAATGAACTCAAGATGGATTAAAAATGTAAACTTAAGACCGGAAACTGTAATTCCTAGCAGAAAAACATAGAAGAAATGCTCCTTGACATTGGTTTTGGCAATGATTTGTCAGCTATAAGCCTAAAAGCACAGGCAACAATAGCAAAAAAGGACAAGTGAGACTACACCAAAGTAAGGCTGTGCGAAGCAAAGGGGACATTTAACGAAGCCCAGAGGCAACCCGCAGAATGGGAGAAACTGTTTGCAACATGTGGTAAGTGCTTAACATCCAAAACAGATAAGCAACTCTTACAACGCAATAGCAAAAAAGAAAAAAAAGCCTCGTAATCTAATTTTAAAATGAGCCATAAACCTGAATAAACATTTTGCCAAAGAAGACATACAAATGGCCAACAGGTACATGAAAAAGTGCTCAACATTACTAATCATTACGGCAATTCACATCAAAACCACAATGAGATATCACCTCACACCTGTTAGAATGGCTATTATTTTATATATCGTCGGCAGCCGTCCGTCTCGAGAGACGATGGTGTAGCTTCTTAAGAGTCTATCTGCACCGCCGAGAATGGCTGTGCAGTCCGACTCGGGAGTGACACGGTATCTGTCTCCTCCCGTGTTGAATCGACATCTTGCGATGATGCTGGAGTGTCCTCTCCAGTGAAGCTGAAGCTACAGAGCCTGGGCAGGGTAATATGGAGGGTCTGCTGTTGCCCATGCAGCAGACCCCCCCTCTCCTCGCAGCTGAAGGATCCAAGGGAAAGACGGAGTCAATACAGCTTGGCTTCAGGTGCGCCGCAGGAGTTGCCGGTGTTGACTACAACGTCAAACCGCCTTAGGGACTCCGGCTCCGGATTTTCTGTCGGGGTTTACTCCCTTAGCCTTTCCCCTGAAGAGGTATGCCGCAAGGCAGCGGAGGTTTTTTGGAGTCAGAGTTTTCCTTCTCTGATTTTATATATATGTATATATATATAAGTGTTTTTTAAAATGTGTAAAAATTAGAACATATTAAGTGTTCTTATCACACAAGAAATGAGAAAACTTTTGAAGGTGACAGATATATTTATTACTATGATGTGGTGTTGGTTTCACAGGTGTATACATTTGTTCAAACTCATCAAATTGTATATATTAAATATGTATGTACAGTTTTATATATAAATTAACCTCAAGAAAGTTATAAAAATATTAAATGCAAAATGGATTTAAAGGTAATTGTAACAAAACGAAACAAAAATAGAAACAAAGAAACCACTGTCCTCTGTCCTTGCATAACCCATGTCATGACCAAGATCAGTAATGTCCACCAGGTGGATCCTGTGTTGTGGCTGTCAGCATCCTCTGTAGTTCTAGTATATAAACACTTCCACATCCCCTTTTTTTCTGGTGAAATTAGCCATTGTAATGTTTTAAGTGTCAACTTGGCTAGTCCATAGAACTCAGATATTTGGTCAAACACCAGTCCAGATGTCACTGAGAAGATGGTTTTTAGGTGAGATTAACATTTAAATCAGTGACTTTAAGTAAAGCAGATTACCCTCCACAATGTGGTTAAGCCTCACCCAATCAGCTGAAGGCCTTAAGAAAAAGATCAACTTCCTAAAGAGGAAGTAATTCTGCCAGCAGACTGCCAGGAGATTCAAGCTGCAGCACCTGTTCTTCCCTGGGTTTTCAGCCTGCCCCCCGCACCCTGTAGATTTTGTGCTTGCTGGCCTCCACATTGCCTGAACCATTTTCTTACACACACACACACACACACACACACACCCCCTCTGCTGGTTGTTTCTCTAGAGAACCCTGACTAATACAGTCATGTTTTTAAAAAGTTTATTATTTTAATTTTATCTAAAAACCCTAGATGTTTAAAGAAGTATGTGTATCACCTTTCTTACCGAGTCATCCAAAATATTCTTAATATTCTTTAAAAGAATTTATTTTATCCACAAGAGTGTCATGGATTATCTCCCTTCTCTTGTTAATAGAGTTAACATAAAAGTTAAAATTTATAAGAAATAATTTGCACTGAAGAAAAGCTTCCTGAGGTCCTTGTGTGACAAAAACAAACAAACCAAACTCAATCAACTGAGATTACAGGTCACATCTTAATTATCAAAGACAATGTTTAGATGGAGCACATCCAGCTTTACATGTGACATGATGTGCTGCTTTAGTTTCTAATTAACCCAAAAGTTGTCATTTCAAAAGAACAATCAGCCAATCAGCCATGTCACAGTGAAGTTTTCAGATTTATTACTAATAGACAACAGTTCAGAGTTTCCTAAGAAAAGCAAAATAAAGTTTTTTTAATGGAGATCTACTAATATTTAACTGCCCTGGCTGGTTTAGCTCAGTGGATTGAGCGTCGGCCTGCGAGCTAAGTGTCGCTGGTTCGATCTTCCAGTCAGGGTACATCAGAGAAGGAAAACTCTGACTCCAAAAAACCTCTGCTGCCTTGCGGCATACCTCTTCAGGGGAAAGGCTAAGGGAGTAAACCCCGACAGAAAATCCGGAGCCGGAGTCCCTAAGGCGGTTTGACGTTGTAGTCAACACCGGCAACTCCTGCGGCGCACCTGAAGCCAAGCTGTATTGACTCCGTCTTTCCCTTGGATCCTTCAGCTGAGAAGAGAGGGGGGGTCTACTGCATGGGCAACAGCAGACCCTCCATATTACCCTGCCCAGGCTCTGTAGCTTCAGCGTCATCGCAAGATGTCGATTCAACACGGGAGGAGACAGATACTACCATGTCACTCCCGAGTCGGACTGCACAGCCATTCTCGGCGGTGCAGATAGACTCTTAAGAAGCTACACCATCGTCTCTCGAGACGGACGGCTGCCGACGATGACTAATATTTAAATAATTACAATTTTTAGAAGTTTGATATTTGATAAGCATCTATAGGGTCCTGCCTTTGAATTTTAATAAAAGACAAGGTTTGCTGTTCACTTAAAAGGATCCCAGCTAAACCAACAACCTGGTAGACCAGATATCTAATTAAGTTGACTTATCTGATTTTTTCGACCATACTATGGTTTATCTGCTTGTCCCCATGGACCATGAGATATTCTGAGTGTGTGGGGACATGTACATACTTACATGTACATAAAATGTCATATTTAATAATAGTAATAATTAATCAATAGTAACCACACAGGGTTTCCTAGATGGTGGTCACTATGCTATGTATTTTACATGGGTTGTCTCATTTAAAGCTCACTACAACTCTGTGGGGTGTCTACTTGGTCTCGTCTTCCAGATAAGAAATCTAAAGCTGCCAAAGGTTAAAAAATGTCATAGCTAAAAACTGACAGAGATATATTCCAAATATCAGTTTAGGGACTCAATCAGTAAGCCTCAGGTTCCTCAACATAGAAAGGAAATTAATAATAATAACAATAACAACAGCTGTTCATGTAAAGTGCTTATTTTTTTTCAGACATTGCTATATGTGTTTGGGATATTTTAGTTGATTTAATCCTCACTACTATAACCCCAATTTTTACAGATAAATAGCTATAGTAAGAAGTGTGAAATAAGTTGCCCAGGATCACACAGCAGGTGAATGGGGAAGCTGCAATCCACACCAGGTATCCGGCTGCAGCATCGACATCATCCTCCCCACAAGCCACAGTGTTACACCGCCAGGATTCTTTACAGAGAAACCAACACAAGACCTTTCAAAGCTTCTGTGAGATCAACCTATTTCAACAACAATAATAAGCATTATTTGTTCTTCTTAGTCTCATTCTCTCCAAAGTGTCACACTGGCTGTTTCCCAAAGGCTGCATGTGTGACACTGTCGCAAATTCATGTAGGAAACAAAGGGAAACCTGCAGTCCTCTACTCAGCCAGTCATCAAAGAGACGCTGTAAAAGGACAAGGGGCTACTTTTCGAAAAACATGGCCATTTTTCACTACAGCACCACAGAAAAGAGAACTGTGTGTAACTAATACTAACAGGTAAGCAAGATGCTGGGGTATAAAGAATTCTGAGCAAATGACCGTGATCTAGATTCCAGGCCTGATTCTGTTATTAGCTACATGTGTTACCATAGGCAAATTACTTGCAATCTCCAAGTTACTGTGTTCAGACGTGCAAAATATAAGAAATAATATATCTCTCATCCACTTCACAAGTATAAAATGACTTACTGTATGTTAAAGTGCTCTAAAAATTATAAAATAAGTAAAGAATTTCTTACCTTGGTTCTCATAGCAAAATAAGTCCCAAAGGGATTAAAATGTTAATGTCCAAAATGCAACCAAAAATTATTAGAAAAATACGTAGGGAAAATTTTATATAATCCTCAAGTGAGAAGGTTTTCTCTTAAATTCTGATGTCTTCACCAGTGGAGGCTCTCTGTCCTCAGTAGTACCTCCACCCTCAGGGGAAGAGGCCTCTCCACCAGCCCCTGGAGAGATTAACCTTGAGCTACCTGAAGAAACAGGAAGGGCCTCCTCTAAGACAGTTGCCATGAAACATATTAAGTCTCCTCAGCACCCAACCCCACCACCCTCTTTTGCTTTGGACCTATAACTACAATAGACTTGAGTCCCAGGAGGTCCCTAAAAAGTGAGGTACAAAATGTGACCCATGAGGAAGGTCATGCTACACTTCAAAATATCTACTTGAGTTTTCTAATTTATACAAGAAGAAGCCTGGGGAAATCTGTGGAAATGGATATTGAGGGTACGGGATAATCGTGGGAGGAACATAAAGTTGGATCAGGCCAAATTTATTGATGTGGGCTCCCTAAGCAAGATTCTGCATTTAGGTGAGGGAGTTAGGAAGGCTGTAACAGTAGTTATCTTTGGTAAGATTATGAGTAATTGTTCCCTATGTACTGATTTTACTTTACATTTTTTTTTTTTGTACAAAATGGATAACGTATAAATTTTTTCTTAAATAGAAGTATAAGCAGGGTTTTGCTCATACTAGAGAAGCAAGATGTTTTTTTATTGATGCAAGCTGATCAAGTCCTGGCTTTTCTTATGACCTTTGCTCACTTGAGTATTGAACAAGTCACTCAACCTCCCCAAGGCTCAGTTTCCTCATAAAATTGTTGTGATTAGTGATACAAAATAGTTTAAGTCTTAACACAGTGCCTGAATAAAATAAACACATAGTAGTTGTTATTCTTGTTTTTATGATTATCATTTTTATTATCATTACTATTCATGCAGACTCTCTGTTGTTCATAAAACAGGGTTTTTAAATATCTACACAAAACAGAGATGAGGCCATGCCTCATGGAGGGCTTCCTTCATCTGAAGAGCTAGACATCTGCCAATTTCCCTCCAGAGGAAGAAATAGTTTCTAAGCCACCACATTTCCTTCTCTCTGTATGACATTTTTTCATTAAATCTGTGTAGTAACTATTAGTTGTGTATCTCATTGAGACCATCAAAATGTATTTAGCTTATAGCTTAACTGTGCTGCTAAGTGGTAGTGATGAAAAATAGTGGGAAAATGTTGTTACTAAGTATAAACTATTTTAGAAACAAACTAAGAATCCATTGCTATATGAGCTGACCATGAAGTTAGTCATCTTTTATAATATCAAAAAACAATATAATGATGTTATAACAAAAAAAATTATTATATAATTTAAAGTGTAATCTATATTATTCTTATAATATAAATATACAGATATTATAATATACTAATAGATGACAATATCAGAAATAAGGCAATTTTTCAAATTCCAAGTACCCTAACTTTCAAATGGACCTATGAACTATAACATGTTTCTAATCTGGGGAGAGAATACTATATCTATATCTATATCTATATATCTATATCTAAATCTATATCAGAGAAGGAAAACTCTGATTCCAAAAAACCTCCGCTGCCTTGCAGCATACCTCTTCAGGGGAAAGGCTAAGGGAGTAAACCCCGACAGAAAATCCGGAGCTGGAGTCCCTAAGGCGGTTTGACGTTGTAGTCAACACCGGCAACTCCTGCGGCGCACCTGAAGCCAAGCTGTATTGACTCCGTCTTTCCCTTGGATCCTTCAGCTGCGAAGAGAGGGGGGGTCTGCTGCATGGGCAACAGCAGACCCTCCATATCACCCTGCCCAGGCTCTGTAGCTTCAGCTTCACTGGAGAGGACACTCCAGCGTCATCGCAAGATGTCGATTCAACACGGGAGGAGACAGATATCGTGTCACTCCCGAGTCGGACTGCACAGCCATTCTCAGCGGTGCAGATAGACTCTTAAGAAGCTACACCATCGTCTCTCGAGACGGATGGCTGCCGACGACGACGAAATCTATATACAGTGTTAAACTATATTTGGTTACATATCATATTACTTATGTATATCAAATCTCTAGGTTGTCAATATTTTTTAAAGTTTTAACAATCATTTACTTATTTCAGGGTTGTAGACTTTTTAAGAAAATTAACTCATGTAAATCAAGCCACGTTTGAGGAAGTGACTTGCTGTGCTTCTAAAACGTTAAATCGGTGATTGAAGAGTCTCCGCTGCTAGCCTTGAAAGAATTAAGAGAGGTTATGGGTGTGGACAGCTTTTGATTTCCCCCAGTGAATTATGTATGTCTCATCTCCCTAATATGAGAAAATATCAAAAAGGCAGAAAGTGGTGATTTTGCTAATAAGTCTTAGATAAAAGGGCAAAGCAAAATTGTTGAACATATTATGTTCACTCATCCGAAGTCTCACTCCGCTCACGGCGCTGCGCAGTGAGGTACGTGCCGTGTGGACGGAAGTCTCATTTCCCGAAGTTTTCCTTCGTTAATCTATTTGGTCTGCTGTGAACAGAAATGTATCATCTTTTTTAAATTCAGAAAAACTGCTGGGTTGTGCATGTTAGGTCACAATGGGTCACTGCTACTGGAAAAGCAAAATCAGAGTCTTAGAAATGCTAAATAAATAAATAACTAAAAAGCTGTGCCCTTTGCCCTGATGAAGGAGAGCTAGTGTGAAATTAGACGGAATCAGTTGGCTAACCCAACCTGCAGGGAATCCATTCCAATATCTAAAAGGGCAATATTGTCAGCTTCTTGGGAGTCATTAATTTACAAATAGTTGGTGGGCTGGTGATGAGGGCAAATTTGCATGCATAAAAATGACACAGGTAGTAGATTAAAATACAAATTCCCAAGGGGCACCAGGGAATCTGCATGTTTTCAAAGTGCCCCAGCTCTTAAAAGCTGATGGAATGCCAATTTGGAAACATTGACTTAGGAAATTAAAATGACAATCAAATCAAAGACTTATGGTAAACTAATCTGCTACCATCTAATGACATTTGAGCAAAAAATCAAAGTATGTAATCTTTATTTTTAAACAATTTTGCCACAATGCTGAAACAGCTGTATTTGCCATAGGAAATATTTAAATAATCCAGCAGGTATTTTTGCCTTTCAATTGCCAATTCAAAGTTTTGTTCGGTCAATTACCCCATCTAGTTGAGCAGTTCTTTTAAGTTGTAAACACACCACTTCCACCTCAATTTCAAATGACATGAAATTGAGGGACAGAAGTAAACAGGTACTGTGGACTATATAATAATATTACAAAAGTTAGCATTATTCATTAATTACTAATTGTCTGCTCAGAAATCTAGACTTGAATAGGCTGTAGATAGTGATAGTTTGTTCTCCCACAGCTAATGCAACAGCTGGAGTTTAACCCACAATTCCATGCTGTTGAAGATTGAAAATCAGCCTTCAAGTTCAGACAATCTCTCTGGGCAAAAGGCATTATTAGCAGGGTGGCAGAGTGTCAACCGTGTCCTTCCCAAGTGTTCAAGTTTCACTGGCCACATGGCCTAGTGCCAATAATACCGGGCAGCTGAAGACCCAGGTCATTTCCCACCCGAATGGGAATCACCCCAAAATGACTAGTGGGAGCCTTGGAACCTGCATTTTCATAAGCTACAACAGGGTGATTCTGACGTGAGAACACTGTTCAAGATTTTATTTTCAACAATGTCACTAAATGTATTGGCCAGGGTAGATAAATTACATGATCACTCAGGCCTTGGACAACGATAACTGAATCTTTCTTTCTCCTATATAAGAAAGAAAACATTAGCGAATTTACTTTTAACAATAGTCAGAGATAATGTGGGATGGGGACTAGGTAGATGAGGGCAAAGTTGGGGTGGGGGGTGGAAATTGGAACATCGATAATAGTGTCGATATTAAAAATAAAGTTTAAAAAATTAAACCTTGAGAATTATATTTAAAAGAGTAGCATAACAGTAGTTGAAATTACAGGTTTAGCATCAGAAAAACTTGGATCCAAAACCCAGTGTACCACTTGCTCACTGAACTTGCATTTCTGTTTCATACCTACAAAAAGGAGCATATTAAAGCCAACCTCACGGAGTTATGTGAGACCAAAGCAGATATTATATATGAAGTACGAGACTCAGGATTACCTCATTTTAGATACTGAATGAAAAATATTAATAAAGAAGAGAGGAGCTATAAACTTGCTTGATTTTTTTCCAAGTAAGAGGGATAAATAAACCTATGTTGCCTAGCTATTAATATTTTGGTAATGTTTGTTACTGCTGCATAACATAGCTCTCCTGATTGATACCGAGGTCAGTTGATGGTAGAATGTTTTGCATTTAAATAAAGTATTTACCAGGTAGAGCTTTCTCTGTGAGCTTTGGTAACCATGGATATCAGACTCTAAAGCGATAGACCATTGGCCAGGATGGTGAGACCAGATCTTCTATATATAAATATCCCTTGCAGAGGCAAACATGAAGAGCCCCTGGCAGAATGCACTGCTTGCCAGATGTTAAGTGTCATGTTTAACCAGATGCCCAGCTGTTTTTATTTTCCTGCCGTAATTAGTTACTAGCACTCGTGGGGATGAAATCTTGAGACATCTCTCTTAGCGACTTTTCAAGGATCCATTCTCTGCAGTGATGAGCAGTCTACTGACTGCATGCAAGACTTTGCCACTTCCCTAAGATTCCAGCCTCTCTAGAGAGCATGTCTGTTCAGCTGAGATGTCAATGCTGTGACTGCAGGTGACACCAGCAGCCCACTCCAGCTTGCTTAGTTACCTACTGCACCAGCAGCTCTCATATGCTCCTCTCTGAGGCCTGAAGGACCCCTGGAGTCTTGTCAAAGTCTGTCACAGATGAAGAGTTTATATCGAATGATGTTGCCAGAGCATGCGTCAAGAGAAAAAAAGTAATGATAAGGAACTATTAGGAGTGAAACATAAAGTTTATTATTGTTATAGATCAACACCATGTAGAAAAGCCAAGCAGTGGGGGAAGAATACAGAATTTGGAGTAAAAAAACAAAGATTTGAATCCCAGATCCTTCAGTCTTATGAATAATAATTATAGGTAATTATTTGAGCAATGTCTAAGCACATTACAGACATCTTCTCATTGAATTTTTACAACAAACACATGAGATAAATTCTACTGTATTGTTAGCTTGGTTTTCTAGACTGGGGAACTGAGGAAGAATGAGGTGTACTACAAAGAAAAATGTTCCTTTTAATCCATCAAAGAATTCTTTTCCTTTTAAACTCCTATGATGGGCCATTTTTCTGTACATCTGCCAACTATATTCAGGAAGCTAGGAGTTGAAGTGTCTGTGTAATTAATTTCTGGTACAATCAAGGGACAGTGGGTCTGCTGAGAAATACCTCCTGCAAAACAACGAACTGACATTTAATTAGTTGGAGAAAGGGCCCAGGCACAGCATTGCTTTGATTTTTCTTTAAAGCTTCCCAATGATTTGAACATTCAGCCAGCTGAAGAACTACTGAACTATTGATAACCTGTCTCTCAAAACCACTGTTTCTGAATGGGTGACCCATAGACTTTCTGCCTCAGAATTGTCTGAGAAGATCATTAAAAAGGTAATGCTCCAGGTCTTATCCAGAAACTACTGGTTTAGATTGTGTGGGACTAGGGCCCAGACACCAGCCTTTAACAAGTTTTCAATGATTCTGAAAACTTGAAAGTTACTGTTCTAAGACAGTAGTTTCTTAACTCCTTTTGCTGGGGTTCATGTTCTTGTCACTCTTTTTTATCCAAGGATAAGCTCTGTGAAACTGTGACATGCCATGTTCTAGTCCCTCCTCACCTTCGTTGGCTCACACACAGCTACTAGCAATGTGATGTGACTATGTGATTATGTATTACGACATGATTTGGTGAATAACTCACAAGGGAACATCTGCTCGTGAGACAGGGAAACTCTTGCTTCTTTATGAAAAGGACTTATGTGAGCTCCTGGCCTCACTCTGTCCCTATTCTTTCTGCCTCAAGACTAGATGTGATGCCATCTTGTGACCATGGAGGAGCACGTATAAAAACAAAAGGCCAGCAAGATACAGCTGGTGAAGTAGACCAATACAAAGACCCTGGATCATTGATATGATCAAGAAGCCCACAAATGCTTTCAGCATTCCTAACTGGAAAAACAACCACAACAACATGATCCATGATCCATGCCACAGAAGAACCACATTTAAAAAACCAAGACCTGATCAGAAGTCTCCATTTTTATTCCTTTTCAAACACTTAGTACTGTCCAAGAATTGGTCTACAAAGCCTAATATATAAACTCTTGTACCTCAGTCTCTACCTTCACATGCGCCCCGTCTAATCTTGGAAGTCTTTCACTGAATTGTCCCTCACCCCACCGTCCCCTCCAAAAAAGAGCTGTCTCATCCAGGTCATCCTGCCCCACTACCTAGGTCCCTTGCGTCCTTATTTCTTCCCTGCAATGTTCCGTCCTCTCTCAGAGGAGAATGCACCCTCACAAGTCATTTTCTTTCCCTCCTAAGGATCAGGAGGAAGCTAAACAGGGAGCAGGGCCTTTCTTGCATTCGTGGTACTTAACGCCTCACACAAGGAAACTCAAGTGTAAAAACACATAGACTTAGATATTCCCGGACTGAAGGCAAAGGGAAGAGAGTTACAGATGTCTGCCCACATCCATTCATAAAATTCCAGGAATCTGTTTTCAAACTAGGCTGCCCTTCTGAACAAAAACCGCTGGAGCTCTCCAAATTAGAGAAACCAGACTCTCCACCCTGAAATTAAAATTCAATAGATCTAGGTGGGACTCAGACATATGTTTTTCAAGTTTCACAGGTATCTCATGAGGTCCGAGGCTGATACACCCAGACCGTAGAGGGCAGCTTAGAAAACAGTTCTCATTGTGAACAGCAGCTCTCAATGAAACCAGAAAGTCTTGTACTTTTCCTCTACTCTAATCTACATTTAAAGTAATTGAAACAATGACTAAGGCAGTTTTCCAGTCCTCTGGTAGCTGAGATTTCATTTCAGCTAATCAGAAAGAATTTGCCACTTGAAAAAAAAATGTGGATCCCTTCCCTGACTCCTCCAGAATCTTTCTAACATAAATGCTTTAGCAGAAAGCAAGAATGGCCTTGTCATCTAGTGTTTTTATATCATGTCATCTTATTTTTTTCCCACAAATAGTTTATTCCCTCTGCTTCCGATAGGTGACCCTGGCTGACAGTGAAACTGGATTTCCAAAAAAGAATAAATATTCTCCAAGGGAATGAAACCTTTTGGGGCATATTTATACATTTTGGGAACAGCTGACAGATACGGCCACCATAATTATGCGTAGTAGTTTTGGCTGTATGTTTTGATATCTTTACTTAGCATTGTAGGCTTATCTGAGAAAGAGAGGCTAAATATCTTAGACTATTTCTTATTATGAAATTTTATTATAATAATACAAATTCCTTGCCTTTTGGAACTATTCTTGGAATCTCCAAATACAAAATGAAATAATTGATGAATACCAATATGAGGTAATAGCAGTGTATCGCATGAAATGTATCTTTTCAAAGGCTCTGAAAGGATTCAGTGAAATTTAATGATAAATTCACAACATTGTATCATTATCCATCCCAGATATGTCTGTTTTCCAACATTTTCCCCCCTTAGGCTTCTAGTCTCACCAGTACTTTGGGACACTGAATGTTTTTGAGAGTGCAGCATGTTTTCAAAAATTACTAAATGAAAAGTATGACTTCCATAGCTAAAAGGTGTTTGTCACCAGTACAAGTTATTAGTTCAACTATTTCAGTGAAATGACTCTCCATGGAAACTGATCTTCCTTCATTAGACATGCTGAACCCAAATGAAATTTAAGCCTCGAATTACCAGGAAAGGAAAGATCAATTGATGCTGCTCCATAAGGCTCTCCTTTTCATTTATTTCCTGTGAATCATATGAACTTCAGGGATATCTCATACCCAGGCTTTTCATCAAGGAATAGGTAATGCATTTCACTTCCTTCTTATGACTCAGTCTAAGGAACACTGTGATCTGGCCCCTGGGTTTCAAAGTAAACAAACTTCTTTCTCATTAAAGTTAAAATAACCTTAGAGAAACTGAGAGATCTGTTTTACTCGGCTTCGGGGGAAAATAAAAAACAGTGCATTTTACAAAGGCAAAAAAAAAAATTCTGCAGCAACATGATAAAATTTGTCTGCCAAGGTGCATAGCACAGCTACCACCTGGGCCTGCAAGCCAGGACAGGCATTTTCTTTGACAAAGCAGCTTCCAGGGTCAGTTCTGAGAGGAAAGCCAAGGCCCGTTTCACCAGCTACACTTGAGAGTACAGATGCGCACTGTTCTCCCGTTACCGGCAGTAGATCACCACTGTCTTTCATACCCACCTTGTCGTTTAAGGCGCTGTAATTGTAACTTTAGAGGAGCAACACCTGAGCCTGGGTGGGAGCAAGGAGCAGGGGATCTGAGTCCATAGTTGGTGGGGCAACATATATATATATAGCCTCCCAAACCCATCCCCATATCACCGACTCTCTAGTTCAGTCTTGCTTTTTCTAACATGTTTTCAGTATAGCCTTCTCTATTAACACATCGCTTCTTTTTAAAAACAGCTTTATTGAGGTATAATTCACAGGCAAAAGACTACATATATTTAATGTACACAATTTGATGAGTTTGAACGTGTGCCTATACCCATGAAACCATCATCGCAATCAAGATAATAAACATACCCATCGCTTCCAAAAGTTTCCCCCTGCTCCTTTGTTTTTTCCTTTGTTGTTATTTTTTATGTATGAAGTAAGAACACTTAATGGGAAATCTACCCTCTTAACAAAATTTTTAAAGGCACAATACAGTGTTGTTAACTTTAAGCAAATATTACGCTCTATAAAAGGGTGATGAAAAGGAGCCACATTTGCAGAATGTGCTCAAAGAGAAAGACTGTTTGTCTGAGCTTCCCCTAGCAATGCTTCTCGTCATATACAGATTTTAATGTTCACTAATATAATAATGTCAGCACTCCCTATAGAAGGAGCAACTATGGGATGTATTCTTCAAAATGACTTTGCATAGACTCTTGGAACAAGCCACTCGCTAAGCTATATGGACCCAAAGTCTTACCCTTTATTTCTTACCTCCAAATGACATGCATTCTGATTCAGGAGGCAGTTTTTTGTTCATTGCAAACAAGTACAAATACTGTTAGAATATATGTCCCAATTTATTCTAAGTCTTTTTTTTTTTTTTTTTTTTTTGAGTCTCTTAAATTCCATAAAATATAGCACACATAATTTCTACTCTTTCTTGGCCATTCAACCAATTTTTTTCTAAGGATTCCTTCTCTCCAGTAGAGAAAACAGGGGTTGTCTCAGAGTAATGAAGTCTAGGTGCACATATCAAGCTAATGCCTTTATTATTTTCATTACAATACAGGAATGAATCCAAGTCCTCTGCCTTTCAGGTTTGTGTCTCTGTTTTGAATTCAGACACCATGTCGTATTAAGAATGTCTCTCTAATTCTATCTCAGCAACTAGCTTTTCTAGCTGGTAGAAGGGCCTTCAGACGTGACAGAGAAGGAAATTATAGTTTGGGTGGAGGAACAACCCCAAAATTGGGTGGCATCATTGTCAGGTAGCTAAAGGAAAATAACCTTTGAAAGGGAGTAGATTTATGACTCGGTTTTAAGAATTGATCCCAGGCATGGGAAAATTTCAAATCAGTTCCAATTGTGTTAGAGGCAGAAAAGATGATGTGCAGGTTAGAGAGAGTTTAAAGGAGAAAAATGTTAAAAGATAGAAAAATGAAGAGAAAGAGCCTAAACCATTTAGTCAGTGTTTAATGATATCTCACGTTGCTGTCCATCAAATCACTTGATATATATTTGAAAGAAAATGAGGCTGTATTTAGGTACTTTCATACCTAGTAAAAAAAGGAACATAAGGTACTTGAGTGTTCATCTTGAGATCTCTTGCGTACATGAGATGAACAAAGATGAGTTATGACTCAGTGACTAACCAGAGGAAATGTGTCATAAGACAGTGTATTTTATTTAGCTGTTTGAGATTCAGCATCACACTCAGCCAAACTGACACACAGTTTGAAAGTTGAGAAGTAAACTTATTGAACGTTATTTTTATTGTAATACATTTATTTTTCAAAATAAAGTACATTTCTTGATCCCATAATTTTAGAGCCACCTTATAAAGACATTCACTCAAATATCAAGAGATTTTGATTTTCTTATGGTTCCTCCCCCCCAGGTAAAATATATGCATCAATCATAGGACTTATTATCACAAGAAATTCATAAATGCAATGAAATAATTTATGCTTTTCCCTGTGGGGCATATAAATTCATATGTATTAAAAAGAAGTTAAGTTAATTATTTCAGAAAGTCTGATATAGCAACTATATAGCAGCCACATTATAAAATATACAACCTCAGGGTCTAGAAAATGTTGGATAATTTATCAAATGAAATATAAAATACCAAAATTTTCATTTCAGAGGAAAAGATGATCCTAAATTTTTGTTGCATTTGGTTCTATTATATCCATCCAAATATTTGGGTTCATATTCATAATAAACAAAAACATCTCTTTTTAAAGAAAAGTGAGATAATGAAGATAATAACACTTTTTCCAGTTTTATTGAGGCAGAATTGACAAATACAATTGTATATATTTAAAATGTACAAGTTAAGGAATTGTGATATTATTTATTTAATTATAATATTATTTATTTGCGTTTTCTCCTCTTCTTTTTAGTCAGTCTAGTTACAGGGTTGTTGACTTTGTTAACTTTTACAAAATAACAGCTCTTAGTTTTGCTGATCTTTTCTACTGCTTTTCTAGTCTGTATTTCACTTCTTTCAGTGTTGACCTTTATTATTTTCTTCCTTCTGCTAACCTTGGACTTATCTGTTCTTTTTTTTTTTCTTGTTCCCTGAAGTATAAACTTGGTTTGTTTATTTGAAATCTTTATTGTTATTGTTATTTTATTTTATTTTAGCATAAGCATTTATCATGAAAAACTTCCCTCTTAGAACTGGTTTTGCAGCATTTCAAGTTTTATTATGTGGTTTACCATTTCTGTTTCTTTCAAAATAGTTTCTGATTTCTCTTTGATTTTTTTCTTTGTTCAGAAGCATGTTGTTTAGTTTCTGCATTTTTGTGAATTTTCCAATTTTCCTCTTGTTTTTGAATTTCTAGGTTCATACCATCATGATTGGAAAAGACACTTCAGTCTTCTGGAATTTAAGAATTGTTTTGTGACCTAATATATGATATATTCTGGAGAACATTCCATGTGCATTCAAGAAGAATGTGTGTTCTGCTACTGTTTGGGTGGAATGCTCTATAATATTTAAGTCCCTTTGATCTAAAATGTAGTTTAAGGCCAGTGTATCCCTATAGATTTTCTGTGCAGATGCTCTACCCATTGTTGACAGTGGGATATTAAAGTCCTTACTATTGCATAGCTATCTATTTTTCCTTCATGTCTATTAGTATTTGCTTAATAACTTTGGGTGTTCTGACGTTGGATACAATATTTATAATTTTTATATTCTATTGGTAAATTGACTCCCTTAACATTAATTAATGACCCCCTCTATTTTTTGTTACAATTTTGACTTAAAGTATATTTTTCTGATTATAAATATAACTACCCCTACTCTCTTTAACTTCCATTTACATGGAAAATATTTTTCCAGTACTTCACTTTTAGCTTATGTGTGTCCTTAAAGATGAAGTGAGTCTCTTGTAGGCAGCATATCATTAGGTTTTCTTTAATCTACTCAGCCATTCTATGTCTTTTGGTTAGATAAAAAGTCCATTTATATTTAAAGTGATTATTGATAGATAAGAACTTACTATAGTCATTTTGTTATTCTTGTCTTGTTAGTTTTTCTTGACTTCTTCAATATGCAAAATCAAACACTGATTATATTCACATTTATTTAACATATTTGATCAACCATCATCATTTTAAGGTGTTGGTAAGATGTACAAATTACTTTTGATAAAAAAACAGATGTTCGAGGGTTTTAGTTTCCTTTCATGATCTTCATGCCTTGACATTGCCTAAGCAATATAACCTAATCTAGTACAGAAAAAAACAATAATTACCCAAATAGTCACTAATTTTAAAACTAGTCACTATCTTTAAAGTATCACAACATTTATTTAAATGAGGCCTTTTCTGTAAGAGGTCAGACAGTAAACAGCTTAGGTTCAGTGGATCATACAGTCTCTGTCACAACTACTTAACTCTGCTGTTGTAACACAAAAGCAACCACGTAGCATATTTAAAGGAATAGACTTTCCCGTGTTCCAATAAAGCTTTATCGAATATACGGCCTATAGCCGTAGTTTTCTCACCAGCCCCTAACCTAAATTATCACAGGGACTCTGACATTTCTTACTCAGGTAATAATGAGAAAAGGAAAAACATGAAACAATAAAGTTTATACATGAGAGTAATCCAATAGATTTTGACGTCTCAGACAATAACATGATAAACATTTTTTTCCCTCCACATTTAACTGATAGTACTGTCTTGGACTGGGAGACGGGCTCAAGATACATATTTGAGGAGAACCAACAACAAAGAGGATTCACTGATGGACTAAATTTAAGGGAAGAATCAATGATGATGCCAAACTTTTTCAGCATGAGTAAATAGCGATGCCGTTTATTGAAATGAGAAATACTAGGTAGGAATACCTTTGGAAATGGGAGGGTAGAATTAAAACTTATGGATTGAAACGTTAAATTTGAAATGTCTGGGAAACATCAGAGAACTGCCAGAAGGGTATTAAAGGTATTCAGAGAGGAAGTCTTTGACTAAAAAGATAAATTTGGGAGGCATCAGCTCATAGACGGCATTTAAAGCAATGAAAATGGATGACTTTACCTGGACAGAGAAGGGAGGAAGAGAAAGCAAGGCAAGGAAAGATCTCAGTGTACTTTCTGAATCATCCAAGAAAAAACTAATCATGTTCAGCAAAGTTAAACAATGCCAAAAGGATTTTATTGTACTCCCAATCTTGGTGACTCTGTAACTTGTGGGAGGTAATAAGCCACATGTCTATACCCCATAGTTATTTTCAAATTTATTAAAACATGTAGTCCTTTTTACATGAAATTTTTTGGAGTTTAAGTTCATCTCAACAAAATTTGGGAAATGCTATTCACAATAAATATGATTAATGTACTGTATTTAATTTAATAATTTCTAAAAATGTATTTTCTTATACTCATTGGCCATGGTTTTCTAGTCAAAGAGTTAATATTAGCCTTCCCACTATGTAGAAAAGTAGCAGATTTCAAATAAGCTCTGCAATTCAGACTCACATTGCCTTTTGTTTCTATCTATATAATATACTCAGTATTCTCCTTCTTGAGGTATTACCTTCCCAGAGGTATAAACAAGTTCTCTGCACTTTAATGATGTGAAGAGTGGATACTTCTTTGTCATCTGCTCAGGTATTTTATCCTTCACTTAAAAAAGATCACTGTCTATTTTCAGGAAGGCAATGGGGAAATAAAAAAAGAACAGTGGATGAGAAAAGATCAAGAGAATGCTCAAGACAATGAATTTAGTGCAGACAGCCATTCTGTTTTCTGAGAATGGGAAAAGAGTTGGTGTAGTTCAACATCCGGGGCAGTTGAGGGCTCCTATCAGACAAACCCTTCAGTAAATAGCAGCTATATATGCTGAACAGGTATAAAAAGCAACCAACTAAAGGTACTTAAGGGTGAAAACAATGGAGTGGGGTCAGTATTTGTAAAAAGAGAGCGGCACTAGGTAAAAACTCCAGTTTTTATAGCTTTCTGTTTGAAGGCGATCTCAAAGCTGAAAGAACTAATTAAAATTTGAGCTGCCATCTATGGCAGGAGAGATAAGTTTTAAAATTTCAGTTCAGCCAAATTACAAGCCTGTTTTTTAAAAATATATATCAATATTCCTTTAAAAATAGAATGAAATCAAGAGCTTCTCTAACATGTTCTTCACAATGTCCAGGATGAAATATCAAGTTGTTCAACATACATGTAAATAGGAAAATGTGGCCCATTCTCAAGTGAAAAGACAATATAGACCAATCTCAAGATGACCCAGATGTGTTGACATTATCTGACTAGGACTTTAAGCTGTCATTATAATTATGCCCAACAGAGTAAAGGAAAATATTTTCACAGTATGTGAAAATTAGACTATATCATCAGAAAAATAAAAACTGTAAAAAGGAGTAAAATGTAACTTTTACACCTCAAAAATGCTATATCTGAAATTAAAATGTTACTGGATGGACTTAGCATCAGAGTAGAGAAGGCAAAATAGAGATCAGCTGACCTAAAAATAGATCAACTGAAAGTATTCAGTCTAAAGAAGAATAAAAAAGATTAGAAAAGAGAACAGAACTTTAAGGATGTGTAGGAAAATATTGAAAGGTCTACACTATGTATAATTGGAGTCCCAGAATGAGAGGACAGAAAATACAGGGTAGAAAAACAATTTCTTATTTAAATAATGGCTAAAATTTTTCCAAATGTGGTGAAAGTAGTAAATTTACAGTGAACACCAAGCACAGTTAGTACAGAGAGAGCTAAATCTAGGGACACCAAGTCAATCTGTTGAAAACCAAGGAAAAAGTCTTTAGATTACACAAAGAAAATTAACACAGTGACACAAAGGAAGAAGAATAACTGATTCTCATCAGAACAATAATCTTTAAAGTACTGAAATAACATTTTAAAATAGTGAATATATAATTTAATCTCCAGTAAAGGTATCTTTTAAAAATCAAGATCAAATAAAGGCATGCTTGGATAAGAGAAAACTAAAAGTGCATCACACCTGGGCTTCAGAAGAGCTAAAGGTGGTTCTTTACGCTGAAGGGGGTATAAAATTATAAATCTTCAGGAAATAATGAAGAGCATTAGAATTGGTAAATATATTTAAATATGCAAAAGGTATTTTTTCTTTAATTAAAAAAATACATATGACTACTTAAAGAATTACATTGACCTAAATATTTGAAGATAGACTGAATTTTTCATTTATTATCAAAATGTTATCAAGCTTAGATCTTAAAAGTTCATCAAATTTTGTCTGGCATGAAACTGGCATTTAGATATAATATCATGTTATTCTCTGAAGCTAAATATATAGATTTTCTATCAACATTTACTTGTTACATTCATTCTATTTGGATTTGTTTTTCTCCTCTTAGAAAAATGTGTCTAGAATTGATAAGCTTAGTAAGCTTCTAGCCTAACAGGATTATTTCCAGAACGTCTCTTTTAAAAGGGAGACATTTTCCTAATAGTGTTCCATTCCGAGAGATTTCTGACTTGCTAATGAATGAAGAAGTAATAAACACACTTCTGTGCAGTTAGAACCCCTAGGTTTCAGGAAGTGCACTTTGTTTATTAACTCTGCTTGACATTTAAGTTAAAATAAAGAGCAAAACACTTTCAGATAAGGGTAAAAGTATTTTTAAAAATAAAACGGAATTTACTACCCCCCAAAGTTCCTCCAAAAAGAAAAGCATATTTAAAAATTAAGTTAAAAATGCATTCAAATGTAGATAAACAGAAGAAATTATGTACTATTTCAAATATTAAGCAAAATATCCACAATAAAGCCATCAAAATTGTATTATATTCATAATCTTTTCATAATTTCTAAAAGTAAAAAAATATACATATTTCCCCAGGTCATGCATTTGCCTTCTAGACATTTGTTCTGGATACTCCACCAATGTCTCAACATCTGTATATCAGCAATTAAATCTTTCACCTTCTGTCTCAAAACATTTTTCTTTCTTAACTTCTTATCTTTTAGTATTACCATCTTTTTTGCCTCTGAAGTTCCAAACCTAAAAATTATTCTTGGTTTCACTCGTTACGTTTCATAAAAGGAGTGACTTTGTCCTATTTTTTTATTGCTAAGTCTCTGTAAGCTAACTTTTTCTTTCCCTTGCCCCTACTTTCAATATAATTCAAGCTATAAGATATTTAATTTTGGGCCAAGAATCCTGGACTCGGGGATAAAGAATACAGAAATAAAGAAGATACTGTATAGGCCTTAATATTAGCTGATGTGTAATAAGCATTTAAATTAATTCATCTAATCTTACTACAAGTGTATGGAAGAGATATTATTATTATCCTAGCTTTGGAAAAAGGAAGATTCATATAAATAGGTATTAAGTAACTTGCCCAGTGAACACATATATGTACAGTAAGAAGTGGGTCTTAGGCTGAAGCCAAGTCTGTTTGAGTCCAGAGTGTAATCTTGCTCAGCACAGGTGTTGCCTTCCAGGGCCAGATACTAAGGCCATAAGGTTGTCTGATGGCATCACCCTGTGTTTACTCCAGGGCAAGTCTTCTCAAATCAATTAAGTTCAATGTGCAAAAAATAGTAGTCCCAGAAATGTGTTTCATCAATCAATACCTGTCCAGTCTGGTATGGTCTCCTTGACCCATACAGCTTCAGAAGAAAGAACAAAAATGGAATCTATCTGGCCAATTGGCAGTACTATTCTGAATCCTAGTGAGTTCAGCTTCTGCTGAGTTGGTCCTAATTATTTATAACTTCCCTGCCCTCAGTCACCAAGGCCATCTCTCTCTGTAGGAGGAAGCACTTAAAAAAAATTTTTTTTAAGCACCTGGAATTTAAAGAAATAGCCTTGCCAGCACCAGAGAAAGATAAAGGAGTGGGTGCTATTGAAAATACTAGTATGGACTAACAATGACAAGGGTGGAGGGGGGAGGGAGAGAAGGGGGTAAGATGGGGAAGGGTCTAGTCAAAGAACAGGTATAAATGACCCATGAGCATGGACAACTGGGTGGGGACTGACTGTGGGAGAAGGAGTAAGCAGGGTACAGGAAAGCAACAGGGGAAAAAGTGGGACAACTGTAATAGAAAACCCAACAAACAAAAATTTTTAATGGGAGAAAAAATGATAGCAAATTAAATTAATAACTGAACCAGCAAATCCTCCCCCCCCCAAAAAAAAAACAAAAACCTCACTTGTAAGAAAGTGAACAAAAGAAAATGTAAAGTATGGAAATGCAATTCTAGTGAATATTAGAAGGACAAGGATTTTCCTTCACACTGTATATTTTTCTCCCTACTTAATCACTCCAGAATTTGGCATTCTGAAGAAGTAAGTAATGAGATAAGGTTCTTTGCATAAAACTAATAAGACCAGTTGTTAATAGAGGTTCTGTTGACCAAGACTTTGACTGGAATGTCATGCCTAAAGGAGACATGCTTGGGCTCTGGTTGTTACGAAGAAGCCCTGAGGAACTGGGGTTGACTTTCAAAGGTAATAAAAGCCCATGAGAAAAAAGGCTTAGTAACTTGGTTGGTTGTGCGGTCCACAGCAATCTCTCCAGGGAAGGAACGAAGGTTGTTCTCCTGAAAGATGGCTAGAAGGGACCTTAAGGCACAATGGAAAACCCAAAGGACATGGAAAAGACAGGTGTTTGCAGGCAAGGTTGAATGGCAGGTATGTGGCTCAGCTCCTGTGCCCTGAAGGGCAGACTGAAGGTCACCCTAAATGTTCCTTGTGTAAGTTCCAGCAAAGCAGATGTAAAGATCATATGTGATCATTTGTTGCTCTTGTTGTGTTTATGCAAAATAACAGGATAAATTTAAACTGAATTTAATGTGGTCCCTTTAATAACAAGGAGGGTAATCTTAAGGAGAAAAATAGCGAGTCAAGGAAAATCACAATGCTCAGTGGTAGACTATAAAGTAGGGCAGCTAACTGTCTTTAAAGTTTATCCTCACTTAAAGTTTGTTTTCATTTGAAAGTTAAACTAGGTCTGTGACATCACCAAAGATGCTTAATTTACAAGGAAGAAAAATGTCAAATGCCTTGCAACTGGGTGTCTTTCCAATAAGACAGTCTTGCAGATTTAGAGACTGGTTTATGGGTCATGTTGCAAAAATTAACATGTGTGCTCTGTTTTCATAGGGCATAAGCCTATGATCTCATTATCTGAGTGATTGTCTGCATGTATAGGCCTCACTTAATCCTGTCTGCATCACTGCCTCCTGAAACTCAATGGTTTGGCTGAACTAAGTGGCTGGGTTGGTGAAGTATGGGGTGGTCTGTGGGCTTCACTTTAAAACTGGTTTCTCTTTTTTATCCTAATGGCTTGGACAGAAAGGGCCCAGTGGTCTGAGAGGGGGGAAACCTGAAATATTCCCCTTAGCTTAAACTAAGTATAGTGGACAAAAGGGTTTTGGACAGGTGTGATGTGCCTTGCACACCTTCCTCCAAAGAAGACCTTTTTTTCCCCAATGTGGGACATTGAAAAATTAATACCTGTCTTTTGTCATCTAGTGTTATGAATTGAACGATGCCTTTTAACCCTGTTGCCAAATCTGTTGCCTCCAGAATACAACAAGGATGCCAGCCTGTTAAACCAAGCACGCAATTGTCCGGGGACTGCCAACCGACCTGGAGTCTGCACGATCCTTCCCCATGTGGAAAGGCCATCCACCCCTCCACACCCCCACTCTTATTAGGGTTTTCTGGACCCAAAAGTAGGTAGGACGACGACCATGTCCAGGTTGAAGCAGCTAGAGGAGCACGAGACTTTCACCCATTGTCCTTTATAGGATTATAAAGGGTCTTAAGTCTGAGAGGGGAGATTTGTTATTTTTTAATGTTATAAAATATTAATTAATTGTTTTAAAAAAGACTAATATAGGAAAGGGTGAAGCCAGGGAACTTACATGCATGACCCGCAGACATGAACTAAGGGGGTGGATTGCTGGGGGAGGGGTGCTGCTGGGCAGAGGGTAGCAAAGGGGAAAAAATTGGAACTATTGTAACAATATAATCAATAAAATATACTTAAAAAAAAAAGAAAATGCTAGTATGACCATCTGGAAGCCATTTCTTCTGGAGTCTGAAGATACAGCAAGGGGAGGGTTGGAGAGGGAGAGGGGAACATATGGGGCTGCCAATGCTGCCTCTGTGAAGGGAAGTGTTTGCTTCTTAGTAGGAAATGGTGCATGAGACCTGAGGTAGAGGAACACTGGTCTCCTCTAACCTAGTTGCCCTTTAGCACAGATTGGGAAAATGGTCCTAGAGACAGGGCTGGAATGGCCTGGTGGACAAGGAGGATTTGCTCCATGGGAACCCAGGGACATTTCCTCCAGCTGTCTATTCATCTCAGCAACCACCATCCACCAGAATGTGGCTTTCACCCAGAGTCACAGGCTTCTGGGGTTGTATGCTGGGTGAAATTGGCAGGATCTGAGCTCTTTGGTCATCAGAATCCATGTCTGGCTGGCAAAGGAACAGAGATTCCTTGTAAAATGGAACACCTCAGCTGAATTAATCCCATTGAACTCTAAATGACCTTCCATTGAGGAAAGCTCACTAAGAAAGGATGTTGCTATATTACTATTCCCTCTCTACCACAGAAGTCTTCTTAGGAAAACAGAATTTCTTAAAATGTCAGAATGTCAGAGGTAGGGGTAATCTTAAAATTCTATAATCTGCCTTAGTGATCATCCCATCTAACCATTTATTTTATGAATGTTTGGCATAAGGAGAAAAAAAAACTCATCAGAACATGTGAATTAACTTAAGTTTTTTGTTGTTGTTGAAACACAGAATTCACATACTATGTAATATCTATAATTTGTTTATGAAATAAAATAATCAATAAATTTTTATATTTTTAGTTCCTTAAAAAATTTTCCAATATAATCTAACCCAAGGCCTCCTTTAAAGTAACTTGAAACAGCTCTTTATGTAAAGTTCTAATCTAAGTATTCCAGTGTTGATTCAAATGTCTCTTCTGTCCAGACTGATCTGTCCGCCATTAAAATAGGACTTATAACTCACTTTCTTTCTAAGTTCTTTCTAATTTTTTCCTTTTTAATTATAGTTTATTGATTATCCTATTACAGCTGTCCCAATTTTTCCTCCTTTGACTCCCTCTACCCAACAGCCCCCTCAGGCAATCCCCACACCACAGTTCATGTGTATAAATTCTTTGGCTGCTCCATTTCCTATACTGTACTTGGCATCCCATGGCTCGTCTGTAACTACCTATTTGTGCTTCTTAATCCCCTCACCTCTTCTCCCATTCTTCCCCACCCACTCCCATCTGTCAACCATCACAACATTCTCCGTATCCATGATTCTGTCTCTGTTCTTCAGTAACTTCATCAATAATATAATTTCAGTTTATTGTTCTCACTTCCTATACCAAATGATAAAAATACCTTTCACACATCCCTCTGAAAATTTGTACCCATGCTTAAAATATTAATTTGCTAACAGCTAAGAAAAAGTCAAATTCCAAGACAAAAGATTTGGCTTTACATTTGAAATAAGTCATTTCACAACTAGACTTGATAAAAGTCTTATGAATTGTCTTTGATTTCACACCTGTCATGTTTCCTTCTGATCTCTCCCCTCAAAAGCATTTCCCCTTTTCATAAACCGTCAGTTGAGTGGGTAAATAATAGCTTATTTTGGTAATTTCCCCACTTTTGCCATCTCTAATACTATCATCACTGTGATAGTCTTTTTTTTCTCTCTCTCTGAAGTTCATCAGCCTTCAAGCTAGTTTCATAATAAGTCCTAATGGAAATATTGGCATGAATCATCAAAAGTTGTAAACCATTTGTATGGTTCATGATGAATTAAAGTCATTCTTATTTTGATAGGAATGACCTTTATCATGAAGTGACCATTTAAAATTTATTATTTTATGATATTTGTCTCTTGACTTTTCTTGATTTTGTGGAGCCAAACTCTTTAAAAAATTATTAATCAGACCAGAACCATTTTTTCATGTATAAGTTTGGTGCTATCAGTAAAACTGCCTTTACTGCTTTTTAAAATTTAAAAGAAAAATCAAACTTTTCTTCCAATGGAGTTATAATGAATGTACAGATAACTCTGTATAAGAGTCAGATGAGACTGTGTAGTTTCCAAAAGAAAAATAATTATTTATGATTTTTTAAAGTACTCACAATAGAATAAAAACTTATAGATGTTAGCCTGTGTCCTGGCTTTTTATCTTTCACTTCCCACTGCTGTCTCTTTCGATGTCCTTCTTTCTGTGGCTTCTGTTCTAAAGCTTAAGACAAATTTTGTTTGTCATCGTTATTTCAGGTTAAATTCAGTTAGGTAGGAAATAAGAAGCATGGGAGCTGATAAGCACAAAAAGTCAATTCAAATAAAACTGGCTTTTCATGTTCAGTCTTCAAAGAAGAGTTAGAGCTAGGTTTGGAGGGAGATTTATTCTGCTGACGTATTTTCTGCATGCCAAACATTGGGGAGCAGTGTTACTAGGCTCTGGGGGTATACTGGTGAGAAAAACAAGACAGAAACCTGGTCCCACAAAGTATAGGATCAAGTGAGGAAGACAGATTAAAATAAGCTCATAAACTAATATAAGCAATGGTACATGCAAGTAAAGAAAGGTAGGTGGCATGATGACCACATAACACAGGGAGACCCAGAACATTCCACCAGGGTTAGATGAGCTTCTCACTGAAGTAATACTGTAGCTGAGAGCTGAAGACGGGTCAATGGTAACCAGGCCTGGGGACACAGGGTGAGAAGAGAATTCGGGTATGGAGATGACCGTACACGGTTTGTTGGTATAACAAGGAACCATGAGAAATGCTTTATAATATAACTTTCCAGTAATACATTAGTAATTTTGACGGGACAAAGCAGAAAAGTGGGTCACAGTACTTAACACAGAATACGTACTGACTAAGCTGGGGCTTCTCTTGCTATCATTTTCCACTTCAACACTCGGAGGCCCACCTCTGTCCCCACCTGCAGCTCTCTCAGCCCGCTCCTGACCAGTTTCTGACGAGGACGCTATTGTTCGGTCCCCCAGTCAGGACGCCGTTCAATGCGTATTCTAAACTCTGCCCTTGACACAGCGGAGCCTTCCTTGAAGAATGAAATTAACGCACTGCTCATTCAGCAGATGCGCCTCAAGCAGGTGTGTGGTTAGCAATAGTGACAGCCAACCCTTGCTGAGTACGTGCCTTTGTGCCAGGGAGGTCGTATGGGCGGTGATTTGTTAACGATTTTATGCAGCACGTTCTTTTACTGCCCTCATTCTACCTATGAGCCCAGGAGATCAAAGAGTTTTCCAGGGGCACAAATTCATTAAGTGGCAAAGCTGGTCTTTCGGTCCAAGAAATCTATCTCAAGTGTGAGGGCCTAACCACTGCTCCAAACTACCTCTTTAAAGACACGCGAGGCTCTTGCTCACATAAGGCTTCCAACCTACTTGGAAAAAGGCAGGGAGGTGGTGGGAATGCAATAAAGATGTAAATAAGTAAGCTGGACAATTGCCATTCATGATTAAGTTTACAAAGGAATTTAACTGAATGGTGGGATCCACAGGGGTTGAGGGTGGGCAGGGCACCCTGATTTTAAAAAGTTTTCAGAAATAGCTTTTTGAGGGAGGGTCTTTAAGACTGAGATCGAAAAGAGGGCTAAGAGACAGCTGTGTGGAAAGGTAGGGAAAAGATTTCCAGCAGAGGAAACAGCAAGAGCAAAGGGAGGACCAGACTGGTGTATGGGAGACACTGAGAGAGGCCAGAGCAAGGAGGGAGAGTGGAAAGAGATAAACCAGACCACGTAAGATGCTGCTGCCACCATGGTAATTTTGAGCGTCATCCGAAGGACGATGGGAAGCCAGTGGACATTTTAAAGCAAATACCAGAGTAAAAAGATCTGATTAATATTTTTAAAATATTATCTTTCGTATTGGAGAATAGATTATGGAAATCAAGAGAAAAAGAAAAAAGGCCAGTCCAGAGTTACTGCTGACAACGGAGTAAAAAGGTGATTATGGTTTATATCAGGGTATTGACCTTGGCTATGGAGAGAAGGGAATACAGATAGAACTGTAAAGTCTTGCTAGAGACCTGGATGTAGGGAATGAGAACAAAGGATTCCTAGACTTTTTGTCTCAGATAACTACAAATGCTTGTCCTTCCTAAGGCAGACAAAGGAGGGACAAGTTGGGGGGGGGGGGCGAGGAGTCATGAGCTCCAGTTTGAATGTGAAGTTTAAATACTTATTGGACCTTCACGTGAAAGTACAAAGCTGTACCTATGCAATCGGAGCTTAGGGTTAGAGATAAAAATATAAGAGTCATCGACTAGACATAGTATATAAAGCCAAGGAGATCACGTGAAAAGAGAAAGCAAAGAGCTATAGTTCCTAGACATAACTGGTAAATCCACCATCCCTCTCTGGATCTCAGATTTCCTATCAATTAAATAAGAACAAAACAATAATGATATATCCCATCTCAGGATGGAGGAATCTAGGACTAACAGCTTCTTTTCCTTCATTCTTGATCATTCCTCTAAGTTCTGGCAAGGAGGGCCATTTTATTTTTTCCTAACAGGTTGTCTAATGGGTTAAAAGCTTGCTTAGGGCTTCCTGGAGCAAAACAAAGAATAATTCTTAGATTCCCAATTCAACTTCCTTCCATTGAATCCCACATGTGCCCACGCAGATAAGTTTCAGAAAGGGTCTCATTTATTCTCCTTTCAGAGTGTTCGTAAGAGTGGGGCCGGTGATGTTACTGACCTCTTTATGTAAATCCAGGGGCTCTGAGCTGACATTCCACACCACGGAGGAGGAAACAAGCACAAACTTCTGTATACCAACCACCTAATCATGTCTGAAAATTCAGTTTTAACACCACGCCTTACAAGGAGCCAACAGATCCTTTTGTCAGTCCGTCAATAAGTATTTATTGAGAGCCGCTAGGGTGCCTGGTGCTGGATGAGGCTGCCTTTGTGAGCGAGCAAGCTCTCTGCCATTAAAATAGAAATGCACTCACTTGTTCACCCAAACATTTCCCTTTAGCTTTTCCAATATGCTTTTCTTCTTCTTCCTTTTGTGTATGTGTGTGTGTGTGTGTGTGTTTCTTCTTTTTTCTTTTGTAATGAATGACTAACAGAGTAGCTGCTGCAAAGGTAGCCTGCAAATCCCAGCCAGAGGCCCTGGGGGGGAAGATGACTCATATGCACTTGACGTCAAAACCTTGTTCTGCCCCTCCGTCTTCAGAGGAGCAGTGAAGAATGGTGGTGACGGACAGAGTGACCCAAATGCCCTCCCGAGTTCTGCCTGGGGCCCAACAACCCCTCCTCCCCTGACTGGTAATGATGATTTCAACCCAAAGAAAGTTTAAACTGGGAAAACTCCAATTTTATAGTCAGTTTGACTAGAAAACTAGAAACAGGAGCTTCTCTTCCTGTCAAGAAATACCAAATCTTTGTTGTGAGTTCTCCTCCTATCAAAAGTGCTGAAGGAATGCAATTCCTTTCACAGCACGTTTTGTATTGATTCGTGTCTTAACAGGCTACTGTAACAAATACCATAGACTGGGTGGCTGACGCAGTTCTGGAGGCTGGGAAGTCCAAGTTCAAGGTGCCTGCAGAGCTGGTGTCTGGTGTGGGTCTTCTTCCTCCTTTACAGATGACTGCTTTCTTGCTGTGACCTCAATGTGGTACAGAGGAAGAGGGAGATCTAGTCTCTTTGTGTTCTTATAAGGAAACTAATCTCATCATGGGGACTCTACCAGCATGACCTTGTCTAACCCTAATCACCTTCCAAAATCCCCACGTCCAAATACCTTCAAATATGAATTTGGGGGAGGCAGACATGAACATGCAGTACATAATAATTTGCTGACAACATCCTAATAGTGACCAATTCCAGTTGGCCTTTTACTTCATGGTATCCGAGGATTTAACCAGGTTACACACCACCCGTTCCCCTACTTACTCTGATACTTATTCACACAAGAGATTCAAGTGCACCACTTGAATCCTGCATCACACAATTCAACAAAACTCTGACATCTCTGTGCAAATAGTGAAACAAATCTACCCTTGAAAACTTCTGGTTTATGTCAGAGTTCCTCCCCCCAGGTATTTGTCCTGGGGCCTCCTACCCAAGGTCTCTCATAGGCCCCTGGGCAATGCTGTCAGAGCCATTCTGAAGCGTTCTCTTCTTCCAGAGGAGATTGAATGCCTATTTAACAGATTAAGCCTAAATCATTGATGACTACAAATAGGTTGGTTGGTCTTCCTCTGAAGTTCCAATTCAAGTCATATGTCTGGTCACTCCAGCACTCATTGATCACTTAGTTCTTGGAATTTTTATTGCATAAGAGTCTTCGTGATGTCTTTGAGTATTCTTCATATATTAATTTTTATTTTATCTTACTCTTTGTTTTGTGGCTCTTGAGAAAAGTAAACTTACTTTGTCATCATCCTAATCGTTCTTTTGTTCTTTTACTCAGATCACACAGGACAATGCTTTGCACTAAAGGTCAACCCAATAAGAGTTTGTGAGGTTGAATTGAATTTACATGACAGTGACTTGAAGACCCACAGTCCAATGGCATAAGTGTAATAGCATTTCAGCTATCATAGCGGGAGGTAGGAAAGATAATTTTGGAATACAAGGACTTTCAAGATCCCTTAAGATATTCACATATATGCTACCAATGTGGAAAACTAGCCCTCACTAGTTTGATGCTAGCCTTGAGAGTACTTTGAGGGTAGGCCTCAGTATAACATTATCACCCAAATTTACACAGGACCAACTGGTAACAGGAAACCCATTACTGATTTACAAAATTATAATGAGAGAAGGGCTGCCCTATGAACTATGACACTAGGCAGGGCATTGCCTTCCTAACATGCAAGTCTGCTAAGGAAAGCAAATTAGAATGAGCAGTAGATAGATGCCTGATGAGTATTGGATAAGAATTAAACAGAGGTATTTTCAATAGACTTTGGAAAGCTGATGAGTAACCCTTCATTTTTGCAGGATTAAATTTTCTTCATATAGAATTCAAACCCCAGTCCTTTAGGAAATGCTTAGATTCACCATGAAAGATTCTTATTCTCTGACTCCCTTTTCTAAAGTTTATGTAAATGTGCATCTCCTGAATTGTATGTCTTCATCTTATTTTCAAAGCTCTCTGTCTTTCCTCTTGTCTTTAGGGGTTCATTTCCATATTGATTGTTATTATTATCACTGTCATTGAGACTCTGCCTATGATCATACTGGAGGACATCTGCCTGAGAGCTTCTAACCTTTCTAATGTTCAATCTGGAATTTCCCAAATTCGGGGGTATGAGAGAAAGTGAGGCCATTCCAGGACTCCACCCTAAACAGATCCAAACTATAGGCATTTATTGAAGAAGGGAAGCATCACAAATAATCAGTAGAAATTATAAATATGCAAGTGATTCGTGGCTATTATAATACAGAGCTTTACGGGAGGAAAGGGACCAAAATGAAGCATCAATAGGTGTGGGAGGCATAATGGCACTTTGATTTTAACTCTATAATAAACTTCATATTTGATGGCAGTAATAATCCTAATTATGAAAAATCTGAAGTACAAAGAAATTAAATAACTTGAGTAATGTCTCAACTTGTGACAAAGCTGAGATTTGAACTAAGTTTTGCCTGGCTTGGGTGTTCTCTTCACTTCCTGTTGTGTGCTAGGCTCAAGGGTTGTGGCCTCTCTGTTCCAGGAATCAGCCGTTGTATTTCTATTGAATTTCTATTTGTGTTCTGTGAGCATTTTATCTGTGTCACCACTGATTTTACAGTGAAATAATAAAAGTGAGAGGTATCTGCATTAAATATCTCCTAAGTGTTCTTGAATGTTAGCATACATGTTACTTCTTTACTCCATTCCTGAAATAAGCCAGGTCAAATAAACTTCCCGACATAGTAAATGAAAAGTGAAGTGCCTACATACGGTCCTGAAAGAACCTTCATTCCCTTGCCCGACAATATGTCCAACATCATTCCTGCTGTCCCTCCCTCGTTCTTCCTCAGCAGAGGCCGGAATGTCAGCAACAACAGTTCTGAAACCCCTCAGAGGCCAAGGCCTAGCTCTGGAGGATTCCCGCTCCAAGATTCTGGGTTTTAATAACTCCAGCCTCTTTTCACTCTTCCCTAAAGTGCTAACTGCAGTCACCCCCCTCTGTGATACATCAGGATTCCCTTCCAGCCTTTTCAACCTTTCATCCTGTCTACCAAATTCTTCGTATTAAATGTTTTCTGCTCAAATGACTGAAACCTGTGTTTGTGACTGGGCCCTAACTGACACAGGAATTGGCACCAGAAAAATAAAATAAAAAATTTTTTAAACAGAAATAGAAATGGATGGAACAGTCAGAAACCACCACTTTGAGTAGGAAGCATACAAACAGAAATGAATAAAGGGAGCCACCCACTTGGCTCTTTATTGCCAAATGGATCCTGTAACAAACAACCACAAAAACTCTGTAGAATACAACACTGAGCTTGTGCTGCCCACGTGTCTTGGGGCTTAGTTAGGTGGCTCGGCTGATCTTGGCTGGGCTCACTCACAGATCAGGAGTGAAAACCAACATGGCCACAGAAAAGAGACAGCAGGGAGAGCAACCAAAAGACAGAGATGTTGGCAGGGGCCAGATTCAAGTAGATCATGGTAAGAAAATTGAATTTGATTCAAGGTGTCATGGGAAGTTTTATTTCTATTTCTTTAGGAATACTTTATTTCATTTTCTTTGCTTTAGTTTCTTTGAGCAGTTATCACTACTTAAGGTGATAGCATATACTTATGATCTACTTATTTATTGTCAGCCTCCCTCAATTAATTACCGAAGGGCAAGAATTTTGTCTTATTTATGACTGTATCTCCAGGGCCTATAAGAATGCTTGTGCAGATGAGGGGCTCAATAAATATTTTTTGAGTAAAGGACTGATGTTAAATTATTTTTATGACACCCTCAGGAGTCCTTCTCTGATAATGCTTACCCTCACTCAATGGTGATATGTACTCAGGTTCGGTACTTCTGGCCTCTCTAGTACTTCCCTGTCTTAGCACTTTCATACTGCTCGCCTATTTATCTGTATCCCTCTCTAGACTATAAGTTTCTAAAGACCAGGGGGTCTGTGATGGCTTATTATTTTGTCCCTCGAGGTTAGCATAAAGGCATGTTACATGGTACATTCACCATATCATGAGTCCATTCTAAGATGAATGACTTTGGTTATTTTGCTAAGGAAAGAAACAAATAAAAACTACTCTAAGAGGAGAATGAGATTTCTATGCTGTTTTGTTTTATTTGCACAAAAATCTATTTCATGAAAATTAAAGATTTTACTTTTAGTTGGCTGGACTGTCTACCCACAGATGATTTAAAATTCTCCCTGAAGAGGGAATGACGCAGAAAAACAAGAATAGCTGTGTGTTGATGTGTGAATTATATCCCTCAAGGACACTCAACAGCTTGTATATCGGTTACATCAGGCTCCTCTAAATTATTGTATTTATGATGCGGGTTTGAATTTAGAGGACTAAATATAGCACCAAGAGCCCAGGCAATTTATGGGAGCCATGGCCAAAAGTTTATCTCATATTTTACATCAAGCACCCCTTTGAACTTATCCTTATATTGGCTTATCTGGTTTTAGCTGGATAACCTAGGAGCAAGGGGCATTTTATTTAAGACATCCTTATTTAAGGTTAAAAAGCACTCCCACCTGTGACTTACAGTGCAGAACATATTCAAAGCAGGATTGTTTTATTTTTGATGCTAGTTTCCTTCCTCCTTTCCTTCCTTTTTCCCTTTTCCTCCTCTTCCTCCTCCTCCTCTTCCTCCTTCTTTTTTGACCAGAGCCTCATTAAATGAATGGAAGTAAGACACAATCATTAATTAGATCACTTGACTGTGAGATTGCTATCTGAGGTCAATGCTGAAGTCAGTCTCTAAAGAGCAAATAGTAAAACTGAGGCAGTCCTGCCTTGGAAGAGTCTAAAACTGCGGTCCAGTTTTGGGAAAGGTTCAAGCTCATGATGTGGAAGTGTCCCCTGCGCCACTGCTTTCTAAGCAGAAGAACCCACAAGATTGTTGACATGAGTAGCTAATAGACTAATGAATTATTTATAGCTGTGCACTTTTATACTTGCCATTTTTCTAATGTAAGACTGTGAATGTGGATAACCAGAGTAGCTGAAATTAAAATTCCATCTTCATTAGTTACAACTGGCTGGAGAGAGGAGATAACATCATCGACTGAAATGGTCAGCACAGTGCCTGGTACGCAGTGAGTGCTCAGTAGATGCTAGTTGCTATTATTTTTCCTGTTATTATGGCTATTATTTAGTGAGTTTCAAACCAATTTTTTTTTTTCTGACTGTGGTATGGATGTTTCCAAAGACTGGTTGGCTGTCACCACAACAGCTTAGTTTCACTCATTCGAGCACCCATAACTGAGTTTAGCTGGCACTCATTAAGCATTTTCTAATTGTCAGGCATTGAACCAAGCTCTTACAAATTTTACTTTATTGAATTCCCACAAGAATCTTAAAAACAAGGGTATTTCTATCCCCCCTCCCAGTTATATTGATGGAAAACCCAAGGTCTTACAGAGAATAAGTGGCAGAGGGGGGAATCCAAACCCAGGTCTAATTCCACAGCCTTAAATATGGTTGTTTCTTCAGGACCAGCTGCAATATGAAATTGATCCTCTTGTGAACCTCTCCCATCCCAAGCTACATGCGCTATTACAAACTCATTGATTCTTGCCCATGAGTACAGTTCACTCCATGCTCTCTCTGTACCCGATGGAGGTATTACTAAATAAGGTACTTGTGAAATGGGCAAATGGATAAATGAACAAAGCAATGAATGAGTGAACAATCTTGTCACCTTCCTTGCATCTTAAATCTCAAACTTTTGAATAATGTCTGCCCTTACCTTATCATATGCAGCCCTGACTCTGATTAACTTCTGCCTCTTTGTATGTGAGGTGTCTGGCCTGAATACAATCTCATCTAATAGAAACATGAAATGAACTCTTCGAAGCTATTTCAAGAACTCCATTTTCCATGACACTGTAAATATCCCTAATGGGGGAAAGACGTGAATAACAGCCAAATAATAGCCAGAAGTATTACACATTCACATGATTTCTAGTTTTTGTTTGTGTATCAAGTTAGGAAAAAGATAAGAAGGAAAAAAGCTAAATCAAATATAAATCAAGCTACTCCTCTTCATAAACACACATATTTTTAAACTTGCGTAAAATTAATATTAGATTAATAGATATAGCATAATATTAGGGTAATGGATATAGCAATGTGTGTTTTTGCTTCTTCCCATTTAAGGAAACAGAATAGAGAAATTGTAGACTTAAGACAACGCAACATAATAAGTATTCATTGGGAAGCTACTTTTGACTTATTCAATTATTCATTCAGGCAACAAAAATCTGCCTCTACTAGAAGCCAGACTGTGAGCTGTGGCTACAGAGAGACTAGTCCTTGCCACCCCAGGCTCCTCACAAGTTAGTGGGGGATTTGATAAGTAACTTGATCACAGAAGCTACAGAAGAGCTGTGTTGTCAAAATACAGACAAAGAGCCATACTCCTCTACCTGGGAAGGTCTGGGAAGATGACTTTTTGGTCTTAAAGAAGAGAATGCATCCTCTGCCTCATGACAGGAAAAGGAAATTTGGAGAACCTACCATAGGCCAGGCTCTCTTCTAAACAGTGTTCTAGGTGCTGGGGACATGGATCGCTGCCGAGAAGAGGGGAAGGATAAATGCATAGAGACACTCACACACAGCTGAATACAAAGGTTAACGACCAAACAAACTAATAGGATAATTACAAATAATGTAAGTGTTATAAAGAAACTAAAATGGGGTTATGGGAATGAAAGTGGCAGGGGAAAGAGACAGACTGCTCCTTCCCTGGAGCGATCAGCAAAGGACTCTGAAGAAGTGACGCAGAACTTGTAGGTTCCAAACAGGGACACCGGCAAAAGAAAGCAAGAGTGTGTCACGTGTTGGCGGTGCAGTGAATAAGGGGTCCCGTGATCACTGAGGCTGGACAGACCGTGATGAGACCTGGTTCCACACCAAGGAGCTTGGACATGATCTTATGAGCCCCATGAGATGACAGCTGAGTTCAGAGCAACAGCTGGGAGAGATCTGATCTATCCTCACTGCAAGTTGCCCAGTCACTAAGAAAACGCTGGCACAAAGCCCGAGTTAGCACATTTTTCTCAAATTCTTTACAGGAAAGACTGAAACAATGGATATTGTCTCTTTCCCTGAAAAGGGCAAACAATGTAAACTATATGTGATGTTTAGCAATAAAACAAAATGTGACACTGATTATATTCCTGGCCATAGCTCTGAAGCCAGACTTTTATACAAATTATGGCAAAAGTCCCAGGTAATGAGATATATGTAACGTGCCTTACTGTATCTAGTTTTACAAAGACATATAAATTAATTAAAGGCCATAAGAATCCCACCCACCTACACCACAAGATGGAGGCATGGGTACTGCTGGCTGTGAGTGGAAGGAGATGCTTCCTTAAGAGAAAAGACTACCCTGAGCTAGGACATCTCCCCAGGTAGACAACGCGAACGTGGGTGTCACCTCCCTGCTACAATGACTGAAAAGCAGGAGCGCAGGGATCAGGAGCTGTCAGGGTCCATTCCTTAAATGAATACCTTCACCTTTAAGGCAGAATATCATCAAATTTTAAAATGTGCAGCTTACCCAGTATCTGCATTGAGCACCAAGAAGCAAGAAAATGTCTGTGAGCCATGGAGGTCCCTAAAGTATCCCTAAGGTGGGCAAAATGCATAATCTTAGACTTACGACCCTCCCTAGCCATCACCTTACTGGTGGTAAGACATTCCCTGCCATGAGTTACTTAACAGTTACCTAACCATTCTTCTGTCCTGGACACTAAGGTTGTTCCCAATCACTTGAACTACTAGAAAACTACTGTGAAGATCATCCTTGTTCACGTAGACTTTTCACATTTTGGATTATTCCTTAGATAAGATGAGGAGTAGGCAAACCTCTGAAAAGAGCCAGATAGTAGTACAGTCTATGTCTCTTCTTTTTCCCCTTCTTTCCCTCCTCCCCCTCCTCCTTCCCTGGCTCTTCCTTCACCCTCTTCACCTCCTCCTCCTCCTCTTTCTTTTCCTCTTGTAACAAACCCTTTAAAACTGTACAGACCTTCCCTACCTTGGTGACCATACAAAAACAGGTCACAGGTTGGATTCAGCCCACGAGCGAGCTTGCTAATACCTGCACTCAAGTCTCAGAATTCCTGGGTCAAAGGATATGATCATTATAATGCTATTTACACCGAGGAACAAATTCTTACTCAGAAATCTAGGCTATTTACCTGTGTCATCTAACACTGGGTGTTATGTTTCAGTTTTTGTTTTCTGTTAAATATAATTTGAATTTTTGTTAAAGAGAAAGAACTCTTGCTAAGAATACTTATTCGTTTTTTCAAACATGTCAATCTTGCTAAAACTTGTGAGGTTGGAAATGAAAACCATGACCTCAGAGAAATAAAATGCTCAATTATGTCCTTTTTGTCTTTTTAACTGTACTGTGAAGGGGCAGCCTAGTTGTGCCGTATATAAGGTCTGTCAGCACACTGAGGACCTTGTGTTTCTGGGGAACACAACTGGCCTATGGCCTTTCAAATCTGTGTAAAAATAAGCTTTATCATTTGGGGATTATCCTGAATATGTCAAAGGACGAGACTATTTTAAACCTAGAGTTTGCTTGCATAAACGTTTCTGTCTTGTCGGGTTTGCCCTCTTGGCCTCAGGGATGATATTGGTCTCGCTCTTCCTCTGTCTGGTGAAGTGAGACATTTGTCCCAGCCAGCTTTTGCCTGTAGAACCCATGACAGCCCTGGCAGGAGTCAGGAGAGGAGCACCGGGGAAGAGGGGCAGGGGAGGAGAAAATCCACCAGGAACACACTCCAACCTCTTTGCCATAAAGAAATCTTCCTTGAATAGAATATGTAAAAAATGGTACTTAAGTGCAATTTCTGTCATCCACACACAAAATGCTGACCCAGTTCCATCTTTGGTCACAGCTCCATAAAGCTATTTTAGGCAACACAAACCTTCTTCTTGACAAGAGATTTAGGATGGCTCTTCTGCTGCTTATCAGATAGACCCAGAATAGAAACTAACAACAGCAGCTGGCATTTATTGAGCACGTACTAGGTTCTAGACCATGTCAGACACAGGTGAGGAAACTGAGGCAGGCAGAACTTATCTGCCCAATATCACCATAGACAAGCATCATCATCAGAATATGAACCCTGAAATTCCAGGTTCAAAACCAACCTTACTAATCAACTCAGATGTCAAGTGCTGATTTTAAGAGTTTATTAAATGGGATATGTACAGAGATTCCCCTGGTTTTAGAGAGCTGAGACAGTCAGCAAGGTTGACAAAGGCCACCTCTCCACTCACTCCAATGCAGGTCTGCCTTTCCTACGGCCCAAAGGTACCATCTTAGTAAAGTTAGTGAACAAGCGTCCCTGAGCAGAGCTGGAGCCCCCAAATCTTCAAAATTGCTAGTTATGTATAGTTACTCTTTGTTTACTTCATTCTTATCCCCATCCCTTAGGAACTCTATAGAGATACCTTTTGTGTCGGAAGGAGCAAGGCTTTCTGACGCTGGCCGGCCATGACAGTTCTGGCTCTAACCACACAGTCCCAGTGAAGCAGAAAGACCAAACCTTCTCAAAGAACCCATTGCACCCTACCCCCCACACCCTAGACTCTCCGCTGGCTGGTCACCATAATTATTTGTTTTCACATACCATACTACTGAGTCATAGCACCCAACCCAGGAGAATGGGCCTTAAGACCAGCTTGTGGCTTGATGATTCATTAGGACTCCCAGGGCTCAGAAGTTGTTCTAGTTACAATGATAGTTCATTGCAGTAAAACGATATCGAATAGAATCAACAAAGGGAGAAGGCATAAGGGACAAGTTCAGGAGATGTAAGCTCCTAGGGTCCCTTCTCAGTGCTGTCACACAGGGGTATACTTAACTCTCAGCAACCTAGGGCAACAACACATGCAAAGCACTGCCAATCAGGGAAGCTCATCAAGCCTCAGTATCCAGGGGATTTTGTGGGGTCAGTCCCATAGGCATGTGGCACCCATGTGACTGATCTCAGCTATTCCGTCTCCAGAGCAAAATGGTATTCGCCATAAATCACATTGTTAGGATAATAATTGCATAGCCTGGCCCAAGCTCACAGGCATGCAAAAACACTCTTATCAGGCAAAACATTCCAAGGGCTCAGAGGTTATCTCCCAAAAGCCAGCCAGTTCTGGAGGCAGGTGTTTATTTAGAACAAGCAGGGTTGGAACAACCCAGACCTGCTGAGTTAACACTTTCCTGTACAAGTTGTAATCAGAGAAAATAATACATCTCCTCAAATGGCTCTACCAACAATATTAGGGCATTAAAAAGGAACAGTGGGACTGTACTCTGTAGTCAACTGTGTCCAGGAGGATATGGTAGGTGGGAACCCTGTGCCATGGTTTCAACTCTAAAGGTTAAAAGTGTGACATTTATTTATGCAGTAAATATTAAGTAACCAACTGGATAACAACATGAAGCTCACAGCCTCTGTCCTGAAGAAGTCACAGCCTTGAAGAAGAGGCACGCCCTGTTCTCAGTGTATGATCACATATCAACAAGCCACGTGTTCTCTGCTCCCATAGCATACAGTGCAATCATTAACACTAGGGAAGGGGGAAATGGGGGCAGTTTCGCAGGTGTTGACATTGAACTGAGGCCTGGGTGGTAACTGAGAATTGCCAGTTCAACAGTGAGCAGGATACTCTCAAGGTAGAAAAGAAAAAGGTGGGCTATTTCAGGCCAAGGGCTCAGCACGTGCTTTAGCAACAGGAGAGCTCAGTTGGTTAGAGCGTCGTCCCAATGCGCCAAGGTTGCAGGTTTAATCCCCAGTCAGGGCACATACAAGAAGCAACCAATGAACATACAATTGCGGTTCATTCTTGTTTCATTATTTTTTCACCTATAAACAAGAGCACGAAATGAAAGAATCAAATATATGGAAAATCTTTATACTTACCAGCATGAAATATAATTTTCTTCTTTACTGCTATCTGTCCTTCCTTACCTATGCAGTTGTTGTATATAAAACTAAAAAAAAAAACATATTTTATTTCTTGTTCCTTAGAGTAGTACCCAAGCTAGGTCTAGTGTGAGCTGTAATTGGTAGTCAATCATTCCTATGGCAAACAGTACCTTCTGCTAGAGTGCACTTCTTTAAAAGCCATTTTTCCATTGCTGTTTACAAATGCACATGATTTGTCTTCATATCGTTACTGTTGGTATTTAGTTAATTATTAATAAAGAAAAAGGAAGCAAAGGGAATTAGATATTGAGCTCAATAAACTGGGGAGCATGAGCCCGTTTGTTTCCCCAGGAAGCTGCAGCCTCACACTTTCAGGGATTACAGCATTGCTCCACCAAGGGGATTAACACCTCTCCCTTCCCTCCTCCAGTACTAGATTGTTTGATCATAGAGTCCTGTCAATCTACCTAGGGGGTACAAACCTACCAAAATACCAGGAAAGCTTGGGAAATTGATTGGTCATTTTGAAGAAGTTCCTGGTCCATCCCAAACCTAAGCTAATATAATCCCAGGGAAACAAAGAATCTCTCTCTCTCTCTCTCTCTCTCTCTCTCTCTCTCTCTCTCTCTCTCTCTCACACTCTCTTTCTCTCTGTTCCTCTCCCTCTCTCTTTCAACATGCACTGGCCTCATGTGTTCATGTGTTGTCTCTCCATAGCCATGTGGCTGATGGCTGAGCAGACTCCACACTCAGGCTCCTGAATACCACAACATGGCAATAAATTGTAGCTGGAAACACAAGCTAAACTAGCCGGATGCTGGATTGAAGTGAGCCTGAATACGGCACAGGATCTCTGGATATTGGCTCTATCTGGTCCTGATTTTCCATGGCAGGATAATGGAGATGGGACAGAGGGGACACAGGGGCAGCCTTTCACACAAATAAACCACGCCATACCACCATCTCTATTTCATGGGTCCTTGGAATGCTTTCATCACGATCCCATGAAAGAGTCTAATTTCCACTGGCAACAATATTGCAGGCATTTGGACCAATTTCACATGGTATGAAAAGAGCAAGTCAACAGATTTTGTAGCAGAGGGCAAAAGGAAGACTGAGGCAGACAAGAATTGGCACATTACTACTTTATACATGATGAGTTAAAAAATAATAATAATCAAAAAGAGGGCTTCCAGACTTCTGGCCAAGATGGAGGCGCAGACAGACATGCTGTGTCTCCCTCCACAACAAAGAAGAACTACAACTACCTCAAAACTAGAAACAACCAGAAGTTCCAGAAAATCAAACTGCGTGGAAGTCCAGCAAACAAAGATATAAAGAAGAAATACTCATCCAGACAGGTAGGAGGGGCAGAGCCAGGGCGGAGAGGACACGGTGTGGTGGCAGCAGCAGTGGCGGCAGCAGCAGCGGAAAGCACAGTGACGTCTTTTAAAAAGTCCTCACCAGACCTCGCAGCTCACGGTCCCAGCACCAGGGAAAATCAAGCCTCATTGCTTCTGACTGTGCAGACCAGTGGGGGTTGGGGTGGAGGCAGAAACTGCCGGTCTCAGCAGAGTCCACTTGTTTAAAGGGCCCCCACGGTCCTAGAATGTCCTCAGACCCACCCACTCTGGGAACGATGGAGGGCCCCAGCCAGCTGGACCCAAAGGGGACCACACCAGGACGCATCATGATTGAGATGCCAAAGGTGAAAGATAAAGACAGAATCCTGGGGGCAGCAAGAGAGAAGCGGAGAGTAGCCTACAGGGGGGTGCCTACAGGACTGTCAGCTGATTTCTCAGAGGACACTTTGCAGGCAGGAAGGGACTGGCAAGCAGTATTCAATGTGATGAAAAACAACCTGCAACCAGGATTACTCTATCCAGCAAAGCTATCATTTGGAATGGAAGGGCAGATGAAGTGCTTCCCAGATAAGGTGAAGCTAAAGGAGTTCATCATCACCAAGCCATTATTAGATGAAATGTCAAAGGGACTTACTTAAGAAAAAGAAGATCAAAACTATGAACACTAAAATGACAACAAGCTCACCACTATCAACAACTGAATCTAAAAAATAAAATCCAGCTAAGCAAACCAGAATAGCAACAGAATCATAGGTGTGGAGATCATTTGGAGGGTTATCAGCTTGGAGGTAGGAGGGGGAGAAATGGGGAAATGGTGCAGGTAATAAGAAGCATAATCAGTTGGTACAAAATAGACAGGGGGATGTTAAGAATAATATAGGAAAGGGTGAAGCCGAAGAACTTATATGTACGACCCATGGACATGAACTAAGGGGGGTGGGATTGCTGGAGGGAAGGGGGGTACTGGGCAGAGGGGAGCAAAGGGAAAAAAAATTGGAACTACTGTAACAGCATAATCAATAAAATATACTTTAAAAAAGATAGAGAGAGCTTTCATTCTATTCTAGCAAGAAGACATATCCTGTAACATCACATAGTAGAGTCATAATTACATGTGGGAAAAAAAGTGCACATCTTGGGGTAGAAGTGACGTATGTATTTTAAGAGGCTGTTCTTTGTACAACCGCATCAACAAACCATTGGGCTCTCTTTTATCATGCTGGTGAGAGCTGACAGTGAGTTTACCACCCAGATGAATGGCTTCCACATAGAAGCTTTAGCGTCATGCATAGATATAGTATTGAATTCAGGCTGGCTTGAAAAGGCTCGACTTCTGTTCCCAACCCAGTTGTTTTCTTATTTCTCCTTTCATGAGAAACAACACATATCTTTATGGTACGACTGGTAAGTGCTCATTTGAATCTTGATCACTTTACTGCTACGATAGGAGCTCTTGCAGCCAGTTCAGTGCCATGTTAAATTTAGCCTTTTATCATCCGACTTGCATTCAGCACCTATTTATTGCTATTTTACTGTGTGTCATGCTCTGGTTATATGAGTGCTTGGGACCCATAATTAGTTGCTTGTATTAACTCTACAGGATGCTATATTCTTTGATTCTCTGAAAATAAACTTGATTACAGGTCTCCACATCCTGCTGATGGTAGTCTATATTTATTTCACATATTAGGGCAGGCTCACTGTTGTAACAAACGACCCCAAAAGTTCAGTGTCTTAACACAATAGAAGTTTATTTCTGACGCACATTTCAGTCTAGTGTGGCTCTCGCTACTTGGTTGTCTTTCTTGACGACCTGTTTTAAGATTCTTCCATCTCACGGTTCTGCCTTCTCTGGATCCAGGAGTCTCTTCCTGCAGCTGTGAACAGGGAAAGAGGGAGGATAGAGGGTAACATGTGGGAGGGTGTCTGTGAGTCAGGTCTGCTGTTGGGCATATGTTATTTCAACCCACAACCCACTGGCCAAGAGTCCAGCACAGAGAAATCAAACTTCAAAAGAGTCTGGGAAATGAAGTCGCGCCGTGTGCCCCAGAGGAAACAGCAAACGATTTGGGAAATAAGCAGCTGGGATCTGCCTCATTTTTCAAGCAGTGTTTGGTTTCATTCAGCACTGGCTCCCAGGCTCAGAACCAAACATGAAAGTCTTATTTCATAAGTACGTTCAAACAAAGTTGAAATGAAAAGCCTTAGTCAAATGCAGAAAATAGTCACAGAATTCAGCGATTTCTTTTTTCCCAGATACTAGTCTCTCTGATTCAACACTCACAAAAAATAAAAAATAAAAGTAAAAGTACTCTCCCTTCTGAAACATGTAAGAAATTCTACCTCCAAAATTAAACAACAAAATCTGGCAATTCTTCCTTTATCTACATTCCAGGAGTAGCACTTCTCTCTCCCCGGATAAGGTCCCTTCATTTAAAGAGCACTCAATGTACTTCCTTCACTTGCATCATTTAAAGGAGCTAAAAACATGCTTGAATGTCATCAGGCATGTATTTCACAGCAGTACAGAGGTTCATTAAATACTTTCATGAGGGAACACTTTGATCAAGACAAGGTTTAATTAAACAAAGGACTAGCACTGGGACCTGATCAAAGCATAATTGTTAATGTGCTGATTAGTCTTTCCTCTTGTGTATAAGGAGTGGTTCAGATTAGCTCACTTCCATGTCTGCATCTGACTCTGACATTCCATTCATTCCAAAGAGCAAGGTCATGAACCTTGTTGGTGTGACATCCAGGACCAGTACGAAGGTCCCCAATTTCTAGTCTATTTTGATGCTTTAAACATAAATATGATATTTAATCATATGGCTCAGAATATCCCAATCAGTGTGTTATGGCCCATTTGCTTGCTCCGAAACTGATGGCTGAAAATCATGTAGATTTAGAATAAGAAAATTAAGCCACTACTTTCCATCAATTCAAAAATTCAAGAGTTTAAATTATATTTGAAGTATTTGGATGGCTGCCTCAGAAAAATGCCTAGATGCACCAATTATGTTTTATCTCATAAGATTAGAATGCACAGAGAACAGAGAGGACTTGAATAAGTGTCTATACATGTTAACACTTCCTAAAATGAACTTGTCTGATTTTTACTTTATGGTTTAAGTTTTCTTTCAACTTAATTTTCTCTACGCTCTTATATTTTAAGATTTTCAACTAATAGAGAAAGTATGTACAAATTGTTTTCTTTACAACTATTATTATTATCACATTGGATTAAGTATTCCAAGTAGAACATAATTGATTTTATTCCTTTTTTTTTTTTAATGTGTCTTGGCTTATTCACCCATCTTCCATTTCAGTTTGGCTTTTTTTTTTTTTTTCAGATTTAATGTGTTTTATTGATTAAAATATTACATTTGTGCCAATTTCCCTTCCCTCTGCTCCCCTCCACCCGGTGGCCCCCCTCCCTCCAGTTGTCCCCCCCTTTTAGATTATGTCCATTAGTTGTGCATACAGTTCCTCCCAACCTCTCTCCGTCTATTCCATTCCCTCCTACCTTGATCCCCAATTCCTATATCATCTCCCTCCCTTTCCCCATTCCCCCTCCCTGTTGACCTCCCCCCAATATGCTTCCCGTACCCACAGTTCCTTTTCCACTCTCGTTGCCTATTTAGTTTGCCTTTGTTTCATCTCCCTAGCTTCTGTTTTTTTAAACCAGTCCCTTTAACATCTAACAGTGGTTTGGATCTAATGAACTCTTTCAGTTTTATTTTGTCCTGGAAACACTTTCTCTGTCCTTCTATTCTGAATGACAATTTCGCTGGATAGAGTATTCGTGGTTGTAGGTTTTGGATTTTCATTACTTTGAATATTTCTTGCCAGTCTCTTCTTGCCTGTAGGGTTTCCCTTGAGAAGTCAGCTGATAGTCTAATTGGAACCCCTTTGTACATAATTCTTTTCTTCTCTCTTGCTGCTTTTAAGATTCTCTCTTTATCTTTAATTTTTGACATTTTGATTATAATGTGTCTTGGGGTGGTTCTCCCTGGGTCCAGTCTCTTGGGAACTCTCCTTGCTTCCTGGACCTGCAAGTCTATTCCCTTCCCCAAGTCTGGGAAGTTCTCCTTTATTATATTTTCACTCAATTTTTCAAGTTCTAGTTCATCTTCCTCATTCTCTGGCAAACCAATGATTCTTATGTTGGGCCTTTTATAGCCGTCCCAGAGGTTTCTGATCCTCTCATTGTTGCTTCCCATTTCCTCTCGCTGCATTGGTTGACTGCTTGTTCCTTCTCCATATTCCAGTTTGTTGAAATGAACTCTGGATTTTTTTTTCTCACCATCTATCTCGTATGCGGTTTTGTTCCTTTCGTTATGAAAGTTTTTCGCTTCTTTCTTATCTTTTTCCTGCTCTTTTGTGAATTCTGTAAGCCACCTGATAACAATGGCCCAGAACTGAGCCTCTGACAGGTTTCTTATCTGTTCATCTGTCAGGTTCTCTATCTGCTGCCTGGTGAGTTGTGTCACCGGGATTTCTATAGTTGTCTGCCACATTTTGACAGATGCGTTTTGTTTTCTTGGGCCGGCTGTCCGGGGCAGTGCCTGTGTACTCGTAATGACCCAGCGACTGGCGCCGTTTGGCGTCACAAGTCAGCGCCCGGCGCCTGTCTGCGACCTATTTCGCAGCCCTATGGTGCTTTCTTTCTTTGGGGGCGGGGGTCCAAGATGGTTTCACACAGTTATTCAGCTAGGAGACCGGGATCCGTCCTCCCGCCACCCTGGGCCTCACTGTTCAAGGCGATGCGGTGGCTGCTTTCCCCAGCGCTGGGGTCGCGCACCGCCAGGGGCTTGACTGCAGGCGGGATTCCTCGCCGCCCGCCGCTGTCCAGGTGCCACCGCAAACAGCACTGCCCTCTTTAACTCTCACCTGCCCAAATGGCACCGCTGGTTTATAACTTCATATGTTGGACTTCCGTGTAGTTTTATTTTCTGGAATTTCTAGTTATCCTTTGTTTTGAAGTAGTTGTATTCCTCTCTAGTTGTAGAGGGAGACCTAGCGTGTCCGTCTAAGCCTCCATCTTGGCCGGAAGTCCTCAGTTTGGCTTTTAATATTATAATTAGCCAAAGCCCGCCTCTTTTAAAAAAAAATCTTCACCTGAAGATATGTTTTTATTGATTTTTTTTTTTTTTTTTTTTTTAGAGAGGAAGGGAGAGAGAAACATCAGCCAGGGCTCCAAACGACAACTTAGGTAGGCGCCTGACCATAAATGGAACCTGCACCCTTTTTTGGTGTGTAAGACGCTGCTCCAACCAACTGGGCCACCCAGCCAGGGCATCCAAGTCTAACTTTGTTTCTGTTTACTCCTTTCTCACCAGTCACCCACATTTTAATAATCTAATCTCTTTACCTACAGTTAATGACGTAGTCATTCTCTAAAACTTTTTCTTTCATTCACTTATGTAAAGGTGGCATTTATTGTAATAAAGCAAATGAATTTTTATAATCATATACATATTTTAAAATTTTCTATTGAATTTTTTCCATTACCATTTATTTCCCCTATACCCTCTTCCACCTTCACCCCCTGCACCCCCAGAGTTGCCACAGTGTTGCCCACGTCCACGAAAAGCAAATCAATTTTCAATTTATTCAAATATTTTTCCATATCAAATTTCTTAACATAATGATAAAGCTTTTCTTCAAACATACACAGATGTTCTTCTGCACTTAATAATTCTTCTTTAGAATTCACATTATCATTCCCATGAAATATCACTGGTGAACTGTGTTTAAGTTTACTTTTCAGGAAATGTTAATACATTTTTCCACGCGGTACCCGCAATTTTGGATTAAGTTCAATCAGAGGCTCTGGACTGTAAGTACAGCAAGCCAGTGACTGTTTTTCAATAACTTCCAAAAAGAGGGTTATTAACTTTTTTTTTTCAATTCTTATGTAAATCTTGACAAACTTGAAAAAACTCATAGACAACATACTTTGGCATTAAACAATGATCATCTATTTTGGTCAGGTAAGGTGAGAAACAGAAAGGCTGTAACAGTGGGGTGGTATTAGAGTCACATTTTGATAGCACTACTTAATATGGAATTCAGGCCTCCCAATGACCTTTTATTTAGTTCTTTGTGAATAAACTCAGATGTTAACTAAATCTCAAGGTTTTCACCTTGAATTTGTGCCCTCAGTGTTAGTTTATGTAGCATTGCCATTATAATGTAATTGTTCCAAAGTGTTAATTTACTATTTTGTTCACTGGTTTGTTTTGCTATTTACAGAATAACTATTATTCTAAGCATTTCTCCTTAACATAGTTCTTAACAAAAGTAGATTAATCTGAGATGATACATTTATGATTTAATCATCTTCTAGATTAGAATTATTTCCATGTCTTTGACATGTTCTGTCTCTGTTTGCTACTAGTGTTATTCAAAAGGGGCGTTTTTTCTCTTTCCTTTGGAAATGCTGAGTTTTCACGGGGGCTGGTAAAATGAGCAATTCTGCAATTGTGTGACCTTTGCGGGCCTTTGCCATTGTTAGCAGGGCCTTATGAGCTACACCAGATGTTGTCATAACGCACAAAAGAACTTTGCTTCATATTTTATACTCGCAGATGTTTAAGATGTTCATTCATCCTGTGTGTTAAATGGATGTTTATTAGAAAGATGTCAGCATAATTTAGTTGGTAATATTGAAGTAAATAAAACATTCAGGCTGGAGAAAAGGAAGAATTACGAGAACACTCGGTTCCAAATGTGAGATGACCCTCATGCTGCTTCAGTGGGTGGAGGTGGAAGAGGGTAGTGGAGACATAAATGGTAATGGAAAGAAACACAATAAAAGTAAATGATTTTAAAAAAAATAAATATATGTGATTATAAAAATTCATTTGCTTCATCACAATCCATGCCAACTTTACATAACTTAATGAAAGAAAAGGAGTTACTATTTTTAAAGGATGAGTGCATCATTAACCATTGGTGAAGAGATTAGGTTATCAAAATGTGGGAGAATGGCAAGAAAGAAGTCAAGGGGAACAAAGTATTTTCCCTCGTTTGCTGTCACCTGCTTGTGAAGTTTCTCTGTGATGATAGCAGGAAGAAAATGAAGAGGTCGTATTAAAGGGACTTTACCAGGAATTATGAGGAGCAATTTCAAGCATGAAATCTGATTTTTTAGAAACATGTATTCAGGAAAGCACACTCAAGTTCCTCAAGTAAAAATTTTAAAACATTTTTATTCAAAAGTTTTATAAAATTTAATATTTATTATCTTTTCTTTCACTTGGTAGTTTTATTATAATTATATAATATAAAGAAAACATAATGATTATTTTTCACCAACACCCATATAAGATGTCCTCAAAGTCCCTCAAATTCAGCCCAGGGTGTCATACTGCATAACATTCATTTTCCTTGTGTGATGCTGACATGAAGCCCAAGAAGCCCTGTCTATAGCTAGACGGTCTAAGATGGAATTCCCTGGAATACGTAGCACATAAAAAAAAGAAAATGATGTTCAAAGTCCATTTTTACAAAACTGTTTTTAAAAATAGAGTTCCACCATATTAATAACAACGCCAAAAAGCTAAAGCACAAACTGAAGACTGTAAGTAAACAAAATGATCAAAAACAACAGTTAAACTTCAGTCTGATGCCGTGATTGCAATTACATGATTAACTGAGGAAATGTTAGATGTTGAAAGCCCAATAATTATTTCACATACTAATCTGAGTTTTTTCCATTTAATAGCAGTTATAGTGAGGAACTGGTCAATTTTTCCCTCCGTTCTGCTCCCGCCTTGCTGTTCTTCCCTAAATACCTCCAGTAAGAGAAATCAAGGAGAACCTTTCTCCCTCCTGTTCTCTAAAGGTCTGCCCTATTGGATCCCCTGGATAATCCAATAGAAATCACACTTTTAGAAAAAGCACTCAAGGGTTCCCACCCACTCCAGTGTCACTAACACCAGACCTCAACACTAACATTGAACACACAGGGGTAAGATATCAAAAGTGGGCCAGGCAGACAAACCATTACAAAGCTATTTCCATACAATGTCTGATCCCATTCAGTACCTGGTTACACAGAACTTCATTCCAGGAAGCATGAATGTGACATATTCACAATAATAATAGCAGCAAATATTTGGGAGGAGGGTGAAGGAAGAGAAAGGCATCCACCATATAACAGTAATACAGGGTGGGGCAAACTTAGTTTACAGTTGTGAGTACATGCAACTGTTTATTCTTGTATTATTAGTTATTAATTAGTGCATTATTTCCCATTTGGACAACTATAAGCTTATTTTTGCCTGCCCTGTATTAAATGTTCTAAGTAAACCTAATAAATAGTAAGTCTTCAAATATCTTAGCTATACATTAACACATAGTTGAAACTAAATCTTTCAAGCAACTAAAAGTACTTGAAATATAAAAGAATATTAAAAAAGTAGTAGTAATATTAATTATCACTAATGTTATTAATCTCTATTATACTATTTTTTTAATAAGGGAAGTTATAGACACTGTACTCCAGATGCCTAAAAACCTTAATTAATGTATAGAACCTGTAGAAAACATGACCTTATTGTGCTTTTATACTCAATTAAAAGGTAAAATTAAAACCTCAGCCACGAGAGCAGCTTCCAAGGCCTCAAAAACACTTCACCCCTATACTATCTTTGGTTATTTTCTTTTATTCCAACTCTGACAGATAAATAAACTCAGGACATTAAATTAGATACGTTGTATCAGGACTGAAATCGCATTATTATTAAGTGTGTTAAAATGTCTAGCATTATGTATAAACTCTAGATTATCAAAATAATTTTAAATTGTCTACCATACAATTTTAAAAGCCAAATATTTAGGAAAAAGTATTGCTACTTTACATTCTAAATTCCGGATTACTAAAATTCAGTTTTCAGCCTGTCAGCAGAGGACCAAATGCAGCAAAGACAGAGTACAACAAATGTATTTAAATTAGCTTAACACAGTACCTGGAGCTAACACAAACAAATGTTCAGTCTACTGAGTTATGAAGCAATTATGTGAACATCCAGAGCTACAGTAAGCAGTCATACACAATATAATACAGACATGTAATAATGATAAATATATCATGTTAAACAACTTTAACTTCTGCTAGCTAACAAAAAAAAAATCCCTTTTAAGTTATTTTTGGCATAGTGCTGGAGGTTCCATCCAGTCACTGGAGGCAAGGCAATTAGCACGCAGAATCTTCAAGAAGGTGTACAGTTAAAATGTAGGCTTGTTCATGTATTCTTCCAGGGTCTGAAAGAGAACAGTTGATTAGAACGGCTTTTCCATAAGCCACATCCTTTAGCAGACAGTGAAATCTTTTTTGTGCTTTTACTTATTCCTTTGCCATTACTGAAAAATAGTTTTGAAAAGTACATGTGGACATAAATCGCTGTGTTCTAATCAAGAAAGATGGTGCGAAGTTTGCATATAATTTGCATACACACTCACATGGCTGGAACTGATGCTCTACTGAGGAGAAACTAAGCTGGATCATAAACTTAATGCCTGACAAGAGTCATGCAACCAACAGCTGCAAGATATCACTCCTGACTTCAGATAAGGGTGTCTGCTAAAACTATCGCAAGGACTATCGCCAGGCACATGTAGGAGAGAAATCCGAATTCTAGTTGTATAACGTATTTATTGTTACAGATATTGTACCGACATCTTTCTTACACTTATTGCCAGGCTATAATGAATAAGTAACCATAATTCTCAAGATTTCCTGCCATGTATTTTTGAAGAGGCTTTCCTCCAAAGTATACAAATTATGTTTCTCCATCTTCCTCAACAGTTACCAAGTTTGCTAATATACCACAAAGCCTTAGTTTTTTTTCCAGCATTTTTTTGTCATGTTTGAGTGGGTTCACAGTTACAGGCTGAGTTCAAAGTTACAGTGATGATGCAAGCCCTTCCCCATGCACGATGGATGGACTTTGGCACTCTTTCCTGTAACATATATTCGTCTGCAATACAGTGGCCCCTGGATTAAATCAATACGGGAGATCAAGGGGGAGCCTTAGGTAACACCCCTGCCTCTGACAGCTCCATCTGTGATGCTCAGTGCATTCTTAGGTCTGAACCCCAGGGTATGTGATTCATTTGCACCTCCCAGGAAGAAAATAAACCAGCGTGGGCCAAACAGACCAAGACCAAGGCCAAGCACGATTGCTCAGAGGATACTAGGGTTACAAATCAGGTGTTCTAACCGGTTCCCTCCAGCTCTGTTTAGATTGCCAGTGTTCACCATGGAAAATACTGTGGTGAATCATCCTACCGCCCTCTCAAGCCGTTTCACCTCCTAGGTGAGCGCTGGCCAAGGAGAGCCCACACCTAAGACTTCTGCTCTGTGTCTCCTATTACAGGAGCTGCCCATTCTTTAAACTCAGCAAGGGTATCACATTGGCCAGCGGCCCATGCCTGTTCTGTGGCAACTAAAATGCATAGCATTTAAAAAAAATACAAAGTTACAAATACAAAATTGGGCATAAAGCTTATTAAAAATGAGGGGGAAAAAGACAGATTACAAATCTTTTAAAGATGACATAGGCAAAATCCAGAAGGACAGCATCAAGTGCCTGACACTACCTCTATAATACTTCGTACTCATTGTCTGGCTACATATTCTTTGCAGTTCAGATACCTTTATGAACTTGGCCATCTGAGCCTGCAGCCTTGGAAGGGGCCTCGGCCAGCAAAAGATCCCCGAGTTGGCCTCTCACTAACTTCCCAGTTCATTGGCCTCTAGTTACTGGCGCTGAGTCCCACCCATCCCTAACTCGGTCTGCTGAAGACTGCACGGGCTGCCCTTCCTAAGCCATGCTACACGAACCAGTCATGTATGAGGCTGCAATTCTCTCGAGCTTGCTGCTTGAATGGTTGGAACAGACTCTGAAGGCTGGCACAACCTCAAAGAGCCCTGCCTGGAATTTCACAAGATGACCAGTGTGTATCCCGGGATCCCTCCTGTTACCCATCCGGCGCTGCGGTGTCTCTTGGGCATTCAGCGCTGCACATGCTACAACCTCTTACTGCATTAGGGGTGGCTGGGCTGTTCACAGGGGCTTGCTTTAAGGGTGACGGTGTAAGGATGCACCTATTCACTTCTCATGAATCAACACACATATCCACGCAAGGTATCCTATTGCTGGAGCTAATGAGATACCACTTGCCACTCCCTTCTCAACATGCTTTCTTATTCTGTGGTCAAAACATCTCCAGGTAACCTCAGAAATTGCAGCCTCTACCATTCAGGGTCACTATATTCTTTCCAAGTCTTTTTTTCCTTCTGATCACTGTGTACCTGTCCCCCACAGTTCTTGGTTGTTACCTTCAAGATAAGGTGAAATCATCTCCAATCGATTAAACTGTTCATTTAATTCCATATTATTAACATCATGCCCCCATACACAAGGAATAAACTCTCAGCTTTTGGAGTTTTAAGACTGTGTCTTTTCTTACTAACTATGGGAGACAGCCATTTATTAGGCAGGGGTTAAGGGAAAGTCCCAGGGGCCACTTGCAGGTTTCCAGTTGCACTAAAAGTGAAAGCAAACTTATAAAGGCCTCCCTTAACCTTTAGTAACCACAGATATGTGCTTAGGTCCCGAGGACAGGAAAAAAGGGAAAGCGGTGATTTTTTTTCTTTCTTTATGCAATGATATCACTTGTGCTCATTCCTTCTAAGCTTCTCTGACTGGACGTACACAGCAAACCAGATATACAAAGTCAATTTTTCAACCAGCTCCCCAAACGTTCACTGATTTAGCTTAAGTACTGGAAGCCTGTATCAGAATACTGAAAATGCTGTTTCATTTTGGCAGGTGCTGTTAATTCAGTGAGAGTCAGAGGGCAGTCATGGCATTGCCTGCTCACTGTGAGGACGGGGCAAAAGGGAGGGTCCCGGGACTTACCCATCAGCACCTTCCACTCAATCACCGGGGACATGAACTACCAGTTAGTGGTTAATTGTGAAAGGGCTCTCTCTTGAAATACCTGCTCCCCAGATTTAAATGGCAGTAAAATTACCAGATACACTGCATGCTCTTTAAAATTTTTTCCTTCAGAAGGGGGAACTCAAAATAACTCCTCTGTGTCTTGGCTCCAATTTAAGACGCTTTAATTACTCAAGGGCTAAAAGACCCTGTTTAAAGTCTGTTTCTCCTATAAGGAGATTCCACAGTAAGGACCCTAGGGATAAAATGATAAATAACCCTCTGGCATATTTTAGCCAAGGTTGTTCTGTGGAATTTCCAAACCACAGCTTTCTCAAATATCTTGTAGAATTCCCTTCCTATGGCATTTGGAGAGAGTCACGTGAACATGAGAAAGTCCATGCGCATTTTCTGAGGTGAGAACACCTCTAGTAATAAAAGCATCAGCTTCCTAAGGGGCGCAGGCAGAGGCTGATGGGTACCACTCAAACAGACATCTTCCTCAGTGTCTGAAGACTGCTTCCCAAGATGCGCAGCAACCAGTCATCAGCTCAAAGATGTGCAAACCACAGCTGCTGGGAAATCATACCTCATGATGTTTTATTAACTTAGCCTGTCTATTACTTTCAAACAGCAGGAAGAATGGCTTTAAAGGCAATTTTCCAAAGATACACTATCACACTCTGGAATCCCTTGCCCTGCTGTTATGAAAACAGAAAGATGCAAGGTCCAAGGATGCTGTGGGAATAGGTACCTAGAGGTGGTGGAGCTGGGTTGGGTCACCTCATTTAGGAGGACAAAGGTAGGTGGCGTGAATGGCTATTTCTCACAGTGGCCCTGGGAAAACTGAAGGGAGTCATGTAGGTAAGTTCCTTTATTAGGTTCATGTAAGTCTGGACTACATCTAAAAGATAAACCCCATTCTATTTTATATGAGTATCACAGAGTCCGGAGCATAACTAAAGGGATGTTCAGGATCCAATTATACGTTGGAAAGCAAGCCACGGTATTCCCAATTTATTTATGCAAATCGGAGCACACATAAAGCCTCCTGAGGAGGTGTAAGAAATTTTAATTAAAATGATAAATGCATCTTCAATAATAAAGCTCTAATAGCCCTGGCAAATGAAATAACAATGTACTGCTGTTCTTCTTTCCCAGGGCAGCACAGGTATATTAATGAAAGTTTTTTATACCCCTCACAAAATTATTCTTGAAAAGAATATCACCAAGTACTTGATAGCTTTCTGATAGTGAAGTATTCTCACTAAAAGCTCAAACATGAAAAGCAGACTCTGGAGCCCAATTGCCTAGGTTCAAATCTTTATTCCACGCTTACTAGCTGTGTGATGCTAAGCAGGTCATTTAACCTCTCTGTGCCTCAGTTTACTCATCTTTAAGATGAGGGTAACAATACTACTTACCTCTTAGAGTTGTTGTGATAATTAAATAAGTTACTACATCAGTTGCTAAGAAACTGTACCCAGCACAGAATAAGCACTCAATGTTGGCTAATATATAATTACCACCACTACCAGTATCACCACCACCACCACCACCATCACCACCACCACCACCATCACCACCACCATCACCACCACCACCATCACCACCACGACCACCATCACCACCATCACCACCACCACCACCACCATCACCACCACCACCACCATCATCACCACCATCACCACCACCACCATCACCATCATCATCATAATCATCATCATCTTTTCCCATCATCATCATCATCATCATCATCATCATCATCGTTTCCTATTGCATGAGAAACTGAATACTGACCTCCTGTAACATATCAGAATCTTCAATGGCTTGAACAGCAACTTTCTTGGACGTTTCCTGAATTTCTCCACCCATTATAAATTCATCCAGGATAAAATAAGCCTTTTCAAAATTAAAGATGATATCCAGCTCACAGACCTGGTAGGACAAAACAACAACCGCAAATGTTTTGATAAATGTGCAGTGGTGTTACCAATATTTCAAACTTTTTCACTTGCCAGTACCTCAAACTTTTCCAAGTTACACCCATGAGGCATACCAAAGATAGAAGTATCAGATAGCATGCTAAGGACAGAAAATAGAACCAGGATATTGTAGGCCTTTAATAAAAGTAGTATGCCCTGACTGGTATGGCTCAGTGGATGGAGCACCAGCCTGAGAACTGGAAGGTCACTGGTTTGATTCCTGGTCAGAGTACATGCTTGGGTTGCGTGCCAGGTCCCCAGCTGGGCACGCGCAAGAGGCAACCAATCAGTGTACATCTCACACATCGATGTTTCTCTGCCGCTCTTTCTCCCTCCCTTCCCTCTTTCTAAAGATAAATAAAAATATTTATAACTAAATTATATTAAAACAGAGCATATCCCCACATAATATTTAACATCACCGCAAGAAATCTGAGACTCAGTGGGGGAATGAGGCTGCTCAGATCATCTTTCGATCTGCACAATTGAAAGCGGGACCCCACTGCTCATCAGACAAGGGCAGCACTTTGTCTCTCCTGCCGTAAATCTGGGCCCCTCGCTTCAGGACCCCCAGAAACACACACTTCAGAGCTCAGTTGTGCTCATTTTTCTCAAAATTATGTTACAGGCCAGAGGCTCTCAACCTTCAGAATGTGTCTAAATCACCCAGATGCCTCATTAAAACACACTCTTCTGCAGTTTCTGATTTAGTGGGTCTGGGTAAAACATGAGAGTTTGTGGGAATAGAGATTGGTGTGGCCACTGTGGAAAGCAGTATGGAGATACCTCAAAAAATACATCTGAGAGTATATCCTAAGGCACCTAAAACACTAATTTGAAAGAACACAAGCACCCCTGTGTTCATTGCAGCGTTAGTTACAATCACCAAGACATGGCAGCGGCCCAAGTGTCCATCAGTAGATGAGTGGATAAAACAACTATGGGACATTTACACAATGGAGTACTACTCAGCCATAAAAAAAGGAGAAAATTTTACCCTTTGCAACAGTACAGATGGATGTGGAAAACATTACGCTAAGTGAAATAAGCCAACCAGAGAAAGACAAGTACCGTATGATTTCACTCATATGTGGAATCTAATGAACAAACTGAAGAATAGAGATGGAGACAGGCTCAAGAATAGAGAGCAGAAAGACAGCAAAGGGTGGCGGGGGAGCAGCGTAAGGGGGTGGGAGGATTGAGCAAAAAGGAAAAAAGGATCATGGACGTGCACAACAGTGTGGTGATTGCAGGGCGGGGTAGACAGGGACCAAATGGTGATGAAAAAATAAATAAATAAATAATAAACAAATGAAAACAAAAAAACAAAAAACCCTCGAGAGTCTGAATTTCTAACGGGTTCCCAGATAATGTTAATGATGCTGTACATGTGGAGAACCGACGTCACTGTCACAGTCATGGACCACAGCAGAGTCTGACACATTTTGTTCAGTGGAGCAAGTGGCAAAACCACTCTCCACAATCCAAAGGACGCTCATTCCCGGTTCTTTAACCAGACGGCCACTCGGGCACTCTCTTTGCTCTTTCCTTCCGGCATATCCCGCAGCTCACTGACGTGGAACACCATTCCCACACCCCCCTGAAGGTCTGCTAACTGCAAGTTTTCTCCTTCCCCACTTCTCCCTCTCTGCAGCACCGGAGCACGGGGTGAATCTCTTCCTTGAAATTTCCTCTCTTGCTCCCTGGCCCTGGCAATCCCAATCCGTGCCTGTCCCCTCCTTCCATCTCTGATGATTCTTCTTCGGGCTCCTTGAATGGTTTATCTTCACCTCGACCTTGCATTTGCTTAAGAAGTATTTCAGAGGGGTACTAGACTGATTGGGCGAATCACCTCATAAGGTATATAAATGTATAATCACTACGTTGTAAACCTGAAACTAATATAATACTGTCTGTCAACTGTAATTGAACAATAAAGTGTTTTCTTTTTACAAAAGAAGCATTTATGGAGTACTTGGGACATAACAATTAGCAAAACAAACCCCTCTCTTCCATGTTGCCTACATTCTAATAATCCAGCTTTGTCTTGAATATTGGTGTCTCTCACGAGAATAGATACATGCATAATCTCCTAGACTTATATTCTCCTTGCAACTCATGTGTTCTCCTCGACAATCTCTTTGACTCTCTACATCGACAGTCTCATTGACAACAAGATTGTCAATACGATTGTCTAGCACGAGAGTGGCTTAAACAACCTGGATGCCTCCTCCAATATACTCACCTGTTAGGTAGACATCTCGGCCTGGATGTTCCGCAGTCTAAGTCACCAGGTCCCACACCTAACTCAAGCTCATTCTTTTTCCTCTAGCCCTATTCTCCTTAGTAACTGCGCCCTCCATTTAGTAGCCCATTCTAATTCATTCTACAGTTCGACTTCTTTTCCCCTCCCCCTCATCCTTCTCCCTCCCTTGGCCTCATGCCTTTCAAATCCGCTGCCAATTCCTGTTGATTCCATCGTGGAAATAAACCCCTTCCTGTTGTCTTCACTGTCGCAGCTATTGCTCAGGCCTGCGACTTTTAGGTCACTGCAATGGCCCTCTAGGTGGCGTCTGGGTCTGCTCAAGGCTAATGGCCACTAATCCTTTCCTAAAATGCTGATCTTGTTCCTCTTCTGTGTGAGGTTTTATATGCAAGTCAAGTTTTAGTTCCTCGGCGTGGCTCATAGGAGACTTTAGAACCCACCTGAGGCCCTGCTCCCTGGCTTCCCGTGCCAGCCCTCACTCCTTACTGCAGACATACATTCCACAAACTCCCTGCGTCCTTTCGGGCCTTGGCCCTTTGCATTCCAGCAATTCCTGGAATGTTCCTTAAATGTCCTTTCCTTTCTTCTTCTAGCAAAACCAAGCTCATTTCTCAAGGCCCAATTCAAAAGTCAGAAGCACAGTGTTTTCCCCAAATCCTCTTTCCTTTCACCCATTGTATGCACTAGTTTAGGCTTCCTTATGCGTCACTCCCCCAACAGATGGAGCTTAGGCGCAGACCTTGTCTCGGTCATCTTTACATCCCTGATACCTGGCACATAGAGGAACACAGTCAATGTTTGCAGAATAAATAGTCAGCCACCACACAGGTCCGGATTCTAGGAAGCTGAGGATTAAGGGCTTCTGAGATTAACAATCCTCTGGTGCCATTGAATGTTGTGACTTTACATAAAATGGATGTCAATTAACAAAGTCCTCCCTACATTCAGGATTTAGTTCAATGAGCTTGCAGATTCCACGAGGAAAATGGTCTATTTTGACAGATCCAATTGAATCTAGTAGCATAATAACAAATGAATGTAAAAGCGCTATAATAAATGGGCAACTCAGAAGAGCTCATCTAACTTAGCTTCAAAGGTTATATGGTCTCTTCATCTACTGAAAAACAGCACCGAATCAACAAGTATGTATATACTATATCTATATCTATCTCTCCCCTTCAAGAGTCTCCCTCTCTCTCTGTCTCTCTTTCTCCACACAGATAAATATGCATACATACATGATATATGTATATGAGTATATACATATATAGATACACACACACATACCAATTTAAGATAAGTCTATTCAGACCTTTAAGGCTCCCTGTTAAGATCAGCTATCAGAGAAAGGAAGCCATAATAAAAGCACACATTCTCAGCTAATGAACACTATCTTTTACTTCTAGAACACACTCATGCCAGGTGTTTGAATGACAGTACAAAATGTGGCAAGATCAGAGTACATTGAGGGCCCAGCACTATAAACAAGGTTAAACAAAAGTACAGCAACAGAGTGGGGGATAATATTTGCAATACAGATAACAGAGGGGAAAGAATAGCATCCATGATGCAGAAAAGATTCTCACAAATCCCTAAGATAAGCATCACAACAGAAAAACAAAAACAGCTGTTGAAAAGCAATTCATAGACAAGGCAAAAAATGGAAAAGACCAGTATACATACAAGATGTACAACCTCACTAGTAATCATGAAAATTCAGATTAAATTAATTTTCATCTGATAATTAAGAAAAACCATTGCTAGTGAGACTATGGATAAATAGGTACTCACACTCACTGTTGGTGGAATTTGTAAATTTTATAGGACATTCTGGAGGGCCATTTTACAGTATTTATCAACTTTAAATGTACAAATCCTTTGACCCAACAATCCCACAGGGAATTTATTTCTATGCTGTGTTCAAACTAGTGCACAATAATATACATGTGAAGTACAAAAATTATGGAAGCTTCAATTATAATAAAAATTGGAAACAACCCAAAGTCCATCCATAAGGGAACTGCTTAAATAGTGTCCTGCTTGGGTATGGGATGGTATACCATGGAGATTCTATGTAGAAGTTGGAAAGAATGAGGTAGACTTCATGGAGAAATATGGGAATATCTCCAAGATAGACTTGTAAGAGGAAAATAAAGTTGTGGAATAATTTTCATAACGCAATCCATTTTTATTTTTAAAAGTATATGTTTAACAGGATAAGTAAAAATATGCTTTACTCTGCAATGGCAAACAATCTAGATAAACAAAAAGGGAACACAGACATCATGCACACAAAAGAAGGTATGAGAAGTAAGCAGTTACCCGAGGTCGAAAGAAGCAGGAAGTCAGGAGTTACAGTAGCAAGAACTGAGGAACCTCAGCGTTCAGGGCAGGTGTAGAGCAGGAATCCAAGACAGACGAGAGCCTCGTTAAGAGAAGCCAGCAGCCAGAATTCTGCAAGGGAACCTGACAGACACTAATGCAAGTTCTCTGAGAATGTATCATACCCCACTCTCAAAGCAGCCACCCAACCCCAAGCCTGTAGGGCTCCCCACCAGCCGTGGGGCAATTAATTTACTGCACTGCTCAGTTCAAGGGCTAGGGCTAAGGGAAGGTGGTACGCAAAGCCCAATGCCCACAAAACACCCAGATGCACTACACATGCACGGATCCGGATCCGTACACACACGATTTGGACATATTGTTACTATCTCTGAGTCCTAAGGGAAATGGATGTACAAGTTCTTATTGGCATGATAGACAATGTAATCCATGAGCAGCTATTTCATATGCGGCAACTCCAAAGTGCTACTATATGGTTATTTCTTGAGTCTAATCCCAAGGGGTTATTGTACCCCAGAATAAGAGAATAAAATATTTCAGGAGAACGTTAGTGTCAATGCAGGTTCTTCAGCTACTGCCTAATTACTCAGGCAATCTGTCTCCATACAGCAGATGCTCCAATAACTTTATTCCATCTAATTATGCAAACACACATGGCTTCCGTGTTAATCAGCACATGAGCCTCTTCTTAAAAGTCATTTTCTCGTGTGTCTATATTCTGATAGAAAGCTTACAGAAGGCAGAAACAGTGATAATTTAACTTGATCTTTGATCTTCAAGCCTTGCGTTTTGCTATTATTTGGTTTAAGAGCAGAATATGTGATGTAGTAAGAATATTTCTGGTATTTCAATAACTAAATCCTTTGGGATAGAGTCTAAGAAGGACCTTCCCTTACTGGATTATGTTCTAAAGTAAATACAGAAAAGTATGAAGTTATGCACCAGAAATGTATGACATTATATATAAAATAATCATAATGCAAGGTATAACTACATAGGAATTGACAGTTTACAAAGTATTGTTAACTACCCTGTTTCTCTTTGATTCTCACAATAGCCCCATGGGGTCGACAAAGTATATAAATATATCCATTAGCCTTTTTGAGTGTCTTTTTTTTTTTCTTATCTGTAAACTAGAGATATGTGATGGGCCACATATGGGTCTTGTTAGTGAGCGAGCTGACACCAGAATCCAGCAAACTGAGAGGGTTCCTCTTCTCACAACAAGAAAATCCCCTACATCAAGATCCAAGATCTCCCTGGCTGCTGTGGTTCAGTGGATTGAGCGTCGGTCTGCAAGCCAAGTGTCACTGGTTCGATTTCCAGTCAGGGCACATGCCTGGGTTGCACGGCAGGTCCCCAGTTGGGGGCGTGTGAGAGGCAACCACACATTGATAGTTCCCTGTCTTTCTCCCTCCCTTCCCCTCACTCTGAAAAGAAATAAATAAAATCTAAATAATAATAACAATAAAAGCTAACAATAGAAAATATATTTTTAAAAAAAAAGACCCAAGCTCTCTGAGACAGCAGCATCCACACCTTCTAAGAACAGCAGTGAAAACTAATTTTTCACGAGGAAATATGGCAGGTCTCTAAATCCTGGAACAGACCCTTATCTACTCTGAGATGCTAAGGCCTTTCCTCCTAGTCTGTATAAATTGCGGTTAATGCTAATTACTGAAGATGGAAAGATTAACTAGTTAACCTTTATAAATCTCCTTGGAATTGAAAAGTACTCCCAAAATACATAACTTCAATTAGTAACCAGAGATTTTGATTTATCTGTCATCAGAAGGTAATGTTTTTCCAGTGCTATATATAGGAGAAAGTTAGCGCAAAGTTTTTTCTTAGATGATATAAGGGCAGAATTCAAAGAAACCTTCAGTGTTAACACAAGAGGAAGATTAAACCAAGGAGAAATATTCCTGAGGCCATGTCAATGAAAATTACCCTGCTTTGCCCATCACCGTTAATTAATAAAAATTGAACACCTGCTGGGCAGAGAGCCTTGAATTGGTCTTAGCTGCTCTTAGCTTAATGAAAGATTCACTGAATTTTTTAGTGAATTAAATTTTTGTCCCTGACAAAGACAGAGCTTCTGAAGGTGTGCCAAAATAGGATGAAGAATTAATATTAAAGAAATAAGAATTCATTCTGACTCTCCATGTGCTTTAAGTGAGCCTGGCATTAGTGAAGGGAATTCAAATGCTCTTGAGAAAGGCGTGTGTCCTGAAATGGCTGAAGTTTGGCCAGATAAGATCGAGATCAACACTCAGCCCCAATTCACATTATCGTAGTTGGATTAATCCAGAGAAACACAACAGGTCAAACCAGAGTGCAGAACTGAGAGGCAGAAGGCAGGTCCTGGGAAGACCTAGAGTTTCCCTTCAGCCTTTCCAAAAGACCAAGTCTGGAGTTATTTTTTTTAAAAGAAAGCACCAAAATGTCAGAATTCATTTGAATGACAGAAAGCATAACATTAAATATTAAAAAAATGCAATTATTTCTTTGCAAATCTCTCAATTTAAAATGAAAATAAACTTAGTCAACCAGAAGAAAGAAAAGTGATCTAGCTGCCTTGTTACTTCTATATACTGACCAACCACCGAAAGTCCCTGAAGCAACATTTTAGATCTTATCATAATTTACAAAGGAAAAAAAAGGGGGGGGTAATTAAGGGGAGGGAAGAAGGGACAGCAGAAAAATTCTTTCAGAAGCCTTCAAGTGCTCATCTTACAAAAAAAAATGTTACCACAAATCTGATAAAACACCAATCAATACTGCACATGCTGCCCATTTCGTTAAATGAAATACAGAAAACGGTTTGAAAGTAAGTTCGCCTAACAATACTTAATAAAAATCTTCAGTAAACCTAGACAAGTGACAGGAGAAAAGGAGATGAATTTTAGTACAACTTGAATAGACAGAGGTAGATTTTAGTAAAGGCTGGAGAAAGATGAAAGGATCCTGGGGCACGATAAATTCAATCACAAGACAGAAGACGAGTTTGCGTCTTGTCGTGGTAAAGACTAAGATGACTGTGAGAACCCCATCAAAGAGCCTCTTCAGCAAAGCGAGTGAGAGTTGCCTAATCACAGATTTCCAGGACAGAAAATCAAGTCGACACACAGGAGAGCAGGAAGAGCAGTAGGGCATTTAGAGAGCAGGCAGGAGGAGGAAGCTCAGTGGAAGAAACCAGGAGGGGCCTTCGGAAACCCAGCCATCAGCAGAATTCAGTGTCATGACAAAATTAAAAGGAGCAAATTTAAAGAAAGTATCGGGATGAGCAAGGATCCAGTGCTTCAGGGAGGTTTAGCAGGTGCAAATCGAAGAAGAGTCACTAGTGTGGACCGTTGGGAAGGGGCCAGTGGTAACTGATTTCCTTGCAGCAGCAAAGGTGGAACCCAAGCTGTAAGCTGCGGCAGAGTGAGTTCAGAGGATTGGGCCACCTCGTGTGACATATCACTTGCCCATAAAGGCAAGGAGATAAAACAGCAATGTGAAGGAAAGGGGCTTTGTTTTTGTTTATTTTGTTGGTGGGCTTTATATATATATATATATATATATATATATATATATATATATATATATATATATATATATATATAATATTAAAGAAGACATGTAACTTAATAAAAGAAGCCAGAGAGGGGATAAAAAGTCAAACTAGAAGAGATAACTGTCAATGACAAAGAAGAACTACATTTGAGTGCATTTAACAAGATCTCTAGTGTCGTGGTCTGAAGACGGAGAGATCATCTGCCTCTTGAAAACCTTAAATCTGTCACTTAAGAGTTACAGAAAGTGGGAAAAGCCCTGTGTTGTGATCCTTGGTACAAATGCAGTTCACATTTTACATTTGAGAGAGAGAACAAATGTGATGAAAGAAAGGCTGATATAAGAGCTGAGGTGGAGACAGGTGGATTCTAATAGACCAGAACAACTTACATTTCCAAAGTATTTGTCCAGCAACTCCACATAACGATGCACAATCTCTAGTGTCAAGAGCTCATTGTCCTGACTTTCCACTGCACAGCAAAAATACAAACTAGCATACCTTGAAAAGAAAAAAAAATAAAGTACAATGACCCATGAAACAACTTGAAGATGTTTTCTCCCCAGTGAAGATGCAGTTACCTCCTGCACCCCAGAGCATGTCCTCATCCAAGCCCAAGAATGAAATTACTATGCGTCACATTCCATATCCTCCCAAAATGTAAAATAGAATATATGAAAATATTGGGGTGATGGGATTACTTCTGCTAACTATGTGAAAGTCCCTCAATAAAATTTTACCTTGAGGAGCTATTTTCAGGGGGACAGAGTTTACCTTAACTACAGTGTCTGTTCATGCCCCTTCCTGGCTTGTGAATTGTCTGTTGTAAACTCCAAACACCTGGCTGAGGGTCACCTGCCCACCCTGTCCCTTACACTCCTACGCAGCCATCCTGCATGTCTCGACCCCAGGACTGTCAAGTCCCATGTGTTTCTTCTATGTGCCTCTCCTTTGTGTTTCTTTTACCTAAAATACTCTTCCCTGCCCCATTCGTGTGGCTGGCTCTTACTTGTCCTGTAGCTCTGAGCTTGGATGCCATTTGCTCCAGGAAATGTCTCTCCCCTCTGACTGGATTGGATGCCCCTGCTATGCCTCCCGCCTCAGAGCCTCTGGTCTCTTCATTGTCCATTTCATGGCCTGTCCTGCCCCCACCAGATCAGTGGCTTCCCAAAGTCAGGTACCATTCACCATGGCATACCCAGCACCTGCAGTACCTGTTGAGAGAACCACTGAAGCCTATTCTGCATAAATTGATTTAAATTACAATTGAACCCAAAGTTTTAGAAAACCAGCAGGTAGAGTATACAGTATTCCCTCACTTATCACAGGTATTACGTTCTAGAGGTCCCTGTGATAGGTGAAAATCTACGAAGAACCTTATATTTATTTTAGTAATTATATATTTTTGAGGCTTTATAACCCCTTCCCACACACTTATAAACCGTTCCCAGTCCCTTATTAACCTTTCCCACTCCCTTATTAACCTTTTCGACACTTTTATAAACACTACTTATGTCCTGAAACATATTCTACACTCTTAAACCTATGTAACTTTAACAATAGTCATATACAGTATACCGAAAATCCCACAATATAGCAAAAAATCCGTGATAAGTAATTAAATATAATATCTTTTAAAATACAGTGAGGCTGCGATAGGTGAACCGCGATATAGAGAGGGACTACTGTACAGATTTTGACCTTGGATCTGGCTGAAGGAGCTTTGCCTGGACACTTCCTGGTAGTTTAATACATTAAATATAGTCTGTAGGGGTTACTCTGTCTTTCCCCTTCAGGCCTTATAAACACCCCTTGCAAGAGCCTTTCTACTGTGTGTTTTCCTTCTGGAAGCTGCAGTAAGATGCTGGATGCAGGGTCGGGTCAGCTGTGCTCTGGTCCTGGCTTAGGTATCAGTTAGCTAGGTCCTTATTACTTTTACCTTGAGGACCCAGTTTCCTCATCTATAAATTGAGGTTTCTTTCCAGTATGGTCTTCCCACGCAAGCAGATAGAATAAAGAGAGAAGATATAGGCTTGAAAGCCAGAAAAATCTGAATTTGAATCCTGACTCTGTCAATTACCACTCAATTACTGTGATAGGGGCCTAAATTACTTACACTCTCTGTGGCTTCAGTTTCTTCATCGGCAAATATGAGTGATAACAACAATAAAAAGACCCGCCCATCTCTGTACCACATTAATCTGCATTTTTCCATAATATTTAGAAAATATGTTGTTTACTTAACAAATGAGAACACACTGTGAGAACAGGAATGTCCCATGTCCTGCTGACCACTGTGCCCACAGCCACCAGAACAGTGCTGGGAACAGAGTTGATGTTTATAAGATATTTCTTGGATGCAGGCATGCATTACCAATGTGAAGATTAAGCACCTAAAACGCATCCTGGCACATGAAAGGCCTTTCAATAAGTCAGAGGTCTTTCCTAGTTAGTCTCTCGGTACAGATATTTGGGCTCCAGTTTTCAAAGAGTTCAGTAAATGATGAAATTGGTGTTGCAATCTAAAAGGTTCAGGATTAAACAAACCAAAGCAGTAACGAGAAACTCAGTTCTCATAAAGTTACTCACACCTTTTATAAACAAGTTTTAGTTCCTTCCAGTCAATAAAACTGCATGTCCTCTGACTTCGAGAGAGAACAATCTGAACAATTTCCCGGGTGATCTTTTTCCTTTCTTTGTCTGGAAGAGTCGTGTACCATTTCTGCAGCCGTAATTTCCCCTGTCGACTGAAGAGCAATATGAAATGTATCTGTAACAAATGAGGGACAGGAAAAAAGAAAACAGAAGTTGGTCAACCAAATCATTCTACCTCAATACTAAAATTTAGTGGCAGGGTATACACAGGATTATAATTCTGCACAGATGAAAAAAGACTTACCAGCTTGAGAACTATCTCATCTCTGAAATTACCTTTAACCCATCAGAGGAACAAAGAAATGTTACACCACAAACAACGTTTATTTATATTATAGAGGAAAGATAAGTTCTTTTTTTAATTCCTTGTATGAGTGAAAAACTCAGTATATAGGGAGAAAAATATATCAAGGAAGTATGTAATTCTTTTAAGTACACATTAAATTCTTCCTTCACAAGCCCAAAAAATATTAAAAAGTTAAAAACAGAAGAGTTTAGTTTAAAAATTATCTCCTAGTTCCGTATCACAGGTATAGAAACATAATGATCATAGAGAAATAAAGGCGAGAAGTAAGGAAAGAAGGAGGATAAAGCAAGAAGGAGAAGCAAGAAAGTGAGAAGGGGACCATATTCTGCCTTCTGAAATAAAAATTGTATGTATTTAAGGTGCACAACATGTATCAATACATATGCGTACTGAAATGATTACTACAGTCAAGCTAATTGTCATCAACTCACATAGTTACCACTTTTGTGTGTGATGAAAGCGCTGAGGTATAATCTAAGCAAATTTCCAGTACTCAATACAGTATGATTAACTACAGTCATCATGCTGTGCATTAGAGCTCTATCTAGACTTACTCATCTCGTAATTGCACTTGTCCTTTGAGCAACATCTCCCCATTTCCCCACCTCCCTGCTCCTGGTAAGCATCCTTGTACTGTCTGCATGAGTTTGACTCTTTTAGATTCTACATATAAGTGAGACCATGCAGGATTTGTCTTTCTGTGCCTGGTTTATTTCATTTCCAGGTTCATCCATGATATGGCAAATGACAGGATTTTCTTATTTTTTTATTAATGAATAATATTACATTGTACGTGTGGGTATTACATTTTCTTTTTCCATTCATTTTTTGATGGGCACAGATTGATCCTAATGGTTGAATATTGTGAATAATGCTGCAATGAACTTGGGAGTGCAAGATACTGATTTCATTTCCTTTGGATATATACTCAGAAGAAGGATAGCTGGATCATATGATAGGCCTATTTTTAATTCTTTGAGGAACCTCTACATTGTTTTCTATAGTGTCTGCACCAAGTTACATTCCCTCTGACAAGGTACAAGGGTTCCCATTTCTACACATCCTCACCAACACTTATCTTTTGTCTTTATTGTAATAGCCATTGTAACAGGTATGAGGTGATATCCCATGGTGGCTTTGATTTGCATTTTCCTAATGATTACTGATGTTGAGCATCTTTCTATATACCTGTCACCCATTTGCATGACTTCTCTGGAGAAATGTCTATTCAAGTCCTTTGTCCATTTTTAAATCAGGTCATTTGTTTTCTTGCTGTTACGTTAGTTATGTCCCTTACATATTTTGGATATTAACCCTTTAACAGATGTACGGTTTGCAACTATTTTCTTCCATTCCACAGGTTATCTTTTAACTTCATTGATCGTTTCCTTTCCTGGGCGGAAGCATTTTAGTTTGGTGCGATCCTATTTGTATATTTTTTATTTTGTTGCCTGTGCTTTGGCAGTCACACTCAAAATATCACTGCCCAGACCAATGTCAACAAGCTTTTTCCCTATGGTTTTGTCTAATAGCTTTAGAGTTTCAGGTTTTACATTTAACTGTTTAATCCATGTTGAGTTGATTTTTGTATATGGAGTGAGATAAGGGTCCAATTTCATTCTTCCGCATGTGGATATCCTGTTTTCCCAACACTACTGACTGAAGAAACTGTCCTTTACATGTTGTGTGTTCTTGGCACCTTTGTTTAAGTCTTGGATGTAAACTCTTTACTTTGTAGGTACTTGTCTGAGCACTTAAGAAATAACCCTCTCAAGTTACAACTGTCTTTGGCATCACAACAGATTCTTAACAACTTAGAGTGAGTTGGCTCTGTTAGGGAGCAGCCTGATCTTATTTTCAATTAAGTTTCAGAATGTATATTTAAAAGGAATATTTCTATTCCAATGAATTTGAAAAGCTTTAAATGAATGCGAGACACTGTAACATGTAGTTTACTCTGGTACCTTGGAGGTATGATAGATATGTTTCTTAGAAATTTAAAGATTAGATGGTCTGATCTTTATTTTATGAGAGATTAAGTTTTCTCAATACGTAGTATGAGATCACATTTTGAATCAAAATTTGAGTTTTTGTTCTGTTTTTTAAACAATAAAACTCATTGCTGAGGTTAATGTTGTCACAGACGGAACAATATATACTGGGAACCAAAATAATTTATTTTTAAAACTTTTTACATATACAACATTCTATTCCTTTTATTGAAGAGGTTTGGCTCTGAACATTATGGCATGTCATACAAACTCAATAAGTGGCAATATCTGAGGGCTGAAAGAAACCAGGCCTTCCACAGAGCTTCCTCTCCCCCAACTTATAAAATTTGGGGTCTTCTTACTAAACTATCTTCTGCCTCAGAAAAGATATATCTGTTATAGCAGGGACTTAAAGCCAACACATGGCAAATGAAGAGAGAGCTAATTTAAAAAGCCCTACATACTTAGCAGCTTTAAGAAAAATCATCCTGAGTCTGGAATTTTAAATATTTGCTTAGAACACAGCATTTTCTTAATCCCCCATTTGACTATCAGAGCAGGTATGGATGATTCAATAACGGAACACAGTTACTGTTTTGTAAGAATCATATTGAGAAAAGTATTTTTACTTTCAAGAAAATATAATTATAAAGTGACATTCTAAAAGTACAAAATTTAATCGTGATAGAATAATAAAATCTCAGGATCTTGCGAACAAAGACCTTTGGGGATGATCGCCAATGAATAGGACTATTCAGTCTGATGTCAAAGTGAAATCCACATATTTTCTTAATGTTCACTTTGCATTCTTTTTTTAAAAATATATTTTATTGATTATGCTATTACAGTTGTCCCAATTTTTCCCTTTGTCCCCTTCTTTCCAGTGTCCCCCTTCCCTCCAGCCCCCCTTCTCCCCTGGCTTAGTACATTTCCATGGATTGTGCATATAAGTTCTTTGACTTCTCCATTTTCTATACTATTCTTAACAACCCCATGTCTATTTTGTACCTACCAATTATGCTCCTTAACCTCTGTATTTTTCTCCCCATTTTCCCCCTTTCCCCTTCCAGCTGATACCCCTCCAAATGATCTCCATATCTATTATTCTGTTCCTGTTCTAGTTGTTTGCTTAGTTTGTTTTTTAGATTCAGTTGTAGATAGTTGCAAATTTGTTGCCACTTTAATGTTCATAGTTTCTATCTTTTTTTTTCTTAACTAAAACCCTTTAACTTTCATATAATAATGACTTGCTAATGATGAACTCCTTTAGCTTTACCTTGAATGGGAAGCACCTTATCTGCTCTTCCATTCCAAATGATAGCTTTGCTGAATAGGGTAATCTTGGTTGTAGGCCCTTGCTTTTCATCACTTTGAATACTTCTTGCCAGTCCCTTCTTGCCTGAAAAGTTTCTTTTGAGAAATCAGCTGATAGTCTTATGGGAACTCCTTTTCTCTTGCTGCTTTTAAGATTCTCTCTTTATCTTTCACCTTTGGCATTTTAATTATGATGTGTCTTGGTGTGGTCCTCTTTGGGTCCATCTTGTTTGGGACTCTCTGTGCTTCCTGGACTTGTATGTCTATTTCCTTCACCAAATTAGGGAAGTTTTCTTTCATTATTTTTTCAAATGAGTTTTCAATTTCTTATTCTTCCTCCTCTCCTTCTGACACCTCTATGATTCAGATGTTGGTGCATTTGGAGATATCCCAGAGGCTTCTTATATTATCTTCACTTTAAAAAAAAAAATTCTTGTTTCTTCTTGTTGTTCTGATTGAATGTTTTGGGGTTTTTTTTATGTTCCAAATTGTTTATTTGAATCCTTGCTTCCTTCCATTCACTGTTGGTTCCATGTAGATTTTTCTTTATTTCAGTTAGTGTAATCAACATTTCTTCCTTTATTTTTTTTGCCATACTCTATGAGTTCTTTGAGCATCTTGATCACCAGTGTTTTGAACTCTGCATCTGATAGGTTGGTTACCTCTGTTTCTTTTAGTGTTTTTTTCTGGGGTTTTGTTCTGTTTTATCATTTGGGCCATGTTTCTTTCTCTCTTCAATATGATAGCCTCCTTGTGTTTGTTTCTGTGTAGTAAGTAGAGCTGCTTTTACTCCCTATCTTAGTAGAGTGGCCTATGTAGCAAAGGCACCTGTAAATTTTGTGGGGTGGAGCCTTAGTTAATTGCCAGGGTGGGGAAACCTACTTTACTGCTTTATGGCTGTGTGGGGGGAGGACTCAGAGAGGGGACAGCGCCACTGCCTGGCTTCTTAAGGTTGGCCTGGCACTTGCCTTCTTTCTAGTCATTTCATCCACTCCCCATATGCAACTAGAGTCCTTCCAGCTGTTGCCCTATTGCTGAATCTCAGAATGGTTGGTTTTCATTTGTTCTAAGACTGTTTTCTAAAAATCATATTGAGAAAGTTATTTAAGCGGCATCTCCTGAAAATCCTGCAGTTTCTTCTATCACCCCAACCCCCACTGGTTCTTATAGCTAGAAGGTATGAGGATTTATCTTCTCGGTGCTGGTACCCTGGGCTGTGAGGTCTGGCCTGGGTCTGGGATTCCTCACTCCCAAGGTGTCTCTCCCAATTTTGATCTACCACATGTGACTGTGGGACCACTCATTCCATCATCACCACTGACTCGTGTTACCAAACCACATCTCCTCACCTCTTCACCCATCTGCACCCCTCCTACCTGTCTAGACAAATGTGGCTTCTTTAAATCCTGGGTTGTTGGACTTATATACAGTTCAATTTTCTGACAGTTCTGGGTGTTAGTTGTTTTAAGGTTTAGTTGCAATTCTTTGTGGTTGTGTGAGGAGGTGAAGCATGTCTACCTACACCTCCATCTTGACCACAAGTATCACTTTGCATTTCCTAACAGAACATTTTCTTCTTCCCATTTAATCCAAATCTCTTCTGTTACAATTTAAGTCAATTTTCCCTTATTTTACCTACAAATGTATACAAAAAGGCATACCGCTATCCCTGAAATAACAACTAAAATCCCATGTTTGAAGACAGACTTTAAATGTAGCCTAAATCTTTTCCTTCCAGAAGAAATGACCCTGCTTTCACATCTTGCTCTTATTGGTTCTATTTTCAGATATAAAAATAATCGTGGTTACAATTCTTCCAGATTTCTTCACAGGCTCTACATTACTTTTAATTTGGGGCCCTCAGATCCATGCCAACATTCAAGCGAAAGGCTATAACTCGTCATCGTCGTCGTCGTCGTCGGCAGCCGTCCGTCTCGAGAGACGATGGTGTAGCTTCTTAAGACTCTATCTGCACCGCCGAGAATGGTTGTGCAGTCCGACTCGGGAGTGACATGGTATCTGTCTCCTCCCGTGTTGAATCGACATCTTGCGATGACGCTGAAGCTACAGAGCCTGGGCAGGGTAATATGGAGGGTCCGCTGTTGCCCATGCAGCAGACCCCCCCCTCTCTTCGCAGCTGAAGGGTCCAAGGGAAAGACGGAGTCAATACAGCTTGGCTTCAGGTGCGCCGCAGGAGTGGCCGGTGTTGACTACAACGTCAAACCGCCTTAGGGACTCCGGCTCCGGATTTTCTGTCGGGGTTTACTCCCCTAGCCTTTCCCCTGAAGAGGTATGCCGCAAGGCAGCGGAGGTTTTTTGGAGTCAGAGTTTTCCTTCTCTGATGTACCCTGACTGGAACATCGAACCAGCGACACTTAGCTCGCAGGCCGACGCTCAATCCACTGAGCTAAACTATTGCTGAGTTTAATTATAGAATATTTTCTAGTTCCTCTCTGTTGCAACCTTCACTCAAATCAGGCATCTATCTGCCTTTTTAATCATGGATCAACAGTGGAGAACAAAAAACAGAGAGCAAATTTTTCATTCTAACAACAAATTCAAAGAGAAAGGATAATCAGGGACATAACATATGTATCCATAAAGCCCATACAAAATATAAAGGTGCATTCCAAATTAAAAAGAAGCAACAAGTAGGTTCAAGTTTATCTGATAACTGCATTGCATAAGACAGCGTTGAAAGAGTTGGTCCTCTCAAGTTCTGTACTGGGGTCAGGTGTCTGCTATGTGCCCCCTAGATTTAACAGTGTGTCTTGAGCAACTGGCAGAATGAATTACAGTGATTCATGGGACATTACCTCCAGCAATTTATTTTATCTAATCTACCAATGTAGTCCTTCCAGGCACATTTGAATATGTTTCAAGAGGTTAATCAAATATCATTTTTTGATTAGCATTAGCTTGAGGATAGGAAAAAAAGGCACTGAGACAGTTTTTTCTTAAATAATTACAAAAAGCCAACTTAATTTCAAGCTGCTGTCATCAACAAACTTCATCTGACTTCAGAAAACAACCACCGAACATTTTCTTTCAACAATTTTGCTCACAAGAAAGGGGTAATGTGGAGACTGGAAACATCTGGAAATGCCAATTCCAGAAATAGCCAGAATATTCAATGAGAAGTTTGCTGAGCAGGTTTGACTGCTTACATTTGGCTGAAATGCTTCAGCCTCAAGTTGTCACTCAGCTTGACCAATATCTCCCATCCCTGTCCCAGGAGGAACCACTTATATCAGCAGCCCCTTTTGAGGGGTCTCGTTCTGCCCTAGATGATCCCTCAAGTCCAAACATGTAAGGTTAATCCAAGCACTCCTTGTCCTCAAGAGTGTCCTCCAAAACAATACTTGACCTAACTGGGCAAGCCCATAATTCTCACTTGGAACCAGAAAAGAAACTGTTCTCTTCATTATATATTTCTGATGCATGTCTAGGAAGGCACTGGTAGGCCTTTAAAAGAAGCACAAAACAGACCAGGACCAATCTATTAATATTTGGGCTGCTGCTCTGAGCCAGTACTAGCATCTCCCTTTTATTTTTTTTTAATTATTTTTTTCAATGTTATTTTATTATAGTGTCAGCTGTACACCTTATGGATAGACAACCATAAACTTTACATAGTGTTCCCTTGAATATTTCAAGTGCCCACCTGGCGCTATCCATGGTTATTACAATATTATTGACCATATTGCTTCTGCTATACTTTCACACCCCTGTGACTAATTATGTAACTGCCAATTAGTATTTCTTAATCCCTTCACCTCTTTTACACAGTCCCCCAAACTTCTACTCTATAACAACCACCTGCTTGCTCTCTGTGTCAATGAGTCTGTTGCAATTTTGTTTATTCACGTATTCTGTTCTTTAGATTCCTCAAATAAGTGAAATCATGTGGTATTTGTCGTTCTCTGACCGATTTATTTAAGCACAACACCTCTAAGTCCATCTATGCTGTTGGAAATGGTAAGATTTCGTTCTTTTTCATGGCCAAGTAATATTCCATTCTATATATCTACCACAGCTTTTTAAATCTACTCATCTATTGATGGGCACTTGGGTTGCCTCCATATTTGGGTTATTGTAAATAATGTTTCAATGAACATAGTGGTGCGTATATCTTTTCAAATTAGTGTTTTCGGTTTCTACGGATAAATGCCCAGAGTGAAATCACTGGGTCATAAGGCAGATGTATCTTTAATTTTTTGAGGACATCCCATACTGTTTTTGGTAGTGGTGCCCCAACTAGCATCTTCCTCCTAGTTGAAGATAAACAGTGAAGGCTCCCAATAGCAGCACTGGTTCTTAATATTTACAAATCTCTCTGTTCCTGACCTGAACCCATGTAATGGATCCACAACCAGCTTCTAAGAAAAGGGGTATCCACGACCTTTTCTTGTCCCCAACATTGTTTAACCATGAACACTAACTTTTCAGAACTAGCTTGTATTTCAGGACCTGAGCTGCAAATATAAATACAAAAAATATGTTCCTTTCCTCCAGTTCCATAAACCTGGCTGGTTTTCATGATACATCTTGTAAACAATACTATTGCTAGGGTCCTCACCTCCTTCACCCCTTTTCCAACTACTGCAGCCACTCTGTAAATTCCCAACTCAGATAAGCCCCTCCCCTCTCATCTTTGCTTCTATACTGAGGCATAGGGCACTTTACAGGTTGGTACAACCATAAATGTATGATGGTCCAGCTCAGCTGAATTGCCAGTGTTACTTGGAAACTTTCCAGGTTCCTCTTCATGTAAAGGGTCACTAAGCAACTCCTCCTTTACTTCCTACACAGGTTATTCCAGTTCACTACCATGTCCCTCATATTCCTTATCTCCATCCTCACTCTCTGACTCTGAGAAGAAAAGCCAAGAAAATGAAAACCATTCTGCAGGATTCCTCTGATCCCCCCACACCCACACACCGATAAGCACAAGTCTGGTCACGCCCACCCTTAGCTGATTTATTTTCTTCCTCTGTCCGGAAGCACATACATCATCTGTTGCCCTGGACTTCAACTCTCACCTAACTCTTTAGGAACACAGATTTGTCATTCTGACACAGCCAATCTCTGTGCCTTTCTTCTAAGGCTCCTCACATGTAGGTGCTGAATAACTAAGTCTCTCTCATCTTTAAAAAACAATGGCCTTGCCCTTGCTGGTGTGGCTTAGTGGACTGAATGATGGTCCGTGAACCAAAAGGTCACGGGTTCGATTCCCAATCAGGGCACATGCCTGGGTTGCAGGCCAGGTCCCCAGTTGGAGGCATGTAAGAGGCAAATAATCAATGAGAGGCAACCAACTGGTGTATCTCTTGCACATTGATGTTTCTCTCCCTCTCTTTCTCCCTCCCTTCACCTCTCTCTAAAAATTAATTAATTAATTAATTTAAAAAAATAAAAAACAATGGCCTTCTCTAGAATTTCAACCCTCTTAAAACATGACTCAGTGGTCAGTGTCAAGGGATCAAATGTGCCGATACCTTTTTTAAGGATGTACCCTAATATGCAAATACATATTCAGGCATTAGATGTTTACTGCAGGTCTTTATAGTAACACACAAATAAGTAAATAAAGCTGGAAACTACCTAAACTGCCAGTGACAGAGAAAAAATTAAATGGTATTTGTTAAATGGTTTCAATAAATGAGAATGTATATGGTATAATTTAAGTTAATATATATATATGTAACAGTACATGGACTAATATATCAACAATATAAAACTATACTCGCATGGAAATTACATGAAGGAAATACACTGAATTGTTAATTACATATATCTCAGAATAGTTGCATTATAAATGTTATTTTATTTTCTGTACTTATATACTTGCATTTTCCAAAATTCATATCTGTGATTCTTTAATGATGGAAAAAAAGTGCTTAATGAAAAGAATATTAGTGAGTTCAGTAAAAGTCAGTCAACATTCTATCTGAAAATTAAATACTAAATGAATGTCAAAGTGTTTTCAACAAATAAATCTACACCTCAAGGAGCTGACACACTACTCAGGGGATCTGTGGCGCTGAGTAAGCAGACTGCTCACAGCCTGTCTCCTGGCCACACGACCATGCGGGTAGGCACAGACACAGAGTGGGCAGCTAAGAAATTACACCAGTGGTCACGGTTGCTGTGTTCAGGTGGGGGAGCCCTAATAATCATGTTTCTCTCATCCCAAAACTATCTCTAATTTCAGAAAAAATCACGTATATTAAGGGCATGTGTTTCAAGAAACTTTTGATTCAATTTCGCATACTTCTACTGGGTAGTGTTGTAAAATGTGTTTCTGGTGATTAGTTGTGGCTCAAAGGAGGAAAAGGGGAAGGAGGAAATGATGACAAAGACAAGGAGCCTAGTAAAGAGGTCACCCACAATGAGGTAAAAAAGCAGGGAAAAAAATGTTCAAACACAAAGCTAGTCAGTAAGGAAGTGTTAACAAAAACAAAACAGCTTTTAAAAAATTTGAGTGTTAATATTTACAGTCAGAGAATGTTCAATACCAGGAAGATTTTATATATGTGTGTATATAGATAATTTTTTCCAAGTGTGGGAAGCAACTATTTGTAGTAGGTCTCCGGGTGTGGAAACCACTGCAGTGTAAACAGAAAGCAGCTTCAAGAATGACCATGTTCCCAATAAACTCAATTAAGAAAAAAAAAAAAGAAAGGCAGTGTAAATATATCTTTGAATCAGTATAAGGTGTCACAGTGAGTATCTTTGGACTTAAATGGGCTTTTAATTACTTTCCTTATTTTGCTTTTTTCTATTTCCTAGTTTTTCTACAATGAACATGTATTAGTTTCATAATAAATTTAAAAAAAGGATTTTTTCTTATTAAAATTAAAAGAAGGACGTATAAAGAGACTAGGTAGCTAAGTCTACATGTATATTAATATATGCCCTGATTTTACTTCAAGGCATATAACATTTGACCTGAACTGTAAATGTTCCTAATAAAATGTTTAAGGAAAGGGAATTATAGAGGTTTTGGCTGATTCTGTGCCTGTACTTCATGTTATAAAATGCTCTATGTATTCTCCCCCAACCTTTCCATATGGATTAAAGAAGTCTCCCCTTTTAAGACTCTTTTCATAACATGAGTTTCTTAATTTTCTTATCGTTTTGTGTATTTCTTCCTGAGTCAGGTCAAACTCCATTCTTTACTCATAACGAGGACTCTTTAAATAGTGGTGGGACTGTTGAATTTTGAGAAATGGCAACTAGCTCTGTACTAATATTCTGGGAGAGAACTGGGTTTTCTATAAAGGTAATGCTACCCTGTGGTTTTCTTGAGATAGCCTTCTTTTAAAAGCAGAGAATTGTGTATTTTTGTTTGTTTTGTTTTGTTTTAGCTTAAAACTGGGATCGCCTTTCTCCAGATGCAATCAAGTCAACTAGCATTCGTTATATTTGCCGTATCTCCTGAAGGCTTACTCTGACAGGTTTAACGGTTCTTTGGCCATAAGAGCTAACGGCATCCACACACCAAGAAATCCGGCTGTTCTCCTCTCTCTGCTCGGTCAGTTACAACAATGTTACACACAACTGTCCGGGCACTCCTTCCTTCAGGACTTTACAGTTTATATTTGCATGTGGAGATGAACCCCTTACCAATTCCTGACATGCTTCCCCTGTGCCTGCTCTGACGGCCACAAGACCGTTCCTCCAGGCCTGAAGCATCTCCCTTTGCTCTGAGGTCCCATCAGGCGCTTTCAGAAAGGGAAGAGACATCCACTGTTTCTTCACTAGCCCCATGTCTTCACCTGCTCAAAGGGTTCTAGGGTGTAGCTTCCTCCTCCACAAGCCCAGCTGCCTTCTCTGCCAAGGTCGTTCGCTTAAGCCTTCAGCGATTTACCCTATTATAGACTTGACCAGCATGCTCAGGGTAGAAATAAGATTTGCCAGACTACAGTTTCCCAGAAGTCATTTATGTATGTTCTTAGCATAAAGGTTCACAGACAATCTGCCAGTGCGCAAGTTTAATGACTCTCTGAAACAAACTTATTACATGCCAGAAATTAAAATGTTTTGCTTATTTCAAATCTCTAACATACTACCCAGCCAAAATAGTGTATCTCAACCCCTGTTTCAGATTGGACCCAGGGCACCCAAAGTTGATTCGGGGCATGCCAAGCATCTATCTCCATGCCAAGCCACATGCTCGGTCCGGGAGTAGGGGGCAGGAGAAGAGCCTGGTGGTGAAGTGGGAAGACTTTGCTAGCAGGTAGCTTTAGAGCTCGCGTTTGAATCCTGGCTCTGTCATTTATGAACTAAGCAGACCTAGAAAAGTTACCTGACCTTTCTGGAACTCAGTCTCCTCATCTGTAAAACAGGGAGGAGGGTAGTAATGACATCAGTAATGTTGGTGGAGGTAGTGCACATGTTAACTTCTTAGCGTAGAGTCTAGTGCAGAGTGAGCTGACCATAAATGCTTGCTATTGCTAATAAGTCATCCAGGAGACTGTCCCACCCATTTACACTCCCATTTGTCTTCACCTGGCTAAGAAAAAGTCTCTGCTTCCTCCCGGTGAATCACTCCATTCCTCTTCCATCACCTTTCACCAACTGGTCCCACATTCTGATGAAAGGCGTCTCTGACAGCCATTTCATAAGCTGATTCTTTGGGTAACAAACCATCCAATTTCCAGCTGACCTGCTACCTTGTCTCCTTAATCACCGGGTCTCATCAATCACCTTTCAATGCTTAAAGAATGAGTTGACAGGGAGCCCACACTTGCAGGGAAGTCATTTAAGTTCCTTTCTTTCTTCTGACTGCTGACCAGTGGTCTTCCAATAAAGAACATATTAATTCTCTGAGTTCTCTGGAAGGTGCTTACTTCAGGGTTCCCCATTTTTCACTCACGGGGAGTTTATCTTTCAGTGGGTGGTGGCAGGTACTGTTTTTATGTTTAGTGTTCATCTTCCCTCCTGCCTGCCTGAGCTGTGTCACTCCTCCAAGGGGACCTTTCCACTGTTTCCCCACCAGGTCCTATTCATGAGGTGGCATGGCTCATGGGAATTACAGGGAAACTGCAGCCCTGAACCTGCTGGCAGCTGCCCTCTCTGGGATTTGTATCTGAATTTGTAAAACGGGACAGGAGGGTCACATATCAAATACCTTTCATGGGCTAGGCAGAGGCAGGCAACACCTTACATGAGGGTAAAGGTTCAGAGTAATGCTATAAGGGATGGAAGACACAGAATTCAACTGTAAATTATAAGTTCTAACTAAAGGGACAGCCACAAATCAGCCACAATAAGGTGTTGTCAAGAAGAGAAAAAAAAACCACCCGGTACTACCAGGTTTTTAGATATTTTTTCCCAAAGGAAGCCTGAAATCTAGTGATTATGTAAAATATTGGGATTATTTCAATGTTAAACATTAATAATAATAATAACCACAACACAACCCTGTTCAAGCTAAACAAAGCACATTGGAAGCGGTGGTGGTCCGGGAGCTGCTTTTAGGTGGAGGCCCCATGGAGACTACTGAGTGAGAAGGCAGCCACAGTCCGTTATGTCCCTCATGTCATTCTGCAGCTTTATTGCCCTCGATAGGTTTCCCCGCTCTTTGTGGTTTCTATCTGAGGAAGTGGCCCTCTGGCTTGTGAACCCTGCTCCCACATCTCAGCCTCGCGTAGCGATCACAATCTCCCAGGAACTCCTATTCATCAAATTTAAGAGGCTTCTTTCCCTCAAGATTCCCAGCTCAGGCTTCTGTTTCCACAGCAAAGAAAGAGAACATTCATATGGAGAAGTAAAACCTGCACAAGCTCAGAATCTCCTGCCTGGGTTGTGACGTCAACCTTTTTTTCCTGAAATAAAATGTTGAAATGCAGCCACGTGGCCCTCTGTATTTAGATTCTTTTCCCAATCCTTGCACACCATCTGGTGGCAGGCAGAACTCTCTGCTTATAACAAGGGAAATGCTCAGTGAAGAACGAAATTCGCGAACTGAGGAGGGAAAAGGAAGGAATAGAAAAAGAGGGACAGGATATTAAGGGAAAAAAAGGAATAAGATAAAAACAAAAGTTATGAGCAATCCACCAATGAAAAGGTTAACTGATGAGAATAAGCTAGTGCCCGTTTATACAAAATATTAAAGAGACTTCAGTAAAGCAAAGTCCTGCTAGAATTGCCTGTTATCCATCCAACTGCACACACCACCATATGTTTATTGGAAGGAAGGGTGCATAGAAAGATGGGTAGATGGGTAATTATACTGATAGGACAGGCTCAGCAGCCTGTTGTAGGGTGAACTACAGTCGTCGGCAGCCGTCCGTCTCGAGAGACGATGGTGTAGCTTCTTAAGAGTCTATCTGCACCGCCGAGAATGGCTGTGCAGTCCGACTCGGGAGTGACACGGTATCTGTCTCCTCCCGTGTTGAATCGACATCTTGCGATGACGCTGGAGTGTCCTCTCCAGTGAAGCTGAAGCTACAGAGCCTGGGCAGGGTGATATGGAGGGTCTGCTGTTGCCCATGCAGCAGACCCCCCCTCTCTTCGCAGCTGAAGGGTCCAAGGGAAAGACGGAGTCAATACAGCTTGGCTTCAGGTGCGCCGCAGGAGTTGCCGGTGTTGACTACAACGTCAAACCGCCTTAGGGACTCCGGCTCCGGATTTTCTGTCGGGGTTTACTCCCTTAGCCTTTCCCCTGAAGAGGTATGCCGCAAGGCAGCGGAGGTTTTTTGGAGTCAGAGTTTTCCTTCTCTGGGGTGAACTACAGTATTGCCTCACTTATCGTGGGTATTACATTCTAGACACCCCCCAGTGAAGTAGGAACCTTACATTTATTCTACACTCTTAAACCTGTGTAACTTTAACAACATACGTATACAGTACCGCTAAATCCCACGATATAACAAAAAATCCACGATAAATAATTAAACATAGTATTTTCAAGCATCCCGCGATACAGTGAGGCCGTGATAAGTGAACTGCGATATAGAGAGGGACTGCTGTACATCACTTAAAAATTCATGGATTGAAGTCCTAACCACCCCCCATCCCCACCCCAAAGTATCTTAGATTGTGACCTTCATTAAGCTAGAGGAGGCTGAACCCCTAATCCAATATGACAAGTATTATTCTCAAAAGGGGGTACACACATATCAAGAACACCCTTTGAAGATGAAGGCAGAGCCAAGGAATGCCTCAGATGTCCAGCAAAGCGCCAGAGGCCAAAAGAGGAGCATGTGACGGATTCTGTCTCAGAGTCCCCAGAAGGACCCGGCTCTGCTGAAACCTTGATTTTGGCCTTCCAGCCTCCGGAATTGTGCAAGTGTAAGCTGCTGTTGTTTAAGCCCCTCAGTTCGTGGACTTTATTTCAGCAACCCTAATGCACTTCTTATCTCTGACTTAGAATTTTATGATCTTTTTAAAAAAAATCTCAAACATCATCACTGTTGTTTTCTATGTTTACAATTCAAAATCACGAAACCAAGCCCTCTACATTCCAGAGATAAAGTCAGCAGATTCCGTTCGAGTTAGCAAATATTTATTCAGTGCCTACCACTGTGAGGGACTGACAATGAAATAAGCCCTCATTCTTGGACTCACAACATGCTAGCATTAGAAAGGACAACAGAGCCGACTCGGTGCAAACTGCCTCCCCTCACGACGGGGACATGCAGACCCAGAGGGCTGGCGGCTGGACCCTCGGTTGTGCACTTGGCAAGAGGCAGGCTTCAGATGATCTCCTGGCTCCCAGCCCAACACTCTGCACTTGACACCTTCAGCCACTTTTTGTTTTCTGGCAAAGCTAAAGCTGCTACTATTCTTCATTTTTTTCCATTTCTGCAAATAATTATAACCAGGCAAGACTTATACTAACACCAGAGAGACTTACTTATAACGGCTGACCTGCATTGAGAGTGTTCCAAACACCATGCTAAGCGTGTTACATGCAGTAGCCCATTTAATCTTCATTAAAATGGGTAGGAGATAGATAATATTACCCCTGTTTGGTTGATAAGAAAACTGGAGCCAGAAAAAGTAAAGTGCTTGCTATGGGTCCATCAGCTGGAAGGTTCCATATATGGGCCTAGATTTGGGAGCCCACTCTTTAACTGACTGTGTAGCATTGCCTCTCTGAGGAGCAGCAAGACAAGGACTCAGGTACCAACAAGGCCGGCTCTACCCACTTTTTAAGTCACTGTATTGAACCATCTTTGCAACTAGAAGGCATTTCTTTTTATTTAAATTAAATTTATTGGGGTGATATTGGTTAATTGGATTGTACAGGTTTTGAGTGTATAATTCTTATGAGACATCATCTAACTGTATATTGCATTGCAGGCCCACCACCTGAACTCTAATCTTCTGTCACCATATGTCTGACCCCTTTTACCCATTACTACCCACTGCACACCCTTCCTTGTGGTGACCACCATACTGTTTTCTGTGTCTGTTTTCGTTTATTTGTTTTTCTTGTTTGTTCATTTGTTGCTTTCAGTTTTGTATCCCACATATGAGTGAAATCACAGGAGTCTTAACTTTTTCTGTCTGACTTATTTCACTGGGCATGATATTCTCAAGATCCATCCACTTTGTTGCAAATGGCAGTGGCTGAGTTTTATATATATATATATATATACTTTATATATTTATTAATTTATAAATATATATCTTATACACACACACACACACATATATATATATATGTGGCACATCTTCTTTATCTAATCATCTAGCATGGGATGCTTCAATTGTTTCCATGTCTTGGCTACTGTGAATAATACTGCAATGAACACAGGGGTGCATATATCTTTGCAAATAAATGCTTTCAAATTATCTGGGTAGGTAACAAGAAGAAGCGTTGCTAGGTCATAGGGTACCTCTATTCTTAATTTGTTGAGGCACCTCCATACACTTTCCCATACCCGCCCCATCCAATACCAAGAGTTTCAGAGTTTCTGTGCCAATTTTTTAAATGAGCAAGAAGAGACAGAGATTAAGATGGAAGAAATAAATATTCAAGTAAATGTGATAATGCCATTAGTCCTGAATCAGACTGCGTCACTACTATTAAATATATCACAGCAGTAACAATAAGATGGTAAAAACAAGCTCTAAGCAAAGTTTATTGGACTGACAAATTTTTGCTAGCAGAAAAAAATAATCTGAAGTCATCTGTGTAGTTGAACTAGACCGAACATGGGCCCTTATCTCTTATACAAAATAAGAGCAATGAGGAACTTGAACTTAGAAAAAATTGGTTGGCTATCTCTACCAAGGGTCCATAATGCTATTGAGAGGAAGAGCCATTACTTCTTTGAACTTGTAAAATAACTCCAGCGGGCCCTTATTGGTAGAAAAGTCCCTGGGGTGAAAAGTAGAGAGACGTATGGTAAAAAGAAGGTACTGTTGCTGCCTACTGGGCTTTCTTTCCTATTGAAAATGCATTGTTTCACCTTCCTTCCTTCCTTTCCTTATTTTTTTCATGTAGTCATTCAACCAGTATGCACTGAATGGTCCCATGTACCAGGGCCGGTGCCAAGAGACGATGACACCACCAAGAACAGGACAGACAAGTTCCTGGCCTCGTGGAGTACACATCCTAACAGAGAGAGTTGGATAATTAAACATGGACTTACAGCCAAGTGTGATGTGTTAAAGCAGAAGCAGTACCGCAGCTACGGGGAAATAAAATAACCTTGTCTAAATATGTCAAGGAAGTGGCTTTCAAGATAAGATCTAGGATAAAGAGGATTAGCCAAATAGAAATGGGTAGAGAAAAGAGACAGGAGGGCTAAGTAGGAATCATCAGGCAGCGGGAACTGTAGACAAGAGCAGTCAGGAGACACTGCTCTCTAGCTACAAGTCTGTCTCTATTTTGCTTGTTAGTTCAGTTTGGTCGGGGGATTGGGGAACGGAAGGAGTGACCAAAGAAGAAAAAGAATTCATGGGCAAGGACAACAGTGTGGTGACTGGGTAAGGGGAGGTGGGTGGAAGTGGAAGATGGTATAAGGGGGAAAAATGGTAATGGAAAAAACACGATTAAAATATTAAAATTAAAAAAACAAGAAAGTCGGGAGAGAAATGATATGGTGTCTTCAAAGAACTAAGAATACGGCTGGTTGACTGGCAAGAAAGGAAGAGCGGGGAGAGATAACAGATGCAAACGTAAGGATGGTCTTGTAAGCTGCAGTAAGGAGTTTGGACTTTGGTCTGATGGTGATGGGAACAGAGAAGCATAAGGGAGCGACACATGGAAGTGATGACTACAGTGGCTTCCACCAGCATGTAGCAGTGACGACTGAAAGAGTTGGGGGCATTCTAAGCTTTTTCTATATTGTTGCATTGGCCAAAAAGTCCATTACGTTTTTTCCATAAAATAGAAGGCATATTTTTCATTTTCACCAATAACTTTATTGATTTGGATATTTTGAGTTTGTCAGCTATCTCCCACTATTGGCTTCTAATGCGTAGAGGCCAGGGGTGCTGCTAAACATCTTCCAATGCACAAGACAGCCCCAGAGCAAAGACCTATTTGTCTAAAATGTCAATAGTACCAAGAAACTTCACAAACCACCTTTGATACATTTGATCAGTCATGCACCTTCTCCATACACTGCACAAATCTTTTTTGCATTTCAGTTGCATTTTTACTTTCTTGAAATAATAAAGCATAACAGGCTGAAAATGTTGTGTATTTTTTTCCATCTTCAATATTAAAATGGCTGCACAAAAATTCACCAATCCTGATACTTCTTTTATAATGCACATTGATATGACAGCTATCACAATACAACCTACCAAAATTGTTTTGAATGAAGTTAAAGACAACTAAGCACTACTAGAGCCAGCATACCGAAAAAAACGTAATGGGCTTTTTGGCCAACCCAACAGAACCAGTGGGACTTGGTGAGCTGTGGGTGTGAAAAGGAGAGAAGAGTCAAGAACAATTCCCAAGTGTGGTTGCAAGTTTTCTGAGCCAAGGAACCCAGGAGGATTAGGCAATAAACCAAAAGAAAAGGAGCAGTCATGCAGGTGGCAACAGGCTTGAAGACTTTGTCAGGTCAAGTTTCAAGGTCCTCTGCAACGCAAAGACTGTCCTCCAGCCAGTGGCTTAGGATATAATTAATGAAGCTGGAAGAACTCTCCTAAATCATGGGTTCCAATCTCGTATTTTTAAATGAGAGAATACTAAGACACCAAGACAGGAAATGACTCAGTAAGACCACAAAGGGAGTGAGTAAAATAGGATGGAGGATGCGGGCCCAGATTTCCCACCACACAGTACTCCTCATCAAGAGGAGTCAAACATGTCACCCTTCCCATGAACCCCCTAAAGCAAATCTGTCCAACGTGGTGAGAAAGGTTACATCCCGTGTTGCTTGTCTATTTCTTTTAAATTTTGAATTCACTAAAAGAAAACATTTCAACATATCCCAGACAAAAAAATATATAATACTGTGTAGATTAGGGGATCTCAGTATTTTCCAATGATGAACCATTTTCCAATAATGAACTATGTAATCAGCAATTATTTTATATAAAATCCCAGTTACTGTTACTTTAACAGTGTGAGAAAAATTAATAGTGATTATTTGCTAAGACAAACAATTGACAGTTTTCAACATAAGGACATATAAAAGTTTTTCTTTATAGAATGCAATGTAATGGTCTTTTGACTTTTTGATTCCCAATCATGAATCCTACCTTTAAAAAATAACTGACATAATTTTAAATTATATTCTTAGGCAGTATGCGGACTATATTAAAGATGTAGCAGTTCTTAAGCAACTTTGACAAATCACCTCACAAATTTTAAATGAGCAAAGGCAAACCATTTCAAAGGGTACTTCTGCATTTATTCTGAGACATGTTCAACCTCAGTGTTCAGTTGATTCTTAAGTTTCATCAATGGTCTCAATAAGGAGCATTTTTCCTGAAGTTTTAAAAATATTTTTTAAATTATTTATTTGTTTATTTGTTTGTTTATTTATTTATTTTTAGAGAGAGGGGAAAGGAGAAAGAGAGGGAGAGAAACATCACTGTATGGTTGCCTCTCACTCGCGCCCCCAACTGGGGACCTGAAGTGCAACCTAGTCATGTGCCCTGACTGAGAATCGAACCAGCGACACTTGGCTCGCAGGCCAACGATCAAGCCACTGAGCCACAGCAGCCAGAGCTTTCCTGAAGTTTTGATTCCATTCCACTATCCACATTTCTCAAAAGAAATACCTTCCTGCAAACCTATAATTCAGGAATATGTCTGAACAACAAATTATGTGGATGAAACTATAGTAAATAGGAATGTACACCCTTAGGTATATAAACAAGAATATGCTAGAAGCACAGTAGGATGGTTTTCCTGTCACTACAATCTATGCAATTGTGTTAAAATCTGAATATTTCCATCAATCGAAATTTCTGCACTAGTTGATAGTACAGACCAATCTTCTTTCTGTAACATTGCAAATCCTGTTAGAAGCAACTTTAAACTGCAGTGATATGTTATCAAAAGCAAGCAAACACATCTACTATCACTCAAGTGAGATTTGTTTTTCTTCTTGTAAATCACCTACTATCAACCAAGTGAGATTTGTTTTTCTTATTGTCAATCATCAGTGCTTAGAGAAAACAACCCGCCCCAACTCCAACATCTATCCTCACATAGGTGATAGATTCACCTATAGGTCTTCCTCTTCCCGAAAGTTAAAGCTTTATTCAAAGTCAAATGCAGCTAGTTAATTTTTAAATTTACATCCAAGATGAGTCTAAAGAAGGCAAAATGGAAGGGGACAACTGGATCCAGTTAGTAAGGCTTATAATGGCCCAATTTCAGAATGCAATTTTAGTGTTATACTGCTCAGGATTCCCATATGGAAGTGCTTTTCACTTCATGCAGCAATTAATTGCTCTTAACTTAATATCATGGCACCTAGCATGAGGGTGCAGTGAAGGGTCAGGCCACAGTGTGTTCTCAATGACAACTTCTTAAAAGTCCCAGGATGACAGGTCACCTGTTATCTCTGGGGTAAAAACTATATCCCTGACTTTAAAAGACAATGTGGGAATTCTGAAGTAACTACAATGAAAGGTACCATGAAGATAGAAACATTGGTTCCAAAGGAGAACAGGTACAGTTTTCCTGACCTTGGAAAGGCAGGGTGACCAGCACGAATGTGGAGTGCAAGGATGGTTTTCTTCCCACTGGAGCAGAACGTTGGACTGTGATCCACCCTGTTCTGTCTCTCTTTCCCATAGGATGAACAATGGTCCTTTCATCGTAATAGGCTGTGATTACAGCCACGTTAGAGCTAGACATGGCGAACCCCCCAATTGATGCCTGGATTCATGCTCCTAAATTTAGATCCCATCCCTGGCTGGGGCATGACAGAACAGTCATCAGGCGGTGGCTGAGCAGGCATCCCAAACTCTCCAAATGAGTGGCTGCCGAGCCACGCTGCCAGTGAGGAGATGTAACAGCTAATTAACTTCACAATGCACACTCAAGTGAACATGTCTGCTGTGCCAAGGACATAATTTCCTTTCCTCCAGTTTTCCAGCCCACTGATTCCAAACTATGGGAGAATTAAAAAATACTAGGATCTTCAGAATCAAATGAAAGGAAGAGGAGTTTCTAAAGTTAGGATATTAATGATCAAATCTGCATGTTGTGTTGGTATTTCCATCCTGAATATTAAATCTTGAGAAAAGACTTAACTTGGCAACAGTGTTATAGGAAATGGGTGGTCCAGCTCTACTTAGTTAAAAATCACCTTAAACTAACAGCTGAAACTATATAGGCTTCAAACTCATAGGGATGCCCTTTTAGTCAAGTGAACAGAACCCGTGAGAAAACAATCGTAGAGAAATAACTTCAGGAAGAACTTGCCTCTGAATAGCTCAGCAAAGGAAAGGGCAGCATTGAACAGGAGCCTCGAAAATCTGTCGGTGGGCTTGGATGAAGGAAATAGCAACTATTGCCACCTTAATATATACTTAGGCACAATTTCCAGAGATGTTTCTGAAGATTGTAACAGAAAGCCTTTACAGTGCTATGCTTCTGGAGTCAAGACAAAATAATTTAGTCTCACAATTTATTCTGCTAGGTAAATGATTCATCAGATACTTTAGACATGTATCTAATGTCATTCTAAATGAACAAAAACATGCTAGTACCTCACTGTAGTTTGGAACTATATCTAACTTCTTGCACTTCTAAAAATAGCAATTATGGTTTTTCACAGGCCAATCTGCAAACTTGTTTTGCTTTGAGGTTTCAGTGACTTGAGGTTTTCCCCACCCTCTCCGTTTGCTTTATTCATTTCACCCATGTAGTACACATAATTTAGTCGTCATTTTTTGCAGGACTTCTACACATAATGATTCTGAGGTTAAATTTGAATACTTTCTGTGACTTTACTCGTCTGAGTATATACCAGAAACCTCCATTTCTAACATGTATTGATCAAGTAAGAAGAGTTGGTACGGTACTAAGTGAAGGTTTCCCAAATTACAGAGAGGGAGAGAGAGAGAGAGACTGAGAGACAGAGAGAGAATGTGAAACTTTCTACTTCTAGAAAAATAAAAATACAGATTTGAATACAAACATTAGAAAAACTGCATGGCTCTCTAGCAGGCATGCCAGCCAAGTTAAAAAGAAACCAGACAGGTTCCAACTGAGTGACTGACCACATGATTTCATTATTGATACCGCCAAGCCCCGCCTTGGTAATCATGCCGGTAAATGTGAAAGGCATGTCTGCTGAAATTCATGGCCATATTTCAGTTTTTGATATGAAGAAAAGATTATTTTCATATCATTTTAGCTATAGATTTTATATCATTTATCTCTTAAATCATTTTATGTCATTTAGCTCTGCTTTATATCATTTTAGCTACATATCATTTTGTACCATTTAGATTCTCCCTTTTACTCTTACGTTTAAAAGGTAACTTCATACTTTCATTATTTACAATATATGTAAATTCTCTATATACCTGTGATTGAGATTGTAAATGTTCTTTTCTGAGCCCCCAAAATGAGATATTGTTCATGTTTACTTTTTATAATATTAGAAGAAAAAAGTAATAGTATAAATAACATTGCAATGGTTTTCTCAGGGCTTCATTTCAGGTGGTTTTATTTTTCTTTACTATTTTTTCAAATTTTCTATAATAATGATTTATCATAATTTTATAAATTATAAAGGTTGCTAGGAAAATAGAGAGGACTCCAACACAGGAAGGAAAGAACTGGGCTTTCTGGTTACCCAAGTTGTCTACATGATTTAGTTATAATATTTATCAGAACTTTTGCTCAACAGCCAGAGGCCGAGCCATTCATTACTCAGGGACACTGGAACAGGGACTGGGCCACACGTCCCTGCCCCATGCCCCAACACACACCAGCCCAAGAAAACATGGCTTTGTTGGTGTTGGGATTAGGTCAAGAAAGAGACCAGGGTCCGTAAGCATTTTCTTAATCAGAAGTGAAAAAGTAGTTACCATAAAAGTCTTCCCTATGGCAAAGAAAGACCCCAGAACACAGGAGGTGACAAAGCTAAACTCAGCTTCAAGGACTGTGAGAAGCCATCCTGCTCCGAGGGCATCCCTGGCAGCGGGGAGCTGGCATTACCCTGAGGGCCCCAGGGGAAGTGGAACAGGGAAGTGCTGTCTCTGCTCTGCCCCGGGGGAGCCCCCTCCCTTTGGGTAAGTTTCAGATCCTAGGCTCTTCTAATGCCACACAGAAAGGGAAATTTTTATTTATTTATTTTGTTTTGTTTTTTGTCATTCCACAGGCCACCACAGAAGGGCTCTTTTCCATCACTTTTCCATCAGGACGTTGAAAGATGTAGAATTTCTCATTTTAAATGACTCATCTTTTCATTAAGACAGATCTATATTGACCCCTAAATGTTGAAACTTTGATGACAAATCAACCTGAATGCACTAGGCTCATGCACTAGAAAACAATGCAGATTAATTTCCTTAGAAATTTAAATTTAATTTTCCTTAAATTTGGACAAGTTGGTGGAATTTTAGACCTCACTCGGAAGAGCATAACAATTACTTCATCCATTGCTCCCTTACTGTGGTTCTTAATAAGGCAGTTAGAGTTATTGTAGGGCAGAGTAGGTCATTCCCTGCTCAAAACCTTCTCTCTGAGGAAGAGCCAAGTCCTTACCGTGACCTCCAAGGCCCCCCTCAAACTGCCCCTCCCCACCTCCGACATCACCACCTGCTCTTCTCTTCACGCCCTATCCCGGCCCCATGGCACAACCCACCTCAGGGCCTTTGCACCAGCTGTGCCCTCTGCTGAGCACTCTCTTCCCCCAGGTATCTCATGGGTCAACGCCCTCATCCCCATCGAGTCTGTTCGGAACTCCACTTCCCAGGAAGGCCTTGCCTGCCCACCCTACATGGCACACACCACCATCACTACGTTGCCCCAATGCTCCTAGTCCTCTGACCCCCTCCATTCTTTTTCACAGCACTTATGGCTGTTGGGCTTCTTTATTACTTTATTGTCATTATTCCACATTCTACAGTGTGTGTTCCATGGGACAATAATTTGGCCTTCTGTTCACTGATGGATCCAAAGTTCCAGAACAGTGCCTGGCACATAATTAGTGAATGGATGAATTACTACAGCAAATCGTCTCTCATATGAAGAAGATGAAGCAGTGATTTACTCAATGACGGTGTCATAATACAAAAAAGAAAATGTGATGTGGAAAATGTAATTACTCAGTTAACTCACAATAGAACTGTGAAAATTTGAAAGATTAATGTCGAGGATAATGTTGATGGGTTTCAAATTATATCTAAATCCATCACTGCCTCACATTTTAATGGCAGGATTTTGCTTGTAGGAGAGAAGATTAGGCAATTTCTTCTGGGAACTGTTGATATACTATCAGCATACAAGTATATTTGGTGTCAGTCTTTGGTAAGTATAAGGCAACACACTAAAAGCAACACGAGACACTGAATTTCTTCCATAAATGTTATAGGAAAAAATATGCAATGCTCCATCATCATAGCATAGTCAAAGAAAACCCCCACTTAGCCCATTTATTGATAAGACTAACAATTATGATGTAATTGCCACAAGGACTAAACATTTAACTGAACACAAAATGAACACATTAATATTTAACTTTGCAACTGGCTATCAAATATCTGCTCTTCCAATACATTAACATTACCTCCTCCCAGAAAATGAGGCAGAGGTGATGAACAATCAGAAAACAAGTAACAATCAAAGGGCATATTTTGATAACACAGAAGTAGACTGGGCTCTGGGTCTGGCATGCACCTGAATTATGAGGATTACCATGGTACAGTACGCAGAAGACAAGTTTCTAAGGACACCTGAAAATTTAGGTAGGTACAAAATTGAAGAGTTTCCTTTATACCATCCATTAGGAGTAGCAATGTCACTTATTTTTCCTGGGAAACCTTAAATTTTCATTTGCAAACCAATAGGTTCAGAGTGAGGATTCAGAGCCTTTGTCCACATCCGTCTCTAGATGTTGTCTTTATGGTTGGTTTTTCCAGGTGTCGTTTGAGTGGTAGGACAGTGTCCACCAGCTGCAGGACTCCAGAGCGAGTTAATAACTGATCCCATCAGCGTTAAGGGCTTAAAGTTTTCACAATAATGCTTCCCTGAATAATACTGAGAATGACATAAGAGAACACTTTTAACATCAAAATGCCTTTACATCTTTGACCATGACTGTTCCCAAGTCTGAGCTACCAACAAGTCCACTGGGTTTCCTCTATTTCATTCAAAATCAATCCTGGAGGCATTTTTGCTTGTTTGTTGGTTGGTTTAGAAATTTAAAAGGAGCTATATGGATCAAGAGCAGAAAGAGATGTTTTAAATCTGCATATGCACTAAAAATCCTAATATAATAGGCCAGAGAGTTTGCAGAATGCTAAAGCTGAATAGAATCGTGGATATATCATAATTTAATGAAACAGTTCTAAAGAAAAAGCCACTGCCCAAAGACTCATGGCTGGCAAACTGTTGGGTTGGAGTAAGAGCTTGGGGATGTGGATCTCAAATGCATAGAGTTGTCTTTTGACCAAAGCAAAATGCAGAAGGGCAATGTAGACTAAGTGGCTTAATACATAACAGAGGGAAAAGTGATGATGCCTGACCCCACCACAATCCCCTCTCTCTTCTATAGTTTTCTAACTACATTACTCTTAAGGTTGCACCTGGCCAAAGAAGCTGGACTCAAAACGTTATCAATGAAAACAGTGAAACAAATCCACTTTTCCTCTCATACTGCTGTGGGTGTGCCATTTTGACCTCAGAATGCATATTACAAAATATCGGTGAGCACTTTTCCCATGGCCTCCAAAGCTGTGTTTTGGAATTTATGCCAAAGCCTGAGCATCTCCATGTAGTACATTCGTGGGCCCATATGAGTCTAAGAATAAGAGCAAACAAATTAAGATCTTGGGGAGAAGAATAAACAGTACCATAAACAGCAGTGATTTATTTCTATTGCACCTTATTTGGAATATCACTTAGTACATGTCAGACCCAGTGCTAAATGCTTTACATTATTTGACAAAAAAACACATGAGATGAATAATAATTATTCTCCATCTTCAAAGTGAAGGTAACTGATGGTCAGAGGGGTTAAGTATCTTGCCGAAGATCACGCAGCTATAAGTAATAGAATTGGACTTAGAAGCCAGGCAGGTTGGCAGCAGACCCCCAGTTCTGAATATGGTTAAAAACAGCCCTGTGTGGAGGTCACAGCCTAGCCAACCCACTCTGACACTGCCCCTGTGTCCTTCCTGTAAGCCTTTTTCTCAAATATGGACACAATGGGTGCCCACAGGCGGGACCACCAAGACAGACAAATCATCCTTGGACTCAGAGGCAGCCCCATTGAGTGAAAGGGGTGAGAAGGAGCAGACAGGCCTCATGTCCACAAAGGGTCTCAAATTCAGAACTGTGCATTTTTCAGGCTGTCACAGAGAAACCCCAAAAGGACAGAGACGTTCTTCATCCACCTGTAAGTCTGTGCCCCATTATCAGCTCAAGCTCCTGGAATACACACACAGTCAATCAATGTATTTCTATAAATCCTTGAAACATGCCGCAAAAGGCAAAATGAAAGTGCACAGCACTGTATGCATGCTACATGCATTGGCTTGCTAAGCAGGAGGCTTGAAAAGGTGCCGCAATATGCATAGCTCTGCTTGGGCACTTCGTTTTTTTCACATGCCAGTGGCTTCAGAATATGGAAGTGGCCTTAGTTTCTCACTCACACTGCCCCCCAGGCCCTGATCCACTGTGACTCTCACTGGGAGGAAGATTGTGCTGAGCAAGTTAGAAAAAAATCAGGGGGAAGAGGCCACTGTGGCATTATGGGGTATCTCACACTGCTCTTTGTTCTCCGCTGTAACAATGGGAAGTGGCTGTTCTCTGCCTTTCCTTTTTGTTCTGCTCTTTCCAGTTCACAGCCAGCAGCCTACAAGCAGAGACCACACCCATCAGCATTGTTTAATAAAGAGGCAAAAAGAACAAAGGGGTGGCTTTGCTGCTTCTCAGACCTCACCTAATTCTAGAACCAAATATACTTGAAAGGTAACTTTGAGTCCAACCCTGGCTTCCCCCCAGGCCAAAATAATCAAGGTCATGTGCCCAGGACTAGCTTCCCAGTGACCCCAACAAACTTCACAAACAAAATTCTCACCAATCGTGTGAACATCCACAAACCATTCTTTGGTTTCGTGTATAGAAACTCCTGGTTGTACTTCAATCAAAATGAGGTTTGTACATTAGGCCAGAAAATACAAGCGTTCTAAGACTGTACAGGAGATCTGACGCTGACAATAACAATAAAAACCCAATCTTCACTTTAAATGAATATGATTTCGTTTTTGACTTTAGTTTTAGGGTTGATAGAGTTAGTAAAACAATACCATTGATTCAGAAAGTAATATCGATATTCAATAAACCTAACTGAAAAGCCTTTGACTATCATTTGCTATAAAACTAAGGACTGTGATTGGTTCTCCTTGCTGGGTAAGTTTTAGTCATGGGCACAAAGCATGCAACACATTTTCTTTGGGAGGAAGAGTTTGGAGGAGCCAACTCTGAGAGAAACCATCCAGGGTTGATTTTGGATACAATCCAAGGAAAGCAGAGAGCCTGGGTTAATTAATTTCAGACAGACCTAAGTAATGATTCTTTAGGGTCTGACCCAACTCTCAGATAATAATTGTATTTTCTCCTGAGTTTACAAACCCAACCTCAGATCCCTGTGGACTATGGTACTAACCCTCCTACATGAATGATGCATAATATGTAAAACCAACCCAACATATGAACCTGGTAAGAAAAACCAAGGCAATGGGTCCAAGTTTTGTAAGAAATCTAAATTTTTTAAATTCCACAGCATAATTCAAACACATAAATCATATTTATGTATACATTACTCCAGATTCCACAGAACACAATGCTACCATGATGAATTCTATCATCAGTTAGGTTCATTGGTTAAATTAGAATTTAATATAATATATTCAATGATAAATATCTATGACAGATAGTGGGTGATTATTCCTTCTGTCACCATGCATTTGAAACAAACTACTTCAATTAGTCACTTATCAAAAACAAATCAAGAGACCAGAGGTGCCTTTCTGAGCAAAGTCAGTGTTCCCGGCCATAGAACACACAATGTTGCTAGGAGAAGCAGGAACTGTAATTAGCCACAGGCATCACAATCATAATAATCACCAGCAAGGAACAGATAGTGAATGTTCACATGAGGCCACTGAGTTGTCCCACAACACCAAGTCAGTGACTGAGCTCAGAGGCTAGGAAATGGCAGAGAGGGATTCCAACACAGTCTGATTCTAAACCCTGAGGTATTCCCACCCACCATCCATGCATCAATCCTTCCCACCAATCAAAGGCAGTCTTCATGTGCATACAGTGTAGAAAGGACTATTGGTTGCATACACTACATGAACCTTTTGAATCTGCGCTAAATGGACACATAGAATCAGTTATTCTGCAGACTGGTCACAGGAGACTACAGGTCATCCCCATAACTTGGCAATTAAAATAGCCCACAGACAGTGATATTAGCCCTCTGTAGAAGACATGGTCCAATCAACATGACCATGTCATGGTCACAGAATGATATGGCTGAAAATGACAGCCAGAAAATGGCTCTAGGATCTACCCTACACTAGCTTGTCTGAAGAAAGTTGAAGTATTGGAATAGTAGTATTCTTGCTACCTGTAAGGTTCTCCAGCTGCCAACATCCCAGGTGGATTTTTAAGAGCTCTACCATCTGGGTCTCAGCAATGACTGAGCTTGATGAGCAATCCAGTCCCTTCATCCTGTCTGAAAAATATAAGCATTGCCTGTCCTTCTACAGGTGTGTCATGGGGATATCTCAATTTCCTGCTCTTTCTGTACAGTATTCCCTCACTTATCGTGGGTTCTAGACCCCCCCGCGATAGGTGAAAATCCACGAAGTAGAAACCTTACATTTATTTTAGTATTTACACATATTGTAAGGCTTTATAAACCCTTCCCATACACTTATAAACCATTCCCAGTCCCTTATTAACCTTTCCCACTCCCTTATTAACCTTTTCCACACTTTTATAAACACTACTTACGTTCTTAAACATATTCTACACTCTTAAACCAATGTAACTTTAACAACATACATATACAGTACCGCAAAATCCCGTGATATAGTGAAAAATCCATGATAAATAATTACATATAATATTTTTTAAAATCCCGCGATACAGTGAGGCCACAATAAGTGAACCGCGATATAGAGAGGGACTACTGTGTTCTAATTGCCATTAAAGTAACCCCAGAGCTATTACTTGACAGTGAACCTGGCCTCCTGTAAATCTCATTATATAATTAATTGACTGATTTTTTTCTACTCTTAAATGTGACTGTTAAGGGTAGGCAGTGAAATAAACATGCATTGGCTAGAGAGCCTCTCTTCTCTACCTCGTGGCCTCCAGCTCTCTGTTCAGAAGCGGCCCAGTGAGCCCCAGACCAGGCCCAGAGCACAGGGCAATCAGCCATGGGCAGGCAGAGCTGAAGGTGGACTTAACGTCTTCCATTTTGAATACTTGTTTCTTCTTTCGTTAGCTCTGCCAGGTAGTATGAATTTTTTCAAGGGAGAATAGAACAGATATTTTGAGGTCATTTTTGCCTGTAATAACCATTCTTCACATCACCCGGTAGAGAGACAGGCAACATAAGAAAAGCACACTCCTCTTTGTCACTTTTCCTTTTGCCCAACATTTTAAATAGTTATTTTAAAATTCAGGAATTTAACCTAATATTAGCAATGTGTGGCTAGAAAGTGAACTTTAGTCACTGGTACCCATAAACACGTACAGCAGTTGGCAGTGTATTTATATTTTACTGTAAAGCTTTCAAGGATGCTACAAAAAAAAAAATAAAGAAAGAATAAAAAGACCACCCCAAGATGTTTTGGTCAATTATTTCTCAACAAAACTAGGGAGGGGGGAAAAAAGATGATTTGTAAAGAAAAGGAAGTCCTACTCTGTTTGTGGTTACTTTATTTCACAGTTAACAAAAAAGAATTTTGTGTCTTTTTTTTTTTTTTTTTTTTTTGGTTACTTTTGCTTAAGGTCCAAAATTTTTAGCTTCCATAATTGAGACTCTAGTGCAAAATATAATTGTAAATTAGAAGTATATTATAAAAGCATTCACACTGTAAATACTTGCTGAAAATATAATGATTATGCAAAGTTAGTTAAGTATTCTGTGCTTTGAGCTTTTGCTAATAAAATACAATTATAGTCACTGGTTCTAAAAGGGAACTCAGGAAAATGGAGTTTAGAAGCTCTTGTCTGTTTGTTTGTTTTAAGTCTTAATATAAATGTTGTTAGATTTAGCGTGGCTTTTAAAATGTCGATGTTTTGGCCCCACTACTGACTTACAAGGAACAGAGATTGCACAAATGCAAGTTTTATCAGCACAATGTTTGCTAAGCTAGTTGCTGATTTAAGGCACTTTAAATATAGATTTTACTAATAAATATGGATAGACATATTTAACCAGACAAGCCCATGACTTCAAAGGAAGTCAGATTTAAAACGTTTATTTTTTCTCAGATTGAAAATTACTTATCTTGTAGTTGGAAGAAGATAAACACCTTTTCCCTAATGCTTTGCACAAGAAGCCCTAGTTGGTTTGTGCATTTGGTCTATTATGTTTTAAAATGTTTTATTCTTCAGTAACTTTAATGGTTTGAATTTTAATAGGCAATGGCATTAAGCTGCTTAACCAATAACTATTTATTGCCTGAATTTTTGTAGAAAATGACTTTGAATGCTAACTAGACTTATTGTGGTGCTCATTTCACAATATAAACATGTATCGAATCCTTATATGGTATATCTGAAACTAATATAATGTTATATGTCAGTTGTATCTCCACAAAAGAAGAAAGTTTTACAGCAATTTGATATTGTCCCAGCTTATGATGAGTAGGTGTATCTCAATAAGAAGGGCATAAAAAAAATGACCAGAGGCAAAGATAGGTTCAAGTTTTTCTGAGATATGGGTGTGATCGCTCACCTTATCTAATATAAAAGAAAATTAACATAAAACTTTAAATTTCACTTTAAAACCTCAGGGCCATCACATCTATACGTGTGCATAATACTCCTAATATCTGAAGAAAGTGACGGAACAGAGATTGGGTTTAGGCGTCTGTCACAGCAGGCCTGCCACATCGCTCATGTTCCGTATCTATGAAATGATGGTTCTGAACAGAAAACAAAAATACCGTACCTTTCTGGGCGGTCCTCCCGACAACTGACCGAGAGACAATCTCCTCCGTCATTCAGCATTCTCCACCAAATGGCTGGGGAACTAAATTTCTGGGGCATGTGTGTGTGGCGGGGGGGGGGGGGGGCGGGGGGGGGTCTGAAAGAGAGAGAGAGCGTCTCCCAAACTCGTCCCCAAAAGCAGCCACACTAATCCACTTGTAGACCCTGAAACATGTATCGCTAGGACCCATCGGACCACTGAGCTGCTTCTCCCCGCCCCATGTGTGACATACGCTCCTCACCAAACCGCGTCTATAACATCCTTTCAGAACCGGTCTCAAAATTCCCACTACCCCCTGTACCCTAACCCTGCCTGGCCACAGCTTTGTTTTCAACCTTCATGAAGAAACGCACCGTTGAGGGTAGCACACCAGCGGCTCTATTTATACATTTCCCTCCCTGTGGGATCAGATGCATAATGCCTCCTCTTCCCTTTCCGTCTCTTGATAATCTCGAGTTTCAGGTACAGAACACAGCAGGCATTTAGTAAATGTGCACCTATAGCAAAATTATCATGCTGTGCTCTTTCTACACTTGACCTGATTGAAGCTAAAACTTCACTTTACATAGTCTGCAACTAGACACACACACACAAGTAGATGGGTGAGCAATGCTGTGCCCCACACACAGTTACAGGCTCTCTCTGCTGCGGTGGTCATTGTCCTTCATGCCAGCGGTGGACAGGAGAGCCCCACCTGCAAGCTGCAGCTAGAAGGGGCCCAGCTGCTGATCCACAGCAGCACAAGGACACGTGGATCAACAGTTCAGCCCCGGGAGAGCCCTGCTTCTCGTTCTGGTACTGATGCACACTAGGATAGGAGAGGCATATGATTTTCTTGTTGCTGATAACAGCATGTGAGAGCCAGAAAGGGTTTTTAAGATTATATCTCAGGCCCAAGTTCTCCTGGTGTGACAGCTGAGGACATGCCCTGGTAAGTTAGGTGACCAGATGAAGGTCACGGCTATGGGCATAGCTGGGTGAAGGATCCAAATCCCCTCAACTTGTAGTTCAGCAACCCTTCCAAGCATCATGCTCTTCTGTCTTTCTAGTGATGTTTGTCTTATGCTGCTATTCAAAAAGGCTTCCCCTCTCAAAATGGGTGTTAAAGTGTTGGAGGAAGAACACTTGGGGCAGACGTACAGGGTAGTGGAGGGAGATAATAGCAGCTGGTGTTTTAGAGATACACAGGGAACTAACCCACTCAAAGATGAAATACACACAAGCACACATCACTAACTGCACCTGAGACTTCAGTAACATTGTCCCTTGGTTGCTAAGTAGACGGGTCATCTCTAAACCATTCAGCGGAGCGAAGTGAGGCTCCTCCTCCTGACTGGGCAAGATTCAAGTGACTTTTGACTTAATATTTATTTTTTAACTCTGAATTTTTTTTTTAAAGTTTGTCCTTTTTGGTTATCTGTCAAGTCCACTTGTGAGAAATGTCATTGCCCAAATATTCTGGAGAAGTCATCTCTCTGTGGGGTTGACTGGAAGGCAGCGTTAGAGGTGAGTGTTCCTTGTGGGAGACTCAGCAGGCTCTTCTCCAGGAAGCGCATTTCCTCAAAGTCTACATATTAATCCCTTTCCACTCACACATATCCGGGCATACCTACCCACACTTTCCTGAAAAGCTGAAGGCAGGGTGGCCCACCCTTCGGGGCTTAGTGCCATGCCTGTCCTTCCACAGCCTCTCCCATGTCCTCCTCCACGGACTCTCTGCAGCAATTCTATGATCAAAACACCCTTCAGGGTTTAATTATCCACCCCCACATTCAGCCAGGTTTGCTCTGCATGTGAGAAATTTCTTCCCAACAACACCATTTCTTGTAATCAGGCAACAGACCTCATACTTGTGGGTTTTTCTTTTGTAATAAGCTCCACAATTAAGAACACGGGGATTACCGAGTGGGGAAAAAAAAAAAAAAAAACATGAAGAGTGATTCAGAGACTGTTTCTCCGTTTATCATTTCCTCTGGGCAGAATGATCAACTTAGATTATCTCAAAGATACTCTTAGTTAATTTTGTCTTATAGTTAATATGCCTCTAACTAGATTCTTTTCCTGCAGACTTTTGATAGGCAGACTGGCCTTTGTTCTGTTTCAAACCTTTCAAGGAGAATAAAGATACTGGAAATAGGCGGCAAAAGTTTCAAACAATTTTTAATATGACTGGGAAATTGAATGAAACATTGATAACTTGGACCCTACTTGTGTTTCACAGTGATGCTCATTGGATCTTAATGTGATTTTTTCTTTTTTTTTTTAATGATCAGGAACAAATTTATTTAAGAGGCCATGCATCAGTATCCTAAACCCAGCTCCCTGCATGCTAGTGACCACTTAAATGTTTATTAAGAACTTTCATTTTCTTCCTACTGCAGCCTACTTGGCACTCATTAAAAATTGGTTCCCAGGGCCTTTGTGCTTTCATGACGATACCTACAGGACACCTGTACAAAATTTGTTAAGAGGCAGGAGATGGCATACCCGTCATACTTTTTCAAAGTTCAGGTTCAATCTGACCTGACCTGTTACCTAGGTAAGCCTCCCACAGACTGCTGATATAGACGAGATTATCTGAATTCTTAAGGTATCAAAACCACGAGGCCGAGTGGACTTTGAGATGCAGGACTCATATGCAACACACCTAGAGCTGAGGACCTGACTTCTTAGTAAAGAAACTGAAATAAAAGGAAAATGTTTTGTATATAACTTCTCCCACTTCCCCAATATTTGCAGTCTGTGATATTTTGTTTCTTTATTTCACCAGCTCAAATACATTCCTCAGCAAGAAAAAAAATAAACCTTATGAACCATTTTTAAGTGTTTCATTAGCTTTTTCCTATTTCTCTTTAAATAGCCTCACTACCATTTATGGAATAAATTCCAGGTGCCAGGTCCTGTGCAAAAGGCTTAAACTGGATTCTCTCATTTAATCCTCAGGTCACCTGAGAAGGGGGCCTGATGAGGAGAGGGATGAGCCATGTGTCCCAAGTCACAGAGCTCACACACAGGGCCTGGGGTGTCCACCTCGCCACATCCCCACCCCTGCTACATCACACCCAGGTTCCATGCCTGCCTTTGATGGGAACAATCGAAGCTGTCACAAAAAGCTGTGCAAAATGCTCAGTGTGTGACATGACCAAGGGGTCTCTTCTGACGGCATGTTCTGTCACCTGATGAAAGGCTCACATTTCTCTTAAAAGAGACATTAATTTTTTTCCTTCAGGTCTCATAGATTCATTTGCAGGCTGAAAAAGTGCTACCCCAATTTTTTTTTCCCAAAGACAAAGAGGAAAGCAGCAGACATTGAAACTGGGGATAAAACAATTCAGGGATAATCTGCATCTGATACCAGCTTTGATGGGTCCTTCCTGATTTTTTTAGGGATGTGACTTCTCAATCTTGCTGGAATGTTCAGTCACCTGCCAAATGCAGAGGCCAACCCTACACGACCTGACAAACAGCTCTCTACTTTAACAGTTCAGTCCTGTGAAACAACTAGAAATGTTATTTTACCTTGTCACCAAAAGTTTTCACAGTCACTGAAATGAGAAATATGGCTCACAATTTTGCCCCTCACATGAAAGCGAAGTACAGTTAGGAGCTCTGGAACTCTGGCCAAGAACCCAAGTTAGTGAAGAAAAGAAATCATGTGTGTGTGTGTGTGTGTGTGTGTGTTATGTATTTTAAGGGAATTTCTTCTGCTACCGTCCATATTCCAAACACATCCAAGCTTAAGAAGGTACAAAACATAGGGAAAAACCAAACAGAGTTTCACTGGAGAAGTAATAAAAACCACAATATTTATAAAATCACTTTGATATCATTTAAAGGGTATTCCATTCAAATAGAAAATGCTGAAGCATCTAAAAATAGGACAGACAATAAAAAGTGAATCTTTTGACCATACCAGGCACTTAGAGCCCTTCCCAGAGACAACCGCTGTCTCCTGCATACACTTCTGGGAGTTTTTAGTTTATATAAAGAGTGTCTGTTTATTTTACGCAAATGGGGGAAGAATGTGCAGGATCTAAGCTGTGAGCTATGCCACACCTGCATGAACAGGGCGGCAGGGAGGGGGTTGCTGGGGAGCCATGGGGTCGGCCACCCCAGGCTCCATGCAGCCACGGAGAGAGACAGGCCTGTAGCAGAAGCACTAATCTGAAACTAAATGCAGGAAGATGCTCCTGAACACATTGTTCAGTCAGTTCAGAAAGTGACCGTGCAAAGGCCGAGTCAGCTGGAGGAATAGCCCCACCTCCTCAGGACAAGAAGAGCAGGGGGTGTCAAGACCTGAGTCAGTCCCCAAGGCCAGCATTGCTCCCTGAGCCACATGCCCCAACCAGGTCCCCACACACCCACCTCAGAAATGTCGGCAATTTCCTTAAAGTAGAAATGAGATGAGGGCTTAACAAAGCTCTATAGTATAATCCTCTTCTGTGTGCTTGATACAAAATATTTAGAAAGTTTACGAACGTCTCACTGAATGGGGGTTCCAGAAGAGCAGGCAGCTTCTGATTTATTCGGCACAATCTCTGGGGCCCAGAGGCAGGGCTGCTTTCTGTGGACCCCGAAGCCCTGGGTTCAGAAGGTTACCCACTTGGTTTAAGGCCCTGCTGTGATTATCTGTAAATTCTCAGTCAGCTCTGAACAAGGGACCCTACATTGTCATTTTGTATTGGGTGCCAGAATTAACACAGTCACTCATGCCTGGAACATTGCCTGTCATAGAGCAGGTGCCCCATGTACTTGTCAAATATACATATGCATGAATACATGGAAGCTGCCTTAGAACATGGGTCAACACACCACAGCCTATAGGCCCATTCTGGCCCTCCCCGGGTTGGGTAAATAAAGGTTTATTAACACACACCTACACTCATTTGCGTCTTATCCAATGCTTCTTTCACTCGACAATAGAAGAGTTAACTACAGGGCCCACAAAGCCTGAAGTATTTTAAATTGGCCCTTGACAGAAAACGATTTCTGACCCCTGCCTTAGAACACTGTCTTAATTTTTTCTGCCCAGATAATTATAACAACAGAAAAGGCAGGTCACCTTGGGAGACCCACAGGGCTGGCCTTGAGCGACTGACCATGAGCAAGCAATTTCTTCGGCTTTTATCTCTAAAGTTTATATGAATTTTACATCTTAGATGTAAATATATATATATATATATATATATATATATATATATATATATATATTTTTTTTTTTTTTTTAAATCTAAAATGATCTGGATGAGCACTGTTCACTCCCTGAGGTCTCCCACACTACCACCAATAAGGATGAGTATGAAAAGGGCATAAGCCGCTCGGTTTGCAAACCACGACCTCGGTGCCTTCTCCTTACTAGACCCGTGGGGAAGGAAGGCGATTGGTGTATGTCAGTGTCCACTGAGCCTGACCACATACCCATCATTTTTCACCAGCCCCGGAGCCCTGCTAGACAGGGTCAGAAAGGACATTCTAAAGAGAATCCTGAATGCCTTTATTCTTGACTGAACAAACTTTAGGTCTATGCCCCACCGCACCAGGAGACCAGTGAGTGAGTGTATTATTTCTTCACCAGGCATTTTTCAGAAACTATTTAGAGAAAGCTACCTCCTAATCCAGATTGTTCAGACTTGGGACTTGGTGGGAGATTCTTTGAAGCCCACCTTCCTCATAAGGGTCCATGGCATTTCATTTCTAACTTAAACAATTCCTAACTTATTCTGCTATGAGCAAGCTATGCAGTAAGTGTTTTCTCTAGTCAGGGTGCTGGCAAAACAATCTGGTGCCCCGCGGAGAGCATCTGAGCGGCACGTGCCTCCGATAACTGGGCACGTCCCATCACATGCCAGGATCTGGGGGCTCCCACTGATGATTAGCAAGTTTCTCCTGGGGAAATGGCTAGGATACTTCAGGGGAAACAAAGAATTCCAACAGCGAAGAATAAGATACACCAGAAAGGGAGACTCTGTGAGGGCCAAAGACAGGTCCCAGGGAAGAAGTAACCCAATAAAGTCTCAGACCTCTGGGACAATCCCTGACTGTAGTAATAAAATGGAAGGAACTTGTTTCTGTGCTGTTTTCTTTGAAACTCATATACACAGAGAACAAAATGATGGTTGTCAGGGGGTGGGAGAGATGGGTAAAAAAAGGTGAAGGGGAATAAGAGGTACAAAGTTCCAGTTTTAAAATAAATAAGCCATGAGGATGTCACTTACAGCACAGGGAATATAGTCAACAACATCCTAACTTTGAACGGGACAGGTGGTTGCTAGACCCACTGTGACAATCACATTGTAACATATATAAATGTTGAATCGCTATGCTGTATACTTGAAAGAGTATAAAATTGTATGCCAACTATACTTGAATAATTCTTTTTAATGAAGGAATGATTCACAGAGATGTTAAGGAATGCACATCTCTGGGAACTCTTAAAAGGATTTTTTTTTTAATTTGTGTGAGGGAGAGGGGATGATGTTATCTATTATGTCTGTCCATAATGAAATAATTCATGGGACCCAAAGGAACATTGACGACACAGTGTGGCAAACACAGTCTGCTGACCATTTCCTTCCCTCTGTTGTTAGTAAAATGCCACATAAAAATTGTAAGCTATTGTCAGTGTTTGTCATAAAAAACCAGCAATGGGAACTCAGAGGTAACAGTCCTAGCAAGATGCAAATATGTCTCCCTGGTGTTGTCGGGAGACTTGTGGGAAGGACCCATTGCGGGTGAACCCTCTTGGGACAACTGAACACCACAGAGGGTCATTTCCCTCCCTATTGCCAGCCCCTGTCCCCCACACTAACTGCTGGCCAGCAGCCCAGACCAGGCCTCAAGGGGAGGAAAGTGCTCATTACAGTAATAGACTACTTCATTGGAATTTAAACCGCCCAAATAACTATATACTGATTACAGTTCACTTAAGCCTTGGACAAGAAAATTAATGTACTGGGTGGGGAGGGGGCTCATGGAAGGATCTACAGGTTCACAGGTGGGGTTCTCCCCCCTCACTTACCCTAATTCCTTTTCACCTTTTCTATTTCTATGTAATATAAAGAGATTACAATGAACATGGGAAAATGAATGATCTGGTTTAAGAGATGGGAGCACTCGTGCTGCTCCAAACTAACATGAATTCTGATAAAGAAATGGCTTCACAGTTCAGCTGGGGAAGGTCTCTCTCCAAAGAAGATTCAAAATCACACCAACGAAACAAAAAAAGGTTGCTGCTTTCTGCATCAGTCTATCTCAGTATAGATAAATAACATATCATCATCATCATCATCATCGGCAGCCGTCCGTCTCGAGAGACGATGGTGTAGCTTCTTAAGAGTCTATCTGCACCGCCGAGAATGGTTGTGCAGTCCGACTCGGGAGTGACACGGTATCTGTCTCCTCCCGTGTTGAATCGACATCTTGTGATGACGCTGGAGTGTCCTCTCCAGTGAAGCTGAAGCTACAGAGCCTGGGCAGGGTGATATGACATATCATACATTTATAAGAATTGGATTTGCAACACAAGATGATTAGTCACACTGCAAAAGCAGTTTTAAAATGTTGTTTTGAAAGTCACTCCAACTTTCCAGAAGCATGTGGCCTGCATAAAGCCAAGTCCCCTTGCGTTTTTATTAAGTGTCCCCGAAGCCTTTTAAACTTCACTCTATAAGTTCTCACTGCTATCTTCTCACAGAGGAATAAAAAAATAGAGCAACAAATAGGAAATCTTTTCCATCACCATTTCAACCATTCGATAGCCAGTTTTTCCCAGTAAGATGTTTAAGTGCATTGGGCTCAGAGTCCCTGAAACACAATAATACCAGCATTGTTTTCCAAGGCAGAGATTTCTAAAACAAAGGCAGGCCAAGGCTGATTCAGACAGTGTGATCTGGACACAAACACAGCTCCAGGATGCATGAAGTATGAGTTCTCTGTGTGAGAAACCTGGGTCGCTGGCTCCGGGGAACCCAGAATCCTCTCCTCTATATACACCCTAGGTGGGATGTTGTAAGCACCTTCCAGTTCCCTAGAGCGAGAGCTGGCAAGAGTCAGGAACCAGGAACAGAGCAGGACAGACAGGGAGTTACGGAGTGGCCCTCGCCTCAAAACCTAGTCCTGCAGGGCAGCAAGGAGGGCCACTTATTCCTCCCTAGTATGTGACAGTAAAATTAGCGGAGACATGCCAATCACTGAGCACTTACAGTGGCACAGCTGCTCTATCCACATTCATCTGCACTAACTCACAGAACCTGTCTCTGATTCCTTTGTACCCTTAAAAATAGACAGTCCCCCAAATTTTTGTTTATGTAGTTGTAGCCCCATATTATATATTTAAATGGAGGCTTTGGCTAGTGTGGCTCAGTGGACTGCCAGCCTGTGAACCAAAGGGTCACCGGTTCGATTCCCAGTCAGGGCACATGCCTGGGTTGCAGACCAGGCCCCCAGTTGGGGGCACATGAGAGGCAACCACACATTGGTGTTTCTCTCCCTCACTTTCTCCCTCCCTCTCCCTCTCTCTAAAAATAAACTAATTAAAAAGACAAAAGAAAACAATATCCAATGATTACATTTGCTTTGTGTGCTCAGCTATGCCCTAGTCAAAGCTTTAGCGTGTATAAAGAGTCATGTAATTAGATAAAATGTCTTAATTAAAGAGCATTTCAGAAAAAGAAATTTTAATGGAGAAAAAAATTAGATATTTACCAGTTGCTTTAAAAATTTAATAAAACTTTTACACACTAACAGAAATAAGTTTTTATGAAGAGTAACAATAGTTTCCAAAGGGAAAAAAAAATTAGTGGGAACAGTGGTACTTTGCATTTTGGCAAGTGTCCATGTCGTCTGGCTCAACAGAAGACAGCGAGACTCTTAGAAGCTCCAGCATTCAATCAGTTGCACTCCCCCAGGTCATCTTTGCCTCAAGAAGACTCCATGAAGAGTCACGTAGGAATGAACATGAAAGGAGTAGATAATATCATGTGTTATCATGAAAACAGCTTGGCCTTGGGGCTCTCTGAAAAGTCATAGGGGCTCCTAAGGGTACCCTGACTGCGCTTTGAAAACTCGTGCCTTCTGAGTCTGGAACAGTCATTATCTCCATGCGCAAGGCGGCATGCGAGGTCCAGAGATTGCCCAAGGACACTGTTAGAACAGGTCCGAGCAGGTACATCAAAGAGCATAACAACTCCCCTCATCTGCCAGGATCCCGAGCGCATCATCCCGCTTGGCTTATCACAAGGGCTCAAGAACGTTAACATTCCCTGCTGAGCAAGCCCTGGTCGAAAGCTGAGGAAACCGCACGTTTCTGATCAACTGATCATATGACACCAGCAAGAAAAATAAAATCCCCACGGCAGGTGACATCTAGAGCATGGACCCTGCCCCAGCCCTCGGAATGGAGGCAGCCTTTTGCTGCTGAGAAACTCCAGGGCCTCATTCCGCCCTCCATTAGGCGAACGATGCGGGCGGGCCTCACTGCTCACCATCATCACCTTGTTCCTTGGGAAACCTGAGCAAGCCAAGAAAGCTGCTCCATTATTTACAGCCTCCTTTTTGCATCACGCTGTACTTACAAGGAACCTTCTTCAGCAGATAGCAATGGCGCCTCTCATCTGTGCAGCCAAACCGCTCCTCGGAACAGGCACCTGCGGTCTTCCCATCCAGGGACTCCGCGCGCCATGGCTCTCCTTGTCTGTCAACTTTCCGAACCCACGTGGCCCTGCCTGCGCTCCCCTCCTGCCTGCAGCGGCCCACTTGAGCAACCTGCACCTGGGGAAGTGGGTCTGGTGCAGTTCAGGCCACTACAGTCTCAGAAATGCTATTTGGGCAGGAGGCAGGAGGCAGGAGCGAGAGACACCTGAAGCTGTTGCTTCCACCCAAGTGCAGGCCACCAGGACCTGTCACGTGGAGCACTGCCACTGGTCTTCCTGTTTTCACTTTGACACCCGTACACACAGACACACACACACACACCATTCTATTCTCCACCAACTGCCAAAAAGATCCTTTAAAAGTATAGAAAGGATAAGGTCAGTTTTCCTGCTAAAACGCTCCCAAGTATCCCTCACTCAGTTGGAATAAAAACCAAACTCCTTAACATGGCTTGTAACGACCTGCCTCGTCCTGCCCGGTGACCTTTCTCTGGCCTTCGCTCGCCCTCCTCCCACCACTCCAGGCCCTCCAACAGCTCAGACGTCACCTCCTCCTCAGAGGTCTTCCCCGCTTGCCCCCTCTGCAGACTTGCCTCTCCACCCCTCCATACTCTCGCATCTGAGCACTTACTCTCCGGGAAGTTATCTTTCTGTTACCGGTGTTCATACGCGTATCCCTCAGCCACACCTCCCTCCTAGAATTTGAGCCCTAGATGCAGTCTCCACCCGGTCCCCCGCTGGTCCCCAGCGTCTGGCACCGTGCCTGGCACAGACCAAGCGCTCAGCAAACCTTGGTCGAATGAATGAAGCAGCGGCGCCGGATGGCCGTGAGAGTCCCAGGCTGGTGTCCCTGGCGTCCCGGTGCCTTCGCACCGTCCCTGCGGGGGGGCCACAGGCGCGGATTGGCTAAGGGGACTCTGGGTGCGGGACTGGGCAGCTCCGCCACCGAGCAGCGAGCAGCGAGCCGGCCCGGCAGGTGCCTCCCAGGCGCGCTCACCCCCAGGTCAGATCAGAGCCGACGCCCGAATCGCCGATCGCCTGCACTCACCATGGTGGCGGGGCGCTGCCGCAGCCCAAGCCTAGCGAGCACCGAGTGGCGAGCGAGCGCGGTGCACCGGAGGGCGGGAGCGGAGCGCAGGAGCCCGTGCGGCTGACAGGTGAGGTGTCTGCCTCAGACCATGGCTGCTTCCCACAATGCCCTCGAACTGAAAGTTTGCTGACTCCTCCCCACCGATTCCCCCTTCCCGCCCCTCCCGTTATCCCTCCCCCCCTGCCTCCTCCCTCCCCCCACCCTCACCCCGGGGCAGCTTGCCCCGCCCAGCGCTGGGCTGGAGGCCGCAGGTACCAATCCACCTGCACGCACTCCGCTGCACCCTGGTCTCGGCTGCCGTGCGCGCGGGGCAGAAGCCCGCGGGATCCTCCCTTTGCGCAGCGCCCCAAAGTGGGGGGGCGGGGTCGGGGGCTGCTTTCCTGATTCTGCCGTGCAAAAATGTCATTCATTCATTCGACAAATGTTTTATCCGACCTGGCAAAGGTATTTCCCTCTATACACTCGTGGAAAGTACCAGAGGCTGTCTGTTCCCTAAACCGCGTATAGAATCGGTTTTTTGCCTGTATCTGTATTACATTATATGTATTATACATTATATATTGTACGTAACTGCAACAAAAGCCGTAGGTTGTTTTAGACATCCTGGTTTTAAGAGGTCTCTCCTAACATTGGCATTGAGTCTCCAGCTCTCTCCCTTTCCCCTTGCTTTTTCTTAAGTCTAGAGTGTTTACGTGAGACGTTAGGGCGTTAGAGTTTTGAGCGCATACTTATGTTCTTTTGAGAGGGTCGGTTGGTTTTACCAAATACCTAAACAGACCCACACCCTGAAAAGGTTAAGGACTTTTGCTTGGGTGGTCCCTGGAAGCCAAAAATTGATGCAAGTCCTTCCCAGGATCTACTGTGTGCCTTCCATGGGCTGTGTGCCCTCTCAGGTGACCTGGAAGTAAGGGACACTCCACCCACATCAATGCCTTGAAGCCACATTTATCCGTGCTTACCCTGTACCAGGCCCTCCACAAGCAGCGTGGGACATACACCCCCAACAAACTAATAAACAAGTGAATAAATAATTACAAAGTAAGGGCAGTGCTAAGTAGGTGAGAAGGTTATAAAGATGTGTGCTGGTTGATGGGAGAGGCACAGGGGAAGCTACATTTATTTGGTGGGGGTGTCACAAAAAGCGGCCAGCTGAGGAGGCGGTGCCCAGGAAAAAAAGAAAGAAAGAGTTAGCTGTCCTTTCCAAAAGACCCCAAATAAGGCACCTGTGGCTGGAATTAAGTGAGCAGAGGTTCAAGAAGTGAGCAGGAGCCACAAGGCAACAGATTTTTCCTACATTAGGGGTATCATGTACACTAAAAGCCCCCAAGGAAGAACAGCCTCTGACCTCAGATTTTTCAAAAAGCTCTATGCCTCCATGTCCCCGATTTTCTGTTACTCTGCTCCTGGTGTGTGATATCTGCCAGAGGGTCCTGGAAGAGGATTTAACAGGGAGACCCCTCTGTGACAAAGTGAGTGTGCCTCCTGATAGGTGGCCCACAACTTGCTGTGAATTTAGGAGGGCTGCTTTCTAAGCTCCTAATTCTCCTCCCAGGGTCCGTTTTCTCCCCATCTTGGACCTTTGGGTCTCAGTACGGAGGATCTCCTCTTTCTGTTTAATTTCAAGGCAGGGCTCAGGCCTATCTCACACACCTTGCTGATCCATGAAAAGCAGCTAGAGCCTCCTGCTTTGTGGGTTTTATTGCTAGTGGAAAGAGATAGGAAGACTAAAGGTGAGTTTTAAAGCTGAAGAAATCTCAATGCTCTTGCCATAAATTAAGGTAAAGATTAAAGCAGGAGAAAGTTTCCTGGCTGTGTGGTCCATGTTAGGGAAAGTTTGATTAGAGAGTGAGGGAGTTTAACTTAAAAACTATTAGCAGCCCTGGCAGGTGTGGCTCAGTGGATTGAGTATTGGCCTGTGAACCAAAAGGTTGGATTCCCAGCCAGGGCACATGCCTGGGTAGCAGGCCAGGTCCCCAGTTGGGGATTTGTGAGGGGCAGCCAATCTATGTGTCTCTCACACACCAATGTTTCTCTCCCTCTTTTTTTTCTCTCCCTTCCCCGGTCTCTAAAGATAAACAGAATCTTTTAAAAAACTATTAGCAGCCCTTGCCTTCCCTCATGACCTTGCTGAGATAGGCCATGGATGGTCTCCTGGGCTTCTCCCCTTAAAGTTCTTCCCTCCAGATTCTCAAATCACACCCCACACTGCTCTCAGGGCTGGATACTTCACATCGGTTATCTTATCTGGCTGTCAACATGAGCTGTGATTCTATACATGCTTTGCAATCCTTTCTCCCATTTTATAAGTTGTATTTTCATTTTGTTGATTGTTTCAAGAAGCACTATGTCCATTGCGCAGGTAAGAGCCTGAGACGCTGAGGGAGAGGCCAAAGCAGGCACAGGCAACTAACCAAAGGCAGATCTAAGCTTGGAATCAAAGCACCAAGCCTCAAGCGAGGCTCCCACCCATTTCCTCTGGAGCCGCACCCGTGGCAGACCCACCGCAGGACACACTGCTGTGGTGTTAAGCAATCTTTTCCCAGAACATTCACGAGTCTCAGGGGAATAACTTGCATTTTTGAGTCTTGACTTCCCTAACCCATCTTTGCTCCCTTTCAAACTCCAAGCTCTACATGAGGTCAACAAGGAGGCCAACCCTACTGAGGACCCGGAGGCCCAACAGAGACTCAAGATGTCCCACTGTGAAGAGGGGTTTCGTTGTCCAATACTGACGGGGCCTTCAGATTCAAAATCTGCTGTCATAGTGTTAGCCTAAAAAATAAAAGGCCAGAGTGAAAGGCAAGAAGCATTTACTTGAGATCCAAAAGAATGGCTTTTCAGGAAACACTGAGCCAGGTAGGGACCCAAACAGTGTTCCCATTAGGAAGGGAATGCAAGGGGCATTTATCAGAAAAGAATGCGGAACAACTACATGAATGGAAGGAAGAAATAGAAGGTGCAGACAAGCTACACAGTGATGCTCATTCTAAAGAATATCTTTAATTTGTGGTTCTAGTCATAACAAACTGTTGCCTGGGATACAGCGCTGCCTAGGCCCAGGCCAAAGGTGATTTTGTGCAGTTTTAACATCCCAAAGGTTTGAGGAATAAAATAAACAAGGTAGTTCCTTTTGGATGGCAGCTTCGGGTCCATTTTAAAGTGGCTCCATTTCTGTTATTTTTTTATAATTGGTAGAAGCCAGGGTGCACAGTGTGTTGCATGTTTCAAATTAGGTCGTCTCTGAGCCAGTGCACATGACTCTGTATGTACAATGATTCAAACCAGTGCCCTGCTATTAGGGCAACTCGATATATGAGCCTTACTGCTCAGATCACTTCATAACTGCCTAGTAACAGGAAATACAGAGAATGCAGTAAAAGCCACCATGGAGTTCATGTGGGTGTGGGAGGAGAAGAACAAGTTAGGGACATGATAAGACAGTAAAATGATGCCAGTTCAGAAACCAAAATCTCAATTTTTCTAGAAACTGAGAGAGATCAAGCTATAAGTTAAAAATAAATAAATAAAAGAAGCTAAGGCGAGGCCATCAAACAAGATTTGTCAGGAAATGAACCAGGTCTTTCTTTCCAATCGGAATGGTAATCTAGTTAAATGTTAACTAAAGTACAGATAAATGGGTGGGGAGGAGGAGTTCCTGTGTTTCTTATTTTGTTAGTCTCATTAAATACAAGGTACTTCCACAAAGTGGACTGATGGCTATCACTGCTATACGAACAAGAAAAAAGGGAAATAGCATGCAAAACCCCTTCTTTGTCAGGCTGTTACCAACACCACTGAAAAATGCAACAGATGTCAGCGTAATGGGTGCCAAGTACAACTGAGGGTCTTTGGTTTTCCGATTCCACATATAAGTGGAACCATACAGTATTTGTCTTTCTCTGTAAGACTTATGTCACTTAGCATGATAGTCTCTAGGTTCATCTATATTGTTGCAAATGGCAAGATTTCAGTCTTTTTTATTGTCGCGTGATCAAACAGAACAAAACAAAAAAGACTCATAGAAACAGACACCAAAGGGACTTGTTGTTATATTGCGATACATTTACACAGTGACAGATGATTAGTAGAACTAGTGAGCTGATCACATTGTAAGGTATAAGAACATTGAATCACAATAGTGTACACCCAAAATTAATATAATATTATATTGCAACTATACTCAAATTAAAAATAATAAAATTAATATTTCCATTAAAAAAAAAAAGATTGTGAGCCTTTGAAACAATCAGAACATTTTCACATATGAAGACTTGCCCTTGATTTGATCCTCGAGTCTGTGTTTGAAGACTAGCCTTCCCCACTCTGGGTCTGGTTTTAAAGGATTGACATCATTCCTTTTAAAAGTGCATCTCACTGATATCATACTATACCAGAAGACCAGCATGGTACTGGCATAAAAAGAGACATATAGATCAATGGAACAGAGTAGAGAGCCCAGAAATAGAACCACACCTTTATGGCCAATTAATATTTGACAAAAGTGATAAGAACACACAATGGGGAGATCCGGTCTAGATGGTAGTGTAGGCAGATGTGGCCTGCCTCTTTGCATATCCACATCAAAATTACAACTAAAATATAGAACAGTCATCAGCCAGAACTGTCAGAAATCAAGTCGAATGGAAATCTGACAACTACGGAATTAAATAAATCATATCCATCGAGATGGGTAGGAGGGCACAGATGCAGAACAGGCCGGTCCCTCACCCACATGTGGTAGATAAATGTTCAGGAAGGATAACTTGGGTGTGAGGAGTCCCAGCCCCACACCAGGCACCCTAGCCCAGGGTTCCAGTGTCAGGAAGATAAGTCCCCACAACTTCTGCCTGCAAAAACTATTGGGGATTGAGTTGGTGGAAGAAACTTCTGGAGTCCCAAGGAATTCATCTTAAAGAACTACACATGAACTCACCTACTCAGACTCACTCCCTCTGAGCTCCAGCACATGGTAGCAGCTTGAAAGGCACCCATGGTACACAGGGGAAACTGAAGGGTCTGGCATCAAGGCAACCAGAGGCCATTGTCTCTCTTCTAAACCCTCCCCGACAGAGCTGGCAGGCTGTTGCCAACCTGGCTAACACTGTTTGACCTGTCTTGGCAATCCCCAGAGACCCTGCCACACCCAACTTACTGACTCACCCAAGCTGTTTTTCCATATGAATGGCTGGTCTTAGCTCCTGCTTCACAACTCCCAAAATCCTATCACACAAGCAACAGCTGGCCTCAGTGAACCTCAGGCACTACCAGCAGACAGCTTAGAGTCACAGCTTGATTTCACCTGGGAATCTCCAAGACCAGCATAAGTAGCAGCTATCTCAGATTGCCTTATAGGTCAGGCAGGGTGCCCCAGGCAAAACAGAGGTTAAGGCTGAACTTGGCCTGCACCACCTGGGAAACCCCAGGGCCAGTGCACCCAGTAGAAAGCTACAGACCACATCAGAGCACTACCACACTGCTCCTGCACAGTTGATCCTCCACGGAGGGTGGAATTTGGTGATCAGTGGTCACAGCCAGTCCTTGCAGCTGACTGGCCTGGGTAAATCCTTCCCATTGATCTGCCAACAGTAACCAAAGCTCAACCACAAGAAGAGGGAGAACACAGCCCACACGAAGGATGAACCTTGAGTACCCAGCTTGGGTGATAAGGAAGGCTGTGCCACTGGACCCTACAGGACACCTACTACATTGGGCCACAGTACCAAGACACAGAGTCAAAGCAGCTCTAACTAATTCACAGAAACAAACACAGGGGGGGCTACCAAATTGAGGAGGCAAAGAAATATGGCCCAAATGAAAGAACAGAACAAAATCCCCAAAAAAGTACTGAACAAAATGGAGACAGCCAACCTATCAGATGCAGAGTTCAAAGCACTGGTGAGGTGGATGCTCAGAGAAATGATTGAGTACAGCCACCAAATAAAGGAAGAAGGGAAGGTCATACAAAGTGAAATAAAGAAAAATATACAGGGAACCAACAGTAATGGGAAGAAAGCTGGGATTCAAATCAACAATTCAGAACAAAAGGAAGAAATAAATATTCACCCAGAACAGAAAGAAGAAACAAGAATTGAAAACATGAGGATATAATTTGGAACCTCTGGGATAATATTAAATGTACCAACATCTGAATCATAGAGGTGCCAGAAGGAGAAAAGGAAGAGTAAGAAATGGAAAACTTATTTGAAAAAATAATGAAAGAAAACTTCCTTAATTTGGTAAAGGAAATATACATACAAGTTCAGGAAGCACAGAGAGTCCCAAATAAGTTGTACCCAAAGAGGACCACACCAAGACACATCATTATTAAAATGCCAAAGGTTTAAGATAAAGAGAGAATCTTAAAAGCAGCAAGAGAAAAGCAGAGAGTTACCTACAAAGGGGTATCTATAAGACTATCAGCTGATTTCTTAAAAGAAACTTGGCAGGCAAGAAGGGACTGGCAAGAAGTATTCAAAGTGATGAAAAGCAAGGACCTACAACCAAGACTACTCTATCCAGCAAAGCTATCATTTAGAATGGAAGGGCAGATAAAGTGCTTCCCAGACAAGGTAAAGCTACAGGAGTTCATCATCACCAAGCCATTATTATACAAAATGTTAAAGGTACTTATTTAAGGAAAAGAAGGAGATCAAAACTATGAACATTAAAATGACAACAAGTGCAACTATCAACAACATAATCTAAAAAATAAAAACAAAAACAAAAAATCTAAGCAAACAACCAGAACAGGAACAAAATCATAGGTATGAGGATCATTTGGAGGGTTATCAGCTGGGAAGGGGAAATGGGAGAAATGGGGAAATGGTGCAGGGACTAAGAAGCATAATTGGCAGGTACAAAATAGACAGGGGGATGTTAGAATAGTATAGGAAAGGGTGAAGCTAAAGAACTTACATTCATGACCCATGGACATGAACTAAGGGGAAGGAATTGCTGAATGGAAGGGGGGTGGAGGGGTACAAAGGAAAAATAAATTGGGACAACTGCAACAGCATAATCAATCAAATATACTTAGAAAAAAGAACATACAATGGATAAAGATAGTCTAGTCAGTATATGGTATTGTGAAAATTGGACAGATACTTGAAACAAAAAATGAAACTAGACCATCTTCTTACACCATAAACTAGAATGAACTCAAAATGGATTAAAGGCTTAAATGTTAGACTTGAAATCTTAAAAATTCTAGAATAGTCTTGGCTGGTGTGGCTCAGTGGTCAGAGTATCACCCCGTAATTGAAAGGTTGCAGGTTTGATTCCCAGTCAGGGCACTACCTGGGTTATGGGTTCCTCCTGGTCTGGGCACAGGCAGTGTTACCCCCCCCACCCAATCTTGGTGTGTTGGAAGGCAACCAATTGATTCTTCTCTCCCATCAATGTTTCTTTCACCCTTCTTCTCTTCCTCTTTTTCTCGAAAAAAGCAAATGAAAAATATCCTTGGGTGAGGATTTTTTTTTAAGTCCTAGAGAAAAACATAGGCAGTTAAATCTTGGACATTTCTCTTACTATCATCTTTTCTGATACATCTCCTTGGGCAAGGGAAACAAGAAAAAAATAAACAAGTGGGACCACATCAAACAAATAAGCTTCTACACAACAAAGGAAGTCATCAGCAAAATAAAAAGACAACCCACAGAATGGGAGAATATTTATAAAGTACTTAACAAAACTCAACACCAAAAAAACAAACAACCCAATTAAAAAATGGGCAAAGGACCTGAATAGACACTTCTCCAGAGAAGACATACAGATGGCCAATAGGTACATAAAAAGATTCTGAACATCACTAATCATCAGAGAAATGCAAATTAAAACCACAATGAGATATCACCTCACGTTGGTCAGAATGGATATCATCAATAAATCAACAAACAAGTGTTGGAGAAGATGCAGAGAAAAGGGAACCTTCATGCACTGTTGGTGGGAATACAGACTGGTACAGACACTGAAAAGCAGTATGGAGTTACCTCAAAGAATTAAAAATGGAACTGCCTTATGACCCAGCAATGCCACTTCTAGAAATATATTCAAAGAAGCCTGAAACACTGGTTCGAAAGAACATACGCACCCCTATGTTCCCTGCAGTGTTATTTATAATAGTGAAGATTTAGAAGCAGCCCAAGTGCCTGTCAGCAGATGAGTGGCTACAAATACTGTGGTACATTTTTCACAAAGGAATACTTATATAAACAAAAAGAAGGCAATCTTACCTTTTGTGACAGCATGGAAGGACCTGAAGAGTATCACCCTAAGTGAAATAAGTCACTCGGGGAAAGACAAGTACCATATGATTTCACTTACATGTAGAATCTAAGGAACAAAATAAACAAAAATAGAAACAGACTCATAGGCACTAGAAAAGACTTACAGCTGTCAGAGGGGAGGGTGTTTGGGGAAGTGAGTGAAAAAAAATAAAGAAATTGAACAAGAAAAAAAAATAACAGACACAGACAACAATAAGGCGATTATCAGACAAAAGGGGGGTGTTGGGGAGGTAGGAGAGGGTAGAAGGGGTATAAATGGTGATGGAAGGAGACTTGAGTTGGGGTAGTGAACACACGATGTACAGATGATGTATTAGTGTGGTACACCTGAAACCTATATGATTTTATCAACCAATGTCACCCCAATAACTTCAATAAAAGATAAAAATAAAATAAAGAATAAAAGAGCACCCCTTTTTCATCTGACTTTTGCTACTCTTCGCTCACTGCTTATATCCACCAGACTTTGGAATTCTGAATGCTCAAACAGTTGCCACCCTTGTGGCTACTCAGCATATTCAGTGATGACGCTGATGAGTCACCCAGGACCTGTGACGTTCAGGGGCCAGATTTATAGCTGGGTGGGAAGAGCCACCCTCCTACTTGAGAGACCTTCAGTTTGGTCTGAACCTGGATGCCACATTGGTATTAAACATTGCTGGTGTGGCTCAGTGGATTGAAAGGTCGCAGATTCCATTCCCAGTCAGAGCACATACCTGGGTTGTGGGCCAGGTCCCCAGTTGGGGGCATGCGAGAGGCAACTGATCAATGTCAGCTTTCTATGGAACCCCTTAGTTGATTTTTTAATTTCAACATAGCTAGAAAATTGTTAGCCCTGGTGCTCCTGATAAGCAGCCATCTTTGGTTTTGTGGCTTTTAGTTACACTCCCCAAGTAATCCTGTGGCCACGTATAAGCCAAATCTTTGTATTGGGAGCCACGCTTATTGGCGGCGGGCAATCAGACCCCGCAGCTGTTCCAGAACAGCACAGGCTGGGGCTCTGTGACACTACTAGTAACAAATTTTAATTTGTATTAACTTAAAACAACAACAACAACAACAACTTGATCTCCTGTAGCACTTCCTTTTGACTGCTGTGATTCAGTGAACCATACTCTTCGCTTCCTACTTTCTTGTGTATTTGCCTCACCTCTTTGGCCATGTGTTAATCTCCTTGTGTCTCCCTAGCTGCTCAATAAATATTTGAATGAATAAAAGAAAAGCTGCCTGTGTATATTTGATGGGGGACTCAAATGTTGGAAAATTTTTGTTTCAGGTAATAGCTAATAAGCTTAGTAATCACTGTATGCAAAAAGCTGTTGGTTCAGGAACGGAGGTAGGACACACCTTGACTCCAGGAGACCCGTAGGCAGTCCCATCTCTGTGCCCCAGAAGGACTGCAAGCAACCAAGACGGTATCTGAGCCACTGTGCTCCAGGGTGACATGACCACTGCCCAGGACACAAAGACCGCTGCTCAGGACACAGATGAAAGAATGCTGCAGCTCTTATCTGATTAACTTCTCCTCTGCATTCCAAACCCCTTTCTTCTCCTTATAAAAAGGGTCCGTTTGTAATGGAATTTAAGACGGTCTGTTAGGGTACAAACCCGCCGTCTTCTCAGATCGCTGACCGTCTGAAGAAAGCGCCCATAAAGAGTCAATCCCTGTCTCTGCTTATTGGGGCTGGTAGATGACAGGCAGCACGAACACCGGCTTTTCCAGTTTCATACTCACTGACCAAAATACCTTTCCCAAAGCACTTCTTACAAGCATGTTTCAAAGCAATGGAGAAAGCTGAGCGTGATGGCATGATAGCTTTGTGGCTCCAGCAAGCTTGTCCCCAGCGGGGCAAGCCATGCTCAAGAAACATGAAACTCAAGAAACAAGCAGAATAGTAATCTGCCTACGCAGCAGGACTGGAAGATCGCTGGTCTCAAGGTTCTCTTTATGGTGAGCCATGTAAATGCACACGGCTGTTTCCTGGATCTGCAAAGGCAGAGGTTCATTGTCACCAGAGAAAATGTCATTAAGCTGTCTCCTACATTCAAAACTTGGTGTGAATGAATATTTTCCCTTTTGTTGATGGAGATCAGGTCTTTTGCCTTCTAATTTCTGTTCTAACACTATTACACCATCATAAATGCCTTGTGACATGTTGGGTCAGTATTCTAAAAACAGTGTTACTAGGTACTAACTACTGGCTATTACATTTATTTTTAAAACACACTTTCTGCTCTTTTAATGTAGTATTTTAAGAGTTGGGAGGCCCTGGTGGGTGTGGCTCAGTGGACTTGAGTGCCGGCCTACAAACCAAAAAGTCACCGGTTTGATTCCCCGGTCAGGGCACATGCCTAGGCTGCGGGCCAGGTCCCTGGTTGGGGGCGTTCAAGAGGCTAATGATTGATGTATCTCTCGCACACATCAATACTTCTCTCCCTCTCTTTCTCTCTCCCTTTCTCCCTCTCTAAAAGTAAATAAATAAAATCTTAAAAAAAAAAAAAAAAAAAAGAGGTGGGTGAAGCCAAAAATTGGTGGAGGTTTTCTGTGCAGGATCATCTCTTCTTTGTCTATTTTTTCTTCTTCTTTCTTTTTCTCCTTCCCCTTCCCCTTCTCTTCCCCCTTCCTCCTTCTGCTTCTTTTCTCTCTCTCTCTCTCTCTCTCTCTCTCTCTCTCTTTTACAGTTATATAGTTTAGTATTTTTTTATTTTTAACTTTTAGTTATACAGTAGTGGACATACAATATTATATTAGTTTCAGGTATACAAACAATAAGTGATTAGACATTTATATCCCTTACAAAGGGATCACGCTGATAAGTCTAGTACCCATCTGACAGCACACATAATGATCACAATTGACTATTTTCTTGAGTCACCATCTTGTCCTCTCTGGTCACCTGTTTGCCGTCCTGACATGCTTGTTTCACCCTAGTTTTATCCCCGCTCACATATTTGAGAAAACACAGAGTTTGCTCTAGATGTTCTTTGTAAGTTGTCATCTCTCTGTTATAGACAAGGAAACCGAGATTCAGAGTAATTAAAGAAGTTGCCAGGATCAACTCACTAGTAAAACACAGAGCTGGGCCATCTTGGCTCCCAAGTCCATTATCTTTTCCCTACACTTATCTTTCAGCCACCAGCATGAGCTACCCAGACTCTGAGCTTTCCTTTATTCTTGTCCTCTTCATTCCCACAGCACTGGGCTGTGTTTATTCTAGCCAAACCTTACAGCGTTTGTGAGAGTCTGACAGGTTTCCTGTCCTACATTCCACATTTACACATCCTCCTCTAGCCTGAGGTCTGGGGTCACCACCCCGGACCCAATCAGGGACCCACTGATTGAAGAATGAACTCAAACACCCATGAGAGACGTCCAGGAGGACTCTGGTGCCTTCTCACTGCGGGGTGTGCCCAGCCCTGCCCAGAGAAATGCTGATTCAGCAGATCTGCCCAAGGGCTGATAGTGAAGTGGCCGTGCATCAGATTCTCCCACAGCGCCTCCGTCTCATCCTGGCCTCGCCACTGTTTAGCTCTGCAACCTGGGACTGATGTGTAACATCACTGTTTCCTCATCTAGAAGTGGGGATAATATTACTATCTTGCGCTGTGAGAATGAACCACAATCATATTACCTATAATGTGTCTTGCATGGTGCTTGGTACATAGTAATTACTTAATAGAAGGTAACTGTTCTTTGATACTAAAATGTGTGAACCTCTCCCTTCCTTGAGCAAAAACAAAGCTCTTGCTTGGACTACCTTCCCAAAGACCAGTAGAGTTCGAGTTCTGAGTTCTCCCTCTCTGCCCCTGGCAACCACACACTTTCCACAGGCCCCACAGTCAGTTATTTTTCAGTTTGGTTTGGTCCCAAACGCTCCCTATTAAGAAGCTCTCCTTGAGAGCTATGTAGATAAAGAACTCAGAAGTTAGGGCAGGTATCTGTGTTTTTAACATGAATGATCACAGCTTATGAAGACTCCAGGGCCACTTTCCTTCTTCACAGGTGCCACAAATTTGGCAATTCTGTATTAAGTACCTACTATGTGCTGGACACTGTGCTAGGTTCACATGCATTGAAATCGACAGTACCCCGGCCCTAGGTGAGTTTATAATTTAGTGTACAGTAAACCAGTACACCAACAAAAATTGTATAATTGGAAGTTGGGATGAGTTCTGTGATGGCTAAAACCAGAGGCCAGTGATAAGAGTACCATGAGAAGCTACATCAAAGTGGAATAAAGGGAGAAACTCTCTGAGGAAGGGACACCTAACCTGAAGGTGGTGGGGTCAGGAGAGGACAGCTGAGTGCCTGCAGGGACTGAATGAAGGTAGGTAGGGCTGAAGCACAGGAGGGAGCAGAACAGTCGAATCTTGGTCCCAGGTGAGGCAGGTTTCGTAGATTATGCTAAAAACCTGGGGTTTTCTTTTTAAGAAGAACCTCTCTTAGCATTCTGTGCAAAATGGCACTCACATCTTACTGGTTCCCACTGTTATCTGTTGACAATCTGTCCAGAGAGCCAGGGTGTCTCCCTCATTGGCCAAGATGGCAGCAGGGGGAGGTTCTTACACTGAGCACACAAAAAGCTAGAAATATCAATGAATAGAGCCCAGTGAGCTAAGAGCTAGCAAGATCATTGGATTGAGAAAAAGCCCTCCTCCACTCCAGTAGCAGATTGGGGTGGGACTAGGGGGAATTGGGCACATGCAGTCATAGAAAGTCAAAATAGTGCTTGAGGAGGTGCTGGACCAAAAAGGCCTGTCAGTCTTGCCTGGGGAAAGAAGGGATTGGGTAGGAGGCGGACCCATCCGAAGCACGTGAAAGTTTGAAAAGTTGATTAGTCATTTTGAGAAACCACGTACTCTGTCCCACACACAGGCTGATATAATCCCAGAGAAATAAAGGGACTGGCTCTCTTGCTCTTGCTCTTTCTTGCTTGCTTGTGACTCACTAGCTCATGGCCTGAACTCACCTGTTTTCTCCACGGGCCACGTAGCCTTAGCAGTCACATAGCCCGTGGTCTCCAGGAGGGGCGCTATCTCTTCCTCACCCACCTGTGATGCACTCACCAGTGCAATGAGGAGCTCTCAAGCCCTGGAGTCCTGGGAGCACGTGACCTTGAGGCCCCAGCCGCTGCCTTGCCCACGGCCATGCGGGCTCCATACACAGGCTTCAGGAAGGAGCCTGACATGAACAGCAACTGGGAACAAGCTAAGCTACCTGGACGGGGACTATGACCCTTAGCAGCCACCTGCAGACTCTGAAGGACTGTACCTGAAATTGGAGCAGGAACTCTGGACACTGGTTTTTGTCTCGGTCTTGCTAAGGAGCTGGGCTGAGATTGGCGCCTGCCATTCTCCCAGGTCTCACGGCACCAGCATAAACCTCCTAGCATCTGCCTCACGAGTGCGGCTTTTGTGGCAGTAGCTGAAGCTGTTTTTATTGGTGGTGGTGGTGGTGGGTTCCATCACAATGAAAGAATCATGAGCAGAATGCTTGTTCCCCCTCTCTCCTCCCTAAATCTTCTTTAAACAACATCACCTGTCTCAGGCCTGGGCTGTGGAGGCATTTGCTTACGTGAGCCCCTCTGTGCAACACAGGAAATGATTTTTCTTGGATGTGGTTACTAGGATTGTTCCATGTTTTTCATTTTCCCATTTTGGAATCATTGAACGTTTTGCACGGGGAGTTCTCTTGCATCAAATCTACACCTCCAAGCAAAATGAGAGCCTAAATATTAGCTCAGAGTTTGGTGTCTGGTAAAACAAAGATCCTAGGCCAGTAAATAACTTGTCTTTCCCTGCTGGATTTAAAGATTAGATTCTAACAGTCTTGTGAGAGTTAGGTGGAGTACAGCTTTCAGACTAGACTTGGCCAACTTTCAGGACAAGTCGTGGGCATGGTGACCCCCTGTGTTCATTCTGAGTAATAGCTACCAGTATGAACCTTTTTTTCTCCCTATTTAAAGACAAAGGTGTAAGTGGGAAAATATCCTTTATGCACCAGGCCCATTCTTAGGAATTTGATTTTTTCTACAATTGCTTGTCACTTTTCCAAGTACAATGTATAAATGAGAATGTCAACTCAAATTCAGTGGAGCTAACAAGAAGGGTCAGTAATGAAATATCTTTCAACCAGTAAGGCTTAGTGTTATCAACTGTAAAAATAGAAAGTTTGGATTGTGTACTGCCTAGGGGTATTTTCAATTATAAAATCCCTGGAGCCTGTGATGAGAATTGGAGATCTGGGTTCTAGCCTTGCCTTTGACTTGGGTGGTCCAGTCACTGATCCTCCCCAGGTCTTAAGGTTGTGGAAGAGGTGGAGGATTGGGTTCATGTGTCTGAAGCAGCTCCTCTTCCGTCCTGTGTTGCTTTGTGCCCACATTACTTCTCTTGCTCAGGGTGGAAGTGAGGGGGCTCTGCTCTGTGGCCCTCAGATGAGGCATTAAGGGTCCAGGTGCCCATTTTTCAAGGTACCGTTGCTATGCAACAAACTGCTCCGCAACTTAGCAGCTTAAAACCATCATTTTATTTTGTTCATATGTTTGGGGGTCAGGAATTCAGAAGACTCCCATGGGCGGCACCACCCCCCGCCCCCGTCCCCTCCACCCCCGCTATTGGAAGCTCAGTGCAGCCACCAACCAGAATGCCGGTGGTCTCAGAGGCAGCGGGCCCCCCACGTAGAACTAGGGGGAAGCTGCCTAGCATTTCTGATGTAACCTCAGACGTTGCACATTGTCACTTCTCGCTTCTGGTATATTCTTTTCTTTAAAGGTTTTATTTATTATGATAAGAGAGAGGGGAAGGGAGGGAGAAAGACAGGGAGAGAAACATCAACGCGTGGTTGCCTCTCGCGTGCTCCCAACTGGGGACCTGACCCACAACCCAGCCATGTGCCCTGGCTGGGAATTGAACCTGCCAGGGCTCACTTTGGACATATTCTATTTGTGAGTCACTAAGCTTGGCCCAGATCCACAGGAAGAAAACATAAATCCCACCTCTCAATAAGACAGTAGAAGAATTTGCAGAAACACATTAAAACCAACATACCCACCAAAGTGGAGTTGTATTTAAGACTTATGATGATCAGACACCCAGAACTACCGGCTGATGTTTTAGTAAAACAAGATCTCATCATGTCCCTCATGTATTTTCCTCTACACCCTGTCTCTGGCACCCGTAGCAGTAGTTTGGCAGGTGGAATGATGGGTAAGAAATGATGGGGGTGGGGGTGGGGACAGCCACTTTAAACTGTGTCACTCTCTAAAAAAGTTCAAGTGAGTTCCTTTTCATTCATGCACATAGCACCCAAGTTGCACACCTACAAGCATCATTATTTATTTAGTGCCCTACTATGTGCCTGATGCTGCCAGTTGTAGGCACAAGTTCTGTCTTCACGGAAGTCAGAGGGAGGTAAACAAGTAGTGTGGCTAGACAGGACTAAGCAAGGACAGCATTGCAGATGTCAGGGAGACGAGGCACCATTCTAGAATTTGGGCTTCCACTGGGATGGGAGCAGGGAGGGTTTTGTACACAGGAATGGCATGAGCTGAGTTCTTGTACCAGGTGTGTTGAGATATGGCTGACAGGGCAGGGGCGGGATCAGGGAGACAGACTAAGAGGCTACTAGAACAACCAGTTGACGATGGACTGGACGGACCATGGTTAAGAGCAGTCAAATGGTGAGAAGAGTTCTGGGATACATTAGAAGGTAGCGCCAACAGGCTTGTATTGAGTCGTGTCTGTAAGTTTGCCTGTTTTCAGCACCCGTCTGCAACTTGGGATTCATTTGATTGATTGACATGTGACTCCTAAAGCAAAAGATATCTGATTCATACCCAATCATAAAATACAAGAAATACATTAATAACTTGGAAATAAAGCCCCCGAGTTACTTGAGTAAAGAATTATTTTCACATCACTAAATCTAGAAATGAACACATTTCAGTTTGACCATATGCTTTTTCCTCTCCCTTGCTTCCTCTTTTTAGTACCACAAGGAGTTAATTCAACCGGCTGTTCCTGCTTATTTATAGAAGTTGCTCTCCAGTGAGTTTCCCAAACTTCAGATAACAGCTCGATAAAGTGCACATAACACAGCTTTTTGTGCATTCGGTCTAATGTGGCATTGCCTAAGGATGGGCAGAGCATGCCTGGGTGTGCTTTCCAATCTGTTGAATAAATAAATGAAACACAGAAAAGAGTTAGAGTCAAAGAGCTAATAAAGCCTTTAAGGACTGAGCAGGTCTCGTGTGATGGACACTGAGGATACAGACATAAAGGCTGGTCTCTGCCTTTAACCTTGCATGAGAACCAGAGCTGGTCATTGGGCCATCACCAGGTAAGTGTCGAGTCCATGATGTGAGTTAAAGTATGTGATGGGTCCAGAAGAATGGTTTAAATATAACTTTTCTTTTCTATGATTTAAAGTATCTTGAATTCAACAAACTGTGCAATCATGCACATTTCGTCATCACAGAATTAACTGAAAGAATTCACAACTATCGAAATATCTGGTGGTTTACCGTTACTGTGTCAAAACTTAATATTTATATAATAAGGGAATAATACCTGTAATTCTGATATATTAAAGTCATGTGACTGTTTTGTGACTTTTTGTTGGGTTTGATTTTCATGGGAGAGCCTACAGGCTATTGGCTACTCTTAAGTGTTAGAGGAATAGATGGCAAGCCCTGGCATGAAGGTGGATTTAAGTAACAGTCTCTTAAGAGGTGTTACAAGTTTAACAGCCATACTTTAGGAGAGTGATTCCTTAAGTTTATTTCAAATCTATTGGCTTTACTGTGCATTAATGTTAATCTAGTTCAGATAAAAATACAATTCACTTCATAAAAGAAATTTTCTAACAGTTCCAAAATGACTTAAAAATAGTTGGGTATCATAAAATACAGATTAAGGACCACTGCTTTTTAGAATGCATGGGAAATGAATGATTGGAATTACATAATCCTGGAAGCCACCTATCAGTGGTGTCACCATTGACCTATGATCCTGGAAAAAAAAATACAATGGCAAATAGATTTCTAAGGCCCCTCTTGATATTAAACTCTAGGTTGTGTGGAAATCTGCCATACTGCCATTGCTAATAGTGTAAACAAATTCCTATTATTTTATCTTACTCCAGAATGTCAAATTCAGGATCTAAAATTTCTTTAAATATGAAAGAACCAATGGAAACTAGAAAAAGAGCATGGACTTTGAGGTCAGACAGACCAGAGTTTGAATGTTCAGTTTTCCATTTGGGCTTGGCCTGGGAAGTGACTTCTCAGGCTCCATTTCTATCCTACAACAATGAGATTAAAATCAAGGTGGCCCCAGAATGTATTGCTCTACTTTCATGGGAAATCATCCCTATCAACGTGAATAAGCTTCCTAAAGGATGGTTTGTACGTGTGTTGAAATGACTTACAGAGAGATCGAAGTATAGTCAAGGAGAATCAGGGCCCGAGAGATAAATATGAAAGAAAGCTGAAACTCAAGGGCCTGAGAACACTGTTACAAATGGATCGTAATCCAGGTGCAACCTGAAGAGGGAAGGCCAGAAGCAAGAACTTGCTGGGATGTTTGTATTTTCCAAGCGAAAGGAGACCAGCTGACTCCCCAGCATCCTTGGCGATGAGCACACAACGTTGTCATGGTGGCATCAAGATCATCCAGCCAACCTTTCTTCCTCTGCGTCCCTGTCCTCTAAGTAGCCTTCTAATGATGACCTGGGTCTCTCTAGACTGTCCCACAGAAACTGTGGTCCGCTTGACAGAAAAAAATTGTCATTGTCAATTAATAAACTGGAATTCCATAAATCAAGACACTAAGATATCCCTTTTTATCACCTAGTCAAAGGAACAAATTCAATTGTTAGCGATGATGTGAAGATAAAAATAGCAATGAAAATAAAAGACTGGCAATATGCATATTCTTTGGTCTAGCAATCCCTACTTCTAAGAATTTATCCTATGAAAATAATTGAAAAAGTGGGCAGAGATGAACATAAAACTATGTTGAGTTCAGTATTGTTAAATATTTAGTGTTTTAATGAAAATTATAAACATTCTAAAAATGTGTAATCTGATTTCAACATGGGATTTGTGATACTCATGATGGTTTAGCCACACAGTGGAACAATGCACTACTGCTCTCCAGGCTAGATTACGCTGCAGGTAAAACACACGTCCATCCCCCTACCTCAGTGGACTAACACGACGAAGATCTATTTTTCCCTTACGCAAAGTTCATGGGGGGGGGGGGGGTGCAGGCAAGTTGGGTTCCGGGGGATGGCTGTGTCAACTTCTCTACCAACACACGCTTCCAGGCCTACCCTGGCTGAGTCTCTCACCTGCAATTAAATGTTTCTGCCGGGACTTCATTGGCTAAAGCAAGTCACATGGCCTGACCTGACCTCAAACGGCTGGAGACTGGCAATCCCAGTCAGTGCACAGAGCTAATGCCCACTACGACCATGTAGAACTACAAATGCTAACACAGAGCTCCACTTTTTAGCAAGGCAAACCATCCATAATGTATCAAGTGGGGAAAAAAAAGCACGGCCCTGTTAAAAATATATCTTATGACCATGTGTTACATATGTATAAATGCATTTAAAAAAGACACTGGAAAGAGATATAGTCTAAGTTTATAAGTATTTTCTCTGAGTAGCAGGACTGAACATTTTTTAAAAATCTTTTTATATTTGGTATTGTCTTTTCCCTTTCCTTTTATTATAATAAACTTAATATTTTGAGGATGAGAGAAAATAAGGTGATATCTCTTTAAATGAGTAGTAAACTGTCGTTCTGGTTTTCAAATCAATCTCTTACCAGTTCAGCCAAGGAATCACTTCTCCTCGGTCAGCACCACCCCGTGTTTACAGACACAACAGCGGTGAGCAGGAGACTGGGGTACAGGCCCTGGGGGCTCGTCAGGGCTGGGTGCGCCCTGAGAGCCTGGGTGTCCCAGCCATCTGACTCCAGGGCTTCACAAACTTCAAAAGAGACAGTCATCACTACACACCAGCGCAGCGAGGCAGGTGGCATGAAGAAGGCGTGTGATTTCAATTCAGACAGACGGACAGACAGACAGGACCTTCTTGGTTTTCTCATCTGTAAATGGGGACAATAACGACTGGCTGAAGCGGTGCCAGGATTGAATGACATAAATTCGGCAGAGCGCCCAGCACACCGAGGGTGCTAAACACACCGTAGCCACTATTACTGCCCTGTGTTCAGATCAAACATAACAAAAGCTAAATTAAGCAACAGAGAGTAACAAGCAAGGAATATTTATTTTATTGTATGCATTTTCTCACCCCCCCCCCCCCCCAATAAAAACAGAACCCACAAATAGGAGCCAAGGACAAAGTTGTGTAGCCCTCTGGGATCCGCAGGGCACCATGTCTTACAGAAACATAGCTTGTACGGGGACAAAATGTACGAATCCACGTTGCTCTGCCTTCCCAGTCAAAAAGGTTATAGAAAAAAACACTTTAAATTGCATTCTAATGTAGATTTGTAGCACAATTAAACTTCAACTTACTCAAAGAATTACTGTGTAATGAACTGCAGAAAATAGAGTAGGCATTCAGGACTCTGCTCACAATAAATACAGCACGTATCACTTATTTGTCAAGCCTCACATTTATAATGAGCAGATGATTTATCCTTAAGTGTAACTCATTTTTTTTTTTTTACATTTTAAGAGACGCCTGATCCAGTAACAGGAGAGTAATTTAAAGAAACTGAGTTTAGAAAATAGCTCCTTGGGTGTGAGCCACTGTGGTGTTTATCCCATATTTAGGCCAGTTTCAATAGTTTAAAAATGTGGATACTAACAAAATGAATTCTTTACAAGGAGCTGTCTAGAGCAATGTGTCTGGTTTATTATAGCCTCGAGGCAGCAGAACAGGGCTAGGACATGGTAAAAAGAGATTTACAATGAAATGAATAATATTGCCCCTAATGTCGGAGGGGTACTTCTATCACTTGTGCTCTTAAAGGGCAATTCAAAAATATGTTTAAAATAAGGAATTGGCATTTTCTTATCCCATACATACTAGATCTAAACATAAGGATTTTCTCTAACATTCTGTACTGTTAAATACATTTGTACAAAGGAGCATGAGTATTCAGGAATGGAAAAACTGGTAAATGTTACGTGAAGAACTATTTTCAACAACCTGTGTAAGAGTAATGCAAAATAAGGCAATAGCTATAAGCCTAGCTGTACTGTTCTTATGTGCTCAGTCAGTAAAGTTGAGAAAATAATTTTTGCCCACCTCTATAAAAATATTACCCCATTTGCTACTTTGTGTATGACAGAGACAAGACAAGGCTGCCATGTTTCCCACAGAAAAACAACAGCCTCAGGTGGAGAGAAAACTATATGGAAAACACCTCCTTCCCTTTTCGATACCTCACTCCAATTCTTGCAGAAATATGCATTTCCTCCCTGATTTATATTCGCCTAACACCTTAGGAGGCGCTATCACAACCTTACAGTCTCTATGGAACACTGGAGTTCTTCATTAAAAATTGTTTAAAATAAAAAGAAGTCTGAAAGCTATGGCATATTCTCGGCAGCTGCAATGCTCTGCTCAGTCGACCACAGACATTAAAAAAAAATCACATTTTACAGAATCAAGGAAAACGAAACCACAATTCGGCACTATGCATTGTGGCAAGGAATTGATCATATTCAATGTTCCTTTCAGGACTTCATAAAATCCCCAGGATAGCACCTTTGTGTGGGCTGAACCAAAAGAGAACTCAAGTCAACGGTCAACACTGCCATTTAAAAGTCACCATCACTCAATTTTTCTTCCAGATTATATTAGTGATGTACATTGTGCAGAAAGGCTAGGAAAAGTTTTTAAAGGAAACATCTTTTTTCAGGTGATAGAATACAAAAATTACAAGGAGCAACAAAAGCCTTCAGTCTTATTTCTGAAGGCATGCCAACTTTCAAAGTAGATCATCCTAAAAGATGTGCCTAACCTTCTTCCCTCCCCTTATTGTGTGTGTCCCTTGGCCATTAAGACATTTCAGTTTAACTGCCTGTCCCATGTTGCAGGCCCTCTTAGCTGCTGCTAAAAAACAGATTGAGTCCCTTAGTTATATGCTATATAATGACGTGTGGTCTTGATATGAACCCAACATAGTAATGCAGTAGTGAGTTTTTATCAACATCTATGAGTAAGACTAATAAAAATACTGTTGCTATTTTTAAATTTATCCTTAAGAAAAGTAGGTATCTCTCCATTTACTTCTCTAGTCCTAAAGTAATATATACATGTACTATTGTTAAAAGCAAATAACCAAACAATAAATACTTGAATATTAAAAGCAGGTGCCCCCTCCCACACCGCTTCTCCATCCTGGTACCAAGTGGCCAAAACCCTTTCGAACACCATCTGATACAACAGATTCTGCAAGTTGTAATGAAAGCAATTTACAAGTTGGGAATTACTGTGCAGGATCGGGTTAATGATTCCTGCTCTGGGTTACCAGTGTCCTTCTATGAAATATTAATAACATTAGTTCCAACTACAACTCAGCATCAGTTAAAATGCTTTGGAGTTCTTCTCTGAGGTGTGTTAAATTGCCACAATATCACGGGGGCTCACCTTGGAACTAGGATGTGTTCTGTTTGGAGCACTGGGCTGTTTCATGGAACAGAAGGATCATTTCCTGCCACACGCGAGCTGGTAGCTGGGTTTTCCAGCAGTCGTTACTAACAGCAATGACAAAGTCAGACAGCTCGTGTGACTCCTATGCTAATGGCGCCAGAGAAACATTCTGTCCTCAGAGCACATGTGGGCAGAGCGGGGGGAATGTGGACTGCCTTGTTAATACAGAAATTTCACAAGTCACCCACAGCAATTGTGGGGTTCGCCTGCGGCACACTGACAGGCAGGAGAGAAGGGAAGCGAGCGAGCCAGGTGCCTGGTGCGGACAAAGGCCCTGAAGAGAACAGACATCTTTCACACATCTGTTGATCACTAAGTGTAAAGCGTGTTCCTATCCTGCCAGCACGTGAGGAGGAACCTCTGGGATCTGCTGTTCCTCCTGCATCCCCGTGCCCTCGAGGGAGAGAGACAGCCCTGCCTCCACCGCTCCAACTCCCGCAGCAGCCAGCAGGTCTCAGGGGAGATGCGTGTGTACTCACAACTGCTTTCAGAACATTCTAGGCAGTACCTCTTCAGGTCACTCCTTTCACTACAACTCTTGTTTGCTAGATTAATCTTTGAGTCCACATGAGATCACGGTTCGTGAGGAAGTCTCGCTGAAGGAATTCCATTCCTCTGGGAACCAGTGCAGGTGGACCTCTTCCATATTTGTCCCCACAGGTGGTTTCCACAAGTACCCCAAAATACACCTTTACATTTTTTCTTTTGGGAAGTGTTGATCTGTGTTTAAGTGGCCACTGTCCGTTCACTTGATGGTGACCATGGTGCCCCAGGGAAGGGTGGCATTTGGTACAGGCTGCCGCTGGGAAGTGCGGACCTCGCCGGATCCAGGTCAGTGCGGAGAAAAGCCAGTTGCCAGGCTGCAGCCCACCACGGGCGTCATGTCCCATATCTGCAAGAAAGAAGACGCGGTAGGCCACCCTGGCCGCCTGGTCTACCCATAAGGGCCAACGCTGACACCAACAGCCAGAGGAACTCAGTCCTCTCCTTTCCCTGCAAAACTGCCTCAAGAGCATAGTGATAAAACACTAAACATAAAGAAAGCTCTTAAGTATATCCCAACACCCAAAAACTACATCATAATGATATTCCCACTGGGGAAAAGCCTATTTTTTAAAGTTATGAAATAATATATGCCATAGTTCCGCTACTCAAGATTGGTACCAAATATAAAATAGTCACTTTCAATTTCTGTGTTAGTGGCCCAGGGAATTAATGAAGAAAAAAAAAAGTGTAGTTCTTTCTTACAACTAGAAGCCTTCAGTCCCTGAGGAAAGGAACATGAGCATGGGAAGGAATGACTAGAGCAAGGAAGGGGTCAGCTGAGAGATCGGCTGGGCAGGGGGAAACCCTGGGCTTGCTCAGCCAGACAGCAATGGCTGGGGGGTGGGTGCCAGGCAAAGGGAAATGCCTGAAGTGAGCCAAGGTCAAGGGCGCGGAAACTCACAGGCATGCGCTTTGTTGCCTCAGGTTTTCAACTGGCTATCCAGGCTGCTTATAAAAAGGGAGGGCAAGCTTGCCAATCAGAAAGCGAGACTCGACTAGAAGCATCTCACGCCCATTTGTTAGGTTCACGAGGGAGCAGCCTACACTGAGCTGCTAATTGGGACAATTAAGCATGTTACCTTCACAATGCGATCAGTCCCACAGGTCACCATCAGTCCCCTAGCCACATCCATGGACATGTGGGAGATGTTATGCTTTCCTTCATGAAAGGTTGCTAGAGAAGTCCGACTAACAAAGAGGAGAGAGACCATTTAGAACTCACCTGATGGTACCCAGAGCTAAAGGCTATGTTTTCCTAGCAGCACAAAGGAAAAACAGTTGCCCCTGAACAACACGCATGGGACCACGTGGGTCCACTAACATGCAAATTTTTTCAATAAATACATACAGTACTATAAGTGTATTTTCTCTTCCCTATAATTTTAATAGCATTTTCTCTTCTGTAGCTTACTTTATTGTAAGAATACAATATGTAATACCCATAATGTACAAAATATGTGTTAAACAACTATTTATGCTATTAATAAGGCTTCCAGTCAACAGTAATCAGGGTTTTGGAAAGTCAAAAATTAATTGAGAATTTTCAATTGCCAGGGGTTCCATACCCCAAACTCCTGTGTTGTTCAATAGTCAACTGTACTTACAATAAGCATGTTAAAATTTGCTCCCCAAAATGTGGCTAGTTTTGAAAACTAACTTTATAATTAAAAGATGAGAAAACCATGATAAGTTGTAAGACTGTTTTCAGAAAGATTTATAAAACTCCCCAAGTAACTGTTTTGTTTTTCTTTCTGTTTTGTTTCTTTCTTAGTGAAAAGGTCATATATTCCTAGGCATAAAAACAGGAGCCTTTCATGCAAAGGAGAAACTGCCCCCCATGAGATCATACAGTGCAGGCAAACACTCATGAGAAGGCTGTCGCCCCCACCTCCCACCCCCCCACCCCCACATCCTCTCGGATGCCCAGGGAGCAACACTCCACTCTGAAGCCCGCAGGCCCCGCCCCCACGATGAGCTCACCGACCACCACAACGGTGCCCACTAGCTCTCCACCTTGGGCCTCTGCCAACGTTTGCCCGTCTCTTACTTTCAAAGGTGACTCAAAGGGAAGGGGAAAGAAAATGACAGTTCTGCCCTAGTGCATCTGCCTGAGTCAAGACAGAATGGGGAACAGACGGAAATGTCTTCGCACAAATAGTTATTTAAGAGCAGATTGCTAGGTCAGGTCTTGGTGGGAAGAAAGACCAGTGGTCTCTGGAGTTTTCCCAGTTATTAAGTTTCCATGCATGTGCAAGCAAGGATGAGAGGTGCTTTTGGAGAGAACCAGCTCAGCCGCTGCAGCAGTGCACATGGCCTTCACCCCAGACAGCACCCTGAGAGAGCGGCACAGGGGCTAAAGAAGGCCGACTCGGCGGCTGGGCTGGTCCTGGCAACATCCTTCCTCGCGGAGTTTGGGAGAAATCTGTCTTACTTCATAAAGCTGGAAGGGAATCCTCTCTTTAGAAATCGTTTGATATCGGGAAGAAACAAACACATAGACAGAAGGACATCCGTGTTACTTCCCATTTCGGATGCACAGTAAGACAGACATGCAAACACTCACTCCTCATCTTTGATGGAGTCGTAACAGGAATCACACATCCGGACCTGGAACTCGAAGCCCATGACAGGGTAGCTTGAGCGCTTGCTGCTGCACTTCCCGCAGACAGCCTGCCCGCACTTCCTGCAGTGATGCTTCAGGACAACGGGAAGGAGGAAAAGGGGGATTTAACTTTGGCTTTAATGCACACGGTCTCCCTTCAGAGTAGGGGATGGACGGAAGTAGGAAGAGCTGCCTTGAATTATAATCACCCCAATTCCATGTAGCAATTAACACGCAAAAGGTAGACAATTTCAATATCTGACAAGGATTTCCAAACAGCCTTACTGTATCGCTCAAACACTGCTTTTTGCTCATTCATATTATGTGTTGATGTCAATGAAGATTATTAAAATCAAGTTCAAGTTCACTTAGGAGACCAAATGACGAGAGGTTTCAGGAAGGAAAAAAAATCTATTCTGTATCAAAGGAAAGTTATGAAATAGGGCATTAAATGTAATATACCTTCATGAAGAAATCCATAATGAGATGTTTTACTATTTCTTTTAGTCTTTCAACTTTTGACTCTGGAAATAAGCTTCAAGAATATTTAAAAATAGTCCAGTTACTACTGATTTGAACATACTCTTTTACCACCAAAGACCTGTACATTTCCTCTCCTGTTAGTCGTTAACGCGTAAGTACAATTAATTTGCTTTAGAAGCAGGGACTTCTTCACCTGTCAATTACAGTGCACTAGTTCCCACCACACATGCACCATGACAACTCGGCTAATGAAACAATTCAGGTGCTGTTTTCAGAACATGAGGATGTTTCTAGGTGCTCAAATAATTCCTGCATAACCTGACATTCTCATATTAGACTTGGCTGGAGAACAGACTTGTAGGTAAAATCAAAGAAAGTTTATTACCACACACAGACGTTAGGCCAATCCTTCACTGAGGTGTAACCAGTAATGAAATGAATAAAATCAGCCTTATTTTTTATTTACTTGTATAAATGCATATTAAACCCGAGTGAGTGGCTACCGTCAAGTTTGCTATAGAACTCTCTCTCTCTGTGTTTTGTAGAATCTTAGTATTAGTGATAAGAGCATTTTTGAAATGTGCAGGCTATTTGGGACATTTAATTAGAAAAATAAAAAATAATATTTGAAGCATGTTTAATAAAAATATACCAGGTAGATTTCTGAGGAACAATTTAGGACCAACCTGAAAATTATTAGTGTCACAGTATTCTGGCGAGGGCTAAAGGTTACTTTTTATCTGTTTGTGAAAATACAAGCTTGTAGGCTCTAATTCATTCTAATCTGGTGCTTAGTATGAAGCCGTGACTTGAAAAAGAGTCCTAAAGTGAAAGATCTGCATCTATTTTTCAAACAGGCTCTTGGTTTTCTGTGCATCTCTGCTTTTCCAGTGCCGGACAAGCAGTGGAATAGTCAGGTAACAGTCTCACTGGCCCCAGGAAAAGTCCTGCTCATTATTACCAGACAATGATGGTGATATCAAAAAGTAACGAATTAGCAGCATTTATAGGGAAAGGTGTGATTCCAAACAAAATGACAGATTAATTACACAAATAAAATGTAAGACATGATTAACTCAGCGGTGATTTGGTGTTGGCTACGCACCTGTCTCAGCCCCAGAGTCTTTGTGTCCCACATCTGCTTTATATTCCAGAAAAAGGGCTGCTCACATTTCTGGCAAGAATCACTTTCTAACCACTGAGGAGCCTGCAGGGGAGAAAGACGGAGCAGGTTAACAATGACTCTTCAGAAATTCATTCAATAGTTCTAGGCATTGTGGAGGTTAGGATTTTAAAAAATTCCTCCCTATATTATGGGTATTGCCATATTCGATATTACATTTGTGTTTTGAGTTATCTTTATAATTGTAGTAATGTTTACAGGATCATTTCATTTTCAATCTATAGGTAAGAGGAAATACTTCCATTTTCAACGTGAACTCTTAAGAGTTGTCTCTGTAATATATTTCTTTTTTATGTCAAACTTATTTGAAATCTCCAACCAGTTGAGCAAAAAGCCATTTCTTGCAGAATCTGGCAATCTACCCCTTGGGGCAGCTTGTGGGTTCTCAAGGTTATGAACAGGGGCGTCCGCTGGGTGGGCACCACATCAGACAGATTTTCCACCCCGTTCCCAGCTCTCCTCAGTGGCTCCTCCACCCTGTGGACCACACAGCCAGCCTGTAGCCTTCATTCCAGCAGTGAACTCTCTACTGTAATTCTGTATGAATGCCCCTACCCCCCACCTCAGCCACCACTAACCTATGAATTACTCTTTGGTCTTATTCTCATTCATCTTTATATTAGGTACAACTTGTCACGGAGTAGGTTCTCAATGAATTTTTGTTGAAACGGGTAATGAAATTACTTTCTTGAACTCAAAAAATATTTCTTTAACACAATGTGACCAATTGCACTCAATAATAACAAGATGAACCTGTTAAAAGTCTATTTAATGTTATAATCATATACTGCTTACACAGTATACCGAAAACAAAAATAGGAAACACAGATTTCTAAAAATTAAACCAAATAGAGACTATTAAGTGAGAAGCCATCTTGAACTTGGAAGTTAACACTCAAGAGAACCACATCTGATAAGAGGGGACCTCGGTGGGAGGACCACACGCACGGGATTAGACTGGCCTGCTGAAACGGAAACGTGCCGTGATGACAGTGAGCTTACAGAGGCTTCCGAGGGGACTGGGGCGCTCTCAAGGACGGGTGCCCCCAGCTCTGTTTCCCATTGCACCAAAACCGGTGGCTTTCCTACTTCTCATTGGAGCTGTCACTCGAAACGTTACAAAGGCCATCCTTTCGGGGAGCAGGTGCTCACAAACCCAATGGAGTGGGCGGAGCAAGAAGACAGGTTTCTTTAAATAAGGGGGGCGATGCTGGAAATAAGAAGGGGAGACAGGAAGAGTGAGGACGATTACTGTCCTGATGCAGGGATGCTTCTCGTCACTGTGATCAGTGGGAGCAGGAAGGTGGCGCGGGGGTGCTGCCTGGGAGCGACGTCCCCGGGGACACAGACGCCTCGCAGGCGCTGCTGCCAACAGCGTGCGGACGTTTAGTCGCGGCGGGGAAGAAAGCAGGTATCACGACTAGTTTTACCTCGGGGACACACGCTGGTGTGACTCCCACATATCACGCACATGTGGAAGAGTCAGGGGGAGCACAAGACAGTATAAGGTGTGTTCAGGAGAGCACCATTCAGGTATGAGGGCCCCACTCAGATGGCCGTGAGGATTAAGGGAGGTAACACGCGTAAGGTGTGATGTATTCTACCCGCCTCATACAAAGCAAGTGTCATGTCAGCCCAGGCAACGTGCCATGTGTCTTACAGGCCTCGTTCCACTCCATTTTCATCGCAAGCCTCAGACATTCAGAGCAACATTTTACAGGCAAAGAAACGGCGGCTCAGAGATTGGAGCAGCTGGTTGTGGTCCGCGAGTGGGCGAAGATCCTGGGAGACCCAGGGTCCAGCCTGAGTCCCTGCGCTCCTCCAGGACGCGCCACACACGTTCTGCCCACGGGTCCTGCCCGTTCCCACATGTCAGGGTCTCTACACTCAGTTCTGGGACAGGACAACCAATAGAACTGGGTCCTCTCCCTGAGGGAGCATATTCTGTCTAAGGGTTTAGTAAAGAATTCCACTTTGCTGACCTGGAGGGTAGCAGGGCCCGTGGGAAAAAAAGATGCTTAAAATAATTTCAGATAAACTAAAAGCCAAAATCAAAAATAACCAGGCTTTTGGCACATTTGATATAAGAAATACTCATACCTTTGTTTCTTTTAATAGGATTCAGTGGCATGTTGTAAGATATCATGAGCCATCCTACTATATGCTTACTCTAAGACAAGAAGTTCTGTGCCAAAAGGCAAAAGAGGACGTTAATCAAACATTCTGATCATTTCACCCTCTTGTCTACATCTTGTTCCATCTGCCTAATCTGGACAAAGAAAATGTAACAAGAACAATCCCCTGGCACTTCTGCTAATCTCCTTTGCACCGATGCACAAAATATACATTCTGTGAACTTCTAGTTTAAAATAAAGTTCTCTTTTCAAGAGGATTCATCCTAATAGTCGTTGCTTGCTCATTTGCGTCTCACGCCTGCTTCCGAAAAGGAGCCCCTCTGGGTTTTATGGTCTGGCAGGGAGGCAAACCTGCTTCCCTCCTGTGCACGCGGCGCTGGCAGCCGCAGTGGGCGGGACGTGCCCCAGTCAAATCTCCAGGTGACTCAGAAATTCCAGGCAAGCATTGTGGGGCCAGAGAATCTGGGGTTAATCCCTCGTGCCTTTGTCTGACTGTACAAAACCCTAACCCAGGGTCAAAATCTTATACATTACAGGCTGCTTACTTTTGCATTAATTTTTACTCAGCTAGTTAAAAAAATTACCAAAAATGATGCACCTTTTTGGTACAAACTGCTTTCCCACCAACAGTGCCATCCATCGAGACAGATAAGCTTGTAGGAAAAACTGTGTTACTGGCCAGGACACACATGATCTGGGGTAGTGTCCTATGAATGACTAAAAGGAAGAAAACTGTGCGTACGGGAAGCGCCTTGAATAACAGGACGGTCCCTTCTTCCCCTACATGTACAAATACTTCCTAACTAATTTTTTTTGACAAGAACTTACTAGGGATAAGAACAGTCGGTTGAAATGCAAGTTGTCAAGCCCTTAAAGAGCCACTCGTAGCCCCTGGCCCCGGGGCCCCCGCCCTGCTGACCCAGGGAGCACACCCTCTGGGTTTTCCACGCGCAGAATCTAACATCACAACAGACCAATATCCCAGCTGTTCTTGATGTACATGACCAGCAGCTGATGAATATAAAACACAGGTCAATAAACCTTTGTAGAGAAAGTATGACATGCTCTGTAATATTAACCAATGGTACATATGTTTCATATCGGGTTACTCTAAACTCTACCAAAAGGTTTTTAGGAAATTCAAAAAAGAAATAAAGCAGTAAACATGTGATCAAGATATCTTCTACTTGATTTATAAGGCCACTAAAAAAAAAAAAAACAGTGATCAGTACCTGTCCATATCATAGGCTGTACTTACTATTTATAGGGTAGTGTATCTCTGTCACTAGATTACATGCTTCTTGCAGGCAAGAACCTTTGTGTATAGAACACGGTAACCATCACTATTTTTTTTTTTAACAGTGTGTACCTCCTTGATTGCATCTTTTACGGTATGCTAAAAATGCAAGTTTATTCAGTCAGAGTCAGATTCACAGGTAATCACAGGCAACGCCAAGCAGACACACACATGGCAAGCTGGAAATCCTGCCTCCGCCCCCGTGTGCACGGCAGTGGTGCCCAGCACAGTGACCCATACATTGTATAAGGACAAAACCTGAACAAATCGTGTGACGTCAGTCAGCACAGTATGCACTGTAATGCAGTATCAATAACCATTTACGGCATTTAGTCACTAAGTTTCCAGGCTTTATGGCCATCCTGTAGGCGCTCAGTAAATGCTTCTGAAGTTACTCTCAAGTATTCTCCGAAACCAACTCTTTAGCTGCCTACGTCACAGGCTGTCGATACCATTTGGAAAAGACAGATACCACCCAGGCCAGCCGAGATAAGAATAGAAATCCTGCCTGGAAATCATCTGACAACAGCTATGAAAAGCCTTAAGAATGTATGTACATATCCTTGGCCCAGGGTCTGTTTTCAGAAATGTGCCTGCAATAAATTGAACAATGACAAGATCAAGAATGTTCACTGCAGCATTATTTAAAACAGAAAAAAAGGCAAATGGTTTAGACAACTGGAGTGTCTGTCTAAAGAACTGAGAGGGCCTTACACGTCACCTCCTTTGACTGTTTCACTTTACAGAAGGGGGAACGCAGACTCAGGGAAACTGAGGCCCTTATCTAAACAAAGCCTCCCAACTAGTTAGTGGCCCAAACAAGTTAGAAATCAGGTCTCCTGAAAAGAACACTGTGCCGACACGGACTCAGTGGAACAGAATTCAGTGGGAAATAAAAGCAGAGAACGGAGATGTAGTTTTCCAGGAAAACGTCAGGCGCCCAGAGCTGTCCCGGGTGCAGCAGGGCCGCTGTGGGCCACCCCAGTGCAGTCGCTCCCTGCACGCGCTGGAGGCTGCCTCCGGTGTCCCCTCCGTGCACTTGCCGGGGCGACAGCCAGCCTGCACGCCCGGTCTGTGTGTGCTGCTTGTCGCTGCGGGAACTCCAATGAGCAGAGGACGCAATGCAGTGACCTGCAGCACCATCTGCGCCTGGGCGGGCACTTACAGCTGGCGGCGTGGGACACTAGGAAGCCAGGGTCTTGGGGACATTCCCTCGTCAGCCTTGCCTGCTTCTTCTCTTACCTCCTCTCTGCTAACGTCCATGTTCCACACCGCAATCCCACCGTCCGACGAACAGGAGATGAGCTGCCTCGTGAGCTGCAGGTAGCACAGCGACTGCACCCGGTCACTGCGGACGACACACACCAGCTCGTGTCAGAGTGGGAAACACAGAAACTCTTCACGTCGGCTCCGCTCCCTCCCCTCGTCAGAATCGGCCGCTGGCATTTGACCACTGACTCTTTGGTATGCTGGTATGGATTTGCGTAAACTACCTGCCATTCTATAACTTACTATATGGAATAACAGTTTCTATGAAACAAACACTACTTTCAAGTCGTCATTAAGAACAGCAGGTCAGAGATCAGATGATCGCAACGGTGTTCCGGACCAACCACCATCTCGTCAGGTGCACAAGACCCACCCACTTGTTCAGCAGCAAAGGACAAAGGAGGTGAACCTCCCTTACGGAACACAACTGTAATAACAGGTGATCACACGCGCTCACGCATGTACACACAGACGTGTGCAGACACTCTGGACGCCCCGGGAAACAACCTGCTGCCTGCAGGCTTGGGTGGAGAATCTTTCCGTGGCTACTTTTCGGCTTGATTCTGACCATGGTTAACAGCAACCGCCTAACTGACAAGGAGGAAAGGGTTCCTCTTCCTTTTGAAACTAGATGGCAAGAGCCTGAGTATTACAATGTCACAGCCAGGCAGTATGACTGCGTCAAACCAAATGCTCCTTCTTAATGAAATACATTTTAGAATTTAAGGAAACACGTTATGTGTCTAGTTTAGAATGGCTTAGTGTCACACTGCACACAATCTTCCTCAGTCAAAGCCCTCCCCTGAGGTCGCTGGCCTTAAGCAGATTTTAACTGAGTTACTCACTGGGAAAGAAAGGTGGGAACTGCTCTTTGGACTAAGAAGGAAGAAAACCCCGTGCTCTTTTTTTTCCCTTTTTGCTACAGGACAGCAGACATCAGGACTAACAGAAAAGCAGTTAAAGGGGACTCAGTGAGCCCTATCGAAACCCTAATGTCTCCCCTGCCTTCCCCAAACTCAGACTCCCTCCCCACGCCCACGAACAGTCACGCACTGATGGCCCTGGAGCAAAAGCGTGCGGCCTTTCCTTCCTCCGATGTCCCACATGATGATGCTGTTGTCAGAGGCTCCTGAGAAGAGTAACCGTTGAATAGGGTCCCACCAGAGGCAGGCGACACTACCTGGGAGCGGGGCGGGAGAGAGGGAGGGGAGGGAAGGGGGAGAGAGGGGGATGGAGAGAGAAGGGGGCAGCGGGGAGAGAGGGGACTGGGTGAATATAACTCTGTTAGGACACACGCATTTGAGAGCTGAAGACCTGAGTAGCACAGCTGAGTCTTTCAGTAAAAACGTATCTCTGGTGTACAAAGGGCCATTCAACACTGTCACGAGTCATGGAGAAGACACAGCGCAGCCATTCTCACGAGTTGTTAACATTAAACTCTTCAGCTGTACGTCAAATTACTTCAAACACAAAGATGCTCAAATAAAGTTTTCTTTGTTCTGTACCGCAAAATTATCAAACGGCTGTATATGAAGGATGAGTTCAGAAAAAGCTTTTGAAAACATAGCTATGAATATTTAATGAGAAAAAGTCAGTGAGTTTACTGTGGTCATTTTACATAAAATAATCTAGATTACTGCAGGTCTCTGGGACCTTGCAGGTGTCTTTACCCCAAGAAGCCTCTGTTTAAGAAAATTAAGTGTCTAAAAACAAAAACAAAAACAACAAAAATGGTTTGCAGGTACACCCCATCATTTTGCCAGAGAATTTAGATTAAAAAAATCCAAACCTTACACTTCATACTCTATACTGACTAAACTTATCAAATTAGATACCCTTGGGGAAATCTTTCTACAGATTTCATCATTATGCTGCTTTCACAAAAGCAAGTGATTAATAAACTTAATAAACCTGAACCAGTCGTACCAGCAAATAATATTTTTGTGGATATACAGTAAATGAATGAAGCCATATTCAAAAGCAAACACCAGAACTGGTTTCTCACAGAAACTTAACAGAAGTGGAAAGAAAAGAAGGGTACAGCTGGCTTCAGGGGTGATTTTGTAGAAATCCTGACCCTGTTTGAACCTACGCTCCCCGCCCCTGCCCCCCCCCCCCCCTTCAGCTAGAGGCCCAACAGCAGATAAAGGTCTTTCTCTATGAACCTGACTAAGTAGTTACCAAAACCCAGGCAACACCAGAGAGCTTGGCTGGAGGCATGAGACTATGAGTCATAAATGGAAAGTGGTGTCTTCAGGGACTGGGCTTTCCTGCCCACATCTGTTCTAACTTACTGTTCTCCTTGCTCCCTTTTCCTCTCCAAGGTCCCTATCTGACGGACTTGATTTCCCCTAAATAGATTAGGTAAACAGCGTGGAGAACAGTTAACCTGTTACACTTAAGACACTATTTTCACAAAAGTTCATCATCATTAATTCTTTTCAACAAATCCCCAATTCTTCAATCTAAACCAGACGGCTTCAGGGCTTCTAATTTGTTACCCAATACAGCCAACTGAGTTTTCAAACCCTTTCCTGGGGCCTCACCAACTCACCTCATGGCAGAAATAATGACATTCCACCCGGTCTCTCTTTTCCCTCAGTCCCTACCCAGGGGAGGTTTCCCAAGCAGAGGCTGAACCAGCCCATATATTTCTCCTAATTGTATTGACCCACCAGGTAGGTCTTATTCAGTATTCTAGAAACTGACAAATTAAAAATAATAATAACATCCTTACAAAGGTTTTACCATTTATAAGAAATTTTAAAAAGGTCTTCGGAAAATAATTTAATTGAAAAAGGTAAACAAAGTAGAAAGTATTACCCACACAAGCTATCTAGCAGGGATTTTGACAATGCAAAGCCCAGCCCCACCACACCCTACCTTCACTTAGTTTTTATGCTTTGAGATCTAAGTTCCCAATTTGGCCAATCAAATTGAAATCTGACAGATCACAAGGAGCTGATCATTCATGCAACCAGAGCTGAGAACTAAATTCGGATGCCCAGATTCAATGGAAAACCGGGGGGTGATGACGCGGCCTACCTTCATGTCCTTTGAGGGTGGTGATGATGGAGCAGGTATTCTGTTCAAGCTTCATCAGGGTGATCTGTCCAGAATAATCGCCAACAAAAGCGTACTGAGTATCAAAATCATACCTGTGGAGAGCAGTCAGGGATGTCTAACACAATCCATCTCAAAGTTATAAAGCAGAGAGTGTGCACTTTAAAGAGAATAAGCCCAAGCCTAAAACTATGAAAAAGGAAATACCCAACTGAAAACCATGCTATATGCAAACATTGAAGAAAAAGGTTTTAAGCTGGAATCATGGCGAAAATTAATATTCAATCATTCAACAAGAATTCATTGAGTACCTGTTACTACTATAACCAATATCCTAGAACTTGGCAATAAAAAAGGTGAGAGCTGACAAAAAAGACAGACATGAGAAGTAGTTAAAGTCATATTATTACAAAATGCAAAAAGGTAAAATGCTCAGTAATGAAAAAAGCAAGAAAGAAATGGCTATTTATGAAACATCTCCAGAAATCATGTAAAGTCAACAGCCAGTATGAACATGAACCTGGTTTCCCTTTGGCCTAGATGATTTAGCTTGAAGTAAAGAGGACAGTTCACGATCCGTTGCTGTGGAGAGCTGGATCAACCAAAAGGCAGTTATTTGGGGCAATCGTAAATTTAAATTTTAGAAGTATATGAACTTGTCACTTTCTCAGTGACGTGAGAGCCACAGAAAGTTGTGGCGGATCAGCAGTTGACACACAGTTGGGTAACTGCTATTTTAAGGTCAGAAGGAGCATGTTAGACAGGCCATGACTGTGATTCTGTGCCACTTCCTACCCACCCACATGAAAAGCCTAACTCAGAACAGAAACATGTACTGAGCACACAACATATCTGAGTATTTTCCCTTGGTTGATTCTAGTGTATGGCACTACTTTAAATGCTTATTTTAAATGTCTCATGCTGTATATTCCTTTGTAGCAAATATTTTTTATGAAGGCTTTCAATGGAAAAAAGTTTTACCGCGCCAGTTGTCCAACTCTCATTAAAGAGAACTACTGTGGGGCGCTTGACTATTGCGGACAGCCTTGATCTTGCCATCACGAAGATACACAGCAACCATGGCTAGCCTTAAGCAAGGGTGAACTCTATGTGAAAAAGATTCCATTTAGCTGTAGAGAGATTTTAAAACAGCAATTTTCTAACAATTTGGGGATGCCGGGGCATCCTTGAGAATATTATAAGAATTATGAGCTTCTCCCCATACACACACAAAAACCCTATAAACTCAGAGCCCATTTATGATCTCCAGGGTCATGTGTGTTATTATATTTATATTCTATCACAGGGTCTGCAAATAACTGATTACTAGAAGATCAATTGCTTTCTTTTCTTTCTTTATACAAACAGTCTTTTTACTTTGAAATGGAAAGGAATGGGGGGAGGGGTCTGCACTAATGAGGGTTAGGTTTCCCAAGATTTTGTTTGAAAACCATATAGCACTTCCCAGCAGGGAATGGTATTCATCTATTATTTTTAATAAATCAATTTTATACCAAGAAAGGTAGATAGAGTAATTTTTAGATTTTATGTGAAATATCAGGAATCATTCTGTCTTTGGATCTCAATGAACAATTTATCCTTTTTTAAAAAAATTTTTGTTTTTAATTTTATTTTTAATTTTTTAAAAATCCTCATGTGAGGACATTTGTTCATTATTTTTAGAGCGAGGAAGGGAGGGAGAGAGAGAGAGAGAAACATCGATCTATTGCCTTCTCATTCACGGCCTGATGGGGATTGAACTGCAACCTGGGCACGTGCCCTGACTGGTAATTGAACCCAAGACCCTTGGTCTGCAGATGATACTCCAACCAACTGAGCCACACTGGCCAGGGTTGTTTTTTTAAATTTAATTTAATTTTGTTTTTGTTTTTTCTTTCTTTTCATATATTTTTTCTATTCTTCTTTTTATTAATTTTTTAAAGTTTTTTTTTCATTTTTTCATGTTATGTTTTTATTTTTCATTTCTTTGTCATTCTATTTGTTGGGTTTCTTTATGTCAAGTAACAATTTATTATCAGATTCAAAACTGATTATTGAGACAAGGAGGCCAGAGCAGGTGAAGGACCAACCCTTCAAAGGATACTGTAAGCACGAAGCCCAGGATGTGAAGAAGTGCCTCCCGAGCATGTCCCCATTCCGGGTGCACATCCAGGTGACACACTTGTCATGACCGGTGCTGACCACCCACTCCGAAGCCAGGCTGAAGATAATCGCAGACACCCGGTTCTGATGAGCTGTGGAACAGAAAGGGAAAGTCTGCGCCCTTCAGGAAGAAATGTGACCTTCAGAATCAAGTCTCCTGGGGTGAGAACTGAGGTTGACCTCCTCGGCCTGGCTGGCTTGGGGACACAGAGCCCCGTCATGGCAACGCCTGACTGTGAGCAAGTGCCAGGTAACCTGCCCTACCCCAGACTCCCTATCACAGGCTCCCCACATGGCAGACAATCAGAAGCTACAAATCATTAAAGAGTAATGCTCAAGAGGGATTCAAAAATTAGATTCGAGGACAGATTTTTACTTTGCTCTAAAAAAACCTTAACTACCAATGAGTTCCTTATGGAAAGGCGCAGTCTTTTCTTAAAAGATCAAAATGTTTAACTGCCCATAACTTTAGTTTTTGACCCTTTAGAAAACACTGGCATATAAACAAAAGCAACTATAATTTTCTGAAATTAAAAAGCAGTGCACACAATTTGTATGTAACTTTTTATTATTTATAAAGATGAAAATGTATTGTGAAATGTGACATTCCAAAAATAGCTGAGAATGAGGAAAGTGCTCTGTCTATGACTTGCCTTCTGGAATATTTGTGTTTCCTGGATAATTGCAAGTCCCCCAGGGCAGTGACCTGTCTACTTCATCTGCTACAGTACTTTGCATGCAGCAAGTATTTAATAAATGCCCAGTCTGATGAAAGAAGTCAGAGGTTGGATAGAGAAACCTCCAACCTTGCTCTCTGCTGTACAGGCTGCTTCAGAGCTGAGGAACTCTCTTAAAAATTAATTAGAAAACACTACAACTCCCCGGGAAGATGGGCAGAAGCATGAACAGATATTCATGAAGATGACAAAGGGTTAACATGCACTCTCAGCCACCACCCACAGGCTTGCAAAATTGCACAATTGCTGGGAAGAGGTTTGCAAATTAAATCTAGAGCATTAACAAACTTTTTAACATTTGGCCCGTTACTCCACTTTTATGAATTTATCTTAAATAGAAGTAATTCAAGGACACACACACATACCTATATACATATAAATGAAATACACACATTCACAGATATATAATAACATACACACATATATGCTATCGTATATGTTAGTGAGTGGGTGTTATCAAAAAATGGAAGCGGTACTCATGTTAAAAAATAAAGGAATGGTCAATTTAAATCTGATGCATGTATCCAAGTGGAATGGCATACAATGTTTTAATGTTAATAAGCAGGAAAAGAATGGTAAATAACCCCTAAGTGCTAAGAGCCTCTCGTATAACTGGGGTAACAAAACTAAAAAGTTAACGTGAAAACCTAATTTTGATCATAAGAGATCGTGTCCTAGTTTTGTATGTGTAGATCTACACGTATTATGTGTATGTGTGTGTGTGTGTGTGTGTGTGTGTGTGATAATTACCTGGGTAGGTCTTGATAAAGTTCATTTTATTAAAATCTTCAGAAACATGAAATTCCTAAAAGTAAACATATGCAGTAAGAAAACAGTCATGGTTTTAAAAACAACAGGAACTCGCTTAACTTTCAAAACAAGGTGAAATCCAGAAATAGCTCCCACCAGAGCTGGGATTCCAGATCAGCTGTGTAACAATAATAAGAATTTGCTTCTTTCATCAGACGTTCAGGGCACAGACTGAATAAAGAAAATGCCGCTGACCAGCACAGCACTTTTGTCCAGTTCTTCTTCCACAAGTGGGCGCTTTGAATTCCCCCTCCCTCTGACTGCAAAGGAAGTATCTTGTTAATTTTCCTCTCTTTGCTACACCAAAAATTCCTCAAGATGATTCATAGAAAGCAAAATTCAAAGACTCATTACTGAGTACCCAGCTATAGTGAAAAGAAAACATAGGGTATATCAGTAATTTAAGGGGGAAATTATACATATTTAATATATAAACACACAAAAGAAAAGGAATTTAAGAGGTGTGGGTGGTATTCTTCTTTTCTCATATTCTTATAATTTCCAAATTTTTATAGACTATGTAATACTTTACGATTAGGAAAAAATTAAAAGTATATACTTCTTAATGAAAAAATGAGTTTCTACATAAAATTAAAAAGATAAAAGTCTAAAAGAAGCCCTAATAAAAAATTCTATTGACCAATGCTAAGCTGGTAAGTTCTTAATGCTTTAGGTAATATGGACTTCATAAATTATTGACTGTGCAGACTGAAAAAAACAAAAAGAATACTAATTCCTTGTTCTCCATCTTGGTTTTACAAACTACAGAAACGTATTAGCATTTTATAGCTACTACACTGTATTGGGTGGGAGATCAATAGATCAATAGCTAGATCAATGATCAATAGCTAAGTAATGATATATTGGATTTACATTGCCCCTTCCCACTGAAGAGCATTACGGGTCTCTAGAGTCCACCCTGTAACTTCTGCCTTTGCACCAGGAGCCACAGGAAGGGTCCCTAAAAACTAAATGCACACAACCATCGCCACCAGTGGAGAAACCCTCTGAGGCCTGCAGTTCAGGGCTCCGTACTGCATCCGTGTGTGCACAGCACCAGGACAATCCCGTAAGGTTTTCAGGAAGAAAGCGAGAAGGATGGCATTCACCACCACAGAATACATACACAGCAGCCCCACGCTCACGGGGCAGAGAGCTCATCGACCCCCCAACCCCGCAGCCCCCAAGTCCTCGCCACCTGCCCTCTTCTGAGCGACCTGTTTGGGCTGCGAACCTGCCTTTTACTGGCCCTTTCCTTCGTGGCCCAGAAAGACACAAACAACACACACAAACTGGAGAAGAAGCAGACAATCTCTAACAAGGGAGAGATTAAATTAGCAGTCAAGTAAACTTTCTACAACGGAACACCAAAGATGTCAGATGGTTTCTCTGTTACCTTCTTCCAAGCTGCAAGTCTGAGACTCTTACTTACTATTCAACAATTAAAAAAAAAAAAAAAAAAATTAAAAATGGTCAAGGGACTTGAACAGATATTTCTCCAAAGGAGATATACAAATGACCCACAAGTACACAAGACGCTCATGTCATTAGTCATTAGGAAAATGCCAATAAAAACCACACGAGGTGCCACTTCACAGCCACTAGGATGGCATCAGTAAAAACAAAACAAAAACCACAGAAAACAAGTGTTGGCAACGATGTAGAGAAACGAGAACCCTTACGTGTCGGTGGTGGGTGTGTACAATGAACGGTACGGCCACTTTGAAAACCAGCCTGATGGTTCTTCAATGAGTTAAATACAGACTTACCACATGGCCCAGCAATTCCATTCCTAGGTATATATACCCAATAGAATGTAAAGCCTAGGTTCACATACAAACTCACACATGAGTGTTCATAGCAGCATTATTTATAAAAGTGGCAACAACCCAAATGTCCATCAACTGATGAACGGATAAACAAAGTGTGGTCTCTCTACATCATGAACGAAAAGGAATGAAGTACCAACTCAAACAACAACGCAGATGCGCCTTACAACATTATGCTACGTGAAAGGAGCCACACATAAAAGGCAACACATATTTCATGATTCTACTTACAAATGTCAGAATAGGCACATTTCTGGACCCAGAAGGTAGATTAGTGATTGCTGGGAGCTAGGGGAAGGGGGAGCAGGGAGTGACTGATAATGGGCTTGGGGTTTCTGTAGGGGAGGAGATGTGATGAAAGTGTTCTGGAATAAGAGTGCTAATGATTGCATAATCTTGTGAACATACCCACAAAACCACAGAATGGAGCACTTTAAAATCGCGACCTTCATGATATATGAATTATCTCAAGAAGAAAATACATGCATACACACAATTTGACCCACAAAAATACCAATCTATAATCAATTGAAAGTGTAAATACCTGCTCCTTTACCAAAGACACCTTGAGAAGAACTGTCTTAAAGAGTTGTAGAAGTTGTCAGTTGAATAACTAGTCCCTAACTCCATTGTCCTTCTCCTCCTGTTACAGGTGCACACACACACACACACACACACACACACACACACACACACACACACACCCTCCACCCCACCCTCCCTGCCCTGGCCTCCTGGGTGGTTCAGGGACCTGAGCTGCTACCATCTCGTATTCACTGCATGGAGACTGTGCTTTGTGGGCGATAGCCTGAGCACCCAACCATCCGTTGTGACATCATTCTGAGTTCTACAGAACCAGTTTAAAATTAAGTACTTATTAAAATTTTAATCCATTTTCAGGTCTGTACCGAATTCAACATTTTTTATGCCAATCAGGCATTCACTGTTAACTTCACTTGAAACTGTCCAACAGATGCAAACATGGGGAGGTCGATATAATGAATCCAGCCTGGAAGGTACCTACCACGACGGCTCCGTTATCCTGGCCCACAAATATCCGCCTGCTGTCGTGATGGTAAGTCATAGCAGAGCAAGGAGCTGCCAGAAAGACAAAGACCACATTAGCACCAGAGCCAAGCACTGTCTCTGTTCAAAATTCATTATTAAAAAGAGCTATATGAAAACACATTAAATCTGAAAAAAAAAAAAGAGCTATATGATTTAAGTTGAAAATAGGAGGGCAAAATGGTTTTGTAAAAAAAAGATGTAAGTTGAAATTCTTTCTGTTGTTTTTGCTTAAAATTCTCATAAAAATTGTTTTTAAAACTTCAGGGAAAGCAATTCAGCACAAAGTTTCATCTGATTGAAATGTCTAGCTCTTTCTGGAAAGGCCTGGGGAGACCAGTGCTTAGAGTGGGTGATCTGCACTGCAAACTCAGTAGGTCATTCTGCACCTCCCCCCTTCCCATCACAGGTAAGAATAGCTGAGATCTGTGGAAACTGGGGCTCCGAGCCCCAGAATTCCCATTCTAAGGCATACATGAGCAAGCTGAAGAAGCCACTTTGGGATTACTTTTTTCCCCTAATGGCCAAAACATGTTCCCTTGTGCTATGACACACAGCCCAAGTTTGTAGTAAGTGAGGTTGTGAGGTGTAGACACTTTTCTTTGTCCACAACAGGACCGTGTGACGGGGTAGCACCCGCTTCTCCTCACCTACAGACCCCTCCAGGTTCCCTTCCAAGGAGCCCAAGCCAGAAAAAGAGTGTCAGAAAGGAGACCCTCCACGCTGTCTCCTTCTGCTACAAATCAGAATTAACATGATCTGGAAAATGGAGCATTTGGAAAAAGAAATGTTTGCGTTTATTTCCACCTAAAGAATCTTGACTAACCATGGAAGAGCCACAACAAGGGGAAACCAACAACAAACAAACTTGAGTTCACTCTGAAGTAAAATTTCCTATGCAAAAGTGAGGGGAAAAAATCTTATACATGAAGCCATCACTTGAAAAATTGTTTAATTTAATTTAAAGTTCTCTCTCTACGATGGGCTGATATTCTCCACCAGAGGAAGAAAATAAACTATCGTATAATGCTGGATTGTACTCAAAGACAAGAATGCAGCTGCCAGCATATCAGACCATGGAAAGATTGTTTGAGTCGAACTATCTAGTTGAAAGGTAGGTACCACGACATTTGTCTATACACAAAACAATCAAGTGACAGCCTGTACACCCTTGTCCACCATATTGGTGTTGGGACTGCAAAGAACAATCATTGTTTAAGAATTATAACCACAATATATATATATATATATATATATATATATATATATATATATATATATATATCTCGTCATACACAGAGCTCTTTAATATCATGCATAAAATTATCACTGACAAATCAAATCATGCTCTGATGCTTTCAAGATTCACGGCCATCATTTTTACTTACTTTTCAGTTGGTACTAAATCTTAAGCCATTAAACTCCTTTTCAATTCATTTTATGCCTACCCGTCTAAAAAACTGTACACAAATATGTAAGCTCCCTCTTCTGTATAAAAATCACAGTGTGCTGAGTTATTTTATGAGGCTACACAATTCTTATGGTTTAAACAAAAAGCTTTCCCAGTTTATTTGTTTTATATATAAAGATGTCCTGGCTTTATTATTATTATTATTTTTTTCTTTTCTTTTTTTCCTGGAAGAGAAGCTTCTAGGGAGATAAGCAATTTTTAAAAAAAGTTTCACAAGTCACATAGTTTTATAAACAAACAAAATACAAATGTGTGGCCTTTTCAAAAGGCATCATTGCCGTGCAAAATCACATGCTTCAACTCTAGTTTTGTAAATAAATTAGTTTTTGATTTTTTTGTTTTGCTGCAACACAGCCAGGCTCCTTCTTTAGCATTGTTTATGGTTGCCTTCATGCTACAAGGGCGGAAAACTGAAGAGCTGCCACAGAGATTGTTTGGCCCACAAAGTCTAAATATTCACTGTCTGACCCTTTCAGAAAAAGCTCACGGACCGACTCCATAACTGTGGCGGGGAGCAGACTTCTGGAGTCAGACAGGCGTGGATGGGAATTCCAACCACAAATAATCTACTTACCCCCTCTGGCCTCAGTCTCCTTATCTACAAATAGTGAAAAAAGCATCTATCTTCCTAGTTGTTGGCATGATTTCAAAAAGTGACTTTTTTTTTAAAGGCATGAAGCACACAGTAGATACAGAAATGAAGAGTTACCATTTTTCTTCAGCGAAAGCAGATTCTGAAAGTTATTTCTGTTATGGAAAGTAATGTTCTGAGACATAACTGGACTATGTATAGCAATATGCTAAGGTTCGGCTCGTTGATCACGGTCAGGTCATAGGAAAAAGTCTCAGCTGGTGGACGGCCACCACAATGTCCTGAATTGGGTAATCTACAGAAAATGTTTAGAGCTAACACAGCACTTTTCTTCTCATATTTTGAATTTATTTAAAAATAAAAGTCATTCTAAAATAGGCAAGCAATTGTTTCCCATAATTCATTCACTCTGCTTCAGGCAATGTTTCTGCAGTTTTATCAGCGGATACATCTACAGATGGGTGCCATAAAGAAGCTTCTGGAAGCAATAAGCCAAATATGTGTAGGTACAAACATGCGGGTGTCAGCCACCCACAGCAGAGACACTGGGCCTGTTCTTTCCCGTTTTTACTGGTCTTTCCAGTCATAGGGTTCTGGGAGCTACTTCCACAGGGTACCGTGAGGACAAGTTAGCAAGGGATGACCAAAGCCACATGCCCAAGACCTAAGACGCAAGGAAGAGTCCCCTCTTCTACTGATAGGTTTTTGTGCCCTGGGAGAGAAATTAATTACAATGCTGTGTACTAAACATTTGGGGAAAATGCAAGCCAGAGAGTAACTAAACTAAATGTAGAACAAAATCCATCTCAGTCTGCCTCTCTGTTTCTACCTCTCTATTTTAATGAGCATGAACTCCAAGGTTGAGCACTCAAGGAAATTAAGATTCGGTCAAATTTTTTAAAAAAGCAGGGGTGGTAATAGGAGGAATCATGGCAATAGCTTTAACGAGATTGCCCACAAACATGATGAGCACTTCCCAGCACTGGAGTGGGTTCCTCAGTTTTGCTATTTCCAGCTATCAGAGCTATCCTTGGACCACTGGAAGGGGTTACCCGTCTAAAAGAAGGCCTTTCTTTGATTGGGTAAAGGGTGGGCTCAGAGGCCTAAGATGACCCACCCACCTCTACCCCCACTCCAAAAAACCCCAAAGTAAATTTATTAAATGGGCTCCACAAGTGCCTTTATTAAGACATTGGTCGCTTGGTATTTCAGAGGAGTAACCAAGGTCACACATCAACAGCCTATGGGAAACAGGAAATACTGCTGTTTCGCACAATAAATTATGATCGGGCTTTCTTCTAATGTGCTCCACGTTACAAGGTCCTATGGTGCCTGCTGTAATAGCTCCCTTTACAGCAGTAGTCCAAAACGTCTGCTTCGTTTTCACTGGATGGCTATCAAGACAGAGAGGCGGAGGAGCCTGCACAAGCTGTAGGTGGAAGACAGAACAAATGCAAATCCCGATCACCCACGCACGCTCCGTAGCGACCGATCACAGGGTCTGTACAACGCATGTGAGTGTGCCAATGAGAACATGCCGGCTGCCCAGAAAGGGGGCAGGTGCCCGGCAGGACGGCTCACACGGACTGTAGGGAATCTGCTGAATAATGGGCTGCCCTGTGCTTAGACCCAACTCCACTGCCTCTGGAACAATCTTAAGAAAGTTGTCACCCGTGTCTGCGACAACTGGCAGCAGGTCTTCTGTGGAGAACTTTACAATGGTCTTCAGCAGTAGAACCGGCCAGCATGCCCCAAAGCCTTTTTTCTTTTCCCAAGGGTTCCTCTAACTATTGGAACCCGTAACTGAGCAAAATCCCTTATTAGGGACCAAAACCACAAGGAAATTAGTGGCTCTGGATGAGCTCTGTGAGGCCACTGGGGACGGCGGGGCTCTCAGCCCAGCCGGGGCCTGGGTGGGATGCCCACGTCTGCCACAGGGCTTTCCTTTGCAGAAAGGAGGAAGAAAGGAGGCGGCAGAGAAGGAGGGCGATTAGATCTGCACGAAAGGCTAGAATTTAAATGCAAGTTTATGCCACTACAGCTCAGGGCTGTCTTAAAAACCTCGATGCCAAAGATTGATCTTTGAGATTTATTTTTAGAATACATTTAGCTACTGAGAAAGCTGTCTGTTTAGAATGTGGTGTCCCTGGGACCCAATCTCTCACTGGAGCCCAGAGGTTTGTGAAAGTTTGGGCAAAAGTTGGTTATGAGGCTGCGGGCGTGTATAGAGCCTGTTTTAGGGCCGGTACCCGCTATTACGAAGGGCACAGTCACTACTAGGACATGTTGGCATAAGTAAAAAAAAAAAACTGGGGGTGGGGGTGGGAGGGGTATGCCCTTTTCCTCTTTCCCCCCCAGTTTTGCTCAAGTTTGCTTTAGTTAAGCCAGCAGACCTAACTTCCTCTGCAAAAGAAAAGGCGTTTTCCTGCCGTTAGGCACAGCCTGTCGGAGGTTTTACGCAACGCAGAAGCTCATTCTCAAGTCCAGTAGCACTTTTGAATCAGGCATTTTGAAATTTACATCATCAAAGACATTAGAGACATTTTCAAGTGGAACAGTGACCTCTTACTCACAGGCCATCGTGTGGTAAATGCTGGGCCAGTACTGGCCGCTGTCTCTCTTCAGCCACACTCGGATGGTTCTGAGGGGAAAAGGAAAGGAAAAAAGTAGTCATTTTACCTTCTTCTATGCTCCGGCAGAACTCATTTATTTTATTTTCAATACTATGTCCCAAGTGACCTTATAAAGTTAACCCACTGGACAAAGACATACAGGGGTGGGCAAAAGTAGGTTTCCAGTTGTGAGTAAGCAGAATAGTTAATAAAACGATTGTCACAATCATAACCCGCATGTCATGTTTCCACACAAACCAGCTGGAAACCTACTTTTGCCCACCCCTGTACATACACACACAGTATATAGTATGCCTATGTACAGTACATATACTATATATGTACATACACATTATATATAGTTACATATAGCGTGGCCACAGATGGTAAGTTATGCAGTAGTTAGGAGTCAGAATTTCAAGTAACTTCAACAATATGGAAAACGTGCACTATGTGCTGATCTACATACAAAGAAAACTACCGCTTTGTAGGACATACAGAGGAACATAGTAAACACTCCCACAAGGGTGTATTTAGCAGAAGCTGAGACCGCAGGAAAGTCTCTAGACAAACGACCCAGTTCTTTCTGCAAGTGATTTGCAAGGGAGGAGAAAAGGGGACAGAGGACCGGCCTGGGATGAGAGAGGTGTCAGAGGCAGACCCAGCAATCCCAATGCACAGACTTCTTTGGATTCATAGGTCATTATGAAACTATTGAGAATATGGACACTGACTGGGTATTGCACGGTTTCTGCTGTTTGGTTTTGAGAAGAAGCACTAATCCCTAAGTAAGGCGCTGGCCCCTGTTCCCTGTCCCCAGGACGCCCACCAGAGTGCAGCTTCCTCTCAGGTTCCCGGGGCCCCCCCCGCTGGGCCACCTCTGGCGCCTCACCTAGCAGCAGCATCGCCCAAAGGAGCCACGCGTCCCCACGGCCCTGCGCTCAGCCCTCCAGGCATTGCCTGTTTCCAGTCAAGGGACACAGTGACTGTGACCCCTCACCCAGACCCCGCAACCCAGGGAGACGCGAGCCTCAAACGGCTCAAATGCACGGAGCTCAGGGAATGTCCCCTCACCCTCGCCCCCCACGGAGAACTTTCCTCCCCAGGCAGTCCTTTCTCTCAGCAAATCGCAGGATGGGTACCACTGCAGTAAGGCTCCCTCATTAAAAATAATCAGCAGACACTTACAGTGATGGTCCTGAGGCCTGAACTAGAAACACTGCATGACATTTTGCTGACTATATTCTGTTACTTAACATAGAATGCTTACAGATACATTTTATTACTTAAGTTCAACACAGGAGATGAAGCCAAAGGAGTTGTAGTAAGTGAAAGGCCGCCTCCCCTTGAAGCACTGAATCTGCTCAAGGATTATGCTCCATTTCCAGAGACAAGGAAAGGCCCAGGCACTTGAAGATCAGGCTGTCATGCAAGTGTCTTGTCAAGGTCACTGGCCTTCGCTCACATAGCCTGCTAGCTACCTGGCTGTTAGGTTTTTCTAAGTGTCTACAGAACAGAATGCAGACACGTTCTAAAACCCTTCAAACTGCCCCAAAAGTGTAATTCATGGATGCGCAGGGAGCTCAATGAGGACTCGGGGGAATGCACTTGTCCCCATGTCCCCAAGAGAAGAGCAGATTCAGACAGCAGAGTAGTCTGCTGTGAGTGGGAAACCTTAACGGTTGCCTCTTCCAACCAATCGCCTAACCTGCGAAAGTCCAATTTTAATTTCATGCAGCAGCAGAATGATATTCAAACTAGCCCAAGGTCAAAGCGGAACCTGCCTAGACCCCAGCATTTTTGAAACGCAGTGTGATCTCCTTTGGAGGGCAATCATCAGTACTACGACTTGCTCTGTACCCAGCTGACACACCAGGAAATTGGCAAGACTTAAATGGTCTCTCGGAGTGCTTCATTTGAAACTCGTTCATCACGCCCAGGCTGAGAGAAGACCTGCCTTGGGAATCAGGTTCTAAATTAGGCCCCTGACCTCAATAGTCAGCTCTATCTCTGAATTCACGCCTCCTGTCTGGGATTCCCTTCCTCCAACTTTTCAAGTCATATTCTTTCCCTTCCTTAGGCAACGCATTAAAACTTCCCACTTCCAAGATGAAATCAAAACAATGTTAAGTTTGATCCCTAACACTCCAGCACTCCCCAGAACCTATCAAAGTTGCATCATTTTTACTAAGTAATAGAGGAATTTGTTGGGTGTTTTCTTCAAGACATGTCTCACTGGTTTAACAACCGGTTGTAAAAACAAGCTTAAGTCGGGCTACTTATTAAAAAGTCAACCAATTCCACAGACCAACAAAAGAAAAAAAGTACTATTCAGTAAATTGGAAGCAAAAATCTGCTATTCAGTTAAGTTAAAAGCAACACAATAATACAGTTCAGTAATATTTTACAGGAGCAAACCATTAAAAACTCTAGGATAATACTAATAAACCATATAATCATAAAACTGCCAAGTTCAGATGGTTTTATTTTTACAAATACGACAATATTTTCCGCATAGATGAATTATCTAAGCCGCTCTCTCCACTAAGATAAAACAGCTTAATTTTTCCTTCAATATTTTGACAACTTCACACCTACTCAAACTCTTTTTATTTTTCTTGTTGTTACTCTAATTCATTTTTCTAGTGGATAGATTTTCTTTGACATTCCAAGACCATGTTCAACTGAAAAAAAAAGTCTTCCTTTAAAACAAAAAACTGAGAAACATGTTCATTCTGTGCCAAGCTCTATTTTTTAGTAATTTTAAAATAGCAATCTGATCTTTTTCCAAAAGGTACTTAAAAAGGAAATGTGTCATTTCTTCCTAGGCCTACGTAAATGTTTTTCAGATTTCTCCCTGCTGCTAATACCCTTGTCAAGTGTTCTACCATCAATATCCTTGGCTTTCTAGTTAGAGGACAGACTCACATATAGCAGCAATATCTTCCATGGACACACAAGGAAAGGCATCGCTATATAATGTTATATATACGAAACCTGTCTAAAGAAAGTTTTCCCATTGGTAATATAATGAGAATTGTTTGCATGACATCAATGTAACCTGGCCGCCCAGAAGAGTGGACCAGAATATACATGCGTGAACAATGACGACGTCACTGTACTAGTCAGTGGGGATGGCAGATGCCCTTGAGTGAGCGTGTGTACTATGTGGCCGTCCATTCATAATGACTGAGCGAGTAGAGCAACGAATCTGCATCAAATTTTGCATTAAGCTTGACCATTTCTCCACGGAAACTATTCAGATGATTTCGAGGCTGCAGCTTCATCACGACAACCCACCTGCGCATGCATCACGTCTCATGCCGAGTTTTTTTGGCAAAACATCAAATCACCCAGGGGACTCAGCGTCCCTGCAGTCCAGATTTGGCGCCCTGCAATTTCTGACTTTTCCCAAAACTAAAATCACCTTTGAAAGGGAAGAGATTTCAGACCATTGATGAGAGTCAGGAAAATACAAGGGGGCAGCTGATGGTGACTGGGAGAACTGTGTGAGGTCCCAGGGGACCTACTTTGAAGGGAACTAAGACATCATTGTCCTATGTACAATGTTTCTTGTATCTTATATCTTCTTCAATAATGTCTCTATTTTTCATATCACATGGCTGGATACCTCCTGAACAGACCTTGTACATCACTATGATGCACACATACCACTACCAACCCCCTAACTTGTCTGCTGATGTTCAGCATGGTAGATGGCCTACGTAATTCCTAGATAAATGAAATCCCAAAGGTAGATTGTAGTTTTCTTTAAAGTATTTCAGATTGAAATGTTTTTAAAATGTATTAACTGTGCAGAGATAAGCAAAGAAACAGCTGAAAACAATAATAACAAACTGCCATTTTTACAGTTCTCATAATTTTTTGTCAGCATTATAAATTAAAACCTACTCTTGGGCAAGAATTTTGCCGTTTTGCTCCATACAGTGAGAAACACATATGCCGCCTAATTATAATAATAATGATAATAATAATGCCAGCAACGATGATCAATTGATTTAGGAATTCCAGGCTTAGCAATTAATTCTGATGAAATTATTTAAGAGAAAAAACAACTATATATTTAAAAAGGTCATATGAGCATCAAAGGAATAAAAATTGGGAGAACTGTTAAATAATGATAGGTTAATGACATATTAATTCGGGAGCTTATAACGTCATTAAAAAGAGAGATGAAGACCATGTAACCACGACAAAATTTAGGAAAGGTTACTTCATTTTAAAAGCCTAGTATAAAATGATATAACTGAATTCCATAACTCTGCTGAGTCAGGCTGTGAGGGGCAGGTGAGGAGGCTGAGTAGGGGCAGGGAGGACAGAAGGTAACATACCTGAGGCAACAATGACTCTGGCTCCCTGTGGTGGCCCCCAGAGAAAAGACTTGGAGCTAAGCGGAGAAGGGGGAAAAGCAGGTCCCCAGCCCCCTACTCACTAAGCACTAACGACAAGCCAACACTTCAACACCTCATGAGCCAGAGGAGGCCATCCTCCGCCAGATGACAGCCAGCAAACCGCCAAAGATGTGGAAGGCCCAGCCCAGCCCAGCAGGGCTGACGCACGTGAGTGAGCCTGGCTGTGTGACCAGGAGGGCTGTCCGGGTGACCCACAGGCTCGTGAACACTGATAATACTTGCTGTTTTAAGCCACTGAATCTTGAGGTGGTCTGTTACATAGCAATAGCTAAGTGATACAATGCCATCTGTCCTAAATATTATACCTTTAAGAATACTTAGGAATCTGATCTTAAAATTAAAAGTAGCCTTTGCTATTAACTGAGTGCAAAGGATTTGAAAGTACTTAGTAAACAAATGAGTCCACTTTAACTTCTAATGGAAATACAGTATTCTCACTTTGCACAGAGGTGCTAACTTGAGTCCTAAGATACTGAAGAAATTACTGTAAAAGCACAAATGAAGTTACTACTCAAATGTTGTTCAATATTTTCACCCTGTCTACCAAGGATAATAATTCTGTGTGTTCTTTTACCTTACTACAGTAGACACATGAAAAGCAGACTAAAACCCACAGTTTTGATTAAGAATAAGGTATTTACTCCAGGAAGTTAAATCTCTGATCGGCCCAGAGATATGCCTGAGGATCAGAATAGGTAGAGGCTCCTTCGAATTTCTTCCAGCTTCTTTATTTAACTCCCTCAAAGAGCTGACTAAAGGGGAGTTAAAAACACACTTTAGGGAACCACCAAAGCCTCATCTACTTAAGTAGGAGCGATGATAGATTTAAAGGATGAATTTTCTTCTGAAAAGCACTGTCTCAAGCCAGGAGGTATCTGTAGGGAGGAGTCATGCTCAATATCATTTTTAAACCTATAACCCCACAAGAACATACATTTGGGTTCAGTACATGTTATTTTCCAGTATAATGACGCTGAAAATCATGCCCGCACTTGGATGGACATATTCCAGTAAGCACACAAGGGTTTCTGTAAAATCACAAGGTCAAATTCCATCTTGCCTGACAAATCAGCCTTTCTAAAATCAGATCTCCACCCCCCCACACGGCCCCAAACATCCTAATCATCTCCAAATAGCTAAATGAAAGCAATTTAACCACATTTAAATTATAAACTGATATAGAGGGATAATTCAACTAATGAATTAAAAAGAGAATGAAGAGTATAGCTTATGTTACAAATTAAGCCCTAGGCCTGATTTCTTTTAAACTAAGCAAAATAGTAAGCATGAGGAAAACTTATTCTTCCAGTCGCTCTTAGAGCTGCTGACTTGGTAAATTTCCATACATTTCTGCTACCTACTGAAAAGGATATTTTCCCCAGTCTGACAAGTAGGTGTACTTCTGGTAGCCTGGCTGGATTCCATAACATTAAGAGGGTAACTGAAGGGGATAGGAATAGACAGGGTCATCCGCACAACCGCCGTTTTCACATAAATAGCAGTTCCCTTCCAGCCACGTCTCCCGAACTCTGCCCCGTGTTCCCCTGCAGCAGAAGGAAGTCCTTCTCTTTCGGCAACAAAGGCAGAAAGCATGAACTTTTTATTGAATTGATATGTAAATGGAAAGGTAGAGAGAAACCAGCCTCTTTTTATAGAGAATTAGACTGGCTAAGAAAAATTAAAACATCCATCCCTTCTACTGTCTGAGGAAGGAATCCTGGGCAGCTTCAAGGGTCCAAGACAAGGATGAGGCTCAGACTGTGGATTTCCTGGGTGGCAGATTTTCTTTTTTTTGCGGGGCGGCGGGTGGGTTGTCCCAGGGATAGGGTCCCTTGCAGCACCCGCACCAGAACCTAAATGAACAACCTCTCTCCTAAGGCCAGATGGCTGGTTTCTCTGCCTGGAGATAGATGTGTTCTTTTTAGCTCAAGAAACAAATTCCTGCTGTTACCTTTCACTTAGCAACAAAATGTTTCCTTGTGACCTCTGCGCTGCCAAGAAGGCTCCACCTCTGAGAAGCAGGAGCCATCCAGACAGGATGGAGTAAACGTCAGTGCAGGGTCGGTCTGGGACACATTAACTTACAAAAAATAAAATAAAAAATGAACTCTACCCGTGCCCTAGAAGCGCTGAAACACACAGTTTAACCAACTCCAAAGCAGCACAGATTCAGGTCGTAAAGAAGAGTAGCCTGTTTTTAAACGTCCATGTGCCAAACTTCTGTATCCTACTGGCTTATTGATTCACTAAATGAACATCTGGGTGACCACTGAACACCCGCTTTCCTTCCGAGGGTCTGGAATTCTGGCCTGTGCTAGCAGGTGACCAGCCCCCAATCAACCCTGCATCCTGAGAATCTCGTGCGCTTCCTGGGAGACAAATTCACACATGCGGTCAGAACTCAACCCCGGAGGGGAGGAAGCACCTCCCGTGTGATTTCATGGGGTGAGGACTCTCAGAAGCTTGTGCCTGGTGTCCTCTGGACTTCACCCCATACCTTTCCCTTCTCTGATTTTGTTTTGTGTCCTGTTCTTTGTAAATCCTCACCCAAGGATGCGTTTACTGATTTGAATGAGAGAGACAGACAGACAGACAGACAGACATTGATGTGAGACAGAAACATTGATTGGTTCCTTCCCATGTGCATTCCACCCAGGGACCAGACCCGAAACCTAGGCAATGCCATGACTGGGATAAAACCTGCTACTCTCTGGTGTAGAGACGGCACTCCAACCAGCTGAGCCACCTGGTCAGGGCTTGTTTTGTGTCCTTTTGCTGTAATAAATCATGGCCGTAAGGACAAGCATATGGTGGCAGTCCTCCTAGTGAGTGAAACAGCGAACCTGAGGGTGGTCTTGGGTCCCCTAGTATATTGGGGTGAAGATTTTTACAAAGAAACCCTTATGATGGACAGGACTGGGAAGTGACCAAGTATGGATATGATGAAAAGGTATGACTCATAGTTCCAAGAAGTCAGGTCTGTAAGCGACCCCCAAATGGTACTGCCCTATTCAAAAGGAAATATTTTATTTAATTTACACACACACACACACACACATGCAGTAAGCAGAGCCATCCATAGCTTTTGATGAGACTCTAGCAATTAAATGAAAAAACAGATGGGAATAAAAATAGTAATAATCAAAACACCAGTGCTTTCTCTGTGCTGGGCACTGTTCTATGAGCTTTACACATATCAAACCCTGTGAGGCAGGTACTATTATTATCTCCACTTTGTAGATGAGAAAACCATGATGAGTAACCCGGCCAATGTCACATGGGACTCAAACTCGGGCATTCTGGATCCAGAATCTGTTTCTAACTATGCCATAAAAAGAAAACAAATGTAACAATGAGGCGCCGTTCTAACAACAGGATAAAGGGTCTACTTTTAGGCACTGCGTAATGACAAAAATACAGCAGTGAGCGCCTGGTTTTCTGGACAGTCACCTCCCAGCTATGCCAGTTTTCCTTCCGAGCACAACACTTAACAATCAAGTTGTTTATTTAAGATTGTTTCCAGGTGAACAGTTAGTAAATATACAACTTTCCCCTCAAACCATCTTAATACGTTTTGAAATATCTAAGAGGAAAGAAATATATTCAGGTAAATCGCGGGTCTAACAAAAAAGATGCTACCTCAATAGCTTTAAGAGTTGGCTTTCTGTCATCTTTACTGCTTACCAGCCTATGTGCAACATCCTAAAATATTTTAATACACATAAGCTCTATGTTGGACTTGGGCCAGAAAAAACAGAGTTTCTTCTGCAAGATTTCTGCAAATCAGTGTGGGCCCCAAAGCAATGGCATACGCACGGTCATCTCCAAACTCTATTTTTCCAAAATGAAGACAGCAGGCCTCCAGCCTTAACTTATTTATAAGGCTTTATACCTTTTAAAAATTCTATCCTTCAACCAGCTGACATCTAAATTTTTGGTGCATTCCACAGGAAAGAAGTTCAAAAAGCAAACGCGTCTAGGGAATCGGTTCCTCCTGTCTCACCACATCTCAGTTCTACTCTGAAAGAATCTCAGTTTCTGTTTCCCCACCAGGAAAATGATGGCTACAGTTCAAATTCTTGAACTTGTTGCTGAGGTTATTTTATTTTTACAGTTTCCTGACTAGAAAGAGACCCATACTTTATTGACTCGAGTTTTTTTAAAACTTTACAAATTTAAAGTAAAGCTTTTATCCTTTGAAAAGTATGCATACTCAAGTATTCTAGTTTCACAGTGCAGGCAACTTAAAACTCAAGTTAAAAATACTAGTTTAGGTTTAGTAGGGGAATGAAGTTCAAATACAAGAGCTTGGGGCATCTGTTACTCCAACGAAATAGACACGAATGCACACAAGAGGATACAGCCATTCCCTGTGAACCCTCTGAACGTTTCCAATGAGACCTCGAGGCTTACTGCCCAAATTGTGACCTGTGACGCCGGGTAGGACAGAATTAAGCTCAATATTCCACACTGGTTTAATAGCTTTGGGGATTATTTGTATTTAGCTCTGTCATGTAGAGTTCGGTTTCACAGGGAAATATGTGGGTACATGTGAATGACTCCAGGCAAATATATCCCAGAAACTGACAAAAGAAGACAATGCCTACGCAGTTTTGTCTTCCAGCGAGTCTCTGCAGGCAAGCACAGTGGCCAACCACGGGTCTCTGTCATAGAGCAGCGGTTCTCAGTGCGGGACCAGCAGCACCAGCCGCCAACATCACTGGGAACTTGGCAGAAATGCAAGCTCTTAGGCTCCACCCCAGACTTCCTGAATCAGCACACTGGGGTGGGGCCCAGCCATGCGTGCTATCAAGACCTCCACGTGATCTGATGCTCACTCAAGTTTGAGAACTACTGTCTAAAGGGACCAGATACACAAGTACATTAAGCCCAGACCGGGGTGTCTCACTACTGACATCTGGGGCTGGATAATCGTTTTGATGAGGGACGGTCCTGTGCGTTATAGGATGTTGAGCAGCATCCCTGTCCTCCACCCACTGGGTGCTAGTAGCACCCCGCTGCAGTGATGACAATCAAAGTGTCTCAAGATGTTGCCAAATGTCCCTGGGGGGCGGGGGGGTGGGGGTGGGGGACGGGACACAAACTCACTCCTGCTGAGAATCACTGACCTCGAATTTAGAAAAATGAACACTGAATTCAGGACAACCCTCATGGCTTTCACTTCTCTTTTTAAAATGCTCTCAGCCAGTTCTCACCGCTTTTTTGCTTTTATAAATGAATTAACTTCAGCTGGACCTTACTTTAAATGCTAAAAGTTACTTTTCTGAGCATTAAAGCAGAAGTTGTAGAGAAAAGATGCAAGCCAATTTTTTTAAACCCTCATAACTAGTATAAAGGAAGCATAATTGATTCAAGCAAAAGGTAGAATCCTAATAATGTACACTTCCTGCTGGAGTAGTCAATCATTGACTGATACTGCCAGGACTCAGTTTCTCCAAATGTGTAAAAAAACTGGATACATGGTAGAAAGAACTACAGCCTCAGAGTCAGGCCTGGGTTCATATCTCAGTCCCACTATTTACTAGTTATGTGACCTTGGGCAGTTACTTCAATGTCTTTTTTACCTCTGTTTTCTAAACTGTCAAATATCCATTGTAATAGGATGTGTATCCGATAACACTACGGGGGGCGGGATGGGTGTAGAACAGTACATACAATTAAATGCATTGCCATTTATGCAGTGAAACAAATATTCACATTGCACGAGATAAAGATTACAAATAGTCTCTTCTGTTCAGGTCAAGTTTAGGCACCAATGAGTTTTCACGCCCAACTTACAAAAAAGCAAACCAAATAACCCCCCACTTTTGACTTTTTAGAATGCACTGAATTTTGGAACTGCTGGTAAGGGGAGATGATCACACTCCCCTCATGGGAGACATGAGGACCGGATGCGGTAACACATATAAGATTCAATTCTGTACTGACACAGAGAAGGGTCTTTTTAAAGATTAGCTAGCTATTGTCATTTATAAAATACAAGTTCTGGTCATGTCACCTGCTTGCTTTGAACTCGGATGGTTCCTTACAATCTACAAAATAAAGTTCAAACTCCTAAGAGTGGCCCACAATGAAGTCCCTTCCAAAAGTGGGCACAGAGTCTTCCAGCTATCACTCCTCTCCCCTACCTGGGCCACCAATATACCTTCTGCTTCCGTCACCTAGAAATAACCGTGGTTCTTTACTCCCTCTTGTTCTTTCCCTCTGCCTGGCAGGTAGATGCGTGACCTCCTTCCTTCACACTGACCTCTCCAGTGTGACATCTCCTCCAGGAGCCTTTCCTTGAGCCCTGGGCCCTCACCCAATTACACTCCTTTGTCCTCCCAGCACCCTGAAAGTGGAAAGCACAGGGCCATCTCTTCACCACACTGTCCCAGCCCTTTGGAAACAGTGATCTTGGAGTCAGCTGTGTTCCTCTCCCACCGGTCTGTACACAGTAGTGTCCAATAAATGCCTGTTTGATGAATAAGGGTGGTCAGTATTCTGTTTCCTCAACATGCAGGTCCTATCAGGTCAGGGGACATGAAAACCAATGAATCAGAGATTACATGATGGCAGGTACTGTGGCTTTTGATCCCTGTTGTATTCCTAGGGCTAGGTACTCAATAAGCACAGTATTTCTAAATATACGAATGAGTGAATAAATGAATGAACGAATGATTGAAGAATATGACACATTTACGACAATGGAAAAATAAACCACAACAAAAAACCCACAGCCATGTGCTTTCATTGAATCTCATAATAGGTGGCACCGGCTAAAAAAAGGTTGTCTTACCTTCAAGGAAGTTCCAGGGGCCTGATACACAAATTAGTTGCCAACCCCCACCTAGTCCAGTCACCTGCCAGTGCCCTTCTGTGCCCGAGTGAAAAAACGAGCTGATCTAAGGCTCCTCCAGCACATTTCAGTCCCAGGGCAGCGACGTAATCACTCCCCATAAAACATTTATCAGCACTGCTCCTGGCCAATAAATTTCAAATATTCAACAATTTACCCAACATACATGAGTCATAAATAAAATATTTTACAGAATAAAAAACAGCTAACTTGTTTTAAAGTGTTCTTATCTATGTTCGTTCAGGCAAATATCATTATTCTGTCTTCTGCCTTGTTTTACATTCCTTTTTTGACCGTAGGACTCATGATCCCCTCTCTCTCCCACACCCAGGTGCTACCAATCACTCACTACCTTTTTTGAGGTCAGTGGCTTGTAAACTGGTAGGGAGGGGCCACTGCCTGCTCACAATAAATTCACTCAAAAGCAAAATACAGAGGTCACATGGGTACTGGGGGCTTCAGGTTTTCTCTTCCCATTCAGGACAGGCTCTCGAAGTTACTTACTTCCACATAAATGATTACAAAAACTTGGCCACTATGTCTCTCGCTTTGAAAGAACAGCAATACATTCTATGCTCCAGAAAGCCTTTCAATTTCTGGAATATCACCATTTAAGACCACTCATTGTACCAAGGAAACAGTTTCATGCAATAAACATCAGTCATTTCCTTCAAATTCCCACAGGAAAGCACTAACCGTTTAAACGTTGAGGGTTTTAAAAATGCTCAAGTTTTAAACAAACATCTCTCCAATCCATCATCACACAGCCTTGGGGAAGACCTGAGAGTTGGAGTGGGGGAGTCCTGGGTTACATTTCTAGCTTCGCCAGTTCCCTCCATGACTCTTGATGGTCCTCAGTTTCCTTTTGGGTAAAATGGGAAAATCGGATCGTATCCGTGTTTCCCAAAGTATGGTGGGCATTCAATGCAAGTCGTCCCAATACAAGAAAAGAGTTGACTTTAGGTGCATACAGATTAACATCTTTTAGCTATTAGTCTAATTAGTTATGGCGAGTGATCTCACTGATTTCCATTAATGGTGGTAATGTAAAATTTCCTTGCAAATAAAAACATCTAAGGTTTTTTCTTTTTTAAAGTGAGTTGCTTTTAGAAAGAAAAAAAGGTTTAGTAAATAAGCGTTCAGGTGATTCTAGCTAGCAGCTGTGCAAAAATAGGTGATCTAGGGACCTTGGTGCTGCGCACAAGACTTGGGTACAGCCAGAGGGAAGCAGAAGGAAGAGTGGAAGCCCTAGAGATTTGCTGCTATCAGGGAATCCCGGAAACCAGGACTCCGGATAACCGGCAGCCCGTCCTCCTGGCCAGAGACCGGGGCTTGGAACTGGACCGGTCGGGACAAAATCCCACAAAGGAAAGGCGGAGGCTGGGGTCCCGAGATGGAAGGGGCAGGGTACGAGCTAGAGACGGTGGGGGTCCCAGACGCGAGAGGTGCAACGCGAACGCGAGTCTCAGGCTGGAGGGGCGCCTGGGACGGGGATCCCGGGCTGGAAGGGCGCAGTGGGACCCGGGAACGGAGGTCCCCCAGCTGGAGGGGCGACGGGGGTCAGGGGTTCCGGCGCGGAGGGGCGTGGCAGGGACCCAGGTCCCGGACCGGAATCGAACCTGGAGGGCTTGCGGGTGGGAACCGCGAGTCCCAGAAAACAGAGGAGCGCAGCGGGCCGCGCGTCCTAGGGGCCGGGGACTCCCCCAAGCGGAGACGGGCCGGCCGCGAGCCCCACCGCCCCTACACCCGATCGCCTGCGGGAGGACGGGCCGCCCCCGTCTCTCCTCGGCCCCACGCTGGCCCCGCTGGCCCGACCTGTCCTCGCTGGCGGTGATCACGCCGTCCTCCTTGGGGATGAGCAGCGCGGCCGTGACGGTGTCCTGGTGCCCCTCGATCTTGCTCAGCAGCACTGGGCGGCTGCTCTGCGGCCTGGAGTGGATCTCGGCCGCCATGTTCGCGCGGCGGCGGCGGCGGCGGCCTCCCGGGGCGGGCGGCCCATCAGCTGACCGCGGGCCGGGCGGGCGGGGCGGCGAGAGCGCCGGTTTGCGAGGGCTCCCGGGCCTCGTGGGCGCCGCGCTGCCGTAAGCTCCCCAGTGCTGCGCTTAAGGCGCCGTACTGCCGGGAGAAGCAGCGCAGCTAAATTCACGTGGCAGGGAGCGAGCCACAGAGGACGTCCCTGCCCAGAAGTTGGGAAAGTTCTAAAGATTGAAAACGGGAAGGAAAAAAGGGCCGGCCTAAGGAAAAGTCTTCCAAGACTATTTGAGCCAAACTGACGATAGTTTCCGGAAGGCAAAATCTGAACAGATTGAGAAGATGCTCCAGATAATGTCAGTTGTCATTAGAATAAAATGAGGAGGCAGAGGGTTACAAGAAATCCATTGGTGGTAGGTTAAGGGGGCGGGAGAAAGCAAAGTGGGGAGATCTCTGGGATCAGATAAAAAGTAACACGGAGAAACATACGTCTTTCACATTGGTGGGTACGGCGTAGTTAACATATACAACACAGATGGTATGGTGGGGGAGCGCTAACACTGGGGGGGTCCTGCTGTGTCCTGTTCTGAGGGTCTGGAAAAGGAGATCACTGACATTTCAAAGGTATGTTATCTTAGATGCACAAAGACAACAGGCAGGCTCATTTTAGGTAAAGACAGACCTTTGTCGAGGAAGCTACAGGCCTAGGCCGTGACCACCCGCCATGACTCACTTGGAGTTAGGAATTTTTATGTTCAAACCATCTTACGCGGTTACTTTTGATCTCTGAGTCTGTAAGGCCGCCATGCAGGCCTCCCCTGAGCTTGTCAGCTTTAGTGTGTGACCTCTTTTTTTTTTTTGTCCACAAAAAGTAAAGTCCTTTACCCAAAAATGGATTGAGCAGTTGGCAGGGAAGAGAAATTGTCCCCAAAATCAGAACTTCAGAAAATAATAATATTACATTGCATTCATTCTACAAAGCCATTACTTGGAGGACACCTTCAGAGATGTTAGTGTGAAAAATAGCGTGCAACTGAGAACCTCTGAAAGACAGTAAGCGACACTCAGTGAGTGGTGGCTACACACTAAACACTATCCCAATTTCTTTACATGGATTACCTCCTTTATTACTGATAACAGCCTTAAGAAATGGAGAGATAATTGCTCTGCATTCTCATTTTAGAGATCAGAAAACTGAGCCAGGGAGAAGTTAAATCACTTGCTTAAAGTCCCATAGCTACGAGAAAGAGAAAGGCAGCTACGAGAAAGAGAAAGGCAGCAGTGGCCTCCAGGAGCCGGCCTGGTACCATCGGCCAGGCTTCGGTGTTGCTAGGAGCTGGCGAGGTGCTCACAGCTTATTCCTGTGGCACATAAACATCAGACAAGGTGACTTCATAAGCACATTGAAGCACAGCGAAAACATGAACATTGTCCAAACCACAAAAATGACCAAATAGTCCCCTCTATTCTGGCTGTATGAGTAACTCCTGTTTCTTTCCCAATTACAGCATTAGCCTCTGTTTCCTCTCTCTACATCTAGACAAGCTTTAGCAAGACATCCAATCCATAGAATTAATCCCACTCCCTGACAGTATCCAGTCCAGGAGGAAGCCCTTCTTCCTTAAACTTCCCCCCAAATCACCTAATACAAATGTAAATCCTGTAAGTCTTTTCTATCACTGACTCCCCATCCAACAGGCAAACAACTCTACTTGTTCAACCCCAGATGTGTTCCTGGCGGCTTTTTGCTGGAGAATAGCAGCAGCTAGTAAGTAAACAGAGTCATGATCGGGACCCAGGAAGTCACTGACTCCAGAGACCTCCCCTTTCCAACCCTCCTCCCCACACACTGTATTATTTTCACTCCTGAACTGCGGAATTGCACTAGAACTGCACTGCTCACCTGGGCATTCAGCACTTGAAACGTAGCTAGACCACACTGATATGTAGTATGAGTACAAAAGACACACTAAATTTTAAAGACTTAGTACAGAACAAAAAGGATGTAAGATTAATAATTTTCATATTGATTCCATGTTGAAATGATATATTTTAGATATAGTGAATTAAATTAGATATTATTAAAATTAATCTTACTTGTTTCTTATTTTCTAATACGGCTAAAAGAATTTAAATTGTATATGTGGCTTATATAGTACTTCTGTTGAAGAGTGCTGTGCTAGTATTTTCTTATGAGGTTAATATCCATTCATGGACAGGTTTATTCATCTATTCAACAAATGTGTATTGTACACCTACTATGTGCCATGCCCGGGCAACATGACTGAGACGTGGCTCTTGTAAGGCTTGTATAATATAATGACTAAACAAGCTATTGAACAACTTTTTCCCAACAACAAATATTCATTTGTTGAGTGCCTGCCTTGAGCCTGGCACCATTCTAATGCAGCTGTGCTTAAGCGAGACAAAATCACTCTATCATTAGAACTTACATTACAGTGAAAGAACCAGATAATAAACGAAATAAATAAATTACATAGTGCATTAAAAAATGTTAAATACTGTGGAGAAAATACAGCTGGGAAGGTTAATAGGGGCTCTAGGAAGTGTTGCGATTTTACATAGGACGGTGTGATAGATCCGGAGACGCTCTCCAGGGATCCGACTCGTGGAAAGAGCGTGGTCAGCAGGCCTTCTCCAGCTTTCATCTCTTCCAGAGTCTGCCTTTGCTGCAGAGAGCCACCGTGCTCAGCCGTGCCCTCCATGCGGCAGCCTGAATTCAGTAAGTAAATGGGACATCACTGTAAAGGCAGAGCCATTTCAACCTGCCCCAGGACACACGGATGCGCAATACTGGCTCCAGAACTCTCTCCTGGGTCGGATGAGGCTTTGCCAGGCCTGCATTGCAGACTTTGTCAGCCTACTCCTGTTACATCTCCCCTCACAGCGATGGATTTCTGTTAAACACCCTGTGCGCCAACTTCTGTCTCAGCATCCGCTTCTGGAGAATGCAACCTGAGACGGGTGGCCAAGGAAGGCTTCAGGAAGAAGGTGACATCTGAGCCAAGGAGAGGACGGAGTAAGCTGTGTGGAAACCTGGGAGAAGGGCTGTCCTGGGAGAGGGAACAGCCAGTGCTAGGGCCCTGCAGTGAGGGCAGGCCTAGGGGTTTCTAAGGTGGGCAAGACAGCTAGGGCGCTGGAGCCGCTGAGTGAGGAGCGCAGAGAGAAATGAGGACAGAAGCGTCACCAGACAGACCATGCTGGGCCTGAGGGATGGTAAGGACTTTGGCGTTTACTTTAAGTGAGATGGAAAACCATTGGACCGTTTGAGCAGAAGACTGGCTTAATCTGCATTCTATTTTGTTTTTTTAATTTAATTTTTGGCAGCAACTCAGAGCCATGTTTATTTCCAGAATAACAAGTGACTATTTCAGCATAGCGCTCTAAACTGACCTTTTTAAAAACAAAACTAAAATACCACCATTGTCAACCCCCCAGTAATTCTCTGATATTATTTTTTTAGAACCTTGTCAGTATTCAAATACTCCACGTCTCCTTTATTTTCTTCAGTTGATTTGTTCCAACAAGGTGTTCAGCACAGGAGCCCAGTCTGGGCGCGCTGATGCCGCCAACAAAAAGAGAGACCGCAGAAAGAGGTTCCCCTTTGAGGGTCTAGATGTTCGGCAGGCAGCTCAAAACTGGGAACTCAAACAAGTCTTCCTTTGTCAATGAATACTAGATTTTAAAAAGTTATATTAACAGTTTGGTAGGACAGCGATATCATGATATGGCTAAAGAGTGGAAGATTGTTTTTAAAAAGACACATACATCCACTGTTCTTGGGTTGATGTGTTTTTCCCCATCCTCTTTTATTCTTTATTTTTTTTTATTGTTTTTATAAAAGTTGTTTTAAACTAAAAATTTAAATTTTGGCTAAGTTAGCATCTCTTAGTCCAGGGCTCCTGAAAGTAAAGTTTTTGGAGAGAGACCAAACACATATTTGCTCAAGTAGTGGCAAATATAATCTGGAACTAGGACTAAGTATATGTTGCTGAGAAATATCTTCTTTCTTTTTTTTTTTTGAGAACTCGTGTTTTCTTTAAACTGAACATAAAACAAATTTTTTGTTTTGCTTTAACGAGAAAGGAAGAAACAAGGTAAGAATCGACAAGGTGAAGCACCCTGTTTCATCAATTTCTGGATCCGAATGCCCCCCCCCCCCCCCGCGCTGCTCACCCAAGAGCGCTCCCCGGGTCGGCAGAGACCAGCGCTCGCGCACGCGCAGTAGCACGCAACCGCAGCCGCGCCCCCCGCCGAGCGCGGGCCCCGCCCCAGCCTCGCTCAGCGCCCCAATTCCGAGGGGACCGTGTTACCGCGACACCGGTCCGGCGTTTTTCCTTCCGCCCTCCCTGGCCTTCTCCCCTGCCATGGCCTCCGGGATGCTCAGGCTGTTGTTGCGGGGCCCTCGCGGCCTCCTGGCAACGGCCGTCCCCGCTCCAGCGCCGCCAGCTCGGGGCGTGAAGGACTTCCGCGCCGCCTTCCGCTTCCAGAAGGAGTTGGAGCGCTGGCGCCTGCTCCGGAACCCGCCGCCGCCCGTCCGCCGGTAGGGGCCTCCCCGGGAAGGGGTCAGGGTGGCTGTCGGGAAGCCGGGATCTCCCGCTCGGCTCGGGCCCGACGGCGGGGACGGTCGTTCATCGCTGTTGCGCGCCTGTGTCGCGCCTAGGAGGCTGGCGATGTAGACACCGTGTGACAAGGACGCGTGGACTGAGCCGAAGAGAACGGATCCGTGCCGCGCGCCGAGCGCGGGGCCGCCCCGACGCCTCGGAACCCCCATTTAGAAGCCCGTCCATTGCGATGACAGAGAGGAGAACACTCCACAGCATCCCAGTTTAGAGGAAGAAACGAATTAAGTGTATTCCGCCACAAGCGCACTGTCTAGGGTAAAAGGGAAACATTTCAGGTGTAGGTGTTTGCCCGAATTAATCTTGTTTCAGTAATAGAAGGTCCGGTCGGAAGAGGCGCAGGTCTTCGTGGGTCCAGATCAGATCCCGCTATGCCGCGAGCTCTTGCATCTTTGCCTCCTAGTGTGTCTGACGGTCGTCGTGGCAGTGCGAGCAGATGCGCTTCCCTCTCTTCCGGCTCCACTTACGGGCATTTGAGCTCCGTGGTATTGCTGTTGCAACCCACGGAACAGCGAATAGCTTTCACGTTATTTCTCCTTTGGAGACTTAGCATGAAATTTCGATAGCTCCTTTAATATGGCCCCCACCCCGCAGTTAATCCATTTATACATCTACCAGTAGGAATGTGCTTGTTCATATTCCTATCCTGTTCGAAAACAAATATTAGGTTCTATTCCTAATCATTCTTTTTAATTCACAGTTCTTGGGTTATTGTGAGGTTAATCATTTTAGGCTTTTATGGTTGGAAGACATTTATGGATTCCGTATACATTTTATTATTTACAACTCAGATCTTTATACTTCGCTGCCCTTTTTTACTTAAAAGTTTGATTTGAGGTTTATTGTCTTTCTTTTTAAAAAGACCTTTTAGTCATTCTTGGGAATGATTATGAACTTTTTACCTACTTCGTAATTGCTAATTTAAATGGATGTTTTCAAAACTTAAAGCAATGAAATGTAAGATGAATACAATGTATTTATTGTTTATGGCTTGAACCTGTGCAATTATAATTTGTATTTCACATCTAGGTGTTAGGTGTAGCTGCATGGTTAAGAGCACTTTCCTGTAGCGATTGGCTCAGAGGGAAACATAATCCAACAGTGTATCTAGCAAAGAACAAGTAATCATCTGACTTCAATTTTAACTTTTAGAAAATCAAAGCCTGGCATTAAAATGAAAACCTTTTAAAATTTTCTTTATAAAATTAACAACATTGCAGCACAATGAAAAATTTTGCACCATAGTAACATCTTGTTGTTTCGTTTACTCTCTGTTAACTGTCTTCTGTTGTACATTTTCAGTTCCGAGAAGCCCAACTGGGATTACCATGCTGAAGTACAAGCGTTTGGACATCGGTTACAGGAAACCTTTTCCTTAGATCTTCTCAAAACTGCGTTTGTTAATAGCTGCTATATTAAAAGTGAGGAGGCCAAACGCCAAAAACTTGGAATAGAGAAAGAAGCTGTTCTTCTGAATATTGAAGATAATCAAGAACTATCTGAACAAGGGTCATCTTTTTCACAAACTTGCCTCACCCAATTTCTTGAGGACGCATTCCCAGACTTGCCCACGGAAGGCGTGCAAAGCCTTGTTGACTTTCTCACTGGCGAGGAAGTCACGTGCCACGTGGCTAGAAACTTGGCGGTGGAGCAGTTAACGCTGAGTGCAGAATTTCCAGTCCCCCCGCCCGTCTTACGGCGGACGTTCTTTGCCGTGATTGGGGCCCTGCTGCAGAGCAGCGGACCTGGCAGGGCTGCGCTTTTCATCCGGGTAGGTCGTTATTAATGGCACATTCCCCGGGCAGATTGGAGGTGGAGAAAGAAAAATTAACCTCTTTGTCATTCATTTCTGTGCCTTGGAAGGTTTGTGTGTGAAATTTCCTTGCTACCCAAACGGAGAGAGACCTAAAGCTTTTTTATGGAAGTATGCGAATTATTCCAGTTATCTCTCACTGAGGTCCTCACCAGGAGCGAATATTAAATGCTGGCTTGTGAGTTTGTAAGGACAGCAAGCCATGTTTTTAGTTCTACATCCTTAGGTCCGGGAATGGTGCCTACATACCAGATGCCCAGTAGCTGTGTAGTAAGGGATGAAACCAAAGGAACCATTGGAGGGCCTATGTGCTTCGGAACCGAAAGCGGTAAAATCTTGGATTTCTGGGTTCCTGTGACGTACACCTAACTTCTTGTAGCTAATCAAAGTGAAACGTAATTCGTATGATTCGACTCCCACTGTCCTTTTAGAAGTTATTACCTGGGAGAATTTTTGTCCTCTGCATTGGGTGAAAAACATGTTTTTGGTTACTCTTACATAATGAAAAGTCCACACTATCACTTGCAGTCTTGATCAGACATTTGCATGCTGGGTCTTTTAAACCAGCATCCCTTGCTGTTGGAATCTGTCCATTTAGTTTTGATACTGAGTTTGATCATTTTCATAGAGAAGGATATTTGCATTTACCAACACTCAGGCTTCGTTCATAGGGGAAACCTGTCCTCTTCCGTCAGCTAAGGCCTGTGATAGGTCCGCCGTGGGGAAGCAGGTACGTTAACTGACCCCTCTGGAGTGGGAGCTCAGGGAAAGGAGAGAGGAGAACAGATTTTTACTTGGCTTGACAACTTTAAGTTACTGTAGTGCTTTCTGAGCCTGGTTGATGTTTAACACAGACTCTAATGGGCCTTGAGTCCCCGGCTGGAACCTTCCGGACGAGCCCCTGACATGGTGCGGGCTGCCCTTGTCCTTCTCAGCTTCTGGCTGCCTGGGAAGATTTCTCTAAAAATGGCATCCCTCTGTGAGTTCCACATCAGGTCTTTGGGATTTTTATACCTGAGACCCTGGCTGCAGACTTCTGCCCACTACTGCAGGCAGCTTCTGCCAGCCTCTGCCTTTGAGCCAGGAATGTGTGTTCGCTGCCAGGTGACTGGACGCCCCTCTCCCAGGTCAGAGGCCAGTGGTCGCTGTCAGGGCCTCTCGGCTGGAGGTGGAAAGGAAAGCCTCCTCTACCTTCCCCTCTCGGAATTAAATAGCTTTTCCTAAAGGGATTTTCACAGGTCCTCCCTCGATTTCCATTTTTTTAAAAAAGCACTGTACCTTCTGAGGAGTGTGTGTTCCAGGGCCTCGGCAAGGCTAGTGCAGAAGCACCAGGAGGAGTTCTAAATGGGAGCTCTCCCTGGTCCACTGTGCGCTTTAGAAACAGCATTTCTTCGCACTGCCTCCCTGTTCTGGGGAGATGAGATGGGGCTATTCAGCATCCCCACCCTGCTGAGGTCTGGTAATAAAGTAATAAGGTCAGGAGCCAAGGGGAAAGATCAGGAGGCACAGGTAATCATCCCAGTGAGTTCTTTCTTTAGTCCTGTGAAGATCTTAGGCGTTGGAATTATTTTCCTTACCCTACCATTGGTTATTCTACATGGCAAATAATAATCCGGTGACTTCCTGTGCCGGTGAATACTCATGTATGTCTCATAAGCGTTCTGTCTCTGCACATTGAAAGATTCAAAACCCCCAACTGAGAGTGGCCTTGTAAATATTTTTTATTAACTAAGCTGGGGAACTATTGTAATGAAATTGACTCTGTTTCATGAACTAAGAAATATTTTTTTTTATTTCTCCCATCTGCTCCCATTTACCCATCCTGTTATACACTTTGTTTGTTAACAGTGTATCGTGAAATTAATGTTTGTTCCCATATTTCCTATACAATGTAATTTATTGCCAAAACGGATTTTGCTTTGAATGTTCATAATTTGTTCCTCAGTTTTTTTAATTGAAAGTATATCAAGTCATAAACACTTTTAAAAGGCAGTTAATGTGAACTTAACTGTTGTTGGGGGGGGCATGGAATCAAAGCATTTTATTGAGGTGTCTGGCAGTAGGGTGGGGGTGGGGTCAAAGGTCTGGGAGGACAATGAGCTCTCACTTCCTCAACCTGGCTGCGATTTCCCCAGCTTCCCAGCCGCCAAAATCGTGACGTTATTATTTCAATGACTTTTTAAAATCATGAACTTGCACAATGAAGTAGTAATATCGGGAAGGCCCTTAGTGCCTCTTTACAAGAGTTTTTGCCAGAAGTTATTATTGTTTGTTCATTAATTAAACTTTTTAAAAATATGTTTCTTACTGATAATAATAGATTTCTAGCCCTGGCCGGTGTAGCTCAGTGGATTGAGTCCCGGCCTGTAGACCAAAAGGTCGCCGGTTCAATTCCTGGTCAGGGCACATGCCTGGGTTGTGGGCCAGGTCTCCAGCTGGGGCACACAAGAGGCAGCTGATCGATGTATCTCTCGCACACTGATGTTTCTCTCCCTCTCCTTCTTCCTCCCTTCCCGTCTTTCTAAAAAGTAAATAAAATCTTTAAAAATGAAAAAATATATCTATTTCTAAATTATGAGATAGGAGTTTACCTTCAAATATGATTATTGTAATAAAATTCATACAAGAAAACTATGGGCATGCAAAGGAATAGTGCTTTTTTTCTTTTATTTCCCATAAGTTTTTAATTTCTGTTAAAATTGCAATTTGAATTATAGTCTTTATTTTCTTTACACTAATTTAAAAGTATAAATTGTATTTTTATATGCAGGACTTCTTAATTACTCAGCTCACTGGAAAAGAACTCTTTGAGATTTGGAAGCTAGTCAACCCCATGGGGCTACTGGTGGAAGAATTGAAGAAAAGGAACATTTCAGCTCCTGAATCTAGACTTACCAGGCAGTCTGGGAGCACCACAGCTTTGCCTGTGCATTTTGTTGGCTTATACTGGTTAGTAAGATTTTAACCTTAACTTTTTAGCCTTATTTAGAAACCTTAAAATATGACTTCTCACAAATGTTTAGTATAGCCTCTAATTGCATGAAAAGATTTTTAAAAATCTCGTTCCCGTGATTCTTAACGTACTGCTCTTTTCCTGCCGGTCGTTCTCAGGAAGAGGCGAACAATCCTTTGGCTTGCTAGTCACATCTTTTTTATTCCCTCTGAATGTTTTTCGTTTTAAAATTTATTTTTCAATGACAGTTGACATTCAGTATTTCATATTGGTTTCGGGTGTACAGCATCGTGGTTAGACAGTTATATAACTGACAGAGTGACCCTCTGATATTTCAAGTACCCACGTGACCCCGCACGGACTTGTTCCAATATTATTGTGCCTCACACGGTACTTTACATCCCGTGACCGTTTTGTGACTGCCAATTTGTACTGCTTAATCCCTTCACCCTTTTCATGCTAATAGGAGCTTTTAATAACCAACTATTACTATAGAATTTCACGGCATATATGTTAACCTAAGTATTTCTGTAGGGAAAAAAAAAGTTTTGACTCAAGTTTTACAGATTTAACCCTAATCCACACCGTACCAGACCTTTTTAGTTTTCTTAGTGAACAGCCGGCCTGCCCCAGATTGAATTCAGGCGGATTCAAGCGTTAACACGTTGCGTACAGGCGGCGGGAATTCGCGTCATTTCTAAAAGGCATTTAAATTCCCAGGTACGCCGCGTGTTAACTGCAAACAGTGAATATATAAGATAACTAAGAATTCGGGTAAGTATTTTTCTGATCTTCATGTGACATGGGGCTCTAGAGCTCTGAAAGCAGTGGAAACCATCACAAGGGAGAAGTGGGTGGTGGCGTAAAGTTTCACCTTCCGTTTTCATTAAAATGCAAAGCAAACCGAAAAGACGCTCTTGCTGCTCTGTCCCGTAAGCACCTTTGGTCAGCAGCTCACGTGTACCGCCGCTGGTAGAAGGAAAACGTGGTGCCACGTTTCTGTCACCCCCGGTGGGTAATGGGGCCAAAATAAGACTCCCAGGGCGAGGCTGACTTGAGGGCTGTGCTTCCCCCTAGTGACAGAAAGCTGATTGCGGAGGGGCCCGGGGAGACGGTGCTGGCCGCCGAGGAGGAAGCTGCCCGCGTGGCCCTGAGGAAGCTCTACGGCTTCACCGAGAACAGACGGCCGTGGGACTATTCCCAGCCCGGAGGGGCTTTCGGAGCACAGAAGACCATCGCCGCCAGCTAGCCGGCCCCGGGGGCAGGAGCCTGGGATCGTGACAAAGCACCGAGACGAGGGTCAAAGGTGTTCAGAGCCCGATGTTTTTCAAAATGTCCACAATGCTTTATTTCTCATACCGAGTTCCTGAAATCAGACAAGTGTTCCTCGGGGCACGTGTTTGTTTCAATCAAGATCTTTGATTCATTGTCTTTTTTGATGTTTTCCCAATAAACTTTACTAGGCTCTTGATTTTATTACTGTATATAATTTGTACAATTCAGTGTATTTTGTATCCTAGCATGAAGTATCATAGTTTGAATGTATGTTTTATGTGAACTATACTGTAATAGCAATAAAAAAGTTATTCTTTGTTTGTAGTTTAATTTGATATACCCAAGTGAATGAACTTTGCCTCTAATATAATTTTAGCTAAAATAGTAATGTTAACATTTAACTTCTAGAAATGTAAGGCGTGTATTATAGCAATTAGGTATTTACATGATCTCTAGATTCTCTCTAGGTTTAAAAATCTGTACTAATTCATTTTCTAATTCAATTTCTATAAAATGGCAGAAAAGATACATTTTATGCTTTTAAAGGAAAACACGAAGATCAAAAGCAGCTTAAAGTGTTGATGCAGCTAATGAAAAAGTAAAGTACGTATTTATCAACTTAATATTCCATAACCATAATCGTGGCTACTATGTACCAAGCACTCAGTGTTTTACCGTAACATTTAACTGAGGAGAGGACGAGTCTTCCTTCCGGTTCTTTAGTCCTTTGTGTTCAATTCATTAATCCTCCTGCAAATTCCTTTTGATTTATTTCTTTTTAACTTTTTGCAACAGTAATGATTTTCAGTTTCAGTCTACCAGTCCTCACGCCCAGGAGTTAACGAGAGAAGTGGAACTGGGAGTTGAGAACAGAAAGAGGGAAATGTATAAACCGATAGCACTTTTGCCAGGAAATCTTTTTATCAAGGAAGATGAAGGACCTTTGGGCCTTTCCTGAGACTGGTTAGGAAAGTGGGACTCACGTCATTTGTGAGAGTTTACAGATACCACACGGCTCACACAGACTTGGGAGGGGGAGGTTTGAGAATTCTGTCGCTGGTCGAATTGGTAGATTAACTGAATTTTTCCACTTTCTTTGGAGAGTTAATAGTCTTTGGACACAGGGACAGAGGACCAGACCCACAACAAGTAAATGTGAACGGATAAGCAGCTCATTGACCTGGGAGAAAATTACAGAACATTTCCAGGAAGCCAAGATGGTAAAGGCCCTGCAACTGCTTACCCAGCATATGCAAAACGTCAGGTTCTAGGTAGAATAGTCACGTTTTATGTTAGGTGAACATTCTTTTCAAAGGTTTTTAAAGAATTTAGTTGCAGCCCTGGCTGGTGTGTCTCAGTGCCAGTCTGTGAGTCAAAGGGTCGCTGGTTCGATTCCCAGTCAGGGCATATGCCTCTGTTGCAGGCTAGGTCACCAGTTAGGGGTGCGTGAGAGGCAACCGCACATTGATGTTTTTCTTCCTCTCTTCCTCCCTTCCCCGCTCTAAAAGAAAAAAGAATTAAGTTGCAAACTCAGTAATCCTCCTTCCTCTATAAGTAGTGCTGATAATGCAATCCCAAATTTCTGTTCCTGGCAGCTTGCAGGACCTTCACCTCCAAGGTTGGGCAGGAAGTATCCTCACCCTTACTTAGGTATACAAGCTTCTAATCCTTGAATGCTTTGACTTCCATATGGAACAAAGCTAGCTCTAGTTCATAAAAGCTATCTTGCAGATAAATCCAAATTCCTTATGGAGAATGTGATTTCAACATATTTCTAAGTAAAGTCTTCTTTGAACCTGAATTAAGTTGTACTTTTTAAAAGCACCCATGAGCACACAATGGGCTGGAATGCAGAAAACAACTTAGCATGCTTTTGCAGTTCTATATGAAATAGCTGGAAACTCGGAACCAGTCTGGACGACTAGTTAATTTGCTCTAAGAGAATAAATCCTGCATAAGTTTTATGGGTGCGCAAGGGCCACATGTGGGTTACTAGGATATAAACGGGTGTGGAACCAGGAACATGCAGCGACCATTTGGAGGGCTGGGTTTTTGACTAAAGTCAAATCCATGTTAGGAAGGCAGCTGTTAAGACCATAGAAGTTGGTGGGATATAAAAGTACTGATACTTGAACTTGGCATCAGAGAAGTACATTAGAGTTGTTTACGTGGAAATTCTGACACCCTTGCTCACGTCTTCCCATGCTGGTTCCCAAAGCCCAAGATACTCATATTAGCACCAAATAAAATTCCTTAGGCAAAAATGTAAGATGGATGTCTACAGACTCAATACATAAACCTTATTCTTTTCAGTACATAATTTTTATTATGTGCATATATAAAATATGGAATATTACTCTCAAAGTGTTTTATGCGATCATGAGAAAATGGACTATATTACTAAGAACTGAAACTCCCCGAGATAAAATAGGGGCTGTTTATTGTGTTCCGCATGTTATATTTTTTGGCCACAAGATGGCGCTCGAATTCCACATCACAAGTATGCAAAGGGCCATTATTTGGACACTGCCTTTTCTCCCTGTGCAGAAGAGATGTGGTATGTATAGGAGCATGGTTACAGTGGAACATGACTTCTCTGGGCCCCTTACAGCTCTAATATTCTGCAAATATGTGTGCAGGAGCGAGCTCACCTCTTCCCTCGGGTGTAAAGTGGAGAATTTACCTCTGATGCTAAGGTCTGCGTGTTAGAGCTCTTAAAATATTTACTGGAAAGACAGAAAATGGCAGGGCTTCCATAGGTAAAACATTTAAAAGCCTTTTTTTTTTTTTTTTTTTTTTTGTCACTTCTTGCTGTTTTTATTCCCTCCTACTTATTTGATGATGGAAGAAAAGGCACTGACTTCAGAGCTAAAGATGCCTTAGTGTCCAACTTGACAGCTTGTAAAGCGAGATGTGGCCCCTTCTCTCATCGGGGGTCCAGCCCACAACTTCCGCCAGGCAAGGGTGCCCACGGAGCACGCCCAGCTGGCAGCATGCTGCCCACGTCTGCGTCCTTAAGCCCACTCTTTCCCCCTCGGCTGCCTCCTGCGCTGTCTCTCCAAGCCTCAGTGTGGAACGCCCTCTCCCATTGTCTCCTAGGACCGACAGCTTTGGGTCCCCCAGTTTGGGGTGGCTCTCAAAGCCCTTGGAAGGCGGGGTTCTCTCTAGAACACCAAGAAGGACTGCTAGATCGTGTCCCGTCTTGCAAACTAAGAATTCTTCCAGGAGAAAACTCAAGCCATCAACAATTATAATCACAAGCACATATACTCTTGAAAAAAAAAAAAAAAGGAAAAAAAAGTGGGCTGTTTGGCGTAGCTACTGTCTGGGCTTTCCAATAACCCTCGTTTGCTCTTTTCATGTGCCCGACTGCCTGTCAGTGCTCACTAGCAACAGAAGACTCAAGAGTTTCAAGAAAAATCTCTGGGAGAAAACTGAGAAAATAAAAAGCATTAAATTATTCCCCCTTCAGCTGAGGAAGAGCTCCGTGATCTGATGACTTTGGCAGAAGAGAGGAGTCATGGGGTCGCTGACAGAGAAGGTTATTTCTAGTCAGAGGAGGGTTTGCCTGACTTCCTGACGGCACTTCCTCTACGTAATTTATGGATATTATCATCTCCCCCATGAGAAACCGCGTCGGAAAGGGCCAGGAGATACTCATCAGTAGACAATATAGCTAATAAGACAAATATAGTCAACAGTCATACCCTGGCTGGTTTGGCTCAGTGGATTGAGCGTCGGCCTGCGAGCTAAGTGTCGCTGGTTCGATCTTCCAGTCAGGGCACATCAGAGAAGGAAAACTCTGACTCCAAAAAACCTCCGCTGCCTTGCGGCATACCTCTTCAGGGGAAAGGCTAAGGGAGTAAACCCCGACAGAAAATCCGGAGCCGGAGTCCCTAAGGCGGTTTGACGTTGTAGTCAACACCGGCAACTCCTGCGGCGCACCTGAAGCCAAGCCGTATTGACTCCGTCTTTCCCTTGGATCCTTCAGCTGCGAAGAGAGGGGGGGGTCTGCTGCATGGGCAACAGCAGACCCTCCATATCACCCTGCCCAGGCTCTGTAGCTTCATCGCAAGATGTCGATTCAACACGGGAGGAGACAGATACCGTGTCACTCCCGAGTCGGACTGCACAGCCATTCTCGACGGTGCAGATAGACTCTTAAGAAGCTACACCATCGTCTCTCGAGACGGACGGCTGCCGACGATGACGAGTCAACAGTCAGTGGACCATCCTTAGATTAATGCCCGTGGGGGTTCTGACAACCTGCCACTAGGACTCACTTCTTAGTCCTGCGGTTGTTTTTCTTGTCTGGGAAGGAAGCTGAGTCCTTTGGAGCCGCGGGCAGCTGCTAAGTGGCCTCTGTCCCCGTCCAGGTGGCTTAGCTTGTTTTCCCAGGTGCTCCGGTGGCAGAGTCCATATGGCTGCTGGCTGTGCAGCTGCTAAGGCCGCGGGGCTATGGAGAGAGGACACACAAGTGCAGGGGCGAGTGTGGGGCACCTGGGGGAGAGAGGGAGGGAGGGAGGGAGGAAGCAAGAGCTCTTTGTTTCCCTGGCCTTATATTAGCTTGGGCTTGGGGTGGACTAGGTGTCTTTTCAAAAGAACCAATCAACTTCCCAGGCTTTCACGGGCTTTTGATAGGTTTACATCTCCCAGTTAGACTGACCTGCCCCTGTGATCCCAACAGTCTGGTTGGGGGAGAGAGGACTGTTAATCCCCTTGGCAAAGCGCAGTGTGGTGTCCTGGAGTGTAAAAAGCCGTAGCTTCCTGTGAAGCCAACAGGCTTCTGCTCCCCAGTTTATTAAGTTCAATGTCTAAGTCCCTTTGCTCCTGGGTACTTGGTACCCAGAAGGTACTTTAATGAATGAATGAATGAACGAATGAATGAATGACTGGAGTTCATAATTCTTGGATTACTGATAACACTATTTCTATTTTAAACTATTCAAAATAACATAACTGAATGGGATCAGAAAACTAGAAAACCAGTAAAACCCTAAAAGGCATTAATAACTATAGCAGCATGTTTGCTAGAGTACAATGGTCTGTGGAAACCCTTCAAAATAAATGTTTGACATTTAATCTTAAATAAAGAAAACAAGCCCTGCCTTCCCCCTTCTCTTATGGTTGATCAAAGTATCCACGCTTGGTAGCAAACCACTTGAGAAAGTTCAGCCCACTTGACAAATAAGAATTACGAACAGCAAATTGGTGGCGTGTAGAATGTGATGTTTGAATACATCATTGACTGACAATTTTATACAAAAGCTATCCCATCTCACCAGCTATTTTTTCATAATTGAATATGAAAATGAAACAACTTATAAAATATTTTACAAAATCCTGTATCTACTCTCAGTTTTAAGAATTGTATTAGCTAAGGCAAGTGCCAACAGAAGTTAACAACTCGTTACTGGTCAGTAACGTGGGGCTTGAAAACATGAGTTTTTCCATGACTGGTCAACATTGTGTTTAATATGTAAAGAGCGATGAGTAGAGGTCATGGCTGGGTGACCCAGTTGGTTGGAGCTGTGTCGTGTACACCAGAAAAGGTTGCAGGTTTGATTCCCCGTCAGGGCACATACCTAGGCTGTGGGTTCAGTCCCTAGTCAGGGTTCGTACAGGAGGCAACTGATCAACCTCTCTCTCTCTCTTTCTCTCTCTCTCTCTCTTTCCCTCTGTCCCCCCTCCCCTCCTAAAATCAATAAGCATATCCTTGGGTGAGGATTAAAAAATGTCTTTACATATCGAAAAAAATATATTTTAAACCATTCTGATTTAGATAAGACCACCCAAATCTTGAGTAGGAGGGGGGAAATAGGCAAAGAAAAAAATGGTAAATTATAATTGTGATTAGTTCTGGAAAAAGAAAATCTTGTCATTTCAAAGAATAAACCCTTCAGCCTGTCCCCAAGAATGACACACCCACCGCTCACTCCTATTTCCCAAGGGCATGGATCCACGGCAACCTCCTTCTGCACTGGCTCCGAAAACCCTACTTTTGCTGATAATGCCTGGCCCTCACCTGAGTGGCACAAACAGGCAGCTGAGGTTAGAGGTGGTTTAACAAGATGGCTGTTTCTCTGTCGGGATCTATAAACCGAGAAGGGGAGAAGCAGGGAACGGGGCTGGATCGCCAGGTTTGGAGAAAAAGCCGGGGGTCTTTGGGCTTTCTGCCATTTACCAAACCGCAAAGGTTTATTAGAAGAGGCTGAGGTCTTTTTAAAAGGCTGTGTCTCGTGCTGTATTTTCAAATAGCAGAGAAAGAGGTTTTTTGTTATTTTTTTAACTACTCATAACACTTTATTTTTACTTTGTACAAAATACAAAAATGCAAATCCAAGGAGTACAGACCAGTAGCGACAGGCACACTGCACAACAGCAAACCTTGTCTAGCAAGACATTAGTTTTTAAAACTTTTAGTGGATACATGCACTATATGAAACGACAACAGCAACACATCGAAAACACACAGAGGCTAGAGAGGTCGCTATTTCTACCCTCAAATACTGCTTACTCGCAAGACTTTGGATGAGACAAAAAAAATAACAATTAAAAAAGGCGAATAATATTTTTTTCATAAAAATGTAAAAGTTACCATAAAATGTCTTTTCTCCCCCATCACACTGATTAAATTTCTTCCGCAAAGCCGTACACATAAAACAAAACAAAACGAAAATCTTGAACTGACAGTAAATACTCCAGAGGGTTTGTTACCTAAGTAACCACTCAGTAGTTTAAAGAATCTTTTAAGCACGTGGAAGCCTTTCTATTCATTTCTCAGTCCGGTGTTCCAGCCGTCCTGCCCATACCTTCCCCTCGAACACGTCCCGGAATAGAAATGCCTGCATCATGGAGCTCCCGTTCTTAAGAACTAGTTTTGAAAAAGAAAGTAATGTACAAAACATGTAACAGAACTATGAAAGACGTAGGCCAGGAATCCTCTCTTCACAGCAAAGCCGGGTTTGCTTTGCGCGGCTGCTTCTGCACTGCTTCTCACGGTTTGTTTATCTGCCCCATGAATAAGAAGGCACCTGCGGAATCCAAGGGAGACGACGTGTAACTATGAGAAGCAGTTTTTAAAATGAGATGAAAGGCAAATTTAAGGGAAGGTCCCTGGGCTGAGTTTAACCTACGGCTCTCAAGAGGACTTTCTGCCATGATGAAAATGGTTTATATCTTCATGGTCCAACAGGGTAGCCACCGGTCTCGTGTGGCTAGTGAGCCCTTGAAATATGGCTAGTGTGACTATGAAATTAAAATTTTAATTATATTGAAAGTAATTACAAGTTAAAGTGAAAGAGCCACATGTGGCTAGAGGCTCCCACAGTGCGCTGTTTGGCTCTGGCGCACACTAATTATGACTTTGAAAATGCAATGAGACAAGAGGATAAGGAAGTAGCTGATATTATTGATTTAAAAAAGAATAAAAAGCACAGTGTATTCGTTTCTACTCTGTACCAATATGAAGCCAACCTCTCCACAAAGATAGTCTTATTTATTCTTCAAAATTGGACTAAGGGGTAGGAACTACTGTTATCCTTACAGATGGAGCTGAAGTTTGAACGAATGACTCACACGGCCAAGGTCGATTGAATTGACGGGTCTCGAGGCATAACTATAGAGTGGACTTACAAAGATTAATGACATCTGGCTTCTTAAAAAGTTTAACTACAGCACTTATTTAAAAAAAAAAAATCAATCAGTAGATGTTGACAGTGCCCCAAAAGGTTGCAGAGCTCTCTGTATGTTAAAAATAAAATCAAACAGCCCTGGCTGGTGCGGCTCAGTGGATTGAGTGCCAGACTGCGAACCAAAGGGTCACCGGTTCGATTCCCCGTCAGGGCACATGCCTGGGTTGCAAGCCAGGTCCCCATTCAAGGGTGTGCAAGAGGCAACCACACACTGATGTTTCTCTCCCTCTTTTTCTCCCTCCCTTCCCCTCTCGCTAAAAATAAATAAATAAAATCTTTTTAAAAAAATCACACAAACATAAAATCTTGTCCTAGTTTAAGTGATTCCACTACACTTTGTAAACAGCTTGATTTTCCTCTCTCACCAAAGCGCGTGGTTCTATTATTTGAAGTGTTTGCATGGGAAAGAGATCAAAAGCAGCCCCGCCGGACGGAACCACGCTGGCGCTCTACCTTTCTGAACCCTAACAGTGTGTGTGACCAAGTACGAGAGGAGAATCACTCACCTGTAGGATTATGTCGGATGTAAAATAGAAAAGGTCTGTCCACGATGAACCAGGGAGGAGATGACCTTGCAATTAGAATCGCAGCTGCGGGAAGAAAAGGAAACATGCTGTACACCCACTGTGCGGCCGGCAAGGCAGCTGGCCTGATGGGTCCTTGATGCTGATGTTTGAGGACACACCTAACAGGTCTGCCGGTCGCCATTCACTGAACACCCACCGCGGGCCAGGCCCTGTTACGTTTATCATCTCGGTCAGTCTACACAAGCACCGTCTTCTTTGATAAAACAACTTACTACTCCTTGTTGGGTTTTTATGAGGATTACGTGACATTAACATATTACAGTTCTCAGCGCAGTGTCAGCCACTTAATAAACACCCACTGCGCATTTCACTGTCGGTACTGGCTGTTTCTGACTTATTCCATCTGCCTGCCTGATGAAGGCAGCTGGTCCTTTCAGTATCTCCAAATCCTTTTGGTGTATCAAGGCCCAGCTTCGCGCTCAGCCACTGAGGCGGTGCCTTTACCTCTAACACGGTCTGGGTTTCCCTTGTGGCAACGGAGACCACTCATCCGGGACCTACTGTGTCGTTCAGCTCAGCTGGTGCAGACATTGGACGGAAAAAGCAAAATTCTTTAGCTCATGGTCTTGGACATGCTTGCTCTGCCATGCTTACCAACGGTGGCTGCTTTTAGTAAGCCTGCGAGGAGGTTTTGCAGGAGGGTCGTGCCAGACGTAACTGCCCTATGCTTGCCACAATGACCCCCTCCTCTTGTTCAAAGCCCAGAAAGCATCACCGACTCAGGCTTGGCATGACAAAGGAAACACTGCAGCTGTGCTGGGGTGAACCACTCAGCCAGGGTTATACAAACAACTCCGCAGTTAGCAGGTGTATACACTAAACTGAGTCCCCTCAGAACTTGTATGCTTTAGGCCTAACCCCCACTGTAACTGTACTTGGGCACAGGGCCTTTAAGGAGGTGTTTATTTAAATGAGGCCATGAAGGTGGGGCCCTAATCCAATAAAACTGGTGTCCTTACAAGGAGAGAGAGAGAGAGAGAGACATCAGGGATGTGTGCACACAGAGAAAGGGCCATCTGAGGACACAGTGAGAAAGTGGCCACTGCAAGCCAAGGAGAGACGACTGAAGAGACCCTGCCAACACCTTGATCGTGGACTTCAGCCTCCAGAAGTGTGAGAAATAAGTCTCTGTTGCTAAGGCACCCAGTCTGTTACAGCCTGGGCTCCATGTGGCTGTGACCAGGGCAGCCCCACAGGGTCCCACACTCACAACGATCCCGCACTTGCTTTAGTGCTCTGCTGCTGCTGTCTTGAGATTCTTCATCAGTTTTAAACAAGGGGATCCATACTTTCATTTTGTGTAGGCCCTGCAAGTTAGGTAGCCAGTCCTGATAGTCACACTAGCTGGCAGAATTGGTCAATAACTTTGGCAAAATTTAGATGTCACTTATAACCTAGAAAAGATAAGAGGCATCTTAAAAATTCCAAGCCGTCTTATTCTAGGTCTTTGTTTTAAATGCTTTTGTAAAGGAATATTAAATGTTTATCTCAGAAAGGCAATAAAGTGTCTATTGTGGGTGTACCTTTTAATGACCAGAAATATATGACCCAGCTACAAGCGTAGCTGAGACATTATTCATTTCATGAGTTTGCAGAGCTTGGTCATATCTATTCAGGCAATCTCATCTGGATAATGAGGGTGCAAAAAAAAAGACAACTTAAGATTGTTCTGTTTTCTCCTTCATTATATAAGCCAGCAAGGAGAAAGCAGATGTGGGTATTCAAATGATCAAGGAAGGCTGCATAGCAATCCTGCTGTAATTCAACAGCGGCATGCCAATTCTTCACTGTGTCCCGGACAAAACGGATCGACTCTCTTCCTATTAGTAAATGCTATTGTTTTATGTTTCAATCTGAAGATTGGTCTTTTCTGCCCATAAGAAGCCAGAATCCACTCTATCCCTCTGAGAGCAGGATTCGGCAAATTCCTGTGCTCAGGCCAAGTGCAGGGGTCAGATCCTGTTTTTATCAAGTTCTATGGAAACAGCCACGCCCATCTGCTGTATCATCTGTGCTTTCGGTCACTAAAGTACCACAGTTGAGAAGCTGCTTTGGGGACAGTACGGCCCACAGAGCAGAAAATACATAGTTTAGCTCTTTACAGAAAAAGCCTGTCAACTCTTGTCCTAGTGCAGCGGTTCTCAACCTGTGGGTCGCGACCCCTTTGGGGGTCGAACAACCCTTTCCCAGGGGTTGCCTAAGACCATCGGAAAACACATATATAATTACATATTGTTTTTGTGATTAATCACTGTGCTTCAGTTATGGTTGGGGGTCACCACAACATGAGGAACTGTATTAAGGAGTTGCGGCATTAGGAAGGTTGAGAACCACTGTCCTAGAGGACTCTTCTCTCACTGAAGTGCTTTCCTTGATGAAATAGACTGAGCTTCATGGACACAGGTCCTTCATGTGTCTCAGTTCCCCGCTGTCCCTTACAACCATCGCATAGGGCCTGACCGGAAGTCGGTAGTGACCCTGCCCCTCTGCACCACAGCCAGCCCCGCCACGGTCCCCGGCTTACTCGTTACTGCTGAAGCTTTGGTTCCATCTTCACTGACTTCAATTTTCGCTTTTTGCAAGATGCGAGAAACATGAAGGTTTTCTGACCCTGTTTCCAGAAAATAAGGCAAAAACAGCATTTGTGTGATATGCAGCCCATCTGTTGAGCTGGAAAAGGAAACGCAGCCATGGCAAATTCCAAGTCTTAAAAGGAGTCAGAAGAGAAGTCACCTCTTCCAGTCCTGGTGATTCAGGGCTGTGGGATGACAGTCGCCTGCAGTCTCTGCTATGTGAACTGCGATGTCATTAAGAGGAGGGAGTCCCAGATCCAAATATGTTAGTGCCTCGAGCAACTGAACTCTGAGCACTAAGAATTTTATTTAAAAAAAAAAAAGAGCAGAGCTTTAAAAAAGAAGCCCAGGAAGCCAACATTATTTTTCACTTACATAATGTCAGATCCAGATAATTTCAGATGGTGTTTACAGAAGCGGAAACTGAGGCCCAGAGCGTTTAAAAAAAAAATTGCCCTCAAACCACATGGCTAGTTAGTGGGGAAGTAAGTGCTGGCTTTTGACAAAAGCCACCCATCCCACAGGCACGTTAGTGAGACAAGAGGGTCGGGTACGAGGAGTCTGGGCTGTTGTGAGGGCCAGACTCAGAAATGCAGTTTTGCCACTGGGGCCTTCTGGGGAATTCATTTCCCTTCTCGGCAAGACCCACGGGGTGCAGCTGTCAGGGACAGTGCAGAGGGAGGTCCGTGCCAGCCTGGCCTAGACATGGGTCTGGGTGCAAAAAGGAAACAGTTCTTTCTGTGTCATCTGGCTTTATTTTATTTTCACTTTTCGAATATATTGGGGTGACATTAGTCCATAGAATTATATAGGTTTCAGATGTACAATTCTATAATCCATCAACTGTATCTTGTACTGTGTGTTCACCACCCCAATTTGTCACCTGGTTTTAAACTGTCTACATTGATGCCCGGCTCTCGTAGGACTGAAGGTGAGAGAGAGGCACCTTTGCAGGCCCCAGGTCACCTACAGGGTTAAACAGAACATCCCAGGAGCACTTTGGGCCCCTGGTCCTCCCTCTGAATGCCTGTGAACTCCCTGGGGACACAGGACAACCCTGAAGGAGAAAGTGCAGGTGAAAATACTGCTTCTCGGACCTTATGGGGCTGCAGAGTTTGGTCAAGGGAGGATTCTGATTCAGTAGGTCCGGGTCAGACCCAACATCGTGCATCTCAAATAAGCACCCAGGTGATGTGAACACTGCTGGATGGGGAAGAGCTTTTGGCTGGCAGGAAGAGACCGTGAAAATATCCATGGAGCGGCAATTTCTCCAGGGGGGTCAAGTTCATTCCTAGGACAAACACTCGCGTGTTCGCTAGCAGGCAACTGAGGTCGCTGACGAACTAATTCCTTCTCACTCAAGGGGGAAAATGCAAAATGAAGTGCAAATAATGTTTAAGCCATGAGTTGTCTTTGGGAGGAGGTTGCTATGCTGCAAATTAAAAAGACAAAGGATTGACCCCGTTCAAACATGGCTCCAGGAAAAGGTACCTATGCTGGCAAAAGAAGGGATATTATACCAGCTGGGTCCTAGATGTTTTGGGAAAAAAAAAAAAAAAATCTAATCAGACTTCTCTGAATTTATGTTACATCAGATTAATGGGCATGAAATGACAAACTACATATCTGGACATTGCGTAGGCCGCCTGTTGCTGGGTGGGAATAAGCAAGTATTTGAGGCCCAGACTATCTTGATTTTTTAAACACAGGAGAAAACTGTGCATTTGGAAAAAATAAAAAATAAAAAACTAACACCTAATTAAGAGCTAAATTTTTAGGTACTAGAGACAATACCCAAAATACTTCTTTAACTGTGTAGAGTCACTCGGGCCTCGCAGGAAACGTACATGTGAAATGCAGGGATGATTAACGTGCTGATGTACATGATTAAGGATCAATAGCATCATCCAGTGATACATCAAATTACACCTGGGAGAGTTTTAGGGCAACACATTCGTAACTTTGACCTTTTCTTTCTGAACAAATCAGAGACTCAGTCTTCATGTTTCAGAATAAGTTTTAAACTGAACATACTTGTTATTTTTGCAAAATTTGCCTTTGACGGATCAAACATCTCGGTGATGCCAAGAACTTTCAGCGGCTCCTTCAGATCTGTTTGTGCTGCAGCTGTGAACCTAGCATGAAGGCAGAAAACGGGGGAAAAAAATCACTAGACTATAAATGATACTTCTGGTGCCAGTGGAAAGTGTATGCAGATCCTTTTTTAAGCATGCCCTGAACATCAATCTAAATTGTAAATTTTATTGTTTTAATTTTAAAATATTTTATTTATTTATTTTTAGAGAGACAGGAAGGGAGGGAGAAAGAGAGAGAGAGAAACATCAATGTGTGAGAGATAAATTGATCTGTCACCTGGCCGCACCCCAGGCATGTGCCCTGACTGGGAATCGAACCAATGACCTTTTGGTTCGCAGGCTGGTGCTCAATCCACTGAGCCACATCAGCCAGGGCTGTATTGTATATTTTAATCCCAGGGTAAGCAGGAAACCACTCATCCCTCCAACCCTTAGTTGGCATTAGCAGCACATATAGTAACAGCAAGTAGGGGTGCTCCCACCCTCATGTGCAACGGGCTCCCTAGTCCAGTCTCAGGAGGATCCACAGAAGCACCTCCTCTTGTGCTGACAGAGAGATGCAGGGTGTGACAAGTGTTTGCACTCTGCCTTATCTACAGTTCTTCCCCATAACCAACCAAAGAGCCGTCATCTTGGTTGCTGTAAGAACCACCATCCTTACTGGGACAAGGGATGGTCAGAAGAGGGGACACATTCCCGCTAGTTCATGGCGGGATTCTGAAAGCATCTTACTATTAAAATGAGAGAAGCATTAGAAATAGGTGCCATGGTATCTGGGTATCATACAGAATTCTTGGACCTCTGGCCTTATAGCCATACGCATGTCCGCTATTACAGGCATCATCAGAGGATGTGTTGTCAGATCTGACCACATCCTGTGGGAGAGCAACGGGGCAGGTGAACAGATTCTTACCACAGGTGCGCTGGCACGGCAATTTACCATTCTAATTGTAATTCACCTACAATGAAAGCATCTGATTCAATTATATCAAGCACTGCCTACGTGAAGGTTTATTTTATAACAAAAAAAATAATGTTGGAAGGATCACTAATACTTATTATCAACGTACTTCTCTGATTCCTTAACTCAGTGACTGGAAATGAAAAGTGGTTAGAACCAGAAGTACCACCACTGCTCCACTGAGGTCTGGGTGGTTAAAAAGCCCTAGAGGAGAGCCGAATACTGATGTTTAAAAGTCTGGGCAAAAAGCATTCTCTGACCTGTTAGAAAATTAGGATTCAGACAGGATCTGGGATTATTTTCCCCTTGGAGTCAAGTCTTAACAGCTCAAATTCCATCTCTCTTACACTTTCAGGGTATAAGAGAAAAACGTCCCCCAATACTAATGTACGAATTCTCCCTGGTCATTTCAAAATACAGTGGAACCTTGGTTCTCAAATTTAATGCATTCCGGAAGGCTGTCCAAGAACCGAATTGTTTGAGATGGGAGACGTTCAAGAACCAGAGTTATTTCCGAGCTTTTGGACCTTGAACTCCAGCCACTCAAGCTAAAACTTAAGCAACTGCAATGAAGCTTCTTATTAAAAAAAAAAAAAAAAAGAGGAACACGACTAATGTTAGCTGTCATGTCATCATACGCGTATGACGACGTGCACGTGTTTCTCAGTCTTTGACCAGAATGTTACGAGCGCGTGCGTTTGTGGTGGCTCTGAGTCCAGTTGTCCTCTCTCCTTCTCCACGGTCATTAGCCTGTCACAGCAGAGGCACAGGGATTCACAAGAAACCTTTCCACAGGCACGGTCTTGTATTTCTACCTTGAGGTTTCTGCACCACAGAATGGCCTTCGCGACAGGCCAGGTTCCAGACTCATGCTCTGTGGTCTCTGACACGGTCACTACCAAGGACCGAGCACCCACGGTGTTGTCTCCTTTAGGGGCAGGAGCTACTTACTTGGGCAGGACAACCTGCACCCTCTTGGGCACCATCATGCTGGTCCAGCTGTCGATGGTCTTGGTGTTGATGTGCGGGATGATGGCCGAGAGCGGGGTGGAGCTCTCGCTTGGCAGCGCGATCAGCATGCTGATGCTTTCTCCGTGGTAGGGCAGCTCAATGAAGTTGTACCATAGGCCGCTGGGGGTGCTCGCCGACCCTAAAGAAATCAGAGGCAGGTTCAGTGTGGCCCTGATGGTTCCCAGACGTGGCAGGGGTGATTGCTGATGATCACCAGGGTAGCTTCAGGGGAAAGAGAGCAATTCAGTTTAAGAACTCCCCTTTTCCAAAATCAGCTTCCTTAGGAGACAAAGGTAAGGGCAATTATTTCTTTCTTCCTTCCTTGGTAAAGAATTCCCTCTCTTCAATTTAGGTATGTCTTAACAGAATGCCTTTGGGCAGCAGTAAAATTACGTTAATTCTGTTGAGGAGAATTTAACTAGATCATAAGGCACTTAGAATACAGTGCTTTGCAAGAAGCTGACCCTCATCATAGGAATAAAGAAATGAATTTGAGCTGCCCTAGAAGGACTCTTTGGCCAAGTCTACATGTGCATACTGAAGAGGAGGGAGCGCAGGGATAAAAAGCTTCTACTCTTTAGGGCCCGCTCTGTGCCAGGCCCATACCAACCGCTTCAACACATTTAGAACCCACAGTGCCCCACGAGGGAGGCATAAGCAGTCCATGCTTCTGGGGAAGCTACAATTAGAGAAATTCAGTAACTTGCCAAGGGACACACAGCTAAGAGGTGGAGCCCCGCGACTGGGGCTCGGAGTAGCCAATGCCAAAGACCATCTTCCTACTCCACTCCCCTGACTCCCTATTCACTCTTCATTCATTCCTGTGACGATCATTAGGGCTCTCAGATGCTTTATGATATTTGTTCTGGCTGATAAAAACCCAAGAATGATTTAAATCAACATGTGTCAAAACGTCATCTAGAGAACACGCCACTTACAAGAAGCCCGGTAGACACACTGGGTTCCATAGTCCAGTAAGTTTAGGATGTACTAGACTCTTGATTCATCTTGCAGACAAGACAACGACAATATTATAAAGGCTCTGAGATGTTCTGAAGAAAGCTGTTTAACTCTAGTTATGCCCAGGTTTCCCAAACTAACTGGACCTTAGAACCCTTTTATCCCATCTAAAATATTTAAAACCTTTAGCAACTGAGCAGCACACCTGAGCATCACCACTGAGAGGGAATACAAGTGGAGTCAGGATGAGCACTGGCAAGAGGCCCAGCTTGTGGGGACAGGGCCCAGAGAGGCCCCTGACCCCCCAGGACCCCACGAGACCTTGACGTTCGGCACGTAATGACAGTGTTATAAAAGAGAATGAGGTGAGTGGAAAGCCAGCATTTCTAGATTTATGGTGCATTTTTGAAAAGTTTTACTAAACACGCTTCAAACTTTTAAGGAAGAACTCGATGACTTTGGTGAGGTTATTTAACCTCTGCGTGCCTCCCAGTATACAGGATGGAGATATCAGAGATATTAAAAGTGTGTACCTAATCGGGCTGAGATGATTCAATGAGAAAAAAGTATGTAAGGGACTTAGCAGGGTCTGGCCTATTGTGGGTGCCCCCCGCGCCCTGGACTCTCGTCCCCCTCCTCTAAAGGACCTAGAAGGACACCATGTTTAAGAAAGAGGAAAATGAGAAAGCAGTTTCCCTCATGATTTTCACTGTCTTTTCTTTGGGAACCATGACCTTTGCCAATCACTGCACCTGGGACAGGTAACATCAATAAGCCAGGTCTCCATAGATGGGGCTGGGGAGGGAGAGAAGCAGCGAACTTGGTCTTTGTTGCGTAACCAACACTTTCTGCTATCAAATATGATGAGAACAGTGAAGGAATCAGAATATTTGACACTACAGGATGACACTGCCAATTTCCCTTATGAAAGAATACAGAGCCCTTCATCTCTCCTTCTACCCTGTATAACACAATGGTCTCAGCAGAAACAGAAAAAAATCAATGGCAAGTGAGAAAAAAAATTGCTTCCTAATAAGCCCTTTAATCCTCAAAGAAAACATTAGGTCCCTACTCTGGCAGGACTAATTTTTAGAAACTGTGAAACTTGGGAAGTAGTTAATAAATGATTACTCTAGGGCGTGAAATAAGAACTGGAGGCAGTCATTAACCACTTCCCGAAGTGTTTAATGTTCAGATAAGGATCGGGGTCATGAATAATAAAAACTTACGAGCTGAAGGTGTTCAAGAGGGTGTGTGTGTGTGGGGGGAGCCTCTATTTCTTCCAGTTAATCCAACCTTGACGGGAGACATCATTAACTACCCTTGGCATCCAGTCACTCACGTCTGCCTGGTGATTCATTCCTCCCTGGCCCACTTCCGCCTCTGATCTTAGGAGCTGATGGCAAATGTCAGCTAGGGCGCTGCAGAACACACCCCTCTGTGCTCATCTTTACATGGTGGTGTCAGGAGCCAGGAGACAAATTAACACCTGTCCTCTCCTTTCACTCCATCACTCTCTCATAGCGTTGTCCTATGGAGGGCAAGTGCGGAGGTCAAACACCAGACCTGGGGTTATAAAACCCAGATTCAAATCCCGGCGCTGACACACACCAGCTCTGGGACTTGGGCGCATTCCTTAACTCCGGGTCTTAGTTTATTTATCTGTACAATGGGATAATAGTCCCCATGTTACAAAGCTGTGAAAACAAAATGAGAATATATCTATGCACAGGAGGCGCACGTAGCAAAAACTTACATTGACGGATGTTGGTAACTTTGCAAAATACTTCGCTTCTTGAGTGTTAGGTTGCTGCTCAAAGAGTTGAAACAGAGTCGATCCCCCCCAAAGAAAATCCCAGGAGCTGCAGGTGAGCACAGGTCCTGGGCAGAATGGATCACAAAGGGAAAGGGTATTTGGGAACCTGGTGTCCGGGCAGGGAGTCCCAGGCTGCTTTCCTCTAAAGTGTCCTGCCCGAGGCCCTGCATTCCGTATCTGCTGGGAGGCAGGCTGAGTGTTCTTTAATGAGCATAATTCCTAGAGTATATAACAACGTGAATGGAGCATGTTCATTCATTCAGAAGTGAAGGGAAAATCTGAAAAGGAGAATAGCAGCCTTTGCTCTTAGGTGAATGGTAAGGAACAAAACCTTTAATGAGAAATAAAAGACAGAGAATCAAATATTAAAAATTTAGAGAAGGGTTAGAACCTTCTGTCCGTGGCGCTTTTGGGATGAGCCCGTTTTTCTCGAAAGCACCCTAAAATATTCTGATTCCTATTTTAAGTCCTATGAGGAAGGAAGCAGTAACCAGGCTCAATGAAATGTTAAGAACACTTATTAGCCTGTAAAGTCAGAGAGAATAGTTATAATATTTACTACCAGGAAAGCCTTCTACTACAAGCACCTGAATGGATTTCCTGAGTTCTTAAAGAACTATTCGGGCTATACTTCAGTAGATATTGAAATATCTATTTTATTTTATTTTTAAAAAATGATTTATTAATTTTTAGAGAGAGGAGAAGAAAGGGAGAAAGAGAGCAAGAAAAACATCAATGTGTGGTTGCCTCTCGCAACCTCTCCAACTGGGGACACCTGGTCCTCATGCCAGGCATGTGCCCTGACTGGCAATTGACCCAGGGACCCTTTGGTTTGCAAGGCGTCACTCAATCCACTGAGTCACACCAGCCAGAGCTGAAATATATATTAAAAAAACACAACAAATAGCTCCACTGCCTGTAGTCTATCTTCAGGCTGGAGCAAAGGGAGTTTGGGGATAATAGAGTTGGTGGCTTAAGCACCTAGTGCGGGCTGGTGCCCTGTGCTGAGCTGAGGAGCGCTAGGCAGAGGACTGGACGACAGAGGGCAACAGCGCATTTATCGGTGGAACCAGAGCTTACCAGACAACCAGACAGAGGAGTAAAACAAACAGGCAGGTACATGCTGGAAACTCAGAGGAGAGCAGAATCTAGAAATATACTGATATACACAAAAACATACATATATGTATTCCTGAAATTCTTTGTGGTCTTAAAAAAAAAAACCCAAAAAACTCTACATCTAAATTCATAACTACGAAGACAAAAAAATTGGTAACTGCTTTGACTCAGCAATTCTGTTCAAGGAAATTACCTTTAGAAGCGCTGATGCCCGTATCTAAACATTTGTGTACAAGAACGGTCACTGCCACGCCCTTTGTTACAGGAAAAGTTAAGGCCCCCTATTGGGTATTATGACACATACACACCATGGAATACAAGATAGCTGATAAAAAGATCATGTAGATCCACATGAGTTGACATAAGGAAGTTTTACAACATATACTGTCTAATGAACAAAGCAGAGTATAGAACAGATGTGACAGTGTAACCCTGTGTATGCAAAAAGGTCTCCTAGACATATTTTACGTACCCACAGAAAAGGTCTCAAATGCTACACCTAGCACTTAATAGGGGTTTCTATGCTGGGAAATGGAATTATAGGGGGCCATTTACTTTCTGCCTGACACGTGTTGTATTTGAGGATTTTGAAATAAGCATGAAATACACTTCTAAAAACAGATTCTCAGGCTTTTTAAATAGAAAAGTTTCTACCCTCAAAGGCTTTATACTTTATGGGACAGAAGTCAGATGGGTTTTCCCCTCCTCTTCTAATGCCCATCCTCACCCTTAACGTCACTGAGTGAATCTTCTCAGAGATCTTGATGATGTCTTGGGGGAGGATAAAAGGGATGGCGATGTTTCTGCAGTCACCAAGAACAGAGGGGCTCGGTGAGGCCCAGGAAATGTCCAACAGGTGGCACTAGAGGCCATGTGCGTGGGTTGGAGCCTGCAGCCTGACCTGCCCGGCTGGGACTGCCCAGCTCCGTGCCCTGGCTGGTGGTGGTGGCCGCCTGACAAGACAAACCTGCCCCGTCTTCCCACGAAAAGCAGAGCTTAATGAAGGGGCTACTTATGAAGCATGGGCAGAGTACCGAGGAACCATTAGGGACAGGACCCTGGGGTACAAACCGTGGGGCACCCTGACCGGCCTTAGGCTGCAAGGGATGAGGGAAGGTGAGGTGACCCAGAGCTCTTGGTCACGCCCTGATGGCAGGAGCTGAGGAAGACCTCGGTGGAGGGACGCAGGGCCCTGGTGACTGCAGGACAGGGCTGGGACATCAGTGGCCTAACCCCTCTCTTCTCCCTTATCCCTGTCACCTGCTGGTTCGCCCCACTAACCAGCCCAACAGGAAGCCAGGGGGCAAGGGAGCCCACAGGTGTAGTTTCCTGGAGCTCAGCACAAGGTGGCAAAGGGAGGGCACAGATCTGGGACAATGCCCAGCGCCACAGTTCCACAGAACGGGAGCCTCTGATAATAAGAATGTATTTGTACACCACTTCCTGTAAAACACACACGTATGCTCTTAGACAAAGCAGTTCTTAACTGAAACGCATCCTGGGAGATGTAGCTTCCTCTCTGTGAATATCCTATATACTCAAGGAAAGCGTGTCCTGTTCATTCCTATACACACAAACATTTGACTCTTCCGTGGGAATGTCTGTAGAATTCCTTGCATTTTCATCTCTGACCACTAACTCATTTGTTCTTTTTTTCAGCAATGAAAACATACAGTAAATGAGTCCCCCTTCCTTTTGTATTTTGTTAGAACGCAGAACGTGTACAAAGAGGACATGAAATGGCCTCAGTGTGGATCTGAGCTGTGGCCATGCCGCCGTTCTGCTGACAGTGACTTTGGGGCAAAAGAGTCATTTATCATTCTCCGTGGCTTCTCACGATATGCTTCTGCAGGATTTTTAAATGCATATTATCTTTTTAAGAAATGTATTGAGTGAAGGACAAAATTTTCCCAAGAAGGTGGATGAATGACAAGTGAGAAAGGAAGTGACTTTGTTTATTGTGTCCCTCTCATGAGTCATTCCTTAATTTAAAGAACTTGGCAGTGCGTGAAGCAACTACGTACTGAGCATGCAAAGTGAGGACTTGGGACCCACGTGTCCAGGTATAAGCTGGAGACACCAACGCTAACTTATAAAGTAAAAAGAAGAGTAACTTCAGTTGGACCACAGATGCTTCAATCAGGAGCAATCACCAGGCTGAGTGATCTGCGGTGTAGTAAGGACCGCAGAGACGGGTCATTTGTTTTCCCTGCTTGCAAAATGGATCATGTTTTTTTTTTTTTTTTTTAAATTTCAAATAGAAATAAAGAACAACCACCGTCTGAAAAACTACCCCTGTTAACATTTAACTGAACATCCCCCCAACACAGATCTCTACAGATATATGAAAACACAGCAAGTATTTCACAGAAGTCAGATGAATCGGCACCTGTTGCCTGAAATCAAACATATATTATAATCCTTACATAAACCTAAATCTAACTGTCATATGCCTTCCACTCTGGGTACGGATCTGGCTTCTACTTGTCGGCTAGTGTGTGATTCTCTTCAGAGGGAGTATCGGTTCCTCGGCATGGGACTGCTGGGGCCACGGCTCTAAGGAGCCCTCCAGACCACGGCCCCCCGCCACCGACAGGGCTCAGGGCTCCCGCATCCGCCACACCACAGTTCCCCTGGGGCCTGGTCCATCTTCCTAATTTTTGCTAATTTGATCAACGGAAATCTAAAATTGGCTTACTTTTAATTTGGTAATGTAGGACGGCCAATGATGAGTTGATAATGCTATTTGTTTAAAGCCCATGGACACTAACTTTGTAAATTGCCTTTTCCTCTTTGTTTTCAACCTAAAAGTCTATATGGGTTGTATGTTGATACATGACCTTTGCAAATAATACAAAGACTACCATGAGCTTTAAAAAAAAAAAAAAAAAATCCTGCCCTCCCCTCCCTTGCTCTTCAAAAAAAGTAAAATAGAAAAGCAGCTTTGCTCTTGAACTCAGTGAAAGTGCTCCGGGGCTCTTCTGCAGCCCCTCCTGGATCACAGCCTCCCTCGTGCGAACTTACCGCTCCGGAACAGGGACAGCTGGGCCAGCATCGGCACTTGGTAGGACTTCCCGTCGGCTGCCAGAAAGGGACGCTTCTTGGTGTTCTCAGGTCGAAACCGCGATTTCCACAAACCCTTGAAATACAGGGCATTGACCAGGACCATTCTGGTGAGGACCCCGTCGATAAGGTCTGGGGAGAGCAGACTGTCGATATTGCCTGTGAAGTCACAGAACAAACAAGGAAGAAACTCAGGGCTGGAGGCCACGGGAGCGCAGGGCCGCTGCTGGAGTCAGGCCGAAGGGAAAAATCAAAGGGTTTCTTAAAAGATTGTAAAAAACAGTTTTTACAGCCCCTCTTGTTACTTCCTAATTTTTTTTTTCTCACTAAAAATTAAAGCTGAAAACAAGTTAAAAATCAGAGACCAGAAAAGACTTTAGAGATTCTCTAGGTAGGGATTAGCAAACTTTTCATCCAGAAACTCTTTTATACCTATTTCCTATCAGCCCCATGCTTTGGAAAAGTTGACTTATCCAAATAAGCTGCACTTAATTATTAATTAATTTCCCCATTTTTGCTAATAGCTGACATACTGGACGACCACTGTGGGTTTTTGCTCAGCACCAGATAAGCAGCTTTGTCATTGATTTAACCACCCAGTTGATTTACTCCCAGTCTAAATAAAGGCTCCCTTTGTCCCATGGAATGTCATCAAAAGTAAATGCTTAATCTCTCTTAAGATTTTAGAAATGTTGTGCATTCGTTTGTAATCTGTGGTTAAAGAAGGGTTGAAGTTAAAACTGATGCCTTTATTTAGGGGTCAGGGGTCAAGCGAGGTGCTAATATTACAGAGACGAAAAGAAAAGACGTCTGTCCTAGAAGTCCTTGTTTTGAAGGAAAATGATCTTCATGACACGTTGGGATGGTCCACCTTGTTTGTGTCAGGAGTGAAGGAGCAACAACCATTGTTCTAGAATGTTCCTATGAAGTCACCTTCAAAGTGCTACCTGTGCCTGACACTTTCGTTTTTCATTTAGGTTCCTTTTGCTCCGTATTTGAAGATTCTGCTGTGTGTGTGTGTGTGTGTGTGTGTGTGTGTGTGTGTGTGTGTGTGTGTAGGTATCACTAATACCCAAAGCTATTAAAAATTAGTTCAATGAAGGCTTTAGCCCAAGCATACTTAAAAAACAAAAAGAAAGGAGTGCATAAAAATGCAAGTTCTAATATATTCAATGCTGGAAGTAAAACCAACGCTTTCTGAAGAAGCAAGAATGTCTAACTCAGCAGGGAGAGCTTTAAGTCCTTTTAGATGAAGCACAAGAAGATTCTGATGTACAATAAACAAACGCTTAAGTAAGTCATGGTAGAGAAGCAAACCCAGATTTCCCTGAACCACCGTGCGCTCAGTAAGACAGGGTCATGACTGCTCCTAACTCCCACAAGGGGGCACTAACGCCACCTTACAGCGGGAATTGAAGGAGAAAAGGCCTGAGCTATAAATAGCCATTCATAAGGCCTGCCTCTGGGAACAGACTGTGGGAAGGAAGTTAGAACCCTGTGCTCCAGCGATAGCAAGCTCCTTTGAGTTGATTCCCCCATAGTGAGTGTCTCTTGCCTTTCCTGGGAACATCACCCAGTCCAACCCCTACCTGCCTTTCAGCCATGGCTCGGTGGTTCCTCTTCGATATATATACCTTTCTGACCCTTCATACTCCTCTCCTAGGAGTTTCCGTAAAGCCCAATTCTCAGCACCACCAGGACGCCATGGTATTTTATCCTAGATAAACTGAAATGTGTCTGCCTCCCCGAAATGAACCATGAATTGCACAGGAACAAGGACCCTGTCACTCATTTCTTAAAGCCCTGTCTAGCTCTATGTTCAGCATACTGTCAGTGCTGAAGAAATCTCTTCAGCTTTTTTTTCTTCTTTTTTTTTGCTAAGGTAAATAAAACCTCTGGCTGCCACTGGTAGGAGTAAGATATTATAAGGCGGCATGAAGTAAAAGAGAAAGAAATGATAAAGAGAGAAAGGGAAGAAATGCATAATTTAGAGGCGAGGAGGCGTGTGGGGCACCTGCCATCAATAACTGCCACAAACACACGCCCATCATCCACCCGCACGTCCATGCACACACTCATCCTCCACTTACCCATCCATCCTTAGATGCCACGTCCTCTTAGGTAAGAAAACGCAACAAAAAAAGGAACCCTGCTCTCAAAGAGCTGTGGATCCGCGAGGTGGGGGCTGACTTAAATGAGCCTGGAGAAGTGCAAAGCTGCAGTTGTAAATAACTACCTTGAAGTGGAAGTCCTCAAGAATGTGAGAGCAAAATAAGAGGGCTCTGATTTGGTCGGCCAGGTCAGGGATGGATGGGTTCCTTCAAGAAGCTAAATTCCTTGAGCTAATGGCTATAAAAATAGCTCACACTTGAACATCTGCTAAGTGCCAGGCACTCTGATAAGTACTTCACATGTATTATGTTTATCCCCATAACAACCGTAATGTTGTTATAGCTGTTCTAGTCGTATCGCTATGCCAGCTCTATTTTACAGAAGGGGCCACTGAGGCAGAGGGAGGTTAACTAACTCGCCTACGGTTACACAGCCAATAAAGGGCAGAACTGAGGTGCAAACTCAGAACTTAGGCTTTTAGCCGTTATGCTATTCATGAAACAGTGTGGCAATGGATAGGCATTGACAAGGAAAAGGGAAGTATTCCAGGGAGCTAGATGCCCATGTGGTGGTGGTGGGGGTGTGATGGGAGAGAAGGTGAGGCTGCGGAGAGGTGGGCAGGGCAGCCCCGTGGGGCCATCCCCACCCACATCCCTCGCACACTGGAAAGGGCCTCTGTGTCGGTTCTTCCACTCTCTGCAGGGCAGAAGGGACCACTTCTACAGAACGAACCTGGCGGTCTTTGCCCATGGACTGTTCACTCTCCAGCAGCCTTCTGAGACCTGTCATGCAGGTGAGGACTTTTCAGAGGGGCGGCTCACCCCAAGTTGCAGTTTGGAAATTTGAGGGAGCACTTCTGGTTGAATGAGCAATAGCCAGAGATGGGACATGTCCTGAACATTCAAAACAGTCCCAAAACAATGAAGAACTGTCCTCTTCCTGTATAACTTTCAAATGCCCTGCTGGATATTCATGTTGGTGACGAATCTGCTTACCATGATCTGGGCCAGAAACTTCCTCTTTTTCATGTAAACACATACATCTTTCAGGGGGGTATACTTTTAATATGCACTTAATTTGCCAGGAATGTGACTACCATGCATATCATATCTATACTTACTTTGTAAATATCCTAAGGATTTTGCACCATTTCAGAAAAAAATTGCATCAACAATGGCGATGCAACTTGTGATTTTCATGTTATGGGTGCAACATACTTGTCTCTTGGTCGGTACCCATGGTTTTACCTATTGAACTACATATATAAATTACTTCTGTTGTTTCTTGTATTATAGTTTGACATTACACATATTAATTTTTTAAGTTTTGTGTCTTTTGTGTGTAGGTTATTTTAGGTATAAATCTCTTTTCAGGAGAGTAAATGGAGTATTAAAAAACATTTGTTCAAAAAGAAGGAGTGGGGTCTATGGGCCCGAAAAGCACTGCCGGGGTCTCATCGCTCTCAGTCCCTAGAGACGCAGTAAGCAGGTGATGGAGAGGATGTGCATTCAAGTGCTTTGGAAGCTGTCAAGTGGTACGCGAAAGTGATTTAACATTACACAGCACATTAGGTGGCTAGAAGGGTGCAGTGACATGCCACGGTCACACTGCCATCTGGCATCTCAGTGCCATCAGCTTCCTACCACAGGCTCAGAAAAACCTCTAAACCCTTCACGCTTGCTGGCCTCCTGATGCTTTCACTATTGCACCGTCCGGGATCCTGTTGAGAAGGGACACCACGGAGTTCCCCAAACAAGACCGGCTCTCGTCCACCCCCCAGGGCATCCCTCGTTCATCTTTTCGCTAGCCCCTTGAAAGGCTAGCAAACATTCACAGACAGAAGTCTGGTGAGGGCTGGTGGGGGTAAACGAGGGAAGAACTTGCTTTGAAGCAGAATGTTAGGCCCCTCCCTTGGAGATTCTGATTCAGAGTGTTGGGGTCTGGTGGTCTACATTCTAAACATACACCCCAGGTAATTCTCAGGCAGGTGCATCAGGAACCACACTTTGAAAAACATGACCTGAAAGCCAGAGTTCCCCCAAGTTTTGGCTTTGAGCTTCTCCCTACTGAGCCTCTTTTCCTTCTTCTCCTGTGCCCTGAACTCCCCTTTCTTTGATAAGCGGTCCCCAAATCTACATTTCTAGACTTAACTTTCCCCTGTTCTCCTGGACTGCCTCTCCTCCTGGATGTCTTCACCTGGACCTCCAGTTTACAAATTAACAGGTCTAAAACACCGATGTTAGACATTTGCTCAGTTTCATGGGAGAAGAGACGCAGGTAAACAAGTAACCATTACGCAGTGTGGCAAGTGCTATAATGAAGGGGCCTGGAAGAGACACAATCACATGCCCGTCATAACCAGAGAGGAGGCACCGACTTCCTGAGATGACGGAAGCAGGGAGGGTGAGAGAGATCCATTCTGAATCTTAAAGGCGGAGAAGGACATTCCAGGCCAAGGAGACAACAGATACAAAACCAGGAAGGAATAAGCCATAAAAATTTCAAAACAGACAAGGGCCAGTGGGCAAGGACTCTGGGGATGAGATGCGGTGAGAAAAAAGAGGGTCTTCTGCGGGGCTGTATTCTGCTCTGCTGCCCAGGCCACAGGGAGAAAAATCCCCAAGGGGCGCGAGGGTGTCCCAAAAAGAGAAGGAAGGCAGGCTCAGGTTGTGGGTCTGCTCAAAAGGAAAAGACACACCAGTCAGTGGGGTCCTGGCCCCTCCTAACAGATGGACCGTTGGACTTGCAGACACGAGTTAGAATCGTAGAGTCTGACTCACACTTTCATTCACAGAATGTAAAATCACACAAAATATTGGCCAGGGAACCATGACCACTCACCCCTGGTTTCGTTTTTAACCCACGCGTTGATGGAATCGCAGGCGGAGACTGGATCCTTAAAGTTCACGTTCCGGACTTCGCACTGAAACACGTCTTTGTTCCTCGTCACGAAAGGCATTTCAATTTTAGAGCCGTTCTTCACAAACATTGCATTAGCCACTGTCACGATATCTTTATTCTTTTTGGAGACGATGGCCTTATTGATCTTCTTTAATGTTTTACCAGCTCCTGGGGGGGTGAGGGGGGGGGATGAGAAAATGCAGCCATATTTCCAAAAGAGTTTCTGAAAGTTGTTTTTCAAACTATCTTCTATCTAATGATAAATAACGACAGTCTGAATAACACAAGTGACAAGAAATCACATCTTCCACTAAGAAAGGCGTGGGGGAATAAAGTACTATTACTAGGTCTTAAAAATCAGTTCTTCTTCGACCATCAAAGCAGGCACATTCAGGGCATTCTCAACCCCTTCCCCATGAGGCCCTCGTTCTCCTGGAGGACTTTCTCGGTACCGGGTCCCCAGGAAGACTGGCAAGCTCCTCAATTACGGAGCCAGGAAGGGATACACAAAAGGAATCTTCCCAATCCACTCTCCTTCTCACTTAACAATCCTGACTGCTGTTCCCTTGCCTGTCAAAGACTTAGCAATGTGATTCTCTTTTTATATTTTGGAAATAAAACTGAATAAAATAAGCATTCCGAAGACTATAAAAAAGTGGCCAAGTTCCACCATCCAAGAACAATGTGATTTTTACGTGGTATCAAGCTCAAAAAGCGAGGGGATTAATTTTATGGCAACATAAGATTTGTTTTACATGAGCCATTCATGCATGCTTCATTTACTTTTAGAGCACGGCAAAGAGGAAAATAAGTTATCAGGATGACATGTGTTTCTACAGAGAGCTTGTTACAGATCCTTCTTACTCGCTTTACAAAATGACACTGTCCCGAAACGCCCTGCAGAGTGACCGCGGTGTCCTCTGGAGAGTTGACTTGTCCCTGAGAGTGTTTCTTCTTCAGACCCTTGAAACAAGGGCAGGGTAGAGACTCCCAGGCTCCACCAAGAGGTGACCCTCCGGCCTTTGTTAGGTCTCTCACGACTCTACCCCTCACACTGTTCTGTGGGGCTGGCCCGGTAGGAGGAGGCAGGTCCATTTTTTAAGTCAGGGACAGCAGACTTCAGAGGCCAAGTCCCAGGCCTGTTCCTCTCAGCCACACGGCCTCCTCCAGGTACCCTGGTCTCCTGCTGGGAAAAGGTCAGAGCAGAGCTTTCCTCCTCTGTCCCACACTGGCCTGCCTGCCTCCATCCTCAGTGAGAAAATCACCACTGTGAGTTCTCAGAGGCTGGGCGGGAAGTAGGGCCTGAACAGCCACTGGGGCTCCCGCGGATCGGGGTGTCATGTCAGCAGAAGTCACAGAGCCGTATGGGAGGAAGAAAGGGTGGGTAGGGGTGGGCGCTCTGCCGACAGGCCAATATCACCCAAACTTAAAAACCCTGCTTCAAGTGAGGTTGGCTCAGCATTAAAACAAATAGCCCAAACCCAGCTGCTGCTTTGGAATTGGACAGGCTTCAGGATGGCCCTAGGGAAGGCCCTAAATTCAGGAGGCGATTCAGGGTGAAGTTATAAATCACCAAGAGTTTCTGAACTCCTGAGTAAGGGGCAGAACCGTGAGCTCCAAGCAGTTAGTCTTGCTGAGCTTCCAGCAGGTGAATAAACCGCAGACGCGTGCAGACTTGAACGTCGCATCATCAGGCCAGGGCGCTTAGGCCCTGGGGGCCGGCAGCTCTGCAGGCAGCGTAGAAAACACCGGCCACAGGACAGTGCCTGCAATACACAAACCCCCACCTCCCTCATCTTCCTCTCTAGCTGAAGGCATCGGCGCAAGTCCAGCATCCTAGAAGGTCCTGGTCAGCAGAAGTGGAGGAGCATGGGTAGGAAAAGCCCGTCATTTTCCAATAAAGGAACTAAGACCTAGAGGTGAGAGGTGACCGGCTCAAGGTCACAGTGCCCTGCAGGCTCCACAGCCAGCCCTGCTCCGGCGGCCCCCACGGTGTGGAAGAGGCAGGTGGACCGTAACTCCAGGGGAGAAAACCCACGGTAGAGCAAAACAACAGTGCCAGGACACAGAAGCTCTTCGGTTGGGTTTAAATAGGTAATTAAGAACAGGGTTTTCTTTCAAGAAAATGAAGCCTTTTTCCATAGGGCTTTACTTAAGAAAAAAAGTTTTGTAGCCTTTTGAAATAATTATAGCTTCCCAGGAAGTTGTACAACAGTGTATAGGGGTGGTTCCAAGTACCTTTCACCCAGATTGTCCCATTGGTGACATTATGTGTGACCACAGTACGGGGCCACAACCAGGCGGCTGCCATTGGGACAGTCCACAGCGCTCACTCAGACTGCACTTCGTGTGTGTGTTTGTGTGTGTGTGTGTGTGTGTGTGTGTAGCTTTTCGCAATTTTATGCCCCAGGTAGATCACGTGTCCATCACCCCAGGCAAGATACAGAACAGTTCCATCACTGTGGCCTCCGGGGCCACACCCGCCCGCCTTCCCAGCCGACCCTTTAGAAGTGCACTCAGAGGCCTGATGCATTTTTAGCCCTGTACGCCAGGGAGGTGGGGCAGACGGGCAGCTTTCCTCTCATGGCGGAGAAAACGGAGGGATGGAGGGACTGACCGAAAGCCCCAGAGCTACAGAACAGAGGCCGGGATCCAGCAGCGCAACGTCTGTGCTTTCGAGCACACTGGCCGAAGCCCCAGACGGCACCGGGGAAAACCCACGAGGCTGTTCCGCTTGCTTCTGGGGCTTTAAGCGAAGACCCAGCAAGGACCCCCCCACCGCTGGACCCCTCCCTGCCAGGCCGCGCACGCACCTTTCACGCCGTATCGCATCACCGCGGTGAGCTGGGCCTTGGTCCGGCCGTCGGCGCCCAGCTGCAGCATCCCCAGGACGGACGAGATCCCGTGGGGGGAGACGACGACGTTCTCCTGGGGCCGGGATTTGACGATCTGATTGAAAACTTGGATTCCGATGTCAGAGCCCAGCTCCTCCAGAGGCTGAGGATTAAACTGGAGGCACACGGAGGGCAAAGTCACCGTGACCACGAGCAGCAGGGGAAAATGCCAAGACATGGTTCCCGCGGGCAAGGCCAACCTGAAAATTAGATTAAAAAAAAGAACACTTAAATCCTGTTTAAATGAACACCTTGGGGGCTCCTTTTTACTCAACCAGATATGATTTACTGTACTTCGTATAACTAGATACCTTCTTAACATATTTAAGATAGAACAGTGCAGAATAAATTGGTTTTTAAAAAAAATGTGTTTATTTATTTTATTTGTAGAGAGAGGGGAAAGGAGAAAGAGAGGCATAAAAACATCACTGTGTGGTTGCCTCTCACTCGCGCCCCCAACTGGGGACCTGACGTGCAACCTTAGTCATGCGCCCTGACTGGGAATCGAACCAGCGACACTTGGCTAGCAGGCCAACGTTCAATCCACTGAGCCACACCAGCCAGGGCTACAACTTGGTTTTGACCATATGTTGTTAGGGGGATGAGGAGGGAAAGGAAGGGAACTTATGCTTCAGAAGTCCCAACTATGTGCCAGACACTATTCTAATTGTTACTTGGTACTCATAACCATCATTCATTCAATTAAACCAACACTGACTGTGGGTCAGGCTGGGCATTCAACTGCAGGCCCCTGACTTCCTGTAGTTTCCATTCTAGAAGGAGGCAGAAAATATTGAATAAAACAGGAAGCACTAAAGGAACTTCAGAGGGGGATCAGGACCAGGAAAACAGTGATGTCACTGAGTGGCAGGCTGGCGCAGGGCAACGTATAGACAGGGCTGTGGTCGGGGACGCCGCCTCTGCGGAGGGAACACACATAGTGAGACCGTAATGATGAGGAGATCCAGCAACGCACACTGAGCAGGGTTCAGACGGGCAAGCCAGGCGGACGAATGGCAGGGCAGGGCCCCTGAGGCGGGACCAAACCTGGTGTTAGAGGTCAGGTGGCTGTGACTTAGGATTTCATTCTAATGGAGAAACCGCTCATGTTGCTACAATTATCTTATAGCGATACACAATACACTTGGCTTTTCACATGAACATATTCCTTGCTTAATTGAAGAATTATTAATTACAAATACATTTAAGTGACACCCTTAAATCTACAATGGGGCAGAAAATTGGTAAATTTATCAATCGTGAGGATGAAAATGTTTACACTGATATGCTCAATTACGGGGATTTTTTTTAAATGTGCTTTCTTCCTTGGGCGCTCTTGGAAACTTACAAGTGTTTATGAAAGAGCAAAGACTTTCATTTACTAAGAACCTAAAAGTGGCAGCAAGCAAAACAAAAGCAGAATTCGTGATGTGGCTAATTTGGTTCTTTCCTTCAAGACCAAGGTCCTGCGAAACACAAGTTTCCCATGCGGGAGGTTAGGCGTGTCTGCAGAGAACAAGAAAGAGCGGGGTCCTCCGAGGAGATGGGTGCCCAGGAGTGAGGGAGAAGTAAGGTCTCTGTACTCCGAGGAAAAGAAAGGGCACAGGGCTTATCAACAGACAAGTGGATAAAAAAGCTGTAGTATATCAACACAATAGAATATTACTCGGCTATCAAAAAGAAGAAAATCTTATTGTTTTGCAACAGTATGGGTGGATATAGAGCAGCAATTTTCAACTGGTGTGCCGCAAGAATTTTTAAAACATTCAATACCTGACTGTTTAGTCAGGGGCACTGACGTCTTTTCCCTTAGATTGTCAATTTCAAAAAAAAATGGTAACAGCCCACACAACAATAGTTGTCCAGTGTGATTCCATCAAAATTACACCTATTTTCTGTCCGATCAGCAAAAAATATATGTTTTGGTGCGCTGCAGAATTTTAGTAATTAGTGCACACCACGAGATGGAAAAGGTTGAAAATCACTGATGTAGAGGATATTACACTCAGTAAAATAAGTCAGACTGAGAAAGACAAATGCCATATGATTTCACTTATATGTGGAATCTAAAGAACAAAATAAATACACAAACAAAAGAGACTCATAGATACAGAGAACAGACTGATGATTACCAGCGGCGAGGGAGGCTGGGGGACTAGATGAAAAAGATGAAGGAAAAGAGAAGTACAAATAGGGAGTTAGAGAAAAGTCACAGAGACGTAAGTTACAGCATAAAAAAGAGAGTCAATAATATCGCAATAATTATGTATGGGCCCAGGTGGGTACCGGAAATACCCGGGCAGGGAGACACCCTCTAAGGAACATGATTGTCTAACCATTATGCTGTACATCTGAAACTAATGCAGAACAATGTTGAATGTAAACTGTAATTGAAAAATAAAGTGAGGAGGACTTCAATTATTAAAAGAAAAAAGAAAAAATGAAAGAAAGGGCCCTGGGGCAGCATCAGGCAAAACTGATGTCTGATGTTTCCTCACCTTCTTTTCTATTCACCTGTTTCCCATCACCCCCAGGTTATAGTAGGTGTTCAATAAATACTCGTGGGATTAAACCTGAGGGCTTCTATACTTCCCATTTTTGTTCATTATTTTTTATTGCGTCAAAGTCATATTTATTGAGTGTGACGAGGAAAATGTTTGTGTTGCGTCCCAAACCTCACTGTTCATGCCGAGCACTTTCCAAGAAGGGTAAAATTCACTGGGGTGGGAAGAGGCTTGGCAGCAAGAGTTCCCCGCCTGCTACCCTCCCCCGCCAGGGCCACAAGGTGAACCGCCAAAGCCACCATTCAAGGTGATGTTGCAATTTTCCTACCTTTTGTGAAACAAGCACAGTTTTAAAAATATAGAGCATTCAGAGTTGCTCTGGAGTTTCATAGTCAAATAATTGTGTAAAGACAGCCTGTTTAAATTCAAAACAGGTAAGTGGACTACACGCGCGCCTACTGGGGGCTCTCCTATGGCCAGTGTGGCCTATTTTGACTTTGGCACCGAGGCCTGGCTCTAATACCCAGACAATCCTTGGCATTTCTTTCGGCCTGTTGGACATTGGAGAGCTTCCAAATCCTGGTTATGGAAGCTTTACTCATTTTATCTAAAAATTAGACATTGTGTCTGTCTTCCCTCTGACCCCCACCTCTTTTCTTTTTTCTCTTTCTTTCTTTCTTTTCTTTCTTTCTTTCTTTCTTTTTTTGAGATAAATTTATCCTTTAAAATGAAATATACCAAAAAGCCATTATAAGTATATGACAATTTCTACAATCTTTGTTACAAGTGGTCAAATCCGGGAACTGGCGCCAACTTCATCAATGTGAATTGACTCTTGCATTACAGTCTATTCTGGCTTCTACTTGCAGGGCGCCGTGTAATCTATACTCTCAAGCCTCTACAAGAAATCCTCCAGGATTAGCAAATATTTGAATAGATATTTGAATCTGCACACTCGTAAAAGACATCAAATTGGTTTTGCCTCTGATAGCTTACAGTTCATTTACTAAAATGTCACAGATTTATGTAGAAGATTGTAAAACAGGTATAAAGGATCAGGAACAGAAAGAAATTTAACAGCTCCAATATCTTAAGAGTCAGCAAAGACAATCTTCCGACCAAAGAGCCTTCTTATTTAGCGGAATCTTGCTTGGTTAGGAAGTTTTGCTAAAAGAACAGTTCCATTATGAAGCGGGGGAAGGTTGCCATGGGTGTTTTTCTTGGTCTCTTGGATTTGGGAGGGTTGGGGAGATGTCTGAGTGAAGTTTCATAACAGTGCATCAGGACAGTGTCAGAGCTGTACACCACTTGGAGTCAGAAGCTGTTTTTGATTGATGTTCTGGGCAGCACTTCTTCTTGGCCTCAGTTTCCTAGGCTAAATGCTTACTCGTCTGAACACACCTGGCTGGTGTACATTGTCTAACACTCAGCTTTAACTTCTCTCCAGAGTTCTGTAGCCAGGAGAGTGGATACTGATCCACGGTTTACTTCAGGCTTATAAAATTCCTAATACTGATACATATTCATGTTCCAGTAGACAATCCTTTACATGGCATAACTGTTGGAGTTATCAGGCTTTGAAATGCTTAGTTTCTAGAGGACAAGCAGATTCTCATTATGGGAAGAACATAATAACCTCCTGTTTATTTTTAAAAGAAACTATCCTTTAAACTTTCAAATAAGAAAGACTAGAGATGCTGTCCAACTATATTACATAGCATCAATATGTTTCCATTTACTGAATAATCTTTTCATAACAGTAAAAAACAAAGGTTCTAGTTTAAGCTGTCCATGGAGGAAGATCATAAACCTATAAATAAAGCCACCATTACAGGCATATCCTTCCAAATGTGGGTTTCTCATTCCCCACAAACTCTTAGTTCCTCCTATCCCAAACCTTTCCTTCTCAGTGTGGAAAAAGTTTTTGGAGTAATTGGGCACTACTTTGAGCTTTAAATGAGATTTAGTGTAGTGAATAATTGTTGGTCGTTTTGCAAATGCCAGACGCAGAGCGTGTCCCTACATTTATAAATGTACCACTTGCCAATGGCAGACAGAGCAGCACACTCTTCATAGACACCCCCTGCCTTCGATCGTCACTGCTACACAAAGATGTTCAAATCCGTGGCTCAAAGCCTCAGCTGAATTTCAGTGCCATACTTTCAACTGCTGGTTGCATATTTTCACCTGATCGTTCAGAATACTGTCTTGGCCTGGAAAGCCCTAGTTCATGAAATCTACCAGCTCTCCTCTTACAGGGTGGTATTTCCTGTCGCTAGTCCTTGGTCTCGCCCACATCTAGGCCTTTGCTTCTCTCCCTGACCCTCTACCTACTAAGCACCAGAGCTTCCCCCAACTCGTTCCATGGCTTGTAGGAAACATTCCCTGATTGTCCCTGATAAGAGCTGTTCTCTCAACTCCCACAGCATTTCTGCACCTCTCATTTTGTTTTTCAAGTATGCTTTTTCCCTCCTAACTAGACTGAAAGCTCGCGGAAACCCAGGGCCATGGGACTTCATAATCCTAGAGCCCAGAGGGTCTTATTTGGGGACCCACCACTGGTACATACTAAACCAGAGGTTGACCCATTGGATTAATCCAGCTGCTTGAGACGTTTGGTTGGGAATACAAGGCTTTATAAAAATATTTAAGCAATTAAAAGTTAGAAGATGTCACATACAATCTAGACTTAGAATTGTTCTTAGGAAAAACATAAACGAATAGGAGTTCTGGTAACATGGGAATTCTCATTCCTCAGGCGAACATCCTGCACACCAACCAGCCCTCAGAGACGCTGCGCCTGCTTTCCCATAAACCACAGCTCCCTCCGCTCCCTGTTGCCGTCACTTACGTCACCTCTCGAGGATGTGAAAGCCCTGCGGCCAGCCCCCTGCCCTGAATGAATGCCAATCCATTTAACAACGGGAGACTGGCAAAGCCGGTCACAAAAGATGAAGCTTAGTTTCAGCCTAACAAATTAGTCTTTACAAAATAAAATAAAATACATTTTATATATAACACATGAGCTAATAAGATATGTTGGCTCTATTTACTATAACAAATAAGATGTAAACAGTTTGGGGAGAAAAAAAACCCTAGAAAGACTCTTCTGGCTCCAACTCTTAGCCAGATGATTCACATCTGTTTTAGGAGAAGCTGAGGGTGTCTAATAAATGGGAAGTACTCCATCCAGTTCATTCTCTAAAAAAAAAAATGTCTAAAGGGATACATGCTACTATATATATGTATTAAAAATCTTTATGTGAGGAAATAGTTCAAATATATGCAAAAATAAAATCGTCGTCGTCGTCGGCAGCCGTCCGTCTCGAGAGACGATGGTGTAGCTTCTCAAGAGTCTATCTGCACCGCCGAGAATGGCTGTGCAGTCCGACTCGGGAGTGACACGGTATCTGTCTCCTCCTGTGTTGAATCAACATCTTGCGATGACGCTGGACTGTCCTCTCCAGTGAAGCTGAAGCTACAGAGCCTGGGCAGGGTGATATGGAGGGTCTGCTGTTGCCCATGCAGCAGACCCCCCCTCTCTTCGCAGCTGAAGGGTCCAAGGGAAAGACGGAGTCAATACAGCTTGGCTTCAGGTGCGCCGCAGGAGTTGCCGGTGTTGACTACAACGTCAAACCGCCTTAGGGACTCCGGCTCCGGATTTTCTGTTGGGGTTTACTCCCTTAGCCTTTCCCCTGAAGAGGTATGCCGCAAGGCAGCGGAGGTTTTTTGGAGTCAGAGTTTTCCTTCTCTGTATGCAAAAATAAAATAGACCTCCAGAATCCAAATAAAATAATTATCAACGCATGGTCTATTTTATTTCTTCTAAAATCAAAGGCTGTTTTGAAGTCAATAATTTAAAATATTTGTGATGCATACTCTAAACCTATGGAATATATTCCACATATACATACATATCTGTCTTTACATATATACACACACAATATTATTATCCCACAATCAAAAATTCTTTTATATGATAAATACATAATTGGTATTCAAATTTCCCTGATTCTCTTGCAATTTTTTTATAGTTTATTTGAATCAGAATCTAAATAAGCTCCAAACATTGCAACTGATATGTCTCTTGTCTTTTAAAAATATCTTCCCCTGGTGGCTTTATTTTTAATTTTTTCCTTGGAACTTTTTGGTTGAAGAAATCAGGTTATTGGTCCCACTGAGTTTCCCACAGTCCAGATTTTGCTAACTGCATTCATGTGACACTGTTTTCTGTACTTCCTGTAAATTGGTGGACCTGGAACAGGGGTCTGAATGCTCTTGAGTCAGATCCGGCCATGCTTTCTGATTTGTCTATGGCTGCTTTCAAGCTCCCACAGCCAGCTGAACGGGGCTGCCCAAACTGACCATCTGACCAGCAAAGTCAGAAACTCAGTTACTACTTGGCTCTTTGCAGGAAATTTGTCACCTCTGCTGTAGAGACTCATCAAATTCAAATTTCTTTTTTGTGAGACTATTTCATAGAGATGTTGCACCTAGTGCTGGAAGGAGACAGTGGCCATTTGCCGTGTGTGTGTGTGTGTGTGTGTGTGTGTGTGAGAGAGAGAGAGAGAGAGACCTTAGCAGCTACTCATGATCATTGCTTAAGTGTATTGTTTTATTAGGGATTGCCCAATGGTGTCATTCTAATTCTAACTTTCCTTTTTCATTAGCTGGCATACCTCTATAAACAGAAATTTTCCATAACCAACCATTTGGTTATCCTGAGGTTCAATTTGTACAGCAAAGGCAGGATAAATGCTTGAGTCATTCACAACAATAAGTTGGTTATCCAGCATTTTTAGAGTTGACCACAGGGCTTTTATTTGTTTTCTTAGTATAAAAACTTGTGTTTTTAAACATATTTTAAGGGCCTTGATCCACTGAAATTTTATTGTCCTTACTGATGTTCAAGACGAGCTTCTTCAGGTTGGCTTCTGAACTTTCCCATAACATGTTCTAGGCTCATTCTGCACACTTTCTGTTCCAGGTGGAATCAATCACTTTTCTAGAGGGCTCTGGTTCCTTTTAGTGGGAGACAGTATTTAGAGACCACAATCTGAGGATGTTGGCCTAATAAACTCTGAATAAACACTGGGAATACTGAGCATTGCTAACGTGGAAAGTTCAAAATGTGTTTACATCACTCTCTGCATTATATCCAAATACTGAAATCCAAATGACGAAAGAGACTGTTTACCCATGAATCAGCTTGCCTCCCACAGCCAGAGAGCCCAAGGGAGGCTCACTGGATGATGAAAAGATTGGGGAGTGAGCTGAGCATTAAAGCCGCGCTAGACGAATCAAAATGGATCATCCTCAGTAAGTCTCATCCTGAGAATGGGATGCTAACTACGCAAGTGTCTGAAACGAACAACTGGCACACAGCATGACAAGGAGAGTCCCTTAGTGTATCTTGGGGAAGAAGGTAGGACAACCAGCCCCTGGCACCCTCTTAATGAAAGCTTTGATAGCCTTCTGGTCTCTGTCTTCCCAAGATCCTCATTCCTAGGACCTAGAGCCCCAATTATTCTACCTTTGGACTAACCATTCCTTCTAGAGGGACTACAGGAGGTAAAGAAAAACAGTACATCAGATTATATGAGAATCATGACATTTCCCCAAAGTGTTGTTTAGGGTTGTTTTTTTCTTTTTTTTGACAGTTTTTCTTCCCAAAGAAATAGATGTGAAGGAAAGGTATTAGGCTGCATACTGAGACTTCTAAGCAACCTTAAGTAGGACAAAACTGCTGGCAGTCATGCCAAGTGTTTCTCAGCAATACCTTTACCAACAGCAAAGGTCTGGCGCTTCAGGGTGTCTGGCAAGAGGCATTCTAGACTGTTAGGTGTTGACTCACAGGGATGAAGGCTGATCTGCAAAGTGACAGGGGTTGTTAATGCACAAACAGTTGGGGTTGAGCCTCCAACACAATGCTGTGATGGCCCGAGGACTCTGGGCCCTCAGACCTCCACAAACATCACCAAGATATGTCCACCCAAACCTGTCTTCATGCTCCAAACGTCTACCATGTTTTCTTAAGGCAGAAAGTTAGACGAATGAGCAAAACTAAAGTGCGTTTTGATACCCTGGGAAGCGTACAGTGTCACTGGAATGAGTCAGCATCTTTAAAACTTCAGAGGAGAAACAGGGAAGGTTAGATTATCAAAGTGCCAGCCGTGGTGGTTTTGAATGTGCTCCTTCAGGTTACTCGGGAGAGGCTTAGAGGCCGCTTTGAATTCTTTTTTACCAGACTTCCAAGTGTATTATTGATTCATAATGTTACTTAACTAAGCCAAAAAGAAAAATAAAATGAAAACTCAGGAGAGAAATGCCCAGCCACTGAAATGTATGGCAACAATGTCTAAAAGGTTCCTTCAATGAAGAAATCCATGTTTTACTAAATCTCCTCTAACTGCCATCCAAACACCTTTCATCCACATATTCTTCATTCTTAATTCTCTTTGGGGATAAGGGAGGAGAGCTCTGAGTAAGATGAAGGTAACTGGGGCTTTGCTGCTTGCCTATCTTTGAAAATACTAGCTGATGGTGTTACAGGAACAGGGGAGTCCAAAAACAAACCCCAGAGTTTGCGGCTGGGAGATAGGGAGCAGGAAGCAGCTTTCAGGATGCCTTTGCATGCCTGGGGCTAGTAGCTGGAAACTTTGTTGCACAAAGATCCGCTTTACTTTCAAGGCTGAGGAAGATGGGAGGGGCCTTGGACTGTGGGCTGGTAAGGAAGGAGCCTACAGAGCCTGCGTGGGGTTCTGTGAATGGTGAGAACTGCTTGCAACACCCACTGCGTCAGAGGACGCAGTCAGGGATATATAAGCAGCTGCGGACACTTTAGGGTGCGGTCCCTCCATGTGGCTTGGAGGAGGGGGCTTTCCAGGCGGCTTTAAGAAGAGGCTCTTGCCATTCAGTTTGAGAAGGAGAGGAGATCCATGCAGTTTGCAGGAAGCAGGCAGGTTACAAGGAGGCTGAGAATCCAGGAGGTTCTGCACTGAGAGCTGGAGGGCACCACAGCACAGAAGGGACCCCCCCCAATCAGAACTGAGTGACTGGCAGCTACTGGTAAAGCTGAACTGTGCCTAGGAAGTGGGGAAACGGTGTTTCTGACTTTCCTAAGACTGGCCAGGTCTGGGGTGGGGAGGCAGAACTATGTGCAAATAAACAATTCTTTTTCTTTTCACTAAACTCTGGTATTGAGAGTTATAATTCTGGCGGCGGGCAATCAGACCCCTAAGTAAACAGCCCATGGGTTCTGTTTCAATTGGAGCAGCCCAGGGGCTCTGTTACAATGGGACATTTATTCTGTTTTCCTCTAAGTGTGAGGGAGAAATTAATCTAAGGTTCAAACCCCAGTTCTACTATCCACTAACCAAGAGATCCAGGACAAGTCACAATCTTGATCAACCTCAGCTTTCTCCTGTACCGTAACAAATCAAATTTCAAGGGTGGCCACGGAAATGTCATAAGCACAAACAGAAAGACAGGCAGTAACTAGCACACTATCGGGCTCAGAGTAGCTGCTCAGTAAATGCTGGCTCCTTCCCTCTTGTCTTCCTCAATACTCAAAACCTGAAATAGTCTCTGACTTTTTTTTCTTCAGCAGCTACTTAGAATGCCTCAAGGATCAAGCTAAGAAAATGGGTCAAACAGTACTTCCATCTTGATAAAGCCCCATCTGTGCCTTTATAGTTTCTCTAGTCTACTTGAGACACAGGAGAAGACAATGCTGGTGTGTTTTAATGCCTCTCTGTAAGAGAACAGAGGGACAGAATCGTGATGCGGTGGAGGTGGGCAAGCATGTTCCAAAAATCTTTTAGTGGTGCTGAGATATGTTTTTTGATCACTAAATCTGTTTTATTTGTGGTATCAAGCCCTATCGACTTTCTTATTGACAAATCTTTCATGTCACAGTTCAAATGGGTGATTTCCTAATCAATAGCTGAGAGGTCCCTCAGGACATTATAGTGATATTGTCCAGTGGTTCTCGATATTTAAAAGAAGGTAGAGCCTTTTTTAGACATGAAAAATGTATTCAATACTTTATGACTAATTATATTTTTAGTACTTATAAAAGTAATGTTAAAAAAACTACCATGAATTCATAAACACTTTAATAAATTACAAATTCTTTTCATCTATAATACCATCTGGATACATTTCAAAAATCGTATTTTGAGATATTATTTATTCGGTCTACACTCAAAGCGGGACCACGAATATGATTTTTCTGGCTCCTTAGAATAACTCTGATGTCAATGGGTCTTCAATTTATAGGTGAGAAATCAATGCTCTCCAGATTGTTGCTAGTATAAAATGGGGAGCGAGTGTTAGAAGTGTAAATCAACAAAAATCTTCCTGAAAGGCAATTTTTGGTGTGCATAATCTTAAAAATGTATATACCTGTTGGAACAGTAAGACCCCTTCTATCAATCAACCTTAAGGTAATAATCAAAAAGATTTGGGTCTAAAAATGTTCGTGGTGGAGTTATTTCTAGTAGCACAATCATAACAATATTCTTTGCAATAAAGAACCACAATAGCAATTATCATCACAACCTAAATTTCCAGTGGAAGAGACACTGTCGCTGCCCTTTCACTAGCTTTCCTGCGCGCTGTTGTGAACAGTTCTCACCTGCAGAGAATTGCTACTGGGAGTTGAAGCCCATTGTTTCTAATGGGCTTTGAGTGACAGGAGGGGACACACATCACTCCTCCGGCCCAGAGGCCAACAGCCACTGACTGCTGGTCTGGGAGTACAAGAGCTCAGCTCCTTTGCCCCGAGGGGTACAGATCAGCAGAGCTCTCCAGGACCAGGCTGAGAGTGGGACTTCACCTGATATCTCCCCCCACTGACTGGCTGCTCCCCTAGTTTCTAGCACCCACTTCCCTCATTCTCTCACTATGTTACTTGGATGCCCTTCCTCAAGAAATCATTTGCACTTTATACTTGGCTCACAAACACATCTGGGTGCCCATGACCTATGACATCTGACAATAAGGGTCAGTTCATGACATCCATATCACAATATCCAACACAATATCAAAAAGATATGGTAACATATTTTGCATATATCTTAATTGAAAAAAGAAAGCTATGGTATAACTATATAAAAGTAATACACAGGCATAAAAAAAGACTAGAAAGATGGATATCAAGATATTATGTATATATTTATTTCTGATGGTAGGAATATGATATAATTTATTATTCTTTATACTGTTTTGTATATTTTTCAAAATTTCCATAATGAATATATCACTTAAAACAAGCATCCCAAATTCCAGTCTAGATGGAGGTGTAGGGAGACATGCTTTGCCTCCTTGTACAACCTTAAGAAGGATCACAACTAACCTCAAAACAAAAAGCACCCAGAACTGGCAGAAAATCAAACTGTATGGAAGTCCGACAATCAAGGATTTAAAGAAGCCATATTCACCCAGACGGGTAGTGGGGCAGAGACAGGAAGCTGGGGTGGCAGCAGCAAGGAGGAGGCAGCGGCCAGCAGAATGGGCAGTCCCACATTCACGTGTCGTGGATAAAAATCAGGGGCAGTATCACAAGGGTGATACCTTGGGAGTGTGTGATCCAAGCTCCAGGCCAGACCGCACAGCCCAGGGTTCCAGGGCTGGGAAAAATAAAGTCTCGTAACTTCTGGCTAAAAAAAACAGTGCAGGTTGGGGCAGCTAAACAAACTGCCAGTTCCTCAGGAGAGTCCATTTAAAAGAACCGCATGGACCCAGAATGTATGCAAACCTATCCGGTCTGGGAACCACCTCCAGGACAGCAGCTGGAGGGGCACCAGTCACATATCAGAAGGTGGGTGAAGTGACCTACAACAGGGTGAGTACCACACAAGTGTCCAGAAGTCAGGCAAAGGCGGCATTGGTCCCCTCTCTGACCTCTCCCCAACACATGGAGCCACACAACTGTGAAGCTGGTTGTCCTGCCCTGATGAATACCCAGGACTCTATGCCATACAACTCCACAGGTATGCGAAGGCAGGGAGTCAAGCAACTCTACTGAATACACAGAAACAAACACAGGGAGGCTGCCAAATCGAGGAGACAAAGAAATATGGCCCAAACAAACAAACAGAACAGAACCACATTAAAAGAGCTAAGAGGAGTGAAGATAGCTAACCTATCAGATGTAGAGTTCAAAACACTGGTGATCAGAATGCTCAGAAATCTCATGGAATACAGCAAAAGCATAAAGGAAGAAATGAAGGCTACACTAAACGAAATGAAGAAAAAACAACAGGAAACCAACAGTGAAGGGAAGGAAGCTGGAATTCAAATAAACAATTTGGAACAAAAGGAAGAAATAAACATTCAACCAGAAAAAAATGAAGAAACAAGAATTCAAAAAAACAAGGAAAGTTTAAGAAGACTCTTGAGACATCTTCAAAAGTGCCAACATCTGAATCACAGGGGTGCCAAAAAGAGAAGAGGAAGAAAAAGAAATTAAAAACTTACGTGAAAAGATAATGAAAGAAAACTTCCCTAATTTGGCAAATCAAATAGACATACAAGTCCAGGAAGCACAGAGAGTCCCAAACAAACTAGACCTAAGGAGGACCACACCAAGACATATCATAAATAAAATGCCAAAGATTAAAGATAAAGAGAGAATCTTAAAAGGAGGAAGAGAACAGCAGAGAGTTATCTACAAAGGAGTTCCCATTAAGACTGTCAGCTGATTTCTCAAAAGAAACTTTGCAGACAAGAAGGGACTGGCAATAAGTATTCAAAGTGATGAAAAGCAAGGACCTACAACCAGGATTACTCTATCCAGCAAAGCTATCATTTAGAATGGAAGGGCAGATAAAATGCTTCCCAGACAAGGTAAAGCTAAAGGAGTTCATCACCACCAAGCCCTTATTATATGAAATGTTAAAGGGATTTATTTAAGAAAAAGAAGATCAAAATTACAAACATTAAAATGACAAAAAACTCACAACTATCAACAACTGAATCTAAAAACCAAAAACAGTCTGGCTAGTGTGGTTCAGTGGATTGAATGCTGGCCTGCAAATCAAAGGGTTGCCAGTTTGATTCCCAGTCAGGACACATGCATGGATTGCTGGCCAGGTCCCCAGTTGGGGGTGTGCAAGAGGCAATCACACATTGATGTTTCTCTCTCTCTCTTCCTCCCCCCCTTCCCCTCTCTCTAAAAATAAATAAATAAAACCTTTAAAAATAAAACAAAAACAAACTAATCAAACAACTAGAACAAGCACAGAATCATACATATGGAGATCATATGGAGGGTTATCAGCTGGGAGGGGGAAGAAGGAAAATGGGAGAAAAGGTACTGGGATTAAGAAGCATAATTGGTAAGAATAAAACAGACCGGGGGATGTTAAGAATAGTATAGGAAATGGAGAAGCCAAAGAATTTATATGCATGAGCCCTGGACATGAACTAAGTGGGGGGAAGGGGGAATTGCTGACAGGAACGGGGCTACTGGGTGGAGGGAAGCAAAGGGGGAAAAATTGGGACAACTGTAATAGTATAATCAGTAAAATATACTTAAAAAACAAAAATAAAAAAATCCACAAATTTAAAAAATTAACTTAGAAAAACTAAGCAGCCCTTTTCTGTTCATAAAAAAATATATAGCAGCAGGAGCTCAGATCAACTGAACTGTGTAGCAAGGAGGAACAGAAAAGGCAACAGAGCACAAGAACAGTGCTTCAATCACAGGATCGAAAAACTTGAATAAAAAAACCACAGTTACTGGAAAAACAAAGAAGTTGAGAAATAATATAGTGAGAGCCCTTTTTAGACACTAAAACGTATGTGACACCCCCATCACAACCCACAGACCATTTCATATTGACTTTTGTCAGGAAGTGGTAGTTCGGTTTTGATGCACAAAGCTTGAACCATTCATGTGACTAAACCTACATATTATATATTTAGTGTCAGCGATTACAGTTTATTAATTTTTTTATTCCCTGCATTTAGCACAGGACCTGGTATATAGTGGAACTCAGTCATGCTTATGAAATGAATTGTAGTTCAGTGGAAATTAACTGATCTCATTACTGTTTTAGGCAGCGGCAACTTTTATTGCTAACTTTAAAAATTCCAACTTGCTTAAAACTTGTGGAATACATTCTTAAGTGCTTGAAAATAATGACCACCATTTACTGAATGTCTACCTTGTGCGAGACCCCGTACCTGGAGCTTTCATATTCAACATCTTGCTGAACCCTCAACAGAAGACGTGGGCATGAGTATTTCTGTTTTACAGATGAGGAAAATGGAGGTCCAGAAAAATTAAATAACCTGCCCAGACCGTACAGACGGTACAAGGCAAAGAGATGTCTGAAGATGAGCATTCTTCGCCAACATGCCACGCTGCCTCTTGTGATGGAGCTTAAAGAGTCAACCAAGGAGAAAGGGCAGAAACACTGCCGTCTTTCTATCTCTCTGTCCTGTGCTTAAATCATCGAACACTTGGAGTAAACAAGGGACCACAGCTTTACAAGACACAAAAATGGAAGAGAATGTTTGTTACTCCAGCGCCGTGGTTTTCAACTCAGAGGGGGGATCCAAGGCCCCCCAGGGGACATCTGGCAATGTCTGGAGACATGCTGGTCGTCCTACCTGGGAATGGGCGCGACTGGCATCCAGTGGGTTGCCGCTAAACATCCTTCGACGCACAGGACAGCTCCCTACCACAAGGAATTATCTGGCCTGAAACATCAGTGCCAAGGCCGAGAAGCCCTGCTGGCGCCCAGGAAGGCACACATTTCCACTCTCCCCCAAGGTGTCACATGAAGATACCGCTGACTTTCCTTAATTTAGAATCCAGGCTGCAGTGTGAGGGTGCAGGCTGCCGCTTGTCAAAGCACCTCCTGCACTGACACCAATTGTCACTGTGGCTCTCCCTGGAACTTTCAATCCCAGGCTTCTCTGTGGTGGAGAGGAAGGCACCCAGCAGATTCCCTTTTGCGGCTTCCAGAAGCAAGGGTGTACATTATTAGCAATGAAAGCTTAAAAAAAATTTTTTTTTTTAATTTTTATTTTTAGAGAGAGGGGAAGGAGGAGAGAGAGAGAGAGAGAAATATCAATAGGCTGCCTTCCATACACACCCCCACTGGGGATTGAACCTGCAACCTAGGTATGTGCCCAAGAATCGAACTGGCAACCTTTCAGTCAAGGGGTCAGTGCTCCAACCAACTAAGCCTCACTGGCCAGGGCAATAATGAAGACTTTGTGCTGTCAGCCCACTTATCCAACTAGGCTCACGGACCCCCTGTTGAAAAGAGGTGGGGAGGCCTGCGTTACCTGAGCTTCCTGTGCGCGGCACCAGGGCAGGTAGTTGTTTATACCAGGTCCACTCACCAGGCAGCTGCTCTTTGCAGGAGGAAGCCGAGCCCTGGCCCCTTAATGCTGTGGATCCTCTGTGCTCCGCTGATATCCTTCCCCTAAAGCAGCAGCAGCAGCAGGGACATAAGCAGTCATCACCTCCTGTTGGCCTGTCCCCCCCAACCCCACTGTAGTTTTTTGTTTGTTCATTTGTTTGTTTTTTAACTAAAGCCAGCTTTATGATTCAGATTCAGGGACCAGCACTGCCAAGTACGGAGAGAAAAACCTAAAACACACACACAGACCCTAAATTATTCTTTCAGCCACTGTACTTATTCCCTGGGAACTTTCTGAACTAATTAGTTAAGCAAAACTGAAACCCAACGCCCACCTTCCTCCCTTCCCTCGTGAAAAGGGGGCAGGGCCCAGCTGCAGAGGACAAGACACCCAGCAGGTGACCGTTAAACTGGGTCTCCAATATCACCCTGTGCTGAATTACCCCCAAAATGCCACCTGCGGACGGTCCCCGTCTGCCCACTGCGATGACCTGTGTTTCTCAGAAGGAGAGTTCAGAGTTAGTGGGAGGCCTGTGAGTGACGGTGGTCCCTTCCCTAGGTGGTGAGGGCCCCCCCCCCCCTTTGGCAGCATGGAGGGAGGGTGTGAGCTTTCATCAGGCAGGAAGTCCAGACTCCTGCGCCCTTACCTCAGTCAGCTGGGGGAAGGAGGAAGGCACCATATTCTTCTGCACACATTCCTAGGGCTCAGTTCACCACTAAACCCACTTGGTGCGTTTGAAATCAGGACGCTGTTTCCAAGCCTGCTGTGTCAAAACCTGCTCGGTGACAGGTGCAGCCTGTCCACTTACTTACTCCACACATACTAGCCCGGGGCTGAGCTGAGAACGTGCAAGAAAACGGGCCGGCCCCTCCTCCCCTGGGGCCGATGGTCTAGAGCCCTGGCTCTCAGCCTGGCAGGTTTGTCCCTCAGGGGGCATTTGGCAACACCTGGAGGCATTTTTAGTTGCCACAACTGGTGGGGAGGGCGCTACTCTCTAGTGGCAGAGACCACGGATGCGGCGCAACATCCCACGGAGCTCGGGAGAATGCTGCCCAGCAAGGGATGTCTGCTCTACAAGGGCGACTGGGCTGAGGACACCCCCGCGAGAAGGGCCACGTGGGTGGACACTGGGGGGCGAGCTGCATGTGACCGGACAAAGAGGGAGGGGGACGGGGTGGAAGGTCCCAGACAGAAGCCCTCAAGCGCTAAAAGGCCTGGTATCAGGAGGTACCATGTTCAGGAAACTGCCATTCTGGACACATTTATGTGTACACCGTCATCGCTTTTTAGTCTCTGTGAGACAAGGACTGCCCCTGGGCCGTCACCTGACAAGGAGCGCATCATGCCACGCACCAGAGTCCAAGCCAGACAGAAGCTGGAAGAATCATTCCCACTGCGGTGTCCACCCGGCCCCGCGACCTTCTTTCTCAACCATCAGGTACTGCACACATTAGGAGAGGTAGGAATTAAAATCCCAGTTTTTTCTTGGTCTTGATACTAAAAGCATAACCCCCCAAAAGGAAAAAAACTGGTAAGCTAGACCTCATCAAAGTTTTTAAAAATTTTGCTCTACAAAGACTCTGAAAAGATGATGAGAAGGCAAGCTACAGACTAGGAGGAAATGTTTACAAACCACATACCTGACAAGGACTGGTATTCTAGAAAAGATAAAGAACTCCCACCATGCAACAGTAAAGGAAAATGACTATCCAATCAGAAAATGATCCAGAAACGTGGACTGGCATTTCACAGAAGAGGGCACACAGATAGCAGATAAGCCCATGAAAAGGTGTTCAACATCATTTGCCATCAGGGAGGTGCAAATTAACACCACGATGGGCTGTTACTGCACACCCGTCAGAATGGCTAAAATTAAAACCTAATGATAACACCAAATGCTGGAGAAGATGCAGAGAAACTGGACTACCCACACATTGCTGGAGGGGATGTAAGATGGTATCTAGCCACTCTGGAAAACAGTGGGGCAGTTTCTTACAAATCTAAACATGCATTTAACCACACAAACTAGCAATCTTGGATATTTATCTCAAGAGAAATGAAAACTCGTGCTCACACAAAAGTCTGTACACCGATGTTCATAGCAGCTTTATTTGTAATAGCCGCAAACTGCAAACTACCCAGATGCCCTTTGGTGGGTGAATGGTTCAAAAATCCAGGGCACATTCTCACCATGAAACACTTACCCTAGAATTACTGATACTCACCCCCACTTGGATGGATCTCAAGGGAGTTATGATGAGTGAAAAAAAGCCAATTCCAAAAGGTTACGTACCACATGATCCCATTTATAAAACAATCTTAAAATGACAAAATTATAGAGATGGAGAACATCTTAGCAGTGACTAGGAGTTAGGGAAGATGGGAGGGATGTGAGTGCATGTGACCATAACAGGGTGACGTGAGGGGTACTTGGGATCAAACTGTTCTGTATGTTGACTGCGGTGGTGGCGACACAACCTACAGGTGACAAACCTGCACAGAAGTAAGTGCACACAGACACACACACGAGTGGAAGTGAAACTGCTGAAATCTGAATAAGGTCAATGGATTGTACCAATGTCAATTTCCTAGTGGTGGTCTTTATTGCTGTGCACTGTAGTTATGCAGGATGTCACCTTTGGGGGAACTCGGCGAAGGGTGTATGAGATTCCTCTGTATTATCTTTTTACAATTGCATAGGAATCTACAAGCCCTCAGGGAAGGTGACCAGAGTAGTCTTGTCCTCCAGTGGACAAGCAGCTGGGTCCCATGCAGCCTCTGTGAATGCCCTGGTGATGGGGACAAGAAATGACCGATGGTCACTGGGTGACTTAGCAAATGGGCGTCAGGCCCTGCTGATTTTTCTTGTGTTCTTTCCAAGACTGCCAGGTTCATGAATAAGGAAGTGTTTCCTACCAGCGTAAACTGAAATGAGGCGTGATTAGACTAAAACAATTTTTAAAACATTTGAGTGTAGCAAAGCCAGGCAAGCCCCATCTCAGTGGTTGAGAGACTCAATGGTAGAAGTCTGGATTGTAAGCTGAGTCTCATCACTATTATTTGCTTAGATGGATGAAGTATCTCACACAGAAAAGGCCTGATGAATAACAGAAATTGCTTGATGATTGCCCAAGCAGGCAATTTAGAAATAACTCAGAGCTGCACTGGAAAGTCTATTGTGATGTTAACTGAAAGGAAGAGGTCATCCAGGAGAAAAAGCTTAAATTTGAGCAAGTGTAGCAGACTCTAAAACCTTGTTTTGTTTTGTTTTTTTTTGTTTTTGTTTTTTGAAAAAATATTAGGTAGAAAGATATGAAGTCCTCTTAATCCATTTTTGTAAATATTTTAGGATAGGAGGAAAAAATCCTCATCTCCAGGCTTGCTGACCCTCCAGGTTCTGCATCTCAGTAAGCAGAGCACCCCATCCGCCTAAGGAGAAAGTCTGGGTGTCATCCTTCATCCTTTTCCTGACGCCATCAGAACCAGCGACAAGCTCGATCATTCTTCCTCTGAGATAGCTCCTGAATGGTCCACTCTCTCCACCTCCTCTGCCCTCAGTCTGGCCACCGATAGAGACTTTAGTCTCCTGTACCCAACTCTGCCCAGTGACCTTGCTCACAGAGGAGGCCGACCATGACACTCAGCACCAAGATCTGCATCAGAAACTTCAAAGGCGTCCGCTAAGCTCGTACAATAAAATCCACTGCCACAGCCTGGGAGTGGGCCTCCTGGTCTGGATTTGGCTTCCTGCTAGAGATACATCCTCCTCCTGCGAGGCTGCAGAGCCTTTCCAGGCTCAGGCCTCCATCCGCGCACTCCTTCTAACTACATGTATCATCTCCCTTTCTCTTTGTGCCTGTGGGTGGGACAGGGACCTGGTCTGTCCTGTTCACCACGCTTCCCCAGCACCTAACATGGCACATGGAACACCGAGGTGCTCTCCATGTAATCCAGGCATTGATGAAGAAGGCAGGCCCACGAGAAACGTAATTCACTTCACATACTAACATTGATTACAGAAGCCACCATTTTAAAAGCAGGTTACAATCTCAGTTACTTGGGGAAGTCATTTTTTAAAAGAAATTCTAGAGCACGCTTTCACAACATTGCCTCTATTGATATTTTAGGCGGGATAATTCTGTGTGGCGGGAGTTGTCGTGTGTGTATTATAGGTTGTTTAGCATTACCCTTGGCCTCTACCCACTAGATGCTAGTATCCCTGCTCCCTATTGTGACAACCAAATTAAAAATCTGAGACACTGACAAATGTTCCTGGAGGAGAGTGGGAGGATCGCCCCTGGCTGAGAACCAGTGATCCAGAGAAAAAGTAAAAACTGGTGGTTAAGACTTTAATGTTGCCCACAAAATGCCTGATTAACCCATACTTTGTCCGAATCGCATGAGCAACAATGCATTTTAGCACAGTACCACTGTTGACAACATCATTTCAGGGGGAACACGCATTCCAAAATGCCAAGTCATGTTTATGGTCCACCATGGAGGGCGTGGCTGGTCCCTCCTGAGACTCAACTCAGCTTTCTGCATCCGTACTCTCAGTGATGTCCGAGGGCCCACAGGCGGCAAGGAATTGGGGTGGGGAGAAACAGGAAGTCCGAGAAGAGCTAGGGCTCCTCCTAGCTGTTCTGACGTCTCATGTCTGGGACATGAAAACAGGAGAGAGACAGAGAACGCCTCAGTGCTCCGGGTCCTTCCCAAGAGCACCATCCCCCTGAATCCTCAGGCAGTCGAGCATGCTCTTTCTGTCCATGGTGTGGCACAAGCCAGGAATGACATGTGAAAGACTGCATCTCAATGCTGCTCTAAACCCCTGTCCACGCCTGCCCCCGGACGAAGGGAAGGCAGCTGAGCTTGGAGCAAAATGGACTTCAGGAATGCAAAACGACGTCCTCATTTTACCTGCCACGCGGCAACAATATTTTCAATTGTTGGTTAAATTGCAAATGACCCATGAGTCATTTAACTAAATCTTACATGTATGAAATAGTCAATTGTGTTCTCAGAGCAATTCCCAGCTGTAAAAACAGAGCCGCATGGAACAAATTTTTTTTTCCTGCGGCTAATTGAAAATATTGCACATATAATGCATGATTTAAAGCACCCAGGAGGAATTTCAATTTGCGCTCTCTATTTTAAAATGTACAATCAAATGCTGTCTTAAAGTGCTCCACACATTTAAGTCAATACTGCTTGCCTGAAGCTCCAACCACTCCTAAATTTTCCTGCTATGAATTGATGACCTGAGATTTTAATGCTTTGAGTGACTTTCAAAACAATGGCTGTGTTTCCTGGGAAAATCTCCAAAACACCAGCAGGATGCCTGCCGGGAAGAAGGGACCATGTATAACATCCTTCACTCCATCCTTCACTCGGGAGCCCAAGTGGTGATCTCTTATGTGCTCACAGCACTGCCCTGCAGTTAGAGAGGATCTCCATATTCTCGATGGTTGATCAGATGGGAGTTGGCAGAGTCTGTAACAATGATGAAGGAAGGGACTGTCGAAGTAACATGTGTCAGAGAAGGAGTGCCCAGACGTGAGGTCAGGGTAAAAGGGGAGTGACACCATTCATGATAGTCTTCCATTTCTAATAGAGCTTTAGAGCTTTCCTGGTTAACCATGCAGTTTCGGGGGGCCGGCACTACAACTCAGCACAATGGAAGACATTACGGATGAAGGGAAAGCCCAGCCTGACCTTTGGAGCTGCAGGTGAACAGAGGCTAGAAGTACTCAAAGGACTTAGAAACAAGGTTGAACATGCTGGGTAGCATTAAGAGTTCCAGGCAAACAAGGAAGGTCTCACTTCGCCTTTACTTTACATACAACCACATTAAATTTGATTGTTAATGTCCCTCCATACAGCAAATCAGTAGGAGGTGAACATCAGCAAAGTGCCCATAACTTACCCTGCTAGCCACAAGACCATGGCAGCCGACAAATGATAAACTAGCAAAGAATTAAAAGCATGGGAATTTAAAGTCAAATAACACAGTCGACACCTGATGCATATTTAGCAAATGAATGAAAGTAATACTCACAACTTAGTGTTATTTATTAGATAAAGAAACTTTTAACCCTTAGGTTTTGTTCCATAAATTAAGAAACTGAATTAGAAACCGCAGCGGGACTCAGAAATTATGTTTCAATAACCTTTCATTAAGGGTGAACGTCCTTTTTTGTTGTTTTATTGTTCACGCTGCTACAGGTGTTGCAATTATTTCCCCCCTTTGCCCTGCCTCCGCCCAGCCTGACCCCCACTTTTACAGTCAATCCCCACCCTGTTGTCCATGCCCATGGGTCCTTCGCATACGTTCCTTGACTAATCCCTTCACCTTCTTTCAAACAGCAGCCCCTTCCCTCCGCCCCTCTTACCTCTGTCAGTCTGTGCCATGATTCCATAACGTCTTATATTATCTGTAACTAAGACAGATATCCCCCACCGCTGCAGACGAAGGCACCTGCTGCGTGGAACTCCGATTGACTAGGAACTGTCCTACGGGCCACGGGGAGCTCACCCATCACCTCTCTTAATTGCTTTGATACTGTACTGATCAATTAACCTTCCTGTAACAAGTGGGCCTCTTGGTAATGTGCGGAACATGCTCATTGGTCAAGGGGCCATCTTTCCATTCTTCCATCTCTTACATCTGGTTCCTGTCAGTCTCTCTGACCTGCCACAGCTCCGGGGGTGCTGGTAAAATCTGGCTTATCGTCTACGCTTCATGCTGTGACTCTCCCTAGGCCACTGATTCGCAACCTTTTCCATCTCATGGCACACAGAAACCACTTACTAAAATTCTGCAGCTCGGACAAGACGAAAGAGGTATAATTTTGATGCGTTCACACCCGACGGCTATTGTTACGTCGGCTGTTGTCAATTCTTTCTTTGACAATCGAAGGGAAAGGAAGTCAGTGCCCCTGACTAATTAGTCAGGTGTCGCATGTTTTAAAAATTCTGGTGGCACCCTGGTGTGCCTTTTGCGTTCAGCCTCTCGGACACCACACAAGTAAAATGTAGCACCATTCAATGACCCGTCTTATGTTCTTCCTTCTCCCTTTGGCACCACTGAGTATTTATTTACAACACTGTTTTCCCCAGGGCAAATGGAGGGAAGGCAGGAAAGCGCTGAGCTTGTTTCAAAACCTGAGAAGGAAGAAGACAAAGGACGAGCTCAAGTGGAGCTCCGTTAGCTTCCCAACACACCCGATGTCTTCGCGTAGGTTCATTTATGAAAGTTCAGAGGTGAATGATTTAGCAAAGCAGACAGGCAACAGCCTTCCTACCGCCTCTCCAAATCTATTACAGATTTCGCATAAAAAATGGATTCTATTTTTTCACTGGATGACCAGGGACATTCTCAGATAAGTTTTGGCAGCCACAGAGGGGAATCCGGGTTACCTGGGTACGCCTTCATCTCTTCTTTCTCAGTTTCCCACTCTGGTTCTTGTAATGAAGTCCCTTCTCTATCCAGATGTGGCACAAGAGACCCAAACAGGTTTAGCCAGTCCGCCTCCTTCAGCATAAGTTTGGGGCGCGTATTACAAGTATTGTAAAGTAGTTATGCAAAGGAAGCTGGGAAGGTGTCTAGGAGGTAATGAGTCCCTGGTTCCATCATTTTAACTTCTGGGGGAATAGTATATGAGAGAGACATTGCCCAAAGTAAATTAAACAAGTAAATAAAGATAGCTGTATCTATAGGCACAGGCTCCAGGAATATTCTGCAGTGGGAAGAGGGAGCGGGAAGTGGGGAAGATAATTAGGAACCACTCTAAGAAGGTCTCCTCTGCTTTTATCTCTGGTCCTTTGCTCACTTTCTTCAATACAGTTTGTAAACATATAAAATCCCAAAGACATATTTAAGAAGATGACCACTCTATATTTACATGTTATTCCCCACCCCCCACCCCCAGCAACCATGTGACAAGAAAAGTTCTGCAAACCCTAGAAACTGCCTGAAGTGATGGGAAGCATGATTTCAAATTTGGCTTTAGTCCCCCAAATACTGAGGTTCTTCCTCTAGCCTGAGTGTCTTTGCTGAGGTCCCCGCTGGTGCCCACTGAAGGCATTTGGTGTGGTTAGGAGAGGTATCCAGCTACTTTCCAGAAGAAACTTGTGCCCACATTTCCCGTGGCCAGTGTGGCTCAGTTGGTTGGAGCATCATCCCGTAACTGAAGGGAGGCAACCAACTGACGCTTATTTCTCACATTGATGTTTCTCTCTCTCCCTTCCTCTCTCTCTGAGAGCAATAAAAAAAAAAAAAAAAAAAAAAAGAAGAAGTCCTCAGGTGAGGATTAAAAAAAGAAGAAAAGAAACCTGTGTCTACTTTAACACAATAGTGGAATAGGCCTCTTGTCTAGTCCTAGACCTACCTGCTTCAGATAAATCACATACCTGCTCCATGACTCAGTTTCCTCAGTTATAAAATCAATGCTAATCCCCTCCCCCATCCTCTACCTCAGAGGACTGCATGAGACACTGTCCTGAGAAACGACATGACAAGTCTTAGGCACCACAAGGACTTTTCCTCATAGGATGAGCCCCTTTTTACCTCCCCACATCCAAAGCTAAGGCAGAAGAACAAGAATTTCTGGAATTAAAGATCAGTGACGTCATGAAAGTTCTTCTAGTCTAACCTCTGCTCTAAGCTACTACACCAAGGAATCTGTAGGGATGGAGGAGGCTCAGCCACTTTTTGTCACAATTTTATAGTGACAGAACATCTCTCCAATTTCTCATAGCCAGTCATGGAGAAGATGGCTCACCAACAATGGAGCTGGTGGGTAGCTGCCTAGGAGATGGGGGGGGGGGGTGGCTGGAGCATTTATAAAGCTCCTACTGTTTGTATGTCATCTCATTGAATGGATACAGTTGAGGTATCTGAGATGTAGGCAGACTAAGTCATCCGCCCACATCACGCCGTAAGAAATGGGTGAGAGACCGCATGCATATGCCCGCCACCACACGCCACACATTGCCAGAGGCTTCTCCCAGAGAGACGGTGGAGATGCTGCATCCCCTGTCTCTCTCTCTGTTCAATCCCTCCAGGTGCTTTTTTGTTCTCTCAGTCAGTGCTCAGGATGAGCATTGATCCCATTCTGGAACTTTCGCTTCTCCTTTTAGGTTCCCACGGACAGAACGATGTTTTCAGCACATCTGACGACCTCCTTCCACACTGTAAGGGTACTGCTTCCTGCAGAAAGCACTTTCTTCAATGAAGTTCTAAATCCCTGTGCCTTAATGTGTGATATTTCCCAGATAAGACACCTCCCCTCTTTTCCCAATGAGAAGATACCCGACAGCCCCTCTCCACTCCCACCCAAGTTTTGGTCCACCTGACTAAATAAATGTCATGACCAATATGTAAAACCACACACATTATGATTTGGAAATAGTACTTTTCCTTCCATTCCCACCTTCCATGAAGCAGTTTACTTCAGAGTTTTCCCAGGCATCTTCTACATGCTGGCCATCACTTTTTGAGCCGTCTAACAATTTTCCTGAGCACATTAGCTCCTTCTCTTCTAAGTTGCTCCTGATATGGCACTTTTCAAATTCTTGTGTGACACTGTCCCTGAAACGCCTATCCTGAGCCATGAGAAGCCCTGCATGGAGCATCAGGACAGTTGCCCTCACAGATAAAAATATATTCCTAATCCCCACAGCATATTACTGAGCGTGTTACTTTTAAAGTGGTCTTTCACAATCCTCATAAAATTTCACTTAACAGAAAGTAGTTACTTCCTCAGGAAACCCATTTCCTCTTCTTCCCATGCACAGAACTGGACTACATTTCCCAGCTGCCACTGCAGGAGGGAGTGACCATCAGGCTGAAGTATGGTCAGTGAAATGGGAATAGAAGTGATACACGCCACTCTCAGATCTGACCCACTGAAACCCACCACAGACAATCCTCCATCATCTTCCTGCTCCACCAGCTTGACTTTGACAAGCACCATGCCCTTGGAAACCAGCTATAAAATACAGCGGAGCCCAGGGTGAAAAGAGACTGTCACTGAATTACCAGGTTGGAAAATGATACCCCCATTTGAGGCTTTATACAAGTGGAAACTAACCCTCCCTTATATTTGGGCCATGACATATGTTTGGGTTTATTTGTTACAGCAACTAGCATTACCTTAACTAATACTACATCCAACATTTGGCAGTTGTGAAGTCATGAGCTCAGGCAATAATTATTAAATCTGTCTTTAATTACTTTGCCATGAAAGACAAATACCATATGACCTCACTTATATATGGAATCTAACGAACAAAATAAACTGACGAACCAAATAGAAACAGAGACATGGATACATGGAACAGATAGACAGCTGTTGGAGGGGAGGGGGAAGATGGGGTCTGGGTGAAAGAAGGTGTAGGGATTAGCCAAAGAATATACATGCATAACATATGGACACAAACAACAGTGTGGTAATTGCCAGAGAAAAGGGGTTGGGGAGTTGGGGGCTGGGTGGAGGTGAGCAACGGGGAGTGGGGAATGGGGACATCAGTAATAGTGTCAACAATATAAATAAAGAAGAAATAGAATAAAAATCCCTTTTCATCATGCAGCCCCTAGAAGCATTTATAATAAGTACCGATAAAGAGGATTTCAGGCTAATGTGCCTAGAAAGACCTCCTGGTAAGACAGCTGTTCACATTTCCTCATGCGGGAGGAGTAAGAGGGGGTTTATTTCACGCATGGCCCATCCTTGGCTCCACAGCCAGTCCTGGAAGACCCAGAAGGCTGTGGGAAGGACAGATGACTAGCTGATCGCTGGGAGTGCTGCCAACCAAGAGTGTTACAGGAAAGGAGTCTGAAATCAAAGCATGTGAACACACAGAGCAAGTCACATGAGCAAGTCGTTCATTCACTAGGTCAAAGACAGACTGAAAACATGAGTGTCACCTGGACAAACAGAGCCCCATCACCACCACGTGCCCTGGAAGTCAGCTGCAGTCTAGCCCCCGTGCTCAGCACCTAATGGGTACTCTCTACTTCACCCTCACAAGACTTAAGAAGTGGTTCTCTTCACACCCAGCTCACAGATGAAGGAATAGAGGCTTTGGAAAAAGTTTCGCAAATTGGCTATGACCTCTTGGCCTCCAGCTAGTAACTGAGCAAATCTAGGTTCAGACCAAACACCACTGCCCCCAAACCCTCCATCCTCCTAATTACGTCACTATATTATGAAGGGGAGGAGGAGGGGAACATCCCCTACTTAGATGTGACAAATTTTGAAATAAAGTTAAATCTTTCAAAAACAAACAAAAAGAACTGTAAATACTATGAAAAGTTACATCTCAAACGATATTCTAAGCTAAGTCTTCACACGTGTGTGGAGTTCAATTAGGCATCTTTTAACGATCCTGTCCCTCTTTTTCTTTGGCGGTGTGGAGTTTTATCCAGCTCCGCTTGAGTTATCCCCTTGGACTCCGGATACATGCACTTTACCTTTTCGCCCGAAAGGTCAGTATTAATTTTAGAGCTCGAGGCCCATGACAAAACAAGTGCCAAGAAAAAACTCCAGGGGGGGTGGGGATCCAAGGCGTAAACACATTACTCCAAACATAACACAAAAATATTGGCCTCGTCCTGTCCGCTGCGTTTGGACTGCGATATCACGCAGCAGAGTGAGAAGATGGTCTTTTGAGAGGAGGCATATTGTGGAACAGGAATTTTTTTTTTTTTTTTTTGAGAAGTCAGAAAAATTGATGGGCTGTACATCACTGAACACTCGTGGCTATCAGCGCAGTTCACCCGCTTACAGACCTGGGTTCAGGTTCTGGCACGGACACACCCAGGCTGCAGGTGCCACCGAGGACGCTTGGGCCGCTCCGCACCCTTCTTGCCCAACTGTATGAGTGGACAGGACACTGTCTCTCTCCTACGAGCAGACCCGTGGCTGGAGGAGACAACACAGAGCCCCTGCCAACTGAGAAAACGAAGGGCATTGGGGTCCCTTGCCCGGCCAGCTCACCTCTCTCCACGCTCCTTCCACGCCTGTCCATATGCCTGCGCATGTGACTCAGACTCTGGCCAGGGATACTATCCCACCCCCCTGACCGCAGCCATTGGTCCAGGGAAAAGCACGTCACCCAAACTGAGCCAATCAGAGTGCCTCCCGAGGATTTTTTTTTTTTCCCACTGGAACTGGCAGAAAGGCCCTTTTGCCTCTTTGGTGGTGAGACTCGGGGAGTGAGCCTGAAGCTACCTGCCGTCCAGGTCGCGGGATGCAGACCGCCTCCCGAAACGAGAGCTGGGGAGGGAAAAAACAGAGGCCTAAGGCCTTGAGTCTCCCCATACCGGTCACCTCCAGGGCCAAAGACACCTCCACCAGGGCCTCAGGGCCAGTGATGCAAACCAAGAGCTCCACCTTGCACTCCATGTTCTTGTGTCAATTTATTTTGATATGGGTTTCCGCACTTTTAGCCAAAAGATACTTCAGTAGTTAATACCTCATATCATCGAAACAGTATTCTTCCTAAGTGGATTCCTTACTTAAAAAAAAAAAAAAAAAAACTAGTAGAGGAAGCAAACACTGCCATTATTTACACAGCATTTTCTTAAACGGAAGAAAAATCGATTTTCATTTACAATCACTCATTTTAAGTGGATTTCGCATTTGGTGTTAAATTCTCTCACATACCCACACTCACTTTCAAGATTTGATCCATGAACGCATAGGCTAAAAACAAACAGTTTTGTTTTTTTTTCCTAGAGCTATATTAGTTAGCACTAAATGAAGGAGAAAGAACTAATAATGCTAATCCCCCAGGTTCCCACAGTTGTCACTCCAGGGTTCAGGGGGACATTAAAAAACAGTCTATTTACTGAGATTTGCAGTCACTACAAGAAATCCTTCAGCCTTCTCAAAGGTTTTTTTTTTTCCTTTTACACAAAAATCTCCTGCACATTATCCTTCTCTCAAGAATGAACTGATAAAAATAGACAGGCATGGTAGATTCCAGTTCTGGAATTATCTTCTGAAGCAAAGGACAAAGTCTGAGGTCAAACTGAAGCAGGAGTGTGGGGTGTGCCCGATCTAATCTTGAACTAGGGCACGTCCATCCCAACCTTTGAAAGAATTCAAGGATGAAGTAGCGGACATGTTTGTCCAAACGCATTAATGGAATTTCAAATAGAAGATTGCTTAGGCTCAGTAGCCATCCATATGCACGAAAAGCCCCAACTTCTCTGGACTGGGCTTACCTCCAGAACTAGAAATCTACCCGGAATAAGGGGAGAGTCATTGACTGCAAATAGACTTACCCTGGTGGGTGAAAGGTGGCATTTCTCTGAAGAGAAATAAACTCATACTAATCTTTCAGGGTGCTTAGACAAGTTGTGAACTCATCGACGACAAATAACTGAAAGATGTAGTTTATTGCATTTGACTCCATTCCACACCAAAGGTTTTTGGTTTTGTTTCTGTTTTAACTCAGTATTGATTTTCAGATCAGACATGCAATCTATTCATGAAGAAAGATAGTTTTGGAACAAAAAGATGGGCATATTTATGGGAAGAGATAATGGTTTATGAAGAAGAACCAAATATATGGCACACAATTTATTTAATATTTTTATAAATCCCTCCAAGTGGGAATACAAATCAAACCTTCACGTTGGCCCTCAGGGCTATTTCGGAGTACCAACGAGCCATGCTGAATAACTTCATAGGTTGAAAAGAAAAAGAAGAATTTCATGTAGAAAACATAAAACAATACATTAAAAAAAAAATCCTCCAGACTTGATATTTATTTATGAGAAAGCTGGATCAGAAAAGAAAATGAGCCCAGAAGTTACATTAAAAAAAAAATAAGACACCTTTCAGATCATTATTTCAACACACCCACTGATCCATTGTCTAGACAAAGAAATTAAGTTTTAGATGGTCAACTACACAAATCATTGCAGGCACAGCTCAGACCCTCTTCCAACCCAGGGCTCGTCCCACACCCTTGGCTGAAGACATTAGCCAAAATAATACTATGGGAGGAAACACAGTCAGCAAGAGGGTATGCAGCACCATCATTGAGAAAGTTAATGGAAATAAAGCAGAACGCATTCTCCTACCTTGTGCGAATCATGAAACAGAGTGTACAACCCAGCCAATGGAACTCAAGGAAGACATAACCAAGCCAAGAAAAGGTTCAGATGAGGATAACTGAAGTGAACAGACACAGAAGCCCTTCTGTATTAAACTTCTGCTTTTTTTTTCCCTTCTGCTTTTTTTCTTAAGTAATGTTCAATCTCAGAAGACATGGTTGATTAAAGTTTGTTGTTTTTTTGTTTGTTTGTTTAATGTGAAGATACACAGGGTGGGGCAAGAGTAGGTTTAGAGATGTGAGTACACAAAACAGAGATCATAAAGCCATTGTAATAATCATAACCTGACTCTCTTTTTCCATATGAACAATTGCAAACCTACTGAAGCTCACCCCTGTATAATAACTGCAGAAGTACCAGAACTTGGGGTGGAGATCTGTGGGAGAACTCCCCTTCAAGCCTGAAAAGCAAACACTCTTTCATGAACATACAGCGAATTTATAACAAAAAGGAATATACGTAGTTTAGTTCAGACATCCATTAAACACCTTTGGTTCATGCACCACTATGGGTGCAAATGAAGCTAAATCCAGGCATGGGTGCACAGCACTTAGTCTGGCGGGTAAGGCATGTTGCTATGACACAGTCACTGCCATCAGAGGCATCCACAGGGTAGCGGGGATGTGTATGTGCACACGCGACTCATCTGCCACGGAGGGTTGGGGGTAGCGCTTTTCAGGAAGGACTTTTGGGAATAGGTGATACAGGACCTGAGTCTTGAAAAAGGGGGAAGTTACCCAGAAAATGCAGACAGAAGATGGAGAAAAAGAATTCTAGGCAGAGGTTGAATAGTGGCAAAGGCAAGGAGGGTGTGAGGAGTCTGCAGGAAGTTCAGTTTTCCAAGAAAATGAAGTTTGGGGAAGGGCACGAGGCAGGGAGGTGGGAAGAGGCTGGAGAAAACACAGACTTGGTCAGGCCATGGCAAATGGCCGGCAGCCTGGGGTGTCGCTGTGGGGGAAGTGGAGCACTGTGGAACATGCCCTGGCTGAGTGCGGACGAGTTCTGGGCCAGGAGTGTCCAAAGGCCACTGAGTGACTCTGGGACTGTGTGTTCAGCGGGGCCCACCCCATTCTCAAGGCTGAGCGCTCCCGGGGCAGCTGGCACCTCCATGTTTAGTTCCCCCACTTCCTCCCAGGGAGGCCGTGAGAACGTGGGCAGGTGACGAGGTCTATGAAATGGTGTGTAAACAGCAGAGACTGCATCTTGACAGGGGAGATGTAACACTAGATTTCTGTATTGATTACCGCCCTTACAGAAACGTGGGTTTGACACCATAGAAAGGGGACAGAGAGCTCACCTTTCAGTCAAACACCTAACCTGTGATACCACACAACCACCCCTTCAGAGTCAGGGCTTGTCCCAGAGATGAGAGGGAGGCACTGCGCTATATCAGGAGGGACACAAGCAGATTTGGGTTTGAGGGACAGGAGGAAAATCATCCCAAAAGCAGCATGGAGGACGGTTGAAAGGGGTGTAAAACCAGGTGCGAGAAACCAGGCAGGGAACCAGGTAGTGAGCGACAAGGGAATCACAGGCTGTCATCGTTCCCTAGCAATGGTCTCCCAGCCTGCGGTCGCTAGGTCAGAGCCCATGGGAGCCAGGAAGCTGCTGTAAGTGAGGACCGCAGGTCCAGGAGGCCCTGGAAAGTCCATGGCAGCCAAGCGTTGCCACAGGGGAACATAAGCCTCATGTTCCAGGTCTTATGACTTTTAAGAGAAGCTATAAATCCAAGTGACACGTTAATATTTCTAAATATAACTCAATGTTTGTATACTTTGTCCAGGCCAACAACACATCTGCCAGCTGTAAAAGGCACACTGGCCACCATTTGGCCATTTCTGTACTCTAAAGCAGGGCAAGGCCAGCGTTGAGGACAGCAGAGGGTCCCAGGAGTCCACGGCCTGGAGAAGCAACACGACCTGGCAGCTGTCTGAATGTGGGGACCGTGGAAGGGTCCAGCATCATCGTGAGGTTCCTGCTTTAGCACCTTGGTGAATAGTAGAGCCGTGACGAATAAATAGATAGATGGATAGATAGATAGATGGCTAAGAGGGACACATTTTGACTAAGGATGAACTGGGTCTAGGGTGGAGGAGGATAACTAAAACCAGTTTTGGACTTTCTGTAGGTTTTTTGCCTAAGGGGCATGGATAAGTCCACCAGCCTGTAGGTAACTAGCTGGAGACACCAATCTGGGACTCCCTCTGTACTTGGTGATAGTTGGAGCTGCGAGCACATGGTCATCCAAAGACTATGTAGATCAGAGGAGGAATAAGGACAGAGCCCTGCGTCACCCCAGGAAGTGCCAGGAAGGCAGAAGGAAAAGCAGGAGGAGATGACAACCAGAGAAAGAAGAAAGCAGCGAAAAGGAAGGAAAGGTCCGCATCTAATTCCACAACAAGGTCTGGAGAGCATCCATACGGTGACTCTTTCAGGAATTAGGGGGTCTGCTACTTTGGGGAGACTGTGGTCAGCTTGCGGAGAGCTCAGAAGGAGGGGATGACCGGGGAAGTGTTAACTCATTTCAGAAGCCCAGGGAGACATGGTGGTAGCTAGAGATGAGGAGAGGATGTTGGGGTAAAAAAGGTGATGGAATTTTAAAGCTACTATTAAAATAAAGAGTTCATAGAGAGACATTAGGCACCACCACAGAGAGGCCTTCTCTCTCACCTTCTCTAAGCTCCCCGCCCCAACTTAATTTTTTTTCTGTTATTCTACCCTATTTATGCTTTATCACAATGCATTTTATCAGAGCATAATTCGGTTTGCTCTTTGTTTCTTTCCAAATGAACAACAATTCAAAGAGAGGAAGGATCTTCTATATTTACCATGCGCTAATGCCTGGACGCAGTAGACGCTTAAGAAGATTTCTTGAATGACTGGGTCAATTCAGAAAAGTCTGTAGGAGGGAGATGGGGTAGGACATGGAGTGATTTCAATCGAGTGGCCCTACTTACTGGGTAGAGTGGGCCATAAAGTCACCTGCCAAAAAGGAAGGAGGCAGGGAAGAGACCTCTTGTGTTGAAGAAGAGTTGAAGTGGGAGTGGAAGGTTTGCTCAGAGACACTGAAATGCTGAACTTTCTTATTTCACAAGTTGAGCAACTCCAGGTGAGGGCAGGATTTGGGTGTAGAGTACTCAGTAGCTAGACGGGGCGGAGGTCACTGGACTAGAGACGGTCGAGGATTGAGAGCATCCCCCACATAGACTCTAGGATGGGAGGGGAGAAAGCCCAGGAGCCAAAGTCCATGGTGCTGTGGGAGGATAACCAGGTGGCTGAGGAAGCCACAGAGAGGAGTAGCCGGGACCTGGCTAAGTCACCATCTCATTTCCAACTCTGCCACCTCAGTCTGATTAGTTAGTACCTAATCCCCTATGTCTGGAACCGAAAATTAACATCCTTTTCAGACAGAGTCCTTTTTGTCCTTTAAAAGTTACACGAATATGTGAAGTTCATGGGAGGCAGGCATTTTTGGCATAGATTGATTTTTTTTTTTTTTAAAGACTAGAAAGTAGATGACATCTTGAGGACCTTCAATAATAGCTCTGCACTGAACAACATTTTCAAATATTATTTTAATAGAGAATCAAAACTTAAGGATTGAAAGAAACCTTAGATTTAGGCTAACACCTTCTTCGTTTGCATAGCTGAAATACTGCAAACAGCACATAATTACTGATCTAGATATGCAGGTAGCCCTGAAAGTGTCTTCGATTTTGGAAGTGCGCTTTAGATACAGACACAATACCAATGCTTACATTTCTTCCAGTTTTCTCTGTTCAACTGTTGATATAAAAATCTCCAATGTGAAAAATTATCGCGTAAATTGTTCCTGTACAGTTCAGAGAAGTTAACTGCTTCCTGGCTTGCAAGAGGAAGTCAAACCTTCAAACACCTTTTCATGTCGATGCTAAATATAAGAATGCTCTCTGCGCAGTAGTCAAAGCAAGACAGCAGCATTTGAGGTTTCTCAAGAGAGACACACGTGAAGATTGTTTTTCGTTCGCTAAAACACTAACACCTTCCACAGCATCTTCCACAATACCTAAGGCAGAGCGCTGTCTGTCTTATGTAATCGGAGCCTTCTCTCCCCAATCAGCTCGTGAACGCACGCCCAATTCCGCCCAGAATTCCTGAGTACTTTCACCTTACCTGTACAGTAGTCACAGATCAGCATCGCAATGACCATTTGTAGAAGATGATAATAGCAGAGACCTGCTCCATAGGGTTAAAACGGGTGACAGAGGCCAATTTAAAGGCTCTCCCCCAAACCACTGGTCACCTCCACCTTGCTCAGGCGGTGGGAACAATAAGTAGAGTCCGTTTGTCTTTCCCTGCAGAGCGGCGCACATGCAAAGTACGGGGTAGGGGACGCCCGCGAGTACCTGGGTACCCTCAGGTTCAGGGTTACGGGCGCCAGCTAGGATACACCGGCAGAAACCCCGCGTTCCCCAGGACGCCCAGCTGCGGGCACACCTGGGCGCCCCAGCAGCGCGGCCCCTCCTCGCCCTGCCCGGGTCCCGGGCACAGGGGCCGGGGCGCGCACGCAGCCTTGGCCGCGGCAGCCGGAGGGCGACTGAGAAAGTTCCTCCGCCTCGACGTCGCCGCCCCCGGGCCCCACTGGCCCCGCAGCCTCCCGGCCGAGCGAAAGGTCGCGGCGGGGAGCCGGCGGCGCGCGAGGGACTGTCCCCGGGGCAGATGGCAGCGGCAGCTGCTCCCCTCCCGGCCCCGGACGCCCGGGATCGACCGGGACGCGCAGCCCGTACTCACCGCCCCTCGCTCGGGATCCTCAGTTGGCGGCCGCAGAGGGCAGCGCGGCGCGAGCCGAAGCCGGGTGGCGGCGGGGCGGGGAGTCGGAGGCCGGAGAGCGGCGGCGGCAGCAGCAAGGAGGAGGGTCAGAGAAGGAAGAGGCGGTGGCGTCTGCACACTCCTCGTAGCCGGAGCAGCCCGTGCGCCCCAGAGCGCTAGCCAGTGGCCGCCTCGGCGGGGGCTTTATCGCCGCCCGCCAGGCCCCCGCCCCTTCCTGCCGCCCCCGCCCCGCCCCGCCCCGCCTTCCCGCCGCCTCCTTTGTGTGCCAGCGGGCCGCAGAGTCCCCGCGCCCGCACACCCGGGCGCCCCCACTCTGGACGCCACAGGGCGGATTCCACCCCCAAGGGGTCCCAGTCGTGGGGCTGCGCCCAGAAATCTCCGGGAGACGCGGCGACCCCGAGGTGCGGCGCCGGCCAGGGCCAAGCTGCACGTGGGTCGCCGGGATCGGGGTGTGGGTGGGAGGAGGAGGGACCCAAGGGCTCGCGGCGCGTCCCTGGGACAGAGCGCAAGTCCTCTTGGCTGTCCCCTGGGAGAGACAGGGTAGCGCCCCGGGACAGTGCCCATCGATACCGGTGATGGAGGTAACGGTGCCAGATCGCCCCTCGAGGTGCTTCGCAGGGCGCCCCAGAGCTGACTTCGGCCACGGGGATAGAGGAACGTCAGCTGGTCGCTTTAGGCGGAAGGCGGGCTAGGGAATTCAGAAAACTGGATTTCTGGCTGCGGTGCATAAGGAACCCGCCGAGTGCTGGGAATCCAGCCCTTTCCTACCGGTAACTACAGCCGAGGGGACTGAACCTTGTGCGCAACGGCGAGGCGCAGACCCCTGGGGCCGGCGGCAAATTACCGTCCGGATTCCAGATATAATACCCACATCTCCCGTATTCAGCCCTCCTTTGCGTCAACTTAGGTTTTGTGGGGACCCAACTTAATGACATCATTTATGTTGTCCTTCGTGCAGAACCCTCGCCGGCAGGCCCAGGGCCACAGCTGGAAGGAAGAGACGCGGTAAATCTCCTAAAACACAGCCTTGAATTGAGGCTGCATCCGCTGATGGGAGCAACTTGGAATCTGCAAGTGGCGCGTGGGCGACCAGGCTAGACGGTGTGTGCCAGTGTTGGGGTGAGAAAGTCGCTTTTACGCGTAAAATCCGGACTAGCCTAAGGGTATTCACAGCCTCTCTCAAAGCTATGGGAGGTTCGGTCCATAAATAAAAAGGAAACAGTCCACACAAAGAAAATGCGTTTCATTATTTACAGACACACCAGGATTTAAATCCTTTTTCCCTGTTGTTCCCTCCGCCTGAAATGTCACACCACCACCAGCACCATCATTTCATGATCTCATGACTGCCTCCTTACACTTCAGGTCACAAGTCAAAGGTCACCTTCTCTAGGAAACCTTCCCTGACCACTGGAGTGAGAGTCGCTTCCTCTCTTCTACAACCTATTTCTTAACTTCCTAGACCTCATTATGGTTTGGTTATTTTGTGGTTGTATCTTGGCTACTTTTCTCCCACCTTTCCTCATGAGATTATATACTCCCAAAAAGCGGGGGAGGGAAACCAGTTCAGCATGGTTTCCAACTCACCCAGTCCCTAGTGCCTAGAGCCAATACTACAGCTCCAGCAGCTGTTCAATAAATGATTATGGAAGGTTGGGGAACAAGTGCCTAGTGACTTTTGACATGATACGTTACTGCCCCCAGGATGGTGTAGTCAGGAGGGCAAGCTGAAGCTGGGAAGAAAAGGGGGGGATGGGAGAAGCTAGAGGAGAAAAAGCCCACAGGTGAGTATCAGCTTGGTGTGTTAGAAAAGCTGGGAGGAGCCTCTTCCACATGGAAGGAAGGCGTTCCAGGCAGTAGTTGGAGAAAGGAACGAGAACCAAGAAGTGTAGGTGAAGGCAGGTTATAAAAGCCTGCCTGATTCTCCACCTCCATTTCTATCTCAACCGCTTGTTTTAACGGAACGTTTTTATTGAGATAACTGCAACTTCAAATGCAGTTGTAAGAAATAATGCAGAGAGGTCCCTTTTAAATTTTGCCTAGATTTCCCCATTGGGAACACTTGGGAACATTGTAGTTTAATATCACAATCAGGATATTAACATTGCTACATTGATGCATATTACAAACACTGGTTAATTATTTGCAATTTTTAATTTTTAGTAAACTTACTCTAAAGTTAAAAAATGTAGTTACTCAAGTTTTTGAAAGAAATGCACAAATAATATTTTAAAGACTTTAAGTCTCTTGTTTTAATGGAACCACCATTTTTTAGGGAAAAAAAAGTTTCAGTTTACCAGTTAGAGTATCTAGGTTCCAGATTCTTCATATATAAAAGACCCCCAGGAGTCTTTGGGACTTACATCTTTTGTTTACAGATTAATGACAGTCATTCACTTCCCTGTCCTCCACAGTACTATGGAAGGAACATTTTGAGCAACACTGTACATGACTTGTCAATTCTGAAGTCAGACAGGATGCAGCATTAACTAATATGCTAAACTAAGCCCAACCACGAATGTGCCTTTCTCTCTCCTTGGACGTTGGATGGGACTGCCAATGCGCGTCTCCCAAAGGGAAACGATTCAAGACAAAGACCCATTCTACCAGCCGTATATGCTGGGAATACCAACTATGCTTATTACAGAATGCGTAGCTGGCCGTGACTGGCCTTCCTGATACCACGAAGAGAATACAGAAGCAATCTCCCAAGCTTTCAAGTGAGACGCAAGTCACCAGGCACTTCAACACCCATCATGAGGGCGCTGCCCCAAAGAAGCTATGTTCCCACCTCCGCTGGTATCCAGGAGCAGCAGCTCATCCTGTGTTCGACCCTCTTTGAAATCTATTTCTCACAAATGTGCACTTTTAATCAGCATTTGCCTCGCCTTTCTACGATGGTCCCATTCGAGAAATCCAAATCATTAAATGCTCCTACCTGCCTCTTTGCAACTTTACATTCAGTGCAGAATTTCATTTTGTCCTTCAGTTGTGTGGCTTGCCATAATCCTTGGAGAGAGCTTCAAATTGTTTACTCCTTTAAAAGGTTAAAAAAAACAACAACAACAAGTGATCTGGAGTTTAGCCAGCTCCAGCCAGTCTCTGAGTTTGGCTTTGTGTCCATAAGCCACAGTTGGGAGAAATGCAAGAAATGCCTAAACAGAATAAAACAAATGATCTATTTAGTCTCGTTTCCTCTCTTGGAAGAGATCCAGTGTTGAGTGCTTTGGAAGAAGATGAAAATCTCCCTGCCCAGCCCCCTGTTCCCCCATACACCCTAACAGTATGACCTTGTATGTAAGTAAAAACTATTCTTAGCTTCCAATGGGTGATGGTGTGTTGTCTGGAAGAGTGACCAATGTTTTGATAGTAAGACAATAATAGCTGCTCCTCTCCCATCTACCCCATTGAAAATACATTACCCCACAAGATGACTTGTTACACATTATAGATGCAAATGCTGTTATGTAAGATTGTTTCAGCCAGGGAAAGGGAGACCGGTTATAACAGTTCGCTTACACAATCGGTTTCTGAGACTGTTGCATTGTTATGATTTTTTTTAAAGCTTATAAAAGGCATTTGTCTTTTTACTTCCCTTTCAAGTTGCCTTTCAAATAATTCCAGTTTCCTCTTTCTGTAACTTCTGAAACAGATTAAACCAGAGCATCAATTCACACCTTCCCATTTTCGTCACTACTTTTCACCAAGAGCTTCAGAGAAAAGATGTTACTAAGTGCCGGGCTGAGTATTATTTTCTCCTAACACTGGGTGGGGCAAAAGGGTTACAGTTGTGGAAAATGATACAATAACGAAGAATAAGCAATAATACAAGAATCGACTCTGTGTTTTGTGTACTCACAACTGAAAACTTACTGTTGCCTCATCCTGCATTTGGCCGCATAGGACCGGAAACCCCAAGGGTCATGTGATACTGACCCCTTCAAACAACAAACTAGCTCTTCTTCCTTTTACACCCAAACAATAGATGCTGCCTTCCTACTTCCACACAGGTCTCCAACCTGTCTTCTTATCTGCATCACTGACTGTGTCTCCCTCGCCTCTCTCAAAGCTCTGTTACCCATCATTCCCAATGCCAGCTCCAGCAGCGTTCCATCATTCTTTACCACCCTTGATCTCTGAGTAGCATGTAACTCCGGTGTCTTGCCCATGTTTTGAAACTCCTTTGCCTATTCTTTCTCCTCCAGTTCCTTATCCAGGCTGATCCTTTGCTCATCAAATCCTCCTCCTCCGTATGTGGGTGCTATGCAATTGCCTACCTGCTGTTCCATCTCCACTTCTCCTCACACTCCCCCCATGGATGGGAACATTGATTGGTTTGTGGTCACCCGGCATCTATTCCCCTGTCTTGATAGCAGAATCTGGTCTGCTTTGGAGAGCCACCTCTGCTGCTCTGTGTGCCTCCCTGTGAAAAATGGAAGTCAAGGTGCCTTCACTTCCCCTGGCCAAGGAATGAGAACATGACCAAGCTAACTGGATCCCCTCCCAGGACTTTGAATCCTGAAGGGAATGAGGAAAGTCATTGGAGCTGACTCACCCCAGCTTGATGAGATCATTTGTGAATTCTTCCCATGTGGACCCCCAGAACCACCATGGTCCCTGCCCCATCTGAGTAGAGATCCACAGTTGACTTCTCTGAGCTTTTTCCATTTCTAGCCATACTCAGTTTCTGTTGCTGCCAACCAAGACCCCTAAGCAACACACCTAGGTGTGTGTAGCTGGGCTTAGTTCTGGGTGAATTTCAAGCCTATATCTACCAATGGCCTTGGGCACTGTCTCAGGTTCCCACTCACGTGTTTTCAAATGCCTGGCAGAAACTTCCACTTAATACCCCATTATCACATCCCTTCTTGCACATCTGGAGCCAGTTTATTCTTGTCCTTCCCAAAGCAAGTCTTCCTCCTAAATCTCGCTCACCAAAGCCAGAGGAATGGGGGTGAGTTCTGATTCCTTCCCTTCGTTGAACTCATCCCACATCCAGTCATTCCCTGGGGGAATTAATAGTTTCTTTCTCATCTCCCTCTTATTCACCTTTTTCCCATTACTTTTCAAACTTGTTGAGACCTTTATCACTTCATCCCTGGACCATCCGATGACGTCCTAAATAGTCTCTCGGTTTCCAGATTCTATCCACTGCCAGCATAATCTTTCTAAAGTACTGATCGGATCTGCTGCCACATGCTTAAAAGAATTCCAGGTTTATCACTAAGGTTGAAATTCCTTGGCTGAGGAAATATGTAGAGGTTGTGGTCATGGGCTCTGGAGGCAGACTGCCTGTGTTCAGATTCCAGTCTCAGCATGTAACTTAGTCTCTGGCCCTCAGTTTCCTTATTTGTAAAATGGCATATAATAATAGTATAACCTACTCATAAGTTTATGTGAGAATTAAGTAGTTAACTAGTAAGAAGGGTTTAGCTGAGAGTCACATAGTTAGTGCTCAATAAACACTTATTACAATAAAAGCTATCTCTAATCTACCTTGCTAGCCTTATATCAGTTTTTCTGATATGTTCCTAAAGGTTTTACCCATCAGAATCACTCACATTTTTCTACCATGGTGTCATTGGTCAAATCATTCTCTCTGCTCTGAATACCCCTCTCTCACTCCACCTGTATTGGTAATATAATTTTGGTTGGCAGACTATCCCAATCTTAATGGCTTCAAATAACCATTTTATTTCTTTAGGATTCTGTGGGTTGGCCAGGTAGGGTTCAGCTCAGATGGTTCTCTGCCCCACCAAGGCGGTCTGACCTCACTCACGCAGCTACAGGATTCAAGATGGCCTCACTCCTGTGCAGGCCCCCAGTGGGATGCTGCAACTCAGTCTCCTCTCTCCTCTAGCTTCCTCACATTCACGGGCCTTTCCCCCTTGTCATGTTTCAAACCGAAAGGTTTCTCTCTACATGGGTTTCCAGCAGTCCTCAGACTTCTTTACATGATGCCTCAAAAACAATAACGAGGTGAGACCAGGAATTCAGTTACAAGAGCTCTGAAGGACTTGCCCTAGTTAGTCATAATGTCACTTCTGCTGCATTCAAGAGACTCGCGGGGCTGTCTTAGATTCAAGGAGGAGAAGCAGACTCTGCCTTTTGGTGAGAGACATGGCTGGCAGTCACCTCGGGCCACCATAACAAGATACCATACACTGGATGGCTTAAACAACAGACGTTTATTCTCTCCTAGTTCTGGGGGCTGGAAATCCAAGATCAGTGTATCATCAGGGCTGGTTTCTGGTGGGGCTTCTCTTTCTGGCTTGTAGATGGCCACCTTCTCACTGTGTCTTCACAAGGCCTTTCTAAGAGCACCGTATGAGAGAAAGATCTCTGGTGTCTCTTCTCATAAGGATACAAGTCCCATTAATGTACAAGACCACCCTCATGACCTCATTTAACCTTAATTAGCTCTTTAAAAGCCTTCCCTTCAGTTACAGTCACTTTAGGGGTTAGAACTTCCTGAACTTTGGAAGGGAAAAATTCAGTCTCTAACAAGAGGGGCAGGGAAAAAAATCGCATTGGCAAAGGGCATGCCGGATAGAAGGGATGACTGTGCCCATGTTTGGACACAAGCCACCACCCTTCTCTGCCACTGAAATGATGTTCATCCTTCACACTTTTCCCTCTGCCAGGCCAGCACTGAGGCCTCCTCCCTCCGCACTCACGTAGCTCTAAGTGTGGGTTACTCATTCCACGTGACCACATCCTGCCTTGGATGTAAGTGTTTGGTTTAGACTCTAACCTCAAGGCAATGGTCATTTTTTTATATCTTTAAGTTTTCAAACAGTGCCTTATACAGAAAAAGCCATACTAAATGTTTGTTGAATGAATAAAAAATGCAATTAATTTTACTGCTCTAACAAGTGACAGCTATTCACAGACCACACTCAATTTAGTGCCTAGTCTGTTTTCATGCTTCACTGCTTCCACATGTCCTCGGTCCTCCGGCTTTTCCAGCTCCCTAGGCCACCTCATGTTGGAAGAACCCAGAAGGCTGGACACTGGCAGCCAGCAGGCCTGCGTTCCTGTCCCATTTCTGCCACCTCTTAATTGTGATCATGGACAAGTCATTGATTTCTATTGGCCTCAGCTTCCTCGTCTCTAAAAGAAGAATAACAATACCTTTTATAGGATTGTTGTGAGAAGGGAATATGATGATTTAGGTGAAAGCACTTTGTGAAGGCCAAAGAACTTCACAGATACTATTGTCTGTATTAGTCTGGTTAGGCTGCCATAACAAAGCAGCACAGACTGGGGGGCTTAAACGATAAAAGCTTATTTTATCACACTTCTGAGGCTAGAAGTCCAAAATTGGGGTGCCGACATGGCTGGTTTCTAGTGAAGCTCTCTCCTTGGGGTGCAGATGGCTGTCTTCTTTCCATGTACTCACGTGACCTCTCCTTTGTGAGCATTTGGAGAGAGAGTGCTCTGATGCCTCTTCTTATTAGGACACTAATCCTATCGGATTAGGGCTCCACCCTCATGACCTTATTTAACTTGAATTACTTCCATAAAATACCCTGGCTGGTTTGGCTCAGTGGATTGAGCGTCGGCCTGCGAGCTAAGTGTCGCTGGTTCGATCTTCCAGTCAGGGCACATCAGAGAAGGAAAACTCTGACTCCAAAAAACCTCCGCTGCCTTGCGGCATACCTCTTCAGGGGAAAGGCTAAGGGAGTAAACCCCGACAGAAAATCCGGAGCCGGAGTCCCTAAGGCGGTTTGACGTTGTAGTCAACACCGGCAACTCCTGCGGCGCACCTGAAGCCAAGCTGTATTGACTCCGTCTTTCCCTTGGACCCTTCAGCTGCGAAGAGAGGGGGGGTCTGCTGCATGGGCAACAGCAGACCCTCCATATCACCCTGCCCAGGCTCTGTAGCTTCAGTTCCACTGGAGAGGACACTCCAGCGTCATCACAAGATGTCGATTCAACACGGGAGGAGACAGATACCGTGTCACTCCCGAGTCGGACTGCACAGCCATTCTCGGCGGTGCAGATAGACTCCTAAGAAGCTACACCATCGTCTCTTGAGACGGACGGCTGCTGATACGATACTTCCATAAAAGCCCCATCTCCAAATGCTGTCACATTGGGGGTTAGGGGTACAACAGATGACTTTTAGGGGGACACAAACATTCAGTTTATAACACTTCTACTATGGATTCTGAAGCACACAGTTCATCCTCATTGCTCTAGCTTGGTTTCTTGCTGATTCTGCTCCCTTTTTATGCATTTCCTATAGCGCCTGTCGCATTATAGAAACTAATACATGATAGCATTTATTTTAGTTATTTCCAGTCCCTATTGACAGGTGCGAGAGGAATAGGAAGTGGAGACAAATGTTCTGAGGTTTTCAGTTCTAAACAGAAGGAAAGGATTTGTCCTCTTGGGTTCCTGACATCTATGGAAGAAAAGGGGTCACACATAAAACCCGACAAGGTCAGGGGAGGCCTGCGGGGCAGCCTTACAAACTCAGAGACCTAAAGTCACCACAGAGGGTGGTCTGAAATGAAAACCTTCCAACTGAAAGCAGTTCATGGCAGGTAGTCATGTCCTAGGCCGGTATTTTTCCCTAACAAAGGTCAGTCTTTACCTTAACTGAGCCTGTCTGTTGACTTTTTGTATCTAAGATAACATACTTTTGAATGTCAACATAATTTTCTTTTCCTGGACCCCTCAGGGCACAATCTCCCACCAGAGCAGAGACCAATGGCCGTCATTGTTGTCTTGTTATCCTGCATACCATCCATCTCTAGGTGCTGTAAATGTTCAGTTAACTGCGGCACACCCATTTGTGGGAAAGAAGTATTTGTCTCTCCATTTTACTTTTTAGCCAATCCCAGAGATTTCCCCGCTTTGCTTTCTCCCACCTCCCTAATCTATCACCAGTGGATTTTCTTGTAACCTCCTTTCCTCTCCTCTTTTGACTGTAATGTATAAAATAATATTCCAAAATGCCATTCTCTAGAGCATTCCTCAATCCGTTGAGATCTTGCTTCCCGGCAATTGTCATCAGTTTGGCTCAGATAAACTCATAAAAACTTCTCTATGGTTTGAATGTTTCTTACGTCGACACTTCACAGCAGGTTAGAAAACTTTCTGAGAGTTACGTTAGTATGCTGGGGTGTTTCCAAATTCTTAGGAAGACACTCCCCACTCCCCAAGTCATCAAAGTTCACCCAGATTGCAGAGTGAAAAAACCAGCCTTAAATTCTCAAGAATGGCTTCTCAGGTAAAAAAGAAAATAGTTTTTAAAAATGGCAGGCTGTGTAGCGTGGCCTGGGGCTGGTCGCAGGGCAGGGGTGGCTATGTGCTGTGCCTTGCATCACTGCAGGGTGGTTCTCACTCAGTGTTCCAGGCCACCAGCGTCTCCATTGTGGTGAAGGACCGAGTCCCCCCTCCCCGGTCTGCTCCCACTTATCACCTCTCCTTACACACTGCCTTAGATTTAATGTGGATAATGATACTCCCATCTGTATAAGGCCCCAAGAAAAGTCTCATTTTTAAAAGGAATAAAAATTCAGTTATGAAGTTCTACCGCACCTGGAGGTCGAGTGTCACTTTTTAAGCAACGGTCCCATAAGTACCACTAGAGGACCCTCTTCAGCCTCGCCAGTCTACACTTTGTAGATTTCTACCCTAAAGGGTTTAGGAACTAGCAACTCAACAGCGAGGGGGTCTGCACGAATGAGCTTTGGCTTACTACCTATTAATGTAAGCTATTAATGCCAGCATCATCTTAGCATTGAACATCTCTTCAAAGGTTTGACCTCATGGATCAATAGCCTAACATTTCTTAAAGTGTAGTCTAAAGATAGCCAGCAAGATCACCTCTGAGACTCTTATTAAAAACGTACCTGGGAATCCATTCCAAAATCAACTTTTTGGGCATGCATTTGATTCTGAGTTTTCCAGCAAGCCTGCCTGGTGTCATTTACACACACACATCTAAGCAGTGAGGTAGTCAAAGCCCGTACTTCCAAGGATATAATCCTTAGGTAGGATCAACAGCACACAGGAGCTTGTTAAAGACGCAGAATCTCAGGCGCTATCCTGACCTCTTGAATCAGAATCTACATTTTAACAAGATCCTCACTTGAGTTGTGGGAGCATTAAAGTTTAAGAAGATGGTCTAACCCACCTATCTAATACACAAGGCAGTTGGGGTCCAAGAACCCAAATAACTTGCCCAAGGCCACATAGGTAAGCCAGAAGGACATGTGGATAACTGGGTAAGAGCCTGTGCTTGGAGTCAGAAAGACCAGTATTCAAATCTAGGCTTTCCCCTTGGCTGTCCTACAATCTGAGGTAAGTCTCTGAATATATTGATTAAGCCTCCAATTATTTGTTGTTAAATTAGCAGTACTACATCAGACGCTTGTGGAGAAGATAAGAGGAAAGCATGTTACAAGCACCTAGAAACGGATCTTATGATCACGACTCCAACTTAGATGTGCAGATTCTAATGTTGCCTGCAAGAAATGAGAAATAGTGCTTTAGATAAATTTGGTCTCTTTGAGACTATTATGTCTAATTTAGGTTCTAGGGTTTGAAAGAATGAGGACAAGGGTGGGGGACTCTCCAGAGGAAAGTAAATGAAACGTGGTACAGCCAGATTTCTCCTACTCCTGCTATTCCTGCTCCTGCTCGCTTGGGTGGTCCGCCATGACCTGCAGAATCACAATGACCAGGAGAAACATCATCCCGGAGGGCGGGACTCCTGCCTGTGCCTTTCCTCAGCTTTTGGGTCCTTCTCCTTCAAGTCCTCACTGTCGTGGGTGTCTCCTCCTCTGATCCCTGCATTCCCATGCAGGCTTCTTACAGTCTTCCTAAGTGGGGTTCCTCCTCTTCCTGCTTCCTGGGACACCCGACAAACTTGGGGTTTTCCTTCCACACCTCCAAAGTCACCTGCTTTGTGCTTCATGCTAGAGGACTGTCCAGGTTAGGTGATAAATCAAATTTAACACTCGCTTCACTGCCTTTCAAGTAATATCTGCATTTTAATGAGATCTTGTCCAAAAGCCTAAATAGTGAGCAATGTATCACTCAGTGATGCAGTGACACAGGGGTCCCTTTAGTACCCCTCAAACCCTGTGACTCTGAGCAATGACCAGCACCGCTTCAATTAAAACAAGCTCTAAAGGTCCACTCTCTCTCTAATCCTCCCTCCTTCCTTTTTCTTTCTTCCTCTCTCCTTCTCAGTTTACAATCCATTCGTCATTATGTGGTTAAGCATAGACTCACAGACTTTGCAGTCAAACTTTCTGGGTTTGAATCCAGCTTGGCCATCTACCCCATCTATAACTTGTACCAGTAGCTTCACCTCCTTATTCCTCAGTTTCTTACCTGTACAATGGATTGATTACAGTCGTCGGCAGCCGTCCGTCTCGAGAGAGACGATGGTGTAGCTTCTTAAGAGTCTATCTGCACCGCCGAGAATGGCTGTGCAGTCCGACTCGGGAGTGACACGGTATCTGTCTCCTCCCGTGTTGAATCGACATCTTACGATGACGCTGGAGTGTCCTCTCCAGTGGAGCTGAAGCTACAGAGCCTTGGCAGGGTGATATGGAGGGTCTGCTGTTGCCCATGCAGCAGACCCCCCCTCTCTTCGCAGCTGAAGGGTCCAAGGGAAAGACGGAGTCAATACAGCTTGGCTTCAGGTGCGCCGCAGGAGTTGCCGGTGTTGACTACAACGTCAAACCGCCTTAGGGACTCCGGCTCCGGATTTTCTGTCGGGGTTTACTCCCTTAGCCTTTCCCCTGAAGAGGTATGCCGCAAGGCAGCGGAGGTTTTTTGGAGTCAGAGTTTTCCTTCTCTGATTGATTACAGTAGTAGGTACTTTACCAGGGTGTTAGGAAGTTCACGTGAGTTCATGTTTGTAAAGAGTTTGGAGTGGGCCTGGCTGGCACTGTGAGAGTTGTTGCTCCTATGGGCCAGGCGCTGAGCTGCGTGCTTGTGGGTCTGGAGATGAAGTGTCGATTCCTGTGTGTGGAGATTTGAGAGCAGGGCAGAGAAATGTAAGAGGGTAACGGGAAGCCGGGAATGGGGATGGGCCACAGGTACCCCTGTCTGAAGTCCTAGAACTCCTGGAGGTGAGTAGCAGATTTGGCTGTAAGCTTCTTTGCCACTGGGGTCTTCAAGATAAGTTGTTTAGGAGAAACACCTCAGCATTTAGTTTTAAAAATAGCTCTTGCGAATCATCATGGAGACAGCACTATGTTATGTGCCAGCAACAAGTTGATAGGTTTTATGTTATAATGTAATAATACCTGCCTTAGCCCATTTGAGCAGCTGTAATAAAACACTGCAAGACTAGGTGACTTATGAACAACCGAAATTTATTTCTTGCTGCTCTAGAGGCTGAGAGTCTGAGATCAAGGTAATGGAATGGTCTGGGGAGGGCCCTCTTTGGGGTCACAAACGTATTACTGTGCTATTACAAAGAGTGAGGGGCTGGGGAGCTCTACCAGCTCTCTTTTATAAGAACACTGATTCCATTTATGAGGGCTCCTTCACTATGACCTAATTACCTCCTGAATGACCCACCTCCTACCATCACCTTGGTCATTTTGAGGGGGATACAAACATTCAGAGCATAGCAATATTTTTTAATAGGAGTTGATGACATTGTACCAAAGCACAACTAGAAAATTCTATAACGAAGGGAATGAAAGCAAAATTGCAATATCATTTGTTTCAGGGACCCAGGCAATCCAGCTCTTCAATATTCTTGCCTAATCCAAGGATACATTTTTACAGCAGTGGCTAGCAAACTCTTTAAAAAAAAAAAAACTATACTTAAGCCCTGGATGGCGTGGTTCAGTGGGTTAAGTACAAGCCTGTGAACTGAAAGGTCACCAATTTGATTCCGAGTCAGGGCACATGCCTGGGTTGTGGGCCAGGTCCCCAGTTGGGTGCATGTGAGAGGTAACCAATAGATGTTTCTCTCACACACATTGTTTCTTCCCCTCCCTTTCTCCTTCCCTTCCCCTCTCTCTAAAAATAAAAAATTAATGATAAAATTTAAAAACAAACTTGTACTTAAAAAACCTTTTTTATTTTAGTTTTACAGAAAAGTTGCAAAGATAATATGGAGAGTCCACTTTACATTTACCAAAACTTAACTGCTAACTAAACTCTAGACTTTATTTGGATTTAACTGTATTTCTCCCCCAAATGTCCCTTGTCTGTTCCAGGATTTCATGCAGAAATACCCACTGGATTTAGCCATCATGTAGCCTTAGTGTCCTCCGTTCTGTGACAAATTCTCAATCTTGCTTAGTTTTTTATGACCTTGACAGTTTTGAGGAGTATTGATCCTGTGTTTTACAGAATGTTTCTGAATTTGAGTTTGTTTGATGTTTTCCTCATTAATCCCGATGGAAGTTATAGGTTTGGAGGGGAAAATACCACAGAGGTGAGGTGCCCTTTTCATTACATTGTATCAGGGATACATTCTGTCAATATCATCACTGGTGAACTTAACCTTCATTATGGTGTTGGCCATGTGTCCACTGTAAAGTTACCATTTTTTCCTTCTCCATACTGTGTTCTTTGGAGGCAAGTCACTAAATTCAGCTCACACTCAAAAAAGTCAATTTCTACCTTCTGGAGGTGCGACATATTGAATAGAATTCTTCTGTCAGAAAGATCTGTCTCTTCTCCCTATGTATTTATTTAATTCACTTGGGCTTGAACATAATACCACACTATTCATTTTGTTGCTCCAATTTGTCCAGCGTGGGCCATTGGGAGCTCTTTTTATGTCCCTTGGACATGCTCCCATCCTTGAGTCTTATGATCACTTCCTTGCTTTCAGAAACTATAAGATGCTCCAGGTTTATCTTGTATTTTCTCTACCCAGCCCCAAATCAATCATTTCCTCAAGGAGCTCTGGTTCCTTTTATTACAGAACAGCATTTAGAAGTCAGGATCTTGTCATTATGTGTGTATGTTGCTACTGAAAAGCGTGGAAGACCTTCCAAAGGCCTCTATGCTAAAGTGTTGATGCATAAATTATATCTATAGCTATAAAGTGATATACTCGGTCCCTACCTATGTCTCTGTTATCTTGAACACTAACTTTGATTAACTCATGAGAAAAGGTTTTCATGTGTTCCAGGACACACATCTTGGTAATATTTGATGCTTCCTGCCTCTTATTCATCGGAAAATATACACTGTACTATAACACAGCAATACAATCAGCTCAATGCAGTATCATATTTCTCTGCGATACCTATTAACATAACAAGATGGGTAATCATGTAATAAATTTGATATTCAGATCAAAGTCTGGCAATACACCTGTGAAGGGCTTATGATATTCTATAGCACAGTGATTGCCAATCAGTGTGTAGCAGATATGGTTGCTTCTCTGTAAAGGTCATTTGCCTTTCCTGCTCAGAGAACGTGAATTTTGTTCAGACATCTATCAATCTATCTCTCTAATACCTGTTTTGGAAGCAAGTTCTTGTTATTCTTGGCCAATTATGACAATTCTGTTCTGTTTGTCAATGTTTGATTTAGACAATTTTCTGGGAAGTCAATTGGCAGGAGAGCTTCTGAGAAAGGTTGCCTTGATGAAAAAAGAGATTTATTCTGAAAGAAGACATCACTTTTTCTATTTTCTCCCTGTTGCCCAGAACTATAGCAGCCATCTTGTGACCAGGAGAGGAGCTACAGCAACGTGCCGAGGATGGAAGAGACAAAAGATGGAAAGAACCTGGATCTTTCACAATGTTGTTGAGCTTCTGAATTAACCAACCTGAGAGTATCCCTTGTTACATAAGATAATAAATATTTGTATTATCCTGTCAATTTTGAGTCATTCTTTCTTTTACTTGCAGCTAAAAGCATCATAATGAATATGTCTTAGTTCAGAATATTTTAAACCAATTATTAACTTTTTGTGATCCAAAGCCCTTTTCAGAATTTACCCTTTCATTTATTTATTCATTGATTTTTAAGAAATATTTATGGAGAAAGAGCAGCAACAGGGAAAGAATGATCAAATAATCACACTCGCACATAACAACAAACTGTGATAAATAATAAATAAGAGGCGAAAGTATAAGGAACTATGTGAGAGTAAATGAAGGATACAACTGAGCCTGGGAAAGGGTGGGATTGTAAACAGAAAAGGGACAAGTTTACTAAACATGACAAGTTCACAGGAGGCCTGCATGGCCTATAAGCTCAGAGACCGAAAGCCACTGCACAGGATGGTCTGAACATAGAATTCTTAACTAAAAGCGGGTCATGGTGGTAGTCATGTCCTAGACCTGCAGCTTTCTTGACAAAGGTCATTCTTTACCTTAATGAACCTGTCTATTTCTTTTTGCATCTAAGATAAGGCACCTTTAAAATGTCAGAGCAGTCTTGTCTCATGGTTATCTCATTCCCTGCATACATCTCTGTGGGCTGTAAATGTTAAGTATTTACCAAGCTGTACCCAGAAACGTAAAAGAAGGATGTGTCTCTCCATTTTACTTTTTAACTATTCCCAGAGATGTCCCCACTCCCCTTCCTCCGCCCCCTTTAATCTACCACCCATGGATTTTATGGAACTCTCCTCACATCTCCTCCTTTTGTTCTACTGTATAAAATAAGCTGTAAAACTGTCATTCTGTGGAATGTTTTCTCAATCCATTGAGATCTTGCTTCCCAGCAATTGTTGTCAGTCTGGCGCAAATAAATGCATGAAACTTCTCTACAGGTTTGAACATTTCTTATAGTGACAAAAGTAAGGTAAAGTATCACTTAGCAAGCGATGCGTGTACTGAAGTCCTAAAGCAAGTGTAGGCACAGGAAGGCATTCTAGGGGGAACGCTGTGTGCAAAACCACTGGGTGGGAAGCAGCAGGGGGCCCTGGGGGAACCTGAAGATCTGTGGGACAGGAGGAGAGAGCTTGGGGGAGAGAATGTCCCACCTAAGTCTAGAGAGACCCGCATGGTCCAGAAGACATAGGACCCATCTTGGAGACCATAGTAAGGACTTTTGTCTTTCCCCTAAGAGAGCGCAGAAGGGCTATGATCTGGGCAGGACATGATTAGACAACATGATCAGTTCATTCATTTGGGGCACCTTGGGGCTCAGTCTTGCCATAGTACTGCATTCAAATGCAAAATATGCTCATTGAAAAACAAAGATTTTTCTGATCATTACATGGGCTTTCCGGGGGTGGGGTGGGGATCTTTGGCAGAGTATTATTCTCAGCAGAAGTTTATTTTCTCATGGTTCTGGAGGCTAGCAGTCTGAAACCGAGGTATTGGCAGGGCCTTGCTCCCTCCAAAAGGCCTAGAGAAGAACCCTCCCTTGCCTCTTCCGCCCTTCTGCTATTGGCAGTCCTTGGCGTTCCTTGGCCTGTAGCTGCATCTCTCCAGTCTCTGCCTCCATCCTCACACAGCCTTTTTCTCTGTGTGTTCCGACGGCCTTCTTCTAAGAGCACCAGTGCCGGATTTGGGGCCCACCCGAAATCACTTTAATCACATCTACAAAGACCCTATTTCCAGATAAGTTCACGTTCTGAGGGTCTAGGCGGACATGTGTTTTGGGGAACACTATTCAAACCAGGATCTAATTTATAACACACAGCAGCACCTCTTAAAACCACCATTTCTATCCACCCCAGCTCTGGAGCAGCTCGGGAACCTCTCACCTCTTCCTCGCCCTTCCCCTCTTTCATCCTTACTCTCCCCCACCTGCAGCCTGCAGGCCCATAGCTTCATCATGACCTCACCTCCTCTCCCACCTCTCTCTCTGCGCCATCTCTCTAAACATTCACCTTGATTCAGGATCACAGCCATCGGGGGACTGGGCTGGCAAAAGCCAACTGTGGATAGAGGGCAGAAAAACGGGGAAGAACATACATTAAAAATGAAATATTTTAGTGGGTGAGTGGAAGGGAGGAACACTCTCAAGTAAAAGGCTGCCCTAGTGGAACGTGCATTTTCGATTATTCTGGTTGTAGCAGGAGTCTGACTGTTGGGGGCAGGCAAGAACACGCAGGTCAGGAGGGCAGTGGGAGGCTACTGTAGCCACTCTGATGGCCTGGGCCAGGGCGATGGTGGAGGGACGCAGGTGCGGATATATTCCAGGTGCAATACTGATACGATGCAGGAAGGGTGGGTGAGGAAGAAGATTTGATCAAAGCTATGGACCCTGTTTTCAGAAAAAGGTATATTCGACATGTTTTTATATCAATACAATGACTCCTGAAACCCATTCTCATTCTCAGATTTACAGTCTTGGCTCTAGGGGAAGAATCGCAGACCTCGGAGCCGAGCTTCTGATAGCTATAGAGCAGTAGCCAAGCTGAGGTTATGTTTTGTGAGTGTTGCCTGGAGTGGTTCAGTGTTGCCCAGATGAGCGAAGCCATCAGTTTTATCAGCCGGGTGCCTGAAGGGGTAGGAGATGGGCCAAGGGGACAGCTCAGAAAGGACTTTCAAAGCGCACCCCCCCAAAAAATAAACAACACATGAACAGAAGAGATGTAATTTCAACACGGGAAAAACCAGTGGATATCCTAGGGAAACCTGGGGCAGAGGTAAGAGGAGGTAGGTCCCCCTAATAGAACATCCAGTACAGACACTGAGAAGTGGGAGGTCATACAAGATGGAATGGGCCATGTCAGACTCCATGAACCACAGCTCTTCTTGAATGAAGTCAGGCAGCTCACAGAGGCCCTAGTCCCGGGGACCTGTACTGCAGAGAGTGCTGTGAATCTGTAGGAACACTCATCACAGCCTGCCCTGCACCACGTGGGGTTTGCCAATGAAACCGGGCTTCTGCTTTGCAACCTGTTATGATGATATGTTCCAGCTTAGTTCCCAAGTATGTGGGGACCCCCCCCCCCCCCACAGGCTGGGGGTGGTTGGGGAGTAAGTTGACTCAGGCTGGGCTGAAGCCACAGGGGCAGATACAATTGGGAGTGGCCATTTGGGAGATCCTGCCCAAGGGAAGTAGCCAACCATCTGAATTACCAGGTAAGACTGAGTTTAATCTGGCCTGGCATCAGGAGCCAAGTGTTCCCGTTTGGGAACTAAGGGTACAGTAGGAAGATCCCTGTGCAGTCGTGGTAGGCAGCATCGATAGGTGCCTAGGGAGGATGTATTTGGGATGAAACAGTGTTACTGACAAATGGCTCCGGGTTGAGGAACGGGGGTCAGGTCACTGGGGAGAGAGAGGGCCAGGAAGGGGCAGTGCAGGTTTGAAGGATTCTGGTCCAGCAAGCCATGGGTCAGAAGCCTGGATGGACGTGGTGACTGGGCATGTGCAGTACTGGTTGTGAGCCGTGCTGTTGTGGGGAAGGGGGAACATTGGTTTGTGTTGCGTCCACCTCAGGGCCTTTTGGGTGATCATTTATCGAGGCTCAGGGCAAGACAGTAACATGGACCTAATGGTTTGCAATAGCTGACCTGCTGCCTAGCTTATTTCTCATTGGCTCGTGGGCTCTGCCGGAATGACCTATTAGGTAACAGGTTGCTCTGTTCTTTCTACTGGGTGTGTCAGAGGCACATATTGTTTCATACATGGGTTCCTGATAAGACCTGAAACCAGGCCCAACTCCTGGCAGGGCTAGGCAGGCTTACAGGCTTTCTCGTACCCTGCCCAGCCTTTGCCAAATTCCCTCTCCGGGCGCTCTGGCCTTCCCCCTTCCACCAAAACCCTTAGGCAGCTGCCCACCAGACAGGGTGCTCAACCTCCCCCTTCAGCACTGGGTGTCTCCCTTGGCAGGACAGCGATTTCCAGCCAGGGCCACGGGGCCAGATGATTAGGTCTGACCTCTGGCGCTAACACTTCTTACAAATGTAATCTTGAATACATTTTCTTCAACCCTTGATCCATCATTTCTTTTATCTGCAGGTACGAGAAATACCCCTAAATCAACAGTAAAGAAGGTCTGCCACATATAGCTATTACCTGATATTATTATTATGTCACATGAGTCGCTGCTTTGGTTGGGGGCCATTCCCTGACAATGCCCTGGTGCCTTTGCATTGTGGCTTCTGCCCCTTCACCAATCTGTGATGATGCAATGCTAACGTGTCTCCAGGTTGAGATGCCTCAATGTACCCTAGGGAAACTTTGCCATGGCATTTGTGTGGGCAGCGATTCACATGCATATATGTTAAAAGAAAAATGGGGATCAACCTCAAGTCAGGTCAGTATAATTCTTCCTTTTTTTTCTTTTTTCTTTTTTTAAATCATCTCTACTCTAAATGGAGAACAGACAGACATCTGGGGACACGGTAAAGGTGACATCTCCTTTCCGACAAGCTTATTAAAAGGCTGAATACATAGGGCAGATGGAAGAAAGTTGTTTGATTATTCAGCTTGACTCATAGAAGGATTGGGGATAAGTTTAAAAATGATAAGCACACGGGAAGATATTTATAGAAAGGGCAATGGAATGTTATTCTCCACAATCACCAATAAGAGTACAAGATTAAATTCATTATAAGAGGAAAGAGTCAGTTTAGGTCCAAAGAAAAAGAGACAGAGATAGCTCTAGCAGAACCAGCTTGAAAAATAATAAAAGTTAAAATTGTTGTAGGTGTCCTGGAAGTCACATTTAAGATGCAGAATGCAGCAATGCTAACATAAGCAAGTACACATTCTGGGTCTGTTTAGACGGCCTACATGGTTTCATAGGGAAGTAATCATTATCACGGTTTTTCTTTTCCCCTGATGATGGATTTATTTCCTTCCCTTTGCTTTCCATTGTCTGTGTTCACTTTTCGCTTCTCCATGTCCTCTATTCCATTTTTTACCTTGCTTTAGTGACTATAACAGGATCTTCTCTATGCTCAATTAAACTGAAAGCCAATACCCTCTTTTCTTTCAAATATCTTCAAAATACTTTATCTCCCACCTTCACCCCAGACCTTGCACATAGACTTTTAAAAAATTATTTATTTACTTATCTGTTCATTTGTTTATTTTTAGAGAGAGGGAAAAGGAGAAAGAGGGAGAGAAACATCACTGTGTGGTTGCCTCTCACTCGCGCCCCCAACTGGGGACCTGACGTGCAACCTAATCATGTGCCCTGACTGGGAATCGAACCAGCGACACTTGGCTCGCAGGCCGACGCTCAATCCACTGAGCCACAGCAGCCAGGGCCTGCACACAGACTTTTAAAAACAATATTTACAAGCCACTACATAGAGCAGAAGATGTTTGAGACATTGGGGAAATTACTTCAGTTTTATTTAGCTCCCCAAAGTCTTTTGAGCATGGACTTCTGGGTAGACTTCTGTTGTCTGATTTCCCAGCAACCATTTTTCATTCTCTGGGTTATGGAATCTTGATGTCGCCTTGAGGAGCTACCTCCTTAACTTTTGCAAACACTCTGCCCCATTGGAAGCTGTCCTGGTGGCACTGCCAAATGAGATGGCCCAGCTCTCCCTTGGGCAAGATTAAGTGACACAAGTTAGGCCAAGTTGATACTCTTTTCCTGGAACTGGAATTGTAGCAAAATGGCATATGAAGCCTGAAAGCAGCTGAAGATGGTTAATCATGAAAAAGACCAATTGAAGAGGCGAAGCCATGCCTAGAGCTACTATGTCCCTTGTCCTTTCTGAAGTCTGCTTTCTAGCTTTTTTTTTTTTTGTATTATTATGATGAGAGCTATCCCATATCCTTCCCAATAAGTTTCTTTTTGCTGAATTTAGTTATGGTTGACTTCTGTATTGTAAGCAAAGAACCCCCAAAGACATTTTTATACACTGTTTTTATGAGATTATTAAACACTACAAAACAATTCCCATATGTTCTTTTAAAAATTATCTTTTCTTGCTTTAAGGCATTAATAAAATGTTGATTATTGGTATGGAGATAGCTGTGACATTCTGAGGAGTCACCAGATGGTGACATTACATATTATTTCCTAATTCAATTTATCTAAAAATGTGTGTGTTTGTTAAATCTTGAGGAAACACTATAATCATCATCATTACATTATAGCTCTGCTTTTTTTAAAAAAAGCTATAGAATATTTTGTAGGGATAGAATTTGGATGTAATAAAAGCAGTTCTTTGGTAGTATCTCAGAGGTATATACCTTAACTTCAAAACAATTTAGGTCCAAAATGTCTGAAGGCTAACAAATATCTTTGGAAGAGGAATATATCCTAAATGATTGCAGCCAATGTGGATTTCATTACAGCTCTGTCAGGAACCAATGACTTACACACTGCTGTTGCTCACACACAAACCTTCTGTAGATCGTGATAAATGCTTCTTTGATATGTAGGTACCCTTCACAGCAGAAATCCTCAAGCCATGTGGGAATTAGAAAAACACCTTTACTTTGGATTTTAAGGGAGATTACAGATTACATTGTTATGATCAAGCAGGGGCTAGAAAAGAGTTCTGTATTTGTAATAGGAAGTTCATGAATTTTCTTTTTCTTTACAAGAGTTAGTTCGATGGATAACACTAAAAGAAGAAGGAAATCACAAAAGTGAACCTCAGTATTTCTGACTGCTGGAAACTCTCAGTGATAAATATCAGCATCTACCAAAAGAAAAAAAAATGTATGAGTGAGTATTTGCTCTTACATCTCTGCTTCCTCTTTCACTAATATGTCAGTCAGCTAGTGCTGTGTAACAAACCAATACAAAAAGTAGTGGTTTAAAACAACCAGCATTAATTAGGTCATGAGTTTGTGGGTTTGCTGGGTGGGTGGTTTTTCTTATTTTGGCTGGGCTTGCTCACGTATCTGTGATGAGTTGGAGGGCTACCTGCTAGATCAACAAGGCTCTCCTCTGCTCATCTGACAACAGGCTGAAGAGAGATAGAGTGAGAGAGAGAAAACAGGTAAGGCATTTTTTTTCAAGTTTAAGCTTGGAATAGGCACATGGGTACTTGAAATCTATAACACCTATGGAATGAATGACAGAGGCCCAGGAAGCCAAAACTTAAGGACTTGAAAGTCAGCTCAGCCTATATTTAAATTCTGACTTTATTCTTTACTGTGTGAACTTGGGCATGCTTCTTACCTGACTAAGCCTTTTAAAAATCTTAATATGAGGGTAACAACCATTTTCATAAGTTTGTTGTAAGGATTAAATGTATAATCAGTGATGAGCATATAGATGTTTATTTTGATTCCTCAAAACAAAGCTATAGACCAGCTTTTATTGAGCCAGCATCAGGATACTGCAGATTTTCCAAATTTGGTCAAATAAGCTTGCCTCAAGTCCACTGTCAAGAAGCCACTGAACCAACAAAGACCTCTCTTCTTATTGTTGTAGAAGAGAGCCCAAGATATAGCCACTAACTTAGTGCCACTGGGGCCATTAAAAAATATATTAACCATTAGATTTGGTTTTTATTTTCCTTATAGTTATTTCAGATCTCAAGGCACTTACAACCTAGTTGGGGAGAAAAGACAACAGAAAACTTTAAAATGTAACAAGTATTATATATAATCAAATGCTATGTTTGGAATTTTAGGGCCTTCAAAGAGAGATACATAAGAGCTGATGTGGATAGTGAAGGTAAAGCAAGCTTCAGGGTATAGTGATAGTTAAGGGCGTACTCACAAAGAATGCTTGGAGGTGGATGTAGACCAGAAAGGAAGGTAGAAATTAGAGAGTTGAGGAGGGAGAAAGTACACGATGAGGGTTTTGAAAGCCAGGCAGAGCCCCTTGATGGGGCAGAAGCTAGAGTATTACTAACAATTTCTGAACAAGTGTAAAAAATATCCATGAAGATTAGTGTCTGGCAGGGATCTCCAGATTCCTGAGGTGGAGCCTGGAATCAAGTGTCAGTTGGCAGGGAGTCAGGCACATAGGGATGGGGTGGTGTTGGAAGGGACAGGAGAAAGTCACAAACACTGTCCACTACTGGAGTTTGGGACAGCTGTAGGTTCTTTTGAGCTCCATTTAGTCTAGACTGACCAGTACTATCCTGGCTCAAATATCTGCTGTGGGCAAAGATTCAGAAGGCAAAAGCTGTCCTGTTGGGAACTAGATGGGTGAGCTTTCCTTGTTGTCACCTTTGCAGAAACCAGGGTATTGCCTATTAGATGCTTACAAACAATGCCTCATCCTTCAAGTGCATGAGAAACAGGAATGAGACGAGTGTGCCTCACCTGGTAGTTTGTACAACAGCTACAATTTTCTTTCTACCTGAACTCTGTAATAAAACAGAGGGCAATTTCTCTCTCTACCCCTGGGCAAGGGACAAACAGGAAAGTGAAACATGACACAGAATAACATGGGTTATTCTCTGAATGACTAATGTTCATTTTGCCTTCACCAGACTGTCAATTACAGAGAAATTGGCCCACACAACATCTCAGGGAAAACTCAAGGTCAAACAAGTCCTCAGATTCAAGTATCAGTGGGACTTCTGATGCTACATTTTTCTGCCAGTTAAAGGATGAGAACTTAAAGGTTTTCCCTTAATGTCTAAATAAACAACATCTATGTCTTCAAGCTGGTATTCAGCATAGAATAAAGGAGGGGGAAAAGTTGAGCTGAAAAAGCTCAAGAATTATGGTAACGCCCCTTTTCCTTTGAGATGTTTTCTTATGGGGATATTTTGTCATGGTGGATGAAAGGAAGGATGAGAGGGAATATTACTCGTGAATGAGGGCAATGTTAAAATTTAAAACTTGGATATTTACCTGCAAATAACCTCTGTAGGAATCAACAATTCAAAGCAAGTGATAAGCCATTCAAATTTATTTACTCAACAAGTAGTTTCTAAGGGCCTAGCCCATGTCAGACTCTGTCCCAAGAACGAGGAATGTATCAGCAAATAAAACAAGTCCCTGCTCACATGGGATTGCAATGCCAGTGGGAGAAGATGGGCAATAGCCCGTAAGAATACACTCTGATAGGTTATTACAAGTGCTAGGATTAGTCTGGGAACAGGTATAAAGACGGGGAAGAGTTGATGATGGTGTGTTCTTTCAGACAGTGCCAGGTGCAGCTTCTCTAAGGAGGTGATATCATTCAGAACCAAATGCACTGCAGGATGAGCTGCAATGCCCCAAGTAGAGGGTTAGATGGTAGAACTCTGAACAGAGATGAAGTGGGTCTCCTCCACATTCACTTATCACATGCATAGTCTTTGTCTGGAGTAGGAATGTGGACCTCAGTAAATGTGCATTTTATGAAACAACCATGACTTTCCCTTAGGCATTCTTACCTCTGAGAAAGGAGTTAGCATCCAGAAAAAACTCCTGGCAGACCAGAGAAAATAATAAATGTTTGTGGAATACACAGCCAACTTGTGCATCCATTTGCAGAAAGCATTTTGAAATGTTTCTAATAAAGTAATTAGCTTCACCAATTAGCTTTAATTTAACTCATTTTTTTCAGACTTCCTGAGTACAGAAAAGATTCCATGTCCCATGGCTTCTCTGGAATGGCCAGAGAACCTCAGAAAAGGGCTGTATTTGGAGTCTGCAGCCAGGGAACCAGAGGTGACCAGAACCCAGGGTGTCCTTGTTCTCAAGGTCTTCAAGGCATCTGCCAGCTTTGGAAATATAATCAATGACACAGTTAGGCCCTTCAGAGTTGCCCTGCCTTGAAGCAAAGGAGATGATTTTCTACAATCTCCCAGGATTGTCCAGTCCTTGGATGGGGGCTGCCAGGGAGAAGAAGGCATGACCATGTGTGAGGTAGCTCTTACTCTGGGGCAATTACTGGAGGGAAACTCACATGAAAGCCTTCCGCTGTCAACACTCCCAGCAACTGGGGGAATGGATGTCTTACTCTTGAGAAGGAGGTTCTGGGTGATGTGCTAAATAAAATGTGCCCTATTGTCTACAGTTTACATTGTTTGGATACAAGTTTTTCATGTAATTCCTTCTGGGAGCAACTCCCTGGGATCCTGGCCATTCTCTCTCCCTGGGTAAACTTGTAAGAAAAAGATTAATAGGATAAACTGCAGGCCCCACCACTGTAGCGGCTTTCAAAACTGCAACTGATCTGCTCAGTCTAGATTTATCTCACCTTCAGCTGCCATTGCTGCTGGTGTAGCTGGTTTGCTCAGTGGGATAACACAGAGCCTCAGCCCTGAGGGTTCTGAGTGCTGGTGCATATGTCCTTCTCAGGCTGTGGCTGCAATATTCACCTATTCACTATAAAAATTGGACAGGTAGAATTCCGGCCAAGATGGAGGCCTAGACTCACACGCTCCATTTCCGTTCACAACTAAGAAGAACTGCAACTACTGCAAAACCAGAAATAACCAGAAGTTCCAGAAAATAAAGCTACATGGAAGTTCAACGTATGAAGTTATAAACAAGTGGTGCTTATCTGGACAGGTAGGAGGGGTGAAGCCGGGGTGGAGAGGTCAAGCTGTGCTGGCGGCAGCAGCAGCAACAGCGACGGCAGCAGGACGGCGGTAAGCACAGACACCCATATTTAAGAGGAGGCGAGAAGCACCTGGGGAGCACTCCTGGCTGCAGACCAGACCTGTCAGCTTGCGATTCCAATGCCAGGGAAGGCAGACCTCCATTGCCTTGGACTGTGAGGGCTGGAGGGCGTGGGGATGGAGGAGGAGGCTCCTGGTCTCTCAGCAGAGAGTGAATGGCAGGAATTCATCTTGGACCCCTGCCCCCCCACAAAGTGTCACAGGGTGGTGAGAAGGGTCACCCAGTAGTGATGAGTTCATGGGGCTCTGCCCCCTATAGCATAGGAGGTGTGACATACCCGCCCAGGAAGCAAAGGTAAACACAAAACTGTCAGGATGGCACAGATCATGATAGAGATCCCAGTCATGCAGCTGATCAGACAGCAAATATATGATCTATCAGACCAGCAGATAGATAATCTTTATGAGGCTCAGTTCAGAGCTATAGTTATAAAAAAGCTTACAGACCTAACAGTGGATCTTAAACAAGATGGGGAATGAATGAAGGCTAGTCCTGCTGAAATGAACAAAAACACATACGAAACAAGTGATGAGGAAAGGAAAACGAGGGATCAAATCAACAAATCGGAGGAACATAGAGAAGGACCAAACAGTCACCCAGTGCAGAGAGAGGAAATGAAGAGTGAGGAAAATGAGGAGAGGCTCAGAAATCTATGGGACAGCTGTAAGCGGGCCAACATCCAAATCATAGGGTTGCCAGAAGGAGAAGAAGAACTAGAAATTGAAAAATTATGTGAAAAAATAATGAAGCAGAACCTCCCTAACTTGGGGAAGGAAGTAAACTTACAGGTCCAGGAAGCACAGAGAGTTCCAAAAAAACTGGACCCAGGAAGAACCACACCAAGACACATTATAATCAAAATGTCAAAAATTAAGGATAAAGAGAATCTTAAAAGCAGCAAGAGAGAAGAAAATTACATACAAAGGGGTCCCAATAAGACTATCAGCTGATTTCTCAAAGGAGACTCTGCAGGCAAGAAGGGACTGGCAAGAAATATTCAAAGTAATGAAAAGCAAAAACCTATAACCACGATTACTCTGTCCAGCGAAGCTGTCATTCAGAATAGAAGGGCAGAGAAAGTGCTTCCAGGACAAAGTAAAACTGAAGGAGTTCATCAGATCCAAATCACTGTTATATGAAATGTTAAAGGGACTTGTTTAGGAGAAAGAGGATCAAAACTAAGAACATTAAAATGAAAACTGTATCACAACAACCAACCACAGAAGCTAGGGAATTGAAACAAAGGCAAACTAAGTAGGCAACGACAGTGGGAAAAGAATTATAGGTATGGGGAACATTATGGGGGGAGGTCAGCAGGAATGGGGAAGGGGGGAAGGGAGGGAGATGGTACAGGAATTAAGAAGCATAATAGGAGGGAGTGGAGTAGACAGGAAGAGATTGGGAAGAACTATATGCACAATCAATGGGCATGGATTAAGGGGGGGGACAACTGGAGGGAGGGGAGTCACTGGGTGGAGGGGAACAAAGGGAAAAGAAATTGGGACAACTGTAACAGCATAATCAATAAAACATATTTTTAAAAAAATTGGACAGGGAGTATCAAGAGAAGCTCAAGTGAGTCACCTGGGTGCTAAACATATTTCTTTCCAGTGGCCTTAATTTCCTTCTGATGATCGGCATCAATCACTCCTCCCAGGGTGGAGACAATTGCTTGGCTCTCTTGTCTCTTGGCATAAAAAGATGGAAGTGACTGGGCGTAACCCTGCAGCTTAAAGTTTAACGGACTCCTGCCTTACCCCGTGTTGCAAGTGTTACTTCTTGGGGAACTAGGGCCTTTAAATTCATTGAAACTAGAGCTGTTGAGACCAAAAGCATATCACCAGACAAGACGATGCATGGGGCCATTCCTTCCATTCCTTGATTCCGGATACATGTATTTTACATTCTGTGAACCCAACACCATGTAATGGTGAGTGATTTATGCTGAATCCTTCCTTAGTTGTGGGGAGACAGCATTCTTGCAGATAATCATCTCCAAGCTGGCACCTTAAATGAACTCTCAAAAAGTCATTCTATTGCTCAGTCAGGCCAGCAACTTCTGAGTGGCGCAGTAAGTAACAGGACCAGTAGATCATATGGTCTATTGACCATTGCCACATCTCTCTGGTGTGAATTGGGTTCTTTGGTCCAATATGAGGTTACGTAGGGATCCACGTCAGTGGTTCAAATGCTCTGTAAGCTCTCAGATAGTGTTGCTGGCCGAAACCCAGCAGAGAGGAAAATCAAACCCAGATCCTCCCAAGTGTGTACATATGTCTGTCAGAATCAAGCACTTTCCCCTCCATGGTGGAAGGAGTTCAATGTCTTCCTCATCAAGGGATGATGTCCCATCATGGCAGTTGCAACAAGGGTTTCAGTAGATTCCACGAGGAGCTTGAGAACAAGGATGACCCCTCAGAGTTGTCTTGATTTAAGGTAAGAGGGCTGGACCTTAATACTCACTCCCCTGCTAACCAATTGTGGGGTGCTGTCTGTTCCCAGAAAAGCAAAAGAGTTTGGGAGAGATGGCTTCCTTCAGCTGACATGCATTCCCGAAGAGCATCTCAGCTGAGAGCCTTCGGCCCCAACCATCCCAGCAGCTGGGGGCAGGGGTATTTGGTCACACAGCATCCACTTATCTTCTATGACTGGGACCATGTTCGTCATTATTTTTCCTCCCTGGAGAGGTAGATTGGCCCTGAATGGTCCTTACTTGGGGAAATGAGCAGATTGTTGATTTTAGCAGGAATTACTTTCATAAAGTGTTGGAAGGAGAGAGGAATCCAGACGTTCAAGAAATAACTCTGAAATAAAGAGGCTATGTTAATAAGTCTAACCTCCCTGGCAAGAAACTTAGTTGAGAAGAAGATGGATGTGGGTTGATTTGCAGGGAATGAATTAGGCACCGTTCCTTCCCCAGTGAATGTACTTCCCACATAGATGGCTGGGGCTATGAGGGAAATTTGGAAAACTGTTTTTGCTCTGTGTGAAGTTAATTAGTCCCCAGGGGAACTGAATTTGTAACTCCTGCTTCATTAATACCATTCCAGCTGAATCCACTGGCTGGAGAGCAACGAGGATTCGGGCAAGCTGTAGCAGTCAATTCCAAGGTAATCTGAGAGGTCAAGTTATTTACTAAGTCAGAACAGGCAGGATGAGTTTGCATTCATTAAATACAAAATATTTATATCATGGTGTGTGAAGTCCAACACTAGGGCATCTAGTGGAGGCTGGTTGAAACTTTGAGAAAGTATTCCTATTTATGACCAAAAGGGAGAATAAATTTTTTTTAAAAGAAAGATGAATGTTAGTGGCTCTGGGTTATTTTAATGGGGCATAGTTGAAGAAGACCATTGGATTCAGATGCATCAGGACCTACCCTGTCATCAAATCTGGAGGTCCCATGCAACTGTATTTTTTTCAGTTACACGTATGTTTAGTGTGTAAAATATGGAGAACTGAGCTCATTATGCTATAAATATAACTGATGAGGGCAGGTGGAATTCCCTTCCACTCATGAACTATTTGAATAATTTCCTAAGTCCTATGTTTTATTATTATTTTTTCTTGCTAGGAAGATTTGTCCTCAATTTACTCAGGAAGAAGTCAAGTTTCCTTGAGTAGGACTAGGAGTGGGAACCTAAGCAACCTCAGCTTCTTATTTTTATTTGTGGCAAATGGATGGGGTGGGGGAGAGGATGGATAAGAGTATGGCTCTCATTCTGAAGAGCCTCCTACTTAAAATCATATAAGAAGCATTGTCTTGAGTTGAATGAAGAGTTAAACCAGGTGTGTATGGGGGACAGACATGGTTCATCCTTGGACATCACATATATATCTTTTATCACAGAACAATTTAGATTGGCCTAATGCTCCACAACATTGAAAATACCTCCAAATGCCTGGGGTCTTCTTCCCGTGTCCCTCCAAAGTATTCTCATGGCTGTCTCTATCCTTCAATCTCTGACCTTAAATGCCCTTCTGTCGACAGGTGGGGTCTACCTTTCTGTAGGAAACTGTATCTAAAGTGGATACTTCCACATTATTCCCTCTCTCAGCCCCTTGATTGTTTCCTTTATAGCACATATGCTAACTTGTCATCGTTTAATTTATTTGTTCATCTGTTTCACCCACTTAAATGTAAGCTCCTGAGGGTTGAGGCCAACTCTGCATAATTTCACAGTCAAATCCTAGTGCCTGGCACCTCGTAATCATTCAGTAAACTTGTGTTGGTTGAATAAATGGTAATGAACAGATTTGACTTGAGAAGGATCATAAGGCAAAGGCAATGCTTTATTTTATAGTCAAGGTATAGAGCTTGATTTCAGCTCTACCATTAACCAGCTCCACGACTTTGGACAAGATTTTCAGTCTCTCAGGGCCTCATCTGTAAAATGAGAAGTTAGAAGTGGTTCATCTGAACCCAGAGTTATGTGACTAGAATGGAAACTGGGTTCATTCTGGAGTTTTATGTATCTTAGTTCACACTGTAGCCTCACCTCTTGTGTTTCTACTTCTGACTAATTTCTATGCATTATTTTTCATAGAGCAGCTTATTTTGACCCATGGCATATCTATGGACAAAACTGAACAAGCCCTTATTGGAAAAATACGTCCATGTAATTCAATTCCAGTGCTCACAATTTCTAAAACTGCTTTACAGAGAGAATATTGTTAGTTAGTGTGGAAATCCCCAATATGAATTGAATTAGGCAACAGCATCCAATCAAAATGATTATAAATGACATAGGATAACTCAGAATTTTTGTGGCCTGCTCCAAACATTTCAAATGCTTGAAGAAATGACAGCGTTTACTGAAGTATCAACTTGTTATTTCATGCTAAGAGCAGAGGTATTACAAAGTTGAAAAATCCCCTTAACAATCTTGCTGGTGAGGACAAAGGCCTAAAGGTCCCCTCACATTTGTTCTTTGACCACAGAAAAGTGGTCATCATGATAGGGGAACTCAAGAATTAAAGATTTTAGCCTTAGCTATAGTTGATAAGCTTAAGTGATTAATGCATTGGAAAGTTGTTATTCCAGGAACTGGAAGGTATGACCTATGTGACTTTGTGCCCCAGGGGTCCATGGGCAAGCAGATGGAGATGGAATCTGAGCCATTGTGTTCCAGGGAGAGAACTCAGATAAAGAACTGTTGTTCAACAGATAAAAAAGTATTAGGAAAATTGCCACTGGATGCAACTCTTACCCCATTAACTTTTTTTCCCCAAATCTCTTACCTACCCTTTCTTTTGATAAAAGGTCAGCTAGAGATGAAAGGTTAAGATAGTTTTTGAGGGTACATAAACCTCAGTCTTCTCAGATCTCTAGTATATGAGTAAAGTGTCCATAAAGATTCAATCCTTGTCTCTATTTATTGGTTATGGTAGTGACATGCAGCATGAATGCCAACTTTCCTGGTTTCAATCATGGTCATAAAAACACATGATCCAGACATGAGTTGCCAGTTGAGCACCAGGCTCAGGTCTCTTTGTATAGGTTGATGCCATCTTTGTCAGTACCACAGTAGAAGGAAGTCAGATGTGATTCTCTTCAAGTCTGTGATATCCACAGGTCTTTTCTGGCATTTTGACATTCTGTCATTCATTTGTTTGTTGGGTGGTCCCCCAGATATTCATTTCATCACCCTTAAATCTCTAATAGTGGCTTCCAGAAGGAAAAAAAAAATCAATCCCAGTATCTATAATTATTAATAACATTATTCACCTTTTCCTAAGTAAGTTGAAATTAAGTACTTAGTTGACTCCATAGCATAGATACTATTTATAGAGCTGGTGAATTGGAGAGGTAGGTAACAGGTTGGAAGCGAGTTCAGCTGCAAGGACTCAAAGGAACACACCTGCTGAGTATGGTTAGTCCAGTAATGACAATCCCTACACACAAGACTTTATCCACGAAGACAAGGCTTTCACTATCTGTTTGGATCCACACCCTGGAAGAGGTGAAATGCATTTCTACGTTTCAAGAGAGAATAGAAACCTGTAAACCAACAAGGTGTGTCTCAAAAGGAGCAGACTTTAGAAACTTGAATTCTTTCTATGTTGTCTAAACAACTCTTTGACCTCAGCTTCAAGTCTCAATAAGAACAATAAAAAAAATGTTTCTACACGTAAGTTAACACGCTTTAAACCTGGTTAATCTTCCCCAGGCAAAAATATTTCTTTCCAACCTGGCACTTAGAAGTCATTAAGATTAAGAGGTTTTTGCCCTCTGCTTCTTCTCCTCCCCCTTTGTCTGTGTCTTTGCACTTTTTTACTCTGTCTCTTACCCCACAGCCATTTATGAAACTTTCTACAGGGTGCTAAACTCTTATCCTTTCCTTATCTTTACTTCTAGTCAAGAAGAATTCATTTTCTCTTAGCTCCAGACCTTCTAAAAGCATGAATTTTAAGGAGTCTTTTCCCTTCCTATACATAATATAGGAAATATGTATTTAAATAAAAAATATAAGATGTCCATAAAGTATAACAACATAGATAATATTATATTATGTCTTTGTAAATTGAGGATGTCATAGACAACATTTTGTATATTTATCTTTTTTTTTCAGACTCTAAGAGATAGGGTACTCAAGAGTTAAAGATTTTAGCCTTAGTCGATAGACTTAAGTGATTAATGCAGGTGGAAAGCTGTTATTCCAGAAACTGGAATGCATGAACATGTGACTCCAGGAAGTCACCAAGCAATTGAAACTTTGTGCCCCAGGGGGTCTGCAAGTGGATGGAGATGGAATCTGAGCCATTGTGTTCCAGGAAGGGAACACAGCTGGTGATGCAGATGAAGAAATGTTGATCAACAGATAAAGAAGTACTAGGAAAATGTCTGCTGAACTGCAACTTCTATCCAGTTAACATTTTCTCAGACCCCTCACCTACCCTTTCTTCTCCTTACAAAAAGGTCAGCTTGAAATGAGATGTTAAGTGGTTTGTGAGGGTACATAACCTGCCATCTTCTCAGATCCCTGGCCATCTAATAAAGTGGCCATAAAGACGCAATCCTTGCCCTGGCTGGTGTGGCTCAGTGGATTGAGCACCGGCATGTGAACCAAAGTGTCGCTGGTTCGATTCCCAGTCAGGGCACATGCCTGGGCAGGCCGGGTCCCCAGTTGGGAGTGTGTGAGGCAACCACCCATTGATGTTTCTCTCCCTCTCTTTCTCCGTCCCTTCCCCTCTCTCTAAAAATAAATAAAATCTTAAAAAAAAAAAATTCAATCGTTGTCTCAACTTGTTGGTTCTGGTAGTGATAGGGAGCATCAATGTTGACTTCTCCAGTTTCAGTTTCATAAGTGTACCTCATATGTCTGTCTCCCATCCTCTCTAGCTGCCATGGCCAAAATCTATCCATAGGTGATTGAGGGTTTGGTTTGTATTTAAAAATTACAATGTTAATCTGTTCCTAATCACATGCAACACAGTGAAGGAGTTTCTTCGCTCCCCCGAAGAGCAAGTTTTGCTAGGGCAAAAAGTCGAGAATATGTACTAAAATGGAAGCAGGGAAATGGGAGCCAGCACAGATAATGGATAAGGCAGAGGCTCTGCTCTCCTCCCTCTGCTCCATCTAATCACATTCCCAGTTTCTGCCAGAAAGAAATATTCAGTGTCTAGTAGGTTTGTCTCCCGTGCTTTTCTCAGCCTGGCCAATGACCAAGAAGTCCTAAACGAGTTCTTTTTTCTCGTATAGTCATTTTTCATTTTCTACTATATTTCAGGCCTGGTGTTAGTGGCTGGATGGGCTTTGGTGAATAAAGAACAGCTCTGCCTTCATGGGGCTTATAATCTCGGACTAACAGGAAGCAGGAAAATAAACAAATAAACCCATGTTCCACTGCGAATAGCTCCACAAGAGAAGCAAATGCAGCTCTATGATAGAAACTAACAGATAAATGACCTGTTATTATAGGTGGGGCAGGAGAGCTTCTCTGTGGAGATGAAAATGGGTGAGAGAAGGGGCCAGTCAGGTATGGATAGGGAGATGGGTATTCCAGGCAGAGGAACAGCAAGTGTGGAAACTGTAACTCAGAAACACGTTGAAACTTTAAGACGCACGTTAAACTATGAATCATTGATCCTACCTGATGCCACTTAAGGAAAATACAACGGGTCTCTGGGAAAACAGTTACTCTTTGGTCTTGGAATTTTAACTTATTTCTGCAACATTGGGTGGGCCTGGGAATGAGTCTTCAGCAGGTGTTTTCAGTTGATTTCCAGTTCTCATACCAGTTGACCAGTTCCTGAGCTAGGATACATTTGGGTAGGAGAGTATTTAAAATATATATATTTAACTTTATTTAAGCAATTGTAACCTGGAATGGAGGAGGGGAGTTTCCTGGGGTCTAAGTGAATTCTAGGCACTTTGTCTCACTCATCTTTTTGTTCTTGTTACATTTTTGAGTGTTTAGCTTTAAGTGTTCAATCAACAGCCATCTCAGAGAAAGGCAATAGTTGGGAAGAAAAGATTTTGCAAACATGCTCTGTGTTACTACCACTGTCAGGAGTCCTCAGCAATATCTTATATAGGAAAGAGGAGACTAGGTGAGCTGTAAGTTTACCTTCAGCTCTTCAGTGCTGTGAGGGAGTTCTAGTGTCTTTGGGATTAGGCACAGCTTGTGCGTCCCAGACGGTCTCTCTTCCTTTGTCTGACTTGACTGTAGGGTGGGCACATGACCGAATATTGGCCAGAGTAACCTGTTATTCCGACTATGGTGGTTGGTTCAACCATGAGCACATGATTCAGTCAAAGCCCACCAGAGCCTTCCCATGAGATTTGGTGTGTAAAAGCTGGAAGAGAGTCTCTCTCTTCTAGGATCAGGAGCTATAAAGACAACAGTGGGCTTGGGACTAAGAGCAGACATCTTTCTGCCAGATGGAAAAAGAGCCTGAGATTAAACACCAGCAAGAGTTAATGGAGAGATGGAGATGGAGCCAGAGAAAGAGAGTTCAGGCATCCCAAACAGGGACCCAGATTTTACCATACCTGTAGCAAGATATACACCTCAGACTTCTAAGCCAAGACTTGACTTTTTTTGCTTGAGTGCTAATTTGACTTGGATTTCCATCTCTTGCAACCAATAGACATGGATTATGATTTTTTTCATTTCCACCAACCTTTGTTTAAAAAATTACATATAGATTCATGTACATTTTTATCCACCACTAAATAGTAACAATTTCTTGTGTAGGACAGGTAGTCTTCCTAAACTCACTAAAATTTATAACAAGAGACTTAGTTTTTCAAGTACAGATTATCATCTGAAAGAGAAGTCAAAGAATATGTTTGCATCTTTGATAAGAATCAACAGTGCTAAGAATGAGTTGCTTAATGAGAATTTATTTTCCTTTTGAATGTACTTTATTATAACCTTATTACCTAACATCAGAGAAGGAAAACTCTGACTCCAAAAAACCTCCGCTGCCTTGCGGCATACCTCTTCAGGGGAAAGGCTAAGGGAGTAAACCCCGACAGAAAATCCGGAGCCGGAGTCCCTAAGGCGGTTTGACATTGTAGTCAACACCGGCAACTCCTGCGGCGCACCTGAAGCCAAGCTGTATTGACTCCGTCTTTCCCTTGGATCCTTCAGCTGCGAAGAGAGGGGGGGTCTGCTGCATGGGCAACAGCAGACCCTCCATATCACCCTGCCCAGGCTCTGTAGCTTCAGCTTCACTGGAGAGGACACTCCAGCGTCATCGCAAGATGTCGATTCAACACGGGAGGAGACAGATACCGTGTCACTCCCGAGTCGGACTGCACAACCATTCTTGGCGGTGCAGATAGACTCTTAAGAAGCTACACCATCGTCTCTCGAGACGGACGGCTGCCGACGACGATTACCTAACTGGGGGTATTATTTTCAGAAAAAGCTCTGTTCTCATCCATAACCAGAAAATCTATTTTTTCTTAGGTTGATGAAAAATTTTTTTTGATTTCTTGGGTTTAAAAAGAAGACCCATAAATTGAAGAGGTTGGTGGTCTGTATTTGTGACTTGTACTAACTGTTTCCACTTATCCCTGAACCATCAAAAGGCAAATTATTGTTGAAAATAGTGGGTTGCTGACAGACCACTTAAGCCAATCCTGAAGATGAGTCACTGGTTTTAAACCCCAGGAAGTGAAGGCTCAGGAGAGGAGATGGGCCCATGACCTCCTTATTTGTCCTTGTTCACCACCATAAAAAAAGAAAACTCAGTGTATGGGTAAACTGGAAATACTAGAGTGGTCCTAACTTCACACCTACTTCTATGAAGATTAAGAAACCAAATAATAAAGTTTGTTAGCCTCTCTTGGTTTCCTTACTCAAGTGAGACTACCTCAGGGTTCTGATGATAATTCCGTAAAAAATCTTGGACTGGTCAAGGAGCAAAGAGCAGATAGTTTTAGTGATCTTAACACTCAAAGTCTTGAAATGCCACTTAAGGAAAATGCAATGTGTCTCCAGGAAAATAACTACCATTTGGCCTTAGATTTCTATTTGTATTTGTGCTAACTCAGGTGGGCCTGGAAATGCCAGGAACTGTTTTGTAGAGTAGTATTCTTTTTTTTTTTCTTTCCCTTTAGTCATTTAATGAAACTTGCCACATAAGATTTTATAAAGCTTTGGGGAAAATCAGAAACTATTCAAACTGAAAGAAAACTTAACATATCCACTTTATAGATGAAGCAAGGGTGATTCATGGCAGCTCTGAGACCTGCTCAAGGTCACAGAGAGGTCGGATAGTTTTTAGGGTTGGCTCAGGCACCAGGATGATCCGGAATTATTAAGCATTCCTCACAAATTCTGCCCATCAGTCTGCATCATCCATTCTTGAAGTATGTGCCATGGCATCTTGGTGAACAGATGTTCTGTGCTGAGACATTTTGCTAGACAAATGGATTTGGTAAATAACATGTACTATTGCTCTTCTTGGGGCACAGTAATAACCCAGACGCCCTATAGGAAAATAATATGTACCTATATTTATCAGAGAGTTGGCCCAATGTATTTGACAAAGGAACATTTATTCTGCAGAACACCTACCTATTTGAGCAGATCAAGTTTTCCACGAGGGAAAGACCGATAGGTCTGTTTGGTGTTAGCTCTGCCGCATGAACTCAAGCTCCTGGGAACATTTTACATTCTGTTCTAAGCTTTATTGGGCCAGATTAGATTCTATTTAAAAAGTTAAATTAAAAAAAAATATTTTACTAAGGGAAAATTTCAGGCATATTGTTTCTGTTTTTTTATAGCAAAGCTTCGGAAATACCAGAGTTCTGTAACTCAATGAAATGTGGTTCTTGGAATCAAACAATCTGACAATTAACTGTCTGACTAAGCTTGAAATGTTAAACCATGAGTCAGGATTACCAAGCCAGCTCTGCATGGGTGTGTCTACCAGACTACGAGATCTTGGTAACTCTAAGTGCACCTATTAGCCAATACTGCTGAACATCTCCCAATGATATTGTTACATTTGTCCAGGGCTCACAAGTTCAAATGCCATCGGTCAATAACATAAATGCATAAAAATGCAATAGAGAGTGGTAGGGACCATGTTGAACTAGAAAGCACTGGACCCCTAAAGGCAACCCCTCCATTAAACCCCCCAAAACAAAAGTTTTATGTCTTCCAAACAAAATTCATTTGGGGACTGAATTAGTTAACTGGGATGTCAATGTGTAACCTCTGTCTGGCCATCAAAAAGAAGTCAAGTTTAAGTAACAGTGGCTAACTATGGGAAACAATATAAAGGTTCTTACAAAAATTGAAAATGGAACTGCCTTATGAAAATGGAAGCGATTCCACGTCTGGGTATATATCTGAAGAAACCAAAAACAGTAAGTAATTTGAGGGAGGAGAGGGATACAAGGGGACTACATGGTAATGGAAAAAGATGCAATAAAGACTAAAAACACTAATTTGAAAGGTATACGGACTCCTGTGTTCCTGCAGTATTATTTATACAACAGCTAAGATATGCAAGCCACCCAAGTGCCCATAAATAGATGAGTGGATAAAAAAAAGACAAAACTGTGGTACATATGTACAATGCAATATTACTCAGCCATAAAAAAGAATGAAATCTTACCATTTACAACAGCATGGGTGGATGTACAGGGTTTTATGCTCAATAAAATGAGTCAGACAGAGAAAGACAAATACCACATGATTTCACTTATATGTGGAACTTAAAGAACAAAACAAACAAACAAAATTAAAACAGACTCATAGATACAGAGAACAGACTGATGGTTGTCAGAGGGCAGGAGGGTTGGGGGGCTGGGTGACAAAAAGGTGAAGAGATTAAGAAGTACCAACTGGTAGTTACAAAATTGTCACTGGGACATAAAGGACAGCATAGGAAATATAGTAAATAATATCGTAATAACTATGTATGGTGCCATGTGGATACTTGAAATATCAGGGGGAACATTTTATCGAGTATGTGATTATCTACCACTGTGCTGTACAACTGAAACTAACACAAAATAATATTGACTATAAACTAATTGAAAAATAAAATTTGAAAAATAAAATTTAAAAAAGGAATAAAAGGGAACTTTCTAGAAAAAAGAAATTTAAGTAATAGTGGCTGGAATGACCTAGAAACTAGTAGCAGTCTGCTGTCTTAGTAAGATCAGAGAACCGGTCATTGGTTTATCAACATCATGGTTTATGATTCATGGTTACAATCCATGAGCTTTATCTTACAGACAATGTGTGGATTTGTCATTGTAATGAAATTGGCAGAGAGGGAAATATATCTGGCACCCAGACTTGACTGATCGTTATTGATTCTTCTCATGATTCAGAAGACACCAAGGGAGCCTGGCAATGCTTCTGGGCATCATGCTGGCCAATGGTTGCATTGTAGCAGGGAAACCCCAAGGGCGTCAGACGTAGGGACTTTCCATCTGACAGCGCAGGAGCTCAAAGGGAACCTGTCGTGGTGAGGTTAGACTGTAGAATTTGCTGGGCAGACCCAAACACCGTAACATAAAGCAAGAGAAGATTGCTAAAAAGTGACCGAGTGGTTGAAAATCAGTAATCACATGGAAACATTAGAAGGCAATGGGCTTACTTAGCTGGAAAGAATTTCCGGGAAGCTGCTACAGGAAGCAGGTTTTCTGGAGAGAAAATGCTTTTATCGAAAGGTAATTTCTTTGGGAAAGAGGTTTAAATTAGGATAAATACCTAGTACCAGTAATGGTGATGGTGCATGTTTTCCTAGACACAGAAAGAACATGACCCATGCAGGTTGTATTCTGATTCAAGGGTGTTACTGAGTCTTCTTCCTTAAGAATTTCAGAACATAGAGGGATTGGGCAAAAAAAAAAAAAAAAGGGGGGGGGAGTGGGGGATAAAGAGAAAGTGCTTCTGGACGTGGACAACGGTGTGGTAACTGCGGGGGCGGGGGAGTGGGTGAAGGCGGAAGAGTGTCTCGGGGAGATAAATGGTGATGGGAAAAAAAAATGTCAGGACATAAAAAATCCTCTAAGGGTGATGATGGTGATGATGTTTCTTCTCTGGCCTCAGAAAAACTCCCGCAATGCCTGTTACTGCGCCACACCTAGAGTAAGGCCCTCAGTAACACACAGGCAAAATGTGTTTCCCTGGAAGAACCGTGATCACCGGCCAGGCCTGACTGAGCCTTCGCTGCCTTGACCAAGGCAGTGAACTGAATGCTTTGCATGCAATGCGCTCACTACTTCCGGCACATGCAGTTTTACAGATAAGGAGACTGAACCTTGCAGAGGGTGGATACCTCATTCAAGGCGACAGGGCAACGTTTTAAGTCACAGGGTCAGGATCTCTAAAGCCCCTATGCTTTTCAACATACTCTGTAACTAGATACGGATTTGTAAAAATGAAGATGCCCGAGGAACAAGTAGGTTTGCAAGAGGGCCTGGCTGGAAGCTATAAAAATGTTAGATGTGTTTAGGAAGATCTAAATGGAGAAGAGATTTAAAGAAAGAATAAAATAGGACTTTGGAGAAGTGAGGGGGTATTACAGGTTAGAAAGGCTCAATGCCATTCCCCTCATCTGGGCTTTAAAAACCAAGTCATGCAAATATCTGTGGCTATGAGACTGGGAGGCTCCTGGGAGCTTAGGTTAAGAGTGTGTAGTGGGTTGAATGGTGTCCCCCAAAAGACATGTCTAAGTCCTAACCCCTGGGCCCTTAGAATGTGATCTTGTTTGGAATAAAAGCATCTTTGCAGATGTAATTAATATAAGAATCTCCAGGTGATATCATCAAACCCAGTGATGAGTACCCTGTAAGAGACAGAAAAAAAGTCACGGAGAGGCACAGAGGGGAATGGTGTTAAAGTCAGAGGCAGATAGGAGAGCAATTTGTCCAAGAGCCGAGGAACGCCAAAGATTGCCAGAGCCGCTAGAAGCTAAGAGAGAACAGAAGGGACTCTGCCACCACACCCAGAAGGAATCTAACTTGTAAATAGGTTGATTTCAGACTTCAGGCCTCCAGAAATATGAGAAAATAAATGGTTTGTGTCCCAAGCAGCCAAGTTCATGGTCGTTTGTTATAGCTGCCCTAGGAAATGAATACCCAAGGTGCTAGTCATATTTGCTTCTGTGGGCCTGCTTCCTATATTTCTCAGGTTTCTACCGGGGGTGCATTTGCAGGGAAAGGGTCTGATAACAGGGAAACTAAGCTGGTTATTCTGGTTTGGAAGCTAAGAAAGTGTCCTTTAAATGTGACCTCTTGGGTGGTAGCTTTTATGTTCTCGCTGTGGAATTAGCTTTAAGAACCAGACCATTAGTTTAACTTCCTCAACTCCTCATCGTGATTTCTCTTTAATTCCTTCTGTGACCCCACCCTAATTTATTCAGCATGAGTTTCCCGGTCGGTAAACCAGGCTGCACCATCAGCCGCTTTATTCAGCTTTTGGCCAGGAAGACTGAGTAGTCTGCATTTAAGCAATGTCACATACAAGAGAAGTACTCACAGAGCCCAGGAAACAGGTGTCACAGCCGCTTCCCGCTCTGGTCCCAGAGCTTGTTGCAGACTTATCCTTTTTTTGTTAACGAGGTGGTGATGATCTCCCACGAAGGGTTAATGTCCTGGCATTAAAATCTCCTGGCACGGACTCACCACGCAATGTCTCAGCGGGCATCATCAACAAGCCTGCTATGGAAACAGACGCCCGGAGCTCTTAGAGCCTGCTCTGAGGTCTACCTTCGGTGTTGCTGCAGATTCAAAACACACATTGTGGGCCTGTAATGAACTGAATCGCTTTTTCCCAGCGGACAGATCTACCAACTATGCTACACTAACAGGTTCCTGTGGGTGAGCGGCACCCCAATGCCGCACTCAAATACAGGCATGTTTATGAACGGGTATGAAAATGAAATATCTCCACCCTAGAGATTCTGGGCTGTGCATGGTCCAGACTCACCCACCATCATCACACTTTTTAATTTCCTGTACCCCTCTGTTCCCAGAGGGTTTCAATACAGTGTTACCCCTGCCGTATTTCATCCGTGCTATTTTTTGAAAACATCTGCTGTCTTTGCTGGGACTGGGGAGACATGTTATGCTTTTAGCTGGTGAAAAAAAAAATGATGCTATTTCCACCTTTATTAATGCCTTAAAAAATTCCTTGTTTACCCATTTATTCAAAATTTTCAGCAAATACTTATCAATAGGTTCTTTCTGCAGCCTTCTTTTAGGTATTAAAGAGAGGGCAACTCACAAAGTTTATAATAGACCAAGTTTTTTCTCTTGGGGCATGTAGTCTAGTGGGCACACATGGCCAACATACACATAACAAATAATGTGCCTTCATCCAGGTGGTGATGAAGGGGTAGGGAGAAAAACTAGGCAGGGTAGTGGGCAGAGAGTTTGGGTGGGCGTGTTAATCAGCTTCCACGGCCTTGCATATATTACAGGCTGAGTGGATTAAACACTAGAAACTTATTTCTCACAACCTGGAGGCTGGAAAGTCAAAGATCAAGGTACTGGCTGATTCCCTTCCTGGTGAGTGTTGTCTTTCTGGCTTATAGACAGCTGCCTTCTTATCCTCACGTGGCAGAGAAGGAGAGAGGGCTCACAAAGAATCAGATTAGATCTCCGTCCTTATAACCTTATTAAACATTAGTCACTTCCTTTTCCAAATGCAGTCATATCGGGGGGGACACAACATAGTCCAAAGTCGTGAGAAAATGGAGGTTGCTCTTTTATGGAGCTTCCCTGCCTTTTGATCTGAGAGCTAAAAGAAGTGAGGGAGGGAACCTTCTGGATAACTGGAGAATGGTTTCTATGCCAGACAAGAGAGTGAAGGCAAAGTCCTTGAGTTAAGAAAGTGCCTGGGGAGTTTGAGAAATAGCTTAGGAGACCAGTGGTCTGGAATGCAATGATCATGGTCAGAGTGCAAGAACTTGGACTCAGGAGAGGCTCAGGTGTTGGAGTAGGCTTTATACCACTTTTTAGATTGTTGTAAGATCCTGAGTAGAGAAGTGACATCATTTGACCTGTTTTAGAAGGATCCCTGTGGCGGTGACACATGTACTTCTCCTTTTGTGTGGTAGTGAATCTCCCAAGCTGGTGCACAATAATAATGCTTCCCCAACTTTGTACAATACATCCTTTGTCACATCAAGAAGTAGAAATTATTTCCTCTCTTCTTGAATCTGAGCTGTTCTCATGACAGGAATGCAGAGGAAGTGATGTTCTTGGACTTCTGAGGCCAGACCTAAAGAAATGTACCATTTCTTCTTCCTTCCTCTTGAAACCCAAGTGCCATGATGTGAGATGCCCAAGGCACTTGAAGATGCCACACAGAGGAGAAGCATGAGGCTGAGGTTGACAACCTCAGCTGAGCTCCCAGGCGGTAGCTGATATTGCGGGTCAGCTGCCTTCTTGAATTTTGCAGCCCAGCTAAAGTCCCTAGATGCCTTCAGCCCCACCCAACGCCATAGGGAGCTGAAGAGTCGTTCATGTCAGTCAGCCCACATGAAATAATAAATTAGCTATTATTTTAAGCCATAAGTTTTAGTGATGTGTTATGCAGCAATAAATTGAAACACTCCCTCTTTCTTCTTTCCTTCCTTCTTTCCTTCCATTTATTTTCTGTCTTTTTCCTCTTTTCTTTTTTCTCTTATGTTTATTTCTTCTTCTGTGTCATATGCCATTATATATTTATTCTGTCCACTTACATTGAACCCACACATAAGAAATAGAGGCTGAATTCTTATTATGTCTAAGAGAATATCTAGTAAGTGATGGAAATATCTAATTAGACCATGAGAGAGAGAGACCTACCTACATTCCAAAGAATGGAATGAGAAAGATTTGGAAAATACATGAACATTTAAATAATGCATTTATAATAATTCTTGGTCTGAGACCCAGAACCCATATTGGGATTATACATCTGTGTGTCTCTCTCAGGGCCTGAGCGAGCACTGAGAGAATGTCTCATCCTTCCTGGACCAGGAGTGGAACTCTGAGGCTGAGAATATCATTACAAACAAACAAGAAAAAGACCTTTGACTTCAGTTACCCAAAGAGTCATTACCTCTGTAGTAATTTTCTATAGATGTATAACATATTACCACAAACTGAATGGCTTAAGGCAACACCCACTTATTAGCTCCCAGTACCATAAACTAGAAGGCACAATTGAGTGGATGCATATATAGATAGTGCATTTAATATAAAGGCATGATTTTGAATAACATTGTTGGGGACATTAACTAAATATCTGGGGGTAAAATTAAATTTAATTTAAAATTGTATCTTACAACTATGACTAATAGTAAAGAGTTAAATCTAAGAAATAGTTATGAAAAAGCTGTAGATTTGCAAATGTAAAATATTGTAATGTATACCCTGAATCTTAATAGAATTCATATTCTAAGTCTAGTAATTCCCCTTCTAGGAAAACATTATAAAAAAACTCAGAAGTAAGATAGAGATTTTTGAATAGGGATTTTTCTTTTAGCATTATTTGTAAATTCAAAAATATCCAACAATAATGAAATGCTTAAATAAATTATAAAATAGTAATGCGATAGCATGTACACAGTCTTCAAAAGGAAGAGTCTAAGTGCATCAGACAAAACATTTTTACTAAAAGTATTTACCATAAAAAAAAAAAACCACTTCAACTTATACTATGTTAAGTGGACAAGAAAGGGAAAAGCTATAAAATTACTTGAATATAGTATGTTTATAAAGATAATTTAGGAAACATGAAAAAAGAAAATATAAACTATGTATAATCTCACCATCCAGTGCCAACCACTGTTACCATTTTGTTAAATATCTTTTTAGAGTTCTCTCAATACATATATACATATTTAAATGTAACTTTTAAATAAAAACTATAGTAATGCCTTATATTTTGTAACTTAATTTTCACTCAATAATATATAATAAACATATTTTTACAAAAATAAATTATATTGTAAAAATTTGACTAGCCTCCTAGCATTTCATTTCATGTAAGTGATTTGTTTAGTCTTTTCTATATTGTCTTTTTCACTTCTTTCTTTTGTTATAATATTTAATGCTATGATGATCAATCTGGTAACTTATTCACATTCTTTAAAAAGTTACATTAGGGTATGTGGTATTTAAGCCAGAAAAATCATAAATGTTGTGACTTATAATTAATATAAAATAATAAACATAAATGGAAAGCGAGCTCTAAGATGAGAGATAATTTAATAAGCAAGTTACTTCAGCTTTTTAATTTATAAATATATAAAAATAACTTTTAAAAATAAAAAATAAATGTGTGTTGTTAAAACATCAAATGTGCCAGAAGTGTATGTAAGGAAAGCAGCTCTGTGAAGAAGACGGAAGCTTGTTTACTACCTAAGGCAGGTGCAAATGTGGTGTCCCAGCGCTTTTGCTTTGAAAACCTTCATGTTAGAATGTACCAACCATTTCCTTGAGATACCATCTCCCACAACAAGGCCCTTAGTTCTCTTGACTCTTTCATTTAATTTTTAAGAAATTTACCCTTACTTGAAGGGTAAATGCCTATCTCCTGGGGCACCTCTCCTGGGGCAAAGGCTGATTCCACCTGTATTCTATAGACTTCAACTGTCCCCTGTCCCATATTTAGCCTCAGGACCCACCCTGACCTTCTGTTGTACTTAGAATTCACAAATCCAAAGTTGCCTGTGGTTCTTGAAATCAGAGCAGATCATCTCCCTTCTCAGATGCTCACCCATCTCTACCTATTCTGGACCACAATTCCTTCACTTGGATCGTCCACAATACCTGCATCTGCTTTCCATTTTGCTAGAAATTTATTGAAATCTTAAGTCTACTGATGGTCCCCCTTTCTCTTCTTTGTTGTGAGTGTCTGCCTCTTTAAATTAATATTATTATTCCCCTGCAGTAAGTTAGTGGAGGCACGGGCAGAAGAGGAGATAGATGTGTATGTCTAATACACCACTTAGAACTGGAACTTTCCTACTTGTTTTAAAGATACTTGATGGTTGATTCTAGCATGTACAACCCATGTACTTAGCAAGCTGATACCACTGACCTTCAACTTCTCCATCTACACAATGACTGAAAAGAAAAAAGCATGCCCTGTCTACTTCTAAGGTGAGACCGAAGGAAACTATCACATCCATATAACAGAGCTTCATGAAGCCAAAGCTACGCACAGCCAGAGTTTCTTTTATTCCCTCGGTCTTCCATTTGAGTTACGGTTATTTTTATCTCATAACATAGCTCTTAAAGGAGGTTTGTCAAAAAATAAAGACTCGTTCTTTTATAAAGTTATTTTATGATAAAAAAAAAACTCAATATGATGTTTAACTGTCAAGCAAATTTGTTCAAAGAGAAGTTACTTTTAAAATCAACTCCGTGGTGCTATTTTCTTTTTATTTCAAAATGTCAAGGATCCAAGCAAAATATCATAATAGGCAAGACCATGCCAGGCTGCTATTGTTTTTTTCAATAAGAAAACTAATTAGCTGGTAAAAGGAGAATAAAGACACTTGTGAAATCTTTAATCAATATGTTAATTGAAAAATTAGTTCATTTTCCTTGTTGTCAGATAATTAGGATTATGTTGTAGCTCATTCACCAGTCTCCAAAGAAGAAGGAAATAAGAGATCACTCAGGCTGCTTGATGCTTGATATTCTTACTAGTCATAACTTTCCTATACTGCCTTGCCTTATGCATTCTGGCTGCCTAAGGGCAAATTAAAAATGCTCAACCCACCAAAGCCTTTATTCGCTTTCATTTGCTGCTGTGACTCAGTACAGTTCACTTTTTAGTGATTAATAACTGGGTAAGGCAACTTGCCGGTGGAGATATACAGGATTTCCTGTCCAGTCATTAAGCCAGGTATCAGCAATAGGTATTAATTATTAATACTAAAATACAGTGTTGTTATTAGGCAAGAGATTAAAAGGAATGCAGAATGTATCCATTGCTAGAAAACAGAGAATTCAGTGTCTATTTCCAGGCCCCCAGCTTATGCACTTTAAAGTCATTATGATACCATAACTCATTAGGCTAGAATTAACACAACTAAGAACCCTTGCTTGCTTTATATATTAATTATGCCCTTTATTTCTGGAGATGGGGAAACTGAAATACATTTTTAGGAAATTTGTGATGATCATGGGATATAGTTATTTTTACCTTTCAGTGGATTTTTAAGCTATTTAAAGGTCAAGAAAAAATACAATAAAGATTAAATCAATATAAGCTTATACTAATTATATTTTCATTTGTGTTCAATTAATGGGGTAGAAAAGCCAAAACCCAAGGGATTTATAGAGGTTGGTATTTAGACTTACCTCTTTACTCAAGAAAGTTGTGGATATCTTCTAGGCTACCATTTCCTAATCTTGCTTAACTGTAAAATTTCAGGGTGTCTGTTGGTTAGCTACCTCAAAATTCAGTTCATGAAAACAGCCATCTATTATTGCCTACAAATCTGTGGGCTGACAGTGTGCATCTGCTAGTCAGTTTGGGTTGGCTGATTTTGGCTTGGCTCACTGTGTGTCTACAGTCAGCTCTCGGGTAGATTTGCCTGGTCTCATTCATATGTCTGATGGTTGGCTGATGTCAGCTGGGTGACAGGGGTCACATGTCTTTATTAATCCAGTGGAGCAAACTGGGCTTGCTTACATGATAGCAGCAATCAAGAGACCATGTGGAAACAAGCAAGGCCTTTTGAGACTTAGTCTCAGAACTGGCCCATTGCTACTTCTGACACATTCTATTAGCCTGAGTGAGTCAAAAGACCAGCCCAGATCTACAGTGGGGAAATAGACTTCGCCTGTTCATGGGAGGAGCTGCAATGCCACATTGTAAGTGGCATGGATACAGGGAAGGTTGAAGGATTTTGGCTATCTCTGCAAAATAATACACCTGGGGGTACAAGTTTACAAATACAGATTCCTGGACCTTGCCCCAATTATTCAGTGTCTGTCTTAAGATCAAGTAGGTTTGTCAATGTCAGTTCTATTCAATTTCACACCCATACAATGCTCTCAAAAAAAAAAAAAAGAGAGAGAGAGAGAGAGAGAGACAGACAGAGAACAGGGAACTTCTTAGTCCACTTTATATCACTCACACCTCTTCCCTCTCTAAGATCAATGAAGTGAGTGAAGACCTCTCACGACCCCATTTTCTGCAAAATAAGATAAACTAGGCTGAACTTTTCAGTTCTTCTTTCAAAACATAGAACAATAACATGTTGCAAGGATAGATCATAGCTCCGAGGGGTTTGCATTCCAATGCCATTGGCCATTTGGTCAAACCAAGACTTTGAAATATGGTACTATTAGCTCTATGGGAAAGTAGCAATAGATCCATTCCTTCCACAAACATTTACTTAGTACACAGAGTCTGTCTGGAAGAAGTCCAGCCATCATTAATATAACAAGAATGGTTTCCATGATGTCGATGTAACCTGGCAGCATGGAGAGTGAACTGGATTTCACATGTGTGAAAAATGACGACTTCTCTGTATTAGTCAGCGGGGGTGGCAGACTCCATTGATATGTGTACTGTGTGGCCATCACATTCAAAATGACTGAGCAAGTAGAGCAACAAATCTGCATCAAATTTTGCGTTAAGCTTGAACATTCCTCCGTGGAAACTATTTGGATGAATCAAAAAGCCTGCAGTGATTGACAGCTTCATCACAACAACATGCCCACTCAATTATCAGGTCTTATGCAGAGTTTTTTGGCAAAACGTCAAATCACCCACGTGACTCAGCCCACTTACAACCCAGATTTAGTGCCCTGGGACTTCTGGCTTTTCCCAAAAATTAAATCACCTTTGAAAGGGAAGAGATCTCAGACCATCTATGAGATTCAGGAAAATAATAAGGGGCAGCTGATGGTGATGGGGAGAACTGTGTGAGGTCCCAAAGTGCCTACTTTGAGAGGAACTGAGATGACACTGTCCTATGTAAAGTGTGCCTTGTATCTTGTATCTTCCTCAATCAATGTCTCTATTTTTCATATTACATGGCTGGCCACCTTCTGGACAGACTATATGTCCCAGTCTCTATAAACATAAAGATATTAAACACAGACTTTTTGCTTAAACATTGGGTTTACTAGAGTCATTCCAGAAATGGCTTAAAATTAATGAGAGATAGAAAATAATATATAATATTACACATACTTGGTCTAAACATTGACAAAGAAAGCCTTTATCTTAAAAATTCAGGTAACATTTGCACTATTGGAATATAATGTTTAGATTCAAAATTAGCACCATTTAAATTTATATTCTTGTGGGTCTTTTCTCTGTTGGGGTACCTTGGCTATTTGAAATTCAGTAAAATAAGGAATGGGATAGATCTTAAAATATCTTAAATTCACAGCGTGACCACAGGTTGAAGAGACATTGATATGATTAGACAGTTTCAGTGATTATACTTAACAAGCTATATCAATGGATCTCTCATCTATTCTTTAGTCCATATTAATGGCTCTTAAGTAATAAGGCCTTTCTTCCCTTTGGTAACCTTTTTCCTGAGTGAGTGTCTATCAGTACACAGAACAAAGGGCCCTGGTTTTGTGGAGCTTAATTATAGCCTATCGAAATCCAAATGATTTTTTAATCTTTAGAATTTTACTGTTGGCAATAGTACCTTGTACTTAGAGGAAAAAATAAAAAATTAGGAACAAGGTGAGGCAGATAACATATTATATGAGTGTCCATTTTGTAGCCTTCTCCAGAAGGATGTGATTTCAAAAGATATCAATGGCACCTTCACCCCCAAAATAATCTATTTAAATTATGAAGTGCCAGAAAATAAAGATAGGACATACTCTGCAAAGAAACTGGAGATCTGAGAGTGTCTGGGGAGGAGCATGGGAATTTGGGTATTCAAGGTTCCCAGGAAGGCCAGTGAGGAGGGCAGGCGCTGCTGGTCCTGACAGGCAGCTCCAGCTGCAGCGCCCCTGGGAGGGGCCCACGGAAAGCCAAGGGCGCGGCTGGCTGGGGCTGAGGAAAATTCCAGACTCCAGAGGCTGTGTGTCAGCCAGGACTTCATTAAACAAACAATAACAAAAACAAAACAAAACAAAACAAAAAAAAAAAACAGAAAACAACAGCAATACAAAGCACCCCTAAAGTGGGAGTACTCAGGAATGAAATAAATAACAGGGGAGCCGTTTGTTTTGTTAAAAACAAAACAAAACATTTCAGCCTTCAGGGCTTGTGCATAAAGGAGCGGGTCAGAAAAGAGAAAAGGTATCGATTGCAGAGGGAGCCGGAAGCATGTGATGAGCCCAGGGGAGCTGCCGTTGGGGAGAAAGCCAAGTTCGGCTGCAGCAGGGCTGGGCTGCGGAGGATGGTCTGGGAGGGGCAGGCCCTGAGCGGTCGCCAGGGACCGGGGCAGAGAAAGAGGGCCCTACCGTGAATCTGAGAAGCTTGATTTGGCGTGTGGTTTGGGCCAGAGCACATGTTGTGTCCAAAAAAGCCATGAGGCTCAGAAGCTCTCAGGCTCTGCCACAGCCACATCCATCCCTTCCCCACACCCTTTGCGGCCACCTCCTCCGGGAACAAGTCGTGGCTCATTTCCACCAAGCGGCTGCCAACGTCTGCATCTTAGTTTTCCTGCTGCTTTAGGACCCTCAGAGTCTGAACAGATGAGTAAACATTTTTATACATCTGGGCTGAGGCAAAAGTAGGTTTACAGTTGTGAGTAGGCGAAACAGTTTATGCTTGCGTTATTTGTTAATTCTTGTATTATTTTCCAAACAACTATCAGCCTACTTTTGCCCCACCTTGTATGTATATATACTTCTGCTAATAGACATAAAATGTGGCTTACACAATATATTATAAATATTAAAACTTACTATTTATAGTATAACAGGGACCTGTATGCGCAATGAGCATGTACATACGGTGAAAACTTGTGAGGCTAAAACTGAACCAAGGTAATTAAACAGAAGAAGGATGACAAAATTGGAAAAGTCCTGAAGAGACAGCACATTTGGCTTACCATAAAGGCAGGGTAAGGTTAGAAGTCGGGCATCGGGATTCCAGTGTCACTTCTCGTTGGTTTTCCTGGGAGTTCTGCCACGTATTGCTGTGCGACCCCCGGCAAATCACTGAACTTCTCTTGCCTCAGTTCCCCCTTGTGCAGTCTGTGGATAGCGATAGGATACACTTCTTGGAGCGGTTTGAAGGTTAAATGGGTTTATATCTGAAAAGAGCTCAGAATGATGTCTGGCACATCATAAGCACTTGATAAATGACGGCTGTTATTTTCTGCGTTGTCAATGGTCAGAGCGGTGTGTCACCAATTTAAATGCTTTCAAAAGTGAAGCAGATGAGGCCTGAAGTGACATCAGATAGAGTCGGAGAGGGCATGTATGGCTAGCCCGAATGGGTAGCTAGCCTCTTCTTGTCAGGATTCCAGATTTTCTGATTTGTCAAGAGAAGTTGGGAGATCAAGATTTTTCAACGAAATCTTCCAATTTTTAAATACTAGAAACTTCTTAAATTATTAAAAAAAAATTCCGTGTAGGCTCAACAAAACATACCCATGGACCAGAGATTTACCACTGCTGAAGAAATATGGTCTGACACAGTCCCGGATGTTTGGGCAAGGGCTGTGTTTGCAAAGGTCTCTGCAGGGGAGCACCAAGCATGCCCCACCGCCCAGGCAGGGTGTTGTTGGTTAATGCCAAATCCAAGTAATGTCTCCTTGGTCCCTCCAGTAGGGGAGCAGGACAGTTATCAGACATGTGGTCCTGCCCTGCCACCACACCTTAAAAATGAAACCTAAGGAGAATCAGTTGATGTTTATGTCCTCTTTAAACTGGGTTGACTTTCACATGGTCATCTCATGAACCATTCCCCTTTGTAGTGAGAGCACAGCTCAGCCTAAGGATCAGGCTGCTTGCTTTCCACCCAAGGTCTTGTCTGGGATCCTAAGTTGGCTACAAAGAGGAAACAGATTGCCTGTTTGGCCCACAAAGGACCTCTACACACAAAGGCATAAAAGGTACATATAGTTCAGATGTTTGAGAACTGCTTCAGGCCCAGCCTCGCGGGTCAGCAACACTTGCATAAAACTCAGTTACTTGGGTTTTGGCTTCTGTTTGGACAAATTTCTTTAAGTATGGCCTTTGTCCCAATAGTTACTAAAGATAGTGACTCAATTTTTGAGATTTTGCAGGGGGTTGGTACAGCATAGGAAAGTGATGTCTAAATACTCGAAGCACTGTTATGTGTTAAATATATGTAATATAAAGCATTCTACATTTGAGAATTTTGTGTTTTAGTTGTTTCCTGGCTTGGGGCCAGCTTTCATCTAGCTGCATAAACCGATGCAAGTTATTACTGTAGCTTATGGTGGGATGATTCAAATGGCTAGCATTAATAAATCAACAAACAACAAGTGCTGGCGAGGATGCGGAGAAGAGGAAACCCTTGTGTACTGTTGATGGGGATGCAGATTGGTGCGGCCACTGTGGGAAACAGTGTGGAGGTTCTTCAAAAAATTTAAAATGGAACTGCCTTATGACCCAGTGATTCCATTGCTGGGTGTGTGTCTGAAGAAACCCAAAACACTAATTTGAAAAAATGTGTGCAGCCTTATGTTTATTGCAGCATGACCTACAATAGCCAAGATATGGAAGCAGCCCAAGTGCCCATCAGTAGACGAGAGGGTAAAAAAGTGGTGGTGCATATATAATTCCATTATACTCAGCCATGAAAATGAATGAAATCTTACCATTTGCAACAGCATGGATGGACATAGAGATGATTATGCTAAGCAAAATAAGTCAGACATAGGAAGACAAGGACCATATGGTTTCACTTATAAGTAGAAGTTAAAGAACAAAACAAACAAACAAACTAAATTGAAACAGACTCATAGACACAGAGAACAGAATGGGGCTTGGCAGAGGGGCAGGGATTCAGGGACTAAGTGGAAATGGTGAAGGGACTAAGAACCATAAACTGGTAGTTATAAAATATTCATGAGGATGTAAAGTATAGCATAGGGAATGTACTCAATAAAAGTGTAATAACTATGTATGGTGTTAGGTGGGTACTGGAAATATTGGGGGACACACTTTGTAAAGTATATGATTATGTAACCACTATGCTATACACCTGAAACTAACAATAAAAATATTGAAGAAAAAAAAAAGATTCACACAGCATGTCTAATAACCTTAGCCCTACTCTTCCCATTTTCTTTTTCCAATTTAATTTTAAAATATATCTTATTGATTATGCTATTTCAGTTGTCCCAATTTTTCCCTCTCTCACCCCCTCCACCAAGTACCCCCCATTCCCTCTGGTAATACACCCCCTCCCATGCCCTCCGTTCATGTCCTTGGCTCATGCATATAAGTTATTTGGCTACTCCATTTCCTATAGTGTTTTTAACATCCCCCTGCATAGTCTGTGCTTCTTAATCCCTGCACCTTCTCCCCCATTGTACTCCTTCCCTCTCCCAACTGATAGCCCTCCAAATGGTCTCCACATTGATGATTCTGCTCCTGTTCTAATTGTTTGCTTAGTTTTTTTTTTTTTTGATTCAATTGTTGATAGTAGTGAATTTATTGCCATTTTAATGTTCACAGTTTTGAAATTCTTCTTTTTCTTAAATAAGTTCCTTTAACATTTCATATAATAAGGGCTTGGTGATTATGAACTCCTTTAGCTTTACCTTGTCTGGGAAGCACTTCGATTCTAAATGATAGCTTTGCTGGATAAAGTAATCTGGGTTGTAGGTCCTTGCTTTTCATCACTTTAAATACTTCTTGCCAGTCTATACTAGCCTGCAAAGTTTCTTTTGAGAAATCTTATGGGAACTACTTTGTAGTTAACTCTCTACTTTTCTCTTGCTGCTTTTAAGAGTCTCTCTTTAACTTTTGCCATTTTAATTATGACATGTCTTGGTGTGGTCCTCTTTGTGTCCATCTTGTTTGGAACTCTGCTTTCTGGACTTGTATGTTTATTTGCTTCACGAAATTAGGGAAGTTTTCTTTTATTATTTTTTCAAATAAGTTTTCAATTTCTTGCTCTTTCTCTTCTTCTTCTGGCACTTTTAGGATTCAAATGTTGGTACATTTGAAGTTGTCCCAGAGGCTCCTTACCCTGTCCTTTTTGGGGATTCTTTTTTCTTCTTGCCATTCTGATTGAGTGCATTTTTCTTCCTTATGTTACAAATCATGTATTTGAATCCCAGCTTCATTCACTCCACTGTTGATTGCCTGTAAATCTGTATTTACTTCACTTAGTGTAACCTTTGTTTCTGCCTGGGTCTTTTCTATGTTGTGAAGTACCCAGTGAGTTCCTGGAGCATCCTAATAACCAGTGTTTTGAACTCTGCATCTGATAGATTGCTTATCTCCATTTTGTTTAGTTTTTTTTCTGGAATTTTATTCTGTTCTTTCATTTGGGCCATATTTCTTTGTCTCCTCATTTTGGCAGCCTCCCTGTGTTTGTTTCTATGTATTAGGGGAAGCTGCTTTGACCGCTCTGTCTTAGTAGCGTAACCTATTGTAGAAAAGTGCACTGTGAGTTAGATGAGGCAGAGCCTTAGGTAATCACCAGAGTGGGGCAACCCGTGTGAACCAGGTTGATGGAGTCTCAGATATGGTGCTGCCACTCTGTGACTCTTGTGGCTCTGTGTGTGGAAGAGGGATTGGGAAAGGATCAATGGCTGGTGCCTGGCCTCTAGAGTTTTGTCCAGGAGGAATATGTCCCCTGGCACTCATCCTGATGCCAGACACTTCAGTTCCTTCCTATATGCCACTGATGCCCTTAAAGCTGCTGCCCTGCTGCTGGAGCCCCGAGGGAGTGAGTCTGCATAAGTCCTGAGTCCATTGTGAGCCCTTTAAGAGGACATGCCTGAAAATTCCAGTTTTTTCCATTGCTACAGCCAGAAGTTATGGGGACTTATCTTCCTGGCATTGGTGCCCTGGGCTGGGTGGTTTGGTGTGGGGCTGGGATCCCCTGCTCTTGAGATATCACTCCTAATTTTTACCCACCACCCATAGGTGTGGGACCAGCCCATTCCATATCCCTGTGTCTCTTCATCTCCATCCCTCATACCTGCCTGAATTAATGTGACTTCTTCAGTTCCTTGGTTGGCAGACTTCCATACCGCTTAATTTTCTGATGTTCTTGATGGTAGTTAGTTTGTAGTTTAGTTGTAATTTTTGCTATTGTTGGGTGAGGAGGTGAGCTGTATTTACCTATGTATCCATCTTGACCAGAAATCTCTGTCTTCCCCATTTTCTAATTTGGTCTTGTAATTACTTATACCTGCTGGTTCACAATATTGTATGTGCCTGTCCTCCTTGCAGCCTCTTTCTGAATAATGCATCTTGGAAGGTTCAATATGTAGTTCAATTCTTCTCAGCCACCACCAAGACCTTCTCATCCTGACCACAACAGACTGGTCGTCTGATCTTTATCACACACACCAAAAAAGAATTATAAGGAAATTTGTAATAGTAATGAGATATCTTGGTATGATGCTGCCCATGAGTGGAATTTCATAGTTAAAGTTATCATATTGGCTCAAATTGATCTTTCTTGTAGGAGAATCATGGGTGCTTGTTTTGGGGGACAAGATGACCAAACAAATCTCTTGGAAGATAACAAGACACCCAATTTGTTAGAGTGAATTAAGCCATGATTTCTCAGAAGGGGGTGTTTTATTTATTCATTATTTATTCATTCATCAAAATAGATTGAGAAGGAAAGTATCTGTTGATATCTTAGGTACAGTGTGGGATACATCTGAGCTCATTCTCAAAAAATTCAAGTCTACTTAGGCAGTGAGATATAAAGCTAAATTTTAATTTAGGAATTTAATAACAGTAAAAGAGTAGTGATTTTTTAGCTTTCCAAGAAGTAGTCTCCTTTTTGGTTTTTCAAACAACAGAGGGTTTTCCCTTTAGTACAAAACATTTTTTTATTCTTCCCTAACTACTTTATTTAAAATCATAACCTGTTCCTTTTATCTCTTACCTCTCCTGACTTCTATCACCTCTGCCCCATATTTCTGTCAACATACTTAGCACATTTGAAGATGTGTATTGCTTACTTCTTTGCTTCATTCATTGGTTATTGCCTGTTTTTCCCTGCAAAAATTTAAGTTCTCCAAAGTCAGAGATTTTTGTGTGTTTTGCTTAGTGATGTATTCTACATACAGAACAGTGCCTGGAACATGATAGGTACTCAGTAAAGTTTAGCAGACGTTGAATGAATGAAACTTGAATAATCATGGATGAAAATATTTCTAAAATCTTTCTTCCTGTGTTCTTAACTACAATATTCTGGTTAGACTATAAACTTTGGGGGTGGGGATTATCGTATTGAACTAGTCTTATTTTGCTGAGTTTTTACATTGCTCTCAGGGCCTACTGAGGAGGGTTAGACTATTTTATCCCACTCTGAGCCCGAACACTCTAGAAAAATGTATAATTTGAGTTCCGGCATTGGCTTTCTCTTTGATGTCAACAGACCAGGAGTCATTTGTCATCATATCACCTAGGGAAATTTCTTGCTCTGAATTCTTAGCTGATTTGGTGGTGGACTTGGGGAAGCCCAGAGGAGAAAACCTGCTCTATTGGTATTGGAAATATAGCTAAGTAAGAATTAATGTTGAGATCGTATTTTCTAATTTCTAATCATATCAGCCATCTTTTAAGCTAAATTTCATATTGCCCATTTATGATCAGAGAAAGTAAGAATTAGGGAGCTGCTTCTTACCAAAATTCACATGGTTGGTCCGTGAACAGGGTAGTGTATACTTGACCAAGGTCTATCTAGCTTCAGAGTTAGCAATCTTTTCTTACCATCATTTTGCTTCTGTGAGAATCTGGAAACGTATTTGTTCACGTAATCTGTATAAAATTCCAGCTGTGAAACTTTCACTCCGGCTCCTGGCTGCTCATGTGACTTCTACTTCCTGGTCCTCGTTTTACTTTTTGGTTTTTAAACCTTTAATAAGGTTGAGGTTTCAGGTGGCTGAGTTCTGGTCAGAGACACTTTATAGCCTAGGCCAATGAGTCGTACACACCCTTGTTTCTGGAAGGCATGGGGGCGGGGTCCCTTCCAAAAGCCAAATATGGATTTGCAGGTTAATACTGAGTCCAGAGCAGCAGGAAATAACAGATATTTGAACAAACAGCTGCCTTTGACATGGGCAGCTGCTTATGATACGCTAGCGACAATGGCCCTGACTAAAAATTGATAAACACCAACTCTTTCATGCTTTCCCAGATTAGAAGGCAGCACTCCTTTCTTAGAGGAACAGTCATGTAGCTGTTCCTGGCATCAGTTTAGAGATTTAAGAGAAAAAGAAAAATTAATTACTATGCTCCCTACCTAGTGAGTTAAAAAAATGAAAGAGAAAATGGCTTAATAACAATGACACCATTTTTATTATCAAAAATATAAACAAATGTTTCCTAAGTTTGTCTTGGAGGAAGCTCTTCACATTGAACTGGTCCCAGCTTGACTTCTAGCACTCAGACTCATTCTCCATGGCAACTCCTCCCTCAGCCCCAAGGGGTCTAACAGGGGCAAATAGCCCACAGGTTTGGGAGCAAACACACACTCTGGGCTGGGAAAACAAACAAACTTCACTTATGCAGAGCCCAAGGGTTCAAGTTTCCTCTCACCATTTCTAGAATAAGTTTTCACTCCTAAAAATTATGCCTGGCTCCTGCCCAAACTAAAGAATTCACCAGCTGCTTTTTCTAGGGCCAGCACTATCTCTGCATGATCCTCTACTCTGGTCTTCTTTCATCTCTGCTTCCTCTCCTCTTTCCCGACAGTTGCCCTTATTTTTCAGATAATTTGGCCCCAGACTTTTAGTCTCCAAGAAGCTGTTTTCTTGCTGATTTCCTCTTGACCATCCTCTGGTGGCAGTTGGTCCTTTGGGACTGACCATTGAAACAGCTTTCCTTATCCAAGGGCTGTGGGAAGAGGGGGTGGTGCAGCATCTGACCCATCAGACAAGTCAATGAGTTTCAGGGTAGGTTCTTTGGCTGATAATATATAGGCATGAGGCAAGTCTTAGAACATGTATTTATTAAATCCTTCTTTCACTCATCATGCCTTCAATCCTCTAGCAAATGGGTTTCATGCCTCTATTTGTCAGGGCTTAGAGATAGTTAAAGGCAGGACTTCCTATTCTATTTGGAGTGCCTCCTCCTCTCTTCATTTAATTAACTCTTATATATACTTTAGACTTCAGCCCATTTATCATTTCCTCAAAAAATCCTTCCCCAGCCTATAATATTAGGTATGTATAGAAACCTTTCCCTTTCCTTATCACACTTACCAAATGAACACTTTTACTTTCATATGTGATCATCTGATCATTGGTTTTCTCCACTGTATGTTGGATATTAGTTTTAATCAGCTTCAAAAATTCATCATCTAGCAAGCCCTCACAAATAATTGTGTAATACATGTAGAGTTGGGAGGCAATTGGAAGCCCAGTGCAATATATAGTGTGACGGCTATGTAAACACTGGTGTCTGTCTAAGGCAACATTGGGTTACGGGGTGAAGAGAATACAGGAGAAACTTTTGGAAATGACACTTAAGTCCTAGACTGTAAGACTGGGGCCCAACAAAGAACCCAGGGTTGGGAGTTTATGCCAAACCTTGGAAGTGGGGGAAAACATGGCCGACCTGTTTGGCTAAAGGCAAAGAGTCCAGAGAGTCCAAGGCACAGAGCCAGAGCTGGGGAGTACGCATTTGGCAGCTGAGACTAGACACGCAGATTGAGGCCACATCCCAAAGGTCTTGCACGCTGTGCAGAGAAGTTCTGACCTTATTCTGCAGGTACTGAGGAAACCATTGAACTATTTTACCTGCGCTAAGGCCTGAGCAGCCATGCTCTGTGCTCAGAGGAGTGGGCAGATCCTAACTGGAGTCACAGGCTCCCGGAGGCAGGTCAGAAAATTCCTAGTCCTGCAAGTCCTGGAGGTAAATTATCTGGAGAAGTGAGATTCCCAGAAAAGACGGGGCAGCCGTGGCCTTAGAGCTCTGCGGAAGTGAAGAAAGAAATCTGGATAAGATTAACAAAGGGAAAGATTTATTTCTACTTTAAAAGCCAGGATTTCAGAAACTAATTTTTCATTTTCTGGAAAAAGAATTATTTGGAGTATTTGGATGGCACACAACTGACAGGAGCCCGGAAAGGCATCCATCACCAATCTTTTCCCTTCAGGGTGGAGGCTCAGTGATTATGCTTCATTTCACATAATAGTCAGTGGGACCAGCCACTTTTTAATCTTGCCACAATGCTTGCTGTTTTTGTAAAGTGCACACAAAAGAAATTCTAAATAAATGATGCAGAAAGAAGGAAATGCATTGTATTTCCCGTGGATGTAATTTATGACTCAGCGTCATGATTCAGTTAGGACTCCCTTGAAGTTTCTTCTTCTGGGATGTCTAAACACTAGTTTTTCATTCTTTTGAAGGATTCCTCCCCTTTTCTATACAGATTTAATTTCACCACTTGCCAAGCTGCCTTCCTCCTCTTAGCTCAGGATTGCCTCAAATCTTTCCTCTTCTGAGTCCTGTAATCCTAACCCTGTCTTGACTCACCAGCCTCTCTGATTTCTCCTGTGTTCCTGTGCTTGCTTTGTGGGGAAGGATCTCAACCCAAGAGAACTCTTACTTCAAACCCGTTTAATTCTTAACATTCCCAACATCTCGCCAGCCTCGGCAGAAGATGAGGTATACCTCTCAGGGGCAAAGATGAGGAGCGAACATCCTTCCTGTGTCAGGACAGGATGCCAGCTCTGTGTTGGATCCCCTAAATGGGCTGGCAATGTGTGGCCAGTTCAGGGAACATTATAAAACGAGTGACTTTTGGCTTTTTCTCACATCTTCATTTGTCCCCAGATTTTACTCCTTGTCCATTTTAGCCTCATTCCTCATTAATCACACAGCTTTGCCCTGGGAAGACCTTGGATTTAAAAGAATGAGATTTGGGTTCAACTCCCAACTCTAGGACAAACTGTATGGACACTGGGTAACCTCTTTCCTCGTTCATAAAAGCAGAATCCAACCAGCCACGCTGGCTATGAAAATGCAATTTTATGGTACATTTGTACGTGATTTGTAAACTATAGAGTTCTATGTAAGTGTGAAGGTATTGTTAATGCTGATGCCTGAGGCCTGGAATCTACTGGGCTGCTTCTTCAACCTTCGTCTGTTTATTCTAACTTGGTGTTGAAGGACTCAGCCTGGATGCCATCCCTCTCTGTCCTTTGTGTTTGTCCATATTCTCCCTTCTTCCCAAAATGGTCCTGTATATTTTTTCCTTAGGTTCATATTTTCTCCCTGCAGTATTCCACTCAAATATTTAGGTAAACTTATGTATTATTGATAAGAAAAGAAAGAAGGCAGCTGTGGTATGCCATGGGATAGGTATAGTCTGATAAACTTATGTGTATTATGATAAACATGTATTAATGAAGTAGTCAAAGGATGTTAGGCTGTGTGGCAGGTCAGATTCATATCTCTCTCCTCCCTTTTTTTCTTTCTTATTCTTCTGTGATTTAGGCCAGCATTTCCAAAGGTGTGATATAGGAACAGAGACACCAAAGTGTGGGAAACCCTGGGTTAAACAAACTTAAATAAATGTCTTCACTTCCGGATAAATGTGCACTGGGAATATTCAAGAAGGAGATTTCTGCCTCTTTTTTCCCAACATGTTTGATCATTAAATGCCTTTTTCAAAGTGAAGTCTCTGGGTGACTCATGATTTATGGGGTGCACCTAGGGAATGTCTGTCTTTCATAACTTCTGAGAAATGGGATGATGACTGTTGGCTCCAGAGTAGATATAAGGGTTAAACAAAGGAATATGTGAAAGGGTAAGTGAGGAGGGCTCTGGGTGCTGGAGGCATAAACACCAGAACCTCAGCGGCTCTCATCTGGGGGATACTTAAAAGTGATGCCCAGGAAATAGCATGGTGTTGACAAATTAAGAATGCAACTTCTGATGGACTCTGTGCAGGAAGAGATTCCCACTGCCTCCCTGCAAAGGGCTTCTGAATTGAACCCTTCCCATCATCCAGCGCCCCCCGTGAGGCCTTCCCTTGGTCAGACTGTGGGGGACTCCGAACGTACAGACAGGATTTCAAGGCAAAGAGTGCCGATGGACAAAGACTAAAGACTCTCTGTGATCTTACAAGAGACTCTTGGGCAAGAAGGGAAGTTCAGAAGACAAAAGCAACATGAAACACTCACAAAAACATACAGATGGGACCCACACAGAGGCCTGAGCCACCCGGGGCAAGTTGGATACCAGCTTGTTAGTGAAAAGGAACTAAAAACCAATGTAAAACTCATTGTCTCTCCTGCATAATCTCTCATGTACGACTGGCTTTAAGACACTGAAACTTGGTTCTCATTAGGAGCATGTGATCATCAGCAACCCTCATCAATGGCCTTTATCTTAGTCATAAATCTCAAACTAAGAACCCCTCAGGCATGCTCACAGGTGGATATCTGGGGTGAGTAGACCTGATCTGATCTATTTGAGTCATATTCTGGCATCCACAGGGGGAAAACACAGGTGCCTTTACAGAATGTTGTCTTAAAATGTATAACGCCAGTCACAGAAGGCATATAGTAGACGTTATACACTAGATGTTCAATGTGTTATCTCATTCATTCATTTGTTTATTCCATATTCACTGATTCCACAATATTCCTTGAACACGTTTCTTCTGACAAGTGCTGTTCTAAGAGCTGGGACCTCAAGGTGAACATGACAGAGAAGGTCCTGATTTTCATGGGCCTGTGCTTCAATGGTAGAAAATGCTTGGTTGTTTCATCTGGAAGGGAGGATGGAAGCAGAATATTCCATGCTACCCAGGCAAATCATGTCCTCAGTGTTATAACCTTGAAAGGCATAGAGCATTCATCCTCTGGTCCAAAGAAGTGATTCTCCCTTAAGATTTCCAGGTAGCTCCATGTGGGTGGGTGGCAGCCCTGCGTCAGGCTTCTGAAGAAGGTGTCTAGAAATGCAAGTCCTTCTGGAGTACTCAGCTCTTTGCAAATAAGTGCTCGTTTTTGCCCATAAATGGTCTGGGTGCTGTGAAAGCTCACATTTATATTTCATTCTCTGAATCAGAGTCTTTACTCTAGAAGACAAGGGCCCTCTACCCTGACGTGATGTGGAAGCTCGGTGCAGGTCTGGCCGCAGTAATTGGTCAATCTGAGGCAAGTGGGCAAGTTGGACTTGTCAAAATTATTTCCAAGAACTAGGTAGATCTACCATTGTTCCAAGGACAAATATACAGAGTGGAACATTCTGTTTGAAAATCCAAAGGTTGACTTTCTGAGTTCAAGTCCTGATCCAACATTTACTGGCTATGTGACTTTAAATAACCTACTTGTCTCCAATTTCTTCAAATGTTTTCAACTTCATCGTAGTATAATTGGCAAATAAAATTGTAAGATATTTAAAGAAACTGCTTAGCCCATTGTAAGCATTCAATGTCTACTTGTGTTGGAAGAAAAAAACAGTATTTTCTGCCTTTTACTTTATTGTTGACCTAGCACCATGACTTGGGCACAATAGGGATTTAAAACACAGGTTGATTGCTATGATAGCCTGAACATTCTGAATAAATTAAGGAGATTATGCAATTACTAGTGAGGGAATCTTAGACTATCAATTCGAAAATTATTAACTGCCTAGTAAGTAAAGCCATTGTTAAAGTTAATAGTGTTGATCTTTTACATAATGATATTTTTAAAGTAGTAAATCAGTGTAGTGGTAACTAGTCAGAAATTATAAGATTTAATCTACTCCAGGGCTGGTTTAGGGGAATTGAAATCGGCCCTCAGGCTATGTGTTAGATCTGCTAAACAAACGATTTCACCCAGAATGGGGGCAAAGATGGTATTGAGCAGAGATTTCCATAGATATACTTATGTGATTTGACTGTATCTCATGCCTTACTGGAATGACTGAATGTCTTGTTCATCCCTGAGTAGGTGAAGAATTTCCCAGTAAATGTTATTGGTTAGCCTTGTTATTTTGCATGGTCACAGACCAGCAGCAGCTCCTGAAAACTTGTTATAAATACAGTCTCTGGCCCTCTCCCCAAACTAAAAACAATCTGCATTTTAACAAAGTCCCCAGATGCTTAGCATGCATATCAAAGTTTGAAAAGCAATGGTCTAGAGGCTAAAGTGAAATTAGGATTAGAAGTAGTTTTTTTAATTACATGTTGTTGATGTCTGTGCTATACATGGGCAAATAAAATGCCAGTTTGTAAGATGAGAAGGAATGAGGTTCTAGACCTGAATCCTTTTTGGAAGATGAACTGACTTCTCACATTCAGAAACAACAGGGCTGCAGAAAGGTACCTGATTGCCCAGAATGTGTACTCTACTACAATCTGCAAACATTGTCCATATTGGAGAGGACACTTCTAAGTCCCCTTGTTAATGTTCAGAAGCTCAATGGCCAGGACATATGCCAGCCACCAAGACGGTAGTGAGTGAGGTTACGGAGTGGGTGTTAACTCAGAGAAGGTTCTTGTATCATAACAGTGCTCAGTCAAGGATTTTAAATAACTGTGGGAAAAGCTGCTCTGGGCTTTCAAAGCTACGAGCTGAATTTTGCCTATTGTGGAATCCATAGTTCAAGAAGCTAAGCTACAATTTCCTTCTAGTGCAGTAGTTTGAGCCTGCCTGGTGACTGGAGAATTGGTTGTGGCGAGTTTGAGGTAGGTGACAAACAAAAATCCAGGACACTCTGTTAAATTTGAATTTCGGATAAACAGGGAATAATTTTTTTAGTATAAGTCTACCTAATGCAATCCTTGGGTTCTGTATTGTATCTGGCAACCCTAGTTCTACTTTATGGATTTGGATACTGGAAATTTATCTAGTAAGATTTGTATCCAAGAACAGTACATCATCCCCAAGCCTTCCTTAACCTGAATTTCTGGCAAAAGGATTGCATATTTTATGTTTTTATACCAGTCTTAGAGATCCTCAATCTTGTTTTTCCGCATTTCACAAGGATGAAGTGATGTGCCCAGGACAACAGGGCTCCTGCGTGTCTGTGACCATTCAGAATAGCAAGGCTAACCAGCAAACGTTCAGTGGGCAGTTCTTCCCCTCATTGAGTCATGTCCAGAATGTAAGCTTGACCTTAAATTTACTCTATCTGACGTAAGTAATCCAAAAGGAATAGGAGGGGGGAAATGACAAGCAAAACAAAGTAAGGGGAGTAATAAAACTATATATTGACTATGGAGAAAATGTGCTAAAACACCTCACATACGTGTTAAATGAAGTTGCCATAATCGTTGAAGCATGTCAATTCCTTATGATGAATGAAAGTTATGAAACATGATTGGAATTTTTTTGACTATTAAAAAATAAAATTACTCTGAGTGTATCATTGATTCTGCGCCAATGAAGCAAGAAATTTGTAAAGTGGACGAGAAAGGGGCCGCTACTAAAGCTGACAATGATGTAAGGCTGCATGGTGTTCTCACGAACTCAGAGACCAAAAGTAACCACTCAGGATGGTCGGAACCTAAAATTCCTAACTAAAAATGAGGCATGGCAGGCAGCCATATCTTAGGCCTGTAGCTTCCTTGACAAAGGCCTATCTTCACCTTAAATAGCCTGTCTATGGTCTTTTTGCATCTAGGATAATATACCTTTGAAATGGCAACATAATCTCCTTTTCAAGACTCCCCAGGGCACGAGGGCTCAGAACCCCCCATGCTACCTTGTTTCCACATACGTCTCTGTGTGCTGTAAATGTTAATCATTAACATCCCATACACACCAATGTAAAAGATATATATATCTCTTCGTTTTACTTTTTATCCAATCTCAGATATTTCCCCATTCTTGGCTTCCTCCCACCCCCTTAATTTTATGTAACCCCCCTTATGGCTCCTTCTTTTACTCTAATACATAAAATAAGCTGCAAAACTGCCATTCTCCAGACCATTTTTCTTAATCCATTGATATTGTCCTTCCAGGCAATTGTCATCAGTTTTGCTCAAATGAACCCATAAAAATTCCCGACAGGTTTGTACATTTCCTACATCAACAATAATTAGCAAAAATGTTGCTGAACCATAAAATCCAAGTTGCACAAAAGTAAATACTGTTATCCTGGGATTGTACAAGAGAGAAAAACTTTAACTAAAAGTGATACTCAAGAGCCTAGAAAACAGTTTGTAAAAAAGAATTCTTATATACAAATCAGTTCAAGGAAAAGAAAAGAACAGAGGATGCCTATTGAAATTCCAACACTCACTTTTGAGTCCTCTTCTGGCCAGGAAACGGTGACAGAATTTTAAGAATAAATAACATTTGGAAAAATAACAAAGGTGCAAAAAAAAAAATCATAAAGCTATTTGACTTTAAAGGAAAATTAAAACAAAATTATTTTACTGAATCAGATAAAAAAAATTTCTCTGACTTCAGGACTTCATTTTCTTCTATCTCTTGTCTGTTATGTGTGCATGTGAAGGGAAAACAGGTACTAATCTTGAAAAATACTTCAAAACAACAAGTAAACCTTTTTTTCTTCTGTGGCAGGAGGGGAGGAAGGAATGCCCTCCTTTCTAAATACCAAGAAAATTAGGCCATATGAATTCCAGAAGTTATATCTTGTCATTCATCTTCATAAGTATTTGGACTTCATTGGCTGTCTTATTGTCACTCTCCTATCAAGTTCCCCCTTTTGTGCTCCTTTTAACACTAATTTGTAGCATATGGATGTCAATGGACTTAACCAGTAGAAATAAAACCAAAGCCAAAAGCTCATCAATATTTGCAACATCTAAGTCAGATCAAGGCATATCATACCACTACCTATTATACTGTTATTTATCGTAGTCTTGTACTATTATATGTATAATCTACATAATTAAACAAGATTATATTATAATATTTATACTCTTGTTATACAATAAAAATCTGATATATCAATAAATGTCAATCAACAAGTAAAAACTTAATTTAAATACTCTGTCAGAAAAATGGGCATTAAGACATTATAAATAGGTAATTCGTAAAGAAAAAATATAAATGGATAAAAAATAAGATAATGAAGCTAATGGGTTATCAAAGGGATGCGATTTAAAATGAGATAGCATTTTTTTGCTTCTCGGATGGGCAATGACATTTTTAATTTTCCCATTACAGTAGACATTCAATATTATATTAATTTCAGGTGTACCACATATTGGTTAGACATTTATGTAACTTACAAAGTCATTTCCCCTGACAAGTCTAGTACCTACCTGATATCATAAAGTTATTTCAATATTATTTGCTACGGAAGATTGGCTGTCCACCACATCTGCTTGCTGTGGTCATGTCCTTTCACGACAACATGCACAGCACGGTGTCCTACAACGGCGCAACCTCTGAGGCCTTCCCAGTCAGCAGCGGAGTAAAGCAGGGCTGCGTCCTCGCGCCTACGCTGTTCGGAATCTTCTTCTCCATGCTCCTCCAATACGCCTTTAAGGACTGCAGTGAGGGTGTCTTCATTCACACCAGATCCGATGGCAAGCTCTACAATCTGGCCCGTCTACGAGCCAAGACCAAAGTCAAAGAGGTGCTCATCCGTGAGATGCTCTTCGCCGACGACGCAGCTTTGACATCACACTCCGAAGAGGGACTCCAACAGCTAGTCACTTGCCTTTCCCATGCATGCAAGGAGTTCGGACTAGCCATCAGCCTGACGAAGACGAATGTTATGGCTCAAGGCACGGGGACTCCCCCATGCATCACCATCGACGGATACACCCTGGAGGTTGTCAACGACTTCACTTACCTCGGGTCCACCATCTCGAGCTCTCTGTCAGTCGACTTGGAGGTCAACCGGAGAATCGCCAGGGCAGCCACAGTTATGGCCAGACTGAACCGGCGAGCGTGGAACAATTCCAGCCTCACTGAGAAAACCAGACTGCGCATCTACCAAGCCTGCGTACTCAGCACTCTCCTCTATGGCAGCGAGACGTGGACCACCTACGCAAGGCACGAAAGGAAACTCAACAGCTTCCACATGAGGTGCCTGCGACGCGTCCTGCATGTCGCCTGGCAGGATAAGGTCCCCAACACCGAGGTGCTGAAGCGAGCCAATATGTGCAGTTTGCATGCAGTTCTTAGCGAGAGACGCCTCAGGTGGCTCGGCCATGTCAAAAGAATGGATGCAGGCCGTATCCCCAAAGACCTCCTCTACGGCGAGCTAGCGGAAGGCAAGAGGATGACAGGGCGCCCAAAACTGCGGTTCAAAGACATCTGCAAAAAGGACATGACACAATGCTCCATCAATCTCAACACATGGGAAGTACAAGCAGACGACCGCCTAGCCTGGAGGCTCGCGGTCAGGCAAGGTACGTCACGCGCGGAGGCTGCGCGCAACGAGGAGGCGGTCCAGAAAAGATCGAGGCGGAAGCAGCGTCAGCAGCAGCAACAACAGCCATCTGCCTTCACCTGTAACATGTGTGGCAGGGATTGTCACTCCCGAATCGGACTGCACAGTCATTCTCGGCGGTGCAGATAGACTCTCAAGAAGCTACGCCATCGTCTCTCGAGACGGACGGCTGCCGACGATTTCAATATTATTGACTATATTACCTGTGCTGTATTTTACATTACCATGCCTTCTGAATGATCCTATCCAGTATTAGTGAAGCTGCAAGAAACGGTCCTTTCATCATACTGTAGGCAGAGGTATACATTGACCCATTCTCTCTGTAGAGAAATTTAAAAATATTTTTCTAATGTATTTAACCCTTGCTCTAACTTCCACACTTCTAGAAATTTAATTTAAAAAATATTCTGAGATGTGAAAATATAAGTCATTTAACTACAAAGATATTTTTGCAGCATTCTTAATACTAGCAAACAACTGGGCCACCTTAGTATCTGTAAGATGTACCTGCTTCAATAAATGTTAACGGGAGCACAGCCCACTGAGGCCCCCAGTGGCTGCACACTGAAATGCACCGTCTGCCTCCGGAGACCTACAGAGAGACCAACGGCCATAAATTACATTGTTGCATAGCCATTCAAGCAATGTGGCAGAGAATAACATATAATGGCATCAAAAACATTCCAACTGTGTAAGTGAGATACGTGTGCATGTGTACATACCCAATACACAAACAGGTTCACAAATGATGCGTATATACAGAATGGTCTCACTAGGAGGAAAGGTAAAGTGCGAATAAATATATGCATAGACACAAACTACTAATGTTGCTCCTCAGAGGTGAAATTAAGAGTCGTTTTTATTTTTTTTCACCTATCAGATGTAATTTGTCTCTTATAAGAGTCATGGATTTCTTTATAATAAAAAATAGTTAATATTATTTTTAAATGTAACTGTTTCTTCATGCCATTTGAGTTTTATTTTATATTTTCATCCATGATCTAATATTATACATAATGTTAGATGTGAAAAGTGTGACTTTTTAAAAGAAATAACTCGTTTCTGTATAGAATATGAATTTGATGCCTATAAAAATGTTGGTCTTCTAAAGAGTCGTTCTTAAAGATTTTATTAAGCTGTTAGATGCGGTAGATGGCTTTATGGGTAGGACAGCCCTGGGCAGGACAGAGCTCTGGACTTCCGCTTCTCTGGATACCTGGAGTCAAGACTCTTCCCCTTCGTGGCCTCAGAGCATTTGGCTTTTGCTCAGGGCCCTGAGCCCACAGCTGTCCCCACCTGCAGGGCAGATGCCCTCCCCACTGGGCCTTTTGAAGGAACCCTGCTTTCCCCCTTACCCTAGATCTTGTCGTCAGGTGCTTCTCACAGGTGATTTTTCTCTTAATGACACTAAATAGACTTTTCATCTTCCTATTTCATTTTCTATCAAATTATATTCTAAACAGTCTTTCTTAGCTCTTCATAACCCTGACAGGTATAAATACCCTCACCTGACATGCCTCTCGTTAAGCCCCTGAAGACAAATTTCATCTGGCCCCGAGATGCCTCCCTGATGGCCTCTTTACCTAGGAGAAACACCAGAGAGCCCTCCCTCACCAGTGGCTTCATATGTTCCCAAAGTCTAGGCTTGTGCCCTAGACACACACTTCCTAGTGGAGAAAAGGGCATTTTTCCCCTACCTCTTCTTACCATCGCCAGGACTTGGAGGATGGGTATTTCCTCTGGCTTCCTATAAACACCTGCTCACCATGCCCTGACCTCTCCCTTATCTAGCCTGCCCGTCATCACTTCACACACCCTGTTTCCTCCAGGCCCCAATGTGTGGACCCCTGTGTCTCAAGCTGATAAACCCAGGTTTCTGTGTACATCAGAACAATACAGGGAAGCTTTTCTAAAAGACAGGTATCCCCATGAAAACCCTAGTTTAGTGGGTCTAAGTGCCAGGTGTGAGGGCTTCAGTGGTCCTCGCATTTTAGTGCACGTCAAAATAACTTGGCCAGATTCAGCTCCTTGGGAACTAGTTTTCCATTTCCTTGTTGGCTCTGAGTCAGGGATGCTCTTAGCTTCTAGAAAGTAACGCTAACCCTTTCCCCTTCTTTCCGCCCCTATCCCCATCCCCTCTCCCCTCTGGTCACTGTCCATCTGCTCCTTGTTTCCATGCCTCTGGTTCTTCTATTCATTTGTTTGTTTTGTTCATTAGGTTCCTCTTATAGGTGAGATCACATGGTATTACAGGAGTCCTTCTCTATATCGCAGTTCACTTATCGCATCCTCACTGTATTGCGGGATTTTAAAAAATATTATATTTAATTACTTATCACGGATTTTTCGCTATATCGTGGGATTTTGCGGTACTGTATATGTATGTTGTTAAAGTTATGTAGGTTTAAGAGTGTAGAATAAATGTAAGGTTCCTACTTTACAGGGGGGTCTAGAATGTAATACCCATGATAAGTGAGGGAATACTGTATTTGTCTTTTGCTACCTGGCTTATTTCACTAAGCATAATTCTCTCTAGTTCCATCCATGCTGTTGCAAAAGGTAGGAGTTCCTTCTTTCCTTCTGCTGCATAGTACTCCATTGTGTAAATGCACCATCTTTTTGGTCCACTTATCCACTAATGGGTGCTTAGGCTGTTTCCAGCACTTGGCTATTATAAACAACACTGCTATAAATATAATGGTGCATAGGTTCTTTTGAATTCGTGTTTCAGGATTCTCTGGGTATAAACCCAGCAGTGGAATCACTGGGTCAAAAGGCAGTTTCATTTTTAGTTTTTTGAGGATTCCATACTGTTTTCCACAGTGGCTGCACCAGTCTGCATTCCCACCAACAGTGCAGTAGGGTTCCCGTTTCTCCACATCCTCACCAGCACTTGTTATTTGTTAATTTGTTGATGGTGGCCATTTGGACTGGTGTGAGGTGATATCTCATTGTGGTTTTAATTTGCATCTCTCTGACGGCTAGTGATGTCGAACATCTTTGCATTGCATATGTCTATGGACCCTCTGTATGTCCTCCTTGGAGAAGTGTTTGTTCAGGTCCTTTCCCCATTTTTAATTGAATTGTTTGTGTTCCTGGTGTTGATTTGTATGAGTCCTTTATATATTTTTGGGATTACACCCTTGTCCAACGTATCATTGGCATATATGTTTTTCCATACTGTTGGTTCCCTTTACATTTTGATGATGTTTTCTTAAGCTGTGGAGAATCTTTTTAATTTGATATAATCCCATTTGTTTATTCTTTTCTTTATTTCCTTTGCTCTAGAGGGTGTATTGGCAAAAATATTGCTGCGGGGGATATCTGAAGTCTTCCTGCCTATGTTTTCCTCTAGGACTTTCATGGTGTCATGACTTAAGTCTTTTATCCACTTTGAGTTTATTCTGGTGTACGGTGTAAGTTGGTGGTCTAGTTTCATTTTTGCATGTACCAGTCCAGTTCTCCCAACACCATTTGTTGAAGAAGCTATTTTTACTCCATTTTATTCTTTTGCCCCCTTTGTCAAATATTAATTGACCATAGAGACCTGGGTTTATTTCTGGGATCTCTATTCTGTTCTATTGACCTATTTGTCTGTTCTTACACCAGTACCAGACTGTTTTGATTATAGTGGCCTTGTAGTATAGTTTGATGTCAGGTATTGTGATTCTCCTTACTTTATTTTTCTTCATCAAGATTGTTGATCCTTTTCAGGCTCATTTTTGGTTCCATATAAATTTTTGAAATATTTGTTCCAAATCTCTGAAATATGTCATTGGTATTTTAATAGGGATTGCATTGAATCTGTAGATTGCTTTCGGTAGTATGGACACTTTAATGATGTTAATTCTTCCCATCCACGAACACAGTACATGCTTCTATTTATTTATATCTTCCTTAATTTCTTCAGTGTTCTGTAGTTTTCCAAGTACAGGTCTTTTACTGCCTTGGCTAAGTTTATTTCTAGGTATTTTATTTTTCTTGTTGCTATAGTAAATGTGATTCCCCCCCCCCTTGTTTCTGTTTCTGATATTTCATTGTTGATGTACAAAAAATCCCATCTCATGTTCTTGATAGCACTATTGACAAAGTACAATTGTTAATTTCCTGACTCTTACTCTTAAAATGTCAGAGGTTCTGTCTTATTCATTGCCGTGTCTCCAGCACCTAACACGTCGCTTGGCTCACGGTGGACACTCATTGAGTGCTGGTTGACTGGGTGCTAGTGACTCCATTCACCAGTAAATATAACCTGATCCATGTCTTGAAATCTGGCAATCATGTCTGTGTTACCTCTTCTAGGGGGTACTAAGGACGAAGGTGGGAAGGCTTCTTGTCTCAGTTATCAATTTCACATAAAAATTGTCCCCCAAAAGTCATGGTATAAAATAACAGCTATTTATTACCTCCGTTCCTGTGGTCAGGAAGTCGGAACTGGCTCAGCCGGATGGTTCTTGCTGTGGGTCTCCAATGAAGCTGCAGTTAAGATGTCGGCTGGGACGGCAGCCCTGCAAAGCCTTAATGGAGCTCAAGCACCTGCTTCCAGGAAGCCTCATGCACATGACCGTGGGCAGGAGATTCGGTTCTTCCCCACACGGACCTTGCCCTCGGAGTATGTAAGTGTCTCAACAACATGGAAGAGGGCTTGCTTCAATCCTGTGACACAGAGAGAGTAGCGGAAAGTCACAAGTCTTTAATGACTGAGCCTCAGAAGAGGCATATCACCACTTTTGCCATATTCAGTAGTCACACAGACCAATCTTGGTATTATCTAGGCAGGAACTGCACAAAGGTGTGAACACCAAGAGGTGAGAAACACTGGGGACCTCCTTAGAACGTACCTACTGCAGCTCTCTGTACCCCTATGTTGCTTAGATTTTTTTCGGCCTGCAGAACTGACTGGCTATGAGAGATGAGGTTGGAGAAGCCCAGGGAATTGAAGACTAGGAACTTCACCACTGTCTTTCAGGCTGAGGGTGGAACGAGCCTGTGTATGAGAGATGCAGAGACAAGTCCAGAGCAAAGCATCTGGGCAGTGACATACCTGTGGATGCCGCCAAGGCTAAGGTTTAGGGATTGAAGTCAGGAGGCCTGAGGGACATCAGTGATAACTTGAAGAGAGAACATACCCAGGAAAAAGGCTGTACTTCACAGCCGTCCTTGCAAAAAGGTTTGATCATGTGGCTAGATTCTGGTCATCAGGACATCAGTAGAAATTGTGTGCTAAATTTATGTAAAGTGTCCTTAAATGGAATGTCCTTAGATCTTCCCTTTTCCTCCACTCTACTGGGTGGAATGCAGACATGTTGGACCATGAGCGAACCCGGAATGCAGGCCACGGAGGGAAGAGCAGCGAGGCAGTAAGGGTCAAGGCCAATGACCTCGGCAACTCCACACTGGCCTTGAGACACTTGTTTCCGACTTTTATACAAGAAAGAAACAGTGTTCTTTCTTTTTTCCTCTGTTTTGTCAGGTATAGCCAAGCCTAATCATAGGAAATATAGGCAATTTTCACAACATTGCCAGGGACTGTTGAGCTCCTTAATGTCTTAAAACCCAACTCTGTTCCTGGCCTTCAAGGAAATTTTTATTTCCTGAAGATTTTACTTATTCAAGATTTGTGAAATAAGAGGCCTATGAGCAGGCGGAGTGAGGCTGGGAATAGAATATAGTTGCAGATAAACACCATAGAAAAACTTGGGATTTTGAGGAAAAATAATGCTGGTGAATGCTGTCATGGCGTCTTTAGGCTGGCCAACACTGTCTCTTCCTGGCCAGGAATGTCTGCGCGTTTAACTCAGTCTGGTGTGGTGTGGCGTTAGAGGCATACTGACCAGTGAGTGGTATGGGATCAGTTTGGGGGGTAAGAATTTCCTGGAATAGTCAAGGAGGCCCTCCAACCAAACTGTTCCATCTCCTGAATCCATTTCACCATTCGCAGATGTATTTGGAAAAACAAACACTCCCAGAAAAGTCTCAAATGTATCAGTTAATCATACATTAGTGATAATTCCTTTAATCAGATCAATGAGTAGTGGTAGCCAGCCTCAGGGAAATGGAATTTGCAAGAAGATGGTGGCGGCGAGATAAATACAATGGCTCACTCGGGAGGAGACGGGCCTGAATGGGACTTGGGGGTTTGGGGTGTGCAGGGCTGGGCGGACAGAAGTGGGAGACAGGCTGGGGAAGACTTGGTCCGCCTCCCAGGTTGGCTCAGAGCTCCATCGGGGCTAGCGTGCACTGAAAACCACCTCAAGGCTGCCCCGGCACATCTCTGGGGCCTGGGGATGACAGAGCTGCCATCCCAGAATTCGTCGGGAGCCTGTCAGTCCTGGCCCACTCTGGGCTGGCCTGGGCTCCTAAGCTGACGACGGCCGCCATTTAGCAAGTGCAGTTGACAAGAAAACTGAGGCTCAGTGACTTTACATAACTCAAGCCAGTCACAAAGAGTCAAGCAGTCTGACTCCACTGAGCCCTACCCCAAAATGCAGACATCCTTAGTGCAGGGCAGCCAGAGCCTCTCCACCTCGCTGTCCTTCACTCTTCCCAGGAGCTGGTACAGAGACAAGAGGAAATAAGGAATGAGAGCTGCCAGGGTTTTAGCAGAGGGACACAGAGGGATAGCCAGTTCCTTTCTCCCACTTGGCCTTGGCTCATGGTCTCCTCGCCTCTTTCCCTCCCATCTTTCTGGCATTCTTGGGGATTTTCGGTGCTTCCTAAATCTGACTGCTTAGGGGAATTTTGAAAATACAGAGTCCAGGCTCCCATCCTAAGAAACTCTAATTGTGATGGCTTTGGTGATTGTGATCTGCAGCCCAAGCAGAGGATAGGAGGGAACTGGGGTAGGAGGAAGCCTCAACAACCTCCTTCACAAATGCAAAGGCCTTCAAGATGTACAAATCCATTGTGATCCCTCAAAACACCACCCATGGCTAAAGTCAGTAAGACAAGTGAAGAGAAACTCCATCCCATTTGGTGGCTCACCATAGAAATTTAATTATTTTAACATACCTAAAAAACAAAAAATTTTCAAAATATTTCCTAGATATCCTTGAAAGTTTTATTCTCTTTGGATAATAGGGAAGCAACTGAATTGATTTAAGAAAACAGAAAGGTAGATGGAATTTGCCTTGGTCTTCCTTCATCACTGATTTCCTCTGAGCAGGTGCCCAGGATTTTCACTGGGTCCCACAGATGTTCTGAACAAGGCTTCCTGCACCCTTTATAACCTGATTCACAGGCAACTCATCTTTCTCCTCTCTCCACCTTCTTTGTCCCCAGACTCATCAGAAATGCAAATATCTTCATGTTCACCGAGGCCAAGAGAGTAAATCCCTTGCAAAGCAAGCTAAGAAGTGGATGTCGTTTGAGGTACTGGTGATTTCAACTTCCCTGGAGAATGCCACACTTCCTGAGCTTTCTTCTGCCCACTCTGTTGCCTTACAGACTTGGTTGTACAATCTCAGTAAGAGGCCATATGCTAAGGAACTCAATCATTCCCTTGAGAAGAATCAAGGGTTGATGAAATGACTACAACTCGGAAAGCCTGGTATTTTTGAAGTCGAGTTATTGGTGACTAACAATAAAAGTGTAGATAAGGACAAGCCAGATTTTCCGTGTCACCCTGAAGCTATGTCCTTGAAATATTTTTGAATAAAGTAATTGCATGTTGTCTCTGTTCAAGGCATGTGGCAGTTGTGTGTATATTATGTTCATTCAAGGGAGGTAAACAGATGAACAGAGTGCTTTCCTGATCATTGCCATTCAGACAGGTAGCTGTGGGATGGGTCAATCAAAGTCAAACTGTACTTAATTTAAGGACACTATTATGGTGGGAGAGTCTAGGAGGCTTGCTTTTGAACCTAGAATGTCAGAGTCAGAAGGGAGTTTACAGAGTGTATTTTTCTCTGGCTAATAGCAATATTGGTCTGCCAACTCTGAGCACCACTGTGAGCTCACAGGAGAAAGAGTTATTGCTAATGATTGCTGTGTGTTGAGGGCTGGAGAGAGAGATGAAACACTTTCAAAACAAATGGAGAAGAGCTGATACTGGGTGTCCTCCAGAGCCTTCTTCCTGTGCCCTTTAGTAACCAGCACAATTGAATCCATTTCTGATGGCCAAGGACCCTACCGGTATTCTCAAGAGGAGAGTTCAGTGCGCCACTTATGAAAAATGTTGTCAGATCCCAGGGGACCAGATGTTTCCCAGAACTATTCTTTGTATGGGATACACCACCATAGCCGAAGACCAGACTTACAAGGTGGTGTATTATACCCATGACATGGTGAGCAAGGCCAACTAAAAGTCCCCAGAATGCCCATCCTGCTAGTAGGGCAACAAGTTAACACACGCTGTTGGGTAAGACCTCTTTTTGAACATTAGGCAGCAGTAAGATACCCTTTTGACTCTTTCCCCACTGGCTCTACAATGTCAGTATTGTCTCCAGCCTTTTCTCTACTTGGCTGTTGTGATCTGGACATCATATAATAGCTCGAAGTCCTCTGGCAACCCCCTTCCCCTCTGATTTGACTTTGACTGCCAACACGTACTTGCTGTGACACTTTGAAAGGTTGGTCCTGCCATGCAGGTTTTTATTTTCAATCCAAACATTCCCATAAGTCATGAAGAACTACATTTTTTCTCCTATGACACACACTTTGATGGGGACTCTGTGTTTATAATAAAGCTGCTATTTTATGAGCATATTGAAAACAAGCCCCAAAGCACGAAACCTACAAAGTTTAAGTTCAACCCCTGGTCATAAGACAGAAGCTCCGTCTGTTCTTGGACGTTCTTGGTGTTGGCCAGACACAGACATGGGTTTTGAAAGAAGGTGCTCCAATTTCTCCTTGGGTCAGGCTCCAGCCTGCAGCGGGAGTTGTTGGAGGCCTGACAGCCACTGCAGAGTCCTGGGTGGATGCCTGAGGTGCTATTGTGAAATCAAACTAGAGCAGGAAATTTTTTTTTCTCATAGATCACTTTTTGTCAGGTGAACTTGTAATCAAATGTTTCTCCTTCATAGCGTACTCCATCCTTCTGAAAGCACATTCACATATGGCACTCTCCCCCTCCTACTACTATGAGTAGACATAAAAACATACAAGAGGTGGAAGCATGAAGAAAAGAGCTGCCTGTAACATAATGACCCTACCTCCCTCCCAGTCTTCATAGCCCCTTACCATCATCTGCCAGGAGGCCTCCGGGACAAGTCTCCATATTGACCACCATTAGGAAGCTAGGACCTCCCCAGGCCCTCCCTCATCTTCCAGACTCTCGCCCGCACGCATGGCTGTACATTGCCTAAGATGGCCTCCCCGCCCACTCTTGCTCCCAAAGCAGAACCTTTCCATGGGACCCTCTGGAACTCAACATTAGTCATTAGCAAAATTTCCCATGTCTTTACCTGAATATTCCCTCATGTCTTGCCCTCTCAGAATCCTGGTTCCACCCAAAAGGCACCATATTCCTTGTCTGAAAACTCCAAATTTGGTTAAACACAACTTTTTGAATTTTGAAAGCCTGGACCATGGAGCTGGACATGGCTAGAGAAAGACACATGTTTGTGTGGATGGCTTTATTTGAATCCTAACCACTAACTTCATGTGACCCAAGAAAACCCACATACTTCCCTGGTCTGCTTGCTTATCCACACTTCTCAGTAATTATTATGCTTCCACGCCTTCCACTTTTCACTAATGTCTTGGATTTTTATTTCACTGAAAGGTGGAAGCAATCAGACACCAGCTGGCCTCTGTCTGTGCACATAGAGGACACTTTGCCTTCCCTCCACTACTACAGCAGAATGACTTTGTTCCCATGAAAGACATGTCCACTTCTCTCGCTTTTCCCTGGGTCCCATCCTCCCTTTCACTTCCTGTGTTACTGCATCATACCTATCAGTATGCAATACTGTAATATTTCCCAGCTGAAAACAAAACCAGCACCATTTTCACCACCTCCTTCATCTGTCACCATTTCTCTGTTCCCTCTTTACTGGGATAAAATTAAGGCATTTTAATTTAATTTAAGGGATTATGGTCTCATCTGGGCTTAAGGTCCTCTTTGAAGCTCACTGATTGTTTGCAGAATTCAGTGCCTTGTCATCACAGGGCTGAAGTCCCTATTTTCTTCTAGCTATTTTCGGGGGGGGGGGGGCACTCTCCCAGCTCCTACAGGCACCCACAGCTTCCTTCCTGTGGCCCCCATAATCAATTCACAACCTAGAGGTTTGCTTTCCACAGGTCAGTTGGAATATGTCTCCCTGACTTTTTTTCTGACTAATGAGCAAAAACTCATTTTCAAGAGCTCATGATTAAGCCAAAAAACCTCCCAAAAGGTCAACTGATGTGAAACCTTAATCACATCTGCAAGTTCCATAACAGTACCCTCACACTGAGTACTTAGATTAGTGTTTGATTGAATAACTAGGAGAGGTGTGCGTATATCAAAGGCCAGAATGTTGGGGACTATTTTAAAATTCTGCATACTCCAGGCAGACACATTACAAAAACATTATGCTTTCTTTCAGGCTGACACAACCCATTCAGACTGGGAGGAGAGCTTAACCAGTGAAGCTCCAGCTAAAGAGATTTGACTCCACTTGCCCCTAAGTGGAGTAGCTTTGTGCAAAGCCCAACCTGTTATCTCTCGACCGTAGCTCTGCCATCCCCCATGCTCCCTAAGTGACTATGTTCTACCACACCACTACAACTATCCCTTTCAAAGTCAACACTGACTTCCATGTTGCTAAATCCAATGCTCAGTGCTTGTCACTATGGATGAAATGTGTGCATCCCTGCAAAATTCGTGCATTGAAGTCCTAACCCTCAATGTGATGGTATTAGGAAATGGACCTTTGGGAGGTAGTTAGGTTTAGATGAGGTCATGAAGGAGGGGCCCTCATGATGGAATTAGCATCTGTACAAGAAGAGGAAGAGATATCAGAGCCCTCTCTCTCTGACCTGGGAGGACAAGTTAGAAGGTGGCCATCTACAGTCAGGACATGGGTTCTCAACAGGAAATGAGTCTGCTGGCATCTTGATCTTGGACTTTCCAGCCTCCGGCACTGTGAGAAATATCTTATTTAAGTCAGTCGGTCTGTGGTACTTTGTTATAGCAGCCTGAGTGGATTAAGATAATACTTGACCTATGGCATCACGTGACAGTCACTCTCTTCCTCTGAATATGCTTTCTACTCTGGACTTGGGACACTCTTCTCTTTTGGTTCTATTGTTGTCAGCCTCATTTGCATATTTCTGTCCATTTCCTTTTCCTGTGAACCTTTGGGTGCACCTTAGGGTGCAGTTCTTAGTCTTTTTCTCTTCTCCATCTGTACCTACCTCAGATCTTGCCTTTAAATGTCATCAAATACGAATGATTCCCAAATAGCTATTTCCTGCTCATGTTTGCACATGCACCTGCCCCTGAACTGCTGGGCATTTCTGACCGCACATTGGTTGCTTTCTTGAAATTAACATGACTCAATCCAAACTGCAGGCATCAGCCCGTGACAAAAAACGATAACAAAAACAACTAAAAGAACCTGTTTTTCTTAAAATGTTCCCCTTTCAATAAACAGCAACTTCATTACTTTAGGCTAAAAACCTCAAAATCATCTGTGAGATCTTCTCTTTCATTCCCCCCATCTGATCCGTGAGTAATTCCTATTGGCTCTACCTTCACAATAAATCCAGAATTTAACAATTTTTTCCCCCCTGGACCCAAGCCACCAACATCACAGCCTAGATTACTGCACTGGGCTTCTAGAAGTTCTTCCTGTTCCTGCTATTGCCTCCCTGTGGACCTTTTCCTACCCAGCAACCAGAATTAACTTCCCACTCCGAGGAAGAGCCAAAGTCCTTGTAAAGGTCTCCACGGCTCCAAACCTCTGTACCCTCATTGCCAGCCTCCTTTCCCCCAACTCACCCGGCTCTGGTCCTACTGGCCTTTGTGCTGTTCCCCTAAATCCTCCAACTGAAATCCTTCCCCATGTTCTTTACTCCTGCCGATCCCCCTGCTGTAATCATTATCCCTCCTAGATAACTATATAGCTTGTTCTGTCACTTCGGGTCTTTGCTCCAAAGCGACCCTCCCCCACTTTGCTTTTCCTTCGTGTATCACCATTAGAAACATAACATTTTGTTTGTCTGGTTTGTATCCTCTAATTATTCTGCTACCTGGTCTACCTTCATGAGGGTAGAGGGTTATTTCATTTGTTCATTAATATGTCTCTAATGATTTAACAGAGTAGTTGCTCAGTAAATATTTGTTGCATAAATACATTTTAATATTATGCCTACTTTTTGAAACCAATGCAAGTAATGAAATTCACCCTTTCTAAAAGTCCAAGCATTGTATTTGACATTGAAAAAGGGAGTCAGATCATTCTAACAAAATACAAGATGGAAACAATTTGTCAAATAATTTTTCTTTTTTTTACATTACGGAACATTTAATGACAACAATCTGCATTGCATTTTTTTCTTACCAAGTAAGTAAAAGTATTTAAACCCCCCCAACAAACCACAAAGATTTTTTTTTTTTTTTTTTCTGACTCAGGGCTGGTTCTGTTATAGCCATTAAACCAGAATTACTCATAGCATAAAAAATTATTTTCAATCTGGTATTTAGTGCAGAAATTAGAGCAATTATCAACTAGTTTTACACAGAGCAGCAGAGTCCCTGCAGAAAACACATTTTCACTTATCAAGAAATGGCGTTTTCTCGAGACTTCCGGCCAAGATGGAGGCTTAGACGGACACGCTAGGTCTTCCTCTACAACTATAGAGGAATACAACTACTTCAAAACAAAGGATAACTAGAAATTCCAGAAAATAAAACTACACGGAAGCCCAACATATGAAGTTATAAACCAGCGGTGCCATTTGGGCAGGTAAGAGTTAAAGAAGGCAAAGCTGTTTGCGGAGCGGCGGGCGGGGCGGCGAAAAATCTCGGAGGCAATCAAGCCCCTGGCGTGCGCGACTCCAATCAAGCCCCTGGCGTGCCCGACTCCGGCGCTGGGGAGCAGCCGCAGCATCGCCTTGAACAGTGAGGCCCAGGGGGGCGGGAGGACGGATCCCGGTCTCCTAGCTGAATAACTGTGTGAATCCATCTTGGACCCCCGCCCCCACAGAAAGCACCACAGGGCTGCGAAATAGGTCGCGGACAAGCAGGCGCCGGCCGGTCGCTGATTTGTGACGCGTACACAGGCACTGCCCCCGACAGCCAGCCCAGGAAAACAAAACGCATCTGTCAAAATGTGGCAGACAAATATAGAGATCCCGGTGGCACAACTCAACAGACAGCAGATAGAGAACCTAACAGATGAACAGATAAGAAACCTGTCAGAGGCTCAGTTCTGGGCCATTGTTATCAGGTGGCTTACAGAATTCACAAAAGAGCAGGAAAAAGATATGAAAGAAGCGAAAAACTTTCATAACGAAAGGAACAAAACAGCATACGAGACAGATGGTGAGGAATCCAGAGTTCATTTCAACAAACTGGAATATGGAGAAGGAACAAGCAGTCAACCAATGCAGAGAGAGGAAATGGCAAGCAACAATGAGAGGATCAGAAACCTCTGGGACAGCTATAAAAGGCCCAACATAAGAATCATTGGTTTGCCAGAGAATGAGGAAGATGAACTAGAACTTGAAAAATTGAGTGAAAATATAATAAAGGAGAACTTCCCAGACTTGGGGAAGGGAATAGACATGCAGGTCCAGGAAGCAAGGAGAGTTCCCAAGAGACTGGACCCAGGGAGAACCACTCCAAGACACATTATAATCAAAATGTCAAAAATTAAGGATAAAGAGAGAATCTTAAAAGCAGCAAGAGAGAAGAAAAGAATTATGTACAAAGGGGTCCCAATTAGACTATCAGCTGACTTCTCAAGGGAAACACTACAGGCAAGAAGGGACTGGCAAGAAATATTCAAAGTAATGAAAATCCAAAACCTACAACCACGAATACTCTATCCAGCGAAATTGTCATTCAGAATAGAAGGACAGAGAAAGTGTTTCCAGGACAAAATAAAACTGAAAGAGTTCATTAGATCCAAACCACTGTTATATGAGATGTTAAAGGGACTGGTTTAAAAAACAGAAGCTAGGGAGATGAAACAAAGGCAAACGAAACAGGCAATGAGAGTAGAAAAGGAACTGTGGGTAAGGGAAGCATAGTGGGGGGAGGTCAACAGGGAGGGGGAGTGGGGAGAGGGAGGGAGATGATATAGAAATTGGGGATCATGGTAGGAGGGAATGGAATAGACGGAGAGAGATTGGGAGGAACTGTATGCACAACTAATGGACATAATCTAAAAGGGGGGGACAACTGGAGGGAGGGGGGCCACCGGGTGGAGGGGAGCAGAGGGAAGGGAAATTGGCACAAATGTAATATTTTAATCAATAAAACACATTAAATCAAAAAAAAAAAAAAAAAAAAAAAAAAAAAGAAATGACGTTTTCTCAAGGGATTTGAACATCATGTTCCAAATACCAGCTCTCCTCCTAAAGAGGGTTTGGAGGGAGCCCCTTTTTTCTCATGTTGACAGCCTCCAGATTTGAATTACCCACCAAAAGACTGATCACAATCAACTCAAAAGCAAAAGATTTAAAGTATGACATTGTAAATTCTAACTATGCCTTCTAGAAGTTCTGACTCCTTAATTTCATATTTGTGCCTTGTCAATTTATGATCAGCATAAACAAGAAACTCATTTTTCTGCAATTGGAATATGGCCTTCAGGCCCCAAAATTGTAGCATTGATTTTTTTCTTTTTTAGTTATTCTTTTGTCCTGTTTATTTTATTTTATTTTTTTCTTATTCTGTAGTATTGATTTTTGAAAGGCACTTTGGGATGAAATTAAATCTTCAAAATTCTTGATTTAAGCTTGATGAAGTTATCCAAAGTGTCTTGCTTTCAAAGAGTTCTGCAATCAATAATTTTAAATTTTGCATGTCCCGTGATTTTTAAACCCCACTTACAGGACTTCAGCCTAAGGAAATAGTTGTTTATATGAAACTTAAATGGGAAGTGCTCAGGCTCTGGAAACAGGCAGACCTGGGTTCTGACCCTGGCTTTAGTATTAATACCATGTGTACTTGCCTAACAGCCTCTACTCAGTTTTCCCATCTGTAAAATGGAAATAACATTAGTCATCCTTTGGGATTGCTGTGAGAATTAGTTATTGGAAACGCAATAACTAATTGGTAGGTCTATATGTGGTAGACACACAGGGGAATATTATTCCGTCATAAAAAAGAAGTGTCCGTACGTGCTATGACACAGATGAACCTTGAAAACATTGTGCTAAGTAGAAGATGTCAGGCACAAAATTACATGTTTATCATTCTATTTACACGAAGCATCTAGAATACGTAATCTACAGAGACAGAGAACCGATGAGTGGTTGCCACGGACTAGGAGTGAGGACTAGGGAGTGATGCTTCATGAGTACGTGGTTTCCATTTGGGGTTTTTAAAACGTTCTGGAACTAGATGATGGTAATGGTTGCACAACTTTGTGAATGTGCTGCTTGCCACTGAACCGTACACTTTAAAATGTTAGATTTTATGTTATGTATATTTTACTATGATAAAAGAAATGTCGTCTAAAAATAAATTATAAAACTGCATTTACATTAGAATTATATTTACAGTTACGTTTATCTATTTACACATACACCCCCCCCCCCATACACATACGCCTGCACTGGAATGTATACACCAAAATATTACTGGTGGTTATTTCTGAGTATGGTACTACCGGTGGTTTTTTTAATCATTTGTAGTTTCTTAGTTAAAAATAAATAGCTATGTGTTATTTTTATAATAGGAAATGAAGTTTAAGAACAAAGACTCAGGAAATTGAAAGTGCTAAATAAATGAGAAAGAGGAAAGAAGACCCAAGATTGACTGGTACTGCAGGTTCATAAAATAAAAGTGTTCAACAGTATTATTTCATAATGGCTACCTGCCTGCTCAAAGTTCCTCACTGTGATTCACGGCACAGAGCTTCTCTGCTTTGCACACCAGAATTTATGGGAATCACATCCCACACTTAACATCGAATTTGCAAATTAACACAGGAAGGCATAGCCTAGAGAGTCAACAGGAATAATTGCACCAAAATCATGACATGACAAAATAACAATAACACTTATCATTACAGTACATATAACTATATAAATGCCCAAATTAAAAAATTTCCCCACCACCTTCACCTCCAGGGGAAGACTCAGCTACCAGATAGTGAGGTTCAAATATGATATTTGGCAACTCTGCTTATAATGGCCTTTATTTCTCTCAATAACAAAGTGAGGAAGGTATCATAATTTGTATTTTATATACAGTAAAATGAGGACTAGGGTAACTTCTTTGGGTTTAGAATGCTAGTAAAGGTGGGCCCGGAATTAAACCCAGGCTCATGAAAGCCTGAAGCTCAGGCTCTGCCCACAGGGACATACACCCTCTTGTCATTTGATAGATGGGGAAGCAGATGTTCAGAAAGGTCACCTGTGGCAGTGGAGGAGTCACAGCAAACATGTGGTAGACGCAGGATTCGATCCCAGGTTTCCCACTTGAGTGGATGTCCATAAAACTCACCTGCCTTCAGGCCTTTGTAGATGGTACTAACTACCCAGATATCGCTGCTTCATGAAGAGCATCAAAAGGACTACAACAAACACAACCTCAGAGAATTAGTAAAAAGATAGCCGGTACCTCCGAATAAATACATTGCATACTCCAAGAGAATAATAGTTCAACCAAGAATAAAGTTCTGCCATGGCTGGTTTAGCTCAGTGGATTGAGCGTCGGCCTGCAAGCTAAGTGTCGCTGGTTCGATCTTCCAGTCAGGGTACATCAGAGAAGGGAAACTCTGACTCCAAAAAACCTCCGCTGCCTTGCGGCATACCTCTTCAGGGGAAAGGCTAAGGGAGTAAACCCTGACAGAAAATCCGGAGCCGGAGTCCCTAAGGCGGTTTGACGTTGAAGTCAACACCGGCAACTCCTGCGGCGCACCTGAAGCCAAGCTGTATCGACTCCGTCTTTCCCTTGGACCCTTCAGCTGCGAAGAGAGGGGGGGTCTGCTGCATGGGCAACAGCAGACCCTCCATATCACCCTGCCCAGGCTCTGTAGCTTCAGCTCCACTGGAGAGGACACTCCAGCGTCATCGCAAGATGTCGATTCAACACGGGAGGAGACAGATACCGTGTCACTCCCGAGTCGGACTGCACAGCCATTCTCGGCGGTGCAGATAGACACTTAAGAAGCTACACCATCGTCTCTCGAGACGGACGGCTGCCGACGAAAGTTCTGCCATGAAGTTATAAAGTGTTCCAAGTTCAAGCAGATGCGAATACTTTATTTTAAATGGTATGGTGATGTAGGGGTAACACTGAAATAGGATCCACATTAAAATTGGAGCTGTCATACAAAATGAATGAGCCTGCTTAAAGACAGAACGAGACCAAACTTGGGATGAGCCCTGTAGGCAGAGCCCTCTGCCAATCTGGTGAGCCATTGGGGCCACTGGTCAGAGGACATACGCAGCGCGTGAGTGGATGTTGATATCTGAACCACATCCTACTCACCTCCACAGAGAGCCTAAAGGTGAAGCTTACCTAGACCAACTTCTCTGGCCACATTCTCAGGAGTTTGCTCAGTGCAGAATTTTTCAGCCTAAAGAGAAAACATAAATCATTTTCCTTTACCGTTCTAACAGAGCAGATTTTTCACACAGATGAATCTACACTGGGTTCTATTTTGCACATGCCCTCTCTCTCCCGAATACCTTTTAAACCCTGCCTACAGCCTGTCTGGGACTCTGCAAGCCACCTGTCCACCAGGTGGCCTTTGACACCCTCATGGCCTCATTGCTTGCACTAGCACTAAAATTACATTTCTTTCCTGACACTCTGACCGCATTGCCCCCTCTTTAAATATCTTACCTGCTCTTTTTCTTCAGCAAATTCTAAGTTATGTCAGATTCCGTGACTTGACCTCCTGACCCTGCCATGTCTCACTGTGATGCTCCGACTGCCAGCACCTTGTTCTGGTTTTATCTCGCATCCCCCTTCACCTTTGTTCAGTCTCTCCCTCCACCCTCTCAGCGGCCACGGTCCTTCTGTTCTCAGGCTTTCCAGTGTCCTCCCACTCAGGACAGCTCCTGGTCCAGAAACACTTTCAGAGATGCCAGCCTCTCACTCAGCCTGACACCATTAGTCTCTGTAATGTTTACTTGTTTTATAAAACCTTCCTATACACCTGCCTAGGGGTGCCACCAGCATCTCACCTGGGTTACATTCTTTGTCCCCAGCTTGTCCAATGAAAGGCCAGAACTAAGTTAATTAAGTGGGCTTCACACTTTGAAGCATGAGAAAGTGAGCCAGAGAGGCATTCCCTGTCATTCATTCATTCACATATTCGTTCATTCTTCAGTGCATTTGTTGAGAAGGTATTAAACATCAGACACTGTGCCAGGTAATGTGTGTGTATGTGTGTGTGTGTGTGTGTGTGTGTGTGTGTGTGTATGAATTATGTTTATGTGTGTGATAAGGAGTTATGGCAGAAATTCTCAAATTTTCTTGGCCATGGTACCTTTAGTGACTCAGCAGTTTTCATGGCACCTTTCAGCTAAAAGCAATCACTAACAGCTTTCTTATTTTAATCATTAGGTTAAAACAGCTTAATAAATATTTATGGATTAACAATTTACTAGTCATTTGAGCTGGTCACAGATTAAAAGAAAAATAGTATTTTCATTGTCCTTCTAAATGACCATAGTTACTTGGTAATGGGACGCCCGTGGCTGTAGGGCACCCCACAGATTCTCCGTCCTTGGAGCCAGATCGGACGCTGCCACTCTCATTTCCGTCCCATGTTGCTTTTCAGACTTACTTGCCTTTTATGACAGTGACCTCTAAACTCATCTTGGCAAAAACATGACATTATGAAAAGAAATGCAGAATGCTATAAATCCGAAACTAAAATACATCCAGCTAGAAGTTCGTGTGGCATCTGATAAGGTGTTGCTGTGTTCCTCTCAAAAATTTAAAATATCCCACAGCATAGGGTGCCCTGATGCATACTTTGAGAGCCACGGGGACGTGGTTTCTGGTCTCCTGATATTTATGTCTGACCGAGGTTAGTCATGAATAAGGGAGGATGGATTGAGTGTTATAAAAATTCACCAGCTTGGAATAGAGGTTCTATTTGTGAATTCACAGGCCAATATAACATCAAAATAAAACTCTGGTGACCATGTGAGGTTGCCTATTTTTTATGTTACTAAAAAAGGCATTTAAATATATACACTGTCTACTATTATAATCATTTGAACTATTATAAAAATATAACTTACCTATAGTAAAATGCACACATTGTAAGTGTTCATTTTAATGACATTTTACATATATAAATATCCATGTAACCATCACCCAGATCAAGAAATAAAATCATTTCAGAGGTTCCCTCAGCCTATTTCCTCGTGAATTTTTCAATTAATACCTCATACCACTGCTCCACACTCCAACCCTTCCCAATGAGGTAACCACTGCATTGATCTCTGTCCCTGTGGAGTGGTTTTGGCTGTTCTTAAACTTCATACAAATGGGATGATCCAGTGCATGCCCTTTGCATCTCACTTCTTTCTCAGAATGACGTCTGTGAGATTCACCCACATCATTGCATCGATCAGTAACTTGTTCTTTTCTCCTGCTGAATTATATTCCATCATGAATACAGCACACCATCTTTTTTTTTTCAAGAAAAGATTTCTTACATTAGAGCAAGTTATCCTTTTTTACTTTCTTTATTGATGTATTGCATATGAACACTTCCTTAAACATTCTCTTATTTAGCTTTACTTGCTTATGAACTTCAGAAAGTTGTATCATACTCTTTTCTAAGAACAGAATGCTTCTGCACTTCCTTTTTCCATTCAACATGTTTCAGAGAGTCATCCCTATTCAAAGTGAACCTCATTTATTCATATTTAGTGCTGTGCATTATTCTATGCATGAATACAGCACTACCTATTTACCCACTGCTTGTTTCCTAAGTACGCGGAGACTTTTCTTTCAACAGATCTTTCTTTAGATTCACCAGTTAATACAAAACATTTGCCGTAGCTTAAAACACACGCTTTCTTCTTTAAATAATTTTTTAAACCACTGTCTGATTGGGGGTTGTTTTAGCATAAGAGTGCAAATCTCAGGCAGTGCTGGGGTAGCTATTAAGGCAGCGTGTTCAAAGTTGATTCATGGAAGGATTCTCCCTGGTCCATGGGCTAATGGCCACATGGACTCAAAGAAGCACTGACCTCTCTATGAACAACCTAAGAGGAACGCATGGTGCCAAGCGGGGAACATGCTGTCTTAGTACATGTCAAGCCTGGACCCGCTTGGTCATGGAGGGCCGGGACAATTAGTTGGAGAAAGATTTTTCAGCTACAAGAGAAAAATATTAACAAATGGAATGCACTCTCAAATTACAGAATCTGTATGCCTTCAACATTCTTTTACTTTCTTTATCTAATGGGAATGGTTTTGCCTTTAGGCTTTACAAAATTCTGAGACTAATCCCCGTAGCTTACTGACAGAAAATAATAAGAGCTAAGCTAGTCCAACTCCTATTGAAAGTTTCCTAAGAAACGGGCGTTCACTGAGCTACTTGGTTTATCTCATGCATTCTTCACACAAGAATATTGGACAGTGACTGTCATTATCTCATTCATCCCTTAACAGTACGAGAATTGGATGCCTACCATCATTATCAGCCCCATTTTATAGACGAAGTGGGAAGAACGTGCCCAATGTCGTACAGGAGCCGTACAGCGACACTCACTGCTCTCAGGCCGTTCGGACTCCAGAGTTTGTGTTCTTAGCCAGACACTATTGTACCCGTGAGCACCTGCCTGCTCAGTTGCCAAGAAGCCTGTGAATATTGTTGATATTAAACAGAAGATTTAATAATAGGAATTGGCTGAAAGGTACTGGAAAGCAAAAAGGAATGCTATAATGTTAGACAGAGTAATGTTAGAAAGGAGTTGGCATCTTTAGAGCTGGAGGAACAAAGAGAAGAATTTTGAGTTTCCAGAACCTGGACATTTGAAAGAGGGGTGGACAGAGCTGGGACTCAGACCTTTAAAGAAAGGGCCTTGTCCCCCCCAGAGCTGGTGCCTCCGAAACTCACAGGAAGTCTTTATGGACTGACCCCAAGAATAATGTGCTAAGTGCCTGAGCTGGTATTTCTGCAGGGGCATCATGAGGCAGGTTATGGGGACAGAACAAAGCCAGGAACTGGAATTAGTCACTACTGGAACCAGCTGGGTGCTGGGGCAAAAACCTGTTGTTAGGTGACAGCCAGGAACAACAAACCACTGGCAGGAGCAAGTCCCTTCCCCCTGCCCCAGACTTGCAGACCTCTGCCAGCATCTCTTCCCTTTGACAGAGTTCGACACGCAAACAGCAGTGCAGAAACGCGCTTTGTAGAGACCCAGCTTCGGCATCTCAAAGAAGAGAGGAGTACATTTGCTGCTATGAGAGAAACCTTAATGACCAGGACACACGGACAGGTGTGGCCTTGAGAGTTCAGGTGGCTTTAGCTCCTGGCCCGGGGTATCCCAATTGCAGCACTGTTGACATTTGGGGCCAGATAATTCTTGGTTGCGGGGACTCCTGTGCTTGGCAGCAGGTTGAGCAGCATCTCTGGCTTTTACCCACCAGAAGCCAGTGGTATCTTCCTAGTTGTGATAACCAAAAATGTCCCCAGACATTGCCAAATATCCTTGGAGGGCCAAACCAGCCCAGGGGAAAAGCCCTGGGTGAAGTAAGTGCACTCCTCACACCCCTGTCCTTTAATAACCCCCCTTTTCTGCTTAGGCTCCTTCAATTTAGCTCCTGTTACCTGCAAAGCTAGCCTAACACTACTGAGATCTTAACTATGCCGCAGGCCCTGTGCTAAGCGCTTACAGGCATCATCTATCTTAAAGCTCCCAGCAATCCTGTGAGGCAGGTACAATCCCCATTTTACAGAAGAGGAAACTGAGGGTGTGAGAGGAAACTTGCTGCCAGTCACTGAGCGCTGTGGGTGCCCACAAGGCTCTCCTGCAATCTATGTTACCACCCACCAGGGTGACAGGCAGCCATATTCTTACCCCAGACCCTTTGTTCATATGGGGTTGAACGATATGAAATTGCCATCCTTACAGGCCATCAAAGGTCAGATATCAGCAGTTCCATCTGGTTCAATGACTATCTCCTGCCCTTTGCCCGGAATGCCTGACCCCATCCACAGATCTCACCCATCCTTCAGGCCGAGTTCTGTACCTGTGTCCTCCGTGAGGTCATCCCGCACACAGCAGCTCAGAGAGAGATGTTTGTTTGCCCCGGGGCGCCTTACAAAGCACCGCTGACTGAGAAGCTTAAGCAGCAGGAAACGGTTTTTTCACAGTCCTCGAGGCTAGAAGTCTGGGATCAAGGAGTCGGCAGGGTTGGTTCTCCTGAGCTTTTTCTCTGTTCTTCTTCTCCCTGTGTCTTTGTGTGGTCTTTTCTCTCTTAATTGTGCGTCTGTGTCCCGTTCTCCTCTTTTTATAAGACCGCCAGTCCCATTGGATGAGAGCCCACCCTAATGACCTCACCTGAACTTAATGATGACGTTAAAGACCCGGTCTCCAAAGACGGTCACATTCTGAGGTACAAGGATTTAAGACTTCAGCCTATGAATTGGGGAGGGGAGTGCACAGGTCAGCCCATAACAGGAGACCTCACCTTCCTGAAATCACCTAGCCCTCAATCAATGTCTGCGAGATTACTTGTTCCTCAGTCGTATCCGTCTTGTTTGGCTTTTGAACTGATTTGTTTTATGCGTGCATGTCTTGCCCTTTGAAGAAGTCCACACGCATACGAAAAGCACTTCCTTGCCCAAATGCAGAGCAGTGCTAGGGAAATAGCGGTAAGATCATATATAAAGTTATCATAGTTTGAATATTTCTGCCATATTCAGCAGGAGCATCATTTTTTTTTAATTAAGGATTTCTCTAGTTTTAAGTTTCCATGGCTCGCCGCTCTTTAAAACCAATCTTCATGCAGTTGAAACACACTTTGAGGTCTCTTGAAGCTTTTATTATTACCTTAATTTTCCTCTTGATGAGCCAGCACCTATGCTATCAAGAACTAAGCTTTAAAAACACTTGAAACTGATTTTCCCTGATAAAGGCCCTTAAGATTTTTAGCGCTAACTGCTGATGAAGTAAACATGGGCTCCAAGACTCAAGGAAGAGGAAGAAAATATCAGGGCCAAAACCAAACGTGTGTGAAAGTCTTCGAGCCCCTACCTACAGGCCAGCTAAAAATAGAGCTTCAGTATGACTGCTTTCTAAGCCCAGCAAGAGTGACTTTGAAAAGTGCTGATGGATGTCACTGCTTGGAAAGCACAAGTTCATGGAATAAAAGTAAATATATTCATTCTGGGGAGCTCTTTTCAGACTGATGTTGGCTTTTGGCTCTGGTCCACGGCCCGTCTGGGCCATGAAGGATTTAGAGCTTTGTGCTCAGAACAGTCGTTGTTTCTTCTAGAACATGCAAAAAAAAAAAAAAAAAAAAATCCGATTTGTAATATTTTTATTTGATTGGAGAATATGGTAAACAGCTCCCAAATCATTTTCCTGATGAATAGACTCTGTGTGTGGTTTTATTAACCGTAATTTTGCATTTGCTCCTTTGCCTTGTTTTAGCAAATATTTATTGGGTGCCTGCTCGGTGCTGGGTTGTGATATGACTCCACCACGCTGCCCGTGGTCAGCTACTTTGTGTCAAGGACAAAGCCACAGGATGTGGGGAGGCAAGAGGAGTGGTGGGTGGTTGGTGGATTCTGGAGCCAGACAGCCTGGGTTCCCAACAACCCCCACCTGCTGGCTCCATGACTGTAGGCCACCTTGCCTGTGTCTCGTTGGTAACACAGGGGCAATAATTACCTCGTGGACTGCTGTGATCATATTTATGTAGGGCATATGAATTACTTATTGTAGTTCCTGGTGCGTTGTAAGAGCTAAGAAGTGATTAGCTGCTATTGCTATTACTGTTCCTCAATAATATTTCTGAAATTTATTTCCTTGGTATTTTCTGTTACTCTTTTCCTATTTGGGCCATTACTGTTACAAACGACTGCTATGGGAAACATTGCTGCCTCAGAAGGAAGCAAGAAAGGCTTTTGACGTTCAAATTCAAAGGCAGAAGCAGAAAGAACTCGCGGTGTCGCGGTGAGTGGGAACAGCCTTTCAGCTTCTGAGACTAGGAACTTTTCCCTCAGTGTGGGGAAGGGGCGGCAAAGACATTCTCAGAGCCTGAGAAAGGGTCCCCTGTACCTTGGAGTTGAGGGAGCAGGCAACCCAGAGAGCGTGGTGTACAACATGAACCCGCAGTCGGTGTAGGGAGACTTCAGAGCAGATTCTACGTGTCCTAAAGAGGCTGCAAGTAGATAAGATGTGGCCAGGGCAGGGTGGGTGGGGTGGCAAGAGAAGAATGAACCTTTGTGCGAAGCACTGGCTTTAAAGACACAGAAAGCCTGACTCCAAGGGGCTTTCCACACCAGATTCCCAGGAACAATGCACTGGGGTCCTGCACGGAGTTTAACTGAAGATGAGACACCCCCACCCCCACATGCACATTCTGCCCAACAACTCAATACCTCAGCACAAGACAGGGCCCCAAGAATGTAGATGCAGTCATGGGAGAAGCAAGGAAGATGGGGCTGAGGGAACTTACAACGATTATTATAATTATTGAAAGGTTTTGAGTGCAGAGACTATGATTTTGTTCTGTACACTTTATCCATGTGCAGCGCAGGCCCTGGGATGTAGTGGGTGCTCAATAAAATTTGTACTATATGAATGGCAGGCTATACACATATAGAAGGTATGACCCTTGCTTTTCAGCAACTCCGAGTCTCAGGGAGACACACACGCTCATGCACATGGGCACATACACATGCACACATACACATGATAAAGGTATATCATAGGTGCAGTGAAGCAAAGTGAAACGTGCCCCCCAACCAGACTGCAAAGCTTCGGAGGGGGAAACGTTGGCATTAACTTATACAGGGGCAATGCCAGCAGCAGGAGTAACATGTACACTAACGCACAGGCACAGGGCAGCGTGGTATGTTTGAGGTGTGACTGAGGATCCGACGAAACCAAACCCAGCTGGCATTTGACTCACTGCAAGTGTGAAGGGGAGACTGACAAAGAGCACAAACACCTCAGAGGGCTCTCAGAGCAGATTCTTGATTGGTTAGAATGTAAAGTCTTCTCTAAATGTGTGGATGGTTCAGGCAGATCCCTCCCAAGACATAGGGTTTTGTTTCGTTTTGTTTTCCAACAAATGACTTTAGAAGCAGGAAGAGGAACTATCCTGGAGCCTGGACGTCTGGATGCTGGTTCTACTTCTATCACATACTACTAGCTCTGTCATTCTGCCCAAAGGTTAACCTCCTCCTGCCTCTGAAAGACAATATTCATCTATTACTTAAGAGGGAACAGGGCCCTGGCCAGTGTGGCTCAGCTGGTTGGAGCATGGTTCTGTAACCGAAAGGCTGTGGTTCGATTCCCAGCCAAGGCACATATCTAGGTTGCGGTTTGATTCCCAGTTCAGATGTGTGCAATCGCTGGTCCAAGCACAGAAGACCACCGATCAATGCTTGTCATTCACATCAATGTTTCTCTCCCTTCCTCCCTCTCAAAAAGCACTAAAAAAATGTCCTTGGGTGAGGATTAAAAATTTAAGAGAGAACAGAAAAACTGCAACACTTGCCTGGAATTTCATCATGGTATTGTTCAGAATAGCTCTGAGCAGTGGCTTTAAAGAGGCAATGGAGGGGAAGAGTAGAGTTACTTTCAACAGAAAGCACCCCACCAAGTTCAGCATGTACACTCCACCAATTAGAATTAGCACATAAGCCTTAATGCGGAAAAATGCAGAGTGTCCTAGAAGTGCTGAAGAAACCAATGGGACTGCTTAATTAATTGAACCACTCTGTAGTTCATTATTAAGGAGAATGGAAAAATATAAGTCCACAAGCCACAGTTATTATTCTTAAGGAATCCCAATTGTTCATGGGAAGAAGGCATACGGGAATATGCGGTGACGGAACAATGGGATAGAGATGTACCAAAGGGTTTGTGGACACAGAGAAGGGCACACTCAGCATACTGCCACAGGGGAAAGCGAGGAGGGCAGCCTCCTAGAGGGGGTGGTATTTGGGTAGGGTCTTGAAGACCTTCATAGATATGAAATAAAGAGAGAAGCAGAGATCATTTCTAACCAAGCATTAGATTATATTTTAGTGTGACATAATTGGATAAAGCATGAGTGATTCATCATTTTGAACAGATCTCTTAGTTTATTGCTTTCTCCTTTTTTATCTGCCCCACATGCTTTTGTGTCAAATTGTTTTCTGGTGTTCAGCGGGGAGTTCATTTCTGCCTTAGTGAAGAATGACACACGATGTCTTCTGTCCAAATCAAGAAATCTGAGTCTAGTTCTTGGTTCTGGTCAGGAGCCGGTAGTTGAATAGCACAGAACTAGAACTAGAAACTTCTATACAAGGTGGAGAAAAACCAGAGGAAGTGCTTTGGGCTTCAGGAAAGTCTCCTCACCTCAGCGCCAGACCCTCACCAAGCCCTTCCATCTGTCAGTCATTCTACACAGGAGGGGGAAAAAGCAAAGGAGAGAGGAATTTGGCAGGTGTAGCGGGTGGGTAGTTGGGTAGCTAGATCTGGGGCCAGCCAATCTGGATTCAAACTCTGTCTCTGCTGTTCACTAATTGTGTGATCTCGGGCCAGCTACATAACAGTTCTAATTCCCTTCTCTTCTGTATAATGGTGACAATAATGGAACCCTCAGCTTAGCCTTTCCACAAGAATAAGGAGATCATATACCCCAAACAAACATAACAGTGTCTGGAGTATACCAAGGACATAGTTCATATTAGGCATCACCATTTGACCACTCAACACTCTCCCTAACCCTCCTTCTTGGCAATAGACCCTGAAGGGTGTTGCAAAGGGCCACAAGGTTACCTGAAGTGTCACCTTCATCCCACTGGCCTCAGTAACTGGCTCAGGAATGGACCTGTGACACACATGGCCCAGGGTCTTTGCCTAGGTTTTCCTACTACAATGGACTCTCCTCTTGGACTATGAACAAATGGGTCCCTGTGGGGGACAGCTGCCATGTCCCAGCCACATGGAGAAGGTTTGCCTGTGTTTGCAGAGAATGAAGCCTTCTAGAACAAACAGAATAAAGTAGTGTGTGCTGGATCTGGCTCCTGAGGTCCCTCAGTATTCCACAGGTCCTCAGAAATTCTTTGCAGTTAGACATCTAGCCCTGTGATTCTTATAAAGAGGTTTGGAATAGGCCTCCCCAAGACATACCTCTTGGACACATACATTATTTTGAGCTGAGGCAATCGAGACCCTGCAGGATTATAGTTTTTTTGGACCTGTTCCTTATGAATTTCAATGGAGCGTCTTGCCCATATTATGAGCTATTACCAGCATTAACTTTTCACGTTCTATCTATAAGGCAGGGCAAACATCTCATTGCTGCATATCTGCTCTTCTTATTGTCCTGCAATGACCATCCTCTCCTCTGAAGCCCCAACACCTTATCTCATCCTTGGCTCAGGGTGCATACATACCTCATTTTCCCTTTCTGTCTCTACACCTCTCATGGATGTGGGGTTCCCACACATCCATATGCAATATGTTAATCTGTCATATCTATTTGATTATTAGACCAGAGGAAAGAACATAGAAAAGTAAAGTTTCTTCCTCCCCCATACTGGAAGATACTCCCTTTTGCTTCAGCCACTGTGAACTGGTTAGGAGTCAGATCTGAAGAGTCTCATCTGATGCCAAGAGGCAAGGAAGCGATCCAGGAGAGATGGAGGATGCCCCCAAACAGTTTGACTTTGCTTAGAAGAGGACCAGAAAGGTGAAGCCCATTGAACAGAGACAAGTGACATTGCCAAACCTCCTGGGGCAATTGCCAAAGGGACCAAGAGGTTTAGGTTGATGGCTAGTTTTTTATAAAGTGTGAAAAAGAACACAAAGCTGTTTTCCTTAAGCTATTAAGGGTAACAGATTTCTTTAAATCCTAGATTAGGAATTTCTATCCAAGGAATTCTTTCTCTATGACCATGTGATCTTTGGGTCACTTATTCTGAGGACTTAGGTTGGTTATGGTTATGATGAAGCTTTACTAATGTATCAGATACAGAACAATGACCTCATGACCTCTATATTTTGGTTCCAGTTAAATCTTGATTCATTTAGTCGGTGCTGTATATCAAATGTATTGTGCAAAAGTAGAGCAAAGTACCAAAATTATTATTAAGAAATATAATGACATCCATTGTACTTCCTTAAAAAAAAAAAAAAACTGTTAAAGAGGTGGTTTAAATTGATGCCCCTAGCTACCTTATTCTCATATGCTTTCCGTCTTTTGAAACTAAAAAATGCATTTGCAAAGCAACTAGGTTTGCTTTTGTAAGACTTTAGCTTCTCTTCTTTGCACCGTCTCCCTTAGGTCAGGAACCCTCTGGCCACCAAAAGGACAAGTGATCTCAGCCCACAGGAGGCTTAAGTAACAATTTCAAGTTACCACTGAGGGGAACACCCTAGAGACATGCACCCAGGGAGGGACGCTGCCATCAGAAGGAGGCCCATCACTGGGGACTGGGGAGGGAGCGTATAGAAACCAAGCCAGGCATATCCCAGAGCACATCAGCCCCACACCATGAGCAAGATGAACTAGAAATTAGTCTGGCCACCCCAAAATACCATTAGTTTGGATTTTGAAAGGGTATGGCATGGGTGGCTTTCTCTGAAATGTAATTTTTAACTTTAAAAAACAGTACTTATTATAATGTCATTAGAATTACAAAAAAATGATAAACAATATTTATGTGTTGGTATCCCCACATAAGGAGGGGAACAGTTAAATTACTTCAGGCCTCAAATTGTTACTTCAAGACTGAAATTATTAGTTTCATCTATGCATGGAAGTGGTTTTAATCCCATTAATAACTAATGTTCTGCTCCTAAAGGTAAAAATAAAGCTAAGTTGTTGAAAATAAGGCTAAGACCTGTTAGAGTCAAGTAAAGCAAGACAAATCTTTATTAATCCCTCGGTTACCTTAGGAGGAAGGCAAAAGTGTCTGGCTTGGTCACTGCCCCAGGCCTGCTATGTAAGGAGATGGGGGAAGGGTGTAAGACTGGGAGACAGAGAAGAAACAATGATCTGAACAACCCATGGGTCCCCTAGAAGCAATGACTTTGCCATGTCCAGTGAAAGAGGAGGAACTCATTCATCTTTGGGTTACACTTTGGGGGTCTCATTACATCAGGCTACCTCAGAGAGAGGCCTAAAGGAGGGGTTCTCTCCAGGTTGACCAACTGTCCTAGTTTGCTGGGAATGAGGGGTTCCTGTTTTTGGTACTAAAACCAGGACAATACCTTTGACAGTTGGCCTTCTTAGCTCCTTCATTCACCTTTGCAGAGGAGAAGCAGGAATCCTCTTATCTCAATGCAAGAGGACAGGCTTCCATTAACAAGGACTTATTTTCACAATAACCCATAAATTTGTTCATATTACACTTAAAAATTCTAACTGCATTCTTAAAATTCAACATGGCACTTGAATAGATATACAAATTACATACAGAATTCTGCAAAAGTTGCAGAATCATGCTTCTACCTTGGATTCCATAAAAAAAATGGAACAGATTTATTTGTGAGATAGGAATAGTTTCCAAGAATGATGAGAAGGACAAGAAGCAGAAGGCAACATGACTTGAGAGATTGGGGGAGATGGAGTTGCGGCACTTTAAGAGAGGGAAGGGGAGATTGAGGCAACTGCTCTGATGTGGGAGAAACTTGGAGACGGCTTTAAGAAGTCCTGCCATGTATGCTGAGTGGTGTTTTTCCCGGTGCTTCTTTGAGAGACTTCCCTGAAGATGTTATCCTGCTATCTGTTTATCAGTGTTCTGTTGTGTCCAAGATGGGCCCTAAAGGGGCTGGGTCCTATGGGGCGACACTCGCTTCCTCATATCATAATAGATTGCAGTAGTTATTTGGATTCCCTATTCTTCAATGGCCATTACTATTCGCCACTTCCCATAATACCTCTGGATAATGGTGTAATGGAAAGAGTCTATCAGATAACTTCTAAAACTGTATGACAGCATCAGTTCACAGATTACCTGCCTTAATCAAAGAAGCAAGTTACAAACTCAAACACCCTGGTTTTTCTCTAAGTAACCTTTGTAAGCTAATTAACAACATCTTCCTGGAAACCTAAGTGAATTTCCAACTGAGAGGTTGTTTTCTTGCTTTGATTGTTCAAAGGAAGGAGGCTTGTAACATCTCATACAAAAGTGTGAGAAAGTAAATTTGCTCAGCAAAGGAAGAAAGCCAGAGAGAGCTAAAAGTGAAAGAGAATTAAAAAAAAAGAAAAGAAAGAAAGAAAGAAAGAAAAGAAAGACCAAATCCATGTCTGTGGTAACTGGTATAAATGCCCAGGCTGCTGCTTTTCATCTAAATTCACTTCTTTGAAGCTCATAATCATCTATGTTGGGGTTTAGAATTTATTTTGACCTTATCTTTTATTCAGGTAGAAGTTGTAATCCCCAAGTATATCAAACACACTCAGGAAAGACTGAAGGATTTTAAAATTTCATGATTTTTAAGGTTAACAGAATTATCTTATTATAATGACACTACTAGAGAATTATAATGATGTAGGGTGATTTTAATGATTTTGTATTCAGAGCTGATGGGATTCAGACATCAATAATGTAAAATACATTGTGTACACTGCCTCTCAGCCCATTCGGCAAACACCTGAACCTCAGTGGTTTAGGAGAAAAGGTTACAGAGGCCAAAGGTACTCGACTGTGAACTCTAATCCACACCCAGCAAGCAGAAACCTTTAGAGACAATACAAACCTGACCTGAAGTTGTTTCTCATAAAAAATGAGGGCTAATCCAGGGCTGGATGACCTTGACCCAAATTCCTAATTTTATCAACTGTGAAAGGCACCCGTCGTCACCTTCTGATCTCTAAAGGAGGAGTGCTTAAGTACCACCTGAGGACTTTAAATTGTTAAAATACAGATTCCTGGACAGCGCTCCTGGGGACTCTCACTCAGCAGATTTTAGGGGGCTTCAGTAGTCTGTATTCAGAACAAGCGACCCCACCCGTTACTGGGGGGTGAGGTAAGAATTCTGAGGCTGCACATCAAGAGACATTTTAATTCTTTCATAAAGGCCACACAATGGGACTGACATACCGATTATTCATATAAAAATGGATCCTTTCGTGCTTGCACCCATTCTAATGGTTTAGCTTTCACACACTCGATCGGAGGACGCCAGAGCAGAAAGGAACACCATCACAAAAAATAGGAACTGTGACAGAGGCCCCAGAACACCATATTATTGTCCATAAAATACTTTTAGGGTCTCTGTGGTACAGCTCATAGCTTCATTTTCCAAAACAGACATTTTTTCCTTCTTCTCTTTCTAGTGCCCAGCAGGTCCATGGGAACCCTCTCTCCATAAGTCTTGATCCTAAAAATACGTCTCCTCAATCCCTTGGCCCGGGATCTGCCCAGTCATTTTTCTGGTCTGCCCCGAGGACATGGTATTCTCTTCATTAATGTGTCATTTTACTTCAAGAAAGGCCTGACCTCCACATCTCGCTCACTTCCTCCCCTCAGTGGTCATCTTCACAACACACCAGCACCGCCTTGTTATGAAATTATTTGGAACAATGTTCTCTTGACATCAAAGGATGTTCTGAATTTCCCTGTGAGATTTAAGTTCATGGAGGATTAATTTAATACTCATTTCTGGCTTCTTGTACTGAAGGAAAGAAGCAGACAGTGGTGAAATGGTATTGCGGTTCTGTGATCAATCATATATGTTTATGAATAAGTGCATTTCTTAGTCTAAAAGGGCTAAGAACCCAGAGCGCCTTGTGAAATGGTAGACATTGAATCTCCTTGGCAATCTGGCCCAGTACATGCTCTGATCATCTATTCCTATGACAGTGAGTTGAAGAATCTTTTCTTTGTTGTGAAAGTAACTGGTTAGGCCATTGGTTCCCACTGGTCACTCTGGAGATGACTAAGTAACCTTACCATGGGTGTCCCAGAGGCCACTGACTGACCGAGTAACCTTATCAAGGGTGTTCTGGAGGCCAGTGATGGAGCCAAGTCTTAAAATTTTAAGGTCCTTATAGCTAGGATACTGATTCGTATCACCTTCTCATCTTAGAAAATCACAACAGAGATGTTTTCTGGAGTATCTCTGCACTATAAGATGTTGATTACAAGGAAAAGTTTAAAGTATTGCCCGTTTGACCACTACAAAAAGCCCATATTTGTCACATGTGTAGATAAGTTAGCCTCTTTCCAAAGTAATGGGACGCATCGGCATATTAAAATCAGAAATGAAAGAGAGAGAGAGAACCACATTTTATGAGAAGACTGGTGTCAGAATACTGCAATTTATCAAGAAATCAGACAGAGATGGGAAAATTTCCAAGTTCAACAACCCATTTAAAACACTGTGATTCGGCTTCTTAACCTTCAGTCCTCCTGAATATCAATTTTATTTTGACATTACAAAACTGAAGTTTTAAAGATGACATATTTGTGCATTTCACTATGTAATTTATCTTTTTGGCCAGGCTTCCTGAGTTCAAATCCTGGCTCTGCCCTAATAGCTGTGCAATCTTGGGCAAGTTACTTCCTCTGTATCTTGCTTTCCTTCCTCACTTACCTGACAGAAGTGCTGTGAGGAATAAGTGAGCTCATTCATATAAAATGCCTGGTACCTAATGAGCATCCAATGGTTACCCAAGATTATTACGCGCTGATGTGGGAACACAGCACAGAGAAGGACAGAAGCTCTGCCCTCCAGGGGCTTCCAGTCTAACAGAGAAGCCGTTGGATAAGCAGTCACCCAGTAATTATTTCCTTAGAGTTTTCATTTGTGCAGGATGGAAGAAGGCCTTACGGAGGGCTGTGAACCTGGTCAATCAGGGCACCCTGGGGAGACAGGGAAGATGTCCCCACAAAGAGATTGTAGACTAAGCCTTGAAGAGGGGGAAGGAGATTTCCCCAGCGAGAAGAACATGCCTGTGAAGAAGGATTTGGGGCACATAGGAGAAAACAGTGACTGCATGAGAGCCGAGAGAGGCATGCGTCTGTGGAAAGCCCACCCTCTGCCCACAGGGTGCATCTGGGGGATGAGCACTGTCCAGTTAGGAGATGAAGCTTTGTCTTGTGGCCCAGGATCAGGGGGAGGGCAAACTCCCGCAGTAAAGGATGCTCAAGTTGGAGTGCAGCAGAGAAAGATAAGTATAAAAGAGTCAATAAGGTTTTGGGAAAGACATTAATCTTCATTGGGAAAAGCAGGAATTTTTTTTTTTTTTTTTTTGCTTGTTTTTGGTTTGTTTGTTTTTTAGATTCATGGAGAAATCTACAAGATGCAATCCAGATGTTCTTCCTCCCCAGGGCTGAGGATCTGTAGCTGATCTTTCTACACAAGAGTAGGGCAGACAGTGGTGTTTACTCACCACAGACCTTGGATATCTTCCCAAGTAGACCCGAGGAGGGATGTGCGACTTGTTGACTTCTGAGGGAGGGCAGTGTCCCCAGAGAAGTGAGGAAGCAGAGATTTCAGTCAGAGGGAAGGGTAAAAGCAGTGAGACAAATGGAGAGGGAACAAGAACAGTTAGAATGTGTATGGGGGCAACACGCCGAAGGTCTGGGCAGGAAGTGACCTTGCTTTCTGCTTAGACAATGGGGGTGGGGTGCCTGGTGTGAGAGAGTAAATCAGGGTTCTCAATACCACCCTTCTCCAGTGTCAACTATATTTAGATTTATAATCAAAGTCTTTGCACAAAGAATTGCTTCGGTTTTTCTAAGGTTGCTGTTTATGTGTTTGTGTCTAAATGAGAGGCCAAGAGAATAGAGAAGGGAATAGTCATTGGCAAGTATAAGGGACACCTTTGTCATGGGCTACATTATGGGCCAAGGTCCACTGTAGACAATATCTGGCCAGAAGAACCATAAGTTTATACTCCAAATGTCTCTTCTCCTCAGAGGATAATGAGACACATGATCTGATCTCTTGTCCCACCCCACTGTGGAACACAGGAAAAGATCTTATCACACATTGTGTGTCTTTAAAAGGAGCTCTGTACCCTGCATCCCCATGACTATTTTGTAAAGTACAGCACAAGAAATAGAGTCAATAATGTTGTAATAACTATGTATGGTGCCAGGTGGGTACTGGAAATATCAGGGGGAACGCTTTGTAAAGTACATGATTGTATACCACTATGTTGGACGCCTGAAACTAATACAGAATAACATTGAACATAAACTATAATAAATGACATAAAATTATTTACAAAGAAGCTCTGGCTGCTCTCGCATCATAATGTTGGTTTGGATTAAGCTGGTAGCAGCAGCGATGGGGAGAAGAGGATAGACTTGTGTGACTGCTTAGAGGTGCAGGAGGAGGGAAGTTGTGATGTTGAAACTGGAAGAGTTATCATTCATGCTACCTATCACTGCCAGAACCAATAAGTAGACGGGGATTGACTCTTTATGGGTGCTTTATTCAGATGCCAATGATCTGAGAAGACGGCGGGTTATGTACCCTACAAAACCATCTTATGTTTCATTTCAAACCAACCCTTTTTATAAGGAGAAGAAAAGTGTAGGTAAGGAGTCTAGAATTCAGGAAAAAAGTAGGTAAGGGGTCTGGAATTCAGGAAGAAAGTAGGCAAGGGGTTTGGACTTCAGGGAAAAGGTTAACGGATAAAAGCTGCCATCTGGCAATTTTCCTAGCATTCTTTCATCTGCGGACTGATGAGTCTTTATCTGTGCCCTGGGCTGCAGGTGTCTCTCCCTGGAGCACAATGGCTCAGATACCATCTTGATTGCTTGTAGTCCTCCTGGGACACAAAGGTTGAATTGCTTGTGGTCTCCTGAAGTCAGGGTGGGTCATACCTTCAGTTCTTGAAACAATTGCTTTTTACATACATTAAAACTAAGCTTATTAACTATTACTTAACCCTAAATAAAACTTCCCAACTCTTGAGTTCCCCCATCATTGTGATCACCGCTGACAACATCCACAAGGTGGTGTCATTTAGTGAGAACCAGTATAGCAGAAGCAGGTTTATGGGAAGATAATAAGGTCAGTTTTGAAATATGGAGCAGGATGTGCTGATGAGCCAGCCCACAGCATGTAGAGTAGGCAGTTGATTATAAGGATATAAATCTTACTAGTGGCTGAGGTTGAGAGAGAAGTGGAAAAGGTCACTGATGTGGGTGAGGACAGTGTATTGGGTGGTTCTCCCAGAGGATACTGGAGGTAAGAGGAAGAGTCACTCAGTAAGGCTGGAGTGACTGGAAGGTTCACAGATGACTCAACAGGACGGGAGAAATTCTTAAAGCGAGATGGCTTGTATTTTACAGGAACAGGGGATTGGACGGGAAGATGCAGAACAAGTACCTGGGAATAGTGCTTGTGGGAAAGGAGGATTTCCACCCCGCTTCCTGGATTTGACCTACATAGGACTGGGAGAAATAAAGAACCGCAGCTTGAGGCAGTCACATTGGAAGCTGTGTCCTCAAAGGAGAGCCAGATTTCCCTTAAAAACCAGGAAGCAGAGGGCACCGTTGGGGAAGAGGTTGAGGTTAGAAGGAAGCTGGCTGCTGAGCACTTTTGCTCACGTGGTAGAGTGAGGGAGTGAAGAAGTCAGTGAAGGGTCAGGTGTTGTTGGAAGGCAGGGGAGGCACGGTGGATACTGAGATCAGACACGGATCAGTATATCCAGGAAATGACGCCCATGGTGTGAGCATGGGGCTCACCTCCCTGGTGGTCAGCTGATAGTGGCCACTCCAATGTGCGTGATAGCAGCTGCTACCACGAAGCAAGTCACCTGGTATTTTCAAACTGCAATCAAAGATGTCACATACACTCCTCTCACTGGCTTTAAGTCACAAAGACACACCTGTTAATGTGGTTTACAGGGTTCCACATGGTCAGCTCCCTGCCTGCCACTCTGCCCCACCCTCTCTGGCCATCTTTCATCCCTTGAACTCCTAAGGCCTTCGCAGATGCTGCTTATGCTGGCTGGACACTACCGCCTACACTTCTCATCTAGTTAACCCCTGTTCAGATTTTCTGAAAGCTCAGGGCAAACTTCTCTTACTTCAAGCAGAGTCACCTGACCTTCCTAACTGGGTCACTCTCCTTTTCATGAATAAGCATCAAGTATTTTCCTAACCCTTACCACAGTTACAATTCTATATTGTTTGTAGGATTATTTGACTATAAGCTCCACAAGAGTGGGAGCCACATTTATTCTTATGCAAACTGTATCTCCCACAGCATGGCACAGTGTCTGTAATTTAGACCTGATTTTAGTAAATACCCGTCTAACAGATGAGAAGAGTGGTCTTCACTGGTTGGCACTGGGAGAGGGGCTGCAGCTGGCCGAGGCCCTGGCCCGGCTGGTGAGCTGCATCAGCTCACTGTCTGGCATGTCGTATGGTCTCCCACTGGCAGTGGGCAGGTGGCAGGGATGGGAGCTGGGCTCTAAAAACTCCAATGTCCCTTTAATGGATTCATTTATTTATTGAAAAAAAAAATGTTGAGGCTATTTTAACTGCTGATTTTTGTGGTTTTCCCGTGATTCAGTAATCTCCCTGGAAGACTGGGCCTTGGACCATATCCCTATGAAGAGACAATCCCATCCCCCATGGCTATTCATAGGGGGCCCTCAGAGCTCTGGTTTGGGGTGGGGGGAGCCCAGGAGATGCAAGAGCTGCAGACTCTGTGCTCTCAGGTGTTCCAAAGGTCAAAAAGTTAAGGGTCTCTTTTTGAGAAAGGATACCCCAATAGGTAAAGTCTAGCTAAGGAACTGTCCCCTTTCCAATCCCTAAACCCTCCTTCCCGCCCTAGGCTGTGGGCACTGCTGTTTCCAAGATTTCACTGTGATATGATTTATGGTATCAATGGACATTAGCCCTGAGCTCTCTTGGCTCTGAAGGTGACTTAGGAGAGGGGCCTCCCTAGCTTAGTGACCTGTCAATTCTGTGCTTTTCAAAAATATGTGGTGTTCAGCTTCCAAAAGACTGATTGTCTTGGAGTCTGTTCCTCTACCAGCAACCTAAGTTCTCTAGAGCAGAACGTTCTCATTTCCAGACTTCTCTGTTGAGTCACCCCACAAACATGACACCAACAAAGACTGCACACTTCCAGGGTTGCTGGGCAGAGCCCCATCACTCCCTGGGTCACCTTCCGGTCTTTAGTCCAAATCACTGGGTTCCACTGTGGTACAAAACTGTCCTGAAGAATGGATTCACTCACAGGAGAAGAGTGAGTCATTGCTGTCGGAATCATTACCTGGCCAGCAGGACCTCCAAACAAGAGGCCACATTGACAGCAAATGAGGCGCATGATATGGAGAGGTGTAGCCTCCAAGAAAAGCTATTTTCTCTGCAGGAGCTGGAATCCTGGCAGGCACAGGACTTCTAGTCTCCAGAAACATGTGCCATGGAGTCACAGATTCTGATACAAATACCAGTTTTCTAGTTGGCATCCTGGAACTCATCTGTCAAGACAGTGGGTCAGATGAATTCATTATGAAAAATAGAGTAGATGAAGTGAGACACACATTGAGTTGCCTTATTGCAGAATTCTCCATTTCCACAAAGAGAGGACATTTCATTCATTCATTCATTCATTCATTCATTCATGTATGCATGCATGCATTCCTTTATTCAGCAATAATTCAGTGAGTGGAATACTACCCGAGGCACTAGGGCTACAAAATAAATTAGACTGAGTTTTTCTACTCTTCCACATTTGCTATTCCCAGCCAGATATTTCAAATCTGCTCACATTATTGATGGGTTCAAGACTAAAATTAATAACCATTCTAATTTACTCTGAGAACAGCCAAGATTAATGAAAGAAGAGAGTAATAAAAGCTAAAGCATGATAGAGAAACCCTGAGTGGCTATTGGACTCTGCAGATTTCAGTTTTCTCATCTGTGAAATATGGGGATCAATTACGTGTTACATAAAGTCTATTCTTCTTTTTTTTTTTTTTTGTAAAACTAAATGAAACCAAAAATTTCTAAGAGATGTGATTTACCACTGTTCCAGTTTTACTGTTTTATGCTCATTTACTTTAAAATTTAGTGATTTAAAGAGCAACCACTTCATTATATCTTACCATTTTGTCCATCAGGAATTCAAATGAGGCTTCCGGGGCCACATCTTCTATCCCATACGGTGTGGACTAAAGTCACCCAGACCTGGTCAGCTGGCAGTTGGGCTGTTCTGGAAATACCAAGGTAGGATTCTCATGTCTGGTCTTTTGGCTGAGATGCCTAGAAGGCTGGGCTCAACTGGAACAGTCATCAAAGTGTCTAAAATTGGCTTTTCCAGAACAGTAGCTGCACAGTAGTCGGACCTCTGACTTGGCAGCTCAGTGCTCCCAGATTGTTCCAAGACACCCAGGCAGGAGATACAAGGCTTCTTATAAACTAGCCTTGAGAGTCCCGAACAACACTTCTGCCACATTTTATTGTGCAATTTACTGAGGCCTAGATTCAATGGGGAATAAAGAACCAGACTCAGTCTCTCCATGGGGGAATTGCAGGAGCCACATGGAGACAAGTTATTCATGGCAGCCATCTTGGAGGTAAGCTACCATCACCAGCCCTGTGAGTTTTAATGTTAGAGGGTCTGAGACCTGGCCATTGAAAATGTGAACTCTCTCTGTGATCTTTGATTTCTCCTCTCTTCCTATACGCTGAGCGGTTAGATTAAATATTATAGCTTCATATTTGAATGATTCTTGATAAGTTTGATGAGTGCTTAGATAAGCTTCAAGTTGACTGAGGAGGATCTGGGAAAACTAAGAAGTATGCAGAGGCCTTCAGCCTCCTAGCTGCTGCTACAGGGATCAGTTCATGGACTTCTTCCATTTTAAAGCTTCTTCTAAAAGGGATTTCTCTCCCCTCTGAATGGCCATGGCACTGTCTTCGTATCTCTGATGTGTCCGTCAGATACCTGAGGATACGCACCTTCTGTCCATCACCAGATTCCGAAGAACCTGAGGTTTGAGTCCTCTGTTCTTCCCCCAGAGCTCTCATCACTGTGTGCTGAACAAACACAAACACTCCTGTGGGTTTTGGCGGAAAGCTGGACGTAGCATAAAACGGAGGGTCATACCAACTCCTGGTATTAGAAGAAGGTAATTCCATGACCTTTAACAGCTTATGTTCAACAGTTCATCGATGCTCTCTAATGGACAATAAAGGCAAAACCATCCATTGGTGGTTCGCTTTACAGCCCATGTCTTGGTAAATTAAATAACTCACACTTCATGGCAGGAGACAAGAAACATTTGTGTTGTTCACAAGGACCTAACCTTCATCTCTTCTCACACAAACCAACCTTGGCCCCGAGTCTGCCTTTGCCAGATAACACTGGCGCATTGTGGGACTTCTGCACAACACAGATGGGAGAGGGTGGTTGGTGGCCAAGGAAGATCAACAATTTCCCTTATGACAAGTTTGATTAGTACGAAAATGGAGGAACACTGGGAAAGACGCAGATCTTCCTTCTTTACGTCCTACTGGAGAATTAATTTCAAGATTATAAAAAGAGAAGATGAATTACAGACCCAGAAACAATAAGGGTTTCTTGTTTCCCATAAAATGTGGATACCACTCAGGCAAGAGCCTACTTGTATTATATCTTCTGATTCTAACTATAATCTCGCATTCCTTTTCCCCAAGTGCTTTAAAGGTAAAGCCTTCAGAACCCTATCAGGAACCACAAAATATTCTTATAACTATGTAATAACTAAGTTATCTATGTACATGTAACATATATAACATATATTCCACATAGACATACATATGTAATGTAAAATACTATATAAAATATAAAATAAAATAACCGGTGCTTCCGTTTTTTGTTTCTTACCTTCTGCTCACTCTGTCAGTTGAAATTCTGGCTCAGTCCCTCACTTTCTGTGCTTCCTTAAACAAGTTACTTGTCTCTGTTTCTTGACTTCCTCAATATTAAAATGCTCTTTAAAAATAATACATAGAGGAGGTGCTCAATATGTATACACTAAAATTAATAATCGTTTTGCCTCTATTTTCTGATTTAGTCCTCAAAACAAGCTAAACAGCATCAGGGAAACAGATCCACATTAGGAGATAAGAACCTCCATCCTAAAGTCAGACTATAGGAGACTGAATCCTGCCTCTCCCTCTCACTAGCTACATAACTTTGGCAAATTACTAACTCTGTCTGGGCTTTGGTTTCCTTAACTACAAAATGGGGTTAATGATAACTATTTCATTAGTTAAAGGTGACATTACACACAAAGCACTAAGAGGATTTCCTGGCATGTGGCAGATGCCCCTGTTATATCTGCTGTTGCTGAATGGTAATGCATTGTATTGGGCTAGCAGCAGACATCGGGTGTATACTAGCTCTCCATTCAAAAATGGATTCATAAGATTGAATAAGGTCCCGTGGCCAGAGGTTCCCCATACTTGGTTTAATTTTCTGCTGTCACCATCTTGAAATTCTTAATAACATTTTAAGCAAGGGGCCCTGCATTTTCATTTTGCTCTGGGCCCAGCATATTATGTAGCAGGTCCTGTACATTGCGTAGCTGGCTCTGCTCCTACATTTTGGAATTAATTCAAGAGCCCAGCCACCCGTAGGCCACTATCATGCAGACTCCTACGGGTAGTTGGCATTTATGTTGAGGCACCTTTAAAGTCTGAGCTTTTGTAACAGAAGTGACAAACATGTTTATACATTGAGTTTGTCCCTATGGTCAGAGGAGAGGAGTTGAGGTCAGCTGGGCTTTAGTCCAGTTCTGCGCTTCTCCTCAGATGCAGGGGTGTAACTCGGAGGTGGAATGATTGCAAGGGTTTGGCAAATCTATATTTGCTTCTCACGTTGTACTGAAGAGGTAATGTGTTTCAGCAATGATGTGCTTCAGACATGCGTTTATTATTACATAGTAATGTTATGTAAAAGTCATTGCATTGATAAGAAAGAAATGCATAGTAAGTGTTATTGACTGTATGATAGCTTCTCGTCCTTGCAGTCTCTCGGTGAATGACTACTGAATATACTAAAGAATTATTAGGCAGGCGACTGAGAATTTCTATAGTGCTGGAAGTCTGCATACTTGAACCAGTTGGGAAACTCCGTGCCAAGCTGTAAGTTCCTGAACCGTCAGGTCCATTTCAACTCACATTTGAGCTTATCTGTTCCTTGTTCAGAACCTTGCACACGGCAAATGTATAAGTGTGTGTGCGGTGAATGATACATGTTTGCTGCTTTGATTAGATTTCCATTTTAATGTATTGAATTTGGGAACTGCATTAGGTTGAATTGGCAAAAATAGAAGGCACAATATATTCAAAGAAGATATTGGGAGCGAGATCAGACTAAGAAGGGGAGGCCACAGGAGGCCTAAGTTCTTGGAAGCATAAGAAGTGAGGAACTGAGATGAAGCCAGGGAAGAGCTGGAGGCCCATCCCAGACAAGAGAGGTCGGTTTGCCCTGGAAGCAGGCAGACCCCACACCACCTGCTCCAGAAGGTCATGCCTCCTCACTCCAGTGTTATATTCATGTTGTTTCTGCGCCCAAAACGTTCCAGTGACTTCCCAGCTTACCAAATCCTCCATAATGTGGCTCCTCCCTAGATTAATCTCTTCCCACTCTCCTTACCTCTCTCTGTTCCACTTATGCTATGCTTCAAGCTGCTCCTTGAACATAAGGACACAACCCTGTTCCACTGATATTCTTTTTAACAGAAACATTTTTCTATTATTACCTTCAGTCCTCACTTTATTCAGATCTTTTTTCAAAGGTCACATCCTCAGAGAAAACTTTCCCACCACCATATGGTAACATAAGACAGCATTCCATTCATTCTCAAGCCCTTTATCTTGCTTTAACTTTTAAAGACTGTATAGGATGTATTTATTTGCCCAATTGCTTATTTCCCCCCTTCACCAGAATGTAAAGTCTCAGAGGATAGGCACATCTTTCTGTTCTATTCACTGCAGGGTCCATAGAACTTAAAGCACAGCCTGGCAGAGTCAAAGCTCATTTAACATTTGTTGAATGAATAAGTAAATGATTTCAAAGCCCTCATACAAACAAAGAAAACAGTAATTAGAAGAGGAGCAATACATGGTCTACTTAGTTCTGTCCTAGAAGAAGGTCTGAGAAAGGACTGAGAAGTTGACGAAGAATAAGATGTCAAGGGGCTGAACTTGGATTTGAAATGTTAAAGATTGCATTGAGCCTGCAAGCTTATCAACATCTTTTTCACTACTACAAGCCTGCTTTGTCATCTGCTTACATAGTCATAGTCCCTGTCACTAAGCTTGACAAATTGACAGTGATTCCCCTGCACTCTTTGATGGTCATTGTTGTGAGAAAGTAAATCCCAGGTTTCGCTAGGCCTGTCCTCCTGTTAGGTGTCTTCGTGATTTGGCTGGGGTTCTAGAAACTGAGGCAACTTAATATCTTGGTAGTTCTGACTGTTTTTTGCTATTACCAAGGAGAGTTGATTCCATCCAAAGAAATTAGGATAGGTAGGAGGAAGAGGGAGACTCTACTAACTGAAGAAAAGGATCAACTCACTCCCTAAAAAATTATTACCCTAACCAAATCCATGGTGTTTTAAATATTGTTGACAGATTTTATTATTGTTCTAAACTCTTCACTCCCTCCCAGTAGAAAATTGTACAAGGTCTGTCCAGAAGGTTTCCAGCCATGCACTATGAAAAATAGAGGACATTTATATTGAAGAATATACAAGATACAAGAACATGGTACACAGGACAATGACACCTCAGTCCCCTGGAAACTAGGTACTTTGGGACTTCACACAGTTCTCCCAATCGCCATCAGTGTCATATTTTCCTGAATCTCATAGATGGTCTGAGATCTCTTCTGTTTCAAAGATGATTTTAGTTTTGAGAAAAACCAGAAGTCTCAGGGCACCAAATTTGGGCTGTAGCAGGGCTGAGTCACCTGGGTGCTTTGATGTTTTGCCAAAACACTCTGTATAAGACATGATGCATGAGCGGGCGTGTTGTCGTGATGAGGCTGCCAATCACCACTTGCCCATAGCTGTGGCCTTCTGAATCATCTGAATGGCTTCTGTGGAGGAATGTTCAAGCTTAATGCAAAATTTGATGCAGATTCACTGCCTTATTTGCTCTGTCATTTTGAATGCAATGGCCACACAGTACACGCATGCTCACTCAATGGCATCTACCACACCCACTGACTAGCACCGTGAAGTCGTCTTTGTCCTCTCATATGCATTCCAGGTTCCGTTGATGTTGTGCAGACTTTTCTAGTTGTATTAGCAATGACTGGACCTTTTCTGGACAGACCTCGTATATCCATGCTTTTTGCCTGTGTCTTTGCAGCTCCTCCCAGTACAGTAGGAAGGTATAAATTTCTGCCTCGTTGACTTTGAGGTTGGCCATGTTTCTTGCTTGGGCCAATGGAATGTTAGTGCCCATTACACGAGCAGAGGCTCTGAACGTGCTGTGCTGCTGTGACATCACTTGTCCTCTTGTACCTCCTGCCACAGGTTCCGGAATGGGAGATGCGTGTAGCTGACTTGAGCCCACCCTGCAGGCAGAAGCAAAACTGTACCAGGCAATCTGAAGACTCGAGAGTGAGAGTAATACATGTATGTTGTTGTAAACCACAGAGGTTTGGGATTATTATACCATAAAAACTTGCCTAAGAGTTTCTGAATATTCTCAGCAATGTGTCTGATGGTTGTGTCCTGTTTTTTAAGATTGTTATGTCTTACTTATGTTTTATAACCATTTTGCCTAAATTCTATGTCACTCTAGTGAGGGTCAGATTTTTCACTTGCATGATGGCTGGGGGACAAGTTGCTCTTCTTTCCCTGTTCCAGGGAGCTTCTCTATTTTAGGAGTTCTTTCTGATGAACCAGCACCAAGGTTGTTTTCAACAGAAAAGTTTCATTTTTAGGCATTTTATGCAGCCCTACATTACACTCAATAAATGGAACTGATTAGCTAGCTGTATTGCCCCAAAGGGTAGCCATTAACCATATGTGGCTACAGTATTTAACTTACTTTGAATAAAATAAAATTTCAAGTTCTAAGTAAGCACATATGACTAGTGACCATCCTATTGGGCAATATGAATATAAACAATTGTCATCATCATATAAAGTTCTGTTGGATAATGGCTAACTCCAGATCCTAGAGGTCAGGTAACTTATTAGTTTTGAAGGCTGGGAGAAATAAATTTTCGGTGCTTTGATTATCTGAGTGTTGGGATCATAGGATGGAAAGAGAAGGTTATAGGAGAGAGAAGAAAAGATGAGCCCTATAATTCCCTTTCACCTCTGGTTTTGACACAAATAATATTTATAAACTACCACATGATAGGTCAGCTTTTTTAATTTTGCTGAGTCTTCTAGAAACATTCTCAGGAACACTGTTCAGCAATCACATTTAACAATAAATGGATATAGGTATGTGATTCTTCCAGAATGTGTCTCAATAGTGCAACCATAGTTCAGTTCATCTCCAAGTTTGGGGAATGTATTGATAAGGTTACTAATAATTTCATGACCTCCAACCCCCCCAAAATAAGGAAACCAAAATAATAACAGAAAAACCCAAAGAGAAAGTGTGTTCAGTGCTGAAATTAGAACTCCCAGCCCCTGTTCAGTTATAGTAATGGCAGGCATTATGTTCTTTTCCACAAGATTCATCAAGCTATATGGCAGACTCAGCAGGTAGAAGGCAACAGAGCATAGACTAAGATCAGCAATTTATCTGAGGCCAAAAACCAAGAAATGAAGCAAGATTTATTATGTAAGCCAGCTACAGGTATATTAGTTCCATTTCAAAGACTTCCAACGGGTCTCCATTTATTTCTTCATTTAATATCACCATCAACTTTAATATAAGAAACAATGCAGTCATTTTTTATAGTACTTAGAAAAGAAAATTCTCAGGAGGAACTTTTCAAAGGGCTTTCCAGATCCATTTTTCGAAAACTAAAGCATCACATTGAAGGTGATACAATCTGTTCTCAAAATAGGATGAGAACTCTTTGACTTGTTAATGCCAACCAAGTTGATTTCTTAGCTTCCTTCATTAGCAACAGTCCGTAGACTCTTTCATCCTTAGTAGCTGCCTTACACAATACCCAGAACGCTTCAGCTAACACTTTCCATCTTCCCAAACTTTTATGACCAAATCTTACATCAAACTATGAGTATCCAATTTGTTTAGACCTTCTAGGACATCTACTGCAATGTATTTTCAGCCTCATTGAGATCACCAACCCAGGAAACCCAATACTTTATCATTATATTTTTCCTTCCATCCTAGCATGCACCATGATCCGCTATGATAATTACTACCTTATAAACACCTTCACACCGCATGCCCCTCTGTCTGATGTACCTTCCAAGGGAAGAAACCCTGAATCTGGCTTCATGTGGTTATTGGCAGAAGCTACACTGTCAACTGAATGGCTGGGTCATTTCTACCACATGTCTACATTTGATGGTGATGATTACAACCTCTCTTCCCATTTCTACTCAAACCATTTCTATGCCTCCTTCAAATCTCAGTAACGACTTGTCTCTTTCTTCATTAGGATGATAGAAGCTCTTAGATGGAAACCTCAACCCCCCAACAAAACTGCAAACCGCCCTCCACCCACACTCATCTTTCTTCTCTCCCAGTAAAGAGTACGGTCAACCTCATGACTGTGTTTTACAATTTTTCCAAAACTTTTCTCATTTATTCTGTTCCTCTTTCCCCTTATAAATCAATCACCTACATCTCTGCAGAATTATTCTCAACATCATGTTCACATGCTCTATCTACTAGTTCCCATCTTAGAAAAAAAACACTTCCTTATACTACCCTCATTTTCATTCACTGCTCAACCTCTTGAAAAAGTTGTATATACATGTTTCCATTTTGGTCACCTCCCATTCATCCTTCCCTCACTGCTACTCATACTACACACTACCTTTCCTTCATGGGTTCCCGGTTGCAGTTATCCAAGGTTGCATAACAAAGCACCCCATTCAATGGCTTAAAACAAGTAGAGCTTGGGAATCCCATTCTTTGAGTGAACTCAGAAGAGACATTTTGCCTCTGCTCCACTATGTCAGCTGGACTGCTTGAGGCTGGTAACTAGAATCATCTGAAGGCTCACTCATTCACATGTCTGGCTGTAGATGCTGGGAAGACTGGGCTTCCTCAAAACATGGCGGGTAGGGTCCCTGGACAGCCACAGAAAGAGAAGGAGAGAGACACAGAGACACGTGAAACTGAAATGTGCCAGGCTAGCACATATGACAACCTAGCTTTGCAAGACTGTTCATGAGGCTTTATCTTGTGATTCCTCTCCCATGCTAAAAGTCTCTTACCAGACAAACCTATTCATGTATAAGGTTTAAAAATCATAATTATGCTGTTGGCTCCAGACTTATTCCAGCTCAAAAGTTTTATCCTAAGCATTGACATCTCCACTTGGATGGCTGATAAGCTTTTCAAACTTCGCAAGTCCCAACACTTAACCAAGCTTTCCCCATTTCAGTGAATATCATCATCGAGTCAAAATTCTAAAAATTGCCCTTATATTTTTTATTTCCCTCAATTCTCCTTAGTCAATCTTTCAAGTCCATCTACAGAATAGACCTTATATTTACCTACTTTTCTTTACCTCTTCTATAATCACCTTACCCCAAAACACTACCATCTTGTCCCTAGACAATTTTGTAGCCCCTCAACCTGTAGACAGCATCAGGAACAATAACTTCAGTGGAAATTTGAGTCTTTCATATCATTTAATCATTTTCCTTTCAAATGCCATCTAAAAAGTCATCTGGGACTGTGTTGAGACAAAAGCTCCCTGCCTAGGTACACGACCGGCTTCTACCTTACAATGACTCTAATGACATGAGGCCAAGGAAATGACTCCCTATTCTATTTGTTTCAAAGGAAATATATTGCACTCTCAGTGAAGAACATGAAACTTGCCTAGAAAAATATGATGGATTTTTAAGTGTTGCATTTTTTTCTCTGTTAAGCTAACAGAGGCCTTCAAGATGCACAGATCTTGTTAAGAAGGTACAGTCCCTGTCATTTAGTAAATTATTAAAAGTAGGTATTGAATGTCTTTCAGATGCCAGGCATTGTTCTAGCTGTTGAGGAAACAGGTAAACCAAAGAGAGCTTCTAATAAAGAAAGGTCGGCAGCCGTCCGTCTCGAGAGACGATGGTGTAGCTTCTTAAGAGTCTATCTGCACCGCCGAGAATGGCTGTGCAGTCCGACTCGGGAGTGACACGGTATCTGTCTCCTCCCTTGTTGAATTGACATCTTGTGATGACACTGGAGTGTCCTCTCCAGTGAAGCTGAAGCTACAGAGCCTGGGCAGGGTGATATGGAGGGTCTGCTCTTGCCCATGCAGCAGACCCCCCCTCTCTTCACAGCTGAAGGGTCCAAGGGAAAGACGGAGTCAATACAGCTTGGCTTCAGGTGCGCCGCAGGAGTTGCCGGTGTTGACTACAACGTCAAACCGCCTTAGGGACTCCGGCTCCGGATTTTCTGTCGGGGTTTACTCCCCTAGCCTTTCCCCTGAAGAGGTATGCCGCAAGGCAGCGGAGGTTTTTTGGAGTCAGAGTTTTCCTTCTCTGATGTGCCCTGACTGGAAGATCGAACCAGCGACACTTAGCTCGCAGGCCGACGCTCAATCCACTGAGCCAAACCAGCCAGGGGTATACATAGAGTAGGTACTCAATAAATGATTGTTTGGTAGTTGCTATTATTCCCATCAAGTTTCGTGTTTGCTGGAAAGCCAGTCAGCCTGGGTTCAAGTCTTAGTAGGTCCAGGACTTATTATCTTATCTGTGTGACTTCTTGCCAATCACCTAACTTCTCTTATCTTGAGTCACCACGCTGATGACTGGATTGATTGGGGAAATGTTTGGGAAATGCCTAGCCACAGGTTGAGCACATACTGAGGGCTCAATAAATGTTGCTGATTATTCTGATAAGGGAGTTTTTAATCTCTCCCATTTGTTGAAATAGCATGGAGATGAGAGCTATCCTAGAGACAGAAGTAATATTATTTTATGTATATTCCCAGTCTTTCTTCCCCATTGCTGTTCTGTGCTTGGTTTGTGCTTCTGTTCTCCTGACACTGGCCAATCTCTATCCCTTGCCCCTGCTTTATTTATTTTCCATGGTAGTGATCAATACATTACATGTTGCATGTTGACTTCTTCATTGTCTTTCTCCAGCAACTAAAATGTAAGCTCCCTGAGGGCAGAAACTTCTTTACTTCTCTGATCCCTTTCCAGTGCCTAGAACAGTGCCTGGTACATGGCAAATTCACCATTAACATTTGTTGAATTAATAAATGAAAAAGAAATTCCAGGGAAGCTTTTCAACTGGCAGATGAATGGATGCCACACCAAATCACAAGCTTTTGCCTTAAAATTTAGAGCACTGAATTTTCTCACATAGCGCATTGCTCCTTTATGTTAGTATCATGAACATTTGGGAACTATATATCTTAGATCTCAAGCCTGAAATTTTGGAGAGCTCCAGAAGTTAGGCCCATTTATTTTCTCAGGAACAAGCAGCCAGACCTGTTTCGACTACAGGCCTGGGAGGTCTACTGGGACCTGACCTCGCCTACTGCCTTGAAAACTGAGGCCAGGTAGCTGAGCTCGGTAAACGTCTTCCATTAGTAACTGCCAAGCAGCGCTTTCCCTGACTGACTTGGCTTCTCACTTAAGTCACACATTTCGACTTGTAATTTCTCCAAAGGGCCATTTTAGATATTTCGCTTCCTGAAATTATCCGTGATTGTATATTTTAGGCCATTTGCAGCCCTGTCTTCACCACCAGAGATTAGGCGTAGAAAGATGGAAAGGACGTTCGATTTCCTTTGGCCACATTTGGTTTAATCAGTATGAACTTCACAAAGAACATCTTGCTCATTTCCCCAGGGCCAGGAGAGACTTATGAAAGCTGTTCTGCAAAATAGCAATTGTATTTTAATTTGTCATTCCTGTATTTCTTGGGAAAGCATAGCCTGGGGTTATTTGTACATTGGGTTGCAGGTTTGACTTAAATCTCCACACATACTTCCTAGGCATAGGGATTTTATACAGCAAGAGGCAAAGAGAATTATAAAAACTTTCACATTGGAGATTTGAGGGTGTTTTGGTTATTCTGATGAACTAAGGTACATTCATGTGACCCAGCTGGTATGCTCCTTTTCTCCTCTAAGATTTAAAAAAGTCAACCACCAGGAGTGAAATAAACAGTGTTTGTGAAATGTGTCTGAGAAAGAAATTCTACCTTAATTCTTTGTAAAAGTTTTTAAAAAGGGTCTTACTTCCACTTGTACTTCATCTCAGTATGAAAATTTGGCCTCACGAAATGCTGGTCTTCACCCTGGTGGGGTTAGAGACCTCCTACCAGGGCCCACCCAGGAGCGCTGTGCTCCAGGCACTGGAGCTGGCTGATTGCTGAAGAGCACGCAGGCTGCTCTGCTTCCTTCCTCCAGGCCGGCTGGGTTTGGAGAATGCCATCAGCCTTTCAGAACTGAGATCTAATTTAAATAATGGTAGATTTCAATAATAGCGATTCATTTGCTCCCACCTGATCAAGACTGCCGGAAAGGGTGAGGTTTGCATTTATAGAAGGCTGGGGGTGGCGGTGGGGGTGGTTGTTTCCACTAAAGGAAATGTCACTCAACCTGAGACAGGAAATGTGGGCATCCCTTGAGATTGAAAGGGAGAGAAACTTCCGCTGCTCCTTAGCCCAGGGAAAGAGGCCATGGGATGGGGTAATACGTCATCCTGATGTGTGGCTGTGATCAGAGAAAGCTCTGAACATGGTGGGGATGTGCCTTTGTGGACAATGACAGTGAGTGGGTATGTAAGTTTTTAAGTCATGTAAGTATTAAACACTCAGTGCTGGCCTGGGCCCAAGGAGGTGGGAGACAAGTGCAGATGCAGGCCGCCCGAGGGAGAGGCTTCCTTGGCTACCCTGTCCCTAAGACCTACAGGTAGGTGATCCAAGAATGGCAGAAAGGTGTTGAGAGATGGAGAATTCTAACAGAGCTCCTCCCACCTGCACTGGAAGTGTTTCCTTCCAGATTCCCCAAAGTCGCTTAAGGGCAAAAAAAATCAATTCAGGATAATTCAATTATATTAGACAGACAGGCAGGAAATAATAGACATTCAATTAGGCAGGAGGGGTGTGTGTGTGTGTGTGAACTGAGAAGGGGTGATCAAGAGCCAGGGGTAGCTGAGAAGATCAACTGTATATCTGACACTCCGGATAGGTACAGTCACCTTCAGAGAATCCCAGACATCTGTAAGTTTCTTCCCCAGTGGAAAGGACGTGGTACAACTTCAGAAACGGCCTTAGTTCTCATAACAGAGGCCGCCCCCACGCTGAAACTGAGGCTAGCACCCTACAGCTGATCCTGGACCTTTTATGTTGTGCTAAATTAAATCCAGAGCCATCAGCCATGCCACACGTGCCGTTGTGCGGGCTTACTTGCACTAAATCTGTGTTTATGAGGACATAAAATACATGTTATCCCTGTCGTCAGAGTTTATTATTGACGATGGTTTCTAATAAGTGCCCCTGGTCTGCCCTCTCTATCACTGTCAGTCATTCTTTTCAGCTGTAGTCAGGTTTCAACCAGCAATGATGGCTTTAAAATAAGGCCCTTCCTCTGCGCAACTGTATTTAGGGCTAATTAGGAGCAAATAACTATTCTCGGCAAGGAAAGCAGAAGCCAAACAAATCTTTGACAAATGCAGCTTCCCCTTAGAAGAACACATTCTTGTCTGCTGCCAGTAAATATTTCCATTAAAACCATAAGAAACAGTTTTCTCCCCATTGAGAATGTCACACTGCTTCGATACAAGTAGAGAAAAAGAAATACCAGTCAAGGCCAGAAAGAAAAACACAAGAAGCATTTAATTAACGATAAATATATAATTCCCAGTGTCTTTCAGGATGTCCCGGTTCCATTTGGTTGCAATCACAGGCTCTTAGCTCCCTCTCAAGTCTGACATTTCCCCGAACCTCCCCCCCTCCTTCCACTCCCACACCCTCTGTGATGCAACACAATCCATTCACTATAATTTGAAGGTCGCAGTCAATGGCTCCGGAATAGAATGCAGAATGGATCAGATCAGACATCTTACATTACAAAGGTTCATCTTGACTCAGGCTGTACCGACGGTCCTGCAATGCATTACTTAGAGGCATCTGTTCCATTTTGCTTTGATGGGGCCTTTCAATTTCCCTTTTCATTTAAACACGAGATTACTGTGACTTTGCACAACATACATTTTAATATTTCTTATATTTTCACTTCTCACTGGAATCTTACAGTTATCTTTAAGAATCCTGTCTAACTGGTAAAAGTTAAAATAAAATGTCTTTCCAGCCCAGGGAAGGAGAAAGAAGACGTGCATTGAAAGCTATTTAAGTTAGACTGGGTATAGAAAGTAAACTGTGAGCTATCCATATAAAAATATTAAAAGTATTTATTTTTTATATTTATCCCCAAATTCTACTATATAGAGAGTTGGAAAAATTAACATAATGAAAAAGCAAGCAAGGGTATAGTTTTTTTTCTTTAACTACAAACACACTTAAACAAGAAATTCTTATGTGCATTCAGCAAAAAGTGGTTGAACCTCACCATTCGAATGCATAGTTCAGTCTTCCATAGTAATCTCTCCAGCTAAAGTTTCTCAATTCTAGTTTATGTTGGTTCTCAAGGGAACTAGAAACATTAACAATTTTCAGAATTGTTTTTAATTAATCCACTTAAAAATTATAGGCAGACCCCAGCTTACTAATTGCTAGTTGGCAGCAACATACTAAGTTTTGCCGTATACTGGCTATAATACATAAGTTCACTTATTTTTTCTACACCCATGTATTGAGCACCTATCAGATGTCAAGTAGAGTTCTAGGCACTAAGTACACAGGAATAAAAAAGATGAATGCAGATGCTGAACCTGTAGAGTTTACATTCTAATGATCAAGATATCCAACAACAAACGGCTACATCGTATTTCAGAAGTAATACATGCTATGACTAAGGGGGCGAATATTATCAGAGGGGCCCACTATTTCAGAGAGAGTTACCAAGGAAGGCCTCTCTGAGGAGGTGACTTTTTAAAAAACAATCTTATTATTTTTATTTATTTACTTTTAGAGAGAAGGAAAGAGGGGGAGAGAAAGAACAATGTGCAACATATACATCGATTGGTTTGCCTCTCACATGCTGCCAGCCAGAGACCTGGCCCACAACCCAGGCATGTGCCCTGACTGGGAATCAAACTGGCAACCTTTTGGTTCACAGGCCAACACTTAATCCACTGAGCCACACCAGCCAGGGCAGTGGAGGTGACTTTTGAATAAAGCCTTTTAATGCACAAGGTGGAAGGGGTAGGAGCTGAGGTTGAAGAGATGGGCATGGCCCACCTTGCAGGCCATAACAAGAACTCAGAATTCTAGCCTGAGGGAGACTAGAAGCTTTGACCTGGAGAAGTAGCATGATCTAGTTTACATTTGACAAAGACCTCTCTGGCTGTATGGAGAACTGACTTTTGAATAAGGTTGCCAAGTAAAACACAGGATACCCAATTAAATTTGAATTTCAGATGAGCAACAAATAATTTTAGTGTAAGTATGTCCCAAATCTTGCATGGGATATACATATACTAAAAAGATTATCATGAGGTCAGAACCCCTGTAATAAAATGTTACCATGGTTAACCATGCTGAGAGGAATTCTGCTCAGTCACTCTTCTCTTGTTTTCCTCTCCTACCACCTTCCAAGTCAACTCCCCAGGCCTGTGGCTCATGGCTGTTCGGCCTGACTGACTGACTCAGAGGCTCGTGGCAATGAATGGGGAGCTGCTTTTGGCCGATGACCTCTTTCCTGTCTATCTCTTTGACAAACCCATGCCTACTTCCTCTCCCTACAGTCATTACCTGGGGCTTCTGACCAGTAACTCTGTCTCCCCTGAGTCCACTACAGAACAAACCTGAGTCTCAGAGGATGGAGACTGTTCTTTACCCCCAAGGCAATGCTACTGGAAGTTTGTAAGGAGACACACGCCCCCACACACATTAGACAGTCACTTTCTTCTCTCTCTCTCTCTTTTTTTTTTTTAGTTTTCGTACAGTTTATATTCAATATTATTCTGTACGAGTTGTCATTTCCTAAACACCCAGTGCTTATGGGCTTAGTGTGCTGGGCTACACTTAGACCTTGGCTCTCTCTCCCCCCATTCTTAACACCAAAAAAAAAAAGATGATCCTGCACCCAATCACAATATGCATTGATAAATAAGCTGATCACAAACACTTGCCAACAGTGGGTCATTCTGAAGACAGACCAATAGGTGGAGAGCTGCTAGGAAGTCCCCAGTGAAGAACAGAACACTTTTCTGTTTCTTAGCAATTAAGGAAACCAAAAATGATAGCCAGTTGAAGAGCTAAAGATGGTTTTCTAGAGGGATACACTAGTCAGCTCAGGATGCCATAACAAGGGACCACAGATGAGGGGACTTCAACAACAGACGTTTATTTTCTCACAGCTCTGGAAGCTGCAAGTCCAAGATCAAGGTGTCACAGGGGTGGTTGCTCCCGAGGCCTCTCTTCTTAGTCTGCCAACTGCTGCTTTCTCGCTGTCTTCAGGTGGCTGTCCATCAGTGTGCACACATCCCCGGTGTCTCTGTCCTCTTCTTATAAGGACACCAGTCAGATTGGATTAGGGCCCACCCTAAAGGCCTCATTTTAATATAATCGCCTCTTTAAAGGCCCTATCTCCAGATACTGTCACATTTTGAGGTACTGAAGGATTAGGACTTCAACACGCAAATTCTGAAGGGAGACAACCCAGCCCATAACAGATAAGGCTACATCTGTATGGCAGTTAAAGTGACTAACAGCTCAGAGAGCGAAGGACTAAATTTAGCTCCCAGAACAGCAGAACACTAGGGCTCTGCTGGTGTTCAGGCGGAGAATCCTAAACATCCTCTGGTCTGTAAAATTTGATAATCATCCATTATAATTTATGTTTAAAAGATTTAACATGGATTTTGACATGGCAACCAGCATAGTAAAATTGTTAATGTGGGGAGGGGAGTAATTAGAACAAAGAAAAAATTTGGAAACCACTTTCTACAATAGCACTTGTTAAACCTTTCAAAAAATATAAATCTGATGTTAGAGGAGGGTAAACGCCTGGTTGGGAGAGGAGAGAGGAATAGATGTTGCATCATTTTTTTAAGTTTTTTTTTCTTTTTTTAGATTAAATATATTGGGGTACTATTGGTTAACAACACTATATAAGTTTGAGGTGTACGACTGTAATACAGTACCTGTATACCCCATTGTGTTGCCTTTTATCATTGCATGTATTTGAACTTTATTTCTGGTTCTATAATATATTTCTTTTTACTTCAAGTGAAAAACCATGTGACTTTTGTTCCCCCAAGTCTTCAAGAAAATTTATGTCCCAATACGCTCCATCATGCTTGTTGCGTAGCTTTGCCTGACCCCTGCCATCACAGCTATGCACTTGAATTATTTATTTGGTTCCCTGTTTGAGAATCCAGACCTCAGAGTCTTAACCGTCCTCCTAGCAGGGAGTAGCCCTCCGGACAAAAAGTTTCACAAACATGCTCATTAAACCTTGGCCACAGGACTTGCTCCAGGCATATTGTGAGTACATGGAAGTCTAGAGTCTAGTGCAGACAAAAACAGAATATCTCCTTTCCCATCCCAAGGCAGCCCCTCTATCATTCTCTATGACCACTCCGGGAGCACCCACCATTCCTTGCTTAGTTAATATAGCAATTATCTACTGCTAAATCCACACTGTGTAGAAGTCAACCATACGAACTCAGGGGCATAAAATGATGTTTATTTTCACTTATGATGCTGTGTGTGGATAGAGTAGTTCTGCTGGTCCTTGGTTGGCTTGGTCGATTTTCTTCTTGTCTTTGCTGGGGGGTCACTCACACAGCTGGTCGTCAACTGGCTTCTAGTTAATGTAGGCTGGTCTTGGCTGGGATGACCAGCTTTGCTCCACAGTCTCTTGTCCCCCAGAGAAGCCAGCCCAGGCTTGTTCTTGTGGCGCAGGCAAGGAGAGCAGAGGTGTGCAAGATCTCAAAAGGTCCGGGTTCAGAAGTGAGGTCCCATTTTATTGACCAAAGTGAGAGTAAAGGGCAGCTCAGATTCAACGGATAAAGGAAATCGATGGCACTCTTGATGGAAAAAGTAAAAAGGACAGAGAGTCAGGGATGGTTGGAGAACTGATGCCTTGTTTTGATCCATTTGCCACCATGAGATGTCCTGAGTCATCCTTTTTGCAGGCAAAACTCTACATTTATATTATCTTTTTCTGTACTGCTTACTGATGAAGCCCAGGAGAGCTTTTTGGAAACCAGGATGGATTATTGTCATGAGAATAAGCTTTCTTTGGACATCAGTTTTAGCTCCTTACACATACTTTTTATTGGGAGGAGAAGGGTGAGTGTTATGTCTTCCATAATAATGATCTCCTTCAAGTCTGGTGGTTGACTGGTGATGAGATTGCTCTGTTTGAGCCAAGTTCTTGATTTAAAAAAAAGTATTATATACTAATGATAGATTTATCAAACTTGTGACAATTTGGCATTCACTTAAGCAAAGATTTCAATGTTGTAGAGAAAAAAAAAGACTGTAAAAATGTGGAGAAGGAAAATTATATAAGTCAGTAATATTTAGATGTGTAAAGAAAAAATAAATTATATTTTTGAAGCTAGTTCAAGAAACTTCAGGAGTTATGAGCCAGGTTTATAAGCCATAAAACGTAGTTTTTCCATGGAATCACATCTCACGGTTAGAATATACAAAAGAAGCTTAACCCTTCATTTTTAAAGTGTGCACTATTACCCTCGAAAGATTTACTTCTCTTTATTCAAGACTCAAGATTAGTGTTAGGGGAAGGATTCACATAGTTTCAGAATAGCCAGGCAAGGTGACCCTGAGAATCGAGAATGAAGGGGTACAGAGAACAACATCGATTGGGCACTGCCACAGGTATGTGATCTCATTGAACCGCTGCTATAACATTGTGGGATAGGCACGAACAGCCTCTGAGTTCACAGGTGAGGAGGCTTCAGCTCAGAAATGACAAGCAACTTGCCCAAATTCACTTACAACGAGTGAGAGTGAGCCAGGCCGTGAACTCTGACCTCCTGGTTTTCATTTTTCCTGGCTGTGATGGCTCCCCTACAACAAATCACTTCCATCTTGGATAACCTCATCTTTGTCATTTGAAAATAATTTTGACTTGCGGGCCCTTTCCCGTCAAAGGATGACAAAAGGCCTATTTGGTGCCACATGAATGTCTCACTCTTTGCTCATGGGCTTCCTGAGAATGAGCCCTGTTATATATAAACTGAAGCCAGAATGGCTAGTCCTCGGACGGGAAAAACTGGTGGAAATGATAAACAAACAACACAGTGACTCCTGAGTTTACAAATTGGAGGGAGAATTTTGCTCCTGCTAGGACTTGAGGAAGAGGAATGACAGCCACCCACACGAGACATGTGCCCAGGGCTCTTCTGCTGAGAACACTCTGTGCCAGCATCCATGTGAGGCAATTCTGGGGAACAGCAGGGCCCATTCATCCCACAGGCCTTCTCAGACAGTCAGGGTAAACAACTTTTGGATGCATTTCCTGTCAACTCCAAATTTTGTCCATAGTGGTACCAGTCCAATAGAATTTGAAAATTCCCTTTTTGTGTTTCCTCTAAAAGTACTTTCTTTTGCAAGATATTTGCCAGACATGATATCACCCTAATTATCCCTTGACCAATTTTATCACCGACCACTTCAAATCCAGACCATTTATCCAGTTTTACAAGGCAATTAGGGTCAGTCCGGAAATACCGAAAATAGTGAGCATTTCAATGCCACATCCAGATTCTATAGTTGGAGTCCTGCGTGGCCTGTCTACCTGGTGAACATTTATTACATCACTTGGAGACAAAACTAATTGGTTGTAGAGTCATGAGCAACATCAATAAGTGGCTAAAAAATCTGTGACTGGAAACACGAAAGTTAATAATGAATCGACACCTAGTCCTCACTGTTCTCGGAGCCAACTACTCAGAACTGTTGCAAAACTTGACACTTCCCAAATTGCCTCTTGGTTCCTTGAACAGAGTTCAGAGTTCAGTGCTTTTTCTCAGTGATTCTCAACAAGAGGAAGCAACACTCCTGGGCTCCCCAAAGGTAGGTGCAGACAGAGTAAAAGTTGAATCCAGCTTTATAGAGATTGGCTCTTTTATAAGATTCTTGCCTCAAACTTGAGAGGCAAAAAGAAAGACAGGGCATCTTGTTAATAAAATCACTTGAAACAATGTTAAGTCATTCTTAGAAAAAAATTAGGAAATGGACATTCAATATTAAGTTTCAAGTTAGAGGCAGTTCCAGGACTTATTTTAAAGACATTTGCCATAAATGAAGCCTCCTTGAGAGAGAGGGTTCTCCTATCATGAGAATCTTTTCAGTCTCATGAAATAGGGTAGTTTCTGTCTGAAGAACGTGCCGGGGAGGCCAGTACCTCCAGCCATAGTGACTAGTTACTGGTGCATGTGTCCCAGCTTCTAGAATCCTGCCTTTCTTTAAAGCAAATTCCATCTGGCCCTATCCACTCATAGAACTCGAAAGCCCTCAAACCTTTTGGGAAGTGCCACTTATGCTCCCACCAGCATGAGGATGAGGAAGGCAAGCCACAGTCTCTGGGGATGGTCAGAAATGGCCTGCTGGAGTCATTGGGTGCCTGCAGCTGGATGGACCTGGGAATTGGCCACCTCCTGACCTAACCTAGACTACAGGGGGCTAGATTACAAATGGCTTTGGCCTTTCACTGATGCAGAAGGAGATGGGAAAGGAAACCAGGGGTGAGATCCTGGCAAAATTTAAGGTAGCATCAGGGGTATCCTTAGAGCTGCCAAGTGACTCTTACTGTCTTGGACAGAAGAACCCCCTTCCCTTCTGGATGTGAGGTTGAGTTGGCCTTACCACCTGCTTCTTTGGTGATTGTCAGGGTTGATCTGACTGACCTGGTTGGCTAAAAAGAGGATCTTTTCTTCCTAAACCAGCATTCTCTCTTCTGTAACCCTCTGTTCCCTACAGATAACAACTTTTTTTAAAGCCTCCCAAGTTATGAGATTAGTCTTCCCTTCCTTCCCACTCTCATTTTTACAGAAAAGACATCAGGATTCACCAGGGCCTTTGAGCCACATTTCAACTCTACATGGCTATAATTTATTTTTATAAGAAGGAGGAAAAGTGAGTGGGTATACACTCCTCTGGAATTTGAAAGAAATTTCTTTGCCTAGAGGGCTGATGATTTGGGCTTCAGTTTTCCCTTTCCTTTTAAATTCTCACCTTAAGAAATAACCCAGGAAAACCATACTTAGTCATCAGCAATCAAATATGTGAAAATCATGAACTTGGCTGAATCACCTTTCCAGTAAGGATAGAAAGAACCAGAAGCCAGTTTGGTTGAAAGAACCAATAGCCAGAGCTATTGAAGAAGAGTGACCCTTGCCATCAAGTTAGCTTGAGGAGCTTGTTATAATTAGCACCAGAACAGAAGAGTATTCATCATGGCTAATGCAAGAAGAAATGAAAGGGAAAAAGTAACAGTATAGATACGGGGGAAAAAGGAACAGTAGAGATACGGGTGGCAAAGCAGAATAAAATAAAAAAGTAAGCAAAAATTAAAAAGCCTGATGTTGCTATTGATAGCTTTTAAAATTTTCATTTTTTTAAATAAAATTTAGTTCCACAAAGATTTTTCTGGGGTGTTTATTATATGCTAGATAATCTGCTAAATTCAGGGATAGAAAGATGAGTAAACACCAAATCATTCTCCTAGAAAACATACACTAAGCACACTTTAAAACATTCAAGAAATGTCAATTCTCTTTTTTTTTCTGCTCATGAGAGAAATTCTGAATTAATGAATATTTATTGTGATTGTCAAAGATTTTAAAAATACTACATTTTTGCAGAGAAAGCTAGCTCACCTCCAAAATATATTCTCATCCTCTTGGCCTGGGTATGTTAATAGGCTACATTTTTCAGCCTCTTTTGCAAATAAGTGTGACTATGTGGTTAAGTTCCAGCCAATGGCAGGTGGTCAAGTGAGTTGCTTCTGGGCTGAGGATGTTCAGTAAGTGGCTACACTTCCTCTATGCCCAATGCCTTGGCTATCACAATGACTGAGGGTAGAAGATGAGGCCCATCCGTGAAGAATTTTTAACAGGGAGATGGACATGATCAAATTTACTAGATTAAAATCCTCGTGGTAACAAGAAGAAGATGGTTTGCTGCAAGGTAAGACCACAGGGCGAGAAGAACAGTTAACAGGCTGTTGCAGGACTCAGTTGAGAAATGACAGAGACCTGAATTATACAGTGCCTCTGGGTGTAAAGCAAAAGAGGCTAAATAAATATTATATCTTCAAGCCTCAGTTGCTAAAAGTTATCTGAGGGCAGCTGAGTTTGGGAACCATGCCTGTATGTAATTCATGGACAAAGGAAGGCAAGTTTCTACCACTTTTTCTACTTCCTCCTTCTCCTTCTGCTCCTCATCCTCCCACACCTGATTCCTTTCCATTTGTCAACATCAGGATATACCCTTGAGAGCACATACAAGGAAGTCAATGTTAGCAAAAATTCCAAATCTGTTGGTTTGCAATGCATATCCAAACCATATTCAAATACCACTAAAAATTATTTGTAAAAATGTTTTTAGTCAGCAGCTCCATGATTAGCCTTTGGAAAGAATTCTTACTGGAGAAAATATTAATAAATAGAAAGCACACAAAGGAAACACATACAAGGATGTTTTTGTCTGGGATTGGGGAAAGCAGAAAAGAAAAAGATTAGGAGAAAAATATTTAAATGATAATTTATCAATTTTTTTGTAATGAACAGAAGTGTGTAATTTGTCATGACTCAAATTTTTGCAGTAACCCATTATAACAAAGCATTGTCATTCTAAAATTGAAGTGATATCGTAACAGTGGGGTCCTCAAAGTCCCAGCAGCCCATGGTTTTGGTGTGGGAGAAGGAGATAGTGTAGCTTTTAGGATAATTTTGCATATTAATGGCAGGCTGATAGCTACGGCTGGTAAAAGGGTGGATGATACTGTTTAAGATAATTTGCATATCAATGACAAGGAGGTCGCCAAACATCTCCTGAAGGGGAGAGCCAGCCATGAGGAAGGGGATGCTGTTTGAGACGATGTAGAGGGACCATGCAGATTGTAAGGATGAAGAGAAGCCAACTGGTCTGAAAGAGGGCAGACAGGAGTTGGCTACAAGGTCTGGTGTTCAGGAAGAGAGCCATGATGCGGCAGCTAGGCAGCTTTGTAGGAGAGCTGGTCCTCCACGGGAGAGGGCCATGCGGCCTGGGCTAGTAAGAAAGCAGGCATGTTGCTGCTTTGATCGTTCCGGCTCCAGCTGACTTGGAAGTCACCTAGAATTCCACCTTGCAGACCCAGACTCTATCTGGACTCTTAGAACTTGGAACATATGGAGAGGACATTCTTTTAGGACTTGTGCCTTTCCTGGACTTCACCACGATCCAGTGTAACATGGCACATGCTTTTCTGGACTATTATGTGGAAGCTGATGACATCACACCCCAGATCCTGAAGAAGAGAGCTGACAGATAAGGGATCGGAACTACTGGGCTTAGTTTTGGCTTCTAGCCTTTTAGGGAACAAGGGAAGTGCTGGGTCTCATGGGAAAACAGGGCTCCAAGCAGGAGTACTCCCAGCGTCCACCCCAGGTTGGAATATTGTAAATAAAGACCTGTTTTTCTCAACACTAATTGTTAGATCTTATACCACAGCACCATGTGAACGAGCCCCCCTTTGCTTGATAACAGTTTCTCTTGACCTTGATTTTATAAATATATTTTTCCAAGATTAAATTAGGGGGTGGTCCCTTTGCAAAAGTTCAGAAATATTTTGCTTCCCAATAAACATTTTTGGGATCTTTCCCTTGACCTCACTTTCGGCTTATAAGGCTATGTTACACCTTTAGCTATCTATTAATATTCTCGACACTAAGTATTTGATTGATCTGTGAATCTTAAATTAGCTATTAAAACTTTAAGAAAAGCTACAAGCTCGATGCACAACTTTTTAAACAAAATTGACTTAGGAAAGAGATAAACTATTTTGGCAGCCTGAGAGGTTCTAGCTTTGACTATAAGAAAATGAAAAAAATAAAATTAAAAACACTTTATAGTGTTCCTAGTAGACAAAAAAAGTAGTTCATTTTCTGAAGATAAAATGTAGTCAGATTAAGAAGGGAAGTATCTGCCAATAGAAACAGCATTGGGAATTAGCTACATATCCTGGAAAAATAGAAGTTAGCTCAACTATGTTGATATTATTTAATAAGATTGGACCCCAGAATTGGCAAAAATATTTCTTATTCAACTACTTCATGGAAATCCTATGAAAATAATTGAAAACAGAAACATTAAATCGCTTCACCAGAGAAAATGCACATTCCTTTTCTTTTACCCTCAATATTTTGCAAATCTATAGAAAGGGTTTGGAAGGAGAATACATTTTTAAAATCCTCAATATGTGAAACAGATATGGAAGTGAACTGTGAAGCAAGGTTTTAGACAGCAAACTTTTTTCCACTGACTTCTTAAAATGGAATGAATATATCCTACCGCTTCAAAACAGAAATGACTTTCAAAAGGAAGTAAAAATCGCACCCGGGAATGCAACATAGCTCCTCTATAGCATACATTCAAAGTAATTTAAACTGACTATGTGAGTCATATTAACACAAAAATAAAAATGTCAAAAGTGAAAAGTACAGAACGTGGAGCCTTTGTGCAAGTCTGTAATACTTTAGAATGTGGCATCTGCCAGCATCCAAAGCTTACCAATATGGTCCAAATTCTCATGGATACAAGTCTGTTCCAATTCAAGTTTCTCCTTTAGGGCTCCATTTTAAGCTTGCTACTGCTTACTAACCTCTATCAACTCAGTTTGCATGAATTTAGTGCTTGGTGATCGCCAGATTGTTTAGGACCAGTTATTAGCGTTGGGTGAACAATTCACTATGCTGTCATGGTTTACACCAGTCTTAGTATAAAAACTAAGACTCGGTGTCAGAAAATGCTCACAGCAAATGAATATTGCTGTAATGCCTAAAGCGTGGGCTCCACAGGAGCATCTTGTTCAACTACAAATAGACCAAAATAATTCATCAAAGACAGATTGAAATTTAAAAGAAAAAAAATCTTTCACCACAAGTTGATTGAGAAACAATGAATTAAGATGTATAATCACAATCCAAGCATGGGAACTGGACAGTGCCAGATGAAAAGGAAAGAAATGCTTTAATCATCTTAAAATTTATTTTTCAAAAAATTACAAAATTTCCAAAGGGCTATGAGAACCACTCAAATCATGAGTCACTTCCTGTATTTGGAACTTAGGATACAGTTAAGGAAAGGCTTAGAGCCTAATTGTCAGTCTGGCAGCCAATTTACAAAATTGATTGTTAATAATGAGTAGCTCATAATACAAAGTCAATAAAATCACCCCAGATATACTGCCCACAGATAATCATGCTAATATTTGGAGGTAAACTTCCATAAATTATTTTTCACATTATACTGTTCACTTAATAGATCGTGATTATCTTTCAAAGTCAATAAATAAACTTCTCCATCAACCTCATTAATAACTGCAGAATATTCCATTTTATGAATATTCTAAAATTTGTTTAACCAATCTGCTTCTGTTGAGTATTTAGATTTATATATAATAATATATAATATAATATCTTTTTCTATCTTTTTACTTTTAACCTATTTGTCTTTATATTTAAACTGTATTTCTTGTAGGCACATATAGTTGGGTCTTCTTAATCTGATCTGACAATCTTTGTCTTTTAATTAGAGAGCTAGGCTATCTACGTTTAACATTATTAATAGTTTTGCGGTTTGAATTTATTCTTTTTTTCTCTCCCTTCTTTTGAACTATTTCTAATGATTGTGTTTAATCTCTTCATTGGTTTGTTCTGCTTGTTGTACTATTATAGTAGTTGTTTTAAGGTTTATGGAACATACGTTTACTTCTCACAGAGAAACTTCAAGCAATAGTACATCATTTCACGTATGGTATAAATACCTTACAAGATTTATTTTCTCCTGGAGTTCTTGTCATTTCTGTCATCCATTTTGCTTCTATGTATGTCATAAACCCACACACAATTATCTGTCCCAGTGTTCTTTCATTACCACTTCTAGTTATCATTTCTAGTGTTCTTTGTTTAGATCCAGATTTCCAACTGGTATCATTTTTCTTCTGCCTGAAGAACTTGCCTCAACATTTCTCATTGTGTTGGGCTGATGGTGATGCCTTCTTTCGGTTTTTGTATATCTTTAAGTGACTTTGTCTTCCCCTTGCTTTTGAAAAAGTTTTATTGGGTCTAGAATTCTAGGTTTACTTTCTTTTTTCTTTCAGTACATTAAACACAATATACCATCTTTTAGTCTGAACTGTTTCTGGTGAGACATCTTCCATCACCCTTATCCTGTTCCTCTGCATGTTAGGTATCTTTTCTCCAAAGGCTGCTTTTTAGATTTATCTTTATCACTGTATTTCAGCAGGGTGGTTCTGATGTACTTCGTATTTTTCTTCATGTTCTTGTTCTGGGGGTTGTTGAGCTTCTTGTATGTATGCGTTTATCAAATTTTCAGCCATTACTTTACAAATATTTCTTCTATTCTCCCTCCTTTTCCCTTATAAACTCCAATACTTCATATATATCTCAACCTAAATATGTCTCACAAGTCATTAAAGCTCTCATTTCATTAAAATTATTTATTCATAAATAATTATGTTATCTGTGTTTCATTTTGCTTAGGTTCTTTGCTATGTCTTCAACTTCATTAATTGTCCTAGTCAGCTTGGATTGCCATTACAAAATACCATAGACTCAATGGCTTAAATCACAGACATTTACGTCTCACGATTCTGGAGGCCGAGAAGTGGATTTGGTTCCTGATGAGAACCCTCTTCCAGGCTTGCAGACTGCCACCCTCTCACTGTATCCTCACATGTTGGAGGAAGAGTGATCTTTTCCTTTTCTACTTTTTACAAAATCACTAAGCCCATCTTGAAGACCCCACTCTCATGACCTCACTTAACTAACCTTCGTTGCATCCCAAAGGACCCGTCTCCAAATACCAAGGCATGTGAATTTCAGGAGGACACAATTCAGTGCAAGGCAATAATCTTATGGGAGGAAATATTTCATCTGCTACTCATTCGATCGACTGTGTTTTTCATTTCAGAGATGTGGTCTTCATTTCCAGAAGTTTGACTTGTATCTTTTTATATCTCATGTACTTATATCTTTATATCTTCTAGGTGTAACCTTTCCTCCAGCTTCTTAAACATCTAGGATAAAGTCGTAACAACTCTATCATCTGTGTCATTTCTGGTTGGTATCAATTTTTTCTTTTTTATTGAATTTATTGGAGTGACATTGGTTAATAAAATTATATAGTTTTCAGGTGTAAAATATTTTTTATTATTAAGGGGTCATATTTTCCCGTTTTTTAGCATGACTTAATTAAAAGCTCAGCATTGTGATTTTTAACTTGGTACTGGATATTTTTGTATTCCTATAAATATTCTTGAACTTTGGTTTGGAACACAAAGTAATTAAAAACAGTTTTTTAATCTTTTCAAATCTTTAAGTTTTGTCAGGTAGGTTAAAACAATGTTTAGTCTGTCCCTAATACTCTCCCTTCCCCCTACTGAGGGTTCATCTTAAGCCAGTCATTTTACTGAGGCAAAAACCTTCTGAGCACTCTACTACTTCAAGAATTAGGAGGGTTTTCTCCTCAGCTTGTTGGAACATGAACTCTTCCCGGCTGTATGAGAACAGGCCAGTGTTTCCCCTCGATCTTGTCAGTACTTCTGTTCCTGATCCCAGCTAGTCTTCTCACATTCGTGCCCTGATCAGTGCTCATCTGAGGACTCAAGGATACCCTCTGTAGACCTCCAGAGTTCCCTTGCTCTCCCTTCTTTCTGGTACTCTACCTTACAAACTCTAGACTCCTTGGCCTTCCTCTGGACTCTGCCTTAGTTTCCCTTCTTGTGCTTATTCCTGAAATGTCTATTCAAGAAGGAAGCTGGTGTAAATCTAGGTCTCACCTCATTTGTTCCCAGAATATCAAGGATCACTCTACATCGCTGCGTGATGTCCAGTCTTAAAAAGCTATGTTTCATGTGTAGTTTCCCGGTGTTTTGGTTGTTTAAGGTTAGAAGGTAAATGTAGTCTCTGTCACTCCATCTTGACCAGAATTGCCCTTTCTATTGATTTTTAAATTACTTTATATATTAAGAACAATGACCTTTCATCTCTCATATATTTTAGACTGAAAGCTATATTCAATTTAGTCTTTGTGGAGTTAGTTCTGGAGCCCAGGTCAAAAGGAATAAAACAAGGAAAGTATAAAACTCACATGAGTCCAAAAATTGTGCCAAATTGATTCTCTAATTGGGAAGTTGTATAATAGGGCTGCGTCGTGTACTAAATTGGATTGCTTGGTAAGAGGAGACTTTAATAAATATACACCTAGGAATAAACTTTCCTGGAAATAGGTCAGGTCTATATGTTCAGGCAAATTAAAAAAAAAAGCAGCTAAATATAAAAACATTAAATTTAACTCATATTTAATTCATCTCTTCATTTAATATACATAAAGCATTTGCTATGTGCCTAGGGTTTTTAAAAGCACAATATAATTTGATACTAAATATGAACTTTAAAATAAACTTTAGTTGACACATGTAGAAAGGAAGGTACACCATTGACATGTCCTACATTTATCTAAAAATCATGGAGGTAGGAAGTACCAAGAGGTACTTCAAAGCTTTGAAGCAGACTTATTTTCAAGTGCTGAGAAGTTGAAGAAAAACAGAAGTTGTTTTCAAACGAGGGCAAATAAGATTTTTTGAAAATGCATCATTTAAATATCAAAAGGAACTAGTTTCATAGAAGAACAATATGAAAATATTTGGCCTCTACTATATTATGTATAATACTAGTGTATCAGATATTTATATTAAGGAATTTAGTACTTCAAAAATAGTTAATTCTGTCATTTCATTCCCTGTGATGATTTGTTCAAAATAAAATTTATGACATTCCTAAAATTATAAATAATGCAATAGAGTAAAAACAGTTCAAAAATTATAGGCTTGGATTATGTGTTAGGATACTTAAAATTCAGCATGAAATCCCACAGCGAAGGGAGATGCCCAAAATTCCAACAAATTATTTCCATTGCCACTTAACACAATAAATAGAGGACTTATCAGTATTCACTATATTAGTTAATTAATCCATCTTAATTATTGACCACAAGTTGCGTGTTAGTAAATCTTTATTTTGAAATAATTTTAAGTTTACAGAAAAATTACAGACTATACAGACAGTCCCCATATACTCCCTACCCACAGTTTTCCTTAATGTTAACCTTTCACATAAATTACTGTGGTACATGTGTCAAAACTAAGAAACCAACATTGACATATTCCTATTAACTAAATTTTAATTATGTGGAGTAACTAAAACATTATTTAAATAACGAGTATAAACATATGCCTTTTTTAAGAAAAAGAATACTCGATTTTGGCTAATCAATAATACCCTTGAGTTAAGTTCTCCAGATGTAACTCTGCATTTGGTTCACTTTAGAAGAATTGAAATAAATGAATCTGGACAGGATTTATAATGAAATCTTGGATGAGAGCTATGGTGCCTCTCAGGTCGGCTCAACTTGACCTTAAGTGGGACATAGTAGCACCATCTGTTAGGTGCCCAAAGACTCCAGGCAAGTAGGTTTCCTGGTTTTTCCAATAGGATTTTTAAATGCTTTGGATTTACTTTTTCTCCCTAATTTTCTCAACTTGCACTTATATTTAGATTTTCTTAAGAAAGACTAGGACTTGTTATTTGACTTTTTTTTTTTCTGTTTATGTATTAATACATCCATAAAAATAATCAAATTACACAAATGTTTGCATTTTTGTAAATGTCCTTTATGGAAAAGAATAAGATTTCATGAAATAGAGGGCATCCCGGAAAATCTGGGGTATATAGCTTTTGTCTCCATGACAACCAACAAACGGGTTGCAACTGGTCCTCCAGGGTAATTAATTTCTTGCGTGCTGGGATGGTCTGTTGATTCTCACAGCCAAGCAAAAAAAGGAGAAACAAGATGACCTTTCTTAAAAACAAAACGAACAAAGCTCACATAGAGATATGCTCTAATATCACTCTTGCAATGGATTTTAGATTTGAGCAGTAACACGGGAGGCCAAATTTTTAGTTTTGTTGAGCTTAATTTTCAGAGAAACTTACTGAGTTAACCATACTGGTAGGATCTGAAAGCTTTCTTTCTCCTGCTTAAACTAGTTCAGCTGAGTCACTATCTGTTTGTGGGTACAGTGTACCTCACTGAAAAAGAGAAAGAAAAGTGTCATAAGACATACATACCAAGTACAGGCGTACCTCAAAACCAGTGCAGGTCTGGTTCCACACCAGCACAACAAAGTGAGTAACACAGTAAAAGGAATTATAATCTTTTTGTTGGTAGAGAGTCTTGCCTTCAATTTGTGAAGAATGCAATATCTATGAAGCACCATAAGACAAAGTACAATAAAACAAACTATCCTGGTATGCAAAGACTGCTTGTCTTGAACCCTGGTAGCACTGTAGAATCATCTGGAACTCTTTTAAAATAAGCCAGGGTCTGAGCTCCATCCTTCAGAAATTCTAACTGGGAGTTTGGGGTGGCGCCTGGATGCCAGTCATTTTCAAAAGCTAATTAGAATGTGCAACCGTAGTTAACAATCAGGGTTAGACAGTATAATAACTTAGTAAACTCTGAGCCGCGAAGTCAAGTCCTTTGTAGATAAAGGTCAGATAAATATTAAAGTAAGTCAGTTTGCTCCTTAACATTCCTTCTGTGTTACAAACTAATGAAAACTTCAGGGACTGCCAAAGGTAAAAGATTTAAGAAAATAATGCCCTTTAGTTTGTTGACTGTAAACAAAAAATCGACTAGGTATTCTGTCCCTTAAAAAAAGTTATGGTTAGGGGGAAGGATTGCAATCCTGTCTGTGCAGCCACGGCCGGCCAGATGAGCTTCCGCCTGAACAAAGACGGAGGATCTACTTTGTAGGGGAGAAGAGGAAGTCAAGGGGAAGGGCAGCTGCTGTTACCACCACAGAGCTGTGTTGTCAGGTTGCTTCTGTAGGGCTCTGGCAACCACACAGGGTGTGAGAACCCCTCCCACAGACCCTCCCCATTCCCTTCTAAGTTGTCTTGGTCATAAATTTTGACAGCTCTCTTTTTTTTTTTTTTTCCCCCAACCCAAGTGTCACATACTTAAGCTTTGAGGATATACATACCTTCCATCTGAGGAGATTATAATGTCTGAATCTCAACAGGCCTCATTTTAGAGTTTTCCCTGCCATATGTTGGAATGAGTCCGTACCGGCTCCAAGAGCTGGTTGTAAAACTTTCGGAAACGTTGCTAGCTGGCTGTTAAACTGTTGTTAACTTAAAATTGGCCTTGGTGGGGGTATTTACACCATGGCCATGGCAATCAGAAAATGTTACAAGTCGGGGCTTCCTTTCTTCTGGAGAGTGAGTTGTTAAACATCTACCTATAAACCATTGGTTTTCAGCTATCTGAATGAGAGCAAAAGAATAAAATTTGACTAGGCTTCAGGTATTCGTCAGCATCTTATTTTTACAGACATGGAAACAGATTCAGAGAGTTTTAAGTGCCTCATCAAGAAAACTACTGGTGGACCCAAGAATAAATGCCAGCTCATCAGAGTGTCTGTCATACCTATGTTGATTCTGGTCTACGTAGCAAATGCTTTCAAATATCAGCTCAGCATTTTACAAATAAACATCCATCCACACAATATTATTTTAGGGGCACAGGGTAGTTGCTGTTGTAAAAATGGCAAAATTTTGTAATAACTATGAGACATTGAGATAACAGAGTACTATACACCCATGAAAAAGAATGAGGAAGACTTCTATCTACCAAAATGGAAAGATCTCCAGTGTATATTCATCAGGGAAGCAAGCATGATTTAAGATCGTGTACATTATATGCTACCTTTTGTTTGCAAAGGGAGAAATAAAAATATACATGACTGTATTTTGCAAAAAAAGGAATACTGGAAGGATAAACAGGTACCTAATAAAAATGGCTCCCTAACAGGTGGGAGTGATACAGTAGCAGGGGTAAGATGTCTCTGTGTTTACAACCAGATGAAGGCTCTGACAACTGACAGCTGGTAACAACCTACAGTGTTCCCTAAAAACATAAATGATTGCACAGGATTTCAACATCAAATGAGGTCACATCATGAGAGTGGTGGAACCAGGCCCCCAAAAGATATTTGGGACACTATGCAAACCACAAAAGTAACAAAATATTTTTCTCTGTTGGCTAACATGGGTTATTACTCTTTCTCTACCTTCACTTTGTTTCTCTTGTCTCCTAGATAAAAAATAAGGTTCTCAATCATTTGATTGCCTTTGTTTCCTTCCAGCACTGAATTTGGTCAGTTCTCAAGTCTGAACAGCCAACAGAATAATGGTGCTGAAATATACTGAAATTATTAATATCCAAGAATACATACTGAATTCATACAAGAGAAGCAGTTTATTACACCAATTTGATTTCATTGTTATCTAATACAATGGACCATATAATTGAATTCTCAATGAGTAAAGAGACTAATTGAATGCATGGTACAAGAAAGATGCTGAAAGGCAGGTGAAGTGGAAAAGATGTTCATCTACAAAATTTGGCGTATGACTTGAAATTTTCCCTACTTAAGAAATAAGCCTTTTCTTCAGTCAAGACAAATAATCTGAAAACAAGACTTTGATCTTCTTGGCAAGTTCTTTTAACTTCATATCTGTCATGAGAGGAGTAGTATTTTTCATTCAGCAACCAGTCTCTGAACAGCAACCACGTACCTGGCACATAAGATTCAAAGACAGATAGGATCTGGTCCCAGCTGTCAAAAAGTGTAACTTCCTGAAGAGTGAACCTAAACTGCTCCTGTTTCTTCTCTATTCTGTTCATACATCTATCACCCAGGGAAGCTCCTCTACATTTATTTGATCAATGTCTATCTTCTGTTGCCATGATAATTAGTGCAGGGACTAATTACTCCTTACTCACCATGACATTCCCAGTGCCTGCAATGAGTCTAATAGAAGTAGACTCTTGTACTGGGTTGAATCATGTCTTCCCAATGTTCATGTTCACCCAGAAGCTCAGAATGTGACCTTATTTCCAAAGAGGTCTTCACACACGTAATTAGTTGAAGTCATACTAGATGAAGTCAAACTGAATTAGGGTGAGTTTTAAATCCAATATGACGTGTCCTTATAAGAAAAGGAAATGCACGGAATTTCACACTGAGAGGGGAAAAGGCCATGTGGCGTCAGAGGCGGAGGCTGGATTGACGCAGCTACAAGCCAAGAAAAGCCAGGAGTTGCCAGACACCATCAGAAGCTAGGAACAGGCAAGGAAGACAAAAAAAGGAAGACTTGCAATGACTTTCTCAGCTTTTAAAGCTGTTTTGAAAGCATAAGCTCCCATGTCTCCAAGCAACTTGGAAGGCATATGGCACAGTGGTTAAGAAACAGGACTTCCAGTTAGCTCTCTGGGTTTGAATCCTGGTCCTACCACTGTGAGGTTTGGGCCAGTTGCCTTAACCTCTGTATGCTGTTTTCACATCTGTAAAACGAGGAGAGTCATAATAACTTCCCTTGATTGTGAATACAATTTACTGAGATTAAGCACAAACCAGTGCTATTAAATACATAGCCCTGAGCTGTGTGGCTATTGAGCACTTGAACTATGGCGCCTCCATGTTAGATGTGCTGTAAGTAAAATTTAGACCAGATTTTGAACACATTGTATGAAGAAAAGAATGTCAATATCTTGTTAGTATTCCTTTGATATTAATTGCATTGTAAATACAGATATTTTAAATATATTGGATCAAATAAAATATTAAAGTTAATTCCACCTGATTTTTGTGTGTGGCTACTAGAAAAATTAAAATCACATATGTGGTTCAGATGTACATTTCATATTATACTTTTATTGGAGATGCCTGGAATAAATGGTGCCTGGGCACAAGCAGAATTGCTTCCATTAAAAAAATATGTTGAATCATTATAAAATTTAGTGTTGGATACTGATTCAGAAGGAGGCTATAAAAGATTGGCATGGAGGCAGTGAAATAATTCTATACAAAGGAAAGATCATACAGTGTTGTTGGCCCACTACAGATGCCTCTGCCAAGTCATTTGTCTGTCCTTCCTTAGTTACCATTTAGTGAACCCTTGCTATGTGTCTCTACTAAGTATCGTGCACTCACCATCTTATGAATAATGTAGTCCTGTTATTTGTGAATAACGTATGTAACTTACATTATATGTGTTATTCGGAACCAATGTTAAGGTTTGTACTATGTTACTATACATCACTGGCTCTTGAATCATATAATCCTTCTGGAGTGGGAAGGAAATGACAGTCACAGCCAAGGTGCCATGTCACAGCCATCACGAGCACCTGCAACCTAGGCGTGTCCATGGGAGTGCGATTCAGATCTTAACATTATCTGATTCATCTTGGTGGGAAAAGGGCAAGGATCCTTTCTGGATGAGAGAGCAGAGAGCTAGAAAACCTAACGCCTGCCATTTCCTGAAAGCACCACTGACACTTTAAACCCTAAAAAAGCTCCTTGCCCTCCAGACATGAAATTTGAACGTACTTAAATACTACTTCTTCTCTTTTGAGTTGAGGTGCTGAAGAAACTCCTCCCCCAACAATGACATTTCAATTGAATTAATCCCTAAAAGAATTGTAATAACCCATTAAGAGATAATCTTATCCTTGGCATCTCTGCAGAGGCAAGAAAAGAAGAACAAAGTACCAATCTTGCCCCTGATGGGGTTGTATTTATGCTCTGTTCTCTTTGAGGAAAGAAGGGGCCTGAGATATTCTTGGCAGTTAATCAGTAATTCCTCAGCCAAAAGGAGCAAAACTATTATGAGCTTTGGATAAGGTATTAACCTTCCCCACCAAGAATTGATGCTGGGGCTTTATCTCTGGAAGATACCAGAAGGATCATGCCTCTTTCTGTTTTCATTGGGCACCCAAATGACCTCTTCTTCTTTGTTATAAGATAGAATGAGTGAGAACTTTCTGGGTCACTGGAGGGAATGTGCGAAGGGTACTAATAAGATGCTGTTTTGCATTGACCTAGAAGATACAGGTAAGTTTAAGGGCTAGGTAGCAAGGAGTTGAGACTGTTCTTGATTTGGGCTGGAAATACCTTACTGGGGATCTCTCTCAAAGTCCTGCAACTAAGCCTATAGACTTAATGCATTTTCCCACACCCTCCACTTCTCTTCTGTAGGAGAGAGAGAGGACCCTCCACCTCTGAAGGCCAGCCCTCCACATTCAGGCCACCCTTGCTCTCCTCCATCCTTCCCTTCACAGGGTGGTTTTCCTTCTGAATGTTAACCTCCTTCTCTGCAGCTGCTCTTTCTTCGTACTGCCCTCTCGTGGTTGAGTTGTCTGTGCTTGCTGTTTCTGCCAACTGACTTCTACCATATTGAAATACAGCGGTCCCTCTCTATATCGTGGTTCACTTATCGCGGCCTCCCTGCATCGTGGGATTTTAAAAAATATTATATTTAATTATTTATCGCGGCTTTTTTGCAATATCACGGGATTTTGTGGTACTGTAAATACTAAAATAAATGTAAGGTTCCTACTTCGCAGATTTTCAGTTATGGGGGGGGGGGGGCGTCTAGAACGTAATACCCGCGATAAGGGAGGGATCACTGTATTCTCTTCTCTGGCAACACAGCACTCTTGGCTTTCCAATAACGTCCCTGCCCTCCTTAGTCTCTTTTGCTGAATTTTTAATGTCAGAATAGCACAAGGTTTGGTCCTAGGCATCAGTGTCTTCTTCCTTGATAAACTTTTCCAAGGCTGGGCCACCCACGCCTGGACCCCAGTTTCCCCATGGTACACTTCAGACCGTCTGCCTCTCAGAACTCTCTTCTGAGCCCAGGCGAGTGGTCTATCCCATATACGTACGCAGCTGTACCACTTCAGTATCTCACAGGCAGCTCACACAATGTGTTCAGGGCAGGGTCCCTAAACTCTCTCCCGGCCTCTCCCAGCCCCACCCCAGTCCCGGCCTCCCTGAGATGACAAACGCTCATTCGCTCCCCCCACCCCCACCCCGCGCACTGCCATTGCAGGAATGCTCCACCGTCCTCCAAGCTGCACCAGTAGGACCCAAGCCTCTTATCTTCTTCACCTCTGATACCCGCTCACCAATTTCTAAATACCATTTTATCTCTACTGCCATCACCGTGCTGGGCTCACGCAAAAGCCTTTGGACGGGCGTCCCACACCCACGCTCCTCCAGCTAAGACCCGGCAGTATCGTCAGAACGCCTCTCAACATGCACATCCTATTAATCCACTCCCTTCCTGAAAGCTCTAAAATTGCCTTCCACTTCTGTATGGATATTGTCTCCAAATCACGAACACGGCTCATACACCCCTGCGTTATCTGGCCCGCTGTCCCCAGCCTTGTTCATGCCTGTCTCCCCCCAGTCCCTTTCTTCAGACCACGCCCATTCTTTGGTTCCTCCACAGAGCCACGCTCCTTCCTGCTCAGAATCCTCATACATTTCATTTCCTCCCTTCCCTTTCCTCTCTCCTCGTCTTTGCATCCGTTAGATCTCAGCTGAAATGTTTTTTTCATGAAGCAGTTTTGATTTCCCAACAAGACCAAGTCCTTATAATATATGCTCTCTCATGTAATACATTTGAGTATTTACTCTTTGATCTTGTAAACGTTATAAGAATTGTAATTAAGTTACTAATTATAGAATTAGTATTTTGATGCTCATTTATCTTCTCCGTGAAGACAGGGAGAAAATTAGTGCGTGTGTGTGTGTGTGTTTTTTTTTTTACTGCTGAGTCTGTACGTAGAGATAGTAGTTGCCTAATAAATACCTGTTCAATGTATAGAAAGAATATACTAATTTTCTTTAATGTATATCTACAATATTACATGTTTTATTATTTTTGTTTTCAATGAACATTAAATTAAGTTACAGATATTTAAGTAAAAAATTGAGAATTTCTGAAATCAATCCATAATGACCTAAATTGTGCAGAAAGATAATTTGACCCACTGTTATCACAGCTAAATGGTAAAGGCCAAGCTAGCAGAATAGGTATCACAGAAAGCATTTTTTAAAAAACAACCTAATAATATTAACAATAATTGTGTTACTAAAATATTTCTGACAACTTTGCAGCTATGTATCTGCCTGAGAAGCACAAATAAAAATATCTTAAATTGGTCCCTTTGAATGCAACTAGAGCAGTCTTTCTCGACCCTTCGGTTTTTTTGTTTTTTGTTTTGTCATTGCCCTCTTAGGAGCCATTTTAGACATTTTTTCCCTACTCATTCTCCCCCTGCCCCAGAAGTTTTAATACCACAGATACACCATGTATCTGTTTGTGTATGGCACGTGTATCTGTGCTTCATGCCTAAGAAAGTAAAATTTTTTACTACTCAAGAACAAATTATGGTTCCCTTGGGGGGCAACATTTTCCCTGTTGAGAATGTGTGAACTGGAGTGATTCTTTGAAGTTAATGTGTAATCAACCAATTAAAGTATGTTTTAAAATGACTGTCAGAGGACTGAAAGATGCAGAGCGTGTCTTTGCTACCTTCCCACCTCTGCAAAGTTGTCTCCAGCTCGCTGGCCTGATATATGATATAAATCGTGTAGTTATGGTAACATACTGTGCCATGTGGCTCCATCCACGCTGCCTTCAGGGACTGGCAGGGATGTCATCCAGAACTAATTGTTCTACAGAAGATCCCCAAATTACTGCAAATGTTAACAGCCCCAAAAATTACTGAACAAAAAGCAAGCTTGAGACTATAATGTAATACTAATATTATCACAAAGGAAAGAATTTCTGGATGGAAAGCAATAAGCTTTTGTTCCTGTTGGTGTTGATTATTATAAAATATAGAAGCAAAATGTTATTTTAAGCAAATATACCATTCCAGATAAAAAACCTATATTATTCATCAATGATCAACTTACTAAACATCTAAGAGTAATCATAGTTCACATATGAATCTCTTTTGCAGTTGATATATTTGCCACATATCCACTGCCAAAACATGTTTCTCCTTGACACTTTTTCCTATTATTTAAGAAAGCTTTGCTATTATTATTAAGAGTTGTATGTTTTTGAGGTTGTCTTTTCATTGACCAAGTCTTAAGACTATGAAGGACTTTGAGCTGGAAACCATGGTGATGGCTTTTGTAAATATCACATTAGCATAATAAGCAGCAGATTTTGATTTTGCAATGGGAATACACATTTTCTCCAGTACTAAAAATAAATTATTGACATTATTTTGAAACCAATTGCAGTAATCCCAACATACAAACTGCATCAGATGGAAAAAGCTTGTCTTCCAAGGGAGTCTGCTGCTCTAGGAACTGAGCAGGTATGCAGTTGGGCACATCATTTACCTAACCTTCAAACTTCTTACCCCAAAAACTTATTTTGATGAGCAATAAGTTACACAAAAGAAAATGTCACCATCTCACTTGATTATCTGAAACTACATAAACTTCTTGAAAGAAAAGCAATAAAGATGACATGAAACAAATGGTTCATTTTATATGCATCGTTCTTTTATGTGCTGAAAGTATCTTCTTAAGGTGTTATATTTTAGATGTAAGCTTGATGATGAAATACTAGTGAAGACTAAATTGTCCACTGATCACCCACTTACAGGCATTTTGTGTTCCTGTCAATAAGAGTATTGAATGCAACTTATTAATACAACTTGATGTTTTATCTCTTTTATGGGTCATTGAGTAGTTACAGCTGTAATACCTTTAATGAAGCATATAAATCTTCATTAATATTCTTTATGACTCTTAGAGTGTGCTGAGGGTCAATGGAACCACTGGGGAAAATTATTTTGTTTCCTGTCACATTCAGGCTACCAAAAAACTTATTGATGGCATGAACATCTTGAGTCACTGAAACACTATTGAACTCAGGAACAAAGATATAAAAACATGCCTGAAGAAAGACTGCAAAGAAAACAAGACAAAATTGTAGGTGCTGCCCAAAAGTGTATAAAAAGAATTATACACTACAACCAATAGAATGTATCCCAAGAATGCAAGGCTGGCTCAACATTTGTTAATCAATTAATATAATCCATCACATCAACATACTGAAAAAGAAAAATCACATGATCATATCAATAGATGATATCAATGGAGACAGAAAAATCCAATATTCATTTCATGATAAAAATTCTCAGTAAACTAGGAAGAGAGGGGAAGTTTTTCAACTTGATAAAGATTAATTACAAAAACCCTAGAACATCATAATGTTGAGGAAGTTGAAGGCTAACTACTAAGATTGAGTGGTAAGGATATTTTCTTGCCACTCTTTCTCAACATTGTACTGGAAGTTTTTGCTAATGCAATAAGGCCAGAAAAGGGAAAAAAAAAGATATGAAGATTGGGAAGGAAGATATAAAACTGTGTTTGTTCCTGGATTCATAATCATCTGAGAAAAAAATCTGAAAAGAAAGTGACCAAAAAGCTAGAACTAATAAGATATTATAGCAAGGTTGCAGGATGTAGGTCTAACATACAAAAGTTGATTGCTTTCCTATCTACTAACAATGAACAAGTAGAATGTGAAATTAAAATCACAATATTGTTTACAATAGCTCCCAAATAAATAAAATACTCAGGTATAAGTATAACAAAATATGTGTAAGATCTATATAAGAATAACCACAAAACCTGCAAAACTCTGGTGAATAAAATCAAAGGAGAATTAAGTAAAGGTAGATATATTCCATGTTCATGGTTAAGAAGACTCAGTATTGTCAATATGTCAGTTATTCCCAACTTGATCTATAGATTTCCAATCCCAGTAAGTTATTTTGTGGATATCAACAAGCTGATTCTAAGATTTATATGGAGAAGGAAAGACCCAGAAGAGTCAACATAATATTGAAGGACAAAAACAAAGTTGGAGGACTGACATTACCCAATTTCAAGACCTATTGTAAAGCTACTCTAATCAAGACAGTGTACTACTTGTGAAAGAACAGATAGGCTAACACTACAGAATAGAGAGCCCAGAAATAGGCCCACATAAATACAGTGAACTGATCTTTGACAAAGAAGCAAAGCTAATACGACGGAGCAAAGGGACTCTCTTCTACAAATGGCAATGGAACAACTAGACATTCACATTCAAAAAATGAATCTAGACACAGACCTTACACCTTTTATAAAAATTAGCTCAGACGAATCACAGACCTAAATATAAAGTGCAGAATTATAAAACTCTTAGAAGATATCAAAGAAGAAAACCCTGATGACTTTTTGAATGTTGATGCCTTTTTAGATACACCCCCAAAGACACAATCCATGAAAGAAATAATGGATAAGGTAGACTTTTTTTAAATTAAAAAACTTCTGCTCTGCAAAAGACTATATTAAGAGACTTAGAAAACAAGACACAGACTGGGAGAAAATATTTGCAAAACACACATCTGATAAAGAACTGTTATTCAATATGTGCAAAGAACTCTTAAAACTCAAGAATAAGGAAACAACCCAATTAAAAAATGGGTCAAAATCCTTACCAGACATTTCACCATGGCAACTAGGCATTGAAAAAGATGCTCTAAGCAATGGGGGGAAATTTGGGGCAACTGTAATTGAACAACAATTAAAAAAAAAAGCAATAACATCTTATAAAAAAAGAAAAAGATGCTCTACAGCATATGTCACCAGGGAATTGCAAATTCAAACAACAATGAGCTATCACTGCATATCTATTAGAAGGGCCAATATCCAGAACGCCAGCAACACCAAATCCTGGAGAGGATGTGGAGCTACAGAAACTCTCCCAAACTGCTGGTGGGAATGCAAAATGGTATGTCCACTTGGAAGACAGTTGGGCAATCTCTCAAAACTAAACATACCCTTACCAGGCAACCTAGAAATCACGCTTCTTTTTATTTAATCAAAGGAGGTGAAAACTTACGTCCGCACAAAAACCCGCACATGGATGTCTATTGCAGCTTTGTTCATCATTACTAAAACTTGGAAGCAATCAAGATGCCCTGCAGTAAATGAATCAATAAATAAACCGTGGCCCATCTAGACAAAGAACTATTAGTAAACACTAAAAAGAAATGAGCTATCAAGTCAGAAAAAATCATGGAAGGAAACTTCCATGCATATTACTAGGTAAAAGAAATCAATATGAAAAAGCTACATACTACACGGTTCCAGCTAGATGACATTTTGGAAAAAGACAAGCTGTGGAGAAAGTCAAAATATCAGTGGTTTCCAGAGGTGGGGAAGCTGGACATAAATAGGCAGAGCACAGAGGACTCTCAGGGGAATAAAGGTACTCTGTATGCTATTATAATGATAGATATATGTCATTATACATTTGTCCAAACCCATAGAATACAGAACACCAAGAGTGGACCCCGAGGGGAACTGTGGACTTTGAATGACTGTAACATGTTAATGTAGGCTTATCCTTGGTAAAAAAAAAAAAAAAAAAAAAAAAAAAGTGACGATGATAATGGGAAAGCTACCCGTGTGTTAAAGGAGGGGCTCTATGGTAAATCTCTGTACTTCTCTCTCAATTTTGTTGTAAATCTAAAGCTACTCTAAAAATATAAAGTCTTAAAAAAGTGTAGGTTCTGAAGAGCAGGATTGGGAAGTGTAAGGAAGACATTCAAAGACTATGGTGATTGTGTGGTTTAATTCATTCTCTTTTCTTCTGAGAGCCTGTATTACCTCAAATAGCTAAAAGTATTTCTTCAGTCTAAAAAGGGAATTATTGAAAACTTAATCTTCAAGTTGTTTCTAAGAAATGATTTCTCAGGCAAATCTGATTCGCCGAAGTTTTCAGTTCCTTGACACCGACCTATGTAGTTTGGCCCAGTAAAACAACATTTTATCTGTATACATAATGTATTTTCTAACTTAGCTACTTGAATATTCTCTAGAACCAGCTTCTAATTTCCAGAATCAAGTTCTTGAATATGGAGTAAGTAGAAAAAAGAAAGAAGTCCTTTTTCTATGTGAAAAATGTCACTTTCTAAATGCTGTGAGACGAAGAGGACGTCTACTACTATCTCATTTGAGTTTCAATAATGACCCTAGCTTCATTACATAAGTCACTTAGTCTTTTTCCATTCTGTTCTGCCATTTAAATACATACATACATACAGGCTTCATAATCTTTCCCACAATACCTCTCAATATTAACAGAATTTTTCATTTACTTGACATACTTCATAAAAACACAGCTTTTTGGATAGGATTGTGTTTATTGAGAGAAGTACAGTTCCAAATGTTTTATAAAATAAAGATGAAATAACAAGCTGTACGTGTTGCAGTAGGTTCTAATGTGGAATATTAAGATTCACATGCAAAGAAAATCGAGCCTTTGATTTGGTTTGTAAATATGCATCACACTGATGTGTTTGAATCCACAATATTTCCTATAACATCTTACTCTACTGGGCTCAAATAAAAGTTACTCATCTGTTTTAAAACTTAAATTCTCTCATGGATCAAAGACTGTTAGAGATATATTTAGTGGGCTTTGGGCCAAGGTCCCAGGAATAACCACACTCTATCCTAGCCCACCCTCTCCCCCTGTGAGATTCTTTAGTGAGAAGGTAAGCAGGGAGGGCTGTGTCCAACAACACAGCTGGATACTTGGCCCCAAAACCAAAGATAGAGCATTAGTAAAGAGTGATATTGGTGTCATAAGTCACTGCTGCCCGAAAGCCACCTTGAAGCAAGAAAAGAAGAAGAGCCGACTCTTTGCCTTTGCACCAAGCTCATGCTCACATCTTGGCTGTAGACACAGGAGTAGGAAGAAGCTCAAAGCAGAGCCTGCTGATCTCTTCAAAGAGGAAGAGAGGACAGAGACTGTGAGAAACACTGCCTCCAACATCAAGGTAAGACAACTCCAGTGCTCCTCCAACATTCTAGTTTTAGGATGGTCTGAGCCTGAGGATCTGAGAGCCTAAAAGATGACTGAATGAGAGAGCCAAGGAAAAAGTGAGACTCCACCTCCTATATCCTAACAACAGAAATATACCCGAAGGAAACATAGGGGGGAAGAAGTGATGGGCTTTCTCTACATGCTAGTGGAAGAGACACAGGAAGACGGGAGGCTACAATGAGTGTTTTCCCTAATACCGGGGCCTTCACCATAAATACCCATTTTAAAAAATTATGGCCCAATTAATATCCTTGACTTTGACTAAGACATACCCCATTCTGCATTAAAGAAGTTGAGAGTTTGGGGACTTTGATAAGAGAAACAATGGGCTTCGAGCCTAAACTTTTCATGATTTTTACCCCTTAAGATATTTTCACTTAGTATTATAATACCTTTGCATTTTCATGTACAAAATATCTGCACATGCAATGAATCTACTCACATACAATGAATTTCCTCCCCATATCGTGAGTATGAAACTACCTTTAAAGTCCTTCATTTTATTAGCTTCTCTTTCCAGTGGGCAATTCTCAAGACCAGAAACCATATCTTGCTCTGCAAACCAGTAAATATAAAAAAAAAAAAAGAAAAAAAGAAAGAATTATAAACCAATGAGAATAAGGTTGACTAAATGTGATTTGCCCTGCTTCATATATTAAATAAATCATGGCTATTCTGAAATTCAAAACACATGGACAACTTCCATTATTTTGTTTCCATTTTTCTGTACTCCTGCAGCAGTTCCTATTTCGTGAACACACAAATTACATTATAACAGTTGTCTACGGTTTTGAAAATTGTCAAATAATCCTTGGCTGTGAAAGAAGCTTGTGCTATATATGAGTGGTTAAATCAAAGAAGTCTGTAATCCAGGATTGAACCTCAATATTTTCCCAGAGCCTGAGTTACTTCACCCAACACTTGTCTATTGTCTATCCTGTGCCAGGCCCTGTCATAAGGACTGGAGAGTTCAAGACAGATTAACACTGTCTCTAACCCTCAACAAGCTTATGGAAAATAAAGAAGACAAACAGAAACTCAGAGCTGTAAGCTGATCTCTCCCTAGAAGTTGCTTTAACCACACCATGTGTCTATGCTGACCCCGGTCCCTTCTTCTATTGACACCAGCAGTCGCTCCAAACTTCCAAACTCTCCAAGCCTGGAGCCTTGCAGGATACGCCCCCTTCTCAAGCCCTTTTAAAATGCCTTTGAACAAAATATTTCGAGAACCAATTGGCATGAAACACCTTTTATAATTTTGATTTTAGAGGCTTCTTCACACCCAAAATCTGTGTGAGCTTTTGCAGTAGAAGCAAGCTTAATGCCAAGTCTTCACAAGAGTTGCACACCGGTAGCCCATGTCAGCAGGGATGAAGCCTTAAGTATCACCCCAAAAGTCTCCAAATTCATATATTATACAAAAGAAACCTCTCAACATTCACTGGGCATCAGAGTCAGGAGAAAGAGTTTAGAAATCTATAGATTCCTGAACCCCACTCCCAGAAATTCCAGTTTAGTTTGAAATTGACTTCAGACATTGTTCTCATTTATTTCATTTTATTGTGATTCTAGGGTGCAGCCAGGTATAATATGTTTTCTACAGAACTTGAGATGGGGTGAAGGATCTTCTCAACTGAATGATGCTTGATTGATGTTGAAACACACAAAGGGAGACTATTTATTCTGCTTCTTAGGTATTTCTGCCTCTTTTAGTAAAGTGACTTAATTTGTATATGGCCAGCTCCTTGACTCATTCACTCTCTTGTTCCACCTGTGATAAGCTCAATGTTTGTGTCCCCCCAGAATTCGTAGATTGAAGCCCTAATTCTCAACATGACAATAACGAATGGAAGAGGCAAGAAAGTCTCTCTCTCTCTCCCTCTCCTTCCCTCTCTCTCCCTAGTGAGGACACAATGAGAGCAATGACACAGTGGCTGTCTACAAGCCAGGAGGCAGGTTCTCACTGCAAACTGAATCTTCAGGAACCTTGATCTTGGACTTCCTGTAGAATGTAGCTAAATTATGGAACACTATAAATTTGAGGAGAAAGGATAACGAGGAATCAACCTTTTTGAACAAGTGGGTACCATGAAAACGGCAGTCAAGCCGGATCCAGGAGGTGGGTCTGGGTTGTATTTATGAGAGGATGAGAAACATTCTAACACTTTGTTACTGGCCAAATTATTGACTTGAAGACATCTGTTCATAAAAGAATAGCCAACTGAAATGCCATCATGTACCTGGAAAGAGAGTCGGCCAGAAATGCGTGACTTTCCTCACCTCACTCGTTACAAGTCATAAAAGCCCTTTCTCACTTATTCTTAGAAAGAAAAATAAGTTTTACCACCGACAAAACATTTAGGAGCTGCAAGTGTTTTTTCCCAGATACCCCTTTCAGAAAGTGTATTATATTAGTATGACCCACTGAGGTAAGTGTTTCTGGAGTTCTGCAGGGAGGGAGTTGTTCTGGTTTGGTTTGGTTTTGGTTTTTTGATGAGGGAAAAAGAAGGAGCAGCCGGACAGTGAAATAGTCTTTCATGACAGAAGCAAATCACATGGTTTTAATTAGGAACCCTTGTAGCATCTATTCAGCTGAGCAGTAAATCGGGGGGGGGGGGGTCGGGGGGGGGGCGGTGTTCTCCTGGTGGTTCTGACAACCAAAGCCCAGATTCCCTACATTTAGGAGAAGCCGACCTCCAATCCTCACATGAACTGCAGACTTAATTCAGACTCTGGCTTGGCTGTCCAATCACATTCCACCCCACTTCCACCAGCAAATGCAGCAAGGTAGATCTAGATGCACCCTGTGGAGGTTGGGGAAGGTCTGTATCACTTCCAAGCATTATAATTCTCTCTCCACCCATCACTTTGGTTCATCAGGCAGGAGAGTGCTCAGGTCAATACGCATTCTCTCAAGGAAAAAATTTCAGAAATTACTAAGTGCTTCAAACCAATCTCCTATACTTTTATATAGAAAAATAATTACCCTGGACAGAAGAATGAAGACAGCGCTCCTACCCAGTTATATCCAATGCAATAGTCCCAACATAAGGCATTGAGACAGGACATACACACACACACACACACACATTATGAGTCCTAATTTTTCTCTCTTCCAAATGCCTCGATTTTACACTTCTGTTGATAATAAGCATCAGAAAAATGAAGGACCTTCGTAGAATTGTTCTTAAAAGGGTGATAAAACAATATTTCAAATTTGCTATTTATTAAACTATAAAAATTTTACTGTAGATGAAGGCTGGGCATATTGACTGAGTTATATTTTTTTAACTATACTTCTTGAGTTATTGGTGGATATAGACATCCCTAATGTCACCTTTTAAAGAAAATCTGAGGCTGACAATTAATACATAAAGGGTTATGTATTAATAAATGCAATGAGTGGAAATTAATTATACTTTATGAATTTTCTTTCTCACATGCAATAAGACTTTTCTTTTGTGAGATTAAGGTGAGAGATAAAGATGGATATCAGTGGTGGGTATAGAAGATAAGGTCTTCAACTCCATTCAGCAAAAGATTCACCTGAGACCAAGAAATCTGCATTTTAATGCACATTCCAGATAATTTTGATGTCAATTGTCCCTGATCCACAGTTTGAGGAATTCTGTTAGAGTTGGACCCCCTTTACAGCTGGTATTGAAAGACAGAACCACCTCCTACCTCGTAACCTATAGGGCGGTATTCGGGGGACTTGATATAGCTGAGGCCCAGGTGCTGCATGGTACAGAATAGCACTGTTGGCTGCGTGAGAGAAAAAGCCTCAGCACGCATAGTTGGCCAAGTCCCGGGGGAGACATGACATCATATCAGGTACCAGAGAACTAACACAAATTCTTCATTTCTACCAGGCTCTTCAAAACGCAAGTGTTCATTTTCACACTAGAGTTATATATTAGTTTGGAAAGAGAGAATCACATGAATTTCAAACTACTTACCTTCCCTTAGGGTGCATAAAACCGCCCATTACCAATTTATTTTTGGTCTCTTCTCAGAAGAAAAGTTAGATTTTTTACCTAAGAAAATTCCATTCTGTACAAATTTGAAGTTTGTACTTACCAACCCGCATATTTCTAAGAATGTTATAAAATTTTAGTCATTAAACAAGTAAATAAAGAAAATATTTTTAAAATTCTGGCATTGATGAAAAATTTCCATCCCTGACCATGTTTCCTAACTCCAAAGCACACACCAAGAAATTATTGGGGGATAGTTCAATAACATCACCAAGCCACCAGATGCTGAGGAAAAGAATCTGGAGTGGGGAAAATAAAGTTTGAATTTGAATGAGCACATGGGTTCCCTTTAAAATCTCTTCCAGGGAGAGACTACTGTACTTTTGTTACCTGGAGTTTTCAAGTCGTTAAAAAAGGTGATATATGAGGTGCTGAAGACATGGGTTTATGAGAAACTCAGTTTTAAATCTTGAATCGGCCCCTTAGTAACCCTGTGACTTCAGGCAAGTGACTTAAAGTTTTTAAGCTTTCAACTCATTTGCAAAAATGGGACTCACATAGAGATACTAGAAGAACTTCAGGAGAAAGAATATAAACTGCTTAGTAAAAGGTCTGGGACAAGATATGCCCTTAATCTGCAGTAGTTGTCATTCGAATCATTATCTCAGTATTATCATTTTTATTCATTAACAATATGGACCAGATGAAGGCCTTGAATGTCCATGTCTAGGCAAACTTACTTGACACAAGTGCCATAAGTCTGCAAAAGGTCAAATTACATGATCTTTGCCTTCTGGCAGAACAACTTTACCAACCTCAAAAGTAACTTCGAAATTAACCCTTATGCTTCAAATCACAGAAAAATGCCTATAGCCCAAGAACCCATTTAATGCTGGTAAAATGTGAGCCTTATATACACTGAAAGAGATTTTTAAATGCACATAAATTATTCAGAGTAATAAAAGAAAGACTTATGCATGTTATGCAAATTAGGTAACAGATATGCAAATCATACGCCAAGTTTTTCCTTGAATTAGAAACAATTAAGAAGTGGCTCCATTAGTTACTTCCAGAGGGGATAGGGAGGAATGTGTCATCCTCATCTTGTTTTGTGCAACTAAAATATCCAGGTGTACGGAGGGGACGGTGGGGACAGAAGGCGGATATGAGTGATTCTGCTGTGTCAGACCCTTAGAAATGATGTTTGCGAAGAGAAAGAGCTGGGAGTTTCTGTTCCCCAGCTGGACCTTGTTATTCCCAGCACATGTCAAGAGTTAATGGCAGCTCCTTTCTCAAAATGACTGGTTTTCAGAGGATTCTGAATGCAGCACTGGTTTTAGGCTTATTTAAAATGATCAGACACCTCTAACTCCTTGGAAGACAGTCATATTTATAAAATCTATTTTATCTTTTTTGGAAAGTTAATTTTCTGCCCAGAGTTGAAGATTTTCTTTTACAAAATATTTCCTGTGCCAGGCTCTGTGTGAGGCACTCCAGATATATTATTTCATTGAATGTCCCATGATGTCTGCACATTAGCTCCAAGAGATTTGGCGGTGGTAACGTCTGCCTCGTAGGGTATCCTCCTATAGCTCATAGAGTTAACAAGAGGCAGAAGCTGGGAAAAGAGGGTTAGTGAAGCTCTAGGCCTCAAATTTATGTTCCTTTTCCAGACATTAAAGAAAAACCAAAAGAGAGAGATGCAGAGTCTCTTTGCTAGAGGAAGAGGATATAATTATCGAGAAGTTTCATTTGCCTCTTCTCCTTAATGCTTTTAAGAAATGTATTTTTAAAAAAATTTTTGCTTAAACTTTTATGTTTACTTTTGCTGTTATTTAATATTTTGCTGTATTTTAAATCTAGTGTGAGGAAAACATGCAAAGGCATAAAACAGAGAAAATACCAGAACAACCTACCATGTTTAAAATTGGTTTCAAGAATAAATCATTTCAAAACTTCCTCAATATTCATTGCCTGCTTCATCTACACAGTGTTTTGAAACATGAGGCATATCTCCACTTACTAGTCTTTTAGTCTGCACTGAGCAATTATTCTAACTTAGAACAAATTAGTTTAAACGAGTAAACCAAAAGCTAAGTCATCCTATTTGAAAACCAGGTCTTCCATTTTTATTTTTAGGCATTCAAGCCTTAATGCCTAGAGATTCTGTTTGCTGTAGAGTTCAAGATTCATTTTCTTGGACCGCTTAGAGGAGGGGGGCCGCTCATTGAAAGGGTGAGATCATTTCCAGAGTTAACGGGAGAGGGAAGAGTCTCTCAAAACAGAAACAAGAGCATAGGTGGAGTCCACAATGACTGCCAAGAAGAGGGTCTTGCTTGGAATTCGCCATGCAGGCATCACCGGGGAGGCAGCCATTCCCAAGTGAGGGATGTCCGGATGGCATCTCCACGTGGAGAGAGACTGAGAGCGGGGCACCTGAGAAATTGTGCCAATCTTTGGGAGCTGAAGAGTACGCTTTGGTATTAGTCTGCTTGAGCCACAGAACAAAATTCCTCAGGTCAAGCGGTTTAAACAGTTACTTCTCACAATTCTGGAGACCAAAGTCCAAGATCAAGGTGCCAGCAGATTGAGTGTCTGGTGAGATCTTCCTGGTTAGCAGATGGTCACCTTCTCTCTTGGTCTTTACATTGTCTTTCCTCTGTGTGTGCATTTGCGGGGAGAGAGAGAGGGAGATGGAGCTCTTTGGTGTCTCTTTGTATAACGGTATTAATACGCAACCTTGGCATTCTGGGACAACACTAACCAACTGAGTTACCTGGCCAGGGCAATGTTAGCTACCTTTGAAAGAAGTTGGCTCATGGGTACATAGGCCCTCTCTGCAGTAGTTTTGCAATTCTTTTACCTGTAATTATTTCAAAATAATAAATGTTTTACCAAAAGGAGGGTTTGGCTGGAAGACAGGAGATAGGGGTTTCATTCTTTCATTTCTACTACCCAAGTGGCCACAGCCTTTGACCTCAATACCCCCAGTTTAATCACCTATTAGATTAATATCATAGGATGTGGCTATTTTAGTAATCATAACCAGTTCTGAAGAATTTACTTCAAGGACAAAAAGGGCAAAATATTAAGCATGTAGAGTGAAACCTGTTAAAATTTCAGTTCCTAATCAAACATTGACCTGACCCTCTCTAATAATTTCTGTTCTAATTTGAACCCTATTAAACAGTTGAAAATAATACAAAAACAGAACCCCCTTGAAACCGTAACACAGTTCCTAAGTAACAACATATTCCATCAGTTTTTCAGGTAGTGACTGCTGCAATCATCAAATTCAGATTATCTCTAATCCTATGCCTGCATTTTACTTTTTAAAAAATGAAATAATTGATTTTAATGAGTAGTTCCAGACTTAGTCCTGAGTATCTTTTAAATTTCTCCCTGATGTTTTTTTAGAGATCTAATCAGATCTAGTGCTCTTCAATACAATTTTCAGGCAATAATCATACATTTGGCTCTCAAGATTTATTTTTAAAATAATGGTACTGAATAAACACGTTACAGAGCAGAGTCATGTATAGGGCATTTCTGTATTAAATATACATGCATGGGTACATGTACAGTAGGCACTCAGACAGGCATGAGCAGAGCAGGACAATAGGTCAGGTACAGAATGTCACCAGGGCAGAAAGTCCCAGTTACCTAGCAATGGGCTAAACTGGGAAAAAAGGAACCTCCCCCCAGGGTAACCTTTCCTCCCCTAGCACATCACTGGTCATGTGGTTCAGACCCTCCGCTGGCGTGTTGCTAGTTATGCGGTAGACCCATTGGAGGAGGAGCAAAGGGGTGGGGAATAGCCTCATTAGATGCCCACAGGGGCCCTGGCACAACCACTCCCTTAAGCATTAACCCCTGGGGATAACATCTAGGCCTCAGTTGTGTTTCATCTGCAAGCCCACAAAAGCAGCAAAACTAGACAAGCAACGTCAATGCTGACATCAGGACCAGTGACCCCCTGTCCTGGTGCCAACCAATCAGTGGAGACCATGGCTATGAAAGGACACACCTGGAAAGCTGATGAATGTGCTATTGAGATCTTCCCCTTGCACCTCCCCTAAAAGTCCCCTCCGTCAAGAGCCTTTAGAACCAAAGATCCAGTAGGGCTTTCTCTATAGAGCTTGCCTGTGCCTCTCCACAGCCCTTCCTGCAGGTGTGTTTCCCTTGCCTCTCTTTCTCCTGAGCTCTAACAACCTTTCTATTGCCTCTGTATCTTGTTTCCTGAGCCCATTTCTTCTACAGCTCACTTCTTCAATTTCATGATTTCCTAAATAAACTTTCTCTTCCAGTGGAGTCTTGGCTCTGAACTCCTTCTTAGCCATAACTCAAGTACCAGGGTAGCTGAAACAAGGTCCAATGTGACTCCACCGGTTTTATACCCGGTGCCATTTTTGCTGCTGCCAACACAGGCACATTACATTTATTTTATTACGTGTGTATAAAGAATCTGGACGAATAGACTCCGCACTGTTAACAGTAGTTGTATTTGAATGATTGAGATTGCAGGAGACTCATTTTTCTAAAGAATATGTTTCCATAACACTTAATCAATGAAGATTAAATTATGTTTGATGCCTTTCCCAATCATACTGGCTAACAATATGTATATATTGATCTCATTCCTACCTACATCACTACACACACACACACACACACACACACACACACACGTGTATATTAGCAGATTACCATCCCTGCAATAAAATGCAGTGGAAAGCTGAGGTTATAGGGAAGAATCACAGGATTGTCCTTCCTGTCCCTCACATGTTAATCCAGTCATACATCTCAATGTTGGGTGTCCATTATATCCTGTCCCTAACCTCTGAACCCCTTCTTTGTCTGCCTATGAACCCTTGGGACTGTAACACATTCTCCACCTCATCTTTAATCCTAGAAACAAGTACAAGTAGTCTGTTGTGTTTAAACCTTAGCTTTGTTTTACTGCTACGGCACAGAGACACTGGGGGAATTCCTCCTGGACTTGGAAAAGGATCCCAATCGCTGAGGCATATCCAGGGCAAAAGATACCTAGCAGCATGGGAATATTATGAGGGAGGAGGAGGGATCTTACTGCTAGAAGTCTGGCCAACATGCAGGAGGGACTGAAAATGCTGCCTTTTTGACGACCACTGACGGTCTGAGCTCCCTTCTACGGGTATTTTTACCAGCGTACATACCACAGAATTGAGACAGAAGTCAAGACACAATCACGAAGAAACACCATAGCCCTTACGCTTTGTGAAAGGAGCCACAACGATCGTTAATGATCAGCAGTATTACAGTGAGGGGACCACGACTCTGAAGTGTTCACAAGTCACAGGCTTGAACACTGATGACCCTGTCTACTGGAAAACGCGCACTCACGCAGACATTTGCATAGTCTCGGGGATTTCAAGAACCAGTGATTTTAAGAACTTTTAAATAGCTAAATTTCCTTGGAGAAAGTTAAAACTCAGAGGAAAAACAAGAAGTTCTTTGTGTGGAATTCAGAATGTTTGAGAAAACTAGGAGTGAAATTAAAATAGGGAAATTAATAACAGAATGAAAGCTGAGATTAATAGGTTTAGCAAAAGAGCAAAATCTCTTTGGACCAGATTTTAAACAGAGAAGTCACCTAATAAAGCTGAATGTTGCCTCAAAACAAACAAACAAACAAACAAAAAAACCCAGAAACCCCAAGGGTCAGGATGAGGGTGGGAAGCTATTTTACATTAAAGAAACGAGGAAGGAGTGGACAGAAGCTCAGTCGACTATGCAAACACCCAAATTAAAATTACAAGAAGAAACTTGGCTAGTTTACCCAATGGAAGGTAGGGAGAGAGCAGGTAATGGGGCTAGAATCAGGAAAATAAAAGCCAGAAATGACATGCAAATTGCAAGACACAAACAAAGACATGTACAAAGGTCTTTAAATATATAACGCATGAGAGATCATCACAGGGATGTTAGCCTTCCAATTTTTTTTTAAGTGGCAATATAATCTTAAGCAACTTACAACTGTATAGAAATGTAGCTTACAAAGTTCTTAGCAGTCAATAATAACAATAAGGCTAATGATATAATAATCATAATAATTCTAATATGTCATAGGCATGAAACATAAACCTGAGGCATGAAACTTTGTTTTTGTTCATCTATTTGGTCAACACCAGCTTTTGGAGCAGTTTAGTGGACATCTTAAAGTAGTAAATCCACGTAAAGCACTTATAAAAAATTAGTTATTAATATTCTTATTGTTATCAATGTTTTTGTTTGCCCAGCACTCATTCCCCCCTGCTGTGGTACAGAAATTCCTTTTCTCCCTTTGGAAATTACTCTCATCCTGCTCTCAATCCACATGCATAGATGGACTTGACCTCTGCTTTTAGTTTTGGAAGGTCTCCTGACCCAGACTAAGGCAGACAGAGTGCCACACTCCTCAGTCACAGTAGTAGACTCAAGTATGAGCCCATGACTCAATACGCCATTGAAAATCCTAGTTGGGATTTTTGCTGACATGATCCTTTTCTAAGATATGGGGTACGAAGGATCACATAAAACTGGAGTAACCAGTGCTCTCTTGGCTCCTACAAAGGCAGACCATGTTTAAGAATAAAAGCAATAAAAGGAGAAATAATCCAAAGGACAAAATTTGAGTCCAGGGACACAGGATGAAACCACCCACTTCTAGTTCTAGACTTTTTTTTCTTGCCTAAGTTGGTATGAATTACATTTCTAGAGCTTGGATAGATGTCTCACCATGTGTATGCTGGAGAAATAGTGGAGTCAAAGACCAATGAGTTCTCTGTCCTCATGGAGTTCCAACTGTACCACAGAAGAGCTATAAGGGGGAACTGCAGGTGTCCAATGATGAAGTTTCATAGTAGGTACATCCCACCTGGCCTGAGCAATCCGGGAAGACTTCCTCAATGAGGAGACACTCATTCTGAAATGTTAAGAATAAAAAAGGCTTAAGAGATGACCCTTAAAAATTATTGCACATATATAATATCCTTAAACAAAATTCTCACTCAATGTATTATACAAAAGGCAACTTTTGACTTGACTAATGGAACAGGCAATACCAGAAGTACAAAGTCAAGATACACATTGCCTAGAAATCAAGGCATCAATACGTTTTTAGAATGTAAGGTATATTAATTTTTATAAAGAATGAGAAATTATATATGGAGATGGCTAAAGAAATATGCAGGTGTTCATCAGTGCACACTGTCAAATATTATTCCGGTGATGGATACTCTAGAGAAACAAACAGCATTGGACAATTTAGGTGGCAGAATAATGCTCTGCTGCCGGGCTGAGGCATAGGGTGTTCTGAGGATTGAAAATTACTTTTGTGGTCTTATTAAAGTCATGTAAGGTTTTAGGCATCAATTTTTTAAATCTAAAAATCTGTGCTGTAACGAGATGATCTCTAAGAGTCCTTGCAGTAATTAAATTCTATGATGTATCTCAGTCTAGTTTATCAAGCTTAATTTTGACATATTAGGGTATCTTTCAGACACCTCCCAAGTGCTCACTTCTCTGAGTTCATATTTCACAAGGGCCTTTACAATGATTATTCATTACTTATAGGATTGTAACCTATCTAGAGAAGTTGACTTTCAAAGAAAGATAGAAGCTAAAGTTCGTGTTTGACATTGTAGAGCATAGAATGTTGGCACAATGTGATGCTTTTAAAAATCATTGTTCCCAAAGCTATTCACAGAAATGTATCTCAATTGGGAAGTGAATAAAATTAAACTAAATGCAGGAGTATGGGTATAAAATAATGACCAGTTTCAAAACAAACATACCAAGTGATCAGGGTCTCTTTCAAAGAAGTCCTTTAAGAGATGAACCCTCATCCCAAACATGTGCTCAGTCATCCCAGAATTACTTTTGGAAACCACATTTTTGAATTGCCTTTAGAGACATTGCTTGTACATTTGACTACCCTTAAAAGTGACACAATTGTCCTTTGAATGGTTTTTGGAAACAATAAAAAGGCACTTAGCTCCAAGTCAGGTGGATAAAGTGAGTACCAAGCTTTAGATTCCACTTTAATCAGAAACATAAACCAGGGCGTTTTGTTCCCTTGTGCTCAAATAGATGCTAAGGCAATTCCAAATAGGATCTAAAGAAATGTAAAATTTTATCTTGAGAATAAGTATGTCTCCTGCTAGGGTGACTGCTCCCATATATACTATGAGCCAACTGATACACAGATAATTTTTCATTGCCTATCATACCAAATCGAATATATATGGAATTAAAATTGGGGACTTCTCCAATATTCTCTGTAAACTCATAATTTCAAAATATTTTGAAGCCTCTACCATGAGCCATGGCCTGTATACAAGAGGCACTCAAAGAAGAAGCATAACTGATAACTGTAAAGCAGTACAAAAGCCAACAAGGGCCAGAGCCCATCCTTGAGTTTCCACCCCTATTGCGAGGCCCTGACAAGGAGCATATCTGGCTATAGGCAGTGTCAACAGGATGAAAATTCAGGACTATAGTCATGGGGCTTTGGGGAAATTAAATGTAATTTCTGAACAACATTGTGAAAAATTAATGGGATCTAACTAAGTATATCTATCTAACCCATTCTAAAGACACAAGGAAAGTTCCCTAAATTATATTTGAAGTAACATCTTTACAATAAATCTACAACTTCATATTACCTCTAAACCCCAAACCAAAGATCTATAAGAAGTTAAGAAATCTAAGCTATTTTCTTTTCTGTATGTTTACTGACATTAGTGGGAAATAAATAATAAAACTGTTAGTTTTAGTTAAAAATTGTAACTCTTTATAATTAAATTAATAATATTTAAATCCCACATTAGTTCACAATCCAATTTTACCCTTGGGAGAAATAACATTTTGTTAATTTAAGTCATAAAAATTCAAAGAAACTCAACAGTTGCTAATTTTTTTAATTATAAAAAATAATCTATTTTAGTATCTTAGCTTCCCCAACTTACTTAGGAAGTACTCAAAGGATAACAGAAAGTTTCCTGAATGACTTTAAATGCTCAAGATGCTTGGGGGGGTGGGGGGCTGATAATATACATTACAATTTTTTCCCAAAAAATCTTTGTTTATGCAGAAATAAATTTTAAAAAACACTAAAATATAGGAGAAGACAAAGGCAGACAATTAAGATGATCATATTTTACCATTAGCAGAGGTTTCTCACACATTTACTCTGGCAAATATCTTTAATTTCCACTTAGGAAAATTTTAATACCCTCTAATAGAATTTACTTCTGGTCACAGTCATCTAATAATGTTTCCCTAGATTTAACTCTAATTACTAATGTTGAGGTCAGCAATACTCTGATGCAAATATGGGTACTAATAAGTGAAAAAAATTTTTTTCCTAAGAAGAAGGAAAACATTCTTTACTTCATCCATTTTATAAAATGACCCAACTCAAAATTTTGACTACATCAGCAAATTTATCTACCCAATTCTGTGTTAAAAGATTAGAGGTATTCTATTACAGGGTACAAATTCTATAAGAGGGCTTGTATTGCTCTATTCATCTGGAATTGATTTAAATTAAAAAAAAGTTTATGATACAAATATTCTCATATTTTCTGGGTCAGCACAACCCCATTGAGAACAGTGATTCCCAGGGGAATGGACCAACTTTTTCAAGACTCTAACTATGACCTTTGGGCAATAAATGGTCCATATGTTAAAAAAATGTATTTCTAGAACAGAGACTGCAGCTGAATTTAATATTTTTTATTGTTGCTTGATATTGTCCTATAAACACTAAAATGATCTTGCACATTTCTTGATTCACATGTGTGCTCCATGTCTGATAAATTGATAAATTTTAGTTGAGCTTACTTAGTGGGCCTGTAGAAAATGCCCCTTGACTTTGTTAGATCTGAGGTCTACTTGAGCAGACAGGAGACACAGCAAAACCTACAAAGTGCCCCTTTGTGGAGTTCAGACTGCATGTTCTGGGGACTAATGAGATGAGGGAGATGCTTGGGAGCTGTACTGGGCAGGAAGCAAGGAAAGTGGTCTCTGATGACAGTGATAAACAAGTGTCACCTGATGAAATGGCGTGTTCAGACTCCATGTCTGTCACTTGCAGAGAGATGGTTAGACTAGCTGTCACATTTCCCTAAGCCTCCATATCCTCAGCTATATAAAGCTTATCATGAGGATTGCCTGAAGTGATGCTTCGCCAAGTGCCTGGCACACAGTTATGAGCTCTGATTTAGTCAGGAGACCGGACTTTATCAAAATTTTGACTGATGGGTAGGATTTTAAGATAAAGGGAGGGAAGGTTTTCAGAATAGGATGTGACATGTGGACAAACCCAGATGCAGAAATAATGATACAGTTTAGAGATCAAGACTACTGAAATTTTCAAGTTTCACATCAACTTACACTGAGATACAGTCTTATAGAATGAATATTTCATGTACCTAACTACAGGAAGAATGTAGATGCCTACTTCTGGTTTCCTGGAGTTTCTGATTCAGTGGGTCTGTGAGGAGACCTAGAAAATCTGTATGTTAGAACACATTTGATGTGACTATTTTGATCAATTCTGGGGCATGCTAAGGCAATAAATTGACATTATGCCTTGTATTCATAGCATTCTAACTTTGTAACTATTCTGTGATTTCATGAAAGTACATTTTGATGCAAATTGTGAGGTGATAATTTTTTTAAAGTTTTTAATAACTGAAGGCTGTATATTCTAGCGACAGAGTTTAGAGTAACTAAGAAGTAGGTGGAAAGCACAGAATCCCAGGATTACTGGTAGTGACTTTAGGTAATACTCCTCCATTTCACCGATGAGAACACCGAAACTCAAAGGAATTAAATGACAGGTTATCACCGTCACTATAATAGTAGCTGTAGTATCAGAGACCTTGGATGAAAAAAATATCTAGCCTTTCCTCTCTGCATAAGCCATGTAAGGAACTCAATATCATTCAGAAAGGAAGGAAAGTGAGCTGGACAATCACAAAGCCGTGAGCCTCAAGATTTGTTAAAATGGGGCTCTTTTTCTGCAGGTGCGCAGGTAAGGCCCTGAGGTCTAGGAAAGCAAACAGAAGTTGGTTTCACTCAGACTCAATCAACACTGTATCCAGGTAGCTGGGTCTCAGGGGACAAAGCAGGTGGCCTTGCCATGCACCATGCGATACACAGGTAGTCACAACCTTAGCCCACAGTAAGCAAGGGTCTGTGACTTCACCGTCCTCTCCCTCATAACGTCAAACTAGGACAGAATTTTATCTGCTGGGCATAGTTAGACTAAATCTAGCCCTCCCAATGGCACAAGGGATTTTAGCAATTTTACATCTAAGTAAAAACAAACTTTCATAATATGAACACTCTACCCAATTAGTCAAGTTCGCATTGGGCATTTGCATTTGGTCTATGATTTTGCTTGGAACACTTACTCATCCAAGATCAGCTATCAGTGCAAATGTCTTACACATAACCTAAAACTTGATTCTGTCTCTACCCACATTTGACTTACAACGAGCTAAAATTGGAATGTTCCCTTGGCTAATTTATAGACTATATACGTGCAAGGAAATTCTTGCAATAGCCTTCCAAATATTGTCTTTTTTAGGGTATGGTGAACTTTTTAGACTTGACTTATAGTCTCACTCATCTTTGTAACCCCTATGCTGCTTAGGCGTAATAAAGGCTGATTCAGTTTTATTACATTGCGCTCTTCCCTAATATTTGGACCCATTTATTCCAGTCATGTAAGTCAGAAATCCCAGAGTTATTCTTGACATCTACTTTCTTCTCATACCTCAGAGCTAATTCATCACCGATATTTACTCCCTAAATCTTTCTAAAACCTATTGCCTTTCACCATTTCTACAGCAGTACCACTCTAGTGTACTGGGATACTAAAACTTGGGGACATTTCTGTATACCAATACCCCTGGTACCGCCTAGATGGTAAAAATAACTCTACCAGCTATCAGACTAAGGTTTTTATGTCTTGACAATAATTAGGTCTCAATTAATCAATTTTTCCTTTTGGAATAAGCAGAAGGAAGGGATCATTTGGAAAGGGGGAACTTTAGGAAAGGGAAGATTTTAAAGCAAAGGACTTTGAAGTAACAGAATGAGTGAGAGTTTCTGAGAACGTCGATGACTTGGCAATTCCTGCCAGGGCCCTGAGAACAGATGCTGTGCTGTTGAAAATCTTCCCTGCACCACCAGCTGGCTTGCCAGGGGCCAAGCTGGCATGTTGGGACTTGCCGTGATGTCTGCAATCTTCGAGTTCCCTATTGAGTCCCCCTAGCTCTTTCTTCAACCTGCTGTTCATTCAGAAGAAGGAGAGGAAAATCAGGAAGAAAACCATCAAAGAGAAAAGAATATCCAAGAAAAAGATATATCCCTGCCAGTTTTTATCAGTGGGGAGGAAAGGATTAATTCTCCCTCTCACTAGCTTTTCTCTCCTCACTGTAGTTACCTTTCCTTTATTATATTGACTTAATAGTTAAGCCTCCCCTTCCCAAGGATTACATTCCTCCTGACGCTATTCCTTCCCTTCATAGTTCTCAATCCCAGCTGTGCACCAGAAAGGCCCGGTGAGCTGTCTACAGACACTGATGTCTAATCCAGTATGTTTGTGCTGGGAGAGAGGTACAGAGCTCCGTGTTTTTAAAAGTATCCTAGAGTCTAACCTCTATCTAGGGCTGAGAATTACTGTGTTAGTATGTCAAGGGTCTCTTGAATATTTTATTAGAGCCAGAATAGAAGAAAGGCTGGCAGAATAGAAAGAAACAAAAGGAGAGAGCAAAAACAGCTTCGGAGGAAAATAATAAATAAGGGGAGAAGCTAAGAAAGTTTCATTTAGACTCCTAGAGAGATCCGACATGCAAAGGCTTTAGCATGAGTGAGGCCTGGGGCGGAGCCTTGTTTAAGCCACACGGGATGGGAGCCTGGCTCTTCTGAACCTTCGTCCACTGTTCGTTTGTTTTTTACCTAGAGCGTTTTGAAGAATAAACCCAGCTTGAATCACATTCCAGCTCCAGTGGAGGGTTGGGGGTAGAGATTGGGTGATTCTAATTTGGAAGTTTGGGCTCTGGAAGCTCAGACAGTTCTGGTCCATCCTGCTGTTCTGGTTTTGGAGCTGGGGGTCACAGCCCGTTACCATAAAATAGTCAGAGCGCTGGAGAATCTCCGCATTGGCCAAGATGGCAGCAGGGGGCAGTTCTTACACAGAGTGCATAAAAAGCCAGCAAGATCATTGGATAGAAAAAAAATGCCCTTCCCCCTTTATACCAAATTTGTGGTGGGACCAGGGGAAGGCAGGGAAATGTGCCAAAGAAGTCAAAATGGCAGAGGGGGAGGTTCTGGACCAAGAGGCCTGTCAGTCTGGCCCAGGGAAAAAAGGGATTGGTTGGGAGGTGGACCCACCGCAGTGCACAGAAGTTTGGGAAGTTGATTGGTCATTTTGGGAAAGCACGTGGTCCATTTCAAGCCAAAGCTACCATAATTCCAGAGGAACAAAGAAGTTCTCTCTCTGGCCCACCTGGCGATGCCCTTGTCCATGCGTTTGTGTGCTCTCTCACCCGGGAGCACATGACCACGTGGCCGTAGCAGCCTGGAATGAACAGCAGCCGGGAGCAAGCTAAGCAGTCTGGATGGAGACTAAGACCACTTAGCAGCTGCCTGTACTGTGGCCGTAGCAGCAGGGACTCTGGACACTGACTTTTGTCTTGGCCTTGGTGAGGACGAATGGATCTAAAGGAAACAAATGTCTTGACTTTCCATTAGTAACAGCATATATGGAGATGGTTTTCCATTCACATTGTTAGAGTTCTACTAACCTATTCGCATGATCTTCTCCTGTCCTCTTGTGGCCAAAGATGGATATTTAAGAGCCAGTTGCCTGGGGTAGACCTCCTTCACGGCACAAAACAGAGCAGGTGGGGATGCAGCTAGTGCTCCCATCTCATCAGGACAATACCCAGTCCAGACTGTCATAACTGGAGACCTCAGTGATTTGAGAACTTAAAATGAGTCTTCGTTTGTCCAAGGAGACAGAAAACCTTTGAGATGACCTTTATGGAAAGGAAAGGAAATTTAAGGGGATTGCACCCCCTGCTGGAAAATTTAATTATCACTAGAATTTAATATCTGAGAACCAAAGGAATGATTTAAGTGAGGCGTTATGCAAAGAAGGCATGGTTAATATGACACTCATGCAAAATTGTGGTTTCTCCCAGCAGATCCTCTGACAGGTCCAGAGATTCACCTCCACCCTCCTTTAATAACTGGTCTGGTAAATGGTTCATCATTAAGCAGTTACCACCTGCTTTCTTTTCTCTAACTTATCATTAGAAGTAAAGCCATGTGATGCCTTTGGATGCCAATCTCCCAATACATCTGTTCTCCCATTCTTCAAGGTAATGACAAATGCCACCATTTTGTTATCCTTCATCAATAGATTATCTTTTTTCCTCAAATGTATTTTCCACGGAACTCTCCTACATTCAAAAATGAACTTCTGCCACTACCATAGAAATCCCTAGTCTACATCTAGAACAACAAAGACTTTCTTGCTCAATGAATGGAAATTACCATACAAATACACTTTTGTTCAGTTCCTGAAATGCTCCAATACCACATTCGGTCTTAGTAGTCCAAATCCATGGAAAACCCCACCATTGTTTGGTTCGTGGCCTTGGCCAGCTTCATCCTGTAGGTCCCCTCCTCTTTGGCTAAGCTTCTTCTCCAGAGTCAGTGTTTGTGATGTCCCTGGTTTCTTAGGACCCCAGTGAAGGCACTCACCCTTTCCTGTTCTTCATGAGTCTCTATCTCTTGTTTGTCCCTCCAATACACACTTCCACCAGATTTTAAAAAATTCACAGTGGTCCTAGTTTAACCTTCTTATATTACATAAAAATATGTAAAATAAACAATATCCAAAAGGAATTAAACTGATCAAAATCTTCTTTTCCTCCCAGAGAAGTAAACTTAGCTTAGGGAATAACATTAATGATGTGAAATTCAAATAAAAATAGACTATTTTGGCCCAGATCCTCTCCCATACTAACCAGTCTACTTACATGAAATGGACTGTAAGCTTTATAAAGTGTCTTCAGCTATTTCAGCATCTTCACAAGACATCAAAATCTCTTCCTCTCCTTTGGGGTATTTGCTGTTTGGGTGGTCATTGACTTCCAACCTCCTTCAAGATAATCTAAGAATATTTTTAAAATAATAATTATGAGCCCATGTGTCTAGTATGGTTTAATTGTATTCATTTTTAGAATTAGTTACTTTAGGTTTGCAATTACCTCTTTTTTTTTTTAAATAACATGACAAATCTAAGAAACTGCAAAATTAAATAATTTCGCTAGGATGCTAAGAAATCACTAGCAAACAGAGACGTATTGATTATATTCTGCAAATCCTGATCAATTAGTCAACTGGGATGCAGCATTACTCTTTCAAAGGAGCAAGGAGAGAAATGCCTCGTCACTCCAGCCTTCAGATTCACTGGGCCGGGTACGATTCTATCAAGGTTACGGAAGCTCCACATGGGAAAATCTAAAGGACATTATTTATAAATGGTTTGAGTTGAAAGACAACTTGGAAATAGGAAGTTTTGCTCCTCAAAAGATAAGAGCTTTTCCTATACACCTTTGGAAATCACTAAATCATAGGTTCTTCCACTATCAAAGCAAGAGCTGAAGCTTACCATTTATCCTGGTAAGAGGCGATCACTAATTATATGTTGACACATATGGATAACAGTGCTGTCAGGGTTATCTTATGGAACAGATCATGTGCAGGATACAGAGATCCGGCTCATGTTGGGCTGACGCTGTACCTTATTGGTGCCCTTGTTAAGATAATTTACTTGCTTAAAGAAACTTTTTTCATTACTTAGTGCATATTCACTATAAAAATCAACTTGTGCTTGGAGTGATGCTCTTCTGCCCAGGGCTGCAGCAAACGGGTTGGAGTATTTTATTCCCAACCACACCACCAGGGATCCTGGCAAGAACTGCCAGCTGCCACGCCCTTGTTTTGGTGAGCACCTGTCCTCTGTGACTGCCATGCAGATGTTGACGATGTGGGTCAAGGCTCGCCAGCTGCTGAGGTACAAAGGGATGGAAGTGCTCAGATCTCTATAAATAAAGCAAAGACCCACTCTGTTTATGAAAACAATAAACCTGAACAATAAGCTGCCTACCATCAGCCTGACTCTAATATAACAATGTGTATTTTTAAAGCATGTTGGTACCAGGCCAAGCCAGGAAATTTAATTAGGATAATTGGGCTGCCAGTGAGACATAAATTCACAGACTAGCAATAATCACTAGCATTTTTTGAACTCTCATTTCTATTATGTCATTTCCTCTTGTCACCACTGTGAAGGAGTTCCAAGTGCCTGTCTTCTCCAGATGGTGACATTTGCTCCTACACTGAACCAAATAAACCGTGGCCATCAAATTATCACCCTGACTCAGAGAATTGCCCATATTTAATTAAGGACTAAGTTATCAGTGAGTTAACTCTTTCCAGGGAAGTAAGAACACAGGAAGTTAATTGTACCTGTTGCTGTTTTTCCATTTTCCTTGTTTGCCTCCTGCATCAGGCAGAGCCGAATTGGAACTGAAGTTTCCTTAGTCAAAAGGAAAGGAAATCAAATGTGCTATTTACTTACTTTTCGATGTTTCTTTCATAAAAAGATTTTCTATAAACCCACAATTTTCTTTTAAATTTGAACTACTAGAAGGAAAAATCTCCCTCCCTTGACACACTCATCTCAACTGGTATAATGCTATACTGTAATTAGTTAAAAATTAATTTAGCCCTGGCTGGTGTGGCTCAGTGGATTGAGCACTGGCCTGCGAACCAAAGGGTCTCAAGTTCAATTCCTAGTCAGGGTACATGCCTGGGCTGCAGGCCAGGTCCCCAGTTGGGGGTGTGTGAGAGGCAACCACACATTGATCTTTCCCTCCTTCTCTTTCTCCCTCCCTTCCCTTCTCTCTACAAATATATAAATAAAAATTTTAAAAAATTAATTTAAAAGTAGACCAAAAACTTAGGATATTTATTAAAAAGAAACACAAATGGCCACCACATATATGAAACAGTTCAGCTCTTTTTGTTATCAAAATAATGCAGATATAAATGAGATATTTTCTTCTCTTATGAAATCAGCAAAGTTGTCTCTTTTGATGCGTGCACTCAGTGCTGGTGTGGACATAATGAGGCGGGCTGTGTTGGGCAATGCCTGTGGAAGTTCTGAGTCACAGAACTTTTCTGGAAGCAACTTGTCCTCATATAAGAAGGGCTTCCATGGGCACACAATGTAGCGTGGCTCAGGAATTCCACTGCTGCTGACCTGATCTTCCTCACCATGTTGCAGACAGAAGATTTGTTCTTACTATAGATCTTCACAGCCTCAACATACAATTCGCTTTCCTTATTAACCAAGAACTTTTTTTACCTTTTCAATTGGAAGCACTTTGTGGCATATCTGAATTACCAGCATCTTTATCTTGTGCTTTGGGACCATTATTAGGCAAAAGAAGGGTGACTTGATCACAAGCACTGTGAAACAGTGACGGTCACTCTGATAACTGACAGATAGGACCACTAAGTGACTAGCAGGCAGGGAGCATATACAACATGAAGATGCTGGACAAAGGGATAAGTCACACCCTGGGCAAGAAGACCGAGCAGGACCTCACCAGATTTCATCACCCTACTCAGAATGGTGCACAAGTTAAAGCTTATGAATTATTTATTTTTAGAATTTTCCATTTAATGGTTTCAGACTGGGGTTGACTGTGGGTAACTAATGGAAACCATGGACAAGGGGGGACTACTGTGCTCATCTCCTGGGTTCTCCTATGTGTATGTATGTATGTGAAACACACATGCTAATAAACCAGCTTTTTTTCCTGCTGATCTCTCCTTTGTCAGTCTAACTTTACAGGCCCCCTCAGAGAACCCAAGAGGGAACAAGGAAAAAGGACTTTTTCCTCCCCTTTACTGAAATGTTACCTTGCCACCAAAAACTGAGTGACTTAGAATCCAAAACCACTTTTGTTGAGTAACAGCTAGAAAGAGGTTGGTGAAACCTTCAGTAGTTCTGTCATGATAAACGGTATCAAGAATTATTTTTTAATATATATTACTTTATTTTACTGTTGTTAAAATTACACTTGTCCCAATTTTTCCCCATTGCTCTCCCCTGCCCTCCCCTCACCTCCTACAGTTAATCCCCCCCAAGAATTATGCCTCGTATAATAGAAATATCACTTGACTGACACCAATCAAATTCTTGGGGTTGTAAAAAGCAGTCCTTACTTTTTACTTAAGTGAGAAGAAAAGATTTTGACATTACATTGGACCTTTCATCACTTTCTGAGGCACTTTTTAAACCTCGTTCTGTTTGCTTGACTTCATGCACCGAACAGTTTATAATTATAAGCAAGTATGCTTAAAGATACATATTTCAACTGACAAATACAAAAATGCAGGGGAAAAGAATAAAGTGTTAAGGCAAAAATAGGCCTCCTATTCTTATTCTTCGCTCCGCCACCGCAGGGTAAAACCTAGCAGGACATTGGTTACCCATGACAGCTTGTTTTAACAAAAGGATCACCCCTGCCTCCATGTGGAGAGTAATTTTCTTGGTTTAAAATTCCACTGGGGTAGAAAAATAATTAACAGGTATGCCGTTTTGCTTAAATAGGTTCAGGAAACTCTAAAATTTCAACATTAAATTATAGTACACGGAGAACACATTTTATTCAAAAGAAACTTCATATGAATCTTTTTATCAGGAAAGTTGTACCTATCCTCATCCCCTACCCACAGGTCTTATTATCACTTGAATTTTCAAATATTCAGCTTCCTGAAAGAGAAGCATATTTAGAGATAAACTTGCATGAAAAGAGAGAGAGAGAGAGAGAAATGAAATAATAGTAGCAATAAGAACAGCTACAAAAAGAAAACCCTTAAGCTTATCCTGTTGCTTGGCTGTGCCCAGAACACCCGTGTTGCAGAAGTTCAGGGCACAGCAGAAGCCAATGAGATCTCCCCTTGATTTTCACTGGAGCTACTGAGCAAGAGGATTTTCTGTTCTCAGGTGTTATCAGCAAGACCTTCGAATAGTGGCTTCAGGGAACAGGTCAAGTCTTGGGAGTCATAGAGAATCCAACTAGAGTTGTCAAAACAAACTGGTGTTCAGGGAATGACATCTAACCTCTGTGATGACATATCTAGGCAAAGATAGATCAGGGGCAAATTAGCCCATTTTTAATAAGACTAGAAAGGAATTAAGCCAGAGTCAACACTTTTGGAATATAAAAGAAATTCCTATGGGTTAGCAAGAAAAAGATAGGAAACCCAATCTTTAAAAAAAAAAAAAAAAGACAAAGAATATTAATAGATAATTCCCATAAAAACTAACCTGAATGATGCCTTGCCTCCCTAATTATCAGGGGGAAAACATTAAAACCAACCAGACTCTAATTTTATACTCCTGAGATGGTCGATAATTAGAAACTTACAGATCACTAAGCTTTAGTGCGGTTGAAGTATTTATAAAATATGTAGACATATAGAGACAAAATATTTCATAATGAAGTGGTCTCCATTGATTATGTCTTCATATTTTAAATATTTCAGAGAGAGAGAAAGAGGAGAGAGAGGAGGAGGAGAGGAAAAAAACAGGGAAAGGAGGGGAGGAGTGAGAGATGAAGGAAAAGATCAAGGGAAGAAGGAGGGGATACTCTTGGAAGCCTTTTCAATTCAACGCACTCTTCAGCTTCCACGTCGGTGTGGAATTAGAGGGTTTTAAATGGCCCCAGTGTTATTCTATGGAGGTGGAGAGTGGGAAGTGGAGCCAGATGCTCAATTAGTAGCATTTTTCATGTGCCTAGAGCCCAAAATTGACTGCCTGGGCTTGAAGCCCTACTGTGCAACTTTAATAGCTGTGTGATCTTGAGCAACTCATTTAATTTCTTTAGGCCTCAGTTTATTCATCAGTGAAATAAAAATCATATACCTATCTGTGTTGGAAAAAAGTCTTTCCATCTGTGTTTTTTCTTTACTCTCACACTGCTACACATGAACACTTCTGACACTTATGGTCACTAGATGGAGGGCGGGGGGGTAGTTCCCAGGCCAAGTAGTTCTGTGACATCAGTTGAGTGTCCCACAATTTAACTGAATTCTAACACTATCTACCTGGAGATAGCATCAGCTCCCATGAACTTGCCCTTCACTTTAGATGACAATCAAAAGTAGTAGGTCCTCTGGTTACCCACACATTCTGTTCCACTTGGCTACAAATGGGAGGTTCCCATGACTTTCTCCTCTTTGGATTTGATTGTTGGTTAGAGTGGCTCACAGAACTCAGGAAAACACCTATATTTACCAGTTTATTAAAGTATATGATAGAGGATAGAGATGAACAGCCAGGTGAAGAGATCCATAGTGCAAGGTCTGGGAGGGTCCCAAGCCCAGAAACTTCTGTCCCCGTGGAGTTGGGGTGCATCATCTTCCCAGCACATGGATGTGTTTTCCAACCTGGAAGCACTCCAAACCCTATTCTATTGAGGTTTTCATGGAGGCTTCCCCACATAGGCATAACCAGTTATTAATTTTATTTCCAGCCCTTCTCTTCTCTTAGAGAAGTTGAGAATTCTAAACTTCTAATCACGGCTTGGTGTTTCTGCTGACCAGCCCCCATCCAAGAGCCTTCCAGGAGCCCACCCAGAGTCCCCTTGTTAGAACAAAAATGCTCCTAGTGTTCTTGTCACTTAGGAATTTACAAGAGCTTTAGGAGCTCTGAGTCAGGAATCAGGGGCACAGACCAATATATTTATTTCTTATTATTTCACACAACCTCATAGGGCTTTTGTAATAATTAAATGGATTAATATATAGAGCTTTGAACAGTGCTTGGCACATTATAAGCCTTATAGAAGTGTTATCTGCTATTTTAATTATGTGAAAGAATCATGCTTCCACCAGAATTATCAGGAATGGTCTCTTGGCACTGAACCCAGATCTCCTAAAATATATATTCCAAGATCAAGCCCTCCCTGAAGAGAAAGATATAAATTAAGAGCAGAAATAAATGCTTTCTCCATAAGAAGCCTGCCTCTTCTATTATTTGATTTTTATCATGGAGTATTAAATGGTTTGTACCTCCCTAGTTCCATTTCAACACAGGCTTGGACATACACAGAAGCTGGAGGTGAAGATCTGACAGCTGATCTCAGGCAAGTTTCTTATCTGGGATTTTTACTTCCTCTGCCTGTCACGGAGTTCAAGGTCACATAGCTGTTTGGAGACAGACTTCAGCCTAAAATTTCTGACTGTGTCAATCACCTGATCAGCAATTCTTCCTTCTTTAAGCCATGTAGCTCTTTTTAAAAATAATATTGGAAAATAATGGTAATTCCTCTCTTTGCTCTATATGGTACTTACAGCTAAGACAGATCTGAATAAGCCTATTATCTGATTCTTACCTATTAAAAATAGAATGACTTCATCTGCCCCTTAATCCTCTTGTGGCTGGGGAGGAATATTTCCTGTCAAATATTAGAAAATAGTTATGGGTGCAATGAGGGCAATTTTAGGGGTGTTAAGAATGTTCCAGCTCTTGATTATGATGATGGGTACACAACTGTAGTTATCTGTCAAAACACGTTAATCTGTATATTTTAAAATGGTTAATTTTATCATGTGTACATTATTACCCAATAAGCCTAATTTTTTAAAACCTCATGGAACAGAATTCTTAGAATGTGGATATTTGTTGGCTTTAAATTATAACTCAATAGTTAACATAAAAATAATGAATCACCACCAACCAAGAAAAACATTCTGAGTTCTGGAGTCTAGAACATTAAGAAAAGGAAGTGAAATGGGTCAAATATGGCAAATGAAGAAAAGCAGGAAAAAATATTTTAAGGCCAGCAACCACCCCCACAAAAATAGGGACAACGACGTAGCAAAGGTCCCCAAGAGGCAGACACAGTTACGCACTAAGAGGCAGTGTCAGCCACAGATTAGAAGAATTTAGCATGCGTGGCATTGGGCCCCAAGGACATAAGTATAACATGGAATCTCCCGAGAGTGTGATAAATCTCTGGCCCTGACACCTTTCTCAATAAATAAGAAGTTTATGTTACTCTTAGGAGTCACGTGATATCATTCCAGCAACAGGTACGTTAGCATGCGTTTCACGTTCCCTCGGTGAGTGACATTGACCCAAGAGGAGCATTGCCATGGAATAGCTGAGCTTTGGCGCAAAGCTCTCTTAGTTTCCTTGCTCAGGAGAGAGGAGGAAACCACAAACAGAATTCTGGTGATTTTGAACAAGGAAATGTGAGAGATTTCCTCAACAATGGATTTCAAAGTCAGGTTCATTTTAATAACTTGGCCGTTTGCCCCAAAGGTATCGCATTAGAGGCAGGCTGTTGAGAGGCACCGTATATCATGCATGAGCTCCATTTTCTTGAAATGTCTGACTCACACTCAAGGTTTGTTGGTTTATTGCTTGACGCTTTCAGGAAATAAAGTCCTTGGGTTCTTAATCTAAAGGCCTGAAAATTCTTGTACAGAAGGAAGACAGGAAAATCAAACATAGCTAAGGAGAGAGGATAATGTGCATTTTGGCAGGTAAAGTGACCTTTTCTGAGCTTATAACGGTGTGTGGCTCTCTCTCAATATGGATGAGCTCAGTTCAAAGGGAAATTGTAAAGGTTAAATACTGCAAAAGTAAATAAAGAGTGCTTATCATAATAGGAATAGATCGTTACAAATATATGACGCCTTTTTCTCATTGAAGTTTCTGCTTTTCAGGGTAGTCAAGTGAACGGAATGAATTTGGACTGGAAGTCTAAGGGAGACTCAGGGATGCTCAGTCTGAGGTTGTCCTTTCAGACTTGCCCTTGACTCAGCTGACACCAGGACTGTGGCTCCTAGAACAAGGTCATGTCTGCAGTAGGTACCTGGGATGATTAAGAGTTATTGTAGCTTAGAGCTCCATGACAGGCGTGATCTGGGGGGTTTTCTGATGAACATGGTCTAGAAGTGGCTTTTTATTTCCTGACAAGCTACCCATATTGCCGACCACTCACCTCCTCTATGGGCTGGTTAAACCCAAACGCTAACCCTCAGGTTGCACTGCTCAAATTTCTTGGATACCAAAATCAGCTTACAAAGATTGATTATAGTCTATATCCCTGCAACACATGACTTAGAGATGATGTTTTAGAAGATATCATCTACACTAGCATAAAAAGTAAGTTGTACAAAAAATGTGCTTGGTGGTTAATACTGCAAGACAGAATCCCGTGAATAATTTATATATTCTATTAATTAAGTAATATCCAAAGTCATCTTTAGGACACTTTAACTAATTTACATGCTGATGTTGAAAGGGAGAGGCTAGTCTTTGTTTACTGGGGTGAGATTTTTGCAGTGTCTGCTTTTTTCCTATTCATGCTAACCAGGGATAAACTTACATTAATAAAGAAGGCCAAGCATAGACAAACAAAGTGCAGAGAGTGCATATACTTCTATATTTTAGGGGTGCAAATATTGGGCTATGAAAATTCCTTGTGGGATAACTTTAATTAAAAGTAACTAAATGAGAGACAAAGAACTGAGGCAAATAAATATTGCAATAATGTTGTTTTTCACATTAAAATATTTTTTAAATTATAAATACAATTTTTTATAATTTAATTAAATAAGGCCTTTTAAGTTTATTTTAATAATATATTTTTGTCATCCTTATTAATATTACTCATTAAAACGCTAATGAAATTGAAAATATGGGGGAAAAATCTGTAAGGCTGTAAGTGGATTCCCAGTGGAGTAAAGTGCAGGTTACATTACCATCAGGAGCTATAAGTTACTTGAGAGCCAAGTGTCTTCTGTGTTCTGTGATCCTGGGTTCAAACCTTGACTTTGCCACTTAGCAGCTATGTGACCTTTGTGAGTTATTTAACCTCTCTGGGCCTCAGTTGCATGTGTGTACAAAGGGAGTCATAATACCTACCTGTCATGGCTGCTGTGAGGACTAATCAAGGGAAAGCATATAAGGCCCAGAACACCACCTAGCACTTGCATGACAAATGTTAGCTTCTACCATCACACCATGGGAAATTTTCACACCGCTAAAGAACCACGTCTGATTGTCTGAGACGTCAGGCAACTCTACCGCTGAGCTTCAGGCAACATGGGTAGGCTGCCTTCCCCATATACAGAAGGAACAGCTACGCCGGCCACGCAGCACTGCGAGGGAAGGCTGGGCTGGGCGCATCCTCCTCACTAACATTCCTTCCCAGAGAAGGGATCAGCGGACCCCATTCCTTCTCCCTCTGTGCACCCGTCATCCACTGAAGGAACTGATCAGACCAGAGACTCAATGCCTCCTGTCCTTACATCTTCCCACAGGGAAAAAAAAGAACTGAACCAAACAGTACCTCTGGGGCAGCTGACCTCACTGGACCTTTCTGTGACTGTGAGTAAGCAGAAACTAGGAAGCAGTCACTTCAGCAGGGTAAACAATGAGAGGCTGCACACATCTGAGAGCCTTACCTGGTTCTCTCTGATTGATGGGCCCTTTCCCTCCACAGCCTCCATTAGCAGCAATGAACTTACCACAGCCACACGTGGCAGTCGGGAGGAAAACATTATGCTATTAAATATGTCTTGCTGGTGGTCCCTAAAAAAACACACACATAAACACACAGATAAGAAGACACACAGACACAATCACTGCCTAAAATCTACAATATTTGTGATCTCAATTTTAGTGCACAGTGGGATAGAACTATGCAGTTTTTAGGAGAACCATGTGGTGTCCTATTTAGATCAAAAGGTGGTAGATGGAGTGCTTTGAAAATTAACAGAGACTATTCAGGAGACATCTATAGTTTTTGTTCCTTTTCTAAATTACGGGATTATAATTAAGGGAAATTTCATCTTAAGAAGCCAGACTTCATCTCACACCTTAGGACATCTCTTCTCCATCTGCAAACCGCAAACATTCATATCTAAATTATGTGTTAAACTACTTCCACTCCAAATGCACTGAGGCCTTCTCAGGTGTAACTGAGAACCAAACCTGGCCTTTCACAATCAACTCAAGCAGGTGGTTCCCTGACTAATTGCATATCCTTACTCAGAGTTTGGATCCCATGTTACTCTTCATTCTTTAAGACTGCCGTACCGGGACTTGTCAAGTGAGGTCTATAGAAATATACTTATGTCTTTGCACATAGGGGATCTCTCCGTGGTGTCTGTGGGCCTTTTTAAACTGTTGTTCGTTTGGCGTGATGATATGAAAAGCAATTGAAACAGCTCTCCTGTGTACATTATCACATTCTTAAATTTATGAGATACTCTCTTAGAAGGAAGCCACAGCAATTACTTTGACACCCCTTGATCCTGAACTAGGGGAATATTAAGTGTCCAGCACTGTGATGCTGGCATGTTCAGAGCTCAAATATTTGTCCATGGGCTGGTTGGAAACGATCCACTGGACAAGGGCAGACACACACGAGCCTCAGGGCTGCCACGGGTACTGCTGCTGTGATGTAATTATCTTTTCCGCTGGAGAAGGCTAAATGGAAACTACTTCATATTAACTCTCAGTAAGCATTCTAGACAAACGAGGCAGCTGCTCTGCTCATGGATTCCTAGCCATGTGTTCAGTATTATGCTTTTATCTTGTAGATTAGAGGCAGTAAGAAACAAAGTGAGCTCCCTATTTTTCTATTTAATTAAAATCAGTTTTGTGTTTATCTGGAATTTCTTTTTTATGCTTTACTTGTTCAGGGCCAAATTTAAAAAATAAAAATAAAAATTCAGGATGATGTTTGGCTGGAAGGGAGAGAGCTAAATTAGACAGCCGTTTCTCAGTTAATGAGCTCCCATCCAAAGTGACTGAGAAAAGGCAAAGAATCAAAAGGAAACTTCTACCAACTCCAACAGACTCTATCTGCCCATAAACTCATGTCCCTCAGGTTAATGACGAAGAGTCAAGATCAGATTATAAAAAACATCATGACTTATCTTTAATGCAATTACTGATGGAGTTGGGTTTAAAGCCACCATTTTGACTATTTTCTTTTTGTTCTATCTGTTCTTTATTCTTTTTCTCTTTTTCTTTCTGCTTTTAGATCTTTTGCTTGCTTTTTGGCTATAACTGTCTATAGTATTTAATGGTTTCTTTAGGTTTCATAATATCCTCTTCAAATTATCACAATCTATCTGCATGTTGACTTCACATATAAGATCTTTAAAACAATACACTTTTATTTCTCTCCTCCCAATCTTTATGCGATGATTGTTATAAATATTACTTCTACTTATTTTAAACACTATGCTATTTGTTATTACTTTTGCTTTAAACAAGAAATTTAAATTATAAAAAAGGTATTTTTACTCACATGGTTTTCATTTCCAGTGCTCTTTGTTTCTGATATAGAACTTTAATCCATATCTTATACTATATGCAAAACTAAGTTCAAAATGTATCATAGACCCAAATGCAAAACCTCAAGTTATAAAACTTCTATAAGAAACCTACAAGAAAATCTTTATGACCTTGAGTTAGCCAAAGATTTCTTAGATATGACCAAAATCATATTTCATAAAATAAAAAATTGGACTTCACCAAAACTAAAAACTACTGTTCTTTGAAAGACAATATTGATAAAATTAAGAAGCAAGACACAGCCTGGGAGAAAATATTTGCAAATCTCCTACCTGAATGTATAATATATAAAAATATATGTGTAATGTAAATTACATACAAAATACATAAATGTAAAATATTACATTTGAATGTGGAAATGTAAGAATTCTAATGAACTCTAATAAGAAAACAAACCAATAAGACAACTGGACATAAGATTTGAAGAGACACTTACTGAAGAAAATATATGTGTGGCAACTAAGTACATTAAAAGATGCTTAGCACCACCAGTCATTAGGAATATGCAAATTAAAACCACACAAAATATAATACTACTACATGCAAATTTAAAATATTACAGCTTACGAAATAGACAGGCCATATCAAGTGTTGGCAAAAATGTGGAGCAACTGGAGCTCTCATTTAGTGCTGGCGAGAATGTAAAGTGGTTCAGCTATGCTGGAAAATGGTTTGGCAATGTCACAAGAAGTTAAACATATATCTGCAATGTGATCCAGCTATTCTACCTCTAGGTATTTTCCTAAGATAAATAAAAACATGCATCTATAGAAAAACTTACACGTGAATCTTCATAGCAGCTTTATTTGCAATGGGCAAGAACTTGAAGCAACCCCAAAATCCATCAACTAATGGGTGAATAAGCAAATCATGGTATATCATACAATGGAATGAATACTACCCACCAATTAAAAACAATACATTTCTAGAGGAGCTTGAGACCTTCGCCCATTGTCCTTTACAAGACTACAAAGGGTCCTAATATTTGAGGGGGGGGGATAGTTATTTTTTACGAACCACGGATATGGGCTTGGGGGGGGATTGCTGGGGGAGGGGGATGCTGGGTGGAGGGGAGCAAAGGGGAGAAAATTGGAACTGTTGTAACAATATAATCAATAAAAAACATTAAAAAAATAAAAAATAAAAAAATAAAAACTGAACACATATAAAAAAATACATTTCTGATGCAGGGAACAGCATGAATAAGTCTGAAAACAATTGTGCTGAGGGAGAAAGGACAGACAGGGAAATTTGTACATTAAATAATTTCATTTATAGAAAATTCTAGGAAATGCAAACTTATCTATAGTGACAGAAAGCAGATAAGTGATTGCATTTTATATCAATGGAATCATTTGGTGGTATGAGGAAAGGCAGGAAGGAGAAATTAGAAAAAAAAGCACAAGAAAACCTTCAGGGATAATGGTATGTTTATTATCTTGATCGTGATGATGATGGTTTCCTATCAGCAAAACTTGTCAACTAAGAAAGCAAAAACAAAAACAAAAAATACTTGTCAACTATACCTTTTAAATATATGCAGTTAATGGTATGTCATGTGTACTTCAATACATTTGCTAAATTAAAAGAGACATCGACCTCTGCTCTTTGGTAGCTTCCATGCAAGTGGGAACAATAAAAGATAGGTCTATTTTATTAAGTTGAATCATATAAAATTGCCATTTTTGCAGCCAAGAAAAGAACAGTATCATCAGTTTCATGGCGGAACCTGATACATAGGTGTAAATGCTATATATAGTGTGGCAGACATTGACAGGGGCTATGAGTAACTAAAAAGTAAAACGAGGTAAAGCAAACTTTAAGTAGGGCGTAGTGTGGTCAGGGTAGGTCTCATGGGGACAGTGATGGAGCAAGGACTCACAGGCGTGAGGGAGTGGGACAGATGTGTGTGTGGGGGGGGGGGGGGGATACAGCCGAGAGCCTTCCAGCCAGAGGGAAGTATGGAGCGCAGGGTGGGTAGAAGCCAAGAATTGTTTTGATAGATTGTGCAACTCACAGAAAAACAGCTCATAGGCTGGAAAACAAGATTTTGGAAAGTCACAAGCAGAAGCAAAGTGGGAATGAACAACAAGAACCACAGACGCCATAAGCCGCGGGTGCAATCGGGACCTCTCCCGGGCCGGCTCCCTCGGCTTCCCTAAGTTCTGGACGTCGGGCTCCCAGCCCGCTACTACCAGCTTCTCCTGCTCCCAGTCTTCGTTATTAGCTCCAGATTCTCGGTTCCAAAGGAGAGATAGGTCCGTCTCACCAAGTTTAGGGTCATGTCCCCAGTCCCTGGCGCCAAGAGACGGGAAGGCAAGCACCTCAAATTTTCAGCTTTTACAGCAGGAAGCAGGCTCTGCCTCCCCCGGCACCACCCACACCTCTACTCCCCTCACATTGGGGGAGTTCTCTGCCCAGAGAAAGAGATCAGAGGAGGCCCCAGAAAAAGAGTCAAGAGTCCCTAATTCTCCACCTTCGCTAGTGGAGAAAGTAGTCTTGACTTTACCTACCCACGTGCCACCAACAGTGCCCATTCGTGAGTTTGATGGAAAACAAGGCAGCTCTTTATATGTATTTATATCATATATAATGATATAAATATGGTATAGATATATATCATATATCATAAAAAGTTCTATTGAAAATACCATTCGGGGGTTGACAATTTGGACTACTGCATGAAGCAAGAGAAAATGAAATGTGAATTCTCTGTGACGGCAATGTAGCACGAACACTAGATTCCAGTGGACCCGCACACTCAAATCAACCACGGTAGGCAGACCCAGGAATTCAAACAGCCACCTTCTGGTTGATAAGAGGGAATAGAGCGACGTCTCTGGCCCCAGAAGACCCTGACGCGCCATGAGCGTGAGTGGGGATGATGGAGCTGCCGTCTTTCTCTGCCGGACTGCAGGCTTCTTCGAGTCAGGAGGTGTAAGAGATAAATGAGAAATCCCGAACACTGGAAGTGACTGTCCACCAGGCTACTGCACTCTTAGCCTTGAGTCAGATGTTGGGTCTTGCTCAAGGAGCGGCCCGGCGGGGAGCCCTGGGGAGCTGGGTGAAGTACAGAGTCCCAGGCAGGCTGGGTGGGCTCGGCTCTGTGCTCAGAAGACCTCTGAGCCTGGGGTGTGATATTCGGATGCCTCAACTTCAAATGCTTAGTAACCTTATCTTTGAGTTTGTGTGAAATCTGCTGGGAGCACCACAAAGGCTGGGGCCTCCTTTCAGACACGTGCCGCCTCCTGGTCCCTCCTGGGGACAGGTGCTGCTCCCTCTCCTTGCTGCCTGTGTTCCTTGGAGGCCATAGACCTGATGGGTTGGGGCTGGGTATGTGCCCTGCCTCCTGGGAGGTCTGCCTGGGAATATCCCTGTGCAGGGAGAGCATGGCATTCTAAAACAAATAAAAAACACCATGATGGGTTGAGAGAGACCCCGGGAGAAAGAAAAAACCATTTTCCTGGTTTCTGAGGCCAGACCCCCACAGTCACTTCACACTGGCCCAGGGAAATGGTATCTCCAGCTCCCTATACTGCTGATGGGGAAGCACAGCCACGTGACTGCAGAAGGAGCGGAAGGAGACACAGTGGGGGTGCGGACAGATGGAGCTCTAGTCCCCAGATCCTTGTGGAAATGGTTCAGGGCTTGCCTTAGGCCCCCGGGGCATAGAAGCCTTTCCCAACCTTGGCTATGCATTATTTAAACAAAGTATTAAAAAATGATTACAATGTGCCATGTACTGGACTCGGTAAAGGAGCTACTTTATATAGGATGATGAATGACAGAGTCACTTATAAAGTGATATTTGATCTGAACACCAAGTGGCATCTGATCTGAAGTTAGCCTGAAAGAACTGGAAAAGGGCAGATCCAGACAGAAGAAAAAAAGCCTTGAGAGGTTAAAAAAAAAAAGCTTAACTAATAGTGGTTTAACTATGATGTGTGAACAGAAATAGTTTCACAAAATAATGACCATGACCCATAATATTTAACTGAAGAAATGTTTCCTTTCTTTGACCTTGAAATAGGAAATATTTAATCTACAAAATTATAGGCTTGACCAACCCCGAAAGTGTATTATCATCTACTTAGTCCACTGGAGAGCATTGATAAGCAGTTGAACGTTAGCTGTGACCCCTATTTACTACCACGAGTTGAAATTAAAGGCCTCTTTGTCACCCCCAGCTTTCCCTCAAATATCATTTAGAATAAATGTATTCATTCCACAAATCTTGCTTAAGTGCCTCTTACATTCAACATCTCTGTAGGAGAAACATGGAAGAATTAAACCTCCCGGTTCTTTGGAATCTGGCAGTGGGCACGAGGCACTTAACCTTGAGAATTTAATGAATTCTACAAGAGGTACAAAATCAGGGCTTGCTGGGTAGAATCCGGAAGGATCCTGGCTGGGGTGGAATCCTAATTATTTAAGATTTAGTGGAAGGAGTTTCTGTGAGCTGAGCCAAGAATCTGTGTATATCAAAGATGCAGTAAATATCAGTCTAAAAAATTTTATAGATTCTAAAAAATTCAGTATCTTGTGTATCATAAGTTTTCCAAAGTCTTCCTTAGCATTCTTTAAAATTAGATTCCAAATATGCGCATTTATTTTACCAAACGTCTCCATGAATCAATTTGCAAAAAGGATGAGATGGAAAACAGGTCATGGGGACACTGAGCCTTTTCTCCGTTTCCAGGTCTCAGGAAAAAAAACGCAATTTAAAACTTTCACAGTGACTAAATCACAATCCTTATAAAGTCTTGTTTTTATACCATGTTTGAAGATTCCTAGGATTTAGATCTCAGCACTTCATAGAATACCTAACTTCATTCTTACATTTCATAAATTATAAAACCAATGTCCAAGGACTCAATTGGCTTATGTAAAGTTCTGTCCTTCTCAGAATAGACGTTGGCCTAGAATAGGTAGGCTTATCAGTAGTCCTGTTTTTGAGGCGGGCAATAAAGTGAAAGATATAGAAACCAACACGAAGGTAGCACATCTCCCAGACGAGGAAGAGACTCTGCTAAGTTACTTCCGTGGTCAGCGCCCCTTACAGGTACAAGGAACCAGTGATGAGCAGGTAAAATAATGGTCCCCAAAGATGTCCAAATCCTATTGCCAGGAATGTCCTCAGATGACTAGCAAAAGGGAATTAAGGTGGTAGGTGGAATCAAGAATCCTGGATTATATGAGTTTAGTCAGCTAAAGCTTCCCTGACCAAGAGATCTCAAGGTGAATAGGAGTTAATGAGGTCACAAAAGTCAAGAGAAACCAGAAAGGCAGTAAAAACAGCATAGGTAGAAGTCCTGAGGCCCACAGAGCTTGGAGAGTACAAGGGATTGAAGAAGACAGTGCAGCTAAGAGGGAGGATAGAAGTCTGCCTTCATCTTGGAGGCAATGGCTAGTTCAAGTGGAAGTTTAAAATAATTTATTTTCAGAACATGAATTTACTTGGATCAAATGCATTTTTAAGGAATGCTGCTAAATCATCCTTATTGTTTTAGAAGGATTGCTTTTAAATCTTGAATTTTGAATAAGTGTGATTTAACAATAACAGAATTGCTCTCCATAGAAGAATATGTAGTATAAAAATCCAACTTCTTTAAAAATTGAAAAATGCATAGCATTTTGGTTAATTGAGTATATCTTCAAAAGAACTGAAAAATGAGCTGGCCCAGACAGAATTTTAATAAAGCTGTTCCCATTGTATCCCTGGGAATGTATGACAGACATGCTGTCTCAGTCTCCAAGCTCTAAGAGGATTGGGATCCAATGATTCCTGAAGATTATAGTATGCTTTTTTCTGATTAGCTGATGTGGTCAGAAAACACATATGGCAGAATTCCCTGGTACAAGGAATGTATAAAGGGGACACTTGGGCTCAAACTGTTTTCCTAACCAAACACACACACACACACACACATAAACACCCATGGACAACTGACAAAATGATTTAATCAAATCACACAGATATATTTGATGAATGGACTTCATTAAAAATAATAAAATTACCCTGGCTGCTGTGGCTCAGTGGATTGAGCGTCGGCCTGCAAACCAAGTGTCGCTGGTTCGATTCCCAGTCAGGGCACATAACTAGGTTGCACGCCAGGTCCCCAGTTGGGGGCATGAGTGAGAGGCAACCATACAGTGATGTTTCTCTCCCTCTCTTTCTCCTTCCCCCTCTCTCTAAAAATAAATAAATAAATAAACAAACAAACAAATAAAATTAAGTTAAATTAAATTACATGAAATTGACATTGTTCTAGGAAATCCAGTGTATATGTTGTCTGTTTCTATGACAAAAAAAACAATAGTTAGGCCATGCATCTGATTCTCCAGTATAATTAATCTCTTATGTGTTGGGATGGTTCAACGCTCCTAAACATCACAAAGAACTTGGTGAAATCTCTTTAAAACACGAAACACACACACACAAACATACACACACACACTATCTAAATCTAAAACTATTATCCCTTCATTGGCTCAAACTTCATCCTGCGGTGGTTTTGTGTTTTAGCTAGAAAATGGAGAGCTTTTTTTTCTTAAGGATGGCTGATGTTAGGTAGCTACTTTTGCAGAAACTCAAAAATATTTTCTTGTGCTGGATGATTATTTTGGTCTAGATACATATTGGCATAGTGGAATTCACCTAAAATGTGAAAAGATCAAAATACCTATATGGTAAATCTTCTTAACCATGGCTGCATATTAACATATTTTGGGAGCTTTTAAAAATAACCTATGTCCATATAAGTTCAGATCAAATCAGTTCCAGAGCCCTGTATTTTATCAGGTAGCATTAATTTCTTCCCCAACCATATTAAAGCAAAGCTCATCCTATCCTTGAAACTGTTCAACTCAATTAACATAGCCCATCCTTAAGATGATTCCTTAAAATCATGACTTCAAGAGAAACTTCCAGTAAGCTGTCAAACTCAACTTCAATTCACGGTAATACTGACTTCAGTAAAATAGTTTTCTTCCAAGAAAAATTTATGCCACGGCCAATTCCTAGAAGTTCTTATTTAATTGGTATGATATTTATTAAATACACTTATTGTTTGTTATTAATCACCAAGTGGTACAAATAAATGAAAGGTATAAAAATATACTTAGGCTGTCATTTTAGAGATTGTTTTTAATTAATCTTATTTTTCAACTCAGGAGTATCATATGATTTAAGCACCTAGGCTATGAGTTTATTCCCTGGAAATTACAAGCAGAAAGTTATCAACTACTGGGAATAAAAGCAAAAGGATGATTCATAGTTTTGTAGAATGTTTTACTATTTAATTTTAATTAAACAGGGTATGTTTAATCCCTTTATTTTACACATTAAAAATAAATAAAGTGACTTACAAAGACTATTGATGAAGCCAGAACTAGAACCTAGTTCATCGGGCCTCATGTCTCATCTGTCTTGACTTGATAGTGACCCAGAGATACATGCATATTGAATGCTGACTTACTTTAATTTGCAAGAATTTGTGGGGAGGATCTTTGGGTTCAAAATCATGGTGATAGCTTTGCAAATACCACATTAACATAATAAGCAGTAGTTTTTGATTTTGCAAGGGGATGAACTCGAATACCTCATCAAATACTAAAAATTGATTACGAGAGGCTCACTTCAGTAATTTCCAACACGCAAGATTTAACAGCCAATGGTTCCTTGCATTGCATTAAGAATCAGGCAGACACATCATTAACCATTGATCACTGGACATATTTGCCTAGCATTCAAACATATCTAGACAAAACAGCTCATTTTAATGAATAATAGGCTTCCTGAAAGAATGTGACCCCTAGACACCTCATTACTGAAAACACTTGTAGGAAAACCTTTAAGTCCAATGATTAGCCAAACGGTTCCCTTTCTATCTCTTTGGGTATTAATGACTGTTCCCTTGAATGTAAACAGCAGGTAAATCTTCACTGACATCTTTTATGACTCCCAGAGCATCCCAAGGATCAGTGGAATCCTTGGGCAATATACTACTTTTCCCTGTCATATTCCGGCCATGACAGAACTCATTGTAACATGGACAGCCTGAGCCACTGAGATACCACTAAACCAGGGCCAAACACTTCAGAATATTGGTGAAGAAAAAGAAACTTAAAAGAAATGTTCAGAAGGGGGAAGAGATTAAGTTTTAGATCCTGGGGAGCAGAAATGAGGCAGTATAAAGAAAAAAGATTGTAGGGACTGTTTTTTTTTTTTTTTTTTTTTTTTTTTCTTTGTTGACTCCTGGGAATCTTGATCTGCCAAAATAGCTAAAGGAACCTCGGCAGCTGAAAAGAGAAATTATTAAAAAACCAATGATCTCAGTATGGTTATTTCCCATAGAGAAATCTCTTCCATAGGCTAAATCAGGAGTTCCTTGTCACACACCTAAAGAGAGTATAATAGAGAAAAATAGCTTTTCATTTGGTCAGTGTGTATATTTACACAAGAAAGATTATCTACATAACATGCTTTTTTACTCAGCAGCAAGCATGACTGAGGTCCTGTGTCCTAGGCCGTCAGCATCCTATGCATGTAAGAGATGTTGGATTTAGACTAAGTAGAGGAAATTTCGAACATTTCTTAATCAAAGAAGTCATAGCCAAGCTTAGATAAATCCCTAATAGTGAGCAAGTTAGCATTTGAGAAATGCAATAATTTCTAACGTTATGTTGCATTAGTGACCCTGCATGACCAAGTTCAGGCTGCTCAGTAGGGTGTAAAAGCCCTTTATGATCTGTCCACCACCCCCCACAACTGGTCCAACCTTCCCTCCTGCCACTATGGTACCAGGTCCCCTATACTCACCCTCAAGCTATACTTACTTCTGTCATATAGCCCCCAGGTATTTCCATAGCTCTGTGCCTTTTCCACTTTGGTTTTATCTAGACAGAACAATACTTCTCTCCTATGATGTAGATTTCTGCTCATCTGTCTACCTGAATCAAAAATTGCTCCTTCTGAATTGTCCCCTGATCCTCTCCTCATGCCTTACTGATTTGTTTCCAGAGCTTCCCCTACATTCTTGCCCATGTTCCTAAAAAGCGCTCACCCCCAGCATATTTCACAGTGCCTTGCTGGAAATGAAACCAAGGAGTCAGAACTGTGAGCAACAGTTTAGAAATGTGATTCATCTTTAGTCTAGCAGCTATATCAAGATCTGTACATCATCTATGAAAGTTTATAGCTCTCAGCCAAGTAGGGAAAAATACAATGAAAGTGACTAGGGTGCCTGGAATGGCGTTGAGGGGTGATTACAACTTCAGATGAAGAGGGAAAATGGGTGTCACCGAGAAGGTGATTTAAGCAAATATTTGAAGGAGGTGAGAGCGTAAAGAAGAAGAGCGTGTCAGTGTTGCCGAGTCCTGTGCCTGCCCCGGGGTGCGTGTGGAGGGCAGTGCTGGGCACCACTGTAAGGACAATGGCTGTTCCCCAAGGGAAATGGCATCTTTGCACGATTTTGAGTGGAGAACTAAGAGATCAGCTTTGTTCAGTACGAATCTGTTGAGCTGGGTTAGAAAAAATGCAGGGCCCAGGGCAGAGGCTCAAGGACCGGGAGGAAGGCTGTTCTAACAATCCAGCTGAGGGCAGGCAGCATCCTCGGAGGCAGCACTGAGGAGGGTTGGATTAAAACAGTCTTCAAAATGTATTTGGATTTTCCAAGTACATCCATCCTTGACACGTGGTCTCAAGAAATTTTCTAGCTCTGACCTAGACAAGCTATTTGGAAACTTTGAAGCATGGCAAGTATATTAGGGACCCTTAGGCATCTCCTGTTTTCTGGTGAACTTCCTTCTCCATAACTCTCTCTGTATATTTGCATTTGTACTTTGGACAAGGTTGTGCAATCAAACTACAGTACTGCAGGTTAACAAAGAAAATGCAATTCCCATTTCACGGGCACCCAGGGATTGATTACTGCATCTGCTCACCTTTTTCAGCCCCCAAATGTAAACACCATGGATCACCAGGGAACACTTGATCTCTACCTACACCTCAGCTTTTCCAAGAAGGGTCTCTCCACATATTTCTTATAACTTAAATCCTGACACGGAAGGCTGTACTTATCAAACATTAGACATGCAGTAGCTGCACATGTAACATAGATAAGGTGAAGAGGCATTGGTCATGGCTGTACATGGCTCATCAATAGTAACCGAGATCCCCATACTTCCTGTAAGACCAAAATTCCAACAGCCCATGAAAGAATATACAATCTGAGCAATGAAAAGGAATAAACCACCAGTGCTACACAATGACATGAATAAATCTCAAATGCATTATGCTAAGTGAAAGAAGGCAGCTGAAGAGGCATGACTGTCAAAACTCAAAACTGTACATTAAAGAGGGAAATTTACTCTATGTAGATTATGCTTCAATTTTTGAATTTTTTTATAAAAGAATATACATGGAACTAGCCTCATATCTAAACCAAATTTAAATTTGAAACTTATTTTTCAATGTCAAAACTGATTGTTGTTATTCAAGAAAGACACAAATTTTTTAAAATACAAATTTCTACAGGATTGGATACCAGGTCACTTGACCTAGAAGATTATTTGAGAGGCTATCTCTTGTTTGGGTGTTTCATTGTAAAATAATAAATAGAACAATGATAACACTATGTTGTAATAAAACTTACATAATGGCTTTGAGGCCATTATTAAGTAAAATAAGGGTTACTTGAACACTAGTGCTGTGATACCACGGCAGCTGATCTGATGGCCAAGGCCACTGCTAAGTGACCAATGGTGGTAGATTACATAGCGAGGTGACATTGGGCAAAGGGATGATTCATGTTCTGAGCAGGTCAGCCCAGGGCAGCAGGAGATTTTATCACACTACTCAAAACAGCACACAATTTAAAACTTATAAATTGTTTATTTCTGGAATTTTCTATTCAATATTTTTAGACCTAGGTTGACTGCAGGTAATTACAACTGAAGCCTCAGACACAGGGAGACCAGTGCAGGATCTTTTCAGCTAAGCAGAAAGTCTCAGCTTTGATGCGTCTGGCAAACCCCGAGGCCTGGAATTCAGCCTCCCTCCATCGGGAGGGCTCACCTGCCAACGCTAATGTCAGCTAGACCAACTCCTACCACGTAGCTTACATAGGAAGGGTCTCAGGGAGCTGATTGGCAAAGTGTGCCTGACGCTCCATTATGACAAGGCACGGAGTTGATGTTTCCGATTGAACAAGGCGAGAAGCCTTCAGTGACATGTTTGCCGAGTGTGCAATGTGTAGATGACACTGTATCAGGTCTTGTGGAAATCAGTGGCTTTCCCTTAGTTCTCTGAGGTCCTCCAGGCACGAATGTCAATTCTCACAGTAGAAATATACATTTGAGTCAAGAGTAAAAGACAAAAAAAGGGTTTTCAAACTACTTTCTACTGCTTAATGCAAGAAGGACCTCCCTATTTAACTTTAGTATAGTTTCAGAATGAAATACGTGTTTTCATTTTTTAAAAAACGTCAGGCCAGATGATTTGGAATTCGCAGTTATTGACCCACACATATTAAAGACTGTTCTGAGGTTTTCCTAAAGCAAAAGATAGAGCTCCTTTAAAAAAATAACAATTATTCTTGGCAACTTTAAAAAAAATTAGGAATACAAAGCAAGTCTAGTCTTTCAAAATGTCTTCTTCAGTTACCTCCTGTAAAACTCTACCCAGAATTCCTGTGTGTTGTTTGTCAAAAAACCAAGCCAACATGTGCTAAAAGAATCTGGTTGGTTGGCCAAGGGCAAAGTATGAATGTGAATTAGGACATTGGCTCTCATCATGACGACACCGTGAGGAAGACCTTATTGGGGCACCGTTAGGGACGGGCTGATTCCCGGCTCTGTCCTCCCTGTGTATCAATGCCTTACCTAATATTGCGGAGATAATAATACCGAACTATCATTACAAGTAAATGGAAGTAGGTAAAACCGTCTAGCCGAGTGTCTAGCACATAGTCAATACTCAATAAATTGATGCTGTCTCCATAATAGAGTGAGCATTCAATTTTGGGAAAGAATGTAAGGTGAAATCATTAGATTAATATAGAATCTTTAACTTAATATGGTAGCGTGAACATATGATTTAGGAAAACAAGACGAGGATGAAGTCACTGGTCTTTAATCTAGTCTGATGACAAGTAAAATTGATCAACAGGCCACTTATGCACGTGAGAGCACAGCAGGGCAAGTAAGCCAGGGCTTGGAGGTCAGGGAAATTCACATACTGACTGGGCCCTTTGTGACAGGCCACTGACACTCCTCTGCTCCCCTTGTCTGTAAAGCGGGACTAATGGCACAGCAAGATTATGGAAGAGGAAGAACAGAGGCTACCCAGTACAGGGTTCAGGCCCGCTAAGCCTTTGGTTTATGGAAGGAGTTGTTCATTAACTATATGGAACTATTCAGGGAGCTTAAATGTTCATTTCTGGGCACATGTACTTTTTTACAAGTCCATTAAATTGGCAAAAGATTAAAGTGTGTGCTCTTGGCCTTCTGGAAGAACAATTCTACTAGCACTGGAAAGTAACCTCTGAATGGTTTCCAGATCACTGGAGGCCAGTCAGCAAGTCCCGGACCCATACTTATCTTTGCAGAGACTTCCTGCCCAGCTGGATGGGAGGTTGTTATGTCCCCATGATCAAGTAAGCAGCTCCCCTTTCTTCTCATTAGAAGGCAAGATTGATGGGAGTAAAATTAGTGACATGTGGGGGAAAAAAAGCTCAGAATCTTTCCCTGTTTCATGACAGGGAAAGGATGGCAAATAGGGATCTTCCACATCCACGGAGATATCAAAGTGGACGTTATTTAATGATAGAAAAACTCAGGCTAAGCACGCGAACGAAGTGAAGAATATTAAAATTGTATAGCATCTGCCCAATCTACCCTGAATTATCCTGGGGGGAAAAATATCAAGGTTACTTCCAAAAGGAAGAAGATCATTGTAAACCTTATCCATTACACAAAAGTATCCACGTGTATTTTGTTGGGAATGAAAATAAATGTAGATGATTTCATATATTCCAGACCCTTTAAAAATGTGTTTTGGGGTGAAGTTCTCGAGAAGGTTCGGTACACAGACATAGTCTCTAAATGACCAATACTTTCACATTGGCTCTATCCAATTATTCCTATAAAGTTTCTTCTGAAACAAATCCAAACAAATAATTATTTAAAATACAGAATAAGAAAGAGGCATATGGAATAAAAATATATAGAGAAGAGATTAAGTTTGTGGTTTCACATTCAATTGCGACCACTTTCTAAAGCTTTTTTAAATTAAAAATGACAAGAAATGGCTGCATTGGCATAGAGTAATCATTAATTTATGTTTTATAGTATTTTACTGTAAAAGATGAGTAAAATGTGGAAATGTAGAATTTTAAAATAATGTGTTAGAGGATGTACTCATTACTCAACTTGTGCTGATTCCACAATTACAAGAAGTGGTTTCAGGACTGAAGATGTGTATTTATTCACTTTATTTCTGAGGAGAAGCCCACAGCCTGAGTGTGGGGGAAAGTAAACTCTTCTGCCTAATTTCTTTAATCTACTCCTAAAATTCTATTCTGTTCTCTCTCTCAGTCCTTCTCTTAAAAAAAAAAAAAAAATTTACTTATCTCAAAAGCTCCATTGTCTCTATTACTCCAAACAACCTTCATAAAATTACCCACTACACTTTGCAGGAAATAGGCTGAACCTGTTTCTGAATTCATTGAGATAGATTCACAGACTCTGAGGGGAAGAAAAGCATGAACACAATTTTAATTTCCATTCCACCGAAATTACAGATCCCAAATGTGGAACCAGAATGAACTAATGCTGGAAGAAACACTAGACTTGAAACAGATTACAGTTTCTGACAGGCTTCTATGGGACCAAGTCATCAATTTTAGGCAACATTTTAAATTTTCAAAGACAATGATTTGTAAATATAAATCCATCTTTCTTATCATTGCAGTTTTTTAGGTAATTTCACATAAATTACAATCAAGAATATAACAGTGTTTTGTATCATTGTGAATTAAATACCACACTAAGAATGAGAAATTAAAACAACAAATTTGGTAACTTCTCCCCTTTCTTTTCCGATTTTGTTTAGTTGAGTCTTTTCTCTTTTTCTCTTAGCAAGTCTGGTCAAGCTTCGTCCATTTTATTAATGTTTTCGAAGACCCGGCTCTTTGTTGCGTTAGTTTTTGGTATTAAAAAAAGAACACATTTGGCATTTTTATGATCAATATGAATTAAACGACAGCTACGCAGACTATGACCACTTATTCAGTTACATCTTTATTATGGAACTGATTGTATTTGTACAGACAATTTAAGACACTGGTCTTGAAAAGGTAATAGCAGCATTTTCCCTAAATGCCCTGCATGCCACCAGCCATCACGCGCTTTCGGGCACTTCGTGACATCGTTACCTCCCGACTCTCACGCAGGGCTCCCTCTGCAATGCTCTCAAATAGCTGTAAATGCCTTTTTGCTCCCTGCTTTTACATTTCCTGATCACTGATTGAATGAACTAATTCTGCTAAATTGCTCAAAATGGGACCTGACACAGAATACAAATTTAATAAAAATTACCTCTTAGTACTCTCATCACTGCTACCAATGAGACCCATTTATGACTTCGTAGGGGAGTGAGTTTTTTAAAAGCTGGAGTATGCTACAGTTAAGGCTTTCATTTTCATATCTTAGCTTCCTTTAATATTTTACTTTGTTTCCATGGAAAGAAACATCAAAGAAAATAAGCTTGCGTTATTATTTTAGGCATTTGGTCCTGCTGTTTGAAAATTATGGAAAAACATTGTAAACTGGTCTGTTTTAGAATAAAATATAAGTGCATTTCTATGTATGTACATTCATTTTATATTAGCAGTGCACAGAAAAAAAAATCTAATGAAAGAATGGTCACCAGATAGTTAACAATGATTATCTCTAAGGTTGGGAATAGTTTTACATTTGAAGCATTAGAGTTCCATAGAAATTTTAATGTTTCAGTAGTTTATACTCTTTTATAATCATAAAAACAATGAAAATTTTAAGAGACTCAATTCTCTTTCAAATTATGTTGGTTAATACACTCCAAATTCCCTTTAGACACCAACACTACTGGGGGTGAGTGTGTGTGTACAAATAATACCGAGCCCCAACCCTGTGTAAAAATGATGCAGAGATTACTGGGAAAAATTAATAGTGCAGTCCATCTATGCTGAAGCCTTGATAGTATCCTCACCCTGTTGCTTGTGAAGACTTGCTCCCCACTTGCTTCCCTGAGACTCCCACTGGCCTGGCCATGAGCACTTGGTCTCGTGGCTTAGACTGCGGTGTCGGACCTCGGGTGTTCCTCCATGTCCTTGGCCCTCTCCTTTAGCTCTCAGATGTTTATGGGAACACTCCTCCTGAGCTTCAGCCTCATGATGGAAACACAATCCCTGAACCAATCCATGTTGCAGGGAACAGTTTTTCTGGAATGTGGCTAAGTTCTCAGGGAAAAAGAGGGGTCAGAACAGGGAACCCTACAGCATTCTTACTTTCCATAAATGCCTGAAGCCTGGGGAATGCCCCGCATGAACTGAAAATGCTACCTCTAGCCCAAAGCAAGCCGAGGCCTGGAGATATTTACAGGACAGACATTAAATGTTACAAAGGTGGGAGAACAAACAGCCATTTCCTGGTATTACTTCTAGACATCCAGATCGCCTACAGTGACACAAAGAAGAATTAGAGCTAAAGGAAAAGAGTAGAATAGTAAAGGTTTATGTGAGGACTTCATCTTTAATCTCCCCAAAAAGAGACAATTAGATGGGGTGGAACCCACCTTGGCAGATTAAATGTAGTGATGGGGGATGGGTCAAGGAGCAGGTACTCCAAAGTAGTAGTGGGGCCTACAAAATTGGTCAAATCTGCTTCACTATGGGAAATTTGTCCCCAAAGGCCACCACCCAGGCAGAAGGAAAGTTTGTTGACAACCTGGGCTCCGTTCTGAAATCTACCTCAAAGCAGATATGGCATTGGGTGAGGGGCAAGACATGATAATCAAGAAAAGTTTTATCACTCAGCATCTTGGAAATATTCAAAGGTCAGGTCACAAATTGTCAGCAAGTATTTGTGGTGAGGAGCTCTTTGCGTTGAACTTTTCTAAACTTTTTCTAGGTCACAGACCTAGAATTTGATGATACCTCTTGACATTCTCCCCAGGAAAATTGTGCACATGAACACTCAGATTTGCATTCCGTTTCAGAGACTTCAAAGACCACCTATTGCCTATGGATTGGAGGTAAGAACCTTTGAATAAAAGCTAAATCCCTTTGTGGAAAGTTAAAACCTGGTTGAAAAATATTCTTTCACACTTACTATGTAAAAACAGTGAATTGGTAAGACAAAATTGAAAAATCCTTAGCAGGACACAGGAAAAAGATGACCTTTAATACTGCCTTATTAGATGGAGGGGCAAAGGCAGCATCCTTTGAAACAATTCACATTTCATGGCTCTGCCTTGCAAAGTTCCTGGCCAATAACAATAATCATGGTAGTCAAAGTAAGAATCATTGATTGTGCACATACCACACGTCAGGTCTCAGGCACAGAAACTGTTATTGAATAGTTATTGAGGATTTTAGTGATCATTTTAAATAAGTTAATACATAGAGCTTAGGGGAAAGCTTGATACATATCAGGTACTCAGTTGGCTATTATTGTTATAGTCATGAAGGACTAGGGTGTTGGTGGGTTTATATAAAAAAGTCTGCTAGGACACCTGACACCTTCTTCCCTGAAAAGCCATTGAGTCACCAAAAGCATGAGAACCAAATACAGTAGTCCGAGGTTTCAGTTACCCACAATCTCAGTCTGAATATATTACATGGAAAATTCCAGAAATCAACAACTCATAAGTTTTAAATTGCACACCATTTCGGGCAGTAGGATGAAATCTCACCCCATCCCTCTCCTTCCCACCGGGACCTGAATCATCACTTTGTCCATTGTATCAACACTGTATATACTCCCCACCTTTTAGTCACTTAGTACCTGTAGGTTATCAGATTAACTGTCCAGGTGTCCTAGTGCTTATATTCAAGTAACCCTCATTTTCTTTTTTTTTTCTTTTTCTTTTTCCTGTGTGGTTGCCTCTCACTCACGCCCCCAACTGGGGACCTGACGTGCAACCTAGTAATGTACCCTGACTGGGAATCGAACCTATGACACTTGGCTCGCAGGCCGACGCTCAATCCACTGAGCCACAGCAGCCAGGGCTTAAGTAACCCTCATTTTCCTTAACAATGGCCCCAAAGCTTAAGAGTAGTCATGCTGGCAATTCAGACATGCCAAAGAGAAGCTGTAAAGCACTTCCCTTCAGCAAAAATGGGTTACAGTACAATGAGATATTCTGTGTGTGAAAGAGAGATTATATTTACATAACTTTCATTACAGTATGATGTTATAATTATTCCACTCCATTTTATTATTAGTTATTGTTGTTGATCTCTTACTGTGCTTTATGTATAAATTAAACTTTATCTACAGGAAATGTATCTATAGGAAAAACCACGTATAGGGTCTTGTACTATCCAAGGTTTCAAGCATCCACTTGGGATCTTGAAAGGTAGTTTATGTGGATAAGGGGGGACTACTTGATTCTCCATAAATATTGTGGGTAAGACTACCCAGAAACTACATTTAGAATAAACATCTAAAAGGTGCTAAAACCTGGGATTGAACCAGAGATCTTTAGCTCTTCAGTCTAATACTCTTCTAACTGAGCTATTTCTGCTTGTTTAGGTAGCTTCTCTTACATAATACTAATGGCATGATATCTGTTTTATAACACAGAAAAAGGGGCCAATATTCAGGTTCAGCTGGAGAGAGGTATTTAACAATGATTACAGAGGTCTCTGTTTACAAGCTAGATGTAATACATATTTTTACTTTTGTCAGTTATGTTTTTAACTGCCCTACAATCTGTTTTTCCCATTTAAAATGGATTATAGACATTTTTCATGTCAAAAGAAAAAAAAAGGTGACTTTAGTGGCGTTTTGATTCTAATTTATGCTTCATTTCTAGAAAAATGAGAGCACGGTTCACCTAAATATTTAATGAAATATCAATTTTCCATGAAAGCAACGTTCCGTGGGCCCATAAACATTGCCAGGATTAGAAACCAGCTGAAGCCTAAAGCTTCAAGAAGCTCACAGCAAATACAAACAGGAAAGATAACTGAAAACTTATGTGAGCGCAGAGCAATGGGCCTCCAAACACATCAATGTCCCCGTCTCCAGAGAATACAGTGTGTTAGCTTACCTGGCAAAGGAGAATTAGGTTACAGATTCTCTTATCCTAAACAAGTTTAAAACTTATTAACTCAATAAATATGGAAGGCAGGGTTGCAGCTAAATTCCACAATGGGTTTAAAATACAGTCTACAAGATTGAAAATAGAAAACTGCCTCTAACACTATTTTTCATTGTCGTATATACATTTCTACCCTTTTTAGGTGGAACCAGTGTAGTGAAAGAATTGAGCAGCTCATTTCCTTGGACTTCAGTTTCTTCATCTATGAAATGGAAGTAATACCTGTGATGGCCTGAATGTCCCTCAAAATGCAGACGTCGAGTTTCCGCAGACTGTTAGTATTTGGAGGTAACAGTTAAAGAGATGATTAAATTACAACGAGGCTGTTAGGGCGGGGCCCTAATCCAATCTAACTGGTGTCCTTCTAAGAGCGGTTCTCAACCTGTGGGTCTCGACCCCTTTGGGGGCCGAACTACCCTTTCACAGGGGTCGCCTAAGACCATCGGAAAACACATATATAATTATATATTGTTTTTGTGATTAATCACTATGCTTCAATTATGTTCAATTTGTAACAATGAAAATACATCCTGCCTATCAGATATTTACATTACGATTCATAACAGTCACAAAATTACAGTTATGAAGTAGCAACGAAAATAATTTTATGGTTGGGGGTCACCACAACATGAGGAACTGTATTAAAGGGTCGCGGCATTAGAAAGGTTGAGAACCACTGTTCTAAGAGGAAGGGACAGCAGGTTGGTCCTAAGGAGAGAGATCACCATTCAAAGGAAAGGTAGCAAGACGGTGGTTGTCTAATCAACACTGCAAGTACTCTGGGGATACACAACACTTCCAAAGCGCCAGAGTCATTTGTCTGAAATGATCCAGAAATTGAGGGTCCGATAAGTGGATAATCACTGCAGTTACAATTTCTTTTTACAGCAGTTTGGTAGGAAAACTTTTTATTCTTCAAAGAATGAAACATCACTTCAGCTGCTGATTAGACACAGGATCATTTCTAAACTTTCCTTTGAAATATAAAACCAAAGCATTCAAAGTCAAGAGGCCTTCAAATGGTGAATACCAGACTTTAGAACTCAAGAGGCCCGATCCTTTGAATGAAAAAATGAAAGGACAGAACCATTTTTAGCAAACCTCTGAATATTGAGGAAAAATAGCTTTCACCAACTTGAAACCAAAAAGTCAATGTAAGTACATCAACTCCGGCGAATGTCCCACCATGATGGAGAGGCTGGTAATGGGAGAGGCTGTGCATGCAGGGAACTCCATACTTTCTCCTCAATTTTGCTGTGAACCTAAAACTGCTCTAAAAAGTAAAGTCTATTAAGAATATGCATTGGGTATGAATATGTATCGAAAATAATTTAGAATATATGCTAAAGTATCAATAACAACAAAAGTCAGAAGTAAAGACCCAAGGTCTTTAAAACACATCTTATCTTGAACTCTGTGACATTTTCCTGAACAGTTTTGCTCATATAGGCCTGTTTCCCAGAAGTGATTTTCCTCAAGATAAGCCATGGTGGGGTTACCCTTAATAATAACCACTGTGTCTTGTATTTCTTTTCAAATTATCTTTCCTTTCAAACGTATCCAGAGAGGTTCATGTCTCCTGTGTGGTTCTCCATTCCCTTTATCCCAAAGCCAAGTGAAACGTTGGCTAAAGGATGAAAGAATCTGGGATTTGAACTTCTCAGTTATGACACACTTTCAGTCTATAGAATTAATTCACAGCACATCACGTATTAGAAATTCTCACGTTCACTTATTAATAAACAGTCTTCACAAAGCTTGCTTCCATCTGCTTCAAATCTTGTTTATGTTCTTCAAGTGCACTGGTCCACTCCCTGCCGGGATCTCCTGGGAAACTCGGTCAGTTTGCCCTGGGTTCGTCCAGGCAGCGGTCCCTGCCAGAGCTGAGGCTTGCTCCAAGTGACTGCACACACTAGGGACACAGCGGCCATGACCCCATGTGCTTCCCGCCTAGGCACTGAGATTCATAACCCTGCAGGCTCAGCAGATCCTCCGGGCTCGGGGGTCAGGCCGTGAGCTCACCTTTCAGAGCAGAACAACACGATGGACCAGAACCGTCTGAGCTTCAGGGCCTGAGCTTGGAAGTTTGAACTGGAAGTTTAAACCATGTAACCGTTCTGGCACCTGAGCTGGAATCTGATTCAAGGTCCAGAAACTCCCCACACTGGGAGATTCCGGATTTCCCCAGAATATAATGAGACTCTCTATTAGAAAGGAGAAGCCATACCTTTTAAAAGCTGTCATTTCCTATGGGTTTCTGAATTCCCTGTGGATTTGCCATAGTCGGTTTGATCGTAGTGAACACGACACAGCTATGACTTTGATATTCTGTCCTTCAGACAGCGGAACAAACTGTCCCTTGGCTTGGGATGACATTCTGAATCCGCTACCCATATTAAAACTTTCATGCAAACATTGCTGTGGTTCGCTTTCCTTTGCTCTGAACTGGACAAAATGTTCTCTAAAATCCCTGCCGGGTTCACCTTCGAGGATTCCCTGGGACATTAGCTACCAGGTAGGGGGTCACCAAGGGAGCCAAGGGCTTGTTATAACCTCCGGTTATCAACCCTCCGGTTCTCAAGAGCATGTCCCGTGCCTGAAAGATTGGGTGCGGCTTCCACGGAAAGCCTTCATCCTCCAGCAGCGCTGACTCTGCGTATGTCTCCGGGCTGCCGCTGACGCGCCACTATGCATTGTAAGCCGGTTTCTCATTAGAGGTGCTACATTCACACACATGCATTCCCAGGTGATGGGGATAGAAGTTCTGTGGTTTCATGAAACAGCATCTCTCATGCTCTGAATCTCATTAGAACGAGCCTCGAAGAGCTGCCATAAGACCCTGGTTTTCAACATATTAAGTCAAGTGTTAAGGAACCCTACCCCCAATAACCAGAAACTAGGGTTTCAATACCAGCGTAGGTTAAAAAGTGCTTCAGTCTAGAGAGGTTTAATTGGTCATGGCGCTTTTCTTAAAGATTACAAGACTTTCACCTATGAGGAGCCCTTGATGGGCTACCTCGCAGCTATGCGATCAATCTTCAAGGAAACAACAGCTATTACCTTCTATCTTTTAACTATATCTTATTTTCTTCTTCCACATTCTGCACTCCACTGGAAGGATCCTGTTTTCCAAGAGCCTCTTTTTCTCTTATTTAACGTCAGACTTGAAGCCATCAACCACAAGACTTTCATGCACAAGAAAGAAAACCATCCCAGGTATAGAAGACACTGGAGCTTGGCTGCTGAGAGACTCTTAGAACACATCATGCCCACAGTCCTCCCGTCTACTAGCGATGAGAAATATACTGTGTGGGCTGGTACCCGGAGTTGTCCCCTCCTCGCTTGGTGTTTGCTCCTCTTCTAGGGAACTTTCAGGCACCCCCTCGATTCCATCGGCTCTCACCTGCCCTCCTGAGCTTCCTGCTGTGGAATCAGTCCCTCCTCTCTTTCTGATGTCCACCCCACCCAACTTAAAAATATCTATCAAGGCTGCGACCTACATGATGATGATAAGCTGGCAGAGCCACTTGGTAGTGCTAACACTGAGTAGGTTACCTCAGAGCAATAGACCTGAACTGAAGAAAATGTTGGCAACAGTGTAAAGTTCAAGTTCACATCCAGTTTTCAAGACCAAGAACTTCCTCTGCATCCTCATGTACAACCTTTACTTACTTCAAGTCGTTTGTCAGCTTCTCAGCATTTTCTGGGCTTTTCAGCGCCTCCACCACAACTCTGGAAACCTGTCTTCTCATTGTTCATTTATGGGCATTCACTGTTATGTGCAGCCAGAAAATTTCAAGCAACTTCCAGTTAATCTAGGATCCCCCCCCAAATTACACAAGGTAGTTTAATGTAATTTAATTGTGATAACTCAAACACCAGAACAATGAAATGTTTTTAAGTTCTCTGTGACCTCTTTTTTAATATAGAGATCTAGAAATTGAAACTTTATATGATTTTTGTCAGGGTGGAACAAAGAGTCAATGTTATAGCAGAAAAGCACAGCCATGTTCTGCAAGTTTTCACCCAGTAATCAACTGGGACACAGCTATGCTTGTCTAACGCAGCAAGAGAACAAAGGTTCAATTTGGGCTTTGTGACTTAGAAGAGAATAAGGATATAGCAAAGCTACAGAAATCTGAGAATGTGCAATGTTTAATACTGTTCACCATTGAAATGTTCCACTGTTATAGAAAATTCCACCTGAAGTGCAACCTGAGATTACTTTTTTCAGAAGTATCTATTTGATTAGAAGTTTTATGTCAAAAATCCCAAGAAAGTAATTAAGTATAAGTTACCATAAAATAGTTATTATTACAGGTTATATAGAGAAGAGAAGAATTAGAATTCAATTCTAAAATCAGAAAGTTATACTTATCAAAAATATGAGCTTTTCTTTTATTTCTTTGGAAATTCTAGGCTACGATTTACTTCATTCTTCAAGTCACAACTGAGATGGCCCAGTTAAAGCCAACCCAGTGAGTTGTCTTTAGAAACAAATACATAGCTGTCAACTGTATGTAGCCTGGGTATCTCTCCTGGCTCTATCACATGTGCAGTTAGGGGTAGACATGACTCCAGTTGGATCATCCTGTGGGTAATCAATTGATGTACCAAGAATGACTTACCCACTTACATTAATATTTTTCTGTATTAAATGTATACTCATCATAAAAACCAACTTTTGTTGGATTGGGGCACTGCTGCTAACAGATTGGGTATTTTATTTTCAACCACACTACAAGGATTCTGCAGAAGAGCCACCAAACACCACCCACGTACATCGGTGAGCCCCGTTTTCTCTGCCATGATGAAACTGGCAAGACCAGCCAAGGCCTGCCTGATTCTGGGGTAGTAGAGGATCCAAGTACTCAGGTCTCTACCACTGAAGCATACACACACTTTGCTTATGACACCAGTTAGAGCAGAATGACATGCCACTTCATTAATACATGCTTGAATATGACGCCAAAGTGCAAACGTTGAAAGCATGTTGAAATTTTTACCCCCTTTTTTGCCGTGGACATTTTGATGAAGATGGGCATTCTGATTATCAGGAAGACATACATGCAAGAAGCAGAGAGCAGGGAGACCTGCCACTTCTCAAGTCTCATTCTGAGCGTGTGCCTCCCATCCTTGGCACTGGAGGGGAGCTCCGGACCCTCTCTCATCACAGGATGGTCTATCCCCATGAGCTATGAACCCTGTACCAGCACCATTGACCGTCAGCCTGGCTCCAAAGGGAGCTCTGCTTTGAAAGCGTTAAGCTGGCCTTGCTTCACTGTTTTCTAAGAATTTCCAGAACCCATGCTTAATTGGGCGGAGGTTGTTTTCTACTCTTTCTGGTTTGCCTGCTGCAGCCACATAAAGCCTATGTGAGTTTGGATTCCCTAGGTTGAACAAGGGAGCCAAATAACAATTTCCCATTGAGCTGTTTTCCAGGGGGATTTTCTGTAAGCCTCAGGAAGTCCATTGTTCATGTGAAGGTTGTTTTTAATCCTCAGCACTAGAGGAAACGTTGCCCTCCTAACTTGCTACACATAGTAATCTCAAGCAGCATAACACCCTGAGTGGTTGAATGTATATGTCAAAAAAAAAGAAAAAAATGACCTAGAGACATAAAAAAATAATTTGCAAAGAAGAAAAACAGTCAACGAACATATTAAGAACTTAATCTGACTAATAACCATAGAAATGCAAATATAGTGATGATGTATTTTTCCTCTGTTAACATCAAATATGCCTGTATTGTTTCAATGAATACTAAATGTTGGCAAGCGTTAGATGAGAGGCACACTGTTGTGTACTACTGGAAAAAGTAGAAAGACACGTCTGGGGAACATATTGGCCACCTAACTATTGGTGCCTTACAGAAGGTAAAGGAGCTTTGACCCAATAAGTTCACCAGTAGGAGTCTGTGACAAAGACTTCTAAGGTAATAGAATATTCATTCTCCCCTTTTTCTCAGAAAAAAGTCAGCTAGGCTCATGGAATTAAGACTACGTTTCTCAGCCCCAACAATGTTGTTAGAGAAAATGCAGGATATAAAAGCTTAAACACAGTTTAATTATAGAAGAACAAACAAATGCAAGCCGAGATCTTAGCAACAAATATTAAAACAAGGGTTACTGCAACAAGAATCCCTATCATGTTACAGGATGATGATCTACCATAAGAGCATGGCACGGAATAGGTAAGTCAGGGCAGAGCAATGCCTGCTAAAATATTTGGTTTTTGATTATTTAAAAAATTATTATTTCAAAAATAAATAGTGATTTCCTTATCACTATCAGCTTACAGTTTCCATTCTAGATAAAGAGAGACGAAGCCTGCATAAGTGATGAGGAGGGGTGTCACATTGTTTAGGGCTCATTCTATAAAGTCATGTGTAAAGAAACACAATTCAATAACCAAGAGTAATTAAAAGGGGAGTCTGTTCTTAGCAGGTGCACCTCTAGCCACATTAAAGAGGACAAAAGGCTTAACCCACCTTAGCCCCTTCTGCTTCCTAACTCTGTTTGGGAAAGTCTCACAAGCTAAGTCCTCATACTCCCTTCTTAATCCCAATTCAAGGACCTGATTTTGCTTTCCTCCAACTTTTCGTTTTGTTTGTTTTTGTTTATGTGGCTTAATCTAATCTCTTTTCCAGCTAGCACAGCCTTCTCCTCCTTGGTGATCAGGGGGCAGAGGCGTCATGGGGGAAGAGGGAACCTGGCGTATAAAGGATTTTCTATAGCAAACAGGAAAGGAAGGAATGCTGGAAGCATGTAGAACTGATAGGGTGCGTTCTGGTAAGTCAAGAGCAGCTCCATGCCAAAACAATTGATTGGATCCCTTTGATAATGTTTCAGATGAATTAAATTTAGAGCTTGAGTCACTCATTGTTTCTGACCTCACGAATACAAGCAAGAAATCCAGTCAACACAAATACATACATTTTTGAAAAGTATTTCAGGAAAGTACAGAAAACCTGGTCTTGAAACTTTTCATGGAATATCAAAACTTCAATATCACTGACACACAAATCAAAGTTTCTAGTGAGAGAGAAAGCTAGTGGAGTTATGGGACTGCTACCACATCATAACAAAAAAAAGTTGATTTAGAATTTCAAAATCATATTTTTGGAAGCTAGAAAGAGACCCGTGTTATTAATCTAAAGTTATTAATAGTTCTTCACTGTTAAAGGGTATCAAGATTTACGACTCATATGATAAAGATATCACTTCACGGACATTAATAACATTCTCAGGGTTGTAAAAAGTAATGTAAAAAGTCTTGTTAAATGAGAATAAAAGACTGTGCCAAAGTTTTCATCTTTTTAAAACTTTTAGAAGCACTTCATAATTCATTTTATTTGACTTCTTACTGATTATAAGAAAGTTCGAAAATCACAATTTTCCACTCCACAATACGACAATACCACGTGGAAAGAATATTATACTGAAGAACGAGGTCTCCTTGCCCTGTTCCTACGTTGCCACTGTAAGCCAGAGCTTGACATCACACTTAATGACAAACTGTTTTTAATAAAATGGTTGCTACTGCCTCCGAGTGGTGGGTTGTGTTCAGAGCTCAAATTCATTAATTTCAAGTCCTCTCATTGTAGCAGAAGAGATTTTTGAGATGGACAGAGTACAAATCACTTCAAGTTTAAAGTCTGAACATGAGATTAGAGTTGCAGAACATGAAGAGTACATTATATTTAGAGAAAGAGGGCACAAAAGCTCAGAAATGTACACAGTTGGCCAGCTTTGTCCAGAAAACCTGTGCCCCCCCAGGAAGCAGAGGGCTTCCTGTTTGTCAGCGTTTTTTATCCAGGCGATGCTCTGTGACATCTGGCCTCGCTAGCAGCACTGTCACCTCCCATCACCGAAAACCCTGGCCACCAGGTTTATTTATAGAACTCATCAATCATAAGATGCCTCTGTGGAAAGAACAGCGTTATTTAAAATCATTAATGCATCACAGTTAGAGTATGTCTGTTGGCTTATTTCTAATAACAGTATTAGCAGAATTTAGTCTGTCAAAAATAAAGATTTAGATGATGGTTCTGAGGATCCAAGCCAAGTGGCATGCATGGCAAGTCACCGTTCCTTACCAACTGCACAGATTTATGGAGAACTGCCAGCTAGCAGTATAGTTTGTCTAAATCAGACCCTATGAATCAATATTTTGGATTATATGATGCATTAAAGGTGCCTCTTCCCTCTTTTCCATCTTAAAATGAACCAAACACGCAAAGGAATATTAATAGAAATGGCAGCTCAGTCTCTGAGAACACAGAAAATACTAAAACGCAAATCATGGAGAGAGCTGGGAAGCCTGGGGACAGCTGACAAAGCACAGACTTCTCCAAAGAGATGAGCTGTTGTCTGTGGACAAGCGATGACCTCTGGCGCAGGACAGAGAGATCTGAGTTCACAGGCTGTGCTGGAGGCTGCAGACGCCTCTTTATCCGAATTGCCACCACAGAGCAGCAGGGGACAGGTAAGAACTGCAGCAAATCAATGAGGTATCCAATTCAGGTATTTAGAGAAATACAATGTGTCCTGTGGAAGCCCCAAAGAATGATAAAGATAAAAGAAGCAATCAATAGATCAAGATATCAAAAAAAAAAAAAAAAAAAAAAAAAGAAAGAACTAAAAGAATAAACCCAATGGCTTGTTCTTTAAAACCAAAATGAAAAAAAAAAAAAAAAAAGAAAAGTAAAGCCAGATAAACTATCCTCTAATCTAGTCATTTTCAACATGGGCAATGTTACCCCTTCTCCACCCCCGGTGGACACTTGTCCAAGTCTGCAGATCTTTTTGGCTGTCACAAAGGGGGTGAAGGGGTTGCTACGAACATCTGTTGGGTAGAGGTCAGGAATGCTAACCATGTTATAATGCCATTCTGACAGCCTTCCACAGCAAAGAATCATTTAGCCCAAAACATCAGTTTTGGCCCAAAACTGATAAACTCTAACCCAATCTAATCAGAAAATGGTAGAAAGTACATATAAATAAAATTTTAAAAGGATGGAGAAATTATTTAACTCATAGGCATTTTAAAAACTATAAAGTACTTTACTCAAATCTAAGCAAATAACTTTGAGAATTTGTATGTAATTAATAATTTTCTCACAAAATGCGAGTTACCAAAATACCAAAAGAGACTGTACAGAAAAGATAAGGTTTCTAAACAAACTATCACAGAAGAAATAGAAAAAGTTCGATGAAAGAAAAGACAGAGAGCAAAGGAAAGAGAACATTGCTATTGACATTTTAAGGTACAGGTAGCTCCGACGCTATTTAAATGGTTCCAGAGCACTGAATAAAAGAGAAAGCGTCCTTTCTTAAAAAGCTGGAGTTACATATGATGACAAAACCTGACAAAGAAAACCCATGGAAAAGAAAATTATGGGGGAATTTCAATTAAAAATATTATTGTAATAAAACATCTTATTAACCAGAAGATTCTATCAGTACTTTAAAGCAAAAATACATGATGTGAGGCGGAATTCATATTAGTAGTACAAGTTCCAACATTAGGAAATCTAATATAATTTACCATTTTATGACATAATGTATCAATTTAATAAATCATAGAAAAATAACAGTATCATCTTTAGTATTTCCAGAAGTCATTTGATAAAATTAAACATTTGCCCTTTAGAATATATATAGGCTTTTCATATCATGATTTTATGCACCATGTAACTTTCTATAAGACATACAGGCATTAATATATAGTTCTGTTTAGTTCACTATAATTATATGTATTATATGTATGCTTTTTCCTAATATCACTCTAAAGAGTAGAAAGCCTCTCTCTCAAAATAGACCATTCCAAATATTTCATAGCCCAAGAGACAGAGGTTGTTTCAGACATGAGCACATGGCACAGACAGAACCAAGTGAGTTCTCTCACCCGAGGACTGAAGATGATACCCTCAAAGAGGCTTTCCCCTCTGTTGGGTGTCATCAGTGTGGCTTCGCCTTTGTGCCTGCAGGGCCTGACCGGTCCTTTAGAGGTGTGCGGAAGAGTCCAATTGGATGTATTTACAAAGTTATACAAGTTTTGGTTCTGCTGGATAAGAAGGCTATGAAAAGAATTCAGAATAGAATCATACGATAAACAGTTGACTCCCACCAAATATTGACTGGGCTGACAGTCTCAAATCTGATTTCAGAATTAAATAATGTATAATTTGAAGAAGTCATAAGGCCACCCCATTTGACAAGCAAAGACTCGAGGTCCCTCCTGGCTTAATGTCCTTTAAATAGGACTCCAGAGGGTGAGAGGAATCCCCTCTCAGCCAGTAACTCCTTTCTTTTTTTTTAATTGTTGTTCTAGTACAGTGGTCCCATTTCTCCCCCCAGCAAGTCACTCCTGATCTCCTGTGCTGATCAAGACTTCCAGGTGTATGCACCCTGATTAAATATGGAAATAAAAGCAATCAGCGCACGTTGGGTATTTTAAGCACTGGTAACACTTCAGAGAAGTTGAGTACTTAGCAGATTAATGTCACTGACATCAAAACACTCACTTGGGCATGGAGGTCACAAGCACCAAAGATCCATAGCCTGGGAGCCCAGGGCTCATCCTTGCTGCTATGGAGAGGAAGTCTGCCCAGGAGCAAGACCAGTTCAGAAGGCAGAACCAAGAAATGAACAGACGCCTCTTTTAAACCCCTGTTCACACTCTGCCTAAAGTCTGACCTCCCTGAACTTTTGTGAACGAATATAGTCAGTCCCCTTCACTTAGCTTGAGTTTCTCTCGCATACAAATAAAAGCATCCTGACTCAAGAGTTCAGAGCTCAGAGCATCTGCCCTCTCCGATTTTTTCTTCCTCGATCCCAGCTTTGAGGTTGACAGATGATATTAGAGCAACAATATTTATCCTTATGTGTCAGTTTATTTAGACATAGATAAATTGTTGGGAGTCCATTTTTAATGCAACTAGGTAAGAATCAGGCAAGATAGAGCATTTTTAGCATGTCAACGAAGCTCCTATAAATGAGATGTGAGAAGAGACAGGACATCCAACAGGAAAATGGACAAAGAATATTAATATACAATTTAAAGGGGAAATAAAGAACCCCTCTCTAGTATCAGACAAATGCAAATTGAAACAAATTTGAGATACCATTTTCACCCTCAGATTGCCAAAAGCCCATAATTTTTGATAAAATAATTTGTTGGTGGGCATGTGGAAAAACAAGAAGCATTTTGTACTATAATAGGGCCAGAGCCCGCGTGTTTATTTGGAGAGCAATCTGGCAGGATTTTGTGAGATCGAGCACACACACCTTTTCTGCTTCTGAGTACACATCCCAGAAAAGTTTCCTCACAGGTGCCCAAGATACCATGTGGGCTGAGTACAGCTCTGAGGATTCCAGGAGTGAGACCATGAAGACACCCATCAAAACAGGAATATGTAAGGAAATGTGCACCACACATATAATTGCACACTATACAGAGGGACAGAGACAAGAAGGAGGCAACTAGCTACATACAGAAACATGGACAGATCTCAAAACCAGAACACTGGTTGAAAAAAGAATCTAAGAAACAGAATTGATTTAGGGCACGATACCACATAAGTGCATTTTCTAAAACAGAAAGCACTGTTGTATGTTTCTCATGGACACACATATAAAGGAATTTACTGGAAGTTATTTGGAAAGATGTATAGGAAATACAGCAGACACAGGGAGAGGAATGAGATTGGGGACCCAGAGTGGGAAGAGAGAAAGATAAATAAAATAAAAACTAAAAGAGAGGCCACAGCAAAAAATGATGGTGTTCTGTATGCCATGAAATTGATGCGTGATCATCACAGTTCCATGCATCTGAAAGATCTTCATGGCCATAATTTGGAATTGGAAAAGGAATGAACCCAAAACCAATAGGAATAACTTAATCTTTTCCCCAAAGGAAATCTGGGCGTATAAACTCAGCAGAATGGCCGGCAAGCACTACAATTTATCACAGATGCTAACGGTGGAATAAAATGGTAGCTTGTGAAATAATATTCTGTAGCCATGACAGAGGGAAAATAGAACTCAGAATTACATAGAAACCATTATTGAAACTACACAAGAAGGAGGGAAATGTGTGAGAGCACAGGGGAATAGAAACAGTTATAAAAGGAGGGGGAGTTATGAGTAAAATTTCCTGTAATAAAAAGTCATTAAAACATTTCTGAAAATAAATCATTAACAGAGTATACAAATACATATTAAAAACAAGAACCATCCCACACAGCAATATTTTCACTGATATATCTCCTAGGCCAAGGGAAATAAAGGAAAGAATAAACAAATGGGACTACATCAAATTCAAAAGTTTCTGCTCAGTGAAAGAAAACATCAGCAAGATGAAAAGGGAACCAACCATATGGGAAAATATATTTGCCAATGATACCTCAGACAAGGAATTGATCTCCAAAATATACAAAGAATTTATACAACTCAACACCAAGAAGACAGACAGCCCAATTAAAAAAATGGACAAAGGACCTGAATAGACATTCTCCAAAGAGGACATACAAAGGAGACATAGACATATGAAAGAATGCTCAGCATCACTAGCCATCAGAGAGATGCAAATTAAAACCACAATGAGATACCACCTTACACCTGTCAGAACAGCCATCATCAACAAATCAACAAACAACAAGTGCTGGCGAGGATGCGGAGAAACGGGAACCCTAGTGCCCTGTTGGTGGGAATGCAGACTGGTGCAGCCACCATGGAAAACAGTATGGAATCCTCAAAAAACTAAAAATGGAACTGCTTTTTGACTCAGTGATTCCACCACTAGGATTATACCAAAGAATCCTGAAACACTAATTCAAAAGAACCTATGCACCCCTATGTTCATAGCAGCACTATTTACAACAGCCAAGTGCTGGAAACAGCCTAAGTGCCCATCTGTAGATGAGTGGGTCAAAAAACTGCGGTACATTTACACAATGGAGTTCTATGCAGCAGAAAGAAAGAAGGAACTTCTCCCATTTGCAACAACATGGGAAGACCTCGTAGGAGTTGGGAAGAAATTTGGCCAAACGTGGATGACTGTTCTCGCTAGGTACAATCACATGGGTACCCACAATGTTTTCTGTACTCTTGCGTATTCGACATATTTTATAATTCAAGGTAAAAATAAGTCAGTATGATAGGGTGCAAAACGCCAGGCTGGGCTCTGGCTCCCTTCTGCATGCTGCTGCTAGTCCTCCAGGAGGCCCAGGGCTCCTCGAGGTCCCAGACTATGCCATCCCTCTCCTGTCATGACCTGTCCCCACCTGCCCTGCTCCTAGCTTTTTACCTGTTGCCACATCTGCCCACTACCATTGCGAAAAGACATGTTGCCCTTCTCAGTGGAGAGCGGAGCACACCGTATCCTTCCGGGGCAGTGAAGGCAGCGGGCCCCCCACAGGATCTCGGCCCTGGTTGTCCCCCCGAACACTGCTGGCCCCGCCGCTCTCTCTACAGCAACCACCATGCAGGCCCCCGGGCACTGGCGCTTCATTCTTGGCATCAACAGTTTAAGCCGTCTCTGACCACTACTTGGTGACTTTGGGGACATTCTAAGAAAAAGGCTCTCTAACTATGGGAGGGGGAAATCTGGAACTCTCCCATCAGTGAGATCCAAATTTGTCTGATAATGGCCTCTCACCTGGTTCTGCCGGGAAGGACCCCCGCGTCCACGGATCCCAGGAGCGAGGGCAGACCCAGGGTGAGAGCGGCAACTGAAGAGAGGCTTCTCTATTGCCCTCTGCTCAGCAGTTTCCTTGACTGTGTGCCTAGCCTACAAACAATCCTGCCTCGCCTTTCTTGCCTCCTGGTAGATACCTCAAGATCCCAAGCATAAGAATGACAAGATGCAAAGGAAGGCATAATTAGCCTGGGATTGCAATAGGTGCGAGCAGCCTGCCTGAAGGCAGGGCTTTTGAACGTGGGGTCTCCACGTCACCTTGTGGGGTCCCTACGTCACCCCATGGGGTCCCTTGGTTCTATTGATATCTTTCCCCTGCTGACCTCTCCTCCCATTCTGCCTCTCCTCCTCCTCCTCCTCATTCTTCATTATCTCTCTGAGTATCAACCACAATCCCGTACTGAGTTTCTACACATTTCCAGGGCTTCCCTGTAAACTAAAGACAGTTGACAAGTTCTCCGCCATTGAAAGAGCTTTCTGTGTAGTTGGGAGCATAGGAACCACGCAAAAAGCACAGAGTAATGAGCACCGCTGTGCCACGGATGAAGTGGGCGTTGTGTGCTAACCCCAAGTGACGCCTCGGTCTTGGGACATTCAGGAAGTCTTTGGGCAGCCCTGGAGAGACCTGTCCACTCGGCCCCTCCTAACCAGGCAGGAGCTCAGCCCAGGGCTTCGGGAGGCTTGAGCCCTCCATGAGAAGGGTCAAAGGTCAAGGCGGTGGGAGGCTTTTCATGGCTCAAGGGCATCTTCCCAGGCCTGGACACTAAAGGAATGGTGTAATTAAGGAAAAATAGAAGAGTGTATGATTTTAGGGAGTGCCCCAGACATTCTGTCTTGGCACTGACCCAGAAATCAATAATTATACCCTCAAAATCAACCTCGCTCTGATGCAAGGATTTGCAGGGTGGGCAGGGACATGGATGGCATGTCCTCAGGAAACCCTAATGCATCTCTTATCCAGGTGTTACCCTGGAGCAGCTGGAGGGTTCCTATGGTCTGAGTGCTATTCCCACACAGACTCCGAAGAGCCTATTAAAACAGAAAGTAGTAGTTTTCACAATAGTCTTGAGATACACTTTTTTGGTTGCGTGCTCTATTTCTCCCCCAGAGGCTGAGACTCTACAGCTGTTTAAGGTATTTCAAACTAACACTTCAGACCCCCTCATTTGATCAGGCAACTCTTTGTTCTAAATACCAGGTGGCTTATATATGTTAGGATCCTGATTATTTTTTTTTTTTCTTTCCTCATCTAAGTTTTTACTGAGACTATCTGACTAGGCTTTTATCTTTCACTGATAAAAACAGAGAGTCATTATTTGTCTCCTTCTATGCACACACTCCCGTGGTGGGCAAAGAACCTCCCTGTTCGATATGGGGCAACAATGTTAAACCTTCTGGGTGCTGGGGATGAAGGCTAAGAGGGGCTGAGACAGGCCGAATCAGGAATCAGAAAAGGCCAGGAAGACGCTGCCTGTCACGACAAGGCATCACAGCCACCCACCACAGCCTTCGGGAGACAGCCAAATTATAGGAGTAACTGATGAGAAAGAAACAAGTCAAGTTACTCATGAAATCTAGGATCTGTCTGCTTGGTGGAGGTGGGGGGACTAGTTTCTGAAGCTTAAAAATAAAGTTTAATTTGGAGTCGATGTGACGTTTTTCCTCTCCATAAGGTTTTGCTTATTTTCATTTCCACTGGCTGGAAATGTTCTTTCTAGAGAAGGTTTACAAGGTTTACAAAATGTGTAACTTGATTTTGCAAGAATCCTCTCAACCCGCCCCCCCCAACCACCACCAAAATGCTAAGTTAAACTAGGAGGAACACAAAGTGGCGACATTTTTAATATATACTTTGAAGTGATGGTTTACGCAGGTTGGAGTCCCTGGGATTTCAGGGGCCCTGCTATTCTCAGTCTCTGGCCCCAAAGCTGCTAGATTCAGCCCACCTGAGAAAAACAGGTGTGCGCTACAGTCACGTGAAGACACAGGTTCCTTCCTTGCTTCTAATGGTCCGGGGTTATTTCTTGCCCACTCTGGGTCAATACAGATTTTATTCAAACTTTAGTATAAATTCTTCTAAGTATATGTGAAGTAACAAAGCAAGAATATGAAAGGATTGCTCAAAAGTGGATGAGGGGAGCTAATCTATATTTAAATGAAGGATTATCCCACAATCAACTCTCAGAGTAAAAGCTCTTCTGTTTCTGACCACAAGGTGGCAATATCACCCTACTCATTTAACATTGAGGAATCCAGCTCTTCCAGGACTTTAGGAAGACTCCTTACAATGTGAGAGCGTATATAAAAATTGTGGGACATCTTGACTTCCTGCCTAGACAGATGCTGCGTCTCCCTCCACAACTAAGAAGGAATATAACTACCTCAAAACTAGAGACACCAGAAGTTCCAGAAAATCAACTTGCATGGAAGTCCAACAAACAAAGATATAAAGAAGAAATACTCATCCAGACAGGTAGGAGGTGCGGAGCTGGGGCAGAGAGGACGTTGTGTGGTGGAGGCGGCAGCGGCAGCGGCAGCAGCAGCAGCAGGCCAGCAGAAAGCATGGTCACGCATTTTAAAAAATGGGGAGGGACACCTGGGGAGTGCTCCCAGCACCAAAACAGACCACACAGCTCATGGTCTCGGCGCCGGGGAAAATCAAGTCTCATTGCTTTTGACTGTGCAAACCAGAGGGGGCTGGGGCAGAGGAAGAAACTGCCAGTCTCTCAGCAGAGTCCGCTTGTTTAAAGGGCCCCCACGGTCCTAGAACATCCGCAGACCCACCCACTTTGGGAACAACAGCCAGAGCAACAGCTAGAGAGGCACCAGTCCCATATAGAAGTGGGAGAGGTGCCTGGAAAAGAGGCAAGTGCTGAGCAAACGGCATTATTCCCTCTCTGATCCCTCCCCCACATTCAGCGCCACAACGTGGTGAAACTGGTTGCCCGTACTGACAAATACCTAAGGCTCCATTCCTTACAACATAACAGGGGTGACAGCTCTACCTAAGACACAGAGGCAAACAAACACAGGAGCCTGTGAAGAGGAGGAGACAGAGAAGTATGACCCAAAAGGGGGAACGAATCAAGGTACCAGAGGGAGAAGCGATGAGGAGATATCCATCCTAACAGATGAGGAGATAGCCAACCTAACAGATGCAGAACTCAAAACACTGGTGATAAAGATGCTCACAGGCTTGACAGATATACTTGAGTATGGCAAACACATAAGGGAAGTAGTGAAGGCTATGCTAAGGAAATTCCACACAAAACCAATGGTGAAGAGAAGGAAACTGGGGTTCAAATCAATAATTTGGAATATAAAGAAGAAAAAAACAGCCAACCAGTACAGAATGAGGAAACAAGAATTGAAAAAAATGAGGAGAGGCTTGGGAACCCCTGGGACAACTTTAAACATGCCAACATTCAAACCCTGGGCGTTCCAGAAGGAGAAGAGTAAGAGTAAGAAATTGAAAGCTTGAGTGAGAAAATAATGAAGGAAAACTCCCCAAATATGGTGAAGGAAGTAGTCATACAAGTCAAGGAAACACAGAGAGACCCAAACAAGCTAGACCCAAAAAGGACCACACCAAGACACATCATAATTAAAATGCCAAAGGTAAAAGATAAACAGAGAATCTTAAAAGCAGCAAGAGAAAAGCAGAGAGTTACCTACAAAGGGGTGCCTATAAGACTATCAGCTGACTTCTCAAAAGAAACTTTGCAGGCAAGAAGGGACTGGCAAGAAGTATTCAAGGTGTTGAAAAGCAAGGACCTACAGCCAAGATTACTCTATCCAGAAAAGCTATCATTTAGAATGGAAGGGCAGATAAAGTGCTTCCCAGACAAGGTAAAGCTAAAGGAGTTCATCATCACCAAGGTATTGTTATATGAACTGTCAAAGGGACTTACTTAAGAAAAAGATCAAAACTATGAACACTAAAATGACAACAAACTCACACTTACCAACAACTGAATCTAAAAAATAAAAACAAAATCCAACTAAGCAAACCAGAATAGGAACAGAATCATAGGTATGGGGATCATTTGGAGGGTTATCCACTGGGAGGGGGAAGAGGGAGAAATGGGGAAAAGGTGCAGGGATTAAGAAGCATAATCATGATGATATTTTGGGTATAGGTTTTTTTTTTTTTTTTTATTCAAAACATAGTCTATGTTCTTTTAACTGCTCCATGCCACCTCCATTTAAAAGCCCAGGGCACCTCTGTGCTTCTTGGGAGCCAGGTGGTCTAGGTTACTCATTCTAACTGAGAAGCTTACCAGCAGAATGCCCTTGGGCAGGCCCCCTTACCTAGCTGAAACAGCACCGCTCAGGAGACTGTGAGGGATCGATGGGGTCCACATGTGCACAACACGTGGTCCAATGCCAGGCCCGTAGCAGGTGCTCAGTGAGCATCCACTGTTCACGTTCTCCTGTTCTGTATGTCTGCCAGCAGTTTCTCATCTGTATTAAGCATGGCTTTTGTTCTGAAGCTTTGACATCAGGGCCTTGCTATCCCGGAGAGACTGGCCGTAGGGGCTTGCCAATTCCTAGAGACAGTTCAAGACTCAGGGCAGCGTGCCTTTCCTATGCAAACCAAACGATCCAGGGCCCACCCCCCAGCCCTTCCTTCATCTGGCTCTCAAAGGGCTCTTGCAGGGCCGCTAGCCCCTGTCCTGGTCACTGCAGAACCGGGCACCAGACAACTAGAGACAGCCTCTGAACCTACTGCCTGATGAAATCATTCCAGCTAGCCAATCCTACATGTGCCTGCCCTGCCTTGCCTGTTGCTTTCCACAGAAACCACCATAAAGGCGGCTTCTGCCTGCATTTCCCCTCCCTCCCAGAGCCCCCTGACCACCCCCGCTGCTCTCCCCAGGGGCCCCTGCCTGTGTGGTGCCCCCTTCCTTTTGGAAACAGTGATACAAACTCTCCATTAAAAGGCAGTTACCTCCTGATCTGTCGGCCTCACCATCCCTGAAAAATAATAAAACCCACCATTAAAAGTACCATTTTAACAAGGTTGAAATATTGATATTTTCAATGTTACTACCCACAGACATAATTGCCAATATAATGCATAGAATTATTCTTTATTATCTATTATAAATGAGCTAAATACCCCATTTTATGTGATTTGGGGAATACAATAATTGAACGCAACTTTCAGTTTTCCTGATCTTGTCACTTCTTAGATGAATCAAATACACATGCAACCTAAATAACTGGGACCATGGGACAGACCACTTGTCACTGGTACAGATATAGGGCCATTGTGAGAGGGCAGGGAAGGTTCGTTCTAGGGAGAGATTTTCGTTATTAATGAAATCCAACATTTTTATGCTCCCTCACTTAGTCTCCATTTCTTTATTCGGCACAATTAAGTCTTTTCAATGTTGATGTGGAGATTAATAGACTTTTAAATTGTTTTTTAACTTGCACTTTCTTGATTAATTCAAGTGAACCACTGTCACCTGACCTGATTTTTATGCTCCTGTAAAGCACATTATTGCCTTTTATTGCACACAATTCCAAGACAGAAATGATGCATTGAAACTCATTTATACTTGGAAGATCCAGCTATAAATGTGGATCACGTGTGTTTGGTGGCCGACTAACCTAACCTAGTGACAACCTGCTGGGTTGCACATCCACTTGGCATAGTTTACCTGCAGTGAAAATTAGCAAAAATATTTAGAGAATTTTTTTAACCCTTTGTTAGGTAATTCAGCTGCTTCTGTGGATTATCTTTTTTGTTCTTAAGAGTGATTTTTATGATGACTAAAGTATTATGCCAACATAACAGTCTGTTTAACACTACTATTAATTAAACATCTGCATGTCTTTGTGATATAGTGGAGCCATCGCACATCAAATTATTGCAGAGGTTTTTTATTAAAGGTTCCTAGGTAGTCGCACTAAGACTTCTTTATGGGGCTCACTGCCATGACAGGTGTCATTCCTACCTTTTCCTCTTTGCTGCCTGCCCCTCTCTGAGGTCTAAATAGCCCTGATTTCCGGCATGGCTTTCCATCCATGGACCCCTTCCTGCTGCACCCAAGGCAAAGTTCTCCTGGACCTTGCTGGCCCATGGGCTTCCCTGTGTAAATGAGGAAAAGGGCACTTTAGAGCAAGTGCTGGAGCGGTTGTGGAGAAAAACAAACCCTCATGGGCTGCTGGAGGGAATGTAGACTTCACAGTCACTGTGGAAAACAGTATGGAGCTCCTCAAAAAATTAAGTATAGAGTTACCATATGACCGCGCAATCTCTCTTCTGGGTATCTACCCAAAAAGTTTGAAAACACTTATTCGCAAAGAGGTATGCATTCCTATGTTCATTGCAGCATTATTCACTGTGGCCGGGACATAGGAACGACCAAAGTGTCCTTCGATACATGATTGGATAAAGAAGCTGTGGTCCATACACACAACGGAATACTACTCAGCCTTAAGAGAAGATGAACTGCTACCTTTTGCGACAACATGAATGGACCTCAAGAATATTATGCCAAGTGAAATTAGTCAGCCAGAAAGAGCCAAGAACCATAGGATTTCACTCCTCTGTGGGATATAAAAACGGAAAGCAACAAATGAACAGACAAGAAAACGAGAGCTCATAGACACAGACAATAGTATGATGGTACCACAGGGAAGGGGGGTAGAGGGAGCAAGTATATGATAATGAAAGTATATTTGACTTTGGGTGGTGGGCACACAATGCAATACATGGGCCATGTATCATAGAATTGTACACTTGCAACATATATAATCTTATTAACCAATGTTACCCCAAATAAATTAATTTAAAAGAAAAAGAAAAAGGGCATTTTTTTTTCACAACTCTCAATGTCATCTCTGGGAAATTGTCCCAACAAACAAGATCCACACACGTTCAGAGGGGAGGGCAGCCCCGGGACTGCGCACACACAATCTCTCTACCCCCTGTGCGGCCCTGCTTGCACCTGTGAAAGAGAAATGCACCTCCCTTGTCCGTCCCAACCCTGGATGTCTGTATCCATGGTTGTTTTGCAAACAGTAATATAGAACCCAAAACCACTTTCCTGGGATATTACGACTTTTTAACTGGTTTCTGGAGTTCTCTTAAAGCGTTTTTAGACAGTATATTGTTAAGTTCGTGTCTCTGTGGAAGAACAAAGTGTGGGGCTTCCTATTTTTCTAAAGGATTGGGCTGGCCTGGCAGAGGGTCCCTGGTTTATTCTTTGGGTGTTCTAGAGGGAACAGGTTATGAGGCAGAAGCCTGTCATTCTTCCAAAGTTGTGTAGTTTTTGTATTTTATGCTGTTTTAGTTTGTAACTAGCCCTATAGAAATAAGGTGATTAAAACATGGGGAAATGATAGCAGGGCCCAGGTGTTAGAGTTTAGCCTTAATTGATAGGCTTAAGTAATTGAAGCTGTGACTGGATAGACTTTCTTTATCACCAAACCTTTGCTTCTGGAATTTTGCCTAGAGGGTGGCGGCAGGCAGCAGGACCCCAAATTGCTTTTCGGCAGCATAACTACTATTGAATCAAGATTAAAGCATTTCCATCTCCCTAAAAATTATCCTGTGTCTTGTTGTATCATCCTTTCCTCTAGCCCCATAGCCCAAGGCAACCAGTGATCTGCTTTCTGTCTCTATAATTTTTCATTTTCTAGAACTTCATGTAGACTTTTGTGCTTTGCTTCTTTCACTTAGCGTAATGCTTTTTGAGATTCATTTGTGTTGTTTTGTGTATCAGTATTTTGATCTTTTTTATTGCTGTGGATGTCTGTGACGCGATATTCTAGCGCCCGCATCGTTTAGAGCTGCGACTCAGAACATGGCGCGTTCCTAGAAGCCGCTTTCGGCATCAGTGGGCGGCGGCGCATGGACTTGCAAGCGTGGGGCGCGGGACCAACCAACGCCACTTCGTGTTGGACAGTGGAAGCTGGAGAGCCGGGCTATTCGGACTGAGCCAATTGGTTTCCATGGATCTCAATAGTGCCAGCACTGTTGTTCTTCAAGTCTTAACTCAGGCCACCAGTCAGGATACTGCTGTGTTAAAGCCAGCTGAGGAGCAGTTGAAACAGTGGGAAACACAGCCAGGTTTTTATTCAGTGTTGCTGGTAAGTTGCTTAAAAATAGTTATTATTTTTAATAAAATGAGACACTATTCTATTGTTTTAAAAACCTACTTGTGTTGGTGGTTTACTTAGTGGAACTGATCCAAATGTTTGGCTGCCATTGCACTGCCATTTACTAATTCGAGGCATGGCACTTGGAGGACATTTAAGAGATGTTTATTGTTGGGTGAGTATACCCAAGCAGGGTATTGGTAGTATCTGCTTAGAAGGTTACACTGCCAGTTTTCTATTTTAGCCTGTAAATGCTGCCCTCAAGACTGTAAAGGAGGAAAGAGGAAGGACATCTCTAAAATCAGAGAAGGAAAACTCTGACTTCAAAAAACCTCCGCTGCCTTGCGGCATACCTCTTCAGGGGAAAGGCTAAGGGAGTAAACCCCGACAGAAAATCCGGAGCCGGAGTCCCTAAGGCGGTTTGACATTGTAGTCAACACCGGCAACTCCTGCGGCGCACCTGAAGCCAAGCTGTATTGACTTTGTCTTTCCCTTGGACCCTTCAGCTGCGAAGAGAGGGGGGGGTCTGCTGCATGGGCAACAGCAGACCCTCCATATCACCCTGCCCAGGCTCTGTAGCTTCAGTTTCACTTGAGAGGACACTCCAGCGTCATCGCAAGATGTCGACTCAACACGGGAGGAGACAGATACCGGTTATCAGCTCATCCGATTGGCGAAGGAAACGAGCGCCAGGGGTCTCCTCTGACGGTGGGAGAGGTCATCGCACCTCACTGGACAGCTACCGTCTCGCCATGGCTCGCCTGCCCCACTGGGTGCGTGGGGATCAGAGAGGCGCCTCTCGAAAAGTGGGCCACAAAACACCCGCACCAGTTAATTCCAAGCAAACAACAAGAAAGAAGCCTCCGGCTCTTCGCCTCGCTAGCTGGAACATCAGGACCATGTGCCCCGGACTTACTGCAGACCTTCCGTGGATCAAGGGTGCCAGGAAAACCGCTGTCATCGATAGGGAACTGGCACGACTAAACATCGACATTGCGGCTCTACAGGAGACCCGGTTGGCCGACAACGGAACTATCAGAGAAACCAACTATACCTTCTACTGGCAAGGGAAGTCTCCGGACCAACCAAGACAGCACGGTGTTGGGTTCGCTGTGAAGAACACGCTTGTAAACTCCATAGAGCCACCCACAGGAGGCACAGAGAGATTACTTACCCTCCGATTGTCAACAACTTTCGGCCCAGTCAGCATTCTTAGCGCGTATGCCCCAACCCTCTGCGCCACCACCGAAGAGAAAGAACAGTTCTACCATGCACTGGACGAAGCGTTATCCAAGATCCCCAGAAGTAACGCTCTCTATCTCCTTGGAGACTTCAACGCAAGAGTAGGAGCCGACCACATGGCCTGGCCCACCTGCCTTGGAAACTTTGGGAGAGGAAAGATCAATGAGAATGGTCAGCGACTGCTTGAGCTTTTGTGTCACCACGGCCTGTGCGTGACAAACACATTCTTCAAGTGCAAAGAGATCCACCAGGTGTCATGGAGGCACCCCCGCTCCCGCCATTGGCACCAGCTTGACCTCGTCATCACCAGAAGAACGGATATTGGCAGCACCCTCCTCACCCGCAGCTACCACAGTGCAGACTGCGACACGGACCATGCCCTCGTGGTAAGCAAGGTGCGCATAATGCCGAAGAGGTTGCACCACTCCAAGATGAAGGGTCGCCCACGCATCAACACCAGTTGTGCCAGCAACCCAGTTAAGACCCAGCAATTCATCAACAAGATGGAAGATGCACTGGGCGAGGGAGTGGCGGCAGATGACATTATCGAATCCAATTGGCCACGTCTCCGCGACGCCATATACAACTCCGCCATTATTGCTTACGGGAAGAAAGAGCGGAAGAACGCTGACTGGTACGAGGCTCACTGGGAAGAAATGGAACCCGTGATCAAGGCTAAGAGGAAGGCCCTACTGGCTTACAAGGTCACGCCCACTCCCAGTACACTTCAAGCTCTACGGGCTGCCAAGAACAAAGTCCAGAAGACCGCCCGCCACTGTGCCAACACCTATTGGCTAAACCTGTGCAGAAGCATTCAGGAAGCCGCCGATATAGGCAACGCACGAGGAATGTATGAGGGTATCAAGAAGGCAACAGGCCCAATCCCCTCCAAGATCGCCCCCCTTAAGTCCAAGACAGGTGAGGTCATCACTGACCAGGAACAGCAAATGCGGCGGTGGACCGAGCACTACCTCAAGCTGTACGCAATGAAGAACACCGTAACAGACACTGCTCTTAAAGCCATCCCAGACCTACCAGTCATGGAGGAGCTAGACACCCCACCTACTGCGGCAGAGCTCAGCAAAGCCATCGACCGCCTCGCTTGCGGGAAAGCACCAGGAAGCGACGGAATCCCTCCAGAAATCCTAAAGAGCGGGAAACCAGTCCTGCTACAGCCGCTCCACCATCTACTCTGTCGCTGCTGGAAGGAGGGTTACATCCCCCAGGATATGAGAGATGCCAACATTATCACCATGTACAAGAACAAAGGAGACCGCAGCGACTGCAACAACTACCGGGGCATCTCTCTCCTCAGCGTCGTCGGCAAAGTATTCGCCCGGGTCGCTCTTGCCCGCCTGCAGACCCTTGCTTCCCGCGTCTACCCAGAGTCCCAGTGTGGCTTCAGAGCTGGCCGATCAACAGTGGACATGATCTTCTCCCTACGCCAGCTGCAGGAGAAGTGTCACGAGCAGCATAAACCACTCTACCTCGCCTTTATCGACCTCACGAAGGCGTTTGATCTGGTCAGTCGAAGCGGACTCTTCAGCTTGCTACGGAAGATTGGCTGTCCACCACATCTGCTTGCTGTGGTCATGTCCTTTCACGACAACATGCACAGCACGGTGTCCTACAACGGCGCAACCTCTGAGGCCTTCCCAGTCAGCAGCGGAGTAAAGCAGGGCTGCGTCCTCGCGCCTACGCTGTTCGGAATCTTCTTCTCCATGCTCCTCCAATACGCCTTTAAGGACTGCAGCGAGGGCGTCTTCATTCACACCAGATCCGATGGCAAGCTCTACAACCTGGCCCGTCTACGAGCCAAGACCAAAGTCAAAGAGGTGCTCATCCGTGAGATGCTCTTCGCCGACGACGCAGCTTTGACATCACACTCCGAAGAGGGACTCCAGCAGCTAGTCACTTGCCTTTCCCACGCATGCAAGGAGTTCAGACTAGCCATCAGCCTGACGAAGACAAATGTTATGGCTCAAGGCACGGGGACTCCCCCATGCATCACCATCGACGGATACACCCTGGAGGTTGTCAACGACTTCACTTACCTCGGGTCCACCATCTCGAGCTCTCTGTCAGTCAACTTGGAGGTCAACCGGAGAATCGCCAGGGCAGCCACAGTTATGGCCAGACTGAACCGGCGAGCGTGGAACAATTCCAGCCTCACTGAGAAAACCAGACTGCGCATCTACCAAGCCTGCGTACTCAGCACTCTCCTCTATGGCAGCGAGACGTGGACCACCTACGCAAGGCACGAAAGGAAACTCAACAGCTTCCACATGAGGTGCCTGCGACGCGTCCTGCATGTCGCCTGGCAGGATAAGGTCCCCAACACCGAGGTGCTGAAGCGAGCCAACATGAGCAGTTTGCATGCAGTTCTTAGTGAGAGACGCCTCAGGTGGCTCGGCCATGTCAAAAGAATGGATGCAGGCCGTATCCCCAAAGACCTCCTCTACGGCGAGCTAGCAGAAGGCCAGAGGAGGACAGGGCGCCCAAAACTGCGGTTCAAAGACATCTGCAAAAAGGACATGACACAATGCTCCATCAATCTCAACACATGGGAAGTTCAAGCAGACGACCGCCTAGCCTGGAGGCTCGCGGTCAGGCAAGGTACGTCACGCGCGGAGGCTGCGCGCAACGAGGAGGCAGTCCAGAAAAGATCGAGGTGGAAGCAGCATCAACAGCAGCAACAACGGCCATCTGCCTTCACCTGTACCAAGTGCGGCAGGGATTGTCACTCCCGAGTCGGACTGCACAGCCATTCTCGGCGGTGCAGATAGACTCTCAGGAAGCTACGCCATCATCTCTCGAGACGGACGGCTGCCGACGACGACGACGACGACGACGACGAATATAGAACCCGAGTTTGTGAATGACTTGCGTGTCTCATTGAATAAGATGGTGCGATATTCCACCCATCACCTCACTTCCTGTCACTTGCATCTTGGTCACCTCTCTGAACGAGAGCAAAAAGGGTGGCGTTTATGCTGGTAGAGTGGAAGCGCCCAGACCTCGGTGGGCTGGGGTTCATGTGCTGAGTTGTTATTCCTGCTTTTACATCCCTTTCTTCGTCCTTCTCACCGTGGATACACGGCAAGATGAGCAAGCATGTGGGAGGCATGTCCACCCACGCTTTTGGAGGGCACAATATTGCTGTAAGCATTTCTGCAGCTACCAGAGGACGTTCATAATCGCCACACCGAACTAATGAGGCAAATAATAATGTACATCATTACCAACAATCAAACAACGTTTACGTAATCGCATTTTTTTTAATTTAATTTTTTTGTTTTTCAATTACAGTTGTCCCATTTTGTCCCCATTGCTCCCCCATAATCACATTCTTTAATGCTACCTACTTAATATTCTATGTGGAGTCAAAGTAATAAGGTTTTAAATGGAGTATTCAATTAGTAATATTTACATTTTCTTAAAAAATGAAATGTGAATCTTTTATATTCCTGAATCACATAGTTATAGCATGTATTTATTATGCCTTGCCATCAGCAAACATACACAGGCACGCACAGACATGCACCATTTAATTCAGTGTGAGCTGAGGCTGTTGCCATGTGATCATCCTATGAACACATGTTCCACTGAGGGTGTCATCTCTGTGTGTGAAGAAAGTTGAGAACCAGGGTGTATTAGTTATCTATGGCTGCTGTAACAAATTACCACAGACACAGTGACTAAAAACCACATACATTTATTGTCTTATAATTCTAGAAGCCAGAGTCCAAAATGGGCCTCAGACAGAGTCAGAATTGAGGTGTCCCAAGCCAAGCCATGAGCACTTTTTTGGCTTCTGACTCCTAGACACACACACACACACACACACACACACACACACACACACACCCCAGTCTCACTTTCTCTTTGCTTCAAGGGCCTCACCTCGGTTCCAGCCCAGAGCCAGTGGGCTCCGGCTCCAAGCCCGTGTTGGCTGAGACACCATCCGTATCTGAGATGCTCAAGGTCCTACACCTCTCCCCATGGCAACTTGTCCTCAGAGTGTCAGGAACCTGGGTCAGCCCTTGTCACACTAAACAAAGGGTCTGTTGCCATGGCCATAGGCAACTGAGGTCTTGGACCCGTTCCTGTCCCCACTCCTGCTCCTGTGATTGGCTTCTGTCCCAGCAGGCTCACTTTTTCCCTTCTCCCTGGCTGCCCCTTGTCTGCATTACAGAATCACCCAGGAGACACGGTTCCCCTTTCTCCCTCCAGTCCCTCTCACGGGATAGACCAGAGGTCCCCCCAGCTCCTCAGGCGCTCGGTCCACCCGTGGCAGTGACCTGGCTGGATCTTTGGGAACTGTGACTCTGCTAAAATTAAGCACAGACTACAGAGTGACCGACCTAATGAGGCAAAGCTCTTGCCTTTGTGTAAAAACTGAGGCTCTGGCACCAGTTTCCTAATAAATATTAAAATACTTCTCCTCGTTGTCCCTCCTTTTCACTCCACTTGGAGCGAGGGAAGTGGTCACAACCACTAGTGACAGCCGAGAGGACGTTAGTTTATTTCATGATGTAGCTTTCTGTTTTCATCCAGTTCTGTAGGCTTTCCATAGAAGTAACCTTCCAAAACCTAATATCGGCCCAGAAATTTATCATCTCAATTGCAGCGCTGGGTAGGACAGCGATACCCCACTCGGTAGTGTAACTCGGTGGTGCCCGGCATATTAAAGTCAAGAGCTGGTAGAAAAGCAATTCTCAGACTTAATAAAAACTTCCTAGGATACAATTACATTTTTGTCTCTTTTCTAAATTAGGCTCACAACCCAAGGGGAAAGTTTCCCTAAGAAGTGGCCTTCAATCGCCTCACTGGAATATCTCCGTTTTACACGCACACTGCAGATATTACCAAAGTGAAATTTGATGGCGCGGCCCCCCGAGACATCCATGAGTGTAGCTGATAGCGAACCCTGGCCCACACCGTGTGGCCAGAACTGGGGAGCGGCCGTCCACGGAGGTGCTTGGCTTTCTAATCATGTATCTCGCGCTCTGCGCCCAGTCCAGTTCCCCTTCCCTAGCAGTCCTGCGCTGGGTTTTGTGGGGCGGCGTCTACAACAGGGCAGTTATGTCTTTATGCTTCTGCGCTTGGGGAACACGTCTGTGGTGTCTGTGGGCCCTTTGACAGCTTGCTCATTTAGCACAGCAATGGGCAAAGCCATGGAAACCTGGTTCTCTAGTGGGGACACAGGCGACATTCTTCAACAACGCGAGAAGGTGCCCCTCGTGAGAAAGCAGCAAGAACCGATTTAAACCCTTCTGGTTCCGAGCCAGGCAGACAGCTCTTCATCATCCAGCTGATGGTTGTCGGGGCTCAAGAAAGAATTGCTGAGGGGTCGTTGGAAACCCTCCATGCACCCACCGGTGGTCACACACGACCCTCAGAGCTGTGGGCATCACCGTTGTCATTTAATTATCTCTGTTGATGTGAGTGTCTCGGTAGAAATTACTCCATTAATACTTCTTCCCAGCAGGTGTTTCAGACTGACAAGGTGGCTGCTGGGGCAATGAAGCATGTTAATTATGATTTTTTAAAATTAGATTGAAGGCAGTCAACAACAAGCTTTAGCCTGCTCCTTATCCACCTGTTGGAACCAGTTTAGTTAGGGGCCATCTGACGCCTCTCGTTCATGCCTCAATTGTTCAGGGCCAAGTTAAGGAAATAAAAATTTAAGAAAGTGACTGGCTTGAAAAAGGAGAGTTAGAAGCCCCCCCCCCCCAAAAAAAAGGCTCTGAGCACAGAAAGTTCAAGGATCGCTAGCTTAATCTGTAATTTGAGATGAGAAAAATATTGGGGGGAGGGAGCTGAAATTATTTACAGCTGAACAGGCAATTAAAATAAAACTAAATCTATGCAATATGCATTTATGTCTTTATCTACTGTGAATTCCTAGAGCAGCATCTAGCACAATATTGTGACACCTGAATTTTGTTGCTATGAATTAAAGGACGGAAATGATGATCACCCAGAATTGTGAAAAACAGGCCTCAGAGAGAATGTGTATTAAATTGAGGGGTAGGGATACATACACACCCAACACTAATACAGTGGGTTAGGAAACAGTACCTAATGTGTGGATAAAATGCTAATGAGATACAATCCAAGAGGTCAAATCTTTCATTCTTTTATTCAATCAGCCAGCACTCACTGAGCATGTACTCTGGTTCTGGTTACTGTTTTAGGATTCATGGATACCATTAGAGAGATGACAGGCAGGTACTAACTCCGATGGGATTTGTATTTGTGTGTGAGTGTGTGTGTGTGAGTGGGGGGTGGGGGGAGAAGTAGGGAGGGTGAATAGAGAGTAGCAGACAATACAAATAAATACCTAAACTAATCCAGAAAAGATCATATAAGCATAAGAGCTCCGTAGTGGGTTGAATGGTAGTCCCCAAAAATATATGTTCAGATCCTAACCCACAGAACCTGTAAATAAGCCGTTATTTGGAAAAGGAGTCTTTGCAGATGTAATTAAGTTAATGATCTTGAAATGAGGTCATCCTTGATTGTCCAAGTGAGCCCTAAATCCAATGGCATGTGCTGTATGAAATAGAGACCAACACACAGGCAAGAAGGTGCCATGAAAATGAGGCAGAGCCTGGAAAGGTGGACGAGGGAGGGAACGATTCTCTGCTTGGGTCTCCAAAAGGAGTGCAGCCCCGCCAACACCTTGATTTTGGACGTCTGGCCTCCGGAATTGCCAGAGAACAACTTTCTGTTGTTTCAGGTCATGAAGTTTGTAGTCATTTGTTATCACAGCTCGAGGAAACTAATACATGCTCTAAAGAAAACAAAGCAGATTGAGGGAGGCCAGATGCTGGAAGGACTCATGTTTTCAAAAGCATATTCTCAGCGAGGAAGAGGTGACAGGAGCAGCATCCAAGGTCCCCTTCACGGGGACCACGCAGAGGGCTCTCTTCCTTTGTTACCAGCTACAGTCTGGGCCAGGAGCCCATACCTAATTCTTGTTGTCTGCTCCAAACATCTCACTTCTTCTGATTACAAAAACGCCTCTTTCCTGTACACAACCCACACATTATTCAAGTGGGGCTGACTCCCTCCCTGCACTACCCCCCCAACCCCACCCGCCCTCCCCCCGCCCCAGCTCTCATTCACACTAATAGACACAGATCCGCAGCCCCACCAATCAGGGAACTCCATCATCCAGACACAGTGATTGGTCCATGTCACTCAGTGCAAGCCAAGACTCTCTGGGAATTTCCTACTGGAGCTCTGAGAAAAGTCTCCCCCTGTGCACTGCGGGACTCTGCTAGTGGGATGTGATCCTGGGGCTGTGGTTCCCTGACACTGTCTCTGAATTAAAATGACTCAGTAGCTTTCCTTCTTTCCCCTTTTTGTATAAATTAGTTCTTAAGAGTCTTTTGCTGATAAATGAAGGGACTCTTAACTAATCTGAGGCCTTGTCCCGCTGACCTAGGACAGACCACATGTAACCCATAAGATTCTTTTTGTCTAGCCTGGACAAAAGTCTAGAGGCAGGCCTGCTTTTCAAAAAAGAACTCTCCCCCTTGGGTCCTATCTGGCTTCCTTCTTCGTCTGATAAAGAGGAGGGAGCAGCACTTCACAAGTCCCAGCCATGAGGGAGAAGACGAGAGTCTTGTCAGAAAGGAAAGAGTCAACAGAATCAAAGCCAAGAGAAGTTCAAAGAGACACTGAGTCCCCAAACGAACTGTTTTTAACATCTTTGTTTATCCCTTTGAAAATTCAGTTCCTTAATACAGCGCCCCAGTTCCATTCTTGCCTTTAACCTCTATCAGTGTCTCATTCTGTATCAATCTCCGCTATTTTCCTGCAAGAACAGAACTGATCCTGGCTGATTCGAGCTGGGAATAAATTTATCAGAAGGCTGTGGAATCGAGCTCCAAAAAGGCACAAGAACAGAAAAAGGAGGAGGAATGGGCAGAATTACAGCCCCAATCAGGCCCTGGGGACCAATGTGGACTAAGGCTCCATGGCCAAAGACCGCCATCTCTCTTTCTGGGACCAGAGTGCTGCTGCGGGCCTCCCTCCATCCAAATGAAGTCTTCCCACCCTCGAGGAGGAGCAGTTAAACTCCAAGGAGAATACACCTGATTGGCTGAGGCTCTGTCTCATGCCCAAGTCAGGAGAGGTGCAGATGGGACGTGTTTCAGATGGGCTCCGCCTCCCACTGAGACTCCTATGGGGGAATTTCCTGAACATACATTAATTTTAAAATATCTCCTTTTGTCCAGCGGATGACGGTACAGTTGAGGTACCGGCCCACATCCTCCTCTGAATCAAGGTGTGTGTACCCCAAGCCCCTTGCTCTACTCCCCGTAACCAGCAAACACCATCACAAGTTTGCAAATGTTACCATTTCTATTAATGGTTAGCCTTGTCTGAATAACACTTGCAAAGAAGTGTGAAACAGCATTAACAAGGTTAAAAATAGCCAATCATTTGCAATGCAACTCTTATACAGGAAAATAAAATAATCTGGTCATCAAGAGTCCCTCAGTTACTTAAAAAATGATACATTTTACATTTTAGGGAATACAGTATCATTATAGTTAACAGTCTGACTAATTTGATAAACTGGATTAAATTAGTGTATAGTTAACCCCTTTCATATAATCTCTTTTGAGTTTTAGAATCTACTTGAATTCTTTCTAGTTATAATCTTCCTCTTTGATAGATGAAAATAAATGGCACACATACCAAAAATTTTAGAAAGGCTTCTTTTATTTGTAATCATTATATCACTGTATTTTTTTATTGTATCATTGATTTTACTAAAACTTGTTCCAAAAAGTCTTCTGTTGCCATGACATTTTAAAAATGTGGGTCTGAAGGACCATGTACTAATATTATCGTGCGTATTTATAGTGCTTGACAATATCCAAATGCTTTCATATGCGTAATCTTGATTTTTCTAACAACTTTTCATTACAGTAGATAAGCCAACAAAAGATCAAAGAGCCTGACAGTTCAAAATCACATAAATAGTAATTTTAAAGCTCAAAACCAAAATCTAGGCCTATTCTACCTTGCCCGCTGGTATTTGCATCCTATCACGTTGTAAATTGGATTCCTGTGTTGAGTAGGATGGAGTAGGTGATATGTTAAGAGTGTTTTATTTTACAGGCCAATTTTGTAAGGTAGTCATTTAAATGTTTAAATATTCTTTATGATTTCCATACACTTATATCCTCACCCATGTATTGTGTTAAAGAAATTTAGATAACCTCTTAAAGGTGGGAAAGAAATGTCAGGATGTCCTCCTGCTGTGCTTTTCAAAGCAGTTTAATAGTTCAACTTAATTAAGACTTTCATTTTTTAAATGCTATGATAGAAAAAAACATACCAAAATTAAGTTCATTCCAGTTTCTAAGATCCGAGGGAGAGAAAGAAAATAAGTACGAGACTATATTGATGTTGTAAAGACCAAATAAATCAATTTATAAGTCATGTCTTTGTCCATTAGCAACTGTCATCCATTTGTATCCTAAGCTGGGCAGAACACCCCAAACTCAGTCCAGTCTTGCTGCCCTAAGATTCATCCTTAGGCCTGAACACACCCTCCTCCCTGGTTGGATGTACTCAGTAACCAGGTCTCCAAAGGATCCAGCTAAACCAGCATTTGTAATATTATGTATCATCTCATCTGCCTTGGAGAAGAAGCTTCTAGAGTAGAATAATCTATCTAGCTCTGGTACATATTTGTAGTGGAATGCTACTTGGCCATTAAAAAAGAATGAAATCTTGCTATTTGTGACGGCATGGATGAACCTGGAGGGTATTATACTATGTGAAATAGGTCAGTCAGAGAAAGACAAATACCATGTGATTTCACTCATACGTGGAATCTAACGAACAATATAAACAAACGAAACAGAAACAGACTCACAGACAGAAAACAAACTGGTGGCTGCCAGACGGGAGGGGGTTTGGGGAACTGGGTGAAAAAGGTGAAGGGGTTAAGAAGTAAAGCATCGGGAATATAAATATAGTCAATAATATTGCAATAAGTATGGATGGTGCCAGGTGGGTACCGGAAACACTGAGGAAACGCTTTGCAAAGTATATGGTTGTCTAACCACTATGCTGTGCACCGGAAACTAATACAAAATAACATTAAATGTAAACTGTAATTAAAAAGTAAAGCATATATAAAATAAAGGAATAACCTTAGCAGTTAACTGAAACACGCAGACCTCAAACTTTTTTAAAATGTGGGTGTAGACTTGACCAAAATATGCAGCCTATGAGCAATTGACAATTTGTCTATTACGATTATAATTGCAATGCATAACACGCTCAGTCTCCATCTGCAGGTTGTGAATGCTCACCACAGCCTTGTGCAGCAGTGCAGGAGTGAATTGTGGAAAAGTTCCTGGAGGAATGAATTTGGACTTCAATATATCCTTAAGTCGATGGACTGGATTTATCATCCTGGTGAGACCATTAACACTTTTGATTTGATGGCCACAGAATGTATGTGTACCATATAGCTAGCAATGTGTTATCCAAGCTTAGGTGCCCAATAAATAGCTGTTGAATGAATGAATATTACAAAGGAATTTAGGAATTCAGATATGGCTAGATGGGCCCAAATCCTCCACTTCTAACCCAACCAATGCAATTTTCCTGCCATGCTCTGTGGAGATCTCAAATCATAAAATCATGTTACATTCCCCTCTGGTTAATTATGTGTCCTGGCTGGCATGGCTCAGTGGATTGAGTGCTGGTCACCGGTTCTATTCCCAGTCAGGGAACATGTCTAGGTAGCAGGCCAGGTCCCTGGTTGAGAGTGTGTGAGAGGCAACCGATCACCGTTTCTCTCACACTTCTGATGTTTCTCTATCCTTCTGCTCTCTTTAAAAATAAATAAATAAAATCTTAAAAAAAAATAATGTGAAGCCCTGGTCCCATTGGAGTGGTGCAGAAACAGATGAGAAATGGAGGAGCAGGTAAACCCTGCAGCCTAGCTTTCACTTTTAACCTGATTTTTTGGGTTCCAGTGTTTCTGTTCATTGAACAGGAAAAAAATTAATTCTTTCTAATTTTCGAAACACTTTGCATGTTAGCTCATTCCAGATGCAAACAACTTTAAAGGCAAAATCACTAGAGGGTACGCGGTGAACAGAGCCTAGTTACAAAAGGAGGTCACATAAAAATTAAAAGAACACTAAAGAATAAACAGTCCATGCTATCCAGGGGATGAGCTAGGCAACCCCAGTAAAAATTAAAACCAAATTACAAACACTAATCAACACTGTGTAACACATTCAACTCATTTGCATACAATGCAATTATCCTGATTGGTACTGCTCTTAACACTCCCAGCTGGGTTAGTGTGTCTCACGGGACACGAGGCGTGGGCTTTTTCCCCATGCGTTCGTTGGCTGTGTTCCCTCATGACCATAACCATGATGGCAAATAAACAACCTCTCACAGCACCACTAGACTTAGAAGATTTGAAATAAAAGCAGTACAGACATCTGCATGGCTAGCATTCAGATGAACAAAAAACAGTGCTCCATTTTTGGAACGTTGTACTTGATCTTGTGTTTTAGAAGAACACATTGGTTTCATCCTATATGAAGAATTCTTCTTCTCCTTCTTTTTCTTCACCCTGAACTGGCAGATGAGGGGAACATTTTGAGATTATCTTCCTTGCACCAAGGTCCCTTTGACCAGCGAGTAGCACAGGATGGAGGCTTTCCTTCAAGATTCTGTTGTTTGTGGAGGCAGCTGCCCCTAAGGAGGAGGCTGGGGGTGGCCGGCAGGTCTGCAGATCCCTTGGAAGTCTGCTCAGAAGAAATTGCCTGGGTTCAGAGTTGACCACAGTACGCCCTGTGTCAACATTGGTCTCTAGCTCCAGCTCCTCAAAACTGTCTTTCTGACTGAAGACCTTCGTTCTGGTCGCGGGTTCAAGCTGGGGAGGACGCAGAGGCAGCTGGTCTTCCTTGGCTGGGCTGCTGACCTGGGATGGGCAGCCAGGGCTTCTCCACAACGAGCCACCGGGGCCATCCAACGCTGGGCTCCCACTGGGCTCAGGGAGTTCCAGGGATGCCACCTTGAACCTCCTGCCCCGGCTCCTTCGGCTCCTTCGCCTTCTCAGCTCCAGGGCTCTCCTCGTGGACAGAGGGGTCACCCTGCAGCCCTGGGGAAGCATTTCAGCTCCGGATGTGCTGTTCCTAACACCAAGTCCTGGACTCGATTGGATCTATCAGACAAAGAAAAGATGAACAAATGACCCTGATGTTTTCTATTCACCAAGTGCTGAGAACAGACTATGTTCTATTCATCCTCTGCCAAGCTGTGCCCATGGCTGATATTCAATAAGTTCGTTGAATTGAAGAAAAGCTACAAGCACAGTCCTTCAAAGGGCTCAGCTGCCATCTTTGTCTCCTGGAGAATCGGCTGAGATTATATTCTACCTCTGATCCAGTGAAGCCTTTTCTTGTGGACATGGAAACCGGAGTGGTTATTTCCATATTCAGAAATCATTCGGGGTTGGTATTAGACTACCCAACTTTGTGCAGGAAATCTATAAGTTTTTTTTTTTAAACTCATTTGGGCAAGTACCAACAAGTAAAATTACTGGATCTTATGGTAAGCGTATGTTTACCTTTGTATAAAAATGACAAACTATCTTCTGAAGTGACTGTCCTATTTTGCACTACCATGAGCAATGGATGAGTTTCTATTACTTCTCGTCTTCGACAGCATTTGGTGTTGATTGTTTGTTTTTTGGGTTAATTTTCTAATTGGTTATATTTAAATGCATGGTATGGAACATTAAAAAATATTCACTTCTAAGACTCGATTTTCAACAGCAAAACAGTGAATGTGTGTGTGATATTTGAAGAGATACTACTCTGTTCTCTCTCTTTTGTTTGTTTGTTTGTTTTTACTTTCCAGAAGGAAAAATGGGAGCATCCATAGTTTGCTTCCTAGGGATTTTATTTAATTTCTAACAACCATGAATGGAAAGAGAAGCCTGAGTAAGTTCCCTTCACCACCTAAGTGAATCTCAAGCTGAACAAAACTGGCCCTAAAGCCAAAGCCAGCACCAAGACATCTCAGGGCAGCCAGGAAGTGCCTCTCTGAGCCAGACAGGAGTCAGGGGCCCCGCGGAGCCAGCCCAGGGCCTCCTCCCTCTCAACCCTGTTCACTCAGTCCTAAGCCCCCTCCACTGGGCTTTGTCACCTTAAAATGCTCCACCTCTGAAAGACTCAGCTTAAACCAAGCACCCTCGGGCCACCACCCACTCCTCAGCTCCAGCACTTAATCTCTCATTACTTCTGCTCTTGAACATCAGTACCTCCTTCTCTTTCTCTCCGTGGCTCTGTCTATCTTCACTGCTTTCCACAGTCAGCCTGAGTCTGAAGACCATCACATGTACCTCCGATACCTCCAACTCCCTGCACTGCTCCTGTTCTGTGACAGCTTCCCGCTAAACCTCCTGACGCTGGATCCATCTACCTGCCCATGTTATCTGCATTTTTACCCAGGCTGTGGGAGAAAAGCTCACACCTGTTAAGATTGGAGTCACCATGAAGGTGTGATTTCCAACTCCACCCGTGCTCCCCACCAGTCTTCCTGCTGCTTCCTTAGTCCCCTCTCTCTGTTCACCATGACAGTAGTTCCAAACCTTCTGAACTGTCCTCAAGCAGTGGCATGTCCCCTACCCCCATCAGATGGTCTCACCATCTAGATTTCAGAGAAAACAAAAGCCATTATTAATTAGCAATCTATCCGGTTCCTACCATTGCAACTTTCCCATCCTCTCCATGATGAAAGGGAAACTTTCCAGTGAATCCATAGATTTTTGCCTTCCTGGGGACCCCACCCTGTCAATTACTCATCGTCTCCCACTTTAATTTCTTATTTGTTCGATCAATCTCTTCCTGATGATAGACAGATAGATAGATCCCTCCTCCTTGCCACGAGCAATGAAATCTGCTTAAGTCTACCATGAAAAACACATCCCTTCAACCCTCTTCCCCCCACCAGCTCTCTGTCTCCTCTCCTTCACAGTCAAACCTGTTGATGATAAAATTTTGCCCACATTCATTTTTCTTCTAACCTTCCCTTACTTCTCCCACCCATGGGGTTGACTTTGCCTCCTGTCAGTGAAATTCCTCTTGCCAAGATCCCCTACAGCCAACCTCCTTGTCATTAATTCTTACTTGGGCGCTGGTAGAATTTTGCAAGGCTGGCCTTTGTCCTTCGTATTTGATGTCCTCTTCTCCTTACGCTTCTGTCGGCTCAGTGTTCTGGATTTTCTCCTTCCTGTCCATCCACTCCTTCTCAGTGTCATTGAAGGAGCCTCTTCCCCTGTTAGCTCGTCGTTCTTCAGTGCTGACCTGGGCCCCTTCTCTTCTCCTTATTCTGCACACTCTCCCGTGACAATCTCATTGACACCCTTGCCTTCATTATTATTGAGATGACAAAGGCTCTCAAAAATATAACTATAGCTCAAATCTGACTCTTAATCTTCGTACTAAACTATCCAACTGTCTTCGAGGCCCCAACTTCTCAAACTCAGCATTCCCAAAATTGATCTCCTCCCCCTCCTCACACTAAATCTGTCCCACTTGCTCTTCTTCTTCTCTTAGAAGATGGCATTATTAGCCCCACATTACACAAGAAGGAGCATCATCTTCTCTTCGCCATCCCGATGTCACCCGTTCCCATGGACTGCCTTCCGAAGGTCTCTCAGATCTTCCTCCCTCTCCATGCCCACTGCCAGTGTCAACCCTGGGGCAGACCCTCATCATGTCTTGTCTGAATTACTGCAACAGCCGCCTACAGGGATTCCCTGTGGACGCTCTTACCTCCCTCTCATCCATTCTCCACTCTGCTGCTGGAGGAGTTTGGAAAGAGTTGTGCTCACTTCCTGCTTCAGCGCTTCCTACTCCTGTTGAGGTAAAATCTCGGCCCCCTGGGACAGCCCACTGCACCTGTCACAGTCTGCCCCTCTTACTCCAGCCTGATAATTCGCCACTTCTGCCCTTTTGAGCTCCATTTATCACAATAGAACTTCCTTCAATTTGCTGGACATCATCTGTCCTTTCCTAATGCGTGTTTGTGTACATTTTCTCCTCTGTCTGGGATACCCTTGCTCTACAAAATTCCTACTGATTGACAACGCCAAGCTTACACATCATTTTCTCTTGAAAGCCTTCTTGATGCCACTGAATCCTAAATATTGACTCTGCCATTTATGACTTGTGGGACTTTTGGACAAGGTACCTAATCTTCCTGTACCTTCCTTTTCTCATCTATAAAAAGAGATAATTAAGTATCAATGTCACAAGGGTTTTTGAGAAAGTTAAATTATAATAGTGTCTGTGACGTAGTAGTGCTAAATATAAGTTGGTTATTATCATAATTAATATTACGACTACCTCTCCCAGCATCCTGTACTTTCGTATCATACACCACACTGTCTTGCATTTGCTTGCTTGTTTCCCTGGCTCTTCCTCCAGACATGGCCATCTGGAGGAGAGGGATAGTATACATCTTCATCACTGTGTTTCCAGTACTTGGCACAGCGCCTAATACATGGTAGACAATCAGTAGATATCTGTTGGATAAATAAAGCTTAATCCCTAAAAAATATAATTTTTACACATAGGAATGCAGAATCTATAAATTCGTCGTCGGCAGCCGTCCGTCTCGAGAGACGATGGTGTAGCTTCTTCAGAGTCTATCTGCACCGCCAAGAATGGCTGTGCAGTCCGACTCGGGAGTGACATGGTATCTGTCTCCTCCCGTGTTGAATCGACATCTTGCGATGACGCTGAAGCTACAGAGCCTGGGCAGGGTAATATGGAGGGTCTGCTGTTGCCCATGCAGCAGACCCCCCCTCTCTTCGCAGCTGAAGGGTCCAAGGGAAAGATGGAGTCGATACAGCTTGGGTTCAGGTGCGCCGCAGGAGTTGCCGGTGTTGACTACAACGTCAAACCGCCTTAGGGACTCCGGCTCCGGATTTTCTGTCGGGGTTTACTCCCTTAGCCTTTCCCCTGAAGAGGTATGCCGCAAGGCAGCGGAGGTTTTTTGGAGTCAGAGTTTTCCTTCTCTGATGTACCCTGACTGGAAGATCGAACCAGCGACACTTAGCTCGCAGGCCGACGCTCAATCCACTGAGCTAAACCAGCCAGGGCAAAATCTATAAATTAGGCCCCTAATTATTGACATTATGAATAAACAAAGTCTTATCAAGAAAATTAAAAGTGATCTTCATCACATGGCTGACCATTTTTGCAATCTTTTTAAGAAGAGGAAATGTCAACTTTTCTTTCTTTATGAAAAGTCTAAAATCCTTAGACTACATGGCAAAACTGAGTCAACATTATTAACATAGAAATGCAAATGGGTGCAGTTGGAATGAAGAATTTCTAGAAGAAACATAATGCTGAGTGATTGAGACAAATCTCTCAAGGGAGAATAAAGCCCCTCCTGCCAAAAAAATAAATTGAAATGCTTTTGTAGAAATTCTTGTCATTTAGAGCCCATGTCTCTAAGAAATACTTGTAAAATGTTACAAATTGAGAGCTAGGGTTTTTTCAACTTTCAGGAACTATTAGCAACTATCTTGATGAACAGGAAGATCATCTGTCACTCAATGGACTTTAGAAACAAGAAAATAAACATCATTGAAAAATGATTAAGCTTTTAAGGGGCAGACTGACATCATAAAGGGAAAATAATATTGTCTCTTACTAAATGTGATTACAAGAGATAGCAAAAACAGAATTTCTCCTACATTGAGAAAAAAAATTACATGGAAATGAATTCTATATTCAATAGATAGTAAGCAACCCCAAACAGGGCCTGGCTTGCTTACTTAGGAGTTGAAACCAGATCCTTTCAATGAACTGATCTCTTGAAAGATACTTATTTTAACACGTTGCGTACCAGGGAATTTAAATGCCTTTTAGAAATGATGAGAATTCTCACTACCCGTACGCAATGTGTTAATTAATTAACCAAAACCACTGATGTTAACCTGCTATTCTATAGCAGAAGCATTCTGAAAAATGCTCATAAATATTCTTTCAAGGCAGCATAAAACAAAATATTGAGAGTGAGGGTGTGGGAATGATAGTGTGTGTGTGTGTGTGTGTGTGTGTGTGTGTGTGTTCGGGTGTGTGAGGTACTTTAGGGACAGGGATGGAGGATGGAAAGGAAATGAGCAAAACAAAGAGGAAGGAATAGAGGCCCAGTGAGTCCAGATGAGAGACTCAGAAATGAGAAAGGAGACTTCAAGAAATACTACAGAAGAAGGAAATGAATTACTTCATGAAAGACTATGTTCTTTTATTCTAAATGGCTAAAAAGAACATAAAGGTGAATTTAGCTACATGTCTGTTGGTAAAATGAAAAGAAATACCTGCTTGTTTACACCAAACTAGCTTCTGGAATATATACCTTTTCTCTAGAGACAAACTTATTTCCTGAAAACAAGCAGTCAATCAACAAATTTTTCAGAAGCAGCTGTGTGCCTACGGAGTCTGAACTCCCTTATCTGTCAGATGAAGGGATTTTACTAGGTTAGTGGTGCTCAATGCCACCACATGCTACATATTAGAATCATCCAAGGAGCTTTTAAAAAAAAATGTCCAGGCCTGGGTACCCCCAAGATTCCGATCTGACTAGCCTGGGGATTTTTGAAAGCTCCCGAGGGATTCTGATGTGCAAACGAGGCCGAGATCCCCCACATTAAATCATCTCTCAGGCCCACATCAAATGTAAAATCACGCCATTCCACGTGCACCTACTAGACCACAGAGACAAAGCAGGAATACCTGAAGCAGAATCTGGTTGCCATCGTAGTCCCGCGTTTGCCACCGGGTGCGGCTGATGGGGACGCAGGGATGGGGTAGGAGAGGCACCAACTGGCCAATCTCTTGAACCTTGAACTGCAGCACGGAAGACGCCTTTGGGTCCACCGACATCCCGAGGGGCAGCTGCTTCAGGGACAGCTGCAGGGCGAAGCGCTCGGTGGCGCAGAGCACGAAGAAGCAGAAGCTGCTCTTCTGCACGGTGGCTTCTCTCTGCAAGAGCATCTCGTAGAGGCTGATGGCGTCTTCGTAGTTATCAAAGGTGCAGTAGAGGGTCACTCTCAGGATCTCGGTGCCACAGTGCACCTGCCTCACGCCCCAGACGGGCATCTGGTTGTCGAGGCTGTAGAACTCCTGATGGGCAAGAATGGAGGGACCCGGGCTTCCCTGGATGTTCGGGGCCGGGTAGGAGTGCCATGGCCACCGCCGTAGGGAGTCCAGAACACGGAACAGACGCTCCTCTCCGAGGCTGTCATGCAGGAAAAGCAGAACAGACATCCCGGGGAACCGGGACCTCTTGGGCTGGCACTTACAGTTCCTCGCCGGCCGGACCCTCTCTGACACCATGAAGAGACGGACCTCTGGGCAAACGCAGTCCAGGAGCTGGTCTAGCGTCTGCTGCAGAAGCGAGCCGTGCCCGGAGTTGGCAAGAAGGTGCACAGTCATGGCCAGAGGCTCCTGGGTCTCGTCCATCCCGGACTGCTGGAGGACGACAAAGCGCGCAGGATGGCCCAGCTTCTGAACTGAATGGAGAAGTGGGTGGTGGTCAGCACAGCCTGTCGCCCACCAGGAGCCCTTCAATTACTCGGGAGCAAAGTCTTACCTGTGGTCCTGGTGGCTGGTGGTCCCAGGGCGAGAGAACCTACACAAATTGCGCCACCACAGCCCCCGAGACACACAACAGCAGCGGGGTGGATGTCGTGCAGCTCCTGCGAAATGTAACCGCCTGTGTTTGCTTTTTTTCAGGCACTCCCTAGGGTTTTTATTTGACCTAAAAACCTGTAAGCCTGTGAAACACCCAGCTGGGTGGTTCTTACAGACACGCAGTAAAGGAAATGACCGGGCAAAAAGGAACCCGAGTCCGCTCTGTTAAGGCTGATAGCAATCAGCTTAGTTGAAAAGACATCCATTTCATGGGCGCACAATGGGTTCTGATTTCCTCCTTACATCTCTCCCTGGTGTTTACAGTAGCCCGCCAGGCCACCTGAATACAATAACTGCTTTAAAACAATTAGCAAAACTTGTCCCCTCGCCAGGATTCTTTCCCTTATGTCTTTTTATTTTGTTTTTAAATAATTGATGCTAGGACATTGAAGACATGATGTTTTTATCTAAATGGTTTTGATTGCTCACTAAAAGGTATTTGTTTTACTAAAAGGTCTGAACTTAGGCAAAATCGAAGTCTCTCTATCCATGCCAATTCTTTAGAAAGAATGATCGCTTTCCAATGTCAATAATAATAATTTTTCAGATCTATCGAGGATCTACTAATCACCAGTCATAAACTGTCCTAAAACTACATAAATTGATTTACCACTCCAGCAAAGCTATGAAGAAACTATTGTCTCCAACTTACTGATAAAGAAATTGAGCCACAGAAAAGTTAACGTGCCTGAGGTCTCACGGCTAAAATTTAGCTGAGGGAACATTTGAACCTAAGAACTGACAGGTCCCTTGTGGACCCGGAAAAGAGGTAGGTGCCTCTCTGGGACCTGCACGTCCCAGCCTGGCTTTTCTTCCCCAGGATAAGCAAAAGACACCAAAGCCAGTTCTAGTTGAGGGCAGGCACAGCGCAGGTACTCTGTGTGCTGTTGAACCCGTAAAATAAATAATCTTCAATAAGAGTATCCACACTTTAAACAAATGAGCCACTCTAATGGGTTCTAAATTTCCATTTGAAAAGCAGTTCTTATTCTGATAGCTGCGCTATAAAAAAATACGGACAAGTCCATTTTTCTAAACTTAATTCTTAAAACAAGGAATTCATTAATGCTTGTCATGAAACACAGTGAGACTTAATTTTTTCTAAATTAGAAAGCACTTTTGTGATGAAAATATAACTTACCTTAACTTTTTACTTATGTAAATTCCTTTAATAGTATAATAACCAAACTTAACATCAAATATTGTTATCCATGGAAAGGAATTATTTCTACTCAGATTTCTTTTCTAAATCTAACCTATACTTCTAATCATTTGTTTTGTAAGTTCTATCTTTTTGCGCTGGAGAAATTAGTAGAGGTTTTTGTTAAGGCATTATTGTTCTCAAGCACCCCCCCCTTTTTTTACATCTTAATTTATGTTACATGTTGGCATTTGAAGGCAATGATAATTCTCATCCATTACTGGGATATGGCCCCCTCTTTTCCCCTGTCCTTCCACTTACCCAAGTGACTGTACTGAGGCACCTTGAACTTCACCCATGGCTTTTGAAATGGAATTCTGGAAATAACTCTAAAGTTTTGAGGGGAAAAATTACACCCCTGAGGCAAAGACATTCACTCACAACGTTTTGTGCAGGTTAAGTGTTTAAGCCCTTGTATAGGAAAAACTTCTGGTTTTTGATGTTGTTTTCATCTTTCCTCCAGTGTGAAACATACTTCTTTCCTCATGAGGTTGTCATTTCTGTCAGGATTGAAAAATGTCATTAATCCGATGGCAGCAAAGTGCCAAGAAATAGGGGGCCAGGGAGACAGGGTGTACCACCAACCCCCTTTCTGACTGACTGGCCCTGCAATGATTTCTCCAGGGACAACCTGAAATAGTGACCCCTGGAGTTAACTGCCTCCACCCTCCTTACTCCTTCTACTGACCCCATGGCTGGATTCTCAGCTGGGCCTCAGAGCCCACTCAGGAGCTCTTGAGTTTTGCAAGCTGCTTCTGTTGAGGGCAGCAATGACAATCTGAGGGGGAGTCATTGGCTTTGACTCCTAGCACCTGGACAGCTGATACTCGATTCTCTACCTGTTTTTCTTAAACTTGGCAATGATATCCGGGGATATGTTAGTCAGCAGGTGATGAGTCAACTCCTCAGGCAATGTGGAGGAGCTGGTGACAGGCAGTACAAGGTGGTCTGTCAGCTAGCGTGAGGGTTTGTTGGAACCCAGGCATGAACAGGGATGTGTCCCTGCTGTGATAAACACAATGGGGTACATGAGAAGTCTGAGGTCCCACCACCATCCCAAGACAACTTGGAGAATTTCCTTCTCTCTTTATAAAATGTGCTTATTTGTCCCACATGTTGAGAGCCAGGCACGGTGTCAGGAGCAGATAATAATTGCCATGCCCCACTTCGGAGGATCACCTTAAGTCATGTTGTCAGCGCTGTGAGAAAGGTCACTGCGGGTTGTCATGTAAGTCCCTAGGAGGAGCCACCCGCCTAGAGGAGAGGGCCCAGGAAGCCTCCAGGCAGAGGAGATGCCGCATGAAGTCCAGAAGAGCGAGGAGGAAGGAGGCAGCCCGGTGAGGAGCTTGGGTTGGGGAAGAGGGAGGGACTCCAGGGAAAGAGACCTGGTGGGGACAAGCCACACCTGGGTGAGAGTGTAGGGCCTGCGACCACTGGCCAAGCTGCAAGCAGCTCAAGACGTCTGGAAGGTGGGAGACCAAGAAGGAGGAAGGTGTTTAAGAGGTAGGAAAGGCAGCCACGTCTCTCACATCGCCCTACAGAGTTAGGGTTTTCTTATAATGGGAGTTGGCTGGGGAAAAAAGTAATCCTCCGAGGAGAACACCAGTGGAGGGACACAGGGAAAGTCCGAGTCAACGGGCAGCTGGTTGGATGTGGGCAGGAAGCTGCAGCGATGGGCCCAGGAGGCCTCCCAGGTGGTACTTCAGGAGCCTGGTGCGGCTGCCCACCACGGATAGGGAACGGGGCGAAGAGCACAGCTGGGAGTGAGGCTGAGGGGCGCAGCTGGGTCCCGGTGAGGGTAGCAGGTGCCCGTGGGACGTCTGGCTGGAGCTGTCCGGTAGCCACGTAACACAGACGTTAGAGGGGAGCATCAGACCAGAGCTGGGGGCTCGCTGGTCTCGAGGTCGCCGTGGGACCGCACATGATGACCCAGGTGGGGAGCACATGGTGAGGGCAGGACAGGGAAGAGAAGGGGGCTCTGGAGGGCCCAGGCTCAGGGCCAAGGAACGTGCGGGTGGCACCCAGGGGGGAATCGGAGAGCGAGTGTGTCGCCCTGACCCCGTGGGACTCACTCTGCCTTCTCAATGAAGCAAACTCCAAAGAAGCACCGAGGCCGCCTCGGAACCATGGGAGCCTCTTCTCCTTGTTTGCCAAGCAACCGTCACTTTGACCTCGGTCGCTCACCAGGGACGAGGCAGCGTAGAACTGAAGGCCGTAACTAGGGAAAAGCACTGGGAAAGAGTCCTTTCATGCTTATTTTTCAACCCGCGACAGCAGCCTGCAGCCCTGAACCTGCAGAGGAGGCGCTAGGTAGACCTGCAGCGAAGGAGGAACTTGGCCTCTCCTGTGGCGCAAGGACCCCAGACGGTTGAGGCACTAGCCCAGCGCTACACAGCTGCGCAGTGGCAGAGCCTGGGACGCTGGTTTGAAACCACGCTTCTCCCCTACTCTGAAGGGAAGCCATGCTCAGCAGCTCTGTCTATTCCGGGAAGAGCCGTTCAAGCCCAGCGCACAGAAAGGAAGACGGAAGGTGCAAGGGGCGGGCATTAAATGTATCGTTTGTGTCCCATGCCCGAGACACCTCTGGATAACGTGTTTCCCCACCCTGCGGACTCCTGCCCCAGGTCATTCCTGTCCTCAGCTTTCACCATTTCAGCCCCCCCCCCCACACACACACACCCACACAAGTGCGCGCACACAGACGAGCGCACACACGCCTGTATCCTGGAGTCTTAGCTCCTGGCCCCTCAGGGGAGTTCTGGCAGAGACAGCAGCAGGCAGACAATAGAAGCCTGTCCACCCCCACCCTCTGTGGGTTCCTCCTCACAGCGAGCTCCTTCTCCACACGCTGCAGTGGCTCTTCCCTGAAAGCTTCTCTCCTGGTCCCCCAGAGAATACCCCCGGCCCAGCCCCAAACAATGCAATCGGGTTCTTATGAAACGGCCATCTGTTTCCCCCTTTTCCAGGACAATGCGGCCTGCGAGCTGATACCCTGCGTTTTCACAGGTGCGACCAATAAAGGCGCGTTTCCTCCTGCTCTTTGTTGTGGTCTTCTGCTGCGACAGCGTTTCCCAGGCTCTGACCGCTTCCAGTTCTCGGCCGTCCCCACTCAGCAACTGTGAGGGGAGGGAGAGAAGTGGAATAAACAAGCTGCGAGCCGGAGACCTGGGCTCTGCTGCGCACCCAGACGGGACCTCAGAACCCTCATCCCTCGGGCGGAGTTCCACCGTCTTCACTGAAGATGAAGAGTAGCAATGGTAATAACTGACCTGACTCCCTCCGTGGATCAAATGAGCTCAAGTACCCCAGAGGACCTTCCCAGCTCTTGAGCTCTGCTAGCCTAATCGTCTCAATGGGAAAGATTTATATCTAATATTGTTTTAACACTCCTCCCAAATAATATCCAGCAAATGCAGTAGAGGGATAAATAAATTCGATTTTAATGGAATACTGTACAGCTGTAAAAACAATGAAAGGAGTGCCACTCTGTAGTAAGGTTGAAGACATACATACCCTACACTTCAGCATCTTCCCTCCCAGATAAATTCTCTCATATATGCACAAAAAAAGGCAGATTTGAGAGTGTTTTATAGCTGTATTATTGAACTAGTATATATATATATGGAGGAGGAGAGGGAAACACCTAAATGCACATCATTAGAAGAATGGATAATTAATTGCATCTTCTAGCAAAATATGCTACAGCCATGAAAATGAATGAAACTGAACTGCCCATTTCAGTTTGAATGAATCTCAAGCAAACCTAAAGTTGAGTGAAAAAAAATTAAGTTGCAGAAAATGCACACAGAAGCATTCCATTTATATAAAATTTGAACACATGCAAAGACTCTCCATGGGTTATAGATATAGACCTAGAGAGTCAAAAAATTGAGAAACTCATGGGAATGAAAAACACCCAACTCAGGATGGCGGTTACCTTGGCTCTGAGGGGACTGTGATTAATGTATTCATTACCTTTAATAAGCTGGGCAGTGGGTACATGAGTGCTCACTGTATTGTTTTCAGACCTTTCTGAAGTATTTCATAATCATTTCAATGAGGGAGATCTATTACGTACCAACCAAGAAATAAAGCTCCAGTGTAGTGTTAACAAAAAGCCTGTGTATCATATGACTCAATTTTCCTGTAAGAACTATATATGTGCATATGTGCCTTTGTGTAAAATAGAAAAAATGTCTGGAAGGACATAACCCATGCTTGTATCAATAACGTGTCAATAGTGGGTACTCTGGGAGATGGGATTATAAGGTATGGGGACAATTTCACTTCTTATTTCACATATTTCTGCACTACTTGTATTTATTACAAATACTATGTATTACTTTTGTAATTAACTAATAAATGGCCCATGAACCAATTAAAATAATACATGCCCTACAGCCTTCTAACCCATTCTTTAACCAATGTTTATTAAGCACCTACTATGTGATTCAGGCCCTGGGCTGGACAGTGCAGAGACCATGACTTAGAAAAACCAGTGCTGCTCTGGTTCTCATGGAGCTTATGTTCTGGTGGGAGAGACAGACAGTAATGAAATAATCACCCAATGAAATGTAAAGTGGCAACTTTAATCTGTTGAAAGTTACAGATACATGCTACATAGGATTTGACTTGTTCAGGGAGATCAAATAGCACATCTCAACAGAAGGAAGCTGTGATCTTGGAAAATGAACAGAAGTTACATGGAAGAAGTGGTACACATTCTAGGACATGGATCAGTGATGCAAAGACCCTGTGGCAGGCAAGGGCAAGCGGCAGGAAAGACTGGCCTATGTAGCTGGTGGTACCATGCTAAAACAGGAAATTCTGCAAAAACAGGTTTGGCTGGAAGGCTTTTGATATGTGAGTTCTGGAAAAGTGCCGTATCATGGAGAATGCTCCTAGCAACCCAGAGAGGAAGCAAATCCATTCACGAGTCAGATAATAATAATTGCTAATACTTACTGAGCACTTACTCTGTGCCAGACACTGTTTTAAACACCAAGGTACATTAATTAATTATACATTACTAACTAACTAATTTTCATGACAACATTATGAGGTAGGTACTAGGATTATGCCTATTTTACAGATGAGAAAACTGAGTAACAGATGGAGAAAGAATGGAAGTGTAGAAGTTTTGGTCGTACGACATCTATGACATGTAAAGCCACAACTACCTTTCATATTTTTGGCATCTTTGTTTTTTGTTACAATATTTTTTAAAAACTATATACTCATTTATATATAACTATATATGAGTTTATAAATTATTAATATAAATATACAAACTTATATTTTATACATCAATAAATTTAACACATTGAAGTTTATTAACCTTTAAAATAATTTAATGTTAAGTTATTAATAAATTTTAAGAAAATAAATTAATAAACATAACTGTTTATATTTATGAACTATAATACAGTATGTAGTAAAATATAAAATAAAAATACATAATTATATTTACAGTAATTTACATTTACATATATTTATATTTTACAAAATGTTGCCATTCACTGAACTGGGGAAAACAGCTGTGTGCCCCTAGGGGAGTGAGGTCATATCTTTATACCCTTCAAAGTTGCACTGGTGCCAGGTGGTACCCGATAAATGTTTGCTACAGTAAAATGTTAGCTCAATATCTATGACAAATTTTCTGTTGGATACAATGCACATACTTTCTATTCCCCTGGTAGAAAAATGTTAGGTCTTTGTCAATCATTTGAGTTGTTGGTCAACTGTAAGGAATAAGCAACTTCTCATTAGAAGTTTAAGACATGACCCAAAAGTAAACTAAACAAAATAGCAAACAAACCAAAACAACAAAAACAAAAACCACCAGGGTTTGCAAAAGGGACCATAAATACTGTTGTAAACTCTCACCCTGGCGTTAAACAAGCACCTCTCCAACATTAGGATTACATCCATGAAGTGACATGTTTATAAACTGGTAAGGAGGATGCCAGGTGACTGTGAACCATAAACAATTTTTAACTATTTCACTAACGTATAATGTGCAGCTTTAAGAATAAGGCAGAAATGGGCAGATAATATAATACCACGCCTCAAACTCTGTAAGGATGAGGCTCCATCAAAAAGTCTGGCCTTAATTGCCACATAGGTTATAAACAAAGATGGATATTCTCATGGCTAGAAACACTGCTTCCCATGCCAACCTGTAAATCATTAAAGCTCGCTCAGCTCAACATCCAGCCAACAAGCCAATCGGACCGAAACCAGCATGCCTGGGCTGGCCGGTCCGCCCTGCAGCGCCGGGCTGTGTCTGCTCTGTCAGCTGTTCTTCCACTGCTAATGGGCCCCAATTCCCTCTTGGTGTTTACATCCCAGCTGCTGTAAAAGGCAGGCTAAGCTGCCCAGACTAAAAATAGAAGATATAACCATGCACATTAATAATCACCCTTTTTTTTAAACACAAAGCTGGAACTTTGTTCTATTGGACTTCATAAAAGAACTCTTTGATGAGACAGCAACAGAGGGTGCAGTTTCTATGGCTACCTAGTAAATACAACTATCTTGCAGCTGAATTTTTCTCCAAATGTGAATCATTCTGAGAAGCTTTTCAGCTTGTCTGTGGTGTCTAGTCTGTAGGATAACATGAGAAAAAAGGAACAGCTTCTGAATTACATATAACTATAAACAATACTATTGCTCAAATAGACAATGTAAACAGTTGAGTTCCCACATCAGGAGAACACTGGTCTGAGGCAGGAGAAGACCAGGCTGGAATTACACACAAAGTCTGGTCTCTTTGCTCATTTCCAAACCAGGCTGGCTCCATCGTTGGGGATTAGTGAGAAAATGAGCCTGCATGTATGTACCTTGCACAAGGTACATGCCCAATAATGCATTTTTTAGTGTAGTGTGCATTGCGTTTTCTGCTCTTCTATTCAGTAGCAGCGTATCTGCTTACTCTATGTGTTTTTTAACCCAACCAGTTCCACACAACCTTATGATAGCATGCCTTTTAACATAAATGGATTTGGACTCACTGGCCTTAATTAAAAAGGTGAGTAGTTTCTATTTGCGGGAAACTGACAGCGCATAAACCTAGACATGAAATTACCTGTTTGGCAAAGTCATAGTTAAAGATACAGAACAAGGACCTCTTGACTCATAGCTCCCAAACCATTACAGAGACTCCCAACACACACGAAGGCAAGTACCTGTTGGAAGAGGTTATTTATGGGATGAGACAAGAGTCAAAATGGGAAAACTGGAGTTGCTGTTAACATGATTAAGTCATCGAGCTCAATAGCTATAAGGGACCTTAGACATCTAGTCCAATCTGACTTTTGAGATTGAGAATGTGAAGCTAAGGAAGATGGGTGGGTGGCCTCAGGACTCTCAGTTTAATATGGTTCAACTAGAACTAGACCATGGTCTGGTGAAGGCACTTTGGTCCACAGGTGCAAGACGAGATAACCTCTAACCCATACTAGCTAACCATTGGGTACTTTTTTTTAAGCACTTCTTGTAGTAGTCACATATCTTAAATGGCACTTTTCTTTCATTATGAATAAAGGATCCTTTCCCCACAGCTCTACTTCACGTGCACTCTAACATTTAGGTTACTGCTTTTCTAGAATGAATACTAGGACTAACTGCCATTCTGTCATGGGGACTTTCTTTTTTGTATGAAAAAAGGGTAAAGATGAAGGTCAGATGTAACCAGTGAAAGGAAAATTTAGAAAACATCTCTCCACTGTTAACATAGTCTCCTTCCCAGGGAGATACTCTGCAGAGCTGGTAGGAGATTACATACCTTCCGAAAGGCAGCCCACAGGTAAAGATTGGTGGCTGGCTGAAAATTGACCTGAGAATCAAGGGGAGCTAGAGAGAAAGAAATCACAGTAGACATTCACAATAACTGGGTACCAAATAATGAAACAGCCACTGACTCAGAGATTCATGGAACTGAGCCACAGGGGTTCATGCTGTAGAACTACTACATGTATAATCATACCTAAGTCAAAGTCAAGCTTTGGTTTATTTATTTATTTTTCTTTCTTTGCTCTTGAAGTTAACTATCAGTAAACTCCAGGTTAAAAATACCAATCATGGAATGAAGACATCTGATTTCATTAACTTGGCAAGACTATTTGGCCCATTGGGTTGCCTTCTTGGTTAGCAATTAGTAAAATGTGGCTAGTTGTTACAAAATGGTTGAGTATTTCTTTATTAAGTAAATGGGGAGGGGGTCAGGGGGAGAAGACTGTTCTAAATTAAAAGAAATTTAAGAGGCATAACCAAATGCAATGTGTTGGCTTTGACCAAATAAACCAACTGTATATCACATTTAGGGACAATTGGGGAAATTTGGAAGAAAGTAATGAGTATTAGGTACAACTAAGGAATACTATTAATTTTGTTAAGGGTGATAATAATATTGTGGTTAGGTAAGAAAATGTCCTTACTTTTTAAAGGTGCCGTCTTTATTTATGATATATCATAAAAGCCATAATAGTATAATAACTTTAAATAAAAGTAATAGATGAAATAAATTAGCTAATTAGTTTCTACTTTATTCATCAGCCACCCAGAGCAAAGAGACCTAATGGTTTCTTTAAGGGATAGACTAGCATTCTGTATGACATCCTTTGATTTTATCACGTTCATCTATTTCTATCTAGAAACATGGATGATGCATTCCTTTTATATTCCTTAAAAGAAAGGGAACACTTTATAGAGCATCGTCCTAATATACCAAGGTTGTGGGTTTAACCCCCAGTCAGGGCACATACAAGGATCAAGCAATGAACGCATTAATATGCGAAACAACAAATCGATGTGTTCTCCCCACCCGCCTCTTTCTCAAATCAATCAATAAAAATTTTAAAAAATGGAATACTTTACACTTCGGTATTAGTTAAGACCCTTTGAAAGTGACTATTAAAAACTTGTTAAAGATATAATTTTATAGTAATATATTTAATCTAACAAATATCTTTAACAACCCTTGGTTTTGACTGTGTGACTGTCTGGGACCATAGAGTTCTAAGCAGTTAGATGACACACAATGGAAAAAAGGGTGGAGGAAAAAAAACTGTAGTAAAATTCTCCTGATAAATTAGAAAAATATTTTTTAAAGTATGAAAGACATGATCAGAAAAATGCCTTGTTAGCCCCCTTTACTCCACCCATAGGTTTGGCCCACTATGAATGATAGTCTGGGTGGGGTGGAAAATGTCAGTTGGCCCTGACTGGTGTAGCTCAGTGGGTTGGGTGTCGTCCCACAAACCAAAAGGTCCCTGGTTTGATTCCTGGTCAGGGCACATGCCTGGGTTTCAGGCCTGGTCCCCGGTTGGGGGTGTTCGAGAGGCTACCCAACAATGCTTCTCTCAGACATCAATGTTTCGCTCCCCGTCTTTCTCCCTCCCTTCCCCTCCCTCTCTAAAAAAAATAAATAAATAAATAAAATCTTTTTTAAAAAAAGAAAGAAAGGAAAAGAGGGACGACGTGATGTAGTTCTGAAAGGGCAGGCTTCTTTGCTCTCACTTCCATCAGTGAGTTATTGCCTGAGCGTTTGTGATGTGAGGAGAGCCATGCCCAGAGCAAGCCCCAGACCCCTGCACAGGCGGTGTGTTTGAAAGTGGCATCTCCAGGGCTTCCTGCAGGCAGGGGGATACCTGCCTGTGAGCACAGCCAATGAACACCCTCTCTGTGCCCCACTCAAGTTGACCCCTACTTTTGCAAAGTAAAGCCAGGAATGCATAATGAAGAGTACTTTCAAGAAAAAAGTCACCACATTCCAGGATGGCAGTGATGACTATTCCTGGCCAGGAGGGGAACGGGGAACCGTAGGTGGCCTAAGTTTGCACTGAATATCTTGTCCCATTGACCCAGTTTTTTTTTTTTTTTTCATGATAAATTGGCCCTGAGTTGGGAAAGCTGGTGAAGGTGAGAAGTCTCTGTTCGTGATAATGAAATTGTTTTTCTGATCTCCGGGGGGGGGATCATGCCCTCAATAGCACCACATTCTTTCCAAAAAGGCTAACATCACTGGACCCTGCTGTACCATCTCTATTAATTTTACATTTGCTTTTACAGAGAAAGACTCAGAAACTGCTTGAAAAACACTGTATATAGTCTAATCATGATATCAACAAACTTGCTTAAAAAGCCTCTTAGAAGTAATTATCCATTAGCCCAGTAATTAGTTAACACCCTAGCATAACTTCAAAGAAGGGTGTGATGCACGCACTGCGATCCGGATCTCTGCCAGCGATCTAAGCTCCAGAACAACAGGACAGACAGAGCTGAAGGGACTCGTCAGCTTCACGAGCACTGATAGAACAGCCACGCCCAGCTTTGCTCCTCTGGAGTTACTGGGACATGCTGGAGTCCGTGATCTACAGAATATATACTTCTGTTTTACATTAGCATGCTCTCTCTGCACACACACACACGTGCACGCACAAAAACACATCGTTGACTTGTTATGCATCAGCAAAATCAAGACTGTGACAAAATCCTCACTATTCAGGCAACACGAGCCCCAAATACTCATGTCCTTTCTCAAAAAGAATAAAATGAACCATTTTCCAGAAAACTTGTCAGCCTATTGTAATTGCAATTGTTTGTGTTCCTTTCAGCTTCAAAAAAAATTTTTTATGGTAAATACCAAAGCTCTTTTCCAAATCTGACAGGATGCGTGGCTGGGAATAAGGTGAAAGAATTCAAGGCTTGAAATCCTGTTTTCAGTCTCGACACACTGGATTTTCTGGGTCTTTTGACACTGCTTCCTTTCAACTCTTTTAATCATGCCCTAAATTCTTCAGGCGCCATGGGACCAGATGAAATACAGGTATCTATTCAAAAACTGTAACTTTTCACTGATGTGAAGGAATGCTGAGGGAATTTAAACTAACCCACTTCCTCCACTTTTCTCTCCAACTTCAAGTTCAGAAAACCAGACCCGAATACTAACATTTCTCCCTAGAATAATGAGGAAGCAAATGTGCAGGATGCTTAGGATAATGCTGTCTTTGGGTCTCCATGCACTGAGATCATTTTTAATGCCAAGACCACCCCGGACTGAGGCCATTCTGGTACCTTAGTAATACATCTCCTGGAAGAGACTTAACAAAGACCTGAGTTATACCAATTTCCGTAAAGTGAACTGACAAAGGAGCCTGGAAATAAAGGGACAGCTGGGAATGCAGGTTTTCTGAAAAACAGTTGGGCCGTAGATTATCAAGAGCTTTAAAAATGTGAATACCGTTTGACTCAGTAATTCTGCTCTGAAAAGCTATTCTAAGCAAATATTAGAAACTGTGGCAAACATTTGTGGACAAAGAGATTCATCACGTTGCAAATTTGTGAAAGAGGGAAAAATAGCCTACATTTCAAATAAGGTAAAAATAGAGTGCATCTATACAATGGAGCATAATGAAATAAATCATGGCCCTAGAATTTGAAAACTTCTTTCAAATAATACCTACTGGTGCTAAACTGCTTCTGTTAATGTTAAATTTTAAGAGCCAGGGCATAATATTTCATATATAGTATGTTTCTAATCTTGGTGAAAAAAATATTCCTAAAAAGGGCAGTAAGAAGTGTGAACAGAGTGATCTCTGGATCATGGGATGACTATGGTATTTCTTTCCATTTTTATCTTTCTGTATCTTCCAAATTATTTAATTAGAACTTTAATTAGAAAAAACAATAAATAGTATATATATTTTAACAAGTAACCTAAATGCAACATCTCTCTTTTTTATCTTGCACAAAAATAGTAGGTAAAATAAGTTAAAATAAATTCAAAGGTTATTGGGGGAGACTTAAAATACTAGACCTTCCAGTAGTTCCTGCAGATGGTTTTAAAATAGATTACAAAATCTTAAAGTTAATAAAACTTAAAATAGAATTGTGCATATCCATGATATAAAATTATATTTTGAAAACAGAATCTTAATCTTGTGTGTGCGCACACACACACACACACACACAACAACAACATTTACCAAACCGGGTAACCCCCTTTGCTAATTCACATTTTTAACAAGATCTCATATGAAGCTTTTCTTCAAGTTCTTCTCAACACTGACATCCTCATTTCCTGGGATCTGAAAGCATGTTTCTTTGCTCTTTCTTTTTATCAGAAAATATTTATTGAACACTGATTATAGGCCAAGCACTGTGCTAGGGACCAAAGATACAACAGTAAATAAATCAGACATGACCTGTTTGTGTTCTCTCACTAGGCTGTATAGTCCAGTGAATACTATGCAAGCATTTGTTACAAATAATACTATTAATAGATCATAAACAGTTCTATTAAGGAAAAGAACAAGTGGGAATCCAATAGAGGTGTCAGGTGTCAGGTGTCAGAAGAGGCTTCTCCAGTGAATGAGGAAGACCCACCATGGGAGTAACATCCTAGGCAGATGGGACAGCATGTGCAAATGCCCTGGTGCAGGGAGGTGTTTGCTGTGGTTTAAGATCCACCAGGAATGCAGTGTAGCTGAAGAAGAGTAACTGATGGGAAAGTGACCTGGGAAGGGCTGGGAAGGGGGTTGGCGAGAACCACAGCAGACAGTGAAACCTGCCACAGGGCTGTGGTTAGAGTTGGACCCGCTGCAGTGCAAAAACAATGATTTTCTTTACTCTTAGGCAAGTGTTTTAAACTTTACTTTTAAGTAATTACAAACTCACAGTAAATTGCAAAAACACTACATAGATTCCCGTGCTCCTTTAACCCAACTTCCAACAATGGTGGCAATGTCAACATCAGGAGAGAGTAACATTGGTCACAACACTGGTAACTAGACCACAGACCCTGCTTGACTTTATCCACTTGACATGCCTTCATCGGTCTGTATGACCATCCTGTTCTATTCAGCTGCATCCCCTGTATAGATGCCAGTGAAGGGTTTTAAGCGAGTGACATCATCTGACTTACGCTTTTGATACCAGCTGCTATGAGAAGAACGGGTTGGGGTCAGAGATGGTGAAAATTAAATGGAATTCTTTGGGAGGTAGAAGACAAACAAGGCTTGCGATGAACTGGACGTAGGGAAGAAAGCAAGGGAGAAATGAAAACACTCCAGGTTTCTGGCTTGAAAAGCCAAGGGGACGGTGATGGCATTTACCTGGCCAAGGAGCAGGATGGGTCAGGGCTGCTTTGAACCCGTGAGTTTGAGCTGCAGGCGTGAGGGCTTTGGATGAAAAGATACACCTTGGAGAGGCTGCAGCAGAGAGACAGTATTTAAAGCCATGCAAAGCCCTGACTGAAATTTGACTAGTCCGTTCTTGTTTAACCACGATAACGTGCAACAGGATTTTACTTATCATAATACAATAAAACAATTTTACTTAAAAGAAGAAGCCCTGAGTGAGAGACAGAGCCATGAGAGTCAGTAAATTGAGGAGATGGCCCAGAGCACAGCTCGTCCGCGCAGGCTCCGTCGGGGTTCCCATTTGCCGATCATTTATTTCGTTGGTCGGACTACCCCCGAGAGAGAGACGGTAAACCTACGATGCGCGGAGATCCCGCCTCACAGCCCCGCTCTGCTCCCGACAACGCCTGTCATGGCTGTGAGCACAGGAAAGCACGATAAATGTGGCCGTGTTCAGTAAGCACCCGCTAATCATGACCTATTTCCCGGGCACGATGATAAGCACTGGGAGACAGAACAGTGCTTACTCGGCGCAACAGAATCACGCCTAAGTTCCGCCTGTTTTAAAATAATGACGTGAATAGAGTTGGAAGAAGCATGTTCCTTTCAGGCAGTAAACCCCACGAGCTCTGATGTTGATCGGACTGCACAAAAAGGATGCCAGTTTAAAATGAGCTGCCTCATGGTTTTCTTCCCAATATTGGCACCAGCCACTTCTAACAACTTAAAAAAAAAGATATTAATTTCCTTGAATTATCATAAGCCAAAATGACAATTGTTGGTGAAATACTTTTGACAGATTTTGCAGATTATTAAATAGAGGCTGTAGGAGCTTTGCTAAATTACAAAATGATAATGGAAGGACAGCTTATAAATCCACCAAATACTTCAATTTCCAGAGAAACAATTTCTAGTATGTAGGGGTCAAGTACCATCCAATATGTCAAAAACAAGAAAAGCCTATATTCTGACTCTCTCATCTGACATGGGCGGCTCTCTTGGAACCGAATACACAGCATGGAGGCAGGAGGACGGTGCGCTGGCTGTTGGCTATGAACCTGCAAAACTTTTGTTGGGATAGTGCAGAAAACCCTCACCTTTCAGGAACTGCAGAGTTTTTTTCCCTTTCAAAATACTTGGTCATACATTTGCTTCTTTTTTTCTTAACTTAAAAATCTGTACCGTTATTCATTCACTCGGTGACTACTGATTCAGATTTCATTCCTGAATTTCTTCAGAAGATGTATTTTGTTTCTTTTCTGAGGACCTCACTAGCACGGGGCAGAGAATGGGGGACAGGAATTTCTGTCTGCTTTACTCCCACCTAGAGCCTCACCACCTAGAACAGTGCCTGATACACGGTTCCGTGGCCAGGGAGCCCTGGTGATCTGCCAGGTGTGGGGGTAGTTTCACTGTGCGTCCTCTGAGTCCTAAACCTGAGGGAAGAAGACGAGGTGGGCTGGGGTGCCACAGAGATGACCGGAGTTGGATTTCCTGGGACGGTCCCAGTGTCATGTACTCCAGCTCTCTCCTTGCGGGGCCCCAAGCCCAGCTGGCCTTGCTCCTCAGCTTCTCTCCGCCCAGTTCCCTTGGCCAAGTCATGCTGGAGGCTTCCTTTCGTTCCTCTGATCCCCCACCGTTCTCACCTGCCCCACGGCACCTGCTTGCTGAGCCAGAGCGGGGGCCTGAACACTGCAGGGCAGTGCAGGCAGGTCTTTATTCCTCCCGTTCCCTCCCCTCCCGGGTCATCGCAAGTCGGCCACCTGTGCAGGTCACAGAGACGGGATCCACTGCTATTCATCCCCATCTGTCCAACACTGATGATCAGTCGTGATCTTGCCACGGCCCCCTCCTGCCTAGGAACATGCAACTCCTCACACTGATGTTCAGCCTAAGCACGCTCCGCGGAGATGTGGGGGAGGCACAAGGAATTTTTACTTTGCAAACTGAGCTTGGTTGGGCAAATGACATCATTGCATTGGGAGGAGTTTCTTTTTAAACCACAAATCAAATAACTCTTCTTTAAAGTTAAACCTTACCCAGTCAAACACAAATATCATCCAGCCCTAGTACTACTTTTATCATTATTTATGCAAATTTCATCTTTCAGGGGGCATTAGGCATCTGCTGGGGAAATGTGCGAAAGATAAAAGGTTTACCAGAAAAGGAAGTTCAGAAAAGAATGTGTCTGGACAGACGCGCCTATTTATTATAATAACAGTCCAATAAAAGTTCATATCCGCTATTGTTCAGGCCTTCCTTTTAGGAAGAAGTGGGATTCCATGCAGATGCACACCAATCCCATACTAATTACCCATTTCCTCCTGAAGAGTCAGATAAAACCAGAGTGAAATTCTCTGTGATTAAATTGCAAAAGGGTTTCCTTTTATCAGTTGAAAGTACTTAAGTTTATAGTAAAATCTCCAAGTACGTAGTATTTCTTGAAAAAGGGAGTTGCCTTAAATTTTATCAGAAAAAAAGAGAAAGTTATGGTAAAACCATCAAACTTTGTCAACAAAGTCACTTCCTGGGGACTCTATATTTAGCTCAGGTGCTTGGCCCTGGTGCTCTGATCACCACCCTGGTAGGGGGGGTGCAGATTGCAGCTGCACAGAAAATATTTCTCATAAATACAAAAGTTCAATGCTGACTGGGCTGTTACCGGAAATGTGAGGCAGTTTCAAGCATGGACTTGAGGGTCAGTCTCAATTAAAAAGGTGGTTCTGCCGTTTTCATTGAGCTCACAGCCCACGGCAGACGAGCCGTCTTTCCTCCATCCATCTCTGTGCGCATATGGGCCCCACCACCCTCACCTTGAATCTGGGCTGACTGTGCGTCTTGCTTTGCCCCAGAGAAAGTCGCCAAGTGATGCTATGGGACTTCAAACCTCTTTCTTAGGAGGCTTTCACAGCTTCCACATTTGCCCTGTTGGAAGCCATCCACCATGTGAAGAAGGTCATCTTACCTAAGAGACCTTGAAAAGACGGAGAGGTTGACCCCCCCAGAGGGGAACCCGAGTCCTCTAGCCAACAGCCAGACGAAGGCCCCAGGCATGTGAGTGAGGCTATCTTGGGTTATCCAGCGCCAAGTAAGTGGCCCCGACATCTCGTAAGAAGAGAACTGGCCAGTGCCAGCCAGGTTAGCTGAGGCCCCGAACCCCTAGAGCAGAGAGGTGAGCACCTGCGGAGTCCCACCTGGGTCTCTGACCACTGGGTCTGAACAACTGAAATGGCGGTTAAGTCCACTAAGTTTTGGGATGGTTTGTTCAATAGGAATAGATGATTCATCTGTCAAATGTGGCTACCTTACCTTACCACGCTGCTGAGGAGCAGTGAGTATGTGTGACGCTCAGAGCCAGAAAAGTGCTTAGCGCTGCACCTGTTCCTACCAGGTAATAAACACCCGCTCAAAGTGGCCCATTGTTGCGCTTGTCCTTTTCACAGAGAGGTTGAACGACTTGCCAGGAATGTTGTAAAGGGGGATGTTTGTTTGTTTGTTTGTTTTTAAAGGAGCCTGTTTCTGAAACCCTCTGAGGCCCTTTTGCTGTCCACACAGTCAATGGGTGCTGAGGCAAAGGTAACCTGAGCACCTTCCCTAGCCCTCAGGCGCCCTCTGAGGAGACAAGTCTGTGTCCTGGGGGAGTCTCACCCCTTCAATGGAGGTGCCTCCTACAGGCCCTGCTTTGAGAAGCAGCCCCAGGCAGTTCTTAAAGTGCAGTCTTCCGGGGTGACTCCCTCCCCGCAACTTTGGAGGGGCAGAGTTCTGCTCCTGGCCTCACGGAGGCAAAAATGGGCCAGTTGGGTATCCTTTCTAGGGAGGTATCAGTGGGTAACTCAGAGACCAAAGGTTGATGTCAAAGAGACCCCAGAAGGGAGGTGGAGAGCCTTGGGAAGCAGCAGCAACTGGGAACAGGGCCAAGAGACAGGTCACCACAAGGGAACATGCTGAAGGACTCCTGCAGGAACCTGGTTCCAGGACTCTGTCATGGTCTCTGTGAAGGCTGCTGAGTTTCTGTAGCAGGTAACTAAGGCCCTATTTCCCTAATATCTTTATAATAAAAACTCTCTCTTTCTCTCTCTCTCTCTCTCTCTCTCTCTCTCTCTCTCTCTCTCTCTCTCTGTGTCTCTCTTTTTTTGCAATGATCACTTTTTTGCAATCAAGACAATCCAAATAAAACAAGAGGTGGTTGCCCTGGCCCATGTGGCTCAGTTGGTTGGAGTGTTGTCCTCTCCTGTAAACTGAAAGGTCGCAGGTTCGGTTCCCAGTCAGGGTACATGCCTAGGTTGCCCATTCGTTCCAGGTCACAGGTCAGGGTGAGTAGGAGAGGCAACCATCCATGTTTCTCTCTCTCCTCTCTCCCTCCTTTCACCTCTTTCTAAAATCAATAAACATGACCTCCGGTGAGTATTAAAAAAACCCAAAAACCAGAGGTGGTTGGGAGGGGTATTACTTTAGCAGCTCTCGCTCTTTCATCTGGAGGAGCCACTCCAAATTCATGTGCAATCTAAATAAAATCAGTATGTTTCGCCCACACACAAGCTTCCAGACAAACACTCAGATGTCCCCAAGGAGGTAGCTGCCTCCTACACTGGAAATTCTGGAGCTGCCACTGAAGAAGTCACACTGACTCCTTTTTGATCCTTGTCATTCTTTTTCCCAGTTGCTCCTCACATCATGAAACAATTCCTGCCCAGGGCTTTGAGGTTTTACAAAGCAGCCCATTCCTCCCCAGCCCCCAACCCCACTCCACCCTCTTTAGACCTGTGAGCTAACTCCTATCCCCTGCACAGATTCGCCAGTCTCCCACCTCTGCACCAGCACTAGGACCCACCAGTCACCCAGATATAGAAGTCACCTACTGGGACCACTGCACACCTCTCTCCAATTTCACCAGCCTATGCCTTATAAGCCTTTGCCAGGTGTCCCGCCCAAGCCCCTCTCTGCCACCAGCACGCCTTCCCACCTACCAAGTCCTTTCAGACTTACTCCAAACAGCATTCGTCACAGATCTGTTCACTGGGTTTTATGTGGAGCTGGGATGTTTTACAAAGTTAGTCCAGGCAAGTCTTTACAAGACTGTGTCTAAGAGGATTTAGTTGTAAAATTCTTACAGGACTTTATAATGTAAATTCAACCTTTGTAATGTAAATCCAGTTGTACAGTCCCTGTGAACAGAATGAGATCAATATTAATGTACTTGCTATTTAATCGTTCTCCCTTCTCCCCAGCACCCCCTGGAATGTAAGGATTCCCAGGGGCAGGAAAAATATCCTTCACTTTTTTTTTTCTCACATTTCAAAGCATCTTTGCAACTTGAGAAGACTAGATACTGACTGACCTTGGGAATGACAAGAAAATTGGGAAACACCCAAGATTGAAATGGGTGTCCTGGCTCTGTGAGGCCACACATTTGATTACAGAGTTCTAGCAGCTTCTTTATGCCACAGCCTGTAAACGTTTCTAGGATTCTTAAATAGAACAAATCAAAACTGAGACATGGCCTACGTTTTAGTTTGCACCCTATTGTCTTTGGGATAAAACAGAAAGTCTGTGACTAGGTAGAAGACATAGACAGTACTACTTATGACTTAAGGTCATTTTTAAAAAATATATTTATTTAATGCCTATTAAAGCCATAGCATTATTTCTACAAAAATATTTATTCATTTTAGTAATGAAAACTACATTTATTAATAGCAGCTCCCAGGGTACACAGGGACCATACATCACTTAATTCTCACACAATACTTTGTAGCAGATGGACGACCAGAGGCTCCGAAAGGTGATCACCTGCGTCCCTACCACCCCCATCCCTGAGCTCCTGCTGCTTGGAAAGGCCTGATTTAGGATTCACATTGATTTCTCCTGATCCCAAATGCCATGTTCTGCTACGAGGCCTTATTGCAAACAGGAGAGGAGGGATTAAAATAGCCTCAGTCAATCTAGAAAATATCTTCTATGATTTATTATTAAAGCTATGAACATTTCCCATCTTGGGTTTGCAAACACTATTCAATCCATTAAAGTAGTAATTCTTGAACTGGGTTTACCCATAACCAGTTTGCCCATGATTACCTTTTTCACTCCTCAGTTCAAACTCCTTTTCTCCCCTTTATTTTTCTTGTGCCTAATACTCTCCAGCTTAAAGCTGTGACATAAGGACGACTGTGCCGTGCTTGCTTGGTGGGGGCCCGGTCCATTTAACATTCCCCAGCAACTTCACTCCTTTGAACCTTGCTGATTCACGAAGCTATTTCTCACACCCACGGTTTAGTTTCTACTCCTCAAAGTTAGCAAGGTTAGCCAAGTTACCATTTGAGCCGCTATTTGAATTTCTTTTAAAGGTTTTATTTGTTTACTTTTAGAGAGAGGGGAAGGGAGGGAGAAGGAGAGGGAGAGAAGCATCACTGTGTGGTTGCCTCTTGTGCGCGCCCAACTGGGGACCTGACGTGCAACCCAGGCACGTGCCCTGACTGGGAATCAAACCAGCAACCCTCTGGTTTTCAGGCCAGCACTCAATCCACTGAGCCACACCAGCGAGGGCTGAATTTTCTTTTCACTGGGTCAGTATTACAGAAGTAAGCTGTCGTAAGTGTGGCCTTTATAAAAAAGCAACACCTGACCAGCCCAAGTCCAGACCCTACCATGGAGAAGAGAAACGTCACCTTGGACACTGCAGCCACTTGAGTTGCCGGGTCTCTTCCAGCTCAGGTAGTTTTCCGCCGCACAGGCCTTCCCCTCAGGTGCTTGCGATTCTCACCGCAGCCGCCCACGCAGGCCTCCAACTTACCCTCCAGCAATAGCGCTGGCATCACCACTCGCCTTTGAGAACCGAGAAAAGAAGGAAGAGCTTTCCAGTAGCCCGGTGTCTAAGCCTGCTATTGGATCTTTGCAGGATGAACGCGGCGAGGGGGGCGGGGTGGGGTTAGGGCAGGAGTGTGTGTGTGTTTTCCGTAAAATGCAAACTGGCCATTGTGTGCTGTGAAAGATGGGGGAGGGACAAGATAAGGGCATTTGAGCTCAGGGGAGATGGATTTCCGAGGAATTCAGAATGGGAAGCGAAAGAGAGTCAGGGCATCAGGATTCAAGAAGAAGAATACGTAACATGGGCAGTGAGGCAAGCCGAAAATCCCGGACCCAGAGCCAGTGAGAATGGGGAAGAAAAAGAAGCCGATTCCCCATCACCCCTTCCCATCCCTCAGGCCAAGGTCTGAGACAAAGGCAGGCCGGGCCCCCCCCACCATCCCGACCAGGGACCAGGGCGCGACGGCAGGGGTGCCCCGGGTTCCCGGCCCCGCCCAGGCTCGGATCTCAGGCCGCGCCCTCCACGATCCCGGCCCAGCCACGTGGAGCGCAACCGATGAACAAAAGGACTGGCGGGACGCGCTCCTCCACCGGATTCGCGGGGGCAGCCGCCGCGGTCTCTCTGCGCTCTCCACCGTCTCCTTGGAGCGGTTCGGAGCCGCTCCACTCCGTACTGGAATCCACGCCACTGCGGCCCCCTTGCCTGCCTCTGGGCACCGTGCTCCCCGGGCTTGCGCCCTCGCCCCAGTAACACCGAGAGCCTGGGCCGCTCCGAGTCTGGTCGGGGCTGCCGGGGCTCCGGCCCACCAGGCCCTGCTGTGGTCTGCTGGAGGCGGCGCACTTCCGGAAGGCGTCCTGGAGGCGCGGAGCCGGAAGGGTGAAACCAGCACTCCCTCTGGGCTGAGCTTAGTGTTGTCATTTGGCCCGCTCTTCTTTCCAAAAGGATTATTTTTGACGAAGCCCCTGTAGCGCCTCTTCCCCCATCTCACACCACCTTTCAGGCTTCCTACACACAGACGCTCTTCCACCTGCTTGGAGGGTGAGAAGTGCCCAAAGAAGCGCGGATTGCCTGGCGCCCATTACGCCTCTGGCGGCAAACGCACAAAACCACGGCCTCGAACTACCCTGCAGTTCACAGCATCGACCTCGCCTCTGAAAAGCAAAACCCAGCGCGACCTCGGGGGCTCCAGATTTCGAGTTGTGCTTCTGCATCCCGCCCTTCGCCCCCGAGCGTCAGCAGCCCGCCGGGGCCGCGGCCGCTCGCCTGCCTAAATGCGGAGAGCCCGAACTCGCACCGCGCAGCCGGCGCAAACGCGACCTGCCGCGCGCGCCTCTGCGCTTTTCTGTGCCGCCCCCCACCCCCCCTCTGCCCTTCGAGCCTGCCCAGCAGAGTCCCCACATCAGGGCCTCTGGCGCCCTACCCTCCCACCTAACCCCACTCCCCTAGCACGTGGGGCAGGCTAGTGGTCTCCTAAAGAAAAATGACTTAAGAATTTTTTTTTTTTAATTACGAAACTGTATTTTAAAAGTCTATTTTGGAAATTTAGGTTTTCAGCGCTTCCTTCCATTTGCTTTTGCAGGTTTGACCCAGAGATATCCCCTTATCCTTCGATGGCCCCTCTACCCCACCCGGGAGGTCTTTCGGGAGGGCCTGGGGTCTCAAGGAGAGCCCAAACGCTGACAGCCGGAGGTGATCTCCAGTCAAATGTGCACCAGATTGGAGACAGCTAGTTTGTGGGTCATTTGTTTCATGAGGATAAGTCTTGGGTGTCTCAGTCTATAAAAAGAACCGCGGGGCTCAGGGTGACCTCAAGTGATAAAGGAAGGACCACCCAGCTTGTCTTTCAAGGCGCGGATGTATTTTAAAGACTGTCCAAGAGGCAGGTACCGGAAAGGAGAACCCAGAGGCATTAAGTGAAGTCCCAATCAGGGAATCATGAAAGTGGGAATGGATTCAGGAGTGTCCGACTCCACTTCCCACGCAGTTCCGGAAGGTCCTGGTGGGGCTCCCCCTCGCAGCCCCTCCAGACTGGTGGCTACCGCTGGGAGCTGGAGAAAAGCAGCCAGCCATGACTTTAAAAGACATGAGCCCTATACCTGAACAGAGAGGGACGCTGGACCACTTTCACCCTCGAGCCTCAAGGAAGGAGTCAGAGATGTTCCATTACACTTCCAACAATCAAAAAGTTCAAAAGGAAGATACGGTAATTTTATAAAAGGGCATCTGATTTCTAAGGTGCTTGGAACAGTGGGTTCTTCAATCTTCTCTGCAGCTGAGAACAGCATTTTCCAAAGTGCATCATGGAGGAATCAGGAGGAGTTAGGGGAATAAAAGGGTTTCATGGTCAAACAGATATGGATTCAGTAAATACGGACTTAAAAAAATAAACACATCACAGTAACACTCTTAGAGAAGCTTATATGCTATGTAGTTCTGTAGTTTCCAAAAGGTTAATGGAGTCATCTTGACGAGAAATCAGAGTTAATGGCCCCTGAGTTCCTGGGCCTCAGAGGGAAGAATCAAAGCTGCACAAAGCAAGCGTGTGTGGCAACTTGCCTGAAAGGAAAAAAAAAAAAATCATTATAAACATATTCAAGCTTCAAAAGGCACTTTTCTTTTCTAAGCTTTCTAATTTGTGTGTGTGTGTGTTGTTCAAATTATATTGTTCTGGGAGTAATAATGCTTGTTGTGCTGACCCCTGGTGGATTCAGCAAGGGCCTATTTATTACAGTTTTGGGAGTTGGAATAGATCTTAATCCACGAGTCAGACTCTGATTTCTTCAGAAGCCAGACAGGTTATGTAAATGTGTCCCAATGCTGTATATGACAGTAGATACGGTGTCAGTCGGGATGAAACTGGAGAGTGCAGGCTCCAGCAAAGGCATGTCAACTCAATGCCTTAAAAAAACGGTGGCAAAACACACACACACACACACACACACACACACACACACACACACGTGTGAAACCTAGAGCAGGAGCTTGATTGGGCCACTCCTTCTGGCCTGGCCTTCCATAGGTAAGTTACACACAGAAAGGTGAAGCCTCTGTCTGTCCCGAGGTCACACCCAAAGCTTGTTTTGTAGATTAATAAGGTGTTCTTTCTGTGACTCACTCTTACTTTCCAAAAATGTAACGAAAACTCAATAATGCTATAATGAGCTACTTTTGTTAAAGTGACATACTTGTTGACAAAACCTAATTCTGAGAAAATATTAATCTTCAAGTGAATTCATATATTAATTGTTTTTTAAAAAAAATATTTATTTTGAGAGAGGGGGAAGGGATGGAGAAAGAGAGGGAGAGAAACATCAATGTGTGGTTGCCTCTCGCATGCCCCCAACTGGGGACCTGGCCTGCAACCCAGGCATGTGCCCCGACTGGGAATCGAACCAGCAACCCTCTGGTTCACAGGCCAGTGCTCAATCCACTGAACCACACCAGCCAGGGCTTGTGTCTTCAGAATTAAAAAAATTGTCTTAGAGACTATCTGAAACATTATACAATTAAAACATTAAATATTATACAAGTTTCAATTTTTTCCTATGCTTCTATATGCAGTCATTGTAAAGTTTAAGAATTTAAAGTCTGAAACTAAGCTCAATATGCTGTATTTTTAACTGAAGAGCATAATTAAAGAGCGTGAGAGTGATCATAGAAGAGTAGAAGGGCGATGGGGGGCTATAGATCAAATACTCTGTCCAAATTCCTTGGAAAAAATCCAGGTTACATTTCTACTAAGGATATTTTATTTTAATTGTAATTGTTAAAGGGCATTTCATCTTCTCTTTTTCTGCTGGATTTAACATTTCTGGTCTAATTCTTTTTCTGGGATCTGTTTGATGTCTCCCTTTGAAATATCAGTGGCTTCTTATGATCTACCAAGTTTATTCACGCATTTTTTGGTTCCCGCCATCATTCCCCCTATTTTAACCACCATATTTCTGGCATCATTGTGTCATTGGAGGAAATCTGCCAGCTTCTGTCATGCAAAGGGGTGCGTGTTCCCCACTGCCTGGTTAAGATTCAGCTTTCTAGGAACTGCTGGGTCGGCTGTCATTACCCATCTGCTTTGCAGACCCTAACATTCTCCTTCCCTCTCTGGCCTTGAGGATTCATGCAAAAACCAAACAAAGAAAAACACCCTTAATCTCATTTTTGTAGGATTTCAGGAGGGAGTGGAGGTTAAACGTGCATCCAATCTGATATCTTTAATGAGTGCTCTCTATTTTTATTGTTTCGTATGAACACGAGAACCAATTTATTTTGCTAAAAATGTATCTGTGATCAATTCACTCCCACCCAAGGTCACACTCTTGGTTTTATCTATGACTTCTATATTCTCTTATCAATTAATTTCTAGTTTTATATTTATTATATCATTTTTTGTGGTTATTTTTACTATGTACTGGAATGCCTAATCTTTTATTAATAAAAGTATTGAATCCTGAGTTTTCTTTAGCATGTGACTGTGGCCAGTTCCATAGTTACTGATACCTAATATTCCCATTGTCATTCAGTTCTAAGGAGCTTGCAATTCCAGTTATGATTTCCTCTGTGACAGGAGTTATTTAGAAGAGCAATCTCAAGTTTCCAGACAGGATTTTTAAAATCTTTTTATTAATATCTTACTTATCTTGCTTTACCAAACAACAGTGAAACTGTAAAAATGTTTCTAAAATTTTTATTTTTTTATATTATGCCACTATTTAAAAAAATTTTTTTTACCACCTGTACACTTAACTACCTTATGAAAACTATCTAGCTGTAACCATAGTTTCTCTAGCATGTGGAGATAATGTTTTTAAAGAAAGTTATATGCTTTTCTCTCCTGGCTTTCCAAATTTGAGTCCAAGGAGTTCATCTGCAGTCAAGAGATGTTGAAAAATGAGAATTATTAAGAATCACTTATAGAGAGAAAATGTAATGATGAACAAAGAGTTTTCAGTTTCTGACATGACATTTAAGTGACATTTTGCAGGAAGACAAATGTTTGACAGCCAGTTGAAAACAAATGTCTCAATTCCTTTGTTTCTACTTAATATACCAAACGCTAGCCCTCTCTCCCCTCAATAGCACTAATGTCCCCAGAGTTTTCAAGAGAAACAATCTTGTCTGCTGGTGGGGTTAACCCAGAAATGAGATCAATAATGGGGAAGGTATTGACCAGAGGGAGTAAGAGAAGTTTGTCCTTCTGGTCCTAGGGGGTGATGGCTGGAAGGACAAGACCAGGCGGCCAATGGAGACTGTAATGAGCAGGAAGGGATCAGAGGAGCGGCCGTTTCTCTGGGAGGCTTGTCTCAGGGAGGGAGACTAGTGCTGGGGTGACGACGGGGCCTCTGGAGGCTCAGGGTGGCCCTGTTCTAACAAGTGAGGGCAGCGCAGGTACACACAGCAGGATCTGTCCCTGGATGGTCCTTGTTCAAATTCCAGGAGGTGGGGGATCCTGCGCTGACCAGCAGGGAAAGGGCAGAGGCTCTGGGTGGATTGTGGGGCTAAAGCTGGGGTGCAGCATCTGGGTAAGGGTCTCAGCTTTAGTGAAAATCAACGGGAGGATGATGAGGCAAGAGGGAGCTGGGCCCTGATGGAGCCTGGAAAGAATCAACTATAAAGTCATCACTCCCAGAGGCCACGCAGACACCAGCAAGATGCCCACAACAGGATGGGACTGTCATCTCTCAGCAGACCGAAGTGTACATTGAGGACCAGCTTGAGATCAGGGGCTCCTTTTAACCCCAAATGACACAAGACTCTGCCGTCCGCACTGTGTTCCAGATAGCACAATAGAAAGGAACAAGAGGTTTAGAACCCACAAGACTGCAGTTAGCCCCCTGTAAACTGATTTAAACCCTAGAGACTGTATAAATCATTGTTTTAAACTAAATTGGAACCAATCTCCATTAGGCCAAAACTTAATAATTTTCTCACCACTCAGCAGGTGGGGGTGTAAAGGAATTGAGAATTGCTTTCAGAGCAGAGCTTCTCACCTGGGAACCTTGTTTAAAGATCTGTGCACTGTCGGTGGGAATGCAGACAGGTCTAGCCACTGTGGAAAGCAGTATGGAGACCTCAAAAAATTAAAATGGATCTGCCTTATTACCCAGCATTTCTACTTTTGGGAATTTATCCAAAAAAACCCAAAACACTAATTGGAAAGAACACAAGCAACCCTATGTTCATTGCAGCATTATTTACAGTAACCAATATTTGGAAGCAGTCCAAGTGCCCATCAGTACATGAGTGGATAAAAATGCTGTGTACACTTGCACAATGGAATACTACTTGGCCATAAAAAAGGAACTCTTACCTTTTGTGACAGCATGCATGGACCTGGAGAACATTACGCTAAGTGAAATAAGCCAGTCAGAGAAAGACAAGTACCATATACTTTCACTCACATGTGGAATCTAAGAAACAAAATGAACTAACAAGCAAAATAGGAAGACTCATAGACACAGAGGACAGACAGTTGTCAGGGGGGACAGTTTGGGGGGCTGGGTGAAAAAGATGAAGGGATGAAGCAAAGGGAAAAAAATACCTCATAGACCCAGACAACATTATGGTGATTGCAAGATGGAAAGAGGGGTGGGGGAGGTAGAAAGGGTAAAGGGGGGATAGATGGTGATAGATGACTTAACTTGGGGTGGCGAACACAACACAATAGACAGATGATGCATTATAGAACTGTATGCCTGAAACCTATACAATTTTATTAACCGATGTCACCCCAATAATATCCAATATAAAAGAAGTCAATGGAGAGAGGCAACTTTATATTAAACAGGTACACGTCATTATTCTGGAGGTTAGATTTCCCCTACACTGTAGGATCCAAACGCAAACTGCCTAGCAAAGAGTAAACAGACTCACGAGGCCACTCTGTTACTTGCCCTGTCTAGCAGAGGCTGTTGGCAGCAAGCACACAGAGAGAGGAGGCGTCGCTCCGCCGCACTGGGGAGGGGGCCGCGGACCCTTTAGAAGACACAGAAAGAACTTGAACAACTGCACTTGGTGGTCATCCATCCAGTCTCAGGGACAGATCAGGTGACATACTTATCACCTCTTTTTGAAAAGGTGCCAACGTGTAACACAGTTGCAGAAAAATGACATCAGAAGTTGTGAAAATAATATAAATCATGTAGCTATTTGGCTGCTTTAGATAAATGTAACATTTTTTGTATACTATATATAGACATCTTTATATGTTTATGCATTTCTAGGACTTTTTTCTACAAGTCATTTACATCATTAATATCTGATAACATATGTAACCACGGGAAATTAACTTATAAACACAACTTTAGTTTCTTAGTCAATACATTTCTTAAGAGTTCCTTCTATGTAAGCCCTGTGTGTGTGTGTGCATTTTTTTGCCTATTATAGAATTTTACTGATATTCAATAATACTGTTTCTTAGTGAAATAAAATGAATTTAAACTTATTAATATGTAGTTTGCCACTTGATAAGCAATAGATCTAGTAGTAATTTATAGTGGAAATCACCAATCTAAGCTATCCACTACTTTTTAAGAACTAATGTCACTCATCATGCTTATGCAAATTTTCACATGCATATCAGTCGGCAGCTGTCCGTCTCGAGAGACGATGGTGTAGCTTCTTAAGAGTCTATCTGCACCGCCGAGAATGGCTGTGCAGTCCGACTCGGGGGTGACATGGTAGTATCTGTCTCCTCCCGTGTTGAATCGACATCTTGTGATGACGCTGAAGCTACAGAGCCTGGGCAGGGTAATATGGAGGGTCTGCTGTTGCCCATGCAGCAGACCCCCCCTCTCTTCGCAGCTGAAGGGTCCAAGGGAAAGACGGAGTCGATACAGCTTGGGTTCAGGTGCGCCGCAGGAGTTGCCGGTGTTGACTACAACGTCAAACCGCCTTAGGGACTCCGGCTCCGGATTTTCTGTCGGGGTTTACTCCCTTAGCCTTTCCCCTGAAGAGGTATGCCGCAAGGCAGCGGAGGTTTTTTGGAGTCAGAGTTTTCCTTCTCTGATGTACCCTGACTGGAAGATCGAACCAGCGACACTTAGCTCGCAGGCCGACGCTCAATCCACTGAGCACATGCATATACATATATACATATATGTGCAGCACATTTACACAAAAGTGATTTCAACATTGTGATTTATTTTAAGTTTTAGTAACTCACTTCTTGGTCATATTGATTGCAAAAATTAAATATTAAACATGGAACATTTAAGCAAGAACCGCAGAAAGTCCGTAACAGAAATTAAACATTCTATTTCCAGAAGTTACACTAGCTCAAAGGAGAAGGGAGAATAGTCTGAACTGGTTTAGTGTATAAATCAGTTTTAACGCAGTAAGTGTAACAGATGAGAACATGGCGTGATAAGGCTAATGTAATGCTACAGCTCAGGCCCATGTGCAGGGCTGTTGGTTATAAAGAAGGGGGACCCTACATCGTCTCATAAATGAACACTGTCATTCAGAAGATGGAATGAAGCCAGCACTGCTCGAGGACCCACAGACAGGTTATGATGCTAAGAGCTGGTAGAGAGCATATGCCACCGTGGCACCGCTCGTCTGGTCAACCCAAGCTCCAGATTTCCTAGGAGCTACAGGGAGGAACACCTCCCTCAGAAGCAGTAATGGCAGCTGTCACCCAGCTATCACTGGATTCACAGTTGAGGCCCATGGAGAAGTGGAAGTTATATAAAGAAGTCAGCATTAATGGGCCGTGTATCCACACTTGGGGTGAAGCAGCAGTTACTGGGGCCGGGGTCATAAGAATGGCAGTAATTAGTGAGATATCCCCACAGTGCACCTATTGGGGCCAAAGCACAAGCTGAAGGGGGCCCTCCCTGCCTCACCAATCTTGAGAACGTTTCCCTGTTAAGGAGCTTATGGGTTTCCTTAGCACTTAGATCTTACTCTATGCACCAATCCGAAGGAGGAGCTATTTTTATGACTCAATTTTTGTTTTCAAGAGAAAAGAATTTTAAAAACCTGTACTTAGCTGAATTACTGGTCAAAGAAAATGTGGGTGCTCCTATAAATGCTCATTACTGAAAAATAATCCAAAGTCAGGTTTGAGTGTTAGGGAGTTGTATCGTGGTCTTAAAGGAATCATTTGGCTCCCTTTGGATCACACCAACGACCTACACTCGAGTTTACAGTTGTTCATGACCTCACAAAGTTGGCAGCACAGACCAATTTTTGTCACCCAGATAGCACTAAATGCTTCACAACCAAAGGTTCTAATGGGGAAAAAAAAAAAAAAAAGTCCCAATCTGTTCAGCTGACACTTGCTTTTTTATTCTTACAATCACTTAGTGTTGTTAGCTAAACTCATACTAACAGGACAGAGGTCACTGAGCTCTGAACACTGAGCTTCTGAATCCAGCTTCTGCCAGTGGGAGGGCCTAATGAAACCTGGAAGCCCACAGGCTGCCCTCTGATGAGAGAATGCTAGTGCTGATTCTCCAACAAGGAGGACTGGCTGGCTATTGGCTGGTTGTGATGAGCACTGTGACCCGTGACCATGAACGGCACGAAATTAGTTGCCCCCCTTTTAATGAAACCTCTTGCCTTGACCAATACCGTTGCCTTAACCAGCTGAGGCACGGTAAGTGCATAAGCTGTTCAAGCTCCCACACCTTGCGTTATCAAATGAATGTTCCCTGATTAGTAGAAGTGGGAGCTTATACGCTTTACTGTAACTTATAATCTAAAGCAATGGTTCCCAAGTCTGTCTGCACAAGATACCGCAGACCTATAGAATCCAATCTACACGAGGCATTATTTTGTTTTGAGGCTTCCCCAGGAAATTGTTTTAGAACACCGAAGCACTTGGAACTCCTGTTTTGGAACAGTACTTTAGTTTTTAGGGCAATCTTCTATTACCTTCCTGAGTACAACCTTTTGTTTCTTTGAGAATGGAATGCACTATTTTTCAAACGGTTTGTTAGTTTGGTGAATATAAATGCCTTATTAGAAATTTGGACAATGCTAGTTTTGGTCAAAAGAGTAGCAAGAACACTTTCCTTAGTATTGCAAAATGGCTTTGCAGGTAAATTTTAGAGGGCAAATTTTAAAAGAGGATGAATCCAGTATGTATAGACAGACGTTCTTACGTTGCAGTGGGTTTTTGACAGAATCTCCCTTATTTTATACTTACACAAGCCGGCTGCCTATTGCTAAGGCTACACCGGAACAAAACGTAGATGTTACCCCCCCCAACCTGATACCATGCCCTTTGGGTAAGTTTTCTGTCTCTTCCGACCTACAGTTCCATTCCACTTAATACATCAGTCTAGTGGTTACTTTTTAATACAGAGAACAGCACCATATAGGAAATGTTAAAATTATTTCTACAGATATCTACATCAGTTCTGTAAACACGTAAACAAAATAATTCACAAATCACACATACACTAATATGCAGAGCTAATATCACAAATTTTTCTCTTGTTCAGGATCTATAGAAGTTCCACAATATCAAATTCTCCAAGGAACACTTTCTAATTGCTCAAAGTAAACTTTCACCAAAACACTAAGAAAATTTCCTTGTAGATCCAAATTAAGTTGATCAAGTCCTGTCCAGAATGCCAAAACTGGGGACACAGTAACATTCATTAAAGTCACAGGTTTCAATATCAGAACGAATTGGACCCAAATTCCTGCACGCAACTATGAGTGGGATCTTGAATGAGTCTTTATTTAAAGTCTGAATGTTTTCATAGGATGCTCGACTCAAGAGCTTTAAAATCAGTATTTAATACCATCTGCAACAACCCAGCAGTTGGTCTACATTTTCCACTTTTTAACTAGTTGAAAACCAAATATCCAAGTTTCCATTTACAAAAGCAAAAATATAATCCTTACACTGTGAATATTATGTCACACCCCCAATAATGCAGTACAAATTCCAATTTATCAAGTTTGATTATTTTAAGATTTCCAAGACCCTTAGTGATCATTCGGCACATTCTTCTGAGATTTACTGAGTGCCTACACCCACCACATGCCAGACATTGTGCTGAGGTGTTTAAGCAGCGCAACTGCAGAAGGAATTCTGATATAAAAGTTTTAGGTGTTATTTGGACTGTGCGTTCTTATCTGAGTATTGAAATTCGACAATTTCATTAAGTTACTGAGGGAATAGAACATCAACAGTGCTTTACCATGACAAGAATTGTTGAGAAGGCACATCAGCATCTTGGGGGTTTGGGAGTGGAACATGTCTACATCATACAATGCTACACAGGTGATTCTAATACAGCCCTTAGAGACACACATCCCTTCCCCCCACATTTTTAAAATTCACCGACATAAAGAATCCTTGCAATCACCACATTTTATTTTGTGACGCTGTGTTCCCTAATTGCAATGAATTTTCAATCTTTAAATAATATAACTATGTAACAATTCAAAGTAAACACTGTCCTGGATTTGATATCAGAGCATTACAATTTAACAAGTGAACAAAGGTAATATCATCTTTGCAGTTGGAAAACTACGTATCCACCCTCCTTAAATTTCTTCAAGTATAAATCACCAAAATTTATTCACATCAACAGGATTAAATAAATGGTTAAAATGCATTATTCTCTGAAATTAAAACATTAAAAAGCTGGAAAAAAAAAAAAAAAAAGCCCTGACCAGCGTGGCTCAATGGGTTTGGGCATCGTCCTGCTAAACAAAAGAGCAAAACGTCACACTGTTTGATTTCTGATCAGGGCTCAGGCCTGGGTTGCAGGCCAGGTCCCCAGTTGGGGGCGTGGGAGGGGCAACTGATAAGATGTTTCTCTCCCTCTTCCTCCCTTCCTTCCCCTCTCTCTGAAAATAAATAAAATCTTAAAACAAACAGAAAACTAGCACGAATAACTTCTTGCTAAAAAGAAAGCAACGTCGAAATATATTATGAGCGTAAATAATACTTAAGAGCTAAAACACACAAGTGTGTTACATGAACCAATTTTGTTTTTCAACACAGCACCGTTCCGTTCAATTCAACTGCAATTGAGTAAATGCAGCTGAGTGCAAACGGCTGCATTCCCCTACCAGTCAGCTCGGCTGCAATTCAGAAATGGGTTTTAGTTTCTATATAAGCATTTTGAAGCATAAATACTAAACTTGTGCTCCAAAACTGACAATGTCTCTAAACTCTAGATTTGATTTGTATGTCCGCCTTGAGACAATGACATACATTTCAATTTACTGACTTTTAACTTTAAACTAGCACTTTTTCCTTTCCATGTCTCATTTAGATTTCAAACGAAGTTTTTACATTCTTCATATTTATTAGTATGACAATCTGAGTTATTCTAATTCCCAAGGTGTATGTATCATTTAAGTAGAAATTGAAAGCAATAAAAAAATTCTGAAATCTGAAATACCAGTGTCTTCCTGTCATTTGTTAGAGAAATTTCAATTATGTAAAAATAAGAAAGTGAAACCCTTCAGCTTTCACAGCACATCGGACCTACTATCGCTTAAGTACAATGACAGTCACCTGAGACCGGTGTTCATGAGTTTTCATTTGTATCTTGATTGCATCGTGTAGAAGTGGAAAATGCAGACTTAGAGCATAAGGTTGGTAATTCTACGGTACAAATGCACAGAAAATTAAACGCAGTAAGAACATATCTGCAAGTCTAGAAGGAAAATTATAACCCAAGACGCATGGGGAAAAAGATTTATCTGGAGTGTTTAATCCATATTAGAATTCAATTGTTGTAACTTCACCATAAATTTAAACAGAAACCATCTTCTGAGACATACACTCTAATAAACATATCAACAGTACTGATAGTCAATGAAGGGTGGGTTATATGAACTTATTAGTAACATTTCATTTTTCTATCCAATAGAAATCTATAGTGGTTTGCCCCTAAGTTACATATCTGAAACAATGTCTTATGAAAACAAATGAAACAAAATTAAATAAAGTTGAAGATAAAAATACTCTGAAGGTATTAAAAATAAAGCAAACTATAATCCTTGGCAGATCAATCAGGTAAAAAACACTGGTGAAAGTTGGAAGCACAGGATAACCGACAGAAATCTTCAGCACAAAGCACATCTTTAAAAACATGAAACTATACTCTTTGGAGGACAACAGTTAAATATCCAAGAATCATCAGGTTTGAAAAATATTGCTCAATCACTTTCCAAAACACGGTTAGCTGCAAGAACTGAAGATCTTGTTAAAAAATATCAAGGTAATCGTATTTATTGCATCTTTAGAATGCATTTCAAAACAGAAAACTAACATGCACCCCAGCTTCACCAAAATATATATATTTAAGAGAGGGGGAACCTACAATAGTTTATAAACAAAGTGTAGACTACATGTGCTTTTCAAAGGGACTGAATTAAATATAACCAGCTGCCAACGTTGTGCTGTGACACACTTGAATTAGTGGGTAGGGGTATGCTAAATTCATTTATTTTTGTCAACAATAAATGAGATAAAAACACTGCCCTATACAATCCACTATTAGCAGTGAGTACAACAGTGAAAAATTATTGTACAATTTATACATACTAAAATATTTTCTTTCTCTAGTGATGATGCAGAAAACCTAATCATTACAAGACTTAATTTGGGAAATCTCAATTACAGTAAGGAAAAACCAAATCAGAGTGTGCACTGAGCCCAAACCAAAGGTTCCTGGTCGTAAGGCCGTAAGATTAGTAAGTGCGAGGGGCAGAATAAAGCATGCTCAAACTGTATGCGTGGGTCTTTGTATACTTATCAAACCTTTCGATTAAACAAGAACAGCTAAAGAAATGCCTTAAGCAGAGCCAGGTGACTGGGAATCGTGTCCTTTCTCTTACCCTTTTTGTTACCCAACTTACACAGCGCGCCAAGTGCTAAGCAACCCTACAAAAACACATTTACATCAACACTGAAGACCTGGGAAATGAAATCCAACGATTTTATTTTAATGAGCTGTATTTTCTAAATTTTTGTTTTATTTTTTCCTGTTTTCATACAGTATTGAAAACAAAACGCGGCACATTCACATTTTCCCGAGGAGCTGTAAAGATGATCTCTACAGGAATAAACGTCGTAAAGCCTGAAGCTCAATCAATTTTTGTTGAAAACTCTCAAAGGGAGTAAAGGCTTGATCTGAATGGTCTAGAACATGTACTGTAATTTAATAGAAGAGATGGTCGTCTTAATATTTAATGATTTAAAAGAACTTCCCAGTCCATGCGGAGTACAGTCCAAGAATAAATCAAATTTCTGAATGCATTTTATGCTACATATGTGTACACTTTGCGATCCTCAGGTGTTCGTGCCAAGTATTCTCTCTCAATAAGTCCTTCAATACGTTTCTTAATAACAACCGGACTTGGTAAGAATCGAGCCTTTAACTGCTGGGTGACCTAAAACAGAAGGGAAAAAATTTGTTTTCACCAGAAAATTTAAAAAATATGTAACATTTCCATACTAACACCAAAATTTGTATCTGAATAGAACTGATGTGCCCTTTTAAGACTCAAACTTCAGTAATATGATTACCCAAGTTAAAAATACCAAAGTTTAAAAAGGTTTTATTTGAAGATGTAACGTAAGGTTCAAACATACCTTTCCACATCAGGATGTGAATACTGAGTGGGTTACAACTAACTGGAGTATATCAGTATGAATGTATACCCCCTACCATTAACCATTCTGACTTACGGGCTTACGGGGTATATCAGTATGAATGTATACCCCCTACCATTAACCATTCTGACTTAAGGTAGCTTAATGTGTGTAAGAGCAAACTCTGGACCCACACTGCCTGGACTCAAAGCCCAGCTCCCCCACTTACTGGCTGCTCTGGGACTCTGGGGAAGGCACACAACCTCATCAAGCTGCTGTGTGTATTAAATGAGCTGACAAGACACGATGCTTTTGCATAACGCCGGGTGCACAGTAAGTGCTCCTGCTGCCATTTTTTTCTCCAACTGCTGTCAGGACTAAGGGCTGTGACATCAGCCATAACAAAACAGTAACGAGAGCAGCAGCCAAAACCTTACTGTGCACCGCGTACCAGTCACTTTATATACTGGTTTATTTAATGCCCTTGGCCCCGGAAAGTAGGCTGTCTGACTTTTTTAAAGGAGGAAAATAAGCCAGGGAAGAGCACTGACATCAACGGCAGTAAAGAGAGCCAGCAGCTAGAGAGGGGAGCCCACCTTTCTGCCAAGCCCACGCTTCCCCGCGGCCTCTCTAGCAAAGCATCCACCCACAAGCCTGCCTTTCTTTCACTGCTGCTGGGTCATTTCCCAAGGCCACAACAAACGGAAATTCTTTGAAATCTGAAACTCCAGCACTTCACTCTCCGACTAAAATCTACCTACCACCCTTCTAGCATTATCATTCCAGTATCAACAAACTTGTTCTCAACCCAGCTGAGACCTCTGATCTGATCCTCTGACCCTTTGTAGTAATAACTTCTGTTGATCACGTCTCATCCCTGACAGTCGATGGCACACAGGATCGGTTCAGCACACACTCAACAGCACCCGCAACTCCCGGATTCCTTCGTTTCCGTCCCGTAAACACCCTTTTTTCTACAGTCACTACATCATTCACATCCTACTACGTACTCAGTTCCCTGCTGAGTAACAGTCCAGCTGCAGTTTGTAATATGTTGTGTGTAGACCAGGAGTCAGAAAACTGCAGCGTACAGGCCTAAGACAACCCACTACGTGTTTTCTTAATTCTAACCAGAACATACAGCCACACTCACGTTACCTATAGCTGCTTTCATGGTTATAAAAAACAACAAACAAAGCCCCGGTCTGCCAATCTCTGAAACAGCCTGTTAACACAAATTACACTCGATGCTGGCCAAAAGGCCAAAGGCCAAGGAGCAAAACACAAATCTACAGTATTCAAGTTCAGCAAGGTTCTGAGGACAACGACCTCACAGCCTGTCGTACACAGGGAGAAGGGGCCACCCAGCTGCAAATTCCTCAAACTCCCACCACCGTCCATGTTTAGCCGTATTTGTACCTACCCTTTATTTAAAAGCACACGCCCCTGCACCCGTGCCCTGCGTTCTCAGGGAGAGGAACAGTCAGTAACACCCCTGGTTCACATGTCTACCACCCACCTGTGCTCTGTACAATCCTCTTGCCCGTCCATTGACTTTGGTATGCTAACCCATTTCATTTTCTCCCTTTGTTCTTAAGCATTCCTTATTTATCCTCAGTATACAAATATGCTCAACATCTTCCCTTCCAGAAAAATGAAACCCAGAACCGCTCGCCTCAGCCCTGCGCCTGCAGCGCCACCTTCCCGTGAGCCAGCATCGCCGAGGACACACAGCTCTCACGTGGCACCTCCATTTCCTTCTCAAGGCACTGCCATCAAATACCCACGCTTGCCAGCCCAATAAAAACGTCTGTGAAAGCTAAGCGGTCACCTAATTGCCAACATGCCTTAACTATTTATTTGATTTTATTTTTCCATGATTTTTGAATTTGTAATATGTGAACACTCAATAAATGGTAACTGATTAATTTTAGACATAAAGGTAGTTTGTTTTACACTAAAGTCCTAAACGGCAGTGAATTATTTACCCTTCATGTGACCGTATTCTATGATTTTCATCACAAACATACTAGTTTTTAAAGTATGCACCTATTTCAATGTGTGCTGTGTTTAAATATCATGTCATGCTTTTAGTAGGCATCACCTGATTGCAGTCTCCTAATTTTAAAATGGTATTTTTAATCAGTGAGATATAGTACTTTCCGAAATTTCCACTGTTCGGGCTGTTCTGCCTTTCCACGTCAATCCCGTCCCGGCGTCCTCACCTCCGCTACTAACACGTTGTGCTGCATCTTCTTCCGCGATTTCATTATCCGCACGATGGCGGCCTCTATCTCATGCTTCCTGTCGTCGTCGACTTTCTGCCTCGTTTCTTTCCTTTCCGGGTCAGATTCACCTTGTTTGGCAGCGACTAAAACAGAAAGACACTTATGTGACTATCATGTAATTTCAAATGTAACGAAAAAAACAAATGTGGTTAAACAAACACTACAAATTAATAATATCCACTGGGAAAAACCAATTTCAACCTGCGTCTACACATATACTCATTATTCCAAGTAAACAGCCAAAAGTCCCTAATTCAGTGTTTAATAAAATATTTAAATAACAAGCAGTGATATAAAAATCCTACAATTCTAAATTATTCCTTTTAAGTATTAGGTATTTATTTTATAGAGATAATAAACCAATTTTATTTTTATAGAATAATTCCTTTCCTGGAGGGGAAAAAGGTAGCTAAATATATTTAGTAGTTATTAGTCATTTTCACTGCTTGTGAGTTCAGTAGGTCAACTACCATTTTATCACCTAGACTCTTAGTTAAACCTCACCAAAAGTATCTCAGACAAGAAATACCTGATGTCTTACCAACTGAAAATGTAGCTGTACTGTCGAACGCTTAAAGAGGAGGAAAGGGCATGTATGGCCAAGATTTAGTTAGGTCAATAAATAATTAAAAAGTATCACTAGAATGTCAATTAAAGAAACTCCATAACAATTAATTCATTTTAATCTTGCCAATTATCTAATAATTTCTTGTCATAGATCTTATTAATTTTTTAACTTCACAATCTCACTGTCACTAAGCATACTATATTTCAATATTAAGTCTTGCTGTTCTTCCCTTTAGACTTCAAGGCAATTGTTAAGGAATTAAATATAGAAGCTCCTTTCTCCTACAACTTTGCTCCAGTTGAAGAGGCAGAGAAAGACAAGCGGTAACTCAATTCTGGTTTACTGGTCTTCAGTAGGAGACAGGTGGGACCTTTCCGGTGGCAGCAGCAGGACAATGACGAAGGGCAGGAACCGCCGACGCTGGCACGGGCACGCCCCCGAAAGCGCAGGCCACCCAGCCCAGACGCCCGTCCCAGTGAGCCTCCCCACCTAGCTATCTCCAACCACAGTCCCCTGGCTGAGAACTCTGCTTTCAATGTCCTCTTAGGTTAATCAATCTTATTAAAAAAAGAGTAAAGTTAGATTTAAATGGTCTCCTAAGAAAGAATAATGCTTTTTCTCAAAAAAGTCAATGTCATTAAAGAAGATAAGTATTGCTTTAATCAATTTAATGGGCAAAACTTGATTGAATCCTGGACCAAAAAGTAAGGTATACAAGGCATTTCTGATACAACTGCAGACATACAAGCACAGGCAGTATATAGTTGCATGCCGTTATTAATTTTCTTGGGTGTGAAATATTACAATTATGGGGGGAAATATCTCTAAAGAGATACATGCATGCTCAAGTATTTGAAGAGAAGTGTTATGATGTTTGCAAATTACTTTTAAAATGCTGTAGCAAAGGCAAGGGTGCTGAGCAAACATGGCAGATTTTTAATGACTTATAAACATATGTGATGGCCATACACATATCCATTGTGTTTTTTCCCTTTTCTGTAGATTTGAAAATATTTAAAATAAAAAGTTGGAGGGAAAAAGAAATATTATTTTAAACAACCCATTTGATCCATCTAGATTTGGTCACCTAAACAGGTACACTCCACAATAAATGTGAAGACTGTGGTGACACACACTGAATTATGATTTTTAAAAATGTGAGGGCAGGGGCCCACTCCCGGAGCCTAGCACAATGCTCTGCACGGAAGAGCACAACAAAGGCGTTTGCGCATGCGGTGGGTCCCTGTGTACGCAGACGAAAGGGGGGAGCGCAGGAAGGTGAGTGGTGGTGGTGGGAAAATCGATCAACTATGCAAACTGCTGTAAGTTACAACGAATCTAGTTCTTTTCAAAGGCTGTGTTAGGTAGTACTTTTAACTCCTTTGCTTAAACTTCTAGTACCAACTATACTAAAAAGCAGCATAAATAGGTATGGTCAGAGTTTCTTTGATTACGATTCTAGGTATTTTCTTCAAAAAGCAAATATCAATAGGTATTTTGGCAACTTAAGAAAACCTCTGTGGCCACAACACTTATTACGAGAGAAAATTTTAACTTATACAAAGTACCAGTAAGAGCCAAGATAATCTAAGTACCACTCCACAATGAAAAATATTCTTTACAGAATTTTATAGCTGAGAACCTAAGATCACTTAAATTTTTCATCATATATGACTGTATTCCTATTTTAATGAGATCTAAAACACTACACACACATTATACCAAAAATTAAAAATCCATTAACAGAGGACTATTTCTTTTAAATTTCTTAAAAAAAAAAAAAAAAAAAGATTTCATTTATTTATTTCCAGAGAGAGGGGAAGGGCGAGAGAACGAGAGGGAGAGAAACATCGATGTGTGAAAGAAATGTTTATTGGTTGCCTCTCACATGCCCCCAACTGGGGACCTGACCATCATCCCAGGCATATGGCCTGACTAGGAATCGAACCAGCGACCTTTCAGTTAGCAAGCTGGTGCTCAATTCACTGAGCCACACCAACTAGGGCAGTTGATTTTGATAATAGTATCTCATAACATTACTGTTGAACATGATGGAATCTGTATTACAAACACATGTATTAGGGTAAGGCTGCATGACACTAAGAAATTCAGATATATGTCACCATATATTTTCCTTCAAATCTAGGATAGAAGTAAGTTCTGGAACCCCAAATCTGCATCTGTCCAGACTACAAATTCGCATGACTTGCACTGGAAGAAAAAGGACATTTTATTCCATGACTCACTAGCACATATAATCTACATCTGTGTCCCAAAGATATGAGGTCAATTTTGGTCATGAAAATACAATGATATGCTTTTCAACTATGGGACAAAGTAGTCAAGGCATTAACAGATACACACCACCGTGCTTCGCATGTCATACAGATTCAATCAGGTCAAAAAGGGAAACAGAAGTGTGTCCATAAAGTTCTTGAATCAAAGTATTCTGACAATCAATTGTATATTTAGCATTAAAATAATTTTTAAAAGACTATCTTCTACTAGCATACACTGTAAATATAATTTTTTAAAATAAAAAAATTGTAGTCATTATCTTATTTTAAAGTTTTACCAGAAGATATATTCACTGTAATTAAATAAATTAGTACTAGGAAACTTCCTAATTCTAATTTTAAGATCAAGTAGAAAACTACATTAGTTTAAATAACAAAAGTGGAGTACCTTTCCCCCCTTTAAATGCATAGAAAATATACATCTCACATTATGTTAAATATGCAATAAACAGAATATTATTAACTTTAAGGCTGTACTAAAGAATTACTCACAACAGGATCCCTTCTATATTTTGAAGTTAGAGAGAAAACATGAGTTTTAAGGTCTTCAAACTTAAAAATATTCATCAAAATATAAACAGCTGCATCTAAGATCAAACCTTAGCTCAATTTTGAGAAATCCGTTAATCAGTTTTAAAGGCAAACACCCACTATTAACCAGTTATAAATAGTAATACAGTCATAAAATTGTACTCCATGCATCGAAAATCTATGGAAATAAGTATCATGTTCAGCACTATGAATTACTTTTAAAAATGTTTACTGTACTTGGATTCAACTGCATTTTCACAGGAACACATATCAATAAAAGCCATTTTACTTAAGCCTATGCGTCATGCAGCGTCCAAAAGGAATTTTTTTTTTCCTTTTCCTTTTTGGTTTTTCTCTTACAGTTGTCTCATTTTTCCCCCATTGCTCCCCCCCAGCCAGCCCACCCCCTCTCCCACAGTCATATCCCTCCCCGTTGTCTATGTCCATGAGTCATTTATACACGTTCCTTGACTAAACCCTTCCCTTACTTATCCCCCTTCTTTCCCTCCCCCCTCCCCCCTATTGACTGCTATTCTGCTCTTTGTCCTATTTAGTTCGTTTGTGTTGTTCATTAGTCTCCTGTATTAGGTGATACCATATGGTATTTGTCTTTCGCTGCCTGGCTTATTTCACTCAGCACAATTCTCTCTAGTTCCATCCATGTTGTCGCAAATGGCAGGAGTTCCTTCTTTCTCTCTGCTACATAGGAATTATTTTTTTAAAGATAAAAATCAAACAGATAAGAATTTATAGAGAAAAAAATACCATTTGTTTTAAGAGGAAAACTCTCATACCTGTTTGAATCTTGACTCTGTGCAGTTTGGACGTGAACTGATCATTAACTGTGAATATGTGGCCGTTCTCTATTTCCTTTGACTTGGGCTCCTTTGTGAGGACCCGCTGCGTGGGTTTACCGCAGGCGAGGGACTGCAGGGCTCTGACGAGCTCTCTTTCAGGGATGTCCGTTTCTTGTTGGATTTCCTGAAATTTCATCAGATTGACACAATTATAAATAGATTTTTGAAAAGATTAAAGCAGATTATATAAAGTAAAACTGACCAAGCAGTGGTTAGAGAGGTAATTCCCTTGAAGTAATAGTTTACAACCAATAATGCTCTATTATACTTCACTAAAATCTCACTTATTCGAATAAACCAGAGAAAAAGGTGATTCAAGTTACAAAATATTGAAAATGCACACACTTTTTAGTTTCAGGAGATACAAAGCATAATCTAAAAACGTCACCCAGCAGAGAATAATAGGGACTTGCTTTGATATTTTAAGGGGGAAAACAAGTGTTAACCAACATATAATTGCTACTTTTAGAAATACTCTACAATCTTCCTTCAAAGTTTATCCACACGACTCTTTTGCTTAGCAATTTCTTTCATAGAGAGAAGCTAAGTAAGCTTGAACTAAGGCCTTCTTCATACAATCAAAATTTATAGTCCACACTGACTGTATCTACTGTCTATATGACCAAATAAAAAAATTAAATGCCTGGTAATTAACACTAAATATGAAAAGCAATAAATCTGTTTTGAAGCAGCAATGACTGTTGCTACGTATTATGAGATAAATAAAATACACTAAAAGGAGTTCAGGAAAAAAAAATGAATGTACAGTTGACCCTTGAACAACATGGGTTTGAACCATGTTGGTACACTGTGGATGTTTTCCAATACATACAGTCAACCCATCGTATCCGTGGGTTTCACATCCACAGACTCAACCAACCTCAAATGGAAAACAGTATTTTTGCATTCCCAATCAGCATTTTACAATTGTGGTTCAATCCAGGGATGTGAAGGGCCAACCACTAGAGTTAGAAAGTCCTATGTGGATTTTCAGCTGCGGGTGTGCACGTATTGGCACCTTATTCAAGAGTCAACTGTGTAAGTTTAAAATTCATTCCAACCTCAGATGAATGGGACAGTAAGAACTGCACACAGGTACGAATTAGTCCCTGCACAACTGGAGGGGTGTGTGACGCAACAAGCCTGCACACCAGCTCACACCCCTCTGGTTCACTGCACACAGCTGTTTTCCTTAGAAGTCGTACCGGAAGGTGGGCACAAAGATGGTGACGCTCAGATCACATAACTAATGTGGAGAGTCACTCTGCTTTTCACAAGAATCTGTGAGCAACAGTGGATTTTCTTAAATGACTGTCAGGTTAAGTGAGGATTGAGAGGAACATGAATTTTTTGATGATGTACATTCCTTTGCTTCAAATGATCTCTGGTTGTGTTCACTTAGTTTAGACATTGCAAACACTATACATGTTAACCCCAGCAAATTAAACAGGTGTTATTATTAGAATGTTTATTATAATTATTATATATGCTAAAAGTGAGTTATCTAATATTTTACTGCTTTATCATATTCAAAGAACCAGAACTACATTCTCAGGTGATAGCATACAATTATAGATCATTCCCAGAAGTACCTATTGTAATACAATATGTATCCTTCTATACCTTTTTTCTATACATCTACATGTATACCTATGAACAGAAATACACATACATATGTATGCACATGAACATGCCATCTATATAACTACTACTCTTAAACATAAATGGGATCACATTATATGAATTCTTCTACTAATTTCTTGGAGATTTTCCATGTCAGCACCGAGTTTAAAGCTATAGGTAATTCCGTAGTACTGCTCTATGATATAAATGAAAATTGAGATTGTATCCAATTTTACGAAAGACCAAACATTTCTGACTTTGAACACAAAAGCCAGGTTTTCTGAAGCAGAACTGACAACGTGTCTTTCAAGTTACTTAACTATTTATCTTTACAACAGTCTGAGTATCCATTCTCTCAACACTCAATTTTCTTTCTCTCTTGTTCATTTGTTGGGCTAAAAATGGTAACTCATTATTTTAATTTGTAATCCCATGACCAATATAAGAAAGAAAGCTTTTTTATGTTTAAAGGATATTTGTATCACTTCTTCCCTGCTTTGCCTATTTATATTCCTTCCGTGTTTTTCTATTTGTTTGTTTTTCTATTAATTTATTGGTGTTCTGTTTTTAATGGTTACATGTTGTAAATAATTTCTCCTAGTCTCATCTTTCCTTCTTTATGATATTTCATTATATAAATGTTTTATTACTTTTATGTGGTTAAGTTTATCAGTCTTTTCCTTGTAGTTTATGAAACAGGCTTGGAAAAAAAGCTTTTCTCATATCTATCTCACCAATATAGTTTTCTTCTATTACTTTTACAGCTGTGTATTTACATCCATCTGAAATTTGATTTTGTTATTTTATATGATATATGGAACTAATATCCCCATACTACTCTCCTCCTAGTCCCACAAATGAAGCAGCAATTATTTTAATTGAATTTAATTAGAAATGGCAAATTTATCACAGTCTGAACACCTCTCTTGGTATTAAGCTGTTTCTGGACTCTTTATAATGTTAAAATAAATTATTTGTCTATACATGTTAAACAATTTTAACTGTATGTTTTGGTATTAGGACAAATTCTTTCCTGTTATTGGACTTTCCTACCTCAAAACCCTGCCCCTCCAAAAATATTTTGCATATTTCTGTGCATTTTCTTGTCTAAATGAATTTGGGAACAGCTTGTCAAGTTTCATAGAAAACAAATCTTTTGCAGATTTTTATTGCAATTTCATTAAATTTATAGATGACTTAAAAAAAAAATAACTCCTTTATAACATGTATTTTCCCTATTTGGGTACCTTTACCCCTTGCTATTCTTTTGTTGCTGTTTTGCTTAGCCTTCTACCTTCCTTGTCAGAATGATTCCTAGGAAGATCATGATCTTATTAAAATATCCCAGTGTCGTGTTCTAATTTTGATTTATAGAAAAGTTGATTTTTCAACTGAAACCTCAGAGAATGGTTTCTCAGCTGATTACTATAGTTGATAAACACACTGTCTACAAATTTTGTCAAGTCCTGATATTTATAAATTTCATTCCTTTCTCTTCTTGCACGGTGTTAATTAAGACCTATAGAACAAGGTTGAGGAGCACTAGTAAAGGTAGGTATCCTGACTTGTTCCTGACTTTAATGGGAAGATATCTAATATTTTACTAATAACTACTGCTTAAGTCTCTCACTGGATACATCCTTAAGACATTAAGAACAGGCATTTCATTCCAGTCTTAGGTGGCCAAGAGTCCCCCCGTCCTGGATATAAAGAATGGGGACTGATTTTTATCAAATGCTTTTTGTACACCTGAAGAAATCATTCATTGATTTTTTTTTCCTTTAAGTGGTATCTGGCAATACAAGTGTTCAGTTTATTTTATTATTATTATTACAAAATCTTGGAACTATTTGTTAATAAATCCCTTCGTATTACAGGGATAAATCCTATTTGCAAACGATAAATTACTATTTCAATATACTGCTGAACATGAGTGCATTTATGCTGAACAACACAGTTTCTGTTTTAGTATTTTCCTGGTTCAGTTTTGTACTAAGGTTATGCTCGCATCAGATATTTCCCAACATGTGTATTTCCCAGTATGTGTATTTAGCTTTCGGGGCTCAAAGTTCTCTCTGTACAGCTTTCATTTTAATTTGCTAATTGTGTCATTCAATTGTACTGTCTGTCTGTCAGCACATGGGAGGAATTTCTATTGATTGTGGAATTTTCTCCTTCTAGTTCCAACCATTTACTTTTCTATATTGTGGTTATATTACTAATTGTTAGCTTCTTGATAAAATATTATCACTGATATTTAATGGTTTGTTATTTAAGTTCTACTGATATTAATTTTGCTACTGTCCACAAGTAGCTTTTATTTCAGACTTACTCTTGGAAACAATTTAAAGTATAATAAAGAACATTCAGGAAATTTGTATTAACATCCATAGCTCTTTTAAAAACCAAATGCTAATTACCACTGTATATACACAATACAGACTTCTGTTTTAAAAAAATAAAAATACATATATATAGAAAAAAGAGGAAAAAGCCACAGTAGCCTGACTTCTATGAATTAAACGAAACTACAAATAAATGCCACTTTTCTGTTGGTAGTTTCCCAGATGGCTTGCAATATCTCTTGGTATGTTTTAACCTTGTATGGTTCCTTCACTGTATCAGCGCTGACACGGATGACAAAGAAAATAAGAAGTGACAATATGTGACTTCCAGGGCTAGGTCATAAAGGCACTGCAGTTCTGTTTGGGTTGCTTGGATTGCTTGCTCTAGGAAAAGTTAGCCACCATAACTCAAGGACAACCAAACAGCCATGTGGTAAGGCCCCTGTGGAAAGAAACTAAGATTTATTACCAACAGCCAAAAGAACTTGCCAGCCATGTGGAAGGAAGTATATACCAATAGCTTGGAAGTGTTTTTTCAGCCCCAAGCAACCATCAGATGACCAAAGTCCTGGCTGACATGTTAATGCAACCTCACGCAGCTGAGCCAGAACCACCCAAACGAGTCTTTCCTGAATCCATAACTCACCGAAACCACGAAAGGTAATAAATTGTTAGTGGTTAAGTTTTAAGACTTGTTATGTATCATTAAATAACTAATATACCATCTTACTGAACTCATAAAGAACATTAAAAAATAAAAGATCAACTTCTTTTAAAGTTATTAACTATCTCTTCTAATTTGTAGAGACGATTTCTGTAAGAGTTGGCTAATAAAACTTATGTAGCAGACTATGAAGAAACACATGGTATGAATAAAGACAAACTTCACAGGCTCCTCACAGTGCCACCAGATCACCATGTGAATAGTCAGAAGGCTCTGGAGTCACATGAATAGCATTCTATATATGCCACTTAGGTTCAGGCTTCTGGTTTGTGACTTAGCTAAAACTTAAAATATCAGAGGAATTTTCTACTTAATTTTACTTTTTACCTAATCACCGCTCATTAGCATCGAAGACCCCAAACTGGTTGCCAAAGGCAAGAGTTAGCTTAAACCACTAAAATTCCTAGCAATTCCAGCCCTGGCTGCTGTGGCTCAGTGGATTGAGCATCGGCCTGCGAGCCAAGTGTCGCTGGTTCGATTCCCAGTCAGGGCACATGACTAGGTTGCCACGTCAGGACCCCAGTTGGGGGCGCGAGTGAGAGGCAACCACACAGTGATGTTTCTCTCCCTCTCTTTCTCCTTTCCTCTCTCTCTAAAAATAAAATAAACAAATAAATTATAAAATTTAAAAATAAAATAAAATAAAATTCCTAGCAATTCCAACAATGGCTATAGAAAATGAATTTATGTTTTTGTTTATCCTGTTATTTTGCCAGTTCTTTATAAAGGAGAACTCTGAAAATCAACTCTAGCATTTTCCATTTAGCTTATTTTGTTTGAAAAATTATCCATGAGAGGTGCAGATTAAAATATTCAAGCTGTTAAAAGAATTTAATTCCACCAATCAATATTCTTGGGACTAATAACTTATAACTTGTGCGTGACAATTAAGGTTATTCCCTAAGTAAGACACACCTGGAGATATGTAAAAGCAAAACCACTGACTTAGAAAACACTCAGGTTTCAAAACATTTCCTTGAGGAATAGCAGATAAAAATGGTCATCTCTGAACTGTACCATTCACATAAAAACAGAAGTATGGAGATGAGTATTAAAATAGGCCTAGAATTTAATATAGCTCTTAATTTTCAAACTTAAATCTATTTCCTGTGTTCACCTATATCTGAAATTTGGCTCTCAATTAGTATAAATATGGCAGTAACTTTAAAGCTTTTAACAAATATTTATTCTTTATTTTAAATTTAAACTTAGTAAGAATCACATGATCTTCATTTCAACTCCAACCCACCCATTTAAAGATATGTGGAGAAAGAAATAGGGTAATAAAAAAAATCAGCATATTAAGTTACTGTAAAAAATTTTTTTAAAAAGATGGGTTGAAGAAAAAGAATGATAACTATCAGGACAATATAAAATTAGCATGAGGACAAACATGGGATCAAAGAAACAAACGAGGGGACAGAAACAGACTCTCACACATGGTCAACTGCTTTTTAAAAATAAAGGTACCAAGATGATTTAAAGGGAAAAGACTACTGCTTCAGACAAAGGATGCTAGAACGAACAACTAAGTATCAGTGTTTATCATTCTTTGCAACCTCGAGGTGGCCAATAGCTTCTTAGATAGGCTATTGAAAGCAAGAACTATAAAAGGGAAAAACTGACAATTCAAGTGTGTCAGTTATTAAACAATTCTGCTCTTTAAAACATACCACTAAAACAACTGAAAAGGAAAGCAACAGACTGTGAGAAAATATTCACAGGACACAGCTCTGACAAAGAATTTGTACACAGAATTTACAGAGCTTTCAGAAACTCGATGAAGATATGGAAATCTCACTAACAGAACACCGAAGTGGCATGTGAACACATAAAAGATACTCAACATCATTAGTCATCAAGGAAAGGCAAACTAAATCCACAGTGAGATAGAATTATACATCAGTTAAAATGGCTAATATTAAAAAGACTGCTATTTCTAAATTTTGAAGAGGGTGTGAGGAACTGGAACTCTCCTACACTGTGAGCAGGAATGGAAAATGGTACAATCACTTTGGAACACCGCTTGGCAATTTCTTAACAAGTTAAACATACATCCCTATTCATAACAGCTTCAATCTGGTAACTCAAATGCCCATCAACAAAAAGAAAAGGTGGCAGATCCACAGAGTATCACTGAGCAATATAAAGGAATGAACTGCCGTAACTATACTTGCAATAACACGGGTGACCCTCAGAAACACTGTGCTGTGTAAGAGAAGCACCACAAACGCAGCATGTATTGTATGATTGCAGCTATGGAAAATGCTAGGAAGGCAAAACTCATCTCTGGTGATATAAAGTGAATCACTGGCTGCCTGGGTATGGGGACAGTGGGAGGGAACTGACCGCGCAGGAGTATAAGACATTCGGGGGTAATAATTGACAGATTGTGATGGCAGTTACTCGGGTATGCACATCTGTTACAACTCATCGAACTGCACACTTAAATGGGGTATGTTTTATCACACAGAACGCATACTTCAATAAGGCTGATTTTAAAAAGCCAAATGAAAACGTGACCCAACAAGTGTATGATGTTCCCATAGCTCCATAAACCTAATTTTAGGCTGTTTTCTCTAAAGGTACTACTCAGTACTACTAATAATAATCATCAAAAATAATGACTCTAAAGGTTATTCAAGTAAGACTCAAGTAACACGGGAGAATTAGAAACAACACAATTGGATAAAATTTATAAAACCAACCCATACCTCAAATGTGTATCTTTCTCTGTTATTAAAGAGCATTAATATGGTCATCTGGAAAGTGGAGACTTGCAGTATGTGCTTCCGCGTATTAGAGCCAGTGACTTGTGCCCCTCCAACACCAACTTCAGATCCATCTTCCTGTTTCATTAAAAAAACAAAACAAAACATATAATTACCTCCCAGTAACTTTAACAGTCGTCGTCGTCGGCAGCCGTCCGTCTCGAGAGACGATGGTGTAGCTTCTTAAGAGTCCATCTGCACCGCCGAAAATGGCTGTGCAGTCCGACTCGGGAGTGACACGGTATCTGTCTCCTCCCGTGTTGAATCGACATCTTGCGATGACGCTGGAGTGTCCTCTCCAGTGAAGCTGAAGCTACAGAGCCTGGGCAGGGTGATATGGAGGGTCTGCTGTTGCCCATGCAGCAGACCCCCCCTCTCTTCGCAGCTGAAGGGTCCAAGGGAAAGACGGAGTCAATACAGCTTGGCTTCAGGTGCGCCGCAGGAGTTGCCGGTGTTGACTACAACGTCAAACCGCCTTAGGGACTCCGGCTCCGGATTTTCTGTCGGGGTTTACTCCCTTAGCCTTTCCCCTGAAGAGGTATGCCGCAAGGCAGCGGAGGTTTTTTGGAGTCAGAGTTTTCCTTCTCTGATGTGCCCTGACTGGAAGATGGAACCAGCGACACTTAGCTCGCAGGCCGACGCTCAATCCACTGAGCTAAACCAGCCAGGGCCAACTTTAACAGTATGCTTGAGAAATAACCCTTGTAGGGTCCAACCCCTCCTTCACAAAACTACAAAATGTATTCCTATATAAAAAGAAAATGTCATTTAAAAGTGTATATGCCTGTGTATATGTGTGTATGTAAACACACAGTCTTTAAGGATTGTCTTTTAAAAAAATCATGAACACTATAATTTTACAACAGAAAATTATTTTAACAGTACACAATAGGATAATAATGGACTTATAAGACATCATCCCATTATACCACTACCAAAAGTAGCAGGGTTAGGTTTCTTTTTGTGAAGTCTGATCATAAAAAGAGATCAAACAATAGCATAAGATGGGGTGGGGGTCCTCTGCTACGCTCACAGCCTGTTCCTGCTCTACCATTTAAGTACAAAGTAGAAATTTAAGTCTTCAATAATTAACGCATGGATTGTTTTAAAAACCTATTGATCCGTTTACCAGAACTTCAAATATAAACATGATTATTTAGGGGAAAAAAACCCTCCTTAAAAAAAAAAAAAAAACACACACACACACAACAATTAAAAGCTGAGTTCTTTAGTATCTTTGACCTTCCCATATACACTTAAAATACAGGGTGGGGCAAAAGTGGGTACACAGTTGTATGTGAAACACATACATTCTTGTATTATTATTTATTAATTATTGTACTGTTTTCCATACAAAAAAACTGTAAACCTACTTTTGCCCCACCCTGTATACAATAATTTCTAACATTATTCAACTAAATGATTTGTAAGGAATATTTCCCATTTCAATTAAATATAAAAATTAGAGTACATGTAGCCATTTTCAACATTAAAAAACACTTTGGTGTTATAGTCGTATCATATAAAACTATTAAAATTATAATATAGAACAGTTATTTGTTGCCTAGATGACAACTTACATATTACTTTTTAATGTTTTAATTACTTTTCTATTTAAGGCAAATGACCCTGATTTGAGTTATACCAAGCAATGAAAGAACTCTAAACCTTACAATTTTAGATATGAAAAGGTAATTTTTTTCTTCCTTTAAAAAAAAAACAAAAAACCTCACCCAAGGATTTTAGAGAGAGGGAGAGAGAAAGCAGACAAAGGAACATCTATTGGTTGCCTCCTGTATGCTCCCCAGCTGGGGATCAAACCCACCACCTTTCGGTGTGGGGGACGATATTCCAACCAACGGATCCACCCAGCCAGGGTGCGACTAATTACTTTTTTTTTTAATGAAGGAAATTCACTAGCATAGTGCTCCTTTTATATTTTTATTATTTATTTTTTTCTCTTAAAAAAATGTTTGACTATCTTTTTTAAAATTAAATATTTGATTCTTACTCTGTTCCCGTTGTCCCAATTTCTCCCCCTTGGCCCTCCTCCGCCCAGCCCACTCCCCGTTCTCACAGTCATTCATACACGTCCCTTGCCTCGTCCCTTGCGTATTTTAAATAATCACTTTATAGTAACGTTTTGTACATCTCACAAATCTAAAGTGTTAATGTCCCCAGTTTTGATTACTGAAAAATAATAAGGATTACAGGAGACTGAGAATTTCGAAAAGCAACTCACAGCTTCGCATGCCCTCAAATCAACTTAAATTTTATTATTTTATGCAACATGGTCTTCTCAAGTCGAATCTTGTAAGTAAAATATGTAAATATGTTGTTATTATTTACTCCATAAGAAAGACTACCCTTTATATTGTCAAATGAAATTATTTAGCAACGGAGAGAACACAGGTAAATAAAGCCAAAGTTCTCCCCCTTTTAAATGTATGAAACAGGTAGGGAAATAAGAGAAATAATTTACCCAAGTGAACAAAAATCATGTTATCAGTTCCACAGACTAATTTTAAGTTTCTCAATATAAATACGTTCAAACTAGCAATTTTTACCTTTTTAACTGGTCCGTAGAAGGTGGCATTGAGATCTGCAGAACCCATGTGATGCTGGAGTGTGAGCTGTCGACCACTGTGTTTCGCCAAGTAAAACCTTCAGCAAACCAAACCAGGTTTAAGAATATCATACAATTTACATATCTGAAATTATAAACTACAGGATAACAATCCTTAAATACATACATAAAGGAGAGTTTAAAAGATAAAGGAAACCTTAGGAATCAAATTCAGTTCCAATTTTTTACATAAGAGGAAATAAGGGGGGGGGGAGGAAGGGTGGAGAGGGAGAGAAAAATGCAGACCTAAGCTAGCTCGCTATCACAAGAAAAAGGCAGCACACTACAGAATTTCTAAGGGGACCCTTTGCCCCTGGCCTGCTGCTCAGCCACTGCTGTTAATAAGACCACCTTTCTCCACAGTCACCCAACAATCAATTAGTCCTAAGTCACTGGCAGACATCAACAATACAAAGTACACTCTTAACTAGGCACTAATGCTGAAGGACATCAATTAAATAGTCCTCCAAAAAGAGTTTATGCAAGGCATCATTAAAACCATAAAGGATAAATTCTCCTTTTGAACAAGGGGTAAAAAATGGAGTATGCTCTTCTTCAATCAGGGAAACTACAACTGCTCATATTCATTTCAATGTTGGCTAGTTATTTCTACTTATAAATACAAAGTCTGATCTATCTTTACCTTCTGAATATCTCAAACGCATGTCTTGGTGCTGGGGGGATGTTGCACTTTGGTGTGGCTGACTGAGTGGGCCAATATCCCGTGGTGAGCACCCGAACTGTGAGATCGACACCACCTAGAGATACCTGTGTAGAGGAAGAAATTTCCCCAACAATTAACTAGGATTTGTTATCTGTTCCATATAGACACTGGGCGAGTCATCAAAGCAGTTAGCTCCATGTTCAGTATCAAGCAAATAAAACATTATCCTCTGAAAGATTAGATGCACCAGTGTTTTTCACATTTTAACTCTCCTGGTGAATATTTATAATTATTGCTTAAGATGTTGACTTTAAAATACCGACCAAAGGATAGTTGTTAGCATGTGAACAAAGGGTGACCAGCATCACTGAGAAATGCAAGGTTTTGGCCCTGAAGCTTTTTTAGATAAAACGTTAAGGGGTCACATCTGTGTCATTTAAAAAAAAAATCTAAGATAATATCTTTCATCTCAGCTTTTAAGTATTTTTACCATCTTAACACACAAAATATTCCTATCCGATTCACATATGAAGTGTATTGACCAACATGTTTTTTCTGCATGGAGTTCACATTCTAACGACCTTTGCGTAGGACACTAGATCCAATTCTACACAGCAGGTGCTCTATGAATACTCGAATAATGGATGACTACCCCTACAAAATATATGCTAGCATTACTGTCACATTATTTTCTTTTTAAAAAATATTAAGTTTTTAAGAAAACAAAAATAAAGCACATCAAAAAAACTCTTAAATGTGAAATAGTATCTTTATTATTGATAATCACAGCTTGTTCTAAACTATTATTGCATTTTTATCTAACCTGATTTAGTGACATAGATTTCTAAGAGTAAGAGATGAGTTTATAAAAAACACTGTGGAGTATTCTGTACTCAGATTTCTTCACAAATATCTACTAAACGATTATTCCATTTTGAAGACTCTAAAATGGAAACCCTAGATGATGTATGGGTGAGATGGTCACAGCAGAGACTACGAGCTGATGAACGAAGGAGTGCTGAGAAATGCTGGGACATTTGTAAGCTGGGGAGGAGAGAGCGGGTGCCAGCGCTCACAACTTGTTTCGATCCACCCAAGACAATAGTCTTTCATCTCTTCTCTCATATACCCACACAGACTTAACCTGCAAATCTTTAAAAGAAGCCTTCTGTGACCACTCTTGCCCCCTATACATGTCCTCTGTATCTGCTGTCACGAGCTAAGGCGCTATGAGTTTTCTTATCTTGTTCTTCATGTTTCCTAGATTAGAATGTAAACTCCGTAACAGCAGGGAGCTGTCTGTCCCACTCTGTTGTACACCCCATGCCTAGGACAATGCTTAGCACAGACAGCACTTAAAAATTATGTGTTACATGGGAAAGAAAACAGAAAGAGCCTCAAAGAACTATTATAGTGGTTTGTATCTTTTTTTCCTCGCTATTTTATTAATATTTTGAAGCCATTAAGCTTATATCCAAAGACAGCATATGACAAGAGGCCAGTACAGAGAGGTAGAGGTACTAGAAAAGTCTGTGAGTAAATAGAAATGTGATAGCAAGGTGGTTTTCCTGCCCCATCCATATTTAAAAAATAAAAACAAGAGGAAAACAAAAACAAAAACAAAAACTTGAGTCACTTTCAGCATAATAAAGGAAAGCCATTCTCCTGATATATTTCAACAGGCCAAGAAAGTTACAGAGAATCACCTGCTTGAGGATTAGTGATATTTTAAGAGTTCTCTAAGATTTCAGAAAGCTCAGGATTTATTTGATCACTTTGTCACATTTCATCAAATCTTTCTAATGTAGGTTAAGGCTCAGGAGATTTAAGGCTTAAGGTACTGAGCAGAAACAATTATAAAAAAGTCAATAATTGCATGCAAATAATGGCCTTATAGTAAGTGGAAGCTGCAATTGAATTAGCAGATATATAAATGAGCACCTTGGTAAGTATTCTATTTACTATAGTTAACTAATATTCTATCACACAATGATGGATATATCTGAGTAATCAAAATGAAAGACTAGAAAATTCAAACTCTGTAACAACAGAAAATAACAAAAGGCAAACAAGGTAATGAGCTGATCATAGTCACCCCTGCTCCCATCCTTAAGTGAAGCAACTACAACAGAACGATCAAGAGTCAAGATCCTAATTTTCCTATCAAAAGGTCTTTAACTATCTCAGACAAGGTAAGCTGGCACTTGAAAAAATAGTAAGGGTGCTGAACCCAATGGGAACAGTCCCTTACAGATGGTTTCAATAGTGTTTATACAGACCAGGTTATTTCCCCATACTTCTCAAACTGTGCAAGACTAGTGGAAGAAAAAAATAAACAGAAAAAAAACTCTCCCACATGAAAACATAATTACATCAATATATTATACAGAAGTACAAGTCCTTAAACAATCTAACAAAAACCTAAGAAAATGACATTATTTAGTTCCTGCCCACACAAACTTCAATATATCACACACTTGTATCTTTCTTGCTCTTAGCCCTTCTCCACTGTAAACATTATGAGCAAACTCATTATATAACTACTTACAATGAAGACGGACCACAAATACCTTTGGGTCAGAATGCCTTAATATGCACTTGTTTGCTTCTACAGAATCAGCTATTTTCATGTATTTTGTTTGCTATGAGACTATAGGACAATAGAAGTGATAATCTAATACATAAATATAAAAAAAAGAGACCTCTAATTTTTAAAAAGTAGTTCTAACATGTCTTAATTACCAAGTGATATACAGTGACTAGAGAGAGAAAACTTAAAAGAAAAACTGTGGAGTTCTCTAAACTTAAGGAAAAGCTGAAAATCAGTGAAAAAATCCAGAACTTTATTAAATCCTCACAAAACCCCACTGGGCTCCAAAGCCGTACAAGCTGCGGCTCACTGCCTTCTGGGAGTCACGGTACAAACCACACTTAGAACAAACACATCAGTGTTAGCGTTTTCACATGCAGCCTGTCCCCTACTGACCCTGGGGATGCCAGGCCCACCCAGTACCAAGTCAATATGAGGTACCGGCGTGCAGCACACTCCCGGTGTGAGGTGAGGGGAAGAGGACTGTAACTCAGTAAGCTCGCCTAGGCCCACTCTTGCCACAATCTAGAGTGACTGCAATATTCCTTTAGTGGGTAGGATAAACTAAGTTTAAAAAACAAAAACAAAAACATTAATAGTTAGAAAAAGAGGTTATATGGGGAAAAATAATTTTTAAAGCACTCAGACAATACATGTTGTCACTAATGACATTTAAAAAAATTTGACACCAGCAGTTCATTTATTTGATATATGGATGAAAATGCCCATTACAAAAGCTTTATAGAAAAATATACATATAAGTAGAAATAAGAGAGTTTTACCCCAGTTGCCTGTAAATGTTGCCTGAATTCATCCATAGTTGTGTTTGAGATGCTCATATCCCTAAACATTCCTTCCAGTTTTGATGTGAACTGACATCCACATTCAGTCTGTGGAAGGAAACCACAAATATACACATATAAATGATGGGTTTTTCTATGAGAACGCATACAAAGAAATAACAATTCATGTTACTGCCACCAGTTCTAAATCTTCCCCATAGTTGCTCTGTGACTACAGGTGCAAACTTCAGTGTGTCCAGAAGTATTTCATTTAAAAATGCAGATTTCAAGTCTCTTTCAGAGACTCCAATAACCTCACTGAAGGTAGGGCCCAGAACTCCGTGTTTTTAACAAGCACCTTAAGTGATACAGGTACAGGTGGCCTACGAACCACCTGCATGACAGAACTATACAGTGACGGTCCCTTATTGTTTCCCTTGTACTAATCCTACCCAGACCTCCATGAATATACCCTGCCACACCAAGAGAAATTCCAGCGAACTCTGAATGTCTGAGAACTTGAACAAATATACGTACAGTTCATATTAAATATTTTCTAGTCAAATGTTGTTGATGTTCAATCACGTGGCAAACATTAGTTAAGTGCATTCCATCTTATATACACCTTACCTTTAACTTAGATATCATATTCTTTTCAGAGTCATCAGAAACACTTTTATTTGTGAGGAGTCTCCTTGCCAAGTGTTGTTTATAATAACGTTCAAATACATCTTTTTCTTGCATAAACCTAAAAAGGACCATTGCCTTATCCAATATTGTTTCTACTTCTTGTTCTGTTAGCTGAAAAATCAATTAAAAGGCTGTTTAATAATTCCAAAATTTTGGTTGTACAGACAGTCCAACAGTTTAAAAACAACACCGGGACCACAAACTCGAGTATCTGGCTGAGCCCTATGTATCAGAGGAGCAATCTCAGTAGAGAAAGTGCCTCCGACCTCACACAGCAGCAGCACCCCACAGCTCCAACACCCTATTCCAGTGCAGCATTAAGCGGGGTCGAAGTGGCGCTCCATTTCCTAGAGGGCTACCACTGAAATGACACATGGCTAGATTAAAGGATGACAGAGAACAGATGAAATCAAATTATAATTGCAAAACAGAACATTTTCTGATGCCTTTGCATAATACTTATGCAGGAACTCACACAGCCAAGAGGTAGATATTTTCATATAAGCTCATTCAAAATCCAAATTGTGTAAACAAAAGGATAATCATTTGTTATAATTTAAAAGAGTAAAGAAGTCCCATGCCTTCGTATTTTAAGTAAGGGAAAAATGATACAGTGGCAGGTTATATTAAGCTTATATTAAAAAGTATGAAAGATTAAACAAATGCGTCCTTTTTGTTCTGCGTTCCTGATCTTCCTTTTGTTTGTTTCTATTATAGGAGCCTGTAAAACCTGTGGCCCGCTTTTCCCTTTTGTCTCACAAATTCCAAGATAAAGTCAAAAAGACCAATTTACGTGTGATCACCGTATGTTTAATTTGATTTTCTATGTTATCGTTAGCTTCCAAGATCCCAGATGTACAATAAAATCTTGAAACTGAGCTTTAGTATATGCTTTCAAACTATTCTCTGATAGTTATTCTAGTCTATGCCTGCACATTCTTGGCATCCAAGTATTATCTGATTCATAACCCCCAAAACCAGATGAGGGCAACAACATTCTGTGCTACGAATAATTACTTTCTAGTTCCTTATTATCTCTATAGTGTATCTAACAATCACAGTCTAAAGACTTTAAGACCAAGACTATGTAGCTGCTTGCTTGGTTTTATACATTAAGTGAAATGTCAAAGTACCTCTGACAATTTCAAATACATTAAACAATCTTTTACAAAGATCACAGCATACATTTACGCACAGCACAGGGCTATGCTATTTTTATATTTACCAAATTCCCTAAATTTATACTTGATTTCTTAAGTTTATCCACAATCTTACAAGGAAAATTTAATATATTTTCAAATACATTATACTTACCCCTTTGACTCCCTTTTTCAGCTTATCATCAATAAATAATGAGAGGTATTCAGGGGACCTGGAGTTGAGGTTGAGAAAATACTCAAAGTCACCCGCAATAGTTTGTTTAAAGAGTCGGTCATTATTAAATGATTCCTGGAGGAAGCGATCAAACCTACTCTTCAGATCCAATAATCCCTTCCAAATAAAAACACAGAAATTTAAGATACATTATAATTTTTCTAGAAACAACACACACATGAACATGTATGTTAACTTTAAGTTCGCTGGTAATATAAGTGTGCATTCAGGGTTAAATTTAGATACTTTATTATTTTCAAGCCTATATCTAAGCCTGTATTTAAAAAGTCAGTGATGAGAGAAGTATTCTGTCTTCCATTTATGTTATTACTCTGACAATGAATCAAAGAAATCTTCTCACTTGTAACTCCCCATCCTCTGTCTTTACTAAATGGGCAAGCCTGAGAAAATTATCTTTAAAAATGTACCTCAAAAGCCCCTTATTTGTATTAAAACATGAAAAACTTATTCTTACTATTGCTTGAAACCAAAACATTTTGAAACAAAAAGCATTTAACGCATGTTTTTTTAACACACTAAGGTATATGAACAGTTGGGCACCTAAAAATGTAGAAACAATTGCTTTCATTCATAAGACTATTTAAACAAGGTCTTTACCAGGCAGAATAAATGAAAAGAAGTAGCTTAGTCTGGCTCCCATATGTATAGCTATTTTGCAAAATCCTAAAGTATTTAGGATAATCATACATATTAGTTTACTTCTGGGACAATTAAGTAAAAAATACGTAATACATGACATAGTAAAAGTGACCTTTTTAGCACTTGCCAATATTACTTCATCATAAAATTAAAGAGAATCTTCTGTATTTACTTACCTGGATATAGTCAACGGGATTCTTTCCTTCACCTTCCTCAGAAACAAGGGCTTTACCTTGCTCCCTCAAATAGGAACTCATACACTCACACATCGTTTTCAAACCATTTGGCACACGACTAAATAACTTGTACATGCAAGCAAGGTCTGCAATCAGAAAGAACACACAAATCGGCTACATTAAAGATTAAGAAAAAATGTGAATATCTGTTCATGCTCATTTGTGATACTTAAACTAGTTTATTTCTCCATTATAATCATTTGCTGGTATGAAAAACTACTAAAAAAACAACAAACTCCAGCAAAATAGCATAAAGGAAAAAAAAAAACCAACAGGTTAATGGTTATTACTGCAATTTATAAAATATAGATTTTAGATGAGACACTCTGAAAGCATCAATAGAATGTCTGAGCCATTTTAGTTTACATGGAAGAGATGCCCAAACAGTGTAACAAAGCCACAAAAGAAAACTGCAGTTTTGAGCTTCTGTTTAACATATATAATTCTAATCTAGAGCCTAGTATTACTAGAACTTGTATAGCAAAAGGATAACTTTAATTATGGTGTAATTTGTAGTCAATGTAATAAAGAAAAATGTAAAACCAATTAAAGTCTTAGATATTTTTAAACATGTCCATCTCAAAAGTTCAAATGACAACCACAAAAACAAATAAAATATACTAGGATTTATTTCATTTCATATCATGGTAAAGTTTAAATAAAATTTATAGCACCAATTCCTATTCTTTAATCTTTTCCTCAAAGCAATCGCTAAGATTTCCCAGGTGATGTCTTAGAGCCAATATCTGTACTTTAAAAATTGAGTTATCTCACTATCTTGCTTTTATTTAGAATGAAAACCTTAAGACTGTCCACTTTTTATATTATTTTCACAAGATTAAAATGTGGAATTCAAATACTGCTTTTCCTTATGTCTAGTGTTCTTTGAAATAACTTACAGGGAGACTATAGTATCAGAACTTTACAATGATATGAAAGTTTTATAATCAAGAATTTTAAAAATGGAGTTAAAATAACAGTTTCTAGATCAGAAGCTGGTAAATCTTTTTCTTTTCTGTAAAGTGCCAATAGTAAATATTGCAGATATGTGAGCCACACATGGTCTCTGTTGCTATTCAATTTTGCCATAGGTAACACATAAATATGCATGACTATTTCAATAAAACGTTATTAAATCAAAAATGTATATAATTTTATGTGTAATGAAAAATTATTCTTTAAAAAAAAAAAAAATTATTTTCCCATCCAGACTGGTGGTGGGCCATACTTGGCAAACAGGCTGTAATTTAACTAGTCTGGTATACATTTATAAAAGCAATTTAGATCCTAAAACCGACATGGTATGTATTTTAAAAATATAAGCAAGTTTTTTAAAAAAGGGCTTCTAAAATTTGTTTCAGTAACTCACAAAAGCAAATTTTATTTAAAAATAAGTTTTCATCAGTAATGCATGTCCAAAGTAATCTACATACAATAAAGTTTATAGTTTTTTCACATTTAGTATACAACCAAATTTCCCGTGTTAAAAACAGGTATTACAAATTCAACAATATGGACACACAAGGTCTGTCCAGAAAGTACCAAGCCATGTACTATGAAAAACAGACATTTATTGAAGAAGATACAAGACACAAGAAACACTGTACATAGGACAATGATGCCTCAGTCCCCTTCAAAGCAGGCACCTTGGGACCTCACACAGTTCTCCCAATCACCATCAGCTGCCCCCTTGTATTTTCCTGAATCTTGACGACAGTCTGAAATCTCTTCTCTTTCAAAGGTGATTTTAGTTTTGGGAAAAGCCGCAAGTTGCAGGGCGCCAAATCTAGGATGTAGGGGGAGCTGAGTCACCTGGGTGACTTGATGTTTCACCACAGAACTCTGCAAGAGATGTGATGCATGAGCAGGTGCACAGTCCTGATCAAGTTCCCAATCACCAGCTGCCCATAGCTGCAGCCTTCTGAATCATTCAAACAGTTTCCGCGGAAGAATGTTCAAGTTTAATGAAAAATCTGATATAGATTTGTTACTCTACTTGCTCAGTCATTTTGAATGCGACAGACACACAGTACACATGCTCACTCAACAGTGTCTGCCACCCCCACTGACTAGTACAGGGAAGTTGTCACTGTTCACGCACACGCATTCCAGTCCATTTCTCCTTGGCTGTCAGGTTACATCAATGTCACGCAAACCATTCTAGTTATATTAACAGTGGTTGGACTTTTTCCGGACAGACATTGTTTGTATACCACAGTAAATTTGGCATATCAAATACCTCTAAGTCATTACCCCAAACAGACAATACGTATTTCTTCTATAAGATATAAGTGGCTAAAATACCACCAAGACGTCATTCAAGAAGTAGGAGAATAGAAGAGTAAGTACCCTGTTTATTTTTTAGTACCATGTCAGCAATTTATTTATAACATCATAGTTTTAAAGCAAATCTTCAGAAATTAAGAATGAGGACAACATTGATTGTTATATCCTCTACGGTATTTGTCACCAAATATGTTTTCAGGAAAATAAAGGTAAACGGCCAAAAAAAGTAAATGCTAGTTATCTCAAAATGTTCATTTTATGCAATTCTCCCTTACCTGTTCACAGTCTGTAACTTGAGTCCCCAAAACCTGTTTACTAATTTATCTAAATATAGCAACATGAAAGACACCTATTTTTGCATTTTTGGAACCCTTATCAAAATCGACTTTGACAAGAAAGCTTACAAAAATTGTAAGAGCGGAACTTCAGATTTTAAAAGAAATCACAAGAAGTACAGAATACCATATGGAAATAACACCAAAGTACAGGAATAGACGAGAAGCTCATTGGCCTCACCAATATTAGATTTTTATCTTCTGGGTTACGAAAAACACAGAAGTGAGGAGACTTAAGATGAAAGACAGAAAAAAAAAAAGGCCATTTGATTCACCAGAAACATCTAAAATCCTCATTATTAAATATAAAGCTTTACCATTACATCCTTTCAAGGTAATGTGAGAAATCAATGCTATATACCACAACTTCTTGAAAACTGACATTCGTAATCTATTTATAGGAAAATAAAAAAATTATTGAGTACTTGGTAGAGCATTTTTTCAACTGCTAAGACTTACCTTCTGTCTTTCCATTTTTTAACATATGTACTAGCCCAGAATTCTCCATTTCTACTATAGTTTTCATGTGCTTGGAAATGAGTTCCCTCTCAACCACCTTTACAATCGGCTCTTCAGTTGATTTGTCAAGGCAGTGCATCACCCGTTCTATTTCTTCATTAATTCTAGCTTCTACTTTCTTTATGTATACTGAAGCACTGTTTTCTGCTAAAAATTTCTGGCTTTCCATCTGCAAATAAGAAACATGATTCTTTAACAACATTAAACCAGAAGGTGCTTCTGCTTTTAAATAGGTTTCTCTAGTGTTTATCATAAACCAAACTATCATAAGCACTATTAACATTTTATGTAGTTTATTACACATGTTCACACAGTCCAAGTTATATCCTTTAAAGCATTACGTACCTAAGACTAAATTAATACATTATCCTTAAGCAGTGTTTTTAAATACTGCCTATATACTCCAAATAGCAGAAAAAGTAAACACATGACAGAATAAAGCATCTGATTCCAAGTGAGAGTGGTGAATTCTTCTCTGATCTGTGTTAATGTAAAATTATGCCTAGAAAGATCCATCATGTTTATTATACAGTTTTGCTGGAATGCTCCTACTTACTAAAGTCTCTTGCCACCCCATTCCCCAGTCTCAAAGAGCAGATATACTGAAGCTGGAGAAATAGAGCTTTAAAATAACTATTAATCTTGCCTGCTAGCACCAGCCTTAAGAAGTTCCACTAAATTACCAATGTTAACCCAAATGATTTAAACCTATTTTGAAAGTTGGATTAATGAACATATCTAAGAATTACATAATAAAAGGTATGTTGATATGAACTAGTACAAATTTAGTTAACACTTCTTTCTTAAAAATATTTTTAATCCATGAAAATAATCAAGTTTCTAAGAACTGACATTAACACACCAAACAAAAATACTGGCAAGACCATCTTGATAAACCCTGGTTACCATTACCTTATAAATACTGTCTTTTTAGTTGGTGTTTGGGTTATATACACTGCCGCAAATTTGTATCATTTGTACTTACTAACCTAAAATTTCCCAATAAATAGTCTTTTAAGATTTGCACGCACTATGGAATCATGCATATTTCTACATTTATTTTACTAGTTACTGAATGGTGAGACTTCATTGGTGATGCACTGCCTATTAATGGGTGGTACATAATTTGCAACATATAATAAAATGTTAGTTATTTCTAAGTTTATAAGTTTTATGAGATGTAATTTTAAAAACACTGTTTAAGTCCAAACTCTTCAATTTGTTTTCAATGAGTTCCTTCACTAAAATGTGAGAATGTGGGTAGGTATGCTGAAGAATATTTTTTGTATGATCTTCTCCTCAGTAAACAAAGGTAAAAATGTTTAAATTAGTAACCACATTTAGTATCTTTTCAGAACATCTTAAAAGAGCACTTCACTGATTACCTGAAAAAATTCTGCAGACATTTCCAAAAAAGGAGCCTCAAAATCTTCTTCATAGACGGATCGTCCTTCAAGACCTAAAATCATTAACATCTGGCAAGCATTTCTTATTGCGCCTCTGTCAAAAGAAGTTAAAACCATTTGAAAATATAATTATACCAAAGATTTGAGTAAAAAAAAAAAAAACAATATAAGGGGCTAGGAAGGGTTTCAGAACATTTTTTAAATCAAAGTGACCCATCTCCTAGAAGCAGCTTCTTTATAGCATAAGGTTTCAAAGCAATTTTGATTGGAAAACATTTCTTGACTGCACAGGTATTTATCTCAAGTTGTTCTCAGGCAGTGATTACTTAAACATTTTATAGATGTTTAAGATGTCTAAATATTTCTGTGTATTTAAAAACAGAGAGAATAAAAAGACTGCTTATTATTAGGAAGGAGGGAGAGGGGCTGTACTGCTTGACATACAAATTTCTGTATCAAACAGCTTTTAAGTAATCCTGACCAAGCACCAAAGCTGAAATAGAAAGAATATCACAAGTCTTCATTTAACAGCTGCTTGGAATAGAGAAGCAGAGAAAGCAGTTTTGCATGTTTTAAGCCCCTCTAGCTGGTGTCACAAAAATGGCACTCTAATCATATAAGAAAGGGAGAAGGGATGTGACAGAATGGTATAGTAGTTCCTGGTTATTTTAAGATTATGTTCAACATTTTTATTCAAATATGTCAAGGAAGGCTAGTCAAAAGGCCTTAAAGAAAAAGACAAAATAAAGAAAAACAATGTTATCATGCAGCCGAAAAGCCAGCATAAAAAATACATGCAAAATTAAACAGGGAAACTAATGGCTGATTTGCTTTAAAGAAGCATACCAAATAGAAGCTCCTCTAAAAACAGAAGTATGCTTTTAAGTCAACATCTATGTAACTTGGTTAACTGTGATAGGGGTTTTCAAGAATTTTCATAATGTGCTAAACAAACTTTTATTTATTTTAACAAAATTTTGACAGTGTGTCGGTTTTCAGGATATAACTGTTAAAATCCAAAACTTGAGTAAAAATATGATAAATACCGGTCTACAACTTCTCCTTTCCGCTCTCTTGCGATCATATCCAACAGCGTTTGTCGTAGATGATCCCTAATACACCCATAACGTACAACTTGATCTCGAAAAATAATTAATCCTAAATTGTAGACATTCTCCACATTATTTTGTTGTACATACACACGGTCCTGCAGTGAACAGAAAATCATGTAAACATGAGTGCAACTCCTGCAGACATAATAATCACTGTGAGCTACAATAATCAAGGAAATAAAATTTCAAAAGCAGTTAATTTTTCGGGTGAGAAACACTTCAAACTCTCTTAAGCAAAATGGAGTCTTCTACTACCTTCTAAATTTTATGAAAGTGGGACTTTACAATTTACAATTGTTAGTGAAATAAACAATGGCTGTAGGTAATTGCCCATTCACCCCAAGAAAAAAGGAGGAAAAAAGCAAGCACAGACCCAGAGATGGGGGAAAGTAAGCAGAAAGCAGAGGAGAAAGGCAGACAGCAAGGTAAGCAGATCCTCCTTTCTCCCCAAAGAAACTAAACGATACTGATCAGCCTTCCAACCAATGCTTACTAAACTCTCCACGAGTAGCGCTTTCTTCGTGTGACATCAACCCTCCAGTCTTTATTTACCTCACAGAATGGGCACAGCAAGTGGATAAAGAAAACCTGCTCTTTCCTTAGCATCTGCGGCACTCACGCTTGTGAAGTCCTGAGACCAACTTTAGTGAGACAGAAATTTCCACTGATGATTTCTCGGACAATTTCTTGGGCTTCACAAGATCTTAAATTCCAAGGTTCCCCTGAACACCTCTCCCCTCCCCTGTGATGACTCTCACTGTTTCCTACGTGTGGAAGCTACTCTTTCTACTCAGGACCTTCAAGCCCTGGCTCCCTGACTGTGGTCCAAATTTTAGCTCACTTTCAGTATAGAACAAGTTGCACTTAATAAAAACTGACACAAATATAATAATTTACGAAGCAATGATGATCCTTTTTACAGCATAAATTATTTATGTGATTTTTGCACTTTTGAATATTCATTTTCTGTGATACAGAAAAGTACCACACACAGATCAAAACCAGTAACTGGTTGACTAATTGAGACATATGAAACTACTAAATATACATACATACACATACTTGCATCTTAAACATTTTAATTTAAAATATATGAAAATGTTCACTGAGATGTCAAGACGCTGAGTGAGTCCTGTAGTCCCACACTGTCTTCATACACACACCCACACACAGTGAACTAACATCTCTTCTCCCAGTTTCATTGGAATGGAGGATGAACAAGCAATCCGAACACAAAATTCTCCCACACTTTGACAATTTCCATTCATCTTTTAAAAAATTACCCACACCTAATTCAAAGAAATACTTAGTGATTTGCCTTTGTCAAGTCTTTCCAAAACATTTGATCTAGTTTGCCAAAGAAGAAATTCTATTGTTTTCCACACCATTTTATTGGTCTTCACATACTAAATTATGTAATAATAAGAAGTACAACTGGTATAAACAGGGCTGAAAACAAGTACAGCGGACTCTCAGTGAGCACCAAGCTCAACTGCTAAGTGATTAAACGGCAGTGAGAGAGCTTCGTATTAGGCTACTTCACAGCTAAAAGAAAAAGTACTGGTAATTCTGTCAAGTACTGTAGGCTTCAAAAGCACTACATGCTATGGAACATATATTCCCCTAAAGGGAATATATGATACTAGCAAGTTTAACATATTACTAAGATACTAACCTTAATTTAGGCTAAGAGAAATGTCAAAAAATTAGTGAGATCTCTTTGTTTTTGAAGAAAGGGTACCAAGTATAAGAATTATAAACCAAAAGGCATATATATGTAATCTTCAAAGTAAATTAAGAGTGCCAGAGTGAAAAAATTTTAAATGTCCTCCTTTTTTGGTTTATTGTAGTATAATTTATATGCTATAAAATTCATTCATTTTGAGTACAGTTGAATAATTTACAGTAAATTTCTATAGTTGCATAACGATCACCACAATCCAGTGCTAGACTATTTCCATTACCCTCCCTCAAATCTTCCAAGCCGTTTGCAGTCAATCCTCACTTCTAGCACCCCTGCTTTTTCCTTCTATAAATTTTCTTTTTTAGACATTTTGTAATTGGACTTATCATATACCACGTGATCTTCCATTCTGATCCTTCACCAAGCACAGAGTGGGTCAAGTTCATTAATGTAACATGTATCGGTATTTCATTCCTTGCTGGCGCTGAAGAGCATTCCACTGTATAGATATGCCCCATTTAATTTATTCATTCATCAGCTGAAGGATATTTTGAGCTGTTTCCGGTTTTTGTCTATCACGAGTAACGTTGCTATGAACGTTTAGGTACAACCTTTTTGTGCATATGTGCTTTCAATTTTTCTTGGATAGATTTCTAGGAGTAGAAGTACTGAGTCACATGAAAAGTACCTATCTTCTCTAAAGTGAAAATGTTGATTATTACAAATTTTTGAATATGAAAATAATAGATGTGGAGTTAGAAATTCTTCATATCACCTATGGCTCTACCATTAAGTGGCTGTGTGACAGCTGGAGTATTGGAGCAGAGCATCAAACACTGAAGTCCCCGAGAGGCGACAGTGGATAAGGGAGATACAGATGTTGTAGCATAAAAGCTAAACCTTTGTCTTTTAATATAAGATTGTCAAGGTGTATATAATGATAATTAAATGACATATATTAACCCTGAAATTTGAGTATAGATCCCAGAGAGATAATAAATGGAGAAGAGAAAACCCATAAACTTGAGTTTGGCTATTTAAATTAGAAACACTAAATAGTCATTTACATTAAATGTCTGGTATGTATGATTACCATCAAGCAAAATAAAAGCTATACATGCATACACCCACGTGTTTATGTGTGCATACGTTAAGCAAATAATACATGCAGACATTCACAATAAACTTGTGATGTGCACACAAATACAAATGAAAATATCTGCAAAATAAAAATGCTAAATTTCTGTTTATTGCTTATTAGCACATTCAGCCTGTGGGTACACAATAGCATTTTCATAATACTAGAGTCTAACAGGAGCCTCTCTTTGTCAAAATACAATCTCAAAAGTACAGAGAAGAAAAAATCATTTAACCTTAAAAAGAGTATTTTAACCTCAGGCTTTTAAACCAAAATGTAGTTTTATGAGTCTAACATTAATCATTTACCTATTGAAGAGAGCTCAGCCAGGATAGAAAGTTGATGGCTGCTTCTATCTGCCTTTTTAAGCCAAAATGCAGGCATTTTAAATATAAAATGTTCAGAAAAACATCAAACATCAGATTCACTAAAGAGATGCGATTTCATCACCACAGAGATAAGCTCTATTTTAAATCTCTAAATTTATGGTTCTCCCTCAGGAGTTGCTAACCTGAAGTGAGCAAGAACTTCCTTCACAAGCTACACGGACCAGGCGGTGGGAAGGAGTCATCAATGACAGAACCATCCATTGTTCCCATTTTCGGAACTGGGAAAACGTCAGACCGCGTTTGCATCTGACTTCACCTGTACAGGCAACTCGATAAACCAACCTAGAAGTACTTCATCTGTAATTCAACATCCACCTCACGATCTTATTCTACTTATTTCCACTTCTATCCTTGCTAGAATAACTGTTATAAGGCTAACTTCCGTGACAAGAACTATAAAAGCTACGTAAAAAACGGCAAGCACCGCCTGTTTAAAAACACAGACTAGCGCAGGCGGGTCTCTGGGAGCTGAGGTAGAGTCCGGCAGTCTCTCTTCCTGCTACTACAAAACAACGGAACTTGAACCAGCGGATGTCCATGTAAAACCTCTTTGGCAAAGGCCTCCTCATGACCCTGAAACTCTTCCCGGTCTCAGTCTACACGGTGCCTGGCCCTAAAGACCACAAATATTACTTTCTACTACCATCATCTTGAAAAAGATTTGCCTTTTCCCCTTAACTAATGGCTTCACAAGATACCTAATCCAACAAGACGCCTAAATATTTGAGGTATGGCAGATCAAACTCAGCATGCAAAAGTATTCTTAGGGATGTTAGGACATGCTATGCAAAAATATAAATTTTCCGAAAGCTAAACCTGTGCAAAGTCAAGGAGTGACTTTGTAAGTGGGCTACACAGCTTCATTACTGAGAAAACAGTATTAAAAACAAATCAAAATTTAACAACAACAAAAAAAATCTGTTAATGAAGTTCAAAAAGTAACTTAACTCTTACTACTTAATTTACCTGCAAGAAATGGTTCAGCAAATGTTTTCAACCACCAGTCACTATGTCACAGAAAAGTAAAGTAGGACAAAATGGTACCCGACACAGCAGCCAATGACGCACCCACAGAAAGAAAGAAATTATAAGCTCTTTCACAGTATCACTCATGTCTAGTGTCGCATCGAACAATGTTTTCTTGCAAAATTAAACAGGTACTTGGGAAGCAAATTCTAAAACAAACCTTTCGGTCACATTAAACTACAAAACTTAGTACTACAAACATAAATACAATAGCCCTTTGTCCTAATTATTAAGTTTAAGGGAGCTCTTTATAAATTTTTTGCTTCAAATACAAGTAGTTCAGTACTTTTAATCACACCACTAACAACCAAGGGCAGTTACAGATTAGTGTTCATCCACACTTCCGTGTCCAGTCCTACTGTGGTCACTGGTAGCTATTTAGGCAAAGCCCACTGTTAAAATTGTAGCAAAAATACCGGAAGTTGGTTTATCAAGCAAACTATAAAGGTGGTTAATGAAACTCTGAAATAATCCTTCTTTCAGTTTCTTGTCCTCACAGCAAGAGGATCTATAACTGTGTCTTCATTTATTTTTCAAAAAGGAGGATAGGAAAAGAAGAATGTAAGTAGTGTTAAAAAATCTTTATAAATATTAAACATTTATCCTGCTGGTATAGAGAGAAATCCTGAAAAGTTTAGCTTACTTATAAAAACAAATAAGCAAATAATTCTCTATAGCAAGTCTGTTAGAACATGTTTGAACCTTCTTTCCCCAGCATAATCACTAGGAAATCTTTTATCAACACGTAATAAATTTTAACGTTTTCAAACAGGGTTCCCTTTCTAAACATGACTTATGAAGGCTTAACACAATGAAGACAGAGAAAATTTAAAACAACCCCCAAAAACCTGTACAATAATTTTACAGTAGAAACAAGTCTAAATAGCTCAAAATTTAAAGAACTTTCCCAATATTTTCCACAATGCTCATGGCTGACTTCCTTGCTGAAGGGGCACCAGTAAGATATGAAATAGTAAACTGTACAGAAACAGTAACATTTCTGGATTTAACTTTCCTGGTAAAGTGAATGAAAAAGCAGAGAACATGGAGTCAAAAACCTGGCGTGGAAACAACTCTACAACTAAAGTTCAATGTTTCCATCACTGTAAAATGGGTCCTAAATCTCTCTCAGGCCTATGAAAGTTTTAAAAGCAATGTAGTTTTAAGAAATTTTATTTAAAGTAATTTTCATTTATTTTAAGTGTGTACCCTAGGATATTTGACAAATCAAAGCCCGTCATGTTTTTCTAAAGCAGGATAAACTGCGCCACCGTGACGGCACGGCTGCCCACTCCCAAATGTAATAACCTGGTGGCAGGCAGGGGGAGGGGGTTCACAGTCCTAGTGGAACCGTCACTCTCAAGGTCTTGGGTCAATGAGACTATAAGACAGTAGGAATGAAGACTTGTATTAGAGAAATGATGTAACTCAGTGGGTAAGGGCAGAGATTTAAGGGCCCGACAGGCCATTTTTATTCTATCTCTGCCATTTACTAGATGTGGCCTCCAAACATTTGTCGGCAGCTTCCTTCCTATCTGTGAAATAGCATCTACCCCAAGAGACCAGTCCATGTATTTCCACTTCTCAACTTGAAAGAACAGCTTCCATAAGACCAACTCCTCTGGCAAGAACTACTATAAAAATGAAAAGCTACCTACCACCTCACACCCAATAAGATAGCTACTATCAAAAAACAAAACAAAACAAAAATCACAGAAAATAACAAGTTGGCGGGGTGTGGGGGGGATATGGAGAAATTGAAGTTCCTGAGAAAAGGAGGGTCTTAAAGAGATATCTGTATATCTGTGTTCACAGTAGCATTATTCAAAATAACCAAAGAGTAAAGACTACCCAGGTGTCTACTGACAGATGAATGAAGAAGCAAAATGTAATACATACATACAACAGAATACTGTTAGCCTTAAAAGGGAAGGGAATGCTGACCCAGATAACACGAATTAACATCGAGTCACAGCAGAGGTCAAATCTAGAGACAAAGTACCATGGTGGTGACCAGGTGCTAAGGGAAAGGAGAAATGGGGGGTTACCGATTAACGGGCACATAGTTTTAGTTCTGCAGGATCAAAGCTCTGGAGATGGCTGGAGGTGATGGCTGCATGGCAGTATGAATGCTCTTAATGTCACTGAACTGTACACATACAAAGAGTTAAGATAAACTTTGTTATATGCATTGTACAGTATATGTATTTTTAAAGCCAAGTATTTAAAAGCATCAAAGAGCAACTACGACACAACCTGGACTTGAGGCGTCAAGATTCTGGAGAAAAGACAAGTACACTGTGGGGGGCCCCACATTCATCTTGACTCATTCCCTTCGGTCGTTTATTTGGAGACCTGGAAACAGGAGCCCGAACAGAAGGTACCAAGCAGTGAAGACTTACGAAGGGCCAAGAACTGAAGAGGAGAGAAATCCAAAACAGAATCAGAAATTCTGCAAACTATTTTAATCTAGCTGCTCACTGACACATCACCCGAGCATGGATGCGACACCAAAACACCCAGCAGCAGCCCTGGGAGGCCAGAGCCAAACAGAGACTACTGGCTGGCTTGCAGCCGTGGAGAGAGAGAAGTTGGAATTCAAGGCAGAGCAATGTGTAGAGCAAACTGCTCAGCACTTCAGGCTTCAGCGGAGACCCCAGAAGGTCTGTTCTCTGTGAATAAAGCTATGCCCTAGAAATAGAGGCAAACTAAAAACAGACCAACCTAACAAAGCCTAAAAGCCAACTTCAACTTAATCATAGTGATCTGCCTATACTGTGCCTGCCTGCCAAAAGGTAACTGTATTTCCTTTAAAGAAAGACAGTATCATCCAAGGTCTCCACATTTTTCATATACAGTGTTGGTAAAATTATCAGGTTTTGTTCCCACACCAAAACAAAACACTCCAGGATCAAACGCCTGAAAATCAAGAGGAAAAAAACAGGAAGTCCAAAGTATTCTAAAACTCATACTATCCAGGAAGTAGCTGAATACAAAACAACTATAAAGTAAACTACAAGTGAAGGATCTATGTCATAATCACTCACATAAGCACTATAATAATTTTAAAAGAATATATAAAAACAGCGGGGAAGGAGAATGGGACAATAAAACATACTTGATGCACCTAAAGAATCCAAGAAAGCCAAAAAGTCAATAAAGAACAGATAAGACTAAAAGAAAAATATAGTGGGATGGCAAATTTAAACTAAATATATCAATAATTACAGTAAGTGTAAATGAACGTTACATGTAAATGATGGGTTAAAAGGCCTGTTACTGTGTGGTGCTTAAAAGTGACGCATCTTAAAAGTAAGGACACAAAAAAGTGGAAAGGAAAAGATGGGAAGAAATTTGCCATGCGAACATTAATTAAATCAAAAGAAAGCTCATACAGTAATACTATACAAAGCAGACTGTAAGGCAAGAAGTATAATGAGAGATAAAAAAGGATATTTTATAAAAATATCAATTCAACAGAAAGATAAACTATTCTAAATTTATGTTCACTTAGTAACAAAACTTTCAAATATATAAACTAAAAGGAGAAATAAACAAATCTTAATTTTTAATAAATGGTATTACAAATCTAAAGATTTTAACATTCTTAATAGCTAATAGGACAAGTCATAAAAAATATTTTTAGTTAAGATGTGAAAGATTTGAACATGGTTAATAAATTTGACAAAACTGGTATGTATACACTATGTAACAATTACAAACAGAAAAAATGAAATTAGATGGAAATTTAAAACTTTTCTTCAGAGATACCATTAAGAAAGAAGACAACAAGCCCAGAATGGAAAGACAGTATTTCACAATACATATATCTGACAAATAATGTCTATCCAGGATACGTAACAAATTTCCACAAGTTATTTAAAAGAAAGGGGGGGTGGTGGACAAAAAAGATTTGTTTGAATTGTTATATGTCAACAAAAATGTTTTCAAAAATTAGAAGAGGACTTATAAGGCTAGTGTAGAGCATCTCATTTTTTGGTGAGTTTCTAGGTATTAAATAATAGTTTTAAACGACTTCTGATGACAATTAAGAATCTAAGTATTAGAAAGCCAATTTTTCAATGAGGATTTTAATATTAGATTCAAAATTTTTGGTAAAAATGAGAAAAAAGCACACAATACGAAAGATTCTGAATGTGCTCTGATAACTTAGAACAGCCACTTCCCACCAGTATGCCACAGCACACGGCTGCTCAGTGAGAATTTTTAAAACATTCAACACCTGAGGGGCACTGACCTCTTTTTCCTTAGATCGCCAAATAAAGAAATGACAACAGTCAACAACCATGGCCATCCAGTGTGAACAAGTCAAATTTATACCTACTTTTTTTGTCAGATTGGCAAAAAAATTTTTTTTGGTGTGCCTCAGAATTCTAGTAATTAGTTTATGTGTGCCATGAGATGAAAAAGGTGAAACTCTCTGCCTTAGATCAGAGATCAAGTCACTGTTCTTAAATTAGACTTAGGAAACCAGGGTTATCAGCCCAAACAGATGTCTTGGAAAAAGAAAACACAGCTTTTTAGAACAAGGGCTTGATACATAATACACACTTGTATATTTTCTGAATGAATGACTTTGCCCTTCCAAGCACAGAAGGTGAATGAACGTTAGCCGACTCAGGGTAAATTATCATACTCGTAAATTCTGTTAAAGCAGAGCTGGAGTCAATATACATAATTCTTCTGCACTGAGGTGAAGACCATGAGCTTTGGAATCAAAAAACTTCACCACTCCGGTAATGGAATAACTGTGTGATCTTGGCAAGCTAATCTCTCTACCCCAGTTGTTACTCTCTCTAACTTCAGTTTATTAATTCACAAAATGGAGAATACAATACTCACCTGGAAGTTCAAGTATTTAAAACATTTTGCACAGGGACGTGGCCGTGTAATAAATGATATTTGTTGCTGTGTATTAAAGTATTTTACTTTTTCAAATAAATAGAAGAATTTATTGCTTCCCCAAACTACAATAAAAAATGCTGTGAGGATTAGATGAATATACTGAAGGTGCACAGAACAGTGCCTGGCACACACTGTGGGCTATGAGAGAGCTACCTGCTAATACAAGGAACAGTACTGGGTAGACTCATAGGCAACCAAGGCTCATAAACCCACCTTAAGAGTTGCTTAAGACATTTCATCAACTTAATAGTAACCTACCCACAGCTCCTGTTTTGTCCTTCATTACTATCCTCCAGATACCATGTGCAGCTGTTCACTTTCAGTTTTAAAATGGGATAAAACTTCAGAGCTGAAAGAGCTCTAAAATTTAAAATGATCCTATCTGCAGGTTTCAGGACACCAACTCATTAACACCTTGAAACTGCACATAAAAGGGCATATTGTGTACTGTGGACATGCACACATGTGTCTTCTAGGAGAGGACCCAAGAATTTTGACCATTCTCCAAGGGGTATATAACTCCCAAAAGAACCAGAGAGCTCTTACCCAATAAAGTTAATTTATGTTCCTTACAGATAAGGAAACAAGTGTCCTACCCCAAAAGGTTAAATAACTTTAGCAAATTAATGACAAAATAGGAAATAAAGCATATTGTCTCTTAATTCATCATTAAATGTTTTCCTCACTACTCCAAATCTCCTATATATAGTATTGGGAGCTTCCCCTTTATGTACAAAAAGTTTCACTCACTTTATTATATCAAGAAATATGTGCTCTATTTCTGACCGAACCACAGGGCCTACTTCATGCTTAACATATACTTGCCTCCCTAAACTCAATGTCATGGACTGCTTGTTAGATCATCACTGCACACGCACAAACAGTTCACAGGCCATAGTAATAGAGGTGTTCATGGGTCTATTTGTTTGGAACAGAAACTGAAACGGAAGGCAGTGAAGAATTCCTAATTATCAAGTACAACACTCTTAACCTTTAAAGTTATTTATGATGATGCCTTGGTCTTGTTTTACATAAAGACCTAGTACTTGGCTTCTGACCAAACCATAAAGATGCCAAGATTTTATACTGTCAGTCACAAACAAAAGAACTAGAAAATATAAGGGGAAAGCCTGTCCTGAACAAACCATTCTTGCAAAAGCAGTCAGTAAAACTACTGAACAGGCATGACGCTAACAGCCCAAAAGCCACTGGATCCGCTTTCTTCTAAGTTATCATTTTGAAAGCAGAGAAAGTGCCAAGAAGATTCTTAAGCAAAGTATCTGTGCTCATCCAGACTATAGCTATTTTCAAACTTCCCCAAATGTGTAACCTAGCACATTACAAAGAAGAAATGTTTTGGGGGCCTAAATGCATCAAAATCTATAGAAAAAAAATACAGACTCACACATTCCACCATCTTCACCTCTCATCCTATCTGACTTCCAAGGACGTACAAATCTCTAGTAGCTTCAGTAACAGCTTACATTTCTCACAACTCTGCTCCTTGCCATCTATTACCTTCGGTAACTTTAACATTCATAGTATTGACCAATCAGACATATTCCTTACAGATGTGTTGATTGTCATCTCCCATCTTACTAGGACTCCCCTCCCCCGACAGTGATAAGAGGCAAACCCTGAAGCTTATCATCAGGAAACACCAAACAGTTCTGGCACTGAAGGAATCTTCCTCCCACCTTTCCCTACTTTATTATACTTTGACAAACCTGCTCCGCATGCGCACTGGATCTTCAGGTCTACTGATCCCTAATACCTAACATTTCTATTTCCTGGAACTTTAGGATTCACTTACCTACTTATTAAAACAGTCCACGATCAACTACTCATTAACGTTACTCACAATCGTAGGATTCTCTCCCACACCTGATAAGACAAAGCCTGTCAGTGGCCTTTCCTTATTTCGAACGTTCTTCTCTGAGACTGCTAAGTATCCTCGGAAAAAGTACAAACTCTGCTGACTGCCTCCACTATACAAAATCTGGGCCAACTCACCTTAATCATCCTTTCACAACTACAGATGATCCATTTGTTTATAGAAAGCTGACCCCAGCACAAGAATTATTCCAACCTTTCCCCCTTGTAATAGTTTCCTACTCTTGCTAAACAAAGTACCACAAATTCAGTAGCTTATATATTCTTATAGTTCTAGGCTAAAGTCAGTTTCACTGGGCTAAAGTCAGGATGACTGCAGAGCTGGTTCCTTTTGGAGGCCGAGTGGGGAGAAGCCACTTCCTCGCCTTTTTCGGCTTCTCACGAGTGCCTGCACGTACCTTTCATAATTTAATTTCACCCTGATGTTGTACAATGTTTAATGGGAAAAAGTACACTGAATTGTAATCTAAATTTATGAATTATACCAATAATTAAAGTTACTATGTAACCTGTATTGTAACAAACTTCCTCCACAAAATATTTAAATTTCTCCCCTAATCTTTAATTTTTTAAACAGTTAAAGCTGAAAATACAGCTTATACTGAGCAACCCCAAACCAATCTTAAAAGTTCAACATGTTAACTGTTTAAAAACAGAATGAATAAAAAATAACTAATTTAAGTAAAGCAGAGATTACAAACTCTATTGCCTTCAGGAGCTACAGGTGATGCAGTCTCAAACATTAGGAAGAGGTGGAGTGGCAGAAACTAGAGGTCACATGTTCCATTTAGAGGCATAAACACGCCCCCCCCCCCCAACACTGAACCTGCCTAATAACAAAGTTATGTGGGACAAATTCTGACCACTGGCTGCCTCCATGTAACCTGTGAGTGCATTCCCATTTACAGGAGTGTGTTTCATGGTACCCATACACTGGGGCTCGTGCTTGACATTTTAGACACCTCCTTGTTAAAGTCAAGTCAGCTGGCTGAGTAGGTGGCAGGTGGGTAGACAGTGAAGCAGCTTGTCTCCTTCCTCCCTGAGCCTGAGATTTAAAATTGCAACAGTTAGAACTAGTATTCATTGAAAGAAGAAATCTGTTTAGTCTCCATGAAGGTATAACCAGTACACCTCAAGCATATGCCCTATCCAGCAGGTAACGTGACCAAATATAATGTAGATGTTGACTACGTTTTTGATTTTTAGAAAACTAAAATCACTCCTTACCTAGACTAAAATACTGGTTACATGGGTGTGTACACATACTCAACATGAAGCAAATATGGGAAAAGGATAACAAGTGTCAACATTTCTTATGAGACCTTTAGCCATGCAAGGGCCCAACAGAAAATTTGGCAGAATTTCATTTTGAGGATGTGAGTGGCCCACACATACTAAAGCTGATGAGTGAGACCCAGTAGAAAGGCAGAACCTGAAAACACTTCAGGTTTTTGACAAGATAAAAAGAGCTGTAATCCTCAGAAGAGGTTATTGCCAGAGAGGGATTTCCCCCATTAAAACAGGAAGGAAAAAGAAAACCACAGAAGGGAGAAAATAACAGGTAAAACTGAAGATCCAGTGGCAAGCCACTGACATAGCTTCCACGGGATGCTTTCTCTTCTCTCTGAGAGGCAGAAGGCAAGACCAGTTACTAAAAGCAAGGGCGCCCAGAGGAGAGCGGGAGGTCTGAAGAGAAACAACAGTTACAAAGCGGTGGAATGAGCAGACACATGAGACTGTTGAGCAGTCTGGGGGACTGACCGAGGTTTGTAACAAAGGACAAATGTGCCACTGATCTACCCAGGGAGCTTGTGGGGTTTCCTACAACAGAGGCCCAGGAAAGGTTTAAGTTGCTGGGTTTATCCAGGGTTGTAGCACTACCAGATGGGATTGATGAAAAGGTTGATGGGACAAGAAATATTAGTATTAGTTAATTTTCACTGAGCATATTATAGTCCAGGGCCCAGCAAATACTTTACATGAATGGCTCCTTTAAGCCTCATGTCTTACCCTACTCCACTGGTACCATATTTCATTTTTAAAAGAGGAAGCTGAGGGATGAACTAGACTCTGGCCACAAAACAGCTAGCATTTCATGAGACAATAAACAAACAAAGAACTGAAATAAAACTAATTTTAAAAATAACAAGCATGTGCATAATTTTAGAATACTTCCTGTTTCAGTAGAGCAATGGACCATGAAATTACAAGTGGTTTCCATCTTAGTGTTAGAATATAAAGACTCATCAACCCAGAACTTAAATAGAATAGCAACAAGCTAACTTATTTCACATTTATATCCCAAACATTATGATGTTTTTATATACTATCTCATTTCATCAAAATGTCAACACAACACGAATCTGTACCCTGAAGAGGAAAATGAGGCTGAGAAGCACTGAACAATTTGTTACACCTTTTATCAAACCCTTGAAAAATGAAGTATCCACTCCCTGACCCCCTTGCCACTAGGCCCTACAAAACAGGGGTAATAGGCCCTACTGAATTTATCAGAACATAAAACTTTACAGGTGTTGGCTCTCATGGAAAATTCTTTCCACACGTTACTTTATTCTATCAAGTAAAACTAAGAAACTTCTCACCACTATATTACAACTAAACAAAATAAAAATTTGAAAAGCAGAGAGTAAAAGTTTAGAAATCATTATTTTGAATTCTCAAACATGAACACCGATATAACAAGATCTTACTAGACTCTATCAACGTGTTTGTCCATTTCTCGATGGGAGATTTACAAGTGCACCTGCCCACACTGCGCTGAGTGTTGAGCAGTTTCTGACCAAAAATGGCATGACCCGTACTCACCCACCCTCCCTATTCACCTGATCTTGCCCTAAGAGACTTCTTTTTGGTTTCCCCTGATGAAAAAAGTCTTCAAAGGGAAAAGTTTTGCTGATGTGGAAGAGGTGAAACAAAAAAAGGGCAGAGGCACTAGAAGGCATCAAGACTGATGAGTTCAAGAACTGTTTTAGAGCAGTGGGAAAAACCGCCTGGACAGGTCTGCTGTATCAAATGCAGAGTACTGTGAAGGTGACTGAAGTTTAGACATGTAAGAATAAATACACAATTTTTAATAAATAAATTCTGGTTTGTTGGCTCCCTCTCGAATATATATATATATATTGCAAGGATTTAGTATTAGGAGAGAGATGGCAACTATTACAGTTATTACAAAAATATCTGTATTAATGACATTCCCTATTACTGAAGATATAATAAGGACATTAGGTTTTAAAAACGTGTAATAGAATATTCACCTTTCATCTATCATGTTGTCATTCAACCACCCTTACTCAAGAAGAGTTTTTAATAAAGCTTTTCAATATTTCCCATTTTGAAATAAAAATGCTAGATATTGAGGGGAAATATTACAACTTATCCTCCCAGACTTTCATTCTAATCATTAAGTATATGAACCACTAATTAAGTATATGAAACACTCAATCTTTTACTCATAAGCTAAGGTGGACCTTGCAAATGAAATATTGTTTATTTTTGAAAAAAAAAAAAGCACTTTCCACACTGACATATACTATTCAACCAAACGCACCAGAAAGAAAACATTGTTTTGAAATGTCTAACTTCTTTAAGGGAAAAACAAAAAGCTCTGCTTACCATATACATTAGTATGTCTCTGATCATCACCATAGCTGTTTGATGATCATTCCAAGCTTGATTTAGCGTTTGAAGAAAGTTGTTATTCAATGAATTAAGTACATCTTCTCGCACCTATTAACAGAAGAGTTCATCACAGTTTTTTTAAATATAGACACATGTGCGCGCGCTCATTCGTATACATGCACTTATCTGTTCAATAAAGTAATGAAATGGAATCTTCAAATTTAAATTAAGAAATGTTACAGACCAGCAGGAATATTTTAAGCTACAATATAATCTACGTAGAGATGACTAAGAAATGTGTTTTTGTATAGTCCAGATCCTTCCCTTCACCTCCAAAATCATAAAGCAACCTCCTGGGCATTTCTTAACATCACAGTCGGTGTAAAATACTGAACACTTAAAAGGAACTACAAGCCTCTATAGAACTGGCCCCAGGTTATTGCTCCATCTCCACCTTCCCTCTCCCATCTTTAAAGAATGATAAGACCACTCATTCTGGAGCCAAATTACCTGGGCTCAAATCCCAGCTCCCTGACTAGCTGTGTGACTTTAGGTAAATTATTTAATCCCTATACTTCAGTTTCCTTATATGCGAAAGTGTCCGTTTTGTAGGATTGGTGTTAAGGATTGAGTTAACACTCATAACACTCGGAACAGTGCCTCGCACTCATTACACACCCAGGGAGCATTAACGATTAATCTGGTACCCTCTAGCTGCAATGGAGCACATGCAGCAAATGTGCTCTGCCATGTCTTCCGCCTGGATTCACAGCTCACCACCCTCACTTTTTTCTGCTTAAGTTTCAACTCCACAGACAGGTCTCCCCTGACCGCCTATTTCAAACGACCATCTCTATCTTTACTCCTTTACCCTACAGTTCATTTTTCCTCACAGTACTCATCGCTACCACTACATTACTGGTTTACTATTTCTCCCACCAAAATGTAAGCTCCACAGCAGTAGAGACTATGTCTTTTCCATGTGAACCTCTCACACCTACAACAGTGCCTGGCGTATGTATGGTAAGAACCTTTATTTCATTCCCACCCTCTAATACCAATAGGGTAAAGCTCTTTCAGGGTCTCTGTCTCTGCATATAAAGTTCCCTGAGTCTGAAATGCCTTTCTAATGCAATCCTGACAAGACTACGCAGATTTCAAGAATTTCTTTACATAGTCCACAAGCATACTGGCACTTTCTCCAATAAGGGGCTACTGACCACTTCTTCTTGTTATGCTATTAGTCCAAAAGAAAGAGTATTTTAGTAGGAAACAATCTAGACTCTGGTTCTAGCTTCATCATGAAGAAGCAGTGTTTGTCCTCTAAGTTCTTATAACTCTTGGGACTATACTGCCAACCTCTCCCGTTATCCAAATCCAACTAATCCTCCATGGTATGGCAGAATTCTCAGGAGCTCCAGCCTTATCAGACACCTGAATCTCCACACATCCTGTACCATAGATAATCTGCAGTAGTACATTTTTTTCAGGTTGGGGAGAATCTGAAGTCATGATATTTTTGGAAAACAAATTATTTAATACATGAGTTGAAATATATAGATACCTATAAATCTGAATTCTAAACACATGTAAATAAAATGTCAATGCATATTATTAGTATAAACAAGTGGTTTGAAGTGCCAAACACTGAAAGAAAATACACATAACACACTATTCCCAACACGTGGAAGAATAAGTTCAAATTGAGAAAACTGTATCTATTTTTTCTTACACATTAGTGGAAAAGAGGTCTTCAACAAGATATTAGAGATGGGGAAAATACATCTATTCTACTACCACTAGCTTATACTTAAGTTTTTGTTCACAACTGTATTTTGTCGTATACACAGATGTTATTTTGAAGCATCTGGACTTCAAAATGTATCACCCAGAAATTCTTCCACAAATACGTTGATTGTATCAAAAATGATAAACATCCATGTCGGTTAGTTTATAGTACTGTGTTTAACAAATATTATTATGCAAAGTGGAAAAAAGTAGCTTTTATTTCAAGTCATTAAGCCTACCATTTGCCACATACAAATTTCCAAGGTAACTAAGAACACAACAAGTTGAAAATGTAGCTATTTACAAAATTCTTCACCAAACTTCATTCTTTCACTGAACCACTAAATTTTGAGTGTCAATTAAATTACAATCATGGCAACAGTAGAGATACTCTACCACATAACAAAATATATATATATATATATTCCAAACATTAGAATATTTAGCAATTAATTATTCTCAAGAACTTAAATAAACTTCTGTATACTCTTTTGTTATGAAAATTAAGTTATGTGTTACCAATACTAAAGTCATTCTGATTTTAGAAAAAAAAAATGTGCTTGGTATAGTATTCCCTCACTTATCGTGGGTATTACGTTCCAGAGCCCCCTGCGAAGCAGGAACCTTACATTTATTCTACACTCTTAAACCTATGTTAACTTTTAACAACATACGTATACAGTACTGCAAAATCCCGCGGTATAGCGAAACATCCACGATAAATAATTAAATATAATATTTAAAAAAAACCCGCGATACAGTGAGGCCGCAATAAGTGAACTGCAATATAGCAAGGGACTACTGTATTTGTCTGGAAAAATGAAAAAGTGATAAAATAAAACATGTTTTTCAAAATCACTAATACTCTTTAAAATAAAATATCAACAAGTATTTATGTACTATTTATACCTTTCAACAAAATAATGTGATCAGCTAGCACAAGGTGTCATAAATAAAACTTTGTTTGCATTACTTAAAATTATCCTCACAAACCAACAGTGAATAATTACTAAGCAAAAAATGGCTAGTAAGTGAATATTGTTAATTTATCTGAATGATTACCCATACACACACATGCCCGACTTAAAATAAATGCCGTAGGTACCCTTGCTGTAATCTCCTTGATTGTTTAAATCTGTCTATAAGCAAAAAATATTTCTTTAACGCTACCCTAGGAAAATATCTTTCTACTCTGATACATGAAAAGTAAATGGATATTTGTTCATATATATATACAATAAAATGGCAGGAATCAGATCAAAATTCAACCTTTATGAAAATTAAAGACTTTTTAAAAAGTTGGCAAATAAATGAAAAACAACCATTAAGTGGAAAAAGTTAACTTCATTTTACAAATCACTAACGTTAACAATACAGAAGTTGTAGAAGAGAAAGGTGGGTAGTGTGTGTGGGTGGGGGGGGGCGGGAACTGTTAGGCTCACACCCCAGCACAACCAATCCATCTGTCCTTGCACCAGCAAAGGCAAACGGGAAGGAGCCCTGCTACAGAGGTGATAGCAGACCCAATGGGGCCTGCGGGTTAAGTATGACCAGCACTGTCACTGAAGAAAAAAACCCACATAAAGGTGACCCAGAGGAAGAGCTGGGATTCGAAGGGCGAGACGAATAACAAAGCCGTGGCAGCTGAGAGTGGATGAGTCAGCTGTGCCAGAGACTAGAATGAGCAGCTGAAAACCAAGGGCTGTGCATGGCACTGAGCCTTGCAAAGAATAAAGCAATACACAGAAAATAGTTCAAAAAACAGTTCAGAAACTTGGTGAATAGTTAGAAACATTTGAAGAGCACTAGATCTGGATCAAGAGAAAGAGAAGACAAGACACAGACCAGGAGAAAATACTTGCAAAAGCCATATCTGGTAAAGGACTGTTCAATCTTGTTTCCTACCCTACGGTAAAATGTTTCATTACATGTCATTTCACTTCAAGTCGCAGAACCTATCAATGAAGTTAAGTGAGAGCTTACCGTATACAAAATTCATAAAACTCAGCAATAAGAAGAAAAACGACAAAACTAAATAAAAAAATTGGCAAAAGACCCAGATGCCTCACCAAAAAAAAATCCAGGTGGCAAATAGCATATAAAGAGATTCCAATTGCTATGTGACATTCTGGAAAAGGTTGCCAGGGGTTAGGGTTCAAGGAGTGATGAAAAGGCAGGGAAACTACTCAGTGTGGTACCATACCAAAGAACACATTTCATTATTTATTTGCTAAAACCCACAGCAGGTACACAAAGAGCGATCCATAATGTAAACTACAGACCGCTGACCATGATACATCAGTGGAGGTTAATCCATTGTAACCAATGTGCTATTCCAGTGTGAGCTGCAGAAAGCATGGGAGGCTGTACGGGTATGTATGGAGGCACAGAGGATGTGAAAAATCTCTGTACCTTCTGCTCAATTTTGCTATGAACCTAAAACCACCCTAAAAAGTGAAATCTTTAAAAAAGTTTTTAAAATAATTGGGCCTAACCAAGATCCAAAGAAAGGGAATCTCCGTTTTGTTTTTATCATAAAAAATGGCCCAAGTGATTCTGATGTAACCATGGCTTAAAAGAACCACACTAGTCTTTTATGTACCTCACCTTTGCAGAATTTCTTCAACATGAATGTTTTTATATAGTTCAAATAATATTACTGATGTTGACTCTGAATCCTGATTTTTTAAAGACATTGGTTAACATTAAACTTTGCTTTAATGAGAAAAATACCTAGTTATAGCGTATTTCCAAAGCATCATAGTAATTCAGAGAAAAAGGTCTAGTAGAATGAAACAAAAGAAAAAAATATCATCTGAGACTCTAAGCAACTTACTACATAATACTAAAAGCATTATCTATAAAAGAAAAAAATTGTGTTCCATCAAAAAACTTTTTCTGTAGATACTGTTAAAACAATAAAAAGACAAGCAATAGACAAAAGCATCATATATTTAAAACCCTCTTAGAAGTAAAGAAAGCAAACAATTAAAAAACAGACAAAAGACTTGAACACACACTTCATCGAAGAACATATAAAGGCAATTTTGCACATGAAAAGATAGTCAACAACATCAGTCATTAAAGAAATGCAAATTAAAACCCCGAGATACCACTACCCACCCATGAGAACGGCTAACAAAATATACTGACAGTACCAAGTGCTGCTGATGATTCGCAGCAACTAGAACTCTCATACATCACCAAAAAGGTAATGGAACACAAAAATGGTACAGCCCTGAAGAAAAAGTTTGGCAGTACCGCAGCATCTTATGAAGTTCAACATCCGCTTACCATATGCCTTAGCAACCCCTCTCATAAAGAAATTAAAGTGTACACGCACACAAAAACCTGTACACAATGTCCTAAGCAGCTCTATTCAAAATCACAAGACACCGCATACGACATAAATGTGTTAAAACAAGTAAATAGGTAAATGGATAAGCAAATTATGGTGCATTCATACAACAGAATATTACTCAGCAATAAAAAAAACTATTGACACGTACAACAGCTTGGATCAATCTCAAAATAATTATGCTGAATGAAAGAAATTAGTCTCAAAAGTTACAAATTGACTCCATTTATATCACCTTGAGAAAACAAAACAATAGTGACAGAGAACAGATCAGTGGGTGCCAAGTATTAGGGGTGAGAAAAAGGTGTGACTATAAAGGGAAAACAGGAATTTTATGGTGTCAGGGAATGCTCTGTATTGATTGTGATAGGTATTACATAAATTGACATATGGGATAAAATTCATAGAAATGTACATGAAAATAAAAGGCCAATTTTGTTACACACTGATTTTTTAAAAACTTGCAATTATGATTCCCAAGTTGGGTCCTGCTTTATTACAATACCATAAAGGTAAGCTATGATACCACAATCTTTACTCATAAAAGCAATCTGAATGCCAAACAAAGAATTGTGAATTATTTTGAGTATATCAACCTTACAAACGACCCTGCAATAATTCGCATTGGCATAACTACATTCTTCATTTTGGTGAATATAGCTTTTCCTGTCCTTTTTCTTACATACTTAGCAAAGATTAAAGTGGAATTACTAAGTCAAAAGGAAACCTTTATTTTTCAACGTTATAATAAAACATGTTCACTGATAAATTAATGCCTAAGTTGCAAAAAAGCACATCCTCAAATCAAACAAATTACTGGCCAAGGGAAGAAGAGAATGAAAAGGAGGATGACAGAAAGGATAACAGGCATGAGCTCGCCCCAGAGTTTTCACATCCAAGAATCTTCATGGACTGACAAGGGGGCTAACCCAGGGCCAGCAGCTCCTGGCTGGATGGAAAGCTGAAGCACAATACCTGCCGGTATCCCCACCTTCTAACGTGTACATGCACAGGCACACACACAAAATCACTTTCAATCATTCATTAAAAATTTTCACCCTCTAAATTTCAGTGCCTGAAGCAAAATCCCAGGCAGCCAATCCTAACACAATGTTTAGGTAACACAAAGAAATTCACCAACTAAAACTAATTATAAAGATTTTAGTTCTAAAATTCACTGAAATTAGAACTGAGCCATATAATTAATGATGATAGGGATTACTGAAAGTTAAGGATCTTCTTCTTAAGAGTCCCCAAACTCTGAACAATATTTAATTAAAATATTAATTTAATCTCTGAAGTACAGAAATTTGTATGTAGTATTATTTTGCATTAAAATAGACATCATGTATTAAAAACACAAAATGAAGCATGCATAACAGGAGCACATGCTACTTATACGAAGAAGACTAACAAGTATCACAGGGATACTAATTTTAAGAGGCATGACCTCCTAGAAATCTGTAGTATTTTAACATTCACCGAGGAGCTAAAACAATTGAATTAGTATTTGCAAGCCCAGGGCAGCTACTAACTAGTTACTTAACCTATCTAGTCTGCAGCTCCTCTTACCTGTAACGTGACTGGGACTGATTCGATCAGTGACATTCACACCATGCTCCACTAAGACACTTTAGTACCACTGCAGGGCAGGCTTCGTTTCCTCTGATTAAACATGATTTCTATTGGTTCTGTATGATTTTAAAAGTGGGGTTGATTTTCTACTGGTTTAAAAAATAACTGAGAGCCATTGGATATCTGCTGTGTATCCTTTTGACTCTAAATTCTGACATATATTGCTTGTTTCATCTGATGAAACAAAAATATTTGCATAAATATGAAACATTTACCGTAATTTAAAAAACGATTTAAGTTCCCACTTATACATTTTTATTTTCTCAGAGTCCTGCCTATGTGATCTGGGAGCCTGTCACTTTAAAAATTTTACCAGTTACATAAATCCTAGCTTTCCAAGAAATGCCATTAAAGAATTATTCTTGAAGATCTCAAAAAAATTTTCACTTCATCACACCAAAGTGATGTAACATAAACATATCGATGAAAACTGGCTTAGTACAGAAATGAATATCAATGGAAGCTAAGTCTTGGAATATAAAGAACATTTCTCCTAATCAAACATAAATAGTTTGAAAAGAGCTCCACAGCTCATTGCCTTACACCAAGAATTCTTGATTTCAAAGATTAAAGGGAGATAGTGCAATGTTTTGCTATCCACATACAGTGAATAGTGGCTGCACAGGAGTATGGACGCTGCAAAGCCTCTCTGCCTGATTCACATCACAGATCCAACTTTTAGTGGATGTGTGACCCAGAGGAACGTAATTACTCTGTGTATCAGTTTTTATAAAATAGGAATAACAGCACCTACTTAAGAAGGTGCTGTGTGGACAAAATGAGTTAACATAACACAAAATGCTTAGAACAATGCCTAGTCTACAGTAAATGTCATATAAACATTTTCTACTATTATTTCTTGTGTTACACATTCATAATATTATTCATATACATATTTAAATCCTGTGACTCAAAGCATGTTCCAAAGAGCAGTCTCATGGTGAAGATCATCACCACCAGCATTTGGGAACTTGTTAGAAAGGCAAAATGAGAATCTACATTTTATCAAGATTAGCAGGAAATCCTAAAGGCCTTAAATTTTGAGAAACAAGTGACATAAAACATACACACATATGTTCACATATTTTATACAGTATTTTCTACACCCTCAATTTCCACTTGATTCTTGTTTTCCTTTCCTCTGTACAACAGCTATTTCTCCATAACTAGAAGGAATTCTCTTACTCCACACTTCGAGGAGCTTGCAATGTAGCCAATCTCCTATTATTTGTATATTCAATATAAGTTTGGCAAATACATGTTGTTACCTCTCCTAATATGTATAATACCTCAAGATTTCCTATTTCAAAGCAAGCTTCTCCTAAAGTTAGGAAAATTAATCATAACTGTTGCAGATATTTAAAACGTTCTAAGAATTCATTGATGAAAACATAAAATTCACTGCTCCCTTGATATTTTCTAGAATGACAGGTTTGTTCTCATTTTCACTAAATTTTCAAAATAAAGGTGGAAATCTTGATCAGAGGACATAACAGTATCATTAACAAAACAAGATGGCCACTGTAGGGAAAACATTTTTCCTGATACTGTAGGAATATTCTTCTCTAAGTAGTTTACTAACGCATATAATAGTAATACCAGTTTAAGCACTTTGCAAAAAGCAAACTACTTGCAATTTCAAAAAACTCACTCCTAGTGGCAATATTTCCCGTGTCTTGCTTTAAGTGTCCAAAGTGAAGCTCTTAATTGAAAACAATAAATAAAATTTCTACACAAAATAACTCTTCAAATATTTAATGATTAGTTCCAACAGGCAAAGCGGGATGCTAGGCACTATGGGGAATACAAAATGCATTAAGCCACTTTAAAATCTCTATGGGGAAAGGGAGAAAAGAGGAGCCTAATAGTACCATTCATATGATCTCAATACCATGACTAGCGATAGAGAAGCCATGAGCTCCAGGAGGGGCACACAGTGAGAATTAGTACAATACGCTTTCATAATTTCATACATAAAGAAAACTGGCTACACGTTCAAGCAAATACTCATCTAAATTTAGCATTTTTTAAGAAAATACATTCTAAGCTCAAATACTTTAACTATTTTTTTTTTAAATAACACGTTAGAAATCAGGATATTTCTATCAGTACAAAGTAATGCCATTAAGAAACGGCAGCTTTTTACCTACTAATTTAAATGGGAAACAGAAAGAAAAAGTAGTATACCACAGAAGGACAGTATGAATTATCATTTCTAAACTACTCTGGTTCCAATGGTTAAGACAATAAGATATATACTAAAGGCCATTATAGTAGCAGTACCCTAAACAATGGGGACAGTGACAGAATAACTAGTAAAACATACAAAGTATGACAACATGGCAATTAGTCTTCTTGTCCTCTTGATTACCATGGAAAAAAAGAACCATTACTTCCACAAGATCCCAAGATCTGGTACCCAGTAGACTGAAAAACTACAGTCTCAAAAAACCAGAGGTATATAGCCAAACATTATACTGTGCTTTAAAACGGTGAAACACACTGTGTTTCAACAGCAGTTAGATGAAGTGATTAACTTGGGGAGGGAGAAGTATTGCCCCGCACACAGAAGATGACACATCTCGCCAGTTCACAGATAGAAACCATCTGAATGCTAGTAACATTCTCAGGGGTTCACTTCCACAGTTACGGAATGACAACTCCATGAAGGAGCAGGAGACACAAAGATGAATAAAACAGGTCCTAGCTTGTTAATTCACTTATTTTATAAATATTAAAGGGATATCACTGGAAAATTCAACAGAAAACAAGATAAAGAGGGGGACCAGCCCTCACAGTGCTTACAGCCTGGCACTAGTAGGTCCTCATAGGCAGTTTTCTGAATGAATGAAAAGTAAGTAGGATGAAGCCCCTCTTATTCTGCCTTCTTCCCACCTAATCAGAGTAAGATACTATTTGAAAAACAGGGTATATAAACAGAAATATTTTGAAAGCCACTGAAATAAATGTTCTTTATAGCAGTAAGAAGCTGTTTCTAATAGAGTTAGCTGCTTTACTAAGAAAACAAACCTTCAAAGTATAAGAATTAGGTTTTATAAGCTTATTTATAAGGCTGCATTATTAATAAATTATTACTATAGAGCAATAATTTGAAAGTGAATGGAAAATGAAACATAAAGCAAATCTAAAAAACCTGTTAAGCAACACAAAATTGAGATAAAATTCTTGACATGTTAAAAGTTTTTCCCCTGACTTTAAGAAATTCTTAAAAATGGAAATGATTTTATTCTAAACACATACTATGACAAAGGAAAAAACTGCAAGAACTATGATCCTTCTAAGTCTTACTAAAGACACACAATCATTATATTATGGCTCTGGCTAACAAAACCAATCCCAATCTCATTTTATAAATAAATAATCTGAAATTCCAAAAAGTCTAGTAATTTGTTCAAGACTGTTGGTGGCAGAATTAGCCCTAAAGTCCAGATCTTCCTACTTTCTACCCAGTACTTTCTCCTGCAGCTGTTCCTTATTTCTTATTTTTAAACATGGAATGCTCAACACTTGCGTAAAAGAAGAAAAGGCAAGCCCTAGGTTAATGTACTGTGAGCTTACGGACTGTCGAGTTTGAACCCCAAATAGGAATCTTCTAAAAGGAAATAAAGTCTCAAAAAACAAAACACTTTAAATATCTTACAATTTTATTTGTCAATTATAACTCAATAAACCTGTATAAAAATTTTTTAAAGGGAGACAACTCAACCCTTACCGGGTTTAACCCTGCCCACTAGTAACAGAATTATCCCTATTTCTGAATCTAAAATTGTCTTTTAACATTACAAACACACACACAGAAAACCACAACTCATAAATATTGAAACTAAATTATTTTATAATTTAAGTTAGGCACTGAACACTGAACACTGGCCATTTTTCAGTCTCCACTGCAACCCTCAAACTATCTGAAATGTTTAAATTCAACAAGAGTTCAATCTGGATTCCTTATTTCTTTTTTGTTTGATTTCTTCCACCTCTAGGGCTTTAAGTATCATCTGTATGCTCATAACTCCAAATTTACATTTCCAGTCCAAACTTCTCAGGGAACTAGATTTGCATACCCAATTTCATTGGCATCTTAAAAGTAACCTGTTTAAATTGAGTTTTGTTTTTTTTTTTTTTTTTACCCCTAAATCTGTATCAAGAAATGGAATTACCGACCCTGGCCAAATGGCTCAGTTGGTTGGAGCATCATCCTGTACACCAAAGGGCTGCAGGTTTGATTCCTGGTCAGGGCACATGCCTAGTTGCTGCAGGTTCAATCCCTGGTCTGTGTGCACATGGGAGGCAACCGACTGATGTTTCTCTCTGACATCAATGTTTCTCTCTCTCTCTAAAAAATCAATAAACATATCCTTAAGTGAAGATTTTTTAAAAAAGAAAAAAGCGGAGTCACTGAATGTTCTGAGAGCCCAAAGCATAGAAACCGTTCTTCCCTCTTCTTCACTGTATAAAATCACATTCCAAAGTAACAATCTTTCTACATCCGAAATATATCTTGAAACTGAAAATTTTTTCTCTATTCCGTGTATCACTAGACTGGTGCAAATCACCATTGTTATTTCACCTGAAGCTACTGAATTACTCCTTTCTGTTCTCCTCATTTAAAACGCTTTAGCTCTCCGACTTTGAGCTCTCCGACTTATTTACCACACAGCAACCAGAGTAATGTTTTAAAACCTAACCAGATGAGTCACTGTCGTGCTTCAGCTCCTTGTGTGGCTTCCTTTCACATCAATCTGTATGAAGTCCTTCTACCCAGGCTGCACTGCCTGCCATGATCTGGCTTCTGCTCCTCTCCAACCTCACCTGAACCCCCTCTTCCTCACTACCAATTCTTAACTTCCCGTTCACAACAGGATTTTTCTTCCCCCCTTCAATTTCTCTAGTCCAGAAATGGGCAAAAAACGGCTTGCTCTTTTTTAAAATAAAAATTTCTTGAAATACCGCCCTAAGAAGACTTGGACAAAAAATGTACAGCTCAGAAAGGTGAAAATATTGACTATCCGATCCTTCACAGAAAAAATAATGTTTTAGAAGCATTCTTTTTGCCTGGAATGCTCTTCAACCCATCTGTCTTATGAGCACCTTTTTCGTTCTTCAAGTTTTAGTTTAAAAATCACCACTTCCTCAAAGAGCCCTTTCTTGGCCTATCCAAGTTGCCCTCATCAATTTTCTCTATCACTGCATCTTGCTTGCTTCATTATATTTTATAACTTAACTAAACATTTGTTTATCTGTTCACAAGTGCAGGGATCAGATGCATTTTATTTACCAACATATTTTTTACACCTAAGTTAGAGATGGCAAATAATAAATACCCGTGAATATTGAATTCTGTGATGTCTTACAAGGATACATTTAAGGCTTAAACAAAATGATCTAAAATTTAAAAATTCTTAAAACTGGAAAGTAGAACTTCTTCCCCTCCAATATAACCATGCTTTTAAACGTATCTTATTTAGGAAAAAAGTTAAAGAAAAAATAATTTCTGTGAAATCTGAAATGTTTTCATATTTACCAAAATAAGATTTTTCTATGGCAAGGCACAAAAGCCACATCACACCCTCATTTTTGTTTTGTGGTCTTGTGAAATACACTGAATTCCACTGGGTCTCAGTTTCCTCAAAGGGAACATTCTTCTAGAGATAGAAAGAAAATACTACCAAGAAGCAGAAATTAGCATTTAGCTTTTCTATGCCTGCTTCAGTTTTGGGAATTCATTTCCAAAGTTGACAGTCAGATACTTTCATCCCAAAGACGTGATAGTCTGTACCACTCTGCTTTACCAAAAATGTTCCTCAAAATGTTCACAATTCTCATTCTGAAATCAGGGTACCAATAAATTATAATGAACCAGCCCTGATTCTACTGATTCCAAGTAAAAATTGCATTTCTGTTGAGTTCTTCAACACGAAAAGATAGGTTCTGGCTATCTGCGCCATAGCACTACCACTAGAAAGGTTCACTGCAGTAGGACCTTTAAGCAAAGGTTCAGCTAACTACTAACAAGCACCATGGACAAAAATTTGATGAATAGCCCATGCAGTAAATGCTTTCAAAACACAAAGGGCTATATTCGGTGAGACTGAAAATAGCTACATTGACACCACACAACCCTAAACCATTTCTTCAGCTTCCAGTGGGACGGTAGAATGTTGCCCTTGATACTGATTTTCATGCAAACTGCACTCATTACATTTTATCAGAAACATTCCTAAAAGTCCGGTTTGGTAGAACAAGTGTGAAACTTCCTACATCAGAGGATGAATATTTTGAGGTACTGTATGATAGCTCTTGCCTGCCAGTTAATAGATTTCTTTTGGTAGTGTCTCCATACATATTTACAGTTAGTTTTTCATAAAAGAAGGGTAAAAACCAAATAAGATAAATGGAAAACACAAAAATGAAAGCACAGAGACTAGCAGTTTCAAAAACTTAATTCAACTGAAATAAAGAGGTAGATATGCTGATATTGGTACATTTCCTAGTAAGAAACTGATAGTTTAAGCTGAACAAATGAGAGTTTGTGAGAAAAAAAAATTAAAGAACATTTTCACATGCTGAAATACACCGTTAAGGCCTGTGCAAAAAAATAAAGAGTTTAGCATATATTTTTCATTTCTTTAGCATATTCAACTTGAATACATGTTCTCTGGGATATATTGGGGAACAGCCTATATTTTGAAATGACAGTTAACCTTATATATTAGGACCACTTTAAGCAACTGAAAATATGCTAAAGCGCCCACAGTCACCATGGAGTTATTTATTCACATGACTTCAATTTCTACCTAACCATGATGCAGAATCCAAAAATCAATCACTTAAAACACTTGACCTCACACTCTGGCCTCCTCTCCTCACTTTTTGGATAAGCCATTCTCAACCATTACATAGGAGCTACAAATGCTTTTCTACATCTGTGCCCAAGCTGCAAAGCACTGCTTAAAAAAACAAACAAACAATCACACATTCAGGCCATTTCCTACTGAGCTATCTTTGTCCTTCCTTAGCAATTCCTAGGTATATTCCCCACAAGGGCTACTCCAAGCCTCTTCATCTTATTTTCAGAAGATGCATGGTTTAATGAATAGATTCATAACAGTTTTAGAACTAAAAAATCTCAGAGGTATTATTGCCAACTTCTTTGTTTTAATCATATAAACCAAGACCTAGAATTAAAAGGACTGTAGCTTTACAAACACTGAGCCCACTGACTTGAAGACCCCCAGGCACCCTTGAGGCCAGCATATCTACTGCATCTGGATCCATTCCCTATGTAGGCCCAGGAGCCAATCTACAGCGAGGCCAAGGACTCAGCTACACTGATGGAATATGTCTAGGCCATTTACTAGCTATGTGCATTCTGGACAAATGACCAATTCTCTCTGCCCCAGTTTCTTCACTTGTAAAATAGAGATAATAGTAGTATCTGACTCGCTGGCTTGTGACCGTTAACTAAGTTAATACTTGTAAAAAGCACTGGAACGGGACCTGGCACATAGTAATTACAAGTCAGCTGTGACTGTTATCATCACTCCCAACAGAACTCTGGCAAAGGAGAGAACACGCCCCTCTCTTCTACCTTTACTTCCCCCGTTGTCCCCAACTCTCTCCAAATGCAAAAACTCAGTTGCTGCAATCCTCTCCCCACTTATGAGCTTCTAGCAAAAGTCTTCCACTGTACTTTTCTTCTTTGGTTTGATGTCAAGCTTCATAAACTGGTCTTCTTTACTTTCCCATACCTATGTAACCACAGTGTGCTCTTGAAGATTCATTCCTTCGCTCTGGGAGTTTTGTTCTCTGAACTCCAACACTTATTCCTCAGTACAGGCTTCCAAATGCCACCTTGATCTTCAGTGCTGAGCTCCTGCCCAAGCTCTAGTCTGTGCATCTCCAAACATGTATTTCTACTTGAGCATCTTATTAATCTCACACTCAATATTCTTCAAATGTAAAATAATTTCTAAGGTGCCTGCCAACTATAAAAATTTCCCAATATAATCTAAAACAAAACTTTTCATTTCCTCTACTCCTTTCAAATCAGTTTCCTATTGCAACTTCACAATGTTTCTACTGGTGGCGCCACAGCCCATTAACCAAATTCCGTCTCGTCTTACTTTGGAATTTCTGATATCATCAATTCATTTCCAGCCTATCACTCGACTCAGACTTTTCCGGGTTCTCTTCTGCTACCAAACCGCCTCTCAATTCCACATGTCTATCATCTCCAATCTGATCTTCCTAAAATATTGTCACATTATCACCTACTTAAAACCATCCAATGAACCTCAACTGTAAGTCCAAATCCCTTAACTCGGTATTCAAATTTTTTTTCCAATTTGTTCCTAAACCATTTTTGCAACACTATAATCCATTAATCCCCACAATTATTATATATACACACCTCACTCAAACTCTACTTACCACCTAAGCATACATTTCATGTGACATTGGCAATCTCTGGAATGTCTTCCACACTGGTTACTTATACCCCAAATTTGTTATAGCTCAGTTCAATTTGATCCTTTTTCATGAAATCTGACAGCCCAGAGTAACTTATTTACCACTTATTTATATAATGCCTCACACAGTTATCTAAATGTGGGTATCATCTCTCATATCAGAGTAAAAACAAACCTAGTAAGAGATAGTATCATGTATCTCTTTATATATTTTATATCCACTGTATTTTCCTAGAAAGTTGTGCATAGTAGGCACTTAACAAAACACTGCTGAATTGCATGAAGGACACAATCACCTGCTTTATGATACTAGCTACTACTCACATAACTCCACTTAAGAGAAAAGACTTGCAGAAGGAATAGTAGAAATAAAAAGCGACTATTCTGTAACCACTAGAGTAATAATGATTCATGCAAGAATCATCAATGGATGCTAAAACCATTATATGAAAGTTTCTTGGGGAACAGGATATTCACACAGTCTCAAAATATATCTGAACAAATTACTTATGAATTACAAAGGGAAAAAAGGTACCTTTACAGTGGAGAAATCTGGCGGACACCAAGTGATCAAAGTTAACATCACCAATAATGGGATAAACTGACATCATGTGCCTCCTGATGTGATGCACTGAGGACACAACATCACTTATGTATTATTCCTGCCAAAAATGCATAACCTGAAACTAGTCATGAGGAAACAATCAGACAAACCAAAAACTGAGGGACAATCTACAAAACAACTGACCTATACTCTTCAAAAACATCAATGTATTGAAAGACAAAGAAAGCCTGAGGAATTGTGTGTGTGATCCTGGATCAGAAACCAAACTGCTATAAATGACATCACTGCTACACAGCACAACGGTGGATTTGCATGTGGACTGCATTGGATAACAGTACTATAGTAATGGGGAACTGCCTGGTTTTAAACATTGTTCTTTGGTTAAGTAAGAGAATTTCCTTGTTCTTAGGAGAAACACTCCAGAGTACTTGAGGGTAAATAAATCTAAAACTTATTCTCTAAATATTCAGCAATAATAACATCAATAATAGTAATAAGTATCAATAAAAAGATTGGCAAAAATGTGGTAAAATACTGACTGGTGAACCTACAATAGAAGAAATCATTGTACTATTGGTGCAACTTTTTCAAAATAAGAATTAAAAAATCAATACCCTAATACCACACAAAAACTCTTGAGTTTTTATTTATCTGTGGCATTTACATTTTATCTGACAATCTTAAAGCAAGACATACTTGCAGTGGAAGAGTTTGTGCTATAAAAACATATGTTCTAAAAAAGCAAATACATCTTTTTGGAACCAAAGAACCATTTTATAATGTTAACAGCCCACCATTATTTTTTTTAATTCACAGTTTTATAGTAAAACTCAGTTAAAATGAATAGTCAATTTCAAATGGTAAAAAATCTTGAGACGATATTTTTAAACAATGTGGTTTTAATATTTTCAACTACACAGAGAAAGTGAAGAAAACTAATGTTGGTTGATTAAGCATTTTAAGGAAAAAAGATCCATAATTAACATATTACTAAATAAGCATTTGTAAATTACTGAAAGTTTGCTTCCTTAAATTCTGATTTACATGCTTATAAGTTTTGAGAACGTTTTTATAATACAACCAAGTAACTGATTATTATTTCTATAGACTTTCTGGAGCATTTAAAAATAATACTTCTAGTCAAAGTAAAATATGGTATAAAGGATTTTCTAAATTCAATATAATTAGCAACAGTCCTTTAAAGTTGGATACCTTATTTATGAGATGTTCGGTAACAACTTCTCTTAGTCCAGTGTAGAGCTTTTCTCCATGTTTATGCAAAACCATTGTATATGCATTTCTATAGAGCTCCTCAAAACTAAGACCACTGTTATTCTTACGCTGGATTTCTTGAATTGCATTTTTCAGAAGGTCCCAAATGCTGTTTACATATTTTTCATCCATGGTCATCTGTAATATCCAAGAGAGAAAAAGACAAAAAAAAAAAAAAAAAAAAAAGAAACAAAAAAACCAATGGTTGAAATTTGTCTGTATTTGTCCATATAGTAAATATTTTATTATATGGCTATAATGATAAAGCTGTATGACTTATAAGGATGTTAACAATCTGTTTCAACAGAAATAAAGAAATGCATTTAAAAATAGTTTGAGTTGACAGAAACAATTTTTTAAAAATCTTTTAAGACCTCCCTCCCTTCTTATCTACAGCAGAACCCTCCACTTTAAATAAAATCAATCCCTGATGTTAATACTTGCTTTAGCCGAAAGTGTAAGACGTCTTTCCCCTAAGTTTATTTAGTACAACACAAGTTCAGAGATTTCCTTTCCTGAAGATTTACAGAGCTCCTTAGCAAATTAAGATTGGGAGAAGACCTGCAATTAAAAACAAAACAAACAAAAAACCAAAACCAACAAAAACCCAGCACATTTTCTTTGCTGAAGTTAGCATCCTCACCTTTCCTCCTGTCCCACTTGGATGTCACTGGCCACCATTTGTAACTGCCGTTTATACAGCGTAAGTCACTTGCCCCTCTCTTCCTCCCTCCAAAACACATGCCGCCATCCTAAGCCTCAACTGCCCGCCTACACTTCACCTGCACCCATGTGGTGGAAAGTAAATGAAGAACAATGTATGCAGCCAAATTTAATTCACCTCGGTTTAAATTCATGACTATTCATCACAAGTGGGCCCTTGGTGCACCCCTACAACCCCATCTCTTCTAGTCTATTGACCTGACGCCCTGCATGACTTCACACCGTCTCCTCCACCCTCACTCTAGGGTAATGACTTGCTCCCTGTTCCACTGAGAACACAGGAACAACCTGAAAACAAACCGCACAAACTCACCACATCCACTTATCCAGCTGACTGCACACCAATATAATCTGTTAGTTCTTGTGCTCAAAATGCTAAATTCTTATACTCAAATTATAGCACAGGGACGAAAAACACAGGCAAATTCTAGGAACTTGTTAGAAATGAAGAATTTCAGACCCCAGCCCAGCTCTCCAGAACCATAACCTGCGTTTTAGCAAGAACCCCAGGTAATATGCATACAGAATGAAGTTTAACAAGTACTGCTCTAGTTCCATCACAACTCACTATTCAAGCCCCCCCGCCCCCCAGCAATCTCCCCTCCCAGCATCATCAAAAGTTTCCTCTCTGCTACATGGTTTTCATCTGCATTCAAAATCATCACTTTCCCACCTTAAAAACAAACAAATCTTTACAACCCCACATATTTCTCCAGCATCACCTCATTTTTCTCTTTTCCATTTACAGCAAAACCACGGGGCAGGAGAGGACAATAACCTATGTTCACTGTCTCCAAGTCCTATGTTTACATTTTATCTCGAATCCACTCTAGTAAGGCTTCCATCTCCAGCATTTCACTGAAATCACTCAAAAGATCACTAGTGATTTCCACATTGCTAAATTTAGTGGTCCAAGTCTCAGTTCTTATCGTACTTGACCTATCTGGCAGCAAATGAAAGAGCTGGGCATTCCTACTCCAAACACACTTCTCCCTTGCCTCCCAAGCACTACAATCTCTCTCTTTTTTTTCCCTTTCTAGTCTACTGGCTCCTCTGTTAGTCTTTACCAGTTCTTACTCACCACAACCTCCAACCCTAAGGTTCAGTTCTAAATCTTTAGTCTATCCACATTGTTTTTAAAAGGTGAAGCTGATCTCTTCTATTCTCGTGGCTTTAAGTTAACCTCAAAATGCACATACCCTACTTGGCGCTCTCCCCTAATACCAGAATCATATATTCAGCTTTCTACTTGAATTCTTAGTATCAAGTCTGAAACAGAAACCCCAATCTTTTCCCCTAAGTCTGCTTCTCACGCAGTTGTCTCCAACTGAGCAAATGCCCAATCCATCCTTACATATTCTAAAACCAAAAAGCTTGTAATCCTCTTTATACACCTTTACCTCACTTCTAATCCAACAGGAAATTCTGTTGTTGGTACCTTCAGAATCTAAATCCTCCTCACTAATTCCATTGTTACTAGCCTAGACCAAACCACCATCATATACCCATTATTGCAACAGCCTCCTAACTAGTCTCTGTTTCTGCTCTTGGCCTATTATCAGAGCAACCAAACTGACCTTCTGACATCATAAATCAAATCATTACTCACCTGGTCACAACCCTCAAGGTACTTCTCATTTCGCCTGAAATCCTTAAACTATGTTACAAAGCCTTATTTTGGTCTGATCATCTCTCTGACTTCTGCTAGTTCTCCTTGCTCAGTCTGCTCCAGTCACATCAGTTTCCTGGCTATTCCCTGGAATATACCCAACAAGTTCACTTAAGGTATTTGTATCGGCTACTCTCCCTGAAAGATTCTTCCCCAGACACCTGCATGGCCCGCTCACTTATCAACTACAACTCAGCTCAGCTGTCACCTTAAAATGAAGCTTTAACTGCCCACTCTTAAAAACTGCAGCGGCTTCCTACTACTGACCCTCAAATTCCAACCTCACACTCCTTATTTCTTTTCCTGGCCTCCCTCCTGCCCGTCAAATGTCAGCTCCATGAAGGCGGGGATGTTTTCACTGCTGAATCCCTCAGCCACTAAAACCATACCTGGCATATAACAGGTCCTTAAACTTTCTGATCAAATGATTTTCTGCTAATCCCTAAGGAGCTGTTTTTATGCCACATAAAACGTACAAGTTCTGCATTCACAATCTGGGAAACGCTGCAACAATGAGTCATTAGTTTCACACATACTTCTGACCTAAACTGGACAGAAATTACTGAGCTAGTAAAATTCACACCAAAGAGGACAGAGAAAAAACTTTTGGAAGAGAAGAATATGCTTATTGTATCAATCATGGTGATGGGCTTCGCAGGTGAATACTTACCTCCAAACTCATCCAGTTGCATAATTAAATATGTAGTTTTTTTATGTCAATCATACCTCCATAAAGTAGTTAAAAAAGAAAAATCCTCTCCAAGCCATGTCCAATGTGTATGAATGTGAAAGAAAAAGGAGCAGACTGGCAAAAATAGTTCTTTCAATCATCCTAGCAACAAAATACCAGCTCAACTATCAATCAAAAGGATTCTTAAGCAGATGACTCAAACTGAGTCTTATTACTCAAATCTTTCCTGGAGGGTTCATAGAAACTTTTTAGGAGAACTTCTTTCCTGTTACTCAAATCTTATTCAATCCCAGGTCTGTTGAACTTTTCTGAAATGGCCTTAAGAGAATTTACCCCTACACCTAAACTACGATTTTTTTGTCAGATATCCTGATGCACAGAGTGCCATCCATATCAAATATAAATAAGATGTTGCTATTTATAACTTTTCATGAATAAGAAATACAAGCCCATGTGATAATAATGGGTTCAATACTCCATGTACAGTAGTCCCCCTCATCCACAATTTTGCCTTCTGTGGTTTCAGTAACCCACGGTCAACCATGGTCTGAAAACATTAAATAAAATATCCCAGAAATAAACAATTCACAGTTTTTAAATGATGCACCATCTAAATAGCATGATGAAATCGTGCCCCATCCTGCTCTGTCCAGCCCAGGACACAAATCATCCCATCTGTCCACCATATCCACACTGTATACGTCACCCAGCATCAGTCACTTGGCACCTATTAGATCAACAGTCACAGTTTCACAGTACTTGTGTTCAAGTAATCCTTATTTTAATGAAGAATGGCTCCAAAGTGCAAGAGTGGTGATGCTGGCAATTTGGATATGCCAAAGAGAAACTGTAAAGTGCTTCCCTTAAGTGAAAAGGTGAAAGTTCTCAACTTGAAAAAAAAAAAAAATCATATGCTGAGGTTGTCAAGATCTTCAGTAAGAATGACTATTCTGTCCATGACCTTGTGAGGAAGGAAAAAGAAATCTGTGCTAGTTTAGCTGTCACACCTCAGTCATAGTGCATAAGTCCTTAGTTAGTTGGAAAGGCATTAAACTTACGGGTAGAAGACATGAATAAAAAACAGGTTCTGAATGAGAGCAGCAAGAAAGCATTGAGGCTGTATGAAGACTAGCACAAGGGGTCCCCCTCAAACAAATGACCACATTCACATCATTTGAATTTCATTATGTTGTTATAACTGTTCTATTTTATTACTGTTGTTTGGTACTACCACAATTTCAGGTACCCAGTGGGGGTATTGGAACTTATCCCATGTATAAGGGGTGGGGGGGGAGTACTGTATCTGCAATGTGGTTTTAGTTTGCTGACAGCATATGCAGAGGTTATAAAACAGACTAAGACAGCAACCCCAAATATTAAGTAACAAACACCTAAAGCAGAATATTCAACAATTTCAGAGAAAGAGCAGAGTGCATGTGGACTATAAACTCTAGAGATACCTGTACTGCTAATAGTTGAGCAAAACTTCAAATGATCTTTTCAAGCTCTACAACTTAACTTTCCATGAAAGCTAGAAAATATACAAAAATGTCTCTACCTAGCACAAAATTACTAAATTTCCTATTAGAGACTAAAGAATTAAAAAAATATAAACCAAGGGGTTTCAGATATTGTACAAGTACTCTCACATTATGATAAAATCATTTCTCACATAAAAGTTGTTTTGTAATCCAATACTGTATTAGTATTTTCGTCAGCATTCATGCCATATAGAGCAGAGATTTAGCAACAGGACAACAATGTTTCTTCTGGTGACTGCGGTTATAAAAATTTCCAAACAAAGGAAAAGAAAATAGAGATTAAATGATTTACCCTAATCATAGAGCTAGGATTAGAGCATCCCAAAGCTAGTTCATAATCTCGGACTCACTCACATTCCATTGTGCTAACATAGTGAAGTAGTGTCACAGTGCCAGTCACTGATTATCTTGGTAAACACAGGATGGTATGCTAGTAGAGTACACAGATTTTGCCATCTGAATGGCCTGAATTTGTGTCACGGCTGTTTTAAATTCACAAGCCACGTGCCCTTGGGCAAATTACTTAACTCCTCTAAGCCTTTACTTCCTCACGTGTAAAGAGGATTTAATAACACTATCGTATGTAAGAACTATTCTGAAGATTAAATAAGAATGTCAGTAGAATTTAGCCCAGCCCAAGAAAGTATAATTCCCCTCATGTTGACTAACAAAAGAACCCAATGAGAGGATCTCTTGAGCTCTCATCTATCTATGGGCATCAAATGCCAGGGAAAAAGTACAGTTTTTCAAGCTCAGCAAAACAAAAGTACCTTAAGAGTACAACTATGCTAAATAAATATGTCAGTATATTGTAGCCTTCTTTCAGAAGTAGTATTCCCCTACTTCATGTCTCCTAAATCACTGCCATTTAAATCATTTTAATCCCAAGAGTTCTGTCCTTGGCTCTTTTCACTTTACATTGGGTCCCTATGCATTTTCATTCACAGTTACAACTACTACGCAAACATCTAGGATTCTAAAATTCGCAAGGCTAGGCTGGCAAGGGATTCTGGGGCCTTCTAACTATACAGAATTTTGCAAATATAATGTAGGTACACTCTTCTGGGTGGTGGATTCCTAGCTCAGATTTCCCAAAAAGCCTGGCCCACATCTGAAATAAGATAAATTACTGGCTTATATGTTCATTGCTCTCAAACCTATATTGCCAGTCCAGATGTTCCCCCTAAAGCCAGAACTACTTATTCAACTATCTGCTGGACATCTCCAACCAAAGGCTCCAGACCAAGGATCAAACTTAGCATGTCCAAAATCACTCTCCACACCCATCCAAATCTTCCTCCTGTATTCATACATTCAGTAGTGGCAACACACCCACCTAGTTATAACAACATAGAAGCATAACCCTCAGTTTTTCTTTTTCCCTCTCTTTTAAACCCTTCTCATCCATTCATCAAGTCCTATTAACATTAAGCCAAATATGGCCCTATTCTTTCATCCTGAATACTATTGCCTTAAAACTTTCACCTGGAACACCACAAGAGCCTCCCAACCATCATGAACTCAAATATCCTCTTGGAATCTATCTTCCTCAAAATCAACACCAAAATAAACACATGAGCATCATTCCCACGCTCAATTCAAAATCCAGCTCTCATTAATGGCAGGGCAGTGGGGGGTATACTTTAAAAGGGAACATAACACACTCTTTAAGATGTAGTCTATGCCTACTAGAACTTCATTTTTCACTCACCACTACCTATTTTACATTTATTCCCTAACAACATTAAACCAATGGAAAATCCAGACCACTGTCATTCCTCCCACCCACTCCTCACCCACCCATGTCTTCGTTATGCCCCGCCTTCTTTATCTGATTCTTCACAGAGCCCTTGAACACAGCTCAAGTGTCATAGTCTCCAGGGATCCTTCTCTGACCTCAAGCAAAGCTTATGATTCCTTCTCAGCTGTTCCATAATACTCAGGTTATATCTAACATTACATTCCCATACTACTTCATAGTATGTTTGGGCATCTTTTTTGACTAGAGTATGAGATACTTAAGGGAGTATACGTTTTCTTCAGTGCCATTTAGAAGGCAATAAGCAAATGTCCAGTGAATGAATATCATTTTACTTATGCTACACCAATGCAATTTTGAAAACAAACATTTGAATTACTAAGTACAATAACAGAAAAATATTATAATGTGCTTATCTATAGCAATTAATGTAATTTTTAAATAGTTAAAGGTGTTTTTGAAATGAAGTACAATAATGTGCAAGCAACAAACTCAAATTTCAGTTATCAAGTAGTATTTTCACATTTTCCATTCGCTTAACTAAATACCTCACAAGGCTGCTTAATCATGAATTTTATTAATAGGTGTTAATTGGGAGGAAAGCAGTAAATGGAAAAGGCCATTAAAGAGAAGATCCATAAGCTACAATGTCTCCCGAAATTAAACAAGTCTCAAAACAATATTCCAAAGGGCACTAGCTTCAGGTGCAAATTCTTACATATGCATGCTTTGGTCTTGGCATCATTGAACACGTCAACCAAGAGTGGCAAAATAATTATGCTAAAAATAAACTTTAATTTCTCACCCATCCTTAATACACAACACAATATTAGCTGTCACAAAATATAAGGCCCTAGTTTTATGTACATTTTTTAAAGAGGAGTTACAACATTCTGATTTTAAATTCTGTGAGCAGGATTTTAATTCCATCTGAAGAAACTGACTTAGAGTGCACTAACTGCACACATACTCGGGAAGGAATCTGGTAACGATACTTCAGCAAAACAATACAGTGATTAAAAAATGCCCACATACTCACACAAATATTTAATATTTGTTCATTGTTAGGTGCATACAGTATCTATCCCTAAGAAGCTGAAGTTACAAAGTGATCATCAAGCAAAGTAAATTCATTTAGCAGGAAAAGCAAAAGCCCCCTTTTAAAGGAAAGATATAATTAAGTAATCTTAAATTCTTAAGACTTAGTGAGACTTTAAAGAAACAAATTAAGACTTTAATTTTTAAACAGGACCTTCTCCCCCTTACCTTTCCCCAATCCAAGATTAAAATTCCCTCATTAGAAAGTAGCAATAACAGAAATAACGCTAACCATCTTTATTTTCTTTCATAAAAACATCTCTTGATTTTTCATCTTTATTACTTCAAATGATACAAAAAGATAACCTTCAAAATACTTGAATTTGAAAGGATCTAAGTCCCTTTTATACTTACACATCTTGAAGGTTAGGTAATTTATTTCTAAAAGTTGAAGAGAACAACAGCATGAGCCAATTAAAACAAAAATGAAGAGAACCGTATTCTTCAGATTCACTACATACAAAGGACAAGAAGTCTTTAGTCCCCTGTGAATAATTTTCTACAAGAAATTCAGAACAGGGTGGGTGGGGGAAAGGGTGAGAATTTGAAATTCCAAGCAACTCGGAATGACACAGCTAGAAAAAAATAAACAAGGAAAAATGCTTAATCTTAATTTTAAGCTTCAGCCTCAAAAAAGTTGCTTGGTACAAATATCTGAGGAATGGCAGTGTGCCAGTCAGACACAACTAAGTCATAAATTATAAAAAGGAAGCTCCCTCCCATGTTGTAAGCACCTCAGAGGAAGATAAAGTCTCTCTTCCTTTATTTTATTGCATCCTTTATAATGCAAGGCACAGTGACTAGACAATATTCAAAAATATGATTTAAATGCAGTCTAATTATTGATGATTAATCTTACTTGATGACCCAAAACTATTTAATAATGTATGACACCTGCAACAATCCCATTTACCCATCAGTTGATCTTTAGGTAACCTCAACCAGCAAAAATACAGCCAAAGGTTCAAGCTTTGATGAAAACAGCCCAGTGGAAAACATTCAGACTTTGGACAAGTTATTTCACTTTCCAAACTTCACTTTTCCTCATCTGCTTAGGGAAGGAGAAAGGGGAGAAGATGGAGTATCGTGTGGCAATTAAGTTTGTGAAAGCATTTGGCACACAGCACTTGCTCAACAAATCTGTTTGTTTCTTTACTACACCGAAGAGACATAGGTAGTCTTAAAGCTTAAACCTAACTGTAAAGTTAAGGTTACTGACGTTTGGTTGACTGGTTTCTCTTAGGTTCCAGTGGAGACCTGATGGGAGAGGAACTGGGCAGCCAAAAGTAATAGTCAAGGAAAGAGAGAAAAAGATTATCAATCAGAAAAGCACAGTAGCCTGGGACGAAGTCTGTGAAATCACAAACAGTCTGACCTACCCTTAGGTGGCCTCCAATATTACTGAATTGTAGAACAGTAAAGTGATGAGAGAGCCAAATATCAACAGAAGGTTCAATTACAATCTGCATTTCAGATCTCTACATGAGTAAACTATGCAAAAATCTATTTGAAAATCTGAAACTTTCTTTTCAAAGGTACAAGTCAAGCTTCCTGATTAGCCTATTAAAATCCATTTAAATCACAACTGATTTAAGTTCAAACAATACAGTATTATTTCAACTGTATCTCTGTGAATTACTTTTGCATTTATTAAAAAATACATGTAACATTTCAGTCTGATGATGACCACAACAAATAAGATGCAATCCTATATAGTACTCTCATTGAGGCAGTAAGCTTGTCACTGTCCTCTACTGGTGTTAAAGACATGTTACATGGCATTCTGAAGCACATTTTATCCAAAGAATGCACTATATACACCTTGACTGAAATTCTTTAAACATCATAATTAGAGATTCTCCCTAATAGGACAAATTATTACATCTGTAAGATCAACATTTTAAAATCATTTGCTGTATTTCCCAAGATGCTATTAAACACCTAACACTAATAAGCATCCTGTGTATAAAATTGCTTTTTAAACATTCATCTGGAAAACAGAAATAATAGAAAAGCAGAACCCATACTGTGGATGAAATTTCAAAGAAGTAGTAATGTTACAGGGAAAAACACATGAAATCTAAATGCACGTTTGAGTTCCACACTTCTATAATCTAAAAGTATTGATTTTAACAAAAGTGATAATACTGTCTTCTCTTTAGATTAAGTCACTAAATTTTTGTTTTACTATTTTTTTAAGGGCAAACAAGTTTTTCTAAAACTATTAAAATGTACAAAAGCTCTATAAACTGTAAGGCAATAATAATTAGTTTACACTAGAATCAACTATACACAATCCAAAGGAGGAGATAAAAACGTGAAATAGTATAAACTGCCACAGTTAGCTTTGTCTTTTTATTGAAGGAACATAATTGTAACAAATGTGTTAAGGCAGCAAAAGGCCTATCATGTAAAATTATTATTACTAATATAGGATGCGTGTCCAGAAAAAATCCAAGCACTGTTATATAACCAAAACAGTTTGAGCGACATTGATGTAACCTGGCAGCCAAGGAGAGTGGACTGGAACGCACATGCATGAACAATGACAACTTCACTGTACTAGTCAGTAGGGGCGGCAGACACTGTTGAGTGAGCATGTGTAATGTGTGGCTGTCACATTCAAAATGACTGAGAGAGTAGAGCAATGAATCTGCATCAAATTTGGTGTTAAGCTTGAGCATTCCTCCGCAGAAACTACTCGGATGATTCAGAAGGCTTTTGGAGATGAGGCAATAAGTGCAGCGCAAATAAAAGTGTGGCACAAACACTTCAAAGATGGGATGGTCGAGAATCTGTTGAAAGCGATCCACATTCTGGAAGGCCTGCAATAAGCAGAACACCTGAGAATGTTGAACGTGTACAAGCTGCAATCACAGAGACTGAAGACTGACAGTATGAGAAGTAAATGTGTCGTGGCAAAATTTGTTCCATGCCTCTGCTAACATAGCAGCAGGAACACCGTGCTGCAGTTGCTAAAGACAATTCAAATAGCTATCAATGAACCAGATTTTCTCAAGAAGGTAAAAAATGGAGATGAATCATGGCTCTATGGCTATGATCTGGAAACAAAGGTCCAGCCATCCCAATGGAAGTTGCCTGGTTCTACACACCAGAAGAAGGCGTGGCAAAGTTGCAGTAAGGTCAAGGCCACATTAACTGTGTTTTTTGATTGGGAAGGTGTTGTCCATCATGGGTATGCCCCTCCTGACCAAACAATTAATGAGGAGCACTACCTCAACGGTCTTCATCAGTTGAGAGATGCAACAGGACGAAATGGCCTCAGCTATGTGCAGCTGGTGATTGGCAGCTCCATCACTGCAATGCACCTGCTCATATATCATGTCTCATGTAGTTTTTTGGTGAAACATCAAATCACCCCGGTGACTCAGTCCCCTACAGCCCAGATTTGGTACCCTGTGACTTCTGCCTTTTCCCAAAACTATGACTAAAATCACCTTTGAAATGGAAGAGATTTCAGACCATCAATGAGATTCAGGAAAGTACGAAAGGCAGCTGTTGGCAATTCCAACAGAGGATTCTGCAGTGTTTTGAGCAGTGGAAGATGCTGGGATAACTGTGTGAGGTCCCAAGGTGCCCACTGTGAAGGGCACTGAGGCGTCACTGTCCTATGTACAATGTTTCTTATATCTTGTATAGTCTTCAATAAATGTCTATATTTTTTATATTACATGGCTGAATAGTTTCTGGACAAACCTCATGCTATCAAATCTGCTCAAAATGTCTTTAAACCTATCAACTCACACAGGAAGATGGAGAACACAGCTAACTGTCCCACTGCTTCATATCAGAATTTAACCATCATCACTGAAATACACCATTCTTATTTTAAAGGGAATTGTAAAGCTGAAGGTGACTTCTGCAACATCACAGAAAATGTTTTAGGCCACAGATCACACCAGGATTCAGATCCTAGACTTATGTATAAGTAGTGTCTTCACTAAAATTTTTAGAGTTGGAATGAGCCTAAAATAACCCCAAATTAAAATCTCTTCATCTTACAAATGAGGAAACTGTGGCTTAGAGGCTTATTCAAGACCACACAGCTAATTAGAACAATGAAGGAATCCAAGTGTCCTAAGCTAAGAGTGTGTCCCTTACACCATGTCAACTCAAATCACTTGGGTAGTCAATGTTAAAAAATCATTTTCTAATTGAATAGGCTAATTTTAAAGCACTAAGTGACTAGAGCCAAATGCTTATTTCTGTTTGGTCTAGAGGAAAAAAGCTTTCAACTAGAAATCACGCTTCTATATAATGGTTCTTCCATAAATTAAAGTCCTCTCTAGTTCTCTTGTTGCTACTCTGGTAAATAAGTTTAGAACAGATTCTCTCTAAAGTCCCTTACAGCTTTTAAAAATTAAAATACTACAAACAGCAGCAAGGAAGTCACTTGTTTATTTGGGTAGTGACAGCATTTATCCAAAAATTATACCCTTTTCATGTCTTCTTTGCATATATCAAGAGGAAAAGTGAATTATTTTAAAGTATCTGATCTTTGTACTTCAAAATTCATTTTACTATTTAACATAATTCTTAGAATAGTCTCCAAGACAAAAAAAATAAAGATTAAAGTATTTACATATTAATAGCTTCAAGGACTCCCTTTTTTCTAAACATATACTTAACAAGATAAATTTATATTAACTGACAAAGGAAGTTAAAAATATGTGCTTTCATCCTTATAACTTGAAAAGGAAAGTGTTAACTCATAATATTAACAACTAATGTGTCTTTCTTGTAAGTTATGATTTTTATTAAAGTCTATAACACACTAGGGCCCCTTTAAGCAATTTATATATTCAAATTTTACTGAATATATACTTTGATTGATTCAAATTTTTTATAACATTTATTCTTATAAGTAGTGCATTTACCTTGAATCTAGTAAGGCTTAAGCCTGAAGAAAACAAACAAACAAAAAAACACTCTTTCCAAGGCCCAGAACTTAATTTTGAATTCTTTTCATAGAGAGTACTGCATTGTATACACTTCAGGGACCCTGACTCTGCCCCTGGCTAACAATTTAAATGGAAACTTTAGAACTAATTTTCTAATACATTCCTACTAAGAAAGTAAACATTTTAGAATCTAGCAAATTCTTAACAGAATATAATTAGGCAGTGTGGTATAATGGAAGAACATGAATTTTTGAGTCAGACATGCCTGAGATCTGAATCCTAGCTCTGCCCTTTTCTAGGTTTTACTAGGTGTAAATGTATTACACTAGGTCTCTGAGCCCCAGATAGATTTAAAACAGGAGTAATAACATCTAAAGATTGTTTTGAGGATTTGAGATAATTATAGTTCAGAGTACCTAAAACAAAGCCTGACACAAGGTAGACATTCAACAAGTTGTAGTTACTAATCTTCTAAAGACACTTCTCACATACTATTAATAAATTGGAAATAAAAAAGGGAAAACAAATTTTCATGATTACTTTCAAGAGGAGGGGGCAAGTAGAAGAGGCAAAGTGTTGCTCAGTTAAGGGCTGCTTTAGATAAGAATGACTTACAATCAGTTTGTGAAAGTATTCCTTTTAGCAACGATGGCTTGCTTTTAGAGAAAAGCATCTCTAAAGAATATTGTATTTTCTTAAAGTTGGTAAAAATATCCTTTGAAGTCTATTCTTTTGCTTAGTAGCAGGCCTCTGTCATTTAAAGAGCAAATTTGAATCCATTCCTTTCTCAATGATTACAAATATTAAATGAATGAAAAATCAAATTAGGAAGTTTTACTCAATTACATTTTCAACTTTAGAACTGACTTAAGAAGAAGCAGTGATGCTTTCCAGCAGTAAAAGCTCTGTATTGGGGGTTAGGGCAACGACTGGCTCTGTTCTCCATTCCCTACTAACTTCAACAACCTGTGCAAATGGGACTTTCCTCAACTATAAAAAGGCTGAATTAATGCCTGGTTATTTTAAAGCAATGGTTAAACTACTTATACAAATAGCAGCATAGGACCTGCTCTAAATTATCACAGAGGGAGATTTCTGAAGATATTTACTTTCCTCTTCCTGGGTCTGTCCCATATGAAACCCATTACCTTTTTTTTTTTTTAACTTTATTTTTATTGTTTACACTATTACAGATGCACACCCCCTGCCCCACTCTTGTCTACCACCAACCCCACCCCACCCCCATCCATCACCACATGGTTGTCTGTGTCTGCGGGTTATGCATATATGCTCTTTGGCTACACATTACTTTTAGGTGAAAATTCTGACTTTATGATTAGAAATTTATTTTAAATGTGTCAGCGATTCCACTGTTGATTAGAAAGCACTTTCTGACATTATTTCTTTTACTCGTCATAATTAACCCATGAGAAAGATCAGTATAGTTCCCAACTTAAAGATGAGAAAAACTAGAATCTATTATTAGTTCATTCACTTGGCATCGTTGGGATACAACTGGGCTGTATTGACAAAGATCAATACAAAAAGACTTGCTTTCTCATCTGAAGAAATGTGTTCTAATAAAGGACAGACTATTCTCTGAGGCTCTTGGCTACGAATAAGGATAATATGGTATTCACAAGTCACAATGGTAGAGAAGACAGGAAAAGAAACATCCTCCTTTCTCTGAGACCTGAGAGGAATTGAGAATGAGCCAAGACACAGGTTAAAGGATAAAACTTTGAAAGGGAAGAATGTTGAAGGAACTTACACAAGTTAACATTAGTTTTCACACTGAAGCAGTAGTTAAATTTTCTGAAGAGTGGTAAGGGAATTCTCACTAAAGAGCTTAAGGGCAGTGTTTAAAGTCCAGGGCAGTTCATTCAGCAAAGGAGTGAGCTAACAAGGGACACAAAAAAACTGCAGAGAGGCACTGAGAGTCCAGCTAAGTTAGAGACCACCGTGTCTTGCAATTTTCACCAGGAGTGCAAAATGGCCTAAAAAATGTAAGCAGTAAAAGTAAAGGCAGACAAGATGGATTAATCCAAGGTCCTTTTGGCTAATATTCCCAATCTTGCTCTGAGAAAGTAGCAGGAAAGAAGGGGCAACTAGGAACATTCAGTAGGAGAATGAAAGGAGTCTTAGACTTGAGATCCAAGAGGGCATTAATGTGAGAAGGAAACAACATGATAGAATAATTAAATAATAATCACAGCATGCATTTATTTATAATGTTTGCTATATGCCAGGCACTACTGTAAGAGCTTTACATGTATTAATTAACTCTATTCTTACAACAGCCTTGTGAGGTAGGTACCATTGTTTTTCTTTTTTACAAAAGAGGAAACCAGCAAAGGTGATTTGCTCAAATCCTACATCTAATAAATGGAGGAGCTAGGATACACGGCAATATTGGAGTTTAAGATTTCTAAAGCAGCAGGATGACAACCTCCAAGACAGGGTGAAGGTCACAAATATAGAAGAGGCCACGTCTGTCTGATCATCACTGTGTATCTAATGCTTGACCCCCTAGGAGGTACACACGATAAATGTATTTTAAATCAAATAAATGAATGACTATGTCCACATGCTTTGGATAAAGTTAAGATTTAAACTGGAGAGAATGTCCATCAAGAAGGTATTCAAGTCTTCAGTGATGGAGGGAAAACAGGTAAGAAGTTAGGAGAGGGTCGTAGAAGGACTCAACAGAATAGCTCACAGGGCCTGAGCCACAAGAGGATGATGAAAGTGGCAATCAATGGCACGTGGGCCCCGTGATTCAAGGACTATAAAGAAAACAGGCACCACAATTGAAGAAAATTAGCTTGCATCCGTAGGGCAAAGCAAGGTTTCAGTTGAAAAAGCTAAGAACTCCAAGAACAGGCTGAGGACATGGAGACGTGAAGCAGGGGATCAGAGTGTACAGGTGAGCAGCCTGGGCGGAAGCAGCCAAGGTGGAGGCAGCAGATGTGAAGTATAGTTAGTACACAGAAAAGATGGGACGAGAGATCAAGTCTTCTGACGCGCAACCCGAGGTCACTGCCAATGCGTCACTCTACCTTTATTCTGCCATCGTTGTTTCAGGAGACCAGGCTGCTTGCACTGACTTACCAAATTAACCAATTACTATGGTTTGGCTTAAGAATTAGTTTCTCTTATATATTTGTTAATGCTGCATTTATTGCAGCAAAAGTTATAAGAGTATGTTGTGGCTTTTCGTATTTGCTCTGTAAAGCATTTTGTAAAACATTGAAAATGGTTTGAGATAGTAGTACAAAGAGCATTTCTTATGACTTATTTTATATCATTTGTTTTCTTCATCCTAAAGAGTTGAATAAAATCTGTTTGATTCAAAAAAAAAAAAAAAAAAAAAAGAATTAGTTTCTCATTTAATCAATCTCTCAGTAACCACTCACACTTTCTAACATTATGCTAAGTGCTCTGTGGTTCAAAAGGGCGTCTGGTATAAACTTTGACAAGGACCACAACCTATTTCACAAGTGAAACACAAAAGGAGGATGGAGGAGAAAGGGAGGAAAAACTGGAAGGAAATAAAAAGTACAGGTAAAAATTTAATGTATGTATTAGAATGTACATACCAAACGAGTGCTTAGCCCTCCAATACAATAACAAACTTACTCCAATGATTACATGGACTCATTACTGGAACTTCTCTTTTGAATCTCTCCCCCAAGAGCCAGTAGCATTCTTTTGAAGTGCCCCAGTGGTACCAAACCTATATCCTTTGAGACTAATTTCTTAGTGTCGTTCACAAGTTGACTGGGTAGGCTTTTCAAAATGCAAGTTTTTAAAACTGTACCGAAAAAATCACAGCATCACTAAAATAAGTGTATAGTATCCTCATATAGCTACTTGCAAAAATAGCATTCAGTTTTAGTATTTAAATGGTGGCATAATCATGGCTACATACTGGTACTGCAATAGCTAACTGTGTGCTAGGTACTATTCTAATGCTTTATTTTCTATACCTCACAACAACCTTGTAAGGTAGGTACTACTAGTATTCACACTTTACAGAGAAAACCCAGACTAGAAGTGGTTAAGTAACTTGTTAAAAAGATAACACAGTTAAGAAGTGGAGCTGACATTCAAACCCTGACAGCCCAGAGCCCTCACTGATATGCTCAGTTTCTTTACTTTGTAGCATATTCCTAATAGATATGTTGAATACACTATTGTAAAGATATATGAAAATTCCCTACAGGCTCTCCACATTCTTATTCTTGTTACAAGTAGTCAAAGAAATGCAAATTAAAACATTAAAGTACTATATTTTCACCTATAACATTAAAGGTGTATGTTGACTAAGACACTGCTACACTGTTAAATGACACAACCTTGAGAGGTATAATTAATTCTTAAGAGCATCACTTTAGAGCCAGACAGTCTGGGTTAGAATCCCAGTTCTGCCACTTACAATTACAGCGACCTTAAGCAAATTACTTAACCTCTCAAGGCCTCGTTTGTAAAACAAATGAGAATAGTAGTATTCCACAGAGTTGTGGAAATTAAATGAGTTTATATATGCAAAGCACAGAGAACAGCATTCAGTAAGTGTTAGCTATTATTATTACTATCTTTCTGTCAATTTGGTAATACATATCAATTATGGTTGGCCCAGTAATTCCATAATCATAAATGAGCTCAAATATTTATATGCTGGTCACAGCTACATTATTTATAAGAGGAAATATGGATTCACTGGTATTAATCAAAATACCTCGCAGTAAGAAAATGATTAAGCATAATGAGGTTCTACAGAGTATTACAGTCATCAAAAATTATGTTTTCAATATATTTAACATGAAAATATATGTACAGTATGATACTATTTTTTTAAAGGCAGTAATATAAACTGATATAGTACCTCACTTTTACTGTGTGTTCACACATGTATGACATATTAAAAGGAAACACAAAGTGTTATACTACCTGTAGTGTTACAGGTAATTTTTATTTATTTATAATTTAGATATTTATTATGTTTCCTATTATGAATATGCATCACTGTTATAATTAGAAAAGCTACTAAAATGAATTCATCGCTTTGACAGATTATGACTGAACAATTTTCACAATATCTAGGCACTAATTGTAATTCATATTTCATCTCAGTGGCATGTTCTTACTAGTATCCCCCTTACTTTTTTGTTGACTTTACAATAGACAAATGGGCACTATTCCAAGTTTCATTATTTAAAACTGCAAACTGTCCAGCAAGTTTTATAAAAATCTAGCAAAACTGCTAAAGAATATCAAGATAATCTTGAATGGTAATAACAGCAAAAAACTATTTCTAAGGTTTCTCAATTTATAACACAGAGGGAAGGCACACTGCATTTTCCTAGTCTTAATTATAAAATCTTCCTACCCTGAACTAATGCTGTTAATGAATGAATGATGTACTACAAACGAATGAATGATGTATTACAAACAAATGAAGCTTTCTGTTTTGTTTCAATGAATCAACCTTGTGACTAATGCACTCTTTAAAAGACCAAATTCTCACATTATATTCTATACTATCAAAAATAGTTTCAAATTCAACATTGGTACTAATAATTTTCCAGCTACCTCTGAACTGCTATCTAGGAGATAATACAAAATAAACACTTTATGCTCTTATTTTTCAACTTCTTACAGCTACAACACAGCCAGCTGTCCTGAAACTATTAAAAAGAATCAGTTTAAGTGTAAGCAACCCTTTAATGAATCTGCTACACCTCACTCCAGAACTTCTCTATAAGGAAATACCAGAACATGGAAAAACAAACTTATAGTTAATTCCCCACCCTGTGTGACTTGAGAGACTATTATTCAGATTCCCTGTATGTATACCCAGGTAGTTCTAGGCAACAATTACTTTCCCTAAGGGAGAGAAACCTATTATAAAGATCAAAGTTGTTCCCCAAAATGTGGCAAGTAGTAGGTAGCTTAGAAAAACAAAAACATTAACTGTCCCCATTTGAAGTTAAGTTCTTGTGCCCTTAAGTATATCAAAAATAATCTTAAAACCTAATCTTACTAATGTCAGTCACTTGACGGGTTCCATCTAACAGTAACCTCTACATCATCCCCTGTCCGAGCCACATGGGTAGAGGAGCTCTGGGGCAAGTCATCTAAAATGGAGTGGACATCACAATCACAGATTCTTTATGATTAGCACGCTTCTCTAGACTAGCAACTAAAGCCATTTCCAGATCACACTCTAAAAGACAATCACTTTCAAAATGTCTTAAACTCTGAAGGCTAAGCCAATTAAGGCAAATCAGAGGACAGGCCAGCACTTCTATTCAAATATATCCCCTCCAATCCAACCAACTTCTCAAGCTCATGTGGACAAAACCTTGTAAAGTACAGATGGTGAGGCATGGCTTTGCAGAGATACGGCCAAAAGGTTCAGCTGACAGCAAATAATCCTGCACAGTGGAACACCGGCTCAGGAGTGGGACACAAGGCAACAGCAAGGAAAGAAGAGCAGGAACTTCTGGGGGCGGCACTCTCTGGTCCAAATCCATGTTGTTTCCAAGAGTTTGGCAACTACAGCCTTCTTCCTTAAAAAAGGTTTGTGGCCCTCGCTGTTACTTTGGGTACCCAAAAAACAAAAAGATGTTACATGATATATATTCTGGACACTGCAAGAAAGCTTAAAAACTGGAATAAACTTTTCCTCTATAAACAATTTATAAATACAGAAAGTTCCTTATTGTTATCCATCTTAAAAAGAACCAATTTCTCTTGAAATCTTATGAAAAAGTCTACTTAAAATGTAAATTGTACATAAAATTGGTATGGTATGGCATGGCGTAACTTCTGTTCTTGTGAACAATGATGAAAGCACTTAAAATATGCATTCAAAGTTCTAAGAGGAACCTGATTCTATTGATAGGATTGTACCTGGAATAGGCTTACACGACAATAAAATATCCTGTTAGTTCACTTACCTCTCTTTTGCAATGAAAACAAAACAATCCCCAAACATATTTTTATACATTTCACTCATCAGTTTCATAAAACAGAATCTGAAACGAGCACTTCAGATCTTTGGTTAAACTATAATTTCCCTTAAATTATAGTAACTATACGTCCAAAGGGTAATGTAAAATACAGCATTTGTATGTACATAGGTACACGCATAAACAACACTTTTTCTTTATGGAACACTATGTATTTACTACTTCTAACTAGCAATCTATGTAGACTATAGTTACACAAAAGATCACTAACGTGGAAGAAAAAATTTTAAGGTCTATAAGTACTCATCTACCAATATGAACTACCACACCACTAAGGCATATATCTCTATCCTTAATAAAGGCTCAGGAACTGTGGCTTAAAAATTTACATATTAAAAAACTATAATGGTTCTTTTCACTGGGAACTAGTTATGAATGATGTTAGTAATTATAAGATAGATAATGAAAAATTCTATGCTTTTAAAAATTAGCAAATATTGAGTACTGAATATTAAACACTAGTCATAAACTTCATTAAAGGACTTTTAAAAACTTACAGGACAGCAAGTTAAGAGATAGAAAGGATCCAAATTAGCTCATAACCATAATGCTACTTAAAAAAATCAGTTTCAGTCCTATCACATATTATACTCTCCAACTAAAAAAAAACAACAAAAAGAACGAAATTCTCTCCCAACAATACAAGACCCAGAAGCAGCAATCTTGGTCTTTCAAGCTATACTGATATATCCCAAGTCCTTAGAACAGTGCCTGGCACACAGTACTCAGTATCTGTTGAATGAATGGAATAAATGGGAAAACAGACAGGAACAAGCAAAGCAACAGTGACCAAAGAGTTGACAATACATAAAGGTTCAAATGGTTAATAAGAATATTAAATGAGTTTATGCCAAATGTGAACTATTCCACATTTTAGCAATAATCTGAATTAGAAGAACTCAGACTCCAAAAGAGCAAACTTTTCCTAGAAAACTTGTCTAATATTATTTAAAATACTAAGTAATTCTAAAATCTGCTAAAAGAAATGGTCACAAATTCATAAACCCAGTTCACCGTCCCACTGCACGGGAAAACATGCTAGTGGGCTTTATGAGCGCTCTTGGGTCAAAATTTCTCTCTTTGCAGTTTCTCACATTTACTTGGAAAAAAACTTCAGACTCAAAATCCTTTCAAAACATTGAATTCCCCCGAGTATACCCCACGTTGCCTTACAGAAAGCAGGAAGTCTCCATGCATTGACATTAGTATTTACGTTAAAATGCCTTAAGTCTGAATCAGGTGTATTCTTTCAATTTTAAGAAGTCAGAGGTCAGATTCTTTGGGTGGGGGTTTCTTTCCCAACTACGGCAATTACGTTATTAGTAAGGGCTTTCCTCGCTGCAGACTACACCAAAGGAAAGTCGTGCTTTAAAGTGAGTACCACCCCCCTTTTCCTCCTCATCGGCCATGTGTCTGGGAGCCTAAGAAAGGAACCCCGAGGCCTTTCTCCAGTTCTGCTGTTTTAAAAGTCCGTCCGAGGGTTAGTTCGTCCACCGGGACACATACGTGTTCCTGCAGCGACACGAGCGAGCGTGTCCACGTCCCTGCTTAACAGTCCATTTCCTCGCTCGCCGCTCTCTAGCTGCATCAGTGGCACGTCCAAAGTGACACCCTGCGTGCTCCACACCGCACGCGGACGGCTCCACGCAAGGCCGAAGAGTCTAAACCGAATACGCTTGCTGTCACCAAACCCTACAGAGCAAAGCAACCCGGGGGGGGGTGGTGGTGGTGGTGACTACTCCGTCTTTCGGGCTTCCGGGGCTAAGAAGTGGAGAATTGATCGTCCCATTTGTGTTCGCTCGCTTCTCCCGACCCTCCCACGGGGGGCGGCGGGCAGTCCCTGTCCGCGAGGGTTTGCCAAGCGCTCTGCACGCCTGCGGAGGGAAGATGCTCTCCGTACACCCGATGTTCTCCGCCTGCGACTCGGGAGCGTTACGTGGAAGCGCTGTCACTGCGTCGAGGGGAGGCTGATGGCAGGACGCTTCCCGAGGAGGCGAAGAGCGCGCGCGAGAACGGTCTCCTGCATCACCCCCAGGGTTTGGCCGGCCGTCGTGCACGCGGGGTTATTTTGCGAAACCACAGTGAAAAGTTACACACAGGCCCCCCGCACACGGAGAACTTCGGCCGTCCCCGTCCCCGCGGGGCTGGCAGTCCCGGGAACTGAGGCGAGAGGGCTGCTAGGGGCCGGGGCTACAGCCCAGGAACGGGGGGGACGTGCTGGGACCCGGAAGGGGTCCCGGCCACAGCCGACGCCCGCGGGGCGGCTGGAGGAGCCATTCCGGGCGGGGGCGCGGCGCCGGGCGAAGGAAACGGCCAGGCCCGGGAGGGCGACCGCGCAGGGGCCCCGCGCCGCCCGGTTGCTGGGAAGGCTCGCGCCCCGCGGCCGCCGGCGTGGGGGAGGGGAGGCAAGGCCTGCGGCCTGTTGGGGGAGTTCAGCCTGGGCCTCGCGTGCGGCTCTCGGCCGGGCCCCCGGCCCCGGAGTCCCGGGGGCCGAGCAGAGACTCACCGGAAAGGCCCGGATCCGCATTTTGGTGTCCTTCCGGCTGCCCGTGCCTTTGCTCAGATTCGACATGGTGCCCGAACCCTCCCGGCCGCGGCTCTGGGTCGCACTCCGAGGCGCCGGTGTCACATTTAAGGCGGGCGGGCAGGCGAGGGGCGACGCTGGGGGCGGCGGCACGACCCCCGGGCTGGGCTGAGGAGCTGGCCGGCCCCTGGGCAGCCGCGGCGGGGGCGGCGGCGGCTCAGGCTCCGGCGGCTGAGGCTCGGCTGGGGGGGCGGCTGCGCTGGCGCGACTGCTCCGCGGGGTCCCCCTCACGCCCGACTCAGCTCCCTTTATCGCGCTTCTCCGCGATGGCGGCGGCGGCGGCGACGGACAAACATCTCACTGCGCAAGCCGAACGTCCTCCTCCTCCTTCTCCTCCTCCGCCTCAGCGAGACGAGATCCGGCCCAGAGGGTGGAGGGGGTGGAGGGAGGGAGGAGAGCCGGAGAGTGGAGAGATTGGGGGGAGGGAAGTGGGAGGACGGGAGGAGGCGGTGGACGGCCGCCGCGTTGGGGAAGGGACGCTCCGGTCTCGCGAGAAGAGGGCTAGCGCGCTACCCAGGGTGAGGCGGGGCGAAGCCCGGGAGCGAGAGGGCGGAGTGGGGAGTTGGGGAAGTGGGAGGGACCAGCAGAGCAGGGAAGTGGGGGAAAGGGGCGTGGCTGAGGGCGGGAGGAGTAAATTGCCTTTTTGAAAGGGGGAGCTTCGGAAACTGGGTTCAGGACGGAGGTAGTTGCTGATTGGTGGAGCGTGGAGCGGGTTGGTGTGTCTTGATCACGTGGATCCAGTGGGCGGGGGAAGTTTGGAGAGACCCAGCCGGATTGTAGTGGGCTGGGTCCCGCTGAGCTGGGCGGGGGCTGAGGCGGGAGGGTAGTCTCGGGAGGAACGTGGGGTGCAAGCTGGATAACTACGTCCTAGAACTGGTTCCTGTGTTTTTCTAGGGCATGTGGACTAGGGATGGGTACTTGAGCAGAAGCCAGCAAGTTGAAACAAGAGTTTGTGCAGGAGTCACCTGCAGTGTCAGAAATTAGGGTCCCGGATGCTTAACAAGGTATTCGGATTGGATGTGCACACCTCAGCTCCAGGACTGAGGGGTGGAGATGTTAATCCGCAAAATTTCCTTCAACTGCCGAAACTCCAGAGCCTCTTCAATCCCTGATATTCTCTGAGGGACCCAGGACTTCTTAGTCTTAAAATTTCTTTTCCTTACCGTCGAACTAAAATGACAACTCCCTTAATGTAGTGAAATATTTCGGTAAATGGTGTTGAATAGAAGATAAGATGATGGAAACCCATATTTATCCTAACAATCATTTTAACCACTACCAAGAGTATTGTAGGTTTTGAAAGACAAAACTACTGTCTTTGATTCAATTTGCTGAAAATTTGGAAGTTTTTCTTTTTTTTTTTTTGTTGTGGTCAAAACATCTGGTTTGATTCATCAGTCATGAATTTTACTTTCTAATTTGCCTCTTTGCCTCAATGATATTATATTCGGAGTTCTGATGCTGCAGAGAAGTATGTGATCTCATTTTAAGTAAGAACCTATTGTTGGGGGTGGGTATATACATTTGGAAGTTGGAATTTTAATACTTTAGCCTATTTTTAAAAACAGGTAAACTGAAGTACACTTTTTTGTGTGTTTACTTGTTGAATTTGCCCCTAAATTAACTTAATCCCAAAACTAAATCTGAGTGTATGCTTTCATCTCCTAATTGGTTGAAATGCCCCATTTGAAAATATATTTTCTTGTTTTCTTTTTCGGTATTTGCTAATCAAAACATGAGTTTAAGAAATGAGGATGTTGCTTGAAGCAAGTGTCTGTGTAAACACTGAAGCTAAAAATAGGTCATCAAGAACTGGATTGTTAAGGTAAGACTGGGAGGGACTCCGATTTAAATATAAAATGATAGGAGTTTATGTATGGTGATTGAACCTCCATTTGTATGGTCATTAGAATACAACAACCAATGTTTTTTTATTGATTGTAATATCATATGGCCCAGTTTCTTAATATAAGACTGTATAAGTATGTTATGGAGCCACTGGTTTGATTCCCAGCTCTACCACTTTACTAGCTGTATTTTGTGCTTTTGGGGGCAAAGACTTAACTTTTTTGCTTGGAGTTCCTCATCTGTAAAATGGGGATAATAATTCTTCCTTCCTGGGCTGCTATGAAATTTAAATGAGTTAATACATTTCAAAAAACCAGAGAGCAGTGCTCAACACTGAGTAGCCACTTAACACCTGTTGGCTGTTATTATCATAGATAACTAAGGCCAAGGTTATACTCTCTTCCTTTACTCAATATGTAAGTTTCTAAAAAATATTTCTATACTGTTATAAAAATGAATTTTATTTTAAAATGGAATCGGTCTCCAATACTTGGGTTTCACAAACCAATAAAACACTCTAAAAAACCTGGGGAACCAATACAGATTCCCCAACTTTATTTTGGCAAATAAGAGTATTAAAAAGGAATAGCTAGCTTAAATTCGGTTCATTATGGTTTTTGTTTGTTTGTTTGTTTAGTATTTTAACTACATAAATGGGGAAAGGTCGATTTTTTTTAAAAGGGACAGTATCTTAAATTGATTAATTTAGCCTTATGAAGAACAATCCACTGAGCTGATATTTCTCATTTCACTGTGAACCTGAAAAATTGTCATGGGCCCACATTTAGGAACCCTCTATAGTAAGGCATATTTCCATGTGATTGTGATGCATATAATCACCCTTTATTTGTTTTGTGAACACACATTTTTTTTATATGTTGATTTTGTTTAAGTAAAATTTGACTGCATTTGAAAGATCACTATCAATTATGTCTTCTGTTAGGCTTTTAATCACAAAGACCCAGAGAAACTCTTTAAAATGAATTCATCTGCCATTTCCATTAAGAAATATACTGCTCACTTATTTGTCCAGTTATCTTTTCATCTATTAAAAAAGTATTTATTTAATGGTTGCTATATGTCAGGCACTAAGGTGAATAAGACAGATGAGAGCTTCCATCACAGACTATATCATTCTTTTTCACATCTCAAAATTTGGAAACCACAGACCCAAGTTGCATTTGGCAACAACTGCTTATATACTCCAGTCCAGAAATCAGATTTTCTCTCTTCCCAAGAAACCAGCATCCTCAAAGTGTATGTAAAATACTCTCTGAAGCAGCAGCAGACTCTGACTCTTCTATACCAGACTTGGCAGCTAGCAAATTAACTTTCAGGGTATTAGTTTTTCTGCCAACTGCCACCTAATCTAGCGGAGAAAGCAGTGTTGGAACTGGAACTTGCTAGATGTTGTCTGCCTGTGGGTTTGTTTTCCCACTTATGCTGACGGTGTCCTGACACAGGAAAACAGTGGCCCCATTTCCATTTATTCATATGGACCATGCGCAGTCAAAGCTGGAAGGCTGAGCGGGCCGGCCCCTGTTCTACATCTCAGTCTCGAATTGGAAATTATGCACTGTTAGAAGCCAGTAAAAGGGAATAGCCTCTTCTTGGCCATGAGTTTCTAGGATACCAAGCCACTTTTAATCACTGTATCACACCTGCTGATTTGGTTGTGCTGATACTGGTTATTAAAACAGCTGACAGCCTACCAATTCACTTAGACCTGTTCCAAGGTTTTGAATAGACAAAGACTGTGTTAGGGAAAGATGTATGTTTTTCAAATTGGAACGGGAAGATTTACAGATGTTATCACTTCTGTGAAAATCAAGGATAGATTTCTACTTCCTTACTTGTCTCCACCAGGCAACTAGTAAGTGTTGTAGGCCATTAGATTTGTATATAGTTAAAGCAGTTACATCTGTATGTGCTTTATAAGATGACGTGTTAGAGGAGCATCCCACTGAAGCATACCACAGATACTTCCTATTTTCCTTACATATCTCCTTAAAACAAGGAACATATGAGATATAAGAACATATGAGACAAGTTACACCTTGAATTAAAGAAAAATCTCAAATATCTGTTATTAAAAACCTGTCTCCATTTTTCATCACATTGTCATGCCGAACAAAATCATCTCACTGGCAGCTCTGGAATCTTTCTAGTTGTCCTGAACAGTGTTCTGTTTATTTCCTATTTTCCTAGTAAATTGATATTTTTGAAATAAAAATGTTTAGATATACAACCAACTAACCTAATTTAACAGCATAAATTCTTAGTTGAAAATGATAAGTATTGCATCCATGTAGTTTTATTTTGAATCAAAAGAATTTCCTTTTATTGATAACAGTAACTGTACTAAGAGACCTCCAGGGAACAATTACAAATATGTATCGCTTTCATTCGTGATGAGGAAAGTGTATGTTGACATAAGTCATCAGCTCTGTCTTTGTGAAGTAAGTTAATTTTGGAGTTGAGATAAAGCATGATTCCAAAGAACTATAAAAGCAAATAGTCTAAATTTTATGTTAGGCTTAGTAATCATGTGAATTATGAATACAACAATCAGCAAATGTAATAAAATGGCATTATCTTTAAACTTCTTCAATAAGCTATTTCTCTTTAGTCCACAGTAAAACTGTATTTCTTATACCTGGAACTGGTAAAAATCAAAATCTGAGTAAAACAAAGGATTGCTGGTAGAGATTCAAAATAACCTTTAAGAGACTAACAAATAAGAAAAAAATCGTTAGGGCCACTTTCTATCCCAATTGATATAATGAATGAATTTGTAGCGATAAGTTTATTTGTGATTACTGGCTTGTGAATCTTCTAGTTTTGGGTGGCTGGTTATTGGGCAGAAGACACCTTAAATATGGGGTTCTAAGAAAGGGACAATATGGACACCTTATTAGGATGAAACCAGCAACTTTATATCTACCCCAGTTAAAAATCCTTTTAAAGCATTTTCATTTCTGAGACCTTTAGAAATGCTCCCTCTCTGCTACTTCAATCCTTGCTGAGAAGTGCCTCTCTATATAGGAACCTACATCTTTTGGGAAAAGTTGCTTTAATGCTTGGATTGTTAAGGCAGTTTCACATTCTTTTATTAATTATTATAGCAACATTTATCCTTTGGGGGGGGGGGTCTTGCTTCCTTTTACCACCCTGATTTCTTATCTTAAAGGGTTCTGCCTTTGGTTGGTGTTGGTGAATAGTGGTATCTACTTCCTATCACAATAGCCAAAGGGGCCTGATCTCCACCCCCAACCCCCATTTCTCAGATTAGCCAGGGGATGTATAATGTAGACTCAGACCATCAGACCCTCTCCTAGAAATCTCGAGTAGGTGAGTGAAGGACAGAGGGACAGTTGGTGAGCATGCAGGCGGTAGCTGTGGGTGGCGTATGCTCTTCCCATAAGTGGCTTTAGCTGTCATTCCTGCTCCTCAACTTTCCAGCAGTCCTTTGATTCCTGCTTGTTCTCCAGCCCTGGTTCTCCCACCTCCCCTGATTTCTGTGACTCCAAACATGCCTTCCCCAAATTCCATTTTGGCTTAAAATAGCCAAAGTTTGTTTCCGCTGTGCATCAGTCAGGGTCCTGGCAGGAAACAGATGGCTCACTCAGACAGGGAATTGGGGGTGACTTTAGTGCAGGGACTGTTTACAGAAGTGTGGGCGGGGTTAGGGAGTGATCAGGGATAATGAAGCATCTCAGGACTAGCCACAGCAGGGAGTCTTGCTGCACTTCTAGGCTAGAAGGGCCAATTGTAGAAGCGGCCACCAGAACCTGGAGAGAAAATTCTCTCCGTAGCTATGGGAGAGGGCTCGCTGACAAGCTGGGGTCTTAGGAGAGAACTCAGGCTACTGGCTTTGTATGGAGGCGGCCAGGGGACAAAATACCTTGGCCTCGCTCTCCTTCTATCTTCAGACTTCTGTCTGGTGCCTTCCAATGGATGAAACTAACTGAAAACCAGGAGACAAAGGAGCCCTTGATGGGGCTCATGAAGGTCAGCCCTCCAAGACCCAGAGCAGAGTGAAGGGTGGGGACTAGATCTAGAGAGGCAAACAAGGACTATCCACGGAGAGTGCTTGCAAACAAGACTCTGATGTGTAAAGGTAAGATATATTTATACAGCATCTCTGAAAAGCCCTCTCATGCTGTCGCAGAGCCTTTGCACTGTAGGAAGGTGGCTTGCTGAGCAGGTAAATGGAGGCCGATACCCAAGGCGTGTGTCCGACAAGCGCTGTCAATGCTTGAAGGATGGAGCGCCTGTTTGTTTTCTTGATCAAAGATGCCAGCTGCCTTTGAAGCTACAAGGCTGGATTTTTCTGGGTGGTAGGCAGGGCCCTTTGACTGTTTTTACTTGCATGAAAACCATCATATAGAGTAGCAGTGGCTGGCTGTGCTTTGCCAGTACACTAATCTTTTAAAATATGAAATAATAGAGCGCCGTGGTAAAGAGTGCCAGCTCTGGAATGAGACGACCTGGATCCTAATCTGAGTTCTGCAGTGTATCAAGTGAGCCCCATTTATTCCCATGGATAAAATTAGGTTACTAATAGTGCCAACTTCACAAGGCCGGTGTGAGAATTAAATGAGACAATGTAGGTATAAGGTATGCAGTGCAGCTGGCATGTGGTCTGAACTCCGGAAATATTAACGCCTAGTTTATGGTTAATTTCTAATTCCATTTTTGGCTTTTATTCATGCAGTCCCCAGATCCTCCTATTTGCTCGGTCTGTTTCTCAGTGTCCGGTCCCATCGCCCCTTACCCGGTGGCCTCCCTGTCATCTATATCTGGTATCTGTACTTCCATGCTCTCCATCACATTGCTTTCCAATCGGCGTTCATCTTCCCTGTAACTTTCGCTGCTCTAGGCTTGTTCACTCGCTGTCTCATCACTGGAGGCAGATCCCAAATTACCTGTCCTCCCAGGGAGACCCAGGAGCAGCAAGGCTTCGAAAAACAAGTGACGGGAAGAAACAGTGATGGGAACTCTGCTTTGACTTTCAAACCAGGTCAGAATCTTCCCCGAGCTTTAAATCATGAAGACACCTCCTCTGTACTTTGATTGAGATTTGGTTTCACAATTCTAGGATTGACACTTTAAACCTGTCGTGCTCATTTTAAGGTTAATCAAGGGACTTTTAAAAATAAACACACAAAGCACTGTCTCCCAACAGTCACGTCTCTTGATCTCGCTTGTACTGTATCGTTTCTTTCCAAAACACACAAATTATAGACTTGGGCTATGGAAATTACGTGGTCCAATTCCTCATTCGTGCCCCTGCGCTCCTTTCCCGACTGCCGTGACACATTTGTCCTGCACAAGAGGGCAGCCAGGCTGGAGCTTACATCATTACAATACCTGAAAAATGATGAGTCTCGCTGTCAATGGTTAAGTGCATGGAAAATTAAATGTATTTTTAAATTTTTGATTAAATGCATGATGCCCTATAACCTGAAGTATTTATTTAGATCCACTGATAAGAAGGCAGTTCTTTTAGTCATTTTCTTCAGACTTTCAGAAGCAAAAGAAATAGGCCATATGGGTATAGTTTGATCAACTCATCTGCCATCAGTTTTTGGTTAATTTACATGGCTACCATCTCACATTACACTAACCAGTGATACTTGGTAACAAGTGACTGTGGGTAGGGATAGAGAAGAATTACAAATTAATTGACTATAAGCAATGTCGCTTTTTAAAACACAGCAAAACAGACTCTCTTCTGTATCTATACCTGGCGTGTAATTTGAACTCAAAGAATATTAGCAATTATCATATGGTTGTATCAGAGCACTGAAGTTTATGAGCAGCTCAAGAAATATGTGAAATTAAATAACTGTTAACAATGTAGGTTGTCCATACAAATAGTGCATTTGAATCAGCTAAATTACTTTTTGGTGCAAGTAATAGCAAATCCAACCTAAACTGGCATAAGGAATAATCAAATCTATTGTCACACACAACAAGGAGTCTGGAGTTAGTGTGGGTCCCAGGCATGGTACCTCAGGGCTTTGGCCAAGCTTTGTAACAAGTCTCTTGGCCCTGACTTTAGCTGGTGGGACAGTGGCTGCAGTCATTATAGGTATCACTTACAGATACAACAAAGTCTAGACGAGAGGAGGAAGAGAGACAGACTGTTTCTTTTTTATGGATCTGTGTTATGAGCTAGAAGACTATTCCCAGAAGCAGTTCCAGGAGACTCTCTCGTGGCTCATTGGCCAAGATTGGGTTACATGTCTCTATTAACCCACTCAGTGGCAAGGGGGACTAGGCATCGTTTATACTACTTGGGGTAGGATAGTTGGGAGTCAGCTACCACCACCTACTCGTACAGAGGACATTTCTCTCTGAAGAGGTTTTACGTGGTGATAGATGAGTCTGAGAGAGTACAAAGGGAAATGTGTGTATGTGTATGCACGTGTGTGCATGTGTGTGTAATAATAGGGTGTTTGGCTAACGACAGGGTCATGATCTCAGGCTCCAACAACATTAAAAGTACAACTTTTGAACACAGATAAGGAGATCAAACATAAGCACATCACAGCCAGGCACACACAGAAAAGTACAGCTTGTTTCAAAAAGGTATCATGGGCTTGCACATTTACACAGACGCTTGCACACATCTTTTAGGGACCGTAGGCTTCTCTTTCAGAGGGACTAGAGAAGCATTATTCTCTGCTCGCTGCTTTTATGAGATCTATAGACAAGGGTAGCAACAGGCAAATGGAGACAAGGTGGCTGGTTGCCTACACAGACCAGTTTGACAGGGGATGGAGAGACCCCTTTACTGTCCAAACTCGCCACACACAGAAAAGAAAACAATGTGAAACCAAATGCACAAAACACACAGAGGGACCAAACTAGCTATTTGCTGAGGTGTATGAGATGGTTAAATAGGGAACATGGTGCCAGAGGTCCATGCTATCTCTCTGAACCCCACAGTATTCCATTGTGAGCCCCAAAGCCAGCAGTGCCACTATTGGATAAAGCCACCAGCACCTTGGCGTCAATTATTGCATCATAGATACTAAGTGCACCAAGAAACAAGCAAATTCCCTAGATAGGTGGGATCTTCAAAGAGGGAAGCGCAACTTTCTTATCATTTTGCCTGATTTCCAGTAAGACAAATATAGCTATGTAAAACACATGGAAAAATAATGTGACCGAGAGATTCAGACATGTGTCCTACTTGGGCCAATACGTGGGGAAGAAGCCGTGAACTTAAGATTCACAGGAGAGGCTGGTGTGGCCCTTTGGTAGCTCCTCCTCCCCTGGCTGGCTGCTGAGGGGTGTCCTGGGACCATTTCTTCACTGCCTGCTTGTTGATAAGAGGTTGGCTTCTCTTCACATTACCATGGAAATTAATCAAGACATTGCCCCAGAATGAAGTATGACTTGGGTTCATTTTAGACCCTCATGAAGGGAAAGAGTAGATATGTGAACATTTTGTATTAGGGTGTTTAGTTCAGAAGTGTTTATACTTGATATTTATCCATCATTCTGGAACCTCTCAAGCTCTTGATCCTGTGTTTACTGTTTGGTGTAAATGTCTCTCAAAGACATAAAGAGCTTGTGTAACAAGGAAAATTCCCTTTGGGAATAGAAGTTAGTGTTTTAGGTCAAATCTATTCTTAATTTATTGCTTTTTCTTTCTTTCTTTCTTTTTTTTTTACTTTCACTACCTTAAAGTAAGGAAACATCTAAAGTAAAGTTTTTGAGTGTTCTTACTTGAAGTACACTTTTGCAAAGGTAGGAAGGGCTGTCATGGATTGAATATTTACTACATGCCTGTTCCACAACTCGGCTTTCTTTGATCCATCTTCACAGCAGCCCTGTGTGACTCAGTATTGTTAGGACCTGGATGAAGAGCACGGGGTTTGATTCCAGACACCCCCCGAGTCAGCTGGATGACCTAGTGGCTCCTGTATAAAAAGAGAATAACAGCAATGGTTTCCACGGGCATGAGATAGTTTTGAGAATTAAATGAGTTCAAGAAATTTAAGGGCTCTTAGCTCAGCACCTTGCAAATAATTAACAGTTAATGTCTGCTCTTATTTCATTGTGCTCCTCATTTTACAGGTTAGAAAGTCATTTCTCAGACTAAGTAACTTGTCATATCTGAGACAGGTTAAGTAACTTGTTGAAGATCACCATATAAGTAAATTGTGAGAGAGGAATTCAAACTTTTTAAATCTACCTGAAGTTTTTTCTGTGATTCAGAGTATGCACATTTTTCTATTGAATCATCTATTTCAGATACTCTGTTTCACACAGTATAGCGGGACAAAGCTCCTAAATGTCGGGGATCAAAAAGAATTTATTGGTGTCATTCTGAGTGCTCTGCATCTAGAGGGCACTAAGTGAATGTTGTGGAGTGACCAACTGACCCTGACAAACTATCTTATTGTGATTTTTTTAAAGTATATTTTATTGATTATATTGTTACAGTAGTTTCAATTTCTTTTTTCCCCTTTGCTCCCCTCTGCCCAGGACCCCCCTTCCCTCCAACAATCCCACCCCCCTTAGTTCATGTCCATGGATCATGAATATAAGTTCTTTGGCTTCACCCTTTCCTATATTATTCTTAACTTCCCCCTGTCTATTTTGTACCAACTGATGATGCTTCTTAATCCCTGCACCATTTCCCCATTTCTCCACCTCCACCCTCCCAGCTGATAACCCTGCAAATGATCCCCATACCTAGGATTCTGTTCCTGTTCTGGTTTGCTTAGTTGGATTTTGTTTTTTAGATTCAGTTGTTGATAGTTGTGAGGTTGTTGTCATTTTAATGTTCATAGTTTTGATTTGCTTTTTCTTAAGTCCGTTTGACATTTCATATAATAATAGCTTGGTGATGATGAACTCCTTTAGCTTTACCTTGTCTGGGAAGCACTTCATCTGCCCTTCCATAGCTTTGCTGGATAGAGTAGTCCTGGTTGCAGGTTGCCTTTCATCACATTGAATACTGCTTGCCAGTCCCTTCCTGCCTGCAAAGTGTCCTCTGAGAAATCAGCTGATAGTCCTATAGGCACCCACCTGTAGGCAACTCTCCGCCTCTCTCTTGCTTCCCCCAGGACTCTCTCTTTATCTTTCACCTTTGGCATCTCAATCATGATGCTTCCTAGTGTGGTCTCATCTGGGACCCTCCATGCTTCCAGGATCTGTATGTCCATCTCCTTTGTAAAATTTGGAAAGCTTTCCTCATTTTTTTCAATTCTTGCTTCCTCATTCTGCACTGGTTGACTGTTTTTTCCTTCCTTATGTTCCAAATCATTGATTTGAACCCAGGTTTCCTTCCCTTCACCATTGGTTTTGTGTGGATTTTCCTTCGTTTCACTTAGCATAGCCTTCACTTTTCCTCTTACATGTTTGCCGTACTCAAGCATATCTGTCAAGCCTGTGAACATCTTTATCACCAGTGTTTTGAATTCTTCGTCTGTGAGGTTGTCTATCTCCTCATCTGTTAGGTTGGCTATCTCCTCGTCGCTTAGTTCTCCCACTGGAACCTTGATCCGTTCCCCCTTTTCAGCCATACTTCTGTCCCCTCATTCTGACAGGCTGCTGTGTTTGTTTGCCTTCGCATCCCAGGTAGGGCTGTCGCTCCTGTTACATTGTAAGGGGCAGAGCCTTAGGGATTCGTCAGTACAGGGCAACCTGTTTCACCATGTTGTGGTGCTGTATGTGGGGAGGGGTCTGAGAGGGAACAATGCCACCTGCCCAGCACTTGCCCCTTTTCTAGGCACCTCTCCCACTTCCGCACCAGACTGGCGCCCCTCTAGCTGCTGCCCTGGCCATTGTTCTCAGAGTGGATGGGTCTGTGGACGTTCAAGGACCGCGAGGGCCCTTTAAACAAGCAGATTCTGCTGAGAGACCAGCAGTTTCTGCCTCCAACCCAACCCCCACTGGTCTGCACAGTCAGAAGCAATGAGGCTTGATTTCCCCGGTGCTGGGACCGTGAGCTGCGATGTCCGGTGAGGAGCTGGGAATGCTCCCCAGGTGTTCCTCCTGACTTTTTAAAACGTGTGACTGCACTTTTCCACCAGCCTGCCACTGTTGCTGCCACCACACCGAGTCCTGTCTGCCCCGGCTCTGCCCCTCCTACCAGTCTGGATGAGTATTTCTTCTTTATACCTTTATTTGCTGGACTTCCATGCAGTTTGATTTTCTGGAACCTCTGGTTGTTTCTAGTTTTGAGGTAGTTGCATTCCTTCTTAGTTGTGGAGGGAGACGCAGCGTGTCTGTCTACGCCTCTCTCTTGTTGTAATTTTGAGTGATGGTCTGGAAGTGCAGTGATATTCATGGCTTGGGGAAGGTGAAGTGGTTTACCTGACTGCAGGTGAGAGATCCCTGGTGGGAAGTGTGCGTGGCTGCATTACTCATGATCCTGACCACCTGCTGGATCACACCCCTGCTTTAAAAGGCTCTCAATACATGCAGAGTAAGTTTAGTACAATGGGCAGCAAAACCTTAAGTGACAAGAACCTACAAATCAGATGTATTTGGACTCTCTAGAGGAACAACCAGCCTGATACAGCTTGCTTGCTTGATACATAGATAAATACATTTCTTATATGCAATTAGCCCATCATTATGGAAGCTAAGAAGCCCTGCCATTAGCTTTCTTTTCTTTTCTTTCCTTTTCTTTTTTTAAAAGATTTTATTTATTCCCAGAGAGAGAGGAAGGGAGGGAGAAAGGGAAAGAAATATCACTGTGTGGTTGCCTTTCGCAGACCCCCAACTGGGGACCTGTCCTGCAACCCAGGCATGTGCCCCAACTGGAAATCAAACCAGCAACCCTTTGGTTCACAGGCCTGCTCTCAATCCACTGAGCCATACCAGCCAGAGCCTGCCATTAGCGTTCTGTAAGCTGGAGAATGAGGTATAAAATCAGTCTGAGTCTAAAGACCCAAGAACCATGGAGTGCTATGTGCAAGGGCAAGAGAGGCTGAAAGTCCCATGCAAAACAGGGAGTAACCTCTGACTTTTTGTTCTATTGGAACCCTCAAAGGATTGAATGATGCCCAGCCACATCGATCAGGTTTATCTTCTTTACTCAGTCTACTGAGTGAAATGCTAATTTCTTCCAGATATAGCCTCACAAATACACCCAGAAATAATGTTTTATCTACTATCTGGCCATCCCTTAGCCCAATAAGTTGACACATAAAATTAACCATTCCATTAGGCTTTGTGTTCTGACAGAAAGAAACATAAAAGCAAATCAAACAAACATGCTAGCAATGAAAGCAAACTACCCTGTGGGCTTATAGTGGGGTTGGAACAAGGTCATACAGTCAGTCATTCTTCATGCCCTCTGTAGCTTCATTAATTCTATGTCACTATCATCTTTACCCATGAAGACCATGTCTGTATACTTTAAGGCATAACTTAGCATGTTAGAGAAAGGAACCAACGTTTCAATAGAGGTTTTGGAGCATAATGACTTTCCTTAGTTCACCAGAAACTTTAGAAATATCCGCGTGTCCCAGCTATGGTTAATTGATACTTTCTAGTAAATATAGTGGAAATTTTTTGTTGTTGTTGTTTGTTTATTCTGTCCAGGGTTTACTTTGTGCAGAAAACATATTATGAGAAGTAGGCAGGGTGTAGGTGAATGATAAAACACTTTAAACAGGTATACTTTAGCAGATAATATTGTTGGAATCCTGTCTCTTAAAGTGTACCCAACAGGACTCAAGATTGTTAAAGCGCGTTCCTTCAGTGCGGTACTCTAACTCATCTTTCCTTTAGTGCTACTCGTGGGAACTGTTGAGTTTGAGTGTTTAAGCATGGAAGAATCAAATAAAAAGTTGTAGAACCAGAATGTGACCTTTGTCTCATTATTAGCTCTCAAAACTCATTTTTATGCCTTATTACATATTTATTTTTCTTATCTTTTAAAAACTGAGATACAATTGATTATAACATTGTATTAATTTTAAGTGTACAACATAATGATTCAATATATCTATATATTGCAAAACGATCACCGCCATAAGTCTAGTTGACGTCCATCACCACACATAGTAACCATTTATTTGTGTGTGTGATGGAACATCCTTTTATTACAGTTTATTATTTTATGGGTTGGGGTATATGACACCAGTATCAAATTACATGTTCCCAAATAAAACAACCACCAAAGGAAAACGTGATATGGTACAGCTGACCTACAAGGTAGAATTGCCTTTTGACACCAGGATTTTAAAGGCATGTCAATGTATTATGAAATTATAGCAAATATAATTTATGGTTTGATTTTGAATATTTAAGTCAACACAAAAGAGTCAATTTGGAATATTTAAATCACCCTCAGATATTAAAATAAATGCATACTTCTGTTGTATGTTAAGTTTTACCTTAATTGGAAAAAAAGACACACAAAAACATTCTGGACTTTAATATGTGCAGGCTGATATGTTCAGGAGAAAAGTGTCCTGATGTCTACCACTGAACTTCCAAAACCAATAAGGACCTGGCTGCTGTGGCTCAGTGGATTGAGCGTCAGCCTGCGAGCCAAGCGTCGCTGGTTCGATTCCCAGTCAGGGCACATGACTAGGTTGCACGTCAGGTCCCCAGTTGGGGGCGCGAGTGAGAGGCAACCACACAGCGATGCTTCTCTCCCTCTCTTTCTCCTCTCTCTAAAAATAAAAAAATAAGTAAACAAACAAATAAATTATTTAAAAAATAAAACCAGTAAGGAAGGCTTGTTGGATGGACTTAGAAACGAGTAGACAGGTATGTGATAACACAAATCTAGTGAAGTGTTAATTGTAGGATCTAGGTATTCACTGCATAGTTCTTTCAACTTAATAATAGGTTTGAAAATTTCAATAAAATGTGAGACAAAACATGAATACATGGATTGACTTATAGTAAGATTTTATTTTAAAATAAATAAAAGTCTAGGATGTGCATATGTAATAGGGAGTCTCACAGTGAGTGAACTTGATACATGAAAATGTAGAATGAACAATGATATCGATTGTAATTTATTGAGTGGCGAGTATGTGCCAGGCACTGTTCAGAGAGCATAATAAGCATCATCTAATTTATATATGTTATTTATCCTAATTTTACAGGCCAGGAAAAGGTATAAGAAGGTTACGTAACTTGGTGGGGGAGGAGGGTGGACATCCAGAAGTGGCACAGCTGAGAGTCAAACCACATCTGTCTGAGTCTATGACCAGTGTCCTTAACCGCTGCACTCCAGGAAAAGGAAATCTGAATTACAGACACTTGGAGATTATCTAGTTCAATTTCTCTGCCTCTTACTACAAATGACAGAAAGGTCAGCAATCCCCAAATTTCTACTATTTGCCCAAGGCTTTTGCTACTAATCACGGTGCCTTTCCAAGTGCAATGGATTTTTTTTTTTTTTTCTTTTCTTCACAAAATGGATTCACTATAGGGTTCCTTTAAGTAACAAATTTCCGTAATGCACTTGAACAATAATTTGCTATAGTACAATTTCACCTATATGCCTTTTTCAGGTATAATATATTTGATAAATGATGGCATCCTGATGCTATAAACGGTATGTCCAAACATGTAACATTAGCTTGAGCTTTTGAATGCTCTCAAATTTGGCACATTTCCCTGGTGGGAAAAAAAAAATGCATGGAATTCTGAAATAAATATTATTGTATCTATTTGAGTGAAAATGCTATAATTCTAGAATCTTTCTCACAGCTCACTTCCAAAATTGTGACATTTGTAAGACTTGTAATATTTTTTAGCAGAAACTGATTTACACAGTGCAAACCACCTTTAAAGAGCATGAACAAAGAAAAGGGAAGTTCAGCATTAAAAAGCTAAAAAGGACAAATTAGTGTCCTTTCCTCTGTTTGCATCTCTCCCTTCACCCCAACTCATGTCTTATTCTGATATGGGAATGTGGCAGCGTTCAAGAAATGAAGAGATCACTAACTTTTATGGTTTAAGTTCTAGGCAGTTGTCGTCTGCTCTAATACTATCAGTCAAAGGTTTTTGCAGCTTTGGAGTTAGAAATCCTGGATTTAACTTTTGGCTCCACCACTCACTAGGTGACAGTGGAGTTCCTTATCTTCTAAGTCATTCTTCCATCAGCTATGACAGACTCACCTCACAGGATTACTGGGGGCATCACAGGAAAATGTAGTGACACTTTGAAAACAAAAGGACAAAAACATAAAAACTAAGCACAACACAGTTTTTAAATTTTGTCATTTGTTCCACCCAGTTTCTGGAAGGCATAACCATGTTTCCATTGTGCAGTGAAACTGTGAACCTCTTTCTTGATTTCAGAACACGAACATCAACTCTCCATGGGTTTCTTGCGTATCTACTCACCTTTCTAGTGAGACACTGATTACCTTTATTACAGACTATCTTTTCAAAAACTTTTGTATAGATAACATCCCTGAAAGACAGACAGCGTCTCTTTCTGGAGCAAAGATCAGGAATGCTTACTGTCCAGTATAAAAGATCTGGGTCTCCTAACCTCAGAGCTTCTCTTCCAAAACACAGTTTACTCTCTGTGCAGTTACCTACCTGGGCTCATCTGTATTGCCCTGTGGGAAATGGGCCTAGGGGAGCTGCTGCAAATGTTGATTCTCTAGCTACTGCTATTTCTGTGTGTAATATCATCTCTCATCTCTGACCCGGGAACCTCACGCCTTCTACCAGCCCTTATCAAACTGTGGCAGGCAAGGCCAGTAAAATCTCAGAACTTTCACAGTTCTTGACAAGAAGTTGGGGTGTAAAATAGATACAGAGATTCTCCCTTCTATCATGTCTTGAGATAATTTTTACAAAATATACACTAACTTTTTGGGAGAACGGGCAGTATATTGTAGTAATTAAACACGTGGACTCTGTGTGCAGGCTGTCTGGGTTCTAATCCTGTATAGGGCTCTCTTTTTATATGGGTTCCCCTAGACAGAGACTCTGTGATAAGGATATGAGTGAAAGCAGTTTATTTGGGAGGTGATCCCAGGAATCCCTGGTGAGAATTGAGGGAATGAGAAAGGGGAGGAAAGGCCACCGATAAATGATGAATTTTCAAGTAAGTTATGGCCGTGGGTAACAAAAGTTTAGCCCCACTTGGAGATTATTATTAACCAACGGAGAACATGCAACTCTGAGTTATCCTACCTGAGGATAAAGGAGCCTGGGATAATTTACACCAAATCTCCTTCATCACTGATTGAAGGACCCTGGGAGGGGTCAGTGTCCCGGCTCTGGCTTTTCTGGCCGGTCCTGCACACAGGACAAACTGGGCTGCAATGGGCCCTGGCAGTTGGGAATGAGGTGTGCACTCCATGTGTTAAGACCCAGGGGAGTATCGTTGGCATACCAACGGCCTTTGCTACACACATCCTTGAGTTTTTATTCTTAGGAAGTCACCCAACCTGTTTATGCCCACTTGTAAAGTGGGAATAATAATAGCACCAGTCTCACAGAGTTGTTAGCAGGATTCAAGAAAAATTCAATCCACGTAAAGCGCTTAAAAGACTGTAGAGCATTTCCTCAGCCCTTAGTAAATGTTGGCTGTTTTTTTTTTTTTAATAGAAGAATATGACATTTATTGATTGATATTTTCTCTTTATCATTTTTTTGATATTCTGGAGGTTGGCTTCTAATTTTTTAACACTTGTGAAATTTTATTTTACTGGATGTCTGAAATGGACTCTTACAGATTGAAGGTATATTTATGCTTGCCATTTGTCAAGGGCCAGCACCGGCTGCCTCATGAGAAACAGTAAGAAAGATGTGTTTAAACCTTATTATTCCTATTTAAATTTCCTTAGAGGATTTATGGGGCTAAGCACTCCTGAACTCTTTAATTTAAAGATTTACTGCGTTGTCAGAGAAACTAATTAAATCTTATTGAAGTGTCAGTAGCAAGCAGCATTAGACTCAATTTTCTATTCTATTATGGGAATGAGAATATAAAAGAGAAGTGTATTTTAAACCCAATTTTCTAGCATTATGTATCATTTATGTCAGACTCCTGTGAATCAGCATCACAGTAACCATGGAATTCACCAAAACAAACATTCAAAATTTTTAGTAAGCCTACTTAAACCTTGATTAAGGTAAAATTCTACTATTAAGCTAAACAACATGAGTAGAAAATTATAGCTTACCAGGGAAAAGACTTATATTTATGGAAACTTTCAGAGGCCTATAGATTTTCCTATTTCCTACTCTTAATATTTCCCTGACCTCTACCCCCATTTATTTTCCCCAGACAGTCCTCCGGGCTTGCTCTGGTTCTCTTATTTAAAGATCTCATTCACTGTTTCATGTTTCCTGAGTTTTTATATTAAGAAAATTGTCTCAAAATTTTTCCCCCAAATCCTTTTTTTGTTTTTTCAGTTGCTTACTTAGGTAATCTTTTCTTTGACTGAGTCTGAGGATATCTTAATGCAATACATATCTGTATTTCTGTGAACATGAAAAAAGTTAAAACTATAATCTTTTAAAAAACATTTTATCAGTGTTTAGACTGAAAGAAAAGTAACCAAAATCTTCCATATTAAAACTCTTACAGTTTGAAGCCCTGGCTGCTGTGGCTCAGTGGATTGAGCATCGGCCTGCGAGCCAAGTGTCGCTGGTTCGATTCCCAGTCAGGGCACTTGACTAGGTTGCACGTCAGGTCCCCAGTTGGGGGCACAAGTGAGAGGCAACCACACAATAATGTTTCTGTCCCTCTCTTTCTCCTTTCACCCCTCTCTAAAAATAAATAAACAAACAAACAAATAAGTAATTTTAAAAAATATTTTAAAAAACCCCATAAAACTCTTACAGTTAGAATAAGACAAATGTACATTTATCTACTATTTTTTTCACATTTAAATATTTAATTTTGTTTTGGATCAAGGAGAGTTAAAATAATCTGTAAACTTTCTTTACTTCTATTAATCAACATAAAAAATTTTTTGGGGGGATGTCTTACTGTCTTATAAAACTTTGTAAAGAAAGAGGTAGGCTCAAGTTTCCTATAAATTTAATCCATATGTAGTATGACATTATTTTTATTTCTTCAGACTTTCTTACCATTTTTTTTCTTGCTCAACCTCAGTTTAATAAAATATATTGTTATAAATAAAGTCAATCAAATATTTCTATCTTAAACATGGGATGCTCAGGCTATTAGCGAGGAAAAAATTAATGAAATTCAGCACTTAACCTATGCTTTTATTAAAAAAGCATAAATAAACCAAGTTTTAAAAAAGTAAGTTCAAATTGTATTACTGATTTATCGATGTTAAGAGTGTTTTAAGTGGTCTTTTACTGCACATACATAATTATAAAAATAATGTGATTTAGTAATAACTGATTGAATTCACTCTCTTGGCTACGTTTATTTTCATTTTGAAAATTCTTCTAAATTCTTAGAAAATGTAAACATGAATCAAGTCTTCTGAAAAAGAATTGCTATTCTTTCCTTTGAGTGCCTTCTTGGATTTTAAACTCCATTTAAAACAATCAATATTTATGTGTTGCAGTACTCATTAATGCTATGGTATTTATTGAATGCTTTTTGTGTGCTAAGCGCCAGAAATACCATGATAACTCAGCATGCTTTCTGGCCAATGAGACAAGATAGTAATCAAATAACGCCCCACAAAAAACCTGTAGGAGGCGATTGTGATAATTACCATGTATGAAAGCTCCCAGTCGCTATGAAGGCATGGACTAGGGAGACCAGACCCAGCCTTGTATACAGAGAGGGCTTCCTAGAGGAAGAGGCATTTGAATTGAGATCGGAGGGTTGTGTAGAAGTCAAACATAAAATACAGTTTTAGCTACAGTTGTAAGTCCGTCGCCTGAGAATCGCTTTACGAAATTCTGTTTCCAGGTTTCACAGTAAAGTTAGCAGCACATCACAATGAGTGAGCCCACCCCTGCAGTTTCATTGGAGATACTTCCAACTACACTTCAGTTATCTGGGCCTTAAATTACTCTTTTATTAATAAAACAGATTATATAATGTAAGCTCTTTGTCTAAGGAGATTGTTCTAAGAACAAAATGAAATAATATTTGTGAAAGTGTTTTTTTTCCCACAGCATAGAGTTTTGTGCAGATACTATTTTATCTCTCTGTGGTGTTCATTATTATTATTTTCACACAGCAAGTAGAAAAAGAATTGGTGCTTTAGAGGATAGGGTTCTTGTCCAATTGTTTATTAGCAAATGATTTTTAGTAAGTAGTCCCTTGATATAGATATCTCCTATTAAAAAAGTTTAAAATCTTGTAATAATAACCTTTTTTATTAATTAAAAAATGACTTCCATTAAAAATAGTGAACATATTTTAATGTCTTTTTTTAAAAAACCATCTAAGAGTTAAATTTTATAAGTCTGTGATTGTAATGCAGAACCAGATTTTCTAATGAAAGCTAAGAATTTGCTTTTGCACAACTTGAAAGATTTATTATATAAAATTGCTAAGAAAAAACATGAAGAATATGTTCAAGCAGAATTTCCAAATGAAGACATGGCATCTGGGTCTTATTGAGCCAAATCCATCGTATTCTTCCCTAAAAGAATGAATACAGCAAAGATGCATAATCAACACAGACAACATAACACCGAGAGAATAAATAAATTTCTTGCTCGTTTATTCATTCATTCAATCACTGTTTAGCTCCAAGGATACAAGGAAAAACGAGACAATAAGCAGAAGTGATTCTGGTCTTCATAAAGCTAATAATGTAGTTCTAGTTAAATGTGCTGGACATTTATAAGATGTATATTTAATTTCAGGAACATGTACTAGAAAGAACATGAGCTGAGAAGTACTATTCGTTATAGAAATTACAAGGCCAATGATTCATACAAAGATGTATGTGTAGACCTCAAAGCCACCCACGAGTTCTGGAAGACACCTAAGCTGTTTGCATTACTTCATCCCACTCCCTGGCAAATGTCCCCTCTGGCATTTGTCTAGATTCCAGTTGAGAGGAGATTAAAGCTGTCAGAAGCGTGATCACCCCACCTCTACTCAGTGGAAAGGGAAAAGTATCACTCTCAGGAGAAGGCTGGGCTTCTCACGAGGTAGGTCATCATTTCAAGTGGGAGGTAGCAGGCCCAGCTCAGTGTGCTGGCAGAGTGGAGATTGTCTCCTGGCAGACCTACCCACCCACTGATCTCTGAGCAGGCTTTGCAGGAGAGAGAGAGGCAAAGAATGCATCCCCAACTTACAGCCAGCCCTGTTCAGCATCCTAAAATGCCATGTGAAATGTTAGCTGATTTCTGGAAGGTCATCCACCTACTGAGACAAATCCAAAGAACCTCAGAGGCTTGGGAGACTTCTACTGACTTTGAAGTCCATAACCTCAAAGCAGAACTGTGAAACTGGACTAGCAGAGAGCGCATCATTATCAGAGCGCAAGTTCCATCGGAAAGATAAAGCAGGCAAATGTGTATCTGGTGACACTACTGCCCCCTCTTCTTGCATCATCTTTTACTTCCCCTTCCCTCTCTGATCCCAGGGTCCTGAGCCACATCTGTTCCTCTGCAGAGCCCCACTGAAGTGACTCTCATCTGGAAATATGCTGAGGCTAACCGAATCTTATCTTTCACCATGAGTTATTATCCTGTCTTCCATCCCTTATGCCCCCCCCCTTTTTTTGCTTTGCTGGGTGAAAGATAATCTGAAAAATCCATTCATGATTAATTGTTGTTAATGGTGATAATGGATATAGGATTATATCTGACATATAAATTGTTTTCCAAGAAAATATAAAAGCATCTGGTAATCTCTTTAAGTTTTACATATATTTATATATAATAAATAAAACATATATAGTGAATATACATACACACATATATAGCCCAATACATCTATTACATTGTAATTTCAATATGTAATTAATGTAAAATTATTAATGAAATATTTACATTCTTATTTTATGATAAGTCATAATATATATTTTATATATATGTATATATGTATACACACACACGTGCACATGAAGTCTGTCCAGAAAGTATCCACTATGTAATATGAAAAACAGTGACATTTATTGAAGAAGATTCAAGATATAAGAAACACTGTACATTGGACATGACCCCTCAGTATCCTTCAAAGTGGGCACCATGGGACCTCACATTGTTCTCCCAGCATCTCTTCCACTATTTAAAGCCCTGCAAAGTCCTTTGTTGGAATTGCCATCAGCTGCCCATTTTATTTTCCTGAATCTCATCAATGGTCTGAAATCTCTTCCCTTTCCAAGGTGATTTTAGTTATAGTTTTGGGAAAAGTCATAAGTCAAAGGGCACCAAATCTGGGCTGTAGGGGGGCTGAGTCACGTGGGTGATTTGATGTTTCACCAAAAACTGCATGAGACGTGATACATGAGTGAGCACCTTGTCATGAGAAAGCTGCCAATCACCAGATGCCCATAGCTGAGGCCATTTCATCCTGTTGCATCTCTCAACCGATGAAGACCATTGAGGTAGTGCTCCTCATTAATTGTTTGGTCAGGAGGGGCATACCCATGATGGACAACACCTTCCCTATCAAAAAACACAGTTAATGTGGCCTTGACCTTACTGCAACTTTGCCACGCCTTATTCTGGTGTGTAGAACCAGGCAACTTCCATTGGGATGGCTGGACCTTTGTTTCCAGATCATAGCCATAGAGCCATGATTCATCTCCATTTTTTGCCTTCTTGAGAAAATCTGGTTCATGGATAGCTATTTGAATTGTCTTTAGCAACTGCAGCACGATGTTCCTGCTGCTCTGGTAGCAGAAGCTGCAGAATGAATTTTGCCACGACACGTTTCATGCTAAGATCCTGCATCGACGTCTTGGACATAGCAGTTTATTGAATCCCCAGATCAGCTTTTAATTCTCACACTGTCAGTCGCCAGTCTCTGTGATTGCAGCCCATACATGTTCAACATTCTCAGGTGTCCTGCCTGTTGCGGGCCTTCCAGAATGTGGATCACTTTCAACAGATTCTCAATCATTTTCGAAGCATTTGTGCCATGTTTTTATTTGAGCTGCACTCATTACACTTTCCCTAAAAGCCTCAAATACAAGGTCTATCTGGAAAAAGTCCAGCCATTGTTAATACAATGAGAACAATTTGTGCGACATCGATGTAACCTGACAGCCAAGGAGAGTGGACTGGAATGTGCATGCGTGAACAATGATGACTTCACTGTATTAGTCAGTGGGAGCAATCGATGCCATCAAACGAGCATGTGTACTATGTGGCTGTCATACTCAAAATTACCGATTGGGTATAACAATGATCTACATCAGGTTTTGTGTTAAGCTCGAATGTTCCTTCATGTAAACTACTGATGATTCAGAAGGCTGCAGACCATATCTTTGTATCTATGACTATATACATAGATATACCTATATACATGAATTTAAGACATTTCTTAAAGTCCAGAGAATTTAAAAGTTCCAGTCTTACTTAATATTCAAAATTTATAAGGAACTTATAAAACTTAACACCAAAAAACAAACAATCCAATTAAGAAATGGGCAGAGGACCTGAATAGACACTTCTTCAAAGAGGACATACAGGTGGCCAATAGGTATATGAAAAGATGCTCAACATCACTCATCATCAGAGAGATACAAATTAAAACCACAGTGAGATATCATCTCACACCTGTCAGAATGGCTACCAGCAAAGAATCGACAAACAACCGTTGACAAGGATGTGGAGAAAAGGGAAGCTTTGTGATTATTGGTGAGAATATGATTCGTTTGGGCACCATGGAATGCAGGATAAAGTTACCTCAGAAAATCAAATATGGAACTGCCTTGTGACCCAGCAATTTTACTTCTGGGAATATATCCAAAGAAACCTGAAATACTGATTCAAAAGAATATATGCAATTCTATGTTCATTACAGTGTTACTTACAATAGTCAAGATTTGGAAGTAGCCCAAGTGCCCATCAGTAGATGAGTAAATATAAAAAAGCTGTGGTACATTCACACAATGGACTATTTAACTCAGCCAAAAGAAAAAAAGAAGAAGAAGGAACTCTTACCCTTTGTGACAGCATGGATGGACTAGAAAGTATTATACTCAGTGAAGTAAGCCAGTCAGAGAAAGAAAGACAAGGACCATATGACTTCACTTACATGAGGAATCTAATAAACAAACTAAACTAACACACAAAATGGAAACAGACTCCTAGACACAGAGAACAGACTGACAGGTGTCGGAGGGAAGGGGTTTGGGGGCTGGGTGAAAAGGGTAAAGGGATTGAGCAATGGGAACAAAAGCCCTTGTAGACACAGACAACGCAGTGGTGATTACCAGGGGGAAAGAGGAGAAGGGGTAGAGGAAGGTAAAGGTGGGATCGATGGTGATCGAAGGGAACGTAACTTGGGGTGGTGAACACACAATAAAATATACAGATGATGGATTATAGAATTGTATACCTGAAACTTATACAACTTTATTAGCCAATGTCACCCCAATAAATTCAGTGAAAAATAAAAGTTCCAGCCCTAAAGAAGAGTTATATTTGAAGATATATTTCCCATTTGTTAACTCTGTGCCCTCATACAATTTCTGCATATGATTTGATTAGCTAGGTCGTTTGGGCTAAATCTGGTGTTATATAAATATGTATTAATCCCAAGAGGCACTGTTGGAAATTCTAGACATGTCAATGAGGTTGACTGTTTCTGGGCACTAGTACAAGCCCCAGCAAGAAAGATTTGTTACATGTTTTATTTAGTGATGACATGAGTTAACTAGTAATGCCCTCAGATTAAATTTGTCACCTATTTAACACAGAGTTCTTACAAAAGGCCTCAAAGCAAATTTACAGTCTATTAAGTGTAAAAATTGGGGAATGTTGACAGCTGCCAAGCCCATGTGACATTTATACATTCTACATGCTGAGCCAACACGTCAGTCAATTTGTCTGACCTTCCTGTGCTCCCTTCTTGAGAAGCTGTTCCCACTGCTTCTAACGAATGGGCAGCAGGCCATGTGACCCTACCCTCCTGACCATAGGGGTGAAAAAGACAGAGAAAATGAGATACAGAGACAGAGACAGAAGGAAGAGTAAAGCCAGTAGGTATGGAAATAGAGACCAGTGACCATGTGGCTCTAGTGAGAGAAGGTGAGGGAGAGGGAGAGGGAGAAGCAGAAAGCAAAAGAGAGAATACACATCTTGATTCCAGAGAGCTTCTGATTCTTTCTTCTGATCCCTTGGGAGACCCAGATGTATTCCTTATCTTGATTCTGTGAGATTATCTGTGTACAGAAAAGGCTGATTTTTATAGCAGTGCTATCCAATAGAAATAGATTGCAAACCACGTATATAATTTGAAACTTTCTAGTAGCCATGGTAAAAAGAAATAGGCAAAATTAATTTTAATAATATATTGAATCCAATATATCCACAATATTTCCATTTCAATCAGTAATCAATGTAAAGGCTTTCAGTGAGATATTTACATTCTTATTTTCAGGCTAAGCATCGGAGTCTGGTGTACATTTTCTGTTACGGCACAATTCAGTTTGGATGAACCACATTCCAAGGGCCCAATAACTAATGGCTACCATATTGAATGGTGCAGGCATGGAGCAATCACTGGAAGGCAGCTTTGATATCAGGGATTTCATTTCCTAGTTACCTTGCATCTAGGAAAGGCCAGTGACTAAGTATCATCAAACGCTTGGGAGTAGACATCATGTATGTCACATCTAAACCAAGATGGTTAAGAAGCAGGTGTGGCTACTACAATCTCTGTCCGTTTATATCAGCTTGATGCAAGTGGACACTGTCTCTTAAATATGGCACAAGAAGGAAGAAGCATGGGTCTTTGGAGCATGACTTTAAGGAGAGCCTGCCATCAATTGGAAATATTTGTTTTGGATGTTACATAAGCAAAAAGCAAACCCTGTTTTTGTTTGAACAGCTATATATTTTTAGGTTTATTTGTTTAGCCACAAGTCTACCCTATTTATTTTCTTGTATTGGTGTTATGTAGATTTTCTATTTCTTGCAGTAAGTGATGTGAGCACTTGGGTGTCCATACACACACATGTGTGCAGGTACAGGCACAATAGCTAATTACCTTTGCGTTTTCCAGATGAGTGATACATGTGTGTATTTTACCCAGGACATATTTAGGCTGCAAACTTTATATGAGAAAATACAGCTCTAAGAACAAAGCAAGAAGAAAACAATGAATGAACTATAAAAGTCTAAGAAGAAAACATGGGACTAAAGCTCTACAACACTGGATTTGGTAATGATTTTTTGGATATAATACCAAAGACAAGGGCAATAAAAAATAGGCAAATTAGACCTCATGAAAATAAACACTTCTGTGCATCAAAACACACTTAACAGTAAAGAGGCAATTCACAGAATGGGAGAAAATAATTGCAAATCATCTATCTAACAAGATAATAATATACAGAATAACATAGTGATCTTCTAAAACTCAATGACAAAAAACCCAATTCAAAAATAGACCATGGACTTGGATAGTCATTTCTCCAAAGAAGATATGCAAATGACCAATAAGCGCAGGAAAAAGTGCTCAACATCCCTAGTCATTAGGTGAATGCAAATCAAAACTCTAAGGAGACAGCACTTCACATGGCTACCGTATATATTTTAAAAACCCACCCATGTTGGTGAGGACATGGAGAGACCGGAACCCTTGGGCACTGTTGGTGGGAATATAAACTAGTGCAGTGCTATGGAAAACAATACGGCAATTCCTTAACAAATTAAAAATAGAATTGTGGTATGATTTAGCAATTCCATGTCTGAGTGTGCACCCCAAAGAATTGAATGCAGGGTCTTGAAGAGATTTGTACAATTGTGTTCATAGCAGCATTAATTACAATAGCTAAAATGTAGACGCAACCCAAGTGTCTACTAACAGCTAAATGGGTAAGCAAAATGCAATATATACATACAATATAATATTACTCAGCCTTAAAAAAGGATGGCATTCTGACAGAGGCTACAGCAGGGGTGAATCTTGAGGGGTATTATGCTAAGTATAATAAGCCGGGCACAAAAAGACAAACACTATTATTCCGCTTGTATGAGTACCTAGAGGAGTCAAATTCATAGACACAGAAAGTACAATGGTGATTACCAGGGGTTGGGGAAAAAGGAAATGAGGAGTTATTATTTTATGCATATAGAGTTTTAATTCTGCAAGATGAAAAGAGTTCTGGGGATGGATTGTGGTGAGGGGTACACAATAATATGGATGCATGCCATACCACCAAACTATACTCGAAAGTGGCTAAGATGGTAAATTTTACATTATGTGTATTTTATCACCATAAAAATGTTTATTAAAACATCTTATTTGTTTTAAAAAATCAAAAGAAGGAATATGATAAAAAGCCTTCAGAATCCTGAGAAATTCGATGAGTCGTCGTCGGCAGCCGTCCGTCTCGAGAGACGATGGTGTAGCTTCTTAAGAGTCTATCTGCACCGCCGAGAATGGCTGTGCAGTCCGACTCGGGAGTGACACGGTATCTGTCTCCTCCCGTGTTGAATCGACATCTTGCGATGACGCTGGAGTGTCCTCTCCAGTGAAGCTGAAGCTACAGAGTCTGGGCAGGGTGATATGGAGGGTCTGCTGTTGCCCATGCAGCAGACCCCCCCTCTCTTCGCAGCTGAAGGGTCCAAGGGAAAGATGGAGTCAATACAGCTTGGCTTCAGGTGCGCCGCAGGAGTTGCCGGTGTTGACTACAACGTCAAAGCGCCTTAGGGACTCCGGCTCCGGATTTTCTGTCGGGGTTTACTCCCTTAGCCTTTCCCCTGAAGAGGTATGCCGCAAGGCAGCGGAGGTTTTTTGGAGTCAGAGTTTTCCTTCTCTGATGAGTAAATATGGAATTTATCACAGCCAAGAATTTTTCCAACCCCAAAGTACACATAGAACAAGGAAAAATAGTTAGATAATGGCAAAATTATTGTTTTTTTCAGTGTATAAACATAAGTATGACAAAGTACTGAAGGCTCCAAAGGCATTGCGTTAAGTACTGTGCTAACACAAGAAGAAATACATCTGTATTTTTGTGGAGGAAAATTCTGAAGCACAGCGTTGTTAAATAACTCGCTCAATGGCGCTGAGATGGTATTCCAAAGGACAGTTTCTCAGCTTCAGCATTATTCACATTTCAGAGCAGCGTCTCTGGTCTCTACCCACTAGCTGCTAGCAGCACCCCTCCCCCACTTGGTTGTGAGAACAGACCTTGCTCAATGTGCTCTGGGTGCAAAATCGTCCCTGGTTGAGAACCACTGATGTAATACCAAGAGGTTCCGAAGGTTTGGGAGGTCTGGCAGAGCTCCTGCTTAGAACCAGACCTTCCAGAAAACAACAGGTCAGGGCAAGGTAGAATCCGCTTAGGACAATCTCATATACCAAATTATCAAAATGAGTTTGGTCACAGATACAAGCTTCAGTGTGTTTTAAACTCCTATCAGAGCAGCACTAGGTGATGAAACGATTAAAATGGGGCTTCTCCATTTATCTCAAATGATAAAGCTTGGTCTGCCTAGGGCTCAGGGTGGGGTTAAGCCTGTAGAGGGTGTGCAGTGACTAGAAAGCAGAGAGAATAAGCAGGTCACAACCAGATAGCATTGCAAGGCCAGAATTGTCCCAGCTGAGATGATTCAGAAAGTATCATAGAAGAGCTGTCCTCCGGGGGCGGGGGGGGGGGGGGGTGTTATTGTTTAAAGGCAAACTCAGTGGTTGTGAGGGACAGACACCTACCCACATTACTTCCAGTTGAAAAGGACGTTTAGTTTTAAGACACGGAGCTCTCGTGTACCTGAATTAACAGCTGGAAATGGGGCTGCCAACTGGGGAGCTGCCAAGGACCACAGTTGCTTTTTCTTCCAGTGGCTGTCCAATTCCCCTCTTGTGAATAATTTGCAAGCCTGTTCTCTTCTGTTTAACAAACTGACTTTCTTTGCTTATTCTTCGTGTCTAATGCTTCATAACTTTGCCTTGCACAAACACGGCTTTGGGTTGACATGGTACTAGCTAATGGATAGACCCTAGATGAACTTTTACATGGCTTTCAATGTTGACTCACTATGTTAATTCCAGATTTGCAGCCAAAAAAAAAAAAAACCTAAAAACTCTGATTGCTTCAGTTTTGCTCAGCTATGCACCTACCACAATCCATCCAGCTCAGGGTAGAACTGAGAATACATGATAAAAATACAGTCACATATACCCACCCCTTTAGCAGCCCTCGTAGGGTACAGTGGACTCTGGCAGGTCTCAGGAAAGGGAGTTCGGGAAGACTCATTTCTGAAAACTTAACTACGACAGCTTTAAAGTGTGAGGTGGTTGTTTTCAGAAGGTCAAGGGTGTTGAGCAGTCGGCTGCGGCATTTAAACTTTCCAGGGCAGCTGTTATCTCTGTGGACACACCGTGGAGGAAAGCTTTGTGTTTTTCGAGAACATATTCTTTGGCTCCCAGGCTCCAGAGTCAAGTAGCAGATTAATTTGATTTTATGGTGTATTTACAGAGAAGTCAAGCCATGAAAGGAGACACTCAGATATAAGGCACCTGGAATACAAGTTTGCTTAGTAAGCTAGTCAAAAAGAGAGGCTATCTGATATCTCAACTTCTAGTTATTTATTTGTTTGTTTGTTTATTGAGGGGAAGGGAGGGAGAAAAAGAGGGAGAGAAACATTGATGTGTGAGAGATACATTGATCAGTTGCTTCTTGTATGCCCCCACCTGGGGACCTGGCCCGCATCCCAGACAAGTGCATGGCTGGAAATTGAACCAGCAACCCTTCAGTTCACAGGCCAGAGCTCAATCCACGGAGCCACACCAGCCAGGGCAATATCTCAACTTTTAGAAATAAAGTCAGTAGATCACTAGAAAACATTTAATTAAAAAATCAAGCCAAGAAGCCAAGAGCTGATCTACTACAACTACAAACAACAACAATAATTAAAAAAACTAATGTTTATCAAGCTTCTTCTATATGCTGGAAGTTGTGTTAGGTGTTTGTGTGAATGGAGCAAGATAAGTGAGTTGTGTTCACGATCTTGTAAATGCATATTACCTTTTTCTTTCAGTGACTAGAGTCACTGATTCTTTGAATTGCAAGGGGCAGGCTTCTCTAGCACTTACCTGTTACTCCTCTAACAGTTATCAGAGGCTCCCTGGTAACCGGCTAACCAGCTAGAACCTAACTAGTCCAGAGCTGAACAGAGTTCCAATTACACAGCCTTCCAAGTCTGAAGGCTGGACAAGCAGTTCCATGCGCACGAGGTAGGGTAGGCTTGGATTCCACATTTTTGGACTTAGAGTCCACACTAGAATATCAAAAGTGTTTTGTAAACTATATATCTCTATAGAGAAGAAAAATCTCTCCTAGGATTTAATAAGCCTGCTTCTTGCTTTAAATTTAATGCTAATGGCCAACTGAAAAAGATTTCTAGTGACAGATAATTAGCGATAATGGTGATCACCAGCATTTATGGTCTTTCACCCAAACAGATGGCGAAGAGCTTAAAAAATGAATGCTCTTAAGGCATAATTTCTCCCCTTTCTTAACTAAAATTTCCTCCAGGGTCAATGATCGTTTGTATGTAATACACTGCATTATGTTACCCATACTAAATAACAATTCTTGGGCAATTCAGTTAGTCTGTTAATTTGCTTAGCAATTAGCTCCGAATAGATTTTTTACCCTGAATACATTACAGAGGTACAAATGAATGCCTGCTGTATTTATTTTTCTTAGTCACTTATTTAACTTTTACAAGCCTCTGTGGTTTCCATCACATGGCTTTCAGGTCACAGGAGCCTCAAGTCACTTAGCGGGCCTCTCTCTGGTGGCCTGCAGAGCCAGTCCCTGCCGCCATCAAGAAAGCCAGCCTCTTGCGATGTACAGGGATAGAGCTGGGTGTGAGACCTGTAGGTATTCTCAGATCCCTAGCACCAAGGACGCAATTTCTAGGTATCTTTTTTTCTCTTTCTATGTCAAGTTTCAAAGACACAATATTAAAAAGGCATTAATGTTTAATCAAAGTGTATCCTCTATTAAGTTATGACAGGTAACACTGAGTTTCTTCCTTGCTCTCTCTTCTCCCTTCCTTTCACCTCCTCTCTTGGGGAAGGTGGTAAAGGCTTTGTATTATTCACTGTCTGGTTCACATGGGTGCATCCTGGTGTGATCTGGGGAAAATTCAGGGCAAATGTGTTTGGGTCTAATAAGTCTAAGATATTAATTTGGAAGAAAAAAGTCAAGGTAATGTTAATGGCAAGAACATGAATTTCTATTCTAGACCTCAGACCAGGCTTCAGAAGGAAATGAGTCTTGGTGTTGGTGGATGGGTTTGGTTTTGCCTCTCAACAGAGGAGGTGTGGCAGCAGGTAATTTGGGAGCTGTTACAGTCTGGAAGAAAGACCCCAACTTCCCTGGCTTCCACCCTATCCCTCAGTCCTTTTCATGCCTTGGGCAGACTTCCTTATCTTGAAATTCTCACTAAGATCCCTGAGCATCCTCATAACCATTTTTTGGACTCTATATCTGATAAATTTCTTGTCTCCATTTTTGGATCAGAGACCAGCTCTCTCCTTTTTAGAGCAGAATATGCTGGATGGCTGGGGATGGGGATGGGGGGGGGTGCGGTGGGGCAAAGCAAAAGAGGTAACGTGGTTGGAAGCCTGGATAGGTGATCTGGATTGGAATCGTGTAGCTTGGTATCACCAGGAATGCCATTCTCTATCTGAAGCTTCAGCTTCTTCCTTGTGTAAAATGGGCTTACTAAGTTCCCTGAGTATCATATAAAATACTAAGACACTTAGCCCATAGTGCTGGCCATGCCGTATAAACTATCATGTTAGCGCTTCTTATTAATCACCGGCACTCAGTGCCTGGAATTGTGACATTTACTTGGTTAGTTTCTTCACAAAGGAGCAAAAAGCCCTGGGAAAGATGGAAATGGGATATTAGAAAGGAAGAGAGGAGATAGGAAACTTGGGAGACCCAAGCAAGACATCCTCTGAGAGCCTGAGAGGCTTCCTCATGGGGCTCATCCCCTGCCTAGGAGGGCGAGACCTGAAATCTTAGCCACAGTGAGGCCCGAGAAACCTGAGAATCTCCATGAGGTGCACCAGGTTTAATCCCACCTCCATCTCACTTCACTCCCCGCTTGGAACGCGACCTGGAGGGGAAGACCTGGTGCAGGAGCAGCAAGTGCTAATGTCTTCAGGGACCACAGCCACAGCTCAGCGGTCAGAGGCATCCAAGTGGAAGAGAGCTGGGGGTCGGGGCATGTGTGTGTCTCACCTCAAGGCCCTCAGATTCACATTTTTTGGGGGGAAAAAAAAGCCCTTTCTACCAAACGGTTCTGCCCATCTTTTGCTTTGTTTACAAGCTTTCCCTTAATTTTTTAAGCGGTCCTGTGCAATGTCGCTTCAACGAAAGGGACACGGGGCAGTAACTGTAAAAGGGAGCAGAGACAGCTCTCTTTCCTTCTCCTTGTCACGCAGAGCCCTCATCATGAGTCACTGGGCTCCGGAAGCTTCTTCTGGTAGACCCCGAATATCTCAGAAGGCCAAAGAGGCAGAGAAGGTCTGCCGCCTGGGTTATGTAATAATGCCCTTTTATTGGGAAGAACTCAGTTAGTATTGGCTTGGAACTGCGTAGAAGGTAATGAGAAGACAAATATCACATGATTTTGTTCATGTGTGGAAGCTAATGAACAAACTAGACTTATAAGCAAAAAAGAAACAGACATAGAGAGCAGGATGGCAGTCATGGGGGCAGTTAGAGGGTGGAGGGACCGAGCAAAATGGAAAAAGGGCTCATGGACACAGACAATGTGGTGACGTTTGAGGTGGGGCCAGGGGGGGCGCACGGGGGATAAATGGTAATGGGGAAAAATTTACAATAAAGAAAAAAATGAAGGCAATGAATTCAGTGAGACGAACGGTCAGGAAGAACCAACCCTTTGGGACATGACTGGCTGGTGGTATGTGGCCTGGAACTGGAGTCTCGGATTCTAAAATACTGAAACCTCCAACCCTCACATTTCGTATTTGTCAAACAGAACCCTCACCGCGCCCTCATGCAGATGTGCATGTCTGATGAAGCCACCCAGAGGGAAGTGTTGCTCTGTTACATTTCCACTGTCTGCTTATTTGCATGTGTACTCTCTGTCTGCAAATGTTCCCTTGATCTCTTTATCCCTTTTAGCACAAAGCTGTTCCTTTTTCTGAAAATTTAAATGCAGCTCCTAATCTCCCCCTCAAAAAAGTTGTCTATTTCCAGATAATTTTGTATATCTTTGACTTTCCTCATGAGTGATGAGACAAACTCTGTTTGATAATTGTCCTTATGTTCCCCCATGCCAACGCTGGAAAGGTCTATGCATTCTGAAACGATGTTCAGTTCTGACGCATCTACCCCAGCGGCTGCTTAGCTGGTACTTTCATCCACAGCCCACCTGCAAAGATGCATGTATTGTTCATTGTGGTTGAAGTTATCTGCTGTCGCTGGAAGGAGGTGCTGGAAAATTGGCCTCTTCTCATGGTCTGGCAAATCTGTTTATTTATAAGCAAACCTTTGTATACAATTCATATCTGTCTATGTACACCAGATGCAAGGAAGCACAGTAAAGGCTAGCTGCCATTCTGTATGACAAATTAGAGGTTCATTTAAGAATCTGTGAAACAAATAAGAAAAAAAGATGGCATAGGTAGATTTCTCAGTGATGTTTTCTAGTCAAAGTGTTAGAGTGCGTGTCTAAATCATTTTTCTATCCTGATACAGTTTTCTGACAGAAGAAGCCGCTTCTAAGAGTTGGGAAATAGCTTAATCTCGGTTTCTCAGCTTCTCTGGGATCATATTTCTTTGAATCTGGTACGTATGAGTCAGAGCTTTCCAAAGAAACAGCACCTTAGGGGTGGGCAGGTATGTATGTATAGATCCTAAAAAATAAGGCAAGTGACCTGTGTGATTTGTGGAGATCTGTGCTCAGCAAGCCGGAGACCTAGAGAATCATGATGTAAGTCTGGTCTGAAGGCCTGCAGGCTCCAAAACCAAGAAAAACCTATGTTTAAGTTTGAAACATTGCATACGCATTCTATTTACAACTTCTTCTTAAAATATAAGTTTAAATGAGAAAAAAAGCATTTCTCTAAACAATCTATAATTTAGGCTGTCTTTAATGACCACCAAAAAGCTGAAGAAAAGAAAAATCCAGTCAGACAATAGAAATGCCTTCAGTTCCCGTCTTTGAAAACACTTGTTTTTGTACGTCCTTTGCTTAACCTGACCAAACTTGTCGACCAAAATTCTCCAGTTGGAGTTTTTATCAATTTCTCTAAAACCATAGAGAAGCTGGTTTTATTTTAGAGGGCATCTTTTGGTAAAATGGAACTCAGACAATGGCAGTGTTTTTATTTTCCAATAACTTCTTTTCTTTTATTCTGCCTTTATTACACGAACACCAGAAAATGTAGCTCTGAGGCAGCTGCTATTAATGGCTGCCTCATCCTCCTTTTCTCAGGTCTATACATTAAAAGCAATAAAAACGAGATCATCTTACATGTGGCTTTTTAACATTTTCAAATTTGTATTTATACTTATACTCAAAGAAATTATTTTTAAAAAGTTATTCTGGCATATTTTACACCATGCTATTCTTTTGGGTGATAAAAGAAATAATCAGTGCAATCACAAATTAATTCTCTATGAAACTCGTGTTACGTTTTTACTGAGTATACTTTTTTTGGTGCGATGTATATTCCTTAGTTGTTGTTAAAAAAATGACCAAACTAAATAAAATTATATTTCCTTGGGTTTGAAAATAGTTTGTGGTATAGGAAATGAATATTATGTGGTGTTTTAGGTGATGGTATTATATAGTTTTAATGAAAGTTTTAATACATTTTTGCTCTTTTATCTTCTACTGCCAATGTTTTTTAAATTAAAATTTCTAGAAGTTAAGAAAAAGAATTCTTCAAAAACATGGGAAGTGGCAAGAACTTGGTGAGCTTTAGTGGTAGGAAGACAAGAGCCCTGGTCAAATTGTGTGGGTCTTCACATTTTTTCATTGCACACATACACACACACACACACACACACACACACACACGCACACACTCTTCTACCCAGGTGAAATTATTGACTCAAAATTAGCACTCAGTGTGATTCTGAGTACAAAGTGATGTCACAGCACATCTAGGGCCTGAGGGCATTTGTTACATGTGGTCATGTTTACGAACTCCAGTTCTGCCTCAGCACCTGCTTTCTCTTAAGCACTAATTGTTTTCTCAGTTATCATCCAGAAGGCTCGGTAGGGCAGCTCTTAGTACTTTAAGAAGATTTTGGTGGGTCGGGGGTGGGAGGGACTGTAAGGACCCCTAATCTGGAAATAGAGGATCCTGGATGATTACAATAATAATTAAGTATGTGTAATGAAAGGGTGAAGCGGGAGAGCTTATGTGTACGAACCATGGGCACGGACTTGGGGGGGAGGGATTGCTGGGGGAGGGGGGGCTGGGGGGAGGGGAGTAAAGGGGAAAAAATTGGAACTATTGTAACAATATAATCAATAAAATATACTTAATAAAAATAATTAAATATACATACATTGCATTTTTGTTGTATAATTTATAAAATTGAGATATAAATCATATATCATAAATTCACCCTTCTAAAGTTTACAAATCAGGGATTGTAGTATATTCATAGATTTGTGCAACCATCACCATGATCTAATTTAAAAACATTTCTATCACCCTTGTCCCTATTAGCAGTGACTCTTTAGTATTCTTTCCTCCCAGCCCGGTTCTGCTAATCTACTTTCTGTCTTTGTGGATTTACCTACTTTGGACATTTCATATGATTAGAATCATATAAATGTGGATTTTGTGTGTGTGTGTTGGCTTCTCTCACTTTCTATAAAGTTTTCAAGTTTCATCCACGTTGTGATGTGTATCAGTATTTCATTCCTTTTCATGGCTAAGAAACATTCCACTGCATAGCTATGCTATACATTTGGTTTATTTGTTTATAACTTGGTGGGCAATGCAGTTAGTTATTTCCACTTCTTGGCTTTTAAGAGTAATACTGCCCTAAATATTCATATACAAGTGTTTTGTTTGTAGATGATATTTTAGTATTTTTGATGTGCTTTTAGGTCTGATTTGGACCTCACAAATACTTCGTGAGATCAAGACAAGGCTTCCTCTTTCTATTTTTCAGGTAGGAAAACAGAGGCTCGCAGAAATAATTGCCAACTAAGTAGTGAAGTCAGCACACAACTCCAGTTCTGTTATGAAGAATAGCTTAAAGAATGTCAAAAGAAGCATACTGTTTCCAAAGAAAGACAAAATTTGTTGTTTAATTTCAGTTTTATAAAGATGTGAATGTATTTACCCATGCCTATTGGAAAAAAGTTGCTTAGATTAATTTACAGTTTTCAGGAGATAATATTTTCATAACAAGTCATCAAAATTTCTTAAAACAGAGTTCTATTTCTTATACAGATACAGGCAGTTTTGTCCTTTGTTGTTTCATGATTTTACTTTCAAGGAAAATGGAAAGACATATTGTAGCTGTTCACAGTTTTAATGGTTCACAGAAAGTAACATCTCTGGATTATTTTTCCTCCTAATTTTCATGCATCTTATCTTGGAGACATATTTATGACTAGATTTAAATCATAACACACTCTATTAATACTTCAGTTTTGGCATCAGACACATGGAATAGTATTATTCATGAAAACCTTGCCAAAAGCACTCTATGAGTCAAAACTCAACTAAATTAAGTCCTCTTTTGATCATTTCAGTCATCATATATCAAAATTTTGCAAGGGGTTTTGAAGAGTTTAATCCAAAGTTCTTACTTAATGCATATGTTCTGGTCCAAGAATTGAATTCGTCCTGCCCACCTGCCTTGTTACAGACAACAGCGACATCAGTAATAATAAAGAACAGAAGTTGAACAAAACCACAAAAATTCCTCTTCAGTTTTTACTTGTTTGGAATATCTTTGCCACACACTGTATTCCTGATTAATTCTGACTTGTTTTTGCCTTTCTCTGGCTTGCTGGGGTAGACAACTCTATCTTGTATGAATACTCTTATTCCATGTATCACATTGTATTAAAATGACTCGTTTTAAAAGACTATGTTCTCTACTAGATGATGTCTTGAGAATTACGTGTTTTGTTCTCTTTGGCATCTGGTAGAATTCCTAGTATAGTAATGTAATAAAGATTTGTTGAATTGAATTGACTTTTTAATAGGATCTCGAGAACTCTGAGTTCTGACTTTGACTGCTGATTGTGAAATCACTCTGTATATTACTATCATAGCCCTCATAGCTAGAGGAAGTGAACTGGACCTAGAAGATTGTAAAGTATCTTGCACCTGGTCCCTGAACTTAGGAAGTTAATAAAGTCTTTGCAAAGTAGAAGTCAAGCCAGAGAAAAGTAAGTTCAAAATTAATATTTAGAATGACTACCCATTGTATGCATGTAACTAGTGGAATATCAGTGTGTAGGATATATGAAAGGATTAGAAATATGAGTATTGGGATTAGGTCATGGTAGTCTATAGGCATTGGGTAATGTTATTAACCAACTTCCCAAAGGTTAATCAGTCCTTCTTTCAACATGAAATTATTGAGCAATTATTTTGAAGGTGGAGCCAAAAAGATTTCCTGACTGATTGGATGTAGGTGTAACAGGTAAGAGCCAAAAATCCCTCTGATGTTTTTGACCTGGGCCACTGAAGAAATGAAGTTGTCATCAAATGAGAAGAAGAATCTGTGGTGAAGCAGATTGTGGGGGATGATTAGGAGTCAGTCCTATGCTGTAGGTGGGCACGTGGGACCCCTCAGTGAACAAGAAAAGCTACCAGCACTGCCATTACATTCTCATGGAGGAGGGGGGACAAAAGCGTGGCTCCTAAGAAAATGAGAGAGATGTAAGAAGAGATGAAAGCTCGGAGAAAGTGTAGGGCAGGGGAAGGGGATTGGGAGCGCTGGATGGAGGTGGAGGACATCTGAAGAGGAGTGATTTCAAGCAGGGAAAATAGTTCAAGGGCCCTGAGACCGTGTTTGCTAGTTTCTCCTAGGATCACTGGGGACTAAAGAACAGAGTAATGTAGAGAGTGGAAGAGATCCAACAGGCTAAGGGACCAGATCCTGTAGGGGCTTGTAGACTATTATAAGGACATTGGCTTATGCTGCTCTTGTTTAAACAGGGTGTTTGGGGTAGGTCTCCAGTGGAGGCATGATCTGACTTACGTATTTAAAGAATTCCTCTTGCCGCTGGGTTGAGAATAGACTCCAGGAAGGTGGAATAGACTCAGGTGGAGGAATGGAGACTTTTAAAAACGCCATTGCAGTAATCTAGGCAAGGGATATAATAGATCACTAGGGTGGCAGGGAGAGGTTGGATTCTGGATATATTTCGAAAGTAGAGCCCACTGGATTTCTTTGCATTGAATTTGGGGTGTGACAGGAAAAGGAATTGAGGATGACTTAAAGGTTTTTGACCTGAACCACTGGAAGGGTGGGGTTGCCATTAATAAAATAAGGACGTTTGTAGTGCAGGAGATTTATGGAGGAAGATCAGAGTTGTTTTGCACATGCTCGCCTTGAGATATCTATTACACATCCAAGTGATGCAAGGGCTATGGGAGAAGATAGGTCCATCAGCTGTGAGGCTGCAGGGGAAACAGTGTCCTCAGGTAAGAACCAGGTTACAGTCAGAGCAAGAGGAAGAAGGGAATGTTCAGAGAAAGCTTGCGGATACAGCGGTTTTACAAAGGATAGGCTTTGAATTGTAGAGGACAGTGTGGGACAGGTTCCAAGAGCTGGAAGGAGCAGCAGATGGGGTTGAATAGGGGTTAGAGCTTTACAGGGGTTACAGCGAGGAAGGTTCCAGGTGACCTGAAAATCTGGGCCTTGTTAGGGTGATTGACATGCACAAAGATATGGGCTTAATGAGATTTGTTCTGGGGGATTCAAGGCTTTGAATGTTAGGGGCTAGGCAAAGGGGGCTATCTGTAGCTCCATTTTGACCCTGTTGGAGGTGGGGAAGTCAGAACGAGAGGTTTCCCTTTGACCCCTGTTGATGTGTTTAAGAACCTTTGTGGAAGATTGAAGTTGCTCCAAGCAGGCACCCTGTATTGAGTCCTATTTATGTAGGGTAGGAGGTGTAGGGTATTTGAAACCCTATTATATTTAAAGCATTAGGCTAAGCAATAGGGGGCAAAGAAATCATGTGAAAGTTGCCCTTAAATTACTTGTGATTATTGTATTTTATGTTATAATTGAAACAATAGTTTCATTATGGTCTAAAGCAGTGACGGCCTAAGTTAACCAGTAACAGAGTCTGTGCCACTTTGATATTCCTCAGAAGATTTCCTCGAAGAGAACACTTTGTCAATGATGGTCTTCAGGGAGGCCAGTGGTTTTATAAGAACTTTATTTTTAAAGGCACTAATTGGCAGAAAACATGAGTTCAGGTTTCACTTTTTAATTTACTCAGGAATTTTCATGTTCATTCACTTTTCATAACTTTTGATATTGGTATGATGAGACCAACCTCATAGACAAGTGAAAAATAAAATGAAAATGTATGCAAAGAAGTATTATAAGCAAATAAACAAAAAAAGTATCATAGAAACAAAAGGTGATATTATCATAGAGAGAAACGTTAAATATTGTTCTGTATATTTAATCTGAGTACTATGGGAGCCTCAAAAGCATCCTTTGAAATACTCAGTAGGTCCTGTGCCCCATCACTAGCGGCTAGAGGAACCAGCACTAATATTTTGAAAAAGGAAATTTCTCCTTGGATTTAAAAATATAATAATGAAAAAATATATTATCTAAGTACAATTGTCATCACTTGTTATATTTAGCAACATAGGCTATAAGGGGTAAAATTTAAATATTTTTATCTGCACTAAAGTTGAGATTAAAGTATTTTCTTTTCAGAGGAAAATCATAAACATTGTAAGATTTTATACTTAATGCACTTTACTTAAACACTTCCTATCAGTTGAGTCAACTTAAATGTCCTTCTTTGTTCACTTTCAGCTCTTTCCTACTGAGAATAGTAATGAGTAGAATTCAGCTAATATCTCTGCTGTGGCTGCTACACACACAGCCATAATTCAGACTCTTAGGGTGGAACCATTTTCGAGAGATTGTCTACTTTATCTGTGTCCACTCTATGGCTTTGAGTCAATAGAATTATCCTTAAGCCATGGCAGATGAATGCAACCAAGTTCTACTTGTAAGTATATTTTCACTGCAAATGATTTTTACAACTGAAAATATACATCCAGAGACAGTCATGGTTTGATAAACTTTCCCATGCCTACCTTACATTTCTCACACTGTACTTTAGGTTAGCCCTGGCTGGTTTAGCTCAGTGGATTGAGCGTCGGCCTGCGAGCTAAGTGTCGCTGGTTCGATCTTCCAGTCAGGGCACATCAGAGAAGGAAAACTCTGACTCCAAAAAACCTCCGCTGCCTTGCGGCATACCTCTTCAGGGGAAAGGCTAAGGGAGTAAACCCCGACAGAAAATCCGGAGCCGGAGTCCCTAAGGCGGTTTGACGTTGTAGTCAACACCGGCAACTCCTGCGGCGCACCTGAACCCAAGCTGTATCAACTCCGTCTTTCCCTTGGACCCTTCAGCTGCAAAGAGAGGGGGGGTCTGCTGCATGGGCAACAGCAGACCCTCCATATTACCCTGCCCAGGCTCTGTAGCTTCAGCGTCATCGCAAGATGTCGATTCAACACGGGAGGAGACAGATACCATGTTACTCCCGAGTCGGACTGCACAGCCATTCTCGGCCGTGCAGATAGACTCTTAAGAAGCTACACCATCGTCTCTCGAGACGGACGGCTGCCGACGATGACTTTAGGTTAAATTAGCTGGAGAGAAAGGAAGCAATCCTGCAAAAAACAAGGACAGAGAGGGGAGAAAGCACCCAATAACCTCAAGCGTCATAACTGAGAGGTAGAAGCGCAGTTAATGCAAATGCCATGAGATGCTGGTGGCATTCCCTGTCATTATCATCATTGAGAAAAAAATGGTGCAAACCATGGATCTTCTCATGGGAAGAGCTTTTGGTAAAAGCATACCACACAATTTTGTTTGCAAATACAAGGAAACCCAACTCAAATGGGCTTAAATGACAGAGACATTCATTGACTCCCGTAACTAGAAGGCCATACGTAAAACAGATTTTCAGTTGTCTTCATCCATAGACTGGCTCCATTTCCCCGTGACTCTCTCAGCTCTGCACCTCTTTATGGATCAGCTCCATCCTCAGGCTGGTAGTGAATTGGAGGCAGCAATTCCAAACACATAGTCCATGAACAATATCATCAGAGGAACAAAAAAGGAAAGCTTCAAGAAGCTCATTCTGAAGAACACAGGGGAAGTCCCCAGTATCCCTCGTCTCCTGACTCATTGGCAAAAATTTTCCCCTGCCCAATTACTGTAATAGGAATGGATTTACTTTTCATCCAGAGTTCTGTCTGGAAGGCTTAAGGGGGGAATGCATGCTAGATAGATAATTACCAATGTCCTCCTACTCTATTTCTGCTAGATATTGCTGAGGCTGAGTATCACATTTTATTCATTCTTTTACTTTTGTCATCTATCATGGTGACTAGCACATAGCTGCCATTCAAAAACGCCATTGAATAAATAAGTTAACAAATGAGTACCTTGAAAGGTGGCAAATCTGATTTATATTTGTCCTGTAGTTAAAAAAAGAAAGTCTAAATAACCTTTGGTTTCCTGAGATTAAAAAGGAAGTCATTCATAAGAGCATCTTTTCTGGAGGGAACAGAAGAAGATACAATAATATAATCAGAAGTCCAATTACATAGGGTTTTATAATAGACCAGATGTCAACCATTTGAATAACATTTAGTAGTAAACAGAAGTGCTACATTTTTTAACGAACAATTTGGATCCAGAATCAGATGAGCTTCTGAATTTCACACAATGAAAGCTCCCAGATTTTCAGGCTGCATTAATAGATTTAGAATTATTTTGCTGGAAGATGGGGGACGGGAATCATGGGTCAGCAATTTGCAGGTATTTCTAACAGATTTTGTGATGAGTGGGACTGAGAACTGCTGTGCTCAACGAAAACTCAACAGAGAGCACGGAGCACCGGGTTTTCGGAAGGACTCCCTGGTGGAGCAAGTTTTCCTCTGCTTTCCTCACGATTTACCCAGAACAACATACCTGTTACCAATCACTGGCACTGGCTTCCTGCGAGGGGGAGGAAACAATATCCACAGATGTTTTGCATCTGCCCTGTGGGCTCCCTAATGCGCCCAGCCTACCACTGCTGTTCTTAGGGTTTAGCCTCTCGCATTGCATCAGTGATACCTTGAAGTTTCATGCCAAACCCTACAAAGTAAACAGCTCCCCAGGTGGGTGACTGGGGAGGAGCCCTCAGTCTTTCATGCAACAAATTCAGCGCTTCCTCATTATGGCTGCCTCCTCATCCTGGTTCAAAAGAAAACAAACAAGCCCGGCTTCCACCTCGGTGCCTGTACACCTGCCAGCCTGCTGTTTACTGGCGTGAGCGCTAATTACGCTGCTCTGGATCTAACCAGAGATTGCAGGTTTTTTAGGCAGCACAGTGTGTGTGTGGTTTTTCTTTCTTTTTATATTTGAATTTGAATGACGTTAGAGGAGGCATGCTCTTTTCCTTACTGTAAGCCTCACTGTGTCTTCTTTGACTCACACATTTATGCTACCCGCCCAGCCCCTGTAGGCTTGGAGCTTCCCATCCCAGACTAAACTGCAGAAGGAGGTAGATATTGAGGCTGGGCTTATCTAGGTTAAGTAGGGAAAATACAGAGGAAAACAGAGGCTTCTTTAGCACCTTAAGATCAATGTAACCATTAGCATTTTTCAATCACTGCTTCCAGAACTGTGTTGAAACCAGCATTGGAAGGTGTTGGAGGAGGTCATCAAGAGGACGTGACCACTGTTTGACCCATGTACTGGATATGGGCCATCAGAGGCTCTTCATTCCTTCCCCTGTCTTTGGAATGTATGTTCTGCCCACTGTTTCCATAGTGGGAGCCATTTCAACGAAGCAGCCTTAACAGGGAGAAGTGTTGTTGAGACCGTCTGGATGGTATACATTACTGAACCCAGAGAAGGCCTCTATTATAAACTTTTAAAATTCTGGTGACAAATGTGGAGGTCTACTTGCCTTTTGATCACCCACGATAAGCCTTGCATGTAAGTTCCTTTGCCTATTATACTGGCCGCCTACCAAACGGGAGTGATCTAACTCTTTCTTAGATCTCTTCTAGTCTTCTTTGTGCAGGGGTCAGCTTCAGGTTTCACTCAGGGAGCTCCCAAGATTTCGAATCAGAATTTGGTTATCTTTACATCTATCTAGATAGACCCATGATTTTGGATCAACTTGGTACTCAAAAGAGTTTCCTGGAACTACCCTAAGAATGTGTTGCATTTCAACTGTTTCTATGAAAAGGTCTGATTTTGGAGAGGAGAATAGCGCTTTCAGTATGTGCACAAGGCACAGTGGCACTAAATCAAAAACACGCTACTCTCCCTGGTCCAGTCTTGATTCTCTACTCTTATAAGTTCTTTCATTTATTACTTTTCTTTCCATATTTCTTATGTATGTTGCCCTGGTGATTTGTCTTTTTCTATCCTTCTATACCTTTGCTTACTATTTTAAATTCATGCATCCACTCAGCCAATATTTGTTGGGCACTTGCTGAACCAGGGTGTACCAATTCTTGCCTTTTTGGTGAAAGCTGACCATGGGTGAGAACCTCTGAAAAATGAGAATTATCGTTATAAGCCAATTATTTAGAGGAACCTTTATTCAGGTCACTTATGAGAATAGAAAATTCTAAGAACTATATTATAAATCCTTAAAATGTGTAGGAAATGTTAGTTATTCTAATTAGAGTATAAGTGATCTGTTTTATGCCAGCCATTTCTTAGATACCTAGAGTGACTTAAGTATACACTTAAAAAAATCATTTGTCTTGAAGTTATTACAGGTTCACAGATAGTTGTAAGGACAATATTGAGAATTCCTTTGTCTCTGTCCCTCAGTTTCCATAGTGGTTACGTCTTGGCTATCTATAGCACAGTATCAGAACCAGGAAACTGACATTGGTACCGTCAATGTGTGCATAGTTCTGTGTCATTTTATTACATGCGTAGATCTGCGTAATCGCTACAGCAATTCAGATACAAAGCTATTCTAATGCCAGAGATCTCCCTCTTGCTACCCACCCTTCTCTCCACATAACTAAACCCTGGCAACTACTAAACTGTTTTCCTTTTCTATAATTTTATTACTTTGAGATAATTATTATAAGTGGGACCGTATGGCATGTGACCTTTTGATTGGATTTTTTTGCACTCAGCTTAATGCCCTTGAGACCTATCCAAGCTGTATCAATAATGCATTCCTTTGTATTGCTGAGTGGTATTCCACGGTATAGATGTACCACAGTTGGTTGGCTATTTTGCTTAAGGTTGCTATAAGCAACTGTATAGAGTTTTGGGTGCACATGTATTTTTGTTTCTTTAGGATAAATGCAATTTCTGGGTCATAAGGTAAGTATATGTTCAGTTTTGGCTTTTAAAAACTTCTCAGCTGTGCCATTCTACATTTCCAACATGATATTTTTATTTACAAAAAATTAGTTCCTTAAGAAACTGATCTGATGAAGGTTCTTCAAATGGAAAAAAAAAAATTTGTTTACAGTTTTGTGATCATTCTGTCTTACCAGAGTGTGTTTCCTCTGCAAGGTAAGACATCGTGATTGATGGGGAAACCTCAGATCCCAGTATGTGACTTACTAGAGACCAGCAGACACAGAAGCTGTGAGCTGGAGTGGACACATCAGGCTTGCAATTATTGACCTCATTTTATCAACATGGGCACAGTTTGTTCTGGCATTCCAGATAATTCGCCATCAATGGGTGCTCTTCTTCCAAGACATTGAAACAATTTTTGAGCTTTTTTTTTTTTTTTGGCTTGGACCACATTCTCAGGATTTAGGAGGCATGTTCTTTTCAGTCAATTTCTTGAAGGAGAAAGGGCAAGGGTGTAAAGTCACAGCAGTAAATCTCAAAGGCACTAGTCAAAGTCACAGAGTGGTGGGAGGGGAAAAAAATCTCTGGCTTCATGGTCAATTGTGTCATTTTCTAGCTGTTTTAGTAGTCCATATTAACTCTTTTTAGCCTCAGTTTCCTGTTCTGTAAAAATGCAGACACTGGTGTCTACCCCATAGGATCTATAAAAGGAGCAAGTGCAATTCTGTGTGTAAATCTGTGGACATATAGTATCAAGAAACAGTTTTGCTGGGAACTTTACATTCGAGGTAATGTGCTCACCCCCTTATATTGAATGTAGTTGCTTAAAGGACATGACTATTCCCTTCCCTCTTTCTTAGTTCTTTTTTTCTTCTCTCTTTTTTATCTTCCCAAAGCCAGAAACACAATGGTGAGTTTAGAACTTTGTTCCTTCATTCAATAAATATTTATTGAGCAGCTACTGGGTGACAGGCATAATTTTAGGCTCTGAAGACTAAGCCCTGAAAAGGACAGACAAGGTCTGTGTTCTCGTGGGGATTATATTTGAGTGGAGGGTCACTAACAAACAGGTAAGCAAATACCTATACTAGATAATTTCAGACAGTGTTAAGTTAAAAAAAAAAAAAAGAACAAGGCAGCGTGAGGGGACAGAGACAGCTGGGGTGGAACAGAAGAGATCATGAATGAAGGCTATTTTAGAAGTGGTGCACAAGGAAGCAATCTCTAGGGATAGGAAATCCGAAAAGAAACTTAAAGGAAGTGAGGAAATAGCGTTAGAAAAATGTAGGAAAATAGAGTGACGGGCAGAGTGTTTGCAAGTGAAGTGAACTTGATGTGTTGGATGAGCAAAGATACGTACTGTCGAGCAAATGTGGAAGAATGAAGATGAAGATGAAGCTGGGGAGGCTGGGCTTTCAGGACACAGCAGGAAATTCGGACTTTATTCTAAATATGATGAGAGGGTTCTGAACATTGGAATGACATGATCTGATTCATGTTTTATGAGGAGCATTTATTCTGCTGGATGGGAGGGGTGACGGTGGTAAGGGGACACTGGAAGGGACGAGTTCAGAGTTGCTGCAGGAATCCTGGGGAGAGTTGACTGTGGCTTGGCCAAAGGTTTTAGCAGTTGAGGTGGAGAGAAGAGGAAGGACTTGAGATAAGTTTTGGAGAAGAGCTGATAGAACATGGGAAGTGAAAGAAAACGAGAGATCAAGGGTGACTCCCAGGCTTTTGGCTCAGCGTTCGTTAGGTGGGGTCCCCAGGGGTCTCTCCATCACTCCACTGTGTCTTTTAAACAAGACCAATTTCTTGCGCTGTAAGAGATGAGCTCATCGAGGTGTATATGTGCGGTATTCAATGACACTCAAGACTGGGCTATGGGTAGATTAGGCAGAACTAGAGAAGAGACGTTAATCGCTTCTGAATCCTTTAGACGCTCTGGCACAGCAGTGGTGGGTTGCTTTGTCACTTCGCTTGCTGGTGGATTAATTGGTACTTTTTGCTTGGGTTGCCTTCCAGTTGTCCCAGCTTCCACCCCTACCTACTCCCTGGCTCCCGCTTCTGCTGCTTCCTCTGCCTCTCGGCAGAACGCAGCGCAAGGCTAGTTCCCCAGACTTGGCGTGGCCCTGGCGGAGTTGTCCTGCCCTGCAGGGGCTTGGCCTCCCGGCTAGGGAATGTCCCATGTTCCCCCCTGGCTGTCTAGGCTGATCCCTCCCAGGGCTTGGCGGCTGTCACAGAGCGGAGCAGACCCCCACTCATGCTTCCTTTGGTTAGGGTCTGAGGGGAAGGGGACTGCAGCCATGGGTGCGTCTAGTCCTGAAGCCCCAGCACTGCCGCTTGGAGCTGACCCTGGGAAGCTGGTGCGGACTGGCGACGTTTCTCCTCTGCAGGGCTCTGTCTGACTCGTACTTTCGGGAGACTTCCTTAACCTCTGTGAGCAATATTTCCCTCGCTGGTCAAGGCGACGGTGGTAAGAATGGTCGCTTCTCGGGGTTATTGTGAGAGCTGACTTAATTTGAGAGGCAGTGATCACCCAAGGTGTGCGTAGCAAACTTGGCTTGGAGTCTAGACTCAGGCCACCCAGGTCCTTTCCCATCCGGATGCTGACATTGGAACAAATTTGTTAACCTCTGTGTGCCTTGGGGTCCTTAGCTCAGTAAGAGGATAATAACAGTACCTACTTCAAATGGTTATTGTTAGAACTAGATGAAATATTTTATGTACCATGCTTCGAACTGTGACTGACATTTGCTTATAAGACCTCAAAATAGTGCTTGATAAGAGGCACTGAATGACTGTCTATTAGGGAAGCAGTGTCTGTGAAAAGGGCATGAATAGCCTTACACAGTTATTGTTTTAATTTTTACAGCCTTCATTAGCCTTCCTGATTCTGTTTTCCAGAAATCATTACGATTTGGGCGTGTGAATCTCTGAGATGTGATGAGAGAATTATACTCAGATGCCTCTGGGGGGAAGCAGGTCACAGAATGCGACGGGGAAGCAGGCCCAGGTGAGCCCGTGAGCACGTGACCTGGTCTGTGAGCAGGTTGTTATGACTTAGCTGTAGTTGAGTGCCTGACAGCTAAATGACTGTTTCACACAAGTTCAGTCACACGCAAGTTCTTCAAGAGAAGCTGGAGACTGGGAATTTTTAGGCAAACTTTCTGGGTTTATAAATATTGGCAGTGAAATCCGAATTTAAAGACACCTTGCTGGCTAAAGAAATGTATGTTTCAGGGGGTAGGCCTGGCACACAGCCGCCAGCTTGGAAACTTTGATCTCGCTAACTGTGGGTTAGCGTCGGAGACCAGCCGCAACTGGGAGCCAGGGTAGGTAATTTAAATGAGAGGGCGGATTAAGCACTAGGAGCCACCGGGGCGGAGAAGCCCAGGTGGTTGGTGCCCCAGAAGCTCCTCTAGGGTAGGAGGCAGGTTGGACTTGTGATGAAGGCGGATGCTGAAATGAGGAACCATGTGACCAGGCCATACTTCAGAGCCTGATGTCGGGCTGGCCCCAATGCCACAGATGTCTGTGCTTTGACTCTCCAGGTTGTTTTTGTTTCCTTGGCAGTCAGGTTACACAGAGGCAGTATTGTTCAATTCCCGCTGCTTCCTGGGGCCCGCATGGCAGCTGCTGTGTGTAGCTGTGGCATTCTCCATAGCTCGGCAACTGCTTGCCTTTGTCTTGAGGCTCCCGTGGGCCTCACAGGATGGAGGCAGCATAAACAGAAAGACTGCTAGAATCAGCTCACGTAAGCCAGTCCACTAACCCGAACTATGGAGAACAGGTGCATTGTCAATGCTGGACCTTAGTTTCCCTTTCAATGACCTGGACTATCTATCACATGGCTATCTGGTTAGAGTTCAGCAATGCCAAATTAAAGCTTTATGATATTTGTTGAATTCTTTCATCCAGAGCAAAGTATAAAAAGTAGGGAAAAAGAACCTTAATAAGTGCTACTAATATTCAAAATGAGAATCTAACATCTAATGTTATTTAAACATTATATAGGACAATATTAGCTGATCAGTGGTTCTTAGGGGCAATTTTGCCCCCACCCCCACCCCTGGCCTCCTGGTGACATTGAGCAGTGTTTGGAGACATTTTTGGTTGTTACAACTGAGGGAGGGCTTTGCTTCTGACATCTAGTGGGTAGAGGCCAGACCTGCTTCACACGCCCTACGATGCACAGGATGGTCCCCCACAGCAAAGAATTACTGAGCCCAACATGTTAGTAGTGACAGGACTGAGAAGCCTGCCATAGGGTGGAAAAAAAAATCATTTGAGTATGAGAAGATAACGTTAGAAGTGAAATTTGGGGCATAAGTTAAAGGCCACGATGCACTGAGTTAAAGGTGTGTATATGTGTCAATATAGCAGATTGCCCTTTTCATGAATTCTTAGCTGGATTAATTAAACTGATTATATATATCATAAATTTTATTATATAATATGTTATATATATAACACAACCTATCGCCTCGTATAAGAAACTTTTTTTTTTTGCTGTAAAGGGGCTTAGGTTGCACATAGAAGTCCCCCAAAAGGGGAACATGCTGACATCCAGAGCAACAATCATACAAACGGGCAGAACCTGTCAAGAAAGCAATACCTAGGGTCTTTGATCCTCCTAAGCGGGCCCACCAATTGTCATCTCCACCAACTGCTCCCAGTAGTAGGTGTGGAGTTTACCTTTGACATCTTGCTTTACTGACAGATGCCTTCAATATGAAGGAAATTCAAAGACAAGTCAACAGAGGCTTCTGCGGAGTTCATGCAATGGATGTGTCATGGATTCATCACCATGTGAAGTTCAACATTTAGCAGGAGGTCCCCCTGAGTGGGGGATATTTCTGCTAGTGAAGTTCTCGCCCTCCTTGGTGACAGCAATATTATTGTGTTCGCTTCCAACTCCAGAGCTTAATTTTTTAAAGTGTACTTGTTACAATTTACTACATTTTTATATGAGTCTATTTATCGGTGCCATTAGATAAACTCAGGTCTTTCAAATGAAAGAATTTCTAGCCCTTTAGGGAAAGGGAAAAGATAATTGTATAGACAGCCATAAAACCAATGGTAGTAAAAGTTGGAACTGGAGACCCTGTTGCTACTGGTTGTTCTTTGTTAAAGAAAAGTCCAAGTATAATACAAGTGTTATCAATGTTATTTCCAGCACACTGATAGAACGTCTTTCCACTATCCGTCTAAACCAATCCTTAAAATATTCTTTGGTGAAAACATCACTTTACAGATTCTTTAAGTATAAAAATTTGTTTTTCTCATTTATATAAGAACTGGCTTTTGTTTTCAGAAGATGAAGACAGTAGCTCTGTACAGTGATACATCTATATTGGTCTTCATCTAACAGGTAATTTCCTCATATTATGCTTAAGGAAATATCCATTCTCTAAAAGCAGAATACCCTACTCTTTCTGGTCCATTTTCATGGCATTCCCAAACAAATTCTAACCATTACAATCCCAGTACTAAAGAAAAGGGATTGCATGTCATGCAGACTGTTCATATTACATGTATGTATTGTGATTTCCTCATGCTCCCTGCCTCTCTTGGGTCATGATTCCCCAATGTCCCTGTCACTTTCCCAGAGAATTTTCTTTAGAGATAAAAGCTGTGCAAAGGCATGAGACTCAGGCCATACTTTGTTTAAATGATGGAAAAAATATAAATTATTTTCTAAGTAAGAAAGACATGAAAATTATCATTGTAAATAAAGTTTAAAGTTTGAAATGAGTCCACAATATATGGATATCTTTATTGTTTATTAGGTGGCACTTTTCTGATCTTAAAAACAATACCAGGCAGAACAAACAAAACCCGGGAAGACAGAGCTAGAGATGAGACCCCTAATGTGTCAATATTTTTATGTACAGCCAACAGCCGTTACTATTTTGGTGCCAGGAAATATTATCACACAAGGAAGGTGGGAGGATTTGTAGTGGTCGAGGGGGCTTTTCGAGATTACTCAACTTTTTCTCAATACCAAGACAGAGGTGGATCAACATTTTATGAATGTGGAAATGAAAAAAAAAAAAGAAAAGACACTGTGAAGAAGACTGTGGTGATGGGTATGTCACAGATCATGTGAAGGCAGGGACAGGTTTCTTTTTTTTTTTTTTTTTTTTCATAGTCTTCACAAGAGATGAGTACTTTCCACCTCTGGCATTGGGCTAATTTCTGTCCTCTTTCCCGTAGAATCAGGTCCTTTTAAAATTAGGAAGGATCGCCCTCTAGAGGTCAAGTTAAAGAGAGAATGCCTGCAGGTGAGATTCACTCCGTGAGGATCTGGGAGCTGAAAGAAACTCCTCATTGCAGAGATGAGTGTAGGTTCTGCACACCGGGAGGCACTTGACCATGTCAGGTTAATTAGTATAATTCAGATAATTAGGTAATCCAGTGTACCTCCCTTCTGAGGCTTCCCCATTACACTAATTAAATAAAGCGGCAACTCTTCAATGACAAATCCCTTTCATAAGCAGGAAGTTCAAGAACACTAAGCAGACGACACAACAGTTAATCAGCAGCGGCTGGCCCATTTCTGTTTATTTACTCTGATCACTGCCAGGAAGAGTGATTGCTTTAACTTCGTGGGCATCATTTAGTTAATCTGTCAAGTCTGGACAGAATGTATTGAAATGCCTGCACCACTAAATTTCACTGGCGCTCCGCTTGTACGGTCTGTTTATGAATGTCCTGAAGGAAACTGATGAAGTGCACGTAGAGAAGGCCATGGAAGGCATGACCAGGGCCGTGGATGCTAGGCTGGAGCACAGGAGGTGTCCTTTTGGAAACATAATTACACTGATGTTTAGTGAGACATATGTATGAGTGCTTGAACATAGTTAAAACTGACATCCACATTTAAGAGAAAATGTTTTTGAATTTTAATTTTTCAGTTATAGTTTACTTTCAGTATTACTTTGTATTGGTTTCAGGTGTACAGCATGTGGTTAGACAGTCATATACTTTACAATGTGTTTCCCCCTGATATTTCCAGTACCCACCTGGCACCATACATAGTTATTATAGTATTATTGACTATATTCCCTCTGCTGTACTTTACATTTCTATGACTATTTTGCAATTACTAATTTGTACTTCTAAATCTTTTCACCTTGTTCACTCAGCCTCCAAACCCCCTCCCCTCTGGCAACTACCAATCTGCCCTTAGTGTCTAGGAGTCTGTTTCAATTTTGTTTATTTTGTTCATTAGATTCCACATATAAGTGAAATCATATGGTATTTGTCTCTCCCTGACTGACTTATTTTACTGAGCATAGTATCCTCTAGGTCCATGCATGCTGTCACAAATAGTAAGATTCCTTTCTTTTTTTATGGCCGAGTAGTATTCCATTGCATATATGTATCAGAGTTTTTTTATTCACTCGTCTATTGACTGGCACCCAAATTTGAGAAATGTTTTTATTAAAAATTTACTTCATAATGAAAATGGCACTCACTGAAGATATCTGTATTGGTCCATTTTGATCACTAAAGATGCAATGTATTCATTTCAACATTAATATTTTCGGCTCGGGAAAGTTATGTTCTGAGCAATATAATTTATATCTAGTAAGCAAGCTGGTAATCAAATGTCAAATTCATGTAATCTTTTATACATATAAATCCTTAACAAACTGATGATACATAAGCAATGGAGCTTTGTAGTCCGTGTCGCTTACTTCTCTGCTATTTACCATTAGTATGTTTAGAAAATTGCACTAAAAGGAAAGGAACAAATCGTATTTCTTTTAAGGTGTTAGATTTCAGAGTAGATTTTCAGTTTGTCGTTGGAGGTGAGCTGACAGCTGATTGGATCTTAACCAAAAGCTCTTTCAAGGCCATACATTCTAGGAGTCAGTCACAAAATCAGTAAACAAGTGTTACACCATCAGTGAAGTACAGGTCTGAGACCCCTTTAAAGAAAAAAATGTGAAATTGGCTTGAAAGATACAGCACAACACTCAGGATACAGATGTAGATAACCACAAGGAAAGCAAGTCTTGTTTTGGCTAAGCACAGGAATATGGGACCATTGACTTAAATTTAACAAGATACATGGAGAAGTACTTTTTTGCCTCACAGATCTGACCTGTATAGAGTTTTAGGGAAGTAAAATATCATTCTAACTTAAATAGCATGTGGACAGGTACATTTTCTCCACTCTATTCCTTATAAAGCCATGTGAATAAGGAAAAGCTTCACTCAGAAATGACCTGGGATTGCCTCTGTTGATCTTAAAGAATGGTGGGTGGAATTATTGTTAGCCTGAAATTTGTACTCATTAATTTTTGGTGATGAAATCACTTAGCATTTGTTAAGCATTTGAAATTCTGAAAAGCATAATGGGTTGTGTTTTGATGTGGTTACTTTTAGAAAATAAATGGTAATAGCTATAGATTTTGTATTTAGTACTTGGGAAAGGACTCCAACACATTTGGTGAGAAATTTAGCCTAAGAAAATACACACGTGTAGATGCACACACACAACACCCTCCATGCAGCATACTGGACGTGATTTTTCTCTGGGACTAACTCATCTAATCTAGGTAGAACCCGTGACACTGACTTGGCCACTCAAGCAATGGTTTCAGGTAAAAATGCATGATGTTAGAAATGTGCATCCCCCAAACTTCTAAAATACCTTTTATTTTATTTTATAGGCTCTGCTCTTGGTCAGTAACAATTAAGTCCCTTCTTACGACCAAAGTAATATTTATCATAATGGTTAGAAGCATTGGCATCAATCTAGAACTTTTTACATTGCAAAGTCCTTTCTCTCGCAAGGGCAGATGAGGCTCAGATGCTGCAGTCTGAGCCTGAATCCCCTGCTGCTGGCATCGAACCCAGGGGACAGCCAACTGAGTTTTCCCTGAGGTTTGCATCCTGCCATAATTAGGCTGGCAAAGTATTTTCTAGTGGATGTGGTTTTGAGGATTCTCACAAGCGCAGCCTCACAGTTCTGACCTTGAGGAGTGCTCCCAGGGTCTCAGTAATCAACGCAAAGCCTTCAACGATGGCTTATTCAATTCAGCACTGAGCTCGGAACAGCTCCTCCAACGCTGCTGTGTAATTGCGAACTGCTAGTCACTGTGGGCTGCACCAGGAAAGCACATGTAAACCCAGTGACATCTGGCCTTGACCAGCAATCAGGGGTATACATATATATGGCTATAGAAGTCTAACTGTTTTTATTTTCTTTGGGGCAAAAGAGATTAACGAGAGAAACATTTAAAGTTTCTCCTGGGTGCTTAAGAGCCGGTTGCGTTTGCTCAGCGGTGGTGGGGTCGGGGGAGGGGTTTAAGAAGGAACAGTTAGTAAGGACTAAAGGAATCAAGCAGTCTGGAAAACTGTGACTTTTGCATGAATGTGAGGAGAGAGGGCATAAATATTTCCTAGAGTGTCGACTTTTCTATTAACACACTTAATTTTAGTTTTAATGAGAAAGGAATGCCCCCGATTGGCTTGAAGTGGAAGTGTTGCAATGGCAGATTTACTTCCTAATAGTAGTATTATATTAACATAAAGATTTGTGTGTGTGCAAGAGAGAAACTAAGGAAGAAAAACATAGTGTTAGTATTTGGAGAATATGTTGCTTTTTTTTTTTTTTTTTTCTTTCTGGAAGAGAACCCCCTTACAAATTCTCTGTAAGTTTTAGAACTTAGGGTCAGTTGATTCTGAGTTGTTTGTTTTCAAATAAAAAGTTCACCTGTTGGTAGCATGAGGCTTAGACCTTTATTCAGTATTCCATGAGTACCAATGCTTAACCATGTGGTACAAGAATGAGTGCTACCTAGACTCTAATGTGATGCCTACTCCCGCCTCTGCAAACATCTTCTCTTATTCCACTTTCAGGAGTTAGCGATGAATAGTGCCCACTCACCTCCTTTCATTCAAGCATGATTTGTCTCGAGAAAGCTTTTCAAAAGTAGACATATGAATTTCTCTCTGCTCCCTCTCCTCATCCGCAGCCCTGTGATTGCGCCCAGCTCTTTTTGCAGCGGAGCATAGTGATTGAAAGCTGGCTCTGAACTCAAGTGGAAAACGGTCACTGACATGGTTAGAGATGCTCCTAAAAACCTGTTCGGATTTTCATCAGCACCCCATATTTTCAGAGGTTTATGATTTGGTGGTAACATGATTTATAAGCTCTGTAACCTAAGTTGATGGAAGGTGGAAAATCTCTTAGGCATTATTTCAGTGGCTGGAAATATGCAGAAAGATTTTTGCTAACCCAGGCTACAGCCAATCTGTTAAATTTGATACCTTGAGAGAGCTGAGAAACAAGTGAGATTAATAACTCAGTAAGCAAAAAATCATTGCATGTGGATGATTGTGAGTACTGATAGTCATGGATAATTGATACAAACAGATATAACATGGCAGTTACGTAACTGTAGTATTTATCTGATGTTCCTAGAAGAGGATGTATATGCATAAATATACATATGCACATATTTATGTATTCTGCCTTCAGGCCATTCTCAAGCATGATTTAAAACATGCTCATATTTTGTGATACATGTGACTGAACAATGCACTATGATCTAAAATATGCTTTTTTTTCAAATATGCAAAGAAATTGAAGGCTGCAGTAGAATGGAGCATAAAAATATTCTTTGTTCATAAATTAGGTGTTATCTTCTGAGGCTGTCAGAACATTTTGTGAATTGAAGGACTTCAAACAGCTCTTCAAAGTTGCTGAGTTCAATAACTAGAGGAACTGGGAATGAAAGAATCTGGCTCTTTTGCCAGAATAATTCTACTGAATTTCTGAAGCCCGACTGCCAGTGGTAATTTTAGTTTGGACTATACACTTTTTAGTATTGGTAAAGATTAGATGTTAAACCGATTGCAGAAAGGTAAGAACAGTGATTGAAAAGCCTGTGTAATATTCTCTCTCCATATTACTTCAAGTGTGAATGCATAAAAACCTGTGCAAAGTCACTAGTAGTGGAAAAGTGGGGTGAACGTAGTAGGTAATATTGGGGCTCTGCCCAGACATTTCTGTATTTTTACAATTTTTGAATCCTCTCCTCTTTCAGCGTGCTTTTCCCGCAGTGGTTATGGCTTTGCGGAGGTCTGCCCTTAGGCTCTGTGTGTGCACAGAACTTACCTTCTCTGGGGGCTCTGCCGGTGACGGACAGGTGGGAACACCCCAGCTCCTCGTCTCCCATAGAGACCATTCTGCGGTGTGACTGACACTTCGGAGCGCTCCGGCAGGGAAGGCTGATGCCGCCCCCTGGGGACTGTGCCTGGCATTGCACGTGGCTGGGCTCCCTCCGTTCTCTTCCCGCTCTCCCCACTTCCTTAATCAATCCCCCCTCGCGCACGGGTCCTCACTGCAACCTCAGCGTCTGAGGCTGCGAAGGGACAGAAAGGAGGAGATGAGCTGATTTAGACAGTCACACAGTTTCTCTAGGCACGTGTATCTTTGACATCGTAATTCGTCATGAGACCACAAGAGTGGCTATCATTTCAAAGGGAAGTCACAGTTCAGTGGTTCTGCTTCCTATCTCTGGATGTCCTTGTTAATACCAGGAATTTTATGTCTCATTTTTAATCAATCGAGTGGAGACCTTGGACGATTTTAGTATCGAATAACAGGGACATTACTCATACTGGTCAAAAGGAGAATTTTTTTTGCCCACATATCTGAAAAGTCAAGAAGTTAGCATTTCGGACACAGTAAAATCCCGGTGCCAGACATCATCAGCAATGTTTCGCCCGTTTTTTGGTTCTGTTTTTCTTCATGCTAGCTTCAATCTTGGGCAGGTTTTCCCTTGTGGTGACAAAGATGGTATTATGCCACCTTGGCACCTTCTGAAAAAAACAAACAAACACATCTTTTCCAACAGTTCTAATCAAGAGACTAGAGTCAGTTTTCTTTTTTCTTTTTTTTTTTTTTTTTAGCATATTGGGTCATGGACCCACCTATGAATTGATCATTGTAGCCTGGAAGTTGAAAGCGCCTAATGGCTAATCTAAATCATGTGCTCACTTCTAGAGCCTGGGGTTAGGGATGGGGTGAGGTCAGCTCATCTAATCAGGTGGCCTGAGAGTTGGAAAAGGGATAGATCCCTGAAGAAAGACCAGGCGCTCACTTACAGAGAGGGGATGGATGTTGGCCAGGATAAAACAATGGATGTCTCCTACAAGACTGCAAAATCTAGTGGGTTTTAGAATCTGTTTTTCTTTTTTTATTAAAGAGGGAACAATAAAATATGCTTTAACTTACTTCACAGTATCAAATTCAATCCCTTGAATGAACTTTAAAAATTATAAAGGATTTTACAAAGGCAAGCTAAAATGATAAGTCCTCTTTCTCAGGTTTATGACTAAGGGACTCCACAGGGAGATATTACTGAAGTGTAGGTCATACCCAGTTTTCCTAATCTTACAAGATGTTGGCTCCAATATGATTTTGAGAGAGTTTAGGGGATATTTCTTTGAGTTTTGCAGAAGGTCAGACTCTGACCATGTGCTGATGACTCTAGTAGGAAATCTCTGTAACTTCATGGAAAACTTGGGGGTATTACATAATTACTTGTCCCTAACTAGTCAAAAAAATGACATATTTTAAGAGCTTTCAGACTTTTACAAAACATCACCAGAGGACTAATGGTAGAGCAAGTACCTTGGCTCTCACTCTCTTCGATAGCAGATAATCAGCAAAGTAGATAATTTGCTGGGAGATAATGGAGCAGACAGTTTCTCTGAGATTTACCCTTGTACAAGTCTACTTATTTTTCAAGGGTGGGTCTTTTCTTTGGAAGGAGTGCCATATTTTGGGAGGGCATGGGGAATTTAATTATTAAGTTAAGCAATAAACTTTAAATTACCTTAATTTTGAAGGGATTCAACAATTCTATTAGTCAAGGTGTATATAAGTAAATAAAACATGGAAATAATTAGAAAACCCTTGTATAAAAGGCAAAAGATTAGAAAGAGAGTACCCTGGGGCCTAAGCGATATAATTAAAAGAAGTATTTTTTAAAAGAAGTTGTCTTATAAAGTAGAAGACAGTTGTCTTGTTTCTTAGAAGCTTTCCTAGACCCTGGGTACATTAGTAGGATCTGCATAATTATTATATTTTCTTATATTTTGTAAAGTACAGAAAACATATGAGATCATTTATCTTTCTAGCATATAAAAACATTTTGAAAGGGCCAATGCTCTTGTTTAAATCCTATTTATATGTCACCATTTAAAGTAAAGTTAGAAGGCAGAAACATATCCCAGCATTGTGGGAGACAATGGAATATAGTAATACTGTAGTTAGCGGCTATCCTTTATTATAGGGCTTATGAGGCAGAGGGTCTTTTCCTTGACTATGTTGTTGTTATTTACCCTTTTAGACATAGAATAATTAATGATGACTTATCTATCTATATACCTACTTATTTATTTATTGGAGATGAGCACACCAAAACACCCCAAAACTTAGTGGCTTAAAACAAGGATTCATTATTTCTCACACTTCTAAGGGTTGACAGGGCAGGAAGACTCATTCAGGCCGCAGCATTCAGCTGGAGGTCATGGGCTAACAGTCCAAGATGGCCTCACATACACACCTGGCAGGTGCTGGCTGTTGGCTGGGGTTCCTCAGTTGGGTTCTACAGTCTCACAACCTCCATGAGGCCAGATTAGCTTTCTCTCATGGCTATTTCAGGGAATTTTTTGAACAGGCAAACACGGAAGTTCCAAGGCTATTTGAAGCCTATGGAACTTGAGTGAATTTTATTGGTTAAAGCAAGACACAAGGCTAGCTCATGTTCCAGGGGTCAAAAAATTGATTCTAGTTTTGGATGGGAGAATCAGTAAAGTCCCACTCACAAGGGCAGTGTGAGATGTGAGGCATTTCGGGCCTTTAAACAGTCTATCACGATGGTAATCTGACAGGTTGCCATTATTCTTTAGTTAAGGTGGGTGTTTTAATGCCAAAGACCGTGATAGAACTGTGTGAAAGGTTTACTTGGCATGACAACAAAATCCAGTTCTCAGTGGAATCTGTGTTTTTTTAAAATTTAATCTTTATTTTTTTAATTTTGTATTTTTTTTCCATTATAATTTAATCCCCGTTTACCCTCCCCCCCCCAGCAATTACCACACTGTTGTCCATGCCTATGAATTCTTTCTCCTTTTTGCTCAATCCCTCCATCCTCTAACCTCTCCCCCTATCCTAGCTGTCATCCTGCTCTCCATCTTTGAGTCTGTCCCCATTTTCCTTGTTAGTCCACTTTGTTCATTAGCTTCCATATATGAGTGAAATCAGATGGTATTTGTTTTTCTCTAACTGGCTTATTTCATTTAGCATAATGTTCTGCATGTCCATCCATACTGTTGCAAAAGGTAAACTTTTCTTCTTTTTTACAACTGAATAGTATTCCATTGTGTAAATGTCCCATAGTTGTTTCAGCCACTCATTTACTGATGGACACTTGGGCTGCTCGATTTGTTTTTAGCATGACTAGTTAGCTCCTTCATAGAGCAAGTAGAAGAGGATTCCCAGGTTATTATACTGGAAGGATGTATTGCATAGTGCCTGTAGATCACCTCTAAACAAAGGTGACAGGTAAAAATGGATACTGTCTTTTGTAGACTCTTCAGACCTGAGGTAGATCAGGACTAAAAGCATCAGTAGCACTTGAGTGATGGTTAGAAATACAAAATTTCAGGCTCCATCTAAAACCTACTGAATCAGGATCTCTGGAGTGGGGTGCAGGAATACGTATTTTAACAAACTTTCCAAGAGATTCTTAGCGCATAATAAAGTCTGACAAGTAGTGATTTAGATCAGACCCCTCTTAGAGAAAAACACTAGATTAGAGATACTTTTCTCAGATCTCTTCATATGTCTAAGGTTAGTCCAATGATCTATATAAAAGTTGGATTCATTTAACAAAATCATCTAATTTGTTTCTCAACAGGTTTGCATTTAAGTAACTTATTGATAATTATTAGTAATATTTATCCTGCTATATACTTAAGAAATCAACGATGAGAGATATTATATTGTTTGGCCTGATTTGGGATTGGAGGCAGCACACGGGCTTGTTCCAAGAGGCACCTTATAAACAATGGAGTATATTGAGCTTTGTGAACATATGTGGAGCTCATCTTGCTCAAAGGCAAAACAAATACACGCTGGCAAAGCCCAACCAAAGAGCATTATGCTTTTGAAAGGAACTTCACGGTAGACAGCTGTTTGCATTCATTTTCTAAAGGAAGGGATTTGGGCTTACTCACAAAAATAAACATGGTATTATTAACCAGAGCCTGTGTTTTTTCTTTTCAGTACTGAAGAGCTCATTTATTAAAGTAGGAGAGACTCATCACAGCCAATAATGTTCTAGAAAAATCATTTGTATGAAGAGATCATCATAGATAGCCTTAATGGTAATAGATAATTTTATTAGTAAATTTCTGAAAGGACTTTTGTTAAGCAAGGGATGAGCATTCCCATTCTAAACGAGGCAGTTTTCCCAGATTTATACTTAGTATTCCAGAAATCATTATGAGTTCCTGTGATGCTCACTATGTTTCAGCCTCAAGCCTACCATGACCGCTTTATTTTCACTGATCTTCAACCATGGGCAGGCTGCCTCCTCTCACACTTGGAATCACTGGGTACCTCATCAGGTAGCACAGAGTGCACTTCCATTCAGCAGACTCAGAGTCTGAATACAGTGTTTGGCTGGACAGAGCAGAGGGCTGGAATGTACACTGGGTTAAACTGGAGAGCCTCCAGATTTTGCAGCTCCTCCCATTAAGCGGTAGAGGCAGTTTCCCCTCCCCTGGATTCTGGGCTGACCTTTGACTTGCTTGGACCATAGAATGGACAGAAGTGACACTGAGTCCTGAGGCCTAAATAATTTTTTTAAAACATTTGTTTATGTTTCAATTACAGTTGATGTCCCATGTTTCAGATGAAAACCCAGTGATTAGGCATTTATATAACTTATGAAGTGATCACCCTGATAGATCTAGTATCCATCTGACACTATTCTTAATTATTACAATGTTATTGACTGTATTTCCTATGCTGTACTTTATGTCCCTGGGGCTATTCTGTAACTACCGCCTTGTACCTCTTAATCCCTTCACCTTTATGTGGAGCCAAGGCCTAAGTGTTATGAGACCTTGCAGCTTCTTCCTTGCTGTCTGGGAGCACTGCCCTGAAGTCGCCAGAGAGGGAAGTGGTTCTATCCTACTGGAGGATGAGAAGCATGGAATTTTGTTCTGTTCAGTGTTCTGAACGAATGCATGTTTGAAAAGATTATAAATCTGATGAAAAATAAGAATGAATAAATTCTCCCACAACTTAATAGAACCTTCTCTATTACTACCTGGAAGTATATTGAAAAGAGTGGGCTAACTTTTCCAGTGTGGGTATCATGCATCCTTCATCTGCGAAGTTTGTTAAACATGACTCTGTCCCAGGAACCAGGGAAATGATGGAGAATAGAATGGACCCAGTGCCTTCCTTCAGGGGACAGAGCACCAATGGCAAAAGCAGAGAAAAACAAGTGGATAGACCAAATAACTATATATTAGCATAAATGGTGCAAAGTAAAGAAAGAGAGGGCCGAGAATAATACTGGGGGGTGCCTACTGAGTACAGGGTGGTCAGAGCAATTGTCTGACGAGTAACTACTCAACTGAGATCTAAAGAGTAAGAATAAATCATCTACACAGAAAGTGGGGGAGAATTCCCAGTGGAGGGAAAAGCAAGCGAAGACCACTGGGCAGGAGAAAACTGGGGGTTGTTAGTGTGGGCATTAGTGTGCTGGCTCTCGAGTCAGAGTGCAGACCTAGCCTCTTATTCCCTAGCAGTATGACCCTGGTGTGAATTTCTTAATGTCTTTGTGCCTCAGTTTCCTTATCTGTAAATAGGGTGCTCCGTGAAGGTAAAAGTAGGCAGAGGTTATGTCACACACAAGACTTTGTAGGCCACTGCAAGAGATTTGGGGACCACCCTACGAAGTATAATGGGAAGCCGTTTAAGGGCTTTTCGAAGGAGAATGACCGCACTGGTTTTATATTTGAGAAGATTATTTTTGCTGCTGTACAGCAGAGGAGGAGGTATGTATGGCAGACCAGGGGGGAAGGAGTCCAGGGAAGAGGAGAAAGCCGATTCGGACAAACAATTGACGAGGCTTGCCAATGCCTGGATGGGGAAGGGCAGGCAAGCAAGGCATCCAAAATGAACCTTAGGTTTTGGCTGTAACAACTGGGTGATTTATGGGGACACTTGCCAAGGTGACATATACCTGGTTTCATGATCATGGAGCCAGAGAGGCTGGGTCTGGGCCTTCCAGACTATCTCGGGCCTAGATCCAACATCCAAGGTTGCACCTTAAAGTCTGGTAATAATTCCAGCCATCCTTTGTATACCCAAGAAATAATATTTCAATACTTCCCTCACTGGTCCTGGCATTGATCAAGGGCTGTCTAGATGGTGACTCTTCTAATGCTCAAAACAAACCTTTGAGGTAGGGACCGTCATCATGACTATTTGACAGACAAGGAAAGTCATGTAGCAATAAAATACGGAACATGCATTAGAGTCCAAGGGAGGCCAGCTCCAAGGCTGTACCCTTAGCCAGTAAATTACCTGTAGAGATTGTGAGGTATGAGGAGCAATTCTGGCTTTTTATTAATAAACTTTAAATTAACATATACTACACACACACACACACAAGAAAGTATAAAACTCATAGATGTGCAGCTCTGTGAGTTATCAAAGCAGACATGTCTGAGAACAACACTCCAGTCCAGCAATGGGACATTCCTGTACCCGAAACCTACCTCATGCCCCTTCCCAGTCACTGTCCCCTCCTTTCCAAAGGTCACTCTCCTGACTTCTACTACAGTAGCTAAACTTTGCCTGTTTTTGTCTTAACATAAATGATTAGTTTTGCCTTTTTAAAAATGGTGACAATCTGCCCTGTTTTGAGGTCATCTTGTGGAAATTGGAATAACTTAGTAGAACTTGTCTCTAAATGCTGTGGAGAAGCCACCGTACCCCTACAGGGTACTTAGGGACAGGTGGGGGATGTACTTCCCCGAGTCTGTCAGTAACAGGTGGTGCAGTCTGTCTGGAAAGAAAGGAAAATAATGTAGAAAGGAAATTTTAAAGAAGACATCTTGAGTGTGCATGACCAAAACTGGAGGGGTAAGTGCCAGGTGGAATTAATAATGTGGGAAAATAATGGAAGTTGAGGTCACTATTAAGGACAAGTTATAAAGGGCAAGGGCAAGGTGGTAGGCCATTTATGGAAAAATCATTCACTTAGCAGGGATGTTTGGGGTGAAGGACCACTTGGAGTGGTCCTTTCTAAAATCCATTTTGAAAAACCGCATGGGTAAGCTCTTAAAAGCCAATACTATGGACCAGAGACTATGTCATACAGTGTGGCTTCTGTGATGCAATGAGGAGCTTAGGGGAAGGGACAAGCACACAATTGTCAGGTCATTACAGGCTGCGAGGAGTGATGAATGGGACTCTGCAGTCTGATTCCTGCAGTTTAGAGAAGCCCGCCCACACTCGTTAGGTGAATTGAGGCACAGTTGACTAAGGGCACCCTGAGAAGACACAGAGCTCAGGCCCACCCCTGGGTTTTATGAACGTTCTGGTCTTCACACTGTAATGAATTGTCTTCCTCATGAGGTCAAGATGCGGATACAAGGGTTGTGGTCTGAGATATTAAAAGGGGGAGCTAGAATCATAGTCAAGGATCATTTTGCAGACTAATTTTCTCCCCTCAGGAAAGACCAGGGGCCACTAGGAGTGGGAAAATGGTCCCCGTGGGTTTGCGGTGGGATGCCTGCCTGCACCAGGACTAGAAATTGTCCTTTCCACTCCTTGATGATCTTTTCCCCTTTGGTCAAAAGCTGGTTCCATCTCCTCCTTCAGCCTCAGTTCCTAAGTATTCTCTCTTCAGCATTCAGTGCATTTTCCTCTCAACACTTATTACAATTAGTATTTGTTTTATGTACCTTTTTTCATCACGGGGTTGGTAAATCTCTGTTGGCTTCCTTAGCTATAAATGGAAACGCCAGCCCGTCAGGGGACAGTCTGTCTAGTTTCTGCAGTAATCCCAGCACTGACACCGTACTTCCCTTGTCGTGGGTGATAATTAGGATGTCCTAGATAAAGAAGTGAACTTTCTGGAAAGCCTATGTGGCGACCACAGGCCCCTGAATGGCAGGCTTCTGTAGAGGCAAATTGCTGTTGATATAAGCCTGCAGTATACCTTTGGGCTCTTAAAAGCCATGTTTCTATGAGCAGGTATGAGTATTCTTGGTATTTTTGCTTGGTCTCTTTTCTAAGCTGACCCCTCAGCTTTAAAAATGAGGGAAGCCGCAGGGCCTGAACCACTTCTTTATTCCACTTTCCTTCAAGTCTGCCTGGTACAACAGACGTTGGCTCTCCTGGTGTGCTTAATTAACACCTAGGACATTTTCCTGAGTGGGCTCTCACTGCAGAAATTGTGTGTGTGTGTGACTTTGTTACTATTTGCAGATCATCCCAGCCCAGTGAATCTCAGATGTCTCTGGCCCTGCCTCACAGGCTTATTTACCTAAGTGTGGCCTGGAAATTTGGGGGATCTATGCAACACTTCGGGATCCTCTGAGCTGGAGTCAGTCTCCAGGCAGTTCAAGGTATCTTCAAGGCCGGAGAGCGCTGTGTTCCTCTTCTTTGTTCAGCCCAGGGCATGGAGCGTGGAGGCAGACTCATTTTAAGGCGGATGCACACACATGACCATGATTTCTGAGGCCTGGGCAGCAACAGAATAGTGCAGTGAATGGTATGAATAGTGGTTTTTCTCTTGGGAGCCAGACTGCCCGGGGTTCAAATGCTGTCTGTATCGCCGAGCGGCAGCGTGACTTTGGGAGAGTGACTTGTCCAATCTGCTTACCAATATTGGTGTCTGTGTTTTTACCTTCAGGGGCTAAATTCCATGCCCTTAAAAGTCCTTTCTGTTTTGAACTCCTGAGACCAGAAGGCATTTGTCATCTGTCAAACGGTGTATATGTGGATATTGTCCTTCTCAGGAAAACTCCAATGCAGGCATAGTGTTGTTTACAAGCAGTGGAGAAGCAATCCTGCTTCCAGGGAAAGCTAGTTGGCATGATACCCAGGCTCAGGGGCATGTTAGAACCCAGACGGCCCAGGTCTCTGGCAGGGCAGCAGGCGCACAGGTAAGCAGGAGTAGGCTGGCGTGGGGCCAGAGGTATGGCTTTTCATTGTATGTTATTTTCTTAGCTTAATCTGCTGATACCTCTTCCCCAAAGCAAATGTAATCTGTATTGTAATTGATACCATACTGTGGAATATTTATTTTCTTATTAGGCAAAGACTGTTAATTTAAATAGTAAGTATCTGCTGTGAACGTATTTTATTTATTTTTTCTTTTTATTGATTTTTTTTGGGTGACACTGGCTAACAAAATTATGTGAACAAAGCAATAGCTAAACTACCTTAACAAAGAAGGCTTATTCCATTCTCTTACAGTGAGTTATTTTACTGTCACATCATAGTTGCGTATTTAAAAAAAACATTTATTTTACAGCCTTTTTCAAACAATGGCAAATTTAAGTAGGAAGCTCAAAATAAAAACGTTCCCGGCTGGGCTAATGATTTATCTCTTGGCTTGTTTATCTAGTTAAAAGTCCAAGTTCACTACCAATTAAGTGCTTCCTATCATCAATGAACAGTTGGCAGTCTCTCGGACTAGGAAACATAAGGGGCATGAGATAAACGGAGATGAAACCTTCCTTAGGCTGCATGGCATTTCTATACACTGTACATACTATATGTAGATTTTTCATTTGCTCTTTAGCTAAATAAAAACATAAGCTTATGTATTAGATTTACTCCTAAATTGGATTATTTTTATTAGACTGACTAGTAGTTTGAATTCTGTTGGCTTCTGTCCTAAGACTTGATGAACTGTTTCACAAGCTTGAGAGTCTCAGGGTTTTTATGGAGATTTCTGTCCTCATTGTTTTTCTGTTCTTAGAAAACGTTATCTTTTAAAATTGAGGTATAATTAATACCCCAATAAACGTCCAAATCTTAAGTGGGTGGTAGGCAGAATAATGGACCGCCACAGAGGTCCACGTCCCCATCCCTGACAATTGAGACTATATTACCATTCACGACTAAAGGGACTTCACAGAACTGCTTAAATTATGGTTCTTGAGATGGAGAAATTATTCTGGATTATCTGTGGGGGTACAATGAAATCAGAAGAGTTCTCAAAAGCAGAAGAGGGAGGCAGAAAGGGAAGTCAGAGTGACATGATATGAAAAAGACTCCACCAACCTCCATCACTGGCTTGAAGATGGAGGGAAGGGACCAGGAACCCAGGAATATGGGTGGCATCTAGGAGCAGGAATAGGCAAAAAGTATATTCTCCACTAAAGCCTTCAGAAAGGAACACAACTCTGGCAATACTTCGATTTTAGCTCAGTGGGACCTTTGCAAGATACCAGCTCACAGAATTATAAGAGGATAAATTTGTGCTGTTTTAAGCCACCAAATGTGTGGCAATTTATTATGGCACCAATAGGAAATCAACACAACAGCAAAATACATTTTTATAAATGTGTATAAATCTAATCTGTGTAACCACTACCCAGAACAAGACATAAAACACTTTCAGCACCCCAGAAAGTTCCCTCACGCCCTTTCCCAGTTAAAATCACCCACCAGGAGGACCCACTATTCTGACTTCTACCTTCACAGATTAGTTTTGCCCGTTTCTGACCTTCCTATACATGAAATCATGCCCTTTGCTCTTTTGTGTCTGGCTCCTGTCTTTCAACATAATATTTTTGAGGTTAATTTATCAATTCTGTTTATTTTTATTGCTATATAGGTTTCCATTGATGGCTATATCACAATTTTTTTCTTTGTTTCTAGATTTTGTCTATTAATAATAAGGCTTTTAATGGACATAGAAGCTTTTTTCTTTTGGAGCTATGCAAGAAGCAGAATTGCTGTGTCTTAGATAGGTGGATATTTAACTCTAATAAAAATTGCCAATAGTTCTTCCAAGTGATTGCACTATAGCAGAATAATTTTGCAAAGATTTGGATCAGCTGCAGAAACTCTCTCAGGAGGGACATAAAAAATTCTGTAGTGGGCTGCCAGTTGCCATAGTTATTCATGAAAAAGATGTTTTTCTGTGGCACCATGTTGCACAGGGCTCATTGCCAGTCGGCTGGAGGAGAGCAGAGAGCTAGGTGAGACCGCAGCTGTCACACTGTGCTGTAGACTTTCACGGCCATCTCATATGCTCAACTCTGTTCAAGGCACTTGTCAGAATCAAAGTTGGTAGTATAAAACCTAACTAGCACTAATATGTGTTGATCACCGTTTGGAAAAATATTGATGGCAGGTGTAAACAAGACAACAGGAAGATGAGAAAAGAAGACAGAGCCTTGGGTGTGGGGTATTGCCATTTATTGCACAACACAGAGTGAAGTGAGTATTGTGACCCCCCCATGTTAGGAGGAGGAGCGGTCCTGACAGAATCATAACCACCAGCTTCTGGAGACATGAAGAGATCAATGATCATTATGCACCTGCTTATCAAAATTCTTCAAGTTCACAAGTACACGAGTCCCCCAGACCCCCATGATCCTTCTCATCTATGTTCCATCTGTCAATGAGATGATGGATACAGTCGATCCTCATTATTCACAGACTCTGTGTTTGTCAGGTCACCTTCCCACTAAAAGTTATTTATAACCCCCCAATCAATGCTCACTGCCCAGTCACAGTCATTTGCAGATATGCACAGAGTCACAAAAAAATTTTGAGTCTCCAGGCGTATGTTCTCAGCTGATAGTGAACAAGTCAATGTTCTGTCTTCTTGTTTCAGCTCTCAGGCTGCAAACACATGTCCTTTCCATGTTCTATTAGAGCCATCATTTCCACACTTAGGCATTGTTTTGGTTGGTGATTCTGATGTGCAAAATGTCTCCCTAAACTGGTAGTGCTGAAGTACTGCCTAGTGTTTCTCAGAGCAAGGAAGTTATGAGGCACCTTATGAAGAACACATGTGTTAGGACAAACTCACTTCTGGCATGAGTTATAGTACTGCTGGCTGTAAGTTCCTTATTGAATCACAATATATATTAAACAAGATGTCTTCTAGACAGAACTGCACATAAAACAAGCTTATGTATGGATTGGATGATAAAAACTTTGTGATCACAGGCTCACAGGACTCTAACCCCGTATTTCCCTTAAGAGCGATTGTTCAGTATTGTCTAATTCAGTTCACGGAGAGGTTATAGATAGCACTACGAATAATGAAAATGCACTGTATATAGGACATAGGCTCTCAAGTTCACCAATATCCTTGAAGAATTTTCAATGATAAAACACACTGATCCAACATAGAAACAAGAGGAAACAGAGTTCTTACTGACTTACTGAAGGGATTTTGTTTAGGCTCATAGCCAAAATTCATATAAGCCCATTCTGATCTCCTTCAGGTTCAGGGAATATGGCTTCATATTTGCTCCTCTCTGTTTTTCTACCTAAAATAGACAGCAAGCTGTGGCCATGCTCATAGAATCTTAGAATGTCAGTGGTGACAAGACCCTCAGAGGTATCAGTCCAACTCCGTCTTTGAGGTCCAGCAGGGTCAAGGGATTGCCATGGTATGGAATTACATTCCTTTCACTGCCTTTCATTTAATAAATATGAACAGACCTGAGGAGAGGAGGTAATAATAATAGCAATATATGAAACTCATGTTAAGAAGTCAGTACAGTAAGAATAAATTATGGATTATCAACATCATGTATACATGGGCCATGACCATAAATAAAAGCATTAGTTTCTCAGCTAAATTAGAACTCTGTCATTGCAAGGCCAGGTTCCAACTGATAGTGTCACACTGCAGAGAAACCTTGTGACTAGATGATTGTCAATTCACTCCGTGTGAAGGACGGCTCTGCATTTTGGATGTGTTATTAAATAAAGATGAGCTAAAATAATGCTTGGGGGGTGCTCAGTTGACTGACTTCCTGGACATGGAACTAAGTCTTTCTTCACCTGTTCAGCATGAAGCAGACTAGTGTGACACCGAAAAGGCTGTTCCTATCTTTACAACATAGACATTTGATTTCACCATTAATTTTATATTGTTTATCCTGAAGTGATTTTTAATATCTCATTTGGAAAGTGTCTCATCTGAATAGATCTTTATTAATAGCCAATATTTTTATTTTTATATATCATTTTTAGTATATATGACTATATATGTATATAATAGTGTTATATGTAATTTTTTTTGTACTGATAGAAGGATGGTGCCATGGTCTGGAGAGGAGTGACCACGCCAGGGACCTGAGGTCCTAGAATGGCTGAATGATGTTGTTATTCACGCATGAAGGTTATGCTACCAGCTCATACTGTCAGTGTGATGCATGCTCTGGACTGTTTCTCTGTGTAATCAATAACATTTCCTCTGATAGAAGAGTTCACCATAGATATTTTGGGAAATAAAAGGCTGAAGAAGAAAATAATTTACTAACAATTCTGTCACTCAGAGATGAGTATCTGGTGTTTGAATATGTTCTATCATTTGTGTGTATGTACTCCTAGGTATTTGTTATGTTTTTTTTTTTTAAATAACAAAATGGGATTATATACTCTATTTTGTATTGCTACTTAAGGTTAATACAGCATGTGTATGTTCCAAAAACTATAAACTCTACCATGCTCCCAAATTTACTAAAGTGAGCCCCTATTTTTGGACATAGAAGCTATTTTTTCTTTTTTTTGCTCTGTAAAGTAACATTACAATGAGTAGCTTTGAATATTATTGGCATAACTTTGATTGTTTCCTCAAGATAAATTCCTAGGTGTGGAATTGCTGGAGTAAGGGGTCTGGGGAACTTTCCTAGTATTAGCACAGGGTTCTCTGCACCCATTGCAGAGGCAAGGCCTTTGATGTGATCACTGGAGGGGAAGGAGATTGCCCTCCTTGTGGTGGTAACTGCCCCATGAGAGGCTCCAAACTGACCACTGAGATGGGGCCTAATACTCTGTTTTTATAGAATAGCTGTAGCAATGTTCCTGGAGCAGGGTACCTGTGGTTCAAAGTCTTTCTTTTGATCTCCAAGGGGGGTCAAACAGAGTTAGGCAGGTTGATGGAGTCTCAGACATGGCACCAGCTTGCTGGCTGTGTCGGGGGAGGGATTAGAAAAGAGACAATGGTTTCCACTCGCCTCGATGCCAGACACTTCAGTTTCTCCCTGTGTATCATTGGTGCCTTTCAAGCTGCTACTCCCGTGTCAGAGCCCAGAGACAGTGAGTCTGAGCAGAAATTCTGATGCTCAACCAAGTGCTCCAAGTAGAAGGACAAAGCTTGGCTGAACTAGCAGGTTGGATTGTGAAAACCAGATGACAGGAGAAATGATAACAAATGTAGAGACTCAGAGTACAAGGATGGCCCCCACTTTTAAATGGATGGGCTTTTGGAAACTGAGGTGGGGCCAATGCAATTTAGATGGGTGAAATGGATATATTGCTGTGCGAGATATCTGAAATTTTACTGCCTATGTTTTCCTCTAGGAGTTTTATGGTGTCACAAGTCATATTTAAGTCTTTTAGTCATCTTGAATTTATTTTAGTGTATCAGAGAGATGCAAATAAAAACCAGAATGAGATACCACCTCACAACAGTCAGAATGGCCATCATTAACAAGTCAACAAACAAGTGCTGGTGAGGATGTGGAGAAAGGGAAACCCTAGTGCACTGTTGGTGGGAATGCAGACTGGTGCAGCCACTGTGGAAAACAGTGTGAAATTTCCTCAAGAAAGTAAAAATGGAACTGCCTTTTGATCCAGTGATTCCACTGAGATTGTGCCTGAAGAATCCTGAAACACCAATTCAAAAGAACGTATGCACCCCTATGTTCATAGCAGCACTGTTTACAATAGCCAAGTGCTGGAAACAGACTAAGTGCCGATCCGTAGATGAGTGGATCACAAAACAGTGGTATATTTATATAATGGAGCACTATGCAGCAGAGAGAAAGCATGTGACAGCATGGATGGAACTGGAGAGAATGATGCTATGTGAAATAAGCCAGGTGGTGGAAAACAAATACCACCTGATCTCACTTACAAGTGGAACCTAATGAAGAAAATAAACAAATGAGCAAAGTAGAACCAGAGGCATGGAAATAATGAACAAACTGATGATGTCCAGAGGTGGGGGGGGAGGGGAATAATGGGGGAAAGAATGGGAAGGGTCTAGTCAAGGAGCAAGTATAAAGGACCCATGGACATGGACAACTGGGTGGGGATTGACTGTGGGAGTGGGGGCGGGGGTGTGTGTGGGGTGGGTGGGGCAGGGGAGAGCAACAGAGGAAAAATTGAGACAACTGTAATTGAACAATAAACTAAAATAAAAAAAAATCTTTTTCATTGAATTTGAAAATCATGATTAAAAAAAAACCCTAAAGCTGATATGTTGATGGAAAAATGATAACAGTGTACATGAAAGCCATTTGATTATTTTAAGGGAGAACATATCTTTTTGAGGCTATTCCCCTCTGACAGGTAAGAGAGTTAGAGTCAGAGAAGGTCGTGGAGAGAGAAAGATAGGTAGGTAGGTAGATAGAGGTTGATTTGAAGGAGTTACTCTGCTGGCCATGAAGAGAATTGGGGGCCACGAGCCAAGGAATGCAGTCAAAGCCGGAAAAGGCAAGAAAATGGATCCTCCTCTGAAGCCTTCAGAACAAACACAGTCCTGCTGACACCTTGAATTTAGGACATCTGATCTCCAGAACTGTAAGATAAAAAGTGTGCATTCTACTTTGTTATGGCAGCAATAGAAAAGTAATAAAAATGTCCAAAAGGACATCAGAGTGATGGTAGAGGGTAGAGTGGCTTCAGGGACTGGTGAATTCAAGAGCTTAATGACATACTCAGTATCCTAGATTCTTTATAAAATTTCTCTTTGATATCCTCAGTGTGGTTTTTGCTTTTGTTCTCAGGTTAATCTACTCATGGTGACAAGATCGCTGTTTTGGTTTCAGGCATCGCATCTCACACCACAGGATTCGGGCAGGAGGAAAGAATGACCCCTTGCTTAGCCAGGAAGCTATAGCATTTACAGACTCATTCACACACTGCAGGGGGCTGCCACCAAGAAGATTCAAGCCTGGGAGGAAAGAACACTTGCTCCTAACAGCAGAATGCTTTTTGACCTGCATGTCCTCCACTCTTTGTATTGACCTGCAAGTCTGGATAGCTAAAGGAAAAAACTGCGAAGAGTTGTGTGGAAGTTGGGATGTGATATTGACTAGCTAAGTGACCTTTGAACCTCTGAAATTTCTTGTCACGTTTGATAAGAATGAGAGTTGACATGCAGGGCAGTCATTCCCAGCCAAAATGATTGTTGAGAAGATGTGCATATATTAAATATTCAGAGGCAGTTAATAAGGCATCTTGCATAGAGTGTTATACGATCCCAAACAAAATTTAATTCAGACCAAGTGCTTATCAGTGAGTAGCTATGGAAGTGGCCATTTAAGTTAAAGACTTGACTTCTTCTTTTGAAAGCTCTGAATGCAGATTGCCTTTTAAAATGACCAACATGTACTTACTTGCCTGTAACAAATACTTCTTTTAAGTGATTTTTGCTCCATAAATAGATTTCATGGACCTATTCCATTTCTTAGCTTATTCAGTTAATTACACCCCATTTTGTTCAGAGGTCCTGATGAGCAGAAGAATGACATCATGGCTCACTGGCATAAGGTAGTCTGTGTTAAAATTTCGCTGGAAATTTTCTCAAGAATGGCTGCAACTTCATCAAGGTTTCCGCTGCAGCCCAGCGACTCGAATTGACAGTCCCGGTGGGGAGAATGTTTTTTGTGGTCCTTTGAATGAAACTGATGAGAAATGGCTCAAAGTTCATTGAAACCTTTTGAAGCTGTTCAGCTTCAAAAAGGAAATAAACTCTTTCAGTGCATATTCAAAAAGGCAGATTTCAAACTTTTTTTTGTGTGTGTGAGAAAGAGCTTTGGGGCCATGTTCTGTCTTATTCGCTACATAAATTCTCCATTGCTACCAAGCAGCGACAGAAAGGCTGAGTTCATCAAAGGTAGAACTGTGTGTGGTGCCGGGTACAGGGTACTGCATTGTGAGTCAGGAGACATGGATTCCCGGTGTGGAATGCCACTAATGTTCTGTGTATGGTTGGAAGTGGGAATGAATCTCTACTTAACTTTTCCTTGAAGGCAAAGCCAATGTCTTGTACATACTACTGCTACTACTATTCCTATTACGATTTTTTCTTGTGTGCTTACTGGGTACTAAGTACTGTAGTAGGTAATTTACTAGTTCATGAAATCTCCACATGTCAAAGAACGTCAGTATATCTCAATTCTACTGATGAGGTGGCTGAAGCTTACAGAGGCCCAGTGACCTTGCCTAAGGCCACATGGACCTGCGGAAGTTGGGGCCCAGGGCTGTCTGTTTTCAAGGCTGTGCACTTCGTCAAGATCTATGAAAGAAGGGCTGATCTTAGCAACCCCTCACCTTTACAACAGTGATCCTCAACTTTGCTTGTACATCGGAATCACTGGCTTTGCTTTACTTTAAAGAGTGTGAATGCTGAGGTCATCCCCAGGGATGGTCACATAACTTGTCCAGGATGCAGACCGGGCAATGAACCTTCTAATGCTCCCCAGTTTATTTTATTTTGCAGCCAGGACTGTGAACCACACTGCTTTACATGAAGTTTCAGGGGTTGGGGAGAGAAGGCTGGGAAGACTGGGGTACTTTCCAGTTTTGGAGCTCTAGTGTTCAGAGGGCTGTCTTTGTTTTAAATGGTATCTGAAGAGATCCATTAAATGTGAGATTCATGAGGTTGGAACTGAGCTTCAGTGCAGCTCTAGAAATGTGAAGCATCTGAGGAGGGTAAAAAAAACCCAAATATTTGGGAGGAACACTTGACTGAGTTGGTTCAGGACAGATTTGATGTTGGGGATTTTGTTTTAAGAGGGGAAGTTTTATTGTAGGTAGATAGCTATTAACAAAGAGAGCAAAGGGAATTGGACACTGAGTTTACTAAACTGGGGAGCATAAGCCTGCTTGCCTAGCCAGGAAGCTATTGCATTTCCAGACTCATTCACACACTGCAGGGGGCTGCAACCAAGAAGACTTACTCCTAGGAGAACAGGAAATCTCTCCAGGACCACTGTCTGCCTTCTGGTTCCCAGATTGCTGGGGAGCCCTAGGGGAGGTCTGTCAGTATAACTAAGGGGTCCATCTATCAGAAGCCCGCAAAAGCTTGGGAAGTTGATTGGTTATTTTGAAAAAGCACCTGGTTCTCCCCCAATCCCATGAGAACAAAGACACACACACACACACACACACACACACACACACACGCATGCACACACATGCACACACATGCTCTCTCTCTCTCTCAGTGGCCCACACTCACCCTGTTCATTTGTGTGTTCTCTCTCTCTTGCCCAGGGACACATGCAACCATGTGGATCTAGCAGCTATAAAGGTCCACAGCAGACTGCATGGCTCCAAAGAACTACACTTTAATATGAAACAGAAACCCTGGACACTGGCCTGTGTTTTGGTCTTGCTCTGAAGACACAGTTGGACTTTTTCCATGGTGGGTTGGATGGAGATGGGACATTGGAAACCCAGGCGCAGATTTCCATCCAAATAAACCTTGCCACACCACAGCGTCCTGTGCGTGAGTCTGTGCAATGCTTTTCTCATGATCCCGTGGAAGAGTCTGGTTTCTACTGTCAGCAGAAGGAGTGTCTGTGTTTAATAATGTGATGGCAGATTTCCACACAATTTGTTCAGACAAGACTATGACTAAAGGCAATGGCAGAGAGGAAAATGTCCACAGTTTGGGTGGACAATATAGAATCATCCTCATAGTAGATGAGATAAATAGGAAGAGAGGAATTGACTCACTACTTGGAAGCCCATTTAAGTGTTACATGTGACCATGGGTCATTTAGCAAATTACTTTTTCTAGTGCAGTAAATAGTATAGCAGCTGGTTCAAAGCATTATTTGCTTCTGAGCCGTCCATTTTCTCTGCTGCTCCTCAATGCCAAATGCTTTTCTTGTATTGAAGAATGGAGTTTGTTGGACAAAACAGTATTTTAAAAAAATCAAGAATTTTCTGGAGGCTTTATAAAGTTTCTCATATTTAGAAAGTCTTGGTTGTACCCCTATCTTTCCATCAGAAGTGAGTTCCTGGGCTGAAGTAACCCTGTATGAATTGAAAATCCTCAAGGTTAAAGGGGAAAGGAAGGAGAAAGGGTGTGTCTTGTGAATTAATGATGGATGAAATTAGAAACAATTTTTCATGAATGACTAAAATTATGACTGGTGATTGTGTTCCCTAAAAAAAGGAGGTGCTGTATTTCTTGGAATACTTTTAACAAAGATGGGTATATATATATGATCACCATAAAATGATATTAAGCAGATGATAGAATGAATTTTCTTATCATTGTTAAGAATAGACTCTTAAATGGGCCTCAGATTCAGACATTTCAAGTGTAAGAATTTTGAGGTGACGTCAGGAGGAGAAATTCTAGTAAAAAAAAAAGAGATATTTCTTGAATGTAAACCCAAGAGCCACAGGGAATTATCTTTCAGTAAAACCTGGACAGGAACAAGTTTAATCTCTCTCTGAGGTCAGGGTGAATTGTGTTTCAAGTTCAACTCTTCAAGGAACTTTTAATAGTGTCAAACTATTAAGTATGTATGTGTGAGATTGGATAAATTCAGTCCTCCTTTTCTCACCTTTTAGAAAACTTAATTGTGAGAAGATTATTGTAGTTATGAAATATTTTGATGATTTTGTGGCACTGATGATAAAGGCAGAAATGAAAAAAGAATTAAAGGTACACCAGGTCTTTTATTCATTCCTGTACAAGAAAGAGTTTTCTCTGATTACATGCTTTTTCAAATAAAGCTTGAATGAATGGCTATTTCCCTGCATTGATATTTAAAAATCCAGTATTGCTGCAGGTGGCAGAACTCAGTCTCTAAAGGAAGGAATATAACTGAACATTATTTTTTGATTATAATAACCACGTACTTCTCTACCAGATAGTTTTATCATATTCTTCAAGTTCTATTGGTGGTGATTTCCATAATCAGCAGGTATTACTGTATTCTGCTTTTTATATTTGTGTCGAAACCATCAAGCTCAATTATTGTGCCTGCCAGGACTCATAGAGGGTCCTAAGATCTGTTTTCTAAAGGATAAACTGGAATTTGGACCAAGTAATCGAATGAACATCATCGTGTTTCACATTGTCCTTGTACACGGCTATCTTTCTGGTTAAGTTTTTTGTAGATTCACAGCTTAGGGAGTAGAAGGATCTCAAGGCAATGGGAACCGACAGAATTGGGCTGCTAGAAAAATTGCCAGGGCTTGTCATTCTGAACACATCATTTAAATCTTCTTTTGTTTCCATATGCCTATTGGTTACAGAAATTTGCAGAAGACCATATTTATGAAGGCAAATAGCTCTGCCAGAGATCGGTGTATGTTGATAGTTGATGTAGTTGTTAACCTTTGGCTTTTCATCACCCACACAGTTATTAATTGGTTGTAGTTGATAGTATTGATGACCATTAATAACTCATCATGAGGTGGTTTCCTCTTCCTACTTCTCTGTTCTCTTCTTTACAGGTAAAGCACATGACGGAATGCTAGGGGAGTGTTTTGCTGCCCATCTATTATTACCTGATGACTCATCAATTTAACCAAGAGAAAATCAAAAGCTGGAAAAAATAAAAGCTAACAACTTTACGTATAATTTTAAAATTAATTTACCACCTTCATTTAAAATTATGTTGGGGAATCTGTGTCTTGAATGGAAAAAAATAAGTGTCTTGTATTTGTTTAGTGCTTTAGGCAACATATCCACGTACACGATCTCATTCGATCCTTAGATACCCTGGACATCGAGAATGTAGAGACCGTCTTCACTTAATTGAGAATGCCTCCGATTACAAACATTTTAAATTTAATGACTGGCCTAGTGTTGCAAATTCAGGGGGGCATCATGGTACTATTAATTCATGCAACTATTAGTTCAGTTCAGTTCACAGAACATGTATGAAATGGCAATCACAGACTAGTCATTGAGCTTGGCACGGGCGGTAATTCATTATTATAACTTTGCCAGTTATGGCAATGTAATTTGGGTGGTTGTCATTTATTGCTTTTTTCCCTGTTTGGGAAATGTTTCTTTAAACTGATGTTAACATGAAGTTCTCCATTTTGTAAATATACAGATAATATAATTGTGCACAAACTAAAAATACCAGTAATGTCAAAGATTAATTACCTAATTGGTGTGTGTCTTTGTTCCTAGATAAATGCTTTTTACATCTCATTCGTATCTTTCCCTTCTGGCTGTAACCTTGCCCCATTGCGTACTTGTTATAACGTTGAGAGCAAATGAAGCATTTGACCCATTCTGCAGCTTTTACCTCAGGGTATTTTCTGGTTCATCCATCATCCTTTTAGGAGTCTGTCTGCGACCATTAAAATCCTTTCTTAGAAATGGCTAAGACCATTCCTGCCCTTTCCTTGTTTCTATTGCTTCCACTGCAACTTGGCAACCAGATTTGGGGAACCCTGGACTATGTTTCTTAGTATTAACAGTAGGGCTGACAAGCATAGCTATACATATAGCAGAAATCACCTGGGAAGGCTTGTTTAAGATGTGAATTTCTAGTCTTCTCTCTTACTGCTTCCCAACCTCTCCCATCAATTTAGTTGGTCTGGTGCAGGGCCCTGGAAACTGCATTTCAGCACTCTAGAATTTTAACCTATTTGCTTAAAAAGGGTATCGATAGTAAAATGTGATTATTGCAAACAAGGAAGTGGAGATAGTTTCTTGACTAGAAGTTCTTGAGAGAGTTCTGAGATTTTTAACCCTTAAGGAACGATCCTGAACCTTTTTCCCCTCCTTCCATATTGTCTTGGTCGTTAGCCAGCCCACAGTTGTGCTGAGCCCACAATGTGGCCGTGTTTGTGTTCACATGCCCGCGACACGGGGTAGTAAAAGGCCAGATGAGATAGTGCCAGTGACACACCAATGCACAATTAACTGTAAGGACATCCATTACTCTTACTCTAGATTTCTTAGTTTGATCTGGAAAGTGACACTTATGTGCACAGCAGCATTTTCTGACGGCATAACACAACGACTGAACACTCAGCACACGATTTAATTTATTCACATTTAATGGCTCCTATGTTGCATAGAGAATACAATAGCTGCAGTACACACGTGAACATTAGCATTTAGCAACAACATGAAGTAATTGCTTCAGTTTCTTAGCCAAGCCCATTGACAAGTCCACTGACCTCATACTGAGAGTTGTCTATGTTGTGCTGGGCATCTTGCTAGAGCTCGTTGCAGAAGAGGACACTGAACCAGTGAGGCGTTGGTGTTCCCTCTCTCCAGGGCATCAACTGTTCAATTTTCCCACCACACATTCTATTCTGCAATGGTACTTAGCTGATTTGCAGTCTGATTTGGTGAGTATTTCAAAGAGCTTGAATTTTTTGAATATGAAGCTATGCCCATGGGTAACAGGAAACTGACTGTCTTTACCTTGTCCCTAAAAAAAGCAGAAGAAAGGAAAGAGAAATAAAACTCCTTAGTAGCTTTTACACAAAACATTTAGTTTTTTCCCAAACCACCAACCACTGCTTAAGGTGTTAAAACTTCATTTTAAATATGTCATCATATTTTCTTTTTCTTATTTGCTCCATGATACGTCTAGACTACATGTTGAAATTGGCCTTTTAATTAAAGTCCAGTGAAGAATGTTGATAAAACTAAACTTTGGAACTATGGAGAAAGGGTTTGTATGCCTGAGAATTATTAACTTGATATTTAAAGTTGAAGAATATCATGCAGTCTCAGGCAGAAGGTCTTTGCCCATCCAAGCTCTTTAGTTGAAAAGAAGCATGAATTTGTGGTAACTATTTTATAATCCAGATCAATCTGCAGTTATGGACTTTGAAGTGACTGAATATCCATCACGTCTGAACAATAAAGGGGAGAGAACAGGGACAGTAATAACCCAGCATTATGTGAGTGATTATCTTTTCATTTTGCCCATTTTTCCTTTTTCCTCTAAGAGGGTTATGTAGAATTTTGACGTAAACCAGGATAAACTGCTCCTAGGAATAAACCCAAAGAATAGTGTTTAAACTTATTGCCTCGTCTCCAATTTTGTTCTTTCTATCTCTTTTATTAGATAAGGCAATAATGTCAGTGAATGGCATTTAGTAGCCTCCATCTAGGGGTACACATCTGCTCCCTCCCTTGGGAGGGAGGCCAGCAGTTTCATTTATTGGGATCAATAAAATAATAACTGCTTCTACTTAGTAAGCACTCGCTTCACTGCCTCATTTCTTCTTCACAAAAGCAATAAGGTAACTGCTATTATGGTTCCCTTCTTACAGAAGAGTAACTGCCACAGGATAGAGAAGTAACTCTTCCAAGGCCATGTTGTTGGGAAATGATGGAGCTGGAGTTTTAGCCATGTGAGTCCATGGGTTGCCTTCTTAACCACTTTATTACAGGAAACCAAGAGAGTATATTTATTTTAATGTGTCTGGTTTCTCCTATCAGTAAAATAAATAAAATAATAGCCTTTGTAATTTTGAGTGTCTCCATAGACCCTTTCTCCTTATCTTTTTGACAGCCTGAGATTATTTTTTCCTTCAACGTAGGAGGAAAAGATTGAATTTCTATGTTAAAATTCAAAAAAAATTAAAATCCTATCTCTGACTTCAGAAGAGCACTGGTTCTTAGAAATATCGACATTGGCATTGTTCTATAAAAGATTCCCTTAATATAATAGTGGAGAAGTTCAAAGCCAATTAGATATGATGTCTGACTGTTCAAAAAAGCCAGTTCAGACAAACTGGTCTTTATGAACTTCTATAAAATTCTTTGAAAGCTACTAGAAAGTAAATAAATCTACCAAAAACCAAAAAAAAAAAACCAAAAATCAGAGGAATAATGTAATGACATGTTACTTTCCTAGTTAATCCTTGAGAAAGTAAAAGAAAAAAAGTCTAAAAAAAACGTGTAAAACCTACTCAGCAGTTCTCTCTCTGTCTATTGGATCTTATGCCAACCCAGCTGTTGATTTTCATTCATTACTTACTCTCCTGTTTTACCATAATCCTAAAATTGGCTCGATCTTTCAAATTAAAGTAGATTCCAAATTAGAAATGGACTCTGTTCCAATAGTTTATTTGTTGGCAGCTTGGAAAATGTTTTGCTTCAGAGAAAAAATACATCATAAACATTGGGTAGGTTCCCAAGCTATCATAGAAAATATATACATCCAAATGGGAAAATTGATACTACTGTATTTCTCAATTAGCATTGTAGGTCTGTGTGAATGCAGCGGTTTAAGAGCAAAGAACCTAACATTATAAAACATGCACTGTTCAACTTCAAACTGTGTCAACACGAACGTGGAAAGATGCTCATTAAAATCTAAATGATGGTTGTTCACACGTGGGAATATGGAAGATTTTCCTTTGCACACATTTTTCTTTGAATATTGCATTTATATTTTGTAATTTGTAATTTTGTTACAAAAATTACATTTTCTGCTTTTATGTAACTATAACTACATATGTATTCACGTATGAATTTTTTTTTTTTTTTAGGCAAAAGACACCTCTCTGCTTTTCTTTGTTCTTTGAAAACACATAACCATTGGAACACAATAGTTGGGTGTGTAGTTCTTATTTCTATATCCCACAGCTGCTCTGTCAACAAATACTTCAAAATCTATTCAGAAGGTACATCCACTCTTACAACCCTTGACCAAGAAATGATCACTTCTTGCCTAGATTACTTTTTTTAGCCTTAAACCTGGTCTCCTTGTTTTCTGTGTTGTTCTTGTATAGTCTTTTTAGAAACAGGGTTACGAGCGTGAACATTTCCCTTAACTTCTCCCTACTCTCTCTGTCTCACTCCACTGCATTCACACCTCTCCCTTTGCCCTTCCACAGACACCAGTCATGAGCCTGCCCAGCTATCGTGCATTCTCTGTTCTTAATGCCTAGAATGTGGCCCCCTCTTTTCTTTACTCAAACGATGAGGCATTTTCTGGCCATGCTATAGACATTTCAACAATGCTTGCTCCTTATAACCAGCTAATGTAATATACGCTTTATGTATTTTCATGTTTATTGATTATCATGTTACAAAGGAAAAAGCCCCGTACGGGCAGGGATTTTTGACAGTTTTGTGTCATTCTGTATTCTCTGTGCCTAGAATCTTGCCCAGCACATGGCATATCTTTAGGATGTATTTGTTGAATGAATTATTGCATGCAATGAGTGCATAAAAAATAGACACAAAGGATAGAAACAAAACTCATAATGACACTTGTTCTTTAGGAGGACTGTGGAAGAGAGGCCCTCTCTCTTTATTAGTAACATTTTTTCCCGTTATATGTAATAATGTCTGAAGAAAATATGACAAAGCTCTTACAGATGAATGCACTGGTGTTTGTAACACCAGTTTCTGAATATTTCTGTATTTTGAACGTTTTTGTTTGTATTAGATTTCCCATAATTACTGGATACAGCACACACTCTGAGCTCCTGGGAGGTCTTTTTTGTTAGATCTTGCTCACTTCTCCACCCTCATTCACTTCTCTCCCCACAGTTATAATTTCCTCTATTTTCTTGTTATTTTTGCTCAACCTGGGATGATCTTTCCATTTTTCTTTGCCTGGCTAAATCCACCTGTCTGCATGACTCCAGTTACTCTCTTTGCTCCCATAATAGAACTTCCTTTAAGTGAAATATAATTTTCATCTTGCCTTGTAAAATTCAAATAAAACTGGTTCTACCTTTGTACCTCATACCCTGTGGGAAGTCTCATGCTCTTTTCAATGTTTATGAAAATTCCCACCAGCCTATTACTTATGATTGTCTCTTGATTTGACTTCTTGCCACTGCTGGATTACATGACTCCATTATTCTCTCCTCAACCGTATTTGTTCCACTTTCTCTTCCTGGTGATAAGCTAATTATGAAACTCAGGTTCATTTTTATTTTTTATTTTTCTCCTTCTACTCTTAGGAGACAAATGTATATAGACTCTTGGTAAAGACTCAGGGCCAAAGTGGGGATTGGAAAATAGGAATGGAGAGTGTGGGGGAGGGAGGTCAAGATCTAGGAGTTCAGAGCAGATACATTTCGCTTGATGGTAACACTCTTGTTTCAAAAGAACCCTTGGCCTCTACCCACTACAGGGGTCACTGCCAGCCAATGTTCTTCTTACACTCCCAGCCTGTCTCTCCAATGTCTTCTCAGGCCCTTCAGTTCTCAGGCTGCTTCTAACTCCCTAAATGCCAATTCCCATATTTTGCCCTGCATTTAGTTTCCTCTTTGTCCTTTGGGTTATGCCTAAAGGGCCCTTTTTTGTGCCCTCAAAAGCCCGTTAAGACAACTTTCTCCAAAATAACAGTTCTCTCTTAGAGAGGACTTCTGTGTTCAGCTCCTAGAGTAACTGTCTTCTCCCCACGACACACGACACTGTAGGGGTCAGTTAACACATGTGTCCTTGTCAGTCCATGGAAGTTTCAAGCCCAACGTTTGATTTTCGCTGACTCTCGCGTCACTTGTTCCTGTCTCAGAGAATGATCATTAATAATGTTTGATGAGTAAGTGAAGACTGTTTTCCCCTTACTAGAGGCATCTATTTAGAGTGCCATTTAACCTCAACTAAATGTGCTCCTTTGGGTTCCTGAAATGGACATAAGTAAGATGGAAGTTATCTTGGCCCAATAACCTATTTGGTTTTGTTTCCTGAACTACATATGACCTTGACCATCCAGGAGAATATCTCAGTAGGCATCACCTGTAGACTGCTTTAGGGAAGATTGAACCTTACCTGCAACCAACAACGTGCCCGGGAAAGGTTGTGTGGCTGCAACTCCTGCTGGTAAGAGAATCTTCTGCAAACACTTCTCCATTGTTTTGCTTCTTGACAGAAGAACATGCCAGTGATTGAACTGTTCCCTGAGCTTCTAGAATTCTATTTGGATGTCTTTTCCCAGCTTTCCAGGGATCATTTGCAGCAAATGACTGGATTGGTGAGGAAATGGAATAGCGCCTAACAATCATGACATTGCCTGTATAGGAGACACAAAATTTAAGTTTAAAAATCCTACATTTAATGATGTCCAGAAAATTTTGTTGATAGTACTTTATTGAAACTCATTACACAAAATTATTCTTTTTGATTATTTTTTGCATAAAAGACATACATTCACTGACTTCTTTTACAAATAATTGAGTTTCAATTCTTTAAAGAGATGAGTATGTGCTAGTGAACAACACAAAATTCTTACCTTTATAGAGCTTACCCTCTTGTGTGGCAAGAAGACAATTAATAAAAAATAAAATTCAGGTAGTGATAGATTCTAGGAAGACAAATAAGGCTGCTGAGGGCAGAGGAATAGAGAGAGAAGAGGGAGTGGGTCTGAAGGCTCTTTAAATGTGTGGTCAGATAAGAGCCTTCTGGAAATACAACATTTAAACAGACATGCCAATTCTGATGGCTTTCTCATTCCTGATTCTCAAGATCCCGCTCATCCACATCCCTCATCACCTGAGTGGCCACAAATAATTGAACTGGCTGCTGCTAACTGACCTGTGATTGTGTGCCTTGGCTTTAGTTGGGAAGCCAATTAAAGGAAGCTTGTTGAATGAGAGATGAAAGTGAAGCAGACACGTGGAAGTAAGCAAGAATGTCTTTTGTCCAAAACTGGAGTGCTGCTGAGGGAGATGGGGAGATTTGTGGCCTTATATTCTGAGGGTTTCCAACTCAATTTCTGTCCATCATGTCTCCCCGTAAGCTCTATTCCTGAAGTAAATCGAATTGTTAAAAACCATTTCTTGTAAGTAAAGCGCATTGATTAAAAAGAGCTTCGTTTCAGGGAGTCTTGGTCCTTCTGAGTCTCAGCTCTAACACTGCACTAACTGACCCCAGGGCCTGTCATTCAACATCTGCTTAGACGTCTAGTTATTACCCCTGAGGCTAACAACTCTGACCTCATACGTTGGTTTTCTTTTTCTGTATTTTTTTTCTGTAAGATGGCTCTAGTTATGCTTAGTTGTCTTTAACTTCATCCAAACAATTTTGTTTGATTGTGTTGTGACAGCTGTCAGATCTGTGTGCATTTAAAAAATCTTACCAAAACTGGTGAATTTGTGTGCAGCCATTTAAATATTGAAGGTGGAAGAAAATAAGTGACATTTTCAGTGTATTATGCTTTATTATTTCAAGAAAGGTAAAAATACAACTGAAATGCAAAAGAAAAAAAGATTTGTGCGGTGTATGGAAGAGGTGCTGTGATTGATCGAACGTGTCAAAAGTAGCTTGTGAAGTTTTGAGCTGGAGATTTCTTGCTGGTCGATGCTGCATGGTTGGGTAAACCAGTTGAAGTTGATAATGATCAAACTGAGACATTTAGAACAAACAATGTTATACCATGCGGGAGATAGCTGACATACTCAAGATATCCAAATCAATAAAGTTCTTGGTGAAAATGAAAAACGGGGCTTTTATTTTTCAGAAAAAATTAAACGGACTCCTTGGCCAACCCAATAAATGTTTTGAATCTTGATCATGTCTCGTCACAGCTTTGCCATTCACTAACATAGGAGTGTAAGGAAGCCCTGCCCTGTGTTCAGGTTTTGAGGGTGCCAGAGGCCAATTACATTTTATTTATGTTTGATGCCCATGTCTGCAGAACACAGACAGCTAATTACTATGGTCCTTGCAAAAAGTGGAGGCTGCCCTGGCTTTTTATAGTTTGGAAGAGCAGAAGATAAAATTTTAGTTATCTGAAGTGATTAACTACAAATACTGTTTATAAATTCCCTTGAAACATTTCCTTTAGCTATGATATACAGCTCCTATAATTACCTAAAAAACAGATTTATGACTATTGACAAATATAAATGTTTCTGTTTAGAAGGATTATAAAACAATCTCTTTATACTAAGGGTTTAAAAACAGGAGAGACAATTATGCCAATGATAACAATGTTTATTTTTATTTGGGACTTACATTCCAGCTTGGCTGTTTAGCAAATAGGTTCTTTGTTCACCTCCCTGGGTCACACTAATCTGTGTCTTTTAGTTTCTGATCAATAAAAAGGAAAATATACTCAATGCAGCATTATGAGGTCATTAGCAAAATTTTAAAGATCACTGCCAAGTGTAGTTCATTTGCAGCAAGGTCCAGCAATGCTGGAGGTTCCCTGTAAAGAGACTTTCTTTTATCTTCCTTGTAGCAAATTACCTCTTTCCTAATAGTCCCAAAGTAAGGTTGTCCAGAACAGGAGGGGCAAGACAAACAACCCTGAAAGTCCTGGTTGAATTTCATACCTACCAAATGCTTAAACACAATTACAGATGTTTCCATGATAATTTATCCAACAGAGATTCATTCTGAGCAGTAACCCTGTATTTCCAAATATATATATATATTCATATATCTCCCCAAGGAGCTGTGTCCCTGGGCTGGAGCATAGATCTGTGTTCTCAGCTGAATGATGGGGAAGCAGGACTCACCACTCATTAAAGCTCATTTTGTTTCACTACACACATCACAGAACCAACAGAAGATCTTTTCAGTTCCAAGTGATTTGCTGCCAGGTCCTCTTTAATTGTTCCCTTTCTTAAAGTGAGACTCACACTTATGATTGTACATCATTCCCTCTCAAAGAATAGGTTTATATTATTCTCATATCAAAAGAGAATTGGAGGTGCTGCGTGATCTCTCTGGGTCTACATCCTCAGCTGTAAAACAAGCCGATGGTCTCTAAAGTTCTTTCCCAGTATCAGATTTGTATGATTCAGTTGCGTGGATGAATTTTGGTCAATATTGTGAATATCTTATGAAAAATGCTAAGAAAAACTTATATTCAAGTCAAACAATATTTTTCTGAGGTAGTTAATGATATTAAGACAACTACTATCAAGGAACTCATGTGGAGTCTTATTTGTGTTCTTTCATGTAATCCTCTGAACAGCTCTATGTGATAGATTTCATCACTGTCCCCATTTTACAGATGAGGAGAGTGATCATAAAAGCATATTTCATTCCTAGAATCACAGAGTTGGAATAGGCCTTGGAGAGTGTCTGTTTCAACCCATTCATTTTTACATGAGGATGCTGAAATCAGGAACTCCATGTGGTCGGCGAGCTTATGCCAATATTCTTTCTGCTGTGTCATTTCCTTTCATGATAGCACATCCCATATAAGACTTAAGTAAACATCATTTAAAATAACTAATCTGGGCTTCCAAGCACAGATTTAAATCATATTTCTTTCTGCATTTTATCCATGCTAACAGGTAAGCATTCCCAAAATTTATCAGATGTTTTCACCAATCCTTGTCAAACATAATGCTAATATTACTACTGGAATATTAGCTGAAGAAGTGTTATATCAATGCCTTACTAATATCCTATCCTTTCAGCTTGATGGCATGCTCTATTCTTCAAAAAGTATACTTACTACTTGTTTTAGAATAACACAAAATACACACGAAGACCCAACCTACTTTCTTATTAGGATAAGCATCAGAGAAACTAGGTTTGAAGGAGTGTTGTTTACCTTTGGAGTAAGGCAGTGGTTTCCAGTTGGAGAAAATTTTGTCATCTAGGTGACATTCAGAATGTCTGAAGGCATTTTTAATGGTCACGATTGGAGAGGGGAGGCAAGGACTACTGGCATCTAGTGCTAGGAAGTCAGGAAAACTGCTGAACATCCTATCGTGTCCAAGACAGACCCCTACAATACAGAATTACTCAGCAACAAAAGTAAAAAATTCAGAGATTATAAAACCCTGGAATAGGGAGATATTATAAATGTCCTTTTTTTTTTTCACCAGGAGAAGGTCAAACCTCCTCAAGGGTTAGGCTTTCAATTTTATTAAATAATCACCAGACAGAACTACTCAGATCCCAACCTGTACTTGATGAAAAGGGAAAAAAATCCTGACTTTGATGTTTCCAAGTTTGCGACATAGGGTCTCATCCTAGAGAGAGACTTCTCTAGCAGAGAAGCAGCTGGTGAGTGTAACATGTCTCATTGCCAAGCTGTTCAGAACCTCTAAATGGTATTGCCTGAAGCCTTTGGCAGATAATATTAAGAGAGCTTTGAATATTTGAATACTATGTGTAGGGAAGCACTAACAATTTCGACGTAGGACATACTTTTTTGCTCTGCTGATTTCTGATCTCATGTGTAGTCTGCACAGTCAAAATTATTCCCAGTAAAAGGTGAGAGATTTGAGTTTTAGAATATATTAGCATTGACCCTGCATCTTGAAGCCTTCAACTTGTATAGTAGGTTGAATTACGTATAGCATGCATTCATAAAGGGCTGTAAAGTTCTTTGTAAAACATGGGTAGGCAACAATATCTGCCTTCTGTTTGTGTTTGCCCAGTGCTGTACTAAGCACTTGGTCTGTTATTGTAGTTAATCGTCACAACCATGTGGGATAGGTACTGTAACATTTCCTTTTTTAAATTTAATTTTTTAATTACAATTCACATTCAATTATTTTGTATTAGTTTCAGGTGTACAGTGTAGTGATTAGATGATTATATAATTTATGAAGCGATCCCCTGATAGTCCAAGTAACTACCTGGCACCATACATAGTTATTCCAATATTACTGACCGTATTTCCTATGCTGTACTTTACATCTCCGTGACTGTTTTGTAACTACCAGTTTGTGCCACTTAATCCACCAAGCCCTCCAACGCCCTTCCCTTCTGGCAACCGGCAGTCTGTTCTCTGTATTTATGAGTCTGATTCTGTTTTATTTGTTCATTTATTTTGCTCTTTAGGTTCTATATCTAAGTAAAACCATATGGTATTTGTCTTTCTCTGTTTGACTCATTTCACTCATCATAAGACCCTCCAGGTCCATCCATGTTGTTGCAAATTGTAAGATTTCATTCTTTTTAATTGGCCAAATAATATTTCATTGTACATACGTACCACGACTATTTTATCCACTCATCTATTGATGGATATCCAGCTGCTTTCGTATCTTGACTACTATAAATATCACTGTGATGAACATAAGAGTGCCTATATCTTTTTTAATTAACCTTTTGGTTTTTTAAAGATATATGATACCCAGAAGTGGAATTGCTGAGATATAAGGTAGTTTTCAAAAAAAAAATTTGAAGAACCTTCATAGTGTTTGTCTAGCAACAGTGCCCAGGGGCTTCCTTTCCTCCACATTCTCGCAACATCTGTTTGTGGACTTATTGATACTATAACATTTTCAAATGAAGAAAATAAAGATTGATGCTGAGTCAAGTAGCTAACTGGTGACCAATCATTGGCATCCGTATTTGTCTGACTCTGATGTTCATACACTTAACTATTGTGCAATATCATTCAAGCTTACTAAGTGAGCATCCCACTAGACAGATATCGTTCCGGTGTTCTATTATGTAGCATTTAAATGCTTGAAGTCAAAAACACATTGTTTTTAAAGTGACTGATGTCCACAAACTTGCCATTCTAATTTTTCCAGGTACATATGGAAATAGTTTTAATGTTGCCAAAATACGTTGTTTAATGGTGCTAAAGAAATGTTTGCCTCAGGGTTCAAAGTTCACCTAACGACAGAAAAGCAAAGAAACGCCACTGTGAACACCAAATTAAACAGTTATACAGAGGCACAATAAGGCTACCATTTAGGAGATATTTAGAAACATGGGCACAGCCCAGAAGACCTATGGACTTTCTTTACCTTGGTGTTCACGTACATCTGGTGCAGAATTAGTGGAGATACCACCATGAAGAGTTGCTGGAGATTGTCTGGGCACTTTTCCTAGGTCTCCGAGGTCTGCGACTTCCTCCTCCCTTTCATCTTCCGATTGTCCCCTTGAGTCTGGGATTCTCTGACTGCTTGAACTCAGCTTCATCCGGAGGGCTTGATTCTCCTTCTCCAGCTTGTTGATCTCAGCCCGCATTTCCTGGATGACTCGCACAAGCTGGACGTTAGTATCCATTGCTTCTTCTCTGGTTGCTCCGGTGTGCTCATCTGGGGAGACAGGTCAACTTTTCCTCGTAAGCCAAACGTGCAGTCTCCTCAGTGGGACAGGCTGATCTGCACGTCCCCGTCCCTGAACAATAGGTGCCATCCTTCTCTCTGCCATCTTTCAGCACCCGGGGAGTGAGGCCGTCAAGGGAGGTAAAGGGTTTCCATGACTTATTCATTCTGGGTTTTGTTTTTCAGGACAGAGCTTTTCTTTGGATTTTACATTTCATATCAATCCACAGTTCTAGAATATTGCTCTGTGTCTGAAGAGAACAGAATGCTCCCAAGTGTTCAGTGAGAAGCAGAGTTTCTTGTTTCTGTCCTGAACTTACCATCCTACCAGCCACTCAGTCTTTTTCTCTGTTGCTATTTCTGGAATCAAATGTTTCATAGAATTGCCAATTGTCACAAGTACATCAAAACTCGCACATGAGAATTACGCCTTGTCTTCTCTGTAACAAGTCATAATTCTGTCCTTTTGGGTAAATTATTAATGTTGACACCTGTTGGTTAAGGATAACAGTAATCATAGGGGGTCATATAAATTGCAGTGGTATTATTTAAATAAAATGGTTATAATTATACTTAAATCTCTCAAGATGAGATCAAAGATCACAGTCCCTTTTCAGCAGTTTTCTAGCTTATAAACAGTTTTGCTGTTATTGGGGGGACTGGAAAAGATTATCCAAAGAACATATGTGCATATGCGCATAGCCATGGGCACAGACAACAATGTGATGAAGGCTGGGTGGAGGGGGAAAAGGGGAGGAAATAGGGGACATCTGTAATAATGTCAAAAAATTTTTAAATATTTTTTTTTTTGCATAAAGGCTGCCCAGGGATACTTTGAGAATTTAAGAAGATACAGATTTTATATTAATCTTGAATGAGGAAGATATGAAACAGTTAACAGCTTTCATTACTTATTTCCTGAAAAGGTTTCTTTATTGGGAAAAGAGAAGTACAAATCTTAAATAGAATATGCTCTGAGAGCTGTATCTGTTTGGAAATTCAAGTAATATTTATGTATAAATACTCCTTTGCAATAAGGTAAAAAGGATTAGAAATTTTTTTATGGGGAGAGTTTAACCTGCACATTCATTTCTCGCTGTTTTCTAGATATATTGATATCTTTGCCTATCTTAATAAATATTTGTTGATTGATTAGGGTTGCAGATGGAAGAAATGATTGGAGAAAATATTATTCCATTTTTAGTCATACAAGTTTATATATTTAAATTTTAGGATGTGCCAACTAAAAAAGTCAGTCTAAAAATAATGAGGTTTTTTGATATACAGCTGACCCTTGAATGATACTGGTTTGAATTGTATGAGTTGACTTATATGTAGATTTTTTCTCATAAATGCCTGTATTGCATTCTAACCATGGGTGCAAGGGCCAACTTGTGCATTGATCTAGCCCATTTTCCTTGAGCATCTGCAGACTTGAGTGTCCACAGGGATTCCTGGAGCCAGTCTCCCATGGACACTGAGGGACCACTTAAGTTCTGGGGAGTCAAATGTTATACATGGATTTTCACCTGTGTGTGTGTTGATGCCCCTAACTTCCACATTCTTCAAGGGTCAAGTCTACAACTTCTATTTGTATTTAAATGAATTTCAGTAAACAAAGTAGTTATGAAAATATGGAATATGGAGTAAGATGAATAGTAAAGACCATCCAGTCTAACTACTTATCAGATGTTCAAATACTTTTCACATCATCTCTGTAATGGACTATTGATCTCATATTTGAATAGTTCTCATATAGGAGAATGTCCTTCCTACCGAGGTATTCCACTTACTTTTTGATTAAAATGATTTACATGGGCCAAGAATTGGCATCCATGTAGTTTGTTCCTAATACATCTCCTTGGAGAGAAGAAGCATATGTCTAATTCCTGTTTTAATGAGAATTCTTATTTCATCATGTTCTAATGAATATCTACTCTCCAGAATAAACATCCCCAATTAAACTGTTCATGATATAATGTGAGTTCAAGAACTTTGAGTTCATCATGACCCCTCTCATTGGAATATGTTTTCATTTGTCAATAGGCTTCTTGAACTAGGCTATCCAGGTCTAAATGCGTTGTCTTGAAGGTATCCAACTAGCCCAGAGTATACTGCCATACCTTGCGTAAAGTGTTTTGTGGGAAATATCCCCTAACAGTGGGCAGTAGAGATCATTCTTGGAATTCTGTTCAGTCAACAAAGCAAGAAATATAAATGGCTTGTATAACTGTTGGAAATAGCAAAATACCATTATTTATAGACAATTTTATTATATATCTAGAAAGCCCAAGAACATGAATCAAAAATGTCATTTTGTAATCTACCCTATGTTAAAAAATAAACACTTAAAAATCAGTAGTTTTCCAAAATATTATTAATAACTACATAGAAAAAAATAACTGAAAAATATTCCACTGACAGTAGGTCCCCCCAAAGGAAAAAAACTCAGAGATTATTTTCTTTAATTTTTTAAGGTTTATAATTAAGAATATGTAGCATTTTACTAATATAGGAAACTTAAGAAAACAAAATCTTTGCTCCTTCTGAGAGAACTGTATATTTTAAAGAAATAGAATAGTTTTATAAACTTAAAAATGTTGAATGGAAAGTTAGTATGTCCAACTGCATATGGAATAAAGTCAGGACCATGCAAAAGGAATTAGAAAGAAACACACCCAAAGGAATACAAGTTCTATCTCTGTGTGGTAAGATATCAGAAAATTTTTATTTACTTCTGTATTCTATCTGAATTTTAAAATTTTATAGTTACACAAAAGTCTTTCATAATGGGAAAATTAAATAATGAAAATAATATTGATGTAAAATAAATTTATTAAAATGAACTGACATTATATTTTCTTGGGATTTTGCCTTTTTTTAAATTTAATAATTTTTTATTGTATTTTTTCATTATCATTTAGTCCCCTTATACTTCCTCCCTCCTGTGATCACCACACTGTTGCCCATGAGTCCTTTTTCCTTTTTCTCATCCCTCCACCCCCATTCTACCCTCCTTGGCTGTCATCTGCTCTCCATTTGAGTCCCCATTTTCCTTGTTAGTCTAATTTGTTAATTAGATCCCACATATGAGTGAAGTCAGATGGTATTTGTCTTTCTTTGCCTGGCTTATGTCACTTAGCATAATGTTCTCCCAGTCCATCCATACTGTCCACAAAGGGTAAACTTTTCTTCTTTTTTTACAGCTATGTAGTACTCTGTTGTCTAAATGTCTCATAGTTGTTTTGTCCATTCATCGACTGATGGACACTTGGGCTGTTTCCATATCTTGGTGACTGTAAATAATGCTGCAGTGAACACAGGGGTGCTTATGTTATTTCAAATTTGTGTCTTGGGTTCCTCCAGATATATTCCCAGAAGTGGGATCATTGGGTCAAAAGACAGATTCGTTTTTAGTTTTTGAGGTATCGTTGCTGTTTTCCACAGTCGCTGCACCAGTCTGCATCCCCATCAATAGTGGAAAAGGGTTCCCCTTTCTCCACATCCTCTCCAGCACTTGTAGTTTGTTGATTTATTGATGTTAGTCACTCTGACAGGTGTGAAATGATATTTCCTTGTGGTTTTAATTTGCATTTCTCTGATGATTAGTGACATTGAGCATATTTTTGTATGTCTGTTGGCCATCTCTAGGTACTCTTTGGGGAAGTGTCTATTAGGTCATTTGCCCATTAAAAAAATTTTTTTTTATGTTGAGTTTTCTAACTTCTTTATAAATTTTGGATATTAATCCCTTATCAGATGTATTGGTCAATTTGTTCTCCCATTCTGTGGGTTGTATTTTTATTTTGTTGATGACTTCCCTTGCTGTGCAAAAACTTTTTAGTTTGATGTAGTCCCATTTGCTTATTTTTTCTTTTGTTTCCATTGCCTGGGGAGATAAAAAATTGCTATGAGCAATCTCCAAGATTTTGTCATCTGTCTTCTTCCATGATTTTTATGGTTTCAGGTCTAACATTTATGTCTTCAATCCATTTTGAGTTTATTCTTGTGTGTGGTGTAAGAAAGTGGTATGGTTTCATTTTTTTCTGCACATATCTGTCTAACTTTCCCAACACCATTTACTGAATAAACGATGGGCTAAAGATCCTTTTTGACTTTTGATTATGTCAAATGGCCAGTAAGAACTGGAATTTTCTTACCAAACTAGTTTTAGTCTTAATAGTTGTCATAATAATTTTAAAACTTGATGTATGAATGAAAACTGCTTAGAATTAGTAAATTTTTATATGAATGCTAGGATTGCTAGTCCTATAATTATTTGTAAAATATTTTCAAGGATGTGAATGTCTTATGCAATGGAACAGGCTGGGCTCACAGAACTGTGCTTTGGCAACTGACCTGCTCAGTGGAGTAGACAGTTGTACTGGGTGGGATGAGAAGGAAGGAGCAGTGGTGACTGAGGTTCATGGAGAAAAATTCCAGTGGCGTAATCTTGGAAGTCCAGCCTGGCAAGTAGTTACAGTGTTTGAAGTTCATGGCAATAGCTGACGGGTAATAATTCAGGCAAGAAACTGGTTTGGGGATGTAGCCCAAAGGATACCAGAGCAGGTAGTTGTTGGCTTGTAGAGAGCTGTGGCTATTGCCGGCATGACTCTCTGATGGACCCTTAAGCCTTTATCTTGAACTAGCAAAATCAAGACTGTGGGCTCTTTTTCTAGAACAGAGGGTCTTCGGACCTTCAGCGTCAACTGGGAGTGCTTGCCTAAAATGCAGATCTTAGGCACAACTCTAGACCTATTGTGGACCCTCTTGCAGTAAATTGGTAAGTTACATGGTAAGAAGCTCCCTGGGTTCTTCTTTTGCATACTAAAGTTTTACAACAATTATTCTAGAGCAGTACAGAAGTATATTGTAAGCCACATATGCAAGTATGAATTTCCTAGTAGCCTCATTAAAAAGTAAAAGAAACAACCCTGGCTGGTGTGGGTCTGGATTGAGCGCCAGCTGGCCTGCTAACCAAAAGGTCGTTGGTTTGATTCCCAGTCAGGGCACATGCCTGGGTTGCAGGCCAGGTCCCCAGTAGGGGGATGCATGAGAGGCAACCACACATTGATGCTTCTCTCCCTCTCTTTCTCCCTCCCTTCCCCTCTCTCTAAAAATAAATAAAATATTAAAAAAACAAAAGAGTAAAAGAAACATATTAAATTAATGTTAATGGGTTTTATTTAACATAGTACATCCACAATGTTGCCATTTCAACATGCAAGTAAGCATAAAAATTGCAAACGAGATATTCTACATAGTTTTTCTCATGCTAAGTTTTTACGATCCACTGTGCATTTTACACTTAGAGCCCATCACAATTGAGGCACTCAGTTTTCACTGGAAATACTTGATCTGTATTTAGATTTCATGAAATTGACACTTGGAAAAGTGGAATTGCATGCCCAGTGGTTGCAAGCGTACTTAAATGCACTTGGGTATTAGTCAGTCCTCCGCACAGCAGCCTCTAGTGACCCTCCGGCTCAGTGGGAGTAACAGGCAGTGGACACAGAGACCGGCAAGGTCTTACGTGCTCTTGTCTTTGGTTCTGCTCCGATTTTATCTGCTACCCCTCCCTTGCTCCACCAATTCGCTCTGCTCCAGCCACACCAGTCTCCGTGATTCTGTAAACACTCCAGGCACAGTCTTGCTTTAGGGCCCTGGTTCCAGATGTCCCTGTGATTGAGGTTGTTTGCCTCTGATGTCCGATTCCAATTCCTTCATCTTCTACATCAGCTAGGTAGTAAACCCCATGCTTCCAGCCTCCAGCAGGAGTTGGCACTCTGGGGACAGAGTAGGTCTCTGGCTCTTCCCAAATCTGAGAGCTAACTTTTAAAACAGGAGATTGCATGAGCATGTCTGGTTCTCAGACAACAGAGAGTTGGCACCTAGTGCTTTCCTTTGATCCTCCTCAAATCAGTAACTACATAGCACATCCTTTTGCACATAAAATCATGTCTGGCAGGAATATGGTGTGTAGGATTGAATGAGGCTTCCTTATCTGTCAGAACCTACAGTTTTGGTCAGTGACAGAGATGAGCAAGGTGAGATTAGAACTCAGAGATTTTGACTGCTTCGTCATCACCTGACCACGCGTCCTTCTGGGTAGAGATATCCAATTCCTTACCCTCTAAGACATAATAGAAAAATGTCACTTATGTGAAATCTTAAGTCTCACTTTTCAAGTAGGCGCACATCCTGCTGTTATAAATTATTTAAACAACTGCTGAAAACTTCTAGATTTTTGCAGCATTTGCTTAGAATTCACTTTGACCTTGAACTTGATACGTGGCTATGGTCAGAGTTATTTCTCAGATGACCAGAAGCATCTGGTGTTGCAATGAACCCAGACCCAGGGGCAAATTCGACATTGTTTTGACATTTGAGTACCACACAATGGCAGAGCAATCATGTGGAAAGAAAGGAAAAGAGAGAAATTTTTGATGGGAACAGCATCCATGAAATGCTGGGCAGACCCTGAGAGAGATATTTAAAGATGCCCTGGGCCAACTTATGTCAAAGAAATTAGTCGTTTCCCTCTACAGCCACATGTGAGGTGACCTTGGCTTGGCTAGCTTTGTGTGGAAGAAAAGACTCTCATGGAGACATGTTTGGAAAGGAATGTCCACCACCTGAAAGACCAGCACTGTCCTGAGGTGAGTTTCCTAATGGGAATAAGAATTTTAAGGACTTCTTGAGACTTGGCCTGTGCGCGGAAAGTTTGAACTGATGTAATGGACAGGAAGATCCTGGGTCCTATGGTTCCAACTTTTGCTCTGTCACTAATGCATTAAAGCTTACTCATAAGAATATGGGCATTGAAGAAGTTATATATTAAATGTCTCACAGAGAGGCAGGTAAAAAAAAAAAAAAAAGAATGAAGATGCTAAGTTCAGCAACTACTCAGCTCCAGCCACTTGGTGTGACGGAACGTAGCGCTGGTGTTTCCAGTTCCTTAGACTTTCCAAAAGACATTGAGAGTCCAGATTTTATGAGATCTCCGCAGTTTTATAGATGGGTAACTAATTGAAACTTTCAAATACACTGTGTAGATCCAACAAAACACGTTAGAGTGGATGGACTAAGTCCCTTGGTGACAGTCTCTCCCCTCCCCGCTCCCCCGCTGAGAAGCTAAGGACCAGAACAGTAATACAACTTTCCAAAACCAACTTCCCTTAATGAGCATTTACTGAGGGCCAAGTTTAGGCCTCTGGGCAAGATATACTGTACGGATCTGGCTCTCTGAACTTCCAGGTGCAAGATGAAATCATTTTTTTTTCTGAGTCTGAATCTTCATCTCTAAAGGGAACAGGACAGTTATCTCCACAGAAAATTGTGAAAAAAAGTTTTTTAAAAAAAGATTTAAAAATTTTTATTTTTAGAGAGGGAAAGGGAGGGAGAGAAACATCAATGTGTGGTTGCCTCTAGCATGCCCCCAATTGGGGACCTGACCTGCAACCCAAGCTTGTGCCTTGACTGGGAATTGAACCGGCAGCCCTTTGGTTCTCAGGGCAGAGCTCAATCCATTGAGCCACACCAGCCAGGGTGTGAAAATGAAATGAATTTATACTGACAAATGCACCTCAGTGCTTTGAACTTAGTAAGTTTTCAAAAAATATTAGTTTAATAACATTGAGTTTTAGAATTAAAGATTGCTGGTTGATTGTTTTATTTGTTATCTAGCATTAGTCATGCAGGGAGAGGGCTTAGGAGGTGAAGAGGGAGGATGGGCAGAAAGACGTAGGTGGCAGGGGAGCAGAGCTGTCGTGTTGTCTGATTCAAGTGTTGGCACTTCACAGTGTGTTACTGTAAGCAAGTTATTCCTCTCTGCTGAGCCCCAATATTTATAGTTTCATGAACTCCACCTTGAAATTTATGGGCCTGTTGGGAAGAAGTGATATCTTTACTATATTGCATCTTTATTATGACAATTACTCAGATCTACTTTTAAGTATTTCAATAACGCTCTATAGTTTTATCCATAGAAATCCTCCAGTTATTTTGTGTGATACTTTCATTACCCTTTAGCTCTAAATATCTTAACATTTCTTTTGTTATCATCTCATTTATTCATTCAATACTTATTTACTTCTTACCATGTGCCAAGCTCTGTCCAAAGCACTAGACATTTACTAGTGATCAAAGGCAGAGATCTCTACCTTTATGAAATATATATAATAGTCATAAGACAGCAAAGAAACACCACCGATAAACAAAATGTAAAGCATGTTGGAAGGGATAAGGCGTATAGAGAAATATAAAGCAGGGAAAAGGAGCACATGATGCCAAGTGAGGGCAGAGAGAGTTCAATTTTAAATAGAACAATTGGAAAGATGTCATTGTGAAAGTGACCCGAGGGGAGGGAGGAGGAAACTCGTGGGAAGACAGTGTTTCAGGCATTGTGACAGAAAGAACAAAGGCACTGATGGAAATGTACTCTGGTTACGTTTGTGGACTTCAAGGAGTCTAAGGTGATTTGAATGAAATGTGAAATGGAGAAAACAATAGAAGAGTCAGCGAGGAAACCGGAGCCTGATCCTGTGGGTTCCGTAGGCTGCTGGGCCAACTCTGGCTTGCTTTTCCAAGTCAGGAACTTTTTCAAACCCATTTCCATTGATTGTTATTGATAGATTTGGATTTATTTCTATTGTGTTCTCTTTTTGCAATTCTTTTGTCTTTGCTTCCTTTTCTTCCTCCGCGCTTATTATCAGAGGGCTTAAGAACATTCCCTTTAGATAACCCTGGTGGCCAAGACCACAGGCTGCCTGTGAAAGCGCTCTCTGGGTTTGAGTTTGGGCTCCACGGCTTCTTAGTTATGCGACCGGGGATCAGGGACTTAATGTCTCTGTGCCCTGGACTCCTATCTGTTAGAAATGGTGCAGAGGAGCATTTCCCTCATGGGGATGCTGTCAGGTACTTCAAACAGTATTCAAAGCTTCTTTGCTGTTATTTTGCTGGTTCAGAATCAACACATTGGTTTTATCTCTATTCTAACTATACTGTTAATTTTTAAATGTACGTATTTTTCAAAAATGTGGAAACTTATTCAATATCTTTTGTTCCTCTTGACCACTGCAAAAACCTAATGTTATTTAATTTTCCTTTAAATATTTTCTATTTGTTATTGTTATGTAGAATTTGGTTTTGAAAAATAGGATTTATTTTTTGCAGTCATCAGATTATTAAATTTATAAATAATCTTTGACTCTTTCTCTAATTACCCTTGTTTTCCTCTGGGTTCATCTTTCTTCTTGCTTTAGTGCATTTTTTTTAAAAAACCAGTTCTTTTAATGTGGGTTGGTGGGAATTTAAACTATGCTTGTATAGCTAGATACGCTTTTATTTTGTCCTCACTTATGATCGAGGGTGTAGCTGGATATAGAATTCTGTAATATCTATAAGTGCTCCTAAAAATTCCCAGTCACCATTGTATATCATTGATTTCTCTTTTAAACGTCATCTATCGATTACAAGACTGTGAAATGGTTCTGAATGCTACAGCAGAGAGATGAAGGGAGAGAAGGGAAGAAGGGCTGGCTAAGGGGGAGCATCATACTGCAGCCAACATGGCCAGGCCAATGTGGCATCCCCAGCAGAAGCTGCTCCTTAGAGAAAGCCTGCAATGGGCAGAAATCTCCAGCACCAGTAGCCCTGCGGGCTTAGCACCCACAAACAGTTCAGGGAAGTGGCGTCAGGGCATGTTTGCACAGATCTGGAGGAGTGGCAGCTCTGCTGGGCTGCCAGGCAGCAATGTTCTCCACACATGTTCCCTTGAGTGGGTCCTTCGTGGCTACCAGGCCAGGGTGCTGTCTGCAGTGGGTTAAATGGTTTCTCCCAAAGTGATCTGTCTGTGTTTCAGTCCCTGGGCTCTGAGTGTGAGCTTCTTTAGAAAAAAGGTCTCTGCTGATATTATCGAGAATATTGAGATGAGATCAGTAGCCTCTGAGTATTATCATTTTGCTTCTCCTTGGTCTGCCCCTTGATTAGGAATATAGAGAACTATATTTGAAACAAAGGAGAAAAACTAAACAGAAAAGGAAGGAGCCAACAGTGTAACAATTTCTGGTTGACAGACAGCATCTGAATTTTTTAAAATAATCATTTAAAATCTTTATTTATTTATATATATATTTATTTATTTATTTACTTATTTTTGGAGAGAGAGGAGCAGAGGGAGAGGAAGAGAGGGAGAGAAACATCTATGTGAGATAGAAACATTGATTGATTGCCTCTCATATGTACCACAACTGGGATTCAAACCTGCAACACAGGCGTGTGTCATGACCAGAAATCAAACTGGTAACCTTTCACTTTGCAGAATGATGCCCAACCAAGTGATCCACAGCGGTCAGGGAAGCATTCTGAAGTTTAAAAAAATCTAATAAATTATATCAGAGTGTCTGTGTTTGGACCCTAGGGCTCTATCTAGTTATCATTTTGATTCTTTAGCTCTTATTTCTTGATATGTACTCACCACACCATTAGGTCACATTGAAATGAAAGTCCAGGGCCTTAAGTGATGTTTATATGATAAGAAACAGCAATATTCTTAAGGTAATACTAATGAGATTTTACATTTATGCCATTCATAATTGCAAATCATTTTCTCATTTATTGTCCCACTCTGTCCTAAGATCAACCTTGTCCTGTGCAATTAAGTGGCCCTGGCTTACACTTCCATCTCTGGTACTTTCTAGATGTAAAACTGTTATGTATGGATAGAATCTCTGTGTTTCTTCAAAATTTGTATGTTGAAGCTGTAACCCCCCAGTGTGGCTGTATTGGGATATATGGCCTCTAAGGAAGTGATTAGTGTTAAATAAGCCTTAGGGTAGACCCTGATCTGTTAGGATTAACGTCCTTATACGAAGAGACACTAGAAAGCTTGCTCTCTCTGCACCTCCATGCACACACAGAGGAAAGGCTATTTGGGGACACACGGAGAAAATGAGCTTTCGCAAGACACTGAATTTGCCGCCACCTTGATCATGAACTCCCAGCCTCCAGAACTGTTAGAAAATAAATTGCTATTGTTCAAGCCACAAACCTGTGCTGTTTGTTATTAGCCCATGCTAAGACGAGGATCGTGAACTCACTGTTGGACATCTGAGCCGCATCGGTGCCATGGAGCTCAGGACCTCCAGGTCACAGAGCGCCCGGCACTTCGTTCAGTGCTCTGTTCACGTACCCACTCCTTAGAGAGCCCTTCGCTGTCCAAGAAACCTGCCCTGCCACACCTTACCTCCCCCGGCCATGCACACCTCATTTATCCAGTTGACTACACAAGTATTAATATAAAAATGGAGGAAATTTATTTTCTGAAGATGATGAACAAAAAGGACTATGAACTGGGCACATGAAGTTGAAAGAGTGAACGTCACCCTGAAAACAGAGGATTAAGGGAGCATCTACCCACCCAACAGGGACACTGTTAGAACTATTTATTAGCAAGACAGGCTTATAATTCTTCATTAATTTTCTCTGGTTTATGAAGCATTTACTAGCTGAAACAGAAAGATCTATAAATATTGTCAGTTGATGGTGCTATCCATGGAGATGCAATATCCCTCTCTTCCTCTTCCTCTCCCTCCCCCCTGCCCCCATCCCTCTTCCCTCCTTCTCTTCCTCACTGGTCAAACGGAGGGATTCAGTGAAGACATATCACAAGTGCCAGTAAATACTACTGATGCTTCTGCCCCTGCTGAGTCTGTTCTCTTTCCAAAGGGGTGACGTCACTTACCCTGCTCATCCAATGTTTTTAAATTCAGGTTCATGGGGTACCTAGTAGCTTTGCATAAAGTAAATCATGTATTTGAAGTTCTTAACTCAGTGGAGCCATAGTTTGAAAAGTTTTCTTACCACAAGCTGAAGCCCTCTGTGTGTATGCATTTGTGCTATTCTCTTTGAGAGATTGAAGCAATTCATTCATTTGTTCATTCACTTATATACTCATCAAATTGCTTATTAAACATCTATCTGTCTAATATACTATACTGAACACTGGCAACAGACAGGTTTCATGCCCTATTTGGGAGACAACCAAATAAATATATAAAGGATGAGAAGGTCAGGGCCCCGCAAAAACCCAGCTAGATTGCACATAGAAGTTTGCCTTTTATTTTAAATCTTTAAGTTAAAAGAAATCTCTTGGGATTTGGGTAGAGAATGGATTAAAACAGAGAGTAAGAAATGGGTAATGAATGTGAAGAGGCAGGAAAATTTATGAGAAAACATTTTCGTAATCCATTACTATTTAATGTCACATAAGACACTTCCTCCTACTGGTGGTATTTTAGTAGCTAGTTTTCCATCACAAGCTTGACAACTTGTCTGGAAGGGTCCTGCTTTTCAGGTGACTGCATTGCTTATGGTAGCAAAAACAATTTTATTTTCAAGAAAAATTATTTACTGTGTCTGGCAAGACATTCTTGGATATATCTGAGGATGAAATGTCTCAGTGAAGTTTGTGATTTGTGTGGTGATGGGAACGTCTTATTCCTAAGAGGAGAATAAATGAACTATTACTTTTTGTTTTCTTATTACTTTATACTAGAGACTGTTCAAAATAAACTGTGCTATTTTGACTAGTGCCATTATATTAGAACAAAGAAGCTTCTTTGTGCCTCATACTAATAGGACAGGTTTGGCAAAGGAAGGAATGAATAGTAATTTTCTGTGGATATATTTAAAAAATAAATAGAAGGTACTCTGCCAGCAGAAGGAGAACGAGGAATGCCTGTTCAGTTAGTTCTTCCAAGAATGGTTAGCTAATGTCCTTACAAATTGGCCCTGTGGCTGGTTCTTCTGTAGACGTAAAAAATGCAAATGATGAGACCAGTTGACTCTGAATGGAACCTCTATGAAGTCATTGGCATGTGGTTTTATGCAGTCTGGCTAGGCTGGGGGTCTTGAAACAGGGTTCCCATGACCTCTTCCAATTCTCACCTTCACTGCTATCATGGTGGGCTCTTCACAACAACAAATCAGCCATGGGAATGGGTTCACAGGACAGAAGCATCATTTGCCTATGAGGTCGTTACCTAGAATGCTGTGGAGGGGCGGAGTTCTCTTTCTGACCTTGCCAGGATTACAACTCAATGAAAATGTGGTTGGGCTGTGATTTCCTTCTGGTCTACATTTTATATGAGATACATGTTAACTTTGGTCCAGTGGGTTACGCGTTAGATTTGGTTCCATGAATGCAGTAATATCTGGGTTGAAGTTACTAGACAATGAAAGTATACCATCTTTGATTGCATTTGTGATTTTGCTAAAAAATATTTTCTATCAAATATTCGAATGTGTTCTTGTTTTTTGTTCAATTCAAATTATTGGCCTCTGGAGATGCTTATAAATTAAACAAATGACCATCTTTTTTTTTATTTTTTTAAGAAAGCCATTCATCTACTGAAGCGGTGTTGAGGAGGTCTCCAGCTCTAGGCTTTTGTGATTAAAGCAGGAAAATGTATTACTTTGTTCAGAGTCGTGGCCCTCATTTGTGATTTTTGATATGTTGCTATGTAGAAAATAGCAATGTAACAGAAAGTGGGATTAAAAAGTGTCAGAAGAACTAAAGGAAGCCAACAGATGATTGTTTGTGTCCATTAAAGATTCTGTGTCTATGTTGCCATTACCAATTTTTTCCCTATTTATTTTCAGCTGAATAGTCGATCAAATTATTTTTTGTAGTTGACCTTTGTGGTCCTCTCTTCTTTCTTTTCTTAAAATAATTTCTTGGCAGGGATGTATTATCCTGAGATTTTAGTCTTGCTTCTTTTATGTAACTCAAGTAAAATGATTAAACTAAAAGGCAATAGTTTGCAGTTATTGGCTGATGACAAAGTGACCCAGAAATAGGGAATGTTGTTGTGCTCTTAGTTATTTCTTCAGGCTTTCTTTTAAAACTAAATGCAGACAGCGATTAAGTACCAAGACATATTTAGCTATAATTGCAAATAGAAATAGTTCACAGATATGAGCACTTGGAAAATGTGTTATTTTCTACCATTAAGATTTTCTCTGCTGTACTTCATTATTGAAAAGACACCATCATGTCTGCCTAGCACTCTCTTTCCTTTCTGTTCTTCTGTTCATGCAATTATTGTATGAATTATTGTATTACCCTGGCTGGTTTGGCTCAGTGGATTGAGCGTCGGCCTGCGAGCTAAGTGTCGCTGGTTCAATCTTCCAGTCAGGGCACATCAGAGAAGGAAAACTCTGACCCCAAAAAACCTCCGCTGCCTTGCGGCATACCTCTTCAGGGGAAAGGCTAAGGGAGTAAACCCCGACAGAAAATCCGGAGCCGGAGTCCCTAAGGCGGTTTGACGTTGTAGTCAACACCGGCAACTCCTGCGGCGCACCTGAAGCCAAGCTGTATTGACTCCGTCTTTCCCTTGGACCCTTCAGCTGCGAAGAGAGGGGGGGTCTGCTGCATGGGCAACAGCAGACCCTCCATATCACCCTGCCCAGGCTCTGTAGCTTCAGCTTCACTGGAGAGGACACTCCAGCGTCATCGCAAGATGTCGATTCAACACGGGAGGAGACAGATACCGTGTCACTCCCGAGTCGGACTGCACAGCCATTCTCGGCGGTGCAGATAGACACTTAAGAAGCTACACCATCGTCTCTCGAGACGGATGGCTGCCGGATAGGTTTTCCATAAAGGGCTTAAGATATGAGGGGTTGCATTATCCCCCAACAAAGGACAGCCAATGACCCTTTGGTTCCTATCTTAGATGCGTTCAAAACTTTATCATTCACAAGCGGGTGCAGCCAATATCATTATCATTATCTAATTCTAGAAATTTTCCTCACTCCAAAAAGAAACATGGCAGTCACTCCACATGCCCTCCTCACTCCTTCCCTCCCTGTGGCCATCATTAATCTACTTATTGTCTCTGAATTTTCACATTCTGTACATCTTATATAAATGGCTGTGGTCTTTTGTTTCAATTAGCATTGGGTGTTCAAGATTTATTCTTGGTGAATTTTATCTCATGAGAATTCTAATGTACATAACCATCATGGAATTTAGTTAAATAAATGAAAAAAGGACCTGTCATTTAAACAAGAGAGCACCAACTGTATGAAAACATTTACTTAAAACTAATCTACAAACATATAGTTGTAGATTTCTAGGTACCCACTAGCTTCATGAATTTGCCTCCCTTCCCCTAAATATTAAAACTGGATTTGAAGTAACCTTTTTCCTACATTGAAATCAGTTTCTGTCGCATCAATTACGCAGTATCTTCCCTTTGATCACATCCTATTCATCTTTGCTCTGACAGAAAACTAGGTCATTGAAACCCTCCTGAGGCAGAAAAAGTTGTGGACAAGCATGTCCACCCAGAGTTGAGTGCTGGAGTTTACACCTTTGTTACGAGGTGTGTGATGTTTACCTTTCCTGGCTCAGTTTCTCCTGTCATAAAAAGCTCACAAGAACAATTCCTACTAGAGGGTGACTGTGAAGTGTCAGTGAGTGCTCAGAACAATGCAGGGTACACAGTATGTTTTCAAATGATGGAAGTAATTATTACTCTTACGGATCCTGATGTTTATACCATGTAGTGTTCAGCTGTGTGTGCTTATGGAAGAGGAGTATGGCAGTAATGATTATAAATATTCAATGACAGGGGAAAGGTCTCTATTAATTCCTGGTTTTACACATTAGAATTCTGCTTATATGGCTAATGAGGTTTGTTTTGGGATGTTTATTCCTGGAGCTCAGAGGCCATATGACCTATCAAGGGCATAATGGAAGTATAGACCTTGAACAAGTTGAAGTCATAGAATGGAAATAAACACAATTCAACTCAGCTTTCTTTTTCTACTAAGTATTATTTGTGTTAAGGGGTCAGTAAAAACGTTGGGAGGAACTTGACATTCAGCTCAATGTCATTAATAAACAGAATTTTTGAAATGCCTAAAAGAAGGAGCAACTTAATAGAGAGGCATAAAATTTCAAATTCTTTAATTTGGAAGATGGATTACTTTTAGCTAATATTAAAATTATGAAGACTTTGCCCTGGCTGCTGTGGCTCAGTGGATTGAGCATCGGCCTGCGAGCCAAGTGTCGCTGGTTCGATTCCCTGTCAGGGCACATGACTAGGTTGCATGTCAGGTCCCCTGTTAGGGGTGCGAGTGAGAGGCAACCACACAGTGATCTTTCTCTTCCTCTCTTTCTCCTTTCCCCTCTCTCTAAAAAAACAAATAAATTAATTAAACAAATAAATAAATTATTTAAAATAAAAAAATAAAGTAAAATTACATATTAAAAAAATTATGAAGACAATCACATGAAAGTTTTAATTATTTGCAGATTTTGCCAACATTTATTAACTGATCACCTAAATTACTAATTTTTATCTACAGGAAGCATATTGCATGCAATTTTCTACATCATTTTATTTATTTAATAAATGCAATAAATATTGGAAGACAAATTAATATTATAATACTATTGACATCAAATACATTCTATGTAAAAATAATTATATCTGTAGATGAAGTTATACGTTTTCTTAGAGTAGCATAATAGTAATAAAATACTTAAATAGGGCATTTTTCATTTACAATGTGATTTTTTATGCACATATATTGATCTTATCCAGACCCCGAGTGTTGATATTCATTTATGAAAAATTTATTAAGGTCCAACTTTGGGCTAGCTATTGTTTGAGGTTCACAAGGTAACTTAAGTAAAATAATTGAACATAACAGCTGATTGTTTATGTTCCCCCAGATTTCATGTGTTGAAATCCTAACCCCCAAGATAATGGTATTAGGAGGTGTGGCCTTTGGAAGGTGATTCGTTCACAAGGGTGTAGCGCTCACGATTGGGTCTATTGCCTTTGTAAAAGAGACCTGAGAGTACCTTCCACTGTGTGAGGACACAGCAGGAAGGCATCCTTGATGAAGAAGCAGGCACTAAATCTGCTGACACCCTGACCCTGGACTTCATAGCCTCCAGAATTTTGAAAAAAAAAGTGTTGTTTATAAGTTACCCAGTTTATAGTAGTTTTGTTATAGCATTTCTGAATGCCCTAACACACTAACTCTCCTGGAGCATAAAATCAAGTAAACTAATTCACATATAAATAACTAACATAGCAACAAATAACTCATTTATTGTGTCATATGAACCAGTGATAAATACTAAGGGGAAACAAGAAACAAGATAGGAAGTCGGGCATGACCGGAAGCAAGGGGAGGAATGCTGCTTTGAATTCAACTTCAGCCATGAAGTTCAGAGAAGTCCCATTTGAGGAGGTAACATATGAACAGGGACCTGAATAGAGCGAGGGAGCAAGAATGGCAGCTGTCTGGGGACAGTCGTTCCCAGCGGTTGGGATGGTATGTGAGAAGCCTTAAGTTAGCAATGAGTTTGCCATGTGGGTGGACCAGAGGCTAGTGTGGTGCAGCGGAGTGAACCTAAGGGACATGGCAGGTGGGGAGGGCACAGAGGGAGTCATGGACCCCAGTTCTACTCTAAGTGTACATGCAGCTACTGGAAGACTTTGGTGGGAGTTGCAAGATCTGACTACGTTTCTAGGTACTAATAGTTTATTTATTTATTTATTTGTTTGTTTGTTTATTTATTTATTTATTTATTTATTTAAAAGAGAGAACAAAACCAACAGGGGTACAGCTGCCTGCTCAGTCCAGGGTGGAAGAGCTGGGAGCGCAACGGGCTAGTGAAGTCCAGGTGTGTTGCTTGAAGTCGCAGGGGAGGTGTTGGCTACGCAAAACTTGCTCAAGGTTAAGAATGAAAACAAAGAAGCCCCCAAATGTGCTTAGCTCAGATGATCATTAAAGGAAAAATAGAAAAACAAATTATGGTATATTTATACAGAGTAATACTACAAAGCCCTACAAAAAATGAACTACTGATTAATGCGTAAACTTTAATTAATCTCAAAAAGATTATGCTGAAAAGAAGTCATATGTGAAAGAACTGTGCGTAGTTCCATTTACAAGTTGTTTTATTAAATGCAAAACTAATTTGTGGATAAATAATTTTTGAACAGTGTTTACCTCAAAGGAGTTAGACAGGGAAGGGGCATGAGGGAAATCTCTGGAGTGATGGTAACTTGATATATCTTAACAGGGGAGCTGTATTACTCAGGACCAAGCATTTGTCAAAAAAGATCAAAGAGTACATTAAGATTTGAGCATTTCACTGCATGTAAATTTGATCCTACCAAACTATCAGTAATTATTAAACTCTAGTAATTATATTTATGCAGAAGTCTTTGGGGGTGAGATTTACTGATGTTAGCAATTTACCCTAAAATACATTTTAAAAAAATGAGATGGATCAATGGATTCTTATTGGAATGAACAGATGGATAAATGAATGGTACATATAGGAAATATTATTGTAGAATCAAAGTGAGAGCATATGGGTGGTCTGCTCTCTAACCACTTTTGCACGTCAACCTCCATTTTTCTTTCAAGGTCTGCCTGGAACCATATAAATGAATAAAACCCTCCTCAACATTCTATGTCACCTTGTTTATTTTCTTTCTCTGAATTCTTTTGATAAATGAGGCAGACCATAATTTTTTGACACTTGACTATACACTGTCATGCATTTCCTGGAATCATAGAAATAGCATTTATCTCCTTGACTAAGACATAAACTTCTTGAGAGGAAAGACTAGTCTCATTGTTTTTTGTTTCTTTTTCCTAATGTTCCTTCTCCAACAGTCACAGAATTCACAAGCGTACTGTCACATCATAATAATGTTTCAAGACACATATACCCACTGTGACTCCTCTGTAACTTCCAGAGTAGTGTGTAGTTTGTATTTTAAGGATGGCCTAGCCCTACAGAACTAGACTAATCTGTTTCCTGGATAGATTCCAGTTTCCATTTCATAGGACTGAACATTTACTACTTACAGCTCAACAGTATCCACAGAGAAGAGAGGCTGTAAGAGAGGAGCCTAGTGAAATACCTCCAGGGAACAACACTCAGCCCATTGGGTTCCATTTGGAGCACTTGGCAGAGTGGTCTTTCCTTGGCAGTCTTTAGAGACACTAAGACAGGTGGGAAGGGGTTGGGACAAAATGAGAAGCACACCTGCAGGTTAGATACCCTTGTTCAGCAGACAAAAATGGACCAACAATTGCAAGATCACCTGAGGGTGGCTTGCTTCAGGACTGCCTTTTGGGACTCTGAAAACTAATCTTGCCTTTCCTCAGTCATTGATCATGCAATGGAGACAGAACTATTATGCTATGAGTATCTAATAAGAGCTCTTGCTGGTAATTCCAGGAACAATGACCTCTAGGATTAGTGAATAGGAGTAATTAATCTATATCAAGAAGAGTATTACAAACCCAAAGTAGATAATTAATCCCAATGGGTTAAATATCACAAAATATATTTTCTACTCTCTCTTTATTTGACTTTTATTCATCACAATTACAAATTTCTCACTTTATGACATGTTTTTGGAGTAAATCTGAAACATTAAATGCAAAATTTTTGTTATAGTTTTGAGAATGAGATAAAATTATAAGTCTAAAAATTTATCAGTTGCAGCTCTAGAGAGCCTTCATTTATTCATTATTCAAAAGATTTCTTTTAGAGCCCAATTTTGATTTTGTCCTTGAACTTCCTTAGTCATACTGATATGAATGGAGCTCTCCTCTCTATCAGGTGTCTAGAACTCTCAGTCAGCCTCTGCAGGATGAGATAGATCGTCTTTATATTTCATCTTTGGATCCCGCCACTCTGACCTTTGAAATAATTATACCAGATCCCCAAACAACCTAGCAGATTTGACTAAGAAATTTCTTTTTCAAAAATTATTTTTTTATTGTGATAAAAACACATCACATGAAGTTTACCTTCTTAACCATTTTTAAAGAGTACATTTCAGTAGCGTTAAGTATATCCACATTGCTGTGCTGCTGAGCTTCAGAACTCTTCTTGCAAAACTGAAACTCTGTCCCTATGAAACAATAACTCCCCATCTCTCCCTCCCCCATTTCCTGCCAACAACGGTTCTCCTTTCTGTTCCCATGATTGGAGTACTTTACATACTGTATAAGTGGAATCCTACAGTATTTGTCTCTTTGTGACTGGTTAGTTCAATTAGCATTGTGTCCTCAAGGGTCACTCATATTATAGCAGAATTTCTTAAGGCTGGATAATATTCCAGTATTATGTAAACACCACTTAAAAAATGTATTCATATGTCAACCACTGTTTGGTTGGGCTACCACTTGGCTATTTTGAAGAATGCAGTTATGAATACGAGTGAGCAAATATCTCACTGCAATCCTGCTTTTATTTATTTTAGATATATACCTGGAAGTGAAATTGCCAGATCATACAATAATTCTCCTTTTAATTTTCGGAGGAACTGCCACAGTTTTCTCTCTGATTGCTGCACCATTTTACATGCCCACCAACAGCGTACAAGGATTCTACTTTTTCCGCATTGTGATAGAGCTTGTTATTATTTTTTTAAATAGCAGTCATTCTAATGGGTGCTAAGCAGAAAATAAAGTTTTTAATTGAAAATTAACTTTCTTGCCAAAGGAGTTAAAAATATTGAGGGTACAAGATCCAAATAAGATTTATGTCACATTAAGCTTATTGTGGCTTATTATTTCTTATGTTGCTCATGGCTTTGTCTTTCTTCAGAGCTCTGAAATTAGCCACATATTCAAATGAGCCACTTACCTCTGTATGGACAGAGCAGAACTTGGATGGTGAACTTTTATAATCCCGTTTTCCATGGTGAATACATGTCTGTGAGAGAAATTACTTCCTAAAATTGTGAAAAACTGACAATGCAGACTTGGTCTTTCACTAAAGAGATAACGGGAATTAAAGCTGGTCATCACCATGCACCTCGGTGTTCTCCTTGCTAACACAGAGGAGTTTGTTCAGATTAGAGGTAGCGCAGCTCTATACCTGCAGGAAGTGAGTGAAGCAGGCTGGTTGTGGAGCAACCCAGGGAGCTGGGTGACACCGTCCATCATGAGCAGGAAGCCAGCACTTAGCTCTGACCTCCCGTGCCACGAGAGAGCCTAGACTTCTGTCCATGTCATGTGTTGCTAGATCTTTAAACTTATTGAGCAAAGCTGACTACTTTAAAGATGTCAGTCATTTTAATGGAAAGAAACACTGTTGTGCAGGACAAATGAAACACATTTCTGGGGAGAATGTGGAGCATTGATGGTGTTGTGCAGTCTGTGTTGGATGATCTCTCAGGTTCTTTGAGGTCTGAAATTTTTTGATTTCCAGATTGCAAGAAGAGGTTAAAAACGGTGGCAATAACCAGAGTCTCTGATTCTATTATGTATCTCGGATCACTCAAAACTGGAGGCTGTTGTCTTGGTTTCACTAGAATGGATCAAAATGACTTAATTATTTGATAGATAGACACTGTCTCCTTAAGCACGGTGCTTACCTTCAGTGAATTGTCCTAGGAACAATTTGTGTGACAACTCAGATCACATTTGAAATGATACACGGCTCTCTGTGGCAAAAAGCTATTGTTTTTGATTGGATTCCTTAAATCTGTATTGAATTTCAGCAAAATGAAGGGACAGAAAAATCAGTTCATGTCTCAACCAATTTTATAAACTAAAAGACAGATGAGAATTCTCTTTGGCTCCAGATTCTCCTGTTCCTGCAGAGCCGTTGGAGAATATTGGTGGTTGTCTCATCTCTTCCAGGCAGCCGGGGTTGACATTTGCTCCTTCTTCATTTGTTTCCTTCTTCTGTCAACAGAATATTGATTTTCCAATTAGCCATTCCTGTTTTGCAGTCCTCACCTACCAAGTGTGTTCCCCAGACCAACATCATCATCATTATCTAGGAACTTGTTAGGAATGGACATTCTCAAGCCCTGCCCAATTGGGTTAAATGATTTCAGTGTTGCTGACCCATCCTGCAGTTCCAGGCCTGATTACTTATGCACTGTGATGGGCCTGAAAATGGACATATGATCTGGGTCAGTGGTTTTCAAACTTTATGGTGAATCTGAATCACTTGGATGGCTTGTGAAAACACAATGTGCTGGCCCCCTCCCTCAAAGTTCATGATTCTCTAAGTCAGGGGTGGGACCTAACTAAGCATTCTTTTTATTCTCAATGGGCAAAATCCACAGGCATTTCTCTTAAGATGGGAACAAGACAAGGACGTTTGCTTTCACCTCTCTTATTCAATCTAGTACTGCAAGTCCTAGCCACAGCAATCAGACAAGAAGAAGAAATAAAAGGCATCCAAATTGGAAAGAAAGAGGTAAAACTCTTTATTTGCAGATGACATGATTCTATATATAGAGGACCCCAACAATTTCACCAGGAAACTACTATAACTCATAAATGAATTCAGCAAAGTAACACGATACTAAGTTAATATCCAGAAGTCAGTTGCATTTTTATATGCCAATAAAAATCTAACAGAAGGAGAAATTAAGAAAACAATCCCATTCAAAATTGCTTCAAAAAGAATAAAATACCTGGGAATAAACCTAACCAAGGATGTGAAAGACCTGTACTCAGAAAATTATAAGACAGTGAACAAAGAAATTGAAGAAGATACAAACACAACACATACTGTGTTTATGGATAGGAAGAATTAACATCAGTAAACATGCTGAACAAGTTCCCGGGTGATGCTGATGTGCTCCTAAGAAAGAGGTGCTGATGACAATGCCTTGAGAACCACTGGTCTGAGATGATGAGATTAAAGCCTGGAAATTTTGTGGGAATGCCCCATGTATCAGTTAGCTGATGCCTCATAAATGCTGTGTGAAGCACTACTCCAAATCTTAGCTGCATAGAACAATAAATATTTATATCTCTTTTAGCTATGTGATGACTGGTGGGTATTTGACTGAGTTTGGGTGTGCCCAGCCTTGGATCCAAGTGGAGGTTCAGTCTAGCTCTGCTCCATGTGTCTTTCATTCTCCCTGGTCCACTGGCTACTCAACTCAGAACATAGAACTTCAATAACGGAAGGCAAAATGCAAGAGAGCAGGTCCCACTGTGCAAGCTTATTAAAGCTTCGCCCCGTGTCAGTTGTACCTACTAATATTCCATCCTCCACTGGCCAAAGCAAACCATGTGAGCAATACCAATATCAGAAGCTCCCATAAAAGCTGAAGGGGAGATAATAAATATTGATTGAATGATAACATAATATCCAATATCTGGGAAAAAGTGCTTTCTTTCAGCTGGATTTTTAAGCTGGTAAAGTGTAGTCTTGAATCTGCTAGTTGCTGACTTTGCAGCCATATTGAAAAAGATTGCCTCAAAAGAAAGTCAAGAACAACACAACACAACAACAACAAATCAGAGCTAAAAACTGAAGACAGAGCAAATCCTAAAGATGCAGCCATATTAGGAATCAGTTCTACTACGGAACCTTTGTTTTAGGTAAATCAATACTTGCGTTTTTCTTAAGCTAGTTCTTCCAACTCAAAGTCCTTAAGACCTTAGCTATCTTTCTGTTTATAAATTTCCTTAATCCTTGAGACAATGGGAATTCCAGTAAATACTATACTTACAGTGTATATGGAAATGTTTATTTGCCATATTTTTTACTAGCCTAGCATTCTAAGTGATTTAGTACAGTGGTATTCTAAATAAATGAATGCAGTTAAATTTACTGCAATATGATTTGTCTGTAATCAAAGACTTTCAATTCCCTATAACATTTACTTGGTCATATCTCAAAATGTTATATAGAAGTTAGGTTAGAAAAAAGTTAAGTGCCATAGGTGACCAAAAGAGGACCCCACTGCTTCAGCAGGATGCATTTGTTAGAAATTGCGTAATGATGCTAATATAATAATGCTGGCTCAAAGAAGATGAATTTTGAAGATTTTTTATTTCTCTGGAAATAAGCAGGTTAAGACGGGCATGGCACTCCACCATCATCTTGGAGCCAGTATCTTTGTAATTTTCTTCTGTGCCATCTTTAATGTGCAACTACCTGTCTCTCCTCAGGTTGAAGATTGCTGCCAGAACTCAGGCTCGGGCCCCAGGCACCAGGGAGGAAGTGAGGAAGAACCAAAAGGGTCCTGGCCAGCCGTCTGTGGCTTTTTAAAGGAGCTTTTCTAGATGTGTCACAGGACAACTTATACTTACATGTCATCGGTCAGACCTTAATCACATAGGCACAGCAAGGGTGGCTGGGAAATAGAGTGTTTTGGCTCAGCACGTTCATCCTCTGCATAAAATCATGGTTGCGTCATTGAGGAAGAAGGACAGAACTTGGAAGTGCTACTGATCATTGCTGCCACAAATGCAAATTTCAGGAGTAAACAAGAATGAAACATCTTTGACGGAAATAAACAATACCGAAGGTCAACAGGAGACACACTGAAATGGCTATAGAAATTGAACGGGAACCCATCTCAAAGGAGAATGGAAACATGAAATGCAAGGAGAGATGGGTTGGAAATGGAAATAAGAATGGTCATTAGAACTCTAGGAAAAAGGGGGCTGGTAAAAAGTATCTTTTCTTAAGGTGTAATGCACACAGCCCTTGGAAGAGAAATAAAGGTGAATGGTTCAGTTCATAGAAAAGTAGACCACTGAGAGGGAGAACTTTAAAAAATAAAACAAATCAAATTGTTTTTTCAATAGGGTATGTCGGAATCAGCTTAAATTAAATATCTTACAAGATATTTATTTCTGGTATACTTGACGCCACATTCATTAGGTGGTATATTTTACCCTTCAGAGCAGCCTTCCTCCCCTCGCAAGGATATATAGTAAAGGCAATGTGGATATTAGAGTTTACTCAGAAGATATTTCTTATTGTAAAAACTGGCAACCTTTCGGTTAAAAATCATCATTATGGAAATTTCCCTAGAGTGAGAGGGGTAGGCAACCTCACATAGTATCAAGAACTCTCGTACTCCAGGGATGAGAATACCCTCAGAAAAGACATTCGATGACATGGCGGACAATGGTTAACTATGGCCAGTGCGGCTGGGCTCCTGTTGACCAGGGTTTTAGATTAGGTTCAACCAAATTCAAGTGTAAATGAACAACAGGTACACAGATCTGACCACAATCTAGTTCCATTTCTTATCATATTGTATTGCGCTGTTGAACCAATTTCTTTACTCCCTTGGACCTGCATTTCTTCATCTATGCAATTATGATAAGGATACCTATTCACAGTGGTGCTGAGAGGATTCATGAGACCATGCAGGTGAAATTGCTTAGTAATGTACAAATAGTGGGTACTCAATGAATTCAACCCCCATGTCTATCTTTGGCTCTCCGCTTCACCCTGTCTTCTTTTCCTTTCTTGCTCCAGTATTCTCTGAAAGACATTAAAAAATCTCCTAAATCGCCACCAGGAGGCACAGCTTAAACTTCAGCCTTGTGATTGTATAGATTCCATGCAGCTCTCTGGGTTCTCAGGGGTGGTGGCTCCTGAATTGCTCTGCAGCATGGTCGAAGGCCTGGCTGGAAGTCCTGCCGTTCTTCTGAACAGATTGTGCATGGGCATCGATTTATTTACCCTGATTTGTTTAATCTAAAATCTAAAGTATAGATTTTGAGTGAGGTTTGAGCAGTCTGTCATTTTAATATTCATTTCTTTCTTCTATTTTTTCATTCATTGTTATTTGCCTTAGTTCTGGCTCTCCAAGGAAAATTATACTATTCCTCGTGTGTGTGTGCGTGCATGTGTATGAGTATGCATTGGTGTGTGGACATGCACATGTTGGTTTTCAGAATGAACTAGAAAATGAGCAGTTGAAGTTTCCCTGACTCTTATTCACCTGGGTCCTGACCTGCTCCATTTGAATTGAGTTTTACATTTCTTTCACAATGATATGTCCACTTATACGTATGTCTACTTAATTATCTCACAGCATTGCTCTACAAAGCTATCAATTTAATTAATTGCCATATTTTGAGTAAGTCTTTTGATGTTAATTATAGTAAATGATTCCTGAGAATGTTAATCTATTCAATGAGTTATCATTCTCAACTTCTGAGACAGCCAGCAGGTCAAGGTTTCACATCAGTCTCCTTGATTTTCCATAGCTTCTAGGAGTTTTTAATACTATCAAACCTCACATCTTCCTACTCTTTTCCTGTCACGAAGAAAGATCAAGTTCTCTAACAGAGAAGGCAAATTCTATGCTAAGTTATTTTTGACAGCACTAATTAAAAAAGAAACATCTTTGAGCTAATAACTGTTTCATTTAGCTGGACTTTAGAGAGCATGCCTTTTCTGTACTCATTTTCCCCAACACTGATTAATTTCACTTTCATCTTTTATGGGTAATTTTCAGAGGGTTTATCCAAAGCCAAGCCAATGGGTACCATCTTTTTAAGGGATACATGCAAATAATAAGTAGCATTTATGGAAGAAGGAATACAACTACCTCAGAACTAGAAACAACCAGAAGTTCCAGAAAATCAAACTGCATGGAAGTCCAGCAAGCAAAGATATAAAGAAGAAATACTCATCCAGACCGGTAGGAGGGGCGGAGCTGGAGCAGAGAGGACATGGTGTGGTGGTGGCAGCAGCAGTGGCAGTGGCAGATTGGCAGAAAGCACAGATACACATTTTAAAAAGTCAGGAGGGACACCTGGGGAGCATTCCCAGCTCCTCACCAGACTGCACAGCTCATGGTCCCAGCACTGGGGAAAATCAAACCTCATTGCTTTTGACTGTGCAAACCAGTGGGGGTTGGGGTGGAGGTAGAGACTGCCAGTCTCTCAGCAGAGTCCACTTGTTTAAAGGGCTCCCACAGTCCTAGAAAGTCCGCAGACCCATCCACTCTAGGAACGACAGCCAGTGAAATAGCTAGAGAGGCACCAGTCCCATATGAAAGTGGGAGAAGTGCCTGGAAAAGGAGCGAGCGCTGGGCAAGTGGCACTTTTCCTTCTCAGACCCCTCCCCCACATACAGTGTTACAACATGGCGAAACAGGTCGCCCTGTACTGACGAACCCTAAGCCTCTGCCCCTTACAATGTAACAGGTGTGACAGCTCTACCTAAGACACAGAGGCAAACACACACAGGAGACTTCCAGCAAAGATGGAGGCCTAGACTGACATGCTCTGTCTCCCTCCACAACTAAGAAGGAATACAACTACTGCAAAACCAGAAATAACCAGAAGTTCCAGAAAATAAATGGAAGTCCAATGTATGAGGTTATAAAGAGGTGGTGCTCGTCCAGATAGGTAGGAGGGGTGAAGCCGGGGAGAAGAGATCAAGCTGTGCTGATGGCAGTAGCAGTGGCAACGGCAGTGGGATGGTGGTAAGCATAGACACCCATATTTAAAGGGAGGCGAGAAGCACCTGAGGAGCATCCCCAGCTGCAGACCAGACCCGTCAGCTTGCGATTCCAAAGCCGGGAAAGGCAGACCTCCATTGCCTTGGACTGTGAGGCCCAGAGGGGGTGGGGTTGGAGGAAGAGGCTCCCAGTCTCTCAGTGGAGAGTGAACAGCAGGAATCCATCTTGGAACCCCACCCCACAGAAAACACCACAATGTGGTGAGAAGGGTCGCCTAGTTGTGATAAGTGCATGGGGCTCCACCCCCTATAGCATAGGAGGTGTGACATACCCACCCAGGAAGCAAAGGTCACCCAGGAAGCAAAGGTAAACACAAAACTGTCAGGATGGCACAGATCATGATAGAGATCCCAGTGATGCAGCTGACCAGACAGCAAATATCTAATCTAACAAAGCAGCAGATAGGAAATCTTTCTGAGGCACAGTTCAGAGCTTTGGTTATAAAAATGCTTACAGACCTAACAGCAGAACTTAAACAAGATGGGGAAGGAATGAAGGCTAGTCCTGTTAAAATGAATGAAAACACATATGAAACTAGTGGTGAGGGCAAGAAAACCAGGGATCAAATCAACAAATCAGAACATAGGGAAGGAATAAATAGTCAGTCAGTCCAGAAAGAGGAAATGAAAAGTGAGGAAAGTGAGGAGAGGCTCAGAAACCTATGGGACAGCTGTAAGTGGGCCAACATCCAAATCATAGGTTGCCAGAAAGTGAAGAAGAAGAACTAGAAATTGAAAAATTATGTGAAAAAATAATGAAGCAGAACTTCCCTAACTTGGGGAAGGAAATAGACTTACAGGTCCAGGAAGCACAGAGAGTTCCAAAAACACTGGACCCAGGGAGAACCACACCAAGACACATTATAATCAAAATGTAAAAAATTAAGGATAAAAAGAGAATCTTAAAAGCAGCAAGAGAGAAGAAGAGAATTACATACAAAGGGATCCCAATAAGACTCTCAGCTGATTTCTTGAAAGAAACTCTGTAGGCAAGAAGGGACTGGCAAGAAATATTCAAAGTAATGAAAAGCAAAAACCTACAACCACGATTACTCTATCCAGCGAAGCTGTCATTCAGAATAGAAGGGCAGAGAAAATGCTTCCAGGACAAAGTAAAACTGAAGGAGTTCATCAGATCCAAACCACTGTTACATGAAATGTTAAAGGGACTTGTTTATGAGAAAGAGGATCAAAACTATGAACATAAAAATGAAAACTGTATCACAACAACCAACAACAGAAGCTAGGGAACCAAAACAAAGGCAAACTAAGTAGGCAACGGGAGTAGGAAAAGAATTATAGGCATGGGGAATGTTATGGGGGCAGGTCAGCTGGGAGGGGTAAGGGGGGTAAGGGCAGGAGATGGTACAAAAATTAAGAAGCATAGTAGGAGGGAGTGGAGTAGACAGGAAGACATCGAGAAGAACTATATGCACAACCAATGGGCATGGACTAAGGGGGGGGATTAATGGAGGGGGAGGGTCACTGTGTGGAGGGGAACAAGGGAAAAGAAATTGGGACAACTGTAATAGTATAATCAATAAAGCATATTAAAAAAATAAGTAGCATTTATGTACTTTAAGAATGTTTTCTGAGTACCAGCAGTCTTTGAGGAAGGGAAGCTGCTGGGGCCTCCCACTGGTACTCTGTCCGTTAGTGACCATAGAATAATTACCAATTTCTGAGTTTATGCATTCATTAATTTTCATTTACTTTAATCATTCTTTTAATAAATAGTATTAAAAATAACTTAAAATAGTAAACCCAACTTCTCACTTAAGTTCTTTTTGATATGCTGTTGGTGGTTATAACTCACAGATACTGAATGCTTCTTTTTGCCAGGCCATATGCTAAGTACTTTCTGTTCTTTATTTCATTTAATCTTTTTAACAACCCCCATGAATCAGTGTATTTATTATTGTCATTTTACAGATGATGAAACTCAGTGAAGATTCCCACTAAACATCACACAGGCAGTTAGTGGTGGAGCTGGTGTTCTAAATATTCCCCAGAGCCCATGCTGAAGGCCACAAGGTCATTCTGATTTGATAGTTTTCACCTTTACGACATGAGTAGGAAAAATAGAGTCATTAGTTAGTATGAAATTGATCAAGGAAGTCTAACCTTGATAACTTCTTTGGTTTACTTACTTGTTCAGTCACCCATATATCCAGCGGGTGTTGATGGAGACCCTCTTCTATGCCAGCCAGTTTGCTAAACTCTGGAATACAAAGGCACACACACACACACACACACACACACACACACACACACACACACACTGTAGTCCTTGCTTTGAAGTAGTTACATGCTTAGATTCAACTGTTTATTTTCTGTCTGCCTCTATGAATCTCTCATTTCATACTCTTGAACCCGGTAACATCTTAGCTGTGTGAGACCAGGAGAAGGTGTTGTTGCTGACTCTTGGCAATGAACTGCTATAGAAGTCTTTCAGATCTGACTTAATTACATATTGAAATGTGAAGCTATCACAGTATAGAACTTAAGTGGGGAATTTAGACAAGGAACATGTTACTTCATAATTTTTTAAAAAGAGAATATGCCAACATTTAGGCTTCAAAGGGCATATCAGCAATTTGATAAATAGATAAGCCAAGATGTTGCTAATTCCAATGAAGTTACTCTTTCTCTGTTTCTCTTGAAAGAAGTATTAGAAAAGCTGCATATTGATGAGTGAAAAGATCAACAGTGGCTCAAATATTGAAACCTGTTATTTAAGTTTACAGTATCTTGTCATCTTATTGACAACTCGAGTTGGAAATCCAGCCTTTAATGATGTACCTATAAATAGAGCCAAATGGAAGTGATTTTCAGATGTGGAAAATGATGTTGCCATGACATCCTCCAGAAATAAACAGATGTCTCATTGTATGGGAGCTTTTGTAAAAGGGAAACCTCAGACTCCCCAGGGCCAGTGATGTGCCTGGGAGTCAGGGAACTGTTGGCTTTCTTTGCTGGGCTAGATTCATTTGTGTTTCATGAATTTTTTAAACATCCCATTTCATTCTTGCCAAATGTATGATGTTTGGAAATCCCCACTTCTTGGTGTGGCAGTTATTCATCCACTCTTGGGTCTCTGACTCATTTCAAGTAGGACCGACAGTCAGACAGGACAGGAACCTCTCCTTTTAACAGAATCTCTGACTGTCACACACACAAGTTACACTGTAGGAGGCAGTAAATGTTGGCTCTAAAGACGCTGGTATTGTTTGTTCTCAGTTTTCCCAGTAGTCACTATAAATACCCACAGTATCTGTACCTGGGTCCCCTAAAAAAAGAATAAATATTGGTTTTCATCATCACTTGCAATTTTTGGGTTTAAAATCCTAATGGAAACCATTTTGTTCTGGAAGGGACTCCTATGTTCAACCCTTCTAAATGTGACAGGCAAAGTAAGGGGCCATACATTTCCCAAGTCCCTTAGCTTAGGAAAGAATAACCAGTTAAACAAACCCAGGGGACTCAATATATTTTTTTCCCAGCTGTTCAGGAGGGACAGACTGAAAATTGGAAACCACTGGATAGAACATGATGGACTTCAGGAGTCCAGAGGAGTGTTTTTGAATGGAGGCGGTGAATGGCCTCTACCCTGGCCATGGTTGTCTGCTTGTAAATATTTTTATAGAATACTCAGAGCCTTCAGGCCAGATTTCCCTTTTACCTGACTTTTGTTATAAAGTAAAAATTCCATTTTTTGGTTAAATTTATTTCTAGAACTTAACTATTATTCCTTATTAAAAAAAATTGTTCGCTCAAAGGAAAAATAATATTGCAGAAGATAAGTCCCTTAAAAGTCCAAAGTTAAGCTCCCTGTAAGTATCTTGAAACAAACTTCCTCAGTCAATGGGCCATTCTGTCCCATAAAATATCCTGCAAATACTATGATCTTATTTATAACTTAAAAAAGTCTCCCTATCCTGGATTTAGTAGTTATAGTTATATTGCTGTTGATGAAATACAAGAAAAGTCATCAGCTTTGAAAGTAAGTAGCTTTTATACATTGAGAATATATCCAAGAAACAATGACTTTATAGTGGGGTATTAATATTAATGATGTAAGAAAATTGCAAGGAGATTCCTCTGGAGAACCCTTGGCATTCGTGTTATTTAAAGCTGTTCTTTGTAAACCTCTGCTCAATTACTCAGGCTCAATTACCATTACTTTCTTCAAATGACCTTCATGAACCCCACTTGGGCATGTTTTGATCTATCTCTCACTCTGCATCCCTCTAAGATCAACCTTATGTGCTTACTGTAGTGTCTCTCATGAGACTCATGATTTACAGACTCTCCATCAAATTAGTCTTCTCTTGCCTTCCATCTTCAACCACATGCATCCGCTACAGGGAATATCAAGAGACAAGGAGAAGACAAAGGAGGTCAGAGCTTTCATGGGAATTTCTTTCTTTTGCTGACATCTCCCAATCTTCATAATTCACCTGGAACTTTTTAATTATCCATGTTCTGAATTCAAACATGCTTTTCTTCTTATCTGTCCTCTCTTCATAGCAGCTCCTCTCGCGGGCACGTAAGTTAAGTCAATACTTATCATGTTCCATCTCAGGCAAATGAACTCCTAGTCAGGACAGGACTGTGTTCTCTAACCGGAACATGCATCTTCCCATTAAATCTCAAGACATAAGAGGGTGGCACTGTAGAGGATATGCCAAGGGTGATCCCAGATGTCAACTCTTACCACTCCTTGAACCCCCTTTCACCCTCTTAGACAATTCAGGATCCCATGCAAATTTTCTTATGTTTTCAAACTTGTTTTATTGGCCTTATGCACACGAGGCTCTTTCAGTAGCCATCAGACTTTGAATGTTGTCTGAAGATCAGATCCTGACTGCTTTAGACTGACGTGGAAAGGCACAGTGAGTTGCTCATATTGTTAAACTTACACCTTCCATATATGTGCACCACTTTGCAAAGTACCCACACATCTGTTTTTATTTTCAGATTTGGACAGGCAACCCACTGCTGACAGAGCCCATGGGGGAGGGGTAATGGGTGGGTTGGGATGGGCCCGAGGACTGGAGCCTGGAGGTAAGAATTGGGTGAGAGACAATAGCAGAGGCAGAGTTTTCCTGGGTTCCTGGGACAGTAATCATGCCTGGGGCACCCTAAAAATCCAAATGGGAAAATGGGAAGAGAGGAGCCAAGATGCTGACCCAAGTGGTAAGAAACCAAGAGGGCAGGAGCTAGAATGAAGCCTGGAGTGATGCTTTGATCCAGAGGTCAGTTCATCACAGATATGTGTGTCTTGAGGGATCAGAATTCTCATCTGAATAATATCTTTTAATCACTTCAGTGTATACAATACTTAAATGCTATCCTCTAAACTTAGGGAGCATAAAGATGAACTCAGCTAAGGTGTTCTAATTTGAAGCTGGGTGTTTGCAACAGCTGCTGAGGTGAATATAATAAAGATGCTCCCAAGCTTACCTTCTGCATCTGGAGGCAGCTTTGTTCAGTTGCACCGCTGCCAGCAGGTGGCTGGGAAAGGGAGGTGGAATGTGTTAGCGGTTCCTAAACCTGGCTGAACGTCAGTCACAGTTTTGAGAAAAGTACAGATCAGCCAGAATAAGCTCATAACGCTTCAGTAACAAACAACCCCTGAATCTCAGGCACCTTAACATGACAAAATGTTATTTCTTACTCAGACTCCATGTTCAACAAGGCCAGCAGGGACTGCTGTGTGTGTGTGTGTGTGTGTGTGTGTGTGTGTGTGCATTTGCTCACTGAGGATCCAAATCCATGTGCTTCAGTGATGACTGCACCATGGAAGAGATTGGGCAGAACCACTTCCTAGCTTCTAAGAATCTGCCTGAGAGGGACACATGCCATTTCTGCTCACATTTCAAAGGGTAAAGCCAAGTCACATGGTCAAGTGTAACTTTAAAACAGGCAGGAAAGTGAAGTCCTACCATGAGTTTTCAGAATGTAGAGATGGAATATTTGTGAATAGCCTTAATGATTACCACAACCCTCGAGATTCTCTTTCATTATATCGTCTCCACAGTAGTCTATTAATATTTTAGGTTTGGAAACCCCTGGCCTGTCTCATTGATCTCTTTGGAAGAACAGCCCAGCTGAAGTTCGAGTCCTCATCCCAACGTCTTGGTTTGGCATTGGAAGTATTGATTATAAGACTGCATTCAGCAAGTGCCCAGTCTAATGAAGTACTTGTAGTAGCAACCCTCCCACTCTTCAGGAAGGAACTAAATGCAAAGTAACTGTATTTTTATTTCTATAAACAACAAAATACCTCCATAATTTCACAGCCTGTTGCTTTTAAGAGCACATATATTACAAATAAAGAAACTCCACAAACTTTAAAGATTAGTATTTATCAACACTTTTGTACACATACACAAATATTTTAATATAATGATATCTGAAATGTTATTCATATAATTTTAGGATGCCCTAAGTATCAACTAAAAAGGTTCTTTTAAATTTGGTAAAAACCGTATATTTTACAATCTCCTATTTACATTTGAAATATGCTTAAATGTTACAAAACATTCACTTTGACCTTTAAAATATGTGTATGAGGACTTGGTATTGAATGTACTGTAACCGACGGCAAACTATGGTTTGCTTTTGAGCTGCACATTCATTGGAATTTCATGGCAAATATTCAACTTGGCTTGTTTAACGCTGCTCGAAGAAAAAAAAATCTTAAGAAATGTGCAAATCCAGAGACTGGCAAAATTCTCAAGCTAGCGAGGTAAAAAAAAAAAAATTAACATTAAAAAGTTCAAATAAATTAAATCTATCCTCTCTTCCCCGAGATTAGCTGCAAGATCAGAAAGTTCTCTTCGAGTGCGTCTGATGCCACAGATCTTTGCTCAAAGTTCCGCGCTGGGTGAGACGGACACTGTGGGCAGCGACAGGGTCCCCTTGCTAATTATTCGAGAGCAGGTTCGCTCCACCCCTCGCTTTGATGGCTCGTCCCGGCACATAATCTTAAGAAAGGACAAAACGGTATGACAAAAGAATACAATAGATAGGTTCAGGTGAATATCTGCAAACCCAAGATTAAAACCCAGAAAAGTGATTTAAAAAAATTTCTCATAGGAAAACTTCAAATTTTGAAAATGCACTTATCAACGTAGACCTGAAGACTTTTTTTTTCAAGCCCATGCTGTAGCCATTTTGGCAAGATTTGAAGTATTCTCTCAATACTCTGCAACTATTGGATATAAGTTTATAAATGTTTAAATAAACTTTATGAATATATCTGCATAATTCCAGAATTTTATTTTATTCTAAAACTTTATAATTTATATTGTCAACACCTACCAAAAAGAGGGGACAGCTGAAACCTCATTGAACTGTTTGCATTAATGGAGATATGAGAAAAAATATATATACTTTTGAAAATTATGCTAATATGCCAATCTAATACTTTCCTGTAAGATCTATTCAAATGATATGTAAACACAATAAACAACGACAAAACACCCAGGCACCTCTAAAATGTATCTCTGTACAGAAGAGACAATAAATACTTTAAATTTCTGGTCATGGAGAGTTTCCAACTAACTCCACACATTATTATGTTCTAGCTCTGCTCTTCCAAGACAGAACAGCCACTACTCTCCCCCCAGGGCACCCAGCATTCTCTATGGCTAATTCATGCTCCTATCAATGTCACAACTCCTGCTTAAATAATTGGCAGATAATGTTTCTAAAGAGTATGTAAAACCCTAAGAGCAATATGCCTTTGTGTCTTGCTTGCTTGGCACCATAACAGAGTAAATCTGTTCCTTTCTCTGTATTTTATGTTTGCTATCCATTACCAAAGTGGACTTCACTATGCTTTCATCCTCCCAAATGTTAAAACAGATTCCAGATGACCATCTTATATTTATATTTCATTCAGATACTTATATGTATTACTTTGGAGATCAAGAGGCTTTTGTGCTTTTGGGATATTTGTAAAATATTGTGGTATTTTGGCTACCTATAAAAGTAATTATTGCCTGCCTATCACTTTAATAACTCAAATCACTTCACCTCAACATATCCGTTTTGCACACTGGCATCCACTTTATCTCATTCCATCGCTCTCCTTGTACTATAGGTTCTTTCACTGAGTCAATGACTCTAGGCTGCCCTTTTAGCTATCACTTTGCTGGACAGTCTTGGAGTGAATTGCATAATTAATTCTATTTCTATTTTTGTATTTCTATGTATGTTTACCTATTCTAACTATGTTTATATTTTTCAAAATTCAATGGTAGAATTTCTCTCTTCATTGTAATTATATATATTTAATTTCCAGAATATCTGCATGAATATATAGGTACATGAAGGTACCCATGCAATATAAATTATGGTTCATTCCTGCATTACAGGATTATACTAAGATTTGCCAACCCTTCCCTGCATTAGAGTTCAAACCCAAACATTATGGTCCAATGCATTTTCACTGAAAACAAACTAAGAAAAATAATTTTTTTTGTTATAAGCGTAAACTAAAACAAATATCCATTTTTAATGCTATGGACTTTACCAACTCCTATCTTTTGTCAGTTATTTCTGATTTCAAGAAATTGTTCCTTACAACCAACTCAAAGCACATGGTTATCATGAAAATACCTTATTTTGCTATAAATAACATAGTTTTTCTATGGATAACTTATACTTATGATTGATAATTATTAATTAAATAGTCCCTCCTCTACAGAATTAGAAGTTAATATTTTGTCTTCATTTTAATCTAAAGTGGACATGTGAAAAAGCCATATAATAGAATAAATCATTTTTAAGGAACACTCTGAAGATATCATGTATATTGTGGTAATTGTCCCATAGATAAAGACCTATGGACAAATCCCCATAAAGCTTAGGACCAAGAGAAAGTTTATATTTCCTGTTGATGGATCTATTTTGATTTTGAATAACAAGACCTGTTTAATCTGTCAGTTTCTTTTCTTTGCATCAGTTTGCAGAAAGTGCAGAGTCAAATTTTGCTTCTCTTAGCTAATGTTCTCTGGAAAATCAATTATTTTTTCTCCCCTTAATCACCTGGTCCTTGTCTTTGTATTTTTGTTTTAGCACTTTGGAGTATAGTGAATTTTTGTTTTGGGTACAAATGAAGTCAAATCTTTTTGAAAGTTGGTAAAGTATGAATTTTCTTTTTAAAAGCTAAGTTGTTAACTTTAGCTTGAATCAGTAGGCTTTTCCTCCCATAACGACCTACTTGAAATGGGAATCAAGCTGTTTTAATTAAATGAAAACACAGAGAACACTAGCCACTATGGAGGTGTCTGGGGAAAATGGCCAGAAGAGATAGGTAGACCAGAAGGCCACAAAAGACAGTGCAGACATAGGAAAGAAAAACATACCACTTTTGCTTACAGTACTGAGGGAAATACTAGACACAGAGGAACAGAAGTTGTATAAACACGGACTGCAACAGAGCTGCCAGGAAAAAAAGAGAAAAGCATTTTTGCCCAAAGTTTCAAGGTCAGAAGCAATTCACAATTTGAAACAACCATTTCTTTATCATCGTTTTCAACTTTCAGATCCATTGTTTGTTCTTTCTGTTTCACTCTCAGATTTATAAGTTTCCCATGCTATCAAGGCATCTCTCCTAAGCATTTAATTCCCATCAGCTTCTTAATAATCCCAAACCAACACTCCTTCTCTAGGAATCCTATCCACAGAGATTAATTCTCCCTAACATATATCAATTAACCATTTCTTTCTCCAGCTTTGATGGATGGTTTAAAATGTGGGTACAAAGAGGTGGAAAATAAGAAAAAAGAAGCATATATGGAAAAAGCAATTAGAATAAAATGTTTGTAGGGTACATTTCATGTTTCCTGAATAATGTTGATAGTGCTAGTCCATTTAAGTAAAGGAAGGGGACTAATGTTTACTGAGTGGCTACTATGCATGAGGTTATTATTCATCTCTAACTCCTGGAAGGGACCACGGGTGATGAGAAGTCAGGGATAGTGGGAGGCCTATGGATGCTGGGAAGCCCAAAGGGCAGCACTTGCCTTTCATCCACTTGATTCTCAGCACCTTAAAAAGTACTACAATATTGTATGTCCATATTTTGTGCACGGCCTTATAAAACATGCTGGACACATGCCAGAAGTCACGATTAACTTGTTTGTAGGGTGGGGGATTGAGTTTTATCCCAATTCTGCAATTTTAAGGAGGCAATCTTGACCTTCAAAAGCCATGTATACCTTCCTTAGTCCGGATGTTCTTCTTGAGTATGGTGCAGAGACCCCTAGTGGCAGAGCTATGGAACTCCACATCACAGCCTATGGGGTGTGAGGTCCTAAATCAGGGGTGAAGGGAGTGGTAAGCTAACCCTACTAGGAACGCTACCCAGTGTTTCCTGGTGTCTAATAGGGCCTATATGTCCTAGAAAAGCAACAGCTCATATGGTCTGGATAAACAGCTCTGAAAACTGTGGAAAGTATCTGGGTCCTCGTCTTTTTCCCTCTAAACTGATCTTTGCTTTGAGGCAAGGGATGTTGTGCATGGTGAAGACAAGTCAGCACCATACTGTTTGTGTGAGGTGCAGTGATTTTAGCAGCAAGAAAAGAGGCTCTTCCCAGTGCTTCTGGCATTGAGGCTAATATGGGCACTTTCTATGAATGGATGGCTCGGGCCTCCCCAAGGAAAGCCTCACCTGCTCATTCATGATTGCAGAGAGTTCGCTGAGCATGTCCTTATAATGGGATCTCAGTTCCTCCTGGTATTCCAGCTGGTCTTCCTTGATGAGGCGCTCATTCACATCGAGGGCCTGCCCACACGCATCTGCAAATTGCCTTTAGTGACAACAAGGAGCAAATTAACAACCAGCCACAGAAAGAGGCAGCTCAAAGGCAGGCTGCTGATACACTCTGCCACGCTGAAGGGGGCTTGGTCAGGTGGCTTCCTGAAGAATTCTTGACTCCAATGAAGAACATTCCCACAGAGAAAAACTTACCTGAAGATTTCCTTCAAAAGCTTTACTTGGTTGTCAGGGTATTTCTTTGCATTGGTTTCCTCAAGAAAAGCTCGTGCATAGGCCATTGGCCCGGCATTAACCTATTGGGGAGAAAAGAATTGGCTGAGGATGACCCAACTTCCTCCATGGAGGAGCCCCCTCCACGGCTGGAAGGAGTAGCCACTTGTGCACCAATCATGTGGGACCCCAATTCCCTCACATTGTCGTGAAGTCCACAAATTTGTTATCTGTCTCAACAGCTGTCCCCCAACTTGTAATCAGCCACTACAGAGCACATCTGACTTCAACACTTCACTGCCATCTTCCCAAACTGCAGCCACTTGCCCACCATTTCACATCTCTGCATTATCCAAATATGGCCTGAACTATTTTCTTTTTTTATTGAATTTATTGGGATGGCATTGGTTAATAAAATTACATAGGTTTCAGGGGTACAGTCTTGTAATACATCATCTGTATATTGTATTGTGTGTTCACCATCCTTCTTTATCTTCTCGAACTATTATTTTCTTAATATCTCTGAAAACTAGATTCCCTTCGTTTACTTAAACAAATGTATTTAAGTTAAACATCTGTGAAATCCAGTGTCTGAAATGCTAGTATTTTTTCCTGTCGGCAGTAAAATAAACACGTAACCGAATAAAAGACACCCCGGGGAGGTAGAGGTGTACACACCACCCTGGGAGTTACTGTTCTTCTGTGTTCCCCTTGGCAGGCTGGCTCAGGTTCAGCCACCACACGGCCTTCATCAGATTTGCTGAATGAAGTCTCAGTGCCAGGTCGTTCACACTTACACACAAGAGTAGGCTCACGGGAGTGAAGGCGTCCACGTTCCTTAGTGCTTACGATCTTTTAACGGGCTGGTGGAGCGAGGGAGCGGGAAGGGGAAGGAGAAGGAAGCCAGTGCTGTATCTGAGCCAACCCTGGGTGACTGTGACCTCCAGGCATTGCCAGAGGGGGAGAATGAGCAAAGCTTTCCTCGGCCCAGCCGTGTGCTGAGGGAGGCTGGATTCCCTTTTGGAGGCAATGGCTGCCTTGCTTCTAACTTTTGAAAATTTATTATTATCGTTATTGAGTCGGCCATGGGAAATACTGACAAGAGGTTGGCAGGGGAGAGGGCAGCCAGGCCAGTGCCAAGATCAATGTTATTGATTTTTTCTTTTGCCTCTGGCTCCAATAGAGCGCCAGGTAATACTGTTACTGGCCTGCCTTTATTTAAAGTGTTAATATGTTATTTATTATGAATTTTTGACATTATTTTTCATTTTAAAAAGTAGTGCATTAAAATATTATTTTATCATGGTTACCAAGTTTTTTGATGTGCCTCGCCTTAAATTTTATGCCCAAGGTGAGGGCCTCATTTGTCTTACCCTGGTTTCAGACTGGGTAGGGTATTGAGTAAACCTTAGGGATTCCTCCTTGAAGTCCTCTAGCAGGCACTATGTCTGTCTGTCTGTCTCTCTGTCTGTCACCAGCAGGCTCTGTCAGCTCTCTCTCTGCTTCCAGTGATTCTTCTTTCTCCTCAGCTTTCAGATCTAGGAAGGGTGGCAGTCCCTCCACCTTGCTAGCCCCTGTGCCTGTCCCTGTTGGTTTTCCTAAATACTGCTTGTAGTTTGCAAATATTATATTTTCTTTAATCATTCACTGTGAGCAGGCCATCTGCTTCCTATCAGGACCTTGGCAGTCAAATAAATATTGGTGTACATTTTATGAACTAATATACATTCTAAAAATATTTGTTTTGAAAAGTTGTATCAGGCTCTTCGTGGCATTAGAATTTAGAATACAGAACCTACTTTATCCAGAGGAGATGGGAAAGGAAGGTGAGGAAGAAGAAATTTTATTTCAGCTAAACTTAAGAAAGGCTTATCTCCAGGTGTTTGGCACCATTGATGTGACTTGCAACGAAACAACATTTTAAAGACCCAGACAGAGGTGTTAGATGGTGTCACAAACAGAAAAACCTCTCATATGCCTTTTGTAAAAAAAGCATTGTCAAGGGCGTGTGACAGCAGGGTCCACGGGCCACGTGCATGTCAGCCCCAGGCCACGCCTACCTTCACGCTGACACTGCCTTGGAGTTTGAGCTGCAGTCGGATCATGTCCACCTCTTCCATGGTGCAGAGCTGGTTAAGCTCGGAGACTTTCTTGGACATCTCGTCAATCGCCACTTCAATAGGATTGAGCTCCGTGCTTGACTGGCTTATGACCTGGATTCTCTTCTTCACGTAGGGAAACATGTGACTGGCTGCGCGAGGGCAACAGGAGAGAACAGAGAGGCTGAGGGCGAGTGCGGAGTCCAGGCTCCCCTGCGCGTTTCCTCCGCACACGGCGTGCCCCGTCCTGCTTGTTTCTGCAGGTGAGGAATCTTCTGTCTTGTGCGCCTGCAGCCTTGCTCCTCTCCGCTTCTGCCCCAGCCTCCTTCACCCGCCACCCTCTCCCACGCCTTGTTGGTCACGTCCTCGTCCTCAGGGCTGATGTGAGACCTTGATTTGGAGTCACTCCACAGTGAAAAGATTATAGCTTCCACCGCAACTTGTAATTCAAATAAAAACTACGCTAAACCACAGTACAGAATGCTTAAGTATATACTGGATAACACGTTATAATGGCTTTGGTTTAGTTTTTTTTTTTTTTTAATTACAAAAATTCTGGAAGACTTTACTGAAGGTGGACATCTGCCCTAGTTTGATGTCACTGCTATTTATCTATCTATCGCATAATCCAGGACTGTCATCTCTCAAAAAGCTGAGGCATATTTCCAGAGCGCCTCTGCCCACCTTTCCCCTCGGTCCGCCTTAGAAGCCCCTCTCCTCCAACCCCATTTCTTTTCTCGCGCGTGCTCACCTGCAATTCTTGCTTCATTCTGCTCTTTCTCCTACCAGACTGTGAGCATCTCAAGGGCAAGAACCCGTTTTATTTATTTAAGTTGTCAGGACAGTGCCCACCACCTAGCAGGCACTTGTCAACTGTTTGCTGACTACATGAAAGGAGACTAGCTCACAGAATAGCTCTAGATGGTGCCGGAAGGGATGCTGCCCATCCTCTGCATTCATTTTACGCACGAGGAGCCTGAGTTCCAGAGTGAGTTAAGATCTTGCCCCAAAGCACACCATTCTGAGACCTGCTAATCCTGAAAGCGCTGAGGGTAGATCCAGGGAGACAGGAGAGGCAAGTTGAGAACGCCCTTCCCCGGACATTGACACCATGACCTTCACGACTGTAGAATCTAAAGGAAGGAGGTGTGTAAAGTAACTGATGACAACTTCACTTCTGGTTGACTTCTCAAGGGTGTGCCTCTTGACAGATTATAAATCAGGGGAAATCTGCTCTTCCCGGCAAATGTTTCCGTGCTGGCACATTTAGGGTACTTGTCTGCAAGGCCAGAACGTGTTGATTTTAGCTAATCAAGCCCAAGGAAGGGGCCTGCACTGGAGCCAGAGCTCGCGGCTGTGCTGCAGGCTGGTACCTACTTGTCAGGACGGTCCTGCGCTTGCACTGCTCCTCCACGCCACCGTGCTTCCTGCCCGACAGCGTGAAGGGTGTCTCAAACACAAAGCGGCTGATGTTGTGATGCATTTCAAAATCCGTCTTCCGCTCCTCGATTTCCTTTTCTTCAAAGAACGGTGTGACATAGGTCACTTGGATGTAGGCGTATTTGGGGTCCAAATCCTTGGGGTTTACCTGTGTGAACACATTATGGTGAAAGAGGGGTGAGCCCTAAGGGACTCCTGCAGGAAAGGCAGGAAGCTATGAGCTCCCTCAGTGGCATCCTGAGGGCCTACCTGTGTCCCCGGGAGAATAACGGGCGATCATATCAGTGCAGAAAAAGTAACTGCCTGGACTGTGGTTAAACAGCTGGATGGTGGTGGCCGTAGGATTGGGGCCAGCTCACCAAGTAGCTGAGGGTCTTCGAAACGTAAGTTCCTGGCTGTGCCCTGTTATTTAATCCTTTATTTTCTTGTTTTTCTGTAATGAATGTCCTCACCTTTGTCTGGGATACAGGCTTCTTGAGAGCAGAAATATATCTCTTTGTCCCTCTACTTCTCAGCCATGTATCCAGACTGGGGCCATTGCTCTGGGCTTATAACATGGAAGGAGGTTCTTTGTTTAGCAGATCAACTTATTATCCTGTCACGTGATTACAAACATTTTTATTTTCAATTTCTCTAATTCCTTCTCTTATCTGCAATAAATCATTCTGCATACTTTCTTTACTACCTCTGCTTTGGGGACAAGGCTGGACAAATATCAAGCTAGGGTCCTAAGAAAAGCCAGGGAATTATTCTTTCTTTCCTTCGAGGCTGAAAGAGATGATTCTCTGTCTCTTTTCTAATGATTCCTTGAAGAATCTTCAAACTTATCCCATTTCCCCATCTATTTACTCATCTGCTTCTTAATTCCAGAGCTTTCAGGAAGCTCAGGAACTTATTTGTAATACTCCTAATAATTACTTTGTAAGAGGAGTGTAATCATAACCGTTTCACAGATAAAAGAATGAAGAACCCACGTGGCCGCCTAATTTCTTTGAGATGGTGACGTGGCATGATGGCCACTCCAGGTGTTCTGACTCCAAATCTGGCACTTTCCTCATCCCATTAGAAACTCTGTCTACACTTCTCTTTAAGAGTCACTGTGGCTCTGCCCACGTTTGTGGGGAAGACGACCGTACCTTTCACGATAAATAAGGATGAGAATGATGAACATATTTGTAACAACTTTTTCCCACAACAAGCAATCTCATGCCCAGGCTCTGCTAGATACCAGCTTTGTGAAAAGAGGACAGGGGAAAAAAAAGATCTATCTTTTGTGACCCGGCCCCACCTTCTGAAACACTTCTCTATCCAGCCTATGTTTCAAAGACTTGCCATTCTGTAAGCTTACCTCCCCTTTTCATTCTTCCCTGTTATTCCACGTGCTGGGCTGCTCAGAAAGCCCTTTGATGTCAGCAAAGACGTGATCACCTTGCAATTTCCAGCTCAAAGATCACCTCCCCTGGGACGCACTGCCCAGCCAAGAAATGAGCTGGTCAGGAAACCCCTGCCCCGAGCTTCCGGGTTTGACTTGCACCACGTCTTCTGTGGTACTTCATTGCACTTTATTTAATTGGCTGTTTGCACACATCTTTGTCTTCTTAGCCCCAAGTGAACTGGGAGCTCAGGGAGAAAGCTTCCCTGTGCTCCAGCTCTTAGTTCTGGGGATGCAGGAAGTAGGTGCTTAATAGAGATTGGCTAAAGGAATGAAAGCTTATTAGAAGATTCCGAATAATCGGATTAAGACAATATCAGCATTGACTTTCTGGAGCTGTGAGGACGTTAATTAGATATTCACAGGGTAATATAATGTAACCGGTAAGTCTGCGTCTATCACAGAGAATACAGGTCAAATTGGCATGACCCAGGAAGACCTCCATGACAGAAGGAATACATTTTTGCTTTTCCTTCAAGTCCACCACTAGGCCCAATCACTTTAACTCTTTGGTTGCTGTACAAGTGCAAATAACCTATGGGGAATGTAGGGAATTTAGAGGTAACTCAAATAAACACATGCGATGTTTTTGTCAAAACTGACCAATAAACAAACAGGCAGAACACCCAAAATACTTTAGGTAGTTTACTTTGCAGAGTAAGGCCCCAAATTAAAATTTTAGTAACTGTAGTTTAAAAGAAATTAAAGTTCAGTCAAGTCTTCACATTTGCACAAATATTGATTTTCCTCTACCTTGTTGGAATCCTGGATTATCTTCACATTTTCTGCTCCGAATTTATCTGCATACAGCTTTAGCAGTCTTTGGGAAATCTCGGACAGACCTGTCAGCTTAGGCTCTTTATAAATATACTCTTTACCTTCCTCTTCTTCAAAGAAACCCTATGGAAGACACATAATGAACCACCAATTTGATTAGAAAACTCCAGTTGCACATTATCACAAGCCAAACAAAAGCCATTTTCTTGGACAATACATCCAGTCTTTGGGTTCTCATCCAAACCACAAGCTAGCACCCTATAAAATCAAAATCAGAGAAAAATCAAGCAAAGAAAACAAAATATTCTGCTAGGGTCAGTCATTAATGGAAACACTCCCTAGCCAAGCCAAGGAACCTCATGGAATAGCTTACAGATATTTTCTCTGTAGAAGTCAATGGTATTACCTGCTGCATATATTTTGGGGGAAGGATGCCCTCATGTGGCAGCCTGGGATAGAACACAGAGTCTGGAATAATTTTTGGCATTTTTCAAAGAGAAGTATCATTTTTAAAAAGGTCTTCTCAAAGTCATTGAAGAGAGCACATAAAGGTATCAAAATGAGTGGATGTGCACCCACATCATCTTAAAGAGCCTCATTACTTGTATTGTTATCACAGAAATTACATGTGGTATGTGCTCAGGTACTGTTATTTTAAAATTAATTTTACATTATCATTAGGGGCCTGATACAACTGGGCTATATGCAATTTCATCACCCCATTTGATTTCCTATTAGATCTTTTACATTTTTGCAAAGCTAGACCTGTATAGGGTTGAAAATAGTAAAGTAACAGTGCCTTCATTTTATGTTATAGGAGCAAGAAGGTCTTAGCCTCTATTAATTTGTCTGTCTGGTTTGAAACAGGGGGAAGAGAAGATTCTATTGCCTGTGGATAACTAAGTCAGATAATCTTTATCATTTACTCTCTTAGAAGAGACACGGCATTTTTCCTGTGGGATACATGGCCTTAGAGCACTAGATTAGGTCTGGACTAAGAATCCAAGTGCATCTGGTTTTTCTGACTCACATCTACCTCAAGGGAATGCCTTTTGAGAGCCTGGTAAAGACACCGAGGTCACGAAGAATCTTAGCTGTACTAAAAAAAATGGTTCTTTTCGACAATTAAGAAAATAGTCATTATATATAAGCAAAATTGATTGTATGTTCCCATGTTGGATTTTTCATAGCTAATGTGAGGTGGTCTGAGAATAATACTTAAACTCACATCTGTATGGTGCCTTTATATTTGAAGGCATTTTCACTCATGTACACTTGACCATCATGAACAGTGTACTTGGTGTCAGAAGTGGGATGTTACAGTATATTTGCAGAAGCCAAGCACAGTTCTTGTCAAGCACAAAATTAATTGCCTCTTTCCTTGTACATTTCCAGAAATGACCTTGGACTTTTTAATGCCTGGAAAGTGTCTTGTTCAACATGGTATGTCTTGTATTTAGCACAGTGCTTGGTCTTTAGAGAACATTACTCTACATTTGTTAAATGGATAAACAAATAAATGAAATAGTTATGGTAGGCATATATCTTAAAATGGTCTATTTGCACCAGGTATAAATGGAAAAATTTCTATTGCTTTTAATAACAGTTTTTAGCTGAACAATTTCTTTGAGAAATATTGAAGACCAAACACAGATGACTATGAGTATCTTGAATCTTAACAACTAAAAAAAAAAGTGACATATGATGTTGAGAGCATGAAAAACAACTCCCTGCTGTTCCTCTAGACTTCGTGTGGGTAGTGAGGTCTGGCCCCATTCCCACACGACTTCCGATCTGCTCTGTTTTCTCTCTCTTTGTGGGATTTTGTCTGATTCAAGGTCAGAAGTTAGTGGCTAAAATTCATAGACAGATGCATTCAGAAATAAGACTTCTGAGGTCTTCAACCAGAATCCCCCTAGGGTAATAGCTGAAGCAACATTTACCACTTCCATTTCAGTAAGAAAAATGTCTCCAAGTCCCAGGAAAAGATTTTCTCATCATAGTGTGAAAATCAGAACAAAGACACATTTTCACTGTGAATTCTTGCCCCCAACAAATGTCTGAATCCAGCCTTAGAAGAAAAGGAATGTGGGAAGCAAGAATTTATTGCCATTACTATAACCGTTATGGCCTTGACCTGTGACTTTCTTTCATCCCCATTCCTTGGTCTGGAAACAGTAGACTCAGGACTCTATTGGGAGGTTCTAAGGACAGTGCCTGACACCCACCAGACCCTTGGTGAATGTGACATATGATGAGCAGGATGCAGATGTTGACAAGAATAAAGAAAACACATCTGTGTCAGTAAAGCAATTTGAGTTTCAGCTCATATGCAAGGAAATAGCTTAACTGAGTTTTGGGCACTTAAAATACATGCCTTCACCTTCTCGCACATAGAAACTATATTCTTCCTATTAGAGAAGTCTACTGATGCTCATTTCAATATTTTGGTATGTGACTGATCAGAAAGAAATGTTGATTAAAATCTATCTACCTATCTGTTATTTATCTATCTATCTATCTATCTATCTATCTATCTATCTATCTATCTATCTATCATGGAGATATAAACTTGTTGAGACTATTTTATAAAACCAATATAATGGAGCTGGAGTAATAGAATAAAGGATTTAATCTGCTGTTTGCCCAGGACAGTGTAAGTATTTTTGGAGCCAGAGAAATAGCAGTTCTGGAGACGCTGGCAATGTGTGCTTACCTTTTACCCAAGGGAACCATCAAAGCCAAACCTACTGAACCACAAGACACTATCTTAAAGAAGGTTTCAATTTCAGCTCTGTCCATGAAATAAATGATTTATAAGTAGGGACACAAGGTTATGAAAACCCAGGGGCAGCTTCTCTTCTGTGTTCACCACCAGGTCATGAGTAGACAGCGCTTCAAGGCGACGGGAATTGTGATCGCTGCATTTCTCTTTCTAGATTGATTTTCTAAAATGTCATTTCACAATGTAATAAACACCCTGATGTTAGTTAAGAAACACCACATATTCTAGTTAGACAAGGACTTTGAGTCAGTGGAGATAACATGCATGCATTATAAAATTCGATAGATGGTGATAAAAATGTTACTTCAGTAAATGACAGCTAAAATCACTGACTCTTCCCATGTTTTTGAAGGTAATTCAGAATTTTGCAATACCCCGAATCATTATTGGGATGTCACATATAAATGCTCCTGCTGTTATAGTCGATTGATTCCAAGGTCATAAATAATGGAATGCACAGAAAGAGGAATCTAGTGAATGAAAGCTGGGTCAGAAAATATTAATAATAGGCTAAACGCTAAGAGAAGGAAAGCTACAAGAATGCAGAGATATGGTTCCGTGTAAACATGAGCTCAATTATACATATAGATAGTCTATATTAGTGACTTTCATATAAGTGGGGAGCCAGAAGGCTGAATCACATCAGCCAAATGGAGATGGTGGTTTTACAAACTACACATGCACCAACCCTCCTCGCCCAATCCCTCGTCTATCAAGATTCTGAGCCGCATCTACACCCACGTAGGCGTGGCTGAGAATCAAGGAATCCATATCCTTTGGTGAATGGAATAAAATTCCCCCAGGCCTTTCACTTAACTCATTCCAGGGGCACCTGATATTTTAAATTATGCAACAGGCACATACTTGCTTGCTTTAATGCTAAATATCAGAGTCTAAGGATTTTATTGATTATAGTTGATGTCTGATTACTACTGATGCTCATTACTCTTGAAATAAACACTTCAGGGACACTTTGGGGATGCTTTATGTAAGCTGCTCTGTGTAAAATTTCCATAGGCAATGATACCAGGTATTGCATTAGAAAACACACTATGCAAAACTTGTTTTTAAAGTTCCAACTTGTTTCCTAGTTTCTGGCTCATTGCAGACATATGGATTACTCTAGCCAATTCTGCAAAATGAAAGCACTAGTCCACCTGGGACCTAAAAGATTTACTCAAAGGTCTTTGTGGAGGCAAAGAGCCTATTGAATATGCTTTGCATAATCTTTGAAACATGATTGCAAGACATGCCGATCTGGATATTAAAAGGTGAATTTTACATGGACATGAGGTACCCTGATGAAAAAGGAATTATTTTTGACCATGGGGATGATGCTAATTAAGTAATCGAGACTTTATCTTAGATCTTTGAAACCTTCATTCTGCACACGTTTGTGAGAATGTTCAAGTCTATTTGGTATTTCTTTATCATCATGTGTGAAGTGCAGTGCGCTGTTTGCTCCTGCTCAATATCATAGTTCCTGTCTCCATTTGGTGTCTTGGGACGGGTATCTGAATATCATTTGAACAATGATGACCAAGACTCTAAACTGCTGCTTATCTAACTGCTGTTAGTCTCCTTGGTCAGAGGTGGTTGGGTTGGACGTTATAGAGGACCATGCTTAGCCATGTATTTGGGTCTGCAGATTTAACAGAGCCCTTTGCCTTTTAAGCTTAAATTGGAATCAATAAAAGATAATCATGAATAATAGCAGCATTAAAAACAAAACAAATAATAATAATAATAAAACAGGTGTACAATCAGCACACTTTACTGAGGAATCTGCAAAAAGAACAAAGTTAGGACATTTGAAAGAAGCTCTCCCCAATCCTTCCCAATTGCCCCCTCAGTTTATTTAGTACAGGGGTTTTCAAGTATTCTTTTAGTAGGTGAGTTAAGGACCCATGACCCCAAATTTATAAGTGAAGGTAGAAAATACCACAGTGGTATGGATGTGGGGAAGGACTTAAAGAATTACAAAAAAGTATGTGCTGGACAGACAAGCAGAGTTGAATGTGGACAACATGAAGATAGCAAAAGAATTGGTCTTTCCACTTTAATCAACAATAATTATGTTGAACCACATGAGGTTGCCATTTTTGCCAGTAAAATAATGGTTAAATATAGGCAATTTCATATGGTTCAAAATAACACAAAGAAAATTCTGTGTCCCAGAGATCCAGATAAATCTTGTTCTCCCAATTTCTTACATGGCTTCTTTTTGCATCTCAGGAGACTTAACCTGACCTCCTAGGTAAAGATTTAGTCCATTGTTCAGCTTGTGTATCAGGGATTATCACCATCACCTTTGAGAAGGCTCAGAGCCACCACACTAGAGAATCCGATTTCTCCACAATACTCATTTGGAAAAGGGCAGGGTCCTTTGCGGAACCTGGGAGGGTGCCCATAAATGGCGACCACTTCACCTTTTGAAATTCTGAGCACCCTCGTGCTCTTCCTAATCAATCACAACATAGTGGCCTGAGTTGAGCTGGCAATCTATAATACTGAGCCTACTATCCGTATATTCAAACACATGGTACCCATGTTTATCTGTGTGAGTGTGTGTGTGTGCAGGTATGTAGGTTTTCAGACTACACCTACCATTGTGCAGAAAGATAATATATAGGAACAATAATGGATACATTTTTGTAATTCAGGTAACTGGAGTAAACACAGTTTAGTTCAAGAAATGCAGGAGGACTCCAAATGAAGGCAAGCAGGATTATCTCACCTTTGGACCAAACGCTGACTGGCACAAAAAAAGTTAAGGTTCAGTAAAACCATAGAGAGGGGAGTGTGAGAATTTTTAGAGCATGCAAATGAAGAGAGAGAGAGAGAACTTACCACAGCCTGGGACAATCAAGACCAAAAGAAGAAAAGAGTAAACATGGGCATTAAAATCTCTTGGGAAAGCATCCAGATTCATTTCCACCTGTTCAGTAGCCAGTGGCTAAGGTGTTGATTGGAGAAGCCACCAGGTAGGCAAGCTGGTTTTTACAACCACAGTATTAATGGCAGTTGATCACTTTGTCATTGGAAAGATCGCCTGCAGGGTCATCACTGCAAATGCAGGTTGGCTGAGCGCACACCTGTGTGGCACTACTGTGCTGCCGTTCCCTGGAGGCCCTCCTTCCCCTACAGTTCCTCAACTCCCACATTCCCTTCTTCATGGGTTTTTATTTCTTTTTTAATATTTCAGCAAGGTCAAAAAATGTTTATTTTTTTCTTCTTGTTGACTTTCAAGATATCACTTCCATTTCTCTCTCTTCCTCTTCTGCAGATTTCTACATTTCTCTGCCCCCAACAGTTCAGCTTCTTTTCCAGGAACACCCCAAAGGTCTAAATTTAGCTTCTTTCTGTAGACCATCTCCCACATCTGTTCCTCACACCACTGGCTTTCTCTGATGCTGCTGTACAGTGGGGCTATCTGGGCTGAATCAGTTCATTTATGGAAGTGGCTACTCAGTGACATTTCCTTTCCAGGTAGAGAGCAGCTCTCTTGATTAATTCAGAAGTTAGTTTTCAAGCTGCCTTTGGTGATTAGAGGAAAATATAAATTTTTCAAAAACGATTGGGAAATGATCTACAACGACCATGCTTTTAAGTTTTTAAGGGGAACAAGAGCTATGTGCAATAGTGCCTTACATAAGGGATTGGAGGGGCAATCAAAAGGAAATGAGAAGGCTGAGTCATTCCAGCTGTGAAACAACAAGAATGGAATGTTTATCCATATGAAGCATAGTCTAAAATATGTCTGCTGAAACGTAATAGTTATAGGCCTCCCTGAAAAGAACAGGATGGTGCCAGGCCCGTCGCACTGACAACACTAGTCAGAGACATTCATAATTAATATGTAATACAGTCACTTCACTTTCAGACCGGTACTGTGGCTAGCTGATATTTTCGATCCTTGTTCATTGTGTATGGAGTAAACTGAGAACTGTAACTTTAAAATTATATTGACCTGCAATACAAGAAACAAAACAACCACAAGGTGTTCGGCCTAGCAGCAATGATAGTTTGAAAGTAGGAGAGAAGAAAATGCGTAATGATAAGCTCAAAAGTTTGGGCTTGGATATGGTGGAGCCCCTAGGAGTTCTTTATTTCTTAGAATGCTATGAATTTCATTTCTTAAAATATGGTAGATTTAATTTCACTTTGATACATGACACAAACCTATAATCAGATCTTTTGGGGTGAAATGAGAAGAAGATGCCAAAAAATAAATGACTTTCTTCTCCAAGACGTTAGAAATCACTGCTTTAACTTGATCTGTATTAAGACCCATTGGGGTTATCTGCTTAGTTTCTTCCTGTGGACAAACATAGACTTGCACCCAGAGAACCACTCAACTAGATCCAGACACACCCACACCCACAGCCCCTCAATACTTCGGCACATGGAGTTAGATGTCTCACAAAGAATTAAAGATAGCATTCAATCGATCAACAGAATTTACGGGTCATGCCGCTTCTAGCGAACTTACCTGCCCGTAAAACGCCACCCGGTAGTACCGACCAAACAGCCGCTTCTCCGAATTCACCACCTCTGCAACTTTCAGATACGACCGGTGAATGTCGTAGTAGAGATCCGATAGTTTCTGAAACCAGACATCAAAGGGTTTCATGACGATGACGCTGCCATAAAAAAGTAGGGAGCTTCTACTTTTGAAAATAGTAAGCGATCGACATGATTTAAAGTAGGGTATTGCCACTAAAGTCTGGAACCTTACTTTGAAGTCTCTCTGCTTCTCGAAGACGGCAATGATGGGCTTGTTGACATCCGCGATGAGTTCGTATCTCTCGGACTTCCAGAGGAACTCCACGCACATGTACAGCTGCTCCACTAGGACAATCTGCAGTCCCGCAAGCACAGCAAGGTCTTACACGGTCAGTACTGTGGCTCAGCCCTGAAACTTACTTTCAAAACGGCTGCACTGTCAATTTCTTTTCATCCTTGGGATTTCTGTGTTCCCTAATCTCAGCAAGGGCTCATGATGTCCTCTGGATTATGCCCTTTCCCTCACTACCAGCCCCCGATTATCCCCCAAACCTGCTCATTTAAACCTATGACACCCCTTCAGTTCTGTCCGGCTCTTTCCAGGCTCACTGTCACTGACTCGCAGCAAACGCCTGTTCACTTTCCACACACCCGCGGGAGTCTTCTAGAGAATCTGCCCTCTCGCGCCCACGGGTCCTGCGTGATGCTCTGCAGGAACCCTTTCTGAAACAGGAATCAGATCCTGAGAGCCCCACTGCCCTGCACCTCCGCGGGAACTCCCTCCGTGGGCTGTCCGCACTCTCCCACGGGGCATTCGAGGAGCTCCGGGTGAGGCACCAGCCTGCCCCGCAGAGGCTCTCTAGCACCCAGCCCCCCAGTCTGGCACTTCGGCCCTGTCAGACCGTCTGCACCACTGTTCGGGCACTTTCTCACCTTCACACTTCCGCCCGTTTTGTTTGTTGCTGCGCCTGTTAGAACTTTATCTTCTGACACCTCCAGGGCCTATTAATGTTAACACCCAGCCTCCAAGTCTGGAGAACTTTTATTTATGTCTCACCTGTTTCCAGCCTAACCACTTTGGCGTGAAAAATGCTCCCTTTTAATTGCAGCCATATACGATGCCTAGATTTATAGCCAACGGGTGTCAGACTGGGTACTACCTACCCTGAAGAAAGTTTGTCTTTCTTAAGGTTCTAAACTCTTTGAGAGCCAGAATTATGTCTGATTCATCTGTGTCCCCCATCTTTAACTTAATACCTCACATATACTAGTGGTTTAATAAATGTTAAACTAAATCAAATGATATACTTTCTAAAGCAAGTGCATAATATCATTGATTTCCAACAACGTCTTTTAAGAAAAGATTCTTAAACATTATTTGAAATAGTTAACATAAATATATAGTTGCAGTCACTGTCTATTGGCAATTTATATTAAATTAATGTAGAACTATATGTAAAATTTCCTTAAAATCCACCCCCAAATTTGCTTTCTGTATTTTTATCTTCAATCTATGTAATATTATGATTAAAAAAATTAACTTATTTGGCACATGTACATATGCCTGCAAACACACATTGCATAAAAATCTTTGTAATTTCAAAAAAAGGACCACTTTATAATTTTTAGTCTCTTGGATGAATTATATTTGGTATTAGTTATGTTTAAAAGCTTGAAAATTACTTTGGTTCAATGCACCATTCTTTATCACATCAAATAGGTGTTTAAATACATTTTTAATGCTAAAATATCCAAAATGCTGTAAATTTTTCAATTTTATAAATATAAAAGTGTTAAAATCTATAATACTGATCTCTAAATATTACAGAATAGTATCAATCTGTTTCATAATAACAGTTAAATTTCTTTTGAAGATATGTACTATAGGCATTTAGAACTTACCACTTTATACTGAAATAAAGAATTTTAATAACTTAAAAAAATTAACTTATGTACTATTTTACTCACTTGATGAGGGGGTGTTATTTTCTTCATTAGAATTGTTGTTAAGTTATTCCCAATAGAAGCTTATTTTTATTAGTGAAAAATAACCAAAGTTTGCATACCAGGAGGTTTTCTGCAGAACCTAGTGAGCCTCTCTGTTCAAATATATTTGTAAATAAACTTTCTAATGTATTAAAAAAAAGTTACCACCAGCTCACAAAAATTTCAGCATCCCTTACTACATTTATGAAAGGACTAGAGAGCATATATGTCTTATAGAAGAGCTGATCATATATATTTGGGTTCATTGTAGAGAAGTAGTTCATTGTAGTTCAGCTTAAATTTTCATTGAAAATTATGCTTTATATTTTCATTGAAAACTATGCTTTATCAATGAAATCTGATACTGACTAATCTTAGCTTAATTTTAGCCTGCATTTCATTTAGCCTCAGTCATATTATAGAGTAACTTTATTTGACTGCTGAATAAGATTTCCCTCCCCTGTTTAGTTTAATGTTACACGTCAAAGCATCTTTTTACTAAATTACTGGACACTCAGCTATTTTGGTCTCACCTCATTGTACGGTGTGTCTTGCATCCCTGAATCTTCTTTCATTGCTCCTTCTTCTTTAATATTTGGAGTAATGCTCAGAAAAGCCGGCCAGCCCATAGAGAACATACCTTGAGAAGAATAAGCAAAATGCAACACTATTATTTGAGCCAATATTGCTTGGATTAGACAATGCCCTTCTCCATGATGTTACAGGTGGTAGTACAAAGCTCACACAGTTGGCAAGATGGTTAAACCATGACTCTTAGTAAATACTCTCTGCCAGGTAGCCAATGTCACCTTTTTGAAATTTTGTATTATTTTCAGGTGACACATTTTCTATAAGAAGTTGGTGCAGGATTTTGGGCAGAAAACATGATTTGAAACTGGATCTAGCTCCTATGTTTTGGTTTAGTTAAACTCTTTGAACCTGTTTCTCCCATTTGTTAAACTGAAGACATTAATATCTAGCTCCAAGGATGGTTGAGAGGACTAATATTTGAGAAAACACCTTGATAGTCAGTATATTATAAGGACAATGCCCAATACTCACTAACTTTTACTCCTTGGCATTATCTAGAAAACTACTTTTTTTTTTTTTTTTAGCATCTTTACTATGAAGATTAAAAAAAAAAAAAAAAAAGAAGGGCTGGTTCTGCAGCTATATATGAAAACAGTCAATAATGGGTATGTTCCCAGAGGAGGGATTGATTGGCTCTGAATGCTGGGGAATACGAGTGGTTAGGAACACAGCCTGGATTATTGACCAGGCCTGAACTTTGGCCACCACAAACTAACCACAAGCTCTGGGGCAGGACGCTTATCTTCTCTCGGATTTTGCATTTGTAATCAGGAGGTGACAACAGCTCCTAGACTTGTTATTGGTAACTAACTGAGATACTGTCAGTATAGAGCCCAGTACAGTGCTGGACGTGAGCATGCGCTTTTGAAGTTATAGCTAATGCTTCCGTGGGATGTCTCCATTTTTAATAGCCTGTTGGCCATGTAACTTAATCATCACCCCAAAATGTGCTAAAAATTATAATTATAATAATTATTGCAATGTAATCCTTGCATTAAATGTTCTACATTCCTATGTCTCTATAATAATATTCCTTCTGTAATTAAACATATATTAAAATACATGAGACTTGATTGTAGCAGGAAATGTCACTGCATATACTTCTCACAGGATGATGGTCATTATTAGAGCTGCATTTTTTGGAGTCGCCTATATTTACCTACATTACTATTATTTACACATCGTATGAAGGGATAGTTTACTCCTCTGACTTAGACACATTGTAACCAACAGTATATTGAGGACTTCAAATATATGGATATGTACCTATGCTTAGTGCCTCATGAGCAATCACATTCCTTAAAGTTTACTAAACAAGTACATACTTTTCTCTGAGTGTACAATATAATCTAATATTATTTCAGGTCCAAAAGTGGGTATTTATAAATTTTTTGAATATTCAAGGTTCACAGAGCACTTTGGGATATAAGTTTCCACAACTTCTCAAATTTACACCTAGTTTTATCAGGTTTTTCCACTTTTGTTTTTTAGCTAGAATTTGAAATAGTCTTGGTGGAACTGTATAGTATCTGATAATGATAAAAAATAGATGGGAAAGAAGGGCATGTTAAATAAAACTATTATGATTTTGGTAATTTGTATATAAAAGTTAGGCTCAATAGGAAATCTGGAACTGAGGAAGTAGAGCCCTGACTTTTAGTGTAGGCTTGGTTTGTTCTCCGAGGTCCCCAAACAAATGACCTCACTGTCCCATAGTTTAGGTTGGTTATTTGGTTCAAATGTCTTCTTGGCAAAATACACTGAGATTCCTTAGAAAATACATACATATTTAAAAGAATAAGGGACCAATTATATTTCCAAAATACTCTAATTAAAGTCCATTTACCTTTTGTTTAGGTATTTTGATCTTTATATCTAAAGATTTGTTTCAATTTTTTATACACTAAGTTTTCCACAGCTTTTTGAAGTTATGAAATAGATTGCAATTCATCAACTTTGGATTTGAACAAACTTTTGCAAAAGAAAACAGATTAAATGTGCTAATTATATTGTCAAATCTTTTACAAAGAGCAATTACTTAGTTATCATTACAAAATCTTTGTTATCTAATATTGAAGATAGAATATTTTTAATTAAAGGAAATCAGTATTGTAAATTATTATGTTATAAATTGTCAGAATTACTTATGCTTTAAAAAAGTAAATGAAACATGCCAATTATAAGTACAGTCTTGTATATGCACTATATTTATATGTTTTCATTTTTGCATCCCTTTTTTGAATAGTTTTATTACATTTCAAAATTAAAATGGATTTCTCTTGCAACTTTAAGTAACTCATTGATTTCAGAATAAAATCCCAAAGACAGTCTAACAGGCAAATTGGTAGCAAAATATGGCCATAACTCGTGATAATATGGGATAAGAGGAAGTTCTTTTTGCTAAAAACATTTCAGTAACCTAAACTTCCTAAGATTTGAATGGCTGGGATTTCTGAATGCTAAGACCTTTGGGATTACACAGAGCAAGTTACGTAGGTCTGACATAGGTTTTGCTTCCAGGAATACAGTTAAGGGCTTCTCTGAAGGAAAATTTAAGCTGCAGCTTAATTTCCTCAGCACTGGTCCGTGGGGTAAAGGAGCTCAGTTAGACCACTCACTTCCGCCACCGGGACTGGTTAGTAACGGGTTGCTATCACAGGGGTGGAGATCCTCCGAGAGCGGGGACGGTGTGCAAATCTTTTCTGCTTTCCAGTAACCTATGGTAGTGCAAGACGAGGTTAGGACACGGCTGCATGTCTGTGTTAATTCAAGCTTACAAAACTACAAATCGTTAACCGATGAAGCCCTCTCATTCGAACTAAGAAGCTGACCAGTTAGCCAGTACATAAAATAAACATGTTCAATGGCATGAGAGACAGAGTTAAAACTTCAGAGTTATAAACAATATCATTAGAAATATTTGTGAGAATTAATGTTGCTTAATCAAACATAACGAAGATGAATAAAATCTAAAATTAATAAATAAATTTTAAGTTAGGTTTCGACGTGCTGGTTTCTGGACTTTGTCTCCCTCTCCCGGGCATCTTACCCTTTCTTTTCAGGTACTCTGCAATGAGGGCGGCTATATGGATGTAGCACATAGCAGCCTGTAATAGAATAGAAAGTGTCAAGAAGAAGGCACACCATACATCTAGCCTTTTGTCTAACTAGGACTAATCTCGGGTGAGTAGTCTTCCATGTCAGCGTATGTGGAAGAATCCTTTCACTAACAATTAAAAATAAGAATCGATTAGATTTCCAAAAATCTCACAATTGAGAACAAAATAGAGAGACAGATTCATAGATAGCAAGCTGACAGCTCTGGGTGGGGAGTTAGGGGTGGAGGGACCGAGCAAAAAGGGAAAAGGACTCATGGACGTGGACGACAGTGTGGTGGGAGGGGTACATGAAGGATAGATGGTCATGGAAGGATACAATTAAAAAAGGGATGGAATGCATATTTGGGATCCTTTTGGTGTGTTTTTCTTGATGTAGTTTTCAGGTGGATCAATAGGCTGGCCTGAAAAATTTTCTCATAGAATCATTTTCCTTCCTTAATATCTAAGTTTCTCTCTCTGTTTGTCTAAGTATATACAAGGGTGTGCAAAAGTAGGTTTGCAGGTGTTCATATAGAAAAAACATGTGGGTTATGATTATTACAATAGCTCAATAAACTGTTTTGCATACTCACTACTGTAAACTTACTTTTGCTCGCCCATATATAAAAACATATATTTATATGATTATAAGTCTATATACTTGAATCCAAGTTTTCTTGTGAAAACTATAAATTACAGCATCTGGATCTAAACGGAAGTAGCAAAAGCTGCCTTCTCACTTTTTCGATCTCCAGTAACAGTCCTCACTCGAATATGAATTGCCTTTAAAATGGTTGCCTCACAAAGTGGCCTTTGGTTAAATAGTGTGACCTAGTGTATTGTGTGTGCTCCCCTCCACCAGATGACATGGGCAACATTTTATTGTTCTCCAATATTTCCCATAAAGCCTTAGATATTGCTGAACACATACTAGAACTTGACCTGCTGAAGAGTCCAAATGACTGGCTTTTCCCTTTGAAGTTTTATGGAGGAATCTTTCCATTTTCAGGACAGTTCAAGAGGATGCAATTTTGTGTTCTTGTCCTCATCAAATGGCCACTGAGCGAGGCTCTGTTTCCACCCCAGAGTCCTTCACAAGTGTTTACAAGAGCTTTAGGACTACCCTAGAGAAGTTCATCTCTTCCCAAAGGGGACATATTTCTGGAAATAAGGCAGAACTGGCCCATTTGGTATCTGGACGCCACCTGAGAGCTGTGAATTGCTACTTAGAAATCCACCCAGTGTTTAAACTGACATAAAAACGTTAGCTACTGATTTATAACCTTCTCTTGGTGGACTCTCTTTACTCACATGGCTCTCAGGAGTGTGGATTTCTCCATCTCCAGTTCAGACTGGCTGCAAATGAGGACGTATTAGCCCAGCCTGAGTCTGCTCACCAAAGCAGCGAGCTTCCCCATCCAACTCCAATTACAGGGAGGAACTTTGAAAACACAGACCATTAACTTACATAAGTCCTAATTTCCAGACACCCTGACAGCCATCCTCCTTTGCCTCAGGTTTGTCGAATTCAGTTCTGCATTGCATAGCCTATAATTGTCTCTACAGACTCTCCTTTAATTGATTTCATTTGCATAGGGTCAGGCAGCACATTTAATGCACGTAATGTATAATTAGGTCATATCTAGATTAGTGGGAAAATATGAGAATGCTTTATATTTCTGCTGTAAATGAAAATCCAGTTGCCCTGATACAAGGGACAATGCCGATGAAGGATGACAGCCTTGGGCAATCACCTCGGACAAGTCTCCATTTCTCGCGTGAATCTTGGCCATGCTCTCCAGCCAGGTCCTCCGCAGCTCGGGGGTGCTCGCATACGAGTTCGCCAGGCTGTACTGGAGATCCACCAGCATCTCTGGGTCCTTCTCATGCTCCTTCATCTGAGCTGTGGCCATCAGAACAGTCCTGATCCGTTTAGTCAGATCTTTCACCTCCGCTGGGAAATTGCTGTTCTTTGGAACAGAGACAGCCTGAGTCATTATCTGCTTAGCATTCAGAAGTTAGGCTCTTAATTATGGCTTGGTGTCACAGTGTGGTGCATCATATATATTGTACATAAACATGTGCATGCTTTATACATGCATCCTATGCATTGTGATTGTGGTTATACACATTCGAAGATAAGAATTATAGTATGCTCCATTTTTTTGTCTTCTAGCCCACCTTCCTCGCATAATAGTATCCCGATTGCTCTTTGAGAAGCTCTCCTCTCTGGCTCACATTCCTGTGATTTGAAGGGGTCTACCTCATTCCCAGGCAACAGGGGTAGCACACAATTCTGGCCTGGCCAATCATATTCTTTGATTTCCCCCAGGCCACAGTGAATGTTTTAGGGATGGGCATGTGACACAGGGTTGGATGAAAGAAATTCAGTTCTGGGACTTCAATTGGTACAGTGGGATGGGGTGCTTTTTCTACTGAAGGAATACTAGTGTCCTTACAATTTCTGGAAGAATGAATTCATGGGGAGAGCCTACCTGTAAATGGAATAAACAAACAGGAAAGTCGAATTGAGAGGTAGGGGAGATGGGCAAAAATAGAGAAAGTAGGAGGGGGGCATCTGAAAACATTTTGATCCCTGAGTTTAGCCATGGCTAAAGCCAGGGTCTACCCCTGGACTTTTCAGTATCTTGACTAAAGGAGAAGTCTTCAGAAAGTTCTGGAAAAAAGATAAGGTAAATTTGGCCATGAATGGAATTATGAGAGAATCACTGGGTTTCTGGTTATCTGGGGTAAGTTTCCTCGCTACACACTATTGGACCACACATCTTGGAAATTCCACTTAATAGATTATATTTTGAAAGTGTTAGACCCGATTATCAGTTCAAACAAGCAAACTTAATGTAAGGACTCAGAATCTCAACATACAAAATTTGTATTTTTTTTAATGATTTAGATATCGCACAAAAATAATCCAGTTGAGTTTACTCCCAATTATTTAAAAAGCCCACAAGGCATTTCTTACTTTCATTTGTTTGTCTCCATTAGCAAAATTATTGGTAATTGCAAGGGAATGTTGAAACCGAGAGCCTCCAATCCCAGCATCAGCTATTAACTGACTTACAGCTTTGATGAGCTAAAAGAGAAAAGAAAAATGGAACCAAAAAGTAAGTAACTCAGAAATAGGAGTTATAAAGACATCCATTGGATTGCATGAATGTATCATTAATTTCTCCCTGTAGGCCCAATGAATGCCATCTCTATGTATTAAATCTTTAGAAGGCCACATAATACTGGGCTTTTCTCATCAACTTAAATAGTTAAGGAAGGTTGAAAGAATCTTAGGATGCCTTGAAGAAAGAAATTTATATATTTAGGATCCATTGGGGTTTGGTATCTTGGAGATAGCCAAGGTTCCCTACGTGGAAAAGTCCAAGTGAAGTTTTGGGCTTTGCTGATTTCTGCCTGGCTGCCTTCTCCCCATGAATCAGGACTTAGTGTGACAGGCACCTTTAAGGGTGGACTCTGGCAGAAGAGCTGATTTTTATCGATGCTGAAACAGAGGAGTTCCTTGAACAACAAACAGCATTAATGACAATTAGCAGCACTTACTTGTAAGTGGGATCGGACAATTGACTTTTGCTTGTTAAATTCAAAATTCTTCCTCATGAAAAAGTAGAGAAGCGCTGATGCTTCTGTCTGAGTTGACCGTGACCTGTGGTTACAGCACTTCAGGACTTCATAGCAGAATGACCCACACAGGTCGGCAGGCCCTTGAAAGAAGGCTGAAGGAAACTATGGAAACGGAAACACTGGTGAGGTCAGCCCCACTGCTTCCCTGTGCTCTGTTCACTCTGGTACTTTACAATTTCATAGAATGAAATCCTTTCTTTTCTTTGAACCCAGTCTTTTCTTCTATGTGCAAGTGGAAGAGGAAAGACTATTACTTGTTAAAATCTATGTTGGTACAGTCGTCCTTCTCTATATCGTGGTTCACTTATCGCGGCCTCACTGTATTGCAGGATTTTAAAAAAATATTATATTTAATTATTTATTGCAGATTTTTCACGATATCATGTGATTTTGCAGTACTGTACAGTAAATACTAAAATAAATGTAAGGTTCCTACTTCGCGGATTTTCACCTATCGCGGGGGCGTCTAGAACGTAATAGCTGCAATAAGTGAGAGATCACTGTATTCCTTCATTTTTCTAGAAACAATCATTCTCTATGTTTTAAGTATCCCATGTGTAATGATAACCCAAAATAACTGAGTGAGAGCTTCAGGATATTTTCTATTCGCCCCATGTTGTAAAACCACAGGTACCCTCCAAGGTCATGGCTATAGCTATGTTAATGTGGAACCTTTAACTTGGCATGAACGGACATCACAGTTCATGGTGTGCATTTTCCCCAATTCTACCCCAAGTACTGAGAACTCAAAGAATTGGTCTCTGGATGTTAATTTCATTCCCTTCTGTTGCCCAAACAGGCTGTCAAGACTGTGAGGTTATCTTGAGACCATGAATCAAAGAGCTTAATAATATCAAATAAATAGTCTACTAAAAGCTAATATACCGAAATAAAAGATAACATGCCTTCCCTGCATACCAGGAGGTGTGAGGATTAACACGCATTTGTTATCATCATTTCGTTGCAGCTGGGCACCCTCACCTTGCATACAAACAGTCTCAAGGAGGCAAACACGTGCTTCAGTGCTGTGGCTGACTGGTTGACTTGGAAAAAGAGCATGTAGGTATCGAAGACTCGTTTCATTAGCGAATTTTGACATTCAGATTGTTGGAGTTGTCTCTGGAAATTTAACACAGAAGTTATTTAGGAGGAGGGAAAGAACACCTGAATTCTTTCAAAAGATATTTGTTATGAACCTACATGGTGGTGGGCACAATTCTGGGTACTGGAAATAAAGTACTAAATAAGAAGAGCAGATCAATGTTCCTGGTGAAACTGACAAACAGTGATGGAGAAAAATTACTAAATAAGGAAATAGAATAGAATGATATGTTTTGACAGAAAGTAATTGCTTTGGGGTAGGATTATACTTTAGATAGGGTGGTTAGGTCAGCCGTCTCTAATGGACGAATTGACATATGAGCTAAAGAATGTGCTGTGGGCGGGTCCAGGAGGGCTGTCCAAAGAGGGAGACTTGAGTCAGGAACATGTGTTGGAAAGGAGCTTGTGATTTCAAGGTTGAGAAAAAAGATGAGAGTAGCCTGAGCACGGTGAGTGGGCTGGGGTCATGAGAGAGGTAGCAGGTATGATCACAGACAGGCAAGTCATCACAGGCATTTGTAAAGCCTGTAAGATGTATGAGATTTGAGTGATATTTCCAATGAGCAATAAAAAATTAATATATGGTTATTGCTTTTTCTACCACCATGCTGACCTTTCACATGGAGGTCTTTCTTGATGTATTCATTCTATTTGGTGAAGACTTTATTCAACACATCCAACTTTTCATAGTTCAAATCTTAACATCTGTGAACTCATTAGGTGCAGCTAATGTCTTTAACAGCTTTACTGAGACTTAATTAACACACAATTTCTATAGTTAGCATTTTATAAAACTTTATATAAATGGAATTATACAGTATATACCTTTTTTTTGTTTGGTTGCTTTCACTGAGCATGACTTAACTGTATTGATTATGTGACTATAATGTCATTTTTTAAGCCATTCGCCTGTTGGTGTACATTTAGGTTGTTTTCAGCATTTAGTTACTAAAAATAGAGTTTCCATGAGTATTTGTGCACAAAGGGTTGGGTGGAAAACTGGTTTTATTTCTTCTGGGTAAATTCCTGGTATAGGAATGGTGGGTCACATGGCTGATGTATGTTTAACTTTTTATACTGACATACTATTTTCCAAAGTGTTCGTACCATTTTGCATTCCTCCTATTAGTGAATGAGAGTTCCAGTTTCTCCATATTTTTGCCAAAACTTGGTATGGTCAGTCTTTTTAACCTTAGTCATTCTAATAGTATTCAGTGGTATGATTTCACTAAAGATATATTAATTGAGAAATAGTCAACTTTTGATAAAATCTGAATCTCATCTTTAACACGTGTTCCATTAACATTTAGGTTGATTTATGTAAGGCTAAATGATTTCATAAAATATTTCAATGCATGTTCTTGACATCACATAACTTTTATATCTTGTATTTTATCATGTGGCAGAAGAGGTTATGATCACACTCACCAGGTGAATCTGAGTGAAGAGAGACAGCAGGTCTAGAATAGTCAGGCAAACCTCTGTAGCTATATTGGCCTCTGTGTCCACATGATGCACGATGTCTATTTCATTGGAGTTGCCTAAAAATGCAAAGTAGAACATGCATGTAAACATCTAAGGCGACTCTTTGTACCCTATAAAGGACTTTCTTCGGGTATTACGTGTTCTGTGTTTATTGGTGTTTTAATGAGTAATTTATTAAAGTGCTTTGTTTATTCAACTTCCTTATTGGCCAAATCAAAAACACTAGGCAGAGTCTTTAGTGGATTCTCTAGACTAAGTGTTTGTGTCTCCCCAAATTTATATGTTGGTGTGAATTTCAATGTGATGATATTTGGAGGTGAGGTCTTTGAGAGGTAATTAGGTTATGGGAGTGAAGCCCCCATGAAAGGGGTTAGTTCCTTATAAGAAGAGACACCAGAAATGTCATCCCTTTCTTTCCATTAAGTGAGGACACAGTAAGAAGGTAGCCCAACCATCTGCAAACCAGAGGCAAGTTCTCACCAGACATTAAATCTACTGGCACCTTAACCTTGGACCTTCTAGCCTCCAGAACTGTGAGAAATAAATGTTCAAGTCCCCATTCTATGGTATCTTGTAGCAGCTTGAACAAAGACAGTGTGTGTTCCCTTTCACTATGTTAGCTGTAGAGATGTCAAAGCCCAAAGTGGTCTATTTCCATTACTTCTTACATCTTTTCCACTAATTCAGTCATTGAGAGATTCATATTTCTTCCATAATTAGTCTGGGTCAAACTTTAGGCTCCCAAGCGAAGAGACCAAATGTACAGTCTCAGAGGACTGTCTGCATTCATGGTTTCCTCAGAAAGGCATTAAATATATTTATGGGATAAGACACATACCTTCACACAGCACACTGTGGTCACATGTCCACAGTCACTAACATTTACATGATACAAAACACCGGCTCTGTTTTTTCCTCATTCAACAAGCAAATGCATACACCACTGGATTCAAGATGTCATGCTTACTATTTCTAGGTCACGGACAACCCTTTTCCCTTCCCACAGAGAAGACAAAAGATAATCTGATTGAGAGAGGACTGCGTAACCCTCATAATGCCAAAAGCCTTTTTTCAGAGGTGCTTCACTAAGCATGTGATACCAAGAGTTTCGCCGTTCCCCTTTGTTCCTCGTAAGAACACTACAAATTTTTAAGCATGTCATTGTGAGTCCCTCCTGTAAGAAGACACCCCAGGCTGCAGCAAGCCTGAAACACAGTGGTTTAGCAGAGCATCAGTGACCTTTCTATTCCTGAAACATTATCATGCATTTCATGTCCTACAGATATCTAGAGAAAAACTGATAATCATCTGTCCTTATTATTTCTGATTTACTTACTCGTCATGGTATTGTCTAGCATCTGTAAGAGTTTGGGGTTAGAAAGTGCATTTTTGCCTCGAATTATAGGTAAAGTTTGTGATCTGTGCTGCTTATGTCCTTCATGACTGGCACTGGTGTTCATCCTGAAAATTAAATGAGAAAAAAATGGTTAAACGAATAGGGATGTGATATTCAAATGTTCATTCAAATATTCTAGGTTGAGCCAAATATAAAACAATTTTTTAAATTGAGACCTTTTATTAAAAAGTATTAATTAAAGGGGACATGATAAAAAGGACTTCAAAAATGCTTCTGAAGAAGTTTTATGTAAGTCAAAGGAAAGGTTCAGAATAATAGCAAATTTAAGTCTATATAAACATATTAATTAGTATTTAATGAATCATGGGACTCCATGGATGTTAAGTTGGCTATTGGTCAATCAGGAAGGCAGAGCGGCAGACATTATGAATGTATTGCAATGCCAGGTAGTTCAATTGTGTGAAATTATTTTTAGGAAGCAAAACGTAAAAAAGTAAAATCTAGTCTAAAACAACTCTTGTTTTCCTAGATGTTCATATTTGTAAATGCTTCCTGTTTTGTTTTTTCCATTTGTGGCATGTCCACAGGGGCCTGACACATGATCCTTGTGAGGCAGAGAGAGCTGAGCGGCCTCTGGGTGCCTCCTTTTCCAGGGCAATGACCGTGACTTGAAGTGGCTCTCATTCAATGCCTCCTTGGCACCTGCAGCTAGGGAATGAGGCAGTGTTACTGTAGTGGAAGGAATACTTCTCATTCTTGACTGTCATTTGGACTCTCCTTTGGCCAAGGTAATAGACTATTCCATTGAGGAGAGCAGACAACAGGAGGTACCCTAAAGGGTCAGGCCTGAGAAAGGGGCCATGGTTTTCTCTTTGTAATACTCCTCAAATACTCTAGATGAATCAGGGTCCCAGGAGATCTGGCTTTGGCTTTCAGTGGCCAGAGTAGTGTGGGTGATTCCTGAAACTAAAAGGAATAATGGGAACTGGGATGTAGGGACCTGGACCTCTGGGACTGGCTTATTTCCAGGTTTTGAGCATACTTTAGTCTTGAACTTCTGGAGAACAAGCCCTGGTTTCCAAGACGGGAGGGGCAGAAATGGTCAGTATCTGTCCAGATGTTTCAGGAAGGACCCACCTAACATCTATGAAATTGCAGTGACCTCAGGTGGGTTACGATTGTCATTAAATGCAAAAAAATAATTGTTTATAGTCCTCTATTTTATTACTATTCTCAAAACATGAGCATTACATTTTTTCAGTTAGTTTCTCACAAAAAGGCAATTCCAAGGGATCCCCATAGACAGACAGGCAAAATTTGTTGGCTATATGCCACTTTTATATTTCTTTCTAAAACTCTTTCTAAAATAAAGACATTTGAAAATATTATATATTATTCTGATACCTTTGGGAAGAAAAAAATCAAACTGGAAAAAACTTTAGCAAAGGCTTCTTATTTAGTAGACCCAGAGGAGCTTTAAGGTAGGCTTTCAGACCAGATGTTTCCCAGAGAATAGGTTAATGAAGGATGGCTCCAGGTCCTAGCTGCTAGTGGAATCTGTCTAATGACCAGGAAATTGAAAGTGAGCTTATGGGGCCATCCATTCTTCCTCACTGCCTGTTACCCCTTAAAAAACAACTTCAACTCTAAGGACACTGCTAAAACACTAAAATTACTAAAATTAATGGGGATATGTGGAATTATGCCTTCTCAAGTTCAATCAAATTAAGAGAGTCATTAACCCTTATTCTATGCAAGACATTGCGCTCTAGATAAATAAGTGATAATATTTGCCTCTTAAGTTTTTACAACTCGTGGGGCGATAGGGAAGTCCTAAGAGATTTCTTCAGAGAAGCACAGTTGAATTTTGCATTTAGTTTGAAATGTGTATATGTATATATACACACACACACACATACATACACATACACACACTTGTGTGCATCCAGATTCATGTGTATCCACACCCCACAGCTACATGCATATACATACACAAACACATACACAATGTATAACTTTAAATATCAAGCAAGTGTGACATTACCATTGTGACAAGAGGCCAGATGTCTGGCAGGAAGGATTCGATCCTTTGAGAGTTCCGTTGTTCTGGGTGGACTGCACAAATTTAAATGCAGCAGCAATTTTTCTGCAAGAAAAGCGAAAGTTTTAATCATCGCTCAGTATTTGTAATTTATATATAAATAATGGCAACTGACAATTTCATGTCCTATGACAAATAAAATCACATTTCCTTCTGGAAATGGAGAATTGGGGGTTCGGTGAAGGGGCTGGGAGCTTTGTTGTAGCTCATGAGAAGAGAGTGGCAGCACAAAGTTATTCCAGATTCATTATTTTTTATTTGAAATATTTTCTTAAATTGGTAGCTTTCAAGTTTTATCCCTATATAGGTAGATCCATTTGTTCAAAGATCCATAAAAGGTGGTTTCCCTTTAGAACTGTAATTTGTGTTTCTGTCCTTCTATAGCTTTATGCTATGGAGACAGGGCAACCGTTGAAATCCTGTTATTAGATCACCCTTGTAATCCTTATCTGCAGTATAATATTTCTAACATATATTTGTAAGTGTAAGGTACATCATAATTCTTTCTGAAAAACCAAGCTAACCTATTGGAACTTAAAATTATTACCTTACTATATTGCGTTTTCCTAGGTACCTGAAATTTTGGAGACAAACTCTAGAAAGGAAAGAAAAAGTCACATTCAAATTATTTGCCTTTTTATTTATGCAACTTGTTCATTTAAATACATTAAAAGAAAAACATTAAATTTTCTTTCAATATGTTGTGCATTATTACTGATAGATAATTCAGCATATAGGTACTTAAAATACAGAATGGCATAATGAACTGTTCAGAAAGTTCCAGAAAAAGAAAGTGTTAACTGATCAACACTGTAACTTACTCCAAGATGCTGAAGAAGTCAGATACCTCTGGACTGGGTGCTCTTTGCCAGTAGGCAATCAGAGTCTCTGAAAGGAAACACCATGTAGCATGAGACTTTAAAATTCAAAGTGTTATTCTTTTAAAAAAGTTTTAATTTTAAAGAGCTCTCTTTACCCTCTGAAATATTCTTCATAATGTGAAGAAAGCACATAAGAAGACTCCTGGTTTCCGCTTGATCTAACTTGTCAAATCGAAGCGTTGAGCCTATCAAAGACAAGGGTCTTGGGATCTAGGAATCAAAGAACCAATAAGGACTGAGTAAGAGGAGGAGATTTCTGAACCCTAACATGCCGAGTAAGACTGGGAGGGAGGTCCTACCTTTTCACAGTTGTCAGTCTTCTCACTGCTCTTCTCGTTGGTACTTGGGTTGGAGTCGAGACTTGCTAAGGATGCTCTGGAATCGGCATGGTTTACTGTAGAAATAGCTATTGATGAAAATGCTGTAAACACAAGCCACAGCACACAGATGGCAATGAGATGGATGGGCACACACACAACAAAAGCTAAAACGATGAACCAAAAAGAGGTTGATCACTGAGGCAGCATTTTAAGTGTCATTACAATGGCCATGCCAGCATTAAGGATTTAGAAAAATTTAGACCATGATAAATGAAAATATAGGAAAGCATGTTCCTTTGATGTCTTCAAAAGCTTCTTTAAAAAGTTTCTGTTTTAAAAAGGCTTTAATAAAAGTTCACAAGGATACTTTTGGAGAAGAAGCTTTCAGTTTTTAACAGTTTTTAAGAAACCAAGATGACATTTCCAAAACAGTTCTTAAAATACTCTTTGAAGTTGAAGGGTTATTATATCTTAAAAGGCTGTGTGCAATGAAAACTTAAATACTGTTCCCAGATTGAAGCACAATTTGATAACATCTGAGTAGATTACTCCTTGAGCCAAGTGAAAATGAAAGCTAAGTAGAAGGGGAAGTCGCTGGATGGCATTCCAAGGAATATGTAAAAAGACTCTTCAGCTATGTAAATGCAGTATGCCTTGGCATATAAATGATGTGTAATGGTTATGGGGAGGGTGAAAAACATAATGATACACAATGTAAACGCGGTGATTGTTAAACACAAGTGTCCTCAGGAGGTCTCAGGTACCTGCTATGGAATTTAAAACATCTTTAGAAAATGATGTATCCACAGAGTTTGCATGCTTCATAGCTGACTGGCAGTGAAGTCCTCCGTTGGGGCTGAGGTCATCTCTAGACCCCTGTATTCAAAGCAGAGAAGAAATGAATAGGAATCACTGCATTTCAACATTGTAAACCCACAAATGCCTTCTTCATTATGCTTCCAACTAGATGATATTTAACTTGATCTTTTATATTCCAGCAAAGGTCTTCTGCCAAAGCGTGCAGTGAAAAGGAAGGTAGCCAAAATCAAACTTTTGGTCACAGTTTGATTTTGTATGTGATTTAAACATTTTTTACAATGTAGTTTGAACTATTTTTTGGGTATAGACTAAATGGCTGAAATGGTAATATTCATGGATTATATTATAGACTATATATCATTATTACCATAGGTTATATGTATTACTATTACTAGAAACTGGATTTTAAATACTTACTATGTACTAGTTTCAATGATAAGTATTTCCTATGACACAATTTAACCCTCATAAGAAACCTATGATGGAGGTACTGGATTGTTATCTCATTTTATAAATAAGAAATTAAGTGCTTAAAGAGGTTGGATAAATGTGCCTATTATCACACAGATAGTAACTGATACTACTGGGATTTGAACAAGGTCCCCCCAAATTCCTAAGGCACGGCACGTAACTTATAGATGGTCCTATCTTGTATAGTTGCTGGTGTCAGCAGCGCATGAATTCATCTGGGTGAACACAGGGAACAGATTCCCAAGAGGGCTGTCGTCGAGTCACTACGATGGCTCAGTGGATGAAGAGTGACAAACAGATTACTTCTGGGCTGTGACTCGAATGAAGGCACTTGGCTATATGACAACCAGGTGGTCATAACGCTGACACAGACAGGTGGTGGGAAAGGCGTACACAGAGGACGGGGACATGGGTACACCAGAGAAACTGGGTAAGAGCTGGAGGGTCCTGGCAAAGGATGCAGAGAACGGAGGAAAATGAAAACAAAATTCTGGCGGGATGGGCCACACAGAAGGCTTCAGTGGCCAATCTACTGACACTTCAGGGACCGATCTAGTGACACTGATAGGAATGCTTCAGAAATATCTTGCAAGAATTGCTGTTTAATCCTTAGTTGCTCGCGTTTGGAAGGAAGGGGTATTCAGGGCAACAATATAAAGAAGGCCAACTTTTTATTCACACAGACATTGGAAACAGTATGCAAACTTGCCTGGTTCGATGTATTGGCAGTAAATGGATACAGGTCCTTCAGGTAAATCCTCGGCATGTTGTCCAGAAGCATGCCATAGAGGGGCATGTATAAACCTGCTATCTGAGCCTGCTTTCTCTGCGTGAAGAGGGGGCCAGAGGAAATGATTCACATGAAAATCAATAGACTCCTAGGTTTGATTACACATTTAATGCAGCGTGCCATTAAGTGGCGTTTAGGGAAGGAAGAAAGGAAGACCACTTACTGGTTCTCTGTATCGATCATCAAAGGAATGCTTAGCCATTAGATTTTTTAGGACAGCTAAAGCCAAGTGCCTGATATCTTGGTCTTCCTGCAGAGCAAAGCCAACTTCTCGGAGCAGAATCCCGATTAAGAAGTGCTTGCGGCAGAATTCATTCGTGACCGAATACTCAGGCATGTCTTTGTGAGGCAAGCAAAGAGGTTACGTTATTGAAAACCAAACGATCACTTTATAATCAAGACAGATTTATCAAACAACTATCAACTGCTTTCTCTACCAAGAGGATTTGGTGATACAATTTTGCCACAGAGGTGAGAAATGGGAGAGAGGAACACTCAGGAAGCTAGGGGGCTATTGTGTGCTTGCTAATACAAAGAATGCATGATGTCAAATACTGAGTTCCATGGAAGTGGTGTGGCTACAGTATTAGAGCTGAGAAGAGAAGAGAAAAATCTGTTTAAGGGAGTCAGGAAGTGCTCAACAGGAAGAGTAACCTGTTGAAATGGGCCATTGAGGATGCTTAAGAATTGGAGGTGCAGAGCTGTGGGAATGACTGGAGGCAGTGGGGGAAGATGATGTCATTGGGAGGACAAGATGCAGGCTGTCAATGGCAGGGATGTGGGGAACACAGGGTTGGGGCACAGTAAGAGGAGTGATGAGAATTTGGATTTGACCCACAGATTGGGGTGAGATGATGAGAAACTTAAGTACAAATTCCTTAGCTGGCATTTTGGTTTCTCTGCTATTTGGGCAGCTGTAGAAATTCTATTTGCATTTCTGTAGGAGATGATAAGTCTCTAAAGGCTTTGAAATCAGTGGCCCAATCAGAGCTATGCTTTATTGATTAACTAATACGATGGCTGGGGGCTGGATGTAAATAAATTAGACTGTAGGGGGACATGAGGTAAGGGATATAATACAAGAGGTTGTAGCAAAATGGAGCGAGGGGAGAAATTAGAGGGTTTGGGTTAGTAGGCTGAAGTAGCAGAATAACATCAACAGGACAAGTTGTCTGAAGGATGTGAAGGAGCCAGGAGAGAAGAAAACCAAGGGAGGCTCCAAAATGTTGAACCTGAATTACCAAGAAAAGAGTGTAAAATTTCCAGGAATAACACATTTACGCAGCATTGTCCAACGGGCTTTCTAAATGTAACTATTAATAACAGGGCTAGCACCCACTTATAGAACATGTACTGTGTGCCAAAATCAGGCTAAGCACTTTTCAAACATTGTCTTATTTAATTTTCAGGACAACAGGTAAGGTCATTCTGATTAGTATAATGCATCATTGGAACATTCCGGTTATATTCAATTTATATGATATTAATAATCTCAATCTTGAAAAAAGTGGCCCAAACCAGGTTGTAGTTTATTGAAAAAGAAAATATAAAGTTAGTTATATTGAACAAGAATGCTATTATATATAGCTGGGAATTTTATTTATGATACACTCTAAAGAAATTTCAGGTACTTCGGGAAGTTAAAAAAAGTAAACTCTTGAGAATAAAATATGAAAGAATTCAAGTTGAGGAATCATTTAATTATCTGTGACTAGAGAAAAGTTCAGACGAATTTTTGCTTATTTTGACTATATGGTATTAAATATGTTTATTAGCATCTGGAAACTGGAAATTTATAGTAACTAAACTCATCAGTGTTACTGGACTATGAAGCTGAGGTAATATCACATACAATTCCATTATTTACCTGATGCATGTAACTCTTGAGTTGATTCTGAAGGTGTCAAAGGATCTGGATTTAATATAAATAAATAAAAAGTTCAGATATATCTACAATTAGATACACACTATGTTCACTAACTATGTATAATGTATACTGAAAGATTAAAATACATTATTCTAAAATGTGAGTCACTTCAATAAAACTTTGTTTTTCAAGATAAATGCCTTAGCTTGTTTGTTTCATTAAAAAGAATGCCATGAACAGAATCATTTTAATTCTTAGCCTTCTTTTTGAGCACCTACTTTTCCATCAGAAATATGCTTGCTATGAAACATATATTTTTATGTTCATTGTTGATAATATCAGATCTATAAAGAGATGATAAGGCCTTTTTCTGAGCTACTGACCAATAGTAAACAACAGGAATCAAAATGGCACAAAAGAGGTTGGATTCTCTTGAGGCTCTTTACCAGCTTGGCTTACCCAAAAATAACTTGGCACTAGTTTATAAAAATAAAATATAAGAATTTTATTATCCAAAATGACATTTCTATCTTCTTTTTTCTATGAAGCCATTTAGATTAAATGTGCTTAATAAATTAGAAAAAGAATGGAATAGTGTATGTAGCTTATATGTAAGATAAAAATGAGAAAACCTTTAGAGGCTGGATAATGTATTTTACTCTCTTCCCTCCCCCGCCCCAAATATTAGTGCAAGCTATAATGGATATAAGGAGGCTCTTTATCATCCTAGTCTGTGCTTTCTATGAACATTGAAATTTCATCCTGTGAATAATTTACACACTGCTTAGAAATAAGGTATTTTAGGTTAAAGGAGGTCAACTATACAGGGTGAGGAAGAGCAGATTTACAGTTGTTCATACAGAAAATAATGCAATAATTAATAAGTGATAATATAAGAATAAACTGTGTTTCATGTACTCACAACTGCAAACTTACTTTTGACCCACCTTGTATGATGCTGGAAGGAGATTTGACTTTGGGTGCTGAATTATACAAATAAAACTGGTTAATTTTATTAACCAATGTCACCCCAATAAGTTTAATAAAATTAAAAATGTTCCTAAATCACTTTAGTATTTTCTTTGCATCTTGATGTTTGATGAGTGTCTGATATTTAGGAGGGTGATGATCATTCTCTACCATGGTCATGCTAGTATATGATTATGGTAGAGCATGAGCCATATATATGTACCAAATGCAATAAATGAAAATAGATTTTATAGGCCATTTATGCCATAATAAGCATAGGGAACAAAACATGGAGCCCAGTTCTTACCTGTACACCCATCTCTGTGCCCTTCTGACCCAGAGATATCAACAGTTTATAATATTGTCCACCGACCTGCCTTCCTTCCTTCCTTCCCAGGTATTGGTTTCTTTGTCTTAAACTCATTTAGAGGAATTGCATTCTAACATAATTACACACATTAACTGATCAATTAAATGAATTTGTACTCACAAAGTATAACTTTTCTCTGTGTAATTTTATCTCTCAAAATCAAAGGAAAGTTGTTTTTGGAGCCAGTGTGGTGAAAGATAATATGACTCTAGTTTAACATTCTTTGATCTACAATCACCAATTCTATAATATTCTTGGCCTTCTCTTCTTTATTTTATATATTTTTAAAAGATTTTATTTATTTATTTCTAGAGAGAGGGGAAGGGTGGGACAAAGAGAGGGAGAGAAGCATCATTGTGTGGTTGCCTTTCTCATTTCCACTGGGGACCTGGACTGCCACCCAGGCATGTGCCCTGACTGGGAATCAAACTGGCGACCCTTTAATTCATAGTCCAGCACTCAATCTACTGAGCTACACTAGCCAGGGCATGAGCCTTCTCTTTAATAGGAGAGGAAACATAGACAAAAATTGAGAATTATAGAGCTGTATTCATTACTACAGGCCAACAATTTCTTTTGCATTTTAAAATCTGATTATCTGGGTCTAATGACCATGTGATATCTTGAGACAAAGTCAAGACTGAAGAAACAGGAAAGTAATGACCAAACAGAAGTGTTCACTTGGTAGGAGCTGATGAAAACTTGGAATTATTACCTGGAATGTTTGCTGATCTTATGGGGAGACACAAAGGAATGAAGTGCTCATGCTGACATACTTCTTGAAGAAAATCAAATTTATACTGGCTCAAGGTCTGAAAAAGAGACAAGCTGAATGACTATTATTTACACACCAAGAAAGTTAATACGAACAAAAAAACCTGTACTCGAGTCTTATACCTAAAAAGAAGATGTAGGTTCTTTTGTGCGACCACTGGCTAATTGTTAAAGAAGGTTGTCCCCTCCCAAATGGTAAATGGAGCCAGCCTCCCTATTTCAAGCGGTTGGTGAGGCTTCTGCAGGAAGCAATCTCATTTGTAACCTACCTTACTGATTCATTTTCTTTTTTTTTGCTTCTTTTAGCTTATATCATAGCATGTTTATTTAGAGAAAAATAGTGCCTCATCAAATGTACAGAGCCCTTAAACTACACTCAGATCGTAAAACAGATCGCTACAATCAACTCCTATGATCCCAGGACGTAAGGAGGACAATGATGCAGACAATCAAAAATGAAAGTGAATCTCTCCCGTTGCCATGTGTTCTCAGAATGCAATGCATTATTAATTCTACCTCTCCCCTGCTCCTGCAAACAGCTCTGTCTTTCCAATAGTATTCTGAATAGCACAGTGATAAATGGAGCCCAGACATGGTCTAAGACAACTGTAATACATGAGCTAAGAATAACCACATAAGTAGGAACAATCAGCATGCTCATAACTATTGCATTTTCACTCACATGCATGATAAGAAATCACTTTTTTAAGGCTCAGATGGTGTTCAATATATTTGCTATATTAGCTAACAAATAAAATATATTGTGCTTGCTTAGATATTTTAGAATTATGGCAACTTTAGTCAATAATTTGAACTACTGCAATTTATAAACAATTGTACCTGACTTAATCTTTTATACATCAAAGTGAAGAAGATCATAATTAAATTATATGTTAATTATTCTTCATCGAGAACCTTCTGTTTAGTATTTGAAAACTATATAATTTAGGTCTACTGGAATTATATTTAAATGGATATTCTGCAAATTTCATGCTTAACTGGGGTACCAATGAAGAATGTCCTTCCAAAAATTATTTATAGAGAGAATTGGATACTCAAAACCAAATGATATATAATTATGTAACTCTCTTGATCAAAACTGCCAAAAGAAAATAATGTTCAGGCTCTAAGCTTGATATGAAAGTCTATAAGTCTATAAGATGATCATTATTTACTTTAGTTCTTTCTACATTGGTTATTATTTTCCAATACCTAGATAATTTCCTCTTTGTGACTTACCTTCTTCTCAGTAGGTAAAGGTTAATGAGGAACTATTAATTCACGTGCCCTGTCTTTCCTCCTTAAGAAGCAGGCATGTGGCCCAACGCAGGCTGAATACACACTGCCCTTCTGGAATGCCAATCTTAAGCAGAGTCTTATCATTTAAGCAGCAGCTGACCTTGGCCAAGTGGTTCCTCCTTGGCAATTATTCTTGGACGCTAGCCCTTTTCTAAGTCTAGTCTCTAGCTCTCTTCATTGATGTTATTCACTCCCAATATCCTTCCCATACATTTCCTTTTAGTCAAATTGGAATAAGTTTCTATTGCTTGCAACCCAAAGAACCTTCACTGATACAACTTTCAAGACAGGGCCCATGGCCAGGCGTATTTCTCTTCAGCATACACCATGCTGGAGCTCCGTGGTTCTCACACCTGAGTGTGCATAGGAGCCACCTGCGAGTCTTCAGACAACACAGATTCAGCGCTGAGGTGGTGCTAACACACCGGTCTAGGAACCTCACTTTGAGAACCCCTCCTCTCTAGAGAGGACAGTTCCCTGCCTGTCTCCCAACACGGAGCCCCTGTGTCGGAAGGGGGACCAGGTGCTCATTTTTCCCAAGACTGAAGGGTTTCTGGGGAGTGGGAGTTTCAGTGCTAAAACGGAGATAGTCCTGAGCAAAGTGTTCTGTAAGAACTGCAACTGGAAAGAACTACTCTTTCACCACGGGCAGGAAATAGAAGTGAAATGTAAACACTCATTCCACCCTTCTCTGTTCCCCATTAAGGAAGGGCTTGGGAGACTTACTGAGCCGATGAACCATTTCAAAGACTGTCTCCCATTGGTATAGACTTAATTTTTTCTGGTGCAGAAAATGGATAAGTTAATGTTCTTGGCAGAGATAGAGACCAATTCATTTACTTATCATGCCAGAGCTGAGAAAGCAGTCATTCCCGTGCTTGGCTCTTACCTTGAGATCACCGGAGGAGAACATGCTGATGTAATTGTTAACCATCTTAAACACAAAGCCCCGGTCCATAAACGTGAAGCAGCGCTAAAAATGGCAAAATTTTAAATACAAACATTTTTACTTTAAGGATCATTAAAGATTTGAGAAAAGAATGAAATTTATTCACATAAAATAACAAACATTAAATTAAATGTGTTGTATTATGTTTTACAAATCTCTAAAATCTGTTAAAGCATTTGTCCACATATGACAACTAGTGAAAATGTTAGGCATAGTACACACATCAGAGAGTTACAAACCCATACTAATCAATTTCATATAACATCACTTGGAATTTTGCAGTTAAATATTAGAGCCTTTTCCTCTTTGTGCAGAAAGTTTTAGCTTTTACTTGTCTTTACTTTTCAAACAGGTACATTTTATTATTGTTTCTAGTAATTTGATTTCTGCACCATACTGCTCTGGGGAGGAACGGAGGTGGCAGGCATGGGTCAGTAAAACCTTTTAAATTGCACTGGCCTCCTTCAATAAAGCAGAATGTTTTTTTTTTTTTTTTTGGCAAAGACAGCTTGAATTTAAAGAGCAAAGGTAAGAGAGCCTGAGATTTCTATCAGGAAGCTGCTCCTTGTCTCTCCTATTCTCTGTCAAAATATCTTAATAACGAGTGTGTTCAACAGTAGGTAGTTTCGGAGGAGACAGGCAAGCATTCCAAGCTGGCACAGCACCACTCTTTCTCCAAAGCACGGAAGGCCATGCGAGCAGTAACCAAGCAACAACGGCCGAGGACTGCAGTGGAAACGTATGCAGTCGGAGGCATGGAGCATACAGGGTCGGGCAAAAGTAGGTCTACAGTTGTCCGTCTGGAAAATAACGCAATAGTTCATAAATAATAATGCAAGAATAAAGTTTGTGTTTCGCATATTCAAAACTATAAACCTGCTTTTGCTCCACCCTGCATTTACCGATGAGTGTCTTGAGACATTATAGCAGATCACGCTAGGGTAGTCATTACTGTGTGTGTGTCATTCTGCCCATTCACGTGTGTAGAACTACTTGGGAACACTTCCCACTGCTGCACCACTCAGTATGGATGCTTCTTTCATGTCTGAAAGAGTCTAGGATGGTCCAGTGCAATGGTTTTGCATTTCTTGGATCTCTCCTCAGTTCTACTCACAAAAATCTCTTTGGTCAGAAAGGACAGGGAATAAAATCTTGCTATATGTAGTCTACAGAGTGGAAAGTCTCCCACTGAACTACGCCTATGCATAAGCAAGAGCTAGTTTCTCAAGTAACGTCCTTCCATTTGTTAGGTCATTTGTATTTTTGTTTTGTTTTTCCTTTCTATTTTTGTCTTTATCCTTTGAAGTGTTTTTAATGTATATATTTATTCCATAATAGTATATTGCCTCATGCATAGCTTACTTTTTTATACAAATTTAAGTTCTTTCAATGACTCCTCTCATTTCCCAGAACAGAGGGAGAGACAGACACCAGAGGGTCACCACAGGCTCAGATGATGAAGCATCACAAGGGGAGACAGGGAGGGGAAGAGGGGCTTTCGAGTCTTCTACACTATGCATGTGTCCAGCAGGTGTATCATCATACACGACCAGGCTCTCCATCATACATGAACATGTGAACCCATTAACATTGCGAATATCTCATGTCCATTAGCATAGGGGCTTGAATGGCACTGTGATCTCATGTAACTGTACCTTAAGAAACCTGGCAACACTGTTGTTGGCCCTTCTTGTTTCTTCAACAGCATCTCTGTATTTCCAAATCACATGATCAGACAGGATCATTACAAGATTGTCCAATTCATTTTGGTAAGATTCAGGAAATCTTTGAGCCCGAGGAAGCTAAGGAAAGAATGGATCATTTCTTAATAACATGGCCTTGGAACTACTAAGCCTGGGGAAAAAAAAAACTGAAAGACTTAATTCATTTTATATAGCGTCAAACAAAGAGTCCTTTTGAAAACTTGAATGTGATAATAAAATAAAAGCCCTATTAATTTCAAGGTCATGACTTCTATCACTTTCAGTTAATGTTTCCTTCTATTTTAGCCAGTAAAGTTTTTATGTTTTCATGAAAAAGTAAGTTAATACATATTAATTGCAAACTATTATAACAAAGTAACATTTTCTATGACTACCAATGTCTTTTTTTCAATCACAGTTTACATATAATATTGTATTAGTTTCAGACGTACAGCACAGTGGTCCGACATTTATATAACTTACTAGATGATCCCCCTGTAAGTCTAATACTCTGGGACCATACATAGTTATTATAATATTAACTATATTACCTCTCACATCTTAATTGCCCTCACTTCCCTTTCAGGAAGTAAATACTATTAATGATTTAATGAATGTTATTCTAGATTTTCTTTGACACATATTTCTCTATTTAATTAAAAATCAATTACTTTGATATTTTAAACTAGAAATTCCCCAATAAACAACTATAAGAAATCAATAAATGAATAACTGAATGAGTACAAATGTTGGTTTAAAATGTCCTCTAATAAGTAGTGAGTTCCAGCTAGTCTTTTTAAAAATTTTATTTCACTTCAGCTTTATTGACATGAAATTGTAAGATACTTAAAGTGTACATCTTGATATTTTGATACATGTTCAGTGTAAAAGAATTTTCCTCTAGTTACTTAACACATCCATCACTCACCTCATATATTTACCTTTTTTGTGAGAACATTTGTTATTCTCTCTTAGCAAATTTCCTTATCAACTATAACGACCATGTTTTTCATGTTAGATCCTCAGACCTAACTCATAGCTGCAAGCTCGTACCAGCCAGTCCCAACTCCGTGGGCCCAGCACTGCCACAGGAGCACCAGTGGGAGCTCAGAGTCAAGAGATTTTTGCCACTACATATAAAAGGGCTTGGCTGTGAGATTACATATGGCTCATGGAATAAAACTTCATGGGTCTCTAAAGATCACCCATGGGTCCAGGAATCCTCTCATCTTGTCTGCACTCCTGCATGTGAGCGGAGAGTTCCAGGCAGCTGCGATTTCCCATCTTAGTCTCTACTTTGTGAACTTACACAGCCTCTTTGCATGAGATGGGTAAAATTCACTCAGCGCCACAAGCTGGCTTTAAACTTAGACTCACATTTTTACTATCGATAGAAACACAAGAACCACTGTTAGACTGAGCTGTACATTTGTAAAATTCTGAGTGCCCGGTCTTGCATGCTGCAGGAATAAAAACCATGAAGGGTAAGGGACACACGCAACCATTTCTCCCACTTAAAAAGCAATGAGCATACATTGCTCAGGTTTACAAAGTAAATAAAAATAGAACTATTGACAGCATATTCATTAGCATACTTGTTGGGTAGTATTGCATTGCCTGTGATCTTACCTGAATTTTATTTGTGTCAATCAAGTGCTGTGCCATTGATTTTAGGATAATTGCAAAGAAGAACCAGGAATGCTGTTAGGAAAAGAGGACAGTAAGACATTTGCTATCCTATGGTAATTCTGTCCTTTACAACTTGTAATATTATGAAATCTTTGTCTTAAAATGTATTCTTTGAAAGTAAATGCATCAGAGCAATACCATTTTCTCCACTGTGTTAGAATGATCTTTATCAAAGTTCTAATGGTAAAAGTAAGTGGCAGACACTCCAGTTTCTCTGTAATCTCAAAGAATGTTTAAACTAAAACAAGATGCCAGTTTACTTGACAGGACTAATTAGAGAGTAGTCCTACGAAAACTTTATTCATGGGGGTCTATTTGTTCACTCATTTGAACAAAACTAAAAACTTTTTATATTATCCTATATCATAGAAGACTCAGCCCTAACATTTCCAGGGCTAGAGACAAGATTAAAAATGGAAGCTTCAAGTCTAACTATCTAAGAGTTCAAAGTCATGCTAACAAAGTGTTAAATAAAATATGTTTGATCATCCTACCTGGATAAGTACAACTCCATGGCAACTTGGAATCCTATACAAGAATGTGGGGATCTGGCAAGAGAAGCACCCTGGCCTACTCCCTCTTGTCTCCAAAGGCTCGGTCTTGCACCTTGAGGGGCCTGGTACACGTGTGACTGTCCAGACCGCACTCCCAAGGGTTGTCCACAAACTAGTCCCTCTCTTCCATTGTGAATTGCTCTCCACTTAGTTCCAGGGTTGCACTCTGGCATCAAGATTTTCCCTGTGAAGGCTGGTCTTAGGAATGAAGCCTAAGTAGGTCCAGGAGTAAGCCTGTAGGGCCATGAAGTGGGAGCTCCAAGAATACCCAAAGATTCAGAAGGGGTGGGAGGGCCTCCCAGGGACCATTTCTCTTGGCTACTCTTGTACCTTTTCCTCTGCGGAGGGGTACGGGTAGAGAAGACCAAAGCACATGCCAGGAGGCAGGCCCCTGTTTCTTGGGTCTAGGGTGAAAGGGTGATACTTATCCCAGGTACAAAAAGTACATTTTGCCTGTATACAGTTTAAAGAATGCACCCCGCCCATCCTCTCTTTCTCCTCTTCTCCACAACAAACAGTTCTCAATGTTGGGCTAGTCTTGCTTAACTTCATAATTTTGCTACTGATATTATTATACATTGAAGCAATATATTTAGATTTGTTTGCCACTGAATTTCATATAAATGAAATCATCCTGTATGTATTCCCTTTGACTCCTTTTTTCATTCAACAGATTCTGTTTGGAGGTTCTTTTATGTTGAATCATGAAGCTGAGCATCCCGTACGGTTACGGTGTCATGTATCTAAGCGTGGTTTACTTAACTGCTCTACTGTTGATGGGCATTTGAAATATATCCAATTTTAGGCTGATACAAACCATGCTGCTAGGAACTTTTGAGTACATAGTCCTGACTCGAGAAGACTGACTGAGATGAGGCTTAAGTTCCAAAGAGGCAGCTCTGACTTAATAAAAGGGTAACTTCTTAATAAGCAATATTGGAAATGTTGCACATATTTAATTAATACAAGGAACACATAAAAGCCCCTTTCCCCCATCTTGTCCCAAATGGTATTATTAACCATCAAGTCAGTGCTCTAACATTTGCCTCTTAATTCAGCCGACACCACTCTCCATCCTCAGCACGCTGGCGGCCTCCCCTCTTCACCTTGAGTCCCTCAGAATTAATCAAACGAAGGCTTTTGTCTCTGTCCACATCTGATAATGAGACAAGCCCTGCCCCCTCTCCTGCCCTCTAATCTCCGTATATTTGTGTCTTCCCTTTTGTACCCACCTATCCCGTGGCTTCCACCTCCTGGAACCTGCCTGCCATGTGCTTTAGAACACACGGTACACCATCAGCAAAATCTGCTGAAGATGTAAATTCTCCTCCAAACAGTCCCTTCACCTGATCTTTTACCTGAATGCTGAACCTGCCCAGAAGACCCTACTTCTGGGCAAGCTACTTCTCCAGTGGTGCCCTGTGTCCTTCCTCAGCCCAACTCCGTCTAGTCTCTACGCAGCCATCAGAGTGATCTTTTACACCAAGGTCAGCTCAAGGCACTCTTCTGCTCAGTTCCCTCTAAATGGGTCCCTGTTTCACTCTGAGTGGCAGCCAAAGCCCTTGCCAGGGCCCACACGGCCTTCTACCACCTGCCAAGCCTCCCGCTGCTTCCCTGCCTTCATCTGGCCTCCTCCCCCCTTTGCTCACATGGCTCCAGCCCCCCTGCCACCCCTTTTATCCTTCAGGGACTCCCATGTAGGCTCCTGCCTTAGGGCTTTACGCGGGCCTCCCTTCCACCTCGGTGTTCTACTCTCGGCATCCATGTGCGCTCCCTCACCGCTTCCACATTTTCTTTCTTTGCTCAAGTACCACCACCTGGGAGCTTTATCCTGACCGTCCTATTGAAAACTGCAACCCTCGCCCTGAACTCAGTGCTCCCCATCCCCCTTCTCTGCCTGACATTTCTTTCCCCTCACTACTGCTCACCTCCTAACACACAAGTTAATTACCTTTGGTATTGTGCCTGGAGTTTACTGTTTTTATTCCCCAGTAGAAGGCAAGCAAAGCTTTTTATTATATTCTCTGCTGAGTGAGAAGTGCCAGGGATGGTGCCCATTGCATGGGAGGGGGGGGGGCACTAAAAATGAGTTTGTTGAATTAACTAAACGAATATACTCAGAAGCCTAATTTAAACAAATGGTTTGACTCACGGTAATTTGATTTTAGTGAACTCATGTTGACGCTTATTGATCCTGCTTTCTCTTTCTAGCTACTTTACTAATCAATTATCTATCTGTCAAGTCATGATAGATAATTAATTATGCTGGGGACTAAGTTTGCTCTTCTGTATATATTACTGTATACTACATGTTATATATTTATGTCTTTTCATAAACTTTCAACATCCCTTCATTATGTGTTTCACCTTTTGGGGGTCAAAGAGTAGCTGTGTCTTGGCTCCCTCTCTGTTGTCCATATATTCATTAAGATCTCATCAATCCTTTTGTTGGTATATTTCCTCTTATGGTGCCTAATAAGCCCATCAGACTTTATTTCTTCTACACTTGGAATTGTTTTAGTGTTTTAGATAACTCTTCATAGAGATTTATTCTGTTTTTAGGCTGAAGGACTTAACTTGGGTCCGTTCTGCTTCTGAAGGTGATCTGTTCTGTTGACATAGATTTGTCTTACTTAATATGTCTCTATGCTACATTTTCAATATGAATCTTATGCTAGAAACTGTAAGAAAAATAATCTGAAAATCAATGGGTCCTATTACCTTCTAGGGGTAAGATTCTTTCATGGGGACAATGAAAGAGTCATTTTTAAATTCCTTACCTTCAGGACATGCTTAACTGTTGTTGAGTCATTTGATTTCAAAAGGCCAGTCACATTTTTAGCCAGTTCCTCATGTATTGTTCTCTCCTTGCATGTCCTGGTCTTGAACACGAACTAAAGAAAATCCAAAAGAGAAATAAGTCAAATGCTTTAAGAAAACAAAGCTTCAAAAATTATGTTCCACGAATAACTCATAACTCAAAATTATCTGCTCATGCCAGATTTTGTCATGAAATAAATGAAGGCCCAACGATAAGAGTAATACACACCTGTCCCTAATTAGGGCTTTGCACAGGTAGGGCCTGGCTCACCTGTGCTCTCCTTGGAACTCTTTTTGCGGAAATCAAAAGAAAGAGTCAGAGAGCAATTCAGCAGGTTGAAGGAAACATGGAGGGCTTTGACCCACCTACTTAGGACACATTTCCCCTTCTCCTTCCTTCCACTGGTAACAGGTGGCATGGTAGCATTTCTTCATCCTGAAAGGGTAGAGCACCCACTCAAATAGCCAAGTGGGGAAGCAGGTACCTTCCAGAGGCCAGTAGGTGAGCTCCCCACATGCCCAGGGCCTACCATCTCAAACTTTGGCACAGCTTTCAAAGGGTCATGAACACTGGTCATCAGTAAGATAACACATGCTGCTCACTTTTTTATTTCTCCAAAGAGTGGTTTGGGTATGCACCACTGAGTGCATGTAACAGTTTTAGTTTGCAGTATTGATTCATCTGTTTTAAGAATATCAGCATCAATTTGATGATTACTGAGTTATAATATTTTACTTATGACTTGGGTTTGCCTTAAGGGAATTCATTTCTTCAAAATATTCACAATCCAGGCTTCATTATAATCAAGAATGAAGGCAGGCAAGAAACTCAAAGCAAAGGCACATTCACATTTGAATCTGTAATTATTTGTTTGAACTTCATAGCTCATGGACAGTTAAGTCATCCTGATGAGGGCTGCCTTCTCCAAGTTCATCCCAGAGGAGAAAGACAAAGAAAGCTAAGAGATGCGTGAAACTCGCTAAAAATCAAGAGTAATACAATTCTCCCCCCTCATGGGTTATGACTCATGTGAGGGTAATGTCATAACTGCCTAGTACCATGCACAGTTATTTAGCCCCAAGGGTATTGCAACTAGCTTTGAAACATTCTTATTTTAAAACTTTGGCTATAACAGGTCAGGGCCATGAATTTCTGTAAACCATGGCATTTCATTAGATTAACTTTGATTATACATTTTTGAAAAAGACATGGTGTATGTGTATATTTTGGATATTGTAGATGGGTGAGTTAGCAGCATTTAGCACCACTGAACTTGAAATGGTGTTTAGTTTGTTTCTGAATAAATATTAATTGCATTGAATATCACATCTCTCAAGGACATCAAAGCATGTATAGGTACTAGCCCATCAGTTTCCATTATACTCCTAGCTGTGGAGCTTAATATCTATCTATCTGTTAAATACTAACTTTTCCTATCAAGGGTAAAAAAATCAGATTCCTTGGTCAAGGTCATGCTGTCAACCATGTACAATACTACAGCAGGAGTTCGGTCATAGAATCATAGAGCTGGATGTTTATCTGGTCCAACCCATCTCACTCCACAGGGGAGAAAAGTGAGGTTCAGAGAGACTGCTCAAGGTAACTGTTAACCTTGACTAGAATCTAGTTTCCCACTTGCTAGTTCAGTGCTCTTTCTAGAGTAAAATTCCAGTTGGCTCTCTTTGTGAGGTTGCATTGGTTTTCGATTTATGAAAATGTGTTATAAAACATGTTTAGAAATTGTGATCAGCTTGACATTTCACATAGGTGTATTTTTGGATTTGAATCCCTTCAGAGCAAACTAAATAAGCAGTCTCCTATATTACAAAACCAAATAATCTCGTCAGGATATCTCAAACATCCTGGGTAAAAATTAAGACCACCCCAGTATGTATTTCCAATATACTTCTCCAAGTGTGTCACAGATGGAGTCTGAGAGCTGATTTCGAGGTTCTTGTAAGATCTAGACTTGACCGTCACAAAGTGTCACAACACCAGTGGGTTCTAAATGTAATTTTCAGGGAGTCCACTGGAGAAAGGTACATAATACTCAGGCTGAAATGGAGAAGACTTTGTGTAATGTGAACTGGAGAACTTTTTTTTTTGTCTCAGCCCCTTTGGATAGTGCAATGGAAAACTGAAGTAAGCACTGAGAGAGTAAAAGTTGTGCAGATGGTTTTGTTGAATATAAATTCATCAATACCCTATAAAAGTAAGTGAATATCTTAAACAGAGAGCAAACTAAAAGGGCATTTACAGGTAAGTCTGGCTTTCTGCAAATGAAATATAGATCATATTGGGTAAAATTAGACCAGAGGGAAATGATTTTGAAGTTACTGACTATTTTTGGCATTTGGGCTATATTAAGAAAGGGCACACACTTATACTTAGGTATTTGGAAAAACATCTAACATTTCTGGCAGGTAGGAAATATATAGATATAAAACTGTAATGAAAAGTTTCCCATAAAATTATTTAAAACCTAAGTTCCTAGCACAAAAGACTCAAAATTATTTTCTAGTCACATTTCTAGACATGTACAATGTATGGGTACATGTCTATCCATATTGTATTAGGGTAATATATTCTTTTAATTAAAAAGGTCTATGTCTTTAAAAAGTTCATCTATGCATAGAAAAAATAGAAATTTAGGTCCTCTATGTATCATAAATAAAGGGAATGAAGCCATTCTTATTTATCTCTGCATGGGTTCTTTCTTTTCATTCAAGAAGATGCAGAAACTACAATGTGCAAACATCATCACAAGTTCACGGGCATTAATTCACAGGCCAACCGGAAATGAGACCATCAACTTGACAAAGGACACTGGAAGAAGCAGTGCACAGATGATGGAATGGTCTAGTGGGTCATGCCAGAGGATAAAGGGCTTAACATACCAGAAGCAGGTACAAATATACAGTAACTGGGAAAATGAAATAATGCCTGAGAAAACAATAAGAAAAGCTAAGAAAACATTACAGAAGATACACAGAGCATTCAACAAACCAACAGGAAAAATCTTTCTTAAATTTACATAAGAATTTCATTCATTGTAATGTTGATGTCTAAAGGACAATACTTTAATTTTCTCTTCTAGCTCTTTCTTTGGTTTTTCTCCTCATATAAATATTCATTTGCACATGTACATGTTATTTATACATTTATACATTCAAACAATACATCTGGCCCATTGATGAAAAGAGAAGGAATTCTAAGTGGTTGGGAGGAGTGCTTGATATTACTGTAGTGGACATCATCCAGCTAAAGAGAAGAACTTCCCACTTATTGTAGACAGGAAATGAGACAAGCCACACAGCACAAGGGCGCATGACCAACACCCAGGTGGGGATTTCATACCTTAATGTATGACTGGACGGAGTGGTCCAGCTGCTCCTCGTGGCACTTGGCCACGATGTCAGTCAGAACCCTGAAAAAACAAAGCTGTTTAGTGGCCTCTCTGAGGCAGGCAGGAAAATACCATTGAGAACTGGGTACTTAATAGTTTCTGAATAAATGAATGAACCAATTCAAGATTCTCCCTTGTCCTCCCACTCCACTAATACCAAACTTTTAATATCTGTATTACCTGTTAGCCATGCCAACCTTGAAATCTCTAAATACTAAATATAAGTAATGTCTCATGGCTGCAGTGTCTCACATTGGAGACATTTTTGCTTGAGTTGAATGTGCTATTATGGTCTGCATGTTTGCTGACATTGTTTTCTTGGAAAAAGGATAATTTCTAGTACCTGATTAAAGTTTAAGATCTTTAACCTTGAATTAATGATCATATTCCTTTTTTAACAGGGATTCCCTTCCAACCTAGAGGCACTGTATGTATATGCTTTTGGAAAAAGTAATTAGGTTAAGACGCAGGATTTTTTTTTTCTTCCTTAACTGGGATGATAGGGTTTCTATAGCATGGTGGCATGGCTAGATATTTTCACATGAACACTTCCAGTTACTCCGTGGCTAGTGTTTAGGAGTATCTCAGAATTTCAACAAATATATCTGCTGAAATATTTAGGAAACTTGTCAACACAGACCCATATACTCATGTTGAAAGAGCATCCATTGGAGACACAGCTGGGGACATTTAATCTGGGTCTAGAAATGGCTGGTTGTGGGACTGTTGAAGCCACTTTTACTTTCCAGAGCTTCAGCGCTCTACTTAAAAAAATAAGGCTAAAGATCTCGTTCTGAAAAAGGCTAATAACATGCCTGTGAGTTCAGAAGGTACTGGAAACATTTCAATGCTAAGAGTAATTTTTTTTTTCTGAAATCCTGTGACTTATTTTTTTAAAGTGAACATTAGGGATATATGATTCAATAATTAATTCAAAACATGATCTCTGTAAAGAAGAAGTTGTGATTGCGTAGTCACCAGACAGATTAGTAATGTTGAAAGAATGTGTAGCATAAAGTCAGAATAGTTGAAGAAAAATTGAATTTTTTTTTTAAAGAGAAAGATCTGTTAGGAATGTGAAATGGTATAGCCATTGTGGAAAACAATTCAGCATTTTCTTAAAAACTACACATGCAACTCTCATACCAACAAGCAATTATGCTGGGCATTTCTTTCAGATAAATGAGAACTTAGGTTAACCCCAAATCTACCCCAAACTGGACACAACCCAGATTCATTCAACAGGTGAATTGTTAAAGATGTGAACTGTGATATGGAATACAACTCAGAAATAAAAAGAAAGAAACTGTCGATGGATGCAGCAACCGGGATGTCTCTCCAGACAATTATTCTGAGTGAAGAAGAAAACCAGTCCTAAAAGGTTACATCCTATTACACGGTATGACTCCATGTATCTTTATCTATCTATCTAGATAAATAGAGACAAGGATAGCTATAGCTATGGAGACGAAGGATTGTGTACATACATAATTCTTAAAATAAAATATTAGAGATGGAGTCAGATTAGTAGTTACCAGGGTTAAGGAGTTGGGGTGGGATCAGAGAGAAGTAGTTGTGACTATAAAAGAGCAGCATAAGGGTCCCTGTGGTGATGGCATGTTCTGTATCCAGATTCTATCAAGGCCAATATTCTGGTAGTGCTATTGTACGACAGTGTTTCAAGATGTCGCCTTTGGGGGACATTGGGTAAAAGTAACATGGGATCTCTCTGCATTATTTCTTACAACCACATGCAAATCTATAATTATCTCCAAATAAAAAGTTTCAAAATCACAAAGAAAATGTTCAAACCAAGGTCTAATATTTTATGCCAATGATAACAAGAGATGATTAGAAGGTAAAAAGTCAAGAGTGAGAAAACACTTAAACCTGACCAATGCGTTCAAACGAAATGCAAGGATACACAGGTGGCCGTTCAGTTATAATATCAGTTCTGTGTAATTACAGGTGATAAAATCCCTTCTCCTAAGTCCATGTTACCGATACCTGGTCACAGTTGTACATATTTCATCTTCCTCATTCTGAACCAAAACTTTGAAGAGTTGATTCAAGATTATAGGCAGAAAACTCATGATTGCATGAATCTTTTCCACATTCAATAAGTTCTGTAGGAAATTGACAGGAAACAAAAGGGCACTGATTAAATTTAAAGCTCATTCTGCTGATGTTTTCCAGAACTTGAACATGAATACTGTAGGTCCCCTTTATCTGGCTTTAGTTTTCACTGCATTTAACGTGGTGTCCAGGCATGGGGGCAATGTGGCAAGGGTGATAACTTAAGACATTTTAATTTAAACTTAATTCGTTTTAATCTTCAGTCATTTTTGTTTTGAAACACTGATCTCCGCTTGTTTTTTAATCAACAAACGCTATTAAGGAATTGTGAAATAAAATAATTTATTCTCTGATTTGATAAGGCATTTAAAATTGTTCAGTGATAACTACCTTTTAGTTTACCATTCAATGAAAATTACAAGGGTCTCTTTGCCCATCTCTTCCCTGAAGACCACCGAAACGCTTTGCGTGTTACCTGACAAGACCGCACAAACTTTGAGGTAGGTGATTGAGACATATCTTTCTCTCTTTTTTGGCACTGTCGGAAAAATGCGTTCACATATGGATCCTGAAACAGCAAAAAGAAAAATGTTTCTTTTTTTTAATTGCATTTTCCCATTATCCTTTAGTTCCCTTCTACACCACCTGCCCCCGCAAAAACCACACGGTTGTCCATGTCCATACATATTTTTTTCCCTGTATTTCTGATGACACGTGAACCATAACATCCACGGTGGTGGCAGGCGAGCGCTTCTGTAGGGTCAATGCCGCAATGTGCAGTGCCTGACGAAGGGGTCAGTGACAGGGCTTTCATTTTCACCACATACACTGGCACGTGGGAGGCTTGAACTGAAATAAATTACCAAGCCCACTCCCTTCTGTATTTCACTCTCATAGATTTGTTTTCCTCCTTGGCCATATGATGATGATGGCCGGAAAATGATTTCTCTTGCTTTTTAAAAAAAGTTGCCTTCCTTCTCCTTCTCCTGCTTCTTCCACAGACTTCTACCATTTTTTTTTTTTTTTGTTTTACATATTTCTTAACACACATGAGAAACACATAGGAATTTTTTAATAGGCAGAGGGATCTTTTCAGACTTTAATGCCCAATCTGATAAAAAGAAATGAGGGAGTTTGCACTAACATCATGCAGTAACACTGGCTCTTGCCCTTTGTCGTGGGCTGAAGTGTGTCCCCCCCAAATCCACAGGTTGATGTTCTAACTCCCAGTAGCATAGGACATGAGTGTTTGGAGGTAATTAAGTTAAAATGAGGCAGATAGGGTGGCTCTAATCCAATATCCGATATCCTTGTAATAGAGTAAATTTGGACACCAGACACATGCACACACAGAGGAACAACCACGTGAAGACAGAAAGAAGGCCAAGGAGGGGGCCTCAGAAGAAACCAGTTCTACCAATGCCTTGATCTCAGAACTGTGAGAAAATAAATGTCTGCCGTTCAAGCCCTTCAGCTTGTGGTATTTTGTTACGTCAGCCCCCAGCAAACTACTACACCCTTTAACGCTATTTCCTGAAGAGAGTGGCACCTTGGAAATTCTCTAAATTCTGTGCTGAGGGGTCAGAGGTATGCAATCAGGAAGTGAGATACAGAATTGGGTAAAGACATACTCTCTGGGTATTTTGCTGCTATTTGTCAATTCTAGAAGGGCATCTGTGGTTTGGGTTCCCCTAAGGTCATGTGTGTGTGTGTGTGTGTGTGTGTGTGTGTGTTATTTTTCAGTGTTATTTCATGTATTCCTTTATTTGATTATTATTTACTGAAAGCTGACTCTGCTCCAGGCCCTTGGCAGGCACGGCGGACTGAATGCAGGGCAAGGAAACCCTCTCCCTCCCTCTGTGATCTTCCCATTATGTCAGGGAGACAGATAGCACCTCACAACTTCCACACATACCTATTTGGTCATAATCAGATAAGTGCTCAATAGAAGCAGGGTGCCATGTGGGTGGAAGACAAAAAGGCCCACCATGTCTGCAAGTTCAGGGAACAGGGAAGTGACATTTGAGTCAAGATGGGAAGGATGGGTAGGAGCTGGCCAGGCCAAGGAGGGAGGGGAGGGGAGCAGCGGGGACACAGTGAGGGAGAGATTGCCTTCTGGGCTGAGGGAAGGCTGAGTGGTAAAAGGCCAACCTAAGCAGATGCCAGGCCCAGTGGTACCGAGGGCCTTGGGTGTCGGAAAACTGAGGCAAATAATACGATAAAGAAAAGACAAATGTGTCCCCCCGGGACAGGAGTGCGCGGGGAGAGGAAGTGGATGCAGAGAAAGATGAGTTGTGTTGAGTTACAGAGGGACCTGGGAAGGCAGCTGGAAACAAGAAAAAAAAACTCGGTTGGTGCACTCTGAGATGCATAAAGGCATGACTGGGCAGAGAACGAGCTTCTGTGGGACTTTACCAGAGCTGATGGCATCAGAGGAAAGATGGGTTTAGAGAGTTAGGGGTATAGGATTGGGGAGTCTTGGCTGGGCATTGAGAATCAGACTTACTTTTGAGATAAAGGTCCAAAGTCTTTATTTTTAACATTTCACATTTTTAACAGTTGGGTGCTGTCAGTGAAAGCAAACCACCTTCCAAGGAAAGTGTCATCTTGATAAACACATGTCTGGTATTCTGGGTGCCAATATTCTTATGGATTAGGACATTCTATCTCCCCTGGGACAGGCATATAATTATGCCACAAACAGCCTTCCTTTTTAATTGCCAGCTCTTCTGACAACTTGTAAAATGATGAGTCTCCTCCCATAAATATAAGAGACACCTTGGGATTCCACATGTTGGAGAAGATGCTGACATTCCAGACATCATGCTCACCTGAGTATTCACTGTTGACACAACAAATGTTGATACTTTGAAAAGAGGTTTGCCACCATCAACCCATTTCACGTCACTCCCACCATGCTGCAAAAGAAGTATTCGTTACCGTCACTGTGGCAACTTGAGAGAAAACAGATAAACAGGTTATTTAGTGTATGTTACAGGAGTCTCTCTCTATATCGTGGTTCGCTTATCGCGGCCTCACTGTATCGTGGGATTTTTAAAAATATTATATTTAATTATTTATCGCGGATTTTTCGCTATATTGTGGGATTTTGCGGTACTGTATACGTATGTTGTTAAAGTGACGTAAGTTTAAGAGTGTAGAATATGTTTAAGAACATAACTAGCGTTTATAAAAGTGTGGGAAAGGTTAATAAGGGAGTAGGAAAGGTTAATAAGGGGCTGGGAACGGTTTATAAGTGTGTGGGAAGGGTTTATAAGGACTTAAAATATATATAAATACTGAAATAAATGTAAGGTTCCTACTTCATGGATTTTCACCTATCGCAGGGTGTGTGTGTCTAGAACGTAATACCCGCGATAAGTGAGGGAATACTGTATTTACCATCTTGATCCATTAACTTACATTGCTACACAGATAGAACATAAAAGATGCAAATACATTTGGCCATATTGGTGAATGAGACCAATGTGGTAATAGATCATTTCTACTGGCCATAAAGTAAACAAGATAGTCAAAATATTATAGGTGCACTTGATTCATAATTACAAATGGATATATGGTTGGGTTAATTCAAATAGCAGAGAGAAGATAACCTCATGCCATTTAGCTCATTTTCCCTCTTAAATTATACATCACTCAATACCTTTCCACTTGCAGAATCTTGAAAGCTTAGGTAATTAGGAGGCAGACTCGTAGCTACTGGGATATTGTACTCTTGAGAAGCTAACCGATCATGTTTCATCAGAGGAAACCACGCGTATCCAACTGGGCAGAGGAATGACAAAGAGAAAACTTTGAGCACAAACCTCCAGGGTGAGGAGGAGAACTAAAGTTATGTATCATTCATGAATACAAAACTTCACTAAAAAACTGAAGAGATCAGAGCTTTTCAAACACTGTCCAATTCAGGTCCAACAGATGACATGTAAAGTGGTCTCAGATGGCTCCCTGTCAGTACCTGATGTTTCCAGAGCCTCCTTCTTTTTGGCATTAGCTTTTGCGTTTATGTCACACGTGATGTGATAAAAAGAAAACAAAATGTGGTGTTTCTCATGGAGTTGTGTTGGTAGCTCAATTTTCACCTGCAATGAAAGCGATAATAGTTGGCCTGAGATTAGAATCATTTGTCCAGGGTTAGGGCAAGACAAAATTCTTTTAAAAGTTCTTTAACTGAAATCTAGGTCTGTGTTTAATAGTGTTAGAAGTACTGATTTCACTCTCAATAAATACCCATGCTGCTAGCAGTAATGTGTTAAGATGTTGATATTTTTACTTCTTTATTGTGGTGGATGATGATACTTTAGAATATGTAGTATGTCTCTTCAGATAAGATATGCTCCTATAGTATCTGGATTAAACATGGACACATGCACACACACACAGACATAAATGTAGAATGTAAAGAAGGCACAGACTGAGGACCTATCATCAAGGGGCACAAAATGAGAGAATGGTAATTCTTTGCCTCCCAGAGGGTGTGCATGAACCAGTTGTATGAGCATCACTTGAAAGCTCATTAGAAATGCAGAGTCTACCCCAGACATATGGGGTCAGAATCTGGATTTTAATAAATCCCCAGGCAATCATAGGCACATTGCTGAGAGATGTGACAGTAATAAATGATGTAACTTATGCATTTAAAAAAATAACAAAAAAATATATGTAGCATATTGTATAAAAAAATATATTGTGATAACTAAGTAAAGAGCCATTTTATGAAGAGGTCATGCTGTAACTATAATGCTTCTGAATAAACAAAACAAAATTGGTGTAGGTTAAGAATATACTTAATGAGGAGCACACTCCATGTTCCGGGAAAGATGTGCTTTGAAACTCTCTACATTTAAACCGTCCAACAGCCTTGGGAGTGGGATGATAGACAGGTAGGAACCAAGGAAAGATATGCTAGCAGGCTTTGCATCACTGAGATTACAGCCTCGTTAGTAATAGGCTCTTTCAGGACATGGACCCTTGTCTTCTGCTCACCACGTTGCACTGGAATCCTAGGATCCTGTGCAGGTAAGCCGCATTCCATTCAACAGCAGCAAGTAAGTAGTCTCCAGAATAGTGAAATCAAGCAATAAGGTGATAGAGAGCCATGCAAATTATCTGCTAGCTTATTCATTAGACTCTCTGTGCCTCTACCCATCCATCCATCCATCCATCTATCCACCTATCTATCTGTATGTCTATCTAGTTCACGTTATTCAGGAAAGAATTTAATACACCTATTATCAAAGTGTTGTCCCTGGAATTACTAGTAGCCATCAACATCACCTGGAAACTTGTTAGGAATGCATATTCTCAGGCCCTGTTCCAGACATATGGAATCCAAAAATCTGGGGTGGCTTCCAGTAATCTGTGCTTTTACAAGCTTTCCAGGTGATTCCAATGCATGATAAAATTTGAGAAGTCCTGAGTTGTCATGGTTTGCAAGCTTACATATTCTTTATATACCAACATGCTAACTTGGTTTAAAAAAAAGCCAATATACAGTTCAAAATATACAATGATTAATAATACAATAGAATGAACATTTCTCTTTTTACCCATGTGATAAGAGAGTCTTGAGAGTTGTCTGGGGTGGGTCTTGTTCCATGCCACATTTAGACTTGAGGGGGTCCAAGGCCACTCAGATTCACACAGGTTGTAAGCAATAGTGTGGGCTCATACCTTATCTATTCCTTCGTTCTTTTCACTATGACATGAAATTGATTGGTAAACGCTATCTGACACAATTTTTATTATACTGATCAGAAAAATAAAAGAAACTAAATTAGTCTCATTTGAAAGGAATCCAAAGAAATCATATTTTAAAGACAATTTTGGGCTGAACTAATAGAATCTGCAACATATTTTTGGAGCGACAGTCAATTAATGTAATTTCTAAATCTTGATTAAATGTCTGCTGAGGCATGTCCTCAGTCTGAGGTGTGGTCTACAGTGAGTGTTTATCAATATCCATTATCTAGTCCACTCACCCATCTTTTTAGGAGCTGTTGGGGGCAGTGGAGGCCTGGCCCTTACCTCGTCTGAGAAATCCGGATTCTGGGAATGGTGTAGAACTGCTGTGTAGGCGGCTGAGGTGAAGAGGGGCCCTCCAGGTTTTCCATAAATACACTGTTTAAGAAATGATGAGTTGAACAATTATGAGTGTCTGAAATTAACCCTGAGCACAGAAAAGGCCACTACTCTTCAGCTACCAATCCTGGGATGGAAATGAATTTTGTGATAACTTGCCAGGTTTAGAGGACATCTAATTAACTTTGAAGTCCTTTGATCTGCTACCTTGTATTAATTATACAATGAGGCGTTGTTGAAGAAAGATTTGAAAGCTTTAATTCATCACTTAGGTATCACATGGACACTGAACATTCAAATCAGCTCATTACCTAATTTTTGGTTACTACGAGCCAAGATCTCCTTTGTTCCATTCTGATTTCTGTAGGATGGCTGCTTGGAGGGGCTCGTGGTATCCAGCACTGGCCCAGATTTTGAGGCAATCAGTTGGGTGACCACAAGGCTTGGTTGGACCCCAGCCCTTGACATGCCAACCCCCATCCAAGAATGCTGAGCAGGAAGGATAGAGCTGGGTCCAGGCTCCACCACATTGAATGACTCTAGTCAGGTCCAGGGCATGTGACATGGCACTTTCCAGTCATGCAGTTTGCAAGCATCCTTAGTGCGGGGCTCAGGGTGCTTCTTCTGGCACCTGCTATATCTATGCAATGCTTTCGAATGCAATGACACAGGGGACCCTCACACCTGCGAATGCTCCTCTTTCCTAGAATTTTCTGCAGGAACACTGCTCTAACAGGCCTGTGTGTCTGCCATCTGGTCCCTGCGTTTGCTTGCTCGGCAACTCCACTTCATTTTCTGTTTTTCTCTCCTGGTGCTGATGCTATTGTGGACCTTGGGACCTACGGATGCAGAGAGTACTCAAGGCTATTTTAAGGAAGTCTCTCCGCGGCATGATTTAGTCAATCGCTCAAATTGATTATTTTTCTGAATAATGCTACAAGCCTTCTTAACACAGAGAATACAACTGGTACCTGACAGAAGGTTTTAAGAGATGACCTCAGATAATTCTGGAGGTTAGTTAGCAATTCATTTTGTCCTTGACTATCTCATTCCCCTGATTCACAGAAACTGGGAAGATGTGGCCACCGGCCAAGTAGAAACAATTTTCCTCTCTATTTTTGTAGGTTATTTTATGTTTGAAGCCCCTAAAATAAAAACAGTATATCAAATATGAACTCTGAAAAATGCCACCCAGCTGCAGGTTAATAGGGTAAGGCAACACAGATCATGCAAACATCCTAGTTTTATTGATTTTATTAAATCATGTGACCAACAAGCTGGACTGACATCCCAGAGCTATTTCCTGGCTCCTCAGGCCACCTTCCATAAATGTGAGTGTGTTACAGGCCCACTGTATTAGCCATCAGGCCAGTGTGTACCAGTCCAGACAGGCCACCCAAAGGCCAGCTGGAATGTGGCATTTTAAATAAAGCATGCTGAACTGAGAGGCAAGCTAATCTTTGAAAAAGACAAGGTCTTCCAGAGAGGAAGCTTTGCACTTATTTCACACTAGAACGGTTTTCTTTTTATCCAAATCATGAACAGCTAAGCAGAGCCACAAGCCTGGTACTTTCAGTAGATTTAGTTAACGATGGCTATTACATCAGGTACCTTTTAGGAAATTTAAAATAAATGTGTTGAATTGTTTCTCCTTCAACCACTCTCAAATAAAAAGCCCCTCAGTGGCAGAGAGAACCTATGCAGCGGCCCGCCCCCTTGAATGCCGTGTCCCCTGGTGGACTAGGCCTACCTTCACGGGCTTGGCACCTTCTTCATCGGAATTTTTGAATTCAATGCACATGGTTATATTTCGTGCCTGGAATCACAGAGAGGGAAAATGGAAATTGTAACGGCCTGTAATATAACACCAGAAAACAATCTAAGTGCCCAAAATAAGCAGTTTCTAATTAAACCCCCCCAAATGTAGAATACCCAATACTTTCTCGTGACATCCATAGTACTCAGGAATAGCAGAAGAATTTGGAGAGCTTTTTAAAAAGGAAGAAAGAGCCTCATATCAAAAAGGAACAGGTAAGCTATTTTCAGAGTATCTTAAGAAACTAAAAAGAAATCTAGAACATTATTTAGGGCTGGCTTAGAAAGGTTATTAATATATTACAAAACTGCATCCTTAGCCCTTTTAATGGTAAATTCATCATTGCCCTTTATTAATCATTTTCATTTCCAAAGTGAGGAACTACAGTAATTTGTATTTGAACTTTCAAGAAACCATCTTAACATGGTCTAAAAATAGTGGAGAGAAGATGATATTTCAGAAACATATCATACCTTATTGAAACATTTCTGGCTATCATACTTGAGGTGCTTGGGATAAATGTAAATTTGATTTTTGTATACTCTATAAGGACGACAATACTTTGTTGAGTCGTAAACCAACTCTTCTACCTCCACCGTGGGTTCTGGTTGAGCCGTCACATCGAAAGGCTTGACAGGGATAAAGGACGATGTTACACAGTCTTTAAAAATCAGAAAATAAGAGTTTGTTATTTAATATGATGTTTTAAGTAAAATACTTGACATATTTTAAAATTAATTCACTCAAAATAAGAAGTCCATTTTTTTTATCCCAATGTATGTTAAATTATGCTAGCATGAAAAATTTGTAGGAAGTAGGCATGATAGACAATCAAACTATATATTTAGTACCAAAACTGATATCTTAAAAACTGGCAAATCTTTTGGATGGGTTTATAGTTATTTTCTTTTTTCAGTAAGCTTGGTATAAAAAGTAAATTTTAGCTACTGGTCCTTTGAGCACACCCACCAGGTATTATAAGATAAGAATTAACCCACTGACCTTAAGCATAATGCTATAAAAGTAATACAGATATGGATACATGTTAGAACAAAACTTTGTTCAGTGGCTCTATCACTGATAGTGCCAAATGGATTAACAGTTATTTTTTCCCTACAGAGTGATTTCACAACATAGGTCTGAAATCCCTCTGGCATTATTAGATAAAATATATTTTTCTCTTTAGTTTTTACAATCTTTTAAAATATAACCGTGTAAGAACAGCTAAGAAAAAAAATAAGACCATGAGGGAATTATAAATCGAAACCTCTGTCACTAAATAATTTGGAGGCTGAAGTTGTGGTACTAACAGATAGCGAGGTCTTCAACCTTTCTTTATTTCATCTGGAATCTTCCTGTGTTCAAATAACACAATGATTAAATATGCTTGGTAATCAGATTACAGGCTTTTTGTTCAAAAATCAATTACAATATTCTTATTATTTGTTTGACTTTCTCTAATGCCCTGCAGCCTTTACAAAGAGAATAATTGAGCTTTCTCTTTCATTATTTTTCTTTTCCATAGGTAATAAAAGCCGCATCCCCCATACCAGGGAGGGGAAATGGCTTAGTTTGTCCTCTGTTTTTTTTCACAACAATCAATATAAAAGTGATTTGGAACATGGCTTAAGTTAGAATGCTCATTTTATTTCCTATTAAAATGATTTGTGGAAAAATGATAAGAATAGAAAAGAGTGTTACTGGTGCTTCAAATATCCCGTGGCAATCACCCTATCCCTGTCTGTCGTTAACTTTGGGAGGCCTGTATTCATTCTTTGCATCAGTGAGAATGTCACTAAATGGCATAACCAGAAATAACAAAACAAAAACCGATCTCACCACTTAAGGAATAAATTCTGAAACCCTTATTTGTAAGTTATTAAAAGCTCTTCCTGAATTTCAAATTTCCACTGACATAAATAGGACTTTTGACCACGAGTCTGAAAAAAGATAGCAGCTTTCTGTGTGATAACAGAGTCTAAAGATATCCTAGCTCTAATCACTGCATGGTTACTGGGGTGGCTACGCGTGGTATTCACAGTAATTCTGGCAGAACCAGCTGTGTATTTTGAGTCTAAGAAATTGGAAAGAGTATAGATCTTCCCATTAAGGGTTACTAGTTTATCAATCTCTCTAAACCTGAGTTTCCACATTGGCAACCCTTCAGAGTTTTGAGGATTAAATAATATAATTTAATACCTTGCTTGGTATATGATGTATACCAGATAATTATTAAGTTACCTGAATATAGTTCCTGTCTTACTATTCTTATAGTCTTAATAAAGAAATAAGAAGCCCCAAATTTCTATAAAATAACAAATTCCATTTATCTCAAACTTTGAGAAAAAGAATACCCAAAGAAAACTTTGTACTCAACCATCTAATCAACTAACTAAAATAACACTAAATATTCAAAACTCTACAAGCAAACTATGACATCATCATCATACTTGGATGCTCCAAAGGAATGTTGTCAACAGCAATATCCAGGCTTCCGGGGATGGTCTGCATTTTGCTTGTTCTGTCAGCTCTGTGAAAGTATGCCAGCATAGAAACACAGACACGGACACACACGCACGCACACACGCACACACACACACACACACACTGAATTATTCTAGTTGTCAAGGAAAGAAAACAGTCAACTGTAACTCTGAACTTTGTTAACTGTAATCAGGAAGACCCTAACCAATCTTGTCAAGGGCTTTATATAGCTAGTTTGATTTCAAAAACCAAAATTTATGTGATATTGCCAATAAAAATAAAAATCAGGCAGGGGTTAAGTTACAGATATTCTGAAGAATGGTTGACATGTATTTGTACCTACTCCTGATATCATTTACATAAATGGCCAAACAAGTATCACAGTGAATAGATAAGTCTTACTAATGAAAAAGCCTCATATTGAAACTGATGTCAGTGATTTACTTTCATAAGGAGTCTGGAGAGACCCAGAGAGCAGCTTTGGTCTTTGCACAAGTGTGAAGTGCGAAGTCTGCTTTCTTCCCTTTCACAGACAGTCCCGGGGAAGGAGGACCCTTTCCTGATCTTGGTTCTTCTTCTGTCTTCTCTCACCCTGCACATGTGAGCCGATGCTTCCTTCCTGTTGATCCCTGCTTCCCATTCACTCATCCTGAATCCCGAATCCTCACTCTGGAGTCCTTGCATTTCTTTCCCTCTCTCTCCCTAGCAAAACCTTCTTGTCCCTCTTTCTCTACAGTAAAGTGAGAGTGGCTGCTAACCACTTCAAGTGTTCTCCTTTTTTGGGAAATCTGCTTTGACAGGTAGGATAATTACAGCGGTAGGTCAGAGCCAACTCTTCCCAGCTTGTGAGAGCCGATTGTTAAATTTTCACTTATTTTGCCTGCCAATTGTTAAGCATGGCCATTATTAAACATAAAATGATATGAACTTACCATTAAACAAATGATATTAAATCCCAAGGTAATAAAATTCATCACTCGCTAATTATTTTACTGCATGATAAGGTTATCCATAATCTTGAGGTTATTTACCTCTGTCTGTAAGGTGGAAACGTTACATAATGGTGTGTACTTTGCTTCCCAGCCCTGCATTTGGTGGAACCCTAATGGTAGCCTGAAATCAGCGATGGGAGGAGAATTTACACCGTAGAAATGGTCATCAGTATAAATCAGTTGATAAACATTTATCAGCATCATACTGAGACTAAATGCCATAGGGATTATGTGTCTACAAAATAACTTACTGTCTCACTAGAATGGTACTTGCTCTTCCAGATGCCCTCTACCTGCCACAGTGAAAAGTTTCTTTGCTATAGACAGATAAAATGTGACCATTCCCTTCTCAGCAGTATAATTTTTCATGTCTTAGCACACTGGCAAGCAAGCAAAGCGATAAGGTGCTCTTAATTTCCACGTAGTAGTTGTGGGAAGGCCAATGTAGGGATTTTGTCTGGGAGTCAAGGTTTGGGGGTCTCCTTGTGTAAGAAGCACCACAACAAAGGCATATTGGGTCAGGGACCCCCCCCCCCCTGGATTTTACTTCTCATCTTTATTTTATTTTCTAAGCAAGGGTTAATTACTTTCCAGAACAACAATAGAAACATTGGGAAAAATTTGCTTACAGTGAAATAGAAACACATCCATTATTGAAGTTACAGAAAATATTAATCATGTTTGTTTAGATGTGATGTATTGTTTTTGTTTTGGATAAACAAAATTAATTGACGGCAGGTTGCTGGCTCTTAGACAGGAGAAGCAGAGAGTGAACATTTGGGAAAGGGGCCAAGAGTATAAGAACCCTGTGTGTATTTGGGGACTACCAATTTAAGGTAAGTTGTTCGTCATGAAAGATCATACTGTCATAAGATATTGAATGTATGTTGATTCATTTTAAAAATGTGGATTTTGTATTTTTCCTTTTATAACATTAGCTGTCATCATTTTCTCCAAAAGCATTTGAATGACAGAAATATTATACATTATTGTATCCACAGCAATTAATCACGGTGTGAAGTTTCAAAATAAGAGTTCTAAAATTCCTTAACTCTCCTCCTCTTTAGTGGCGCCTATGTTCCCTTTGTCTGAATCTAGGCTCTGGGACAACTTGGTATTATATTATGGCAGCACTGCCACTGTGGAGCTTTCTCAACCCCCGTCTTCAGAAACTGGCAGTAATTGTTTTCTATCCTTTGGGGCAGTTACTCTCAGAACCCAGCCATAAGGATACCCTGGTAGCTCATGGAGAGGGTCCATGGATGCGACTAAAGTCTCTAGACTTCAGCTCCACTGAACTCTCAGCCAAGATCCAGCCCCAACCTGGCATTCATTAAGCGAGCCATCTTAAAAGACGATCTTCTGGCTCCAGCAGACCTTGCCCAGCTGATGCCCCTTGTCTTGCTGTGCTCAAATTATGGAGTCAGGAGCAAAACAAGTGATGCTGTTTTTGTAAGTTGCTAAGTTTTGGGGTGATTTGTTACATAGCAATAGGTAACCAACACAGTTTAATGTTTCACACTGCTTCCATATAATTCGGGCTAGTATATTCTTGTGAGTGCCATTTGGGCATATGTGAAGTCATCTGCATTCTGGAGGAATATGGATATTTGAGAATAAGGTAATCAAGTATTGTTTAAGCCCTTATAAATCAGTAGTAGCGGTAGGGTGGATTTTTGTTAGTTTTAAGAGTACCCAAAAAATCCTACCTTCTATAATCTGAAACTAGTTTAAGTAGGTCTTCAGTTGAAATCTTGCTACTTTCTTGTCTATATAATGGTGAAAATCTTGAGTCTCTGTCCACATTTCCCTGGTTGTCCTTAAATACTGATCTGAAAGAAAATAATACTTATTTAGGTTGGTATTTGGATATCGTTGACAGAGTTGTGTTTTGAAGGTGATTAAAATGATTAAGTTTCCCATTTATAATAGAATAAACTTCCATTATAAAATACCTATAAACTGAAAATACAAGAAAACTTCTTAGACAAAAGCTTCATTTACACACTATATTTATACTTAAATTTTTATGTTCAACTCAGTATCGAAAGTGACAGCAGCCCATATTACTGCTATGTTTATTCATGTTTTAGTAACATCGAAACCTTGGAGTATTCGTGAAGTTGAAAAGGAAGAACATGCTATTTCCCTGTCATTATTTCCTGAGCAAGCCAGGGCCACTTCAGTTGAGTGGTACCATTAGGTTTTACATGTATAGAGAAGGGATAAGATTGTGCATGGAGGGCCTGATTCTTAAAACATTCTCATGAAGATAAGTGTGTTGAGTCCTAAATATTAGGACAGAGACAAATGTGAAATGAAGAATACTTGAGTCAGAATTTTGCATTAAATAATGAGACTGCCATGAATCTTAGCCATTTATTTCCTTCCTTGATCCATCTCATTGCAACTATATAGATTCAGTTAAAATACATACATTGATTTTGTCCAAACAATATAGTAATGTAAGGCAACACTTTCTGACAAGCTAGTGTACACAGCATATCTGATGTCAGATTTTCTTCCTCATAATTCATCATACTTGGCCTACTAAGGAAAAGTAGATGCATGTGTAATTGATTTTTCTTTAGTGTTAGAGAAATGCTGAATTTTGATTTCTCCTAACCTAAGGAACTTAACTAGACTATTTTATTACTCTTTAAAATAACCAAAGATTTCAGTGCTCAGGCTGAAATGGCCATTTAAATGGATATCTTATCATAGAGTTTTAATGTCAAATAATACAGAAAACATGCCAGGAATTTATCTGAATATTTTTAGACTCCTTCAATCTTTCTTCTCAGTTTTCTCTGGTTAAGTACTAAGTAAAGGAAAAAAGGTCCGCTATCAGATAACACTGAGGAAGCAGAATGAAAATATTTAACTTGAAGATTTTTAAATTTAAATATAATACAGGGCTTTAATTTGAATGCATAATGTGTTGAAATAAATACGATGTATTTCCCAACATGGGAGGAAGTTAACTGAACTTAAATAGGATTAAAAATAAAATTAACCAGCCGCTGCATATATATATATTGATAGACCTGAGTTATATAACTCATTTTTCCTCTTATCCTCAGCTCTATCTTGGAAATAGCTCACTTACATTGGAGACATTGTAAAGAGAGTGAGGAGCACAGCACCAGAAAGTACTGCTCCCAGTTACCAGACACACTGTCCTTGTTTGATCAATGTGTTAACTGGCAAGAGAACACAGAACTGACTCATTTACACAGATGGTTTGAAGATGCTCGGGACACCATCTCATTCCAGTTGCCACAGCTGAGTGATAATCAGTATATGGTGAGGGTCTCAGAATCATGACGTTTGGGGTATGATTGAGGGAAATGCGGTATTTAGTCTCAAGGAAGAGAAACTTAGGTATCCCTGAGAGCTTCCGTCATAAGCAGCAGGAACAGCCACGATGCAGAGAAAGAATCTGGCATATTTTTTTGTGGCCATGGAAGACAAAATATAAAAGTGATTATTGGGCAGTTTAAAAATATTTTTTTTACAAAATGACTTTCTAATCAGTAGAGCTACAGAAAGACAGGAGGAACCACAACGAGATGCAACTGACTTGTCACTGGAAAGATTCAAACAGGAATTGAATAGCCATGTGTTGGGGACATTGTTGCACTTCATACCTGAAATCTTTAAGTGTATAGATATAAGAATAACATTTTTATTCTAGTTTCATTTAAGTTTAAAGAAAATCCAGTGTTGTACATTGGTCCGTTTAGAATGTTGCATGACACAGAGTAGAAGAAATCAGAGTCTTGGCATAGATTTAGGCCCATATGATTCTGGGGGTGAAATGTAGGGAGAATGTCCCATTTCACAACACAATGTGTTTGTAAGGGTTAATTTTTCTCTGGAATCAGTGAGTGGAAAATGCCCTATGTAGTCATCTGAATGTATTCTCTACTTATCCCCAGAATAAACATTTTCTTCTGTAAAATGGCACCATAGCTGGTGTCAAAGATAAGAACATGCATCGCATTAATTTCAGATAAAATGTTCATAGCACTGAGCATCTGTGGGACATGGTGGGTGGGATGATTCGATCTGGGTGAAAATATGGTCATAAGTTAAACTGTCAATTCTATGCTTTTTAATGACAGCTGGTTTTAAGGCCACAAGTGTTTTAAGGTACACTCAAAGATATATTGTGAAAACAAATGGCAAACTAGGCAATAGACTAGAAAGGAAAAGTAGCCAGAGAATGAACATTATCAATAGGGTATTGAAATATGTCAGGAATCTAGCTTATGCCAAAATGCCATGAATAACAACAAGCTCTCCTCTGATTCGGTGACATTTATTTGAAGCAGGTTCCACATAATAAAGGGAAAATTAAAATGTTCTTTGATTGCATCTTATATTTGTGGTTAGGTAATGTGGGTGGTCAAACCTAAAATCTTTAGAACTGTACTGCAAAGCATTTTCCTCAGTTGCTGGAGATGTTTATGTAAATTGAAAGCATAAATTTATATACACAAATTGGTGGTGTCTACTGTTTCCTAACCAACAACCAAACCACCAATCAGGCATTCGTGTAGCGTGAGTTTGTGGTTTTGTTGGCTTTCCTGTCCTAGACATACCGGTGATTACTTTCATTGTGGATAATACACCCAGCTTCCTTAGAAACTTCGTCTGTCTTTCATCCAACGTATTTCATGAGACATCTTCAAAATAGGATGGTTACCTCTCCTTACTGCTCTATGATGGATAATTCTTTTACTTGTTTTTCTCACACTGTTCTTCACTGCCCTGAATTTACTAGATAGGGAGACTTGTTGAGGTGCATATGATCTCCACAAGAGAATTCATAATAATCATATGGAAATAATGACTTCTAATAATGGCCATCTTTTATTGGGTATGCATCAGTGCTCATTAACCCATGCAGTAGTAAATTAGGTATTATCATTCCTTTGTTATACATTTAAAAAAATACGAGGTAAAGATAGACCACAGGTAGTTGCCTAAGTTCACTTGTCTAGTAAACAGAATTGAGATTTCAAACCCCGCTCTGGTTCTAAAATGCCTGCTTCTAAAACCTCAGAACAACACTGGGTTCTGAAAGAGAAAATATGGTCACTATTGTCGTTTTGCTATATTGAAATATTTGACTTTCGCCAAGAGATATCTTGCTTTTATTTGCCCTAATAGGTTTTCTTGTGGGAACTGCTGAGAAAATTTATCAATATAAAAAAAGTTTGCACAGCCAATTACAAGTTACCCTTTCTTTTGAAGCTGATGAGAAATATAAACCATTATCAAAGAGGGTTCAGTATTGCACTAACACCTCTTTCATGCAGAATACCCTAGCATAACTGTCCCTGTAGGGAGCGAGAGAAAAGGGAGATAAAGTGATATTTATGACCTGCTTATGCCATGTGCTTTTGCATCTGAGATTATACTTTATTGCTCATGAGGCAGGTATTGTCAGCTTCATTCTATAGATGGGGGACCCTGAGGATAGGAAAGGAAACTTTCCAAAGTTACAATCTGTAAGTAGTGGCCTGATCTACTCCCTCTCTGCCAGTCCTGGGCCTGGTTTCCTTCTCCGTTACTACAACACTGCTTTAGAGCAAACTAATTCCTGGAGACTAGTGAGTCTCTATTGGCTTACTGCTGCCCAGGCTTCCACATTTCTCTTCCCTGCGCTCACCTGTCCCAGCGTTAAGTAACTTCCTCAAAACTGTAACAAATATCGGTGAGTTTACTCTGGTGATGCTCATCACTGGGAAGTCTGAGACTAAAACATGGCATAAGTAACAACTTCTCTCTTCCTTCTGGATTTTAAAGTTATTTCCATGAGGATGACATTATCAACATTCAAATGACTACTTGGTACAGTCTCGTTTTGTAGCATTTTTAGTTCATTCGATTGGTTCACTGATGACCATTTTTTCCTTATGTCTATGCCTGACTCTTCCTCCTTTAAGACATTCTAATACCAAGAAAGATGCAAAGAGATTTGAGGAGGACAATAATAATGGATGTTTGAGTAGATCCAAAAAGCAATTTTTGTTCTTTACGCAGAGGTTATCTTTCCAGGAAGATGAGTCCCCCATCAATGTCCACGTAACTCAGCATTTCTATCAGAGTCGATTGGTACTGATAAATTTTGCTATACTCGTCAGTACCCAGATCAAAGAGAGTCTAAATGATCATTCTGATGGTTTCATCCAGACATCCATGTACAGACCTGTGCTTTACACATGGATAAAAACATGCAGAGGCCTAAGAAATCATAGTATGCTCATCTGAATTTTAAGCACACCAAAGTCTCAAGGATGATACAGTGTCAAGTGTTTGATAAAACAAATATATATAATAAATGCTTTATCACTTTGATCTGATCCTACCAAGAATGCATAGCATACCTGGTTATGCCCACAATAGACATATGTCATAGTCCCAGTCTAGTATGAGTTGTGTCGCTCAGTTGTCTTATAAAGCATGTTTCTGGGGAGCTCAAGATGTTTATAAGGATGAACACATGAGCATTATTCTGGGTGTTGGCATATCAAAAATAACAGGTAACACAGAGGTGTTCAGGACTGAAGATTTCAACGCAGACTATAAATGCGTTTCTATTCTGTTGGTTGCAATTGCCAACGTACCTGACTGCCCAAGCAAATGGCATGCGGTATTTCCCCAGTTTGCTGCAGAACTGCCTGTTGGATTTGAGTATCTTCTGTGCACACTGAGGAAAAACATAATATATTGTTTAGAACATCACTTTACAAATTGCCCATGTAAAATTCTAATAAACTCTTTCCTGTGTTATCTTACATTGAAACTCAGTGCAATTCTGCCTCCCTGGCCACAGACGCACCCCTTACAGAGCCAAATGGTAGTCTCTGTGTTCAAACTACTGTATCACATTTTTCTTATTTTTCATTTGGAAATTTCAAATAAAGAATATAACTTTGTCTTGGAATACCAGCTTTTTCCCTTTCTTCTGACTTCAAAAATCTTATAATATTGAGAGCAAAGTGTTAATTAAATTCATATCCAGAGTCTGTCCTGTATATTCTTTTATTTATTATGGCAGAAGTCTGCAAAACTGTTCTGTAAGGGGTCACACAGTAAATACACTGGCCAGATGGTCTCTGTCACAACTTCTCAACTCTGCAGCTGGAACAGGAAAACAGCCAGAGATGATCTATAAGTGAATAAATGTGACTACGTTTCAATAAAACTTTACTTACAAAAACAGCTGGCAGGCTGGATCTACCCACACATCTTAGTCTGCCGAACCTTAAATCTGATAAATATGTTAAGCTCTGCCCTAAACTGTCACATATGCTCAAATTCACTTGTTACACATTATTTTCTCAATATATTTATTTGTGTGGAAAATATAGACTTTTTATACTTATTTTCTATTAAACAGTAACATTCAATTATTAAAGAAAAAAAATGTCCCATAGTCCCACCATTCAAAGAACTTTCAGTATTTCCTTTGTTTTTCCTTTCTGCACTTAAGTGCTGTTATAACTTGATCTGCAATTGCCTATTTTCTTTCTTTATGTACTTTCCCATCAGCATTAGTGATGTCTTAGTAAACTGTATTAACTTGTTTCTAGTCAGCTTAATCTTAATGTTTCATTATTATTAACACTTTGATTCTTGGAGTTAAAGCTTTATTCACATTTAAATTTATATCTACTAATAGATGATCAAAAGTCAAAAACTGCTGGGTCACAAAGCATAAACCAAGAATATATACTTTAAAATGTTTCTGATGAATATTCATTTACTAATAAGTGGAAATTTTGAGACCTTCATTGATCAAACTTTATAATTCATCAGGCAACGTGATTTCATTTTTTGAAATCAATTGAAATTCTGTGTGAAGAAGATTATGCATTACCTTGTTGGAGTCTGGATTCTTAATGTAAGGTTCAGCACCACTTGCAATATTTCCCGTTAGTACTTTCTCGATTTTGGCCACCAAAACAATTTCAGAATGTGGGTTGCTTACAGAGAATATAGCCTGTGTACAAAAGAGAAGTTAGAAATAGTACGCTAAGAAGCATCTAGGAAACTGCACTGAAGACATTTACAAGAATCCACTTCTTTTTAAAGAGCAGCTTTAAGGAAAATTTTGTTTGAGCAATTGCTTGTCTTATGTACAGTAGAGGTAACAACAATGGGACACCATTTTCAGTCCCATCACGAGTAGACCAAAGAACCACCTGCTTTGGAAACTTCAGCCATTCCTCCGGAAATCCCTTGACGTGAGGCTCTTCTAATTGTCGCGGAGTGAGTGTGTCGATGTTTCCGTTTTCCAATGCCACGGGAACCCCTGCCAGCATCTGCCTGACAGCCGTGTGGTTGAGATCCGCGTGAAAATCGGCAGAAATCTTCCTGCTGTCTCTGAGGTCATAAAGTGCCACACTCACAAAAAAAGGCTCAATCTGCAAGAAAAAGAGAAAACTCATGGGCTGGACAAAAACCAACCAAACAAACAAATAAAAAAAAATCCCCTCAAAACCAGAAACTGCTGAAGTTTTGTAAAATGTTGCCAGAGCATCACAGAAAGTAAAAAAAGAAAGATTCAGGAAGAATGGATTTTTAACTAGAAAAAGGACTGAAATCAACAAATCTTTGTATATGTAATTCCATACATGTATAATGATAATTACATATGTAACTAACTACAAGCTTCTAATGCTGGAATGTGCCTACAAAAATATCTTTATTTTGCTTATGCTACTTGATTTTAGTTTGAAGCCTGTCGTCTGCCTCTATTCTGTGGTCAAGCAGGTTATACACAAAAAAACAAATTACGACAGCGTTCTTCATTGTACAGATGCACTCATGCTGTGGATTTGGCTGAATGTTTAATAGCTACTTGGTGTTCTTTCAGATGCAGTAATGTGGCTAGCTTTAACAAGGGTTTTAGATTAATTCCTTAATATTAGCAACACTTATCAGATGCTTTACTGTTAGAAACAAAACACCAGATATAAAATAAAATTCAATGATCTATCTTTTAAGATAAGACAATTAAAAAATACGAGTTTTGTATTTTACTAGTACAATTTATTTCATAAAAAAACTCCTGATTTGTGGTAGCGGTAGTCTGCTGATTGAAAAACTAAAAAATTACACAAAAATAATTCAGGCAGGAACTCAAAACACACTGAAGGTCAAAAGAAAAAAAATCATTATTATTTTTCATAAATTGCTGCATGTTGATTTTCATTTCTGCTTAGTGAATGGAAATAAATGACCTAACATTGATAATTCATCAGAAATTAAATCTCATATGGTGATTCAGTTATTTCTCCCAACCGATCTTTTAGACTTAAATGTCAAATCTTACTCTTTGAATCACTAGCTTTACAATAAGGATTTGTTTAATAAAGCACCTGAAAAGCCTCACAAATGAAGTCACAGGTTTCTTATGTTTAGAATTTTGTACTTTTCTTAAAAAAAATTCAAGAACTTGACATTTTAAATGTCACTCTGCTGTGAAGCAGCTTTATGAGTTCAAGGTTTTGGCATCAATTTGTATTTTCAAAGAAATATTTTATCTTATAAAACCATCAACTGAATTTGGTTTCCAGTGATGCACTAAAAAAAAAAAAATAAATAAATAAATAAATCACATGCTGTTAAATAGTTTTCTCATCATAAAAAGTTATTTTAGGGTGTTTTCTTTTTCAGAAGCTCATTCATTAAGTATAGTATTTGGCTCTTTAGCAACTTAAAGAAATATTTCAGTTAATTTAAAAACATGTTCATTGACTTGAATACAATAAGTTTAAAAGTAGCTACGTTAATAAGAGTGTCATTGAAAAATATGCAATGCAAGGATTTAAAAAATTAATACCATTACATAACCACTGCTGTTCAGTTACAGTAAGACTGCTTTATTCATTTTTTTATATCATTGCTTATAAACACAATGAGATTATTTTTTAAAAAGCAGTTTCTTTGTTTTTTAAATTTGTGTCAACTGGAAAATAAATTTAACCTCTATAGACATACAAAGCACTTCATTTCAACTTCTCCCTCTCCCTGACAGATGTGAGAGAGGCAGTCAAGCCAGAACTGTTCTCTTGCTGGGGAGATTGGCCCCGATACAAACATTTAGCTTCTGAATATGGGTTGTTGTACAAAGAAAGGGATCCACGTGGAAAGAGTCACATGCCCCTGGCATTGGAAAGAAAAACCCATTATCTCTGCACTTCGGTTTCTAAATTCAACTCTTTGATTGAACTTAAAGGATGTGCCTGGTCAGGGGGAAAAAAAAAAAAGCATTTATTTAATGAGATGATTACATGACATTACAATTTGGGTTATATTTTCCCGATATTTCCAAATAGTAGTTTCAAAAAACAAGTTTCTGTTTTTTTTTTTTTTTTTTTTAATCCTGAATAAAAAAGTATGTTCTGATTGCTCCTCCTAACACTTCTGCTCCACGTAGGTTTCTCCTGCCATAGGCACTGACGTTCTTTATGTTCCTACAGCGTCTGGGCTCCTCCTTGGCTCCACGTCACTCAGCCTCTCAGAAGCGCGGACCCTTTCTCTATTTGTGATTTATCACTACTTCCACGGTCATTCCTTCTCAGTCTGTGGTTGTGCTTCTGTTTATCCACAGTTTAAATGTTTGGTTCATGGCCTCTTCTCTATGGACATAGAAGTTCCTAGATAATTCCCTCCGGCTTACTGCCTTGACCAGGCTTCCAAGTTTCTATCTCGTCCACGGCCAGTCCCCTGAGATCCAAACTTGTATTTGAATCTGCTCAACGGACATCTCAATTTGGCTCTCAGACAGGCCTAGCAGGTTTCACATGTCCACAGTGACATTTTTTACATCTTTCCCCCTAAGTCTGCTCTTACTGCAGTCTTGTCCTCCTAAGAAATTTCAGGTCCTAGAACTTGCCAAGACTCACCTATCTCCGGGCATTCACCTTTGCTCTTTCTTCTGCCTGGAGTGTTTTCTCCTGACCTAACTTTATCTCTCTCAACCTTCAGGTCTCTGTTCAAAAGTCACCTCTTAGGAGGGCCTCCCATGACCACCCCCTCTAAAGTAACCCATTCCCCAGTTCCTCAGCATTACATTTCTCTCTATTGGTTTATATTAAAGAACTTTGCACAGTATGCAATTACCTTGTTAATTTATTTGTTTAAGTTATTTTGTTTTTTCTGTTTTTAAATCTAATCTTCTACAGGCCAGGGAGCATGCCTATTTTGTTCCCTGCTGTTTCCGCAGTATCTACAATAAATCTGGCTCTTAGTAATGCATTGAGTAAATATTTGCTGGAGGATGAGTAAACTTGGCTTCGACTACTTTCTCTCTTACTCATATACCCAGTGCACAGTTACAGTTACAAAATATGAGGAAGCTTCATCTGAGGAAAATTCTTACTTGCAGCAAATTTCAATTTTAGCTTCCTGTCAACAAAATTCTCACATGTGACACTGAAAATATCAATAACTTGCATGTGTAGTATTTACAAATTTCAAAGCTATTTCCGTATTACAATAACAGTTACTATTCAATGAACGCTCACTATGCATCAAGCACTCTCTAAGTACTTTCCACATATTACCTTGTTTAATCTTCACAACAACAATTTGAAATAGTTACTGTTATTATTATCCCCATTTGCAGAAGAGGAGACAGTGGGTAAGTGGAAAAGTCAGGCATTCTGGTCCAGGAGAGGCACGTACTTGATTCTCCTTATTGAACCTTAAGTCTATAGCATGTACTGTTTTTTGGGTCCTACACCAGAGAGAAGGAGGTTCTGGGAATCACCAACGTGCCTAAAGACCCAAGGGCAATAGGGGTTAAGTTTTCTGAAAGAGTTCATCCTTCCTGCCAGCTAATCAGCATCACACTAACAAGACTCCATCTAAAAGAGATGCATATGTGTAAAACTGTGTGTGCACAATTTGTAGAGAAAACTAAAAGCAAATGTGGCCTGAATCATGGATCTGGAAATAAGTTTTTGACTTTGAGGTGAAAGATGACAATTGAGAGATGATTTATTACAAATCAGAACAGACTGCATGAAAAAATAATGAAAGAGAACATGCCAATATAGTGACATTTTAATTGATGGTAGGATTATGAGTGATTTTTACTTTCTTTTTTATAGAAATGTTTAATAATGTTTATGCTCAAAATATGCAACCTTCCCACACATACATTTACAGTTAGTATAGAATTGTCTTCTAGAATACTGAGAACTCTCAATAGGGTCTACTTAATAGAAAAAGGAATGAATCTTGTATTGATTTAATGAGCAGTGCAGTATTTTCCAAATGCCATTGAACACCTTTTATCTCCCCTGCCATTTACATATGTCATCTGTATTTTTATTTATTTAATATTTATCTGATATAATTTTGCTAGATTTCACTATTTAGCTTTAGCTTAAACAGTAATGACTATGAAATCACAGGACTGATTTGTTTAGTCTTTTCTTTTTTTTAATTGCTTTGATAGAGAAAGAGAAGGCGAGAGAAACATATGTGCCCTGACTAGGAATTGAACCTGTGACTCTTCCATCTATTGGACAATGCTCCAACCAGGTGAGCCACACTGCCAGGGTATGATTATGTTCTGTACACATTAAAATAAACATATACATTTAAAACAAAAATGCTGATTTAAAAGCTATCTCTAGGACTACCAAGGAGATACAAACAGTATCTTAGGAAACTCTGAACCACTATGCTAATTTAATGGAAAGGCTCTTAGAACACGGTCCCTTTGATGCTTTTTCTTTAAGTTAACAGAAAATTTTTATGGCAGTATATTGACAATTCCATTTCAAAACTTTTGCACATTTGTAATGTGGAAAAATGCTGTTAGTCATGCTCCCTGGTATACTAGACGGTGTTAACTCTGTGCTTGGAATTATCAGGAAGAGAAAAGACTTTGACTAGGGTGGTGTGCTGTTGTCTGATTAATATAGGAAGTGAAGAAGAGCAACTTACATTCGTTATCGGATCATTTTCGTTCTCCGTAACACATCCCTGAAGATTGAAGTTGAGCGCTTTACAAATGACCATGATTCTCTTGGCAGCTTTTTCTTCAAATGGTTTGATAACAGACTCAGGTTCAAAAAGATCCTTTTTCTGAAGTTTCAAGGTCTAGAAAAAATTTGACAGTTTTACTCAAAAAACATCCATCACATACAAAGAAAGAAATTCTAAATTCTAAATCACAATTGTATGGATCACGTTCATGTCGGCTTAGAAAGAATTCCAACTTACATCTATATCTGGATCCATGGAGAACAGGTTTAGCCTCTCCAGGCTCCGAGTTGCTCTGACCGTCTCTTCTGTTTCTGTGAGGTACTACAGAGAACCCTGTGTTAGCTCTTGGTGTCTAAATACCCACGTACTTACAGACAAGCCCCATCCATGTGGCAAGAAGTAGCCCCTTAGTATTATCACGGTTTTAATATTACCCGTAAACATGCTTTTAATTTCGAGTTTTGTGTTTCTTCATCTAAATCTTAAAAAAAGCATTTCCAGTTTTTACATGAAAGCATTAATTAATAAGCAATGCAAATATGTTTGCATAAAATTGTGTCAGCTTTATTACTTTTGCGAAGTCTGGATGTAGGCTGTTCTCCGGAGAATCTGTTTCCTCTGGTGTGCATTCACCTGTGACAGAAGGATCCAGCGAATCTTGAAAAGATACACGAAGACAGGTTATTAAATAATTCTTGTGAATCACACACTTCTCTAGCCTGTCAAATATCAAAACTGAGGTAGACCCAAGAGCGATGAAAGACGACTGTTGGTGAGCAGATGCCTTTACTGTATCCTGCTTCCAGTACTCCATATTGCTAGAAGGTCTTGGCTGGGAAATCAGACCTCCTGATGATCTTTTTGGGATTCTTTCCATGTACCACCCTGTGCCCGTAAGAACTATGAATGCTTGCAATAGAACATTTATACGTGGGGCTGTCTTGACTTATTTCATCCATTCATACTAAAGTTTTCTTATATGTGTGTATATTTTTGATAATTCTGACTCTGAGGCCATCAATTAAAAACCCACATTCTAGCTTCTGTAATTTGATCTCTCTAAGACTCTGTAAATATTAATACTCTAGTTGAATATTATTAAATAAATCATGAATGTAAAATACCTACTATGATACATAGTAGTTGTGTTAGAATCAACAATAATTTTCTTTCTCATTATCCCATGACTTGTTCACTTTAATGCATATGATACTTAGACTACTAGAACTTAAAGACACTTTGGGTTCTAAGGTACCATGATGTTGTGCAAGATGTCTTAAAATAGTTTTCCTTTAGGACTGACTGACTTTGAAGGTGAACTTGTCTTCCACATAGCTATACACTTATTTTTCTACTTTTCTTTTCACCCTTTCTTTCCTCTCTCTTGCTCCCTCTCTTTGCTTAGAGTGAATTAGAACCATCTGAGGGAATTAGGATGGTCTGAATAAAATTTTTTCTTATAAAAATCTTTAATCTGTGTAAAATTTATGAAACTTTCACATATACATAAGTTGATCTCAATATGATCAAAAAGCATTCATGACATTCCTTTCAATTAAAAGGAACTAATACATATCTGTCTTTACAGAGTATAATGTTAATTAATTAAATTTAATGAACGTTTGTAAAACACAAAACATCCCCTCTATGGTTATATCCCATCAGACCTGGGTGCGTACATTATGATATTGCTGACAAATGATTCCCAAAACCATTTCCTGGGTGTCAACCTCAATTCATTGTCAGTCAACTCAAAATCATGCCTGTGCGTGGTGACACTCACCAGCCAGTAAAAGAAAAAATTTAGGGTAAGTTCCTGGAGCAATCTGCTTAGGGATGGAGGAGCTAGACCTGACAGGTAATCCAACTTCTAGCATTGAAATGAACCAAATGCACAGGTCGCCCTTGGCTGAGGAAGGGAGATGGGTACATGCTGTTCTCACCCAGCCCCAGATCAGTGAGCTCTGTGCTCCGCCGACCCTGAAGGAGCCCCTCAGGGCTGATCTGCAGAATGCGGTTGAGGGTGTGGATCCATTCATCCATATCAGACTCTGTTTCAGCAGCCAGCACAAAATAGGTCAGGTCATTCATTTTCAATTCAAAGGCATATTTTCTTAGTCTGTTATTCTTTGGTACAAAAGGAAAGAAAAAAACACCAGAGAAATAAGTCTTATAGAGTAAGAGACATATCTTATGGGGTCTTGGTGGTTCTCAAGTTTTTCCGTACAGGTTGGTAACATAAAGAAATCTGAAACAGGACACACGTTTACATGGTTATGAATCATTTTGTAATTCTTATACAGGTATTTATCTCTTATTCACAATATTTTAAAGTCTGTAGAGCCCCCACACTATAATAAAGCAAAGTCTATATACTTAAGATAACTCAACTTTATATAAGTAAAATAAAAATAGGAGAACCAGAAGATGAGAGAATTAACTATCATGTGACATGGAGGTTAAATACCAAAGTATAAATTTTTTTTTTTTTTTTTGAGAATAGGGTTGCTATTCTTCATGGCAAGAAAAAATAACTTTTAATATCTTCTTGGCCATGTCCTCTTTCTTTGGGATGCCTTCAGAGACTGTCCCAAAATAAGTTCTCCCTTTCAACTTCCACAGCAGCACGATTACAACCACAAATACAACACTTACTAAACAGTTGCCATCTGTATACCAGGCACTGTGCTGAACATTTTACAGTCGTTATTTCATTTAATTCTCCCAACAACCTTATGAGACAGATCCTGTTATTGCATTTAACATGCAATGACATGGAGGCTTGGGGAGGTAAATTAAAATGTGCTGGGATTACATGGTAGCATGTGGCAGGGAAGGAACATAACCTTTTTAGATTTTAACACACACTGAGATGACCCAGGTATAAGGAGATGCTTAGAAAATGCCATTCTCTGCTCTTGACACCCCCTTGACACAATCATGTACCAAAGGGGTATCCATGGCCTGGGAAGTAGCAAATTCTCTAAGTGCTGAGAACAGACAGTGGGGCAACATATATGCCTCAAGAAAATGAAAAATTTAAAAATTAAAGGAGAAAAAGAATTAGCTAAAAGGCTATCTATGAGTCTTGCTGTAAGACGTCACAGCTCAAATGCCACTTGCTAGACTCTTCCAAGGACAAGCTCTTTGATCCCGTGCATACTTTTGTAATATTGTCAAGTATAATTATTTCTTTGCCTTGTAATGACTCACTCACAGACCAGCTCTTTTATTAGTCTCTGAGCCTGATAAGAGCAGAGGCTGCCGAGCCATCCCCAGTGCTCAGTGCAGTGATAACATTCACTCACCAAAAGGTGCCTATTGTGTTCATATTTTGTGCCAGGCAAAAACAGACACAGTCTCTGCCCTGGCAGAATAGGGGAGACAGGCGTTACCAATTCATCATGCAAATGTGAAATTGGAAGATAAATGTACCTACTTAAACTTTGTGTGAATATATTGAAGAAGAAGTATACAATCAAGGTATTAAAAATTCTGTGCGAGAACAGAATTGTCATTGCAATATGAGAATATAGCTGTTGAACCCAAGAGAGCACAGAACAGGATGGTTTTCACTAGTAAGAGGCCAGAGCTTTCATTTGAAAAATTAAACAGAGTGAGGAGGTGCCAGAAAAGGCAGAGGCCCCACACCTTCCCGTGCAAAACAAACACTTAGGCAGCTTCTTTAATAATGCAAATTCTTAGAAGCCATGCTCTCCCCAGGAGGAGGGGCAGACTCCCTTCCTACACCCTCACACACCCTTCCTGGGCTTCTGCCAAAGGTGGTCCAGTGAACTGCTTGAGATCTCACTGATGCCAAGTGTCTAAGGACAAAGACAAGTTGGCTGATAGCAAGTATAAAAAAGAGACAGGCTTCTTTAAAGAAAACACACACACACACACACACACACACACACACACACACACACACACGAAGAGAAAAAGACAGGAAGGGAAGGACTAGAAATGCCCACAGTTCAGGGGTTCGCTCTGACTAGGATATTGTTAAACATTTGAGAATAGCAAATGTAAGCCCATCTCAGTGTTGTCTTCAAAACAAACAAATCAAAATCAAAGAATCCCTTCCACTAATCTGATGTCGTAACTAATGTGAACTAGGAGACGCACAGCTATGTAAAATGCTGATACAGGGTCCAAGTCAAAAGTGGATTAAGCTGCAACCTGCTTTCCAATGCAAAGCAACTAATAAAATTTTAGAAAGAAAACATTACAAAATACAGAAATCTTGATTTTCTAAATTGTATTCTGTAGGTCAAATAAATTGAATCTTTTTGCCAACTTCAACAATATTATTAAAATATAAAAAAAAAACTTGAGCGAAGTATAATAAGCTCTTGTTTCTCACAATGAGGTAATCTTAAATGACCTAAATATTCTAGTTACAATGGCTCAGAAACCAAATTATCTTTTAATTATTTGGAGTGAAATAGAAGTACTTGCAGTGTAGAGGTTAGATTGGGGAAGAATAAGATACCTAAGCGGTTTTCTATCTCACTCTGCAAAATAATGACAAACAAATTAGCAAAAAAGAAAGGATAGGAATGGAAAGTCAGTGGGACATTTTAATAATCTTAAAATGCAATGGTAAAGTCATTAAAATGATAATCAGAAAGGAATCATATTCTTTTCACTCTCCCAGTTTTCTTCTGTTTCCCTGAAACAGAAGTGTTCTTTGGGTCCACTGCAACAGCTTTGCTCATTCAAGCCCGCCACAGCCCACCTACGTGGCTTCATATATAATTGGAAACTGGGAATATGTCCTAATGCCATCTGATGTGTTTAATGAGTTGTAGCAAACGGGTCTGTTTCACAATGTTCATCCAGAAAACTTCTGAAATAGAAAGTCGAAGGAAGCCGCTAAAGCCGATGGAGGGCTGAGCGTCAAACAAGGAAGTTACCCAAATAACATATTCCATCATACTAGCTTTGGTGCTAGCGTCTTTTACAGAATTTTGCAGAAAAAAAGGGAGACTTTTAAAAGAAAACACACAACATCGATTCCAGGTTAGCGGCATTGGTGGCTACCATCCATGCAATTCTTTCCATGCTTTGTATGTTCATTTGTTCATTCATTCAAAAAGATTGACTGAGTACCTTCTCTGTGTGAGGGGCACAGCATTAAAAAAAAACATGTAAAGTGTTTGCCTTCACTGAACTTACATTCTAGTGTAATGGGGTGTCAATAAATAAATAACATGTACAATACATATAGTGTAATATAATATTCCATCATGCAGCAACATGATTACTTTTTTCTTTTGAAAGTTCAGCATTATTTCTGGGGGAGTTCTCGATGTTAACAGATGAACCATCCAGAAATAGGCTAAACTGAAGTGACCGGAGAGAACTCCATTTTGCATCCACATTATCTATCGGGTGTCCCTGGTATGAATCTGAGATGTAATCCCAGCTACACAGCAAGCTCTGTGAATGTCCATGGGAAGAGAAGGGGATGCTCTTTGTGGCCTGTGACCAGAAACAGAGCCCTCAGCCACTCAATAAGCCAGTATATTAACGTGAAATTTGAAGGAAAATTGTAGAACACTTGATTTCTTCAATTTTTATGTACAAGGAATAAGGATAACTATTTTATCAGAGTAGAAAAAAATAAGTGTCTTGAAAGTCAGATGTCCAAATGAGGCCTGTGGAATGAATCTGCTGCCCTTTGTCACAGTGGTCCATGCCAAACTGAACACGAAGGACAATAGTTTGAAGACCAAGAGGCTGCAGAACAGCATTGTCTGTTAAAAGCACTGTGTCTATTTCTGAAACTAAACTCTTAAAAATCAGTGCAATCTTTGTCTTTGAAGGAAACTTTCTCTTAGAAGGAAGAGGGTGTATATGCACATTGTAAATTTCCTTATCTCATACCTAATAGTAAAGGTAACATTTATGAAAGGAATTCTTTGAGCTGTATGATTTATACGCTATCTTATTGAATTCTTAAGCTCAGTGGTTCTCCACACCACAGCCACAAAGGTGGTCATTTTCCTCATCTCCTTGAACACATCGTACTTGATCTTGCCTCGGGACCTTTGCAGTTGCTCTCCCTGTTGATTCTTTAGTCTCTAGATCAAATACTGTCTCTTCAAATATGCTTTTCTCATGTCTGAAGAATTGATATTCTTTTCCAATCTCATCATTTGTCCCTTCAGTAACCCTGTTTATTTTCTTTATTTCAGATTTCACCAACTGAATCTATTCTGTTTATTTCTTTTTTTTTTTTTTTTGCCTATTTTCTGTTTTTCTTTCTTTACTGAAAGTGGGTTTTGTAAAAGCAGGGATCAAGGTTGCCTTGTTCTCCACCAAATCCCTAGGGACTAGAATAATTCTTGGCTCATATCAGATCCTCCATAAATATTTCTGGAATAAATAACTGACAACTGGATAAACATACTCTTTGATTAAAATAAAACAAACAGACAAAAATAATGAAGAGGGAAAAGGGATTCCTACTCACCTGCACCACACCTGTACAGGAATCCAAAAAGATGCAGCCTTTCGGTTCTTTGGATATTTTTTCATCTTTGTAAAAATTCATGATGTAGGAGCTATCGGGCAACTGAGTTAGCTGAAAGTAGCGCTTTTTGAATGACTAAATAAAGGAAAAGACACAAGGAGTCGGTTCAGGTTGCAGTGCGCTGTTGCACACGGAAACTAGCATTTTTTCCTAATTCCTTCAAGAGTGTGACCTCTGTAGGGCCCTATTTGGGAGAAGAGCCCACTCCTTTCCCATAAATAAAATATGACACCAAACATGAACTCAATGCGAGTGGCCCCCCTCTGTGCTCTGACCGAAGGAGGGGGCATCAAGAAAGGTGACAGAAACAAAGGTGCGTCCCGAGGTCTCCTTACCCGAACAGTAATGGTATTGTTCACGGTGCTGTTGAAATTCCCCTTGTAGAGCCAGCCAGACCTGAAAACTCCAGTGCCTCCCGCTCCCCCACCTCCCTTGGAAGACGAATGGGAGGTGGTGTCCTGTGTAAAAGGCATCATTTAGCATGAATGCAACCTTTTGTGAATCCCGCATCTCACAGCGCTTAACCACGAGTTCCTTTTTCTCTTCTGACTCATCTCAAATAATCATATTCAACTTCGAAACAAATGAGACTCATTTTGACTCCAAGCCCTCACACAGACAGTTATTGCAGCTTGATGAGAAACACTTGGGTGAAAGAGAGGAACTCATTATCCTCATGTTTTAAACATTACACTTACAACAGCTTCCTTACCTCATCCTTATCAGCATCTTCATGGTCAACCTCAAAGGAATGCGAAGGAAGTTTCTCTGGTTTGTATTCTGCTCTGATATTAAAACAAACAAAAGAAAAAGGTTCTGATTTGTCATTTGAGACATGGCTTTCATTTGCAGCTGTTCCTTGGGTCACCACTATTGTGTTTTTTAATAAGATAATATAATCTTGTGAGGGTCCCATTGGCTTCGGAGGTATTGACCTTCACCTGCCCATTAAATATGTCTCTATTTCAATCCATGGGGTTACTATTTATACAGATTTACACACTGGGTGAGATGAAGGTGAGCAGGACAGTTTTTAGGCTTGGTTTATACTTTCCTTCTTCCACATGTTTAAGTAGAACATGAAGTGGCACTCTTTTCATTACCTTCCTGTTTCACTTTTACACGACATGCCCAAGGGTGCAGGGTGGTCACTTGAAGAAGCCTGTTCTAGAAAACAAGCCTGTGCTCTGGCCACTAGGCTGTGCTGCTTTTCTGACTGTGGTCACCCCAAAAGTCTGCATCAATGTGACTCACTGGCCATTGTGTTTACTTTGTGCATTTCCATGGTAGCGCAGAAAGGCCTCTGTGTTACAGCATCACCGATGAGCACAGAGGAGCGAGAGCACACACCTGGTTCTGTAGATGGTAAAAGACAAACCGACTTTCTAGGCTTCGTTCTGTCTCACACCTCACGGCTGAATGGAAATTGAACAAGACCATATCAGGCATTCCTTGATATCTAGTTAGAAATTTTTACATGTAGAATTTGCATGGAGTATTTTTTTTTAAAGATGATGCATCCTGTGTAGAAGCAACCTCAGAATCTGATTGTCGAGAGAAAAAAGCCCAGCGCACATTCAGTATTCCCACAGCAAATAGTCTCTCGTGTTGAAGGTAGTCTAGGGAGCAACACTCACCCAACACCACTAGTCCCTAACCATATTCTTGCTGACCTTATAGTCATAAAAAAAGTGCAGACCAGAGAGCATCAGTTTAGAGCATATCATGCGGGTGTGGCGAGAGTGAATGCTTTTCATTGCTGACTTCTCCTGATTCTGCATTTGCTTGATCAAATTCAATGGAAGTTGAGAGCTGTCTTAATTCTTAGAGGTCATTCTCCTTGCCACTAAATGATCAAGTGCCCAGACAGTACCTGTTACACAGAAGGCCCACCATAATATCAACCGTATATCAGAAAATAAATCCCCAAACTGAGGACGCTTGCATTCTAAGGAAATAGAGAGTAGATATTTAAGCATAAACAAACAAGCTTATTTCCCTGCGTGAAAATGGCTGTGGAGAAAATGAAAGAGGGGAGAAGAGAAGAGTGCCCTGGGCAGGAGTGGCAGAGGCCAGATTTAGCAAAGGTGGTCGCAGATGGCCATGTTAAGTTAAGTGTCGGGAGAAGCCGGCCCTGCGGTGATTTGGGGGAAGGTCATTCTGGGCACAGGGAATGGTGATAGTGTTGGTCCTGGGGAGGACTAGCCTGGGGGCTGGAGCACAGTTAGGGCAAGAGGGCGACAGGAGGTGAGGTCAGCCACTGAGAAAAGGCTCACGGCGGTGGACAGCATGTAGACCATCGCTGAACCGGGGGGGCTACTGAGGACTTTTCTTTCCCTGGCAGTCCTGTTCCCACAGACCCACACGGCATAGCCTCCTTGCCTTTAGGTGGCCTTCGTCACCACTCAGTCCCATGTCTGCAGGGCCAATGAGCAATGACTGTTCACACTTCTACAGATCCTAACAAGTCAGCACCTCTGCTGCTGACTTTAACGGTCTTCCCCCAGCCACACTGTGTGGTCTCCGAGTCCCTGGGGTCCTGAAACAAAGGGCTCAGCAGGGACCTTACCCTCTGGTGTTAGAACCCAACATCAGTTATTATTTCTAGGCGGTCTCATTTCTACAAATTACTTCCATTACCCAGAGAAGGATGTGGAAATGCCTGAGTGCCCCATCAGTTACAGTCATGAGGTTACGGGCAAATTAACGAGCCTCTCGGTGCCTGGGTTCCCTCTACATAACAGGGATAGCAGTTCCTGCTTGGTGGGCTTATGTGTGTTAAAGGAGATAATACACATTCAGCACCTAGCGTGTTCTTGCTCACTGTTGACACTTGGAAAATGTTCTTCAGTTAAAAAGAATTCTGTTCTAATTCGACCCATTCAAACTGGTTACATTTTATTTGATCTTCAGTCACAAGATATACTCTGTAATTTTTTTTTTATAGCAAACCAGCTGTAGTAACATTTTTAAATATGTCAAATATCTTTGTATTTTACGCCATGGATAAATGAGATCAGTGGCATCGTATATATTTTTCTTTCATATATATTTTCTAAATTGAGGTATAATTGATAATATATTGGTTTCAGGTATACAACATAATGATTCTAAATTTGTATACACTGCAAAATGATCTCCATAGTGAGTCTAGTTAACATCCATCACAAAACATATTTGTGATTCTTTTTCCTCTTGATGAGGATTTTGAAGATCTACTCTCTTAGTAACTTCCCAATATGAAATACAGTATCATCAACTATAGTCACTGTGCTGTACTTTATATCCCCAAGACATTTATTTTATAACTGGAATTTTGTGCCTTTTGATCCTTTTCTCCTGTTTTGCCCCACCCCCCTCGCCACCTCCTGCCTCTGATAATCATCACTATGTTCTCTGTACCTATGAGCTTGTTTTTGTTTGTATGTTTTTAAATTCTACATATAAGTGAGATCATATGGTATTTGTTTTTCTCTGACTCCCTTCACTTAGCATAATGCCCTCGAGAGCCATCCCGTTATTGCATATCCCATTATTTCCCTCTTTTGTTCTTTAAATGAAGGAACAGTATTCCATTTACCCATCAGTAGACAGGTAGATTGGTTTTATATCTTGGCTATTGTAAATAATGCTGCAATGAACATGGGGTGCATATATATTTTAGAATTGGTCTTTTCATTTTCTTTGGATAAATACCCAGAAGTCAAAGTGCTGAATGGTATGGTAGTTCTAGTTGTAATTTTTGAGGAACCTCCATATTTGTTTCCGTGGTGACTGCACCAAGTGACATTCCCACCAAGAGGTGATGAAGGCTCCCCTTTCTCTACATTCTCGTCAACACTTGTTCTTTCTTGTCTCTTTGATGATAGCCATTCTGACAGGTGTGAGTTGATAGGTCATTGTGGTTTTGATTTTACTTTCCCTTTTGATTAGTGACGTTGAGCATCTTTTCATGTACCTGTTGGCCATCTGTATGTCTTCTTTGGAGAAATGTCTATTTAGAGCCTCTATTTTAAAATTAGATTGGTTGTTGGTTTTTTTTTTTTTTTCCTATTGAGTTGCATGAGTTCTTTATATATTTTGGATATTAACCCCTTATCAAGTATATGGTTTGCAAATATTTTCTTCCATTCAAAAATTACCTCTTCATTTTGTTGATAGTTTTCTTTGCTGTGCAGAAACTTTTTAGTTTGATATAGTCCCACTTGTTTATTTTTGCTTTTGTTGCCTTTGTTTTTGGTGTCAAATATTAAAAAAAAAATATTGCCTCTGTTTTCTTCTAGGAGTTTTATGGTTTCAGGTCTTACATTCAAGTCTTCAATTCATTCTGAGTTAAGTTTTTCTATGCTGTTATATAGTAGCCTACTTTCTATAGTCTAATGAACTATATTCATTAAAGTTTCTTATTTTATGGCAGTCTTGATCTTCCCCTTCTTAGTATCAACTTCCACTTCCTTTAGTTACAGTGGGAAACATTCTCAGCAATATTTTGGTTACTACTGCATTTTTTCTCACGAGAATTTTTTCCTTGTGTACTATGACAGTTCTAATTCAACAAGACAATGTACTTCCTAGAGGTGCTTTCTCTATTGTTTAAATAGAGGAAAAATGCCACAAATCTCTTCTTTTTTTTCTTTATTATTTTTATTTTTATTGAATTTATGGGGGTGCCATTGATTAACAAAATTATCTAGGTTTCAGGTGTACAATTCTATAATACATCATCTGTACAGTGCATCAACTTTCAATCTTTTTCATCTCGTAGCACACACAAACTAATTACTAAAATTCTGCGGCACACCAAAAAATGTATTTTTTGCCAGTATGACAAAAAATAGGTATAATTTTGATTCATTCACACTGATGGCTGTTGTGTTGGCTATTGTCATTTTTTAAAATTTGATAATCTAAGGGAAAAGACGTCAGTGCCCCTGACTAAATAGTTAGGTATTGTGTGTTTTAAAAATTCTTGCGGCACACGGGTTGAAAATTGCTCGTATATTGTATTGTGTGTTCACCACCCAAAGCCAACTCTTCTCCCATCTCCACTTACACCCCCTTTTTCTCCCTCTGCTCCCCCTTTTCTCTGGTAATCACCATGCTGTTGTCTGTGTCCATGAGTTTTTTTTCTTAAGCCTTTACCCCTTTTCACCGAACCCCTGACCCTACTCCCCTCTGCAGCTGCCTTTATGGCATCATGAATATAAGAGAAAAAGAGTGTTTGGGGATTAAGCCACTAGAAATTTCAATAGCCCTAACTAGAGTGGGAGGCATTTATTTGAAAGGCCAGATAAATGCTGCTTTCTACACTCTCAAGTCCCATGCAGTGTTCCAAGTGCCTGGACACAGCTTCCAAGTTGTAACCACTTCTCCCAACTATTTTGAGAAAAAGAAAGTCTTGATGTGAAAAGAAAAAAACTTTGCTTTTCAATGGCACCTATAAAAAGTGTGTGCTAACATCCAGACATTCCAAGTGCAGTAATTGCTCATGAAAGCCTAGCTGGTGATGGGGACCTTCCCAACATGAACTTGAGGAGGGTTATCTATTAAGAGTGACTTGAACTGATGGAATGTTCAGAGATTTGGTAAATGTTAATGTTCACTGTTTGGAAAGATATGCTGTTTTGGTGGAAATGTTGGCTCTTCGTAGTAATGCGACTCCAAAAGAAATGGCCTCCTTCTCTCTCTCTCTCTCTCTTTGTCTTATTGTCACCACCTCAATCCCTTGTTCCATGGAGAAGACCAAAGTGATTTTGCAACGAGGTGAACCAGATCATGTCACGCTCCTGGTCACAACTTCCATGGGCTTCTATTGCCATGAGGGCAAACTTCAAGGGTCCACAAGGTCTCCTGCTTTGGTTTCCATAGTTTTATTTCCCCTACTCTCTTTCCCACACTCAGCTCCAGCCTCCCTAATTGTCAGGCTGCTCAGGTGACCATGCCAGTTCCCGCCTCAGGACCTTTGCCTATGCTGTTCCCTCTGGGAACCTTTTCCCAAGATCACAGTGTTGGCAGCAACTGTTCCTTCAGAGCTGCTCAAATGCCACCTTCTCAGAGCCATTCCCTAAGTCTTCCTCCCAATTCTGCAGTCAGAAGCTGGGAGCAGCACTTCCGAGGATCTCAGTCTGGAAAAGACGGTTTGGGGGGGCATGCAAAGTCTTGGAAAGCAGTACCCAAATCTGAACTATGTATCCATTAACAAGTTAGATGCAATGTATATCATACCAATATTTTATTTGAGGAAGGTATTAATAAAAGTGTGTCTTTCGATGGTCTGAAGTGTTTTTTGGGGACTGCTTGCATCATTTGATGACCTAATGTGTTGAGAGAGTCCAGTTTTTGCAATTCTTTAAATTTGAGCAACTCTAATCCCATAAAGGAATATTACATTTTAAAATTTGCCATTCACTCAGTTTCCTTATCCAGTAGGTAATTATTGCACACCTACTATGTGCCAGGCATTCTCCTGAAAGGAAAAGTCCCTACCTTTTGGGGGATCTTACTTTAGTGGGGGACATAAATACTGAATCAATGACTACTTCTCCATGGAGGTGACCTTTTGAGCAGAACAAAATCACCTTCTTCTAATAGCTTTATTTCCCTGGAGTCCAGAAAAAAAATTAGGTATTTATTTATCCTTATAGTTTTCTTAAGCATGTATCACTTCTGTGGAGGTTGTTTATTTTAGTGATTTTTGATATCCCAGCATGAAGATACATGGAGCCAATGGCAAATATGAACACTATACACTGAATGTTGTCAGAAAAATATTTTCATACAAACTATACTTTTCTAATCATCTGTATCTGCTATGGAGGGGACACCTCACAAAATAAGTGATATAACCATACTTTAAAACTTTGTTCAACAATTAAATAAATGTATATTTATAACTCACTCCCAATTTTTTCACTATACAAACATTACATTGCTAATAAAATATTGTATGATGACTTATTTTTAAATTTTTAAAAATATTCTTTGACACTAGATTAACGTTGTTTATGTTTCATAAATAATGGCAGAACTTAAACCAAGAAATATTCTATATATGGGAAATCAAAGCTATACTCATAATAGGTTCTTACCGAGGTAACTGTCGAATGTCTCCAGAATATTGTTCATATTTGTAGTTTACCACATACCACTGGGAACTATAAAATTTGCAGGCCTTAAATTAAAAAAAAAAAAAAAATTATCATTAAAAACTTGACTGTCCTGGGAAAAAGCACCATGAATATAGTTCTCATAATCTCTGGGGTCATGTTAAAGTATCTACATTAGTGATGCTAAGGTAGGTGAAGGGATTGCTCATTATAATCATTTCACATTTTCCAGTGCAATGAAAACGTACCCTTTCCCAGACTCTTGGAGGAGGAACCACTTAACATATTTATTCCATTTTTTGCTCCATCAAGAGAGTCCTAGTTTAATCACTCACTGAATCACACCAAGGGCATGTTGTTAACCTTGAGTGCCATCATTTCTCAGCTTTCCTTGGCAACCCCTTCCATGATTAAATCATTTTTACTAGTGAAAGATATTATTATTTACATGTAATCCTTTCATCAAAATTTTAGCCCATTTCTTCTTGTTTTTGCATCAGTAACTTTCCTTTTTCTCTTTATATCAACCTTGCTTAATATAAAGAAAAATGAAAGTCAATTTTTCCATTCCCCTGACTATCGCATAAGGCCCGGCCTTCTCCATTACTGTTCATGGATTTTATAAATATATGTGAATAAAAGATGACAATTTTTTTTTTTAAAAACAACATTGGTTAACAGCACAAAATAATGATCTTATAGTGGTCCATAATGAATGATTTTACTGTATGAACTGATGGCAAATATTTCTCAAATACATATTCCGCACTTAACCACTGTATTGACTGTGGGTAGGTAATGGGGATTTCACTAGATGGCTTTTAAAATTCCTTTTGATTCTAAATTCCATGATTCTCAGGATTAAACAGCTATTAGGATTAGAGGAAAACTTTGTCCTCTGGCATCAGTGGGAGTATGAGGAGCAATCAACTTAACACAATGTGAAGAATAGAGATCTGTGGTTGTCTCTGTGGCCAAGAAGGAAACAGGCAGGATCTCTCTGTGGCTGCAGAACAGAGAGCCCCGGCACTGCCTTTGCAGAAACAGCAAGGGGCAGGGAATGGCCCAGGCACGGTGTAGAGAGGATGATGGGAAACACAGCGTGCAGGCAGGGACTGAGCGCGAAACAACACGTGCGACTGGGACACAGACAGGAGTAGGAGGATGACGGCAGAAGCTGCCAGAGAAGAGAAGAGAAGAGTTGAAACACCAAACAGCAATAAGGCAAACAGACGTGGACGACACTGAAAGGGAACTCGGGAGATGCGTAATGACTCGATAGAAAAAATGCGAACAAGACTAAACATTTAGCTAATGTTAAATTTCTTAACTTGCCTATTCCTGAGCTGATTCCACAGATTATGTGTCTGGAAATAAAGGGAAACTGCACCTTGATATGCTCCTTGATATGTTAGCAAATGGAGTCATGAAAAGTAAACAAGAGGGGGAAGGTATGGACCTGGGGAAAGAGGGTCAGTTAGGGTATTGTATCTGTCACTTGAACAAAGCCTTACAGAAGAAAACAGAATGAGTGGTTACCATGGCTACTTAAAATTTGTCCGTGATTGAAAAAAATACTTTAGAGTGTTCCTTCATGCATATGGTCCTCCCAGCCTCCCCCAAGTCCCACCTATTTTGGATTATTTTTTTAGGATGGAATGCTCAAGGTATTTTAGACATTCTTGATTAAAAAATTGCCAAACCTGGGAGAGGGAGGGAGATGATATAGGAATTAAGGAGCATGGTAGGAGGGAATGGAATAGACAGAGAGAGGTTGAGAACTATATGCACAACTAATGGACATGGTCTAAAAGGGGGGACAACTGGAGGGAGGCGGGCCACTGGGTGGGGGGGAGAAGAGGGAAGGGAAATTGGGTCAAATGTAACATTATAATCAATAAAACACATTAAAAAAATAATAAAATAAAATAAAAATAAAAAATTGCCAAACCTATGTATATTCGTTATAAGCAAAATGCAAATAGAAGGTACCTCATTGAGCCAGGAGCTACAGGGCTTCCAACTTGTTCTAAAATTAGTACTCATTCCAACATGATTTTGGTCAAATCAGTTTACTTATTTGGATCTCAGATATAGTAGCTATTGAACATTTAGGATATTGGAATGGGTTAGAAATTTCTGCCACCTAATATCTATCTCTACATTTTCTGATCTGGAGGTGTTAATGAAACAAAGATACACTGACTTACTCATTGTCTTCTCTTGCTATGGATAGTACCTGTGGGTAACCATGAGAAAGACGTGTATTTGTGCAATTACATACAATATCCACAATGTGCCACAAGCATAATGGAGTGAATCTGAAATGTGCTAATCCTGAGTTCTGCTGAAGAAAAATAAATATGGTCCTTTCTTATCTTAGTGCACTGTAATAAGAACTACTTCTTTTGTTTTGATTTGTAGTGGCAAGTATTTGTCAAATACTGTACTACTAGGTGCTTTGCATATAATATTAATAAGCACTCAATGAGATTTTATTGTTCCATTTTATAGATCACAGAGGCAAAGAGAGGCTCAGATCTTTGCCCGAAATCCTACATGTGAGAGAAGTAAGATTTCAAGTTGGATTTGTCTGACTTTAAAAGTCCATTCAGCTCATTTGTGATTTGTACGATGATTGCAGACATTTTCTTCCTTTCTTTTTTTTTAGCACATCCAGAGCATCATTCCAGATGTTTTTGTAGCATTTCTGTCTTGGAATTACAGACCTGCTTTTGAATTTTGGTATTAGCCATGTGATCTCAACTAAGTAACTTAATCTCTCTAAATTTCTGAATCCAAATTTAAAAGGATCAAATAACAATTTATACAAAGCACTTAGCACAGGGTAAGTACTTAACAAACACTTGCTTAAAAAAATCAGTTTTTTCCAGAGTGTGACTCAATCTATAATCACATTAACAATGGTTGATAATGACTTGTTTTTCTTGATTCATAAAAGCATAATTCTGAAAAGCTATATTAGCTCTGATTATCAAAGAGTCTTGTTTTAATCAAACCCTTTATGTTTTCATGTACTGTATTTCATGTATCTGGCAGTGGGTAGATGAGAATTAGGGTTAGACTAGGTGACCCTTAAGAATCCTTCTAAATCTGTGATTTCTCTGATTCTGAGAAAGCCAGTGCATTTTACAAAAACATAAATGTTTCTCTTACATAGTTATGGCATTTGGGAAATGTTATGCATAGAAAATTATTCTCTATTCTTTGTTCCAGCCCACACAGTCACTCTAAGAAGATCATTAAGAACTATTATAATTATGACTACAACTCCTCTTTGTCCAAAAATGAAGCTGAAGAGACCTGTTGCAAATTCAAAGTCATGAGCTGCAACTCTGCTTGTTACCAAAAGGCAATAGCTCCAGTCTCCCCTTACTACCTATCGATTTCCCTCTAGTTCCCAAATACCGACTCTTTTGTTCCCTTTAAAATGGAGGCTGCCATAATCTACCTCAAAGGTTAAGTATGCTGAGCTAGTTAATTCTTCCCAATAGTAATGACCCAGTTCACGTTTTATTAATTTATCATGCTTGCTTGTTCCGCCTTTACACTAGCCACCTCTGCTCTGATATGTGTCAGCACAAAAAAGCTGAGCCCAGTCAACATGGTTAAGGGCGTTTATGCCATTAGGATAGTGTTCCCTAAACTGTGCTGTGTTCATGAATTTCTTGAGGTTGCTAATTAAAATGCAGGTTCCAGGGTGCCACATGCATCCATTGAATCAGAATCTGTAAAGGAGAAGTCCCTTGGTCCCTGTCACGCTCTTTGCCTATGAGCTGAAAGTATTAGGGTCCTAACTTCCTACAGTGAACTCTGTGTATCTACGATCACCCTCCAGCTTTCACTCAAATAGACACAACTTTTCAAAAGAGCAGGGAACATAACCACTCCAACATGGCAGTTATTTATAGTGGATATTCAATGTTTATTCGTTGAATGAATGAATCTTCTATATCCCTTTTCCTTTAGAAATTACTAAAATTTCTAAAAATCGAAGTATTTTAGGGAAGATTGGGCAATTGCAAACAGAAGCAGAATACTGTGACGAAAACCTTTAATGTTCTCCTCTCCTTTTAGAGAATCATCTGAATCAATTCAAATCATGTTATCTACCTCAGGTAGCAATTTGGGTTTGGCAATGTAATTTGTCTATCTCTGAAAAGGTCTGATTATTAGATTCTGGCTACAAAGTAATAAGCAGGTAATAAATGGCTTTTTAGGTGCAAAATTGTTTTTCTTTCTAGCTATACAGGTTTATTAAATTACATAGCTACTTTCTTGCCAAAAAGATTTATACAACCACAAAAGGTGTTCATTTTGGCCCTTAGTCACCGCAAGGATTAATTCTGTATTTGTAAAATGATTGTGGTAATTTTCATATTCATGTTATTAATAAAGTTTAGGAATAATAATAGCTATTGTATAAATGTTGAAAATGCAGCATTATGAAATTGGGTGAATGTAGGCAAATTATGTATTGAAACAGTTGTTTAATAATTTATTGTCCACATTAAGACATTTCAAATGGAAAGGAGATGCTATTAACCAGGCCAACAGGTAGAACATGAGAGTATTTCTGCAAATCAGGACATGTAGGTACCCAATACACTGATGTTTTAGAGAAAAAGAAAAAAAAGGGCACTGAAAACTTTTTTCTCATTGGATAACATTATTCATTCCTTTAAAATTAATTTCTGCAGTATCAAAATAAGTTAATAGTTTTTAAAAATTATACTACACTCTCGGGAGAGAAGTAAAAATAATGGGTTTGGACAGAATAAATGAGGTAAATATAGATATGACTCAGTTTCAGATATCATGGTACAATGTTATTTAATGGATTTGGGTTTGATTTTTTAAAATACTTATTTAATATTAGATAGGTTCATATGTATATAAATAATGCACATACAATACAAAATGGAATGTCCTATCAAATGCCAAGCACAAGAAAAAAAAACTTTTAAAACTATTTTGTTAATTTGAATTATAGAGTAGCCTAATTTGTTCTCTTTGTTGATTCTAAATTGGAAGTGAATCAAAATATTTGGTTTGTCATTTTCAGAATGTGTTGTATTGAGGCAGTCAAACAAACTGTGAAACTAGACTTCTGTAAATCACACCTGTGTCTGACCTGCGACCATGCACTAATTTCCCAGCTTGATCTCACAAGTAACTTGTCAGGACATGAATAATGGATGGTACTAAAAACTTTGGTAATAGTATGATCTTATCATTCTTTTCATGTCAGACATAAAATCTGGGTTGTAATTCAATGCAATTGAAACATCAGGCTCAAACTTAAAATGGGTTCTTTACTATTCTTGCCCTCCAGAGTCTCTGACGTGCACTTGTGTGTTTTCATTCATTTACCACTAAACATTACAGGATCATTTTTATTGTGGTGAAGATGAAGCCAATTTAGAATTGGAACAGTTTTGTACATTTAGAAGCAAGGCTATTATTCCAGGAATTTTGGTGACTAGAAAATGAATTTCTTCAGGGTCATTAGTGTGAAGCAGAAAACCATTTAGTTTTCATCCGTATAAATTTTATTTGAATGCCACAAATAATGCAAATAGAGAACAATAACAAATTTTGATAACATCTTCCATTAAATTATTGAAGTCACAAAATATAAGTGGCTTTACTTATAAATTTACTTTTAAAAAGTACTCACAAAATCTAAAGTCCCTTAGCCCCCATAAGACCTTCATCAGTGAATTAAGAAAGAGCCCCATTCTTCAAAAGTCAAAATCTTTTTATTCTCACTCATTTTATTAAGATGGGACCATAATTCTTTTTTCAAAGAAAATTTTGGAGAGACTTTTAGTTGCTTTCCCCCCAGCATCTTCCAGTGATTTTATCTGTGCGTGTAGCCCTGGTTTCATATGAAAGGCGCTTGTTCTACAGTGAGAAGAACCACACGTCCTGTGCTCTGTTCTTAAGTTAATGAATACATTTAGAATCATTCATTTGCCACCCAGTGATTCTGAATCAGAAAACAGCATTCATTTTGACTTAATTTATTTATACATGCAAAAAAACCCAGAATCACTTATTGAGAGACATTTTTATTTCTGGGAAAGTTTGAGTGCACATTATTTTACATACTAGATTTAAATTTTTTTATATACATTACAAAGGTATTCTGGTAAAAAAATGATTTATCAATGTATATAATATGCCATCCAAAATTAAACATAAAGAACGTAAGGTTATTTTAATTGTAAAAGTAAGAAATGATATTCCATGTTCTTTTTTTGAGCCAAAGTACATCTCATTCTAATTAGATATATTTCTTTCATCACCATGAAATATGGTTAAAATCATGGCCAATCCCTCTATCCCCATAATTTTCTTTTCTATGTCTATGACTCAAATTATTTAGTATTTGTTTTACTTCTCATCATGATACAGATTCTACCTTGACTATATAGAATTTTTTCTTGAACTAGTTGAATGTCATTTGTTTGGGTCCAAATGGTGGAAGAGGAAGAAGGGGAAAAAATTTCATTTTCAATATTACACTCATATCATATTGATTTTCATGTTTACAAAATTTTGCTTTGTAATAGATTAAGCAATATTTTAATACACAATTTAACAGCTTACTGAACTATTTTTAACTTTGGTATGCACAGGTTATTCTGCCTGAAGAGTTCTAACATTATTTGGGGGTTTACTTCCAAAGCACTTTGTAGGTAAAGGGACAAGAGATACTAACACATCTCTTCAGAGTTTAACTTACTGTAATCAGGCCGTGCTCACAGCTTCTGAAAATGCTCCATTCAAGAAGTATCACTGACTGGATTACAAACCAATGAGCCATTATCTTGACACTTTCTCTGCCTTTTATACCACTGACTCACTCTTGTTATCGACTCTTCTTTGATTCTGAGAAATCGGTTTCTCCTTGTTTTCTACCCACCTCCTTGTCCAGTCCATCCCCACTTTCTATCCAGGGCCCTCTTTATCAACCCCTTAAGAGGGAGCGTAGCTCAGGGACCTGCCTCTCAGCTCCAGCCCAGCGCTCGTGGCGTTCCTGGGCAAGCTCTTCTGAGCTCAGGCTTCAGCTTTCAAATCCAGAGCGACAGCACAGCAATTCCTTTTGTGTTGAGACTTATGTATTTATGTCCTTCTTGGACACCTCTCTGATGTTGGCCAGTGATATTATCTTATTTGCTTCATCCCTCCCTGTTCAAGCAACCTTCACTTTCTTCTGGGCACCATACTTAAATGACTGGCACAGCTATCTAGCTAAATGCCCAAGCCAGAAATGTGGGGGTCATTGCCAACATATTTCTCTTCTTTACTTTTTTCTCTGTCATTAACTCCTGTCAATTGCATCTTGTTACTAACTTTTTACTATCACCATTATCACATGCCACATGTCACTATAGGTCTTTAATCCAGATGGGCTATTATAATAAAGTGTGACCTATCTGTCCTACTTCTTTCCAGTTTTACTCATCCCCCCAAGCCTACCAATCCACAATCTGTTCTGCCTTTGGTTATTTTTCTCTAACATGTGAACCTGACTTTGTTTCTCTATTTTGCAGTATTTTCCAGGAGTACTTTTCAGATTGTATTACAGAAAATATGATCATAGGTCTGTTACTTTCTTCCTGATGGTGAGCTCCTTGAAGGCAAAGCTTGTGCTACATCCACTTGGTATCACCAGCTTACTATAAGTGACAAATGTGGCTGAGTAATGGACTCAGTCTAATCTCTGATGCAGTGGACAAGGCCCTCTATTGCACATGCTTTGTATGTGATTCATAGTAATACTTTAAATCAGTGTAAAGAATTTCACCCTTTTTAGGAGTGTTGGGGTGGAGACAAAAAAAAAAAAAAAAGAATTTCACCCTTTTTAAAGATAAGGTAATTAACTCCACCCCACTAAATTGGGAGTAGCAGTTTCTGTGTATGTCTAATGGATCCATTTATTTAAGCCACTGAATTTTCATTTACCTCTAAAACAAGAAAGACAACAACAACAGATAATCTGATAATTAGGTAGGGAGTTGAGAAGAGAAATTTCAAGGCTGGAAAGGTGCTACTCTGACCTTCATGATCATTATTATTTACTTCAAACTTTGGAATTAAGGTAGTTTATAATTATAATTCGCTGCATGAGGGTAGGTTCATAGAACATTCATCATTGGTGTGTGTCTGAGATTGTCTCCTCCTATTGCAAGAGGTTTACTCCCTGGACAAAGGCAGACATATTTGATACTAAACATAAGAACTAACAATGAAGGTTTGGCCATGAAAAAAGAGAAACCATTTCTTTGATCTTTCGGGGTCTTTAATATACCCTTTCTCTTCATCACCATCTGCCTTACTGACATGCATGTCCAGGTTCACTTAATAGCTGACTCTGCATTACTTGGGCTGTCTTGGGGGCCCCTAGATCTTAGTGATCTCCTTCCATGAGATTTTTCTCAGCATTTCTCAAGGATATTTGTCAAGATACTTGGGGGAAAATGGACAGAGATTCTCCAAGGTCAAATACATTTGGGCAATATTTTAGGTCACGTTCCCTTCTAAGATGGTATCAATGGATGTCAGAAAGTTAGACGGGGAGAGAGAGAGAGAGAGAGAGAGAGAGAGAGAGAGAGAGACCTATGAACGTCCTGCAGACTTGACTTTCTGCGGAACATTCTGTGCCTTTGTTAAATTGGTGTCTTCTCTGATCTCAGCCATTTGTTCTGCTGGGCTTTAGTGTGAATTTTCTATGAAAGCCCAGAGATTTCAACATATACTGTGTCTGCTTTGAATGGAATTTGTAAATCCCATTCAGTTGTGGGTAGCATTTTCACTATATATTTTTTCCCCTGGAGAATTCCATTATTTCTAGTCTAGAACTTCTGCTTAAAATAGGAACTTTTCCTTCTCCAGTAACTTAGTACTGTCTGGATTAGGGCAGTACATAGTGATGCATGTGTATGTACAAACGTAGATATAGATGCAGATTCTATTTGTTAACGTTTGCACAACTCTTAAGTCCTTGAGTATGTTATTCCTTGATTTGGGTTCTTGGATTCATGACTCACTCCTCCCTCACCATTACTCCTCTAGCAGGTTGATTTCCCGAAATTGCAGAGGGTTTTGTGGGCAGAGTTCATTGCTACCTTAGTACTTTGTCAGTCCTTCTCTCGGCCATTCAGCTGAGGTGGCCCCTAGACCCTCGCTCCCTGGTGGGCCACTGTATCATCCTCAATTCTCTGCTCGCTCATATTCTTTATGAAGAGAGACCAAACCAGGAACTTAGTTTTAATTAGTATTCTGTGCTTCTGGCTTTATAGGATCCTTTTGTGCATATTAAAATGAAAACTTTGCCTGAGAAGTTTAGCTTAGGAAGTTTTTATCCTATTTATAGATCTTTTAATTGCTCTGCCAACCCTGAGTGGGAGAGAGTGGTACTTGTTTTATCGCAGAAGTGTCTGTTGTTTTTTTTTATGGTTGTAGATGTTGATTTGAAGTCATTTTTGAGGATCAGATAAAAACGTTCCCCGGTTGCTACTTTCCCAATGTTTTCATGTCATTGCTATATTTATTTTTAGAAACAGTATTGGGATTATTATATTAATATCCTTATTTAAAGATGGGGAAACTGAGGCAGAAAGCTTACATGTTTATCAAAATGAAATACATGCTCCCTTGTGAAAAGTAAAAATATCCTCATCAAGTCAGTCTATTAAGTGCATAGTTTAAATAAATTCCTCAAAGAATCAGGGATTGCAAAGTAGGTAAGGGCATGGAGCAAGCATTGGGTCAGAGAGTCAGGGCCGTAATTTTGACTCTGTGTGAACATGGGCAAATTAGCTAATCATTCAGAACCGTCTTTCTAAGGCTAGGAAATGAGGCATAATACCTATGACATGAAGTGCTCAAAAACTACATGTATGTACAATGTTGGCCAACTATGGCTCAGTGTTAATGTTACATAACAGTGAAGCATCGTAGTGGATGTGAAATAAACTTCTACTCTTGTGTAGAGAATATTTAACACTATATTTAAAATACAGGGAAGTGAATTAATAACACATAAAATGGGAGAGACTACTCATTTCACTTAAACTCCCATTTGTGAAAATACGAAGTCATTCACCACGAGAGGAAAGAAAAGCGTACCCACTGCTTTTCACAAGAGGCTGAGCGTTGTCAAAAGGGAGCGGAGTGAGAGGTTATTCAACATCAGCACTGAGCTGGATGTGTTTCAGCCTGAGCTTTGCCAGTTCACTGCCTGGCAACCACGGCCTTTCTCCTTGTCGCTCCACGGGGAACCACGGGGCAACCTACCCCAGGGTGGGCCAAAAAGGCTGTCGAGTGCAGTGCAACGGCCGCTGTAAGAGAAATATGTGTTTCTGCAAAACCCTTCAAACATCAGGGAATTCATTTCAGGGCAGGCTTAATCTGGTTTTAAGTATCCGGCCAATATTTCTCAAGTTGCGGACCACTAACCACATACATCACAGCTACCAGGATGTAACTACAGTGGGGTTGCTGGGGCGAAGGCTGGGAGAAGTGTTCCTGTCAGAGGAGAGCTACAGCAAAGCATCATTTGGCCATTAGCATCGTGGCTCAGGACGCTGGATCTGTCTATTCCAGGCTGTATGATGCTCAGCACACTTCTCAATCTTTCCACGACAGCTTCCTCTTCATTAAAAAGTGGCGATGATGATAAGGATGAAACATATGTTTGCAATTACTGCAAGAAAAGGGCTTCAGAGCCTGTCTGGCACGAAGTAAGCAGTCAGTAACGATGGGCTCCTATTAGCTATTGGGTCAAGCTTTCTTGCCAACATAATTCTCTGGGTTCCTCTCTCAGTGTTAACCCAGCTCTCTGGTGGCCTTTGCCATGTTATCTACTGTCTCCAGGCTTGACCACTCATGTTCCATTCTCGTCACATGATATTTGTAACTGGGGCATCTCTCCTTCTTACCCTAGAAGACACAGATTTCACTCTTATCTCCGACCTTAGAATGAAGCAAAACCATGGGAGTTTTCACAAGGTTCCAACTACTAGTGATACAGAAACATTAGCAGGGAATAAAGGTTCCTCCTCTTCTTACTCTTCTTTCTACTTTAGTTCCATTCGGTTGGAAAAAACACAATAAGAAGATTCTCTCGTAGCTGAGCTGAACACTCTGTCCTGAGAATTGCAACATGGGAGTTTGGCAGATACCTGAAATCTAAGGTAAGAGGCATGTACTTGACTTTTCCTTGGAGCAATGTTCAGGAGAAATGAGAAGCTGAAGGTGCAAGTACAAAAGAAAGAATAACTCCAAGATGCAAGTAGATGAAAGGGAATTAAACTAGGAACAAAGGTGAGAAATATCTCCCCAGGATATACATTATACATAGCAAGACAAAGGCAACTGTGGTCAACCTCTTCTCCGCTGAAGCTGACATTCTCAGACAACGATAAAGATAAAGAGATCAATCTGGCCACTTGAAATTGTGGTACAGAAGCCCATGGGACCAAAGGCCTCAAAGAGCCCTAGAGTATCCTTAGAAGTCTCTCCATGGTTGTATTAATCTGCTTTGTAGGCCATCCTATCTCTTCATCTCTGGGGCCTTGATTGGATCCAGGGATTGGGGATGGGGTTTCTGAACGAGTCCTGGGATTTAGGATCTGAGCTGACTGGCCCCACCTCAAAGGCATCCCAGGCAATAAAATGAGCAGGTGTTAAGAGGCAAGGGCTGAAGCAGGTCAGCAACCAAAGCCAGGGCCTCAAAGCTTAGCTACTAGAAACCCACAGCAGAAAGCTAAGAATCCCTGGTCTGTGTGACAGCAATTTCCCACAGTCTAAAGGAGATGGTCGGAAACATACAAATGCCTAGAAAGAGGCGAAAGGCCCATGAAATGAAAAGTGCCTAAGTCATGGAAACCTTTATAAATCCACAGTAGTCATGTGACAAATGATTAAGAATAGATTTTATCAGATGAACTTAATGTTCTCTGTGACAGACAGACAAGCCCAGCAGGTAGAAAGAGCAAACACATATGGGATTTTGATTGTTTCATATGGTATTTTTATTATCTAACTAAAATAATAATAATAATAAAGGGATCTGATGGAGTCTCTAGTTTCTAAGGTGACTACGTAATGCCATGAAGAATAAAGGAAGGTTTTAACTTTTGGAGAGTAAATTTAGGAAGTGGACTTGGTTGTTTCTAATTCTGGCAGTGTGTTAAGATACATTCTAGTTTTTTTCTGAAATATTTTTTTAACTTTAAAAATTGATTTGTAACACCACAACAATAGAGAATATATATTGAAAATCTGTCTCCCCCTGTCCCCTACAATCCCAAACTTGTGAGGGAACCAATGCTATGAGTTTGATGTGCATTTCAAAAATACTTTTTCTAGGCTTATATAAACATATTAACATATACACATGTAGGTTTTATGTTTTCACTAATATCATACTATATATTCTGTAACTTACTTTTGTCTCTTAACACATCATGGGCATCCAAGTTAATACACTTAAATATATAAGTTTTATTAGCTACATAGTACAATATTATAAAATATAAATGTGCCAACATTGATTCACCTCAACCCTTATCAACTGATACTACAAACTTCCCAGCACAGCAACACTTATAATTATATTTTTATGACCCAGTGTTTGTTTTTATAACATTCATATTGCATATTAATGTGTATAACTTAAAAGAAACATTTGCATTACATCTCTAAGGTTATATAAATGCATTATCAACATTGTGTGATAGTGTTTATTTCCCTATATTTACACTGTCTTTAAATTATATTCATCTTAAATTTTTTCTTCCTTCAGATATTATATGTTATTTTTGTTTTATTTTGTATTTCCATGATACAAGAGAGGGTTGGCAACTTTCCATGTGTCTTGGCCAACTGTATATCTTCTTCTTGAACTGTTTGTCCATATTTTTGTTTATATTTTCCTGGGGTATTTATAATTTTCTTATTAATTTATAAGATTTTGAATATTAGGAGCATGTGTGTCTATGTGTGAGACAAAAGATATATGAGTTGCAAAAAATTTCTGTGGGTATTTCCTTTTGGCTTTATGGTACCATTTAGCATATAAAAATTAAAATTTTTTATTTACTTACGTTTGCCCATTTTCCATTCTTAAAGTTTTAACAATTTTAATTTTTTATACATATCTGGATTTAATTTTTCAGATTTTTAACATTTATCTGAAGTTAATTTTTGTATGTAATGTGAGATAGAGAGCTTTAACTTTACATTCATCTCAAACAGATAACCAAATGGTATTTGTTGAATCACTCACCTTACCCCAAAGAATTTCAAGTGCTGTATTTACCATTTATTAAGAAACCATACATACTCGGATCTTTTCCTACATACTCTGTTTCATTTCACTGGGTATTTGTTTATTCCACAATATAAAAAAATTGGAAATTGCCTCAACTAACTTTTTAAAGGTAGCATTTCTCTAATACCAAAGGGGAAAATAAGAAAACTACAGCCTAATTTTATTTATAAATATCAATGCGAAAAATTTGAAGAAAATATTAGCAATTCTAATGCAGTGGAGTATGAAGGTAATAATACAATTTGAACACAAAATTTATACCAAAACACAAGTATGAATCCACAGGACAGCAACTTATTAATTCTATTTAGCGCTTTATAAATTCAAGCAGAAAAGCTGTTATATCAATAGACTGAATATGCATTACAAAACATAAGTAGCCAGTCTTTTTAAGCACTGTAGAGATCAAGAAAGACCTTTCTTAGACATTTCTTTTATGCCATAAAGTGTCATAAAACACCAATTGGAAAATAAGACGAGGTGCCCGATAGTAGCATTATTATTCAATACTATTTTAGAGACAGTAGGTAATAAAATAAGACAAATATTATGGCATGACCACACACCTAAAAGCTGACTAAGAACTATTAGGATAAGAGAGGTTAGGAAGTTAGTTGTGCATATTTGAAAATTAATAGCTTTTAAAAGATAGCAGTAATGAATGCTAAGAAATGAAAATGGATTTTTAACATTCCACTCACATTTGCAGCAAAACTTTAAAATATACTAAAGTGAACTTAACATCAAAGTTAAAGATCTTTATAAATAACATGCAGTATTTTGGTGAAGACCACGAAAGAAGACCTGGTTAAATATTCCAATAGGTATTCAATGTCATATAAATTTCATATCCTACCTAATTAACACATATGTATGTACTACAGGACTTCTGTAGACCTACTCTCTATGATTCTGATTTCCCTGAATAGAAAATAACTTGCCAACTCTTTCCTGTTATTTTTAAACAGTGATGCCCTAGTAGATATTAAAACTTCCTGTAAGGTGACTGTAAACAAAATATTATGGTACTGACATCACACTTATTATTTTTATTAGTAAGTATGAAAACAATATGCTCAGATATCCTGATGTTATCTAACTTTGCATTTTTTCCTACCTCCTTAAAACAGGCTGCAATTTAATGTGAACTTTGGGAAATAAATATGAAATCATGGAATTGGAAAAAAGTAAACAGGTAAATTCATGCCAAAAAAAAAAAGGCCTGGATTGAATAATACGACACAAAGATATGTAGCACAACATAAAATATTTACAAAGATATAAATATATGTAAAAAAGACAAATACAACATAAAATGATTAATCCCATTGGTATTAACATGTACACAAATAGGCTAGTCTATATTCATACAAACATGTCTAAGAGCTGAGAAAGGGTTTTGCTACTGTATGTAGCTTTAATTAATTCCTAATTAGGATACACTACTTTTCAGGACTGAAGACTACTTTCAGTTTGACCTGTGTGGGGCTAAATTTTATCATTTTATCATTGCATTTTCTGTAAAGGAAGGACTGGTTTCATTTGTTTACTCAATAAGCACCTGCGAAGTAGCTGTTACATGCCGGCCAAGCCCTGCCCCGAAGCAGCCTGCAGTCAGGTTAGGAGAAGCAGCTGTTCTGTGGGCCTTTTCTACACCCATCAAATGCAAGGAGATGACATGCCAACAGGTTTTTATTGGGCCCTTAAAGCTGTCTACAGGGTTTTACCATTAACTAGCTCCACAGTCAGTACCTGAAAGAAATATCTCTTAAAATGGAAATGCTATTATCCAAAATTCTCACATAGCATGGGTTTAAGTTAAGTAAAAACAAACAAACAAATTTCCGAAATTTGAATAGTCAGCAGATGGGTCTGCTGCATGGGCAACAGCAGACCCTCCATATCACCCTGCCCAGGCTCTGTAGCTTCAGCTTCACTGGAGAGGACACTCCAGCGTCATCGCAAGATGTCGATTCAACACGGGAGGAGACAGATACCGTGTCACTCCCGAGTCGGACTGCACAGCCATTCTCGGCGGTGCAGATAGACTCTTAAGAAGCTACACCATCGTCTCTCGAGACGGACGGCTGCCGACCCGACCCGACCCGAATAGTCAGCAGATAATGAAAAAGGATTAACAGGAAAATGAAAAACATCTCCAGGCGACAAAGGCTGGAAGACATCAACTAATCACAGCATTCAAAATTCTCTGTTGAAAAGGCGAGGAAGACAATAATAATAAAGTTGTAATAAGAACGTGGGGGAAGGCAAAGCTGTATAAAATAAATGATTGGGAGCATCACATTTACCTCTTTCACCAGTAAACTCTCTGCTTTGTGCTCCGCATCTTCGGGTACTGTTGAGTACGATGTTCGGATGTCCCAAGAAACTGTGGCGACCTGAGAGACACAGGGAGAGAGAGTAAGCCCTCCAATTTAAAAGCATCGTGCAGACCATTGTATCAAAAACACAGCAGGGAAGGGGCTTCCATCCTAGCATTTCAATATAAGACAGAGAAACTGCCATGATTCTTGCCAATTTATTCTCTAGGAGAGAAGATCCAAACCTTCCTTTGATTACCACTGACTAGTATTATTACAATGATTGTTTTATCAGTGAAACGTGTAATTTTAAACTGTTTCCTTCCCTGTAAAAAAAATAATAAATCTGGACATCTGTATATTGTGACTGGCTTAATTCTATTGCTATATTTTGTTGTTGTTAATGCTAAAAAAATATGAACTAAAGAAGAAAGTGTACAAAATCAGCATTATTTTAATCTTACTATAAATAATCTTTTGAGTATCAGCAGGGTAAATTTAGCCCTTTTTAGAAGCTGTTTGTGTGTGTCTGCGTACAGCCATAATTAGGATGGGAGGGAAGAAGGGCTGTTCGGTGAATCTATACCTTGAAGAAAACAAGTCATGTTTTTGGTACCTTCTGTTGTTGTTAAAGAAAATATTTTCAATGCTAAGCAAACATTCTTCTATTAAAAGAATATGCATAAACTAAAAGCATAAAGTATCTCTTAAAAAAAATCTAAAACAGAATTCACAGGTGTTTCCTCTTTATACACCTTCAGCCCCAGCGAGCCAAGGGGGATGGATGTTGTAAGACAGGCCATTTCCTTGCCCAGGCACCGCTCCCTTCAGGCTGTGCTCCTTTTGGTCACAGGGATGCTGAGATGATCAGTCTGTTCACATGCATGGTCCCAACAGCTGGGATCTTTTATTGTGTACATCCCCAGGCCCACAAGTGATCCATGAGGGTTTCTAAAGCACGAAATAAAGGTCATTTGAACTGTCCTAGATAAGGAGTAGTTTTTCTAGACTAGTTATTGGAATCGATGAAAGTCTCAACCCCCTTCCTCTTTGGGGGAAAGATGGGAAGGAGAGAGACCCAGTGGGGTCCGGGGAGTTCGGTCGTCTGTGTTCACAGCTGCTGTACGCTCTGCTCCCATGGGCAACACCATTACTTTTCTTCCAGTGCTAGACCCCTATTTTCTTCAAGTCCCCCTTTTTCACTCCTGATGTGAGCTCCCTGAGGGCAAGAAATTCGATCTGTTTCGTTTGCTGTAATACCCCCTTAGTCCCTAAGGCGGTTTGACGTTGTAGTCAACACCGGCAACTCCTGCGGCGCACCTGAAGCCAAGCTGTATTGACTCCGTCTTTCCCTTGGACCCTTCAGCTGCGAAGAGAGGGGGGGTCTGCTGCATGGGCAACAGCAGACCCTCCATATCACCCTGCCCAGGCTCTGTAGCTTCAGCTTCACTGGAGAGGACACTCCAGCGTCATCGCAAGATGTCGATTCAACACGGGAGGAGACAGATACCGTGTCACTCCGAGTCGGACTGCACAACCATTCTCAGCGGTGCAGATAGACTCTTAAGAAGCTACACCATCGTCTCTCGAGACGGACGGCTGCCGGCGAATACCCCCAGTGCCTGGTTGGAGGCTTAAAGGCTTAAATACTTGTTGAAGGTGTTGAGTGTGTGTGAGTATACATACGTGTGTTCTGTGTGAGCACATGTGAGTACATGTGGTGTGTATCTGTGGGAACACGTGTGATTGGGTATAGTGTAGAGTGTGCCTATGTGCCTAAGTATGTATGTATCTGGTGAGTAGGGTGTGTGTGTGTGTCTGTGTGTGGTGTGTGCACATGTGCATGTACATGTGGGTGTGTGAGTGTGTCAGTGCTTGGGCAGCATGGGGCTTGGACACTGGGAAAGAGGAAGGATGTCATGTGAATGCAATAAGATCAGAGACTAAAAAATAATGAGAACACTATGATCAAGATTCATCATACAGTACAAATCAGTGCTCATCCTGAAACACAGCTCTGGACTGAGCTCCTTCCTCAACGCATTTCCCCGAGGACTGAGCTGCAGTTGTGTGAACAGGGTTTGGAAATGCTAAGAGGCCATGGCCATCTATCCAAGCCAAGTGCACGGACACACACAGGGGGTCATCGCTTCCCATGAGAGGTATGACAGGGCCAGTTTAAAATTTATTATTATTTACAATTTACGTTTTTTCATTCCTTTTGAATTTCCTCTTTCAACTTGTTTCTTTTATGTTATTTTCTCTGTTAGATAAACAGTAAATAAACTCAAAGTTTGAAGTAGATTAAAATCCATGACTTAATCGAGCTTTGGGGATTATGGCTGGATTTCAGTTATTTGGGGATAACTTACTTCCTGTTTGGACAGAGAACTCACAGATACACAGTAGAACATTACATAGTGTAATCCATTGACAAGACTAGGGGTTATTTTTTTTTCTAACTCAAAAATTTTTCTATACTTCAGCCACTTTTTATAATAAAATTTTTATATAAAAAGCAACCAATTCCTCTTTTTCATTATGCACCATAGACTCCTACACACTCCTGTTGATTTCTTGCCATTTGAAAAAAGTAATAGCTGTTCTGAATGCTCTCAGTCTGGTGGAGAGTAAACTAACATGACTTAGTTTCCTGTTCAGTTCTACCATAAACCTACTGCTCCACTAAGATCACTGCTCTGTGGTATAATACGACAGAGTGAAGACTGAGCTAGTTTAGGAAGCTTTGTTTCCATAATGGTAAGTTTCTGGAACGTAAGCCCAGGTTTTCTGTAATAATAATTACATGGCTGCTTGATTCCTGATGTCATATAGCAAAGACAGAACCTCAACCCGGAAGAGAATGCTCCCATGCAATGTATGAGACTGGGAATTCATTGGGGTTTGGGGCCATAAAAACTCATCACATGTACAACAGCTGTGAGTGATTCCTGGTGACCTCTAGTGATGAAATGACAGTGGGGGGTTGAATCACCCTCATGCAGCCGGGAGATAAATCTAAAACATTATTTTACAACATGCATGACATTATTGCACATCTAATACAGAAGATACAAGAAAAGGGATACACGTCAAATGAATGCCTATAACATGCTGTTGGTCTCAGTTCTATTTTGTGGTAACACTGGAGATTTTCCCTGAAAAAGCAGAAAGCCTCCAAAGAGTGTCAACTGTAAGACTGTGGTACTTCTGCTCATTTTTTACTTCTTTAATGTGTCTCCTTTGAAGCAAAAATAAATCGATCAAATAAAAAGAGAAGTATATGGAGTCCTATTTGTTAAGGTTACAGAGAATTTCTTTTCTGAGAATTGGATGCTTTCAGACCACTACAAATTGCCTTGGCCACAACAGACTTCCTGTTCTCTTTTATAAACTCTCTGGTTGACAATTAGCACAGCTCAACAGCATGAAATGGATCTGAGACTGCCCTGGACATTGGCTGAGCTCCTCGTTTGGTGGTAGTGCTTTATAAGGGGCATTTGTCCAGAGATCAGGCGTTTGGAAATGAAAACTATCATTTTAATTTATGAAACAATGCATGCAGGCCCGTGTTTGGAATTGCAGGTCCATAATGTTCAGACGTGTTAGGCTACAGCTCTGTCACCTTCTGGTTCCTTCTGCCCTGCAGGGGGTAGTCATGGTGGCTTTGTCCGTCACCATTCTGTTGACTAAAGTGACCATGGAAGACTTCCTTTCATGCACATCGGGGCCATTTTTCAATCGACCAAAGGCCATGGTCACAGTCTAAGAAAGAGGTTTCTTTTCTTATCCCAGGGCTGAGCACAGTTTCCTGTGACAGACAGCATTATAGATCCCAGCTGTTCCAAAAAGAGGACACAAATGATGGGGGTTGTAGACATCAGTCAGTCCCAGCTTTAAGTCAACAAGCCTCCCAACAAGGACTAGGAACTAACACTCCCTGACCAATTCCAATCTAAGAACGTGTTTGACAGTGATCTCCGCCTGGATTTCTCAGACTAACACTGATGGTGCCTTTCACTTCAGGAGAGCAGCGCTTACAGAAGAATATGCCTCTAATACCCCCATTGTGCTTTAAGGGGAAGGTCCTTGTTTTGCTGAAGTTAAACTGCATGGGAATGCACAGACAGCGAGCAGTCACTCATAACTGGACACCGTCCTCAGCCAGCCAAGTCGAGCATGGGGACGTCTCCAGTGAAGGGTATAACTGTCTAAGTAGGGAGGTCTGCAGACCTGGTTCAAGTTTTATTCTTTGACTGGCAAACCACTGAGCAGGTCATTCCACTTCTTTTTTTGTGTGTGTGTGTGATTTATTTTCCAGTCTTTAAAATGTGTTTCATCTGTCATAAGGAGGTGAGGACAAAATATTCTCTGTATGGAAAAATGTGAGCATGAATAAACCCAATGCTCCAACATACAGATCCTCATGTTGCAGGCCCTTCCCTTGGCAAGGAATCGAGGCTGTGGTCTGAACTCGCTGGCCAAGGAAGGGCAGCGTGAAGAAGGTCGCTGGGCTGTGAGGCCTGCAGACACGGCCCCATGATGACACGGGCTGACCTGCCGCGGCCCCCCCGCCACGGCACCTCCCCACACGGCTGCTCACATCCCTTCTTCCATGTGGCCTCGGTCCTGCCCAACCACCGCAGCCTCTCAGAAAACTCCTTTCTTTCCTCATCTCAGGTTTAGTACAGGCATCAGCTGCTTTTGAAAATCTCTAATTCATGCAACACACACTTTCTCTTCTCTGAACTACAGGACTTCTTGCCTGTATCATTATGAAGTCTGCAGCTTAACTGGAGCATATTTTAGAATCAAAAGTTCTGCTAGTGATTAGTTTAGTCAGTCATTTTCCATGTGTGTTTTTTTTTCTTTTCTTGTATATTAGCAGGCCACATTAAGTCTGCTTTGGGAATAAATTATAACAATAAATGAAAATGTTTTCCCACATTGTTTACTGGTTCTTTGGTATACTTTGTTTAATTCTTTTAAAGAATGAAGTACTTGAACGCAGACAAGTGTTTTTATGATTGTTTTGTACTCTATCTGTGACTACTTACATCACCTCTATTTTAATGTCTAGAACAATCTTTTTTTTTTTTTTAAGTAAGTGTTGTTGAGACAAGATTGACATGCCCTCTGAAGTGCAGAATTCACTGGTTTAAGTATATTCACAGGATGGTGCCACCATCACCACTATTTCATTTGAGAACGTTTTCCTCACCCCCCATAGAAACCCCTATCTATTAGCACTTACTTTCCAATCTCCCTGCTCCCCAGCCTCGGACAATTACTGATCTGCTTTCTGTCTCCACGGAGTTGCCTACTCTGGACACTTCGTGTAAATGGAAGCGCACCGTAGGCAGCCTTCTGTGGCTGGCTTCCTTCCCTTAGCATAATGTTTTCAAGTTTCATCCATGTTGTAGCGCAGATCAGTACTTCATTGCTTTTTAGGTAGATTTGTTTCTCCACTCACGACTTGACGGAAATTTGGGTTGTTTCCACGTTGGGGCTATTATGAAGAACGCTGGCTATGACTGTAAGTGTGCAGGTCTTTATTTGGACAACTATTTTCTACTACGATGGAGTCCAGAGCAATCGCCACATATTCTTACTGAATTGAAATAAACACTTACAATCCTTTCACTGTTGTACCAATTATCTAATGACACCACTCACTGTAGGGTTTGGAGAGTTAACATTTCTCTCAAAGTGTGCACCTTATTTTTTCTAAGAAGCAACTGACCCAACGTATGTTATTAAGATAGAAACTCAAATCGCGAAGTCAAGGTGCTTACGTTTGATGTCCATCCTCTCAGTGACTGTCTGTCCTTGAATAAGAGCTTTGTCACATCTCAGCTTTATTAGCTTGTACATGAGAGGAGTATTATAACTTAGAAATGACCTAGTTTGACAAAGGCTATTCTGTAGCTTTAAAATCACAGTTTCAGTGTTCTTGCATGAATACTGTGAGCCGTTGAAAGCTTCAGAAGACAAGGATTAAAAAGATGTTGAGATTCCTATAAAAGGGTAAGTTGTGTCTCAGGAAGAGAAACAAGAAGAAAAAAAACTTGTGACCTTTCAGCCTTGCAGTTGAAAAAATATTAAGACCTTTCTGCTTCCTCTCACCAAATGACCCACGTGGTTGAGTCTGGAAATCCCCATATACCAGTTGCTTTTTATACTATGAAAAGAACAAGCCATTGGTATGCTAAGAAATCACAATTCACTCAGCAATAATAGCGAGCCAGGGAGAATCGCAGGATGTACTGAAGAGCCCCAAGACAATAATTCTGATATAAATAAAGAATCCGATATAAAGAAGAATTTTGAGAAGATCATGTAACTCTCTGAACAGGCTATTTCAGGCGTGCAGCACAGACCTTCGACTTTGACAATGGCACTGCCCCATGTGGGAAGTACAACCTGTAAAATGGAAGCGCTGCTCCGTGTTTATATTGGTGATATTCACAACGTAGCTCACAGAAGGTGGCCCATGAGGCCAAGCTGCCATAGAGCAGGTTTACTGGGGTGGGCAGGACTGAGAAAAAGGTGAGGACGCTTTCCCACGTTGTGGGGCACTGCTAGCTTTCAGACCTCTGCACTTTCTTACCTGAGGTCTCTACCTCCCAGAAATGACTCCACCTCAGGCTCTCTGTATCATTCTCTCAGCAAGAAACTCATTTCTGGCTTTCTCACTTTTCGTTCTGCCATTTTGTATCCGGCTCTCCTGAAACAGAATTGCTCCACGGTATGATTCAGTGTGTCCCTGAAACTGTCCTTTAGCTTTGCTTTTCCTTTCTCACTCTCCTTGCCTGTTCCACTAAGACACGATGTGGTGACTGAGTTCTTAATTTTTTTGGTCTCAAGTTTCTATTGCTACCGGCTTCAAAAGGAAAGATGAGAAAAACAAGAATAGCAAATATAATTTAATATAATTACTGAAGGAGTACATGTTTTTGAACTGGGTTCATAAATGCATCTAAGCAGCTTATTTCTGGTGAATCATTATAAGTCACACAGATGACCATGCCGGCTCTCAGAACCCATTTTCTTCCTGGGGTGCCAGGATAAAGGAAGATGCTTCCACTTCAGTCCCTTAACCTGGAAGAAGATGACTTTAATTCAGTGTTCAGCAATCTTTACTGAAAGCCCATGAGCCAGACATTGGGTTGAGTACCTGAAATACAGTTATAAACTGATTTCTCCCTTGCCTAGAAACAAAAAGCATGTGAATAAGTTCACTAAGTGTTATCGGGAGGAAATTAGCCAGGCACTGTACTAGGTCAAATGAGTCTCTGGAGGAGGGGGTTGTGGTCTTAGCTCTGCTTTCTCAAGGTGATATATTGAGCGATGTCAAGAAGGAAAGTACATTAATGATCATTTTCCTTATCAGGAAAGGCCAATTACTGGTAATTCATTCTCTTTATTCTCAAATTTCATTTCAGAATGGCCTTTTGGTTCCTAAAAGTATTCAAAGGATTAAAGTTATATTCTAAAATAATAACCTACATGGTTCTGAAATAAATATTCACTTTCTACTTGTGTTATTCCAAGTGCCACTGTATTTGCTGGGGGTCTTGCAATGATCACGACAAAAGACATCCCTGTCTTACTAGAGGCTACACTCTAATGGGGAGAAACACGAGGAAGGAAAAAGCACACCGAGAGCTTTCTAGTTAGTGATAAGTGCCACACAGAGAAGTTAGCGGGCGGCTGGGACAGTGTAGCACAATGTGGGAGGGGGATAATGCAGGCTGGAGTCAGCTATGAGCCTTTGCAGAGGTAGCATTTGAACCCAACCATGAATGAAAAACAGGAACCATCATGCAGAGAGGGTAAAGGCCGTATGAACTTGGCAAGGTCAGGGAACATAAAGAACGGTAGGTATCCTTGTAGCGAGCAAGGGAAGCAGGGCTAGGACATGAGGGCTCAGAGGTCACCAGGAACCAGATGACTGGAACAATGGCAAGAACAAGCTCGATTGGACACTCAAGACCATGGGAAACCACTGAAGTGTTTTCACCAGATGCCTGGCACGACCTAACTCGCATTTCTGAAATCTTTCTTTAAATGAATTGAAGTGGAGGCAGAAAAGAGGTAGGAAGACCTTTTAAAGGCCACTTCTGGGGATCTAGGCAAAAACAGACCGATGATGATGGCTTAGGCCAGGAACGTGGATAGAGAGAAATAATGTAGGGGTTCCTGATATTTCTTAACTATAAGCATTCTTAACAACTTTATTTTGCATCCATATTAGGGCATACACTTCTTAATCACAGGGTTTTTGCTTTTCCTGTCAGTCCCACTCATCTAGGAAGTGCTGTTCTATATTCAGTGCCTTGTGGGTGCTGAATAAATATTGATTAAACAAACCAAGTAATGAAGAATGTCTGCTCTGTGTGGGTGCTTGGAAACATGGAAACACGTAAGTGAGTGAATTGTGGGTCAAGGACCATTGGAAGGAGGGTGCGAAGTTGGGGCTGCTCTCTGTCCTTCCAACCTGTGATACCTTAGGACTGGAGTGGCATCTGCTTCCACTTCCCATCGGGTGCGTGGGGACTGTCCACACACATACCAGGGAATCCTCACTATCGCTCAGGGATGAGCTTGGGAAATGATCATCTAGCCTGGTGAATAGGAGGCTGGTTGTTGGGGACCCCTGACAAGCAACACGGGCTGTGCATGGAGCAGGCAGGGGCAGAGAGCTTTTAAGGAAGGCTCTTTATTCCACAGGGACGATGAGGAAAAGGGTCAATTAATTTTTTAGGATCTGTTATCTCTGCTGCAATTACTGCACTTGTATCATGAAAACAACCATTGACAACAGGTAAATCCAAGGGCATTGCTGTATTCAAGGAAAACCTCATTTATGGAGACCAAAATCTGAATTTCATATAATTTTTCTGAGTTACAAAGTAGGCTTTCTTTTCCTTCAACTAATTAACCAGTTTGGTGAAGAAAGTACAACAAGGTAGTGTTAAAAAAATAAAAATCACCCTCAGTTTACAGGACACACAAAATTAGGCAGCAGGCTTCCCCTGGGCCACACAGTCTGTCAACTCTTTGTAGAGCAGGAAAGAGGAAAAACTATCCATCTGAATTTTGTTAAAAAACTGGCAACAGTATGTGGTAATAATATTCGGCATTATCCTTTGATTTAGTAGGTGCTTAATGCAGATGAAAGTTTAGCTGTTTGTCTGAGATGACATGTTCTGATGAAAGGAACTTGGTGGCATCAGATGTCCCTTGAGTACCTGCTCATTGGAAGCTCTTCTCCCAACTGGTCTCCCAGATTCCTCCTTACCTTGTTATATGTTCTAATAACATACACCAGGTCACTTGTTCCCCTGGAAACATGTCAGTGACTTGTCAGTTGCATTTCAAATAAGCTGCAAAGCCTTATCTTGTCCTTGTCTGACCTTCGCTCTAACCACACCCTCAGTCTACCCACACTACTCTTCAATCTCAGAGCTCTACAGGGCCTTTCGAGCAGCGTCTTTCAGCCTGAAACACTCCTTTCTTCCCTCCCCAAGTTTGCATGGTTGGTCATGAATTCCTCCAGAATTCAAAACTCAGCTCAAATGTCACCTTATTAGAGGTGCTGTCCTTGACCATCCAGTGTCACCCAGCTCCTCTTCTAGTTGGTCTCTATTGCATGGCCCCATCTCATTTTCTTCACAGAACTGTTCTTTATCCAACTTATCTCGTTAATTAACTTGTTTACTTATTATTATTTATTTTTTGCCCGATTCCACCGAAAAATAAACTCCATTAAAATAAGGTAATTTCAGTCTTATCCTTGCTGTTTCCCCATTCTGAGATTCATGCCTAACATTCAGTATTCCACATTTGTTGAATGAACAAAGGAGGGACATAGCCTGAGGAGTGACAGAACGTTTTATTCAGAAGTGTGCCAGTATGTTAGCCCAGTTGGGAGTGAGGATGACTGTGTATGTATGATAGGGGTGAAGGCTGGATGGAGGATGGAGAGAATGCTCTTGAGAGATGGACAGGGATCAGATGTCGGAGAAGCGCCCAGGCAAAGCTAATGTTGTTGCCCTTCACTTTGATGGTACTGGAGGTAGCCGCAGAAGGCCAATAAGCAGGCAAAGGCTAAAAGAATTTAGTGCATTTACTGAAATGTTCACATTGGGAAAATAAAAAAATATATGTTATTATGTGCTTGGTTTACACCATTAAGGATGGCAACGGTCATACCATAATCAGACCTTCCTTAATTTCAGTGAGTGTGGAAAGGTTCTCCAAAATGAAGTCAAATTCAGTGCAAATGTTTCCTCCCACCTATATGCCTCCACTCTCTTCTCCAGTTGGGGAAACTTGGAGTAGCTTTTGACATGTTTCTGGACAACAGAGCTTGAAGGAAAGGTTCTCCAAAGTTTTGAGTGTGTGTGTGTGTGTGTGTGTGTGTGTGTGTGTGCGTGTGTGTGTGTGTGCATGTGTATGCGCATTGACATCTGACAGAAAAAGCCATTTGTTAAGTTTGCCTCCAGTCTGTGAGAAAATGAGGATGTGGAATTAAAACAATAAAACGTGGTTTAACTTTGTGTTTGCAGGTCAGGACCCAGTGGCCTGGTCCAATCACGGAAATGAGATTTCTGCACAAGATAAGCTTTTCTTCAAGTGTGTCAAATGCTGCAGTGAGAGCCACTCAGAAGTCTGAAAAAAGATTGGGAGAGTTTTTCCTCCTACCTACCTACAGATCTGTCTCGTTTCTCCTCTTCTTCGTACTTGGAGAAGAAAGTTAAGTTCCACATACCTTCTTTTTGATTAATCCATGGGTGAAGGTGGAAACACTGAACATTTAGAAGCTGGGGGGTGGATCTGCCCCAAAGTGAAGGGAGGGAATGGAAGTTTAGGGGCTTTGGGGGAAGTGTGAGCTCTGAGGGCCCAGAACTCTGCAAAGGTTCCCATGACAATGGCCATTGCCCAGCATGGCCCTGGAGCTGCCTTCTCCTCTGCTTTAACATGCTCATGTTTGTGATGTTTGAGAGTATATTTCTTTAGGAAAATTTACCATCCGCCCATTGAGATGGTAAGTGGATATTTACTAACCATTTTTAAATGTTTAAAAGGACCACAAATGGAATGGTTGGGACATGTGGGTGCTCAGCATCCACATCTTGACTGTGTTTCTCTCCAAAACAGATTTCCTTTTTATTCATTCTCTTTACCTCCCCAAGAGCAGTCTGTGTGCCAGGGACTATTGCCCTAAAGGTCACATGTCCTCCATGAAAATGTGCTTGCCCATCTTTTTTGCCCCCAGTCCTCATCATTTCTTATTAAAGGACCCCCAAGATTAAGGGTGATTTTTAGAAACTAAATGTTTTGTGCCAAGGAATCCCGGCTTTGCCATTGGTTTGTTACAGTTTCTTGGAAGCTTTTGGTTAGAACCAGACAGGGAAGAAGTGCGGCCAAGTGGGACAGTAGTTGGAAACCCGGACATTGGCAGGGACACAATACTAGCTGGAACCAGGCAACACCCTGTACCGCTCCCATCCCTAGTGGCCACGATGTCACTGAGCCCCAATCTTCCACATTTACAAGGTGCTTGGGCCTTTTAAATTTCTGGACGTGGACTCCCACTGCAGTGAGGTAGGGTAACCACAGGAAGGGCTGGACCCCCCCTTACTTACAAGGGAAGGAAACACCTTGTGGGGCCCCCCTGAGCTTGGCTGGAGGGAAAAGAGCACACTTACTGAAAAGTCGTCACTGGGGAAGAAGAGAAGATCCGGAAGGGGGTCGTTTCGATGTGTCTTTTCAAGTTCTTCAATGACACTTTCATAATCCAAAGGCTCAAGAAGCCTGGGTTTTTCTTGCTGTAGAAAAGGAAAGAACAATATTAACCACTGACACGTATAACCCTCTCAATGCCGGATTGGGTTTCATTTCTTAGTATCACTAAGGCTTGCTTTGCCATTGTGCCAGCCTTCCCAAGGACTCACAGAGACTCCAGGCAATCAGGGCAAAGCCACATCACTATTACATCCAGATCTGAAATAATATGAGGCAATCCTGAAAGGCTTGACCTCTCTCCCAGTTATTCAACCTGTTCACACTGAGCCTCGAAAGCTCGCTGTCTTCCGCTCCATCACATCCATAGATTATAGGTTTATGTAAGCTTTACCAGCCCCTGGCTGGTTTGGCTCAGTGGATTGAGCGTCGGCCTGCGAGCTAAGTGTCGCTGGTTCGATCTTCCAGTCAGGGCACATCAGAGAAGGAAAACTCTGATTCCAGAAAACCTCCGCTGCCTTGCGGCATACCTCTTCAGGGGAAAGGCTAAGGGAGTAAACCCCGACAGAAAATCCGGAGCCAGAGTCCCTAAGGCGGTTTGACGTTGTAGTCAACACCGGCAACTCCTGCGGCGCACCTGAAGCCAAGCTGTATTGACTCCATCTTTCCCTTGGACCCTTCAGCTGCGAAGAGAGGGTGGGTCTGCTGCATGGGCAACAGCAGACCCTCCATATAACCCTGCCCAGGCTCTGTAGCTTCAGCTTCACTGGAGAGGACACTCCAGCATCATCGCAAGATGTCGATTTAACACGGGAGGAGACAGATACCGTGTCACTCCCGAGTCGGACTGCACAGCCATTCTCGGTGGTGCAGATAGACTCTTAAGAAGCTACACCATCGTCTCTCGAGACGGACGGCTGCCGCCGCCGACGACCTCTGTCAGCAGAGAGAAAGGCCTTCTGTTACTTGCTATAGTGTTATGATGACGCTCATCACTTTTGCTGAATTAGATACTTCCTTGTGAGGTCTGCCGAGTCTGTGTTAGAGTGTTGGCTCCCTGCTAGCAATCAAAGTATCACAGGCTGTCTCAGTTGTCACTGGAGCATGGATCCTGTGTCAGGATTAATTGCTTGGCTCTGAGCCTCTTGGCCACGATAGAGAGAAGCTGGCTAGTTCTAACATAACTGAACAACGTAACTATTATGGACACAGTGTGGTGAAAGTGGAGAAGAGTCTGAAAAATAGTTAGATAATCACACTGCATTAAAGTTCCAAAGCCGAGAAGAAAGGCATTTCCCTCAAAGAAACTGCCCGTAGCACCAAAAAGATAAATGTTAGTGGGAGAAGGTGTGATTGTTTCATTATAGGGTTCATGTGTTTATTCTCAACAACGGAGTCTAGAAGCACGAATTAAACATCACAGAACAGGAAACCAAGGACACAAGCTGAGTTCCCTTGGCTCTGTGATGAAGCACTTATGCCAGCCGGAATGAGAAGAAATGGTCATCTGGATTATTTTAAGGCTCCTGGAAGCTGAGGTGGTCACCATGAAATCTGTATGCGGGAACGATCTCTTAAGTGAAAAAAAGTTTTGTTTCCCTTTTCACATCAATGACGCCAACAGTTTCCTACCAACTTCACCCCTCTCCAGTCTGCAGAGCACAGGACTAGCTGCCATTTCTAAGGCCTTCTCTGGAAGACCTCTGCTGGTAAATCTCCAGAAGTTTTTATTGACAGTTTAATCATTTCTAGGAGGCTCCTCAAAGTAACAGTCAATGTTTATTCTGATGATTTTCCAAATATAAAAAATAAAACAAAACAAAATATAACACCATGGAGCAGTAATAAGGATTTTCACGTATTTTCTGCATTAAAACAAAACAAGAGAAAAACAAACCCATTTTACAAATGCTTAAATAAACCGAGCATAATGTAAAGTGAATATTTTCCCTGGAAGGGTCCTTCAAGTAAGATTGCTAGGTTTAGCAAATGAAAGCACAGAACTCCATGCAATATTCGAAGAGAAGAAGAAATGTAGTTGCCTAACATAACCTAATAAGTGAAAGAGCGGTGAAACCTTAAGCACTTTGAAGTAGAAGATGCAGACTCACTATGGCATCATGAGAGTAATGAAGAACAAAATCCTCCTAAAATCCACGTCTTTTGATATGACTATTTCATTTAGACTTATTTTAAGTTCCAATTCCCTATTTCCCCAGGCAAAAGGATTAATTCCAAGGATCACAAAATAATAGTTCAAAAGGCATGCAGGCTCCAGATGTTTGGTTTGGCGCAAACATTTATTTTATTTTTAGTTGGCTTTGAATGAGTCTTAAAGTGCTGGTATTTCACTTCAGTTCAGCTACGGACCTCAGTAGCCCTTTCTATTTCCTCTTACCCTGCAAAATCACACATTTATTTTACCAATTGCTCCAAAAGGCCTTGAAGTCGGAAACACTTGTCTTATTCTGGAATCTCTTCCCTTCCCCTCCAACATAGTTTTTAGCAAATAAGACAGAATGTGTTGTAAAACCATCAGAAAGTTACCTCAGCCACAGATTTGGTTGGCGATGTCCCTTTCCCTTGCTATTTATTTTCAGCTTAAGGGTTTGATGCCTTTTGATTTCCTATGTCAACAGCTCATGACTGAGCTACTAGCCTTTCCCTCTTCTTTCTTTTCCTTACACCGCCATGTGAGAATGTGGCTTAGTGTGTGTGTTGCAGCTTTGAGATTTAAAGGCAAATGACATCAAGATGTTTAAAGAGATCTTCCCTAGTCTTGTTTGCACCATCTTTTAAATTTCAAGTCCCATTAGTTACGAACTACGGCATGAATAAATAAGCTGGAGACAAGAAGACCCTCAAAGAAGACATTTTACTAGGGTGTGCCTTCCACCCAAAGTTAACGCCACCTAAATTAGGACAATAGGAAGATCAGAGATCACAAGGCATGGGTTATCAATAAAACCATAGAAAAACGAAATCTTAACCTCTTCTTGGTTTGTCCAATAAAAGGCATAGCCTACAAGAGATGCAAGTATCTGTCGGAGGATCGATTTCTATTTATTCATTTCAGGCTATGACATACCAGCCAATCAATTAATGACCTTTATTAAGCCCTTCCTGTTTAAAATGTTGCACTGAAGTTAATTGCGCACGGGGCTGCAAAATCTAGCTGATGTGCTTTATATAATTTATTAAGTCAACTCCTGGGTGGAAATATTAATTAAGTTCAATCTTTCCAGGCAATTTGTTAATCAATGCGCAACTTTCAAGATATTCAATGTTTTAAAACTTCTGTAGACATGAGGTTTTAAAATAAAAATAGCTATAATGTATTTCAGATCACCTAAAGCCTGGAATTTGGTGGTGTTGGCCATGAATGTGTTACGATCTATGATGGAAGAATCCAGGCTATGAAGCCTGCAGTACTCTATGGAGCAGGAAAGGTGTCTGTTTGGTGTTTTGGTCAGAGACAGATGTATACAAGAATGGTAGGATAAGTTAATTTCTCAATATTGCTGCTTGCAGAGACATTGAGTGCAGCTGGGAACTGAGCAGCATTGATTTACAGCTTTACAACGGTAGAGTTTGTCCCTCCTGAATTTAATGTGCCTTCTTCGTTTTGGAAATGCACCAACTGGGATGAGGCATGCGCCAAGATTGCCCTGAATTGGACTGGATTTTTATAGTGCTTTTTTACTCTCGTTCTCCTGCTCTCAAATGAGTAATGAATTTCATTAGCTATTCTAAAACCACTCCAGGCCTGGGAAAAGGCACCCACCAGTACCTGTTATTATGCAGCAGGGATGTTGTTGTACCATAGGGGTAATGCGTCCTGTTCTTCTTACATGGTATTAAGGGATTTGTTTGCTCCACTACCCCAAATCCACAGCTCCCCTCCAAATTAACTTCACAGAAGAATGGGATCCTGTCACAAAACAAATGCTCCCTTCCCTTCTACTTACTCCACAGCTTCTCATGGAATGCCAACAAAACATCGAAGTCCTAGAGCTGGTCAATCTGCCATCTTGGTAATAGCTAGGATTGCCAAGAGCTGTTTAATTGATTTGCAGCAAGCAGATTGTCTATGCCTTAGCTAAAGATTCTAATTTCAAGAACATAGTATTCCATCATATCTGAATTATTTCCATAATTGCAGTTAAAATCAAATGGGAAAAAAATGACACTGGAGAGCTAAACATTTAAAGTATGTCACACTGAAAAATTAAATGACTAAGTTATCAACCTAGACCCATCTCCAGAAGAGAAGTACGATTTAACTAAGAAAGGACCAGAAATATACAGTCTTGCTCTAGGAAAGTCCAAAATGAAGGGAGAGTGTGGAGATAGGCTTTCTCTGTTGAGATGCAACCAAGAGGGTAACACACACTCTGGAATGCATTTTATGAGGTCACATTTGTACCACACGCACCGCATTCATCACATAAGTACTAAGTTTTAAATTTTCACTAATCATAGATTTAAAGCACTTTTATTATAACTTAATGTGTACCAAGAACAAATAGTAGGCACTCAATAAATATTTGTCGAGGTAATAAGTTTATGTCATTTCATCTAGAAATTCATTTTCTGGGACTCTATTTTAAAAACAATCACACATATAACCCCAGAATTATACAAAGATGTCTTTGTAACAAGATGGGGAAACTGTATTTACCTTTATCCAAGAGAGGTAAGAAAGGCAGGCTATATCACCAAAGTAAAGACACCAGAGCTGCTGCTCAAAAAGTGTGGTTTACATTTTTCAAAGAATTGTGTGTTGTGGAGAGAGGCTTAGTGCTATAATGGGCTTAGAGCAGGCCATTGAAAATAGGATAGGGATTGGAACAAATCAGTAAATAATTGTGGAGTACATGTGGCGATTCCTCCTTGTAACTCTTCAGTCTTTCATTGCAGTTAGTTAACCTACAACATTTTGCATATGAGTGGCTTTTGTGGGAAAACATGAGGAGGTTGGGGTCTGTGATCAAGATGGCAAGCATTGCTACAAAGGAAGAGATAATAAAAGGGCATCACCTCAGAGGAAAAGAAGGTCAAGTTCATCTTGACACTGGTTTTCTAGATTCACACATATTGTGAGGTTGAATTTAGAATTCTAGATTTGTAAGGGGTAGTAAGACCTGAAGGACATGACGAACTAAAGGTGGGAAACTATAAATTACCAAGGATAAGAAATGATTAAAAAAAAAAAGACATAGAAACTATTAACAAGAACCAGGAAGAAATGAAGAATTCAATCTCTGAACCGAAAAACACAGTAGAATCAGTCAAAAGCAGACTAAATGAAGCAGAGGATCGGATTAGTGAGTTAGAAGATAATGTAGAGAAAAATTCCCAGACAATACAGCAAAATGAAAAAAGATTGAAAAAGTATGAAGAAGAAGTAAGGGAATTACAAGATAGCATAAGAAAAAACAATACCAGTATCATTGGAATTAAAGAGGGATCAGAAGAACAAGGAATAGAAAAATTGATAGGAGAAATAGTGACATAAAATCTTCCCAACCTGATGAGAGAAAAAGTTAAACAAGTTCAGGAAGCACAGAGAGTTCCAATGAAGAGGAACCCCCCAAAAACCCACTCCAAGGCACATCATAGTTAAAATGGCAACATTCCAAGACAAAGAGAGAATCCTAAAAGCAGCAAGAGAAAAACATCAAATAACATACAAGGGAGCTCCAATAAGGCTATCGACCGATTTCTCAACAGAAACACTACAAGCCAGAAGGGAATGGTCAAAAATATTTCAAGCAATGAAAAACAAAGGCACCTCTATTTTAAGACACAACACATGACCATTAAAACCGAGTTTTTGAAGTTTGCAATAACAAGGAAAATTGCTCATGTATTACTGTTAAGTAAAAGTGGGAATAAATATTGCATACCAGAATAACTGAACAAAACTTAAGCATTGTAAAGAAAAATAATGAGATATAGATCCAAATATTATCAGTTATTATATTCAGATGAAACTATAAAATTTAGGATTTTTCTATTTTGAATTTTCACATTTTCTAAATTTTCTATGAAGAACATGGATTGCTTTCATCGTGGTGAAAAAATGAACTTGGTCTTTCAAACTATTGTGCCTCCATGAAATCACTGGGGAATAGTTTGACTTTAGCATTGTTTACCCTTTGAAAATCCACCAGAAAGGGAACCTGGAAAATCACAGTAGGGATGTCACATGGAATTTCAACTACTCAGATATTTGGGTAATTAAAAAGAAGATACATAAACGCTTGGGAAAGAAGGCTGGGGAAAATAACGTCAGCAGAAAAGGGAAGAACAATTAGCAATGTATTTAGTATGTTGAGTTCTGGAGGGTACCATAAACATCTGGTAAATTCCTTAAACACCTCTGTTGCACTGGTCACTGTTACAAAGGATTACAAGTCAGAATCTGTATTTGAAAGTTCATGGTCTTTTTCCTGCCAGCTGCATAATTTGGACAAGTCAGTTAAAATGGGACTTAGGGAGGTTGACTCAAATGAGTCAAAAGGCAACTCCCTACTTGTAGTATTGTTGTTTTAAGGATCAAGGATGGAGTATGTGAGGGTGTTACGTGAACCACCCAATGCCAGACAAATGGAGAGTTGTCTTTATTTGAAAATGATTGAAATTACTCCACCTGTTTTACCTCAAAACATACACCAAAACCAAGTTAAATCAACCAGGCAATTGAACTAATTACACTAAATTCTTCTTGTACCAAGAACTATGCTCCATGCTTCTGTAGTTATTATCTAAATTTCCTTTTAAAACACAAACAAACAAATAAACTTTAAAAACTAATGGTTCTGTGGAGACAAGAGAGGAAATAACATAAGGAAAAGCACTGAAATTAAAAAAAAGGGGGGAGGAGTGTTTTCTCCACATATCTCCTGAATCAAGTTGGGCTGCTCCATCCCCCATAAGAAGAAGGAAGGTAATCCACCCGATTCTGTACATCAGCAAATGAAAGTGACTTTGAAATTCTACCTTTCATTTTTCTTGAGACACAGCCTAGAAAATATTTTTACATATTTATACCTGCAGATTAAAAAAGGATTACATTTAGGGTTTGGTTTAATATTATCCATTCGTTTTTCAAATGTAAATATTTAGAGAACAATCAAGCTGTAGGTACTTAGACTTTGTTTCTGTAGCTTGTCAGCACTGAGAAATTAATAGAATCACTAAGAACTAATCAGGGAAACGGGTTGATGTGCTAGGAGTGAAGAATAATGTTTGGGGCCCACAGGTTTGTGTTCTAAATTTTAAATGTAATTAAGGAGCCAAACCTTGGTTCCTCAGCATTAAGCTCATTCTAGTTTGTCCATCTGAATTGGTTGCTCTGGTTCTCCTTTTTAGAAAATCTGATCTTTTCAAGAAACACATTATAAAAAGAGATTTTTGCCTTACTTTTGAAGACTTTTATATATTTTTTCTGTCACATGCAGTATATTCTGTGACGTTAATTTGGACTTCCTTAATTATTCTTGTCATTTCCAGATATCGGAAACTTTATTCTAATTTGAAGATTCATAACACAGTTGATCCTGTATCTGAATGCTTTCTGCATCTTACTTAACTTTGCATCCTGGCTAATGACCCAGAAAAACAAACCAATAAAAATAGATATTTCCTTTCAGAGCAATACAGTAGGCTCTATCGTGTCAATTATTTAAACATCTTCCTTCCATCTTGGCACACAGACAAGCAAATAGCTAAGAGTGAGAGGATCCAGGGGTCTTTAAAGAGATCCTAAAAGGAACTCCAATTGTGAGATCTTTAGAATTAACCAGAAACAACACAGCTGTTAACTTATTTCTGCATTATCAAGATAAATGATTAATTTTCTTAGAGGAAATAAAAGATCTAAATGACACATGGATTCTTTAGACCTTAATTTAATCCAGGACCCTTTGGCTTGAACGCAACTGGAATAGTACCAACTTCCACACTATTTGAGTTTAAAACAAATGAGAAAATTGGAGAGAGACCGTGCAGCTGGATCCATGGTCACAGCTGTCAGCCTGTGGTCGTGTGACAGATTTAATTCAGCCTTTCATCAAAGGGAGTTCCACTGGACAACTTCTCAAATGTTGGAGCTTCAGAAAACAAGACTAGCTTTTCTTACCGGAAAGGAAATGATTAAGTAAAGAATAAGCCATCTTATGGTGACCCTATAACCTTCTCTTTGTTTTGAACCACAGAGTTTCATGAGAATGGAAAAACACTAGCTACATCAAAGTTAGGAACTACACAGCTGGGCAAGCTCAGATTAAGCTGAATTTGGAAGTGGTTTCCTTGGTAACAAAAAAGGACAAAGATCTCAGAAGAAATCAACCTGTAGTAACTCTTTAAATGTCTTTGTCCATTTCAGTGAAATGAACCTGGCTAAAATTGGTAAATTATAAAACCCTTTGAAAATACAAAAAAAAAAAATCATTATACTCAATATAAACATGATGAAAAAATCAGCATATTCTATTTTGTTAATCCTAATTCCATAAGGAAAATGAAAAAACCCAGAAGTTCTATAGGTCCTATAAAATAAGATGTACTTTCAAACTGAAATCACATCTTTGGAGCATTATTTTCTATTTAAGTAAATTTGATTATATATATCTCTTAGGAGCATGTAGATATGCATGTGTTATTGTTTAACAGATGATAATAAAAAGTAAATAAATTGGGTGCTTTACCATCTAATACTGGAAGAAGCAGAAAATATAGAAGAAGGTCTAAATCAAATTAAATTATGTGTCTCATTTAGTTTTCTAGAAACACTTGAAAGATAATAAATATCATTAAAAATACATCACCACCCAATTACAAGTCTGCCTGACACCAGGGAAATTTATGCCTTAGAGCAAGCTGCTGAGAATTTTAGATTAATTTGTATGAAGTCTGTGATGAAAACTGCCACTGGCTAAAACTCTGATACTATTTTAGTATCAACAGTCATACAAATAAACTTTCAGTAACAGGTCAAGTGTGAAGGGAGTATGTGTGTGTGTGTGTACACAAAAACATACAAGTCACACACACAAATGTAAACAGTTCTATTGAGAACATGTGTCTATGTTTTCAATAAATCATCCATTAATGATAGCTCATTCTTTTATTTCCTTTCCTACTTTTGGCTACTTGAAACTGAATGTATATAGGAGACACTTGTTGTTTTTAGCCTATGTAACCTTGTTATTTATTTGTTTTTAGTACTAGCACTTCAATTTCCTTCTGGTGACTTAATTCTCTCCCCATTGCCACATGGAGCAGTCTTGGTGGGTCTGACGATTCAAAGGACCCTGCTTTTTTTGTGGCCAAGGGCAGGTGACCTCAGCGAGGCCCATTCAACACTTCCTTCCAGAACTCTAGATCTTCAGTGGAGAGATCCTGAAATCCCACACGACTATTTGCTAGTTCCAACACCAAGATCACCCCGTTTTCCACTGCTCTGAGATGCTCTGCATCCACCCCTATTTTCTCCTAGCTTGTCTCTCCATTCTTACTTCTATTCCCTTTGCTGGACTATGCTTATTTACCTGAATAGGTTTCTTCTGCTTGCAACTAAAGAAATCTAAGAAGATAAAATACAAGGAACAGCACCTGTTTTAAGGGACTGTTATGGTCTCATCTTGTCTTTAGTTGGATTTGAATGGTCTTAAAGGAGGATCTCTCAAGGTCAACGACTCCTTCAAGTTCAGGAATTTAGATTCAGTAAATTCATGTATCGCTAATGAATTCCAATGTCATCTCATTCTCTAAAACATACATCAGACACCGTGCATCCTGGGTACAGGGGCCTTAAGTACCTGCTTCGTTTTCCAAGGTGGTAAACTCAGTGCAGTCCTCATCTCTAAGTTTCTACTAAGCTTAAGTCATCCCTCACCTAAGACACCAGGATAACTGGAGGCCAAAATATAAGAGTATTTTCACGGCTAACATTTCACATACTGCGGTTTTCTCTCCCAGGAGGTGGCCGGTTGTATTGGAAGTGCTAGCAGACACCTAGGGTCTATGACAAACCAGGCATCTCTAATCCATTGCTGGCCCCACATCTTTTCCTTTATTCTGCCATTTTCATCATAGGAGTCACGTTTGTTATTTTTGTTATATGAAAACTAACTCATCTTTTAAGAATGTCTGCTTATAGAAATAACAGTTACACATGATGATTTATTGATTTATTTATTGATTTATTATTAACCATGAAAACTACCATTTTTATGATTCACCTCATATATGCTAATAATAGTTATTATTTTTCTACTGCTACTATAATGATCAAATGGTAAGGACCACGATAATTATTTAGCACTTTCTCTCCCTGAGTATCATAACAAGCCAAGAAGAGATCACCGCTGCTTTGTTTTACAGATGCAGAGACTTGGGTTCTGAGAACATGCTGAGCAAGTTGAGAGAAGACCTGATATTTCAAGCAGGCTCAGCAAGACACCTGTGGTCTACTCCACTCCTCACTACTCCACTCCACTCTGCTCCACTCCACTCCACTCACTCCACTCCTCTCCACCAGCAAAGGTCATGGCCTTTCAGGAATAGCACAAAAACGTCTGTGTTTCCTGCTGGGAAGACTCTGAAACAGAGCTGTAGTTTTGAGGACTATTCCTGTTCTCTCTGTCGGTTCTGCAGGAAAAGACATGAGAAATCCAGGGGCTGGTATGATGCTAAGGACAGAGAACAAAAAATATTTAGAAGAGGGTAAGGAAGTTCAAGAAAAGAAAAGAAAAAAGTATATGAAGGAATCAGATAGTGAATGTTAGATAATGTCTGTGTCAAAAACCACAGTGGAAATTGCCACTAGTTGAGGGAATCTGCAAATTCAGTAAGTTTTGTACCACTGCCACCATCCGGAAAGTAAAGAATCATGGTGTTAATTCTTGTCCACTGTGGCATTCCTCTGCTCTGACAGAGGGTCTACTCCCTTCGCAAGCAGGTGAAGGGCACTGTCATGGAGAGAGTTCTGCCTGGTGTGGCCATAATTTATCTTGTACCTGCTTCTCTCCTGGCTTAGCTCTTTCCCCTCTCTGAGCAGTCAGTCTTGAGGAAAGCGAGTTCATTCTTGGTTAACTTGCAGGAACTTCTCCTGAGGCCATTTGGAGGCACCCTCTCTGCAGCTACCTAGCACCTGCACCGGCTCCTCCCTCTTGCTGCCGCCACACCCAGAGACCCCTCACAGGCCTCGCTCCCCAGGCCAGATCAAGTTTCGGTTTACATTTCTCCACTTCCATAGGCCAGACTGAATTTGATCCCTCCCATTGCTCCTGCTTCTTGGCTTCCTCCAGCCTGTCCATTTGTAGATTTGTCCCCAGTTTCCACTGTGTTTCAAACTGGTTCACCCTCATTTCATTGTTTCCCTGCAGCCATCATGCTGGGACCCTTTCCTGGGCTTCCTCTCACCTAACTGGATCGTTATAAAAGAACCTAAACAGGTTACTGAGGATGTTTCTAGAAAACAAACAGTAATGGTAAGACACCCCGGATGACCAGGGAGGGAGGCTGCTCACACTAACATGGAAGAATAAATGAGAAAACATAGACTTGAAAGATAACAACACAATATATATTATACAATGCCCTATGTGGGAGGTATGTTAAAGGCATTCAGATTAGATCCTCTGTCTATGGTTTTCAATTTTCTATAAAAGTGCTAATAGGCTATCACTACAGAGGAGAACAAGAATTTTCATGCATATCCTTCCAAATATTTGGAAATGGGGCAGATTTAAGACCTACCAGACACTGAGAACTTATAAATATTAACTCACATTTATTTAAATAAATTTTTCATTTTTATAATCATACAGATGACTGATAATAACTCAACTTAATCGTGTACTTAATCTTTACGAATTAAGACTTGTAATGCAGGAAGGAAACTATCTTTTTTATTGACTTCCTATGCACTAGAGCTTATTCTGAACATCTGAGTTAAAAAATAAGACAGTTAAAAAAAAAAAACACCTTCAACTATAGAACACCACACACAGTTAAAAAATTAAGGGACATTGCTCTACTTGATCTAACACATTTCATTTTCCTCGCACTCTGTCATAAGTGAGTTAAAGTACATAAAGGCATTTCTTACACAATATGCTTGAAAATTGGATTGATAAGGGAAACTTCCAAAACAATTAAAATTCACAACAGAGTTAAGTACACACTTTCAAACAGCATTTGAAGAAAACAGAATAGATGAAATTCTCAATCTGGGTGACAAGAGTATGAAGCTTGGGTTGTATACCTTTCAGGAAGTCACAGACATCTGATTAAGCATTCTAGATTACTAAGAAATGAAACCATTTCTATATTTGCTTATTGCAAAAATAATTTGTTGAGCTTGAAATCCACATGATCATTATAAAAACAAATAATCTATAATAATTATTTCCAAGAATCATTATTTTTCCTTTCCCTACAATATAAAAAAGAATTCATTATTTTATTCTCTAAATGAACTTTAAGTCTCATCTGCATTTGTTGGTTATTCTGTTGCTTGAATTGCTTTTTTCCTTATCACTTATCAAGTCAGGTCTGAAGCCAGTCTAAGAATGTTGATTTAGCTTTTAGAAAGCTTAGGTGGTTGTGCTGTGGATGGTCCAAATTGGCTTTGGATGGGGGAGGGACAAAACATGACATTTCAAAGGCAAACCATATCAACACAGCAATCTAGAACCCCTGAGCACTCAACTTTATGTAATTCAGAATTGTGTCTACTGAGCAGCCCTGTGACATCAAAAAAGGCTCCCAGGAAGAATCACCTTCCATTGACTTCATTTGTTGCAGTCATTGAGAAGAAGATCTCATGACAAGTATATCCCTGTTCCCTTGTCATGGAAACAGAAATATTTTACTTAGTTTTATTTATACATAACACTGGTAACTCATAACTTTTACTGTGTTCAAATCATGTTCAGAATGCACAAAATCAACTTCGATTGCAGTGAGTAATCTTACGACAGGGCAGGTACTGTTATGAACATTTTGTGGAAGAGGAAACTGAGGCTCAGAATAATGTAAGTAATCTGCATAAGGTCATATAATTGTTGGCGAGAGAGAATGACCCCCTAGGGCTCTAATTATGCATTTCACTTTCTTGGATTTTCTTTCTTTCTTTTTTTTTCAAAGTGAAACCCACATCCCAGGATAATACTGAAGGATGGATTGAGCAATCCCCTAGTCCACAGAAGAGACAACATGTGAAAGGAGATATGCCTATCTTATGAAGACTGAGCAGGCAACAGTAGCAGGAAAGCCCCCAGTGCCTTCCACAGAAGAAAGCTAATCACTGTATAAATGATCTTAATTAAATGTGAATGCATTGCTACTGAATGCTGTGGGATAAACACTCTCTCCTTACTGGCTGCTCTTCCCATTGTGCTCAGTAGCAATACCTTCAAATTCAATTAAGATAATTCAGAGAGTGATTAGCTTCATTATACAGGGAGACACCAGGGACCGTCCTATTGCCAAATTGTATGCATGGTCTTTGTGAGATAGACCTGTTCTCCTTTTCTGTGTTGTCCCTTTTAGGGAACACAAGAAGAAGTAAATCTCATGGTGACATAAACCACAGAACTTCTAAATTCCACTGGGAGAAAGGTAGCAGGGAAATTATGTTTTTCAGACTGGTCTAAAGGTTAAAATGATCTCAAACCAAACAAGTTTTTCAGACACGTATCTTCTTTAACAGGCTAGTGGTAAACAACTGATGGGGCTCTTATGGAGCCAGGAGAAAAGACACAACTGGGTCCTCATTTTTGGGTCGATGGAGACCAAGAGGTTAGGTCCAGGACTCTGAATATTCCCGCTGCGCAATGCTGCGTGGAAAGACCCAGGTGTACACCATGGGAACAAGGTCAAGGCACTCACTTGCCTGTATTTCCCAGTGGAAGAGATGCACTCCTGAGATAATGACCTAGGAACTGGTCAAACACCCAAGCAACACCAATCCTATGAGCTAGACAGCTGGTAAGTTCTATCCATGTTACATTATCACCATAGAGATGGTTATTCTGGCTATTTTTGGCCTATTAAAGGCTCACTATTAATTTGATTATCCATATTCATAAAGACTCGTTATCTTATACACATTTTCTTTTAAAACCTGCCCTGCTTCTAAGTGTTTATATGAACAAAATGAATATTTACCCCTAGTGGTTCTCTCAACCTGGGACATCACCCTTCCTGCCCCAGGGGATATTTGGAAATATCAGAGATTTTTTTTTGGTCACAACTGGGGAGAGTTTGCCACTAGCATCTAGTGGGTAGAGGCCAGAGATGTCACTAAACATCGTACACTGCATAGGGAGCCTGGCCCAACAAGACAACTTCAGACCCCAAGGAACAGTAGTTCTGAGGTTAAGAAGCCCCTACTCTGAAGAAAGCAAGCAAAACGTGAACACCCTGTAGAACGAACATTTTTGTAAAAAGAAGTACCCAGTAACGTTGTTGCAACTGCTTTTCATATAAAATGAGCCTTCCACATTTCATGTGGTTCACTGGAGGGCTCTAACAATAGGCTCTTATATTTAGCTGCCGATAGTTCTAACAAACAGAAATCTAGAACTTTGTAATAAGTACACATTTTCGGACCTCTCATTTTATTTATAAACAATAATAAGGCAGAAAGAGTTTAACAGTAAACCACGTTTTTTTTTCAACCTTTAAAACATCACTTTTTACTCTCTTCCTTGGCTCATTTCATGAAATACTTATTTAATTTCCTTTCATCTTTTGGATTATTCTAACAATTATAAAACAGATAATGAGTGGCACGTGACAAGGAACAGCAGTAATATCTTTTAAAAACACAACCATATACAAGTCATTTATTGGGCTCTTACTTCGGGCAACTGTAGGCTTTTCTTTTTAAAAAGACAGTATTCTAGTAATACTTTAACTGTGTTTTAGTTCTCTATCAATGTTTTAAAATAACAATGGTAGTGATTCTAATATTCCAGAAAGTTCAGTAATATTTTAGCTCCTTAAATCCTCTATCAATATGTTTAAAATAATGCTGTAAGTAAAAGAGAATATTTATGATCCCAATGGAATATTCTGTTGTGTCTAGAACTTAACCCATAGCCTATGTTAAGATACCACCATAGAGCTAATCTTATTAATTTCTTTTAAGTATTGAAAAAAAGTTGGAAAACAAACACCAAAATTGAGATACCTACAGCACTAAGTTTGTGGATTTCTTCTTGATTTACTCTTCTCACTGTTCGTCTCTTCTTCCAAAATTCACTGGGTTCCCGTCTGAAAACCTTTCCTCGGAAGCTCATTGTACTGCTGTCATTCGATTCGCAAAATATTTGAAAATATCAATTTTGTCAAACCTCTTCCCTCTGAAGCGTCACCAGGCCTAACGATTCTTTCTTCTCTGGTAAAAAGGGAAATGCTCATGCTACACTAACATAACTCAACCAGAAAGGAAAGAAAAAAACGACGAGTTACTGCTTCCTGTAAGTCACTAACTACCAGCTGTCCAGATCGGCTTGTGTGTGTGAATGTTCTCCCTGGTCACCTTCTTTAAAGCAAGACAGAAGCACAACATGACTTTGGATGTGTAAGAGAATTGCTCGTAGCCAAATAAACCAGATGATGTAAAGTCAGCCATGGAATTAAAGCAAGGTTGAATCAAAGAGCTAATTTATTGCAAGGTTCTATGTCTTCCACTGAAACAGACAACCAAACTTTATCAGTTTGGCTAGAGTCCAAGGGTAAACACTAGGTCCAAGAATTCTGTTTAAATCAGTTGCTCATGAAAATGTAGAATAAATTAGTGGTCATCCTGGAGGGGTGCCCAAGAACATCACTTAAGGCACAAGAAGAAAATATCAGAATACTACTTATATTGGTTATCTAAATAAAGAAAATTGACATGGACACCTTGATTCTCTATGGCAAATGGTTACAAACAGTCAAAGACTCAATTCCCTAATCTTTAGATTTTTGTTCACTTTCTCTGGGGCTGTGTAAAAGTGCAACTCTTCCCTCACACCCACCTGAATGTTCCTTCCCATTTTATTTTTCTCCGTAGCACTTACTAGCATTTCACACTGCTCTTTATTTTACTTACTTATTTAAATTATGGTCTGTCTTCTAGTAGAGTCTAGAGTCTATGAGAGTGTGAGTTGTATCTATTTCATTCATGTGTCATCAGTGATTAGAACCATGTCTGGCATTAAGAAGGCTTTCAGTTCAAGTCTAATGAAAAAATAATTGAGGGGCTTACATTTATTGTGCTTAACAATGAACCTTGTCCCATATGTATATTGTGTTTTGAAATAGTAGTTATTTATAAGAACTACATAATTGACAAATAAACATAAGATATGGGAGTGTAGTCAATTTTTTCTAGTAGGTGCATAAGAAATGAAATATTTGGAGGCCACAGGACTAGGACATAATTGATTCAACATTAAAAGATTGGTTCTAAAACCCACTGCTGTGTACGACAGCTTTTTAGTTTCATTAAGATTTTATTTCTTCATCTGCAGATGCATCTACTCCACAGTGGTGCTCACCAGTGTGATGTAAGTGCTAGAGGAACCATTCTTTGTCCATGAAATACAATGTGGGTTATCAAGATGGTTGAAGGAATATTTCCACTGAGGACTGACCTCCATCACTACTGAGGTTCAAGAAACTCCTACCAGCTCTCCTAGGAGTTGAGTCTTGAGGAAAGCATCCTAAGAATTGTGCCCGCTCTTACAACAGGGAAAGTCATTTGAAGGCATCTCGGCACAGAGCGCTGTATGATGTGCATTGTGGATAAAAGCAAGAAGCTTAACCAGGAGAACAATTTCTGTGCAAAAGGTTCTCAGTGTTCTGGGAGTGTCAAACTTTAAGAAAGAGAAATAACTAGGCGGCTACCTAGCCTACAAATTGTGTTCATGTCCTGGGTAGGAGGATTGAAGCCACAGGTGGAAAGGGGGAGGCCACCAAGAGAGCGGGAGCAATGAGTAAGCACGTTGTGGTTTGTGCAGAAGCTTTTGTTCCAGAGCCTTTTCTTTTCTTTCTAGTGTTCAACATGTTTCATGGTGGAGATGCAGGTTGGCAGCCACAGACTGGCAGCCACAGATGATGCAAACTTAATCCAGAAGTGAATAGTCACTAATCTCCTTCAGGTCTTTACTCAAACACCTCTTCCACACAAAGCTTTCTCTGACCGTCAGTTTAAAACTAACCTCCTCTCCTAAACACTTCTGATGACTCTCCCTTGCTTTTTTCTTTTTTGGCCATTAGAAAATGGAATGACATTCTTATTTCACCCTTAGAAACCATATGTGAGAACACAGGTCCAATTCTATACCAAAGACAACGATCCTTAAGGAAGCTCTCACCTAACCAGCTAGTTTCAACAAGCATGGCCTTCATTTCAATTACTTTTTATTGACACAGGCTGCTGTTCCTTTTTCCCCAATAATAACTACCTTTAGCCAAGGCATCTTAATCAGATGCGAGCTGCTCATACACTTCCATCCTGTCATGCAGTGAGTTGCGCAAGACAAGTAAGAAGAGATATTGATTATTCCTTGTCTAAGTAGGGAGACTGAGAGGTCTCTTTCAAAAAACTATGAGAAAAATAGCAAGATACTATAAAAATAACAAGTGGGAAGGTAAACTATACGGTTAATCTGTCATTGGCTGAAGAAGGTAACCAAGGATTCCACAAAGCAGAAGCCCTTCTGACCCACGGTCATTGAATATTTAGAAATTCCACTGTATGTCTTTAGCCTTAAACAGATATCACCCTCGAAATAGTTCTTTGGCATCTGTTAGGTGAGCAGGTGTATTATTGTACATGTCTAATTTTCAGATTTAATTTTTCTTTGTTATACAATAGCATGAGAATCTGCTTCCAGTCACCTAATTTCCTGGGGGTAAGATTATGTTTTTATTTTAATTGCTGAAAATAGTATTTTACAACCTTTTTGGGCTGTGGACCCTGAGAATCTAATAAAAACTATGAACTCATCATAAAAGTGTAAGTATCAGAAAATGTGCATGCATGGTCAAGGGTCACAAATTTCCAAAGTCCATCTCTGGACCCTCTTACCCAAGGTACTGTGAACCCCTAACTCAGAGTTTTAGAAGATTCATAAGTTTTAAAAGGAATACTATTTTATGAAAAGGAATTTAAGGATCTTGAGCAACTCTTAAATGACTTCCTCTTACTCTGCTATTTGCATCTTGTCTCTCCTCTATTCCTCTTTAGGTGCCACAATTCTTTATCCTGGAGTCCCTCCTACTCCTCAACTTCTGCAATATGAGGATGACTCATTTCTCTCCTGGCTTAGCTGTTAACCAAGCCTTCCTAAAATATTGGCAAAAGGAGGCATTGCCAGACAACACATGGGAATGCCAGAAAGGCATAATTTGGGGTGACTGCCAAGGAGAGGGAAACCCAGTAGCAGGAAGTGGCGCTCCTTGGGACGGGACTGCTGCGGGAGCTCAACGGCCCTTTGCCTTACTTGATATCAGACTAAGTCTATTTCTCCAGCATTCTGTGATACCCTACACCATCCCAACAAACTCTCTTTCTGCTTAAGTTCAGAAACATGTTGGCAATAAAAAAATAAAAAATAAAAAATAAAACCTAAGTAGGACACTGGGCAGGAATGGGCAATAGAGAGAAACCAGAGATTAATTGCTCCACCACAAGAAATTACTATAAAGTTCATTAGAAAAGAAATCGGATACCAATAAAGAGTCAGAATTTATTAAGTATTATACCCAAAGTATTGCTGAGCTTTGTGAGAAATATACAATACCCTTCCCAGCCCCAAGATACAGAGGAGTTTGCTAGAGTTTAAAAGAGTCTGGAAAAAGCTTCAAACTAAAGTCAGAACCCACGGAAGGCTTTGAGTGCTAGATGGGAGTAAAATGGATGAGAGGAGGGTGAAGGATACACTAGGAAAGAAAAGACGTAAGAGAGAATGGTTAAAATCATGGGATCTGCAGTCAATTTGGATTCACATCTTAGGTCCACCGCTTCCTAACTGTGTGTCTTTGAGCTAAGCCTCAGTTTTCTCATCTGTAAAACAGAGATAGCATGGTAACTACCTCACAGAGTTATTGTGAAGATAAAGAAAATGACAGTCTTAAAAATCTCAGCAAATTGCCTGGTACATAGTAAGCATAACTATTAGTTGTTACAAAAGCAAGCCAAAATAGAATGTTTAAGAAAAAGCTGGAAGCCCAGCCTGTCCAGAGACAAAGGTTGAGTAAGAGAGAAGAGGTAGAAGCAGTTAGAAAATAGAAGCCAGGGGCCAGTTCATGGATGGCTTTGAATGCCAAGGTAATAAGTTTTCACTGTATCCTGAATGCCATGGGAAATCACTGAAGTATTTTAGAAAAACAATTAAAATACTGCCTCAGAATATTCATTTGGTAGCCGTCTGTGCGCTCAATTTGGGATAATATGATTCAGAGACAGTTTGCATTAATCCAGGTATTAACATAGAGTGGTAGGGGTAGAAAACTTGGCAAAAGAAGCACAACCATAGATTTCAGGGAGATTTTACATGAAGAACTGGCAATTCAATGGAAAATGACAGCTGAAATTTATTGAGCAGGGATCAGGTGCTAAATGTTTATAGCACCTTATTTAAGCCATGCAACAATCCATGAGTTAGATATTATTATTATTATTATTATTATTATTGTGAACACCACCCCAGTTTCGCAGAGGAAGTTACTTGAGTCCTGAGAAGTTACACCATTGGCCCAAAGTCCCAAAGCAAGTAAGTAGCACATGTGGGATCAAAACCTGGGCAATCCAGGTTCAGAGCTCATGGTCTGAACCAGAAGAGAAGTTCACAGAAGGCAGTAGGTTTCTAAGTGTGGCCATTTACGCGATGAACAAAATGTCCGAGAGACACAGGGTAGTAAGAAGAGAGGACTTCTTTTCCTACTGATGCTGATGTAGCCATATTGGATATCAGATCAGGAGGACAGACAAAGGGCATGTCTAGAGCCATTGTTACACATGTGCCTGAAACTCAGGAAAGAATCAGGCCTGGAGACATGAAGCTGAAAAATTATTGAAACAGTTAAAATTCAAAGTCTAAAAATAAATGGAATTTCTGGAGAACAGAGGAGCACAAAATTGAAAATAGTCTTTAAAACAAAATCTTTTAAAAAACTTTTTATATGAATCTATTGGGGTGGCGTTGGTTAATAAAATTATACAGGCTTCAGGTGTATAGTTCTACATTACATCATCTGTATAGTGTATTGTGTGTTCACCACCCAAAGTCAGGTCTCCTTGAACGCAGTCTTGAAATTCTTTTACATATAACAAATGGAAGGGAATTTATAAAATTGAGCAGGCGTAGACATAAAGGGGAACGTGAGCAGAGCAGTGCAGCATCCAGGTGCACTGCAGAGGGGAGTTTATGGAGGGTGGTACTTGGCATCTGGGTAGAGATGGATGTACCTGGGAATGTCCAAAAAGTTTCAGTATGAGAGATTAGCAAGATGAAAACAAGGGACCTTGCGGTCTTGGATCCAGACAGATCTATATTTGAATCCTCTTCGGCCATCTCTTAAATGGCTTATAGCAAGTTACTTGACCTCTGTCTGTCTGCCTGTTTCTTATATATACTATGAAGCAATTAGTATATAGCTCATGAGGTTGTTTGTGAAATAAAACATGTTAGTACCTGGCATTGAGGAAAAATGTGTGTGTGTGTGTGTGTGTGTCTGTGTGTGTATGTATCCACAATGGTTAAGATTCCTATATATGCATATATGTAAACTAGTATTTATTGAATATGATTGGTATTTACTAGGTCTACATAGGTAGGTATTAATGTATAGACACACCTTTACATGCATACACATATACATACAAAATACACACACATATTCACATATATATGCAAAGCTTGTCCCTGTGGTGTCCAGACAGAGAAGGTAAGTCTGCAGCTTTCAGTTTTCAAGAGATCAAGAGTCTTGTTATTTGGAAGTTAGCTAAAAATGTGAAATTTCAACCATGTTTTAAAGGAAATAGGAATTTGAGTGCAAAGATGTCACAAACTTGAGAAAAGGTGCTGGCAGTCTGTGTTGCTTCCTTATTGCTGCTGTAACAGATTACCACACATTTAATGGCTTACATCAACACATACTTATCAGCTCATAGACTTCATGGGACAGAAATCTGGGTACAACTCAGCTCAGCCCATTGTTTTTTTGTTTGGAGCCTCAGAAGCTGAAATCCAAGTGTGTTGTTGATAGAATTCAATTCCTTGCAGTTGTTGGACTGAGACCCCCCATTTCACTGCTGTCTATCAGCCAGAGGTCATTGTCAGCATCTATAGGGGTCGCCTGCATTCTGTGGCTCACGATTCTTTTCTAAGCCAGAAACCGCAGGTTGAATCCTTCTCACACTCAAAATCTCCCTGACTTTTCTTTCTGCCTCGTCTCTCCTAACCCTGTCTTATGCTGCATCTACGTTTAGCCAGCGGTAAGTCTTAGCTGCTAAGGCCTCATGTGATTTGATTGGTTCTACCTGGATAATCCAGGATAATTTCTACATCTGAAGGCCAGCTGATAAGTAACCTCAATTCACATCTGCAAAGCCCTGTCACAGCCGTACTAAGATTAGTGTTTGATAAAACCACCAGAAAAGTCCTGGGGTGGGGGCATCTTTAGAAAACGGTCTCCCCCACAGTCTTGCTCTGTACTACAGCCTGGCTTTAGGGCTGATCTCTTAAAGACTATTTTAACATCACGAATGCACTGGAAAGATGATGGAGGTGACGACAAAGTTGGCCTTTGAGGGTTGTTTCTCCAAGCACAGAGGTCGGATGCAGGTTTCAGGAGAGGAAAGAAATGAGTAACAGAGAATAGAAATGTGGTTTACAGAGAGCAACCTGGAGAAAATTAGCAGTGAATTCTCTGTCTCAGTGCAAGAGAGAATGGTAGTTGTGTCAAGAGACAGCGGAACCAAACTGACAAAGCTGGGAGATGCAGAATGATAGGGAAGTAATCAAATATAAAAGCACAGAAAACCAAGGAAATATGCTAAAGCAATAAGTCATGAGAAGGTAATCTTTCAAATGTTTACATAGGTTTGCACAATGTTTGCATAGGCTGCCAACTTGGCAAATGATATCCTTCCTGAATCTAAGAAACCAGAAGACAGAAACCTGCATTTTGTTGATAATACATTTAAATTTACTTGATAAAAATTACCCTAAAAGTACCATTTGGGATATAGAGTAACTGAAAACTTGGTGGTTAAGACTCAGACAGCTACACATGACATCATACTTGAACCCGCAAAGCCTAATTTGAGCCGCTGGTAAGGCACTTCCTGTTCCTTTCCACTGCTTCCTTTACTACATCTTCATTCCATCTTTTCTTTGTTCCAACTCATTTTACCTTTGACCTTTTCACCATTTACTGTGGCTACTTCTAGGTAACTCATTTTATTTGATTTTTTTCTCTTCCATTGTCAACATATTCCTCTTTGTCACTGGGTTTGTGTGCTGCCCAGCCTTGGCTCGCCTGCCCCACTGGGTGTGTGGGGATCAGAGAGACGCCTCTCGAAAAGTGGGCCACAAAACACCCGCACCAGTTAATTCCAAGCAAACAACAAGAAAGAAGCCTCCGGCTCTTCGCCTCGCTAGCTGGAACATCAGGACCATGTGCCCCGGACTTACTGCAGACCTTCCGTGGATCAAGGGTGCCAGGAAAACCGCTGTCATCGATAGGGAACTGGCACGACTAAACATCGACATTGTGGCTCTACAGGAGACCCGGTTGGCCGACAACGGAACTATCAGAGAAACCAACTACACCTTCTACTGGCAAGGGAAGTCTCCGGACCAACCAAGACAGCACGGTGTTGGGTTTGCTGTGAAGAACACGCTTGTTAACTCCATAGAGCCACCCACAGGAGGCACAGAGAGATTACTTACCCTCCGATTGTCAACAACTTTCGGCCCAGTCAGCATTCTTAGCGCATATGCCCCAACCCTCTGCGCCACCACCGAAGAGAAAGAACAGTTCTACCATGCACTGGACGAAGCGTTATCCAAGATTCCCAGAAGTAACGCTCTCTATCTCCTTGGAGACTTCAACGCAAGAGTAGGAGCCGACCACATGGCCTGGCCCACCTGCCTTGGAAACTTTGGGAGAGGAAAGATCAATGAGAATGGTCAGCGACTGCTTGAGCTTTTGTGTCACCACGGCCTGTGCGTGACAAACACATTCTTCAAGTGCAAAGAGATCCACCAGGTGTCATGGAGGCACCCCCGCTCCCGTCATTGGCACCAGCTTGACCTCGTCATCACCAGAAGAACGGATATTGGCAGCACCCTCCTCACCCGCAGCTACCACAGTGCAGACTGCGACACGGACCATGCCCTCGTGGTAAGCAAGGTGCGCATAATGCCGAAGAGGTTGCACCACTCCAAGATGAAGGGTCGCCCACGCATCAACACCAGTTGTGCCAGCAACCCAGTTAAGACCCAGCAATTCATCAACAAGATGGAAGATGCACTCGGCGAGGGAGTGGCGGCAGATGACATTATCGAATCCAATTGGCCACGTCTCCGCGACGCCATATACAACTCCGCCATTATTGCTTACGGGAAGAAAGAGCGGAAGAACGCTGACTGGTACGAGGCTCACTGGGAAGAAATGGAACCCGTGATCGAGGCTAAGAGGAAGGCCCTTCTGGCTTACAAGGTCACGCCCACTCCCAGTACACTTCAAGCTCTACGGGCTGCCAGGAACAAAGTCCAGAAGACCGCCCGCCACTGTGCCAACACCTATTGGCTAAACCTGTGCAGAAGCATTCAGGAAGCCGCCGATATAGGCAACGCACGAGGAATGTATGAGGGTATCAAGAAGGCAACAGGCCCAATCCCCTCCAAGATCGCCCCCCTTAAGTCCAAGACAGGTGAGGTCATCACTGACCAGGAACAGCAAATGCGGCGGTGGACCGAGCACTACCTCGAGCTGTACGCAACGAAGAACACCGTAACAGACACTGCTCTTAACGCCATCCCAGACCTACCAGTCATGGAGGAGCTAGACACCCCACCTACTGCGGCAGAGCTCAGCAAAGCCATCGACCGCCTCGCTTGCGGGAAAGCACCAGGAAGCGACGGAATCCCTCCAGAAATCCTAAAGAGCGGGAAACCAGTCCTGCTACAGCCGCTCCACCATCTACTCTGTCTCTGCTGGAAGGAAGGTTACATCCCCCAGGATATGAGAGACGCCAACATTATCACCATGTACAAGAACAAAGGAGACCGCAGCGACTGCAACAACTACCGGGGCATCTCTCTCCTCAGCGTCGTCGGCAAAGTATTCGCCCGGGTCGCTCTTGCCCGCCTGCAGACCCTTGCTTCCCGCGTCTACCCAGAGTCCCAGTGTGGCTTCAGAGCTGGCCGATCAACAGTGGACATGATCTTCTCCCTACGCCAGCTGCAGGAGAAGTGTCATGAGCAGCATAAACCACTCTACCTCGCCTTTATTGACCTCACGAAGGCGTTTGATCTGGTCAGTCGAAGCGGACTCTTCAGCTTGCTACGGAAGATTGGCTGTCCACCACATCTGCTTGCTGTGGTCATGTCCTTTCACGACAACATGCACAGCACGGTGTCCTACAACGGCGCAACCTCTGAGGCCTTCCCAGTCAGCAGCGGAGTAAAGCAGGGCTGCGTCCTCGCGCCTACGCTGTTCGGAATCTTCTTCTCCATGCTCCTCCAATACGCCTTTAAGGACTGCAGCGAGGGTGTCTTCATTCACACCAGATCCGATGGCAAGCTCTACAACCTGGCCCGTCTGCGAGCCAAGACCAAAGTCAAAGAGGTGCTCATCCGTGAGATGCTCTTCGCCGACGATGCAGCTTTGACATCACACTCCGAAGAGGGACTCCAGCAGCTAGTCACTTGCCTTTCCCACGCATGCAAGGAGTTCGGACTAGCCATCAGCCTGACGAAGACGAATGTTATGGCTCAAGGCACGGGGACTCCCCCATGCATCACCATCGACGGATACACCCTGGAGGTTGTCAACGACTTCACTTACCTCGGGTCCACCATCTCGAGCTCTCTGTCAGTCGACTTGGAGGTCAACCGGAGAATCGCCAGGGCAGCCACAGTTATGGCCAGACTGAACCGGCGAGCGTGGAACAATTCCAGCCTCACTGAGAAAACCAGACTGCGCATCTACCAAGCCTGCGTACTCAGCACTCTCCTCTATGGCAGCGAGACGTGGACCACCTACGCAAGGCACGAAAGGAAACTCAACAGCTTCCACATGAGGTGCCTGCGACGCGTCCTGCATGTCGCCTGGCAGGATAAGGTCCCCAACACCGAGGTGCTGAAGCGAGCCAATATGAGCAGTTTGCATGCAGTTCTTAGTGAGAGACGCCTCAGGTGGCTCGGCCATGTCAAAAGAATGGATGCAGGCCGTATCCCCAAAGACCTCCTCTACGGCGAGCTAGCAGAAGGCAAGAGGATGACAGGGCGCCCAAAACTGCGGTTCAAAGACATCTGCAAAAAGGACATGACACAATGCTCCATCAATCTCAACACATGGGAAGTTCAAGCAGACGACCGCCTAGCCTGGAGGCTCGCGGTCAGACAAGGTACGTCACGCGCGGAGGCTGCGCGCAAGGAGGAGGCGGTCCAGAAAAGATCGAGGCGGAAGCAGCGTCAGCAGCAGCAACAACAGCCATCTGCCTTCACCTGTACCAAGTGCGGCAGGGATTGTCACTCCCGAATCGGACTGCACAGCCATTCTCGGCGGTGCAGATAGACTCTCAGGAAGCTACGCCATCGTCTCTCGAGACGGACGGCTGCCGACGACGACGACGACGACGACGACGGTCCTTACTCTCTTTTCCCTTGATGCTGTAACTGTTCCCTCTACGCCCTACCCGTCCACAGAACATCTAAAAGTGCCCAACGACACCTGGGCTGAAAAGACTTTTCTCTGAACTTGAACCTTGAGACAAATGACTTAAGGGAAGAGAACCCCTTGGTTTATACCAAAGGCTGGCCTGAACCCTGCACATTATATAGTTCAAGGGTCCTGCTCTCTTCTGTGCTCACGAAAACCTGCTGTTCGGTTCTCCTCTCAGTCCGATGGGTACCTTCACCCTCCATTCACCTTGATTTAGCTGCGGCCATTTTCTGTTTGCAATGATTTGTGTATTTATTTTGTCAGTGGGTACAGATAGCATGCTATGCATTTATGACAGTCAGAAAAATAAAATATAGCATTCCCTCACTTATCGCGCAAAACAGGAACCTTACATTTATTCTACCTGTGTAACTTTAACAACATATGTATACAGTACTGCAAAAACCCAGGATATAGTGAAACATCTGCGATAAATAATGAAATATAATATATTGAAAAATCCCGTGATGCAGTGAGGCTGCGATAAGTGAACCACGATGTAGAGAGGGACTTCTGTAGCTTCTTTGCCTTTACAGGGTTTAGAGGAGGTCATGTGGCAAATGCTGTTCCGGGAGGACGGCATCAGAAAGTGTTAAACATCAACAAATAAAAATTTCATTTTCCCCAAATTTCTTTCTAAGCCTTAAAAAACAAACAAATCTCCCAAAGCTCCTTGCTTTTTCTTCCCAATACTATTCCACATAGTTTTATCATCGTGTTAATAAATTATCATCCACCGGGTGATGAAATCAAGGACCTGATCGTCATTTTCAACTTCCCTTATCCCTCATCTGCATAACTAGCACATCACTAACTTCTAATGATTACACAGTTTCTCTTAATCCTTCTCACTGCACCCCTTTCCCTGTATAAAGCCAGGTCTGACTATGCTAGTCCCCAGCTCGGAAGCCTGGTCAATATTAGTGTTTCCCAAGCTGTGCTCTAAGGGCTTCACCATGTGGGGGTCAGTGTTTCAGATAAGAGATATTTAACGTCGAGTAAACTTGAGGGCAGTGGTTTGAACAGAGCGGAACAGGTCTCCCTTGTCACTGAAGAACTCCTCAGGGCTTTAAACTGCCAACGGGCAAGGTAAGTATCTTAAGGAGGGTGTCCCAAGCATATTTCCCACCCTGATTTTCGCACAGCTGCATTTTCTTACAGAGCACTTACTATTCTGTGTCACACGGCCTGGACAATGGTGTCTGCAACCAGCCTATGTGCTGAGACAAAATGTAAAGTAATTTAGAAAAAGGAGATGACAGTGGCCTCCTCTCCAGGGTAGACAGGACTTGCACGAGATTACGTGAGGAAGCAAGGCAGGCTGAATTAGGACTGGTGCCAGGTTGCATCGGTGCCAAGACAAGGAGATGACAGCATGCTGGCTGGTGGCTTCAGGGTAGGACCTCTGCTCATTCCCCGATTTTGGCCCTGTTCATTCTCCTCACTCAGCACCAGCCATGTCACTAGATCACATTGCCCTTGTCATCTCTCCCAGGGGTGACTGTTCAAAGCAGTATAACCAGAACACTTGCACACATCAGTTAGGCAAATACAGAACTTAAATACATACTTAAAACACTTCCCTAAATTAAACAAAAATTAACAGCTATTTAAGTATGTGGGTTGGGGTTGATTTGGCCTCTGTGAAATCTCAGCCTGACAGGCTGTGGTCGGAACAGATTTTCATGGCTGTGTAGTAAGCATGGAAAATAATTCATGGCCCGATTAAGTTGAAAATATGGGGCATCTGAACCCTCCTTCCATCCCACCTCCTCCTCTGGCCTCCAATAGCTGGTGGTAACTCTAGTCTGGTTTGTAAAGAGATTTTTAAAAGGATTTGCTGCTTCTGATGCATTACTGACCGTGTCTTCTACTGGCATTAGGTTGCTAGAAATTAAATTGTCAGATGTTTATTACCACATTCCCCTTTTACTGTTTTTAGGTCAAGGAATGACAGTCTGATTTGTTATTTATCAATTACAGCTGTGTAAATTTTTCTGAATCAGGAGCTGGAGGGTACATTTCTTAAAAGCAAAATATCATCTTTAGCCTTACATTTACTTATATTAACATCAAAACCATTTCCTACTCATATTGGTCTCAAACATATCCTAACATATTCTACGCAACATTCTCACTGGCTTCCTTGAAGCTGCAGCCCTGAATTAAAGTGAAACTCTAATAAAAATTTACAAGAGCATGACAACCAGGCAGCCTATAACTGAAATTGGTCCCATATTTGTGTTTTTCTGCCAATAGTGTTTTAAAATATTTGAATTACTTGCCAGCATTAAAAACAGAAAGATTTTACATAAACACCTTGGTTATTAGCATCTCTTGGAAAATTCGAGATCCGATGCCACCTTCTGACATGGAAAGAGTTTGGCCAAGTGGAGCAGTAGCTTCACCCTCACGATGATCCATGCCTTCTCTTATTTGCTATGCTCCCCATCTCTCCCATATGCTACATTGTCTTTAGAACTTCTGACTTAGTAAGACAATTAGAACTGGGAATCTGCTCTAAGCCTTACCTGATCCCTCTACAGTAGACAACACGCCTGAAGACTTCTCATTCTGATATATTTGCAGTAAATCTAGGTCTATATCAGATCAGTAATTTACTCCTGACGATTCCCCAAATGTGACTAATACACCAATATCTTGACTGTAGTAATAAAAATGCGTTTCCGTTCTAACACTCCTACCGGAACACTCCCTCCTTGAACGTGGGGACAAGAGAAGATTTTGTGCATTTCTAAAGCATCACGGTGCACTGAATTTCTTTTTTCAATTTTTCAGAATAAAAACTCTTTTGATGACGAGTCAGCTCATGTGAGATATCGGTGTGGTAATAAATGGCATAGTTCAATGCCTCTTCGTGTAAATGATGGGAACCTGATGCTAAGCAAAACCTCGAAGGAGTGATATTTGTTTTAAAGAGGAATTAAACCTTGTGTCAAGTAGTAATTTTATATTAAGAATGAAAAAAGAGAAGAGCTTTAATGTTAAAGGTGATCATGATGTTATGATGCTATTTAGCTATAAATTTAAAATGATTCTCATCACTATTTTTAGAATATATCACATATCAGGATAAGGAAACAAGCACTTGAGTTGACCATTTTCTTCATTCAATGAAAGAAGAATGACAGATTATAAATAATCTTGAAGACATATGATATTTCTAAAATCCTATTATATTATGAGAGGATAGCTATAAAAGATGAACAAATGTTTATATTTCTTCTCTACATCTACCCTTGGAAAACGAAGAGAATACTGTTCTTCCTTCTTCACATACTTGTAGATTCCTTGTATTGGTAATCCTGTAAATCATGATAAAAAACTCTTTTGAATAATTTAATAATCTCATTATACTATTTTTAGATATGCTATGGTTGCATTTTTTTCTTACACTTTGAAAGATGGCTGAGAGAGGATTCTGCCATCCCTCAAGTCCTTAGCGACTACATGGTCATATTGACATTTCTACTACTAATGTCAGAGGAGATGATTTAGTAATGGATTTATTCCAGCAATCTCCTTCCAAAGCACCAATAAACATTTTCTTGGCGATTCCACCATGTCTGCAGTCACGATGTCCTGCCAGGTGGCTGTGGTCAGGCGGTGAATCACTCCTCATGGCACCTACTGTCTCCTAGACAAACACCTTTCTGGCCTCTCTGTCTCAACACTAAACCACACAGCTTTAAATTGTGCTAGCAGGGTAATCCAAATAATATGCCAAGGCTTTCTCTGCTGACATCTTTTGTATCAAATGACAAATGTTTATAGCTTGCCCTCACTATTCCAATAGAAAGGTGGACTGTACACCAAATACTTCCCACTACAAGGAAAAAAATAAAAAGCATGAAAAATCTGGAGAATCATGAAGAAGACAAAGAAAGTCTGTAAGGATGGAGTATTGACCCAGACTTTACTTAAACTGTGAAATACAAGGAAAATTTTGCTTTAGTGTAACTACAGGATGGGAAATTTTTATTTCAAAAATAACAGAAATAATGATCTGAGGGGTCGGGAAGGGTGAGAGTCAAAGTTATAATAAATTTCTGAACTTTTCTAATGGTAGTTCAAGCCCCTGTTCCCAAAATTATTTTGGTATATTATTAATAATGAATAAGTAAAAACTGCCCAGGCTTGGACTTAATCCTCTTACTATAAAATTTAATAAGGTTAGCCTTACACACCAGAAACACAACTCACTCCTCTATGATTTAATTCAGGGAAGAACTGTTTATCTTTGGAAGGTTTCTAGCTAGCGTGCCTTATTCCAAGCTTACTTGTTTCATAACCCCTGAAAGCAGTGTTCAATATGTAAATCATTGGGGAAGAAATATAATATTAACATCCATTTCAGAGCAGAGTAATACAGGACAGAGAAGTCCAAGGAGGCAAGGAGGCCCCTGGGATGCGTGTGTGGTTAGTGTGAAATCCAGCTAAATGACTCTCAGGGACATAAAGATTATTTGGACCAGAATCATTATGCTTTTACATTTTGGTCTAATAGCTAAAGAGCCATTTTCTACATATGTTTTCAAATATCTATTTAAAATTTTATATTTGAAAGGAGGATCTCAACACAGGATGAACAGGACTAGAACATGTTAAGTTTCTTGTGGGCATTTTCCTTGGTAAAATTTACAAGACTATCTGTGTTTAGATGGATATAACAAAAAATATACCATAAAATTTAAAGTGAATTAGGAAAAGCCTTTAAACGATAAGTGACAACCAGAAAAATTTAATATCATTCATTTCTAAACAAAAATGATTCCTCAATTCAGCTTGACCTTGAAACAAAACCTCTTTGGATGCCACCTGACTCACCAATAATTCCTACTTGAAGGCATAAAGAAGCATAGGACCCAAGGGGCCAGGAATAAAACCATGAGTTTTCTATGGGTTTAAATCTTGGCTTTTAAATATTGCTAAGAAAAGATGATTACTAGTCTTGAGTATCATCAACAAATTAAAATTAAAAATTTCCCTTTTAAATACACACACTCAAAAGAAGCAGAACTCCTTCCCCTTCATTTTTTCCTTCTATTTTGGAAGGGAAAAACAGCAGTGTTGTAAGAAAGCAAACTCATGGACACAAGACTAGGAGAAGGAATGATGCAGAATGGTTAAGGGGAGAGGCCCAGGACAGCCTGCCTGCTTTTGTGCTGTTATTTCTCGTGTGCATGTCTACAACAAAAGTGCTTTTCCCCTGTGGTTTACCTCATTATCACTACATCAGATGAAACAGAAATTCTTTTGGTAGAAGACAAGACCACTTATGAATCAACTTTTTAGTTGTTTGAAAAAGTATTAGTAATTGTTGAGTTGAGTTTTTAAAACAATGATATTCTGGATATGATGATGTGGATCTTTCCAAAAATATAATCATTCAACCTTTTAAGTGTGTGGACTATATGGCTTATTCAACAAGGGCTTTAATCTCACAGTGCGTGCAAAAAGTTAAGGAGGTCTGGTCAGAATCCCAAAAGGGCCCATATTTCACATTTTGCAAAACATGGGACAGAACCTGGCTAGTAGGAAATACTAGGTAAATGTTTGCTGATTGCACATCCAATGATAAGCATAGTCAGGCGCTCTCCTCTAGCAAGGTCAACGTTCAGAGAGGACTGTCTTCTATTCCCTTTTCTGCCCTCGTCCCCCAGTGTGATGCTGTCAACAGCCTATAATGCAGGCCTTCTTGGATGGATTCTTATCTTCTGCACCCCTCTGTGGAAACCTCTGGGCATTTTCTGCACACTGCTCTTATGGCAATTATTTCTCTTTAGATTGTGTGCACTTAGTATAGGCCAAGTGCCCGATTACTGTGGTATCTTCTTAGACAAAGAACTAGTTATTTAATTACCCTTGTATCCCTTAGAGAGCTCAGCTTCAGAACTCTAATCCAGAACGTGCGCCGTAATTATTAAGATTTAACAGCCTCCCTCAAATCTCCATAGAGCTCATACAATCTGAAGTCTAAAACACTATGTCTTAAGAATTCACTCGAAAATACCTAAACAAGAAACTCAAATTGGACTCCTGCCTGCAGAAAGTGCCAGCGACATCGTATAAAACTTGATAATATTTTCCTCCTCAGAGAATTATTTTCAGATAAATAAATTTCAATCCTATCCTGTTTCTTGTATACAAAAAAAAAAAAAAAAATGCAGTTTTCAAATAGCCTTGTTTAAGTGCAGAGTGAAATGTTACTTTGGAAAGCGAAATGTATTATTAATCACATCGCTGTGGCTTCCAGTGAATGTAATTACTTACTATTTATAGTAGAGTTCAGCTAATTGATTAACATTACCCTGGAAAATCACAAATGGGTACAACAGACTGTCTGACGCTTTCAGATATTTGGTCGAACATAAAGTGCTCAGCATATAGCATACATTCCCTGTCCTTTCTTTCCCTCCGAATTCTTTTGAAAGACATTTTTGAAGGGCCTGCTTATTTGTGAGACCTAAAAATGATGTGGGCACTAGCAAATCATGAAAGGGTGCTGCCCCTCTGATGGCTCTAGCTGTCTGCCTTATGTACACCATGGAAAATAACTCTATTTGATGAAAGCGTGGTTTCTTTGCATGGGCATGATATGACACATGCTGTTTTGAATATACAATCGAACTGCCACATGGCCTCTTACTTTACATAAGACTGAATTTCTACTTTTCTGCAACTATAAGTTCCAGAATGCAATTCCCAGAGCAAGAAAAGGGAAATATTTGCTTTACTCCTATTTTCTAGAAATTGTAAGTGCTAATTTCCTCCATCTGGAAGTCAATAGGACTGCTGCCTCTGAGATGTGAATCATAAAACTAATTTCACAGGTTTTTAAATCTGAGTAGTTACCACACAGCATTCCTGAGACAAAGTAGAATAAATTTCATTTAAAAGATGCAGAAAAATGCTCTGTGACGGTGCGCATCATGGGCCATATAACAAGCTTCTCTGGAACTAGACCTTAACCCTTGGTGGCTGTATGGGCAATTATCTTTTATTGAGGTTGTGAACAAACAAGGATAAATCCTGCAATGCCAGCTAGCTCATGCTAATAAAATTAAATATCTCATCCTAATTACAGGTATTCAGGTAAAAAAAATAGTGGTTCACATTAATCGTATCTGTGATGAAAGAGGAAGAAATTACACATATCTTTGCATACCCTTCAAGTCTAAAGTAGTAGGTGCTGAAACAAGTAAGAGCTCATGAAATGACTCTCTTCATCGGGCACAGCTCATTAGGATCAAACAGATAGACATCCATCTATCTTCCAGTCTTGTGCAATATTAAAAAGTTTGCTTACATAGGGCTTGATGATCTACATAGTAATAAACATTTCAGTGTTTGCCCAGTGGCTTGGCATTGGGTAGGACATAACCAAAGTATTATTTTATAATCAGGTATCTGAATGTGCCATTTTATCTGGTGACCACGACAGAAAGTAGTTTGTATCAGTGTCTATAAGGTTGTTGTTCTTTTTTTTTAAAGCAAATTATGGTAGGAAATCAAACCAAAAACTGGCTCTCTCCACACATCTCAGGTCATAATAGTGTCTAACTTTGTGATTAAAAATGTCTCTTGATGAGCTACATACTAAGTCATATAAACACATTTTGTAAAAAAAAATAAAACTACATATAAGTACGTGGTAATAATGTTTATTTGTAGAGACATGAAAGGAATGTGAGAATATGTGAAATAGGTTTGATTAAAGTCCCTCAAACATTTTTATTTTTTACCTTACATGTATATGCAGGATTTATACTTTTCACAGTACACACTTATTTTACAATTTAAAAACATATATTAAAAAGAGAAACTAGGAGACTATTCTTTCTTGGTTTTTATCTTTTTGCAATTTATTTTCTAATACCTAGTCATTAAATTTGGGGGGAAACATCTAAAGAGAAATCACTGGCTACATTTCTAATGGATTCATCTAAATCTATACCTTTGAACACGGAGCTAGATAACCACAGGCAAGTAGAACTATGCTGAATGATGACCATGATTATGCACATGAAAGGGAGCATTTGCTGGGAAATCAAGCATGCATGAAACAAAAAATGGCAAGGAGAGAACTAACAGAAAGTGATAGAGTAAGAATTTTTACTGACTGAAATAATTCTCATGCAGTATTTAAAGAAGAAGGCCAGAAAATAACCTGAGAACTAAGAACAGTTCAAGCTTTGGATTTGTTAAAACCACGAGTATACGAATCTAAGCCCAAGATATTCATCCAAGGTAGGGTCGGTTCTGGGGTTAAGTCCTCCTCTGCTGGATTTGCTATAGAAAATGTGAGGCCTGGACCTGGCTAGGTAACTCAGTGGGTCAGAGTGTCATCCCAGTACTCTAAGGTTGTGGGTTCAATCCCTGGTCAGAGAACATGTAAGAATCAACCAATGAATGCTTAACTGAGTGGAATAACAAATCAATGTTTCTCTCTCTCTCTTCCTCTCAACGAAATAAATGAATGAGTGAGTGAATGAATGAATAAATAAATATGAAAATGTAAGGCCTTGGGTCTCAGCTCCATCCAACAGCCCTCACCTCTTGCAACTTACAAGGCCTCTATGCTCAATTTTCTGCTTCCTTTGTGATCTTCAGTGCGATTCTTTTAATCCGTTTGACACTGAGAAATCCATTTGGTACCGAGCATTTGGTACTCTTTATAAAATGATGACACATTGACATTTATTGCCTAAAGGTAAGAGAGTAAATATCTGCTAAGATATATAAATTCTACCTCAAACATTCTGTCCTCACTGGTTTTATTCTGACAAATTTCCTGAATAACGTATTCTATCCTGAGTGGCTAGTAAAGGTAGTAGATTGCTTTTCCCATCCACACAGGGCTCCACTGAAAACTCTGGTTACCAGGCTAATGAGTATAATATCTTTGCTGTGTCCACATGTAACTACATAGCTAGATGGCATGCCTACTTATAAATATTAACTGTGGTTATATGGGTAGAAGGGGGCTGAATGTTTAAAAGCAACACAGGGTTGCAAAGCTTCTTCATTTCTGAAGTGGTAAATTTTATGAAACTTAAATACTGAATAGTATTTGTGATAAATATTTAATATCCAAATTGAAACGTGTTATAAGTATAAATCCACACTGGATCTTAAAGATTTAGTGTGAAAAAACAATGTACAAAATCTCATTAATACTTTTGTATTGGTTACCTGCCAAAACAACAATTGGTTGAATATATGGGGTTGAAAATATGTTATTAAACTCATGTTTTTTTAAAATGTTTTAAATGTGGATCCTAGAAAATTAAAAATTATATGACTCACATTGTATTTCAGTTAGGAAGAGCTACTCTATGTGCTTTAATATCTCCCTCAGTAACATGGGAATAAAAATATTTTTCTCCAGTGGTTGTTGTGGCAACAAGAAAAGATAACTGCCAAGTTCTTAGCAAAGTACCTGACAAATAGCTGGAAGTGCTCACTAAATAGCTATTATTTTGTGAACATTATTTCCATCTTCAGTTTCTCTGACACAGAAAACTGAATTTGGATGTGTTCTGTGGGATATTAAATCTGTTTTCATAAAGGGCATGAGAGCAAAGAAGGGCATTGATAACACAGAAAGACCAATAGCAGGAATTCTCATAATTTAACAAATGAATCCAAATATTGTTTTTTACCTCACAGATCCCTATTTATGGCCCATCAAATGTGGAAATAATTAATTAATTCATCCATTCATCCATCAAATCTTTTACTGAGTATCTACTTCTAGAAGAATCTAGATTCCATAATTTTGAATTTAAGAATTTCTTAATTGCTATAAATTTGTAATAAAAATATACATCAGAAAACACTGCAATACATTTAAAATGACAAATACTAAGCTATAGGTTACTTTTCATCTCCAAATTGATGAAAAAGTGTCCCTTACTAAATTTAAAACATATTTTTTCTCTTTTTTTCTCTCTCTCACTTGATCATTTGCTTTTCTTTATGACTGTGGTGGTTTTAAATTCTAAACATTTCTTTCAGAATGCTATCTAGTTTTTCTTTGTTTTTTTTATCATTTCTAAATGTGGCATAATTTGAAGAACTAGAGAGATGCAGTACCCTTTTATAAATAATGAAAAAAAAAAAAAGGGAGGAAACTAACAGTTACATTTCAGAAGAGCCACAATTGGTGGGTAACACAGAAGAGAGTCTCCAACGTCCATGTCCTGAGAATCCTCCATGTGAGTGAACAATCTATTCAGCAAGTCCTACAGTGCTCCACTGGCTAAGCTAACCCTGAAGCGCCATTTTCTCACAGTCTGCGAAGCACAAATTGTTTCTTTTTAGTAGTTCGAGTCTTTTTCCAAAAGTAACTCTTGAGAGTATATTAAATTTGTAAAAATGTCTTAGTTTCAACAAAACAATAAAAGAAATCACAATAGCTACAATTTAGTGAGTTCTTACTTGTATTCACTCTTTGAATTCTTAAAATAGCCTGATGAGACCCTATGGTAAACCGAACAATAGCTGCGTTCAGAGTCCCAGAACCTGTGAGTACGTTATTTACATGGCAAGTAAGCCTGCAGATAAAATTAAAGTTGCTAACCAGCTGACCTTGAGATGGGGTGTGTTATCCTGGATTGTCCAGGTGGGTCCCATGTAATCACAAGGGTCCTTTGTAAGTGAAAGAGGGAGGGAGGGTCAGGGGTCAGAGTCAAAGACATGTTTGAAGATACTACGCTGTTGGCTTTGAAGATGGAACAGGGCCAAGAACCAAGGAATGTGGGCCTCCTCCAGAAGCTGAAAGAGGCAAAAAGAAAACAAACAAGAAGAAGCAAAAAACAACAAACGAAACCCAAAAACAAATTCTCCCCAGTAGCCTCCAGGAAGGGATCCAGACAACCCTGTCAATTTTGATCTAATGAGGCCGGTTTTGGATTTCTGACCTCCAGAACTGTAAGATAATAAACTCGTGTTGTTTTAAGCTACTAAGCATGTGATAATGTGTTATAGCAGAAATAGGAAACTAACAGAGATAAGTACCCTTTTGATTCCCATTTTACATACAGGAAAGCCAAGGCACAGAGAAATTAAGTAATTGATCCAGCGATAACACGCACAGCAAGCAAATGTTTTTCCAAGGGATTCAGACCCATGCACTCTGGCTCTTAACCCATGGCAACAAAAGCAACACTAGGACTGTGTTAGGTCGCCACTTCCTTGGGAGCTTCCAGAGCGCAGTTCGAAATTGGCCCCAATCATGGAGGGCAGGCAGGGACCGAAGAGAAAGGCAAACCACTCCAGATTGGTTGGTGGCAGGTTTAATAAGTGAGGGAGCTTAGGGAACCTGTTGTGGGTGGCCACATGTCATTTTGTGCATCTGCTGGTCAAATATTGAAGATTTATATAGAGGCCTTAACTGGGGTCAGTCATGTCCACAGGGAGTCTTCGCTGGGTTTAGTCAAGTACCTAGTACAGATAGTCTCATCACCACATTACTGTCCTAAGGCTGTGTCCTTGGGCAGCTTCTAAAGCAGAGGGCACTGTCCAAGCACAGGGGAGGGATAGGGAGCCTACAATTGCCTGGGTCCAGCTCTTGGGTTAAATCTGCAGTCATGTCTTCTTGACGACCTTCCCCAATAGACTGGCACATGGCATGTTTTCTCTTTTTTGTTCTCCAGGTCTCAGCTCCATTGACACTTCCTTAAGGGAAGACTTCCTCAACTGTACTGATGAGGTTGGGTGCTCAGTGGACGCAGTCTTAAGGTAGAGCGCAACTCTCATTTGAAGCACTTATCATGGTTACAATGTTACATTTGTTTGAGTCCTTTCTGTCTCTACCACCAAATTGTAAGCTCCGTAAGATCAAGGCAGCAGCTGCCCATCTATTGCCATCCATTCTTATTGCGAGGTGCGGTTGTCCCTCAGTGGCTACTGAACTTGTGATGTTTAGACCATCTAACTGGACACACTCATTGATAGATATCGAATTTGTTAGACCTGGTCTTAAAAAATAAAATACATTTCAGTAGAATCAAGTAGATTATGGGAAATTGATTTCAAAAACCTGAAACTTTAGCACTTGAATAAATCAGTTCCATGGAAATAAAATCTGAGAAAATAAAACAACTATCTAGAGAGATCTCTCAAAGCATGACAAAAATACTGTCTACATATTTAGTTTGCTAAGAATCATTTTATCCTAAGCTGTGTTACTCAGTGTTCACAAGATTTAACTGTATCGATTTAATCCTGGTACCTGGGGATAAACCTTACAATCTGCTCTTCCAGGGAGCACAGAGACAGACAGAAACAAGAACAACCATGTTTTGTTTTGTTTTGTATTGGACTATTTTTGAAAGTTAAGGAATTTTTTATTACCATTGATTTGTTGAAGCTTTCTTTTTTTTCTAGCCATGTAAGCACATATTTCTCCTTGGTAATAAAATCTTTTTAATCTTCACACTATGGCTTCCCACTCAAGCATATTTACCAGGGACTCAAACCTGCAACCTTTTGGTTATGGGACAATGCTCCAGCCAACTAAGCCACACTGGCCAGGATTGTTCTATATATTTTTAATGTATATTTATATCTATCTATATTTATATATAGTTGAATTTGCTCATTGTTTTTTGTGTAAGTTTCTGCCTATCTGATTTTTCTGCTTCTTTATTATTGCAGTGATTTTAAATTTTAAACATTTCTCCTTTAGAGTTTGTATATATTTCTTTGTTCCTTATGATTTCTATGTTTTTATCATTTGGAGAACTAGAAAGATGCAAGGTGGTATGAATGAGGTGCTACTAGATGTAAGTTAAAGTTAGTAAACCTTGTGTCAAAGATTTGTGATGCTAATTACTAATCTTCTGGTCACATTCAATTAATTCTTATACCCAAGGAAAAGGCTCAATTCATTTCACCATTTTTTGTGACTTTGAGATTCAGTTCAAAATCAGTTCACATGGAAAAATGACTGCCAAACACTCTCTGCTATTAGCCCCACATCACACCCATCCATGGCCAACCACTTAAAAATCACACTCTATTACACAAGCTTCCCTTCCCAAGGGAATCTTATATTAATATATTCAAAACCCAACTTCACTAAAATGAAATAAGAACATGAATTCAGGATTAGAATGTTTAGCTGTTTTTTCCTTACGCAACCATTCAAAAAGCTGGAATTGGGAAAAACATTTAAATATCCCTATGGTTATAAAGTTTTATTAAATTAGAATATTTATTATAGAGTAAGAAGAGAGATCATTTTATTTTCTTTGAAGTAGTTCCCAAAATCTAATCTTCTCTGGTCTACATAGGACACATATGTAAACAATGTATGTTCCAAAAATATGAAATAGCTCGAAGTATGATTAACTGCAAAGGGATTTATACACTGTAAGTATTATAGAAAATTCAAAAAGAGAGATAATCTATTCACTCATCAATCATTTAAACGGTATTTGCATTGTGCCAGGCATTGTATCTTGTCCCTCAGAACTTAGACTTGCATATGTAATTTCCTATCTGACATCTCTATGTATAGACCCAACAGGCATTGCAAACATAACACATGAACTTAGATTTTCTCACCAAATCTTCTCCTGCAGTCTTCCCCGTCTGAATGGCAACTCAGTCTTTTAATTGTTTGGGCCAAAAACTGAACAAACAAATAAACAAAAAGGCCTGTACTTTCATCCTTGATTCCTTTCTTTCTTTCACTCATATGTTCAAGTTGCAAGCAAACCCTACTGGTCCTACTGTTGAAATCTCTCCAAATCTCACCACTTCTCACAACCTCAACAACCACCATCCAGGTCTTTTGCTGGAATCACTGGAATAGTTTCCTGGTTAATGGTCTCCCTGCTTCAACCCTTGAGCCTCTGCAGCCATACATCCTAGTACTCCCCTACTCAAGGCCCTCTAAATTAATGAACTTGGAGTTAATCTAGCACTTACTATCCACTAGGCACTGGTCTAAGCCCTTTGCAAGAGTTAACACACTGAATTCTCAAAATAACTTTATATGGTCGGCATCACTAGTCTGTTTCATCAATGAAGAAATGAAGGCACAGGGAGATCAAGTCATTTGTCATGAGAAGACACTTAACGAGTGGCAGAGATGGGACTCGGATCCTGACAGTCTGGATCCATAGCCCATGCCCCTAACTTCTGTGCCTGCTCCCCCAATGGCTTCTCTTCTCACTCTTGGAAAAAACCCAGGGCTTGCTGATAGCCTGCCAAGCCTGGCATGATCTTCCCTCCCTCCCTCAAGGATCTCACCTTCTACTACCTTCTCCTTGGCTCTTAGTCACAGTGGCCTCCTCATTGTTCATCACTCACTGCAGCTTCTTCCCACATTAGGGTCTTTCACCCTGGCTGGTTCCTCAGCCTGAGACATTTCCCCACTTGGCATGGCATGGTCACTTCCTCACCTTCTTCAGCTCTTTCCACAGATATCACTTTTCAGTTTGGATGTTCTTAATCCCCCTCATTGAACCTCTTACTAATATACCTAGATACTTTTCTAAGCACTTAATGTACATTTTACTTCATTAAACCCACACAGCAGCTCTGGGCTGATGGAACCATTACTTCTGTCTCACAGATGAGGAAAAGAGGCACAGATGTCAAATACCACGTGGGAGGTCCCATCACTGAGAAGTGATGGGGTCAGGATTCCAACCTAGGGTCTCTGACTCTGGCGACTGTGATCTTACACACACGTGCACACACACATGTACACACAACTTGGTGGCTAATTATGCACCATGAGAAAGTGAGAAAACATTCAGTCTGTTCGGAAGCTTAGAGCTAGAGGGAGAAGAACATCAGTGTATCGGGTTAAAGGAGGATAAGAGGCAGAGGGTCTGGGTCATCAGTTTCCAAAGCCGTGCTTCTCAGATTGTCAGAATCACCCACAGGTATACTTGCTAAAAATGCAGGCTCTTGGGCTTCACTCCAGACCTTGGAACAGGCTTTGGGGGCCAAGGGCCCAAGCATCTATATAAATAAGAATGCCTAAGTGAACTCAAGTTCTCCAACCGCCAACTTGGAAATTATAAAATAGCTTCACTGACTTTTTGCACTAAGCATCACAGCCCCTAAGGTAGTCTTTCCATAACAACAGGATTTGCAAAATATACTATTTCCATAAAACTTGGCAACTTATGGCATGATCTTTGACAGGTTTGTTCATTGGTGGATTGCAAGTACCTAGAACAGCGGTTGGCTCACAGTAGGTCCGCAAAAAATAGTTGTTGAATGTGTGAAGTTTGGAGTGACCCAGAGGAAACTTTCAAGACACACAATAACTTTGTACAAGCACATGACTCAGTGGTCTAAGATTTCCGTAAGACTTCTCATGAAAATTCAGTTTTAACACTATTTCCTAATAGGTGTGAACAGAGTTGAAAGCATACTGGCTTTTGGGATCCTTCTTTTAAGTATGGCTTGAGGCTCTGGCATTTAGACCCTGTATAATGCAAACAAGATACTCAATCTTTCTAAACCCCTGTTTTCTTCATTAGTAACTTCATCATCACCTCACGTGATGTGCATAAAGGTACTGTAAAAATCTAAAAAAGCTTTGAAGAAACAGGGCATAGTTATTAGGTGAATTAACTATATTTTATTTCTTGGTTACTCTGAGACACAACTTCTTTTTGCAAATTTGTAGCTACAAAATTTTATAGTCTAATTAGTAAAATTAGGGGAAAAATGACAATGATTGAGATCGTATAATTCATATGCATAAATATAGAATGTGTTAATGTTAAAAGGAGTCCAACTTGAAAACAAAGGTGTCAAATCTTTTTAAATTAAATGTGTGAAAACCTGTAAGAGTAATGAGTAAGAAATTATTCCTACTTAGTGTTTCCTCTTAGAGATCATCATAGCCAAATAGTTCAAGAACAGTAACGCTTTTCAAAAATCAAATATTGATCTGTTAAGGAAGTAAGCAAAAAATGTTATAGCTTAGTATTCTGTCACTCAGAGGCACAGCCCAAGCCAAATGACTTTCATTTAAAAACTTTTGGCGTAACAGGTATCCGTCATTCATTATTTACTACATCCTTGACATCTGAACACTGAAATCTAAGAGAAAAAAAAAGTCGATCGTACTGAAACCACCCAGACCTCAATGCCTCCCCAATTTTGGAAACTTTATCACACGGCCTCCATCCTGACATGGAATTTCAGTGACCAAGCAGATATCTTGCTGAACCTAAAGTAAGGAAAATCTTTATCCTCTATTTTATACTTGCCGATCAAACAGATGCACAAAGCAGGAGTAACATTGTGTGTTATAAGTAAGGCATAAATAAAAATGCAGTTAGACAAGCAGAGAGAAACAGCTTTCTGAGAGAGCACCATGCATTCCAAAAAAGTCTCAGAAACTTTATTCTGAGTGTGTGCCTAAGTGAAGCATGTTGGCGAGACATTTCTGTTGCAGGGTCAGAAAGAAAAGCTCCAACCACCTTGAAGTTAGAGCTGTAACTACCAACATCTATCCAACTTGATGGGTTATATGGGATGTAAAAATATCTGCGTGGGGCTCTTCTTTGAAATTAGGATTATAAAATAAAATCAACTTAATTAAACCAACGCCAAAATTTTCATCTTTCTGCACAAAAGTTAGTAACAACATATAAAATGTCAGGCAGTAAAGAATCTGTAACAGACCGACAAACTGCACATTTTTGTGACAGGTCTACGCGAAAGAAAATCAGCTCTTTGAATGATAGCATTCTTAAAGGGTTTCCCCAAACAACAAAGCACAGTAGTAAACTCTAGGTCACGCATTTCTTTATCTGAAGCTGAACGCGCCAGAAGCCTAAACTGGGACCTCCTTCTGCAATAACACTTCCATCCAGCGAGACTGCTCTGCCACAGATACCGTACCATTATCAGGAGGGTTCTGGGTCTGCTCATATCATCGTCACTTTCCAGAGGCAAAATTTCGTGGGCTGGTTCCTCCTCCTGGTGTCGGCTGCAAATGTGTGGACAGCTCCTCTGGACCACAGCACGGAAAGCTTGCAGCAGAACAATGCTGGCAGCGCAGCCCATCGCTGCATCCTGGAGCCTACAAAGTAACTTCTATGTGGATGCTATGTTTGCAAAACAGTGGCTCCTTGTCCCTGAAAACAACCCACACGGCAGCTGCAGCCAGCTCGGGCTCCAATCACTTCCCTGAGCTCTGATCATCTGATCAGCGCCCAAATAGCTTGGATGCAGAGATGGGAAAGATTGGATCCACTGAAACCGAACCCACTAAGGAATATTAGAGCATTTCGGCCAGGGAGTACTTCTCAGTTCATTTTGAGAGCACATTTCCTGTTCATTACAACGATTCCGTTTGATTCTGGTTTCAGATGTTTGAATAAATATATCTTAGCCATTCAGACAGTCAAATAAATCACTTTTTCAAACGAAGCAACTGAAAATATGACTTTGCATTGACATTTTTTTCCCCCCAAGGCGAATGAGTGTCATGTAAAGAGTTGAAAATGAATTTTCACACTTCCAGAAGGAAATTTTGCTAGACACCTCTCTAAGTGATTGGGGTTTTACTTTCCATGGCTCCTAAGTTCCAGAAATGAAATCGGCTCGTCTGAAATGTGGCACCCACTGAATCAAAACGGATTATCAAAAGTATGCACACATTACCCAGACCCATGTGAGCCTGCGACTTCCTTTCAATAGTGTGGTTTGTTCTGTTCCCACACATGCGGCTCTGCAGCCTAATACATTTTTATATTTACACAGACGGCTTGCAGGGCTAAAAACGTCTGTTACCGAGGTCATTCAGCTGGCTGAGTCACTCAGGCTGACCTCTCAGAAAAAAAGCTGCTGTCAAGCATTTTCACATCCCATCAATAAGGATCCAAGTCTTCGGGAAGGACTTTGGTCGCCCAGAGTCTCGTATTCCCTGACTCCTGCAAGACCAGTCACTTAGGAGGCAGCCAGAGAGAGATGCTTAGAAGTCACGTGACCTCCTTGGCCTGGCTTCAAGGTCTAATGGCCTACTGTAACCGAATAGGACAGCCGGGGCGGCTTGCACTAAAAATATATCGTGGAAAATGGATTTTGCTTATAAATGAGGGAAGTATGAAATCCCCAATAGGATTGTCAACGTCGGGATCTTTCTGTCAAGCCTCCCAGGGTAACTCTGAGAGTCCAAGTAAAAATGTTTTCTTTGGTTTCTGGGCTCCTCAGCGCGGAGGGTGCCGCAGGAAGTTTCGAGAAGGTTTGTTTTGCTGTAAGGCTTGGCCGCTCCGGCCCCAGTAAACGTGGTTTCACAGAAGCATCGGGCCTAATGCTCAATTAGGCATTAATTGCTCAGTAATCTGTCACAATACAACACCGTTTTAATTAGTATGTTTGCTAGAGAAGTAAAACATTTTTTTTTTTTCCTTCAAGAGGTACTGGCTGCCAAAAGTTCCTCATTTCCCTCAGTTTCGAGCAAACATATTTTAGTGTTGCTGGAAAAAGAAGAAAAAAATGCTAATAGCGCTGGCAAGTCCCCTCACTCCCTGCAGACCTTTGTCAGAGTGCCCGGGTGCTAATCTAAACCATTTTTACTCCGAACAACTGGGGCATTTACTGAACAGAGGCTACAATTTAGCCTGTCTGGCCTAAGTGTATTGACTATCACTGTAAATTGTGTCCACCAGAGACAAAGCACAGAGTGGGCTTCCACGATTATAAATGCCTCTTTTCAAGTACGACTGCCCCTTCAGATGGCCTGTACATCTGTGCCCACCCTCACCCACCCACTCCCATGCCCACGAGACAGCCCTCTCCAATCGCCTCCTTAGGTCCTGGTCCTCTGTCAATGCCTGAGCAGCTCACATACAGCAGGGCACTGCCTGGAGGTGCTTAAATAGTCCAGGAACTCCACTCGGCAACAGGACTGAGTGGGAAGCCAGATCCCTCCATCCTGCACCATGGCTTGGCAGAGAAGATGCACTTCACGTCCCAAATTCCTTTCCAGCCTCCTCTCTCTAAATCTGGCTAACCTCTAGGGTGGCTTTTGGAGTCAGACGTTTTGGCAGGTGCCAAAGTCTTTGGGGAAACAAATGAGATGCTTTCTAGCTATTGGAGTCGTATTTCCATTGATCCCGTCTTCGCCTCTGAGGAATTCATCCCCGTTATTGATGGACTGCTGAGGGACTCTCAGCATTCTGTTTCCCTTTCAGCTTCTATCATCAAGGAAAGGGAACCTCAAGAATTACTTTCTTGGGAACTGAATACACCACAGTTATCTAGTGGACAAGACCAAAAGGATGAAAAACAGGGAATTACAGTTGGACATACAGTCCAGGTTTTTCTTACGAAAAATTTCAAACACGCAGCAAAGTTGCAAGAAACTGAATGGGTTTTGAGCTGCGAGTTTTCCATAGTAAAGTAAGCTGGGGGTGGCGGTGTGATGGGGGAGGAGACAGACACCAGCCCAGACACAAGGCTCTTCTTTTCCTTATAGCATACAGGTAGATACAGAGAAAATATTTTAAAAAGAGGAATAAACTCTTCACAAGTGTCTGCTATTTTCATCTGCAGGATTAACAATATGAATCATTGATTTGGCCTTCAAGCATCAAATGTGCCTGTCCTTACTAATCAATAACTTTTGGAGAATCTCTTTTGTCCTCATTTGCCTCCTTCCTCCAACTGGACTCATCCCACAATTCACTAAGATATTTAGTCAATATAAAAGGCTAGAAGTAAAATTTCTCATTTATTGTCATAGATGAGGAAGTAATGTCACTATCATGCAAAAGACTATATTTTCCCAGTAAAGTGGTGGGAACTAGATTTCTTTGTGAGTTATTAAATGAAATACGTATACATGTATATATACATATATGTATATTTGCATGTACACACACAATTTTGTAAATGTATATATTTGTGTGTATGTACACATATGTGCACATTATATGTGATATTAAATATATTCATTCATTTAGCAGTTATGAAATCTTAAATTTATGTACAGTGAAAATATTTTCTTGCTTCAAAGCAGAGATGACCATGTTGTGTAGACATGAGTAGGCTTAGTATAGATAGAAATGGAAAAAATAATGAAGAGAGATATTATTGATAAGGTATACCTGGGAGACAGTTAAATATAGAAAGAAAAAGTATACAGTTTTGAAATGCGAAGGGGGAGGGTAAAAAAAAAAAAGAAGAAGAATACAACAGATATAAAATCATCCAAATATCCTTTGCCCCTGTCTCAAATGACTGCTGACCCCATGCTCATCTCTTTCCCATTAGTCCTGGCAAATAAATTTAGTTTTTAGAGCTGTTTTTTATTTTTTTGGACTAAGAATGATTTGCTTCTAGACACTTCTGCCATTGGAATAATACATCCAAAGATCTTTTTACAATGAGTGAAGGAAATTCATATTCAATTTAAATAAATAATGCCTCTTAAAAGTGTCGGACTTTCCCAGCTTTATTAAATTATGTAAGAGCTCTATGTCTAAATATATCCTGAGCTGTAGGCTGCGTTGAATTGGACCGTGTTTGGACATGCCCATGTTTTTTCTCACCCAGAAGACATATACTGGGGCCTCTGAGCTTCTTCAATCATCATAACAGACCCACATGGAGGGGGGGAGGTTTTCTGCCATCTTCACAGGGCATGTACCCTGAGAGCTATTGCTGGTGACAATGGCATCTTGTCCCAACAAACCCGAGCTCAGATGAAAATACTTGAATTGAGAAATGACGCGTAACAAGATCAGCCTTCCCTGCTTCTTGGCTGTCCTTCCTACTGTCCAGCTTCGTCTCATTGCCTGACACACTGGAGTTGCTGGTTACTATCGCAAGAGGCTAAGAGGACCATGATTAGAACTCATCTATGAAAGAAACATGTGTGGCTGAGATTTTGAATGTGGAAGACCTTGCCTGGGAAAACCATACCCCAACAATAAAGTCTCAACTGAATTGTCACCTCCCCACAGAAAGGTTCTCAGACCCCTCAGATTAAATTAACCCCTCTTTCTCCCTGCCTCCAAAACACAGAGGTTCAGGAGCTTCTAGGAACTGGCTCTTCACTGTACCTGCACATCCTGGTCCAGAAGAACATGATTTCCATTATATTAGGAGTCCAGATTCAGAGAAGGAAAACTCTGACTCCAAAAAACCTCCGCTGCCTTGCGGCATACCTCTTCAGGGGAAAGGCTAAGGGAGTAAACCCCGACAGAAAATCCGGAGCCGGAGTCCCTAAGGCGGTTTGACGTTGTAGTCAACACCGGCAACTCCTGCAGCGCACCTGAAGCCAAGCTGTATTGACTCCGTCTTTCCCTTGGACCCTTCAGCTGCGAAGAGAGGGGGGGTCTGCTGCATGGGCAACAGCAGACCCTCCATATCACCCTGCCCAGGCTCTGTAGCTTCAGCTTCACTAGAGAGGACACTCCAGCGTCATCGCAAGATGTCGATTCAACACGGGAGGAGACAGATACCGTGTCACTCCCGAGTCGGACTGCACAGCCATTCTCGGCGATGCAGATAGACTCTTAAGAAGCTACACCATCGTCTCTCGAGACGGACGGCTGCCGACGGACGGCGGAGGAGTCCAGATATTTTGACTTCTAGTTCAAGAGGGTAGATGAAGTACATTTGTTTCCTTGTCCCCTTCCCAAAGTCCAAGTGAAATGATAGCAATGCAGTAGAAGAGGGAATATATTGATTACAACATTGCAGGGAGAGCTTTTTTCAGCAGATGAGACTTTTCGGGAAGTTTTTTTGAAAAACAAAAAGTGAATGTGATCATATTGATCCATAACCCAGCACGAAGGATTAGCAACAATGTACATAGCAGAGAATAGGTCACTGCTCCTCAACAGAGCCCTGGAGGGGCCACAAGCTTGGAGAAGGTGGGCACCGGATATGCAAAAGGCATTCATCTGCCCCCCTGAGCAATCCCGGCACACACAGAACAATGAGAGAGCACCTGACAACCGCTCTCTGGAGCAGAGCAAAGGCTTTCAGAGAAGTGCCCTCATTATTCTGGCATTGGCAGGTAGAGGCAGGGCTTGTCTCTAGCCTGCCTGCCTGGCTCACCCTCTGAAATAAAGACTCGACTGGGGCACCTGTCAACCTAGAGATGTCAATCACTTGTCAACCTGGTCGAGTGAAGGAGGGGTCTCACTCAGAGGCAGAGCAGTTTGGCTACCCCAAATAAGAAGATCCCTGCTTGGAGTTGAAGTAATCTATAAAGAAACTGACAGTGCATGTACTGAGTCATGTGGCCCAAGTTTAAGAATATCTGTGTCCCCAGTGCTAGTCTGTGGGAAGGCAGGCAGCAGAGGGCAGCAGAAAGGCTCACAATGAGCTCTGGACTCAGACGGACACAGGCTGCTCTCACAGCTCTGCCACATCGAAGCTGTGTGATTGTGAACAAGTTGCTTAACCTCTCTGATCCTCAACAGTATCTGCTGTAAAATGGAGGTAATTCTTGACACTTGTCAAGATATTGGTGGGAGGAAACTAAGTTAAAAGACCAGTATAGAATCTGGCCCACAAATTAATTAAAGGAATGTGTGTGATGCTGCCTCTGCTACTGGTAATAATGGAAGTGTGGTCTCCTCCCTCTCAGCTTCTAGGCTCAGTTTCAACATGACACCACCCAAGAGAAGCCTCCCCTGAGAGGCCTCACTTTTACATTCCTGAACCTCAGTCCTCATCACTACATCCTGTAGATTTCTTTTCTAGGACACAAGCTGAAATTACCTTCTGGTGAATTTCATTTTTAAGCGATGTCCTCCTCTTCCTATAGAGCTTAGATCGTCTTTACTTGGTTCACTCTACGTCCAGTGCCCACAGTGTAGGAGGTGCCCAAGGAATAACAATACCGATAATGATATCAATAATAAAGCAAGCCTTTCCCTAGCACACACTATGTGCCAGGCACACAGTTCTATGTATTGATTCATTTACACCTCGCTCTCAGAGGTAGTTCTCTGATCATTCCCATTTTACAGATGAGAAAACAGAGGGACAGAGAAGGGAAGTGATTTGTTCCAAGACTCACAGCTAGTTAAGTGGCAGAGCCTGAATTTGAATTTAGCCAGTAAAGTCTGTGCCGAGGAAACCTTGTATACTCCAAAAGTGGATTTTACATCCAAACATTTTTCAGCACCTGGGTGGCTGTAGTGAGGCAGTCCCGGAAAATCCCCTTTGGGAGCTGGTGTGTCTCTCACAGGAAAATCTGTGATGTTTCCTTGGATGACAGCTTCAGAAGGCAGCTAGCCCTCTCAGCAGACTGTTTCAGGCGATAATATAAACTGCATTTTGATGGGAATGTAAGACATTTTAAACTGTAATGAATTTGATGATAAGAGAGTTTTTTTTTTTAACTTAAATATGTTTACTATGGGAAGAGTGCACCTATCCAAACCAGCTGTAAAGCATCGAAGAGGAATACGGAAATGTGATTGGCTCCCTCTGTAACTCTGATACAGCATCGGTTCTTAGTGACAGGGGATGTTGGTTAATGCTGAAATGTCCCCCAGAAAAGAGGTTACTTCCAGACCAACAAAAATAAGGCCATTGTCCTAGGACAGCTTGCTGCCACTTGGTGTCGAGTCCATCAGAGGCTGACAACCTGGCCACATTGCAAGCAGGAGAACATGGGCATGACTAGCAAGTTGGTGGGGTACAACTGCCTTGCAGTCTTTGGGGCCCCTGCCTTCACCGCCAGTGTATCCTGTGCAGTTGTGTGATGGAAAGAAGCTGGAGACCAAGGCAGAGGGAAGAAACCTCCATCCAGTCTTTAAGCGGCAGGACGACCTTGATGTGGGCCCTCAATGATTTGTGGAATGAAGCAATTGATCAAGAGGGAATAAGAATCAACTACGCCTCCTCCTTCTCTTCTTTTTCCTCACTCTCTTCTTTCTCCTTCTCCCCCCCATCATCATCATCATCTTCGTCATCGTCGTCATCATCATCAATGTCTAAATCCCGTTGATCTTCTTTGTACGTTGTCCAGAGGCTCAGCAATTGTTTCCAAGTGAAAGTGACCTCAAAGGAGAGACCCTCACCCACCCCTAAAGATAACTCAGGATTTAGCCTCAAGTTGAGTAAAACCAGGTCACAGATTTGGCCATTTCCCAGGGCAGGGATTTGTGAGAATCTTTTTCCTTGTCTATTTTGAGACGGGTAAATCCCCTTAGGTATAAACTCAATTAAATGGCTAGGAGGGAGTTAACCAGTGTTTTCTTGGCTGAAACGTGGGCAGCACAACCCAGTGAAATCATCCTCCCTGCGGCGCAGAGGCCCTTCATCAACTTGCATCTCTGCCTTGTGCGGTGCAACTTCTGCTCAAGGCCTAGGGACTTCAGTCTATTTTGACCATAACCCATGGCCTCTTGGTTCTACATCTGTGATGTGACGAGTTCCCTTCTTTCAGGCTTCCTCCTGTTTACAGGCATCCTTCCCACTTGCTGACAGCCACTGAGTTCCACAATTAATCACTTTGGAAACCAGCACACTGTTCTTTCCTTTAAAAAACCCAGGTGCCGTTGTCAAGCCCTTCCTTTCCCTCCTTTTCCTACCGTTAGTACTGGTTCCGTTCGAAAGCAGATTACCTACCATTTTGTTGGCACATTTAGATGCATCAGAGAGTTTTCCTCCATTTCTCTCGAAGGCAGCCTCTTCCTCAGCAGCTTCCTGCAGGTCGTGTGGATAACTTACACTTTCCATTAATATTATAGCTTCTACGTTTGATTGCACTCTTCTCAGAACAGAACAGATGTGTCTTACTCTTAATTGCCGCAGTTGGGCAAGGCTCAGGAAGAAGATTGCCAGGATTAAATCCCTGTTGAGACACTTATTATTAAGCACATTTTAAAGCCTCGGTTTCCTTACCTGTTAAATGGATGAGTACTCATGAGGATCTAACATCCATGTCAGTGCTTGGCTCAGTACTAGACCCATGGTACGTATCCCACATATGTTTGTTAGTTATTACTAGAAAAGAGTAGATCACAGGGCTTTTAGACATTGTTTGCTTTCTTCAGGCCCCCTCCACAAGTGTTTGCTATTTGTTTTGTTTTGTTTGTTTGTTACTTCCTGACTTTTTTTGCTTGTTTGTTTGTTTAGAAATACAAAATGGGCCCTGGGTGATGAAGAAATGGGATGCTGGGCATGCTTCCTCTATGCTTCAAGGTCAGCCCCCATGGTCACATGAGACAAGGTCCATAACTGCTCCCTGGTCTATTTCCATTTGCAAACAACTGTGAAATAATATAATAATACCTCATAGACCCTGTGGCCACTCATTTGCAACCTCAATATTCTTATGACAGCCAAGTCCTGGAATGCAACAGAAACAACTTCTGTGGAGCAGAAGGGGACAGCGCCTGATTCAGTAATCTGTGAGGCTTGCAGGAGCTGCTCAGAGAAGGGATGTTCATACCTTCACCATTTCTACCGCCACACGCAGGAGTCTAAAGAACCTGCTAAACTGAGCTCACAATGGCCTTTGACCAGAAGCACTATATTCTTATCTGCCCTGACCCAGTGGGAATAGGGAGCAGACAATTAGAATAATGTCCCTGAAGAATATAGGACTGCTGATAGTTGTCAACTTCTTCAAAAGATTGTGGTGGGCCCGGGCACCAAAACTCAGCCACTAGCTGGGGTTTGGGGAAGTGTATCTGGGGCAGAAATAAGGCTACGTTATTCTAGCCTAGTTCCTAGGAAGTGATTCAGAGCAACGAACATCATCTTTGGTGTGGAAGAGACCTCGGTGTGAATTCTCTGAGCCTTATTTTCCTCAATCATACAATGGAACTAAGATGACCTCCTTTGCAAAGTTACTTTAACAGAAGATATTACTGTTACTGGACTGAAGGGATCCATATGCCTGCATGCATCAAGCCCAGTAAGACACCAACAGGAGTCTGTGGCCAAGAAAACATGGATTTATGAAGGACATGGCCCCATGCCCAGAGTCACAGGTAGCTCATGCTCAGAGACCTGGCTCCCCAATGACTTCCAGGGGATGGATTATATAAGAAAAATGATCGTTAATCATCCTGAGTAGAAGAGTCAGGGTCGTGGTCTGTACTGATTGGTGGGAGCTTGAGTAGGGGGTAATTGATCAGCACTTGGTCCTGATGTCAGCTATGAATTTTCTGTTAAAATTCATGAAGATTTGTTCTTTGGGATCATTTCACTTCCCTGCGCCCAGAGCTAAAACACTACTAAGGCCAAGTTATTATGCTTAGTGTGATTGAAAACTCTGTCTCAATAGCCAATAGACCTAGGATCTTGTTCTTAAGCCTGCTGGATGCTGACTCATTGTCCTTGAGGCTTAATAATTCAGCAAGGGAGAGGGAGGTGGTGAGACAGGGTCCTACGTGAGGCTGGTTTGAGTCAAAAGAAAAATGAAAATAAAAGGCCAGATTAAAGAAAACAAGGTTAGTGTGTGATTAGACTATGTATGAAACATCGGCCTAAATGGTAGATTTAATCATTCTTTTACCACTATTATTAATATAACTATTATATTTATTATCATATTTATTCTAAACAATTGCCAAAAGGAGTAACAGTCTTGCAAGACAAGGTTCAAAGCTAATACAGTCTCATGTAAATAGCACGAACAAAAGAAATTAGCCTTGGCACTAACATGGAAGGTCAAGGTCAAGAGTGAGGCGAGGCAGGAAGTTTTGCTGGGTCCTTTTCAGCCCCCAGAGTGCATGGTTGGTCAGACTAACTGAAAGGCACTCCCCTCCCTACCCCTATTCCATCCCCACGTGCTGCTCCCCCAAAAGGAAGGAACAGATGATAGATTCTGACAAGAATAAAGAGATAGAAGGAATCAATATCCAGCATATCTGGGACTAATTCACGGTGGGAGCCATAAACACCTTAAAGGACATAGATTGCACAGTGTCCTTGCCCAGTAAAATAATGAGAGATCATAATAATGATGTTGATATCTCAAAAGAAGTCCAATCATGTCCAGTGGCCATGGTTTCAGTAGACTTCTGAAATATTCTAAACAAATATCCATCAATGACTGTTTTCAAATTTTTAAAGTTTATGATTAAATGGGCTACATTATACTATCTTCAAAAGTTGGCTATGTAAAAAAAACATTCTCAGCCGAGGCTGGATAAACGAGCTATTAACTGTACATTCAGTACTTGTTCTGTCTTATTTTCTATGCTCACATTTTTCTCCTCTGAATTGTGGCAGAAATTAGCCACCCACGTCTTAACTATTCCAAGTTAAACCTAGTTTACAATAACAACGAACTGATTTCCAAACAGGAAAACAGCAGTCTTTTAAGTAACTTAAAAATGTGCTTTCCAAATCAGTTTGAAAGATGTAAAAGATGGTGTCAGCAGGGGCATATCTCGACTTTCCATTCTCTGTCAGGACTTCGGAGTAGCCCCAAATACCATTGTAGGATTGGTGCAAAGTCCCTGGCTCAGGTTTTGGAAAGAAAAGGAGAACAAAGCAAGGAGGAAAGTCAGCAGAAGGGGCAGGGCTACGTGCAAAGATTAACTTGGTAAGATAATGTTCGGTTTCTCTTTAAACCCTAACCTGCAGGATGTGGATTCTTTAAGGTTGTGTTATCTCCAGTTTCTGCTACCGACAAGTGAAGCCCCAGCAGTTCTTGAAGGCGACTTGTGCATCCTGTGCTCCAGCAGGATGTGGTGGGAAAAGCAGTGGATGGAGTCTCTGACTCTAATTATAACTCCAGACAGGTCTTATCACCTCTCCCCAGATCTAAGGTGGTGGTACTGGTGCCTGCCCAGGTGCCGGAGTGAGGGAGATGTTGCAGGAAACAGGAAGCACCTAAAGGGTCAGGACTGAAGTCGCAGTGAGGCTCCTGATAGATTTTCGCTGTCCCCAGGGGAAGGGTAAACCAGCACAGCAGCGTCATGTTGCCCTGGCAACCGAGCTAGCACAGTGCACGACGACAGAGGGAGACCTTGAACAGAGATTGCACTAGGAAGGTGTAGGGGACTGAAGGAGGGACACACCCTCCGACCCACTTCTGGAACGTGGCAGCAGGGGGAGGTGCAGAAAGGATGGATTGTCTGGGAAGCTGGATGCTTCTGGAACTCACGGAATTTGGGGCCCAGATTTTTAAATGCAGGGAGGGTAGAGACTCAGTCCTTGGCTTTTCCCTTGCTCGATCTGTCTAGGGCCAGAGTGCTTGCTGACAGCAGGCTCTGGAAACCACATGGTCTGTCAGTGGCCCCTGGCCACGGATGCGGAAAGTGGCAGCAGAGATGTGGCTGTGCTAGCACGCATAGGCAGACCCCAGAAAGACGCCTGATGCCGGTCTGCCTAGATCAGCGTGCTGCAATCACCTGTGTTTCCCCAAGGATCGTGTTTTGAATGGGAGAATGAACTCCAGGCACAGCCTTGAACTCATCTGGCAAAGAGAGGTGGTGTTTTTCTTTGGGAGTTTCAGAGGGAATGGGGCCTGAGGCAGAAGCCCACTATTCTTCCAAAATTGTGTAGCTTTTGAATAAACGACCTCTTTCCTTTTTCACCAAACCTCGGCCTCCGGATTTTGCTTATGGGCAGTGGGCAGCAGAACCCCATTTCTGTTTGGTAGCATTTGCTTGTCCATAAAATCAGAGCATTAGAACAGATGACCCCAGGTTCCTTCTATGTCTAGGGTCCAATAACTCTATCTAACCACAAGATTCAGAAAAGACCAATAAACCATGTTTGGGTTTTGTCATGGAGAGAGGAGATAGAAAAAGTCGTTGCTGGTATATACCCCATTCACCCTATTAATACTTTTTACAGGCACAATGAACATCACAAACAGTACTGAAAAAGGTAGAAACACTCCGTAGAGTTAGGGGGAAGAGGAAGGAGTTGGAAACCCATTTCTTTTTCTTGCAGATCAAGTCGTTGTGAAGTGAGAAACCAGTAGGACTTTATCCTGCCTGCTTCCTTCCCTGAGCCAGCCGAAGACGCAGAATAACCCTCCTAAAGGGCTCTGAGTATATACATTGTTGGGGAGGAAAAATAACCTTCCTTCCTCCCTTCTGAGTTCTTCTGGCTGGTCTCATAATCAAATTGACATGAGACAGATTAATGAAAGAAAAATAACCTAATCTATTTTGTATGTACCTATGGGGGTTCTGTAAGAATATGGGGTCTGAGGACAAATCTGGCAGTTAGGGGTTATCTGCCATCTTAAGCTACGTACAAAGTGGGGTTGTGGCTTGGGACTTCAAAAGGAAGGAAGGCAATTTAGATGCAGATAGAAGAGCAATGCTTGGTAAATGACTGTTCACTTGGCCAACTTTAACAATGACACCAGGAAGGACTTTCATTAAAGGGGTCTTATTAGGGTTTCCTTTGTCCATCAGACACTAATTCATATTAAATTATAGTTATCTATGATGATAACTTCCTGGAGCAGGTCTTTTATCTAAATTCTTTTAGTCAGTTAAGGGGAAGGTCAAAAATGTCCCCTGAGTTTTTCTTTCTTTAAAAATAACCAGTTTTGGAAAAAGAACTATAGGTATGGGGAACATATTGGGGGGAGGTCAGCAGGGAGGGGGAAGGGGGGAGAGGGAGGGAGATGGTACAGGAATTAAGAAGCATAGTAGGAGGGAGTGGAGTGGACAGGAAGAGGTTGAGAAGAACTATATGCACAACCAATGGGCATGGACTAAAAGGGGGGGACAACTGGAGGGAGGGGGGCCACTGGGTAGAGGGGAGCAGAGGGAAAAGAAATTGGGACAACTGTAACAGCATAATCAATAAAACATATTTAAAAAATTAACCAATTTAAAATAATCAATATCCCAAAGAGGCATATTTGGGGCGGCAAACTCTGTTCCCCTTCACCAGCAATGTCCTAGGGAGCAGAAGCAAGTTGACGGGATAATAACAATAAGACTCAGTTGCTCTGTCTTTGGAGGTGTGCTCTTTTTTCTGCGCTACAGACCTAAGTTTGTCATTGCCAGGCTTTGTGACCTTCAGCACATGACCTTTGAACTTCATTTCCATTTTGGTGAAATGGAGATGATAAGAGTGTATTCCTACCTCCTATGATGAGTAAGTAAGATAATACAAGTAAAGCACTTGAATCACGCCTGGGACTTGGGAAGAACCCAATACATAGGGAAGATCTATTGTGGATGAACTCAACTCAGGGACCTCCACAGTTGACAGCCACACACCAGTGAAGTCAAGGGTGCCTTTCACTGCTGGGCGGCAGGCACTAGCAGCCACGGAAACACAGACAGCCTCCTGGAGTGGGAGAAATGTCTGGGCTCCCAGCATTTTAGAACACAAGAAAGCGAGACAGAATACAGCATGTTCATGTTTACCCTTCAGGCAAAGTATTGTCATCCTGCTTTCCATTCAAGAGCAGAAGGGCAGGCAGGAGGAAGACACACACTTTGCAACAGAAGTGAACTGAATTTTGTTTGTGGAAAGTAGCTTCCTCCTTCCCCCTCGTCCATTCTGATGCCCACCCAAGAAGGACGCAGGAACCCTGGCCTGCACTGAGGGGCAGGTTACAAATGCCCAGCTTTGTGGCCTTCTTCTCACTACTCAGCCTAGACTACATATTCCTTATTGGAACAGGAAGTACGCAGCTGTCCAGCTCAGGCAGTCCAGTTACCAGGGGGCAAGACGAAGTCCAGCCCTGGCTGGATCATGGCGGGCTGAGATCCCAGTCACCACACGGGTGTGACCTCTACTTTGAAAAGTCCTTAAACCTGGTCTTACTCAAAATTTCCCAAATTTGACTCACGCACCTTTAGGTCTTTTGAAATACATGTGCAATCAGGATATGATTTGGTTCTATTAGATCCCTCAAATAGAATTCAAAATAGCTTAATGCAATTTTAGTAAAGGCCTAATCCCCAGCCAACAGAAAGGTGAAGAAAAGAAATTTCCTATCATCAATCAGACTTTGTCTTTGAAAGCATAGTCTATCACTACACCTCTATAAATATAGTGACCATTCAGATCACTTTTAATTCACTTACTATATAACATTTATTTTTAAGAGAATAATCCACCAATTTATATTATGATTACTTTCGTAGATGCTAATGGAGATAGAAGCTTGAGAATCCAATTTAACCAGAGACAACACCTGTGCAGGCTAAGGAAGACCCTGACAGACTCCAGCCTCACCTTGAAAGTGAGGTATGTTTCTTAGCTAGCTTGGTAACCTTCAGCAGGTCACTCAGCCCCTCTCTGCTTTCACAGCCACCACAGAGAACTGTTGGGAGAATTAAATGAGATAAGACATGTAAAAGTACCCATGTGATATGCCCCCAGCTACTTCCACTGATACAAGGTGAGATCGCACCTAGTATTGAGGCCAGCCGTGGTTTCAGATCGCTATCCGTTTCCATTGAAAGGCTGGCTTGCACCCTGCGCCCTGCCCTCCGGAGGAGATGGTGTAGGATTATGCAGGAATGTTGGCATGCTACTGCAGTTACAAAAGGAATGAAGATCAGTGCTTTGGTAATGAAAGCTCAGTTCACTGTGTGAATCTCAGCAAATTCATTGTTTTCAGGATATGGAAAGTGACCACTGCTTCATTTTAACGTTTTTTTTTTTTGTTTGTTTGTTTTTTTTTAGAAAAAAGGTGTTGCATTGGTTTGAAGGTCTTTAAATATGCATTGCTCACACGTTTGGCCATCAACTTGCCTTAACTTGAAAAGGGCCCTATTGATTTTCAAAATGTAATTTCTGCAAAAACCCAGCCTGTTTACACAGGGTGAATTTGTACGAGGCATGGTTGCTCATAGGCATGCTAGTCACTTGTATAATTGATGCTCTTTGCCTCACTGGAATCAAGGATGGGGTAGTCTGAATCAACTGGTAAACTGTCCAAAATAAATGGCTAGACCATTAACTGGCCTAACTATGTCTTCATCAATAAAATTCTTGCTCAGGTGTTTTGTACCAAACTGCTCATGTGTTCCAGCCCTAAAAATAAATTTGTCTTAAGTTTCCTACCCATCGGTGCAAGCACCACACATGTCTCCTCTCCACATGTGGTCAGAGGTCATTCTGCATCTGGTGTTTGCAATCAGGGACAGTGGGGTATGGTGGCCACCAGGCGTGGGACTGGGGGTGAATAAGGATAAGCTACCTGGTGTGACACAAAATATCAGAACTAAATCTTAACAGGCCAGGATTCCACTGAGACTTGAAGGGGACTAAACAAGAATCTGTGCATACTGGTTCAACTGTTGGCATGTGGGGTGGGACACCTGGGTCCAAGTCCTGGCTCAGCCCCCAATGGCCATGTGACAATGAATGCTGGACTTAATTTCTCTGTCTCAACTGGAAACAGAGAAAAGTAAGTGAAGTAACAGGATGACCCTATACCTGACCCTTGGGGGCCATGAATAATTACGCTAAGATAAGAGGCATAAAGAGGGGCCACGTACAGAAAATCTCATGCATGCTCACCTAGGTAATTTCTAACTCTCATGGTTGCTGTGAAAAATCAAACAAGGCCATCCATGTAAAATCATTTATCCAGGCATCTGAGATAAGAGCGCCAGTAGTTTAGCAACGTGAGCAGGCCTTAATAGTCAAGGGCCCAGCCTGAAGCACGCAAGAAGAAACAGCTTTTGAACTTGGCTCTGCACGGAGCTCTGTTGGCTTGCAGGGAAATTGCATTTCAGGGTAGGAGGACATGCGGGCCCCACACGTCCGGGGAGATATGGAGGTGGGTTTCCAGCATGGATGGGGTATACCAGAAGCGGAGTCAGCCGAGGCTGCAGCCCTGCAGAGAAGCTGGAGTGAGGGACAGGAACTGATGAGAAGCTCCACTAGCCTTGCTGCCTTCAAATTAGGGCAGAAGCAAAGGGAAGACGAGGCCCACCGTGGTGTTTGTGTGACCTCCCAAGAACTTGATTTGCTCTGTACCTGGGACCCCCGAATCCTCAATTCTCAATTCAAAATCTACTCCCCCTTCCCAATGCCTACGTCCATATTTTTATCTAGATATTTCGCTCCCCGCCAAATTCAGCATTGTCTTTGGGCGTCGCTTCTGCATCGGCTCTGCCATGCAACTGCCCTACTGCTTCTAATAGCTGCACCATTTTTTCTCAAACATTGGGGTAACTTTTGCTGCCTGTCTTTTTACTGCCTTCCATGTACAACACTAATAAGCCATGCTCATGCATGCCCCTTCTGATGCACAGAATTGCAGTCCAGAGTTACTAGCAAGCTAAGGAGGACCAGAGTAGAAAATTTGAAGAGTCATTGCCAGATTACAATGTGGCCTAAAGCCACAGAGAAGATTTCAAATGTGAAGTCAGAGTCTCAGAGGGAAGACTGTTGTCCAAAGAGAGTGACGGACCCAGGGGGATTCTAGAATAGAGAGAACAAGAGGTGGGTGTGTAGGCATGTAGATATGGACACATTCTGTGTAACAAACACATGTCACCCCAGCTGTCTCTCGTCTGTGTTTCCCCCAACGCAGAGTCCAAAAGCTTCAAGCTCTGTACTCTTAGATCTCCTAGTGACTGTGAACACATTCTCATATTTCGGTGCCTAGTGCCCCCCACTCTGGTTATAGCTCTTATCACTTTCAACTGCCCAGTGCCCCTACTCCTGGTCATACTTCTTATCACTTTCAATCTATGGCAATTCAAGAGCCGGGCAAAGATGGCTTGAAAACTGGCAATCTAGTTCTGATTTCCAATTAGAGTTATGTCAATGATAAGTTTTCTTTCCACATATTTTCTTAACCTTTTGCCTCTCCTACTGCTGATGTGTGACTCAGCATGAGCAGATGAATACCAATGAGTGAGTAAGTAGCAAACGAACTTACAAAAATGATTCAGAAGCATCCGGTTTTTCTTGGCTCGGCACCTTGGTGTTATTTGTATTGTTCTTTTTAAATATTTACTCACCTCCTCCCTACATTCTCCCAGGGTCAGAAGCCAGGGATGTGCTTCTTTTGCAGGCATCTTTCTGCTGCATCTCTTCTGGGGTCTTTTCCATCCATCCTTCTAGCCTCTCTACTTCCTCCTCCCCCTCAGCAGCATCTCCCACAGACAAAAACAAAACCTCTTTCACCCCTGAAATTTTTATGGCTCCAGCACGCTCCAGCCTTCCCTCACAGACAAACAACCAGACAAAATCATCGAAAGATGTTTTCTTTCCTTCCTCTCCTCCCATTCACTCTTAACCCAGGCAACCCACTGCTGCACTCACTGCACTGAGCTCTGTCCATCCATCCATCCATCCAAGGGTCATCGGTCAGCCTGAAACCTGGTTTTTATAGGGAAAAGGGCATGGCTGGAGTCTTTTGATGGACTTTTTTCCCTTAGAAAAGGTTTGCTTTTGGAAATACCTTCCTCAGTCTTGTTTACATGAGGAGTTACTATGTCAGCTTTTCTTCCTCCCAAGTGGAAAGGGCCCTATCAGCTTCTCTTAAGCGCTCCGACAGCTGGGAGACTCCAGAGACTTGCTGGCTGGGTCTACCTGTCCCAAATTAAACCTTTTTCTTCCAAACATTTCCAGGAGACTCCTGAAGAGAAAGTCCAGGAGCACACCTAGGGCCGCCAACCCCTCAAGGGCCTGAGGTTTCTCAAGTGTCTCTTTAAGAAGAGAATGCGTCCCATCTAGAAGCTGCCTTGCTGCAGATGAATCGACCACAGGAAGTCACCGTGTCCCACATCGTCATCCTGTAGACAGTGGGTATGATGCCTCCCGGGGACAGCAGTCTGCCTGGACTTTGCAAAATCTCTCCTTCCTTTTGCTCCTTTCCTCCTTTGGCAGACAGGAAGAAACTCTGGGCCCGAGGATAGGCAGGATTATGACCTTTGACATCAAGAAGCAACTACAGAAGATGAGCCTTTCATCCACTTTCCCCTTGTAAGATGACAAGGCCCAAAGTCTTCAGGGGAAAATGTTACCGAAGGTGGGTAGCTAGTTATTAATAAAGGGAGGAATCAAAGGAAGTCAGACATTGTTGAGCCTAACGAACCAGGGAGCATAAGCCTGCTTGCTTAGCCTGAAAGCTGCAGATTAACACACTGCCGGGCACCAGGGCACTGTCTTTCCAAGGACGAACACCCTCCCCCCTCCTGTACTGCACTGTCAGGGGAAGCACGGGGGGGAGGGGGGCACATGCACAGGACAAGTCCAAATGGTGCTTGACCTTAGAGGCCTGTCAATCTAGCCTGGGAAGGGGATCCATTGGCTAAGCGGTGGACCCATCTGAAGTCTGCGATTGGAAAGTTGATTCGTTATTTTGGAAAACCACCTCGTCTGTCCCAAGCCCAAGATGGTATGACCCAGCTTAAAAAGAAGCTCTCTCTCTCTCTCTCTCTCTCTCTCTCTCTGTCTCCCCCCACCCCCAGCCCCCCCGGGAGCATGCACTCGCCCCCTTTGTTTGTGCATTTGCCCCATGATGACCATGCAGGTCTAGCAGCTGTGCCACCCACCTCTGTGTGGGCTCCAAACACAGGCCCCAGGCGGGAGCCTGGGCCCCGCAGCACAGCCAGGAACCACGCTAAGCTGCCTAGACGGGGACAGAGACCGCTCTGCATCCGCCTGAGGGCTCCAGAAGGACTAAGCTTCCCTGTGAAATAGAAACTCTGGACACTGGCCTTTGCTTTGGCCTTGCTGAGGACATGGCTGGACTTTTCCATGGAGGGATGGATGAAGATGGCGCACGGGGGCAGCTTCTGTTTCCGCCTGAACAAGCCTCGCCACACGGCAACCTGCCATGCACGGGTCCATGAATGTTTTCCTTGCGATCTTGTGAAAGGGCCCCACTTGCACCAGCCACAAAAAGGCAGGAGAAAGGCAAGGAGGGAGGAAGGGATGGCGGGAAGGAGGGAGGGAGGGAGGGAGGGAGGGAGAAGCAGAGAGGGAGAAAAGGAAGGGAAGGACAAGGAGGGAGGAAGTTGTTTCCACTGAGTGAATGTTTCTCTAATTAGTGAATATTTACTGAAAGCTCCTCTGTGCCAGGAACCAGCTCAGGCCAAAGGGACAGAGCCGTGAACACGGAAATGAGAGCTCTGTCCCCTTGGGGCTTCTATTCTGGTGTAAATCTCAAATAAAATGATTCCCCCTTGAGAAAATATTATCCATAAACACCATAATGAAGATTTTTTTTGGTGGATTCTTTAGTCATTTGGATTAAAACTTATAATTTCAGCTAAGAAAAATTAAGACCAAAGAACCTGATAGTTGCCACCTAACGGCACCCAATAGTACATGTTAGAACCTATTTTATTGCACGCCAAGTGCCCAGAAAAGCTCAGCGATGGCATGAAGGCATTATTGCATGAGATGTCATGTAACAGGTTCCTTCTGACTGTTCTGCTAAATGCATTCTGCTTGATGTCACAAGGCACTGAAGCAGTCGTTGTTAAAATGGCAAGTGACCTGAAGATCAAAAATTGTGTCCTTTCTAAGGGTAAGAGAACATGACTGTTCATTTCATACATCTTTTAGGCAAACAGGCAGCTGGCCCCAGGGAACAGATTCATGATGAGTTTTCTCAAATCACAAAAGTTATGTCCTATCCTTTACAAAAAACGCAAAGGGATCACTCAAGACACGTATATGCATACACAGATGTGCGCAATGCTGTGGTTTCTAAGGGTTTGCACGGCTGGTTTCTAAAACGCAAGGAAAGAATCATGATCTCAGGGAACTCTTAGTGTCTGGAAATAAGTACAGGTGCACTTACAATGTTTCGACTTAGAATTTTTTATTTTACTTTTTTACCTTACGATGCTGCCAAAGTGCTATGTAGAAGCCATATTTAGAATTCTGAAATTTGGCCCTCCCTGGGCTGACGAGATGTGGCACCACACATACTCTCTCACGATGCCGGGCAGCTCCCCGTCCGCTGTGCCATCACGAGGGTAAACCACCAAGGCCCTGCAGGTGTTCCTCACGCTAGACAGCTGCACAGCTGTAGGCTAATGGGAGGGCTCCAAGCGTGTTTAATGCAGGCTAGGCGAAGCTGTGATGCTCGCTACGTTAGGTGCATTAAATACATTTGCAACTCCATATTTTCAACGTATAATGAGCTAATGGGAACATACCCCCATTTTAAGTCAAGGAGCATCTGTCTTCTGGTTATTACACTCATTAATGGAGTTGTACTTTCCAGGCAACCCTGGCTGGTTTGGCTCAGTGGATTGAGCGTCGGCCTGCGAGCTAAGTGTCTCTGGTTCGATCTTCCAGTCAGGGCACATCAGAGAAGGAAAACTCTGATTCCAAAAAACCTCCGCTGCCTTGCGGCATACCTCTTCAGGGGAAAGGCTAGGGGAGTAAACCCCGACAGAAAATCCGGAGCCGGAGTCCCTAAGGCGGTTTGACGTTGTAGTCAACACCGGCAACTCCTGCGGCGCACCTGAAGCCAAGCTGTATTGACTCCGTCTTTCCCTTGGACCCTTCAGCTGCGAAGAGAGGGGGGGTCTGCTGCATGGGCAACAGCAGACCCTCCATATCACCCTGCCCAGGCTCTGTAGCTTCAGCTTCACTGGAGAGGACACTCCAGCGTCATCGCAAGATGTCGATTCAACACGGGAGGAGACAGATACCGTGTCACTCCCGAGTCGGACTGCACAGCCATTCTCGGCGGTGCAGATAGACTCTTAAGAAGCTACACCATCGTCTCTCGAGACGGACGGCTGCCGATGACGATTGTGGTTAGAACACATACCTGAGATCTACCCTTTTAACAGATGTTAAAAGTGCACAATACAGTACTGTTATCTACAGGCACTATGTTTTACAGCTGGTCTCTAGGACTCAGCTCGCATAACTGGAATTCTGTCTCCATCGACTAGCTACTCCCCCATTGCCCTCTCCCAGCCACTTTAAAAAAAAAAAAGATTTTATTTTTAGAGCGACCCAGCTCCCATGGAAACGGTATTGTTTTGAGCATGTCCTATCCAGAGCTCATGAAGAATAACAGGGCCAACCTGTTAGAAACCCCCCAAATTTTCACACATCCACAGTGTATTGACGGTATCTTTGCCAACAACAGGGAAGACAAAAGGGAGTCTACCGGCCATGGCTTCTCTGAGTTCCCTTTAGAGAAAAGCTGCCTCACACAGTGCTCTAGCTATTACTTGAAAAAAAAAAAAAATCAACCACTAGGAACTGTTGTGTTAATTTGGCACCAAAGGAGTTAACCCGCTACAATGGGCCAGTGCTGCTTTGTGCAAACTGTGGGCAGCCAAGAATCATTATGGGCAGTGGGTAGCTTATTAGTATTTTAAAGTTATTAGCTTCAGCACTGAAAAGAGTACTAGTCTTGGCCATCTTTCAGGGTATGTGTATCTACCAACAAGTATATAGGAGACCATAGTAGCTGCTGGACACTTTGGTTACATCTTCAGTGAGCTGTACCAGGGCTATGCAACAGTATACAGCAGAGTTCATACAATATAGTTTTCTTTTTCAATCATAGTTTACAGTCAATATTATTCTGTATTAGCTTCCGATGCAACAGTGGTTAGCCAATAATGTACATTAACAACTTTTTGCAAAGCAAGAGATACCATCAACAAAACGGAAAGACAACATACCGAATAGAAGATATTTGCCAATGATACACCCAATACGGGGTTAATATCCACAGTTTATAAAGAACTCAGGCAACGCAACACCAGAAAAAACAAACAGCTCCATTAAAAGTGGGCAGAAGACCTGAACAGACACTTCTCCAAAGAGGACACACAGATGGCCAACAGACATGTGAAAAATGCTCAGCCTCACTAATCATCAGAGAAATGCAGGCAAAAACCACGGTAAGACACCACCTCACACCGTCAGAGTGGCTGCCATCTACAATAAAGTATTGCGGAAGGATAGAGAAGGGGAGTTAATTCGCAGGGAGTTATATATGGCGTCTTAGAGTCTAAGATAGTTAAGCTGCGCCATGAAGGAGGAATAAATGACAGTTGGGGAGTAAAGTGAGGAATGTTGTTTCAACCTGAAAGGCTACGTCCCTCATAAAGGCATCTTACTATTGGAGGCAGATGCCACTTCTCTACTGGAAGCTGAAATCTCTCAATGCAGGTGCTGCCCCCTGGCGTCTGTTGTGAGGAGGGGCCTCAAGTATAAACACATCCTCTTCCCCATACCGCCCCATAAGAATATCCAAACTGCCGTCCTCAGTACCATTTAATCATAGTTATCATTTCTCTAGGTTTTGGTTGCTAAATGACATGATAAATAAGAGCAGGCATGGACCAAGAATTGTAACAGTAATAATAACAACAACAACACACGTCTTTTTCAGTGAGTTTATGCAAAAGTAAACCCTTTATTGACAGACAAGAAAGAGAATCATTCCCATTAATTTGTTTGGCCTTAGTGGCTGAGATTGGTTCAACCACTCAGCTCTCTTGAACTGACAGTATACTGAGATCCATAAAGCATTTTAGTGGCCAGTTATCACAGCGTGACAATGACACTGTTCATATGCTCAGGCAGACAGGCCTCTACATCCACACATGCAGAAGGACAGAAACCAGGAGATGGAATCTCATTACCCACAGATCCCAGAAAAAGTGTGGAATTTTGGCCAATGCTCAGTACACACCAAAGAATGGGTATCAACCATAACAGTGTGGCCTGCCCTGGGGTGGACAGGTAAGAACCTACAAATGACGAGGGAAAGATTCCTTCCCATTTAACCTCCAAAGAAGGGTTTGAGCTCCCTTTTCCTGCCATTCCACCAGAAGATGGATCTTAGGATCCAGGTTCTCTGTTAGGATCATAGAAAAGACTCACAATCCTGAAACTATCCTTTACTGATTTCATTGACTTCATGTTTAATCAAATGAACCTTTTGTTTTAAAAGAGCACATCCAAAGCACTGAGCTACACTTCATTTATTTTAGTTTCAAATGAAAAATTTTATCTAATAATAGTTCTTGTTCCAAACTTTATGGAGTGGAGTTGTTGGTATTTCATTAACATCCTTGATTTGGAATGGCCTTCCTTATCTGCAAAAGCTACAATAAGTATTGTCTTTTTAAAGTTATATAAGGTGCCTATATTCTGATAATATAAGGCCAATGGCTTCCAAGGCACTTTGGGGAGAGAAGCTGTGTTTTCTCACATAAAATATTCAAAGGCAACTAGAGTCTTATGTCTGCTCCCAAGGTCTAATGGTAACAGAATTCAGTGTTAAGCTTTGTTAGATCTATTAAAAATAAATATAATGATAAAACCAAGAGCTATTTAATAATAGTAAAAATGACAACTAACATTTCTTGGTCATGTCTGACGTGCTCAGCATTTTCTCATTTAATCTGTGATGTAAGTGTATGATTATACCCTGTAGTGGGTAGAATGGTGTCCCCCCTAAAGATATATCCCCATCCTAATCCTGGAACCGGCAAATGTGGCCCTATTTAGGGAAAGGGTCTTTGCAGATGTAATTAAGGTAAGGATTTTAAGATGAGATCATTTTGGCTTATCCGGGTGGGCCCTAAAACCAATGACAAGTGTCTGTAAAAGACAGAAGGAAAGACCTAGAGAGGAGGAGAGGGCAACGTGAAGATGGATTAGAGGTTGGAGTGATGCAGCCACTAGCTGAGGAATGCCTGGAGCAATGAGAAACTGGAAAAGTCAGGAAGGATTTACCCTTAGGCTCTTCAGAGGGAGTACAGATCTGCTTACTACTTGATTTAAGATTTCTGGCCTATAAAAGAATAAATATCCATTGCCATAAGCACGGTTTGTGGAAATTTGTTATAGCAGCCCTAGGAAACAAATGCATCCCTATTTTAAAGCTGAGAAATCTGAAACTCAGAGAGGTTAAACCACTTCTAAAGGCTACACAGCTTGAACCTGTCTTTCAGACTCAAGAACCTGTGCTCTAAGCATAAAGCCACAGACCTGGCTTAACAGTTTAGAGAGCACTTGATGTCCTATGGGGAAAAAAAAAGAATGTCAGGAGTGTGGTGATGCAAAGTTTCAGAGTAGCGCCTTCCAGCAGCTTCCTGCCTCCAGAATCAATTGTTTTCCGTTAAAGAGCCATTAGCGTCTGTCCATCAGCAATTAGATCACGTGTGGCCCAACGTCCCAGTTCAGGGACAAGGTAGTTCTACATCTGACCCCCAAAGGAGCAGTCCTGGCCTTCCTTAATTTCTCTGATCATAAATATGAGCTTCAATACCGGTGCTGGGCAATAATACAGTGGAGAGTGAATGTTAAATTAAATCTATAGAGAGCCTGAAATCAATCAAGCCCTTCATGAAACTAATTTTAGAAAAGAGGTCATTAGATATATTAGAGTCAATTTAGAAGTGAATTGAGAAATAGGACCTCATGTTATCTTTAGACAAACCCTTTTTGTGCTGAAATAGAATTTTTATTATCTTACATCAGAGCACACCTGTCTCTCTCTCTCTCTCTCTCACACACACACACACACACACGCACGCGCGCGCACACACCCACACCCAAAAATACAAGTCTCTAGTAGTCAAAAGAGTGATTTTATGCTCCAAGGGGCATAGGCTACCACTGTGATTCCCCATGGGTGGAGAACAGCAAACAGAATTCCATTGTTTTTGGCCACCAGATGAGCTCTAAGCAACGTGAAGCAATGATTTCAATAATTGGTGAATTCAGTGGAAGGAAATAAATATCTTTAAAACACATAATATTTTGTCAATTCTGGTTGGATCTTAAATAGAACAGTGTCAAGTGAATGTTAGTTATTCCCATACTATCATTTTGATTTTTGCCAAATTGTTGTATTACCTGCCAATACAACTTAGTCTAAGCCTTTGAATCAACAACTTAAATTTTTTGCCGTAAATTTTTATTTTAAATTAAAACTGTATACGTTGACCACAAACAGAATAGACTATCACTTGCCAAAATTAGAATAGTTGAAGGTAATGTTAAAATACAAAGACAAAATTAAATAGATGTTGCCATTCAATTATAGTTCAATACAGTTGCCTACCAAAGTTCAAGTCCAAATGCACACTCTCTTTGAAAGAATAGGACAATATCAATATGTTAATCAGGTCCTAAAGACAAACTAACACTAAACGGAGGCTTTATCAAGAACGTCAAAAGAGAATTTAAAAGAAAATACCTTTTCACAGTATGAGTCCATGTTATCTAGAACTATATGTGAAATTATCAAAAATAATGTTGAGGAAGATCACTGATTTGCACTTCTTGTCACTTTGGGAAAGAGTGCCAATATTTTGGAGGAGGATAGGTATTTTCTAAAAGAGACCAAATACAATATATGAATCCTTTAGATATCTGATTAATTTGGGATCTTAACTTTTCTCCCCATCTCTATGAGCAGTTTCTATACCTTCCATTTAAGGCACACTCTTAGTCTGAGCGGCATGGGTTACTATAAAATCCCCTAATGTTTTTTCTAACTTCAGTCTTTCTCTCTTTTAGGCTGAGTTCACAGATTCACTCATATCAAGACTTTAGTTGAAAACCTTCAAAACCTGAAGTCCATCAAATGATTCAAATGAGGGGTGACCAGAAAGGCTCTTGTTAATCCAACTCATCTCTACCAGGTAAACTAATAGTTTCTTTGCCATATCTTAAGATACGTAAGCATTCTCCCATGATGCTTTCCCTCCCACCACTTTTTGCACTGAGAGTTCATCTCAAGGCTTCCAGTCGAAATCCCCCTCATTTTTCAAAGAATAGCCCAAATAGCACATTTGCCAAGGCCCTGTGACCAAAGTGATTTCTCCCTTCCTCATTCCCTTCTGTTTCCCTTCATATGCGTCAAACACTGTCCAACATGAGTTATTTGAATGTATTTCTTATTTGTATTGATATTTTAATTTATGTTTGGGAAAGAAAGGCAATAAGGAAGGGATAGGCCTGCTGCTTAGCCCTGAAGAAAAATGTTGATGGGTATCAACATCGATTTCTCATACTGATTCTACCTTCTCAACATAAATGATCTGTGCTTAAAAAGGGTAAAGAGGATTTTGAGAAGGAAGAAGTGAAGCCCCTGATTTTAACAAAGTACTAGTAGCCCCAAGGACTTGAATTTCAAGGCCGTGAATTACACTGTGGTGTACTGAGAGAACTCACTCCAAACATGCCAGGAAACTTGATATGCACAATTGTATTACAAAATGTATAAAAGGAATTCGAGGTGGATTCTTCAATCCATCATATTGCTTTATGTTTATTTGCAGTGAATTTCTGAGTGGACACGGATAGGATTGTTTGTTGGTTCTTAGAAAAAGTAATTGTGAAGAGTCGGTAATGATCTTACATCAAATCAAGTCACAGTCATCCTGTGTCCTTTTACTTTGGCCTGAGACAGGATGATTGTGTGAATTACAATGGCATCTGACAAGACCTCTGAGATGCTTTTGTAGACAACTGGGAGGGCGGTTTCTAGCAGTGAGCATCACTGCTCTCTCTTGACTCTATTACATTAGACACAGGCATGAATAAAACATGTGACTAGGTCACGGAGCCAGTATCATTGTAGATGACTAAAAGCAGAAGTCATTTGTACCTTGACATATCCAGAATCCAAAATGCTCCCACATGCAGGCTGAGTCTAAGAAGATGTACTTCAGTGATGATTAAAAGATCTTGATTCAAAATTTTAAAAAAATCATGATGATATTAAAATAAGACTTAACAGTGCATTCATGAAAGACACTTAGGTATTAGAATAAATAAACCAACATGTGAAGAATGTAATGTTTAGTTGTGTCAGCAGGAAAACAGTACTTAAAATAAAGACAATATAATCCTGGTGTTGTTGGAATTGATAAAAATGTTGAAAATTTTATTCAGTTCTTAGTGACAGAGCAGGAAGGAAGTAGGCACACCAGGGTCCATTTAGAAGAGAGTAATGAAGACATTAAAAAACATGCATAAGGAAGTTCTGAGAAATGATGACTAGCTTTGAAAAAATAAGACTATATCAGGTGTGAGAATGGTTATAAAAAACTTAAAAACGGCCACGTAAGAGACTTATGCCTAATTATGAGCATGGTCAGTAACATGTATCCCATGCTTGGAGAAGCTCTATTCCCATCTAACTATTTTAGCAGTGGGATGGGAAAAATAAAAATAACTCTCCGCGCAAATAAAACATGCTCAATATAAAGGAGATTTAAAACCATTGCTGGAAGTTCATAAAGATCAATTCTGACTCAATATAATAAAGAATATTCTAGAAATCAAAGCTGTATCAAAAATGGAATAAACCATTTGCCATTCACTCAACAACTATTTCTTGAGTGAAGACTCTGTTATGCGTGGTAGATCTTCAGGTGACACTTTTTCTTCTGAGCCGGTTTTAAACAAAAACTTATGATGATTTTATGAAAATATTCATGTTTTAAGAAGATACACAAAAACATATTCATGAGCACTTATGGTTTTCTATAATAAGATGTAATATTTTCCTCAAAATTGAAGATATTTTCTACAGGCTGACCAAAATTTCACCGGGTAACTCCCTAAATTTCCCTAGAATTACCAGTTAGGAACACTAGTATCACTTCTTCTACAAAACTGTACAGAACTCTCGTTATGTAGCATAGATCATATTACAGAAATAGTGGATCATTAAAAAAAAAGTGTCATGACCAACTCTCTAACCTTACAAATGAGGAAATGAAACTGCCAATGGGGTAAGTACCATCTGAGGGCACAGGTCCACTGAATCCGTCCTTCGTATCCTACCCGTGACTCCACTAGCTGTCCCTAATAACTGCAAGCGTTGACACAGGAATGGATTAGAACCAAACTGAACCTCCACAACCGTACCAAATACACTAGCGCCTCCACTCATAATCTGCGTCTCATTTGTCATAATGCAGAAACAAAGTGCATCCAGGAAGTGATGCATTTATCATGTTAAAATGAAGGCTCCACGGATGGTAGACTTAATAAAAGATTCCAATGTCATCTTAACGACTTCAGCCTCATAATAGTAAGGGGCCAGCAGCCCGTGTTGGAAAGATGGTCTTGAAGTGAGGATATGGCGCCCTCTAGGGAGAACTACTTGAAAAACCATGTCTATTCCTAAAGGGGTCAAGGGTGACTGGGTTTAAACAGTCCGGTTGTTAAAATTACATGTCTCCATAGAAACTTTCCAACTAAAATAATTATTATATTTTTAGTTAAGATATAATATTCTGTCTATCAAAAATAAAATACTAACCACTGAATCAAAATATTTAAAATAGCTGATATTAAGCTCCATAAAGTGAACTCTAGACTGGGAAGCTGTCTGAACAATAAAATACTCTCTACTGAATTCTAAGTTAGGAAAAATACTTAAGGAATTTCCCACTTTGTGACCTCAAAACCAAGAGTGCAAAATATCCACTGTACTGTATTCATTTATTTGCTTTAACCAAGTAAGAGATTACTTTTGCAATCATCCTTCCTATAAAGATGTCCTTACTTTGCCCCGGTGAATCCCTGCAAATCTCATTTCATCTGGGTGGCTCTTGGCAAGTTAGCAGAATGTCTGCAAGAAAGAAATACAGACGAAAGCATGTGAAGGACAAAGGCAACCCCAAAGGTTTAAGAAAAGAGGACTGGAAAATTATATTCATTGTTTGCTTAAAAATGAAAACTCTCCAAGAACAACTAATTCAAGCTGGCAACTTCACAGGCCTGCCTATGAATTTTCATCTTGACTCAACAGTATGCTTGGGTTCTACCCACACTTAATGATGTGGTCAATTTCCGCAAGCTGCTATGGGTATGATTTCTGATAGACTGAGAAGGGCCTTGTATTGCTTCCCCCTCCTCCCGCCCCCTTAGCTGAGGCATTCGATTCCTTTAACAGGTATAGTCAACTGTTGCAAACTCCGTCAAAACTCAGTGGCTTAGGAAAAAAGCAACCAATTTTACTGCTGAGGAGTTTATGGGTTGGCGGGGCAGTTCTTCTGCTACTGGCTGGGGATTCACTCATGTGTCCGCCATTAGTCACAGGGCAGCCACGCAGCTCTGCAAATTTCTTGGGCCTTGGCAGGCCCGCTCTTCTCATAAGCGTCATCCTCCAACAGCCAGCCCGGGCCTTTTCTCAAGCCAGAGACAGAGGAACAAAAAAGGAAGTAGAGGGACTCAAGAGCTTGATAGGCCTCTGTATGCGTATTAAGTTTGTTACTGTCTCATTGGCCAAAACGAATCATAACATCAAGCCAAAATCAGTGTGGAAGAGCACCCCCGAGGGGCCTGGATAGAGGGCAAGGTAAAGAACTGGGGAGGTTAATGTCATCAATCTGCCAGGATAAGGGACAGAATCTTAAAGGGTCCAACTAGAAGAAAGACACATTAAGACACATATGTCAGACAAGGGAAACAATCACTGGTACACGTGCCTGATAGCAGGTTCTTGTGAAGAGTGGAATTTGGGAAAGGGGAAGAGGACCAGCAAAGCAAGAAAGTCACAGGGGGTAGATAGGCAGGGTATAACCAACTTGACTTTGCATCAGGATCGCCTGCAGGGCTCGTTGAAGCACAAACACCTTGTTGGGCTCTCTGCCCAGACTTTCTGAATTAGAGGGTAATGGGTGGGGCCTGCTACTTTGCGTTTCTAACACATTCCCAGGCGATGCTGACATGTGATGCCACTACCACTACTATTGAAAACCCAGGTGAGGCCTGAAAAGAAACTTCGGGTACTTATTTGTTCCAAAATCCATTCAGGCACTTGACCTTTTGGTTCAATTCAGATAAGTCATACCATTTTAGGGTTCAACATTTTTGAAAAAAATGAAACAGACTTGGGAATATAAATTCAACCTTGAAAAAAAATGAATACAGAAAATAGAAGTGTTTTATATGAAAGACATCAACCAGTCCAGGCCTAGAAACAGAGCTCCCACAGCACTAAATCCTGCAAAGCTTTTCTTCCAATAAAGCATTTACTTTGTATTAAACAGACCAGCTAATAAGTAACAGAACACCTCAATGGCATAGAGACCCCCTCATCCTTACTGGTCTAAAACAAGCCAAAAATAAGAGGCCTGCTGTGTTCTCAGCTGACAAGTGAAATACTTGGAAGGAAAACGTAGTGAAATAGTTCAGCTTCCAGAAGCACGCCTGCCTGTGACTCATTCTGCCTGACAGAAGGACAAGTTTTGTTCTGATGAAGTTACGTAGGGATGGCAAATATTGATGCAGCAGCTATAATAGCATCTGTGTACAGTCCAAGTTCTTTCCCAGCAAGGAAGTCCTTCCGAACGATGAGGCACACAGAAGTCTTCACGTTAATGGAGATTATTACAAAAACAAACAAATAAAGAAAGATGATGTTGTAGTTGTTGACAGAAAAGACTTACGACTTTATATGAAAAGTAGAGAAGTCACAGGTAACATTTTCTTTGTTTCAGGGAAGAAAATTAAATAAAAGCATTATATCTGCCCTACAAACAAACTCATTAGAGGTGCTCACACCTGAAGTTTCAACTTCTGAAGGGTATTCCCTTTCATTAGCCAGAGAGGGAAGAAGTTGGAAAATCAACTTCACTTGGTGAACAAATGAAAATCGGATGAACTGAGTTTAGCCCTTAAAGGGTGTCGAATACTGAGATCAATGTCACCAGCCAACGGGAGGAGAAACAGAGGTCTGCAGTTATGACTTCCGGATATGCTTACATTTCCTATATAAGAAAATGTTTATGATCCAGTTTTCAAAATGAAATGCATTAATTTTGCGCTCGATTTTAAAGAGTAAACCAACAGAAAATTCTCTGTCCTCTAGCAAAGGAACTTGGCCCAGTCAAGCCCAGAGCTGGGTGGAGTTGCAGGAAAGGAAGACTTTGGGGCTTTCTGGGACATCTGGCGAGAGAGGCCACATCATTACAGCATTAGGCTCTGAAAGAAAGCGCCAGCTGCTCTCAGCTCCAGCATCAGCCTCAGTACCCAGAGCCAACAGGGTCTGAGCTGAGCCCCATTGAAAACAGCTAGGGGAGCAAGCCCCCGCAGACATGCATCTGAGTGAAAGCTAGCTCCTGCGTACCACCTGGGAGGAGGAAAATAAACCGCCTCCCAAACTTATGAAGGGGGAAAGAAGATTTGAAAATGGCTTTACCTGCTATTTTTCCTATCAGTAACAAGTCCACGTTAGACAGTCCTGCGCTGCAGAACAGCGTTTCCGTCAGTGATGGACCCCATGTATGATGACAATGGAGCTGAAACATGCCTGCTGTCTTGTGACGTGGCCGCCATGAGAAGGTCGGAGTGCGAGGCATCGATCACTGTTTCATGCTCTCTCGGTCTATCAATAGTGATGCTCTCGGTAAGAAATGCCTGGGGCATTCACGTGGGCCTCTGAGCTTCCCGCAGGCATCTCTCCTTTCGAAACTAGGGTTACAACTTCACCCGCCCCGTGGTTCTTAATAACACTGCAGGAATCCCTCCAGCAACGCTCATCAGGAAACGGAAGAAAATAAGCATTTATTACTTACAGGCCTCGGAGCTTACAAGGTGCTCCGAGGCACACAGCGAGGTTTTCAGTAGAGAGGGAATCACAGAGGGTGTGGGCCTGGGGTTCTGCTTTTATCCAGGTCTAGGATGGAGTCTAGGGTTTCCGGGTTCACTCTTTATTGATGTTTTTAAAACATAAAAGCAGACTGTAAAGCTGGCAGAAGGTAGCCCAAATGGTCAGTTACCAAAATCAACCAAGATCTCTAAGACAAAGGGTGGGGGAGGCTGCCTGGCTCTTTAATCTAATGGGGTGGCTGGCAGTGTGTTTATTCTACAGAGCCTTCCATGCAGTGGAGGCCTCTTTGAGGTGGATGCAATCCAAGTTTAAGTCAGTCACTTGTATTACCAAAAAAAAAAAAAAAAAAAGAAAGAAAAAATAAGCCAATTGTTAGGGTTTACACTGCAGTTATGCTTTTGTGGGGATGCTGGTGTACACAAACCTACTGCGCAGCTAGTCTGATAAAAGTACAGCACAGAATCACAGTTGTAGACTTACCATCTACACGTGTGAGTGCATTCTATGATGTTCACACATAGACACAATCACTGAGTGACGTAAGTTCTTTGAGGGTGTCCTGGTTATTAAGGACTGTGACTGAATACAACACGTCTCCAGGTTTCTGAAAATGAGGTGAACCTGAAATGCACAATAGGCAGGGTGAAACCGTCCCCTGGTAACCAAAGGTCACTGGCATCAATTCAACATGAACGGGAATCCCCAGTTTGGGGTGCAGTGAAGCAAACAGCTCAATCGTGAGGCAGCACAGCTGTGACACAGCACCAGTGACCTTGAGACCAGGCAGTCCTGGGGCTGGGCCCCTCCTGATAGATAATCAGCTCTGCCCTGCTGCGTTCTGCTCCCGTGTTCTGATGATCCATTGCCACGCGTCTCATTGCCAGTCGAGGAAATACGGCCTGCGGGTTTGGGTGCAAAGGGAAAATGGGCTCTCAGAGCCAGAGGGGAGCCGACTTACATAGAAGAAATCCCCACCTCTGGTCCCTAATTGGTTCAGCCACATGCAAATGAGGACTCCAACTTCTCGCAGTTTGATTGGTCGAAAAGGCACTGCCCTGACTTGTTAGAATGCCCCTGTACAAAAATGGCTGCTAGCCTGTCGTTGTTTTTTTTTTTTTAATTTGATATCAGTGAGCCTCCAGGAGTCCTTCTTAGTAGGTGTCTTCTTTCTCAGGGTCCACAGCTCTAATTCCAGCCCCCCACCCCCACCTGAAGCACAGACATGTCCTTAATTTGTTGTAGGTTATAGTAAAAGCTGAAGCCTCTCCATCAATTTTCTTGACTCTGCTCTGGACCGGAACCATAAGGGACAGCACTCAGATATGATCCTCTCACACACACCAGAGGCTAACGTATCTCAGATGCTCTCTGTTAAACAAGGAGCTTTGGAAACTATTTGGAGGCATGCATAACAACTAGGGGGAATGTATAAATCATCCAAAACCTACTTCTAAGTTTGTTTTATTTCAGTAATAATTTCATGCTCAATTCCATCTGTTTCCACTTTACTTTCAAAATAAGAAAGAGGGAGAAAATCCCCAAATCCTTTAATCTGCTTGTGTAACAACATCTGTGTTCTCAGTTTCAAACTCAGTTTTCAAATAATTACAGGGTCATCAAAAGTTGGCTTTTCATCAAATAATCAAAAAGAGATACTAACAATAAAACTAAAACTTAAGAGCTGACAAGGCATTGATCTCATCCGATGCTCACAACTAATAGTAATAACGGTTAATCACTATGAGCGTTGACTGTATAACAGATACAATGCTAAAATTACTCGCTCTTTAAAAAATGTAAGGTCCACCCAAACTCTCTAAGGCAGGTGTGATTATTGTCCCCATCTGTACAGAAGAGAAAGCTGAAGCGTAGAAAGGTGCTGTTATTGCTTTCAGTTCCATCACCGGCTCCCAGGACCTTTAGTGATGTTAGAACTGAGACAGAAAATCCAGTATGGGCTGCAGGGATGTGTGTGTGTGTGTGTGTGTGTGCATGTATGAGAGAGAGAGAGAGAGAGAGAGAGAGAGAGAGAGAGAGAGAGAGAGAGAGAGAGAGAGAGAGAGAGAGAGAGAGAGAGAGAGAGAGAGAGAGGTGGCACAATAATAGGTAAGAAAAAGTAGCTAAGTACCTAAGAGCACTTAAGAGCCTTACATATTGTTCTTTTTCCTCCTTCCTGTATACTTCAGCAACCTGCCACTTAGACAACAACCAAAAGTTAAAAATCTTTAGGAGAGATCCCTGTCTAGTACCTCTTTTGAGGACAGTGTGCTTTTTTCTTCCCCCCTTTCCACCAGGCTCATCCCTCCTGCGGGCTTCAGTCTCCTCCTCCCTTGCTCATCTGCGGATTGTGCAAGCCCAGGATGTGACCCGCTCTCCACGATGAGATGGGCGACGCCCAACACAAGATCCACATCCACCCTTCAGGGGAGCTTGGCTCAGCTCAGCCAGGGTAGGGGCCCACTTGGGTAACAGGGTTCCTGCCAGAGTTTCACTAGCGTGCACAGAAATCAAATAGCAGCCTGATTTCCTCATGGAAACAGATGCCCCTTTCTCTTTCAGGACTTCCTAGATTCCCATATAAAACTGTTTCTGTGAGTGAGGGTATTCTGTGTGGTGTTGAGATTTCAAAGACATCTGCCACCAAGACATCATCATTCCAGAATTTTAGTTGTACTTGGGATTCTTTCCGCCTTAAATTTATATTCTATTAAGCTGCAGGATTTAACTCCATTAAGTCATCATCTCTTCATGTTATTAGTTTATAGCATTTATGATAAAATCCTTTTCTATTTTTGGCAAAGGAGTTTCCTTGCACTTAATTGGAATTTTTCAGCAACTAAGCTGGTCTCAACACAGGAACACCCAAAGTATCATTTCAAAAATTTCTCCATGTCCCCAAAAGACATATGACAGAATCATTTCATAACTGTAAGAAGTAGGTGACGTCATTAAAAAATTCCCGAAAATCAGGATATAAAGGTTATATCCTTTATACAGCTTACAATCTCATTGGAAACAAAATGCAGAATCAAAATTCTCAAATAAAAATGTGGATTTTAAACTGACATTTTGCTTATGGGGATTTTAAAATGACATCATCTACTTCCTAAGGTAACTAGATATCATGATAGACTAAATGATTTTCCTATACATCTTTTGGAGACATGAAAAACTTTGAAATGATATTTTGGGTGCTTCTGTATTCAGAAAATGCTTAGTTGTTGAAAACTTCTAATTAAGTAAAACTAAATCTTTTACAAAAAATAGATATTTAAAAATATAAAAAAGACTATAATATTACTATTATAGTATTGTAATGTACTATAGTACTAGTCGTCATCGTTGTCGGCAGCCGTCTGTCTCGAGAGACGATGGTGTAGCTTCTTAAGAGTCTATCTGCATCGCCGAGAATGGCTGTGCAGTCCGACTCGGGAGTGACACGGTGTCTGTCTCCTCCCGTGTTGAATCGACATCTTACGATGACGCTGAAGTGTCCTCTCCAGAGTTACTACAATAAGTGTATTTTCTGTTTTGTAATGGGTGAAATTCATCAGCTTATATTTACTGTGATCCATTACTGATGTATTCAGGTTAAAGTCTAAAATCTTAATTTTGATATATCTATCAATCATGGCTTCTGTCTTTTTTTTTTTTTAAGCTATTGTGTGTTTGGTTAGAATAATATGTTTTCAAATCTTTTTATTTTTCAGGCAGAAGCTGTAAGACAGTCAAAATGTACTTCCTTCTTTCCACAAGACTGCAGCCTTGCAGTGTCTGTGACTGAGCGCATACAGGTCACAGCTTCTCAGGGATGGCAGCATTTTATTGTAACACTTGCAAAGAAGTGTTTTCCAGATGGCCCCATTATTTCCTTGTAATCAGAACGAAATCCATCCTTCCATTGTTGATTTAAAGGGGCACTTTTCTTAGTATTCGTTTGCCTTATATGTTCTGAAATCTTAGTCTGCAGACTAATCTTGAGTCAGAGTATGGGGCCTCTTTCCAGCTTTCCACCCCAGCCTGGTGACTCTGTCACATGATGACTGAAGAGACCCAACATCCAGGCCAGTGGGTGTCTCAGCCAAGGTTGAGAGGCTGTATTTTAGGAATGCAGCTCTTAGGAATGAGATAGGGGTGGCAGCTTTTTCCAGGCCTGTTCAAGGGCAGTGGGGCACGTTCCAGTGCCCGGTTTCCGGTTCTCAGATGCCTGCTTTCAATGAAGTATGTTCAGTACTTATTACTCATAGGGTAGTAATTACTCACAGGTCTTTGCTTGTTTGGGCCATCTAACTATTTCTTGTTTCCAGTGGCTCTCACTGTGTTGTGTTTCTGTTTCATTTCTGTTTTTATTTAAAAGATTATTTTTATTTCTATACTTGAGAAGGATAGGAAAGGTGGTGGGGAATCCTTGACAAGTCAGATTAATAAAATAAAATGTCACTAACTAAAAAGAAAAGTGATCAGCTACAATGAGATCATGTTGGCCAACAATTTTACTTAAACTTTTTAAGCTTCAGTTTCCCCACCATAGAGTCTGGGTGAGGTTTCCATTAGACAAGATTATTTAAAAATAATCCTATCTTAAAATTATTTTTAAGCTATAAAGACATAAAACATTAGCTACTACTCATGTTTATATACATCTAGTCTACCCCCATGTTTGCTTCATTGAAAGTCAGGGAGCTTTAACAGGCCTCATTAGCAAGTTTGTCATTAGTACATAAGTTGTTTCTTAAATGTGTTATTATGACATTTTCTATATAAAATATACAAGTAAAAGCAAAAAGTAAAATAGTTGGTCTACACGTCAAGATCTTCTGTTTTATCTGGACTTTTACAACATATTTAAAACTTCTTAGGTTTTATGCTTATGCCAAGGGTCATTTTTAATAATAAACTTTGTACTTGTCTAGAACCTGTTAAACAAAAAATAGAAATTGATGTTTTGATATGATTAAGAAGGCAAATACTGTGCTTAAAATCTAGTCGGTGGGGTTATCTAAATGTACGTTCTTTCCCAAATAGAAAATCCTCTTATTTATATTTTTCATTTTCCACACTTGAGTCCAACTTAGAATGACTAAAAGTAAACCAAGAAAAGCTTTTGAAAGGGTTTCCTAATTAAATCTATTATTCAATACTTTCATTTTTAGGAAATGACAAGAGTGAGCAGGGAATTTGGCCCAGCTTTGGGCCTTCCCTATGCCTTTCCAAAGGCTGTGTGTCAAGTGTCAGTCAAAGAGATCGGTTTAGGTAAGGTGACATAGTCACAGGAACAAATATCACTATTCATGCTAAAAATTGAATGTTATATGGAGAGAAATAGAAGTAAAATTAAATTACAGTGAGATAGAGGGAGAGAGAGAGAGAGACTGAGTGATTCAGCAGTTTGACCTGCTATACCATTCAAGGAAAACATCTAAAATAATTATTCAGCAAAAACACTTCTACAGCTTGTCCATTTTCTTTCAGACTTTTAAACAGCCTCGTAGTGATTTTTTTTCCTGCTTTATCAGAAAGAATGTAAATACCACTGTCTAGCCAAAGAAGTCAATAATTGGAGACATGCCAACTAGTAAAAAATAATAAAAAATAGCAAAAAAGGAAATGCTGGCCTTGCTGAACGTGTTCAAGATGGCTCTCTCCTTTTAATCAGCTTAACAATAACCCACAGCCTTCGGACCAACTGGCTCTCTCCTTTTAGATCTCTGCTAACGAAGTTAGGTTAATAACTGATGACATCATTTAGAAAACTGAATCAACAAACCTCGTGTTGACAGAGTTATCCAAGTAATCCTGGTTTGAGCTATAATTCTATTTCTAATTTCATCTGCTCTTCCTGATTCCTCCCAACAGAGAGCAGAGGTCACCTTCTGGTTGTTCGCCCCCATTCCCTGCCTTTCCAGCCAGTTCCTCAGCTGGAATAACATGACTTCACAGTCCTGGTGGCCTGAGGTTAGAGCTGTCCCACAACTCATGTTTGATTTTCCACAACAAAAAGGGAGCTTCAAGGAATATTATACCAACATGTCAACTTGTTTTCTAAATACAGGACTCATACACTTTCAAAGAAAAACACGGAACATGAAAAATAATTTTTATAACCATAATTTTTAACAAAGCATGTGGTCTCTATTTATTCTGCATATCCTATCAATCATGGGGACTCAATTTTTCATCTGCTTCCGAACCGAGGGCTAGTGTGGCGTGGACTGAATTAGGAGGTGGGATAAAATGAGCAGAGTGCACCCTCTTGGTAACCCTCACTCCCCCTTAGACAGAGCAGTTGGTTCCACAGAAGGGCTACAAGCTGCGTCTGTGCAGCTGAAGTTGGGGGAGCTGTAGGCCCTCCAAGCAGTCATGTCGCTGTATATAAAGCTCTGTTATGAATTAGCAATAATCTATCTTTGAATGGTTATACTTTTTCTGACCCCTCCTCTGGGAATTGTTTAAGAACACTTTGGTAACTGTGTAAGAAAGAAAACAGCCTTATGGTTTGGGCCCCCGAGAGACCAATGATCTAGCATGTTGTTTGCCAGGTCCTCTGCTGGGCAGCCTCTGCGTCCCAGGACCCCTGCTATTACGTGTGAAATTTTCAATGAGAAAAGGCTGTCATAGCCTGACCGCACGATGTGATCGTTTCCTGGACAGATAGGGAGAAACACCACACTCTCCGACTAACACAGACTGGGTTTCCAAGATCTGAGACAGACTCTCATGGTTGACTAAAAAGAACACAACTGTGAATTCAGCGATTGGCAACTTCAAAGCTCAAGAGAGCATGGTTTCATTTTTTTTTTTTTCCTGGATAAGATACAGATCCTCAAGCCAATCCCACTTTAGTGTCTCATGCTTCTGCCTGGCTTTCTGCTTCAGAGCCATTTTTGAGACCCCTGGCATCTACTCCCTCTTGGCTTCTTCCATTTGGTTCCAGCTGTTCAATGCCTGCCGTTTTCTGTCAAACAGTGGCCTGCCTCTCAGTTCTCCGGCACCAGATCTTCCACTGTGAACCACAGGGTTTACTCTCTCATCCCTGGGAGCCCCTTCGGCAAACACAGCCCTGAGCTCTGGCTTGGGTATCGGGCTGGAATGTCAGGGTGAACAATAAGATGGAAAATTTTTAATGTTCGGTGCTCATTCTGCAAAGCATGGTCTACTGATTTCATGATTATTAAGCTCAGGATCAGCAGCCAAAATCTGAATATGAGTTAGGCAAGTTCCCATGCTTCCTGTTGAGCTATGTGACCAATTTACAAAGCCAAACCAACAAGCTGGGGCCCTGAAGGCACGGGTGTCAATTACAGGCATATCTGCCGACCATATGTGGTGCTTGTGCCTTAGTTCCTTAAGAAGCGAGCTCAGAGTCAGACATAGAGACTCAACACATCCTTACCTATCTGTCTAGGTAGACAAAGACTTACCTTCATGGCTTTTCATAATTTGTAACTTCCGAGAGTTTAATATTATTTTTCTCTCCTACTCTAGACCACTCACATTAATACTGATTCATAAGTGAATAGTCTCAACATTGATATCGAAGTATGTAATAGCTTTCCAAGGGCAGCCATAACTATTTTAACTGTATGGTCTAGGCATTTTCTTGAGAATAAGACACAAATTTATGTTCATCTGTTGTCAATGTACTCTATAGAACAGAGCAGATGAGTCATAGCAAAGACCAGCATAAATATGGTGAACACGTTGGTGAAGCACTAGAGGACCAATGAGCTGATCATGAAGCCAAGGATGAATTTTCTGCCAAACAACTTAACCCATCAACCTATAATACTTTAAAAACAACTTTTCCCTATATTTTGTTTATTATGATTATTCTCCAAAAATCATACTTTATTATGTTATTTGAATGAACAAAAGTGACAATGATTGCTGTGGTGTATTCTGGGGGGGGTGTGTTCTGTCCTCTGAGTAGAGGTAGCTATTTTAAGACTCTAAGGAAAGGGGGTGAGGAATAGACGGAGGTGGGCTAATGGGGAGGAATGAGATAGAAAGAGACTTTGCTTAGGGCCACGGGCACATGACGCAGTGTGCGTATGATGTTTTGTTGAGCTGTACACTTGAAACCTGTATGGTTTTGCAAATCTATGTCACCCAAAAGAATTCAATAAAAAGGACAAGATTCTAAGAGAGAGTTTGTCAATTTAATGGCACTCATGAAATGATGTAATTTCATAAAAATGTGTTGCAAGGGTCTCAACATGGGAGGGATGAAGCAACACTTGCTACCATTTAGGATCATCTCCACCTTCAGAAATCTAATTTCAGACATACACTAGAGAATTTCCTACTAGTAAGAAAAATGAAATTGATGTAGATTCCCAAGAATTGTGGGTTTCAGAGAGATAAACACCCCTCCTGCACTTCTATAAAAACTCCATAAATGTGATGGAATGCATATGCGACATGGAAATATATTGTTTTATACTCATTGGTTTAAAATACATCTGCAAAGATAAAACAATGAGCATTTCATTTCTGGAACTACATTTTGGGGGTGAGGAGTTGAGTAAAAATCAAGGGTGTCTGCTGGAGGCAATGGGATTTGGAGAGTTTTGCCTTATGCTGAGCAATGAATGTGGCAGACCGTAAGTGTTTTGTCCAACAGTATCCTCTGTCCATCAGAGAACCCGAGAGTATGAACAAAAGTGACAGCTGGTTCAACACTGCGCAAACCCTCTTTCATCAATCTTCTGTTTCTACTAAAGCTGAGCCGATACTCACGCCTCCTCCCCTCAACATACGGCCCTACCTACTGATCCCAGGAAGCTCATTTAGAATTATTTCCTCATTCAAAACTGCCCTTGCTGTTTATGTTAATCAGTTGTGTTTGTTTAAAACATGCTGTTAAGGAAGTGGAGAAACGTGAGAAAAAGATAAACTCAGGGAAGGATTTGTCCATGAAGACCCTGCATCCTTTAGGGGGGAGCTTCATCTCACTTTATGGAGAAACCACACATCGAGCTCTTGCATAGGTTCCTGTAACAATCACATTTATTGGTAGATTTCTACTTTTTTGAATTTGCAGTTTGATTTCCTAATTCAGTTGGGACAGAAGGTAGAATAGGGAGTCACCAGGGTTTGTTGTTGTCGTTTTGTTTATTTCTCTCCCAGCTCTTTACCAAGACATGCAGACTGAGCGTCCGGGTTCTTCAGTATTCTTAAGACCACTCCTAGAGATAAATAGTCATGTCAGTGAACAAAGCTGATACAGTTCCTTTGGGACACTTGAGTCAGCTGGAAGTTCACCACGTAACATGAAGATGGGAGGCAGACATTAAATAATTTAGGATCTTCTACAAAGTTATAGGTAAATTTAAAACTTATTATAAAGCCTCTTATGGTAAAGTTTTATAGAAATTGATTTTCTATTTAGTGACCAACAAAGGAACATAAATCAAGTTGAATTCTATACTCAATAACGTCAAACTGCATTTTCTTAATTATGAATTTTTCTCATTACATTATACCCTAAAATGCATAATGTTATAATGTACACACACACACAGTATTTTACACTAGAGTAGCTAAGACTGTGAGTTCTGGAGCTTGAGTGTTGTCCTTACCATTTAAAACTGTATAATCTTGAGCAAGTCACTTAACCACTCTATGTTTGTTTCTCTTGTTGGGCCAAATTGAGCTACTCGGACACTCCGGCAGGTGTCCTTTCACCTGTTCCACGAAGGTTTAATTTTGGCAGCCAGAATCCATATAGTTGGGTTCCCACACCTAGTGCCAAGTCACAGTCCTGATCAACAGCAATCCTGTGACAGTAAAAATGAGGCTTCTTCTCTCTCAAACCCATGTGCACAACCACAGATTTTCATACAAGTGCAGAATTTAACTGGTAACCTAAAGTCAAAAAGAATCTTCTAACATAAAACATATATTGTCATCAGAATATATTCCTGGAAAAGTCTGAGACTTTGAAATTACTTTCAGGTTGAGTATTTACTATAACCAAAATGGAATGTATGAAATATTTTATAGTATATAATTCAGTTTGACTTAAATGAAATCATTTGTACTAGAAATGCTTGAGCCAGGAAGCTCTGTGGCCCAAATGGCCCTTCTGCCCCTAGATTTGGGCAAAAATGCAAATACTCAGAATTTTTTAAAATGGAGACACCTGCTTGTATTTATTGTTGTGAATGTTATTATGGAATTTGATATAGGACATGTATGTAGTGAGTAATGAAATCCATAAACTTGATGATGGAAGGGTATTGTTCCTACTTACCAACATAGTTTTCAGAAAATGCTAACAAAACTTCAAAATGCAACTTAAATTCAACCAACTCCCTCCTATAACACAACTTCTAATGCTCATCCAACCATTAATTTTGAAACACTAGCTGATATGAACTCAAATATCCCAAATGTAGGCCAAATTGTCAGTATGAAAAGGAAGCAAGAATGGCCAGCAAACACATAAAAAGATGCTCTACAGACAAACAAGGAGAACAAATGAAAACAGCAATATGATCGATATTATCTGTTACCCAACAAAAAGCAAAACTCAAAGTCTGACAATAAATTTGCTATCAAGGAAGTGGCAGAAAGGAAAGTCTTTTACACTGCTTGTGAAAGTGGAAAGTGAGTTTTTGGAAAACAATCTGGCAGTAGAGTGGTCCCCCTTATCCACGAAGGATATGTCCCAAGACCTTCAGCGGATGCCTGAAACCTTGGATAGTACCAAACCCTACATATACTCTCTTTTCCTATACATACATATCTGTGATAAAATTTAATTAAAAAATTAGGCACAGTAAGAAGTTAACAACATTAATAATAATAAAAATAGAACAATTATAATAATATGCTGTAATACAAGTTACAAGAATGTGGTCTCTCTCTCAGAATATCTTATTGTATTGAACTCACCCTTTTTCTTGTGACCATGTGAGATGAGAAAATGCCTTATTAAGTCAAGAACTTTTTACCTTTTCACTTAAAGGGAGGATCTTATGGCATCTCTTTGACATATCTGAATTGCCACTGTCACTACCCTTGGGCTTTGGGGTCATTATTATGTAAAATAAACACTGCTATACTGCGACTGTTGATGTGACGACTGAGATGTCTACTTAGTGAGTAACATGTGAATAACATGTGGGTAGTCCATACAGCACTGAAGATGTTGGACAAAGAGATGATTCCCATTCTGGACAGGAAAGAGCAGGACAGTGCGAAATTTCATTATGTTACTCAGAATGGTGCAGAATTTAAAACTTATGAATCATTTATTTCTGGCATTTTCCATGCAATATTTTTGGACCTAGTTGACCATGAGTAATTGGAACCACAGAAAGGAAAACTTAAGATAAGGGGGGACTACTTTATCACTAAGGTCGAAGAGAGGAATGCTCTGGAAAAGTCCCTATATTTGCACACCAGGGGATTTACAGTAGCAAAAACAAAATGAAAGAAAATGGAAACAACTACATGTGCATTCACAGTTATTACTGCTTCAGCCAAGTATCATCTCCAGATGCTAAATTTAGTGGCAAAATTATGAGCAGAAGGAGGGAGGTCTCAGAAGATCTTCTCACAAGTTACTGGTTAGTTACAGAAGCAACTGCTAAGAACTGAATGTGTGTGTCTCCCACACTTCATATGTTGAAACTCTAATTCCCCAAGGGGTGGTATTTGAAGATGGGGCCTCTGGGAGGTAATTGGGTCAACAAGTAGAACATTAATGATGGGATTAAGGTCCTTGTAAGAGACGCCAGAGAGCTTGCTTGTGTCTCAGATTTATGAGAATACAATGAGAAGACGGCCATCTGCAAACCGGGAAGAGGGCTCTCACCAGACACTGGATCTGCCTGAGCCTTGATCTTGGACTTCCCAGCTTCTAGAACTATGAGAAATAATTGTTTGTCATTTAAGCCTTGTCTATGGTTTTTTTAATATTAACCGGAGCTGACTAGAGCAGAATAGTTCCAAACCCCAACCTCACATTGCTGCCTGGTTCAAAGGCCTAGAGGCCACCTTTGGGCACCTGGCATGCACCTATAAGCCATCTGTTTTTATGTTTGGTCTTCCCCAGCCCAGAACTTCCTTCTCCATATTCTCTAGTGTCGTGCACTGAGGAACCTGGTGGGCAGGACCAAATACTCTATGTGCCAAGATCAGATAAATGGTCTACAATGTATGTACACAGATTGAGTTAAAAAGTTAACTAGACCGTGTAGGTCAGGGGGACGTTTGAAATATTCAGAGGGTAGAATTGCCAGCATTTGGAGCATGATCTGATGTGGACTGGCAGGGAGTAAAAAAAGTTAAGCATGGTTTCAGTGTGAGATTAACTGGATTAACTCAGATAGAAAACTCAGGAAAGAAGAAAAGGAGATTTTATGAGGCAAGAAAATGTGATACATGTATTAGATATGGATCCTGTTGACTTTGGAGTAACGGAGGGACTCCAGGATGGAGACACCCGTGGGCAGAGCTCAGATGCAGTGGGCGAAGTCGAGACAGAGTTAGAAGCATCAGTGCTTTGTGGGAGCTGACTCCGTAGAGGAGGATGGATCACGTAGGGAAGGTGGAGAGAAGAAACTCTAAGGCTAGATCTCTGGTGAACCCAATAGGAAGTGGCTCATTTTCCCTCAAGGTGTTCCATGAACTGAAAACATATTGAGGAATACTTGATCCACTCTTCTATGACCAAAATGTCCCGAGTCTCTGCTGACTGACAAATTTAAATGCCATTTGGGATAAAACTGCCTGTGTTAATGGTTCATTTAACTATTAGGTTACATGATGAGTAACAAAAGTTTCAGCCTATCTTTCTGAGAAATGGTCATTGAATCTATGTATGTAAATTGTAGACAACCTATCTGAACTTGACACGTATTTGGTCCTGTGCACCAGGCTCCTCAGTATACAGCACTAGAGAATGTGGAAGAGGAACCTCAGGGTGGTAGTTATGAGACCAACCATGGATCAAAGCTATTCTCAAAGAAAAAATAAATTATGAAGCCTGGTCAGGGGTGAGGCCCTAAACAGACTTCATGTAGCATTCACATTCCCTTGAGTGCCCAAGCAGATCCCACTATGTCACCTTTGGTGACAGTCTTCCATCTACTGAGTCACGATGCTGCTCATTCCAAATGCCTATTCTTAGGCACATGGGCACAGAACCAAATGGGAAACTTTCTTCTTGGCTGGATGACAACTATGACAATAAATATGACCATAGCTTTAAGAAGTGTTAGGTATGTTATCATTGGAGCCTCATGAGAATTTTGTCTCCTTATTGTATTAAAAAAAAAAAGCTAAGGTTTTTTTAACTTGGATCAAAACCATACAAATAAAAAGGGTCAGGTTTTGGACTGAATTCTGGTCTTCCACAAAAGACTTTCCTTCACCATATCAGGATCAGAAAACAGTGAAGGTCTGTTTTTGTAAATAATTCTTCTAAGTGTGTTTTTGGTAGGTTCTCCAAAGATGTCCAGATCCTAATCCCCACAACTGGGCCTATGTTAACTTTTATGGGGAAGGGGACTTTGCAAATGTGACCAAGATTAAGAACTTGAGATGGAGAGATTATCCTAAATTATCCAGGGGGTTCAATATCATCACATGAGTTCTTAAAAGGGGAAGAAGAAGACAGAATAATGAGTCAGAGAGTCCACCACATGACAGACTTGACTCAGCATTGCTTGCATTGAGGATGGAGAAAGGGGGCCAAGGGTAAGGAATGAGGGGCTTTCTAGAAGTGGGAACGGCCCTCAGTATACTTCTAGCAAGAAAACGGGAAACCTGGTCCTCCCAGTCACCAGAAACAAACTCTCGCTATCAATGCAAATGAGCAAAAGACAGATTTTTCCCCAGGAGCCTGCAGAAAGGGACATATTCCTGCAACATCTTCATCTTAGCCTGGTGAGACCCCTTGGAACTTCACCCCTGCAACTAAGGTAAGCTAATAGAACTGTGTTGCGTAAGCCACTACAGTTGTATTAATAAATAAAAATCAAGTGACTGTGTTTGTATCTCTACAAAGTCACAGGGGCCCACACTTAGTCAAGTTGTGATCACTTTTCAGGGCACTGACAGATCACATGCCATCATTCCGATCAGGAGAGGTGGTGACAAAGGGATCATGTCAGTTTACGGACCGACACAGCCCAAGGACACAGCTGCCCCTTCCCTGAACTCACAGACCAGAGGGCGCACATTTCATCCTGCTGCCAAACACAGCTCACAGTGGCAGCGAGCAACAGACAGTACTGAGCTCGCAAGCCCGAGGATTAAACCACGCATAGACACCCAGCTTTATACGTGTATGTGTAGCTGTTGAGTCTAAGGCTTATTCACTTTTACTGGAGAGCCTCATAGAAACAGGTCAATTCTAGACTTTAATTTTCTGATATTAAATTGTACTTATGACTGCAATGGGCAGAAGGAGAAAAGTTACTGGACTCAAGATCACCATGACTTTGTTCTGAGGACCCTGACTATATCCCATTAAACCTCCCTGTGACTCAGTTTCCTTATCTCCTTTAGAACAAAGTTTCCTTCAGGTCTAAATGTTTATGATTATAAGATACCAAGAAATGTAGCACAATTTATTTTTTCTTAGTCACAACATATATTTCCTGCAGAGTTGGCACACATAAGCACCGGAAGAAAAAATTCCTGTGCAAAATTTAGCTTGAGTCACTTAACACACATTAGAAAGTTAAATATTCAATATTGGCTTAGCTGTGTGTCAAAGAATATTTTTTCGAACAGACAAATGTTTCAAATAAACATACCAAAAGCTGTTACCGGTGGGTGGTAGGGTTATGGGTGATCACTGGTGTTCTTCTCGATTATTTTCTGTATTTTGAGTTATTAATTTAATAAGAGGAACAGAAGTTTAAAAAGTACAGATGTAAAAGGACACTATTGAACAAAAATCAAAATTAAAAAGAAGCACAACAAGGCACAGAGCGCAGCTATTACAATGCTCTAAAACAGTGTCAGGAAAGCTCCCTGAGCTACAAGAGAGAAGCTGAGTTTTTAAGAACTAAAATAGCCCTCACATGCACTGATAAAATCATATAGTTCGGGAGATTTATTAAGGGTTTCCTTGAGAATATAAACCACTCTCCATCATGGGACTAGGAATGGACTGTTGTCAAAACTCTGTCGCCCACACTTCCTGAATTTTAATCAATCATTTTCAGCACCCCGCTCAGAGCTTTCTTCTGTGGCAGCCTCGTGACTGCTAACAGCATCAGTGGGAATAACAATGACATCCCTGGCCAGACAGTGAGGCCTGTGTGTGTCACCGAGGAGACCCCAAGGTAAGGAACTGGGGTTGGAACAATGATAACACCTATTTGGCTGACTCTTATTTATTCAAGAGTAGGCATTCATGCCAATCAACATCTAATTTATTTTATTTTATTTTTGAATGGCCCTTTGAACTCAATTCCATTCAGTTTATTTCAATTCAATTTGCTTACTGCAAACCAGGCACTTAGTTTTCCGTTTGCCTCACCTGTACTTCTGTCATCTCCAAGAGTGACACTCTTTCTTGCATTTAATAAGCTTTTGGTAAACACTTACTAAGGGCCAGGCATTATTCTGCCTTGGGAATATGGAATGGAAACAATGGCCACAGTGCCTCTCCTTGAAGGTCTCTTGGGGTATTGTAAATGTGAGGGCAAAGTCACACCTCAGCCTCTGGTCCCACAGAGGCATCAGGGACAAGTCTCATGCAAATTGTGGTAAAGTATGCTGGAGATCAGACTAGCTACCAGTAAAGCCAGGAAAAGTTATCTCTGGTACCACTAGCCTCTCATTTCTGCAATATTTCCTTCTATCTACCAGACCAGCGCTCTTTCCAAGACATACTGCTGGGGAATTCACTTCACTGGGAACTGAAGTCAATGACCATCTTGTATATTTAAGGTGAATATCTAACTGCTGAATGAAATACCCTAGTCCTTCCTAGGGATCAGCTTGCTAGGAGACCTATCTGGGAAGGAAGACTCCACTGTAGTCTTTCCAATACCCCAGAAATCACACCACGGCAGGGGCTGATCATACTTCCTTTCTCAGGTATGAGCAGGAAATGATAGAGGTAGACACCAAAAACAGAGACAGGACACAGAACTAGAAAAGGGGCGTTCTTGCTGCTTTGTGACGGCAGGGAGAAGGCATGGTGCTCGGAGGACAGTTCAACCTCTCCCTACCCTCACCTCTGTTCTGGCCATGTGGCTTCTGAGAGGTGCTTGGCACAGACAGACATGATGCCAGAGAGCTGCAATTAGCAAGACTGGGCTTGGGAACCAGGAAGCTCGCTTTCTAAAGCAGATGGGTCTTACTGTTCTCTCTGGGAAGAGGAAGCGGGAAGTGAGACGGCATGCTGGCCTCGGAGCCTGCGCCAGGTGGGAAGGACCTGCCCTGCCCACCTTTGTCCTTGTTGGCTGTCTTCTGGCCAGTTCTCATGCAACCAGTCCCACCCTTAGGTATATAATCAGCCATCCCCTTCATGACATCCTCAGATGGCCACTGCCATCCCTGAAATGCAAATAGGGTTGTAGATCATTTGCACCAATTCTTTCAGTTGCTAAAATCAGATATCTTAATCAATAATGGTGATATTAAAATGGAAAAAAAAAGGTGAATCTTCTAGGAAAACTTCTTAAAAAGAATAAAACTGCCTAGTTAGGACGAAAGCATCTTTCAAGGCCAACCTTCTTGTTTTAAAGACAAGGAAACAACTGTTTCCCCCAAGACTTGACCAAGGTTCCACAGCCTGGAAAACACTTCTTCCTAATGATGAAAAGATACATTTTTCTAATTGATGACTAGTGGCCACATAATAGCCTTGACTTCAGAAAAACTGAAGTTAATGAATGAATCTTCCCTGTTAGCACTCAGAGAGGTCCTGAAACTTATCTGTGCATTTTGGTATGCCAATAAATTTTATTATTGTCAATGACACATAAAAAAGTTATACCTATGTATATAGATATGTTTTAAAGCAAACTAGAATACTTTTCCTTTGAAGATAAAATCTTCTTTTGAATACATGTCTGATGTTTAAATAAACGTAAAAAAACATAAAAAATAAATAACTTTAAACATTAGTTCTCCACATTTGAATTTTCTCCTTCAAAAATGTTATTGAGCTCCAACATCACTTTCATTTTTTGTGTGAATTTATTCAGCTATAGTCAATTTCCATTTTCTCATTTGAAAGAACGATGACAAAGGACTCTTAAGAGCTAAGCAAATAAACGATGAGTGTTCAAAAAAAGTTCATTATCATATTTCATTGAACAGTAAATTTTGTCTTTTGTTTGTTTGCCAAGTCAAAGGTTCATGTCCATGATCTTTTTATAGAATGTGTGATTTGAAAGGCCAAAAGTCCTTGGTCATTTTGACAGTCTTAATTAGTCACTTTAATTGGTAATCACTGAAATAATTATATGAAGAAAAGCTCATTGTGCTGATCACAAATGGTGTCTTCTTTTTAAATAGAGCCCCTCCCCAGACCCTATTCTCAAACTCTGCCATTTTGGCATTTCACTTAAATTAAAAAGCTGCCAAGGTTGCCGAATTCTACATGTCAGGAAAGGAGGTATGCTGGAATTGAATTACAAAAACTACTTTCACATTTAGCAGTACAATTATAGGAACTTTTGATGATTTGGGTCCATTAATTCTTCTAGTCTCAGAGGCAGACATTTCCACTTTAATCTAATTGCAAAATATTAACATTTTCAAAAGCAACTGTATTTCCCCACTGCTACTAACTCAGTCAGAGCCATTACATGTTATTATTTCTACACCATTTAATGTAGGTCACCACGTGGAGTCCAGCAACCACAAGCATTTCTTTCCAGCCCACTGACACTTCTGCAAAAGATAAGAGGCAGACAAATCTCACTTCGTGGGAAAAAAAAACCCTCATTTGTAAACATGAACACTAAAATCAAGACAATGTAGCAGATATTATGCTGCAACCCAACTACTGCATGCTCGTAGTGCCAGAAATGCATCTCTATAGCACGAGAATAATCAAAGGTTGCCTTTTCGGTCTTAAAGGAGTCTTTGTTTGCAAGGCTGAACCTACTCTGTGCCAGGCCTGCCCTTGGTAAGTGACTGAGCACGGACATCGTGTCCAAATTCGGTGCCACTCTTAATATCCCGCGCTGCTGAGATGTCATACATGAAAAATTGTTAAGTAGAGCAAAAGTAGCCACAGCTACTCTCTCATTAAGAAACTCCTTTGAGAAACCTCTTCCGTGGGTAGCACTCTGAGGTTTCTGTTCTCCTCCTGCGCTCTCACGTGGATGCTCATTGCATGTTTAATGAGACTGGCCTGCCTGCCTGGTGGAACTCGTCAGCAGGACAGAGTGGTCCTGGAGAACAAAGACGGCCTGCGTGGGACTCCTGGGTCTGTCACTCACTCGTCATTTGATCTGCGGCGAGTTCCTGAGCTCCAAGTATCTCTTTCCTCATCTCTAAAATGGGAATAGAAGTCCTTTGCTGTAGGGTTGTCATGAAGCTGTAAAGAGATTGTACAAGTAAAATACCTGGCACATAGGCCATGCTCAATATCTTTCTGTGTAATAGTGTGTTCACCACCTATGACATAGATGGTGAAGATAAGTCATGGAGCATCATTAGCAGATACTGACAGCTTGGAAATTTTCGTCATAATTCTTCTCCATCTCTCACTGACGTTGGTGCATCCAGCCCACTCTCCTGACTATTCCTGAGCGCCTCATTTGCAGTGAGAAGGGAGACCTCTCCTCCTCATTTTCATGTTGTGAATAAAGTATCAAAGTGGTGAAAGAGACAAGTTTCCTGTTCCCAATGGCACTTACATTGAAGACAAGAAGGTTGGCAAAGAGAAACAAATTAAATTAGTAAGAAGATCAGTGTAGGTGGTGAAGAGAGGCCTAAGGAAAATCAAATAGAAGGATGGGAAAGAGCAGGCAGCAGCAGAGAGGCTGAAGAAAATATTTCATTTTGGTGGTTCAGGATGACCTTCCAGAGGAGGTGACATTGGAGAACATGAAGGATGAGAGGGAGAGGCCATGAGAACCTGGGCAGAGAAATGGTCAGTGCAAGAACCCAATCACCTAATCTCCTACTTTTACAGATGAGGGAACTGAGACTCCAAAAAGAGAAGTGACTTCTAAAAGCCTCACAGGCCAAGGATGAAATTCTGTTCTCCAGATCATAGGCTCTTTTCGGAATGTATGGTTTTTTTGTAATTGCACTTTATTATTATCATTGCTTCTTTTTTCCTACACCAGCTCCCATTCATTGAGTGCCCATATGACCAAATTGTTCAAAGTACATGAGGACACCGCACCTTGGATAGTCAAGGAGATGAAAGAGCACCCTAAGATAGGGTGGAGGACAGCCAATCAAAGGGCTCTGGACCCCATTACAGCATATGGACAAATCAAGGTCTTTAACTCCATGGAATCCCATTCTTAGGACTTTCAAGTGTGAATAAGAGAAATCATTTTTTTTTCTGAGACTCAATGAATATAAGAGAAAATATTTTGATTCCAGAAATCAATTTTCTGATATAACCAATTATTTTCAATATGATAGTAACGTAAATCTTATAAAGCAATAAGGAATCACCACTGCATGTCCTTCAGGAGTTAGAGAGATTCTGCTTTAACATTCTCTGGTAAGCCTGTAAACACCTGCCGCACTCTGCAATGTACCTTTAGGGCTGTAACCCAGGGGGAGACCTTCCACAGATTCAGATTGCAACCATTTCATGTAAGTTATGGAATTTTTTTCTTAACCTAGAAGCTTAATTTAAGTTCGCACTACAATTAAGGTACTAGATGAAGGAGAAAATATAACACAAAATAAAAAGGACTTTCCTAAAGTTACTTCTCAATGAATCAATTCCATTTTCATTTTTTGGTGGTCTAAATGTTACCTTTGCCTCAAGGGACTCTGTCAAAGAATTGAAGAATAAACCACATTGCAATGGCTCCTCAGAGAATCGCCTTTCCTGACAATATACTGCAAAAATATGGCCAACATAGATTACTGTCATGTTTCTCAAATTTTAATGCTCTTATGAATCACCAGAGGATCTTGTTTAAAGGCCCTTTCTGGTCCAGTAAGTCCACAGGGGCCTAGGATTCTGCATTTCTAACAAGCTTCCATGTGATGTCCACACTGCTGACCCACAGAGCACTCTGAGTGGCAAGGATCTATCACTGCCTCATGCTACCCTTTATGAAAAATCACAGAAATAATTGCTCTTGTCTCTTGAGTCTCAGTACAAATTAACACTACACATGTCTACAGCAAATCATTTTCTTTTATCTCATGAACCTCTGAATCTCATGGAGGATTACCTTTTCCTTTTTGACTTGGCCACTCGGAAACACCTTTAGCAAGACTATAGGACATAATGCTTATGCATTTTATCCACCAATCCTGCTCCACTGATCTACTGGTTACATCTAACTTTCTTCACATTGCTTTTTGTTCTTGTTGCTCGCATTGCTATTTACCCCTTTACTTACTATAATTTGGTTGTTGTCTTACATCTATATTTGTAAAAATACTTAGGATTGCTCCTTTGAATATGACAGTATGGGATAAAGGAGCCCAGCATAAGCCAGCTGAACGGAAGTACGTGCTCAAGGACACAGAATGCATTGGTGATTTTTAGGCACGTGTTGGAGCAGGTGAAGTAGCTGAGCATGAAGAGGAAGCCAGCCCTGGAAGAGGAGTGGACCTAACTTCACCCTCATTCAGAGTTTGCTTACGGTTTTGCCAGACTGATGGCATGGGGATGGCTAAATAAGCTTATACTTGAAGGATGGGACAACTGAGCTCCCAGTTGCCTTGAGAATGTCTATTATTATTAAGGGGGATTGGAAGAGATTTTGCTCAGGTTTCTGACCTTGGCGGAACATCAAAGTGAACACTGACAGGTGCTCTCAAATGGGAAGGACATAGTTCTTGCTCCTTAGGCAGAGCTACCAATCGGAAGGCCACATCATCAAAAGTCAACTCCTGGTGTTTTCCAATTCAGAGATGCTGTTGGCAGCAGCTACAGCAGTGAAAGGTTAACCCTCTGCTAAGTTACTACTCTCAGGTTACAGAAGAGATTAAACATCAGGCCCTTCCACACTATGCCAGCCACTCTGTAGGGGCTCAACAAATGGCTTATCATAATACATTTATTACCTTTCCTTTCCTGTGCCGGGTCTCAAAGAAAAGGGTGAAGAAAAAGACAGCCAAAAACTGTATGTGTCCTCAGTCTTCCCATCTTTGGACCCATCTAGATGTTTTCTGGATCCCACTGCTGCTACCATTTATTTTTAAAGTTTTTTTCTGTGATGCCCTTGAAAAGTCAAAAACATCAGTTGATATAATCAATGACATTCAACCATAACCTTGTAAACTAGGTTTGTGTTGACTTCTTCACCAGGCAAGGGACCTCCCTCATATGAAAACATAAACGTGTGATTTCTGCAACAGTGTGTGGTTTCTGCTAAAGTGTAAACACCCTTGTTACGAAAACCCCCACCCGAAACAAAGCAACAAAAGACTGTGCTGTGAATGCCAACCAAACAGGCCTTTACTTTGTATGTTGTTTTTAACTCTAGACACTGACAGCAAAACAAGTGTTTCATTTTCATTCCGTTCACTTTTTGCCTCTTTTCACAAACTCTTACCCCCAGTGAATGACTTTTTGTATCATCTAGCATTTCCCACCCATTTTTTAAAAATCCCTCCTACTCTAAATTATTCAAATACACACAGGTCAGAGGGAAGGAAATTCTTTCCTCTAGGAATTGCTCCTGCTCCTGAGAACATGTATATATATTCATTACTTCTCAATCAAAGAGCCTTGGTCTGTCCAATATTCTGCTGCTTAGTCAAAGCTCCCCAAAATATCAAAACTTGTATCATGGGTGAAGAGAGGACTCTGGGAAACATCACATCAAAGCAAGTGTATGGATTTTCTGTGATTACTGAAGTCAGTACTGTCCTCTCTTGACCGCTAACCCTTTCTGGGTAGGTGGGGAGGGACAACACATGCTGGTTAAGGACGGTCACTTCTGACAGGATGTTTCCTTCTAAAAAAAGTTTATAAAGTTAGAAACAATTCACAATGAGCTGCAGAGGAATGTTTGCCATCACAACAGAGTAAATATCACACATGTGTTAATGACTGCTTGGAAATAAAGTGGTACGTTCTGATCTAGGAAATTATTTGGTCTTTGGAAGCACCCACCTGTCTTTGCCTTCATCTGACCCTTTTTAGCTCTTACCCTCCCTGTTACTCAAAATCTTCCATTACTCCAACTCAACCAATCACATTCTGTAAATAAAACTCCAGTTCTCTCAAATAACAGATCTGATAGGGTAGTAAAAATAGTCTATACTTTTTGAAGTATTTTCTTGAAATTCTATCAAATATATATACACAAAGCCATCTAAATGAAAAAATGAGTGCCAAAGTACAAACATACTTAAGACATTTTGAAAAAAGGGCTTCCTACCAAAAACCAAATATCTCTAATTAGTAGCTTTACAACTTTGAGGCCAACATAGTGTGTACATTCAACCAGAGTAATAAATACTCAAGTCCTAACATGAGAGAAATGTTTCTAATTATTTTCAAACTGAGATTCTACTCTAGAGAAGCTTGCTTTGTGGGACTACCATGAACGGCACATTACATAAACTTCACTTGATCCTGCCATTGGCCTTTGCATGAGTTATGACTCATTTATTTTCTATAAAAACGTTTCAGATAACTAAGGAGCAAATATTTCTCTTTTCAGGATGCATGGCTTTCTTTTGTAATTGTACTTTATTATTATCGTTGTTTCTTTTTTTATTTTTAACAGCTTTATTAAGATATCTTTGACATATAAAAGTTGTATACGTTTAAGTGTACAACTTGATGATTTGATCTATGTATACATTGTGAAAAGACCACCACAATCAAGTTAACTAACTTATCCATCACCTGTACATAGTTAGCACTGCATGTTTAGAAGGTTTAATTAAAGACAGATCCTCTTAGAAGATTTCAAATACACAACAAAGCATCATTCAACTATGGTCCACTATGGTCCATGCCGTACGTTGGAACTGCGGAAGTCAATCGTCTTGCATAACTGAAAGTTTGTATGTTTTAGCCAGTATCTCCTCATTTGTCCCTCACCATCCACCCCTCCATCCCATCTCAGCAATCACCATTCTTCTCTTTGCTTCCCTGGGTTTAAACATTGTATATTCCACATATAAGTGTGATTGTGCAGTATCTGTCTCTCCATGTTTGACTTATTTTATTTAGCATGTCCTCCAGGTTCATCCACATTGTTGTAACTGGCAGGATTTCCTTCTTCTAAAGATTGAACACACACACACACACACACACACATACACACACACACACGTATTTATCACCTTTCCTTTATTCATTCATCCCTCCACAACATTTAGGTTGTTTCCATATCTTGACTATTTTTGAAAAATGCCGCAATGAACATGACAGTGCAGATATCTCTTTGCGATCGTTATTAAGAAGAATGCAAAATTAGGTTGGTCCCGACCAGCAGTCTGCCTGCACAGAAGCCTAGTGCAGTGTCTTGGGTTAAATTTGAAATCAAGTTTGCTTTGGCACTTCCCTCTACTTTCTTTAGCAACTGCCCTAAAGTTGGCTCCCCAGCCAATGACCCCACTCAGCATCCTTTGGTCTCTGCTCTCCCTAATCCAAACACATGTTGAAGCTTTCCCATTCTGTGTGCGTGTGTGCATAACAGTGATATAGATATATAGATACAGACCTAGAGATAGAATATATCCCTTTCTCAGAGTCCAAAACTACCCTATTAATTTGACTATCACAGCTATTTATATTGGATAAAGTGGAGTTCTAAACCTACAACAATCTCTCTGTAGCATCCTAGAGCATTCTGGTCCCCAAACAGGAATTTCTAGAAGGACACTCTAGGAATCTAGCTGTGAGACAGTTTTTCCTCAACAGAACCTTCTAGCATCGCTTGTATAGTTCTCTAAAATGACAGCGTGCCCCAGTCAAGCAATTCTCCTTGCCTGTGCTGAAGTGAGCTAACCATAATCTTCCCCCATTTAAAAATTTTATCCCTTGACAACCAGGATTTGAGGACTTGAAGTAACAAACATAAAGAGTCTTAAAGGATTGGATCAATTTAAGCTAAGCTCAGCCTCCGCCACACAGTCCAGGTTTTAGGTTCAAAAAGGATGCTCTGCCATACAGAATCCCACTGAGTTTGGGTGCTAACTCAGAGAAGTCATCACTGAATAGCATGGAGTGCAAAGTGCGTGCCTCTTGGGGCCGAAATCACTGCCAATACCGCCTGACTAGTTGTGTAAGATCCATGAAATGTCTTGGCAAAAGCAAGTTCAGGAGTGTTGGCCAAGGTGCTGAAGTGAGGGGAGGGAGGCAGAACACCTTTGCCAGTGAATCATCGCCCCCCATCAATTCATTTTAAGACGTTGAGCTTATTCATTTTGACAAGATACCCTAGGATTTCAAATCTGACATAAATTTGGAGAAAGTAATGTGTGGGTGTGTTTTTGTAGAAAGGTATGCAGGATATATATTCTTTATAGAAATTCCAGCACTACAAGAACTCTAGAAGAACCCACTTAAAAACAAAACACATTTAGAGTTGTTTATTCCAACTGAATGCCACTTATTTCTCTGCACTTCTCCACCAGATCATTACTGACATTTGCAAAAAAGAATCAATTCCAAAATAAAGCTATAGTGAAGCAAATGGCAGCGAATGACATAGGCACACTCCTGAATAATAATTCAGAAGTAAAGACCATTTTCCATGCGTGCCTAGAGATTTTCTTATTTTTACCTTTACTCTAATGGAACCTTTTATTCAAATGCTTTTTTTTTTTTTTTTTTGGCAGTTTATTCTTCCTGCCCTGAAAGTGTGCATGCTGATATGGGAACCACAGGGCTGGCTGGCTGGCTCACAGTTGAATCACCTGGGAGTAACTGCAGGCTGCACCCAGTGGTAAATGAAAGAGAAGGCATCCTGGTCACCAGGTCGTTTCACGCTGCTGTCGCCTCCACGCGCACAGGCATCTGACGCCCCCTCTCTCTGCCAGGCAATTAGCTTCCGTTCTGTTCAACTTTCTGACCTCCGGCTTTAGAGAAAAGTCCTGGCTGTGGGAACTGGCTCTGGGTAGCACTTGGCTCCCTCCTGATGGGTGACTGGCAAGAGTAACACTTTCTTTGACACTCTCAAAAGAAGCCATTTAATTCCTAATGATATTTCCTGGCAAAAAGGAAAATGAAATCCACAACGTGGGATTCCGGTCCAGCAAAGGCTGGCCAAGAGGGCAGTGCGCCTGTGCAGCGCTGGCCTTGCTGTAAGGCTGTTGCCTTTGGATTCCCTTTCCCACCAGAGTGCTTTTTTTTTTCCCTGACACTTCCAGTCCGCAGTGTGACACCTACTGGAATTTATGAACAGCTGAAGAGGGATGGATATGGTTTGGGCATCAGACAAAAACGGCTGGCTTATGCCCCAGGATTTCCCGCGGAAATCACCCAAGACTTAGAAAGCGTTTCAATGAGGAAGTAACCAGTAAAGTGATCTTGGCGGGAGAGCCCCGCGAACATCTCAGAAAAATACCAGAAACCACCGGGTACTTAGCGACCCAGGTCTCTCCAGCCCGCTCCCTTGCCCTTTCTGGAGTAGTATAAAGTGGTCTGTGGGTTTTTCCCCCATGGAGGGAGGGTGACGCGAAGTGCATTTACTGCCCCGATAGCGTTACCATGGGGCTCCCAGCTTTACACCTGGCGTGGACCTCAGGCCACCACCTCCCTTCCCTGCGCACCAGTCGCGGGGCTGAGGGGGACGCGCAGACCTGTGGACCAAGGGGCTCGGTTCAGCAAATCCCTTCACCTCTCGGGTCCCTGGCATCTCACGACCCATCGCCCCACGAAGCATTCCGGCCGCCTCCCCATCGCCTCCAACGCATTCGCACCCTCTCCCACGCAGCTGCTCCTCCGAGTGTCCCAGGTCCCCAAACGCGCCCGATTCTCACGCGTCGGTGGCACTCTCCCGCGGAGGTGGCGCCAGGGGCTGGAGCAGAGGCGGCGGGGGAGGGAACGCGGGGGAGGGGAGCGACAGAGGCAGGGAGCGCTGGGCGCTCGGGGAGGCCCGGCTCGGTGTCCCTGGCCGCCCGGGAGCGCGGGTTGGCGCGGAGCACGCGCCGCACTCACCCGCTGCTGCCGCCGGCTGCTGACGGCCACCGCGGCGGCGGACGCGGCGCTGTGCCGGAGCTCGGCCGCCTGCCCGGGTCTCAGCAGGCTCCGCGTGAACCTGCGGGTCCGCTCGACAGCCATCGCCGGCCGAGCCGATCCCCCGCGGGCCCGGAGCGCGCGTGCCGTGGGCCTTCCCAGCGCCAACCTTCTCTACCCACAGCCGTTCAGGAAGCGGAACTCGGCGCCTCTCCCCCCTCTTCCTCACTCTACTCACTAGAGGCGGGTTTTTCTCTCCTGAAACCCCACTCCCTCACCCCCTTCTCTCCGCAGAAGCTTCTCGACGACTTTCCAAACTCTACGCTCCTCCTGGCGCACGCGGCCAACTCGGAGAGCGGCCCCAGCACCGCGGGCGCGCCTCTGGAGCAGGGGGCGCAGGAGGCGCGTGGGGTGGTTCCAGCCCGCGCCACCCCCAGGCTCAGCTGGCTGGAGGGGGCTGTCCCCACCATCCCAGGGACGGCCGGCGACAGGGCTTCGGGCGGGGCCTGCCCACGGCTCTGGTCTCCCATTTGGAGGCTCTCACAGGGCTGGAGCTCTGGCCGCATTTATTGATTTGGCCCAAACCAGCCCTTCGAAGACTCCTTTGCCCACAGTCCCCCGCTCAGGGTCTTGGAACGACGTTCCAAATTCATACATGCCTTCCACCAGTATTCATTAATCGCCTATTACGTGTCAGTTAACGTTGTTTCGAAAACTGTGGAGAAAGGGGAACTTGCCAGCCCCATCTTAAGGCTGTGTGGGGTTTATATATTTTGGTGGCTGGGGGGAAGGGGGCATCAAATGACCAAGGTAACAAATAAAAGAATACAAGTAAGTGAACAAGGGAGATTTGCTAATAGAAGCTAGAAGTCAGTACATCAGGGTAATGTGGTGTAAGAGGCTCTGTGGGGGCTGTGATATTAGACGGGGTGAAGAGGCTAGAACCGGTCTGGGGGGTTACGGGGTCATGTGGACCAGGGATAGCAGTGGATGTACATTTGTGTTGTTTTTTCTGCTGCCACTTTGGCCACACATCCATCTGCCCTGCATGTTGTCTTCAGCTATCTGATTACGGACTTCTAAGAATTCTCATTCCGAGTCACGCCCAGGGTGGTTCTCTGGCTCAGTGTGGGGCTAAGTAGGTCTCCTGACACCCCAAGATACCAGTCTGGACAGATCCGGGAGCCACTCCAAGTATTCTAGGTTTTTCTTCCCAGCTCTTTATAGATCCATGACTCTGGCATTGTTCCCAAGCAGTATATAGTTTTAACACGAGGTCACACTTGGGTATAAATAATTCTTAAGTGTCTGATAACTACACTTGAGTCAGTTCTCTGCTATCTGGGATTGAGTTAGCCAGAGATACGACGAGGGCATTATTTCAGCACATTCTAGAAATAATGTTGAGCAGAGGCTCTCTGGAAGATTTGGGAAGTACTGTTGAAAAATCAGTGGGTTCTACAATACCCTTCATAACAAAGGACAGTGCCTTGCACTGTGTTGCTTCAAGCTGCTGCACAATAACAGAACAATGTCACCTTGAAGGGTAAACAAAGTAGGGGTTTGTCTCTGTGGTGACATTTAAAGATCTCTGTGAAAATAACTCCTTCCAAGCACACCCTCTTCGAATACGTGTGCCCTTTAAATGTACATTCTGTCTCACGAGAAATAATCCGTTCAGCACTTTTGAATGAGCTTCTCAAGAGGAGGTGGTCTAGTCCTTGTCCTTGGTTTCAGAACAGCACCTGGCACAGGGGACACTCTATAAATATTTGTTTATGGGTGACTTTTCTGAGGGTTTTGATGGGTTGGTGCCGCCAGAAGTCTCAGAGCGCATGAGGCAGGGACAGATAGAAAGTAGGAGGGAAAGATGTGCTGGAAAGATAGTTGTAGTAATTGAAAATACTCCGTAACGTGTCCTAGGTATGGCAACCCACTGGTTCATCCAAGTTGCTGAGTAAGCCACATAACCCATTCTCCAACCATACCAGGTAACAGAAAAATCACTGGTACTTCTTTTATTTCTGTGAATTTTACCTTCGCCAGCTTCAGGAGGTCGCCAGAACACTGGTGTGAGAGCATTGGATGAACCAATGCCTATTTGCCATACCCAAACCCTGTATGTAATCATCCCATGGGTCACAATGAGAAGAAGGGTGAAATATGTGACCTTTTTGTCCAATGCATTCAATGAGGATGCACACTGGGACTCTCTTCGGCCATTGGCAGTCACGTAGGTTCCAGTTAAGCCTCTTCTGGATGTCAAGGATGGTTTGATTATACACAACCCGCCTCTCCACTGCAACACAGGCAGACATTCTTAGCTGTAGAAACATGGCTTCAGGTATGCTAATGTGGCACTCTCTGACTTTCTGCTGGTTGCATCTCTCAGGTCTCTAGAGATACTTGGCTGAGATACTTTGTAAAGACAAATCTATATAAATATATCATGAAGACCCTACTATGAACTATGGACTTTGGGTGACTTTGATGTGTCAATGTAGGTTCACCAGTTGGAACAAATGTACCACTCTGGCTGGAGATGTTGATAATGGGGGATGGGAGGTTATGTATGTCTGGGGGTAGGAGAAATATCGGTATTTTCCTCTTTATTTTGCTCTGAATTTAAACGGCTCTAAAAATAAACTTTTCTTTAACAGAAAGAAAAGCAATGTAACAACAATGAAAAGACAAATTGCCCAACAGAAGAATGGGTAAAGGGTGTGAATGCAACATTTCTCCCAAGAGATACACAAATGCTCATGCTCTGCATCATTAGTCATCAGCTGAGCCAATGCTCAATAATGAAATCAGAGTCGCCATGAGATAGTACAACGAGATGCCGTACCCACTAGGAAGGTCATAATAAAAGACATAGAAAATAACAAGTGTTGAGGAAATGTAGAGGAACTGGCAGCCTGGCCCATTGGTGGTAAGAATGCAAAATAGCACAGTCCATTTGGAAAAAGATTTGGCATTTCCTCAGAATATTAAACAACAAGTCAACATATGACCCAGCAACTCCACTCCCACAGAAATGATATTCACACAAGACGTTATACAAGTAAAAAGTTATATAAGAATATATATATAGCAACATAATTTATAATAGCTAAAAGTGGAAAAACCCAAATATCCATCACTTGATAAATGGGTGAACAAGCTATAGCATATTCATACACTGGAATATTTTTCAAAATAAAAGATGAAGTATTTGTATATGCTACATGATAAACATTGAAAACACTGCTACATGAAAGAAGCTAGTCACAAAAAAGCCACAAATTTATGTTACCTTTTTTATGAAATGTCGAGAAAAGGCAAATCTTGAAACAGCAAGTAAGTTGGTGGTTGCCTAGGGGTTGAGAAGAATGGGAAGTAACAGTGAATGAGTACAGAGTTTTTTTTTTCTTGGATGATGAAAATTTTCTAAAATTAATTGCAGGGAGTGTTGCACAAGAAGCAGATCACAGTTTTTGCTTTATTTGCTTTTGGGAAAGGGAACTTGACAGCCGAGGGATAGAAGTGTCTGTATGTGTTCTATATTGTATACATAGTCTTATTATGCATTGTGGGCTTATTGAATTTTGTATCACATGCATAATAACCTATTCACAAAGAAATTTAAAATGCACCATTTCATTTTCAGCGATACCATTACAGAAACATGCCCATCCTGGCTCCCATTTCTTAGGGAACAACTAATTAATAAAACAAGCAAATCTTCCATCATCTCTAGTGTTGTAGAATAGTGGTTGAAAATACATGCTATGGACTCCAATGGCTTGGGTTCAAATCCCAGTGTCACTTCTTTCTTTAGCAAGTTATTTAATATCTCTAAGCTTCAGTGTTCTTATATGAAAAATTAGGATAACAATAGGTAGCTGTGATACTGAGCTCCTGAGAGGGTTCTGGGGTTGTTCAGGCCATTTATTCTATGCCTCACTGTCTACAATTCTAGATGGCTCATAAAGGAAGCTCCCCAAATCCACTGAACAGGCATTTTCGAATCTATCAGTGTTATCAAATTTTGTTCCGTGACCTCAAAGTCAAACTTTTACTATTCTGTGTTTCCTAGTATTTAGAATGTGTAGCCTGCAATCAAGTTTTATCAAGTTCTAATTATCCTCTTTCATTGAGTTGGCGTGGACCGCACCATCCAATCAGAAAGAAATAGCACCACTCAGCTGACATTTATGGAACATCAGCTGTGGGCAGTGCCGCCCTCAGCCATGGAGGCGCAGGCTAAGCAAATGGTCTCTGCCTCCAGATAGTTTCAAATAGGAAAAAAATGACTGATGAAACATTAGTGGGTGAGGGATTATTCTTATGGCTTTAAGATAAAAAGAAATTGGTCTCAGCACGAAAGTCTCTAGTCCCTTCTTTCCTTCCTACCTTCCTCCCTTCCTTCTTTCGATTCTTTAAAGCTCAAGTACTCATATTCCGTATTCAAAAGCATCAGTGGCTTTCTTAAGATGCAGTAAACAATGATTACCTGCGCTGGTACAGTTCAAGGCTCTATACAACTGGACATACAAAATTGTCAGTAGTCTTCTCCCGTCATATTTCTCCATGACTTTACCCAGGGCTGATTATATTGGTCTTTTGAGTAAGAAAAAGGCTTCAGGAAATTTTTCATAAAAATAATAAGTGTAAGAGTGAAAACTGTAATATATTTTCCAAAACACCTGAAGGTTTAATGGTGTACAAATTTAGTCATTAACCCATGAGCCTGAAGACCGAGATGTGAGTTCTCGTCTTGATACTCAGAGATCATAGAAACTAAGACAGATACCCCTTGCACAAATTTCATGTCATTTAGTCACCTTTCCTAAGTGATTTCAAGTCCAGCGTACTCTGGTTTTCATCCTGGGCATGAGCGTGTCTCAAGTTTTGACTATTTCAAGTGTGTCCAGCGTTACACATTTTACAAAGCACACGTATCATAGCATTTGATTTTCATATCACTCATCCTAAAAGGCAGATGGGCATGTAATATTGCCCCCAGTTTACATATGAGAAAGCTAGAGAGAATTTAATAACATGTAAATTAAAAGGAGGACTATTTTTCTATGAATAAATAAAGGAAGGCATAGGAAAAGAGGTCCACAGAAGCAGGTGACTTGCCTTGACACTGTAGTAAGTCTAACTGGGGTGCATAAATTAAAATAATTTTATTTGTCAATTAAAAATATACAAGTCATCTTATTCGTGAAAAAGAAAATATCAGAATTGTAAATAAAAATATTGAGTACAAGGAAAATATTCTTGCTGTACACATTTATTCTCTAATATTAAGAAAAAATTAAACAACTAAATTTACATCCAGTGACTTTTTTGACCGAATAGTCTCCCATCAGACAGATTTTTGTTCACCTTGCCAAAGGGGTATTAAAGAGTGACAAGAAAAACACAGTTTGAAAGTGGTGATATTTATGGGAATCCATTAGTCCTTGCCCGTGCCAGAGCCATTTGACAGTACTGAGTTCCTCGTGTTGTTTATGGGCAAAAGTATTACATTTGATATGAATTTGTTACTATGATTAGAAGACAGAACACTCCTTGGGAGAAAACTGCACTTAAGGTAATTTGATTTGAATGGGTAACTTTGCCAGGCTGTATATTGTGTCCACAATCCACATGCAGTGGATCTACTACACTTAGTCCACAGGAATCCCTGTGGGGGACAGATCTCAAAGAGAGGCACACAGGTGAGTGACAAGAACAGTTGCCACTGGAAACCAGTCTCTGGGTTCTCTGTCCTGCTTTGGATTTAATTTGGAGTCTGATCTTAGGGAGTGATTGTCCAGAACCATTATTTCTCCATCTGAAAAAATGACTCAGGGGCAGAGCTTGGCTTGATATGACTAAGGAAGGGATTTGTACGTACAGAACGGGAACTTTCCAATTTCTTACCTGCATAATTAAACCCTTGCACGTACTTTACTCTTCTAGGCAGTGTGTTGAAGATTTCAGACATCCACCATTCTCAGAAATCTACCCTCACATAGAGCAAAATCATAATACAATTTTTTTCTTTATTTTTAAAAGAAAGCAACATAAAACTAAAATTAATTTTCTAATATTTTATTGAAAATTTTGCATCTATACAGGAGTAAGATTGGTTAACTTGTCTTTCTGGAACTAACTTTATTACATTTTGCCAGAAAGATTTTTTTCATGCTTTCTTAAGTGGACTAGAGATATTTTTGTCCCTTCCCATGGCCTACAATAATCTAACTCGCATTGAGATCATTTCTTCTCCAAAGGTTGAATAGACTCCAGCTGTGTAACCATCTGGTTCTGGTGCATTTTTTAATGCGAGATCTATAATCACTTTCAAATCTCTTCTATAGAAATGGTATATTCAAGGTTTATACATGTTTTTTTAATCCTTACTAATTTATTTTTTGCTAAGAGTATGATTATTTTTTTTTCAGGTGTTGGAAATATTTTTCTTAGAATTGCACACAGCATTAATTTACATATTTCTCTTTATCATATATTCTTTTTAACTTTATCATAAAGATTTACTATGGATTAACAGTATCAAAAAGAATAAAATCAACACCCATATAACCCCTAGATATATTTAATAATTTTAAATAAAAGAAATCATGACCTTTCCTCTCTTAAATAATTCAGTAATTATTTCCAAAATATAAGAAAATTTTCTTACATAACTGCAATATCATTTAACACGCAAAACTCAACAACAATCTCTGAATAACTTTTATTGCCCAGTTTGTATTAAAATTTCTCCAGTTAGCTCTCAAATGACTTTTCTTCTACAGCTGGTCTGATCAATCCAGAATTTAATCGCAGAAGACACATTGATTTGCTTGTCATATTTCTTCAGTCTTTGTTCTAAAACCACTTTTCTTCCCCATTTTTGGTGATGACATAGATCTGTTCAGGAGTCTAAGTCAGCTGTCCCACAAGTTTTGTTTCTTCTTAGTGACATTTAATTTGTTCCTTTTTATCTAAAAGCTTTTCTCCTTTTTAATGTTGAATTTTTCGTTTCCTCCTTTTTTCCTTAATTGGGTCCTCAAGGGGGATTATCTATCATATTAGTCATTTCAAAGAACTGGTTTCTAGTTTAATTAGTTTGACTGTGTGTTATTGTTCATTATTTTTATTAATAGAGTTTGATACTCTTGGTCAAGACAGGAATCTCATATATTATAGAATAAAAATAGTAATATTTAAACACATAAAACTTAAATCTTCACTATGGCAAAAAATAGTAAAAAGCCGACAGGCAAATTATATAATCGGGTAAATATTATAGTAAAAATAAACAAGAGAAGTAAAGATCTGTAATATACAAAGGTTTTGGTTGACAAGAAAAACACACTAAATAAGCAATTTCCTAAAAGAGAACCTCTGCATGAAAGAAAAGGAAGGGAAAATCTACTCAATTTTTTTGTCTATTTTAAAATTGGTTTGTCATTTTTTTCTTATTGACTTTAAAGTCTGATTAATATACTCTGTATGAGTCCTTTGTCAAATATTATGTATATATAATTCGTTTTTTGCCCTGGCTGGTTTAGCTCAGTGGATTGAGCGTCGGCCTGCGAGCTAAGTGTCGCTGGTTCGATCTTCCAGTCAGGGCACATCAGAGAAGGAAAACTCTGACTCCAAAAAACCTCCGCTGCCTTGCGGCATACCTCTTCAGGGGAAAGGCTAAGGGAGTAAACCCCGACAGAAAATCCGGAGCCGGAGTCCCTAAGGCGGTTTGACGTTGTAGTCAACACCGGCAACTCCTGCGGCGCACCTGAAGCCAAGCTGTATTGACTCCGTCTTTCCCTTGGATCCTTCAGCTGCGAAGAGAGGGGGGGTCTGCTGCATGGGCAACAGCAGACCCTCCATATTACCCTGCCCAGGCTCTGTAGCTTCAGCGTCATCACAAGATGTCGATTCAACACGGGAGGAGACAGATACCATGTCACTCCCGAGTCGGACTGCACAGCCATTCTCGGCGGTGCAGATAGACTCTTAAGAAGCTACACCATCGTCTCTCGAGATGGACGGCTGCCGACGATAATTCGTTTTTACTATTTCACATTGCTGATAGAAACCAGAAGTCATGAAATAACTTCCATTTTCTTCCTCTAGTTACAAGAATGTTTCACCAATTATTTATTTAACAAATATTAAGTGATTATTTTCCATAAAATATAAAGAAGGTGTGTCTTTTTTTCCTAATAGACCACCTTACAAGGAAACTTATTAATACTTAGTCTGTGCTGATAAAGTGTTTCAAAACATTAATTCCACACCTTGATCAGGGAAGCAGAAAGCGTGTTTTGGGTGGATCTAATTGATGTAAAGAAACTATTTTATTTCCAGGAAATTTTTCTTTTAAAGACTTTATCCACATTGTCACGCTGCTTTCTCAAGCGTGTGGTTTTGATGTGCACTTGAATTTGCACTAACCCACTTCCTGTGCCTACACGCCTCTTGCTTCTGCTCTTGCTGCAGTGAAAGGAAGTGAAATACAAACAGAACAGCATAGCCCAGAGCTCAGTTTTTGAAAAGCGATATAAGGCAGAGAGAGGGAGGAAAGCAAATTGTGTATGTGTTTCTGAGACCCACAACAAAAATGACACATTGACAAGTCTTAAAGATGTCTATTCAAATGAAAGCCAGTGGGCTTCTGTTCTTCCCCCGCACAGTCATTAGAATTTATCAATACAATTAGATTTGGATTTTTATAGCTATATCTTCTAGCAATTTCTCATGTGTAGGCTTTAAAATGTTTCTTTTCTAAGCTAGTCATTAATATTGTCCCCTTTCTCCTTGTTTATTTGCTAGAGGGAAGAAAAAGATGTAAAGTAGCCTTTTTGTAGAAATATTAAAAGCAAGAGGAGAGTTATTATGCCACTATTATAAAAAAATTCTAATGGAGTCAAAGTACTTTTTGTATATTTTTAAAGGGTACCATTAGCATCACCATGTGCACAAAGCTCCTAGCTCACATTAACAAGAGGCTTTTTATACCTGCTAGGTAGCCTGTCTTCTGTTAAACGATTGGGTGGAACTGCTTAAAAGCATATGAGTATGATTCTTGAAGCTCAATAAAAATATTCTGTAAAGGTACAAGGCTTTTACTATCATTTTCTGCTTTCATTGGCTACAAAATATATCTAACTAATATTGATCATTTCAATGAAATTTGCCCATAAAGGTCAAACCTGGTGGCTATCATGTAAATCTGCTTAATTGGCTTTAGTTCCATTGTTGGATATGTATTTTCTGATCAGATTCACCTTTTGGGCAGGGATAGAGTAACTGATGTATGGATGCTGAGTGAGCTGATAAAACTACTGGGTGTAAGTGGATCAGGGCATTTCAGAGACTCAAAGCTGGAATGAGTCATGGAAATTAAGTCATGCTTGCTTGTTTGATTTCGCATTTTTTTTTATCTTTGGTATTATTGTTTACAGAAGGGGAAATGAAAATCCAGAAGTTAAGTGTTGTAAATCACATCAGCTAGTTAGTAACAAAACTGTTTTGTGCAAGAATAAGATTGCTACCCAGATATACTCCTAGTCCAGTGTTTATTCCAATATACCCCACAGCCAGAAGCATGAGATTAAAAAAATCAGAGGCTAATGACATTAAATTAAGTACCATTCTATAAACTCTTTGAGAAATATGGCACAGAAATACTGAAGTCATGGTCCTACCTGTAGTGTCATGGGTGGGGCTAGAGAGAGACACCAATATCCATAATTCCTGTTCCCACCATTGTTTTTGCCTGGATCTTCTCCTGTTTCAAAATTTAGACAAGAAATCACTTTTTTAGGATGTCTTTTCTCCCTCTCAAGGTTAGATGTCCTTCCACGTGATCAGATAATATCTTCTCTATGTTATAGTTTTTCCCACTTGTTCTTTCCTCTATTAATAATAATTGTCATCAATTATTGAGTACCTACTATGTGCCCGATGCTTTATCAGGAAGTTTATGGAAGCTGTATTGAGGTCTTGGAAAAACCTTCTAAATTAGGTATGAGTATCCCCATTTTTATGAATGGGGAAACTGAGGTTCAGACAGGGTTCAGAAGTAGTTTGACCAAGTTCACATGCCTAATGAGCCACAGAGCCAGGACAGAAAACCACATTTGTCACACTCCTAATCTTATGTCCTTTCAATGTGTCATACTGACTCAATTCCGGGTCAGAAGACCGCGGTCATGGATACTGGACTTCTCTCGTCACTCACTTTACTCTGCTTCGAGCCTGTGGGGTTGGAAAGCTATATCAAGACTTTTCATCCTCTCTTGAGTCTGGGATTCTGGGTACAGCACAAAGTGTGCCAGAAGGAAGCTCTCGTGTGGGATCTGGAAGGCGGTAGTAAGGTGCCGGCCACCCTCCGGCTGGTGTGACAGCAGGAAGTGAGACAGTTTTACTTCTTCCTTTCCAATTCGGATACCTTTTATTTCTTCTTCTTGTCTGATCGCTGTGGCTAGGACTTTCAATATCTTCAGAGCATTTAATCCCAAAACAGAAAAATATACATATCAAGTACACATGGAATGTTTTCTAGGAAAGACCACATTTTAGGACACAAAACAAGTCTCAATAAACTTAAGAAGATTAAAATCATATCAAGCATCTTCTCTGACCCAGTGCTATGAACCTAGAAATCAATCACAAGAAGAAGACCAAAAAACACACGAAGACATCAAAGCTAAGAAATATGCTATTGAACAATGAACGGGTCAACAATGAGATCAAGGAAGAAATCAGAAGAAACTTGAAATAAATGAAAATGAGGACACAACATTCCAAAATCTGTGGGACACAGGGAGAGCAATCCTAAGAGGGATGTTCATAGCATTACAGGCCTATCTCAAAAAACAAACAAAACAAAACAAAAAAAACAAAAACAAAAAACAAGAACATGTTCAAGTAAATAATCTAACTTTACACTTAAAGGAACTTGAAAAAGAACAACAAATAAACCCAAAGTGAGTAGAAGAAAATAAATAATAAAGACACAGCAGAAATAAACAAAACAGGGTCTACAAAAATGATACACAAAAGATCAATGACTCCAAGAGCTGGTTCTTTGAAAAGATAAACAAGATTGACAAACCTTTAACCAGATTCATCAAGAAAAAAAGAGAGAGGACCCAAATATATAAAATCAGAAATAAAAGAGGAGAAATCACAACTGACACCAAAGAAATATAATGAATTATAAGAAAATATTGTGAATGACTATATCCCAGCAAACTGGATGACATGGATGAAATGAATGAATTCCTAGAAACATACAACCTTCCAAAACTAAATCAGGCAGAATCAGAGAATCTGAATAGACAGATTACACCTAGTACAACTGAAGCAGAAATTTAAAAAAACTGCCGACAAACAAAAGCCTTGGATCAGATGGCTTCACAGGTGAATTTTACCAAACATTTCGAGAAGACCTAACATCTCTGCTTCTCAAACTATTTCAAAAAATTCAAGAGAAGGAAAGGCTGGCCAAACCACTCACTTTCTCATTCTAATTTTGCAAAACAAAATTTATCATCCATTTAGGCTGCAAACATATATTTAGGATATAACATTTAATGTAACAGTTCTAAGTGCTAGGTATAGAAAAGGTCTGCCCTTGAGGAAATTAATACATTTTAATGGTATGATAATAATACGCACAAAGTGACATGGAAGAAATCACAACCTCTGCTGGGCAGTCAAAGAAAACCAACCTAGGATTCATTATACTAAAACAGGTTCTCAACGGTTAAGTGGGAGTTTGACAGCATGGAGTAGGTTTGTTTGAAGAAAAAGGGGAATAACTAGACTTACGAAAAGTGTTGAGGCACAAAATGTTACTTCAAATAATGATGGAACGTGTAATTGAGAGTGAAGATAACTGAAAATTTGAGGTAAAACATGTGTCTGTGTGACTGTGTGTGCATTATTTTATAATATAGAGACAAAAAGTCAGGGAGGATATAGATTCAAACAATATAATTAACAAGGACCTATACACATGTAGAGACCATTGCATCCTACTTCAAAATATGTATTTTCTAAATAGAATTTATTTTTCAGAGGAGTTTTAGGTTCACAACAAAATTGAGTGAGCAAATTGACAGAGAGTTCCATATGCCCCATCCCCACAAACTCACAGCCTCCCCAACTATAAACACCTGTACCACAATGCAACATTTATTACAATCGACAATCTTACATTAAGATATCATCAGCACCCAAAGACCATAGTTTATACAACAGGGTTCATTCTTGGTGTTCTATGGGTATTAACAAATGTATAATGACACATAACCATCTCCACATTATAATGTCGTAAGGAACAGGACTATTCAAATCATCTATTTTGGCAAATTGTGTGTTTCAGGAAATTTGTCTATTTCACTTACTTTATCAAATGTGTGGGGCATATAGTTGAGATATGTAATAAAGTCTCTTTTTCTATTTCTGATATTAGTAATTTGTGCCCTCTCTTTTTTTCCCAGTTATCTTGGCTAGAGGCTTATCAATTTTATTGATTATTTCAAAGAAACAGCTGTGGTTTCATTCATTTTCTCTGTTGATTTCTCGTTTTCAATTCCATGATTTCTGCTCCTTTAATCCTTATTATTCTGTTTACTTTGGATGTAATTTGCTTTTCTTTTTCTAGTTTCCTAAGGTGGAAGCTTAAATTATTGGTATTATACATAACCTATAACATATATTATATATAAAATCTTGTGAGATGCAACTAGCTCAGCACTTTGAGGAAAATTTATATTCTTAGATACTTATATTAATTTACAAAATTTAAAAATTACAAAATTAGAAAAGTAATAGGAAAATAAACCCAAGGAATCTAGAAAGTAAAGAATAATAAGAATGACAGCACAAATTAACAAAATAGAATATAAACATACAATGGAGTGGTTTAATAAAGCCAAAAATAGTTTTTTATAGACCAAAAAAAAAAAAAAAAAGCAATTGATAGACCTCTGGTGAAATTGATCAAGTGAATAGAATAGAAAGAACAACATTAAGGTTAAAATAAAAACCTGTAGTAGATTATTGAAAGATATAATAAACAGAAAATAGTTAATGACCTAGCAGAAATTTAAAAGTTAATTAGTAAACTGGTGGTAAAATGGGAAACTTAAGTAAAAATGGAAAATTTTCAGGAAAAATATAGCTTATTGAAATTTAATAAGTAATAGAATGTCACAATAGTCTTATGATTATTAAGGTAAGTTAACTGAGTTAATTATTGAAAGAATATCCAGACCCAATTGACTTAACTGGGCAGTTCTAACATTAAAAGAAGAAATAATCACAAAATGACACAAGAGCTTTCAAGGATGGGTTAGCCAGTAGAAGAGTGGAAGAAGAGGAGTAGGGCCACCATGCTACCAAAGAAGTATGTACATTGCAGGGTTGAGAAGGAGGTGAAAGAGGCCAGGCTAGAGCTGAGCCATGGGAGTGGGCTGTTGAGTTCCTTACCTCACAGAACACCTTAAAGAAGTTCAAGGCATTTTTGCGATCTCAGAGTGATCACTCCCTTTCTGGGTCAGACCTCTGCTCTTTCTACTCGAAGCACCAGCTTTTCATTGTGGAACAAATTTGCACCTAATCCCTCAATAGCATGAGTGAGGTTGTTCATTAAGGCCAGCCCTGAAAGGTGAAAAGAATCTATGGTCTCCCTGGGGCAGGAAGAGGCAAAAGGTCTTTCAGCAGCTACTAGAACAGGATAGAAGTTATTATCTCAATAGCTGATGTTGCACATTCTTACTAAGATATATGACTTAATAAGCCTATTCCTTATCTTCAGTGTGTGTTACATATATATTTTTTTCTTATTTCTGCAGTTTGTTTCAAAGTCATTTCCTGGGCTTGGAATTTCCTCTTTGCTTATCTCACTTCCAACTATTATTCAAACCGCAGCTCAAATCACCTTTTTCTTCGCTGCCTTCTTTGACCAGACTAACAGATCCTGCTCATTTAGCAGCAGGGAGAGGTTGGGAGGACATGTGTGGCGAGATTGGGAGGGAGTATGGGGCAGATGGACAGTGCCCCTCGGGCTGTCTTTCTGAACCACTCCCACCTTGAGTAACTTTCATCTCTTTGTGGCAGGAATGATGTCATTTCCCTTTGCAGCATCCTTATGTATCATTTCCACCCAAAGTGCACTTATGGAATACACATGGTAATGACTGAAACTGGACTACAACAATCTGGAAGGATTATATAATGGGAGCTTATTTTATGTATCTTAAAGGCAGATAAAATAATGTCTTCTCTTAATACATATAAGGAAAAGGTCATATCATTCTCATGTGTCATGATGTAATAGGGTTGTAAGTTCTTTGAGAGAAAAACCCCTATCTGGTATGTACATTGTTAATTTAATGTAATATTAACAGTGCTGGATATTGACGCTATATTCTCAGTCATGTCGTCGTCGTCGGCAGCCGTCCGTCTCGAGAGACGATGGTGTAGCTTCTTAAGAGTCTATCTGCACCGCCGAGAATGGCTGTGCAGTCCGACTCGGGAGTGACACGGTATCTGTCTCCTCCCGTGTTGAAGCTACAGAGCCTGGGCAGGGTGATATGGAGGGTCTGCTGTTGCCCATGCAGCAGACCCCCCCTCTCTTCGCAGCTGAAGGGCCCAAGGGAAAGACGGAGTCAATACAGCTTGGCTTCAGGTGCGCCGCAGGAGTGGCCGGTGTTGACTACAACGTCAAACTGCCTTAGGGACTCCGACTCCGGATTTTCTGTCGGGGTTTACTCCCTTAGCCTTTCCCCTGAAGAGGTATGCCTCAAGGCAGCGGAGGTTTTTTGGAATCAGAGTTTTCCTTCTCTGATGTGCCCTGACTGGAAGATCGAACCAGCGACACTTAGCTCGCAGGCCGACGCTCAATCCACTGAGCCAAACCAGCCAGGGGATCTGTCATGTAATGTTTTGTATTTAATACATACTCCAAGTATTTCTATTTTTTTCTTCTCATAGTACTTAAGGAATACAAATAAAGTATTAAAATGTATTATTAAGATTAGCATATTCAAATGGGGCTTCTACCAAATTCAGATTTCCCATTCTTACTTATGGTATAATTAACATCAGAAATAATAGGCATATATAATTTAGTGAGTTTAATAAACAACAACAACCTCATACATTTATTGTATCCATTCAGTCAACAACTGTGTATTACGAGCCAGCCAATGTTAGGCACTGGAAATAAAATGTACATAAGATGGATATCTATCCTACTCTCCTGGAACTCACCTTAGTTGAGGGAGAAAAATATCATATGAGAAATTACACAATTGATTATTAATTCCAATCATGTCAAGTGTCAAGGAGAATTATTAAGTGTTAAGATACCTGGATTGGTCTCTTATAGAGTTGGAGGAGCCCTGTATATTTTATTCTGTTTCTTGTGGGATCAGAAATCAGAATTTGGCATTACCTTTGGAATAAATAAAGAAGCTGCTATCCAAATACAAAAACAGATACATGGGAGAACATAGTCTTCACTTTTGAAATTCAATAATTTTAAGAATGATAGCTGTACAATGACCCTTGAAAATTAAATGAATGGTTGAAGGCATAATTTATGTGCTGTAAAAATAAAAATTAACAATAATGTAAAATCAGTAGTTCATGTATCTCCTTGGTAAGTAAAAATATCAGGAATGAATACATGGAATGAGGGTTTTGGAGAAATCATCTGTTCTGACTGATTGAACTCCATTTGAGGCAGATTTCACTATCACATGAAGATGTATTTTCAAGATTTTAGAACAATATACCCCAAACCTTTTAGTTCTTCTCTTCTATGGTTGATTTTTCTCACCGATAGCCTACTTTTACAATTTTGTTGAGAGTGCAACATTTGTTTTGAAGAAATTATTTGCATCTCTGCCAGCCATGGAATTAGTGATCTTTTTTGAAAAAGTACAAGTCATTTCATGGGATCCTAAAGAGTAATGTGCTGTCAATCTCAAAGGGCAGTAAAACTATGCCTTTAGGAAAAAAAAAAAAAACTTATTTGGAAACTTTTATTTTTATAACTCTATTGGTTTCCTGTAGCTGTTTTACCACAGACTTAATGTGGTTTCCAGTTCTAGCTAAAAACAACACCAATTTATCTGTTTTCAGTTTAGGAATTTAAACGTTCAAGGTCAGATTCACTCAGCTGAAATCAAGGTGTGGGCAGAGCTCCACTCTCGCCTTTCCCAGTTTCTAGAGCTGCGTTTCTTGCTTTCCTTCGTTCATGCTTCCCCCTCTGCTTCCACCTTCCAAGCCAGTAGCGCAAATCATCCCAGTCTGCTTTATCTTTCCACTCCTTTCTTCTCTCCCTGTCTTCTTGAAATCTCCTTCTGCCTCTCTCTTACGAGAACACTGTGAGAGCGTTTAGGGACCATCCAAGTCACCCAGGATAATCTCCCCATCTCAAGAATCCCTAATGTAATTACCTTTGCAAAAACCTTTTTTGTCTTATAAGGTAAAAATTCATGGGTCCCAAGGATTAGAATATAGACATCTTTGGCGTGAAGACTCCCAATGGATTATTTTTACAGCTCTGCGAGCAGCCCCAACGTGCAGGTTTTATTTTTTAATTAGATAATATATTCTCAAATTATTTCCAAATTTTTCTTTGGTTTTATTGAACTCCCTAATAAGAAGTGTCTTCCCCTTGTTTCCACGTGGAGGAAGGTTAACAGCTTGTTGTTCTTTTGCCAGTCAAGTAACAGTGGAAATCACCAATCATGCTGCCATGTATAAATTGGAATTAACAGCTATAGTCTCCACAAACTCCTGTGATCACAAGGACAAGCTCCATAGTTTCTCTTCCCCCTGGGGAAGCTTTGATCCTTTTGTATTCAGTAGTGAATTTTATTTTATTTTTTTTATCCATTTGCTATTGAAATAACTGTATCAAGAACAAAGAAAATTTTGTTGAAATATCTATGCCAAACCAATATTAGACGACTTTCCAGTTCTAAGGAATTACCTCTATTTCTTGGGAAACTACTTTGATTCTATCATTTTTATACGTGTTCTTGATATTACCAATTAAAACTCTGAACCAGAATGAAATTAGTATCCTGGAATACGGGATGAGTAAGGGAAGCTGCACAGAATAGACAGTGGTTTAGAACATATAAAAAGTGCTGAACAGATCTTCAATTCTTTTCCCCCAAATACGTATCAGTTTTACTGCCACCACGCCTTGGAGAGCTTGGCTGTGGGTTTCCGGGTCACCTGGTGGCTGAAGAACACCTGGAAATCTAAAGCACAGCATGTGCTGTGTGGCAGGATTTTCTGTACCCTGCGTTCACACCTTCTGGATACCTCCCTCTGTTTACCTTTCTGACATCTGGATGAGGAAAGTAGCTTTTATACTCATTGGCACAACATCTGGAATTATGCAAACCAAGACATTGGAAACATATCCTGCTCTTGGATCCTATCCTTCTTGGCATCAACCAATTTTTCCTAAAGAATTCTTGAAGAAAAATACAGCCTGGCAGCATTAATCTTTTCCCAAATATCTTTTAAAATGTGCTCGCAAAGCATTGCAGAGAAACAAAAAGTTTAGAACGATATCATCAACCATTTTGTGGAGACAATAACTTTAATTAGCTTTAATTTTATTTCTTATATATATTTACAGGCACCAGAAAGAAAACTGAAAGGAGGTATGATTATAGTATATCATTACGGACAAAGGGGCATGCAGAGGCCCAAGTTCTTCCCTTGCTCCTCGCCCCCGCCCCCGAAGTTCTGCTACTTGCTAAATGTGTGAGTTTGAAAAGGTGACTTCATCTCCCTCAACTCTAGGTACCCTCTGTCCCAACCCAAATGCAAATTTTTAGTAAGTATGGTTGTGAGGTTTGCGGAGATTAAAGCCACGAGAGTATAAAAGAAAGCGCTTTATCTGTAAATCCTGTTTCTTGTCCCTGCCGGTTATGCAGAAATTGCTGGAGACACGTACTCTGGACAGAATTCTTTAATATCCCGGCGTTAGGTGAACTCTGTGTCTTCATTCACCTCCGTCTCACTGGGGAAGGGTCATAATGAACAGGAAGCGTTCACAGCGGATGAAGCTGGTGGGGGTGGGGGTGGGGATGGAGGAGAAGCAGGCGGGGAGCTCTGGGTACAGACAAAACTGAGCTTCTATTTGCTTGGCTGCAGCTTGCTTCCCTTGTAAAGAATTAAGGAATCCCAATGGTCATCTGAGGATGAGAATATTGAAATTTATTTACTAAGCTTTATTTTTCTTTTCTCCATTCGCTATAATTTCAATGACTTTAAAGCTTTTGAATTATTTTTTTTTAAAAGTATCAAGTCTTGGGAACAGAGAACAAGGAAAATACAATTTTGAAAATAAGTGGAAACCTGCTGAGATGTTCCAACCTAAAGTAAATACCGCTGCTGCCTAAATGGTGGAATGCTCTTGCTTCCCTAATGGAGGTCTCTGGTGCCCTATTTCTATATTATTATATAAAATGCAATTAGAGTCTGAGAATTACAAAGGAACAGATTGCTTTGAGAACTTAGGACTGATTTTAATGAGTGATTTGTAGTTCTGTTCTGTACTGCCTTCCAAGCGTTAATGACGCTCTTTCAAAGTCTGAATTCTATTGGCAAAAATGATGAGGATCGTTTTATTTCACACAGGTAAGAGAATAGTGCTTCATCATCAAACTAAGAAGTAAAGAACACGGGGCTAGGAGCTGGGTTCTTCTCAGGGCTCTGAGCAAGCTTCTCGACTTTATTGTAAGATTAGACCAGCTGTCTCCGAGTAAGACAGCAGGGGGCAGAAATGAAGGGTGAATGAATGAGTAAGGTTGGGCTTGGTGGAGACTGTTTGCTATGGGTGATTGGATAGCCTTCAGTGGTTACAGGCTTTAATCATTTAATTTATTCTGTGATTTTGAAGCTCCCCCCACTAAACGGGCAGTGTACATTTCCCCGTTCCTTGACTATAGTTCAGCCACGTGACTTGCTCTTTCCACTTGAAAAGAGACAGACATGAAGAGACGCTAGGTGTGAACCTAAACATTAAAAGGGCTTGTGTGTTCCTTTGCCCTTTCCGTTCTTGTCATTGCCGTTAGGAGAAGCTGCCCGTATAATATGCCATGGTAGAGAAGAATGAGGGAAGTGTGGAGCAGAACCATGCCACCCCAGAAGATCCCAGCTTAGACTAGTTGAACCCAGCTGACCCCGAGGCACGTGACCAAAACAAATGCTTATTGTTGTATGCCGCTGAGCTTCTGAGGTTCTTTACTGTGCAGCATAATCAGGGCCATGGAACTAATATTCTCTGTTTACTCTGGATGAATTTCCTTCTTTGCAACATGAGGGTGTTAGCATGGGGCTGGTGTCCTGAATTCAGACTACCTTCAAGGCAGGAAGGAAAAGTAAAGAAGGGAGAGAAGATGGTGTTTGATGCGCTATCACATACCCCTCCTAAAAATGGTAGCTGCCACTCAGCTCCTGCCAAAAGGGATTGTTGAGAAAAATACAGAAGCTGTGTTGCCAGATCTACCTATTTTTCAATACATGCTATAAATCTAGATTTGAAAATGTGATATTTTGAAAATTCAAGTTTTGAAACTAAATACAAGTTTTGTAGCACGCTGAATTGGCAGGGTATATATCGCTGGGTTACCCTTAGCAATCTCTGGATTGAAGTCTGAATGTAGGTCACTATCAGCTCTAAAGGTCAGTAATCATTAGTACTCAATGCATTGCAAGTCTATACTACATATGCCACCTTATCCTAGGTGTATTTATTTTATAATGAGCTCAGCAAAATTTTGATTGAAGTATATCACAAAACATGCTTCTTTTGTCCCCAATAGAATATTTCACAAATATGACCATCATGTAAAAGCTAGAAACACCAGACAAAATTCCAGACAAAGCCAAAACTATCCAACTTCCTGAATTTTCAGCTACTTCAAAAGCTTAAAAATAACCGTCCTAATTATGTATAGAAACTCGCTTTTATTTATTGTACTAAAGTGATTTTTTGTGCAATTAAAAAAAAATCTATTCTTGTTACTTAGGATGATAATTTTTAAGATGATCTATTATTATTATATTAAGCAATCTAGGGTCTACTTCTGAAATGTAACATGTGTCTGCTAGAGGACAACAGAAATTTTTAAGTCCTTTAAATTATTTTTCTTAATAGATTAGCCATCAACTAGAAGAAAGGACTGGTGTCTCTGTTAAAGGAAAGGAAACCAGAAAGTGAATCCTTCATTTTAAATCTTCATTAGCTACTGATTAGACCAACATGAGGGCGTCCATCTCCAGATTTCCTTGAATGAGGATTATAAATCCAGGATAATTAAATGGGAGGAATATAACCCCTTCACAGTGTTCCTGATTGGATTAATGGTTATACATACATGACATGACTTGCAAAATAGAGATTGCATGCATGTGTGTGTGTGTCAATTTAATTTTTAAAAATTTACTTAGTCCCATCTAAATGTATATTGGATACAGGGCAGAACGCTGCACAAAACACAAGGAGACTCTGAAATAATGTACGATTAAATGAAAACCAAATGGAGAAGGCAGCCCCTGGGGAGATTTCATTTTATATTTAGAATGAAAGGTTAAGGTGCATTAGTTACTATTATTTTATACCTCATTATACTTAGAAAACTTCTCTCCGTGTCTTGTTCTCTGTATTTATTTATTTATTTTTTTGGTGATTTTTCAGATTCCTTAACTAACTAACTAAATAAATACATACATACATAAGGGGGTTGTTTAATACAAGATTGTCATAAAAATAATGTCCAATCTTGAGGTCTATTTCAAAAATGAGAAAGCCCATGATTGTAAAAATCTTTATTGGTTAACATAACCTCCTTTGCTTTCTAGAATCTCATTCCATCTGTCAACTAGCTTATAAATGCCACACTTGTAAACTTCTTTAGGTTTTGAAGCAAAATATGAATCCAGATCATTTTCAGCCTCTTCTCTTGATGTCAACCTAAGAACATCAGAATGGTTCTGCAGTCCCCAAAACAAGTGATAATCAGGAGCAAGGTCAGGAGAAGATGGAGGATGAAGCAGTATTTCCCAACCAAGCTCTTTCAAGAAATTTTTGATGAGTTGAGCTGTGTGAGGACGAGCATTATTGTGATGGAAGATGACACCCTTTCTGTTCACTAAGGAGGGTCGCTTTTGGTTCAAAGCTCCTTTCAAGTGACGAAGTTGTTCACAGTAAAGATTAGCAGTAATTGTTTGATTGTTGTCTAACAGTTGATAATGGGCAATTCCTTCCATATCCCACCATACACTCAACATGATCTTCTTTGGATGAAATCCTCCTTTTGGTTGAACTCTTCTTCCTCCTCGACTGATCCATGTTCGGCAGCATGTAACATTATGGTAAAGGACCCACTTCTCAGCACCTGTAACACGCCGACCTAAAAATGGTGCCTGAAGGTGTTGCAAAAGCAATGATTCACAACAAGCAACACGCTGTTGCAGATTTTCTGGAGACAGTTCATGTGCGACCCGTTTTTCAACTACTGAAACCTTGGCACAATAATTCTCTGCAGCAAATCTTTGAATTTCATTTTACACAATAAGTAAAATGAGGCTCAAGAGATCTAGTAAATCAGTTGAAGTATTACTTCTTTTTAGAAGCCTTTCTTGATTTCTACCAGTGAGCATCCTCACCCCATTGCATGCTTCCGTTCCAGCTCATAGAACATTTTATAGTGATAGTTGTTTATTTTCTGCCTCCTCTGATGCACTGTGAAGCTCACATTTGGCATGCAGTATTATCCAGAAAAGTATGAGAAATGTTTACATTTCGCCCAGGTCATAGAACAACAATCAGTGTTTTCCTGAATATAAATCCCCTGCGTTTCTGCTGCACTGCCACTTCAAAAATGGAAGAATTTATAAATATTTTACAAAATTTTTCTTCAACAGATAAATGGGATGGCATGAATCTAAAAAGCTTCTGCACAGCAAAGGAAACAATCAGAGTGATAAGATAACCTATAGAGCCGATAAAAAGTTTGTAAAACACACAGCTGATAAAGGGTTAATATCCGAAACACAGAAGGAACTGAATAACAAAAAACAAGCAACTCAATTTAAAAATAGGCAAAGGACCTGAATAGATATTTCTCAAAAGAATAGTTAAAATAGCCAATAAATATATGGGAAAATATTCAACATCACTAATCATCAGGGAGAAACAAATCAAAACCACAGTGGGATGTGCCTCACTCCTGTTAAGCATGACTCTTGTTAAAAGACAGAGGATAAATATTAGTGAGGATGGGGAGAACAGGGAATACTTATACACTGTCGGTGGGAATGTACACTGTATAGCTCTTATGGAAAACAGTGTAGAGTTTCCTCAAAAATATAAAAATAGACCTACCATATGACTCAGTAACCTTACCTCTGGGTACACACCTAAGGGAAATGAAGTCACTGTCTTTAAAAGAATAGTCTTCAATATTTTAAACTTGCATGTGCTTTATATAAACATTCTTCATTTTTATTTTCATTAGAAATTTTAAATCAATACCCAACATATGATTGGTTAAGGCAGTGTTTTGCCAAATTGACAGGGTGATAATAATGTTTTTTTTTTTTTTTTTTTTTTTTTTTGGTCCCAAGCAGACTTAGTAATCTATATTCTAAATAAGAAGGGGCCTGGGAATCTGTTTTATAGTGCTCCAGGTGACCATTATCATAAAATATATTTAGAAAATACTGGTTGAAATTTATAGTGTGTACGATGATGTGGATTTTAAAGAAGAAAACAATTATTTTACCCACTTCCATGTCTGAAGACCCAGAAGGCAATTCAAGTTGGAAAATGTTTATTTGGAATAGGAATATTTTGGATGACTTGTCTTATTAAGTAAGGATAGGGAAGCTGGCAACCATTGCTTTAGGTCCCAGCAAGGCTGCCCTTCCTAGTACAATATGGAGTTCTGGGGAGGGGTCAGATGAAATTCCATAAGGATTCAGGAGCTGAACATGAGGGGATTAGCTCCCAAACTCTTAAACCGAAAACTAAAACTTAGATAAACTTATTGAGATAACTCCATGGGCCCTTCACAAGGCCCAGTGGCAGAGAACAGCAGTGAGGCCTATAGAATGAAATTATCACACAGGTAAAAAGAGAGATCAGTGGGCTAGGCCATGCCCTGTATTAAAAACTAGACTGGGAAAGAATGTCAAGGCCTTAAGTGAACGGACACTGGAACTCCTCTTATTCTACACCTCCCAGGAAGTAGACTTGCTCACTCACAAAAGGTCTGCTGAAGGGGATCCAAAGAACTTGGATTGGTTGGCCTGCAGTGTTCAAGACCTATGTGGGGGGAGGGGGCATAGGCTCATCGTTCCTTGGGGTAGAGGACACTTTAGAGCTGAGGAGAAAGGTGTGTTATTATCTCCCACTGACCAGCTTAGCCCCAGATCCAGCATACTCTACACGTGCCTTAGAGACAATGACCTCATTTCTCACTGAGGAAGAGCAGGAAGGGCAGGGAAGGGTTTTCACTGGGTACTAGAGAGCTGGCTATTTCCTTTTGAGGGCACCCATCAGCTTTAAATGTCTTTGTTTAGACTGAACAGAGTGCTGGTGTGTAGACTCAAACTTCCTCAAAGAGCCCCTTCAGCAGTGGTGGCAACTGGGAGTCTCTCTTGACTCCTTTCCAGGAAATAGATACCTTTTGAGACCTCCAGCTACCAACCTTGTGCTTCTTTCAGTGGAAATTCAAGGCAGACAGAGAGTGTTGACTACACGTTCACTGATACAGCCCCTGAATGGAGCCCACTGCTGGGCACATGATAGGCTCTCAATAAACACATTTATTTATTTAATTTTTTGGATATATTTTTTAAAGTATATATTTTTGATTATGTTGTTACAGTAGTTCCAACTTTCCCCCCCTTTGCTCCCCTCTGCCCAGTACTCCCCTTCCCTCCAGCAATCCCACCCCCCTTAGTTCATGTGCATGGGTTGTGCATATAAATTCTTTGCCTTCAACCTTTCCTATATTATTCTTAACTTCCCCATGTCTATTTTGTACCAACCAATTATGCTTCTTAATCCCTGCACCATTTCCCCATTTCTCCCCCTCCACTCTCCCAGCTGATAACCCTCCAAATGATTCCCATACTTATGATTCTGTTCCTATTCTGGTTTGCTTAGTTGGGTTTTGTTTTTATTTTTTAGATTCAGTTGTTGATAGTTGTGAGTTTGTCATCATTTTAGTGTTCATAGTTTTGATCTTTTTCTTAAGTAAGTCCCTTTGACATTTCATATAATAATGACTTGGTGATGATGAACTCCTTTAGCTTCACCTTGTCTGGGAAGCACTTCATCTGCCCTTCCATTCCAAATGATAGCTTTGCTGGATAGAGTAATCTTGGTTGTAGTTTGCTTTTCATCACATTGAATACTGCTTGCCAGTCCCTTCCTGTGTGCAAAGTGTCCTCTGAGAAATCAGCTGATAGTCCTATAGGCATCCCCCTGTAGGCAACTCTCTGCCTCTCTCTTGCTGCCCCCAGGAATCTGTCTTTATCTTTCACCTTTGGCATCTCAGTCATGATGTGTCCTGGTGTGGTCCCCTCTGGGTACAGCTTGCCCAGGACCCTCCGTGTTTCCTGGACCTGTATGTCCATCTCCTTCACAAAATTTGGGAAGTTTTGCTCATTTTTTTCAATTCTTACTTCCTCATTCTGCACTGGTTGACTCTTTTTTTCTTCCTTATGTTCCAAATCATTGATTTGAACCCCAATTTCCTTCCCTTCACAATTAGTTTTGTGTGGAGTTTCCTTCATTTCACTTAGCATAGCCTTCACTTCTCTTATGCGTTTGCCATACTCAAGCATATCTGTCAAGCCTGGAAGCATCTTTGTCACCAGTGTTTTGAATTCTGCATATGTTAGGTTTTCTATCTCCTCGTCGCTTAGTTCTCCCACTGGAGCCTTGATCCATTTCCCCTTTTGCGCCATACTTCTCTGTCTCCTCATTCTGACAGGCTCCTGTGTTTGTTTGCCTTCGGGTTCCAGGTAGAGCTGTCATTCCTGTTACATTTTAAGGGGTGGGGCCTTAGGGATTTGTCAGTGCAGGGCGACCTATTTCACCATGTTGTGGCGCTGTATGTGGGGGAGAAGTACGAGAGGGAACAATGCCACCTGCCCAGCACTCGCCCCTTTTCTAGGCACCTCTCTCACTTCCGCACTGAACTGGCACCCCTCTAGCTGCTGCCCTGGTCGTTGTTCCCAGAGTGGGTGGGTCTTCGAGGGTTCTAGGACCATTGGGGCCCTTTAAACAAGTGGATGCTGCTGAGAGACTGGCAGTTTCTGCCTCCACCCCAACCCCCACTGGTCTGCACAGTCAGAAGCAATGAGGCTTGATTTTCCCACGTGCTGGGACCGTGAGCTGCGATGTCCAGTGAGGAGCTGGGAATGCTCCCCAGGTGTCCCTCCTGACTTTTAAAAATGTGTGACTGAGCTTTCTGCCACCGCTGCTGCTGCCGCCGTTGCCGCCGCCGCCGCTGCCACCACCACACCGCGTCCTCTCTGCCCCGGCTCCGCCCCTCCTACCTGTCTGGATGAGTATTTCTTCTTTATATCTTTGTTTGCTGGACTTCCATGCACTTTGATTTTCTGGAACTTCTGGTTGTTTCTAGTTTTGAGGTAGTTGTGTTCCTTCTTAGTTGTGGAGGGAGATACAGTGTGTCTGTCTATGCCTCCATCTTGGCCGTAAGTCCCCCGATAAACATTTATTAAATGAATAAATGAATGAATAATTGAACAGAGAACTAGAACTGATAATACAAAATGTTTTTTAAGAGCTCAGCCTACCGGTAAAGGCAGACATAGCAAGATGAATCTATATAATACTGTCTGATATTGTGTATAATACTAATATTAATATTGTTAATTTATTAATCACATAATTATTATATCACAATATTAATAAATACTAGTGTCATAATAGTTATTACTGTTATTACTATTATATATATCGTCGTCGGCAGCCGTCCGTCTCGAGAGACGATGGTGTAGCTTCTTAAGAGTCTATCTGCACCGCCGAGAATGGCTGTGCAGTCCGACTCGGGAGTGACACGGTATCTGTCTCCTCCCATGTTGAATCGACATCTTGCAATGAAGCTACAGAACCTGGGCAGGGTGATATGGAGGGTCTGCTGTTGCCCATGCAGCAGACCCCCCCTCTCTTCGCAGCTGAAGGGTCCAAGGGAAAGACGGAGTCAATACAGCTTGGCTTCAGGTGCGCCGCAGGAGTTGCCGGTGTTGACTACAACATCAAACTGCCTTAGGGACTCCGGCTCCGGATTTTCTGTTGGGGTTTACTCCCTTAGCCTTTCCCCAGAAGAGGTATGCCGCAAGGCAGCGGAGGTTTTTTGGAATCAGAGTTTTCCTTCTCTGTATTATATATATATATATATATATATATATCAATTAATAACAAGTATAAAATGCTTTGGGAGTGCACAGAAAGGAGCAATTAATCCTGAAGGGTGGAGGGCCTGGTGCTTCGGGAGGTGGCATGGGTCACAGCAAAGATGTGACATGGGCGGGACAGGAAGTGTACTTGGGGCTGTGGAAGTGCACGCTGAATTCAGGGTGAGCACAGAGTCCTGAGAGACTTTGCCTTGAGTGAATCTGACCAGTGAATTTTTTTCCATCCTTTAAGTCTTTGGTTTCTTAATTTGAACTGACAATCTAACGATATTTTATCTTGTTCAGATTTTTTCCAGTAAATATGTTTCATTTAAAAAAAAAACACTAAAGATAAGTTTAAGAAAAATGGTAAAAAACAAACAACAAACAAACCAACCAAAAGCACCCCTCTAATGAAGGAGCCCCTTCTCCTCGGCCTCACAGGCTGCCTGTGCTTTCTGTGTGCTTCCTGTCCTCTTCTCACCTTTCCCTCAGGCCGCCCACACCCTATGCAACAGCTGCTGCCCCAGACTATGCCTTGCAAGTTCTTAAAACATCACTCCATTGAGATGCTGTACCTTCTCCACCCTCTGCCGGAAATGCACCCCCGCCCCTCCATTTTCTCCCTTCACCTGGACATTTCCCACTCGTCTCCCACTTCACGGCCTCCAGGAAGATATAATCCACCACCCTCTCCCGTGCTCTTTCTCCATACTCTGGAAGCACTGTGCACCCCTGTTCTGTATATCTGAACTCCCCATCGAACCCGGTCTAATCTGCAGCAGGACAGTTTTCGTCGGTCCTGGCCACCAGTGTGGATCACCTGCGTTTATCACAGGGCCTGAGCATCGTCAGCATTCATTCGTTTCTTGTGGAAGAAATGATGGAATCTGTGTTTCCTCCACGCCTTTCTGGTATATTGTGTGATTTGGGACGGTGGGCAGCTGTACCTGAATTTGCAGGGCTCATCGCAACAGCCTTTACCCAGGGTCCCACTGTGAATGTGTTCCCATCCAGACACAAGCGTGGAAAACAAGGTTGAGAGAGGTAGGCTTTGCCTTGTCAATAAAGTTGGTGGAAACTGTATGCACATCAAGAAATACATCCCCTCCCTACCTTTGGCCTATTGAATGTGTTTCCACTGGGATACAAGCGAGATTTTTGTCTCTCAGTGGGACAATGAACAGGACTGATCTGATATGGAAAGGAAATTCATCAGTGGTTTCTGAATCACATGTCAATGACGTACCCTTCTCTGCTCATAAACATGATTTCTGGAGATCTTGTGACACAAGGCAAAGAGAAACTGGGGTCCCTAGGTACCTGTCTTATATTATATTGGGAATTTAAATATTAGATGGTGGTCTGGATAAGAGACCTCAAAAATACGTTTACCTGCCTGCGATGTTACGGACTATTTACTAGCCTGTGAAGCACGAATCACAACTTTTTGGCTGTCTTCCAGGCACTAAAGTGGGCTAGGCTGAAACCTGAAGCTCTTCTGTGATAAAAAGGAAAGATCTGATCATTCCATTCTCAGCTGCTTACTTCTATGCAGCAGTTCGAAAAATGATCAATACACTGAGTCAAACTCAGAGATGCAGGCTGCCCACTCAGCCAAGGCTTAGATGTTGCATCTGGTAGAACTTTAGCAGGACCAACAATAGCATTGCCTTTTGGAACCCAAGAATGTCAGAGGCAGGGAACGTGAGGTCTTTGGGTTGTGCGAGGTGATTGAAAATTGAATCTTTTAAGTCATTCATTGCACTCATCCTTGATATCAGAAAAATAAAAATTTATTTTCTTACAAAAATGTGCATGAAGAATATATGCAAAATATGTACAACAGTTTTATTATAGCAGCTTTCTTCATAATGGCTCCAACGTGAAAGCAACCCTGGTGTCCTTCAACGGGTGAATGATTGAACACTGCTCAGTGGGGACGATGGAACCAATGGCTCATGTGACAGCTTGGATGACTCTCTGGGAGCTTTGCTGGATGAAAACAGTCAGTCTCGGAGGGTTATATGCCATGTGAATTCATCTGTATGGGATTCTTGACATGACAAAACTGTGGAAATGGAGAACAGATTGTTGGTTGCCAGGGATTCCAGAGAGGAGGAGGCATGGCAGGGGCTGTGGAGGAGCATCAGCAAGGAGCAGGGGGGATGGAGCGGCTCTGTGCGTTTTCTGTACACAAATCACGAGGTTGCACAGAGTTACACGTACACACACACACACACACACACACGAGTGTGTCCATGCAATGTTGATGAAATCTGAATGAGCTCTGCAGATTACGCTGATGTCAGTTCCTTGGTTTACACACTGTACTCTAGTGGGAAAGGTTATGGTGATTGTCGGAGCCGAGATATATGGGATCTCGCTGTACATACTTCTGTGTGCATGTGCAACTTCTTCTGAATCTGTGACTATTTCAGAATGAAAAGCCACGAGCAATCATTTTCCCACTTGCAATAGTTAAAATTTCAGAGGAATTTCTTTTGCTTTCTTTTGGCTTTAGGTTATTTCTAGAAGTTTTAGATGGGTAGAGAGGATTTAGATGACAACTTACGAGACTGTCAGATTTTTATGCATATATAGTGTGGGAGTTAATGGTGGATCTATTTATACCCCAAATGGAACAAACACAAAAATCGCATGGATCGAACAGAATAAACGTTACAGCCTGGTTGCTCACCGCAGCAGCAGCGTGCTGGTGGGTCGCAGGCAGCACGTGGCATGTTCCTGCACCTGCTGCAGCCACAGTGCTGCCGTTTTTCATTTGGCACTTACTGTACATTCCATATGGCAGGTGACCTTTCAGTAACTGGGCTTTGAGAGCCCATGATCAAGGACCAGACCAGCATATAACAGGTACCCTGTAAATGATGTAAGTGAGGGTAATGTCTACCAGGCATCTTCACTTGTATTGAATACTGTTATTAATTAAGATAGTTTTACATACAAATGACAGAAAAAACAATTCAAACTGAATCAGGCAAAAAGGAAAACACATCGACTTGCGTAACTGAGAAGTTCAGGAGTCTGTTTGCCCTCAGGACTTGTTTCCCTCTATCTTCACTTCTGCTTTTTCCATATTGGCCCCATTAGCAGAGGGGTCACAGGGAGGCTACAATTGCCTTAATTTCACTCCTTCAACTGGAATTCCAGTTGGACAGTCTTTTTGGGTAATTCCCATGGAAGTCCAAGTTTTCCCTCCTTCTCTGGCTATACTACGTCACATTCCCATCCTTGAGTCAACTCCTGGTAAGGATTATCCTGAATGGTCACACCCAAGTTTACGAGCTTTGCCTTTGTGTCCAGTAGTGGGACCCCACAGAAATCTTGCAAACTAAGAGTTGGGGCGAGTTGTTCTACCAAAGCAGGAAACATCTCCTAAGTTTGGCAGCAGCTCAACAATTATCGCTTATACTAATTTAGAGACTCCTGGTTCCTTTTTGTGATAGGCTTATATTAGGGGAAGAGAGACTGGAGATCCCATTAATAGTGGTTTGCTTCTTGCATCAACAGAACACAAATATAAAATAAGATTTATTATTTGATGTGCCATAAAATGTTAATATAACTATTTGTCCTATGATTGGCTTTTTTTTTGTATCTTAATAAATAAATTTATACTGTTATTTATTTATTTTTTTTTCTGGTTCAAACAGCATCAGTAGAGTTTATAATCTGTGCAGTAGTATTGGAGAGCTAATTGGTTTTGGTTTATATTCAACACAGACTTCATTATCTTCATTCCCCTCAAGAGAAATCCTTAATTCAGCCTCATAATTTCCTTGCTGTAATGCATCGATGGTTCGAAGCATCTAAAATGTGTAATTATAAATGATAATGGTGTCCCTCTACAGAGTCCTATTTTTATCTTGTTTCTGTTAATGACCCTGGAAACGAGTGATGTCATGCAAGCTGTCAGGACCTCTCAGGTATGGCAGGTTGTCACTCTGTGCTTCTTGGGTAAGCCACATCCTCGATGTGGTTCATTTCCCAGACAAAATAGTGTAACGGGCTCCTAACTGAGGTAGCCCTTATTGTCCAGTATTATGGCCTTTGTATTACAGACATGTCCTGATTTCCTAAAGGTATTCATCCTGTTAACATTGTGTTTTGGATTTTCCACCAGCTTGGATGCACTCCTCAGTTCTGTTTCTGGAGGAAACTCTTATGTCCTGAGCTTAAAATCACTCACATCTCTGGTTTGAAATCATATCGACAGTCCATTCTTTCAGGTTCTGCCATAATCTTGGCTCTCCTCACCATGATTTATCATCTTGTCTACTTAATTATCTGCTCATAATATTCCATTTAATGAATACCTTTCTCATTTCCCACAATGACAGCTACTTCTTAGTACTTTGATTGAACTCTTCTTGTAAAGCCTCACCATTTTAGGTCAAGCCACTTGCCTTTCAGCTCTCACTTTCTCTCTTGTCTATCCCCACCCATTAACTTTGTGCCACACCCTAGCTAGAGTAAAAATTTGGAAACATATCCAGTAGTGTCAATAACCGGTCCTCTTCTCTTAATCCCATTATGAAGCCATCAGTTACTTGGATTTAGGGATGGTCCTGGTTGCTTAGCAAGAGGACTTGAGTTTTCTATGTGTCCTCAAAGCAGAAGAAAAGGGTTGGTGAGTTTGCAAAGTAGAAATTTGGGGGAGACATTCCAAGAATACATAAGTTCACTCTAAGTCCAGTGGATGCTGAACTTAAGCACTTACTCTGTTACCCCACACAAGACATCAAGTGCTCGGTAAGGAAAACGTATCATTTAGAGGCAGTGCATAGACTCCTTCTGGTGGGGGTAAGGTGTGTTAATGAAAGAGGGCTCTCTAGAACTAGAATAACCTCTTTTAATGTAGAGGTCACAAGAGGGACCCGTTATGTAATAGTGGCAACATTGGAAACCAGTGACTTGAGGAACCTTGGCAGAGTAGAGCATCAATTGACCAAGGAAGGAGAAGACTGCTTCCTACTCATCCATGTACTCCTCCTCATCCCAACACAATATGCTAGCTCTAATTCACGTCTAGAAAAGCGCAGAGAGACAGAGGTTGGCCAAAAGCATTTTATTCCTTCTGACTTGCAGCACCTCTCCCCCAGCAGCTCCTTGACCAGTCCTACCCACAGCTGCTAGAGTCCTGACTCTTTATTGCTGAAAATGAGACTTTTCAAATAAGTGAAATTGATTGGAAAATCACTAAATCTTTCCAAGTTATCATTAAAGCACACAGTGGGAAATGCAGGGTGAGTATAGTACAATTAGAGAACAGTTACTGTAAAATCTTTTCATGTCTAGATCCCAAGCTGAACCTCTGTGATATAGTAGAGATATGAAGATCTTTTAACACCAAAAAACCAATTTTCCTAAAAGGATTAATCCTTTTATTGCAAGAAAAACCAAGGCTTGTCACTGCCAAAGAGTACAAAATAGATATTTGGTCTGAAATGTAAGGCCTTTCAAAACCTGTTTTATTTTATATAACATCATTTGAAACATGTCTTTTATGGCAGGTTGACTTATGTACTCTAGAAAATCAGATAAGCATATATATTATAAATAAAAATGTTTGGAATACTATAAAATAATGTATATTTTTGTGTTTTTGACTGCATTTGTATATTGGTTCATTTGATGTTTTTCAAAATAATCAATATACATTATATCTACCACAAAATATCATGTTTTTGAAAATATTAAATTACGGGGAAAATTTACACAAAGTAAAATAAAATAAGTTGAAAGAAAAGAAAGCAGTTACATAAAAATAGACGTTATCACATTTGCTTGGTGGATTGGGCAAGGCTTGTGATCCTGATCAATTGTACGGATGTCAGGCCTCTGGAGAATTTAACATTATTGTTTAAAAAAAGTCATATCTTATGGAACTATTACCCAGGACTGTGCTAGTCGCCAGGTGGAAAAAAGCCTAAGTCATATATTTGAGGAACTGAAAATCTTGAAAGGTCTAGAAGTGTTGGTTTCAGTGTGGTCAGTCCAGCGGTGATCTGGATGTTAAAGATAGAGGTGAATCACCCTGAGTCTTCTGGCCAAAGAATTGCATCAGCTGGATGCCTTTGGAGGAGGATAGAGCCTGGGGGCTGGCCAGCTGTGTTCTATGTTGGCTGACAACCACAGGAGTGTAAAGAACAAAACAAAGACTCTCACTGGAAACTGGAGGACTGAGAAACATTAAGGGGAGGGTGGTATCTGGAGAAAAATAATGGCAAGGATAGAGAGATCAAAGTTTTCAAGAAGTTACCTGGTAAGTAAAACGGGCATCTAGGTGTTATTTTAACATAAACATGTTCCTTTGTAGTTTTGAATATTTTATTTGTATCCGCTCAAACAGTAATCCTTCATTTACATTTAAAATGCAAATGAAAAATACAGTAAAAATAAAATTACTAATCAAGAACAAGACTTTGTAATTAATACAGCAAAATTTATGAATAACTTCTAAAAATTTATACGATGTTTAAAGCTTGGATAGTCTTGCATATATAGCACCTAACTTAGAACCCCAACTTCCCCCTGGTGATGTAATCATTTCATTCCAATGTCTCCATCTCTGAATAATTTATTCTTTACCCACAGAACTGCTTATTATTTTAATGATAACATTGGGAGAAAAACTGGAAAATGGTCACTTAAAGATGCATTTTCAAAATTAGGAAGAAGATTACAGGGGAAAAAAAAAGACCCACACTTACTATCCAAATTTATAACACTTTATAACAAATAATAGACACACAAGGAAAACAAATACAGACTATAGAGGAGCTAATAACAAGAGGCCAGCTTCTCAACCCCATTTTCCTCTCCCTGACTCCACTGACCAGAGGCAACTCACTTTAACCATTTCTGGTTCAGTTCTTTTGGGAGGTTACTCACTCTGCATTCATTGTGTTTACATGTCAGCTTCTTGGCCTTTCAATTCCTCCAAATGAAACATGAGGCTTCACCACCCATCAATTTACTTTTCTTTCTTTCTCCCAATTTTTGGTACTTCTATTATTTGCAGGCTTTCCATTGGCTACCTGTTTATTAAAAAAAGAAAAAAACAAAACAAAACACCTAGATAGTTTTTTTCTACTGGCTTTTGGTACCTAACCAGGGAAACTGATAATATCAGCTCTCCTAACATTCCTGGGAGGTGCCATAAATATTATAATAGACCAGATTTATATAGAACTTAAGATGTAAAGACATAGATGCATACATAAACTCACTAATCCTTGCAACAACTCTATGAGATTAGTGTTATAAATCACTGTATTGTTTTATAAATACCTAGTAAGTGATACAGTTTGTATTTAAAACTCAGGCAGTCTGGTTGGAGTCCGTGTTCTTAAACTTTCATGAGAAAAATGTGTATATAACATTAAATATAGTGAAGTATGTTAAATATATGTTAAGTATACTATAAGGCAAATGTAATGTATATTTAATTTCATATTATAGTAGCAGGGTTTGTATTTATAATTTTCTAATTAATTTATTCTATTCCTTGATTTATCTATTTTATTTTTAGGTTCAGTAGTTTACTTATTAATCTTGGGCTTTTTCTTTCATGTAGCCGGTTTTCCTTTTACATCTGTTGTTGATCATTGTCCTTCTGTATTTAAGGATGAAGACCTGATTCCATGCCTAAGTGGAAAGTGTGTGCCCCATTTTCTTCAGTGTACCTAGATCTGTGGTCTGTGGGCTGATTTTGAACAGTGAGTAGGGTGGAACTTCCCGACAACCCCTGTGTGGGCAAGAGGGGTGTTGACCAGTAAGCCAGGACTTCACTGTGGGGCCTAAGACCAGAATGACAGCCTTTGTTTCCTGCCTGTGGGGGAAGCAGAGGTGGGTCAGCCGGTGAAGTGGTTCAGAAGGCAGATCTCAGAGAATAGCCAGCAAGGTGTTTAGGCCCCACGCTTGCCTTTTACCCTCTGCCTAAGTTTTATCTCCTTGTTCAGTGCAGAACCACCACCACCTTGGTTGCAGGCCCCTCCCGGGTATGGTTTCCTCTCTTTTTCAACTGTCAACCACTTCAATATACTTTTAGACTTCCAACTGTGACAGCCTTGTTAATTGATACGCCTATCCCCTTCCTTTTATAGTTATATATTTGCTCTGAAAGTGAGGGCTTGAGTACTTGGCTTCCTGTCCTCTATTTTAGAGGATGGGAAAGTGGTTGGCATGGTTGCTCAGTGAGCCAACCTGTGGTATTTGCCACGCCAGGGCTGTAGGTACCACTTTAGGCAATTTTGCTGTCAGCTTTGTCTGAGCTCGGCACCACAGTTCGCTTGTCTTTGATTACATCTTCCCCCATCCTAGTTTTTCTTTTGCTGAAGTTCTCTGTGATTCCCCCCGTATCATATTGCGGTTTGGAGCTACAGATCCAGTGTCGCTTTAGATAAAACATGTATTTCTGATTTCCATTCTATGTCTCTGTCCCTGCTGGGGAGGAGGCATTGGGGATTGTTTTCTTAACACTTCCCTTTAAGAACTGGAATGCTACTGTTATTTTAGAGGTGTCTTGGATAAAAGGAATTCCGCGCACTTATTTTTCAATCTTCCTCCTAGAAATGGTACTTTCCTTTTAAATAAAATTGGATGTTCATTTTTAAGTTTTTTCTCATTCATAAAGGCCTCTAATCAGGAAGTGAACAGTTATGTATTGGGATACTTCCCTGATAATCTTTTCTCTGAAAAACAGTCCTTGATGATTATTAACAACTTGCAAATGCTGGTCAGCTTTGCTGAAGATGTTAACTGTCGTCTTCCTTTCATACCTGGGAGAAAAAACCACATTGATGTTTTAGTGCCTTTGAAAACCTAAGCTTCCTGGGAAGTGTTTCAGTGGTATAAATTGTTTTGCTGAACCCTTACCCTGCAGCTGTCTGTTAACAGGGAAAACTATAGTTTCTGAAGATTGCATGTGGCTGGATTTTCAGTGCCTCTGGATGTAGGTTGAGATTGCAATAGCTACCTGGTACCTACTCTACAATTGAGTTAGCTCAGCCCCTGATTCACTCACCTAATAGTATGTCAAGAGTTGTCAAGGAGCAGTGAACTAGCAAGGTTACCTCATCCCAGAGTTACTGACCTTACATACTTTTATCATTTAATTCTCACTGTAACTCTGAGAGATATATACAAATATTATCTTCAACTCACAGTTCAGAAAAATGAGACTCAGTAAGGTTAAATAGTTCACCCCACATCATAGAGCCAGCACTGCAGCCAGGACAGAATCCAAGCTATTTGGCAACTTGGCCACTTGAATTTTTATTATAATTTACAATTTTATACTTGACTTATAATTAATATTAATCATTGAGCTATGTGGCTTGAAGATCTTAGAAGGTTTCATTTGTCTGAGTTTCCATTGTCAATATTTACAAGAAAGAAGCCATTTAATCATTTTAGATAAACCTACATGTAGACTACTTATAGTAATCTCTATTTGCAGAAACAATGTTAACAATAACATATTTAGAAAGACATTTACTTATATTCATTCAATCAGACAACTACTTTTATTTTGAGCACCTACCTTACACCAAATATTGCATTGCAAGCTGCGTATAGAATAATGAAAGATACAAGCTATGCTTCTGTCCTATTGGAGCTTATATTTTTTGGAGGAGATGGCATTAAATGCATAATCATTTACATGATTACATATTCAGACATAAATGGGGGCTGTTACATTCAAGAGATACTTGGGGTGTGAAGGAACATTTGGAAGAAACAAATGCTACCTACTTAGATACTCTCATTGGGACCATCACACTTACACCAGGAAAAAGGTCAGCATGATATAGTGGAAGGAGCACTGATCTCTATTGCTTACTTTATTACATTTACTCATTAATGGACACTTAGCTTGACTATTGTGAATAATGTTGCAATGAATGTGGAGGTGGAGATATGTTCAAGAGAATGATTTCATTTCTCTTGGATATAGACCCGTAAATGGTATTACTGGGTCATATAGTAGTTCCATTTTTAACTTCTTGAGGAACCTCCATAATGCTTCCAGTGGTAGCTTTACCAGTTCGTGTTCCACCAACAGTGTGCAAGGGTTCACTTTTATCCATGTGCTCACCAGGAATTGTTATCTTTTGTCTTGTTCATAATAGCTGTTCTAACAGGTGCGAGGTGATATTTTATTGTGGTTTTGATGTTCCTTTCCCTGATGATTAATGATATTGAGCACATTTTCACGTACCTCTTGGTCATTTTGATGTCTTTGAAACAATGTCTAATTCAAGTACTTTGCTCATTTTAAAATCAGATTGATTTTTTGCTATTGAGTTGCATGAGTTCCTTACATATTTCAAATATTAACCTCTTATCAGATAAATAAATGGTTTCCAAATATTTTCTTCCATTCCATAGCTTGTCTTCTGTTGATTGTTTCTTTTGCTGTGCAGAAGATTTTAGTTTGAGGTAGTCCTACTTATTTTTGCTTTGATTATTTTTGCTTTATAATGCCCTCTTCCAGAGGTACTATAAGACAAGGAAAATAGCATGTTCTAAAGCTTTGGCCAGCTTTGCAGTGCCTTCTCTTGTGTTGATTCTTTCTCCTTTCTAACTTTGCCCCCTGGTTATTTGCTTTTCTAGGATTGCACTCCCACATAAAATGTTTACCCAACACCTTTTGACTTAAGCTTTTTCAGAACTCAGTCTAAAAGAACGTCACAATTGTCTGATCCTACAAAATATGTACAATAATTCCAAAATAATAACACCAATCATTCCCCAAAGCTATTGAAATACCTTTTAACAGCTTTTTCTGTCCCAGGAGATGTCCAGAAAGGGATAAATAATAAAAGTTTGTGCTTCAGAGTCATTAAAATTTTTTTCTCCATGACATGGTCATGCTCCAATTGGATATTCCATTAACTTCATTTGTTTGTTTACATTTTTACTTCATTTTTTAAATTTATAAAACATCCTTCTAATCTTTTTATTGTTATCAAGTGGATCTATAAAATAAGAGGTATTTATAGAGGTCAAGTTTCCATCCCTGTCCTCTCCTTTCTTTCATCTCCCTCCATTTAGAGGTTACTTTCTGTTTGTTTTGGTTTGGTTTATCTTTCCATATTTTCCAACCTTTTGCCATAGAAAATAGTGTTTCAGTGAACATAGGCTAAGCTTTTCAAATATATCAATTTGTTGGCAAAACTTAACAGTGAAAACCAAATACAGTGGCTGCCTAAATTTTTTACCCATCCACTCAGTCCCATGTTATAATTTACTGATGACAAATATGCAGACAAATGAATATATTGAAAATATATATTTTTGAGTGAGAAAAGCAGGTTGCAGAAGCATAAACAGAAAGGAGGAATTATAATTCTCAATGCAGTACTATGCATCACATAGATATTGTATACAGGTATATCATCTATCTGTGTATCATCTACCTATCTTCCTATCATCTATCTATCTAAGAGAGTGCAAAAGATATACATTAAAGTAGACATAAAATCATAACAGAGTGATATCTGAAGATAGGAAAAAGGAACTGGAATTGAGAAGAATGATCAAAAGGGACTTAGAGAATATATTTATTTTTGCATTATAAAAATAATTAGAATAATAAATAGCTTGGAACCATAGTCAGAAACTCCATCTTCTCATCATCAGAGTGATGTGGGTAGGAGGACATGCATTATTCATGTCTGAGAAGTGCAAATCAGGCCCTGGTTGATTTGTGGAGTGGCTCTTCAAAATCAGTGGTGCATTTATGATGAAATGGTAAGTTACAAAAAAACCCCCAAAAAACAGAAAAACAGAAAACCCAGTTCAGCAATACTATACCAACACCATTATTATTATATATAAAATGTCTTATGCATTCATTGTAGCAATGGTAGAATTGTGAAGAATTTTTAACTCATTCCCCCCTTTCTAGTAATGCAATGGTTAAACAAAACATTTTTAAAGTCAATGAAGGTATCTACTTTTTTATTTTCTTGAAATCATCCAAACTAAAAAGATAATAAGAAATATAAGTACACACTTAATTTTTTAGTGAACTTAAGAGATATTTGTAAACATGTCCACATATATGAAGAAAAAATAAAATAGAAGTCTAAAAAATCAAACGAAATATCAATCAAAAGCCAAACCCAATAATGGAAGGAGAACTAATGAGAAGCAAGTTTATTTGTCACCTAGGTCCCAGAAAAATTTTGGAACTATAGTCACTGTGTGTTAACAAAGAGTGAGAATAAAAGGAAAAAAAGGTTGTACGGAATGGATAAAATGTATGCAAAGACTTACTTGGATATTTAAAGAAATTAAATGAAAATAAAGGAGACAATTTTTAAATCCAAGAAAGATGAACATATGAACCTATTACATGCCAATACACCATTCTCAGGACTCATGTACTTCAACTCAGTATTAGTGTGAGGTTTTCTTTTCATGTGATGTCTTTTCCTCCCCCTTCCCCAGGTTTATTGTGATATAACTGGTATATAAATACTGCATGTAATTAATGCATAGATATTGGTGAGTCTACACAAATGTATACAGTCATGTAGCCACCACTCGTCGTCGGCAGCCGTCCGTCTCGAGAGATGATGGTGTAGCTTCTTAAGAGTCTATCTGCACCGCCGAGAATGGCTGTGCAGTCCGACTCAGGAGTGACACGGTATCTGTCTCCTCCCGTGTTGAATCGACATCTTGCGATGACGCTGGAGTGTCCTCTCCAGTGAAGCTGAAGCTACAGAGCCTGGGCAGGGTGATATGGAGGGTCTGCTGTTGCCCATGCAGCAGACCCCCCCTCTCTTCGCAGCTGAAGGGTCCAAGGGAAAGACGGAGTCAATACAGCTTGGCTTCAGGTGCGCCGCAGGAGTTGCCGGTGTTGACTGCAACGTCAAACCGCCTTAGGGACTCCGGCTCCGGATTTTCTGTCGGGGTTTACTCCCTTAGCCTTTCCCCTGAAGAGGTATGCCGCAAGGCAGCGGAGGTTTTTTGGAATCAGAGTTTTCCTTCTCTGATGTGCCCTGACTGGAAGATCGAACCAGCGACACTTAGCTCGCAGGCCGACGCTCAATCCACTGAGCCAAACCAGTACAGACAGGTAATAAACATATTTTTCACCTCTAAAAGTTTCCTTGTGTCCCTCTTTTTTTTTTTTTAATGGTAAGTGACCTTGGACAAGTAATTGAATCATCTTTAGTCTTCTTACATAAACATGGTGTCTGGGGAGCTGGGAGGCATGAATGAAACAGAAGGACTCAGTCACTAGTCAGACCTTAACATTCTCTTCTTTTCTCTTTGTTCTATGTTTCTGCGAATATCTATAAAGTACCATTTTTCTTTTATTTGGTGTGAATTTTGCTTCACAGAAGAAAGACTGAGTCTAGGCTTTGTGCCGAGCACTCAGTAAAGTTTTATGTGAGATGATCTATAGCGTATTGAATAAAAGTGTGAGCTCTTCACTTGTACTGCTTGAATCTAATTGTGATTCTTATTAGTTGTATGACCAACAAATTACTAACTCCTCTAAGTCTCAATGTCCTCAAATGTAAAATGAGGAAAATAATATCACTGACCTTATGAGTTTTGTGAGCATTTAATGGTGTAAACTGTGGGAAGCACTCAGTACAGTGTCTAGCTTTTGGTAACTATTCTATAAATGCTATCATTATTCTGTGCCCTTCACAAAGTAATAAATGTTTTTTAATGCATTTGCTAATGACAAAGCACCGGTTTTAAAGTAGAAAATTTATTACATTTTATAGCACAATGATATTAGAAGGTTCTGGAGAATTAAGGCTACATGAAGGAAGTTAGCCTCTTCTTCTTCTCTGGGAGCAATTGATAATAGATTAAAAGTAGCTACATGCACTTGGCAGGGTGAGGTTCTAGTTAGCAGAGGAGACCTGGAACATGCCTGAGGGGAGAGCAAAGGACCCAGGTTTTCATTCCACATAAGCCACCACCGAATGACCCATTGAGGCCAGTTGCTTAAGCTCTTTCCACACTAGCTGTCTCATTTCTAAAATGGAAATAATACTCCCCTGGAAGGAATAATTTAAGAACAAAATGAGATAACCTCAGGGGCCTGGCTCGGAGAAGGGGCTCAATGTAATTTGGTTTCTTTCTTCTTCTCCTTCTACATAATTGCCTCATTGGTGTGTCATTAACCCCTGAAAAAATATTTAAGAAACACCAAATAAGGTCTATTAAACCAGCGTAATTACAGATTGTTTCCTTTTAGTTTCCTTCTGAACTACGTCATACTATATTTATAAGTTTAAATTTATGAGCACTTTATATGGCTGAAATGTCCTCGAATTCTCCTGAAATGGTGGTTATCTTTCTCTTTCACATACACAATGATGAGTCTCACCCTGACGGAAATGTAAGAAGTTCAATCTTTCTGTAACTACTGCTAGACAATTTGCAAGGTTGCTTTCACGTTCCGGTTTGTGTTCTGCGACATGAAACTTGTGGTCCCAGGTGCTCTTGGACTCCTGGAAAGCACCTGGCCACCTCGTCACTGTACCTTCCTGGTGACCCAGTCTTCTGGACCCCTCTCCCTGTCCCAACATGGTCATAACCTCTTCTCTTTAATCCTCAATGTTGCTTTAATGTAAGACCACCGTGAAATTAGTGGTTGATAGGCCTTTACCGAATACCAGAGGGGGATAAGTGGCAGGGTATTACATTATACCATGAGAAAACCATTAAAATTGTATCTTAGACATCACTGTTTCTAAAGTCCAAAAGTTGAACTTGATCATTAATTTCAGCCCCCTGCATGCCGTAGGCCACGTCCTACTTTGGTTGCCGTGGCCAGTGTTCTGTCTCATTAGGTTCCTACATCCAGCATCCATGGGCTCCTGTTTTCCCAGTTCACCCCCAGGAATCCCCAGGTCATTTTTTACATGAAATTAACATCTCGAGCTCAAAAGAATCTCCTTCCCCCTCTCTTTAAGCTTAACCGCACAGAGCCATTTAGCTCCCTTTGTTCCCACGTCTGCCTTCCAGATTATGCCCCAGACCCCACCTTGCGTAACCACAACACCCGTTTCTGTGTCAGTCCTGTCCTCCCAATGCAAAACTGGTAGCTGGCAGGCTGTGCCTACTCACTGCACACACTCCATGGAGATTCATGTCACTCTTTACATTGCATGGCCTTGGTGCTTTCAGAACACAATAACATACTGTTATTAAACTATCCTCTTAAACCTGTGATGCATTAAGTATAAGTTAGTCCTGACTGGTGTGGCTCAGCTGGTTGAATGTCATCCTGAAAACCAAGAGGTTGCCAGTTGGATTCCCAATCAAGGGCGCATGCCTGGGTTGCGGTTTCGGTCCCTGGTCAGGGTACAAGAGGCAACTCATTGATGTTTCTTTTTCTCTCTTTCTCCCTTGCTTTCCTTCTCTCTGGAAATGAGTAAATAAAACCATAAAAAAGTAAAAACAGGTTAAAAAACTAAAAGGATTTAAAAAGTTCTGAAAGTTTAAGTATCTTGCCCCCCCCCAAAAAAAAACAAAAAACAAACAAAAAAAAACTCTTAAATATGAGAGCACAGAACTAAACTTTGCTCTGTCTGATGCCGACCCCTTTTTCCTGCAGCAACACTAAGCTGTATCATGTGGAATTTTCCTTTAGACTGTCACAGAGGCAGAGTCATTCCTAATACAGTGTCATAGGTAGTGAATATCATTAACCAAGTAATTGCTTTCAAATAATTGCTACTTCACTTTTCAAATGTTCATAAAATTTATAGAAGTACACAGTAGGAATTTCTACTCACAGAAAGGAATATTTTGGCTTCAACGCTGTTGAAATCTGATTTCTGTCGCTTCTGTGAGCCAGAAGTCCCCAAGACCCGAGATTATCCAACAGTGGTACAAATGAAATAGATGTTTCATTGTTTATGAAAGGCTCAGTATAAATGTTGGCAGTCAGTGCTAGGTTAAGGGGAGACTCTATTTCCTGGTGCCTCTCCCAAACTGCCAAAAATATGACAACTGTTAGTTCTCATTGCCCCCTGAGAGGCAAGCAATTTATAGCACAGAAATCAAACCCAAGAAGGCAGTGTTCAGAATCTAGGCATGGATAAGACTGTCTCCAGTCTGGTAGGTAAGCCAAATTTAGTTCTTGAGTGCTGATAAGACTGGGAGGGCACTGCTTGTGTATTTCCTCTGGAGCCCTGACCTCTACCCAGGGTCACAGTGACAATAGCCTTGTAGAACACTATGTCATCATCCACAGAAATACAGTCAATACAGTCATGCTGGGTTCTTACTTTTCACTAATGCTCTCAGCATACTCACTGTACATGATTCATGTCCAGTGCGTGTCAATATAAATTACAGTATTCTGGGTAATAAATTTTGTGCTCACAATGGTGAAACCAGTAATTACTGGTTGGGTCCCATGGCAACCCGATAACGTTTCAGTCCAGAATTTTCCTGATTAACATTTGCTGGAAAAAGTAAAACAGAAAAATATAATAACTGCCTAGAGCTCTGAAGTGTGTACTTATTTGCATACACATCTGTACCCACATTTTGTGGGTGTATTGCCTCCCAAAGCACTAACAAGAATAGCTTTCTCATCTGGTCTGGCATCTGAGAACACCACACAACAATGCATGCACTGACCCGGCAGGTGTGCAGCTTCCACCATAACAAAGAAACATTATTGCCCAACTCTTTCTAGTGGCATCATCACTGATGCTGAGGCACAAAGGAGTAAACAACTCCCAAATGCTGGCTTTGCTCTGTGCTCCCCCCACTCGGGAACTTGAATTGTGTCAAAGAGAAGTCAAATGAGAGGGGGGTTGCAGGCCAAGTCGAGCTGTCAGCTGATATATGGAAAAGGAGGAAAAGAGAAAATAACGGGAGACATTGTTTTAGGGCTGTAACAAAGATATTGCTAGAAAATTCTGTTACAGTTTCTTCTTTCTTTATTTCCCATGTAAAATGGATTGTTTTATGACTGGGAAGACCAGGCAAGGATTTTTCTTTTTATTAGGGGGAAGAGTCACTGTTTTCATTTTTCCTGTTTATGACTGGTTTATATATCGGATCTGGCTGACAACCCTATGGGCTTTATTGCCTCATTGAAAAGTTGCAAAGCAGAAGCCTCATGCCCCTCAAGATTACCTCTTTCCTCAGTGCTAAGCCCAACAGAATGTCAACTAAAATGGTTAAATTTAGTAACTTAATTTAATTTTATATCATGACCTTTAGGTAAGCCAAATTTAATATTTGATCACCGGGAAGCCAAGAAAAATCAGAGGGCCACTGTCACATAGTGTGATTACATTTTAGCAAGTAAATTGAAGGTTGCTGTGGGCTTTATGAAAGTTCATGTTTAGCTTCTGTGTTCCTTCCTCCCCACAGCTTATAGAATCCTGAAGATTATAAACTGCAAACAATCTTATTATTTCTAGGTATCATTTTTCAGTGGCTACAAATAAGATCATATTTCCAATAATATTCAGATCATGATAATGAAGGCTACAGATGATTTCTATAAATCTGAGCCCTTTTCACAGTGTGGAAGAGAATTTCTGTGAGTTTCTTGGGGTCTGTGTCACGTGTGTTTAGTTTTGTGTGGCTGTCCCTCTATAAGATTTCCTTGTCATGCTGTTGATTGTATACCAATTCCTCCCCATCTCAGCATAAACAACCCAATTGTCAATATATTACAATGTATTACATGAATTGCCAATTTTGTTATACCATGGAATTAAACTGTGGAAGAACAAAAGATAAACTCGCAAGCATCGGGGCAGAGCATAATCATGGTAGAAGTGGATCTAAGATGTAATGGGGAAAAAAGACACCAGAAGAAGCAGCACAAATTTCGTAACATATGTACATGGTGGCAGCCATGATTACATGGCTACATGACTGGCAGCCATGACTACATAGCCCAGGCCTTCTGCTGGGGAATGTAGTGAGTGAGAGCCCCAGGTGTCCTTTAGGATCCACAACCATGGTCATGCTGAAGCCGTACTCTTCTGGGGCTCTTCTCCTGCCAGTGACTGCCCATGAATGGGCATACTACTTAGCCATTAAATGATATCATTTACATTATTTTATTATAGACCTTCTGAACAAGAGGATTTAAAAATCTTATTCAAATTCTCACTCTCCGAAGCCACCAAAAACTCCTCCTTTGCCACTGAGGTCTTTCTTTAATCATATACCAAAGATGATTCTTTCTTTTTTCCTTAAAATGAAGTAATTCTGTATCCAACTTCTAATCCACGACTTCCTCATATGTTTCTAAGGTTCCCACACACTTTACATTTTAAAAGAACTTGAGAAAAATTTAGAAGTTGTCTTCAACCAGTTACATTAAAACTTTTCTTCTAAATGTTTGTTCTAACAGGTTTGTTTTTGGTTCTAGAAACTGAGACTTCAACTGGCTGTATTGATTAAAATTGCACTAACAGTTGGAAGATCCCATAAGAGACTTACAATGCAGAGGAGAACACCTAACCCAGTGCTGGTCATTACTCCCAGGACCATGGCCTGGGCAGAGATAGGTGCTTTTTATCTCTGGCATGTCAAGCACCATCATCTCTGTGGGAGACTTTCCAACCAAGGACAGCCTCTCTTCTTGCCTCTTTGCAGAGCCTGGAAGTCTTACGCTTTAGCCTCCTAGATAAACCATAACATCTCGTAAAGTCATTGTGTGTGTATCTGACAGAAAGCCCTCTCTATCAATTGAAAAACCTTTTGGATTATGAAACATATATTCAACAGCCCTTGGTTTCCTCACCAGTGTCCAGTGAGTGAGCACGTTTCTGAGTTTTGACTACAAGAATTCACCAGTGAGCTTTGCCGAAACAGAGAAGTTGACTCCAAAGCCTCCTGTCTGCTTTCATCAAGAGTACCACAAAACACATTTCTGGCCACTTTACCATAGATGTCTTGTTCTTTTTAAAAACCTGTCTAATATTTTAAATATTCAGATATAGTCTCAGCACTTCTCTCTGGTCAATAACAGATCCTCAGAATGACCGTGTCCTCATATACACTGATTTTCATCTATGCTCTGTCCCCATTAGAGTTTTATTTGGCTGAAAAATGAGCTTCTTTAAAGTGAGTCTTTAACTAATCAGGAATTGGTTAGGAGCCAGGTTATCGCTTTCCAATTTGGAATATCCATCTATATCTTACATTAGGAAGTAAATTGCAATATTTTAACATTCTCTTTCACAGAGTTAATTAATCTATCTTCTAATTAAGTGACAACACAGATGCTTTGTTTTAGGCTTACCCTACTGGATTATTATAATACAATTATGAAGACTGCAGAATGGATAATAACGCATTTATAATCAATTTGCTATTGTCAATAGGAAATGTTTTCTCATTTGTAGTGCTTCAGTCTGCCAGCAGGTTGCAGCAGAGGGCTAGCTTTAGTTTCAAATTAGCTGTTAAATCAGAGTTAAGATCCTTTTTCTCTTCCTCCTCTTTCCTCCCTTCCCCCCCCCCGCCACCCCACCCCCCGCTCTCACTCTACTTCTCTATCACCCTCCCCTGTCTTCTCATCTTCCTCCCTTTCTTTCTTCACTCCCTCCCTTCTTTTTCATTTCATGCTCCTTACAACACCTTCATGCTACCCAGTACTATTTTGTAAGTGGAGAAGCTGGTTCAGTAATAAAATTATGTCAAAATTCAATTTTAAATAATGTTGATGCTACCCACTTTCTAATTAAAAAAAAATAACAGGGTAAATACTACAGTAATAATTACAGAAAATTATGAACTTACTGTTTGATTAACATAGATAATAAATAGCAAAACCCAGATCTGGTTTGAAATACACACATTATTAAGATTGTATTCCACTCCCATAGCATATGCAAATGACCTCCTTTTTGCTACTGCATTTGGAAATGTGGAAGTGGGAAAAGACGTTTCAATCATAGCTCTCAGCCGTTATTCACTGTATCCAGGCCTCTCGATTGTGTTTCTTTCTTTAACGTACAAGTTAGCAATAATCTCACAGCTGTGCTTCCTAGAGTAAACTCTAGAAGCATCTATATTGAGATTTCATACACCCAGAACATAAAAGGAAGGGAAAAGTTTGAAGCATAGTGCTTAGCCTATTGCAAAACCATACAAAAGAACTAATGAATCTCTCTGCACGGGTCTGTAGAGTGACCAGCTGTACGGCCTGATTTGTATTCCCAAATGGGATCACCATTCAAACAAATGATTATTTCAAGGGGTAACATTGGTTTACCTGTGAGGCATTAATTAATAGCTTTCATTGTACCCTATTGGTCACTGTGGTGAACTCAAACAGACTCCTAAGCCAAATTCTGTCATCTTTTTAATTTGCTCCTTCTTTTCGTCTACAGAAAAGCATTTACGGAAAGCCCCCAAGTGTTGCTCACTTGGGAAATGTCATAGCTAGGTCCTGACTTTTTGCTCAATATTTGAAATTGAGCGTTTCCTGTTAACGGGGGAGTGTTTTAAATTTATAACTTAATTCACAAAGTGCCATTCTTCAGCTGCTCAGAAGTCTTCTGTAATAGAAGCTTTGTAGCAATAGAGTTTGGATATCTGACATCAGAGTTCATTCCACATTCAGTCATCCAATGTTTATTGAGCTATTGCCTCTAGCAGGCATTAACCAGGACAGGTCCCGGGGCTGAGAATGGGGCCAGGTGCGGGGCGGGGGAGGCCGACTCCACCTCATAACTACATTCATCCTGAAATAATGACCGTTGCAGCACATGCTGTGAAGGAAAGGTCACTGTGTATGAAAACTTATAAGAAAGGCACTAAACCTGGTCAAGGGGTGGGGAATAGATTAGGGAAGCTTCCCTCTACGACAGGTAGGAAATTCACTGGTCTCAGACAGTCATTTAGAGAGAGGCTTTATTAGTATCTTTTATTTCTAATTAAATGGGGGAAATGAAGTAATATTGCCCACTAATTTATTGCATGGAACAATCATTGTGGTAAGCAGTAATACTAGAGAGAGCAACTTCATTTGAATGGTAGTATTTGGAATTCTATGGAATATGGGTTACCTTTTTCATGGCAAACCCCAAAAAAGAGGGACTGCATATCTTGAATAATGTGGCTATTATTGATAGGCTAGGACTTTGTCCTTTGAAGTCTCGTTGGAACATAGGGATTTAAAAAGCATACAACAAAATCACATAGTGCTATAAAATAGCATATTTTAACACAATTCACTGATTTTGTATTCCTTCTCTCACCTTTATAGTTTTATCTTTTTTCAGTATTTTAAAACTCATATCTGAGATCAGTTTTAGGTTTCGTAGTGCCTTCTTTTAATTGGAAAGTATATTTATATACTCTTAATTCACAGGTAGAATGAATTAATATTAAGCTAAACTGAAGCTGACTACTGATGAAGAAATAATAATTAGGAGGTTGCATAGCAAACAGTGGTTTAAATATCTTTTGTAATAGAAAAAAAGGGGAGGAATAGCATAACATTACCAGGGATTAATGAGTTAAGGTAATATATATATATATATTATATATATATATATATATATACATATATATATATACGTGTATATATATATATGTATACACACACACACACACACACACACACATACATATCGGCGGCGGCGACAGCCGTCCGTCTCGAGAGACGATGGTGTAGCTTCTTAAGAGTCTATCTGCACCGCCGAGAATGGCTGTGCAGTCCGACTCGGGAGTGACACGGTATCTGTCTCCTCCCGTGTTGAATCGACATCTTGCGATGACGCTGGAGTGTCCTCTCCAGTGAAGCTGAAGCTACAGAGCCTGGGCAGGGTGATATGGAGGGTCTGCTGTTGCCCATGCAGCAGACCCCCCCTCTCTTCGCAGCTGAAGGGTCCAAGGGAAAGACGGAGTCAATACAGCTTGGCTTCAGGTGCGCCGCAGGAGTTGCCGGTGTTGACTACAACGTCAAACCGCCTTAGGGACTCCGGCTCCGGATTTTCTGTCGGGGTTTACTCCCTTAGCCTTGCCCCTGAAGAGGTATGCCGCAAGGCAGCGGAGGTTTTTTGGAGTCAGAGTTTTCCTTCTCTGATGTGCCCTGACTGGAAGATCGAACCAGCGACACTTAGCTCGCAGGCCGACGCTGAATCCACTGAGCCAAACCAGCCAGGGGGAACACATACATACATATATATATATATATATATATATATATATATATATATATATAATTAATATAAAATACATGAGGTAATTCATGTATGGGTACATGACTTATTCTGGTAAAAGAAACTGTAGGAAATGCTGAAGTGTTAAAATCACCAGACTCATAGTCTTGGAAAGAATTGCTGGAAGCAGAAAAACAAATGAAAATAAAATCAAAATGGCAATTCAGTTACACAAAAGTGGAATAGCAAGAGAGACCTCACAATGTTTTGTTAAAAATGCTTTGAGAAGTCTGGAAGAGAATAATAGATTAATACAGAAAATGAGTAATGCAAATGACTGACACTAAGAAAGAATGAATTTTAAACACAAAATAATCCAAAGTGCATAAAGAATACAAGTGTGAAGGTAAAAGGTATTGTCCTTTTTTTCTGAGAAAATCAACATGACGAAAACAAAAAAGGCAAATGTAATCTAATAACTAGGGAAAAAATGAACTGATAAATTTGATCTATAAACTGATGACAGATTTTGATAAATTTGATCTATAAACTGAAGACAGGTTTATTCCAAGATACACAAACACTTTTTAGCATTTTAAGAATGATCTTATTATATTTGATTAAATAATAAAAGTAGTGTTGATACCACTGATGGCTCAGGAACCAAAGTATTTTTAGGTAGCTGGGGCCTCTGTGCATGATTGGCTTGAATTTTAGAACAATCAGGAGTTTAGCCAATGACAATGGCCCACGTCACACCCCAGCACTCTCTCACCTACAGAACAATGTGAGGTAAGGGAACTATCTGAGCTTCACTAGCAAACTCAGCTTAACAGCTGTCAGCTTTGTCTCTTGTCCATCTATGTTTCAAATAGGCTGCAATAGTTTTGTTTTTTTTTTCAATTCCCCATGCCAAGATTAAAAACCTTAAATTCTAGAATTTATGTTTCAGATACGGAAAATAAGACATCTTTTCACTTTGTTGCATGCAGCCTTTTTCTACCCAGGGTTATCATTAGTCCAAGAGTCTTGCTGAAAGGTTGTCTGTTTAACAGAGATATTTTAACTCAATCACCTGGTAATAAAAGGAACAAAGGAGAGCCATTATGCAAATGTCAGCACTGAAGCAAAGTTTCTTGAATTTTAAACCAATTTATAATTAATATCAAGCCTCTCCTTGCATGCCATTAATATTATAACCTCAAAATGATGGGAATAATTGGAAAAATATGAGCTATACAAGGGCATGAATAAAGGTTTGATCATAATGTGGGATTTAGGCCATATCCTCTTTAATGATACAATTACACCTGATCAGATTGTGGAAACTAGTCATAAAATGTCCATTGTGCTTAGAAATAGCCTGCTTATTGAATAGATATAAATAAATATTATTTTATCTATAGATTCTTCCTTCTCTGTTAAAATCCTAGTGACAAAACTTCTCCAAAGTATTTGTTAAAAGTTTTACTTCATCTTATGATGTAAAAGTGAATGGAATAACCTTTGTGATGTTAGAAGTTTTGAACCATAGATAGAAAATTGAAGACAAAAGTGTATTCAGGTCGGGACAGCACTGAGCTCAGTTTTGTTCCTTCAAAACTGTTGTTGAAACTAATTAGTCATCAATCATCAATCCTCTCCCAAAAGCAGATTGCATGATTAGGTACATTACATTTCCCTCTTTCTCTCTCTCCATTGTATACATGTACATATAATGCACATATAAACATTTAAAAAATATTGTATTATGTACATAATATAAAATATTATATTCTATATAAGTATGTGTTATTAATTTTTAAATACTTATGTTATCCAAATTTGTAAAAATCAATAAAATGGAGTATTTAATATAAAACTTTAGATAATATATAATTATATATATATATAGTGTATATTATATAAATACACTTTTCAGGTAGTAAGCACTCAATGCCTATAAAATTCTTTATGAGGTTAAAGTACTGTCTCAAGATAAGCCAGTTCTTTAGACAAAGTTATGATAACACCAACTATGATAGAAAAGGAGAAATAGAAATATTTGTGTTGGATTTAACTTGTGGTTTTGCCAATTTTGCCAGTTTCTCAATTTGTAGTTACTCATATTTCAGAGAAGGAAAACTCTGATTCCAAAAAACCTCCGCTGCCTTGCGGCATACCTCTTCAGGGGAAAGGCTAAGGGAGTAAACCCCGACAGAAAATCCGGAGCCGGAGTCCCTAAGGCGGTTTGACGTTGTAGTCAACACCGGCAACTCCTGCGGTGCACCTGAAGCCAAGCTGTATTGACTCCGTCTTTCCCTTGGACCCTTCAACTGCGAAGAGAGGGGGGGTCTGCTGCATGGGCAACAGCAGACCCTCCATATCACCCCGCCCAGGCTCTGTAGCTTCAGCTTCACTGGAGAGGACACTCCAGCGTCATCGCAAGATGTCGATTCAACACGGGAGGAGACAGATACCGTGTCACTCCCGAGTCGGACTGCACAGCCATTCTCGGCGGTGCAGATAGACTCTTAAGAAGCTACACCATCGTCTCTCGAGACGGACGGCCGCCGACGACGACGAGTTACTCATATTTGGCAGAATCAGCCATGATCCTGTGGGAGCACGTTCTGTGGTGTTTTCTTACACTAGTGATTTCCTGTTCCCTTTAAGGTCAGGGAAATGACACGTGGATCACTCCCCTTCTCCATTATGGGAGAGGTCTACAGCTACAGGGTGTTTGCACCAGCCATAGGGGTGGGATGGGTTGCTCCCTCAGGCTGGGTAATGCAGCAAAGTTAAATGCCAAAGGACCAAAGAAGGAACTGCAGCCCCAGGAATTGTAGTAAGTATCACCTTTACTATAACATCATTCTTTAACTCTCTTCCTCCTCAAAGATTGATTGTTGAGATATAACAGAAATACCGAACCCAAAGAAGACACATTGCAACCTCAGTTGACCCAGTTTATCTACTGAGCAAGATTTCCAGATACATCTATGATATAGTCATTAGCATTGGCCAAAAATGATCATAAATTAGAAAAATAGTGGCTAAGTGTTTTTGGCTCTTGTATTTCTTAAACCAAAAGAAGGTTATCCCAGATCAATATTCATTGATGAGTGTCCAAAGTTGTTTGGGGGCCTAAAACTATTATTTAGTGACATAGCAGACAGTGGTGTTGGGCATATTTGATAGTTCTCATTACGCTGGAGTACGTAACAGGACATTGGGACATCAGGCCAAGATAATGAGTTTCCTTATAGGAAGAGTCTCCTATTTTTCCCATTGACCTTGGTGAAATCGGTGTAAGTATGAATGCTCTACAAGCTAACTCACATGATCTCTGCTGTTCCACTTGTTGGCATCATTGCCTAGATTTCTATTGGGGTCCTCTAAATCCAGGAATCCCAGACTGGGAAGTGCAGAGCCTCACTCTTCTCGTATTAAGGGCGCAGCGCAGTCCGGTGACCCTGCTGGGTGCTATGGTATTGGGAAGAGTAAGGATATAGTGTGAGGTTTTAGTGCCCTAGATCTAAAGATACTGATGGGGTCTTATTTCTTTTCTACAACTTGCTAGCTCTGTGACCTGGGCAGGTGTCCTCAGCACTCTGTGTCTAGTCATTTGGTGGGAATAATAGAGTTGCTGGACTTAGCAAATAAAAATACAGAATAATTTGTTTAAGTTGAATCAAGATAATGAACTTTTAGTCTAAGTATATCCTAGGTATTGTATGGCATGCTCAATTCAAATTTAAAAGGGCATCTTGGAATTTCACTGACAACCCTAAGATAATACGTGTACCTGCCTCATAAGGTTCTTGTTTGGTTACATGTGATGATGTGTGAAATGCATTTAACATGATACCTACCACTTAGCACCTAGCAGTTATTACTGTTTCTAAATGCAACTACCATGTAACATTAGGCATTGTATTAGGTGTTATTACATCATGTCATTCAACTCCCCAGATCTGCTGCCTTAAGATTAACAGAGCCAGTGTACAATGTGACAAACATAGGTCAGAAAGTTTGAAATTTGCACATTTGTCTGAGTTCAGGAACTGGGATCTTTCAAGTAATCCATGTTAACATGCTTCAAATTTTAGCCTAAAATACCCTAACTTCACATGGATAGAGAGAGTGTTACAGCTTAATGGAGTATAGGTTAGTGTCAGCTGTTAGTATCTTAAGGGTTTAAAGCTTCAGTGCACTCTCCCCTTCCCTGAATGACTACACATAAGGAGCAGAATTGGAAAGAGAGAGTGTTCTGCCCAGGGAATGCAGCCACCCCTTCTGAAAATACCTATCATGGTCTCTGTGCCTCCTATGAATCCAAAAGATCATGGAGACCGATGATCTGCTGTGTAATTGTAGCAGATTAGATGTGCATCCCTCACTGTTGCCTGTATGAAGAGGGAAGCAGTCGTTCGATATTTTGTAAACCAAAATAGATGGTCTCATAATATCGGATTTCTATGCATATTTTAGGACAGAGCCAGTGACGTATGGACAAAAGGGATAACACAAATCTGGGTAAGTGCATTTAGCTCATGTTTCTGGAAGGTGGTGGTGGGTCATTGCCGAAGGAGCTGCTCAGAACAGGGCTGGGTACCGACTGGCCACTGAAGCTATTTGGTTCCCTTTAAAAAAGGGATTTCAAATCTTAATTCACTGACAGTGAGATAACTAAGTGCTCATATTGGAGAAAAGGACTATTGTTGTCAGCAAAAACATGCCATTACCTACAATCCTTCCTGTAAAGGTCTTGAGTCATCTGTGGAAGCAAATGCCTTTTCACTCCTGAAATGATTAATATGGACACTAAGGTCGGGGTGACTGAGGGAGGCTTCATTCCGCTGTCTGAAGCCTACTTTCCCTAAGGGTAAGGGTGGGGCCACAAATCGGTTTGGGAAAGGCGAGGGCATTGTTTGGGGGGTTACCCAGGCCTGTCACAGTGACCAGACGATGGCCATGTTCCTCAAGGAGGCAGAGGGGATGCAGGCATCACGTCTGTGCCGCATGCTGATTTATGCACAGAAATGAGTTAAATCGAGAAGATCAATTTTGACACTCAGGGCTGGAGTCCCACTTCTCTCCTGTGCCTTTCACTACTTGTTTGACTTCGCTGCAACTTCTCTTTCCAGCCAGAATGTAAATTTCCTTTAACTTAAATGTTGTGATTCATACATCTTCTGGATGTTCAAGAATCTGCCATAGAAAATGACAATTATAGTAAAAGAACAGGGAATATCCTAATCAATCTCCTACGGATTTTTCTTTGTCTTGAGCCTCACAGAAAGTTATTTCTGATGTGACTGGTAGTCCAGGCAATTTCTATGGATGGAGTGTGGGTAATAAAATGTAAACAATCTAGAAAATATGATCATAGACATTTGAGTGGGGTATGCTTGAGTGTTCTTTGTAAAGTAATATTTGTTACTTTATCTTTCCTGCCCAAACTCACCTCTAGTATTAGTGGGGCTAGGAATAAGAGTACAAATAGAGATACATATATACTATTTACCTAACTATTTAAAATAAATAAATCAAGCTAAAGTACAATTAAATATATTACTTTCTATCCTTATAAATTGTTAGGTAACCTTTACAGCAAGGATTTGCTTTCAACATAAAAGTTTGTTTTTAAAACTAAAAGTTATCAAAATATTACAAATACTTTTTAAAAATTATTTTTATATACATCTGGGTGTCCTGTTGATGGATAGTGTATTAATTTGGCTGTTCTGGAAGCAGAAGCTGAGACAGGCCTAGGAATACAAGAGGTGGATCGTAGAGAGTTGCTTATAAAAAATAGTGGAGCAGGGGGCAGAATTGCACAGGTAGGCCTTCCAAAAGCAGTGTGAGTCTATGATCTGTGAAAGGAAAATGGGGAGGGGTTGGACTTGGATAGAAAGTCTCGGACTTGAAGTAAACCTGGTGGTCTCAGCCCACCCATAGACAACCCTGAGGCAGTGCTTCCCTGCCTCAGGGCCCCACCCTGGGCTGTAACGGCCAGGCCTCAGGATAGCATGTCCACTATGCTTAGCCATTGGCTGGGGCAGGCTGGGAAGAACCGGAAAACGGAGGTTGGTCACGTAGGTTCTAAAGCTGGAGGCTGTCAGCTAACGTCATGCCTTCTAGCTGAATGCTGTTATCGTTATTCAAGGGCTATCTCTGCTGGGTCCTTCCAGGGCGGCCCCAGGTGAAAACTTGTCTGCACAGATACAGTTTTCCATGTTGGCTGGAGAAGCAGCTCCTCCAGGATTCTAGTGGGTGTTGCTTTCTGGGACAAATCATAGAAGAGGGACATCAGTGACATGAACTAGATCCTTGCTCACCCAGCTGCAGCTGTGTAACTGGTCTTGTGTCTTCCAAGTGATACACCTATCGGCTAAGCCTTTGGCTAAATCTCTCACCTTCATCAAGTACCTGCTGATATACTGTTTCATTAACAGTTGCTTCTTTGGAGCTTCAATAGACTTACTGAGATTTATTTTTCATCCATGGAAGTGATGTGCTACATATGCTGTTCTTATTCATGGTGTTGTCAAACTCCTCACACTGGAATGTAAGATACATACGTCTAAGGACTTTTTTCTGCTTATTGTTGATTTCCGAGCACATACAACAATATCTGGCACAAGTTAGGCCCCAAATGACTATTTATTAAATGTGTGAATTATGGAAAGCATGAGGAATGAGATAACAAGTATTCAAGCAGTTTTGATTTGAAGAGGAGAGTAATCGTGCTATGATGCCATGTTTAGAGAATTAAAATGTTTTATTCCTTGCTGGTGTGTGTGTGTGTGTGTGTGTGTGTGTGTTAAGGTGCACACAATGCAGGACAAAGCCTATCCCTATTGGAAGGGATAAGGAGTTCTCTCTTTTAGTTTTTGGACAGATTCTAAGTTGAGTGAAAGCGAAATGTACATCAGCACTTTAAAACTGTAAAAAATAAATGGTGTTTTAAAAGGTCAAACTTTCTGGTTAATGTTTAAATATCCTCTTCTCTCTAAAATATACCATGTTGATATGGTGTTCTCCTCTGCATTGTGTGACCTCTAGGCTGGTTAAAGACGGAGATAGTATTCTGTAATTCAGTGTTCCATAAGTCAGGCTGAAGGGGTCTCGTTACAAACGAAGTTTGAAAGTAAAATTGTGCTTTGTCCCTAATCTTAATTCTCTGTAAACACACCTTTCATCTTTTTGATAATTTGAGCATATTACCTTTCATGAATGTTGCAAAGGTCAGAGAAGACAATTTCCTTTTTAAATAGATGCCTTGCGAACATCTCATATTTGATTTGTTTAGAGATGAACCTTTTAACGTTTTTCTCTTCCTTTCCTTTCATAGCTAAAGAAAAAACAAGTATATACTTAACTTGGATGCTTGACATGTTTAATTTTTTTTCCCCTTGCAATGACATTCACATTCTGAATCACTTCAAAATGGTTACCTCGACTCATTAGCATATTGGTCTCTGAGCATACTTCCCTGTGACAAAAATTCTTGAGCCACACTTGGTAGAAAAATACAGATGAAATTTAATTTAAACTAAGAGTCAGGACGTGTGGCATTTCATTCATTCATTCACTCATTCACCTATTCATTCAAATAGCAAATTATCAAGTATTAACTATCAACCAGGCTCCCTGCTAGGCAGTTGGGCTATAGAATGTAATCTGTAGACATTTTCTTGAAAAGGTGAGTTTAGTGGTGAGAGGGCCTTATACAAATGCTTTTCTATAGTTTTCTATACCAAACGACTAATTTGAACTAATTTTTCATTTTATCAATTAACTGTTTTAACAATTTTGTGTAGCCTAATCTTAGTGTGTCTAACAGCAGAAACCCCGTTTTTGCTGCTGTTTCACTTAAAGGTAGCCCGGGGCACCTTTGATTGGAAGGTCCAGGGACATAAATCACCCATTGTCCAATTTTTGCTTTCTGGCTTTGCAGAAAGATTTAGCAGGGGCTGCAGTGGGACTAGAACGTGACTCTGTCGCATGCAAGTGTTGGCAAAATGTAACTTCATATACAAAAGCCCACCATGGGCTTTCTCCCACGTCTTCAGAACAATCTGAACTCCTGCCAGAGTGCCTGAGATTTGGGATCATTATGTTGTCCTGACTTTTAAAAAAATCTTTGAAAGCTCCTTTATTCATTTCTTTTGATTTTGCATTTATGTGTGATATAGTGGGCTTTTCTTCAGTACCTTAGCTTCAGGTGTCCTCGACACAACATTGAAGGCTATAAGGTTGATTTTCAGTTTCTTTAAGCTTCAGAACCCGCTGAGTATTGGCCATTGACGAGACAGGGCTCAGGTGGTATAGCTGTCAGTGTTTCAGGGTGAGCAGAAGAGCCCCCAAAGAGACAGACGTGTATTAAAAATATACTTACAGCTGTATAAGGGTTGTAAAAAATGTATTGGATTTTTAAAAGATGGCATTTATCTTTAGGAACAAAGGATTAGGGAATCATATCGCATCTCCTGTCATTTAGAAAGGGGAAAAAATGTGAGAAAGCATCATGGTAAATTCATGAGAAGGGTTTAAATCAGTTCTGTCTTGTACAAATCACTGAAGTGTAGATTTACACATAAATTTGTGCGAAGTGTGAAGGGCAGATTTTATATCAGAAATTAGGGAAATATAAACGTAGGGTCAAAGTGCCATGTAAAAATCTCCAGAAGACAAAATGCATAAGCATTTTCATATGGAAATATAAGGCAGAAGGGAATACCGGTGAATATAAAAGTTTCAGTTCAAAATGATTATTTGTATGGGATGATGAGATAGTGCATTTACTAGATTGAGGAAAAAGAAGAGTTGGTTTTGCTTTAGAGTTTTAGAATATAAAGATCACACATTTATATGTGGATGTACACAACTTACGTACAGAGCCAGAGAAGAAATCATTGAAGAAATCTGGTAACATTACCAAGATAAGATACTTAATCCAGAAAGAGAAAGTAGACTGACCTCACGAAGAGTTTATTAAAAGTTGTGGGGTTTTTTTACATGGCACTTTGATTCTACTTTTATATTTTCCTAATTTTTGATATGAAGCCTGCAAGTCAGTCTTGATACAAATTCATATATAACATTAGATTGTAATGATTGGTGCAAGATAAAAATGATTGAAATATCTGACTTCATGGGTAGTGTTAATTGCCATGATACGAGTTGGGCAGTGGTGAATTATGGGGGCATGTTTTGAAGGATAGAAAATGGAAGAATTTATTAGGTTCTTTGGCTACCAGCTAGCAATGGCCTTCGCTTGGATTAATGAGGCTCTTGGCTTGTTCTCAATGATTTACACCAACGTTGGGGGAATGACTCTCTAGTTGATGCTCTGGAAGAAGTAGAACCTTGTAAGATAAATTCAATTCCTCTTGGAGGTGCTATTCCTTATCAAACTCCCAATGCATGAACAGCTGCAACGTCCCATGTATTGTCGGAAGGAAATTTTCAATAATTTTTATGGCATTTTATATTTTACAAAGCATTTTCTCATTTATATACCTGATCTCTCTGGCCTGTCTTTTTCAGGTTTATATTCAGAGATGCTCTCCAAAATGTTTAAATAATTGATTGGACATAGTTATTGATCCATCAGGATAGATATTGGTCCTACGAGTCATGTAACTATATAGAACAGCTCCTAAGTTTTTTCTATAATTATCTTTTTAAGTACTCTGTTATTACCTGCCGCTTTACTGTTCATTGCAAAATCATACTTTCAAGGAATAAACATGTCTTGATCAAGACAATTTTTGGCGGCAGTGACAATAACTCAGCCCAAACTGGTTAAGAAAAAAAACACACATAAGCAACAAATACCTGTGTAGACACCGTCTCACATAGCCGGGAAGTCTCAGTGTGACTGAGCCAGGGCAGAATCCAAATAACATTACTGAGGATCTTTTCCTTGCCATCTGCAGATCTGCTTTTTCCAGGTTAACCTTATCTCCTGCTGCAGGAAGAGAGTAGTAGAGAGCCCTAACACTATATATTTACAATGTGACAGCTGAAGTAAAGAGAAATTCTTTTTTTCTCTGGGCCAATAAAGAGCAGTTCTCTGGTTGGTGACCACTGTGTTATACAGTCACCTCTTGAACCAATTACTGTTGATAAGGGGATGTAGTGCCAGACTGGCAGGACTTGGGTAATATACTCTCCTCTTCCTTTAGGGCATGAGTGAGCACTTTATTTCATGGGAATAATAGAATCACATGGGATGGGGAAAGGAATAATTTCCAAAGAAAACCATAGGGAAATAAAAACAATGGCTGGGTAGAAATAAACTGTCATTGCCAAAATTTGCTATAGAATCAGAAAGCAATGCATATATTAGAAAGGGTAAGCTGATGGCTAGTCTTTTCTGTGAATTTCTTCTGTCATTTTTAAAAAATATTATTTTTAGTAAGGGTACTACTATGGGTTTGTCAAGTTACTTCAATTCTACTATCATTTTTTAAGAGGATAAATGCTATTTTTAGTAGTATAGTATTTAATATAGTTTTCTATGTGTACTTATTCAGCATTGGCTCTTTAACATCTATAATACTGCTTAAAAATATCATCCTCAGAAATATTTGTAAAATGAATAGAAATAAATAAATAAATATAAATTAATTTGTTAAACAGATAGAACTACATCAATTCCCACGCATTACCCCTTGAGATCATAATTAATTAGTCTTTTCTTAAAACCTCCTTACCTGATTCCAGTGTGCAGCCAGAGTTGAAAAACACAGTCCTAAATTCATAGTATTTATTACACACCTGGAGATGTGGTTGGTTGTCTCTCTGTCCAGGCAATTATTTTCCTCCCGATGTCTCTCCCTTTGTGACTTAGGATGCCATTCCAGTTATAGCATATTTTAGTTGCCTCTTGTTACTACCAACTACGAAATTATCAAGTACTCTTTCTCATTGATTAAGGACTTTGAAAGGTAATCATACATTTTCCCCACTTGAAGTCTGGCATCATCCTAGATGGTTTCAAAAGTCATCAAGATCATCATACAAAACCCTGACCTCTAAGATGTAACCACTGGGCTCCAGTGAACTCTAACCCACTCTTCCTTAATAGCTAAATCTTATGGGTCAACTTAGGTCTCTGTGTCATCATCAGGCACTAAACGTTTTATTTATTTACTTTTAAACTTATTTACTTATTTGAATATTTACTTGTTCATTTTTGACAAGAGATTTGGTTACAGATAAAGGGTGAGCCCATGAGCTTATAAAAGAAAGACTAAGTCACGTGTACAGAAGGGTCGCACCTGTTGCTTTTCCCACTCAATTTGATCAAGTTGGTGTGAATAATATATCAGGCAGTTGTCTCCTGTGTGATTTTGTCTAATATCCCTCTAGACATCAGAGAGTGAAGAGATACCCCAGGATTCCTTAAGGGATAACCGTGTAATCTCACTTCTGCCTGTGCCCTGTGCTACTTAGACTCAGGGCAACGCAGAGCTTATCTATGGATTTTCCTCCCCACTCAGGAGGGTGAGGTGAGATGCAGATAGAGAAAGGAAACCAAGTCCCACACTTCGCATGGTACCAAGTTGCTTCCTCCGTCTGCATCTTAAGAAATGTATGTCCATTCTTCTTTTCTTACTCCCAAACACCAACACCAAAACTGATTGTTGGTCATACTTTATATATTCACAAAACCACCAAGAGTAATTTACTTTAAGAGAGCGAAGCTTTGAGTCTAGAAAAGGTCCTTGAACAAAGGATCCCAAAGTATTCGCCTCTTCAAACACTTAGAATGCTCATTTCTCCTGATCACTTTTCCTTTAATGTAACAAACGTCAGCCATTTTCAAATATATTTATGTCAGTAACTTCTCTCAAGATCCTCTTCAGCTGGGGTGGTTTCACAAATTTGTAACACACTTAGATACTCTTGTTGTAGTATTTATTCTTTACTGAAATGTTCAACTGCTAAATATTTTTAAACTAGTGTCTCTGTGCTGTAGACTTTATGGGTTTGGACAAATGCAAAAGGTCTTATATTCATAATTACAGTCATACAAAATAATTTTATTGTCTTAAAAAATCCCCTTTGCTTCACCTATTCATCTTTCCCCCTTTCTCCCCACCTTTTGCAATGCTTGATAATTTTACTGTCCTTGTAGTTTTGTGCTTTGCAGAACGTCACGTTCTAATAGCTTCCTATTGGCATATAAGCAAGCAACTGACGTTCATATGTTAAACTTTTACCCTGCAAACTTGTTATAATCACTTATCACAAAATGTTTTAAATGGATAAATTAGTTGAGTATGCTCTGTCAAATGGATTTCTTCTGACTCCTTTCCAACTATTATTATAAATTATTTAAATGCAGGTGCTGTGGATTATACATCTGCACTCACACATCTATTACAACCATCACAAAATTCTTATTAAACAACCAGAGTAGTACCTTGTATGAATCTCACTTTGAGTCTTGACTGTACCAATTACCCAACTTCAGTAACCTTGTGTGTAAAATGGAGGTGATAATATCTACTCCAAAGTTATGTTTTACAGACCAAGGGCAAGATTATATATGAAAGTGCATTAAGACCTGCAAAGAGCCATACAAGTTTCTTTAATATAATAACAGTAGTATAATAACAGTGATATAAATATGATAAATTGGAGCCAAGAACATGAGATTAAAACCTTGATGATACAGAAAAGAGAGCATATTCTCCTTTCTTTAGATTTCTCTGTAAATCATTTCCTTTCTCTACTCACATAGTCTAGTGACTTAAAAATAATTAATAAAAGACTGCATATATGAAACTTATTAAATGCTCATGCCATGTCATTTTAGAGTTACACTAATATTAGAAAATCTGGAATGTTTAAACACTTCACCCACAAAACACAAGATTCTAGCTGAGTAAGTCTTTCACCCACAAACACTGGATCCTTCCCCCAACTGTAGAAAAAAATGCTAAATACTCTGTAAGCGTTTCTAATTCTATCTTCATTTTCACAATTAATAAAAATAATAGATGAACAGCAATAAAAAGTAAACTCCCTGCATTCTTATGAGCTTAGTATATTTTACAAATTTTGATGACCTTTCTTTAAATCCGTGTCCTGGGAAAATTATCTGCTTCTAAATATTTGGAAGGCCAACTTCAATATTTTGAGGCCAGTGAATGCATTGTCGTATCCAATCATAAGTACAAATAAGATCTTGAATGTACTTTTGAGGTTTTGGCTGCTGTCCACAACTGGATGCTCTTTATGCTGTTCTGTGTTCAGAAGCTGAGTAGGCATTTAGGGTACCAAATGATAGCTTATCGTGATAATTGATATATTACCCATAATTTTCATTTAGCCTTTTAAAAAAGCTGGTAAAATCATTCTTATTCCTTATGATTCAGTTGATGGTTTGTTAACATTTGATTTTAAAGAAAGAGCTCTAAATCTGGATCTCTTAAATGGGTTTTTAAATATTGCCAAATAAATAAATTAATAAATAATAAAGCCTGCCAATATAGTCAACATTTTTTCTTGTAAGTGTAATGTAAATAAAGGTGCCATTTCAATAAATTTGATCCTATTTTAAATCAGTAAAATAATCCAGCTATCATGCTTCATTGTTGTTTTTTCTTTTTAACATGTTTTCTTTTAATTTTCACATGGTCCTTGGAAAACTCTTGGATGCATTTCAGTATTGATTATTCCACACAGAGATTCTTGAATGTCATCTCTACTTGATAGTTTAAAAATAAAGGTGCCAGCTATTAACTCATATGCTTACAAGCTTCTATCAATTTATTCCATTTAAAACAAGCAAAACAATCCTCTATACAATGTTTGAGTTCCAAGAGAATTCCTTAAGGTCCTGGTTTGTGGATCACCTTCAACAACATTCCTTAGTTTGGCTTTCAAGATTAATTTGTATCTATCTATGCTTACCAACTTATGGGTTCGGCACATTCTTTGGAGAGAGAAACAAGGTAAGAATGAAAAACTCTGTGTGCTTGGCTGAATTCTGCCTTTATCTCTGTCACAAAACAAGTGGCGTACTTCTCAAGGACTCTGTTTACTCCTCTATGAAATAGGAGTGTTAGAGGAGGTAATCCATACCTTCATCCGTCTTCCCTCACTACAATGTAAGTTTGTAGAAAAGGAACTTCTTTGGTTTACTGCTGTATCCTTAGTGTCTAGAATTGTCTGCACTAAGGATATATTTGTTGAATGAAAGAAGGAAGAAATAAGAGAAATGGAAGAAATTAAGGGAGGGGGAAGGAGGGAGAGGAAAAAGAAGAGAGAAAGAAGAGAAGGAAAACAAGGATCATCATCAGAAGGATCAGAAGCAGGGGAAGAGGAGGAGAAGGGAAGAAGAGGAGGAAAATTTTACATCCCTCTAGTAAACTAACTTTGACCCTGATTCTAGAATCTTGAGATCTCTAAAATTTGTTCACTCTGCTTTGGTGTGATTTTGGTCAAATTCCTGCTAGGGTATTTTGTTGTTGTTGTTTTGATTGTTTAAAGAAGGTCAAATATATTTGTTTAAAATAAAATCTTGCAAAATTATTATTTTTCACTACTTGCTTCCTAGTTAACTTTGTCTTTCTTTATTCTCTCCCATATTTGTAAAACTGTCAATCCAATAACTTTGACATCTTTTGGTGGTCCCTGGTTATCTTCAGCTTTGTCTTTCTGCTTTCCTTCCCCATTAAGGAGATTAAGTTTCACTTAGTCATGAGTGGATTGTGAATTTTCAGAGAACGAATAAAATGAAATGGATATCATATTTATGTAAAATGTATATATAATGCATATATAATGCTGTTTAGAGACTATTCTTTTAATGACTTCTAAATTACCTAAGTATACAAATTATTATAGTTGATATTTTTATAATACATTGTATGCAAGGTAAGCAAAGTCCAGTCCTGCATAGAACTAGAATATAGCCTTCAGCATGCAGCAAGATGAGAGGGAATGGAAACCTCCCTGGCTCCGAAGTCGCTCTCAGTCCTTTCCACATGATGTCTTAAATATATAATTTCTTATTTATTAGCATATAAAAAACAGAACTTCAAATACATGATGCAGGAGATGCCATAAGAATTTGTTATCAGTCATTAACAACTTCGCTTGGAATTAGATAACATGGGAGGACCGGGAGAAAGTGAAATCGTTAGGCTAAATGTGATGATGGCAGAGTTGGGGAAGGTCTTGGCATAAAAGCACTGGCAGAGACACAACCCCAGAAGGAGAGCTTCAATCGAAGTAAAGGTACAGGGCTGGCTGAAGACACTCAGTTCAGGGTTAGTAAGATTGTGTCTGAAAGTGCTATCAGTTTTATATGTAAACTTAGTTGTCTTCCAGCTCTTTTATTCTTTGCTTCAGCAAAAACGTAGGACCACAGATTTATCCCACCAGCCTCCCCTGTGAGTCTCTGAAGATTGGTTCTCTGCCATTTGGGGAAACTAGGGCAGCCACATGTTTTGTTTAGGGACAGTTTGATAGGGTAGACTAGGGAGATACCATGCTGACTGCAGAACTCCACAATGACATTTAATTTCTGTAGTGATACTATTGGAATAGTTATCCTTTTTAGAGGACAATGTCTAATGATTGTGTTTTGCTCTATTATGCCTTTGCATAGGAAACTCTGAGGAGCCGGCTTATCTAAACATTATTCCGGCGCATTAAACATTTTCATTTCGTTTTGTTTCACTTTTATCCTTACCTGAGGACATTCTCATTTGCTTTTTTAGAGAGAGAGGAAGGGAAAGAGGAAAGGAGAGAAACATCGATGTGAGAGAAGCATCGATTGGTTGCCTTCCTATGCACCAGACCAGGGATCCGAGCACCAGGGGTCGGACACCCCCGCATCTGGACTGGCAGTGAATGAGCCGAATGAACCCACAACCCAGGCCTGTGCCCAGACTGGCAATCAAACCTACAGCCCTTTGGTTACAGGACGACGCTCCAACCACTGAGCCAAGGTAAAACATATAATTTTAAAGTGATATAAAGTGAAAACTACATTAGTCAACAGCTGTTAGATTTTCACAACCAAATAAGGTGGCAAAACCTCATTTTAATAGGTAAGAGAAATGTATTGCAATAGGCACTATCACCCATATCTCCAAATATTTTATATTCTCTGAAATATCATTGCCCAATAGCCCAATTTCCTCTTAGGACATTTATTTCTTTTCTGAGAATTTAAAAAACAGAGGCTTTTCTAATTTTCACAATACACTGCATAGGATTTTATTTAATTCTGTAAGTTTGGTTAGATGTAGAAATTTAAAGGTAATATTAGCACATATCTAGATTTTCTATCAATCTTTCTATTTAATGAGAGACAATGCTAAAAATATAGGTACAGACAAGTTGGAGCGAATGTTTTTTCCAGCACGGGTGAGACCCTGGCCTTCCGGACGGATTTGTCAGTGCCGTCTCTTGATGCTGTGTTCTCCAAAACCAGCCTGCTAAATGAGCCCTTCATTTTGCTTCGAAGCTAATATTAACTATTTGGAAAAATGTGGACTAGACAGTTAAAAGCACATTTGCTACATTTAACATGAAAACGTTGCAACGCCTTTTGCTTGGGTACCATGCGCGTTCAGAGCAAGGGACTGAAACCGGGATCCTTGCCGCAACTGATCTTGAAGCTCAAGATTTTTCTGGTTTGACCGGAGATTGGTAGCTCATTCTGCTGAAATAGCTACTTAGTCAAACCAGCCTTCCTCACCAGCTGAGCCGTTTGTTTGCTTCATTTCTTCTCAAACCCTGGGAGGGGTTTCCCAGTTGTCCCTCTTGGAGCAGATGGAGTACTCCCAGGAGTCCGTCCCTATAGCAACCGCAGCTGCACCGGCAACCAAGGCTCTACTGATTTCCCACCAGCACGGGAGGCCTCTGGGGTCTGCACGCCCTGCCTTCCGCCGCTGGCTCGCCGGCTGACTCATTTGGATAAAGTCTAGTTCGACCCGTATCCCCACGAAGATGGCTATCTTGTGTATAATTTAAGAGGCTATTCAATCTAAAATGAGAATGGTCTCAGGGAAAACAGTTCTTTCTAGGTGTTTCCGCCTGAAGTCATGTCGTCTTAAGTGCTTGGTTTCTGTCACATAAGGTTATTTGCAACGGGTAAGTCTACCCCGTAGTTCTGTGGTTCATTGGATGAGACCTTTGCTAAGACTATGGGCCGTGAGAGTGTTTTTGTGAAGATTTAGCAGCTGTCATACCGATGTCTGAATTAAGTTCAATACCCAGTAGAGAGCCATGGAAATTCCTCTGGGGTTGGCATGCCCCTGGCCAGACGTTTTGTAGTGTTTTCTGGGTGATTGTTTAGAGATCCCATCAGGCAATCTGGCTAGTTGCGAACAAACTGGATATAGTCACAGTTTGGATTGTGTATTACAAAAAGCATTTGATTATTCCAATTTAATCAGTTTAATGAGTTTTTAGAGTGCTCTTGTTTGGCTCTAATGACAAATACTTACGTTGAGTTTGCAGTTTGAAGGGCATACCGGCGGAAATGATTTTAATAAATCATAGCATTTGATCTGCATTAGCATTAAAGGTATAGTGGCTATGACTGAAGAATTTCAGCTTGGCTCTGTGGCAATGATATTATTTTTACTAATATCCTTGATCGTCTAGCTTTTACTACTCTTTCCCTGTTCTTCTTCCTGAACTTATCTGAGCTTGTGTGTATTTCCAGAGCAATGGGAAGATGTTGACAGGTTTAAAAAGGGAGTGATATGATCATTCTTGCATTTTTCTAATTCTTGACTATAGTGCAGAATTTGGAATAGCAAGAAAACCAAAATTATAGCTTTAGTCCAGAAAAAAGCTGATGGATATTTTGGGGCATAGGGCAACGAAGGCGTGGATAACTTAAGAGTTACCTAGAACGTCAGAGTAACCAGATATGGTGGTGGATTGAGCTTGGAGGTGTAGATGATCAGACTGATAGCTATTGGTTTGTCCCCCGTTAAGGTGGGGAAACTAGAATATAGCCAGTTTGGGACAGGGTGGCTGTCTTGACAGTAGGTTGTGACTTTGGTTTAGGACATGCTGAAATTGAGGTGCCTTTAAGGTACTGTTCAGGGATGTTGAGCAGACAACACACTCAGTCATGCTCTGTGCTTTGGCAGGGCTTGCAAAGGTGCCCAGTGCCTCCTGGCAGTTGCTCATTGCTGGCAGCCACCAGGGATGGCAGTCGTGCCCAGTGACTGCTTCCATGTCCAGTGTCAGTTTCTTAGGGCTGTGGAAGCTTTTCTTCACAATCATTTCTAAAAACAATAGCTCCATTTAATGCTAGATGCTCAGAAAGTCTTGGCAGTGGTTTTATATGTTCCCAATTATTTCTCCTTCACAGGAGAGATTTTTGCATAATCATTGACTGTTACCCTGGTGTCGTTCCCTCAGCCACCTTTGTGGGGCAACCACAGAGGAGTCTTGAGCTGTCTCCAGGAAGCTGTTCACTCCAGCTTAAGTGAGGCAAGTGTAGAATATCATATAGTCCTATATGAAACTGCTATTCTCTCTGCTTTTTTTTATTTATGCCCTAGGACACGCTGGCTCAGGGGAGCTGCCATTCTCCTCAATGGTGCTTCCCAGGGACTACACTGACAATTTTTCTTTTCCTCCTGGTTTTATTTAGCTTAAGTAATGGAGGAGCCTGGCAAATTCATGTATCACTCCACCTCCCGTGGGCATGGGGCGTGATTTACTGCATCTATGAAGTACTGAGTGATCTCAAGTTTCTCCTATAATATACATAAGCTCCTAGGACAACCCTCAAATTATATACATTTTCTATTACTGTAATTCTGTCAAAGAGGAAGCGTTACCTCTTTTCCCAGTATATTTATTTACTCATTTATTTATATCAGTGTGGACTTAAGTATAGTTCTTTTAGACTTTAGATTATAACCCAGTACTACATTACTTCGTTACACAAATTACTCCTATACTGACCATTGGTTTTCTTTCCAATTGGCTCCTCTGTCCTTCTGAAACACCTCTACCCTTTTGTTTTCTGAGTACTTCCTCACTTTCTAGTACTACAAAATGTTTAAGGTTCGTTTGTGTTCTGTGTCCCACTCCTAGAATTGGCCATCTCTCAAAGGAGACTTCCTTTCACTGGAGAGTGGTACTTAGAAACCAGGACTTGAGCACAAGTATCACTTTTTTTTCTGCCAGAAGGGCTTCCTTTATCTCGTCTTTGCAATGCAGGTTGGCCGCTCGTGCATTCCACCAGCTTTTGTACACCTTGTAGTTCTTACCTTGGCTCTTTCTCATGGTTCACTCTCCTGCACGTGCTGATCAACATTGGGCTGAAGACTTCGGGAAACCTGCGGGTCTCCAGAGCTCTCTGTGCAGCCCCCCTTTTCTCCAGGTAGCTGTCTCCACAAATTCCAGCTGCCCTGTATTACTTCATTCTCAAGCTGGTTAGCTCAAATCAAAGACCATCAGACCCTGTTTGGATTTCCCTTTCTTTCACCTCAGTGTATAAACACTCTAGGCAAGGCAGTAACTTGGGGCAATTAGAGCGCTTCCATGTTTGCTTCTTCTGACTGCTGGAAACTATTGTTATTTTGGAAGTTCTTTTAAATTTGTTTAAAGCATAACGACAAGTTGGGTCCCTGTTACTCCATCTTTTCATCCTTTGGGAAATTGTCATAGTGCATAGACTTAGCTAGTAGCACGAGACCTATCACAGCTAGCTCCTGGAAACTTTCCATTATGACATAAAAATCTATGCACTATTCAACATAAATGTTATGCTCCAATTTTTTCTTTTTTTAGTGTTTAACCTTCACAACTATCTTTGGGGTCCCAGAAAAGGTTTTTGAAATGAGGAGGTAAAGGAAAAGAAATTTAAAACATGCAAAACTGTTTGTATTTTTTATTGGAGGGAGTCAATAAATCGGGGTTCGCTTTTTTCTGTTGCTCCCAAGGTCTAATTTGAAAAAAACCCTAAATATATCTATTAATTTAAAAATAATACATTACTTAAAATTTTCCATAAAAATGAAACATCAAATAAAGCTATGCCTTTTGCTCTATATGTGATATTAGAAAATTACTATATAAAGGGGAATATTAGGAAATACAGAGCTTTTAAAAAAACCTGGAAAGAATTAACAAGTTGGCAGTAGTAATAATAAAAAACATGTCAGTTGTAATAAATATGAGTTAGATACCCTGTTTAAAAATGTTAATTTGTGTTAAACACAAGCAAAGAAACAAATTCCTTGCTACTTATAACTATAAACATTAAAACAAAGTTGTTAAAAACCACAAAGGAAAAACTTGTAGACAATGGGCAATGAGGTCAAAAATAATTCTTTAAGTAGGACAAAGGGATTGCATTCTATACAGATAAAAAGATACAAATCTCAATAGAAAATCAATTATTATAATTTTGTGTGTGTCTGACAAATAAGCATCATAAAATAGAAAATAGGAATAATTTAAAGCCAAAGATGTGATGGGTTAGATGGAGAAAATAGATATTGAAGAATTTGATAACAAAATTTATGTGTTTTATTTAATGGATGTGTATTTTAAAAATAGATCATATTCAATCATATAAGATACTTTAACATATTTCAAAATTTAGAAATTTTATAAATCCTCTAACAAAACGTGCTAAAGCTCAAATTAATAGAAAAGTTCGAAAACACATTAAAAGACCTAAGCCATATAGAAATAGAACAGTTAAGCAAAATGGTTGTTTGGAGGGGATAAATAAGTAATAAAAATGACAGTATCACATATCAAAACAAAAGATTAAGCTAAATTTGAAAAACAATGGTTTTTCATTATTAAAGAAGAAGAAAATCAATGTAAGTAAACTAAAATTTTAATTTATGAGATTGGAAAGACAAAGGAATTATAAAGACAGTACAAAATCAGGAATTATAAAGTTAAAAAGAATGAAATTTATAAATGAATGAAAAAGCTTGATCTTGAAGTAAATTTTAAAAAATCATTTAAACCTTTAGGAGTCTAATGAGAAAAAATATTAAATGGAATATAATTAGAATTTAGAAGGATTTAAATATAAATATAGATGAGGTTTTTAACTGTAATAAACTATCTTGAAATCAGTGCTGATACATTTAAAAAGATGAGATATCATAAATGAAATAAATAAAATTTGTTCATTAAGAAATGTGAACAAATTGCTTATCTCACCCAAAAATAGAAGCTGTGGCAAATTAAATATTAAATTTTAAAAGACAATACATACCGCTAGAGTAGTTAAAGGAAATCTTTAGAAATCTTTATTCACAGTACTAAACATAACTGAAGACTGCATGCAATAGACAATGTTTGTGTCTCAACCCTAACTCATATTTTGAAACCATAGCCCCCAATGTGGAGAGACTAGAAGGTGAGACCTTTCCGAGATAATTAGGTCAGCAGGGTGTAACCCCCTTAATAAGATTTGTGCCCTAGAGAGCTGGCTTGGCCTCCTTCCACCATGTGAGGGCCCAAGGAGAACTGAGCAGTCTGCAACACAGAAGGGCTCTCCCAGGAACCTGACCACACTGACACCCTGATCTCAGATGTCCAGCCTCCCAAACTGTGGAAAATAAGTTTTTGTTGTTTACAAGCAGCCTAACCTACAGTACTTTGTTATGGAAACCGGAACTGACTAAGACACGATCTGAAAGGGTGAGGAAGAGCAAGACTGACCGACCGCTCATGGGGGAGACAGAGAGAGAACAGGAAAAGAAATTCAGTAATCCAGAATAGGAAATATACAATTAAAATACAATGGGGTAGATATAGTCTATTCAATAAATGGTGTGGGGAATATTAGACAGAAAAGTGCAAGAATATGAAACTAGACCGTCTTACACCATACACAAGAAAATACTCAAAATGGATTGGAGACTTAAATGTTAGACTTCATGTATTTATTTTATTTCATTTTAAAAGAGTAAAGGAATTTTAATGCTAATGGGACTTTAACAAGGTGTATCTACAATACACCTGAAAGGAAAGTTACATGATAATAACCGAGAGTGTTGACCAATAAGACAAATGAATAGATTAGTTTACATAAGAGAGACATCCAAACCAAGATAAGTTAAATATCTTTCTCAGTCATTTGTCTTGTTACTGGTTGGGCCAAGATGTAAATTAAGATTTGTTTAGACTCCACGTCTGCCCCTCGCCCCTGGTGTGATGTGTACAATGTGATGGAGGTGAAGATAGCTCCCAAATCAGGACTGAGTCACTAGCGGTGAGGAGTATTGGCCTGAGTAGCTGCTTTACAAAGGGTTTACCTCTTCTCCAGGGCCTGTCCACATCCATGACCACTTAATGAAGGGGTGCAAAGACCTGGCCTCTAACCTCAATATTGGATAACTCCACAGGATAATCCTAACTGGAGAACCTCTCCCCATTGGGGTAAGGTGAGGTCTCTTTGCAAATGAATTGCATTCAACTTTATCCTCTGCCCAGTTCTTCTACTTGATAGGTGCACTTCCTGAATCCCCCATATAAACTTTATGTATGCAGATCTTTGTCCCAGAGTTTATGTCCTGGGGAACCCATCCTTATGTATTTGATGCCAAGAATGGTCCTAGGAAGCAGATTAAAGAAGGATTGAGAGGTTTGGGGATGTAGCAATCATAAAGACAATGGAATCAGAGTACTATCGATGCATTGGACAAAAACAATGAAAGGCTGATGGTGATTAATTAATCATTTAAGATAATAAGTGTAAAAATCATAGGGCCTATTTTGTAGCACATAAAGAGAGTCCCGTGTTTTGCAGGTGGAGGCCAGAAAAAGCTGAACATGAGACCTGGATACAATTATAGGAGTAGCAGAGCTTCAGAGAAGGTTGCATGCTCATTGTGAGCAAGTCTGCTATTGCTAAGGTCAGGGTTGTGTTTGGGAAGGTCTGGGTTCTGAGAATTGAGATGGGGATGCCTGAAATGATGATACAAGAACCTTAGAACCCAAATACACCTCTACATCCACTGGGTCTACAGGAATGGTTCACTTCTGCCAATTAAAATCTCTTGCTCTGATTGTAAGTCAGAATCTACCTTCCCCTCTCCTCCTGGATGCCGGACTAGTAACTGGAACTATCACTAGGTAACATGGCCATAGTATTCTAGTGTATTTGGCTAAAGGAGGAGAAGAGCTATTTCCTGAAACAACTTCAGAACCTACTCAACATGTAACTGCAGGAGCCAGGAATAGATGTATGGGACTGGATCCTGAGAGGGTTAGACCATGGTGGTGGGTAAGAGACTGAATATAAAGTTGGATAAAGAAGTTTTTATTAATATGGGCACACTCTCTTTGATACAGAATTTTACACTCTGGCAAGGACCCTGGAAAATAAAACAGATATGCTGCTATGATGGTTCTTGGAAATTTGGAGAAAATGAAGGTTTGTGCTAAGGGAAGAAAAAGTGCCAGAATTGCTATTCAAATGATAGAGGAAAAAATAGAGAGGCGGTTGCTGAAATGGATATACTATACAAAGTTTTCTGAAGTTATGACAATTATAACCATTATTTTACTTCAAAATTTTATAATATCCTATTTGTATATTTTATTGCAAGCAGAATAACCTCTCTCAAGCATAATGTGAATTTAGTGGTGGATATATAGCAACTCACAGGAATAAAGAAAAAGCAGAATATTGCTTGGAAATAGTAGAAATTAGTGTAAATTTAAGGAATCTCTATATAGAAATCACCTGATGGCTTAATTCATTATGTTCAAATTTCAAAGTGTCCGGGAAGAGGGGCCAATTGTTGTCACTTTGGTCATGTTTCTGCTCATGGTCCTCACTGGGCAGAAAGAAATGGGACCTGTCCACATCCCTAGGGTTCCCTTTGGTTTTCATAGTTGGAGGGCACCGTGATTTACCACATAAACCATACAACACACAATGTGGGGGGTATAATCCTCCCCTCCAAATAATGCTGCTATTAGTTGAAAAATGGATGCTAGATGACTAGATCCATAGCAATTGCCCTCTGATATGCATTTGATTACTTTTAAACCATTCATTTATTTCTGATCAATATATGTGCTCTTGATATATATTGACTGACAATCAAATGCTGCTTGCTTCTCCAGGCACCGTTTGATCCTTTCCCATCAGCTGCACAGAGGTTAGGCAAAGGCATTACTCTGTTATTGTCTTTGGTGGCCAACCTCATGTTGCCATCCTGGACAATCCTGCTTTTTGATGGCAATGGCCTATGATTGCCTCTGGTGGTAATGAGTGCTATGGCCTTTGAGTTACCAAAAAGGCAGTCTGTTACATGAAATCTTCATTAAGCCCAGATGAATTACAGTTCATGCCAATTTTTAAAAACCTTTTTCCCATAGAATTTTTTTCTTCTGCTTCTTTATCTTTCCCTTGGAACTGATAGGAGAGTTTGCACCTCGACACACCAAAGAGATGCTGTCTGTGAATCTGAGAGTGAACATGACTTTGTTGGGTTCCGCTTGCAGCTCTTTTAGAGCAAATATACAAGGTCCCAGGGTTTAGCAGAAGCTGGGAAGGTGGGGAATGGCAGTTGATAGTGAACTCTACTTCCGACGCTGCCCGTAGAGTTCCTTTGGTCATGCTCCCTGTCTTGTGTTCATTCTCATTCTTTATAGTTCTTAATCAGTCCCACCTAGGGCATGCGTCTCTCTCTCTTTCCCCAAGTCCAAAGTTAATACATCAAGTGCCCCTTATCTGTATTACAAAAGAAGCCTTTCTGGTATAAGAAGGTTTAACAGGGTTCTTTCAAAAACTATTCATTGCTGATTGTGGTTTAATTCATAAACAGAACATCTGCACTCTACATTTTAGGTCAAGCCACCTCTAGCTTTTATGGAATAACATGGAAAGCAATAGTAAGAAAATAGCATAGAGCTGGCAGGAGATTATTCAAGCAGTTCATGCCTCCCTCCTCAAGTGAAGTTTCAAGAGAATAGTGAAATCGAGTTCCCCAATAGGAAATGTGTTTTGCTGAAGGACAATGAAATCATGTTAAACTTAATGAGAATGTTTTAAAATTGTTCTTATTTCCTCCTTCAGGTGATGCTTGAAACACATTTATTCTATTCTCCTGATACTATGACAGGAAAGAAATTGTATTATTACTTCTACTACCTAGGGAAAAATAGCTGATTAGCTAGTTTTGACTTTTAGACTATTCTCAAATCATTCTTGTAGAGCACATTTCTTTGTAAGGGCATTGCATAATTTCCATTATCCTTAAGGACCGTACTAATGATCTGAGGCCTGATGCTTCTAATTTTTATTTTACCAAACATACCTACTACTGAGACAAAGTCTCCTCAGTGCACTGTAAATTTCCCCGGAGCATTTGTTTCTATTTAAATAGGAATAAATAAATAAATAAACAAATAAACAAACATTTGCCTTACAGTTAAAAATGGACTGAAGTCAAATTGATATCTATACCGCCAACAGGAGAGTAAGTGAATAACTATTTAGGAAAGCCTCTTATAGAAAAACTTAGTCTCCTTCTTATTTGATCCCCAATATATATTACTGAGGATGGTCCTCTGGCCTTTGATAAATAAGCCAAATAGATCTAGTGGCACCATGTGAATTACCTTTTTCTCTCAATTCACAAAGCTAAGTGGCAGTCCTCCACATCGACACCACAGGTTTTTAGAGAGTGGAATCCCTTAGGTGGTTCTTTGTGTTCATTGGCTGTTTATAATGAAATGCATCTTGTTTTTACTTTTTGGACAAAAGACTTGCTAATCACCTCATTTTTAGACTGTTACTTGGATCAGACTATTAATAAGCTATTCAACAATGAAAATTTCAAAATAGAATTATAAAGCAAGGCATGTGCCCTTATTCAAGACAAAAGTAATACAACTTTTCTGGATCAAATGTCCTTGTCATTCAAGTAAAAGAGCATCTTTTCTGTCTACTTGAGCAAATTGAATGGAACTGAATCCACCCCCTTTTGATCTTGGCATTTTCAAAGTCATGAATAAAGCATTTTACTGAAGCGGAATGAGATTTATGCTTTCCAGACTTGACCTGTGATAGGTCAGAAGACAGCATGCCAGAATTAACATACTTTAAAATCTACTTATTACTGTGTGCATTTCCTATTATCATAACTTTAGAAATTGGGGTAAAAGGAAGTGAAGCAGAACTTACAGAATTAATGAAAATTTTCTTCCTGGTTTAGAATAATAAAAACTCAAAACTTCTTAAAATATCTTATTTCACTCACTGAATATCTGTATAGTTTAAACAAAAACATAAAGCATATATTTGTATTAAAATATAAACATGCAGAATCAAGAACGGTCACTAATGTGATTATTTGAATTTATAAAATTAAGTTACAGTTAAACTACAAATGTATGAAATTTAACAAAAATCTATTTTATTCTCATCACGACACAGGGAAAATTCAGGGCAGACATTATTTTCCTGAGGTACATTACGCTGCAGAGGTTTGTTCGAGCCATAAATTAGTGCAAGGTTATTCAGCAAGTAATAAGCACATTGGACCCCAAAAGTTATCTTTCCCGTAGTCTTGAAATGGTTTTTCATTTATATTTTGAAAGACTTGTTCTTCTATAATGGTTCCAATGTTATTTGTATAGTGAAAAGCTATCATTTTTGTCTATAAAATGGAAAAGAGGTGAGAATTATTGGGCTTAGCCATAAAATAGACACACACAGAGATGCAGACACACACACACACACACACACACACACACACACACACACACACACACACACACACACACACACCACCCCCGGTGCCTCAAACATTGTTATTGTTAAAGAAAAGATAACATGAATGAAGAAATGTCCAAGTGAGGTCAGTGACCCAAAGCCACAGAGGAGCTGTGGAGGTAGCAGAGGCTTCTCTCATTTTCTCTAATTCCCAGCTCCCAGATTTAGGGTGTCCAGTGACCAAGGCTGCTTGGAGCAGCCCTCCTTGTCTCTTACAGTGTTTCTCCAAATACATCACTGTTGCCTGTTAGAGTTCCTCACGTGGTTAAAATGCTTAACTGGCAGCAAGCTTGCATAAGTTATGATTAGAGGGAGATGTTTGGGGGATGGTTTTATAATTCAATGAAAAGTCCACATTCTCTCATTAGTGTCTCATCAGAAACAGGAATTTCTTTCTGTCCTTCTCTGTATGAGTCTCTCTTCACTCTTTTATAGGCAGTTAGTAAGTAGGATGGTTGAATGTGATTGATACACAGAGTCTGTTGACCAGACCACATGAATCTTTCGAGAACCCTCACACTGGAATGTGGGAATGTGGAGAGTTAATATACTTCTCAAACATACTGCAAGCAATTACTGGTCATTTGGAAAGTACTGAATTTCATGATGGTTAAACATTAGTTTTCCAGGTTTTAGGTTTACTTCTACCTACATAACTGTATGTCAGAAACTTGGCATGGGGGTGGCAATCTGCATTAAAGCTTTCATGTTCTATGGTAGTTGGAGAAATGTATCAGCAAAGTTTCTCACTTTGCTTCGCAGCCTGCTTCTGTCATGTTGATGGATAAGGTTTCACTTTTCATATGGCTGGGAGGGCGTAATTAAATTGCTTCTTGTAATAAAATAATGGCATAAAAACATTAGTTATTGAGTCCTTGCTATAAACAAACAATTCAATGTGTTTAATAAATTTGCGCAAATAAAGTAGCATTTGGATACTTTAGGATAAAAATGTTTTTATATTCTATACATGCAAATAAACACCCAAGGCTTTTGTTTATTTATCGGGAGGATTACGTTGAATTATGGGCTATTTTTACAAAAAGCAGCTGAACTGCATTTTGTGTATACCAGGAACTTAGACTATTTTACTTTTAAAGGTAGATATCTTAAACTGGTAGATAATAATTATCTGTTATTATATCAGGGATTAGGTAAAAATGGATGCTTAAAGCTCTTTAAATATTTTATTGTCTTTAATAAATACAACAGATATTTTGTACTATTTCACAATAACTCATTTCCTGAAGTAAATAGATACCTAAAAGCAAATGATATTTAGTCCTTCCCTACCTAAATTGTTAAGACATGCAAATTACTGAGCTCTAACTTTCTGGTTTATGGTATTAGTATTTTTATATATAGGGCCATATTAAAAGAAAAAAAATAATGAGCTCTTTTAAAAGCAGATATATGTAAATAGTCTTAAAAACTTAGTTATAATATGTGTATAAAATAAATGTCATTTTTTAATGCTAAAATGAGATGTCATCACATAATGGATCAGATTTTCATTATGATAATTTAGTGAGTTTTTAGTACACTTGTGGAAGAGGAGTTGATGTAAACACCTGGTATTTGTTGCTTTCATTTTCAATAACGTTAGTCAGAACACCCAGGGAATAAACTTAAATGATAGGGACAAAACAAGAGAAAAGAAAGCTTTTAGAGTTTTGTAGATCACGTTTTATATAATTTGTTTATATCAAGCAATGAAGTATTCTACCTAAGCAAATATTCTAGACAACTCGTCGTCGGCAGCCGTCCGTCTCGAGAGACGATGGTGTAGCTTCTCAAGAGTCTATCTGCACCGCCGAGAATGGCTGTGCAGTCCGACTCGGGAGTGACACGGTATCTGTCTCCTCCCGTGTTGAATCGACATCTTGCGATGACGCTGGAGTGTCCTCTCCAGTGAAGCTGAAGCTACAGAGCCTGGGCAGGGTGATATGGAGGGTCTGCTGTTGCCCATGCAGCAGACCCCCCCTCTCTTCGCAGCTGAAGGATCCAAGGGAAAGACGGAGTCAATACAGCTTGGCTTCAGGTGCGCCGCAGGAGTTGCCGGTGTTGACTACAACGTCAAACCGCCTTAGGGACTCCGGCTCCGGATTTTCTGTCGGGGTTTACTCCCTTAGCCTTTCCCCTGAAGAGGTATGCCGCAAGGCAGCGGAGGTTTTTTGGAATCAGAGTTTTCCTTCTCTGCGTGCTCTTTGTAGTACATGATATATCGCACAGAAATACATGATTTAAACAATTAAATAGAAAACTGTCCTAAATTGGATTCTTTCTGAAGAACTCGGATTAAGTTAAAAAGAAACCATGCAAAAAAAGCAAAAGAAAAAAAAATAAAAAAGAAACCGTGCCTTTTGTACTACAAGATATATCGCACAGAAATACGTGATTTTAAACAATTAAAGAGAAAACAGTCCTAAATTGGATTTTTTCTGAAGAACTCGGATTAAGTTAAAAAGAAACCATGCAAAAAAAGAAAAAAAAAAAAAAAAAAAGAAACCGTGCTTTTTGTACTACAAGATATATCGCACAGAAATACGTGATTTTAAACAATTAAAGAGAAAACAGTCCTAAATTGGATTTTTTTTTGAAAAATTCGGATTAAGTTAAAAGGAAACCGTGCTCTTTTTAGTACATGATATATCGCACAGAAATACATGATTTAAACAATTAAATAGAAAACTGTCCTAAATCGGATTATTTCTGAAGAACTCGGATTAAGTTAAAAAGAAACCGTGCTTTTTGTAGTACAAGATATATCGCACAGAAATACATTATTTTAAACAATTAAAGAGAAAACTGTCCTAAATGTGATTCTTTCTGAAGAATTCGGATTAAGTTAAAAAGAAACCATGCAAAAAAAGAAAAAAAAAAAAAAAAGAAACCGTGCTTTTTGTACTACAAGATATATCGCACAGAAATACGTGATTTTAAACAATTAAAGAGAAAACAGTCCTAAATTGGATTTTTTTTTTTTGAAAAATTCGGATTAAGTTAAAAGGAAACCGTGCTCTTTTTAGTACATGATATATCGCACAGAAATACATGATTTAAACAATTAAATAGAAAACTGTCCTAAATCGGATTATTTCTGAAGAACTCGGATTAAGTTAAAAAGAAACCGTGCTTTTTGTAGTACAAGATATATCGCACAGAAATACATGATTTAAACAATTAAATAGAAAACTGTCCTAAATCGGATTATTTCTGAAGAACTCGGAGCTAGACAACTAAACCTGACATAAAATGTATTCACCCCTTTTTGGCTTCCTCTTGCAGCAAAAACCAAACTCATAAGACAGGTGTTGGTGAGAAGGAAAGTGATCTATTTACGTGCCAGCATCTCAAGAAGATGTGTGGACTCCTGTCCTCAAAAAGCCATCTTAACATGTCTGGTTGACCCATTGATTCTTATCTGGAGTTGGTAGGAATTTGGGAGGAGGAAAATTCCTAGGGGAAGTATGGATGAGCTGTTTCTCTTGGGAATAAGGGGCAGGAAACTGAAAGGGAAGTCACACAGCTTCTTTCCAAGCTTACTCTCTTCATTCCAGGGTTATCTCTCTACTTACATTAGCATCCTCCCTTCTCTGGACACCTGTCGTTTATGGCTAGCACCAGCCTATTTCACAACTGCAATGAGAATGGAAGCACACGGTTGATTAAATACTTTGATTTTTTACAGAATCCATAGTAGCTGGGAGATACTAAATTATGGTTACAATTTAACATCTTAGTTCAGGCAGAGGTTTTTAGGAGGAGAGAGGAGAGGGAAAGCAGAGCAAAGAGATCGGGGGCGTGGTTGTGGACATGCAGGCAGTGGTCTTGCTGGGTCACTATGGATCTTCATGGTCAGTGTCCTTGAGTTGGTGGGACCCCATGGTCAGACTGTTTCTTAGGTTTACACAGGAACTGAACCTGTTGATTCTAGTAAACTTATAAAAGAAATTTGTAACATGTAAACTCTAGCTTTGAGAGAAAAATTAGGTTAGAGTAACAACCTGGGTTTACTATTTACTAAGATTAACATGGTAGCTTTATGTAAGTATAGTATATTCATTCCCTGTTGCAACTTTTCTACCTTTTTTGATAGTGAGAAATCTAACCTGATTGTCTTTGAGTTAACAGCTCAGTGTGGTTAACATGATGCTCTCTAAAGATCCCCAGCTGTCTCCATCAGCCATGCCACCTGGTCCTACCATGTTCTAAAATTACATTAAATCTCCTTATAATGTGTTTTCCCCTTTGATGAATGTCAGATTTCATTGCAATAATGATACATTAAAATAACTTTTGAAATACTAAAATCATGATGCTCATACAAATATAAAATGAACACTCATCAAAGATTTTTTAATTTGTTAATTAATGAGGAAACCAGAAAGACAGTCCAACCTGCTCACGGGAAACTTCCAAGAATGCAGTAAAAAAGGCTGAAATGAATTTAAATAGAATTTCAAAATCAGTCAATATCCAGAGGGCCATAATCAGTTCTCCACCTCAAAAAATATTTTACATTACTATTATTTTTTTAATAATTTCTAAAGTTATAAAAAAGTTCAAGGACAATAAAAGACTGAACAATCCAAAGGGGTGGACTGGATAAGACATTGAACAATTTTCTTTTTGCCCATTTCTAAGTCTTTCACAAAATTTCTTGACAAATGAAATAAAAGGTAGTTGTTACAGCTAACTTTTGAACAACATGTGTTTAAACCACATCAGTCCACTTATATGCAGTCTTTTTTCAATAAATATACAGTTGGCCCTCCATAGCCCCAGGTTTTGCATCTAGTGATTCAACCATGGATTGTAAACCACATTGTTGATCCTCGGCTGGGAATATGCAGAGGCGGAAGGCTAACTGTATGCATTGTTCTATGCCATTTTATGTAAGGAACTTGGGCATCTGTGGATCTGGGTATTTGCGGGAGTAAAAAATTAATGCAATTTTTTGACTGTGCAGGGGTTGGCACCCTTAATCCCTGTGTTGTTGAAAGCTCAACTGTACTTACTATTCCAGATATGGTTCTGAGAATTACATATGTATTAATTCATGTTGTCTTTCAAAATCTCCTTTATTATTAATTATAATAGTCACTACTGATAACGTTAGGAAATATCATTGCTATTCCCATTTCACAGTATTATAGCAAGTGGTAGGATTTGACCACAGGTCATTTGGTTCTATCTTTGATCTTTGTGTTATATCTGATATTATCTTTGAAGCTTTCAGTGGGCATATTTAATTGTAACCAATTCTAAATATTTTTTAAAGAAAGTCCTTAATTTTTCTATTTGCAACACAATGAAACAAAAATCACATCTGTGAGACTTAAGCCAATGGTCTTAGTTACACACAATTCCCTCTGCTGGTTTTGGAATAATACTTCGTTGGGCAGCTTCAAGCATTTCTTCTAAATGAGCAGGTATGACTTTATGTTAACTGGGTATTTAATTTTAATTATCTCACTGAGTTCCCAGTGGAACGGAACCTATCTTTTGGATAAATGTAGATTTCACATAATGTTACTACATTGTGAAAATTAATGTAGACTACAAGAAAGACTGCTTTATAGTTTACATTGGATGATGAATTTTAAAACCTTAGATGTATTTTTAATGGGAAATAACAAGAATTAGGATAAAATAATGCACCATCCTTTGCATAAATTCAGTATGTTCATCAGTCTTATCAAATTAATAATATCAAATAAAAAATTTCTATACACTAATGGTCTATGAATCCCTGGGGGCTTTTGAAAGTCACTTAGGAGATACATCAGGTAACAAAAAAATTTAAATAAAAATACTAAGACTTTATTTGCTTTTTTCACTGTGCTGAAAATATCTCTGGCAACTTAGTACAGAGCAAGGTAGTACTAGAATGGTAAGAAAAAAAGAGTTTAATTTTAAAATGTTCCTAATGGGTCCTGGCCTGGTAGCTCAGCTGGTTAATGCATTGTCCTGATACACTAAGGTTGTAGGTTCGCTCCTCGGTCAGGGCGCATATAATAATAAAGCAATGAATGCAAGGATCAACCAAATAATGCATAAATAAGTGGAACAGCAAATTGCTCGCTCTCTCTCTCTCTCTCTCTCTCTCCTCCTTACTCTCTCTCTAAAATAAATAAATAAAATAAAAAGTCCTTAATGAAGCAATAAAGTTATACATTTTATTAACTGTCTACTCTTGGTGGGATGGGTGGAAGAGTGCAAAGAGGGAAAAATTGGGACAACTGTCATAGAATAACAATAAAAATGATATAAAATCTATTCTTAATTATACATTTTTAAATGTTCTGTGTGACAAACTAAGAAGTAGACATAAAGTACTTCTGCTGCAAACCAAAAGAATGTTTGTTTCAAGAAACGACAGGTGTGATTGTGTCAGCCCAATTAGACTTCTTAGACTTTTATTTTTGCACAGAACGCCATTTTTACCTGAAAAAATGACTAGCAGACAAACTATGCATATTCAGTCTTGAATATTTGATAGATATTTTTTCTGAAGTAGATAAAATGAGCTATCTCTGTAAGCAAAATAATTGACTACATAGTGCTAGTGTTAAAATTCCAGCTTTCATGTAAATATAGAATTCTAAAAATTTGTACTATTATCATGAACGCTTTTGATGACTCTTATAATGATGTTATTGAATGTACTTCTACAATTAATAATATATAATAAAATGTGTCAAAATTTGGAAGATCTACTTAGCTTACGTATATCTCATGAGAAACTATAATGTGGAATAATGTAAAATATTTAGAAAAGAATAATATGAAAATTATAATTGTATTGTACCCTTACAGATAATAATATGAAACATTTAGCTGTTTTGAATGAGTAAGAAAAACATGTTAATCCTACATTTAGTTAATATTCCTTTTAGGGATGCAAATTAGTATATGCATGGATTAAGTTCCACTTCAAAGGAAGTAAATTAGGACTCAGAGGAAACCTGCATGGTGGTAAATCCCAGGGGGCTCTTCGTCCTTCCTTTGAACCACAGCATTTGACTATATTTATTAAAAGTAAGCTATGGAAGGCTGTGAGATTTGGGGGAAGACAGACTTGTTGGTTTCTTTTCTTCATAAATAATGTAAAAAGTTGCTGTTCATTTTTTTAACACTGAATATCAATCACCAATCAATAAATACATTTTATAAATATACATGCCATTAAGTGCTATAAATGGTCATTTATTAAAATATTTAAATCTCTCACTTCAACATAACTAGAAATACAGGTCTAATTTGTAAAATAAGGAATGATTTATTTTTTATTTTATTAAATTTATTGGTGTGATATTGCTTGATAAAATTACATAGGTGTCAAGTGTACAATTCTATAATGTATCATTTGTACAATGCATTGTGTGATTACCACCTGAAGTCAAATCTCCTTCCGTCTAATTTTTAAAAGTCATAAAAAAAGTGGCTTTTTAAAAAAGAGTAAGTTAAAAGAAAATATATCTAAGAAAACAGAATACTTTAGAAAGAGTAAAATATCAGTGAATCTACACACTTTAGATTTGTTTCTTTTTAAGTTATGCTCTGAACCTGCAAATGGTTTCTTAAGAGAAAAAATACTGACTTGTACATAGGAAGACATTGGTTACAGATTACAATTCCATAATATTAAAGAAAAAAATTAATACTGACTGGGTTTAGTTGTAGTTTTCCTTTAGGTGAGCTTACCTGTCCAAATGACAAAAATTTCATTTGTTTTACTATCTAGTACATTACTCTGCATTGCTGCAAATAAGGTGTTACAAAATGGTAGCCACCTGTGTGCTTATGGCCTTTCACAAGCCTATTTGGCCTATTGTTTCTTAGTTTAATTTGTTAATAACATTCAAAATTAATTACTTCATTGAAGAATTTCAGATTTCTAATTTGTTTTGAAAAAGTAAGAGATCTAGTGCTAGAAGGCTGACATTTCCATTCAGAAACTTTCAGGTGCGCTGCCAGTATGTGAGCCACCCATCTTGATGGCCATGCATTCCCTAGCTCCCTTGGGTCAACCCAAGTGATTGATTCATCTTGGTTCCTTGCTTGGACTCTGAAGGCCTTTGGTCTTGTAACAACTTCAAGCTATGGGTGTTCGTTGGGAGCTGTTCCCACTATGACTTACAGAAACACATACAATAAATATGCCAAAATGCAGAACATCATCTCATGGCATGTGGACCACGGAGATGCTTCTCCCCTCTTCAGGAGAAGTTGCTGTGTAGAACGTCACTGTTGGACAGCCTCCAATGGCCACATCTTTGGCTTCATCGCATCATTTATGCCAGGTCACACTCCCTACAAGTTACTCCCAGCCAGTTACAGAGCACAGCAGGGCACAGGAATCTAGCAGGGTACAGAATTCCCAATGTGGGATTCTTCCAAGTGGCAACTTTGCCCTGGTGTTCCCCATCAGTCTGGCTGAAATGTCCTCTGTATTGCACTTTACTTTGAGACTCTGCTACTTCCTTCTCCCTTCTCTCCCTTCATCAGTGTTAGATGTACAGTGTGAGCCAAGGACCCTTCTTACCTGCTCCTGATTTCTATCCCCTTTTCCTTCTCATATGGTGACAGCTTTCCCACCTCCTGGTATGCCCATGCTTATAGAAACACCTCCATGATGAGGTTATAACACTGTGACTTCTGTTTGGGGGAACTTTCCTGTTTGCTCGTGTAATATTTCTCTGTCTCTCACCGATTGCTTGCTCTTTCTGAAGGTAACAAATGCTATTCTACAAGCAACCTACACAATGAAAAAATAAAGCTTCTCAGCAATATTTAGTGAGATGCAGGAGCCACGGACATCCATGTGAATGAGCCTGGAAGTAAATTTCCAGACTCAATCAACTTGAAATGATTATTTCCCCAGCCAACAGCTGACTGTAACTTCCCAAGAAACCCTAAGCCAGAACACCCAGTAGATACTTTTGAGTTTCTGACCTTCAGAAACTGTTTGATGTAATAGATACTTGTTGTTTAGAGCTGTAAGGTTTGGGAGTAATTTGTTACAAACCAATGTGTAACTGATACACACACACACACACACACACACACACACACACACATTTCCAACAACCAGTCTCAAGTTCTGGCGTGGTATTTGCTCTTTGGAAATCTTAACTGATATATGTGGGCTTCCCCGAATTTTGGGAAACTCTCATCCCCCTCCAAAGAATATCAAACATTACAATCTTTTTAAATCTCATGATTTCACCTGGATCCATTGTTGGGCTCTGCCTCTTGTGGGCTGGCTTTATTCTCTGAGTCTGCATGATGGGCCCAGAGCTTCACACTCATTACATCATAGTGTCTAGTTGAGCCATGGATTCCTACTCTACTTTCCAACTACCATAATTAGGAAGATTGTATTGGTATCTTCTTTTGGCTCTCTAGATCTCTCATTCTCCTTAGATCTCCTTTCTCAGCTGCAGGAGGCTGATCTGTATGGATTACATCAAAAGGCTTCCATCTTTCCTGTTTTAGTTTGAGCTTAGCCAACAGAATCCCTGTAGGAACTCACAGGCATGGAGGAGAGTGGGTCAGGATAATTATCCCTTTTGTTTCCTCTGTGAGGTCATGCTGGGCTTCTTCTTGCTCTGCACAGTTCTCTGTGCTTCCAGGTTCCTGTAGCATCTTCCTCTCCAAATATTGACTACTTTGTCTATTGGTGGTAGCAGCTTCAATAAGCTTGGATTTCCACATAGTCCCTAATGGTTCCTCTATACCCTATGTGCCCTTTGTAACAAGTCTGTTTGTAAATAAGTCCTCTTCAATTTGTCCTGATTGGAATGTGCCATCTGTCTCCATTGGGTGTCTAGCTGTTACAGAGATAGAAACCACTGATGCCTCTGAGTGTGCCTATATCCTGCCTTGGAACTAAGGGAGCCCTAGAGAGACAACATGAAAAGAGAATTAGAAGCAGGAGGCAGTTTTGGGGAGACATAGAAATGGATGCCAGAAAGGGACACAAAATGGGTTAACCACACAGAGGTTCGATCTTTTGGCAGGGAATTTGGTGGATATCTCTCAGGCAAGTGTTGGGTGCATGTATGTATGTAAGGCTTTCCAGATGAGTAATCTTGTTAGAAGCAAATCTATATCCCTTTTAGAACATGAGTCCTGGATCCTGCCTTGAATATGGGACTTGTAAAGGCTAGAAAGAGCTAGGCAGCTGTATTGAAACTTTGATTTACTCATGTAACATAGTGCTTAGTATGTGGTAAGTTATATACATTGCATGATTGTTCATCCATGTTGCTGGACTTGGGGACAGTCTAGTGCACATTTCATTTCATGTAATTCTGTCACATCTACACATAGTGGGAGGGGCAAGAAGATAATTATATTTCGATTCAGGAATTTAGGAATTCTATATTAAAGAAATTACCCAGAGAAAATTCCAAGTAGAGCTGGTCTGTGTTTTGTGTTCTTTGGAGGCAGCAAATGAAAACCAAGTTTGTCTTCCATTCACCAGGGCATTTTGTAAAAGCATATTTTTCCATTTATCTTTTGTTCCCATTTTAGTTATTTTTCCAGTTATTACCAATGAGTGAAGGTGCACTGGATGAAAATCTCTTGCATACTGGTTAACTAAATCTGACAGTGATATCTTACTGGTATTATTTTATAAGTAAGTATGACTAATAAGAAAATAGATAAAATGTGTCAGTGTGTTGATAATAAGTAATTACATTTTATTAAGGATATTCAAATTATTTTATTAGAACTTCTTTATTATATCACTATGTACCTTTTATTTTGGTGTTGTTCTTTGTAAACTGAATATAACCTTCCAGTAAGTCTAGTATTTGTTTTAATTGAAGTCACCAAAGGATAGAGCAGCTAAAAATCATACTCCAACCAGGCTGATGTCAAAGTCTAATCTCAGACAGATTTTTGGATATTATAATAGGCAAAACACTCTTATTTGTTTGGTTTGCTCTGTACACAATGTAGACACAATCATTTACCCAAATGCCATGGGCAGCCCTGAAAGCTGTTTGATTGGGTAAATCTACATCAGTAAAAATGCAAGAGAGATCAGATAATACTAGGAACTAATCTATATGTGTATGTCTCAGTTCCTGGGGTTCTCTATCAATAGTTCATAATAACTTCAGGGGAAGTTATTTCATATTGCTAGTCTAATAGCTGAATCCAAACCAACCTATCAGGAAAAATGGTGGAGTTAGTTATTATGGATAATGTCACAAATGGGCTTTAATTGTTTTTGCTAACAATTATTTGACTCATTTCCAAATGACTTTCTCCTGCCTGCTCCTTTTAAATAAATTAGAAACAGCTAACAGTCATGTTTACACAATTCCATTAATTTGATGTGAGCTTTAAATATTGACACATTGAACTTGTAATAGTTTCAATGATGAAATTTCACCCACCTTCTTTCACTAGCCTCCAATTATCATAATTGAATAGACCATTGGCTTTCTACTAGTTCAGAGTTCTTTAATTTCTTTTCCATGATATGATCTACTTATTGGTAAATATTAAATAATCCCACAGATCTTGCATTTGGATTAAGTAATATGTTCCTTTTGTACAACAAACATAGAAGAACATTTTCCTGCTTCCCAACCCCAGGTTAGCATATGTACAACACACCCATGTTGGGGCCAAGAAACCAGTTGGCTAAGGCTGATAGATGGCTAAAGGGATAGACCTCACGAGCCTGGAGATTAAGCCAAGGCAAATGAGTAAATCACCTTAAACACCGTCTTGACGAAAACAACTTGCTTAGATTAAAAACAAAGAGTTCCAGTCTTTGGGGGTACCATATGTCTATGCCAACCCCCATATGTGTATTCTTCAGAAGTAAAATACCACGGCTACAAAAGGAGAAGTTGTATATCTCTTTGCATGTGTGCGAGGAGGTAAGGCAGTGATGGGAGCAAAGAAGAAAAAAAGTCATGGAGAGCCATGGAACATGTCATCACATAACTGGCTGTTCTATGTCTTCTCTTGCCCAATCAGTAAGGAATACACACTTGGATGTGTATCAACACATCACACTTTGTGCATCCATGAAGCTGAGGTATGGCTGCTTCCTTGTAAGAAGACACTTAAAAAGTATTACAGAGATGACAAATATAATGTGAAACATATTACACTAATATTAGTGATAAAGTAGTATTCAGCTTATATATATCGTCGTCAGCAGCCGTCTGTCTCGAGAGACGATGGTGTAGCTTCTTAAGAGTCTATCTGCACTGCCAAGAATGGCTGTGCAGTTCAACTCGGGAGTGACACGGTATCTGTCTCCTCCCGTGTTGAATCGACATCTTGCGATGACGCTGGAGTGTCCTCTCCAGTGAAGCTGAAGCTACAGAGCCTGGGCAGGGTGATATGGAGGGTCTGCTGTTGCCCAAGCAGCAGACCACCCCTCTCTTCGCAGCTGAAGGGTCCAAGGGAAAGACGGAGTCAATACAGCTTGGCTTCAGGTGCGCCGCAGGAGTTGCCGGTGTTGACTACAACGTCAAACCGCCTTAGGGACTCCGGCTCCGGATTTTCTGTCGGGGTTTACTCCCTTAGCCTTTCCCCTGAAGAGGTATGCCGCAAGGCAGCGGAGGTAGATTATATATATATGTGTGTGTGTGTGTGTGTGTGTGTGTGTGTGTGTGTGTGTGTGTGTGTGTGTGTGTGTTTTACAGTGACATTTGCTATTTGTATTTAATGTAAAATCCAAGTCAACTCATTGATATTAAAAGTATTTCCTTTTATATTAAGAGCTATGGAAGAAAGAAACTTTGAGAGCTGGTTAATTTAGCAGTTTGGTGATTTCACTTGAAATCCAGTTATTTTGCAGTTTCTAATCTGCCACTCTTCACATACTGATGCAGTCCTCATTCCTATAAGAAAAGCAGTCCAATTTCACAGTTATGTGATAACATTTGAAGAGTAGGAAGGAGCTCTTATTCCTGTTGATCCATTGTTGTTGTTCATATTTAATTGGGGGGTAAACTGTTCTGTATTCTCCCAGACCTCCTCTCATGTTTTAACTAGAATTGAATTATATATTTATGTAGTTAAGGGATGTTGAAATTTGTAATTTGTTTGTTTGTTTTTTCTGGCTTATTTTGAAACAGTCATATATTTTTTATCTTTTATTTTGTTATTATAATGAATTGTATTGATTGATCATTTTCAAAACTTAAGCCAACCTTGCATTTCTAGGTCAGAGTTAAAAATTCTTTTAAAATATATTTTTTGGATTTAATTTTATAAACATTTAAGAATTTTTGTATTAGTATACATGAGGGATTCCATCTGTAGTTTTCTTTACATGAGTCTTTTTTAGTTTTGGGGTTCTGACCTTATTGATAAAAGTGGAAAACAGTTCCTTCTTCTTAATTTTCTGTAACTTTATGTGCAGAGTTGGTATTATTTATTTTTTAAATTGTCTGGTATAATTCAATAAAAACATGCAGGCCAAAGGTGGCAAGGGTTTTAACTAAAGTAACAATTTCTTTAGTTGATATAGGGCTCTTCAGGTAATCTAATTCTTCTTAGGTGAGATTTGCTAGCTTGTGTCTTTTAAATAATTTATCTGTTTCAATTCAAATTGTTGAATTTAGGGTCAGAAGTTTGTCCATAACATTCCTTTATTCTTGTAGTCTGTATAGCAGCTATAATGGTATGATCTCTCATTTATGGTATTGCTAATTTGTGTGTTATTCCTTTTTTCATATCTAAACAGGAAAGATATTGATATATGTAATTGATCTCAATGAAACACTCAGTTTCAGTGATAATTCTGTTTTTAATGTTATCTTTCTGATTTTTATTATTTTATTTCACTTACTCTAATTTGCTCTTTGTTATCTAGCTGTCTGTTTTTAAAGGAGAAATTGCACTCATTATTTAGACTGTTCTTTTTTTATATAAGCATTTGGAGCTATAAACTTCCCGCTAAGTACTGCAGTAGTTGCATCTCATACATTTTGATACATTTTATTTGCATTTTTAAATTTTTAATTTAAAATAATTCAATTAACTTAATTCAACATAATTTCTATTTTAATTTCTTTTTTGACCATTGAGTAAATAAGAAATACATGATTTAATTTGCTCACATTCTGGTATTACTACATGTTTTTCTGAAATTGATTTGTATTTTAAAACTTTTGTGGTTATACAACATACTTTCCATGATTAACTCTATTAGAATGTTTAAAGTTTACTTTATTGCTCAGAATATGGCCCATTTTGGCAAATGTACCATGTAGTCTTAAAAAGAATGTATTTCTTGTTAATGTGAAGTATTTCATCAATGTGCATTAAGTGAAGTTACGGATAGTGTCATTTAATTCTACTATATCCTTGTTTTTTTTTCCCTCTAAGTGTTCCATTACTTAGTGACAGAAAGACATTGAAATCTCCCAGCAAAGTTTTGGATATGTGTGTTTCTCTCTGCATTTCTTAGTCTCTTCATCTATTTTTACAACATTTTATTCTGATATTATCCATATATATAGAATTCAACTTAAAAATGGATATTCCTATAGCTTTTAATTATCTAAAGAGATGGATGACCATTACCACTATCTAATTTTAAAACATTTTTTCTCACCCCCTAAAGAAAGCCTGTATCAATTGACATCACCCCTAAGTCCTCCGTCCCTCCAGCTCCTGGCAATACTTCATATGCTGTCTGTCTCTATGGGTTTGCCTGTTCTAGTTATTTCCTATAGCATAAAGAAACAGTATGTGGTTCCTTCAAAAACAGAAGTGAAAATACAGTCCGTATTACCTCATTGTAAGTACAAAAGTCAAATTTGTGATTAAATACAATTAATAAAATGGAAATCTTCTAGCTTTATCAAATCCATGTCATGCTCCACCCGATCACACATAACATACCTGCACTATATTTTTGGTCTAACGATTACAACTTTGAAAATTAAAACCTCCTATAAATTTGAACCCAAAACTTTATACATACCATGAGCAATATCAAGAAGTTTTATATATATCTGACAAACAAAATATTGAATTAAAAGAAATATAAAATTGATTCAACTTCAACAAATTTAAGCACGACATTGAAAGTTCTCAATTCAACTGTCTATGTTCAAATGGGCTTGAAACAACACATTAAGCTTGCTTTCAGTTTTCGTTTCTCAGCCAGATGTTTTGGCATCGTGCAGCCAAAGCGCCAGACTGATGGAAGTTACGAAGAAGATTTATTGTCCCATAATGGTGAACATAAGGACGCCTTTGCTTTAGAATATGCTGTCAAAAGAAATTGTAGCAAAGAAAAAGCCAGTAAAAATATTTTCAAAATTACAATAGAAAAAAGACTGACACTTGTCGAAGAGATTATACAAATAAATACATTGTGAAAAAAATACATGTAACTTCATTATTGAAAAATGAAAACTAGAACTGCAAATCAAACCTTTTTTTCTTTGTTAGTTGGTATTTAATTTATTGTTGATAATTCTCACTTTATTTCTTTTACATACACTTTACAACATAAATGTTTATTTTAAATAACCATAATCAATATTTTTTAAAAAATTAAGCACACAATTTGAAACTGAATCTAGAGTTTATCATTTTTGAAGTGCAGATACTAAACCTAATTTAAAATTAATCAAATAAAAAAATAAATAAAATTTATGAAAGAAAAAAGGAAAGAAATAGGAAATATCAAAAATATCCTTTTAAAGTCTATATTAACACTGTTCTATAAGTGTCTTAGTTGTGTTTACAGTCAATTATGTCATATATTAAGGACAAAAATCTGTCTTTTTTTCTAAGTTGTTTTCTAATCTGTTTTATTTATATCATACTAAAAATCATATCCTGACCTAAATTTTTCTCTAAATCTTTTACTTTATCCTCTAAGAAAAATATTTTGATGGCATCCTTTTGTGATTTCACCCCGCATTTCTCTAATTACCATGATGTGGAGCATCTTTTCCTGTGCTTATCTGAAATCATTTATTTCCTTTGCTGAAGAGTTTGGGCAAATCTTTTGCCTATATATTATGAATTCATTTGTCTTATTATTGAGCTGTGAGTTCTTAGTATATTCTGGATATAAGGTCTTGTACATGTGCTTTGGAAACATTTTTTTCCAGTCTGTTCTTGTGTTCGCATTTTGTTTATAGTGTCTTTAAAAAGGCAGAAAATTTTAATTGCTGACAAAATACAAGTTATCATTTTTATTCTTTTATGTTTCACACCTTTTGTGTCCCATATAAGAAATATTTGCCTAAATCCAGGGCACAAGATTTTTGTAGTATATTTTCTTTTAGAAGTTCTTATAATTTTAGCTCTTACATTTAGATCTATGACCCAGAGTAAGTTAATTAATATATGGTTTGATGTAACAGGTGTGTTTCTTAAAGTATTATATCAGGACTGTATGATGAAAACTCTATCCTTACCCATGGCATTCTCCTGGAATCTTTGTCAAAAAAAAAAAAAAAATTGAACATAATTTTGTAGGTCTGTTTCTTGACTCCCTATTATGTTTCACCAATCTGTATGGTTGTTCTTATGCCAAAACCTTAAAATACTGATTTCTATAATCTTGAAATCAGGAAATGTAGGTCCTACAACTTTGTCCTTTTTTTCATAATTATTTGGTTAATTCTAGTGTTTTGCATTTCTATAAAATTCAGAATAAATTCGTGAATTATTGGGAAAAAAAAAGCCTGGCTTTTGATTAGTATTACACATGTGGTAGAATGGCTATAATGGACCCAAGGGTAGGTAGGACAACGACCATGTCCAGCGTGAAGCAGCTAGAGGAGCTTTAGACGTTCGCCCATTGTCCTCTACAAGATTACAAAGGGTCTTAATATCTGAGAGGGAGGGATAGTTATTTTTCATGAACCATGGGTATGGACTTGGGGGGGGGGATTGCTGGGGGAGGGAGATGCTGGGGGGAGGGGAGTAAAGGGGAGAAAATTGGAACTATTGTAACAATATAATCAATAAAATACATTAAAAAATAAAATAAAATCAAGAAAGAAAAAAGAAAAAGAAAAATAGTAAGACTATATATATTGATAAGGGTGTGAGAGAGACTAAAAGTTTCATGACCTGCAGGTGAAAATACAAAATGGTATAGCAACATCCAGAAAGAATTTGGCAGTTTTTTATAACATTAAAGAAATGATCACCATATGATGCTGCAATCTTACTCATTGGTAATAATGACCAAAGACTTGTATGTCAATGAATCATCCAAAACTAGAAACTATCCGAATGCCCATCAAGTGGTGAATGGGTCACAGCGTGTGGTATATGTAATTTGGGGAATAGTTCTCAGCAATAACGAAGAACAAACTATTGATGCCTACAACAGCATGAATGAATCCTCAAGGATTTATGATAATTAAAAGAAGCTAGACACAAAGAATTACATACTAAATGTTTTCATTTATATGCCATTCTAGAAAGGCAAAACTATAAGAAGGAGAACTTTATTGTGTAATAATTATACCTCCATATACCTGATAAAATAAAACAAAGCTAGTTTTTAGAAATATCAGTTAGTTAGTTTTACCTTCACATGTTATTCTACACTTTATTATTCAAGTGGTAAAACTTCAAGTGTTGGAGTTTTCATGTTAATATAAGTTAAAAGTGGCTTGCTATTGAAAACATGGGGAGAACACATAACTTTTCTTCCTTATATTTTGCCAGAAGTAGATACATATTTTTATATTCAAATACTTCCATTTTTTAATGTTATGTATGACTTACGACTTAACCAGTATCTTGTTTCTACATAGGTAATTTAAATGTCATTTACTACAATCCCCTTTATTTTCTATCAACTCATTCACTTGTTTTAAAAGAATATTCTTCCCAAACTATGAGATGAATTTTCAAAGTTTTGTTAAAGTATTCCCTATAGATTTCTTGGCTTACATTTAATTTGAAAGCTGTTAAATAATTTATGCTCAATGAAAATCTTGTATATTTAGTTGGTAAGCCCTTTGAACACATTCATAAGTATATAAGGAACATGACCTTTCCAAAACAAACTATTGTCCTCAAGAGCTTTTGATCAAATGCTATACTATAGCCACAACAGCTGCCATTTGAACATCTTATGAAAAAAGGTCAGGCACTTATCAAAATACATGTGACTGATGGGAAAAAATAACAAACATGAAAATGCATTTCTCTTCCCTTCTTGGCAAATTTTACTTTCATGAAAGACCTCAGAAAAATGAATTTCGTTCCACTCGTGCTTATGTTACAGTTGCTATTTTCTTTTTCTTTTCTTTTTTTTAGTCATAGTCTATAATCATTCACCAAGTAGTTCTTTATGGATATAAAACTCCAGATGGCCTGGAGGATGGAGCCTGGAAGATTGGTTGAAATATCCCAGACACATCCATCACTTAAACACTCTGCAGGAAATCTGAATAAAACAGAAGATCTGAAATGATATGGACTGTAGAGGGTAGTCAGCTGTGAAGTTCATGGGCAAACGCACAGTTGATTATACTTCTTGGAGGAACCTTCTTATATTGTGCTATTTCTGCATTATTTAACAGCTGACATTAAAGACAATCTAACAAATCTCGATGACAAGAAATCTTAGATTTAGCATTTCTTTCATACTGTTGTACCTCATTCATAAAAACTAGACTTGGAGATGAGGAAGTTCTTGGAAATCAAGGCATCCAAGGTGTTATTTTCTTGGACAGAATGGGGACATATTTTCAAGTGGCAAAGGTTAATCAGTTATATCAGTTGATAAAATTTTTTTTGGTAGGTGGCAGTTTTTCTCAAAGATTAGTAAAAATAGTGACCCGATCAGACCCAGTATTTACAGAACAACACTTCAGTGCTCACATTAAGAGATAAAAGATCTATATGTCTTTTCATATAATAGATCCCTATAGATATTTGCTTATTATCTGTACTTATTATTTTCATATGTGTTACAATACAGGATGAGACTAGGGAAAAATATCTAAGGATTTCAGTGGCTCCATGAGATAGACTAACATGAATTTAGATTTAAATTTGAAACAAACAGATAAAAGATTTTTTTTTTAATTTAACATGAATAATATATTAGTGATTTTCAAAAATCCTCAACTTTCATGTCTCTATATTTTCAAACCAGGTGAAAAGAGTAGATGGTAAAAATGTATAGTACATATTATATATAAAGTGCATATCAATTGAGGATATTTATAAATAAACACGTGATGGTTTTCTCTTGAACAAGAAATTGAAGGTCATGAACAGTTTGGTCCATGTCATTTTCAGGTTCATTTTTGGAGATTTCAAGTTCTGATTCATCCCGATGACCTCCTCCTTGGATTCAATTAATTTTCTAGAGCAGCTCACGTAACTCAGAGCAACATTTTACCTGCTAGGTTAGTGGTTTATTATAAAAGAATATGACTCAGCAACAGCCAGAGAGAAGCATGCATTAGGGCAAAGGATGGGGAAGTGGTGTGGAGTTTCATGCCCTCTCCCAGTGCACCACTGTCTCACTACCTCCAAGGACTCACCAACCCAGAAGCTCTCTGAGTTCCATTCTTTTGGTTTTTAGGGAGGCTTCATTACATGGGTAAGATTGATTGAATCACTGGCATTGACAATTGATTTTACTTTCAGTCCCTCTCCCCTCCCCAAGGGTAATGGGTAGGGTGGGACTGAAAGTTCCAACCCTTTAATCACATAATTGGGTCCCCTCCTGCCACTCTTAATGCCCCCCATCCCCAATCCTTTGGTTGCCTAAGGGCTTTCCAAAGTCTTCTCATTAGCATAACGTATAACAGGTTTAGTGCTGTCAATCAATACTTAGGGATTTCCAATGGTTACAGGAGGAGCTCTGTGCTAGAAAGAGGGTTGAAGACCGAACATAAATATTTATTACTATAAATCACATTACAACTTTCTTACTATTTTTCTATAAAAGAAAAATGAACACTAAGAGTTTAAAAGTACAAGTCCTTACCCATTCTTACCCTCTTGGTAAAACTATGTTAATTTTGTACACCTTCACGTATCTGAGTCTGACTCGTGTGACATTCAGTTAGAAATCTGCTCTGCCAGTCCTACAGGATTGTGACTTCTCATGGGTCAGTGTCAGCACTTGCTCGTCGTCTGCTCAGTGCCTGCAGTGGTTCCGCATACATGGTGCCCTCACAATTTAATATTGTCCTGATTTTGTTACTGCAGAAAAAACGGTCTGTGGAAATAGGTTCTTCCATGATGTCACAGGAAGGAAATTTTAGAGACCAGGTACACACAGTTGGAAAGATTTCAATTGATGGTGGCCAGATTTATTGGAGAGCCCTTAAAAAGGCTGTTGTACTCGATGAGGCAATTCCCTGGCACTCGCTGGGTAGCTGACATTCAATGCCCCCAGGTGCACCATGCCCACCCAATGACTCACCCAGAACAGGTGGTTCATTTCCGTCGGCTGTGGAAGAAGTCAGATTTCCAGGGCTGTAGGCCTGGCCTTGGTCCCCACCAGGCTGGGAGGGCAAACAGGACTCAGAGCTGCATCGCCCCAGCACTTCAAGTCGACCTTGGGCAAGTTACTTAACTTTCCAGTGCCTCATATTTCCCTACCTGCACATCACCACCAAGGCTCAGTGGTGCCCAGGCTGCCATTGGCCTTGTACTTCTCTCACGTGACTGCTATAGAGAGGGAGGGAGACAGACCTCTGTTAAGCTTGCCTGTATGCCCTTGGGTTTAGGAGAGAGCAGGCTTTCTTTCAAACGATCCAAACTCCTTCCTGGATCTTACTGGACCTAAGCTGGTGCCTTCCTCTACCCAATCCCTTTCCGGGTTTACCCAGGGTTGTCTCCTCGCCTTTTAGAGTCTCTATATTGGCTTCTACTGCACATGCGCCCCGTAAAAGACTTCTGCCTTGACCATTTCTCCCTTGCCCATTAATTCGGGGGAACTGGCCCATTCTTGCTGCGCTTTCCTGCCCACTCGGAATCGAGTCTGTTTGGCACTGCAATTATGCTGTTCCCTGGAGTGTTTGTGAAGCTGCCTGTTCCTAGTTAATCCGGTTTAATCAGATATCTGGCTCCCTTCCTTTCATTAACTACTAACTAGCTGCCTACGCTAACAATTTGAATGGTAATATATGAGACAAACTGCCTTCATTTTAGCATCTGTATTAATTCTTCTTTTTTCTCTCTGTGGCTTGTCCTTTTAAGACTGTTCCTTTAAAAGGAAACCATCCACATGCACTTTTAGTCTCTAAATGTCTGGATCTGATCGAAGGTTGAGATATTATTAGCCTGAGTGGTAAAGAAGAACTCGAATTTTATGCCACATGCCCCCGCCCCCCGCCAGGAATTGAAATAATGCCTGATTGTATTGAGGCTTCATTGTTGAGCTCTGCTATAAAATTACTCACTGTCAGTCTGCGATTGTAAGAAAAGAATGCATAGACAAGTTAGAAAAAATAAATAACGAATAACATGATTCCATAGAAGCAGATAAAATGGCCCGTAGCATCTGCTTTAAGGCTAACAGTAGCTCCAGAAAATGGAAAACCTTCTGAATTATTGATCATGTACAATATTTTATATTTGGAATTAAAGTGTTCTGTGATAAAATAAAAATAAAGTAGAACTTTGTAGCAGGTCAATTAAAATAATTCCTAATCCTGTGGTAGTAATCACGTAACTAATGCTATCAGCACTCATGTATATCAATGAACGTTGATTTCCTCATTTGTAAAGGAGACAAATAGCAGGATTTCAGTGCTCTTACAGTAAATGTAAAGCAGTCAGCATAGAGAGATTATACAATACGGGACAAATTAATGGCTAAGAACTTTATTTATGGATGAGGCTGTAAATTGTTTACCTGTATTAGCAAAAGGTCACACTGATTGACCATTGTCTTGATGATCTACTATAGACCATAACTCTGATTTTCTATGTCAGAGTATTATTGTGACCAAGAATCAGCTGTGATGTGAAAATATGTATCTGTGACTTTAATAATTAGTAATATATATAGTAGATGGAAGTGAACGTGATGTCTGAATTCTCTACATGTTTCCTCATCTTTAAATGGAGATAATAATTATTCCTTGGACTTATTTAGATTAGTAGTTTCAAAAGGCCATCTCAGGAGCTACTGAGAACTTCTCAGTTGCTCCTCTCAGAAACTTTTGTGATATTTACAATCTGTGTGTAAACAAAACATAACAAACCCTTCAGATACTTTGAAGGCATGTTAAAGTTTGAGAACCAGTGATTGTAACTGGTTTGACTGGGAAGAGATGCACAGTAGCACACTATTGCATGTTATACTTTCACCTTTTAAATATGATAAATATAAATAACCCCCAAAACATAAATATTAGTAAAATATAATAAAATAATTAGTTAAGAATAGTTTATGGAGTGTTCATTACCTTTGCTTTTAATATACCTTATTTAATTTGAACTATATTATTTAATTTTCAATAATGATTGTTTTAGCATCTAGTTTGCAAAGGTCCTGAAAATTTGACAGTCAGTTCTCCCAAGCATGTAGATCGCAGCCTGAGCACAGCATTTGGGTAATAATATTTTCCTCCCTTTATTATTTTAGTTTTCTTCTCCAGGACTAGTACACTACCTGGCACACAGATATACTGGAGAGTTTATAGCAATCTGAAAGATTCCTCAAACAACTTGCTATTCCAAGTCAAATTGCAGAAGATAGCTTAAGGAGGGAATTTAGGCAAATAGATGTGGGAGACTAGTAAGCTGAGCCAAGCCATTAACAATTCTATTCTTAATAAGATTTTTCATAACTGACAAATTATGCAGTAGATTATTATAGCACATACATAAGGAGACATCTCCTTCATTACATTATGGGATTTATTCCAATGCCTCAGTGATAATGAAGGTCAGTCCACTTAAAAAAATAGAGATATCCTGATCCCAGGCAGAGAATTTACTAGTACATTCAGAAAGACTCAGCACATGCCCATGTAAACTCAGCATGTTCGAAAAGCTGTGGTTAAAACAGATGTCAGGTGCAAGGTTGAAAAGTCATCCCAGGGTCCTTTGGAAAACATCTGCATTACATGAAGAATAAGAGAATCAGCAGAATGGAAAGGGCGCCAGTGGGCAGGCATGTGTTTCTATCTCTGTCTCAACGCCCAGCTTCTTTTTTGCTCCTTTCAGTGTGAGTATGCCACTGGCTAGATATAGCAAACTAAAAACTATCAAAAAGGCTGCCACCATAAAGGTAATCGGGCAGGCTATGTAGACCCACTCAGCTGGGGTTCCTGAACATTTATTTTCCCTTGTGAAAATTTTGGATCCCATCCTACCGTAGATTTCAAAACCCCAGTTCTTAGGTCTACATCTGGCTCCAGGACTTTGGTGGCCAGTGATGGGGTTTTGATTCTTATTCACTTTTAAGGATCTGGGCTTTCTTTTCTCTCTTTGGCACTTGGATATTTTACTTTCTTGCTTTGAGCACAGCTATGCATTTGAATTCTTTAAGTATGTTTTATGAAGGAGTTCTCCATGTATGGATTGAATGGGGTGGCTCCCACATTTCTTAGCTCATCATTTGTGAAGATCATTTCTATGCAGGTTGAGCATATAATTTATCATTCAATATTTTTTAGTAAAACTGGGCACCATTAATAGTTATTCTGGGACAACAGAACTGTGTTGCTCAGGTTAAATAATCACCCTATTTCAGTGGAAATGAATGTATCAGAATGCTCTCATAGAATATGTTTCAGAAGACATCTTAATTGGTCTGTTCAACTGGAATTGCAGAAAATCTTGGAAACGAAGGGACTTAAACAATAGGGTTCCTTTGAGGGCATTTAGGGATTGAGGCTGCCTGGTAATTCAGCGTGCATATGCAGTCTGTACTTATAGGCAACTACATGCTGTATATAGTAGCTTCTGTTCATTAAACTCCTTAATGCAAATTTGTGCAAGGGTAATTGGGAAGAATGGTCTACAGGGCAAGACAAGCACTATTTGCTTCAATATAGTCACTATTCCCCAGTTTGCCATTTAGCAAGTAAAGTGTGAACTTTGTAAAAAAAAAAATTGAATAAGTTTTTTATAATAGCTGCAGGCTTCTTGGAAGATACCAACTCACATACCAGTCAGTGAAAAATAAAACAGCACGAATTGAGAACTTTTATGGTGGTTCTCTGGGTTGTTTATTCTAACTAATAATTTTCCTTTCCTTTAGAAGAAATATATCTTATGAGGATTATTTTTAAACCCCCATCTGTTGGTCGTCTTGCTTATCTATCTACCTACCTATCTATCCACAACCGCATTTCACAACAGAATTTGAAGTGGAAGTAATAACATTGTCCAGGTGTCCTGCAAAATTATAGTGGGAGTGGGGAAGCATCAGAGGGTGTTATTACCACACAGACTTTCAGAGTTGGTGGGACCTTAGAGATTATATCATTTTCTCTGACCTTAACTAAGCAATTTAACTATTCATCATTATTTCAGGCCATGGAGAAAATATTTGCCTTCTCTAATTAGCACAACTCTTTAATGCATCCCTATTACTGCAGCTGGTCTTCTAGGTCATTTTCAGTAGCATGGGCGACTCATAACTACCAGTAATCAAAGTGCCATTGTCTCTAATAAGATGCAGCAATTCTCAGCATTTGTAATATGATTTCATACACTTGTACAAAATGAAACAACTTTTGATGCTGGAGGAGAGCTCCCTCTCAGGGCTGCGTACAAAGGCCGAGCTGTGCGCTAACCCCAACCAAACTTCTTTGGCAGCTATAACACGATACTTATGTGTTGTAAGTTGGGCATGCGCCTTCCTCTCCCTGGAATGCATATATTTCTCTTCTCATCCTTACGCCACTCAAATTCCTTTTCTTTTGCATTAGTCAGTTTCCCTGCAGCCCAGTAATTCTATATTTTAGAATATATTCTCAATAAATAATCCCAAATGTGAAAAATATTTCTGAATGCAAATGCTCACCTCTGAATTATTTAAAGTAGCCAACTATTGGGAAATCAACAAATTGTGTAAGGGGGATTTTATATAAATTATGGTACAATGTGCCATATTAAATGTAGAAAACAAAAAGAAGGAAAAACATCATTATAATGCTGGATGATTTATTTATTTTTCAGAATGCTCTTTGGTATTTTGTATGACATATAGGAATTGTTCTTTGATAAAGAGGTTTCTAAAAAATATAATGCTTATAAAAATACAATAATATAAAAATTAAGGTATTTAATTTTAAAACATTTTGTATAAATTATAAATTTTGCTATATAAAATATAAAGCCCTTTTGCACTGAAATCATAGCATGAAGTACATTAAACTGTTAACCAAGATTTTATTTTCTTATGTCTTTGTACATTTTTAGATTTTTCAATTTTGGAATGAGATTTGATTATTTTTGTGAATTGGAAAACCCAGACACTTTGCTTAATGTTTCAGCTGAAAGTCTCCCTTCTCTGTGGAGCTTTTCTTCAAAATATGTATGGCCATATCCACTCTGTTTCTATGTTATTTTAAACATAAGTCTTTATATCATTGATCATGTTGTCTTTTGATTTTTGAAAGCATAATTGTGTGCTCCAAGGCTCAACCTGTCATTCTTCCTTAAATCTTCAACATCTAGCATATTGTCTGATGTGGTACGCATTTCAATATAAAGTGAATGAATGAATAAATAAATGAATGCACAATAAATTCTAAATAAAAAACTTCTTGTCCCACCCTCCTATGATCCTGTAGTTAGCCTCATGGATAAATCTTACACAGATATGTTCCCTTGTTTTATAGTTCCTTTTTTTACTCATGGGTTAGAGATAAGGCATAACAATGAAGCATGAAGAATTTATAGCTCAAAAGGCACAGCTGTTTGGCTCCTAAATTTAGTTCTTAATCAAGGGTTGTAATATTGAAAATATCTTCAAATATTTTAAAAGTAAATACATACTGTAAATATTTATTTATTTCTATGCAAGTATCACTAAGTTATTTTATGGAGTATAATTTTGAATGGCTTAGATAAAAGTAATTAATAACAAATAACTGTTTTCTAAATATTTTTCTACAAAAATAATTTTAAAATAGTTATTAATTTTTTAAAACTGCCCCATGTCAGCTTTTCTTTTAAAATAGCCCAAACTTATCTTTATGGAGAATAACTGTAAATTCCTACTTTGAGTAAAATAATACTTTCCTAGGTATATAAAACTTATTTCTAAGGCCTATAATAGTCACTATTCAAATTTAAAAATAATTTATTATTTCTGTTAATATAATTTACATGATGACATTGCTTCATTGATTTTTATTGCCTTTTTTTTTTTTTACATTTAGAAACATGTTCCCTGCTTAAAGTTAGTGACATGCAATCCTTAATCTTATTTGCTTATCTACTTATCATGGTTATTGGATATTGGACACCAGATAGATAATAAGAAAACAAACAGCCCTTCTGCCTTCTAGGCAGAAACTAGTGAGGTTGAAGTGTCTCCTTTCAGGGCAAATATATAGATCACTTAGAAACAGGGGTCTGTTCTTTGAAAAAGGTTCCTGGCAGAGAGGCCACCAGACAAAAGAAAAAAAAAAAGGAATAAAAATCTAGACTATTAAAATTCAATGTCTTAAAAATATTTTTTAAAGTACCTAAGACTGTTCCAGGGCCACTGTGTAGGTAGGGGACTTGGCATCCAATGTATCATTTATTCCAGGTACAGGATTGTAGGAAGAGGTTATCCAAGATTTTTAGTAAAAAACATTGGTGTTTTTTAGCTCACACCAGGAACTGCTTATTCAATAGGGACTAATTACTATCTCACTGCTATCTTTTAGTAATTATTGACATTAGAAATCATGGTGACTATCTTGGATCAATTACTAATAGCATTTGATGTTGAATAAAACTAATTGCGTTATTTTTCGAGAGCCTAAAAAAGACTAAAAAAATTTTCATAGCAGTGGAGTTTCCTGAGGAATTACAGATGAAATCAATATGAAATATTCTTTCAAAAATATTTTAGTTCATTTGAACAATAGATATGCTGAGGTGGGAGACCTCAAACCACCAATCCTTATTAGTAAACACATACGTTCTCTAAATATGATAACTTGGGTTCTCTGTATAACTCTTCTTTACAAAAGCAAATGTGATGATGCAATTAGGATGATAAACTTGATAGACTTATCTGAACATTAATGACAGAAAAAATCAGATCAATTGCACCTACTACTGTAGGCCAGTAAGAAGACCTGAAACCCAGAGTCAACCAATGTCAGCCCGAGTCTGCTAACTGAGAATAATGACATTTCCTGCTGTCATATATTTATTACATTCCTTCTTCTCTAGAAGACTGAGGAAATTTACTGTGATTGTGGGAATATGATTAATCTATATGAAGAGATCTTGATCACGTAAGAAACTTGATATAATATTATCAGTCTTCATAAAAAACCAGCATATTTAAACCAGTTTTGAGATGGAATTATTAAAATGCTTCATCTTTTATAAATGTTAATTTGAAAATGGCATTTCTTATGAGATAAAGTTATTTAGACTCTGATAATGAAAATATGCCAAAGAGATATCTTGCTTTTCTGAATAATTTAAAATGAAAAACTATGTTGATTCAAAGCAAATAAAATGTTTCATTTGGTAAAGAAAGACAAATTTAATTCATTTTTTTTTGAAGGCAAATAGAACTTACAGGTTTTCAGTCTGACTATATTGTGTAGAGGTTTTTCAAATATAATTGACAATTTCTCTTTGTTTTTAATTAGTCAGTCATTATTCGCAAAATGTACTTTTAATCTTTTTTTCTAAGTTTTGACTGGGGTTTGGAAGTCATTGCTTAGGATATAGCTTTGAAGTTTTACTCAGATTCATCTATGACCAAATATTCTGTAGAAAGAGGAAATCTTAGAAATATATCACCTATCTGTCCATGATTCCTTTTTCCTTTTTGCTCAGTCCCTCACAGACATGAACAACAGTGAGATGATTGATGGGAAGAGGGAGGTACAAGGAGACTAAATGCTAATGGAGAAAAAATACAATAAAAATTAAATTTAAAAAGAAATATGTTAACTATCTTCATGTTTTTATTATACATCTTAGGAAATGAGACACACAAGAGTTAACTGATGAGATTTTCAGGTAGGTATGATTTTATTTATTCTTCTCTTAAGTATTTTATCTTTCTTATTCAAGTCATTTTTGTTGTTGTTCACTCTTGACTATTCACTTTCTTTGAGAATAGCAATGTGATAAAGATCGCTAAAGGAACTGTCAAAATCAGAAAAGGTGCCTTATGCTTTGAAGCAGCTTTGCTTCCTAGAAGCAAAGCAAGGAAAACCAGACATGCTGAATATGCTGTAAATGTTGGCTATAATGATCAGCATTCTTTATACATGATCAATTTTCCTTGAGTTATGATTGGTTACTTCCTGATACACCCATCCTAAGTTGAAAATATCATTAAGCTGAAAATGCATTTAATACTGTACAACTAACCTACTGAATGAGCATCATAGTTTAGCCTAGACTACCATATATGTGCCGAGAACACTTCTGTTGGCCTACAGTTGGGCAGAACCACCTAACACATGAACGGTCAGTGGTTGACCCTGGAGATAGAGTGCCTGACTGGGAGCCACCACTCACTGCCATTGCCCTGCATCATGAGACAATATAGCGCGAGCAAAGGTCAAAAATCAAAAGCTGAAGTCTAGTTTCCATTATAGCTTTTGCACCATCGTAAAGTCAAAAAAAAAAAAAGTTCTAACAGCACAAAACTGAAGGGTCACTAAGGATTATGTAGTGGATCTGGGGATTTCATAGGCCACATCTATCCAAGTGTTGGGTAAGACTGCCTTGGAGAATTCATGGAACTGTTAGAGAAGGCCTTGAGGACCTGGGTACCAGAGTTCTAGAAGGCACCATTGGACCACTAATTGATGGAACTTGCTTTTAACCTTTCATTTTAGATCAGATACCCAAAAGCTCACAAGGCAGAGGAAAATCCAGGCTACATATATGCATGTATATGTGTATAGTTTTATACTTCATTTTGTTGCAAAATAGTGGATTATAAAATTACCGGTGGCAGAGTTTATTATTTTTTTACTTAATAAAAAAGAAGAAAGCAAATAAGGCAGGGGATGGGATATTAAAAGTTAGAGTATGTTATGAAAAAATAGACACAAAAGAAGGACAGAACTAGGATTTAAACTCAGGATGCCTAGCTTCAAAGTCCAAGCTGAAGTATAGGAGGGTTGCTGATATGGTTTGTTTAAAACTATTTCTGTAAAAAGAGATTATGAGGTGAGATGGAGAAATAGAAGGAGGATCTGTGAGAACTCCTAAGGCTCTTTGCTGTAAAGGTACAAGGTTTTTTTTTCTGTCTTTTTTTCTAAATTTAAGGCTTTTTATGCAGAAGTCATGTTGAATTTTATGATCAATATTTATTTTAGATAAAACATTTATAAAATGTCTTCTAGATTAGATATGTACCTATGAGTTTTCTTTATGTTACTCAAACATGGTACTTCACAATTCAAAACAATATATTGTGTTATTGAAATGGTGGGCCTTAGACCCTTTTTGATATATGCATGCAATATATTAATGTATTGTTCTTATGCAGATATAATTAAAATAGGTACAAACCAGATAAATAAAAAACCTCTGGCCTACTTCTTGGCCCATATTGTAAACAGATGGCAGTTCTATTAACAATGGAAAGAATATTTTTTAATTGAAATATAAAAAATTAGGCCATTTAATGTAGAGAAAAGATGGCATACAACATAATAAAATTATTTTGTTACCTGCCAGTTTTTACAATAACAGCCATGGAAAAAAAACAGTTTTTATAGGTATATTACAGAGTGAATATACGCTGTTTGGCTTTAAACATGAGAGCCAACATACATAGTAATATGGATTTATTTAGGATCACATTATAAACTGAAGTGAGAGTGAACTGATAATGTAATAAAAGTGCACAGACTTTGAATCTGCGCAGTCCTGGATCTGAACTGTAATCACTTACTAACTGTGATATCAGACATATGGCTTAAATTCTTGTAACCTCACTCTTGTCACCTGTAAAATTGGTATAAAAATACTATTATTGTTGGATTGCAGTAAGGATGAAATGACATGATATATGGAAAGCAGAAAGCTTTTAGTAACTCATAAGGATTATATAATAAATAAAATACATTTACCAAAATTAATCTTTATGTAATACATTAAAGTTTTTCTTTTTCTAACAATCCTTAGATATCTACATAGATGAATATTATGAAACTAATTGAAGGAGTCCCGACACAAAAGTTACATTTCATGATTCCATTTATGTAATATTCTAGAAAAGCCAAAACTACACATAAAAAGATAAATAAGTAGTTACCAGGAGCTGATGATGGGAGAGGGACAATTTTTGAGGATGATACAATTGTTTCATATCTCTATTGTGATGGCGTTTACATCATTTTATTTGTGTGCCAAATCTAACAGAGGTATACTTTAAGAAAATCAATTTATTATATGTCAACTATTTTTAAGAAAATAAATTTTAAATAAAGAATGATAACACCTAATTGCTACTTATTAGGCAGTTGATTAAGTGTTACTCCAGAATAGAATCAGAGGCATGTTTAAGAGAGTAACATAACTGGTAAAATTTTTGTTGGCCAATTTGTTGCTTGGATCTACTGTTTGTAGCTAAAAACCTGGGGAATGAAGCAATGTATATTCATAAACTTTCAATCGAGATCAAGGTGACATGCAAGTGTTGAAAGCAATCACTAAAAATATAAAATGAAAAATTAAAATATTATCAGAACAGTGTGAAAGTCAAATACTCTTAGGACAGCAGGAGGGAAGCGGCTATACAGGAAGATAATGCTGGTGTGCTCCAGACTTCCAAAAATGAGATTAATCTAGAAAACAATGAGTCAGCATTGTGAGTGTACAAGAGCCGGAGAAGTGCTCTTGGATATATAGCTGCTGGTTAATGGTGATAATGCAAATATGGGACCACACATTCTGTGCAAATGTCTTCAGGGGATTTGTGCTGCTCATCAGAGAACAGAAGTCCACGTATACTTTTTAAGCATTTGAAAGGTCAGACTGAACTGTTCTTTCCCTCTCCATCATAATAAAAACCAAGCAGAAAACAGCTCTAAGTTGCAGCCTAGATTATTCACTTTGGTTATTTTAAAAGTGTAACCGGGGGGGTAAGGCACGGAGTGGGGTAGAATGGTTTGATGGGAGGTAGAAGGTGGTTATTAAAATTATGGGCTGGTGAGTCAGGTGTGGGTCGCCATCATTCTTTTCCATTTAGTCACTGTGGACACTGGGCAAGTTCGGTGCAGAGCCCAAGCAATTTCAAAGTACTTAACACAGTGAATGGCAGAGTTAGGGCATGAGAAACTGTGGCCTCGGTGGACGTGGGCGTATGCCTCTCAGATGTTAGACTGCAGGGAATAAAATGGATTTAGGTCCTTGGCTGGTGGCTCTGAAATCTATTGCCCTGTTCTGCCAATGACTGAATATGACAAGAATATACTAAGGTGGGACCACTCCGAGGAGATGGGGGAGGGTATGATGTGACTCCCTCTGACAGGTGACTTTGGTTCAAGGACTCCTCAACAGCCTTGTTGAATTTTTCTTAAAACTGTATTGCAGTGAACATAGGGGTACAAATATTCTTTTGAATTAGTATTGAAGCATTATATACAATAGCCAAGCTATGGAAGCAACCCAAGAGCCCACTAATCAATGAATGATAAAAAAATGTGGTACATATATATAATGGAATATTACTCAGCCACAAAAAAATAACAAAATCTTACCATTTGTGACATTGTAGACCGGATGTAGAGGGTATTGTGCTAACAGAAATCAGTCAGAGAAAGGCAAATACCATATGATTACCTGTTGGGGTGAACACTTTGTCAAGTGTGTGATTTCCTGGTCACTATGGTGTACACCTGAAACTAGTAAAAAGTAATATCGCATGTAAACTCTAATTGAAATAATTTAAAAATTAAGGAACAAACTACATTGCTAAGGAGCTTCCACCCAGTTTCCTTTCTTCCTTCTTTTCTTCATCTGTGGTCAGAAGTGCATTGTGATCCTATGGTCCCCCAAACTCTGCCAGTTTTTCTCCCATTTTCTTTACAGATATTTTTTCCTAACATTTTCTTACACATTGAATTCAATCTTGACCTTTGCTTTTCAGAGGACTCCCATTAACAGAGAAACTACTTGTTACTGGCATTGATATTAATGTTATTTCTACTGGCAGGAATGGTCAAACTTAGGAATATATTACTTGGGAATTCTATAGAGATCTTTAGGGATAGAGGAATTTTTAAAAAGACATTGGGGTTATTACACTACAGTATTCTTAAGTAGGATGGCCCCAAGAATAGGTAGACATGGTCCAAAAAGTGGTTAAAGGAATATGAGTTCCATTTACAGTATGCCTTCCTTTCTTTCTTCTTGGTTATATTTCTTTTCCCTTTTAGACTAAGCATGAGCACTTTTTATCACACTTTTCTGCTGCTTGTTACTTTTTTCTCATTTTAGTCCTGTTTAGCTTTAGTAAGTAAGCAATAAAATGTTAATCTGTTTTAAAAAACAAAAGAGAGGACAGAAAATCCCAAACCATTAGAGAATCACCAAAATGGAAAGACTTGTAAACTTTCTGGGTAAATGTTCCTTTAAGATTCTTTCCAGACTTGTGATTACAAGTCAGGTTTAGCTGTTCTGTCAGGAATTAAAGAACAGTAGTGGTGAGTGTGGTCGCGGTAGGGGTTGTTGTCTATCCCATGCATTCTGACCCCAAAAGCCCAGATCATTTATTACAAATAAGTTTTTATTCTTTTGTTAATTGTTCATGAATGTCCACCACTTACATGATCATCCATTCCACTATTGTGTCATTCTGAAGATTAAAAACTATAACTAAGTCATATGACAAGATTTCTTTATGAGGATGTCTTAAAATCCCTGCAGAGGCAGAGAATAACTCCATTCGATCCTTGAAGATTGTAATCAGGTCACCCTATAGTACTTTTTTGTTTCAGTATAGAGGGCTAATTTCATTCACTAATTTGTGTATTCATTTCCAATGTAATTTTAGTGCCTTATTATACCAGATATTTTTTTTGTCAATTTCATTACTTCCATTTGTATTTCTTGGACACTCTCCAGTTGTTCTCGAATTTTAAAAGGCTGATGATCCATAATAGATACACTATTATAATAAGAATCTGATTTGACAAAAAGATTAGATGCTAAGTCCTTCATTTTAATGTTTTGCTACTACTTGAAATAATATCTCACTACCTCTTTTCTTCCTATTCTATCCAACATCAACTCTGCCCCAACCACTAAAAAAGTTTGTGCTAATATTTCCCCTGTGATCAAACACAGCTTACAGACCTTGTTTTGTATATCACATTTAGTAATCTTTTTGGTGGTTTGCAACTTATCTATCTTATTTTGTACATTTCAGTACCAGCATCTGGCTAATTTATTCACAAGATATTTTTAACTAGCCTTTTTATTTCATTAAAATCAGCACTATATAAAGTGAAGGTAAAAATCTAAGCTAATATAAAGTAAGTGCGCAACATGTTACTGTCATTCTTGTGGATGTGGCCAGTTATTTACTTTATCTACACTAAATTACAGTAAGGTAGAACTCAATTTGAGAGGGAATTTAGTTGAACAAAATCTTCAAAAAACTCAGAAAGGGAATATAGTATTAGCTTTTTTTTTGGAGAAAACACAATTGATGAAATTAGGAAAAAAGGATTAGATATCATATTCTTTTTATATTTGCTTTAATTTAGAGAAAGACTACAGAGAAAAATGTTTTCTACCCTCATTTAGACATCTGAGAAAATATTCCAATATAGAAGAAACATGAATTCCATGTTCTAAAAAAGAAAGAGATATGTTTTTTCATTAGACTAAGGGAGAAAAGTCTGAAGGAGAAAACCTCAGAGAAAATACCTCACAGACGTGGGACAGTTGCCTGCAAATGTTGAAATGTCGTCACATGGAAGAAGGCCCATTTGTTCCAAGTGGGCTGAGAACTATGGTTGGTCTAAGAACAACTGGAAGGGAAAATAGAGAAAGGACCTTGTTAACCCTGGGAGTCATTCAAAGGTAGAATGGGCTGTCACAGCATGGGTTAGTTTCAAATCAGAAAGGCTGCAAAATCCCTTTGTGATACAGAGAATTAAAGCATTGAAGGTTCACCTCATTAGATCCATTATCTTTCAGACTCTAACCTACAATGCAAAGCTGGAAACTCTCTGAATGACTTTCTAGAGACCATTAGAGTATGAGTCCAAGAGGAATGTAGGGAGACAGAAACCCCCTTGCAACTACTGGGCTCTTAAGTAGATGGAATAGAAAGGAATGGGTGGGAGACCACATATTTATCTGTCCTGTCCAGTCACCAATGATTGTCAAGCAGATATCTAAATGCACCTACTCTTCTAGGTGGTCCTATTCATTTAAGGCACAGGGGTGGGGAATAGAGAATAGAACAAGTTGGTCATGGTTCCTGGCCTTTTGGAAGCATGAAGATGCATTCATATGGACATTACTGACAAACCAGCGATGATTCATAATTGTAATTTTTGAAAGTGCTATGAAGGAAGTAGGTAAGGACTGCAGTAGAGAAAATTTCTCTAAGGACTTTCCATTCATTAACTTGGGAGATTTGTAAAATACGTAAAAACAAAGAAAAGGAAAGAAGACAAAGATGATTGATAGACAGACAGACAGATAGATGGTCAAACGAGAAAAGAAGAGCATCTATGAGGTGTTTTCTTGAAAATGAAAGAAAACAGCTATGATTACAAGATTTGCTTGGGTGAATCTGTACTGGTAGTCAGGATCTTTTAAGAAATTGATTTTTATTCTAACAGGAATGGAAACTATTATAGAAATTTAAGAGAAAGAACCAGAAAAAATATATACTTACTGAGACTGGTTTTTAAATTATTCATGTTTTATTTTGATAAGAAAAGTCAAACAAACATTTGTGAGACCTAGATTTGTGATTTCTCATATTTCTTCTCTCTTTATACATATTATTAGCAGTAGCAGTAGTAGTATTGAACCATCTGAATGTTAGTGATAAATTGCATGACACTTTACCCCTAGGTATCTCCAAAGGAAAAAACAAAACAAAACATTCTCTTAGATAACCCCAATGCAATTACCAAATTTGACAAATATAGCACTTGTGTGCTATTGTTATCTAATATATAGAGCATATACAAATTTCCCCAACTGTTTCTCTAATGTTATTTGAAACAATTAATCACATTTTTGGATGCAGGGTCTATTCCAGGACCTGCATATAGATGTCATGTAATCTTCATTTCTTTGTTCTAGAACATGTCTCTCAGCCTTTGTCCTCATGGCATCGATGTTTTGAAGAGTACAGACTAGTTGAGGTGCAAACACAAAGCTCTTCAATTTGGGATGGTCTGGTATTTCTGCGTGATTAGATTCAGGTAATGCCTTTGGGCGTGAATGCCACAGAAATGATGTCCTTTTTTAGGAATGATACAGAAATTATGACCTTTTCACTGCAGCACATCAGGAGACCTTTATGTAACCTTTGTATTATTAATTGGTTATGCTAACTTGGACTGTTTGGTTAAGATTTTATATTTCCTAAATTTCTCCACTGAAAAATGTTTATTATTCTCTTTCTTAAGACACTTTTGTAGCTTAGGAGTTCAGCTTCAGGCAGGTTTACCAAAAAATGACAGTGGAGCACTGGAGAGGGAATTCATACCAATGCAATCTCATGGCAGTGGGCAAGGATGAGAACAACAAGATTGGCCTTCAGTCTCATGGCAGCAGGTGAGGAGGACATGGGAGTCACATACAGGAGCCAACATCATCCATGCCACCTGAACAACAGGGGTCAAATATATACATGAAGTTAAGAAAGGTAGCACATGGTCAAACAGAGTTTTGAGGTCATGTAACACTTATGTACTAAGAAATTCTCTTACACACAGCCTCTGCCCTTCAAGATCTTCTCCTGGACTACAAAGGGAAAACAACATATTAAGAATTATTGTAGGACTTCTGGCCAAGATGGAGGCCTAGACTGACATGCTCCATCTCCCTCCACGACTAAGATGAAATACATCTACCACAAAATCAGAGATAAACAGAAGTTCCAGAAAATAAAACTACATGGAAGTCCAACGTATGAAGTTATAAACAAGTGGTGCTCATCCGGACGGGTAGGAGGGACTAAGCCAGGGTGGAGAAGCCAAGCTGTGCTGGTTACGTCAGCTGTAGTGACGGGCGGTGGGACAGCAGTAAGCACAGACACCCGTATTTAAGGGGAGGTGAGAAGCACCTCGGGAGCACTCCCAGCTGCAGACCAAATCCATCAGCTTGTGAGTTCAACGCTGGGGAAGGCAGACCCCCACTGCCTCGGACTGTGAAGGCTGGAGGGGGTGGGGACAGAGGAGGAGGCTCTCAGTCTCTCAGCAGAGAGTAAACAACAAGAATCCATCTTGGAGCCCCGCCCCCACACAAAACTCCACTGTGTGGTGAGAAGGGTCATCTAGTACTGACGAGTACATGGGACAGCCCCACCCGGGAAGCAAAGATAAACACAAAAGTGTCAGGATGGCACAGATCATAATAGAGATCCCAGTGACACAACCGATGAGACAGCAAATATTTAATCTAATGGACGAGCAGATAGGAAACCTTTCTGAGGTACAGTTCAGAGCTTTGCTTATACAAATGCTTACAGACCTAACAGCAGATCTTAAACAAGATGGGGAAGGAATGAAGGCTAGTCCTTCTGAAATGAATGAAAACACATACAAAACTACTGGTGAGGGAGAGAAAACCAAGGGTCAAGTCAACATATCAGAACATAGGGAAGGAACAAACAGTCAACCAGTGCAGAAAGAGGAAACAAGAAAATGATGAGAGACTCAGAAACCTATGGGACAGCTATAAACAGACCAACATCCAAATCATAGGGTTGCCAGAAGGTAAAGAAGAAGAACTAGAAATTGAAAAATTATGTGAAAAAATAATGAAGCAGAACTTCACTAACTTGGGGAAGGAAATAGACTTACAGGTCCAGGAAGCACAGAGCATTCTGAAGAAACTGGACCAGGGAGAACCACACCAAGACACATTATCATCAAAATGTCAAAAATTAAGGGTAAAGAGAGAATCCTAAAAGCAGCAAGAGAGAAGAAGAGAATTACATACAAAGGGGTTCCAATAAGACTGTCAGCTGATTTCTCAAAAGAAACTCTGCAGGCAAGAAGGGACTGGCAAGAAATATTCAAAGTAATGAAAAACAAAAACCTACAACCACAATTACTCTATACAGTGAAGCTGTCATTCAGAATAGAAGGGCAGAGAAAGTGCTTCCAGGACAAAGTAAAACTGAAGGAGTTTAACAGATCCAAATCACTGTTATATGAAATGTTAAAGGGACTTGTTTAGGAGAAAGAGGATCAAAACTATGAACATTATAATCAAAACTGTATCACAACAACCAACAGCAGAAGCTAGGGAACCGAAACAGAGGCAAACTAAGTAGGCAACGAGAGTGGGAAAAGAACTATAGGTATGGGGAACATTAAGGGGGTAGGTCAGCAGGGAGGGGGAAGGGGGGAAGGGAGGACGATGGTACAGGAATTAAGAAGCATAGTAGGAGGGAGTGGATTAGACAGGAAGATGTTGAAAAGAAGTATATGCACAACCAATGGGCATGGACTAAGTGTGGGGGGGCAACTGGAGGGAGGGTAATTACTAGGTGGAGGGGAACAAAGGGAAAAGAAATTGGGACAACTGTAACAGCACAATCAATAAAGCATATTTAAAAAATTCTCTTAGATAAGAGCGACCTAGGAAAATAAAAATATATATGTATGGAGGCAGGGATCCTGGCTATGGTCACCCTGACATGACAATCTTTATAAATCGATAGATCTCCTGTTTTCTATTAAACTTTGACTCAATAGTATTTAGCATGAATGATAATTCTTACTTGAATCATTATTATGATGGTTGATTTTTATAATTCCTTCATACATTTTATATTAGTTGTCATTCTCTATTACTTATTTCTCACTTTTGAAAATGTTTATTATTTATTCACTTATTTTCAGTATGAACTCATGGATCCTGATTTTTATCAACGAGTTATGATCTATGCTGTTATTCATTTTGAAACTCAAACTGTCCCATATTTGGCCAATGGAGCTCTTTCAAATTGGCATGTTTGTCCTTTCAACATGACCCCATCACTTTTTGAGTCCCTCCTTAATTTTTGGTACACATATTCCAAGTTCACTATTGTTTTTTCATCCTGAACCTGGTTCTTTCTGTGGAGAGTGGTGTTTGAAGTTAACATCTGTTCTTGCAACTATGTGAGGAGTGTAGAATATTGCAGGATGGGAGGTGATTCACCAGAGACTGTTGCTGTCATCTAGGTTAAAGGTCACAATGACCTGGTCCAAAGCCATGGGATTGGAGAGATGGAGGTAAGAGGACATATATTAGTACATAATAGGATATGTAATTAAATATAAAAATTGCTGACATTTGGACATTGGGATAATTAGATATTGAGGTGAGAACCAAGAGGATTAAAGATTATCCTAGGCTACTGGAACGCACAGTTGGTGAGGTGTACATGTTGCTCACCTTTGATGTCCCTTGTGGGCTCACATGTTGATTCTATAACCTGGCAGCTGGGTGCTGTGTGCTTCCTGTTGACTGTGTGGATGTAACCAAACTTGTATCTGCATCTGTGGGGTCATGCTCATGAGTTGCTATGGCAACCTCTCAGGGTACAGCTGGGTGATGGCTTCAGTGGCTTTTGTAAGTAGAAGCCTCTGGAATCAACTGCCTGAGGGGACTTGGAGGTGACTCAGCTGGTGCCAAGTAGTATTGGGAACCTTGGTCTTGCCTTTAGAAGTAGGAAATTAACAAAGGAAATATTATCAGGACCTCCTGCCTAGTATGATGTTGATAAAAAATTTTAAACTTGGTAAAAGAAAATACCAGTTTGTGAATAAACAGAAGCTGGTTGTTCTCTTCTAAATATATAATTCAGAATGAAACTATAAGGATTAGGGAAAGAAGCAAGGAGAGATTTATACAATTTGTATTTTTGACATATGAGATGATAAGCTTATCTTTCTTTGCTTGCTAACCAGAAAATAAGATTTGATTGGCATTTACTAAGAAAAATTTTATAACTAGTAATGTTTATTTTGTCTCCCACCTTTTTTTAGTTTGCAGACAAATGAATAATAATTCTTTAAATCTATAATCTGAATACTACTATACACCAAAACTTCTCTTGTTGATGTTTTATATAAAGACACACTACATATTTTGATTTTTATGAAAATAAAACCTTCCATGTGTATAAGTTCAGAGAAAATTTCCTTGAGAGGAGAGATAATATTATGTGTTTGGGAAAATGAAATATGATTGACATAAGTAACCATGAAGCTTTTTAGACTATAGATGTTCCTTTGGATCCAGTATTCTTTGTTTTGGGGGCACTAAATCCTTGTCTTTTTCTCCCTAGATGTCTAATCTGTAGGTTTTTTTAAAGCTCAAAACATACTTGTGTTTCACCCTCAATCTCTGCAAATCCCTGAAGTACCTGATGTAAGTTCCACCCTCCCATTCAGAAGTTCTGACAAAAGAAAAGAGGATAAGCTATTTATGAGAGCGTACCCCCCAAAAGTGAAGTTTTTTAATTAAAAATTGTGTATTTATTCTTCGATGTTTAAACTTTAGTCACCTTCAAAGTACTCTCCATTTGATTCAATACACCCATTGAAATATTTTTTCCACTGCTCAAAACAGTTTTTGAACTTGTTAATTTTGATACCTCTTAGTGCTTCTGTTTTTTTTTTTTTTTTTTTCCTCACCTCTTCCACATGAGCAAAACATTTCCCTTTGAGGACTGTTTTCATTCATGTAAACAAAAAAAATTTCTTGGGGAAAGACTGGGTGAATAGAGAGCATGGGGCGAGGGGGTCATGTCATTTTTGGTCAAAAACTGATGAACACTCAGTGCAGTGTGGGTAGGTGTGCTTGTAAATCACCCACCATGATATGGGCAAACACATTAAAAGAGTCTTCAAAAAAAAAAAAAAATTCACTGAAGCCAAACACAGCCTCTCACAACAATGCCAGCTCGTACACTAATATTGATAGGTGCCTAGAATACTCACCTAGCTGGGGAAATCTGTACTACGAAGGACCCGCCATCCAGAAAATAATTCCCTTTTGGGGGATCCTCCCTCATATATTGTGGAATCTAAATTTTGGGAAATTGGCTGATAGCTAAACTTTTAATTTTGTCATGATAAAAGAGATTGAGAGTTATAGAATGCAAAACATTCTACTATCTTAGCCTTTACATACACTAGGCTAAAACATTTCTCTGCTTCTGGGGGAAGGACAGGATGATTACATGTAATTGAAGAAAGAGAAGCTCTGCTTGCAACGTGGATACATGGAGAGACTGAAGACAAAAAAGATGTTGCATTCCAGGCTAGAAAAAACGATTCCCAAAGTGTGAAAAAAAATGAGGGTGTAGGTAACGTAGAAGATGTAAATTCAAAAGATTTCATAGTACAATTTATAAAAAAATATGCCTGATTACTTTTAAGAAATGGTGCAAGAAAACAAATTTCAAAGATAACTCTGCAGTTCCCACTTTGTCCAAAGTTTCATATTTAGTGTAAGTCATAGAATTATTTTACTGGAGATCTGTAATCAATTACAATAAACTGGGGGCCTTAAAACAATAGCAATATGTTCTCTTGTAGACTAAAGGCCACAAATCTGATTAAGGTGCAGTAGGGCCACACTCCCTCCCAAAGTCCAAGGAGAGAATCCTTCCTGGCCTCTTCCAGCCTCTAGTGGCTTCCAGCATTCCTTGGCCTGTGGCTACATAACTCTAACTGCCTCTGGCTTCACATGGCCTTCTCTCTCAGTCTTCTTGGGTCTTCCCTTTACTTATAAAGACACCACTCATTGAGCATAAGGCCAAAAACTTCCATTTGCACCAAAGTCTATGGGGAACACAGCCTGGTTTTTCACTCTCCTGCACAAAACTTTCTCTAAGGACTTGTCTTCTGCTCCTCAACCTTATCACATCTTGCTTCTTTATCCATTACTCCTCTGGAACTTCTTGTCAAAGACATGACAGATATCCGTTAGTCGAATGTGGTAGGCTAGTCTCTGAAATGTTATTATTCATATGTACATCTCTTAGTTTCTGCAACACTCACTCTAATCTCACTTGTAATTCTTCAGTTTCTTGTTGTCTCATAATCCTCTCCCCAAACTCTAACTGTGGGAGCTCATATGGCTAAGCTATAGAATTTCATTCCAACTATGTTCTACCCTTTAATGATCTCATCTCTTCCTTTAGGTTTAACTACCATGTATATGCTCATAACCAGCTTAATATATCTTTCACTAAGATCTTGAACTTGAGTCCAGACTTGCATTAATGACTCTCTCCGGGATTGTCAAATTTAATATCTGAATATAATTCTTTCTTAAAAAATATTTTATGTATGTATTTTTAGAGAGAGGAGAAAAGAGGAAGAAAGAGAGGGAGAGAAACATTGATCTATGAGAGAAACATTGGTTGCCTCTCACTTACTCTGATCTGGAGACCTGGCCTGCAATACAGGCCTGTGCCCTAACCAGGAATCAAACTGGCGACCTTTCGGTTTGCAGTATGTTGACCAATCCACTGAGCCACACAAGTCAGGGCCTCGACAGAATTCTTATCCCGCTCCCTCACAAAACTGTTCCTCCACCAGTTCTAGAAATCTCAGTTGAATTGTATCCAGTTGTCCCTACCAAAATTTGAAGTCAATAAAAGTCACAACACAAAACTAAGGGAATTCTCAGAAGGTAGAAAAAGGAGAACAATGAGTTGAAAAATAAAAGACTTAAGAAAATTAGAGACTCAATGCAAAAGACCCACGATCCCATCAATAGGAGCTGCAGAAGAAAAGAATAAAAAAGGGAAGAGAGAAAACTATCAAAGAAATCATACAAGGAAAATTTCTAGAACTGAGGTGAGCCAAACCATGCAAGTACATAAAGACTTTGGTTTGGACCAGGTGTAATGTCTGCTTACATTTCATTGGACAAAATAATCCCAAAGTCAGTGTAGTGAAGTGTAGTGATGTACAGCCAAGGTGAGGAGGGAATAAGGAGCTGTCGACTCATTGCACCTTTTACTACAAGGACAGCAGCCAAGGGGTTCAGGAAACAGGCTCTGAGAATAAAAATAAGGTAGCCATATGCAGTATAGGAGAGAGGCGAGTGGTTTCCCAAGCTGATAATGAAGAGATTCTCCCAGGGTGAGAGCTGTACACTAGGTCAGGAGGCCAGCCAGCTGAGATGGGGCTGGAGAGAGAAAGGCTCTGAGAAGGAGGGTCACAGGAAAAGAAGAGGAACTGATTGATAACCTGACACGTTTGTATGGAACATTGAACTGGGACCTCTTGAAATAATACTTTTTAAACACCTAAGATTATGTTATTTCTTCTTGAAAACTACTTAATATCTTCCTATTTTTAGAATAAAATTAAAATTTCATAAAGTCTTGCACGTCCCAGCTCTTACCTGTGCCCCAGAACCATTTTACACCATGTCTCTCTTGAACACTAAGCCTTAGCCATCCAGACGCCTTCTGAATCATCAGCCATTCCACACCCATTCTTGCCTGGAAACTTCCATGCCTGCTGACCACTGCGTTGGCTGCTCTTAGCCCAACAGTTCAAATGCCTGTATGGTTCTCATCCTTCATATCTCATAGTTCCAATTTATTATTCAATAGTCTTTTCTAATAACACCATTGATATAATTTCTCATGTGCTTGTATTCTACCACAAGTCCCATCATCTTTTATTTACCTTTTATTATAACTTTAATATTTTTATTAATTATTTTTGCACATATTCAGTGTCTCCTTCCACGAGACTATAAGTTTGTAAGGACAATGACCTTCCCTGTCTTGTTTTCTGCTGTATCTTCTGTATTTAGAACAGTGACTGGCTTGGAGAAAATGTGTAGATAAATATTGAATAGATGAATAAGTAAAGGAACAAAGTCATGATGAACAAAGAGAAAAATAGTGGGTTGCATAGGAACATTTGAGGGTGGCTATAATCCTGGGTACAATGGTGAGTGCTTGGTCTGAAGAAGACAATGAATGAATTGAAGTTTTACAGATGAAGTTGATCATTCACAATAGGGGGATGAATTATATAGGTAGGTAAAGCAGCTTGAACAAAGGCCATACATAGGCTTTGGGATAACATGGCCTAATCAATGGCCTCTAGAGGGGGATAGTTCCAATTCTGTTGATGCTGAAACATCTAAGGGCACATTTAAGACATCATAGAGACCCTAGGAGCACTGTACCTTAGGCATTGATGCATTGGCCGTAATCAGGGCCAGCACTTAGATGTTTAGTCACTAGAAGGAGGGTAGGATCTTTGCTGTATGTGCCATCTAAAGATTATCAATAGCTGAGCCTCATTGTTGTAGCAATGTTGTCCGCAATTTGTTCCCATTGTGGAGGCTATCAGGAAAAACTTCTTGAGTTAGGGATTTCTTTAACTCCTGAAGTTTTACAGTGGTTTTTGAATAATCATTTTTTTGTGGAATCTTATATGACCTAGATATTTATCTAAAGAAATTCAAAACAGTACACGAACCTGTATATTCATTGCAGCATTATTTACAATAGCTAAGATATGAAAGTAACCTAAGTGTCCATTGATGGATGAGTGAATAAAAAAAGACGTGGTATGTATATACAATGGACTATTAGTCACAATAAAGAATTCAGTCTTGCCATTTGTGACAACATGAATTGCCCTGGAAGGTATTATGCTCTGTGAAGTAAGTCGGATGGAAAGACGAATACCTAATGGCTTCACTCATACACGGACTCTGAAAAGAAAATAAACAAAACAGAAAAAACTCATAGGTACAGTGACCAAATTCATGTTTACCAGATGGAAGATGGGGTGTGGCGAAAGGTGAAAAAAGTGAAAGAGATTGAGAAAAAATATTTTAAGTAAAAAAATGAAGTGGTGAAAAATTAGCTTGAGGAAAAACATGGAGAGTTATAAAATATTTAATAGCTGTGCAATTACACTCTGTGCTTTTAAACATATTTAGGGTAATTGGTGACTTGTATGTTTTTAATTAAAAAATGTTAAATTATTATGTCAATAAATGTAACACTTTATACTTTAACCTAATGATCATGACAGGGTTCCTTTTGTATTAATTGGCTTTGTGTCTCAATCTGTGAACTTGAGCAAGTCTGGTGACCTCCTGGAACCACTTTTTCCATCTGTAAATTGGGGGGAGAAGGCAGAGAGGGCAATAAGGTAACACCATCCCATAAAGCTAGTGTGTGTATCAAGTGAGCTGATGTGGGTAGATGTGCGTCATGCATTCTAAATTCCTAAACAAAGCATGCTATATTAGCACAAATTTGGAGAGCGTTGCCAATTGAAAATGTGCTAAAGTCTCTGCCCAGATTATGTACTGCCAACTCCAATACATTTTTCTGCAAAGAATTTATCCCACCCATCTTTTGGGGCTGAGAGAATTGAACCTGCGTACCCAAAATTAATTTACTAAAGTACTGCCATAAAAAATAACTTGTCCAAGTAAGCTGTCATTCACTGGCTTTCCACACAATTACTTCAGCCATAGATCATATATTTTATACGAAAATTGTGTTCTAATTCTTGAAGGAGGTGGGACAATGTAGTAGCGGTATACATGCAACACATATGAAAGAATAAAGTATTGACAAGAAATTCCATATGGTATGGAATTGCATAAATTCTCAAAAAATCCCTTTTTTCTATGAAAAGTGACCATGTACTTGCTGCTTCTCATTGCTAAGTCTGTTGTTAACTACCTGAATCGAAATTCCCCAAACTAATTAAACGTCTCATGGAAATGAAATCTGCATTGTCTACCTCTTTCATGCCACACAGAGCCTGAAACAATGCCTTGTATTGTGGTATGGATTGAGAAAATTAATCCTTACTTTTGATAAAACAGTTAATATATATTTATTTAATTTAGATTCATTTTGTCTCTTGGGTACTTCAGTGTGTTTGGTAGAGAAGCTACCTTGGATATAAGCTCATCTTGGCTTGGAATTTATTTCAGAGATAAACTAAAGATGCTATCAGTCCCATTTTTTCATTTTTGGTTTATTACAGTTATTCTTGGAATATCTGTAGCTACTAAGATATTAATCTTTCAGGCATGAAAATAACAGAACTGGCTTCACCTGTGCATTACCTGACGGAAAATGAATTGTAATAGTGTATATTTATTTTCAAAATTAATTTCAGAAGAAAAGCTTTTATTTTGTAAATGTATGTTATTTCACCACATAATGTACCTAATAATGTGAAAAGTGCCATTTCACATATCACGTTAAACTAATAAATTCAGGCAAATGAGAGTGAAGTGATTTGAAGAAAGTTGCTATTAAGCTGCTTCATGTTTAGGAATAAGCTGTTAAGGTAACTATTTCCAGATTTAAGAAAGCAAGCAAGTTACTTTTAATTCCAGTTTATTTTGTTAAAAATTTCCTGTTTTAATTAATGAAAGTTTTCATGTTAATTTTATAAAAATTTGAAAATGCTGAAAACATTAAGAAAAAACTGGCTATAACTGTCTATTCTCACCTACCCATCTGGAGATTATTAACACTTCAGGGCATAAGGTTTTTGCTATGAGTGTTTATGTAAGTAAAACAAATTATGTTCATATTTTTATCATGGTCTGATCTCCTGTTCAGTATATACAATGTCATTAAAACACTTAAACCCTAACATAGAACCTATTTTTTTCTGGGCACTGTTCTAAACACTTGTCTTGTTTATCTGTTTGTTTATTTAATCATTATGCCAGCCCTGTGAGTTTGGTTATATCATTGTTCCTATTTCATAGAAGTGCACATTGAGTGACTGATAACATCACACAGCTAGAATTCAGTTCTCCGGAAAAATGCAGTTGGGTCTGGTATCCTTCTTAGATGTTTAAGAGGTTTTGGAAGGATGTGACAAAGTACTTGACATATATGGAGCATCTAATAAATGACACTAAGTTGTTATCATAATTTATATTTATTATGGTGGTAGTTATTCATAATTTTATCTCTGGTGTTTCATACAATTCCTAGATACAGCAGATGCTAGAAAATGCCTGTCACATGAATGACCTACATGCTTTAGTTTCCAGCCCCTAAAGATATGATCAGAAGATCAGTACAGGTCAATTTCACTTCAATTTTCTCTTAAGTAAAATCTTTCCTTCCTTCCTTCCTTCCTTCCTTCCTTCCTTCCTTCCTTCCTTCCTTCCTTCCTTCCTCCTCTCTCCCTCCTCCCTCCCTCCATTTCTCTCTCTCTCTTTCTTTTTTCTTTCTACATATTTTCTCCTACTAACCTTCAACCTTGTAGAAAACAAGAAGGGCAATGTTTTGGGGATCACTCTTACCCCATGCTGTGATTGACACAGGGGGTAGTTGAGCCACAGACAATCAATAAGAGCACCTTGTTGTGCTTCAGTTATCTTTTATTCCGTTTTATCTTCATCTCTCCAATCACATTCTACTAATAGAAGTTTATTTTAAGCAATTTGGTGTTATTGAAACTTTCCACTTCGAGAGTGAGTCGTTTTTAAATATCATATAATTGTTCCTTAATACTTCAGATGATTTCTTTACAAGTAAAGGGTATGTCACATTGAGAGTTGACAAAAGAACAGTGAGTTAAGGTGCATGAGAACAAAATGCTTAGGTTTGTGAGCAGCAATGCTCATTAATATGTGCATTTATTAAGAGACCTGAAGATGTGGTTGCATTTGCTTACTCATGGAATCACAGCTAATAGAAAGAATCCATAGCAAAACAGGCAGAAGACAGAGCCATCAAAGGGTATTATTCCAAGGGACTAAATTTGGTCCTCACTTAGAAAATATGCTGCTAAGCATATTGCCTGCATAAATACCAATTTTAGCCAATAGGGCCCTTGAAAATGGAGTATTAGTGGCTGATTTTAAAATGGAAAATGCTGAATGCCAGAGAAAAAGAACATGAATGGTAATGATGGCTTGACATAAATATAACTGAAACACCATGTCATAACTGAGAATTACATGATTCTTCTAATTTAATAGTTATTCCCATTCCTTATTAGATCGATCAGTTGTACACGTGCACAGGAAAACAAGATTTTCCATGAATACCATGATATTTTTGCACAATGTAGAAACCCTCAGTTTTAGGTCAAATATTCTTGCTGAGTTATGTGAACAACATAATTTATTCCCCAACTGTAAGTGGAAGGCACCAATTACTGAACAACATTCTTCAATCACAAAATTATGTATTTAATATTTTAATTTTACTATACTCTTTAATCACAACTGTTTTGGTTACTTCTGCTATTACTAGTAACTGAAGCTTAAATCAAATCTACTATATATTTTTTTGAATGAAAGTTGAATTCAATTTAAATAAGAAGCAAATAAACTTGAATACCAGAAGTCATTTTGAAAACATAGACCAAGTTAATTACCCAGTTTTGCAAATGTGTTATTATAGTTTGAAATAAAAGAAAATAAGCAAACTGTAATCCACAGGGGAAATTAATTAAAGAAAAATGAAAAATGAGAAAAATTGTTTTTGATATATTAAATCTTTCCTATTAGGAAAAAAGGAAGAGAACTAATATTAAGTGTCAAGCACTGTATTATATACTTACATATATTATTTCATGTATAGAATCCATATGTAGTGCCTTATCTCATTGACAAAATGATTTTTATTACTTGATGGGAAAACATTTGATGATACTGATCTTACCTTCGAAATATAAAGTTAAGTAAACCATTGAAAAATTATATTTTTATCTATCTATAAATTAATTCCGCCAAGTTATTAAGTGCCTTCACTATGCCAGTAGCACACCTAAGCACCAGGAACAGTAGTGAGTAAATTAGTTTTAATAAATGAACGTGCAGCTATCATATTTTAAATGTAAAATGACTCAAAGTGTTTGTGCTAGTTTATGTCTTAATAAATAATCTAAGCAAGGTAAGTGAAATACAAAATGATTCAGATTTTCCTGGCTAAGTGGTTGGTCTCCAGAATTGCTCGGCTTTTCAATCACCAACAGCATTTAAAGGTCATTGTCAAGCTTAGGTTTTTTTTCCATTGAAAGGACATACTATTGTCTTAGTGAGATGGTTATTATTTGAATTCAACTGAAAAACTAAATGGCAGTATACCCAATGTTATCTGGGTAAAATCAGTCTAGAGTTGAAGACTTATAAACTGTAAGCCATGCCAGTCTCTAAATGATTGAACCTCTAGTATGTGATAAACATTTAGAAATGCCAAATAATTCAATACATTTCAGACCACATGTAACTCAGACATTAGGATGCTCAGAGTATGTGTTACAAGAAGACTGTACCTGAAACTAAGGCCATTTTCATGGCCAAGGGAAAAGGGATAGCAAAAGAGGCCGCTGGAGAATGCCTGGGGACTCCAGATCTCCCATTTATGCAGTCATCATTCTCTGAATGGCCACCCACTTCCCCTGAGGCTGCCAGCAGCCAATGAGAGCTCCGGGCACTGTATTGGGATGTGTGATAGAGCAACTGTGTCTCTAGCAACACTGAAATACCAAGTGTACCCTGCCCCTGTTACCTCTGTCTCTCTTTCCCAGTTACCCGATATCCTGAACTTGGGTCACTTAGTTCTCATGCGTGTCTGAAATGTGTATATATATATGTGTGTATATATATATCGTCGTCGGCAGCCGTCCGTCTCGAGAGACGATGGTGTAGCTTCTTAAGAGTCTATCTGCACCGCCGAGAATGGCTGTGCAGTCCGACTCGGGAGTGACACGGTATCTGTCTCCTCCCGTGTTGAATCGACATCATGCGATGACGCTGAAGCTACAGAGCCTGGGCAGGGTGATATGGAGGGTCTGCTGTTGCCCATGCAGCAGACCCCCCCTCTCTTCGCAGCTGAAGGGTCCAAGGGAAAGACGGAGTCAATACAGCTTGGCTTCAGGTGCGCCGCAGGAGTTGCCGGTGTTGACTACAACGTCAAACCGCCTTAGGGACTCCGGCTCCGGATTTTCTGTCGGGGTTTACTCCCTTAGCCTTTCCCCTGAAGAGGTATGCCGCAAGGCAGCGGAGGTTTTTTGGAGTCAGAGTTTTCCTTCTCTGATGTGCCCTGACTGGAAGATCGAACCAGCGACACTTAGCTCGCAGGCCGACGCTCAATCCACTGAGCCAAACCAGCCAGGGGGCTATATATATATATATATACACACACATATATAAATGTGTATATATATATATATATAAATGTGTATATATAAATGTGTATATATATATATATCCATATTTACATGAATGGTTGTAGTTTTCATATCTTCTTCAACTTGTCTTTCCACTTAAAGTTTTTAAATGATTTATCCATGTTGATCTGTATAGGATTTCTTTGTTTTGATGGCAACGAAGTATGTTGTTCTGTGTTTATAGTGTATTAATTAAGAAATGTTGAAAGAGGTCATCAAGAGGATATGACAGCTTCTGTTATGACTTGCAGGTTCATCTGCAAGCTGGAACTGAGGGTTCGGATAGTCCACACCCCCTCCCTGTCTTATCTGTGGAATGTGTATGCTGCTAAATGTTCCCACAGTGGGAGCTATTTTCAAGGACAGAGCATTCATAGAGCAAGGTGTTGTTGAGACCATCTGGATGGTATATGTGGCTGGACTCAGGTAAGACTTCTACATAAACTTTGAAGGTTCTGGCCACAGGTGCAAAGATCCATTGCTTTTGCCACTGCCCAAGACAAGCCTCGTATGTAAGTTTTATTGCTCATTACACCTGCCTCATACCAATCTAGAATATTCTATATCTTTCTACAGTCTCTCCTTGCCCTCCATGTATGGAAACAAGTATCAAATTTCACCCTGGTTGGTTGCTTCAAACCAAGATATTGCTGAAAGTGTGTGGTAAGAAGAATTATAAGATGGTTCCAAGATCCCTGACCCCTGTACTTGTCCTGCATAATCCCCAGGGCTATTAATAGGATGAATTTTCTGCTCATGATTTGATTATTTTAAGTGGCTCAGGCTGACTTCTAAAAAGTGAGATTGTCTAGGTGGGCCTGCCTGACCTAATTACACATGCCCTTTAAATCTGGGTCTTGAGGTCAGAGATGGAGAATCCCAGAGGTTGAAGGGTGTTATGTGCGATTGTGGCTTAAAGAGGAGGGGGTCACATGGCAAGAAGTGCGGACAAGCTCTAGGTGCTGAGAGATGCACCTGGCCCACAGCTAGAAAGGAAATGGGGACCTCAGTCCTACAACCAGAAGGAACTGAAGTTTGCCAAGAAGAAAAATGAGCTTGGAGAGAAATTGTTATTTCTTCAGATGAAGACTCCTGTTCAGGGCACACCTTGATTTCAGCCTTGAGGTTCTTGATCAGAGAATCCAGTCACACTGTACCAGACCCTTAACTTAGAGAAATTGTAAAATAATACATTTCTGTTGTTTTAAGCCACTAGGTTTGTGACAATTTGTTACACGGCAATAGAACATGAGTATAAGCAGTAACGAAACGAATGTTAAAATTTGATAATCTTGGAAATGGAGCTAATTTTTTCTCTAGACTTTTCTATGTGCTGGAATTAAAAAAATAATTTTAAGAAAATGAAGGTTGTAACATTGAGGGAACATGTCTACTCACTACATTAATAGAAAACCCAAGAGGGCCAAAGGATTTTGGGTAAAGAGAGGATGTGCATTATGAAAAGTGGCAATAGATCCTATCCTCCTTGCCCACTCTGCCTCCATTATATATTAGCCTCTTCTCTTCCCAGGATTGTTTTGCTTGATAATTGCCCCAAGTTAAGGTCCAGGTTTCCATCTAGAATTTATTCCATGCTACTTCATTCAGCATATATTTTATGTCTCTCTTTGGCACAGCTAGAATGAGGTAATAACATAATTAGACCCAGATATGAATAATTGGTGAGTGCCTCCCTCAGGAAAGAGTCAGGAAGCATGAACACACAGAATGCTGCCCCAGGGGGAGAATGGCTTGGGAGAAACAGCTGCATGGTGACAAGGACACAGCCTGGCTTAGGAAGGAATAGGGTGACTGGGAAATAATTAGCCATTCAATAACAGTTTCAAAAGTCTTCAAGTGAGGAGCCTTGAAAGGATAAGCATGCTGTAGTAAAATAACAAACTAAATAAATACAATTATAAAAGGTAATGATGTGAAAGGCTCATAAACAAATTGTGAGAATGATTTCAGAAGGAAAACCAACCAGGTCAACAAGGGGCTCTCATACTTGAATTCAGCCTAAACTTAATTTTGAAAAGCAGTGCTCTGCTTTCCCTTCTATAAACTCAATTCAAGTTAATGGGAGTTATGGGCAGCATTTCTAAATCACAGCCTCTTGGAGGATAATTATTTTGAACTAAATTGTTAAACAGCAACCTTTTCCTGCTTGGAAGTAAGGAACATAACACCCTGTTCACATGACATTCAATTTTAAGAAAACAGATATTTCTTTTATAACAGATTTTTTTTTCCAGCTGTCTAAATAAAAGGAACATGAATTAGTTTTTACACCTGAAAAAAGAGTTTTTGTTCTGCTAGAGTTGGCAACTTAACTTTTTAAAGTAATTAAATACCTTTTCCAGGATAATTTGCCTTCACAAATAATTCCATCTGTACATTCAGGAGGTTGGGGTGACGGATCTCCATGTGTACAGCTACACCTCTCATAAAAATATGTGACCCCTTAATTCTAATTACTTACCCTTGGCTTTTTTGAGATCTCTACAAAGTAAAGTCTAAAGTCCAGGGTGACATCAGCACGGGACCTAAGATGTGCTTATGGGAAGTCATTCATTCATTTATTTAATATTTATTGGGAGCATTGATGTCCCTAGCACTTAGACCAGGGTCATGCCAGAGCAGACCTGCCTCATAAACATTTGCTGAGCTCAGGGCCACCTACAGCTTGCTCAGCACTTAGCTGGCTCCCACTATATAGTGACACACATTTAATATAAGGCTAAGTTAGTGCACACATATGGAGATATGAACTGCCTATTTATAAAATTTTGTTCAAGGGTCAATGAAGAGGCACATGCAGATTATCTTTGTTGATGGTGTTCTAGTGCATGAGCATATTAAGAAATTGGGGAGAAGGGGTATTTCACTCAATAGTTGATCTTGATACCAATTTTTCTAACACTGGGTATGTCATAAGTCTCTTAGAAGAGCATGAAGCACAGCAGTTTTAAGGATAAAATTGGAGCTCTGAAGATCCACATTCTCTTGGGTCATTTACTCATATTTTCCAAGGGAGAAGTTCTAATTGGGTTGGTTTATCACCTTCTAAGACAGAACGCAAGTATTGAAGATATTTTGCAGCTAAGGAATCTCCTAGGGACTTGGGAACTTCATGTCCTGCTCTTAGCGGTTCACCCTGTTTATCAAGCCCCAGAAATACCCACCCAGGATATTCCAAGAATCATGTGTTTGAGCACAAACATACTCATTCCACCTTGGCAGGGTGGTACCCACATAACATGGCATGTGCTGCATCCAGCTGGAGGAGACATGGCAGTTGACCCTAAGTTGGCTTCAGCGCTCACAACCTGTGGGTTCTGCAGTGCTTGAAATTAACAATACATCTACACCTACCAATAATGGAACAACCACAATGAAAAATAATTTAAAGCTGATGACAACTGGTTCAACTGATATTGTAAAATGGGAACAGAAAATACTTTTAAAATGCAAGGAAGTATCTCTCAAAGAAGTGGTAGTGAATTCAATTTTGTGCAGAGGTTACAGAGGTAATATAAATGTGTAAATCTGGACAGGTGTGAGACAGATGAGAGAAAGGTAGCCTGTCTGAACAGGAAAGTAAGTATCCTAGTGAAAGGCATTTAAATTAAAATTTTAAAGTGAGACCAGACAGTGTGCGGACCATCTTTTGCTGGATGCAGCCCACTGGTTCTCATTCTGAAACACTACACCAAATGTCCAGAGGGACTCTGGAAAAGGAAGCTAAAGTACAGGGGAAGTTTATAGCATCATTTTGACACGTGATTATAAGGCTAGAGAAGATGTCTGCCATCTCCCTCTTCTGCTGTTCATTCTTTATTCCTTCAGTCTTGGCTAGCTTACTAAATCTTGGGTTTACCTGCACTTTTATTTCTGAGGGTCTGTTCACTGATGGGCTTCATTGTCTGTTTTGGATTGTTGTAATTTTTTGTTATCTCTCACCATTGGACAGAAAATGCGCGGTGGAGTCCCCAAGGACTCTGCTCTGTAATAGCAACTGTATCCCAGTGGGGTTGAGAGAAGGGGCTTGGTCTTGCTCAATCAACATCACTCCACATTTCCACTTGACCCTGGAATTATTAGTGGAGGTGTCAGCTTTCAGTTTAATGGAAACCATACGATGGCTCCTATTGACGTGCCTTCCCATGACTCTTAACTTCTCTCCAAGTAAGAACAGTTGGAGTTAGAGGGCAGTTGAAACATTGAATTGGGTCATAGTTAAGTCCTCAAGCTGTGTCCTCCTTCTATCTCTGTGTCTGGCTTTGTTTCAGGCTATGGAAGCAGAGGATAAATCATGTCCTGCAAGTCAGGACCTCAGCTTTTTTAGGTGAGGATTCGCAAATGGTAGGATAGCTGGACGGGTTTTACATTTTATTTTATAGTTTTATTGTGAAAAAATTTTAATATATAGATAGAAAAATTGAAAAAAATAACACAGCGGACATTGATACACCCAAGTCCTAGATTCTACATTTTACCTCACTGTTCTGTCACATCTCTATCCGTCTGTCTAGCCACACGTCATTGCATCTTCTTTTTGATACATTTCATAAATTTCAGTTGTCAAAATACTTTACCCAAATTCTTTTGTGTCCTGAGGCTAATGACAGTTTAATTTTTGTTTAGAATTTTATTTGGGTGTAAAATGTAGATACAATAAAATCCACAGGTCTTAAGTGTCCACTGGCTGAGTTTTGACAAGTTCATCAATTTGCGTAGCTCTTACTTTCTCAACACCTCACAAAGTTCCCTCAGGCCTCCTTCCTGTTAGTCTCCACCAGACACCTTCCAAAAACTACTGTTCTGCTTACTTTTTACTTTAGGTTAGTTTTTGGTCACCGTAGAAATGGAGTCATACAGTATGTATAATTTGGAGGGGGGTAAGTCTTCTATCACTCAGCTTATCATGTTTGAAATTCATCTCTTTCATTGCATAATCAGTAGTCTGTTTCATTTTATTATTACACGATTATCCTGCATCTTACTATTCAATAGTACCATGGCTGTTTACAAGTTTTAGAAATGCCTTGTGATGATCCTACAATTTAATGTCCATTCCCGCAATGTATGAGAGCGTTGGTTGCTTCACGTTCTTGCCAGAATTTGGTGTTTTAAGTAATTCTTACACTTTAGCCATTTAGATGAATGGGTAGTGTTACTGCAGATTATTTTTTCATGTCCATATGACTAATGATATGGAATGTTTTTTTCCTGTTTATTTCCTATTTGCATACCTTCTTTGGTGATGAGTCTGTTCAAACATCTGGTCCATTTTAAAATTTGATGCATGTCTTCTTATTTGAGTTCTAGGAGTTCTTTATTTATCCTAGGTACCAGTCCATTGTCAGACACACATGCTTGTAATTGGATTGTTTTAATGAGCCATTTCATCACACCGTAACTCCACCCACTCCTGAACTTTAGGGCTCCTACCAGGATGTGCAAACCCCTTGCCATTCGCTTACTGCCTCCCTTCTTTACGGATGAGTTCTTTCGTTCTCAGAAGCACACATGTAGAGCTTTACAGATTCCTCTGCAGGATAAATGATACTTGAGTGATGTCTGTTCTCTCTAGGCTGATAGATTTTGGTTTTTGTGAATCACTTATTTTAAAAGTTGGAAAAATAAAATGAGAGAAAATAAATCAGTCTTCTATTTTATAGTTTACATTTTATAAGTGCTTTCAAACATATTATTTCATTTAACATTCATTGATAGCTCTTGAAGTAAGTCCCACTTTACAGATGCATAAACTGAGCCTTAATGAGAATATGGTCCCTTGCTCAAGACCAGCCAGCTGGTAAAAGGAAGAGTTGAATTCAGTTCTTCTGACTCCACCCCTCACCACTGCCTGATACCATGGTTGGAATGCCTCCTGGCAGTCAGTGTCACAATTAGGGCTGATGGGTCAGCATCTTACTAACTTCTGGGTGAGGAAGACACCGAAGATGAGCCCCATTAGTAAGTTATTAATCCTGAATTGCCAAGATTAATGCATCCAGCTGTGTCTTATTTCTGTGAATACATGGCTTGTTTTGAGGAAAAAAAATCAAATTAATGGCAACTTGCGAGAAAATTAATGACCAGGACTCTAGACAAATTCCCTTTGTAACTCTAGTATTTTGAAAATTTCTACATGTTAAAAATAAAAAAAAAAAAGCAGTTTGGGTTAGTTCCTCAAGGGCTAATTTTTAGCAGAAGCTTTGCAGATGATATGTGGAAGACATTTGCTAAGATAAAATTACTCTCCCGGCATGAATCAGCTTACTGCTGCTCATCTCCTTTAAAATAATGGGTTCTTTACATTTGTTGGATTTATTTTAACACATTAAAGCATTTTCAAAAGTGAACGTCAATTTGAAAAATGACTCTCTCTGTGTGTTCGGTAATGGAAGGTAAGCCCTCAAGTGTGCTCTGTCAGCAAATATCCAAGGGTTTCTCTCATTAAGCTTTCCTATTGCATCAGAGCAGGTAAAAGGGTTAGCGGTCTTAATTCCTGCTTTTAATTTTGTTTCCATCAGAGCTTTAACTATTTACTTCCATTTAGGAATCTTGCATTTCAGTAATCTTTGGTGAATCAGTTATGTGTTTTGAACTGCCTCAGAAGCACCCTATAGAACCATTCTATCCTCTACATCTTTGCCACCTGCCAACCCCAGGCCCATGGAAAGTAGGTTAGTTAAACTAGATCAAAAGTAAGTATAAACAATTGGAACTGGGCTCCCCCTGGGAGCAGTTGGAACCCTGTTGTAAAGCCAGCAATGAGACTGGGTAGAAAATTGTTCTGTGGTTTGATATTTCCTTAGGTAAAGTGTCTTCTTTCCTTTGATCACATTTCTTGGCAAATGTCCTGCCCCTCCCTAATAGGTTCTCAGAAGCCACCTACAAATTGAATTTAAATTTCCTCTTTATTGGGGATGCAGAATGACTTTATTGTCTTCCTTTTTCCCTTCTCAACTCCTCTAAATATTCAAAATATTGGATGAGAGAAGGAATAGGGATTCTGAACTGGGCCAATGGAGAAAAATCATGGGATCTGTGAACCTAGGTGGAAGATACTATATCTTTCTCATGACTAATCTTTAATGGTAAGTTAGCATCTTCTTCTGTTGTGAATATAAGCAAGCCCTAAAAAGTATAGTGAAGTTAGCAATATCTCTAAACATTTGCCACTAATAAAAACCACAGATATTTTCAAATTACAGACTTTTTCAAATATTTTGAATTATCAGTTATGTTCATCAGTATTTCATAATTATTGGGCTCTTTAGAAGATATTTTCATTTACTGCATTCAAGCATGTATATACAATATCACTTGTTTTATGTTAATCATTATATTTCAATATATTCAGTTTCTATAGTAACCTCCTGTGTCTTAGTTAATAGGTTTGAACCACATAGGGATTAGGGCCCTGCATTTGTATGAACTAGAGCCGACTTCATGGAAAGTGAGGGGCCCCAGGGCGGAATATTTAGGAAAGCACTCTCGTGGAGCTTACCTGGATCTAAGAATAAGAATCTTCAGCTTTGCACTCACGGGGCCTCCTTTGTCTCAATCAAGTCCAGGTCTGCATTGGAAAATCCCGATTTGAGAGGGGTTCCCTTCTTAGCTGTCATTCTTAGGTGCCCTCGTCCTTCAGTCAAGTCTCACATACCCATGACAAGTACTTGTCAGGTGTTTGGGAAGAATAAAGAAACATGGCATCCAGAGAAGTGTGGTTTTGCTCCCACTCAACTTTCCCTGGTTGCCATGGGAGACAGAGGAACAGCCACGGAGGATGCCGTGGCCCAGAGTTCTGAGGGGCGGTCACGTGCGAAGTAAGAGGTGGATACTGCAGCACTGAGATTTGGGGGCAGGAGCGGAACTCACTATGAATGCGCTGATGATAATAAACATTGCAAAGGATCTCTCCAAAGGGATGCGGATAAACCCAACACTTCCTGCGTACGCACTAGGAGTAACTGCATCCTGCCTGAACCCCACAGCCTCTGACTGGTGCTGGGAGATTATCTAGGTGGGTTTATTAGGGATGCTGTCTAGGTGGGCTTATTCTTTATGGAACAATGAGAGCCCTTATAAACAGATACATTTCTCTGGCTGGTAGCAGAAGGGAAAGACACAGAACTTAAAACATGAGAGGGTTAATGCATGGTCACTGGCTTGAAGATGGAGGGCTGGCAAGAAGGGTGAGTGGTCTCCAGCTGAGAGAGACCCCAGATAGGCAGCCAGCAAGAACGCGTGAGACTCGGGTCTCCAACTGCAGGACCGGGTTCTATGGACAGCCTGAATGGTCTGGGCCAGGCATTTCTCTCCAGAGCTTCCAGATGAGCGCTCAGCCCCAGATGAGCCCAGGAACTGACTGCTGAAAACTGGGGTGGGATGGAATATATTTGGTTAAACAATGGTACATTAAGTTAAACTCTTCGTCAGGCCGAAGTGTTGTTACAGACGTCTTAAACCATTGTTTTCGTCTTTGCCCTTTCCAAACTTCCCTTTACATAGTTCCTGCTGAGTATCTGCAAGTCAGCCAGCGTGCAAAGAAAGAGAGCGAGCTCCGTGGATTTTCCTTTCTCACTAAAAAATGGACCTAATATAATTTTAACAAACAGTATATATATTCAGTTCATTTTATTTTTTCTTGTTTATTGAATTTATTGGGATGACGGTGGTTAACAAATTTTTACAGGTCTTAGTACACTGTATTGTGTATTCACCATTCCAAGTCAAGTCTCCATCCATCGTCATTTATCCCTGCTATACCCTCCTCCACTTCCCCCCAGCTCCTCCCCTGGCAATAACCACACTGTATGTATATTCAGTTTCATTAGGACTCTATCCGTAAAAGAAAGCTAAATAAAAACTGCTCCAAACACAATCATTGTGTTGCACACCAGAAACTTATATAATGTTATATGTCAATTAACTATCAATTAATTGTTAGTTCCAAACAGTGAAAGGGAGTAGTTAGATGATGCCATTGCCAAGATGTTACAGTCACATTCCATTTAAGACTTCAGGTCTGTTCATCTGCGATTCCTTTGGTGTGGTTCCCTTTATTGTGTTGGTTCAGTCCTTCTGCGGCTTCATCATAACTGCAGGATGGTACAAGCAACAAGAATAGTTAATGGTCCCCTGACTGGTGTGGCTCAGTGGGTTGGGAATCATACTACAAAGCAAAAGGTCACCAGTTCGATTCCCCATGAGGGCACAGGCCTGGGTTGCGGGTTTGCTCCCTGGTCAGGGTGTGTACGAGAGGCAACCAACTGATGTTTCTCTCTCACATTGATGTTTCTCTCCCTCTCTGTCTCCCTTACTTTCTTCCCTCTAAGAAAAAACAAAATAAAATAGTTAATGCTTTTTTTATTTCCATCCTTGTGGAGACAGCATTACTTTACCAAAATTACTAACCAAATAAAACCTCTAGTTGCCCTTAGGATGGGAAAAGAGGAGAAGTATTTATAGATTATGCGACCAGTAAATGCCTAACATGTTAGTATATAGTCAACTGTGTCAATATTTATAGACACAGTATTACACACTTCAGTTATTTTGTTTTGTCTTATGATATTTTAACACTAAATACATTTTCAAAAACTAATTTCAAATATTGGTAAATATTTATTGGATCTCAATAAGAAGAGACTTAATTAGAAGAACAATGGACAAAATGAAAAAGGATCCCATTATTTTTAAATTGCACATGAAAAGAGCCATAAAAATTATATAGTTGCCCTGAAAATGATGAAGAATTAATGTTCTTCAAAATTAATAGGTGTTTATACAACCTTAAAAACAACAAATCACCTTGTAGCAGACATTGTCGATGCCTCACTCCACCTCCTTGGCTGAAACGGTGGGAGTGATGCCTCCTCCTTACACCAGCATTGTACTCAGGACAGGCAACAAATGTCAGGGAGTTCATCCTCGATCTCCTTCAACCCCTGACCACAGAATGGCAGGAGTAGTTGAGAAATATCCCAGATTCCTAGTCCAGGGGTAGGAGGATTTAGAGTAAAAACCTAATCAAAAACAGATGCTTTATCAGCTCTCTTTACTTCTCTGTCTTATTTTCCTCCTTCCAGACCACAGTTTCCCAGATTACCAGCGGAACCCACTGTCTCCACTGAAATACCACTTTCAGGAAAAGTTCTGTTAGGAACCAAACAAAGATGCACCTCACCAGTAATGTTAAAAGTGAGTAAACAAATCAGAGGCCCAACCTTGCCCTCCCTGTGCTCTAGAACTTGGTTTTGTTCTTCCATGATATCACATGGTTTTAAATACCCCTCTGGCCTAACTTTATAGCAGTGTTGTATTTAACATGTTATCAGCTGGTCTTACTATTCCTGTTGGTCTCAAGTTCATCTGCTACTCAGCTGTCAGTGACTCATATAAATAGCTAGTATTGGTCATGTCACTGCCCTGGTTAAAGCCTTAGGAGGCTGTCTGTGCTCTGGGCAGAGGCTACTCCTTGGCAATGACTTTTTCTGCATTAGACCCGAGGAAGAAGAAATAGAAGGAGGAGGAGAAGGAGGAGGAGAAGAAGGAGGAAATACAATTCAATTCAATCATCAAAAAAGGAGATTTGGCAAAATATATCTACATATAAATTTTCAAAAGTGTTTATGCTGTTCGATGCAGGAAGTCCACTTCTATTCATTCTTATTGATTTACTCAAAAATCGCATCTAGGAAATTAGACAGTACCTTAATTAATTGCCTCCTTTGTACTTCACATGAAATGAGAGAGGAGGCAAACCCAAGCACAGGCTCTCAGTGTCAGTTACGTGATGGGAAACTTGTAAGAGTGGAGGAGGTGGATTTTAAAAAGGGTTAGACCAAGGGTTAGACCAAGGTTTAGACCAAGGTTTCTAAGATTTACTTATCTTACTTTTTCGTCCATTCTTCTTGCCTCTGATGCCATAGTGGCTTCAAAGCCCTGGCTCTGGTGCTCAGCATTGCTTAAAGCTGGCATCTGATACTCAATACCTGTTTCTGGATCCTGACTTTTGAGCTATGATATTGCATCAGCTGACCTATTCTTTCCCGAAGTTCTGACCTGCACTTCACCCTGTTTTCAATGTCGCTCGTACAAGTCAATGGTAACACATTCTGTATTGGGACTCATTATCACCCTGAGTATTGCTTATTGGCTAGAGTATACTATACTGTCTAAATATCATGTACCATTTTTGTATTTCACAATTAATGCTGTAAATGATGTTGGGGTGCGATGCTGGTTGATGAGTATTAGTGAAAAGAAACTTTATGCATGTATTTTCTAGAACGTAAGAAGATACTTTTAAACACTGGACATTGGCTTCACTTTTCTGCAGATATTCATTCTAACTCATGACAATCACCAATAAATATTAAGGGCCATTATCACCTGTACCAGGGCAGATGGTTGGTCAGCCTTCTTTGGTTACTGTGTCACTATTGTGAGAATTTTGGGGCATTAGGCATGCAACAGTGTTCTGTACAGTATGGATCAGCACGTTGATGAATTTTTCATGATTATATTTTATATATTATAAAGTATAATATGGTGGATCTATTCTCTATAAAGAGGCTGAATAATTTCTCATAATGCTGGACATAGGGTAGTGCATCCACTTATTTTTATTCAGCTTATCATGAACGCTTTTTAGGCCCTTTCTGCTCTCACACACAAAATCGGCTAATGTCATTTAGTAAACCTTTTCATTTCATGTGGTACATTACAATGCACAGAGTGGAGCATCATTAGAAATCACCAGTGATATGTATAGTTAATTGAATTGCTGAGCTAGAACAATATTACTAATAAACAACTCATGGCACATGGCTAAAATGACGCATTATGAGCAGGCTATAATTATAAGGCATGATAAATCACACACAGAGGTTACGTCTACCATAGAGGAAAGAACTGTCTCACTCAGAGCTGATTTGCTAAAACACTATCTGGGAAAGCAATAAATATTCATTACTCATATCACACACAAAATTCTGTTGGTAGAAGATTATCTCTTTCAAGATCACCGGTGTTGAAAAGCACAAAGGAGAGGTGGTGTAGACCCACTTATTCAGGTCCCTGTTCAACCACATACTTTTTTTACCTGTAGCAATTCCTGACTCTCCTCTTTTCCATTTGAAAAGTGGAATTTTGAGTTTTATGACTTACTTTGCTTTGTAAGTATATTGCAAACATAAAGTACAAATAGCTTGATGAAAATACCTGGAAAGCACAAAATCTATGTGAATAGAAGACACTCATACCTCGTTACATCTAGTAGTTAGAAAACTTTCTTTGACCTATTATATTAAATATATCTCAAAGTATTTTCAGTCTGTAAAAGCTACTTAAAAATATACTTCTATCATAGGTATAAAGTATTTAAATGCACATACATGGACATCATATATTGGAACATGAAGCCAAATGCAATCTTCGGACACATTGAGATTTTTGATTATGTTGATTTAAGTCAGTGAGACACACTTGTAGAATGGAAATTGCCTAAAGTTTGATCTCACACATCTATCACTAATCCGAAGAGATCACTTAAATATATGTGTACCAGGAAGGTTGATACACATTACTGCAAAGTTTATGGAGTGTTTCGTGTGACAGATTCCTTTACATACAATGGAAAATAAATTTAATTTTTAAATAGCTGACCATAAATTTTAAAACCTGTTTATTTTCACAAGGGATGTATTTTCTCTTTTACTTTCTTGACATTAATGCCCTTGGAGACCGATCGGTACACTTCTGTTCACCTAGGTGAGAGTCCACGCTTGGAGCTCAGCTCCCTGGCGTTGCTTCACACGGGACTCCAGTGGCAGCTCTGATCATCAACTGGGATGACATCTGTAAATCTGGTTTAGTGACATTTCTGCTCCTCCCTGCAGACACCAGAACATCTTGGCAGAGGGCCAGTCAATTAAGCACTAGTAAATCTCTGGGGTATGGGGCTGCCATGTGTGATCCCATCATTTCCAAACGTGGGACTCAGCAAAATTTCATTTTCCTTTGTGACAACTAGGAAGGCTTTGAGGTATCTGTAAAAGTCCTCATAATTAATATCCTCAGGATGACAAGAAGCATTAGATTTTTATTTGTTGATATCATTTGTGTGTTTAAAACCCAAACAGAAAAGGTGTCATTATAAAAAATAGAAAGTTTCCAATTAAAAACAAAGGAATCATGGGCCCCTACCATTTATTGGTGATTTTCATGGTTTAGGATAAATTTTTGCAGAAAAATGAAACTGATACATGGTATTTAAGAAAAGCTAAATCTGAAACATATACATGTAAAGTCCTCTAGTTTTACTTTTCTTCAATCACCATCGGGGACACAAATAGTAACTTAGTGCAAGTGGCACGTGATTTTTAGATGGGGTACCTGACAGTGCATTCCAGCAAATGAAGCCCTAGTCTGGCTGATTGTGAGTCTCAAATCAGAATGGGTTACTATTCAATTGTAAGAAGAGTGTCAGTGAAAGTTGGATGAGATCCAACTGGGGAAGAATAAGTAGGTGAATTCCAGAAATAGGTAGGTTAATGCCAGAAATGCAATATGATAGCTCAGGAAGAATCACAGCCCGGAAACAGGTCACGGGGAGGTTATGTCACACCTTAGGCAATGATGAGCGTCACACCAGGGCCTGGGGGGCAGAAAGGTAAGTGAATGCAGGAGCCCTGGCCTATTTTCCCACTAACCTCGCCTCCTTCCCTCTTACCCGCTTCCTGTAACATTACTAACTCAGAACCTGTACTTGGGTTCCCCTTCCACTTGATTTTAACCTCACATAAAATATACTATAAATTAAAGTCACATTTTAATTAACTTAATTGCATATAGCGAATACATGAATAGGGAAGTAATAACAGTGCACCCAGTGAGCAAAAGGGTATAAACATTTTAAAATTATATATTTTGACAAATCTCTTTCTTCCATGGTTTTATCAGAGGTGGATTAAGGTCGGTTGAGGCCCAGGGCACAGAAGAAAATATTGGGCCCCTTAAAAAAAAGAGAGAGACAGGGAAAATAAAAATACGTGTTAACCATATTTTTAAATAAGTAAAAAATATTATGTACTATTAATGTTTTATTTCCAATAAGATTTAAATATATGTATAATATAATTAATAATAGCATAATAATAATCACAAAGTTTTGAACTAGTAATTGAACAGAAAAGTGTAAAGTTGGGGTTTTGCGGGGTCCTTCAGAAGTCGGGGCCCAGGGCGCGCACCTGGTACACCCTCCATTAAATCCACCTCTGGGTTTTATCAATTTGCTTTCTCATAGCAGGTCATTGGAGGATTCTTGAATGTAGCTTTTGTTACATTGAGGATTATTTTATTTTAATCTTGGACAGTCTGATAAAATTTAAAGAATCGTTCTTCCTCTAATGCTCACTTCTTTGATAAGTATGAAGCATGTGATTTCATGTTGATAGCCTTTCTTCCTTTAGGATTTGCGTCTTCATAGTTTCTCGGAGGGAGAGGGACTTTGTGGCTCCACTTGGGTTCCCCGGAGGCTGCCACGACACTAGCAGAGGGGAAGAAGTAAGTGACGTGGCTGGCAGTCCTGGAAAACACTGAGAGCAGAGGGGCGCGCTGAGACGAGGAGAGAAGAGAGTCTCACAGGCGGGCACTTGCGAGTGGGCTGTCAGCACGGGCCAGGGTAGCATAATCCCACCCCGGAGCATTTGGAGACTGGTCAGGTGTCACTCAGACTGCATCGGCTGAGACGGTGGTGTCAGGCACCGAGAGTGTCTATTACAGGCAGCCTATTTTTTTCCTCATCAATGTTTGTTTCATCTAGAATTTATTTGGTGGAGGTACGATCACCTCTTGCTTATTTTCAAAGTACTTAGACAACCTAGAGAACCCATTGCACAATACCATTAATTTCATGTATTTGCGATGTAATGTTTAGCTTTTGCATTTTAAAATACTTACATATGCAGTAGAGTAAGTCTTTCCTCATCCTAACTTTTTCTTTCCAATGGTTTTCTGTCAATGCCTAAAGTTCTAGGTGGAATTTGTAGTGATTTTGTTAATATAAAGTATCATTGACATTTTGCTTAGCATTACTCACTTTAATATTAGCATTGGTAAGTAATTTAGAGGCACTCTAATTTTTTCTGGATGTATTCTTTTCATCTGCATAGAATATATCATTTTTTTAAAGACAGTGCAACTTTCTTCTACATGTTTATGGAGTTATCCTTGAATCTTTTTCTGTCATATTTTCATATGACATTTTCATCTTCAATTTCATAATAAAAAGGATCTTTTGATTCTTAAGATGAGAAGTAGAAATATCTTGGGAGGAGCCTTGGTAAAAGATGAGGTGAGGGTAGAATGATATTTTCCTCAGAGTGTGGTCACTGATGCTTTGAAGAGGAGACGTGAAGACAGAAACCAAGGAACTGTTTCATTGGGTAACTGCGGGACAAGGGCTCACAGCCAGACGTGTTTCGGTTCTTAGTGATAGCATGCAACTGAGAGAGGGTAGAGGAATCTGTGAAATCCTGTAGCTGGATGGCATCTTGGTAGTGGGGACTCCTGTGAACTAGCACCTGGAAGGCCTGCTGCTTTGAGGGACAGAGTTCTGATGTAGTAATCCATGTGCTCCTATAAGACACCAAAAGGCGGCCTGGGTGGAGTGGAATGGACCCGCGTGTGTGCATTAAGAGGCAGTCCTAAAACAGCAAGGGCAGAATGAATGACATGAAGGGTAACTAATCAAGGGGAAGAAGTTTTTTTTTTTCTGTGCTCTAACATGGGTAATTTTTATTTTATTCACTTATTTTTTCCTGGGTGTTAGATGAACATCGTACTATGAAAGAGATGCACATTCCAAAATAGATTAAGGACCTTGGTCTCAGGGCAGCTCTCTAACTAGATATAGAAAGATAATGGCCTGGATTTGAGGAGGTATTTAAAAATTTCTGCCTGGCCAAGGGAAGCTATTTTTTTTTTTTTATCTTCCTTGTTCAGAGTCATCCTGCCTGTCTACAAACATAAAAGAAATGAGAAAAGGATGTTAAAAGCCAAGGTAACTGCATTGCAATAAAGTAAAATCCAATCTAATTAATAGAAATTAATAAGGGCTAATTAATAAAAATCTTCCAATGAGAAGGAAAATCAATGACATTCAATTCAATTCAGCAAATGTTATTAAACATCTTGTAGGAACCAAGCCCTGTTTGAATAAATAAATGTCTTTTTCCTTTGATGATTTGATCATTACAGGTAAGGCAAAACTTAAATTTCTCTATACAGTATCCCTTAGCAACTCCTTAGCAACGTTTCAAACCAGCAGACTTTTTGCCAGTGAAGTCCACAAAACTGAATTTTAAGAAAAAGCTTCTATGTTTCCCATAAAACCTCTCATTTAAAATGTTTTCTAAGAGAAATAAAATATTTCCAAAAAAAGTTTAAATTATTCCTTTTCAATTGCTCCTTCCCATCATAAGCTAACATAATGTTATGAACAAGAAATATATCTTGAATTGAAATCTCATTAAATACAATAAGTCTGGGAAAACCTAAGAGAAACAATGCTCTTTTTTCCTCTTGTATGGTAGGCAGAATAATGTCCCCCTACACCGCCTCCCCCTCAAAAAATTATGTTCACGTCATAATCCCTGGGATGTACGAGTTGTTATCTTTCAAGGGAAGGGGAAATTATGGTTGCCACTAGGATTAAGGTTGCTAGTCAGGTGACCTGAGAAGGAGAGAGTATCCTGGATTATTCAGGTGAACCCGTAAGTGGGGAACAGGAGGGGCAGAGTGTTGGCTCCATGAGAAAGACTCAACCAGACATTTCTGGCTTTAAACATGGAAGGGGCGCATGAGCCAAAGAATTCGGGAAGCCTGTTGACACTAGAAAATACAAGAAAACAGATTCTCCCCTATAACCTCCATAAAGGAACACAGCCCTGATTTTAGCCCAATGAGATCTGTTTTGGGTTTCTGTCCACCAAAACTGTAAGATAATAAATCTGTGTTGTCTTAAGCCATTAAATTTGTGGTCATTTGTTACTGTAGCAGTAAGAAACGTCTTGCATAAAAATAAGTTCTTGTGGTTCATAATATCACTCTTCTGTCCTTTATTCTCATAGATGGTACTTACCTAATTCCTGGTTGTCCTATGAAATTAATTGTAGATTTGGGAACCTGAATAATCTCCTGTCCTCTACCTGTGAAATATTAATGATTGTGTTCATGAGAAATCTACTGCAATAGCCTTGAACTCCATTTCTGTTTTTTTTTCCCCTTTGCTTCTTCTTCAGCCTTTAAAAAATAAAAAATAAACAAAACAAAAACAACCTGGCACTTTCACTACCTTCTGCATCACAAATACTAATTGTCTGTGATTTACACTCTGACTGTATCTTTCTGAATCCTTTTAAATTGCTAACCTTCAGTCAAGGAGTGTGCTGGCCAAATGGCTTCCAACTTGTAATACCTGCCAATTTCTGTGGCATAAATACTCTCACCAAAGCTTTTTCAAGCTACCAACATGAGGTCATTGAAAAGAGAGGGGCACCATTCATTCTTGCCAGTTTCCTAGGTTCTAGCCCACTCCCGTGCTGATCTCTCTATTTTCTCTCTCTGATAAAGGCTACTTGTGGCCTTTCTATTCTCTCTTCTCTCTTCTATGCACCTTCTGTGTGATGACATAAATTTACTCTCTTAGAAACTGTATCACCGAGCTTACTCTCCTTTCCACCCAATGGTACCTCAATGTCAAATTAATACAGTCATCTATCCTTTATCTCAAACCTGGCTTTCTGAGACCCGTGTGAGCTTGCACTCAAGTGGCTGGATTGGTGCCCATAGAAATGGATAGATTCTTCTTGCTGTTGGGTCCCCCGCACTGCTGATCAACCCTCTGGCAGCAGCTCTATTGGCCCTTCATCTAAATGGTCCTGTAAACCTCAGTTAATCTCCTCAAGCCAGCTCTCCTGTCCCATCACCATCACATGTGCTGGAAACCTTGGCATTGGTGTTGGCAGGACAACCTTTGGGGAAATCAACCACTCTTGTATTCTCACCTCCCCACAATTTCTTCTTCACTTGTCTTCATTTTAATGCTTAACTTCCAATTGAAGGAGGTATTTTCCGTCCCATTGGAAGCCAACTCCTTCACTTTTGCTCATTTCCACGGGACTCCCATCTCTCTGGCAACTTCCTTTATTGGTGGCGTTCTCTCTGCAGACATGACTAACTGCACTGTCCAGATTGAAACTCTTCTTTCAGTGCGAAGCTTTTTCTGGTCACTTTCAATTCTGAAAAAAAAGAAAAATCTCTTAAGTTGATATCTTCTTTTGCTGTTGGCATATCTTTTTCTCATGCAGGATTCTAGAGAGAGTCATCGACACATGGCAGGCTTTTCTTTTGTGGTTCATTTGGCTTTCTCCTTTTCTTCACTTTCCATTCACTTCTCAGGTTGTCTTATACTCCCCCCACCTCACACACTCATGTTGATTGCTTTCACCCAAACCTCTGATAATGTCTCAAATCCAACATGTATAGCACGCATCTAACATGCTAAGTGCCCAGCCTGTTTTGTCTTCCTTTCCGTTTAGTATACTGTCACTCACTGGTGACTGACATGGCGCTTAACATGCTAATCTGCATCCATCTGCCACATAGAATCGCTTGTTCTTTCCTTCTCGAAATGTTCACTTCTGTGATTTCTGTGATGCTTGTTATTTTACCTTCATTTCTCTTTCTGTGGTTCTTTTCCTTTATCTATTTATCATTCTTTAAAGATTGGTATATCAGCAAATACCTCTATCTCCATTTTGATACTGTTCTGGGCAATATTATCCAATTATATGCTTGTAACTATTTTTTCATGAGAATGATGCCCAAATACGTAACTCCACGGCATCTTTTCCACTTTCTATGTTAATACTACAGGAGAGTCTACAGAAGCAATGTTCAAACTTTTGCATTTCATGGTACACATGAACTAATTACTAAAATTCTGCATCACACCAAAAAAAATATTTTTACTGACCTTACAAAAAAAGCGTGATATTGATTGATTTACAAAAATATAATAATGATAATTACCTACACTTTCTAGTCTAAAGTGACTTTTTAAAAAATCAAGTTTCTATACTTATATGTAAAGATTTCTGGTTTCTGGTAGCAAGAATTAACCAATTAGACACAAGCTTAATACATAATGTGATCAATAAGATTCAATTCTATAATATGACCTATATATTTATGGTTCAAGATTGGGCATTCACACAAGATGGCTATTGTTGTGTTGGCTGTTGCCATTTTAAAAATTTGACAATCTAAGGGAAAAGAGGTCAGTGCCTTTGACTAAACAGCCAGGTATTGCGTGTTTTAAAAATTCTTTTGGCACACCAGCATACTGGTTGAAAATCACTGCTCTAACGGATCAAAACTGAATTTATCTTCTTTCTCTCCAAACCTATCTGCTTTCCTATATTACCTGTTACACTTGGTGGAACCAATATCCATTCATATAAGAGGCCTGGACATTGCCTCGGAGTTTTTCCCTTCCCCTTGTATTCCCATGCCCGTCAAGCATGAAGCCCTAAATAGTTCTGGGATTCTGCATGGCCTACCTAGGGAAAGATGAGCTTTGACCAAATCAGAAAGACTCACGCAGGCCTGCTGTGTTTTCTTTTCCTCTTCCACCCCTCATCTCAGACAGTGTGCTAGCGACCCCAAACTTTAGGTAAGCCCCCATTCCCACCGCGTTTGCTTACGTCTACATTTGTGTAAACTTGCGCTTCTACCTAGAGTCCTTTACCTATTATCTATTGGTTATGTGCTTCATAGCAAAGTTCAAACAGAAAATTTTCCAGAAAGCCTTTCCCCATGGGCTCACTGGGCTTCCTCTGTAGTGTGAGCATGTCTCTATCACACAACTCTTTCCACTGCTTTGAAGTCCTGTATTTACCTACCTAACTTAACAGAATTAAGGTTTGCCCTAGTCAGGTGGCTGCCATGGTAATAATGGACTATGCCTAACACAGATCTTGGTACGCAGTTTGCACTCACTAAATGTTGATTGTACTTCACATCAGACTATTGAAATGTGATAAATATCACTAAACTCTCTAACACCAGCGCAGAATACTTGACGACTGTTGTACCGTTAATAAGTGTGATGAGTGAAGTTATTATTCCTGTGACTTCTAATACATCAATCAATCAATCAATCAATAAAAGATGGAAGGAAGGAGCAGCAGTGAGATTTCGAATTCATTTTCGTTTTAAGCTAGAAATTCTAATGGTGTGAGGGTCAAAATCGGGGTAAATGTAATAGAGGAGATGCGAGAAGGACACTGATGACTCAATGACACCATTTCCCCCCAGGATGGTCTTAGACCTGCCCCCGTGGGTAACGAATTCCCTAAGTAGTGACTAGTTGCTACAAACCGCGGTATGGCATGGACCAGGAACCAATGTTGTTTCTTCCATCAGCCAGTAGAGGGAGTGAGAGAGCACAGGCGTTGGTTGGTAGCTTTACACTAACTTACAATAAGAAACAGGGTTTTCTTTCACAACCACCTCTGTCTCTCCGCGGCAGGGCTACCTCCGGGGGAATTTCTGGTAACGATCGTATTGTTTACTATCTCACCATCATGTATCCACCGCGGTTCCAGGCAATTTTACTGTTGTCAAAACAGGGGGGGAAAAAGGGGGGGGGTGGGGTTTCAATGATAAGGGTAGAGACCCATGGGTTAACTGTGTGTTAAGCTCATTATAACGTCAAAGATGAGTGGATGCATCAGTTTATTTTAAAACCGTTTCTGCGGGACCTTCATAGGTCAATGGGAACATGCAAATATTCCAGGTTTTCTTTTACCTATTGCCCCCTCCTCTCCTGTCAATTCTGCCATTGTTAGTGCAGGAGTCAACCAGTCCCTTATATCACCGCGTTCATGCTTGTACTGTCATTTCCAGTCTGCAGCGCTGCAAACAACTCTGTTGTCAGAGAAGACAGATCAGGGCGAACTATCACTTACGAGTGATTTATTCCATAAAACATGAAAATGCATTTTGAGCTCCAAAGCTTATTACTCCCCCAGTAAACAACGGTGTAGAGAGAACTCTTAATTTGCTCACAGTATGAGATGTGTCAAGGGAAAATCATATTACATTTAACATTCTTTGCATCGTCAGTTAACTAATAGGGCCGATGGTGGGGAAAGCCACTTGAATTAAATGATTGGAAATAGTCTTACTGTGAAGATACGGTGTGGAAGACAGGAAGCACAAATCTCGATGAAAGTAATCTTTCTGCATTTCCTTGGTTTCTACATGCTTTTTGTTTTGTTTTGTTTTGCTTGCTTAGAGCGGCACTTTTCTGTGCAGCCTAGATGAAGCTGGATGCCGTAATTTAAAAGTGTTTCCCAAGAGAAAAGGAGTCACTCAAGGGAAATGAAGAAAGGTGTTTTTCAATGAGACCTAGCTGTCATTTTGGGTAAGACTATTCTTTACTGAGAGAGGCTGGGTCTGTATCCTCGGGCAGTTAGCATCTCCATTCCCACCCACTAAATACATAAGAGCGTGCTACAGTTATGATGACCAACTGCACACATTTCTAACAATCCTTTGACAGGACAGAATGGCCTTCATCCAAGAAAGACTGCTTGGAGATCTAAATGAGACCCCTTGGGTATGTGTCCTAATATGTCATCATGGGTGTCTGTTTTATATCAGGATACTTCCTGAATGTCATGGACAAACGTGGGGATAAAAGACTTGACTCGATACACAGGCTCAAAATAACACATGCAAAGAGACTGCACATCACACAGTAGTTAGCTGATACATGGTAGTTAATTGCATTGGGAGGAAATGCACAAGATCTAATGGTGAATGAATGAGGTCCTCCTTGCTCTCAAAGAATAATCTAGCGGAGAAAACACCCATGCAGCCATGCACCAGTAATAAAAAGTGACCCCAGTAGATGAGATAGTGCAGCTGGGAAAGAGCTAAGTGTATATTGAATGTGGGCTGTCTAGCTTGTAGGTCTTACATGAGTACTATGCTCTGGTGGAATGGAGGCGTGGTTCTAATCTCCTGAAACAAGTATGAACTTTCCACCCTGATTCTAAGGTGGGAGCAGAAGAGGGCTAGAGGAGTCTGCCTTAGATGCCAAACTGGAATATGACTGATACTTAAGTGCGGCCAGATGGGAAAACTTCAAAACTGTTTTAGAAAATTGACATTGGATTTTTGTTTCCATCTCCATTAAGGGTAATATTTTTTGAGTCCAAATAAAAGAGACATTGACTTTGTTGCACTTGAAATTCTTATGAATATTCTCTTTTGATATCTGGTTAGTTCCAAATGTTTCATGTGCTCGTATTGAAACACAATTTGATTCTTGCACTCATGTGTACCTCTTGGATCATCTAACAGCATTTCACACCCTTTCTGAGTTTTTCCCTTCACGTATTTATTTACAATTTTGGCTCCTCCTCATATTGCTCTTTGTAAGCTATTTTAGTTTTCATTTTTACTTCTACAGATAAACCCATCCATTTGGTGCTTAACCATCTTTACCTTTAACCCAATGCATACTAACAGAAGCTACGACATTTATTTACAGCTTTGAGAAACTAGAATGTCTGCTAAGTAGGTCATGAAGACATAGTTATACATGTAATATAAAAGAGAAGTAAGAAGGTGCATGTTGATGAAATTCTTAATTGAGTATAAATGTGATTTTTTCTAAAGTCGGTTTTGTCTCTGGGAATTTTTATACTAAGCTTTACCATTTTAATTGCTTTCAATTAGGGAATATTCATTACCATAGCATATTTTGGTAAAGTAAGTTAAAATCATTCTTTGAGTTACTTAGTCTGGTTTTCCTTCTACTCCAGTTACTGGAAGAAAAAGACAGCAGGAAAGATAGCAAATAAACAAAATTTAAATCTATGTAATATATAATCTTCTGCTTTACCTTAGCTAAATTAGCATATTTAAAATTTCTAAACCATGCAATGAAAGAAAAGAAGAATAGAGATTTCAGACAAATCTGACTTAATGATGCGGCAGTCAACCAGCTGTCGTTACAGTTTCCTTCTGGAGTGAAGTACTGATTTTACAGTGGTTGGTTTCCCAAAGAGACTCTTTCAGCATCCACGAAATACAGAAACGAATCACAGTGAAATCTGACCTCGCAGGGCCTATTTCTCTCTGCCAATCAAGGATAGTCATGTGGCCATTAAACTCTCGGGCTGTGGAGTCTGACAGCACTGTGCTCACAACCCTGATCCTCCTGATTGTGGCTGAAGGTAGTGCTTTCATCTTCTCCACCAGTGCATTTGGGAGTCAAAGAATGGTGCTCTTTTCACTGAGCTGAGCGCATCCCGACATTCTCAACATAGCACACCAGGCGGCATTACAAGGCCAAACATTAACTACGAAAAATAACTACAATAAGTAAGTGTATTCTTTGTGACTTGCAGGAATTTTTTTTCTCTACACCACCTTCCATTCCTATGGTAACAGCCACCAGGATATCAACACAAGCCACGTCCACCTAAGCTCTCACCGTGTGCTGGACATGGTCTAAGTTCTTCAGATACGATATGTCAACTCATTCATTCTTTACTACCTCCCAAGGAAGTAGATGACTTTATTTTATACCATGCTTCTGAGAAGTTACTAAGTAGATTGCTAAGTTTTCTCAGGAAGAAACAGAAGAAGTTGAATGTTTGATTTTGAGATCTGATAGCAATAAAATGCTAAATTCTGCAGAAGTAATGCTTAGTTTGAAAGATGCATCAAAAACTCCAAAATGAACAATGAAAGCATAACATAAAGGTCTCTTATTATAGAGGGGGACAAAGAGGAATATAAAGATGGAGTGACAGGTATCTCTCATAACACGATGTACTCAGTTGGTACATCAAACCTCACCTGCTCTACTCTATGGATATTTTGGTTAAAATACAATAACAATAAGTCTACATATACTTAATATCATCTTATATTTAATACAATCTTACCTCTAATATTCTACATCTCTTATATTATATTATATTGTGTCTTATATCCATATCGATAACTATGGATTTGTCTACATTTTTATCTTACATCTGTATCTGAATCTGGATCTGTAATTGGTAGTAGAAGACCATTCTGTATACTTAGTGATTGTTCTCCTCAGTCAGGAAAAAATCTCATTAGGCAGAGTCAGTGTTACTTCAGGCCTTGTCTCTTCAAGGCATTGGAAGGATATCAAGGTGTGTGTTTCAAAGGATATGAGCAGCCTTCACCACAGTGAGAAAAAGTTTTGCTTGAATGTCCAAGAGATTATGTTGACTTTTCCATTACATGAACATTATACTAATTAATCTAGTTGTGCTCATAAATGGCCAAAGGCAACAATGAAAAAAAAGAAAAAATAATGCCACTATACCTACCGATGACTGATACAGAATCCTTTTTGCAATGTTTCCACGCCCATTATAAGAAAAGAAACATGTGTATAATTTCAAGTGGATTAACCAAACGGAGTTCTGTCAGTTTTTAAGAATTAGTCCAGTCATACACATGAATAAGGTTTTTAAAAAACAATTGTTTCAACAAAAGACATGGCAGACTAGCAGAGTAATCCTCACTCATCATCCCAAAGCTGACAATATTATTTAGCTCTTATTCTGCCTTTGTGTGTGTGTGTGTGTGTGTGTGTGTGTGTGTGTGTGTGTGTTCAGAGTCCAAGAACTCTGTTCCTGACAGCGGAGGTATCATAAAACCAACAGCATCAACCTCAGGATTAATTGTGGTCCAGGCTAATCATGCTGACCACAGGGACAGAGCTTCTGGGCCAGGCAGCAGAAAAGATGTGAAGACAGGAAAAGCCTCCTATAACTGTGAAAATCTCTTAAGTGATGTGCCTGAGGCCAACCTAGTACTGAAAGTTATGAAGTTTGACTTGTAGTTATTATGATTCACCACTTAGAAAACCACCATTCATTTTTCATTTTTTCTATCGACAAGAAGGTCAAAACTGTTGATGTTACATGCCTATGTTTACACGGGCTGACCTCTCCTCTAATGACACTTTTAAAAATATATAAAATATAATTTGTAACTTTTATCAGCAATTTTTTTTAACATTTAATACAAAAAATTGTTTTTAATATTCTTCTTGGGATCTGTGTTAACATTCTTTTTGAACATTGGGAAATAATTATCACCATTTGACATTGACCTTCTTCTAGTGAAATACCCTCCAGGGGCATGAGTGCAGCAGTTGGTCAGAGAAAGCATCATTTGTATGGGTTCCCACTTGCCCTCACATGTCAGGGCCTTCATGATCTGGACCCAAATTCTCTCAAGTTCTCGGCCCCCACCACTCTCTGCTTCTCACTCTGTTATACTCCTCATTGGAGTTACTAACTTCCTGGCAGTTTCAGGACTTTAAAACCTCCCTACCTTTGCCCAGGCTCTTCCCTCTGCCTGAAGATACTTGCTTATTACTCTCCATTTGGAAAATGTATTTCCCTTGAAGGCAAGTTCAAGCATCACCTTCCCTGAGAAGTTTCACATAGTCTATCCATCATCACTTCCTTTCTTGGACTCCCTAAAAGCTTTTATTACCTCTTTCTAATATGCTCTTTCAAGCAACCTGCCAAGCTGATTGCTTTGACATTAACTTAGGAGTTTCTTGAAATTTCCCCCGCAAGCATAGTATCTGGCAGAGAGGGTCTCCAAATGTTTGTAGATGATGTTGTCGTCATTGGCAGCCGTCCGTCTCGAGAGACGATGGTGTAGCTTCTTAAGAGTCTATCTGCACCGCCGAGAATGGCTGTGCAGTCCGACTCGGGAGTGACACAGTATCTGTCTCCTCCCGTGTTGAATCGACATCTTGCGATGACGCTGAAGCTGCAGAGCCTGGGCAGGGTGATATGGAGGGTCTGCTGTTGCCCATGCAGCAGACCCCCCCTCTCTTCGCAGCTGAAGGGTCCAAGGGAAAGACGGAGTCAATACAGCTTGGCTTCAGGTGCGCCGCAGGAGTTGCCGGTGTTGACTACAATGTCAAACCGCCTTAGGGACTCCGGCTCCGGATTTTCTGTCGGGGTTTACTCCCTTAGCCTTTCCCCTGAAGAGGTATGCCGCAAGGCAGCGGAGGTTTTTTGGAGTCGGAGTTTTCCTTCTCTGATGTGCCCTGACTGGAAGATCGAACCAGCGATACTTAGCTCATAGGCCGACGCTCATGATGATGTAAGGAACCGTAAAAATGCACAAAAAAGCTTATTCAGACTCACGTCGGGCTGCAACAGACCAGAGGGATAGGGCCAAGTGTTTATTAAATTTTTAATATGTGGCTGACATTACATTAGGTGCTTGACATAGGAAGCAAAATAATCTGAAATATTAATCTCTGTAGGTTGCTTTTCAGCATTTCTTGCACCTGACTCTCCCCTTTGTTGGGTCAGTGGCATCCATTTTGCCTTGAGGAGACATAGAATCATTACAACAGAGAAAAATGAGGGAAGAAACTACATTTGGTTGTTCAAATATCCCAAACAGGCTCTCAAATGCCATAACAGGAAAAACATTGTGAAAGCGAAGGTTTTAGATTTAAAATAAATGACTTTTTACAGAGAGAAAAAGCTTTTCAGTGATTCCCCCAAGGAAGCAGGACCTTGAGTTTATGTCACAAGGGATCAGAAAGAGAATATAAGAAAGCCCAGTCTAGTTCACTGTCAGAAAGACAAGACAGGTATTAACTGGGCTGGGGTAGAATCTAGTGGGGGGAGCAGAAATGGGTATGACCTTGGTAGAGGTCAATGAGCTGGAATCAGAGGGGACCCCCAGAGGGAGGCTCAGGTCACGCTGGCATCCTGTCTGGCTCCATTCCTTCCCATCAGGGCCACACCGCTGCCTCTCAGGGGTTGGAACGCCCCCTTAGGCTGCAGATGAGCACTTCACTGTGCCCTGCCCCATGTTTGCTTTCTCTTTGTATTCTGATGAGGACCCCCCATTAGCAGCTTTATCAATAACTCCTATAGACCCTCTAGCAGAAGTCATTCCCAGTTGTGACCTAAGCTTTTCTAAACTTCTCATCTAATCTTTTCAGAAAGGACATGTCCATTATTTTTTTTCTTCGTTTATTAATTTGATTGGGGTGACATTGGTTAATAAAATTATATTGCTTTCAAGTGTATAATTCCATAATACATCATCTGTATATTGAGTTTTGTGTTGACCACCCAAGGATGTGCCCATTGAAGCAAATCTCAGCTCTGGTCCTAAAGGGAGAGTTGGAGATGCTGAAATCTAGAACGGCAGTGCTGACAGGGCCAGGAAACCCTGGATAGAACCGGACGGTGTAAAACTCATGTCCTTTACCTGTGAATACTCCTATTTAATCTGCACAACAATTACATGATATAGGAATTATCATCTTGGATTTACTGATAGGTGAACTGAAGCCCTAAGAGTCTGAATAACTTGTCCCAAGATCCCACCACTTGTGGTATTAAAATAAGACAACAAACATAAAGAAAACGTGGCTCCACTATGTTCTCTTTTTTTATTAGCTCATGTGTATGTTAATGTATGTGTGTGTGAATGTGTATTTGTGCATACATGTGTGTATATATGCCTGCGTGATGCTGATGGTTCATTCTGTCTCTGGACATTCCCAGAAAGATTCAGGCTTGTTGTTTCCACACTGTGCACTTTTACAAAAATGAAGTGGGTGTAAAACAATTTCTCATCTCTCTTTTCCTTCTTCCCTCTCTCTTCTCTTCATCCCTTTTCTCTCTTCTATCTCCATATTTTCCAGGGTCACAGTTCAGTGACGTGCCAAGGAGAAGAGTGTATTTAGAGCAACACTAATGATTCTGGCCACTAACTGGGAAGCTGATCTTCTGGGCTCATTTCCCAGCTCTCCCACCGTGTGATTTTAAACCTGATTGAGTTCCTGCTTATCCAACTGTAAAATACAGGTAATACATTTCTACCTGTGAGGGCTGATAAAGAATACTGTTATGTACGGTGCATTATGATCCGTAGATAAAAGCTACAACAACGACAACTTCATTATATTGACAGTGTTTTCAAACTCACTGTGTTCTCTTCCTTTCTTGATATCAGTGCTACCCTAGAGATGAAGTTGTGAGATTGCTCCTTCCCTGGAGATGCACAGATTTTTCAATTGGCTTATCATTCCTATGTAAAATGGTTTTTCTCCAATGCACGGAAAACAAATTTCAATAAAAATTTATTGCCTGGCTTGAATAATAGAAATTTTGAAGCCTTAAAAAGCACCTATTTTTGAGTGTCCACAAATTATTATTTTTTAATTAGCCATAGCCACAGAAAACACAAATGCCACACTTTAATCACAACCAAGTTATTGATCTTTAAGAAACCCTGGGGCATGTCATTTCATATGTCCAAATTAAAATTATGCATTGATCAAGTAAATGTATTTATTACTTTTAGATGTACTTAAACTGTTTCCTTGAGTTGAATAATAAACTAGAAAAAACAAATCAAGAGAAAAAACCCGGGCACAGAAGCCAGATAGCGTACTTTTCTAGAAGGAACATGAATGAATGATGGCTTGGCCAATGTGCGGACTTCTGTCATTCTCATGTTCGGTGACAAGCACCATATGAGTGGTTCCACTCCACTGACTCTGGAGCGCACCAAAGTGAACAGATTGTCACAGCTGCAATTCGACTAGCAGGCCACTGCCACGCACCACGGTGTCATCAGTGAGCGTGAAGAGCAGTGCACGTGTTTCTTCCTAAAAATGCATTGGCTTGCCAAAAAAATTTATTTTAGCAATTTTTATAGCCAGCAAATATGAACAGTGATGAGCGTAATTACTTTCATTCTGTCTCAGTCAAAGAAGGCTGGGGGTTATAAATATAAATATATACATGTATTTATATATGTTTTTTGGAATATGATTTGGGACAGAGATAGAAAAACACGTTACAGGGAGAATTTCTCATTCATGAGAAAAGTTGAAAATAAATGTGACTACTAAGCTATGCTTCAAACTATTTATGTTCCCAAATTAACTCATCATCATCACACCAGACTCAAGAAGCCTGGTAGTTATTATTAGGTTATTCTCTTGTCACACATGAATATCAGTTTGCATATAATGCATTCTACACATCCAGCATTTCTCACACCCATCTCTTCCCCTCTATACCCACTACCTTATCATGAACTCTATTAGCACAGCCTCTTAATTGGTCTACAAATTCAATTCTTTCTCCCTGCTAAAGCATCCTGTGCATGCTGCTACACTAATCTCTATGAAAATTGCTCTCATTCATAACAGTCAAGAGTTTCCAATTTTCTACCAACTAAAGACCCATATTCTTAGTGTGGAACAGAAATTCCTCCTCAATCTAATAACTGATTTTTAGTTTAATTTTTAGTGCATGCACAGGGAACTGCCATAAAGCTAATTTAATTCCTCCGTATAACTTCGTGAACTACTCATCTTCTTCCACCATTGTCTTACTTCTGGAACGGTAACTTCTCTAAGTCTTTATGTCCACATCCTGTATGCGTCCTGAAAACCCAAGTCATAAGACATTTTCATTCAATGATGGCTTACTGAGCATCTCCTGGATTCCAACGTCACTCCCAAGAGCCCCAACATCATATGGTACTTCACTTTTCCAGATTGAAATAATGTATCTTTTTGAAATTCCACGTCATACTCTGCACTTATCTCTGCCTTGTGATGTAGTTATGAGTATAGGTGCTATGTTGTCCTGAATGGACTGACACCTCTCAGAGAGAATTGGTCCTGTTTGTAGTCTCCATAAAACCTACAGAGTATCCGGCACTTAGAAAGCACTTTATGAAGATTTTTTAATTAAAAACTAAAGACAAAGAAACACAACATCGTCTGCGACGTGACTAAGCCTAGAGTGAATATCTGAAGACGTGAGTTCTAAAATTATGAATTCAGCTAGTTTTCTGTATTTTATTTTACATCAACACAGACCCGGAATTGCTGGATTTTTTTTTTTTAACATTCTATTGTCAGTGGGGCAAGTGTATTCAGTTTTCCTAACGGTAGAGTTAATTTACATGGTTATGTGTAAGTCCCTATATCTCAATGTACAGACAAAATGTAAATCAAGACAGTAGTTCAAAAAACTTCTATGCAAATTTGCATTTAATTAGGTAAGGTATGAGTATTTCATTCATGTTTTTTCTATTTAATTTGTTATGCAAAACATATTAAAATGCATGCATGCATTTTTTAATGAAATGGGTACTGACTGCCTATTATACTAATGTTATACTCAGGATATAGTATGACTCAGTGTCTCTACTGAAAACTGATTTTTCTTCAGACGATGTAAAGCCTCAGAGCACAGTCTTGGGCATGAAGCTTTGACCTCAGTCAGCACTTAATATTATCTGTTAAAAAAATGCAGTTTACGACATCACTCTGACACACGAAATTTAACCCTCTGTGATGGCGTTCAGAAAAACTCATCCTAGAAAACTGACCCTTTGTAAGCCCACTGCAGGAGTAAAACTAAACACGTCGGTTAAAAGAGGTGACTTACTGTGCGTAAACCAGAGAATATCAGAGTTTAGAAAGAGGGGATAACGCGTTATTTTATACAAACAATAGTTCCGTTACAATTTGTACATTGCTTAGGACTTAAGTCTCACAAGGCCACATGATGTCATTTTGCTGAACAAAAAAATGGAAGCTCTCTGGGTCAGGGGGTTTAAATACCGGTGTGTTTGTTATTGTTCATGTAGGAGGTTAAAAATTCTACACTTCTCCTTATCATGCTGTTGCTCACCTTGCACATATGTTCATAAAACCAAGCCAAGTTAGAAGCGTGACACCTTAAACCACTCCGTAAGTGGCACGGAAAAGATTTAAAAATAACGTGAGCCACCAGACTGTCATCGTTTCTCTGGTCCTTAGAATAAACCAGTTGTTGTAATAAGTATTTTTCTGGCTTTCTCTCATATTTGTTTTTTGTTGTAAGTTTTTTTGTTTAAGACATTTGGGAAAAAAATCTTACTCTCGATAAATTTAAAATTTAAAATTTTACATATTTGGGGGATTTGTTCTGTATACTGAGGTATGAGTGATTTTTATGCAGAAACTTCTTTACACATGAAAGCTGACCCTTCTGGGTGTAAGGATTGTTTGGGTCGGTAAATTAACACCCTCATACTGCCCTTTCTCTCAGCTTGTTGTCTGGCTCACACTGATACACTGCTCAGAGATTTAAATAACTAAAAACAAAGACTGACTAACATTAGAGAGTTTAGTAATAAATTCCACCACCAAATAGAGAAAGACAACACAGGAAACAGACTCACAAATGTAACAAAATGAAAAAACAAAAACAAAAAAACGAGAAAATAAAAGCAATGAAAACAATGACAACTATTCACCAATCAATATTATTTTTTAAAATATGTATTCATAATGCCCTTCCTTCCTTCCTTCCTTCCTTCTTTCCTTCCTTCCCTTTTTGGTAAAATTGTACATGCAATCACTTTGAAAATAATTTAAGATGGAATGAAAGCCTCCTGGACATAAATAAGAAGAAACATTAATAAATCAGCCAGTGTTTGTGTCCTATCTAGATTTTTGTTTTTATCCTGTAAATGGAAAGATCCACATATTTACACCTTTCTGTCAAAAGGAAACTGAAATTATTCTTAGAGGTGGCCATACAATTACTATTAGAAAAGACAATGAATGTATTTCTATTCCAAAGGTATTTTTTTGCAGTCAGTTTTTATCTAGATTTCAAGGCCAGACTTTATCTTGGTCAGTTTTGTATTTTGCTGTATTTACTTCTTGATCTCAAATGGTTCTGAATTCACATTATAAATGGTACTAGCTCTGGAGCAGAAGGCAAGAGAAGTCTGTGGCCCACTGTATGGCAACCAAGAAACGCCGAGACTCAGGACAACGAACATATTTGCATCATTCTTAGGAATCCAGCAAACACCCCACTAATAGTCCCCTGTGTTCCTTTGTATAATAGGTTAGCAAAGGTGGAGTAGATGCACAGTACCCCATGCAGCTACTGAACTTTTCTTATTCTTCAGATCATTGGATATCAAGACGAGAGCGGGTTTAAGTTCATTAGATGGAAAAGTAACTGATAATTTAAGAGGTAATGGGTATTTTAATCACTTGGATTTCTAAAGCACATTGTGCCAAGTCCATCTTCTTTGCTGTACAGAGACCATATAATCACTCTTCATGACACATAAGTGACGATCTTTTGTTCCACTTTTTACAGCAGTACTTTGCAAGAATTTATTTTTTGGCAGTAGTAACAAAACATCCCATCAGAATTTATCTTCCTCAAAGAAAGCAGAGGTTTATTTTTAGGTTCTAACATTCACTGTTCAACTTTTAGTCCAGTCATTAATTATCAGGTGAGATTGTTTACAGTCTTCATGTTAGGGCAGGCTCATGTCCCCTTGACCAGAGATGTTTGTTAGTGCCCAGGCCAAGTACATCAAACCTCTAAGAAGTATGCAAATGACTTTTAAACTAAAGCTCTTCTTTTACTGCAAGAGCTGGTAGAGAATATACCGGAATCTCATTACATGTAATAATTATGTAATTTTTCATATAATCTCTGTAAGATTACATCAGCATTAGAGGGTAAAGATTTTGCAGTATTTTCAGTGGAATGATATTGGCTGATGAATTTGCGTTGTTTTTCTTTGAATACATGTAGACATAGTGTTGCCAAAATAAAGAAATTAGGAAGGGCTGTTAATGAGAGAGCTGAAGTAGAATTCTCAAAATCCTTCCAACTTTCCAACTTCCAACCTGAAAGACCATAATTAAATACATACATTAATATTCATGAAGGAGGTGGACAGAGTATACAGAAAACTAGTCCGGGAGTGAGATCAATAATCTAATTCTGGCTCTGCCACTGAATGTAATGTCACATGGACTGTGGCCATTTTAAAATATATACCAATTCTTGACATTCCTCCCACTGAGAAATGGGGTTTATGTTCTGACCCTTAACTCTGGGCTGGGCTTCATGTTTTCATTCTAACTAAGAGAATGCAGCGAATATAACACTGCAACGTTCAAGGCTCGCTCAGCATTGCCCAGGCAGCTTCTCTCTGATTCTTTAGTCACAGGAGACTTTGGTTTACCTGAGACTGCTATGCTGGAGTGGCCACAGGGAGGTGGCTCAGATAAAAGCTTCAGCTGAACTCACAAGCAATAGCCAATACCCAAAGCCAGCCATGTGGGTGCCATCTTGGAGAGCTTTTGAATGAATGAAGCACCAACCAATGCCCAGCTGCAACATTATGAGAGACCCTCAGGGGAAGAATGTTCAGCTATGTCCCCCCCCGCTTAAGTCACAACCCAATAGAAATCATGAGCCGACTAAAGTGGTCATTTTAAGCTGTCACATTTTGAGAAATTTTTGGTATGTACACTTTTTAATTTAATTTAATTTTTTATTTGTTTCTTGAAGATTATATATATATATATATACTTTTTAGAGCAGTTTTAGGTCTACAACAAAACTGAGAAGAATAACTGGAGATTCCCCATATACCTCCTTTACTCACACATGCAAAGCCTTCCCCGTTATCGATATCACTCAGCAGAATGGTGCAACTTTTACCAAAGATGAGGCTATATTAACATATCATAATCACCCAAAGCCTTTAGCTTACTTTAAGGTTCACTCTTGCCATTGACCATTCTGTGGGTTTGGACAGAAGCATAATGACATTATCCACCATTGTAACATCATACACAGCATCTTCACTGCCTTAAAATTCCTCTGTCTCCTGTCTATTCATCTTTCCCTCACCCCATGCCACCTCTGTCAACCACGCATCTTTTCATTGCCTCTGTAGTTTTGTCTTTTGCAGAATGTCTTGTAGTTGGAAGCAGACAGTGTGCAACCTTCTCAGATTAGCTTCTTTCACTTAGTAATATATATTTAAGGTTTCTCTATGTCTTTTCATGGCTTGATGGCTCATATTTTTAGTTCTGAATAATAGTCCATTTTTAGGATGTACCGCAGTTTATTTATCCATTCACTTCCTAAAGAACATCTTGGTTGGTTTCAAGATTTGGCAATTATGAGTAACTTCCAAACCCAAGATCATCTATATATTCTTCTATGTTATCTTTTAGGAGTTTTGTAATTCACATTTTCACATGTAGGTCTATACGTTTCTGAGTTAATTTTGTTGAAGGGTGTAAGGTCCGTGACTAGATTATCTAGATTTATTTTTCTGCACGTGGATGTTCAGTTGCGAGATTTTTAAAAATTTATTTTTATTGTTGTTCTATTACAGTTGTCTCAATTTTTCCCCTGTTCAGTTGTGAGATTTTTAATAATAAAACAATGGTAATAGATACATTGACAAATCATTAACTTCTTTATATTTTACTTTGCTTGTCCGCAAAACTAATCTGACTGCTGACCTGTCCTTTTCACAAAGGGAGGGTAAACAACCAGGTGAAATACTGTGCGTGAGAGTTCTGTGGAAATTCCAACCAATGCCTTACTCACTAGTGAACTGGGAACTCAGGAAACAACAGCCATGTCTTATTCACGTTTGAACCTCCCGTACCCAGAGCCATGTCTTCCTTGAAGCAGTTAGTCAGTAAATGCTTTAAAAAGCTTATCACATTTCTATTGTTAATAATCATTTAAACAAGCCTAAATTTTTATTTTATAAATTTTAGAAAATTCCCAAAAAGTATTAAACAATTAATTGATGATTTTACCACAAAGATGCACCCATTAACATTTGGTGCATTATATTCCTGTCTTCTTTTAATAAACTTTTTATTTTGCACTGGGCTGGGTTCTCATGAAAAAGACTGAGGTGGCAGGATGGGACATCACAGAGAAACCCCCTGTGGCAGTAAGGGTGGGCAGGTGGTGACTGGTAGTCCCTTGGGGTAAGTTTAACGTCTCTGAACCTTCCTCATCATGACACAAAATGCTTAGGTGCTCTGGGAAAGACAAACCCTACTCCCTGTAGAGTGAAATAAGCAATACTAGCTACTCCCAAGGAGGAGGATGGGAAATGGTATTAGACCAACGACCCAAGAAACCCAAGTCTGCTACCATTCAGAGGGGGCGAGAAATGCTTCTGCCCAAGACCACTCACCCACAACTACAAGGTAGAGTTTTACTGCCACAGGAGTGCAAATGGTGGGAGATTAGAGCAAATCTCATGCTTCAGACTCAGGCCAAGACTGAGGCTGGGCAAGGAAAAACCAACAAGTTTTGCCCCCTATCTCCTACCTTGTCCCCATTAGGGGTTAACATAGAGTAAGAAGCAAAAGAAATCTACTCCTGTAGAGGGGCAGTAAGATGGAGGGAGATGCACCCCATCTTTGACACAGGTGTGCAAGAACTGTTGGAATCTGAGTGTGAAGGAAGAACACTGAGAAAATTGGAGCCCAGGCTCCACAGGTGATACAAGGTAAAAGCAGCCCGCAGCTGGAGGAATGCAAAGTTTCTAATGCACTGATGACTAAGGCAGCAAAAACAATGAACAGAGCTTAATTCCTAAATAATCAACTTAATCCTCATACTAACTGCCTGACCCGAAGCGAGACATGTCCATTTCAGGGTCTAAGAACTATTTACTTCAACCTCTACAAATCTCCATACTTCCTCCCACAAATAATGGGCTAAGGATTTGAATGAATACAACTAACAAAGACATATAATGACAAATGAGCACATGGAGAAGTGCTCAACATTAGTTATATTAAAACCATACTTTGTACTAATACATAGCTAATATAATAACTAAAATAAAAAAAAAAAACACTCTGTGCTAGTGAGAATGCAGAGAACACAGAATGCTCATACCTTGCTGATAGGAATGCAAAACAGTACAGCCACTTTTGAGAAATGGTTTGGCAGTTTCTTATGAGGTAGGGAGAGTACACTTACTATCTAACCCAACATTTCTAGGTCTAGATTATTACCTAAGAGAAATGGAAACATATGTCTGTGCTAATGCCTGAAAGTGATTTTTTATAAATGTTATTTAAAATAGCCCCAAGCTGGAAACAACCCAAATGGCCATCACCTGGGGAACGGATAAACAGTAGAATACTACTGACCCATAGAAAACAATGAACTACTGCTCTATGAACTAATGTGACTAAATCTCCAGACATCTCCAAAGCATAATGCTGAGTGAACGAAGCCAGACACAAAAGGCTCAGACTGTAAGATGCCACTTATATGAAGTTCTAAAAAATGAAAACTAAGAGGACAGAAATTAAAGAACAGGTTGACTCCACTGGAGTTCAGGAGCAGGGACTGAAAGTCAAGAAACATGAAGAAATTTGTGAACAGAATGGGGCCATTCTATGTTTGGGTGTGGTGCCAGTGATCACATGGTTGTATGTATTTATCAGAGTGTGTGTCACCCTAGAAAAGATGAATTTTACATTTGTAGATTTTAGCATAGAGTAAAAAAAGTGCATAAAGGTGGTTTAGAGTCTGGTGTATATAGTAAGGAAGAGTAACACTATAATCTTCTTGTTTGAGATTTATTTACTGTTGAGGTTTTCAAGATGCATTATTTATAGTCTTTTCCCCTTGGGGTTTTTGGTTTCTATTTTTCCACAATTGCTAAACTATTGAATTTGATTGTTTGGTTTTCTTGAATATTTTCGGCTTTTAGAGAGCCTAATTAGTGTCACTGTGTTCCATTTAAGAAGCTGTGTTGATCAGAAACGTTTTCACTTCTCTCCCTTCCCAGAGGAAACCTACTCATGTAAGTGATTTTCTCCCTCAGCTGATGTGTGAATCACCTCCTGCTTTACAGGTGTTGGTAAAATGCCTAGGGTTCTGTTGAAGGAACAGTGCATTGGATCCTTTTCTATGTTGATATCAATTTTGTAATGTACAGAGTTGCCCCCTGGCTTATTTATCTTGTATTTTTGAATAGTATTATTTTTTTAAAGCAGGAGGTACCTGAATATTTATCACTGTAGCAAGCAGTCAAGTTGTAGGGATAATAACACCACATGGTCACGGGCCTTTTAAACTCAGCCACTCTTCTGTTGGCTCTTTATGGAGACCTCAGGCCAAACAGCTTTAGGGTATTGTTTTTCCAAAATTCACTTGGGCCTCTCTCTCACTGACCTTTTAACCTATATTTTGCTACTTTTCTAGGTACCCCTCTGATTCCCAAACTTGGTACTAGGGTTTGCAGTTTCTTATTTTAATTTCCATTGTCAATTTGGCATCACATTCAAGCAGCCTTCTGAGGGGCACTCAATTTGTTCCTTGATTCTTTTTATTAAATAAATGGTTTTTATAAAATTTTTATTTATTGATGAGGGGAGAGAGAGAGAGAGAGAGAGAGAGAGAGAGAGAGAGAGAGAGAGAGAGAGAGAGAGAGAGAGAGAAAGAGAGATCTTTTGTTCTACTTACTTATGCATTCATTGGTTGCTTCTTGTATGTGCCCTGGCTGGGATCAAACTCACAACCTTGTCATATCCAGATGCTATTCTAACCAGATACCTGGCTACCTGCCCAGGGCTATTCCTTGATTCTTATGTACTTCTGATTCTAGTGGCTTCCCAGACTGGAATTGAGGTAGGTGCTCCTCCTCTCCTTCCCTAAGACCTCAGACCCTTGGGAGCACTTTCCTGGATGCTCTCCCATCCCTAAATACCCTGGAGCAGAGGTTCTCAATGTGCAATCTATGGAATCCCATTAAGTGATGAGACACTTTGGGGGGGGGGGGTTCAAGAAGTCAAAGCCATTTTCATAACAATAAGACATTATTTGCCTTTTCCACTGTGTTAATATTTTCCAGTACCTTTGTGTGAATCAAGTCAATGGTACCAAACTCTAATAATACTTGAATTTTCTTCATCATACACTAGCAAAAAAAAAAAAAAAAAAGCCAATGGCATTTAAGAATGTCCTTGATAAAACAGTATAAGGTATTAATGGCATAATTTTATTAAATTTTGACTTTAATATGTATTATTTTAATATTCAAATTTATGTGATGAAATGGGAAGTAAAGCACTTTTGCTGCATGTAAAGTTTGATGTTGTTTTAAGAAAAGAGATTAATGTTTGTATTAGTTGTGAGCTAAACTAGTTTTCCCTCCCTCCTTTTTCAGTTTTCAACTTTATTTAAGAAACTGACAGGCAAACTGTGGTTTTCAGATTTGGGTATATTAGAAAGTGAATGAACTGAGCCTGTCAATTCACAACAACTAAACAACAGTATCTGTAGTCAGTGATAAAATTGGAATGGTCTAGTAATACAGTATTCCCTCGCTTATTGTGGGTATTACATTCTACAACCCTCCGCGATAGGTGAAAATCCGCGAAGTAGGAACCTTACATTTATTTTAGTATTTATATATATTTTAAGGCTTTATAAACCCTTCCCACACACTTATAAACCATTCCCAGTCCCTTATTAGCCTTTCCCACTCCCTTATTAACCTTTTTCAGACTTGTACAAACACTACTTATGTTTTTAAACATATTCTACACTCTTAAGCCTACGTAACTTTAACAACATACATATACAGTACCGCAAAATCCCACAATATAGCAAAAAATCCACGATAAATAATTAAATATAATATTTAAATAAATCCCGTGATACAGTGAGGCCGCAATAGGTGAACCGCGATATAGAGAGGGACTACTGTAATATGAATTTTGGAAATTTGTTTCTGTGACTGCAAACTTAACCATTTCTCAATAACTTTTGAAATCAGATTGGTGATGATATTAACAACTGTGATATTTCTGATATTGTGTATTAAAATATGTCAACATTGAAAAGTGCTTCATTACTCATCAAATCAATATTTTCCACTTGACCAATGCATGTTGTTGCAAAATCATCTATGAGTAAAGGACCCATCCAAAGTAGAACAAATGAATTTCAATGTAGCAGAATACAAAAAATCATTGATATGATTTTAGATTCCACATTGCAAAACAAAAACATTAAGAAATACTCTTGTCAAGTTTATGTATAGTACCAAAGATAAATATTCATAGTATTTCTCATTTTCTCAACAATACATTTAATGGAGAAAAGATTTAAGAAACCAGCTGTCTTCTACTAAGCAAAATATTAAATATATCTTTATAAATGTAAAACAGTATTTTTTTTGTTTTAGAAGTATTGTTCTTAAAAGTATATTACCTCAGCATAAAATACGTTTATTGTTTTTAATGAATTAGAAAATAAATATTTTTATAATTTCTCAATGTTTATTTTTAATATAGCAAATATCTTAATATATAATCTACATAAACAAAAGCTCTTTCAGGTTCTACATAATTTCTAAGAGTGCAAAATTTCCTGAGAGCAACACTTTCAAGAACTGCTCTGTGTACTCAAAGGTTTTGTAACTAATGCACTTGGTCTTAGCAGGTTCATTGACACTAAACTAGACATTACTTGGGATGATGGAACCCAAACTTAGATTCCACCCTTCAGATGATAGAAGTATTGGCCAAGTGTCTGTCCCTCCAATCTCTTGAGAGTTTTCATCAGATTGCTCAGGTTCTTAATGGAGTCTTTCAAATTGCCTTGGGCTCGTTAGTCAGAGTGTAGCCTATTTATAGGACAAGTCTTTCTCTTTATTTAGGTAAAACCGAGCAGTAGGTGTTCTATTCAACTGTGGAACCAGTTACTCAGTTTTACCTTGCAAATTATGTTTATTAGCCCCACTCCATAAGACAGAGCCCAAATCATGATTTTCTCATTCTATTAAATAAACTATCACCAGGGTATAATTAATTAGCACATTATTTGAAATAATATTGTATCCAGTTCCAAAAAGACTAGAAACACTATGGGATAAACTGTCCAAAGTGTCAAACAAGAGACTACCTAGAATTTCTGTAAGAAGATCTTTGGATTCATTCAAACCTCTGTCAAAGGTTGGACTTGGAGAAGAACCCATCTGTGCACTGTTTTACCCATAGCCACTTGGACCAACTTCCCTGGAAGACATGACACGAGGCAAAGGCTTATGCGATGATTTGTAATTAATGAGAACAATCCCAGGATATCAGGAGTGAGGGGCAAGGAAAGTAAGTCCAGACAGGTAGAAGAACAAATACAGGGTAGTTAGTGCTTTAGGCCTCTGGCCACTGCTTGGTACGAAGCACAACTGATCACTTGATATCATAGGACCATCTTTAGAGAAGTCACATGAATACCTGCATCTCAGGCTAGAGTGTCCAGGGAGGGGGAAGAAAATGTGTCTGCTGGATCCTTTACCTCATTGATCCGTGGTTCACCCTACAGTATGTCAAATACGATTGGGTTGGTCTAACAAGTTTCATGTCTCATCTGAACAAGACTTTGAGCCACAAACAAGGGGTCCAGGACATGAGTGGGAAGACAGATGGTCTCCGGTGGTACCTATGCTAACCAGGTTTCTGCAGGACTGAGGAGAAGTAAATGGTTGAGTGTCCTGGTGACTCGCCAGGATGCTTAGCTATTTAGTTCTCAGCTGAGAAGACCTGGTGTGTTGCACAGAATGCATGTGGTATTGATGTGACTGACAGCCTGCATCCGACACCATGCACACAGTTGGTGAAATTCAATAAAGGGCAATTGCATCCACACAGTATGCTATGGGGCCTGTCTCTTTGTTTGCATGTCCTCCATTCCTATGTAAGTTCTGGACCCCACTGGAAAATCAAGCATGTCAAAGAAAGGGGCTGCATCCTCCAGGACAAGATGTCACAGATCTTTGTTCCTCCATAGGGAAGGACCTTAGATTGCTAACTTCATGCATTTCAAGGTGTAATAACCATTCATGGTTTCTATAAATAATCAAGTAACAATAGAGATGAGTTGGTTTCTCAAACTCCCATTTTGCTGTTATTCTTACTAAATTAATTTTATTTAGACAAGGACATCATGTTGAATGCCAATTCTTTCAAAATAGAATTTACATTTTCCCTTCTTTTCAATATAAAGAAGTGATCTTTTACTAATGAAATTAGTATATGGAATGAATCACTAAGTGTGCAGTTTCCAACTGTGTTGGTCTGGTGTCGCCTTGAAGCATATCACAGACTGATAACTAATCTGCTCTCCCCATCTGGCCTTTGTGTCACCAACAGCGGCTCCTGCTCTCCAGGTTCTTCACATTGAATGCACATCTTTCTAGGGAAAGCTGACAAATCTTATCAAATGTTATCCAATCATGTAAGATACCTGTGAGTACTAGAATAATAGATCAAAACACGCCAACACTTTCTAGTTAAGGCTTGTACAGTATGGAAAATTGTATGCACTATTTTGAGCTATCGTAATAGGGAAAATGGTGTCCTGTGTTAGAGAGTCCATTGTCCTTGCTTACCTGCTCGATTCTGGTCTGTCCACACTTGGAACATTGCATTTAACTCAAGGTAACTAAGTTAAATGAATGATACAGTCACAGGGAAGAGAAGAACACCAGAAGAAATGTCTTTTAAGGGAAAATGAAAGGATCTATTTATGTCTGAACTGCTAGTGAGACATGACAGATGCAACAAATTCAAACACGATTTTTCTCAAATTTTTTGCCTAACACTACACGAATTATTTAACTGTTACTGATATTGACTATTTAATTTTTTTCCCTTCCTTAAAGATTTTAAGGAAGCACTTGGGACATTGGACAATAATTTTCTACTTCCTGAACACTCTCCATTGGTCCAAGTATATTATTTCTTCTTATTTTTGGACCACTTTAATGAAAGGAAACTCCTAAATAATTTTATCTTCACCACCTAAGATCAGGAACAATAGCTTCTCTTTTTTTCTTCTTCCTCCAACAATTTATTTTCATTTTATAGGATAATCATTGTCCATGGAAAATAAATCAACATTATGGGAACTTATGGGGGGGGGGTGAAAGAATTGTGTGTGTAAAGACAAAGAAATAGCTCAACATCATAAAGTTATGTTTGACATTTCAGATTAATAACACTATCTTATATTATGTATGTTAAATTGCCTTAATAAAAATAATAATGACTTTAGATAATAAACATCTAGGATTTTAATTTTTACCTGTTATTATAAATGATATAAACGCCCAAATGCTGAATACATAAAAAAGATGTGATATTGAAGTTCAGTTAATTCAGGTGTAATGATGACAGGGATCAACAGAGCAAAATCATCTTTGTTCTTATATTGATAAACCAACGTTCTCAATAATGCTGTTCAAAGGCTGCATTTACAAATGGCTAAAAATAAGATCATTGATTTAATTAGCCAAACTAGCCTGAGCCAGACTGGGGCATAAGACAAGGTATGCATTCTGGAGTAAATGAGGCTTGGATAAAGGCCCAGAAATCAGTGTAAAGGAAGAGTTTGAGCTTGGCACTAGAGAATCAGAATCAGTCCTCGGTGCAGGTATAAGAACAGCTTCATAGTGCAGTGGGGCCCGTTCACTTAGGTACGATTGAGAGGTAAAGCAGGTTTGCAATATCCAGCTAATTCTACAATGTAAATATGACACTGTGCAAAAGTTATTGGAAGTTTGTAAAAATTGGAAGAGATTCTAAAGACTATTCTCACGTAGTATTGTCACCCCCTCCTCCAAAGCTTGTTTTATTACTGCTTGTGGAGATCATCAGGAAGATGTGACCGCTGTGCTAGCAGCTGTTTTAAGGACATAACCTTGAGTGAGTAAAATGCTGTTGAGATCATCTGGATGGGACTGACCCCAGCTGAAGCCTTGGTATGAACTTTTAAGGTTCCGGTGGGTGGGTGCAGAGATCTCCTTGACTTGTATCCACCCAGGACAAGCCTCGTCTATAAGTTCCCTTGCTTATTACACCTGCGACCCAACCACCTGGGGTGGTCTGCCTTTCTCTGGTTTCTTCTTGCCCTCTGTGTACATAGGCCAGTTTATTTCTTTTTTAATTTACTTTTTATTGTATTTTTTCATGACTATTTAGTCTCTTTACATCCCCCCTCCCCACAGCAATAACCACACCGTTGTTCATGCCCATGAGTTCTTTTTTCTTTTTGCTCAGTCCCTCCGCCCCTCCCCTCCCCGCACTTGGCTGTCATCCTGCTCTCTGTCTATGAGTCGGTCTCTATTTTTCTCTGAGGAGGAGTGGGCGGGAAGTCACCTTCATCATCTAATTGATCTTTTAGTTGGGAGTCAATTCTATGCCCTATTTTTCTGCCATTTACCTTTAAGTGGTTTATAAATACCCAAAATAAATGTTTACTAGGCAAATAAGCATTCTTGTTTTTATTAACCTCATTTCTCAAATTCACACTCAGGCTTAAGTTTAATTGTTAATGACTTGCCTGAAGCATATGCTTTCTGTTTTATTTTTCAATTGTCTCTTTACACAATATAGTGATTTACTTTGCTAGAATGATAAGCAGGATTATATGGTAGCTCTGTCACAAAGGATTTCTAATGAATAGGTAAATTATTAGGTAGAGACCATCTGTCTTATCCTGTTTTGTTCAAGTCCATCCTTTTTACTTTTTTTCATTGTTCAATGATGCAGTGTTTCTTTTCTTTGGAGACCCCTCTGCATGTGGTTTAGATGAGGCTGAAGCTGCCTTTTAGTCACAGTTACGACAGTGTGACTCAGGCTTCCTCGGCCCTGTGCTAATCTCTGGAAATATAGAAGTTATGAGATAGGAACACTGTTCCTGAAGGATTTACAGTTTACTTTAAAAGCTAAACTATTGGCACAGAAAGATAAATGAAAACATTACGATGCGCATGCTGAGTAAGGGACTGATGGGAGAATGCGAAATCAGAGGATGCTGACCAGGAAGACTAAAATACCCTAGGAGAGCACTGTGAACAAGCTGGGGTTTTTACCAGGGCAGAGCTTTGAAGAAAAGGTAAGACTTAGAAAAAAAAATCAGAAAGAGAAAGGAACCCTTTCTCTGTGGAGTTTAGGGGAGGGCGGAGGGCAGAGGACCAATGTCAACAAAGCAGCCTAAATGAAACTACTTTCTAAGGAAAACTGAAATTTGGTGCTCAGAAGGGATGGATGAAGAGAGAGGGGCAGCACTCAGCTCGTATTTATGCCAGACTCTGTTGTAGGTAGTCTTTGCATATTTTAGTTCCTCGAGAAGAAGAACAGATAATAAGAGACATAGGAGTCAGGGTCATCACTGACAAGTTTCTCACTTTTGCCCCCAAATTTCCTGGAAAGTAGCATGGTGTTTAAGTAGGTTTGGGGCCCAATAAAGACATGTTTTCAGTGGCAATGATTCTCATTCTCAAAACAATTGAAGGCAAGTTCAAAGAAACACTGGGAAGACTAATAGCACAGTGATGTTTAGGATAATCACCAGTTTATCTCTTTTAAAAAATCTCACAAATTTACTCGTTCTGTTCTCCAACTCCACCTCCCTCTCAGAGTTCTGATAACTATTCCAAGTTCCTTCCCACTTTGTCTCCTAGATTATTTACCTGGATACACTCGACGCTCTGTCTGCCATCCACATGAAGCCAGAGGGAATTTAAAAAATTATCCCCCATTTCCACTTGGGTTCCCACTGCTCTTGGGTTGAAGGCAGAAATTCTCCCCCTGGCTCATAAGGTCCTGCATGCACAGTTTTCTGCTCACCTCTCCAGCCTCCCCAGGGCGCTGCTCCCTCAGGCACTGTCATCAGGACACACTGTCCTCACACTGCTGCTTCCTCTACCGGACCATTGTAGTCTGCATGCACCCTTTTTGTCTGGGAGGCTCTCCTGCTTCCTGCCTGCTTAACTGCTAGTCATCCTGTAGCTCTCAATTCAAACAGCAGCGACCTTTTCAAATATTTTTAAAAATAGCTTAAATTGAAAGTCTTTACAGAAAGAATAATGTAATATTATAAAGGAGTGACAGAATTATTTCCAGATAATGACATGTCATGACCATTATGAGAGAGAGAAACTAGATGCATATTACCCTCAAAAATCAGGAAGCAGAGATTTATCCAGTCCCTGCTTATGGGAGGATGATGGAAGTCTTTCTGTCTTGCTCACAACTGCTATAGTCAACTTATCTATCTGGCTGAGTTGCAAGAAAAAAGCTCTTATCTGAGGCAATTTAATCAGGTCATAGGATGGTTATCAAATATAATATTTCAAGGATCTCTAGAGTGACAAAAAAGCAGCACTGACAAGCAATTCCCTGAAGGTCCATGGTATGAACTGATAATAAAAGGAAGAAGGAGTTACTGTAAAGACTAAAAATTAAGTCCTAAGCTCTATTGATGAACAATTTGTTGAGAAATAGGTCAGTAGATCTTTGTCATGACCCAAGCCTTTTTTGTAACTTAAAGAAAAGGTCAAATTAATTTTAAACTACCAAAATCAATCTGTCTTATTTGGCTTTAGCTTTCCTTCACCATAGAACCTACGATTAAGTGTCCCAAACTAGGAATTAACCTTTGTGGCCCAATTGTCTGTGGAATCCTTGAAAAATATAGACTGAAATCTGACAAGTACAGCCACCAACTTATAATTCCCTTACTATTCTCAGAAAAGCAATTAGATGAAGAAGATATAATTATCCATTTGAGAAGAAGAATGTACTATGGAAAAATTATAATACTATTATCCTCTTATCCAATTTTTGCCAAGGCCATTTGATGACCACATGGATTTAGAACCATTCATATATAACACTGACCAAAACAAATGTAAAGAGCATTTTTTAATGTGCTGTGTCAGAGAATGGATTTACTGGTATCAGTAGGCATTGCTGGTTGAGGAACACTTGCCTCTTTATTTATAAAGTAGCTATTTCATAGTTCTCTACATAGGGGCTCACATTTGGCCCAGACTCAGATTAATCATGTGACATTAAGAGTGATAGAATATGCTCCAAAATCCATAAAGGTGCTTCAAGATACCATTTCACGACTGGTCATAATAATATTATTATTTTACAAATATAGGAAATGATAAAATTTTGGGAACTTAAGGTATTTACGAAGTTCTGCTAGCTCTGCTAGTAAAATAACCTCATTTTTTGCTTAAGAGATGTTAACCTCTCCTAAAACCCATTAGCATGGCATCATCTTTTCAGGTTAACATTGTCTTCTGCTGTGATTTGGGCCATATTTGTCCCATCTCACTTTATTTGATTTTTACTTGGCCAGGTTGTTTCAAAACATGAGGAAAGAGGTCATCTCATCAATACTCTAGTTTTAAAATATAATGAAAACTAATAAAATAAGATAAGCATTAATACTAACTTAATTCTCTATTTGACAAATAAAAAGGTTACATTTCCACACAATCTTATTTATGTTATAATATCATGGCTAAATAAGAATCTAGCCATGGCTAGTCAACAGAATCCAAAATATATTCTTATATCAGGTTTGTTTATTCTGCATCACTATAAAATATATTTGGTAATGATAGTAAATATATTGTATACAACTGAGAAATTTTATATGTATATATATATATATATATACACACACACATACACACAGAGGTATATATGTGTGTGTGTGTATGTGTGTGTATACATGTATACACACACACACACATATATATACATAATATTTGTAATTAAGCTTAGATGTTTCATAATTACCCTTAAATTTCTCTTACTGTAAGTCTGTTTTACTCTCAGTAGGAAAACATACATTTTGGAGCTATGCCCACATATTCTCATTACTGGCATTTAAGTGTTTTTTAAATATTATTATCTGAGTCTAGTTTGATCTCTCTTAACTATTATAATAGTTGGAATCACCATACTGCACTCGGTGCTTTAAAATGCATTACAGCACTCAGTCCTCTGAGAACTTGTCCAAAGTCACATTGCTAGCAACTGGTAGAGACCAGGCTGTAACCCAGTTCCCTCTCCCTATAAAAGCCATCTTCCTAATCTATAGTTTCCTTCCATATTGAGTTGTGTTATAGCAGTATTCCCTAATTTTACTGGATTATCAATCAGTGGGGATCTTGTGAAAATACTGGGAGAGAGGGTCAAGCTTCTGCATTTCTAACCAGCTAGCAGGTGATGCTGCTGCTGCTATTTTGTGAAGCACACATTGAGTAGCGAGACATTAATTATCCCCCTGAACCAGGAGAAGATTACTTCTCTTTGTTTGCTTTTTGCCTCCAGGCCAGGATACACAATATGCTATTTTTGTAATAAGTTATCAAGTCATGTCTAGGTAAGCAGTGTCCTACAGAGAAATGAGAATCAGGCTCTGCCACCGTTTTCTCTGAGGGTCCTTGGCATTTGATTTCTCTGAGCCAGTTTCTTATGGAATCATTGAAGAATGAGTAGGTTAGAATAAATAAATCATTATTGTCATCATATCACCATCATCATCATCATCACCATCAAGGTTTATTAAGTGCTTGTTACAATCTTTGGACCGGGTGCTTTACTTTGATTCTATCACTTAATCCTCAAAATAATTTTATGAAGTCAATTGAGGCATTAAAATATTAAATGAAGTTCTATAAATGTCTATGATTCTAAATTTTACTGTTAACAAAGAATGGCATATGTCTGGAGTAACCAAACATAATTAACAAGTTATAAGAGCCAGATGATATTAGATAAGTTATGAAAGAAAGGCCATGTCAAACTATGGCCTCAGTCTTAATTCCTTTGTTTACTTTGGTCAGTTCTGTAATCTGTTGAGTCCCAGTGTCCTCTGTAGAAAGGGAAAAGCATTATTTAACTTAGCGTACATTTGTAAGAATTAGGATAGTTCATGCCAAGAATCTAGTAGTTTCCAAGATTGAGACTCAAACAGCAGGCACTGTGATCATCACAGCATTAGTGAGAGAATTAAAATATTATAATTGTCTCCTATTTTATTTCACAGAGTGTGGGAAGAAGCATTGATCTGCATGTGGTCTTTACCAACTTTCCCCCTCAGAATCTGCACTACATATCAGACTGTTGGCTCTTAGTTTTCCCTTTAGAGTTACAGCTCTGGTCTTGATGAGTTTCCTTTCTGAGTTGATAAAATAAAAAATCTGTTTTCTGTGAGCTTTCACAATTTGCAATTACCATTTTCTTCCAAACTATCAAAGTTCCAAGCTTAAAAAAATTATTAAAAATTGCTTAATTTATTGAGTGGTAATAATAGAAATATACCCAGCACTATGATTAAAGTGAATTAATCGCAAAGCTATCTCTTCAGAAGCACATTTTGGCACTTACTTGGATGAACAGATCATTAACTTGAGGTATTAAAGTGACATGTTTGTTTAAATGTATTAAAACCTAATTACTAAAATAACCACATACAGCATTAACAGATAGTTAGAGCCTTCGTTCTTGATAACTGAAACACCAAACTTCCGAACTGGTTTCTGAGGAAGTTCAATGAAGATGGTCTGAAGTGTTATTATGGCTGGAAAGCACCATTTCATTCAGTCCCACTCTCATTCGTCTCCATTTACTGAGCACCTTTGTAAAGCCAGGTCCTTGACAAGGGCATGAGACAGAAAGTTGAATCAGGTGGGCAAAACTTTGAGGAACTCCCTTGTTTCGTATGGCAGGTAAATACATGAGTGAAAAATTAGACCACGGCTTGTATCATAAGAGAGCATATAGGGCAATGGCAACACGTAAGCTGGCTGGGGACATTAGCACCCCATCACTTACATCAGCGTAAAATATAGAGGAGAACAGCCTGCTCATTATGGAAACAAAGCTTCAAGATAAATCGTACCTGTACCCATTGTTCTTTCCTTTCAAATGGGCTGCTCCCCTGGTTTGCCATATGGAAATTATGGGATCGCTCTAATACGTATAGTGTAGAAGTTTAGTCCATTCTCTCTGGTGAAGAGTTACATTTAAAATGAGATTTGAAGGTCACATGGAGATTTTCCAGGCAAAGACCTTAAGCCACAACATCATCAAATGTAACTGTGAGCCTTGATAATTTCCTTCTCTTCTGTTTCTTTGCCTACAAAAGAGAAGCAATAATTTCTTAAATCTTCACAATTCTGTGCAGTTCATATGGTTGGAAAATTCAGTGGGCCCGGTAAATGGTAATTCTGATATCCTCTCCTGTGATGAAAAAAAAAATTACATATGCAAACTTATGTGGGCAGGAAAAGAAATCGTAGGTTGGGCGTGTGCTGGAAAGGCAGGTGTGGTAAGAGGGGATGAGGAAAGAGGGAGGATGGCGGGCACTGGAAGCAAGTCCCACAGAGACTCTTACACCATGGTAAGGAGTATGCATTTATCCCACTGATACATGCAATCGATGCCGATTTTATCTCTTTGTTTATTTTTTTTTTTAAAGCAGAACAATGAAATACTCAGATTTAAACCTTGGGAACATCATCCTGATGGCAGTGTGGAGAATAAATAGAACCTGGGAGGATGAATCCAGGGAGACAAACCGAAGGCTCCTGCACCGATTTGGGACAGAGAACATGAGAATGAGTGAACAAGTCAGTGGGAGGAAAGGGGAAGAGGTGAGAGAAGATGCGGAAATCTGTCGGATGGGAAAATTGACAGGGCTGTGAGCAGATGACGGTGCAAATAGCAGTGAAACAGGGAAATACAGGCGCTTGGTAGCCACCGTAGAGGGCTGGGTTGATGGTAAAGTCAAAACCCTCCTTTTATATATTGTTGTCAAAAGCTCTATTGAATTGAGGTTTCATCTCAAAGTATTTTTCAGGACATTTAGCAATACGAACAATCAGGTCTCTTCTTGGCCTTTTCTTGGCAGTTCTCATGGGGACAGAATTGGGGGGAGGAGGAAAGAGAGCGCAGGGCTGAAAGGGTTTCAGGATGTTCCCTTTCCTATTTCTTGCCCCCGCCCTGCCTGCTTCCTGATTTCCCTGCTGCCTGTGGTCAGGATCAGGAGAGGCTGAGCTTCCACACCAAAGGGACACCGTCTTTGGGGGCTCCTGACTAGTGGGTAGTGATTGCGTATTTGCAGCAGAGGTGAAACAGCCCTTTAGCTGTCTCAGGAATGTGTCAGAGGTTTTGAAGAGTCAGTGCCCTCGGAAAAGAACCACATGCCTTTGGTTTGCCCACTTACTTAATAGTTCTGCCTTGGAATTGTTGGAAAAAGATGGTCGCCAAAGGGTTTATAAGTTGACGAGGTGCTTACGTGCCAGCTTAGTCTGGATCTTAAAGTTAATTTAGAGTTCAGGATAACTTATAAATACATTTTGAAAATGTTTCATTTTGAGAACACCTAAATCATTCTTTCTTCTTAGAATGTTTGTTTATTGGTTTACATAGTGAAATCTGCATGTGATTATAATGATTTCTGACACATTTTGCCCAGACTGAACTATTCAATGTTACTTTAGTCTGCAGCAGTTTAAAAATGTTCCCTGATTCTCAAATATAAAAACTCCGACCAGAAAGGAAACTCTGACAAGGTTCTAACTATCCAGTTAGTTAACTAACTACAGAATTAATCTAAGAATAAGAAGAATATTGGTAACTTTTTAGACTTCTTGAAAATTGTGAGAGATAATATACTCTATGTACATGCAAATGTAAAAAACTTGGAGGCAACTTGAATAAAGAACATCTTATTCTTAAAATCCAACAAAAATAAGTGCATAAACTTAGAAGAAAATAAATGGAAGAAAACAGCAAAATATTAAATAGTAACTTAAATTTGAATGACAGAATATGGATGGCAATTTTTCCATCTTTTTATGATTTTGGCTCTTATACTAAATGTTATTACTTCTAAAATAGAAATAGAATATAAAAATATAGGAATCAAATCAATAGATTTAAAGAAAAGTCAGTATTTGAGTGATTAAATAACCTTAAATACCATGTAATCTTAAGAATCATGATGATAAAGAAGAGAGGAGGAGGAAGAGATGTATATTTATTGAACTTTTACCTTATGCCACACATTGGTTTTGTGCTTTCATGGATTATCTCACTTTACAACACTAAATGTAAGAATTATTGTTATTGCTAGACATAAGGCAGTTGAGACCTAAAGAAGTGAACATTCGCTTCAAAGTTCACACGGAATTTAAATTTAGCCATAAACAACTGCTTCTAGAACCCATGTAATCTCTAGATCACAATTTCTTCATAGTGATGGCAAAGACATTTTATTATTATCATCTTTTATGGTTACAGAGTCAACTCACCGAATATTTGTAAGTTATCCCAGGAAAACTGAATAAGCATGGTTCTTACTCTTGTGAAAATTTTTTAGGTAATAGAGAAGCCAAATTAAAAAAAAGAATCCCATTATTTATCTCTTATTTTGCTTACTAACATGACATTTTGACCCTCCTTTGTCTTAAAATAGGATGTTTTACAATCTACATTTCATTAAGCAAGCTGTGCTGATATTGACTGGTTCTGTATTGATTCCTGCTTTTCCTAAAATATCCTGTTGCCCTGAATCATTACAATTATCATTTGTACCCTGAGGATAATAAAAACCCAGCCATGGCTAAGGTATACTTGGGACTGTCCTGTATTTGTTATCCACTCATCCATGATAGAAGTTCACCATTATTGCAGTGGGTCAGTCACCCTTATAGTGGACATTTGTCTGTACGTTGTTTGGAAACCCTGTATTAATATCCTCTGTGTAGGTAGGAACAACAAGAATTTTGGTAGAAACTACCTGTCTCCAGTTTCAGGTAGTTGTAGACAGAGCTTCATTCCTGACTCTAGAGAGGGATCATGAAGCACAGGCCTAATTGTGAACCTTATATACCTCTATCTATCATAATTGGTCCAGGGGTGAATTCAGGAGCACAGGATCCAGGTTAGTCAATTAAAATAATTACCAGGCACTAAAGATGGTCTGTCTAAAGAGACTTGTTCTGCTTTGTGACTTGTACTCGGGGTGATGTTATCCTGGAATTGAAAGGGACCCAAAATATAGGACCTGAGAATGAAGCCAACACAACAGAGGACAGAGCCAAGCGATAGAGAGAAACCAAGTTGTGGTGACCCCATCAAGCCAGCCCTTGACCTAGCCTTACCTGCAAAACACGTCAGTCACATGACTGAGTTTGCTATTTTCCTTCTTTAGTTCGTGTTGGGGCCTTTATCACTTTCAGCAGACAGTAGTGACATCACATGGAGCTCTTTATCCTGTAATGAATTTAAGGAGTTAAAGGTTTGCTGTTGTCTATCAAAACTTCTAAAAATATTAAATGATAAATATAACCTATGCCACAAAATCTTACAAACTCTTCCCATAAATAAAACAGACTATCATGGAGATTTCCTAGAGAACCCACCTTCCTTGTTTACACAGACTTTTTCGGGGACTTTGTTCTATAATCCCAATCCTGCTGAAAATATTTCCCTACTGCATCAAGCTTAAATGCCTCGAACTCAGGTTCTAAAAAATCCTGCCAGTTCAGGAGAGTAACAGTTTGTTTTATCTGACTATATTCCATATTCCTAACTATATTCCTGTCAAATCAAGCTGGTGTCATAATTACCCAGCATGTTCTTTCTCACCTGTATGTTTTCTTCATGTTATTACTCTTACCCAAAATAATGTTCCATATCCAAGTCGATGTAAAATTTATTTATTCCTTAAAGTTGCATTAAGTTCCTCCTCCTTTGTGAAATCTCCCAGGATTTATTTGTATCCCTGGGGTTTTAATCCTATAGTATGTATATATTTACTGATTATGTTATGCCTATAAGATCAATTGCTGTTCCATATGTATTGCTCTTAGGTGTGAAAAGTTTTTGTTTCTTGAGGGTAGGGATTTTGTTTTGTTTTATATCTGACTTCCCCATAAGGCCTTGTGCAATGCCTTAACTTGATAGGTCTTTGATCATAACTTCATTGAATAATTAGGGTTGTAATGTAAGTAAGGAAAAGAACTAAAAGTGTTCAAATCTATTAAATATAATGTTAAATATATGAATCATGCTGTGATATATATTTAATTATTTAACAGCTTTTACAAACTATTCATTTATCATTCAGTTCAAATGATTTGCTATTTTCAAACCAAATATTATTACACACACACACACACACACATGTATTCTACTATCATAGGCAATGATGATTAAATAAACACTTGGGGTGCAAAACTTGGAAAGAGTACACTGGTCTGCTGCAAAATACCTTGAATTTTATATTAATGACATAGTGTCAATTGATTAATTATAAATACACAGCCATTTGTTGGTAAAAAGAAAACAAGATGTCAAGGGCAAATGAAGAATTCATCGGTAAAGCATGATCTTGGACAGGAACTCCTATTTCCTGATGCTTTATATAACTTTAATAGTACTCAGCACCTGGTGGTCTACCGTGGTTCAAGCAATGAGTGGATTGCCTTTTCTTTGTTTACGTTGCAACTGAAAGATGCTTGCAATATTAAAAGACACACGCATATACATACATACCTGGGTAACAAAAGCCCTGCCCCAAGGGTACCATATGGCAGGGGCCTTGCCCTTAAAACCCAAACAAAGTCAACAGCAACAGACTCAGTGTTTGTCTTTGCCTGAGAACTTGGGCAGACATCAATTATACTTTTGAGCTTGGACTGAATTCAGCATCAGCTTGTCAGTTGGCACTTTCGAAGAATGAATTAAACTAAGCCTGTGTTTCCTTATCACTGACTGTACCAGCCAAACTGTTTTGTATGTGCCTTTGACATTTTAATTGCAGGAACTAGGAGGGCTTTTTTCAAAGCCCATAGGTAAGCAAAATGCATATTACTTCCTGGGTATATGATTTGGATAATTCAAACACTTTTGCCAAGAGATCAATGTTACATAATGGAAAATCAGGTAATAAAAAATGTTTATTTCTATGAACTTCAGTTAATCATTTTAATTAGAGATATTTTTGTTGCTGATTTGTTTTATTTTGTTTTGTATTAAGTCGGTTCCAAGAGTATTTTAAGAAACAGTTGGAAAAGTTATTTAGCCAAATTTAGGATAAGCACAGGCTTGCAGACATTTTTTAATGAAATAAAAATTTAGAATATTATGGTAGGTTAGTTCCCAAATAAATATTCACTTAGCTTTATAAGATGAGTTTTAAATACTTTCTAAATATTTAGTAATGCTTCACAATTTTATGTTGCCAGGAACATATATTTTTAAAATAACAATAAAAATGTAAACAGCTATGTTGGGTATTTTAATAAAACTTGAAGAGGTAGGATTTCTTTCAAATATTTATTTATTTACCACCATAATTGTATTTGTTTCTACTATTTATTCTTTATTTCTCTAGCTAAGTAATCATCTATATTTGAAATTTTTGTTGTGAAAATTAGTGAGACTCTGTGCTGAAAAATATATGTTTCCTTCATTAAAAGGTACAGTGAACACACATTTTGAAATATTGGCTTTTAATAAGCATTATAGAATCATGCTGGCCATTAAAACATACTTTGTGGGTTCAAACAAGTTTATTTGACACTTAAATAATTCTCTCCTTAGAACTTCACTGAGGTTTCTAGGATAGATTTTTCTAGAAATATTTTCTATAAAAACTTTATTCAAAATTTTGGATTAGGGAGTAGTAGGACAGAATGTTTTTGAAATGAGATGGACGATGGTAATGGAAATTGTGAACAAATCAGTTTCTTGTGAGGACATACATAATTTCTTTCTATTTTTGCCACTAATAATGAAAAACAGTTTTTAAAATTTATTAACACTCTTTTTTTCTCTTCAAAATGCCATGCTCGTTCCTACATGGCACAAAATTGCTGCCCAACTGTTAATTTTACTGGAGCTGAACTTCCAATGTGGGACCCACTAGTTTTATATAGCCATTTCAATTTAGATTTGGTGGGGACTGACTGTGGGAGAAGGGTTGGGCAGGGTGGTGGGGGTGAGCAATGGGGGGAAAATGAAACAACTGTAATAGGAAAACGATAAATAAAAATCTAAAAAATTAGATTTAATGTAATCTACTTAAGTGACAGCTGAGCATTTGAAAGTTGGCTAGTTCAACTGAGAAACTAAATTTTCAGTCAGGAAGTGCAGATGTAGAACACGTCCATCAATGTAGAAAGTCCTGCCTGATGGTGTTGTTTTATAGTTTGGGGTGCTTCTAGTGTGCATTCATGACTCAGAGCTTCCGTCCTGTTCACGTTTCTTAGTTGTAATCTTCTAAGAAGACTGTAAAATAATATCCCTGCTTGAGAAGTAAACTGTGATATAATAAATGGTTCCCACAAAGCCTCTTAGGAGATCAAAGGACAGGATAAATGTTTGTTTAGACACACGAGTACAAGATACATAAATGTCCTGTGTCGGGTCTATGGGAACAACACGTTATGCTGAGTAGTTTCAGATTTATCCAAAATGTCTGGCATTGATATACATACGGTAACTTCTTTCAAATGCTGGTCATGGACCCACTCTACCTAACCCCTCAAAAAACCCTTGGATACCTGAAATGAGTCATGTTCCACCAGTCAGCCCTAGAACACCTAAGAACAATAGATTAATGTATTTTCTCTAACATACTGGAAAAAGAAGAGTGATGCTGACTTAGAAAAACAGTTTTACTGAAACCATACCTGAAATTTAACTTACTTTTTTATTCTTTTTAGTCCCTTTCTGTTACAACTGTAATATCCACAGTCCATCATTCCGTCCCTGACTCGATTCCATTTGGTTAGACATAACGAGATGATGAAGGGTAAAGCATTTGAAATTGGCGTGTTGAAGTCTGGAACATCTCATTAGAGCCAGTTATTAGCACTTCCTCCCAAGTCTTCATTTGGTGACATCATGTTGGAAATCATCCACACTGGAAGTATTTACTTCATGGGGATCAAAAAATGCTATAAATCAGAGTGGCTGCACTCTTGAGCTCTGCTTGTTAAGTGCCACCAGCATATCTCTGACTTTGAAGATGCAGAGAAGCCCTCTCTACAAGTAACAGCCTTCTCTACTCTGTCTACCAAAGGTTAGGCATGCAGTGGTTTGGACAGAAATCCTGAGTGGAAATAAACGTATAAAGACAGCACTCAGAAAATATTGAGTCACCAAAATTATGGCTCAGTCTCTCTTAGCAAGTAGTCTGATAAATGGAAATACACAATTTTATTCCTTTTAATCCAGGAATTGAGGGGATGAAAGTTTATGTGACTTTCATGATCAAGATTTTAGCGTAATATAGCAGACAAGGACACTCTATCAGCTATACATACTTATTTTTTATCTACAGAGCCACTTTTTGTGTATATTCTACATGACCGACATAAACCAAAGGAGCTAATTTGTGTCTGCCAAGCATTAATAAAAACCTTAAGACAGACTTCATCATTGTTCTCACCTAAAACAGATCTGTGAGGGCAGGAGGCAAAACTAAAATTGAGATATGCATTCCTTTTCCAAAAGGTTAATGCAGAGATTGACTTCATTAAACAGAATCCTACAATTTCATTTAAAAAAAATATTGTCCTCTAATTTGAAAGAGTCAGACAGGAAAGAAATACTTGTTTTTGCAATAAATGAGAGAATGCAAAATATGTTTTTATAACTCCAGGCTTTCATCATCTCAGCATTTCTGGCTTATATATACTAGGATGTCAAAAATGAGAAAAAAAAGAAAATTGAAACAAAGCCCTATTTCCATATTTCTGGTTATTATAAAACTTTCGCTGTTAGATATTGATAACCAAGTGAATAACCGTTACATTAACACACCAGGTCTCCTTTATGCTGAAGCACATAGAAGTGCGTCTTGAAGAATCAGCAATCAGATGGCATTGGATACTCACACACGGCAGCTGATTTGGAAGGTGTAATATGTGATTAGAGTCGTTAAAGAGATGAGTCATTTAACTTGGTGGCCCTTGGATATTTATAAGCCTTGAATCTGCTAAAATAGCTTATAAATGCTGGTCACTATTTAAGGAGAACGCATTACATGCTAATATGTTATAGCTCACTGGCCCATAATAACTATAAAACTCAAAATAATTCACATTATTATGGGACACTAAAAACAGACCTAACTTTTATGGTTTAACATTGTTCTGATTTGAACGAAATTGAAACCACTTAGTATTTTATCTCAACATTTTATGGATTTAAAAGCTTCATATTTCCCCATACCTTCACAAAGCAATGTTTTACTTGTTCTTTTTTTGGATTCCATGACCAATTTTCCAGTAAAAAAAGAATCACAGGAATAAATAAGAGCTGTTATAGATGTAGCACTTCCCATATATAAGTACAGGACCTGGGCAAATGTACTTACAATGCTCTTCAAGCCAACAGACAGATGACAGCTTTCTGAATCCCAGTGGATTCAAAATTATCAGCAGCTTCTCCACATACTCGTTGAAATTTTTAAACTGGTCAAAAACTTGCCAGTTAAGTGTGAACCTAAATTATAGTGATCCATGTTGAGCTTCTGACCTTGTTTGAAAATATTGTATATACATACTTGAAACTCAAAGATATTAAAAGTAGAATTTAAAGGACAAGAGAAAGAAACTAAATCATTTATTCTATAGAATGTATTTATAAAGACCTCCATTAAAATGTATTTGAAGTGGCCAAATGTGGAAATAAGCTGAATGCTTATCAACAAAGGAAGGTTGACTGGGTTTTTAACACGTCAGTTTTATAAAATATCATTAGTGATTGAAAAGAATGAATTAGATTTAAGCTATTGCTCTGGAAAGATAACAATTCTATGTCATTTAGTGAGAAAAGCAAGTTGCTTATAAATATATATCGGATAATTTTTTTACATAAACCAGATGGCCAAAAGCATACATAAAGTAATATTCTCAACTATTTTCCACTTAACCGATGCACCTAATTCATCGACGTTACCCATTCCCTCTATAAAACAGGCTAAAGGTACATGAATTGCTCCCTGAAGATTGTTTCCTACGTGATTATTCATACAGTTCTGATCATTAAACATTCACACACAAAGGGTTAATTGTGTTTGTTACCAAACCTCTTCGTACCAAGTGCTATTGTTAAAGCGATTTTCACATTTCCTACAGTGTTATACAAAGTGTTTATAAATAAATGTGATAAAAAGGAATTAGTATGTCATGAAAACTTTGGAAAGACCCCTAAATGAAAGTCACTGAAAAAAAAAATATTGAGAATTTAGACACAGGCAGTCCCACTGTGAGAACAGGGAAGAAAGCTGTTAAAATATAGAAAAATTGTCCACAAAATTGCTAAGCAAATGTCTTAAAAAGCTTGATGACTTGAAAGAAACCCAAATGCCCTATAAAATCTTGTTTTGCCAGACACTTGTCAAAGCAGTGAGTATCTAATGGTGAACCAGGCTAAGGCCGCAGTTATGATACAACTGACAAGGGAATTGAATCCTGCCAAGAGCATCTTTGAGCTTTCCTATCCGTCATCTCTGCTACGCCCTGTGCTCCGATGTCATAGACTTAGCTCTCCCATGACTTTGCTCATTTCAACGACTTCAGGCAGATTTGGTCTCGGTATAGCAAACTCCTCTCGGAAGTATGTCCAGTTATCCACTTTCTATTAAGACCATCTCCACTTCAGTCCTGTTAGCATCCTCAGCCCTCTGTGATTTGAGATAATGACTTGAGACATTGTATCCTCTATTTAGCCAAGGCCAGAAAAAAATGAGCTCTCAACAAACTACAGATTCCTTTTATGTAGGCACAGGTATGTTCTGCATTCATTGCTGATGCTGAATAAAGTCGTTCAGGACCGTGGAAAGTCTTCAGATTAGACACTTGCTTATTATTGCCCTGTACCAGTCTAAGAAGTGGAAGAAAGAAAATAGGCACCACATATGTGACATGTTATGAATTTATTTTAGATGAGCTCTATTATTGAAAACCATGGGACACATGGGACAGTGGGTTAATGACCAGAATCTCTCCCTTCATGCTTGACCAAGAGGAAGAGAGGAAAAGAACTAGGAATACAGGGTGGGGTAAAAGTAGGTTTTATAAGTATGAGTACATGAAACACAGGATTTATTTTTATATTATTATTTCAAATTATTGTATTATTTTCCATATGAACAACTATAAACCTACTTTTGCCTCACCCTGTATATAAAGAAAACCCACCTTCATAGCAGGTTTTCCATAAAAACTGTCCTTTGCATGGGAAGGATTGAGGCCACCAAACCTTGACACCCCGTTTGACTGCCGGGCCGCTACAGTCCTCCTGATTAACTCCCACTTCTGGTCCCTGGATCCCACTCCCTGGTCTACGGAGCCCAAATCCCCACTCCAGTCTTGTAGCAGCAGGCTGTGGGTTTTCACCTTCCCTGTGTAATCGTGGCTATTTCTTTTTCTCAGGGATTTATTCTGCTTCCAGAAATTGCCAAACTGACTGAAGGAACTTCCTTGACCTTTGCTTTAGACAGAACAGACTTTCTAGAATCCTTTTTTTCTGCTTTTCACTGCTTTGCCCAGCCTCACGTTTGCTGTATACCTTATCTTTACAGATGTAGTTCTTGTCACCTCCTTGGAAGACATTTCTCCCTAACTCCTCCCACCTCCCTGCCAGCCAGCCTTGGCTCCCTCTTTCTTTTCCTCCAGAAGTTATCGGCTTCTGTTCCACCATAGCCGTGCCATCGTCCTGTGGGTGACTTGTGAAAATCAGTGTCGTTGTCATTAAACCACCATTATAATTATTTTTCAACCACAAAGGGCTTCGTCTCTATCCCCAAGAACCTCAACTGACGCTCGAGAAAAGAATATTCACAAGCAAAGCCTCCTGTAATTAGTTGATAATTTATGTTCTGTAAACTCTATGTTCTGTAGAAATCCTGAGAAAAGAGAGTTTGTGAAAGTTTTAATTAGTCAGAGAAGAGTATATGGAAAAACTGAGATTTTTAAAGGACCCCCGAGTAAATTTTGGGATCTGTGAACAGAGAGAGGCATAAGATGAACGATCACAGACAGCAAGGCTTTTGAACCCAGGGCTGACATGCACAAGGGAGATGACCTGAAACTCGGAGGGAAGGGGGAGGTCAGCCAAGAGGCTGTAACAGGAATCCAGGGAAAAGTCTATTAAGATGTTATACTTTGAAAATGACAGTGTAAAAAGAAAGACTTATGTGACGATGAAATGATTTAAAAAATCAGTAAGGCTTAGTGACTGGATGCGTATCGGAAAAGAAGAAAAATGATGGTTCAGAATGACACCTAGCACTTACAGCTCAGGACATTGAGAAAATGGTCATAGCCTCTGACAAAGAGAGTGGTTAGGATGGGAGTGTCTTTGGGGAATGAGCAGGTGTGGAGACCGCAGAGGTGGGCATGATGTTTTGAAGAAATCCAAGAAGTGCCTGGCATTTTGCGTCCTGCCACTCGAGTAAGAAGACTAGAAGGAGTTCATTAGATCCAAACCGCTATTATATGAGATGTTAAAGGGACTGGTTTAGAAGAAGGAGGATCAAAACTATGAACATTAAAATGAAAACTGCATCACAACAACCAACAACAGAAGCTAGGGAATCAAAATAAAGGCAAACTAAGTAGGCAACGAGAGTGGGAAAAGAATTATAGGTATGGGGAACATATTGGGGGGAGGTCAGCGGGGAGGGAGAAGGGGGGAAAGGGAGGGAGATGATGCAGGAATTAAGCATAGTAGGAGGGAGTGGAGTACACAGGAAGAGGTTGAGAAGAACTATATGCACAACCAATCGTCATGGACTAAAAGGGGGGGACAACTGGAGGGAGGGGGGTCACTGGGTGGAGGGGAGCAGGGGGAAAAGAAATTGAGGCAACTGTAACAGTATAATCAATAAAACATATTTAAAAAAAAGAAAACTAGATAGGCAATAAGGACTTGGTATTCATAATGGTGTTAGGTAAATCCACAAGGAAGGGATCTGTATCAGTGAACAAAATGCAGAGATTAGCAGAGGCTAATGAGTGTTAAAGAATAACCATGTTTAGAGGATGGCAGAGAAAGAAGAACTAGGAAAGAGATGAGAGACTTGATGATTCCAGGAGCCAATTGATAAATGATATTATCACTTGCCAAGCTTAAATGATGAGTGAACTTTTAAAAATTGTTTCTGATCTCTTCTAACTAGTTAATAATATTGTATTGCATATTTGAAAGTTGTTAAGAAAGTAGATCTTAAAAGTTCTTATCAAAAGAAAAAAATTTATATCTGTATGGTGACAGATGTTAATTAGATTTATTGTGGAGATCATTTTACTACACACACACACACATATATATATATATGTGTGTGTGTATATATATATGTGTGTGTGTGTGTATATATATATATATATATATATATATATATATATAAAATCATGTTGTACACTTGAAACTTATGTGTTAACTGTACCTCAATTTAAAAAAACTCTCTCTGGTGTCAGATTAAGATTAGTCCTAAGCATGAAAGACTTGGGGACTAGTTTCAAGCATGAAGGTCTACATTGGGGTACTCTTTGGAGGACCTTGTTTTCTTTTTTGAACGCTTCAACTATAATCTGCATTAATTTTAGAGCCTCAAATTGGTCTTGAAGCTGACCTTAACTTCAGAATTTCTTTCAAGCTAGGAATAACTAGAACTTTAAAATTAAATTAAAGAACCAGTTTCACATTTTTTCTGTTTCTTGCGGTTTGCATTAGAACCAGAAGTATTTCAGAAGAAACCCTGGGACAGGGAGCTGGTCTGGGAAATGGAGGCTGTAACTTAGCTTCCATGAAGCTCAGTCTTGCAGCTGCCAGAGCCAAGCAGCCATATGCACCTGGCCTCTTGCATCAATATTTCTTCCTCTTCTAGTCCCTTAGTTCCTTCACTAGAACTATTATATATTTTGAGGTTTTTTTTTTTTTTTTTGCCTTATTTTAGTTTTACATATGCTGCTTTGACAATCTAATATTTTTTCACCATTTGGGAAAGGATGAAAGCAAGCAAGTTATAAAATGCATGCATTTTCTATGACTTAGGAATAATATAATCCATTTTAAAGTATCCTTGAGGTACTTATAATGCACTAAAAAGGAAAAAGGAACTGTGGAAAAGTGACTCTTTGAAAATCTGGTAGCTCTCTCCAAATTTAATGCTTGAGGAAAGACAAAGAAAAAGAGAGGAACCATGTGAGCCCACATGCACAGACTAGAGCTGAGGCATAATCAGAGGGCCTCCTCCAAGGCGGACGATGATGGGAACAACTGTATGTTTGTGTACATGTTGGATAATTGAATGCAACTGGGTAATTTAAAAGGTTGTGTTGCATTTAAGCATGTGTATTAGGTAATATCTGACTCAGACTCTGAAAAGCTCAGCTTTAAACCCATTTTTACAATATGTTGACTAGGAAATAAGCAACTGAATTTTGTAAACAATCAACTACTATCAATCGAGAAAGGAGCGAGAACATTGGTCATAGTTATTATTTGACAAGAAGCCCACAGATACAGTTAGAAAAATATTTTTAGCAGCCTTATTGAGATATAATACACATAAAACTTATCCATTTAAAGGGTATAATTTGATGGATTTTGGTATAACATAGAGTTGTATCATCACAATTAATTTTAGAACATTTTGATCACTCCAAAAGGATAGCCCAGGCTCTTAGTCCTGATCTCTCCTAATCCATGACCATCTCTTCCCATGTGGGAATGCCATGCATATGAATGACCAATATTTCTCCTATAAAGCTATCCAAACTATGCAATGGAGTACTGCTAAAAGACAAAACACATCTCAAGTACACAATATTGTTCACTGAAATACAGTTGCCCATATCAAAAGAGTACTTGGTACTCGCTATACTATTTTTCTTGAGTACATGGTGATATTTTTCATTCCAAGTAGAATTGTTTTCAGTATTCTTTCCCTAGAATATTGACTTCTTTGGGCAGGACTGAACCTGGGACTGGATCAACATTATGTCACAGGCAATCCCATCAGCATCTCAGTGCAAGCTCAGAGGTGGAAGAGTCAAGTTCACTGCAAACTTTTCTTAGCAGGAATAGATCTTTTTTATATTGTCATGGATTGATCCTGGAATTGAGTACTGTCTTTTACTCTAAGAGCCCTTGATGGCTGGGGCTTCTGCAGAAACTTCAGTACCATTGTGATACCCCAGAGCTACCTGAGCAGTACCCTGCATGCACATGGGGCTCAATAAAGGTTAGCGCCCGACTGGCAGTCTGCCTATCCCTGAATGCCCATACGGAGATCTGTGAAGTATTTTTGTTTGTAGCTGCCACAGTGATCAAAGAATAGCAGAAGGGAAGTTTTTCCTTTGAGGTCAGCTTTCAGCTGCTCTAAATTAGTCATGGATCACAATAGGAAATGGAAAGAAGAGATTTATACATATTTTAGTCAAATGTTTTATCTCGATTAAATCAATGGAAAGTGACAATGAACTGGACAACGCTACCATCCGTTAGTATGGGTCTGGGACTAGACTCCTAGTCGTAATTAAGAGGGACATTTAGATGAAACTTTTGTGGCCAAACAGGGAAATTAAATATCCTTTGTAGTGTGTAATCATTTTGTTCTCCATATTATTCTGAGTAACTATAATTAAACCAATGTTAAGTATCAGAAACACACAAGGAAAGAGGAACTGATAATGTGGCTGGATAATGACATAAGGTGGATGAATAATAAAACTTAGTAGATAAGAAACAGTAACGTCACCTTCATTTTTTTATTATCATTTTGCATGGACAGAAAATTCACTTATCATATCCTCTCTGCATTATAATGGTGATCAAAATTCTGACTGATAGAAAAGTCATATGAACATTTTTCTTTAGGTTTTTTAAAAATGATGGAACGTTTACTGGTTTGGTTGCTGAAATACTGTATATAAATCTGGGTGTGGAAAAGTTAACATGAATAACACTTGAAAAATGTAATAAAAAGATAATCATTCAGGTTTCAAATGTTTCAGCTCCCTTCTTGTAGAAATAAGTCTTTTCTATTAATTTGTGATTACAGTTTAAATTAAAAATGTACATCACCCATTATTTTTATGATTACGTTAATAGCAATGCCAATTTAAGGAACAACTTAGAATGTTTGCTTAATATTCTGATGTCACCTTGCAATGCTCCTTTCATTTCTCATGTATTTTAGTCTTAATTTAATCAGCTTTAATATTCTTGAACTAGACTCCTGTCTCTCATTACTGTAATCTTTACTGCATTTTAAAGCTTGAATTTTATATTTCATAATTATAAGTTATTTTCAAAGGGTGGCAGTATACAAGCTCCTTACTTAAATCTGTCCCATCCAATGGCCCTATCATAAATGGAATATTTCCAAATCACTTGAATGAGCATTTGAGGTTTCACTCCGATAGACTTGACTGTAAAACTGATTAACTTTGATAGAAGGAACAAATAAATGCACCAATCTCAACACTGAAAAATAAAAACAAATAGGAAACTAGGGCAAAACTAAATAAACTACAAGTAATGAGATTTTTATTTCCCAGATTTAGTGCCCAAATTATGGAACTTCATGACAGTTTTATTTTTCTAATTTTCTCAACAGTTATGACATTTGTAATAACCTATTAATGCCTCTCTCAGCTGATGGAATATGATGGGCCATATATCCCATGAAGGCAGAGAACGTATTTATGCATATCTTATTTATCTGTCCTTTGCTATGTATACATCTCTCTATTAAATATATTTTATTGATTATGCTATTACAGCTGTACCAATTTTCCCTCTTTGCACCCCTCCACCTAGTACCCCCATTTCCTCTAGCAGTCCCCACACTTAGTTCATGTAAGTTCTTTGACTTCTTCATTTCCTATACTGTTCTTAACATTCCCCTGACTCTGTTGTTCTTACCAGTTATGCTTCTTAATCCCTGCATCTTTTCCCCCATTCTTCGCTTCTCCCTCCCAACTGATAACCCTCCAAATGATCTTCATATCTATAATTCTGTTCCTGTCCTGCTTGTTTGATTAGTTTGTTATTTAGATTCAGACATTGATAGTAGTGAATTTATTGCCTTTTTAATGTTCATCATTTTGATCTTCTTCTTTTTCTTATATGATTCCCTTTAGTATTTCATATAATAATGTCCTGGTGATGATGAAGTCCTTTAGTTTTACTTTGTCTGGGGAGCACTTTATCTACCCTTCCAATCTAAATGATAGCTTTGCTGGATAGAGTAATCTAGGTTGTAGATTCTTACTTTCCATAACTTGTATACCTCTTGCAAATCCCTTCTAGCCTTCAAAGTTCCTTTTTGAGAAATCAGCTGACAGTCTTATAGAAACTCCTTTGTAGGCAACTCTCTGCATTTCTCTTGCTGCTTTTAAGATTCTTTATCTTCAACCTTTAGTATTTTAATTGTGATGAGTCTTGGTGTGATTCTGTTTGGGTCCATCTTGTTTGGGACTCTCTGTGCTTCCTGAACTTTTATTTCTATTTCCTTCACCAAATTAGGAAAGTTTTCTTTCATTATTTTTTCAAATAAATTTTCAATTTTTTGCTCTTTCTCTTCTCCTCTGGCACCCCTGTGATTCAGATGTTAGTATGTTTAAAGATGTCCCAGAGTTTCCTTAGCCTATCCTCATTTTTTGAATTCTTTTTTCTTCTTGATGTTCTGGTTGAATGCTTTTTTTATTCCTTGTGTTCCAAATCATTGATTTGATTCTTGGATTCATCCCCTGCACTGTTGATTCCCTATAGATTTTTCTTTATTTCACTTAGTGTAACTTTCATTTCTGCCTGGGTCTTTTTTGTGCCATTGGAGTACCTGGTGAGTTCCTGGAGCACCCTCATAACCAGTGTTTTGAACTCTGAATATGATAGGTTGGCTATCTCCATTTCAGTTAGTTCTTTTTCCGGAGTTTTGTTCTGTTTTTTCATTTGAACCATATTTCTTTGTCTCCTCAATTTGGCAACCTCCCTGTGTTAGTTTCTGTGTATTAGGTGGAGCTGCTTTGACTCTCTGTCTTAGTAGCATGGCCTATTGTAGAAAAGTGCACCTATAAGTTGTATGGGGCAGAGCCTTAGGTAATTGTCAGGGCCAGGAACCCTGTGTCAACACTCTGTGACTCTGTGTGGAAGAGGGCTTAGAGAGGGGACAATGCCGCCGCCTGGCCTCTGAAGTTTCACCTGGAAGGAAGCTGTCTGCCGGCACTCACCCTGTTGACAGTCACTTCCATTTCTCTCCCTGTGCCACTAGAGCACTTCCAGCAATTACCCTGATGCTGAATCTCAGAGGAGGTAAATCTGCATAAGTCTTAAGTTGGTTGGGGCCCTTAAAAAGGAATCTCTTGAGAATCTTGAAGTTTTTTCTGCCACCCAAACCTCCACTGTTTTTAATAGCCAGAAGTTATGGGGACTTATCTTCCTGGCATTGGAAACCCTGGGCTGGGTGGTCTGGCCTGGAGCTGGGATTCCTAACTCCCAAGGCATCCCTCCTGACTTTTATCCACCACACATGGATGTGGGGCCACCCAATTCACCTCTCTGTGCCTCTCCGCTTCTCCCTGCCTCTTTGCACATTTCCGTGTGTCTACCCCTCCTACCTGTCTGGGTGAATGTGGCTTCTTTAAATCCTTGCTCGTCGGACTTCCATGATGAGTGATTTTTCTGACAATTCTGGGTGGTATTTGTTTTGCAGTCTAGTTGTAATTTTTGCTGTAGTTGTGTGGAGAGGTGAGGCATGTTTACTTATACCTCCATCTTGACTGAAAGTCTGTATGCATATTTTAAGCACCTAGCATAGTACCAGGCACACAAAAAAAAACATTGAAGAATATAGGTTGATGATAATGTAAGTGGAACTGCCCTTGTATTTACTATGCCATGTTTAATGTATGTAAAGGCCAGATGATGTCCAACCAGAAGGTAACCTATTTGAGGTGGGTAGGTATAATGCACTGGCTGTATTCAGTGCCTAAATCTTTGTGAATGCTCAATAAATATTGACAACAGCAGGTTATAAGCCTCAGGGGAATAGCACACAGCTCTCAGTAAAATGGATAATGGTCATCTATTTAATCAATTTGCATTACAAGTGGTTTAACTGAATTTTCATTCATTCATTGAGCAAACACACTTCTGAATTGACTGTATGGATCATGCCATGCTCAGCACTGTTAGTTTAAAGCCTTATTAGCTAACTTTTTGACATCTATTTAGCAGTAAAGCAGCAAAACATGTTGTTCTCATATATTAACTTAAAAATATCTTATAGCTGTTAATAATTTCTATTTTATGTTATTTGTATTAATGTGCTTGATAATATATAAAAAGAGAATTGTTACTCATGTTTGAAGCCTATCTCACTGCAAAATCACATGTCATCAGCACTAGCATTATGTCCATTACATTTACTACAGCAGGGAAGTATATTGAAGTGATTTAGAAATATATTAGATAAATATAAATATATAATTTGACATGTTTTCAACAGCAAGGTTTTAAAAAACCTTGTTAATTAATATGACATAACTAGAACTTAAGAGAAAAATAGGTAATATCCTGAACATTTTAGTGCTGCTTTCTACCCATACATTTTAGATAATCTTATTTTAAAAAAGACTGAACTATATTTTAATGACAATCAAATTCGTCTCATGGATAAAGCAAGAATTAATAGCTAAACCCTTTGACTCATCCATATATTGTGGAATTTCTGCTTGCATATTTATCTATTACAACTGAAGGAAATATTTCTACTGGAAAGGTTTGAAGGACATAAATATTGAATCTAGATTGACATTTCTGATGATCTATATTGAAATAAATTAATCATTTTAATTCCTATCTTGGAATTCTGTGCTGCTCTGAACATTATCCAATTGCCTACAGGGTAAACAAAACTATTTATAGGACTTTTAAATTCTTTTTGTTTTGTTTTGTTTTTAATACGCTTTATTGATTATGCTGTTACATTGTCTCAATTTCTTTTCCCTTTGTTCCCCTCCACCCAGTGACCCCGCCCCTTAGTCAATGCCCATTGGTTATGCATATATTTCTTCTCAACATCTTCCTGTCTACTCCACTCCCTCTTACTATGCTTCTTAATTTCTGTACCATCTCCCTTCCTTTCCCCCTTCCCCCTCCCCACTGACCTCCCCTCATAATGTTCCCCATACCTATAATTTTTTCCCCACTCTCATTGCCTACTTAATTTGCCTTTGTTTTGATTCCCTAGTGTCTGTTGTTGGTTGTTGTGATACAGTTTTCTTTTTAATGTTCATAGTTTTGACCCTCTTTTTCCTAAACAAGTCCCTTTAACATTTCATATAACAGTGATTTAGATCTGATGAACTCCTTCAGTTTTACTTTGTTCTGGGAACACTTTCTCTGCCCTTCTATTCTGAATGACAGCTTCGCTGGATAGAGTAATCGTGGTTGTAGGTTTTTGCTTTTCATTACTTTGAATATTTCTTGCAAGTCCCTTCCTGCCTGCAGAGTTTCTTTTGAGAAATCAGCTGAGAGCCTTATTGGGATCCCTTTGTATGTAATTCTCTTCTCTCTTCCTGCTTTTAGGATTGTCTCTTTATCCTTAATTTTTGACATTTTGATTATAATGTGCCTTGGTGTGGTTCCCCCTGGGTCCAGTTTTTGTGGAACTCTCTGTGATTCCTGGACTTGTAAGTCTATTTCCTTCCCCAAGTTAGGGAATTTTTGCTTCATTATATTTTCACATAATTTTTAAATTTCTAGTTCTTCTTCTCACCTTCTGGTGACCCTATGACTTGGATATTGGCCTGCTTATAGCTGTCCCATAGGTTTCTGAGCCTCTCCTCACTTTTCTCACTTTGCATTTCCTCTTTCTGCACTGGTTGACTGTTTGTTCCTTCCCTATGTTTCGATTTGTTGATTTGATCCCTGGTTTTCTTTCCCTCACCACTAGTTTCGTATGTGTTTTTGTTCATTTCAGCAGGACTAGCCTTCATTCCTTCCCAGTCTTGTTTAAGATCTGCTGTTAGGTCTGTAAGCATTTTTATAAGCAAAGCTCTGAACTGTGCCTCAGAAAGATTTCCTATCTGCTGCTTCACTAGATTAGATATTTGCTGTCTGGTCAGCTGCGTCACTGGGTTCTCTATCATGATCTGTTCCATCCTGACAGTTTTGTGTTTACCTTTGCTTTCTGGGCGGGGCTGTCACACTTCCTATGCTATAGGGGGCAGAGACCCGTGCACTCATTACAACTGGGCGACCCTCCTCACCACACTGTGGCATTTCCTGTGGAGGTGGGGATCCAAGATGGATTCCTGCCGTTCACTCTCCACTGAGAGACTGGTAGCCTCCTACTCCATCCCCACCTTCTCTTAGCCTCACAGTCCAAGGCAATGGGGGTATGCCTTCCCTGGCATTGGAATCACAAGCTGATGGGTCTGGTCTACAGCTGAGGGTGCCCCCTAGGTGCGTCTCCCCTCCCCTTAAATATGGGTGTCTGTGCTTACCGCCATCCCACCACCATCAACACAGCTGCAGTCACAAGCACAGCTTGATCTCTCTGCCCCAGCTTTGCCCCTCTTACCAGTTCGGACGAGCACCACTTCTTTATAACTCCATATGTTAGACTTCTATTTATTTTTTTTTAACTGGTTATTTCTGGTTTTGCAGTAGTTGTATTCCTTCTTATTTGAGGAGATAGATGGAGCATGTCAATCTAGGCCTCCATCTTGGCTGGAAGTCTTCTGTGTGTGTTTGCCTCTGTGTCTTAGGTAGAGCTGTCGCTCCTGTTATGCTAAGGGGTGGAGCCTTAGGGGTTTGTCACCACATTGTGGCACTGTATACGGAGGAGGGCTCTGAGAAGGAACAATACTGCTTACCCAGCACTCTCCCCTTTTCCAGGCACTTCTTCCACTTCCATATGGGACTGGTGCCTCTCTTGCTGTTGCCCTGGCCGTCGCTCCCAGAGTGGATGTGTCTGTGAATGTTCTAAAACTGTGGGGGCCCTTTAAGAAAGCAGACTCTGCTGAGACAGGAAGTTTCTTCCTCTGCCCCAACCCCCACTGGTTTGCACAGTCAAAAGCAATGAGGCTTGATTACCCCAGTTATGGGACCGTGGGCTGTGCGGTCTGGTGAGGAGCTGGGGATACTTCCCAGGTGTTCCTCCTGACTTTTTAAAACGTGTAACTGTGCCTTCCGCCAGCCTGCCACTGCTGCTACTACCACACCATGTCCTCTCCGCCCCGGCTCTGCCCCTCCTACCTGTCTGGATGAGTATTTCTTCTTCATATCGTTGTTTGTTGGACTTCCATGCAGTTTGATATTCTGGCACTTCTGGTTGTTTCTAGTTTTTAGGTAGTTGTATTCCTTCTTAGTTGTGGAGGGAGATGGAGCGTGTCAGTCTAGGCCTCCACCTTGGTCGGAAGTCTCTAAATTCTGTTTTTAAGCTTTATCTTCCACATTTCCACCTGCCCTGACCTGCAAGATGCTTTGGTCCAACCACACTAGCCTATTTGCCACTCCCCAGCATAACAAAGTGCCTTTTTCTTCAGTTACCTTTGCAGACACACGTGTCCCTTTGACAAACTTCCCATTCTCCATTGATCAAATTCTTTAACAGCTCAATTAAAATGTCATTCTTTTTTTTAAGTTTCTCCCACGTTACCCAGTTTATTCTCTCCTCTATGCTGCATGGTTCATTATACACTTCTCATTTTGGGTTAAAATTAATTATGCATCTGTGTCCCCAACAGAATATGAAATTTTAAAATCAGGGTTCCAGACATTTCAAAACAGAAGTGACTCAGGTAGTCTTCTTCAACTCTTGCAGACTCACATTCCTAATAATGACCTCAAGAAACAACCAAACAAAACCTTTGTATTTGGCTACCCTATTGCTTCTGATATTCTGACTAAGTTTCTTGGTCTTTAGTTGAATATAATAGTAAGATGTTGTATGCAATTTTTCCCCAATTTGCTACATTTTCTGTTGTACTTTTTTGTGGGAGAGAAAGCCACATCTGCTTTTTTGTATCACCAGTTGTTTCAAAGAGAGGTCTGACTTTGATGTCATTACTGTAACATAGTTTGTTTTGCTTAACATCATTACTTACTGTCTGAAAGAAATATGTTGATTAAACATACTAATGATTCTACATTGGGTGGTATGGATTTACAAGTGAGGGTGAAAAAATAACATAAAAATAATCTAAGAAGGTTAAAAATATAGTCAGGGGAAAAAAAAGGCAGCCTCAGATTGGAAACATCAGAAATATGAAAACTAATATTTGTGTACCTCTGGGGAGAAATTAAGCCAAAACTCAGTTTCTCTGTGTGAATTAAAATTGAGAATCAGTTTCTAACTCTTAGAGGTGCTATGTAAATGCCAAGACATGATTAATTTTAAACAAAGTAAGGATTGTTTCTATTAATGTAGAATTTTTTTACAGGCAGCTCTGAGAATACATAATGTACACTAGGACATATATTTTGAGATCAGTAAATGAGAAATGGTATTACCTCTGGTTTATAGACTAGGAAACCTTTTAGCTAAAGGAAAAACCATTTAGTTTGTTCAATGTCCCTGGAACAGCTATTAACTCCTATTCTTAACAGATAATTACTAAGATTGTGTTTAAATATATCCACTAATTGCAATTACACATTTGCCTAGTTTACTTGTTCCATTTACTAAAACTCTACTTAGATAATAAGGATATCTTTTCTAAAACCTAATCACTACAGTTTAACCCAATTCTTCCAAGTGGCTGTTGGACATTTTTAAACTGGAAATCTATTTCACGTAGATTTGGAGATAAAGGAATTGAAAGCAATGCTGAGTTGGAGGTATTAACAATTGAGGATATATTGTGGCCTTGTTCAGAACAAGTGCTGGTTATTCCTTATGTGGGAACAGCACTCTGTCAGTTCACGTTATTTAAGGCCCTTGGACCACCTGGAAATGCTAAAATCCTATGGAAAATAGATAATAAGGTATATGGGCCTGAGTTCCCTCACACAGACACACACACTCCTGCTTTGTATATAACTGTCACAACTGGGTGAAGACTGCCTCTGAGCAGAGCATATGGGATGGGACATGCATCTCAGGGGCTGGATCAAGCCAAGTGACACCAGGAAAGAGTCCATTAACGCACTAAGCCAGAGAGGAGGAGGCCAGACTCAGCCATAAGCGTACTCTAAGATTGGACAGGATCCTTCCTCCAGAGGAAGGGGCAGACAATGAAGAGACTGTAGTCCTCAAAGCAGAGAGAACAGAGGAGACTGAATGAAGCAGAGAGCTGAGCCTTGTGGAACACTCAGCACACAGGCCTTCCCCGTGTGCCTGAGCAGCAGAGACCTGGTAGAGGGAACAGAACACCGTTCTCTCTGGGACATTTTTCAGAGTTAGTATCATTTCCAAAAGCAAAGTACTCTAGGAGTTAAATAGGATCATGAAGAAAGTGATTTAATTAAATCATAGACAATAATTTCCTATTTCTAGAACTTTCTAGCCACCATGGAAGTGCCACTTCGATCACTCCTGATCTCACAAGTTATAACACCCAACCATTCTCTCATTATCTTTATTATACTTTTCATAGTACTTTATCTTCTCCATAGTACTTACTAAAATCTGTCATTTATTTTTGCCTTTCCCAATTATAATGGAATGTAATTCCTACAAAAGCAGAGGATGTAGCCATTTGGTCTGCTACTGGGTATAGGACAGAGCTAGTTTGTGTTAAATACACATACATATCGTCGTCGTCGTCGTCGTCGTCGTCGGCAGCCGTCCGTCTCGAGAGACGATGGCGTAGCTTCCTGAGAGTCTATCTGCACCGCCGAGAATGGCTGTGCAGTCCGATTCGGGAGTGACAATCCCTGCCACACTTGTTACAGGTGAAGGCAGATGGCTGTTGTTGCTGCTGCTGACGCTGCTTCCGCCTCGATCTTTTCTGGACCGCCTCCTCGTTGCGCGCAGCCTCCGCGCGTGACGTACCTTGCCTGACCGCGAGCCTCCAGGCTAGGCGGTCGTCTGCTTGAACTTCCCATGTGTTGAGATTGATGGAGCATTGTGTCATGTCCTTTTTGCAGATGTCTTTGAACCGCAGTTTTGGGCGCCCTGTCATCCTCTTGCCTTCTGCTAGCTCGCCGTAGAGGAGGTCTTTGGGGATACGGCCTGCATCCATTCTTTTGACATGGCCGAGCCACCTGAGGCGTCTCTCGCTAAGAACTGCATGCAAACTGCACATATTGGCTCGCTTCAGCACCTCGGTGTTGGGGACCTTATCCTGCCAGGCGACATGCAGGACGCGTCGCAGGCACCTCATGTGGAAGCTGTTGAGTTTCCTTTCGTGCCTTGCGTAGGTGGTCCACGTCTCGCTGCCATAGAGGAGAGTGCTGAGTACGCAGGCTTGGTAGATGCGCAGTCTGGTTTTCTCAGTGAGGCTGGAATTGTTCCACGCTCGCCGGTTCAGTCTGGCCATAACTGTGGCTGCCCTGGCGATTCTCCGGTTGACCTCCAAGTCGACTGACAGAGAGCTCGAGATGGTGGACCCGAGGTAAGTGAAGTCGTTGACAACCTCCAGGGTGTATCCGTCGATGGTGATGCATGGGGGAGTCCCCGTGCCTTGAGCCATAACATTCGTCTTCGTCAGGCTGATGGCTAGTCCGAACTCCTTGCATGCGTGGGAAAGGCAAGTGACTAGCTGTTGGAGTCCCTCTTCGGAGTGTGATGTCAAAGCTGCGTCGTCGGCGAAGAGCATCTCACGGATGAGCACCTCTTTGACTTTGGTCTTGGCTCGTAGACGGGCCAGGTTGTAGAGCTTGCCATCGGATCTGGTGTGAATGAAGACACCCTCGCTGCAGTCCTTAAAGGCGTATTGAAGGAGCATGGAGAAGAAGATTCCGAACAGCGTAGGCGCGAGGACGCAGCCCTGCTTTACTCCGCTGCTGACTGGGAAGGCCTCAGAGGTTGCGCCGTTGTAGGACACCGTGCTGTGCATGTTGTCGTGAAAGGACATGACCACAGCAAGCAGATGTGGTGGACAGCCAATCTTCCGTAGCAAGCTGAAGAGTCCGCTTCGACTGACCAGATCAAACGCCTTCGTGAGGTCAATAAAGGCGAGGTAGAGTGGTTTATGCTGCTCGTGACACTTCTCCTGCAGCTGGCGTAGGGAGAAGATCATGTCCACTGTTGAGCGGCCAGCTCTGAAGCCACACTGGGACTCTGGGTAGACGCGGGAAGCAAGGGTCTGCAGGCGGGCAAGAGCGACCCGGGCGAATACTTTGCCGACGACGCTGAGGAGAGAGATGCCCCGGTAGTTGTTGCAGTCGCTGCGGTCTCCTTTGTTCTTGTACATGGTGATAATGTTGGCGTCTCTCATATCCTGGGGGATGTAACCCTCCTTCCAGCAGAGACAGAGTAGATGGTGGAGCGGCTGTAGCAGGACTGGTTTCCCGCTCTTTAGGATTTCTGGAGGGATTCCGTCGCTTCCTGGAGCTTTCCCGCAAGCAAGGCGGTCGATGGCTTTGCCGAGCTCTGCCGCAGTAGGTGGGGTGTCTAGCTCCTCCATGATTGGTAGGTCTGGGATGGCGTTAAGAGCAGTGTCTGTTACGGTGTTCCTCGTTGCGTACAGCTCGAGGTAGTGCTCGGTCCACCGCCGCATTTGCTGTTCCTGGTCAGTGATGACCTCACCTGTCTTGGACTTAAGGGGGGCGATCTTGGAGGGGATTGGGCCTGTTGCCTTCTTGATACCCTCATACATTCCTCGTGCGTTGCCTATATCGGCGGCTTCCTGAATGCTTCTGCACAGGTTTAGCCAATAGGTGTTGGCACAGTGGCGGGCGGTCTTCTGGACTTTGTTCCTGGCAGCCCGTAGAGCTTGAAGTGTACTGGGAGTGGGCGTGACCTTGTAAGCCAGTAGGGCCTTCCTCTTAGCCTCGATCACGGGTTCCATTTCTTCCCAGTGAGCCTCGTACCAGTCAGCGTTCTTCCGCTCTTTCTTCCCGTAAGCAATAATGGCGGAGTTGTATATGGCATCGCGGAGACGTGGCCAATTGGATTCGATAATGTCATCTGCCGCCACTCCCTCGCCGAGTGCATCTTCCATCTTGTTGATGAATTGCTGGGTCTTAACTGGGTTGCTGGCACAACTGGTGTTGATGCGTGGGCGACCCTTCATCTTGGAGTGGTGCAACCTCTTCGGCATTATGCGCACCTTGCTTACCACGAGGGCATGGTCCGTGTCGCAGTCTGCACTGTGGTAGCTGCGGGTGAGGAGGGTGCTGCCAATATCCGTTCTTCTGGTGATGACGAGGTCAAGCTGGTGCCAATGACGGGAGCGGGGGTGCCTCCATGACACCTGGTGGATCTCTTTGCACTTGAAGAATGTGTTTGTCACGCACAGGCCGTGGTGACACAAAAGCTCAAGCAGTCGCTGACCATTCTCATTGATCTTTCCTCTCCCAAAGTTTCTGAGGCAGGTGGGCCAGGCCATGTGGTCGGCTCCTACTCTTGCGTTGAAGTCTCCAAGGAGATAGAGAGCGTTACTTCTGGGAATCTTGGATAACGCTTCGTCCAGTGCATGGTAGAACTGTTCTTTCTCTTCGGTGGTGGCGCAGAGGGTTGGGGCATACGCGCTAAGAATGCTGACTGGGCCGAAAGTTGTTGACAATCGGAGGGTAAGTAATCTCTCTGTGCCTCCTGTGGGTGGCTCTATGGAGTTAACAAGCGTGTTCTTCACAGCGAACCCAACACCGTGCTGTCTTGGTTGGTCCGGAGACTTCCCTTGCCAGTAGAAGGTGTAGTTGGTTTCTCTGATAGTTCCGTTGTCGGCCAACCGGGTCTCCTGTAGAGCCGCAATGTCGATGTTTAGTCGTGCCAGTTCCCTATCGATGACAGCGGTTTTCCTGGCACCCTTGATCCACGGAAGGTCTGCAGTAAGTCCGGGGCACATGGTCCTGATGTTCCAGCTAGCGAGGCGAAGAGCCGGAGGCTTTTCACATACATATAGTGAAAGAATTAGTGAGTAAGTATATATATCTTATTATATTTTACACTTATAAATATGTGAAATATATATTATAGTGTTTTTGTTCCTCTTCTGAGTGTGTAGAATACTAGGGTGAAGAAAAACCTTGTTCCCCATACAGTCTTATTCTCTCTCTCCTTCTAAGTGATAATATCCTTTTTATACATGCAAGAATTTTTAAGTAGTCGAGCGAGAATATTTATATTTCCATAATTTTTAATTATTTTACTTCGAGAAAACATTGGGACAGCTTGATTGATGGTACAAAGGCTGGATTCTGAGGCAGAATAAAATGAGATTCCAGGTGCTCATTTTAGCTGCCAATTGTGTTAAAGAATATTATAAGACTCCCACTGCCTTTACATGGTGGGGCAGCAGGCAGAGCTGGAGAAAACCTCCTGAAGATGCCTAGACCCTTCCACACACTTCCTCCCACCCTGGACTGCTGGTCTGCCTGCCTTCCTGCCACCAGTGAGGGAGCTGTCAATGCCTATGTGATGGCCAACCTACCCTGGCAGACCTGGAGCAGTAGAAATCCCTCCACTTGCTTATATTACTTCTTGCCCCTTTTCCCAGGAGTGTTTTTGTTTTTTAAGGCATGTGACATAAAATTCCAAATTACTTTAAAATACAGGAGGGGGCAAAAGTAGGTTTACAGTTGTGAGTACACAAAACACAGTTTATTCTTGTATAATTCTTTATTACCTATGGCATTATTTTCCATAGGAACAACTGTAAAACTACTTTTTCCCAACCATGTATTAGTTGTGAGCACCTTTGTCTTGTACTGGTTTTGAATCCATCCACAGCATGGAGTTAAATTAAGACGATTTAGCCATTCATTCATTTAATATCTATCACTTTCTAAGATCCAAGTGCTGTTCCAGATATTGGGGAAGTTTCTGTTGCTGGAATAACACAGAGTTTCAGGATGAAGGGAGAACCACTGAAGCATGGGAGGCCTCCTGAATAGGTGATATATGAAGTTGGACAGTCCGTGTATCCGTGGGCAAGGCATTTTGAATGGATGGATCATGCAAAGCCAAGAGTAGAATGAGGTGAAAAGCATAGAAAGAACCAGTGTGATTAGAACCCATTTGCTCACAGGGAAGCTGTATGACCTCCTGGTTACTGAGATTTCTAAGATACGCATGACTTTATAGCATAGCTAGTAAATGATGTGTGAGTTCCAATTTGTCTTATTTCTGATAACAAAGGTAGCTGATAATATGCCTAGTTAACATATTATACAAACCATTTAGCCTAATAAAGATACACATGATATCACAGTGAATTACTTAAAGAGACTACTTAGTCCCTGTACTTTATGCTTGTAATATTACCAAAATCTTTTCAGGTGCTTATAAAAGAATTAAATCTTCTCCCTTACTTCCTGCTAACAGTGTGATGATATATAAAAAATAGTTATTTACAAGAGTACTATTAACAAGTAATACAGTGTATATTCAAAGGAAATGAGAGTTTTATTAATAAAATGAGAGATTTTGCAATATCACCAAACCAAATTCCCTTTTTATATGTCTTGCCTACCATTATAACAATACCCCTGAGCATGTTAATTCTTTGAATCTCTGTAGGGACTCGCATGCAGACACCTCCTTCTGTGCGGTAGAAATTCACAAGCAATAATTTTCCATTAGAAGAAAAGAGGGTTTGCCTAATATAAGGATAACAACTTATTTGTGCATATGCTACTTCCTCCCAACTACTACAGCAGAAAAAGTTCTTTCATCTGCATGTGGTATAAAGTAGACATCCCAAGGGAAGCCATGTTAAACAGCTAGTGCTTCTGAAGCCACGCCACCTGCTGTAACCCCCACCACAGGAGGAGTTTCTGATTTCCTGGACTGTACTGAATGTTTATTCATATTGTCATGTGAGTGGCTTAAAACAAAACCATGAAGCTCAGGTGATTCTTCTACACAAATAACGTGGGTAGAAAAAGAACATTAAATAATGACCGTAGGCTCTCTCATGCCATGCTGGTTTTACAAAGGAGGAATCAAGTTCAGAGCGATGACTTGTTCAGGGTCACTCAATTATGAAATCCTAGAGTGAAGACTACAATCATCTGGTATTTAACCCCCACAATATAGTCTCTCTGCTAAGTTTGTTGCCACTTTTAGTTTCCAGGGAGAAAGAAGTTGTAAATTATTTTATTCAACGATTTAAACATTAGAAAGGTAGTCTTAAAAACTCCACTGAGCAGAAAATTCAAGACATGATCATCTGAGGGCTAGTTTGGGAAAACCCGAATCTTAACCCTTTTATAGGATTCTCATGCCCCTTACATAGCCTATTCTATTTGTACCTCCCTCTATCCAGTTCTGAAAGACTCTGATATTAGCAATTTGTACATATGCACGTCACTCTGGTCTTCCTCAAATCAATATTAGTGTCAGTCTTGTCTTTGAGGAAGACTAAAATACTTGGCCTGTTTCAGAGAAATTCCAGGTGACATTGGAACCAGTAAAGATTCTACTTTATTAAGTTTGAGGCCTTCTTTCACTCTTAATATTATGCTATATGGCAGTTACAAAATAGTCAGGGGATTCAAAGTACAACATAAAGAATATAGTCAATAATATAGTCAGTAATAACTAAGTATGGTGTCAGGTGAGTACTAGATCTATAGGGGGATCACCTTGTAAGGAATGTAAGTGTCTAACCACTGTGCTGTACATTTGAAACTAATATAATATTGAATGTCAACTGCAATTGAAAAAAGTTAAAAATCTCTAAATATTATGCCATGTGATAATTATAGTAATACAATACAATAAATAACTTCATAAATATTTTATCATCAAAATACTCTGGGATATTATAATTACATGGGTTATCAAAATACTAAGTAAAGCATGAGTGAAGATGATTATTTAATATTTTTCAAAATTTATTTTTAGAGAGGGGAAAGGGAAGGAGAAAGAGAAGGAGAGAACCATCAATGAGAGAGAGACGTATTGATCAGTTGTCTCTCCCAAGTGTACCTGGAATGGACCCAAAACCCAGACTTGTTGCCTGTCCAGAACAGAACTGGCAACCTTTCATCTTGAGGCTGATGCTCAATCAACTGAGCCATTCCAGCCAGGGCTGAAAATAATTATTTAAATAAAAAAGAATAAAAAAGAAAACCCAAATCAATATACTTTAATTCCGAGAATCATTCTTGGATCTTCATTCTTTCACCATTTATGGTGCAGACATTCACAGAGCACCCACTGTCCAAAGTCCTGGGGATTTATAGAGAGAGAGACTCTGGCACCAACAGAGTTAACAACCCCAAGGAAGGTGTCATCATGCAAACAATATTGTGCAATGTGTTAAAAATTGTAGTATAAGTATTCAACAATGATATATGTACACCCATAGTGTTTTTGTTTTAGTGTTTTAATTAATTAATTAATTAATTAATTAATTAATTATAATATTTAGGCTCTCCAGACATTGTATTTTGTCTGGGGAATTTTCAGTAACATCTGATCAAAGATTTTAGACCTTGGATATTTTAGGAAGCCGGAATCACTATTTCTCCAATATCCAATATCCAAGTAGATTTTATTAAAGATTTTTATCAATGTTTAGGCAGAACTAACAATTTTAATTATAATAAGACTGTTTTTCTTCATCAGATGTGAGTGAGAGTGTCAGGGATAGACAGACATTGAATCGATTATCCAGGCAATGTCAAGGACTAAAACTGGTTTAGCTTGAGGAATGAGTCTCTATAAGAGGATCTGTATTAATAGATTTTTATTCTGCCTTTAATTGTCAACCAATGAATTAAACAAATCTCACCACTTTTTAAAAAATATATGGCTATTCTGGTTATTGGTAGTTGGCTAAAATAACTCAGGAAAATCTGCTGTTTGATTTTCCTGGGATTCAAAGGTTTGCTTTCATAATTGCTGCACTTATGAATTGCTTTATAATGCTAAGAATTTTTAAGTTGAACTTAATAATTTGATTATATGTCTTCTCACTGAAAGTTAATTGAAATGTGATCTTGATGGTCACTGTATTCATATATCCTAAGGATATCAAGACCATTTAATTCATAAAATTTTACATACTTCTCTTTAAATTTGAAAAAGAACTTCAAAAACATGTCATCCAGACTCTTCAGTTTTCATATCAGAACACTGAACCCTCATGAATCAACATGAATTGCCACAGACGCTGGTGACGAGTCCAGAAATATCACTCATTGTGTTTCAGTTTTATGTTCTTTTCACATGCACGGTCCCATTTTTAGCTCTGCAAGGGTGATTTTGAGTTATTTGCCTATGGTTTGAATTTCTGGATTCATTTTCTAAAATAATGTGTGAAATAAAAGCTTAACCAAGTCTTCCATAATAAAGCAATACATTTATTTTGAAATGCCATTCAGTAAAGCCAAGTTTCAAAGGGGTTTCAAGACTATCACATTCCAAGATATTTTTAGATGAGAAGAGAATCCCTGAAACATGGACTTTCTTATTAAACAACTTGATACCAGTCTCCTAAGAAACCAATTTAGCTTGCTGAGTTCATTCTCCAAGGACAAATTAAGACTGCTGGTTTTGCCTTCCCTCACGACCTTTAGAACCTTCTTTGCCTTCTGTTCACCCCCTAAATACTAGATTGAGATTCTGTCTTCTCTCTGGAAATGTTTGACCAGATTATAAAAATAAAGACATGTGATTTCTAGACGCAGAACATAAATCTCAAAGGGAAAATTCTATGTCAGTCTTATTTCCTTCAAATTTTGTTATCAAATTTTATAAATATTTGATTGTTAACATCAGTGTTTAGCTAATTATCAATGGGAACGAAGAGCAGAAGGGAATTAGACACTGAGCTTAATAAAATGGGGAGTGTAACCTGGTTGCTTAGTTAGGATCTAAGAGGGAGCCAACTCTTAAAAATGTAATCATCAAGAAAGATAATGCTGTCTCCTCTGTGGGAGAGAAGGAGCCTGACTTTCATAACCACTAATTAGCAAACACAGGTAACCGTCTGTGCTCACCTCGACCTTCACATTGGCCAATATCCAACCCTGCCTTCAAAGTCCTCCAGCACTTTTTCACAAGCTCTTCCCAGTGCTTGAGAACTTTCTCACTTTCTGTTTCAATGGAGTTGAGTTCAGTCTTCTCTCCCCTATTGCAATAGACTTGAATGAAGTCTTCCTTGTCTGTTTAACTCCGTCCAGTGCAATTTTCTCATATATATATTTCCCATCTATATTTTTTTATTTTTTCACTTTTGTATTGATGCACCTAATTGCATTGGTAAGAATGCTCTAATGTCATTTTCATAGTATCATTATCAAGTTATTAAGTTACTAGTCTCATCATTGTAGAATTTGCAAAATTTTGAATTTTATATTGTGTTCTAATCCAGGTTATATAATATAGAAATTATAGATTCTTTTAAGAGCTTAAGAAATTATATCTGTAAATACAGCCACTCTCAGGTTCTTAATCAAAAGCAATTATCTGTAACAACAGCAAAAATTGAGTCTGTGGTTAATAGATCTCTTCATTTTTTTCTTCCCACTTGATAATGTGTCAACTTAACAATTTAAAATATCCAGACACTAGGGTACTTTACATATAATGGTAATTACTGTTTGCTGACTTAAAATGCTAGAGACAAAGAGTTTCCTCTTATTTTATAAAAATATTGTATATATGTATTTATTTGCAAATTTATTAAACTTGCCATCGTTTTCTTAAACTTGATTATGTGTATTTATTAGTTTTCTTCTCCTTTGCAAAAACCAGTACTTATTTTTCCTAATAACATTATGTTTGGTATATCTGATTTATTTCTTCATTTCTTACTTTTAATTTATTTTCACAAAGCTTTTAAAAATTGTCAACATTTGAGTACATTTTTAAAAACATCAGATTTATATGACTTTTACTAGAATGTAGCTATAACTCACAAAGATTTACAAGATGTGCTTTTAATCAATTTACACCAAGAATGCTCTTTTTACTTTATATTAAATCTCCCAAATCCAAAGGAAATTTGATACTAACCTTTTTTTCAAATGTTATTATTTTTAGAATTACTATTATAGCCTTATGTATTTATTGGAAAAGATATACTTTGTCTTTTCAATACGTATATTCAATACGTAGCCTATGATTTGCACCATTTAAAACTAATTTTATACTGAAAAATTCATGTTTAAACACTGTGCATTCTAAAAAGTATTAATTCTACAAGTTACGTGGATTTTTAAACTTCCTGATATTGTACCTAAAGCTGATATAGATGTTGTTAAAAGCCATAATGAAGCAATAGGAAATAATGTGCTTATTTCAGCTAATGACTGAAAGACTATATTTGCTAATAATCCATGCCCCAACTGGGAAAAATATTGTTTCTGTTTATTTTCATTCCATTTTTTTCTACTTCAATATAACTAGTCTTTAACTTCTGTGAGGCTACTTGGGTAATTAGGAGCAACAAGAAAATGAATATCTTCCTTAATGAGAGTGAGTAAATTTGCAGGAAACTTTCATTATGAAGTCTATTTTCTGTGCCTCATTGAAGCTAATCTCCATGCTCTAGCACTCAAAGAACAGGCTTAGTTTGTGGCGGAAACAGTTCTGTTCTTGGGTGCAAATACGCGCACATGGAGATTTATTGTAAGGAACTGGCTCACATGATCATAGAGGCTGAGAAGTCCCAAGATCTGCCGTCAGCAAACTAGAGCATCCGAAGAGCTGATGTGTATAGTTCCAGCGTGAGTCCAAAAATCTGAGAACCAGAGAGCTGAGGTGTCAATTCCAGTCCAAAAGCCAGCGGCTAGAGATCCAACGGCTGATGCTTCTTCGGTGGGAATCTGAAGGCTGGAAACGCCCTTGTTCCAGCTTAATAGTCAGGCAGAAGGAATTATGGAGTGTTTTTGTTCTAGTCCTGTTTTCCACTGATTGAATGAGGCCCACCCACATTAGGGAGGGAAATTGGCTTTTCTCATTATATTGATTCAAATGTTCATTTCATCTAAAAACACCCTCACAGACACACGCAGGGTGATGTTTGACCAAATGTCAGGGCACCCTGCAGCCCAATGAAGTCTCTGTAAAATTAGCCTCCACTGAGTATTTCTACTTTAACCTCGGGAAACTGCAATAACAATCAAGACAGTAAACTAAAATGGTTTTTGCAGGTTCCTGGGCCTGTAAATAGAAAGGAGGATGGGAAATGATTTGTAGGCCAGACTATGCTTTCTAACATAGCAGAAGTTTTCTGGTCTTTTCCCCTCTTTTTCTTTCCTAACCCCTCACCCATCCACCCCCTATTTTGTTGATGTAGAAAATTAGCTCAGCACTTATATGTTTGTCCCACTTGGAAACAAAATATTATCCTGGGGATTTTTTACTCACAATTACATAATTTTCTGAAGATTTAGTTTTACTCACTTTCCCATTTCAACAAAATGTCAATTAAACATTACTCTAATATTCCACACAGCCCAGTCTCTGCAAAGGAAATGATAGTTCTGAAAACCCTACGCTAGTAATTAAACACAACAGCAATTAACATTTAGTGCCTCAACACCACAAGTGTGAGGAGAAGGAGAGAGAGATTCATTCTTTTGTTTTCTTATCCTCACCGGAGGACATTTTTTCATTGCTTGTGGAGAAAAAGCAATGAAGGGAGAGAGAGAGAAAGAGACAGAGAGAGACAGAGAGACAGAGACAGATAGAGAGAGAATAATTGGTTACTTTTTCCTATGCACCCCAACGGGGGATCAAACCTGCAACCTGGGTATATGCCCTGACTGGGAATTGAACCTGTGACCTTTTGGTCTATGGGACTGTTACCGTGGGGAGAGAGAGAGACCCATGTCAATAGGCTCTCTCTCCTGCCTCAGTTCTTGTCTCACCTGCAAGACATGAATTCAAGTGAGAGATAAACATGTATAGAGGAAATGAGATTGCAGGTTTACTTATGAAACACACATGAGCCCAAAGCTGCACGCAGGCAACCGGCTCGTCTAAATGCCCCACATGTAGAGGAAAGAAAGTTAGTAAGTTTGTTAATAAGTTCATTCTATACACTTGAGCCAAGGCTACAAGTGGGTGCTTAGCTAATCTAAGTATGCTGACTATTGGGGTTCAGGGGTTATATACCATAGCTATATTCCAGAGGTACCCCTCCTTCTCCCCCTTCTAAACCTTGGGAACAATGTACAGCTACAAAGGCTTGCTTTCTCAGTTAGTAAAGGTTCTGTTCTTACTTAATGAAATTATTAGAGGCCCCCTTTCCCAGCATAGGCCCCTCTCTTCCTCCTGTGCAATCCCCACTTGTGATGTTCAGAACACCTGACAATCTTAGCAATCCTGATGGTCACAGAGGTCCCTTTTCTCAGCACAGCCTCCGGGACTCTCCCCTCCTCTTGTGCTCTTTTGTTTGTAATGCTCGGGTCACCTGGCAATCTTACCAAACCGAGCTCAGGACTGCTGGGCTCATTGGTGAGACATGCTTTTCTTTAGCTTCTAGCTTCCTGTATTAAGTTCTTTGTTAGACATGGAGGGTTGTCAGTGGGGAAGGGGAAGGAGGAGCATGGGGGAAAAGGTGCAGGGATCATGAAGCGTAACTGGTAGGTACAAAATAAATACAGGGATATTAAGAATAGTATAGGAAATGGAGAAGCCAAAGAACTTATACGCCATGACCCATGGACATGAAGTAAGGGGGAAAGGCATTGCTGGAGGGAAGGGAAGTACTGGGCAGAGGGGGGCAAAGGGGAAAAATTGGGACAACTGTAACAATATAATCAATAAAATATACTTTAAAAATATTATAATGGTGAGGGCCTTGCCTTTATTTCCCCTCTGGTTGCTCATTCCTACCTGATACCTAATAGGACGACACTAACCAACTGGGCCACATGGGCCAGGGTGAGGGTTTGATTCTTCTTAACTCCTGGAAAACTATCCTAAAAACTATCCTAAAAACCCACTACATTCATCTCTACCACTTTCAATACCCACATGGAATATAGTTGCTCCTTATAAAACTCTCTGTCTTCCCCATTCCCAAACTCCTGAAAAACTCAATTCATATTCCTTTTTTTCCCTCTCTGCCTTTGACATAGTTTATAGGAGTGAGGATGCAACCCCAGTGCTGGCCAAGGACCTGCCTCCATGCAGATGACAACCCTTGCTGACTGCTCAGGGCACGTTGTAGAAAAGGGGGACATATGAGATTATAAGAGTCACTCAGAAGGCGCGGAATGTTGGAGAAGGTCATTCGGAGTCCATGACCTCAGGATGACTTGCAAGCTGAACGAGGGCGATCAGAGGTGTCTCACCCCCTTCCCTGTCCTTGGAGTGTATGTTCTGCCCACCATTCCCATACTAAGAGCTGTGTTTAAGGACAGGATCTTTGAGAGAGTAAGATGTTATTGAGACCGTCTGGACTGAACACATGAACACAGTTAAGACTTCTATGTAAACTTTCAAAATTCTGGAGAGCATTTGCAGAGAGATCTCATTTTTCAGCCATGCAAGATAAGCCTTGTATGTAAGTTCCCTTGGTTATCACACCTGCCTCCTACCAACATGGATTGGTCTGCCTCTCTCTGCAGTAGAGCGCTCCTTGCCCTCCCTGTACAAGGCCAGTGTGCAAGCCAGCACCTCTGCAGTCATCATCTCACTACCCACCTGAGATGGAAACGAGCACAGACGTGAGCAGAACAAAAAGAATCACAGAGAAGCTGTCCTGCAGCCCAGATGCATGCCTGGAGTCTACTCTGTCTTTAGTCTTCTTGCAATGAGTTGGTCAAAATCTGTGAAGCACCTGAAAATGTACCTTTCTTGCAAATCAACAAGGTGGCCTGACACAGTTCTGTGGATCCTGGCGGAAGGCATGAGACTCCTGATAAGGGACAAATAATGGTTTACTTCTTAAAGCAGTAGTGACAGCCAGAGTGTCAGCATGTCCCCTGGTCCCCTCGGCCTCCCATTCTCATAGGATAGTGTGAAGAAGGCCAGGTGACACCTGCTCTCACAGAAGGTTGTAGTACAGGAGAGAAACCCTGAACTTAGGGAACCTGAGCTTAGGAATCTTCATAATGAGCAGTAAGCATGCTTGTTCTTTGCCCAGGAAGGAGGCATTATTATTTTTAAAGATTTTATTTATTTATTTTTAGAGAGAGGGAGAGGGAAAGAGAAAGAGAGGGAGAGAAACATTGATGTGTGAAAGAAACATTATTCAGATGCCCCTCACACACCCCTACAGGCAGACGTGTTCCACAACCCAGGCAAGTGCCCTGACTGGGAATCGAACTGGTGACCTCTAAGTTTGTGGGATGACACCCAATCCACTGACTCGCACCAGTCAAGAAGAGACATTATTTTCTTATTATACTTTTACTATATTTATATTATAAATAACCCTGCTGTTGACTTTGAAAGGAGACAATGTCTCTGTCTTCCAAAACTATTAACCATGCATACATCCTTTAAAAGGTAGACTGGAAGAAAGACAGGCAGTGTCTCTGCTCACAGGATGTGCAGAAACGGAAGAAACCCATCAGGAATAATATTCCAATGAAATCTAAGTCTCAGTATTGCTTAGGCCAATTTGGGTTGATATTTTATTTTATTTTATTTTATTTTATTTTATTTTATTTTTTGGTTTTTCAATTACAGTTGTCCCATTTTTCCCCCATTGCTCCCCCCTCCCTGCCCATCCCTTCTCCCACAATCATGTCCCTCCCATTTGTCCATGTCCATGAGTCATTCATACACGTTCCTTGACTAGACCCTTCCCTTACTTATCCCCCTTCTCTCCCTCCCCCCTCCCCTCTGGGTTGATATTTTCTGTTTCAAGCTAGTTACCACAATCATCTTTACTATTCCATGTGAGTATGCAAAGCAGTGCCACGGAGTGCCTACCCCAATGCACCGGTGTGCCGTGCGAGTGAGACTTATGTGCCTTACTCTCTAAGAGCAGAAAGGAGGCCTTTCCTGGTCCTTATCTATCAATGTTACATTGACCGCTGGCTGAAATTCAGCATTTCTCTTCTCAAATCAGACCTTGGGCTAATATGTGAGAAGATGATGAAGAAGCAAATGCAAAGGGGGTTGATTTCTCGCTCGTCCAGAGTGTCCCTGTAATCTTTGGAGCTGAAGGGCTGGAGAGGGAAATGAATGTATCCTAAGAGAACAAAGAAGAAGGTGTGTTGTCATTGTCATTGCTGAAATGGGTGTTTGCCTCCTAGAGTGTCTATAATCAGTAGTAGGGGTGTGTGTCCATGACGTTGCCTTTTCAAACTGTTTTTCCTTGGAGTTGGACTTACATTTTCCATAGGAAATTCATCAAAGCTTTAAACAGTCTAATTCCTGTGTAAATGTTACGATGTTACATAGTTAGTCAGGGCATCGTAGCTATGAATCAAGATTAAATTATTATCCCGGGAAAATATATTCTGAAAACTCCAGCTACAGTGTTCAAAATAGTTCATTTTTTTTTCCTTGGTTAAGAAAAAAAGGACCTCGTGAGTTGCATTATAGGTAATGGGTTATTTCCTTTGAATGGATAAAAAAGGTTAAATATGTTGATCATGTTAAATTTTAATGATGCTCAAACCAAAGTTTAAGGAAAAGAATGTTGGGATTTGAAAAACAAAGGGCCAGACATACCTGTGTGATGACTTACATGCCTCTGGTAAGAAGAAGAGCCTGCACTTGGCTAGATAAAAATTAAAATGAGAAATATAAAAGTAATACCAAGCTACAGTCATTAAATTGATTCCAAATTTGTCAGATATTTCTAAGTCAAAGTTAAATGCGGTGGTGGTGGGGAGGGGGAGCTTTAGGCTCACTTGTATCAATTCGCTCCTACTTTTATACTTTTTTTGTTAAAGCAACTGACGCTCCTTAGTTCCCTGCAGCGAACCAAACAATGAGATCCCTGCTCTCATAGGACTTACATTCTGTAGACAAATATCCAACTATTCAAATCCTAACTGTCAATCAAACTTATTCTTTTGACGTACTCACTTAAAAATTAATCAACCTTGGTGACTCAAATATGAAGCATGGTAACAATAACTTGAAATAAGATATTCATTTGTTTTTTTTTCTTGATTATTTTAACTACCTGACATAAAAAAAAAACAGCTAAAAAATGTAAACTCTCAACTGTAATGAGTAACTTCCAATCTTTTTTCACCCCGAGATTTAGACTGTCTTGTTTGACGTCCCAGATTCACAATAAGTTGCAAATAAAGAGACTTGATTTTTTTTTTAAATCTTTGCCTTGGCAGTGAGTAAAATTACTTTCTCCTTTATTAATCCATTTGGAATCCTTCTTGTTTAAATGTCCTGCCTCTAGTGGCAAAGAGCAACACATAACCTGGGGTAGACTGGGAACTCTGGAGAGCTGAGGCTGAGAATCTCCCAAGGTCCCTGCTGCGGGATTAGGGAAGGGTAAGTTAGCCGCATGCTTAGACAGGAGAGAATAAAGACCACTCTCCAGTTTCTGCAGGTGTCCTCAGGTTCCCCAGTGCCTTGGAGATAGACCATAGATGTTATTGAGGGGCATTTTATATTTTGTATCTCTCCAAAGAGGCCGATGAGGCTGTGAACTGGACTTAGGGTAGGTGGCTGGACCTCCCCAATCTCAGGCACCTTAGAATGCTGTGCAGAAGCCAGTTTGAACACCCAAGACCATCTTACCTGTCAAAATACAGAAATAAAACATGTCAGATGAGAGAGCCACCACCAAGACATGTGTAGCTAGACCATCTGACATTGGAGGCCAGAGCCCTAACTCTGGCAGTGGAGACACAGACAAAAAGAAGCTTTATGGAGTCAAATACGAATGCTGTCCACCCTGAGATGCAGACAACCACACAGGCAGACAGTCTGATCCCTTTTTCACATGCTGGGTGAGGGTCCCATTCAAGTTACATGAAATTATAAGCTTTATCAGAGTAACGGGAAGAAGAAATCTTCCCCAGCAGAGAGGAAACACTGAAGTGGGAATTTTGTGCTTACCAGAGACAGAGAAAAATAACTTAATTTGACCCCAAAAACCACTCAGTGGTAGAGTTTGTCCAAGTGGTCTAGAGTAAATTGTCATCAGACAGATGTGGAGGTGGAGCGAGGTGGCCGGTTCAGCTGCGATGATCCTGTCTAACAGCACACGCACATGCAACACAATGTATCCATATTTCCCATTCATGGGCCCGTGGGTCACCAGGACAGGTTTTGTTGCAGAAAGCTCCACATCAGCCAGGCTTGTCTGGGCTGGCTCTGCCCCACGCGAGAAGACGCAGTGACTACCTGAGTATGCTTTTCTCAAGTTTATCCTAAGAGTGAACGAAGGTGAGCCAGACCACACGTGCACCTTTAAAGTTTCATTCTCCAAAGTTCAGAGTAGGTCACACAATCAAGGCCAAAGTCTTTGATGTAGGAAAGGATTCCACCTCAAGTGTGGAAAATAAATAATTGATAAACAGTAATCTAATCTATGATAGAAACCACTGAGAATCAAGAAAACCATCTTTAAGTATTAAATACAAATATATTTATTTGTGACTGGATTATACCTGTTTTATGGGTCTTTCATCTGGATACTTATAAGAATTTACTATGCCTTGCTTTATTTGGTAGTTTAGTGCTTTCTTATTTTCAGCTTTTTTTGGAGAGGGGGCTGGTTTGTTGTACACTACAGATTCATTGGAGTATTGTTTTATCTTAGTGAAGAAAAATAAATCTGCCAATGGGTGCTAGGGAAAAAGCTGAGGAAAATATCAATAGACTGTTAACTATGGCCCTGCTGATGAGTACAGTAATAAAGGAGTTAATTTTTTTTTTAATTTTAAAGTTAAGTCAGTATTACAAATCTTTGCCATGACTGTGACAGTTTTAGAATAGTATGGATTTACAAATAATCTCAGAAGTGATTTTAAAATTAACTGTATTGTCTAATGTTCACCCCAAACTGGTAACCAACACTGTAAAATTATATTTTTCATTTGATGGGATTATTTCTTTTTCTTTTTATGTTAAAATGCATTAGTATACTCATAATCAGATGACTGTGACTGATGTTGACATTCAGGTTAGACCTGCTTGCTAACTGCACTTTCCCACCCAGGGCAGGTCAGAGTTCTTTCATTCACACTGTTAGTAATGTTTCAGGAAAGGCAGGTGTCTAAAACCTCTCATAACGGGGCCAATCGGTATGCAGAGTTCCCTACCGCATCCACCTTTGCTGGATCAGATCCCAGAGGTTGTCAGAAAGCAATGAGAAGGATCGGTCTGTCCTCCCATCTCCACCTGGGCTGGCAGCTGATGCAGGCACCTGGGATGCTTGAAATGCAGCTTCCAGAGTGAGTTTCTCGGGGTGTAAAAATTAAACTGTTTTGGTCTCATGTCACAAACCAAAGCACAAATGTTTTTAGAAGTAATTTATTTGTTAAATCTTTGTTTTAAAAAAAAAGTGGGTAAGACCATGGTCCTAGGCTTATTTATATCTGGATTTCCTTCCTGCTTTTGCCATTCATGTAATGGTGTGAAGCTTTACAGTTGAATCCCTCATCTTTAAAACTGGGACAGCTTAGAGTGACTCTTCAGAGCTGTTTGAGATTTCAGCAGATGCACATATATTCCACACAGGTCTTGGCACATTATAAATGCTCCATATATTATAACCATTGCTGGTAGATGAACATTTCCCCCATTAATTTGCTAATAAATCTCTGTCCAAACTCTGATCCATTAGCACTGCAATTTTAAGATCAGGCACATGGGGCTTTTGATGGGCAAGGCTTACGAAAATGTATCATTAAGCATTTTTTATGGTGTGTTTGAATTGTAACGGAGCCAACTCTACCCTTGAGTAGAGACAACCTTGCTTTCCCCTTGAAGGTAATTTTTGGAATGCATATTTATTTAAGTCCCACCCAGTCTACAGGACTCTGCTTCTTTAATAGAAGATGTAAGAGAAGTCACATGATCTTTTTGTTCAGGACACTAAATCAAAGCTGCTCAGGCTGCAAACTCATTGTTATACCTAAAGTTTCTGGCAGCTACTTGCATCCCTGGTCTGTAAGGCAAGGACATGGGCCACCTGATTGAAGACATAGTCCTTATGTCTACCCACCAAGTTCCCAGAAAGGAGGACTAGGAAGCACAATTACCATGTGCGTTGTTTTTTCTTTTATCTTTATTGTATTTTTTAAATTACCTTTTAGTTCCCTTATACCCCCTATCCCCCCAGCAATCACCACTCTGTTGTCCACGTCCATGAGTCCTTTTTCCTTTTTTGCTCAATCCCTCGACCTCTGACCTCCCCTCCTCGCCCCTAGCTGTCATCTCATCTCCATCTGTGAGAGTGGATGGACCTGGAGAACATCATGCTAAGTGAAATAAACCAGTCAGAGCAAGAAAAATACCATATGATTTCACTCATTTGTGGAATCTAGTGAACAAAACTAAACTAACAAAGAAAATGGGGGTGTACACACTGTCTTTTAAAGAAAACTAGATTGATCAGAAGTAGTTTAAGGAAAGTTTATCACTAGAGGCAAGTGAGAATCTGAAACTCCCTTGGCCCACAGCAGCATGCCATAGAGAGCTGTAGATCTAAGAAAATAAACACTGGGTTAGCCAAGAGCCTTTTTTGGTTGTTTGTTCTTTTAATCAGCAGACATTCTCAAAGCTTTTGTAAGGCTTATTTCATTGTGAACCTTCAAGAAGGGATCACAGGATCCCTTTATCAAGATGCATGTTTTCAGCATCAAATATCAGTCTTTGGGAAACACTAAATTACTGGGTATATTCCCAGAAAATGCTGGTAATCTGACCCTTCCCTCCCTCCTCAAGTCTATGTCTAGATAATGTCTCACTTTTCTCGCCTTTCTAATTCCCTGTGCCTCCCTTTCGCCAGACGGACTAGGATCTCTATCAGTTTTGCTCCTTTGTGTTCCTTATGGTTTCTGCTGGAGATGGAATTTGAGGAACAGTCAACATGATGGTGCTTTAATACTTCTATTGCCTGCCTTCTCCTCAAGCTTTAGATCCTCCGTGGAATTTTTCTGATCCTCCCAATGGTCTCGTTTCTCCCTGTGCACCCTAACATAATTCTGTGACAGCATTGGTGGAAATCAGGCTCTTCCATGAGATCATACAGAAAACACTCTAAGGATCCATGCATGGGAAACTGTGGGGGGGCAATATGAGTTATTCAGGGGGAAATAGAAGCTGCCCCTGGGTTCCAATGTCCCCTCTCCCTCTGTCTCATCATGGAAAACCAGAGCCAGAAATAGAGTAAATGTCCAGAGATCTCGTGCCATATTAAAGCTCAGTTCTGTCTAGCATCCAGCTAGTTTAGCTTGTGTTCTTAGCTGCAGTCCATTGCTGTGCTGAGGTCTCCAGGCTCCCATTTGGAGCCTGTGTGTGGAGTTTGCATGGCCATTCACCACATGGCTTCTAAGGTCACATGGCTATGAAGAGAGTACGCACAAGTGCATTGGGAGAGTACAGGTCATGAATGAGAGAGAGAGAGAGAGAGAGAGAGAGAGAGAGAGAGAGAGAGAGAGAGAGAGAGAGAGAGAGAGCACTTCTTTTTTCCCCTGCTTGGGTTTGGGATGAACCAGGTGTTTTTCAAAATAAGTGAAGAACTTTCCAAGCTTTCATGGGCTTTTTGATAAGGTCCGTCTTCTAGTTAGACTGCCAGGCCTCTGTGGTCAAGCATCTCTCCCTGTGCCATTTTGACTTCTATTGCATGTGCCCCTGCATCCCTGACCCCCAGCAATCTGGTAACAAAGTGTGAAAGGGAAGAGTGTTAATCCCCTTGGTGTAGCAATGCTGTGATCCCCTGAAGTATGTTTAGCTGTACCTTCTTGGTGGAGGAAACAGATTTATGCTCCCCTGTTTATTAAACTCAATGTCCAATTCCCTTTGCTCCTCCTTCCTATTAATAACCAGCTAACTACCTACAGTAACAACAGCACCTTTGTTCACTTTATTTATTTATTTATTTATTTAGACCTGTTCAGCTTTTTGAGGTCAGCCTCACTCTGGATTTCCTACCCCAAGCTCAGCAGTGTATATTAAGTAGCTGATATGTGAGGGTAAAGTCAAAGAATGATGTTAACAAAATGATGTAAGCCATCAATACTTATTTTTCTTAGTTTAGTCATTGGAAAGTACAGGTTTATGACAGGGACTCAGGATCCCTGATTCAATCCCTGTTTTCCCCTCTTTTAACTAAAACTTTACACAAGTCACTAAACCTAAAAATCTGGTTTCTTCATTTTTAAACCCAATTCATTACAGTCTATGTCCTTATACAATTATTGTATAAATAACATGAGAAAACACTTGGAAATGGGATAGTATCCTGGTTCCCCAAACTGTGCACCAAGGTGCCCCTGAGAACAGTCACAAACTCATAGGAGAAATTTTTTTTTTTTTTGAGTTTTCAAGGGAAAACACACAACACACTTTTGGCTTCATAGCTTCACCATCAGATTGTAATACGTTACTTCTGATGGAGCCATATCTTTGTAACACTGGGTTTTGGTGGTGGTTTTCACTAAAGGCAAGTTGCATGCAAAAGGCCATCATGGGACAAAAAGGAAGGTGACAGTACCCTAAGTGGTTTTACATTTTGAGAAATTATGTGGTGCCCAATATTTGCACAGGACCTTTTGGAAAATAATTGTGGATAGGTTAGAATGCAATGAAAATATTTGGTTCAGTGTATATGCACCATTTTTTTTTTCAAATAGTTACTGTTATAATATAAATAGTTACTTATTTAGGCCTCACCATTAAAAAAAATGGAAATGATAAGTATTAGTTCTGGTCAATAAGTGACCTGAGGAAGATACTGAAGAACTCCATGAACTGAAAAGCTGTGTGGACCTTGGCTTAGCACAGTGGTTGTTGTGAATATTAGTGTTTTGTAGAGACAATATACTGAGATATTAATTTGTGTTTGGTAATTTCTGTATATTTTTCTTTTATCTAATTCCCAAGAATATATCCCAGTACTCGGTGTTTTGTTACTCCAGGGAAACTGCAGGGCAGACCATAAAGCTTTTATGCACAGGACTTCCCTGCATGACTTTGAAGGCCCAAGCTTATTATGTCAGTTTTGTCACCGAGAGATGTGTGCTCTGAGGGTCTAGACAGCGGGAGGATTACCCCAATCATAGAACAAAGATGGAAACCGACAGGTCCCTTGAATAGTAATGGCTACACTGCCTACTTACACAGCTCTAGGGAGGTCGGTGTATGAGAAATCTTTCTGAACCTATAAAAAGCCAGCTAGTGTTCCTCAGGTTAAATGAAACGCAAGGACCCTTGGCCCAGGAGAGTAGACTGGGTGACTGAACTATCCTTGAAAGGGTCCTGCTCTCTGCATACTTGAATACCTCACTCATTTCCTACAGAGACCTCTACAGGTCTCGAATAAATACCGTGCATTAAACATATCTTGTATTCCAGGCACTGGGGTATGACATGCACTGTCTCACATAATGCTAACAAAGCTATGAGTGGTGGTACCATTGTTATGCTTATTTTAAAAGCAAACAAACTGGATATCAGAGAAGGTATGCAACTTGCCCCAGGTCACACAAGCAGTTAGTGGCAGGCAGCAGATGTAATTCCAAAGCTGGTGCTTGTGATGAATATTGGTAGGGAAGCTTCTCATTCCAAGGGGCAGAAACTTAATTTAAACAAGTTTACATTTAAAACCCACCAAAAAAAAAAGAGTCTATTGACAAAATGTGGGGAGAGTACATTTGTTCTGACTGGGCCCAGTTGTTCAAAAGATGCAGTTGGTAATTTGTGTCCTCTATTTTGTGGCTCTGCACTCCTCTGTGCTGGCTTCCCCCTGAGAAACTTATGTCCGCAAGAGGCAAGGTAGCCACCATCGGAGCAGGCCAGTCAACAGACTAAGATAGCCCAGGAGAAAGACAGCTCCTCTTTCTCAGAAGTTTCAAAAGAAGTCCAAGAAGGAGCCTCATTGCCCTGGCGTCGTCAGGTGCTAACTCCTGAGCCCACCTCAGGTAATGCAATGTGCCGACTGGCAGGCTCGGTGTGACTTCCCATGCTCTGTAATAGGCGGGCTTCAGATCCACCCAAACCACATGGATCGAAGAGTGAGGAAGGAGTAGTTTCTCAGGAGATCAAATCTTATTGACCGCGAAAAGAGAGAAAGGATGCCGGCAGGCAAACCATGGCATTTACCAAATAGAAAGCATCTAAGTTTTTATTTTTTTAACAAGAGAAGGCCTTGAGCTAGAATACCTATCCCTATTTTAGAGGTTAGGGGCACCTAATTACATTTCTAGAATCACCAGGATCGGGCACAGTCTGCCCTGTGGATTTCCCACTGTTGCTGACCCTTTGTGAGTCTTGTGCCTTTTCATTCTCTCACAATGAAAAACATATTTGCCAAACAATCCGCCCTTTACTGGTATTCGGGCTCAACGCGGGGAAGCAAACCCCCCAACTTCATCTGGAATTCCACGGAATTACCGGGATGGAGGAGAAAACGCCCTGAGGCAACAGGTGGGTGTTCACCTTCTGTGGGCTGGGTGCTGCCTTGGCCGGGCTGCCTTGAAGCGCACGTAATAACTCCTCTGCGTAGTAACGAACTCCACTAGGATTCGTTGCCACGCAACTGCGTGGTATTTCTCCACAATACTGCCTTTCCTCTGATTACAGAGTGAGGAGCTTTTATAGTCATAATAATACCTTACACTCGTGCCAGGCCTTTTACATAAGAGGATCCCAAAAGGGTGAATAGAAGAGCTCTTTATGTAAGTCCTTTCAACAAGCACTAAAAATAGCCATGCCTCCAATTTAGCTGCGTGGCAGCCGCCCTCTCCTACTTAAAACATACAATAGCCATTTTGGCAGCGGTGATACAGAGGATTACGCATCAGATTAAAAAAAAAAAAAAAACGGAAGATCGTTAGGTGGACGCAGTAGCGACATCTCTGTGGAGCACATGTTGGGCAACACGTCAGGGATGCTCATAGGCTGACAGAGATTTGGGGGTGTCTCTGATTTAGATACCTGGAAGACATTTGAACATTTCCGCTTTCTGTACGGAATGAGGGGAGCGATTAAAAGGGCATGGGGCCGGGTTCCATTGAGTCACTGCTACTTCTGGGACTGACACAGGAGCTGAGTACAGGCAGAGGACTTCACTGGAGCGTCTGTCATTTATCATTTGTTGGAAAAAATTACTTCGTTTCTAATGTCCCCCTTTTCACCCAGTGCATAATGGCTCACCTGGGAGGACACAGCACATTTTCTTAATGCCTTAATAAGAACTTCTTAGAAATTCAGGTGCTATTATAAAAAAGCAAACAAACAATAATTTATCTGAAAAAAAAAAACAAGTTGTTGGTTTCCCTGACAAACATTCCTTTCCATCCTTTATTTATTTATTTTTATTAAAAATAAAGCTACCATAACACAGCAGAGGAAACCAAAACTAAACCCGCTCGGCCTGAACTTTAGTTAGCTTACTCAATGCGCTATAAAAAAGAACTTAAAAGTAAAAGCCTTATCTGCACTAGTGAAGTACTTTTTTTGATGTTTTTCAAAAATCCCCTCTCTTTTGGGGGGAAACCGCCCACTTTTGCTCAATCTCTGTTTCTTCTCCAGCTGTGTGGCTCTAACGATGCTGGGTTGGTCGTACTGGGTCTTCCTTGCCATGCTTGCTCAATGGGAGCTGTCCTCTGGCATTCATACCACTCCTCTTCCTTTAGTAGCTTTTTAAAAACTATATGTGGACCTATCTATAACTGCCCTAGTTAAGACGTGTTTTCCAGTCTTCCTTGCAGCTAAGTTTGACTGTGAATCTAAATGCCGACTTGTAGGATGTGAGCAGAAGTGATTTGTGCATCCTTCTGGTCATGACCTTAAAGGTAACAGATATGTTCTCTCTTGCCCCCACCCCTTCTGCTCTCACACTTTAAAAATGGATACTTCCTCTCAGTGATGAGGACTGTGAATTGTGAATGGTGGGTGCTGTTGGCAGTCATGTGTTCTGCCATGTGGAAAAAGGTAGTCTAAAGTGGAAGAAATCCAAGCCAAGACGGAGTACATAGGGAGGGAGAGGGAGAGGGAGAGAGAGAGAAAGAGAGATGAACCGAGTTGGCTCCATGTTTCATTTTTATAATGTTATCAGTATGTCTGCCAGGGTATATGCATAAATGTGGCCAAGTGGCCAAAATATTTAGAGGACAATAAACACAAATTCCGCTTTTATTGTCAGAGGTTTATTTATAATGACAAAGAAAAAATAAGATAGTTGAAAATTACATAACCCTCTGGTAAAGCCAGAGCTTAAGTGAAGAAATGGATGGTATTTTAGAAACTACTATGCTTCACTTGGGAAAATTATTTGAGAAGGGACTCTTCTCCATGTTCATAGGTGACTTATGTCAACACAGAATTGGGACCGCCTGTTCACATGGGTCTATAACGTCCTTCACCACCCTCTTTACTAAGTCCTGAATCTCCTTCAATCAGAACAGAGATTCATTCAGTGGTTAGAAATAAGACTGACACTGAAGGGGCCTGAGAACATAGTGAAGTTCCTTGAAATGTGAACAACTACCCGTTACTTAGCATCTATTTCTCAAGGGACTTTTCTTTGCCAGGAAGTTTCCTGAATACTTGGGATATAGATGAAGAGGAAAATCAAGTTCCCTACTCTCTTATCGCAACAGTAGAGATAAGCAGTTAATAAATGAATAAATAAGTATAGAAATATATTAAGATAATAACACATAATAAAATGTATAAAATGGAATAAAATAGGGTAATAGCAATTACTGCTTTGTATTTTGCAAATAATGATCTATTTAATTCTCGTAGCTCTATGATGCATATCCTTTAAGAATTTTTCTGATGAGAAAGTTGGACCACAGAGAAGTTAAATACTTGTTCAAGATGACAAACCCTGGTGACTGTAGCTCCAAAGCCAGCTGGGTAATATGATAATAACTGAGTGGGGACATTCAGGAGACAGGTTGGAGGGAGCATCAAGGATGGCCATGAAGACACGCAGGGCAAGAACTTTTCAAATAGAGAGAAGCATGGGTATAAACTGGAGACAGCAGCTTTTCTCTTGAGTTGGGTGTCAAGGAGTCAGGGAGAGAGCAGTAGGCAGTTGGCTGAGGGTAGAATGGACACAGGGTGAGGAAAATAAAAAGGGGTGCCTGAAAATGCCAGGAAAACATTTCACACGTTTTCCCAAGGCCTGGCTAATAATTCTCAGATCTCATTGTGCATTTCATGGTCTGCTTCCCCTTTGTACAAAGTCCAATTTATTTCCAAATTACATGATTCTTCCACACTTCCTGGGAAAAGAGCTAAAAGAAATCATGAACAAAAGTTAAGTGTTAGAGACTAGAAAGAGATCTAACTAGTCCTGGGGCACCCCAAAAAGAAGCTCTGTGTCCTTAGGCAAGCTGGTTAACATCCTGTCTTCAATCTTCTGATCTGTTTAATGAAGGGGTTATCCTGGATTATTTTTAGGGTCCTTAGTCTGTATTTATATTGGACTTCAGAGTAATGGCCAGCTACCCAGAGAGAGAACATCATACAGCACAATGAAGTTGCAGCTTGATCCACCAACACCTTAAATTTAATTGAGAGTCAACCTAGAGTTAGAAGATCAGATGTTTAGGAATGATAATCTTGCATTTATTATTTTGATTAATTAGTTTTGATGGAGTGTTGGTACCGCAGGCCTCACTTTAGTATTAAATTTCATAGAGCCTCCTTCATCTTCCTTAACATTCTCTTCAATAACGATATTTGGATTAACTAAATGAGGTCAGGAAACAGGCTTGGAGGAGCAGCCTCATGTAGGCTGCTGCTTCCATTTGTTTCTTCCACTGTTCTCTCTAATTACTGATAGGTATTAACTCTATTAACTGATAGGTATTATCAACTATGCATTAACTCTGTGTGAGCTGAAATAAGACTACAGTATCTCCAGTCAGGCAAGAGACGTGGCAGCATTTTATGCAGCAGCAGCGGACCAACTGGGCAAGAGCTGGGTCAGTAGCATCATTTAAGGCAGGCACAGCCAACCAACCTGACCCCGGTCCTGGAGGACACTCTCTCCCGAACACTGTTTTAAATGTTTTCATCAGACGGGCTGTGTTTCCACCTGCAATCCCTTCTTTCCATGTAACTTTCCCCCAAATCCTATCTGGCCATTACACTACTCATACCGACTTGTGAATTTTTATCTCCTTGTTGCAGATACTGCCAGCTCAGTAATGCACGGGCGACATTTCCATTTCACAAATCCTCCTGCCCCAGACTTCTCATTTGAAAAATAAATGGAAACCTGCAGGCTTCTTTTCTGGGGTGGGGGGTGCTTTATGAAGGCAGAATTTTACATTTTCCCCAATATTACCATAAAAATTACTATAAAAATAGTATATGCTTATTTGAGAAAACTGAATAGCACATACAACCATATTTTTAAAAAGTAAAAAAAAAAAAAGAAAGCACTTCCCAGGTATAAACATCATTATGCTATTGTTTTTCATGCTAGAAATTTTCCTCTGCTTATAATAGTTATAAAAACTTAGACAAATTGCTTAATCTCTGCCTCAATATTCTAATTTATAAATTTGTAAAATGAGCAGAATTAGAATACCCATCTCATAAGATCTGTGTGGAGATAGAATGATTGAGTTAATTTAAATAAAGCACATAATAAACATTTTGTGTTTGCCATCATGAATATTATGTTTGTGAATGATAGTATTATATACATGCATATATCATACTATATTATCTTATTTCTTGTGTAAGATAGTTACTCGATATATTTTAGTTCAACGCTTCCTATATATAAGACTCTGCTCTGTTTGCTGGGATGCAGAGATGAGCAAGCCTATGAAGATACCTGTTCTCATGAAGCTTATATCCTAGGAAGGATAATTTGATAAAATGAAAACAGTAGTAAATTATATCTAATGTATATGTATGTGTCTTTGTGTGTGTGTGCGTGTGTGTGTGTGTGTGGGTGTGTGCACATGCTCGCGTGTAAAGATAATATCAAATGGTGATAAGTATTTGCAGAAAAGGCTATTTTGCTGTTATAATATTAAGTGACCAGTTGGCTTTCTCTTTGAGATCAGGGAATCAGGAAGAAAACAAGTAGGATGAGAGAGAGGGCTGGGCCTGAGGCCTGGGGCATTCCAACATTTAGAACTCAAGCCGAAGAGAGAGCCAGCAATGGAGATAGGCAGAAGTCATTGCAATAAGAGGGAAACAGAAGAATACAATGTCGTGGTAGGTAAGATGAAATAGACTTCAAGTGGGACAATAAAGGAAGAGAAATGGCCACTGGATCTCAAAACATAAACAAAGAGGTTCTGGGCATAGTATCAGTTATCTTTCCATTACTAGGATTATATCTATTAAGAGCAACTAGCATTTATTGGTCACATTAAACCTTAGATAGTTTTTTACATAAACTTTAAATTATGACTTGGAACTAAGAATATTGTCACTTTTCAGATCAATAAAATGAGGCAGAAAGACAGTACAGTAGTCCCTCTCTATATCGCGGTTCACTTATTGGGGCCTCATTGGATCGCGGGATTTTAAAATATACTATATTAACTATTTGTCGTGGGATTTTGCGGTACTGTACAGTAAATACTAAAATAAATGTAAGGTTCCTACTATTGTGGTGGGGTCTATAAAGTAACACCCACAATAAGTGAGGGATCACTGTCTAAAGGTTGCCCATTGTCACATGGATGGGATACAAGGCCAAGCAGTGTAGCAGCCTGACCGCCCCTTTTCAGAGCTAAGGCTCTTGCGCGTCTTCGATGCCTACCTTCATGTAAATGAATATATATCTAGATCATAATTTTAATACTTGTATGGTAATTTATTTTCCAATCTTTTATTGTTGAATATGTAAAAAGTTTTCAGATTTCTGCTGTTCTAAACCATGAATGCCTCAAATATATGCTTGTGCACAATTTTCAAGTCCTTCAAGTATAATTATTATTTCAAAGGTTGTGCTCATTAGAAAAATTAAACAGCTATCATATTTCATTTTGCTTGCATACATTTATATAACGATCCATTTTCCACATGTTTACTAGCATGGGAAATTATAAAAAAATAAGACACATTTATGGTTTAATTTCTAGTTTATTATTACTGAGGTTAAACATCTCTTTCTGTACTTATGTGTCATTTAAAGTTTTTATTTTGTGAATGGCTCATTTCTATTCTCTGTACTTGTTTAGTACTATGGTGTTTATTTCTTGCTTATGTACACATTTTTATTAATTTTTTTACTAATATGTAAAATGTTTAACTACTTAGTGCTCATATTGTTGCAAATAATTTCCCAATATTGCGCCTAAAGTGACAGCTTTAATCTCTTCCCATGGAAACATTTTGCATTTTAATGTAGGCAGATCTCTTGATTGTTGCTTGTTTACATCCTTGAGGTCATCTTTAGATGGGCCATCTCCCCCAAGTTCATATAAAGGTTCCTTTCAGTAAATCAGTATTTTCTATATGCATGTTTCAAAAGGAGATCTAGTGCCACATTGTGCAATATGGTAGCCACTATCTACATGGAGATTTTAAATTGAAATTAATTAAAATAAAATAAAATTTAAAACATACCCTCAGTTGCACTATCCACGGTGCCAGTGCTCAGTAGCCATGTGGAGCTATGGCGGTCATTTACAACGGTGCAGCTGTAGACCATTTCCATAGCATAGGCATTTTTATTAGACAATGCATCTCAGACGTTAATATGGACACTGATCTACTTAGATACATGTTATAATTCAGCCCTTAACTTTGGTGGTCCGGGAGAGACCTGAGCTTCATATATATAACAAACCCCAAATGATGCTGACACTGCAGATTTTTGGACCAGACTTAGAAGAGCAAGTATCTAGATTTAATATTATGCAAGGGATTATAAAAATTCCTTATATATGTATACCTACATTTCAGTGTATTTAATTGTATTACTTATTGATATGTAGCGCATATTTATCACGTGCTAAATACCCACATATGTTTTTCCTGGACTTTCTGACCTCCACTATTGATTCACAGTCAACTCTGTTGTAAACTGCAATAAAATCAATGTACTTGTGCAGGATGTTTTAATATTTAATGTAGAAAATATCTATCCATAGCTTTTCAAATTTCACCTAACATCATATATTGTTTAAAGTAAAATTGCATTCATTTTAAAATCAATTTAATAAGAAATAATTATTTACAAAATTGATTCCTACTGTTCAAGAAGAAGGTATTTCTCTATTTCCCATATCTTCTTTTATGTCTGTCTTATAGAATGAATTTTTGCCACTCTTCCCCTGAAAAATTTTGTGTGTTGAAACTCTAACCTCCAATGTGATGGTATTTGGATGTGGGACCTTTGGGAGGTAATTAAGTTTATATGAGTCAGTGAGGATGGGGCCCCAATGATGGGATTAGAGTCCTTGTAAGAAGAGAAATGCACTCCCTCTGCCCTGTGTGAACACAGTAAGAAGGTGGATGACTTCAAGCCAGAGAAAAGTACTCAAGCCGGAACTGAATCTACCAGCATTTTGAACTTGGACTTCCAATCCTCCAGAACTCTGAGAAATAAATTTCTATTGTTTAAGCCCCCAGACTGTGGTATTTTGCTCCAGCAATCAGAATTGACAAAGACAGTCTGTTAGAAAAACAATTGTTTCCTCTAAATAAAATCCTCATGTTTTAATATTCAATCAACCTTTCTATAGTTCTGTCTCATTATTTCTAGTCAAACTTATATACATTTCTTCAGGTAGAAAAATATGAAGTCCTTTTGGAAATATTTTCCCTCCCCAAATGTTTGAGTTTTAATGTGACTACATTTATTTTTTCATTCTTTTTTATTTTATTTTAAAAAAGAGACTTTCATATTTCATATATGGGTACTTTATAATTTTCTACTTGTATAGGTCATGCCGTAAGTTCAGATCTGGAGTCAGGCATTTATTCAACAAATACCTGCCCCTGGCCGGGTGCAGTCAATATGCTGGGCCTGGGAATGGACAGTAAACATTACACTCTTTCAGGAACCTCCGACTAGCACACTTTGGGAATGTAAAAGGCTTATTTGGCAGAGAAGGAAAAAATCGTATGACTTTATATTTTATTGATGGGGTATGTCATAACACAGGGAAAAGAATCAAGTTTGATTGTAGTAAGTCTGGGCTGTGGCAAATAAGACTACTGGAATATGATAAATCTTATTTTTGAAACCCGTAGAATTTATCCATTCAAAGAAAGAATGGTTGGTTGGAGTGTGAGTGTCTGATGTCTGATTTGCTAGATCATGTAGACTCTTTCTAAGCAATTTTAAAAATTATTTTTGAGTACATCAATAAATACATTTATCATAAATATAAAATCTTTTGAAATCTTTACTGAAAAATATCAGCTAATAAAACAAAAGAAGAACCCCTTGGTCAATTCACATGTTTCTTGTCATGGGAATATTCCATTTATTATGTTTGTTTCCTTGACAGTATAAATGTAGTTTCTGTGTATATTGCTAGACAATACATTTTTTTCCCCAGTTGCTAAGTGTTCCGGATCCTGGAACACCACACCATTATCTGCTGCTCTATGATCCCTAAATCATCTATGCAGCTTCTGTTGACTTCGCTGTTAGGTTGTGTGGACAAAGATCATGACGAACATACGGTTCTGTCTACCAAGACTTTCATTTCATGCTGTTACCAGAATGCTTAGAAATCCTGATTAGATGGAAAGGAGATTAGCTTTTTCCCTAGTGGAATAATTTCATTATAACAGAGGTGTCATCTCCTTAAGCTAAATGTAGAAAGAATAATAGAAAGATTGCAGATCATGGGAAAATAACTAAAAGGCATTATAATAAATTATGACATGATTTAGAGAGCACCTTTTGATATATTTAAATAACCCCCCCTTAAATTTTAGGTAACTAGATTGATCAGTTTTCAACCTCACTTTTCTCATTTGCATCACTTTTATACAAAAAGTACTCCCCACCATCTGGCTGATTTATAGACTAAAAAGCACTTTCAGGGCTGTGACTTCCCTTGCCTGTCTGAGTTCATGGAAGTGACATATTTAACCTCAATAGCATCAGCTCTATTATGCAGTATAATATAACAGAAAGAGTCAACTCTTTCCTCACTTAAGGACTTCAAAAGACATAAGTCATGAAGCATTTCAATGACTGGTTTGCTATTGACATAAGATGTATCTATGTATTTTATGAGCATAAATATATCAACACGTAACTATAATTTAAGCTTTTTTGGTCTCTCTACATATTTTGTCTTAACATAAGAATTTTCAATTTATTTTTGTCCAATGCATTTTCTCCAGATATAATGGAAATAATTAGAATTGAATTTTGAATTTGGTTCTATAATTATTTAAATGGATAGCTCTTTTTCTGTTTAAGTCAGTGAGACTAAAAAGATAGTTCTGGAGACCTTCTTGACATCAACCCTCAAAGGTATCATAAATGCTTGCACACTAATGTGTCTCTGGAGAAGAAATTTCCTGATCAATAGATACTGTGGTGTGAAATGAGGAGAGAGTGGGACTGAGAAAATGGGGTTGAAATAATTGGGTGGTTCCTAATCCATATTTGATAAAAATGAAAAAACCCATTCTAATCATAAATTATTCTAAAACTGAAAATAGTAAATTTAAAGGACTACATATTGTTATAAATATACTCCCCCTATTCTTTTTGGATAAACTCCCTACTTTTAGAATTGTTGTGGTAAAAAAAAGGTAGTCTCATTATATACTTAGCAACCATATATCAACCTCTTCTCACTTTAATATTTGTAATTACCGTGGTGCATGAAATCAAGGTGAGTGAAAACCACTGTGTTGGCCAAAGACGATGAGTGCACAGTCAACCCAATGACCTTGGCTTCTAATTCCAATAAGCTAATGAGTCTGTGTCCTGAAACAAGTCAGTATATTTATCTTGGTATCAAGTTTCTTGTATGTAGAATGAGTTTTACATTAATTCCTATTCAAGTGCTCTACATTTCAAAGAATATAACCCCCACCTCAAGCCGGATAGAATTATCAGTCATGATAAAGTATTTCTACTTTTTAAATGGTCTGTCATGGAATTTCATTATGAAAAATCTTCCCTGCTTTTGGTCATGTGCTAAAACACAACTTCTATGAGAACACTTCACTACCAAAAATAATGGTACATTACTTAACCTCTTGTTCACAGTATGGTGGCTGCTATGAGTTTGTAAGTGGTACTTGAGGCCCTTTGCTTTTCTACAATGTGACAAGTTTTTAGAATCATTATCAGATAGAGAAGAGAGAAAGAGTGTGTGTGAGGGGGAGGAGAGAGGAAGGAAAGGAGGGAACTAAGAAGGGAGGGAGGGAGAGAGAGAGAAGTAGCCTCTGGTCTTTCCCAATTATGCTTCCTTTTCTTCTTTCATATAATTAATTTTCCTGAATGCATTACTCAGATGTCCTGTTCTTATCAAAAGTAGATACACAAGGACCAGGAGTTAAGTGACATATATGACTTTAGGAATGCACTTCAGGACATGTGAAAACTAAAAGTATTATAGTAATATCAGTTATTGATTTTATCTTCCCCCAGATACTGACAAGTTCAAAAAACAAAATTCACAAATCATAGCATAGTCCCAGGTGGCCTTTAAGAATCAAGAAGGTAAACTTAAGTGTATGGGTTTCTTTTTTATGTTATGTTGATGCATAAAAAATTACTTTATACTTAGAAGCATATTTTTTCTAAGAAATTAGTTATGAATTTCGATGTTTAGAGTAACCCTTGGGAAAATCAGCTTGCAAGTGTAGGTAAGTTACAATAAGAATTATTGGGAAAACTGTGACAGAAAATATCTACAAATCACTATTGAATAATAAACTTATTTTTCCTTCAAAATTGATAATTTAGTCTATATTAAGCAGAAACTTATAGCTTATTTTACTTTTACCATAGTACAAACCTACACACTAAAATATCCACATTATACATTATTTCACTTTTTACTTTAAGCAAAATCATCTTCGGACTTTATATGTGAGTGTGCATATACACACATGTTTTTGTATGTATACACATGTATTTATAACATGATATACATGCATATATTCAGTAAGATATTAAGAACAAAATGAGGAGAGTCCTCAGGAGATGCAGTAAACTGGATGACTTTAAAACATTTCAACTGTGAGTCTGTAGGAATTAGTGACACACGGGTCATAGTTAAATCACATCTTATTTTTGTTTTAAAAATGCACACGCTCCAAGTGAGACCTTTGTTCGCCATTGGTGTGCGCTGTGCACATCCTTCCTAAGTGGGCTAGTTTTGTTCTCATGCCATGGGAGCAGGTGGCATGAAGCTGTTTTGATGAGGTTAAAAGGCTCCTCCCCTCTTTCCCCAAGCAGCAGCCTGAAGTACGTCAGCAGTAATTGTGTGCCTGGCTCGGCTGCGCAGGGAGGGTAGAGGCAACGTTGGTATCCAATAAGGGTATCAAACTGAGATCTGGATGTTCCATTTAAGTTGGTGCCCGTTTCTATTAGACATGCCGGGGGTAAAAAGCTTAGAAACACCCTCTGTAGTAGAAACATCTATTTTTGATCGATTTATATATTTCTCCTTCATAAACACTGAATTAGTGTTGCAGTGGATATAAGGGACGGGGCTTCTTTATCCTCTTTTCATTTTATTATTTACTGATCAGACTTCAGCTCAGATATATAAAAGAGAGGAGTTCTGTTGCCTAGATGTGAGGCCTTTAATGAGGAGGGGAGGCCCCAGGGAGCCGACATCCCAAGTAGAAAGATGCTGCTTCCAGGTTTCTTGTCATTTCTTCAGTTGCTTCTTCCTTTTCCAATGGGCCTAGTGAGCAGGAGCTATCCAAGGTGCTAGAAGGCTGGCAGCTTTGCCGTTCAATGCAGACGGATTGCAGAAACCCAGAAGAAAGATTACCGCTTATTTCAGAAGGTAGGTTCTTTGTTTCAGAATCCCTGATTAATCAGCAGCAGCATCAACAGACTAAGGCAGCTGGAGAGGAGAGAGAGAGAGAGAAGCAGGAAGGGAGGGAGTCAGGGCAGGGAGGGAGGGAGGGGAGAGAGAGAGAGAGAGAATGAGAGAGAGCTGGTTGTCACGGGGGAGGGACCATGCCACAAGCTAGGCTGCTCCAAACCTTCTGTATGTAAGTGGCAATGAGAAAGGGCATCTTTTTGGCTGAAAGGAGACATTTAGAGAGAATGTGGCTGATTTTTTGTTTTCATTTATTTTTGTCTTTACAGACTATAATCAAATGAGGCACCTTAGCCAGCCTGGGTGATTGCTTTGAGTCTTGTAATCATCTGTGTAGCAAAGTGGGTAAAATCATTGAATTTCTTCCCAGCTGGACCTGGAAGGAGAGGGGCTGTGTGCTCATACCCACCCATTAGCTATGCCCTCTTTTCTCTGCATGTTGATTTAAGGAAGCAAACACCTGTCTTCTGCCACCGTATCTTCCTAGAAAACTTTAAAGGCCATTTTACCTGATAGGAAGAACATCAAAAATGCTCTGATCTCTAGTGATGAAGAATCTGGGACTGGACACGCTACCCATCCAAGTACAATGCACTTTAATTGAAGAAAAACTGAGCTGAACTACAAGTCTATTTCTTATGGTGCTGGATTACTCCTACAGCGCTGCCCTGGGATCCACCACGAGAGACGCTCTGACAGACACAAGTCACCTCCTGATTATTGCACTTTGCTCTCCCTGGGGACTTAAATTTTGGTATGTATCTAATTTTTCAGATTCTCTAAGCATGCTAAGTGAATCCAGCATGAAATACACCAAGCAATCTGGTATATGAAATGGAATGGATTTTAGCTGGGGATAGTTAATGCTGAAGTTTGCATGTCTTATTATGTGGAGCAGAAATAAAGCCACAGTGAAGGCATCTAGGGCTTTAACAACCCTCAGGCTATGTTGTAGCCCCTTGCCCACTTAGTTACATTACTGCAGAAGTGGTTAAACTAGATTTTTATTGGTAAAATAAGCATGTTGAATTATTAAAAACATGATAAATATTTTCCAGAGTATTAATTGGCATTCACATTGTGCATGCTAGTTATTTATCTGCTCTCCCACTGCATAAATATTTTACATTCTCCAAAAAAGACACCGTACCCCCCAAATTAGACAAACTATTAGACATACACTAGAACTGAAACTGCTTTTTCCTATCTGATTAGATATAAACATCTTTAAGAAGCACATAGTTTAATATCATTCAATAGCTGGAAGATTTCATTAGTCTCATCACAATGAGTATTTTCTATAGAACTTTAGGTGGACTTGTTTTACTTGGGACACGTACTTATTTTGTTGGGGTGTCTCTATGCTAATTTTTCCAATTACCAGTAATATGTTAAATATAAGAAATGTAGATATTTTATACCTGGAAGAAATATTACATGAAATAACATCATTCATTTTCATTAGAAAATCTTAAAGTTGTTTTGCTATCATAGAACTGGATTTTTTTTTTCTAACTATAGTCCAAAAATAAGGAAATTCACATGAAGAGTTTACATGATGTAGTTTTGGTCACTTTAACATGCAAGGATTTATAATCAAGTAGTGTGGAATAATAACTGTAGCACAAGAGTGAAAATTAACTCCTCTCTTAATTCTTCACATTTTAAACAATGTTCAACTTGTTCTCTATATTGTCGGGTGCTAAACAAATTAATATGAGAAAATGTGAGGCATACATGCTGAAATTATTTTTATGTAGAAAGTGCAACATATGTTTGTCAACTTACCAAAGAAGGGAACTCTGTGAAGGAAATTGACACTTTAGAAAAATTAATGAAAACAAACACGAGAAAAATATTGCAACTTCACAAGGGACTACAGAGAAGCTCAAGGACTTAAAGCGTCTGCAAAGTTTAGAGGGAGAAGTCTACAAATCCTATGCACCAGAAGACGGGCTATTGTCTGAAATAACAAATAAGTCATAGACTCCTGATTCAATTAGATGGTGTGCATTGTAACCCCAGTCAACCATTTATTATACTGACTATAACTACGCTGCAAATACTAGCTTGCAAGCATCTGAAAACATTTGGCTGAAGGCTCAGAAAAGTATCTTGGCCATTGGCATTTTGCACGAATCCCTAATATTAGTGGAAATGTGCAATCTCTTTAGATCATGGGCAAATAGCCCCGGAGCACCTGGAAGTTGAGGGGGGATTTCCAGTTTATCATGCTACAACATTAACTTGATCTATGCCCATTTTACCCATTTTTTGGAAGGGAGAGAGTGCAGAAAAACTCACCACAAAGTAATACGCTTTCTGAGAAGAAAGAAATCAGTGTCTTTGTGCTCACTTCCACAGGCTCTCCTGGTTTTAATGCGTACATTCCACATTTGGGGCAGAACAGCTGCATTTTGATGACAGCGAGAATGAGAAGATGAACGTGACAGTTTTGTGGGACTGAGGGTAGGATTTCAAGCACAGTCAAAGTGAAATTATAGGACTGAATTTTGACAGATTATGAGATTCTCTCAGAAAAACAATTTTGACATGGTTTACATAGGTTATAGATTATAACCAGGCAATCTAATCTGTTGATTTGGTCTTATGTGAAGTAAGCACATTTTAGAAATTAATTTGCATACATATTTTACGTATGTATATAAATCTTGATTACTAAAATACTTATATTTTCCACAATGTATTTTTAAATTGGTCTAAGTACATGCAAAAATGTAAAAAAAATCTTTATCTCCTGCTGAACAAAAAATATAGTCAACAACTGCCTTGGAAAACTTTTGTTTTGATGAATTCGTACTATTGAGAAAAATACAATTCTTTATCTCAAAGAAGATGCAGTGACTAAAATGGGAGGGAAATAAAATTTTAATAACTCAAATTGTAATGACTTCCTCACAGCATTGAGACAGGTGTGGTTTGAAAACCTCAGAAATAACTAAGAGTGGAGACCAGAAAACTTTAGCTTGTACAAATAAAATATAATGCATAAATGTGAAGTAAAGGTAAATGTCTAATCTTTCCACAAGGAAATTTATTTATTGTGTGTGTTTTGTTTTTCCCAGATAATGCAAATAGCATTATAATAGTAACACAAAATAAAGTTTAGTTATCACATTAACTTATAAGATTAACTGTGACCTAAACGTTAAGAAGCTTTTCAAGAAATTGGGGAAGAGTTCTCTCCCAAACAAGTGGTTTTTCTTCTGCTACCACTTAGTGAACAATAACTGGATTAATGGAGATTTTATAACTTATTGTCTTGGGAAACCAAAGTTTTAGATGGAGAACAGCTCCATTTCAGAAATTATGAGTAAACACTTGAAGAATAATAAAAAAAGAGCTAGCACTCATGGGAGCCAGTGGACAGATGATATTGGTACACAAGGTGACGAATGACCCACAGGAAGACTCTACCTGACAAGCAAGGGGACACAGTTATCTGACTGTGCTCCTGAAGAAGCCAGAGTGGTTAATGTCACAACACATGAAAGGACACTGAAGGGGGATTTGTCCTGAATTTTAGAAGAAAATAGAGAAGTACTTTAAGATACATCTTAACATGTATCTGACCCTTCTTACACATCTTCAACAATAGCTTGTAATTTTGAAAAATCTTCTATCTTGTGGGGAAGCCAACCTTGACATCAGTTAGTGCCACATTATATACGCTTTGGTACACTGAGGCCACACAAAATTAATTCCTTAATTTACAAAGGAAATAAGCCATGAACATGTATTATCTTTAAGGTTTTGCATGCACTGACTTCTAAAAATGTGCCCCAATTTTTTTTGCTGGGGGTGGTGGTGGTGGTTATTGCTCAATATCATGTAGTATCTCAGATTCTTGAGTTGCTTGGATGCAAGTAGTGGCTACGGAATTTAAAAAGTGAATTATTTTAAGTTTCCATGGGTTCCATTTGGATATCCTTATGTATGTTTTAAGTTCCACATATATATGTCCTAGATAGTTTGATTTCAGTGGAAATATTTTAAAGAAATGAAATGCTACTTTCAGCTCTAGGTTCAGCGTTGGAAGGCACAGTGATGCTTTTAAACAAAAGAAAATTAAAAATGGTTAATTTAATTTAAAAAGTTAAATGTTTAGTGTATTTAATATAACCCTAATCCCACCAGTGTATTTTATGTGGGTGGGGTGAAATTTCAAATTTTATGAAATGTCATACTATTATACAAAGTTTTGTTTAGGAAGGGTGTGGTCAAGAGAAAATATAATAAAAAAGTGAAAGAATAAAATAAAATAGAGCGGTAGCTTTTAGGAGAATGGTTATGATTCTGAATACAGTGATCCAGGAATTAAAGAGAAGAAATTTCTTACAAATGCAGAACACGGCAATGGGGAAAAAAACGATGTGTATGAGAATTCTGATCTTAGTCATTTTAGGTGCTTTCCCAGGAAAGTCCCTGACACAAATTTTAAATACTGGCTGCAACTTCCAAGGAAAAAAATGCACTCACAAAATCCTTACACCATTTGAGTCAATGATGTGCATTCCAGAGAAAACCTCTCTGCCCCGTGGGTGACAACCATACATATCAGCTTTCAGCCAGTGCTCTAGGTGGGGCTGAAATATCTCATCTGTTGGGAGCAAAATTAGCTGCAAACATATGTGAGTACAAATAAAAGGGCTGAAGATAGAAGCACAAGATGTTTCCCTCAATCTCACCTACTCTGTTGTCACAGATCTCCCATGGAATAATCTGAGGTCTAATATGGTAAATTGATAACTGATTGATTGAGATATATCTAAAGATGGTAACTGAAGAAAGGGGCCCATGTGCTCCATGGGGTCTTTTAAGATGCCAACTTTAAGAATTAGGTGCCCAAGTCAAGCCTTCATAAAATGCTTGTATCAAGGATTTTCATTCAAGGGCCCAAAATGAACTTAATTTAATATCCAACATTTAAAGTGCAGCCAAAGTTTTAGTGGTAAAAAACAACAACAAACCATTTCATTTAATATCTGTCTTTGCCATAAATATAATTTTTGAAAGACAAACAGACTTATCATCCTACTTGTCTATGGGGTCTCACTGCAGAAAAATGGTAGCCATTGTACCTACCATAAGGTTCACATTTCTTTAGCGAGGCCAGGAATCTACTCATTCAGAGTTCATGACTGGAGAAATGCCTTTTGATTTTGAAAGATGGAATCTGAATGTTCTGAGTGATGAGATGAGCTTTGTGGTTCATATGCTCCCATTTTTTTTTTTTTTTTTTTTTAATATATGGAAGTTGGGGCAGGGTGGATAATAAGTGGGCTTCCTACATGCCTTTGGTTAGTGCAAATAGTTAACTCTTTTCCCGGCCTTCATTTGCATATCTGTAACTAAGAAAGATGAACTGCACTAAACATTCTAAGACTTACATTTCAAAGTAAAAATATGTTTGTGGAGAAGTTATACCTAAACATTGTAATTTTGGTTAGGTATTTTGAAAAGTATCCAATAATTACGGTAACATTCATTGAACACTTCGATGCATTTTCTAACAAAGTAAAAAGGCAAGTACTATTCCAACTGCCATTTTTAAAATGGGGGAACTGAAGTTTAAAGAGGTTAGTTAACTTGCACGAAGTCAGAGGTTTAGGTGGGATTTTCAGGTCACGTTGCTCAACTTTTCAGCTACGTTCTTCACTAGACTGCGTCGCTGCCCACCCCATCCTTAATTTACAACTAAGTTTTACAGGTAGACAAAAAAGCAGAAAAGCGTGATGCTTAAATGTTAGTAGGATCTCAATCCGTTTTTAGTTTTAATTTTTGAAGACTAGATATAATTGCTTAAAAGTTATCTTGTTCGTTCTCAAAAATAGTGACCATAAACCATGTCAAACTAGTGAATGTCAGCACTGCCACCTGAACGGCGCTCTTGTCAAACTGAATTGAGGAGACAATTCTGCCTTTATCTGTGCCTAGTTTATAAACAGGTCCTCCAGACATACTTGAATAAATGTATTATTATTGATTCATATGCTTCAATAGAACTAGACAACATAAGCATGTCCACAAACACTGATTCAATTTCTCTGAACTACTCTGAAGTTTTACTAGAGTTTCTGGTTGATTTCCATCTCAATTTTAAAAAATCTTATAATATAACTTTCCATAGTATAAATATTTTATAATACTATTACATAATATTTTTCTCAGAATAAACACACTTTAAACTCTAGCCAGTTTGAAAGACTATTTAGGAAGATAATTAATTTTCAGAGATACACAATTAACCTTGTCAACGTTAGGAATATATCAACTGTATAAAGAATCTCCAGTGTCATTTGGATGGTGAGGAAAATTTAAGGGAAGAAATAAAAACCATTTATACAATGGAAAATAGGCAATTTTGCTGGAGGGCAGAGTGGGAGTGATAATCTTTCACCCTGAGGCATTACCTCTAGAATCCTTGTAATACTGCCTTGGCTTCCTTAACTGTGGTAGAATTAATTGCCATAAAGTTATGCAGATCTTTTTTTATCCAGGCTTGCATTGTGCCGAAGTCCTTGGTAGAAGTGAAGTTTCAATAATGGTGATACTTTAGCTCTCTGAGATTCATGCTCTTGCATTTTTTTCTAAAAGTTGCAGTCATTTGTTGCAGTAATTTTCTATTCCTCTGTATGTCCACCAATTAAGCATCTAATCTGATCAACTAATATTAAAATGAAATTCAATTATGTTATATAACTGAAATTAAAAGATCATTTCATTTGCCAGCCCATTGTGGATTAAAGTCAAATCAAACATAATAAAGCTTAACAGAACAACAAAAAAATCATGACTCAACAAATAACTTTTATCTTCTCAATTCAATAATTTCATAGAAATTGGGAAATATATTCTTAAATTCAGTGTGAATTTCAAATAACATATGGATTGACTGGCAGCTAAAATGCTAATAAACTGATAAGAAGTGAAGTTTCCATAGCTACAATCCAGGTTATGGAACACGATTACATTTGTAAAAAAATCAGAATAAAAATGATTTGTAGTGGCGTAAATGAAAGTCTAAGACTTCAACAATAAACAAGCTGATATTTTAAAAGTATCTTGGAACCTTTTGAAGAAAGTCAAAGAGGTGTAAAGGTAACATATGATTTTTAAATGGCCAGCTTTTCCCCTTGTTAATTGACTTTGCTGTAGATTTTTCGATCTGACTCAAGTACACCAGTTTCCTATAATGCAGTGCATATGCAGTTGAGGACAGTAAGCCTTATTAAGCTAGCGAGGCAAAATACCTACCTTGTACGTAATTAATTAAACTTCAGTTCTATTTTTGGTTGACACGATTTCCCTATCCATTGATTTTATTGATTTTTGTGATTCACTGGATATCTTTACCTCAAGGCATAATAATTTTCATAGCATGCCATTCATCCACCCACTCATTCATCTATACCCATGCATATATTTGAACTTGCTACCACTGCCAATCTTCCTCTGATGCTTTTATTAAAACAATATTAGCTAACGTTACTATACGCTTACTGTTGCTGAACTCTGCCAAATTCTTTACAGCCATCACCTCTCTTAGTCTTCACATTAGCAAGGGGTAGGAGAAATTATGTCCATTATTTTATAAGTGAGCGTAATACGTATTGGTCCAAAGTCCTGTGCTGTTGTTGTTTAGACTTGACTCTGGTTTTCAGTAAGCCTTCTTGTGGCCAAGGTTTTGAAACCTTCATGTAGCAATGATAATCACAGTTATCACTGCTGGAATTATGAGACTGGTCAGAATTAATGTGGTTTTGGTGATCTATATTTGAGTTGAAGTGTCAGACCAGTGTAGAGAACCATTCTGAAAAATAATGAAGGGTCCAAAGCGATTACTGCCAAGACAAATTACGTTAGAAATGTGTATTTTCTTGATGACTGTTCTGTTATGTTTTGCATGGATAATTTAGATTCATAAACTTAATTTAAAATTTAAGGAAAACACACATGATGAGAATGTTTTTTCCAAATAATTATTACATCATTTTATTTAAATTTGCACAAAAGGGTTTTTATGGTGATCAGGAATAAATGAAGCTTGATTCATATATGTCTTGAACACATTTTCTGAGAAACAAAATCATGACTCTAATTAAATAAACCAAATGCTTTTCTTCATGTACTACACTATATTTACAATCTAATATCATCTTTTAATGCAAAACCTTTGCCTTTTTTCCTGATAATTGATTGCTTTGTGGAACTGTTTGCTACTCTTGCAACATTTATTTAATATTTATTTCAAGTATTCTGATGGATTATTTCTAATGAGACATTGTCTCCAAATTGATTCTACCATCATCATTGGAGTTAGGAAGAATAAACAGAACCTTTTTACCTCCATTTGTTCTCATCCGGCAGGAAGTGTTTCTTTTCACATGAGGTCCTCCAAGATGATGAGTTCTAATCCTGAGGAAGACCCTTTGGACACGTTTCTTCAGTATATTGAGGACATGGGGATGAAGGCCTACGATGGCCTGGTTATTCAGAATGCCTCAGACATCGCCCGTGAGAACGACCGCTTGAGGAATGAAACAAATCTGGCCTACTTGAAGGAGAAGAATGAAAAACGCCGAAGGCAAGAAGAAGCAATAAAACGGTAAATATACATAAAAGTTTTTCAAGTTTTGCACACAGGAGAAAATCTGTGAGCTGTGCCAAGGCTATAATGTTGTCACCTGGTTGAGAAAGAGACTGTCAAAGGTAGACTCGATAAGATGAGGTGGAAATGGCATCTCAACTATAACAGAAATATAACCCATCCTACCGACCAGGTCCTCGCCTTAGTTACTAAAAATTATTAACTTGAGTGTTGTGCTGTGGAGGTGCCGAGGGGTTGGGGCAAGAATCCAGTGTCCTCTAAATAACAGTCCATATTGAAAGGTCCTTGATGAAAGCTCAAAGGAAGCCACAAACACTTTAATAGCCAATGCTTGATGAAAATCCCCACCTTTAATGATCTTTGTGTCTAGTTCTTACCTTATGACAGATTTTGTCCTCTCCCTAGATTATAAAAAGACTCATTGTTAATTAGAATTATGTGAGCCTCTGAAGACAAGTGAAACCCTCGGTGTGTGCATTCTGTACAGAATTTTATGATCATTATAGTTCTCATCTGGTACCAAGTACCCCAGGTTTGTTTAAGCCATATGACTTTTGTGCTGCAAAACCTACCAGCTACAAGTCAGTGAGCCCCAGATTGCAGCTTCCAAACTGAGGCTAAGTTTCCTAGGGAACTGAGACTGAAAGGAAGATACACATCTTCTCAGTTTTTAAAAGAATATTACAGTGTTCCCAGTGTGTATGTGTTTTTAAGGGGCGTGGGTAGAGACATGTGTTTGATGGAATCATCTTTCTTCAATGGAGTTCACTTACTAAGTGCAAAGACAATTAGTTTAGAGCATTAATCCATATCTATTAACTAGATAACTGAATAATAATAGTTAAGCTATTTTGAGAATTAAGTGGTGGATTTTTCATCGAAATCCAGTATTACTACTTTTGCTTACTCTCTGTGAATATTATGCTATTAAGGAAAAAATATTTTAAAATGAACTATTCATGGTTGTAGAGAAGCTAGGTAAGGATGCACTCTGTGATCATTTAATTACAAATAACTTTATATGAGACATGTACTGCCAGAGATGTGAGCCATGTCGCTACCTGTTGCAAGAGAATTTTAATCAGAGACAACAGCAGTTCAATGTGTTCCATCATGAGGCATCATGTAATGACCAAGTCAAAGACTGGAAGGATGTAAATCCAAACTGGTAGCGGGCCACCAGGTGGTGTAGAGCCTTATAAACTCTTATGTTTTATTTTGAAGGAGAAAAACAGTCATAGATGATTTTTGAGGAAAGGTGTAATATGTCTTAACTGAATATTTTACAAGGATTGCTCTTTCCTTTGTATTAAACAGATGGGTGGGGCATAGCTGGATGCAAGAAATCCAAAGAGAAAGGTTTTACAATAATTTGGGTGAGAAATGATGGTGGTTTGGGCTAGGATGGTAGCAGTAAAGGTGGCATAAAGTGATCAGATTATGGGCATCAGAATTTTCTAATTGATGAGACGGAGAAGTTGAGGAAGAGAAAAGAATCGAAGATGGTTCTCAAGTGGGGTTTTGGTTTTTTTTTTTATGTTGCTGTATTGTATTTTTTTTCTGAACACCTATAACAATGATGTTTCCATTTAATGAAATGATCTAAACTAGAAGAGGAGTGAGTTTAGGTTAAATGGTGGGGAAATAGGAGCTCAGCTTTGGCAAACTAATTTTATAAGCCTTTTAAGATATCCAAATGGAGATGTCTGGATAAGCTGTTGGATCCAAGATTCATGGTGGAGATCAAAGATGGTATTATAAGCACTTTAGTCTATAGATTTCAGTCATGAGCCAAGCTGAGAATACCTAGGACCAAAGAATAGATAGAGATGATAAGAACCATCAGGACTATTCCTGGGGCCACCTGATTGCTTACTTGAAAGGAGCAGTAGAGGAATTCTGTAAAAACAGCCAGTGAGAGAGGAAAAGAACCACAGAAAGGGTGACACTTCTGAGTAAAGTGACAGAGGTGGTTAAAGAAGGGAGAGTGTATGTGATTTAACAGGTAGACCTACTATGTTGAAGCCTGGGAATTCACCAAGGCCTTTTACCACATCGGTGGTGTTGATGAGACCACTTTTGGTGACTGGCTGAGAAAAAGAAGAAACACTGGAATGGTGTTCATGAAAAAGTGGGAAGAAAGGAATTGAAACAAAATATAGAGAACTACTTTGAAGATTGAGGTTAAAAATATTTGAAAAATATGAAGTGTAGTTGAAAAGGGAGGTGGGGTTTGGGGTGAAAGTTTGTTTTTCTATTGTTTTTCTTTTAAGAAAAGAGAAAACCAGCTTACTTAAAATACTAATGGGAATAGAATGGGAAATGTTAATGACTTAGGAGAGGAAAGGAAAATAGGGGTTAGGAAAGGATGGGATCTAAGGTATTTTAGATGAGAACAAAGCTTCTTTGCTATTGTGGGAGAAGGGAAACCCCAATATATGGATGACTGAATGATGGATAAATGAATGAGGAACTCTGCAGAAAAAGGGCCCAGGCCGAGCTCATCATACACCGAACACCAATTTATTATAGTACTCATAGATGTTACATGGGCTAGGAATTGAAAGATGCAGTATGTGTCTTGCTAGCAATAAGTCTTCCCATGGTTTCCTACACCCTTCCCCCAAATATTTTTTCTGGAACCCTAATTTCAAGTGCAAATATCTTTGGAAGGCAAAATATTAGTAAAGCCTCCCGAATTGTTGACACTTCTCAAATGTCTTTTATTTTCAAAAGCGGGACCCATGTACAGCCTGAGGACAGAGCAGTCTCTGGGGATGCTGGGAGAGGGGTTGGAAGGAGAAAAATCCAAGGAGCCAGAGGACTGATGATTGGACAGGAGGTGGAAACTCAAGTGCACGACTTTGTGATGGGACTGAATGTGCATATTGCCAGTTATCCCACCTCAGTATCATTGTAATGTCCAAACTCAATTTTATTTTGTTCATATGGTAATCAGTATCCTGGCATGCTGATGGTTAAAAAAATATATAATCTTCTATGTTACAGAAATTCTCATGGTATATTTTTAGAATTGCTTCAATATTGTTAATAAGAAATGTATTTTTAATATTTTTGAAAACTCCATAGCAAGATTCTGGTCCCACGGGCATTTTTGGGGTTCAGGGATGGCAACAGAAGCAGAATACCCTCATCTAAATTCCACATATCTTTTAATACTTTCAACATACAGTTTATGTCAAGTTGTAGAGAAAATGTAATGTGATGTCGATGAACACAGTCTAATCAATTAAAATTCTTTATCATGTCCACAGAGTACTTCCTTTAATATATAGTATGATTTAATAAATAGAATGCAAATGCTGAAAATCTAAGGATGGGCATGTTTGACCTTGAAAAGGCATTGATGATAATTCTCTGTGAAATATGCCAGTTGCAATTTCAGAAATGTGCAGACTGGCAAGGATTGCTTAAAAAATGGAAATGGGATTTCATATGATTGACCTTCTGGATCACATATGTGCTGAAATGTCTTTTGTGCTGAAGTCGAAAAGCTTAAAACACGGAGCTCTTAGAAAAAAAAATCCTCATCACTTTCTCTCTGTTCTAAGTCACTTAGGTCTTCTGAGCCCAATTCCTTATTTTTTAACTAACTTGAGTCACATGTCACTGTGAACTTTCTTGTTCCTTCACTTCCATTTCTCAAATGTGACTTTACCCAAAAGACTTGTGGGTAAAAATTTCAAAATAAATAAGAAAATGTGTTTCTTAACAGCTCCCAATAATATTTGGTGAGAAAGAGAAAGACTTAAGACAGGAAAGTTAATGGAGAATAAAAACTTATTTCAGTATCTCATCATTTCTGCTATTTTAAGTCCTAATGGTTGTGTGCAGTCGCTGTTAAATGAGATTTACTTTTTATTAAGAAGCCTATAAGGAAACAAACACACAAAAACTACAGCTTCAAATAAGTGAGCTCCTTTGAGATGGGTTACAAAAACCTGGTTTGTCTTATGTGTGTCGGTGAAAAGGGACATCTAAGGAAGAGGGATGGTGGGCATAATGAAGTGCTGACTCAGCACAGGCACCAGCCATTAAAAAAGAAATGGCTGGACAATGAGAGCAGAGTCTGGTCACAAACAACCCGTAAGGCAATTCCTGTGTGTGCACCTGTGAACATAAGCCCCGATGGAGAGGTTCACTATTTACAGGTAGCAGCACCTTGTTTCGATTACCAACTAAGGATCTTCACTGAGGAGGATGGACAATTGAAAGATCATCTGGTATACCAAACGCACGCTTAAGTTTGAGGCTCCCTTTCAAGTTAAGTTTTTGTTTCCGGATTCTGGAACTAGTCACTGTACTATCTCATTTTACCATTTACTACAGTATTTTAAAAACTACATGGTGGTTATCAGAGGCAAAGGAGGGTGGAGGCAGCTAGAAAAAGGTGAAGGGAGACAAAAAAAAGAAAAAGACTTGACTTTGGATGGTAAACACACAACGCAATCAACAGATGATGTATTATAGAGTTGTACAGTTGAAATGTATATAATTTTATTAACTAATATCATTCTAATAAATTTAATAAAATTTTAAAAATAAAAGAAATATTCCTTAAATTAATAGCAACAAGAAAATTTGTTCCTAGTACATGTGTTTCCGAGTATGTTTTTATTATAGGAAAGGGCCTCATTTTTGTTTCTAATGAAACAAATGCTACATTAGTTAAATTCTCCCAAACACTGCAAGCCTTGGAGATAGCTCTCGACTTCAGCAAAGTGGTTCTGACACAAAAGACTACTTAGGCTGATTAGGAATGTCTCTATTCCCTTCGGATGCCCTCGAGGGATCTATATGAGGTTATATTTCCTCTTTAAAAGTGACAGAAATGGAATTAGATTACTTATGGCTCTTTTAAATATATATGCAATTGTATATTAGTATGGATACTTTGAAGCTATTTCTATGTGAAGGTTTCAGTATTTCTTTTATTCAAAGAGAAACAAAGGGTGACTAAAGTCTATTCATTGGACCATAGAAAGAAGTAAAAATAAAAATAAAAATAGAAAGTATTTGCCTTTCCTTTATTAAAACATTGCTACCTAAAAAGTAAATGGTTATGATACCAATGTTTTGAATGGGTTAATATTTTAAACGACTACCCAAAGACATAACAGCACAAAGAGCTCTTTTCAGAGACATGTGTACAGTAATGCAAATCCTCTTTAGATAGTGAAGGCTTCTGGAGTCATACTCATGATTTGTGGCAAGAGACTTCATGGAAAGAAAGAACACTTATCCAACTGCATTTCAGTGAATGATGTGTCCATTCAGTGCAGCATGAATAGCTACTCTGCTCACAAATAGGTAATATTATTGGGTTTGTTTTAATTGGAGGCACATAGAAAAATGAAGTAGCCTATTTGCATATGAAAAGAAATGATGAAGCACCAATGCTCAGGTTAAGTGAGGACAATTAAATGAATCAACATTCAGAAACACAACTGTGTCAACTTTTAGAAATACCCTACAGCTAGCTTTAGAATGTTCAGTAATACTCTACAGCTAGCCTAGAAATACCAGTTAGCCCTAGCTCCTATGCTCAGAGCATAGGAAACAAACCCCCAAAGCCCTCAGCCATACATGCATCTAGAATTAAGCTCAAACCTGCCTCATGTCAGGGTCTTACTGGAACAAATCAGCTGATCTGATCTGATGTGAATTTCTGACCTAATTTTGCTGTAGGACTCAGTGCTCAGGCAGAGAAAACAAGGCTAATGTGTTGATAAGGGAGTGAGATTAAACAGCAGACAGTATCTTAATTACCCTCTCTAATTTCAGCTTCCTCTTGTATTTGTGATTAATTCTCATCACTTTTCTATTAGTCATTTCAGAGGACCGCAAGCTGCTTTGCTTGTTTTTAATGCTAAAAGTGTTCATCTGAATTTTCTTTTTTTCAAAACTAAACAAGATATCCAGATAGTAGAGTAATAGTATTTGTAATACCAAATGCATGGGGATATTTTTATTCATGGTACTATACAATTACGGGAGAGAATTCAATAACTCATCTTGCCCATCCCTCCTTGACTGCTCTTCATTAAGCCGGAAGCCAAATCTACAAGGCTGATCCTAAATGAATCAATTTATTAAAAGAGTTCTTTTTTTTTTTTTTTTTTTAGTGCTGGTGGGGAAAGTTAATATTAATGAGCATATATCTAAGGACACCACTTATGCTCATAAATATTAACTTTCTTCACGTAGCTTAAGGCCACGACATTTGTTCATTTTGGTGGTTGTGCATTTCACTTGGTAAGTCAAAATGAAGTGTGTCCTCTGGTGTGCTGTGTTCAGAAAGGCTCATCCTGGTCATAAGATAATTAATACAAATTTGAGCATTCATCTATGTGCAATTTGTATTACATCTGTATTTGTAATGGGGATGATTTTGGGTTTTTCATTCAGTTACTTGACAGGACAGATTAGAGGCCACCTGTAGAGGGACCTTTCATGGCTCATGTTAAGTCAAGTTTTCTTTTTCTTTTCGTGTAGCTTTTTGAGAACTGTTTATACTTTTGCTTGCTTTGACTTTCATTACATCCTGGACCTAGCATTGACTTTTTATTTTAAGAAGCTCCGTGTCTGCTCTACAGCTGAAGCAGACAGATGTTGGCAAGAGGAGGGGCTTTTCAGAACATAACCCCATATGGGCAGTCAGTCAACATGAGAATTAAGCTCTTTTTATGCTGAGGAAAGTGCAGTGAAGAGTGGACCTTCCAAACATCCAAACCTATGAGAACCTGAATGATTGATAAGAAATCCATTGGAAAAATTAAGGTAATATTTCTTTTAGAAGTAGCGTTAAATATTTAGAGATGATTACAAATTAATTGAACGAAAGTTTTCAATCTAGGGCTGTTTCTTATGCTCTTCGGTCTATGGGAGGATATTCTCGATCTTTAGCTAAGTACGACCTTTGTAAGATGTTTTAAAACCCAGGTAAGGGAAAGGAATTATTATGGAGCGAGGTTGTGAGGCAGGGGATTTTTTTTTTTTTAACTACTAAAAATGCAGCATCACTTACAGAACATGTCTACGGTAGCAAATGAAACTGCTGGAGTAGAGACTGAGCATGCCAATGAATTAGCTCGAGGGTTCTGTCCAACTTTGAGGCAGCCTGAAGAAAATGTCTTCATTATAAATGTATGGGTCACCTTGAAATTAATTTTAATCATGAATTGATAAAAGGAAAATCAAGCCCCCTCCCAAAAGGAATCTCTGCTCAAAACACATGCCTCTGGTTAAGAATTATTCTCAATAACATTCGTATTTGGAAATGCATGATGGAATATTCATGTCCATGCTAGAATAGGAATATAACCAGCCTGCCAGGAATCCAAGGAAAAAAATAACTATGTTTTGAAAAGCACTTTTGATAATATGTACAAGGAAGATGCTTTGAAAAATAAAAAGACCAGCATTTAAAATCCATTACTTTAATTAGTAAATTGCATTTTAGTCTTTGATTTGGAGCTAAGTGTACCACTCAGCATATCCTGATGTCTGAATAAAAGATTAAGTGGTTCAGCAATGAAGGGGAACATTATCAAGGAGACTTCTTAATTTTCTATCAGGCTGAGGTTTATATGTGTTGCATAGCTATTTTATTTCTGTATAAAGTTTTTCATTAAGCATTCATAAACCATCTATTATACATCAGGCATTGTTGTGGGTCCTTGGGATAAAGTGGTGAACAAATAAGTAAATAGTGTTTGCTTGCTTTTACAGGACTTACAACATGGTGAGGATGGGGTGAGGGAGACAGACAATAAACAAACAAGTAAAATACAAACTACATTAACAACGCGATGAGTTCTATGAAGAAAACTAAACTAAGGAATGGGAGTCGGCAGTGTGGAGAGAATGTCATTTCATTGAGATTGATGAAGAATAGGCTCCAGGAGAGTGTGACATTTGAATAAAGACTGGAAGTGAGGGAAGAACCAGGCATATCTCTAGGTGAGAGATTTCTGTAAGAAGGAACACACTCAGGAAAGAGATCCGAGTTGGGGGAATTCCTGGCATGTTGGAGAACTGCAAGGAGGTCAGGTGGCTGCAGATGGACAGGCAGAGGGAGTGAGTTGGAAGATAAGGTCAGAAGTAATGGGGTCAGATCTTGTCAGGTGATGGAGGTCACTGGATTTCAGTCTACTGAGGTGAGATGAGAAGTTGCTATACTGTTCAGAGAGGAAGAATGCCACCATGTGACTTCTGTGAGAACAAGGAGGATCGTTCTGGTCACTCTGTAGCAGCAAGGGCAGAGGCAGGGACAGCATTCGTGATGTGATAGAAACAACCATGCAGAGGGAAGAGGCTGGTGTAAATAAAAGGGGCTGCACTGGGTGTGGGACCACTGGAGACACATTTGGAAGGCAGAGTTGATTGAATTTGGTGACAGATTGGATGTAAGCTGTGATAGCAAGGTAAAAGCATGGCATTCCAAGGAGCAGAGGGTAAAGAGAGCAGGAAGAGGGCTTTGCTGAGAAAGGTTTTGCACATCACAAGCTGGGATGTCATAAGGCTTCCAGTGCTTTGTTATTTGCAAGAATTCCATGCTTTGTATTTGATAATTAGTAGGTATGAGGTTGAAAATTTTTACAGACATGTGAAACACTTTTATAAGACCCTAGAAATTACACACACACATTTAAGATTGAAAAACAACTTTTAATATAAATGTTTATCCAGAGGAGGGCAATTGTATAGATTAAACTGAGCAAATGAACAATTGCCTGAAAGTCTCTCCTTTGTACCAAGCTGGTGGAATCAGTGACCCTGATTCTAAGAGCTAGACGATCCACACTCACAGGCACTTTTCAGTTGAAGGCAGAGGTAACAGTCTTGTTTCTGAACATCTAAGAAGCAAGATAAAAGGCAGGTGTAGGCCTGCAGAACACGATATTTTGGAAAGTGCTCTGAAAATGAGTAGATTTAATTATTCACATTGGTAATGTTCACTTATGGCCTTTTTGCAGTGATGGAGACATCATTTTCTAACTGATGCACATTGGACACCTTTTCCATTCTTGGGTATTCTAATAAACCTGTAGATTACCACCCAATTATAAAATGGAAATTGGGAATAACAGTACGTGTAGGGGGGACTACAGGAGAGTGTAACTGAGAAGTGGGAGAATGCTAGTGTCTGGACAAAAGATTGGATCAGTTTCTTTCACTTCATAGCTTTAGTGAGACACATGAAATATCTCTTAATTCTATTTTTTAAAGTATATTTTATTGATTATGTTGTTATAATAGTTCCAATTTTCCCCCTTTGCTCCCCTATGCCCAGTACCCCCTTTCCCCCAGCAATCCCACCCCCCTTAGTTCATGTCTATGGGTCGTGCATGTAAGTTCCTTGGCTTCACCCTTTCCTATATTATTCTATTAAAATTATTTAAATAATTATTTTTTTATAACAAGAAAAAATAACGATTCCCCCCTCTCAGACTTAACACCCTTTAGAATCTTATAAATGACAATGAGCGAATGTCTCATGCTCTTCTAGCTGCTTCAAGCTGGACATGGTCGTTGTCCTACCTACCCTTGGGTCCAGAAATCCCTAATAAGAGTGGGGATATAGTGGTGAGGGTGGCCTTCCCACATGGGGAAGGATCTTGGAGACTCTGGGTCAGTTGGCTGTCCCTGGACAACTGTGCTTAGTTTTACAGGCTGGCATTCTTGTTGCATTCCGGGGGCAACAGATTTGGCAACAGAGTTAAAAGGCATGATTTAATTTATAACCACTAGATGAAAAAAGGCAGGGATCAATTTTTCAATGTCACACATTAGGGAAAAAAAGGCTTCTTTGGAGGAAGATGTGCAAGGCACATCACACCTGTCCAAAGCCCTTTTCCCACTATACTTAGTTTGTGCTGAGGGGAATATTTTAGGTTTCCCCCCTCTCAGACCTCTGGGCCCTTTCTGTCCAAGCCTTTAGGATAGAAAAGGGAACCCAGTTTTAAAGTGAAGGGGATAGATAGGGGAAGGGTCTAATCATGGAACTAGTAGGAATAACCCATGGACATGGACAATGGGATGGGGATTGACTTTAGGAGAAGGGGTGGGCAGGATGGAGGGGGGACCAATGGGAGAAAAAGCGGGATAACTGTAATAGAAAAACAATTTTTAAAAAAATCACTGAAGGAATTGTCGACCTCTTTTAGTTCTGCAAAAACCTTCAATTACACTAGAACCCTAGATGTACTCTAAGCTAGCATCACAGAATCAAAATAATGACATTAATGAAGAGGTATAGTTAAAATAGCATCTGATCCTGGGGTAGTTCTAAATACCTAATAAATAATCAGAGTGTGCAAAGTTTCTAAATATCTTCTTGAATTGGTGTTTCAGGATTCTTCTGATATAATCCTAGCAATGGAATCGCTGGTTCAAAAGGCAGTTCCATTTTTAGTTTTTTTGAGGAAGTTCCATATTGTTTTCCACAGTCTGCATTCCCACCAACAGTACACTAGGATTCTTGTTTCTCCACATCCTCGCCAGTACTTGTTGTTTGTTGATTTGCTGATGATAGACATTCTGACTAGTGTAAAGTGGTATCTCATTGTGGTTTTTATTCGCATCTCTCTGATGGCTAGTGATGTTGAGCATTTTTTCATATGCCTTTGGACTCTCTGTATATCCTCTTTGGAGAAGTATTTGTTCAGGTCCTTTTGTTGAGTATTTTAGCATCTATGTTCATCAGTGATATTGGCCTGTAGGTTTCTTTCTTTGTTGTGTCTTGAACTGGTTTTGGAATTAGAGTAATACTGGCTTCATAGAAAGAGTTTGGGAGTCTTCCCTCTTCTTAGATTTTTTGGAATAGTCTGAGGAGGATAGGAGTAAGTTCTTTCCTAAACATTTTGTAAAACTCACCTGTGAAGCCATCTGGTCCAGGGCTTTTATGTGCTGGGAGTTTTTTGATTACTGTTTCAATTTTACTAGTTGTTATTGTTCTGTTCAGGCTTTCTGCTTCTTCTTGATTCAGTTTGGGAAGATGATATGTTTCCAGAAACTTGTCCATTTCATCTAGGTTGTGAAATTTCTTGTGATACAGTTGTTCATAATAATTTCTTACAATCTTTTGTATTTCTCTGGTATCGATTGTGATTTCTTCTTTTTAATTTCTGATTTTATTTATTTGGGGCCTCTCTTTTTTCCTTGATGAGCTTGGTTAAAGGCTTGTCAAATTTGTTTATCTTTTCAAAGAATCAGGTCTTTGTTTTATTGATCTTTTCAATTGTTTTTTAGTCTCTATGTCATTTAATTCTGCTCTGATCTTGATGATTTCCTTCCTTCTACTCATACTGGGCTTTGTTTGTTGTTGTTCCTCTGGTTCTTGTAGCTGTAGGGTTAGATTTTTTATTAGAGATTCTTCAACCTTTTTTAGGTAGGCCTGTATTACTATGACCTTTCCTCTCAGGACTGCGTTAGCTGTTTCCCATAGGTTTTGGGTTGTTGTGTGTTCATTATCACTTGTTTCCAGAAACTTTTTGATTTCTTCCTTGATGTCATTGTTAACCTATTCATTATTTAATAGCATGTTATTAATTCTCTATGAGTTTGAATGTTTTTTGGTTTATTCCCTGAGGTTGATTTCCAGTTTGAAACTGCTGTGATCTGAGAAGGTGCTTGATATAATTTCAATTTTCTTGAATTTGTTGAGGCTTGTTCTGTGTTTTACTGTGTGGTCTACCTTTGAAAATGTTCCATGTGCACTTGAAAAGAATGTATATTTTGCTTCTTTGGGGTGAAAAGTTCTATATATATCGACTAAGTCCATTTGATCTAGAGTGTTGTTCAATGCCTCAATATCCTTGGTGTTTCTTTGCTTTGAATTTCTGTCCATTGTTAACAATGGGGTGTTAAGGTCTCCTACTATGAGTGTGTTGCTGTCTATATTTTTCCTGAAGTCTTTCAAAATTGTCCTTACATATTTGGGTGCTCCTATGTTGGGTGCATATGTGTTTACAAGGATTATATCTTCTTGATGGATTTTTCCCTTAAATATTATGAAATATCCTTCTTTGTCTCTTTTTATGGCCTTTGATGTCAAATACGTTTTGTCTAATATAAGTATTGCTACCCCGGCTATTTTTTATGTCCATTTGCTTGAAATATTTTTTTTCCATCCCTTCACTTTCAGTCTGTGTAGATCTTTTGTTCTAAGATGGGTCTCTCGTAGACAGCATATATATGGGTCATGCTTTCTAATCCATTCAGCTACCCTATGTCTTTTGATTGGTGCATTTAATCCATTTACATTTAAGGTTATTATCAATAGATACTTATTCATTTTTATTTCCCCCCCTTTGTACTTGTGTTCCTCTCTGTCTCTCTCTGTTTCTTCATCTTCTTTAAAGCAGACCCTTTAGCATCTCTTGCAATGCTGGTTTGGTGGAGATGTATTCTTTTAGCCTTTTTTTTTTCTGGGAAACTCCTTATTTCACCTTCCATTTTGAATGAGAGCCTTGCTGGGTAGAGTATTCTTGGTTGTAGACCTTTCTTTTTCATTACTTGGAATATCTTTTGCCATTCCCTTCTGGCTTATAGTGTTTCTGTTGAGAAATTTGATGACAGCCTTATTGGAGCTTCCTTGTATGTTATTAGTTGTTTCTCTCTTGCTGCTTTTAGGATCCTCTCTTTGTCTTTCAATGTTGCCATTTTAATTATGATGTGTCTTGAAGAGGGCCTGTTGGGGTTCACCTTCATTGGAACCCTCTGTGCTTCCTGTATTTGTGTGACTCTTTCTCTCATCAAGGAAGTTTTCTCTCATTAGTTTTTCAAAGAGGTTTTCTATACCTTGCTCTTCTTCTTCTCCTTCTGGAATTCCTATGACACGGATATTATTACATTTCATGTTGTCCCGCAGCTCTCTTAAAACCTCTTCATTCTTTTTCAGTCTTTTTTCATTTTGTTGCAACATCTGGGAATTTTTTCTACATTGTCCTCCAGCTCACTGATCCAATCTTCTGCTTCCTCTAGCCTGCTTTTAATTCCTTCAACTGTATTCTTCAATTCAGAAATTCTATTCTTCATGTCCTCCTGGCTCTTATTGATAGCTTCTATGTCCTTTTTCATGCTGGTGTAATTCTCAGTAAGTTCCTTGTAGTTTCCCTGGAGTTCCTTGTAGTTTTCCTGGAGTTCTTTGTAGTTTTCTTTGAGCTCACTGATCTCATTGAGCTTCTCTATAATCCATGTTTTGAATTCCACATCTGGTAGTTTGCTTTCTTCTATTTCACTTGTCACTCTTTCTGAGGATCCCTCCTTTCCTTTCGATGGGGGGTTGTTTTTCTGTCTCTCCATTTTTATGACTCTTCTTGTTTGTTGCTTTTTATATTGATCGGCACTTCCTGGGTCTGCCCCTGGTGGCATCAGATCATGTGCCAGTCTGGGCCTAGACAGCCTGTTGGAGACTGGCAGAGATCTACTGCCTTTGTCTGTCTCCTTTAGTTGTTAATCTATTCAATCTGTGATCAGCCGTCAGGCTTAAGCACTGAGGGTGTGGCATATTAATTACTGTAGGCTGGGCTTTCCTTTCCCCTCAGACTGATGCCATTTGGAGGGGAATGGTCTGCCTGCAGTATTGGGAATGAGTCAGCATTGGGACCCAGTTGGCTGCTCCCTCAGTTCTCTCCTCAAAGCCACTGCCCCAAACTCTCCCCAAACATCTCCAGTCCTCTCTGACCTCCCTCTGCTTGAGCCCAGGGTAAGTGGTGCCAAAATATTTTTCTACATGATCAACTTAAGAGTGCTTTTTCTCCAGCTGTTTCTCTCAGGCTAGCAAGAAACCCTGCGACTTTTCACTTTTCACAGCTGGATACTATTTTACCTTCTGCTCTGTTGCTGTAAGCTGGGAAGCCCCACTGGGGGGTTTAGACCCTGCCTTTCTCAGGGGGAACCCCCAGTTGCTGAGCTGTTTCTCAGTCCCTTCAGATGCCTCCTGTGGGAGCCCAGTCAACCCTTTCGTGTCTACACACTCCCTACTGGTTACGTTGTGATGTAGCAGCCTTTTCTGTCTCTCCGTGGTTATGACTTCTCTCCAACTAGCGTTCAATTGGTTATTCCAGATGATATCTCCACAATTAAGTTGTAACTCCAGATTAGTCCTGGGAGGAGGTTAGTGTAGTTTCCACTTACTCCTCTGCCATCTTGGACCCCCTGTCTCTTAATTCTTAACATTAAGTTTACTAATTTGTCAATTAGTAAAATATTTATTTTGCTGCATTAAGAAAATGTCCTATGTAACACAGATGGGGCAACTAATGAAATATCCAATACATTGCTGCTGTTTAGAATTGGTAGCTGCTATTATTATTACTATTATTGCTTTTGCTGTCATCTTTATTACTTTCATCTTCATCACATTGTGTGATTACATTAATAACAACATAGAGCACATGTCCAAAAAGATTCCACCTTCATTCAGGGGAGAAACCACCACAGGGAAAGAAACAGGATTATTTGCTTTGAACATTTGCAAATGACATGTGTAACCAGCCCCCGAGTGTGTATTTCTTACTTTATCATCTTGTTTCATTTTTCTCTATATACACATGTTTTTATTCTTTCTGTTAGAAGAGTTAAAATTACACAAGAGCTGAGAGAATTTTGGCATATGAATATATTCAAAAAGATGCAATAATTGGTTGTTTTAGTCATAATTATTAAACTGGCTTCCAAGAGCAGAGGAACTATCTCTTGTGCATAGTAGGTTCTGAAACATTTGTCAGATTGGATTGCATCAACTCACTCCATGCACAGACTCAGGTTTCCCATGGGAGAAGGAAATCAGCTGGCGTAGCATGTGATATTTCAAATGCAATTCACTAATGAATTTCCAGAGATTTCCAGGGAACTACCCTGAAAGTTTTCCCTCTTGGCATTTGAGCTGCTAAATTTTTACTCTTTTCATGGAAATGCATAACTTCTGTGAACATGCTATAACATTTAAGCTAAAGCTAAACAGGAAAGAAATAATGACTCATGAAGATAAAATGACTACCACATGTCTGTAAGAGCTAATGATCTAAAGTGACTTTGGAAAGAAGGATGCTATGTGGTTTGACTTTCCTTCTGGAGAAAATTCACAGTGTGAATGCTACTTATGTTTCCGCATGGTTTTGGTTTGAGGACCCTGGGGGAGACGGGGCCCACAAGAGCCTCTAACTGACCTTTGCACAGGGAGAATGCTTCTTTCTCACATGCGACTTGATGTGGTAATTGTAACTCTGACCTCTCCATCTCTCTTTTCAAAGGGAACCAGAATTACATGGAAAAACTTGAGCTTTAAGAATTTTCCTAGAGCAATCCTTAATCTCCTAGGATGGTTGATGTTAGATTGTCACATAAAGTTTAAAAATTGCTTGAACGCCTTTTATGATATACCATTAAAGTAGTATCTGTTTTGTAGATAAATGACAAAACAGGACTGGGAATCACTTGTCAAGCAAGCTACTGTATTGATCATTTTAAAGGAAACATCCTTTCAGAAGCTAATGTTTTATTTTATTTGGGAGAAAGATGACATTTCGTGATTTACTATAAAATTAAGAGAAATGGAGAACTTATAATGAGGAAATGTCTTTACAGTGACCAGGAGAAGGGGGTGATGTCCTTTCATCCCCCTCCCTTACCAGGTATGAAATTAAAGAGTAGGGGATGTTTGATCAGGGTGAGACTTGAATCTGAAATAATTTACCCTTATGTTTCTTTTAAAATGTTTTAGAAAAAAACTTGTAATTAATATGAATTATTCTCTTCTGTCCATTGGCCTTTGGATAATGAGACAAAGAGTTAAAAGATAACCAACTTGTGACTTTTCTCTGGATTTTTACTGATCCTTGGTTTGAAGTCCCCAAACCTCAGCAATTCCCAACTATCAACAGATTAATACCAATAATATACCTCATTTAGAAAAAAAGAATCCTCTGTGCATTAGAATCTTTGTTAAGACACAATCATTAATTTTTAGAAATTAGTTATTTGAAATATCAAATTTATTAGTAGAATCTTTTTTTCATATAATTTTACTTTTACTTCTTAATAAGTTAAGATTTTAATTTATTTTCTTAGTTCCTGTTTCCTACTTTTCAATTCCAACCTGGCATGTGTGGGTACGTGTATGTGTATGTGTGTGGGCAGCTTGTGTGCAATTATTTAAAAAGCCTAGGTATTTTAAATAAAAATAGAAGAGAGAACTATATTTTCAAAACATGGTACGTGGTTCAACAGATTAAATGGGATAAAGAGAGATGGGGGAGGGGAACAGAAAAGGACTGCCCGGTAAAAACCTTTTTAGCAAATCATACTGAATCTCATTAATAAAGAGTACGTCCACTAAAGCTGTACCATCAATCTGCCATGTGCATTAGTCTAGTCTAATTCCGGTAGATAAATTGTTCCCTCAGTGTTGGTTGGCTGCCACTCAAATCACAATACCAATAACACATGCCATGCTGAATTTCCTTTGACTCGTGACAAATTGTTGCTCACAGCATTAGACTGGACCAAACAGATGAATGGGAAGACTGATGTCTGAATGAAAACCACCCCCAGAACCAAAAAAAGGTAGATTGTTGGAGAGAGAAACAATAGACAAAGACACTGTGAATCAATCGATCAAAGATAAACTGGCAGGGAGTAATTCAACTAAGCTCACTGCCTAACGTGTCAGCTAAAAATACAACCAGAAAAGGTAGTCAGCGCAGAGCTGGCAAAGTCAGATGAGTGCGTTAGTGTACGGTAGAAATATCCACCATGGGAAAACAGGCACAAGACAAGGAAGATAAAAAGGAGCAGAAAACCAAGTACTAAAGGCTTCTGTGAATGTTTTAATTACAGCATTTTAGTCTGGTTTCTGCCCATGAACAATTCTGTTTAGTGACGAATATCATGACTAATATTCTTCCCCATGGTTCGCTGTCAGAAACATTCATTATTATAAACAAACACTTTTTAAAGTCATGATAGAATATGCCCTTGTGAAACTCTTGGGTTTGAGTCAACATCATGGGATTTTTTTAAAAGAAGTCCATTCGTTTCTCATATGACCTTAAAAGAAAAGCACCTGCTTTTGACCCTGTAGTAAAAGGGAAAGCGTTCTATCACTTATTTCAAGATTAAGTCTCCAAGGAGATATTGTGCATGTAAGAGAGCATTTTGAAATGAGGTGGAAACACTAAGCCTGTGCTGTTCGATGATTGCATTACAGGGGAGGAATGGGAGATTAGGATGGTATTGGGTTTTAGGAAGGAATGCCGCTTGTGGATTTATCATTAATGAGATGACCCTATCTGCCCAAGCCTTTCCATTTCAATGTGACTTCGAATCCTAAAAAGAAGTCAGCTTAAAGGTGTCAACACAGTCCCCAGTGTAATTTGCCTTCAGCTGTAACCTCTATCTTTAATTTAGCACAATGGGCAATCTTGGTGTGAGACAGACTGTGATTTAGTTAACATGAAAACAGAATGACCTCTGTCACCTCACAGTTGAATGAAGGCTCAGTTCAGGCTGGATGACATGTATGAACTATTGTAGGAACAATAACCTGGGGACAAAATGAAATGGCCTCGGTGAACTTGCGGATGAATAGACAGATCTTTTATATCATGGCCTGATCTTCTCCTAGACAAATGTTTGCACATTTATTTGTCAAGGATGTGCCTTACTAATGCGTGAATGTTATGTTACCTTGGTCACACAGATAAAACCCTGTTTTAATGGACAGGCTCAGAACAATCAACCTGATGCAATAAAACTAACTCCATGTGCAAACTAGGGTCTCTTGTTAGTTCCTGATAAGGATGCAACTATTCCGGCAAACAAGGAGTAGTATGTATGGAAATCCTTCCTACTTTCAATTCCATGAGCAGTCAGTTTACTTACTAAAAACTCATCCTTTTATTACCTGAATCATAAAGATATTACCAATGATGGAAATGAATGATCTGTTCATACAGTGGTGTCAGGTGAACATTTGGAAACAAGTTTTTAAGATACATGATGGAATGCAGTGTCACACATTTCAGATCGGACCTGATATGTCTCAAAGTTAACCTTGTGTTTAATCTTGCTTACATGTATGTCTGAACTTTGGAGAACAGGGGAGTTTCCCTTACTTCTTTCAAAGTTATAAATTGGAAAAGATGAGCACAGAAAATGTTATTTTGTAATGAAAATGATAGTGAGACAATGAATTAAAATTTTCATCACATTACTTTTTCTCAGGTGTAAGTACTTTATTTTAATCAAACATCCCATTTGTGCACTTCCTGTAGATGTTCTCCAGCCTCAGTTTGTATTGTTTAAATCCTGATTATTATCTATGAATAAAGCATATTGCCACTTAAATAACACATTCTACCTTAAATATAGTGTAGGAAAAGTCTTTCATGGTACATGGCTTATAAGTTAAAGTAGAATTTAAAAGAAGTTTTTAATAATGTCTTTTGAGATATAATGCTTCAGTTATGCTTTCCCATTATTTAGTGGGAGGTCATAGAATAAATATAAAATAAAGCCCAAAAGAGAAAATTATAATTTGACAGAATTCTTAAGCCCTTAGGCTTGACTTCTGTAGTTTAGACTGGTAAATAGAAGCAATTACATTGATTATCAATGCATTCATGGCATTTCTATGACAGATATTTATAAGTGGTTAGGACACAGTCCTCCTAAAACCCAAGCATTAAGTGGGAATAAATTTAGATATAAAGTAAGGAGAAAGGTGGGAAGGCAGAGTAGAGATCAAAACAGTTTAGTGAAATACCAGACTTTTCCCCCTTGTTATCCAGTCTCTAAATTTATAAGTTAGTTGGCAAATGTTTGTTAGGCGTAATCATGAAAGAATCCTTGATGTTGTACAAAGTGAACCAAATAGGCAGGCGCCTGGCAAAGTCATGTCTCCTCCCACGATAGAGTCGATGGGGACTGGTTCTAACAGCTCCAGGATAAGGGAGTGTGTGTAGTCACACAAAAGGTACAGCCAGCTGCCCTTTTTCTGGGTGGATGTGTGTGTGTTTGACCCATTGATAGATTACACACAGAGCATTTCTCACCAGGAATTTCTCCAACACGTCAGGGCCCTTTGGTTATTAAATTGAGGTCTCATGTTAGAGGCCATTAAGCAAATTATTTAGCGCATTCTGCATTAGATGGCAAGGGCACAAGTACAGTATTTTATAACTGGTTAATTTCATGCTGCAATTAAATTCTTGACACACACTTGGAATGGGAAACTTAATGTGAAGGGGAAAATTGAAAAGGGCTTTCCATTGTTGAATTTCTGTTTGAAAATGGGCTTTTGAGCGGAGGTCTAGCTAATTTAAGGACTTCCATCTTCTACCCTACAGCAGGATGCAAACTACCAGTTGTGTAGTTTTCAGCCTGTAAATGTAACAAGAAGAGTTTTACTATAATAAATTTTAGCAGACATTTCAATGAAGATAATTTTGTAGCAAATCTTTTTTTTTTTTTTTAATAATGAAACTGGGCTAATTCAATATACAGGTTATGTAAATGTTTAATTTTCAGTTTGATGACTGATTTAGGAGTAAGTGGAATAATTAGTGTGTGTGTGTGTGCGTGTGCACATGTGTGTGAGTGTGTGTGAAAGAGAGAGAGGAATATTGAAGTCTAAATCAAGTTTAAATTGATTACAGTGGTTAACAGTCAGATAAAGAAAAAAATAAAAGGTAGGTGTTATTAGTAATAAGTTCTTAATAACTGAAATCAAAGGAAAAAGGTAATGGTCTCTGGAAAATTAGTTTCCTCAATACTTATCTCTTGTTTTCTCTTTTACTATTTTCTACATATTCAGTATTTTCATGTGGACCTGTAGTATGGTATAGCTAGTCTGATCTACTGCACCAGACTTCCTTCCAGGACCTATTTTGTCCTTAACTTTTTCTGGCTGTGTAACCGTGAACAAATTATTCCAACTCTCTCGGCTGTGATTTTCTCCATGATAAATTGTATGTATAATAATAGTACCTATAGCTTATGCTGTTATGAGAAATCGATGACCTCAAGTCTGTAGGGCTTAACACAGAACTCATAGCAAATGCTAAGTGAACATTAACTTACATTCACTGAAATATGCCCACCACGAGGGCAGGAGCTTTGCTTTGCTTACTGCTGTATCCCAAGCACTTAGAATAGTAAGTATATTTGCTTGATGTATTGAATAACTGACTGATATTATGAGACTCTATTTATGAATTAATAGGAAGTTAGTAATATAATGTAATTATAGGAGATGCTAATTTAACCCTCATCCTGTGAAAATATCTCCTTTGATATAACCAATGTCACAAATCTCAAATGTGTAAAATTATCCTCTTGGATTGCATATTGCTTCGCTCCCTAGAAGGCAAATGGAGATATAACAATTAGTATTAGTCAGATTTGCCTTACAGCGAATGATTTATTAAACCTATTCCTGATAATATATTGGAGAGCAGTAGTTTTGTTGGGGATATATAAGTGCAAAGAGATTGTAAATTGAGAAGAATGGCAAAAGGTTGGTAACAAATCCCCATTTTGTAATTTTTCTCAGATTTAGATTAATATGTTATCTCAGTCAACAGGAAAGCGAGTTCTCTGAAGTCATATAGCAAATTGTTGCTGAATTTAGAAAAAAGAAAAAGAAGCAGACTAGTTTCCTGGTATAACTGACCTACATTATCTCATTTTGTTTTGATTTTTGTCAGACGTAGCTAACAGTTGGGCAATAAAATGGGGCATCTTTGCAAAGAAGAAATGGAAAGTTTAAAAATCTAGTAAAGATCTCTGAAGAAAAAAATTGCTTCCACAAAACTCCAAATAGATGGGTAAATGTTAAGGAACATTAGATTGGCCAAATTTTCAGTGGTACCCAATAATCACCATTTATTATTTAATACCCATGGAATTGTTAATAAATGAGTAATTTTTTTTTGTACAGTGCTAGGTGAGCTACAAATAATGGCACTTCATTAAACTGTGTATTTTAATAAAATTTATCTTTAAAGTATCTCAGTTTCTTTACTTATGAAAGTCACAAACACATGCCCACTTTGCCAGATGGTGGTGAGGGGTAGACGGAATATTAATGTTGCTAAATGAGCCACTACTCTTGAGCCCAAGAAGGTGTGTGGCTCCCCCATAAGCTCATCATCTGCTCCTGTTTGTGTACTTCCCATCATTTGTGACCCTGTGCCTTGGACAAGTCCCTGTGGTTCCGTCAGGACTCAGCTCAAGCAGTATCTGTTTGAAACTTTCTCTGGTCTTCACAGATATTATTGATTGTTCTATCTCATTTGTGCTCATAATATTCTTTATAAGTCCATTCTAACCTTTAATGCATCTTCTGTAATGATTTCCACCTGTAAAATTAAAACAGAACCAACGAATGTCCATACCCCGCCACAGAATCTGATTCAAAAGAATGGGAGTTTAACAGCTTGGAGCTTTGGCAAAGTGGTTCAGATATTTGCCGGAGTCTCTCAAAGGATAGCCGAGGGGTCATTTCATCTAATTAGGAAACCCAACACAATGACCATCTCTCCCATTTATAAACTTGTACTAGTCCCACACCAGGCAACTCAGGCTCTCTCCTCCCCTCTCTGGACAAAAACCCTTTATTCTGTAGATCAAGGAATCTTCTCTGGATTGGGGAGTTGATAGGGAGGCAAGAGAGGCTGATATTTCCTGTTTTGGTTTTTGTGTTCTACTTGAACTCTGCACAAGAGAGCAGTTCCCTGTGCTGGCTTAGCAGCATAGCATTCTTCTTCCTTGGCGAGTGAAGAAGAGAGTGAGATTCATAATCATTTGCAGTTCAAAATCTTCATATTTGTCCCAATCGTAGTTGACTATTTCTCCCTCTTCCCTGTTGGATTGAGTTCCTTCTCAACATGGGTATAAAGCTGGAGTTTGGAAAAATGACTGGAATAGGAGCTTGGAATATTATTTCACAGCTCTGCTTTTAAAGAACCATCTCCCTCTACCTGAACGTAATAACTACTCAAGTACACTTTAGTCTACAGGTCAGTAAACATTTTCAAATAGTGATTATTTTAGTCTCTGCAGACCATCAAGTCTGTGGCAGCTACTTAACCCTGCTGCTGCCGTGTGAAAGCACCCTGGGCAGCACCTGAACCAATGACCATGATAGTGTTCCAATAAGCTTTATTTACAGATACCAGGGAGGGCAGCCAGATAGGTCCCGCAGGCCACTGTTGTTCACACCCTGTTATTTTATCTGTTGGTTTTGTTGGCTTCATTGTTCACCATCCAGGCCAGTTTTTCCAAAAGGAATTTCACTGGTAAGCTGCCCTCCCTAAATATGTAATTTGGGAAAGCATTAGGAAGTTGAGCTTTAGAACTGCGCTTGCTGTTGAGTTCTCTAGCTGGATTATTGATCTAGATGTAAAATGAAACGTCAAAGAACTTTGGGGAAATTTTTGAAGTCCTAGGATAGCTAGTTTTCAGGAATGTGCATAATGTAAAAAAAAAAAAAAAGATGTAAGGAATCATGCAGAGATAGCAAGAGCATCTAGCATTGATTTAGTGCTTATTTCACACCAGATTCTATACATTTTTCACATACTGCATCTATTTAATTCTGATGATATTTCCATGAGGTAGATTCTATCATTGGCTCCACTTCACAGATGGAGAATCAGAGTCTTAAAGAGTTTAAGACGTTTGCCAAGATCACATAGTGAGCGGCAGTTGTGGCAGAGCTTACGTGTGTATATGGCTCCAAAGAACAATTCTGAATCAGAAGAGAATAAGGAAAGAGAAATGATGCCTTACTTTGGGGGTGAGATTAAGGAATGAGAAATGGCCTGCCTATCAGTTGATTCTACCTGAGTGAAAAGTATCTGGCAGATCATTTGGACAGCTTCAGCAGGATTTTAAATTAATAATCCAAATGCTAAGCTTGCCTTTCACACTAGTGATACTGCCCAGATCCCATCAGACATTCTGAGCACCCAGAAAGTGACCTAAAGGCTACAAACCCATGATCTCATTCTCAGGGCATTTTTATATTCAGTCTATAATGATGCATGCCAATATTCACAAAGCTTCAGCATATCTGGAATTTCTTGCAATGTCTGTGACAATTTCAGGAACAACAAAAAGGATTGTCTTTAAAAAATAAGTTTTTAAATCAAAGATTCAGGTAACTAAAAACACCTCTATAATATAAGCCTCCAGGTGGTGAATGACAAAACAATGAAATTATGGCTAACATCTTTTTAAATTGTATGCTGATAATTCATTGACTATTTTAAGGTAAATTCAATGTTTGAGAAAAAATAACAAATGGATGTAGCACATTTGCTTACAGAACCTACCGTTAAGTGCTGAATGTTTAACCAAAGCCCAGAAAGCTTCTTCCTCCAGTGACTTTCTTATAGTATATAGTATTAATTTGAATTCTGGTGCATTTATGCTACAGCATATATGAAAAAAAAAAAAAAAAAAAAACTCAGTTGCACACTATGTACTTACCATGGCAACCCCAGCATCACATGATACACACACTGGTCTGGAGGCAAAGAGCTTCCTGGGCTCTTAAGCAGGCACACCAGCCGCCCAGCCATGTGACTTTGCTTACAGTCAGCAGCCTTTGCCAAGGAAACATATCCGCATAAACTGATAAACCCATCATTACTCTGACTCCTGCACCTCCCTGCTTCCTTCAGACCTACGAACTCATCTTCTCTCTCTCTTTCTCTCCCTCCCACCTTTCCAATTTTTAAATAAAGATTTATTTATCATCTTAGAGTGTCTCAAAATAATCCTTTCTATTAAAATCTCCATGCCCATCACAAAATGTCCTGCAATATTCAGTGTCTTATTAACTTCCTTTTCAGCATCTTAGAATATGAGTAACATGCAGCCTTTCCAAAGACTGACAAAAAATCTAAATGACTATAGCATAAATGATTGAAATTCGCAGAAATTATTTAGTTTCTCTTCCTCCATTTAATCATTTGCTTAGTCATTATTTTAATAAAATCAAAGTTATCTAGTAAGTAAAAAATAGTTTATGCATTTGACTAAATCAAAAATAAAGATAAATACAAGCACAAATAAGAAAACAAAGCAAACAAAACAAAATTTTTAGTGCATGTGATGCATATCAATTTTAGCTCTTAAAAACAGTGATGATAGAATACAATAGCCCCATCTTTTTCAAAAGTTATTTCAAAACCTAGAGTAGTGTTCAATTCATATGCATTAAACACATTATAGTTAAATATTTTGCATATACTACTGGCTAGAAAACAATTAAACCACATCAACAAACTGTAGACTCTTGACCCTGCCTCTAATTTAGCCTTAAGATTTTACAAACATGCAACTCCCAAGATACTAAGTACAGTAATTAATGAATCTTGTGACTTGTGGTAAAGCTTTTGGATTTGAAGGGATTCTATTTTCAATGTCCTATGCCAGTCAATCAGACTCCAGTACTATTTCCCAAGTAATCATGTTTATGTGCAAACGTTTTTAATTAATAGCCATTGGGTAATTGCCTACCTATAAACTCTAACTCTCTTTCTGTCTCTCTCCCATCCCCTCCCCCTTTAAATGAGCTTGTTTGCTTGCAACCATTTTGGAAATGATCCAGAACAAAATATCATTAGCATGTTCCCGGAACTCATTTGCAAATGCATTTATGCATTAAGAATCCCACATATAAGCCAAGCAGGACCATGTTGTATCAATGTCTACCGTGAAAACAGGAAGGCTGAGGAACTGAACACAGGAAAGATTGACTAAAAGTTCCCATAGTGAGCAGAGTTGAATGTTTATAAAAAATAGAATCAAATGTGAGACAATAATAAACAATGTTTCTAACATATATTTTGTAAATGCATATGTGAGGTTGTAGAATTTATAATAATGATAATTTTAAAGACATTCACCACAGAGGCTGATCATTGATCTCGCATGTACATTTGTGTGTGTTTACATATATGCGTATGTTTGAATTTGTTCATTAGAAAAAAAAAAAGTAACACAACCATCTTGGTACCTATGTGAAAATATCTCTCCATCTATGTATATGTCTACATCTGTGTATCTTCTCTACTAGACCATTTCTTTCGAGGCTGAAGCCAGTGCTGATTCAGTCCTGCATCTTACAAAATCTGACCATAGGATACCAGTTCAACGTTTGTTACAAGGATGAAATAACCTTGATTTAAGTAAGATAATAGATTCCTTCCCTTGCTGACTCCCTCTGTGACAGGCCAAGCAGAAATGGTCCGGGACTGATAGGGCATCTCCTCCGTGTTTTTAATCTAGACCCCTTGGTGGTTTTGTGTTTTTTCTTATCTAACTTCTCCATGAATATTCTCTCGTGTGATCAAACATCCATCTCTGCTCTGGACCCTCTTACTATGTTTGTATTTTAGCCACCAGGGAAGGAGAAGGGGAGCCAGGTTCTTCTATTTCAAGGCATGACCCAGAGTCATACACTTCCTTTTCACTCAGAACTCATGAGCCATGACCTAGTCACATGACTGCATCTAGCTGCAAGGGACATTGGAAAGTGTAGTTTTGAGCTAGGCGGGAAAATGTGTTTTGATTGAGCATCTTGATGTCTCTGCCGCTGCCATTTTCTAGAGAAGATGTTATATACACAGTGCTTAGGCTCCAAAATAATAAAATATAATTTACTGAATAGCTAATAACAACTCTATGACCTGTAATTTGACCAAATTCATTAATTTCTTAAAAAAACATTTCTTTTGAAAACAATACTTACATTGGATTTCCTCGTTGCCAAAATCTTAGAATATGCAAATTTGCTGAAAAATTGCAGTCCTTCATAAATTAAATAAGAAATATATAGATAAATATTTTAAAGGGCAATTTTTTAAAAATTCACAGCAAATATTATATTATATTAAATGACATTCTGTGCATACATTTTAGTTTATTTCACAAAGTCAAGTAAGGAAGTCCCATAACTAAGTTATTTAATAGTTTCAAATGTTTTTTTTTTAGTGATCCTGAATAAATGATTTTAAAAATTATTATAAACAAGTCATTTAAGTGATAAAATGTCATCTGTTTCATTAAGCTGTATTTTGCTAAGATCAGTACTTATGGGATATAGAACTGACTATAAATAGAATGGATGGGAATAACATGTATCTCTATAATTATCAAAGATGGACCAATATGTTTTAATAAAAAGATGCCCATCATATGACTGCCTATGAGTTTCTCCTGCTCAGTGACAAGGGCGGGTTTGTGTGACTACTGATAGGAAGTGCTGTTTGTGTCACCTTTAGAAGAATTAGGAAGACCAGGCAAGGGCTTCCTTCCATGGTGTAAAGGATGTTGCATAAAGACAACTGTGTACCTAGTGAGGATGCAGCTTGAATGGCCTCAGAGACAGCTGCCACCTCAACCTCTGCTACAGTAGCTTCCTAAGGGACCTGAAATCTGCTTAGGGATTTCTGTCAGCCCACAGCTACTGTAGCACTGGCCTTTCCAAGCAAAATTATCAAAATAAGCCTAATTCTTTCTTAGAATTCTAGCATAACTTAGAGCGTTTGGGAGCAAGAGGGGGCTGTTCTTTGAGTTAGAAAGTATGCTATTTCAGCAATTAAAAGGAGAAATTTGAAAAAAAAATGCTTTAGGTTGCCATGATGGGAAAATCAAATTCCAGTTTGAAAATGTTCATCCGTTCAGCTGATGCTGATTGATTGTCTTTTCTGTGCCCGCATTAGTAATAGGAATCACGATGTATAGCATGAACTTGGAGGTACTCACTTACACCAGGTGGTATTTCCCGAGCATAACTTTTCTTTGTAAGCTTTCTGCTCTGTGCACACCATGTTATTTTATGAGGGACCTATATGGATAGTGCCATTGTTGCAGATAGTACAAGGTTATATATTATAATTTAATATACTTGATGTGCTTTAAATAAATCAGAACACTTCTATGTGTGTGTCACATACACAAATTGAAAACTGACACTGGTATGCTTAAAAAGCAACTTGAGACCCTTCAGATACGATCAGACTTGCTTATCGGTGCCAGACATCAACCCTGAATCGATTCCTTCACTGGGCAGAACACTATTGTTCTCATGAGCTCTTGTATGACTGACTACAGTGCTCCCTGAGACAAATCTGAAAAGTGACCGGGGATATGAAAAGGTTAGTTTAGCTCATGCTATTGCTCTTTCTGCATCTTGTTCCCATAGTTTGTGACTTCTTTAATAGCCTTTTATATTTATTATTTTTTTTGTTTTGTTTTATTCTTTCTGGTGATATTTCTCCTCTGAATTTATAACACAGAGAGTTGTTATTCACCCTCAAAGATCTTCCAGTAATCAAATAAGCATTGAAAATAAACTAAGCAAAGGCATGACTGAATGAATGCATATTTTTATTTTATTCAATCTATTCAGCAGTGAAAGATGAGGTCAGAAAGGGAAAGTGACCTATGTAAAGAGATTAAAAAACATAAGTTGACTGAAATTCAACTGTTGTTTTATTATAAATATAAATAGGAGTGAATTCAAGTGGAGAACTCTTGGAAGTCAAATGATGTGTAACATATTAGTTAAAGTCTTCAAAAATAGTAGTCAGTGTGGAGGTTAAATGGGCTTAGTTTTTAAAATTTGACTTGACTGTTCAAATACTCAAATCTCAAATCTCCTTATGCCCCTAGCTATAATCTGCTTCTTGATTTAGTTTTCTTTTAGCAGAGTAAGCTGTATATCATTACTACTAATAAAAATGCTTATGAATTTTCTACACATTGATATTCTTTCTACTAATTAATTTCCTTGTAAAGCATCCACTTTAATAACTTAAAGGGATGAATTGATATTATACCAGTGACCCTTCTTGGTTTTATTTCTCAGTGATATTTAGGCACATGCATAGAAACACAAGCATATATAAATATTCATTTAGTTATTAAACATATTTTTATTATAGGACCATATGCCATAGTGATAAAGAGCTTGGACCCTAGTAACAGATCTGGATTTAATTTTTGGTCCCACCACTCACTCTGTTTGACCATCAGTTTGCTCACTGAACAGGAAAGATAATGATATTACCTCCCTCAGAGAATGGTTACAAGGACTGGGTGAGGTTTGCATGTAATGTGCCAGAAATTAAGTACTAATAAATGTAATATATAATTATTTATTGATCACCAACTACGTACCAGTCACTGTGCCTTGAAATTCTTTTGTGGACTTCTCACTCACCTCCTTGTCTTCAGCTCCTGTACCCTACATTTAGTCAATTGAACATGCTATGGTCAAATTAATTGGTCAGATCGGGTCTCTCCCTTGACATTCTCTGTGTTGTTCTAGCCTATAGAATAAAGAACAAATAATTCTTAGTCCAACTTTCAAAACATATTAGTTTGTTAGAGCTGCCACAACAGAGTACAGCAAACTGAAGATGGCTTAACCCATAGAAATTTATTTTCTTACAGTTCCAGAGTCTAGAAGTCTGAGACCAGGGAATTAATAAGGTTGGTTCTGTCTGAGGGTGGTGAGGAAGAACCTGTGGCTTGCTATCAATCTTTGTCATTTCTTAACCTGTAGAGGCAACACCCCAATCTTTTCCTTTGTGTTCATATGGTGGCATCCCTGTATACATCTATAGCCTAATTTCCCCTTTTTATAAGGGCTCCAGTCATATTAGATTAACCCCCCACCCTACTCCAGTAGGATCTCATCTTGACTAATTACATCTACAATGACTTTATTTCCAATTTCCAAATAAGGTCATATTCTGAGGCACTGGGAGTTAAAACTATAACATACGAATTTTTATTTTTTGTTGTTGATGGGGGGAGACACAATTTGACTCATAATATATGGCATGTCATAACCTGGCCAAAACCCAACATTTTAAATTAATTTTGATTTTTTCCCTAAAAAAAAAAAGAGGCACTTAGAAAGCTTGCTGGTCTCTACATACACCACTCTTGCCCAACCCCTGACTTTTGGAAGCATAAGAGATGTCAGAATTCCCTTTTCCAATGTTCACTTCTCAGATCTAATTCTGCCTACTTCGTATATATTCTTTGTCCTTTTCTCCACTTCCACTGTTTTCCCCCATCTTATCCCTACTTAAAAGCCTCCTTCTCTGACCTTTTGCATATCAGAGCCTTATTCCTTCCACTGAGGTCGGGTGGTGGGGCTGAGAGAGCAGAGACTCATGGGCCAATAAATGGCTTGAGTGACCACAGAAACCAGTCCAAATATTAGAATGGGCTCTGCAAAGGAATAGAAGAGCTGAACTATGACAGGGAAAATGTAATCAGCAAGCAATATCACACCCAAGGGATATGAAGTAGAATAATCTTGTTATTTGGGGTCCATCTTCTAAAACCAAACATCTATGACTTCTGAAAAACGTGAGTGCTGGGCTGGAGCATGGACACTTCCCATATCTTTCTCCAAAGCCACCTGGAATGGCTTCGTGGCAATAAGGAGAACGCTTGTTTGTGGAGGACTTGGAATGTGACGGATACAAAGGAAATGTTCTTCTCCTTCACGTACCAATCATCTGAAAATGGAGCTGGTCTGAAACGTCAGTATGACTGTATTTTGAGATAGGTTTATAGCTAAGTAGCAGCCAGGTCTCTCTGCCTACTAGTGAAAACCATTATGTCCGGCTCCAGTTACTGGTGACATTTGGTTCTCTACTCTGAGAACACATGGCATGTAGATCACACTTGTTTTTCTTGTTATCTCACTAAACGGATAAAAGTGATACTGCATGGTGGTTCTTTGGACTTCTCTCAGAAAAGAAAGGAACTTGTCCACCATGCTAAATAAACTCAAGTCAACATATTTGCAAGTCTAAATATGGTCATGAGGTCTTTTTCACTAGACTTTGTGCTTCATACACATCATCAGAAGATTTAATCACCTTTAGACAGGGCTTAGAGAGGTAAAGTAAGGAATATCAAAGGGATAATGTTTCAGAAATCACATCAAACCTAATAAGTCTTACTCCAAAATCTGCTTTAACGATTGCATTATCTCAGCAATCTTTTAATCATAATTTATGGATGAGGATATTAATCAAATAGTCATAGGTGAAATGATGGTATTGATTTTTTTCTTTCTCTGAACTGACATAGAATACACATATGGTTGAAATACAGCAGCTTAGAACATGATTGGTCTTTGCTCTTTCATGTGCACCTATTTAGATCGTATGTTCCTGATAGCAAATTTATCTTCTATCTTAGTTTATGTCTCTTGGACCCCTTACTCTGCCCAACCCAGTACTGAATACCTAGTAGGTGTGTCAAAACTCTATCAGTTGGTTCTGAATATTTAACTTTTTTGGATGTAGGTGAGTTTTATTGGGTACAGATGAGTTAATGTAAAGTTAAGTAACACATGAAGTAATGCCATAGATAAATTTGGGTATATTTACAGTGCTATTGCAGTGATTTTAAGAGCCTGTCATAGAATAAAACATTCTGGCAAGTGTCTTAGCTTTATCAAAGATAGAAACATGTTCCCATTCTTCACTGTGCACTGCCTCTGCGATGGCATTAATGTGCCAGGCTCAGCCACCGAGCTCTGGACTGGGAATTCAAAGACTGTATTTGGCAAGTATTGCAAAATCATTGACAAGTGCCCAATGCTCCTATATCAGCTGCAAAGGCTTAATGTATCTAAAGATAAACATATCAAGATGTTTCAGTAGTTAATAACTCATGTCTCACATAATATGCTTTCCTATTTTCAAATAAAAGAATTAAGAATTAAAGATGGTAGGCATCTTAAAAATAATGTTATGTTAAATCTGAAGATAAAATAGAAAGTCAGTCTAAATATTTGTTCATCTATGTATTCACTCACTTAATACGTATTTAACACTGACCATTTCGTTTTTTGGCACTAAGAGTTGTAAGACATTATGTACATACCTTGAAAGGACATAGATATCGCACCCAAACCAGAATTAGAATGTCAAGTCAGGCTTCCTGGAGAAGTACTATGTAAGTTAAGACCAATGTGATGAGTAGAAGTTATCCAGGAAAAGGCTATAATAGGAAGAATGGACAAACATGCTCAGAGGCCCCAAGCATAATGGATTTCTGAAACTCAAAGAAATTCAGTGTGACTGACCAAAATGTAATGGCTGAGTGAGATGTGCTGAAGAAGAGAGCAGGGGCCCAAATATGTGTGTTTGTGTGTGAGTCTGAGTGAGTTGATAAGAAATGTTTAAGGGGTGGGGGGTGACAGTTGATAGCTTGAGGATTGTGGGGAAGCTTTGGCCTTGCTGATATGCTGATAGTGAGAGGATGCTAAATGAGGAAACCAAGGAAGGGCCAACTCCACTGGTGCTGAGTTCAGGTTGGAGACTGCAAATATGCAAATTACCCCCTTGGTAATGGGCTTTCTAGTAATTCCCAGAACCTTGGACTAGGCTATATACAGAAGGCAAATTTATCCTTATATAAATTTATGCTTTACATGCTCCAAATTTACATGAGTTATGTTTTTGGAGGTTATATTTAAAGGATGTACTTGGAGAAAAAGTTGAAGATATAGGAAAGAGTATATTTAAAGAGATAGATTATGGAATCCAAGCCAAATAAAGAATAGCATGAAGCCAGAAATGGACTCATAAGTAAAGAGAAAGTAGAAAGGCTAAAGTTCGGGGTTTTATTGAGGCTAAAGTAGAAGGTAGTAGAAAATAAATAAGAGAACAGGTAAAGAGAGCTGAAAGGATAGAAAGTTATCACAGAATAGTTTTACACTTTATCATTTCAGTGGTGAAAAGTTCTAGATTACTGCAGATTTCGACTGTAACCATGGAGTTGAGTCACTGAAGTTAAATAGAATTAAAAGTTGTTGCAAATGAGAACAACAAGAAAAGAGAGAAAAATGAGTCCGTTTTCACTGAACAGAAGATACCTGGAATGCTGGTAAGAGGTGGAGTGGATGGGAACATAGTGACCCAAATGCCCCATCATCAATGAAGAATTGTGAAAAAGAAGAAAAAAAAAGAAAATACCATGAAAATCAAGAGACCAGCCATTTTTTCTAAACCTGAGACTGACAGACTAAATTCCCGGCAGGAGCTTGGTGCAAGCAAGAAGATGATAAGGCCACATTTAGAGCATGGGTCCTACTGGGGAGCGTACATGAAGAGGCTCCATTTGACACTAAGTTAATAGGAGACTGACACCATGGAAATCTTAGCTGCTACAAAATACAGTTTTGACCAAGCGATGGAGAGGCAAGCATGGGGACACAGGACTATAATGGCTCTGATTCAAGTCCCAGCAGAAAGTTAACAAAACAAAACCAAAGAAAACAAAAAACAACTTCCTACCCAAAGACCCGTGGTTCTTTTCAGTTAAGGATCAATAAGAAATGCTTAGTAAAGACTTCTGGATGCACAGAGATTTTTATCAATGGAACACATTTTACAGAGTATGGGGTAGAATGATTGAAGAGCCAGAGAATGATGTGACGTTAGAACAAGGTCAAGGAGAGTGTGGAGTAGATTGAGGTGCATGATGGATGTAAGGCACAGCATTAAGGAAAGAATAAAAGTTTGGGGAAACAGAAAACATCAGATGATGGCAGGGAGCAGCATTACATCTGGGGCAGTGTCTCAGATAACTGACCTGTGAGACATGCTGAATTAAATTTATTTGATCTCCAGTTTGCCAAAAGGTTCAGTCCTCCAGATGGATGAAGGCAAGTTTGTCCAGGATTTTAAGAATCTTGCTCTGCTTGGGGGAGTTGTACTTTTGACAAACAGGAGACCTTTGATATATAAAACAATGGGATTCCCATATTCCATCATTTTATTTACCAGTCTATGGGGATTTGGTTAACCTGACACCATCCCTGAGAGACAAATCTACTCCCTGTGCACAAATAGATCAGGAGGTAGACATAAGGTGCCAAGTGAGGGGCTGCTCTGATACTCATACAGACAGAAATTCCTTTACACACTAGTATTTCCTGCCAAAGCAGAACCTCCCAAGTCTGGTACAAAATGATTGTTCTGATACATAAGCATTTCCATGGCAAAAAAAAAAGAAAGAAGAGGAAATGTATATTCATGTTAAAAATAGAACTACATCTACAAGAAACTCCCTGTAAAATAATGGAAGGGCTCTGTTAATCACTAAACTGACTATATACATTTTTAGAATTATATACAAATATTCCACACCAAGTTTTGAGATTTCTTTTGAGGCATCGCTGTATCATAATCGCTCTGCACAATTTTGACCCCCTTCCCTTTGGCCTGCTGAAGTACCTCTATGAGATGCTCGTTTGGACTTAAAAGCAATAGTCCCTGGCCAAGTGAACGAACAAACTTTTTCAGAGTCACGTTCTCAGGCCTGTGTGACCTGCCAGCCTCCAAGAACTTTGACACATCCTTTTGCATAGTGTCAATGTCAAGCCAAGAAGGGTACATGCTAGATGGAGTCAAATGATCTCAATGGGTAAGTCCATATTGAATGAGTTAAATAGTGACAATCATCTGTTTACATCATTTTTTTGGATAATCTTGGGCTTATTCTAAAAGGCTGAAACTATACATATTAAAATGGCAGCCAACTACTCAGAACTACTGTGCAAGCCATTGGTTTTCTGAGAGGTTTGTTTCCTTTTTTCATGAAGGCATTGACACTTCCTACAGAAACCCATTGTGCGTGGTCTAATGTGTTCTACACTAACAGAGCCAGAATCAATATGAGTTAAACGATGCGTAGCAGCAGCTACACTCATCCCGACGTCACTCTTTCTTCCTCTCACACACATGCCCTCTGTGTTCCAAGCCAGCTGTGGTATTTTAAAGTGACGTGTGCATACATGAATATAAAGTTGTTATATAAACTGAGGTGCTTCTAAGAGGTAAAATCTTCCCACAAAGATTTGCTTAGGAGTCTATACACACCTGGATTTTGTGGTGTATTTGTTTCATACATACACACACAGAGGTTATGTGGTAATATAAAATGTTGGAATCAAAATCAAGAGAATAACTTATGTTCAGTTAATTTACTTAAAGCAAACTGCTAAGGATGTGATTCTTTATTTGCATAATAAAGGGTCCCTGTAATCTGTAGTGTGGAAAGGGAGGGGAAGTGGATTTCTGAGTTTACTGCAGTCATCATTGTTCTGGTGTTACTGGGACAATGTCAACTTGCCACCATTTGTTTGCTGTCTTATAATGTCATGATGAAAGGACAGGGAGCTTTAGAAATGCAGATATTTCTCCAATCTAGATAGTAATGCTAATAACATAGGTAACGGCATGTTAAAAACTGATAACACTTATTTATGTTATTAATCAGTTTCTTCCATAAAGTTGCAGAAAGAAGTACTAAAAATATAGTACATTTTTCTCCTCTGTCCTTAATAATATAAAACATATGGAATGAAACAAGTCATTTCCTGTTCTATGTTTTTGACCTAGCTATGAACAATGTTACATTAAACTTTAATTATGTTCACATAACTTAATCTATAGAAAGTATATTTTATTAAAATATTACAGAGTGGGGGTCCCCAACCCCCAGGGCCTCAGACCAGTGTGGGTCCATGACCTGTTAGGAAACTGTCTGCTCAGCAGGAAGAATTGTCTTCCACAAAACTGGTCCCCTTTCTGTGACAGAAAGGTTGGGGACTGCTGTTATAGAGGTATATCACTGACATTTTCTGTAGCAAAACATTAAAAACATTTTTGAGTTACTCATAATATCTGAGGGTGTTTCTACAACTCAAACTATAAATGCTGACTAAAATACATATATATGACTTAAAATCCGGACAGCCTAAATAGGTATTGCTTTAAAATAACAATGAATTAGAGTAAGAGTATCCTTTAAAATATTGCAAAGATGATATTAGGGATAAAGAGTTTTAATTAAAGAGGTATATAGAAAAGTCAAATACATTTTTCTTAGTATTTTTTTAAATAAAATAGTATTCAGTCTTACCTTGGGCAAGTAACCTTTCTTTGTCTAAATATCCTAATCTATAAAATTAGTACCAAGCTTATGGCATTATTGTGATAATTAAGTAATTAAATAATTTAGAAAGTTTGTGGGACTTAGGAAACATTAAAAGAGTATTAGCTTCTACTATTGTTCATTCATTCCTTCATGCATTCTTTGAATTAATTATCTTCTCCTGAATCTGGGATAGAGAAACAAAAAATTCTCTCCAGTGTGAGTAACTAATTACACTGGGTAGAAGAAGATGTAAAACAATTACATTACTGATTAAATTTAAAATGGGAAAATGTGAAGCCGAAGGGAAGGACGTGGTGGCAGAAGAAGGGCCAGAATGAGGAGGCCTAACACCGTGGCACCTACAAATGTTAGCAATATATAGTGGTTAGAAATTCACTGGATGATCCAATTGTGCGATATTGATTTATTAAAAACAGCATCTATTTCAAGGCAACCCAAATTTCCCTGTGAAATGGTAGAGCGGTCAGTACTCAGCAGCAGGGGGATTCGCAGGGCCGGGGGGGATTCCAGCTGCAGCTGTTACATTTAGCTGATAAGGAGACCATGAGCCTGTGTGGAGTCAGGAAGTTTATTGCTTACACAGACAGTGAGGGCAGGGTCAGCAGGGTGTCTGCTCCCCATGTCCCTCGTCCCACAAGACTGCTCAGAACCAGAAAGGCCCTGGGAGAGATGGTGTAAACAGTCTCCTCTGCTGGGAAGCCCACACTAAACTACAGCCAAGCGTCTTTGTGAACTAATAGGGAATCCTGAGGCTGCAGCAGGAATGGCAGAGTGTTGTGCCAAGACTCAGGTGAGACTGTGGTCCAGCCTGGCCCACAGACTCTACATGGAGACATGCGAGGTCATCGGGGCACCTGTTAAACCTGGTCCCTTTAGTTCCTAGATTTGACCCTATTGTTCTTTGAATCCCATAACAGATCAGTTAGCCTCCCTCTAGTTTTGTTAGAAACATGTTTTCCTTTTTACTGCTTATACTATTGTTTACATATTAAACTTGTGAGTCTTAAAATATATTAATGAATTTATCCTCCTATCAACTAAATGACAACACCATTACATAGACCTAGAGAAGTTTGATATTAAGGCAATCTATAAATAATGTGATTTGAGTTGCAAACCCTAAACCTGCTGTAGAATGCTAGCACTGAAAAGCAAATGTAAATAAGAAAATGCAAATATGAACCACGCTGAGTACATTCCAAACTGGAAGGTTAGAACCTCAGCTCTACCGTCAATTCTTTAAATTAATGTAGAACGGATGAAAGAATCAGACAAAGTGATTAGATAGAAGAGGCTGAAAGATCAAATACAATAAATCTATAGAGCACTAATCTAGGAGGCACTTGGAAGTGGCCAGGGAATGGTAAAATCAATGCCTTCAACAGTCTGTGGCATCAGTTTTGCTTAATTCAATATAAGCAACTTGAACTTGTATCTCCCCAACCAACGAACTGTTAAAGAAGATTCTGAATAGAGTGAGAGCAGTTCCAAATGGCTGTTCAAACAAATGTAACTTCTGTGACTGTTCTTGATGTTCTTGGGTCTGATCTTTAGTTTAAAGGGAACTCAGGGGAGGGGGGATTCCATTTGAAGCAGAATTTAGGAAAATTGAACATGCGATAGAAAAGCAAATGAACCTGGGAAGCTGTCCCAGTTTGTGGTCACCTGAGATTGTCCTTTTAAGTTTTGCTGGAAAAATACAAGTGCATAGCCATGACTGGCTGGAGAGAGATCCAGCTCTATGAAGGCAGAGTAAAGAGAGCATTTTGGTAGGGAAAGAAAACCCCAGCTAAGGGGAGGAGTTGGAATCTTTTCTGCCAATTAACACACCACCTACTGGTTTTGAGGACAAAAGCTACCACCCAGCGACAGTCATCAACAAGTGCTAAAGACCAGGAGCAAGTACATGGCTGTGATTGTGGAGGTTCACACTGCAGAAGTCCAGAGGAATCCCAGGAAACAGGGAGATGTATTTAAATCAAGATACTCAGGGGAAGAGGGGAATGAAGGATGCTGGATTGTTTAAGTAGATACATCTTTGAATGAGATACCTGCATGAAGATGTTCATTTTTTACTTACTAATTTTAAAAGAAGTAAGCGAGTAAGTTCTTTAAGAAACTTCTTGTCCTAATGTTATGGGATGCTTCTGAATTGTTGATTTCTGGAACTCAAGTAATATACATGTTTACATCTGTGTGGCTACACACCGATGTGGGCAGCCTCAACACTCCCAGTAGTGCTGGTTCTCCTCTCCTCCCAGAAGGCTCACACTTTAAGCTACATCTTCCAAACTTTCAAATCATTATCACTATTTAGAAGCACTGAATGGTGACAAGCCATTGTCTTTGTCATGCTCCAGAATCAAATTGAGCCAGCATGGATTCAATAGGCAAATTCTAAGCTGAACTGGTTGTTAATTTTCAAATTGGTTTGCAAACTGTGAGCTTTGTTTCTGTTCATTGCCCTCCTGGTTGGTGTACATTCAGGGCTGAATCAGTTCTGGTGACTGGAAAGGACACGTATGTGCTTATGAGAGAGCATTTCTGCATAGCCTGCAGGGTTAATTCCTTGGGGACATACAAATGTCTGTTCATTACAACACCTCATCATATCGTGCAGTATTCAGTGTAACACACTATAAAAGTATATACATATATTCATATATGCATGCATATATACACATACATTATAGTTTGAACTGGTTGTAGTGTAAATTGATGTTTAAACTTAATGTGAATCATTTACATAAGTAAACTTACTTGCACAAAACCATCCACACTTCTTAGAGAGGTCAGCCAACAGCAGCTAAAATGTGCCAGTGTAATCTTACTTTTCACCCCTGGCTGGTTTGGCTCAGTGGATTGAGCGTCGGCCTGCGAGCTAAGTGTCGCTGGTTCGATCTTCCAGTCAGGGCACATCAGAGAAGGAAAACTCTGACTCCAAAAAACCTCCGCTGCCTTGCGGCATACCTCTTCAGGGGAAAGGCTAAGGGAGTAAACCCCGACAGAAAATCCGGAGCCGGAGTCCCTAAGGCAGTTTGACGTTGTAGTCAATACCGGCAACTCCTGCGGCGCACCTGAAGCCAAGCTGTATTGACTCCGTCTTTCCCTTGGACCCTTCAGCTGCGAAGAGAGGGGGGGTCTGCTGCATGGGCAACAGCAGACCCTCCATATCACCCTGCCCAGGCTCTGTAGCTTCAGCTTCACTGGAGAGGACACTCCAGCGTCATCGCAAGATGTCGATTCAACACGGGAGGAGACAGATACCGTGTCACTCCCGAGTCGGACTGCACAGCCATTCTCGGCGGTGCAGATAGACTCTTAAGAAGCTACACCATCGTCTCTCGAGACAGACGGCTGCCGACGAATGTTCTCAAGGTCCATCCTTATGGCTGCAAAGGGTACAGTGTTCTTTTTTATGGCCAACTAGTATTTCATTGTGTAAAAGTCCCATAGTTATTCTACCCACTTGTCTACCGATGGACACTTGGGCTTCTTCCATATCTTGATGATTATAAAGAGTGCTACAATGAAGATAGGGGTGTTTATGTTCTTTTGATTTGTGTTTTGGGTTCCTTCGGATATATTCCCAGAAAAAAATTTTTTTCAATTACCTTTGACATCCTGTTGTCAGTGGAAATTAGGGTATTCCACAGGATTGCAAGGAAAGCATACCAAGGACCCACACATGGGAGACTGTGGTGTGGCAAAATTTATCTGAGTGGAAATAGAAACAGCCCCCTGGATTCCCAATGTCCCATCTCTATTCATCCTGCCATGAAAAAAAATCCAACTGTGTCTTCAGCAAGGCCATAACAAAAGCCAAGGTCCGGAGGCTCTGCTTCATGTTGAAACGGTCCCTTTGGAGCCCATGCAGTCTGCTGTGGACCCCAGCAGCTGCTACACCGACATGGATGCACAATCCTGGGTGAGAGAGAATACGCAGATGCCCAGGGTGCACTGGTTACTGGGCTGGGGAAGACAGAGAGCACATCTTTGTTCCCCTGGGATTATAGTAGCTTGTGTTTGGGATGGACCAGGTTCTTTTTCAGAAGAATGAATCAACTTCCCAAGTTTTTATGGACTTTTTGATGGATCCGCCACCTAGTTAGACTGACAGGACTCTATGGTCCAGCACCTCTTCCTCTGCCCTCTGATAACCCGGTATTGGAGGTGGGAAAGGAAGGAGGGTCAATCCCTTTGACAGAGCAATGCTATGATCCCCTGGGGTGTAAAGCTGTAGCCTCCTGGTAAAGTAAACAGGCTTATGATCCCCAGTTATTAAGTTCCATGTCTAATTTTCTTTGCTCCCCTTAATTAATATCAAGCTAAAGATATACAATAACACTACAACATTATATTAGTTTCAGATGTGCAACATAGTGATTTGACCTTTATATACCTTGCAGAGTGGTCACTTTGTAAGCCTAGTACCCACCTGGTACCACATATAGTTCATACAATATTAACTGAACTCCTTGTGCTGCACTTTACATTCTTGTGACTATTTTTATAATTAACAATTAGCGCCTGTTAATCCTTTTCACATTTTTCTCCCGCCCTCCTAAGTGTTCTCCTACCTGGCAACCATCAATTTGTTTTGTATCTTTGAATGTTTTTAGTTTTGTTTGTTCATTTATTTTGTTTTTTAAATTCCACCTATAAATGAAATGCTATGGTATTTGTCTTTCTCTGTCTGAATTACTTCCACTAACATTATACCCTCTATGTTCATGCATGTTGTTGCAAAGGGCAATATTTCATTCATTTTTTATGGCTGAGTAATATTTCATTGTATATAAAAAAGAAAAGTAAAGGTCAATATTCCTGATAAACAGGTGACTATATGTTTAATAATAGAGACAAGAGTCAATCAAATAAATATATATTTATTGAGCATCTGCTGTGTGACATATACTCTGCTGGCCATAAAGTAATAAAATAGAAGAATGGAATGAGTGTAGGTGTAGTTGTCAGAAATTTGCATTGTTCACTCACTAGCAGGCATCTATTCCTACATCTAATTTTCCTTGACTATGTAAGGGAAGCAATAGTACTGACCTCACAAGTTGGATGTGAGGGTCAAATGAAACAACACATATTCTATAAAGTGTGAACTCTAAGATGCTATGCAAATAGGGAGAAATCTTACAGTCCTGCAGAGGTGAGCTTTACTGTGTGTCTGACAATATGAGAGTTGCTGCCTGAAACAGTGAAATCAATTCGGTCATGAAAAATATTACAAGATAATTAAATGTGTGTAAATGGCACAAATGCAAAACAAACCTAGACTATTTTTTATAAGATGCATTTTTATTTTGAATTGCCCTTTTCTACCTTAAACCTAAGGAAAGAAGATAGGCTTCAATACATAGCACCTAAACCACACCCCAAATTCTTCCATGTACCGTAACTGGTTCTGATCATGATACCTAACAAATATTTATTAGGTAATAATTTACGAGATGTAACCTGGGGAATCAGAGAAAGATAATACATGATCTTGGCCTTCACCTCCTTAAGAACATATATTTTATTTGGGAAAATGATAACATATTAGAAATAACAAAGAAATCAAGGTACAGTGCTACATGAACTCCTTCAGTGTAGGTCTTGTAGGTGTGATGTGGGGAACAGTCCTGTAGACAGGAGTGGGTGAGGAAGGCTTCGGCTGGAAATCTGACTTCAGTAGGAAGCATTCAGCCAGAGAGAGCACAGTTAGTACGGCCTTTCTAAGGTTAGTAAGTGTGAAGGATGAAACTCATGAGACGTGTTTTTGTTTCTGTGAGACTGGTCTGTTTATTAGCAGTGATGGAAAACCCAACCCATAATGTCTTAGTAGGATTTTTTTAGTTTAATAATATGAAATTTACAACAATATCACTGGTTTCATCTCAAATGAGGACATTGGAAGGCGCAAAGGCAATAGTGGTTAAGGTCATACTTCCCAGAGCTATACTTCTCATGTTCAAATCTCCACCCTCCTCCTTGATAACTGTGTGTTCTTTGCCATGCCTTTAAAACTGTGTTCCTCAGTTTTCTCAACTGTAAAACAGGAATAAGATTGTTGCAATTAAATTGTATTTATATATGTATAGCACCTACAGCAGTGCCTAATATCACATGGTCAAAGCTCCACAAGTGTTAATCTTGCCATTGTTAGGGTACAGTCTCTCTAGATCTCTGCCATCTTACCCCCGCTCTCAGCATCCATGGGGTACCTAAAACCTCCCAGTTGAGGACCAATAAAAAGAGTATATCTTCCTTCATGTCATGGATCTTACAGCTCATCCTAAGATCAATCACTATGTCTGGAAAACTCTCATGTTCTGACCAAGCCTAAATGCTCTGCATGGAATAGCTTTGGAATCGGTGAGAAAATACCACATAGAGGAGGGGAGGAGAGGTGTTCAGAAAGCAAAATGTGGCAACATGACTACAGAAAGGATAACTAAATACCTCCTTGTTTTAATAATTATGTGCATAGAAACACAAAATGTACCTGTTTTTATACAGAGAGTTATTTCACTGCAGGTAAATGCAACCAAGGAGGTTTTTTATTATACTAAGATGATTTTGATCTGGCAAAACTCCATCATTATCTGTAAATGTAATTTAGACTGGAAATTATTACTCATCCAGACCTAACAGATGATGCACACTTCACGGAAACCATTACGAAGACTGTAATTTAAAGTAACAGGTGGAGCACTTTAGAACTGATAAAAGCTGCTGGCTAATTCTAGCTCAAATGGATCACAGAATCTCACTGAGCCCACATTTCTCGTTTTACTTACGTACAAATTTCTGTGGCATTTAATAAATGTAAGAGAAAAATAATGGGCCAGATAATCTTTTTTTTTTTAGCTTCAAAACTCTGTTGTATAGTGTGTTAATAAGGATGGAAATTTCACTCATTTGTATATTCATTCAACAAACATTTCTTGAATTCCTCCTAAGCCACATGTTCTTGAGTTGCTTTACAATAACTTAATTCTCTCAATAACTGCATTAGGTAGGCAAACTCTCAATTTCTCCTCTCTTTGTATCTGTAGCTCTTTTTCTTTATATACACACAGACATACATTAATAGTACTGAGAAATATTAAACGATTTACCCATGTCTAATGAGTTGAAAGCAGTAAAATGTAAAGTGCCAGTCTTAAAAGTTAGACTAATCCGATGCCTCTTAGTACTAATTACCAGGAATCGTTGATTCAGTAAAGCAGATGATAGGGTCGAAACCTATCCTGCTTTATTCAAAGTGTCATATAACACTATAATCTGATTGGTTTGGATTCAAATTGTGCCACTGTCACTCACTACTTGCACAACTTAGTTTGTGTTCTTTAACGTCTTCAAGCCTCTGTTTAAAATGTAGAAACCACCAGCATCATCGTATGGAGGTGCCATGAGTCGATGGGTTAAGGTTCTAAGTTGTATCAACCCACACAACTGCAGCAGACTCTTAGAAAAGGCTCCGTAAATGTTACCTGTTATTAGTAATCCTGCCAAGGAAACTTGAATCATCTCTGCGCCACTCATTTCAAATGGTAATTCTACCTAAAGCTAACCACCTGAGTCAGAAAGTAATGCATGCACACCCAAGGCAACCCATTCAATCTTTGGACAGCTGTCTTAAGTGGTTGGAAAATTATTTCTTATGAGAAATAAAATCCTCCTTCCTCCTGTGACTTATTCACGTTGGTCTCAATTGTACCCTTTAGGACTTCATTGTAATATTTCTCATTTCTCTTTCATGTGACAGACTCTGAAATATGTAAAGACAACTTTAAAGTCTTGTAATGAATTTGATTTGTTCTAAGATATGCAGCCAAAGAGTGCCTGAGGTGTTATGTTGATTAGTCTTTGGTTATAGTTTATTTTATTAATTGAAATATTTTATTGTTTATGCTATTACAGGTGTCTCGATTTTTCCCTCTTTGATCTCCTTTACCCAGCCTTCCCCTCACGCCCACAGGCAGGGTCCACCCTGTTGTCCACGTCCATGGGTCATGCATACATATTCTTTGACTAATCCCTTCACCTCCTTTCAACCAGTCTCCACCTCCCTCTCCCCTCTTACCTCTGTCAGTCTGTTCCATGTTTCTGTGCCTCTGATTATAGTTTCTTTTTGTTTTCTTTCCTAGACAGTGCAAAAAGGCAATGAAATCTACTAATAGACACACATTCACACAAAGTTCAGTTTTTAAAAAGATTTTATTTATTTATTTTAGTGAGACGGGAGGTAAGGAGAAAGAGAAGGAGAGAAATATCTATGCGTGAGAGAAACACTGATTGGTTGCCTCTCCCGCATGACCCACTGGGACCTGGCCCGCCACACAGGCATGTGCCCTGACTGGGAATTGAACCACCAACATCTGGCTTTGTGGGACAGTGCTCAACCACCTGAGCCACGTAGGCCAGGACACACACAGAGTTTAGTTTCAGCCTCTGCATTATGACACAATCTACTCTTTAGCTTTGGCTTTATCCTTGGTCTTTGGAAGAGGAGTAACCAAAATATGTATTTCAATGTGATTGTCAGAATTCCTAAATTTGTATTATCCAGTATTTTGAGGTTATTTAGGATACTTTCAAATCCAGTCAGCATATACATCTCAATAATAAAACAAAGCAGGTCACTCAACTTTCCAGTGAAACTACCTTTGAATAGTCACTTTCAAATATAGGTGAGCATTCTAGGTATAGCTTGGAGTGTTTTTTTTTTATACATTAAAAATTCTATTAATGATGTGAGGTATAACTATTTACTATTGTACAAATAAAACCATGATAATAGAAGGTTTTAATTTTATGCACAAAACATTAATGAAGTCCTTTTAAACAGTTACAGAAACAAGGAAACATATTGACAGCTTAATATACTGTATTTTTTGCTCCATAAGACGTAAGATTTTTCCACCAAAGTCAGGGGGAAATGTCTGTGCGTCTTATGGAACGAATATTGCTTCACAGACCGTGATGTGTATCACCTGACCTGTCAGTTGTGGCAACCACTGTTAGAAAAGGAAGCGGTGGGCCCATGTGAAACCCCTGGGGACACTTAAATGTCCCACTTTACTGCTGAATCTCATGGCGTCTGGTCAGTATGATGATAGCGAAGAAAGTGATATCAGTGATTGTGAGCAACTGAGCTTCATAAATTCTGACACTAGTGATGATGAGTTCTTGGGGTTCCCAGAAAACTGGAAGAGTCCTTGAACCTTAAAGTCTCTCCTCATTTGTTAATGACAGTGATGATGATTCTTAATACTGCTGTTGACTGCTGTTCACTTTACAAGGTTGAAATATCATTCTGTTATATTTTATTAAATATTTTAGTACACCATTTGGTTCAGAATATTTTTTTTTCTTGTTTTACTCCTCTAAACCTCGGTGCATCTTATGGTCAGGTGCATCTTATAGTGCGAAAAATATGGTAAATGTTCATATTAAGTAAGAGACTCTGCTATCTCAGTGTGTCTCATACCTCAGTCTGCTCACAAATCAGCCAGGGATCTTATAAAAAGTCAGATTCTGTTTTTTTTCTAGGAGGCTTCTGGGTGATTCCTATCTTAAAGAATATTAAACCTTGCTTGTGACAATTAATGCTTATAAATATATACATAATAAAAAATGGAATGCATTATCATAATTCTAAGAGAATTATTTTAACATTATATCCAATAAAATAGCTTTTAATGACTGTTTTAAAATTCCAAGGATGTAATTTTTTTAAGACCACATAAGACACTTTCCAGAAAAAGTGACAATCTATTAATATTTTAAACAAAGACATTAGTGTTTTTGCTTTGTAATGTCAACTTTAAAAAATTTGACTAATAGATTTTTTGCAACAATTCTCAATAAGAATTATTTTTTATAAAATTACAGATTTATTTAGTGTCCCAGGGATTCCATCTTGATAGTGATATTAGCTTGAACTTTAATGTGATGGGCAGAATAATGACTCCCCAAGGACATCCCTGTCCTCATCTGTGGAACCTGTGAATATGTTATATCATATAGGAAAGTGGAATTGAGGTTACAGAGGAATTAAGGTTATCAAGAGCTGATGATAAAATAAGGAAACTATTCTTTATGATATGAATGAGTACAAGGTAATCATAAGGGTCCTTACAGGGAAAAGAGGGAGGCAGAAGAGCCAGAGTAATGGAATTAAACAAGGGTCCAACTGTCCATTGCAGGCTTTGCAGATAGAGGATGTATCCCTGAACCAAAGGGTACAGGTAGCCTCTAAAAGTTGGAAAAGGTAAGAAACAGATTCTCCCCTAAAGCCTCTAAAAAGACATGCAGACACTTTCATTTTAACCAGTGAGACCCATTTCAGACTTCTTAACTTCAGACGTGTAAGAAAATACACTTGGATAGCTTTAGCCACTGAAATTTGTGGTCATTTGTTTGGTTGAATAATTATTTCAACACTTGGCCATGCAGCACATATCCCAAAACATGGACTCATCTCCGTATCCATATTTATGTTCTCAGCTGTGCATTATCTGTGCAGGACATCGTTTTGTGCCTGAGAAATAGTGAGTTGCATATACCCTTAGATATACTGTCCAATGAAACTTTGCTCATAATTAATCATGTGATTTTATCAGCAATGGGCTGGATAGAAAACGGCCAATGGCCATGAGAGTAAACATGACGTATCTTCCTAATCATATTATTGCTTTTATATTTTAAGTGGATATGTCAAGAAGAAGATAATATATTATCATAGATTTTAAGGAGAAATAGAGAAAACATTGGCAGGATATGGGGTCTCCGTGCATGCCTCTTCCTTTCCCTAGGGTTATACTTGCATACTTTTCTGGTTTTACCATGACTTGGTGGAAACATTTGAGAAGCTTATTACTTTTGAAGCAGTACAGAGTATGTCATCTTGAAATATACCTCTTTGACATGATGAGTATTTTAACTTTAGGGCACTTAAGAAACATCAGGTAAAAAGGGCACTCTGACCTTCCTTTTTCTTTCTAAAACCAGTACATACAAATTCTATGTCAGGGTGCCCTTCTGTACTGGGAGGAAAAATGACATTCTTGTCATCAAGGAGAAGACATGGAGACTGAAAGAATTTGATACAAACAGACCTTGTAAATAATTTTAATCTTCTTTTAGCCTTCCCACTTAATTTAGTAACTTTCCCACACTTCTCTTTTTTCAACCTAATGTAAAGGCAAGTTGGTTTTCTTACTTTTTTAAGTCTTCATTTCCTTATGAGGTGTTATGTGAAACTTATATTAAATAAATTTGCATGCCCTTTCCCTATGAATCTGTCTCTGTTAATTACATTTTTAGAAGCAGCCAGAAACCCTAAGAAAATCAAGGAAACATTTTATCTTCCTCTATGCTTTGGTTAGAGGCTCACTAATTTTATTTAAGATTATCAACAGGTTCTTGAAATTTAAGTGTTGATTAAGTGATACATAGACCTAGTATCAGAAAATAATTTTTAAAGAATCTCATGATAGAACCACTCTCTTAATCAGGAATCATGCTCTGTGATTTCCAGAACATCACTCTATGTGAGAAGTAATGTATTCTTTTACCAGGCAGATTGGCTTCCTAGAGTCCAGCCAAGCACACAAAAATCCTCCTAGAATCCAAGCACACAAAAAATCCTTCCTAGAATCCAAGCACACAAAAAACTCTCCTAGAATCCAAGCACACAAAAAACAGCCACGGTAATTACTTGGTTGGTGGAGTTCTCAGATGAAAGGCATTCACCACACATGGAATTTGCATAAAAACCTACCATTTAATTAGCAAAGAACTTGGTCTTCTCCTTTAAAAATAAACAAACTCTAAGTCAATCAGATATGACCCAATGCATTTGCGTCACTCTTGCCCAGACTTCCTTCAGGAGAGCACATCTCCTGATGAACTTTTTCTCACTGGTAGTTTTTCATATTGGCTGCGATTCATAGCCCAAGATCTGATTTCATCTGATTTTCATCCTGACACCTACTTTTAGATTGAGAACATGGATCTGGCTTGGAGTTCTGCCTCTGCTATTGCCTTCTAGTCTTTCTTTCTTCCTTCACTGATCCTGTGTTATGTGGTGGGTATTGTCCGACATAGTTCTGAAATGGATGCAATGGTTTCCTTGTTCTTTCTGTTCTTTCAGTCACTGTCACGTGCCTCGTGTTAGTCTCTACTCATCTCCAAAATTAACACGGGACAGTATTTCATTACAGAGATTTAGTGCCATTTTTTTTAAACTTTCTTTTAAGCAGACTCCCTTATTTATTGCTAGAAGGCACATTGGTATTTATTAGTATAGAAGAGTGCATCAATTCTTCAATACCACACTCTTTTATTGATAAAATAAAGAAGTTCACTTTGAACTAATTCCACTTTCCTTCCTATTGTGGTTATCTTTGAATATCCAATAAAGGAACAAAATCTCTAACCTGATACTACAGAAACTGCTGATGTATATGCTATAAGAATAGGAGAAGCTAAATGTAATTAAACTTCAAATAAGGACCAGAGCACCATCTTAACCCTTGGGTCTGAAGAACAAGATAGACTCTTGTCAAATTCCACCAGGCTGAACATATTTAGGTATTAATAATTATGATTGAACAGATGACTCATTTAGACCCTATGTCATTTTATTGTCCCCAAGAGTGTCTTGTGAATACACAGACGTAAATGTAATTCATTACTATGTTAATAAAGACCAAAGGTCATGGGTCAGGCAGGTAGGGAAAAGACTGTGCCTAATGAAAACATGTGCTTTTCCATAGTAAACATCTTAAAAGAGGTGTTAATGCCTAAATGAGCCTACAGAGGCAACAACCGAGGCTCCGATATGATGTTTGCCAGAATGAAAGGGTTTTATCAGGCAGAAATAACGTGGAATGACTTGTAAAGTGGTTTTCTGGCAACTAATTTGTTGGGTTTTTCATTCTCTCTCCTTTTTCTTTAGTTACATGATTAAGTGTTAAACTAATTGTCACTGCCACTTAAGAAAAAGTGAACGGTATGTGGAATACGAAGTGGGGCTCACCTAAGGGATCATTTCTGAAAATGTACTGGAGTGAAGGCATTCTCTCTAGCTGTGTTAAAGACTTCAACATACAAGTTAGAACCTCAAGATAAAATTTGGCAGTAATTTTTTATCAAATTTCATGTTAGTATAATTTAATCCTTTCATTTAGAAAACAAGGTAATTTTAATTTTTTTTTCTTATAGACTACAACAAAGACTTAGATTTATCTTAGAGTAGAACAAAGTAATGCTGCTTTGAGCTGGGAAACAGGACTCTGACCTCTGATTCATACTAAAGAAGAAACTTCTAGATTTTATTTTCCCCCAGAACAGAAACCTCTGTTTCATTTCACATGTTTTCATATGTCTATGCCAAAGCGCTGCTAAGTTGCTGCTCAGTTAATACTTTGACTGAACATGTCCTATTTTTTAACTATAGTCTATATTTGCAAATATTAGGATTTTTGGAAATATAAGTGTTTAATTTCTTCTTATCAATTAGTCAAGAAGTTACAAGCAAGCTCTAAACTATTGTTTTGGTTAATTTCTCTGCAGACCCCTATGTAAATGGTGAATAGCAGATCCTTTTTTAGCTATAAATAACACACTTTATTTGGATCCCATTAAAATTTTTTTCATTGGTCATCTGTATGTCCAGTTTCATAACCGCACATTTAATCTCTTTAGAGTTTCTCTTTATCCTTTAAGAGACAGAAAGACCCAGATTCACTCAAATTTTCAGAAAGTCAGTTGAGCAAGTGAGAAGTGAAATATACTTATAGTTCCTTTCTGATCTCCTCTATCTTACCCACTATAAAAGAAAAACTCATCTGTATAGCTGAACAAGTTAATTTGTTGATAGAAAGATTGTAAATTTTTTGTGTTTTAATAGTTCTTTGACTTTTCTATTGTGCTATTGTTATTTGTTGTCTTCCTGGCTGGTTTAGCTCAGTGGATTGAGCGTCGGCCTGCGAGCTAAGTGTCGCTGGTTCGATCTTCCAGTCAGGGTACATCAGAGAAGGAAAACTCTGACTCCAAAAAACCTCCGCTGCCTTGCGGCATACCTCTTCTGGGGAAAGGCTAAGGGAGTAAACCCCGACAGAAAATCCGGAGCCGGAGTCCCTAAGGCGGTTTGACGTTGTAGTCAACACCGGCAACTCCTGCGGCGCACCTGAAGCCAAGCTGTATCGACTCCGTCTTTCCCTTGGATCCTTCAGCTGCGAAGAGAGGGGGGGTCTGCTGCATGGGCAACAGCAGACCCTCCATATCACCCTGCCCAGGCTCTGTAGCTTCAGCTCCACTGGAGAGGACACTCCAGCGTCATCGCAAGATGTCAATTCAACACAGGAGGAGACAGATGCCGTGTCACTCCCGTGTCGGACTGCACAGCCATTCTCGGCGGTGCAGATAGACACTTAAGAAGCTACACCATCGTCTCTCGAGACGGACGGCTGCCGACGACCTCATGAAAATTCGTGTACAACATAGTGTTGATATTAGGGTATAGGTTAAGGTAGAGATGGAGTATCCTGTTCATCTTTATGTTCCCCAGTGATTCATGTTCTTGCACCCCATCACCACATGCTCACTTAGTACTTTTTTAAAAAGGCACCAAACATCTCTTACGCTAAAAGACGTGTCTCTTTCTACCAATGGGTGAACTATGTCTGCTGGTTAATATAAACTTTTATTTATACTGAAATTTAAACTGAATAACTAAACACACATGCATTTGAAAGTGAAGCACACATGCTCTAATTAATTAATGGATTAGGGGTAAATCCTTCCAAGTTTGTGCTTTGGTGCTCTGGAAACTCACTCTGAGTTGGCTACTATAATTAGAGTATTAGCAATCGAGGTGGATGAAAAGACCCATGCCAATGAATTGATAATAGACATCACTTATCACCCATAATATTAGCTTTTAATAGATTCCAAAAGGATGTCAATCTCCCTTAGAGATAGGACAGCAATGTCTTATTAATCAATTTTATATATATTTTGGATGCTGTCATCTTCTAGTACCTACTAGATGATAGTTTCTACTAACATTGCTAGTGGTGAACTATTTTCATTGGTAATTTACATTGGCAAAAAAATTATCAAAAACCTCATCCCAGATATGGTAAGAATGGGCTAGTAGAGAAAAATCTGTTCCTTGAATAAACTTTGGTGAGTGGAAGGCTGAGTGAATTTGAAAAATAAGTTAATCTCTTTCTGTGCTTACAGGGATGGAAGTCCTTTCAACTTCCACCTTTCACCTTTCATCATTGATTCTTAGATGTTTTTGCCCTTTTTGCTTTTAGCTTCTGCCGTATTTTTATTTAGGAGAACAGCATAGGATAGGAAAGTAATCCAAGGATCCTTCTAGCTGCCAATGATACTTCTAAAATTCCTTTATTCTACATGAATTAAAGATGGGAGAAGTTTCATTGATAAAAACAAAGCATCATGTTATCTGCTGATAACTAATAATAAATAGATCTGTTAGGGATAATTGAAAAGGTGCTGAATTATTGATGATAATCATAATTGTTATGGACTTTATAAAAATTTTAAACTTAAGTGTGTCACTGTAATTTAGGAAATACGATAATTTTTGTATCTTCGTTCTATTATTCAGTCAAAACATCTATCTTCTTCTGTCACAGACTGTAGTATAATTAAATGTGGGTGTCTGAACATCAATACTGATTACTTAGAAAGTAAATATCCAAAATGCTTGGTCCTAATTAGAAAGTGGTTTTCCCCCTGATGTCTGCATGTATGTCATATAAAAATAAACTTAAACATAAAAATGTGTAGTGTGTGTGTGTGTATGTGTGTATATGTGTTATATACACACACACACATACAGTCCATATATTTGCATAGGTTTATTTACTATGTAGGTTTAGTTAATTATATTTGCTATTCAGCATATATGAGTATTTCTCTGGAGATTTCTAAATAAATGTACATGGCAGTGATTATTACCAAGCTTGAAAAAACGTCTGAAGTTTTAAGTCATAACACTACTAAAATTTGAATTTAAAGAATGAAATGAAAAATGCATTTCCCTACTTTTTATGTTCATTCTCTTGTCCTGTAGCCTCTTCCTGTCCTTTCTCTCCATTGCTTCCCTGATCATTTCATCAAGACCTGGCTTCACCTTCGTTTAGTAGCTTGATAAGTTTTACCTGTTTTCCTGACCAAATGTACCCACCCAGACTAGAAAACTCCCACTTCCAATTCTTCTACCCCAATGGATGGCTTTATAACTTTGATGATGTTATATATGGGTCAGAGGAGAAACATGTCTGCTATTCATCATGTTGATCGTATTAGATCATATGTTTCCAGGCCAGCGCCGAAGAAATGTGATTCCCCTAAACCATACTGAAATCTCTGACTTTGGAGATGTGGCTGACCTGAATCAGAATGTGAGACAATAGAAGTATTTTGAGCAATGCTGAGTTGTAGTCAGACGAGAATATTGTTGAGAACCCAGTAGCTTCAGCTGGTGCATTAAAAAAAAAATTACCTCCTTCAAGCTCCAGTGTCATGTGCCTGTATACACCAAGAGCGTTTCAAAATGTTGAAAATGTTTAATCCAAGCAATTTTAGTGATTTATATATTTTTAAATGATTGTGATCAGTGGGTTCCTGTCTACTAGTGATCACAGCAGGAGATTCAAACTTGAGTAACCTACTAGGACCAGATACGTAAGTCACATCATGAAGCAAACCAGGTAGGAAGTAAGAAGGACAAGACTGGTCATGTAGAAGGGATGACCTATTTAAATGTGTCATCTGTCTCTGAAGCCTAGCTGTATATGATACATTTTAGTGCTGTAAATTCCAATTAAGCATTGCTAAGGGCGGTCTTGAACTTGCACCTCAGCAGCCATAAACTTGAATTTAGCTGCCATCACAAGGCCAAAACCTTGGAGAGACCTGCTGTCCCTATCGGTGTGTGGGGTGAAGACAGGTCTGGTTCCATCCCAGGCTCTGGAACCATTTTGCAATAGATTATGGAACGGTGAACAAGCTTGCAGAAATAATTTTGTCAAATTGAATACGTCATCAGTCAATCGACCATGTTTCTTTTTACCTATTTGTAACTTTGATGTATCTTTGTTTAGCATGTCTCTTGCGAATCATTTCTCTATCACTCAGACTTCTTCTTACTTTGGAAGTGTGTTATTTAACTTTATATGTTAAAGTAAACACTTCAGGGAGGGAGAACTTGCCTCCAGTGTGTTCTAAAGTTACCAGTAAGCAATTAGACGGATGTTTATTGTGCCGCTTGGACAAATTGTGCCGCCTGGACGAATTTTGCCATTTGGACAAGTTGTTTTCAATCGCGGAATCTGGAGTCGTTTGCGTCCTCGTATCGCTTTGTCCCCTCCTTTACACCTGTACAGAAACCCCCTGTCCTGGTCTTTTGCAGGAGACTCGGAAAGCACTCAGGTGACCGAGGGGCAGGCAGTAGCGTGGTCAGCACCGTGTTTTATCTGGCCCCGGACTATCGGCGATGTGCGCTGAGGGATCCCGGAGGACTCTTACACAGAGGCAGCTAGCTAAGCCATTCTGATGACTGCCCAAGCCATAGACGCTTGAGCCCTCAGAAGAGCTTTCGTATCACAGCTAGTGTGCAGCGAAGACCCGTCAGTAACTCTAAATGCTGCTTCGGGTGGGAGGACTGGGGCAGATGCCGAGGGAGCAAAGTGGCTTCTCGGGCGTGATGGACGCAGACTCGACCTGCCTCTCAGAACCCTTCCAAGGCAAATGGTCTTTCCAGCTGTTGGGAATGCGGTCAGCAGGGGGCAGCCCATTTGTAGCAATTGGTAGAGACAGGAGTGCAAAACCCAAACTCTGGACAAATCTGACAGCCGTTTGACCTCCCGAGCTTCCCTGAGGTCAAGGCTGTCTTCAGGACTGCTTTGCACTCAGTCCCCTCCCTCTGCCCAGCTCTGCGGCTCTCCCCCGTACCACCTCTCTTCCACCAGTGTTGGACTGGGAAGAGAGAAGGTGCAGAGAAATAGGCAGACATTTCCTGCATTTGAAACAACACAAAACAAAAAAGAAAACACGCCGAGGGGCCAGGAAAGTCACATGAATGATGGATGCATTCCAATTCTAATCCAATTGGGAAGGAGGCTATCTGCAGTAAATCAGGGGCGGGGTTGGGGGTGGGGTGGGCACAAGACCCCAGAAGGGGGTCTGCCTAAACTCAGATCCAGCCTATTTCTATGATATAACCATGGGATCCACTGTTGCCAGATCTTCCATATTAAGGGGAAGCTAACATTTCACTAATATTAAATATTATAATCCTGTTGCAGGCTATGAGAAAGTGATCAGTTTGAGTCTTCTAATATTCTCCCATCCTACTGTTGGTTTAGAGAGTCAGGACAGCGAGGCACCGAGGTAACCTGATTCTGCAAAGGGGAAGAGGTGAGCATTTACAAGAAGCCATTCAGTCTGATTTGCGTCTGCAATGCACACTTCTTTCCCCCTTTGCTGCTTGCTGTCAGAAACGCTCTGGCTCATTCTGGGATGCTATTTGTACCATAAACTCAGCAGGAGATGAGCTATTTAAAGACTTTAAATCCAGTTTCTGGCAAAATTTATTAGTTTTCATTTCTATCTCACCGTTGGATAGGATACAAATTTAGGGATCCAATATATAGAAGCAACGCCGTATACAATTTTAAGTACATACAGAGCTGTTCCAAGGGGAATGACAAATAGCCTTAGATTCTCCATAAAGTCAAGAGCAAAGGGATGAGGAGTTGAAGAGTGGACTGACCTTTCGGGCTTTATTATCTTCGGCAGTGGGAGAAGAGGGGTCTCTTGTGCCTGAATTCCACAATCATTATTGAAGAGTAGATTTCTTCATGAGCATGAACCTGGTTCTTGTGCAAAGAGGCCCGTTTGTAGGATGTCAACCTCTAGGCCCCCATACGTGTGCTGGAATTATACCCCTGGCTCAGAATCATGAAAGAATTTATATATCATTGGGTCTTTCCTAGACCAATATACATTCTAATACTATACGCTGGGTCTTTGAGGGCTTTGTTGAAAACATATCTGGTGTTCCATGAATGAATTTCAGTGGACAGAAATCTGAACTCTTTCCTCCGCCACGATCACCATACTTACTCTTCTTACACTCAACCACTTCTACCCATTGCGGGGTTATTTTTGTGTGAAATAAATGCTCAGTTCCCCAACTATTCAGTTACTTCTTAAGCACAAAGTAACTGTGGTCTCCAGAAGCAATCAGCAGGCTTATTAAGGCTCACCTACAATGGAAAGCTCCATGTTGTCTGTTCATTTGCATTGCAAAGAGGAAGCTGGTGGCCTTCACCAGCCACTTGAATAGCATGAGAGCCTGTGAGGAGGGGATGTGCGGAGGAGCCTGCCCTATCTGTGTGCTGTCACACATCGAACTAAATAAAATGACACATACACCATGTCTTGGGGATATACCATTTCCCCAAAACATCTTTCCTTCAAGCATTTGCAGATTTATGGCTTCTGTTTTCACTCTCCCCATCTGTGATTTACGGGAATCTGTTCAGTTTCTTTTATTTTGCTTATAAATGTTGCATGGGTGCCTGTTAAATGTGCAGATATTTTATCTTCAGCTTGATAAGTGAGCATTTGGGCTCACTTTGGAAATAAATGGACTACATAAGTCGAGACATTACTAGAAAGATGAACGTTACTATAATTCTCTTATTGCAAGTATCCTTTGTCATCCTGAAAACCCCAGGTGTGAGCCTTGTTCTGCTCCCTGGTGTGAAACTGATTAGGAGTTAGGCAAAGTTAACAGTCAGGGTTGCAGGAGTTGCTCTTATGGTTTTCCAGTTTAAAATGTTGTTTAGCATAATATTTTATTTAGCAAAGTGGGCTTATAAACAGATATATGTCACTTCTATAATAAAATATATATACAGAGAGAGACACATATGTCCAAAATATCAAAACTTCAAGTCTGAAAGATATGTTCTGACAATTTCATAACTATGGCTGATCAGCTAAGTATCTGGAATCTTTTATAATATTCAGAAAATTTGTGTTCGGTATAAAATAAACATTATTCACCAATCTATTTGGCTTTGCTTTAATCTCAGTAGCCCTTTTCCTGCCTGAAATAGCCTTCACGTTTTAAAAATATCTCTGAACAGACTATTGATGTCTTGTTGCCTTTCAATCAGATTTTTTTAGACCAATTAATTAACAAAACATTTATAAGATGATTATCCATGTGCTGATTTCACGCTGGACTCTGAAACTCTGGGAAACAGTTCAGGAATGAAATGGTATTCTTCGCACTCTTTTAGAGGAACAATTAATTTAAAGACAGCAAATAACATAGTGCTATTGCATACAAAAATAACTGAATTATATGGTATAAACTCATTTACTTGTTGAACACAGTAATTCACTCAACAAATACTTACTGAGTTCTTACTATGTATTAGCCACTATGCTAGGCTCTTGAAATACAGGAATGAACAAAGCAGCCATAGTTAGTGCCTCAATGAACAGTTCACTTCTGAGAGTTCAGAAAAGTATGAGCTGAAGAAATGAGAAGAGCCTTCTTAATAAAGTTGGGGCACATGTTGAACATTGAAAGATTAGCATGTTGTTATGGGTTGAATTGTGCCCCCCCCCAAAAAAAAAGATATATTGAAGTCCTAACTCCTTAGTACCTGTGATTGTGACCTTACTGGAATGAGGTCTTTGCAGATGTAATCAAGTTAAGATAAGGTCATACTGAATTAGGTGGGTTCAAATCCAATATGACTAATGTTCGTAAAAGAAGAGGAGAAGAGACACAGTTAGACACAGGAAAAATAGCCATGTGATGAACAGGGAAAGATTGGAGTGATGTCTTTACAAGCCAAGGACTGCCGAGGACTGCCAGAGGCACGAGAAGCTGAGAGAAAGGCGTGGAACATACCCTGCTCTAGAGCCTCAGAGACAGCCTGGCCAATACCTTGATTTCAGATATCCAGCCCCCAGAACTGAGAGAGGATACAGTTCTCTTATTTAAGCTACCCAATTTGTGATGTTCTCTCAAGACCCCCCGAGGGCCCTAATACAGGAAGCACAGGACAGTGAGAAAGAAAAACCTAAAAAGGGAGACAGAAACAGCAGGTGGGGAAAGAACCTGTAATAGTTCATTCAGACCCCAGGTTCAATTCAAGTGGGCAGTATATTCTCAAAATTATTGGCATTCAGATTAAGGAAGCGATTGAATAAGCCATGGAGAAACTTAGACTTAAACAGCAGAAAATCATTGAGGAGAAAAAGTGTGATAAAGAAACAATCTGGCAGCGACACACAAGCCGATTAACCTCAGTAACCCAATCATTCCAGCAAACTCCTGGACAGCATCCACCAGCCTAATGACGGGAAAAGGAAGCCGCTGAGGACAGGAAGAAGATAAAAAAAGACAAGATGAGGAGGTTCCTTCTAACTGTGATAATGAATGATTCCGTGCCATCTGTAAATTTAGCCATTTTTTACTGTACATTTGTATTTTAGCTCTGATATTAAAATTTTCTTTGTCACCTGGACAGGTGGTACTGCAAAACTCATTTCAGTTAGCCAAAATAAGGGAAAAAGTAACTAATGAACAGCTAAGAGGCATTCTGAAGATTTCACAATGACATATAGTACAGCTTTCTCCTCCGTTAGTCACAGGTACCGTAGAAGTCGTATATGATTTCATTGTGCATTCCCCTTTTAGAACTCACACAGTTTTAAAAATTAGTATGCTTTCCTATTGTTACTTGTGACCCAATTTTCTTGTGGTTAAAGTAATAGATCTGGTAACATTCTTGTCCTGAAATATTGCTATAGAAAATGCCTGCAGTTCCCTATTTTCTCCACATCTGCTTGTTCCTGTGTAGCATGCACACATATATACATCCATTCCCCGATGACTGGATGTAGAAGCAAAATCCCATTAGGCTGCACTTCAAGCCCTTCATCAGCACAATTTGAAACCCCAGCTTTCAGGACAGGAGTGCAATCTGGCATATATGGTACAGGCTCTTCTGAGTTTCTGTTGAGTCTTGCTGAAATTGGTGCCATGGTTGAGGAAAGGTTTATTCAGCGTTTCTGGTGGATACAAAACAACCTGAAAAAAAAAAATCTCGTGGGTGGCGAGGTGCCTAATGAGAAATTCTCTTTCCACAGAATACAGGATGCTGTATGTTTGTCCCACTGAAACCTTAAAATATTAAAAGCCAGCTCTTCCTGACTACAACTTAAATAGAAAACAAAAGCAAACCCGTAGCTCATATGATCGCATTGGCTGGTAAGAAATGTAAAAATAGTTTATATTATGTAAGACTGTACATGTATATTTACAGATACGTATGCACACACATATATAACCTAACATTCATGTTACACAAAGCACAATTTCTTTTTAGATGACAAGAAAGATACTGAATCTTATTACTATGGCTCCATAGTATTTGAAAATGTGCCCACACTATATGCTGAAACCATGCTGAGGATCAACCATTAATTTACTCTAAAGGGATTTAAACAAACTTCCATTGTTATGGAAATTCAACAGATTCCAGCCAGCCTGTAGAAGATGTCTGCCAGAAAGCACATCCGTATTTTTGAATGTGCTGTAAACATGGATGTCCTCAAACAATGCAGCTGTCATTTTGTAAACCAGGCCTGCATAGGTCTTCATGCCCTGGTGTGTGTGGACATTCACGTGTGTGAACGAATAGGAAGCGGAGCAGTGGGATGAATTGTAATTTTCTCACTGCTTAGAAAACCTGCTTCTGTGACGTTGATTCTTGAATATTGCGGAGGTGATAGATTAAGAAAAAGAAATATGAGACTTTTTAATTTTTTATTTATTTATTTATTTATTTTAAATGTTTTTTATTGATTATATTGTTACAACAGTTCCAATTTTCTCCCCCTTGTTCCCCTCCACCCAGCACCCCCCTCCCCCAGCAATCCCCCCCAAGTCCATACCCCTGGTTCGTAAAAATTAACTATCCCCCCCCTCTCAAATATTAGGACCCTTTGTAATCTTGTAAAGGACAATGGGTGAAGGTCTCAAGCTCCTCTAGACTTTTTAATTTTTTTTTCATACTTTTTATCCCACTTGTACTCCTCTGCCCCCCACAATCACAACACTGTTGTCCATGTTCATGAGTCCTTTTCACTTGTTCCTTGATCCCTCTACCCCTTGACTAACCACCCCCCACCCCACCCCATAGCTTCTTTCAAATAGTTTTTTTCGTCCTCTCTGGGCAAGAAAGTGTAAGGCATAGCTGTCTTTAAATATATTTTTTTAAGATTTAACTTACTCTAATTTGGAGAGGGTCTCTAAAGTAACATAGTAACACATTAATAGAAATATTTCTGGCAGTCACTCCATCAGAATACCTGCACTGGCTACGGTAGCCAGTTTTTATGAGGTTCCAGGATTTGGGTGGAGAGGTTACATAGGCATTAATTATCTTATTTAGTCGTCAGGCAGGCCCTGTGAAACATGCTGTTTCCTTTGACAGGAGAAAACAAGCTAAGAGCAGGTAGGTTGCTCACGGTCATGTCCAGCAAACAACAAGGCCATTTATGCATCTGGCTCTGTTTTCCTTCAAAGCCGGACTCAACTATCTCTCTGTGACAAGAAAAATGCTTCATGAAGCCAGTTAAAATGCAGCAGCACCCAGACATCACTAGTTGCTAATTTTAGCAAACAGAACTTAAGCCAGAGGTCAAAAACAGTGCCAAGAAATAGCACTTAGCAAGTGATTATTATTTTTTTTTCTGCTGGGTATGTATTACCTGATTGAATCTGCCTACCCCTTGAGGTCCATACTAGTATCATCTTCATTTTATGAATGGATTAAGGAGGTGAAGTGACCTGCTTAAAGTCACATGTCTAGTAGAGCCAGGATTTAAACCTGGAGAAACTGACTCTTGTGAAGGATAGTGCCTCCCAAGAAGAAGAAATCTGGTGAGAACAACCCAAATTTGATGCCACGCCTCTGAGATACATACAGTCTAGTCTACTCAGCTGTTCAGACTCTCACTTGGTTGCTCTTTAATTTCGTTTGGAGATCATTATCAAATGTTTGGCTGTGTGTTTTCAACTGACAGAAAATTAGGAGCAGAGAGTTAGAGGGGGTGGTAGGGAAAGGGTAGTAGTGGAGTAATCTCGTATGGGGGTCCCACCGACTGTGGCAGTCATTGGCAGATTGTAAGAGATAGACATACATGCGCTGCAGTTGGAGAGCATTTGGTATATAGGCAAGAGGCTTTCAGAATTAAAGAGTCCCTCCTGGGATATAACTTATTTTATAGTGAAAGGGAAAGAAACACGGAGAAGTTAGGTGATTTTCTGAAAAATATGCAGGGCCAGAACCTGTGGAATGGAATAATGTATGACTGGGCAGTGCTAAAGAGCTCACAACAGAATCAGAGAAAATTCTGAGTAGAGTCTAAATGGATTGAAGAGAACCCACAGGGTTGGCTACCTTAGTTTCAATAGATGTCTGGAAACATTTCTTACTTAAAACATATGTCTTTGCCCAGGGATGTGCTGGTGAATGCCTGACAGGCTTTTTACATAAAGAAAATGTACACGACTGTGTGTATTTCACATGCTTTCAAGTTTAATCTGTATAATTATTATATTCTACATGGCTTTCCTAAATCTAGTCAATCAAGACAATGAAGCAAGCCCTGACCTGTAGCATTTGTGGATTTCCATGGTGTATGTATTCCCATCACGGGACCACAGGTCACTCAATGCAGAGCTGAAAATAGGCATATAAACATCATGATAAAGTATTACACAACTAGAGACGGGAGACCTAAGTAACTTCAAAACATAAATAATAATAAAATAATTGGGAAGTAATGAGTTTTTAGCATCTTACTTCTATTCCGAATATGATTTGTGCATTTATATAATTTAATATTTAACAACTGTCCCAGAAACTTCCTATAGTTTTAAAAACTGGGTTTTGCTCTCAGGTAGGAACCAGCTTCAGTTATCACTGCCTATGCTTTTAGAGGAAAGAGACTATGAACAAAAAGTACACAATGAATTATGTATCATATGTTGTATACATCATAGTCAGCCTGTATGAGGCATATATATCATGTGTGTGCTTTTAGAAGTATACCTCTAAAACAGTGCTTCTCCAACTTTAATGTGCATATAAATCACTTGAAGATCTTCTTAACCTGTATTTTTAAGATGTTACTGGTGCTTCTGGTCCATGAATCGCACTTTGAATAACAAAGCCCCAGACTAATTTCCTTAGAATATATATACAAGACAAATTTGCTCAAACCAAACTCAACAATAATCACAACTTTAGCCTGGAGGTGGGAAATGTTTATCTCTTATCATTTCATTGTTTATATTGTTTTATTCTTAGTAATTTAACCTTAGCTTTTTTCAGGAGTAATCTGGATATGGAAATAGGTGATAATAAATTTTCATGACGAGAGTGGTTCTGAAAGCTGGGTTTAGGAAGACGAGACTAATTCAGGGAAAGCCAAACAAGAACTTTATTAGAAGGTAGAGGAAAACAGGTATATTTTAAACCCTAATATAGAGAGTACTTTTTCAAACAATATTATAGAAAATTTCAAAATATCTATTTTGCTGTGTATTAGTACAGAAACAGTTTCTACAAATAGTGCATAGAGGGAAGATGACTTTTCATCGTCAGTGCACAGAAAAAGTTTTTAAACAGTGGAAGAAAAGAAGAAAGAACTTTGACTTGTTGAATTTAAGATTATATTAGAGAATCCAATCGGTGTAAAAAAATTTCAAGATCTGGCATTAGGATGTCAATATGTTTTAACACTGACAGCAGATCTGATGGAATATTGAGGGAGAGGAATGTCTTCAATATGTAATTTGGGAAACAGTCTGTGAATGGGAGCCAAAGAAGAAAACATAGAAAAGAAGGAAGAATTGATGAGAGCTATGTTGAGGAAGGAGTAAGGCTTCCAGCAGGAGAGCTTCTCTTTACCTTCTAGCCAGAAGAGGAATTCAGTTAAATAAACCCAGTCATTGAATTCAGAATAATTTGCATGGGAATATCTAATTCTTGCAAAATCAGGTCATTTATTCTTAATTTAAAATACAAGTTGTCCTAAATTACTACTCTACTTCAGAGCATTAGTGTATACCAACTTGATCTACTTATTAAATGAAACTCCGAGAGAATACTTAATGAAAAAATCCAGACAATTTGAACCACCCTTAATGACCCAGTATGATAGTTAAAAAGCACTGTTCCATATGACCCTGGCTGGTTTGGCTCAGTGGATTGAGCGTCGGCCTGCGAGCTAAGTGTCGCTGGTTCGATCTTCCAGTCAGGGCACATCAGAGAAGGAAAACTCTGACTCCAAAAAACCTCCGCTGCCTTGCGGCATACCTCTTCAGGGGAAAGGCTAAGGGAGTAAACCCCGACAGAAAATCCGGAGCCGGAGTCCCTAAGGCGGTTTGACGTTGTAGTCAACACCGGCAACTCCTGCAGCGCACCTGAAGCCAAGCTGTATCGACTCCGTCTTTCCCTTGGACCCTTCAGCTGCGAAGAGAGGGGGGGTCTGCTGCATGGGCAACAGCAGACCCTCCATATCACCCTGCCCAGGCTCTGTAGCTTCAGCTTCACTGGAGAGGACACTCCAGCGTCATCGCAAGATGTCGATTCAACACGGAGGAGACAGATACCGTGTCACTCCCGAGTCGGACTGCACAGCCATTCTCGGCGGTGCAGATAGACTCTTAAGAAGCTACACCATCGTCTCTCGAGACAGACGGCTGCCGCCGCCGACGACGACTGTTCCATATGCAAGTCCCTTAATAAAACAATATGGCATGCCAGAGTTTCAGCTTTCCATGGGTTCTGGTCATCAGCCCACACAATAATCTCTAACCGCCTTTTGGGATCTGTTACAATGCACTAGGAAAACGTTTAGAATTCCCAAGAGCCATTCTTTTCCTTTGTTTAAATCAACCAGCAAGGACTGATGCTTATTTGCATATGCAGTCGCCTTATGTATCTTATAGGATGATTAACATTTGCTTAAGGGTAAACTTCAGAAGATTCAAAGGTTAAATTTAGCTAGATTGTTAGGCTATGGAAAGCATCTTAAAGTTTCAGAACGCGTTTCATTAAATTTTCCCCAAAGTAATTTCCTTGCCTCAGTCCTGTTTTCTACAAATATCTTCTTAATGCAAAACATTATTCCACCTCCATGTTTCTCTCTGCAATTTCCAGCCAATCCCAAAGGTGAATCTATATTAAGAAATTCTGTTCTTTACCCATCTACCGAACTTCAACAGCCAAACAGCCATGCAACCCTGGTAAAAATTAGAGCAATCAAAGTATGGTATTACTTTCCCAGGAAATCCACGTTGCTATATAGGGATGTAAGTTTCTAATTTAGACCATCATTTATGAGAGTCAGAGATATTTTTAAATTTTAGAACATTATTTTTTGAAAGATATGTTCTTGTTAAAACTATATTTTCAATTCAACAGATGTTGAGTGTTTACTATGTAACAACAATTACAATAGTTTTTGTGATGAGTGAGTGCAGAGAAATTCTAGAAATTAAGAATATATGGTATCTTCCCTCTAAGATGCATAAATGTTATGTGTGTGTGTGTGTGTGTATACAAATTTGAATACAAAACAAAATAAGCTATTAAAATTTGGACGCACAATAAGAAGATGAAGAAGACAGAAATATGGATGTCAACAAAGTGAGTTTAAGGGATATTTCTCAAATAAAAGAGCATTTGAACTACCCCTTAAAGAAATGTATATTTCCAGCAAAGGAATATTAAAGTACAAGAATGTAGGTTTTGTGAAGGGAAAGTAGTTTGTATGACTGATGCATAGGATATGTTGTGAGGTCATGCATGGCAAAGATGGCATAGAAAATATCAAGGAGCTTCTTTTTAAAAATTTTATTTATTTATTTATTTTTAGAGACAGGGTAAAGGAAGGAGGAAGAGAGGGAAGGAAATATCAATGTGTGGTTGCCTCTCATGTACCCCCAACTTGGGACCTGGCCTGCAACCCAGGCATGTGCCCTGACCTGGAATCAAACCAGTGACCCTTTGGTTCATAGGCCAGCACTCAATCCACTGAGCCACACTAGCCAGGGCTCAGGGAGTTTCTTGAATGCAAAACTACAAAGAATGGCAAAATAGACACACTGAATATATTTGAACAAGAGAATTATATATACAGTAATGTGTTTGAGATGACTTAAACTTGTTTTGTGTGCTTAGAACAATGAAAAGACAATATGGTTTTCTTCTATGATTTATTGATTTTTTTAATTTAAAAAACTTTTTTAAATGAGTTGCTATAATTTAGCTCAATAATGGTCCAGGTAGTAACTTTCAGCATTAACTATTTTAAATTTAGAACAAACAACACTGTTGCTTATTTACAACTTCTTTGATGTAAGGACTTAGACTTCAACAAGAGACTCCCAAACAGTAATTTATCTTTTTCTTTCTGTTTCTTCCTTCAGTCAACATCTCTTTGAAGTTTATATTAAGATAAGAATCATTCTAAAATCATGTATCATGAAATCAAAGGAAGAAATCAGGGGAAAATTGGATGATGGCTATTGATATCTAGTTTCTCTTTCTTTAAGAAAATCTTTACTTAAAAAGTATTTGTCCATTAAAATGATTGCCTTATATAATTAATCTTCTCACCAGATGCAATTAGGTTATCCATGTACCTCTAGTTACCTTATTTTTATCAATGGTCAAACTCTCTTCACTAAATTGACAAATTATAATTATTACTTTTCTCCAATTTATTATCAATTCACCCAATGACCACTGTTCAATAGCAAATGCTTTAGAATGAAATAAAATCTTAATCTTAATGAATTTAATACATTTCACTGCATTTATGTTTCTGTTCTAAACTTCAATACTAATTTTTGAATGCAAAGTTTCCTGATGTCCTAAAAAGGAATTGAATTGTTTAAGAACACGGAGAACAAAGTTTGGGACCAGTTTCTAATTTATTTATTTTCAACTTGTTCAGACAGATTTAAATTAATAGTGTTTACTTGTGAGCTACCTCCCTTAATTTCTCAAAAATTAAAAAAGAATTCATAAGCTTACATATAGAAAATCAAATAAAAAAATAGATGAAGTGTGTGATGTGGTTCAGAGTGGGTCTTTGGGAAGCAAGGGTCTTTTCTCTTAAGCATTCATTATTATTTGCTCAATAAATAATTTTGATTCCTGGTTTGGCCAAACATTGTGCTAAGAACTAGAGATATGAATAAGACAATCACAGAGCCTTCGCAGTCTGTTATTTAGTTGTCAGAGAAAGAAATAAAAATAATAACAACAAATACATAGACACACAAGCATATAATGACAAATGTAGTAACTGATAAAAAGCAAGGATTCATAGAGGTATGGGGCAGTGGAATGAGAATAAAATTAAATAAAGCAAGAGCATACACAAATTTCTCACTCTGACATGAAACCATCGTGATAATTCCTACTTCATTGTATTCTGTCCCTTTAAAAGGTAATTCTGGACATGACCTACTAAATTGATCATAAAACCTTCTAAGTGTCACTGCCTACAGTTTGACAAAAAAAGATTCATTAAAGATTTTCTCCTAAAGACATGTATCTGTCTGCTTTTGCATATGCAAGTTTGGGGCAGTTTTGCAGGGATGCCCTTGAACAGTTTATGTGTATGGGGCAGTGACTGGTCTGAGAAAGAAGAGGTTGACATACACAGCAGACTGTCCGCCAGCTCAGTATACAGTTGTCTATTCTTACCATTGGCTGGCTCTTCCAAGTGTATTACCACATCCTGTTCTTTATTTCTGTCATGATGAAGCATATCGACTTTGAGACTATTTAATGTCTTTTCTCCTGCTTCACTATGGCTGCAATCGTTGATGGGAATATTAAAAGAAAATGCAGTCCCTAGTGAGGGATAAATGAGTCATTTCCAAAAAAAAAAAAAAAAAAAAAAAAGAAGCTGTGGAGAATGCACCCATACGCCCCTTCCTCATTCCTTTAAAAAAAATAACTGTATTGAGATATAATTTACATACAAAAAGTATCATCTATTTGAAGCATACAATGTGATGATTTGAGTAAATTTATGGAGTTGTGCAACCATCAGCAAATTTAAACACGATTTTTTTTAGAATACTCCCAATACTTGGAAAATACCTCTTCTTTCTGTTTGCTGCCCACCTCTACCTGCATCTCCGGTTTCAAGTAAACGGAATCTGACGCTATGTAGTCTTGCATCTGACATGTAGGAAAATGATTTTGAGGTTCATCCATGTTGAAAAATGCGTGAGTAGTCCATGTATGTTTTATTGCTGGTTTTTTCTTTTCTCATTCACTCCTTCCCTCTTCACTCAGCAGCAGCAGAAAACCAAACATTCCGGAACTTGGAATGTTATTTTATGTTCTTGCAGCTGCATGTGCTAAAACCACGCCTGCTCTCCCTATTGCCACATCCCTCCTCCCCTTCTGGTATCATCTGTTCTTTAAAACTGACGTTTCCTCCTCCAGGTCATAAGCCAAATCCCTAAGGTGACTCTTTTCCCCAGCCAGCCCTCCCCAGAGAGCAGAAGACATAGGTAAACAAATGTGCAGTCTTGCTGCAAATGGCAAGAACAATAGGGCAAGGGAAGTGGATGAAATGGTGTGGAGAGGCAGGAAGAAGCCTGTGGATTCATTATTTCAGGGATTCAGTGGGCTGTTCAGGACTTCTTCTGACAGCTGGTAAATAGCTCATCTTTTTTGTTGAGAAGAGGCTGGCTTATGTTTTCCTAAAAATGTGTTGCTCTGTGCACCTGCGTGAATTTTCCACATTGGCAATTCATAAGCAGATGATGACAAATGGGAAAATCTGTCATTTATTTTTAATTCTTCAAAAAGTAAGTGAATCCACCATTACCCATAATTCCTGACCTAGTTTGAATGGAGACTAAAAAGTATCAGTTTTTTTGCTTAGTTCCAGGGCTGTTTATGAGACTTGTAAATGCTGAGGGGAAAACACTGGTCAAAATATCTCCTTTGTAATTATTTGTAATTTTGACGAGAGCCATTCATAGGAAGAGTATGAAGTGTCCATAAGTTGTAAGTCACAGACATATACGCACAATATTTAAAATGATGAGTAATAGTATATGTAAGAAGAAAATGGTCTCTAAATAATTGCTTAACTTAGTGCTCAAAATACTTGCTAATTTTAAGTTTACATAGATAATTAAAATCATTTTATTTATACTTGAGTCCTTAAAAGGTTTATATGGGAATAATAGGATACCATAATTGCTAAATGATGAAAAATGTCATTGCCCTTTCTCTATTTCAAGCACTGGAAAACAACCGTCTCGAACAGTGTCCTTTAAATAGTTTCAAATGCTATCAAGAAGTGAACTCTTTCTTTTGCTGAAGGCATCAGACAAACTCTAAATACATGTAGAAAGTTTAGTTTCAACTTTTTAAATAAATATATTTTTAAATGAATGCAATTTTTAAAATCAAAGGACTCACTCCTGCCAGGGTGTGTTTGGGGTTATAGTTTGGAGGGAAAACTTGAGGTTCTTGGGAATGTCCAGAGTAAGTAGCAGTGACGTCCACCCCTCCTCCCACCATAGTGAATGTTCACTAAGTATTTACAGAAACTGGCTTTTCAACATAGTGTTTTACATGTGTAGTATTCCACTTTGCTGCGGGAGATATGAGAGCCCACATTTTCAAAGAAACTCTGTCATAGTTTGCAAAAAACAAACAGCAAATCTGTGTCTTTGTTCACATTGTTCTTTCATCTTAGCTATGAAAGAAGATCAGGTGCTATAGAATCATAGAGAATGCTGTTCCAGCATGGATTTTTCTAGCTTATACATTCCAAATGAGCAACAGTTCTGGGCTAGCAGCAGAACCCCTCCCTAGGGCTTGACCACTTGCTCCTGAGGCTTCAGACTAGTTGCTGAACAATAAACATTCCTACATCCATGTGCGTCTAATGTTAATATCATTTATCATTTCATAAAATCTCACTTACTTCTCTCCATGACACTGTCAAGTAGGTAAGGCCAGTATTTTGTATTACCCATGAAGGGCTAAGGATCTGAAATTAAAAGATTTCCTGAAGCTTACTTAGCTCAGTTTCCCCATGGGCTATAATGGACCTTATGCTTAGGATCCAAGTGATATAATACAACATCCTTTACTCTTTCTGCTCCACCGTAAGCCTCCTGCTTAATGTTGACAAGCTTAATGTTGAATTTCCTTATTGTAGGAGAGGAGGAGAGGGTAGAGTTATCCCTAAGGTTAACTCCTGCTCTAAAGGCTATTTGTGAATCTTACTGCATGAACATGAACTTGGGAGTCAAATCTGGTCAGTAGTTCTCAGTGTGAGGTCCCCAACCAGCAACATCAGCATCAGCTGAAAATGGCTAGAAATGGAGGTTCATAGGCCTTATGCCCAATGAACCAAATCAGAAGCCCTAAAGGTAGGCCCTGTTCGTTTGAGCTTTAACAAGCCCTTCAGGTGATTCTGAGACCCTCTGAAGGTTAGGATCCCCAGCTATCCTATTCAGATAGGCACAGATGAGCTTAGAGCTACAGGTCATTGACTCTCCAACTGTTCGAGTAACATCTGTCCTACAGTGGGTATGTGTTTGCATTGACCCGGCGGCCTTTCTGGAAAGGTTACTGGAGAAGGAAGCAGGGTGAGAGGTCTCTAAGATAATCTTACCCTCTTTAGCCTCTGGATTTATATTTTCCAGAGGATTGTTTAAGAAGAGACACACACAGTGCTAGAGAGACGTGGTGTGTTGGTTTATGCGGTTATTTGTTTGGCCAAGAAAAGTATATAGAATTACACTCCAACGTAGCTCCCAGTAATTGAATCCCACAACCCCACACGCAGGGTAATGCTGGAAAAAAGGTGGATATTTTGCAAATTTCTGAAATGAAAAAATGATGAGCCTAAGTGGAGAGTGCTAAGTCATCCCCACAAAGTTTCAGAAGCTTCTAGATCAGGGTTTTCCAGCAGTGGTGTCATTGCCATTTTGGCCTGGGTGCCTCTCTGCTGAAGCACCTGTCCTGTGTACTGTAGGATATTAAGCAGCATCTCTGGTTTCTACTCACTAGATGCCAGAAACCGTCCCTGCCGAGCAGTGGCAGGCAACAATGTCTGAAGACATTGGTAAATGTCCCCTGGGGAGCAAAACTGCCCCACCCTTTGAGAACTAGAGCCCAAGTTGAACTTTGAGCAAAGTGCATAGTACCCTAGTTAGAATAACCATCATCTTCTGAGCCTTCCTTCTCCTGGCTATTATTTTGGGACCTAGGTCAACAGAGGAGACTCAGAATATTGAAAAACATGGTTGCTGTGCATGGAAAATAAATCAGGAGCGAGAGGTAGATGGTACAGCCAAGACAGCGTTCACGGCTCTCAGGCTCCCAGCAACAGCAGACTTTTTCAGAATAGCCAAGGGTGGGAGCTTTAGAAGGAGATGAGCTGAAAAGAAAACTGCCAGCTATTAGCGTTTCTGTAGGAGGTAAATGTTCCAAGCCTTGATGCTATAGAGAATTCTCTGAAGGCCTGTGCAAACAGCACCGTGCATAAGCCCTAGGAGCCAGCGGGTATAGGCGCTGAGCCTTGCCTACTGCTGAGCTGGGCTTATGGCATTAGGTAGATGCGATTTCTGCTTCTGAATGCCACTGATTCTCTCCATGGAGACATTTAATTCGCATACATAACCTTTGAAAAAAAATCTGGGTTTATTTGGGGGCAATCTTCATATAAATTCATTATCCTCAGTATAAACAGTTGTGGTTGTTCTAAAGTGCAAAAGATGAAACCCCATCATGGTCCACCTTGGATGTGAGTTGGCTGGAAACCTTGCTATTCTTGCCCTCATTCTCCTCTGCTCCTCTCTCGTCCATGGGAAAATTACTTGATATTTGCTCCTCTTCCACACAAACCTGAGTTCCAGCTCTTGCCCAGATAGCCATGTATTTAAAAGTTTTAGATAGGAAGAGCCTTACCAGGCAAAGGACCGTTAGCCGACAGTCTGGAAGACAAATAATACTAGGGTCTCAAATATATGACCAGCACTTCTGAAATCACACACAGACAAAAATCATCTATTACCATCTGGAAATGAAGACCAGCCTCTCACTTCCGTCTCTTCCAGTGTCTATCTTCCTGGACACTTTCTGTGAGCTGAGTGGTCTCTGTCTGGCTCAACTTCCACCAGAAAGAATTGTGGCATATTCTCTGCCACAGTAAGCTTTGTCCTGGCCCTGGCTGCCAATGTGTATTTAGGCAAGAAGTGAAGGGAGGTAAAAAATATAGGAACACGGGCTCCCTCAGAGGGGCTGGCCTCCGGGCCCATGATGCTCCTCATGGCTCACCTTGATCTCTGCTTTATTCTAGAGCCTCTTTTCTGTTTTTTTTTTTTTTTCCCCACAGATTACTTTCAACTCAACAGGATATAAATTCTGAATTAGCTTTACTAGACCAGCTTAACCCCTGCTACAAAGTCACCTACAGTATTTCCGGGGGTGCCGTTTATTTGCAGGCATTGACAGGTCTGGTAGCAATCATTTTCTGTCATTTTCCATCACCCTCCCATGCACACACTTCCCCTACTCCAGCTCACACCCACACCCACAGAAACAATTGTGAAGGCTGTAATTTCAATACATCCTCCTCCATCACCTTCTGTGAACGGCGGCACGCCTGTTGGAAGCACTGGTATCCTGACATTCCTGGGGTAGTTGGGATAAGAAGCAAGGCAAAAATCTCATTAGAAACGAAAAGGAAATTTGGACTCAGCATTCACAAAGCTCTCTTTGTTCTCTTAAGAAGTTCCTTCTGACCCATATCAATTGACCATCGTATGGTTTCAATCAAAATTTATGCACTTCCATTCCATAATCCTGCTGCCGCTTAGAAGAAGGAATGACAGAGAAAAATCTTAATTGTTCTCCCACAGAGTTTGAAGGAGAACAAATATGCCTGGCAGTGCAGGCCTAATGAAGTCATAAGCGCCAGGAAAAGAATGAGAATCCTTGGCCTTTAAAATAGAATAAACAGATTTTGTTTATTTAGTGTAAGAGAAAAATTGGGCAGCTCATTTTGTAAGCCCATCATGTGGACTTAAAGGAACTTTTATTTTGTCTCTTTGATATGACCTTTATTTTCCAAACTTCCTGAGTAGGTCATTGTCCCTTTGATCCTCTCATAAGGGACACTCTTTTGGAGCAGATTTTACCCAGTTTCCATGAGGATCTGCAGAGCCCAAGGAGACATTTGTCATGAAATAAATTTTGCCTTGACGGTGGCTGAGGGTGAGTTTATCAGTAGTATTGCAACAGAGACTTCCCTTAAGAACAAGACCACTGAAAACGACCTAGTAAGAGGAAGTGGGCCACCCAGGTAAGGAAATGAATGCTTTCTGGTATAGCTTTGCTAAGAATCCAGAGGGAAGAGCATGCCTACTTCATCTACAAAATTATTCAATAACTAATGACATCAAGTCTCAATAGAAATAGAAGGTTTTGCTCATTCAACCACACACTTACTCCAAAGTCAACATCATAGTTAGGTTTTGTCATGGTTTTTCTCATAGATTAGAGGTTCCCCTTTTTCTTTCAAACATGGTTTGTCCCATTCACCAGAAGCTGGTGATTAATCACAAAACAAGACATTTCTGTTTCCCTTCCTTATTAAAAATATAATAAATAATTTATTGCCTTCTTTAGAGATACAACAAATACCTGTGTTTGCTGTGTCTGAAATCCCCAACTTTCTTGGGGGTCATGGAAGAAATATGGGGTCATGCAGCCAAGATCTGGGTGTGTAAGTAAGCAGGGTTTTCTCATATAGAAAGCATTGGGGTTGAACTCACACACAGTATAAGTTTTCTCAACCCTGGATGCCTACTATGAGACCCTGGGGAGCTTTTCAAACACCAGTGCCTGGGACCTTGACCCAGACCAAATAATAGATCTCTCCGGGGGTGGCTTCAACACCAGCACTTTTTAAAGCTCTCCAGGTAGATCTAATGTGCAACAGGGTTGAAAATCACTAACTACAATTCCATTCCCAAAAGGATGCTCATAGCTTTGTGAGATTCCTGGCAAAATAGATGGGGAACATTGCAAACTGTGAAAGCTTCTTGGATAGTCACAGTGCACATTTACATTATGTTCGTCCTTGTGACCGGATGTTAAGAAACCTGTTAAACTGTCTTTAATGTGGCTATTTTTAATAACTGGACTATGAAACTTTTTCAATTCACATTCCACCCATTAGTGTAGCATCCATTTGTTAGAGCACTTTAGGAAACACTGAACTAAATGCTCTAGGGACTTAGAGCAGCTTCTAGCTCTGAGATTTAATTCCCATTTTTATTCTGTTCTGTTCTATACCATTCAACATGCAATGTTGTCCCAAAGGTATTCCTTTGATTACTTACAACATAAAGACTCTCAGCAACACATGAGACCCATAATCATTATCCTTTGAAGAGAAATTTTCAAGTCATTTCCATGAACGATGCTTTGGAGTCATGATCTAGGGTGCTTGATGCTAAATGAAGGGGGAGACTTGTTTTGAGGAAGATGGGAAGGCTCCCTGGCTCTTTTTGTAAATTAAATTTTACAAGTAGTACCTACTGTTCTCCAGCGAAGTCCCTGGGGGTGACAGAGATGTCAAAGAGACAGAGGAAGGCATATTGTTTCAGAGGATTCAGTAACCCTGAACCTGGATCAGCAATCCAGAGGCTAAAATTAGAGTTTATCCAGGGCTGACTCTAAGAAGACTGTATGGGTCTTGATAAAACTAATTATGTGACTAATTATGTAAATAAAAATTTTAATATACTTTTGCTTTTTCTCAAAAGCAGACTTGGCAACTGTTTCCTAAAGTTTGCTATTAGCCAAGACAATCTAGAATGGGTCTGGTCACTTGTGCAATGAGTCGCGTGACTAGGTTGTTTGGAGTTATGTTGATTTTCAGATTTGTCCACCTGAAGCATTACACTCTAGCCTGCTTTTATGAAATGCCTTATTTGGTTTGTTACAACCACTGTTTCTTGAAGTGTTTATGTTTTACGTACTGCAGTAGATTCTGAGGAAAGAATGAGGATCAAGGTGGACAAGTCTTAAAGCCTTCTGAATGTAATCTAGACCATCCAGTATTCCTTGCTAAGGTGCTTGAAGGGTTCTTAACACAGGACTTTAAAAAGGCAAAAAAAAGTTTAAATAAAATGGCCACATATATTTCATATAGTGTATCACATATAGTCCATTACTTGTAGGCTGATTATATAAGCAATAGCATAGTTATGAAATATGATGTAAGAACCAAATTCTGATCAATTTTCTCTCTAAAGAGTTAGTGAATTCCTTAGCCAGGTTGTGATGAAAAGAAGTGTCCCATTGATGGCTAAAAACATATCTGCTTCTTTAGGCATCTCAGTTCTTTATTATGCACAAATCAGATTTTGAGTTGAACACGATCGTCCAGCCCATCTGTTGGAATGTTTTCTTTCTTTCATTATGGACTTTAAATAGCAGAATTTAAATGTCTATGAATTTGAAATCTTTTAAAAACTTCTTGAAATTCAGACTTGATTATAGAATCTTCATCATATGTATTTCTATGGTTTTTATTACGATTATTTGTCTTTGGAAAGAACTTGGTAAGTTTCCTCTCCCTTAATATGTGTGCTGCAAAGCTGTCTACTACAGATGACTTCTCTCCAATGGGTTTGGCTGTGGAGGTCTTTACTCTGTCTGAATTAGTGATGTGTCAAATGATAAGACACACTTACAGCTACAGATTTTGGTAGGAGATATTTTCAGATTGGGTATGATCTTAAAAATGCTCATCTTCTCTATAAAAGTCATTGATTCTGTAACACTTCCCTTAAAGCAATAAAACCTTTTCCAGCCCATGAGAGCTCGTGATTTGACCATTTACTTTCTTTATGCTTGTTATTCATTGGCTGCACATTCTCAGGTAGTAAAATTACAAATCTATATTCTATCTGGTTGTGGAATAAGAGACGATGAGTAGAAACAGTATAGGAGGTGGTGGTATGGACCAATGCATGAGGGTTGAGTTCAGGGTCTGTGTAGAACAGATCAAGGGCAAAGATGTGTCCCTGAGTAGCAAAGGCCAGGAGAAGTTTCATTTATGTGCCCTCTCACAGTTGGTGACTCCATGGCCCATGGGACTGGTTCATGTTAGGGAGAGTAAAGTACTTACATGTCCACAGACCACAGGGACTGTCCTTTTTCTTGTTGATTGAGAGAAACATCTCCATGAGGGACATCAGGAGCAACACTGTTTTAACCAAGCTATCTTGTCAAGCATTATATTTATATTCTAGGACTCTATACTTAGAATTCTTTTCTTTAAAAAAGAAGTCCTGTATTCCATGAGTCATAAGATTGCGTACAGGCTCTGAGGGGATAGGCAGGCCTGGTTAAAAACCAGCTTAGTGTCCAGCTGTGAGAAGAAACTATGGACAAGTTACTTGGGGTTCTTACATCAATATTTCCTTCTGCAAAACAGGGACAATAATAGTCCCTAACTCACAGGGCTGGGAGGAGATGCTTCACATGTAGGGTAGTGCCAGCAACATAGATAATTAAAGGCATATCCTCGTTTTATTCTTCTTTGCCTTACTGTGCTTCACGGATGTTGTATTTTGTTTTTTGTTTCTTTACAGCTTGTCAGTTTGTGGCATTGTCTCTCAGTGCCATTTTTTTCCAGCAGCTTTTGGCTACTTTGAGTCTCTGTTACATTTTGGCAATGTCATAATGTTTCAAAATTTTGTTAATATAATGCTTTTCATTGTGATCTTTGGTCAGTTAGCATCTATAGATACTGAGGCAAGGCCATTCAGCAGCAAAAAATGGGACCCCCTGAAAACTCAGATGGTGTTGAGCATTTTTTTAGCAATAAAGTATTTTTAATTAAGGTGTGTATATATTTTTTTGACATAAGGTCATTGCACACTTAATAGACTATGTAGTACAGTGTAAACATGACTTTTATATGTACTGGGAAACCCCAAACTGGCTTTATCACTTTATTTTGATATTGGCTTTAGTGTGGTGATCTGGAACTGAACGCACAATATCCCCAAGGTATGCATTTTATTATCACTGGCATTACTATTATGAGTAATTTAATCCATGCATTGTGCCAGCTCGTTAAAGGTAGGATTTGGGGTCATCAATCTTCAGTTCAAATGTAAGCCATGTAGCACAGTGCAAACTGGCAGCTGGTTGTAGAAGCAACATGTGGAATTGACTCTACCAGTCAATTTGCTAATCAGGGTGTGTTTCTTCATTCATAAGATGGGTATAATCAGACTGTATTGCGTATGCACGAGGGCATTGTGAGAAACATATTACTTGAGGAATAAATGTATTTAGCATGGATGTAAAAGACTAATAATTTAGATGTTGCTTCCATCATGTGTCCTGACAGTCTGTTTGGTGCATAGTAAGTAAAGTAGGGTCTGCTGAAATAAAAATATTTTTACAGCAACTTTTATATATTTTAAAAAGTATATTTAAAATGAATTCTCTAAACTTATACTGGTAAAGAGTGATGTCGCCACACCGTGTCTCAGGAGGAAGCTTGGGCTGGTGCAGGCCATGCACTGGAAGCTGCAGCAGGAAGTCTGCTTACAGGCATGTTTATCTAACACATACTATGTGGCCAACATGAAAATAACGGGAGATTTCACACAAATGTGTGGGTCTTCATACTTGCCCAAAACAACTGGTAGAGTTGCTTTGCTTTCCCTGACAACAGATTGACAAGGAAATTGTTCTCACTGTCTCCATGGTTACCACCCAAGTCCCAGTCCCTGGGCTCTCATCTGGAATAGTGAAGTAACCTTCATATTGATCCCTCTCCCTATGTTTTCATCTCCCAACTCCCATTATTAATTGGAAACTTAGCTTATACCAAGTCACTCTTTTGTCCAAAACAGCAGGCAGAAAGTTTGACAATCACCTTTATAGGAAAAAAGGGAAAGCTTTGATTTGCAGTATTTGCTGAATCCCCCACGTAAATATTTCCACTGCGGCCAATTTCAAGCAATCCATGTGAAGCCAAGTTGAGGGTGGAAAGACGTGTGTACATGAGGCTCTGCCGAACAATTGTGCCCCGGTTCCAACACAAAACTAGGAAAGTCTCTAATGACTTCTCCAACCACTCAAAGAAAAGTCCTTGAAAAGACCAGGAACCACGCCCATATTTCAAATTACCTCTTTAATCTCATTTTCAACTCTACTCTCTTCTTGCTGGATTCATTCTCTTATTACTCAGTTACCTAATTTGTAAAATATGGATGTGTTTGTAGCAACACATCATATGAAATGTATGACAGCATTCAGTATTCTTAAGAAGGAAAATATTTCATTAATCCAAGTGGTGGGAACACTGGCCCTTCCCCAATGTGAGGGAATGTCACACACAGATGACTGAATTTCACTGAGCCAGGCAAGTGACTCAATGTCGGTGTCTCCCCACAAAACTGGATGTGAACCAAACTTTCTATCACCTGACTTACTGTGAGGAGTCTCTATATCTACTCAGGGAAATGGGAAGTGTTTGCTTGAACTTGAGGATGACTTGAAAACATATGAGTGAATCAGTTGCCATGATGCATTTAGTCACATCAGATCATCTGTTGTGTAGGTTCAGTCACTGAAGCTTTACTCCGAGGTGACCAGGTCTGCTGGATTCACCTTCTTGTCCCAATTAGCCTTTCGTTTCTGCTCATAGCCTGCTTGTAGCTTTTGAAAGAAGATACCAGATTTCTGGAAAACAGGATCCTACAGAGGGTAAAAGAGGTTGGAAAGAAATGATTTGCAAATAAGTGTTCCGCATGTTTTTGTCAAGGTACGATTTGTTCTTTTGTGTATTTTTACTGAACTTGGTGGTGGTATCTAGGGCAATGTTATTTACTCTTCCTGTCGATGCTGCTTTAAGGATGGAGGTGGAGTGGGAAGAAGTGGTAGATCAGATTGATTTCTGCTCATAGAGCTTGTATGAATAATGCGATCCCATTTTTACCCTCCTCCTTATGGGAAGGCCTTGTCTGCCTGTATTTCACAGAAATTTTCAATATAAGACAAAGGAAAACCATGGAACTTGTTTATGTTTGTGTTTCTTATACTAGCATTAGTAAAAACTAATAATAACCAAAAACAGTGCATTAACTTCATCTAAACTCTTTAAATTTGACCAAAAATGCAAAATGCTTTATTTGCTTATCATGCAGAATGAGATTAATAGTGCTTGCATAACTCCTTCATTGCATAAAATTTACACATCTGCTTCTTTTTGTATTTTATAAAGAAATATTAATAGGTCAGCTTTTGTTGTTATTGTTGTTGTTGCTAAAAGTCTTTTAAATATTTAGAACTATACAAGGGCCTGTGGTAGTTAAAAACAAACATAAGAAACAACATTTCCTCCCTAGTTCAGAAACTTCTACTTCATTTGGGAACAAAAAGTAATGAAGTAAATCAGGAAAAAAAGTGTTCTATTTGCACTTCTGTGGGTTTAGAAAGTAGAAAAGTTTAGAGAAATCAATCATCAGTGAGAGTAAGTTGATTTCTCTTGGAGGGTGAGCTGATGCTGGATTTTCAAGTGCAGGTACAATATGAAGAAATAGAAAGAATGGCTTTCACAGAAGAATGAAGTATTCAATCCTCCACTCATCTGAAAGAGGTCCTCCCTATTTCTTTCTTTCACATCACCCTATTTTTTTCCTCACTACAGTCTAACACCTGTCTCCACTCCATGACTCTAAGTTTTGAGAAGATAGATATCTTGTTCTCTGCTTAATGACCAAACTTAGCACCCTATCTAGCACAGATAGGTCTTTAATAATTACAGATTTAATTAACTAATTGGATATGTATTAATTAATCGGTATCTGCATTTTTGATGGAGATCATCAGTAGAGAATGGATATCATAAATTTAGTGGCAGGAAACATGATTAAATATATAAGGTGTTGTCACATTACAAAATATTTAAAAATTAAATGCTATTGTGGGCATTTGAGCAAGAGAGGGCTCTAGTCAGTGGATCTTCAGTAGATTCACCCAGTAATACTACAGCAGAAAGACGAGAAGAGAAGACTGTGACCAAATGTGGTTTGTTGCTAGAGGTCATCTGTGCTTGTGATGATGTCAGCCTCTCCTGCTATTACCCTGAATTTCCTGATCATGACCTTGCATTTGGCATAGCCATGTTCATCACATGAACACTGCATACAAGGACAAGGGTGGTGATGGTGTTTGAAGGGAATGATAACAAAGATGGATCATAAAACAAGCTTCACACAGAAAGACAAGATTTACAGTAGTTGAGCAGGAACACAGAGATGATTGCAAGACCAAAAAAGTGTCAGAGGAGATATAAGATTAAGCAGAAGTAGTAAGCTGGAAAGATAAATGTTAGTAACCCATGACACAAATGCTTAAGACTTAGGTCATGGAAGGGGTGAAGTTATTGGTAATCCAAAGGTCCAAGTTCTGGCCACGAGAGTGGTGGCTGAGATAGGAAGAGAAAAGATCTCTCTGAGGAGATTTCAAGAAAGGACGTGGTCAGAAAATGTGTCTATATTTACCACCATGTTTCATGTACCATTCCTAAACCAACCTAAAACTTACCGTTTTTCATGTTCCATTTTTAAAACTACATGAACTGTAGTGACAATCTCTTTTGACTCCAATCTGGATTCAAATCCTGTATTTTTCAAAGCTTGCCAACTCTTCAAGAGACATTGAAACAGATCTCCCCAAAATGACAGTTATAAATGGAAAAGAACCCTACTTTTGCCAAAGAATCGTGAAGTTAATTGTCCTCCTTAAGCTGAACCACTCTTCAGTAAATAAGAAACTCCCTTTCAGTGGGGCAATCATGAAGTCACATTTTCCTGGTCCCCTTACATGTGCATACATAGAATGGTTTATTTTGGTAGGATAGCTCCTGAATTGAAATGTGTGTTTTCCATTAAACGGTAAAAGCTGAGGGGTGTGTGTCTCTCACTGCTGTACTGCACAGCCTCACTGTGCTGTCACGGGCAACAAACAACCGATGAAAATTTTTATAACGAGGCCAATCAAGATCCGGCATTCATTATAATAGCAAAATTGTTTCTTTTTATTTTAAGACACACCATCGGCATTAAAACGGTCGCAAATATGTTGTGATAAAGGCTTCTAATTTGTTACGAATAAAGATGTGTAGGAGAGGGTGAGGTTTGATCAAAGGCAAATTTTAACACCGGACTCTGAAGCCCCTAAGGGCTGCACCATGAAGCCATAAAGCAAATAATCCAAGTGCTTGCCTTGACACAGAGCATTAGATTCAATTATTTTGAAGGAAACCAATCAGGGAAAGTGAGTAGTTCCAGGAAAGTCATTCTAGAAAAACAGGGAGCCAGGCTTCTGGCCTCTATGTAGGCAGTCAATGGCATCTATAATTCAATCTATCATGTTATTACATTTGGGTGCATTAAGCTGATGCGAAGCCTGTTGGGCCTAAAGACAGCACATTGGCCACTCCATTTAGAGTAACAAATGCATCCATGAATGAGTATTTGGTCCTTAAGTAGTATCTCTAGCGATTCACATTTACATGTCATTCTGATTATATGGATGAGGGATGGAAGGCTGGTTTATGAACTGCAGGAATGGTGGGGTTTTTTGTTTTGTTTTAATAGATTTTTTTTTAATGGCAAGGAGTGAAGTTCTCAGTTCTCAGCCTTACCAGTTTGCCAAAGTAGTGTGTCCAACAGAAAAATTTATGAAAAGTTTTTTGTTGTTAAACAGAAAAAACACTTAATGGATATACCTTGTTTTACAGTCTCAGTTTAAGCCACAAATATCCTTAGGGATCATTGGGTTACGTATTACCACTCTGTTTGATATATAAATGAATCTATTTGGAAATGAATTCTCTAGTGGTCACACAATGATTTAGGAGCAGAGCTAGAAAGAGAATCTCTTAAGTAAGGTAGGTAAGAAGTGTGTGTGCAGAGAGTGTGTGTGTATTCATAAGATTTATGGTGTCTTTTTTATGGAGATGCACAGACTATAGATTTTTTTCCACTTTGCAGGTGCTTCCTGGAAAAAAAGAAGTAGCTTGACTATTTAATACTGGATCCTGAGCTCAGTTCTCTTTAGACATTGGGGATTTCTGGATGACATATGTACTTATTCTCTATATTTTACTTTATTTCTTCACTTCCTTAGAAACCAAACTTCTATTTCAAAAAATTTTTTTTTCATCTATCAGGTTTATTGTAGTGAAGCTAACTTTTCTAAACAGTTGTAACTCTTTAATATATACCTGGATATAATAAGTTACAATAATTAACTATATATTCCTTTTAATTAATGTCTTAATTTAAATTCTTAAACACATGTTACTTTTCATGCTCAAAGAAATATATCAGATGCATTGGAGATAAAGAAATGCACACAATTTAATACCTGGCCTCAAAACTTCTAAATCTTATCTTTGCATATAATATGAGGCAGAGTAGAAAATATAATATAAAAGAAATCCAAGCTAGAGAACAGAGGCTGTATTGATGAAAGATTCAGGGAGGAAATGGCATTCAATTTAGGCCCTGGTGAATTTAAAAAAAATTTTTTTGGCATGCAGGCATAGTTTGAAGGGGAATTTTGTCCCAGTGGGACAGAACTATGTGAGTGGGTAATATGACAAGACTGGAAAAAAGGTTGGTCACAGTATGCATTGCCTCAATTGCCTTGTAGAGGAAATGAACTCTATTTTAGAATAACCCTAAAGAGTCTAAAGAAGGAAAATGAAGTAATTCTGTATCTCTTTAAGGACTACTTTTTCAGGTTAATGATTAGTGCAAGGGAAAATTGAGATAGAAAATCTAAGTAAGGTTCAGTTAGTAGCCAAGATCAAAAAGTTAATGGGAGCCTTGTATATGGTTTGGAAAATAGAAGACAGATGTGAGATCCAGGGAGAATAGGGAGGATTTGCTGACCAGTTGAATATGTGTACATAGAAAGAATATAAGTGTCAAATTACTTGGAAGTTTTTAGTCTTTATGGCTGAGATAGTGGTGACGTTATTGAAGAAAAAATTTTATTAGAGGAAACACGGAGATGATGTTGACTTTGTTTTGAAACATGTTGATCTTGAGTGTCAAAGGAACCTGCATGGTCCATGGAAGGACATATCCAACATTTTGTTGGGAGGGCGCATATATGTCTCAGAATGCAGAAACAGTTGAATATTAGCTTGAGAAATCATATAAATAAGATAAAGCCTTGAAGTCTTAAAATTTGATATTTGTCTAAGACAAGCACAGAGAAAAGAGAATAATGAAAACAGAATCTTGGCCTATACTGAGGCATGAAGGGCAAGAAGATAATTTGGTGAAGATACCAAGTAGGAACAATCAGAAAGATGAAGAATAGAAGAGGACAATATCAGGGAAGATGAAGGAAATGGGACATCTCAGAAAGAAGTTGTGGTCTAGACAAGAGAAAACAGTTCTAAAGAGACCAAGAAGAATATAGGTAGAGAAACAAACAAGCATCCTAGATTATGGAATTAGCAAGGAAAAGTGACTAAAAAAAGCATTTCAGTTGACTCTTTGGGGGTAGAAATCAGAATGCAACAGAGAGGGTGTGATTTATGGACTAGTCACAAGGAGACAAGACTTTTGAGAATCTGATGCTTTGTGTAAAGTTGAATCTCAAGCAGCTAACACTGTTTTGGTCACAAAAGATGTACTCAATAAATATCTGTGAATTAAAGATGAATGAATGATTTAATGAATGAGAGAGAAGGAAGAAAGGCAAGAGGGAAGAATAAAAGGGAAGAAGGAAGGCAGGGACAGTGGAAGGAAGGAAGAGAGAAATAGAGAGATGGGCAGGAGCTCACAAATGTTTGAGAAAAAGTGTTTCTAAAGAAAAAAGAGCCTTAAATGTTTTGCAATGTTTTTGATTGTTAATAAGAATAAGCCAATAGACAATAAAGAGGAACAATAGATGTTTCAGAAAATCCTGTGGGAAAGACTGTGTCAGAAAGGTTATGTAGGTAATGATGTATAAAAAATTAAAGCTGGAGAGGAGAAAAAAGTCAAAGGGACCTCTCCTTGGAGGGCAACAATATTCTCAGTAAGAAAGACCTTCAGGTGCTCTGCTGAAGAACTTGGATTTACAAGACTGAGGTGCCTTAAGTCTCTGAAACAGGCATTATGTGGTGTGTATTATTTGTAAATAAAGTATTATGTTAACTTTTAAGAAGGGTAACTTTTAGTTGCCTCTATATAACTTAAAAATATTATTTAAAGACATTGAGTGATTTTTGGATTGACATGGAAGATGAAACCACAGTGTATTTTAATTCATTGACAGTTCATTTTTACAATGATTCTATAAATGTCTAGAATAGTCTGACCTTTCTTAAGTGTATTTTTCATTCACGCTCATAACTCTTTGAACTGTAATGTATTGTGGGAACAGGACTAGTAGAGGAGATCAATTCACAGGTGACAGTTGAAGAATGCCATAACTGGGGGGGGGGTGCAGGGGGGGTGGTTCTAACATGGTGAAGCATAGAATCCTCCAACAGCCCAGAGGAGTGGCATTGAGTTCAGCCTTGAGAAAGTCTTGCTGATCATGGAAGTCTTCCTCAAAGAAACCACATCCGAATTAAGTCCTAAAACATGATTGAGTTCAGGCAGGGAAGACAGCATGACCACTAGCTGAGGTCATGAGTTATCCTCCCTCTGTCCTCCAGATTCATCACTACACATAACACAGGGTCGGTTCTGAACTTCATTTTAGAATCAACAATCTTGGACATGGTTAAGATGGAAGCATGCTATATTAGAGGGATCTTACAGTTAAGGAGGAAATATGTGGAGACTGAGACTTGGTACAGACTTCAAAGCTTCAGAAACCTTGAGTGTCACATGAAAGTTTGGATTTTTAGCCTAAAAAACTGAAAAATCTGTGAAATGGTTTTAATTTAGAGAGTGATATGAGCAAATCTGCACTTACAAGGATAAATCTGCCAGCACTATAGGAAAAGATCAGCTAAGAGGCCATTGCCTTAATTTATTTAAGAAATGATGAGCACCTCAACCAAAGCAGGCCAGTGGAGATAGAAAGGAGGAGATTAAACTGGTCCTTGCGTTCAAATTACTAGTTCTTACAATGAAGATGGGAATTAAGAGTCTATGAGTATTCACAGAATTTTCCCTTCTCCATCATAAATTAAGAAAATGGCAACTGAAGGAAATGGGGAAATGGATCACAATGTTTTTAAATATCACAATCATATATCTGGTACTTAAGAAACATGGGAGTTATTTCTGAACTATTTTCTATATGTTTCTTTATTTATTGGATTGATATATATTTATTCGGTGCCCTCTTTGAGGCAAGCATTGTCCCAACCATTGTAAATTCAAGGTAAACAAGCTCCCATCAAGTTCTGCCCAAGTGTTTCTATAATTTTTCAGCTTCCCTGGATCTCAACTGTCAGCACACAAATTCTCTTCTCCCTTCTTCTCTCCTTTATCTGATTAAGTCTTACTCATGTTCTGCATCATCTGGAAAAGTCACTTCCTCCCGTGGGACTTCCCAGACCTTCAGTGTGGTTAGGGCCCCATTGCACCTGCCCGATACTTCCTCTGAGTGAAAATATGACCACATGGTGCTGAAGTCATACTGCTTCAGTAGCCTGTCATCTCAAGGACACAGACCACACTGCTTTAGTCACAAATGGACAAATGGTAGGCGCTCAGATATTTGTTAATAAATAGTAAATGAATTAAATGACTCAACACAGAAAGTTGTTTCTTCCACCATAAAAATTATACTTTTAAAAAGGTAAACCAATTATTATACTTTAAAGTGGTGTTGTTAGCCCCTTCTGTTGAGGAAGTTCAAGGCCATTGTATGTTGATGTTCTATATTTCTATTTCCTAGTTCTAGGTTGAAAAAAGGAGCCACATATGGTTAACCAAACTCATTTCTAAAAGCTTGGCGTATTCTCAAAACATATTCAAAGCTTATGTCGGTTTTAAAGACACAAATAAAATATATTTTCCTCCCCTTCTTTGGTTGAATTTTTGGAAAAAATCTCCCACGATGTTAACTTCTGTAAACTATATTCTAAGTTGAATCTGAATATTATGATTTGATTTGAATTTTTCATATACCCTCTCTTCTTTAAACCATGAAACTCCAAGAGGTAGAGGATCCTTATCTTATTTATGTGTAGAACTAAAAATGTTTTAATTTTTGATTCTCAACTGCCATACATAATAACATATGTTAATCTTAAAAATACTTGTCATGTTTCAAGTAAAAATAAGTCTCTTAAAAATGTTCCATAAAACTTTTTCTGAGCTTAACAAGCATTATATTTTAGTCCTGCCTCTTCAGAACCTCAAAAGTGAATAAAAAGACTTTTGATAAAGGTTAAAGAAATATCTCTCAACCCACCATTGTATCATCCTCACTTTATTGTCATGACTAAGTATCAAATTAATGGGCAGAAACATCCACCTCAAACTCCGGGTTTGAGTACTTTGTGATAAATAATGGCCTATTTTTTTTTCAAGCATAAATCCCCAGCCATGATTACCTGAAACCCTAATGTTCATAAAAACCTTGAATTATCATGAGATTTTGACAGAAATAACCATAACATCTATTCAATCAATTTGCCTAACCCTAGACAATACCCAACTAATTATGGGAGAAAACAGAAATTATTTATTTTTGTTCCTTTCCCTTCATTTTTCAGAAAGAAATTTTTACCCCTAATTTGGATTTTGAAATATATTACCTGATAATTACTGTCAAAGCCACCTTACATAAATAAACAAAATGCATTTATATGGTTAGAGTATTTTTCTTTATAGTGCTTTAAGGTGGAAGCTTAGTAAAATGCCTCTTTTATAGCAGGGAACAGAAGGATTAAAACTGATAAAGAGTTCCCTGACAAACCAGAAAACCAGGAAAAGTAAATTGATACATGTATAGCTTTTACTTTTTCCAGCCATTTTGCTAGGCACCTTTGAACTTTTTAATCTTATTTTAATTCCTTTTAACCACCCTGAGAAATATGTCCCCCATTATAAAAGTAGTGTCTTTTACCTAAAATTAGAGAACTAGTGAATGGTTCATTACATACCTCAGATTATTTCTGACATACCTAATTTTGGTCAGAGTTGAAATATTCTAGGGAGGAGAAATAATATATCTCATGCTTAAGAGTACCAGTTTTAAGTATAACATGTGGAGTTAATGAAATCTGGGTTCCCTATCTTTGGGATAGTTATTTTATTATGTTGTTTTGTTTTCTTTACTTTTTCAATGATAGTTTATCACAGCATTTAATAAAAAGGTGTGTAAAGATTCCATTTTTAACACTTGACCTTAAGATACCAGAAATGTCTACAGACAACCAGACACAGGAAATTCATGTCTGGAAAAAAAAAAAATCGAGGAGTGTTAAGATATTAGGAACACAAAAGTAGGAAGCAGATATCACAGAGGATATGAAGTGATGAAAATAAATGTTTGAGCCTAAAGCAAAAACATCCACATATCATGGCTTTGAACGAGCAGTTGGGGCTCAGGGAAGCTATTAAGGGTAATGGTGAGTGAACAATTTGGAAGAAAATAGAACATGGTTTAATTTTACTGGAGCCAAGTTTCCACATCAAAGGATAACGCATGACTAAAATTATATACATGGGTCAAGTATACAAAGCAGTTAATTATTTTAATTTATAGTGTTAAATAGGAAACATATTTTCAAACAATAATTAGTATGATGCATTCACTTCCTGCTCTGTACCATTCCTAGTCCTTACCTGGCCTCAAGTGCATTTTCTCGCATAAATTAGCCAAAATATTTACTTAATAACTGCTGCATTATATTGGTTTATTCAAGACCTTTTGCCAAGCAAGTGTCAAAAAACCCAATTACATTTGGCTTCAACAAAAGGGAATTCAGGAGTCAACATAATCGAAGGGTCCTAGGATTGCCCTAGCTGCAGCCATAATTATATCCAGGTCTTCTACAATGCCACAGACCTGGTCCCACTCGTGCCCTTTCCTGGTGGCAAGAAGAATGACGTGGATCCTAGTGTGGACTGTGTTTGAACCAACCTGAGGCATTGGCCATTTCCTGCCACAGTCATGGTGGTCATGGTTGGTTGGCTGGGTCTGAGTAATGTGCCAGACTGGGAGGAAGAAGGCTGGTCTCCACACAAGAATTTCCATTACCAGGAGCAGGGAGAATGGATTTTCAAGAAGCACAAACGACTAATGTCCAGGAAATTCTGTATCTGAGCTCCCTATCTGGCTATCTCCAAAGTGGAATTTTCCTTGTTTTCATTTTTTTCCTTCATAAAATAAATACGTTTGAGCATGTATAATGTGCTAGGGACTGATTTGGTGAGCAGGAAGACAGGTACCTGCCCTCAAGAAGGTGAAAGTGAGTGGATGATCAGTCACTTGTACTCATAAAGGCCCCATGGGGCTGGGATGAGTATAAATATGATGAATTATATGATGAGTTCCATCTGCCAAAAATTGTTGCAGATATAATCAGTTATGACTCTCTTAAAGGTCTGACTTTGGGTTGAGGCATATTACCTGTCAAAATAGGAAAAGGTATAGCACATTAATCTCTTGACTCTTACTATGCACAATTTTTCAAGAACATAGATTGCTTTAGCTGGAAATGAAATGACCCCTACAACAGGTTGATGTTGACGGAGAAAAAGGTCAAGTTCTAGAGATGGTGACCTGGAGGGGACTTACTGGGCAAAGCAGAGTCACTGGCATTTGGCCTGTGTGTCTGAAGAGAAGGCAAGAGGGAGGCAACATCAAATATAAACTTTTAAAGTTATAATTTTAATGAATACATTCTAAATATTGACTTCCTTTCATTCATTTATAGTAAAATGCCTAAAATGAAAGATTTGAATAGTTGGTGGCTGACAGCCATCGGCTTGTCCGTGGGCAAATTTCAGTATCTCCTTTATAGCTACAGTCTCCATTTTCCTTTCGGATTTCTCTCAACTTACTTTATAGTTCAATGTGCCCATCCACTGATACCAGATGAATACTCTTCCTTGAGAAATCAACATAAAAAATCCCAGGTGGTTCAGAAGTTTGCACAGGTAGAAATAGACTGAATTACACATCAGTATCATAGATGGATTTTTGAACTCAGCTTCACAGAGTTGTTCTAGAAAAAGAAAATATTCAAGCTAACAAACTCCCAGGTAACCATTCGGTTTGTACCCCAACTTCCTAGCTATCCTTCAAGGAGGATATACGCATGGAATGGTGTTCTGTTTTTCTCCAGTGGTTCTTAAGGAAGACCATACTACAAAACATTGGCATGTTTGCTTCAAAATTACACACAGGAGGTACAACCCTGTCACTTTTAGAGGTGACATCTCCCCACGGGAGCTCGCCCTTCCCAGGGTTTGTGTTTTCATCTCTAAAAGGAAATAGTTCTCAGGAAGAGACACACAACAGACAATAGATTTTCAAGATGACAGCAAGACAAATAACAACTTCTGTTGAAGAGCAGTGTCAAAACACTTTTGAAATTCTTGCTTTGTAGCTCTCTTTGTCAGTCCAGATCCAAAAGTGCTTTGAAAAACCGAAGCAAGTATTGAAGAAAGTTAAGCGCACAAGAAGTATAGCTACCCTAGATAATCTTGATACTTTGAGTTAAATGTAGGATTTTGTTTAGGCTCTTTCTGCGGTGTTTTGAGGTTCCAAATACCACACTTTAGAGACATGGCCTTACAATGCAAATGACAATTCCATAAACAAGATTCAGGGGGACAGGACTTAAAAGGAAGGATTTTAAAGCTGCATATTGTACGTCAGACTCTGTGTTAAATGTTTCACATACAGTATCTTAGTTGAACTTCACAACAATTCCGTGAGGCTGGCTCTATTTAATAGATAAGGAAACGGTCTTAGGGGAGAGGAGCAAATGTTGTGGAGCTGTTTCATGAGGAAACCGGGAGTGGAGCCCACAGCTCAGTGCTTGCAGGACACAGTTGTCCGAGTCTGTCCATTAGCCAATAAGTTGTCTGGGTGAGAAATTTACAAATATTGTATGAATTACCTCTGGGAAAACAGCCTACCTCAAGTTAAGCACTGCATTTGTGTGTGTGTGTGTGTGTGTGTGTGTGTGTGTGTGTGTGTGTGTGTGTGTTTTATAAGAGAAAAACTAGCTGACACAATTAGATCTTGCAGCAGGGCCTACATGGTGTAAGAAAAAGTATACTTGTTTAAATTCAGGATTATGAAACTTATTTTTATTTTTATAACATGAGATGTGTCAGGTTTCATCTATCTTGAGTGTTAGAGTCTTCTTGCAAAAAGACTGCTTTCTTCAGCCCCCGTAAGTTTCATTTCAGGCCCAGTGTTCCTAACGGGGAGTTGCTTCCTCCCTCCCCAAACACCATTTAAATGCTCAGTCTCAAGCCAGAGAAGGTCCTATTCTCACACGCACTTCTTATTTCTGGGGTCTTAGGTTTATCTTTCGGCTTTCACCTCCCTCTTCTTTGGTTTCTGAATGCCATAGGTTTTGTGACTGTTCCCAAGTATGTCAGTTCATGCCCTCCAGAAAGCAGGCCCTAAGCTAGATGGGGTTAAAACTGTGAGGTTTATTGAGGACGATGTCTGGGGTGGGGAAGGAGCAGGAATAGGCAGGACAAGCCTCGGGTCACCATGCAGGCTTGACAGCTATGGAAGGAGGAGCAGCTGGGGAAATGATTGGCTGGGAAGAGCTTTCGACCAGACAGTGGAGTAGCTACGGGGAGGTCTCGGCCAGCCCAATAGGGGCACTCAGACACAGAGACTGCCCCGTAAAAGACTCCCACACCGGGCAGAAATAGCCAGGTCCCACACCACAGCATGCTCAGCTATTGGCTGGGAGCTTTCCAGGAAGACAGTTGCACCAGGTTGGAAGACTGTAGCCTGTGGCTGTCAGCTCACCTCTGTCCTTAGAGAAGTTTCTCTCCTGATGGAAATCTGAGCCACCTGCTTGATGGGTCACCACACTTTGTCTCTTAAGTTCAGCAGATGCTCCTGTCTTACAGGGTTGGGGAGCATCTTTTACATGATTTCTAAGAGACTCTTCCTGAGGGGAGCCTTCTAAGGGGACAGTTTGTGTGACAAACTTCAGCTCTCATCCCTGCAGTTTACGTGGGGCTGTGGCTGGTACTCACTCTCACCCTCAACTAACACCTCTGAGAGTCTCGGTGACTTACTTGGTGCTTTCGTGAGAGGTTGGAACCCCTAGTAACCAAAATCTTCTCAGGCCAAGGTCGCCGCACATGATGTTTCAAAATCACAATTGGGTAAGAGAGTATCAAGAGGGGTCCCACACATATTTTTCTCTGCGCCTTTGTATAACAGCAGGCCTGTCTCCTCCTGCTGATGAGGGTCAATGATCTTTTCCACAGTGCAGAATCATTTTATTGCCTGCTGGCCATAATATGAAGGAAGTTTAAATTGCCCAGAAGGCCGATAGAGCTTCCTGTTCAATGGGATCCTTGCTGTGTCTTTCAAAAAGAGTGTGCTCCACTTGGGAACAAGGACCTCTAACCCTAGAAAGCTCAGAATTATGGTGGCAAGAAGTACAAAGTCTGCCCCCCCCACCATGAGTTACTGGTGGTCAGCTAATCATCCCTCATGGCAAGTTCTCTTGTGAAGGGACATCACAGTGGCATTTACCTCAACTGCTGTACAAGTACTTGGTCCCCTACCTGTAAGAAGATTACACATCCCCACATATTGCCATGTAATCTGCAGTACTTTCCTGTTGGAGGAGAATACATCCCCACCCCATTCACATCAAGATTGGCCGTAAGACTGGTTTTAGCCAATGAAATGTGAGTGGAAAGTTACATGCCACATCTAAGCAGAAGCTTAAGGGACACTCTGTAGCTCAGTGATTTTTTTTTTCTCACTCTGCCCCAGTCTGCCCTGGGAACATATCCTGTAGGGGCTAGATCCTAGAATAAAGACATGGGGAGCAAAGCTATAGCTGATACATGGCGAACTCAATCATTACAAGCAAGGAATAAACCTTGTTGTTGTAAATCACTAAGAACTGGTAATTGTTTGTTATAGCAGTATAACTTAACAGAATCTAATACACTGTACTTTCTTTTTTTTTTTTTTCAGATTTATTGTGTTTTATTGATTAAAATATTACATTTGTGCCACTTTCCCTTCCCTCTGCTCCCCTCCACCCGGTGGCCCCCCTCCCTCCAGTTGTCCCCCCCTTTTAGATTATGTCCATTAGTTGTGCATACAGTTCCTCCCAACCTCTCTCCGTCTATTCCATTCCCTCCTACCTTGATCCCCAATTCCTATATCATCTCCCTCCCTTTCCCCATTCCCCCTCCCTGTTGACCTCCCCCCAATATGCTTCCCGTACCCACAGTTCCTTTTCCACTCTCATTGCCTATTTAGTTTGCCTTTGTTTCATCTCCTTAGCTTCTGTTTTTTAAACCAGTCCCTTTAACATCTCATATAACAGTGGTTTGGATCTAATGAACTCTTTCAGTTTTATTTTGTCCTGGAAACACTTTCTCTGTCCTTCTATTCTGAATGACAATTTCGCTGGATAGAGTATTCGTGGTTGTAGGTTTTGGATTTTCATTACTTTGAATATTTCTTGCCAGTCTCTTCTTGCCTGTAGGGTTTCCCTTGAGAAGTCAGCTGATAGTCTAATTGGGACCCCTTTGTACATAATTCTTTTCTTCTCTCTTGCTGCTTTTAAGATTCTCTCTTTATCTTTAATTTTTGACATTTTGATTATAATGTGTCTTGGAGTGGTTCTCCCTGGGTCCAGTTTCTTGGGAACTCTCCTTGCTTCCTGGACCTGCAGGTCTATTCCCTTTCCCAAGTCTGGGAAGTTCTCCTTTATTATATTTTCACTCAATTTTTCAAGTTCTAGTTCATCTTCCTCATTCTCTGGCAAACCAATGATTCTTATGTTGGGCCTTTTATAGCTGTCCCAGAGGTTTCTGATCCTTTCGTTGTTGCTTCCCATTACCTCTCGCTGCATTGGTTGACTGCTTGTTCCTTCTCCATATTCCAGTTTGTTGAAATGAACTCTGGATTTTATTTCCTTTCCTTCTGTCTCGTATACTGTTTTGTTCCTTTCGTTATGAAAGTTTTTCGCTTCTTTCATATCTTTTTCCTGCTCTTTTGTGAATTCTGTAAGCCACCTGATAACAATGGCCCAGAACTGAGCCTCTGACAGGTTTCTTATCTGTTCATCTGTCAGGTTCTCTATCTGCTGCCTGGTGAGTTGTGTTACCGGTATTTCTAAAGTTGCCTGCCTCATTTTGACAGATGCTTTTTGTTTTCTTGGGCTGGCTGTCAGGGGCAGTGCCTGTGTACGCGTCACAAATTAGCGACCGGCGCCTGCTTGTCCGCGACCTATTTCGCAGCCCTGTGGTGCTTTCTTTGGGGGCGGGGGTCCAAGATGGATTCACACAGTTATTCAGCTAGGAGACCGGGATCCGTCCTCCCGCCCCCCTGGGCCTCACTGTTCAAGGCGATGCGGTGGCCGCTCTCCCCAGCTCCGGAGTCGCGCACCGCCAGGGGCTTGGCCACCGGGACTCCTCGCCGCCCCCGGGTGCGACCGCAAACAGCACTGCCCACTTTAACTCTTACCTGCCCAAATGGCACCGCTGGTTTATAACTTCATATGTTGGACTTCCGTGTAGTTTTATTTTCTGGAATTTCTAGTTATCCTTTGTTTTGAAGTAGTTGTATTCCTCTATAGTTGTAGAGGGAGACCTAGCGTGTCCGTCTAAGCCTCCATCTTGGCCGGAAGTCTGTACTTTCTTTTTTATCTATGGTATTTCGCCAGGTCTCTGACATGTGTCCTTTGTCCCACTTTTTTGATACTTGTGTCTCCTGGCAGTTTCTAATTAACAGATGCCTGCTCATCAGTGGATCTTACTATTGTTCTTAATGTTGCTGGAGGGCATCTGGATGGCTACATCAGAAACATCTGCATATAGTCTTTAAAAATACAAACCCATTGGCTACACCTTTAGAGATTCTGACTCAACAGTTATGGTTCAATAATTGTCCTAAGTGTAGGTCCAGGCATCGGTATATTTTAGAACCCCCATGTATGTCTATGGTAAATTCGGCCATTAATTGTGTGGTATGTTCCACAATCTTCAATTTGCTTTAAGCCAATTGTCTTTAATGCCCTCTTGAATCTAGATGTACCATAACCTTTATTGCTTACCTTTAGCCTTGACGTGGACAATGGTCTTTGTGACCAATTTATCTTATCCACCTTTCTTCATCCTTCATTGTTAGCCTGTTCCAATCAGACTTGCACCTGAGAACTGCTATTGTTTGAAGCATACGCTGAATTACTCCTTGAAAGAAGCGTTAGTGTTTGTGCATGTGTACAGGTACATATATGAACCAAAGTGCAGAGAATTAGATGAAAGTGTTTTATGCTGGAAAAAAAAAAGTAATTTTGAAATGAAGCAGCAGAACTAATTATCTGTGTGGGAAAAGGTGCAGGGCCTATTTAGGTCAGAAGTAACAGAGAAATTGCTGATACAATTATTCCTCGTCAGTGTCTCATAAATGCTTGTGTGCATTAGTAACGCATGCATTAGCTCCCACATGTGGCAGTGTTGCTGGGACTAAAATGACTGCCTCAATGAAGGCTTCAAGCACCTAGTACTGTTAGTGATATGGCAACAAAACTAAGGAAGGGAGGCAGGAGGATGTAAATCGACTGAAGTCAAAGCTACACGAAATCACATATCTCATCCTCTGTGAGAAAGATCAAGGCCACAATCACCACAAATCAACGACAGACCCTCCCATTTCACCATGCTCACCCCCCACCTCCACTTTTACTCTGTCTGAAGTTCTCAATGATTTTTTGCAAACCATTTCATTTGTGTAAGCTTCTAGTTATTTTTTGATTGACATTCTTGAAAGCACAGGAAATAATATGCATGAAAACACCGCACCAACTTAGGATGCTTATCACTATGATGTGACAACCTCCACTTAGCTGTCCTTTGATTGCATTCATGCTTCTGGAGACCCATTGCTCTAATTAGTGCACTGAGCTCCCAGCCACCTCTATTCTGTTTTGAAAAGATGGTATACCTAGAATCTGAATATCAATGAAGAACATCCTGAAAAAAAAAAGTAATAAAAATAAAAATTACTTTTGATTGAATGGCAAGTTGTCATCGGAATTACATGCCAGAATCAGAGTCTCATGTTCTTACTGAATCCTTTCTGGCTGAGCCCAAAACTGTCATCTAATTTTCATAAGTCCTCAGGTGAAGAGGGGAAAGCATAATTTCCCATTATTGTTTTTCTAAAATGATAAGTTTATGACAAACACAATACTGATATGAAAGACACAAACAAAGAGAAATACAAAACCTTACTTTGAATTTCTTCAAGTTATAAAGGCAGAGTCAACTAAAATTAAGGTTTAAAAAAAGGTCTAAATAAACATCTATGTGGAAAGATAGACTCAAAAGGGTCCCAAAATTCATACACTCCAAGATACTTTTTACCATTCACATTCATGTCTAAGAAAATCAGTCAAATATTTCTAATAATATTATTTTTGTTTCTTCTATTGACAAACAATGTAAGTGGGGAAAATTCCAGAAAAAGCTCTCTTATAAATTCACATTGACATTCGTGTCCTTTTTCTTCCTAAAAGAGTCACCATTACTGAGTGGCATAGAGAAAGCCCCAAGAATCATTTCCCATATGATTCAAACTAAGGAAGATTTGTGTTTTTACATTTTTGTTCAAACTTTTCTATGTAAACTTAAGAGCCTTACATTTAGAAACTTTCCATACTCTGATTATTTATTAGGTATTTAGAACTATCCCAGGATTAGATGCTATTTTAACTACACCTCTTCAATAATGTCATTATTTTAATTCTGTGATGCTAGCTTAGGGTAGAACTAAGGTTCTAGTGTAATTGAAGGTTTCTGGAGAACTAAAAGAGGTCGACAATTCCTTCAGTGATTTTTTAAAAATTGTTTTTCTATCACAGTTGTCCCCTTTTTCTCCCATTGCTCCCCCTCCACCCTGCCCACCCCTTCTCCCACAGTCAGTCCCCACCCCATTGTCCATGTCCATGGATCATTCACACTAGTTCCATGATTAGACCCTTCCCCTACCTACACCCCTTCTCTCCCTTCCCCTCCCCGCTGGTCACTGCTAGTCTGCTTTTTGTTTACATGCTTCTGGCTTAATTCTGCTTATTTGTTTGTGTTGTTCATTAGTTTCCTGTATCAGGTGATATCATATGGTATTTGTCTTTTGTTGCCTGGTTTATTTCGCTAAGCATAATTCTCTCTAGTTCCATCCATGTTGTTGCAAATGGCAGGAGTTCCTTCTTTCTCTCTGCTGCATAGTACTCCATTGTGTGGATGTACCACAGTTTTTAATCCACTCATCTACGGATAGGCATTTAGGCTGTTTCCAGCACTTGGCTATTGTAAATAGAGCTGGTATGAACATAGGGGTGCACAGGTTCTTTTGAATTGGTGTTTCAGGATTCTTCAGGTATAAACCCAGCAGTGGAATCACTGGGTCAAAAGGCAGTTCCATTTTTAGTTTTTTGAGGAAATTCCATAGTGTTCTCCATAGTGGCTGCACCAGTCTGCATTCCCACCAGCAGTGCAGTAGGGTTCCCGTTTCTCCACACCCTTGCCAACACTTGTTTCCTTCAGTGATTTAAACAAGTATTTTCCCTCCTTCCCTCCCTTCCTCCCTCCTTTTTCCCCTTTCTTCCCCTCCTCCCTTATTTCCTTTCTTTTCCTTTCTCTCCCCTTCTCTCCTTCTCTCTCTCTCTCCCCTCCACTGTGCCTGGTAACAGAACCACCCCCTAGCTTTGTTGTTTATTTCATCCTTCCCACGATATTAACCAGGTCAAAGTCAGGGTGATTCTGATGAAGTGAAGAAGAGTCTCAAGTGCTGCCCACTTGACCTCAACCATGTGTCGAAAGACAGCCTACAAGTCCTTGTCACGAAACTCTTGTTTACTTATTAAGCCACTGACACAAGTTACCTCCAAGTAAAGAGAAGCAATCCAAGATGAAATGTGCCACAAGCTATCTTTTCTTTCCTTTGGGACACAATTTTGAGAGGATCTGGATACCGGGATGCCAGTTAATGTGTAAGGGCTTCTGATCGCAATCCAGTTAGACTTGTTGGGCTGTCGTATTTAGCGCAAAGGCGCGGACTGTTTTGATGCTAACGGACGTGTCTCTGTACCAGCGCTGGCGCTAAAATGCGAACCGGCACCTGTGCTAGGTGACCCCTGACCTTGCATACCCTGCTCGGTTTCTCTCACGGACTGCGGTCTGCTTTCTCTTACAGCATAGATGGAGAAGGAGGGCGAGGCCACGAGGCAAGTTACGGGGGCAAACATTTCCGCATGGGATTCATGACGATGCCTGCTCCTCAGGACCGACTTCCCCATCCTTGCTCCAGTGGCTTTTCCGTGAGGTCACAGTCCCTGCACTCAGTTGGGGGCACAGATGACGACCGCAGCTGTGGCGTCCGGAAACAACCACCCCCCAAGCCCAAGCGGGACCCCAGCACCAAGCTGAGCACCTCCTCGGAGACGGTCAACAGCACCGCCACCAGCAAGGGCGGAAAAGCCCCTGAGCGCCCCGAAGGTAAAGCCCCCATGCCCACGTCCCTTAGAAGTTCCAGGCAACACATTACTAACGAACCTGCCTTCCTTCTCACGTCACGGAGTCCTCGTCTTTCTGAGGTCCCAGGAATACAGGATTTAGGGAGAGGGGGAGCTCCTTTTTGGAGGTGCTGTCAAAAGACACAGACAAATGTATTTGATTTATGGAAGGCAATATGGGTTTCTTCTCCCCTTAAAGCTTTGAATTACTAGGAAATTATTTCGCCTAGAAATTTATGTTTTCTTGCTTTTATCAGTATTTTTATATAATCAGAAGTATCATCTGATTATTAGAGGAAACATAATGCAAGAAAATATGAAGAAGAAAAAATTGTATTCATTTCTCAAAATAACCATTTTTTACATTTTGGTGTACTTCACGTATATTTCAATCTCTATGTTTCTTCTCAGCTATGAAGTACATACATCAATTATATCTCGGCCTCCTAGCTGGGCTATGAACATAAAGTAGGTCAGGCTAACCTCGGATCTCATCAGCTCTTCAGTCCTTACTTGAATCAGGAAGTTCAGCTTTCCTGAGTTTTTCCTGCAACTCCCTGACTGGGAGATGAGTCTCCAGTGTGCTCTGGTGGAAGGCCATTGAGGTTTTTGTATATTAGTTGTGGAAAACACATTCAGGTTTCCGGTGCTGCCAGTCGCCAGCCCGAGAGCAAGGTGGTACGGGTCCCCTGGCCTGTCTCCCACCCTGCTTGCCCCCAACGTTCTCCACAGCAGCCCCCAGAATAGCAAGCACCACAGTGGTTTGCATTGGGGTGGAAGTCAGGTGGTCCTTCCCTCAGCTGCGCAGGTTTCTTTGTCACCTGGGGTCCCCAGCACCCCATGGGATCTTCTCCTTTTTCTGGTCTAATCTTTCCACAGAAGCTCAAACCCACTCCTTAAGATGGGATGTCCATGACACATGTTCTATATTTTCTATTATTCTCATCTCTCATTTTTTTTCCATATTGGTGTCTAAGGGCCTATTTAACCAAAAGACAAGACCTTCAGTGCATCCTGAAAAATATAAATAAATGCCTGGAGATGAAGTGAATCAAGCAATTTCATATGGAAAATATCCACTTAGGCTCAGTTATTTTATTACCCATTTATGTAAAAATGCAACCTGAGTTATGTAGACGTGTGTGAGACTACAAATGTGAATATCATGTGCGTGTTTGCAAATTAACAAAATGGAAATCATTGTGCATTGAGTTGTATGCTTTGTATTTTCACCTAATCTCTTGTGACTGTTTTCCATGGCATTTAATTTGTTAAGAAACACCGTGGGGACAGACGCACAGATGGAGAACAGGATGACAGCAGCTAGTGAGGGGAAGGCGAGAGGGTGGAGGGATTGAGCAAAAAGGAAAAAGGGCTCATGGACGTGGACGGCAGTGTGGGGACTGCTGGGGGCAGGGGGATAGAAGGGGACTAAAAGGTAATGGGAAAAATACAGTGAAGATTAAATTTAAGAACACTAAATAAAAAAAAAGAAAAAAGAAACACCATCTTTAAAGAGAAGTATATATCACAGTACTTTATTGGATCATCACCTCTGATGACTGCTTACGTTGGTTCCACTCTGGTTTGCTATGATGACTAGCACAGCAAAGATTGTATGTGCACATCTGGTTCTATTTACATAGCCTTTTTGTTTCTGCTGACTTAGAACATTTCATTCTTTTTTTTCTCATGATTCAAGGTCATCAGTATCTCCTTCAACTTGTAACACATACATGCTTTCAGAAACAATTTAGGTGTTTGGTTTACTTGTTAATATACACTAAGGGGCCCTAGAGATCTGCCTTTTGAACAGTTTAAATATTGTTCTCAGATTTCCTCTGATACCGACACATGGTGCTTCTCATTGCTCTTCGTTTTCTGTGACTTTGAGCCCAGAGGTTACCTCTCTCCTGCTTTTGCTGCCGGAAAACTATATAATCGATCATGTTAGATTGTTTGCGAAAGAAGTTCAATGATTTAGAAGAGTAGTCTCTGAATGAAGAGGGCCTGAACTAGTTTAGAATAATGCAAGAATAGAAGAACATTAAAAAGCCAGCCAAAGGGGAGAGGAGAGATGAAAAGGACAAGGAGAGCAGCCAGTAAGGAAATGTCTTCAAGCAAGATAATGCTTCTAGAAACATTCCTGGAAGCAATGTCAAATATACACTTCAGAATAGCCTTCCTCAGGGCAGGGGGACCTGTGGTGTTTAGTGAACAGAAGCTGAAAGTCATAATTTTCCCCTAAAGGAAACATGTGGGTGGCGATTTGTCATAAAAATAGAACTGATTGCAGTATTTCCTCTCTTATCATGGGTATTACATTCTAGACCCCCCGCGATAGGTGAAAATCCTCAAAGTAGGAACCTTACATTTATTTTAGTATTTATATATCTTTTAAGGCTTTATAAACCCTTCCCACACACTTATAAACCATTCCTAGTCCCTTATTAACCTTTTCCACACTTTTATAAACACTACCTATGTTCTTAAACATATTCTACACTCTTAAACCTACATACCTTTAACAACATACGTATACAGTACCACAAAATTCCATGATATAGTGAAAAATCCATGATAAATAATTAAATATAACATTTTTAAAAATCCTGCGATACAGTGAGGCCGCGATAAGCGAACTGCGATATAGAGAGGGACTGCTGTACCATTCATTTGAGACGCTTTAGGTGGCTAATTCCTGAGATAGAAATGCTCTTAATCCTTTAGATCCCTTCAGCATCTGAAGATATAAGGTTCCAAATAGCTAGTTATCAAAGAGTAGAGGCTCTATTATCTTTATTTCTTTTGAGGGCACAATTACAGCAGCAGCAAAGACTTAAGTTAGACTTGGAAGACTCCTGATGAACAGTGGAGTTTATTAAAGACTAGGTCCAGCTTCGACAACAAAAAGAGCTCTGGAGATGGGTTAAGGAGCCTTCAGCTGTAATGTGTCTTTGAGGATGGTCAGTGAACCAGAGGGACTATTAGGTCAGATCTGGTGCTGAAATGGTCAGCTTCTATAGAAGACTCACCTTCTCCTCAGAACACTTAATGAAAAGGCCATTGCAAAACTGGATACATTCGAATCTCTTCTTTCAAGTTATGACTTCCGTAACAATAGGAATCAGGGCTCGGTTCAGAGACGGGGAAAAGTCTCAAGTCCAAATGAATGCATCCATATGTGTGTACTCAAAGCTAAAATTACACAAATATGTAGATTGTTCTTTTACCAGTCCTCAGTTATTTGTAATTCTGAGTTAACTGGAGGTCATTATGAAGCATATCTTTTCTTTAAAAATTTTCTACCTATCAAAATTATAACAAAAACGAAAACTGACTTTTGTAAATCTTAGTTTGTCTTTTCTTTTTACATTAAATGTCAGCAAAATCAAAATATTGATTCAGTGGCATTAGAATGATTTCCATGGTAACCAGCTTCTATTTAGGTAAGGGATTATGACTTCCCTGTGGATAAAAGTTAAAAAGAAATGGACTTGTAGCAAAACAGTTTCCAGAGTAGGAAGAAAAGTGGTGTGATGATGAACACAAACAAAAAAATATATAGTTTTAAACAATTATTATCTCGCCACATTAGAAATATGCACTTACTGTACTATTTTAGACATTTCTTCAATGACATCTTTAAAACATATATCATATAGTAGAGAATATAAACAGGCAATAATTGCCCTTCTATTGCTTCCAAGTGGTACCTGCTTAGTTTGAGGAAATATTAGATAAAATAAAAGAAGGTAACTAGAAAGGATGGGAGTCCCTTCAAGCTGTGTCTCATGTAGGATCCAGAAAAAGCAGAACCATGAACCCTCACACCCACCATTTTCATTGCTGAGAAAAACATATATCCCTTTCCTCAAGAGCATCATTGGCAGAGACCTTCTTTGGTACAGGCAAAGACACTGTACTTAGAACCAACATTTAAACATTGACTTTGGGCGAGTGACCCATGAGACAGCTCCTTTACCTTTACACTGATTATAAAGAGCTGAAAATTGACTGGGCCCTGCCTTCTCCACAGCCTTACGACAGCCCTGTGGGCTAAGGTCTACAATGGTGCATGGTTGAAATAAATGACTACACAAATATAAGTTAATACTATTTTAAATGTGGAATTGTCACCTAGCTAATAGGTACATAGACCTGAATACCACGACATTTTGGTTTGGTGAAGCACATATATTAAAAACAAATAAGAGAGAAAAAGAGAGGCCATAGATACACACACTCTACATGCTAGAGGCTTAAATATTTTACGCAAGCACCCAAATATGCAAGGAAGTATCCTCCAGGTGAAACGATCTTTTCATAATATTATGGCATTAATATAATATTTAGAATAATGAGGGAAACAAATTTTTATGAAACTTCAATTACCTCTTCATTTTCGAATCCTTAAAAAAATAAGTATCATTAGTTAAGTTTTTCTTTGGCTTTTATCACAAATATATAATACTAATTTGCAAAACACTGAATATTTTAACTTTCATGTGTTATGGACCATTCCTTCAAGTCATTTCCAGCCTTTAATTTATCATATTATTTCATGATTGTCGCTTGGCAAGTAATAAGGAAATATTTTTGAATTTGGATAGGATACCTGGTCTCTGATTTTTAGCTTCTAGAACTGTGTAATTGAGTCGTATGTGTGAACCACAAATTGGAACACCTGCAGGAATATTTGGAATCATGGTTGTCTTTGAAATGTGAAATGTGTAGCTAGCCAGAACCAAGGGAGGAAGACTAACACAAACCAATTCCTGCTTCAAGGTGACCGCAAAGATACACTACACCCACTAGGAACGTTGTTTTTTTAGGCTTCCATTTATTCAGTCAGTGCTTGGAGCACCTGCCTTATAGGACTGGGGATCAGTGGCAAAGGGGACAGAATTGGTCCTTTCCCTGATCTTACTACCAATTTTGTTCCCAACGCTCCAACTCAGCCTGTATTTCTCTATACATTACGAAGCCAACCCTGGTTCAAATAAATTATTTCTAGAAACCAGAAAATCTGACATGGCAACCATGATAGCTTCCTCCTTGTAATTAATTGTTTAGCACTGGGAGAAACAGTTTAACACCTCTTAATGATGCGCCTTTTCCTACAAGGGTATATGCATTGCTCTTTTACTATTTGGTGCTGACAATATAAAGGTGCCTGACTGTGATTTTCTACTAATGTAAAGCTTCAAAAGCAACCTATGGATGTTTGAGAAGAGAGTAAGTAAACAAGTTGAGTGTACTTAAGACCATGGGGCTGTTGCAGATTTCCCGGGTAATAATTCCAATTTGGGAACCTAAATTAACACCAGTCAGAGCCAACCATAGATGGATATTGCTTTGTCAGTTACTAATCCAGATCTCTGATACTTTAACAAGTGATCATGATCGTTTTAAAAGATTATTCTTTTTACAACTCAGCATGACACATTAGAAAAACATAGCTTTAGAGGCAAACAGACTCTGGTTTCATGTCAGCACTACCAGCATATATAAGTCTCTCTTTCTCTCTCAACCTCAGTTTCCTCATCTGTAAAGTGGGAATGGGAATACTGATCTTATGTGGTAGGTGGAATTCAAGAGGCTACCCAAGATTCTCCATTCCATGGGATACTCACCCTGTATATATTCCCTAGATCTCACATACAATCCTTGGCTTGAAGATAAAGGGAGTCATGTGGCAAGGAATGTGGGTGAACTCTAAGAATTGAGAATAATCCAACTAAAAGCCCGCAAGAAAACAGGGACCTCAGTCCTACAACTGCAAGGCACAGAACTCTGCCAACAACAGTGCTGACCTTGGAGGTGGATTTTTTTCCCCTAGAACCTCCAGACAAGGACTCAGCCTGGATGCCACCTTGACTTTAGCCTGTGACACTCTGAGCAGGGAACCAAGCCTTCTGGGTTCTGGTTGTGCCTCGTCTTCTGATTTACAGAACTGTGAGCCAGTGAGGGGTGTTGATGTTCAAGCTGCTGTGTTTATGATAACTTGTTATGTAGCAGTGGAAAAGTACTCCATCCTACCAAGTTGTTTGGCAGAATACATGGTGTAAAATACATGAACAAAGCATGTAGCTTAGAATAGCTTCTCAGAAATCTTGCTGTCCTTCTGCTCTCGGCACCGGGCTGGAGCCTCAGGTAGTGGAGTGTAGTTAGGACAGTCCCTGTGGCTTTCCAAACCTCTGTGACCAGACCTTCAGAGTGAATGGGATGACAGACCCTCCGAGGATGCTGAGAAATGAGGCCCTTTGAGTATCTGTTTTTCTCTTTCTGAATTTGTTTGGATCTTTTCCTGAGAGGGTCCTTCCTTTCTCACCAACAGTTTTTGTCCTTTTCAAAGGGCTCAGTACTGGCTTTTCCAGTGGCTTTTTAATGGCCCATATAGATGACAGTACCATGTCTGTTTTGGGCCCTTTTCCACACCCCAAGTGGCACTTGTACTTCCTGAGGTGGGCCCCAGAAGTGCTCAAAGCCCCTTTTAGCATTGCGCTAAGAAAACACAAAGGAAGTGAAAAACAAGCTCTCTAAATCTTCACCATTTCGGCATTTGGTGGTGTTCTAGTGTGTATTTTTGTTTGTTTTATGGGAGAAGTGTCAGAGATTATCATTGAAGGCCCACATTCCTGGATTTCTCTTTCCAGGTTGACAGAATCAGAAGCTCCGAGGCTTCCTAGTGTTAAAGCCATCTGCCAAACCAGGCACTGCTCAGAGGGAGGCAGAATTGTACATCTACGGTGTGTGGTCTTTTTCTAAACGTACCCTGAGGCCCATGAACAAAACAGTTTGTAAGTCAAATCATCATGCAATGCACCTCTCAGGCCTTGCCATGTTGATTCTAGTCCAAAAAATACCCTGCCTCGTTAATGTCTCACCCATCATGCTTGCCTTATGTGGCTGTATTTGACCTCATTTGTCTGAGTGCCTTAGATTCATAAGAGGGCTTTTGTCCATGTGGTTGGCTCAGATGGATTCCTCCATGAGAAACCAATAAAGTCAAATTTCTTGAATATTGTTGTGATCAGGGCATTGATTTGGAAGATTTCCAATTGCTGTGCAAAAATTTGACACAAATCTAGTTCCTTAAAATACCACACCTTTATTGTCCCACAGTTTCTGTGGAGCAAGTGTCTTCCCAGGTTGGCCAAGGTTGGAATCCAGGTGCCGCAAGGGCTGGGTCAGAATTTTTTCCATGCTCATCAAGCTGTTGGCAGAATTCTTGTCCCTGAGGTTGTGGAACACATGATAGCTTCCTTCTTCAAGGATGGAAAGAGAGAGATTCTCTCCTTTCAGGAAAGCCCTGGATCTTTTAAATAGCTCAACCAAAGTAACTTGTCTTGTGAGGAACTCAGTCAACAAATTAGGAAACTGAATTATAACTGGAAACTCCCTTCACCTTTTTTCCATGTACTGCAACTTAATCACAGGAGAAAAACACCATCATATTTACAGTTCCATTTGCACTCCAGGAGAGAGAATCATAAAAGTCCCAGAGGGCAGGACCCTCCTGGACCAGCCTAGAAATCTGCCTACTCGGATACAAAGAAGATGTATATATAGTTGAAATTATTCAACTATGTGGTTAGATACTCTAGAAGTCAACGTGTGGGAAGTTAATTAGCAATGCAACAAGTAAACTGTAATTCAATAGAATAACATAAATATCACAAGACAATCTAACTAATTGGTAAATAAATAGAGCGAACCATAACTCCACTCCCAATTTCTCTTTTTGACTTTTCTTTTTCCCTTTTAATGGGAGTCATCCTTGCTTCAAAATGCCTGGATTATTTTATTGAGTTGAAAGTGGGAAAATCTTTTTTGGGGCTTCAGCTTATTTTGAGAGATGCGAGAAAATACATTCCTTAGTCCAGCAGACCCCACGCCCAATAACTTCTAGAAGATTCAAGTAAAATATTGACAAAAACAGTGCAAATATTAAGAATTAAAGTCTATATAAATAAATGTCTGTCTACTTGGTCCTCACTGACAGTTTTCCTAGTATGTGAGTCTCTTGTGGACCTCGTGGGCTGGATTGACTCACCACAGTCATTTTTCCCTAAAACACCAGATGGATGTGAGCTAGATAATGTCCAGCAGCCTTGATGCCACTATGGTGATCCCCAGTGCTTTGGTCTGTGAATGTCTCTAGACTCCCAGGACTGTAGGGATTAGTGATGATAATTTATACTAAGGACCTCTGCCTGCCTGTTGAGTAGCATTTTGATGCCAAATAAAGATGAGACTACATGTTCTCAAGTTATGCAACTTGTGAGGTATAACACGGCATCAATTTCCAATGACGGATAAATAGACCTTAGAAAGCATGTATCCTCAAATGAAGTGGGGATTACTGATATAACACTCCTTGCAACTTTTTCACGCTCTCTGATTTTGTCTGGCCTCAAGCTTGAATAGGGATGTGTCCGTGCAGTTATACTAAAACACTAAGGAGTAATGGAGAAAATGATTAAATTACCGAGAGTTTGTAAGGACAATGGAGGAAGAGAGTTGACTGCCTGCCTTTCTTACAGGTCCTCTTCCTCAGTTACCTCTCTACAAAGCCTTTGCCTTTCCTCTATTTCTTTCTACTTCAGCCTGGTCCCTAAATGTGCTATTTTATGAATGAGTCTTCCAGGGGCTAATTGACACAAAGAGTTAATGCACTTTCAAGCATCTTTATTGTAGAAAGAGGTTCAGGCATTTGGAAAGTGTAGAGGAAAAGCACAGTGATTCATGATCCTCAGAGAGCTAGAGCATGGGACATCCATGCTCTCGGCTTTGTTTACAACCTAGTAACCACTCTGAATGATTTAAAAGATAAGATTGCTGTCTGCTTGCTCTCAGGTGTGTCTGTAGAACCTTATGCTATATTTCCTTCATTGTTTTACATTTCTGAATCTTAGTATGCACACAGATTAGTTATGCATGGTGGCAATGAATACTGTTGACATCATGTAAATTTTAGCTTATCTTCATTTTATAAAGCAAAGAATGTTCAGCTTATGCCATTTTGAAAAACCAAGTTTCTTTATTAAGACATAATGGAGAGCTGGGATTTCTTTCCCTTAAGTGACTTTTGGTAGTTAGTGTTCATCTTTCTTATTCTTCTATGTCTCAGGGTTTCCCTGAGCCATTCCTGTCGTAGTCCTATAGGCCAGGATATGTTGACATACAATGTTCCAAGCAGAGAAAATAGTTGCTTCAAAGTCCCCAAGGCAGAAGGTGCTCATCAAGGAGGTCGGTGTGGGGGAAGCATTGTGGGTAAAAAGGACAAGAACAAGAAGTGAGGTCAGAGAGGACAAAGAAGGTGAGTCTCTATAGGACCTTCCTTGGTGTCTGTCCTAGGGCTTTGCATCCAAGGGAGCCATTGAGAGGAGGGGGGAAGAAAGAAGAGCAGCGTTGTATATTAGAAAATAATGATTGAAAAATGTTACCTTTGCTGTTAGAGCAGTTACCCATAATCTCACTTTAATTCCTTTCTTACTTGAGATGTAGCTATAGTGATATAGATATATAGGTAGAGACAGAGACATACATATAGATCTAGATATATTTAGAATATACACATCCTATCAGTGAAAACTTATCTGTGAGGAAAGGATCCTAGCACTCTTGATAGGTTAAAACTCCTGTTGATTACATTTACATTTATTGTTGCAATCTGGCAGATTGTAAGGCAAGACCGAGTTTCAGTAAAGGATCTATACATCCTTAAATTATAAGCACAGCAGCCTCAGCTATTTCATCAAGTAAATAAATGCAAAAGGGTATATTTAATGGTCATGTTTCCAAAACTTAAATCCAGTAAAGAACATACATAAAAGCGAGACTTCCTGCCAGAGCACCTCCAAGCACCCAGCTTGCCCTGTAGACTTGGACCCATCCAGCCCTGATATCCCTCTCAGCCCAGGCTCTGCCCACAGCTGGGGCTCACTCTCCAGATGCACCACCCCTCTTTGCCCTTGGCCATTGCTCATAGCCTTACCTGTGTTGAAATGCTGCTCCTGGAAAATTACTCACATTCTTCACATTCCTGCCCCAAACCTCCTCGAGTGAAGATTTATCTAATTGCTCTCAAGACTGTTTTTCCAGAATTAAGCATTTTTTCCTATGAGCGCTCTTCTATAGCAGATTGTCACAGTTGGCATTACTGTTTTATTTTCTTCTTTTCTTTCTTTTTTTTTTTTTTTGGTAAGACTATTTCCCCCCTTTAAGCTGTGTATACTTAAAGGTCTTATTCTTCTTTATATCTTTTATATGCTTACTACTTACTAGATTTCCTGAAGCATGATATGGAATAAAGCAACAGAGATTAATATTACATTTACTCATCAGAGATACATTATCTAATAATTGTTGAGACCATTCTTACAGACTGTTTCTCACCATTATATACCAGCTTAAGTCTGTTACCTGTAATTAGTTATTCTACTAGAGTGTTTATTAAATTGGGGAGAAATTCTTTGCAATATTCAATATTATCTGTGGCATTTCCAACCTCAACAGGTACAATAAAAGACACACTTTACTAATATTTCTTAATACTTTTTCAAATGAAGCATAATTACTTTCCCTTCACTCTTGCCCACCCAGAGACTGTCACACTATTCTTAATCTTTTCCTAGAATTTTATCAGGGAAATATGATATGTGAAAGATGCATACTTTTTTAATACTTGGGTTGTCACCAAATATAAGTACTTAAAATTAAAATGTCTGGGTATTTAGCAATGTACCATGCTACTCAGTTACATAATGCTCACTTGACTCTGGAGAGTTGAGAGTTTACTGGGTATGTCAAATTCCCTGCAATTCTAAAATTACACTAAAGAGGAGCAAAACAAGAATGGGGAGAAAGAGAACGAAATTGGGTTTCATAACCATGTTCTGTGGAAACACTGAGGGGAAAATAACTTGGAGACATCTGATAAAGAGGGAAAAAAAATCCAAATCCACAGCTCAATAAGATTTCTACATTAGGAAATGCCTTTGAAAACATTTAGTTAAAACCTGAGAACTCTTTCCTAAGGGATAATTGTGAGTTAACTTGTTGGGTTACCTTCAAGTAAGAAGGCAAATGAGTTTCTGAATGTTTTTGTAATTAAAGCAAAATTTCTCAGAACTTTGCCATTTGAAATAGGTTTTTTATTTTATTTTTCCCATTCCTTCGAATGATACTTGAACCTTACCTCTTTTCTTATGGGCGTGTTTTATCTGGTCTCTACTATAACATTTTTCCAGTTGCATTGTAATTAAGCAGTCATATGTTTGTTTTTGATTATAACCACGGATCTCATGTAGGACAAGGATAATGTTAATCTCATGTATGTTTAGTACTAGTAAGTAATCAATTAAATATTTATTTAAAGAACAAATAAGAGAATCAAGCATAAATCCTATTATTCTAGGTTGAGCAAGTAAGTCTCTGAAGGAATCACATGGCAGGAAAGATCCAGAAAAGAAATGAGTTTCAGGTTGCTATGCTTGAAATGTTTCACAGATATTTAAATGGAGATAAAAGGTAAATAATGGCATATAGTCCTCTGGAGAATGAGTTAGAGATATAGATTTGGTTGTCATTAGAATAAAGATGGTATTTAGCCACTAAATTAGGTAATTAGAATTTCCTTTGGAGAGAAAGCAGAAGATCAGAATGTCTATAAACAACTCTTTAATTGACCTGGACAAAGCACACACTTATTGCAGAAAGAGTAATTCAGATTTAGTCAAGTGTGAGCAAAGAAGTGAAGATAAGAAACTGAAAAAAAGAAGCCAGTAAATTAGAAGGAAAATATGAGATACTTCTAAATCCAAGAGAAAAAGATATAATGATAAATGATTAAAAGTCATCGAGAGTTTAACTAGGCTGAGGGCAGAAACGTGTCTATTTGATCTGGTAATATAGCAGTCATTGGTGATCAGGACAATAATTTGGGGACCTGTGGAGGCAGAAGGCAAACCGAAGAGGGGTTGAAGAGAAAATGGATAATGAGGAAAGAGAGAAATGGAAATGTAATATTATGAGAAGTCTGGCTACAAAAGAAACAAGGTTGGTTGGTAACTGGGAGGAGTTGAGGCACTAGGGTAAGGTGTGTATGTACTTACTTGTGTGAATTATGAGAAGAACAAGAACATCACAGTACTGTGGTGAGAAAGATCCAGAAGAGAGGGAAAGACTGACAATAATGAGATAGGAGATGACCAAAGGGGGAAAGTCCCTAACACACTGACAAAGGAACAGATTTAAAGCGCATCTTGGCCTTTGATGGGATTAGGGTTTTTTTTTTTCTTTGGGCTCAAAGAAGAGTAAATAAAGAAATGGGTGTAAATTCTGGTTTCTGTCTTAATTCAGTCATAAGAATAAAAAGGAACTTCTCTCTAGTGGTGTCCCCATTATCTGTGGCTATGTAACAAACCACCTGAAAACTTTGTGGGTTTAGCAATGATTTATTACTTCATAGTATTGTGGGGTATGACTAGACTAGGCTGGGTAGTTCTGCTCCATGTAGTGTAGCTAGGGTCACTCATGCTACTGTATTCAACTGGGAGCTTGGCTGGAAGATGGCCTTCAACCTTCAGGGTCTATGTTCATGTGAGTTCTCATGATTCCGTAGTCTATCTCTACACCATGGCATCTGGCCTCCCAGAACGTGCATTTCCAAGAAGACATACATGACATTCAAGAATCTATTAATCATATGTTTGTATCATCCTTGCTAATACCCCTATTGGCCAAGCAAGTCACCTTGTAAAAACCAAAGTCAGTGTGAAAGAGGCTACACAGAGTCTTGCATGCCAGGAGGTGAAGTTCACTGGTGGAGGAGGTGGGCCACTGACGTAACTATCTTAGGTTGCTTTTATTTTCTTAAACAAAGCGATGTTATCACTTACAAGTTGGTTGGCAAAGAAATGCAAGAAGACTGTCATTATGGGAATTGGAAAGACAATACTATTTTGTAGTAGTGTTGAGTACCCGTGTGAGCTGTATTCATGAACATAATAGAAAATAACACAAATCTCCCATTACAATGATTTTGTGTGATATTCTTCAGCAGCTCTTAAATTCATGCAGGAGTCAGATAGACTGGCAAGGTCATTTACAAATGCCTAACTCTGTTTGGAAGAAAGTCTGTAGACAACAGCAAAGGGACAGTGTATGTAGTATCTTTTTTCTTGTACAGATTTTCTTGCTCTTCTACTCTAAGAATTAATCAGTCCATCGCAATACATTTAGATATTCAAAGCAAAATATGTTAAAACCTTGGAGATTTAAAAAACAAAGATATTAGACACTGTCGTTGGCATCAACAAATTTATTTTAATGACTGAGAAAAGTATAAAATAGTTGGAACCCTACCTTCTATCACATAGACCTGTTGCTTCTCTTTTATTCACTTCCCGTGCAATTTCTCCCCATTTTCCTTTTTCTGTGGAAAATTCTCCAAGATTCCTTTATATTTTCAAACTTTCTGGCTTGCTGTTGTGTTAGTCAGTGTCCAGATACAAATTTAGAAGTTATACTTGCTATTTAAACCCAGGGAATTTCATGTAACGAACAGAGGCAACAGATCCAGATGCACTGAAAAGGCAAACAGAGGTCACAGACATAACCCAGAAGCAGCAACTGCTGGAGACCACCGCCACCCTTTGGGAGCAAAGGGAAGTGGCTTGGAGGAAAGACTGTAAAGTGGAAGGTGACTTAATATGTCTTGATCCTTCACACTGGAAATACATTATTCTATTGGCTCCAAAGAAGGAATGGACAGGTACGCATCACTTCTCATTTTCATGAACATAACCATTATTTTAAAGATTCCAGATTCAAAAAAGTGTTCATGTCTTTCATTTTGGGCTTTGTAATAAGGCGAAAAGTTGATCAAATTTTATCAAGGATTAAAAAATTTTTTTTAATTCCAAAAAATAAAAAAAGTAGGCATTTAATTAGCCTGTAATAATCTTGTCCCGTAGCCTTCATTGGTAATCCCTTTTTGTACCAAAATTTTTACTTTCCAGGGGCAATAAAAACAATAAACTAAGCAAGACATATTCTAAAGTAGCCCAAGATTTTTCTTTCTTGTGACTTTAATATAAACTACTCAGAGTACAGAAAAATTTTCAATACAAAAACACCTATCAAACTGTCTCCGAAAATATTTATTTTGATAACAGCTAATATACAGATCATGGGAATTTTGAGTAGCTTTCGTGAAATAATCACAGCGTTCTAAATGCAATATTATAGCAGCTTCCAGAAACTGTGAGCATTTTCCAATTTTTCTTCATAATTTCTGTCTTTATTTTCTATACAAAATATGTTAATGCTTTTGGAGTGATTTTTAGAGGAAGATTTGTGGACTGAAATAATCACATGCAAGCTTTGTTCCAGAAGGATGTATGATTTGACCAGCCATTTGGAAGGAGGTGTAAGCAGCCAAAATAGATATAGGCCAGGGTGGGAGGGGAAACAAGCATTTGTTCCTTATGTTTTAAAAATACATTTGTACACCTGAGTTAGATTTTAATTATATTGCTTTTTTCTTCCCTTTTTGGAATTATATGTACACCAAGGTAGGGTCAAATTTAAGCTAATCATAAGACAACCCTTTTTTTTTCCTTTCCTATGCCTGATTTTTTTTTTTTTTTTTTTTTTTTTACTGTTGCTGTCACAACCAAAAAATCTTTGTTGTTAAAGTCTTTTAGTCAGATCTTAGATTAATACTGACATATTTTATCCTGAAAGGTCATTAAAAATTCTAGACTTAAGGCCCTTCCATCTCATTATCAATGGTAAATGGTGTAACTAACAGGTCTGGTGTGCGTGCCAATGGAGGTCACCCCAGGCTTCAACAGTACAAAAGTGTCCCCTCATTCTATCCAGGGGACCCCTGTCATACAAACCAGTGTAAGCCTGATGAGTTCTTTCTTCTTCCTTTGCCTAATAATCACATCAGTCTAAATCATTTTGAGCTGATATGAGGCCAATTGGAGCTCTAGAGTTTCTAGAATTCTCCTGGGAGCTGGGGAGGTATACAGATGGAAGGATTGGTTGGGGATGTTCTTCTCTCCCTACATTTCTGTTCATCTTAGCCAGGGATCATCTAAATATTAGTTAACAGGTTCTCCCCTGTCACACAAACACACATGCACATATACACGGATGCATACATACATGCACATCCTGACAACACTCCCAGCAGTCCTTATCCTGCTCTTTGTTTCTATCAGCAGTATTATCTTCTAATACAGCATATAATTTGCTTAGTTATTGTGATTATTTATTGCCTGACTCCTACCATATATACACTCTCTGAAAACAGGGAGCTTTTCACTGATCTTTTCCTCAGCAGCTGAAACACTGGAAAACTTGCTAAGTTTACTCATTGGAATGAGTACTATATTGGAAACATTGAAATGTTACTACATAGGAAATTTAGCTTTCAAAGAAGTGAACATTGTCTTTTGAGGAACATTCTCTTAAGTGAACATAAAATTTTTCTGATTCTGCGATAATCCCATGAATATACTTTAATAATTGTAGTACACCTAATTTTATTGTGTGCAAACACTTTATGTAGGCTAATACCAGCTCCTGCAAACTAAATTTTAGTGCTTAACAAAAGAGAAATGTTATTCTTGTTCCCATCACTGTCCAAATGTGAGTGTTTATGGTCTGGAGTGGCTGTCCCTCACGTGATGATTCAGACACATAAACTTTGTGATGGCTCTCCTGTCTGTGGGGCTAGTCAGTCATCACTGTATCACTGGCTGGATGGGAATGAGATGGCTTCTTAATCACCTTGGTCTTGAAGAGACACTCATGACTTCCACTGAGTCCATTTCGTTGGGCAGAACTGTCACATGGCTCCACCTAGGTGCAATACAATATGCAGTCTCTGGTTGAACAGCTCCTTTCTAGGGACAGCTCTGCACTGTAGTAGAGGAAGAATCCATTTTAATGACTTGTTTACTGTATCTGTCACATTTTGTGACCAAGTTCTCCTGTAACATGCATTCCCTTTGACAGGCTGTACTAATGAGGTTTATTGTCATAATAATGCATAATAACTTGAAGGATAAAATGGTGGACAAGCTTGTCATTGGCTGTGTTCAACTTCGGACCATAAGTCAGTTTCACGCCTGCTCCAAATGTCTCTGATGCTGGGACATATAATAAGTAGCAGCAGCAGCATTTGGGGAAAGCTTCTCTCTTGAAAGAGGCCAACTCAAACCATACATATCTAAATTATCTTCTTCGATATAGAAGAGATGAGGTCTACACTAATTTCATTGGCAGTACAAGTCACATGGCTAAGCTTTACAAAGCGAGGAGGACTATTCCCCCCATGGCATGTGTGTGGTGTGATACTGGAGTGAACATCTGATAACAAATTACATTCCCCACAGGCTTATGTTGAACAGATTCACTTTGGTATGTCACATGCTTTCACCTGAGGATAGAGGAGCCAGTAAAGTGAGGGATGCTCAGTTTTCAGAGTTCACAGGTAAGGAGGGGCTATTTTGAAATACTAGTCTCCAGAGCCATCTTTTTATTTTCCTGTTTTCAGTTTGTGCCCATTTACGGGACAAAGCTGTCTGATCCCTTAATATGCAATAATCCCAACTTTTCTTCTAACATGGCCCTTGTGCTCCTATCTCTCTCTGATAGTTCCTGTGCTCTTCATACACCAAAGTCATTCTATTCTCTGGATTTTGGTTAGTGATATGATCTACATTGGGAATGTCATCTGGAATCCTTGCTTCTCTCCATCTCTCTGATTAATAGCCACCCACTTGAGATTTATGAACCTTCATCATTTCTTTGAAGATTTCTTTACCTTCTGGGCATTAACTATCTTCTTTCTTCTCTGCTCTCTCCATCCATTCGTCTACCCATCCATCCCTCCTTTCAACACTATTTAATGACTGCCTAGTATCTGTCAACAATTTTTCACAAAATGGGGATGTACCATGAATAAGATAAAGAAACTCTCTATTTTCAAGGAATTCGTGTTTTAGTGGAGAACACAGATACAAGAGCCAAAACTTAAATATGATGTCAGATATTGCTAGTACTGTGAACAAATGAAAACAGGGAAATAATCCTTTGTGAGAGGAATGAGCAAAAAATGGGTGGCCAAGGATGGCCTTATCAATATTTGATCTGAGAACAAAATGATGAAAACAAACAAGCCCATGAAGCTACAATCAAATATATATTTCTAACTGGATTCTTCATAACAAAAGAACTTGTAAAGCTTTTCCTTTTTTCCCATGAATCCATTTGTCATATTTAAGCTGTTGGGTGAATATACAAAAGACCAAGTAAAACAGTCTAGGCTAATTGCCAGGGTCTGTAATTTGCTTAGTTATTTTAAGATTAGGTGGAATTATATTGTTTGAATGGCATTTATTTTTCTAACAAAGACCCAACTGAGCAAATATGAAGAAATAATGTTGCCTAATGTATTATGGTATTGAGTTAAAAGATGCAGAGAAAATGGAACAAGAGTCATTGGAAACATGACTTCCTTACATTCATTGTACTTCTGTGCCTTTGTATTGCTTCGGGAATTGACTGGTTTGAAACTCTGGTGTTACTCTCCAAAGGGGTGATCCAAGGAGAGAGGGCTAAACTCACCACATCAACAGCCAAAATAAGGTTATGAGTAAGAACTATCGCTGTAGATAAATAAATAAAATGTGAATTTGAGATTTCCACCCTTGGCTTTATATTAGTTTCCAACTGCTGCTGTGACAAAGTCCCACAGACTTAGTGGTTAAAACAACACAAATGTATTATCTGATAATTCTGTCTGACACCAGTGTCCCTAGGCTAAAACCAAGTTGTCAACGGGGCTGCATTCCTTTCTGGAGGCTCTAGGGGGGAATCTCTTTCCTTGATTTTTCAAGCTTTTAAAGGTCACAGAGTTTCTAGTTATGACCCCCTGCTGCAATCTCCAAGGCCAGCAATAGCTGGTTGAGTCCTCAGGCCACATTGCTCTGACCCTGACTCTGTGGTCACATCACTTCCTCTGACTACAGCCAGGGGACAGGTCTCCTGTTTTAAAGATTCATGAGGTGAGATTGGACTCATCTGGATAACCTAGGCTCATCTGTCCATCTCAAAGTCCTTAGCCTCAATCCCACCTACAAAGTGTCCTTTGCCATGTAAGGTCCTACAGTCACAGGTTCCAGGTTAGGAGACGGGCATCTTTGGGTCTCCCAGGATTCTCCCTTCCACAGCTTCTCTCTAAATTGATGACTTCCAAGAAAGGGGGAAGTCTCACTGGAGAGAGCCACTCCTTAACTATACTAACCTGATTCCAGGGAATGGGTAAGGAGAATAAAAGTGTTTTCTTAGTTCTGTGACACCACTCAGCTTCTGACCAAGAACTTAGTACATCTGGGGACCAAGCACTCTTTGTGACATGTGCCTAGACTGCCCCAGTCTATTCAGTTTCTGTAACTAGAATTTGAGTCACCTCTTAAAGTTGCTCTATGACAACCTGTAGAAAAATTTTTATTATGTTGGGAGGTTGGAAGCTGTATTTTTTCTTCCTTATTGTTTATGTTCTAGCATCATTCCCTTCTGTCCTTTTGATGGATTACAGATTATTTCTGGAAGGAAACTGGTGATAATTCTAATTTCAGCGGCTCATGCTCTGGGGACTGATTTGGGCCTTGTCTTTGATATTGTGCCTCTCTAATCATAACCCTGAGTTCTGAAATATGAGTGTCAGTAGAGAAAAGGCTGCCAACTCCATCCCTCATTTATCACCGAGAGGATGCTTTTAAGGAAGGTCTTAAATGAAGGCATTGTACAAATGCCAAAAAAGAAAAAGAAAGTACTACGTCTAGGGATTAGTGAAAGCTTCTCATTGTCTGACCTCAATTAGAAAAAGCAGAAATATGTCTAAGGATTACTTCTGAGATGCCTAAAGTGGCTTATTGGATGCTGGCATTAACTCCTAAACTGAAGCTCTTTGCCATTACTGATCTAGTGACCCCATTCCTTTGCTTTCTTTCAGGAACTCCTCATAAATTCACATAGGGCCCTCTCTCAGCACGGATGTTTAGATCTAAACCTGCACTTACCAGGAGTGAGGGGGAGTAATTACGTGCAAAATAAAAGGAAGGAACTATAATATCTCCAAAGAGATCCATATGCATAGACGAAAATGCTCAGCTTGGAATAAGCATTGTAGCTTAACTATTTTTTCATCCTTTCCTCTATAAGAAATCTTTTTAGATATGTTTTTCCCAATCACCTACCTATGACACTTTAATATCACTGATATACTGTATATCTCTTAATTTGCTCTACAGATATCTGTGTTTTATACACAAAAATGTAAGATATTATGCCTCTTCTCCAAGGACAAATTTTCATCCTCTTGAGGAAGATATTCCTATTGTGAATACATGATGTAAGTCAAAGGGGTATACTTTATCTTATCCTCTTACCATTTTCATAATATTAAAATTACATATTTTAAAAATTAAAACTGACTATGACATGAAAATCATAATATATACATATGCCAGAACAGTAATTGAGAACAGTTATACTACCTCAAGTCATAGAAACATAAATATATGATATACACAAAAATACAGGGTGGAGCAAGTAAGTTTACAGATGTTTATCTGTAAAATAATATCATAATTAATGAAAAATCATAAAAGAATAAACTGTTTCACGTACTCAAAACTATATAAGTTTATAAACATGACCATCCCTCTACATCAGCAGGTATATTATTACTACATTATATTTGCAAAGTACTTTATTATATAGTTATAATGTCTCATAATTTAGGAGCACGTACTTTAGCAGATATTGATGTTGTTTATGACTTGTTTTGAGAGAAACAACAACATGATACAGATTCTTGTATGTATGTTTTCATACATGACTGACTCCTTGGGATGCATACCTATAAGTGCAATCTTCCAGGCAAAGAACATGCATTTTTCAAGGCATTTGGGACATGATGCTAAATTGCCACCAAGCAGCATGATTCTTTTCAAAAAGCTATAACCATGGCAAAATCTGAATAAGATCTGAGTAATTGAGCGGTATCTCTCCTACCAATAAAATATTGCATTTGTATCCAGATGATTGGGCATATTTTTAGAGGGTGTAATTGTTCAATTGGAACAGAAACTCTCTGGTGCAAGCAGGAACTGGAAAGAGAATTGGGATGTGTTCAGAATTTTATGTGTATAACTTGGCTCAGCAAAACGATACGGGTGTTTGCAGAGAGGCCGGAAAAATGATTATCATCCAAGTTGTTTTTGTTTGATCCATTCTAATTTTCTTCCTTTCTTTTTATTATTTTCAAAATGGCCATGCATTTCATCCCAGCTCCTATGAATGGATTTGTTCTAGAAGTGTGTGATGACAGAGATGCAGGCAACAAAAGAAGTACTTTCCAAAAATTGTTGTTTTATGGCTTCTCAAAATAAAACCACAAAAATATATTTATTGAGCAACTAGTAGATGGCAGGCATTGGGACAGGCCCAGGGCGTTTATGACAGTGGCTAAAAACAAGTCCTTTCTATTGTGAAGCATGTGTTCCTGTGTGGGGAGGCAGATGATAAGCCAAGTCGACATAAGTATATAATAGAATGGCAGTTAGTGATAAAACGAATGGGGGGTGGGGGAGACGGAGAGGCAGGCAAATGACAGATAAAGTGGCAGAGAAATGCTCAGAGCAGAATTGAAAAAAGTGCTGATGCCAAGTCATGCCCATATCTGGGGGGAGAGCATTCTAAACACAAGGAAGAGCAAGTACAAAGGCCCTGAGACAGGAACATGTTTGGCGATTAGGAGTAGCAGGGGGCCTGCGTGGCTGGAGCCTCAACCCAGCTCCGTGTCAGGAGCAGGCTTTCACCAAACTCATGGCAGTGAACTTACAATGTCAAAGAAATAAATTAACTGAGGTCTGGCTTCCTGTCTCGGAAAAATTCTGGACCCATCTGGACCTTAGAGGAAGCATTAGAAGGTTGTGGAAAGCTCACTAAAAATCTAGAAGATGGGGCGGGGAAGGAGCGGAGGCGGCCACGTGGGTCGCTAGTGCTTCCTCCTACCTGTTTTGTCAGCCGAGTTTTACTTGCTGGTAAATAGTTAGGAATTATATGTGTTTTGTTTCCCTTTTCAATGGTAAATTCACTGGGGGAAAGAACAGCCTCTGCTTGCTTTGCGTGGGTGTATAACAAAATGATACATGAATGAGGAAAACAACTCTTCCCATTCGAATCTGTGCACGAGAATGCACAGAAAAATTTCAAGAAATCCAGGGGCCGTGGCTTCCGCGCATTCTAAGGGCATTTACCATATGCGTCCAACGTCTCAATTACTTCTGTGACTCAGGAATTGAGGGTTTTCTTTCAAGCAGCTCGCTGGTGGAACCTATTGGAAGGCTCTCATTTTCTGGTGTCAGCACTGTGCACTTTAGGGTGATTATCTGATGGATGTTTCTAGGCATGGGTTTGATCGCAAAGGGTCCTTATCGCCAAGGTACCACGGACTTTCCTATCGACAGAGAACAGTTTGTTTGCTCTGTTTGGGTCGTTCTGCTATTTGAAAAAACACCGTGGGAGCAAATTTACCGGAGAACATTCGGAGTTGATGAAATGAAAGAGGCAGTCCTGTTCCCAGTCACTTCGGGTGCTTGTTCTGCATAGTTTGTACCTGCAGAGCCATCCAGGGCACCAACCCAAACCTTGTTCCTGTTAAGATTAACGTCCTCTCCGATGGCCTCCCTACATGGACATTTCCAGCACCAAGATCCTCCGTAGTTTACTTTCTCTGCCTAAAGCAGCAGCTTAGCTTGGGTGAACTAGGACTGCATTTTAATCTCCTATTTTAATTGTGACAGGCTTTTCCTGCTTCTCCCACTACAATGAGTTTTTTCTGCATAGATCGCAGATAAGATGTCTGATGATGAAGACAGGCTCAACCTATTTAGCTCTTTTATTGCAAAATATTACTGAAACGAAATTAATAACAGGTATTCAGAATGAATGTGCTATATAAATGTTTACATCTTTTTATTTCTCACTGCAAAATTCTAGATGTATTCTAAAACATGCACTATGCTTGCAGATGGGCTTCAGAAGTGAGGGAGACAAACATGATTTTCCAGTCTGGTGGGTAAAGGGAGAAGGACATTAAACCATCAGTCATACAAATAAACATGTCCTCTAGAAATGGTGGCACAAAAATGGGGAGGATTCCAGGGGAGAATAGTTTTAGATTGAATTTCCAGGAAAGTCGTCCCTGAGTGGAAATGAAACCAAGACCAAAGGTTAAGTCGGAGTGGGGAAGAGGAGTAAAAGGGGTTGGGAAAGGCATTCTGACTGTAGGGAGTCCTTGGGGAGAGGGTCTGAGTGGGAAAATCACTTTTTTTGGTCGGAATCAATGAAAGAGAAGCTTCCGGATGCAGGAGGTTACCAAAGGGCTGAGCATTGTAAGATGTGGCTGAAGAGAAGGGATCTGAGTGACCTGCTGGAAGACCTTGTTTTTTCTACTAATTATGAGGACGCTTTGCCAGGTTTTGGAGCAGAAGTGGAGGGGTGGGTTCATGAGATGGTCAGAGCTAACTGATGGTAGTAATTACAATTTTATCTATAAAGGGTCTGATGGAGCTCACTAACCGTTTTTATGATCACAAAGCTGAGCATTGCTGGGTGTGTAGGAAATAGACATATAAATGGATCTATAATACCTATGTTATACTTTTTATGTTTGTATATTCATATACATAAATGTGCATATATACCTTTATATGTGTATGTATACACACATAGAAATACAAATTTAAATTTGAAAATATACTTTGAGATCCGGTTTAGAGCATTTGTCTAAATTCCCATAATGATTACTCAAAATGTCTACAAGTTGAAAATCAACATGTAAGCAAAGTTTCCAAGCTGACGTTGAGGTCGGTGTTTAAGGTACGAGGAGGAAAATGCTCACAGGGAATAATCTGGGAAAACGCAGGCTGGATAACCTCTCTTTTCTATGTTTTTTTGGTTCAGAATTTCTGTCACTCTAAAGACTTTTATTATGAAGAAGCTAAATAATTACCTCTACAGTTGTCATAACCCTTTCAACTAGCTCATGAATTCATCCAAAGTAAGGAAGACTCCAGGAGTCACCTACCTGGCCCGCTGGGGGCCTGCCTGTTCAGAGCATCTTCTTCTGAAATTACTGTGGCCTAACCAGAACTGCCCTGTGATATGAGATAGGAAGAGCGGAGCTGCTGATGCCGTAGGTTTAAAAGTCAGGTTCTGCTCTCCGGTTGGCCAGTGCTGTTCTGTTTGTGCTGTGCGCTCAAAGAACTCAGAACCCAACAAAGACCAGTGTCTACCCCTCACAGTCAGTGAGGTTCTGTCCTGTGTCAAACCACCCTGGCTTGGATGGGACTATTTTCCTCATCTGAATTTAAAGAAAGATAAATGGACCCTACATAGCCTACGAAAGAAGAATTATAGGGCCATGGGGTTAAGGACAACTTGTGCACAAACAAAACAAAATTCTTTCCCTTCCCAAGCACGCTCTGCAGAAATAGGGTGTACCGCATACAGGCATAATTGGTCTTCTGTGATATCCAGTGACAGAAACATAAAAAATATATATCAATCTATATGTTCCTTGCATGCATATAGCATAAAACTTAAGGTTATCTTTGGAAGGAGCTGCTTCATGTTCTGGAATTATTCTCTCTGTCTTTTTTTAGAAACTAGTCATACTTTTCCTAATATGAGAAGCACAGAAAACAACCTACAAATGTCATTTGGCAAAATGGAAGGGGTATATCTGTGGTTTGGAAAAAAGAGAGTTGAATAAAAGGTGTTAATCTGTTGAATTTTTCTGCCTTGCCACACATAAGCTGCGATCTACATCCTTCATTTTCGCCTTTGTTTTGATTTTAATTGCATTTTTAAATTAAAACTCACCCAAGGAAAGTCATCTTTCTTTTTTTTTTTAGCTTAAACTGATAAAATCTAAGAGTGCCAACACTGAAATGGCAATATTCAGAAAATTCTAAAGCCTATATAATTTTAAAGAAAAGATTACATCTTTCAAAATGAATTCTATTATGTGGATATACATAGGATATAAACCTAATACAGAAGGAAATTGAAATATTGATCTCATAGTTCAGTGAACATAAAACCTACATATATTTAGGCAATCACTCATTTTACAGTTTCCCAGAACTGGTAGAGTCTCTGGCACAGGTGCTATTAATTTTTACGGCTCAATGCTAAATAAATGTGAAGTATGTGTGAAAGCATATGCTCTTGTTGCCTGTCTTCCAACATAGACATTTTTTTGTGATTGCTGATAATAATTGATAATGATACTGGTTTTACTTCTTAAGCCATTCCTATGGCCCAGGCGGTACTCAAATACTTCAAATGTAGTGCCCTTTAAATCCTCAAGACATGACGTGTGAATAAGCATTATTATACCCATTAAACAGCTGAGTTCAAGGAGGCTTAAAGAGGCTGGAGTTCACCTTCCCATAGTTACACAACTAATAATATGGGGTTGGAATTTAGGTTTACCTGACTCATGGAAGGGTAATGGTAATGTTTTTTTTTAAACAGTTAAAACACCCTTATTATATATTTGTAAAACAAATATGCACCATCACCTCTAAAGAAAAATTATCCTTTGATAGTATCAGATCACCAGGGTTCAAAGCCTGTTTCTGCCACATGGACAAATAATTCACTTCTCTATAATGTAATTGCAGTGCCTATAAAATGGGGTTTATAGTAGTATTACTGATAAGGGTATTGTGGGGATTAAATTTAAAAATTTCCTAAAGCATATTTCTTGATATAAAAATTACATGGTAGCTATTATTAGTAGTATTATTGTTTTTACTACCTCAATTATCAGTGTTATAATCACTGTACTTCCATTAGAGAATCTGTAAGCCCACATCAACACAACTTCAGTGAACTTGAATGAAATGTTTTCTGCCTCTTTAATTCCATGCTGTTTCCTCTGTGTTCTCAAATAGTTTAAAAGATCACAAACATTTCTATCTTTATATCTCCACCAGGATAGACTTACAGAGGATAATCCCCAGTAGTCTGGCTCTAAGGCACTGTAGGGATTCACTTAGCTACAGGCCCGACTGCCCTGGGGACAGGGGAGATGTTCCAATCGTTAATCGGATTTTTATCCCAACTTACTTTCACTTCATATAATATCCTCCTGGGTTGAATCAGAAATAACTGAGCTTGTGTTGGATGCTCGGCATCATGCATTTTCCGTGGCTACCTTTTGCCGTAGCATTTTTTTCCCTCAAGACTCAGAAAATGAGCTGATTTGGTGGCTGTCTTTCTCTGCAGGTAGTGATGCTATGAGTCATAGCTACGGTGAACTTATAAAGCTGAAGGCTTCAAAATATTTGTGCAAAGAGGTAAAGAGTTATGACTCGTCGGCAGCCGTCCGTCTCGAGAGACGATGGTGTAGCTTCTTAAGAGTCTATCTGCACCGCCGAGAATGGCTGTGCAGTCCAACTCGGGAGTGACACGGTATCTGTCTCCTCCCGTGTTGAATCGACATCTTGCGATGACGCTGAAGCTACAAAGCCTGGGCAGGGTGATATGGAGGGTCTGCTGTTGCTCATGCAGCAGACCCCCCCTCTCTTCGCAGCTGAAGGGTCCAAGGGAAAGACGGAGTCAATACAGCTTGGCTTCAGGTGCGCCGCAGGAGTTGCCGGTGTTGACTACAACGTCAAACCGCCTTAGGGACTCCGGCTCCGGATTTTCTGTCAGGGTTTACTCCCTTAGCCTTTCCCCTGAAGAGGTATGCCGCAAGGCAGCGGAGGTTTTTTGGAGTCAGAGTTTTCCTTCTCTGATGTACCCTGACTGGAAGATCGAACCAGCGACACTTAGCTCGCAGGCCGACGCTCAATCCACTGAGCTAAACCAGCCAGGGCTCAAAGAGTTATGACTAGTGCTTTAATAAGACAGATATCTCTCAGTTTTAAATATGCGTGCTGTTTCTCTGGCTTGGACTTCCTGAGGATCATTTGCTGACCACTGGGTGGAGGCAACTGGTACCCAGAGATAAAACCAAGAACGTTCTAGGTTTAGGGAACCCATAGTTCTGTAGGCATATAGTTTTATTTGAGTTCTTTTTCTACATAAAGTTAGTCTTTATGATTAAGTACTCCTAAAGACTCTCAGGAGATAAACTTTTATTAAAAATAGTTGAAAATAGATAGAAGGAAGAAAATCTGAAGAAATATATAAGAAAGCATTAAAAACTTTAAATCATTATGCATTGGTAGTTTATTGTGCAGTAAATAATTACATATAGTCGTCGTTGTCGGCAGCCGTCCATCTCGAGAGACGATGGTGTAGCTTCTTAAGAGTCTGTCTGCACGGCCAAGAATGGCTGTGCAGTCCGACTCGGGAGTGACACGGTATCTGTCTCCTCCCGTGTTGAATCGACATCTTGCGATGACGCTGGAGTGTCCTCTCCAGTGAAGCTGAAGCTACAGAACCTGGACAGGGTGATATGGAGGGTCTGCTGTTGCCCATGCAGCAGACCCCCCCTCTCTTCGCAGCTGAAGGGTCCAAGGGAAAGACAGAGTCAATACAGCTTGGCTTCAGGTGCGCCGCAGGAGTTGCCGGTGTTGACTACAACGTCAAACCGCCTTAGGGACTCCGGCTCCGGATTTTCTGTCGGGGTTTACTCCCTTAGCCTTTCCCCTGAAGAGGTATGCCACAAGGCAGCGGAGGTTTTTTGGAGTCAGAGTTTTCCTTCTCTGATGTGCCCTGACTGGAAGATCGAACCAGCGACACTTAGCTCGCAGGCCGACGCTCGATCCACTGAGCCAAACCAGTCAGGGGGTACATATAGTAGTGACTTAAAAAATACCTATTGAGACCAATTCCCTCTATTAAGTTTGGGTTTCAGAAAGATGAGTTGATTCTGCCTTAGAGTTGGTAGTAAAGAGAGAAGCTGATGTCCAAGGACAAGATAGGAAATAAGGGACATCACAAGAAATAGATGAAGCACAAATGAAAAAAAAAAAAAAAACATCTAACCGGGAAGGGAGTAAGTAGTAATACTTTAACTGGGCCTTTAAGAATAAGAAGGCTTGTGTTTAGGTCCAGTGGTGGAAGAGCAGAGGGAAATGTCCAGGCAAAGTCTGAACACGTACTCACCTGAGAAGTATGAGGAACAGTGGTAGTTTGGTAGCCAGAAAGAAGAAAGGGAGTATGAAGAATGCCAAGGGAAAAAGGGTGGGAATTATGTTGGATTATAATCGGACATCTGACATGCTGTTATAATTGCTCTTCACTACTACGGAGACACCCCAGCATGGTGAAGGCGTCTCTTTGATACACACCAAGGATGAGGGTATAAAAAAGGTTTAAGGTACTTTTTTCCCTGTTTCTTACATTGTGACATTTTTGTATCAACAATGAAAGTCTTTTTTTTTTTTTTTTCCTTTTTTGGGGGAAATAGTTGTTATAATCCCAGGATTCATGGTCTGGTGCAATGTTGACAAAGTCATTAGGCCTTAAGTGTTACGTCTTGCAGGATCTAACTTGTGAATTCTCTCTGCCCTGTATTCCTTTATGTCCCCCTTGGACTTTTCCCTAGAGTAAGGGAGCTAAAAGAGGACCATTTAATTACTCAGTTAATTTTTCTGGATTTCTTTTTTGGCAGGTAAACCTGCCTTGATTTCCACTCACAGGTAATGTTCAGTTCTTCCCTTGGCCATTCTCTCATTCTCAGCTTCAGCTCTTCTGTTACCATCCCTCATAAGCCTATGATTTCATGCCTCTGAATTCAAATATAGTGATCCCTCACTTATCGCGGATATTATGTTCTAGACCCCCTCACCCCGTGATAGGCGAAAATCTGCCAAGTAGGAACCTTACATTTATTTTAGTATTTACTATACAGTACCACAAAATCCCATTATATAGCGAAAAATCCTCGATAAATAATTAAATATAATATTTTTAAAAATCCCACGATACAGTGAGGCCGCGATAAGTGAACCGTGATATAGGGAGGGACTGCTGTAATGCCAAAGGAAATGGAAGGTTACGAGTGTTCATGGCTCATTATGGTCACTGGAGAATGCCTGAAACACTCGATGTTGACTCAGAGAATGCAAAGGTCTACGAACTCACTGGACAGTAAACTGATATTTATCAAGAACCTGTGAATTTCTAGTAACTTTACATAGATAATTTAGCAAAGTTCAAAACAAATAAGGAACCATCGTTTTTACGTTGGGAAAATACATACACAGGCACCTAGAAGGTTACCTAATGCAATTGAAAAACTAACAAGAGAAATATCCAGCATGATAAGGGTAAATGGGTGGTCATGAAAGACTTCTCCAAATAAGTGACGTTTGTGCTAATATGTGAGTGTCCCAAAGAAGTCAGCCCTGTATTGTTCACAGATGTCAAATAAAGAACAGAGCTGCAGAGTAAAACAGTCGAAACAAATTTTATTTATGGCAATCATAGTAGAGGGAAAGGCATTTTAGTATAGAACGACTCAAGCGACCAGGGTAGGGGGAGTCAATAGATAGAAAATTACTAAGAAGAAACATCAGGTGCTTGGGAGTCCTGGCTGGATTCTTGCTTAAGACAGGCCGGCATGATCAGACATCACCAGTGGGATGATGGAGCATGAAGACCTGATCATATCTCAAATAGAGGATGGGGGCTTCCAGTTAAACTGACTTGGTAGGGTAATTGCTAAGGCTGGATTTTACAAGAAAGTGCATTAACAGGCCTACAGGAAAGTTCAGATCCCTGACTAAAGTTTAGCAAATATTTTTTTGGTCAGTCATGGAACCTAATATTTTAACACATTGCGTGGCTGGGATCATCCCTGCACAATAGTTCCCTCTACTTGATAGATCCATTACTTCTAGATCTTTTCTCTCCTCCTTTTAGACTTACATAAAATATGTAATGGCAGGTGAAATCTGAGAAACTTCAGTGTAGTCCAGGAGATGCGCACAGCACAGCTACATTTCTTTCCTTTACGGTGTCTAATGAGCATCCCATGACCAGGGCAGGAGGGGAGTCATCTGGAAACAAGATACTGCCCTGGCAAGGAAATATCAAATTAGACATTGTGCTAGACATTGGGAACAGAGAGGGCTGTGTCTTCCTGGGAATGCTGGCTGCTTTCCTGGACAGAATCTCATGAGATGGTGTTCCTATGGTGAATTTGCCCTGGGACAGGGCCAGCCTTCAATTTATAAGCTCAGAAACTCCATCTCATCAGACATCTAGAGTAACTAAGATGTCACAGGAATCAGCAGAAGAGGTGAGCATAGATCTTAGACTGTTTGGGCTGCTATAGCAGAATCCCACATATTAGGTAACTTAACAGCAGAAATCTCTCTTTTACAATTCTGGAAGCACGATGTACAAGATCAGGGTGCCAGCACAGTTAGATTTGGAGGAGATTTCACTTCCAGGTTCCAAACTGTTGACATCTTACTGTGTCCCTGTGTGTTGGAGCGGCTAGGGAGCTCTTGGAGTCTCTTTCTTAAGAGAGCATTAATTCCATTCATGAGGGCCACACCCTCATGGCCCACTTGTCCCAATGTTCAAATCTTCCACAATCACACTGGCTGTTAGGATTTCAACATGTGAATTTGGTGGAAACGCAAACATTCCAATCATAGCAGTATATAAACACTGAATTCCACTTTGCATGTTTCTATTGAAAATATGCACAGAGAAGATATGTATAATATTTTGGAAAATTATTAAAAGGTTTCTTGGTGAATCTGAAGTTAGAAAAATAAGAACTTGTAAGAATCATATATGTAGAGACTTCAGGTTTTGCTAGCATGCTGGGTGCATCTGCACAACAGGGAGGTAACAGAGAACTGTACCACCCGGGCTCTGCTGAGGGTGGGGACCAGGTTTTGCTCTCAGTCTCCTGCTTTATGTTCCTTGAAGTTGGGAATCCTCCTCTGGTTTTTCTTTCTTTACATTTGTTAATACCCTTGCTCTGATTTCAGTCCAGTCTTTTTGACCAGGAAGTATGTACTCTGCTTTGATTTCTCTTCCTGAATCACCCCGGGGTGATTTTTATAATACTCAGAAGGCAATCTTACTTGCTGAAGTTCTCTATTCTGGAAGAATGTTTTCTGTTTCCTTGGGGTGTACACCATAGTTTTATAAAAATAACAGTAGCATTTTCCATTAGAGAGCTACAAAAACAGGAAATTAATTTTGGCATTTTTAAGTTATCTATTGCTGTGTAATAAGCCAACCCAAAACGCTATGGTTTAAAATGACAACACTTTATTATTTCTTATTATTCTGTGAGTTGAGTTGGCTTAAGTGGGTGGTTCTACTCCGTGTGACATTGGTTGGGGTCTCTTGCTTGGCTGTAGTCAGTTGGCAGGTGGGGTTTGTTGGAAAGTCTGAGAAGTCTTCACATACATGTCAGGTCTGTCCGCCCCTGCCCCTCCCTTGGCCTCTTTACATGACTAAGTTGAGCTTCTTGATAGGATGTTGGTCTAAGAGGTCTTGCGTGGCAATTGGCTTTCAAGATAGAGGAAGTGAAAGTTCTAAGTTCTCTGAAGTATAAGACTCAGTATCACTAATGCTACATTCTATTGGTCAAAGCCAGCCCTGATTTAGGAGAGAAATATAGACTCTACCTATTGACAGGTAGAATACATACAAGGAGGGAAGGATTGGAGGATGGCTACCTCTGAAGAATCTACCACAATTTGCTTTCTAGCCCCAATATTTCCAACAGGCAAATTACTGTCACCCTGTTGTGGAAATACTTCCTTGCATTACAATATCAGCTTAAAATCCAGTATTTCATGATTTAGATCATGCCCATGTGCCATGAGGCTCCTTGAGTGGAACTCCTCATATGCAAAGGTGTTTGAACTAAAAATACAGTTTGTCTGCTCTGCAAAGCTTAACATAGACTCGTGGGTCTGGAACAGAAAAACTGCAATGCACAGCTCCATTCAAAAAACTGGAGGCTTCCTCCATCAGGTGGCTCAGTTGGTTTGAGTGTCACCCCACTTCCCAAAAGGTTGCAGGTTTGATTCCAAGTCAGGGCACATACCTAGGTTGTGGGTTCAATCCCCTGTCAGGGTGTTGATGTTTCTCTCTCACATTGATGTGTTTCTTTCTCTCTCTCCTTTCTCCCTCCCCCTCTCTTAAAAAATCAGTAAACATATCCTTGGGTGAGGATTTTCAAAAAGTGAGGGCTGGAGGTGAGAGAGACACATAGAAATCACTGGCTCGTTTGCCCACATGTTCCCAGTTCTCCCTATTCCCAGGGCAGAGAACAGTTACTGATCAAGGCTCAGTTTCTGCTCCCTGGTTTTGCTTCTCTGGGGCCCTTGGCTGTGCTCTGTGAGCTCTTAGATCTGCTATCAAGTCATCCTTTCTAATCTGTAAGAAATGACCTGTATCTGAGATGTAGCTGAGCAGTTTCCTCAGCTCTTTTCCAGCCCTTAGAAGTGTGGGGCCCAAAGGGTTTTTTATTTAAATTTGACCTGTCTCTGCCTGTTCTAGTCAAAGTTGACAAAGCTGCTTTATAATTTTTGTGCTTTTCTTGTGAATCAAATTAGACTCTTTTTTCATTAGACAAAAGACAGAAGCGCAAATTAATTTGAGTCAGGCCTGTCTCTTCTTAGGATTATGATCAAGGGGTTGTGGAACATTTGTTAGATTCTCAAAAGCCAGAGTTCTCAACAAGGTCTCTTATAGCCATACCGTAGTTTGAGTATTACCCCAAGATTACAGTTGACTGGCAATATTCTGCATTCAACCCTTGCCCTGTGGCCAGTTTTCACTTTGAAAACCTTTAGCTACTCAGAGAAGGTGTCATGGCATGGGTGCATTTTACAGCATGTACATCACACAGGTAATAGTCTGGCCATTTTATTGCCAAGTATAACATAGCTTTCCTTTTGTTATCTTCCACTCATAGGGATTTCCTCACCAATTTTCAACCTCCCAACACTCTTCTCAGCATCCTTGAGGCCTCTGTCACCACTGAGTCCTGAAGCCAATGCACAAGGTTTTGATTTTTGTTACAGTAGCACCGACCTGCTGCCACCAGTTTCAGATGTGCACACACGCTAACAAACTACCTCACATTTAGAAACATAAAAGCAATGACCATATTTGTTCCTAATTCTGTAGGTTAGGAATTCAGTAGGGTACAATGGGAATGACATGTCACTGATCAAAAATGTCTTTCCTGTCACTTGAGATGGTTCAAACAGCTGGGGAGAGACTGTTTCAGTTTAACTGGGGTCATATGGTTATGGTTTCCTTTTCATTATTGATTGAGGGTTTTTGTTTGTTTGTTTGTTTGTTTTTTGGTTCTTTCCCCATGGTTATTTGGGGCTTCCTCACAGCATGGAGATCTCAGAGTAGTCAGGCTTCTTTCATGGTGCCTGGCTTTCTTTGGGAGAAGGAGAAAACTATCGTATTCAAGAGGAGAAGAAATAGACTCTGTTTCTTGAGGGATGGACCAGTATGCACACAGAGAAAGAGGGGAAGGTTGGATGGAGCCCTTGCTGAAGATTATCAACCACCGAGTTTCTGCCTTGGGATTGTTCAGACATTTCTCATCATAACTTATAATAAGATAGATGTGACATATAGGAAATCTTTGTATACTTAGGGACATTTTACCCTTATCACATGAAAAACACTCAGGTTTTCTAATATATTCCAATTCTTTCTTTTCAAAATGTTGGTTACAAAACTCTAATTTTATTTTATAACTAATGAGATGAGTAATTAAAAAAAACGGTTCTGATTAAGGTTCCTTACTGTCTATATGTCAAAAGTGAGTATCAATAAAAGTGTAATCCAAATAGTTTGCCAAAAGTTATGCTGCTTGGCTGAGGTCAAGAAGAAGTAATCCATTTCCTAGCTTAAGCCAAGACTTGTTCAGTCCCACTTGACTTCAAAGCCTCATTGGTGACCCTGTTCCATGTCTTCCCTTGTTTCCAGCCGAACTTTGATGTGAGTTCTCTCTTCATATGGTCACCAGATCCAGGAGAAAAACACAGGTCCTACAACTGAAAATCCAATGACCACACTTTCTGAGTCCTGCTGTAACAGACTGAGGGCATCTGCAACTCCCATCCCTTTACAAACACCTTCTTTAAAAAAAGGAACTACTCGCAGATGGCATGGTGGGGCTTGTGACTGTGAAAATAAAAATGTCCCTCAAACCCTTAGAATGGTGAGTTGCAAAAAGAGAGTTGTTGTAAGCGCAATTCTCCTGAAGGTGAGAAATGCGTCTCTCACCTTCTAGAATCACCCAGTGCTAGTATCTCATAGTGTGGACCTTGCTTCCTTCCCTACACTGGACTCTCATTTTCTGCTCTGAATCCCCTCTTTAAGTATACCTTTATAACTGGAGCTGAGTTCAAAGTTATGGTTCCATCATTACAGCCTAGGCTGAGAAGACCTAAAATAATACTTTATGTGATATATAATATAATAAGATCCAAAGAATGCAATCTCAGCTTTTTCCTCTGTTTGAAAAGGTATCACAGTTTGGGGAGGGAGCTGGGGGCTGGGTGAAAAAGGTGAGGGATGAAACAAAGCAAAACAGAACAAAATGAAACAGACTCATACACAGACAACGTCACAGTGATTACCAGAGGGAAAGGGAGACAGGAAAGGGTAAAGGAGGGGTAAGTGAATGGTGACAGAAGGAGACTTGACTTCGAGTAGTGAAGACACAACACAATACACAGATGATGCATTATAGAATTGTACACCTGAAACCTATATAACTTTATTCAGCAATGTCACCCCAATAAATGCAATGAAAAATAAAAAAAATTAAAATATGCACAATGAATACATAAATTATGAGATTTTGAAATTTTTTAAAAAGTAGCTGATAGGGAATTTATAATTCTTTCTTAGTAGTGGTCTGTATAATTTCGGAAAGCCCGTGAAATTCTGGGATTCTGTGACCAGAGACTTTCTAGGAGAGGAAATACCTGTGTTGCATCTCCTTTAATACCTCTTGGGTCAAGAACACCCAGAGATACAATAGCCTGATTTTGAATTACACTGTTTTTTTGTTTTTTTTTTTAAGGAAGGAAAATGTTATTTCAGAAAGCTAGGTTGACAAGGAACATGGTGGATTTCCAAAATTAACTATGAAAGACAGATCATCTTTGCCTGACTGAAAGCCATGCCTAACCTTTGTTCCAGATAGCTCATTTCAAAAATGTCACTTTCTGCTTATTCAATGCTACTGTCAATTATACTATTTTAAGCATTAAAATTTGTGTTCTGGAGCTGTACAGGAACTATTGCTTCTATCTTTGGACCTATTATAAATAATTTGAAATTCATTTAATAGCAATAAAAATCACCTTTATATTATGGTCAATTGTTAAAATTTGCAATGCAATTTTTGTTGTTTTTTATCAGTAGTATTTCAGCATATATATATATATACACACATATATGTATATGTGTATATATATATACTATTTTTAAATACCTTCTAAAGAAATGCTTTTTAAACGTGATTTTTTTCTTTAATTCTTAATTCCCTAGAGTGAGGGTAAAATACAATTAATTATGTGACAATGTTGCTTAAAATTTCAGACTTTGCCTTACACAGGTAAAATGCAAAAGAAAAAAACATAGGACAGTAGAAACACATTTTTATAGCTCCCTAAATTATTTACTCAGTTCCTGGACTAAGGCAAAATCAGATTATAAATGGTGAGTGTAAAGAAAAACCAGTTCATTAGAAAAGAAATTGTATCCTCCTCTGTTTTCCATGAGACTATAAGGAAGGTATGGAATGGGAAGCAGGTGATGTCTGGGGGGAAATGTGTTCTAATACTAAAGGAATGAGCCTGTTTATTCATCCAATCATGTGTAATTTACTCAATATTTTACTCTCTAAATAAGCCTCAATATTCTCATTTCAAATTTGGATCAATACAAAGGAAGAGACCGGGAAACATAAATGTGCTTGAATTGTATGAGTCTGCCTGCATTAGGCACTTTTCAGCACACAGAGGAGGGGGAAGAAACTTGCCTATGTAATAAAGCATTTCCTGGGCAAGGATGGCTGGGGACTTGCTTCAGCTGATGGGCAGCAGAACAGAGTTGAGCAAGGAGTCAAAATGCCAAAGCAAATGACAACAGCAAACAAACAACATCTAGAAAATGGGTCAGAGTACAACAGCAAATGCCTTGGCACAAGTCCAAGGTTGCTGAGTCAGGCCAAGAAGAAGAACCAGAAGGGAGCTCCTGGGTGGGTACCTGGGAAGGGCATCTCTGTATTCAGCTGTAATGTGCTCTCTGTGACTTGGTTTCAGGGGTGAGGAAGTATAAGGGCAAGAGGAAGAGAAATTGCACTTAAAAAACTGGGGAAGAGTTGTATGAATTCTTTGTGTGTGTGTGTGTGTGTGTGCACTCTTTTTCTTTTTCTTAAGTATATTTTATCAATTATGTTGTTACAGTAGTCTCAATTTTTTTCCCCCTTCACTCCCCTCTGCCCAGTACCTCCCTTCCCTCCAGGAATCCAACCCACCTTAGTTCATGTCCATGGTTTGTGAATATAAGTTCTTTGGCTTCACCCTTTCCTATATATGTAATTCTTAAAATAACAAAGCTAGTTAAAGCACTCCAATTCCAAGGAAGAAATTAAAACGAGTGTTCATCACTCAGCTGAGCAAGGTCTTTAAATAGGGCTTAATAAATATACAGTTATCTAAGTCAGTTTGAGCTACCATAACAAACTACCCAAGACTGGGTGGCTTACACAACAGGAATTTATTTTATAGTTGTTTAGGCCAGAAGTCCAAGATCAAGGTGACAGCATGGTGGGTTTCTGGTGAGAACTCTTCCTGGCTCGTAGATGGCCACCTTCTTGATGTGACCTCACATGGTATAGGAACTGAGAGAGAAAACACACTCTCTGGTGTCTTTTCTTGTAAGGGCCTTATCACATCATTATGACAGCTCAACCCCATGGCCCCATATAAACCTAATTATCTCCCAAAGACCCCAGCTCCAAGTACTATACCATTGGGGTTAGAAGTTTAACGTGAACTTGGAGGAACATGATTCAGTCCATTGCGACTGTCAGTTTTGATTATCTCAGAGTCACTATAAGAATGACATATTATGTTTTATTCTCCTTTGTCAGAAAATATCTGTAGTTGGTTTGTCGTTGAAGTATTCTCACAGTACAGATGAGTTCCTTCCGAATGTTTCACCTTAATTCTAACTGTATTGTGTTCCAGAACAGAACCTTCTCTTTCTTCATCATTTTCTAAATAACAAGAGTCTTTAGTTTATTTTTTTCTGTTTCTTTTGCCAAACAAAGTGAATGTAATTTGCTGACATCTTGAATGCAACCCAAGCATTGGTCTTGCTCATTCCAAAGGTCACTTTCTAATCTATGCGTGAAGAAGAATGTTGGCTCCAGGGTTGTCCATGAGCCTGCTGATTTACTGCGTATCATGTCCCTCCCAGCTCTACCGCTTCCTGGGAATCTGAGCTATGGCCTCCCCTCAGTGCTGTTACCTATGCTTGGGTGCAGTTTTTGCCTGTCATGTTTCTCTCCATGCACTTACCCATGTCTAATTTGGAATGTCTGCCTTTAGTGAAAGGTCAAAGGAAACAAAAGTAAATTATAATTTAGGAGAGAGACTAATGAAAATCTTAATTCTAGGAATGATTGTTTCCATATAATAGAATTATCTATCACAGGGACACACGTTAATTTCTGGCTTTAAGTTAACCCTCTATTCACAGAGCACCTCGCTATTCAGACTCCTTCCCTCTGTGGACCCCCTAATCCCATACCACTCAATCCATAGAACCCAATAGTCAGAAGCAAGTATTTTTCCAGAGCATATGTTACTCAGTTTAGAATGATCTGCTGAAGTGGAAGATCAGGAAACAAGCTTCAGAAGAATAGTCTGGGTGGGCATCTGTTCTTGGTCCTGAATTTTTCAAAGTCCCTCCAGAACTAAGTCAATCTTGTTCAAGGATGTATAATTTTACTTTATTTGGGATCAGATTTTTGTATATAATCCGATGACATTTAAATTGTGGAAATTAATATATATAATAGATTAAAAAAACTAATAAAAGATACAGAGAAGAGCTATTTGTCACTGTGGGTACCTCCTAAAGAATGCTCTGGGTGTTTTACACCCCATTAAGTCTCTAGACTTTTTGCTCTTGGCACTAAAAGAAGCCACTGCTATACCCCCTGGAAAATCACATCATGTTTTTCTGAGTTAAAGGAAAAGTGTAGATACATTACCTTCATTTCCAAAAGCTGTTTGGTTGTAGGGAGTAAAATCAACATCGTGGGCACCATGGAATAGAATATTTGGAAGCAGGTATGACCCAGAAAGTGAGCGGGATGGCCACTTCTAGAATATTCAATTGGTTCCTTGTCTCTGAAGGCACGATAGATGTGTAAAGCAGCTGCCTAATCTTTGCTTCTCCTGTAGTAAGTCCCTGTGTCTTAAATATTCTTGTTGGAAAAAGCAAAGGTGATTTCAGGAGTTGCCTGATTTGTGCCTTCACACCCCCCTCCCTTAAGGCTGCAAATTATAGAGGAGCCTTTTATTTTCTTAGTTTTACACCTGGAAACTATGTTGTCAACTTTCATTGTATGCTACCATTTACCACAAGCAACTATATTCTTCCACGTTGCATAGTAATGATAATCACTGTAATCATGTATCAACACAATGAGATAATGAGATAATAACACGACTCCAGTACCTTCACTGTATGTTAAGCAATTAATTTCAGTCACAGACACGCTGCTAGCCTGTTCCACCCCACTGTAGGTGTCAGAAACTTGTGTTCCATCATTAGGACCGAGTGGGGAGGGGGAGAGGGGGAGGCTTCCAGCAGACTGTGGGATATGCTGGTCCACATATCCTTGCATTTCCAAAAATTATTCCTGACGCTCACATGTCATCCTGTGAATTATTCCCTGGCACAACTCTCGATGAGGTTCTCATGGGTCAAGGCAACATATCTAGTCAATTCATTTCAAGATAGCATTTGGGATACCATAAGAAATCTTATGAACAAAAACAAATACACCCTAATCACCAACAGCTGAAGATTTGAAGATGAACTTGTCTAGACTCATACTATTTTCACATTAATTTCTCCTGAAGTATCATATCAGATCCATCTCTACAGAAGTTACTTATCAGAACCAAAGCAGAGACTAAGTTAGCAGACTGAGACATTCTTATGCTAAATGAAAACAAGACATGATTACAGGCAATCGCCACATCATCAAAGGACTCAGCCCTCCTGGCATTTTTGTGACCCTTTGTGCTAACTGAAAGGCTAGCTTTTTTCCCCCTGAGTTTTTCCATCAATTCACAGAGATTAATCTTTATAAAATTTGTAATTTTTTTATCCAACATGTTGTATCTGAGATTTCTATTTAGAAATTATGAGACAAAGGGCCGAATAGTCCTGGTTTTAATGCATTTACCAGTGCTGGATTATTAACATTAGTTTGAGATAAATATTACTGTTGTTCTGTCATCAGGTATTTTTTTTTAACTATGGGAAATAATCGACTTTTGTTTGAATATTAGTCTAAGCCTCAAGGCAGGACTAAAGGAGACTATCCCTCCCATCAAAAGTGTGCAATAGTAAATCCAAGTGCAAATTGTTTTTGAAAACCTTACCATCGGATTCACTGATTTCACGTTACTTTTCTCTTTTTTTAGTTTCAGCCAAACCAAGACCCAACAGTGACGAATATTCAAAGAAGATTCCTCCTCCAAAACCGAAGCGGAACCCAAACACCCAGCTCAGCACATCTTTTGATGAAACGTACATGAAAAAGCATGGGCCCAGGAGGACATCGCTCACGCGTGACTCCTCCCTCTCCCAGGTCAGCAGCCCCGCAGGGGACCCCGAGGAGGAGGAGCCCGTGTACATCGAGATGGTGGGGAACATTCTCCGAGACTTCAGGAGAGAGGATGAAGACCAGAGTGAGGCCGTCTACGAGGAAATGAAATACCCCATTTTTGACGACCTGGGCCAAGACTCCAAATGCGACCTTGACCATCTCAGTGGCTCTTCGCAGTGTGCTACTCCCACGGTGCCTGACTTGGACTTCGCCAAGTCCTCAGTGCCATGTACTCCAAAGGGTTTGCTTTGTGACATCCCCCCGCCCTTTCCTAACCTGCTTTCTCATAGACCCCCACTGCTGGTGTTCCCGCCTGCCCCCGTGCAGTGCTCCCCCAATTCCGACGAGTCTCCGCTCACCCCGCTGGAGGTCACCAAGCTCCCCGTGCTGGAAAACGTGTCCTACCTGAAACAGGCCGGGGCCTCTCCATCCTCGCTGCCCCCTCACAGCTCCAGCCACCCTAAGCTGGACAAGGACCAGAGCGGGGCCCTGGGGTCTGCTGCTGCTGCTTCCGTCCTCTCCTCGTCCCCTCCCCCGCCTTCCACTTTGTACCGAACGCAGTCCCCCCACGGCTACCCGAAGAGTCACTCTGCCTCCCCGTCTCCCGTTAGCATGGGGAGGTCCCTTACGCCCCTCAGCCTCAAGAGGCCTCCCCCCTACGACGCCGTGCATTCGGGCAGCCTCTCAAGGAGCTCTCCATCAGTGCCTCATTCGACCAGCAGGCCAGTGTCGCAGGATGGGAGCAAGATAGTCAATGCCTCGGTCAACACCTACGGGGCGGCTCCCGGCGGCTCCCGGTCCAGGACGCCCACGAGTCCTTTGGAAGAACTAACCAGCCTCTTTACCTCGGGTCGAAGTCTGCTGAGAAAGTCATCCAGCGGCCGCAGGTCGAAGGAACCCGCAGAGAGTAAGTGTGCGGGTGCGCGCTAGCCCGGTGGGTCCGTGTGTGCCTTCCAACTGCGCGAAGCTCGTGTGCGCACAGAATGCACGTAGGTAGTGCATAACCATTAGACCGTTTAGTTGAAACCTCAAAAGGTGTTATATTTCTTCCACCGTGCTAAAGAACATAGTGTGATCTAAAAGCAAAAGTGAACGCCTACCTGCACGATATATCCTATCCATTAAAAATGAAAAAAAAAATTTTTTTTTAATAAAATGGAAAGTCTAACCAAGAAAATAGACACTAAAATTTTTAGGTAACTACCTTGATTTAGAGGGAGAAATTATACATTCGAACATAGAATTGATAAATGTTACATTTATCTTATATTAAAAGCCTGCTTGAGCTAATCTGTGTTAGAAAACCTTTGTGGGAAAGATAGCAATTCAAATGGAATTTAGTACTTTTTTTATTCTAACATAATGAATGACTCGCTGCATACTCTCTATTTTTATATTCTGAGCTTCACTCTAAACTAGAATAGGTTCATTGTTTCCCTTTTAAATCCACAGTAATTAGCATCTTATTCCTGTGGTAGCATCCATATATAAACTAGGGGAAAAGCACTAAGGGATAAATAGGTAGTAAATATTATATTTACTACTGAATTTCAAAGACCAGGAAATGATTGCATCTGAATCTCTAATCCCTTCATGAGCTCCAAATCACTCCATAAGTGTATAGTAAAGTCAAAACAGATCCAGTTTTCTCAATGCCCATTTCATTAAATTATACTGCTTTCCCTTATTTAAAAATGCCTTAGGCAACTAGGATGATAATTTATCATTTAAACCTCAAATGATCCCAACACAGGATTTGGTTTTTATCTATTCATACAGTCATGTAAAACCTTCCCTAAAGCAAAAGAAATCCTTAATAATTTTGATGACGAAGATGATGGCACTCTTTAGATAATTAATATTCATTGGTAGTTATAAACCACTTATCTTGCCTATTTGTATTTTTCTTTTTTTTTTTACCCGGAGAGATTTATGAAAGCATTGGCTGCTAAAATAATCTCCCCTCAAAAAACAAAAAACAAAAAAAACCCAAAACAAACCACATTTCATTTACCTGACTAAAAGGCAACTATTTGTAATAAATATGTTAGACATGTCTGGAGTTAAATATACCCATACATGCATACATCCAATTATTTTAAAAATTGAATTAAAAAGTAGGAGCAACCTATTTCTAGAACATTGATTCTCAGCTAGGGCAGTTTTGCCCCCAGGGACATTTGGCAATATCTGGAGACATTTTTGGTTGTCAGAACAGGGTATGCTACTGAAATCCTGTTGGTAGGGGCAAAAGATACTGCTTAACAGCCCACAATGCACAGGACAACCCACCATATCACACACACACACACACACACACACACACACACACACATCAATAATGTCAGGTTTGGGAAAAGCTGATATATATATATATATATATTAAATTTAAAGTTTTTTCCACAGATGATTAATTCAGTTTAAACACAGATCAGATAAGGTTTCTGGAATAAAGTGGAGAAAAACATTTTAAAGAAAAATCTTTTACTTTCAAATACATCATGGTGAAATTCATAGATGTTTCATCCTAGACTTGGGGAAAGTATTGGGTTTTTTCCTTACCTACCCATTTCTTTGGATGATCCTCCCCAGCTCCAGCTGGCAGCTATACCAATTAGCTAGAAAAAGGATATGCAGAAGAAATGATTAACTAATGAAGCTATTTCAAGAAAAATCCATCTGTTAGGATCAGTCTATGTGCTGTATGTCACAGGCTTCTCCATTTGACTCCAAAAATGAGCTTTGTGTGCTTCTAAAACAAAGCTTGTATATGGAAAAGTGATCCAGGTTCTTTAAAGTTTTTAGGTATCTGAGGACTGAGTTTCTTCTCATGTGCCAACTCTTCAGAGAGAGGGCACACCCTGAGTTAGTTTAAATTCAACTTGTATTTTACATAAATGGTAGGGAGGGAAAATGTTGGTAGCACCAATAAATCACCTAATGCTTTTTACTTTTTACTTTGGAAGAAAATAGACACTATCAGATGCTAACAAAATCATAGGAGCTCTCAGAATCTTTCTGTAATCCAAAAGGTAGATCCAGAATTGTTGATAATTAAGAGTTGACCTACAATTACTATTGCTGCATGCTCAGTGATACAATTCTCCCCTTCGCTCTTGCCAGATAGGGTTTGTAGGCGTCTGCTGACACTGTAGGGACAGAATAAGTCATGACTCCTGAGTCTCACGTGGTATTATTTTACATTTCAGGAATAAAAGTAAGACTGGTATTTCTATTCTCCATACCCCTCTGGCTTTACTGGAAATGTCAATTTTGGTAATTTTCTAGTATCCAATTTAAAGCACATTTACTCTTATTTTAATTTTTAAAAATCTATGTCAAATACAATTTATGCCTTCTACTCTTATTCTAAATAATCTTTAAAAGATGCACCTAATTTAATAATTTCATATCTTAAAAGTCTACAGTTTTTGATGGGCACAGGGCAACAAGAAGAGATAAAATAATAAGGGTAAACTGTTAATTTTATTTCACGTTATAATTTTCTAAATATGGTCTTCAACATTAACAATTCAAAGAAGCATTTTTTTCCCTAGTTGATGGGACATTATAATGCTGCTTGACTTTATATGAGGACACTGGAAAATATCTCTAATGATAATAATTTTGATTTGGTTATTATTTTTTTTTTTTAATTTGAGCAGAGAGATGGAGGACATGGGGCAGATCAGAAACGATTGACTTGTACTTTATTGCTGTAAATTTTTGTGTGTACATGGGAAGTAGGTGACGTGCAAACATGTTTTTTTTACAGTGAATTTGGAGATTCAACTGATCATTTTCTACCTATAATTTTTATCTTTCTTTTCCATGGTTTTATTTTATACACCCCTTGATTAGAATTTTTAAAACACCTAGGTCATGAATGAGGCTAAAGAAGGAGCAAGGAAAGAAATGATGTAGGCCCCTGAAGGGGGTACTGTCACGAAGAAAGGCAGCACGGTGGGCTGGCGTTGGCAGAGCCTTGTCATTCTTTACAATATTCCACACTAATGGAGATACCGAGTTTTCTGCTGTTAGGTTGCATTCTCAACCTTTGAAAACAACACTCCCACTTTGGATGTTTAGGTGTCATCTTTTTACAATGATAGATATAAATGGGTTTTATGGGTGTGATGAAATAAAGTTGGGAATCAGATGTAACCTTTGCCTTTCTATTCACTTTGTTAAAAAACACAGAAACAGCATCCCCCCAAAACATGCAAACAGACCAAACCAAACCAAAAACCTACCCCCACACTCCCCACCACACACAAACACACGCATTTTTTTCCTTTTTAAGTCACTTGAGGTCCAATAATGCCTGAAATATCAGGCCCTGTTGGGGAAGCAACTGATCAAACTTAATTTTACTAACTGAGATATTAAAATAATTTTAATTTAGAAGGAATTACTTTGGAAGAATTTTTTTAATTAATTAATTAATTAATTAATTAATTAATTTATTTATTTATTTATTTATTTATTATCCCACTTTTAGGGAAAAGAGAAGGCTATCCTAACATAAGCTAGTTATCTTCATAATTCAGAGCCATCATTGTGATCCTCATTGTGTGTCTACTATGTGCTAACGCACATAAAGTGTTTAACAAGGTGATCTGAACAGGAAGGCTTCACACAGTGGTGACTATCATCGTCCTTGGTCATTTGTAATAGCAGTGACATAGTATTGATAGCTTGATTATTATGATAATAGGGGTAGACAATGATGATAATAGGAGTAGGAGTACTCAGGATCTATTAGAGATTGTCAAGCTGATTAGCCCTCCACTTCTATATCATTTAAATTCACTTAAATTCTTATGTCTGCCTCTTGTGGCTTTCCTGCCTCCTTCCTTTTCCTCCAGTCACTTTATTGATGCACACGGCCTTCCCTACCCCTCCACTGCCCCTCTTAGTCTCTTTTGAGTCTCTTCCTCATTGTGTTGTCACATCGTGAATCAATTGTGGATCAAGAAACCAGATACCCGAACTTGTCTGAAGAGACTTTCATCTAATTTCAGTATTTGACCTTCAGTATAGGGACTTTGTGACCTTTACTTTCAAAGACCATTCTCACCCCTTTACTAAGTCTTGAATGATATCCTTGGATTCATATCTAAGATGGTTAGAAATATCAACTTTCCAAAAACTGATCTGTCCTGGAAAACATGAATGTTATTTTATTTTAAGAGAATCCACAGCTATTGTTTAGCTTATTAAAAATAGTATTTTTGAGTAAAATTCAGCAAACAGAAGAAGTTAGGAATTTATCTTCACTCCTTTTCATTCCTGAGAAAGTAAGGGCTCACAAAGAGTGGGTAGGAAAAGAGTAGGTATAGTTCTCCTTTGATACCAAAATCTGAGGATGCTCAAGTCCCTTATATAGTAATGGTGTAGTATTTGCATGTAACCTATGAATACTCTTTTTTTTAAATATATATTTTTAAATTATTTATTTGTTTGTTTGTTTATTTATTTTATTTTATTTTTAGAGAGAGGGGAAAGGAGAAAGAGAGGGAGAGAAACATCACTGTATGGTTGCCTCTCACTCACGCCCCCAACTGGGGACCTGACGTGCAACCTAGTAATGTGCCCTGACTGGGAATCGAACCAGCGACACTTGGCTCACAGGCCGATGCTCAATCCACTGAGCCACAGCAGCCAGGGCTTGAATATTCTCATGTATATTTAAAACCATCTCCAGATTATTTGTAATACCTAATACAGAGTGGGGCAAAAGTGGGTTTACAGTTCTTCATATGGAAAATAACCCAATAATTAATAAATAATAATACTAGAATAAACTCTGTTTCACATATCACTATAAACTACTTTTGCCCACCCTGTATAATGTAAATGGTATATAAATAATTGTTATACCATTTAGGGAATAATGACAAGAAAAAAAGGCTGTACATTTTCAGTATAGACATAATCATCACAGACCCAACTATGTAATAGACATCAGCAACATCCTTTTCTGAATATTTTTGAATATGTGGATGGGGAACCCATGGACACAGAGGGTCAACTCTGCAGAGAAACCAAAGGGAAGAGTGAGGGTAGAACTCTATTCCTCTCAGTTGCTGTGGAGAATGGGCGAGCCCTCAGCCTGTGATGCCCACTGGCAAGCAAGTGGACTTTGGGCAGAACTTCTATGTGCATGGTAACTTGGAGTTACCTGGCCAGGGGCCAGGGCTGGATCTCCAGCCTCTGGGACACTGGGATTCTTTGAAGGCATTTGGGACTTGAGCTATACCCAGAACACCTGAAGTTATCTCAGAGGATATTATGAGGAGGATTCCAGAAGAATTGACAAGACCAAGGCCTGTAGGCTCTGTTAAAAGTCACCTCAAGTTTGCTGGTTGTCTCCCTGCTCAAGGTCCCACACTGTGATCTCAGCCTGGTTTCTGCTTTAGCAGGCTCCTTCCAGTACTCAGAAGGAAAATGGAGCCAAGTCTTGGGTTAAGATAATGTTCCCTGGCCGGGACCATGGGAATGTATTCAGGCTCCAGAGAAAGTCCTCAGGCTATTCAAAGCATGGTAGGCAAAAGACATAAAAAACTTAGTGATCCACACACTCCCAGCGGCATATTCACTTGGATATTGTTAAAATATAGATCCTGGGGCCTTATCATAGACCATTCAGTGAGAAATTTGGGGGATTAGGCACGGGTTGTTGACTATTTAATAACAATCCTAATAATATTTATGCTTCCCATTATCAATAACTCAGGGACATATGGTTAAATATTATCAATATAATTTACCTGTGTTTAAAAGAAATCTATAACTTTACTTCTATCTAACAAAGTCAAAAATAGAATTTATATTAAGAGAAAAGAGAGGGGAGAAAGTAATCTACAGACAGGTTGACATGATCAATGTTTTCCTTTCCTTAAGTAAGTTACTGATTGGGTGGCAGCTTGCAGAGAAGGCAGTTAGGGTCATCTGAATGGATGAATGGGGAAAACAGTTTTCATTTCTTACAGATTCTCCCAGAGACCTTGAGGGTTTAACAGTGGAGCATGTGATGGACAATCTGTGAATAATGTCCGTTCTTGTTCTTTGTTAGAACCTCCGTCGTAGGCATGCCAGGCCTGTGCCCTGTCCTATCTCCATATTCCTCCTCAGCAGTCAAATTTGAGAACTGGTAAGGGCTGTTTCAGGCAGGGGGCAGACTAGCCAGCACAGAAGGAGGTCCCCAGATGGGACCATGACTCAGAACAAAGGTGTGCTATCTAGAGAGGACACCCAGTCACATGATCTAGTCAAGGTAGGAGAGTGGAGAGAACACTGTGACACAAAGGTCAGACAAGAGAATGGGAGTCTTTCTTGTGGGACACTGGAAGTTGGGGAGGGGAGGCATTAGGAGGGTAATGAGGAGGTCTAGCTGTCCTGACTGGGCCCACGATCTTGGGATTTAGAGCTGGCAAAGCGAATGGGGGAATAAAGTGATGAGGTTCTTGGAAAACGACATCATTTGTCTCAGAAATGATGCCAAGACCAACTAAGCCCAAGATAGGATACATCAAAGAAGCAAGAATTGAGAACCTGGGGAAAGAGTGCCATATCCAATCTTTTCCTTGCAAATGCTTCCAGAATAATAGTAGCACATACTTACTCTAATGCCATTTACTCTGTATCAGACACTGTCCTGAGCATTTTACAGGTATCCAGTCCTCAAAGCACTACATCAAGGCAAGTAAAGTTAACATTGTCATTTTAAAAATGGAAGAAACTGAGGTACAACTTTCCCAGAGTCACATAGGTTGTAAAATTGGGACTTGAACCCAGTTTATTTAGCTCCAGAGTTTCTGGTCTTAATGATATTTTATCTGCACTTAGCTAATCTCCCCAACTTTTTTCTCTTCCTTATTGCCATTAACATGTAGTAGTTATGATCAAAACTCTAAGGATTCATAGGGTTATCATTTCCAGGACCATCTGTTTAATAAGAGGAAGCTGAATTTGTGCCTAAATGACCTGGACCACTTAATGGTTGTCATCCATTTAGGAAGGGGGTGGAAAACATTTCAGCATCCTTTCAAATTCATTCTGGAATATTCTAGTCACTGCCCTGGGCTCTTCTGTAACCCCGGGGTTCTGAGCTACTCCTGATGACATGTGGTATGCCTGGTGGGCCTTGGAATCACCTAAATGACCTAGGAAAAGGGACTGAGTGCTCGCCTCGGTGGCTCCACGCCTAACCTAAGGATGCATGTGTACATTTCCCTGACCTGTGAGATTTCAGTACTGACCTACCAACTAAATGATTTTACCTCCAGGATGTAGGGTTTTTACCCTCAGCTACTGGCATTTTGTTCATAAGTATGCAGTAGCTTAATGGTTTGTCGCTACCCCAGGGGGGAAAAAACATTCCATGGATCAAAAACCTCCTGCCAATAGCAATGAAGGCTCTAGCGTCACTAACATAGAAACCGGTCTAGTAACACAAACCAAAACTCCAAAAGAGCCCTGTGCAAAATGCTTTTGAGCACTGCCTCTTTGGTCTTTAGATTTGTGTTCATGGGTCATTGACAGAATCAGGCACTTATCTTTAAAATTAAAAATAAATACAGCGATGGCCAGAGAGATGGGGGGTCTGGGGGTTGGGTGGTGGTGGGCTAAGCCGAGGAAAATGGGGATGTCTACCATAGTATCAACAATAAAAGTAAAGTTAAAAAAATAAACACGGTTCTAACAGAACACCCTGACCCATATAATTATTATTATTTTTAAAACTAAAGAAATTTCTTTCAGGTTGGTGAGGTTCACTAGAGTATAAGTCAAATCCCTTGATTTTGAAAATGCACGCGACTTCTTGGTTAATTGGGACCATGACATTGTCTGTTTTCCTCATTCAGTTTCTCCTAGGATTGAAATATAGAATCACTGAAGAAGACATAATTTCATAAATAATTGCTCACCTTTCTGGGACTAGATGGCAGCTGTCTTTGATTGATGCAGGCAGACGTGTTTATCCTGTGTGTTTATATTCTCTGGCTGCTGAACCTTTAAGTGCAGTCGCTTGTCAGCAATTTAATCAGCAATTCTCTCCATTAAGAAGCCTTAGATTTATAAAATGCAGAAGCATTTTCAATTCAGAAATAAAGCTACAACAGTCTTTTTTTTTTTTTTTTAATCAAGGTTGCCTCAGTTGTATTTAATTTTACACACATGAAATATACCAGGGCATATTTCTTTCCCTCCTGTTGAAAAGCTCAAACAGAAAATGCAATTTCTGATTTGTGTTCAATATTATGTGTATACCACTTGACATCCATAAGTAAGAAAATACTAGGTATAAGTAGGGGCTCCTATTGGACATATTATACTCTCATATGTCTGTCCTACATTCTAACTAAATGGGATCTAGAAGACTAGGACAGAGGCTGGCTATCCCAAGAGGTGGCTTTCATCTTGGCTTAACCACTCAAAAGCTTTGAGACTTTGGATTAGTTGATTCATTTCTTCATGCCTCCGTTTTCTCACTTTTCAAATGAAAATATTAGTTGTTAAAACTGTGAGTCTCTTCTGGCTGTGGCTGATGCTTCTTGGATTACTGGGTGATCCGGAGATCCCCAAATAAATGATCCACTTCCTACCCCTCAGGCTTCCTGACTGTTTTTCTCTTTTGTTGAAAGGACTTCCCCAGTAACCCCATAAAACAAAATCTAATTCTTAGATCCCTGTGGAGAACTTATTTGCTGTTCTGTAGATGTTTTCTGTTTTTGTTTTTTAATGCTATTGTCTACGAGTAATCTCTCCTTCAAATTCTGAGCACACTTTGTAATGGTATGTGCCTTACAAAGTTTTTCTGTCCTATTCACCATTAATTAAGATAAATGGCCAGGGAAGACAAAGACCATACCTATTTATTAGTATTTTCTTTCATGTGACACCTGGCCCAAAGCTAGGTTTCTTAAAGTTGATACATGATAATTATTTATGGAACTTGTTGAATTAATAGGCATAGTGGCTTGAGAGGGCTAGTGAACTTGAGGAAGCAAAAGCCACAAGAGAAATGTTTGACCATTAAACGAAAAAATAAACCAAAAAAAAGAAAGAAAAGAAAAAAAAAAAAAACAGATTCTATAACTTAGAAAACGCTACAATGAAAAAATTCAGATCTATGACTTAGAAAAGTTCACACTGAAATCGATATAGTTATTCAGCCAAAAACAAACTATACTGAATGCTAAATTCATTGTTTGTATTGTCAGTGTCTTATTTTAAAAAATGCCCATTCCATTGTAGGCAGATTTATTAGGGAATAGATATAAATAATATAGCCCAAAGCATTTAAACATGGACCGTTTTGTAGATGTTAAATTGTCATCAGTTTCTGTAAAAGTGATTGAGCTATGAAAATTGATCATTTCTCAACGTTTAAAGATAAAAGATGAATTTTTAAAGAATATAACAGAAACCAACATTTTAAAGAAAGAATTCCAACCTGATTGACAGTATTCATTACTGAACTCTATTAGCAAAGAGAGCGAAAAACCTATTCAACTAAGACACTTAATGTCTTTGGTAGAAAGGCATTGCATACACCCAGGAAGCTATTGTTATGTGACTGGTGGTCTAAAGTACGTGTATTTGCAGGTAAAAATGGGTTTAAGTTATAAAACATTTGAAAAGACTTTTTTAACTCTCAAAAATTTTATTTTTCAGGACTCAGTAAATGGGTGGCAATTCCAAATTTAATGAGTGTCCGGAGTGGTGTATAGTGTTTCTCGGTTGAAGTAAACTCATAATTGTTGTGAGCTGATGGGAGCTAGGTTAATTAAATGTTTCACTCCTGGTAGACTAACCTATCACCTGGAGAACCTGTGCTATTGCTATTCCCAAATGAAAGGAGTAAAAATATTAAAGAGAATCTGAGAGAGGAGGAGGGAGCGACAATAACATGGATTTCAAAACAGGATATCCTTTCCAGCCACTTAGACCCCGAGCTGAGAATTTACAAGAAGTATTTTAAATCCAGATGTCTAATACTACCTGACAATTGATGGTGGAAGGAAAACTTCCTCCTACATTTTCTTCTGGTAAACTTCCAGTTACATTCAATAAAATAGCACTTTTCTCTTTCTTTTTTGCATCAGTTCTTTTGTCATAAATTTCAATGATAAAATTAAGTAAAGAAAGAAAAAAACAGACAGAAAACAATGAGTAGAAAGAGTCGGCAGGTAGAGGATGGGGGAATTTATGTATTGTTGAACCCTAGGCCCAAACATAAGGCTAGGGGTGGTAATTTTAACGTAGTTTTGTTCCTGTGACACAAATAAGAAATCGAAGTTCCCAAGAACTAGAAAGCTGGGAAAGGATTGAGATATCAACAGCTTCTAACAAAATGATCAGAGCTGAAGTGAAGCATTGCTCTCTTTAAGTTATCATATTCTGAATATCTGAATTGCCTCTATATTTATAATCTAGTTTCACTCTTCCACCAATTGGTTATTAACCCCTTACCAGTGATAAATGACAAGAGATATAAGTCAAAGTGATGAGCTTTTTGTCAATTTGGTCAAAGAGAAATTTCAAACCTAAAAAAATAACAACAGATTGCCTCACAGTGGTCCTTCTTTGTTGATTGATGATCTCATGTTAAGCCTGCAGAATGCACTTTGGCTTCTAAACCAAGCTATGTAAATTATCATTTAATGTAAACTGTAATAGTGTTGCCCATTGATGTTTCAGCAAAAACAGCTTGACTTGACATCCAGCCATGATTCTCCATTTTTCTTTAATGGCCAAACCACTGACGTGAATTATTTTGGACCTGCTGCCTCCATGTCTTGTCCCTCATTTCATCTTTACTTTCCTGCAACCCAGCTTCTTCTTCCGCTCACTCCAGAGTCACTCAGGGCTCCCTGATCGGTCTTTGATCCTGGTCCCTTCTCATTCTTGATTGTCTTAAACATCACAGAATGGCTGACATTGTTGGTTACTCTATCTGAAGACACTTCTCTTGGTTTCCCGCACTATGACACACTCATTAGTAATTTTCTTCGGACTCTGCCCTGCTTCCTTTTGAGGAGCTCTGCTCCATCATTTATATATATAAGAAAAGCTCTTCTAACAACACATCTGATATAGAGCAGTGAAGAGTATTTAAATGTTTGCCTCCCCAACTAAATTGTCAGTATATAATACTGAGTCTTTTTATCGCAGCCACTAGCATATTTTCTGGCACAAAGCCCACTGAATATGTGTTCCCTGAATGATCAAACACTGATTAAAATGGATAAGTGTGCATCTACCTTTCACAATTAAATGGCAAGTTTTAGGGAGAAGAGACTATATATTTATTAAGTGCTTATAGCCTCTATGACTGTGTTTTGCATAATGAACTTATATGTGTGGACTTATTGATTTTACCAAAGCTAACAGTTTACTAATAGCAAAGGCTAATAGAACTATCCTGATTTCCAAATATTGAAAATAATCTGAGTTTTGTACAGGAAGCCAAGATCAACTCTAGTTAAGATGTTTCAGAACTAAACAGTCCAGGAATATCAATGGAGAACTCAGGTTTAGAGGATTTTTATATAAAATCATCAGAAGAGAAAACAATCTTGTTACTGATTGGGGAACCCAGACAGCACTCAGCAAGAAAATGAGAGCACATATTCATAATCTAATATAAATATATCATAAAGGAATTAAAGTAGAGTCCATTGAAAATAACATGGCACAGATTTTCATTTGATGGTTCTGGAAGCAATGCTAAGATATTACGTTAGAGAGAGAAATTAGCGGCTATATCATACGCGGTGTTGAGTATGGTCCTTCCACTGTTTAATTTGCAGAAGATGATCAGGAGACTAAAAATGTACTGTCATTTCTATACCTTTGTTTTTAAACATTTCTTTGTTTGACCATCTTAAAAAATAATCTCATTGTAATCGAAGGTAGATTGGGGAGTCGCTGGAGGGATATGTACAGAAAACAAACATGGAAGTCAAATGTCCTTGGGTCCAAAGATGTATTTGCCTTTGAAGAGCTGTGCTTCTAGGGCAAGGCAGACTCTCCAAGTCTCAGCTGTTTTATTTTCATACTTACCTCACACAGCTGCTGTAACCAATTAAAGAATAGAGCATATAGGAAGAGCCCTTGTAAAATGTAAATCGCTAGGCAGTTCTCAGGGGTGACTGACTTTTAGGTATTTGTCGAAAGAATAAATATTGTATTAAAAATGAAGTAAGGTCAAAGGGAATTACATTTTGAGAGAGGTTGCATATTGCCTGCAGAACGCTCTTCAGTGAGGCTTGCTGGAAGGATCTGACATCTTAAGTGGGTTATCCAGTAGCTGGTGTGAGGGGCATGAAGCATTCATGAGAACGCAGGCCGCTCTCCGTCCCCATGGGAGGCAGGCAGGCTGTTTTAAGGTTGCTGGATGATGTCTGAGCGTTGAAGGGAAGAGACATCACACCTAACGAAGCCCAGCTGCCCTTTCTGTGCCAAAAGCAGCTCTGGGAACAGAGATGCCTTCCTCATTGTGCAAAGGGTGGACGGCATTACAACGTAATTATGGAAGGTAAGACATCAGACATCGGCAGAAGAGAAAACTCAATAGAACTGGGCTGATGTGTTTTCCAAATGTAATGACTATTTTTATCTTTTGATTACAAATGCTTTATGTTTTAACTAAGAGCTTCCAAAATGGTTAACCAATGAATAAGGTAGAAACTAATAAGACCCAAAGTACCTACTATAAAAAAAAAAAAATAGTATGCAGATAGAAGGAGGTGAAAAGGGTAATTTGTGAAGGATTGCCTCTAATCAGATTCAAAGAGAATAGCTTTTCCTTCTAAAGTGGTTGCTCATCATGAGAAAAATATTTAAGTTAGCATTTGAAAAAAACAATATAGTTAATGGCAACAAACACTGAAAGTTTGTATAAAAACCTGTGCAACCAGAGATACAGAAAGAATGCTAACCTCCTCCATAATGATTAACTAGTACAAGAGGTCAGGGGTGACTTGACCGTCCATAATATTGCTCATAAATGAAAGGTTACAGACACAGAAACAGCCGTTGAAATACTTCGTTGTCAATTTTCTCATTTTGTGTTAACTTTCATGGCCTTCCTAGTCAAGTCTTTATCCAGATGCTAATTAAGCAGAGGTTTGCTTTGCACATCAAAGTTTAATATTCACCCCTCATAGTTAAATGAAATCCGCAACACGAGGCTTCCCCGATTGAAAGCGGTCCTGACCTACTTCCCTGAGAAATCAATGGAAGACTTACAAAGCCTCACAAGAAGCTGACATTTAAGGCCAGCTCCTAATTCATGTTGGTGCAAAATGTGTTTCCCTGCACTTCAGCAGTCTTTCTTTCTTTATGAATTTTAAACGTGCTTCTGAGAATACAGAAGTCTGCGGAAGCTGTGGAGCCAGATGAGGAAAGCCACCCTGCGTGCTGTGTCCCTGAGGGGTTTGGAAGCCCCCGTGTCAGCTCCATTCATAGTGGCTTCCAATTTACAGCAGGCCCTAGGTCTGAAGCCGAGGACAGTAAAGGACGGCCTAAAAGGCACCCACTTGCATTTAAATATCATCTACAGAGAAACAGAATGGAATCTATCAGAAAAAAGTTTTCAGACACCTGGGCTCCAAGGCCTTTGAAAGTAAGAACAACTAGTATATGGCAAACCTTTCTGAAGGCTTATATGTCAGGGAGCTGAATTGTAGGGCATGACATAAGAACGCAAACAAAATCAACTAGGCAGGGGGTCATTATGGCAGCGGGGCATGCTGGGTCTCAGGCTGGGGAGGGGTTCCTGTTAAAGAGCAAGTATGTTTCCTTCGGGTGGTAATTTGCAGCCACATGGAGGGGTTCGTGTCAAACCTGGTGGAAATGGAGGGTCAGCCCTATGCTAAATTCGAGAATACTGAGCTACTGTAGGGTGAGCCTGTAAGATTAATGGAGGAAGTACTGTTCAGTGTACAAATCATTTACTTCCTGGGCTAAGTTTATTTCCAATTACTTTATTCTTTTTGATGCTATGAATACATAAATATCTCAACTATGAATGTGCAAACATTCAGTCTTTTATTCATTCAGTGAACGCTGATAAAATGCCTACTGTGCGCCAGGTACTATTCCAGGTGCTAGAATGTTTATTTTGAAATGTTGGTCAAGAATTCAAATGAAGATGAGAGTTACATTTATTAATATAGAGAGCACCATCCGAGGCAAGGCTTGGTGGCCAAAAATATTACTACAAAGATGTAGATAGTAAAGAAGATGGGCAGATTGAGAACTGAGCATTTTAGGCAGGTATTCTGTTTCTCTTTCTCCCTTGCCTCTGTACTGTGCCCTTCCCGCCCTCCTGGCATGTGACACCATATCGTCTTAGGCTCTGCAGTTCACAAAGCCTGGGCATCCAGGATTTACCCCAGCGGCCTGCTTTGGGACCCTTAGGAAATGACTGTTTTTTGTTTGAGGCATAATCAGAGCTTCATCTAGGACATCTTGTATTACAGCAGTGATCTCTCTTCATCCCTCTATTTTTTATACCTTTCTTCCTATTCTTTAACCCATTTTTAACCCATTTGCCTAATGCAAAACAATGGATATTACAATTCTCCATGGCCTTATTCATCCTTCAGATTGATTTTGCCGCAAAGAAGTACGTTACCAGATAGCTTATGAAACAAGGTATCATGGTAATAAAAAGTCTCAGTGATGTCAGTAATAAGAAATACCATTTAATTCAGGTCTTGGTTTTGTTTTTCATTTAATTTACAAAAAATTTAAAAAATGAAAAACGTCTTTATACCTGAGTCACATTGTGTGTCTATGAAAGACAATGGGGAAAAAAAAGAGAGAGAGAGAGAGAGAGAATGAGAGGAATCAAAACCAGGGGACAAGGGGCATGCACCTAACATAAAAGGAAGCTGAAAAAATCACAACAAAAGAAAAAAAAGGGAAAGAGGAAGGGATAAGTGAATAATATTGCTCCATAAAATTTCCAAGAGGAGAACTTGTATGTTACCTTCCTTGGCTCCAAAGAAAACAGTGGAGAATAACATCATTGACCCCCTAATCTTTGTTCTTAGACCATGATTCACATAGTAGGAGCTCAATAAATATTTGCTAGACCTTAGAAATAGTCCTGTTTAACTCCTTCACAGTTACAAACTTAAATCCAAAGAACTTCAATTACTTGAGCAAAAATATAATGTTGTGGAGAAGCACAGTCTGAAATGAGTTCTAGCTCTTCTAAGTAAGTCCCTTCTAAATGTTGATATCAACAGTTAAATGTATTTCTATTGGTTTTGCCTATATCCCTACTTGATCTTCTTGACTAACCATTTAAAATACCATTTTGACCCTGGCTGGTGTGGCTCAGTGTATTGATCATTGTCCCGAGAACCTAAAGGTCCCTGGTTTGATTCTTGGCTAGGTTCCCAGTTAGGAGTGTGCAAGAGGCAATGAATCGATGTTTCTCTCCTTCTCTTTTTCCCTCCATTTTCCTCTCTCTAAAAATAAATAAATAAAATCTTTTAAAAAATAAATAAAATACCATTTTGAGGGAAAAAATGTCAAACCTCGTTCATTGGAAAGTTTACCCTAACAAGTGTTGTTTTCCACTTTCAAGTTTATAGGAATATTTTCCCCGAGAATATTATAAAATTTTTTCCAGATTTGCCAGTGAAAAATATCAAAACACCGTTTCTTTCTCTAACCATATTTATCTAGAAAACCGGTGAATTAAAATCATGAAGAAATGTAGTGAAACTGGAAAAACCAGGGTTCCTGCTGCGTGTCATGTACCAGACCCAATGAGCAGAGAGAAAGATTGAATCTTTATGGGCGCTTTATTCAGACGGTCAGAGATCTGAGAAGACAGGAGGTTTGTGCCCTAACAGACTGTTGTAAATTGCATTTTAAACTGACCCTTTTTAGAAGGAGAAGAAAAGTATAGGTAAGGGGTTTGGAATTTGGGGAAAAAGTTAATCAGAGAAAAGCTGCAGTGTTCCCTTCACTTGTGCCCTGGGCGGTGGCCATTGTCTGTGTCCTGGGCGGTGGTCTCACCCTGGAGCACAATGGCTCAGACACCATCTTGATTGCTTGCAGTCCTTCTGGGGCACAGAGGTGGGAGTGCTTCTAGTTAACTGAAATCAAGGTGGGTTATACCTCTAGTTCCTGAAACAATAGCTTTTTACATACATTGGTTACTTAGCTTATTAGCTATTACCTGGAACTAAAAATGTCCCATCATTTGAGTCCCTCATCACTCGTCGGCAGCCGTCCGTCTCGAGAGACGATGGTGTAGCTTCTTAAGAGTATCTGCACCGCCAAGAATGGTTATGCAGTCCGACTCGGGAGTGACACGGTATCTGTCTCCTCCCGTGTTAAATCGACATCTTGCGATGACGCTGGAGTGTCCTCTCCAGTGAAGCTGAAGCTACAGAGCCTGGGCAGGGTGATATGGAGGGTCTGCTGTTGCCCATGCAGCAGACCCCCCCTTTCTTCGCAGCTGAAGGGTCCAAGGGAAAGACGGAGTCAATACAGCTTGGCTTCAGGTGCGCCGCAGGAGTTACCAGTATTGACTACAACGTCAAACCGCCTTAGGGACTCCAGCTCCGGATTTTCTGTCGGGGTTTACTCCCTTAGCCTTTCCCCTGAAGAGGTATGCCGCAAGGCAGCGGAGGTTTTTTGGAGTCAGAGTTTTCCTTCTCTGATGTGCCCTGACTGGAAGATCGAACCAGCGACACTTAGCTCGCAGGCCGACGCTCAATCCACTGAGCCAAACCAGCCAGGGTATCCCTCATCACTAGTACTGTATATATTCAGTTCTGTAGCCACCAGTAAATTTCCCCTAGAAGGTTTAATATTCCTGCCTTGCTTTTCTTATAAAACCATAATAGCTACGACTGCTTTATCCTCCCCCCAATACAGCTATTAATAACTGTGATTACAACAATCTAAGTTTTTGCATTTATTTTGATAGAAATGAAATATTCTTATTATCCTTTGTGGTGAAGGAATTGTTCTTCTTAACATTTAGTGTTTCTTTCAGAAACATTTATGAATATATTTTCAGAATTACATCTTTCAGGAAAAATGAAAATGATATTCTTCTTCCCATGCATTAATATTTTTAGTGCCTGAATGTCTCTGTTTCTTTTACAGAAGATTAAAGCATTTTTTCCATCTGCCTTTGAAAATGATTTGAGTCTTAATTAAAGTTGATTGCACCTGTGCATATATTCAACTATCCCCACACCTCCTACCTACTAGTGGAAAAGCTTGTCTTTCCTTCAAAAATTAAAAGAGAAAACTATGACCTTTTAAAAACCTCATAGGCATAGAAAACAGACAATAGTAAGAAGTATGATGCTTTGGTTATCTTAGAAGAATGACATATTATCTTTTAATTATTATTTAAAAATTGGTTATCTTCTTTAAACTGATGGTTTCCTTATCATTTATAAGGCAGCCTTGCTAAAGAAACCAAGTGAAAAGAATCAAAATCCAACAACAGATTTTCACCTATCTACTCGCTGGTTGCTCATGTGTGTTCTTATCTGTGGTAGTTTGATCTTTCCTTATTTATGGAGATGGGGGATAATCATAGCACAAAGAAGTAAGTAAGTGATGGAGGTCATCTCAAAATTTGGTGTGATCAAACATTTTTCTGCTCCAACATTAAATTTTTTTCAAGGAATTCTAATAAATAAAAAATAGATTAGCTCCTTTTTTATTTTACTCATTTTCCTTTCTCTTGAGTAAGAAGATATAGTTAAACTGCTTTCTGCTAAAATGGAAAAGAAAGAAAAAAGACATGAAAATAAAGGAGTCAGAAAGTCTACAAAGAAAATAATGAAAAGTATGTTAAATGTTGTTTAAAAATGTTTCATTAAGTATAGAACAGTGGATCTGAACCCTGACTTTATTTTTAAAACTCGAGGGCTTTGTAAAGTCACCAACCTCAAAGCCCAACCCTCAATCATCTAATTTAATTGTGGCCCATGCATGGGTACTATTCAAAGACTCCCCAATTTTTCTAGTAAATATTTAGGATTGAGACGCTCTAGTGCAAAACATATTTTGGTATTTATCAGTAAAATCTAAATCTTGACGATCCTTGAGCCCAGATGCTTCATTTAAAGGTAATCAAATGAAGGCGCAGAAGGGAAAAGATTTGCTCAAGACCTCCGAGCTAATTAGGCACCAAGTCTGAACTGGCACCCAGGGTCTCACTACCCCTGAGTTATCCCCGTTTACACGGCACAGTGCTGTGGTGGGGACTTCCCACATGACAGCGTTCAGAGGTATGCACCCTCAGCACTTGGTTGCTAAATGGTTGCTATGAATCCATGCACTGCATTATTAGCACAGTTTTATATCCAACAACATCTAAGCCATTTCTATAAAAATGTGGCAATATGCCATCCAACAGGAACTTCGATTTTGATCCCAAATGTCTAATAGTAATTTCCTATGCACATTAACTCAGTCTTTAGGATATGGAAAAGTCTCCGACATTATAAAATCTTCTCAATTTATGAAATGTCTAGTAACAGAATATTGCTTTGATCTTTTAGTCATTCTTTTTCTCTCCTGTTGTTCAAAGGATTATCCTGACATCACGACTTTAAAAAATAGAAGAAAACAGAAACGTTGTAGAAGCATTGATAGAATTCCACAGTTTTCTCCTATAGAAGAAAAAGTTCACTTGAATTTCTTGTGTCTGATAGATAATTGGTTACTTTCTCCCAGTGGCCTTAGTAAGCAGTGATTTGACTCATAAAGCCAAATCCTCTTGAATATCTCACAAAAGGGCAATTCAAATTATAGTCATGCTTTTTTTTTTTTTAAATTCTCTTTATACCATTGTTTCTTCTCCTTGAACTTGGCATCTTTTCTTCATTGTTTTGGCTGTGTGATTGTTCATGCTACTGGCTGCACCTAAGGATATTTTGTATGTAAAACGACCCCTCTTCTGTCCTATGGTATCAATAATTAGTTTGAAAATCTTAAACCTGCCCTGACTGGTGTGGCTCAGTGACTTGAGCACCAGCCTGCGAACCAAAGTGTCACTGGTTCAATTCCCAGTCAGGGCACAAGCTTGGGTTGCAGGCCAGGTCCCCAGTTGGGGGTGTGCAAGAGGCAACCACACATTGATGTTTCTCTCCCTCTCTTTCTCTCCTTCCCATTCCCCATCTCTAAAAATAAATAAATAAAATATTTTTAAAACACAGACCAAGGTTGTAGTTTTAGGAATATCAGGCTTCTGGGTTTGGACATTTTGACCAAATATTATTTCTGTAATGTATTTAGGTGCACATGAATCTTGTTTCACTTTAAACTGAGGAAAGAAAATATATGATTCTAAGATTTGGCCTCTCCATACATACACACATGTGTGCACATGCACACATGTGCATACACACATACACACATGCACATGCACACATACACTTTCGGACACAGAAGGCATCTTAAAGATGTTGTGGTTTAAATTCCTTATTAGAAAGATGAGCACAAAGAAACAAAGGAAGTAAGAAAATATGCCCAATGTCACCCAGATAATGGCAGAACAAGTCCAGGTTCAAGTTTCCCCAACAATTAAATCCAGAGATCTTTTTGTTATGCAGGCATTCAACATTACAATGATGTAGACATAAGGAGGAGAAAAAATGTAAAAGTCACCTATGAGTCTCTGTGCCCTCCTTTAAGAATATATATATCTATTTTGGATTGTTGGTTTTATGTTAATATGCTGCCTTATGTCCTACTTAAGAATGACTTTATTGCCAGGTCTTCTGTAACTGTTGGCCTGTAATTTTGAAGTTTGTCAAAAGAAACAGATATTTTTAAACATCTTAAGTCAAAATGTGTGCCTGGCCCAGACTATAAAGATTTTATAAACTTACAACTCTTTATGTCAAGTATTTGAGAATTCTATTTGTTTCTCTCAGAGATTTTTATCAGCACTTTTCTATCAAATATGTGAAGAATTTGATGTAGAGGGAAAAAAAGAAACTTCAGTACTATCAGGTCCTAAATGGGGAAGAAAAGTAAAAGGTAGTAGCCATTGGCATTGTAGAAGCTGAGGAAAGCTGTGGGCATAAATATTTAATGCAGTAAATTATAGGGATACATTTCCATTTTTATGCACTATTTTAAAGTAAAACGATTGTTGAACAATAAGGATATTTTCCATAATCATGTTCTATTTTAAATAAGCAAAGAATTGACTGGGGGTTCAGGGTAGTTGTTTAATTAATTCTCAGTTTAACCTCATCTCTTATTTCACTAAATCTTGACATCAGATTAATACCAGACAATGAGGTTAGTTAAAACGATTACCTCATTGTTAAAATGAAGATAGATTTTGAATTCCAAAAGTGATCTTCATCTGGTCAAAATAGTCATATGTTCATCTGTTTTGGATGCAAACACTAGAAATTGTTTATAAAAAGCTACACTACCGAATACTTTGTATTTCTGCACCTTTGTGTATATGTTGGTACACCTCATGGAAAACGATGTTGAAGAAGTGATAATATTGCAATGTTAAGAGGGTGATACCTGGAGTTCTGTGGATTTCAAGATGGTGCTAATAAGGAGCCCTCATACACCTTCCTCCTGGTCCTTTTTGCACACTTCTCCTGGGAGAATCTTCCTTGAACACTTCCATGTTAAACTGATGGCAGTTTTTAAGGTATTTTTATTACAACTAGAGTTAAGAGAGGAGCATTGCTTGCTGAATTCTTATACTGTATCTGACAATTTAACTAATCTCTCTGTTCTTTGTTTTTCTGTTCACATGCCAATGAAAAAAAAAGTATCCTCATTAGAAAATTAAGGATTTTATATTTAGACTATATTTAACAGGAGAAAAAAAAAGAAATAACATCTGTCAAAATCTGTATTAAGAGACTCCAACTATTATAGCAAAAAACTCCAAAACCTCGGAAGCTTAGTACAACATGACTTACCTCTCTTTCATGTCATAGGCCATGATCCATGTTACAGTCCTATGACAACCAACTAGGGAGTTCAGTGGAGGATGAGAAATTCACCCACTGTTATTAGGAAGTTTCCATCTAGTGACTCTTCCAGCACCTAGGTAGGACCTCAGAAAATCCCAGTCAGCAGGAGAGGCATGCACATGGATGAGAATTTTGTGGGAAGTTGTATGACTAGACCTGGGAGTGGTATGTATCCCTCCCACCCACATTCCCACAGCCAGACCTCGGTTCTCTGACTCCCTCAGACTGCAAGGAATGCTAGGAAGAACAGCTTCACAATCTGCCCAGAGGAAACAAACAGACTGGGTCAGCCTCCGGCTAGTCTCTGCCCACAGCCCTCTTGGCTTCGGCATTACAAGAACACATGAAAATAAAAACGCCAACCTGAGAAAATTGTCTCTTTGCTCTGAAATACTAGAATTTCTTAAAGAAAGTGTTATTGAAATAGGTCAACACTTGAGCTATGCCTAATGATTCCAGGAAGGTTTTTAAAGTAGATATAATTGGACATATCTCTATAATCCTCACACACCTTGGTTTTAAAAAGGAGGAAAATTAAATCATCTGAGCATTTAATTGAGAGTTTTTAAAGGCCAAACATTGTCTTGAAATTCTAGTTATTATTTCATGACTATGAATAAGTGTTATTTCTGGCAACCACAAAAAAAGAAGAAAAAAAAAAACAACTGTTGAAAATAAGTAGTAAGTTTCAGTGACTTATGGCAGGAGGTATATGCTATGCATGGCCAGGAAACCTGTTTCTTTATCAGATCTTTATTATTTGTCATTTGTGTGACCTTGAGAAAGTCATGCAAAAGATCTGAGCTACTTTTACACCTCTACGATTATTAGGAATCTTTGCATATTTTATCCTACTTCAATGTGCCCCATGTATTTTATTACCTTATTAAGTAATGTGCTGCATCTAATTCATTTAAACTGGGCTTTCACCCTATGTGCCTTCTGAACACAAATCTGGACTTTTTTTTCCAATTTTACTTAAAATCATGAAATCTCCAGTCGCTTGAGCTATTGTTCTTTCTCTAAATTTAGAGAAGGCGCCCTTTAGATGTTGTACTTGACATTACTGAACCCAATGAAGGAGATAGAGAAATAATATTAAAAAAAAAATTGTCCCTGCTCCCTGGTCCCCTTTTATTGTGGAGACAGGTAGTCTTGGTCCTATTTTCCCTGGAGACTCAGGAGACGGAATAATAGACATGCAGTAGAGGATCCCATTGCTTGCCTGGACTTGGAGGGAAACTGTGTCAGGTTGTCTGGCTCTGATCAGCTCCAGACACCAGGTTATAAAGGACACAATGACATGCAGTTAGTGTCCAGACACCAAATTTATAGAAGACACCATGACCTGCAATTAGTGCCCAGGCCAGGTGACCAGGTGAGTGAGAGTTCAGGATCTGTATTCTGAAGAAGATGTGACTAAGGAGGAGCAGACTCCCTCACTACGGATTCTAAAGGGTGTTTGCTTAAAAGCAGAAAAATTAGTTCTGAGTTGCTCCAGAAACAGGACTGCCAACAACTAGCAAATGGTGGTTCTTGAAGGGAGGCTGATTTGAGTTCTGCACCAGAGCTTTCTAGCAATTAAAGATGTTCATAGTTGAGCCAAGCTTTCCCATGAGGTGCGAACCCTTCCCACCCTAGAGCTAGCCTCCCAAAGGCAGGCTACCATCTCCACAAAGGCATATACATGTACCTTACTTTTCGTGTTGCAGTTGTGATTTCCAAGCTCCCTTTTGGCTCTAAAATGTGATGACTGAATCCAATACCCATCTGATGATGCAATTTAGTTCAGTGCCTCCTTTAGCAGTTCAAATATATTGTTTTTCTGCCTAATTGATCCTCCTTGATCACCTTTCATTATTTTCATTGTTCAGAAGTTGGAATAGGATGGAGACACTTTTATCCTGCTGATTATGCCAATAAGAGGGGACAGTTCTGGAGAATGTCTTGTGTCCACAGGAAGCTCAAACGCTCATCAGCAACACAAGCTTTGACATCTGTATTACTAGGCACATTTAGAGTTCATATTTCATAACCAAGGGATCCCTATGTGGCAGTGTGAAATTTCAAGAATAGTAACAGTCACAAACCACAGATATAAAAGCCTTTTGTCTAAATTATCTGAACCAGCTAGATGTTCATAGGAACAATTAAATGACATGACAAATTAATCCTTTTAAATATCACCAAAAAAAGAGAAAAAAGAAAATTGAATCTTATGTTTCCCTATGAAAATGGTGGTACTGGTCATATGTGCAAACACTTATTTTCCCGGGGAAATATCTTGTTTTCTGCTCTGCAAGTCAAACAGAAACATGTAGGGGTTAACAAAGAAAATAATATCGGTTCTAGTAACTAATTCATGTTTGTGAATGAGGATTATTATTCATGCCACGGCCCATGTGCTGTGAGATTGGAGAGATGAGAAGAGAGTCTTTGAGTCAGGGCCTAAAACGGGGTTAGATCCAGGACTGCAAGATCATGAGCGAACTTTCCTGGATGAGGCATTCATGAGTTCGTTCATCCTGTCTGTTCTCACTTTGGACTCTACTAGACATTGAGTTTTTAGTTTTAGGACTCTTACATTCTGGGAGGTGGGACCAGATATATAAATCACCAATTACATGACCTTTCCAGCCAGAAAAAGGGAAAAGTGTAGAGAAAGGAGAACACTGTCAGTTTTAACATGTTGAAGTTCCCCAGAGAGCCATACATAAAGATTCATCAGTGCTATATTGTTTTTTGTTTTGTTCTTTTGTCTCTAGAGCTTGGGAGGGATTTTTAGGTTGTGGAGATTTGTAAGACTCCTCACGGCCATATCATTATTGAGAGAGTGAATGTTGATGAGGAAGAACGGATCAAAGATTCTAGGAAAGCTCAGTATCAGGTGTTGGGTCAGACCAGATGATGAAAGCCATCACGCCTCAGGAGCCAAGTAGTTTTAGGTGGCCCAGGGTCCAGGGCAGGAAAGGAGAGCGAGAGGAATGAGTTAAAAGCTAGGGAGACAAATGTAGACATAGAGACAGACAGCATGAAGAGGCAGAAAATGGGAAGACTTTGAGAATGAACTTCAGAGTTAGCAGCATGGTGTGTGATATATTGGAATCCTAGAGAGAATATTTTGGTCATGAAAAGATTGTTTCTGGTCTCTTCTTTATCATAAGAAGTTTAAGAAAATAATATGCAGAACACACAAGCTTAGTGACAAATGTATGCAATAATATATGTATTTTTCACAGCAAGATTTCAACCCAAGATCTGATTTCAATGTGAGAATCAAATTTTAGATGAATAGTCAACATCCAGTCATTCATTGATGAACAGAGGAAGAACACATTCTATGTATTTGGCCCGGTGCTACACGCTGGGGCTGTAACTGTGAAAAAAACTTAAAACTCTACCACAGTGTCTAAGATGGATCTTGTTCAGGAAAGTTTATGTTACTAAAATGGATCTTTTTCTACAGACTTTAAGAAAACATTGAAATAGATGGACATGGATAAATATGTCCTTTTTCCTCTGAGTAGATGTCTTTGAGCTTTCAATATTTTTTATTATATATATATTTCTTAGACCATCCCCTTTTTGAAGATTTTCATATTTATTTTAATTAGAAAAATGCGTAGTGTAGGAAGCTGCACTTGAATATTTGGGAAACCAGATTTATTTTTAAATAAACTGCTTGACAAACTCATTAATGATTTTCTCACAGATTTTTCAGTTCTGCCTTCTACTTAGGAAGCAGATGTTAAGGTATAAGTCTAAGTAGCATGGTTTCTTCAATCCTTTTGTTCCAGTTTTCCTAAATATACCTGCCAAAATTCACCAAAATCTAACCTCTGGGATTTGAAAACAAAGAAGGAAGAAAAGAAAGGGAAAAAAGTACTCCATTTTGTTTCCATAGCTGCTTTGGACTTTAATTTAGTTGTGGTTTAGACCTAGTTAACTTCTGTGGTATATGTATTAGAATAATTGGAACTGAGAACGAAGAAACGATGTTTATTCATTTCCCTTTGTACCTGTGTTCCTCTCCTCTTTTTTTCTTCTTTTTCACAAAACATTCCCTTTAGCGCCTCTTGCAATGCTGGTTTGGTGGAGATGTATTCTTTTAGTCTTCCTTTGTCTGGGAAACTCCTTATTTCACCTTCCAGTTTGAATGAGAGCCTTGCTGGGTAGAGTATTCTTGGTTGTAGGCCTTTGTTTTTCATTGCTTGGAATATTTTTTACCATTCCCTTCTGGCTTGTAGTGTTTCTGCTGAGAAATCAGTCGATAGCCAAAATGACTCATGAACATGGACAACGGGGAGGGATATGATTGCGCGAGAAGGGGTGGGCTGGGTGGGGGGGAGCAATGGGGAAAAAATGGGACAACTGTAATTGAAAAACCAAAAAATAAAATTAAAAAAAAGAAACAATGCTTATGGAACTGCCTAGATATACATCCCCAGCCTTCATATGTAAAATGTAGTCCTAATCTGCAAGAACAGTATTGGACTCAATGTTAACTTTGAGCATTTTTTGTTAGTTTGGTTACTTTCAATTCCAGTGATAGAAAACCATGTGTGTGTGTGTGTGTGTGTGTGTGTGTGTGTGTGTGTGTAGAAAAAGAAGTGGTAAATGTTTAATGGCAACCATGGAAACGGATATAGATGTCAGTAAAAAAGTGAGCACCCCAAGGGTTTGTTTAGAAGCTGGAAGAGAAGGTGAGGTGAAACAGATGGTCCATTAGGCTTTGAGGCTGTGACATTTGGGAACCAGAGTACATTTTCTCTGAAACTGTGAATAAGTAGATTGGAAATCATCTAAGATGTTCTTTTCTGATACCTGTTTTATTTCAGTAGACTTAGGGTACCAAAAAGCAAGTGTTGGTTAAATTCTTTCACTGTAATTGTTATGCTGGAATGCATTACTTTTAAAATATTTTGACTGGTATTTGATTTCAGTGTAACTGGGACTTAGGCTTAGATAAAGGCTCATTTAAAGATCAGGACTCTTTCTAAGGTTGTTGTTATGAGATTACACCCTTGGTTTAAGTCTGAGCTCATAGGAAGACACTCGTGACATGTGTTTACACAGCTGCATAACATCTTGGAGCTGAAAGGCACTCTAACAATGTGGAAGTAAAGGAAGACCAAACAAATGAGAATAAGCAAAGATTATTTATTCAAAGCAGTCAGCCACCAGCACTTACACTTGGCAGAAACTCAAAGGCAGGAAGAAGAGTGGAAAAGCTTTATAGTGGAAAAAAAGGGAAAGCTTCATATATGCCCCAATTGGGGGCTGTTGGCCTGGGGTCGCTGTTGGTCAGGTTAACTAAAAACAGGGCATCTTGTGTGATTAATATGGGGTATGTATTTGACTTTCTCTGGTTGGCCCTACATTGGAGTTTGGGTGAAAAGTCCTGGCTGTTTAGGGTCACCTGCTACACATATTTGGTTTCCTATCTTGGTTGCAGGAGATAGTGGTCTGACTTCCTAAAGTCTGACTTAGAGGAGGTTGGGTTCCTGGGTCGATTACTCTAGATAATGGCTTTGAGTTCTATTTTATATGTAGCTGAAAGTTTCCCAAGTGTATATTCAATCTCTCAGTGATTGTCTAGTTCAAATGCACAAAGATTAAAATAAAGTTATAAAGGACAAATGGCTATAATTTATTTAAGTTATTACTTTTTATGTGTATGGTGCTTTTTAGTTTTCAAAATATCTTAAAATGTAGGTATCATTAGACATTTCTAATCAAAATGGGGAAGTTAGGCAGAGCTGGTATTGTCTCCATTTGGTCGTTAAAGAAAAATGAGACTCCAAGAGAAGAAACCGAGTGTTCAGTGACATGGTACTTTAGCCCATGACCATGGCCAAGGCTGTAAAGCTGGGCTCTTAGATTTCTTACCTAAGGCTAATTGAGATTTTACAGCCTCTCTGGCTCTGCCCCCCAGATTCAGGCAATGGGGGAACATTGCTACCACACAGCTGAAAGTTAATGGGTCTTTGAACCTACACACAAAATACAGATTCTCTGAATCATTTCTTGGTTTTTTTCACTATAGATTTTCTCAAAGATTCCTTATTTGAATTAAACTTTCAACCTAGTGGGTTTTTACAACTTGTTACTGTTAAATAATTAGATTTTAAAAAATATAACTAGCTCTATGCCACTTTTAATGCACTTATAACACTCACTTGATTCTCTCATTCCATTAAGAATGTTGTATTTTCTATGCATATCAGAAAGATGCCGGAGGAGTTGAGAAACCTACTAAATTAATTAATCAATTAAATACCTGTGGAGCAATATGCTAGGGATGCTGGAGGCACCAAATGGAAATAAAACAAAAAATAAAGTACAACTCAGACCCTGCCTTTAAAGAACATGGATCTCTTGATAAGAGCAAATGCATAGACACTTGATATAAGACAATGTCAGGGCAGAGATGATTATACACCCCAGCACTGGGTGGAGTATAGGTGGGGAAGGCTTCAGGGGATACTTAAATTGAGTGACCAGGGTTGTGGAGACTTGGCTTGAACAAAACACATAAAGGTATTCAAAGAAGGAGAGGTAACTACAGAAAACAGCATTGTTTTTGCTAGAGGTGGGATGGATTGGGAAAAGTTACAACCAACTTAGGGATATTTTTTGGATATGCTATTCAGGGGGAAGTGACAAAGTTAGAGAAAAAAGGAAGAGTGAGATGGTAGAGAATCTTTTGAAACTTCTGGAAGGATTTTAGCTGGGGGTACATTATGCATAGATTTACATTTTTGTTTGTTTTTGTTTTTCCAACATTTTTTCTATGCACTTTGTAGAATGGCTATTTCCTGAAATAACACTGTTCTCATGGTAGCAAGAGGGCAGCACTCTTAAAACTATCTTTATCACATGCATTTTAAAACACTGTATGTGCATTACAGAATGGCTATCACATCCAATCCCTGAAATAGCACTTGATCATATTTTCATTTTACACAAATCATGTTGGAACTATCTGGTACTTTGGAGACTCAGGAAGACTAGTTGCAATAATTCAGGGGCAATGATTCGAGCTCAAACCATAGTGGCTGAGGTAGACCTGATACAAAATGGAACAGAAAAGAGAGCAAGCTATTTAGAAATAAAATCTGCAGAATCTGCAGACTGATGGATTTGGGGAGTGGCAGTTAAAGAAAGGGAGTGAGAGCTTCTAGCTGGATGGTTGGCTGGACAGGAAGAACCATTAGTTTAGTAAAAATGGTGTCAGTTTAGTAACTGAAATGTTGAATTTGTGTTTTCCGTGGGAACTCATCCAGCAGGAAGTTGGATAATTTTTTTTTTAGAGTAAAGCTCCAGAGAATGGTCCAGGCTTGTGATAAGAAATTTAGAAATCACTAACAATCAGACAACTGCTCTTGAGTTCTAGAAGATAAAATCACAGAACGATGGAATGAGGAACAGTGGCTAAGCTAGTACTGCGGGGACAACTGTCCTGTGAGGGATGCGTGGAGGAAGAGAACTTACGGATGATGCAGAAACGGAATGAGACATAGGACACAATTCAGAATGATGGGCCAGCGGGCAAGCTAAGTAAACTGAAGATGTAAATAAGAGAGCATCGAGGAGTTGTCAAATGGCTTAACAATGTCTTCTAAGTTTGCCTATTAGAGGCCAAGGAGATAAGAGCAAACACAGTCTTAGCAGAGTGGCTGGAATGAGCTATATCATAGTGGGTAGTGGCTTGGAAAAAGACGAGCCAGTCAGGAGAGTGAGCGTAAAGTGCACTTTAAGAAGTTCCTTTGAAAATAAGCACAGTGAAGAGTTACTAAAGGAGCCTCAAGATTCACCAAGCTTCTTCTTTTCCCAAGAGAAAGTTATTTGCCAGCGAAATTAACCTGTACTCAGAAAAATAAAAAAGGCCTTGGGTGATTTCCATCTGTTATATTTAAATGTTGTAATCCTTAATACACATATAAGTTTCTAAAAATGTATTGAAAGCATTTTAGAAAATTGTTCTTCAGCTTTATAAAGGGATGTGGGAAGGATTTGACTTGTGTTTAACAGTATGTAATTCTGGTTAATACACAGAATCAACAGAGGAGCTAAAAGTGCGAAGCCACAGCACAGAGCCGTTACCAAAGCTGGACAGTAAAGAGAAAGGACACCATGGGGCATCTTCCAGAGAGCCTGTCAAAGCTCAGGAATGGGATGGAACACCAGGGCCACCGGTGGTCACCAGTAGACTGGGAAGATGCTCTGTGAGCCCCACCTTGTTAGCAGGAAACCACAGCTCTGGTAAGAAAGACAACGATCTTCCAGATGGTGATGTCTCATGTGTCTAGAAACTGCTTTTATGCAATTATCCCTTAGAGAACCATAGGCACAGATATCTCTTTCTGCTCAGAATAACAGCATAAGTAGCCCTTCACACAATGAAAGGGAACAATTGGTGGACCCTTCCAGGGACCCCTATTCGCATGGACAATGGAATGGTGCTCCTCGGAGCTGCGCAACACAGCAGCCTTGCCAACTCTTAACATCAGGTACTAAATGTTATCTAAAACATCTAGAGTCCACGCTTACAGTGGTTTTCATTTATAAAGTTTAAGTGATTTAAAGCTGATGCCTCTTTTTCTTCAAAAAGAATTTAGGCAACTAGAAAAAAAATGTAACCGAGAGTAAAATTGAGGATAAAAATGTAACAAACTTGATCTGAAGGCAGTAGAAGGGCATCAGAAGTGGTGAGCTGAAGAGTTCCAGTTGGGAATTGGGCTTGGGACTATGTTTCCAAATCTAAGACAAAAGAGTTAGAAAATTATAAACTAATACACCTTTAAGTTTCACAAGTTGAAATTAAAATCAGCAATGCAATTTGCATTGTTAACAGATAAATGTTATTAATCTTCAATTCTTTAAAAGCTTTGAACTGATTCATCTACATAATGGACTTACAGAGAGCTGTCGATTGAAGTAAACAAAAAATAATCAAGCAGCCTCCTGTAGTTTTCAAGTTTCTATTCCTTAAGAGTGTTAGGACTTTGAAGAAAAGACCAATCCTTTAATGTTATTTTCAACTCTGATACTCATCTTAGAAAGCAATTTACATCAATTTAGCCTGTGGTCTCCCTGACGGTCATGCACAAGTTAAAATTGAAACAGGATGAATAATCCCTATATTTGGGAAGGGATATTTCTAGAACAGTACTCAAGCAAAAGCATAGCAATAGCTTCCCCAGACATAAAATGTAACTTAAAGCTTTGGTGATGCAGCTATATCAGGTATCACATACATAACCAACTTAACAACATGAGTGCCAACCTGGGGGAAGGAATATTGAGTGACTTTAGCAGAAATTCAAAGAATATTTTTGATAGTAAAGTACAAATAGCAACATATACGTGTATGATGGAAAGATGTTTGTGCATTTTCTTAAAAAGAAAAGGAAACATAGGGAACAGATACTATTCTGTAGGAAAAAAAAGATGCTCCCCCAAAAGGTCAACATCACTATTCAGTTAGGATTCGTGATTAGTTTTAGGTTTATTATTAGAATTTTTAAAATTATCTAAATTTGTGCCAGTTCTAACCACAAAAAAACATGCACAATATCTGCTACTGTGACCCAAGATATATTTTATGAAAATTAAAGCATTGCCTGAGTGTTTATTATGTAACCACCACTGTTCTAGGATCAGAATAGACAATGATAAATAAGATATCTCACATTTAGGTGCTCAAAGTCAAGTACAAGACAGATGGAGGGATCATTGCAACATAATGTACAGTATTATATTCACATAATATGCAAAACAGAAGAGAAGAAATTACTTTTCTTGGGAGGTATGATTCTGGAAGGGACAATCAGGGGCTTTTGCTAGATTAAATAATAATTGATTAAGGATGTGACATTTGAACTAGAGCTTGAAAAGTCAAGAGCTGCTTGCAAGATGACAGAACAAAGTCTGCCTTCTGGATGAAACCAAAGTGTTATGTGTGGAACTCGGTGCATTTGATGTGAAGGGTGGGCGAAGGTTGACTGAAGAAACTGCAAAGTAGTTGGGACCAGATAGTAAAAATCCTGAAGAGCCTTGTATTTTAGTACCAATTAGCAGTGGCTTAGGTGATAATGACCTTTGTTGACTTACATAGAACGGAAGGTAGAGGTAGGGAGCTTCAGATGCTTTGTCACTATTCAGTGAGTCATTGAAGACCTGGGAACTTTATATCCTTCTAAATCCTGTCCTGCTACCCCCCTTTTTTCCCCATGATAACAAGCTGGCTATGACAGTTATGAGCATCATGCCCCTGTAGACTCTCCCTTTCATTTAGTTGCTCAGAGCTTGGAAACATGTTCTCTGGACCAATCACGGTGTGAAAGGAAATGGTATTTCCATGGGCTTCTAGAAGGCCCTTCTTTCCTTTAAATGAATGGACCTCTGCCTGATACCTAGAAATGAAATCAAAAGTCTTTTTTTGCAGGGAAAAGGGTGGAGGTATGATATTGCAGAAGCAACGGACAGTGTCTGCCACATCATGTTTTGATTTTGAACATTATGTGGTGGATATTTTGTAGTCATTTACATATTTTTTTTAACATAGGTATAATGTGATTCAGTTTTCACGATGCAAGATCCAGGAGGACCCCACAGTTGCAAGCAGGAGTGAAGTGGGGGCTGGGGGAGGGGCATATGCTGAGACAGAGATGGTCAATTTGCGACGTGGAGCAGGGTTTGGGTGGGAAAGCCAGAACTCAAGTTGTAACTATGTTAAGTGGGATGTGCTCTGGGGCATCTATTTGAGAAGATAGCAGACAGTTGGAGTTCCAGGTCTTCAGATGAAGAGATTTGGTGGAAGTAGAGATCGAGACTAGAGACCATGCAGTGCTTAAAACTATAAGACTAGATGATTCTAAACTAGGACAACAGGAAACAGAGGAAAAGGGCAGTGAGATTCGACCTTGGAGAATCCCAACGTTTCTAAGTGTGGGCAAAGGACGAAGAAACTGGGAAATAAATGGATATGAGACAAGGAGATGGTCCACAGTTCACTTTTACTGAACATTCAGTAAGTTGCATAAAAGCGGGTTATGTATCTGTGACAGTGTGACATGAGTCTTCCAAGAAATTCAAAGTGTAAACGGAATTTATAGCAAACTTTGACTTTCTTCCACGGAAAACTCCTGACGTGTCTCTTTGGCTTTATGGCATTGAAATCTGTTTTCCTGAGTCTTTCGGCTGTTTGTCCAGTAGTGAACTGTCTGCTGACCACGAGGGAAGACATAAGTGCCTGTAGACCCTCACATTCTCCCCCTTAGATTAGGGAGGTGGTTACCAAAGGTGGCAGAAGGAAAGGTGTTTGCCACATTTTTGATAAAGACATTCCTGTATCCACACTAAAAGAAATGTGAAAGGCAGGGGCAATGAGTAGTCACTTACAATGTCAGTGCCAGTTCGAGTTTCTTATCTGAAAGAACTATCGATGTGACCATTACAATTACCTGAACTTTGGGGAGTCAGCGCTTCCCAAATATAGCACTGCACTCCTACCTAGTGAGTCTACCCTTGTACCGCTTTTGAAGGTAAAAAAAAAAAAAAAGTTGGCTGTTGTTTCTCTGAAAGGAAAGAACCTAATATGTGCCAATAACTATTCTAAAAATGCCATACTTCCACTAGCAAAATGTCTGAAATAGACTATCTGAAGTTCGCTCACCTTTGATGTTTTAAACAAATGAGAGAGCCTTTGTCCAGAGTGGACAAATAACTACATGAAGAAAGTGTTTTAGACTTGCTCTTTTGGAACATAAGAGAATGAGTCAGTATTTACTCTTTCTTCTTCTTCTCTTCATACTTCCTATGCATTATTGTCTCCTTGTTCCTGGGCCACTACTACTAATCTCCTAACAGAATATACTAGAGCTGCAAAGGATAACCCTCCTCCAAAAACAACAGAGGTAGTCAGCTCCGCAGCTAACAGTGGGGTAAAGGGGGTTCTTATATATAAATCCCACCCCCTCTGTATGTCAACTTCATCTCTGGTGCTCGCATTCTCTCTCCCTCTCTCTCTCTCACTCACTCACACACACACATGTGCACTTTACAAGAAGTGGTTTAGCCACTTAAAAAAGTTGTTCTTAACAGCTCTTTTGAGGAATAGGGGAATTGCTGAAGTAAAACAAATGAATATGTCAGATCTCAATTCTAATTAACATTGTCACTGGTTGCTGTGATCCTTTATTAGAGTCACAGTTGTTTAGCAAATCAGGGATTCCCTGGAGGGTGATTATTGAAGGCAGTGGAGGACTGGGACCCAAGTGCTCAAGAAAAGAACAGGGAGAAGTGGAAATTATATAACTAAGTATGGTGTTGACAAAAATTTAGAATCCAATCACTGAGTCAATCAGCAAGTAGTTTCCAAGCAGCTTGTATCCAGCTCTGTAATAGTTTTGGGGAGATAAACACTCTCACTCACACACATATACACACCACAAGTACACACACCATAGGTTATATATGCTTCTCTGCTTCCTAGGCTTCATTATGAAACAAAACTCTTGAATAAAAATTAGTCAGATTATCATTAAATGTATTATTTTTATTGTTATACACTGTGCTATCTCTACCATTTATTATAGATTTAATATCATGCAAATGAGTATGGGCTTGAAAAAAGGTGGAGGATTTGATAGGAGACATTTAGTCTTAAATGAAGATTATTTTCAGGTCTTTTAAAACTATTATTATTGAGTAGACATACATCGAGAGGACTTTCCATACAGGATGAAAAAGGGGAACAAAAGCTGAGCTCACTCCCCTGGTTTTGTCCTGCCCACCCAGCCTGACTGAAGAGCATTTTGGGAAGTAAACTCAAGACCATGGCTTCATCCCATATGAGACAATCTCAAAAAGATCTCAGTTTCTGGGTGCACAACCTTGTGTGTATCTGCCATGGTGAGCAGGGTCACCGTGGGATGATAACGGAGGTGCCTTCAAGACAGGCAGGGAATGGGAGCGAGTGCATTAGGACCTGTGCCCGTTTCAGAGCAGGTTCATTGTGCTTGCACATTCCATACATAGGAATGTCCTTTGTGTTCACAAGGCAAATGATTTTCCCCTTTTCCTGGAAACCTGAAGGCCTAAGTGATATATTTTCACATTTTTTTAGAGGCATGGGTGTGGAGAAATATTTCTCCACTGTAAGAAAAATCTATAGGAAACTGACAAATGTCAGGACTGAGGGATGGAAGTGCAGGTGACCTGGAAAGCAGAGGACATCTCTAGGGGACAGAAGCTGCTCAGCGCCAGCTGATGCTCACCATGAGAAATGCTCAGAATTCCCAGATTTAATTTCTATTATGTGAAATCTCTTAATTTTTAAATATAGCTCATTAAAAAAAATTGAATTGAATAATTTGCTTCCTCTGGCCATATAAGACTGAAAGGCTGTCAATTTACACTTTCTGGTTTGTAAAATCAAGTGATGACCAGGGGAGGCATGAATCTGATCCTAAATAACAGAGCCGTTGGCTTATAGCAGAATCAGCAGGGGCCAGTAAACATCTTGCCCATCCTGCTTTTGCTTTTCAGAAACTGCAGCTCCTTGAGAAGGTGATGCTAAGAGTAAGGGCGGGGATTAGAGAGATGCCCGTAGCCTTTGATAGTCAAGAGGCAAGGGGACATTTCTTAACTCTGAAAGAGGATCAAAGGTCTGGCACTCCATAATTAGTAGCAAAGACCTCCATGGGAGATACATTTGCAGATGCTGGCAAAACGGTCTGGCCTCCAATTGGAAGGAAGGACAGGTGGAGCAGAATTTGCACACATCTTCCAGTGAAACTGGAGTTTTTGTTTTATAGTTCCAACCTCCAAAATTTGGAATTCTGTACACCAAGGGACCCTATGCTCACCCATGTGGGATGAGAACTAGAAGGGCCATCTTCTATGTTCTGTTCTCTGAAGTTCTGGGCCTTTTCATGACACACATCAGAAAAGCATTTCCACTTCCTTTCATGAGTCAGCCCTTCTTATCCAAGAGGAGTCGTGTGCTCACAAGTTCAGAGAGGTGAACAACAGATATGTGTTGAATTTCATTTTAAAAACACAAAGAAATATGCCATTTCTTGCACATCACATTAGTAAATTTTATACTAATGATAAATGCAAACATCAAGCATAATACATAGAGTTGTTGAGTACAGAGGTTTGGGTATCCCACACATATGTATTTAAATCTGAATCCTGATTTCTTTTATTAGTGATGACATTGGGCATGTCCTTTAGTCCCTCTGAACTTCATCTATGAAAGATGGAGGATGATTGTACCTAACTCATAAAAAAGTGAGAATTAAGTGAGCTAACATAGGAACACACTTAGGATGGTGTATGATAAACAATACAGTATTAAATAAACACTAGTCCTCATTATGATTCTGGATACATTTGCAGATACCTTTGCAGTGGAGCTGAAAGAATCACTGGTTTGGAGTAATACAGACACTTTTGCTCTAAGTAGTGGCATTCAAGCTGGGCCTTAAGTGGAGCAGAATTGATACAGAAAAGATCATAAGAGAATTGCAGCAAAAAAACTTCATGGTGTGTTTTTCTGGTGATGATCACAGACCTGCTTCTACGTGGAACTTAGCACACCCATATCCCAAACTATGGTTCTTAAAACATTTGCATCTCCCATTCTGGTCATGTCTTTGAAGATTGGGAAATCAGAGATGTGAGGGTGTTAGCAAAGGCCTAAGAGGGGCAACCTGGGAAGGAGATCTAGCAGAATGGGAACTACTTAACAGAAGCCACTGAAAACTGAAATTCAGGAGTGGGAACTGCAATGGAGTCCAAGAGCGTAGACTTTGAAAACCGAATTTTTGTCAGATGGTTTATAAAAATGATGCATTCTTCTTGAAAATTCTGAAGCGTATTGTACTTTATTAGGTGATGCTGGGATGACTAGCAAACTTTGCTGAATAACCTTCTGGAGGCCATAACTCAAAATTTATGAGTGAGCCCTTCAGATCCAAGAAGAGTCCCATGTGCACAGGTTTAGAGGAATGGAAAGCAGGAAAGCAGCGTAAAATCGGGCAGCGGGGCTGGGAATTGTGAAACAGTGTTCACGACAATAATTCTGGCAAGCCGTAATATTTCTATGTAACTTTTTAGTGCAAGTGAACCATGCCTTACGATAATGTTAATAGATTAATACAGTGATCCCTCACTTACCGCAGGTATTACGTTCTAGACTACCCCCCCTCACGATAGGTGAAAATCCGCGAAGTAGGAACCTTACATTTATTTTAGTATTTACTGTACACTACTGCAAAAATCCTGTGATAAATAATTAAATATAATATTTTTAAAAATCCCACGATACAGTGAGGCCGTGATAAGTGAACCATGATATGGAGAGGGACTCCTGTACTTTGATAGTTGTGACATGAAGCTATATAACACCGCTGTGCCCCAGTTCCTCTATCTTAACAGAAAAGATAAAGGAAACCTCAGTGTGTAGGTCATTATGAGGATTTAATTTAAAAATGCATAGTAACACTTAGTACAAAGCTGATTTATAACAAAGTATATTCTGTTCCCATTTAATTTTACTGCAAATGTCTCTGATTTTTTTTCTAGGACCAAAGCGAATGTTTCCTTCATAAGTTCAGTTCATTGTAAACATGATATAAGGTTTTCTCAGCTACACATAGTATTTGTGCAACAAAGATTTTAGACCAGTGTGACAGCCAGTTTTGGAACTCCCTTTAGTCTGCATTTATGAAATTTGAAGAAATAATAAGGTGCAGGTTTTAAGACTTGGTTGCTGCATTATACACAGTTATCAAAAATTAATCTTAATTTCTCACAGTGTCCGTGTTCTGCTTGGAATTTAAAGTCATGTTGGCAGGAATCATAAGAAAGTGTTGATATCTGCAAATATACACATTTTCTTTAATAATTATCCCAGTTGACATTCATTCATTGATTGATTCAGTCATTCATTCCCTTTTGTGTTTATTTTCTAACAAAAATTTATACAGAATCTACTCTGTTCTGTGCAGGGGCTAGTGTTTGGGTGCAGGGAGTACAGGGTAAACCATGTAGAATAGACTGTACTCCCAGAGCTCATAGTCTAGCAGTGAAGACAGAATATGAAACAACAGATTACCATAAATGTTATGATGGAAAAAGGTTGGGTGCAATCGCATGATATATTGTCTGGCAAAAAGGGAGGGAATTCAACAGGCTTCCCGGAGAAAGTAATAGTAATTTTGACACTAGCATGACGAATATGAGACAGGCACGTAAGAGGGGGACAGTGTTCCCTACAGCTCACTCACTGGTGTATAGATGAAAAAGATTTGCTTCTACAACCTGGTGAGTTTTAAACGTTTTGCTGTGGCTACATAATTCCCAAATATCTCTCTGCTCTTTCTTCCATTTCTTCACACTGCCTGGCTTCTGTGGATGCTATGGTTGCAGTAACGATCCCAGTTACTCCCCTCTGCCTGCATTCTCACCTTCTGCAATGCGCTTTCACGGCTCCTTACCGAGAAGTAAGGTCTATTTCCTACCCCTTGCACCTGGCCTGGCCTTGGGTCTTCCGCGGACCAATAGGATGAGAGAGAGGTGAACGTGTGTCACTTCTGCGCATCAGGAGGCGGTGAATGCTTCCACTTGGTCTTCTCTAGCCCTTCCACCACCATGTAAACAAGCTTGAGGCAGCCTGTTGAAGAATGACATGCATCTGGAACAAAGCCAAGAGTCCCCAGTCTTCATCTTGCCACCCCCCAACCACATGAGAGAACACAGTACAGATTACCAGAAACACTGACTTGACCCACAGCTGACCACAGATGCATGAGTGAGTCCAACCAAGACTAGAAGAACCACCCAAATGACCCATGAACAAAACTAGATGAGTGTCGTTTCAAGGCGTTGAGTTTGGGTATAGTGTAAAATAATTAACTGATATGCATACCATGGTGTTTTGGAATTTTGCTGGTTTTTTTCTCCAGTGAAAATGCTTTATTATTATTATCATATGAGTAAAGCGGGCTCACTGAAAAACAAAAAGTGGAAGTAAAAATTTGTTCTCCCATCTTGACTTCACTATCACACCTTCCAAAGCATCGTTTTCAGCTGCCGGAGTTCCAGCGCTGAGGGCCTGTGCAGTGATGGAGACGGAGTTCTCTTATTATATTCATTTTTATTAAGCAACAGGAACAATAAACCAGCCTGGCAGAATTCAGGATCCCACCGTAATTTGGGCTTCACTGTAGGAGGTTCACTGACTCCCTGCTTACTCCACATTAGCCATAGGACTCAGCCTGGACTCAGCGGCCATGACCCTGCAGGCTGTCACTCAGTGCAGTGGGCTCAGGCCCCAGCGACAGACCGTTCTCCACAGCTGCCTTCCTTCCCAGTTATAATGGGATGCTTGGTTATTTCCTCGGGGAACTTGGGCCACACAGCCCGTTGCTAGGTTCTGCTCACTATTTTCACACTCCAGAGTTTAACTCTCCCTTTCTGAATTCTAGGAGTAAACACATGGCAGAATTCTCATCTGGAGAGTCTTTGGGGGTCATGTGAGCCATATCCCCGACAGCCCCATTTTCAGTTCTCTGTGGGAAATCGTGACTTCTGCCTGCTAGGATGTGTCTTCACCAGAGAAATTGTGTTACTTGCATTTCCCCTGATCCTGGTGGTAGGGCTTTGAGAAACAACCAGAAAAAAAGGACTTGAAGTGAGTTAACCATTTTAACTAACCAAAGTGTGTTTTTATAAAGGCTGATTACAAAATAACAGTGGGTAATTAACACTCGCATTCCAACGCAAAAGGCTAGACCACAAAAGCAGAACTTGCAAAGGAAGTGATCAAAATGAATTTTGTTGTCCTAACTGAACTCTGATCTGTTGCCTCAGAAAGTGGCTAGAGGCTGGGAGTCTAGAGACCAGATATTATGGAGAGTTTGAGGCTCTGGAATTGGTTTGTGGGAAGAAAAGAATCACACTGTTTTCTGATCACATCTAAAGTCCACTATGTTCAATTTAACAGTTAAGTATACGAGTTTAAACAAAACAGACCCTAATATAATTACAAAAGCTGCTCCAAGATTATGGCAAATTACACTTAATGTGAATTAGGGAATTTAACTTTTTCACCTTTGTGGATCATCTATGACCCATTTAAAATAATTTCTTATATTTATATACCATGCGCTTTCATTTAAAATGTATTTATAAGCACACTCTCTCTCATTTTGTCTTCATAAAAAAATGATATCTTTGGGCTGGTGTTGTGATCTGATTATTTAGGTGACCAAAATGAAGCTCCTGGGGGATCCTGCAAATTGCCCAGACTCAATGGTAAGTCGTAGATGCATCAAGAAATGAATGTGGGGTTTCTCACCCCTAGTACAGATCTCTTCCCATACTTGGACCAGGTTGGGTTTCCTTATTTCCACCTCCGTGATCACAAATTTATTCATTTATTCATCCATTCATTTATTCACCTTTTTTTTCCAGTATAAAGTTATCAAGCATTGGTTCTATGTTAGTGGGGGAGGCTGCTATTATCACAAAGGTCAAAAATGTAATTTTAATTTGTCCCCAAAGCCCCCAGGGAAAATGACACCTCACTCTTTCTTGAGCATGTTATAGGACATCTTGATGCCACAGGAACTTAAATTGGGGTGAATTAGAGAAATAACAATGAAGGGAGTGGACCAGGAGGGGCATTAAACTGGGAGACCAGTGTGCCTGGGAGAGTCGCTGACGGGAGGACAGAGGGCCAGGGACTGTGGCCCGGGAGGGGGCTGAGAGCCGGACAAGGCGCAGGCTGAGCTGGCAACATCAGTAATGCTGGTCTTACTTAAAAATGACATGGGTTCTGAACTCCTGGGATTTTAAATTCAGGGATCAGATTTACAAAGCCAGTTAATGTATTCCCATCCTAAACCCAGGGAAATGGAATTAGAAAGATAACATGCTGCCCCAAATAACCAGCTTCTTAAACCCAAAGAAGAAATGTTTTCTCCACTCCTTAGCCATGAAATTCCTCTATTCCTATCACTGAGAAAAGGCTTACAACTGAATGTCTGATAGATCTAAAATTTAATTTTCAAGCACCCGAACAACCGTGTTATGTATGTGGTTGTTTTTTTCCCTAAAATATAGTGACGTTATACATGCTTGCTGTTCCTTTGTTCAGTTAGTTACTCATCCAGCAGATGTGTAAGAACATTTGATTGAACAGCTCACTACGAGGGTATGACAGATGGCTTCTGCCCTCGCGGGGCTTATATCTACCTGCCTAGGACGGCACTTGACCTCACCTCTAGAGCGCATTTTTGCCTCTGATTCAGTAAAATGGGATTGGACTTGGTTGTCCAGTAATTTGTAGACTTTTCTCTAAACCATGTATATTCTTATTCCAATAGTTTTTCTAGCAAAATGGTTGTTTAAAGTTATGAAAGATGTCTGGAGTCAAGGAATTTGGTGATATTAAATGATGTGTGTGTGTGTGCGTGTGTGTGTGTGTGTGTGTGTGTGTGTTACTAATGATAGATTTTAAGTTAAGAATTTATATGATCAGATTTGCAAAGTTAGTTAACTTCAATTTAATTTCTACTAAACTTTGTATAGTAAAGACATTGCATATTATACAGATACCCTGAAAAACTACTGGGCAAAAAATACAACTTGGCAGTAACTAATTTCCAACTATTCTCTGATTCTACTGGGGAAAAATAATAGACCAGGCATAAAATTTAGATAATGCTCAAGGCGCCTTTACCTTACTCGCCTCTCAATAAAAGTCATGTTTGAAAACATGGTGCCAACAGGCTGGCATGAGTTTTGATTGTCCTGACAGCTTCTCCTGTCTTTCACTGCAGGGGAGGCGGCCCCACCCTCTGCCTTATCTGGGAGGAGTGCGCCCTAACATTTCTCTTAGGTGGCAGTAGTTGGCTTTCTTTGGAAAGGTATTGTGGGTATGCTGCACTCACTGTATCCACAAAGAACAACCTCTCTGTTTCTATGAAAAGTCATAGAGGACATTATCAAAAAAAGGGGGGGGGCGGGGTTCTTTCTGACTTATGTTGGGCTTTTACAGAGACTAGTTCCAGAAGCTTGTAAATTGGCCAGAATACAAGTCAAATAATATTTTCACTGCCATCTACTGTCCAAAATAGGCACTGCAATTTCCCCATTATTTTTTTGAGTGTTCAGTTCAAGACTGCTCAATGTATTTTTGCCTTTTTATTGGAAACTTGGAAAAGATAAAGAAATGGGGGAAAGTTGTTTATATTAATAATAAATGTACAAATAATTTAATTTTTACAATGGCTTTATAGTCTTTAAACTACAGCTTAAAATAATTCATTCACTAAACACTTCAAGTCCTTCTCAAGAATCAGTTATCAGGTTACTCAGGGGAAATACAGAAAGGAACGAGACAGACATATAATTCTGTTCTCACAGAACACACAGTTTAGTAAAGGAGGGAAGGGAAGGGAAGGGAAACAGACAAATGCTCCAGCAGAGTATAGCGTCAGGGTAAAATCCTAGAGTAAAGGAAGGCGTGGCGCTTTAAGAGAATTTAATTCTATGGGGCAGGGGCAAGCCTGCCAGTGAGGCTTGCTGGGTCAGCTGGGCCACGTACAGCATTGAGAGAAAGCCATTTAGACTTTATTATATCACGAGTGGAGGAGCTGGAAGATCCAAGCTGCCTTTAAATAATAAAACCAACTGACGTTTCTTGAGACCTTATTATTGTACGTGCTGGTCACTTATGACATAAGGTAAAATCTTTACATTTATGACCTTATTTAATACTTACAGTAATTTCATAAAGTAGGCACCTTTATTCCTCCCGTTTTATCTGTGAACAAACTGAACCTTAGAGAGATCAAGCAAACTGCCCATTGGCATTCAATTGGTAAGTGATGGGGATTCCGCAGCTCTCATGCAAAGCTCCAGAAAAAGTATGAAGGTAGTTCTCATAGACTGACTTGGGTCACATGTCCATTCCTGAACCAATCCGTGGGGCCAACGGGACAGAATGATTGGACAGATCTTAGTCACTTGGCCACTTCTGGAGGTGGAGTTGGTGGCAGCCCCTACTGGGGAGTCATAAGAGCTGATATTACTGGTGGGATTGTTCTCCAAAGGAAATTCAAACTTCTATTCCAGAATGAGGGTAAATGGATTCTGGAGAGGCAAAAATGGAAGATGACCATTATCCCTCCTGAATTTTATTTTTAAATAAATACTTGTAGTTATTGACTACTTACAACCAAAATTTTACCAAACATTTTAGCAAATAGAAAACTTGAGTTATGCAAGATCTATTGACATTGTTACAAAATTGAAGCATAAAAATCAGGCCAGAAGAGTAAAAGCAGTAACCGTAGTAAACTAACTCATGAGCAGTCAAGAGTACTTTTGAGGTCATTTCATCTATTCCAGCAGGTTTCACTTTTGAATATTAAACAAGCAGTGAATGAACTTTGGTGCTTGCTTCTTATTACAAATGTTGAAAAAGTGCCTTGAGAATTTTCGTGGCTTTCATCAGGTCTCACGCGTAGGTAGTAGCTTTTCCTGGACATTACCCTGGAGGTTTTTCAGGGGAAAATTTCCTAACTGGTGGCTCCCTAATTCCTTGGAGTTTTCAACCTGGTACTTTCATGTTTTGATTTTTTTTAAGTACTCCACTGGCAAATTAACTATATAAAACATTACCTTTTTAAGAGAACTGTTGGGGACTCAGAGCTTATAAATCAACAGTTCTCAAACTCTTTAGTCTTAGGACCTCCTATGTTCTTAAAAATTATTGAGAACCCCAAACAGCTTTCCTTTATGTTGGTTAAGAATAACAACATTTATCATATTATAAATTAAAATTGAGAATTAAAAATTATTCATTAAAAATAAAACCATTGTGTATTAATATAAATAACATCTTTTACAAAAAATAACTGTATTTTCCAAAACTGTAAGAAATGGTGAGCTGATTGACATTGTTTTACATTTTTGTACATATAATGTCTGAGTCAGTGGAACATGGGTTCTCATATCTACTTTGGATTTGATCTATTGTGATATGTTGCTTTAGTTAAAATATATGGAGGAGAACTGGCCTCATACATATATGTAGTTGAAAAAAAGAAATATTTGAATAGCCTTGTGCTATAGTTGTAAATATTCTTCTTTAATATCCTCCAAAAGTCAACAAATAGCAGTTTTGTAAAAGTTAGTTACATATCAATAAACTCATAATGCTCTGTTACATTAAATCCAGCAGTCTATCTTGAACTTTAAATGGATCTTTTACCCATACATGATTTATAACATCATGTTTTTAGAAAACATTGGTTCACTAAGTCATGCAAATCTTCCATATGTTGACATGTTTTTTATAAAAACCAATACAGTGCACTCCTTAATATCACCACTGGTCTCATAAGAAAAGTCCTTTAAGTATAAGTCTTAGGATACAGTCAAGCTCACAATGGTGGATGCAAGTTTTTTCAAAATTTTAATTTTTGCTTGAAAGCTCAAATTTATGGTTGTCAACAAATATGTATTGTCAGATCTCTTTCTTAAAGCACTAGGCTCACATCATTCATTTCTTTCAGAAAAAAAAAAAATGGTTCTCATTAAAAGCCAGAGCTTCAAGTTCCTTCCCCTGACCCACTGTCACAAGGGTCCCTGCACTCATCGCTTCTGCAGACATGAGACCCCTGCTTCCCAGAGCGGCTCTGGGAATATTTGTGGGTGGAAGGTGAATGAATGGTTGACCTGCCCAATGAGGGATTCAGGCACAGCCCCTTCCGGGACCACAAGGCAAGAACAGCCTCCCGACTATGCGGTCTCCCTCATTAGATCTCATGCCCACAGCAATGCTCAGGTTTCTCCTTTGTAAACCGGGAGCATTTATAGCTAGCTCTGTGATTACAAGGAGTGTCGTTGAGATTCGAGATGATTTAAGTGTAGCTCCAAGCGAAGCTGGAATATACCTGGAACTCCAGACTAACACTTAAGATAAAAGTTTGTAATTAAAACGGAGATTTTGAATTTAATAAAAAGTCTTCTTTTCCTCTCCTTTATCAAATATCTTCAAGTATATCTGAAAACCAACATTCACTGTTTACTCTAAATTCTGTTTCTTGAATAAAGTGATCTATGTCCATCCCCAAATTCTAATCTTCAAAGTATCTTATCAGAGGCCTGGGCGGCTCATTTGGGCTCCTTAAACGGAGGAAGAGCTTGAGCAATGCTTTTAATTCTGAAAAATACTATTATTATGAAAGAGCGCAAAAGTCTTAGAGGATGGTTATAAAATTTAAAACAAATCGAGATAAGTGAAAAGTTACATTGAAAACCTAAGGAAAGTAGTCAGCACAAGCGCAATGATATAGAGTTAAAAATAAGAAAAAGAAAGAAGGAGGAGAAAGAAAAGAAGAAAGAGAGGGAGGGAAGAGGAGTAAAATTTGGAGAGGGTGAAAAAGACTTTTAGGAGTTAGGAGCCCTACTACGGACCGGAGATGAAAATAAAGCACCAGAAATTGTGACGTCACTTACTTTTTCCCCTAATGGGGTGGTGGTGTTCCAGTAATCACCCTGTAGGAATTAACCAACGTTGGGGAAACATATGCAAGGGAATAAGGCCTTAGACTTCCGTGATTTGTTCTTCATTGCCAGGAGCTCATCTTCAAATAAAGCCCCTGTTTTAGGGTCATCTTCTAGGACACTGTTAGATCACCCGCCAGTGACCAGCAGATGTCGGAACTGTTTGGTGCATTGAAAGGGCCCCCAGCCAGATAAGGCAGGAGCCTGCGAGCCATGTCATCACGGCCGACTTTGCTCCGCTAACGGTTGGTCCTTCTTTGTCCCTTGTCCGCAGAACCGAAAGTAAGCTGCAAGCTGGGCCGGTCTGCGTCCACGTCCGGGGTGCCCCCTCCGTCCGTTACGCCTCTCAGGCAAGCCAGTGACCTGCAGCAGAGCCAGGTACCATCAACGTTAGCCAATCGTGATTGACTTCGTGTGATGCAACATGCCAAACGCTTCCACCTGTCTGTCCTGTGTCGCTGTTAGACGACGTCTGCATTGCTTTCCTTTTTCTCTGTGTGGATGGGAGGGGGGAGGAGAGCGGCAGTCTGTGTTCTCATCCAAAAAGGGGGGTCCTTCTCCCCCGGAACTGGGTGAGGCTTTCTTTGCTGTTACCAAACCGTTCGTGTCTCTGGTTTCCATCCTCCTGTAACGTAAATGTAGTAAACCTGTACTATATGTATTGGCTGAGCGGTTATTTTCAAAAATTCTTTCTCTCTTCTATGTTCTGTGTACTTTTATACTGTCTCTGAAAATTTATCAACATTTGATAAATTTATCTACTTTGTTTTATGTAGATTTCCTTTTAAATGTTTTGTCTATGACACGCAAATCTTGTCAATGAATTTGTACATATCTTTTAGCTCTTATCCTATTATACTGTAATATCTGTGGCCATTTTACTTTTTTTATTTACCTTGGAGCATGATTATAAGACACTGTGAATATTGATGTCCTTATAAATATTCATATGCCCACTGATTTGGACTGAACGTGGCAGCTCGTCTTCTTTAGGCCATAAAGACAGATTGACGTATGAGATAATCAAGATACTTACCAAAAACTGTAGAATAATAAGGTAATCTTTAAATAAATGGCATTTTCCTCTTATTCCAATAATACCAGAAATGTCCTCAGAAAGGGGATGTAAGTCTTCATGCATGGTAAATGAGATCTCTATGATCACCTGAAGAAAAGAGAAAAAATAAAGGCATAAGCTAAAATGTGATTTAATCCTTCACAGTATAATATGTTGCTCTGATATTCATTTGGGTACATGGTTGTGTGTGGGGGATTTATTAGGGGGAAAAATTACTACATGTTACTATCTGTAACTCATCTCATAGAAGTATAATACTTTGACTTAATTTTTCAACCCTTAATTCTTATTGGTGTGAAACAGGATATTATCATCCTGAAGTGGTAGGTCTCTGCTCCCCAGCTTTAATCTTTGCATTCATAAAACCCTTCTGAAATAGTAAATTATAAAACTAGGGATGAAACCTCCATGAGACCTGTCCATTTATGATGATCAAATTACATATTCACTAATTATTTAAAATGTCAAGCTAATTAAAAAATATAACTAAGCAAAATAATTGCATTTTTTTCTAATGGGAGCAATGGAGTTTTTAGTGTTTTGATCTCACTTAACTGTGCACAGGATTTGGTTTATGAATCAAACACCAGAGATGAGAAGCTTCTGTCAAGAGCATCTCAAGTGTCCTTCAGAATTTCTTGTCTCTTAATTTAAAATGTTAAATGCCTTCGTAACTAAATGCTTCCAGCTCAAACACTTTTGGGGTATAAAAGATGTAGAAACAACAAGACAATAAATTAATAAATAAATAACACAATTATCCTAAGATAAACTGCCATCTTAGTTGATGGAAACTACTGCAAAAATATCACATTTACCAATTTTTTAATGTTTAAAAAGTGAATACAGAAAGGGTAGAATTTTTGCTAACTGGCAGAGGATTGCATTCTACAGTCAATTTTCCAAGGACATGCATCTTGCATAACTCTTGGTGTCATAGAGAGGTTTTGTGTTCTTTGTTATTTTTTCCTAATTATCTTTATAAATAAATTATCTTTGTTTCACCCTGAGCCCCTGTAAATCTCCGTGAAAGCAGGCTCTTGGACTAAAGTTCTATAACAGAAAAAAGATGCAATCATTGTGCCTTTATAATTATCAACCCTTGCTCTTTGCCTGATGGGATGTTCTTCATTCTTCAGAATTATAGCAACATGAGAAAACTCCTTACATTGCTTATACGCTGTTATTTTCTTCTTTGAATGGCAGACATGTTGTCCCATGTTCCTACTGTAGACAGGCTGTAAGGGCTCCGAATTAGCAGGCTGGTCTCTGAGTCTCTCTTCTGTGGCTTGAGAGGGTTGCGCTCTTCACCTGGCCCTGTATCCTGAAGCCAGCATGGTAAACGTGCCTCATAGGAACCTTGCTCTGCATTCCTACGACTTTTCATTGAACTAAGGTGGATCCTCTTCTCACCTCTCACCTAATCCCTTGCTCTTATCTGAGATGTCTCTTTAAATGACTCCCAGGATGATACTGCCCTTTGCTCAGTAACCCAAGGCAATGGCGAAAGATAGCTAAACATGTCGAACCTAAGAGTGAATATTGATACACCAGTCGGAATATGGAAGACCTAGTGTTGTCAAACAAGAAAACAATCACCCTCGTCACTTTTTTAGCAGTTTTTTCAATGCCAGGATTCCCAGTGATTATTATAACTCAGAATGCTTAATAGCAGATTAACAGACTTCTTACTAGTAAATTATTAGGAAACTCTATGATTTATTGAAAACAAAAGCAATCACTGGCCCCTGAACTAATTCTGGCAGTGTTAATCTGCTGAGGAATCTGGCTTTAGGAAGGTGGAGCCATTTCTGCCACATCACGACTGATCACAGAGAAGGAATTGTTTTCTTTCAGCTTTCTCGCATCTAATCTCTTTTCAGTTCAAGTTTTTCACCTATCATCTCATGTCATAATGAGAGCTTGCTAAGAAGGATGGCAGGAGGAATGAGCAGAACCACCTGACCTGGTTCCAGCAGACATGCACAGAGGTGACCAGTAACGACTGACAGTCACTGAGGAGACTAGGAGAATGATGATTGTCCTTCCCAAAGCCTCTAGAGCAGTGGCTCTCAACCTTCCTAATGCTGTGACCCTTTAATACAGTTCCTCATGTTGTGGTGACCCCCCCAACCATAACTAAAGCATAGTGATTAATCACAAAAACAATATGTAATATATATGCATTTTCCAATGATCTTAGGCGACCCCTGTGAAAGGGTTGTTCAACCCCCAAAGGGGTCGCGACCCACAGGTTGAGAACCACTGCTCTAGAGACAGTAGTTGCTGACTGACCCACACAGGGGTCCGGGGTCCCTAGTGCATCTGCCTTAGCTTCAGGTCACTACTGCAGGCACAAGATTTGTAGAAATCTATAATCTCATCTTAGTGAAACTTCATAATCTGTAAAAGAAATAAAAAATTCAGGAAAGAGGACAAGTTCTAAAGCATTTATAGATTGCTCCTCAAATCATAATACTCTCTATCTAAAACTCAGAGAAGTGGAAAACACATTTGTTCTTTATTAGTTTACTCCTGAGTAAATGAAGGAGACATGGGCCATTGAGGAAAGGTGGCATTTCCTTGGAATTATATTGCAACACAGCTGCCTAGCTGGGCATTTGTCATAATGCCTGAAAAAAATTTTCTCACACAACCTGATTTTGTCCCTTTCCTTAGTTCTTAGTATCTCTACAACAGTGGGATGTTTTGATTTATCCCACGGGATCAGGTATACTCTGCCTTAAAATTTTGAGAAGGCTCTGAAGACCACGGCTCTTTCTCAGGGCCCGTGTGAGTTCTGGGCTTCCACTTAACTTTCCAGAAAGTCAGGGCATTTGCACATAAAACTTGTAGGAGCCTGGAGAGCATGAGGAAGACCGAAGACAAAGAGAGACAGTATATTAACACAAATACTGAAAGACATAGACAGGAATTCTAATTTCATCTCTCCAATGTTTGCCCACACCTCTGAATAATGTAGCCTTACGGAATGTGTTCTTACCTAATTTCACATTCAATGCATGGGATCAAGTAGAGACACAGAACCAATTATTAAGAACAGAGAAGCTTCTGCCCCGGCGGGGTGGCTTGGTTGGTAGGAACATTGTCGCATACGCCAAAGGTTTGAGGAGTCAATCCCCAGTGAGAGCACGTACCCCACCCAACAAGGGTGCATATGGGAGGCAACTGATTGATGTTTCTCCCTCTCTCTCTTTCTCTCCCCACCTGCTCCCTTCCTCTGCCTCTAGAATCAATAAAAATATATTCTTGGGTGAGGATTTTAAAAGAGAACATAGAAACTTCACATGTAAGTTCTCTTTAGCAGTCCCATGCTCCTGTTATTATAGATATGACTTGTTTTGCTAAGATTATGCACGCCATAGTCCAGCTCTAAACTTAGCAGACCTGGAGCACAGGCAACACAAGGTTTCATCTGATCAGTTGTATATATGTTACTGGATGTTTCCACGAGGAACTTAAGGTTTGGTGATGGAGGGAGAAAGCAGTGCCAAGAAGAGAAGAGAGCAGGATATAATGTATTCAAGAGGTCCCTCTTCTACCATCCCTTGTTCAAGTGCTCTGCAAATATTACAGTTGTTGTGGAGCCTCTGTGACGTTCCAGGTCCTCCTCTCAGGCCTAAAGTGAGAGAATGGTCTGCAAGGCATTTGTCACTTTACTCAACTGACTTGATCATATGCTCAGGGTTATAGCAGATCATGGAAATCGGGGGTAAAAGCAGAAACAGAACACACAGCCAATCAGCAGAAGCTGAACTCACTTTCTTAACATAGAGTTTCTCAACACACAGGCTATGCAATGGACTTTCAAGTGACTTCCATTGTTTTCATTCTGCATAGAAGTTAACCTGACAAGTCTTTGCAAGGATGAAAAACCCCAACTGGGTGATGTGCAAAACGTCGCAAAGTTTACAATGTAATGTCAGTAATATGGCAGAGAAGGGTTTATCTGAACTACCTTCAAGTTGTAAAATAAAGTGGTATGTTCACAAAGATGATATTACAAAGAAACTATAGTTATTTGTATAGGAATGGTATTTACCAAAGAAATTAGGTCTAGCCCTCCCTGTGTAATAAGGAATAAATTCATGTTACAAATGGGTTGGTTATATTCACTTATTATAACGTATGATGGCAGAGTTGCATTAAAATAATGCAGGTGCCAAACCAGCCAACCATCCAACCAACGAAAAGCACCCCCTTATGCGAGCTCTGAACAGTCCTGTACAGTTGGTTTTTAAAATTGTGAGACTTTAGTACTTTGTGGAGCTTTCTATAATTAGTGGCACATTAAAAGAAGAAATAAGGTTTTGTTATTAGCTTTAAATAGCAGCTAAACCCAGTAATATGGATGAGGAGATGTGGGCATTATTTGATGTGTGCTTGCATGCCAAGAATTCAGAAACTCAGATGACTTTTCAGAACCGACTACAGCATGGGCTGAGGAATTCTGACATATTATTTGGGCATTGTGTGTTTGTTAACTTTTATAGACTTCAAGTGGTAGAATAGTTGTATTACCTTTTAAAGACCAGTAGCCTCGTGACTAGTCTCTCAATAATTCCAATACTGAGTAGAATGAAATTAAGCAAACCATCCCTTTTCCCTCATTGCCACCCCCCCCCCAAAGAACCTTGCCATTTTTTCCTTAGAAGTAGGAAGTCGTCGGCAGTCGTCCGTCTCGAGAGACGATGGTGTAGCTTCTTAAGAGTCTATCTGCACCGCCGAGAATGGCTGTGCAGTCCGACTCGGGAGTGACACGGTATCTCTCTCCTCCCGTGCTGAATCGACATCTTGCGATGACGCTGGAGTGTCCTCTCCAGTGAAGCTGAAGCTACAGAGCCTGGGCAGGGTGATATGGAGGGTCTGCTGTTGCCCATGCAGCAGACCCCCCCTCTCTTCGCAGCTGAAGGGTCCAAGGGAAAGACGGAGTCAATACAGCTTGGCTTCAGGTGCGCCGCAGGAGTTGCCGGTGTTGACTACAACGTCGAACCGCCTTAGGGACTCCGGCTCCGGATTTTCTGTCGGGGTTTACTCCCTTAGCCTTTCCCCTGAAGAGGTATGCCGCAAGGCAGCGGAGGTTTTTTGGAGTCAGAGTTTTCCTTCTCTGATGTAGGAAGTAGAGCGTAATAAACAAGAGGATGTTTTCTAAGAAGTCTTAAGCCAGTTGACAAATAGGAGTGGAGATGGGGACAAACAGACCGTGTGGGTGTGCTGCCTCTGTCTTTGCTGCCATCTCCAAACCTGAACTTGTCCCTTTCCTCAGCATCTGAGTTGTCAGCTAACCCGCCAGGGCCATAGGTGAAGGTGTGCAGTGGCTTAAGTGTAGACTCCAGCGCCTGTTAACACGTGGAAGGGATACAAGTTTCTTTAGGGTCCTTCAATGAAGTCTGCGTGATGAAAACCACGTGCCAGGACCTGCTGAGGGCTCCCCCACCTCATCGGAGGTGTGCTCCACTGTCCTGTCCTGCCCCGTGGGCACAGGTATCATCCCACACCACAACTGAGGACTCCAAAGGGACCTTACGCACCTTGTCCACGCTCTGTGCCTACTGAATACCAAAGTCTGCCATCTTAACTACTCAGCTCAATAACACGTGAGATTCAGAGGAAGTAACGCTTCTATCAGAATCCTGGCTCCACCGGCTATTAGCTGTGTGACCCTGCATACATTCTTCAACTTTTTTTTTTGAATAAGATTCTTTTTTAAGTATATTTTATTGATTATGCTATTACAGTTGCCCCGATATTTTTCCGCTTTTCCCCTCCCTGACCAGTACCCCTCTTCCCTCCAGCAATCTCCCCTTAGTTCATTTCCATGGGTCATGCATATAAGTTCTTTGACTTCACCCTTTCCTATACTATTCTTAACTCCCCCCTGCCTATTTTGAACCAATTGTTTATGCTTTTTAATCCCTGTACCATATCCCCATTTCTCCCCCTCCCCCCTCACAGCTGATAACCCTCCAAATGACCCCCATACCTATGATTCTGTTCCTATTCTGGTTTGCTTAGTTGGGTTTCGTTTTTATTTTTTAGATTCAGTTGTTGATAGTTGTGAGTTTGTTATCATTTTAGCGTTTATAGTTTTAATCTTCTTTTTCTTAAGTAAGTCCCTTTGACATTTCATATAATGATGGCTTAGTGATAATGAACTCCTTTAGCTTTACCTTATCTGGAAAGCACTTCACCTGCCCTTCCATTCCAAATGATAGCCTTGCTGGATAGAGTAATCCTGGTTGCAGGTTGCCTTTCATCACATTGAATACTGCTTGCCAGTCCCTTCCTGCCTGCAAAGTGTCCTCTGAGAAATCAGCTGATATTCCTATAGGCACCCCCCTGTAGGCAACTCTCCGCCTCTTTCTTGCTGCCCCCAGGACTCTCTTTTTCTTTCACATTTGGCATCTCAATCATGATGAGTCCTGGTGTGGTCCCCTCTGGGTCCAGCTCACCTGGGACCCTCCGTGTTTCCTGGACCTGTATGTCCATCTCCTTCACAAAATTTGTGAAGTTTTTCTCATTTTTTTCAATTCTTGCCTCCTCATTCCGCACTGGTTGACTATTTTTATCTTCTTTATGTTCCAAATCATTTATTTGAACCCCGGTTTCCTTCCCTTCACCATTGGTTTTGTGTGGATTTTTCTTCGTTTCATTTAGCATAGCCTTCACTTCTTCTCTTATGCATTTGCCATACTCAAGCATCTCTGTCAAGCCTGTGAGCATCTTTATCACCAGTGTTTTGAATTCTGCATCTGTTAGGTTGTCTATCTCCTCATCTGTTCAGTTGGCTATCTCCTCGTCACTTAATTCTCCCACTGGAACCTTGATTCATTTTCCCTTTTGGGCCATACTTCTCTGTCTCCTCATTCTGACAGGCTCCTGTGTTTGTTTTCCTCTGTGTCCCAGGTAGAGCTGTTGCTCCTGTTATGTTGTAAGGCGCAGAGCCTTAGGGATTCATCAGTACAGGGTGACATGTTTCACCACGTTGTGGCGCTGTATGTGGGGTAAAGGTGTCCGAGAGGGAACAATGCCACCTGCCCAGCACTCACCCTTTTCCAGGCACCTCTCCCACTTCTGTATGGAACTAGCACCTCTCTAGCTGTTGCGCTTGCCATCGTTCCCAGAGTGGGTGGGTCTGCAGACATTTCAGGACCATGGAGGCCCTTTAAATAAGCAGACTCTGCTGAGAGACTGACAGTTTCTGCCTCCACCCCAACCCCCACTGGTCTGCACAGTCAAAGGCAATGAGGCTTGACTTTTCCCAGTGCTGGGCCCGTGAGCTGCTAGGTCTGGTGAGGAGCTGGGAACGCTCCCCAGGTGTCCCTCCTGACTTTAAAACGTGTGACTGCACTTTCTGCTGGCCTGCTGCTGCCACCGCCACTGCCACTGCCACCACACTGCATCCTCTCCTCCCAGGCTCCGCCCCTCCTACCTGTCTGGATAAATATTTCTTCTTTATATCTTTGTTTGCTGGACTTCCATACAGTTTTATTTTCTCAAACTTCTGGTTGTTTCTAGTTTTGAGGTAATTGTATTTCTTCTTAGTTGTGGAGGGAGACACAGCGTGTCTGTCTACACCTCCACCTTGGCCAGAAGTCCTTTTTCAATTTTTCAAAGTCTGCTTTTCTATCTGTCAAATGAGGCAGCACTATCTGCCTTCCATTGTTGTTGTTGAGGATTAGACACATGTGTACATAAAGTCCTAGGTAGGCATTACCTGCTAGAAAAATAATACTTCTTTCTCCTTTCCCTTCTCACTTTCCCTTCTTCCAAAAATTCAACTTTTTCTGCTTGGAAAAATCCTAAATGAGGGAGTCCTTCTGCTCAATGATATTCCCAAAGGGGTGGGCATAGAGCGTTGGTTCCACCCATGCAGTATCACTGACCTTGTGTGGAAATTACTAGCTTGTGGTAATAATACCAAGACAGATTTTTAGTCTGTTTTATTAGTGACTTTAAAATTCTCTAGATAGTGCATGTTCTTATTGCCATCGTTTGAGACAGAACAGTTTCTCCTACCCCCTCCTTGGTACACTTGATATTATTACTTTATTATTTCTTCTCCAAATAGAAAAGTAGACACCCAGTTATTTACTGTATAACAGGGAGTCTAGCTGGCATTTCTTCTTAGCTTGTAGATCTCGCGTGATTTTGAAGCAAAGTGAGCAAAAATGAACTAAGGGTGCCTTTTCAGAAATGCCTCCTGCTCTCTAACACAACTTCCTCTCCTATTTGAGTTCAAGTATGAATAGGTGTGATGAGAATGTCAAGGCTGCGTAAGAAGCTGTTATCTGCCAGGGCCAGGAGAGAAGATGCTGAGACACAGGATAAGTTTGTGGACAAGGTCAGCATTTACCGAGAGCATCCACAGACCACTGTTTTAAATGCCTCAATTTCTGATATGCATATGTATTTACCCAGAAGCGTGTTCAGTATAATTTTATATCCTATTGCATTGGTTTAACTTTTTTATATTTGTTTTTCATTTTTAATTATCCTTTGAATGACGAAAACATCGAGGACAATGTTTTGTAAACATGAGGCCTGAATTTTAACAACATTCAGTCTTGCCAAGTGAGTGTTGTGTGCATATATGGCTATCGGCTGGTACTACTTTGTATTTCTTAAGCAAAGTCAGGATCAATGGAATATATATTTTAAAAAATCTTTTAGGCCTTCACTTGTTTCTCGGCAAGTGCCAGAGATGGTCTAGTTTACTAAACTGACAATAATGCTGTTGTATTGGGAAGGGAGGCTGGAGATTTTAACTTCACTTACAGTGTATTCTTTGTGGTTTCAAGCAGATCTTTAAAGTTTTCAACTCCATGTCAGTTTTTATCAACAATTAGAAAACGGAGACTCTGGGGGGTTGTTGAAAATGTTTAGCTGCTAGATTTATTCCAAATATCAGTATAGTTGAGAGTGAAGCTTTGGCTCAAAGTCTAGAGGTCAAGTTACCAGTTCATCGCTGTAGATCTTGCTTGACGTGTACACAGATAGCTGTTAAAGATTGGTAATTCCATCTGAGAGCTAAATGAGACGGTCGTGTTCGGCTGCCAGTTATTAGCAGAAGTCCACATCCTAGAGACCTTCCCCATCAGAGGCTGTAACTATCGAAACCAACGTCAGCCTATGATGGCCGGCCTAGCTCGAGGCAAGTAGCGTAACTTTCGGTGGACACATATCGCCACCTAGTGTCTGAAGTGCGCTTTGCAACCTGTACGTGAGCTTTAAAAATAACCGCATCTAATAAAATTGCTTTATGACAGAAAAGATAGGTTGCCTGGAAGAATAGACATAATGTTGATAGAAACCCATGACGAATGTTTTTGGTGATATTTGTTTTGGATTTTTTCATTACTTTATTCCTGCAGTGTTAGGTTGTCTAACTTGTGAATATACCTTTCTATAATTCCGGGAGGGGGCGGGGAATAACAATTCATAGCCCGTGATCTCTGAGAGTTTTGCATTATTTCTGATTAGATGCAACGGTTTCCATTAGGATTTATGACATCTTCTGTGCCTGGGGATTCCTTACATCCAACGTGAACCTCCAGGAAGGGAGATCGCTATCCTGATTTTGCAGACTGAATAGAAAACTAACAGAGAAAGCCTGACTGGCTGATGGAAAAATTCCTTCTTGATGGCTTGTGTTTGCTTTTTAACATGTTTGCAACATATCACTTGAGGTTCTTTCCTGAAAAGAGCTGTCTTCCTCACTAGAGGGTAAATTTTTACCCCAACTTAAGTTACACGTAAATTAGGAAGAAATGCTTACAACGGCATTAGTATTGGCTCAGAGTTGTATTACACTCACCTCAGAGTAAAAACTACACCCTCGCTGTGAGTGCCTTGCACAGGAAGTCCCGGGACCCCTAGTTTCTCCGCCCAGGTCACTTGCTGGGCACATCACTGTCTTTACTCTGTGCTGCAAATGAACATTATCCTTCCCGAAGGGCTTTTGTGGAGTGCTTATTAGTGAGGCGTAAGTAGGTTTACAGTTCTCTGCATGGAAAATAATTCAATAAATAATCATACAAGAATAGATTCCGTATTTCACACACTCAGATCTGTAGACCTACTTTTGCCAGACCCTGTACATGCTTGATGGCACACAGTTTATAATGTTACATTATCTAATGCTATTTTCACAGCCTACATATGAAGTAGGTAACATTTCCGCTGTTTCACTGATGAGGAAATTGACATCATTACATTTTTCCTTGTCTAATAGCTAATAAGTGGCTACATGGACGTGAGGTGTAAGCCCAGGTGGCTCTATCTACTGAAACATGATTTTCTAGCAGAGTAGCTGCCTCTCTTCATTTGCTTTCTTTATAAAACTCACCTCCCTTTGCTTTCATTCATCCGTGTATTTTATTATCCTTTGATTTTGCAGGTCTTGCATTTTGTCTCTTCTAGAGTAAAAGCTCCATAGCAGAGGGTCAGATCCCGCTAAGGCTTCACCTGAACCCGGCCCCACCTAAGGTCTGCGTTTCGGAGGGGCAGATGGGGCTGGGGATGTAGCTCCTGGAGGGAAGACGGATGCCACTCGTTGGTTGCATCCTTCCCTTATGGACCGTGGACTAGTGTTGTGAGAAGTCAGCCAAGCGTGTGTGCAGGCACGCGCATGTGTCCACATGTAGGAACGCAAGCATTTGAGCACACCTAACTTTCTGTTGTCGGTAGATATCAGGCTCTTTCATGGAATCACGAGGAGAGCACTTCAAGGACGCACGCATGGGAGACTGTGATGTGGCAAGATGGCTTATTAGTGTGGAAGTTTGCCCCAGTGTCTTCTGTCTGTCCCACCAGGGAAAAAGTCCAACTGTGTCTTCAGCAAGGCTGAAACAAAAGCCAGTGTTTATAGAGTTTTTGCTTCACATCCATGCTTAGTATTTTGGAAGCGCACGCCATCAGCTGCGGGCCCAGTAGCTGCTAGACTCACCTGGTCACGTGCTCCCAGCTGCTAGACTCACATGGTCACGTGCTCCCAGCTGCTAGACTCACCTGGTCACGTGCGCCCAGCTGCTAGACTCACCTGGTCACGTGCTCCCAGCTGCTAGACTCACCTGGTCACGTGCGCCCAGCTGCTAGACTCACCTGGTCACGTGCTCCCAGCTGCTAGACTCACCTGGTCACGTGCTCCCAGCTGCTAGACTCACCTGGTCACGTGCGCCCAGCTGCTAGACTCACCTGGTCACGTGCGCCTAGCTGCTAGACTCACCTGGTCACGTGCTCCCAGCTGCTAGACTCACCTGGTCACGTGCTCCCAGCTGCTAGACTCACCTGGTCACGTGCTCCCAGCTGCTAGACTCACATGGCCACGTGCTCCCAGCTGAGAGCATGAACAAACAGGGCGAGTGTGTACTGCGTAGCAAAAGAGAGAGAGACTGTGCAAATACGAAGGGTGAGCATGGGTTCCCGGGGGTGGGGTAGGGAGAGAGGGAAACTGAGATTCTCTGTTCTCCTGGGATTATATTCAGCACCTTTTTCAAAATGACCAATCAGCCTCCCAGGTTTCTGTGAGCTCTTTGATGGGTCCATTTCCCATCCAATCCTTCTTCCTCAGGCTAGACTGACAGGCCTCTTTGGTAGTCATCCCCCGCTGTGCCTCCCAACAATTTGGTACCTGGGCAGGAAAGGGAGGGGTGTTAATCCCCTTGGTGGAGAGAGCTATATGATCCCCTGGGGTGTGAGGCTGCAGCTTCCTGGTGAAGCAAACAGGCGCACGCTCCCAGTTTATTAAATTTAATGTCTCATTCCCTTTGCTTCCCTTTTTATTTTTAACCTACCGACAGTAATATTTTCATGTTCTGAAAAGAACGTAAATCCCTCACACATATGTACATGTTAATACCAGCTTCTGTAGTACTGGTGCAGATTTAACCAAGAACATACACAAGGCAAATAAGGTATTCACCAAGACTTACCTGGCTTCTGGGTTTCCAAAGCAATCCTATCAACAGATACTCTCAAAGGAAAATAACCATACTGTCGCTTCAAAGCCTTTGTTTTCTAAAGGAAATGTTGCACTAGGACAAGTTAATGATCCCTGGTTGTCGGCTCTTTTGACAGGGATGGCATTTGGGATGCTGTGTTTAAGGACCGCCTCCCCAGGAAATGAGGAAGTTATTTGAAGGACCAAAGGGTGTCAAGAGTAATGTTACCTAACCCAGTGAACTTTTTATATCAAAAGGGATAGAGGCTTTTTCTGGAGAAGCCAAAAGAGCCAAAGTCGCTTATTCCTCAGGATACCACCTAGGGAGGCCTCCACTCTGTGCTGTGACTAGTCTGGTACAAACCCACATAATGAACAAGGCCCCCTTAGAGAAGACTTGCATTGGAAGCACTTAGAGCCACCGTCCTTGTCCCCAACCTCCTGGAATTTCCAAGTGTTTTGGTTTCCACATCCGTGTGAAATAAGGGAATGAACATGAAAGCGTGTTTTAAACGGAATGTTGAAATGCTGATTTTGAGCAATTTATTCATTTAACACACAGACTCTTTTTAAAGAATATTTTTTTGAGCTATGGGCTGTGAGGCATTTTGTCTCCCCTCTGAGAGTTCTGATGACTTGGGGGACAGAAGACAAACCAATGACAGAGGAGCAGAAGAGAGAGCAGCTGCAGCCACTCTGCTGCTCATGGGGTGGCTTCTCTCAGATCCAATGTAACTTGAAAGATGGCCACACCGAACATCTCTCGTCCTTGTCCCAAACTCCAGCCCAGAGGCTCAACCCCTATCCTCAGAAGTCCTCCACCCCAGCGGGAGAGAGATCCGTGTTGACGTGTCTATGCAAAGTTCAGTAAATCTACCCATTGCCTGCAGGGTGCAAGGTGAACGGCTTTACTTAGATTTCCAGTCCTGTGTGATCTGGCCCTGGCTTTTCACTTCTTCGGCTCCTACAGAACTACTGCCCCTCCTGTGCATCCTCCTAATCTCTGTGGTACTTTCTCATTTTTAAAGGCTTTGGTGATGTCACTGATATTTGCTTAACACTCACAGCTTCTTGGAATACCCTCCCTAGTCCTGGGGTCTTGAAAATTATTACATACCCATCAAGTCTGGGATTAACACTCCCAAGCAGCACACCCTTCTTTCTATCTTTAGTGGATTTTGTATTTACTCATAGAATGGTAAACAATCTTATTTCGGCATTGAAGGAGAATATTGTCCGAGGGGTGTGATCTTCTGTTTTGTTACCCACAAAAGTGGTCTGAGGAAAGGCTATCTTAGAGACATTCCTTTACTTAGCAGAGTTTTTCATTTGCAGATGTTCATTGGAAACAGCAAAGGGGAGGCTCTTGCATGTTATGCTTTTGTTGAGGTAAGAAACATTCAGATCTGTAGAGAATTTTTATGAGTTGAGTCAAACTGACAATACTTACCAGATAGCAAAATCTCAAGAAACTGATAAAATGCTCCAGAAAGTGGCAGTTTTACACTTTATTTTATCTATTAGAATCAAGGAGTAAGATGTAAGGGAGTTACATGCAATCCATTGGAGATAGATTAGGGGAGGTGGGAAAAAGCAAAACCAAGCCAAGAGGAAATCTCTGGGTTTGGATAAAAGGTAAAATGAATAGACTAGTACTTCTGTTACATTGGTGGATACAGAAGAGTTAACAGTTACCCATTAAGATAATAACAACACCAATGAAAGGCTTTGTGGCTTGAACTCTGGCTCAGTGATTATGCCTCAGGCGTCTGGAGGAAGGAAATTACCTTGACATTCCAAAGGTGTGTTATCAAATACAAAAAGACAAAGAACAAAAAGACTCAGATAAGGGGAATTGACCTTCCTCAAGGAAGCTACCAGCCTAGGACTTCCCTACCCACCATGACTCGATTTTAGTCAGAAATTTTTCTGTTCAGACCATTCTATGTGGCTACTTTAGGCCTCTGAGTTTGTGGGGCCCACCATGCTGGCCTCCCCGGAACTTGTGGCTCTAGTATGTGGCTCTTTTCTCTTATATATTTAAAAACCAAACCCTTTCTTCCCTCTTCCAAGGAGCAATTCTTTTTAACACCAAAGGTGCAACCTATAAATGCATTGGATTGCAGACTTTTTGATGGCTGGTGTGAGTATTGTAGCTAGGAAATCTCTAGCTGTCTTGGTGCATGCTGAATGAATAATTCAATTAATGCCAAAGGTGGAAACAGATAAACATTTCATTGTAAAGTTGTTACAATGATTGGCAGAAGCATTTGGGCTCCTGGCAGGAGGCTCTGTCCTTAGTCATTATGTAGACCCACCTCAAACTAGTTAATTCACAAGTTCTACTGGCCGGTGGGGGATGACAGACACATGTGAAAGAAAATTGACATGCAAATGCCACTGCAAGGTGGAACCCTGTCCTTTTGAGTTTTATTGGAGGCTTTGTTGACTAGGCCTGATTGATTAGGTCTGTGGCCTTGCTGATTAAACTCACTCTCCCTGAGGTCAGGGTGAGCTAGGCTGAAAGTTTCAGCCCTCGAATCCCCTGGTTGGCCCCACTGACAATCAGCCCCCATCCTTAGGCGCTTTCCAAAAGCCACCTCATTAATATAACAAAAGACTTTTATAGCTCTCACTCCAGAAAATGTCTGGGGTTTTAGGAGCTCTGTGCAGGAAATGGAGGCAGAAACCAAATATTTATTGCTTGTTATAAATCACTATATTACTGTCTCTATATGTATATTCGACTGAACTTCATTTAGATTTCTCATTACAAAATTTTGCATAAGGTTATTGCAGCCGGAATCTTCACTCCTCTTTTTTGGGTTTTTTCCCTCCCTTTTTTCTATTGTTTTGCCCCATATTTGCTGAGCAGATTCCCTAAACACACGAGAACTTGCCTCTTGGCTGATTCAGCACCCAATTTGTGTGTTACGCCCACAGAATTTTTAAAACTACTCCTGTAGTCAAATTTAAATGCAAAGCAGACGTTAAGGTTAAAAAAAAAGGTGTGAAAAGTCTCAGTGACAAAGAGCTATTTGCTACTACAGTATATTGTATTAAAAGAATAGTCTACCTCCATGCAATACTGGCATCTCAAAATGAGTCAGGGAACGGGACTGTTTTCCACAACTGCGTAATGAATGAACTGTATGTGAAGATTTGCCACAACTGCCAGCAGAGGGCAGCGTTTCACCTTCCCCCACCTCTTGTCAAAGTAGGGATGGGTAGTAGAGGTCCCAGTCCGGGAGTGACGCGGACTTAGCCCTTGGTGTGGAGTACAACACAGCATGTCTTTTCCTTCCTCCTCTTCCTGTCCATCACCTTTCCCGTGCCCCGTAGGTGCTCCCGGGGGCTTCAGGTGTGTGGCTGGACCTGCGGAAACAAGATTCACGGGAGGGTTATGGCCAGGTGCAAACTTTCCAATACGATTTAAAAACCTTATAGGCCACAGTCCTGCAAACAGCCATCTGGGGTCTGGGCAAAAAGGTAGTATGGATAAAATTAATTTCTGACCATTTTACCTTGTCCTTCTTTTTCCAAAGCCCCCATGCACTAAAGTCACCTACCTTATTCCAAATCATCCTGGCTCTGTGTCCCGTGCCCCTAGTTAGCCCACCGTCTCTTGCGCCCCCAACCAAATACTAACAACTACCGTGTAACTGTCATTATAACCTTGCGAATCGTAATCATTACTAGATGCCTGATGAGAAAACTGAAAAACAAAGGTTAAATGAAGTCTCAAGTTCCCGAAGTTAGAAGTGGTGAATCTGGGCTTGAACCCCTGTCTCTCCCTGCAGTGTTCTTTCTCTGTATACACCAGGTGTGATCCCCTGCTACAAACGCTTATACCATTCATCACCACTAGAGGGGGGAAGAGGACTAGAAATCTTTTGACAGTTACCAAGTTCAATACCGGACAATGGTTACTCATGGAAAAAAAAAAAAAAAAAGCTATTGTGTTCCAACTGGTGCTCCCCCTTTGTTATTTATTAATTTTAGATTAAAATAAAAATAGATGAACTATGCATTGACTGAATACATTATAAAATAAGATTAAGGACAAGTGTAAACACTAACAAACTACAAAATGAGTATATGACCCGTATTTAATTTGTGGGAGGTTTTAGGCAAGAACATGCAGTTAGTTTTTGTTTACAATATATATTATTTATCTGGAAGCATAAAATATAGTACATGTACTTATGGTATTGGTGCTTTCCATGTATCTGTCTTTTTGTTTTTAGAAAAAAGATCAAATGTCATGATGGAATGTGAATTCAGCCTTCCTTATAATGTGTTTTATAATTAAAATTCCCAAATAAGTCTTTGCATATCACATATTTAGCTACTACAAATAAAACATCATTATGTTTAATTCAGCCTATAAAACTCACTCCAAAGGGAACATACGGGCCAAAAAGAATCTTTACACAAACTGGATTACAAAAGCAAACCCTATCTAGAGCCATAAGTAGAATTCTAATTTTTCATCACCCAACGTAACAATACTAATAAAATAGTATGATTGTTATTTACTATTTGTTTAGTGAAAATACTATATTTAGTTGAGGGGAGCAGAATAAAGAAACACAGTCCTCTCATGTCAACCCAATGACATTGAGATCCCGGAGGTATTAGGCAGACTTCAGTTTGTTCTGTTCTTTAAGGTTTGGGTTGGGCAGTGCTAAAGTGAATAACATTAAAAAAAAAAAATCAAAACTTCATTAATATACAAAGCGTTAAATGGGCAGAATGTAAAGTAACCTTCGGTTCAGTAATAAAAAAAATTATGCTAGATTTTAAAGAGAAAAATAAAATTTTAAATCTTAATTCTCTTCTGTAGCCTGATGTCGTGCAAAGGTTTAATCAGCAGACATTATTATTCAAAAATTTCTTGTTAAGGCCCGTTTGAACAGCACCGGGGAGAAGGGTGGGGAGGGTGTGAATTGAAGGCGTCTGAGGTCACAGGGTGCAGTCATTTCCCCGGGGAAAGCTGTGACACTCATCAAGTGAAGACCTTTGCTTTGCACCCTCCGGCCCGTTAAAACACACCCTCTGCTCTGAGCGTGGGCCCCGAATCTGCGGGTCCGACTACGGGAGGATGTATGGACAGGCCGCGAAGAGCTCTTCTGACCGAATCCATTTCGGGCGATCTCTAGGTCCCCTCTCCGTGGCCTTAACGACGCGCACAGACTCCGAGGAATAAAGGAGCGAGGCCATTGGTTCTCATTTCAGCCAAAGAGGCAGGTGCAGCTAGAGGACACGGGGGCGTGCGGGCGTGCGAAATATTTTCATTAGACCTGAGAACGAAATCCTGGAATGTGGTACCGGGAGGGGTCCTGATATCTTCGCTTCGGAGACTTTCCAAACCACAGCAGGTTGCTAAATTGGGGAGGTGGCACCAATGTAGCTCTGCCTGAAGCCAAGGGAAAGGACGTGCGTGAGTCTTGAGGCCTTAATGAATACAATAGGAATTTTTTTGAAGACCCTTCTAAAATAATGGTCTTAATTACATGCATTCCCTCCTGTTACCACAGAGGGGTGCTATTGACTTACTTTATCCCTTCCTCAGAAAATGCTTTCAGTTATTTTCCCTAAAAGTCTTACTAGAGGTTTTTGGCAATTATTTTGGGAACACCAACCAATAATTCAGAATGTTTTGTGTGTTTGGAATGACAGTGGTCTGGTTTACAATTTTCCTAAAACGTACTTGCACTCTTCATAACCATTGTTTAAGAAAATTAAACATGATCCTTTGTTATTACTATCAATCAATAGCAAACTACACTCCCCCCCCCCCCCCCCCCAGGCATTGATAGGAGATATGAGCCTCAAATTACTCTCTTAAGGTATGGTCGCGAGCCTTTTTGGAAAAAGAATTCTGGTATTTCTGAGCAATTAGTCGGAAAGCTCAGTCTCCTTTGGGAGATGACACGCGGTGTCGCAGGGACACTTTGGCACACCTGCAGTGGACCTTCCTCTTACAGTTCCTTGGCAAGGAGGGTGAAATGCCAAAGGAATCTCCAGCCACCTCTGTACTCACTACCTACAGTCCTCCATGGACCTTGATCTTGGACGGAATGACAAAGCAGGTGTTTCTGATGTTGACCTGATCTGACCTTGGGTTGACACGTGGGCTGTGTGGTGAACAGAGGACGCCAGCTGAAGCCACGAAGCTTAGGGTTTTAGTTTTCCCGAGCTGGGTCCAGCCAGAGTATCAGTGAGCAGCTCTCCCTGCTCGGTGCAGAGGGGACGCAAACGTCAACGAAACGCTTCTGTTTTTCCTCCCAAGACTTCCATGAGGAGATCAGTCTCTTGAAGAACGTGTGACCTGAAGAAAGTGTAGGGCGTTGGAAATATATTAGATTGTGGCGTATGGATTTAGGGGTTTAGAAAGCATTCTGACAAGCCTATGTTTAGGAGGGCTATGTTTTCTGGTGTTTGCGAATGAAATGCTCTGAGAAATTAAGAAAAAAAGCTAGTCTGCGAGCTTATTCGTTCCTCTCACAAAAGGTCATTCATTATTCCTTTATCTGGAAGCTCTGGTGCGGAGTGGGGGAGGTTAGCTCATCTGGAATCATTGACAAGGAATATTTGTGTTCTCTTCTGCCCAGCCGGGTTGTACCTGGTGAGCACGCGCAGGGCAGCCGGAGTTATAGTGAGTGATTCCTGGGGGCTCTAGAGGGGACGCAGGTGATCCAGCAGGGACAGGATGGCGAGCTGCCTTCAGTCAAGAAACAGCGTGACCCCGTGACCCGTCATCCATCGCTCTGCTGAATTTTCTCCCTTCTCCATTCGAGACCAGGAAGCCCTCCCTATTTGCCATTAGTCTATAGACGGATGGGAAAAGTCACATCCCCAAATCTGACCCCCTTGCAGGTTCTCCCGGGAGCAGTACATTGAGTGAGAACCGGAAGTTATATATGGTCCCAGTGGGAGGGTCTTGGAGATTTGCCAATGTTTGCCAAGGGCACCGGGCTCACTGGGGCGCAGGGAACCTGAACAAGGGGTGTGATACAGAAGTTTTATTTCTAATCACATATTGATTTTAGGGTAGATTCTGTTCTAGCAAAGTGAGGGACAGAACTCTAGTCTTATGTGTTCAAAGGAGAGAATGATAGGATTCTTAATTTCTGTAGAAAAATGAATGATTACGTATTAGTTTCTGAAAACATTTGGCAAGATAGAGTTCTTTTTACAACCCTCATAGATTACATTAATGACATTCATTACTCTTTGTTTACTGATGATGAAATGACTCCAATTGCTCTTCTCAAAACTTAGAACAAATTAATGGCTTCTATCTTCAGAGGTCAAGCTCTTTCAGACCTTTCTCTAAACTTTCATGGGCAAGAGGCAACCTTTTCTTCAGTTCGTAAGACTTAATTAAAGTGAGTAAATATAAACATAAAGAGCATTTGTTTCTTTTCAGACTATTATATATTTTGAATTGCATGATCAGGTGTGAGATATAAACATGGGGGCCCAGAGTAATCCCAGCAGGAATACAGTGATTTGTGAAACGCGTTGCTCATGACTGTGGTGAGATTGAATGTTAATGTGGAGACGTGCAGAATCTCCGGGTTCAATCCTGGCTCAGTTATCCTCTTGCTGAGTTCCATGGACACATTATTTAACCTCACTGATTCAGGTGCCTTATCTGAAGAATGGTAGTAATTAAGATGAGCTGTAATTATAGTCCTAAGGAGTACAGGATAATGGTAATTTATGATAAAATGGATTTGACAACATCATTGATTTTGTTATCATTTTTCAATCCTCAAAGGACAATGAGTAAATGATTTTATTTCTCTTCCAGCTAAGAAAGAGAAAGATATTAAATATATTTTATGAGAAACTTGGCAAGTATGTTTAGGGAAAAATGTAGCTTACCAAGTGTGGACATAATTACAAATTGCTTTTGGAGGCATGTTCTCATTTTTAAGGAATGCTTTAAAAAAGCAAATACTTTATTTCAGGAGAAAAGTGGAAAAGAAAATATGAAAAACACTATATTCTGAAATCATGGTCTTAGAAAAAATAAAACCAACTAGTAAGTGAGATGTTTTACACTAATTATAATATATGATACAGCCCTGGCTGGTGTGGTTCCGTAGATTGAACACTGGCCTGTGAACCAAAGGTTGCTGGTTCAATTCCCAGGCAGGGCATGTTCCTGGGTTGTGGGCCAGGTCCCCAGTTGGGGGCCATGAGAGAGGCAACCACACATTGATGTTTCTCTCCCTCTCTTTCTCCCCAACTTCCCTGTCTCTAAAAATAAATAAATACAATCATATATATATATATATATAACAGAAAGTGCCTTGGTGTTTTTTGCAATTTTGTCTATAATGTTCATTAGAACATTTGATAATTATATTGAATTAAAGGAATTCTAATTAGCATATAATGGAACTTAAAACTACTTATTGCAAAACATTGCTTATACATTTTCTTTTTCAGAGTTGAGTTTCTAAAGGTTTTAATTTCTTTTTTAGATCTATTTTGTTACTGACTTATTTCTTTCTTCTAAATCGAGAGAATCCTTTGGTGTGTAGGGAGATGACAGATCACAGAGTCAATCAGCCTTGACTTTGAACTTCCTGTTCTTCACCACGCAGCTCCAGGCCCTCAGTCTCCTCACCTATAATGTAGACACATTCATAGCTGTTTTCAGTGAATATGGACAGCGACACAGATGAGATGACCTGTAAGGCAGTTGGCACAGTATTTAAAATACTGGGATGTCCAGTGACCTGTTGGCTCTTTCCCTTGTTGTATAACCACCCCCCCCCGCCCTCCACGGAGGGTTTGGATTCCTCAGTACAACCGCTCATGCGCTTCGGTGATTCCAATCATAGTGCTAACGGAGAACTCTCAAAGTTGTTTTCATGAAGTTTGACGAAAGAAGTTTTTTTTTTATTAATTAAAGATATGTTGGGCAGGGAACAAAGTGTTGCTCAAGCTTAGAACTATGAAACACCAGTTCTCTCAAGGCCCCGCCTTGTAGAATGCAAGAGTGTGGAGCTGATTAAGGCTTTATCACTCCAGCAAGGCAGGTTTGCCGTTCATTTTCAGAGTCTCTCTTAGTGTCGCTGCCAGTTGGGGCATCGCCCCCTGCTTTATTCTACCAACAATGATTTGCAGTTTTCTAGAGTTCTAGTGAATATTTTTCTCAAGAGCTTCATTTTTTTAATTCAAGGAATTTTATGGTCAAGATAAAAATTTAAATAACAGAGGTCCTGTCTTTTATTTATATAACTTTACTATAAGTATATGTTTCATTGGACCCCACATCATCATATTTTTATAGAGACTAGTATTTTAATTTTATAAAGTGAAAAGCTGAAGCGGTTCATAACTTCCCCAATGCCCCTCCAACGTAGTTCTGTTCCCTGAAAACTGCAAATGGACTATTTTGACTGTAACAAGCAGAGTGTGTTTTGTGGTTCTGAACCCACACATTCATTTAAAAATGATATAGAGAGGTCATCTCTCCATATGACATTTCTATAATTTGATACGTATACCTCAATAGAAGTCTCTTTAAGAATAAGATGTGAATTATTGGAAAAGAGAACTCTAAGCCGTCTGAATAGAACAGAAGCCTTGTTTTCTCTGTTGAGCACAGAACACCGAAGGCAGGACCTGCTTCTCCCAGCAATGGTTAGATGAGCCTGCGGCCCTCTGTATTTTGCTGCTTGGAGGGGTATCTTCTTCAGCAGCAAGTGAGAGGCAGGAGGGAAGAAGGAGAGATCAAAGACATCAAGGCAGCGAGGAAAGGGCCTATGTGTTGAACTCTTGACTCAGTTGATTGTACATTGATTTTGGGTTTCTCAAAGTGTACATTTTTTCCCCGCCTTTCCATACTGACCTCATGAAGATTTGAATAAATTTAGCTGAAGAAAAAAAGTCCGACTTCTTTTGAGGAAATTCAGTTATAACAGGAGTACGATTGATTTATGATCACCCTTACCAGAATTATTTTGACCCCCGGGGGTATGTGCTGGGTTTGAGGATGGACGAAAGGCCTCAAGCTGTAGGTAAATGTAGCTCCTCTCAGAATCCCAGAATGGAAGGACCTTCATTTCGATGGGGCAGTTGTATACAGGGAGACAGCTGCCTGGGAGGTATTGGAAATGAGTCCTTTCCCACTTTGATGGAATCCACAGGACAGAGCATATTTTTCTATTATATGAGAAGTTGCATTACCAGTGAAATGAGAAATGGCAAGTGGCACTTTCCCTCAGAGTGAATGACAATGAGGATCGGGTTGAACTGGAAAAACGAGCCTACTTATGCCAAAGAAACTCAGCTCCAGACCGTTGTTGGCCCACATTACTCTGCTTTTTCAAGAAAAGTCCAAATGTAGGTGCCCTTGCCCCCTCTTCCTCCCTCCTCCACTTCCCTCTCTCTCTCTCTCAATGTATAACTTGGTGGGTGTTTTTCACAATGGCTCAGAATTTTAAGTACTGCGCACTTTACACAAAGTACAGCTGTGAGCCAGATGCAACTCTGTGTCTCACAGTTGTGCCTTCTGGTCTTTTCTAACATGAGGTCCAACGAGTGAAATGACTTGCCTAGAACTAGTAAACAGCACCGCTGACTTCAGAAAGGAACCACTGTGAAGGCCGGTGTGTTTCTTGTTCTGTAATAAAGTTATGTTCGTACAGCGCAATGCATTCTAGTGGAGAGAAAAAAAACAAACCATGTGTTTGATGTACTTTCCCGGCTCTACTCAAAGTTATAAGAACTAAAGGAGATTGGGAGCTATTCCAGAGATTATTATTAAAGTTTATTTCTTGAGGACTAGCACATTCTGCTTTCCTATAAACTGCCTTCTCTTCTGGTAGGTAAAACAAATACTCACCGAGATGTGTCTCTCCCTAGTTTTTCTGTGGTCAAGCTCATATGCACTATTAAAACCAACATTTTGTAATAAAATTAAACTTGAAATTAAATTAATGTTAATGTAAGTGATTAACAGAATACGCTGAGTGGAAAACATCAATACATGTGTCGTAATTGAATTTTATCATGTAATGCTGTTTGCTCCTTCAGGGAATGTCTCTTTAAGACATTCTACTTATAAACTCCTTGCTCATTTAAAAACATAAATTAATTCTGAAACCTGCTCAGAGGTTTTTTATCTTTCTTTATTACAAACAATTAGCTTAATCAATTAACAGCCGAAATTGTATCTGTAGTCATTAGGTTTAATTGCTGAGAAATGTGTCATGTCTTCTTTATTGGGAGAAAAGTATCACACTTTTTCTATAGCCTTTTTATTTTCCAGGGGCAAACATTTCATAATCATAAATTACTAAAATCCAAATCAAGAATGTATACATATATACATGGAATTATTTTTAAGATTATACATGGTCTTGACTATGAAGATAGACATAGTATTTTTAATATTTGGACAGCTTTCTTCTGAAAATCCTCATGCTGTGTTTTGATATATGAATGTCGCATGCCATCTCATGTGTCATTTATGCTTATATCAGATGCTCGTCATGACTTTATACAAATTTTAAAGCAATACTTTAAGACAGTACTTGAGAGTTATATCACAAATTAACTGTTTCTCATGCAATACTGTCATTGCATTTTTCTGTATCTTTATACAGAAGAAGCCACTGCATGCATGGATAAAGATGCAAGCACCAGGTCCCTCCCTCCTGGATGGATGATGTATGATTGGGTAGAGAGGTTCAATCCTAGTCCTTCCCCAGAGAACACGTGCTAAATCACATACAATTGCCAATTTGCATTTGCTGATACAAAGTTAGCATGCTATTTTGACGATTTGCTTTTGCATTTAGTCATCCTCTTGCTGTATGCAAACGTGATGCATTTTAAATGTTTAAAACCTTTATTTTTTTAGAGGAAATTTGATTTTTCTCCAGAATTCTCGTACCGCAGGAGTTTGTAAAACAATGGTTTGAGGCAGCGCACATCTTTCATGGTGGTACAGAAGCACTCAGGGCCTGTTCCCCTTAGACAGCCTTTCTCTTGGGCTTTTCCTCCGAGTGCAACTCATTAAAATCAGCTAACACTTGTGTGACCTAGTTAAGGGACACTAAAACCTCACCATACTTGTGCCTGTACTTGGAGAAGCACAGATATGTGTGGGTATCACTGTCCTGTTCGCTACCGTGAAACTGCAGAATTGTTATACTGATATTTCATTAAAGAAAGGTTAAAAATCTCTTTTGAAGGCTATCTGGTAGCCTACCACATGCACAAACACATGCACACACAAACACATTTTAGCAAACTCCCAAGGGAAGCTGAATGCATATTAAGGGTTAGGGGGCATCCGTTTGCCATGTCACCTGAGTCCAAGGGCTAAGGATTCCAAGACTCCAGAATTCGAATGATTTGAATCCTTGAGACCGCCAAGGACTCAAAGACCTCTAAGTCTGAGGGCGGAGTTTCCAGCTGCAGAACACCCAGCTTGTGGCGTCCGCGAACTGAGGACCGAGTTTGAGGCTAGATGCCTCCTGGGTTAATGAATCCCAGGAAATATATCTTTTTAAATCTTGTACAAGTTAGAATAATTGTCGGGTTCAATGAAGCCAAAGAGAAATCGAAGCATTCATTAAATGAAAAAATTTGAAGGTTCATTTCCTGAAAACACTCAAGAGCTTTACACTTCTAGTCTCCCATTTGTTTATTTTTTCATTCATTTCATGAATGTCTACATCCTTCCATTGTGCTAACGGCTAAGGAAGTGAGGATTAACAACAGAGCCCCATCTTCAAAAAACTTAATAATCTACAGAGGGTAGAGGAGTTACATATGGTCCGTGTACTTTGTAATTAATGCTAAATTATTACAGTCCTCTCAACAAACACAAGTTCTTGTTATTCTCATTTTACAGATAAAGAAACAAGGTGTCAGGAAGGTTAAGTGACTTATCCCAGATCAGACAACTAATAGGCGGTCAAACCAGTTCATGTTACCCATTGTATCCACCTCTGCTGTCTCCTAAGGAATAAGAAAATAAAACATCCACACAAAAATAGGCTTGTTGTTATATAAGAGGGATGCACAGTGTATTGGAGGAGCTTGGGATCGGCTCTAATTGTCTCTGCTCAGCACAGAAGTTAAAACCAACTTCTGGCTTTGAAGGTGACTTGTGCCCCGGGGCTTGAGTTAAGTGTCTTCCTCCTTTTGCAGAAAGCAAAAATGAGCAAGCTATGTAAACGTGTAACTCTCTTTTGTCTTTATATCCATGCAATTGTAAGACCTACTAACTTATTTTTAAACCTGTTTTGAGTGAATTTTACATAACTGATCGTGTAAGCCAGCACAGATGTATAAAAACAGATAACTTATGTGGCTTAAAATAGCCTCACATCATGATTTTCATTATGTGTCTGGTAACTGATCAGAGGTGGTGCACTGAGGGGGACCTTCAGATGCAGAAAAAGAAAGGAGAGAGGGTATGTGTACTCAGGATGTTGCATTCAGATGCAACTCCGCAACCAGGGCATGGTTCTCCTGTCATCAATAAGTCTATATCTCAAAGCTAAATTTAAACATGTGAAATGAACACTGCAATTTCAGTACATGCCTCAGATGTACTCTTGTCTCAAAATTATTTCATAAAACATAGGTTCTCAGTGACATTTCTGGTAAATGAGAAAGGATTACAAGATTAATTAGAGGAAAAAAAAACAATCCAATAAAAAGATCAGACTTAAAGATGGAAAAAAAATAATGCAAAAAGCTATGGTACAAGCAAAAGCTATACCAACAGTGTGCTATTATTTCAAACAATATCATAAATGTCTAAAAGTTAGGGGCATTTCATACATACTTTTTCTCATAATATCTGAGGCATGCAGAAAAGTAAATAGTTATTTACAACATCACAAAAGTGAAACTAAAGCCAGAAAATCAAATGTGCAGACACTTGTGTTATCTGTTCTAACAGCTTAGTTCTGACCTTTAGAGAAAAGGGGAAAAAAATCTTTCTGTCCAATCATCTTCCTGGTCTTGAATTTATACTTTCAAAAGTTCAATAAGTGGTGCTTATAATAATTATAAAATCACATAGATTGTTTGACTGGACTTTTTAAATGTTTGCCATATGAAACACTATGATATTGGGTCACCTCTACATGGTTTCAAAATATCACATATTATATAACTGATACAGAGAGCATACCTTACTCATTCAAACCAAAAGATGTTTCTTCTGTGTAATGATCAAATAATATGGATTTGATCACTTGTTATTTGACAACTAACTAATAGAACGATTTTGTTTGTGAATTTGCTGACCAGCCAATGATAAGCCTTCCATCTCCATGGTATGTCAATTTCAAAAGGATTCTTGAGAGCCCAGGTTGCTGTCTATATTATGTAAAGCTGACCTCTTCTTTCCAAAATATAGTTAGAAAAGAAAAAAAAATAATTCACAAAAGTTATGTCACAAAACAATTGAGATTTTAATGTCACTTAACTAACTTTCCATTACGCCATGTTGCTTCCATCTAAAGAATGAAGGATACAGTTACATCTTCTTTGGAAAGAATTGATTCTTGTCATGTGATTTATATATATATATATTTGACTTAAAATAGTTATAAATTTACAAAAAGATTTCAAAGTATGGACCGAGGGTTCCTGCATACCCCGCACCCAGCTTCCACTATTGTTAACATGCTACATTACCATGATGTATTTGTGACAACCAGCACATCAATACTGATACACCTTTGTTAAAGCCCATAGCACTTTATTTGGACGTCCTTAGTTTTTAACTAGTCTTTCTCAAGAGACCGCATTAATTGATTTTAGTCATCATGTCACCTTTCCTTCTCTAGACTAGGACGGCTTACCCAACTTTGCATATTTTGCATGACCTCAGCAATTTTGAGGATTACTGGACTAATAATTTGTAGACTATTTTTCCATTTGGGTTTGTTTGGTGTTTTTCTCATAGTTATAAGGGAGTTTTGGTTTGGGGGAGGAAGTCCACAGAGGTGACCTGCTTTTCTCATCACATCGTAATTAGGGTGCACGTGCTCAATGTCACTTGTCACTGTTAATCACCATGTTTCTCTGCTATAAAGGCCCTCTGCTCCCCCTTTCCATACTCTGCCCTTTGAAAAGAAGTCAGTGTCTGCAGCCTGTCCTTAAGGGGCATAGATTTATTTTTTACCTCCTTAAAGAGGACCTTCACTTGATTTTATGGACTTATTAGTTAAGAATATTGCCTCTGATGAATCATGTCAATATGAAAATCTTGTCCAAGCGATGCGTGTTCATATCAATTGAACAATTGTTTACAATTTGCTCTCAATGTATGTTTACTTGCCTGTATATATTTTTAAATCCTTCATGGTGTATATAATAAACACATTTGGATTAAATACAAAGAAACAAGGCCACTAGATCAAATAGCTCAACTAGAAGAGTTTAGTTACTGGACTTAGTTTTAAATTAGTTGTAAATCTAAACCCAGAGTTTCTTTAACTCCAGGATGAAGTGGAATGGGATTGTACAGCTTAATTTAAGCTGGATATGAAGAATTTGATAATAAAAGAAAAAAAAGTAAAGTATGAAATCTTTCACGGGTAACCTTTTTAGTACCCTTCATATCATTGCTAAACATGCTATTTATTTGGTCAAAACTAATGAATTCAAGAATAACATTTATTGCCAGAATGAAATATAATTTGTAGACACATTTTAGAGGAGGGAGTTTGGCCATATAAATGACCATAGTAAGAACATTGGAGTTCAATGTAGAGGAATTAAAAAGAATGTGCCCCTCCAGAAAACAATATTTAAAAACCTGTGCTATTTGAAAGTAAATACGGGAAGCAGATTTATCTTCCCTCAAACTAATCACATTAGTTATCCATTCATTTCATTGTAATATAGTAGTAATTTTTGTGGGTATTTTAAATGAGAAAAAATGTTTGATAGCAGATTTAACATGAGAAGATTCTTTCTCAGATTTGACAGACTTGTAAAAATATTTAAAATTTAAAACATTTACCTAGCTATTTTCTAAAAACCTGTATTTAAAACGTCTTACAATATCTAGCTGTCTTTCATGTTTTGGGCTGTGCTTTCTCATAGAACTGGTACTGGCATCTGGCTACCAAAAGAGGGTAGTTAGTTTAATATTACAAGGTAATTCTGAAAAAAATGGGTTGCTTTTCATCAATTAATATTTTAAAACATTATATTAATCACATGGATATGTAAGTTTTCTAAAATAAAAATGTAAATAAGATGAAAAACCATACTTTATAAATTTAGTCTTAAGCTTCTCTTCTTTAGGCTTTTAAAGAATGGATTATTCTTAACAAATTGATGTGCTTATATATCATTAAGTTCTGGATAGAAAATACATGCTGAATATAGATAGTGTGATACGGTTATGCATATATCAAATGTAATGACAACTATCAGATATACTGGTGATGCTGCTGTCAAAGTTAATCCAGTAAAATTATTTTGTAGTCATGTATAATAATTCACAACCTAAAATATTTTAAAAAATTAAGTAATAAGTGATTCAATTTTTGTTTGAACCAGTGCATACTATGCAAATATTGAATTAATGCTGTAAATATCTTATCTGGAGAGTTTGGAGAGTTTTTTAAGAGGCAACAAAAGGTGTTAACGTTGGTGGCTTCTATTCATGCATAAAATCTTTATCGAGAGCTTAATGACTGTTCAGCATGTTGGGGATGCTGAGATGGGAGAGATTTGGGGCCTGACCTCTGAAAATTGGGTGCTAACAGTTCAGTTTATAACAATTTATAGTCATAATAAATTATGCTTTTATTTCCACCAAATTAGAGCTACTGTATCTTTATTGGATAGATGATTATTTTATAAAATATTACAAATCTTTTGAAAAATTTACAAGCTGCTTTGGCAATTTCTTTTTGGGACAAAAACCTGTTGGTTATAATAACTCAACAAACACCCAGAATGGCATTTGAAAAGGTGAACATTCATGGACAAGGTCCTGCGCTGGGGGCCACAGGAAACCACAAGACAGAACCCAGCTTGTCCTTTCAAGCAATTTTATATCAAGTTATGCACCTACAAGAACTTTAAGAGTATCATTTTGGGGACTCCAAGTTTTTTCATTTTGTTTTGTTTGATAAGCACTTTTTATTGGCTCATAAAGCCATAAAGATATTTGCATTTTTAGTAACATCTGGAAACAGTAGTACATACAATAGCTATTATTTTAATTTCTAAATCGTATTCAGGAGATGGAGCATGCTGTTGTAGAAAGAATATTCATTTCCCAGTCAAACACATCTGAGATTGATATGTCTACGTCATAGCTAATAAGCTGTGACCTTGATCTAGTGCCTTAGATTTTCTCACTTGTAGTATGTAGATGAACCCTAACTCTCAGTGTATCTGACAGGGTTTACTGTAACACACATAAAGCTCTTTGCACATGCTTGGCAGAAAGCAGGTGTGAAAATCTACTAGGTATTTGTCAGTATTAGAATAATAATTCTTGGGCACTTCCTTACTGTTTTTAACAATGACTACTCTCATTAGCCAAGTTAATCCTTGAAGCTACTTCTGAACTTGAGATATTATCAGTTCAGTCATTCTGACAGAGAAGCCATGAAGTGAAGAGACCAGGGGGCATTAGACATGTCCAGGACTGGGATCCTTGTATTTTAGCTCTAGGTCCTGCCCTCTCCACAGAGGATTAGGAATTGTGAGAATTGAATAAAGCCTGGTTCACACCAAAACCTTTGTGCTTGGCTTTAGCAAAGAAGTAATTTCCTGTAGTCTTAATGTCCTCATCTGCACATTGAGAACATTGTACTAATTTATTTTCTTCATCCTTTTCTGTCCTGCGTACATTGAGGGTCAGTGTAGTGTCAAAGGCGTGGATGTTGAGGATCAACTCTCTTGGGCTCAAATCCTAACTCTGCCACTCATTGCCTCTATAACCTTAGCCAAGTTACCAAATCTCTTTGTCTCGTTTGACTCACCATTGTGGGTTAATAAACAATTAAGTAGAAACTTTTCCATCCTGGGTTCATGACTCACTCACAACACTGTCCTTGTGTGACGGGCTCAACCACTAGCTCCGTTCTAAAAATTAGTTATGGGTGGACATGGCCCCATATACCCAGGAGCGGTGTCCATCTATCCAACAGATGTAGCCCTGGCTGGTGTGATACAGGGGGTTTGGCGCTGTCTTGCAAAGCGAAAGGTCACCAGGTTAGGACGCATGCCTGGGTTTGGGCCAGGTTTCTGGTTGGGGGCATGTGAGAGGCAGCCGATGGGTGTTTTTCTCACACATTGATGTTTTCTCTCCCTCTCTTTCTCCCTCCATTTCCCTCTCCCTAAAAATAAATAAATAAAATCCTTTAAAAAAATGTATGTGCCTCACTATATAGTCAGCATTGGATCCTCTCCTGGTCTCCAGTTGACCTGATGAATCTGCTTCTCTAAAGTTCCAGAACTAACCAGGATCTGTGTTAGTATGACTGCAGAGGCCAGTGAGTCTACCTTCGACATTTGCTGAGGCCCCGGAAAATATCTTTGCAGAAGAATTATTTAAGCATTCAAATTCCAAGCATTAGATGCACATTGAAAGTCATTTTAGAAAAAGGACTAAAAGTCTTAATTCTATATGCTATTTATAAGTCAGAACAAAGGAGGGATGGGGACATATGTAGCAGTGTCAACAATAAAAATAGAGTTAAAAAAGAAAATAAAATCCCAAGTTTTATTTCAAGAATGAAAATGTTCATTAAAATCTTTAAAACACATCACATTCATATCAGATGTCACTAATAAAGTAATTTCAGTACTTCAGCTTAGACACGTTGGTATCTACAAGACAGTGAAGTCAACATAAACATAATAGGTAAATATTTAACAAATTGCTTAAAAGGATAAAAAAAATGTTTTATTTCCATATTGTGGACTTTGACATTGTACTGTAAAAATATTCATGCCTTAATTATTGTTGAATAATATCCCAATGTTTACTCATTTAAGCAGAAATTTTATTTATAGTTTCCATACTTTAATTTTGCTTTGTCAAACAGCTGACGTTTTTTGAAAGAACTATTAGCACAGTGCAAAAAGATATATACATAAATAAAGCCTGCTTTCATTCCATTCTTTTCTTCTGTATTCATTCTTTCTTTTTTGCTAGGTGGCATGCATGCAGTGGTTTCATGGAGACCATACAATGCTTGAGATGATTGAGAAAAAGCGTTGCTTATGCAAAGAAATAAAGGCTAGACAGAAAACGGAAAAGGGCCTTTGCAAACAGGATAGCATGCCTATCCTGCCCAGCTGGAAGAAGAATGCAGGCGCGAAGAAATACAGCCCTCCACCCTATTCTAAACAGCAAACGGTGTTCTGGGATACCGCCATATGACCATGGGCAGGATGGTGTGAGTTCCACGTGACTTAACATGAAGAGGGAGGTCGACTCGGTCCTGTGCTAAGGAACTGTGACATATCTTCTCTGTTGCAGTGGAATGCCAGCACTTCCCTGGAGAACCCATGGGGAGCTGTGCCTACTCATGGCAAATTCAAGAGAAAATCAATATTTCCTTGTAATTAAGGCACACTTATTTATCACGGATTATTTTGAATCCAGAAGAGATTAAGATGTAAATATTTTACTAGCTTATGGGTGACACCTGAGATAATACACATTATACGTATATAAATGACAGAAATATCAAGAGTTTTACTATATGATATAATTTCTGTATTAACTGGTTTGTTATCTCTTTTATATATGTAATCCCTTGATGCCTTTTGTTATTAATTTTTGCAGTTAAAATATTCTTTCTGTCCACATTTTTCTTCTGTATAACAGCTCACAGCTATAAATCATGTTCGATCACATAATATATGATCTGGTGCTAGTCAAGTTCAAGTTGAATATCATATTCATTAAGAACACCTCTTGCTTTGTAGGTCTTTAAGAGTTTGACGGGACATGAATGCAAGTGTGTTGCTTAATGTGGCTGTCCACGTTCCGCCGACACCAACATTTTTGCTACTTTGGCTTTATAAGAATTTCTCTTTAATACCATCTTGATGTTAAGCAAATGGTTAGTCACACTCCATAGAAAATTATTAGGATATATTTGGACATCCCAGTAGAAAACATTTCTTCCAGGCATGACTTTAGGGACGTGCATCCTTGCATCATTGATCTGACTGGAGGAGACCAGGGTTCACTGTGACAAGGGAAAGAACAAGCAATGAAAAGCTAAGTGGCACGATTACTTTCCAGAAAGCGGGACCTGTGGCATTACTGCCACTGCAGTCGCTACTTCTAAGTCGCTTTCCATGTGTCTGTCTGTTTTCCCCAGAAAATGAGGAACAAGCACTCGACCAGATGCATTTATACCTTTCAGTACATTAAATGCCAATCTTCCTCAAAATTTAGTCTAGTAATGAAATTGTATTTTTTGTTAATTTTTTCAGACTAGTTATTAGACATTTTCTGAGTCGTAATCTTCTGTGCATGATCATCATACCCATTCTTACTGATTATGACACCATGACCAAAGAGGTATGACCACTTGTTTATTTCACTTTGTTTCATGGAAGAAACAGGCAATGCAGGGGGTCAGGGACGGGGTGGAGTCAATTTTATGTGGTGGTGAAATTTACATTAAACAAATCATATATATCTTTTAAGAATAGCTTGTTAGTTGAATATAAATATTGTCACAAAAGAGTAAAAAGGAAACTATCACATATATTTTGTATATTTAAATTACTATTTATGCTTCCTAAAATTGACAGTATGTGGCTCTTCTTTAAAAATCAATTGAGTAATATATTTCTGAGAGAAAAGGTATGTGTTTGAAGTTATTGTCAGTGGTTTTCCTTGTAAGCGTTTTGACAGCAATAGTACAGTGTTGCTCAATAAAAACCAAATATAACAGGAGTTAGAGAATTTTTGTAACCTATATTGCTAAAAACCTAGTAATGTTTTATCAACAATAGTTCCTTTCAAGGCTTTGAAATCTTATAAGATAATTTTTTAATATTTTATAATTAATGTATATTTTGATGTCCAATTAGAATTCTGAAAAAAATATAAGGAAAAAGTTAAGTGGGAACATGTGTATCTGCTGTGTGTGTGAGTGCATGCGTGAATGAGGACTCAGTGGGAGAACTGTATACATAAAATGCTTTCTAGAGTTTTCGGTGTTGCTTGTACAATTGAGGTGGTAAAAAAAGTGCAGAATCACAAATACGGAAAATTACAGAGGGTTCTTAAGGAACTTGAATAGGTCCTGTTGCCATGTTCCACCAGTTCTGAAACTCAACAATCCATGGGACACAAATATGAGTGAAAAAAAAATGTTGAGAGAAAATCAGAATTAAAATAAAATTAGTTTATGACCCAAGCTGTTATTCTGATTTAAGTTATTATGACCAAGCATACTCAAATCAATCAATCAGGTGTAAGACATCAATTCCAGCATCTTTTTGATGATCTTGGTCCATGTACATAACCAGGCTCTGTAGAGTAATAATTGGATAATTCCCTTGAAATTTATATTTAGGCAATATGTGCAAGTGTGTTTTGCAGATGCTGATCTTTTTCATTATCTTCCCCAATTAAGCAGAAGATCATCTTTAATGCCATCCATCTGTCGAGAAGGAAAGAGAGGTATTGAAATGATCTGGGCTCGTTTCAGCTGTTTCCCTGTGTTCTGCCAAACACACGCTAGTGCCAGATTTCAGGTACTCCTTTTGAAAGGAAGTTATTTTCCAGAAAGGTAACTTGTTTGAAAATCTGATCTTAGGCAACAGTTTCCGTTAAGTTTCTCCAAATCTTGTTTTCAATGGCAAGTTACTGAAAGACCTGGGAAAGTGGCTTCGCTGATGTAGACTCAGGAAGCACTGTTATGCGCCTGTATGTCTGTCTGCGTGGCTCAGCCTGTGTGGCAACAGCGGTTCTATAATGCATTTCTTCCTAGAACAGTGTTTCTCTATGTGAAGGAAGAAGGGTGGTTAGGATAAAGAAAAAAAGCTTACTCTCTAGTGGCAGTAAGTCAGGACACTTCACCTTGTGAATCTGGTTGGATGATTTTTTTTTTTTAATCTCACCTACAGCCAGAACACAACTGAATGACAAGCTCACATTTTTTTTAGCAGTGCCAGAAAACAAATCTTCTTGTGGCATAGTGATCAAGCTGAAAACACTCATACCTATGAAAACTGGCCCTTTTGCAGCCAGGTTTAGAGAAACAAAATTTGATTGGCTGTCAGCAAGATGCGTTTATATGTGAGAAACTTCTTAGCAGAGAAGAGACCAGTCAAATCCTGCGTGTCTGCCCAGTCCCAGTAGCCATGAGTTCTTGATGTCAACACGCCACCTGTTTCCCCACATTTATGCTGTGGAAACAAGTTTGGAGAGCAAAGTGGTTGGTGTGTGTCAGTGAAGGCTAAGGTCTACCTGTGTCAAACTGCTGGGAAAGTGAAACAAAATGAAACATCAGGAGGTTACATTTTCTAGTTTTACAGAATATACACTTTCAGAAACACAGCAATTGCGTGGCTGCAACTAGACAGAACTTCATTTTTCAATATAATGACACTGGGACTTCAGAGACTCTGAGGTTCCAGATAGTTTTCTTTGAATGCTTCCAGAGAGAAGAGAAACATTTTTCTTACTCCATTTTGGCTTTAGCCTCATCCTCACGCACCTTTTGGGTTCACTATCTTGAGTGAGATTAATGATCAAGTCAAAAAACACTGAAGAGCCCTATTAGGATATTGTTTTAACTAATTAATAAGACATCTAGGCAGCACATATACAATACAGTTTTCATGTCACTTACATGTTAAGATGAGTCACTTGACTAAAAGGGAAAAGCACTTGTAAGCTAATTATAACTACCTGTGAAATTAAGAGTCCTAGGAAATGAGAGATAATTCACCTTGCAAAGAGAGAGAAGTAGAATAGAGCAGCAATTCAGAACTCATTATGTCCCAAATTTAAATGGAAGTGAAAGAAAAATGGTACTCAATAGTACTTAAGATAACTCACTACATCTTTCCTAGATGGAGAAATTGATAGCTAACTGTAGAATGTGGACAATTTGTTATTAACCCATTATTCATTTAACAGTTTACTATGGAGCAACTTATGTATCAGTTATTAACAAAATCATTTTGAAGCACTTGGCATTAAGCATTCAAAAAGATGTGGCCCTACCTTTCAAAAGCTTAATTATGCAATCATTAATATTTTCAAAACAAAGCCAATTGTTTTCAAGAAGATACACAATATCACATGTGCGTGACATCTCTTTTGTGTTTATACGTGGTATTCTCTTTGTTAAGATCAAATGTACAGTCAAAATAACATATTAAAACATATAAAGTCAATGTCTAAGTACAAAACATGTTTATGTGTAAATCTTTACATGTGCACATAGTATATGTACTGCTGTCTATCAGTAAATCAGTAAATCAGTAAGAGGATTACATGTTTTGCTAAATTGGACTTGAACACTGTCACTTGGGGTTTGGATTAATTTAAAACCTTTTGATACTTGGGTCAGTTACATCATAGCAAAATGTGTGTTATCTGGAAATAATGTCTGTATGTTTCCATTTAAATATTATATAGTTTGAAATTTAAGGGGAAACATCTTTACAGAGATATTGTTGGATTTATCTCAACCAAGCATATATCAAAGCCTTTTTGAAGTGTTCAGTTATTTCAAACTGTGACTGGGTTTGCCCACACTAAAAACATCTATATTTACACACGTATACACCCACATACAGTATACATACTGTATATAATATATAGGAAAATGTTTAGTATGCACTTTTTTTTTTGTTCGGAACTCCTTAACATTTGTAGTGTAGCAATTTGTGTAAAGTGCACTGTGATTATACACATCAAAGCACAGTAAAGTCACAGGTCTTGTTATCTTGCACTAAAAATGTGTTTACGTATTTAGCAATTGTATCTTTATTTCCTTGCTCTTTTCAAGAAAGTCAAACAAATAGCTAATGAGAAAATTATATAAAATAATACATTTTTTAGTGGATAATGGCACTACATTTTTAAAGGACAGGGTTTTTAAAGAAACCATTTAACATCCATTCCAACATAACATGTTTACCATATCTAAAAATCTAAATGTCATATTGCATTTTTCATAACACATTAAAAATGTCAGGTATGTGCCTGGAAAATTGTGCTAATAATCATTAGATAACAGATTTCTCTACTCATGTGTTGTTAGTCATTTCTATACACACAATAATATAAACACTGATGTTTTAATTTTTGTTAATTTTTGTATTGATTTTTTTAGGTAACATGTAATTATAAATGTACTTTGATACTACTGAAGTAACCAGATGTTGTTTGAAAACATTGTTTTCTTTAGTGCATTGACAATATTTTACAATACTTTTGTGCTTATTTATTTGTGCTCCTGTGTAACAATAAAAGCAATAGTTTAAATTAGTTGACTTTGTTGCTGCTGGTATTTATTCATCAAGAAACAAGATTATTAAGAACTTTCTCAAAGAAAAGTGCACACATTTTTCGCTTCTAATGTTGTTCATGCGATTGTGTGTATTGTGGGAGATTGGTGTGGGTGAGGAGCAAGGGACTGGTCTTTGATTTAGTTATGTGACCTACAATTGACTTCAATCACCACTTGGATTCTGCCTCAACTAGGCAGTCTACTAAATAAGAGGGATCTTGACATTCCTCATTCTTCAGTATATACCTCATTTTAATTAAATGACTTAGCATGTATCTAAAGTGTGCTGGAAGCACTAAAGAAAGATTTCTGTCCATCCTAGACCTCTGTAAGCAGACACAATATTTATTGGGAGGGTAGTTAGCATGCTGATTTGTTCAGTTATATTTCTATACTTTAAATAGGGAGCAAATCAGTACATTAAATGTTACTGGAGTAGCAATAACTGTAATGTTATTGAGCACCTGAAATTTATAAGGTTCTGGATCTCAGCCAGCTTCTAAAACAGTGCGTCTATGACAAATATTAGGATTGTGCCATGTTCTCTCCCAGTATGAATTGATATACACCCACTTCAAACCCCACAACACACACCTCGCTTTGCTTGTAGTAAATATTAATTTAAGTAAGTGTCACATGGCACAGGACATTACTTAAAAATCATAATAATGTAAACTTTTACAGGGTAAACACTTGTGAATGGGAACTGTATTAGGCAGGGGTCTCCAGAGAAAGAGAACCAATAGGTAGAAATATATTTATATAAAGAGATTATATTATAAGAAATTATCTTATGTGATTATGGAGGCCAACAAGACCCAACATCTCCTGGAGATTCAGGAGAGGTGATGGTATAGTCTAGTTCAAGTCCAAAGAAACAGACAACAAGGAGAGCTGATGATGTTACTGTTGGAGGGCTGGAGGGAATGAGATCCAGGAAGAGCTGATGTTTTAATCTGGGTCTGGAAGCAGGCAAAAAGCCGACATCCCAGTGCAAAGGCAGTTGGGTAAGAGAAATCCTCTCTTACTTGCAGGAGGACCAGCCTTTTTGTTTTTGTTCAGGCCTCTGTGTGATTGGATGAGGCCCACCCATATTAAGAAGGGCAATCTGTCTTACTCTGTCTACTGATTCAAATGTTGTTTTCATACAAAAATACCCTCCACAAACACCCAGAACAATATTTGATCAAATATTTGGGCACCCATGGTCCCATCAATTTGACACACAAAATTAACTAACGGGAAGCCTCACAATACAACAGACTCACTTCTGGAACTGTCAGTTTTTCTAGATGTTAACTTTCCAAAAATTAGACTGTGTAACTCTATAATAAACCACCATTCTTATCTTCTCAAAATGTTTAATACATGTATTTTTCAGGAGCTATGGTTTTATGTTATGGCAAAACACTTTGCTCTGAATTTCATTTCTCTTGCAGTGATTAACCTGATTTTTAAATAAGTTATGAAAAACTTCAAGAACGTTTTTTTTTTAAATTCTTTGAGTGGCACTAAGAATATTCATTGATTCCTTAAATTTTCATTTAAGTCAGGCTATTTTTACCCATAGACTATCAAGTTATCAAATGTATATTTATCATGAATAGATCTGTTCCCTTACTTAAAAGCTATTTTCATTTTTAGAAAATAAATGGTTGTTATTGATTTTTCTTTATTAGCTTCTCTATTACAAAGCATACTAAGAAACTTCTCATTGCCTAGCTAACTTTTCAACCTGTATTATGGATGAACTGGAAAAACCTCTCAGAATACAATTTTACGTAAATTGGCTGTAGTATATTACATCTAGATAACACTTTTGTTCAGTGACCACTGCTCATGAAAACTGTCAGAAATCTTCATGGTTGCACTTAGTTAAAAATCCTCAAAGTAATAATTTATGATTCTTAATATTTTCAAGTGAAATTATATTTATTAAACCTGATTAGTAGCCAATGGACCCATGAAGCTTGAAGCAAAGTTTTATCAGACTCATCAATCAAAGCATTTAAAAGATGAGAGGGCTTTGCAAGATGACTTGGCCAGCACTCTCCCTGTATTTTGATTTTAATGGTTCCAGGTTGTAAGAATCTATCCCACTTTAAAATTCCTCAGGATTCCCTAAGGATGTATTACAAAAGGCCTATTGTATAGCCATGTGTAGTAATAATAAGCTATGTACTTCATATTTTTAAGCATAAAGCTAAGTGACTTTAAAGATTCATCTTTCTCTTCACTGTAAACATTTATATAGGACCTGCTAATGATTACTTTCTTATTTTGAGAAGATTCTTTAAACTTTAATGAGGACTGTTAGAACATCAATTTAAATATGACCACAGCTCCTATGTAACCTGTATAAACGCTCTTCCAGTGAGAGAAGAGCCCAAACTGAGAAAACAAACAACAAAAATGTGTGATATTTGCAGGCCTCTGAGGGTTGACCACTCATCTGAAGGGCTTTTGAGAACCACCAGATTACAGGAGTTGGCAGCTTTGAGGGACGCAGCTTCCCAAGGGACAGAAATACTGGCACCTCCGTCATCCCCTGAAAGCCCCTTTCTCTAGCAGATCCATGAAATCATGGCCTAAACACTGCAGGGTCTCCGGTGCCCAGAATTTGCCAGAGACCTGAAGTCAGAACTAACAGACGTGGATGTCTTTAACGGGTTTCCTCTGTAAACAGCTTGAGTTGAGGATGAAATTCGAAACAATTTTATTTCTGGAATTGAACCGGGAAGATTTAATCAGTTTGGGTCAAGTTCAGGTTTGAAAACACTTTTATTGACTGGTTCTACTGTACGAAATGTGTAAGCTTAGTGTTCGGTAAAACTCTTTTGAGGGTAAAGACTGGTCCATATAATTATTTTGCAGCTTGAGTTTGAACTGAGATTTCACCAGGAACACATTTGGAGAACTGATTTTCTGGAGAGGTTTGGTCCAAAGGATATTCTGCACACAGAGTAGGATTAAAAGAAAAAAGGGAAGGTTAATAAAAGAAGCTAATTATTGACATCCTGGTCCAAATGGTAGACTGGGAAAAATTGTTGTGAATGGATCTTTCTGGCTATAGGGGAGCTGATGCTCTGGGTCAGGGAGAAAGGTGAAAGTTTAGGGAAAAAAGCAAACAGTAAATCACCGATGGTGGTTTGATAAAGATGCCCATGTCCTTCATGCTTCCCTAAAGCCAAACGCCTGAGTGCAGTGGGGTTGGGGTGGATGAAGATGGGGGTGAGCGGGGGCGGAGGTAGGCAATGAGCTGAAAATAGTTTTCCCAAAGAGTTTGGGGAACTCAAAAAGAGAAGACATTTTTTATAGCATTTTGATCTAAAACCTTAGAGTCTAGCTTCGCAGAGTTCCTCCTGCATGACCCAGGAATAGAAGAGTATGATGCGGGCGTGAAGGTACTCACGACAGAAGTCGAGAGCACTGCCAAGTTTGCCTGACCACGCGGAGCAGCGGGGATGCCGAATGTCGCTGGTACGCACGGCAGGAGTCTGCAGACGACCCACAGGGCCTTGTCCCCTCAGCCCACGGGCAGGCGTGCACGAAGGACCAGCGTGCAGTCCCTTTCCTTTCCCGTGCTTCGAACACCACGGACCTCCTGGATTATTAACGTTGCATTGGAAAGGGAGTGAGAAGGGAAACCCAAATTGCCCACAGACATCCCGAAGTAACTGCTACTGTACTTTTCTCTGCGTGAGAGGTTTGGAGACTCATAGGATAGTATCGAGGTGCATAGTTTGAAGAGAGGGGCCAAGGGTGGAGGAAGGAAGGAGAAAGAAATGGAAACATAAAAAGGAACAAAAGAAGGAAGGAAAAGAAAAAAATAGAAAATTGGAAATGATAAAACTAAAATGTACAAAAAAGCCATAGTCTACATAGTAGTAAATTAAAATGCAGTACGATTTAGTATCGTAAAATAAAATCAATGGAACCTTGATACTAGAAACGATCTCTTTCAGCTTGAACAGTGGTCCCAAACTGAAATCTCTGAGACGACAATATAATCCCAATGCAGCGTTTGAGAAAAACAAACACACACACAAACAAACAAAAAACTACTGGCACCATCATTATAATGTAGCCAGATAGAGATATAGAGGCTGGAATCTCTGCAGTCTGTCTGTGGACCAAGTTAATAAAGTTAATTAATTAAAAAGGAAAAAATTCACTGACAAAGTGGGAGGAGAGAGGGAACTGTGAAGAATATGTGTAAGTGTCCAGTAAGGGTAGTGACGACATCATCTTAAAAATGGGGAAGGGCCCACTGATAATCATACAGATCCATGGAATAAGAAATAGGTCATCATGTGTCTTTCTAATGTCCTAAGGGGCAATATAAAAACTAAGAGCAATGACATGTCTATCAAACATGGTCACTAGGGATGGGGAATGCGTGTCAAAGTGTGGTTAAGCTAAATCCTCCTGTTAGAATGACAAGGACATGATACTGTTTTTATTTAAGAGTATTAATAAGCATGTTACTGAAAATCATGAAGGTCGCCATGATAAAAACCTAAAAACAATCCAAATTAAAAACATCGCTAGAGCATGGGATTAAAAAAGAACGAATTTCAGAATTTCATGATTTTTTCCCTGTATATTTGATGTTACTGTGAGCAAGAATCACTCTCATAAAGATTCAATGACTGTAACAATAATGCCTTTGAGTGTGGTGGTGAAATCCGTGGATGTTAGCGTACCTGGATTTTAAGAAGGGGAAATTGTAACTTCTTTTTGGTCATTGCAAGGATTTAAGCTGTGGATGCAATCTCTGGAGATCAATCTGTGTACTGTGGAAGTGCTGTGTGAGTATTGAGTATTGGATTGTACTGCCCAGTATTTCTAAGCCTCGTCAAATGTATATTTCCCTAGATAATGGTGACTCAAATTTATATATAGGTTATATTTAGGCTTTTAATCTATACATTGGTGTAGACATGAAATCTCTTCTGAATGGGTTACTTCCTCTTCATCCATAAAAAGTTTCCGTGCTTCCCAGTTGCCTGAGGAGAAACTTCCCATTTCTTGGCAAAGCAACCAGTCTATTCTGTCCCCCCAAGCATTTCCTGAGCAAGCCCGCTGAACTGTTGTTCTTACCAAAATAACCTATTGAGATCATTATTCCTCTCTGTAGGAACTTAGCTTCATCCAATATATATAGTAGAAGTTCAACACATTTATCAAATAAATGAATGAATAAAAAATTAAGTGAATAAATGAGATTACATAACCATAATAACCCTGTTGTTTGATTCCAGAAATAGATAGTATGTATTCCACTCCTAGAGATCTCAAAAAATACATCATACAAACTTTATCTGTGCCATATAAATCCAATCTGATAAGAAAATAAAACCCAATCTTTTTCCGCTGTGGGGCTCTAATTAGAACAGAGTATTACCAACAGTTGATTCTATATACATATTTGTTGAGTGAGTTAATACATGAATGGCTCAACAGATGGATGGATTAATATATGTTTATTCTAAGCCAATGAACTCCTATTAAACAAAGTTAGCTGAATTTAACTGCTGGCTATCTTTGAGTTTTCTCATTTTAGAATTAAAAACTTTAATCCATAGTATGAATGTCCAGGTATTCTTAAAATAAGCTGATACGTAAATGTAAAATTAAAGCCAGAACTCAGCTATTCAATGTTTTATCTATTACAATTCATCATGTAAACCCCCTTTCTCTATTAAAAGCATTTACTGCCAAACATTAGTTTCCTTTCAGCCCTTGTGTTCTTGTTATGGTAATGATACAGAGGACCCCAGTCCGCCGGAAGTTGTAAAGGGCCTGCGTCATACCAGCAGTGAACGTGAATGCAGTGAAAGCAGGTCTTTGGAAAGCAGAGTGAATGGTGACTAATGCAGGATGGTGAGGATGGTGAGTGGTAATGGCTGGGATCCGGCCAGGAGGAGGACGAGAAGAGAAGCTCGGTGGGAAGACCTGACTGTGTGTATGAGGCAGATGAGGACAGCCCTTAATAAGTTGGGTTGCAATTACTGAAACTTGCCAATAAATGTTTTTAATACAAGGGCCAAGCAGGAGAGTTGGGCCAGACTTGGTGGATGCAAATTTGCTTTCGTCATGCTTCTGGTTTTTTAAAAATTCATTCTCACTCTTTCAATATTATAACCATTTTGAGTGTGATTCACCAAAAACTGGAGACACACATCTGTTGCTTTCTGTTTGAGGTTGAGGATGTGGGAAGCCTCTGAGTGAAGTCAACACAATGAAAAACAGCTTGGTCTTCAGGTAAGCAAATGAGTTCACCTCATTTCAATTACAGAATTTATGTTTCACATTTAGTTATAAGAAGATGCTATAAAAATCTAATTGTTGACAAGACAGAAAACTGTGACAAGCCTTATTCTTATTCTTTATGTCACTTCTGGGATTTTGACAGCAAAGGCTCAAGGTATGATTTCTAAGTCAAATGAACAACAATGCTAAAAAGGAGCAGTTAAATTAGTCAGTAGTAGAAGTGATGTCTGAATGATCAGGAGGTCAAGAGAGAACTTGATATGTATTTCTCATTTCCAGGTGGAGATGACAGTTAAAATAATAGGTATGGGGCTGGGTGAGCCCCTGGGTTTATGTGTACTTTGAAGCAGGCCTATGATGGTGTCACTGGTTCTCTAAGATAAAAATAGCCTAAGATTTCCATTTGTCTCACTGAGATGCCTTAGTTTAGGGGTGGTTATGACTTTAGTGTTGATATCCAAGTCGTCTATACTTCATACTCTGTGCAGTAAGCACATTTAAAAACATGTATTTTATATAATTCTCTATTTTTATTTTCCTCCCCAGGTGACTTTCAGCTTCACGAGGAAAAGGCTCCCTCTGTTCTGGCCACTGTAATCTACCAGCTCATTGCCCAGTGCCTGACATGATCGGTGCTTAATAATGGGTGATTGACAAAAGAGTGGTGATATAAATATGAAGGCTGAAGAAGTCAGTAGAGGACAGAACACATTTTCTAGTTGGTGACAGCAACATAAAAAGAATTGGTCTAAACTTAAGCAAAAACTATCTAAAGTTTTTCAAAAATGGAATAAGATTCTTTGTGACTTGTTGGGTTGCCTTTTATCCAGTGAAAATTGTGCTTGGCTTGAGGTAACAGGGAGCAATGCTCAGTGCATACAAAGTCTTTTATGACAAAACTTCCCATTGTCACTCGGGCTTCTTCCAACCACTCAGGTTCCTCATGGTTCCCCTGTCTACTTGCATTTCCCACTGGGTCCTTTCTAATGTCATACTACGTATTTCTTCAGAAGGACACTTCCTATCGCTAGAATGCTTATCTCCTATTCACAGATATTCTTGTCACCATTCTCTAAAGATTAGTGTTAAAACTTTTGAATACCCACTCAGTGCTTGGGACCTCACTTTCCTTCTAACCCATTCCTTTCTGCAACTGTCTCACTGCATTTAGTTTACATATGCATCTCCCCTTTTCCAAGGGCCACGACACTCCTGAAGTCAGAGATTGCTCCTTACATCTCATTAAATTACTGCACCTAGAGTAGACCTGATGATCATCCCTGGGCCAATAAATGTTGGTCGAATCAATAGGTAAATAAATTTTGGCCTGAGCTATAAAGAGTGTATTACTACTTAATTTGATATGTCAACCTAACTAGATCATGGAGTGTTCAGGTATTTGCTTAAACATTACCTCGGGTGTTTCTGTAAGGGTGTTTTTTGGATAAATGTAATATTTAAATTGGTAGACTAAGTAAAACAGATTACCCTCTCTGGAGGGGGGACCTTGTCCAATCTGTTGAAGTCTTGAATAGAACAAAAGGGCAGACACTCCCTCAAGTAAGAAAGAATTCCTTCTGTCTCACTGGCTTTGAATTGGGAAATTAGGCTATTGTAGCTTCAGAGTTAAACAGAAACATTGGCTTTCTTGGATCTCCCTCCAGTTTGCCAACTACAGATCTTGAAACTTGTTAGGCTCCATAATCATGTGAACCAATTTGTTATAATTCTCTTTTTATGCAAATGTATATCCTACTGGTTCTGTTTGTTTGGAAAAATGCTAATTAATATGTGTATCACTTATTTGTCAAAGCAAAATAGCCTGGAATCTCTTTTCTCTCTGACTTTCTGAGTCTCCTGATATTTTATTTTCTGTAATAGTACATAGTGATCTAGGTGACTGTGTTTTAAGATAAACATCTTTGATTTACTAGTATTATTTGCTTTTCTATTCCATACCTGTATCACATGAAACTAGTTATCCATAAAGATGTATGGTCCTCTTTGTTCATTGCAGCATTATGTATTTACAATAGCCCAAACACGGAAACAACCTAAGTGTCTATTGGTAGATAATGGGAGAAAGAAGATGTGGTCCATATACAATGGAATACTACTGAGCCATAAGAAAGAGGAAGTTTTAAATTAAAACAGACAACTCTAGAGAAAGATGGGGTCTTTTATTTCTGGAATTTAGATATTTGTCAACAAAAAATCCAATATTTAATAATATTTCTTCCTATCAGTATATAACCTGTTTCCCTGCCAATTATTTTTTTGTTGATTCAAACTTATTGCTTTGTATGACCTTTGGAGATCTGTGAAGTTAGCACTATATTTTCAGTGATTGATCATTATTAAAAGATTTTTTAAAACTTTAAATGCTTTATATGAGCTTAAATACAGCTTTGTATTTGTAGAAGATATTAATGTCGATTGACAAGTAAAAAATAAGTGTCATATATCAAAATAAAATATTAAGATTATTAAGGCCTGTATTCTTAGGGACAGAAGTTCAGTAAAGCTCCAGTTATTTAGAATTTGTTTTTTACCAGTACAGAAGAAATACATTAATAACTATAGATGACATTAATGATTATGATGATGACTGAAAGTAAAAATAAAATATAATGATAGCCATTAAAAATTGAACCACAGTTAAAGTTGCTAATTACACTTAATGTGCTATGGCTTAGACAATTAGCCAACCAGAGTAAAGACTATTAAATGCTATGGATTTTTTGTGTGGACCTTAACATTGGCAGAAAGAGAGATGTTTCAAAAATATTAGAAAGATCATATCATTCTATGGCTTAAAACTCATCAATGACCTCTTGCCTTTGGTATAAAATCCAATTTCCTTTCTTTTAACCCATAAATTCCCTGAGTCTCTATGTGCTCTGGCCATTGCCCACCTGCTCCTGATCACTAAGGTTCAGTTTCAGTGATGCTATTTCTGCCAAGTTTATTTCTTCTTCATTGTATTAGTACTTCCTGTTTCCTCTTCAGCTGCATCTTAGCAAATGTCCTTTGTTGCCATCTTTCCAATCAGAGCCCAGAAGTCACCTTCATGGTTTCTCTGAGAATCTCACCTAATATGTGGTCCTTCTCTTCTGCTCCAAGTAACACTCGATATATCATTGTGCTTATGATCTCGAATGCACTTGTCAGAAATATTCTTCTGCATTTTTTCTCTGACTTTGCATATTAGAATTCAAGCTTCATGGAGCAAGGACCTTGTCTGTCTTGTTTATGGCTATATTCTCAGAACCTGGGAAAGGATCTGACATGTAGTAACAGGGAGAGTCGTGTGAATGAATGGATCATACACAAATCATAATGTTGTCAAGGCTTTCCAGAAAAAATTCTCAAAGCTGCCATTTGAAAATCAACGCAGAGTGGATCATCAGCTTAATTTTTCCTTTTAGCCTAAAGTGCCACTGAATTTCACTCAGGGAATTCTCCCTTTGACTTCTCTTCCAATGTTTTAAATTTCTTAATTTATAACTATGCAAATGATATAAGGATGAATTATATAGCTATTTTGTTCTGATCATGGATTCATGACTCATCCAGAAAAACTTTCATCTTGCAATAAGACTGTTAAGAATTTATCACAGGATTAGATTAAATCACTTAATATAATAGATGATACTTTACCAAAGATGTACAATAAACATAATTCAATAATTCAATAATTTGATATTTAAATATTTCAGTGGATATTTGATAATTGGGCATGGGCTTATGATATAAATTAAGAAAAACCATTTTTAGTGTCAGGATTAAGTTTTAAGGAAGTTCAGAGATACATTTATTGTTCTATAAAGGGACAAATAAAAATCACTATCACTAGAGACTGGAAGTTTTAATTTTTCATAGCAATAATTGAGCTGTGCTGAGATTTGTATGTTGTCAGAACAAAGATGTCTGCTGATGCTTGGAGCAAATGCTTCCTTGAAGTCACCCATATACATATTTTATAATGTTACTTATATTTGACTCTTAGTACATCAAAAGACTTAAATCATATCCTAGAAACCAGGTGATGTAGATGTGGCAAAAATCCAGTTTCAGGTGTGCTTTTGGAATATTTCCAAAGGAAGCAGGAACATCTTAGGATGGCCTGATCTCAGGTAGAGAATTAATGTCACTTGAGCACTTAAAGTTACCAGAATTACCATTACATCAATGGACCTGTATTGTGGTGAGATTTAGGGGTGCTGGGAAAAACGCTCCCTGCCATGACACCATGAAAACCAAACTTAATATGTAAAAAGGAATTTTTCATTAATTTATAGTAAGAAAAAAACCAAAATGCAATAACCAGTATTTTTCTTCTATAAATATGTATTGAATATCCACTTGGTGCTGGAGAGATACCTGAAAGATTAATAAGATACAGTTATCTGTACAACTAACAACTTAGTGGATGGGGTAAATATATTTACGTGCAATTATAATACACAAAGTCTGTCTGGGAAAACATCCAGCTGCTGTTAATATAATGAGAATGGTTTGCATGCCATCAATGTAACCTGGCAGCCAAGGACAGTGGACTGGAATGCACACGCATGAACAATGGTGACTTCACTGTACTAGCCAGTGGGATGGTAGATGCCTTTGAGTGAGCATGTGTGCTGTGTGGCCGTCACATTAAAAACAACTAAGTGAAGCCCTGGCTGCTGTGGCTCAGTGGATTGAGCATGGGCCTGCGAGCCAAGTGTCGCTGGTTTGATTCCCAGTCAGGGCACATGACTAGGTTGCACGTCAGGTCCCCAGTTGGGGGCATGAGTGAGAGGCAACCATACAGTGAAAAACAAAAAACAAACAAAAAATGACTAAGTGATCAGAGCAACAAATCTGCTTGAAATTTTGCATGAAGCTTGAACATTCCTGTGTGGAAACTGTTCAGATGATTCAGAAGGCCGCAGCTATGAGCAACTGGTGACTGGCAGCTTCATCACGACAACACGCCCACTCATGTATCAAGTCTTGTGCACAGTGTTTTGGTGAAACATCAAATCACCCAGGTGGTGACTCAGCCCCACTACCACTGAGATTTGTTGCCCTGCAACTTCCAGCTTTTCCTAAATCTAAAATCACCTTAGAAAGGGAAAAGATTTTAGATCACTGATTAGTTTCAGAAAAACACAAGGGGACAACTGATGGTGACTGGGAGAACTGTGTGAGGCCCCAAGATGCCTACTTAGAAGGGGACAGAGGCATCATTGTCCTATGTACAATGTTTCTTGTATTTTCTTCAATAACTGCCTATTTTTTATATTATATGAATGGATACTTTCTGGAGAGACCTCATATTACAAAATGTGTATTTACTGAGGCATGACTAGAATATAACAATGACCTGTGAATTAGTCTGAGATAAAGCTTACTTGTGATATTCTTCCTTGTGGGTTCTTCTTCAATACCAGTAAGAGAAACTGAAGACTGTGTAGACTCCAAGTGTAATAACTGTATTCTGCTTAACAAGAGAATAAAAATAAAAGTAAGATACAAACATACTTCTGAGATAGACCTGCAAAACTAATTCATATCCCTTGGCATAATTTTGTCTCCTTTGCTTAAAACACATCCATTTCTATTATTACATACTTTCTATTATTTTGAATAGAAAATGTTCTTGCAGAATTTCAAATGAAAAATTGTTTAAACCAAAAAAAAAAAAGAAAAATTGTTTAAAATAAAAATACAATCTAAAGCCATTAGATCCAGCTAAAAAGGGTGTCACATTCTAGATTTATCACAGGCATCACTTAAAGTGATCAAAACTCTTTAATTCTTAGCTTAATTGCTCATCTGTGGTATGAGGACTGCCACTAATGTTCCAGTTCTTGGATAGTTCAATATGGCACAAGGAAGTGAACACTAACCTGAGACATTCCATTTGTAACATAAAGTTGTTGATGTGATAACAGAAATAACCACATAATTACAGAAGGTAGGGTTTATTATTGCTCATAAAATGGTGTTGCAAGTATAATTTGGAGACTGATTAATCTGTGCTGTATTTTAGTTTAGACAATATTTCAATTCATACAAAGTCTATGTATTTTTTTCTACTCTATTCTCAGGGGCCAGGAGGGGCCCAGACCACAGCAGGAGAAAGATAGCTCTTAACCATTTCACAGTAATGGAGTTTACCAACATATTAAATTACTTTTGATATCAATATTAATTTCCTTCCTGTTTTATGCATTGATTTAGGAACAACTTCTCTCTCCTGAACATTTTAGTAAGAAGATTTGCCTCTAATACAAGAAAGAAGAGGATACCAACTGGAGCCCAATAATGGCAAAGTTGGAACTGACAGGGATGAATCACAGTGGTTACCCCTTAGGGGGACAATGCAGGCTGGCTACTGTCTCATGCAGGGAGGCGACCCATGAGGCAGATCCAGGGCAGTTAGTCCAACGGTTCTCATCAGGGGTAATTTTCCTCCCAGGGGACACTTGGAAATGTCTGAAGACATATTTTGTTGTCACAGTGAGGAGAGGTGCATTGGCACCTGATGGGCAGAGACCAGAGATGTTGCTAAACATCCTACAATCCACAGCACAGGAAAGGCCCCATAGAAAGAATCATCTCGCTCCAATGGCAGTCATGCTAAGGTTAAGAAGCCCCCGGTGAGACATAGTCATTTTTTATTATAACAGGACACAATACAAATATTGGTGTTTAGTATAAAGCTTTAGAAAGTGTTCCTTCTCTGTGTCCTAAAAGATTCCACCTCTGGTGGTTTGGGAAACTCCTCTTCTGTTTCTCTCACCCAGCCCTCCTTTTCAACTTGGTCTCCCACCTCAAACAGATGCTGGCTGATGGATAACTAGGACTTTGACATGGAAAACAGGCAACATGTTAGTCACAGAAAAAGGATCAGAGGATCATGAATATTAATAAAATATTGTTAAATTGTCTGATACTTCCCTCATATTGATAGTAAGAATTTGGTCTTTTTCTATACTTAATGAGTTCTCAGTTCAAGCTCTTACCCTGCGTTCCCTTCCTTAACCTGACAAGGACTCATACGCCAGGAAAATGGATCTTTGGGGGGCAGAATTCACAGGTCAGATAGTAGCATTGGTCACAAGTTAAACTGTGACAGCTTTTTTGGTAAGCTCTTTTTCTTTTCTTTCTTGATGTACACATAATTTTGTCTACCTGATTCTCTGTCAAGGCTTGTTACTATATCATTTAATTCCTTGGGAGGCTTAAAGGTTAAAAGTGATGTTAAAATATATGAAGTCTAAGTTATGGCTTTCAATTTAAGATGGTGGGAAAATTAAGTCGTCCGGAGAGGTCTGTAAAAGAGAAAATAGTTCTGAAGTTTGCATGTGCTCACCTTGAAATATTCATGCTCACCATCTAATACCTGGCCCTTGACATGTGATGTTGCCATTTAGCAGCAATTCTTCCAAACAATTCACAGGACAGAGCAGAAGGAGAGGATGAGTCACTGAAATAGAGGCACAGACTTTAGTCAAACAAACTGATGAGCCTGCAGCCCAAGAAAACCTCTCACAGTTGGGCCAGCCTCATAGGTGTCTCCACCCAACCCAATCGACTATTCCTGCACTCAGTGACTAGAGCCTGTGGTTCTGAATTACCATCACCTATTATTTCCTTGCTTCCTTTGTGAGAAAGTGTAGTAAGAGAAAGTCACAAGCACATCTTCCCTACATCTTTTTGCTTTGCTGTTTCAAAAATCACCATCATTGAGGCATTAGCCACGTTAATGTTAGCTCGATTCTAAAGATGATGGTTACCCTGGTCCCATAGGACCGATTGATCTCTAACAAGAGAACAGATGGTCTCTTGAATAGAGAAAGCTTGTTAAGACAACCAGTCCACTTCAGAGCTTCCCACCCTGAAAGGCTCCTACTACTATGAGTATGTGCAAACTCTCACACACAGGTAGACACATGCACCATTTCCCTTAATTCTCACCTTGGAAAAGATGAGTCAGATGAGTTCTTACTTTCCCTTTAGCTGTGCTGTGTGGAAGATACGTGCTGATGCAGGACAATGTTTTAAAGGTGTTGTGAGTAATTAAATGTTGGATGTAGAGAAGGGGGTGATTATCTATCAGTAATTCCATAGGTTTTCTCTTTTTTCTGCTAAAAGAGGTATGAAAATTTCTGGGAAATGAGTCATTCTGTCATCTGCATGAGAATCACAGACAGTTTTCCATTTAAACCTAGCCTATTAAAATAAAATAAAAGCAAAAAAAGAAAGTGTGGAGGCAGATAAAATACGATACAGATTAATCATATTGGCATGAGTGAGCCAGACATAACGAAAACCAGGAGAAGTTTCAGGGCAGGTGCTGCCTAACCTGGAGGACACAATGACCTGCCAGAATCTGGCTTAGTTCAGTAATTGGTCATCTCCATATTAGTCAGAGCTCCTTGTATTCTAAAGCATTAGTAGCACTACTTGAATTAGCAAGGAAGAAAAAGAATGGACCAAAAATTTCCTGTCACTTTGGCAAGGGAGCTGGACTTGACGGACACCTGGTACATGAGAGTGCAAACACTCTTAGACACTGGTCTCTGCTTCTCCCTGCTCACAGAGTTCATTCTCATGGGTGAACCCTCCCTAAGAGAAGGACGACCAGAGAATTAGCTCCTAAATCTTATTCTTCCACCGTCAGGGCCCCAAGGGATAAAGGCACGGTCGAGTAGATCAAGTTTGAGGTATAGACAGGAGATAAAGTCACAAAGACTTGGCATGTGTGTCAGGGAGCACACCTATGTGTGTCTAGGAGTCAGTCTGTTCTGACATGGCAATGTTACACATGACTCAGGTTCCTCTCCATTTATGAAATACTCATGATCTAACTTCTGGGAGTGTTGTTGACACCTTCTATTGCACCATCTCTTGAAGTTACCTTTACTGCAGAGACCCACCTCTTCCATGATCACAGTCCCCTCCCAGGATGGTCAGCACCAGCATCTGATGAAGACAGACCAGACCAAAGGATAAAACTTGCCCCTCCCACTCCATTTAGGAAATTTTTTAAAGGCCCCATTGCCCATTCAGTTTCCTTTCCTTTCCACAAATGTTGAGTCCAAAGTCATGCCCTAATGAAACTTCTGAATACTAATATCCATTTCAGTGTTGGCTTTCCAAGAAAGTCCCCCAGTGACAACTGAGAAGAGACAGGGAAACAGAACTCTCTGTACCAACAAATTTTTAAGATGAAGAAAGAGGAAGAGAATCAGCTTAAGAAAACAAACAAACAAAAATTTTTAAAGGAAGGGGCTGGTTCAGAGACAACAGTATTATAAGGTGGGATGACTCTTCACCTGAAATGCTCCATTTGTTTATTTAGGTCAGTATATTGGCTTAGAGCGAGGTGAAAGGATTTGGCAGGGTATTTGAGGCTCCTGGTAAGTTTTAAATTACAGTAAGAGGGGTTAGTCATTGCAACAAGACAAAAGGTTGGGAAATGGTGGTGTAGACTCAGCTGAAACTGAAAAACATGATCTACCAGCATCAAACTGCACAACAATGCCACTTGCTTTTGCGTCATTGTCCTTAGGATGTAAGAGTAAAAACAATGGGCTGAAGGATTGAGATGTTTGCATAAAAACCAAAGGCCAAAAGAACTGAAGGAGTAATTAAAAATAGAACATAACACACGCACATAAATATGTATGATTGTTAATTCTTCTACATTAATGATATTCATATTTTTATATTTTATTTCTAAGGAATGATTACATGGTACCATTCTACTTCTTGATGATTTTAAGTCAGTATTCATTAGCAATAATGTTTTATAGTATTATTAATGTGATCGTGTATTAGTGAGGTTATCATTCCATTTGCCTTTTTTTTAGGTTCTGTGCATGCAGTGATGAATAAAAAAGACTCAATATGGGCATGCAATTATATTAGCAATTAAAATAGAAAGTAGGGATTATGTCTTCAGATCTTGGTAAGTCATAATTTTTATAGACCATATAATGAGAAAGAAGCTTCAAATTTACTTTCTGTTGACATGAGTTTTCTTCCTTTCTAAGTAACACATTTCATCCTTGGAGTTGGCGAGATACAGGATGAGAAGGTTTAGAAAGTAACTGGAACTGTATCTTGGACTTTCTTACAAGACTGATGGGAAGGAGTCTTCTCACCTTAGCCTTGTGTGCATCGATCTGCCTAGCAAACAGAGCCCAGGTGAAATGAAAAGGTAGATATCTGCAATCAGGCCACTGATCCAAATGGGACAAATAGATAACGAGAACAGAAAAGAATGGGAATGCCAGGTTCAGAGATAGTGTATAGTCCCTCCATCTGTGCCTCGCTCCACTCAACACAACCATCTTCTTCCATCAGATTTCTTACTTGTTTACTCTTCTGTCTCCACCATTAGTTTAGAAGCTCCATAAGGGCAAGTTCTCTGCGTCTCCTGCCTTTCGGTCTCCAGAACCTAGTGTATAATCTAGCTTTCGGTAATGGTATACAAGAAATATTGGCTGAATGAAGGAACTCTGTTGATAAATCTGGTAATAATTTTTTAGGTTTTGGACTAAAATGTCCCAAAGATCAGTCATACTGTAGAAATAGTTCTCATATTGACATTATCAGCATCTTTAGTAATTCATTCCAGAAAGACTTCAGTCCATGCAATCAAGGGTAACAAATGAGTTGTATCCTTCCTGCTTAGTGCGATGTTTGACATTTCACCCCACATAAGCTTATCATACAGCCACCCTTCACTCTGCATGCTGGGAGAGCTCCAAGTACTTCATTACGGAGGGTGGGGTAGATAAACTCCAGTGTTTAGATTCTCAAACTGTTTTCAATTAGGAAATGACTTCTGTGTTTCTCCCACTAAAGTGCCTTTGATTAGCTTGAGGCAAAATATGTTGTCACACAGAAATGAGCTCCCTCAGTCAGAACCTACAAAGGCTAATCAAGGGCTCAGCTGGCTTATGTTTCTATACATTCCTTAAAATGTACAGATGCTTCTTGAACCTGGCTGGCCTATCCTTGTGCATTGCTGCCAGATCCACAAAGCTAGCTAAGGAATACCCAAAGTTGTTCTTGTTTCTTGAACTGGGCCCACTGTAGGATAGAGCGATTCCACTGAGCAGCTGTGTGACCTTACAAAGTCGCGGCCCAGCTCTTCCTAGATTTGCTTTCAGAGAGTAGATATAGATTTTTATTTCTTACCACTAAGATTTTGGATCTGTAGAAGGGAAGGTTGAATAATTAATAGTGATAATAATATATGTGTCTGTTCAGCTATCAGCTATCCATCCAACCATCTTATATTTATTATAGTATCCAGCATTGACCTTTTGACTGTCTATGAAATTTGGACTCTGAGTTCAGGTGAGAGCTATTGAGAAGAACAAGGAGTAGTGGAGAGGCTTCCCTTGCCTTCTGCAATCTTTTACCTCCTCTGCAGCCGTATGGACTTCACCACATCTGGTCAGCTTATTTTGCTGCTAAAATGCTGGGGTTTCCATTGACTTTTCACATAAAGACCAAAATTCTCTGTCCTGCAGGCTCTTGCTTCCCTATGCATGGAGTTCCCCCATAGTCTAACTCTAATCCTGAAACCTGTTCTTCTTTGTATATCCTGTTCCCTTTATCTGGTTGCCTCACCCTATTTCCTCATTATATCCACACCTTCGAGCACAGGCTTTGCTCTCATCATTGCACTTTTTCAGGTGCAGTTTTGCATAGAACAACGTGGCTGTTTATTACCATCCTAGACATTCGCTGACAAGAATCACATCTGCTTCATTCTGCACTGCACTCTGGGGCATGGCGCTGTGCCTGGCACATAACTCAGTAATGGTTATGTTGAGTTCAGACAACGTCCAGGATTTGTCTCTCACGCCCAGCCCTTGCCTACACACACCTTTTTCTTGTGTCATTGGATGTGACCCATTCTTTCTCCTAAGCAAGCGTTTCTTTCTTAAAAGAAGATTTCATCATTACATTTTAAGAAAATCAGTTGTGACAAGAAGGTATCATTTAATATCAGTTAGAGAATGCACTAGATTATCTAAATAAATGACAAATTTACAGTCTGACCCGCAAATGCATATCTGTTTTCCTAAGCACTCAAAACACATATTTTCTTTGTTTGAACTTAGCATCTAAGTCATAACAGGTGTTCATAAAGTGTACCACATATACCAATATGTCTTTTTTCAGCTTTATTTAACCTCTGCACCAATAATTGTTCCACATTTTATACCAATACACCCTGATATTTAACACACATTTATAAATTCCATTTCAATGGTTTTAAATTTCTCAGGCAATATAATTTCTATTATGTCATTCAAAATCAACTGTAAAAGAAACATCTTCTGTCACTAGGTCTAGTAGATGCTAAACCAGAGGAAAATTTAAACAAATGTTTTAATTTTATTTACATACATCCTATCAGCTACTTCAGAAAAACCTCTTTGGAAGAAAAACCAAAAATTACAGAAGAACCCCATTTTGTAAACACCCTATTGAAATACTCAACAACAAGCCAGAAAGTAAACAGTGCTGTATCAAACTCAATCATCTGGGAAAACCCTACCCCCAGGTGTATTTCAGAGAGGATTTAATTTCACATAAAAGGAGGTAGAATAAGTGGCAAGCAAAGAGAGCCGAGCAAATGAACCCCGCCACGTCTCACCAGTGTAGCTGTTGATGGGTTATTGAAAAGCTTAGAGCACCCCCTATATATGGAGTTTCTCTTCTTCTTACACCCTTCCCAACTTATAAGGAGGATTGGATTTGACCTCATTCACTTCCCATCAGCTGGAAACCCATTTATTTGCTAACTACAGAATCTTAACTCAGTTAAGCACATACTGAGAGCCAGTGAGGAGCTGGGTATTGTGTTGAGCTCAGGACTATGAAGAATAAAATGAGTCTTTTTTTTCCTTTGAGAATCTATAATTTAGTGATGTTTGAAATACCTGTAAATAATTGTGTCATATTTGGGATATGTGCTAGAACAGAGATTAGTGCAAGACTAGTGATGGCTCAAGGAGGAAATAATAAACTCTTGTAGGGCTTGGGAAAGGTTCGTGCAAGAAGTATGCATAAGTTTCTCCAATATCTAGGTAATGGAAATCTGCCTCGGAGTTTCTCTAATATTTATGTAATGTAAGGTGATTTAGCAAGTGTGAAGGGAGTTACAGATGCATATTTCAGAGAGAAAGAAAGTGTCACTGCAGAAAAAAACAAAAACAAACAACACGGATGCCCAGGACTTGCCCAAGGTCTAGGAGCACACAGACTTCAAGACTCTACTGCTGTCTGCATGTGTCCCCACAGCCACAGGGCAACAACTAAGTGCACCCATTGCCACCCTGGTTATCCCCTCTATTCATACATATGTTCTCTTGTCCGTTGGGACATCAAGTCCAAACCACAAAGTCAAAAATAAAATTATTAAGAAGTTCAAGATGGCAGCAAGAGATCATTACACCAAGTGCGGGGTGTTCTCCGAGGAGGACCCAGGGGTACTGCACAGGTTTCAGGCCCATGAAATCAGCTCTGCATAAGCACGGATCTCCTACAGACTGATGTGTGTACTATCACCAGCATTCAGGTTTTCCCTCTTTTTCCCCCAAATTTACTATTCATTGTACTTGGAACACAAACTAATTGTGGAGGAGGAGAGAGTGGGCAGCTCAGATTGTACAAACCTTTCTGTATGTTGCAATTTAATGTTTACACTATGAATGGAGAAGCACCTTTGAATGATTTCAAGCAGATGTCATAGGAAGAGATTTTTAGATTAGCAAACTCAGTCTGTAGCTAAGGTGCTGGATTGATTTAATTCAAGAGAACTAGGAAATAAACTGCTCCCCAAAGGGGAAATTTGGGAGAGCTAGAGCATAGAGGGCTGGTCGAGATGGAAGCATAGGTACACATGGCTTGCCTTCTCGCACAATGACAGCAAACACTACTACTAGACTACTAAACAAATATCACCCAAAATTGTCAGAAAATTGAGCTGTATGAAAGTCCAACAAGCAGGAATTAAAGAAGTGACATTCATCCAGACAAGTAGGAGGGGCAGAGACACACAGAGACATGGAATGGGTGGTCCCACACCCTGATGTGTGGCGGATAAACATCTGGAGCGATACTTGGGGAGTGAGGTATCCTGGCCCCACACCAGACCACCCAGGCCAGGGCTCCAGTGCCAGGAAGATAAGTTCCCATAACTTCTGGCTGTAAAAACCCCTTGGGGTTGGGGTGGTAGAAGAAACTGCAGGATTCTCAGGAGTCTCCTCTTAAAGGGCCCACATGAACTTAGGACTTACTCAGACTCAGTCCCTCTGGGCTTCAGTAGCAGGGAGGCAGCTGGAAGGACACCAGTGGCATATGGGGAGAAACTGAAGTGTCTGGCAATAGGGTGAGTGCTGGGAGACAGCTTTTCCCTGGACAAAACTCCGGAGGCCAGGTAACAGCATTATCTCCTTTTTGAGCCCTGCCTCACACAGAACCACAGAGTGGTGACACCATATTTGAAACTCCATCAATATATTTCACATGAGTTGCCCCACTCTGGTGATTACCGAAGGCTCTGTCTCATCCAACTTGCCTGTGTGCATTTCTACAATAGGCCACGCTGCTAAGAGAGGATGTCAAGGAAGCTCTACCTAATACACAGAAACAAACACAGGGAGGCTGCCAAAATGAGGAGACAACGAAATATGACCAAAATGAAAGAACTGAATAAAACTCCAGAAAAAGAACTAAACAGGATGCAGATAAGCAATCTATCAGATGCAGAGTTCAAAACACTGGTTATTAGGATGCTCAGGGAACTCATTGGGTATATCAAGAGAATAAAAAAGACCCAGTTCGAAATTAAGGTTACACTAAATGAAATAAAGAAAAATTTATAGAGAATCAACAGTGAAGTGGATGAAGCCAAAAATTGAATCAATGATTTGAAGAATAAGGAAGAAAAAAATATTCAATCAGAGGAGCAAGAAGAAAAAATAACCAAACCAAACAAAACAATGATAGGCTAAGGAGCCTCTGGGACACCTTCAAACATGCCAACATTTGAATCTTAGGGGTACCAAAAGGAGAAGAGAAAGAACCTTAATGATAAAAAAAACCTCCCTATTTTGGAAAAGGAAACAGGCATAAAAATCTTGGAAGGACAGAGAGTCCCAAACAAGCTAGACCCAAGGAGGACCACACCAAGACACATCATAATTAAAATGCCAAAGGTAAAGATAAAGAGAGAATCTTAAAAGCAGCAAGAGAAAAGCAGAGAGTTACCTACAAAGGAATTCCCATAAGACTGTCAGCTTATTTCTCAAAAGAAACTTTATGGGCTAGAAAGGACTGCAAGAAATATTAAAAATGATGAAAAGCAAGGACCTACAAACAAGATTACTCTATCCAGCAAAGCTATCATTTGGAATGGAAGGGCAGATAAAGTGCTTCCCAGACAAGGTAAAGCTAAAAAAGTTCATCATCACCAAGCCATTATTACATGAAACGTTAAAAAGAGTTATTTAAGAAAAACAAGATCAAAACTCTGGACATTAAAATGAAATCATTGCAACTATCAACAATAGAATCTAAAAAACAAGCCAAACAAACAAGGAGAACAGAAATAGAATCATAGATATGGAGACCACTTGGAGGGTTATCAGTGGTGAGGGGGGAGGGGGAAAATAGGAGAAAGGTGCAGGGATTAAGATGCACAAATTGGCAGCTACAAAATAGACAGGGGGATGTTAAGAACAATATAGGAAATGGAGAGGCCAAGGAGCTTATATGCAAGATCCATGGACATGAACTAAGGGGGAGATTTTAGAGGGAATGAGGGTTACCTGGTGGAGGGGTCAAAGGGAGAAAAATTGGGACAACTATAATAGCATAATCAATAAAATATATTTAAAAGCAAGCAACCATCAGACAGCATCAGTGAGCCACTCAGGACCACGGTCTTTTACCAGGCTACAGCATTTACCCACTGCATATATCCAAGTGGTTCTTAATCTTCTTCTTGCTCCCCATCCCATAGAGTAAACGGCAACAAGGAATCGGTCCTCTTACCCTTATACCAAAACAATAGCAGCTGGAACTTGGAAAGGATGGAGGAGTATGGAACCTACTGAACGCATAAACTCTTACCTGTATGGTTTTCTTCTTTAACCTTTGATAAAAATAAAATTTGCATGTCCTCAAAATATATTAAAAATTATTAATGAGTTCAGACTCGCAGAAAGAAAAAAATAACTTCTTTAGAAGAGAAATAGCATTTAACAAGAGCTTTACCATCACATCAATCTGAAATTACATTTACATTAACTAAATGAGGCAGATAATTGTTTAGAGCATTTGAAATGGAAAGTCTAACTGACTCCTTCTGTATTTTAGACTATCATGATCCTTATATTTGCACTCTGCACATATAATCATATAAATGAGATAACTCATGTGTGCTTCATATAAATATAGATGTTTGAGATAATAATTACCAGTTTTGCTCTGATGTCCTTTCCAAATTGTTTTGGATTATGAAAAATTTAAGAAGTACAGAAGAGACAAGAGAATAATGTAACAATTACCTGTGCGGAGACTCTCCAACACTAACAAACTTTACGATATTTCTCTGTAATGTTATTATGAGCAAAATGCATAAAACATTGCAGACAAAATGGCCTATAATTTTGTTCACAATTTAGACTATAAGGCATTCTTTATGTGCTTCTTGTGCTTCTGTTTATGCACATGACTGTGCAGGGGGATGTCCTACTGCCACGCTTTCCGCTACTCTTCTAGAAGTGTGTCGTATCTTTAAAAATATATCTTGTATATTAATATTTTTATGTTTACCATTTCACAATTTTGCATATTCAATATATTTTTACATATTTAGATAACACTAGATAATATAATTTAACAATATCTAGTTTGTTCCCATTCTTCAATGTTCTTTAGCCTGTTAGTTAATGGCATTTAAATATATTGAAGTTCCCTAATGAAAGGATTTCGAGGTGTCAATTTTGAGCAAAGTTAAATCATAGTATTTTTGTGCTCAATCTTTTAAAACATTTTAAGTTATATAAAGCTTGATTATTGATGTAATTAAATCCATAGAATTTAGGTTTTAATTTTTACATTAACTGTCTTTTCAAGTAATGTTTTGTGGTTTGATCACGATCAATTTGCATTAGAAAATGAATTCCATCTTCATTTTTAGAAATTTATAGATCACATTATGGTAGTAATTTTGCATAAAAGAGGCAATGCTTCCCAAAGGTTGCCCTTCTTGTTTAAGGAAGCTATTAACTTTAGGGCTCACTGAGATCTGAAATTGTTTATTTTATTTGATTGTCTTCTTAGAGTACATTGAAAAATATTTGAAAGGCAATTTTAGTGGAATACACATAAATTCCACAGTAATATCTCAGGAGAATACATGCCTTTCTTATTAAAGAGGGAAGATATAATTATATACATATGACATGTGTAAACACATATGCATATACATATGTGTGATTTTATATATAATCACCATCTTGTCTTCTTCATCTTCATAATCATTTTCTGATGCAAGTCCTATGAGCACGCAGTAAACTTCTATTAAATTTCAAAGAAAAAAATACCCTAAAATGAGTAATAAATTCTTTGTGCACATTGGTCTATTGCATCAAGTGTTATCTTGACATTCATGACTTTAGTCATCTTAATGATTCTGGGCATTTATCCAAAACTCTTTTGCCCTCTTTTGCTCTGGAAGATTAAAAGACAAGTTCATGGAAGATATATTGGGTTTTTGTACATCTTCAGGAAAACTGCCCCATAAAATTGTGATCTTGAGTTATATGTATCAGTACTGTTGGACATTTCTACATACAACATTGTAGAAGATGGCAATAGTTTAATAAAACACTGCGACTCTTTCTTCAAAGCCATTGTAGTTCAATTGAGCAGATAGATTTAGCAATATCTCATAAGAACAGAAAAATTACATGAATCAAGTAATTTTGCTAAGTTTTAGAACTTTTGATTAGGTGTAACCATGGCTTCAGGCAGATAATTTGGAAAAACAATTTACTAGTATATTGTGTGTTAGATAATTAGTCATCTAATTTTATTTTTAAAATGCATTGCAATATTAGCATTGTAAAAATGAGCAAATGTTTTCTTAGTATTTTGGAAAATAGGGATAATAGCAATAAAATACAGTTGAGGGAAATGGAACTTTCACATATTGCTGGAGAAAACATAAAATGATATACATTTTTTTGTGTAGAAGTATATTGGCAATATCAATGTAAATATTAATGAGCATATATTTAATATAGAGTCATATTGTTGACAAATAATTTTACAAATATATTTATATCTACGGACAAAGGGACATGTACAATCAATATCCATCGATAGTAAAATTTTAAAATTCTATATGATATAGGCATTGAAGGCAATGCGTGTAGTAGGAAAAATATGCTAGACTTCTGTATTTGTTTTCCATGTCGTGTAACACATTATTGAAAACTCAATAGATTACGACAATAAACATTTATTATCTCAGTTCCTGTGGATTGTGAGTCTAGTCGCTGCTTAGTTAAGAACTTTATTCAAGATCTCAAGGGTATAGTGAAGTTTGGTTGGACTCTGCTCTCATCGGCTCGTTTGGGGAAGAATCTGAATCCTTGGCTATGCAGGTCATTGGCAGAATTCATTTTCTTGTGGTTGTAGGACTGAAGGCCCTGACTATGAGAACTGTTGGCTGAAGGTTACCCTCAGGTCCCGGAGGCCAGAACTCCTAGAGGCTACTAGCAGTTCCCTTCCATGTGGTTGTTTACTTCATTGATCCAGGAAAGGCATTCTCTCTAAAGTTATACGCTCATTACCAATGATCACTCCCTTGGGAGTTAACGCTAATATTTAAAGGCACTCTTCCTTACTGATAACTGTTTCTCCAAATATATGATTGATTCTTGAGAATTTTTTTCTTCCTAGGTTTTGAATTCTTGTTTTTTAGTTATATTTATTATTTATGCTATTACAGTTGTCCTAGTTTTCACCCCTTTGTCCCTCTCTGTCTAGTCCCCTAATTCCCTCAGGCAAGCCCCACAGCATTGTCCATGTCTGTGCGTCATGCATGTAAGTTCTTTGGTTATTCTATTCCCTGTGCCGTACTTTACATCCCCATGGCTGTTCTGTAACTACCTATTTGTACTTCTTAATCCCTTCCCCTTTTTTGTCTGCCCCCCAGCCCCCCCACTGGCAACCATCAAAATGTTCTCTGTATCTATGATTCTGTTTCTCTTCTGCTTGTTTGTTTATTTTGTTTTTTAGATTAAATTGTTTAATCAAAAATCAACCCTTTACACAGTTTATGTCCCTGGTGATTTTGAAGGTTAATGTTTCGGGTTTCAGCCTAATTTTACCATAAAGTTCCTCCCATTCTTTGTAAAGAAAAAAAACAGGGACTCCAAATCTACCCTCTGAGGAGATATAATTTAAAAGCCTAGAACTTTGATTTAAGAGACTCTTTTTGGTAGAGATTTCATAGTAGTGTATACTTTAATCTTGACCTAAACTTCCTCTTCCTTTTAAAAATAAACTCTAAGCATTGTTTCTTGGATATAATTGTAAGTGATCTTTCCAGAAAAAGAACAACTCTGTTTTGAAAGAATCTAGTAAGTACTACTGAAACCTGTGTGATGGCAGGTTGGTTAGACTCTACGTGGCTAAAACTGGACATTCCACAAGACCATAACATTCTTTAATTGTAGCCAAGTAGCACACATGGAGGAGAGATGCCTTTTTAGTTCTAAACCATTTGGACTAAGATACTTCATAGAATTTAGGTTTTCTTTGAAATAACTTCAGTAAAAGCCTTATTTTAAGATTTGGCATGCAAGTTAGTGCCATTGTAAACATAAGACTTATTTCGTTTTCCTCCAAAAATAATGTGTTCACTTGAGTTTAACTAGACAATTTAGAAGGAGTCAATGTTAATTTTCTGGCTTTCAGTTAATCCAAATGGACAAACGCTGGCATGCCCTCTTTGAATGCAATGCCTTGGTCCTTCATCTAACACAGGGGGCAAGTATGGGAAATTTAAGAACCTTTGTTCACAAGAGGGCAATAATGGCCTTGTGCCTTGTAGTTGATTTCCAGGGCCCGACACTGAAACAAGTTGTGTGGTATTCCATTACTGAAACCCATTTCATGAATCAATCTAAAAAAAATGGGTTGTCTTTACAGACTTTAATCAATACAAAAATATTTGCAGTGTTCTTACATGATGGGGAGATAAGTACCAACAATAGTATGAGTTTGAGAAGTCTTTTTGTTGTTTTGAAAATATCAGTTTTAAAATGTTCTCAGATCATAAAAGTTTTCAAGTAAAACTTTGAAGCAATCACATTCTACCAAATAACATTTATGCAAAGTACTCTTCATGATTGTAATTCAATGCTGTCTTACTTTTACAAAATGTAATATTTTATATTAAAACATGCAAAAGACATGCAAATATATAAGATTATTAAAATACACAATTCTTGATGACTACATTAAGAGGAATCTTTCTCTCAGCTGTCCTTGTCTATATCGACTGACCGAAAAACATGGGCCGAGATTTCGTAACATCAGTACTAAGACATCTGTGTGGGCCTACTCGCCTCTTTTCCTTTCTCCTACAAATATTCATCCAGAACCTATTCTAGCCAAGCGATCTGCTAAAAGCTGATGATATGAAGATGAGTAAGACAAGGCTTCTGTTGGAGCCTAAAAGGAAGTGTGCCTGCGTCTTAGTGAGGACAGCTATAATAGGATCCCCTAGACTGGAGGGCTTATAAGCAGCAGAATGTGTTTCTCACACTTTTCAAGATTAAGAAGTTTAAGATCAAGGCACTAACAGATTCCATGTCTGCTGATGTCCTGCTTCCTGATTCATTGACAGCATCTTCTCACTGTGCCCTCCAAGAGAGAAAGGGGTGAAGAGTTTCTCTGGGGTCTCTTTTATAAGGGCAGAGCCCTTATGACCTCACCACCTTCCAAAGGCACCACCTTCAAATGCCTGCCATTACATCAGGATTAGGTTTTGACATACGAATTTTCAAGATACACATACATTCAGTCTCTAACAACATGTAAACAAACCCTGCAGTGAGGATTATGTTATAAAAAAAGTGGTGCACATATGCCATGGAATGTGACTCATCCGGAAGAAAGAACAAAATCTTGCCATTTGCAACAACATAGATGAACCTAGAGAGTATTGTGCTGAGTGATCGAAGCTAGACAGAGAAAGACAAATGTCATATGATGTCAGAGACAAAAATCAGAAATGAGTTCTCAGAGGAGGCGTAATTTAACTAGGGCATTGAGGAAAACTGAAAAAAAAAGAGAATTCATGTAAATATTAGAAGCATGTTCTAACTCTTAGTTCAGAACAAGAATCCAAGTAAAATTGTAATGGGCATTGGATTAAACTGTGAGGTTCTTTCACATACCATCTACCCCTCTTCCTAGTCACCTAAGCTTCTCTTAGGCTTGGCCACCCCTGCTCAGGATTTACTGCAGGACAGAGTTCGTGCTGGTAGGGTGAGAGCATTTATGTACTTTTGGTGCATGGGAGACAGAAAAGCATTTAGAACCACTGATTAGTATGAAACTACCATTGATACCTGAATGAGCTACAAAAACTGTTTAGAGAATTAGCTAGCTCAGCAAGAGGGCTCATATACAGTGACAAATGACAAGCAAGTATACCTGCCGTGAGAACGAGGATAGCCACAGAAGGGTTTATCTAATAGCGTGTGGGTGAAACTTTTCACTGTGAACATGTAGAACAGTTAACTTGTCTGGCTTAGTGGGTGTGTCTCTGATGCGGGTCCTCAGAGAGTGATCCAAGACCATATGCATCAGTGCCACCTGACATGTTCAATAAAAACTGATCCCTGGACTAACAAGAGTCACTGAATCAGAACATCTGGGTGTCAAACAGTGAATGTGAACTTTAAGCAGCCTGTCAGGTGATTCTTTAACCCACTATAGCTGAAGATGAAAGGAGCTAAGTTTTAAACATGACGAACTCTACGCTGCTTCATCATGAAAATGTCTGCCCTCATTTGGAACTCACTGGGGTAAAGTTGAGTCTGATACAGCCACCAGCTTTGCTGAGCCTCAGTTTCTTCATCTTTAAATCTAGTTCATGAGATATTGAACTGGATGATTTTGAATTCCTTGAGTTATTCGTGCTTTCATCCAGACAATAAATAGTTTTCTAGAACCTATTGTGCATTAAGCACTGCTGAATGGGAACCATACACAACTCGTTTTCATCAGGGGATGGGGGTTTGGGGGGGTCGGAACTGGTTTCAAACACAGTGAAGAATGCTGTAACACTGGCCAGCACTCTCAGAAGGAGTATTCTTTGGAGGAAGGCTATTTTTGACTCTGAGAAGGCTTTGAGAATTGAATTTTCTCTGTGCTGGAGGCTCTGTTTAGGCAGATTTACAATAATTGCCCCTTGGTGCTTTGGGGGAGCTCTCATTTTCAAGGAGCCTTAATGGATACAAGAGAGTTTATTACTCAGCACTTGAGAGAACAGCGGTCAATTCCTTGAATTAATTTTTAGTGTAGTGCAGATAGTTAAGGAGCAAAATTTCCTTTTGGGACTTAGAATAAGGAACTTTTGGACAGATTGTAAATGTTAAGGGAATCAAGGAGTATGCTTTATACTAGAAGCCCATGGAATTCTGAAGACTGTGTGCTAGGATCTCTAATGCACATTGTAGGCATTTCATGGATTATATCTCCAAATATCCTCACCTTGGAAAATAGATTTTAACATATGAGTTTTGGGGCCACACCAACATTCAGTCTATAGTATCCATCAACTCTATGTTCCCATTGGAAGTAAAATGTGATTCTTACCACACACCAACACATAAATTCAAGATGGATTAATGGCCTAAGTATGAAATGCAGAATTTTTAAATTACAGAAGAAAATAGAGAGACTGTTTTAATATGATGGTTATTAAAGTAATTTAACAAGAAGGCCAGTAGACTGAGGTAGTGTTAAACACCTCGGTAGCTTACACTGGTAAACCGAAACCTATCCCAGAGTTGATGTCCTCAAATCTGAGAAAATAAAACCTAAGAACAGCCATCCACATATAGCCAACTAGCCTTTCTCAAAAGAGGCAACTGCTTAAGCTACAGCCAATAAATAATTTTCTTGCTTTGTTTCTGAGTCTTCTCTGTACAAACCTCTCCCCTATCTCCTGTGGTTGGAGCATTCCTAACCACCTGTAGTTTGGCACTGCCCTACTTGAATCAATGCATACTCAAAGTTTTGAAAATTCTAATGTGTTTCAGTTTATCTTTTAACAGTATAAAGAAAGATTTGTTGAATGAGACAAAGAATGCATACATAATGCAAGAAAAAAATTTTCCTAGGGATCAGTTTTTACTGAACGTGCCAGGTGACTTTGATGTATATGATCTTAGATCACACTGAGGGACTGCATCAGAGACACACACACTAAGTCAAACCACATTTACACATATTCTCTCTGACGGTACTTATGGAATACTTTATACATTCAGGGGCAATGTTGAGGGCTAATGGGAGAAAGGAATACTTAAAAAATTTGGCAAGTTTCAACTTCTGTTGATCATGGGCCTCAGGGTTGTTCCTCATAATTTAAATTCCAAATATAGCAACATCCCCTGAGGGACTAAAGATTTAAGCTATAGTCTATCAACTGGTGTTTCTTAACTTATGGTGAAGGTTACCCCATGCTCTCATAGGCACTTAGGAAGGGGGAGTAGGAGTTTTTAGGTGTCCCCAGACTTCAGGGTGGGTGCAGCTCCTGGCATGTAGGAAACAAGGACCAAGAATGACAAGCACAGGGAGCAGGACAGTGCAGAACAAAGAAGAACTGTTTGGAGTGACTAAGTGACAAATACAGCTCCAATATAAATCTTTTCCTTGAATAACGTTGTTGTTCCTGAGAACCTTCACATAGTAGTGACATGTGGGGTCACCACCAGTAAGAACAGTGCCTGGGCATTCAACCTGAAATCAGGTGGGCATCAGGAGTTTCGGTAGAAGCACAGAGGTGGAAGCTCTATGATTAAGAAAATGGAGAAAATGCCAAGCAGATTGTGGAATGTTCATCTTCTAAGCCTGGTAGTGCTGGATCTTAATGAGAATAATCGTAATGAGGTCTGTGAGCATTGTCTTGGCACTAGAAATATCCATGTGGCAGCAAGAGATCCAAATGAAAGTGAGGGGTAGTTCTCTGTGGTCTAGACCGTGTGCTGGATGCGTTAGTATTATCTTGTCACTAGCTCAGAAAGTAGAGGGGAGAATGAAGCTCGAAGAGGCTAGTGCCAGGGTTCAGCACAGCCTTTCTGACCAAAGAGTTTGTGCTCTTTGTATTTCAACATAATTTTGAAATAGGTGTTATTATCTTCATTTATCAATGAAGGAAGCTAACAGCCAGGCTTAGGAAACATTAGTGAGTATCTGAATTTTAACCTGGGGCTTTCTTTTTATATTCCAAATAGTCCAAAATGTGTGGTCTTTATATCCATGTGTACCTTAGGCTGTGATGTGATGTGTGTGTGTGTGTGTGTGTGTGTGTGAGAGAGAGAGAGAGAGAGAGAGAGAGAGAGAGAGAGACTGAGAACAAGAGTGAAAGAGAAGAAGAAGGAGAATAAAGAGGAGCTGAAGGGGAAGAAGGAAGAAGATGAAGAATGTGGAGGACGTGGAGGAAGAAGAGGAGGAGAAAAAAATATCTACATGTTTTTGGTTTGAAATTTTAAATAGCAATTATTATTTTTATCACCTTTTTTGTTGTTGGAAGAGTTACTAGAACATTATTCTAGCTTCCTTTCCCATTAAGTTTTTACTGAAGTTCAAAGGAATAAAAGCTGTACATTCAGGTCAATGTTAGAGAAATAAGTCACTTTCTTTTTAGCTGATTACTGCGTAAACCAAGGTAAAGATGCATACCCACTACCAGCCACTCATTCCGTTTCAAACATAAAAACACCCAAAGGAATCTGGAAACTACACAGCATCTAATTATTTGGGCTTCTTAACATGAAGTTCAGATGATCAGATATGTGTTTTCATTTTACTGTGTTTTTATTTACCTACAGTTCATCAGAAAATCAAATGCTCGTACTTGTTCTATGCAAGTTTGTTTTATTTAAATAATCAGTAGCTGCCATTCGAGGTGATTTCTTTGCTCAAAGTGCGTTCTTTGGATTCCAGTGGAGTGGACCAGAACCCATGTGCCTACTTTCCTGGCTTTGTAGGGAGTAAACAGCATTGCTATCAATAATAGAGCCTCTAAAGCCGTAGACCAGATCATTTGGCTGGTCCTCTTAGGCAATCCTCATCCTTAACAACAAGACAATACACTTAGAATAACATTTATTTCTCCAGGTCTGGGGAGTAGCTGAGGATCACATTTCTATAATTTTCTATTTTGACTGGCTCACTTCATGATGAAGTCGAGTTTAAAAAAATTCTGGGAAACTGTGGGTGGTTTCTCTCTAACACGTTCTTAGCGTAGGTGAAAGCATGCATTTCCTCTCAGTAGAGCGACAAGCTCCTTTTCATGTGGTTATTTTTTCCTTATTATAAATTCAGGGTTTGATTCAAACTTTGCACATTGTTTTTTTTCTGTTGCTTAAGATTTTTGTGCTTTGTAATGTTATGTGTATTTAGGAGAGGGAAAGGGTAAATTATGTAAGTTGAGTAGGGTTTTTTTTAATTGTAACTTTCCTGAATGATTTCAAGGTTAGTATTTCATACTTATATAACATGATGAGAATGTTATTGGCAATCTCTTACTCTTAATGCTGGATGCCATAAAGGTCAGTTAGTCCTGAATATTCAAAGGTCCTATTTATCTATTGTCCATGTGATCAGTTTTCAATGAGCTTTATGACAATGTATATACATAGCACACATAAACACCTGAAGCTTCGGATTGCTTTCACCAATATTTATTTCCCTTTACTTCATGTGTCATTAATGAGACACCTGTACAAATTAGCATGGGTTACCATTTTCTAGTTTATTATCATATAAAATATTTCTTATAGCAGGTTTGTTTTGTACAAATTAGAATTATCAGTAACAGAAGAAATTTAAAAACTACTTAAAATGTATAGGTTTAGAATAAAAAGTCCCAGTCTTTAAATTAACTGACAAATATTTGCAATATGCAAAGTACCAATTTGCCTTTTTTGTCAATGCAACGAGAAAAGTGTTATAACTTATTATTAAATGGGTGCCTGAGGGGCTTGTCCCTAATGGTGAAGACTCCGCAATGGTTTTTAGCTTCTAATTTTAGCTGAAAAGTCACTGCCTGTAACAAAAGTCTTCATATCTCAGCTTCCTATACATGCTAGACGTGGCCTGTGGCCAACTTATGACCATCAGCTATAGGGGCAATACAGATATATTTTTTAATTGAGACACTTTCCAAGGAAAGGAACAGTCCCTTTCTTTGTTCCTCCTTCCATCCTGTGGCTTGGAATGCAGACGTGATGGCTGGAGCATTGACAGGCATCTTGGAGCACCAAGTAAGCTGGTTGTCTATCCTGCCGGAAGATGCACAACTATGCTGGCACTAATGACTCAACTCTGGACTTCTTTGACAAGAAAGTGAAATAAAGTTCATCTTATTGAATGTAGTCATTTCCTTTTCTTTTATGTTGTATCAACGCAAACTTAATCGTAACTTAAGAAAACCTCATACCCCTACAACAATAAATATGATAATTATAACAGCTAACATTTAATTTTCACTATGCCAATGTGCTAGTTTGCATTAGTTAAATTGATCTTCACAGCAACCTAATAAGCTAAATAATATTATTACTTCTTTTTTTAACAGATGAGAAAACTGAAGCTCGGAAGATTAAATCAGCAGGCAGAGGACTGAATCTCCCAATATATGTGGTCTGACACTAGAGCATCATCAGTCCCTCCCTCCAGGCCATGGGCCAGCATTGGAAAACCAGTGCTGGTCAGTTAGGAAGCAGAGATCAGCCTTCCCACACACATCATGCATCCCATAGTCTGCTGCTCTGCTCACGACCCCTACAGCACTGAGATGTGTATGGGGATTGAAGAAAAGAAATAATTATTGATAACTACCATTTCCCAGCACTGTGATAAACATATGATACATGTTTTCATTTCATCGTAATCATTGTTCTGTGGAGGAAGATAATAACAATTAAGAGTTAAGAGCAGAGATTTTGGAGGCATAAGGAAAGATCCCAGGATCTCCACCTACTAGGTTTGTGACCGTCCCCAAATTATATGACTTTTTGACCTCAGTTCCTTTATTTGTATAAATTGTGAAATAATAATACTTGTATCATAAGGTTGTTGAGAACTAAACTAGTTAATGCCTGAAAAGTGCTTATAACAGAGCTCAGCACACAGTAATCACTCAACACAATTGAGCTACAATATCCCTCTTACCTTATAGATGAGGCTCTGAGGCCTGGATTAGTCTGTGAAGGAGCCGCTGTGGTCTGGTGCCAGTTCTCTTGGAAACAGACTGCAAGACAGACATTTGGGCACAGAAGGCGTATTGGTATGTAGATCACAGCACCTGCGGCAGAGTGAGTAGTAATGCAAATGCCTTCCTACCAAAGTCTCGGCTGATTTCACAGGGAGCTTTGAGCTGAGATGGCCCTTTTGTGTAGTTTCCCGTGCGGCATGGGCCTGTGTCTTTGCACTCGCGCTTCAACCAGGCATTGGGTGTAAGAAGCTCCAGTAACAAGGCATAAGACAGGGCGAGGCAGCCCTCTCCAGTGAGAGCCTTCAGGAGCCCGTTCTTTCAGGTCTTTCAGCCACCGGGAGAATCAGGGCATCCGCAGTGGAGGTTGTGTCTGGCAGCACAGAACTGGGCCAATGCAACAGCACATGGTCCCCAAGTCATAAATGAGAGAGCCGGGCATGAGTCAGATCCTTACGGCTTGCCCACTTCTTCTTTGTGCCGTGGTGCGAAGCTTCTCCTACAGCCTAGGGGAAGAAGGTTGCTGAGAAGTAACCCCAGAATGGCATTGGAGGGAACCCATGTGAAACAACTGTCCTAGAAGGTAACTAAAGACCGACAAAATTGGTAGAACTTACATCATCGTTTGGCAGTATTTATCTTTTTCTCCTTTCTTCTGGATGGAGATGGATCCTTAGACTGTGTTCCCTAGAGTTGTTGAGGTACAAAGGAGCAACCATGAGAAAAGCCACTGGGATGAACGGGAGAATTAAATAACTGTGCAATTCCTAGCCTACGCTTTCCTGTTTTATTTTTCCCAAGAAAGCCCTTAGTTTCTGTGCCATAAGTTGAGTCTAAGGCAAATAAACCATCCCCTCTTTAGGTTCACACTAGACAGGTGCATGGTTTTCCCTGGTCCCTGTGCTGAAGTAACCTGAGGAGATAAAAGGAAGAACTGCACTTCTAGCTAGAACTACTTCTAGCTTCCCTTCCTCTGTCCCTTCCTGCCCTGTTCACTGCTTCTCCCAGCACGCCTCAGACCAGAGCTTCTCCTTTACAGTAGGAGCTAGACAGATGAGTCAGGATGAGTCAGGTTCTACGATACCTGGGCGATTTGCACTTAATCCGGCCTTGGTAGGAACTGTTCCATTGTGTCCTGTAATGAGCTGGGATGTGATAAGACACTTCGATGCACTACAGTGTTCAGTACCAGCTCTTTTTACTAGCAATGCTATAAATTCAATGCCCAACACTGGAGATGCAGAAAGAAGCAAGGTAATACCTGCCCTCAATAGCCTTGTGATCTAGATGAAAGATGTATATTATGTAGAGTGATCTATACCTATAAGAAGAAGCATTGTTACAAAGCTGAAGATTGTGGTCAATAATATCCACAGCCAATCAGAGGAGGCATGTTTCCTTCCTCTGTTTTGATTTAGAGAGAACTCATGGCAGAGGAAAGACCTAAAGCTGGCTTTGAAAATAAATATTGGGAACAGCAGAGAATTCCAAGTTACTGGGCTATTTTTTGAGCAACTGTTTCCAGAGGACTGTTTTGGGCTTGGAGAGAAAACTAACACGTGAGAAACAGTAGTGAACGATAAATGTAATATATGGCACTAATTAAAGGGCTACAGAAGTGAAGGGATAGGGAAATCAAAGAGGGCTAAAGAGGCCAGGCATGTATTATTGCAACAGTGGGAACAAAACAATGTCTTAAGATATGAGCGGTGTCTGGATAATGGAGGGGCATTCAGAGGGTGAATAATGGGCTAACAAAAGAGACCCACACTAGGGCAGCGCAGGACTTGGTTGTTCTGAAAATATAACAGTTATTAATTGCAGCAACTCTCACTCGCCAAAGCATTTCAGGTTGGATGATGAACTAGGTGGCCACTGACTTTTGAAGGACTTTTCTCTGATCTCTTTCAATGAACATTTCATTAATGCATCTACTAGAGAGCTGTATCTTTGAAGATGCCTACTTCTCCTTGGTTTCTGTTTGAGGCACTTAATATGTTTGCTCATTGGGTGGTATTTCTAATACAGCTTCTCAAATGAAAATGGAATATTCAGCACAAGCTCTTTGTCTCTGGGCTACCAGACATCACTGCGTGCATTATGTGTAATGTTTCCTACAGAGGGTGACGGAGTGCAGGAAGCTAGTTTCTGCACTAGTCTGATTTCACTCCGCTTTCCCCTATGGGTTCGTCACATTACGTAATAGCAGACCTCTCTATTTCCATCGCTTGTAATTCCAAACCCCGAAATAAGATTGATGAAAAAAAGGTGTTCATTAGAAAAAATTTCAATTTGATTCAACAGATGTTTCTTTCTTGTAAAGTCTATTTCTCTGTTTCATAACAAACCTGTTAAGCACAGTTCCCAGCTGCGTGTCTGCTAAAACATGAAAGAGATGAATAGATGCTAAAGGTCCAAAGGGGTAGATCTTTTGTAGTCCTTTGGTGGATTGAATATTATTAGAAATACACATGTTTTATAGTGATGAAAAATCACAAACTTAATTTGTTTCTGATTCAGGGGTACAATAAGTGGGTAATGATACTTAGGAAAATAAGCAATTTGAAATTCATGTGTCATATTCCAAGCCTTATGATTCACAGGAAACTAAAATAACAGTTCTGTCTGGTGGAATAAAAGAAAAACAGCCTTTTTCCAGATCTCTGAAAATCTTTGAATTTCTCATCCTGTTTTTTCCTGCATGTAAACTTCCCCACTTTCAAACTCCAAACATGTCAGCTGTACAGTGCGCTTACTGGCCAGTTGAAACCTCAGCTCCATTTTTTTAAAAAAGCATCTTTTCAGAGACGGCTACACAAGATTTTTATTAGTCTCATTCTGTCTGATCCTCTTCCTCTGTCTCTCGGTCTCCTTTGTCACCTGGTGAATTTGGCAGGGGTTCTCATGAGCACTGGCTACTTCATGAGCTCTCTGGCGTTCACACGATCGTTTGCACTCCCAGCTGGGAATGCTGAGAAATTGACCTCTGGATTTTAAAGTCCTCCAAAACTTGAGAGTGAAAAGTAAAGAGAAAAGAAATATCTGGGCAACCTTCGGTGGGAATTATCACTTGGTTTGTAATTTGATGTGGATCTGTCTTTATATCAGGTGAACTTCAGAAATACTGAGGTCTGCCACTGTATTTGACTCTCCCGACACTCACCCTTTGTGTATTTGGGGAAGGAAAATAGGTAAAGCATTTCAAATGCATAATTTACAGCTTGGCTGTCAAGTATGGTAGCTACTAGCCACAGGTGTCTATTTAAAGTTATGTTTAAAAAAATTGGAAAATAATGTTGTTAGTTGCATTAGTCACATTGCAGGTGTTCAATAGGCACATGTGGCTATTGGCTACCATATTGGGCAAAGAAAGATTTTTAAAAATAAAACGTGTTTATTGGAGATAATAAAAATAAAGCATTTTATTTCAGAATGTTCCTTAGATAGCACTGATCTTTATTATTTCCAATGAGAATGTTTAAGAAAATGTACATTATGTTCAGTATGCTTCTAACATGTTTGTAGGCAAAAGAGAATAACACGAAGAAGTTTGGCTAATGGGGTGGTATTTTGGCAAAAGTAAACTTTTTGGTAGGTGAAAAACTGGAATTACATAATAATAAAAAATTTGCTATAATTACTATCATGGTTTATATTAAGTACTCTTTCTCTCTTTTTCCTATAAATTCTACAAATATCTAGTCCCAAGATTTACAAATTTATACATTTTTCAATTTAATTTAAGAAAAATTTGAAGTTACAAAATGCTAGTACTTGATTATGTAGAGAAGTCATCTTTTCATTTATATAATCATTACATTAAAAATCATATTATATAAGGCTAACGGTCTATTTTGATAGACCAAAATGCATAAAACTTCTAAAAAAGCAAAAAATTCAAAAAGGTTATTCCTATCTCCCTTTCTGATTTTCCGTGTAACTTCCGGCAACTTATCTTTCCTTATTTCCTTTTCCCCACACCAAAACTGATAATGGCACTTGTTTAGAGGAATTTGTGTAGATAAGTATCAAGGCAAATGTTATTGACAATTTATCACAGCTATTTCCATTTTAATGTGAACTCCTATGGTAACATTTTAGCTGACAATGCAACTATAATGCATGTAATAACAGAGAAAAGTTTTATTAATTGAAACAAACTTAGATTCAAACTTAAAGAGATCAGCTGAGATGAAATTACAATGTTACTTTCATGTTCGGTAGTAAACTACATGCCTTACCTGTCATGATTGATATCATGTGGCTATAACTAATTTTTTTGAACGAGTTTGTCCTAAAATTAAAAAATAAATTCTAAATTATACTGAATTTAAACATGCCCAATTTTTTTTTTAAAGGAACGCAGACTGCCTCGTGCAATGCCTCATTTGGATGTGTCTGGAGTCTTGGAAGCTTGCCTACCCTATGTTCTCCTACAAATGGATCTTGAGAGCTTGTTTGTAGGTTCTAGCAGGGGAGCACAGCTACTTGTATACCCTTGACTGAAGACCGGTCCTCTTCTCTGGTTGGGAAGGTTGTCCTCTTCTACCAAACATGCAGCTTCAGGAGGGACGCACATGGGTCGGTGAGGAAGGAAGGAGACACCCACCTAGACAGCCAGATTAGCCAAATCAACCCTGGCGATCAATGGCGTGACACATGTCTCAGCCAGATCACCCTCACATCCTTAATATTTAGCAATGCATGTTAAATATTTAGTAAGCTTCTATATGGGCTTGGCACTGTGGTAGGTATTGAGAATAGAGCTATGAATGAGGGAGGCCAGGTCCCTGCCACGTGAACCTTGTGACTTGTTTTCTAAAGGTGGAAAAAGACAATAAACACTTGAGTTCAACAGTAATAAGTGTGACGAAGACAAGAAAATAATTAACACAGTAGAGAATAAGTTGAGTGAGTGTTAACAGCAGTGAACAGAGTGGTCAGTGAAATCTTACTGATTGACAAGATTTCAGGATGGAGTAAGCTAGGGAAAGAAACCCTTGGAAAGAATTTAACACGTGCTGATTTTAAAGTGTGTCTATTCACAGCATTATTCAAATGTCCTTAAGTCTAGCAGAGAGAAAAGAAACAAATAAACCAACCTATAAAATCGGTCATATTTGAAGATTAAAGCCTAATGGCTTTTCTTTTATTTACTCAACAACTACTTAGCAAGTGTTTATAATATTTTATGCTGTGGGCTAGAGGTTGGAAACAGAATTCTAAGCAAAACATCCTTCTCAGTTTCCTCTGAGAGCAGCCTTTGAGGATCATTGGCCCTTAGGAATGGAGAGTGTGGTTCAGTGATGCGTACCATCTTATAAAAAGGCAGAGGTTAAAAACAAAAAACACAAAAATAACAAAAGCGAGAGAGGAGAAACCTTAAAATTATAAGACACTCAAAGGCCTTCCTCTCTGGCTAGACATTTCAGTTTCATCACCTGCCCGAACAACCTCTGTGATTGAGAGTGTCATATTTATAGCTCCAGGATAAAAAATAAAATGTCCTCTCTTTAATTAGATGTTTGCAAAAATTATGAATGGTCAGTGTAAAAGGAGATAGAGCCAGAGACTGATTTTGTTTTTGTTCATCATTCCTCCACCTGCTCTTTCAAGGCTGTAGTTTGTTTCCCACTAATTGTCTCTGGCATGGAGTTGGCAAGCTTATCTGCGAGAATTTCTCTATTGTGGTCTAGGTCAGCTTCACCCCATGGGAGAAAAGCGGGATCTGGTTCATTGAATCAAAGACCTAAAAAAGTTACTGAGGAAATTTTCCTATAATCTTGAAGTTTATTTTGTAAACAAGGCTTCTTTAATCATAGCTTTCAAGCTATTCTGTCTCACATCAAAGTACTTCCACACTAGCCCCAAGTCACATTTTTGGAGCACAGGCAAGGAATGGGCCTGTCAAAGGCAGTCATCATTACCATTCTGCACTTCATCTTTTTAAAAGGCCCAGGAGGCGGCAGCAAGTTCTCTGGACAGTTACTAGAACTATCCTTTGAGAAGACTTCACCTAACCAATGCATTCATTTCAAGATCTATCTTTAAAAACAATGGGACAGGGCCCCATACTTGAAAAGGGGGTGCAAAATGACAAAGAGGTGATTTTTTTCCTTCAAAAAATCTTCAGTTTCTCAAACGATAATGCCATGAGTCAGAGAAGGAAAACTCTGATTCCCAAAAACCTCCGCTGCCTTGCGGCATACCTCTTCAGGGAAAGGCTAAGGGAGTAAACCCCGACAGAAAATCCGGAGCCGGAGTCCCTAAGGCGGTTTGACGTTGTAGTCAACACCGGCAACTCCTGCGGCGCACCCGAAGCCAAGCTGTATTGACTCCGTCTTTCCCTTGGACCCTTCAGCTGCGAAGAGAGGGGGGGTCTGCTGCATGGGCAACAGCAGACCCTCCATATCACCCTGCCCAGGCTCTGTAGCTTCAGCTTCACTGGAGAGGACACTCCAGCGTCATCGCAAGATGTCGATTCAACACGGGAGGAGACAGATACCGTGTCACTCCCGAGTCGGACTGCACAGCCATTCTCGGCGGTGCAGATAGACTCTTAAGAAGCTACACCATCGTCTCTCGAGACGGACGGCTGCCAATACGATACGAATGCCATGAGTGTCAAGGACATCACAGATTGAAAGAGATTACTCTTAGTACTGAGGTGTCTATTCTTGCAGGATGTAACTCGCTATGATTCCATGTTTACTGTACTGATTCAGTAGAGGTTGTCTTTTAAAATCTCAGAGTGTGTGAAATAAAATGTCCATAATGACAGTAGCAACTGATTCTGATATATAGTATCCTGAGTGCCAAATACATTTCTAATTCTTCACATAGATGAACACATTTTGCCCAGACAGTGCTGCTAGTCTTATTTATTTATACATTTTTAAATTTGTTTATTGTTTTTCTATTAAAGTTGTCCCACATTTTCCCCCATTGCTCCCCCACACCCTGCCCACCCCTTCTCCCACAGTCAATCCCCACCCCATTGTCCATGCCATGGGTCATTTATACACGTTCCTTGACTAGACCCTTTTCCCTCTTCTTCCCTCCCCACTCCCCCTGGTCACTGTCAGTCTGCTTCTTGTTTACTTGCCTCTGGTTCAATATTGCTCATTTGTTTACATTGTTCATTAGTCTCTTGTATTAGGTGATACCATATGGTATTTGTCTTTCGCTGCCTGGCTTATTTCGCTAAGCATAATTCTCTCCAGTTCCATCCATGTTGTCGCAAATGGCAGAAGTTCCTTCTTTCTCTCTGCGGCCTAGTACTCCACTGTGTAAATGTACCACAGGTTTTGACCCACTCATCTACAGATGGGCATTTTGGCTGTTTCCAGCACTTGGCTACTATAAATAGTGCTGCTATGAACATAGGGGTGTATAGGTTCTTTTGAATTGGTGTTTCATTATTTAGATATTCTTTTTGTGACCCTCATTTTCTTGAGTGAAAACTGGTGGAGAGGAGTGTAGGTAACATTCAAAATTGCACGGAGAGTTAGAGGTGAAGCAGAGATTTAATCTCGCTGCTTGGGTGCCTGACAGCATCTCAGCATCTAAGCAAGTTTGTCGTTTGTAGAGGAGCATTGGAAAAGTAACTTCTCCATGGAGTAGACACTACTTGTATAAATATTCATTCATTTACTATATTATTCTGTCAGTAATGGACTGAATATCTTACATGGCTATGGAGGCATCTAGAATATGTGTCCCTTCACTAAAAGAAACAAGCAAAAACTGTGCCAAGTATTTATTCAAGTGAAATTGCATAATGATGGCTCACAACTGCATGCATGAATATGAGTGTCAGCAAAGAATTATTAGAGTAGCCTTCAAATCAGCCAAAAGCAAAGATTGTGTTTCCCAGAGTGACTATCAGATGAGCAGTGTGCAAGGTTCTTGTAAGCTAAACATGCAAGAAAGAAACAATGACAACTCAAAACACTATAAGAATGAAAGATCCTACCTGGATGCTGTGGCTCAGTGAATTGAGCATCGGCCTGCGAGCTAAGTGTCACTGGTTCGATTCCCAGTCAGGGCACATGACTCGGTTGCACATCACGTCCCCAATTGGGGGCATAAGTGAGAGACAACCACACAGTGATGTTTCTCTCCCTCTCTCCTTTCCCCTCTCTAAAAATAAATAAACAAACAAATATATAAATTATTATTTTAAATGAAAGATCTTGGTGAATGTAGTTTGCATATATGTGAGTTGGAATATGGAACCTCCTACAGAGTGCAAGTTTGTGTCCCCCATCCTCAATTTCATATGTTGAAAACCTAACCTCCGATAAGATGGTATTAGGAGGTGAGCCTTTTGTAGGTAACTAAGCTTAAGTGAGGTCATGAAGGTGGAGCTTCTGTGATGGGATTAGTGTCCCTTATAAGAAGAGGAAGACGCTAGAACTTCTACTACGTGAGATGTGAGAAGGAGGCCATCTCCAAGCCAAGCAGGCTCCCATTGTGAACTGAATTGGCCAGCACCTTGATTTTGGACACCCCAGCCCCTAGAACTGTGAGAGAGAAACGTCTGTTGTTTAAGCCACTCTGTCTATGGTATTTTTAATGGCAGCTCTAGCAAACTTAAGACAAAATGCATGGACTCTGGGAAAGTCATTGCTCCAAAAGGACAGACATGCATTGGCATCAGCATGAGGTGAAACCAGAGAACAAAACCAAGTGTATTAGTTTCTTGTGGCTGTTCTAACAAGTGACCACAAATTGGGTGGCTTCAAACAAGAAACATTTATTCTCACAGTTCTGGAGGCCAGGAGTCTGGATTCGGTGTTGGCAGGGCTGCGCTCCCTCTGGAGTCTCTGGAGAAGGGTCCGTGCTCTGCATGGCCCAGTGTCTGGTGGTTGTTGGCACTCCTTGCTTGTGGCCACATCACTGTAATATCCCCCTCTGTGGTCACGTCGCCTCCTCCCTTTCTGTCTGTGTCTTCTCCCTTTGTATCTGACTCAAATCGCCCTCTGCCTTTCTCTTTTCCGGTCACTTGTAATTTGATTTAGGACCACCCAGATAACCCAGAATGAGCTCCCTCATCTCAAGATCATTAACTTGATTACACTTGCAAAGACCCTTTTTCCAACTAAGGGCACATTCATAAGCTCCAGGAATTAAAAGGTGGACTTGTCTTTTTTTTTGGGGGGGGGTTACCATTTAACCCACTACACCAAATAATGACAAAATTATTTAGAGGGAAACTCCTCTGGGGAAGTTCGCCTTCTGAGGCCACTATCATTACAAATGTCTCCTTTACCTTAACCACAAGCTTGGGAAAGGTGCTAAAATAGTGAAGAAGCATTTTTTCTAACTGAATGTGTGTACCTAGTGCTCAGGACATTGGGGTGGCTCCTGGTTTGCTAGAGCCAATAAATCCTAAATTGCAATACTATGTAACTTATAATTAGATGAACTTTGCTCTTTAGTTTTACAATAATTCTATGCTAGGGTTGGTAAATGAAGATAAATAAAATATGGCTGCTGCCCTTGATTGATTAGCATGTGAAACGGGAAGGTGGTGTTAGAGTAATTCAGAATGGATGTACTGAAGGTTGGCATTCTGTAGTATGCGATATTTCTATCTGTTCAAGTATTTCTTGTCCTATAAGATTGTGAGTTCTGATGCTTTGTCATTTCTATAGCATCAAGGTCTGTCACAGACCTGGAAGTATTTACTGTTAGAAGTTGTACAAGCAAGTTTGTTGTGTGAATGAGTGATGTTTGCCATAGTGATGATGCTTCTACCCAGAAATCAGCAAGTGTGTAATCCATCTATGCAGACAAAAAAGTCAGAATAAGGGATTTAATTTAAAAAGTCTCCCAGCACCTAAGTTACATGTTATATCCCAGAGTTCTAATTGCCTAAATCCCCATGGCTAGGCAAACGCCCCAACTTTCATTCATTCCTAGTTACTCTTTATGCCTTTTTACTTTGGATGATTTATTTTCCCTCTTCTGAGGAACACACTCCTTCCTTTTGGATCAAGGAAGCTGGTGTGTTTACATAGCAAAATGTTCCTGCGTATTATGGAGCAAAGAGATTCATGTGATAAAATGACACAGGGACAAGGGCACTGGAGTCCCCATGGAACCATAGCTTCAGTAATAGTGTTGTTTTGTTACCTCAGATTTTGGACAAACATATTTGGGGAGTTGAAAAAAACAAAATTTGAAGTTAGGAAGCCTCAATTTCAGATCTGACTCTCTCGACTGCTGTCTCTGTGGTTGTGGACAAGTCCCTTCATCTCCCTGAGCCTCAGATCCTCATTTATAGGATGACAATGATATCAACATATGCAGCTTTTTAGATAGTTAAGTGAAAATTAACACAAAGGAATGTCAGCCATTTCTCTTTATATCCCAAGAATCACACCTGATCAATAAATCCTGTCACTGATCATAATTTTATCTTATAGCAGAACCTTCTCTTGAATGATGTCAAATAAGCCTCTGGGAAAGGCAGATCCTAGCATCAAAGTGATCTGTATGTCTCCAAGGGATGCAAACTCCCATCAGCCAGGGTACAAGGCTCAAAACCAGATTAACATACCAGAGGCTTGTACTGTTCTCCGTATCTCACCGTGCCCGCTACTTCTACCTTTCACTGCTTAGTTTCCACACACCCACAGGTGCTCTTAAAAGATGGATGTCACAAAGTTTAATTATTGGGTTCCAGAAGAGATGTTCACTCTCTTTGCTCTTTCAAGGGAGTTGAGTGACTTGTATCCCTACAAATCACCCTCCTGGTTTACGCTGTTTATGAGTTTAGGCTGTTTATTTTTTTTTATTGGTTCACAACTGTTCTGCCTACTTTTTAAAATAGGTTTGAGGCAGCTGATGTATACTTTCTGGGAAACAGAAGTCAAAACAATTTCTAACGCAAACCAGCTCTGAGTCTCACAATGCTATAGTCCCCGTTTATTCATCTTCAGGACATAAAACAACATTGCCTTATTAATTGCCCTGCCAAAATGAAGAGGAACTATGAAATATTTTGTATTATGTTGCTATCCATTCAACTAAATATTTTAATGAATGACTTTATTGTGTTTGTACCTGGAGGCTTTGTAAAGATAAGGGCATATTTAAAAAATAAGAAGGAAAAGTAATCTTGGGAATGTAATGAACTGCCTATGGGCCGTGGGAGTGAGCTACCACAAAGGTCACTCTTGCCAAGAGACATGGGATCCCCCTTGGCTTGGGTACAGCCAGCCCATGTCCTGGGGCTAAGTAATCTGTGATTCTAGGACCACCCCTTCTACTTATTCTCTCAGAGAAATTTGTCATATACAGTCACATCAAAGGGCTTCTTGCTTCTGAGTATCACTGAGAGCTTCCTGAGGATTAACATTCTTTGTCATGGTGACCCTCCTTCCTTCCTTCTGTCCTTCCTCCCTCCCTTCCTTCCTAAAGGAACAGTGAATAAGGAACACTTACTATGCTCACCTTCTAGCATGCCTGCTCTATTTAGGATATCCAGGCCTTATGTTCTTAATTTTCTGTAATGACAAAAAATAAATTCTTATGCAAAGAGGTATTTTTTGTTTATATAAAAGAAGAATTTTTCCTGGGGGATTATTCACAGTAACAACATGGTAAGTACTTAAGTGACTTTAGTTCATGCAGATGGTTAGAATTTGGAAAAAAATGACAGATTCAGGAGCAAAAAATGAGCTGAAGATATGTTTTATTGAGCTTTTTGAATTTAAATCAGAACTCAAAAGTGTAAAGATTAAATGTTCAAATCAGATATTCAGAAGCTCATGAAAATATTAGAAGAGGTAACATTAGACTCACATTCTGGCATGGTTACATATTGCCTCCCTTTCTCAAATATGACTATAGCTATGTCACTCATACCATGGAGGCATAAGATCTTAGTCATGGTCATTACTCAATGACAAATGCATCTGCATTTGGGATCCCCATAGCACCTGGTGTATGGACACCAAATGACATGTGTATATGAGGTGTTTTCACCGCTGGTATTTTTCTCTATGGCACTCACAATATGCATCTATAAGGAACACAATGCCTATGGAAAGGAAGCTCTGTTACTATTATAAAGCCATCTCTTGTATTTAACCACAAGAAAGCATAAGGCAAAATTTTTCTTTCCTAATACTTGGTACAATCGACTAACTTACCATCATCATGAATTCAGCAGGGGTGTTGGTTTTATTTAAACCAAAACTGATCTCATAATAAGTGGTGTCATGTAGTATAGAGTCTAGCTTGTAACAAACTATGGTGTCCCTTATCTGGTTGCATGTCCCTCATATTTAGTGAAAGTGTTCCTTTGTGAGCTCACTGACTAATGTTAGTAAATCCTCATTTTGAAACTTTAAATTGTATCTAAAGGTAAATACTTCATTACTAGGTTATATACATTGGCCACTAAATCAAATCCCAAGGAACTGAAATGTCTTTAGATAACTGGAGTGGAGGACAAATTCTTGGTCTTGCAGGACATACACACACACACATGTACACATGCACATGTATGGATACAAGTATAGTGTGATGAGATACATACATTTTTATGAAAGAGCCTTTGAAGACATAACAAAGCAACGTTGTCCAAGGAAGCATTAAAAGGGTATAATTGTATTGATTATGATACACAGCTATTATACTCAGGTAAGTTTCACCAAGAAATATATTATCCTATCCAAAGATTAAAATGTATCTTCATAACTCTCCCCCCAGACACACATTATGTCTCCTCAAAAACACAAGGAACTGGAAGTACTTTGCGTAGGTGGAGTGTGAAAGCACAGACAATGAACAAGGAGCTATTTCTAATAAAACAGGTAGGGAAGATGTTAGTGGTTTGGGGGTTCAGAGGAATAAAAAGATACTGATGGGAATGAAAAGGCAAGTCTGCTGGAAAAAAAAGAGCAGCGGAGGGCCCAGTTTTATTTTTTACCTTAATGTTTAGTATTCATTCATAATTATCCGAAAAGAAAATTTCTAATTTCTGGATCTTATTTTTCTCAATTTTTACAGGAGAAACTGAATTGCCTCATAGTAGAGTTGAATCCTGGAACTTACTTAAGTAAGATCAGCAGTTGCTTTAACCATTTTATGTATATTTATTAAAATGATTATTGGAATATCTCTTGCCATTATTAATAATCTTCAGAAAGGATTTTATTTTCATTAAAATGGAGTACAGAAAGTGTTATATGAATCTTTCACAATATATGCTGTTTTAGCTTCTGGAACTCTTTGAGTACCTCCATGTTTGCCAAAAATATAAAATGATTTTTTTTTTTTTGCCTTTACTGGTAGTAGAAAAAGTACTTTAAATGCCCCCAGTGTGAAGCGTTTACAATGATTCATTTTAAGTAGCTATTCTGGGGCACGTACTTTCTTATTACCACAGAAGAGCTACACTTTGAGATGAAAGACAGTGTGTATTCTACAAAATGCAAATATTCAGCTTTGTGTATGAATTGTTTCTCTTTCTCTTTGGAAAGGAGCGATGAAGCCAAAACAGCTAGATGCACATTGTGTATGCTCTGAAACTTCGGACTCAGCCGTGAACCTCCATGGCCCGTAACAGCGGAAGTAAATTCTATTTTATAAATTAAAGAGTCCATATTAATATCTGTCTTGTTAGTAATTACAGCAATTGGATGTGTTTTAGAAAATATGAATTCAATTTTTAAAATCCAAATTCCTTTCATATTTATCTAAGGACCATTAGTTAAAGGAACCTTGTTGCACTTTTATACAATAAAGAACTGAGCCTAATTGTGTTGTGTTATAAATCAATTTATAATTTATTTTCCTTAAAATCTTTAAGCTTTAAATAAATGGAGTTTCAAATGAAATAAGCAGGGACTTTATATGGATTACAGAGTTTGTGAGCATAGGCTTTTTTGGTTTGATTATTGAATATTTTATTTAGACAGACTATGAAGAGTTTGATTGTCCCTCTCTTCATCACAGTAGTTCCAAAACCACACCATTTTCTCCTTCTGTTCTTGTCCTTGAATTTAACACTTTTCCTAAAATAAATGTTAGTAGATGTTAAAACATCAGTTAAAATCAAAATATCACATATCTATGTCATAAAAGGAAGAGCTGCTGAGAGAAGCCTAGACACTCATCAACACCAGTTTGAACAGAAAACACACTCACTTAAATTTGTCTACTTACATAGCAGCAGACCACTCAGGTTCCGTCCTCCTTGCAGGGGCAGAGAGCCTTTATTACTCTTTCAATAGGTAGTGAAGTAGATGTAATCATTTTCTTTCAAGTTTCACTCTTGATTTAAAAAAGAGTTTTAATTTCAAAACAGTTTTATATGTATTGGAAAATAGTGAAGATAGTATAGAGAGATCCCTTACCTCCAGTTCCCCCATTATTAACATCTTAGATTATTATGATACATTCATCAAAACTAATGAACCAATATTAATATATCATTAGCTAAAATTCATTGTTTATTAAAATTTTCTTAGTTTTTATCTATTTTTCTGTCCCAGAATTCCATATGGTATTTTGATCTTGGCTGTGACTATTTTTAAGATTTTTCTTATTTTGATGACCAAAATCAAGATCACATATATTTTCTTATTTGAATTCTTCTAGAACTTTTATAGTTTAGATCTATGATCCATCTTTAAATTAAATTTTATGTAAGAGCTCTGTGTAGGTTCTTCTTTTTTTTTTTTATAGTTTTGGTATATGGATATTCAAGGTTTTAGCACAGTTTGTTGAAGATTATCCTTTCTCAATTAAATTGCTTTCATACCTTTGTCAAGATCAGTGGACTATGTAAGTGTGCGTTTATTTCTGGGCTCTCTACTCAATGTATCATTGATCTATGTTTCTATTTTATTACCAATACCATATATCTTGAGGTAGGTTTAGTAAATCTTGAGAGAGAGAGAATTTATACAATTGTCTCACATAATTATGGAGACTGGCAAGACCCAAGATCTATACAGGGTGAATTGACAAGCTGGAGACTTAGGAGAGTCAATGGTCTAGTTCCAACATGACTCTGAAGACCTGAGGATCAGAAGAGCTGATGATGCACTCACCATTCAAAAGACAGAAGATTCAAAACCGAGGAATAGCCTATGTTTCATTTAGAATCTAAAAGCAGGAGAGAGCCGATGTCCCAGTTGAAGCCATCAGACAGGAAGAATTCTTTTGTACTCAGGAAAGGGTCAACATTTTAGTTCTAGTCAGGTTTTCAACTGCTTGGGGTAAACTCACTGCCATTATGAAAGGTAACCTGTTGACTTTAGTCTACCTGTTTAAATGTTAGCCTTATTCAAACACTCCCTCAAGAAACAAGCAGAATAACATTTGATCAAATATTAGGCATCCTGTGGCCCAGTCATTATGACACACAAAATTAACCATCACCCTTCTCTTGTTTTATTATACCACCTAGGCCTTCCCATACAATGATAAATAGTTTTGGTGAAAAGGGCCATTTTTGCTCTGCTTTGCCACCGTAGGGAGAAAGTAATCAATCTCCAACTATTTAAGTATAATACCAGCTGCAGGCCTTTTGCAAATGTGCTTTATCATTTGAGAAAGTTCTCCTCTATTCCCAAGTTTGCTAAGGGGGTTTTGTTGGTATCCTTTATTTGTCATAAATGGGTATTGGTTTTGTCAATACTTTTTCTGCACGTATTGATATGATCATGTGATTTTTATTTTTTGGCATGTTGATGTGATGGATTACTTCAGCAGGTGATTGAATATTAAAGTCCATCCTTTGAAGAAATTCCACTTACAAGATATAATTATTTTTACTATATTTGCTAATACTTTCTTGAAGACTTTTTATGCACATTCATGGGAGGCATTTGTCCATCATTTTCATTTCTTATAATGTCTTTAACTTTGGTATTATAGCTTTTGCCATTTTCTACCTCATATATATTGATCCTCTTTTGTTTGGTATATACACATTTAGGGCTCTATGTCTTATTGGAATATTGAATATTTTATAATTATGTAATGTCTCTCTTTATCCTTGATAATCTTCTCTATGTAGAAATTTTTCTTGTCTAAATTTAACTTACTATTTCTGCTTTGTTTTTATTGGTTTTACCATGATGTATTTTTTAAATCCTTTTACTTTAAACTTATAAGTATCTTGATAACTAGATTGGATTTCTTGCAGATAACACAGTGTCTTGTTATTTAGTTTCTAGAGAAATTTTTGTATTTTAAAACAATTTAGCAATATTTAAACTAATAACATTTTTAACCTTCTAAAATAACACATAGGTTAAAGGAGTTGTAGCCAAAAACTAGGGATGAATTATTTTGCTTATTACAATATATTTGCAAGTGCAGAAAGAGCACTTTGATCTTTTAAAATTCAAATTTACTCTGTCTTATGTTCATTTTAATTTCTCTCATGGTATTTGTGTTTCTTATAATTAGTTTTTAATATGCTTCCATGGATATTTGGGATAAAATCAGAATTATAATTGTTCCTAGCTGACATAAAATTTAAAAAATTTATTGAAATAATTTCCTTTGAGGTTATATGAGAAATGTAGCCAGAGCTATAATGCATAATTTTATTAATTGTCTTCTATTATAGATAAATGAACAGATGTCTTTATAGCTCATGAGAGGTTAGTATAATTTAATGGGGACTAGCAACAGCATTTTTAATCAAGTAGACAAAATTTCACATTCTTACTATGCCAAGTGCCAGATGACTATGGGCACACTACCCAAACTTTCTGAATTGCAAATATCAACTAACATGGTATTCAAAAACTTAAACTATGGACTCAGAGGAATGTAGCTTTTTGACCATGATCTACCATTTATTATGTATATCAGTTTAGGTCTAGTTACTTAATTTCTCTAGGACTATTTTCTCATTTGTTAAATCGGATATTAAAATTTAGTTACTAATATTAATTACATTATTTTATGCTATATTTATTAATAACATGTAAATTAGAAGATGAATAAAAGTGCTTAACATTATATAGTCCCTAAATATAAGAAAAATTGTTCTTAAATCTGGAATAGAAATCATTAAAAATTGACACATCTTTTCAGTTTTTCTCATCTTTTAGAGTTTCCTGTTTCTTTATACTTAGGGTTTCTTTCACAAATATCTCCATGAAAATCCTTTTCTTTAAGTTGTCATGAACTTGGAAAACAGAAAACTAAACATGAGCAAGAATCTAAAAACATCTGATTAGGGGCCAAATGCACTGACAATTACATGTGAATTTTGTGACTCCTGCTATAAATATCCTGCTATTCAAGGACTCCTAAGAGTATTTTTACTTCTTGACCATGTTCTATACAAAAGTACTTGTCAGAAATCTGACATTCTGGTAGGTGGACTATTATAGTAAATGATGAGCAGAAACTAAAGCCTCTGCAGTAGTAGTAATGCAACTTTTAACCCTGCTCTGCTATTTTTTCTGTCCCTGTGTCTATGTCCAATATTAGTTTTTGTTTTAATTTCCATTTATTATCCCCTCCAGGGTTACTCTATGTGGAAAATTATCATTTAAAATGTAAAGGGAGATAAAGAGCTTCCCAGACAATAAAAACTAAAGGAGTTCATCAGCACCAAACCAATATTATAAGAAATGTTAAAGGGTCTTCTGGAAGAAGAAGAAGAAGAAGAAGAAGAAGAAGAAGAAGAAGAAGAAGAAGAAGAAGAAGGAGGAGGAGGAGGAGGAGGAGGAGGAGGAGGAGGAGGAGGAGGAGGAGGAGGAGGAGAAGGAGGAGGAGGAGGAGGAGGAGGAGAAGAAGGAGAAGGAGAAGAAGAAATATAAATAATAATGTGGCAATAAATGTGTTTTTCAACAATTACTTTAAATGTAAATAGATTAAATGCTCAAATCAAAAAACATGGGGTGCCCAAGCATATCTCCTTTAGGCATGACATTCCAGTCAAAGTCTTGGGCTCTGGTTGTTACCAAAAAGTCCTGAGGAACTGGGCTTGACTTTCAAAGGTAATAAAAGCCCACAAGATAAAAGGCCTGGTACCTTGGTTGGTTGTGTGGTCCACAGCAATCTTTCCAGGGAAGGAATGAAGGTTGTTTACCTGAAAGATGGTTAGAAGGGACCTTAAGGCACAATGGAAAACCAGAAGGACTTGGAAAAGACAGGTGTTTACAGGCAAGGCTGAATGGCAGGTGTGCAGCTCAGCTTTTGTGCCCTGAAGGGCAGACTGAAGGTCACCCTAAATGTTCCTTGTGTAAGTTCCAGCAAAGCAGACTTAAAGATCATAAGTGATCGTTTGCTGCTCTTGTTGTGCTTATGCAAATGAACAGAATAAATTAAAAATGGACTTAATGCAGTCCCTTTAGTGACAAGGAGGGTAATCTTAGGGAGAAAATTGTGATTCAAGGAAAATCACAATGCTCCGTGGTAGACTATAAAGTAGTGCAGCTAACCATCTTTAAAGTTTCTTTTCATTTAAAATATGTTTTCATTTGAAAGTTAAACTATGTCTGTGGTATCATCAAAGGTGTTTAATTTACAGGCAAGAAGAATGTCAAATGCCTTGCAAATGGATGTCTTTCCAATAAGACAGTCTTACAGATTTAGAGACTTGTTTGTGGGTTATGTTACATAAATTAACATGTGTTTTCTGTTTTCAAAGGGCATAAGCCTATGATCTCATTACCTGAGTGATTGTCTGTATGTATAGGCCTCACTTAATCCTGTCTGCATCGCTGCCTCCTGAAACTCAACAGTTTAGCTGAACTAAGTGGCTGCATTGCTAAAGTATGGAGTGGTCTGTGGGCTTCACTTTAAAACTGGTTTCTCTTTTATATCCTAATGGCTTGAACAGAAATGGCCCAGAGGTCTGAGAGGGGGGAAACCTAAAATATTTCCCTCAGCCCAAGCTAAGTATAGGGGCAAAAGGGTTTTGGACAGGTGAGATGTGCCTGGCACACCTTCCTTCAAAGAAGCCTTATTTTCCCTAATGTGAGACATTGAAAAATTAATACCTGCCTTTTGTCATCTAGTGTTATGGATTGAATGATGTCTTTTAACCCTGTTGCCAAATCTGTTGCCCCAAGAATACAACAAGGATGCCAGCCTGTTAAACCAAGCACGCCGTTGTCCGGGGACAGCCAACCGACCTAGAGTCTGCACAATCCTTCCCCATTTGGAAAGGCCACCCTCCCCTCCACACCCCTACTCTTATTAGGGATTTCTTGACCCAAGGGTAGGTAGGACAATGACCATGTCCAGCTTGAAGCATCTAGAGGAGCTTGAGACCTTTGCCCATTGTCCTTTATAAGATTATAAAGGGTCTTAAGTCTGAGAGGGAGGGATTGATATTTTTTATTGTTAAAAACATTATTTATATATTTATTTATTTTATAAAAAGCAAAAGAAGAAAAAGAATATATGAAAGGGTGAAGTGGGCGAGCTTGCATGTACGACCCTTGGGCATGGACTTGGCGGGGAGGATTACTGGGGGAAGGAGGATGCTGGGCAGAGGGGAGGAAAGGGGAAAAATTGGAACTATTGTAACAATATAATCAATAAAATATACTTAAAAAAAAAAGACATGGGGTGACTGAATGGATAAGAAAACATGACCTTTACATATGATGGGTAGAACACAATTCAGAGTGAAAGACACACACAGACTGAAAATAAAGGGACAGAAAAAGATATTTTATAAAAATGGAAACCAACAAACAAAAAGCTGGGGAAACAATACTTGTATCAGACAAAATAGACTTAAAAAAAAGTTTATAACAAAAGACTAAGAAGGACCCAGCAATTCTATTTCTGGGACTTTATCTGAAGAAATCCAAAACACTAAATTGAAAAGACATCTTCATTGCAGTATTATTTACAATAGCCAAGATATGGAAGCAACTTAAGCCTCCATCAATAGATGACCAGATAAAGAAGTGGTGCACGTATGCCATGGAATGTGACTCATCCATAAGAAAGAATGACATCTTGCCATGTGCAACAACAGAGGTGAACCTAGACAATATTGGGCTGAGTGAACTCAGTTAGATAGAGAAAGACAAATGTCATAATTTCACTGATATGTGGAGTCAGAAAAACAAAATAAATGTGCAAGCAGAGTAAAAACAGACTCATAGACACAGAGAATATTTTGATGATTGCCAGGTGTAGGGGAGAATGGGGAGAAGGGTGAAAAAGGTGAATGGATTAAGAAGAACAAATTAGTAGTTGCAGAATAGTTTTGAGGTTATAAAATACAGTACAGCATAGTGAATACAGTCAGTAATATTGTAATAACTACATGTGGGGCCAGATGGGTACTGGTTTTATCAGGGTTATCACTTTGTAATAAATGTATAATCACTGGGTTGTACACTTGAAACTAACATAATAGTGCATTTCAACAGTAATTAAAAATAAAAAAATATTTAAAAACGAAGAATAGCAATAATGGTAAATATCTGGATAAATATAACAGATTTTGCTTTTCATGTCTTGAAAAGATAATTTACTGTATAAAGCAAATACAATAATGTCTGGGAGTTTTATAGCATAAGTTGAAGGGGGGATAAAATTGAGATATACTCTAGTGAGATGTTATATCATACATTAAGTGGGCATATATTATTTAAGTATAGATTGGAATAAGTTAAAGATATATATTGTAAACCTAGAGCAAATACAGAATATAAAACAGAGGTAGTGTTGATAAAGGTAAAGTAGAGATAAAATCACAAGTAATCTGGATAAAAGACAGAGGCAGAAGAAGAATAAGAAGGAATAAATGCAATAAATAAAAAACATAGACCTTATATTAGTAATGACAATAAATGTAAATAGTCTAAATACTATAATAAAAAGGCAAAGGTTGTTCACATTGAATGAATTAGCAAGATCAAATTTTATACTAAATGAAAGAAGCCAGACACAAAATATTATATAATCTATGATTTAATTCTTTGTTGATTTTTAGGAACAGAGAGAGAAAGAGAAACATCGCTTTGTGCTTTCACTTAATTATGTATTCATTGGTTGTTTCTTGTATGTGCCCTGACTGGGGATCAAACCCACAATCTTGTCGTAACAGATGATGCTCTAACCAACTGAGTTAACTGGCCAGGAATATAATTTAATTTGTATAAAGTTACAAAAATGAAAAAAAATTTTAGTGACAGAAAACAGCAGTGTTCCCCAGGGGCTGAGAATGATGGAAGAATATTGGTTTCAGTGGGGTTTGAGGAAACATTTTTGGGTGATGTAAATCTATATCTTGATTGTGGGAATGACTACATAGTTACTTACATGTGTTAAAACCCATCAAATGGAACACTTAACATAGGAAAACTTTATTATATCTGTTTATAATTTAATAAAAATGAATCAAAAAGAATATGAGTATTTGTATTTGGAAATGAGAAATGGTTTTCAAAGAAAGGCTTTTATTTCTGTTAGATATTTTTAGTGTTCAGATATTTATCTTTACTCATGAAGTTCACAGAGGAGGAAGGAATTATCATAGTATTCAGGTTATGTAGGTATTCAGTAAATTATTCCAAATAATCTAGATACCTGAAGAAGGCAAATTTGTGATGGGAGGTATCAGTCACTATAACATGTATTTTTAGATTTTTTTCCCAGAATTATACTACTCCTGTTTAACTTACAGAATAAAACCAATGGCAGCTCTATTCTGGAAAGTGGTCCCAGTGAGATTCAAAAACATTGCATAATTGAAGAGGCTATTTGGAAGAAGCTTCTCCATATTGCACAAAGCAATGAGTTTCTCCTTCCACAGTAATTTTGCTGTTGTCTGAGAAAGGAAAGTAATTTCACAGGATCTCTCATAATCAGCAGAATCTATTCTAATATTATAAGATAGCATAAATATGTTACTGGTTAATATGGTGTGTTAGTATCACTATTATACAAGTAATATCAAATTTAAAAATTATTGATTGATTGATTTGAGAGGGGACTAAAATTTCAAGCTTGGTATATTGGAATGATGCCCTAACCAACTGGGCTATTTGACCAAAGCCATAAGAAATTGATTATTTTTAAAGATAAAACTTATACAAGTATAAAGGATGGTTTGAGCTAGTATTTGAGCAAAACAGGAGAATTTTAAGAACTCGAACCAAGGGCCACAAAGGTGCATAGAAGATAAAAATCAGACCATCCCAGTAAAAGAGCTTTACTGGTGGGTAGAACTATTTAATGACATATCTTTTAGCTGTTTGTTGCTTATCATAAAATTAATAATGATGAGAAATTTGAATCGAATTCATAAAGCAATCAGAAACAGAAAATGCAAGCAAATCTAGCAAGTGACTAGGTTCTCTGTTAATTTAAGGTCCTGGAATTCACTTAAACTAAAATAAATTGTCAGAAGTGTCCCCCTGGGTGTCCATTAGAGCTTCATGGCAGATTTAAGGACTAGAATAGCCTCACTTCAGACTCAGGAGGCCTGAATGTCTCTTTGATCAATTATTGTACTTCCGTTAAAATATTATACTTCACTGTAGGACCCTCTTGATTACCCTGCATCTTGCTATAGCTGTCAGATCATCTATGTCTTTTACTTTGAAAAGGTTATCACTCTTTTCTGCTAATTTGTCCAGTGTTTAAGGAGTTTAACACAGAGCTGATGCAAATTTTATCCTGTCAGACTAAGACTCGAATTTGCCTTGCAGTGAAAGATGTTCACCATAAAATAGCCTAGTGAAATTCATGGGCTATCCACTTAACAATTCGCTGACAGAGTAACGTAAGTAGTAGCCATGACGACTCAGGTATGTTGACATTCTATGATAATAGGAATGCTCTCCATATGCTGTGTTACCATATTATGCTGTTGTAGTATTTCTTTGCATTTCTCTGTTGAAGTGAACAGTCTGCTTGGAAAATGGCTCTGCACCACAAAAACTATCATAGTTAACTGTAAATAGCAGATCTCTGTTTTTCAATTATTCACTGAACCAGTTATTAAAAAGTCACAATTGTGCAATGAAGTGAATGCCTACTCCTTCTCTACACCAAAGGGAAGTTATGAAAATTAACTAGACAATATTTTGATCTCCTAAAATCTGCAACGTTTATGGAGTATTACTTTAATAATAGTACATTTAGTAAGTGTTCAGTGAAAGTCCTTCATTGCCACTGCGTGTATTCACTTTAATATTTAATTGTTTGCTTATTTCTTTTACATTTTTCAATATTACTTCTATTAATATTCCATTTTAAAAACAACTTTGGATTATTGTCAATTTGTATTCATTTGTTCAAAAGCCAAGTCAGTGGAATATAATAAGTAAAGGATATTAGGCTAACATCTTTGTCCTGCAGATTAGCGACATACAAACATTACAACCTCAGAGGCAAGTTCTTGCACCAACCAGTGTACAGTTAATTGAGACAGATCTGGTTCAGTCACAGAAGTCAAATTTTGTATCTACTTGCTTTACATTATTTTTAATAGCATCAGATATACTCAGTAAAAAAGTTACAGTCATTATAACGTTGTAGAGTAGATGTGAATGGTAGTGGTAAGAGATGAGATATATGTACATAAATGCTGTAAAAGTAAGACCAAGAGGGGGAAATGGTAGGTTTGCAACTATAATACTTGAAGAATTATTCAATGACATGTACAAGCATCACAGTGTATGTTGGTGATAATTTAATAATCATATTATTGTTATTCTGTGTACCCTGAGCTTGACGTATGTTAATTAAATACTTGTTTAATTTGAACAATTTGTGAATGCTAGTCAACCAATGTTATATTAAAAACCTTTAAGAGGCTAAGTGTCTATGGGGAGCCTTCAATCCTTCTGAACTCAGTATTACCTCAAGTTAGACTGGAACCTCCAAAAATGTTGCAGTCCTTAGGTATTTTCTACGATCAAAAGATGACATTAATGTGAAGAAATAACAGATGAACCATATCTGTATCTTGTTTCTCTGAGAAAGAAAACATATACTGTTCACATATATTTTTTCAAAAGATGAAGAGGAAAGAAAAGACAATCCTGCCCACCCAAAGATAGTGTCATCATAATCCAAATTTGGTAGTTGAGTGAACAAATGTGTGTTTTTATTTTTAAGTTATTAATTTAAAATACTTATACCTGTCTACATTTGTGTAAAATGACTTGGTTTTTACTTTTTCAAATTTTCTTTACCTTCACTTTTGACATACTTTTCCTTTTACTCTTTCCCCAGAACAATAAACAAACATAGCCCCTTCTTTGTTCCTCTGCTGAAATTGGTGTTGAAACTTTTATAAATCTTCCTGTATGGTGTATTTAAAGCAACATTGCATTGCTTTAGATTGCATTGCCTTGATAGTGGGTTTGATCCTATTTTCATCCCTTTTTAGGCATATGGAGTTGCTTTCTATTGTGATATATACCTTTTTTCTATCAATTCACATGAACCTTCAGGATTACAAATATCTTTCATCTTTACTAGCATCTGCATTTTAAAATTTTTCTCAATATCTAGCTTTGCTAATTCACTTGCTATGCAAAATTTTATAATTTTACATAATGAAGTATAAATAATCTTTTTAAAGTTTCTGCATTGACAATTTCAGTTGAGAGAACCTTTCCCAGAGGCAGTTAATTCCTCTATTTCTTACAGCAATAGGGTGGACACTGCTACTTGTCTTTAAAATTCTTGCTGTGTTTCTTTCTTATGGGAATAAATCCTCTAGATTCCTGCTGTGCCGATGACTCCCCACATTATTCAGCTCTGTTACACAGAATGTAAGCAGAATGAAGTCATGATTTCAACCGAGATATGTGTGGGGCCTCCACTTACCTTTCTCCCTCCATGCTGGCTGACATGCTTGTGAGTTTATTTTGGACCGTGAGGATGTGGGCAATACCCAATGACTGAGAAGTAACTAGGTGGAAGGAGGGCTGGTTCTAGACATCATAAAGCCACTATACAAGACCTAGATTACTGTGGGAGAGAAATGATCTATTTTGCTTAAGCCAATGTAATTTGGGAACTCAGCTATAGCAGCCACAACTGTATTCAAAATAATATAGTGAGCTAAAAATCTCCTGTGTTCTATATTTGGAAACAGTGCCAATTGTCTGACAAAGGATGTCTGAAGAGAGTAGCATTATTTGGGATTCCATCGACATGAAAAAGATTGATTTGCCTGCATAATTGACTATTTAAAAAATAATATTTGTCCCATTATTTTCCAGCACACTGTTTAATGGTTCATTAATATCTCTGTACTTATTCCGGCACCTCGTAATTATTTTTCTGAAGCACTACTAATAGAAAGCCAAAGAAGTCCAAATAATAACTTTGCAAATGAGCTATAGGCTCAAAGCTGAGTTTGACCTTTTCAGTAGCGTGTATGAGATTTCCCGAGGCAGCAGGAACAACTGGGTGTTTAACACTCCTTTGCTTTATTTAGTAACAACATGTACTATACTTAGCAAGAACAGCAGCTTGCATCCCAAGCTCTCTCAGCAAACGTATCTCCACACATTCTAAAAACAGCATTTGATCTAAAAAATAATAATTTTATTCTCTTAAGTAGTTCTTTGTATCTATGCCATTCTTATCAATATCAATTTCCTTTTATACTGGTTTATTTAATTTTAAGAAAAGTTTAATTGGAACAATAAAATTATGTGTGGTCATAGTCAACATTTTTTTCCCTTTCAGTAACGTTTCATCTCATCCTAACCTTTCAATGTTGGCTTTTACCAGAGCAATTCCAGTTACTGCCTCACTTGCCCCTACATTTCCACTTAAAATAATGAATATTTCCACTCTTTCTAAGATGTAGAGCTGAATTTGTTTCTCCTTTATGCAAGAGGAAACCCTTGCTCTATTCTCTTCTTATTTCAAGATCAGCCAATAAAAGAGAAATATTCTGTCACCTCTCCAACTTTCTGAGAAATTCTGGAGAAAAACCCTTCACCTTTACTTATCCAGAGAAGTTAGACTGGCTTATTCCAAGGCAAGACTGAGTCCACCTCTTTTTCCTTCTCTGGGGCTGCCTATCTCACAGCCAGGTTGGAAGGGTGACCATCGGCCCCCTCCTCCTCTGCCCACATGAGTGAAAGCTAAGAACGCGTTTTTCTAAGGCAGGTAGGAGCCGTTCTGTGTGTGTTCTTGGGCAGAATTATCTATTCAGATCCTTTGCCCATTTTTAATTGGATTGTATTTTTGGTTGTTGAGTTGTATGAATTCTTTATACATTTTGGATATTAACTCCCTATCAGATATATAATTTGCAACTTTTTATTCCAATGAGTAGGTGGCCTTTTCATTTTGTTGGTGGTTTCCTTTGCTGAGCAGAAGCTTTTCAGTTTGATGTGGTCTCACCGGTTTATTTTTGCTTTTTTTGCCTTTACTTGTGGTGTCAAATCTAAAATATCATTGCTAATTTCAAGAAACTTTCCTTCTGTTTTCCATTAGTTTTATGGTTTCAGGTCTTACATCTAAGTCTGTAATCCATCTGAGCTGACTTTTCTGTATGGTGTAAGTTAAGGGTCCAGTTTCATTCTTTTTCATGTGGATGTCCAGTTTTCTTAACACTGTTTATTGAAAAGACTATCCTGTCCCCGCTGTGCATTCTTGGTGTCTTTCTGAAAAGTTTGTTGATCTCATATGCACAAGTTCATTTCTGGGCTCTTGAATCAGTTCTACTTGTCTATATGTCTGTTTTTATGCAAGTACAATACTGATTTGATTATTATAGCTTTGTAATATGATTTGAAATCAGGAAATGTGATGCCTCCAGCTCTGTCCTTTTGACTCAGGACAGTTTTAGAAATGTGGGGTTATTTGTGTTCCATAGTTATATTAAAAGATGTGCGACATCACTGGTCATCAGGGAAATGCAAATCCAAAGCACAGGAAAGTACCACCTCATACCTGTTTGAATGTCTATCATCCAAAAGACCAGAGATAATAAGTTTTGCCAAGGATGTGAAGAAGAGGACATTATTACAGTCTTGGTGGAAATATTAATTGTTATAACCATTATGGAAAACAATATGAACAGTCCTCAAAAAATTAAAAATATAACTATCATGTGATCCAGCAATCCCACTTCTTGGGATATAGCCAACGGCAATAAAATCACCATCTTGAAGTGATATTATTCTTTCACTTCTATTGCAGCATGGCAGCATTTTTCACAATAACTAAGATATGGACAAAACTAAGGTGATAAATACATAAGGAGAAGAAAGTGCGGGCACACACACACACACACATACACACACTGGAATACAATTTGCCTTAAGAAAATGAAATTCTGATTTTTGCAACAACATAAATGAATTTGAAGAGCGTTATGCTAAGTGAAATACAGAAAGACAAATATCACATGATCTCACTTACATGTGGAATCTTAAAAACAGTTCAAACTCATAGTAACTAAGACTATAATGGTGGTTACTAGAGGTTGGGAAGGGGAAAAAGAGAGGAGCTATGGATTAAAGAATACAAATTTTCTGTTATGAGATACATAATTCTTGAAGGTCTCCTGTACTCATGATCAACATAATTAATAAAAACATATTCTGTAGCTATGTTTGGAATTTAATAAGAGAGTAGATCTCAAGTATTCTCACCACAGACATGCACAACAATGATAACTAATGAGGTGATGGATATGTTAATTAACTAGATTATTATAATCATTTTACAATGTATACACATATTGAAAAATCACATTGTACACCTTAAATATAATACAATTTTTATTTGTTAATTATACCCCTCCATAAAGCTGAAAGAAAGAATATATACTCATTTATTCTTTCTACAGATATTTATTTAGTACCAACACTGAATTAGTTACTGTTCATGAGTCAGAACCAAGTTCTGTATTTCTCAAACTGTACCAGGAGACTCTTTTTTTTTCTTCACAATCCGTGGTAGAATAATAAGTAGTGAAGAGAAGCTTAGTTATTATGACACTTTCAATTTGCAATTAAAGTTTCTAAATACTGATGCTTAGTTTCCATTCTTTTGTTGCAGATTTGTAATAAAATGTTTACAGAAGGTCAAAGTGTTCAGTCCACACTTTGCGTAGCACTGCAGAGGGAGATATAAATCAGTCGTACAACGTTTTGAATTTCATTGCAGTAAACAAATGCAGTCTAGCGGAACAAATACCGTGGGGTATTATGAAACTTTTAAATAACATAAAATATGTAGGTTTATATTGTACTGACAAAGATCACTTACATGAAAAAGAATCTCTGCAAATCCAAATTCAGGATTTGTAACAATGGTTTTCTCCAAGAATGGAGACTAAATGAGATGGGAAAAATGTTGGTAACAGTACTTTTTGTTTTTAACCTTTAGCCTCTTTGAAGTAAATGCTGGGCATATATTACTTATTCAAATTAATTAATTAATTTTATAATTACAATTTAATAATATAATAGAGCTGTAAAGGTCAAAATAGCTTTTAATAAAAGTACATTTTTGAAACCCTTCCCATATGCAGCCCCATGTCCATGTCAGCATTATTTACAATCACCAAGATATGGAAGCAGCCTGTGTCCATCAGTAGATGGGTGGACAAAACAGCTATGGGATATTTACCCAAAGGAATACTATTTGGCCATAGAAAAGAAAAAGATTGTGCCCTTTGCAACAGCGTGGATGGACCTGGAGAACATTATGCTAAGTGAAATAAGCCAGTCAAAGGAAGACAAATATCACATGATTTCACTCATGTTTAGAATCTAATGAACAAACTGAACTAACAAGGAAAAACGGGACAGGATTGTAGATGGAGAGCAGGATGACAGCTGTGGGAAGGACATTTGGGGGTGGAGGGACTGAGCAAGGAGGACAAAGGACCCGTGGACAACGGTGTGCCGATTGCTGGAAGGAGTGGGGGATAATGGGCCTAATGGTAATGGAAAAAATACAATAAAGATCAATTCAAAACAATAAATAATTAAATTAATGTCTACTATGTAGAATGGTAAAATATTAATAATTTTCATTGTAAGAACATTTGTCCTAATGCATTTTACCTTTCTTTTATTTATGCGTGTTATGCCTAACCTGTTATTCCTACACCGCTCTCTCTCCCTCCCTATTCCAGTTTTTCTGCTGTTGATTTTATTTTTCAGTTTGAAACAAGGTGGTTCACCATAGATGTTCTGAACACGAGTGAAGCACATTTTTTCTTAATTCCTTTGGGGACAATGTATCCATCCCCCCTAAAAAAAGGTTAAGGGACTCAAGCATGGTGAGGTTTGAGCATAACTAGCTGTTCCTCTTGGTCCAGTCTGATAGCCTCCCTCAGCACTGAAATATCTCCATTGATTTTCTACTTACGCACGACCACTCCATTTTTACAATCTTATATTTCCTACGAAGGGCAGTTCTGGCCCTCATATTAAATGCTAATTTGGTTGAATGCAAATTTGTGTTTGCTAATGAAGTTAAGAGAGTAAGTCTTTGAAATGGATGCTCAGGTTAACCCATATCAGTTATTTCTAGCATCATAATTTAATATGATAGAGACACAATTAACATCATTGGAAGAATAGTTAAGCTGCCTAGGTTCAAACTGTGGCTCTATTACTTACAAGGTGTGTGAATTTGGGCAATTTATTTTAGTTCCCCAAATCTGAATTTCATCATCTGGAAAAAGATGATAAATATGAAGCATAATATTTCATAGGGTTCACCTTCTTGATTGGGAATCAGTTTTTTTTTATACTTTCTAAATCATGTGTGTGGTAACAGCAGTGTCATGGTCACCATTACCCGTGGAATTAATAGTACCTCAAAGATATACCAAGATCACTTACTTCTAGAACAGTGATTCGATTATCACTGAATATTTAAAGCTTTTTCTGATCTGTAAAATATTTAATTAAATATTACTTAATATTTACTGGCTCTGGAGTCAGGTGGCTTGGGTTCAAATTTTGTTTCTTATGATTTCTTATCTCAACACTCTCAAAGTTTTATTCAAAGGTAGGTGATGCCAGAGAGATATCTGATGATGGATATTCACAGTAGTTTTCAAAAAACATTGTGGCACTGACTCAATATATATTACAATTTGCTATTTTTCTTTTCCAGAGAGTAGAGGTTAGGTACTGTAAAAAGAGAGGAGCACAAATGATAAACAGCATTATTCATCAAGCCAGGAACTGAATGGAAAGCTGAGTCTTATCTAAGTAAACATGGGTGATTGCATGCTTGAGCAGTTTCAAATCATAACTGTCACCTTCAGGATAATACTAATTTCAAAGTACTTAAAAAATAAAATTTGTGTCTCCAAAAGTTTTCATGAGAGGAAGTATGGATGAAAATGGTAATGATATTTAAAGTTTTCTGAAGATGCATCTAGAAAATCCACTCATCTCTCCAAGAGTGAACATATAACCATACCACCGCCATTTCCAATTGTAGCGACAACCCTACAAAAGTACTGTTAGAAACTAAATAGAAAGTAAAAGTGAGTTTCTGGGAACCTCATCCAGGTTGGGTTGCTTATCTACAGCTACTAGCTAAACCTGCTTTGCCACCACCCTGTACAGAGCTGTGACAGACTGAGAGAGACTCTGGGTCCCTTGAAATGGATGAAGAAACTACTCAGACACTCACCATCTGAGGAAGGAAGAAACAGGGTTTTCTCTGTGGAAAATCACCCCTGTTTCTTTATTAGCCAGGGTTTTTAATCTACTTTCCACACGCGGAAATGCGTAAGAAAAACATGCAGCCCTTCCCCAAATGGTAGGGAGGGAAAGGGAAATGTAGATCAATACAGGGTTGAAATGCCCAGGTATTTTACACAAGGTCAAAAACATTTCCTCTTATTAATCATTCTGTACTTCACATTCTACTGACAAGGATTTGAGGTTATTCATAGAAAAACAGAGCAGGTTCCTTTTTCCTTAAAAGCCACTTTGTATTTCTATTCTATCTTTAAAATCCCCTGGAGGGTGGGATTGATAGCAAGCATGAAAGACAAAAATCCAGCTGGTTAAGACCCTGGTTCCCATGTTTGAGCTGGGCTTCACACAGCGGTTGTCAAAGTCTTTTGAGCCATGCCTGCCTGTCTCCCACAACAGAGGTTCTCTTGAAGAGGATGGATGGGGTACACATTAAACAAGAGGGCACACAAGGTGAAGATCCTTGTCTGTTTCCTCCAAAAGTACATACTACAGCACATATTTAAGTACAGGTAGTTATTTGGAAGGAGATTCCCAAACTCACTGGTGAGGAAGTGGGGAAATGAGAGATGGAAAAGCACAAACTCGACACTGAATGTGTCAGTGGCTTTTGAGTAACTGTGAATTGACATTTTAGTTGACCCTTTTGGGTAACAACGTAAAAACTTTGGAAGTGTCCCCCCCCCCCCAAATGGAGAGAGTCCAAGACATTTTGCCACAAAATCCCATACCTGTACAGTTTGAAATTGATCCCACAAGTATGAATTTCCCCATCTAGGCTTCCTCTTCTGTGTTGTTCTCGGCTGCATGGCCTTTCTAGGCATCAGAGAGCAAAACGGAGAACCTCTTAGCAGTAGCTGCAAAGTGCAGAGAACTGTCTAGCACTGTGATACTGAAATGATGTGCGCAGAAGGGATACAGTTTGGGGCAGCACAAGCATCAGTCCTATTACTCAGTAAACAGCCAGGCCTTGGTTAGAATTATAACCAGACGAAAAATCTCTGTGAGACGCTCCTATCTCTCCATTGATAAATTCTCTTCTTCCTCCCCTTCCCCATTTCCATACGCGCTGTTTGGCATCTTGCTGTTATAAGACACACTATGTACATTAGCAAAAATAATAAAGTTATGGTACTTGATAAACTACATTTCATAGGCACAATTAAATGTTAAATGAAAGCCTTCAAAAGTGGAAAAAATCTATTGAACCAAGGAAATGATGTTTTACACAGCACATAAATGATGAGGCCACTATTTTGAGGCAGGTGTTTATTCTGCCCAATTTCAATGGGGACCTTAACACTAAGAAATAAAAACGAATATGTCTAAGGAAAATATGTTCACTAATTTATTCATTTGTGTTTTTATTTACTCAACACTGATTTATAGAGGGTTTTGTATGTGATAGGAATGGTTTACGATCATATAGCTGTTGCAAAATACAACTTAGAATAAGGCAAGGGAGGTCATAAAACTCAAGAAACTTTGACCTAAAGAAGAGATACAATTAACATGTAACAACAAAACTTATAGGATAATTACTGATTCCCATAAATATTATGAAAGAAACCAATAGAGTGATGTCACTGGATAAGGTTAGATGAGCAGTGGGACTTTAGAAATGATTGTGAGAAAAGACCCCTTTAAAGAGATACTATGTAAACCGAATTTCTTATAGTGGGAAATCAGACCACCATGCTTCAAAAATCTGGAGAAGCCAGTCATATCATGTCTAAATGAGCATCCACCTTGGAGTTGTGCTGCGCACAACACATAGCTATATACAACACCCTTGATAAGAAAGAGGAAGATTTGGAAAGAAGTACTGGGGGCCAAAACATAGTAAATATGAAGGCCGTGAGTTGGAAAATTATAAGTTTAGGGCTGGAGATTAATATGTATGAGAAAGAAATGGAGGGGAGAGGGACTTAAGTGGGAAAGGCAAATGCCAATCATGCAGAATGTTGTGGACCATGAAAAAATGTTAAGATGAAGGTGAGAAAACTGGGGTAAAAAGGAAAGAAGGGACAATGGGGAGAAAGGAGCTGGGAAAGAAGAAAAAATAAAAGGAGAGAAAAATGTAAACAAAAACAATATGGAGAAGTGAAGAGTAATGCTGTTGTTTAATGAATAAAATTAAGACTGGAATCGTTTAGAAGAAACCATTAAGACCCAAAACAAAAATGGTGAAATTTGTTGATATGTTAGAGAATACTCTAAAAACCTTACAGATAAAATGAGTGTACTTTCAGATACATAAAAATTATGTATAACCCAGAAGAAAAAGGTGATGAGAAAATAGGAAATGTTCATTCTGGTCCACTGAGATTTTGTAGCCAAGCTTGTTCAGGAATTGTTATGGAGACACATATGAGCAGACAGCCTTATAGAATCTGTAAAAAAGATTCCAATCTCCTGTATTATATTTTATTTATACTTTAGTAAACCCTTGAAACAGATTTCTTAGCACATTCTTATGTTGACTTAAGTTCAAATGTGTTTAAAATTAAAAAATGGAAGCAGTTATACAGCTTGACAGGCATAAACAGGTTTGGCTCTTCTACCCACATTATCCATAACATTTTCATTTTTTTCACCTTTTCACTTGGCATTCCCGATGTACAGTACCAATTATTTATTTGTAGAGAAATTCTTGTGTTGTTTTGAACTGAGTTATAATCAGTTATAAAATTTGACATGCATGCAATGTAATGTCCAAAGACATTACAGCTCTTGGATATGTTTTCTATTTGTACTGGCAATATGGGCAAGATGAGGTTTTAATTTAGTTCTCACCCACATGAAAGGTGTCAACCTTTGTTCTTCTTTCATAAATTTCTTTGTGGATAAATATTAAGAAGAAATAACTTTGCTTGAAATCTGGCCTGTTATCCCATTTTATCTCTCATGTTTGATTTAGTAAATGGAATATTAGATTAAGGCGGTACCCAACACGGCCCGCCTAAGAGCACATAGAAGTCAGATCTTGCCAAGAGTCACTGGGCTCGACAATGACTATGCTGGTTATAAAGAGTTTAACACCCAAGGGCAAGTATTTAGTATGTGAAGAATTAGGATGTGTAAAAAGAGGACGGCCCAACCCCATGTATGCGATTTGTGTGAACAGAAGGGCTAGTGTGCCTCTGTGCATAACACACACTTGGTGCTCTATCCAGGTTAGTGCTAGCAACCAGACTCTGCTTTCTGGAGGAGCCTTGGATATGGAGATAAAATTGGAAAGTGCCTTGGTGCTAAGTTCTAGTATTGCTTGGTCACATTGGAAAGCAAAGATTCAAATTCTAGAGAGTTCCATATCCATATTAGCATTGGTTTCTTTTTCATTCATTTCATTCAGTCATTTACCCAACAAATACTTATTTGCACATACTTTGTATGAGGCACCATGAGAATGACTGCGACCAAAAAGAATTCTCTAAGGTCCCCTTGGAGCAGTGTGGCACTTCCTCAAAGCAGCCCATTCCAGAAGCTGCACTATAGTTATCTTGATCCCTGGTTTCAAACTATATGACAAAGCTATCATAATCAAAACAATGTGGTATTGGGAAAAAGAGACAAATCAATAGAACAAAATAGAGAGCCCATAAATAAACCATTACTTATATGACTAGTCAGTCTCTGACAAACAAAGTAAAAATATACACTGAATTACTGTAATAAAAGTCTCTTCAATAATTGATATTGGGAAAAGGCAGGTACATTAAAAAACTGAAACTAGACCACTCTTTTACACCATTTCAGAAATAAACTTAAAATGGGTCAACAACTTCAATGTAAGGCCTGAACCCATAAAACTCCAGAAAAACTTTGGAAGTAAACTATCTAATCAATCTGAATAATATCTTCTTAGACATGTCCCCTTGAGCAAGGGAAACAAAAGGACAAAGCAAGCAAATGGGACTACATCAAACTAAAAGCTACTACACTGCAAAAGAAACCTTCAACAAAATAAAAAGACAACCTACTGACTTGAAGAATATATTTGCAAATGATGTATCCAATAAGGGTGTATATCCAAAAAATATAAGAAACTTATAATAACTCAATAACAAAAATAAATAAACAATTCAATTGTAAAAATGGGCATAGGGCATGGAAAGACATTTCTCAAAAGAAGGCAAACAGATGGGCAACAGATATGAAGACTCTCAATATCACTAATCATCAGGGAATGCAAATCAAAACCACAAGGAGATAACACACATTGGTGAGGATGTGGAAAAAAAGGGAATCAAACTGGTACAACTCCTATGGAAAATAATAAGGGTATTCTTCAAAAAACTAAAAATAGATATAGCATACAACCAGCAATTTCACTTTTGGGTATTTACCTGAAGAAAATGAGAATACTAATTCAAAAAAATATGTGCACCGCTATATTCATTGCAGCACTATTTACAATAGCTAAGATATGTCCATTGATAGATAAATGAATAAAAAACATATGGTTAACTTCCAGCCAAGATGGAGGCATAGACAGACACGCTGCATCTCCCTCCACAACTAAGAAGGAATGCAACTACCTCAAAACTAGAAACAGCCAGAAATTTCAGAAAATCAAACTGCATGGAAGTCCAGCAAACAAAGATATAAAGAAGAAATACTCATCCAGACAGGTAGGAGGGGCGGAGCCAAGGCAGAGAGGATGCAGTGTGGTGGTGGCAGCGGCGGCAGCAGCGGCAGTGGCAGGCCGGCAGAAAACGCAGTCACACATTTTAAAAAGTCAGGAGAGACACCTGGGGAGCGTTCCCAGCTCCTCACCAGACCTCGCAGCTCACGGTCCCAGCACCAGGGAAAATCAAGCCTCATTGCCTCTGATTGTGCAGACCAGTGGGGGTTGGGGTGGAGGCAGAAACTGCCAGTATCAGCAGAGTCCACTTGTTTAAAGGGTCCCCACGATCCTAGAATGTCCGCAGACCCACCCACTCTGGGAACGACAGCCAGGGCAGCAACTAGAGGGGCACCAGTCCAGTGCGGAAGTGGGAGAGGTGCCTGGGAAAGGGGTGAATGCTGGGCAGGTGGCATTGTTCCCTCTCAGACCCCCCCGACCCCACATACAGCGCCACAATGTGGTGAAACAGGTTGCGCTGTACTGATGCAACCCTAAGGCTCTGCCCCTGACAATGTAACAGGAGCGACAGCTCTACCTGGGATGCAGAGGAAAGCAAACACAGGAGCCTGTCAGAATGAGGAGACAGAGAAGTATGGCCCAAAAGGGGGAACAGATCAAGGTTCCAGTGGGAGAATTAAGTGACGAGGAGATAGCCAACTGAACAGATGAGGAGATAGACAACGTAACAGACACAGAATTCAAAACACTGGTGACAAAGATGCTCACAGGCTTGACAGATATGCTTGAGTACGGCAAACGCAGAAGAGAAGATATGAAGGCTATGCTAAGTGAAACGAAGGAAAATCCATACAAAACCAATGGTGAAGGGAAGGAAACTGAGGTTCAAATCAATTATGTGGAACATAAAGAAGAAGAAAACAGTCAACCAGCGCAGAATGAGGAAGCAAGAATTGAAAAAAAAAAAAAAAGGAAAACTTCCCAAATTTTGTAAAGAAGATGGACATACAGGTCTGGAAAGCACGGAGGGTCCCGGGCAAGCCAAAGGTGAAATATAAAGACAGAGTCCTGAGGGCAGCAAGAGAGAGTCAGAGAGTTGCCTACAGGAGGGTGCCTATAGGACTATCAGCTGATTTCTCAGAGGACACTTTGCAGGCAGAAAGGGACTGGCAAGCAGTATTCATCTGGGACTACTCTATCCATCAAGGCTATCATTTAGAATGGAAGGGCAGGTGAAGTGCTTCCCAGACAAGGTGAAGCTAAAGGAGTTCATTATCACCAAGTCATTATTATATGAAATATCAAAGGGACTTAAGAAAAAGAAGATCAAAACTAGGAACACTAAAATGACAACAAACTCACAACTATCAACAACTGAATCTAAAAAACAAAAACAAAATCCAACTAAGCAAACCAGAATATGAACAGAATCATAGGTATGGGGATCATTTGGTGGGTTATCAGTTAGGAGGGGCGAGGGGGAGAAATGGGGAAATAGTGCAGGGATTAAGAAGCATAATCAGTTGGTACAAAGTAGACAGATGGATGTTAAGAATAGTATAGGAAATGGTGAAGCCAAAGAACTTATATACAGGACCCATTGACATGGACTAAGGGGGGTGAGATTGCCAGAGGGAAGGGGGGTACTGGGCAAAGGGGTGCAAAGGGGAAAAAGTTGGAACTACTGTAACAACATAATCAATAAAATATACTTTAAAAGATATGGTTAATTATGTATACATATATAAATTTCATATATACATGGTGTATTCTGTGGAAAGAGGCAGAAAAGCTTACATCCATTGGTGAGCATTTGAGTTCTTTCCATATCTTGCCTATTGTGAATAATGCTGCAATTAACATGGGCGTGCATATGTCTTATCAAAATCCTGTTATAATTTCCTTTGAGTATAAATTCAAAAGTGGAATTGCTGGATCATATAATAAACCTATTTTTAATTTTTTGAGGAAGCTCATTATTTTTCATAGTGGTTGTACTAATTTACATTGTCACCAACAGTGTAGAAGTTCCCCTTTCCACCACATCCTCACTAGAATCTCTTCTCTCCTATCTACTTGATGACAGCCATTCTAACAGATGTGAGGTGATGTCTCACTGGGCTTTTGACTTGCATTTCTCCCATGAGTAGTGATACTGAGCATCTTCTCATGTGCCTGTTGTCCATTTTTTATGCCCTCATTGGAAAAAATATGTTTATTCTTCTGCCCAGTTTTAATCAGATTGTTTATTATTTTTTTGTTACTAAGTTGTGTTAATTATTTATATATTTTGAATATAACACTTTACATAATATATAGTTTGCAAAATTTTTCTCCAGTTCGGTGGACTGCTATTTCCTTCCTCCCTTCCTTCCTTCCTTCCTTCCTTTCTTCCTTCCTTCCTTCTTTCCTTCCTTTGTTCCTTCCTTTTTGTTTTGCAGAAATTGAGTTTGATATGGTCTTATTGGTGGATTTTTCTTTTTATTGTTTGTGCTTTTGGTGTCATGTTCAAAAATAATAATTGTCAAGGCCAATGTTAATGAGTTTCTTTCTTATGTAACTTCTAGGAGTTTTATGGTATCAGGTCTTATGTTTGAGTCTTTGATCTATTTTGAATTAATTTTTGTGAATGGTCTGAGATAGGAGTTCAAATTCATTGTTTTGCATGTCTTTCTCCAGTTCTCCCAGGACTATTTGTTGAAAAGACTATCTTTCCCCCATTGGGTGTTCTTGACTCCCTTGAAAATATGGAATATGAATGCCAGGATTTAACCCAGGGCTCTCTTTTCTGTTCCATTGGTCCATGTGTAACCTTTGTTATTTAAATGGATCACTCTGCCTTTTGAAGGATGTATCAAAAAGGAATACAACTGGAATCCAGATGACCAATTAGAGGCTATTGCAAGGAGATTGGAGGACTGGACAGGTTTCAGATGTGTCTTGGAGGTAGAATTAATAGGTCTTGGTAAAATGTTAAAATGCTTTATTAAATGTGATATTCATTTTAGACTTATGAATCTCTCAAAAATGGAAAGTTTTGACAATATTAACCAATAATGAGCTGAGTGGGGCTTTTCCCCCTTAACTGGAACCGATAGCCTCTATTACTCCTCATTGCTGTTTATTATTTTATACAGTTCTCATTTTATTCCTTGACAGTATGCTCCAGGTTTCTGTATGTCATGTATGTGTGTATATAGTGTTTAATACAAAATAGCTTTTTCCCCGTGATGTTATTATTGTTAAGAATTTTAATGGAGAAATGGAAAGAATAACAGCATTTGAGCCAGAATCTCTGAGCGCAATTAATGCATCGCTAATTATCCCAGTCACACTGGACCTGGATCTCCTAATCTGTAATCATGAAGATAAAAATATCTGTTTTATCTCCCCCATAGAGATGTTGTGAAGATCTACTGAGGACAATGAACCTCTTTCTCTGGCTCTCATGCTGTGTTGACCTGCACCTCACTTTATTCTGCATCCTATTTTAATTCCCCATGTAGTCTACATGTTGTTCCTCTCCATAAGGTCATTAAGTCCTTGAGGACGAGTAATGTGCCTGATTCATCTTTGCCTCTTCCACAGTTGAGTACAGTGTTTTCACATAGTGAACCTAAAATTTCAGTTTGCTAAGCAATGTATATATTTTATAACTCATAAATGTATCCCAACATTTAAAAATAAACACATCTCTGGGTCATTGCGTCCTGATTCTCTTATAGTAGCATGATCTGAGCAATAAAGACAGGCCCCGGTTGTAGTAGCTAATTGATCTTGTTGGCAAATTTTTTTAAAATTGGACTCAAAGTGACTTAAGATCCAAAGGACTGAGAGACTCACAGGCAGGAAATGGTACTGATTAGGATACCGTTTCCTTTTCTCTGATTCTTGTGGCTTGGCTCCCCTCTCTATTACCTCTTTTAACTTGAACTGGATTCCCTGGCCTTGAAATGATGTTCATAAAATGCTGTAGCAGTTTTAGGCCTCACCTGTGCTCACCACACTGTATAGAAGAGAGAGTCTGTGCCCCATAATTCCCAGAAAATGTCCTGACACCAGTATCGGTTGAAGACTTAGGGTTTGGCTAAGGCCTAATTTGCCTGGAAATGTGAGATGCGCTACAGTACCCTGGTGATACTCATAATGGGTGTTGTGGACATGTTTGGTGTGAATACTTTTTTGTGTGGAAATGTGTACTTTTTTTTTTTTTTTTTGCTACCACTCAATGTCAGCAGTGGCACCCTCTATTTATTGAGCTAATTGGAAATGTCCCCCTCTGATTGACTCCAGAAGGGTGCCTCAGTAATTAAGATTAATGAGGTTTTTTTTCTGAAGCTGATGTGGAATCAAATGCTGCTAGCCATGGAAGAAACAGCGGAAACGGTGTTGGTATTCGATCACAACATCTGCTATAAAGTGAAAGTTTGCCTCCCACTTGCACCAAATTTATACCTCGAAGTTCCATTTCAGAATGTGGTGGTGTTTGGAGGTGGGGCCTTTGGGAGGCAATCAGGTTTGGATGAGATGCTGAGGGTGGAGCCCCATGCCTCAGTCAGTACCTTTTTAAGACGAAAAAGAAAGAAAGTAGTCCTGGGGTGGGGGGGGGTAAAGTGCAGCACAGGGAATGTAGTCAATAATATTGTAACACCTGTGTACTGTGACAGGTGGGTACCAGAAATACTGGGGGGACCACAGTGAAGTATATGACTGTCTAACCACTGTGCTATACAGCTGAAACGCATACAAAATAATATTGACTGTAAATGGTCACCAAAAAAATAAATGTTTTTGTTCTTGAGACATTTCTTTTCATTTTTTTTAAAAGAGAGGAAGGGTGGGGGGGGAGAGAGAGAGAGAGAGATGTGAGTGAGAAACATCGATTGGTTGCCTCCGGTACATGCCCTGACTGGGATCCAACCCACCCCCTAAGTAAATGCCCCAATAAGGAATCGAACACGTGACATTTTGGCGTACGGGATGATACTCCAACCAACTGAGCCACACCAGTCAGGGTGAAGAATAAAGTTTAAAGAAATAATGCTAATTAAATTAAACTTGATGGGAAAAAAAGGAACACAGGGACTGTCTCCTTCTCTTTCTACCTAGTGAGAATAGAACGAGAAGGTGGACATCTGCAAGCCAGGAAGAGAGATTTCACCCGAGCCGGGCCCTGGATGCACCTAGAGCACAGGACCTCCCAGCCTTCAGAACTGTGGGAACACCTTTCTGTTACTAAAGCTCCCCAGTCTATGGCATTTTGGAACCGCAGCCGGAGACGACAACACAACATCCAGTACATTCTCAGACAACCTGAAACCTCTTTGGGACCACTGGCCCCTCGCATAGTTTGGAATCACACTACAGTCACCAGAAAATGCTTCTCTCCCTCCCATTCCATTAAGAAGAGAAATGGCGGTCATTTACTGCCATTATGTGGGTACTTTACGGCACCTTATCCAGTGTAATATCCCCAACAATTCTGCAGTGGATATTAATATCCCGTCACAGTTTAGGACCACAGCCAGTGAGAGGCCATACCAGGTACATATATTCTGTAAAGGGCCAGAGAGTGACTATACTTGGCTCTGTGGATGATACAGACTTTGTCACAAATACTCTGTCGCAAAAGCAGCCATATATAATATGTAAACAAATACACATATGGCTGAATTCCAATATAACTTTATATGTAGCCACTACCATTTGATTTTCATATAGTTTTATATGGCATTATTTATTTTTTGATAATTTAAGCCACATAGAAATGCATAAACTATTCTTAGCTCATAAGTATATCAAAATAGGACTAGGCTGGTTGTGGCCTGGGGCGGGGGGGGGTCACAGTTTGCTGATTCCTGGGGTACACTGTTTCACTGCACTGTAGGATGGGAGGGGAGAATTTCCATGCCCATCTGGGTGTGGAGGCACCACTATGAGCCTCGCGCTCTTACGGAAAGTACATTCCATGCCCACTGGCGCACGGTCTGGGGTCTGGAGTGTAACACAGTGAGGTCTTGCATTTCTTCATGACACTGGGCCATTGGGTCCACCCTCATACCTGGGTTTTAGGGCTCAGTGGGGCATGTCCTGTGAACTACTGCACTTTGTATAACACCCAGATCCTCCCGGCGACGTCCCATCTTTATTGTGCTGCCGTTGTCTGGCTATTCCACAAGAAACTGTATTTTTAGGCCTGAGACTGGCTTATTAATTGTCTCGCGGTTGCTTTCATTTTGAGCACCAACATTCAAAGTCTGGATTTGGGGAGCCAGTGTTAGAGGGCTCCTATCCTTCTGTCTTCATGAAGTATCCCCCACCGAAGGCAATCAGGAGCCAACACCTGTCGTTTAGCACCAGCTGAACCTGCTCAGCAGCCATTCATCCTGGACCGAGGTCAGGACCAGCCTGAGGCAGAGGCAAGTGAGGCAGCTGCCTCGGGGGCTCAGCACAGGCTCGAACAGGTGCCTAGAGGCTTAAATACTTCAAATACTTAAGATGAGAGCTTTGACCACGACAAATTTTAAATAACACATTTATTTTTACCTTGAAGATCATCTTGTAAAAGCATTTCAGTTTTGTGTGTAGGTTTCCTGCTCATTATAGAGGAAGTTTTATATGTTTTCTTTTTTAAAGGGGAGTCAATATATTGTCGGTCACTCAGCTTAGTGGTCTGTTTTGTATGCCCGGCTTGGAGGGTATATGGCTGTATAGGAATGCAAGTCTCCAAACAAGGAGAATAAAAGCCTTTTTCTTATAAAATAGGTTCCCATAAAAAATTAGGTGCATAACTATTTTTGCCTTTAAGATTTGATTTAGTTGAGTTCTGAATTCCAGTTGGAAAAGTTGGGGAGTCACAGACAAAAAGCAAGGAACCTACTGGCTTCCAGATATGGCCTCATGGGCCCTTTTGTGAGGAGTGGCTGTCTTGGACATCCCTTTGCCTCCTGAATGCCATGCACAGCGAAACTTGGGTGTTTAAGATGCTCGGTTATTACTTAGGAAGATTTCCTTCACCTTCAGCTTCGGAGGGGGTCAGCCTCCAAAGCATGTGGTTCCGGCAGTTGGTTCTCAGAGCCACTCAACAGAATCAGGCTGCTGGAAGGATGTCATTTAAACACCTTGCTCTGTGATTTTGGTCTCCCTTTGTTGTTGTTATTGCTGTTATTTTAAAAAATTATTTATATTGCTTTACTTTTATTGATTGCTGGTTCCCATTTTAACCACATTCTTAGGTGTGCAATTCCTGTAATTTACCTTTTTATCTTAAAGAAAAAGACACCAATTTAATACATAGATAACGTCAGGATTCATCAAAGGCCTTTGAGCCTTCATTTTGTTTTTCCATTTGCACACATTCAATTCTATTTGCACATTTCTTCTGGCTCACGTATACTGCTGTCATTCCCAGAGGATGCTGTCATTATTATATAGCATGCCTATTAACGAAGATACATTTACTATCACATGTTGTTGATAAAAATTTTATAGACACAGGAGAACCATTTACTCACTCTCTCATCAAAGTATACTTTTTGAATTCCTCTCATGTGTCAGGCCCAGTCTAATGAAAGAGGTAACAAATAAGTAAGAAATATTGGGATATGTTTTAGAATATTATACCTTATTTTATGCAAACCTCACTAAATACTAACTCCGATAATGATCAATGTGTTACCCTCCCCAGATGCATGAGTGATTTGAAATTAAAAATATGGTCACTGGGGTCAGCTGAGAGCTGGGTGTGATGGGAGCTGGAAAAGAAGTTGCTAAGCAGATGGGTGCTGGGAAGATATTAATAAGATACAGGATGACCACCAGAAAATGTTACATGCATCCTAGCAACAGTCTTTGACTATAGAGCCGTATCTACAGTTCACATTTTCCAGATGAAGAAACCGAAGCTCAGAGATGTTTTGTGCCCAAGATCTGCCCAGTAAGTGCTTTGCCTAAAATCTAAAGAGAAGGCGTCACACTCATGGCGGTGAAGATTACGTACTCCAACCACAGCGCTTGGGTCCAGCCTCTGCCACTTACTGGCTTTGTGAATGTAGGCACGCTGCTTAAGCTGTGTGCCTCAGTTTCCTTATCTGTAAAACTGTTACATGAAGAGTTCCTCCTTTGAGGTATTATAAAAACTAGATTAGTTAATGTTAGCAAAGAGTTTAGAACTGCACGTAACATATAACTAGACCTATATGTATTTGCTAAGTAAAATAACTTAAAATTATGAGTGCCAGCCCGATCGGACACCATAGCCTCTGACTTTATATTTCCCCGGGTAGACTCTTGGCGTGCAGCTACAGGTTCTAGATTTATTTATCTTTCCTTCCCTCTCCCATCAGCTGTAGCGCTTTGTGGTCAGAAGATGAGAGTCAAGGGTAGGGTAGAAGTAAGAAAATATAAATTCTCCATGCTGTCATTATGACCTTTCTGATTTTCCAAAAATGGGCCAAATTAGGATTGTTTTTAAGGCAGATCGGACAAACGTATTGTTACTCCAAAGCTTTCATGAAAGGAAAAACCAAACAGTAAAATGCTCTCCACCGATTTGTTGATGTGTGGCATTTTATTTAGAGAGATTTCTTTCATCCTCCAAATGATGTTTTAAATGAAAAAGTTGAGCTTGTATAAATAATCTTGACTCCACTTCCCACAGGATGTATTAATCGAGGTATTACTGCTGAGTAGAAGTTGAATTATTTAACATCTTGCAGACAACACTTAAATAAACTCATGCTTATTTATTTTGTTATAAGTGTCTTTAAATAAATACAAAATTTCTAACTATCAAGGAAAAAGTAAGTTTCACTGTGATGATTTGGGATATATCTAGACTTATTTTACAATATATGGCACAATTATATGTTTGCTTACAAAAACTCTGATGGAGAATAGTCATTTTTTTCAACTATATATGGGAACTGTCAAATAAAAATCAATTGTATCTGCTTAGTTATTTATAACCTGTAATAAAATAGATAAATCAACTTCAACAGTATCTCTTCGAAGTTTAAAAATTCTATTTTCTAGATTTAAAAAACATATTTGCTTATCAACACTCCAGAGGACAAATAAATCTTATGATTAATTCTTCATAAATAGTCTGATTCATACTATTCTTTGAGTACAATTTAAATCAAGCTGTAAAAATGTCTCATCTACAATAAGCAGGTTGATGTTTTATCCAATAATGCTAAATATTCAAGTATTGGAAAAGTAACTTAGGCTGTATATATTTTATTTTATCCTTTTAAAGTTATAACACCTCAGTAGGGTAAAGTAACCACTCTAAATAAAATTATTGAAGTTTTATATTAAATTGCTTTGTAAAATCTGTTTATGTGCTAGCCTCAATAAAATCATAGCAAGTTTAATGAGAGCATTTAAAAGATACATGAACATATGTTTTTCAGTCTCCAGATCCATCTTTATAACTAAATTAAACTGATTTGAAAATTTAATATTTTTCTGTTATTTATCATCTTGTGTAAAAAAGTAATTTCTTTAGCCTTTGCACTGACTACTTTGTTGGGCACACCAAGCCTTCAAATTACAAATTTTTGATACTTTGGTTTAATTCTCTCTGAAATGGAGAATAATTGTACCTATTTCATGGCATTGTGAGAATTAAATAGCATTCTATGGGTAAAACTTTTGGGAAAAGTGCCTGGCACTTATTAAACACACACACACAAAATGGCATTATTGTTAGTATCAAAATAAAGAATGTATATTAAGGCTCCTTCCAGACACAAAGTAAGCCCTTGAAAAACATTTGTTTCTTCCTTTCTTGTATTTGTTTTTTCTTTGGTAAACCTTTTTTAAATTTTGTTCTTTGTTTGTTTGTTTTTAAACTCTACTTCCAAAAGAAAATTATGCTTTTTATTGTTTTTTTCATTTCAAAATCTAAACCTAAAACCCTTACATGAAATGATGCTGATATTTAATTGATGCAAGCATTCAACAAATAGTGAACCTTTCTATTATTACTCACGTTTAAGATATTCCAGAAAGGGTAATGCACAGACCATGTCTCTGAGCCCGGAAGCCCCACCTCTTGGAGGAAGACAAGGGCCAACGTGGTTTTTACAACTTTCCCATTCATGGGTAAAGTATTATAAAGGGGTTATTCGCCCAGAACCTAAAACAAACTCAGTGACTTTCAAAGCCAATGCTGAATGTAACTTAAGCATATCACGGATATAATATCCTAACAGATGTGCATCGGTTGCTTAGTGACACTCATTTATATAAGGACTGGGCTTTTATTCCCTGCTTTTGCAGTCCTAATGGTCTGATTGTTGACATAAAGGCTTACAAACAGTAAAAATATAGCACTGAGAATGAAATAGTAATACAGACCAAGAACATTAGTAATGTCAAGTGGCAGCGACCTAGGATTTCCTGGGAAGGAGTAGTCAGTTAGGATGTTGATTTCTGGAAAAGCTTTCTGGTAGAAGAATGGGTTTCATCAGTTCTGGACACACAGGGAGGGCATAAATACTTAGTGGTCACAGAAGAAAACATTTCTAGGTTTGTGTAAAGCTTTTAGGTTCACAAAAGCACAAACATAAAGTGCAAATGGGGTGTACTTAGTTGTGAAGTTCAAGTGCTTCCCCTTGGCCAAGTTTTGATGGGGGATTCAAGGGACATGAGCATGGATTTGGGGGTATCTGATTACAGTGTAAGGACATTTTCTCCTGTAAGCACAGGAGAGTTGTAGTATCCAGCACACATTAGACACAAAATAAATAATTCAACATGAAAGATTTTGTGTGTACTTGTATCTCTGTTGTCACAAACTATATCTTGAAAATGGGACGGACAAAAGTAGGGACCCAGTTAGAAAGTTAGTTAATAATCGAATAGGAAACAAGAAATAACTAAAAGTACTTAATGCATATGAAGTTGAAAAAAACATATTCAATAGTCTTACCCTAATAAATCACAGTAGCCCACATGGCCACGATTTCGAGGGCAAGTTCACAATGATCAGTCCACTGAACACCAGACCTTTGTCTCAGATCTCTAACAACTACTGCGCAAGCAGGATGAACGCACGAGACTTTAATACCGCAAATGCTTCTTCTCTGATTTTAAGTTACAGCAAACGGTTTGCTAAAAGCATGAAGACAATACATAAATAAAGAACTGATTTCACTGGAATACTGCGGTTTTTACATTATTCTATTTCCCCTACAGTCTGTAAACCTTTCTTAAAAGGCCTAATCATTAAGCAGCTGCATTTTGTAGTCTTCATTTTCACTAACTCCATTGCATATATTTTCTCAAGTTGCTTCAGTATTCATAATTACAATTCTAATAGATATCTGATTTTTTAATTTAATGTCTCATAATTTACTATCCTTCTGTTGTTGGATATTTAGGTTGCTTCCATTTTTTCCCACTGATAGAGTTAATGTGACCATTAATAGTTTTATGCATACAGTTGTGTTCCACCTTTGAATTATTTCCTTAGGATAAATTCTCAGGAGAGATATTACTGGGTCAAAAGGTATAAAGGTTTTTATAGCTTCTCAGACAGGTTGCCAAATTGCTTTCCGAAAAGACTTTACTACATCAATTTATAATACCCCGGGTGCCTCTCCTGATAATAATACATGTATTTCCACTACCTTCTATCCCACACTAAACATTGCAAAATCTTCTATGAGTATCCAAGCTGTGGATCATGTGGACTATTCTTATTTCATCTCTTTTCTCTCAAAGATAATCATGTCTTCTTTCGTTGCTTTAATACCATGAAGAAACTCCTGTTTCCACTTAGAAGCACCCTGCAGAATCATTGACATCTAGAATTTTTCTTACCTCAAGCAGTGGATAATTGGACCTTTTGTGTCATTGAGAAAAACATTTTAAAAAATTTCACTCTTGTTCATTATTCTTTAGGGAAGAATAATGGGTTAAGGCAGAATCAGTGACACCCAGCATTTGTTGAACTAACTAGATGTTTCTGGCCTCCCAAGGATGTTAATAGCTAATCTACTCTTTATTTCAATAAGTTATTTTAAAATCCATGGTTACTTTATTATTTTCCGGTTCAGAAAGACATTATTGTTGTAACATCACCCTGGCAAATACATTAGTCACCAGGATCCTAAGAGCTTTTGTCTGGCTCTGGACTGGGGCTCAGATTCTGAGGTCTTGACATAAAAACCATATGGTCACAAAAAGTAGCGTGACTTTTCTGGCCCTTGAATTGATTAAATGAGGATGGTCTTAACTTCCGTACTATCCTCCTTGAAGACTGCATGAGCCCCACAGGCAGAGTGTTAGTGGAGTGCCTGAAATATGGAACACCCCCAATAAACATCATCTTACAAGATTGTAGCATGCATTATGTCTTCTCTATTAAGGTCAGTTAAAATAAACCAAGAATCCCAATGTAAGGTACTCTAACCAATTGTCTCAAAGAGACTGAGAGTACTACTGAAATCTCTTTTTATCCACGGACCTATTTGAAAACTTGTTAGAACCTACCAATCCTCTGTCCCTACTTTGGCATCTTAATTTTCCAAACACTCTAAGTTGAGTCCGCTAATCTCAGTTTAAGGCCCTGTATGTATGTGTGTGTATAGTTTACAATTTGCGGAAACTAAAACTCTAAGTACTTACGTTGATAGTTCAATATTGCATAACTATCTAAAAGCCTAAAGCAGGGTGTCAAATGAGAGGGGGGTTGGACGGCCTGGTGAATAGGGGGAAGGGATTCAGAAGTACAAATTGGCAGCTGCAGAACAGTCAAGGGGATGTAAAGTATCATGTATGGTATATAGCCAACAATACTGTAATGACTCTGGGTGGTACCAGGTGGGCGCTAGACTTCTCAAGAGCATCACTTCATCAGTTATGTAAATGTCTAACTGCTGTGCTGTAATCTGAAAGTAATATAATATTTAATGTCGATTGTAACTGAAAAAAATTAATTTTAAACTTTAGTAAAACATAAAGCAGTTCAATGTAATTCTACCTCGTATTTTTTTCTACAAATTTGTATTCAGAAATGTCCACTAAGAGTTGGGGTTCTTAACCACAGGAGTCCCTCGCTATATCACGGTTCACTTATCATGGCCTCACTGTATCGCGGGTTTTTTTAAAAATATTATATTTAATTATTTACCGTGGATTTTTTGCTATATCGCGGGAGTTTGCGGTACTGTACAGTAAATACTAAAATAAATGTGAGGTTCCTACTTCGTGGATTTTCACCTATCATGGGGGTGTCTAGAACCTAATACCCACGATAAGTGAGGGATCACTGTGCTACTTTTTCCACAATGATAGTCTCTTGTAAAAACAAAACAAAATAAAAACTGTAAAACAAAAATTTATATTTATAAAAAATTTTGAGTCCTTTTGTTTGCTTCTTTTCTGCCACTGCTAAGGATTACTCTGGCTAGACAATATAGAAAACTTACTTCTGTGTGCTTTCTAATTTGTATTTTCTTGTGTCTCATTCCTACCTGCCCTATGTTACCTACCAGAAAGCATCAGTACAATTCGCTGTGTGGTGTTGATCTCTAGGATTACTGACTCAGGCAAGTCACAAAAGAGGATTCTTTTCACTGGGGTTTTCTTCTCTGTAATGTCTAATTATGTGTAAAGTTCGGTACATGTTAATGTTTTCAAAACTCAAACAGGGAAAAAAACAATAAAATGACTTTTCCTTAAAATCAGGGGGAGAGATCTATAGCTGAAAGAAAATGCCTGATCCACAAGCAGTCAGAGGGTACTTTCCCCCAAATCTTATCAGACTAGCAAAGCAATAGCATACCAGTCACATGGAGGTAGAAACCTGTCTCTGCGGTGTGAGGAAGGTGATATGTAAAAGCAAAAGAAAAAAATAAAGCAAAAAAAAAAAGAAAAATGAAATAATGTAATCTTCAAGCATATCATGAAAACCTAAAATAATGGAAAGAATTACTTCCATTTACAAAGCTAGGTGTCCACTTACAGAAAATTGCAAGAGACCTCCACTTTCATCTGAAAAACCATAACAACATGGAAAAGCTTCAAAGACAGATTTTTTTACACACTTGTTACAGAGAAAAGGATGCAATAAAACTTTAGTAAATTAAATTTCTAAAAATATGATAAGCTACTCATACAAGAGAAGAGACTCATAGCCATCCTCATTTTGAGAGGGTGGAGAATTCATCATAGACAATAGGAAAGATACAATAGCCAAATTCACAGTAAACAACTTTTTAATGGTTGCTATTGGACTCATATGACAGATTAGAATTTGAGGAGCCCACCACTCACTTATGGTCCAATTCCTTTCCAAGAATCTTCAACAACTGTTAGGGGCCAGTATGCCAGACACTGAGGGTAAGGCAGGATGAATGAAACAAATCCCCCTTCAGTACATAAAGCCTCCCCCAAGTGCAGGGCAACTGTTCTCTTAATGAGGATAAAAGAGAGAGAAAAAGAGCCAAAAAGAACCTATTTGAGGAACTCAACTACTTAGAACTAGAAGCAAGAAAAGTTTATTGAGAGAAACCAGTTCAGGCACCTCAGCTTTCACCTGCCAAAGGCTAGAAAATGGAACAGCAGAGCTGAGAACACCATCTCTGAGGAATTGTGAGCATTCACTAATTGTAAGGCAGTCTGCTCATTAAGGCTTAGAGCAAAATAATTAGGATGCACAATTGAAGAGGAAAGAGAACTCTCCAATAACAACAATAACAAAGCAAGTTTCTTGGTGTAGAGAAATGGCATTGGTCCAGTCAAGAGAGCCTAAACTATTTAAAACAAAGTAGAGTCACTCATGTCAATCAGGATGGCTGCCAATCAGCCATGACATCTTGGTTCAAGAGGGAAACTACCTAAGTCATGCTAGACACATTTGGTAAGAAGACACACCTAAGATATCTGCATGTGTGATCGGAACAGCCATGTCTGCAGAGTGGGACAACCCATAAATAGGCTCCTAGGAAAATCCCCCACTTGCCATTACAGGTGCCAACACACTGATCAAGAGATCCAGAAGGGTGGAGCACCACCCTCAAGGGTATAACTGAGGCAAGCTCCAGACCCCTGCTAAGACAGCCGAGCTCCACACACCAGAGCGCTACTCCACGCTGCCCTGATCTCCCTTGGCATCAGCTGCCAGAGGCTCTGCCCCGCTGGACTGAGGACTTCATCTGCCTTGTAGCCCACCTGGCTCTGGAGATTCTTCCTTGAAAGATGCTGACAACTTCCTTGTCCACTGTGCTCTCTCCAGGACCTGCAGATTGAGACACTGGGACTCAGGTTTGTTGCTCCCCATTGATTGCTGTGTGTATGTGTCACAGTTCTCTTAGATTATTAGAGTATGCGTGGGATATTAATGCACGTTGATGTTCTACTTTGAGTGAACCTGCATTCAATAAAAGCTGAGTGAGTAGCACAGTTACTGTGTGTGACTCTTGTCTATTCCTTGTTGCTGGGCTGCCGAGCAGGCAGCTAGCCGAGAAGTCACCCAGCTGACTTATAGAAAAGACTGTATCATGAACATACACTCATGACACTTAGCTACAAAGCACACAGAGCTCTCTGGGATCTTGTCAGTGCTCATACACCAAGTTTTGCTAAATACAGATCCTGACTCTGCCCACAAACATTTGATGAATCTGAAGATAAACTGAGTCTGATTAAAGCTACGACAAATTCCTCACTCAACTCAGACAATTACCCCCTTGGTCTAGTGGCCTGCTTGAAGGTAAAGTATAATGTTTTATGGAAATAAATAATTTGATATATGATAAAATGTTAAAAGGAACCAGAATATGTGAAATATGGTCATGAAGAAAGCACTCAACAGAAGCAGACCCACAGATTCCTAACATGTTGGAAATGATCAGACAGGCACTGTAACATAAATACCATAAAATTATTAAATGATATAGTGGAAAAGATAGACATCCTTCATGAAAAGATAAGAAAATCAAATGTAAATGATAGAAATGGAAAATATAAAATTAAAATTAAAATATCTATTACATAGGCTTGGCAACACATTGGGCATGACACAAGAAAGCATAAGTGAACTTGGAGATTAGTTAATAGTAAACATTCAATGGTAATTTCAGAACATGTCCCCCAATTGTCTGATGCTCTCTCATTAAGAGGAGTCTTGGTGATTTCCTTGAAATGTGGTTAAGGTGACCCTTTTGTGATGGGTGGAAGTAGATTACAAAAGGCCACAGCCCTTCTGCTATTCTCTCCAAGGATACTCACTCTTGGAATGCAGCTACTATGCAGTGATGAGGTTCTGGCCAAACAGAGAGGACACCTGTAGGTGTTCTGATGCCAGTGTGCACTGAAGTCCTGGCTGACGGCCAGTTCCACCAGCAGGTACACTGGACAGTCTTTGAGGTAAGTCTAGCTGAAGCCACTGTCTGATTTAAATTAAATGAGATATAGTGGGAACCAACTAGCTGAGCCCTGTCCATACCAAGTCCACGTGAGGTAATAACAATGAATGTTGGTCTTTCACTCCACCAAATGTTAGATTGTTTGATACACAGTATCAGGCACTTGGAACAGAAGTAGAATGACAGGGACCTGCGGAACAACACTGAATAATGTAATATGTTCTTATAATGGGGTCCCAGAAGAAAAGCAGAGATTGAATTAAAAAATTGGCTAAAAATTTCCAAACTTGATGAAAGACATCACCTCAGAAACACAAGAAAGAAAAAATAGCAAACTTAAAGCAAGATAAATACAAAGTAAACACGTGTGTGTGTGTGTGTGTGTGTGTGTGTGTGTAAGAGACTTGAAAAATGTAACTTTTATACTCACCACAGTAACTTAAACAAAAATAAGTAAAAACCATGCTGCTGGTAAAAATTTGAACAATGTTCAAGGTTTCCCCAAAATAGTCTTGAAATATCTTTAGAATTAAAAATGCATATTCTTTTGGACAAGTAATTCTATCTTGATATTTTATTTGATAGCTAAAACGCACCTGACAACAGGAGCAAAAGAAAGCTGAGGAGCACTGTAACAGTGTTTTGTTTTTTGTTTTTTTTTTTAAGAAAAAGAAGGATCTTCAACAGGATAACAACTTCTTATGAGACATAGTTAACCTGGAATATCATGCAGCTATTGGAGATAAGTAATAAAGCTATTTACACACTGCAGGACACTAAATAGATGGGAGAAGAGGTGATCAGAGCCACTCACCTGGCTGGGAACAATAGAGGTCCATTGGCTGTGACAAATACACCCAGGGAGCAGACACTTTGCTTTTTAGTATCACTATATGCTGGCGACTGTAACAATATCATTGATGACACACGGCTCCCCACCTCCCCAGTCAAGAGCCCTCTCTCCACACTGCCCTGACCCTGGTATCATACTATGTACTAGTTAAGTTGGAAAGATTTTCCACAAAGTGCTGTGGAGTGAAAAAAGGAAAATGAAAAGTGGGAATATCATATTATTCCTTATTTAAAAAGATCAAAATCTTGTACCCTGTTTCCCTGAAAATAAGACAGTCCCTGAAAATAATACCTAGTGCAATTTTTTTCAAGCTTAGAAATATAAGGCCTCCCCTGAAAATAAGACCTAGCGGCAGTCGTGGCTACAGCTCCCCCCAAATTCTTGATGGAATTCAGAGTTTGGCTGGTTATGCTGATGTTTGTGATGACATGACTACAGAATATTAATAACTGTTGATGTTTTGTTCAACAATAAATGGGAATTCTTGCTCATAGAAAAATAAGACAGCCCCTGAAAATAAGACCTAGTGCGTCTTTAGGAGCAAAAATTAATGTAAGACACTGTCTTATTTTCAGGGAAACACGGTATCTACATGTATATTAATGTGAACATATATATCATATATTATATATAATGTGTAAAGTGCATACAAAGCCATGCATATGATTAAAATAATTATCTGAGCATGGGAAAAATATGGAAGTTTACTTACTAAGTTGACATGCACTCTGCGGGACTGGGAGAGGGTAGTAAAACGGGAGGAGAAGGAAATAGAGAGAACACGGACAAAATAATTGTAAGTACTGCATTTAAAATGAATGTATGATTTATGACATATGTATACTCCTATGTGTGGGAATACAAAATTATTTTTATCATTTAAAAAGCAAACAAAAATTTAAAAATGTTTTGCTCTGAAGCTAAAAATTTGGGATCTAGAGTTCAGAACTCTATACTGTGTGAAGATAAATGTATCTGAAATCCTATGTAACAAAATGGCCTAAACATTGTAGGTTTGAAAGGAAGTCAATAAACCCACGCACAACCCCTACACTCCAAGATTTACTCTTCTGGAGGATCTTAACATTTGCTTAAATTGCTAGCCGAAAGAACTAATTTAGTACAATGTGAATGTGTATATAGCGAGCCATTATTTCAGTGCAAATTAATATTCAGGATAAAGACTAATTTTTAAAGTATCATTTTTTTAGAATGAATATAATTAAATGATGAACAGAGAGTTCCAATAATTTTGACTTTATAATTTCCCAGGCTGGTTTGCTTGTTTGTTTCATTGCCCAGGAAATCGTGACATAAATGACTTCAATTTTTACTGTAAACCTTATAAACAGGAAAGCAAAGTCTCCGCTAGTTCTCAGAAACCACAACAGGGTGAGGGCTGGGGGTGATGCTTTGTACCTGACGCAGAGCGAACAGTTTCATTGTATCTAATCAGAAACAGATTTTGTTTGGGATTCCAGTGTCAAACGAAACCTTTTTCATGGAGGTATCTGCACAGATTTTTCCATTAGCCATTCAGGCTGCTTTGTTCATGTCACTGTGACCTTGCAGAGAACACAGTGTCCTTAGAGACTTTAAATTATGTTCTAGATGAACCCCATAAAGTACATTAAGGTTATAATTCTACCCCATGCAAAACACTGAGAATTTACTAAAGAGCTCTTTTTAGTAATTTAGTGCTTTTTGGCAATCTGGATTAAAGAACACTTTAGGATATGGGGACTCTGCCGGTTCTATCAAAGGCACTAGTTTGAAAGCATCAGCAATTTATAAATAAAGAGGAACAGTTGAGTAATTTTTAAATATTTCTTTTAATTTAAGTACAATATAAAGAACCAAACCGTGTTTTTGCAAGGGAGGCTTTATTTCTGGGTGTCGAATTTGTTTTAATAAAAACAATAAATATCATTTTCATAAAGAATTTCACTGTCAGTCTCTGCAAGTAGGGAATTGATATGAAATAGGTTATTATTGTCTTTCTCTCATTCAAACATTTTGTTCCAAGGTTTAGATGCTTGGTAGTAACAAATTAACTAACAGAGAACATAAGATTGTTCTGGAAATATTTACAGACTCAGCTAGAATACATTGTGAGTGGCACCCAAATTAGTACAAGGAATCGTGTAAACCTAGAAAATTATAAATAGCATAAATTGTGTTATATATTCAATGTGTATTAGCAATTCCAAGATTAAGATTGTGGCCACACATCACTCTAAGTAAATACTTAGGATTTATGCCACACGGCTACTTAGAAGGCTTTTGAGGTTATCAAGCTGACAAACCTCGATGAGTGAGGCAAGAATGAGATCATGTTTTTATTCCAAATTCTACAGCATAACAGATAGAATTACATCATGTTCCATCTTGTTTTTAGAGAAACTAAACTTGATTTTCCCAGACATGGAAATTTGATTTGGAATTTGGATCTGTTCACCTTGGAATAATATTGGTCATTTTGGAATCTAATTTCTTGTACATATATGAAAACAGATCATTCAACCCAAACCAACACTCTGGCCACTCACCCTTCTCCCCAAAGCTCTGAAATTAAATGAGGAAGAATAAAGACACTTCAATATACAGGGTGGGACAAAAGTAGGTCTACAGTTATTCCTGTGGAAAACAATACAATAGCCAATAAATAATAGCACAAGAATAAACTGTTTCACATACTCACAACTGTAAACCTGCGTTTTCCCAACTCTGCACCCTCAGATTATAGGCAAATAGCCTATAATTTCCAATGACTACTTGATGAAAAATTTTAGCTTGTAGTTTTTCTTACCAAGATACTCATGAAAATATCAAGGCTTCTGATTTGAGATCTATTTAGCTATTTTTGTTTTATCTTTTTAAAAATTCAATACTCGTAGTATAAATTAAAATAACAAAAGAAAATATGACTTAATTTCAATTTTTACACTCATTTTCCCTAATACCTGCCTTACCAATCTCTAGCTAGATATTTTAGATACAGAATTAGAAACAAAAATAAGAGGGGAAAAAAAGGCATTCTGAAAACACTAATTTTAAGAATAAAATACAATGGTTTCTATCCAAATATAATGCTTTATATCCAAATATAATATTTGGGGAAAAAAAGAGTACTCTGGTCAGTTTGCTATTTCAACTTTTTACTTGTGACACTTACTTGTCAACATAAGTACTTACCCTAAATGCAAAATTAAAAATATAGAAAAAATATTTGGACAAATAAATTCTAATAACCTTTTGTGAAATATCTGGATCTGATTTAATTCCTTTTTGTTCAGCTAAACACAGATTGCCTGGCCATAAGAATTAACATTTATTTCAGGTCTGTGTGCTGGAAACCCTAAAGTTGTTTGTATGCACTAGTTTAAGCCTCAGAAACCCCTATGTACTGTCATTAACGAGAAGAAAGCTGACTACTCTAACAAAGAAACCACAAAATTTCAGCCCTCTTTATTAAAAACTGAGATTTGATTTATTTTCACCCATTAAGATCAATTAGTCATAGTGCAGATCCAGGGAAGGTGTCTTCTCTACAGTCATTCAGGGACTCAGGCTGAGCGAGGCTCTGCCATATGCAAATATATGTGACTTCCAATGATCACATGGGCAACACAACCCACCAATAAAATTGAAGAAGAGAATGGTGGAGGACCTCCTGGAATGATTTTATTGGCCAGACTTAAAAATAACATACATCATAAAACTGTTATCTGCCCACATATTACTACCGCAAAGGGGGCTGGGAAATGTTGCCTAACTCCACGTCCAAAAGGAATACAAAACTAGTAGACTAGGTGAGTAGCTAGTCCATCCCTGCCATAGAAAAAGTACATATTCTACTTTACTGCTAAATAAGGTTTAATAAGTTACAACTTAAGTTTATGATGGACTAGCATATAGCACGTCTATTTACTACTATCAGTTTGTGAGTAGCTTGGTTTATTACCTGAATAAGTCACTTATATTCTGTATTGATATGCTGAATTAAAATGACTATGCTTCCAAATGTAATGCCTAGTTTTCATGTGATGAATGCTTAATAAAGGGCTTGATTGAAATGTTTTCTAATAAAACTTTAATTTTCTTTGGCAATTGGTTAAATCTTTATAGATTTTCAGTATCCAGATATGGGAAAAACTAAGTGTGTGATAAGGCTAAGTATGTCAAAAGAATCTTGGTTAAATAATGAACTCAACTTGGCAAGTCTAGAGTGATTGACAATGAGAAGGCAATGAAATGGCAAGTTGATTTAATTAAAAGATGTCTGTCATGTATCCAGAGATGCATATAATCCTTTTTTTTCCATTGCATGCACACCGGAAGGACTACCAGTAAAAGTGCCCATGAACCAAACAAGCCAGTGGGCTGTGAATAGCTCAGCTCACCATACTATCTTCCCTGACAGATTGAATCTTGTCCTAAGCAGTTCAGGCGTGAAGTTAAATGAGTAAAATTGATTCTTCTCAAAACTGAAGGTCTTAAGAGATTATCCATTAATTTCTGCTACCTGATCTTAGGTGAGATTTAAGCTCTTGTCCTCTCTGAGGCCCAATTGATTTTTAGCTATTCCTTTGAGTCTGTGAGCCTTCTTCATATCTTTTCAGTAAGTTTTTTTGTTTTTGAATTATTTAGCTACTGTTTCTGTTGTGCTCAAGTTTGTAAAATAGCAATAAATATCATGTATATTACCAGAGTACTTTTAATTGTATCTTTAGCCTCAACAGCAGGTGGAGATTAAATCGTTAAGATTTACAAATCATTTTGATCACCTAGGAAATAAAGTGTAAGAGAGCTGAAACTGTCCTTTTCTTCAAAAAGCAAATGTGTTTGGCTATTTTCATACCTATCACAGCCAAGGCCTGTGGCCCCAAGCTGCATCTGATGCATGTAATTACTCCAACATGTTAGATGCTGGCTAAACTGGCCAGTGTGTTTGCTCCTCATCCACCTGCTAGTCCCCAGGAGCTGAGAGAATGTCTCCCCACATCACTTTCCTAAGGAGCAGACTTAAGTATTCCCTGACAAAAGCGAAGATCTGCATTCAACAGTTCATTAAGGTTGATAAGATTGATTTGGAGACCGACAAGATCACTGATGTCATCAAGTTCGCTCCTGGTAACCTGTGTACAGTGACTGGTGGTGCTGATCTGGGAAGAATTGGTGTAATCATCAATAGAGAGACATCTTGGTTCTTTTGATGTGGTTCTTGTGAAAGAGGGGAACAGCCACAGCTTTGTACCCAGCTCTTGTTATTGGCAAAGGCAACAAATCATGGCATTTTATTTCCCTAGAAAAAGGTATACACCTTGCCATTGCAGAATAGAGAGACAAAGCTGGTTGCCAAACAGCAGTGGGTGAAATGATCTCTAGGTAACATGATTAGAAGGGTTTTCTTCTTAATCAAAGATGCTACAGCATGATTTAAATTAACAAAAAAGTGTCTAAGTAATATAAGAGTATACCATCTGTCTACTGTTCAAAGTGGCTATTTTATCAGGCTCAGAGACCAAATTGCCAGTGAGAGAGAGAGAGAAGAAGTAAATATATTAAATGACTTTGCCATACTTTCTATCTATCATCTATCTAATAAATTCATTTTTTTTCCAGTACAAAATTGATTCTAAATTTCAGTGAGTTTTCAAAGGTTTAAACTTCATAAGGCAATCTATTCAAATACAAAGATTCTGAGCTATAAAAAACAAGAAAAGAATTTCTTAGGTGGTCTTGGGGACAAATCTAAGCAAATTTCTCTAAGTGCAAAAATACCAGGTCTCATAATCTAGTTTTAAACTTAATAGAGATTTTTGTATTCAGCTCTATAGAATGTCCATTTCTTTTGCTGTTGATACTGTTGCCATTTCTATATGACTTTGGGCAATGGTCATGCTCCAGAACACACACAAGTTTATCACATAGTGTTTAGTATAATTACCACGTGACTGTATTCTAAGGAGGGGGATGGTCACTATTGGTCTGTTTGTGAAGCAAGTCTCATATTCGAGTCATATTTTTAGTACATACATAATCTTCATTCTAATATATGTGTGTGTGCATGTTTATGTCCACTAGAGATCATCAACATGTTGTAAAGAAATGAAATGTATGTGTTTATTCATTTATTAATGAATTAAAGAGTGTCTAAAGAGTGTCTGTTTAGGAAGAATGTAATTGGAATTTGAGAACCTGTTCTAGAACTGATATTGGCTCAAGAAAGTGACAGCAGAGCTGCCCCATAACTTAATGCTATCAGCTCTACCCATATCAGCTCAGCAGAGCTCTCTGGTGACAATCTGTCCTACTTTTGCTTTGTACACGCCATCTTTCCCAACACTGACTGGTATAGAAGATCATTCTAACCTATGATATTTATCTGCTGGCTTATTGACAATAGACCTGGAGTTAGGACCCCAGCACCTACATGTCAAGATATCATCAATATATGGAGATATCTCAAAAGACAATTAAAAGACAAAAATTCTTTCACTGGGGATATGAGCTGATATCAGCATGGCAAACACACACAAAAAATGTTTCAGTGGAGAAGGGATTTGATTTCTTCATATGTAAGCCTCTCCTCCTCCTCCTCCTCCTCCTCCTTCTTCTTCCTCTTCTTCCTTTCCTTCTACTTCTCCTCCTCCCTCTCCTTCTCCTAAGTAATTATGAGAAGGCTATTTCCATAATCTGCCTCCCATGAGGCTCAGTTAGGCAAAATAAAAACAGTGAAACTAATTTTGTCATGGTCAGACTGAACTCTGTTGCAATTTAACTTATTCCAGGACTCTAAAGGTCAACAGTTACTAAAGAAACTGATGTTAGCATCTACTAATGTTGATTTTGCATAATGCATTAACACATAAAGATGATCTTTTATTTCTGTATTTCTAATCCAAAACTCATGTATGAGTACTTCAAACTTGATTTGTTCAAACTGAGTTTGCACTGGGCTTTTCCCACGATTACTACCTCCTTCTCAAGTTTTACTTTTTTGTTTTTTGTTTTCTCAATGATAGCATTATCTACATAATCTTTTATTCCCTTCTGACAAACTCTACCTCAGTCATGAGGTCAAGGTTAACTCCACAGTGATAAGTCAAGTGGATAGTGCATACCCTTGATGTGATATGATGAGAATGACACTAGAAACTAATTCTCCCTTCCTTCTACTACGTACAAACATTCTTATTCTCCTTATTCTCTTCCCACAGTTTCTTCTTCAATTGCACTCCATCCAAACTCCACCCATTCCTTTCCTTCTCTAATAATTATTTGGTTCCAGCAACTACCATTTCTAGATGGCACTATTGAAATGGCTTTCAAAGTGTTTTTCTTGGTGTTAGGCTTCATAATTCTTCAAACTGGTTTCCATTCTCCTTCTATAACAGAAATTCTAGGGTCAATATATGTATGTTTATCACATAATTTAGCAGGTTGGGAGATTCCAGAATGGAACTCAGACTGACAAGAGTATGAAAATACTTTGAATATTCTGAAGAGATTAGGAGAAAAGTACTAAGTAATTTTGAAAATAAATAGAAAATGTAAAACAAAGACAAAAGGAACCATATATAAATACAGTACTCATATCTGTTTGGTAAATTGTTTCCCATTAGGGTATCAGTTAACAATTTCACAATGACCCTGGGTGTATACTGGAATCGAACAATTAACGAACTGGACATCGGATAGTAGGAGTCAAGTTTCTCATCTTGGATTTTAAGGTTATGGATGAACAAGGGGAGAAAATAGCTAGAATGAGCAATGCAGTAATGGATTAGAGTTGGAGACATCAGTATAAATACATGTTTAGGTTAACATAAACACAGATACATACATATTAGAGATATTTATAGATGTGTGTAAGTACATGGATTAATATACACACATATATTCCCTTACTCATTCCGCTAAGAGGATCTGGAAGAAACTATATCCCAGTAACAATGAGCACACTTAGTGACCATATCTTTACTTCTAATATTATTCGCCAACAAAATGAACCAGGGAGCCTTTGAGAAATGGCTGATTCTAGGGCTGAGTAAGAAATCTAGAAATGAGTTTGAAGCATGTTGCAGTGCCAAAAGGTGTGAAGTGCTCAAAAAATAAAGTAAAATTCAGTGAGACTAAGTCAAAGAGATAGAGGAGCTAATGGAAAGAGCTTCCAGAAGCCAAAGGTGGAACAATTTTAGCAGCAAGATGAATAATGTAGTGCTGGATTATAACCAAGGTAAAAATGAATAGCCATGGGTCTAGTCTGATTATTTAATTACAGGGTAAGGATAATTAATGGAAAAAATAAAGAAGTCTCCCATGGAGAATTATTCTAAATAATTTATGTAGATATCCTGCCTTTAAGGAGTTCCCCCTCACTTCCTACCCACCCTTTAAGTGTGGGCTTCACACAGCGCCTTTCTTCCAAAGAGTATAGTTTGGAAAGGAGAGAAAAGAGTAACTTTATTGTGGAGAAATCTGACAAACTGTACCTCAGGCATGAGGTCAAGGTTAACTCCACAGTGATAAGTCAAGTGGGTGGTGTGTACCCTTGATGTGATATGATGAGAATGACACCGTGTAGTTCTGCTCTTGTTCCCCCAAATATTGCAGCATATTCATGAGAACAACAGCAGGAAAATCCCCATTGAGGGACACTCTAAAAAATAAAAAATCTGATCAGTATTCCCAGAACTGTCAAGGTCATCAAAAACAAGGAAAGTCTTAACAACTGTCACAGAGAAAAAAAATAGCACAAAGAGACATGATTCTCATGACTAAATGTAATGTGGTATCCTGGATGGGATTCTGTAATAAAAATTTAAAAACTAGATATAAGGTAAACATCAGGAAAATCTGAATAAAGAATGGACTTCAGTTGATAACCAGGCATCAATATTGGCTCATTACTTGTGACCAATGTCTAATACTAATTCAATGTGTTAATAACAGGGAAAACTGGGTGGGGCTATGCAGGAACTCAGTGCTATCTTTGCATGTTTTTTTTTGTAAATCTAAAACTATTCCTTAAATATTTTGTTTAAAAAAAAAAACATACTTTTCCTAAAACATTAACTATATGAGGCTAGAAAGTGTCGTGTCTTCTGAGAAGCTGCGATATTATTAGTAGCACATGTGGTTACACAACAATTAAGAATCTCATCTCTTATCTTTGCATTGTATATTCATATTTTTCCATCAACATGTGACTTAGAACTCGCTGTTCTTTTTACCAACTCACTGGCTTATGCAAACTCTGTTGTCAACTTCAGCTTCTAGTTATCACGAATGGAAAGGTAAACTAAAGTACCTCAGCCAAGGATTTCTAGGAGGAAAGGAAAGAGAAATAAGAAAAAAAGGAAATCTGTAAATGTTAAAATAGCAAAGTATAATCAATTCCCTAGATGGTAATCAATTTCTGAGGGAGTAATATTTCCAAGGGGATAAAATTTAGAAATAAAATCTTCAATGGTTAAAATTTACTACTTAACATTATAAATATTCTTAGAAAAAAGATTTAAGAAGTATTGATATTATCAACCATGTTAGAACAGCACACTAAAAGCTGTCTTCAGCTCTGTTCCATATCCAGACTGTGAGATCACCATATTTTTGAAATGGTTCTTAATCATAACAGCACTGATTTCATAGTTTAGAAAAAGACTATTTTACATTAGCAATCATCTAAGATGAATTCACTGCAACAAAGTACATTGTGCATCATGGTTAGATTCAATTTCTAAACATCAATTCTATACTCATAGATGAGAAGCAGTGTGATAAAACTTCCTGGAGATGGTAAGTGTACTTTAGTCAGCCTGGTTGTTTAAGTCTTCTTAATGCAATGAAGACCAAGGTCGAGAAAACCTCACTCTCAGAAAACGATAAAAAATCAATAGTAAATAGTTACAATTCACCATTCCCAAGGCAAATTCTCCTTAAGTCGTGGTATGTGTATCTGTTGCCAAGACATGGGGAGCAACCAGGTCCAGTCTTCATGACGAGAGCACATCAATAAAGGAAAATGAAACAAAATTAAGATGCAACCTAATTAACTTGTCCCAGCACAGTTTAGAGTTAGAAAGGATGGACTGGTGTGGATTTATATGGCACCGGTGATATTTGAAAATTTTTGACAAAAAAAAAAAAAAAAAAAAAAAAAACTTTGTATGGTTAAACCTAATGGATTCATACTCCCAGAGTGGTAGGAGACAGAAGAGTAAGACTGTTATTACTAATTTTCTGAAAAAAGTAGATACTTTTTTTTCTTATTATAACAGCTATTTCTCTAGCAATATTTGTAAATGCGAAAAGACTGTACATTAGGATATGTTACAACCTATCAGAACTGTTCTTCCAGAAAATGTCATCTCTTTTGTAACTTGGTCCTTGGTGGTAATATTTGAATCTATAATTTGACCCCCTCAGAGAACTTGCCCATTGAAAATGGCTTAAGACGCTACCACATCTGGTTTCTAAGCCAGAATTGAATACTGTGTTAAAATGCAATTTAGAATCCTGGATTAATAACAAATTTCTTGAGAAGGTGGCTAAATGGGTCAATGTCTTTGAAGCTAGTCAATTATGTATGTATTATGCAGCCCTGTTTTCGAGGAACTGTGTTGGACATTAAGATTAAAAATGTAGATTTGTAAAACCCAAAGAGTTTATAAATCAGAGGAGACTAATATTGTATAAACACAATTAAGTTCAATACAAATTCAAAGGTTTATATGAGTCTAGAAGAGAAAGTAATTCATTCTGAATATTGCAACTGAAGGTAACATCCTAGAAGAAATGGATGTTGGACTAGGTTTTCAACAGAGATTTAACACAATGAGAACTGGTAACAAAATTGGTAAACTAGAGAATATACACAGCAATATCACACAACAAGGACGTACATGATATGTTTGTGGGAAGAGCATATTTTTGGTGTGAAGATGTCTTAAGATGTCTTAAGATGACTAGAAAAGAGAAAGGTAGATTTTCTAATAGAATAAATAGAATCTTAAATACCTTCTTACTATTTCTGTAGATCTACTGATCTATCATTTATGCCTCCAAAAAAAAAAAAACATAAGTAACATTCTCCCATCAGTATTATCTCTCATTATCAACGACTTTTACTGTGAGAATGGGAAGTATATTGGAATGGAAGAGGGGCATCCATTATAACAGATAATTGAAAATTTTTTTCTGTGTCCTGTCAAGGTTCAACAAAGTACACCAGGAGCACCCTTAGAACCAGACAAAGTTAGGTTTGTGAACTGAACTACAGCGTTAGAGAACACATCCCAGTGGCAACTTGACAGTCACTATGTAGGGAGGTTAAGGAGCAACTTGGAGTCATATGCAGTGAGTTTAAGTAGGAATTAGGGAAGAGAGAGTCAGTTCTGGTTTGGACACTGTCAAGTCTCAGGGGCCAGTTTGTGATCAGGTATCTTATAATGGTGTCCCTGAATTGTGAAGATTAAAGCAGGGCTAGAGTTGTCCTGGAAAGAAAGAAAAAAATCAATACTCACTGGTGTTGGTCAAAAGAGGGGAAATGTTGAGTCATGTTTGTGGTGCAGGCACGGCCTTGTCTGTGTCCAGGGTTGAGCATTGTTTGTGTTCTGACGGCAATATTGCAGTCTGGCTGTCAGCAAGTTCTATCTTTTCTCTTGACAATTGTCAGCAGGGCCAATTTTCACTTTTCAGTTGGTTTTGTCCCAGCTACCCACCTTCTTCTTCATTCTTGGTTGAGTATCTGCTGAGGGCTCATCAAAGTCTTTCATTTTGTTTATGTGGCATGTTACATTTATTGATTGGCGAGTATTAAATCATCCTTGCTTCCCAGAGATGAATCCCACTTGATCATGGTGTATGATCTTTCTGATGTGTTGCTGGATCTGGTTTGCCAATATTTTGTTGAGGATTTTAGCATCTATGTTCATCAGTGTTATTGGCCTGTAGTTTTCTTTCTTTGTTGTGTCTTGACCTGGTTTTAGAATTAGTGTAATACTGGCTTCATAGAAAGAGTTTGGGAGCCTTCCCTCACCTTGGATTTTTTGGAATAGTTTGAGGAGGATGGGAGTTAGTCCTTTCCTAAATGTTTTGTAGAATTCACCTATGAAGCCATTAGTCCAAGGCTTTTGTGTGTCGGAAGTTTTTTGATTACTGCTTCAATTTCACTAGTCTTTGCCTTTGTGCAGGTCACAGCTCAAGAGGTGTGCAGATCTCTAAAATACAAAATGAAAATAAGTGACACAGAGGAGAATTACTGTATATAAATCTATAAGTGGTGAATTAGGGATTTTCCCCAAGGAGGTAACCTGGAATTTGGGACTTGAAGTATAAACAGAGGAGAAGAGAGAAGATGAGAAAATATCACAAACTAGAAACTGCAGAGCAAGGTCTACCAGTACGCAAATATAAGTATACAGACATGAAGAGCTAATCCTAAGTGAGCAGGGATGCTAGGACAGAGGCGACAGATGTAGCTGGGGTCTTTTAGAAGCTTGGAAAAGTGAATCAAGATGTGAGTCCATACTGAGGAAATGTCATCATAAATTGTAGGCATCTGGGAACCATAAACAAAGTCAATGCAATGAATAAAGGTGGCTTATAATATACATTAATCTATTTTTTAATATTATTTATAATTAAATCTAAAATTGCTATGGGGAAAAAAAGTTATAATAGTCACTAGTTACCTCCTGCAGAACCACATCTCTGCTCTCCTGGACATATTAAAATCTTTTCTGATTCTAAAAACTTCCATTGGAACAGATTACGCCAAATCATTTAGAATGCAATTCCAATGTTAACAACCTTTCTTGCCAGAAGTTTTTTTGTGTGTGTTTTCTTCTTGCAGAAAGGTAGCTGTTTTCTTAAAGGCTTGTTTGTTCCTGCCTCATAGTCACTGAGGAGCTGTGATCGCTGTTCTCTGAAGCCACCATTTCCACCAGTCTCAGGTGTACTGGAGGCAGACAGTAGTTTCATTTTCTTGAAACAAAATGGGAAAGGACACATTGTGGCTGCCTATCAGAGCAACCCCTGCCATCACGCTTCTGTGGTCCTTCCATTTTGATTTTCTGGAAAGCTTCTGTCAGATTCTTAGTGAGTAAAGAGGTGATAAATAAACTTACTACATCTTAGTGTGCTGCATGGAGAGCTGCAGGGAAATTCTTCCATGGTATTTTGAAATCTCTGCTAAAAAGCGAACAAGTCATAAAGACCTGGTAGTACTCACTGTCCCAGAATGGTGACAGATAAGAACATGTTCATTAACAAATCCAGATGTGGTGCCCAGCTGGAGGAAATGCCACTGGCATCCGACACTCACTTAGAAGGGTCATGTGTTCAGAATACTCCAACACACACAGTTCAGGCAGACTTCCAAGGTTTCCTTCTGGAGGGAATCTATTCTGGAAGCTCAGTGTTGTCATTTTTCAGGGACTTATTCTGTGGAAATTTTCACATCTTTGTGTTTCTTACCCTTTTCTTCCTACAGCTTTCCTTTCACATCTGCCTTAGGCACCTCTAAAAATCACACTTCTGTCCTTCAGAGTTAATCTAATTAGAATGCCCTCCAACTTCATCCCCTTAATGTCCCTCATTCATGTTTTTGGATGAACTTGCTTTATTTCAGACCATTGATTTTGTAAAAAAAAAAAAAAAAAAAAAAAAAAAATGTTCTCTTCTAGCTTTTTTTCTAGTTAATCAATTTTATTTCTAGTTCATCACTTCACTAACTCAGGGTAACATGGTAGATTTATTCAACTTGGTCAGGTTATTCAAACATAAAACCTTATACTTTTTCTTTTTCTTGTAGTTGTTGCTTCCATAATTTATCTATTTGTGTGTGATTATGTCATTAATATCTATTTCCCCAACTAGTTTATAAGCTCTACTCTTGAATCTGTACACCTTTATCCATCTCCTCCCTTGAAAATTAACAGGTTCTTGAAAAATATTCTTAAGTAAATAAATGAATTAAGAAAGCAAGAAACCAAGAAATTTGAATAAAATGCAAAGACCCAAAACATTTCTAGGCATAAGTCAGTAGCCTCAGACATGTTGCAGAAGACATAACACATCTCAACAATAAAATTGATACAGACTTCATGATAGTGACTCTGAAGAAGTAAAGAATGTGATTTATCTACAGTTAACCAAACTGGATAAATGTGCTGCTTGGAACGCACAAGGTAAGATAAAAAACAGCTGGACAATGAGAGAGAGAGAGAGAGAGAGAGAGAGAGAGAGAGAGAGAGAGAGAGAGAGAGAGAGAGAAACTGACTTTGATTTTATGGATAATAGCTTACAGATCATTCTCTTAGCCACACCAGCTCATAAGTGAGAGTAATTTACAATTATGACGAGCTTCCTTGTTTAATCTCATCCCCTTGAGTGTCCGTGAGACCTGTAGCTTTTTTCTAACAATACAACATGGCCAAAGTGAAGACATTTTGCAGATTTAATTAAGGTCCCTGGTCAGTAGACTATTAATTGAAAGGAAGATTACCCTGGGGGAGTCTGACCTAATCAGGCAAGTCCTTTAAAAGAGGATTTCCAGGTTGAATATGAACAAAGTCAGAAATTCTCCTGCCGGCTTTACAGAAGCAAACACCCATATGAACTCCCTGCAGAGAAAGTCGTGTGGTGGGCAACCAAGGTCGGCCCTGACTGCTGAGTCTCAGTCCTTTAACCACAAAGAGTTAACTGAGAAGCACAAGGATTCATTCAACTCTATGAAATTGCCATTATTTTATGTGTCAAACATCAGAAACTTCATATGGCACAACTTACACATATAATCTATTCTAAATAATATGATTGGTGATTTGATTAGTTATTGGTCACTGCATAACAAATGAAAACACTTAATGGCTTAATCTAACACCCATTTAATATCTCACTGTTTCCATAGATCAAAAGTCTAGGCATAGCCTAGGTGAGTTCTCTGCTCAAGGTCTCATAGGCTGAAATCAAGGTATTGAGGGGTCTGAATTCCTCACCTGGAATTCAGGGTTCTCTTCCATTTTCCATGAATTTTTATATGATTACTATCCTAGCAATTTTAAACATTTTATTTATTTAAGTAGGTATTAGCTTAAGGAAGTACTTTAGTTAAAAGCATGTATAGATAGAAAGAATTTTGTATGATTACAGTAGAAGAGATCTTATTCAGCCAAATAGCCCAGGTAAATAGCATCTATTAATGAACAATAATTTAAGATATATTCCAATATAAATAAATTATGTTATTTAATTTCATTGGGTATTTAATAAAGGTATTGGAAAGAAATGAATTTGGTCATTTTATAAAGCATCTGAAGTTTTCTTGGTATTGAATAAAAGAACTAGCTGTGATAATATATATTTTTAGCATTATCTGGAAGATATTCTGATACACAAATATCAACAATTTAACCTCTCTCCGTATAAATATTCAAGTTTCTTATATTTCACAGATAGCTAAAAAAACTGAACAGAGGTCTATCAACTGTCATATGCTTCACTGATTATTTACACGGAGGTGATGTGTTTTTATATAAACTTGTATGCCATGAGCACAGCTAATTGAAATGTATGAGAATAAGAGAATCTCTAAGAAAGGATGTTTTAGTGGTTCCTTAAACACCTGGTAGAAAAATACCAATAATTATGGTGTTTCAAGTTAATTTGCTTTTTTGAAATGCTCTTTGGCATTATGTAAAAAGAAATTGATTTGCTTAGTATGCCTAGTTGTATCTCAACTATTGCTTAGTAAGGATAGCTAAATCTCAACTATAGGAGTAATTTTAATGTTGATTTCCTCTTAGGTGAGTATTCGGAAAGATATTCAAATGTAAAACAAATTTAATTGTTAAAAAAAAGCATGGTAAATTGTCATGAAAAATAAAGATCATTAGTTTTAGGTGGAAACAAAATTTTCTTTTTTTCCAGAAATACATGCTAAAAGCAAAATCCACCATTTATTTATTTTTTAAATTTCATCTTTTTTCCTTCCTCCCTTTCTCCTTTCCTTCCTTAAATATGTATTGAGCCTCTACTATGTGCCAGGGTGCTGAGGAAAAAGTGAGTGAAACAGAAATAAATCCTGCCCCATGTAGTGTACTTATAGCCTATTGAGGAAGACAGACAATTGAAAACTATAAATAGATGCTACAATGTTGAAAACAAACTGAAACAGCTAAGGGGCTGGGATGTTAGGGGTAGTTTTTCTAGATTATGTAAAAGTTATCTGTCGGAACATTCTGGGAATGATTCAAAGGACACTTTGATTCTTGTTTTGTTTGAATATACGGAGCACAAGAAAGGTAACGTCCTTCCCTGGGTCCCTCTCTTCCTAGCTTTTCAGGCTTTCTTTTGTTTTGCACCCACTGATTAAGATACAGAGTCTTGAATTTCAGAGGACCAAAATCAGGGCCATAGCACCGGTTAGAATAGCCCTGAGTCCCTCCGTGACTAGATGTGCTCCAGTAGAGAAAAAAGCGTAGAGACTTTCTTCATGGAGTCAAGAATGGCAAAGAGAATGCAGAGATGATGCTAAAAAATGCACCTTGCCAGTGCCACAGGGGTGTCTGGTGACAAGGAGTAGGAGGGGAGGGCATCTGGAGAGGGTGTTGAAGGAGAACTAGAGGGGAAGAAAAGCGGGGAGATCTCCAAGCCTTAATGTTCGTACTTAGCACTGGAGCCCACGAGAGACAGCAGTCATTTCAATCTCTGAAAATTATCACAGGTGGCCAGGCCAGCTAAACAAGAAGGCTTCAGTGGTGCCTAGACGAATTTCTAAATGCAATTGAATTTTCAGGTGCCCAGTACTAACCCTATTTTGAAAATTTGTTTAGCATGGAAAGAACACTGGGCTTTAGCTACAGGAAATGTGGTTTTATTTCTTATTCTATAATTTATGCTCTTTGGGATCCAGGAAAAGTCATATAAACCCCTCATTTTGATTTTTATATCATTCAGCATTTAAATGTGAAAAGCTATTATATCTTCAGGGTGGAGTGTGTCTTTTATTAGTATAGGCAAACAATTTTTGTGATTGAAGGTTTTTGCTCTCTAATTTTTTTATCAAGCTTTTAAACAATTTTTTTCCCTGTTTTTCTGTCTTTGGGTCTCATTTATTTCATCCTGATTTTGGGACCATTTTGAATTAACTCTACTTATTATAAATAGTAACTGGGAATTTTGCTTTATGATTGAATTTGAGACTTTTAAACTTTTAATATGAATTTTAAAACAAAATAGTAACATTATTTATAAAACAATGATATATGGTCATGTAGTTTCATCTTTTTCAGTTTTCCTTTGGTTTTCTTGTTATTTACTTATTGTTCTTCATTTTCTATTTTTACATCACTTAAATTCTAAATTTTGCTTTATTACTATGTTAATCAAATTTAATTTATATTTCTATCCTTAACGCAGTGAGGACAGTATGATATTTTTGCAGGAATAAGTTATTTTTTTGTTGCGGTCTTGTAGCAATTGTATTTCCTACTTAAAAAACATAGAATATGCTTAGATGTTGAATTCCCAAAGTCTCAATATATAATATTAGAAATTTTGAACTTTAATCTTAAAGGACTGATCAGATATATTATTTATTTGGTTATTTTAAAATGTCAGACATGGCAATCTTTGATTTAAACATGAAGATGAATACATGCATACCGCAGAGAGGTTGCAAGTTCAGTTCCAGAACACCAGAATAAAGTGAGTCATCATTTTTTGGCGGGTGGAGGGTCTTGCTTTTTATTCATAAAAAACCCGCAACATCTGTGAAGCATAATAAAGTGAAGCACAATAAAATGTGTGCCTGTAAAATATAAATTCCCATTAAGATGTTTCCACTGTCGCTTATAGCTTCTTTCACACTGTCTCATTTATAAGGCACAAATATAGTATTTTTTCTATTACAATTTTTCATTGTCCTAAAATTTATTAGATAAGGTATCCATCTTTTTTTTTCCTTAACATTCGCCTTATTTTTCATGTGGTTCCTTAAGAACACGCTTTATTGCTTCTCAGACCTGTATTTTTAATTTACATGACCTTTTGGTGATTGCTAAAAGGCGATATGAGGCAGGTCTTAAAGAGATGATAAATTAGGTATAGGTTATTGTGGATATGTTCTTTTCCTCTTGACAGCTCAAAGGCATGAAAACAATTTTCTGAGGTTATAGAAATGGGTCCACTTAAAACTGGGATTGCCTTTTTCGTTGGTGTCAGAGTTGGCAATGGTGTGTGACAGGCGGCTGCTAACTTGTCATGTACCAGCTGTTTTGTCACAACTCAGAGGGCCCAAAGGCAAATTTTGAACTGAAACAATGAAGTAATAAAGAAAAAGAATCACATAAAAATAACACGAAACACCAAAAGACCTTCAAGTTTCAACAATCAATAAATAAGGTGAGTCCCCAAGGGCAAGTGTCCACCAAAGGAGAAAGGGAGACTCCTTCACCTTCAGTACTTTCATAGAACAAAATCAAATACTGTGATTTTTCATGGCAGCCTCTAGATTTTATTCTGACGAAGAGGTGTAGGCTAATAAATGTATTGTTTTTTAAAAATTCCAACCAGAATACTACAGTACAACAAAGTTTTTTCAAAGATATTTCCTTAAAATAAAATCTCTCCTATTAACTAAATTATCATAGTCACAGTTTGTAATCTCTGCTCTTGAAGGATTTATGGTAAGCCCATCAAACCTCTGGGCAGAACGTCAAGACATCACACTCTCAACGGAATTCATGTTCTAATATATCACTTCAGAGAATATGATGACTCTTGTCTACTTTTTCCCCTTAGGTTTTTGACACTAATGGACTCATCATTATTTGGTGGGATGTTCACCTCTAGTTGACACCCAATACACCTGGCTTTGGGTGAAAGATACACTTAGCAGCTGTAGGTAAGAGGGTCAAGGAGCACAAAGTGCCTGTCACACATGGAAAAAATTTCCCACCTGAAATGGACTTCAGAGGGTCCTGGGACCGCTCTGGCTCCGTGATAGGATCAGACAGTGGTACAACCATATTCCTTGTTGAGTTACCTCCACTTCATAAGCACTGTCACCATTAACATAATCCTGTTATGATTGCTGGGGTGATAGCGCTAGGACAGAGTCAGCCGGGCCAGGTTCCTTCCTTTAGAGATCCCAGAACCTAAAACAGGGTGAGTTGGGGTCCCACAAAGGAGAAAGAGGAAGTATGAGACCAAGACAAGGAGACAAGGCACAAGACATGACATAGCTCAAGCGCTGAAGTGATTCAAATCTGTGTTCAAATCCTGATTCTTCTACCCCTGGCTGTGTGGCTTTAGGCAAGTGATATAAGTATTCTAGGTGGAAGCTGTGCTTGCCCTAAAACGAGGGAACTAGACTTTCTGTTAATATCACTATGACTATTAAACAATATGATCTTCATAAGATGATTAATATAATTTGTGAGTAATACCTCAATAAATGTTCCTTATTGTTTTGGTTTTTTCTGTTTTTGTTCCATGTATCATTATCCTCATCATTGTCGTTTTTAATTTTGTGCCTTCGAACTTAACAAAACCTGCTTCAATTTTTATTTCTTATAGGAAATATTTTCTAATTTCCTTTCCTTACCATATGAAACCTATTCCACCCTAAAGCCCATCCATATGTATTATGCTTGCCATATCTTCTGAGACAGTGCCAACTCACTGGGTATAAATGTTGAATTTCAATCATCTGCATGCCCCTATCATAATTAGCATGAGACTTCATATACATTAAGATGTAAATATTGGTTGTGGAATTGAATTTCTACCAGATTTGAGTATGATATGTTATGAAACTTTTGTATTTCCTCATGTGGTTACCAAACCATTCAGTACTTGTAATTTGAAGTCTTCCATTACAGATTCAAAACTTTCTTTACGGACCCATAAATGGGTCATTATGTTTTCAAGGTTTCAGAGCACCTTGACATGACTTCAAGAAGACTATAGCCACTCTAAAAATTCAAGCATGATCTGGGGGACCCATCTGGACTAAATCTGATTCCCAATTTGGAGTGAAAATTTTTAAGAAACTCCTTATACCTCTCACATGTCCTTGGGCTTTTCAGAATTAGGCCAAATAGAAAAAATAAATTTCATGGAAAACTAGAAGTCAGGTAGATCACTCCTTAGATTACTGGCCATGGTGAAAATACCAGAAAGGGTCTGAACAATTGTGGATTGAAACTACAAAATGTGAAACTAGATAATAACCCAAGCTGCAGCAGAAACACTGTTGACAGATGAGTCTGTGAACCACAAAGGATGCTACTAGGGGAGGTGGTGGCATTTGATGGGCCTAGGCTCCAGGAACTTTTAAAATAATGGATCAAAGACATTGAAACTATATCAATGGACTTAATTTGTGAGTCCCAAATGGGTTCTTGTAGAGGATTTATGTCATTGAATGAAGTTGCAATGTCATAGAAAAGAGCAGTGCTGGGCCCAACACCGAGACACATACTTGAAATATAATCCCAAACAGATATAAACATGAATGCTTTTGAATTAGAGCCTTAACAAAGGCATACATCGTATTAGATTATGTAGTTGTGGAATGCTGTATCTGGGTACCATCTAATTCAATTACTCTTCCTTTTTTTTTTTTTTTTAACAGAGAAGGAAGCATACATTCAGAGTAAGTTGCTCAAAATATTTATCGTGTATTTCAAGCTACAAGTGTCAAAAGCCTAAAACAACTTAACGCAACAACAAAATGATCTCAATAACTAAAAGTCATAGGGAGGGCTGTCTTCATGAACAACTTCCCTCCGGAACTCAGACATTTCCACAAAAGACTGGATTCCCTACCTATGTCAGATGAGTACACTCCCCCACCCCACACTGGATTTCATTCTCAAGCTCTGGATATGAACAGGGTGGCTCCAGCAGCTTCTGCTTCATTCACACCCTTTGAGGTCCTAGTCTGACAGGAAATATTACCAACCACCCGTGGTTCCCACAGAAGAATGAAGCACTGTTTTAATTAAACCAACTCTAGATGAAATCCCTGTGTGTCATCCAATCATTGTGGCCAGAACAAGAGGAAGTAATCACTGGCTTAGATCAGACATATAATGGGTATTTCACTCTTAAAGACAGAGGTGGGGACCCAGACTCTATGGGCTGAGAGCAGAGATTTAGAGCTCCCCCCACAAACAAGAATAAGGTATTACCAGGAGAAAGTCAGCACTAGCCAAGGAAATAAATAGCCTCAAACCAACAATTAATCCAGACATGCTTCCAGGACCTTTCACTAAAATAGTGCCTCTCTTGTCTTCCTATGAAAGACACATATAATCCATATATGTGCTAGGTTACATTTATTATTCACCCATAACTTCTACCAACAAGAAGACTATACTCAGATGAAACCTTGGACTTGCCTTGTGACCAGATACAACACAGCTACACTTCTGAGCGGAGGCAACAAGAGCCAGCATATGGCTGAACCAATTTGCTCTTGCTTCTGCCATCACCATCAGAGGTGCTTCAGACCCAAGTCTCCTCTGTTAGCCTGGTTCCACTAGTACTGATAAACTGAGCACAGCCATAGACAAAGCACAAAGGATGCAGAAGATCAGAAAAATAGATCTTGTTGTCGTCTTCTAAAATTTTAGGATTGTTTGTTATCACAACATACATTAACTGAGACTGACTGACATGATCGCCTCAAAAGGATTAGCCACTTCACTTTTCTTTGGGCATTTGTAAATCAAGAAGTCTTCTCCCCTGCTTTTTCTAATCTCATTGCTCTGTAACACAGCTATGCAGATCACTTTTAATCTGATGTAATATTAAACAGGGGAACAATTTTTAACATAATTCCTGTTGAGTTTGATTTTTCAGCTGTTTTAGACTTACATAGGCACGCTGATATCAAAACTGCAGTTAGTTTTCTTCTATCACGTCGTTCCCCCCCCCCCCCCCCCCGTACAACTTATTTTAATGCAACCACTCTAGGTTGGATCGAGCCTGGATCAAGAGAAGCACTAGTGCTCTCCTATTGGCTGAGAGCAAACCACCCTTGAGTGGGGACGGGTGGGGGACAACCTTGGAGACCAGTGACAGGTTCATACTTGTCTAGGCTATTCAGTTACACATGAGGCAGTGTGGTGAGAGGTTGTGTGCTGCTCTATATAGTGAATCATATTCCAAAGTGTTGTCTAAGTTCTTGTATGTATACAAAGAGTCAGCAGAATTTATTTTTTTATTTACACACATATTTATTTCCAGTCCTTCAGATCATGTCTGCCTCTGCTATTTCTCATTGTAAGTGCCTAAACAACCTTGATTCATTTAGTTATATCTGTGGCAGTTTCACCATTCTCAAAGGACAAACATCAGCGCATTTGTCAGGCAAGCCTATTATGCATATTTTAAAGTAAAACTTGGTGATCAAGATAAGTCTTGGGCCCCTCACAAGGTGTGCAAGCAGTGTGTTAAGAGTTTATGGATGTGGACAAGGGGAACACGTGAGAAATTACCATTTGGTACACCTACGGTTTGGCAAGAGCCCAGAGATCATTCAAGTGACTGTTACTTTTGTCTAGTGAAAACATCAGGACATAACAAGGAAAATAAATGTAAACTAGAGTATCCTAGTCTACCATCAGCTATACACCCAGTGCCTCATTCAGCTGAAATCCCAGTGCCAGAGTTCATTGAACTACCCTCTCTCGAAAAACAGGAGAATAGTGAAGAACTAAGTGAAAGCAATGATGAAGATTTTGAAATTGAAGATGACTCAGTTCGTAAGGGATTTGATCAGCATGAGTTGAATGATTTGGCATGAGATTTGGAACTGTCCAAAAAAGCTTCAGAAGTCCTAGCATCAAGACTGCATGAGAAAAACTTGCTTGAAAAAGAAGCAAAGGCATCCTACTTTCGATCCATAGAAAGTGCATTTCTGCAGTACTTTCGAAGTGACGGTGGCTTTGTGTATTGCCATGACATACATGGTTTAATGGAGGAATTGGGAACTCCAACCTGTAACGCAACTGCATGGCGACCGTTCATCAGTAGCGCAAAGCGGAGCTAGAAGTGTGTCCTCCTCCACAATGGCAATTTATCTGGTGCAGTCCCAACTGGCCATTCAGTTTGTTTTCGTGAAGGATATGAAGACATAAAGAGAATCACTGATCTGTTGCAATATCACAAGCACAACTGGATCATCTGTGTTGACCTTAAAATGGTCCGCTTCCTTCTTGGTCAGCAACGCGGATACACCAAGGATCCCTGTTTTCTGTGTATGTGGGACATCAGAGCTTGTGAGAAGCATTGGGTGGAGTTGAATTGGCCTCCAAGATCTGACCTCAAACCTGGTGATCCAAACATCCTACATGAGCCACTTGTTGACAGAAAGAACATTATATTCCCACCTCTGCACATGAAACTGGGTCTCATGAAGCAATTTGTTAAAGCTTTGCCAACTGAAGGAGACTGTTTCAAGTATCTCATTTTGGCATTTCCTAGCCTGTCGTTTGAAAAGATAAAATACCTTAATATGTATGTTTGGTAGCAGAACTTTACTACTTGTACACAATTTGACTTACAGTAACAATATATAGCCTTTATATGAATAAGATAACTCTAAATCAACAGTCTATTCAGGTAATTTTTTTCTTTATTTTCCTTTGTATGGACATTTTGTATGAATTTGGGGACAAAGGGAGGGTATCCTGTACCTTAAAAAGTTGATGCGATAGATAAAAACTGGGGTCAATTTTGGATTCAGGTTCCAAAAGTTAGTCAAAAACAAGTGTCAGATCTAACTCAACAAAAATTGTCTTCCCCGCTGTTATTTTAGTTTGGAAAAATTAACTGATTTAAATTTTCTCTGTGTCAAAACTGATATATGCCACATACTAGTTCGGTGACCCTGAACAAATCTCTTTATCTAATTAAACCAATCTTATATTCTTTAACTCTGAAATATTGTGTTTAATCACTAGATGACTTCCAAAGTTGCCTGGGTTGATAAATATCTATGAGTTCATACACCTCTTCCCTTCATAGCACTTACTATAATTTGTAATTGTACATCTTTTTATTGTTGCTTTTGAAAGTCTTTATCTCTCCACACTAAACTCTATGCTATATGAGGGCCCGGAGTGTCTCTGCCCTTTTCAACACTGTATACCCAGTGTCTGCTAGAGTACCTCATATAATGCATACTAGGATATATACTGTTATTTTTTTTCTAACAAATGCTACGTGTGCTTATTGGTTTGAATAAAACATTATTCAGATTAACAGCTTTAAGCAGACAGCATTTTGTATTTGTCTGAGACAAGCGTCTACATGTATGTCAAGATGTAATGCATAACATCTATTCTATAACTACATATTTTCATTGAATGAGCAATATGCATCTTCTTTGGTGTTGACAGTATAAAAGCTTTATAAATCATTCTAGCAAGTCATTGAAAATCCAAGAAAACTGCTAAACTCACAGGTCTGTCAAGATCAAAATCAATACTTGTGAAGTTTTTTGAGATGATATTTAGTGATGGGTACACAGACTGTTAGGATTTTTTTTTCTTTTTCTTTTTTAACTCAGCATTGATTTGAAGCAAAAAACTAATGATGGTTTGATTCTTCAGCAGTTCCTCCTTTGGCCTCTAGATGTCTCACCTGGAATTCCCGTTGCAGAAGACATTCTGACGCAATACCCCACTATAGGCTTGGCTGGAATATCTTGGGAACTAAAAGAGTAAATCATGTGAATTTAACTGCAGTTGGGTCAAAACATTCCATTCGCATTTCTTTTTAACTTTCTGGAAAAATGCACATACCAGCTGGTGGGAGAATCGGCAGATTTATGAGAAAAATAGCTTTGTATCAGTCATTTTGATGAGCCACATCCCAAGGAGGCCCTGCCTTTTTGGCTGTGATGAACGGTTTCCAGGTGTATCCCTTGAAGTTGGGAAAATGATATTTAAGACAATGGTCGTCAGCCCATCTTAACAGCTTTTTTTCCACTTCAAAATAATCGATACCATGTAACTCCCAGTAGGTGAGGTATGGAATTAGGATATGATTTACAGAAAAATAATGATGATCTTAGCCTAGGAAAACTGAGGCTACAAGTTAAGCCGGAAGCAAAATCACAGTTTCACTTTCAGAGAGAATAAGATACATTTTGGCAATGGCCTAAAACAAGTTTATTAAGATTTTTAAAGAAAAATAATAAGAAATAACTCTCTTGCAAATATTTCTGTTAGTCAAAATGTTTTCCAGTACCATATTTTATATAGATTAATCTGTACTATATCTACAAATACTATGATAATATTTAGTATATAAGAGGAATGGAAAAAGCAGATAATCTGAAATGGTTTAGAAATAATATTCCATTTCAGATGCTACTTTAACGACTTAAAAGTGCAATAAAACATAGTCACTTGGGTGTGTTTTGTTATCCTGAGCTTCCCCCACAAAATCTAGATTTCTCTAATATGCGAGAGAAAGGGGGATATTCTTCCTGTACCTAAAATAGGCTGGCAAAGGGAAAAAAAATCAGTGAATGAAAGTTGAGGAAATTCAATTATTTTCTTACTTATTAACTAAAGAAATGTTTTCTTTCTTTTGAAGATTTTCATTGTGCTATGCTTTAGTTTCTATGTCTTAAGTTTGTTCTGTGTGTTTTTTTTTATTTTTGGTCCTGGAAATCTAAAAATCTTTAAGGATGACTTTTTGCCGATCCTGTGGATTTTTGTTCACATTGGACACCAATAATGTTTGCAAAATGTATGGGTCTCAAAATACTTGGTATAAGTATTAGCTTTGGTGGGATCCCCCACCCCCTCAAAAAATAAGAAAAAATATTTCTGGTATGCCCTATGTTCCATTCCCTTCTGTATCATTTTGATAAAATAATATTTTTTCAGTTGAGTTGGGTAAATTTGGATTATTTAAGTTACATCTTAAAATATGTCATTTCCACATTGAAAAATATTTTCAAAGACTTGTCACAAACTAATTATCTATGGACTTTTGGGCTGGGCCTGCAAGGCTTTCCCCAGTCTAGTTTCATCTCCTTATAATTATAATTGTAAAATAATTCTCTTCTTCTAATAATTATAAAACAATAAAATCTCTTCTCATATTTACCTATTGTGGTAAATTGTTGTTCAGTTCAAGTATCACTTAATTCATGATGCCTATTCTGGTTCTCTAAGGTAGATGTGATCAAATTTGTCCCTATTTACAGAAAATTTTTGTTTATTTGTCTCAAGCTGTTGGTTTGAAACCTCAGGAGTTCCCCAGGTGAAACTTGAAACTGGCCCCATTACAGGGGCACGGAGAGACGGGAAACTGAGTCGGACCACTCCAGATGGGTAGGTGGTAGGTGTAATAAGCAAGGAATCTTGCATGTGAAGTCAGTCCTGAATAGCCACAATCAAGTATATCTCCACCCTCCTCCACCCGCTGAAAGAATCTTAAAACTTTATATAGAGGCTTTAACTGGGTCCAGTCATTTATTCAGTCCAGATGGTCTCAGCAGTACCTCACTCTCCCAAGGCCATGTCCACGAAACGGCTGCTATTCCAGGAAAAGTATGTGGGATATACATTCCAAGGACAGGGAATAGCTAAGAAACCTCCAGTTGTGTGGGACCAGCAGTGACATAGTCTCAGTGACCTCCTTCCACACAAGCTTGTGTTCAGATTTTAAGATCACTGACTCAGCAATTGTAACTTATTCCTGAGAACATTGCTTGAGCTTCAACAAAAGTTGGTTGAAATAAATTGGATTCTACTTGTCAATTTACCAGGTAAGTAAACTCTGACTCCAAAAAACCTCCGCTGCCTTGTGGCATACCTCTTCAGGGGAAAGGCTAAGGGAGTAAACCCCGACAGAAAATCCGGAGCCGGAGTCCCTAAGGCGGTTTGACGTTGTAGTCAACACCGGCAACTCCTGCGGCGCACCTGAAGCCAAGCTGTATTGACTCCGTCTTTCCCTTGGACCCTTCAGCTGCGAAGAGAGGGGGGGTCTGCTGCATGGGCAACAGCAGACCCTCCATATCACCCTGCCCAGGCTCTGTAGCTTCAGCTTCACTGGAGAGGACACTCCAGCGTCATCGCAAGATGTCGATTCAACACGGGAGGAGACAGATACCGTGTCACTCCTGAGTTGGACTGCACAGCCATTCTCGGCGGTGCAGATAGACTCTTAAGAAGCTACACCATCGTCTCTCGAGACGGACGGCTGCCGACAAACTGATACACTCAAAATTCTCCACGGAAGAAAGGATGGTATGGCTCTGAGAAGTTACTGTTGGGTAGTAAGACATCAAGGGGAAGAGAGAAAGAGAGGAACTGGGAGAAGTTAGTGAAAAAAGACAAAGAACACGTGGAGATGCAAAAGACAAGGAAAAACAAGAAAAAGAAAAATAGGATGAGCAGCAAGAGAGATGAGCCTATGTCTTACCCCAGAATGGTGTTATTTTGGGGACCTTCTCCCTTAGCTCCACCTCATCTTGGAACGGCCATGGTACTTGAGAGAAGTTCCCAGGGACTCAGTCAGCTAGAAAGCCAGCAGGGATCGGCCAGTGCTCTAGGTTCTGAGAAGGGAGGGGGTTAGGACAACTCCTGGTCCCCTGCCCCTTTCCTTGCACCGATGATATTCTAGTTCGCTTCAAAGTTACTTTTTACCTGAGTGGTACCAACCTTTCAGCTGGAATTCCCTAAGAGGTCTTGCTTGAAAATCCAGAGGCTTCTGCTTGCCTATAAAACCAGGAGGTATGTAAACTTCAGATCATTTATGTATCATTTGCTGATGAGTCACTTAGATTAGCTTCAAATTCTAAAGGGTGACTATTCTTGCAGAACTCCTCCAAGTATAAGGTTCTATTATTTTACTCTGGAAACTAGAGTAGGGGTATTTAAAATGAATCACCTATTCATAAGCTCAATTAAAATTTTATCTGTTACTGATGTAATAATAATTACAGATCTACATATTTATATGTCTCAGATAGGTATATTTTAATTTTAAATAAAACATTATAACACTTAAAGTAGTTATTAGACTTTAAAGTTCTTTATAAATTCAGCACACAAATACTTATTAAAAATCTACTATAAGCCAACCTCTGGTAGGGGTTGGATTACAGCAATGAAGAAAACATTTCTTGCCCTCCACACCTGAAGTGACTGAAAGGCTAGTTGGTCTAATTAAATTATGTATTTTGGAGATAGTTGAATGTCACTGCTTTTACAACTTTCATTCACAGACATTTATCATTTTTTTAACCAAAGCAATAAAATCTGTTCTCTAAAACTATTATAATGATGTTAACAGGAGCAAATACATTTTTATCAGAATAATGTGTTTCATTTATAAATGCAGGTAAGTTTAGATAAATATAGGTAGGTTGTTCAGAATATAGAAAAACCAGTTGAAGTTGATGCAAAGTTTATTATTTGTTTTTAGAACTCCATAAGAAAATGGCTTGAATTTAATTCTAATAGTCATACATGTGCCATGTTGGGGCTCTGACAGAAGCAAATGGTTCTTTCAAATGATGTAACTGAAGAGCTCTAAATAAAGATACTCCTGCCTTTACACATGGTATGGGCAGGGTTTAGAGAAACCAACAAGGGATGGATCAGCATAATGGGATTAGCAGGTTTGGGGATCTGTTGTTATGACGCACCTGAGGTAGAGAGACAGGTTCCCAGAATGTTGGAGAAAGTAGATGTATGGATAGGACTGCCTGAAAAATGCTATGGCCTTTTGTCAAGGGACACAGCCAAGTTGTGGCCGCCCAGCAAGGAAAATTGTGGTGAAACAGACATTCCAGCTACACTTACTCCCTCTAATCTAATCGACTACCATGGCTTCCCATTGGCCCAATGCAGTGGGAAGCCAGAGGTCAAGGCAGCCCCAATGGTGTGATCCATAGAGGTCAGCCCTGGACCAGAACACGGACTGCATCCGCAAGAATATGGTAATTAGGACTTACTAAAATTCTATCTAGATCTTTTTGTTTGTTTCACAGTGAAAAATAACTATGATAACAGAAAAGTGCATTAGTATTTATTTTAGTTTAAAAGCAATTTTCAAAATTCAAATTATTTTAATCACATATTCCTGTAGAACATGAAAATATCTGAACTCATCTTTTCAGACACGTCTTATACATCACAGGAATAATAGCATTTTCTCAAATTTTAGTGAAAAACTTCACTTTTAGAATTATTTAATAGAAAGGAGGTGTTTCTTAGGCTTTACATTGCTGCATGGCATAGACGAGGCACTTTAAAATTGACTGAATAAAAGCATGAAGGGAGAAGAAGTATATCACGTACAATCGTCATCACAAGTACCTTGATCTGGCTCATTTTCAGTCAGAGAAATAAGAACATTTTGAGTTTTATACTAAAAGTACGCCCCCTCTAAAAAAACAAACCAAACTAAAACAAAATTATACATGGTATTATTATATGGTCTTAATGATACTACCATCTAATGACTGTTAGCGCAATCTATGAACTGGCTTTCTTTTCGGGAACAGATGATTCTTACCATGTTATTTTATTTACTTAGCTTCTGTTTGTATCTTTCTTATCTCCAAATTAAAATGGAGAAACATTTTAAATGTTTTGTCGTTTTTAAAAAGTAACACCCTTGCTGGTCAGACAGGATAACAACTCATTTATATTGCTAAAGTCACTATGTTTTTCTTTACTTCTATTTAAATCCAAAGCTTAAACTAAAAGAACTCAAAAGAGCTTTCTAGCTCATTTATGTTTTTTAATATCAACATATGCACATACAGTTTTATACATATTCTGCTTTAGATCAAACTGCCTATAGTAGAAAGGGCAATACGGTTGACAAAACTAAATTCTTGCAGTTTCACATAATATTTATTACATATAGGTCACACATTTTTCTTCAGCTTGGCGAGTTCAGCACAACTGGCAACCCTTACATAAGGAAGGCCACAATGTCACGTTGGCATGCAAATAGAATCTAGGCTGCGGAGGGGAGAGAAAAATAAAAGTTCTCTTAAGGTCAAGGGCAACAGCTGAGCAGCACTGGGGCTACCTGCTTCAAAGGATACAGTGTCTTGTGTTTATAGATAAAATGTTGGTTTCTATGGGGGGAGGGTGGTCACAGGAGCAAATATCCCTGACACCCAAACAAAATAATCCCAAATATAATGGATGATGTAGCTCCTAGTAAAAAGAGAGATAACTATCCATGGGAAAAAATGCATGAGCTCACGCTTTCAGAATACACAGTGATTCACCAGCATTTTCCAGCTTTCTTGGCTGCCTGTTTTCGATCTCGCAGCTCTCTGCTCCTTTCCCCTTTGGCCCCCAAGATTAGGTCACCTAAGGGAAGGTGCTGGGGCTTTGGGAAAGATGGTACAATGTAAGAAAAGCCCGTGGTTTGTGGAAGTATTCCTTGTCAAGAATTTAGAAGCACCGCCTTTGCTGAGGACTTTTCTCAAGAACTAAATGCTATAGCTATTTTTCCTTTTTCTTCTTTTTTTTTTTTTTTTGTCTCAGAAAAGCTGTGTGTTAACTTAATAGAAAAAGAAGTCTCTGTGACCACGAGGAAAAATGTTTTGGGAATAATACATGGAAATATATTTATAAGCAGGAGGAATCAGCTAAAAATATCATTACAAGCAGGCTAAGTTATAATTTTAAATTTTGGCACTTGCAAAAACTTTGAAATGCTATCAGCCCATCTCTGTATGAAAAGACACCCTAGTTTAATCAAGTAACTGTGAAACCCTGCCTCAAAATTGCAACCAAATTGTTTGTGTTGTGTTATGTATCTAAGGAAACAAGTGTGGACTTCTAGAGTTACATTATTAGTTTCTTTTGAGCCTTGTGCACTTCAAAGATTTTTCAGAAACTAGTAATGCTATGTTTCGCAGGGACCAATTACTGGGTGGGTGGACACACCAGGCCCCATGCCGGTCCTCCCTCTCTCATCCATGGAACTCCTGGTTATTTCATGGTTTTTGGCTCCCGCCATGTGAGAGGCTGGGGAGAATAAATCTCTGTCTGGTTTGTTCTACCAGACGTCTACAATTGTATTAAACAGGGAATAAAATAGTATTGGTGAAAAGAAGGTTTTTGCCCCATCTGCTGCTTTCAACTCTGTCCTACCAGCGACTCCAGCAACTGGGTGCCTGTTAAATGTAGCTTCCCAGACCCCATCTCCTGACACCCATCAGAGTGGGACCAGAGTCTGGTATTTTTTATACGGAATTCCTGGGGTCTGGGGGCTACAGTTTTGAAAAACACAGTACTACAGGTTCTGTGTTGGAAGCCTGATATTTAGAAATCAGATCCAGGGAGTATTGTGCTGAGTGAAATAAGCCAGTCAGAGAAAGACACATAATGTATTATCTCACTTATATGTGGAATCAAATGAACAAAATAAACAACAAACAAAATAGAAACAAAGCCATAGATACAGAGAACAGACTGACAGCTATTAGAGGGAAGGGGGTTGGGGGGCTGAGTGAAAAAGGGTGATTGGGTTAAGCAAAAATCAAAAGCAAACATGAAAAAAACTCATAGACACAGACAACAGTGTGGCGATTCCCAGAGGGATGGGTGGTTGGGGGAGGCAGAGGAGGGTAAGGAGGGGATAAACGGTAATGGAAGGAGACTTAACTTGCGGTGGGGAACACACAGTATTATAGATAGATGATGCAGTATAGAATTGGATACCTGAAACCTATATAATTTTCTTAATTTGTATCACCCCAATAAATTCAATTTTTAAAAAAGAAAAAAAATATGAAGTCAGAGCAAGCCAATGCATTTTCATCTATAGTAACTGAGCAGTTTTTAGAAGAATCATTTCACTGCTGTTCAGAAATCAGTGATTCACTCCCATCAAAGAAGCAGTCACAACCCTGGCCCTCAATAATTTTAGGTAATCTTTCTAAAAGCCCATGCACAAGCCTCGTTCTGAAGAGGGTCGTTCGGGATGGCTTAAAAATTAAATGTTAATATCGTCTCTTCATTTGGCTGCCAAAAGGCTCCGATGCAGATGAGAACCCCCCTTATGAGGATTCTCTACCTCCCACCCTGGGGCTGGGCTAAGTGACAGACCTGGACTGGCCTTTCTCATGCTACGCCTTCACACCTTTTGAACAACCATCGGTGATGTGGATAAAGGATACAGGGGTTCCCACAGCCCCTTCTGCATTTCAGAGGTGTTTCTGTGCATGTTAACACGGTTTATGGGTCTTCCATAATTCTGTGCCCACCCATGCTTCTGCTTGGCTCCAGATGTTGGTGTTGCTGGCTGGGCAGACAGAGCATTTTGTTTTCACTCTGCGAGCTTTCTTCTCTGCATATTTGCACTTCTCTCATTCTGTACCCGGATGATAAGCCCCATCTGATTCAGGCTTACACTCTATCCTGTCAACACTATATTCATTCAACACAAGTGGCCTGAGTGTAAATGTTCTTAGGTCTTTTCCCAAGAGGGTTTGACCAACCAGATTGCATGTTAATTCATTCTCAGGACTCTTTGATTTTCTTAAAAAACTCAAACCTAGGATCACTCTAATAAGCCAAACCATTTCATTATTTAGGAGTTAGTGACAATGATGCTTAATTTTTACAGTCAACACTATTCACTATATAATTTACCTAAATAAAATTTCCATGTGAAACATACAGGTTGGCAAACTTTTTAAACTTTAAAAAATATATATGTAAAGACACACAAAATGTTGCAAAGATAGTACAGAGCTTCTATATACCATTCACCCTGGTTCCCTCGATAGTTATAGCTTACAGAATTACAGTGTAATACCAAGACCAAGAAATTGATGTTAGTATGAAGTGTGTATAGTTCTATGTCATTTTATCACATAACTATGGCAGTATGCCATTATGTGGATTTATGTAAGAACCACCACAATCAAGATACAGAACTATTCTATCCTTACACAGATTTCACCCACGCCACCCCTTTATAATCACAGCCATTACCTCACTTCGACCACCCTAGCCCCTGACAATTGCGGCTCTGTTATTTGCTTGTATAGTTTTATGATTTCCTGAATGTTGTATAATTAGAATCTTAAGCAATGTGACCTTTTGAGACTGGCTTTTATCACTCAACAGCATGCCCTTAAGAGTCATCCAAGTTGTTGTGTGTTTGTTGTCTTTTACTGCTGAGTAGTATTTCAATCTAGGCTTCTTAATGTATTAAACTCACCTATATGCCATTCCTTCCTAAAAGGCTTTGAGGTGGCTTACCTCACATTAGGTAATAACGAGGCTAAGAAAACACAAACACTAAAGTGAGAATAATGAAATTAGAAAGGCAGCGTAAGCTGACCTGAGTGAACGATAGCAAAGCCACTATGGTGACATTTCAGAACTGGCTCTGAAATTTCTGGCATGCAGGTTAAAAAACAGAACGCGGTAAATGGCATAGCTGTCATTATTGGAGAGGAGGAAGCCTGCCAGTTCTTAAACGGAGAGAGCTGTTCTAAAAGAAATAACTCAGGAGAAGTTTTACATAGACCATATTGATGTAATGGACAAAATTCTTGGCAATGTTTCTGTAGCAAATTCAAACATGAATTCCACTTAGCTGGCTACTTTTCACTGTGACTATCAGCTAGTGAAGTTCAGCTCCAGAAAGCCAACCAGCAAGACACATTACTTGGCTCGCACGTCAGTATGGATTACAGAAGGGTGCAGGGTCGGGAGGCTTCCGTGGTGAGACTCGACAGTTACTTCTGTTTTCTCCTCTTCTTTTGTCTCTTTGTGAATGAATGTGGCCATGTGATGAGTTATGGCCAACGCGTTGAGAGTATGGTAGATTGTATTTTTAAAAGAAGGTTCTTCTTAAGCTATGTTACCGGTATTTCTCTATCAAGAGGTTGGGTCTAGCCCTGGCTGGTGTTGCTCAGTGGATTGAGTGCTGGCCTACAAACTGAGAGGTCACTTGTTCGATTCGCAGTCGGGACACACGCCTGGGTTGCAGGCCAGGTCCCCAGTGGGAGGCGAGTGAGAGGCGACTGATATATCCATGTATCTCTCGCACGTTGATGTTTCTTTCCTTCTCTTCCTCCCCCCCTCTAAAAGTAAATAAATGAAATCTTTTTAAAAAAGAAGCTTTCCTCCCTTTAAACAGTGTGGGTGGACTTTACAGAAGTAATGCTGTTATTTCTGTCTGGCCCTGAATCTTTTCTTCTCTTTCTGCAATCTTCTTGAGTTATGATTATATAAAATATTTTATGTGAAGCTAATTGCATCACACATAGAATAGTAATTGACAACAGAGACATGAACTGTTGTTCCTGAGATTTGCTTTTAAGCTGTAAATAAAGAACATTCTGCAAAGATACCATGAGGAATAATCAACATAATTGTGATTTTTTTAACTTTTTCAACTTGAGCTACTTTAAGATTTACAGAGGAGATCTCTAGCAATGCTGATATTTATTTTATTCATCTAAAAAAATACATTCTTGACTGAACTGTGCCTCTATAAATATGTTTCAAAACCAGAATGTGTACAGTCAAAGACACGATAGATTGGAGTAGGTCTATGTTTAAAAAGGAAAGAACTCAGCTGACATTGAACAGATGTCTGCATCAGACTTTGAAAGGTGAAGTTACTGAGCAGAATCTTCATAGTACTGATGTTAACTTTACCAGTGTTTGATTGGGTGGGGATAGGGTGGGGGTGTGTGTGGATGAAAGTACACCCAGCCCTATCAAGAGTACAGAAGATGAGGAAAAGAACAGAAAAGCTTGTGGTGTGTATAAAATATCATCATACACTTCATTCATTCATTCGTTCATTCACTATCGGCTAGCTAATTCATAATCTTTTATTGAGGATTTATAACTGTGTCAGAGATTATACTAGCCACTGAGAGTATTAAGACTATTGAGGGTTGACCCCTACATCAAATACTTTATTATCTCAGTAGGCATATTATTTAATAGTATGATATGATCAATGCTATCCTAGATGCATGATTACAGTGGAAGGATATCATATTGAAGGGATATGCCCGAGGCCAGTGTGTATCTAGTTAGCCAGGAAATACAGTATGAGCACTAGTAAGAACAGAAATGTGCCACTCCAAGTGCAGTGACACATGTACCCCTATGTATGGCCATATGTGGTTGTCAGAGCTTGATGCTGTTAAACATTGGAAACATCACACTGACCTTCTTTGTCATAATCCCAAGCTTATTCACACACCTTCCTTTGTGTAGATCTGTTTATGGAAAAACAGCAGTGCTGGCCTTACCAACAGAGATGTCCCAGTGCTCGTGACATTCTATCTCCCTCTGTAAATTTGCATTCTTGTGTAAATATGTTCCCAGGGAGTCTGACTACTGGGCATGCCCCTCCCCTGCTCCTTCCCAGAGATGTAGCCCCTCTTTGCCTCTTGAACACACCAAGCTTCTTAGATGAAAGCAGAGTTTCAGACCCTGAACCTCAGAAATTTCATCAAAGCAAATGCCACCTTGTTTCCCTGATGACATCTCTAATCATACAGCATGTCCTTCTTTCTCAGACATCTACAGTTACATGCGATTATCATGAATATTTTACTCACAGTTCTTTTACACTCTCCATGAGGTCATGATTAAAGTTAGCTAATATTGAGTATTCTTGCCCAAGAATGGTTCTTCCCAGCGAGGCTGGCTCCTCGTGTCTCTCTGAACTGGCCCCATCCCAACCGTGAAGTCCAATTTAGTCCTTTCCACTCTCACCATGAAGGAGCTCCTTACAGCAAAATTGCCTTCAAGCAATATGGAGTTTGGCAAAGATCTCACGCATGGAAGTTGGGGGTCTGTGTGCAAACCACACAGAAGAGCCACTTATTTTTGACTTGTGCCATATTTTTGTACCTCTCCAGACTCTCCTTCGGTTGTGTCCAAAGAGGTCTCGAGGTCTTTATACCTTGGTCTTGAGGTCTTTATACCTTCTGATGGGATGCTCTGCCTTCTGAAAGACAGCATTCCTGACCCTTCGGCTGCTTCCACCACCCTGAGAAGGTGCGTCTGGTCCTCTCCCCGCTCTGATCCTCCTTCCAGACTCTGCAGGGTTGTCTAGACCAAACGTCTCTGTGGTGAATAAAACCCTCTCTGTCTCATTTTCTTTTTCACTTTCTCTCTCTCTCTCCCTCTCTCTCTCTCTCTCTCTCTCTCTCTCTCTCATGCCCTGGTTTTTCTTGTATGACTTTGGGTATCCCCAACTTAGAATCAATCACATACCTAACTCCTAAAGAGAGGTATTTCAATATTTTTTTTATTGCTGCATAACAAATTGCCACAAATGTAGCATCTTAAAATAACACCAATTTATTATCCCACCATTTCAGTAGCTCCAAAATTTGGGCATGGCATGGCTAGATTCTCTGCTCAGGGTTCCACTAGGATAAATGGACGGGGTCAGTTAGAATTGTAGCTCATCTAGGCTCAGGGTCCTTTTCCCAGATCACTGATGCTCATAGAATTTATTTCACTGAAGCTCCAGATGGGAGATTCCACGTTCCTTCATCCTGAGGGCCAGCGATAGCTCCCAGCAACTGGAGGCTGTCTGAAGTTACCTGTCACATGGCCCCCAAAGATGGTTTGCAATCTGTGTTTGCTTTCTTCCAGGCCAGACAATACCTAGCTCTCTGACTTTCTCTTCTGTGACCTTCCAGAGAAAACGCTGTGCTTTGAAAAGGCCTATGTAATGATGTCGAGCGCACCCAGATAACCTCTCTACCTCGAGGTCTACTGATTGGTGACCTTATTTATATCTGCACAAACTCTCTCATTCCAGTATATGGGCTAGTGCATAAACTAAATGGGAGAGGGTGTGTGCATCCACGGCTAGGAATCTTGGAGGGACTACCTTAGATTTCTGCCTCCAACAAACAAGTTTACAGTGAAATGAATTAAGAATAAACTTTAGGGTCTCGTATTTGCATAGTTTTTTTTTTTTTCCAGAGGTTTCAGAGAAGCTCAGCAATGGGTTCCCATGGTTTTCACTGACATAATTTTATGATAATTATGTTTAATATTATTTTGTAAACGTAATATATTTTTCCACATTGAATTATAGCAACCACCGCTTTCTGCTCTAAATGCTCTCTGTTTTTGTTTCATTGTGATATTTTGGAGATTCAGCTAAAGGGGAGACAAATTAAAGGTATTTTAATTTCTGTGCAGCGGGGTATTTTTGTGCGGTGCCCAGTTATTTCTGTGCACTAGTTTGAAACAGCTTCCAGGAATACTCTGCTGTTCACCCTGCCCACACACCTGCTGATACACAGAAGGCTGTACAGAGCAGGGCTGTATTGCATTATGAATGGAATCCAGTACTGAAAATATGTGACAAGAGGAAGAAACATACTTTTAATGTGTATGGAACTGGAAGCTAATGTGTGGAAAACACTTTACAAAACCAGAATTGTAAAATTACAAGCAGAGAATTTCTCAGTGAAGCCTAGTTGAGAACAAATTTCTCTGCTTTTAGGAATATTCTTAGTAGGGCAATATACAGGAGTCCCTTTCTATGTCATGGTTCATTTATCGCAGCCTCCCTCTATTGCGGGATTTTTAAAAATATTATATTTAATTATTTATTGCAGATTTTTTGCTATATTGCGGGATTCTGCTGTACTGTATATGTATGTTGTTAAAGTTACATAGGTTTAGGAGTGTAAAATATGTTTAAGAACATAAGTGGTGTTTATAAAAGTGTGGAAAAGGTTAATAAGGGACTGGGAACGGTTTATAAGTGTGTGGGAAGGGTTTATAAAGCCTTAAAATATATATGAATACTAAAATAAACGTAAGGTTCCTACTTCGCGGATTTTCACCTATCACGGGGGGTCTAGAACGTAATACGTGCGATAAGTGAGGGAATACTGTATTCAATTAAAATCCATAATAGAATTTTAATAGAAATAGAATATTTAATAATGTTTGAATACATCATTTACTTTCCAATTTGAAAAGATCTATAAGAAAATTTGACAGAGAATTACAGACATTTGGCTTGAATGTGCATCTATTTGTCAAATTCATAGGTTAAAAGTTGAAATAAACTTTGGATAAAAATTAATAAAGTAGAAGAATGTGATAAAGATGAGCAATGAAATCAACAGAAATGATTCTCATATTTAGAACCAAATTGTAGGCAAAACATATGCATATTATACCAAAAGCAGCAACTCATTTAAGAGGAAGAGATACATTTTAATAGAATTAGTTAATAGTTTCTTGGAATTTTTGATAAGCTAATTAATGAAGAGAAGTGACTTGTATAAATATTGGGAGAAGATTTGAACTTCTTGCTGATTTTACAGCATTTTCCGTGGTGAGGAAAGGGCATCGTAGCAAGCACGGAAGTCCTCCACATGGGACACCACAGAGGGAAACCTGAAAATCCCTGAACCCTCACAGAAATGACGGACACTGGACAGAGGCCCATCCAACTATAATAACAATTTTAAAATGGCATGACATTAATCATTAAAAATACAAACAAAATCTGACCATCCATGAATGCTTCTGGATTTTCTCTTAGAAAAGGAATTTTAAATTTGCCTTATGAAGAGGTGATCAAAGTGTATGCAGCCAAATCAGTGAAAGACTCAATGAAATCGCCAATAGACGTTCCTCCCCGTTTACTCCAGTATTTCTTTGACGGGGGACGCCCCTTCCTCTCCTTTGAACTGCGGGGTTGTCTTCCTAGGTTGGTCCTCCAGCTCTCCTGAATTCTCAGAGCTCTACTGAAAGTACGGACACGGCAGTGTTTTGTATCATCCCCTGGAAAGAGTGGTCATTTGGATTCTTTTCAATCTGCTCCTTTCCTTCTATGAAGATGAGTGTCAGTGGATTTCCCCCCAGCTTTTCCAGAATCCCTGCAAATTGCATATTTTCCATAGCGTCAAATATGTATCCGGTGTGATTAATTTCATCTCACCCCCTCACACACACACACAAATCCAAAATGAGTGTACCTTCAGTAACTCTTTCTAGGATCCACAAATTGTTCTTTGTTGCCCTAGATGGAATTGAGCTTCTGGATATTTTAAAAGCTTTTACTAATGTTATCAAACTTTAAAAGGGTTATCTTTGATCTAATAACTGCAGAACAAGAATGGTGAGAAAAAGTAACCAACTTCATTATACCTAGAACTTACGAATATTTATTTACTTATTACTAAAATCCACCACCCTTTTTTTATTTTTTAATCTTTATTTTTTAAATTTATTTATTTATTTATTTATTTGTTTGTTTGTTTATTTTATTTTTTTAGAGCCAGGGGAAAGGAGAAAGAGAGGGAGAGAAGCATCACTGTGTGATTGCCTCTCACTCGCGCCCCCAACTGGGGACCTGACGTGCAACCTAGTCATGTGCCCTGACTGGGAATCGAACCAGCAACACTTGACTTGCAGGCCGACGCTCAGTCCACTGAGCCACAGCAGCCAGGCCCCCACTTTTTTTTTTTTAAAGCATTACTCCCTGGGATAGTTGGCCATGACCAAGAATCAGAACCTCGCTTGACGGAGCTGTCACTACCTGTCTTGGTTTGCCACCCTCCAGAATTAAAACAGTTAAAGTGTGTAGACTTCCCACTGTAATTGAAACAATTTTGTTGTTAACTGTAGCAAAGTATCCAGCTCTGAAAATACTCTTCTGAGAACCCCTGTGAACTCACTGCGACGCCAGTGCAATGCACGTTTAGAAGGATCGCTGTGAGCCTTTTAAAATGTGTGCTTTGTCACAAATTGCAAAAAAACTCTTGCCTGCAGTGCTGTTTATCGGCACTAAATTATTTCAAGCATTCTTCCTGTGAAAGCTTTTAATGTTCGGTGGGACTCCTTATGCAAATGTTATATGTATCACTGGCATTTCTGCTCCCACAAAACAAAACACATTCATAAAATCTGGATTTTGCACAAAGGTCGCTTTTTCTTCAACATTGCATTTAAATTGATTCATTCTAAGTATTTCCTCTATGTTCCTATAAATCTGATATGGGGACTGTTTGGATGGATCAGTCACTGCAGTGAATCAGATAATGCGTTACACATTAAGGCCAAGTAAATTTAACCTACTGCTAGTAAAAAATGAATTGAGATGTGTGTGGTTTTTGTACAACATGCAATCTGTTGTGTTTGATCTCCTCTTTGGAGGCAGTGGTAGATGTCGTCTATGCAAAAACACACTAAATGAATATATGTTTGTTTCAGACAAATAAATGATCCTTTTCTCTCTTAGCAAGCTCCTAAATCCACCCCTGATTTCAAGCAACACCATGAGCTCTAGGTACCTTACATTACAAGGCAGAACCCTCCTACGTAAAATTCTAAAAGGTATTTACTGTATAATTTGATTTCAGAGGAAAGTACACACTTGATCTCTAAGGTCCATCATGTAGGGAGATTGTGAATTCAAATAAATGATTTAGGATGTTTTTGAAGACCAAATGCACAGTTATTTCAAATTTTAAGTGTATTCTCCATAGGAGCTATATTACTAATTATGCAAGCCTTGTTAAATATTGAATTGTAGAATTGTATCTAGGTTAAAATAAGTAGATGGCTGAATTTGTCAGACTGACTGAAGAGATTTGTCCAATTAAATAGCTGAAATAGTCCAAGCAAAGTCACAGAAAAAGGATTTGTTAACATTTCAGTTAGGCTAAGTGGTTGAATCGTTTATTATGTATGTGAATATGTACTGTTCATGGAGCGAAAAGCAGAACGACCTTGGGAATTAAATCTCAGCATCTTGATTGTACCATTTTTGGCACCCTTCTTTACATATTCCATAAAATTCATTCATAAAGTTCTTTTTTCCATTCATGCATGCTTAAAGTCAGGGCTGAGTTCTGAGAAATAGGGCATTAGAAACGGGATGATTTCAGCAGAGTGTGAGCATCACAGCATGCACTTACACCAACCTAGGTGACATTGCCTACCGCACACCCAGGTGACATGGTACAGCCTGTTACCTCTGGACTACACGCCTCTACAACATGTTACTGTCCTGAATACTGTAAGCAATTCCAACACAATGGTATTTATCTAAACCTACATAAACATATCTAAACAGTTCTCTGCATTTTTTAAGAACAAAAATAACATGTCTGGGGCCACTTGATTTTACCTCTGAAGCCATGTCTCTGGCTAAAAGATGTCCACCCCCCTTGCTCATGTTTTTATGGCTGTTTTTATCAAACTAGCTGTCATTAAATTCATAGAAATGTTTTCCAATTCAAACCTGTGAAACAGACTATAATAATTGTATGTTCTGAGTACAAATAACTGTCAAATTGAACAATATTTATAATAGTTGTGAAACTGAGTCCATTCTTCTAATCATATTAGCTTGATATCACTGTGCTTATTTTCCCACAATGAGCTAAACGCCAGTAAATGGCCTCCGCTTTCTGAGTTCATGAAAAGAAGATAGATTAGGGAGCACATGGGTAGTACCTTAAAAATCGTTAATGGTCAATTTTTCTCTAATCTCTATCCCAACTTCTAAAAGAAGTTTCAGACTAAAACTTGTTGATAACAGTTTCAAAGGATGTACCTTTATTTTGTCAATGACTGTTCAGTGGATCTCAGATGCCAGATGCCACGCGAGACACTTCAAATGCACAGGGAATGAGAGAACATGGTGCCGTCCGTCACGCAGCCTGGAGTCCAAGGGAAGACAGCACAGAATCGATTTGCAGGAAAGAAGAGACAAGAGGGCAATAGTTGGTGCAATCTTGTAGTGCAGTGAGTGACACAAAGTTGTTTTCATAGCCTAATATAAATCAGGCAACATGCTTAGACCTTTAATATTAATTCTTAGTTCATTCCTAAATACTAAATGTAACCTGATACAGAACCATGTAGATGTGGAGGCAGACAAGAGTAAGGTAACTTAATATGACTTGGTAGACATTTTTTAAAAAGATACTATTAAAGTTTAAGTTCAGTTATGTACATATTGACAAAAGGCTATAAAAAGAGGGAAAATATTAAGAAGTATTCTTAGTATCGTGCAGGAAACCATTATTGGAGTAAAAATATGGCCCAGGTCTACTTATTACATTTTTAATTTTGTTTTCTGTAACACACTGAGTCTAACAATAGGACCGGTAGTTAAAAAAGATAAACTTAACAGAATGTATACATCAAAATGAACTATGTTAACTATAGAACAACCATGTTTGTATATCTAAGTGTGAAAAGCCTTTTGGAAAGTAATTTTTGGGAAAGTGTCCAGAATCTGCAGCATGCTCTTTTAAGGACTCAATGCTGGCAAGGAAAACCAGCTGACTGTGTTGGTGAGACCCACAGAACATGGATTTGGCAACTAAAGGTAAGCTGTCTGGTCTCACATAGACAAGGGAGGATTGCGTACTGATGGTGTATCTGTCTCTCACAATAGGCTTTTGGCTCACAATATGAAGGTGCCATGTTTGATTTGTTTCGGTGTTCTTGGCACAGTTCTTGGTATAGAGCAGAACTACCACGAATGATTGTTGAATTCCATGTTCTTAATTAAACTCACGGTTAATGGTCTTAATGATTTGAAATGACCCCCAAAATGCATCTTCGGCTATTTACAAACATGTATATATATTTTCTCTTATATGCATGCCATCTGCATGTATAATATATATGCAGAATGTACTATAAATTTTGGCAGAAGACTATTTTCTGACCCCATCCTCTCCTTGCAGTGCATTAGTCTTATGGGGATTATTCATGATTGATCGTTGGATTCATTTTCCAACTAGATACCTGGATCCAAATGAATGCTTTAATATTTCAGCCCCTTAAAAATGTAATGAAAAATCTGTCATGGGTAATAAGTTGCGATAAAGTGCTTGAGCACCTTAAATGACAGGCTGTCTGTGATTTCAAATTCCAGTTCTTCTGAATTTGAGGTATATAGTTAACTAAGCTAAGGATGATGCATATTAAAAATTTTAATAATCTTAACAAATATCACAATCAACACTAACAACTAAACCATCACTTTATTTTATGTTAAAATACTCACCTAAGTTTTTTCAAGAATTATACACCAGAATTGAGGAGGTACAATTGGCAGCTTCCGTCTATTAGCTGATTTCTTATCTCTGTTTATTAGCTTATTTGCATTGTTTTTTTTTTTGTTGATCCAGCTTTTTACCTACTCTCTTATGTATTAGCCAAAAATAATATAACATTTTGAACGAACCTAGATGGCTAGAGCAAAATAACTCAACATACTTTGTTATCCATTAATTAGTTTTTAGTGATCCTAAACATGTGAAATTGGCAATCATAAAAGTTGCTTGCCTTTTCTTTAGCATATTCAAGATTTATAGTTAGAGAACCAGAAAACTTTCCTAGATGTAATCCAGAATGAAAAGTTCTATTACACTGATAAATGTGATTTTCCACTTCAGAAAAGTTCCCTTCTCTAGTCTGTGTTTTATGTGGCTGTTTGTTACTGAGACAAACAGAATGACTAAATCAATACAAATGGCCCTCAAGGCCTAGGGAGACCACAAGAAAGTGTAGCATCATTAAACTAAATTACAGACAAGCACTTAAGGAGACAAATAAGTGTTTTGTTACCATAACTTCTGATTTTTTTTTAATGGTGAAAATGTTTACAAAACATGCATGGTACCAGGAACAAGGCTTCTGTGGCAGTATAATAATAGTTAGGTATAACTGACTTGTTATGGTGGTTTTAATCAGATAAAGTATAATCAAAAAGCAGAACTTTGATAGTGTTTCCCTGAACCCTGATCTTTACCTGGTTTTAGGAAAGACATAATAAATATAAGTCAGGAGAGGTAACTCTCAGTGAGATGAGAACCAGAACTCAATGGAGCCTAGTTAGAGAGTGTGGGTGTAACCTTCTGACTCTGCACACGTGAGCTATGAACTGAGCTAGAAGATAGACACCAGATGCGTTGAAGATAAACTCCTACTAGAACACATTCTCAATAGGGGTCTCTCTTCCTGCTCTCTAGAAAATGCTCTCTGATGCCCAGACTTATTTCATGAACTTCCCTCCAGCAGATGAAAACAAAGACAGAGGAATTAAACTCAATATTCTACAAACTGAATAAAGACCCAGGAGATAGAAAAGAGGAAATAATTTTTTAATTTATTTTAGAGAGAGAAGAAGGGAGAGAGAGACAGACACACACAAACACACACAGACATCAGTTGGTTGCCTCCCATACATGCCCCAACAGGGGATTGAACCGGCATCCTTTGGGTGTAAGAATGACACTCCAACCAACTGACCCACCTGACCTGGGCAAAAAATAACATTAAAAAAAAACTTTTGGGAAAATACATGTCCAGAGGGAGAAGAACATATTGTCTAGGTTGTTTTCAACTCAGAAAAGCTCAAGGCACGCACAACAAGGCCTCAGCATAGTCTTATTCAATACTATTTCGTTGGTGTTGATGAGATGTCATAGCAACCTAACCTTGTTTATATCAACCAGCCTATGGTAAAACTGATTTCATTACACGCTGCTTTGCCGGCGTTCCAACAACCTATCAATGATGTCAAGTGATGACTTGCTATACATATAAGCTCCATACTCAGCAGTTTGGAGCAGCGGTCACTGTATAATAGATTAAAACTGTCCCGGAAAACAAAGTGCAATAATTTAGCTTAATTAATTTCCTTCTAAGAGATATTTAAGTGTAATATTAGAAAAACATTTACTTGCATTATAAAATAATGATGGTGTTCGAGGTTCTCTACCCAAAGCCTAGTATTTAACACAGAACGTTTTAACATAAATAATTTTCAAAGCAAAGATACACAGATTTGAATTTTAACATACACCTTCTCTAGAAAGTTCAAAACTTTTATAGCCTTTATGAAAGATAGGATTCAGCAAAAGATTGGTTTTGCTTGTCCATATCGGCTACTAGAGTCATAAATTTGGAGGCATAATTTTATAAATATCTTTGTCACTAGCAGTAATTATTTTGACAGACTAAATGGAAATTTGAATAGACAACATTTTACCTCACTAAATCAAAAACCTTTTTTATCAGTTATAAATGACATCAAGTTTCATGTCTGCAAAGTACATAAGAGTAGTTTGCAATATTTTGAGTAAAAAAAAAAATTCCATGGACTTACTAAAAATTCGTCTTCAACATAGCAATACTTTTACATGTAAAAAAAGATGAAAGAAATTGAAATATAGACAATTTTCATTTGTTCTTTGATAACTATGGTATTCTAATGCTTACATATACACATTTCTACACTCTTTTCAAGTTTCTGGAAGGATTCGTTTTTGTTATTTTGCCACTAGGCATCATTCTGTAACTGGTTCTGGTCAGAAAGTTGTGACCAGAAGTCGCATGGGTCACTTATTGCTGATCTGAATTCCCTCACCACTCTTTCCCTCTCGTATGATGTCATGGAAAAAGAAGACTCATATTCTAATGGTGAAAACACAGTTTGAAGAACCACGGATGGACAAATCACTAATTGGTGGACGGTTGCCTGAGACTGACCTGATGCACGCGGGATTCAGCGTGAGCAAGGAGCAAACCATAGTTTTAAGTTACTAAGATTTTTCACTTGATATTTCAGCACAATATTGAACGTCATAACAAAAATCCAACTCTACACAGCACTTTCTGCTTCACGATATTTCCATGTAGAGCCTAAGAGAAAAGCCTTTGAAGTGCTATTGAATTGAATTTCCCAAAACTTATTAGAAGCTGAGGCAAAACTAAATAACAAGAGTGAACAACGTGACCAAACTTAGTCAAAACAGAATCTCATCTTGACGCAACAATTTGGAATATAAAAGGATGGTGCCAGTTAGTGCTTCAGATATTGTGTTGGCAGTTACCTTTCTCTTGGAAAAGAATATCCTACCCACATAAACAGGATTTTTGTGAGGAGTACATTTTACTCTGTCAATGATCTATAGCAGCCAGCATCTCTGATTTACGGGGTATGATAGTTGGCAGAAGGCTATAAAGAGAAACCCTGAGGGTAATGTTGGGTGTCTTATTTCTGGAGGGCAGGAAGTAACAAATACAGCCAAAGGAAACTCACCCCATGCCAGCAATCCTTGGGGACTTTAGTAAAACTCGATTTTTAAAATAATAATGTTACTATTACTTTTTAGTGTATTTAAAATAGCTGTTTCTGAAAAATAAAATTTTCTTTCTTAAGAATGAAATATTTACCCTGGTTGCAGTGGCTCAGTGGATTGAGCATCGACCTGCGAACCAAGTGTCACTGGTTCGATTCCCAGTCAGGGCACATGACTAGGTTGCACGTCAGGTCCCCAGTTGGGGGCGCGAGTGCGAGGCAACCACACAGTGATGTTTCTCTCCCTTTCTCCTTTCCCCTCTCTCTAAAAATAAATAAATAATTATACATAAATAAATAAAAATTCTTTAAAAAAAAAAAGAAATATTTTGCAGAGTGGAATTTTTGTAGGATTTGTTTTCATTTGGAAACATTTACATTTATGAGAACAATAGGAAAATTTGGGCAGTTTCAAAAGTTGTTGCAGATCTGAATTTTGAATACCTAACTTGCTTGGTAGTCAAAACATATTTGGTTGACTTTCTTAATATCTTTGCAAACTAAATTGTTGGAAAGTTCTGAGATGATGGTAGAACTGGTGGTCCTTAGTATCACATGAGTGTTCTCACTGCCTCGTGTTCTTGGTCTTAGGGTCCTCCCCTACATCAACTCTTGTTTAGGTGGGAACACCAACATTATAAAAATTGAAATTGACTAACTAAAAGCAGAGGGAATGTTTTTTACCTTGTTTTGCATTTTTTAAGGTTAAGGTTGTTTGTAGGTGTGTTCATATGGAGGTTTATCTGCAGTACTACGTGCCTACGGAAGACAAACATTTTTAAAATCATCTGCTGAGATAGGCAGAATAACATTCCTCCTAAAAGTGTCCACATCCTAAACCTTGGAAACTGTGAATATATTTTCTTACATGCCCTGGCTGGTTTGGCTCAGTGGATTGAGCGTCTGCCTGCGAGCTAAGTGTCGCTGGTTCGATCTTCCAGTCAGGGCACATCAGAGAAGGAAAACTCTGACTCCAAAAAACCTCCGCTGCCTTGCGGCATACCTCTTCAGGGGAAAGGCTAAGGGAGTAAACCCCGACAGAAAATCCGGAGCCAGAGTCCCTAAGGCGGTTTGACGTTGTAGTCAACACCGGCAACTCCTGCGGCGCACCTGAACCCAAGCTGTATTGACTCCGTCTTTCCCTTGGACCCTTCAGCTGCGAAGAGAGGGGGGGTCTGCTGCATGGGCAACAGCAGACCCTCCATATCACCCCGCCCAGGCTCTGTAGCTTCAGCTTCACTGGAGAGGACACTCCAGCGTCATCGCAAGATGTCGATTCAACACGGGAGGAGACAGATACCGTGTCACTCCCGAGTCGGACTGCACAACCATTCTCGGCGGTGCAGATAGACTCTTAAGAAGCTACACCATCGTCTCTCGAGACGGACGGCTGCCGACTATTTTCTTACATGGCAAAGCACAATTCAGGTCTCTTGTGGAGGAATTAAGGTTGCTAATCTGCTGACCTTAAAATAGGGGAGATTATCCTGGAATTTCTGGATGGCCCTAAGGAATTCACAAAGGTCCTTAAGTGTAGAAAAAAGAGGACAGAAAAGAGTCCGGGTCAGAGTGCTGTGATGTGAGAAAGCCTCAGCGTGCTGTTGATGGTTTTCGAGACCGAAGGGGCCATGCACCAAGGAATGTGAGTGGGTTTTAGAAGGTGAAAACTGCAATGAAATACAGTCACTGCGAGAGGTTCAAGAAAAGAATGCAGCCCCGCTGTCACAGGATTTTGGTATAGGGGGACCCATGATTATTTCTCACAGAACTGTAAGATAATAAATTTGTATTTTAAGCTGGTATGTTTGTTGTAATCTCCCACAAATACAAAAGAAAACTAATATCTCTAAAAATTGCTGTATCTTAAGTTGTTGAGAAAGTACCGAGTACAGTACTCGCTCACTTATCTCAGGTATTACGTTCTAGACGCCCCCGCGATAGGTGAAAATCCGCGAAGTAGGAACCTGACATTTATTTTAGTATTTACATATATTTTAAGGCTTTATAAACCCTTCCCACACACTTATAAACCGTTCCCAGTCCCTTATTAACCTTTCCCACTCCCTTATTAACATTTTCCACACTTTCATAAACACTACTTATGTTCTTAAACATATTCTACACTCTTAAGTCTACGTAACTTTTACAACATACGTATACAGTACCGCAAAATCCCATGATATAGCAAAATATGCGTGATAACCAATTAAATATTTCTAGAAGTCCCGTGATACAGTAAGGCCGCGATAAGTGAACCGCGATATAGAGGGACTCCTGTATAGCAATCAATTGTTCATAATATTTCAGTAACTCAGCCAACAAACATCAATACCAACAACAAAAAACTATGAACAATTTGAATGAAAGCACATGAGAATTTTATTGGAAATTAGTCTCATTCTCTAGAATGTTTTGTGAAGCGGAATCTACTTAAAAGAAGTGGAAGAAGCTAGCTGTCCTCTGTGCTAAGGTTTGCTCAGATGCAATTTTACTGGGAAACAAAAATGAACTAGATTCTGTGATGAAGTACTTCTTAGCTCACAAGTCTATGGTTGAAGGATAAATCATAACAAGCCAGGATCTTAAAAGGTCAAGCTAAAGTTCTTCACTGAGTTGGACTGGGTTACAAGCTGAGAATGTTATTTAATACTGAGGCAAACTGTAAATTTGCCAGTCCAATCAGATTCTATTTTGATGTTAGGCTGCTTGATGTGTAGGTTCTGGTTTATGGCTGTTTATATTTATACTCACGTATATTTTCCTTTCTTCCTTTTTATATAATTCTTGGAATTGCTAGTTCTGTATCCTGCTTAAGCAAGTTGTTCAGTCAAACCCATCTGCAAGCTTCCGCCATCACTTGGTTCCAATTTCAACTCCATTATTGTATAAAATTTCATGTTTACAACATTCTAAACCTGAGTTAAGAATAACAGCCTCAGTAATCAAAGATTATGGGTCCTTCAACATTTCCAAGTATGACGAATACTCATAAAAAAGACATGTTCATTTTTTAAATTTATTTTGTGGCATAGTAACATTAGTCAACTGAAGTTGGGAACTTTCTATTTAGCACAGAGGCCAAGGCAGTGATCCCAAATGCTTAGGAAGGGCCACGAAGACAGGTTCTTTTCAAGTCACTTAAAAACCTGGTGGAAAAGAAAATTAAACAAGGCAAAAAATTCACTTCAGTCTAAAACCTTATTAGAATATCAAGACTGTTGAAGAAGTTTAGGAAAAGTATCAGAACTGTGACAAGTAAGTATGCAATGACAAGTATAATTTAGCACAATATTTTAATTAATCTTTTGAGGTTATGTTCATTGCTAAAATAACTAATTGAAATAGATCATAAGAAATGATTAAACATCAATCCTGATTTTCTTCAATGCGTATCTATTCAATTAGCATTTGAAAATATCTGGATATTTGGTATACCGTAGATGAAAGATCAAAATAGTCTCAGAGTATTTCATAATTAAAATGAATATTTTGATTTTAAAAAAGTAGGAACTCAGATATTTTCACATTTTTTCCCTCATTAACCCAGATGAGAACAGACAGCTATGACAGGAGAATTGGACTGGGAATCAAAAAATCTGAAATCTCATCATTATACTGCCACTAAAGAATGTTACATTTGGCTAATTATTCTGCTTCTGGGGCCTCAGTTTTCATGAGTATGGACTGTATTAATCCAGTTATTAAAGAAAAAATTTCAAGAATCTTCTATAGCCTTTTGTATAGGCAGTGAGGATACATGAATAAATAGAGAAAGTGCACAGAATTTATCATCTGATTACCTTTCCTGAATCATCTATCTGTTATGAATCACTATAAAATAATATTAAGGCAGTTTCATATTGGCAAGTATATGTACTGTATGTAAAGATATAAATCCTCTAGGATTTCAAAATTAAAATTTCTATGATAAAAAATTTCAGAACTTATTTTAAAAGATTTTATTCATTCATTTATTTGTTTGTTTGTTTATTATTGTTATTCTATTACAGTTGTCCCAATTTTTCCCCTTTGCCTTCCTCTGCCCTTCCCACACCCCCACCTCCCACAGTCAATCCCCACACCATTGTCCATGCCCATGGGTCATTCATACATGTTCTTGTCTAGTCCCTTCCCCTTCTTTCTACCATTATCTCCCTCCTCCCTCCATTCTGGTCACTGTCAGTCTTTAAAAGAATATATCACCAGTAAAGATTTTAAGAAGAAATTTAACATAAAAAAAAATAAAAATATTTTCAGTAGATCAAAATTCAGAGCTGCAAAAATAATTATATAAAATAAATTTATTAAATGACTGTCTAATGAAAAGACTACCAAACACTTCTTAGAGTGAACTCTAGAGATTCGCATGGGATTTCTAGTTTCCGAGACAAATTCTAAAGCAAAGAGAAAACTTTTCTTAACAAATTCTGATATAAAATTTCTTGTCGTAGTCTTTAAGTGCTGGTTTAGAGCAAGCCATAATTACACCTAGATGACACATAAAAGGAGGGAATGCTTTTGAGTTACCCAAATATTCAGAGTTCAAGCATTTGTTAAAAAATGTAAATCTGGCTTTGTCAGAACCACTTTTGTTTTATTCTCCTATTTCTCTCTCTTTTTTCTTCATCACCTCCCCAATTCTCTTATCTCGGCTGTTCTATTGCTCTTTGTTTTATACATATTATTTTGTATTTTTCTTCTGTCACACATTCTTCCTTTTAAATCCTATCTTATTTCAAATGTCCCTTTCTCTCATTTTCTCTCCCATCACTCTACCTTCCCACTTCTTACCTTTGTTATTATTTACTCCTATCTAGTCTGAGGCCCCACAAAAAACCTGCTAGTGACAGAGGATTAGTCATTTTTCTCCTTCTTGGTAAAGTCTTGCAGAATCTTGATGAGAGTCTTACAGGTTATCCTGTCCATTCCTGACTGTTCCGTTATCAATGACCTTCCTTTCACCTTCAGATGTCCCCATTGACTGTTGCTTCCAAGCCATCATCAAGCCTTGATAACTGGTACTCAAATGGAATAATCTATCAGCCCCATTGTACGTCTTCCCGGAGTCTTGCTCCAACCCCGCAGAGCCTGTTGAGTCCTGATTCTTAATGTCACTAGAGTGGACCTGGAGATAATTGTGGCTATTTCTCAATAATTGATAAGCATGGACATTGGTTGAGAAGTATATTTTACTCTTTAGCAGCTTCTCTCAGTAACAAATACTATATTCTTCTCCAGCTCTGCAAACTACTTCCAATAAATTCTTTAATTTGTTTTCTGTTGTCCAGTATTAGTCAAACTTATCTGTTGAAAGTAAGAAATCTAAACTCAAACATCACAAGTCATAAAAAGGAAGGGTTGCCTCAAATAACTTGTAGTTCAAGGGAAGGTTATCTCCATGTCAGTCAGATCAAGAGCATCAGCAACATCATCATGTTGCCTGTTCTCTTGTTTTCTCCCTCTTAATTCTGCATCCTTTATATATGGTGTAAGACATGCTCCCTATGACACAGACTGGGCTTCTGCATCATAATAATTCCAAGACAATATTCTATAGATATAAAACCTCCTTTGAGCTTATGGTTAACTCTTAAAAATTCCAGGAAGATATGGTGTTGTGTGTGGCTCAGTCTAAATAATACAAACACTCCTGACTGTCACACATAGAAGAGATGGGAAGTTATGGTAAAGAACCTTGACTGCAATCTCTAGAAATCCTCTATGAAATGGAGAAAATATTACCAAAGGGTGGAAGAAAAAAATTATAAACAGACAAAAATCATACTTGGAATAGTCCAATCTACATAGGCCCTTCCAAATGATACAATTCTGGAGAAAAGCCTTTTCAGATCCAGAACTACTGAGCTGTGGTATATACCAGAAGATTCTAGAAAACCAGTTAAATTTTAACAAATAGAAAATGTAAGTATAATCTGTATAACTAATTTAACTAATCTATTTGTGAAGTGTCATTTTTAAGTGAATTTATTAAGTCAGACTGGAATTCCCATTTTTTTTCATGTCACCTGTGGTTAAGAATAAATTAACATGTATTAGTGGATTAAAAGTTGTGTTTTGTGGTTTTCTTTTTCTTCCTGACATTTACTCCTCCACTTCTGGTACTTAAGTTCTTGAGATACTGCTTTTGCTCCAATTTCAGTCTAAAACATTAAGGTATAACAGTCCCTGTCCTAAAATATCCCATTTTACTATGAATAAAATTTAAAGCCCTTAAAATAACATATGATGTACAAAATCTTGCCTGAGTGCCTCTGCTGTCATGTTCCATGACTCTGATTGACTTGCTCCGAATCAGCCACAGTGGCCTCCCTTGACGTTCTTCAGGCACACCAAGCACACTCCCAACTTAGGGCCTTTGTACTCACTATTCTTTCTTTTTGGGACACTCTCCTCCCCATAAGCACATGGCTTATTTTCTAACACAATAGACATCTCTGCTCAAATGTCTCCTTTTCAGGGAATACTGTACCAAACAGTCTATCTAAAACAAACAAATTGAGAAAAGCCTCTCCACCCCATTAACCTCTTTGTTTTCTCCATAGTTCCTTTTTATCACCCAGCACAGTATATTTATGTTTGTTTATTTTATCTTGACCCACAGACATGTGCGTGACATGACCAGAAAGATTGATTTGTGTATTGCTATAGTTCAGCACTCAGGATAGCCCCTGACACATTGTTGTTTTACAATAAATATTTGTTAAATAAGTTTTCGAAGGGAGAAAGAATAAATAAATTGTTGTATCACAAAGACACAAATATAGGCTCATTATACAGGTGTATCTGGTCACATATTAATATCTCCTGGGAAGAGTGATGTTTCAAGAATGGCCATGAGACCTAAATCAAATAAGTGGTATATACTCACAGTATATAAGTGACACTACAGAAAAAAAAATCAAAAACAATAAGGCCTATGAAGAGAACATCCTGAGCAATAATCCAACACAGATATGATGAGGAGCATTATGACTCCAGCAATCTTTCCCTTTTTATATCCCAGTTGAAACTGGCTTTCTTTTCCTTGAAATCTAAAGTATTCTGAAATCCTTGATATTTCTTTTCAAGAGTACCTACACCAGAATCCCTAATTAATGAGCATGTCAATTTTTAATGCTATAGTTTGTTATAAATTTGATATATTTTGCTAATTTGGAAAATGATACTGTATTACTGTTTTTAGTACATATGAATTCTAGTCATATTTATAAGACATGTTCAGATAATTTAATGATATATCATTAGTAATGATTTAAAAATTAAGGGGAGATCACAACATGGCCAAATAAAATGTTCTTGCTCATATTCCACTCTCAATAACAATTTTGCATCCATCTTGGAACAAATGTGCCTTTGTGGAAGTTGTGAGATCCAGCACCATAGGCTAATGCACTCAGGAGTCTCTCCCACCCATGCATTGGGTAATAGGCATACCTCAATCCTGACTACAGACCATTCAGTGGCCTGTGGACCAGCTATACGCCCTTTTGGCCATAGTCTTGGGTCCCCTGGAAAATACTGCTCAGACAATCACTCAAGCTGAGAGAGTCATTGTGGAACTCCAAGATTCCAATAGAGAGTTTTTGGCACAATGTTAGAAGATAAAGGTGAGTTTGCATACAGAGGAAGTGTGAGAGAAACAGCTTGACTTTACCTGCATCGCCCCTCCCACAAGGTGCACAGCTCAGTGACAAAAGACTATCTCAGCATGTGATTTCTCCCAAGGGGGAAGGTGAGAACATGCGAGTAAGTGTCCGGCTTTCCCAGCTGGGCATGATGCTGTCAAAGGGCTCACTCTTCTCTCTTTTTTTTTTCTTTTTTTTTCTTGTTATTCAATTACAGTTGTCCCATTTTTCCCCCATTGCTCCCCCGTCCCAGCCCATCCCTTCTCCCCCAGTCAATCCCCACCCCGTTGTCCATGTCTGTGGGTCATTTATATACGTTCCTTGACTAGACTCTTCCCTTACTTATCCCCCTTCTCTCCCTTCTTCTCTTACCCTACTCAGTGTACTGAGTCATGAGCTGAATGAGCAATTTGGCAAAAGAATAAAAGTTTTTAAAGAAAAAAAATGTATCTAAAGCAAAAAGACGTAAAATTATCTGTTAGCAGATGACAGATCTTATATATAGAAAATCCTGATGACTTCACCCCAAAACTTCTATAACTAATCAATGAATTCAGTAAAGTTGCACTAATTGATGAATGAAATTGGTCCTCTGTAAAAATTAACTTAAAATGAATTATAGACTTAAACATGACCTGCAACTATAAAAATCCTGAAAGGAAACGAAAGGAAAATCTCCTTGACATTGGTTTTAGTGAAGGTTTTTTGGATATGACCTCAAAAGCACAAGCAACAGAAGTTAATATCAATAAGTAGGACTATGTCAAGCTGAAAAGCTTTTGCACAGGAAAAGAAACAATCAACAAGAGGAAAAGGGAACCTTAAAAACTGGAGGAAATATTTGTAAACCATATATCTCAAAAAGAGTTAATATTCAAAATACATGAGCAACACATGTACATCAACATCACAAGAACAAACAATATTACTAAAAAATAGGCAGAGCAACTGATTGAATATATTTCTAAAGAAGACATGCAAATGCCAACAAGTACATTAAATGATGCTCAACATTACTAATGATCAGGAAAATACAAATCAAAAGTACAATTAGATCTCACTTCATACCTGTTAGATTATCACTCATCAAAAAGTTAAGAAATGTGTTGGCAAAGATATGAAGAAAGGGAACTCAGTGTCCTGTTGGTGGAATAGTAACTTGGTACATCTATTATTGGTATCACTATCAAGTCATCTCAGAAAATTTAAATTGAACTACCATGTGATCCAGCAATGCCACTTTAGGTATATATCCAAAAGAAATGCAATCAGTCTATCAAAGAGATACATGCACTTCCATATTTATTGTTGAATAACCAAGATATGGAAACAACCTGAGGGTGGTATGTGTATGTGTTGTGTCCAGCCATTTGCAACAACTTGGATAAACATGAGAACATTATGCTACTCAAAATAAGTCAGATAGAGGAAAACAAATATTGTATATGAAACCTTACATGTGGAATCGAAAAAGCCAAACAAATAGAGCAGAATGATGGTGGCCAAGCAGTTGGGGTTGGGGGAAATGGGGAGATGTTGGTCAAAGGTACAAGTTTTCGGTTATGAGATGAATAGTTATGGGGATCTGATGGACAACACAGAGATTATAGTTAGCTATACTTTATCGTATACTTGGAAGTTGCTAAGAGATTAAATTTGAAATGCTCTCACCACAAAAAGTAATAGTAATAATGTGAGGTGAGGAAAATGTTAACTAACCCTACGGTGGTAATAATTTTACAATATATGTGTATGAGATTTTTTTTAATGTGAGTGCATGCTTTTATATGATATTACTGTCAGAAATTTGACAATTATGCTTGTAGTCAATATTTCCCCACATCTCTTAACAGAGCCAGAGAATCTCAGATGGAAGGATCTAAGCTTCAAGTCTGACCCATTTTATTATGCAGATTAGAACAGTGAGATCAGGGAAATGTAATAATCTAGGTAGTAAATAAAAAGTCATACATGGTTTATCTTGTCCAAAGCCTCGTTGAGTTTTAGTATTTACACATTCATGAAGAGAAATGTAGCTGTGAAATTGAAACCAAATTAGCAGTGAGTGGTGACTAAATATTTCATAGCAGGTGCAGCCCTTAAATTTATCTTGTCTCACATTCCAAGTGATGCAATAAAGTGCAATAACCCCAACTGTGTGTAACTCACACATCCTGATACAAGTGGGTGCCAATACTATGAAAGGTCAAGGTTAATACTAAGATGTTGGTGACGCAACTACTCTTAAGACATTTTGACCTGAGTGACAATAATCACATAGAACCACAACAGAGATAAGGCTTGGCCTATTCATCTTGGTTAATTTAGTTCAGTGTTTAAAATGTGACCTAAAAATAATGAAATAAAATGTGACCTAGCTTTTGCCATTAGTGTCTATTTACATGACCTTTCAGCTACAGGATTACATCACAGGCCCAAAATAATACTTAGAACAAGAGTGTAAGTTGCCAACTCAGTATAGATAGTTTTAGAGTACAAATTAACATCTCAGTTATTTTATTTACAAGTAATAATTCAGAAAACATACCAAAAAAAATGGGAGCTAGATTTCCATGTATGGTATGATTGCAGACATAATTATAGCATCTTTATGGGTTTTAAGATCTACCTTAGGGAGGTCACAGAACATCTTATTATGGTGTATATGCACAGTTTTAAGAGTGAGACATATGCCATTAAATATAACAGCTTAATAATGGAAGTACAATAAGTACCTATTTTATAGGTATAAAAACTGAGTCACAAAACAGTAGTTCAGGATCACTATTCATTGAACTTCACAGAATTATTACAGTTTGACTAAGATATTTTAATATAATTAGAATTTACTATAATGCACTTCAAATTATTGTTTATTTATTTACCAAACATATACTAAGACTCTGCTATGTCTAGGTATGGTTCTGGAAACAGTATATAGCCATTCAAAACACACACACACGGCTAAGATCCATATCCTCACAGTCTTACTACCAAACACCAGGAGACATTAAAGAAGATAATTTTCCTTTTGCCTTGAAGAGGTAAATGGAGTAAAGTAATAGAACAAAGAGGCACGGGGACTCCCCCATGCATCACCATCGACGGGTACACCCTGGAGGTTGTCAATGACTTCACTTACCTCGGGTCCACCATCTCGAGCTCTCTGTCAGTCGACTTGGAGGTCAACCGGAGAATCGCCAGGGCAGCCACAGTTATGGCCAGACTGAACCGGCGAGCGTGGAACAATTCCAGCCTCACTGAGAAAACCAGACTGCGCATCTACCAAGCCTGCGTACTCAGCACTCTCCTTTATGGCAGCGAGACGTGGACCACCTACGCAAGGCACGAAAGGAAACTCAACAGCTTCCACATGAGGTGCCTGCGACGTGTCCTGCATGTCGCCTGGCAGGATAAGGTCCCCAACACCGAGGTGCTGAAGCGAGCCAACATGAGCAGTTTGCATGCAGTTCTTAGCGAGAGACACCTCAGGTGGCTCGGCCATGTCAAAAGAATGGATGCAGGCCGTATCCCCAAAGACCTCCTCTACGGCGAGCTAGCAGAAGGCAAGAGGATGACAGGGCGCCCAAAACTGCGGTTCAAAGACATCTGCAAAAAGGACATGACACAATGCTCCATCAATCTCAACACATGGGAAGTTCAAGCAGACGACAGCCTAGCCTGGAGGCTCGCGGTCAGGCAAGGTACGTCACGCGCGGAGGCTGCGCGCAACGAGGAGGCGGCCCAGAAAAGATCGAGGCGGAAGCAGCGTCAACAGCAGCAACAACGGCCATCTGCCTTCACCTGTACCAAGTGTGGCAGGGATTGTCACTCCCGAGTCGGACTGCACAGCCATTCTCGGCGGTGCAGATAGACTCTCAGGAAGCTACGCCATCGTCTCTCGAGACGGACGGCTGCCGCCGCCGACGACGACGAATAGAACAAAGAGTGATGGGTGGTGAGTGAGATAATGTACTTTAGGTAAGAAGATCTAGAAAGCTCTCTTTGATAAAGCAACATTTTTAGTTGATAGTTCAATGCTGATAAATAGCTAAACACATGAAAATGCAAAGGTAGAATGTACAGCAAATGAAATGTTTCCTTTATGTACACGAGCTTTGCAAAAATCAAAGGACAAACAGAAACTATAGAGACCAGAATGGACAAAAAGGGATGAGGATGAAAAAGTAGATAGGATCCAGGTTCTAGAGGGCTTCATAGGCCAAGTTCAGGGTTTTTAACTTAGTAAAAAGAAAGTAGAAAATATTCGAGAATGACAAATGTCTGTATGACATTTATATAAGTTGATTTACATTTTAAAAGATGTCTCTTGGAGAAACAGACAAAAGTAAAAGCCAAAAGAATAGTTGAGAGGGAACTGCAGTAGTTCAGATAAAAGATAGTGGACTTGAGATTTGCTAGTGATGGAGGTCTTCAAACTGATTAGTTATTGTTAGTTATCCTTCCTGCTCACAAAGCTGGGTCCAGCCTCCTGTTTCTATTGGTCAGTGTTCAGAATTCTGATTTAAACTTGAAAACCCATCATGACCCAACATCATGGCTGAGACTAAAGCATTGACATTGTAATAATGCTCCTACCTTTTTCCCGTTACCAACATCAACTAGAAATATGCCACATATATTCATGTATATTTAGCAAGATAATGTGAATGCATGACCACATCCTTGTTCTGACAAATCTACAGTTGAGTCAGTTCACTAACATGAAAGCTAAAACCCCAGATTTCCCTGCATTCTTAGCACCCCCATGGCAGAGCTCCAGGCATGTTATATCTATTTATTTGGTGACCTTCCATCTGTAAGAAGAAAAGTAGAGTACCTAAACTCTGTGAGGAAATAATTCTGATATATTTCTTATTCACTTCACTTTTCATGGACTATTCCATTCTTGATACTATAGAAGGAGTTTTCACCAAGATACAAATATAGGAAAGAACACCCAAAATAAAGCAGGTAGAAGATGGAATCTGGCATTTGAGGAGCCACTGAAAGAAACACGATATTGTAGCCAAGAGAATAGTAGGCATTATAAGAATTAAATAATCTTTAAATGTTGGTGGGTAGGTTAGAGTACCTTGAACATATCTTTCATTTCAATGTGAGTAATTACTTTATTGGCCAAAGATTGAATGTACTTCATGAACATTTATTTTTTGCATGCCGATAAAAATCTTCTCCCCAGATTTTAGTAATGAAATCTTGTTTGCATAGGAAAAAATGTATTCTAAGAACGTTTGGTTCAAGAGCAATTCATCTTGATCTCACAGTTTGCTTCAGAGACTAACTTGGTACTTGTGGATACCTGACAGTAAGAGGATCTGGTCTATCATATGGCACTGATTCATTCAGTGATGGGCACAGTACCCCTAGCATACAAAAAATGACTCAGTTCCAGGACAGCCATTTGAACTGAGCTCTCTTTCCTCTAGGGTTGCTGTACTGGGAAGATGAAAACTTAGAACTTTTGAAGACCACAGTATATAGATAGATTTTGTTTGAGAATGAATCAAACACTAAGAAAGAAGAGTGATTCAGAGTGTGGAGGAAATTATCTTATATGAGTCATTAAGTTTCTTTTTTACTTAAGTCATTTTGAATAGAATTTTTGTTACTGAAAACTGAAGGAGACCTGATTAATACATGACAGGTCTATGTGCAGTAGACATAGAAAATACATATAATTTGCTTCTTTCTAAAAGATTGTAGTACTTTCAGAAAAAAAATGACTATCTTTCATAAAATAATAAATGATATAGTATAGTATGTAAAAATTATTGAATTGATCGCTTATAATTTGTTTTGTGGTGATTCACATATGCAATAGTCCCTTAGAAACAGGATCTTAAATACTCTTGCAAGTAAAACTTTTGACAACTTATATAATTTTCCATTTTTCAGTTTTATCATTAATAAAATCAAGTATGATAGCATCTATCTTGTAAAATGGCTCAAAGGTTAAATTAATAATAGATATAAAGCATATGGCACAATGCTGACAAATAAAGTGCTCAGTGACTATAAACCATCATTATAATTGTTGCTGCTGCTGCTATTGTCATTATCAGCATCATTGTAATAAGCAGCTTGTAACACAGCTCTCAATGATTCCCACATCCCAGTTTCCACGTCTTAGTATAATTCTCTTCTGTTGAATGCTGGATGTACCTAATGGCTTGCCTCTAATAAACAGAATACAGGAAATGTAATAGAATATGATGGGATGCCAGGAGACCATGACTTTGATCTTGGTAGCACACTCTCTCTTTCTGTTACTTTATCTTGCCCTCTTGGTTGTTCTGAGAAAGTTACTGGGCTTTAAGATGCTCTGTGGAGAGGTCCAGGTGGCCAGGAACTGATGGAATTCCTGACCAACAAACAGCTCATGAGGAAGTAAATTGCACCAATAAGTATGAGAGTAACCTTGGCGGTGAATCCTCCCCAGTCAAGCCTTTGGATGAGAATGCAGTCTGGCTGATGCTTTGATTTTAAACTGCTTGCATTACTGACTCACAAGGACTGTGATGTAGTAAATGTTTGTTGTTTCACGTCATTAGGCTTTCATGTCATTTGTTAGCCAGTGATACATCACTAATACAGTTACTATTACTACCATGGTGAAGAGATGCTCATGAAGGAAATCATATTTCATGAGTGCTTTCTAAAGAGTTTGGAATTTGAAAGACAGACAGGACTGGGGTAGAGATAAGAGCTGAGTGGAGGGTAGGAGGTCATTTAAGGCGACAGAACAACATGGGTTAAAGCTTCAGGAACAGGATACTGAGTATTTGAGAAACACTGAGATAAGCCCAAATAGGACTGAGATGGAAGGTTTGGAGTAAAATGTCAATTTCACTAAAGTTGTGATTTTTCCATTAGACTTATTAGATGTCTGATAGTAGGATAAGATTCTGCCTTAATGACATCTTTCAAAAGTTTCTAAAATCGCACCAGTCAGAAAAAATGTTTAAGAAAAGACATTTGAATCAGAAACAAATGAAAATAAGATGACACCAGAAACATCTAGAGGATTTTAAAGTCAGAAATAGCATGGTGAAAACAATGTTTATGGAAAGTTATTTGAGTGGACATCTGCGCCATGAAATCCAGAGAAAAGAAGCTTCTGTCATGAAGGCCAACTCCAATCCACCTGTGAAGACATGTGTGCACAGACTAAAGGGAGAACATCGGAGACAGAGATGAAGAACAGGTCTCCCAGATAGCCTCTGGTGAACGCACTGTGCTCAGAGTGCCAGATCTTTAAGAATGTCAATATAAATAACCGATTGATTAGTCTGTTATTCATTCTACTTCTTAGGGAGTGAGTAAACTAGGAATTCTCTATCCACTGTCTCTTCAATTACTGTATATCTGCTCACCTGTGCAACTGTTGTACATCAGTAGCTATTAGAGCTATACAGGCTCACATACTAAGAGCAGACGTTGCAGAGAGAATAAAAATCATACAGATGAGTTTCAAATACTCATGTTTCATATTTTGCAACCTACTTAATACTATTTGATTCTTGAAATATATAAAATTAGGCCTATAAATCTATTTGAAACTGAAATAAATCAAAACTACTACATTTAAGACTCATTCCAGTAATTTTTTTTTTGTTCTTGAATAACAGAGTGCTAAGTTCTGAGCAATCTAAAAATAAATTAAAAACACAATCTCTGCCCTAATGAACCTTATGAGGTAACTGGGTTTAAAAGGTAAAAATGTATATGCAGTCATATAAAAGAATAAATGAGGAGCCATTATATGACAGAGACACTCTTAATGTGTAGCAAAAAAATAATGACTGATTTAGCTGTGTCAATATTTAATGGACTGTTGATTTATGTAGGAATCCTATCTATTAACACATTAAAATGGAATTTAAATATTTGAGAAACTTTCTCTAAGGCAGCCATTCTATTTCCTCATCTGTTTCTTGTTTAGAAATTTTATTGTTTTCCATCTGTCTTTGCACTTTGTTTTGTTACTAGAAACTATCTTGACAGTCTATTAAAAAATGAATGAATTCTTATTTTAAATATAATAAAAACCACATTGAAAAATAATTGATAGCAATGTGACAATGCAAGAGAATTTACTTATTCTACAAGCACATAAACTGTCTGTATTATATTCTTAAGCAGAGCTGAATCAAATAACAATTGGAATTCATGCCCGTGTGAGAGGTCATTTAGGTGACTGAAGAATCAAGCCATTTCAGTTTGTATTTTTTTCAAATAAATTTTGCATTTAAATATAACATGCTTACAGAGAAGTACATAAATCATGAGCATAGAGTTCAATGAATTGTTATAAATTAAACCCAACTGTGTAGTCAAAACCCAGATCAAAAACCAGAATATTGGCAGTACCCCATAAGGACCTCTAATAACCTGCAAGTCAATTCTGCCTTTTTGAAGGATAAATGTTCTATTCATTTCTGAAATCATAAACAACATATGCCTATTTTAAAAACTGTAATTAAATGATCACTTAAGGGTTTTTAATTTTTATTCCTTTTGTGCCAATCATTCATTCTCATTTATGTAGTGGTATTACAATGAATTAATATATAAATATACCAATATGTATTTATTCATTCTGCTCTAATTGGACATCTGGGTTGATTTTTAGTATCAAGCTATTATGAACAATGCTGCCATAAACCAATTTTATCAAATTTTCTATACACGTTTAACTGAATCAGGTAGTATGCCTTGCACAAAATTTTTTAAATGAATAATTTCATGTCATTTTCAATAAAACAGAATGTAATAGTTACTATTAATATCCTCATGCTTGAACCGTAGGAACTGAGGTCTGTGAAGGTTCAGTAACTTTCCCAAGCTGACAGAGCTAGTAAGTAGTGTAGGCGGGACTCATAATTCAACAAATAAAATCTCTAGTAGGTGCCACAATTTCTCGTAGAAGTGATAGAAATCGTAATAAACAAAACAGATCATAATCTCTGTCAACCATTGAGCTGGTCTTGGGAGGAAGAGATAATAAAATATATCATTTGTTAGCTGGTGACGCGACAAGTGTAAGGAAAAAGACAAAGAAGGAAGGGCAGTGAGGAGTGGGATGGGTGTTGGTTGTAATGTAAACTTTGGTGACTAGTGAAGATTTTGATGAGCAAAGTGCTGTTTGAATCCTAAACCAGGAGAACCTGTCTTATTGCAGAGCCCATGCTATTTACTACCATACTAAGCCAATAAATACACATTTATCATCTCTTAGTAGAGATTTTCTAAAATTACTGTGCATTCCTAGCTTTTTATTTGTTTGTTTTGGTAAACAATCTACTAGCCACACAACAATGTATAGATCATCAAATAGAACAGAACAAAGCAAAGCACATTTATATTACAAAAAACTTTTTTGTTAATGGACACAAATATTTTGTGAATATTTGAAGACTTCCCAGAGTATTAGGCAAAATTAACTAAAAGATGCCTATACGTGCAAAATCTGGAGACGCTTAAAAACAATTAGAACAAAAAATGTTGTAGCTATTAATCTAAAAGAAAAAAATATTGGAGGTAGTTATTTACAAGGAGCATTAAACTCCCGGTGGTCATGATGGGAGAGGGGCAGGGATAGTATTCCCCTAAATTCCTAAAGCATCCATGGTGCCCTTAATTTCATCTTGACAAAACCTACGGGGAAGGTGCTGCGGGACAAAGCAGGGAAAAGTGGAGCTGGGACGTGAACCCAGGCAGTCTGGAACCAGACGCAAAGCTTGGTTATATGAAGAATTAATGACTGAATAAAATGATGTCTTGAAAACCTCCGTTCTTTTGGTACCTATCACATTTCCTCCTTTGGGATTTCTTTTACATCATTGGCCTTTCCTCTACCTTATTTCTAAATGTTGGAGTGACCTAAGTCTTGCAAATGAACCTTCTTTAAACTCCCCTATCCCCATAGTTTTTAATAACATCCATATTCTAATGACTCCCAACTGTAACCCTCTCTTCTGATCTCCAGACATCTAAAGCTGAATGCCTCACTTTTCCTCTCCATCTCATATTTAATATTTCCTAGAAGGAACAAGGGTCTCTTTCTCTGTTTTCGCTCCTTGCCTCTCCACCGTCTTCTCTCAGTATGTGGTGTAGCTCTCCCCGAGTTGTTCAAGCCCAAGGTCCAGGAATCATTTTCAACACATCTAATTCCCTTTACTATCAAATCTGATAATTGATTAACAGTTCTTGATTACAGTAGCCCCTCTCTATAGCATGGTTCACTTATCACAGCCTCACTGTATCGCGGGATTTTTAAAAATATTATATTTATTTATCTCGGATTTTTCACTATATCGCGGGATTTTGCGATGCTGCATAAGTATGTTTTTAAAGTTACGTAGGTTTAAGAGTGTAGAATATGTTTAAGAACACAAGTAGTGTTTATAAAAGTGTGGGAAAGGTTAATAAGGGACTGGGAACAGTTTATACGTGTGTGGGAAGGGTTTATAAAGCCTTAAAATATATATAAATACTAAAATAAATGTAAGGTTCCTACTTCATGGATTTTCACCTATCGCGGGGGGCGGGGAGGTCTAGAACATCATCGGCAGCCGTCCGTCTCGAGAGACGATGGTGTAGCTTCTTAAGAGTCTATCTGCACCGCCGAGAATGGCTGTGCAGTCCGACTCGGGAGTGACACGGTATCTGTCTCCTCCCATGTTGAATCGACATCTTGCGATGACGCTGGAGTGTCCTCTCCAGTGAAGCTGAAGCTACAGAGCCTGGGCAGGGTGATATGGAGGGTCTGCTGTTGCCCATGCAGCAGACCCCCCCTCTCTTCGCAGCTGAAGGGTCCAAGGGAAAGACGGAGTCAATACAGCTTGGCTTCAGGTGCGCCGCAGGAGTTGCCGGTGTTGACTACAACGTCAAACCGCCTTAGGGACTCCGGCTCCGGATTTTCTGTCGGGGTTTACTCCCTTAGCCTTTCCCCTGAAGAGGTATGCCGCAAGGCAGCGGAGGTTTTTTGGAGTCAGAGTTTTCCTTCTCTGATGGTCTAGAACATAATACCCGCGATAATGAGGGATCACTGTACTCTCATAGGAAGTACACTTCTCAGCCTTCCACTTCCCTCAAGTCCACCGCCCCTTCTAGTGCAAACGCCCACCCATCCCGCACTGGGGATTCTGCCTGAGTCTCCTAACTGTTCTCCTTATTTGTGAGGGATGTGACCCTTTCTAATACCTTCTCATGTTACATCCTGAATGATCCGCTCAAAGTGAATGTCCGATGATTACATTCCTTTGCCTGAAACCATCAAAAGTAATTTGTTGCACTTTGAACAAAGCGTTTGGAATGAAACCGCTTATCATGACTCCAGAGTCGTACATAATTAGGTGGCTGAACCTGTGCCTCCTGTTTCTCTCCTTTTGTGAGCAAACGGAGCAACACTCACACTGGCCTCCTTGCTGTTCCATGCAACTCGATTGTGTCCCTTCATCTGAAGCTATGACAGTCTGTTTCCTCAACGTGGAATTTCTTCCCCAGGATCTACTGCTTGATTTCCATTTTATCTGCCTAGTTTCATCGAATTCTTCAGGAGTCAGTTTAAACGATCTTTCCCCACTACGCGGTATGCATAAGTATCTGTAGTATGTTCTCTTACCAAATTCCGGTCTTTTGTATCATCTATGAAAATTCACTCAAAGTTAGGAACGACAGATTAACAGTCCATCCCTATGCTTTAGGAACTTAACATTTAACTGAGAAAATAGACATGCATGTCACTATATTGCAATGTAAAATATGCTGTCGTAGAGGTATTTGAGTCGTCGTCGGCAGCCGTCCGTCTCGAGAGACGATGGTGTAGCTTCTTAAGAGTCTATCTGCACCGCCGAGAATGGCTGTGCAGTCCGACTCGGGAGTGACACGGTATCTGTCTCCTCCCGTGTTGAATCGACATCTTGCGATGACGCTGGAGTGTCCTCTCCAGTGAAGCTGAAGCTACAGAGCCTGGGCAGGGTGATATGGAGGGTCTGCTGTTGCCCAGGACAAGACTGTGAGAGGATTATTAATTTGGCCATTAGAAGGATGGGAAGGAAAAGCACCACAGTGTCATGGACAGTTTAGTTGCAGAGTGACTCTGAATTTATGTCAGAGATATGTTTTAATTTTTGAAAAAAAATTGTCATTTAAAAATTGCAAATTTCTGCTTTTCTCTTAAAGAATGCCATTGTTTTCCTTTATCATAAGATAAAGGATATATTGGTTTTTCCAGTGGATGTTTAGATAGAGAAGTAATGTATATGATGCTTTGGCTAAAGACCCTGAACTTTTATGGAACCCTAGGACAACAGAGTTGAAAGACAGAGTATGTATTACAGCTTTCAGTCCCACCAATTTCCATTTGTGTCCACACATCCAAGCAGAGCTCTCCATTAGCAGCTTAACTGTTATAATATCCACGTAAAGCAATTTGTTTAGTGAGTAGCTGTTAAGGATTCTCTGCTCTGGAGAAAAATCAAGAGCTGTTGAAGAATGCAATCTACTTATAAAATTACTAAATTAGGAGATTAGGCAGAGAAAAGTAAAATAGTTGCATGTCATTTCAGGTTTTATGTTCTCTTCCTTATCATTCCATAGTTACTTCTGAACTTAATTGTCCCTAAATAATATATCAGCAGGAGTTTCTACACTGCTGTGAAGCTTTGTTGATAGCGTGAGCTTGATTTGAAGAAAAAACAATGCTTAATTGTGGTTAAAATCTTGGAGATTTTCAATAATTGCCATAACGCTACCTTTGTAATCCAAATGACTTGGTCCTCAAAGCTTTCCTATAGTAATGTTCTTCTGATATTTACAAAATATTTCCAAGTAGATGCCCTAATTCATATCCCAGTTCATAAACTAGGGAATAGTGTCAGACAATTATCAATATTTATGTCAAAAAGTTATGGTTGCAAATAAACACCGAACTTGAGCTATCAGAAACTAGAGTACGCCTAACTTCTCAACAAATACAATAATTTGGGACAACTAGCTTTATACATTTAATTTGAATACCAATTTTTTTACATTGATGACTCAAATTATTAAAGTAATGACTACAGTCAATTTAATACAGCGAATTCAATATAATATGGTTATGTTCTGTAACACACAGAATGTCATCAGATGTTAGTGGAAATGTGGGAGCAAGAATGTGAAAAAGCTCAACAGTTCATAAAAGCAACAATAACAACAAAAACTAGCAAAAATTGCCAGAATCAATTTCTTCAGAACTCTGGGAATTAGCCAAAGGCTTTCAACAACCAGGGGAGCATTTGGCTAAGAAAAACTACTGAGTCTCTGTAACAAAGGAAAGCTCTGTTATAGTTTAACTTACTTTAGCCTCATCCATTATAAACAATTCAGGTGGTAGCCTTGAAAAAATAACAGCCTATATTCCTAGTACTTGATAGAGCAGGGCCCTTATTTCCAAAACAATTGCCAGTATTTGACCTCTCTAGTGGTATCCAGGGAAATCTCCCTGAAAAACTTTTACTATTCAGATTTACTTAATCACCTAGATCTAAATACCTTGGTGGTGGGGGGTGGGGGTGGGGGGGCGGCATTTATCTCATGCTTAAATGTCACAGCTGTCTGAGCAATGGGTAGAAGTTGGGGCAAATAGTAGGTTGCCAAAAGCTTAAAATGAAAATATGCAGAATGATAATCAGCTCATAGGGCATTTGAAAAGTTCCAACATATTCCTGGAACCTCAGAAGGCAAAGTGCATGCACAGGCTGTACGCGGCTGTGTGCATGCTCACAAAAGACAAGAGAGGCCCCAAGACCTCACCCTGACTGACCTTGAGGGCCAAATGAAGGATCCTGGACAGTAACACAAATCCATGTAAAGAAATAAAAAGTACTAGTTAATGCTACTATACAGGTAAATGTAAATGGCAACATAAGCATATTTTTGTTTGTATCTCTTTTCATTCATGGGATTTAAATGACTCAACTAACACAGTACTTATAAATTTAAGTTCATAGGCACAAAGATAGAAAAAAGTAATTTGTGATGATTTGTAGCATAAAGGAGGGAGATAGAGCTCTACAAGACCAAAGTTTTTGTATACTATTGAAAGGAAGTTGATATATATCTAGATGTTAATGGTAATCCTTACAGAAACCAGTAATAGCTCAAAAAATATATAGTAATATAGTAAAAAACTACAATAGAATTAAAAGTTATCTATTTAACACAAAGTAAGGCAGTAATGGAGGAAATAAGAAACAACAACAACAACAAAAATAAAATCCTAAAATAAAAAACAAATAATAAAATGTCAGAATTTAAATTGCACCTCTTCAGTAATTATATTCAATGTAAATGAATAAACTAGTTAAAAGGCAGGGATCGGCAGACTGGGATACACAAACAGGATCCAACTACATGCTGGATACAAGAGACACACATTAGATGCAAATGCACAAAGACCTTGCAAGTAAAAGGATTTCAAAAGATATGTTCAATAACATGTAAATAATAACCAGAAGAGAGGTGGAGTGGATGTAATGTCATACAAAATAGAGTTCAAGACACAAATTGTTACCAGGGACAAAGAAAGTCATTTTATAACAATAAAACACCGCTCCAAGAAGACATAACTATTCTCAACATATATTCACATAACAATGGAGCCCCAAAACACATGAAGCAAAAAATGACTGAATTATATGAAAAAGTAGGCAATTCAACAATAATAGTTGACTTTATTACTCTAGTTTCAATAATGGATAGAACAACTCGATAGAAGATCAATTTAAAAAAATAGAAAACTTGAATAACAATTAGTCTTCACAAGTATCTATAGAACATTTTAATCCAGTAACTGTCGAATTTTCACATATTGTTTTCACATACACCAGGAACATTCTCCAGGATAGACCTTATATTAGGCCATCAAATATTAATGTTAGATACATTCAAAAGTATTGATAACATACAGAGTGTGTTCTCCAACAATGATAAAATGAAATTAGAAATCACAAACAGAAGGAACAGAATAACACCCTGCTAAATAATTAATGATCCAAAGAAGAAATCAGAAATTAGAAAATGCTTTAAGATAAATAAAAGTAAAAACAAAACAAACTTATGGGATGCAGCAAATGCTGCTCAGAGGAAAATTTATCTCTTGAAATGTATACATTAAAAAGAGAGAAAAATCTCAAATAAATAACTTAAACTCTCACCCTATGAAACTAGACAAAGAAGAATAAAATAAGCCCAAAGCAAGCAGAAAGAAGACAATAAAGGTTATAGTGTAAATAAAGAAATTGGGAATAAAAAGCAATTGAGAGAATCAACGAAACCAAATGTTGTTTCTGTGAGAAGATTAAAAAAAAATTGACAAACCTTTACCTAGATTGACCAAGAATAAAAGAGTGAAGACGCAAATTATGGAAATCAAAAATGGTATAGAAGGCATTACTACTGACATTATACAAATAAAAAAACATAAAGGAATACTATGAATAATAAAACACTAATGAACTAGAAACCTAATTGGATTGGACAAGATATAAGATCAACATGCAAAAATTAGTCGTATTTCTATACCAATGAAAAAATCTAAAAATCAAAGTAATTCTATTTGCAACAGCGTCAACAAAAGTAGAAAATTAGGAGTAAATTTAACCAAGATGTACACGATTTATATATCAGAAACTATAGAACATTGTTCAAAGTAATCAAAGAACATCAAAAGAAAAGAAAAGAAGTAAAGGAAAGGAAAAGACAAGACATTGGTTTTCATGGATTAGAAGGAACAATTATTAAAGTGGCAATGTTTCTCAAACTGATCTATAGATTCAGAAAAAAAAATCCCTATTTAAATTCTAATTGCTTTTTCAAAAGAAATAGATAGGCTTATTCTAAACTAAGACTGATATGATTTAACTTACGTGTATGATGTAAAACTAAAACTTAGAGACAGTAGGGAAGGCAGTGACTAGGTGGTAAAGGGGGCCAAATCTTTATGGGAGATGATTTGACTTTGGATGTTGGACACACAATGCAATATACACTATATGTATCATAGAATCATACACTTGAAACCTATATGATCTTATTAACCAATGTCACCCCAATAAATTTAATAAAAACTTCAGTGGCATAGCAAAGGACAAAAATAGCCAATATAACCTTAAAAAGATAAACAAATTCAGAGGAATCATACTTACTGATTTTAAAACCTACTACAAAGCTATTGTAATCAGTACTGTGTAACACTAACGTAAGGATAGGTATGTAAATCAGTGTCATAGAACTGAAACTTGAGAAACAACCCCCTATACCTATAGTCAGTTGGTTTTTGCAAGGGTGCTACATCAAGTTCATGGAGCTGCCATAACAGAGTAGCAAAAATTGGGTGGCTAAAAAATAGTAACAATTTATTATTTCACAGGTCTAAGGCCTAGAAATCCAAAATCAAAGTATTATCGGGGCCATGATTTTTCTGAGATTGGAAGGGATGCCCTTCCTCACCTCTTCCTAGCTTTTGGTGGTTTTTCTGGCAATTTTTGGTGTTTTATGGGTTGCAGCTTCCTAAGTTCAAACTCTGATTTCATCAATACATGGCATTTTCCCTGTGTGACTCTGTCTTCACGTGGCCATTTTTAAAATAAGGACACCCAACATACTGAATTAGGGACCCACTGTAATTTACTATAGCCTGACCTGAATTAATTATATCTTCAACAAACTTATATCAAAGTAAGGTTACATTCCGAGGTTCTGAGAGTTGAAATTTCAATATATACATATATATATTTAAAAAGTCACAATTCAACATGTGCCAAGACAATTCAATAGAGAAAGCAGTCTTTTCAATAAATGATGTTAGGACAGTCATCTATCTAGATGCTAAAGAATAAATTTGGGCAAATATCTCACTCGATATTCAAAGTTAACTCAAAAATTATCAACTACTTAAATGTAACCTCTAAAACTCTTACAAGCCAATGATGGTGTAAAGTTTCATGACCTGGATTAGGCAACCTTTCTTAAATATGGTACCAGAAGTACAAGCAACCAAGGAAATATAAATGAATTTGGCTTCACCAGAAGTAAATTATTTGTGCATCAGAGGACTTTATCACATAATTATAGAGATAAATCACAAAGGGGGGAGAAAATATTTCCAAACTGTGTATCTTATAAATGATCTACTATCCAGAATAGAGAAAGACCTCCTAAGTACAGAGGTGGCGAAAGAACAAGTATGAGAGAATATCTCAAGGAAATGAGAAGGCTGAGAGCCTGTTCCCTTCTAAGATGAAGAAGCAGGTTTTGGCTACAAGAAGTAACCTCTGGCAAGAGACGGTTGTCTGCTAACAGAGAAAGAGAATACGGTCAGAACAAATGCTGAGGGAAGTGAGGATTTCCCTTGGACTGGCATTAGCTAATGACCTAGGAGGAACAAAAGAATAGAACATACCACCATGGACACAGATGACAATATGAGGAATATGGGGATTGGCTTGAGGTGGGGGAGGGCGGGCCTGGGTGGAGGTGGGGAAAGGAAGAAAAAGTGAGAACAGCTGTAATAGCATAAACAATAAAAATAGAACTAAAAAAAAAAAAAAAAAAAAGAACATGCCAGACTTAACACTTGATTTTAATTTGAATTAAATCTCTTGATTAATTATTAAAATGATGGATCTGGCCTATACCAATTCTTTTATGCACATCAAAAAATTTTAGTAGCCCTGGCTGGTGTGGCTCAGTGGATTGAGCATTAGCCTGTGAACCAAAGTGTCTCCAGTTCGATTCCCAGTCAGGGCACATGCCTGGGTTGCAGGCCAGGTCCCCAGTTGGGGGCACTCAAGAGGCAACCACACATTGATGTTTCTCTCCCTCTCTTTCTCCCTCCCTTCCCCTCTCACTAAAAATAAATAATAAAATCTTAGAAAGATATATATAAAAAAATAAATAAAAGCTCTTTTAAAAAATTTTAGTAAACCTAGGAAAGTAACAATACATGCTTATGTTTACTTCATGGTGATAAAAGGTAAAGTTTAAACTCCATGTTTTTAAAAATATTATAAAAAGAATAAGCAGAGAGAATTGACTTAGGAATATTTAGGTCTATTATCTAAAACAAGATCTTTTTCTATGAGAGCTATATGGTACTTATTCATTCAGAAAACATTTACTGAACAACTACCACGCTTCAAGCACCATCCCTGTTTTCTGGGTATGTAGCTGGGAACAGTCAAACCCCCTGATGTCCTGGAACTCACATTCTAGTTGGAGAGAGGCAAAAAAATAAACAAACAGACATTTTAAATAAAGAGGAAATATAGGAGTGATGAATGCTACACAGAGAAACCGAATGCGATGGTGCGAATATGACGGTACATTGGAGGTTTTTGCATTCATGGCCTGGGAGCCAGAGGCCAACACTTTTGTTGAGATTCTATTGGTTCATACTCAGTCACATGACTATCCTTGGTTCCACCACCTTGAAACCATAAGAGAGACGAGAATGAGAGATGAGGTGACTTAATGGTGACTTGACTAGAGTATACTTTGTATTTCCAGTGGAGATGAAGAGAAATAGGGACACTCGGGATAACACTGAAGCTCTTCCACAGACGAGGCACAATTCCTCAATAACATACAGATCTTCTCCTTACTTCTTAACTACTTCTTCTCCCAGCTCATCAAACTCGTTTGCCTTCACTGTAAGGATGTTTTATTAATTTGGCACCCAACGAACCTCAACGGCCAGCTTTAATTTTATTTAACAACATCAGTTGAGTGTGGCTTTATCCCCAGCTCTTGTTATCAGATGATTGGGTAATGTCTCCTTTTGGAAACAGAAAGAACAAGTATTTCAAAGAAGAGCTCCTGTAAGATACATCCAAAGCAACCTATTTCAGGCACATGTGACAGCCATGACTCATCATGGGAATCCGGGTCAGAATTTGCAGCTGGGGGGAAGCACCAGGAAAAGATGACTTTTATTGTAAAAGCATGTACTTAATTACAGCTCAAAGCTGGAGGAGGGGGGTGAACTGCACAGCTGGAAGGGAAAAGCAAATTAATTTGTTGACTTTTAAAGCCCTCTTACAGTGAAACATGCCCCCTCCTGTTTTAACATCGAGTAATAACTGAAGAATTTTCAGAGTCGCCTCAAAGCAAGAGTGGGCGTGATGCAATGTAACAGCAAATAACTTACATTAGGTACTTCCTCAGGCTTGCGAACTATAAAAGCTTTGGGTTGCTGCTTCTTTTTATAAAGTAAACAAAGCCTGGCCAGCAGTCAGGATCATTTTCCTTAACAGGCAATATCACCTCCAGAGAGAATGTTACTCTTGTAAACAACAGCCATGATTTTATGCTACGCTCAATATTGATGATTTGCCCCCCTGGAGAGACCTGAATGACAGAGCTGGTAACTGAGTATGCAGGAAATAAAGACATTTAAATAGACGTTAATGTTTCAAGGCATAGCATGTTACTTATAACCCGAGGGACATAAAAATCTGCGCAAATTTCACAATAACTGTGTGATAAAGTCCTCTGATGCACAAATAATTTACGCTTTTGACCATGGGTTGTAGAAGGCAATGAAGTGTAAGATAGGGTTCTCTCTTCAAAAGGCCAGCAATCTAGGTGAACCTAAAATATATGGATACTTTAACAAATAATTAGTAATCAAAGATATCTCCAGGAAAATGTCAGACAAAGTATGATTTGATAAACATCTTAAAGTGAGTAGGATCTGATAGGTAAAGGCCAAGAGTTTAGAATCATAAAACAAAACATTAGTTGAAAGCAAAATATAAAAGCGGTAGAACTAGGGATTTCTGGACCCAGGGGTAGGTAGAACGATGACCATGCCCAGCTCGAAGCAGCTAGAGGAGTACGAGACCTTCGCCCATTGTCCTTTATAAGATTATAAAGGGTCTTAAGTCTGAGAGGGGGATATTGTTATTTTTTATTGTTATAAAAAATTAAGTAATTAATCATTAAAAAAAAAGAATAATATGGGAAAGGGTGAAGTGAGAGAGCTTGTATCCATGACCCATGGACATGAACTGGGGGGGGGTGGAAGACTGCTGGGGGAGGGGGGTTACTGGGCTGAGGGGAGCAAAGGGGAAAAAATTGAAACTATTGTAACAATATAATCAATAAAATATACTTAAAAGGAAAAAAAAGTGGTAGACACAAGCCTTGTTAATTATTTTTTAAATAACCAGATTCAAAGGATCTGAGCATTAATTAGAATTCTATCCCTGAATATGTGAAGATTCACATAGTTCAAGAAAAATAAAATACTTAGTACATTCAAAATTACTGTAATATAAGAATTTATGCTCCCCGAAATATACTTTCAGTAACTCTTTAAAATTATAATGAAGAATATTAACAGGACAAAAATCTATATTTAACTTTGTTGATTAGTTCTAATTTTATCTTATATTATTTGATGTTAGGACTCTAGATAACCAAATTATTTACAAATACTTATAAGATTGAGACTCTCTCTGGTGTTGATGCAGGTTATGGAATAATAGAATTGACAGTGACTTAGAAGCCCAGCCACTCCATTCCAGACCTGGTTCTCCCGCTAAACTGGCTACATAAATGTTCACAAACTACTTAACTTCTGGGTCTTTCTGGACTAGAAGTTGAGTCAGTGGACTAGATCATATTTTAGTTCTTGGTATCTATAAAGTTTATGGTTCTTATGTGTTTTTAAATATTAGCAAAGTATCAGGTGTGTTTCTGGTTTCACCATATACAGATGCTTTGAAGCCAGTGTGATAATTCTCCTTTCAAATGCAACAGCATATTTTGACTTCTAGATGTGACAATGACAGACTTGGAGCTGTCACACTATCACTGAGATAGTCCTGGCTTTCCCTTTTAACAGAAGACTAGGGTCTGACTTCTACCAAAGAATGAGGAAAGCAACAAATCCACCAGTAATTCTAACTCCTCTACCTATGACCATCATTATTTCTAAACCTAGGCACAGCTTGGAAACGGGGTATGCACACGAAGGCCTTCCACATACTAGATAAGATTAGTATTCAATTTTGGTACCTTAAACTTAGCTAGAATAAGCAAGAAACAACGAGCCAAATAAGTATCCAATGTATCTAGGATTCAAATCTAATTTTGAACACTAATATGTAAGTTTCATCAAGAAGATGTGTTTCTAGACCATCAGGACACAGTGGTCTAAAAGCAACATAGATCTCAAAGACAATAATAAGTAAGTGGCAATACTATTTAGAGCTAACATTGCTTAGCACATACTGTGTCTAGCCCTGTACTGAGCACTTTAAATCTATTAACCCATTTAATACATTTAACCTTCACAACACACAGTGGAAGAAAGTACTATTATTATTCATATTTCACAGATAATAAATCTAAGTAACAGACAAGTTCTGTAACTTGATCATGAGGCAATAATGCTTTTCAGATGAAAACATCCTGGCTTAGGAATCCAGACATTTAATCACATACTATGCTACTCCTGAATGGCTGTTTATAAGAAAGATAATATCAACAGAACAACAACCATGGGCAAGTAGATTGCCGGGCATGTCACAGGTGTAGGTAAGATTCTTGCTCCAAACCACTCCCACCACACAACCCCTTGTCGATGAATGTCCAAAGAACCGTAAAGAAATCCAAAGATGCATAAAAGGCCATCATTCCCATCAAAGAGACTACAGTTGCATTTTGGTGACAATATAAACACATGAAAGCAAACTGTTGCCCTAGACTACTGGGTATGAGCCAGAATGAAACAGAAAGAATGAATAAAAGGCAGAAAACAAGAGGAAAGAACACAGATGTCTTCATCATCGTCCCTGAGATGGTGCTGGAAAATATCGAACTTGTCACTTGCTTGAGCTAAGGCGCTATATGAAACACAAATATGATGTAGACATGCTATTACATGAAATTAAATGATCATTGGGAACAAATCAGCTCCTTTGGTTGGTCCTTTGCTTCGCCTGTCCTATTAGCAGATGGGGTGTTTCCATGGAGGCTGCCACCCATGGAGGTGAGCCTTCATGGACAGGTCCACGTGGGAGCTGAGTACCTGGCAGTAATGTGAAACAGCGGTGGGAGAGAGACAAAAAGGGGACACAAAGAACTACAGGTTTTGTCACTCCGCATAGTACCCTTCTTGATTAGTAATCAGGGAAAGAATATTTGGGAATCAAATGATGGATTAGTGCTACATTTAAGTTTGCTTGTTGGAAAAACTAAACAGTGGAAGAGCAAAAGATTCTCTGTTTCTTTTTTTCTCCTGTTTCAGTGAAGTATGTTTGGCTATCTAGGACCCCTTATGAAATATTTTAAAGAGCATCGCTGGTTTCTTGGAGGCACTGGCACCATAGTTTCTGGGGCTTAATGCCTTACAGGGGCTCCCTGGATGCTTAGGAAACTATTTTAGAAATCTGTTCTATTTAGCTTCCCGTTTGCTGTTTCTTCAGCCATGTCCAGTGTTGCTATGAGCAGTCTGACTCCCAGAAACCAGATGGATGGCATGTCTGAGAACAAAGGCTCCTTGGTTAAGTACGTAACTTGGGGGCCTATTGTGCTTTGCATCAACACTTTGCCCACAAACTCATTTTGGGGGGTCCTTTCTACATGTCCTGCATGTATTTCTAAATGTGTGAGTTTTAGGGAGAATACTGAAATGGTGTTTATAGAAATAAGCAGCCCTGGCTGGTGTGGCTCAGTGGGTTGAGCGCCAGCCTGTGAAACAAAGGGTCGCTGGTTCGATTCCCAGTGAGGACACATGACTAAGTTGCGGGCCAGGTCTCCAGTTGGGGGCGCGTGAGAGGCAACCACACACTGATCTTTCACTCCCTCTCTTTCCCCCTCCCTTCCCCTCTTTCTAAAATTAAATCAATGAAATCTTTTTAAAAAGTAAAAGAAAGGAAATAATCACTTGAAGAAAATATGCTTCTACATTTTAAATACAACTCTTCTGCTTAGAACTGCAGCTTTAACAAATTAAAAAATGTGTGTATACAGACATGTATATGTAAATATATATGTACACACATAGAAAACATATGTATGTTTCTCTATTGCATTTTATTTGTCCCTTAATTTTATTTAAGATAAATATTATAAATGTAATTTTTGTGTTCTTATTATAATCGTGGCAAATAGATATTTTGGTAAAAATTGGGGACTCAGTTTGAAGATCTTTCCCCTCATCTAAAGGCTGGACAAAAAAGTACTAAAATGCTTGAAAGTCTGGAAAGCATACAAATTTCAGAAGAGGCATTTCCTAAAGTGTGGTATAATCTATGAATCACCAGAAGGATTCCTGCAAGAATATTTGTTTAAAAAAGTGATACTGATAGAATTTTGTAAAAAAAAAAAAAAATTTTTTTGTTTTCTTGAATATAGAATTAAATTATGTGAGTCTGCTTTTGAAAGTCACATTTTCTTTTTGTCTTCTTAGTTTAAAGGTGAAATACTCTCAGAAATCTTCAAATTAATGAGCATATTTCTTGTTATTTGATATAATGTGTCAGTATGCACCTGTGGAAGTAATTCAAGGAGTTGTCTGCTAATATGTGACTGAAAAATCAGTTATGGATAAGGTTAGGTAATAAAATGGTTCTTTTGAGATTTGTGATGCCAACCCTAGGCCTGTTCTCCACATCAGAGTACCAAGTTACCAGAAGGAGTCACAGAGAGCTGGGCACTGGTTTATTGAGTGGATCAGACAGTTGTCCATGTAAGAAGTTATGTGTCTCATTTATAAAGCTAGGTATGAGAACATGTCTTAGAGTAACCCTTGATTTCTAAAACTTTGGCAAAAACAGTGAGGAGAGTCACATCTGAAAAACAGATTTACTCACCCTCCCTCCATGCAGTTCTTTGGAGAATCACAAACTTGCCTCGTACTGCTATCAGAAATAGAGTAGTATGATAAAAATCAATTAAAAAGCCATTTTGCCAAATGACTAATTCACAAAGAAACACATCAGTGATTTTTCTTGTTGTTTTACCATGAACTTTTTATAGTCGGTCAATAGCTTGCCCCCCAGAGGACCAACTCTTCCCCTTAACCCACCACACATGCGCTGGTGCATTATGCTTGAAGGAAAATGGAGAAATATACTGTTCAAAGAAGGATGTAGTGTGTAGTTTCTCTCACAATGATTTCAAGAAAACCCTTTTCTGCAGAGCAGCTAAGGAAACTATGACAGACATACTCTCAGGGAGAAGATAACTTAGCCCAGAAGGAAAAAAAGCCCCGCAGGCAGAAATGACTGAACACTGACTTTTTGGGAGGGTTATCATTTCTGAGTCATTCATTGATCCCCTATGATTCCGACTGTGCTTACAGAAGAATGTGCTGATGATAGTTTAGCTTCCAGTACAGATTTGCCTGCAGAAAGGGAATGTGCTGGTGGGGACAACAATGTCACCATAACCCTATACTTTGACTTCACTAGAACGTCTAGTTCTTCCAATCCCTCTGCCTTTTCCTTCCTTTACTTTATTTCTCACTCAATTGAACTTTCATGAATTTTTCCAGAACGTTGGTTTGCCATTAGCCAACATTCTAAATGCCCTTGCTTTTCTGTCTTTTCTTCCTATTCAAATGATAAAATCAAAGCTCTGGATGAACCATAGCTACATTTTTTATGTTTGCGCCCAAGCTGCTGAATTCTTGAGGGGGGTATCTCAAAATATTTGCTAAACGTATGATTGCTAACCTCAGATAGGCCCTCAAGACTACTTAGAAAACATAATATTTTCCTATTTCACTCAGTCTCCAAAACTCTACAGTGACTTTTTCAAATCTTCCCAATGCTGTGAGACCTCTAGTTCCCCATCCTCTTGCTTTCTCTCTACAGAGAATATGGAATGCATCTAGAGGGACTATCATCATTTTTCTAGCAGAATGTACACTAGTCTACCTGCATTTGTGTGAATCTTGTCTTTTTTTCCCTGTTATTACATTGAGAAAATGAAACCACCCCTTACTTAAGGCCAATCCAATAGCCATGTTTTAGATCCCTACTCACATGTTTTAGAGACCCTATACTACTAATTATCATTCATCTTCCTTACATGAAATTTTACGTTTCTACCGTCCCCTTCTCATCAGTACAAAACATGCTCACATCTCTTTAATAAAACATACACACATACATATGCACATATACACACTCACACACACACCACACCCACTCCAGAGACCTCCAAATGCCCCACAGCTACCATTCTATTTGTCTCCTCTTCCTCTCTTCCAAATTTTTCTAAAAATGTCTCTATATTCAGTGTGTTCTAATTACCTTTCACTATGTCCAGTGCCTCATTGAGCTGGGTTGATCTAAACTAGCTTTTTATTTCTTCTTTTTAAATATCTTCCCAATTAATATAATTTATATTTTTCTACAACTAACCTTAAATATCTTAATGGATCAAAATAATATATAATTGATCCCTTGCAATTTTTGTATATCTTCTTAATAGTCTTAGCTAAGAATTCTTTCTCATTCGTAAATGCTGTTTATCTTGTTTTTCCCTTTTCAAAGACGTGTTCAGTATGTTGAAATGTAAAAAACTCTGCTTTTGGATAAATTAACAAGTTCTTATATTCATATTTGTGTTAATTTCTGCTTCCATCTTTACTATTTATTTTCTTCTACCAACCTGAAATTTACTTTGTTGTTTATCCTTTGGCTTTAATTCTTTATTTTCTCCTTGACCTATTTTTAAAGAAAATTTATTTAAAGCTATAAATGTTTAACTTTGTACCACTTGTCCACATTCCACTGGTTTCACGATATTACATTTTCATTGTCACTTATTTGTAAATAATCTCTAATTTTAGTGTTGATTTTTGCTTTAAGCTAAAGTTCATGAGTGTATTTTTTATTGTTTATTCTATTACAATTGTCCCAATTTTTCCCCTTTGTTCCCCCTCTACCCAGCCCACCTCTCTCCCACAGTCAGTTCCCTCCCCCTTGTCCATGTCCATGAGTCATTCATACATGTTCTTTGACTAATCCCTTCCCCTTCCTTCCTCCATGCCCTCCTCCCTCCTCCACTCCTACAGCTATCAGTCTGTTCCATGTTTCCATATCTCTGGTTCTATTTTACCTGTTAATTTAGTTTGTTCACTAGATTCCAGTTATAAGTGAGCTCATGTGGTATTTTTCTTTCACTGACTGTCTTATTCTCAGAAGAGAAGACCTGATAGGGAATAATAAGTATCTGTAAGGACAGATCTCCCTTTATATATATATATATATATATGATCTATAAGGCAACTGGAGAATTCACCTCCTGAGTCCTTTCTCTTTAATTAAAAAATAATAATAAATGTAGAAGAAGGGCAACGTTTTCTAGACATTTTTCTTAGGTACTAGATATAAAATGTAACCATGTCACATCCTTGGGAAACCTTATCTTTACATATATTTAAGCGCATGTTATGGACTGAATGCCTGCCCCTCCCAATTCATATGTGGAAATCTTAGTCCTCAATGTGTTTGAAGGTGGGGCATTTAGGAGGTAATTACATCATTAGAATAGAGCCTTTCTAATGAGATGAGTGTCCTGATATGAAGAGGCAGACAACAGAGAGGTGATCTCTCACTCTTTGTCAGCCTTGTGAAGATACTCAAGGAGGTAGCTGTCTGCAAAACAGGGAGGAGGTTCTCACCAGACATTCAATCTGATGACCCTTTGATCTTAGACTTCTCAGCCTCTAGAACCATGGAAATAAATGTTTGTTGTTAAATCCACCAATCAATGCTATTTTTGTTATACAGCCCAAACTACCAACACAGTGCGCAGTGTGTAGATGTGTATGCATGTGTATTTGTAAGAAAAATATAAAGATTATATTATAATTACAATAATCAAGACAACATAGTGTTGGCAAAAGAACAGACAAATAGATCAACAAAATGGAATAGAGCCCAGAAATAGACCCATAAAAATATAGTCAATTCGTCTTTGAGAAAAGAACAAAGATAAAGCACTGAAACAAAGACAGTCTTCTCAACAAATAGTTTTGGAAAAACTAGACATCCACATGCAAAAAAAGAGTCTAGACACAGCTCCTATACCTTTAACAAAATTAACTCAAAATGAATTATAGAACTAAATGCAAAACACAAAAGTATTAAATTTTTAAAACACATCATAGGATAAAACCCGGATGACCTTGGATTTTGGTCATGAATTTTAGATATAACACCGAAGGCATGATCCATAATAGAAATAATTGATAAGCTGGGCTTCGTTAACATTAAAAATGCCTGCTCTGAGAAAAAATATATCAAGAGAATGAGAAGAAAAACCACAGTCTGGAAAAATTTATTTGCAAAAGACATGTCAGATAAGTGACTTACAGTCAATGTATACAAATATCTCTCAAAATTCAACAATAAGAAAGCAACAACCCAACAAAAAAAAAAATGGGCCAAATACCTTAACAGACATCTCAATGAAGAAGATACGCAGATGACAAATAAGGACATGGACAGATATCTTATAGTATGTCATCGGAACAATGCAAATTAAAACAATGATACACCATTACGTACCACTAAAAACGGCCGAACTGTGGAAAACTGCCAACACCAAATACTGGTGAGGATGTGGAGCAACAGGAGCTCTCATTGTTGCTGGTGGGAATGCAAACGGGCACAGGTACTTGAGAAGAGAGTGTGATGGTTTCTAACAAAACTAGATATTCTCTTACCTTACAATCCAGTAATCACGTTCTTTGGTACTTACCCAGAAGAGTTAAAAACTTACCTCCACAAGAAAAAACAGAACAAACAAAACAAAAATCAACCTGCACAGGAATGTTTATAACAGCTTTTTCATCATTGTCAAAAATGGAAGCAATCAAGATGTCCTTCAGTGGGTGAGTGGATAAATAAACATGCCACTCTAGTACATTGAGACAATGGAATATTATTTGACACTAAGAAGAAATGTAAAAGCCTTAAGTGCATATTACTAATTGAAAGAAGCCAATCTGAAAATGGGACAGTGCATGATTCCAACTGTATGACATTCTGCAAAAGGCAAAACTATGGAGACAGTAAAAAGATCAGTTGATGCTGAAGTTGAGGTTGAAAGAAGAAATAAAAGGAATAAATAACACAGGGGAACAATTTTTACATTAACTCCTGTTGAGTTCAATGTTTCAACTGTTTTAGACTTAAATATGCACGCTGATTTCAAAACTATAGTTAGTTTTCCTCTATCACATCAAGTTTTTTTTCTGTACAGCTAATCTTAATGTGACTGAATAACCTTGGTTCGTTTTGTTATATCTGTGGCAGTTTCACCATTCCCAAAGGACAAACAGCAGCACATTTGTCAGGCAAGCCTATTTTGCATATCTTAAAGTAAAACTTGGGGATCAAGGTAAGTCTTGGGTCCCCCACAAGATAAGTGTGTTGAGAGTTTATGGATGTGGATGAAGGGAACATGTGATAAATTGCCATTTGGTATACCTATGATTTGGCAAGAGCCCAGAGATCATTCAAGTGACTGTTACTTTTGTCTAGTGAAAATGTCAGGTATAATAAGAAAAATAAATGTAAACTAGAGTATCCTAGTCTACCATCAGCTATACGCCCAGTGCCTCATTCAGCTGAAATCCCAGTGCCAGTTTTCATCGAACTATCCTCTTTCAGAAAACAGGAGTATGATGAAGAACTAAGTGACAGCAACGATGAAGATTTTGAAATTGAAGATGACTCAGTTTGTAACGGATTTGATAATGAGTTGAATGATTTGGCATGAGATTTGGGACTGTCCAAAAAAGCTTCAGAACTCCTAGCATCAAGACTGCACAAGAAAAACTTGCTTGAAAGAGAAACAAAGGCATCCTACTTTCGATCAAGAGAAAGTACATTTCTGCAGTACTTTCGAAGTTACGGTGGCTTTGTGTATTGCCATAACATACATGGTTTAATAGAGGAATTGGGAATCTCAATCTATAATGCAATTGAATGGCTACTGTTCATCAATAGCTTAAAGCAGAGCTTGAAGTGTGTCCTCCTCCACAATGGCAATTTATTTAGTGCAGTATCAATTGGCCATTCAGTTTGTTTTTGTGAAGAATATGAAGACATAAAGAGAGTCATTGATCTGTTGCAATATCACAAGCACAATTGGGTCATCTGTGTTGACCTTAAAATGGTCTGCTTCCTTCTTGGTTAGCAACGCGGATACACCAAGGATCCCTGTTTTCTGTGTATGTGGGACAGCAGAGCTCGTGAGAAGCATTGAGTGGAGTTGAATTGGCCTCCAAGATCTGACCTCAAACCTGGTGATCCAAACATTCTACATGAGCCACTTGTTGACAGAAAGAACATTATATTCCCACCTCTGCACATAAAACTAGGTCTCATCATAGACTTCTGGCCAATATGGAGACTTAGACAGCTATGCTGCATCCCCCTCCACAACTAATAAAAAATACAATTACCTCAAAGCTAGAGACAACCAGAAATTCCAGGAAGTCAAGCTGCATGCAAGTCCAGCAAACAAAGAAATACTCATCCAGACAGGTAGGAGGGGTGGTGCCAGGGCAGAGAAGACGTGGTGTGGTTGTGGTGGCAAATGCAGCAGTGGCAAGCTGGCAGAAAGCGCAGTCACACATTTTAAAAAGTAGGGAGGGACACCTGGGGAGAGTTCCCAGCCCCTGACCAGACCGCGCAGCTCACGGTCCCAGCACCAGGGAAAATTAAGCCTCATTGCTTCTGACTGTGCAAAGCAGTGGTGGTTGAGGTGGAGGAAGAAACTGCCTGTCTCTCAGCAGAGTCTGCTTGTTTAAAGGGCCCCCATGGTCCTAGAACATCTGCAGATCCACCCACTCTGGGAACAACGGCAAAGGCAACAACTAGAGAGGCACCAGTCCCATACAAAGTGGGAGAACTGCCTGGAAAAGGGGTGAGTGCTGAACAAGTGACACTGTTCTCTCTCAGATCCCTCCCCCACATACAGCACCACAACGTGGTAAAATAGGTCGCCCTCTACTGACAAGAAATCTTAAGGCTACACCCCTTACAATGTAACAGAAGTGACAGCTCTACCTAAGACACAGAGGCAAATAAACATAAGAGCCTGTCAAGATAAGGAGACAGACAATTATGGCCCAAAATGGGGAATGGTTCAAGGTTCCAATGGGAGAACTAAGCGATGAGGATACAGCCAACCTAACAGATGTAGAGTTCAAAACACTGGTGATAACGATGATCACAGGCTTGACAGATATGCTTAAATGTGGCAAACACATAAGGGAAGAAGTGAAGGCTATGCTAAATGAAGTGAAGGAAAATCCACACAAAACCAATGGTGAAGGGAAGGATACTGAGGTTCAAATCAATGATTTGGAACATAAGGAGGAAAACAACAGTCAACCAGTACAGAACGAGGAAACAAGAATTGAAAACAATGAGGAGAGGCTTAGGAGACAACTTTAAATATGCCAACATCCAAACCATAGAGGTGCCAGAAGAAGAGGAAGAGCAAGAAATTGAAAACTTATGTGAGAAAATAATGAAGAAAAACTACCCATATTTGGTGAAGGAAATAGACATACAAGTTCAGGAAGCACAGAGAGTCCCAAACAAGCTAGACCCAAAAGGGACCACACTAAGTCACATTATAATTAAAATGCCAAAAGTGAAAGATAAAGAATCTTAAAAGAAACAAGAGAAAAGCAGAGAGTTAACTACAAAGGGGTGCTTATAAGACTAACAGCTGATACCTCAAAAGAAATTTTGCAGGCAGGAAGGGACTGGCAAGAAGTATTCAAGGTGATGAAAAACAAGGACTTACAACCAAGATTACTCTATCCAGCAAAGCTATCATTTAGAATGGAAGGGCAGATAAAGGGCTTCCCGGACAAGGTAAAGCTAAAGGAGTTCATCATTACCAAGCTATTATTATATGATATGTTGAAGGGACTTACTTAAGAAAAAGAAGATCAAAACTATGAACATTAAAATGACAACAAACTCACAACTATCAATGACTGAATCTAAAAAATAAGAACAAAATCCAACTAAGCAAACCAGAATAGGAACAGAATCATAGGTATGGGGCTCATTCGGAGGGTTAACAGCTGGGATGAGGGAGGGGAAGAAATGAGGAAACAGTGCAGGGACTAAGAACCATAATTGGTAAATACAAAATAGACAGGGGGAAGTTAAGAATAATATAGGAAAGGGTAAAACCAAAGAACTTATAAGCATGACCCATGGACATGAAATAAGAAGGGTGGGATTAATGAAGGGAAGTGGGGTGCTGGGCAGAGGGAAGCAAAGGGGAAAAAATTGAAACTACTGTAACTACATAATCAATAAAATATACTTTAAAAAATAAATAAATAAATAAGTAATTAAAAAACTGGATCTCGTGAAGCAATTTTAAAGCTTTGCCAACTGAAGGAGACTATTTCAAGTATCTCATTTTGGCTTTTCCTAGCCTGTCGTTTGAAAAGATAATATACCTTAATATGTATGTTTGGTAGTAGAACTTTATTACTTGTACACAATTTGACTTACAGTAACAATATATAGCCTTTATATGAATAAAATAACTCCAAATAAAGTCTATTCAGGTAATTTTTTCTTTATTTTCCTTTGTATGTACAGTTTGTATGATTTTTGGGACAAAGGGAGAGTACCCTGTATCTTACAAAGTTGACGCGATAAAGAAAAACGAGTCATTTTTTGGATTCAGATGTGCAAAGCCAGTCAAAAACAAGTGTCAGATCTAACTCAACAAAAATTGTGTTCTCCCATTTATAAGCAGAGCACAGATAATTTTTAGGGCAGTGAAAATATTCCACATGATGTGATAATGATGAGAAAACATCATTTTACATTTGTTCAATGTACAATTAATATAGGTTCATCAAATGTATCACTCTGGTAAGTGATGATAAGGCTATACATGTGTGGGGACAGGAGATAGATGGGAAATCTCTGTGCCTTCCTCTCAAAGCTTGCTGTGAATCTAAAACTACTCAAAAAATCATAGTCTTGGTTTAAATATAGCATACACTGCATTCCCCACCCCAGATAAAAAATACCTACACGAGTTAGTTAAATTCAGCTCAGAGAGATGATATCCATTTGAGAGATGAGCTCCTTGGATTGTCATGCCTGAAACCAAAACCCTCGTTCCATATCCTTAAAATCAAGAGTATGAAAAGTATTGCAAAATACGTCCATTTTTTAACTGTTTTTCCTCTCATTGGAAGAAAATCATTTAAAAATTAGAAGTAAAAACTACAAAGAAAAAAGGAAAAGGAAAAGAAACAAGCTTAACTGTTGTGCAATGTCATCCAGCACACTTTGATATGTCCCACTTGGATTTGGCTGAGTGTCTAGATTTTGTATACGTTCAGAATATTCTGTGAACCTAAAGAAGTCAATTATGCAGTTTCCTCCATTTGTCAGAAAGGTAAAGCACACTTAGGAAGGTCAGGATTGTTTTAACTCTAAATTGAGGAATGTCTGCATCAAAGAAACCTTCAAGTGACCTTGGCCATGCTCTGATTACTAACTAGTCCTGACTTCACATGATGACATTTCTTATTTTCATCAGGAAAATTCAAAGAAATCAGGGTTCTGGTTGCCTGTGATGAATGCTAAGTGATGAAATCTCGACTTTGTTGCTAATTATTTGTTTTGAAGTTATTGACACACATTACACAATCAGTTTTTAAAGGGATTTTGATGAAAAGGCAATGCAGGAATAAGGTTTCAATTGAAAAAAAAACACTACATTTCCAGACTTATTTCACACTCTCCAACATTCAAGCACTGAGGAATTTAAAAGTATGTTCATGTTCTGTCTCTATCAATTAAAAAACACAATATGAAATTATATAAATAAACTTGTAGCTAAAAAAAACAGACTACTAAGCAGCCATGAAACCACATATATGAATTTATATTTATGTTTCATATAATGGGAGAATATCCATGTCTTATTAAGTATTAAATCAGATTACAAAACATGTGGATATGATTATTTCAGTCGGTCATATGGTGCATATTTTTGCTTGCGTATGCATATCAATATGTATATACACATTTGACAACATACATGCATGCACATATCTAAACACATACATCAGGCCTCTATGCTTTCAGATTCTTTCCTCACCTTTCCTTGCAGGTCAGAATTGTTTTCTTCCTATTTCCTCTGTTTTATGGATCTGTTTGGCCAAAGTGTTTTGTCCAGATAAAGTGGCTGATGTTCCTCCCAGGTGGCTTCCCCTAGCTGCTGTGCCTCCCCGGTGGTCCCACCTCCCAACGGACACACCCAGCACACTCTCAGTTTCCGGTGGCACGATTCTAGCTTCCAACAAGAAACTCTCAGCTTTGAGCCCTGCTCACACCTCATCCTGCTTTTGTCCCTTAAGCCTAACGTTGGTGATGACTTCATCTGCTTGTCATATTGGCCCCAGTTTGGCCTTTCAGTCCTTCTATCACCAATATAAACAATATTCAGCTTCTTTGGTTTTCTTGCCTAAGAGTTCCTCTGCTGCTGGCTGAGTCAGAGACGCATGGAGAAAGGGACTGAAACTTATATGACCCTCAGAAATTTTAGTCCAGAGCCCAGTCTTTTGATCATTATGCTAGATTTCTCCCTCAATTCAATTTACCTTGGCCTGGAATGTTTAAATAAATTTGGCTTAAGTCCTTTCGTCTGAACTCTGGAAAGTCCACTTGGCTTCCCGGATATTTCCACTTGTTTCTAGAGTCTAACAGTCTCGTGGCTACTTGTTTGAATTCCTGCTCTCCGTGGACTTAATTTCATTGACCTTCCTTCTCTAAGTTATGGAGAGCTGTTTCGTCTCTTCGTCTCCTGTCCCGAGATCATTCCTTCTGGGTCTCTCCCTTCTCATTCCCAGTGGTCCCTATTTGGGTATTTTCTTAAATAAAATCAGTTCCTTTCTGTTTGCATCTTCCTAAAGAAATACTCTTCCTATGAGTTCAGATAAAGAAATACACTTCCTATGAATTCAGAGATATGTAAAGTCAATCTGCCACTGCCCCAAAGATAAGTTTTTCAAGCAAAGGAGTAAATAATTTAACACATGGACTTTGAGATTAAATGTTTTAAAAAAGGGAGGAGAGGGCACTTAATTCATGTTTTACATGCAGAAAGAGATGATGAAGAATACTTAGGTTCTGCAGAACAGTATTCTGTCACCGGCTTTGCCTTAAGATTATTTCTTAATTTTTAATAGTATAATGAAGTGATAAGAAGAGTAAAGAACAGAGGAACTGTCATGAACCTGTCATTCAGGATACAACTCATTATTCACTCCCATGGATCACTAAGAAACTGAAAGTCTACTTTTGGAAGTATATAAAAAGTTACTTACAATAAACAGCCACTGAAAGTGACTTACATTTGTAGGGATTTCATTCTAATAATATTCATTGTAATGAGATTTGGCCTATATAGATCCTGCTACAAAACAAACTCATAGAGAAATAAAAACAGATGACAGAGAACAACTAACATTGTAAATGCACAGAAAATTTACTTCTTTAATGTAACCTTTTCTCCTTTTTTTCCTTTTGATTCAAACGGGCCTCATCCAGGACCCTGATTCATCTGGCTCCTTCTCCCTTGCCCATCCACTCCCTTAATCTTTAAGCCCTTAGGACAGTGAGGAACTGGTCAATATCAAGTAATTGTAGAAACAAAGACTCGGGTCTAATGACCACAGAGATGGAGTTTTAATGAAACTAAAGATAACCCCCAGGCTTCGGTTTTGTTTCAACCCCAGGTCCAGAAGAGCGGTGAAACCAAGCGAAGTGATGCTATGGCTGACCTCAGGCCCAGACGCCCTGGTCAACTACCCCTTCCCCTAGCACCAACCAATCCATAGAGACTGTAACCCTGGTCAAACCCTAACTCTCTTAGTCACCATGATTAATGATTTCCCCCTATATAACCCATCCCTGAAAGCCATCAAGGACCCAGGTCTTTGAGCATTGGCTCACCTGTGACTCCAGACATGGGCCATTCCTAAAAATAAACTTACTTTCTTGGCTGCAAACTCCTGTCTGTGTCTTACTGGGCTTAATACACAAAGGAAACAGACTTCTTTATTCTGGTGACAACACTGAATCTCATCGGTTTGACGAGATCCATGTCAAAAGAACCTATCCTTCATGTCAAAGTGTTCAAAAGAAACAACAGACCCAAAACAGAGTCACTTGTACTAAGCTCCACCAAGACTTAATGCCTAGCTTGATTTCAGTTCAGCCTCTCCCAGAAATAGAAGTTTAAACCAATCAGACTGGAGTTTCCAGGTCGGCACTAGTGAGGTGATCTGCCTGACAAAATCCCCTGCCCCTAAAGAAAGCCACCTTGCCCGAAATAATCAACTCTATTAACTTCCTTGTCCCACCCTCTTTCTGCCCATTTAAACTTCCTATTTTGTACAGCTCCTCGGAGCTCACTTTTATTTGCTGTTCATGAATTTTTCATTAGAGCCAATTAGACCTTTCAATTTACTCAGCTGAATTTTTGTTCTTCAACAAAAGATACTTTAGTAAGACCAAAGGGATTCCTGGAGGAAAAGGGACAAAGCAAAAGAGAAGTGTAGACAGACGATAATTAACATTTTCCTTTCAATTCGCACAGAGTTTTTAGTTAACAAACATTATTCAACATCTAGGTAACAGGCAATGTCACCTGCCTCATGAGAAGAGTCAAAACACTCTCTTTCAGAAAACTCTCACGCTAGAGGAAGGGCAGACAAATAGTCACAATACAAAACAATATGGCAAGGGGGTTACTCAGGGTGCTTAGGAGTGCAGGAAGTTTCAGGGAGTACCGGCAACTAACTCTGTCTGAGGCTTAAGGAAGCAACAAAGACTTTTTCTGACCAAACTTCAGTTCGCTTCCTCTGAGCTTTCTCAACTAGGATTCAACTTGGTCCCTGTCCCATCCTGTCATTGTCCTGCCTAGACCAGTCTTAGAAAAGAATTCCACGAGTCATTCCCTCACCTTTAATATCTGATCACCCTTGATATCTGATCAAGTTATCCATCCCCGAATTTTGAATTTTGATGTATATAAGTCCTTGGCCTGCCTTTAGCATGACTCCTCTTAGGTCAGGTTAGCAAGAATGTTCATATCCATGGTGTCTCCTGTTAGCAAGTGTCCATTCCCTGATCCCTTCACTCTTCCCATTGGCTCTAAATCCCCACTTGTCTTTATTGTATTCAGAATTGCACCTGATCTTTCTCCCATATTGCAATATATTGAATAAAGTCTTCCCTGCCGTTTTAATAAGTGCCAGAATAATTTTTCTTCTATAACTGAAGTCTTGTTCATTGTGATTATAATGAACCCAAATCATGGAGGACAAGGAAAAGCAGACAGGAAATAACACAGTAAGAAACATTCTTTATTTTTTTCTTCACAGGCAGAGGAAAGACATTTTCAAAGGCAGCTAATCTTGAGATAAGCATGAAGTAGCATGGATTTTATGTGGCTGGAGAATAAGATGCATGTGACGTGGTGGTGTGAGATGAGGCTAGAGACCTTGGCCAGGAACTGCTCAGGCATGAAGAACCTGCCCAGGAGTTTATATTTACACTCAGGAATGTTTATATTTTACCCACTGAGAGATTTCAAGCAGAGATGTGACATTTGTATTTGCATTTTCAAAAGACCATTGTAGAGGCTACGCTGAGCATGAACGGAGGGGGTGCATGTTTGGTGGGCTACATGCTTGGCTCGTAGACTCAGAGACTAGCAAGTAGTGTGGCATTCGGTGAAGTTCAGATGGCAGGGAAGAAGGTGAGGCTGGACTGGGTCACCTAGACCTCTATAAGAGATAGCATTCGATGGTCATGAGTATTGAAGTAATGAGTAAAGGAAAGAGGCTAGGCTGGTTCCTGGGGTTCCCTGATTGGGGTGCATGGAAGGGTGGTGACTCTTTGTTGAAACAGAATATACAAGAGGAGGGAGGAGGTTTGAGGAAAGATGACAGTTTTAACTTTTTCCTTAAGTCCCATCATGAGAAATTTAGAGAATGAAAATTGCGAAATGGCTGTATAGTCTTTACAATTAGCTGTGTAAGACCAAATTACAGTAATTCATAACTATAATCATTTTAAAATATATTTAATTTTAATATGTTTCAAATTTTTTTACTGTATAATTTACAAGAAAATTGTTCTATATTAAAATGGTCATTTTCTCTAATTGCATATTACCAAATCAGGATAGACTGTGAAACAGAAATGTGTTTAATAAATTTAAAAGAATGAGCTAGAATCTCTAAAGTAGCTTATTGCAGAATTCTTCTGGTTAAAATAGCACAGAAGATACCAAGTGTGTCTCCTTTCTGATTATTAATTTTAATTTATTTATATTAGTAAACACAGTAAATGTGGATTATCATTAATACCAATGTACTTCTCCCTTATTGAGATATTAAAGTTCTTCATAGACATGAAAAGATTCTAAGAATGTTCTCAAATTTTGATAAAGACAGTTTTAACTGGAAAACATGTAGTTTCAGAAATTCCCATAGGAAAATATGTTGAAATATAGATAGAAAAATGCATGTAGAAAGAGTAAGATTTACTCATCGTCGTCGGCAGCCGTCCGTCTCGAGAGACGATGGTGTAGCTTCTTAAGAGTCTATCTGCACCGCCGAGAATGGCTGTGCAGTCCGACTCGGGAGTGACACGGTATCTGTCTCCTCCCGTGTTGAATCGACATCTTGTGATGACGCTGGAGTGTCCTCTCCAGTGAAGCTGAAGCTACAGAGCCTGGGCAGGGTGATATGGAGGGTCTGCTGTTGCCCATGCAGCAGACCCCCCCTCTCTTCGCAGCTGAAGGATCCAAGGGAAAGACGGAGTCAATACAGCTTGGCTTCAGGTGCGCCGCAGGAGTTGCCGGTGTTGACTACAACGTCAAACCGCCTTAGGGACTCCGGCTCTGGATTTTCTGTCGGGGTTTACTCCCTTAGCCTTTCCCCTGAAGAGGTATGCCGCAAGGCAGCGGAGGTTTTTTGGAATCAGAGTTTTACTAAACCATTAGAAAACATTGCAATAAGTATAGCCACACTCCGCATAATGACATCTCAGTCAGGAATGGACCACATATAAAGTGGTGGGTCCACCTTAGCCAGTGTGGCTCAGTTTGTTGGAGCATCATCCCTTAGCCAAAAGGTTGCAGGTTTGATTTCCAGTCAGTGTGCACGTCTAGGCTGCAGGTTCAAACCCCGGTCCGGACATCATTTCCCTTCCTGTCTCCCTTCCTCTATCTCTAAAAACAATGAAATAAAAAATGTCCTTGTGTGAGGATACCAAATAAATAAGAAGTAGGGGAAGAAGATTGCTGAAATATTTCTACTGCCTTGTTATATATAGCATAACACATGACTCATGTGTGTGGTGATGTTGGTATAAATAAACCCACTGCACTGCCAGTCTTATAAAAGTATAACACATACAATTATGTATAGTATATAATACCTGAAAATGGTAATAAGCAACTAAGTTGCTGCTTTATGGATTTACTATGCAATACCTTTTATCGTTATTTTAGAGTGTACTCTTTCTACTTATAAAAAAAGTTTGCTGTAAAACTACGTGCCGCGTGACGCTGGCAGCAACCTCATACATCTCATGTTTAGTCATCTCTCGATCACATCGTTTTCTCTTGTCCTTCATTACATCCCGTGTTGTTTGGGACAGTAACACGCTGCACAGGCGTGTAGCCTGGGAGCAGCAGGCTATGCCATGTAGCCTCAGGTGTGCGGTAGGTTATAAAATTAGGTCTGTGTAAGCACGGTCCATTATGTTCGCACAGAGACAAAACTGCTTAACGATACATGTTTTTAGACTGTATTCCTGCCACTCAGTAGCGCATGATTGCAAATAATTGTCAACATTTCCTGCAGATATCATTGGCCAGGATGTATGAACTGCTGAAGGCGATTATGTTTCTAATACCTTTCAAATGCTCCTCACAAAAAGACAGTTCAAATAACACTGAATGAAACATGCCCACATCCCCTTGGCCAACTAACAGAGCTAAAAACACAGTATCTTCTTATCCCTTAAACATACTTGACAACACAAGGCAAGTACCTATTTCATGATGAAACCATAGGACTACAAATATGTCAGGTGGCATACTTATTGTCTAAATACATGTGTTGCTAATGAAACCAGTCTTCAGAAAAAAGGTCTCTTTAGATGTGCAAATAAAATAATCACTAATGGGAATAGGCTAAATGTGCAAAGGTAAATTAGCGTGCAGAGCAAAGCCTTCTAATGCTCCTCTACCCTTGCAAGGAAATGCTATATTGGTCTTGATGTTACCCAGTAAAATGGGTTAATGGGGAAAACATCATTGGGCCAATATGCAATGCCACTTTAGATTAAAAGAAAAATTAATGGAATCCTTATCACAGTTTGATTTTCACATTCTAATTCTAGAATGATGCAAAAAGGCAATGAGAGTATTTCTGACATAGAAGATAAAAATGTAACTGTCTTCTAAAACATAACTTCAGGTAGCCTTTTGATTGGCTGTAAGCTGAAGTCGTTTAGCTCCTTATGTGTGACAAAGTTGATCATTTTCAGATTTACCAAAAAGTGAGAAAAAAACTTTATCATAAATAAATATCATAGAATAACAGATGTCCAGGGACCTTGGAAGATGTACTAACACCTAGCTAATAGTGAATTTGATAGTATAGACATTTTCTTTTAGTACTTAACAAGGTAGCATATGATCCATAAAAATGGAATTAAGTTTAGCCTAATTTTCTGATTTAGTTGTTTTTTGCTGAACAACTAGTTGATTGGATTAGGCATAATAGTTTCTTTGAAAGATTAAAAGATGGCCCAAATAATTTCTAGCTTTTTCAATTAATGCAGTAATGCAGGGGAAAAAAAAAGACAGGCAATAGGGCACAGGATTGAGAAAAATCAGGATGTGCAGAAGTAACCTCAGCATTTACTAACACACTCGTCCAAAGGCATAATTACTAAAATAACCTTGAGAAGGCGTGAAAGTGCTGAATACTGCAGTGCTGATTACCCTGATTTCAATTACTCTGGTTTAAATGGAGTGAAATGGGGCTCTTACTCCATTAATTAACAAGCCTATCCACAGGTGATCTCTAAATGCTCCATGTATAACTCTTATTAATGCAGAAAATGTACATGCCTAGAAATGGCAAATCTCCATATTAAACTCAATTATGCAGTTTCCAAGAGAATTGGAGTTCCTTTATTTTTTCCACAAGAAAGTTACAGAAAAGGGTAAAGAAAGAAAGAAGAAGGAGTGGGGCAGAGAAAATGTTGCCTACATCGATGAATAAATGATCTGGAGGCAATGCCTTCCCTGAATTAGTTCATTTCTTAAGGAGACCAAAGGGGCTGTCCTGCTGGGGATGCTTTCAACAAGGATGCCTGAACAGCTTATTTTTGATCTGGCCCCAATGTGGTTTCAATTAGCAGTAGTGCTTACAAAACTAGTAGCAGTCATTGTACCAGAAAATATGAGTCGGAAGGGCTTGAAAGCTAGTTTAGATGTATGCAGGAGACGCGTAAGGGCCGGATCTTTAATTTCTTCATGGCTGATCATCCACATCCTTACTAGTCTCCTCAGGTGTTAAAAATCAGGGGATGGTGTCTTATTACATCTATACCATACCCTTGGAAACTTCTTTTTTATTCTTTTTTCTTACTTGTATAACTCTGCTTTGGTTAAAGTCAAAAGAGGGCTTCTATGTTATATCAATAATACAATGTTGGATATTTTCAGCATTAGAGAAGCTACAACACACACTAATTAATTCAAATCCACTGGTGACTTTTTTTTTTTTTTTTGCAATAAGATATTTCTAAGTACCATGGAAGGCTACATTTGAAAGGAGACACGTGGGGCAACTGATCTCCTAGGAAACGGAAAGAAATACAGTGATACAAACAAAAATCCAAAGAATGGTAGATACTGTTCGCAGGGTCAGTATGCCCTTCCTGAGATGTTCCAAACCACTGACTAGGAAAACTCTACCACAAAAGAAGCCCTCACAGAAACAGAAGATCCCTTACCGTTTTGGCTATTCGGGCTCGCAAGGGTCAGTGCCGCAGGGATGACTGATTGCTTCTTGAATCTTCCATCTCTGTTAGGATCCGTGTGCAGTTGTAACTTGCTTACAACTTCCAGATGCAAAAGATTCTCCACATGTAATATGAGACTAACTAAACCGAATGGAAAATAACAATCTCCTATCTAGCTATGCATAGGAAAGTTCTTTGTTAAAACAGTGGCGTGGATTATAAAATCGTATTTCACAACATAAAACATAATTTAAATACAAATAAATACCTGTGCCAAAATTACTTACCTGTTACCATAACTGTAATTCATGGGTCAGAAAACTATGGCTTATCAGCCAAATCTGGTCCCCCTACTGGAACACAGTGTCACCATGGATTTACATACGGTCTGTCTGCTTTCTTGCTAGGACGGCAGCGTTTAATAGTTGCTATCTCCATTTGGAGAAAAGTGGAATGATCTTCTTGTTTTCTGAGTCATTAGGCCTCTAGTGAAAAAAAAAACAAAAAACCTTTCAGGATGTCAGGATGTACCAGCAGGCTTGAAACAAAGTCCCAAAGAAAAGCTCAGAAGAACCATAAGCAAATAGCTTTTAATGGTACTGCAGCTGAAGAGGAAACTGTAGATATTAGAAATCAAGACAACCTATAAATGGAAGGCTTCAGAGAAACAGGAAACAAGAGCTCCAGGTAATTCTCAATGCTTTTATTCAGCTAACATATAACACTGCCTTAACACCTCTCTTATCTGTGAATTAAGAGGTAAGCCAAAATGTGTTCCCAGATACACCACCAAGTGCCTTCAAATGAATAAATTTCCCTCTTAGCATATTGTAAAAAATAATAAATATTGTTTAAAATGTCAAGCCACGGTCAAAACAAAACATACAATTAACGAGGCCTTGCATTTGGAACAGAACTGTATCTCTGTTCATAGGAATGGCGTTTAAGTAACTGCAGCGATACAGACAGATATGCTTTGCACCATTCAGTACAGTCTGAGAAAACAGCAGAAGAAGCAGTAGTAGGGAAATCAATCCAGAATGAAGAAGAACAAAAAACTGTCCTGATAGCTATTTGCAAGAAATTATTATCATTAATATTGATTTACAAGTACTACAAATTATATTTGTATATCAGTTGTTAGAAAAAAAGTTTAGGTACCGATACATAAATATATATATAATTAAGAATTCTATCTAGTTTATTTCATAATATTGATTCTCCTTAATTTTTATATAAATGTTCAAGTGAAAGAATCTGTGAAGTTATTTTAATGTTAAGATAAGGTTATAAATAAGGTAGGCTAGCTTTCATTTATATATTAAGAGAGCTGAATGATTTTTACGACTATAAGAATATAAATCATTCTTATCACTCATTCACACCCCTCATTGATTCAGTTTCTTATATTTAAGGTATTTGTTGAACATCTACAGCAACCTTTTTCATCTCATGGCACACATAAATGAATTAAACTGTGGCACACAGAAATATGTATTATATTTTTGGCCGATATGACAAAAATAGGTATAATTTTTACTAATTTACAAAAAGAAATAATAATAATTACCTACCCTTTTTGCTCCAAAGTGACTTTTTAAAAAAATCAGTTGCCTATACTTGTATATAAGGATTTCTGGTACCAAAGAATTAACCAATCAGATACAACCTCATTATGTGACATGACCAATAAGATGCAACTCTATGATACAGCCTATCTATTTGTGGTTCAAGACAGGGCATTCACAGTAGATAGCTATTGTTGTGTTTGCTGTTGTCATTTCTTATTTGACAGTATAAGGGAGAGGGGGTTAGCACCCCTGACTAAATAGTCAGGTGTTGCATGTTTTCAAAATTCTTGCAGCGCACTGGTTGTAAACCGCTGATTTGTGATATATGCCAGACACCAGTCTACGTGCTCTTAATTCAGGGGTTAGCAAAACAGACATCTGTGCCCTCACGGACTGAAAAATCTAATCCAGGGGAAAGACAATCACTGGCCCATCTTTGTGGTTATATCTTCAAATGTATATGCTAATCTGGCCACTTCTCACCACCTCCACTGCTACCACTCCAGCCCTACCTCCGTCATCTCTCACCTGGATAGTTCTTTAACTTCCTGATTGTTCTCCCTGCTTCTGTCCTATCCCCAAGTTATATTCTCTCATTGAATGAGTTGAGAGACTACTATGGCAGAGAGAAACCAAAAACTGCTACATGCTCTGGGTATATGGGAGAGGGGAGTTCCCAGTGCGCCTCAGAATCATTCTGGCAAGTGACCTAAAATATAAAGTCCAGAGCTCCAGTCCCGAGGATTGTTAGTCAGGATGTCTGACATGATACCAGATATCTTCATTTTGGGGAATTTCACCACCGAATACTTCCTGGGGAAACTCTTGCAAAACCTGGTAGGTGGCAAGCCATGTTGTTAGCACTGACTGATCTATTCAATCAAATAACACCTTTGTCTCCAGTGAATGCAGAGTATATGTACCTACTACCCAAGGATAAAGAAAGATGGCATCACAATTGTAAGTGACACAAATGGCTTGTCTTACAGAATTCTATGCAAAAGCCAGTTCTAGTTCATTAACTTTTCCAAAAACCCAAGGAGGCCTGATGACTTCATTTAATAAGCCATTATTCTGATACTTTTCCTTGTCCTCTATTCAAGCCACAGACCTTTGTGGGCCCATATAGGCAAGATCCTAGTTTATGTACCCTGGAAACTGTACACAGTGCTTCAGTAAAGGGGACAAATGAATGCAGAGCCCTATTGATTTCTTCATACAGAGTACACTGATTTTAACATAGAATTGTCTTAAAGAAATAGAGGGAGTTTTAGGGAATTAATCTACCATCTGGAATACAAACTACAGCTATATGATTTTATTCACTTTTAATCAGGACACAACCTGGAGTTCATAAAAGAAATTGCTTACAGATTTGGCTATATAAAAATTCAAATGTCTCTATGATGATGTCTCCATAATCAAAGTTAAACACTAAACAACAGTTTGAGAGTAACATTTACGCTGCAGAAAAGAAACAAAGGATTTCATTATAAAGAATGTCTAGGGATCAAAAAGGAAAAGATCATAAGAGAAACAGGGCAAAGATGCTGAACAGCCAATTTAAGGAAAAAATACAAGTGGTTAACGTATGTAAGATTTGTTCTATCTCTGTAATATTCAAAAAGCACAAATGAGAATCAATGTGACATTTTTGTTTAGGGTCTTGACAAAACTTTTTTTTAATGGTAATAAATAATGATTGAGAGTGTACGAAAATGATAGTTTAGTTGTATACAGCTTGGGGGAAGAGAAATTGTTCTTGTGCTTTTTGAGAGTAATTTGGAGGTATCTATAAATTAAAAACTCACATATCGTTTGGTCTGGCAATTCCAATTCAGTATAGCAAACAAAAGTACTAGCATCTATGGGCAAAGATTTCTAAGAATGTCAGTTTCAAAATTATTAATAATAATAAAAATTTGGAATGACTATTAATGGAATAATAATAAAATAAACAAAAATATTATCAAATTGTTCAAAAACTGAGGCAGTTTTAGCATCACTTACAATAATAAAATTTGGAAATAATTATTTATCAGTAAAGTAATAAAAAAGTAAACATGAAATGTTATTCAGTTGTTCAAAGAATGAGGTAGTTTTAACATTACTTACAATAATGAAAAATTGGAAATAATTATTTATCAACAAAGTAAGAAAAATAAACGTGAAATGTTATCCAGTAGTTCAAAGAAGGAGGCAGGTTAGTAAATCTTGATAAAGAAAGATCTCTTTGGTATATTAAGAGGAAAAAACAAGAATTCACAGAATAATACATGTAAGATAATTAAATTTAGTATTATTTTAAATGTATATGGTTAGATGTACAAATACATACATGCAAAAATATTTTACAAGGTCTAGATGCATATAGCGTAACGCTGGCTACTTCTGGGGAGGGAAATAACTTGAGAAGGGGGCGTTCGTGGGCATTTTTCATAGTTTAATATGTATAGCGCAGCATTTTGTAAATTTTTTTTACAAAGAAAGCATATTCTTGTATCATTGAAAAGACAAATGACATATACATTATATTTTTCCTGATGTTGGAGAAAACCTGCAAAGTTAAAAGGCTCTTAAAGCAAAGCGCACCTTAATTATTACTATTCTAATACTAAAAAAAGAAAAAATGACAACCCTGATCTGCTCTACTATGCTCAGATTTGACTGAATTCTAGTACTATGCTAAAGAATACACTAAAACGTTGCGACTTCATGATTAAATAAAAGATTTAGGGTGCGGTGGATATTTCAAACTGGGGGTCTGAGTAAAAATTATTTTTGCTTGTTTTGATTTCCCTCCTAAAGCTTGAGCTGATAAAAACTGGCATAACTGTGTGCTTGTGTGTGTAATTATCCTCAAGCAAAATAAAAATCATTACCACATGAGAATGTATTTCCCATCCCATGCAATCCCCTTAACAGCTCCATTGCCTCTCTAGGTACAAAGATCCTGTTCCTCTCACTGAAGGAGGTGCCCTTTATACACTGGGCGGACACCTGCCGTCGTCATGCCTTTGTCGTGAGCGCAATAGGGCACTGAAGCTAATGATGCCCCCGTGATTTTTTCCACAGGTAGACAAGCTCAGCTGTCCTTCCCTAAACTACTGGGGATCGTCGTTTTTACCACAGAAGCTCACTTGCCCCATTGAAGTGCATTTTAACGACCTGCCTTGTTATCCATGGAAAAGGAACTTTTACCGAAATCCCAGGAGGCTTTAAATTCTATTTCCGAGATTAATTAGGTGCACAAAGTTAGCTACCTTCCCCAAAGGGGCACGTCTCTGCATCAAAATGTCCTCCAGTGGACAGTCCATCCTGCGGTATCACCAGGCGGAGGTGGCAACACTTGGAAAGAAAGGGGGGAATTTCCTTTCTTTACGTGTGTGCGTGCGGTCTGTTTTCTCTATGGGAAGGAGAGGGTCTTGTAGTGAGCAGCATTCTTTTAAAATATTTAAATACATATGTATATAAATATACACATTTTTTTCCTCCTGAAAAAAAAAAGGGGGGGGGGCGGGAGTGAGGCCGATCTCCTTTTATTTGATCCTAATCCCTTCTCCCGCCCGAGCGGCTCTGGAGCACCCCTCTTTCTAATAAATGGCTGGCAGCCAGCCTTTCACGAGAGAGCCTTTGATCACCTCCGAGCTGTCTGCCGCGCGGCTGTTTCCCTCCCAGCTCTTGTTCTTGCCTAGAAGTGGAAGTAATACCCCCTGAAAGAAATACCCTAGGTGTCCTGCAAAGCATCAATCTATTTCTTTTTTATTTCCCCGACGCCCACCCTCCCAGCTGGAAAATACCCCCCTCTCCCTCCCCCTCCCCTCTCTGCAAAATCTCAGTTCCTTTGGAGGCACCTTCCACTGTGTGCTGTGACCCCTGGTCCCTCGCTGTCTGAGACTCTACCACCCGGCCAGACGGGGGTGGCCCCGCCCCCCTTCCCCGAACCCTTCCCTCCTCTCCCCCACCCTCCCCGCCTCCCTGCCGGCCTCCGCGTTTGCGGCCACTGAGGTTCCCCTTCCAGAACGCACGCGTTGTTTTCCTCTGGATGTAGCCTTTCTCTGAGCGCCCCCCTCCCCGCGCGCCCCCGAATTCCTCCCTTTCCCTTCCCCCCGCCAGAGACTTGGAACTGCCCTGCGGATTCCTCCGGCTCGCGTTTAGGGCTCGGGCGTCAGTGCTGGGCGGCGGAGACTGCCCCCCAGCTCCTGCTCGGGTGGGAGCGACTGCAAAGCCTCCGGACCGCGGGGCTTTGGACACGTTTTCCAGCGCGTGTTCCCGTTTCTTGTTTACAGCCGAGATTATAAGCAATGTGTGTCCCCTCGTCTCGTCGTGTCAGGCAGTGATGTATAGTTTGTAAATATTATTCAAAGGAAGCAATTCGCAAAGGCAAACAATGACGAGTAGAGAATATGGACCATGAGGTTTGTTTTTAATACGTTTACCAGAAGGACAGGGGAGGGGGCTGGGAGATGGGGAAAGGATGGGGCGAGGCGCAAGACTTGAAAGGATTCTGGGTCTGTGACAGTGACGGAACTAATTAAACATAATATTGCTTAAAAGCCTTTGCGCTCTTCCTGAAATTACTCGAAAGTATGCATTATTAAAAAAAAAAAAAAGGATGATGTAGAAAGGGGAGGGCTTAAAATGACTGAATACAACTCATTGTGCTGGCTCAAAAATGTCAAACTGCAGTGGAAAGAAATACAGCATTGCAGGCTGGTGTGCTGAGGCCCCAGCGAGGGAGGCTGGCTCGGCGAAGTGGAAAATTCCTGCCGGGGACGTGTTTCCATTTCCAATGGGAAGAAAGAGGGTGTTGTTGGAAGCTGGCATTTCTTTGGAAAATACAGAAAACACAGGGAAGATGACAAAATGACCTCACTGAACTCTGATAAATTAATAAAACGAAGTTTTAGCCAACAGACCACATTTTTTATAGCGCCTGTGTTTGAATAACAACGCTGAGCTACATGTTCAGTGAGAGGCTGAGACCTCGGCTCTCCCGCTCCGGTCCCCACGTCTCCAGGACGGAGAGAAAAGATATTTTAGGCGCTGGCAGCGGTAAAGAAACACAACTGTAGGAGTGTGTGTGTGATGCGGACCCGCGTGTGTGCTTAGGGACATACCTGCTTTGCATCCTGAATGCTAAAATGATGATGACACCTTCGTTTCTTAGTCAGCAGAGGATTTCCAGGTTAGGTTGCATCTCTCTTGAAAGAACCTCAACTGTTAAGGGGAGTCCACCAGGTTGTACTAGGTTGGGATGGTCTCTGTAAGAAGTTAGTGGGGTTCCTTCGCGGATGGCTTCAATGGTATATCATGAGGAACTAGCAAACGAGGCAGAGGGAAGAGGGAACACAGTTCAGAGGAAGTGTGAACGTTTTCTCCTCTAGCTGCCTCTAGAGTCACCGTTTTATGTCATCTACCATATCCTGAGGGAGAAGAACAGAACCCAAGCAGAAGCCATGATTTTTGTTTTGCAAAGCTTCCGTCAGAAAGAAAGGGGACAAAAGCGTGCCAGGCGTGGAATGTTCTACACAAACGCAATGTAGTTCAGATGATCTTTATTTGCTATGCTGATCCTTTCTCTACCAGACCTACAACATAACGACAAGTTAAAGAAAACTCATTTTGCTTTTACAGCACTATGTGCGCGCGCGCGTGTGTGTGTGTGTGTGTGTGTGTGTGTGTGTGATGGCACTTTTAAAATTAAGTCCCTATCCTTAACAGTATGAGAATTAAACAACTGTTGCGATACATTGAAAACCTTTATGGAAACTATTGGCCATGTGTAAGATATTTCAATTAAAACTTATAGATGACCTAATTTATGTGGTCAGACTCTCACCTGCTGACAAAACCAAAGCATAACTCAGCATGCCTTGTATCACCCAAGTATTTCCTTGCATTTCAAGTTTACCTGAGTATGTGCATGCAATGCTGTGGTGGAGGTTGGGGCTTGAACATTTTCCACAGGAAGCAATATTAGTTCAGGACAATTACTAAGCTAGGTCTCAGTGCCAAGCTAATGCTGATAGTTGACTGAGGAAATGACACATTGTGAGTTAGTCATTAAAACATTGAAATATAAACATTCTTGTGTGTTCTTACAAAGAACCCACTTACATAGTTGTTAAAAAGGAGTTAAAGAGAGTTCTATTCATATATAATGTATATACCATAAAATCTGTTTAGTGTTGAATTCAATAGTTCTTAGTATATTTACAGAGTTGTACAACCATTACTACTACAGTTCTGTTTTAAAACATTTGTATCACTTTAAAAAGTAACATTGCAATAATTTACAATGCCTATTAATTCCCATCCCAGAGTTTAGCTAACACTAACCTAGTAACTTAGTTTGTCCCTGGACGTTTGTCATTGCCTCTTTGTGTGTGTGTGTGTGCGTGTGTGTGTGGCTATTTGCACTGAACATATTATTTGTGAGGTCCATCAATGTTGTTCCCTTTAATTGACAAACAGTATTCCATTGTACTGACATATCACATTTTGTTTATCCTTACATTGATGGAGTTGGCTTTTGGGTTTATAAACAACTTCTGGGCTACTGTGAATAATGTCACCATAAATATTCATATACATGTATTTATGTGGCCATAAGTTGTTTAATTTAATTTTTGGTAGATACCTAAGAGTGGAATTGCTGGGTCATGTCTATGTTTAATTTTTTAAAGAAATTGCCAAACTTTTCCAAAGCGGCTGTACCATTTTACATTCTTACCAACAATGCATGAGGGTTTCAATTGCTCCAAATCTTCACCGACACTTGTTGTTGTCTATTTTTAAAAAAATTATTATAGCCACTCTGGTAGGCAAGAAATGCTATCTTGTCATGGTTTTGATTTGTGTTTCCAAATTACGAATGATGTTATATCTTTTTATATATACTTACTAGCCATTTGTACTTATTTTTAGAAGAAATGTCCATTCAAATCCTTTGTCTGCTTCCCAAGTGTGATTTTTTGCTTTTTATTATTGACTTATAATAGTTATTTTTATATTAGATACAAGTTCCTAATTAGAAATATGATTTGAGAATATTTCTTCCAGTCTGTGGGATGTCATCACTTTTTTGATAGTGTCTTTTGAATCACAAATATTGTTTAAAATTTTGAATAAATTCAACTTATCGATTGTTGTAGTTTTTTAATTTATCACATGTGCTACTTTTGCCATGCCTAACTTTCTTACAGAATTTTAAACTACATTTGACCCTGAAACACTGTGGAGGTTAGGGGTGCCGACAATCCCACTCAGTTGAAACTCTTCATATAACTTTTGACTGTCCAAAAACTTAACTAGTCATCCCTTAGTACCCCCAGGGAGGGGTGGGAGATTGGTTCTAGGACCTCTGTGAATACCAAAATCTGTGTATGATCAGCTCCTTATGTAAATCGCATAGAACAATGCATATGGTAGGCCCCCCACATCCACTGATTCCCAACAGTGGCTCCAAAATATTGTTTAAGATCATCAGTTGGTTAAATCTGAAAATGTGGAACCCAAGGATATGGAGGGGTGACTGTACATTTATTGAAAAAAATATTGCATAGAAGTGGACCACTGAAGTTCAAACCCATGTTGTTTAAGGGTGAACTGCATTTTATTATTTCCCTTTCAGGAAAGAAATATCTGAGATCTAGAACATTTTAGATTATTCAGATCAAGCAAGAACTTAGTACAGAAAATGAATTTGAAGTTTCAAGCTCTAAATACTACCTGATAAGTCGACCCTGATGATCACAATACACATGTCTTTAGTCTATATTAAGTATGATGATAGATGAGGTTTTCAGGTCCAGGACAAAAATACACTAGATCTTTAAGACCTTCCATCAAATTGAGGGAAAATAACCTTTTCTTCAACCTTAGGAAATTTGCCCATTTTTACTCTTCTCTTTACTCCTTTGTATTTGCAAATACAGATTTTAAGCCAATCTTTAATATTTTTTAAAAAAATAAAAGTTAATATTTGTTGTAATTCTATTTGGGTAATGTAGTTTATTTTAACTAAATACTATTCTAATTTTAAATTCATGTTTGAATGATTAGAAAGAAAAAGTGCCTTTTTATGTGTTTAAAACTCACTCTTCGTCAGGACATAGGACAGGGTTGCTGGCCAGGTTCTCAGCTGGGGGTGCACGAGAGGCAACCACCTATTGATGTTTCTCTCCCTTCTTCTCCCTCCATTCGCCTCTCTCTAAAAATAAATAAATAAATAAAATCTTTAAAAAAAAGAAATTCACTCTTCCGTGTTGTTTCAGTTGAATCCTCACCAGAGAAAAATGGATCTAATATTTTTTCCCCCAAACATGTATTTCTTAATAACCTGCTATATGCGCTTATCACTCTATCAGAGTAGAAAGGTAACTTAACTGTAATAGTCCTGGATGATTTATAGTTTAAAATGTTTTGCGAAGTCAAGTTGAAGAGGCCCAGCTTTGAAAACAAAATGACTGAGCCACCCTTAGAGTGTGAAGCTTCCTGAAGACGTGGTCTCTCCGAGTTCCAGAAACACCGCAGCCACTCCTGTCGTTGAGGTTCCAAGTGACAGAAGAGTCGTGAAATCACAGTACTGTGTACCCAAAACACGCTTTAACGCTTTTAGCTCCCTTAATGCCATATGTGTATTCGGTCAAAATAAATTTCAGGACCACAAAAGTGTCAGCTTCGAGCGCGCCGCGTTGGTTGTACATACTTGGCAACAGTTTCAAGGTGCTGGTCAATGTGTTTCAATCTAGCACCCGTCTGTTTGGGAATCTATCTACAACTCTCCTGAAAGACAACATCAAAAGTCTAGTTCGAAGCCATTTGTCACCTTCCTGCCTCATGAAAAATACATTGTGTCTGAAGATTTCCCTCTTCGTTCTTCCCTCAGCTACTGTCACTTGCATGGGCGCGCATGTCTGACGGGATTGTTGGGGGGCTGAGCTCTCCTCCCTCTCGAATGGGGGCTCACTCACGGGCGATAGGTGACAGCATACCCCCCAATCCACGCGGACTGCGGTGTGCAGTGGGGTGGCATTGTCATAGTCCTACCCAGATGCATTTTGACTTCCTCTGTAAACCACTGATCTTTTATCACTTACATTCTGCTGCTTCCCAGCAGAACCGTTAAGGAATATCGCCCAACTGTCTAAGAGACTTAGCACGAAAATAAGCTCACAGGCAGGTTTGAATGAGATAAAATATCAGTTACAGCATTCCCTCACTTATCACGGGTATTACTGTTCCAGACCCCCCCCCCACCCGCAATGTAGGAACCTTACGTTTATTCTACACTCTTAAACCTACGTAACTTTAACAACATACACATACAGTACCACAAAATCGCGCGATATAGCGAAACGTCCACGATAAATAATTAAATATAATATTTTTAAAAATCCCGTGATACAGAGAGGCTGTGATAAATGAACCGCGATATAGTGTATACTAACTGGGTTAGCGAATGTACTTAAATGAGTTCCAATCAGGAAGAACAAGAGAAAGAAGTCCATTCCTTCCAGGCCCTGGGGATTGGGAGAAAGAAGAAAAATTATGTACCAGGAGGCTCTCTTCCCCACCTTGCATCCCCAGTTGCATGATAAGACCAATCCCAAAGAAGATAGTGACTTCAGAAAAACCCAGATATGGGAAGAGGTCAAGTGGGGAGTGGGGGAAGCTGGGATTCCAAGGCCACTAGAAAATTTCCCCCTTTCATGTTTTATGCTCTGGGAGAAAATTATTTTGGGGGTTACCTCTGTACCTCTTTGGGGCATTGCTATATCAAAGTAACCCTGCCCTGATCGCATGGTTGGAAGAAGAAGGCCTTGGTGTTTAGCAAGGCTAGTTGCCCTCAGTTCCTGTTTGGCATGGACAGCGTTCCCAAATAGCTCAGAGTCTGGCGAGGGTGCCTGCCGGCAACTTCTACCATAGTATGGAGTAAATGCACAGTAACTGTGTAGTAGGTATCTGGGCTTGGGTAGATGAAGTCTCTAAACGGTTCCAGAACCCTATTAACACACAGCAGATTAAAAACCACCAAACAAACAAACAAGTAAAACCCTTTCTGCTAGAAGTATAAAAGAAGGGAGAAGGAGACTAGATTGATTCTTTGTAACCTCAATGGAAGCTTCTTATCCTATAAAGTCAGCTGGATTGTACTGTGAATTCCAGGTGGGGAATATATAAGTTAGGGTTTAATTAGAGAAACAGAATCAATAGGTTTAGATACAGTAAAATACGTATTGCAAGGAACTGGCTTACACAATCATAGGGCTGGCTAGGCAACTCTGAAGTCAATTATTTAGGAAAGTCATTTTCACTTAAGGGAATGGATTATGCACTTTAATCATCTTTACAGAATGGCTTCACAGCAACACCTCGATTGGTATTTGATTGAATAACTGGCCACATAATCTAGCTAAACTGACACCCAGAACCGATCGCCGCAGGGAATTATGGTTATTCTCCCACCATCCCCACATCTGTCAGTGGGCTTCTAAGGGGAAGAGTAGATGCATTTCATACAAAATAAAGGAGCCACTTCTTTTCACAGTGGAGTCTCCCATGAGTATATGTGTAAACGCAGTTCTGCACGAGAAAGGGAAAGCGATGCTTATATGTGGTTTGTAGGATCAAGTGCATGATCTTCCTTTTTTTCTCCTCCTGGAGCAGAGCCAAAGTACAAAGGCAGGAGCTGTTCAGCAAAGAGTTGTATTTTATTCTTCTGGCCTCCAGAACCGTGAGAAAATAGATTTCTGTTGTTTTAAGTCACCAGGTCTGTGGTAATTTACTACGGCAGCCCCAGGAAACTAACACAAGCATACTGTAAATTTTGCTTTATTTAAACAACATGAAGAGTGTTTCAGGACCATTGCTACCTCAAGACATTCTTTGGGCTCTTTTTCCTTCTTCTCCTTAAATAAGAAAACAAACATGACCAAATAAGTGCTCAGGAGGAGTTTTTAAACCTATCCTCACGAGGATTTTACCTTTGCTATAATTCAGATGGCTTTATGTTTTTTTTCAGATCACTGAAAAGTACATTCTTCATGCCAGTGAATGTTATCACCACATGTGAACCAAGAAGATGATATAAAGTCTTCTTTTTCTCCTCTTCCTCTAAGACCATGCTTCAGCAATCATGTTACACCTCTAAAATCTCTCTCTCTCTCTCTCTTTTTCTCTTTCTCTCTCTCTCCCTTTATACTAGCATCTGAGACTCACTGGTCTTCCTGATTCAGTTATTTCTCCCCTAACAAGTCACTCAGTCAGACACTACAATCTCATTTAGGTCTTGGTACTCCACCTCTCTGCTCCCAAGTCACCAAAAGTTTTCCATTGCAACTAGAATAATATAAAAACACAAGGTCAACTTCTATGGATCCTGACAACACAGCCAAGCTGATCTCATACCCTCACCCGTGTTCATTGTGCCCAGCAACTCTGGCCTAACATCTTTTCATGAAAAATTGTAAGGATGTGCTTGCCTCCGGGCCTTTACATGTAACTTTCCCCTCAAATATCACATTTTTTTCAGAGAGATTTCCATAATACCTCTTATAATTACCCTATGTTTAGTGTCGTTGCCCTTATCACAAACTATAAAGGCCCAGTTGTTTGTTCACTTCCTTATTGCCTATCTAAATTCACCAGAAGCGAAATCCTTGAGAAGCAGAACTTTGCCACTTATACCTACTTTGTATCCTTAGCAAACAGTGCCTGGCACATAGTAGATAGTTAATAAATATTCTGTAAATATTTGCTAAAAGGGTGAATGTATAATAAATATTAGAATAGAAGTTCATGTGTTGTGCTAAAGCTAGATAAGCTATGAACAACATAACTTCATATATAAGCTACTTATTAAAATCTATTAACTTGCATCATTCTGACTTTTAGTACTTCCATTATTTTCTATTGACAACTATATGAACAATCTGCAAAATGTAATAAATTTAATAAGGCTTAATGACATCCCCAAATCTGGCCAACTTGAATACCCTTTTTTAGCTGAGGATACAAAAGCTGTAAGAATGATACCAACTTCTCCTGTGCCTCACAGTTCAATTCTCCTGCCATTTGACTTTCCTGTTTGAAGAGTCTCCAACGACCCAAGGCGGCAAAACTCCTACCTGGGCCTGGCTGATGCCATGGCCACAGTGTGGGTCACTTAAAACAACATTTGTTGGTTTGGGATGCACTGGGTTACATCTATAGAATTTAAGTTTTCCATTTGGGTTGAGAAGAAAGCAGCTAACTATGAGTACAAAACCCAGAGAGCAAAGCATTTGTTCTGTGGAAAGTCACCTGCTTGACAATGTTTCTAAGACTGTTTACTCTGGGTACCTAATACCACAGAGTTCCTTGTCAGATATGTTCGCCAAGCTTCTAGTTGGCAGCACCATGGCTTCTGCTATAAAATAATCTGATTATTTTAAGAAACAGCTATGTTTAAAGGCACTGCATGCAACTAACTCAAAAGGTGGACCACGATCACTCCCCAAACTTACACCCATTGTGGAACCAACATGCTTTATGTCGTGGGTGATCAGCTCAGTACTGGACCCGTGTCCACAAAGGCTTGGCTTTCTTCTATTGGATGTTAAAAGTTTCACAATTCACTGGGAAGCTAACCGCTTTTATATGCGTACAACATTTAAAAGTAGAAATTAATTATATATGTCCATATTAAATTTCTCAGAATTTTTAAAAAATATATACATAATCATACCATATATGTTATATATATCATATATACTGGCTGGTTTGGCTCAGTGGATTGGGCGTCGGCCTGCGAGCTAAGTGTCGCTGGTTCGATCTTCCAGTCAGGGCACATCAGAGAAGGAAAACTCTGACTCCAAAAAACCTCCGCTGCCTTGCGGCATACCTCTTCAGTGGAAAGGCTAAGGGAGTAAACCCCGACAGAAAATCCGGAGCCGGAGTCCCTAAGGCGGTTTGACGTTGTAGTCATCACCGGCAACTCCTGCGGCGCACCTGAAGCCAAGCTGTATTGACTCCGTCTTTCCCTTGGACCCTTCAGCTGCGAAGAGAGGGGGGGTCTGCTGCATGGGCAACAGCAGACCCTCCATATCACCCTGCCCAGGCTCTGTAGCTTCAGCTTCACTGGAGAGGACACTCCAGCGTCATCGCAAGATGTCGATTCAACACGGGAGGAGACAGATACCGTGTCACTCCCGAGTCGGACTGCACAGCCATTCTCGGCGGTGCAGATAGACTTTTAAGAAGCTACACCATCGTCTCTCGAGACGGACGGCTGCCTACTAATCATATATACATATGATAAGTAGCTGTAGATATAGAGATAGCGAGGTAGAACAAGCATGGGGTTTTGTGTGAAATGCTTCTTAAATTTCAAAATGTAATTAAAATATAAAATAAAAATTGTTAATTATATTTAAAAGTATATGAGTTTGTCTTAAATGGATTTAGTAAAGTTAAACTTACTAGATATCAAATAATAAGAGGTAAAAATTGTATACATAACACAATTTTTCTTTAATTCATGATAGTTAAAGAAAATATCGGTGAAGTGAAACCATTTTAGAGACTGACAGGGACCAGAGGGGAGGGAGGAGGAGGTGAAGAGGGGAATGCAGGGGAAGGGTCTACTCAAGGAATGAGTATGAATGACTCCTGGACATGGGCAACGGGGTGGGGATTGACTGTGGGGAAGTGGGGAGGGGGAAGGGACCGGGGAGAGAAATTGGGGAAATAATGGGACAACTGTAATAGAAAAACAATTAAATAAATAAATAAACAAAAATAAAAAAGAATTTTGAAATTGAGCTTTTGCATAAATTCAAGGTAGAAAAAAACTGTCATACACAATATACCTCTCCGTGCTTTTTGAGAGAGGGAGAGACAGTGAGAGAGAGAAGGGATTTTCTGTCTCTAAACACTTAGAATAAAAATTACTAGAGTTTCCTATGGCTTAATGTCATTTGGGTAAACATTTTTAAAGGATGTACTAATTATCTTGTAGAATCTAATTATGAAAATATTTTGAGTCAAGTTTAATAAAATTACTGCCCTTTGATACCATTTTAGAATTCTTCATTATTTCATCTTTATTTGGATATATGAAATAAAAAATTATTAAATGACCTTAAAAATAGTTTATTGCCATATAAAACAGAGAAAATCACAGGACTCTAAGTCTCTCCCATATCCCAAATCCCTTAAAATACCTCATAAAACAGCATGATCTGATCTAACAGATATATTTAGTCTTCTTATGATCTCTGCAACTCAAGTTCATTTATTATTTACTTTTTATGAAATTCTCAGATGGTCTGCTAATGTGCATGTTGGAGAAAAATAATCTATACCGGATATTTAGAAAACAATGATAAAGACACTTAAAAAAATAAAGTTAACCTCTAGTTAGTTTTAAATCACCCTTATACTCTTTCAGGAAGAAAATGCAAAACTGAGCTCAGCCAGAGGGAGCTTGGACCTGTGAGCCAGAACTTCGGGCAGTCATGGGATTCTTGCTTGGCTGGAAACCCCACCACAGAGCAGCTATGGCAAGAATTAAGAGAACACCGAAACCTCAAACAAGCTACACTTCTGTGGGTTTGGGGAGAAACAAGACACTTAAACGTTCCTGGTATGGTTTCCATGAAAACATCCATAACAACAGCTCTGTAATACTATGGGTTTCTGTTTTCTTAACCCTTCAGGGCTTCAACGGAATGAAAACTTCCTGAAGGAAATATTTCAACTAACGAGGTGGACTAGAGTAAATTAAACTCAGTGATGTGTGGCCTTCTGACCCCTTCTGACCCCTTCTGATAGTCCAAGATGTGGGGGTGGAGGGGAGGGGCCAGAAAGTAGGCAAGAGACAGCCATGTACTAATTCTACCTTGACTTCCTTGGAGTTTACTTCATAAAAAGTTAAATTGGCTCTATTTAGAGGTGACCTGTGTGGAAAAATAACAAACACACCAAACAAATAAAATGTTAAGTAAGCTTTGCAAGTCCCCATCAAATATAATTAGTGAAGGGGAAAGTCCAAAATCCGAAGAGTTATATAAAACTACATTGTCTAAAATGACAGAAAACAGCTAACAGCCCTTAAATCATGTGTATCCAAAATAAAATAAGGGTTTAAGAAAATGGTATTGGACCAATTTTATCTAAAATAAGTCAAAATAAATAAGTCAGAGCAATCATCTGATTTGATTAACTGAGAAAATTATGCAGTTAGAAAAGGTTGGGATGAGGAACTGTAGGGATATTGCAGTCATTAAAACTTTTGAAGTATATAGTAAGAAACACAGCTACTAAGAGTTTTAATTATTTGGCATGTACTAAATAAAATAAAAATCATGATAATTCATAATGACAATAACTATAAGAATAATAATTGTAAGAAGACAAAGAAGATGTAAAAGAAACAGAATAATGTCTTCTAATTTAAAATCTTCAAATGTCTCTGTGATATAGCATCTGTAAAAATTTTTACATGGGAATTATTCCTTAAACTATAATCTGATTTATAAACATAGATTCTGCTTTTCTTTGCTTTTTAAAAAGATTTTATTAATTTATTTTTAGAGAGAGGAGAAGGGAGGGAGAAAGAGAGAGAAAGAAACATCAATATGTGAGAGACACATAGACTGATCAATTGATTGGTTGACTCTTACATGGCCCCCAGTTGGGGACCTGACCTGCAATCCAGGCACTAGCCCTGACCTAGAATCAAACTGGCAACGTTTTGGTTTGCAGACTGATGCCCAACCCACTGAGCACATCGTCAGGTTAGATCATGCTTCTCTTAAATTATTAGCATACAGAAATATTGTGGAGCTGGAGAAAATAAATAAACATACTACTCAAACATGCAATTTTTTATTCCTTCATGTAAGACCAGTAGTCTTTAGCAATCACTGGATAAACAATTTATTTAAAAATATGTTTAATTAATCAATAATATAAAAAGTCTTCTCAATCTGTACTGAATAGCTGATATTTGACTATAGACAATATTAAAAAAATTCCCTTAAATGGAATCTTGATATAAGGGAGTTTGGAAGCAACTGGGCTCAAATTATTTGAGTTTAAAGCATTTATATATAATTATTTTATGGTACTCACAAGCTCACAACACTTGTGTTTTTTATAAGTTTGGCTACTACTAATATTATTAATCATAATAATTAATAATTCTTAATAACAGTAGATTTTTTACATCTCTAAACTAGTCACACAGGAACTTGAATGTTCAGTTACACGTTTTTCATATTAAAAATATTTATATGCTAAATGATCTATGTTATTAGAATACATATATTATAATATCTTAACTATAGACTCACAGAAATCATTCTATTTATGTGTGTTTGTTATTGTTGTTGATGCATATATTCTTTATATTTCTTTTTTGTCAACACCCTGGCATACACGTACTAAGATCCCATTCCCTCTCTGTTCCAGATCTGCCTGATTCATGACAGAATCTAGGCAGCCTGCGTTTGCACCCAGCAACGCTTTCCATTTCTGGCTGGGACAGGTACTACCTTTATCCTACCGTAGTTGCCAGGACGCCCACACCCCTGCACCTGCGCACACTATACACACACGGTCTTTGTCACAGGCTCTGGCCCTCTAACACAAAGGTGTACACAGAGGCCGCCATGCTGTGCATCAGTTCCTAAGGAAATTAGAAACACATAGAGGAAAGCGAAATATGAGGGAGATCTGTCCAGAAGGTACCCAGCCACGTACTATGAAAAACAGAGACATTTATTGAAGAAGGTACAAGAGACAAGAAACACTGTACATAGGACAATGACACACCAGTCACCTTCAAAGTAGGCACCTTGAGATCTCACCCAGTTGTCCCAGTCACCATCACTTGCCTCATTATATTTTCCTGAATCATGTCCATGGTCTGAAATCTCTCCCCTTTCAAAGGTGATTTTTAGTTTGGGGAAAAGCAACAAGTTACAGGGCACCAAATCTATGCTGTAGTGTGGCTGAGCCACCTGGGTGATTTGATATTTCACAAAACACTCTGCACAAGAAGTGATGCATGAGTGGGCACACTGTTCTGATGCTGCTGCCAACCAACAGTTGCCCATAGCTGTGACCTTCTGAATCATCTGAACAGTTTCTGCAGAGGAATACTCAAGCTTAGCACAGAATTTGATGCAAATCTGTTGCTCTACCTGCTCAGTCATTTTGAATGAGCTGGCCACACACTACGTGTGCCCACTCAACATGTATACCGCCCCCACTGACTAGTACAGTGAAGTCGTCATTGTTCACACATGCGCGTTCCAGTTCACTCTCCTTGGCTGCCAGGTTACATCAATGTCATGCAAACTGTTCTCATTATATTAACAATGTTTGGACTTTGCCAGACAGACCTCATATAATGGTGAAAAATTATGTTAGAGGTTGGACTGATCTTAGGCAGGACTCAATAGATAACAATGATATCAACGCATATTATTGTGTCCAGGTTAAGTTAAAGCAGATATTAACAATCCTAACCCTAGGACCATGGGAATAGGAGGAAAGCAATGAGTAAAGTGAATGGAAGAGAGACAGCAGAACAGGATGCTAAAAAAAAAAAAAAAAAAAAGCCCTAGAATGCAATCCCTGCAAGAGAGAACACAAAACAAAGGAGGGAGAAAAACACTGAACAGAGATAAATGTGTAAGCTACCCTTAGACAAAGGAAGAGAACTCCCTGAGCAGTCTGAGCCGTTCGAGATTTCAATTATCTTTAGTATTGCTTGTGTAATTCTCCCTCTACCAGGCCCTTCCCAGAAAGATGGCAAATTACTTACATCTTAATTTTGTAAATACAGCCCAGAGAATAAGCACGTATCTCCAGTCTCTACACATTGCAGGTCTTTCTGTCCCAAAGCAGCCAGAGCCCTCATCCAAAGTCATAGTTCTGATTATGTTCCTTTTCTCTTGAAGATCATCCATCATTCACTACTGCTACCATAAGCTCCTATCCCTATTCCTGGAACTCACGGTTCACTGATATCTGACCTCCAACTCTCTCCAACGTTTACAACCTCTCTTAATTCTACTTTCCCTGCTTTCTCCTCTAGCCAAGTTAAACTGCTAGACGTTGCCTTTGCATATATTTCTGCAAGTTTCTCTGGCTTCACAGCTCTCCCATACTATTCCTTATTTAGTCTCAGGTATCATTCATGCCATGTTTCAAATGGCACTTCTTCCACAGAGAAAAGTTCAAGTATTTCCTGGCTTCCCCTAATTTGCACAGAATTTCATATGCATCTTATGAATTTTCTCTGTTCCTGCTCTATATTAATGTTTTATGAATTATGGATGGATGGGTGATTGGGTAAACACATACATTCAAAGATACTTCTACAGCTATGCTAAACAAAAGGTAGGTATCATCTAAGGCATGAGAAGATATTAGAAGTACCTCTAAAGTTGGCAAAATCTGTTTAAAGTCAGGTTCTCTAGCTGTGACTTTGAGTAAGATTTACTTAACCTCTTTCAACTTTTTAATTTTATCTGTTGAGAAAGAAGGAAGAGGAGGAGAAAGAGAAAAAACATTCAGAAATAAGGAAAAAGTATGAAGGATGGTAATAACATATTTAGCATAGACCTTGGGGAATAAAACCTATTCAGTTAATATTAGTCATAATAGTATCAATATTTATCAATTAACATTAATATAATTACTAGAGGTAAACCTTTTCAGGTTTTACATACCCCATGATATCTAAAATAAACAAGGTACTCAACTCATAGTGGCTGAATGAGGGTGTATCTACTTTATATTTTATTTATAAGACGTCAGCAAGACAAGAGAATGCCCAGAACTAAAGGGCTTTTGGGTAATACAACAGAAATGGAACTTGAACATGACAGGGGCATTCTTAAAAAAAAGCTATGGTAAAGAAGGCAGCAGAGCAGAGTATGATGGTCGGTAGCAAGAAGTGAAGGATTCTAGAAAAACTATACACAATGCCATAGCCACAAAATAAACCTGATAAATTAGAGCAGGTGTTCGTAATGTCTGGTTCATGAATGGGCCTCAGGGGCCTGGGAACCTCCTGAAATTGCATGTAGTGTTTGTAAATGATACAGAAGCCATAGCTTTCATCAGATTCTCAGTGGGATTTGTGACTTAGAAAATAAATACTTTTCAGAGAAGGAGCGTATCAGAAAGGTCAATTAGAGATCACAGGGAAGAAAGTAAGATTTACTCACTGTTAGGGTGCTGTTCGGATATTGAACATAAACTGTGATAGATAATCTGAAGCCCCTAAGTGGAAAACAAAGGAAATTACGGTCTTGAGGATGAAAAACATCTGCCTGTTACTTCCCCTCTGGGAGAGCAAAAATTATTAATTTTTATGCACAGAAAGTTGTCAGCAGATGAATTTGCCAAAAGGACGAAGCTCATTGGAAGCAGATTAGAAAGGGGGAGGAAAGGGGAAAGAGCAAAAATGAAAATTTGTCATTGAATGGGAGAGACTAACGCTGCTTGATACAGCACAGGAAATAGAAAGAGCTTACAAGGTGGTGTTAACAATGTTTTACATAAAAAGCAACCAAACCAAAATCCCATAAAGCTCTCGTTGGAATAAAATAAAACATTGGCTCTTAAAAGTAAGATATATTCTATATTTATAGGGCATTACTTCTTTTACATATTCGCTAAGAATGTGTTTCACTGGAAGAGACTTATAAATAAATGTAGTCATTTTAAATAACTGACGTGACCTTAACTGCTATTTCATGTTAATCACTACTTTCTAAAACTCTAAAAATGTTGTAACTCCTAGAAAATAAATTACATCAGTACCTTAGTATGCTTTAGAATATCAAAGTGTCAAAGTCACTGGGGACCTGCACATTATTAGTGATATTGACTTACACTCTCTTTTCCGAGAAACAAATCTATCTCATTCTGGAACCAGCCAAGAGAAAATAAAACCTTGCAATTGATCTCAATATTTAACAATCACCTATTTTCTTTCTATACATTAAAAAAAGTCATGTATGACATTTTAGCCATTCTTATCTTTCAAATATTATGTCCCAATAACGTAATTCAGGAATATAGAAACTTACAGGATTTAAGTTCATTCTCAGTTTACACAATGAATTTAGTCTGAATCAGAAATTTAATAAAATCATATTTAAAAAAAAAACTTTTCCATCATTATCTTTTTTGAAACACTGATAATATTGCTATAGGTTGATATTTGAGTTCCAGGTAATCATGACTCTTAAATGTGTACAAAAAGGAAGAGGAATATGTTTATATAGATTAAGAACTATGTGAATTAAATAAGATCTCTGCACATACATAGTAGTTTAAAATAATATGACAATGCACACACTTTATTTTTACTGTAAAAGGCTATTATAAACCATTGGTATAAATCCAACACCCTAGAGACTTCTTTGCTAATGTAATATTGGATTCCTGAAATCAAGAGAGAATTCCATTGGGAATCACTGCTGCCAGAAGATTTAGCTTCTGGAAAATCAACTTATACCAGGGATTATAGTTTCAGCTAAATAGAAGTAGTTAAGTACTGAGCCCAGACCAGCTATATAATTTGCAGGACCTGCTGCAAAATAAAAATGCTGAGCCCCTTGTTCAAAAATTATTAAGAATTTTAAAATGGTGAAAGCGGCGCATGAACCAAGCTCAAGACAGGGCTCTGTGTGATGTCCAAGAGGCGGGGACATCATCAGCCTAGTCAGTGTTCTCTGAAGTCAGACTCCATGGTCCTTTATATGGTGCCTCAGGTGCCAAGGGAAAATTCAAATTTCCATTATAATAGAACTTAAGCACTACATTAAGAGCAAAATTAATGAACAAGTTATAATCTTTTACTCTTTTGTGTGTTATGGAAGACTCAAGCATCCACACACATACCTTTATGTAGGCCTAAAAGTGAAAAAGTCATATGGAAACTTGCATAAGTTCTTGGTGGTGATGTGTGACCTTTTCCACGATCACCTTCTCCAACTATAGGCAACAGTCACCTAGCGAAGAGGCCAGGTCAACGCTAAAGGCAGAACTTAGGGAGGGAGCTCTGAAGAACCACATCTCTAAAACGCTTTTAACTCTAAAATGATAGAAAATGTAAAATCTTGGACTTGAAAAGAAGGAAGGGAAGAAGGAAGGAAGGAAGGGAGGAAGGAAGGAAGGGAACTACATACCAATGATTGAGTAGCTTCCTCTTTCAAGAAGCTTTCCCAAGAACCCAGCCAAGAAGTACCACTTAGAGTTCATTGACCACCCCATATTCAAGTTACATCTAAGAAAAGCAGGTTATTTGTTTTTCCTAAGTGGGCCATTGCTGCCTCCATCAAAAGCAGATTTATTACTGGGAAAGGAGAGAAATATCTCTTGGGTAGGAAACCATTAGTTTGCCAAAATGCTTTCCTTTTTGCATTTTCTTTTTTTTTTTTGTAGGAGGGATTTCAGCCCAGAACCAATGACAAGGAAGTTTCCATCTTCTTTCTTCACCTCTACTTCCTTCCATGTGGGATAAGAAAAAGGGAATCATATTTGTCTGCATTGCTTATGGACACGTCTAAAGAATAAAACATCCCTCCTTTCTTTCTCTTCTATTTTCTGCAGTCAAATGGATGTTAACTTGAATGTGTTCATCCAGGCACCAAAGGGAGGGATAAGACAGGCATCCTTATAAGTAGTTCAAAGTAAATATTTGAGAAACAGCGAGAATATCAAATGATTATCACTGATATCAAATATATAAGATAGCCAAAGTTGTGAGAATTAGAAGAAAATTATTTTTTCTTTCCCCCAAAAATTCTTTGGAAGCTGGTAGAATGATGTGAATTCATCCTCTATCCGAACTGTTTGCCTCTTATCACAAAATGTAACATTCAACGGGGCTACTCCCAGGCTTGAGATGGATTCTGGGAGTTGAGAGGAATATAATGGGCAAGTACCTGACAAGTGCTAAAGACAAAAATGTGTTGTCATCATTTAGAAACAGTAGAGCAGAAAAACAGAGCCTGGGATGCACTGGCTATATAATTCTACAATAAACCTTGACTCTTTCTCAAAGTATACACGTGGACCATGCAGACACACCCTAAAAAGGACATCTAAAAGGATGACAGGACTAACAGCGAGAGTTGGTGTAAAAGGGCCGCCAGAAATCAGAGGCTGACGTGAATTCAGACGAATGCAGAATAATATGTTGCCCATTTCCTCGAAAGTTCAATTCAATATTCCGGTGAGGATGCTTAGACTCTAGAAGGCACCCAGGATAGACGGAGTTGGGTTGGAACACCGACCAGACCACATAGGAGGAAGCTATATGTTCACATGATTAGATAGGCACGGACCATCCTTTAATCTTGTCTTTGTCCCCCACCTCTTTCTTTGCACTAACCCTGGTGTGGAGCCAAAAGAACCGCCAGGGCGTGGTGGGGAGGTGAGCCATGAGAGAGACAGTGCTTAGTTTTCTGAAAAGGCAGGGGCTTCCCACTGCCAGCCCAGCTGGATGAAGAGAAGACCTTTCCTTTAAATAAATATTGGCCTATAAATGAATACGTCATATTGAACAGCTGTCATCACTAAATTGAGACTTGCAGTTTAACATGACCATAAGAGCTTTTATCACCGAAGAGTGAGCATAAAGGTCATACACCTGCCTGAGATGTCATCCCTTGGTGTCTATGGGAGCAGAGGAAGACCTTACTCCCACCAAAGAGATTTAAAGGCAGAAAGAGAGGTTGGAATTTGTATTGTGAACCTAGCTTGCTCTCGATGCTGGTTACACTCCCCCTTTTATCTGTCTCCGAGGAACAAACAGGATATGGCCCTCTCCATCCCACCCTCCACTTGAGGTTCTTGAGTAAATCAAAGACACAGAATTCACCTGGAAAATAATCTCCTAACTCCTATTAGGGTCTCCCGTGCACAGAGCAAAGCTGAATCACGCAGGGTGTTACAGAAACAGGGGAGTCCAAAAACAAACCCCAGAGTTTGCGGCTGGGAGATAGGGAGCAGGAAGCAGCTTTCAGGATGCCCTTGCATGCGGGGAGCTAGTGGCTGGAAACATTGTTGCAAAGATCCGCTTCACTTCCAAGGCTCAGGAAGGTGGGAGGGATCTTGGACTGTGGGCTGGTATGGAAGAAGCAGACAGAGCCTATGTAGGGTTCTGTGAATGGTCAAAACTGTTTGCAACACCCACTGCGTGAGAGGACGCAGGGGGAGAGAGGAGGCAGGGAGGAAGAGGGAAGCAGCTGCGGACATATTTTGGGCTGGCTCTGGCTCTAGGAGGCTCTCTCTCTCAGGCTCTCTCTGGCCCTCATGCCCTCACTCTCTGGCTCTTGTGGGCTCCCTCCATGTGGCTTGGAGAAGGGATCTCCAGGCGGCTTTAAGAAGAGGCTCTTGCCAGGCTGCTTTGAGAAGGAGAGGAGATCCATGTGGTTTGCAGGAAGCAGGCAGTTTACAAGGAGGCTGAGAATCCAGGCGGTTCTGCGTTGAGAGCTGGAGGGCACCACAGCACAGAAAGGACCTCCCCAATCAGAACTGAGTGATTGGCAGCTACTGGTAAAGCTGAACTGTGCCTAGGAAGTAGGGAAATGGTGTTTCTGACTTTCCTAAGACTGGCCAGGTCTGGGAGGGGGAGGCAGGACTATGAGTAAATAAAGAATTCTTTTTCTTTCCACCAAACTCTGGTATTCAGAGTTAGGATTCTGGCGGCGGGCAATCGGACCCCTAACTAAACAGCCCGTGGGTTCTGTTTCAATCGAAGCAGCCCAAGGGTTCTGTGACAAGGGCTCCTACCTGAGCTAGAGAACACAGGCCGGTGAGCTTCGTGGCACCTTACCTGCAAACACACACACACTAGTTGATTTTTGTCCTCTCTTGCCAGGAGTGCCTGGTCCGGAAGCATGAGCATGATCAAGGACATGACAACCGTGGCAAAAGTGCACCCCTTCTTTTGCTCCCAAGTTTGGACGCAATTAAGATGTGGAAGTAGATTTTAAGCACACGAAAATCACAGTGTCAGTAATCACACTGGTTGGAGAATATGGCTTTAAGGGAGCCTATTTTTTTTATCCCTCTTCATCAACAGCAGAAATGCTGGACAGCCAAAGGCCTCCTGCATAGCAGCCACACTGACCACAGAAGGGACAGAAAAGGAAACTGCCACATGGAGAGACTGGTTCTGAAGAGGATTGTTGCCTGAGTCTCCAGGAGGAAAGTCTTTCCTCCAGTCCTGGGCAAGGGTGCGCGAAGGCACCGATGGGCTGGAGGAACATTCCTCAAACTTTCATACCCCCCCCCTTTTATGGCCACGCAGAGTATGAAGAAAAAGTCTTTCCATCTCCATAATATTTTGAGATTGCAGAGGAGAGAGTTGGAGCTACAGTAGTTAAGAGCATGGACTTTGAGCTCTGTGGCTGGAGTTTCAATCCTGGCTTCCCACCGTCTAGCAAAGCAGATTGTCTGTTCTTCAGCATCAGGGTTCATCAAACTCTCGTAGGCTTGTCGTATGTAAGGACTGAATTAGTTAAGAGATATAAGGCACTTTGAATGGTGCCTATAAGGTATTAAGTGCTCAATATAGGTTCATTGTAATGCAATTGTCTTATTCAAATGCTGTTATATTTTTCTGTATATGTTCACTCCAGTGTTGAATCACCTTTAAAACATTTTATAAATGCTAGCAAACCATCCCATTTTTAAATTATTTTAGAGTACCTTAAACATCCTCACCTGGCTTCTTTGACTTTATTTTCTGCTAAGCCTGTGGAAGGAGCTTAATCTGATAGAGACAGTGTGCTGTGCTGATGGGTATAGATTTTTCTTGTTGCTGTTATGCTTACCAAGATTCAAATTTGCAGACCTCTGACTAAGTGATGACTTGTGAGTAAACTGAAAAATTTAAACCCTATAAAACAATGCAAATTTTAAAGTTGGATAATGGTATCCAAATTCTCTATTTATACATTGTTATTTAACCGCCCATAGAACCATAAATGATTCTTCCATTGGGGCAGAACTTTGCCTAAGTTTATGTTCCATCCCCAACTACAGGCAGTTTCGGTGGCCAGTGTGCGTGCCAGGAGAAATCGGCAGCTTTTCTTGCTTTGAGAGGAAAATATCAAGACCATGTTTAAGGGCTTGTAACTGACTGTGGACTGTGACAGATTAGATACATTTTGGCAATACTCTTAAACTGTTGTTTATTAACATTCTTGATATTTTTAAGAAGTTTTCCAAAATACCGTCTCTCTCTCAACTTGACTCATATACATTCATGCACATGTATTTACCCATTCACATGAACACACAAGCACACATGTTCATACACACTGACATTGATTGTATCCACTAAGAAAAAACAGACTGGTAATTTTCAAAAAGATGGCTTTTAATGGACATCCAGTAAGAAAAGAATGCAAAGAGCCAATCAAGTCCATTGGAAAAGCTAAAATTTATACCCATGGAGATCATGACCAATAATAGCAAAGGACCTGAACAGGTACTTCTCCAAGGAGGGCATACAGATGGCCCATAGACATAGGAACAATGCTAAACATCACTAAGCATCAGAGAGATGCAAATTAAAACCACAATGAGACATCACCTCACACTTGTCAAAAGGGCTACCATCACTAAATCAACAGACAACAAGTATTGGCAAGGATGTGCAGAAAAGGGAACCCTGGAACACTCTTGGTGGGAATGCAGACTGGTGCAGCCACTGTGGAAAGCAGCGTGGAGTTTCCTTGAAAAATTAAAAATGGAACTCCTTTTTGACCCAGTAATTCCACTTATGAGAATATATCCTAAGGATCCATAAACAGCAATATAAAAATATTATATGTACCCCTATGTTCATAGCAGCACTATTTACAATAACCAAGACCTGAAAACAGCCTATGCTCCTCAGTATATGAGTGGATAAAAAAGTTGTAGTGCATTTACACAATGGAATACTACACAGCAGTAAAAAAAGGAAAAACTTCTTACCTTTTGGACAGCGTGGATGGACCTGGAGAATATTACGCTAAGTGAAATAAGCCAGTCAGTGAAAGACAAATACTATATGATCTCACTTATGTGAACTCTTAGGAATGTAATAAACAAATGAACAACATAGAAATGAAAGCATAGATATATGGAACAGATTGACAGCTGCCAGAGGGGAGGCGGGGACCAGATGAAAGATGGTGAAATGATTAGCCAAAAAACATTAATCATGCCCTATGGACAAGGACTTATATGGGGACTGACTGAGGGAGGGGAGAGGGTGGGCTGGGAGGAGGTGAGAAAAGGAGAAAAAGCAGGAACAGCTGTAATATCATTACCAATAAAAGCAATAATATTCACATCTGTATAATGGGATAATAATAGAACCTCCCTTGGATAACTGTTAAGCTTTAAAGGAGTGAAATAATAGTATCTGCCTCATAGGGCTGCCATGAAGACAAGTGTTAATATATATAAAGCACTTAGGAGACAGGCATATTGCAAACATTAAGTAAACATTCACTCCGATTGTTATAATTACCCAATAATCAAAAATGAGATTGGCCCAAGAGCAGTTCAGACATGAGCATGGGCAGGCCAGGGGAACCAGGTCATTGACATGGGAATAGAGGAAGGGAGGGGACTTTGCCCTCACCCTAGGGACTCTTGAGTGCCTGGTGTGTGTCTGGGTTAGGCTGACAAAATGTGCCATCAGCAGGGTGGATAGAATAATTTTGTTTTGTTTTCTCAAAACTCCAAAGCATAATTCCTATGGAGATTTTGACTCTGGTTTATTCAATGCCGAACCTGATGACTTTATGTTAGCAACGCCGAATGCCTTTGGTCAAGTCTGTCTTAATATAAAGACTGATTTGTTCGCTCCAAGAATAAAGTTTTCATTTAAAGTGTGCCTTCTGAACCCCCACTGACCAAAGTGATCTGTGTGCTAGAACACAGCAATCAATAGTTCAGCTATGCCACTTCCTTTCATGGTAAAACTTTGTGGTACAAACTATAAATCTCCAACATCACTAAGGTTTTCTTACTGGCTGTTTGTCCCATAAGTGTTGATGTTACACACACACACACACAGATACACACATGCACACACACAAGGGTAGCCTCACTTTTTCCAATAATAAACTCATAAATATTAGCTACTCTTTAAAAATTGTAAAAATGTACATCCACATTAATTCTAAGACATGATGCTTTAAGTGAGGTTATTCTCCTTGATTCTAAATGACTTGAATAGGAAGGCAGAATCATGTCTATATTTTTGTAATAGTAGTTGCTCCATATATTCAGCTTTTGATCAGTTTATCCCACATGACAGTTAATGGAAGTGACAAGTTCATAAATGGTATCATTAACTAATAAAATTTATATTAAAAAAATTTTTTTTACCAACTTGGAGATCCATTCGTGGCACCTCTGTAATGCCTTATGCCCTGGTCTTACACATAGTGACTTAAAAATCATAGTGACTAAACACAGAGGCATGGTATTTTACAAGCATTCTAAAATATGCTTCCTCAAGAAGTCATTTAGGTAAGAGGTGTTTTTCTCATCAAATATTTAAAAGTAAATTAATGGCATAAGTAGGGGGCAAAGGACAGAGAAAGACTGCAAGTTTTTGCCTTGTTTGTTGTCAGCTAATTAGTAGGCTCTTAAACCTTTGTACATTTTAGGTAAAGTTATGATTTCTTTTTCATTACAGAGGGAAAGACAAGCCAGGAGAGCGAATAACCTTGAACTCTATATCATGTTTATTATCCTCCCTGGCCAAGTAAGTGAGTGCGTGCAGAGGTGTGAAATTCCAGCTGAGAAAAACATGCTGTTTGAAGAGGAAGTGCTGACATAGAGACTACAATTGGACGAAAAATATGATTGCTGAAATTTACAACTCATTTATAAGAAAGAAAACTAGGTGTATAATCATGTCATCACCTACGCAGTACACAGTTTTTGCTATTCCATAGAACATGTATATATTTTAAAATATAATGCAATTAATGGTCACAACAAAGTAATCAATTATGCAAATATAATTGGGTATATGAAAAGGATACATTTTTACAATCTCAGTTTTTACTACATCATAATTATAATTAGACTGTAAACTTACAAGTTCATTAATTTAGGTTGGTAGGTTCAGATTTAGTTATGTGTTATCTGAGCTTCTGTGTCTCAGGTAGAATTATAGCACAGATATACTTAATAAAAATCAGAAAACCTTAAAACTCAGAGAGGATATGCATTGTCTTGAGATACCCTGAGAACTTAATATTAATAAAACCTTTGAATGACATTGATTGACAAAAAATGCATACCCATGACAACAGGATTTTCTTTATAAAATTCTTTCTTTATAGCAATTGAATAACAAAATAATTATTGTTGACAAAGACATAACATGATTTTCAAATATTCGTGAGGGAATGAAGACAGCATATATGAGTGGGAGACCATTAACATGGCCAATGGAAGACCAGGTTATGTTTTGAAGATTGACTAATATACACAAGTTTCTGGCCCAGCATGTAAGAAACTTGGACGTTGTCTCTTCAAGCCTCCCAAGAAAAAAACTCTGAAAATCAACAACTTTTCTTAATCTGTCTTTCAGAGAATCGAGGTCACACAGAAAGTTGCTGCCTGCAAAGTGGAAAGATAAGAAGATACCAAGAATCACAATGTACCCCGGAGCAGGAAACCTGTTCTGGCAGAGGACAACCTCGACTATCACCAGCTCATTGCAGGAGGCTCCGTGTGGACATCAGAGAGTTCAAAACTCTACAGAGCCCAGATTTACAGGGACTCTATCACGTTTTCACAGTGGAGGCCATACAGAAATCCCCATTTGCTTTCCAGCAGGCGTAGGGAAAAGTAAGTGCTTTGAAATATTCCCAGAACATTCTGTCCTTAACGAGGCCTGTCCTCAAGAAGAACTATTTTACCAGAACAGAACCTCCCGGGGATTTAGCAGAGCCTAACTTACCAGGAGGTAGGGAAATACTCAACTCCAGCCCACACTAACCACCCTCCTCCTCCCTGGAACCTGGAAAGAAGGGGGATGAGAAGCATGTGTGGAGGTAACAGCGCAGGGCACAGACTGGCCCACTGAAAGCTGGCCTGAGAGTAGGACTACAACATGCCCCGGCCCAACACACACACACACACACCCCTTAACACCACATCACTAAAGGCCTATGCATATCGTCGGCAGCCGTCCATCTCGAGAGACGATGGTGTAGCTTCTTAAGAGTCTATCTGCACCGCCGAGAATGGCTGTGCAGTCCGACTCGGGAGTGACACGGTATCTGTCTCCTCCCGTGTTGAATCGACATCTTGCGATGACGCTGGAGTGTCCTCTCCAGTGAAGCTGAAGCTACAGAGCCTGGGCAGGGTGATATGGAGGGTCTGCTGTTGCCCATGCAGCAGACCCCCCCTCTCTTCGCAGCTGAAGGGTCCAAGGGAAAGACGGAGTCAATACAGCTTGGCTTCAGGTGCGCCGCAGGAGTTGCCGGTGTTGACTACAACGTCAAACCGCCTTAGGGACTCCGGCTCCGGATTTTCTGTCGGGGTTTACTCCCTTAGCCTTTCCCCTGAAGAGGTATGCCGCAAGGCAGCGGAGGTTTTTTGGAGTCAGAGTTTTCTTTCTCTGATGTGCCCTGACTGGAAGATCGAACCAGCGATACTTAGCTCGCAGGCCGACGCTCAATCCACTGAGCCTATGCTTATATTCTCAACAAAAATCAGCAAGGTCCTGGCTGGTGTGGCTCAGTGGATTGAGCACCGGCATGCAAACCAAAGGGATATGGGTTTGAGTCCCAGTCAGGGCACATGCCTGGGTTGTGGGTCAGGATTCCAGTTAGGGGTGTGCAAGAGGCAACCATACATTGACGTTTCTCTCCCTCCCATCCCCTCTCCATAAAAATAAATAAAATGTGTTTTTTTAATGAGCGAAAGGCCTGAAGAGATACTTCACCAAAGAAGAAACACAGACAGCAAAAAAGCATATGATGATGTTAAGCGTCCTATGTCACCAGGAAATTACAAACTAAAACAACAGCAGGATATCACTGTGAACCTATTAAAATGGTGAAAATCCAAACCACCAACGGAATCAGGAGGAATGAGTAGGTCCATGAGAACTCTTTATTTCCCATTCAGCCTTTCTGTAAACCTGAGACTGCTTATTACAAAATGATATTCATTTAAATAAATTAATAAATAAGGTCAAATGCTAGTGAGGGTGCACACAAAAAAGCAATAGTTACCCTAAAATTTTTTTTAAATACATACACATAAATGTGGATAGATATAAAGATGGCAGATACATAGACAGAGATTAAAGCTTGACTATGCTATTTTTCTCTTTTAAACATTTTAGCACCATGGTGAAACCCTTGCCCTTTATTTGTTATAGTATTTTTCATGTACATCTTTTTAAAAAATAAATCCATTTATTAGGGTCTTATAATTCATACTAATAAAAATGTGACCGATTCCTTTTTCTCTTGTTTTCAGATAGTCTGTGCCAGGTTTAATATTTAAGCATTTTTACATAGTTGGTCTCTGAAACAAATCTTACTATTATAATTTCTAAAGCCAGGATAATATGTCTGGCTTATTCCTTTTAATACTTTAAATAATGAAATTATTTATGGCTTAGACTTTTCCCATTAGTTATAACTTACTGACGGTGAGAAACGTAGTAAAATACGATGTGGTTTAAAGGGTGCGAATTAATCTGGAAGTGGCAACAACATCATGGCTCTGAAGTGCATGAGTCACTAGGAATTCAGCTGGTGAGCTTTGTGGGCAGCGCTCAGGTGTGGAGCCATCTCGGAAATCTGGAATTAGCAGGTGTGGCTCTGCCCAGAGGCAGAGGGATGAAAAGATGAATCTCAGTCTGGTTCTTCCCACCCGAGAGTCTCAAACGGCTAACACTTGCAATTGAATTAAGCGTACTGCAATCCCTTCGTCCTGGATCCCTTCTCTTCCCTCTGTTACTAAGTGATACCTTGATTCCTTTGCACTTTTCCAACCACCTTCAAGTTGCTGCCTGTCAAGATTCCGGATCCTCCCTTAGCCTCCCTTTAAAAATAATTCAAGCTTTCATTCAGTGGATTGGAGAAAAGGGGAGAAAAAGTATACCGCTTGAATACACTGAAGAATTTTAAATTCCAGGCAATGAATCAGGTCCTAAACATAATTCAAACGAATTAAGAAAAGGATAGCTCTCTGCTTAGAGCACATGTTATAGACTATCTGTAAGAATATATAATATAGAATATATATACAACAGTAATACATTAATATATTATAAGTTGATGTATTATAATGCAAATATATAAGAAAATCTATGTAAGGATGTATGATTATATGTTATTATACACATATGCATTACTATATAAAACATATATAAACATACATATATTAAGTATATATATATTTGTACAGACCTACCATAACCTGGAATCTTACTATCACTTACAAAATCTGATGAATGAGAATAATGACTGACATTCATGGTTGAAGGAGATCATACTACAAGCAGAATGGCAATAACTCAGTAAGTCATCCAATGAGAAAAGGCAGTGTTTTGCCAAATAGAAAATGCTATTATACATATAGTCAATATATAAAATTCTACCTACTCCAGTCTCTACCCACCTACTTCTTCTTAAGGTTGAATGACTGAACTTTATGTTCATATTCATACATTAAATCAGTTCTCATGCCATTCTTCATAGTAATAATGACAGTTATTTATTATTGCTTATAATAGTAGTTCTGTTAAAGAACAAAAATTAAAAGAAAACTTCTAACTTCTAAGTATCAGGATTGCTAATTTTCTGGAGAATCAATATAAGTTTTCTATAATAAAAAGAGTTTCAGCTAGGCCAAAATTTTTCATTGCAAAATAAAAGTCAAGTTCTATTTTGGATAGAAACAGTCTTCACAGAATTCAGCACACCATGTCTGACACTTAAACTTGTTGAATTACTAGAAGAAGAAATCACACATCAGTTTATTACTCGGCTAGGCTTCTGCATTAGGATACCTTTAGGATTAATGTTGTTTATCATTTGGAATATAATAATTGTTTGAAATATTTCAACCTGGGCCCTTTAACAATTTTACTATATCTTTTATTGATATAATCTTTAAATGTATTTTTTCCCATCACAATTTAGTCCCCCTAACACCCCTTCCCCCACCAGTCACCACACTGCTGCCCATGGGAATGAGTCCTTTTTCCATTTTGCTCAACCCCTCCACCTCCTAACCACCCCCCTATTAGCTGTCATCTGCTCTCCATCTATGAGTTTGTCTCTGTTTTGCTTATTAGTTTGTCCATTAGATTCCACATATGAGTGAAATCATATGGTACTTGTGTTTCTCTGACTGGCTTCTTGTACTTAGCATAAAGTTCTCCAGGTCCATTCATGCTCTTGCAAAGGGTAAAATTTTCTTCTTTTTTACAACCAAGTAGAATTCTCACGTGTAAATGTCCCACAGTTGTTTTATCCACTCATCTACTGATGGGCACTTGGGCCGCTGCCATGTCTTGGCGATTGTAACTAACGCTGCAATGAACAAAGGAGTGCTTGTGTTCTTTTGAATTACTGTTTTGGGTTCCTTCGGATATATTCCTAGAAGTGGGATCATTGGGTCAAAAGGCAGATCCATTTTTAATTTGCGGAGGTATCTCCATACTGCTTTCCACAGTGGCTGCACCAGTCTACGTTAATACCAACAGTACACAAGGGTTCCCCTTTCTAAACATCCTCTCTATCACTTGCTGTTTGTTGATTTATTGATCATAACCATTCTGACAGGTATGAGGAGATATCTCATTGTGATTTTCATATGCCTGTTGGCCATTTGTTTGTCCTCTTTAGAGAAGTGTCTATTCAGGTCTTTTGCCCATTTTTTAATTTTTTTGGATGTTAGCCCCTTATCAGATGTACCGGTGAACATGTTCTCCCATTCTGTGTCTTTTTATTTTTTTGATGATTTCCTTTGTTGTGCAAAAACTTCTTAGTTTGATGTGGTCTCATTGGTTTATTTTTTCTTTTGTTTCCCTTGCCCAGGGAGATATATCCAATAAATATTGCCTGCAAGCAATGTCTAAGATTTTGCTACCTGTGTTTTCTTCTAGGATTTTTTTATGGTTTCTGCTCTGTTGCTTAAGTCTTTGACTCATTTTGAATTTATTCTTGTATGTGGCTTCAGAAGGTGGTCTAGTTTCATTTTTCTGCATGTATCTGTCCAATTTTCCCAGCACCACTTATTGAACAAACTATCTTTAACCCATTGTATGTGTTTGTTTTCCCTGTCAAGTATTAATTGATTGTAAGGGTGTGGGTTTATTTATGGGCTCTGTATTCTGTTCCATTGACCCACGTGTCAGTTTTTATGCCAGTACCAGGCTGTTTTTATTACTATGGCCTTGTAGTACACTTTGATATTAGGTAGCATGATTCCTCCAACTTTGTTTTCCTTTCTCAGGATCACTGATGCTATGCGGGGCCTTTTGTGGTTCCACATAAATTTTTTGAAATAGTTGTTCTAGTTCTGTGAAACATGTCATTGGACTCTTGATAGGAATTACATTGAAAAAAAAAAAAAGTTGTGTCCGGGTTACCCTTGTAAGTATCAGAAGCAAAGTCATAGACCAAGTTCAATGAGATGGTAGTTAACATGGTTCTCAGCATAATGTTGGTCCCAGTGAGTGCTCAATACCTGGAATAATTGTCCAATTGATTTTAAAATAGGGGAAGAAAGCAGGTATAGCCTAATGTGACTTGGCATATAATTTTGGGAAAAAAATTAAAAAATTGGCTCATTTGAAGAGATAAAAGTGAAAATTATGCAAGCCAGTAGATAGAAATTTTACACTGTTTCCAAGTCTATCTATTTGAATTCTTACAGACACATTTCTTATACAGTTTACACATTTTTTCATGTTCTTAGCACAAATCTATTCCCATGTCAGTTTTAAATATTGGAGAAGAGAATAAGGAAGAATAACTTTTTATAAAACTATTTAGAAAAAGAGTAGGGAGAATTGAAAAGTCTCTTCCTAAAAATTTGGGACCTCCAAGACTAATTAATAAATGCTTGCTTCCTGGATATGGAGCATTCTGTTGTAATCACTTCTGTTGACATTACTACCTTGATTAAATTTAAGTTCTCCTTACATAAATACCAAGCCCAGCACTGCAGCACCACAGGAGCCCTCCAGTGATATGATAAATACATAGGATCCTACTGTCCTCTTTCTTCTTGGCTTTCCTGGTTTCTCATCTTACCTTTTTCCACCCTTCATCCTTTTACTCTCTCCTTTTCTCTATCATGTAAACATAAATATAACTGAGTTCTGCTCTGAATTCTTCCATTCTTTCTCTATACATTTTCCACTGGTGATGTTATCTAATGTGATGACTACTTTTGCAATGGCCAATAATTCCAAAATCTACAGATTCAACTGAGATTTATCTTGAGTCTCCACCTAAAAGTCTCCTTGGCTTCTGACTCATTTCATGCCTTAATATTTGTCTTTCCTCAAACTTGATCTTTCTTTGTGATTCTGATTCTTTAAGAATAGCTCCACCATTCAGTGACTTGGCATGGAAACGTGTATTATATTTCAATGTTCTTCTCCCACAATCTCCATAGCCAACCAATTACCCACTTTCTTTTTTATTTTTTTCTTTATTTTTATCATTTTTAATTGTTATTTTATTACCAGTGTCCCAGTATTTCTCCCTTTGCCCTCCTCCACCGATCCCACAGTCAATCCCTGCCCTGTTGTGCATATTCATGGGTTATTTGTACTTGTTCCTTGACTAGACCCTCCCTCTTCTTTCCACCCTTATCCCCCACCCCCACCCCTGGTCACTGTCAGCCTGTTTCGTATTTCCATGCCTGTGGTTCTATTTTGTCCATCAGTTTGTTTTGTTCATTAGATTCCTCTTATAGGTGAGATCATATGGTATTTGTCTTTCACCCACTGAATTGTTTCACTTAGCAGAACACTCAAAATATTTGCAGTCAGTACACTTGCCTCATCTCCTTACTGCTTATTTTCAGGAAACAGGATCCCTTTTATGGGTTAATAAAACATCCTTCTAAAGATAATCTCTTTAAAATCCTTGTGGTAGACAGAATGACATCTCCCCAAAGATGTCCCTGTCCTAATCCTTGGAACCTGTGAATATGTTAACCTTGCATGGCAAAGGGACTTTGCAGATATGATTAAGTTTAAGGCCCTTGATTATCCAGATGGGCCAGATCAAATTGCATACACCTTTAAAAGCTGAGAATTTTTTCCAGAAATGTTCTGTCAATAATGAAAGGGCATGTGTGTCACTGTTCAGAGGAGGAAAAAAATCAAGGAGAAAGGGGGTATCCTGCCTTATAAGTAGGATTTGACCCAACTATTTCTTAAATTATTATATTAAATCTATTAGGATGACATTGGCTAATACAGTTATATAGATTTCAAGTGTACAGTCCTATAATATATTATCTGTACATTGCATTGTGCAAAGTTTACCATCCAAAGTCAAGTCTCCTTCTGCCACCCTCACCCTCTTCCCTCTGGTAACCACCACATCATTGTCTGTGTCTTTGTTTCTGTCTTAACCAGGCCTCCCTTCCCACTTGCAGTTACTGATCCTTTGGGGGACCCTTCAGAGCTTTCTCTCCCTGCTGACTTAAGATTCCTTTTCCCTGGCCTTTTAACCACTCACCCATCTGCTTTTAAGCATCCAGATAATCTGCTATATTATCTTCTTTCCCCCCCTTTTATGCTTGCAGGCATGCACCTGTTGTTGTAAATACACCTTTAGTAACATTTTAGGAGGTATGGGGGAGGCAGTGAAATGAAACGTAAATGTCTAATCTGACATCTTTAAAAAAAGCCCTTCCCTCATCAATTGTCTTTCTTTTCCAAGTTCTATTAAAAAAAAAAAAAGAGGGTCTGACTATTTGCTGCTTTCGGCACTGGTAGATTTGAATGGTGTTCTCTTCATGTAAGGCTTAGCAGAATCAAGAAATATTTCACCAAACAAAAGTAATTTTGAGATTGAATGACTTTGTCACAAATGGAAGATTTATGTAAAATACAATATTAAAAATAATATATTTTTGAAACATAAAGAATCTCAAACCTGTATCTCCCAGGGAGGTTGAAACCCCAAGAGATGTTTAATAGAACACACGTTTTTAATTTAAATAAAGTAAATTCCCCTTACTCTGTAAAGAGCACATAGGTTTTCAGTTTTAAGCAGGAAATTTGAAGTCACATATCAAAACCCAATATTTGATTATAGTTAAGTGTCACCCTTTCCTTAGCTCCATATTTTGCATCTAGTATGCATATTACTTTAATCTTCCCTCACTTTTTGGAGAAGAGCCAGATTTAAAATGCATGTTTTCAAAGGACTCGAATAGAATCTTGTATAAAATGCAATGCATGGTTTCTTTTTTAACATCTTGTGGTGTACTTTAATATTTTTTCCTATGGTTTCATTGGCTTCTTGAGATGGGGTGGAGAAAACCAAGTGCAAAAACAGAGAGAGAGAAGGAACAAATAATGATCTTTTTTCTTAAATATAAACTAAGTCTTCTTAAATCTTTTCCAGATTGAGTCTTGGTTCTTTCTACTATTTTTAAATTTCAATTCAAATTTTATTCAAGTAAGACATTTGTCTTTATTTTGGTCCCAATCATGAGTGTCATGAAGTCACCATTAATCTGTTTCAAGAATTATTTTAAGGATACTTTTTAAAAAGACGTGTGTTTCATAGAAGCCTTCAATCATAAACTGTAAATTTTACAGAAAACAGAATTTGCAGTTAGATCCGTCCTAAGTTACTCTTAAGGTCACTCTGCCATTTAAGCCAGCAGTCCTTGGAATAAATGATGATATGGTCACTGTTACAAGAAATATGACACTTTCCAGGAAAAAATTTTCATGACAAACCTAACTATTTACATGCAAGGGACAGTTACTATCCTGACAAAAATAAAAGCAGATAGGAGAGATGAAGAGAAAAGAGATACAGAAGAAGTAGTGAAATGTTTTGATTATATTTTTAAAGGATAAAATTAAAGTATTATAGAGTTCCTTCCTTCAGCAGTGACCAAAATGCTGTACAATAACTTCTGAAGTTGGCTTTTCACCAGACCTCCATGAAAAATAGTCTCTGAGTGCAGTCTGAAAATACAAGAGAGGAAAATAAACAAGCACTATAACCAACTGAAAAATTATTTGTGAGCATCCACAGATGGCCTTCATTAGATTATAAGAGGCCTAATAAAGCCCTGCCTTGTATATGTTATTGCACTGGTCTTCAATCTGCCATTTTTGCATAATTAATAAAGTAAGAGTCTGACATGATTAGTTTGACAAGGTGATAATGAGAAAATAGTTCTGACCCATCCGTAACTCATCCGAAACACATTGCACAGAGGAGGAACACATCTGGACATACAGTAATTTAAGGGTATAAGTATTGCATCACCATTCATTTTAGCCCAAGTTCAATTTAAGGCTACTATCTAATGGATTTAAAATTAAACTTGGTCTCTGCTATCTAGGTAACATGTTTCTCTAAACAGTAGTGTGAGCTGCAAAAGTACAATAACGTGAGTCTCAAAAGTTGTTTGGAGGGTTCTTTATCTGATTTTACTAATTGTGAATCACAAGTCACAGAACTTTAAAACCGGACAAGTGATGGGGCAAGCAAACTTTGGTGGTGACAACTTGACATATTGCTTCTGCTTAGAAATCAGGAGAGATCGAATCAGAACTAGAATTCCGTTACAAAGAACTTGTATTATGAGATTAGAAGAGAATCTGGCCCAGTCCAAAGATATCCCTTGTGTGGGAGAAATTCTTGGAAGTTATCTAAAATATGGGAGTGCCCTAAAGAGTTGGGCAGAGACATGAGCAAATGGAGCGTGTCTAACCAGAGGAGAGTGGCCAGATGAGAAGATTAGAAGCAATTAGGAAACATGAGGAAATGCTGATGGATCTGGGGATAGATGAAAGGGACTGTGGCAGTGTCCACAAATATCTGCAAGCTGAACACAAGCAAAGGGAAATAAAACAAAACACAAAACGAATGTTCTCTTTTCTGAGACTTGTTCTGGTCAGTCCTAAAAAAGGCAGAGCCAGGATCAATGCAGGATGATTAGAGGTAGACATAATTTAGTCCAAACAAGAAAGAACCATTTGATTCTCCCCAAATGGCCTGCCTTAGGAGGAGCTACAGCAGTAGTTTCTAGGCTTGGTGAGAGTATTGGAGCAAAGCTAGATAATGTAGGGGTAAACAAGCATCATGCACTGAGTTTCATGACTTTTCAAGTCCTTCCAAACCCTTTGAGTTAGTAAATGACCTGGCTTGGTCTGAGCATCTGGGCACGCCCTGAACCCAGTCATGAGGCCATGCCTGCGTGGTGTGTCATTATTCCAAAAACCATCATTTCCTCCAGATACTTTGGCAAAGGGCATTAAAAACGGCTTTCATTCGATAAATATATTTACTAAAAAACAAATAACACTATCATTATTCACAAGCTGGCATCTTTTTTATAGGAATCTCAACAGGCAATAGGTGGATACCACTTAATTCATCAGGGATTTTTATCATTTATTTTACATGCCAGCTTAATAAAATGTCGAATTTGGGTTTTATGAATGGCAGGGCCTGTCAGTTACATGATTATGTTTCTAAGTAAATCTTTAAAGAATCCTCAAGATAGCTGCTAACTGGGTTTTGATGGGAGCCATTGGCCCAGAGGCTGAGTGGCATTGCAGTCCACAATCTTCCCTCCCTGTACCCCCTGCCACATCTAGCATATGAGTGCCTTTGGAGGCTGGTACGTGGAGCACTTCGTTTACTTCTGAAGGAGGCTAATGTAAGCATATGATGTACATGGATTACCTGCCTAGATTTTAAACCAAGGTAACCCACCTAGAGTCACATGCCGCCATCAGTAAGGGAAGGTTTCCCTGTTGCCACGCTATACTAGTCATAGAAAAAGATCTTAAATCTTCTTGCTTCATGTCAGCATGCATCCCCACATTCTCGCATCCTACTCCTGCTCTTAGAAGATTACTTCTTTTCAGTGTCATCTAGAGATTCAGGACCTTCCCTTGCTCTGCAGATACTTTTTAGAGTCCGAGTCTGCACTTGGTTTCTGGCGTTCTTGCTCTGGGGCTCGGGGTTACTCATCTACTTGATCATTACCTAATTTGAATCACCATGCCCCTTGACCAGTCCCTGGGACTGCTATATTCACGTGGATTGATTTCTAGTCCTACCTTAAATATTCATGGAGATAGACAGATAATGGCCACTTTCCAAATTACTATCCATAAAGCTCAGAGCTGGTGTTTCTAAATGCCAACAATAACAGGTCTCATGTGCATGTTAGGTGTTCTTACAATAGACTGACAGTTCTGGGCGCCTTCTATTTGAGTTCAATATCCTGAGTTCCAGCATAGGTCCCATTAGATCAGATCGATGTTTTACCCTCTAATATTTTAGAGAACATCACCATGCTTTGATTACTGGATCTCTAGAGAATATAAATAACAACAATGATATAACTAAGTGTGGCATCAGTATGACCATTTATTTAAGTCAAGCACCCAAAATAGGGTCATTTTTCTGACCAAACTCATGGTTTATGGGGAAAATATAAGTGGAAACCATTTATTTAAAAGTCAATCACTTGAGCACAATATCTTCCTAGCAGAACTCACTTAAGAAAATTGAGAGAAAAAACATAATTCAATGAAAATGAAAGCAAATTAGGAAAACAATTTAAATGCGCAGACCAGTTGTGGAGAAATTTACACACACACACACACACACACATACACACAGCACTTAAAAAGATAGAGATAAATAAGATAGAACATACTTCAGTACCATGCCATATAGTGGATGAATTTGTTTTTGGACGTTTAGAGAGTACTCTAACCTTCTGTCTTCTAAATTTCCAATTAAAATATGAGCATGGGGAGTAGGGGAATGTGTTTGTTTACACTTGGCAAAAACCGATTTCCTGTTTCTAAGAAAAAAAGCTTTCAAAGCTTTTTTGGACTTCAAATAGCTCTTGCAAAACAATATTTTGATGAGCTAAGTGTAAATGAATCAGAAACATATGGATTGGATTTTCATTGAGATACACATGGGTTTAAACATAAGCTGAAGAGAATGCCTTGGTAAGTTATACTTGGAATTGATGAAAACCAAAATTTAGTAAATTTTTCAAAACTTATTTTAAGATACCTTATGTCCCATCCACCAGCCTAAACACTGGAGGTGGTTTATTCTCTCTTTTTAGAAAATCTTTTTTGAAAGGTGTAAGTTAGTTGTTCTTTAATAGAAAAGAGTTAAGTTTCAACAAGCAGTCTTCAAAGTGTTATTATCACACACATTTACCTATCAGAAAAAGGAAAGAAACTCTTGGCCATTGACACAAATCCATTTTTATTTTAAATAATTTTATTTGCCTTGCCTCTTTCTGTTTGATTTCCCTGACCTCAGAAAAGAAATACCTAAGGACAAGAGAATAGGGGCTGAGCTCTTGTATTGAAAGTTTTTGGACTAAGACGTGCATGCCTGGCTCTATCTATCTTTGCATCCCATAAAGCTGACTTTACAATAGTTCTAAAAATGTTTTGTTTAAAGTGAATAATGGCAGAAATATTGTCCTCTATCCTCATGATATTTAAAACTGCACTGGGGACCATCATGATAGATGTTATGATACTAAAAAATTAGGAGTATAAATTCTTATCTGTAGAAGAGATGATTACATGATTAATGCTATTTAAGAGCCTAATTCTTTCTGGGTCTCTGGGATTTGTGGAACAATGGTATGAAGTGTCCCTCTTAGCCATTCACCAACAAACTTGCATTTGATAGCGTTATGGGCTGAACTGTGTCCATTTAAAATTCATATTTTGTAGTCCTAAACCCCAGAACTGCTGAATGTGACTGCATTCAGAGATAGGATAGGGCCTTTAAAGAGGTTGTTAACTTATAATGGGGTCATTATGGTGCATCCTGACCCAAGATGACTGGTGTCTTTATAAAAAGAGCGTATTAAGACATACTCACAGAAAAAGAACCATGTAAAGACATGAGAAGAAGATGGTCATCTGTAAGCCTAAGAAAGAAGCCTTAGAAGAAACCAACCATGCCAACACCTGGATCTTGGACTTTTAGCATCCAGAATTGTGAGAAAATAAATTTGTTTTTTTAAGTCAGCCTGTTTGTGGTACTGTGTTTTGGCAGCCCTAACACACTAATCTAGTTATAAATATGTTTGCTCTCCACCATTTACAAATCACTATGACTGTTATCTACAGGCCAGAGACTAGTGTTTTCTTCTGTTGAACTGGGAAGATGTCCTCCTAGAACCTAAGCTTTTGACCATCCTGGCAGTAATCAGACTTAAATACTGAGGTCTCTGCTAAAATGCATTCATAAACCAAAGCATAAGCCCAGTCTTCCAGGCCCTGAAATAATCTGTTCTTGGTTTCCCTCTGGCAGTAGCTGAATCCTATTCTTTTCCCTGCCCAGATTCAATTATTTGCCCATTTCCTTTGGTCTCAGTTTATATTAGACTAGTGATCTTTTTTCCCTCCTTCTAAAGTTAGGACTCCACTCCTTGCCTGTTTCCTCGGGTATGGTCTGACACCCATATTCTGATCTCAGTGAAGTACTGAATTCATGATAGGTTGTGTGTTCATCTTGTGTACAGATCAAGAACATGGTAACATTCTTGCCACATGGTGGCTTAACTTGCCACACTTTTTAGACACATCTTCTTCCCGTTTCTTTATTAGCTTTCCTGTGTCTGCCCATTCAGACCTGCTTCCTTCTCTAAACTGATCCAAACTTCCCTGCCAGCTGATTGCCACCTACTGCATATGCCATGAAGACCTAGACTATTGATTGGCTCTGATATCAGACTGCCTGGGTTCTTCTTATTCTGACTCTTTTCATAATAATTGTGGCCAAGTTCTCTTCATCTGAAAGTATGAATGATAATAGTGTTTATTTCTTAGGGTTAACTGGATATTTGAATAAGATGGTATACGTGAAGTGATTTAAACAGGGCTTAGCATATTGTTAAGAATGATAATGGTTGCTCTAAGACGTGAAATCATATTTTTTTGATCATTATAGCAATTCTAAAAGGAGAGAATTACTTCTACCTTGTGCAGATGAAAAGGTTGAGCAGAATCTGAGTGGATTTAAAACCCAAGATTTTCATGCTCTTTCCAGCATAGTTCTAGTGAGAAGAGACAGCCAAGGAAAAGGAGCCAAATACAATGACTCACTGTTACCCAAATATAACATGTCTTCATCAGGAGCCACTGAGGAGAAAGACTCACTTTGGAAAGGGGATTAACATAATTATAAACAAGAAGATGGAGAGGTTTTTATGCATTTCTCAAAAAAGGGAGTTGGCCCAAGACCCCTATAGTTAAAAGTAAACTCATTATATGCTCTGGAGGTCCAAACCCTGATGTGACTAACAGGTCTGAAAAAAAGCAGCCATATCCACATTAGGCACAGAGTTAATTGGCCAGGAAACTGAGGACATGTTGGGGACCGCGTCTTCCTGAGTTGGGTGACCTCATGATGGCAGCGTTAGGAGAGGTGCATTAGCACCCTTCCATTCGATAGGCGGGAGCCTTAAGGCTGAGAAGCATGCAGCACTTTTCCCAAGGAAAGCATGCTTGGGGTTTCTTCTTCTTCTCCATCCATGCTTGCTGCCCTCGCCTCATTGTGTTGGGCTGAGCACAGTATCACCTCTGTCAGAGTGGCGGTGGGGCGATCACCCACAAATAAGGTAAGAAGGAGGTGATGCTTCATGGGGTTCATGTGATTGGAATTGTGCCTTCATGAAACTTCTTCCACTGTTATCTGTCATTTGCTTTACAAAGTACTAATAATACACAAAACCATCAGGGAACTCAAAGACATTCAGTGTTACATCACATGAGGCCGTAAGGTATGAACGACTGTTTTCTCAAGAGCCAAATGCAGGAAAGTATGTAAAGCTGACTTTAAACATCTTGCTCCTCTGTTTTCATATTCTCTTCTAACTGGTTTTAACTGTTCTCTGTAATTATAAGGAGCATGATTGATAGCATTTCTCTAAGAAGGACTTTGCCACAGTGCAAAAAGATGTTATTCCTCATGTTGGGCTAGCAGCATTCTATTACTAAATGAGATTAAAATAAGGAGTATTCCCAGGAAGGCATGTGTGGGTCTGTCTGCGGGTTCTGTGTGTTGGACTGCAGGGAAAGGGGGCCATAACAGGCACTGAGAGGAAAAATGGAAATACAGTTGAGTGTATGTTTCCTCAAAAGAACTGACTACACCGATGCTGGTATTGCTTATGTGACAGTTGCATTAACCTAAACTGATTTTCCAAGTTTCAGCTCCAAGTTACCCTGCAAAGAGACTGTCCCTGAGTCTCTCAGCTAAAATAGCCCGCATCTCCAATCAAATGGCACTCTTTCCTATTATTCATTTAGTTTTCTTCACCGTACTTATCATCCCATGCAAGTGCTTTGTAAGTCTGAATATTCATTATCTGACTCTCCCCACTAGAATATCAGCTGCCTGATGCAGGGTATCAGCTCATCATATTCATTACAGTATCATCAACACTTAGAATACTGCCTGCCATAGAGGGGACATCCAATCTTAATGGTTACAAAAACTATCAATAACTAATTGATACTATTAATAAGATTCAGCATTGAAATTAAAGCCTTCTCTGTAAATTAAAGCATAGGTTAACAGATAAAAACCTATGGCTTCTTACTTACCCAATATTCACATATTTATTTCTTTTGTGTTCCTTTGACAAACATTTATATAGCTCTTATTGTATGCCAAATGCAGTACTTTTGAAAGGAAGGTAATCAACCTGTGAGATACAGCTAGAAGGTCAAAAGCAGGGGCTGTATTCACCACATAACTCATAAGGAAGAAGTTAACGGAAAATGTATGCATCTATGAAGGCTCTGTTTAAGTAGATTGCCATGTCAGCCAGCACCCAAACATGAGGTTGGGCAATTTTTAACATACACAATGAAGTCACTGCTGAAAACACGTGAAAGCTTAAGGATATTTTGAAGTTCTAGGCTAGAAATAATTTGACTGAGAGGTCAGTATCAGATAAGATAGAGTCCATTCATGCTCTTCAACGTCACTGCCTCCCAGGAACACACAAGTTCATAAGTCAAGAAATTTGGGTAGACCAGTTGGATGAAGTTCATAGTACATTACTCAGAAGAGTTTCACAGAACCCAAGATACTTCTAGGGCTATTTGAAAAATCACTCATACTAGTGGTTTATATGTTTAAAATAACATTTCATGTAATACAAAATGCCATTTTCTAAAATGGGAAATAAATGTCATGGGTTGAACTATTTTCCTCAAAAAAAAAAAAAAAAAAAAGATAGGTTTGCTTCTGGCGCCTCAGAATAGGACCTTCTTGGCAGATGGGACCTTACAGAGTAGTTGAGTTCAAATGAGGTCATCAGGGCGGGCCCTAGAGAAAGGGGGACATTGGACACAAGGACACGTGCATGGCGACGGCACCATGTGAAGACTGGAGCTACGCTGCTGTAAACCACGGAGCAAAGGGAAGTTGCGGGGCGGGCTGGGAAAAGATTCTTCCTGAGAGCCTTCTTAAGAGGAGGGCCTGCCTACACCTTGAGCTTAAAACTTCCAGCCTCCAGGACTGTGAACTCATCAAGTTATGTTTAAACCTCCCCCTCCATACACACAAATTCTATGTATTAAAGAACAAAAAGATGGTACTTTCTTAATGTTTTGTTTCTGCATATTTAAACAAGTATATAGTAGAATAAATGGATACAGATAAGGGTAAAGGAAGACAAATAGTATTTAAAATTTCATCGGAAGTCCTACAAAATTGCCAATAATCTATCCTAACATACGATTGTATAACTTTCTAAATACTTCTCTAAAACTTGCATACATAAACATCTTATTTCCAAATAGGACTATGCTGTATTCATTTGAAATCTGCTTTTATAATTAATGCATCAAAGAAATACTTGCATACCATTGTTTTTATACTTTAATGGTATTTTAATATATAAGTTTGTCATTGTTTATTTCCTTATTTTGGTTATTCAGGGGATTTTTAGTTGTTATAAACAAGGATCAAAAAGCAACCATATACAGATACAGTGTAATTCCTAAAGATGGATTTTTGAAAGTGAAGTTAATAGATCAATAGAACAAAATAGAAATTCCAGAACTTTCCCAACACCCTGACCCACACAAACATATACACATATTCAAAAGATTTACCTATATGTATATTCAGTGAAGCATTTTTATAATAGCAAAAATTGCTAAGATATAAAATACTCAATAATAACATTGCTTTACTAAATAATCCTGCATTATTTAATGATACATTAAAGTTCCTTTTGCAGAAAATCATTTGAGATGTTCATGATGTCCCAAGAGTAAGATCAGGTTACGAAGGAAGCATTTATATCAACTATGACTAACTTTTCTTGGGGAGAAATGCTTTATTTTATTTATTGTGCCTTTTTGTTTGCAATAGTTGCATGGATATTTACTAGTTATATGGCTCTTCCACGTTTCCTGACAGGATCAGGGTCTTGAACATCCTCTTTTTACTCTCTGTTTGTGCAGTGGACTTTTTCACTGATGCTTAGCAGCTTGATGAAACCCTTTCCAAGTCCTGCGGCCCCAGCTGAGCAACTTCTTTCCATTGTTCCTATATCATGGACTCCACGCTGCTTTCTATAGATATGTTGATTTTTACTTCCTAGTCAGCCCTACGATTCTACACAGTCAACACTAGCACACCGAGGAAGGCAGAAGCCCAGCAGATAATACGGGCAGAAAAACATCTAACTGAGTCAGAAATCTCAATGTCTCATTTATTTTAATATTCATATTGATGTTATGGAAATAACTAGCTACATCATGGGTTGGCAACTTCTGCCTTATTTAGTGAACCTTTAAAACAGACAGGAAAAAATGAAAGAAATTATATTTTATTTAATAAAAGGCCTTAGGTATCACATCTAAAGGCTACAAGCAATGTAGAATTGTCATCGAGATGCAGACTACTTAGGGGACAAGATGATGTGTGAATGGCAGGTAGGATTGGCAGCCTCTTCTAGTCTCTCTAAAATGTCAAAAGAATCATAAAAAGGGAAAAAGCCATTTAGACTATCTACACCTATAATTTGAAAAGAATTGATGCTAATTACATGGTGGATAGAACTTGCCCTTGAGAGTCTTTAGCACAACATGACAATGGGTTATATTTAATCCAAAAAATGCCTTAAGAAAGGATAAAGGGCATTTTTAAAAAATTTCTTCTCTCTGTTCTTCATTCGGAGTCCAAGTGTTTATGGCAAACGGTAACCTGAGCAGATATGCTCTGTTCCCTCTTGATTATTTCTGACTCTACAGTCATGGCCCAATTTTCTCATGTTCCATCACCCCACCTAGAGATTTAGTTAGGCTGAAATTTGAGACTTTGAAAACAGTGGGTCAGTGAATTGAGGAGTACAGATAATGATGCAATATTATCACAGATTTTCCTCCCTACCAGAAAACACATGAGGGGCTGGGTGTCGTATGGAGAACTCAAGAATAGAAAAGAAAAGAAAAAAAAAAACAGGTACAATCATTTAATATATAACAGATATGTTATATCTGTTCTGCATGTGTCTTTTTTTCTATCCAGAGCTTCAGAGAGATGAGCAAAACAAATAGAAGTGAAAAAAAGAAGGCACCCTAGAAGAACAAAGGCATATTCCATGAAAATTTACCGGAAATAAGCAACTGGGCTGTGCCCCACATGAGGCCCAGAAGTATCCAAAGACTTGAGAAGGAGGTTTGTTAATCCTTCAAGTGTATTACAGCAGAGTCATGGGTGATTAATTTATCCTGTCTGTCCATAAAAATCTTGGTCTGGATCAGATGCCACCCTCCTTTCATCATTAAAAAGAATATAGATTCCATATCATACTGAAAAAAAATGTTGGGAGCTGAACAGTTTAATGTGTACCCATTAAAAGGGAACAATGCTTGCTCAATAGATTTAATTTAAAGAGCAATAATAAAAAATATAATGGGTGCCAACCAATGAATGAAATTAAGAAAATACATAAATATGTGAAGACACAATTCATAAAAGAAGCCTTATAAAAAGATTATCAAACCCAGGATAACACGAATTAAAAAATTAGATACCACTTGTGATGTACTAGATTGACAAAAATTTAAAATTCTAACTTAGTATTAGCAAAAATATAGAGAAACAAAAAAGTTAGAATTATTTATATCTAGGGCAATAACACAGTTATATATTTAATTTTAATTGTATTTTATATGCATATACCACAATTGCTTTACATATTTATCTGATAACATTGAGACTATCCTTTTTTTTCCTTCTTAATCATGTCATCAAATGTTTAGCTATGCCTGAATGTGTGTGAGAGAATGTTTTCTTTTTAAATGTTGTCTATAAATTGCAAAACAATAAATAAAACATCGTCAGAAAAAGTAGAGACAATATAGGCACTAGAGACAAGCAAACACATAGTGATGCTGGTGGTTTCACTTACTATGAAGTTAAACAAGCAAGTTCATATGTGATTCCAAATGAATATAAAAAGGTACTATGTAAGATATTATTGGCTGGCACTGCTTTTGATTGGGTAATGAGACAGGATATCTTGAAGAAGTGGAATTTCAACTGAGGGAGGAAGATAGGGACAATAGGAACAAGTCCCCCTGGTGAAGGGTGGCGAGGAAAGAATTCCATGCACGGAGAGCAGCATGTGTGAAGGTCCTGAGGCAGAAAGAGCTTGGCTCCTTTGCCAACTGAAAGCAGGTCAAGATGGGTGGGAGCAGGTACGTCTGAAGACTCAGGAAGGGTCCTGACCATGGCCTGTTGGATCGTATCTTGTAAAAACTGATCGTCTTGAAAACAAGTCATCATCTGATTTCAATATGTGTTTTGTTTCCTCTCCACCAGTTTTACAGGCTCTGTCCCTTTTCATGTCTCGCAGATGACTCTGCCTTTAACTGCGCTGTGGTGGCCTGGGCTCAGTTCTTTCACGGACCTGTTATTTTACCTGAATTAGTAACTAACTGCTGATTATGCCCTAAGGAGTGTTGCTAGGCAAACAACGCCATTTTCATCGATCTGCTGCCAGGTATGATTTGGAAAGTTGAGGGAGGATGTCAAAGAGAACATGAGTGGGTGAGAAAGAAATGCTGCAGGGCGAAGACACCGATGCCTGAATTTCATAACCAATGAGAAATGTTGGTATGATGTTTATTTCAATAAAACATGAGCCAGACTTAAGCTGCCTCTGAGCTCCATATGAGGAGAGTAATCTGTCTTTGAGTATTTACAGTGAAATGACAGATTTAGGGAGAGACTCACCAACACTAGAATGCAGAACTCATAGCGCCGAAACCTCCTATCAGTGTAACATTCTCAAGGGAAAATTCCGTACAAGAACAACACACCTATAATGAAACACCTAAAAAAAGAGTCCAGAAGTGTTCAAACTTGTGCGCAAATATCTCATAATGCAATCATAGGTAGATGATGCCAGAATTGCAATTATAATAAATTTGTATTTGACATGAAATGTTGTAATGTTTCTCATGAATGATAGTGCATGAGGTGTCTAGTTCATGCAGATCCAAAATAAGAATTTACAGTACACATTCTTGTGTCTTGAGACATTGAAAAAGGGTGATACATTTTCAGATTCCTCTCTTAACAATCATTCTGTGCAAATGGGTACTTCTCATTTCTGTCATTTGGCCTAACTTTTAAAGGGATCACAAGAGATCCAAGAACATTTCCCATACCACATGATAACGGAAGAAACAGAAAAGTAATAGAACTATTCTAAAAATGTTAGGAAATACGTAGAAGAGTCCTGATTGATTTTAATTTAACAACACAAAAACAAAGAAAGGAGAGTTAATTTTTATTTTGTTCTGAAGTTAAACTCTATAAACAACACCCAGGAGATAAAAGAGTCATTAAACAGCCGGGCAAAGTAGCATCAACATTTGGCATGAAGAGTTATTTCCTGATTTTGAATTACACTGGTAAATTTTTGATTTTATTCCAAAATAACTCTATCTTTCTCTTTTTCTCTGTTTCTACTGCACACATATGCACACACACAACGTGATTTTAAGAAGAAAAATAAAAGCTCTTGTGTGTAGCACGTTAGTAACGACAAAGGCACATTGTAAGCATCCCGAAGTTAGAAGCGTTAGAATACAGCCTCCTATACTCTTTGTTAGGTGCTCCCGCTACTCTGACAAAAATTTTTATCACAATTTACAATGTATCTAAAAAGAGAGTGGGCAAATTGACCAATGAGAGTTGATGATCGATTTATAGTCATTGTATTGCACTCTAATACTTAAAATTTGACCACTTGCAGTTTTTAATGAGCTATGATGGCCTTCGCTACTTCACTCTTCTTCCAACTAAGGTTGGAAAGGAAAGGAAAGGAAAGAGAAAAATGGAAAAAAGACCTGCCTGACTTGATAACCTACTTCCACGCTGTCCAGTAAATAAAGTAGTTACTAGGCAACTATGGCTACTGAGCACCTGAGATGTGGCTCATCCAAACCGAGATGGCGTGTAAGTGTAAACTGTACACCTACATTCGAAAAGTTAGTGTGAAAAGAATGTGAAGTAACCTAGTCATAAATTTTTCATATTGATTGAAATAGATATTTTAGATATATTTGGATATATATGTAATGGATATTTAGATATATCAGGTAAAGTAAAATTTATTATTAAGTTAATTTCTCCTGTTACTTTTTTTTTTTTTTAATTTGGTTACTAAAATTTTTAAATTACATGTGTGGCTCACACTATATTTTTATTGCACAGGACTGATCTAGAAAATTACTTATATTCAGTTCATTTTATTCATTTGAATAACCAACCTTTAAATTATGTTTAAAGAAATCTTAAAGAAAACCAGTAAGTTGCCTGGCAAATGTGCTTGAGAGAGTAACTGGACATGTGGAGACAAGAAACCTTATTGTTTTGAGCACAAGATTCCTGCAGAAACACTGCTTTCTCCCTTTTTCTTTTCATCTGGGAAGCCCTATAGCCTTGCCTACCTGGGTTCAATGACTGAGTAGATACATAAGCTTGATTCTTGGGTTTAGTAGAAAGTCATTTTGGCTCTCTGCAATTTAAACTTTTTTGCTCCATTTTTTGTTTGTCAAAGGCTGAAAAAAATCCGTATAAGAAAATGCAAATACTTTAAGTATTTATAAGATTAAGTGATAATTATTTGTTTCTCAGTTTTGTACCTATGTGCATATAATGTGTTTTAGATACATAGAAATATTTTAATCATTCTTCACTATTTCATTTGGAATCTTAACATTTTTTTTTTTTATTTTCAAAGACTTTTTAAAGAAAAAAGCTTTAACATTGATATGCTGCATTAAATTTTTTAATTTCCTTATTCTCAAGAATGAATGTGATTTTGTCTTAGTGTTTCAGAGAGTGGAGTGCTTGCTATGACGTATGACAAAATGTGCCGAAAGCAAAGGACTCAGTTGTTGAAAATAAGATTAGTGCAAGACTATTCCACTTTGAATAAATTATGTCACCTCTCTGGGCATATCTCTACCTCTTTTTCATACACAAGTTGACAATACAGAGAGCATATTATTCATTGAGGCTCACTATCTGTTGCCCCTAATTATACAAAATTGAGAGGTATGTTTGAGGCCAACTTGCAAAACATTTTCTTGATGTTTTATATGCTTATAAATCCAGCTCACATTATAGACAGATCTTCCAAAAATGAATAGTTGGATTTTTAAATACATGCTGATTGTTCTTGAAAATATCAATGGTCACAATCAAGCAATAGGCTTGCTAAGTATATCGCATTTACATCTAACTCTTTTCTTAGACTAATGATGTTTTGTTTTGTTTTGTTTTGTTTTGTTTTGCTTTTTTACCTATTGTCACTTTTAGTAATGTTTGATACTTGGAAAGTATACTACGGTAGTATTGTTGTGTTTGCATAGCTAAAACAGAGTCAGAGTTTCTATTAAATCTAGTTGGATAAGTGAGGACAAATCATGGTCTTCTACCACATCTGTGATATCTGTTGGCTTAAAAAAATGTGACTAATATTGAAAAATGCTAAGATTTGACAAATTGGTTTATTACAACCCTCCATGCTTTTTTTGTATGCTTGAAATATTTCATTCAGCAATCTTATTTAGAAAAATTTGTTATTTAGCCATGAAATTTGCTCCAGATTGGATCTTAGGCAACACTTACTATATTCAGATATCAAATATATGTTTCCTTTTTTTTCTGGGATGTTTTCTTAAATGTCTTACAATATTAATTCAGTTTAATTAATGATTACAATGCCCACCAAAACACAAGAATTAAACAAATAAATATTTACTTACAATAGATTCACATATATCAGGGGAAATCCCCAAATGGGAATTTATTTATAAAAAATTGTGTATTTATTCTTACATGTTTAAACTTCAGTCACCTTCAGAGTACTCTCCATTTGATGCAATATGCTTATCAAGACATTTTTTTTCCACTGCTCAAAACAGTTTTTGAACTTGAATTCGTCCATTTTGATGCCTTTTAGTGCTTCTGCCATTTTTTGTTTCACCTCTTCCACATCGGCAAAACTTTTCCCTTTGAGGACTTTTTCATTTAGGGAAACAAAAGCAAGATCAGTAAATAGGGAGGGTGGGGAATGGGGTCATGTCACTTTTGGTCAAAAACTGCTGAACACTCAGTGGGGTGTGGACAGGTTGCTTGTAAATCACGCAACATGAAATGGACAAATGCATTAAAAGTCTCCCAAAACATTCACTGAAGCCGAATGCAGCCTCTTGCAGCAATGTCAGCTGGTACAGTGACACAGATGGGTTCCTAGAACACTCAGCTACCGAAGGAAGCCTGTACTACAAGGGGCCCACCCTCTAAAAGAGAATTCTGGATTTTTGGGGTCCCCCTTCATATGTGCATAAATGTGTGTCTATTTTCAATATGTTATTTTTCGCCACTTTTCTCACATTTACTGTATAAATTATACTTTCCTTTATTACTTCTTTTGGATGTGAGTACTTTTATTATTTCATCTTTTTGTCCACTATCATATAAAATATGTGCTCTGCCCTTAATAATTACCTGAGAAACTTCAACACTTATACTTAAATGGATCAATGTTTGTAGTAAATCAATACCCTTCCCCTTCTCCCAAACAATAGGAAGAACCTAAAACAATTTCACTACATTCAAGCAATTCCCAATATATGCAATGGCTGTCACATATTTTAATATCATCTTTCAAAAATCTGCATGTGCATACCAATTATTATGTATATTATTATCGCTTTATAATATCAAAGTTTATTTCTGTGTACCATATATTTTATTCTTTATTTCTCTTCATTTGTTCTCACATCAGTCTAAGATTCATTTCCCCCAGTTTAGGTGTAATGCCTCAGATTTTCCTTTGGTGTCTTTTTTTTTTTTTTTTTTCCCTGAAAACATCCTACTTTGCTTCTGTTTTTGAAGGACATGAGAGAAAATAATATTCAAACTAGAAATTTCTTTTCAATTACTAAAACTTTCTTCCAACTTTACATGTTACCTATGAGAAGTTGAATATCAGTATAATTTCCTTTTTTGTAAGGGCCTGGATTCTTTTAAAGATCTCTGTGTGTTTGGTGTTATGAAGTTTTTGAAGTTTCTAGGGGAAAATCTTTTTCTTTATCCTGCTTGGTGCTTGTTAGGCATCATAGATATGTGCATCTGTGTCTACTACCAATTAAAGAAAATTCTAAGCCATTAGCACTTCAAATAGTTTGTATGTCTCTTTCTCTCCTTGCCCCATAAAATTCTAATTAGATGTTTACAAGAAATGCCTTCTCTTTTAATTTGTCACATAATCTATAATTTATATTAGGTGCTATATCTATGAATCTATGTCTAAAGCCAGAGTTGATATATTTTAGATAATTTCTTTATATATTTATTTCAGTTTACTAATTTTTTCTTCAACTTTGTCATATTTATTGCATTTTTAATTTTAAATATTATAATGGTCACTTGTAGAGTTCTTTTTCTTAATTGAAATGTAATTTTGCATGTTTACATTTTAACTTTCTTATTTTGTCTCTTTAAAACATCAAATACTGTTAGTTTGCAATCTGTGTCTGATTACTTTAATACAAAAAATGTTACAGGTCTATGTTATCTGCTAGTTTTTTCTGGCTCTTTTTACGATGCCATGCTATTTACTTCTTTAATGCTTCTTGAATGTGACCTGCTCCATTTCTTTTGAACATTATCTACGGGAATTCTTTGAAGCTTGAGATTAGGGGGATTCTTCAAGAGAGATGTAAATATATTTGACTCTTCCAGTAACCTGGGCTGCACTCACAGTTTTAAGACCCCTTTAAGCTAAGTCTTAGATGACCCAAGTTCTAAGAATGTGGCTGGAGATTTACATGAGTCTCATCAGGGCAAATTTTCCCTGTTTCAGCACCAAAGTGAAATGTATGAGAAGAACATAGGAGACACAGCAGAAATCCTAATCACATTTAGTTTACTCTTTCAGTTTATTTCTGATTTTATGTGTTTTTAATAATGTGCATGAGATATTACGTGTGTGCTCATGCTTGTGTGTGTGTGGCTTTGAATAGGGTCTACTCTAACGGTTTTTTGTTTGTTTGATTTTTTAATGAAAAATGTCGTTCTTTAAGTTTGGAAGTGACTTTTGTAGCAATGGGAAGCTACAGGAAGGCAAAAGGCAAAAAAGTAATAAGGTCAGTTTTGCCTTTCAGAAAGATGATTGTTACCGGTGTGACAAACGGCAGGACTGTGTAAGACTGAAGACGGGGACATAGATCAGGAAAACATGACCATAGTTCCTGCGAGATTTGATGCAGACCCGAATTAAAGAAAACATCAGTGATGAGACTGGAGAGGAGGGACTCCTGAAAGAAGCACACTCGCAGCAGCCTACCTTTTCTAAAAAGACGTAACCAATAAAAACACTTGATCAGTTGTGTATTTTTATTATTTTTGCCTTGTCCTGGCCATGGAGGAATTCTGTGAAGAACATCAGTAATTTAGAGAAACATTTGATCATACTCAGGTATTCACAAGTTAAAAAAAATTCTCTATAGTTCATCGATGCCATTTATGTGTCTTATAAACTTTTGAAAGTTTATAAGATTTGAAAGCTTCTGTAAACTGATATTTCTAAAAAAAAATCAAAGCTTATTACATATAAGAATTAAATAGTAAAGTGCAGGAAGGAAACTTATGTATTGTGATGCATATTGCTATAAGCTAAGATGTCCAAAGAGATATTGCTACTACATCATTATGAATTATAGTTTATAATTTGTGAGTGAGATATGTATCTGAATTAATATACATATATACATATATTTATTATATTCATATGTACACATATACACACAAGCAATAAAGGTAAGTAAGCCTTTCATTTAAAGCAAATTCCAGCCAGCTGAGGCATACAGACATATTCTTATCCTGGAGAAATAGTGAATTAGAGGAGCCAGCCTATTACTAGATAAATGTTTAATGATTCCCTAATAGAGTTTGGAATAAAACAGAGTTCGAAGATACAGTCCTTGCCCTCAAGAGATTTGTAGGTTACAGAAATTAAGCCTCATACCAGCTTCTCATGTAGACATTCATACTAAATAGGATTTTTATTCTTAAAGCAATCATGTTTGTCCCATAAAAAAATGTGGTCGTAGTTTCTCTTGTTCTCCTTAGGGGTTATTCACTGTTTGACATGCATGGTGGACAGGGAGATTCACCGTCTGTATTTGCTCCAGGGAAGGACTGTTGCCTGCAGCTGGAGGTGTTGACTATAAACAGCCTCCAGCAGTCAGTACCTGCCGGGTCCTCCTCAGCAACAGGAGAGCCCCTGCCTGAGGTCATGCTTTCCTTGGCATAGTCTGTAACTGGAAACTGACCTCTTGGGGGTGCCAAAGGCCAGGCATTTTGACTCACTGAAGGACAGTTCTGACCTACCATCTGTACTCTAGAGCTTTCCCTGCATTTGGCCAAGCTTGGCTGGGTTTGCCTCAAAGTTTGATTTCTTTCTTTGCACAATCCTCCTCCTAACCCCTCCCTTCTTCGGGTGTTGATATCTGATAGATATCCTCTTACCCCAAACTCTGCTCGGTGTCTGCTTCGAAGCATTACAATCAATACCTATAAACATCAGAAGAGGTGAGAGGCTATAAAGTGGAAAACAAAGTTGTTTCTCTTGACATTTGGTTTTCTTTGCCTAATGTTATTGGGATGTAGATTATTTTATTGCAAGTCTATAACACGCTTATTTCTTCAAAGCTACACAATGGAGTGTAACTTCTATCAACTTCTGCAGCCCCAGTTTGAAAGTGATATTTCAAACCCCATTGCTTCTTTTTTGTAACCTCCTCTCCTGTGAATCAGAACAATGGGTGTTGGGTATATCCTCTGAGGTAGTCAAGTTGGCTCTGCTGGCGCAGGGGGTATTATCTTCTTTAAAATACTTCCAAGAAGATCAAAGGTAGCTCAGATCTTCATCTTCAACCACAGATTATGAGTCACCTAGGGTTGACCTAAGACCCACATTTCATGCGTGTTTAGTCATATGGTGAGTCAGTGCTCTAGTCGGGGACAGAGTTAGGAAGCCAGAGTTCCTTGCTCACCATGTCAAAACCTTCAAGTTCTCTTTCCAGAGGGATTATACAAGCATTTGGAGGGCATTTTTGGTTTTGTTTGTACATTGTTATGTTTTTCTTCTCACTATCACCAACGACATTGATTGCTTCAAAAATATACTTAAAATCTCTTGGCAAGCTAAAATGGAGATCAAGACATCCAGAGGCCATCTGCCTCCTGTGCTTTTAGAGGTAAAACTGATATTTCATAACTAGGGAAAGAAGAAGTGCCTTTCCTCCGATCACAAAATAAGTGGGTGGCAAAGCCTGGACTACAATTCAAATACAGTGCCTAATGTTTAACCCCATCATGCTGAATTTCATTCAGACTTTTTTGGTTGACTAGTATTGATATAACCAAAAAGACATCTCTTCAAAATTCAACATTTCACTGCTATTTATTGAGCACCTACTATGTGCCTGGCACAGTCTGAGGAAACCAGATAAAGGAGTGAATCCCACATACAAGTTTTTGTTGTAAAGGAGTTTACTTTCTGGCAAAGATCAATTTTCTCTTCTGCTAAAAATCCCTTATAACATATCAATAATAAAATTACTGCTTAAACACATATGTTAGTGAAAAAGACAGCCTCGGCTACCCTTATTGTGCTTTAATCCGGAGTGACATTTCTCTCTTGATATCGGCTCTATCAGATTGGCAGAAGGATTCGCTACTGCATATGTCAGTGGTGGTCACAGCAACCCTTGTTTGGTGACTGTGCTTAAGTATGGGGACCATTCAGTTACAAAGAGAATGTTTTGATTCAGGAAGATTTTGAGTAGGAAAAATGGCAACGCAGTGTGATATTTTTTCCTAAATTAATGTAACGTTTACATTGCAATATTAGTTGAGCCACTTATTCTTTGTTTACTCCCCTAGCAGGTCGGTTGTCAGAACAGCGATTGCTCAATTTCCAGTCCCTAATGAATTGTCAAGTAGAGCTCAGTTAGGAGTTTCAAGGGATCACATACTCCATAGAGCAGAGTATAATAGGTCCTCAAAACGTCATTTTTTGACAGGTTTTGCTCTTCATGTTTTATTGAGCCCTGTGTATGTTCTCCATATCACTTGGCATAATTAGAATTAATCACATTCAACTACTTTAAAAATATTTTCCTTAATTGAGCATGGTTAAATGGTTGACAACAAGGACTCAGAGCCCAGTCTTTGAAGCTTATATCCTGCTTCCACTACCAACTAGCATTGTAGCCTTGGGCATATTACTCAACTCCTCTGGTCAATTTCTTGTGTGTAAAATAGGAAGACTAATACCACATTCACAGAGTTTTGAGACCTAGGTGAGTTCATCTTTATAAAGGGCTGAGACCAGTGTTTGGCATACAACAAGAATTAACCCACTACTTATAAAATGAATAAAAAATAAAATATTCTTTTTCTACTAGTACTAGGAAGAGGAAACACATCCTCTTTAATGACTGCTCATATTCTCTCCTATATCTATGGTTGCATGGTGAGTTGTCCAATTGATTATTATTTAATGAATAAATAGATGGAACTTTTGAGGCCAAAAACATAATAAAGATCTACTTTATATCACACATTTTAGTGCTATAGATTCTTCAATAGTATCATAGGGTTAGTGCTACTACTGATTCAATGTACCTCCCTTGGTGCTGTGTAAACATCATTTCATTTAACATTGCAGAAACCATAAAATGTAAGAATCAAATCTGCACCACACAGATTAGGCAACCAAGGTTTCAAAAGGTTAAGAAACTTATCCAAAATCACAGAAATAGTTGGAACAGAGCCTATGATCAAATCCAGGTCATTCTGATGCTAAAGTCTGCATTATTTCCCTGCTACACAGTCTCCCATCAAGAGAAAGTTTGGTGATATCAGGTAGGGAAAACTGAAATTCACTAAGGAAACTTACAAGAGCATAAGAAAATCAAAATTCTAGGATTTGATATAAGAATTTATCTTTCAAAATATATCTCATCTCCTGTGTGGCCTCCTAAGCAAACATCAGGCCCAATAATTTTAGCAATATTTCACATTGTTTGCTGACAACTTTTACTGATCTCAGTTAATTGCAAAACTAGAGTCTAACTTTGAAATCATCTGTAGTTCAGCCTGTAAAATAGACTTAAGCAAACTATTAGTACTTATAAAATTCAAGATTAGCAAAAAATGTATATAAGATAGTTCTCCAACGAGAAATTGAAGAGATAACCATTTTAATGTAATGGTGCACGAACGGAATGAAACCAAGTCAAAAATCATTACATCTTTAGTCATAAACCATGATGTATAGATCACAATTCATAAGCCACATATGCTCAGATTTATAACTTTGGAAAGGGAGAATGAGCAGAGGAGCCTGGACAAGTGTTGGAAATGATGCAAAACTACCAAAGGAACCCTCAGAACTCACGGTACAAAGTTTCAGGAAGGACGAACTTGACCTGCATGGGCCCATCCCATCTGTTCTCCTGAACTGGACCTGTGACCTGCTATATTTCATTGTACCATAGCATCTTGTCGTGAGATTATAGGAAGACATAGAGAGTGGTGGGTAGTCATAAATATGATGCAATGGAACCAAAGTATTGCTTCTAGGAAGCACAAGAGAGCTGCTCTAATTTCTAACCAAAATCCAGGACGTAGACGCGGAAGGATTTTGAAAAAGAACAATGTGTCAGGAATGACTGCCACCTGAATGACAGGATCCCCTTAATAAATAGCTCTGATCTAATATTTAATTGTTTTTCTTTTATTGATTCTAGACAGAGAGGAAGGGAGGAAGAAAGAGGAGGGGAGAATCATTGATGTGACAGAGAAGCATTTATCCATTGCCTCTTACACACACCCCAACAGGGGACCAAACCCACAACCCAGGCACGTACCCTGACGGGTAATCAAATCAGGGCTCTTTCAATTTGCAGGACGACACCCAACCAACTGAGCCACACTGGCCTGGGGAGCTCTGATCTAATCTTTATCATTCCATAAAACATCTCAAAGCAAATGATTTATGGTCAGCTGATCACATCTGGAGGTTGAATGCCTTCCCCTCTATTTAAAAACATCATTTGAAATTCTTTGCGGGGGACAATCACTCCTCAAAACCTGAAACAAGCCAGAGACAGTACCAGGAACAAAACAGAAATCTTTTTCCTTGTTTGTCTTATTTGTAACTCTGTCTATTTTTTGTCTTGTGGCTTGCTTTGTCTGCTTAGCTTCCATTTAAAAGCTGTAAATTTACAGCTCACTGACTCTGGTATAAAAACACATTTTGTGTTATTGCTGCACAAAATGGTCTCTTCACAGTAACTGGAGGACAAGAAGGCAAATTCCAAATTTAGTTACAGCAATTGACCAAGGATCCTTATGTCTCCACCAAGTTACACCATCATTTCTGCATAAGTACTCTGCTAGGTCTTTGGAATGAAAACATGCGTATACAGAGAGAGGTGATGGTGATCGAGCAAAAGGGCCGAGACCGGGCTGGTCTAGAGGACGGCATTTTGGTCTCACCGGTTTCACTCATTGTTCCTGAAAATTAATTGGAAGGCTGTAAATCTTCAGTTCTTTCAGCCACAACAACGGGGAGGTTAAGCTGGATGACCCTAAGGGACATTTTCCAGGTTTTGCCTCCCATAAAAATAAAGCAGGCACACAAACTCTGTGGTTAGAGCGGATAAATGGAAGATTGACTTCATTTGCAAATGACCCAGAACTTGTAATAAAAATTTTTTTTAAAAAATGGAGAGAAGATAAACAGACTTAGGGGAGCAAAGGCAAGTGGAAATGGCAGCAGTAATTGAGATATTCTTATCAGGAAACCATCACGGGGACTGACCCTCATGGAGTTTCTTCTACCTGGAGACATTGTGTCCAAGTACTCAACACTCCTTCCTCACAACAGCCCCAGGAGGTGGGCGCTGAGCCGTTTGACACGGACAGTGACCATTCCTTCACATGTCGAAGGCATCTTTGGAAAGGCAGATTTCAATCGGGGTCTGCCCAGTTTCAAATCAAAAGAAGGTGCCTAGAAATCAGGCGTGGATTCTGAAACAAATAAGCCAAATCAAGCAAACAAACAAACAAAACCAGACTCTAACGCACAATTTCATCAAAAAGCAGGAAGACCCTTTTTCACAGGAAAAAGAAAAAGAGTGCAGACTGAAGTCTTTTGGAAAGGCTTCTGAGCAAACGAAAGGAGTGTGAGCTCTCCGGGGCTGGGCGGTGCGGCCACGATGGAATGTCGTGGCGATAGAAATTACAGAGGAGATACAGGGCTTTTCATCTGATGCCCTGGCCCGCAGATGTCTGCGGGGTGAATGTTCCGAGTCACTGCCAGCCGCCCGCGCCCCGCAGTTCTGACACCCTGTAATCGTTTCTTAGATTCATAACCTCCCTCATCGTCTTCTTAGGGAGGCTGTATTGTACACATTTCACTGGGAAAAAGAAAAAAAAAAAAGTAAGTCACAACGCAATTAATTTTGCCTCAAGAATTTCACAATATCCTTTGAGATCACAATAACCCGGAGGATATTGTGCAATTGGAGCTGAGACGCTCTTGCCTAAGTTAGAACTTCGTGAAGGAAAAAAAAAAGCGGGTGAAAGTGGGGGACTGATCTTGCTTAAAACAATTGAGTCAGCTTGAAGGGGATAAGAGAGAGTTTAACAGTGGCTAGTAATCTTGGTAAGAATTTATCTCCTCCAAGTTATCTTTTTTAATAATCATATCCTCTTACAGTATTTTTCCATGAAGTTTGCTTTTGCTTGTCCTGAAAAAAAAAATTATGTTAATTTGTGGTTTTTTTGTTTCTCTGTTTTTCCCTCTGGGACATGCCTTCTGTACATTACCCTGACTCATCCTTGTTAATTTAAAATAATATAAATAAGCAAGTATATGACTCAATAAATGGGATGAGTAGGGAGAAAGGGTGTTTGGCCAGCCAACCTAGTCCTACATTTTAATGAAAATGCCTGCCTCACACACCATCAGTAAGTTTTCAAGTGACCTGTCATGACCAGTTCTAATTGCAAGCATGTCATTCACTCTTTCATCATAAATTGGCAGGTTATGCTAATATCAGAAAAGGAAGCTATAAATTTTGTGTGTGCCAGACAAGCTATGTGATCGATTTCATAATTCATGATAAGTGCTTGGAAGAAGAAGATGGCTAAGGACAGGGTTTCACAAACAGAATAAAATGTTATGAGAGGATAATTAATTAGATGTAGTTGACAAATAGGGGGAGAAAACCATTGCAAAATATTGTGCTTTGCAATTTGTCAAACACTCGTAGATCCAATGTCACATTATACCTAGATTAATCCTTTAATAGAAGGCCTGTGATGATAGCAGATACATGTCAATTATTGAGATTACTAATTGACATTTTCTTATAAGTATTTGACTGAAAAAGTCGTAAAGATTCACTTGATTGGGAGTCAAATGTTCTTCCTTTGTGAGATAAAGAAAACAATATAAAATAGGGTAATGTGAACCACACAGTGACGTTTTAAAGATCACTGTGTGGCATCCTGTGTTCTGTTTCTACAAGATCTCTCTGGAAAAAATCACTAGATTGTTTCACATTCTTCTAAAAAATAATGATTTGCGATGGCAGTGGGAGTTTGGGGGCTCATAGGAAAATCTGGGGTAGATCTATGCTCAGAGAAGCAGACAAGATTACAGAACAATATGCACAGTTAAGTACACAACATATCTTACACTGGGAGCCAAACAGAGTCGTTTGCCTTTAGTTAAAGGATTCGATGTTTGTCCTGAAATTTACTTTTCAAACATGAAAATTCTTTTCATAAAACTGGAAAAATAAAGTATATTTATACCACATTATTATGAGCAAAAATAATTAGTTTGTCCATAGGTTTATCTCATCAATCTTAAAGCTTATAGCCAACAAAGCAAAGCTACTTAAACAGTCAAACCTTATACTTATATTTAACCATTTTTAATCATATGTGGAGTTAATGCACGCATACACGTGTACACAGGCATATCCATACCACCCAAAAATGAGCCAACACTTACTCAAAATATAACAGATCATCCAGTATTTTTGGAAATCTCTGAAAACCTTTATTGTACTGATCTTTATCATATTCAATAAATGCTCGATTAATAGCTTTTTGCATGAAATTGTCATATAGCTTATCACCATTCCAACACAGTGAAACATAAATTGACATATCACAAGTGGTCATACTTGGGTAATTTCAAAATCATTAAATGTGATTTATTGCCAAATGTTAGATCTCACTTAATAGTGAGCTGATATAATTTTATATGCTTTAAAATTAGTCCATAATTGTTTTTCTTGCAATTATAATCTGTAGATAATTTTAAAATAATTAGCTGTTTTTTAGTTTTAAATGATATATATTTTAAAGTATCCCAAAATAATGCCATTTGAAAAATATTCCAATTTCTTAAAGAAATCTTTTCCTAAACACTTGTGAATTTGGGAATTAAAAACATTTTAGAATGCACCCTTGGCCACTGTGGCTCTGTTGATTGGGAGAATCATCCTATACCCCAAAAGGTTGGGGGTTTGATTCCATGTCAGGGCACATACCTAGGTTGCAGTTTTGATCTCCAATCAGGGCATGTATGGGAGGCAACCAGTCAATGTTTCTCTTTCACATTGATGTTTCTTTCCCTTTCTCTCCCTTCCTCTTTCTCTAAAATAAATAAACGTATTTTAAAAATATTAGAAAGCACAGTATCTATTCATCTTCCAGAATATTCTTTTTCTCTGCAGTTTTAAACTCCCTAAAATCCCTCCACCAATTACTTTTAGGTTGCAAGTGATTTTTGTTTGGCATACACAAGCCTATAGGATTCATTTGATATATAAGGATGAGTGGCATTCCTCTACCATTGTAAAATTGATTTCCTCTACTTTTTTTCAGAAGCAAAATAACAGTTAAAGGTAAAATACAAGTCAACAATATGTTATCTACAACAGCTATCAAGTAGATCCCATTACTAGCTTCACATTTGTGATTCTGGATCAAAGGACATTTTATAGAAGAACCATTCTTAAATTTTTTACAAATGTGTTTTTTCCTGTTTAGGGTCATTTCTTCAAAACGCCTCCTGCTGGCACTACACCCTTTAATGCTCTCTTGTGTTTTGAGGGTTTCAACAACCCCTTCCAGATACACCTAGAGTCTAATATTGTTTTTCTCCTCTTCTTTTGTTTTTTTTTTTTTAAGCCTCTAAATGAATAAGTAATATTAATAATGGGCCCGAGATGTAATCCTTTAAAAATATGTGCATTAACATAATTCCATGGTGCAAAAGTACAAAGGAGACTAAAAGAATCAGGGCAGAGCTGAGCAACCACATTTGCTAAGGGTTTGTGTTATGTTGAACTTTGGTGGAATGAAGCCAAGAGGGAATTAAATCCAAATGTTTCCTGCTTTTTTCCATCTTAATAGCTTCATACTTCCTTCATTTTTATGTCTTCCACAGTGTTCACATTTAAAATTGTCATCTTGGAGAACATTGAACATATTTATGGTATGTCTGTTTCCTGCTGCATAGGCCAGTCTATCATACTGTAGTAGTTAGGAGACAACAAGAGAGATTTTGAATGTATACATAATAAAAAATTTTAAATCAGGGAGGAAATGGGACTAGATCATGCCAACTTCAAAATAAATCTTCCCTCATGCTCTAAAAGTTATGACAGTATTTGTAAAGTTAATTTCCCTCCATGATACATTTACACATTCACTAAATGACAGAAGCAAATCAAGTAGTCTAAGCTGATGTTATGAAGACAAAGGAAACAAGGGATTAAAGAAGCAACAATATAATAAAAGAAAATGTTAGAACTATAAGGAGAGTTAATGTGTAGTTCACATTTCTATGGCCAAGAGCACATTAAGAGCTGCAGTTGTATTATGTCATTTAAATCCTCCATAATATGACGTAGGTTTTCTCAGGCCCTGAACGTCACAGACATCAAGGAACTGGCCCAAGATCACATAATTAGTGAGTAATCGCATCAGATTTAGATTCAAACAATTGGATTTCAAAAATTACATTTTCCCTTTCTTCCTTGAGGAATCTCTGCAAATACTATACCTCAAGGCTGCTGCGAAAGAGAAACTACAAAGGAGAAAAGTAGAGGAGGATGAGAAAGAAGAGGAGGAGCAGGAGAGCACGTTTGCATAATATGTTTATTACGATCTGTGTGCAGCTTCTCACTATTGCTAAGTCAGACTGGCATTTTCTGATTCAAACACTATTATTTGGAATACCTATCTGCCCAGCTAGTTTCTGTACAAAGAAAAGAAATAAGAGTTAGAGAAATGAAGGAGAGAAAGAGAGGCAAGAGGAGAAGCAGGAGGAACAGGAGGAAAAAAGAGGCTGAGCAGGCAGAGAGCAATTATCACTCTTTCTAAATAAACACATCCACCTAAGTCATGCAGAAGTGGGACAATGCGTGTAGCCTTAGCTGTGCTAGAGAGGCACTCGCTTGGCCCTTCCTTCTCGGAATCAAGTGTCAGTGTAATGGTAACCCATGTGAACACTGTTTGTTTCTCAGGGATGAGCCAGCCAAGCAATAAAATTAAAATTAAAAAAGCTTCATGATGCTCATTTGTGGCATTTTCAATAGGGCCAGCTGCTACACTGAAGAATTATATACAGTTATAGGAGCAAGAAATCAATTGATAGGACACATTATTCTCATTTATTCTGTAAGTATTTTCTTACCTTGATATGAGTTTCCTCTCGCACCTTGTCTCATTTTGTCAACGTAACCATGCCTTCTCAAACCTTCCAAGGAGGGAGAAAGGAGTGTCTATGGCTTGGATTTAAGGTTTGTTATTTTTTTTCCCATTGAGGATAGCAATTACTTTCTTGCTTACCTCCTTCATGAAATTCTTTAGTGTTTTTGGACAATTTTGACATATGAAGACGGGGATGTTCCTGCCAAAAGTTAAAACCTAGTCCAAGACAGGTAAAATGGCTAGAGACCAGGCTGCACAGAATGAGCCCAGATTTTCAGACAGTAAAATATCCCTCCCCGTACGTTAGCCATTGTTCAGGCACATATGTTCGGACGTCAGAAGTGTGATTTTTTCCAGTCTAACTTTTCCTTAATAGTATATGTATTCAAATACTTTATAAAACTACACCCCAGGTAATATGTGGGGGAAAAAAAGAGACTTTTTTTTTTTTAAACAGGAGATTATCGCATTTTACCTTATCTTGAAGATTACTCATGAAAGATAATCTATTTAACAATTTGGTAAATCATTAGAAAGGAAAATTATACAAATATGAATTGAAGTATAGCTTTCTCTGAAGAATGAAACACGTGTTAGTCTAGCCATCTGTCCCCAAGGTTGGAAAAACATTTTCATATCTATGATGCCAATTCCCTTATTGACATTATGTTTTCTCTGCTACTAAGCTCAATCTATGTCACCCCTCTCTTAATGTTACTACGTCTGTCATTATCAGGAAAACACAAACTTATATTTGAATCTTGAGCTGTACTTTGGATAGATTACATTTATTATGGACCTTGCAAGAACTATATATTTTTAATATAAGTAAAACGAAGCATCCCCATCCCAATTGGCTTCATGGGATACTTCCAACTGTGTTCAAGCCTTTGCTAATGCTAGAAAAATGTAGTCCACGCCTCCTCTTGGTGACTGAGCAGTGTCTCTGCCATTCCTGCAGCTCCCTTTCCATTTCACACATTGTGACAAAGCTTTCCCTCGGCTCTGAAAGTCCTTGACTTCAAAGGTCTCGTGGAAATCTCACTACTTGCTGAAATATCTGGGAAACTCCTCTGAGTCTGGGTAACCCTCCCCTGGTAGAAAGGCAGGGGGTGAATGACCCTCAAATTAAATCTAGAGAGACCTGCTCTGTGCCATAACCTCACCGGAGGGAGAGTGTGTTACAAATGTCAGTTGGGGCCCTGCCTTGAATCAATCAGCCCTCACATTTTCCATTCCCTTCTTAAGAAGGATGTTCCAGATGGTATGCATTAATGTGCATTTGCAATACTTTTGGCACGGAGTACTTGCAAGATAAGAAAATGTGAAGTAAACAGAGAGGAACAAAGAAACTCACTAGTGAAACAAAACTGGAAGCATTTACGTTTCTAAGTAAGAGGCTTCAGAGAGTTAGATGCAAAAACAGTCTAATGGATATTTTTCCGGTATCATTCCATAGCTAGACAGCAAAATGAAATATTATAAGATCCAGACTCTGCCTTTTATGGTAGAGTTGTTTAAAGGTTATTCTTTTCTAATAGTTAATATTGTAATTTGGTAAACATGGCAGTGAGATACTTCTCTTGCTGTTGGCCTTACTCATTTTCTGATTCTGTCACATCATTTGTCATTTTATTTCTGAAATTTGTGTGACATGATTTAGCTTCAGGCATGTTGCATATGGTGTACTGAATCGCCATGCAACTGAAGATCTGCATGTCTTTCAGAACTGAGCACAGAGGTACTCATTTTTCATTGTGGACTTTCAAGGTAGCTAGGCTTGACCTTACTTCTATGATAGCTTTTGTGCTGTCGGAAGCCATAGCAGTAAGGGCTAAATTCAACTGTTAATACTGCAATCATGAATTATTCAACTTATGGAACTTAAACATGACTCAAATCTGGTCCATCCTCCTGCAAAAGTCAAATATTTAATGCTGTTGTCTCCATAACCTCCATCCTTTCCAATCGCTGAAATTGTATTGAACTTCTTCCTCTTAGTTGAAATATCAAAGTCTAGCTCATTGTGAGATAAGTATTCATGGGTGTCTTGTGTTTCCATCCATTTGAAGAGAGCAGGCACTGGCTGCTTTTGTTCCAGGCTCTCTTCAAGGATGTGTTTGCAGCAACCAGCTTGGGAAGACAGAGGTCACGCATCCTGGAGCCCGCTCAGGGTCTTTCTGCGGCATCAGCGACCAGCTGTGCTGGTATCGCAGAGCTCTCTTTGGTTCATTCTGTGCAAATTGGAACTTTCAGACACGTTTGCTGTTCTACTTGTGTGAGTAATAAATGGCCCCTGGTCTCTGATCCAGAAGTATTGTGTTTCTCTGCCCAGACCCATGAATCTGTGGCAGGTTAACTTGTCAGCTTGCAAGAGGGATAAAATCTGAGTCCCTTTATAGTTCTGGACCAGTTTTCATTCTTTTTCCTTATAAGAAACTTTCTTTGACTGGTTCTGCTGTGCATATTAATAAGATAACTCAGTGTTTCCCAAACCTTCCCTGAAAATAAAGGTACCATACAGAACATGTTCAATGACAGGCTATTGGGCTTCTCCTAAATAATATGATTCATAGATCTGAACTGGTGCATGGGAATCTTATTTTTAAAGCAGTGCTATAGATAATTACTGCCTATGGAAAGATAATGCACCTAAAACATGTATGCAAACTCCAAGTAAATAATAAACACTCAATAAATGATAGCTCCTATTTGGGTCTTCAAAAAGTCTTTGATAATTTTAATATCCCCACATTCAAAAAATTTTTTAAAGTTTAAAAAGTGACCAAAATATAATTATCATTTCTAATAAAAATCAAATCAGAAAGCACAGCTTTGACTTATTGCCCAGGTTAGCCAGCCGATTAAATCCCAAAATTATTAGATTTATCCATTTCATTTCAGGTAGAACTGAAGGACAGAGCTTCCTATGTGTAGGAGTCTCGCTGAGAGAGACTCAAGCATGGAGTTAGAAGTTTTCTCATGAGTTTTGACATAGGAAATGGAGAATGATAGGGAAAAACAAAAAGGTAACAATGAGAATCAAAATATCTAAAGTAAAAAATGGAATAATCTGGTCACATAGCTAATATGTACTTGTCTTTCACTTTGATAAGTATTTAGGTTTTAAAATTCTCTCTAAAGTCATAATCTCATGACTGAGGGCTTAAAGAAATTCACTTAAGATTATGTGGTCAATAACTGTTACAGTTAAAATTCAAACTTCCAACTCCACAGTCCTATTACACTGTACAATAATATTAACAAGTGATGAACAGTGGTTTTGCTGAAGGGGGGAGAGTCAGGAGAATAGAAACTTGCTGCAATAATGGACATGAGAAAGAACAGAGCATATAGTGAGGTTCGGTAAATAACATAAACATAAAATAATTTGATTCTGTAGGGAATTTGATTTTCCTTTTTTCATTTTGATTTATTGAGACCTCAGTATGTCTTGGCCCAACAAAATACACTAGAGGAGAAATACAATAAAACCTACATCCTGTATTAAAAGATTTTGTAATTAAGGAACGCAAGCCAATATAAGACTACACACTTGGGCATTGTCACTCAGAATTGTACACTACGCATATGACACATAAAATGGGGACTTCTGAGAGTGATTGATTATTCAGACATGGGGGAGAGGGAGGAAACAGGAGAAATTTTTTCAGAAGTAGTTATCAGGGATTAGGTATCAAGGTTCTTCTCTAACACAGAACTGAACAAGTCTAGCCATTGTTAATATAATGAGAATGGTTTGCATGACGTCAATGTAACCTGGCAGCCAATGTGAGAGGACTGGAATGTTCATGCATGAACAATGAAGCCTTCACTGTACCAGTCAGTAAGGGTAATAGATGCTGTTGAGTGAGCATGTGTACTGTGTGGCCATTGCATTGAAAATGACTGATCTACTAGGGCAATGAATCTGCATCCAATTTTGCATTAAGCATGAACATTCCTCCATGGAAACTATTTGGGTGATTCAGAGGCTTTCAGGGAGGATGCAGTGAGTGCAGCACAAATAAAAGTGTTGCACAAGCACTTCAAAGATGGTCGAGAATCTGTTGAAAGTGATAAGTGTGCTGGAAGGCCTGAGACAAGCAGAACACCTGAGAATGTTGAATGGGTATGGGCTGCAATCAACAAAGATTGGCAACTGACAGTTGGAGAACTAGAAGTTGATCTGGGGATTCCAAACACTACTGTGGCCAAGATTTAGATGAAAGACTTGGCATGAAACATAGGTAGCAAAATGTGTCCTGTGGCTTCTGCTACCAGAGCAGAAGATACCTCGTGCTGCAGTTGCTAATGACTTGATTCAAAGCACTACCAATGAACCAGATTCCCTCAAGAAGGTCACAACTGAAGTTGAATGATGGGTCTATGGCTATGATCTAGAAATGAAGGCCCAGTTGTCCCAAAGAAAGTCACCTGGTTCTCCATGCCTGAAGAAGGCACAGGAAAGTTGCAGCAAGATCAAGACCATGTTAACTGTGTTTTTTGATTGGGAAGCTGTTGTTCATCATGAGTATGCTTCTCTAGACCAAACAGCTAATAAGGAGCATTACCTCAATGTTTTCATTGGTTGGGAGATGCAATATGATGGAAAAATCCTCAGCTTTGTGCAACTGGTGATCGGCAGCTTTATTATAGCAATATGCGTGCTCATGCATCAAGTCTTGTGCAGAGTTTTTTGGTGAAAAATCAAATCACCCAGGTGATTCAGTCCCACTACAGCCAAAATTTGGCACCCAGCAACTTATGGCTTTTCCCAAAACTAAAATCATCTTTGAAAGGGAAGAGATTTCAGAGCATCTATAAGATTCAGGAAAATACAACTGGGAAGCTGATGGCAATTGGGAGAATTGTGTGAATTCCCAAGGTGCCTGCTTTGAAGGGAACTGAAAATCATTGTCTTATGTACAGTGTTTCTTGTATCCTCTTCAATGGATGTCTCTATTTTTTATATTAAACTTCTGGATACTTTCTGGACAGACCTCATATGTGGTACATTATAATGATATGAAATCAGAAATGAAAATAAAATTAAATTCATATAAATTACCCAAAACATGTCCTAACCCAGTGATATCCATCAATTAACATCTTGTATAGGAAAACAAAAAGCCAAAGTATTTTTGGCAATGATGCTCTTTAAGTCATAATCATTAAGGGCAAATAGCATAGCCATACTTTTGGGTTCTTGTCTGTGGTTAAATGACACCCTCTACCAGCAGTGAACCATGGTGACATAAATAAACTTTTTCATGGACTTTGAGTTTTCCATTAGCAGGTGGATAAAATTCATAGCAGTTTCTATTCATTAGTTCACTTATTCAATCAATATTGAGCTCTTCCAATATCAAAGTGCTAAGCTGGACTCAGAGAAGAGAACTCAGTCCCAGTAAAGGATAATCTAACGCAGTTAAGAATGACCAGTGTAGTGAGGGATAATCCAATAAACTCTAGCACCTGGGAGTGTACATTCATTAGTGTTCTTACCAAGGGATCTTCCCAGAATTGAATGTTTAAAAATAGAAAAAGTGTGTGAGTACATTGTCCTAGAAATACTATCTATAATTTGCATTGTCCCTCTTCTTGAAATGATCTTCCCCTCACTCTTCCCATGACTGACTTTCCTTTTAAGTTCCATTGCTTCTTCTTCTTCAAAAAGGTTATCATTCTGTCAAAAGAAGCATGTAAGCAAATCAATCACTCTATCATGTCATTCTATTTATTTCCTTCAGACGATTAATCATAATCTAAATGCATTTACCTGTTTTGTTATTTATTACTTTTCTACATCACTGGTATATCCAGGGCACCAGCTTTATTTATCTTCTTTGTAGCTATATGCTCAACCCTTAGAATCTCATACATATTAGTTACTTGTTACACGATTTATTGAATACACTAGTCATAGTGTCCATGTTTGCACCAATATGTCAGATCACTCAGGATTCACTCAGTTGCTGAAAATTAAAATCTGAAAGCCCATGGCTTAATCACAAAACTATATTTCCTTACATCATGAAGTTCAGAGGAAAGGAAGCATCAGAGGTTACTCAGCAGCTTAGCGTCATCATTGATAAGCCCGGCTCATGTTATCTTTCAGCTCTGTTATAGTCAGGTTGGCTCTTCCACGACCATGTCATCTCATGTTTGCAAGATGCTACAGCAGTTCTGAGTTATCATGTCTGCACATGAAAGCAAATAAAGGGAAAGACGGGGCTGTCTCCTACCTCATGATTGCTAGAATTCAAGAACAAACCTTCTGGACAACACTTAGAAAAGGTCATTGCTTGAAATTGCATTGGAAAATCCATAAATACACAAATCACAAAGAAAACAGGAAGGACCATTGGTTCACAACAATGGTTTTACAAACCTTTTGACTGTGACCCACAATAAAAATACATTCGTACATCATGGCACAGTATGTGAGTATACATAACTTTTAATAAATTTTTTTTGTACCCTGATCTATAAAAGATACTGGTATTTTCTATTCTGTATTATTTGAAAGGGATATGTAACCCACCAATTTGGTTTTATTATCTGAATGGACATGACCCACAGCTGGAATAACACTGCTTTAGACCAGTCCCAACCTCCTTTTTAAGCTTGGCTCTGAATAAAATGAAGAAAGAGTGACTGCCCAAACTAAACTGTGATTGGGGAAAGGAGAAGATGGCCTTAGTAAAAGCAAGTTGCATTTGCATTTGCTCAATGTTTACTAAGTTCTGTCTAATATCTACAGATTACTGGAATTTCCATATTACATTTATGAGTATTACATGGTAAATGAATATTAACTGCGTGGAAGACTACTACATATAGCTACCAAAGACAAGATATCAATAATCAAATTAGTTCCTAGAACCCTATCAAAATAAAAAGTATATAAAGATTTGTTTGGTTCCTTTTTGCTTATTTGTTTAGAAAGGTCACCTGTCAATAAAATTATAGTTTAACTATCAGGCTGGCTTAAAATATTAACTAAGTGGGACCTTCTCAATTTCTGTGAAGGTTATCATGAACTATCCCAACTTTCCCAGGATTTCACTGAAACCCCACCAGTTGGCTTTCTTACTGATAACAAAGGGCTTGACACTGATGCTCGCTGCCCAAGGTATTCTTGCCAAAGTGCTGCAGAGAATGCCCACCTCTCTGTTGTCTCCAAAATGTACAAACTTAAGTCTTACGGGCTGTCTCTCTGCACTGAGAAGTTGCTCCCTTCAGTACAACCTATTGATCTCCCCTTGACTTTTACTTCTCTATTTTCTTCTAATGCTGGTATTTTTTTTAAATTCCATTATTTCTAAATCAACAGTAGACATTTTAATTCCAAGACAGTACGGTCTCATCTATCTGTCCTGGCACAGAATTAAAGTGTGCTACTACATTAGAATTCAAGATAACTGGATGTGACTACTCCAAGCCCCAACACTTTATCTAATTGCATTTATTTCTATTAAACATATCCTGAATTTTATTATAAAACTATTGATGTAATAGTACATGATGAGGATCTAAACTTTGATTGATGACTGCAGTGATTTTGAGGGAAATAATTCATTTCTCCATGCTTTAGCAGAGAGTAGACTTTAGATATCTTATACCTAAAAACAAACAAACAAATGAAACTAAACTAAAATAAGAAAATGAAAATGGATACAGCATTCAGGACAAAAACAGTGGGGCTCAGGGAGGAAGGAAATAGGGTGAAGGACAAAAAGTGACAGAGGGAACTCTAAAGGACTGGCACTGCCACCAAAGAGAGCGAGGGTTTCTCATTTCTGCTACCCGAATTATTCCCAGCTTCTAGCAAGCCACATATATATTCTCTACATAGACATGTGTGCTGTGTGTAGTATGTGCAATGTTCTAGGATACTCGTTTCCATAGAATATAAACTATACTATAAATGGGTGAGCTGAGGCATGGCATATCTCAGCGACAATGTCCTAAAGCCAGCGACAGATTTAAAAATCTAATGAGTATCCTGCGTCCAAACCTACATTCTGTGGCCTCATATGTTCCCTTTGAATCAGGCCTAAGAATAGTCTGGACACCATGAATATCCTTTGCCCATGTGGAACCCGAAGCCAAGAAAAAGCCAGGCTCACCTTGGGAGGAATGTGGCTCTGCACCGGGCAGTCAGGGTCACTCAGCATAATTATTTTTGCTGTTGCACTGGCCTTTCTTCCCTGGCTCTATCCCAGAGCATGCCGGGCTCTGTCCCCACACTGCACCTCACAGAGCAGCCCTGTTTGCGGAGCAGTCCACTGACCACAATACCTGAAGCCACAGCTGCACTGTAGGATCATCCATGATCAGCCTGCAGGTTCAAAGGCATCATTTCTCTCTCTCTCTCTTCCACATAAGACTAGTACAGAAGGCATCCCTGGGTCACATTCTCCTTTGGAGAAGAATAAAGCTTGATAAGTTCTGTAACCGTCTCTATTAGAGCTCAGGAAAGCAACGGGCTGCCCAAGTTTCCAAAATGGAGAAACAAGAATTCAATTCAGGAAAGCTGGCCCTGAGGGGACAAGGGGACAAAGCTGGTTTTCTTCTGGCAGGACAAGAGGAAAATGGCAAAGCTCAGATTGCTGGTGCAATTTGAATGGGGGTGATAGACAGAAGTAAATGTACATGGATATGAAAATGGTTTATATTCAAGATAATATTAAATAATATAGTAATATAAACAAAAATGCAATTCATTATTCCAAGAAGCCAAAGCTCCAGCATACTGCAGGAAGGAGAGGGCAGCATCCTTGACACATGTTCAGAGTGAGACTCATAAATCCTCGAGTTACAAATTTTTACTGTATCATAATGTGTTTTGGTTAATCATGTATCTTGTATAATTGAAATGAATGGGCTGAGATCAGAAAATGTGTATTTTAATCCTGGCTTTGCCACAAGTCAGCTCTTTGACCTTTGGCAAACCATTTACCATTCTCAGTCCTTTCGAGTCTTTGCTACGAGATGGGAAAGGAGACATTCTCACTAGATGACCCAGGAGGTCCCTCCAGCTCCGGAACTCTTTGAAATCTACACAACCAATCAAGGCGTCACCACTCTGCAGTTATGAATGAGGTCTATTCAGACTAGCATGGCATTCACGCATATATGTGATCTGCAGGCCATGTACGTTTATATCATCTCCTCCAAAGTCAGCCCCAGATATTTCTGGGTAAGATGGTGTATCAAATGCTGGTGGGGCTCCCTGCCAGATTCCGAAATGCTCTCAAGTCCCTTGTGCCATTTCTGCATGCCCTCCCCCAATGTCTGAGGGCTTCAAGCGCTCACACCTGCGACTTTGCCTGCTCGCCAGCCGATGGCTGACTTCACCGACTAGGGAGGCACTCTCAAAGCTATTTCCCCAACCTCAAGGTGGCACACATTCCAAGGCAGAAGGGGAACTCTGTGAAAGTCAATGCCTGAGATCTTGCCATGGCTCCGTGGGGTGTTTCATGTATGCTTTGGAGACAGTCTCTCCTGCTCTTCTGAACCAGCCATCCTTTGGGCGTCTACTGTATATCAGTCGCCTGAGGAAGGCACCTTGCCAGGATGTGGCTGGAGGTGACTTTCCTGGGCACACTGCTCCTCGGCCAGGGATACTGTCTCCCAGAGCATCCCCAAACGGCAAAAATGCAAGATGCCAGGAGGCCCTGTCTCCTCTTTAATCCTCTCTGCACCACCCTAATCATGATGAATTCATATTAGAAGTAAGGAGATGCGTTTCTCTCCAGCTGTGTTGCATGTGGTACCTCTACCACAGAGCTGAGCGGCTGGTGCCCTATGTGCCAGAAAGCCTCTTGGCGATCATGGTCTCGCTCTCTACTGTGATCTTTTAGTTGTCACACCTAGTCACTGACATGAGGCAGATTAAAAAAAACAAAACATCATCATGGTTTCTCCATTTCCCCATCTCTGCCTCCCGCATGTCAGGTTTTACAAGTAGATTCCTAGAGAGACACTGGTATCATGTTCAACCTAAATTCTTGTCGCTGACGTCTGGAATCACGCACTTGGTCTCAAGAGATCAGAGCTCAGATCTAGCTGCCCATGATCTCTCTAAAGCTCTCTCATCTCCAAGCCAATCAAATTAATAAAATTCATTCGCCCAAAACAGTGAGTAGCAGAATTGTTTCATTTATAAAACAGCTACCTTTTAAGTCATCCCCTCATAAAAAGGGATTAGTAACTAATTTGTTTTCATGGATTTTAGTTAAAATCCACATCCTGGATTGCACTTCCCTTTTTATTATTTTCTCTTTAAGAATCCTTGAAGTATTTGCAAAGGGGGAAAAGCTGGGACAACCATAATAAAATAATAATAAAAAAATAAAGTAATAAAGTTGTCGAGAAAAAAGAATCCTTGAAGTAATAATATTGGTTAATTTTCATATTGGTTTACCTCATAATCACCTGCAAATCTGTCATTTAATCACTAGAGGAGAAAGGAGACTTTAATTAACCTGGTAGTAAAATCATACCAATTGACCCAGTGTTCTGGGCTTCCTCAGACCAATTTGGGCCAAGAGGAAGATGTTCAGGGCAGTGGAGCAAGTTCTAGAATAAAAACAGCATCATTTATACATAACATGGGCAGAAGACTTAAATTATCGTATTTGACCCTCCTTTTAAACAGGCCACTGGACATGGGGATGAAATAACAATAATATTCACCTCTATCTCCTAGGTGCAATCCATCTATCACATTGGATTAGCTTCCTCATTTAAGTCAATAAATAACATTGTATGAGTTCTTTCATCTGTCATTCTGTCTTTCTATACATAAAATTATTACATCTGTCTGTCAAAATTTATTAACTAGGTAGTAGAATAGCAAATGCAATTTTTAGTTTTAGTATTTCCATTGACTCCTGGGTGAACTTGATTAGACATTTCATCAGCAGGAACCAATCACATTTTTTATGCGCCATCCTGCCTGGGACCTGGTTTTGAGTATTCTGATAAAAGACGGTTCCCAAGAAAGACACGGGTTCTGTTTTAATAAAGTTTATAATCTAAGAAAGCAACATGGAGACAGACCGAGTGAGCCCTGTTCAAACACATTGTCCAAACACTCTTTTAAAAACACATTCTTCATCTGGCTTTTATAAAGTTCCCTTCCGTAACAACTGTTAAGGAAGACTTTTAAGGAGGCAAATTGGCAAGAACAAAATTAAATCAAAATCCCTCAGTAATATGACCAAAGTCACTTTAGGGAAATAGTCCTTCAACTTTTGAGTGGTCATCAGCTCCAGAAAAGCATGTACGGGTATAAACACTGGAATTTTGTGGAAAAGAGCAAAAAGATAATTACCTCCGAAGCTACTTTTTGAACCCCAAGTTAAAAGCCTCAATCTTAAGATTTTCCAGAAACAGTTTAAGAAACGGTGAACCTTGCTAAACCAGAGCAACGCTGACCCAGACTGCCCACCCGCATTCTCCTATATGTCACGAGATTTTTGCAGCAAGTAAAGACAGATGAAACCAAGAACTTCACCAACTTTCCTTTCCCCTCCCCTCCCTGGTGAGGTGGTGATGCTGGACTTAGTGAGGTGCTCCAACTCTAATGATGTCTCCTATCCTCTCTTTGCCCTAACTAGAGGCACACCTACCTGGGAGAACCAGGGCATTGCTCTGCAATAGGAATGCCTTTGATTTTGACTTTTAGACATTGATTCCCCTACGTGGGCCACTCTCTATGTGGCGTGTGTCTCATTTCAGTTTTTCAAGCTAGGCTTCTGTATCCCCATATTATTTAGAGTAACGTTAGCTGCTAAGACACAAAGCTGCAAACCCTAACGTGGTAGTGGCTTAACTCATTAAAGGTTTATTTCATGTCCAGAACAGATGTTCTTTCATAATAATCGAGAACAAATGTTTCTCTTCCCTATGAGCAAGTCAGCTCTGTTCTTCATACTCATCCAGGGATCCAGCCTAGCGGAGAGGGTGGAGACGGCCCGTCTGCGTCCACCGCTCCCATGCGTGTGCCTGTGGTGAGCAGTGATCACGTGGCTCCGCGTATGAGTGACGGGATGGAGGTGGGGTTGCAGGTTGTAGCATCTGGGTGGTAACTATGATACTTCAAGCGACAGTCCTACACCAGAGGACATGGTCGTGGATTGGGGGGCTACCAGCTGCCTATGCCTTAGAGCCTTTTTGATAAGCTTTTCACGGGGCCCTGCCTGAGAATCACTCATATGCACCATCCAGATGTGTATTAGTTATTATTGCCATGAACACAAATTTCCCAAACCCCACTGGCAGATTTCTGTGTAGACATAAGAGGTCAGTTCATCTGGGTCAACACCAAGGAGCACCATTGCTGGATCGTATGGTAAAATATGTTTGGTTTTGTAAACATACTTTTACCACCTGAGTTCCAAAGTGGCTGTACCCTTTTGCATCCCCCACAGCAATCAGTGAGAGTTTCTGACCTCCACATCCCTACCAGCATTTCATCTTGTCAGTGTTTTAAATGTGGGGCATTCCACTAGGCGTGTCATGGCGTCCCGTTGTTTTAATTCGCATTTCCCGGATGACATAGGATGCGGAGCATCTTTCCATATGCTCATTTTCCACCCATATTTCTTGTTGGGTGAGGTGTCCGTTTAGGTCTTGGGTCCATATTTGAATCAGGTTTTTAACTTTTTAATTTAGTTTTAAGAATTTTTTGTATATTTTCAATAGTAGTTCTTTATCGCACATGCCTTTTGCAAATATTTTCCCTGCATCAGTGGCTTGTCGCCTCATTCTCTCAAGACTGTTTTTCGCAGAGTTTTTATTTTAATGAAGCCCAGTTTCACAATTATTTCCTTTAAGAATCATGCCTTTGGTGTTAAAATTAAAAAGTCATCTCCATATCCCAGGTCATCAATATTTTTTCTATATTATCTTCTAGAAGTTTTACAGTTTTCTATTTCAAAGCTGGGTCTATGACCCATTTTGAGTTAATTTTTGTGAAGGGTGTAAAGTCTGTTTCTAGATTGACTTTTTATGCATGTGGATGTCTACTTGTTCCAGCACCATGTGTTGCTTAGAAATCTTTTTTAACTTTGATTCTTTCCCTAATTTATACTCCTACTTTTAAAAGCAATCATTTGTTCTTCAAAATCACCCAGACATTATAGCTTTATTCAAGAAGTTAGGTGGCCTCTCTCCTTGATACTTTGCAGCTCCTCCAATCTGCAGCTGGGTTTATTTTAATGACACCTGTGGGTCTAACTTACCTTAGCCTGCGGGGCCTTTTTTAAGCTTCTGAGAATAACAACTAACAACAACCTCTGTGTTTAGCTGGGCCACACTGTATTAACCTTCTTTATAGTTGATCTAGGTATATTACAGGGGGTGTGTTCATTGTAAGCCAACTGATCATGTAGATTCAAGTAAGAAAGTTTATGAATCAGGCACTTCCATTCATAATAACCCAATGAAATACATATTATTTTTCAAATCTTATAGGAGAGGACCGAAGAGTTCAAATCAGTGGTTCAAAGCCACATGGCCACAGGAGAGAAGGCCCATGTGTGCACACCAGCCATTACCCTCTCCCCTGCACCTGCAGGGCCAGATACCCTCTAAGGTCCAGAAGCTATATGACTAGTGTGAGAACTCAAAGTGGCTGAACCAAATGCAGATCCAGAATTTGAATCCAGGTCTGTATAGTGCGATTTGGACCAAGTCACAGTCATTTGACCAATCTAAAACAGCAAACTTCCTAGCCTTATCCCCCTCCAGAAAATAGAAATAGAAATAAGAGGTGTGGCATGAGGCCATGGTCATCTTAGCTGATAACCTTAAAATGATATTGAATATCAGGTGAATTAAAGCAAGTTACAAGTTCTTTATAAAATTTATTCTATTAATTATGCTATTAACGTTGTCCCAATTTTCCCTCATTGCCCCCCTCTTCCCAGAGTCCCCATTCTCTCCAGCAATCCTCTCCTCTACCTTAGTTCATGTCCATGGGTTGTACATCTAAGTTCTTTGGCTTACTCATTTCCTTTATTCTTCTTAATGTCCCCTTTTCTATTCTGCACCTTCTTAATTCCTACACCTTTCCCCCCACTCTCCCCCTGCCCCCTTCCAGTTGATAACCCTCCAAATAATCTCCACATCTATAATTCTGTTCCTGTTCTGGTTGTTTGCTTAGTTTACTTTTTTTATATTCAGTAGTTGACAGTTGTGAATTCATTGCCATTTTAATGTTCATAGTTTTGATGACCTTCTCTTTCTTAAATTTTCTTAACATTATGTATAATAATGGCTTGGTGGTGATGAACTCTTTTACCTTTACCTTGTCTGGGAAGCACTTCATCTGCCCTTCTATTCTAAATGATAGCTTTGCTGGATAGAGTAATCTTGGTTGTAGGTCCTTGCTTTTCATCACTTTGAATACTTCTTGCCAGCCCCTTCTTGCCTGTAAGGTTTCTTTTGAGAAATCAGCTGGTAGTCTTATGGGAACTCCTTTGTAGGTAACTCTCTGCTTGTCTCTTGCTGCTTTTAGGATTCACTCTTTATCTTTATCTTTAGCCTTTGGCATTTTTATTATGATGTTACTTGGTGTGGTCCTCTTTGGGTCCAACTTATTTGGGACTCTGTGTTCCCTGGACTTGTATGTCTATTTCCTTCCCCAAGTTATGGAAGTTTTATTTCATTATTTTTTCAAATAAGTTTTCAATTTCTTGCTCTTCCTCTTCTCCTTCTGACAGCCCTATGATTTGGATGTTGGTATGTTAGGAGATGTCCCAGAGGCTCCTTATACTATCTTAGTTTTGTTGTTGTTGTTGTTTGTTTGTTTTTAAATTCTTGTTTCTTGCTGTTCTGGCTGAATGCTTATTTCTTATGTTCCAAATTGTTGATTGACTCCTGACTTCATCGCCTCTACTATTGGTTCCCTGTAGGTTTTCTTTTACTTCACCTAGTGTAACTTTCATTTCTTCCAGGGTCTTTTCAATTCTGTTGCTGTAATCAATGAGCTCTTTGGGCATCCTCATCACCAGTGTTTTGAACTCTTCATCTGATTGGTTATCTGTTTCATTTAGTTCTTTTTCTAGGGTTTTGTTCTGTTCTTTCATTTGAGCCATATTTCTTTGTTTCCTCAATTTTTCAGTCTCTCTGTGTTTGTTTAGAGCTGCTTTGACTCCCTGTCTTAGTTGCATGGCCTACTGTAGAAAAGGCACCTATAAATTGTGTGGGGCAAACCTTATGTAATCACCAGGGTGGGGCAGCTATGTGATTCTATGTGGGTGGAGGGCTCCAAGAGGGGACGATGCTGCTCCTTGGCTCCTGGAGGGTTGCCTGGCACTGACCTTGTGCAGCTGGCACCCTTCCAGTTCTTGCCCTTGTGCTGAATCCCAGAGGGAGTGGGTCTGTGTGTATTTTAAGTCCATGCTGGCCTTTTAAGCTGAGTCTCCTGAAAATCTGGCAGTTTCTTCCACCACCCTAAATCCTACTGGTTTTTATAGACAGAAGTTACGGGTATTTATCTTCCTGGTGCTGGAACCCTGGGCTTTGCATTCTGGCCTGGTGCTGGGATCGCTCGCTCCCAAGGTATCCCTCCTAATTTTTATCCATCACACGTGAATGTGGGACCACCCATTTCATTGCCACTACCTCTCTGTGCCACACTGCATTTGCACCCCTCCTACCCATCTGGATGAGTGTGGCTGCTTTAAATGTTTGGTTCTTGGACTTCTACACAGGTTGATTTTTTTGATGGTCCTGAGTGTTATTTGTTTTGAGGTCTAGTTGTGTTTCTTTCTGTGGTTGCATGAGGAGGCACAAAAACAGGTTTACCCATGCCTCTATCTTCACTGGAAATCATGCAAGTTACAAGTGCTAAGTTAAACATCAGTTCCCAGTATCCGCTAATAATATGAGATATTAAGAAATCATTACAAAACTTTTCTGAATAAACTGGCAATCAGTCTGCATAAAGTCTCTATATTATATACATGTAACATTGGGAAATATTGTCAAGTTCAAGACCTACTGAAATGGTCTTTCTAATGTCACTGTGCATTTCAAAAGTTATCATGGAAATTATACAGATTTCTGTTTATCAAACCAGCCACTTCATGACAAACCCTTTTAGATTTCTACTCATTTAACTCACAGTTTGGGTTTTAGGCCAAACACACTATCCTCACACTGTTAATTGTACATTAACACTTGCAATAAAGAAGCAAACAGCTGATCCTGCCATCTCTCATTGACAGACCATCATTATTCTGGTACACACAGAAACATACATTTCAGAAGCTCATAGCACATGGCACATTTTGCCTTCAATCCAGGTTCCTTGTTTATGCCCACATGAACATTTTTCTGACATATTTTTAGTATAACGTGTTTTCCTAGATCGATCATATGTTCACAGATTGCAAGGAGCCTGTGAAAGACTTCCCGCAGTACTTGCTATTGGGAAAAATCATGCCTGCTACCTGGTGCTCATTTGGAGACTGGCGGTATGATCAAATGGGAGAGAAACTACAAAATCAGGAAGCTCTGCTCTAGCTAAGGATGAAAGAAGAATGAACATGTCCACCCCAGCGTGAACATAAGCTGAAAACATAAAAGAATGGCAGTGTTGAAGGCTATTCCTTTTGATTTTGCCAAGATCTCAGCATCAAGTGAGCATGTGAACATTCCAAGAAAGGCAGTATCTCCACATTCTGCACGTGGTGAGTGCAGCCTGACTGTGCAAACCACTGGGGTTAGTATTGGGTTTAATGCATGATAGTTTGCATGAGATAATTTGACAAACACAGTCACTCAAGGACATGTTGCCCAATGTATCCCATTCTGCATTAGAGAAGAAAAAGAAGTAATTTTTTACTGGAGGTATGTGTCAAATTATAAATGAGCCCTCACTAGTTTTATCTACTAAATGTTTGTGATGTTCTCATTTTCATCCAATCACTAAAACTAAGATCAAATTGGTTTGCTTTTGAATTAGAAAAAACAAATCAGGTTTGTCCTCATAGTCTAGTCTTATAGTGGTTTAGTACCTTCTATGGGGTGACAAGAGGGTAGCCAAACTGGATTTTGTTTACCTTTCCCATGTAAACTGCTACCCCTGGGCACTAGTCCCAGGATATTCACTCAGTTTTATGGCTATAATGAACATGTTCATGCTTATAAAACAGGCATACCAATTGAATTTTTAAAACACAAAAAAAACATCCATCTGGTAGAAAACAGCCCAGTTCCAAAAAAGCCTCTGGTTTATTTATGTATTTTCTGTTCTCCTCCACATATGTGCAGGTCACTAACAACAAAATATGAGTCATCAACTCAGGTACTCTGTCAATGGATTCAAAACAAACCAAGGATAAGAAAAAAAGAAATGTTTGCTTTGATTACAGGGCATTATAAGTGAATATTTACTGCTGAAACAATTTGTACTTAGCTAAATATTTCTTAAACTTTCCGCTTGGCAGCAAAAGGGTCAACTACTTGGCTGATGCTCCTAAAGCAAGCACAGCGCAGTGGATGGACTTTCAGGGACCGTTGGAGTGTCTCACGTTGGTCATTTCTGGAAGCAGCGGTAATGGATGTTGGTTCTAAATATGCTCACTTCATCTATGAAACTCCAAGGATCTCGCATAATGGCTTATACACAATAGTCATTAAAAATACACACATTCAAACCTGACCAGTGTGGGTCACTAGGTTGGGCATCATCCCATAAAGTGACTTGTTCGATTCCTAGTCAGGGCACGTGCCTGGATTGTCAATTCAGTTCCCAGTAGGGATTCATACAAGAGGCAACTGATTGATGTTTCTCTCTCATATCGATGTTTCTCTTCCTCTCTTTTTCCCTCTCTCTCTCTCTAAAAATAAATAAATAAAATCTTAAAAATATACATATGCAGACTATATGGCAACAAGGTCCTAAGCAGAGTAAAATTATTACATTAAAATGAAACCAATTTGTAGGTACAAAGTTTCATTAGCTCCCGCTCTTTTGTGCAGGCAAAAAGGATAGGGGAGAGTTTGAATGGCTATTCATCATCGGTTATTTGATATGACCATCCTGCTTGGTTAAATGGTCTGGTTATTTGGAATGATCCAAAGATGCTGTGTGAAGAGCAGAAGAGCCCAAAGAGGCAAAACCTCATGTGCTGGAATTTATTTGTAATGCACTCCAATTCCTTCACCAGTAAGTAAAGTAACGACTTGTTCTGTTTTTCAGAGATGCTCAGAGGATGTGAAGATGCATTCTCCCACAGTACTTTGATACTTCTTAGAACAATCAAACTAAAAAAAAAATGTATCTGGATCAATTATAATAAGAAGTACCCTTTGTAAAATACAGAAAAGCGTAAAGTAGATAATAAGATCCATCCTGGATCTTATTATCTAGAAGTGGTCAATATTTGCAACTTATATACCTACCCTAAGATTGGCAACTAGAAATATTTAAAAACAAAAATGAAAGCACAATATCTTCATATCACAAAAACTCAAATTTAAATTACAATGAAATGTCATTATATATCCACTAAAATATAAAAAGAACAAATACTCTTAAAATGTTTGTAAAAATGCGTGGCAATTGGAACTTCTCTATACTATGGGTAGCAGTAAATTGCTACAACTTTAGAAAAGTCTCTCCTACTTTGTTAAGAAAAAGTAGACAAAAACCTCACCTATGACCCAGTGATTCCAAACAAATGTATGCTCGAAAAACTTGCATGAAATCATTCATTGCAATTTTATTCACAATAACTTAAAAAAGGAAAACAGTTTGACACATCCAGCAAAGGGAGGATGGGTAAGCTAAGCTATATTTCTACAGTAGACTTTGACTTGGCAATGAAAAGAATGATATATACACACACATATATATTAAAATGGGTGAATCTCAAAAAACGTCATGCTGAGTGAAAGACGTCTCACACACAAAAAGTACATACTCTAAGATTTCATCTATATAAAGTTCCATATCACTCAAGACTAATTTTTGGTGGGCATGGGGTTGAGGAGGGACTGGGAAGGAACATTAAGAAACTCTCTGGACAATCATGTTCTGTTTATTAATAGGATACTAGTTTGCTCAGATGGCCACTTGAAGTTTGTATATTTCTTTGTATGTAAATATTGCCAGAAAAGAAGAAAAAAATCATAAATAAACATTGATTTATAGTTATTGATATGCATAATATGTATAAAATATGTACTAAAGTCTGCAACTTACTTTGAGATGTATTTTAAATATAAGAAGCACAAAATAAATATTTGTGCGATTAATAACAAGTACAGTATAGTAAAATGTTAACTGTAGAATTTATTTGGTGGGCATATGGATGTTCATCATGCAATTCTTTCAACTTTCTTGTGTGTTCTTAAATTTCCATCATAAAATATTACAGGGGTAGGGGGAGTCCTAGCTGAATAGGGCAGAGTGAACTTTCTTACCCTTTTTTGTGGACCTTATAATAGGTTGGAATCAAAGACATGAACCAAATATGGTCTATTTTAAAACCTTTGTGATTTTTAAAAGCTGTTTAGTAGTTTAATTATCTAAATGAATGAACTATATTTTCTTAGAGCATTTTAGGTTCACAGCAAAGCTATGTCAGAAGTACAGAGAAGCCCATACACCCTTCTGTTGTTACCCAAGCACAGTGTTCCCATCGTAGACATCCCAAGCCAGAGTTGATACAGCTGACGACCCTACATCAACACTTCCTTAACAGCACGATACCGACAGACAGCCTGTCTCGACAACTGGGGGCTGGCTGCGGTGGGGGAACAAGAGGGATGCAGGGGGTAAAGCTAAGCCACGGGAATGGAGCCTGGGAGCCCCTTACACACCAAGCCACGCTCCTCAAGGACTAAGGTCAGAGGTAGGAGTGATGCCTTTACCTGAGCCGATAGGGGCAATGGCAAAGACATTGAATTTGCAACACAGTGCCGGGACCCCCTGCCTGGCCCCCCTCCCCGGCCCCCGCCGTGGGTGTGAGGCCAAGTGTCCTGGGTAACTGAGATCGTGTCTTTGTGTCCTGCTCCTTCCACTGAGGCTGCTCTTGGCGCTGCCTGAGAGGCTGTGTGGGGTTTCCAAGGTCTCTTTACTCAGACTTTTGGTTTGCTAGCTCTCTGTCCATGGACAACTCCCTGCTTTGTAGACTAAGGCATTGTGGGGAGGGGGGTGGGTGCAGATCTGAGGAAGCTCCATGGGAGTCTCTTGCATTAGCCAAGATGGCAACAGGGGGAGGTTCTTACACTGAGAAAAGGCAAGGCTAGCAATACAATCGGGTAGGGGGAAAGCCCTCCCACCCCCGTCTAGTACCAGATTGGGGGTGGGGTCAGGGGCAGGCACATGCACCACAGAAGTCAGGATGGTTTCAAGGGGGTTCTGAACCAAAGACGCCTCTCAGTCCAGCCTAGGGAAAGGCCGATTGATTGGGAGGGGTGGACCCACCCAAAGCGAACAGAAGTTCGGAAAGTTAATTAGTCACTCTGAGAAAACATTGGGCTTCCCCATGCCCAAAACAAATATCATCCCAGGGGAACAAAGAAGCTGGTTCTTCTCTTTTCCTCATCGCTCACTGCTGAGGACCTGCACTCAGATGGTGCACTGGCCTGTCCCCTCCAGGGGCCATGTTACTTTAGCAGTCATGTTGCCCTTGGCCTCCAGGAGGGAATCTTTCTCTCTTGCTGACCTGGTGTGTTCACACACTTTCCCATCCAGGAGCCTGGGACCTTGTGGCCCTCGCAGCCACGTGGCCATGGCCACACCAGAGCTACACACAGTCTCCAGGAGGGAGCCTGAATCCAGACAGCAGCTGGGAACAAGCTAAGCTTCCTGGATGACTGCCTAGCCGCTGCCTTGGGCTCTAAAGGGAGGCGCTTTGAAATGCAGCAGGAACTCTGGGCGCTGCCTTTTGTTTTGGTCTTGCTGAGGACGGCTGGGTTTTGTCTGGGATTTGTGAAGGAGATGAGTTTTGAGATGGGGAATCCTCCATTCTTCCAGATCATTCAGCATTTGAATAAAACCTCTTTCCTTTCTCACCAGCCCCTGCCTCTAGAGTTTGACTTTTGTGATGGTGGGCAACCAAACCCCCATTTTTGTTCAGTAACAACCAGAATCTATAGTTGCCAATAGTGCTCACTTTTGGTGGTGAACATACTATGGACTTTGCCAAATGTGTAATAACATGGATCTACTACTGTACTAATGCACAGAGTCATTCCACTGCCCTGAAAATGCTCTGTGTTCTGCTTATTCACCCCTTCCTCCAGCCCACCCGTGGCAACCACTGATCTTCTTATTGCTCCATATTTCTGCCTTTTTGAGAATGTCATATAGTTGGAATCATACAGTATATAAGCTTTTCATATTGGTTTTTCCACTTAGTAATATGCATTTAAATTGTCTCCATGTCTTTTCACGGCTTGATAGCTCATTTCTTTTTAATGCTTTTCATTGTCTAGCTGTTCCACAGTTTATTTAGCCACTCACCTACTGAAGGTTTCCAGGAGTTCGGGTATGAGACTAGATGGGAGCATCAGCTACTCCTCCTAGTGACATGTATTGGGATGGGATCCAAAGAATAGGTCCTTCTCTGTTTCTCCATTGTATCAATGGAGGGATGTACCTCAGGACATCTCTGCCCCAGACCCCACGCAATCATGTGGACTCTTATATAAGTCTTCTAATCAGAGATTCACATTTAAACTATTCTAAACAAGCAATGGAGAAGAGGCCTCCTGTGTAGTTTATAAATCCACTCTGGGGGTTTGAAGAAAGATGCTAGAGGATGTGAATGCCAAGGACAGTGGCAACCCTATAGCTTACAGCACCAGTGACCTTTCATGGCAAAGACACAGAGAGGAATTTGGTCAAGGAAGTACATGGAAAGTTTAAGCAGAACCAAAAAGCTTTCCCCAACCAATTCTCCCTGATTTGCCTCTCCTCACCGTGTGCATTGGCTGCACACACCAGCACTGCTTTATGGTGCTCTTCTGGCCCCAAATGTGTTCTTCTCGATTTCTGTTAGTTCCCCTGACCCCATGGCTCCATGACCTTCTGTAGTTTCTACAGAATGGATTCAGGAAAACACAGCCAACAGCCAATGCATGTATACCCTTGTAGCAGGTACTGTAGCTTCTATTATAGCGTTCCATGTCTGGTTTTAGAGGTTATTATATTTTTACTTACAATTTATTTAAATTAAAATGTAAAATAGAATTCTAAATTCTTAAAAATAAATAATTCTATGATCTATTATACTCAATATTTCCTTTTTTTTAATCCTTACTTTTATCTTTATTGATAGTTTTTCCTGTCATCTTTGAGAATTTGGGAGGATTCATAGATTATAGGCTTAACATACATATTTTCTATTATTCTGTATGTATAGTTCAATTTATGTTGAATTTGACACAATGAATTTTCCTTTGAATAGCTCTTTGGACGTATTTCCTGGCTTTTAATATGTCCCATTTTCTTTATCATAAATAATCTATTTTTATTGTTGCTTTCCTTCACTCTTCAAATGAAATTTATATATATAATTTTTTTTAAATCCCAAGTTGGTTGGGGTTCTAATTTTTACATAAAAATTCAGAAACTATCACTCTTTTAAGCATAAATAGGAAAAGAAAACCACCACAGACTTGAAATTCTACAAATGCATAGTTTTCAAAACAGCTGATTTTCTATCAGAACAACTTCTTCCATTTGAGTACAATAAGCAGCAGGTTTTCCTCAGGGATCTGTGGCATTGTTCTCCACTGAGACTGCTTTTATGTAAAGCTCTCTCTCTAGTGGCAATCTGTCAATCATTTCCCATAATTAATTTCCTAATGATCCTGAAACAGCCACTTTATACCTGAATGATCTTATTTTAGCCCCAGGCAATTTTCTGGAACATTTTAAATGTGAAAATTATCAGTAAACCCACGCAAATACATTGTTGACAGTAAGAAAGAAAAAGTCAGGATCAGACCTTTTCCCAATGAAGTGGATAATATTTTCTTTGACAGAAGCAAAGTGATATATTGCATGTCATAGCTAAGCTGTAAAAATACCATGACCTTTCATCAGTCTCAATTATTAGAAGCAATAGCCTCAGGCTGGAACTACTTGGGAATCCCTGACCATATTTAACACAACAAAACTATAGAACTGAATGCAAAGAGTGTGACCAAAGGGTACCGTGATGGGGTTGCCCAGTGTTGCATTTTTCTTTTTTTTTTTGTGTGTGTGTGTACTCCATGGTTGACATCTACTCTTGAAGTCTTTGCCTGGGTCATTTCACACTGCTGAAGAGGCAAAGTAGAGATCCCATCAGGAGGCTGCATTTGCAGAGGAAGGGAGGCGTTTTATCTGTGATGCCATCTCATCTTATTAGGCGAAAGGAACACCGTTGGTCCTGATAGTCCCCTCCATGGTGTTTCAAAAATCACAAAATGCCCCAGTGTGGATGAATGCCCTTATGCAGGAAAACTTCTAAGAAAAAAAAAAAAAAACTACTGTTCTGAGAATGGTCATATTTTCAGTAGCGAGGGGCCAAGCCATTTGATGGGGGATCCGGGCCCACGGGAGCACTGGAAACAGCCTGTTACGGTCCCTGGGGTGGGGGGTGGGGGAGTGGAGCACGGATGGGAGGAATCAACAGGAGTTACTCGAGGAAAAGGCAAATCATTGAATTCTACAAGCAAAACCTCCTCAGTAGAGCAACTGGCAATATTTCACCGGGAGGGGCAGTGACAATATGCAAATCGATTGCTTTTGATTGGGCATAAAACTCAGAAAGCTTTATGTTCCCTGTCCTTGAACTGAAATTTCGCACTTCGCTTAGCGAGGAGGTTATGAAACAAAGCGCAGCTGTGTGTGCAATACGTCTGACTGCGGCTCCAACAGAAATCACAGATATCACATATCACGTTGCAGTCGTGGAGCTGTTACGAAGTAGTATTACACCCACCACTATTTCCAAAATATAATATTCTTGGACCTACCACTAGATCTTGTTATCTGGTGAAAAATACACACATTGTTATATCGCTTTTTAAAAATTGGATAACTGTATTTCAATAAAATTGATTTTCTTTGGAATCCTTTGTGTCTCGTTTTGTACATTTAAAAAGAGTTTTCTGAGATGGGATCTATAGACCTCTCTATATCGCAGGGTACATAACACAAAAAGAATTAGACTTCTATCTTATGTAGATTTAAATCAATTAGGCAAAAGTACTAACAGTGTTCCTCCAGGGTATGTGTGAGTGTGTGTGTGTGTGTGTGTGTGTGTGTATGTGTGTGATGTCAATACACAGCCAAAGACCAGTTCAGGTCACTGTAACAAAGCCAGTCAATTTCCAAGAATTGTTTTCCACTTTCAAAGGTCTAGATGAAACAATGCCAAGTATAAACAATGACATTCAAAATAAGGCCTATGAGATGTACTTTTGAATATGACAATTATTATGACATATGCCAAGCATGTAACCCGTTCAAGGATGGAGGCTTAACTTAATGCTAAGCGTCTCCCTAAGGCCACCACGGCTGTAGAATCCCTGGCCTGCAGGGAGAAAGTTTAGGAATCGGATGTTATTTCCTTCACAATAACCTTTGAGTTCCTAGTTTCTCCCTAAAAAAACGAGTGTCCAGCACCGTGAACAACTGGAGGAGTGATGAAACCAAACAGAGAGAGTTTGTGAGGGGTGGACAGTCACCAGATAGACATTAACAAGGTGAGAGGCTCCTCAAAACGCGAAGCAGGTCCAGCTGCGCACAAAACCATGTTGCAACGTTGTGAGCGAGGCGAGACCTGACTCTTATCTTTGCTCCCCTCTCTGGCTGCCACCCCACCCCTGAGGCTGGAGAAGGCTTGGAATCAGAAACTACCCTTAGGTGGGGAGAGAGTGCTGGGGGTAATGAAGACCACATCTCCTTTCTCGATTTCCTGTCTACAATCCCGCTGGGCGTGGTGACAAAATTAAACTTGAAATCAAGTTTGGAGTTTTTGCGTATTAAACGCATCTGGACACTAATTTTTGAACCGAGATTCTATTTGGTGATGTAAGGATCTGCGGGACTTCTGAGCGTAGTCATCTCACAGTTCAAGATACAGTGTTCCCTCACTTACTGCGGGTATTACGTTCTAGAACCCCCCCTCCCCCCGCCTGCGATAGGTGAAAATCCGCGAAGTAGGAACCGTACATTTATTCTACACTCTTAAACCTACATAACTTTAACAACGTATGTATACAGTACCGCAAAATCCCATGATAAAGTGAAACATCTGTGATATATAATATTTTTAAAAATCCCGCGATACAGTGAGGCCGTGATAAGTGAACTGCGATATAGAGAGGGACTATTTATTGCATAGCTCAGGAAGAGAAGGAAATTCCCCTATTGAATTTTAAAGGGAAAATGGAATGCAAAATTAAATAGTGTTCTGGTTATACCCCATGTGTCTATATGTTCAGTATAAAATTTATGATGATTACTGTCTCTTTCCTTAGAATCATAAAATGTCTACTCCGGCCAACTTTGCTTTAGTAACAGGCTCCAAAGTCAAGTTCTGCCTTTTAGGTTGTCCTTGCCTGGAAAGCCTTTTCATTTCATTAGAGTGCATACTACCCCTCACCTGCCCAGCTGATCTGGCTCAAATCCGTTGTTTCAGTAATACTTTATTTAACTGCAGAGCATGCACTGTTTCCTCCAAATTCCTATCACCCTTTACAGTACAATTAGTTAACTTATGCTTACCATATTTTATTTTTACATGATTTTGCACCTTTATATCTGTGTTTGACAATGAACTGAAGGTTATCATGAAGATGTATACCCCTGAGCTGTACATGTATTAGCTATATAATTAAGTTTAATTTTAATACATTCCACAGATACCTTATATATGAGGGTCATTCTGAAAAACAATTATTTCACTGAAAATTTGTAATACATAATGCTTTTTCCTTCTTTATGTATTTGTCTTTCAATACTTACAGAATTGTTTTCAATCTTTTCTTGAAGTAAATGATACATTATATTCTCCTTGATTTATTTTTTGAAATTGTGGACCAACTCTGGTCTTAGGAAATCTGGAAGCCCATTTCTTATCGTTTCAAGCATGAACACAAATAAAAATTTATTCTCAATCATACCTGTGTACATAGAATATAAATGTGGGAATATTATCTGTTTATATGTAAGTATTCTAGAAGTGTTCTTTAAAGAGATCTCTGGGTTTTATTTAAAATACATGAAAGGTTGGAGGCAGCAAAAAGATGTCTCAAGGGTCTTGTGTATTTTAGAGGGGAATGTCAAGAATGTGGACTTCCCAGCTTGTAAAACAATAACTTCTTTGATTGGATGTTCACTTGTGCTTTGCCTGGTATTTTCTGTTTTTAAATCCAAAGGTAAATTTAACTTAGGGAGGAGATAGTTCTGTTTGTCAGTTTCAAAAGTGTTTTGTTCTTTTATTTTTAACCAGTAAATCTTTTGAAATTTGAACTCTATCCTTGTTTACCACTCTAGTTTTTGCTTTAGAGGTTAGAGGTTTGTAATACAGCCCATTCTCTATCCCAGAAAAGGGAGGAACAGGAGAGATCCTATGGAAAATACTGTTGGTAAAACTAGTCCTGATGATGATATTTGGGGAAGACTGTGCTTTTCAAAACATGCCACTAATATGTATTTCCTTGATGTCTAATAAAAGTAGCTATAACCAGTAAAATATTCTCTTGCCATTTGGTCAAACACCTACCAAAACACTGTATTGTTTTTGAACTCACACGAGGAAAATTTTCATGGTTTTGTGCCTTTCTCAAATGCTTACCAGTGAACACTAATAATCACTATCCTCTTGACGTCCCCCTATTTTGTACATTTCTAAAACATCTTTCAATATTTATGTTAATTCTCTTCTGAGTCATAGCTGGAAAGCACTGAAAAAACATCTGAGAATCCTTGGTATTTGCCACGTAGGTTGATTCTAATATTATATATCTAAATATACACCATGCTCCTTCCAATTTATACAAGTTATCTATTTATACTTCTTTCTTATTCTGTTGTGATGAAATTAAAGATTAAAAAAACCCTCCTATTTTTGAATTAGCAAAAATGTAGAATTGAAAGCTAAACCTGAAATTTAATGCTATTAATAAACTCCTTTCAAATGATTCATTGACTAACGACGGAATAAAAATCAGACATGTGAAAATAACCATGACTTTTTGGTTTACTAAGGGACTAAGAATCATCTAAAGATTGGACATGGCTTTAAGGTCATGGGTTGGGCAAACTCCAGCCTACGGGCTACATAAGCCCAACACCTGTCTCTGTAGTTAAGAATATTGTTTACATTTTTAAATGGTTGAAAAAAATCAAAAGAAAAATTGCATTGCATGAAATGAAAGAAATATATAAAGTTAATCTCTCATTGTCCACAAATAAAGTTTTCTGAACGCATCCATGCTCAGCATTCACATATTGTCTATGTTGATTTATTTACATACTATCTATGGATGTGTTGCTGCCACAGCAGCAGAATTGACTACTAGATGTGATAGAGACCTTGTGGCCAGCAAAGCCTAGGAGATTTACTATCTGGTCCTTTACCAGAAAAGGTTAAGATTAGGTCTGCTTTCTGGAACATTTCCCCTGAGGCCACCCAGCCTATGGATCATTAGGTTGTGAATAAGCAAGATTGCCATAGATCAAAATTTTTGAAACATCGCCTGTTTATTCTTACAGGAATGATGACTTGAACAACTCTTGCACAATAGATGGTGATTTCTCCTAATTCTTTTGTTTAGTTTCCCTGTGACTAACCACATTTTCTTTCAAAACAGACAATCAACACTATGAAAATACCCTTGGGTGTGTATAGTAAAGCAAACTCACCGTAGGGGATCTGTACACCGAGATACTCACTGGTAGGTATTTAGCTCAGAATACATACTAACGTCTGAAATGACGCAAATCAAAATTTCAAATATACCTAAACTTGCATTTTAGTCTTTATTTCACTTAATTTCTCCCTTCACCAAAGGCCTCAAAAACAAGTTTCTGATAAATTTCCCAAATGAGTGCTCTTGGAATTTCAAGAAGAGCTTCACTGTGGTGCTATAATTTTTTTTTTCAAAACAAGAGACAAAAATTATTAAACATTCAAGCAATTGTAAGAAAATATACTAAAACTTAAAAAAATGCTAATTTAATGGCTAGCAAAATCTAGGGGTTAAAATAATGCCAATTGGGATAATATTTCACTGTTTCCTTGGCTTAGTTGTCTCTGCTTGCCTACAAATATTGCCTTCACCCTCAGACTACAGGTAGTGGGAAGAAGCTAGCAGCGATTCTCTACATGTACCCCTCCGAATTCAATTCCCACAGAATAAGAGAACATCTATTCCCAGTCTCCACAGCAAAAAAGCACAAATTCACTATGATTGGAAGTATGAAATGCTTACGTGACTAAGGAGGATTTGGAGCATGGATTGGCCAAGCCTAGGTGCCATTCCTAACCCTAGTTAGCATTTGCACCCCAGCCAACCACTGAAAGCACGGAGAAGAATGGACACCCCCAAAACAGTTGAGGATTTTCTTTTTCTTTTTGGCAGGAGAGGGGAAAAAGAATGTAAGACCAGCAAAAACAACCATTCGAATTAACAAGGCATTTTCGTATTTTCCAACGAAAAAAGCTTTCAGATATTGCATGTTGTGTGGGACGGAGAAAGGAGGACAAAATAAGAGGCGCTCAGAGGTGGCACCTGGCTCTCTTTCGGACAGGCCTGCCCCTTACCCACTCCAAGCACAGCAGCGGCTCACCGAACACAATTGACATCCATCTCTCCGCTGCATTTTGCCCGCTGCCGCCCAAACAGTCTCAATGACGGCACTTCCCTCTTCAGGACAACCCCAGGCGATGGAGACGCTGTGCTAAGGCCTCCAGGAAGGAAACTGAGGCCCCACGACTGACCTGCCGCAGGCTGGGTCCCAGCGGAGGCGTTAATGGTAGGTACCTGGGATCAACCCAGGCCCAGCTGATGGACTTACCAGAAAAACTCAATTTCTGTCCGCTCGTCGAGGCTTCTTCAATCACCGCCGTCCTTTACATCTAGAGTTCAGTCTGTTAAAGTAAAACAACACAAAATAAAACCTTCTTATTTCCTTTAGCCTTAAGGAACACCCGTGCTCTGGTCTCCTGTCCCAGCTCAGGGTTGGGTCTGAACGAGATCCCTAAGCTGATGTGGGATCCCAGACAGGGACATACACTGAAGGAAAAAAACAAACAAACTTTTTTTCTGAATGTAGTGTATATATTTAAACTTGAAATATCATTTTAGTAGAAAAACTATTAAATAATGCACCACAAACATAACCATTTTTTATACTTTAAGTTAAGTGAGTTGGTATACAGTATTATGTTAATTAGGTTAGTTTTAGGTGGACAATGTAGCGATTCAATACTTTCAGATCTTAGAGTGTGATCACCTCATTAATTGCGATAATCTGTCACCATGTAAACTTATCACAATATTCTTGACTATATTCCCTTTCAGTGACATCACCCACCCCCACTAACTATATTTTTAAAGATTAGAGATACTTTGACTCATATAGTTGGCCGACCATCTTAAAAAACAGCACATTCTTATTATACCAAAGATTTGATCATTTTCCTTAAGAGAAAAAGGAATACTTAACACTCTGTTATTTAAAGTAATTTCTTAACCTATGTGTCTTGGACACCCCATTGTCCAGAATTCAGTTGCTCTAAGGGAGTCAGAGTGAGAAACGCTTTCTTTCTGTGTGCCCGGAAAGAAAACGAAACAGCGTGTGAAAGCCATTCCGCATCGTCTCTGCTGTTGGAATAGGGGAGGTTCTCTGGAAGAGATAGAAAGATTATACAAGCACATTTCACCTCTGGCTTTGGAATTCTAGGAGCACTTTCAGGAACAAGAATGTCTAGAGTTCTCCTGATATCAGCTCCAAGGTGTGAGAGGATGGTGGTGGCTACATGATCACAAGTGTGAGCCACCAGGAACATCTCCTTTCCTGGACCTGCAGTGGTGCCTGTCACCTAGAGCGCACAGCGGCAGTGACTGTGGGAAACTGAATGTCAAGTCACTTGAGTCTGTCGTAGACCATCTGCAGCTTGTCAATTCTACCACACGGTGAAAGCTGTAATGATCCCGTTATCAGTTTTGTTTGTGGATAGATAGATACAGGTGTACTCACATTCAACTTCTGTGTTTCTGCTTTTTCTGCCTTGTACCACATGTAGGGCATAGTTGGAAGCATTTGACAGATAAATCATAGGTTGATAGATGGTAGATACATATATACATACATACATACACAGAAAAATAAAGCAAGTGTTGTAGTGAAATACCAACTGGGGAAATATCCCCACATTTTCCAAGGATATTTTCAATGCCTTCTTGTTTTTTCCTGCAAAGAATGTACCAGGATTAAAAATCAAATGAGCAATTAAATTTTATAAAATACTTGGAAGCAGCTATGTGGAATTGTGAAATGTGTATCAATGATTACCCTGCTCTTGTCTAATTATTTTACTGTTTTCACTGCATCTGAGTGATAAATATTTACAAGATGTTAGTTAAATGTTTCTCAGTAAATACTGACAGGCATGGTCTATTGATAAGCCCTTACTATAGAATGGGCATTCCAAAACCTTTAGCAGTGCCATTAGGGTAATGTAAGAGTGGAACTCTGGAACTTAAACTGAAGGTGCTAAAAAGACAAGTTAATGTTTCAAACAAACTGTAGTTGTTTGTATAAATCAGTAGAATTCAATTTTGGAAAAATAACTAATCTGAACACTCAGAGGTCAGTCCTAGTGCATAAAATTACCTGCTTGAAAAATTCTGAGATAGCAATGTTCATAATAAAAGCCCAAACAAATCTGCCAGCCCCAATACATGAGATTCACAGACGCTTACCTGGTTTTGGCAAAATGAACGGCTTAGTTAAAATTTGGATTGTCTTGTATGGGGTGTTGAAATTGAAATTGTAGAAAATGCATATTTGGTTTCTCTGCCTAACTTACTTCATTCATTTATTTGCTTGCAAGCTTTTACTTTCAAAACACTTTCATTGATACTAAATTTTAAAACTGTATCGTTTAACATGCTGCTGGGTGTGTGTTTTTAATCAAAGCACATGGGGAATGAGTAAAACTGCAGGAGAAACTGAGGTCCAGAGGGTTAGATCACAGGTGCAATTGTCAGACTCCTGGGAAAACCTAACTCTGTGACGTATCCGTTAGGTCTCAGTGGGCAGATGACTCTACTTTCCTGTCCCTTAGTTTGATTACTTTTAAGATCAAAGAACAAGATCAGTACTCACTGGTTAGTGACCTGAGAACTAAATGAGATCATGTCTAAAAAACACTGGCTATGATGCTTAGGAAGTTAGCCTTCAACAAACAATAGATTATTTGATATTTTTATCAAATAACTCCAAAGGGACCTGCCAATGCTCAGTGGCTGATAAGGCACACTTACACGAGTCCATTGTGTTAGACTTACATTAGAAAGAATCCTGTTCTTCATTACAATGATCTATTTATGAAACATTTTTTAGGGAAAAGAAAAACACAGAAATTGTGAAATTTATATTATCATGAATTATATAAGTCCTGAATATTTACTAATGAGTCTAAAATGTTTTAGAAGAACAGCATAAAGTTTTAGGCATAACTCAAAAAAGAATACTTGACACATTTTCTCTAAAACTTTTTACACTGTTTTTTATATCTGTAACCACTGAAATTTTGTCTCCATCTAGACCATAATTTTTAAAAATTGACCAATAAGATACCCAGCAATCCCCAATGTGCTAAACAGACATTTCTAAACTCATATTTAACTTGATCATCTTGGTCTTATTGTTTTCTTTTTTTTTTTTTTTTCAGTCCCACTTAATGTCACCAAGTCAATTGAACTTAATAAATACTCATTGACCATCAACTTTGTCAGTTCCACTGGGTCTCAATAATACTACTCTTTCCCATTTTCCTTCCTACTTCTCTGATCATAGCACTCTGGTCTTCTTCATAATGCCTCTTTCTTTGACTGCTTTTCAAATAAATTCCCCAGATTTGTAATGCAATATCTGCTTCTCTTTTCACTCCAGATGACTTATCCAAGACCATGACTTATTACAAGACCATTTACCAAGCTATTCAATATACATAACTTCTCTAGATCCTTCTATTGAGTTCCTTCCCCATATTTCCTGGAATGTTCACCTACAAATTCCTTTTGAACCACAATTTCAACATACCTCAATCTGAATTAATTGTCTTCCAGTTTATCTCTTTTATTATCTCTTTTATTATTTCTTACTTTGACTAATGGTAACATATGCAAGCTCATCACTCAAGTAAAACCTGGCAGGTCTTCAGCCACCTTTCTCCTCATCACTTCCTATCTCCAAGCCCTCAAAAGTTTGTCCTGATTCTCATTGACAAATATTTGTTCATTTCAACCTCCACTCTTCTTCTCTCATACCATTGACCTACTTTATAGTTTTCTAGCTAGATTATGTAAAAAGCCTTCTAGCTCATTTTCTGTCAGGCTTTTGTCCTTAGCTAATTTAATTGCCATGATGCTGTATAGGGTTTTGTTTTCAGTCTTTCAAATGGGATCCCTTGAACATCTAGTGTAAAACCCGTGTTGTATCCCCAGACTTTTAGTTGACACTAGGTGTGTATGGAGTTGTGATGCTGTAGCTAGACTCTCCTGTCTCATCTCTTACAACTCTTTCCCATGGATCTGCAAACTCTCCCTCTCCACTGTGCTTTATGCCTTTCAGCCTCATCTGAAAAATAGTACACACGTTTTCTTCATGCCTGGATCTATGCTGCCTTATCACTCATGCTTTTTATAGCCATGCTTTTTAAAAGAGTTATACCCTATGATTCATTTTCTCCAATTTCTCTCCCTGATAGGCTCTACTCACTGATAAGTTCACCACTAAATCTGGCTGTTCTCATCAAGATCATAAATAGACCAACTGTCATATTCAAAAGTGGCCCCCGTGTGTCTGTGTTGTTTGACTTATCAGCATTTAGCTTTCTTGCTTCTTAAACATTTCAAGACCCAACGTTTTAGGGACATTTCTTTGTTGTTGTGTTTTCCTTATGTTTATTCTTCTACATCTTGCAGTGATATGTCTCAATCTCTTTCCCAAGTCCATCTTTGTGAGTCAGCTCCTAAAATTGTTTTCTTTTCCGTGATTCTTTCCTCGGTCATCATGTATCATTTCAAGTGCATATGCTCTTAAGCATGTTTCAAGCCCTGTATACTGAGGACCCCAATATGCAACACAACATTACATTCATAAAACCAAAATGGAGAAGGAAAGTTATGTCTAACTTGAAAGAGCACCTTGGGTGATTCTAACATGTTGATTTTCTGTAATCAAGGCTTTTACTCTCTCTGGCTGACCTCATCTCTGCCCAATCCTTCTCTATCATCTATGTGCAGATGACTCAAAATTTTGACCTCCAGTTTTTACCTATTTTCTCAGTTCCTACTCCATATATTTAATTGTCTTTTGCCACCTCCACATGTTATACCAGCATTTTTAACTCAAACTATTCAAGTTGAATTCACTATTTTCTTCTCTCCAAACTGCTTATCATCCAGCATGCCTATATTCATAATTATCCAAGCCCAAAACCTGGGATCCTGTTATCTTCTTTCCTCTTTATTTTTCACCAAATCCAATAAGTCCTTTAGTCCTGTCATTTCTCCTTCTCAGTCACTCTTGTCACTTGCCACTCCTTAGCCTTCTCACTGATACCATCATTGTTTAGTCTTCTGTCTAGGTTATTATTATCCTCTGCTAACTAATTGCCATGCCTCCAGCTCTGTTTTCTGCAATTTATCTTCCATTCAGCTCCCAGAGTAAATTTTTAAAGTGCAGTTTTTATCCTGTCACTTCCCAGATCACAACTCTTTTGAAACCCCCCCCCCCATCCACAGGATAAAGTCCAAGTTCCTCAGCTTGGTGTTGGATCTCCACTGTCAGCTTAGTAGAAACAAAGTGCAATTTTGTTTATTTATTTGACAAATATTTATTGAGTGTCACCAGGCAATATTCTAGATACTAGGGATAACGAAAGGTATTTGCAGTCTAGGTGAGGGAGCAAACAAACACACACACACATACACAAAGTGGTAAATTCTATATAATTGAGATTGAGTGAATGGTTGCTCTATGATATGTTTGGGAGTCAGGGAAGGCATCAAAGAGAAGGTGACTTTTAATTTGATGCCCCCCCCCCAAAAATGGAGGGACCCAAGTCTTGAAAAGAGCATTTTTCATGGAGGGAACAGCATTGCCAAGATCCTCAGGCAGAAACAAATGTGCATGTTTGAGGAAGAGGGAGAAAGGCAGTGAGGCTGGGGTGTGCACATTTAGTTAAAGACGGACAGGATGGAGAGGTAAGGCGGGAACAGATTGTGGGGCTTTATAAAGCATGTTAAAGAATTTGGGTTTTATTTTTAAATTAAATAGGAAACTGAGAATTTTCAGATAGAAAATGACATAATTTATATTCTGAAAAGATCATCGTGGCATCTCTGGTAGAACGTAGTAGCAGGAAGATAAGTTAGGTGTGCGGTAGTAGTCAAAGACATGGGCAGACTTGGTTAGATCTGAAGTAAGATTTTAAGATGGAGTGTTAATGGAATATATATGGGAGTGGAGAAAATGAGGGAAATTAAGCAAAACTTCCAGATTTGGAAGAGTTGGAGTGGTACTTATGGGATATGGACTAATGAGTATTTAGATGCCCTTCAAAACAAAAGAAATAAATCAGACCATCTTGGAAAAGCCAATAAATATAGAAAGGAACCTAGTGATAAACCCAATAATAGATGATAAAATTTCAGCTGGACTAATAAGGAACTGAGAATATGAGGGCAGTGGTTGAGAAAGAGAAAAGGGAATGCTGGAATTGGGATCTTAATGAAGTTGAAGAACTGTCGTATTGTATTAAAGCATTTGCAGAGGTGGTAATCAGAGGGTGAATAGCTTCCAGCAGAGGGTCTAGAAATGGCATATTGCTCATGATGACAAGTTTGGGAGAGAACCACGGAAATGCTTCGTTAAGCTAAGATGAAGCACAAGCTCATTGAAAGGAAGCAAAACAATGAGTCAAGACTAAAGTCTGCCTGCTGCTTTCTGTCACTATTTGCACCGTAAGTTCTAGCTCCAAACAAGTTTTCCGTTCCTTGAGACCTCTGTCCCTTTGTCTCTTTTTAAAATCCTGTTCCCAGGACCACATGAACATTCTTCCTTACCTTGGCCAAACATCTCCTATTCTCTTCAGCCTTCTCAGAACCCAGCCTGTGCCAGTTCCTCAGGGAAACTGATTGGATTCTTTTTTCTATTTTTTGCATTGTATGTATCCCAGTTGTGGCACATGCTATTAGGGTTGTTTAATTAAAGATCTGTACCTCACACCAGATTCTCAATGCCTTGAAGACAGAGAACAAACCATGTTGTGTTTTGCAGCCTCAGCACTTAGCAAGTTTAACCATGTAAGTTGGATATACTCACACAGGAGCGTTTGAAATAATAGCGTTGACTGGCTTTGGAATGGGTAAGATATTAGATGAGATACTGGGGACAGAGGGAGAGAATGTTTCACCATGCAATTGCATTAAATATATGAAACTACATTAAATAGTTTCAGGATCAAAATATGTATCTTTAATTTTACAATTTAGAGAACAGAACTCAAATATGGACATTAACATAGTACTTTTCTGTCCAGTGGAGCCTGTTCATCTACAAAAAGTAAACCTTGATCTTTCCTGTGTTTCATGTTCTGTTTAGCTCTCTACTTATGGTGACTACCTAGTTCTTACTTCGTATGTTTATTCATCAGGACATGAAACATTAGCTTCTGTAATATACGTCTTCTTAAATCTCAATAATTTCATAAATCCGGTTTTATTTCTTGCTCATATCCAGTCCAATTTGATTGAGCTTAGGGTAGTCATTCTAAGACTAGGATCCTTCAATTGTATGCCTGCTTTACTTTTGAAGGCTTTACAGTTCTCCACGAGGTCCTATATAATCAGTAAACGATGAGAAAAACTGGAAGAATAACCAAGACTTTATAGAAAAGAGACCTAGAAAAAAATGTATAACACCTCCATGCACATTTTATTGGCCAAAACTCAGTAATAAAGTCACAATTAACCTCATGGACCCTTGGAAATAAAGTCTGATTATTTTTCCAGAAAGAAGAGAAAACACATGCTTATCAATGAACAATAGATTAGAGACAAGGTATAAATCACCCAAAGGTAATTCCTTGAAGATTAGCCACTCATACAGTGTCATGGGTACAATCATGGTCACGCATTTAAGGCACTCGATCCTGAAAGAGTTCTGAGGTGTGAATTAGGTCATTCATTCACTACATACGTTAATCACATCGACAGGGCTGGTTCCCAGCCCACTGATGACACCACAATAGAAGTCGGGACCACTGCAACCATTCATGCTGAACCAGTAGAAGTAGCCTGAAAACAAAGGTCTGCCTCCTGATACTGACATTGGTTCCAACCTCCGATCACATCAGGAGAGAGGTTGGTGCTTTAAGACTCCGCAAGCCCAAAGTGCAGCATCTCCCTTTCAAAGCCTGACACTGGTTCTCCCAGGAGCAAGATTACAATAGAGGACCCATCCTCCTTCTGATGCTCCTGTTGCTTCAACTTCATCGTAGTAAATGCTGTTCCGACTGATCTGCTAAATACTGCTTAGCGTTTGCCTTTGTTTATTCAACATTGGTGTTCCCTGGCACAATACTTGTATTTAATTCTTAGGGTAGCATCTAGTTTCTGGTTAAAGCTGCCTTGAGATGTATGTGTATGTGTCCAGCTAGATCTGCTCAGCCTGTAATGTTCTGTTAGATTCAGCTTCCAACCAGCATCATAGAGACCCTGTATGGCCCGTTAGAGTACCAGAAACTTCAGCAACTACCCCTCATCCTGTTCCATCTCAAGTAACTCCAAGGTCTCAAATATAAGGGAGTCAGGCTTTGTGCAGACAAGTCACCCAACTGATTAGAATGATCATTTTATGAATGTTTTGGTTAAAATAACTTAAAATACATATTTTACTATTTTGCTGGCACTAGAATGTGTTAACTCCATCTCAGCATTATTGAAAATAAGCATGTCACATATCCTTTAATTTGGCCATATTTTTCACTTATTTAACAAATATTCACTGTGCACTTATAACGTACCTGGTACTGAGAAAGCACTCAGAGTACAGGCATATAGTGAATAGAATAGTTAACTGGTTAAATAGATTCTGTAGTAGGAGAATTAGAATCTGAACTATTTTTTTAAGTTAATTTATAACTAGAAATGAGATTAAAGGGAATATCAGACTATCGTGATGATAATAATGTGACACAGATAAGTTGGTCAAGGAAAATGTCTTGTAAGAAGTTGCACATAAGTTATAATTAAAAGATCAATGTGAGTGAGCCAACGAGAAGAAAGAAGAGTACCCTAGGCAGAGAACAGGGAGCATGTACAAAAGCTTTAGGAGAACTGAAAGAATCAGAAGGTGACCAGTGTGGCTGAGCCAAAGCGGAGGGTGTGGTGGGGAATACAGGAAGGAGAAATGCAATATGAGCCTGGAGATAGAGCAGGACTTGCAAACATGTGTAAGTCATATTTTTACATTTGGATTTTATCCTAGGAGAAAGTAAAGGTCTTTGAAGGCAATAGAGAGGGTGAGCTGCACACTTGTTTAAAATAGATTCGAGTCATGAAATAGGCCACACTTAAAGGAAATAAGTCATGTAAATCCTTAATATGATGGGCACTATTAGAAATAAATGTGAAGTGCTATCACAATAGAATTACATTAAACACATATAAAAGATATTGTGGCCCTATCTACTTGTAACATGGCCCTTTGGTTATTGTTATCCTCTTCTCTAACAAGGAATAGCCAGCAATTCTCATAAAAGTGCTATGCCATGAAAACTAAAGAAAACAGTGTCTCAAAAAAATTATATTGTTAGACAAAATACAATGACATACAAGGTCAATCCAGAAGATATCCAGCCATGTAATATGAAAAAGAGACACTCATATTTAAGAAGATACAAGAGGTAAGTAACATTGTACACAGAACAATGACATCTCTGTTCTCCTCGAAGTAGGCCCCTTGGGACTTCACACAGTTCTCCCGATCACCATCAGCTGCCCCATTGTATTTTCCTAGATCTCATCAATGGTCTAAAATCTTTTCCCTTTCAAAGGTGATTTTAGTTTTGAGAAAAGCCAGAAGTCGCAGGGCACCAAACCTGGGCTGGAGCAGGGATGAGTCACCAGTGTGATTTGATGTTTCACAAAAAAACTGCATAAGACATGAGACATGAGTAGGTGCATTGTCCTGAGGAAGGTGCCAATCACCAGTTGTCCATAGCTGCGGCCTTCTGAATCATCTGAATAGTTTTCATGGAGGAATGTTCAAGCTTAATGGAAAATTTGATGAAGATTCATTGCTGTACTTGCTCAGTCATTTTGAAGGTTATGGTCACACAGTACTCATGCTCACTCAACGGTATCTACCGCCCCCACTGACTAGCACAGTGAAGTCACCATTGTTCACACATGCATACTCCAGTCCACTCTCCTTGGCTGCCAGGTTACATCAATGTTGTGCAAACCATTCCTTTTCTATTAACCATGGCTGGACTTTTTCTAGACAGACCTTGTATACTGAATGGGCCTCTCAGGACAGTACACTCCCATGAAAATGCCATGGCTGGGAATTTGAAAGAAAAGCCAGCCATATGGGATTTGAATCTGTGTTTTCAGTGACATTTGAAGGATAAACTCTCCCCTAGAACTACAGATGCTTAGAAAGCTGCTTCCATGGTTCTATTTAGTGGTTATTCCTAAAGGTGTCCAAGTAAGCCCCATGAGAGTCTCATGGAATCCTCTGATGAATCCATCAGTCCGCAGAATCAGAGGAGACTTCTTCGCTCTCAACATTTTCAAAATTTGGGGGTCAAAGAATAACATATTATGAGCCAATCATAAAAAATAAACACTGTATGGTTGCATTTCTATGAACTATCTAAAGTATTCAAATTCAAAGAAACAGAAATTAAATGGTGGTTGTCATGGGCTAGGGGAAGTTGCAGCTTAATGGATACAGAGGTTCACTTGTGCAAGGAAAAAAGTTTCTAAAGATTGGTCACACAACAATGTAAATGTACTTAACACTACTGAATGTACACTTAGAAATGGCTACATTGATACATTTTATGTGATTTTTACTGCAACTTTTTAAAAAATCAGTTATATTCAAAACTTTAAAACAATTAAATAGAGGACTATACTTGTATTTAAATAAGTATTGGAAAGAGAGAGTTATAATAAAAGTATAAATTACTCAGTGGATAATAAATTTATAAAGGATGAGTATAACAGAATAAGTAGATTTTGTGATACCATCTTCATTTTTTATATTGTCATCTTAAAAAACAGCCTTGCCTGTTCAGAGATACTTCTTGGTAACATCAATGAATTCTGAAATTTTAGTGTTATGAATCTCAATTCTGAGAATCATTTTATAGTAAATATTCAGAGGGGCTTTTTTCAGCCAATTTAATGTTCTATTCATTATATCATTGTGTTCTCTCTTTTTCTTCACTTGCAAAATAACTTTCTGCAAAGCTTAGAAAATCAGGCTGGTGTTTAAGATAAAATATTTACCAGGCAACTAGCCCTCAGAAGCTAAGGAAGGGAAGTTGGAAAGTCCTAAATTAGGGTCAGAGATAGGGAACTTACCCTGACTCCTGACTCATTTCTGAAATTATTCTTTGCCACAAAAGTATGTTTAAAATATATATGTATGTATTTTAAAATCTTCTAAATTGCCTTTCAAGTCTTTAAGATAATCTTGCCATTTGTTTTCAATTACTTCTGACCATTTTCTGATCACTGAATTTGGCTAAGGAGTATTCAGAGTTCTCATTCATTACAAGATGTATATTGATAGTTGATGAAAACAAAGTATCATCCTCTATAGTGTCACCAAGAGATTTCCATCGAAGGACACCCTTTGGCTCTGTGGGCAGGTTTTGATGTTTTCTTAAACTCAGATCTAGTATGCTCAGATTGCAAGAAACCTAAACCCAGAACTAAGATGAGGCAAGTGATGTACTTTCTTCAGATGCAAAGCAAGGAGTCTTCAAATTACTCTGTAACCAAAATAAATAATTTATTGCAATATTTCTGAAAATTAGTGTTTTTAATCAAGACAAGCTGTATTTTGTTTGTTTTATGATCCTGAGCTATTAGAAAATGAGAACAGTCATTTCCAATCAGCCCCCAACTATGGGTCCGTCATCACCACAGTGGGGCTGGTTCATGGGTGTTGACAATGGTGACCAAACATATTGGACAATGCAGAGATTTATTTACAGGCATTGTCTGATTGTGGAACTTTTATTAACTTTTTACACTTAGCTCAAATATGGGAGGATATTGTGTTAAAGATATGTAAGGTGACACTTTTTTCTTTTGCCGTGGGTTCCAGTGTGATTCTGCATGGCACTGAACAACAGAATCCTTACTTATCCCACATTTTAGCAGCACGTGGCAGGTGTGCAGTATAAGAAGGGGAGCATTATTCTTAGGGATTTCTCTAGGGTGGGGTACATCATAAATACTGAATGTGTTGGAGTTTTATTAATTCTTGGCCATTCTTGACTATTTGTTTAAACATTTTGTCTCCAAGACAGGAACACATCCCAGAATAATTTCTTAAAGTGGGAAATAGACTCAATGCTAGAAGATCATATCTTAAACATTCAACGTCATATATTTTCAGAAATTAATGGTTAAATATTTAAATCCTCAGTAACTGATTTTTATTGGCTGAGATATAGTACTCTTTAGAAAGATGAAACAGTCAAAAATGATCCTTCAAATAACCTTTGTGTTCATCTTTCCAAGGATACTCCCTCTATTGTTCCCAAATATCAACACTAGACTTAGGTGTGTTTCTTTAGTGGTGGCTATTGTCTAGTGCCGATAGTCACCTCATAAAAAAAAAAAAAAAAAAAAAAAATTCCATAGCTGGATTTCCATGGTTACTCAAATGTTTATCTAACCAAGTCCTTTATGTTTAAGGACTTCGAGTTTTTTCAAAACATAAAATGCAAATGTTATCCTAGAAGGTTAAGAAAAGCTAATGTCAACCATTAACCTTAAAACAAACAATTAACAGCTCAATACAAATGAGTTTATAATTTTTTTAATAATGAATGAGCCATTGGTTGTTAAGTTTTCTGAGTTACAAGTATTGGAATTTGGGGTGATATTGAAGGGATTAAGAGGTGAAAGTCAATTCTTTTAACAGCAATGGTTAGTACATTCCAATAGGACCCTACTTACTTGATTTTCTTCCAGTATAATTTGGAGATTTGAGAGTATAAAGTTTATTTTCCTGACTTTGTCTTAGCAAATAAAGTACAAACACAAAAGAGCCAAAAAAATTTCATGGTTGTAGTAAAAAGGGATCGTATCTGTGGCATCAACTCTCCCCTGATGTAGAAGAGCACATTCTACCCAATCCCACCCCACGTACCCCAACCCAATCTTTAGGCTCGGTTGTTCTTACAGACATCACAATATATACTATGTTGCAAAAGTGAATTATTGTGGTGATGGACACATACTAACAAAATTAGGTGTTGTTTGAGATTCTAGTGAAAATAACTAGAATAAACCCTGTACTCTTCTAGGGTGGGAAATTGTGCCTGTCATCTTCTTCAATTAGAATTCTACCCAGTGTTTGAAGGACACTCAAGAACAATAACTTGGCTTTTATAGTGCTGAGTCCTCAGGGCAAGTGTCTTGTGGTAGGGAATTTTAATGGAGATGAGGGGTTTAAAAAGTCTATTGTTTGAGATGGTGGTAGTGGTAGTGGTTGTAGCATTGTCCTGTGTTAGGCACCATAGGTTTCCCATTTCCTAGTGAAAAGAACTTAAGAAAAGATGGGTGGGTAGAGCGGTCAGTGAGCATACAGGAAGGCCAAGAATGGAAGAATACCAAAAAATCAACTTTTTTTTTTCCTCCCCAAGTTTACTCATGCACAATTTCTTTTACAAATTCAACATGAGGTCAAAATGGGGGATCTTCCTGACTTAGCTTGGATGATGTCCCCCACAAATTAGCACTAGCTAACAAAGTATGTGTGAAAGAGTATGCCTTAAACAAATTTTACAAAGAAAATAGATAAGAATACATTGCATGATTTTTCCATCTTTTCATTCACTTTAAGAAGGGATGGCAAGAGAACACTGCAGAACTGTCTTGGGAGAGAGGTTGGTGATATTCTGTGTGTGCCAGGCCTCAGGAGAGATGACCATATAATGACTCTTCTGAGGCAGGAGCATAGGGGCAGTTGCTTAGGGTGGACCTGCTTGAACTCCAGAGTTCTGGAGCAAGGATACATGTCTGTCTCTCTTACATATGCTACATGGGACAGAGAACCAAGTCCTTCCAAGGAGGTCAACTAGAGGGCTAGGGATCCCAGCAGGAGAAGACAGAAATGGATGCCATGTTCCTGGACACTACAAAGCTTTACAATCTATCATCGTACATCTGCCCAGGCCAAGGAAACCACAGGAGTGGGGTACCCTGCACATCCAAAGACATTCTTGATGCAAAAAAGTCAACCTTAAACATTTGTTAAGCCCAGAAAACTTGAAGTCTGTTAATGACAGGCTCAGCTCAAGTAAGACTTTTCCTCTCTCTGTCTGACTGCTTTGACTTGAAAGATAGACACAGGCTGGTGAGTCGTTGGAGGAAGAGGAAGGGCAGAACAAAAGGTTGCAGGTTCAATTCCAGGTCAGGGCACACACCTAGGTTCAGGATGCGTACGATAGGCCACCGATCGCTGTCTCTCTCTCACATCGATGTTTCCCTCCCTCTCTATCTCCCTCCTTTCCCTTCTGTCTAAAATTAATAAGCATGTCTTCAGGTGAGGATAAAAAAAGTAGGGAGTCAGTGTATCTGCAACCTTGACTTACTGCCCTTCTCCTTTTGCAAATTTCCAGACAGAAGCAGGTACAAGTGGGAAGGGAGAAGGCTTGGTATTTGATTTCAGAACAAGCTACAGTTTCGATTACTATCTTGACCGGGACATTTCACTTTCCAAATTGGGACCGTGTGACATAAAGTGACTACAGAACCAAAAGTGAGTAGTAAATTCGTAGACCTAGTAGAGTTTTCATTTAAAGCGAGATGAGATTACTGTAAGTGATGAAAATTTTAAATACAAGCGAGCAACGAACTAGACAGATTTTTAAAAAGTAAAATTGCATTTTGGTCACATGGTAAGCTGTGCTCAAGTCGGTTATCAGATAGAACTACTCTTCAGCTTATGGGAAAAACATTTAATGTTATAATAATTCTTTTCCCTCATCTTATTTTTATCACCTATGCCCCTCTACCTACTTCTTCAGGTAAGTTGACCTAGGCTCCCTTTGGTATATTAAGGAAGCTAAGCACGGTTTGGGGTTCTGACCTCAGGTGTGAATATCTGGGATGAACAGTCAAGTTCTGCAAATAAAAATACAGTCTCCTCCATCCCCTCTCCCTCAGGGGCACCATGGCATCTTCTTGCAAAGCAGGGATGCCTTAGCATATCAGACCTGGCAGGGAACGCTGCCTGGTAAACCACCAGGAATGGACATGAGCTAAGACCTCAGCAGCAGATGATAGCAACCCTCTGGCTCCTAAAGGATTTAATTACATTCCCCCATCAGGAAGGATGTTGGATTTGCTTCGCTGGTGTTGCATTTTCTGATTTGGATGGGTTGTCTCTCCTATAAAGCCATTGCCCAATACTACTCTGGAATCCTAGAAACTGTTTCCTTAGAAACCCGTGTGGCTCACTCTCAGACCAAAGGCTGGTCTGTGTGCTGTGTTTACATTTCCACCTTTCATCTTGGCCTTCAGAGGCCTTTGTAAAAACACAGCAGAGCCCTCCGGGGAAAGCACTCAAGGTGAGTGCTGCCAACTCTGCTCCTTAATTCCTGTGTGACTGATGTCAAGGACACTGTCTTTTTGCTCCTGCTCAGAACAGAATTCCCATCTGACCCCCACTCTATCATGTGTGGGGTACGAGGCTGATTCTTTAATGATCTCAGGCATGGCCTCCTGTACGTTCTGAGAGAAGCCTGCCCTCAGAAGCAAGCATTATATAGATGAGTGGTGTGCCTGTGATATTTTCTTTAAACAGTGCTCTGTGTTTAAAGTGCTGTCAATCAGACAGGAAATGCTAAGGCAGATATGGAGGAGGTCTTCGGTCCAGGGCTTCCAGAACCCACCTGGACACCCATGCCATCAGACTTGACAAAACCAATAGGAAGGAAGGGCACAGTTTAGAACTAGTCATTAAAGAACAGCCACATGAATGGTTTCATGCTCAAAGATACCCTGTTTCTACAACAACTGAAAAATAATTGTTTTGAGTGTGAATTATTATTTGACATCACATCTTTGAAGATTTTAAAGTATCAACTTGTAGATATTCCAGATGTGTGCACATAAACCCATACTATGAAAGTGTGTGTTTAGAAAAGAGGGGAAGATGCCATAAGATAAATAAGGTCTGAGAATCCAATATATAACATGGTGACTATAGTTAATAACACTGTATTACGTAATTGAAATTTGCTAAGAAAGTGAAACAAATATTTTCCCCATAAAAAGAAGAAGAAAGATAAATAATATGTGAGGTGATGGATGTGTTAAATAACGTGATGGAAGGCATTCTTTCACAATGCACATGTATCATAATAATGTACACTTTTAATATTTCACAATTTTATTTGTCAATTATACTTCAATAATGAGAAAAGTAAAATAAAAACTATAAAACATTTAAAAAATAAATCTTAAAAAAAGAAGAAGAGATGGAAAAGAAGGGAACACCAAGCACTTGACCTTAGTCATAGCCATCTTCTTGGGTGGACCCAACAATATTCTCCTACCTCCTCCCCCTGATCCTAAATTTGGCCACCTTCAGTTTCAGAGATTCTTTTGGGTTTCTCTAAATAGAAGTATCACCTTCATATATACAATGGTTCATTTGTTGATCGCCTAATCCTTCTCTGTAGAACATAAATCCCATGGAAACAGAGCCTCTGCTCCCCCACCACAAAGCCTAAAAGAGTGCCTGGTATACATACAGTGGGACCCCCATTAATATTTATTATCTCTACTTTTTCACCTCCACCTCTTGCCCAGCTTTTTATAATTGTTTCCGAACTGGTCTCTGCTTCTTCTCTCACGGCCCTGAATCATCTCTCAACGTAACAGCCAGTGAGTGATCTTATAAAAAGGTATGTCAGATTGTGCCATTTTTCTATTGAAAAATCTCTATAGTGGCTCCCCATAACTCAAAGTAGAAGTCAAAGTCCTTCTAATCAACTATGACTTTGCATGACCTGGCTCCTTCCGACTCCTCTGATATTATCTCTTAACATCAGCCCCATTATGCTCCACATTCCAGGTACAATGGTCTCCTTGGTGTTCTTTGGACACACAAGGTCTATGCCTTCTCAGAGCCTTTGCACTTCCTATTCCCTTTGCCTGGACAATTCTCTCAGATACTCATAGAGTCATAGCTCACTTCCTTAAAGTATGTGCTCAGAAGTTACTACTAGTGAGGTCCTGTCTGCTACCTTATGTAAAACTGTAAGACACTTTCTGTCTCTTTAGTGCTTTATTTGTTCTCCTTAGCTCTTATTGCGATTTAACCTAATATTTTTAATAATATATTTTGTTTGTGTATCTTCTCTTACTAAATTCTAACCTACATGAGGAAGAGATTTTATCTGTTTTGTTCACTTGAATTCTTGGTTCCTAGAAAATGCCTGGCACATACAAGATGTTCAGTAAGCAAAGGAAATTAAAAAAGAAAAGAAAAGAAAAGTACAGAATGGGAGAAAATATTTACAAACCACATGTCTGATAAAAGGTTTACACTCAAAGTATATAATACACTCATTCAACTCAATACCAAAAACAAAAGATCCAATTTAAAAATGGGCAAAGAACCTGATAGACATTCTCCTAAAGAAAATATACAAATAACCTCCAGGTACATGAAAAGATGCTCAATATTACTAATCATGAGGAAAATTCACATCAAAATCACAATGAGATATCCTTTCACACCTATTGGAATGTCAGTTACCAAAAACATGAGAGATAACACATGTTGGTGAGGGTGTAGACAAAGGAACCTCTTGTACACCGTTGGAGGAATTATAAATCGGTATCGCCACTATGGACAACAGAATAGAGGTTCCTTAAAATATTAAAACTAGAAATACTACGGGATCCAGCAATCCCACTTCTGGGACTATATCTAAAAGAAAATAGGATATCAAGGAGGTATCTGCACTCCTATGTTCATTGCAGCTTATTCAAAACATCCAAAATATAGGAGCAACCAAAAGGTCTGTCAATAGAGGAATGGATAAAGAAGATGTGGTTTACCTGAAATGGAATATTATTCAACCATAAAAAGAAGGAAATCTTGCTATTTATGACAACACTGAGAACCTGAGAGCCCTGGCTGCTGTGGCTCAGTGGACTGAGGGTCGGCCTTTGAGCCAAGTGTCGCTGGTTCGATTCCCAGTCAGGGCACATGACCAGGTTGCACGTCAGGTCCCCAGTTGGAGGCGCGAGTGAGAGGCAACCACAGAGTGATGTTTCCCTCTTTCTCCTTTCCCCTCTCTCTAATAAAATAAAAATAAAAGAAAGAAACAAATAAATAAATAAATAAATTATATTAAAAAAAAAAAAGAAGAGAACCTGAGAGACATAGATTAAGTGAAATAAGCTGGGTATTATTTCACTGACATATAGAATCAAAAAAAGTTAAACTCACAGAAACTGAGTTAGACGGTGAGGGGTAGGAAATGGCAGCGCTGTGGGCCCAAGCATGCAAATGTTCGGTATAAAATGAATCTGTTCGGAGTACCTGACGTACAGCACGCTGACTACAGTGACTAATACTGCACTGGACACTTGAAATTTACTGAGATAGTAGATCTTAAGCATTCTCACCAAAACAAACAAACAAACAGAAAAACTGTGTCAGGTGGTGGCTGTGTTGATGAACTTGATTCTAGTAATGACTTCATAATATGTGTACAATTTTATGGTCAATTATTATTTATAAAACTGGGAGAGTAGAATACAATAAAATAAACATTTTCTAAATAAATAAGTATGAGGAGTATGGATATTTACCATACAGCTACTGTCTTAACGTTCCTCCCATCATATTTAGAGCTCCGATAATCTAATGACTATCAGAATGGCTTAAGGCTTTAAAAATAAAACATTCTCCAAGCTATTGAAGTAATCATCCAACGAAGTAGAATATGAGATGTCAGGGACACCTGGGTTACAGACATGTTACTAATTCTGAAGATCCTAATTTCTTACATATACAGAGCTCCATTTTTTGCTTCTTACATACAGGCAGTGATGATGTTCTAAAGGGTGAAACCAGATCTAGACGTGTGTACTGCATGTGTGAGGAGCACAGCCACCCCTCCGTGGAGTTGGTCAGATGTGGAGCTCCTAACAAAAGATGTAAAAGGACAAAAGTGTCTCTACACTGTCACTGTAACCGCTGTGCATCTTAAGCAAAGCAATTGTTTTCATCCAAGTTATTATAAATTTAGAAATTATGTACTTTCAGGGTTCTATTTGAATATTTTAAATTTTCTCACTTTGGTGTACTATAATTTCCAATAAAAAATGTAAGAAAAAAAAAAAAAAGAAAACCTCTGGATGAAAGGCGAGACAAGAGGGGCGAGGGAATGAGAGGCAATTTCTGGCAATCATGTTGTCATGAACCATAAATAGCATAAATGTAATACACAAACAATCTAATTAATGTCCTTAGAATCTATGGATACATTTCAGCACCAAAGGATTTGGGGCTCAGAATACATACTTCATAACTTTGTCTAAATCTTAAATTATATGAGTTTTTCAAATATCAAATGAAGCACATCTAATTTATATTCATTGTCTGTCATCCTCTCAATTTCATCAAAGTTTGAATTTTCATATAAAATTTTTTTCTATTATTCTGTTATTGGTGGGCAATCATCCAGAGCACGAAGGGAATCTCTGCCCATTGGCCAAGATGGCGGCAGGGGGAGGCTCTAAAATTGAGGGCATGAAAGGCTAGAAAAATAATTGGATAGAGAAAAAAGCCCTCCTCCCACTCTTCTGGTACCAGATTGGGGTGGGTCGAGAAGAAGGCAGGAGCACATGCCACCAAAGTCGAAATGGTGCAGAGGGAGGAGCTAGACCAAAGAGGCTTACCGATATAGCCTGGGGGAAGGAGGGATTGGGTGGGAGGTGGACCCGCCTGAAGCACACTGAAGTTGGGGAAGTTGACTGGTCATTTTGAGAAAGCCCCTGTTCCATTCCATACCCAAGCTAATATAATTCCAGGAGAACAAATACAACCTCGCTCTCTTATTCATGGCCTGCTGGCTTGTAACCTGTACTGGCATGGTACACTGTCCTGTTCTCCCCATGGGCCATGTCGCCTCAGCAGCCACATGTCCCATGGCCGCCAGGAGGGAGCCTCTCTCACTGTCTTACCCGCCTGGCGATGCAGTCACCTGTGTGTTCATGTGCTCTCTCTCCCCAGAGCATGTGACCTTAAGGCCCTAGCAGCCACATTGCCCATGGCCATGGCCACATACGCAGACTCTAAGAGAGAGCATGAAATGGACAGCAGCCAGGAACAAGCTACACTACGTGGATGACCGCAGAGCAGCCACCCGTGAGCTTCAAGGGACTGCACTTCAAATTGGAGCAGGAACTTTGGACATTGCCTTTTGTCTCTGTCTTGCTGAGGAGCTGGGCTTTCAGACATGAGTCTACCATTCTCACAGGCTGCGCAGCATTTAATAAAACCTCTTTCATTTTTCACCAGCATCTGCCTCACAAGTTTGGCCTCTGCGGTGGCAGGTAGGCAATTCCCCCTCTTTTTTTTTTGTCCACTAACGATCCTTCTGATCCAATTAGCTATGTGTGCCATACAGAACTAGTGCTTCCATCCATACACAGTGATTTGACGTGGTGTTCTTTTCTGCAATTGCTGCTTAGCTGTTTTTATTTTTAAATAACAGTTCCAAAATGTACATAGTCTAAGGAGTTGAAAAAATGTTGCTTTTAAAAATGCTTTCAATGGTGGTTATTATTATTATTTTTTTTTAATTTAAACACCTTCCTGAGGAGACTCCCCATGCCTCTGAGGGAGCTACAGGGAAGAGAGTCCAAGGCTGGTGTATTTTACCCACAGACAAGCTGACCCTGTAAGCAAACACGTTTGATCTGCACCCTGGAGCTTGGCAGGCTGAAGGGAGAGGGTGCATCCCTTGCTCGCATGTGAGTCTCCACCCAAACCCAACCATCAAAGCAAAAAATGTACACGCTCCAAAAGATAGAACTGAGATCATCAAGAAGCTCTTTGGAGAGTTGTTTTGAAAATCCCTGGGGAGCACAATGAATTTGGATTACAAAAACAGGGCTCAGTTTGGACTTTTGATTTTTCCCAGTTTTACATTTTCTTAAAATGTTATTTCACCACCCCCACGTGCAGAAGGTGATGAGCTTGCTTTGTTTCCCAGCTGACCTATTCATATCAAGTTAGTTACACCCACTTAAGTCTCCACCCCTCACCCTCACTTTTGGCTAGACCAAGGAGCCCTCCTATGGAGCTGGGAAAGGATAGAGGGACTTTTGCTTTTTATAGAGAATTCAACTCCTCAGTGCTCTGAGAAATGCCTTTTTAAATTTTTTATTAAATACCAAAATGCATGGAAGTTGTTAAAAACAAATCATTTTCCATTAGAAAAAGTTACACGATTGGAAAAGAGAAGAACACATTGCTGTAATCACTGGTACATTAAGCAGGGAATGAACAGCTGCGTGAACTTGGAGTTAGTAGAATAACAGCCAGAGAGCCAGCTTCCCCATATGGTCAAGGGAGGAGGTGGGGCTTCTAGCTGCTTGGGGGTTGGAGAGGTGAGGAGCGGGCACACTCGAATCCCATTCAAGTGAGAAACTCAGGCCAAGAAATGTCTGGCTCCCCAATCTGAACTCAGCTTCCCTTGTGCTGCGGTGGGAAAATCCTCCTGGCCTCTTTTAACAAAAGCCTCTAAAATCAATGTTGTTTTTTCCTAAAGAGAGCAAAATGGAAGCGTTTTCAGACTTCTTGGCTACACAGATCTTAACAGAAAAGATGACCTCAGAAAGACTGAATCACTTCCTCAGCTTTCTCGGGGTGTGGCTATGACCCAGAATGATCAATATCACTTCATAAGCACTCTCCTTGATCTAGCATTTGCCTTCTCCCCCAGTTAGCACGAGTGCTGGCTGGGACCCCAACACAAGGCATTGGTCTCAATCTGTTGCAGGGAAAAGCTTTACTGCCTTCTAATTGGCATTCCCTTCAGAATTTGGCAAATTTGGTAAAGGCAGACTGGCACTATGGTAACCTTTCATTATCAATGCAAATCCTAACAGAAAAGCATTCCATTCTTCTTACATTGTACATCATAAATTAAACACAATAAATTTTATTGTGAGACCTTCTCAGAAGACGTTCCTGAATAGATGAGGCAGAAAATGCTTGCATTATACTAAACAGAGCTAAAATTTGATAGTCGCTGAAAGGGTTGGCTATAAGAAATTGAGCTATTTACAGGGGGAAATACCAAATAGGCTACATCATTTGCAAGGAGATGTTTTTGTAAGTACCATGTCCCAAACCATTCAAGTTCCAGCTATATGAAGGTTATTATCACAGAGGATGGTGGCCAGCTGTTCTTTGTTGCCACTGAAACAGAATGAAAAATAACGGCATTTAATGGAATTGGAGGAATTCAAGCTTCCTGAAAATTTGAGTTAGTTAACAGGAGAGGGATCCGTGCCAGGGACTTATATAATAGATGCCTTTTAGTTGCTGTGGCTTTATTTATTTATTTCTTTTTTCATGAAAAGGGGCACTTTTAAGACAGTTCGGGTACAATCTTGTCCATCGGTAAAATAATAAATTTGATAGTTTAAAAAAATTTCTTCTGAAAAGAAGTCTGAGAAATCTTTAAGAAATATGACTATGGGAAATTAGGCTCTCTATGTGAGGGTCACTGACTCATCTGATGGTGACATGGAATCTCATAAAACAAGAGAATATTACTAGATGAATTCTGTCAAAAGTTGGCTCATTTTGTATCGTAGATTGAGAGAGCAATATTCCAAGGAGGAGTATAATAATTTCCCTATAAATTAACACTTGATCAACTTTAGAAATATCTAAATTTAAATATAAAATAAAAACAGTATTCTACTCAGGTTAGGCACATTATTATTTCTTAGAAAATTATTAGAGAAATTGATAAATGCTAAAACATCATTTGACAGATCTTAGAGGGTCCATATTTAATCTGTGGGCTCACTACTTTGGCATTTATAATTATATTCAAACAGGTACTAAAATATAACTTGTAGGACTTTCTTAATAAACCAATTAAAGAATCAACTATGGCCAGGACACTCATTACCCTCTTCCACACATGGAGTGAATCCATCATTGCCAGACTTCTAAGCTCCACAGAACCTTCTCTTTTCTGTGTTCCATTCAACTAAAATGAAAATTTCTACTAGACCTTATTCTAGTTCAGTGGTTCTCAACCTTCCTAATGCTGCGACCCTTTAATACAGCTCCTCATGTTGTGGTGACCACCAGCCATAAAATTATTTTTGTTGCTACTTCATAACTGTAATTTTGCTACTGTTATGAATCGTCATGTAAATATATGATATGCAGGATGTATTTTCATTGTTACAAATTGAACATAATTAAAGCATAGGGATGAATCACAGACACAATATGTAATTATATATGTGTTTTCCGATGGTCTTAGGCGACCCCTGTGAAAGGGTCGTGCGACCCCCAAAGGGGCCGTGACCCGCAGGTTGAGAACCGCTGTTCTAGACCCTCCACAAGGCAGCTACCTCTTACAATGCACACTTTACCAAGAGCTACACTCAAGATTCCCAGTAGGCATGGAGCCATAAATGTGGGATTATTGGATCTCTTCATTCACCCTGGTGACTTTTCTTTTCAGATCCTGTTTTAAATATCATCTTTATTTCTGGCTTTTCTGATGGTTAACCTTTGTCATCTCTGATTTCTAGGAAGAAAATATGATTTGTAGATAGCCTTAAGTTTTAAATATTTTCCAAGCAGGACGAAAGGGTAGAACAATAAAAGCAACAAAGTAGCTCTACTGTGTATTTCTTGACTTAAATTTATCAGGCATGTAGGGCATGCATCATGACCCTCTGCATAGGTTAGGTTAGTCAGAAGTCAGAACTAGTTACTTCAGAAAATATTTAAGTTATTTGGTTTGAACTACAAATTGCATGAGCATTCAAAAGTTTACCAGGGGCTGGAGCTAGAAGTGAAACTATTAATTTTTTTTCTTCTCTTTTGTGAGGTATTACTAAGGGATTCTTTAAATTAGCTGTTTAGTGTTTTTCCTTATAAAGAATTTTTTCTTCCTATAGTAGAGTCGGCTTCTGAATAAGAGACAGTTTATCGTGACAGCTAAGAGCACAGATTCTGGACTTTAATGGACTTGAATATCTGCTTTGCTGCTGACCAGCTGTGCACCATTTGGGCAAGCCACCTGACCTCTCTGAGTCTCTGCTTCTTCCCCTGTGAAACCAAGATTTTATAACATCCCCCTCCTTAGATGACTGTTCTTTAAGATTTTATTTATTTATTCTTAAAGGGAGGGGAAGAGAGGGAGAAAGAGAGAGAGAGAAACATTGATGTGTGACAGAAACATCGATTGGTTGCCTCTCACATGTGCCCCAGGCACGTGCCCTGACTGGGAATCAAACCAGCGGCCTTTCACGTTGTGGGACACTGCCCAACCAGCTGAGCCACACAGGTTAGGGCTAGGTGGTGGTTTTTTTAAAGGGCTCATGACCTTGCCTGAAGCCGTTTGCGCAGAGTTCTGCAAGATGAGCAGAGGGAGAAGGATGACACAGAGCAGCACGAGAGGACTGAGGAATGTAAGATAACTACTTGCCACACAGCAAGAAAAATGTCAATAATAAATAGCTAAATGTAAAATTAAAATAACATTGTATTAATCCTCATTGTATTTTGAAGTAAGGGCGAATCTTTTCCTTGTAAATAGGGAACACAATATAAAATGGACTGGGATCACCAGTTGTGGGGGCAGTGAGATGCCACAATGTGAATTGGCCACATTGCCTTACTTATCATGTGACCTTCCTGAGTGGAGTAGCAATAAAGAGCTGGAAAGGAAAAAGTGAGGTGGAAGGTATGACTACTCCATTTTAGCTTGTTGATGCTAAGTTCAAGAAAACGAGCGGCTGAAATTAGGAGCATTCCTTCTCCATGTCCCTCATTCACTGTCCTCTTCAGAGATGTAGAGGCTGCCTTCATTCTCCCTAAACTTTTAAGACCAACTCTAAGTATGGCTTTATTCACTCACATCATTACGTAGTCATTTACCCAGTCTTAACTGAGTACCTACCGTGTGTTTATGTCTTTGCCAGGCAGCGGCATGGGGGACAGATCAAAGGGCGTGAAGAAAGATGTGTAAGATGCTGTTCTTATCCTCAGGGAACCAATGATCTAGTGAGACACTTAAATGATGCCGAGCAAACAAAGATCAGAACAAAAATCGAGTGACGCGTGACCCATGCCCAAATGAAAGAGCGCAAGAGAGGAGGAAATGCCCAGCTCTGCTTAGGAAAGGTGGGGAAGTTTTCTCATACGAGAAAAGGCTTGATTTCAGGACTGCAAGAAAAGAAGGAGGTGACCAGGTGAAGAAGGGGGGAAGGGAGCATGAGGACCCAACACAGGCAGAGGAAATGTCACACGCCTGCCACCAAGGCTAGCAGAACTCATTGTGCTCAGAGCGTGCCCAGTAACATTTATGGCTGATAGGCAGGACACTTAGGGGCAGCATGGGGTTTACAAATATGATAAAGACACAGGTGTTTTCAAAAAGCCACCAGTGACAGTATGGTGAGGCCACTTACAAAGTCTTGCTACGAAGTCTTGCTACCATTGTGGCTTATGTGATTTCCTGTCTGAAGGAAGGGTGGAAGGTTCTAAAGATGCTGACAGCCTTAGGGCACTGAAATAAGGACCAGGCCACTTTCCCGAAGGGCCAGCTTCCCGGAATCCTGGAAGACTGGAAGATGGAAAGCAGGATATTCTCTTCTATGTGACCCATGTTCCAGCCAAACATCTTCGAAGAGACAGTTCTGAATCTTAATAAGGAAGGCTATTAACTCCCAGTTCCACTGAAGTATAGATTTTACTGATCGTATACTATTACCGAAACCAAAAAAGTAATATCTGATGCTAATTATGTATAATATTAATTTGTATTAAACAGTCTTTACTTTAATTCTGAAAGAAATATTCCTATTCACTTCAGATCTTGCAAAGAAAAGGAAAAACATAGGGACCCAAGCCTACACGAGAAGCCCCAGAGGGTTGCCTGCAGGGTGTGGCTTGCGGAAAAAAAATACTGACAACTCAAAGAGGGATTTTTGTACCTAAATTTTAGATCCAGAAGAAGGGATAATGGCTTGTGGTGATCGATGCTCGACAGACCACATGTCAACACCTCGCTGAGCCTGTGAGTGCACTCTCCAGTGAAAATCATCCCCCTCTCCAAAGGGGTGTTTTAGGCAACAGCAGAGTCTGAAGTAGTAAACACTATGATATGGGATCCTTTTCATCTATATAATAGAACTGTAAAAAATTGATCTGGATTAGCCCTCCCGACATTAAATTTGATAGGACTAACCCCATTCAGGTTTTCAGGGCTGCGGTCTATGGATGGAAAAAAAGGACAATAATCACAGCGTTTGCCTGGCTTCTCCAGCTTCTCAGAAAGCAGCGCGCATCAGCCTTCTGCAAAGAGCCCAGAGGGAGTCTGAGTTGGTAAACACATTGTGTGGTGCGCCTGTGAGCAGCACCATTGCCTCCGGCGCGTTCACCAGGAACAAGCAAAAAACAACAAAACCGTGGGGCACTCTATCTGGAAGTATAGTTCGCGATGTTAAGCTCCGGAGCAGGGGAAGCATTTTAATCCCAGACTCTACCGTGGAGAAAACCTGCCCAGTTTCTTCAGCGTTTGTGAACGACCCTGGGAGAGGAATTCTGTGGACCAGTAAATGGGGGTAAATTAAAGGAGAATAACACCTGTCTCTGCAGCTGGCCAACAGGTTTCGCTTTCATGTGCTGTCTGCCGGGAAGTGCGGGCATCTCACGTTACCCGGGGCCCTGCGCCTGCAGTGGAGCCTGCAGAAAGGAATCCTAGAATGAGGAGATCTGAGGCTTGGTCTGGGGCCAAAAACAACGGTGAAAGGTACAAAATGAAAAGCTCTGTCAGGACAAAGGCGCTCAATCACAGGGCAACGCACAACTTGGCCGTCGGAAGAAATGAACCCCCAACACAAGTCACAACTGGATTAACAACTGGTTGATCCCTTTACCTCCTCCTGCTCTCTGGCCGGCTACTACTTGTTGAAAGCTGAGCGAGGAGAAAATACAGATGCCAGCAGCAGACAGTGTCTTCATTACGGCTAGGACTGGCTGCGCTCGGAAAAGCAGCTTGCAAGATTTATGCTCCTTTGCCTTCCATCTATGTTTTTTTTCCATTAAAAGGGGAATTTAGAGCAAAGTTACCAACGTAACTCCAACCCAGTGCTGGAGAAGTCCTCGCTGACTTGCAAAATAACTGTGGCTTCAGCAGAATTGTGTGCCCAATAGTAACAGAGGTGAAACCCATAAAAATTGTGTGCACATATTTTTTAAAAACAAGAGAAAAGACCTTGGAATTAGGTTCACACTGGATCTAATGAGTGGTTTTGCCACATAGAACAGAGCTAAGTTTCAGTAACGGAAACACATAGAATCAAAGGAGAGGTTCTTTCTAAGAAAAGCTTAGAAGAATCCAAATATATATATAATTTTCATGTAATATACAAATCACAGAGAGACTATTAAGCTTAATCAAAGAAATATAGAAGGGTGAAAAGTTAAAGGAGAAAATAGCTTCATGTGGTCTTAGGTCACATGGCCCCAAATGTCCAGAGCATGCATGAGAGTCAGGACCGGCCGGTGTGGTATGACTTCTGAGGGCCAGGAAGGAACCATTGCTTTCTTCCTGCAGACTGATGGCCTGGAAACCATATAATGGGAGGCAGAGCCACTGAGGCCCCAATCAGAACTTGGATAAAATGCAATGACCTTGGAAAAGTACCAGTAAAATAAAATTCCCAGTGAGCCTTAAATGTCTGAAAGCTGCCTAGAGCTTAGTGAAGTGGCAGAGGGAGAAGACCCCGAATGCCTCCACTCCCTGAAAGAGCAGAGCTCAGAGGGGCACAGTGGAGTGGGTTCAGTGAAACAGGAAGTGAAGCTGTGGGCCTCAATGCCAAGTTTTTCTCTTTGAATTTGGCCGTCCGTGGCTTCTGACAGTAACAGGTGGAATGGACTGGGTCAACAGTATGGGAAATGAGAAGGAAGCCTGTGCCCAAGGAGGAACCAAGTGCCCCAGGTGTCCAGTCCCAAATATTTTGGCAGTGTATTTAGACACAGGGGGGAAAAAATCATTTATTCATGGAAAACTCTCAATGAACTGTTTTAAAAAAAAGTTTAAAATATCTACTGCTGTTTTCCACTGTAAACAGATACACACAAAATTTCATTGTCAGTTTGAAGAAATGATTTGACCTTATTGAATTTTTGCTTAATATTCTACTTAATGCATTAATGATAGGAAACTCATTCATTAAAATAATTATCATAACCTTAACCCAAAGGAGTATTTGTTTTTTCTAATACTCTCTTCCTTGTGTAACACTTGAGAAAATTTAAACCATTTTTAATACCTGAAGATAAATTTTTCTATAGGCCCACCTTTCTCTCTGTCTCTGTCCCTCCCTCTCTCTCTTCCATACACACACAAGCACGCACACATGCACACACATATGTGCATATGTACTCACATCCTACAAAAGAGGACACAGACTTGATTTATGCCCTTTTCGCTTCTGTAAGCACAACCTCCTCCATTATAATAAGAAATAATTAGAGCCTAACCCTTACTCTGCTTCACTGAATACACCGAAGAAAACATTCCATTATATGGGTGGTGACTCTACTGAATAAGATGTTGACCTGCTTGGGCATTTGCACTGAGTTTGAAAATGCACCATTCTAAGTCTTTCTAACTGTGTGAATGGTGAATTATGAATCCACACTTGACATCCATCATGTCCTGTGTTCTATGCTCTGTCTGAAGGAAAGAGCAATGGGGTCAAATAGCAATTAAAGTATGGGGCACATATCGAGGATTCTTAGTGCTTTCAAATATTACTTATTTTCAGTAAGTCTTCAGTCAAGTATTAATTTGCTCTCAGAAAGGTAATGTTTTGGATAAAAAAGAAAAAGATATAGAAATGCACATCTTCTTTAAGGCTATTGGTTACATTATAAAGTTATCCATTTTTTAGTTGACATTCAGGTTTTATGATATTCACATGCACTGAGAATTCATCTGACACTTGAAAATTAATACCTTTTTTAAATGTTGCCCTACTGCAGAGAAACCATGTCACAAATCCAACATTACATTGGCAATAATCAGCTTAAAGTACTACATACAACTCTTCTAGGTCTGAGAAGATATAAATAAAATTATATCTTTTAAAGGGAAAAAAATGGCAGGAAACATAAATCTCATTTAGTCACTAGCTTAGAATGTCTTTACTTGGGAGCACAATTCAGTTTCCATAAGTTCTTGAGGGTAAAGATTGTAAATTAGACCATCACCCTTAGTAGCAATTTTCTTATCTGCCATATGACGTAAGCTGCTTATCCAAAGTAAATCCAGTTTATAGGCAGATCCAAGATTACTGAGCACTTTTCAGAATGCTGTTCACAGACCATAGTCACAAAATATTTTTTATTAAGTCCTATCTCTCTCCTCTGCATCCAAGAAAGTATTAGCTAAACCTTTCTCAGACACAAAGAATAGTAAGTCTGCTTGACTCAGAACTATAACTGAAGGCAGCAGCTGTCTAAGTATGAGGAAGGAGCAAAAGTGATTTCTACTGTCTTATATATATTTTCTCTATAAAAATGTAGTTCTCCCCCTTGAATAATAAGTCTGGATTTTAAGAATAATGTGTTGTAATCAGACAAACCATGGTTTATACACAATTCAAGGATTAAATACCTCAACCTAGTAAGCAAAATCTAGGGTATGAAGATTAATAAGACAGTGTCCCAAGAGGGGAAGACAGACCTACAGCTATAACTAGTTGATGAAGCAGAACATTTTAAGCAATTTTTGAATTTATATACAAAATCCTCTGAAAACACAGAAGAAGAGCAATACTTCTCTTGTGACGCAAGGATATCTTAAGGAGGAAGTAGTATTTGACCCGCTTCTTGAAAATGGATGAAGTTTCAAGAAAAAGGAGATGGCAGGGAGTTCTGTCCTTAGAAGAGCATGGGACTTGGGACATCAGCTACAGCAGGAAGCCCAAGATAACCAAACCCCAAAGGAGGCTTTGTTGCCACTGTCTTTTTTAAGCTACTTGGGATTTCAATAAAGAAGTGTCAAAATGAACTTGTACTTGTAGTCTGTATGCCTTTCTCTGTTTATTAACAAAGAACCTGGTAAAACCAGTGCGACTGTTCCCAAGAACTTGGGTAACAGCTCTTAAACCCTCCATGCAGTCCGGCCTTTCCTTTCTATTTTATCCCTCACAATGCAGGCAGAATGATTCTTAATAAGATACAATTCTATCAACCCTTAACTTAAAATACACTTCCACCTGCTTACTGTATAAGGTCCAAAATACTTGTGTTGGTTTATAAGTACCTTCGTTATCTTGGGTTTTCTTACCCTACCAGCTTCACCTTAGTCGGTATTCTTTCTTTTATATTCTGGGCAATCACTAGATTGAATATCTTTAATTTTTATATTATATATGGCCATTTTTTCTTTCCTGGAATCAGCTCACCCACCCATTTCCCCCTTAAGTAGAAAGTGAGAAAATTAAAGTAGAAAGTGTAGCCTACTCTTCCAATATGTGTGATGATAAAAAAAAAAAAAGGATAAAAAGATGCAGGTAGGACCAAGGAAAGATATTTTAAAATAGTTGATATATGATAAGAGATGGACACTAGAGTTTTGATGGTGAGCATGCAATAAAGGAATCAAGGAAAGTCTCATGTCTTTATTTTGGATGATTGGATAGAAATTGGTCCCACTTACTAAAGAAACAGAAGAATAAAGAGGATATTAGGAAGGAAAGATGAGTTCAGTGTTGAGCATCTTGGATTGCCGGCTTTTGTCTGATCTGGGCTGGAGAAGCTTAATGGACTCTTGGATGAGTCCAAGATTTATGGAAATGGATAAGATCAAGGAGGTAAGTAAGCTGCCAGGCTAAGAATGTAAAGAGAGTAGAGAGAAGAACATTAGACCTAGAGCTGGTTAGAGGGCGGCGGAGATAATCGGGATAGTGTGGGGATCCCACAACCCATCAGTATAGCGAGAGCTCCAAGGCAAGGACATAATCCCCAGTTTCAAACCCAGGAATTAGTCCAAATCAGCTAAGCTCCACAAAAGATGCACTGAACTTAAATATAAAATTAATGGTCATTTGGGGTTTTAGTGAGAGCATTTTCAGAGAATAGAGAAAGTAGAAGCCAGAATACAATGGGCCAAGAAGGAAGTAAGATATAAGAAAATGACACAGCGGGACAATAAGATTAGACTGTCTTGGGGATTTTGTGGGTGGAAGAAACACACAAGAACATGAAGTGTAATAGCCTCTGAGGGAAGACCAGTTATCTGCCAGCTGGATTGGGGTTGGGGGTACTTCATAAGATAGAACACATTCAAAGCACAGGCATGAAACAACTTGGTCTGCTTAGAAAACACGAGAAGTTCAGCATCATCAAAGTTTTGAAGGGAAAGGGCTGTCTGGGCAGAACAAAAGTACAAGGTTGGACACAGGAGTGAGATTGGAGAGCCTTTCAGGCCTTGGGAAAGAAAAGAAATTTTATCCGGAGGTAATGGAGAGCCATTGATAGATTTTTATCATCTTAGTTGTGATTTACACTAGCAGAATGAGGAGTGAGAAAAGGCTGGAGGCAAGGTGAGCAAATCGGGAAGGAAGATTTTAAAGTAGTTTAGGAGGGAGAGGACAGTATAAATTGATAGCAGGAATGGGCAAAGGGTAAGAGCCACCCAGAATTGGCGATTCAGTGGATATGGGGCATGAGGCATAGAAGAAGTGGAAATGAAGGAAAAGACCATTGTTTCTGGTTTCATCGACTGAGGTGGAGAGCAATACCCCACCAATTATGGAAGTAAATAGGAAGGGAGATTGTGTTCGGAGGGGGAAAAATGATAATTACAGTTTGGAGCATTTTCCACTGGCGGTTGCTCTTAATGTTCCCAAGAAGAAAAAGCCGAGCAAGTGTCTGGGCCTAACGTGCCTGGTTCATTGGACATAGCATGGAAATTCGGAGCCCAAGCAAGATCAAGCAGAACTGGGGATCACAGAGGGTCTGAGCTGAAGTTCATTGCATTGGGGAGATTTCCAGAGAAAAAGGATGGCAGTTCTTAATTCACCTTCACACACTTCAAGTTAGTTCAAATTATCCCTCTTTAGGATAGAACTGGTGGTGATAATTAAGCCTCCAATGGGGGTTAGGATTGAATTAAGTCAACTATAGGTTGGAGTAATTCAGAGGCTGAGGATCCGTAGATCTGAGGGATGCTTAAAGGCTCTCTTGTTCTGTGCCCAAGGGGTGGCTTCTCACAGTGAGGGTATAGAAATTGAATTGGTGAACTTGAACCCAGAGCCTCAGGGAACTAAATAAAAAAGAAGGATGGGCAGTGGGTTGGGGAGGTGGCCAGTAGACAAGAAGCAGAACAGCCTGAGATTAAAACCTGCCTTCCATGGTATGGCCCAGGCAAAGAAAGTCATTCTGGCCCTCACGATTCCACATGGCCAGCCTACGCGATTTTGTGAGCCTAGTATTCACGTTAACCCCATGGCAACTGCACACTCATTTTGGGAATGGATGACTAGTGTCATAAATTGGCTTTCAGGCCATCTCTCTTTCTCCCCTTGGCCTTGATCTCTGTAGATTGAATTGCTTCTAGGTCAATGTAAACCCTAAAGTGAATCTTCAGACAGGGCGTGATTTACTCAGAACACAGGCATTGTGTAAGAAAGCGATCTCTTCTCCATTTTAACCACAGTGGCATTTTGCCCCAGAATAACTCAAGGCAATTTCTCATGTTTTTTTTTTTTTTGTTTGTTTGTTTCCATGCACCCCTCTCTCTACAACCCCAGATAGCATTTCCAGTGGGAATTTCAGAGGCTCTAAATTGCAACCAAGGAGTAATTTTTCATTTAGAAGGATGGGAATCCCTGAAAGGCTTTGGGTTATGGAGGACCAAAGAACAAGCAAGGACCATGTGGCTAAAGTAAGAATTTTCCAGGGAAATAGTTCAGGCCACTAAACAAAATGGAATTCATTCCAGGTTCAAGCTTTTTCTCTTATGTTTTTATTATATTTATAATTATAAAAAAATAATAGGAACATAAATCTTGACAAAGATCTTGTCAGAATTTGTTAGCACGTTGATGAAGCCAAGTCATCTATGTTTTTACCTGCTTTAATATAAGAGTTAACTTATGTATCCCAAGAACACAGTTATATTTTATATTAAGCATGATGATAGAAAAGTTTACAAACTTAAAGCACAATAACTGTAATTCTGGCAAGGGCTAAAATTTATCATTACCAAATACTTTCCACTCTGACCTTATTTCTTCCCGGTTGAAATCTGTGCAAATGCTTTTTCTCTAAGGGGCAGGGGTTTCTCTGCTCAGAGGTGAGGTGACATTCTAAAAAGATAATTTGAAGGCTTCTGAGCCACTTTTCAGTCATAAGCATAAAAAGCAATAACCCCTCCTGAACTTTCAAAATGTCAGAATTTTTAAAGTTTAAACACAAAGACTCATGGAATAAAAATTAATTTATTTTTCAGGTAAAAATGTAAATGTTTTAAGAATGGCTGAAATTCACATTAGAATATTAGATATATTCATCATAACTGAGTCATTTTGAACAGTTTATGGAGATTAAAATATTTAGCAAAATCTGCGTGAAGCAGATATTTTATTAGATCAAAATTTAATAAATTTAAGAATACAAATATTAAATCAGGCTAGTATCTTTACTGAGTTATTTTATACTTGTGCAGAGTTTTACAAGTCAAATTGTTTTACAAACCTTATCCTGCAATCAGATTTTCTACTTCACTTCTATTCTACTGACTTCTGCCTGGAAGTAACTACTGACCATTCTTTTTTTTTTTTTCGAAGAATTTTATTTATTATTTGTTTATTTATTTATTTTTAGAGAGAGGGGAAAGGAGAAAGAGGGAGAGAAACATCACTGTGTGGTTGCCTCTCACTCGCGCCCCCAACTGGGGACCTGACGTGCAACCTAGTCATGTGCCCTGACTGGGAATCGAACCAGCGACACTTGGCTCGCAGGCCGACGCTCAGTCCACTGAGCCACAGCAGCCAGGGCCCTACTGACCATTCTTTGAGCAGTTTATTCTGGTATCCACCTCCACAATTCTAAATAAACTTGCCAGTGACTTCTTGATGTATAGTTCTTAGGCATCACCAATTCACTTACTGTTGGGAAGAGAAGCATTCTTACGTCTTGCGCTCCCTGTCTCTTTCTCCACACACTCCATTGTAGTTATATCAGTTAAATCATTTTAAGCATGATTTACTTTGTTTTTCTTGCAGCTAATAATTGTGTCTTTTCTATTTGCTTTCATGAATTTCTGTCACTATCATGAACGTTTTCCAAGCTCTTCACGTAAATTAAGAGGACTCTTGAATATTCATCCTCACATAATCAGGCACTTGAGAAAGCAAACGATTGAGGGTTTTTTTTTTCCCCTTGCAGCTTCTTCCTCGACCCCACTGCCCTTGTCCAACCTGGAAGCTGTGCTCTCTACCTGCCCCTCGGTCACTGTCCCACAAGGTCATTTGTTTCTGGATCCTTAGAGGTCAGATGTCTTTCTTTCTCATGCTTCGCTTCTCTGTTTTGGTGAGCAGCCTCGAATGCAATGTCACACAAAGGGAGGCCCACAGAGCACTCCCACTCCACAGACTATCATCATTTGTGAGGAGAGCAGAACAGAAATCACCAGTACGCATTTAAAAGCGTGTCTAAGAGTTCAGTACTGCCACTGCCCACGTGGTGAGCCTGCTACAGGCCCGTCCTGGCCTCACTGCAGGCATGGCGCGCTGGGTGATATTTTAAGACTAGTCAGTAGTAATCCAAAAGTGTGTAAAATATTTAAAAAGTGAGCCTCACTTTTAAGTTCTTTTACAAGAATTTAAATAACTTTTTCTAAATACAGCTTATCCTTTTGAATAAAGGGTGGTATCATTTGTATCATTTATTGTCACTCCCAAATACTGATGGTGAACTAGCTCTGCTAGACTTTTTGTTGAGAAGAACCACCAAGTCTCTGAATGTGACAGGTGAGAGGGAAGGGAGTCCAAAGAAATGAAAACCAAAAGAGTTCATGCTATTGCGCTCATACGTACATACTGAGGTTGGTATTTTAACATAATAACTGAGAGTGACCCATGACAGTGCACTCTTTAGTTTTAATCATCTCTATATTCACTTTTAATGACAAACATATACAGATTTTGCAACTCTTTTGCCCTTACGTTTCTTTAGATTATATTTATTAAAGTGTAATTTCATGTCTGTTGACTCTAATAAAAACTTGGTCTATATGTCATTTTCTCTAGTCACTCATTGGTAGTTGTCCAAAGGCGTGTTGCCTGTGAAGCCCGGCTGTAATGACCTTGGAGGAAAGGAGAAGGGCGCATAGCTATGTTGGGAAGATGGAGAGATGGTGCAGAAAGGTTCACATGGAGTTGAGTGACATTTTGGAGACCTTGTATGTCTGACCTCGTTTCCATTCTACCCTCATGCCTTCTTGGCAGTGTGTCTAGGTATAAGATTCTAGGAGGAAATAACTCTCCTGCAGGATTTTGAAATTATTCACTTACTTATTACTTGTTTTTTATTTTCCACACTGCTCTTAAGAAATGAAAAAATAAAAAGTCTGATTCTGAGTGTATATATGCCCCTGCCTTTTAAATAATGTCTTTTCTTGTAAAATATTTAGACTCTTCTCTGCCACTGGTATTCTGACATTTCACAATGATATGTATTAGGGCGGACTTTTCTTCATTCACTGAGAAAGTCAGTTAATGGGTTTTTTCAATCTGGAAATGCATCTTCTCCAGTTATGGTTTTTATTTGCCTGTTTCATCTTTTACATTGTAATCTCACCCCATATCTGTCTGATGATCTTTGCTTACTCAGAAATATTTAAGAGTTAGAGATTTTTAAAAAGCTCATTAAATGTGTTTTTTTTAAATCTCAGCATACTAGGAACATAATGGAACATCTTAAACATAATATGTGATAAACAATACCTATCAAAAACTTATGCAAACATCACTTGTATTAATAAAGTGTTGCAAACATGTCCTTTGATATTAAGGATGAAACAAGGACACCCATTGTCACCACTTCTATTGAGATAAGGACGTCCACTGTTACTACTCCTATTCAGAATGTCCTGTAGGTCCTAGTCAGTATTACAAAGGCAAGGAATATAAATAAGAATCATAGAATTCATGTAAAGAAATAAACTTTGATTATTTAAACATTTAAAACTTCAAGTGAATCTCCAAACAGACTGTAGAATTAATAAGTTTACCAAGGTGCTGGATGCAAGGTCATTTTTAAAAAAACAAACAAACAAACCATAAACTTCAGTGTATCTCTATACACCAGCAGCAAAAATAAATAAATTAAAAAATTAAATTAAAATCATATTTACCAATGCATTTAAACAGAATAATACATAAGATTAAGATCTCCTTACTGTAAACTATGAAATATTATTGTGAATAATTACAGAAGACCTCTATAAATGGAGTTAAATTCCATGTTCTTGGGTTGGTAAATTGAATACTGCAAAGGGCAAAATACAGCTAAGGCAATCTGGAAAAGAAACAAATCCTGTAGGCTAAGACTACTAGGTGCCAAAGAGTCTTTTAAAGCTACAGTAATCAAGGTAATGTGGCGTGCATGAGAGGGTAGACAAACTAATGGAACCAAACAGAGTTCCAAGAAAGAAAGACTTGTAGACGTAAGTCACCTGACTTATTACAAAGGTCACATCACAGAATAGTGGGGAGGAAGGGCATCAGTATTGATTGAAAAATGGTGATATCCTTGCTGGAAAAGATAAACAATTCTTTGCCCTGTACCTTGTACATAAATAAAAATTTAAAATAGATTTATTGTGAAAATGTAACAGCATAAATTAGAAAACCTAAAATTAATTTAATTTTACACATAGTTGACCGTGTTAACACTTTCACGTATTATTACTTCATTTGATTTTTATGAAAACCCAGTGAGGTACACATGGTAGATATTATTATGTTTATTCTATAAATGATGAAACTACATTTTAAGGAAGTTAAGAAACTAGCTAACAGTTACATTTAATGAATGAAGAAGGAGGCCATCCTATCTCATGCCAATAAGATTTGAGAAAATGAAAAAATCGGCAGGTTTAAGGAATTTGTCTCAGTGCTTCAATTTCCTACTTAGTCATAGATGAGCAGGGTTATCACAGGAAATAATAGGATCAATGTGACCACGCCTTCTACAATGCCTACTGTTCAGTAGACACTCAATACATGAATGTCAACCGCTCATCTTCATCCAGCCTGACATCCTCATCTTGTCAGGAGTGTAGATGGGCCTGGGCCGAATGTCTCTTGTGCAAGGCAACAATCCTGGATGACTCTGATAAATGACAGTGATAATGCCCAAGAAACTATTTTTAGTGGGATTGGCCACCTGTGCAATGGGAAACTTGTCACTCTTCTCAAACAGCAAAATGGAAAATTGTTAGAAGGTGACAGGATATTTTACAGAACCAAATGTTCCAATTTTCAACACATTTCACAAAGTGTTTTCTCTGCGTCTTCATTTTCTCTATTCAGAGTCTAAGCTTTTTTTTTTTTTTTTTTTTTTTTTTTTTTCCTGCATCCTCTCTCAGTCTTGTTCTGGCTTAGACCTGAGAGCTTCTCTTCCTTTCTTGACCTCTTAGTGACAGCAGCATCATTGTTCCTGAGACTGTGATTAGGGCTCGTGATGGCTGTATGACAAGCCTTCCCAGGGGAGCGATGCTCCCCTGTTCCAGAGCATTTATTTTACTTCAGTGAACATGACCAAGAATACTTCAGAGCAGAGCTGACTGTTACCTGGAAGTACTGGGTTTTTTTAACAGGAAAAAAAACGTTTGGTTTTTTTTCCTTTAAATAATCATTAAGTGTATAGTTTAAACATAACACATGAAAATCTTCTATTTACAGATAAGTCAAGGTTGTTTTCTGAAGATGTATAGATGATAAAAATTGTAACACTTAAAGACTGGAAATGACTTTAAAAATCACTAGTCCAAAGTTGCAAACTCAAATGCCTATGGGAGCCAAACAAGTGACAGGAGGGAAGCCAACTGTGTGACAATCACAGCCTCCTAGGGCTGGTGAGGATGCACGTTAGTAGCACTCATAACGCCCAGTGTAGCCTTATTTCTTATTAACAGAAATCTTTTTTTTTTTTAAATTTTCTTCAGAATGGAATGCCCAGTGAATATACTCATTCATGTAAGACCCTTGCAATTTGTGATGGTCACATGGTACAATTGTAGCAATAAGGTACAAACAGAAGTATACAGGGTGGGCCACTTAGAAAACTGTCATTTTTCCAGAGAGGAAGGACAGTCCCAGGAGGCACGTAACTTTGTTTGCTTCTCTTTCTTTCTAGAATATTAGCGCGACACCTGAAATAGAGCAGCGATCTTGTGGCCATGGGCGCAAAAGCCACACATTAAGATGGTGACCCAGGAACAAACTCAGTCAGCAGATATAGTTTGAGTATTTACTGTGTGGCAAGCACCGAGGAGAAGCAGGACTCTAGGCCCAAGGACCTTAAATTCTAAGGGGAAGTAAGAAGTAGAGAGTAAGGATAGCAAGTACTAATGAGTTCCGTGAAGAACAAAGTGAGGACACGATAAGGAGGTTGAGATGGATGTGAGCTTGACCCACATTTAGACGGGACAGTTGGCAAAAATCTCTCTGATAGGGTGACGTTGAAGAAGATATAAGACGACACTGAAAATGTAATTGCATCGCTGTCAAATCTGAGGAAGAAAAGAAAGGAGCCCACGGTCCCCTATGTTCGCTAAACCCCCAATGAAACCCTCTCTTCTTGGTGAGTCATATTGTACACTAATATATGAAATATTCTAAGTAATCCCGAGGTAAATAAGCGTATTTAATTTTGTTTAATCCAGAACTTCCCAAATTCATTTGACTTGGAAACTTTTGTTGGAGTTTGGCCCATCAACCACCTCTGGAGGAATTCCAAGTCACAGTCATGGGAAATGCTGGTTATAATTGCCCGAGGACAGAAACAATTAACTATTGCTGAGGTCTCGCAGGGCTTAACTGAAACTGACCCGTTTGTTTTTTAAGTTCTCATAAATAAACATTTTTATTCAAATAGAGTTAGAGCCCCAGATCATGGTGTTCTATTATTTAGCAAGCAAAAGTAAACAAAGAAAAAAAAATTACAAGGACTAGGGATACTACAGTAAAAGTAAGAATTGCAGGGAGTTTACCAGGGTTAAAATTTTTAAAAGACTTTTAAAAAATCTAACATTTCCAGGAGAATAATGCTTTTCCTTACTTTTCACCAAATATCCTGTTTCCTTTGCCTACTCTGCATTTCTCGATTGTCCCATGTTTCAGTTCCCAGGTATTTATCCTGTGTGCACCTCCCTCTCCATCACTGTGCTATGTGCTCAGCAAAGGCGGAGACCAAATCTTATTCAACTTTTAATCCTAGGTGCTTAGTGTATGACATAGCACATGTTAAGTGCTGAGTTAAAACGAGTATGTTCAGAAGGAACATTATGGTCTTGTGCTCACTTCACATTTGGGCTAAACTCATGGAAAGCTTTGCATCCTCTTAGCTGATTTGTCAATATTTTCTTTCCCTGTTATCAAAGCAACTTCAATATTTCCACACAATTGAATATACTGCATCCGTTCAATCAGAAAACATTTTAGCATGTTAACAGTCACTTGAGCAGTACAACAAGACAGATAAATAAGTCAATTTTTTTAAAAAGGCCTTTGCCAGCTAATGTATCTAATATTTATCTCTGATTATATTTTAGAACTCAGGAATGATTTCTAAAATAACAATAACTGGATTCTTCCCGAAATCTACCAAATGATTCTAATATGTCACAAGGATTGGGAGCCATTTTGTATTGATCAAAATAATTTTAAAACTTCAGGGAATCTCTAAATGCAAGCAATAAAATGAAGAGGAATACTCACGGGCAGAATGTTCAAAAAAATGCGCTATAAACCAGGTAGGAGGATGACTTCATCTGGCCTTAATATGTTCACGTCAAACAATAGCACCTTTTGAACCAGCAATTCCGTTGCTAGGATTATACCCCAAGAATCCTGAAATACCAATTCAAAAAAGCCTATGCACCTCTGTGTTCATAGCAGCACTATTTATAATAGCCAAGTGCTGGAAACAGCCTACATGCCCATCTGTAGATGAGTGGATTGAAAAACTGTGGTACATCCACACAATGGAATAGTATGCAGGAGAGAGAAAGAAGGAACTCCTGCCACTTGCAACAACATGGATGGAACTAGAGAGAATTATGCTTAGCGAAATGAGGCAGGCAGCGAAAGACAAATACTGTATGATATCACCTAATACAGGAAACTAATGAACAACACACACAAACAAGCAAAATTGAACCAGAGGCATATGAACAAAAAGTAGACTAGCAGTGACCAGCGGGGAGGGAAGGGAGAGAAAGGGGGTAAGTAGGGAAAGGGTCTAGTCAAGGAACAAGTATAAATGACCCATGGACGTGGACAATAGGGTGGGGATTGACTGGGGGGAGGGATGGGTGGGGTGGAGGGGGAGCAATGGGGGGAAAAGTGGAAAACTGTAATAGAAAAACAATGAAAAAAAAAAAGTTGTCCACAGATCCTTATAAAACTAAAATACCAATGCTTCTACTCACTCACTACATTAAAGACAAGGTTTGAAGAAGGTAGGCATGAAAGTAATTTACAGGGTTGCTCTAAAAGTCATCTAAAACACTGTGTACCACAGACAAGAGAAAAGGAAAAATTTTTTTATCATGACTGTGCACACAGATACACATACACACTTACTCATTTAAATAGCAGTATACCTGTGAGTTGAGGATGCCCAACCCAAACTCTAGGTGGCCATTCATGAACATTTTGGAGGGGAGATTATGCATTAGTCAAAGATGTAAATCTTTCCCCCACTTTTTAAAATGGCACATATGACTTCATACAGATTAGTGACTTTGTGTATTTGTTTTCACAGTCTAATTCCTTTCTGCTTTTATTGCCTCTGGAAATAGGAAATCACTAATTAATACATGGTCATGCAAGAGAGCCAGATCTAGCAGTGCGATGGGATCGGGATAAAAAAAACAAAGAAAATACCTTTTAACGTGGCTTGAAAGAATAATATAGTTGATTATTCCTGAAAGCCTTCAGGAAACTGAGGTATTTAGTCACATTTACTCTTTAAAAAAATAATGAAAATATATATAAAAAAACTTGTTGTGTCCCCCTTATATGTTCATTTATTAACTTTATATGTGCTTTCCTTAGATATTACTTAATTGTTAACATAACAAGCCCCTTTTTAAATCAGTCTCCATGTTAGAAAGAATAATGGGGGTAGTCCATGTGTCTTATTTGTATTTGGAAGTGGAATGCTGGATTTTGCTGACTCTAAACCTACAAGCTCCAAGCGAACACCTAGCTGCTACAATCAGCAGTTCAGCTGGTCATCTTCTGCCAAACAGCCATCCTTGCCAATCCAACATCAGTGTCGTGTTTGCTCCTTGGCTAACCACAGTTCACTGATGTAAGCTAGAAAGGGTTCCTCTTATTTCTTAAAGAAGGTTCTATACAAAATATTCCCCAAAGCCACTCTCTTAATCTCCAATGCTTGTTGACCACAGAGAGGGGCAAATGGGTTTCTGTTTACATGAAGCAATTTAATGTAGGTAGTACCTTAACCAAAGAAAAATCAATGAGATTTTGCATATATATGAAATTAGTCATGAAGGACACTGATTCATGTATATCCATTCATCATTGATACCTGAGATTTCTTAATGGAATAATTGAAAGGCCTTGCTCCCTGCCAATGATGGTGGTGATGGTGATTGTAGGGATAAAGGGGGCCTGAAGAAATTAGAATACATTTGGGGAAAAAGTTCTCTAGGTCAACTCTCAGTGTTTCTACAGGTTCAATCTGAAATGGTGGAAAATTATGGCCTATCAATCATGCACGTTGGTCAGAATAGGTGTCAGATGTTGCTGACCATGGCATCCTCCAGGGCTTGACACTTAAGCATTAATCTAAATGCCCTTCTCTGAGATGTCTCTTTGCACTTATTTTTAGATAGTAACACTAAGTTAAGCCTCCCATGAAGGTAAATTACAGCTTGTTTATTCATTTGCAGTAAAGATTGTTCATCAGCTCTTCACATGCTTTATTTAAAAAGCCTTCTGATGCTCCCGTAGGCCCTTCAAAATGCTGGCTACTTGTTTTTGAAATGAGGCAGGTCTATACCCCCTTAGTGGAGTCTCCAAACTCCCCTGGGACCTGTTTTTTCTCATCTAATGTCAGCAACAGCATTCTGTCTGCCATAGCAATGAGGGAAGAAATAAAGGCATTGAAGAATTTAGCTCATGTGTGTAGAGCAATAGCTATTAAATTATTATAGATTAATACATCAAATTACATTTAATATATAAATATATATAAGACATCAGATATCAGATTATATTGATTTACATCACATAATGATATTTCATAACGGAAGGGAAGTGAACTAATAAGTTATTTTCCCTTTTCATATTTTACCCCATAATTAATCTAAATTATTGGAAATTTACACATGAAACTAAAATCACCAGTTTACAAAAGGAAGTGTAAGTAAATATAGGAAGATGGAAGGCCCCGCTGAGCATTGACAGGCATGGGGGGAAAATCAATAAATTTGACTACATAAAAATGAAAATTTCTCGATGGTGTCACATTATAAAGAAAAGTCAAAGGACAATATGAGAAAATATTTGATGTGTTTGGAAAAGAAAGGTTGAAAGCCTTCAATGTCCATACATATTTAGAAATCAATTTATTTAAAAAACTCAAATTGGAAAGAAAAAGTGGCCTAAAAACATAAACATGCAATTCTCGCGAGAAAACACAGTAATCCATTAACAAGGCAAAATTTCAAACTTGTTAGTGATTAAATATACAATTTAAATAATAAAATACTAATTTTAGTCCCTCTGATTGTCAAGGATAAAAAAAAGAAGGATAATATCTTAGAATGAGTAAAGGTATATATTTTCTAATAATTTTTCTCTAAACGTGCTACATATGTATATTGTTTTAAAAATATTTGAAAATTATGCAGGATAATGGGTATAAAATGATTAATGATCATACCTAGGAAATGATGCTTCTGTTCAATATGTATTCAGGGAGTATCCTAGTGGTACAGAATTAGATTTAAATTCCCCTATTTCTATATATTTATTCTAGTACCAGAATCTTTTGATTACCACCTTAAGATCTTCTTTTATATTTTTTTTTCCAGAAGATGTCTGCCTGTAGTCAGATATTTACTTTTTCACATCAACCTTAGAATCATTTGATCATATTCTGGAAAAGCTTATTTTTGTTAAGATTAAATTAAACATATATTAATTTAAATAAAATTGACATCCTTAGTAAAACAACCTTACATATGTCCATTCTTTATGTGCTTCAGAAATTTTTTAATAATTTTATTCATGGAGGTACCACACAGTTCTGCTATTCTTGGATATTTTATTTTTGCTTCTACTATATTTTAGCTGATAATTTTCAAAATCAAACAAAAAAAGGTTTGTGAATTAATTTTTATACAGCTCCCTTGCTGAACTCTGAGAAGTTCTAATGCCCTGACTTCTACCCAGTTGGTTATCTTGGGGTCTGTAGATATATAATAAAATATATATACATATATATCGGACATTTTGCCTCCATTTTTCTCATGGTTGCATTTTGTTGTTGTTGTTCCTTTTTAATGGGTGAGTAGGTTCTTGAAGGATAATGTTAAATAATGATGATGATAGTTTCATTTATTTCATGTTCTTTAATGAGGTTTCTTCTACTGTTCTACAAGTCATTGGTTAAATTTGATGACACCAACCCTTTTGAAACATATATACATTACCATTTCAAAATCATTTTTCAACAAGAATGATATAAGATTCTATCAAATACCTTTAAAATCTATTGAGTTGCATGTTTTTCTTCTTTAACTTATTAATATGATGAGTTATGTAAGTAGATAAGCACAGAGCCTGATATTAAACATTTTATATTCTTGAATAAACTCTACAAAATCATGCTTTGTCTTATTAATGTAATATTGTATTATAATTGCTATGGTTGTTGATCATAAAATATGTTTTTTGTATTGTTTTCTTACTCCATCACTCCTTAAATGTCTAAGACAATACACAAAATGCTTAAATGATTTTTTGATGACACTGGTAATAAAACTATTGAGACATTGGAAAGCGTACCCTACCTAGTAAGATCCTGAATTGGCAGTAGCATATTGCTCTATCAGCAAGTTGCTATGAGTCTTGGTTCATTCCTTGACTCTCTGACCATACATTTCAGGTGGAGTCTCCATGACACAAATTAATGATCTATTTATGGTAATGAGAGCTCTCCTGGATTGAGATGTACTAGTCAATTGATAATATGTTTCTTCCAAATTATCTTGGTGGCTGCCGGTAATACATTTAAAGGAGAACACACTAGTGCCAGTACTCAATATTGCCATATAAAAACATTTTTATACACTACTTTGAATGATGAAGGAAACTGGCAAACAACCAAGGCATTGTGTTTCAGAGCCAGGAATGTGATTCTGGAAGAGTTCCATTGTGGTTTTCACTACAGAGTAATTTGTATAATTTGAAAAGCAAGCCATAAAACTCTGTGTGGGGCTAGGTTATCCAAGGTAACTCCTCTGTCAAACAAGAAACAAGATTAACAATCTTAGACTCATAAGAGATCTAGTGTTACTAGTTATTAAAACTAATAAGGAAAAGAGAAGGTTGTTTCCCAGTTATGTATGTGTGCATATGTATGTCTTATATGTATGTATAATAATACCATATATTAATCAGTGGGTAAAAAGACACTTTATTTACTTGTGTTTAAAATGCCCAACTGTTAATATGCTAATGCTGTGGGTTAAGAATAAAAAACAACTCAGCCTCATCTAAAAAGCTTGTTTAATAGGAGCATTAACTATTTTTACATCATGATACTGCTGTAGCAGCCTTGTCGGCAAGAGACAGAATAAACAGAGTTTAAGTGAGAGCTGAGGTTTTAAATAGAAAACATCACAATTGTATCAACCCAGGACTGTCATTTGTCATCCTAGCTTCTTGGGGACCAACAGTTTGCTACTGGATGTTAGGTGTTCTTATTTATATAATTATTCGTGTTAGCTGCAATCTAAAAGTTGAGGTGAGGTTAAAACGCAGGTAGAAAACTGTAAACAAATTAGGTAAAAATAAGTGAGGGCTTCTGCTAAAGTTGTTTTAAGTCAAATTATAAAGCGGAGTGGCTCTCTGTGTTCAGTATTTATCTCCTTCTGTGCACTCTTACCTCTTCACTGGCATAGCCACCTGCGCTGCAGGTAGTTAAATCCACCCCTCTAACCTCTCACTGCCTTACCAAAATCTTCCCCACGACATTTGGAAAGTGAAGATGGAATTCCAAATTAATGAGGCTAAACCCCTGTAAGCAAATCTGGACCAGGCACCACCTTAAGGTGATATTAGTCACCTTCACAGTCTGCAGCAACCTTATTGCTGCTTTTGCAAAGTAAATACATCATTCTTGCAAAACAACCAAAAGATGCTTTTGCACTTGGATAGAACTTAAAACCATAACTTAGAAAGGTGCAGCTCAAGTAGAGGAAATAGAGGGTTAAGCCAGCTTGTAGACATGATTCTGAGCAGGGAGACGTAGAGAGAGTTTGGGGAAGGGGCCAGTAATCAAGATCTTTTTTGAATCCTTCAAAACCCATCATATGCGAATGACTTTACCAACCTACATTCAAGAGCTTGATCTACAGTTTTGTTTATTTTATTTTCATCTTTATAAGTGCCATCAAGATATAAGTTTCTCAAGAACAAAATAACAACCACAACTCAAGGTAAAATGTCAAAAGCAATAGGAATTTTTTTCAGGAGTGGGTAGAAGCGCTGTGGCGAGTGACTGCCCCTTCGAAAGACCCCAGGAACCAATGGCCAAGGCAGGTCTAGAAGGAAAACTCGAACCCACTTTCATTGCTTTATTTCACAAAGAAAGAGGACCAAGTAGTTCATATCCCTTCTCTTATACATTTTCACGAAGGACAATTACACTTGTAAACCATCTTGACCATTTTACCACCCTTGAGAAAATTTAAAGACATAACAAAAGGTGATGTCTTAAATTTAGATAATCAATGAATTCCAGCTTAAAAGGAAAACATAATTAATCTTTTTTCTTTCCCAACAAAAGTGGAAGCAAATGTACCTACAGTTAGAGAGTATCAGAGACTATTAACCCACAAAAAGTGTGGAATGGGGAAGGGAGCTCTGACAAAGAGACAGTAAACTCAAAGTCATACGAGGGCAGAGTATTTTAAGAGGTTTAGTTAGACCACGTAAACAGGGCTGTGAGAATAGTTTGCAAAGATTCCTTAAAATCAGGTTTTGAAAAAAGTTGATTAGCAGTTCAACTAAACGGTTATAAGAAAGAATCAGGATGAAACTTGAAATGAAACTATCATAAAGTATAAAAGATGAAATTAAGAAATCCAAATATTTCCACATATTATTATTACCCAAATAATATATTATGCATCGTTGTGCCACAAATAAATTTGTTGTTTCATTTAAAACCACAGCATATTCCTATAGCATTCATTTTAATTCCCAGTCTGCCTTCAAACTTCATTTTCTATTTTTATCTTTGTTTGATCAGGCAGATATTTATCTGCCTTGTAATTGCAAATGTATGCCTACATACATACAAAGAAACATATCAATCCAGTTTAGGAATCTCCAACTAAAATGTCATTTTTGGTGGCAGTCTTCATTCAAGATCTTTTAGGGAGAATCTCACCCCTCAGCACAATACTTCCTTCTTGATCTCTGTTCAAGTAATTCTTTAAGAATGAAGTCTGGAAATTCATTAATACTGCCATGCTACCGTGTTTTTCCCTGAGATTTCAAAGAAAAGGCAATGTCATTTGGGGGTAAGAAAACCCAGGAATAAACGTCCGTACCTTACTATTATTGCTAAATGTTAATTATTACATTTTGAAGACTATGATTGCTACCACAATATGAACTTCCAAGAAGAGAGTATGAGAAGAAGCAGGAGTTCTTCTGAGAAAGCAGGCAGAGAATGTTTACAAAGGACATTTTAGCTTAGGACAAAAAGCGGTTTCTCAAAATGTTAAATATGTGCTCACACCACGAGCAGGCGGAGAAAGTATCTCCATATGACTGTGAAAGGATAGGGTGATGGGCACTGTGAGAAAATAGAGACAGAATTATTTTTTCCATTTTATTCCACCTCATTTCAGTTTGGGTTACATCAGGGATTTTAGCCATAAAATGCACACTCAGAGAATTTTCCCAAAGGGTCCATGTGTTTTGGATGTGATGTTTTTAGAACAAAGTTGATTCTTAGTGCCATGCAGGAGGCTCTGCTTCAGAGTAGAAGGAAGCTTAACAAAGGGTGTATCCATTTAAAACAGAATCAATGATTCATCAAGAGACAGGGTCCACTTTCTTTCTATTCTTTCCATGTTCTGAAGTCAAACAAGGATGGCAGTGTGACTTTGTTCTTCATTTGTTGAATGCTATCACGGCATCCAGCATAGTTAATCCAGCGGACTCAGGAATCAGGCAGAACTGGAGAATCCAAGTTCCAGTTTTTATCAGCTGTGTGACTTTGGAAAAAACCACTCAGCATCTGCCACAACATCTCATCTGTAAAATGAGAATAATGATTCTTGTCTCATATGGGTGGGCTAGCATTAAATAAAATGATCTCCTTGGGACTAAACTTGGCACATCTTAAGTGATCAATAAATGTAAGCTATCATTATTATTATAATTATCATGTTTATGTGTGATTTTTAGAGGAAGATTGATTATTAGAGTCAGAAAATGAGAAATTTTTTTTCTATTATCTTAGAGCTTATCTTTTTCAAGGAACTCAGAATATTTCAATAGAAATGTCTTAATATTAAGTAAGTGGGTTTTTATTTAATTGTGAAATATGAACTTGTTTCTTTTACAAAGGGAAATAATTAAAATACACTTTATAAACTTTTTGTTGTTGTTGTTCAGGACTTAATAAAAATCTTCCTGGTATTATAAATCTCATCTTGAAATTTCAAGTTTCACTTTGCAAAAACCAATTAAAAAGCAATTATCATAAACAGCTGATCAAAGACATGAACTAAACTGGGTGATAGATGACTTAATCTAAAGAAAGTTTTACATGGATTTTTATTATTCTTTTATAAGATAGAGTAGTTATACCAAATTTGTAGCAACAGTTCTGTAAGACCATTATTTTTTAAAAAACAAAAACATTATGAGAGATCTAAAACCTATAAAAGACAACAATAAACTTACACAGACATTTATATCTATTAAGTAAATAAAATTATAAAAAAATATTGACATTCTTCACATGCTTCATGTATAATAATGGTTGCTTTTTAGTTATTTTTAATCTTCCATTCTGTGATTGCTAGAATATTTCCAAAATTTTTATCTCCAGGATTTTCATTAAGAGCTTTGATTTAACTGAGATATGTGTATCTTACTTTTTTTCTTGTCTGAAACATACCAGGGATACACTAAATATTCATTAAAGGAATAAATAAGTGGATGAGTGAATGAAGGACTAAATACCTTGAACAAATAGACAACTTGAATAAATGAATACTCTCTTCAATGGCCAAGGCCTGTTGAAGTCTTTAAGTTGTTGACTTCTTTTCCCTGGCTCAGAGTGGCCCATAAACATAAAGAAATGTCGATGCTTGAGAAAAAACAAAGTCAATATTTTCAATTTTCTTTTCTTTTTTATCGCCTCTGTCCAGCACTGCCAGTCCAGCTCTGCCTAGTCTTTCACATCAGCCCACCTGCCCGCCTCCAGTTGGGCTCTCACTTCTGCCCTTTTCTTCATCTCCCTCAAGGGATGCTCTTCAGCTCAGACCTCTACTTGACCATCTCACAGCCCTCAGCATCCTCACTCTCTAATTATCCCAGCTTGAGTGTCTCAGAAAGTCTATATACGCACCCCCAAACTCACACAACCATGGAGGTATGCGACCTCATTATTCAGAAACAGATGGATGCTCATAGAATGTAGCATAAGGGGAGTGGCAGTATGCATGGGGGTGGGGATGAATTATAACACAGCCAGCACTTCCCAGTAGAGCTTTCCAGCATTTGAGCATAATTTGTTCAATTTGCATCACTTCTACATAGATTCTATCCCTCTGCTAACTGGTATTAGGGATATTTTATTTTCTCACTTAAATGATAGAATCCTAAAGTTTCTATTTCTTTTAATAATAACTGAAAGGGCTGGGTCTTGGTGCTTCACCCTTGGGCTCTCTAGAGTTCCTGCACACAAAGGAAAAAGGGCCAAGTGGAAAATGTAGTCCACATTCTCAACAGTTCCTGAGAACTCAATTCCTCTACTCATATAGGACTTCCTTGGAACGCATGGCTCTGTCAAGGGACTCAGTCTGAATTTTACAGGGCTATTTCTTTTATCTTTTGTATGAATCCAGAATGACTCACTTCTGGGTGGGGCTTCTAGTCCATTATCTCAGCTTGTCACTACACATCGAGGCCCGCCTGACCTGTGCTCAAGCCTTGCCCCTCGGGCATGTGTGGCGATGGGGCAGGAAGCCAGGGCACCTACTGTTTGGATGCTGGAAGCAACAAGAGGGTTATAACTCTTGATATTTACATCATGATAATCCTTCCAAAAATCTGGGGTTTGTCCAAAAAATGTTTATCCATGAGCACAATGGCCACATGGGATAGGAGAGAAGTATCGTTCCTACCCAGCTCCCAATTATTAAACGGATACTAACTGTCAAATATTGTTTTAATCAATTTACCTGCAATGTTTCATCTAATCCTCATGAGAACCCTAAGAGATAAATACTACTCTCATGACCATTTTAGATGCAGTAGATGAGGCTTAGGGGACTTAAGCAACTTCATAAAGTCACAGCTAATAATGATCCAAACTGGAATTCTCTTCCAAGCCTGGCTGCCTGTATCTGCTGTTTCTAAACATCATGATACATACCCTGTTTGGCAAAAAGGTTGTCGGAAGATGGTGTTGCATGTGAATTCATTTTGTAAATCCCCACTGTGTCCACCCTGGCAAAGGCACTACGTTATTTCATCATTCAACAAATGCATATGTGAAGGGCTGCCTATTTACCAATTATAATGGGAGGCCCTGGGGCACCAAAATTGAGCAAGAGAGACAAGAGCCCTGTGTTCATCGAAGCATTCAGAGGAGAGGACAGGAAAATCAGTCAAAGAAAACAATAGTGTCTAATAATAGTCACCCCATATTGAAAAACCTTGGATGTTGTCAGGGCAGTTAGCAGTGGCCTCTGAACCAGTCCACCATGCTTGGAAATTATCGTTCTTAAGGTGCGTACAACATACTGTTTTGTAAACACTAGAATAACTATTTTAAGCAATGAGATGATAGAGCCTCTTCTCTAACAGAATAAACAAAAGTTAGGGAAAGAGAAACACAGGGTGACAGCAGTATAGTGGAAATTTTAAAAAGGAAAAAACAGTTATGTGAGCAGAGAAGAGAAAAAAGAGCCCTTAAGTCTACAGATGGGAATTAAAAGCTCTGACAGCTCACTTAAAGTTCATGCATTCCCCAGGGAGAATGTGCTCCGGAGACCTGGGACTCAGGAAATCCACCTTCTGTGCCTACATGTAGCCTTCCCACACCCTGGTTCTTTGTAAAAGGAGAGGATTGGATAAGATGACCCCACTGAAGGGGCCGCTGGCTCTGACGTGATACTAATCTTTCAAGAAAGCTGAGAAAAGTCACCATTGTCAGTATTTTTTGATAGGTCCGTTTGAGCTCTAACTATCCTTTTATATGATAGACTTCCATTCTTCTTGGATTAGAAATACCGTTATTGAATTATTTCTGGAATTTTTCAATCAGTCAGTATCTTAACATTCCAGATTGTTCATTGTTTAGCCTTCAGAATTTCATACCCCTCCCTCCTAAAAATATTCTGCCTTTGCTATTTTACCTGCCACTAAGCACTCCATCAAGAAGCAATTAAATAAAAGATACATAATAATTCTAACCCACATAGAAATAAAAATTGCAATTTTTCTAAAAATATATGAATTCTATTAAGTTATAAAAAAATTTTCATCCTACTTAGATCACAGCTGTATATACGTATGTATAATATATGCATTATGTATGTGTATGTATAATATATATGTATGTGTGTGTGGGAATTTTTCTTTCTCTCTCTCTCTCTATATATATGCATATATATATGCATGTGTGTGTGTATGTATATATATATGTATATATATATATATATATATATATATATATATATATATATATATAGTTCTCAACCAGGAGCAATGCTGTCTCCAGGGACATTGGACAATGTCTGGAGGCACTTTTGGTTGTCATACTGGAGGTGCTATTGGCATCTAATGAGTCGTCGTCGGCAGCCGTCCGTCTCGAGAGACGATGGTGTAGCTTCTTAAGAGTCTATCTGCACCGCCGAGAATGGCTGTGCAGTCCGACTCGGGAGTGACACGGTATCTGTCTCCTCCCGTGTTGAATCGACATCTTGCGATGACGCTGGAGTGTCCTCTCCAGTGAAGCTGAAGCTACAGAGCCTGGGCAGGGTGATATGGAGGGTCTGCGGTTGCCCATGCAGCAGACCCCCCCTCTCTTCGCAGCTGAAGGGTCCAAGGGAAAGACGGAGTCAATACAGCTTGGCTTCAGGTGCGCCGCAGGAGTTGCCGGTGTTGACTACAACGTCAAACCGCCTTAGGGACTCCGGCTCCGGATTTTCTGTCGGGGTTTACTCCCTTAGCCTTTCCCCTGAAGAGGTATGCCGCAAGGCAGCGGAGGTTTTTTGGAGTCAGAGTTTTCCTTCTCTGATGTGCCCTGACTGGAAGATCGAACCAGCGACACTTAGCTCGCAGGCCGACGTTCAATCCACTGAGCCAAACCAGCCAGGGCTGTATCTAATGAGTAGAGGCCAAAAATGTTAGTCAACCTCCGACAACATACAGGGCAGCCTCCTGCCACAAAAAGCTCATCTGTTCTAAAATGTCAGTAGTGTTGATGTTAAAAAACGCTAATTTAGATGGTACATGCACTTCTAATGGAAGGCAGTTATTCTAGGCTATGGCAAAGCGTGTGAAGATCTTTCTCTTTTTTCCCCTCTATTTATTGTTTGGAAAATCTTGACTCTGTTACCTTCTTTATGCTTAGCTTTTGAATAAAACTGTGTTGACTCCTCGCATGCCTTCTTTTCACAGGGGTCATAAAACTGACCTGATCGCCGCCACTGTGGCCAGGACGGGACACAAAAGATGAGAGGTCTGACCCATGCGGAAGCACACAGACTTCGGAGCTGGAGGTCCTGGGTTCGGATCCGCCCCTCTGCTCTCCCTTTGTCTAGCTGTGGACACATACTCATACTTAATCTCTGCATCTTAATCTTATTATTTTTAAAGGGGGGATAGCATAAGAAACCTGCCTCCAGAGAATTATTGTGACGCTTCCATGAGCTCACATCCTTAATGTGTGGCCCACAGGGAGCCCTTGGTACAAGTTAGCAAAGCCTCTCCTATTGCAGCCATTTTTGTCAAGACACTGTTGACTCTCAGCCATTCACATAAACTTTTCAGGCACCAAGAGCACCAAAAATAATGTCTTTTTCTTTGAATTTCAGGTTGTAAATTGTACCTCCACTTGTAAAAATAATTGCAACACAGTCTTATTAGCCATACATAACCTTACATATTCTTCTACTCTGGGCAAGTGAATCAACACAATTAACAAGTAAAGCAATTTCTTAAAAACAATTTCTTCCATAGATTCAAAGAAATTGCTGAGACTTTTAACACCTGCTCAAGTAGCATGTAATTCTTCATACTATCATCAGGACCAGGAAGAAGTCTTGCATTTAAATCTCTAGTCAATCTGAGCTGAGAGGTCCTACATAATTATTTAACATACATCTTTCTGTTAATAAAGCCATTAGGCTGGTGTATGGTAGGAGTCGAAGGGCCCTTATTGGTTTCCCTGCAAAACAACAGGGTTATCAGAGCAGATGCCACTAACTCCATGCTTTTGACTAACAGATTTAGGATTAAAGCTTGTTTTTTTGTTTTTTTTCACAAAAAAATCTAGGTGTTAACAAGTTCATCTCAAATATTCATAGAAGCAAATCTTATAAACAAATAAATACAATATTAATGCAATAGGACCTTATCAATAAAGAACCTGAAATAGTGTTTCTGAAATTATTTAAGGAGTCCAATAAGGATAAAAGAATCAGCAAATTCTTTCCCTTTAAAGCAAAACAAAATCCCTTAGTCAACCCACAAAAGAGTTAAGTCATATAAAATATTTTACAAAGAAAGTTATACAACACTTCCATTTGCTAGCCCTTTTATTTCTTCATCAAACTTTGTAAGTATTATTAAATAAAGTATCATTTCCACAAATAAACATTTTTGGGGGAAACACAACTTTAGCAGTACAACATGTTACTTCCATTAAAGTGATTTTTTTGCTAGTGGGAGTTTTCCAAATGCAAGCATCCATTTCCATCACTGGGTCTGAACCAATATTTTCCTGGTCCTTCCTAACTCGTCGTCGGCGGCGGCGGCGGCGGCAGCCGTCCGTCTCGAGAGACGATGGTGTAGTTTCTCAAGAGTCCATCTGCACCGCCGAGAATGGCTGTGCAGTCCAACTCGGGAGTGACACGGTATCTGTCTCCTCCCGTGTTGAATCGACATCTTGCGATGACGCTGGAGTGTCCTCTCCAGTGAAGCTGAAGCTACAGAGCCTGGGCAGGGTGATATGGAGGGTCTGCTGTTGCCCATGCAGCAGACCCCCCCCTCTCTTCGCAGCTGAAGGGTCCAAGGGAAAGACGGAGTCGATACAGCTTGGCTTCAGGTGCGCCGCAGGAGTTGCCGGTGTTGACTACAGCGTCAAACCGCCTTAGGGACTCCGGCTCCGGATTTTCTGTCGGGGTTTACTCCCCTAGCCTTTCCCCTGAAGAGGTATGCCGCAAGGCAGCGGAGGTTTTTTGGAGTCAGAGTTTTCCTTCTCTGATGTGCCCTGACTGGAAGATCGAACCAGCGACACTTAGCTCGCAGGCCGACGCTCAATCCACTGAGCCAAACCAGCCAGGGGCCCTTCCTAACTAGTCTTGCCACATATATATAAGAATATATCTCATCATATTTCCTAACAAGAAAGCAGTGAGTTTTTAACATGTCTGTATGAAATCAGTCTATCTAAGATGTGCAAAAGATTCTGTGTCATTGTTTGAAATAACAATGTCCAATTAGGTCAGCTGTTTCTCTGCCTCTCCTTCTGAGAAGGCATGGCTGTATGTTCTTAAAGTTTGTACCATCGTCTTCTCCTAATAGAAGATCTGTTTCAAGAGGGTGTGGCTTTAGCGCTGTGGTAGAACAGTGGGATTGGCTGGCTGAGATTAGTATCTCAGCAAGCAGATAGCAAAGGAGCTGATGAAAAACCCATTTTTAGTGACAGATGAAAGCGATAACCTAATATAAAACATGTTTATTCTCCAATTACAAGTTAAAGTATACTTTGCATGTAAGTTTTTAGACTCCTGGAAGCATCACACATTTTGATTATGATATTTGATGATGCAGCCTTGAGTACAAGGTACTTCTACCGTCTACCTACAATGGGACTCTGACAGGACTAGCAGGTTATCAGGGCTGATCTCCAAGAAATCTATGAAAGACCTAGGGCTTCCTGGGAGGCCTCCATGCTTAGCCAAAAGAGCCACCACCCAGGAGAAATCTGGCAGCATGACAATGACCCATCTTAAATGCAGAATGGTGTTGATCACTTGAATTTCCCTCCCATCTCAGCCCTACATAGACTTCTGGTCTTAGATTATCCACCCCCTCTCCCCACGGTCCAATACTTTAGACTCGAACCTCAACATTTCTGAGATGCTTCATGCTCTATCAGGTAACAGCAATAATAGAAGCTTGACTCTTGGTTATGAGATAAGCAAAACCTTTTTCCTTGAGCCTTGCTCCAACTCTCTCCTTCATCCTTAAACACACTCTTTAGAGATTCTTAGAAGTGCCTTCATGCAGAGGAAGAATGTTCAAGAATGTTCAAGAAGACAGTGAGATTCTGGGTAGGTAGCTAAAGGAAAATACCAATAAAACTAGAGTTTGGGATCGTGACCTCCATCTGTCCCCCCCCCACCCTCCCTCCACACACCCCTCCCGGGTAAGCAAAGTCTGGCAAACTGAGTTTGTATTTTTAGAACTGTGGCTGTATTTTAAAAAAACAAAGGTTTATGACTTAGGTCTCTCTCTTTTCTTCCCCATCTCTCTCCCCCCGCTGTATCACTTCTTCTCATCTAAGTTCTAATACAAACCAGTTCCCTTAATAAATAACTGCTACAGAATCATTACATTTGTCACATTTAAGTGCATTAGAAATCATAAAGGTCAAGCTAGGATTTTCAAGGACCCAGGAGGTCACGTCACTTGCTCAGAGTTGCACATCCCGCTGACATTCAAAGGTTCGTGTGTCTGCACTTCTTGCATTCAGTTTAGAGAAAGGAGGGTGAGGTGTCACAGTACAGAATTTAGCTGAGTTGACCTATAATTAAAAATCAAAGTCATGCCACCCAGACTATCTACTCTGCTTAACATTCATGACTGTCACCAGTGTATCTCATAAATTACAATTATTTCTCTGGCCCCAGAAATCAGTTTGGTAGGTAGATGCACCATTTATATACAGGACCCCACTTTTGCATTTATTTTGGGACTAGGTGTGAAGGACAGGGTTGAATGTGGCTAAAGGGTAGCCACTGAGGGAAACAAATTACGTATGATATTGTATATCTTACTTTCATATCAACAATAATCTTTCATTTTGCAAGCATATTGCATCTAAAATGAGCATTATGATCTTGCTGCACCAGGAGCAAACTGCAGAAGCTCATCATACGGCAGATGATCTATGCTCCCTCCTCCAAGTTACCTTGGCCATAGTCAGGATGCATCTCGAAGATGTGTTAAATATCTATCAACACCTTCTGCAGTGATTGCTATAAAAAGAAGATCATGATAAAGGCACCAAGCTTCTCTTTCTCCAGGATTTGATTCACAGGAAAGAGGGGGGAAAAAAAAAAAAACTAGAGTCCCAGGAAAAAATAGCAAGAATTTCTGAGAAATGATGTAACTTTTGACACTCATTCATTCGTTTATTCGTTCATTCATATAACAATTAAAAAAAAAAAAAAACGTTTATAATATGCCCAATACTCTTCTGGACCCTAGAAATCAGAATTGGCCCTGCCTTTTAATGGAGTTCATATTCTTTTGGAGAAGTTAGAGGAATGGATTTAAAGGGTCAGGTGGTGGTACAGGCTGTGGGGGCCAGAAATGGGCAAAAGGATCTGGTGAAGGGAGCTAGTTTCCGGATCGGCAGGGATGGAAAGGAGCAGAGCTTTCGGCATCTCCGTGAAAGACTTACACAGGGAGGCGGCATGAGTCACGGAAGTCCTCTCTAATCAGATGGCCCTTCTGCAGAGAAGTGAGGAAAGGAGGGACTGAGCCTTGTGGATGCCTACAGGGAAGTGCTTCTAGGGAGAGGGAATGACACAGATGATGACCTTGACACAGAGTGTGTTTGGGCTTCGGTGTGTTCAAAAAGCAGTATAGCAGAAGACAGTGAATGTGTGGGCATGCAGAAGGAGAAGTGAAAAGAAGTAGAGGAAAAGGATAGTTTTTTTAAGGTCTTGCATGCCACAGAAAAAATGCATTACTACTGCATGGAAAAACAAAGCTTACCGTATTAGGGTTCTTTAAGAAACAGAACTAATACAGAGTTGTGTAGGGAACTATTTATATAATGAAGATATTTAGTATAGAATAGGCTCACATGTTCATGGAGCCTGAAAGCCCCACAACCTGTAGTATCATTCCATTAGAGTACGAGGACCCAAGGATTAGCACCCAGGATGGAAGGCAGGAGAAGATGCTTCTGCCAGCTCAACAAGAGCAAATTCACCTGCTTCTGTCCTCTTTTTATTTTGGCCCTCAGTGTGTTAAAGGAGGCCCCCTGGCTCTGGAGATGGTGCTCCCCTTTCTCAGTCTAACCATTCAAATGCAAGTCTCCCCTCAAAACACCTTCACAGACACCCCCCGAAATGACATTCTACCAGCTGTCTCCATGTCCTTTAGCCCAGTCAAGTTAACACGAAAAATTAAACATCACGCTTGTCACATTGGTTTAAATGCTAGAAAAAAACAAATTTATAACTTAATATATGGGTCTTCATGGAACAACAGCATTATTTGTTGAACCATTTCTGAAAACATAATCATCGGCAACTATTATTTAATAATTTAATTTTGTGGAAACATATTCTTGGATCAGAATTTTTCACCTTGAATCACTTATTATTTGTCTTTGTTCATTTATTTATGCCCTCCCTGCCTCCGTTTCTAAATCTGCACTGTAGGGACCATAACATAACCCTACATAAATGAAATATAGAAATAAATTTGCATAAATACCAATATACATATATACATACCAAACTAAATGAGAGAAAATTCAAAATAATGTTCTAGAAAAGTTATCTTTATTTAGAAAATACAAAGTTAATTAATACTCTAAAATCAATCAACATGATTTACTACATCATCAGAAAAAATAAAGACAATCCATATAGTCATCTCTATATTGGCAGAAAAATCAATCAACAAACCTTAACGTAAAAAAAAAAAAAACATTATCAAAGAAGAAATAGAAAGACAGAAGTTTTCTTAATCTGAAAAAAAGAATCTACCAGAAAAAGCTAACACTGTGGATAAATTGCACTGGAAGTCCTAGGCAGTTCAAAAGTGAAACCAGCGATTCCACTGCTAGGATTATACCCGAAAAATCCTAAAATGCTAATTCAAAAAAACCTATGCACCCCTATGTTCATAGCAGCCCTGTTTACAATAGCTAAGTGCTGGAAACAACCTAAGTGCCCATCTGTAGATGAGTGGATCAAAAAACTGTGGTACATTTACACAATGGAGTGCTATGCAGCAGAAAGAAAGAAGGAACTCCTGCCATTTGCGACAACATGGATGGAACTAGAGAGAATTATGCTGAGTGAAATAAGCCAGGCAAAGAAAGAAAAATACCATATGATATCACCCAATACAGGAAACTAAAGAGCAACACAAACAAATGAACTAAATAGGCAAAGACTAGAATAGTAGTCAGTAGGGGGGACGGGGGAGGGAGAGAAGGGGGATAAGTAAGGGAAGGGTCTAGTCAAGGAACATATATGAATGACTCATGGACATGGAAAACGGGGAGGGATATGATTGTGGGAGAAGGGATGGGCTGGGAGGGGGGAGCAATGGGGGGAAAATGGGACAACTGTAATTGAAAAACCAAAAAATAAAATTAAAAAAAAATAATAATAAAATAAAATAATACAAGTTAGAAGAAATTAAAGGGTCATTATTTTCATATAGCATAATTGGATACATAGAAAATTTAACAAATTCAATTAATAAGTAAGTGTATAAAATTATAAGATAAAAGAGCATTTAAAGCAGTTTCTATATAGTAGCAAAACAATTAAAAATGTTTAAGGTACCATTTACTATAGCATCAAAAATATCAAATACCTAAGGAAAATATCTAACGTATGCAAATGACTCCTGAACAGAAAACTACAAAACGATTGAAAGAAATCAAATGAGACAAATGAATGAGAAATACGCCATATTTATAGATTTTAAGATTCAATAATATAAAAATGTCAATTCTCAACAAATTGTTTGTACATTGAATACATCCCAATCAAAATCTTGACAGAAATTTTTGTGGCAATTGACAAGTGTATTCTAAAATTCAAGGTGTGGCAAAAGTAGGCTTATAGGCTGTTCATATAGAAAATAATACAATAATTAGTAAATAATAATATAAGAATAAACTGTGTTTTGTGTACTCACAACTGTAAACCTACTTTTGCCCACTCCTGTGTAGATAGAAAGGCAAGAGGCCAAAATTGTCAAGACAAAATTTTTGGACAACTTGCAGTCCTAGATATAAAGCCTTTTTATTAAAGTATAATAACTATATTCTATTCCATTCAATGTACTGTCCCCAGTTTTACTGCAAAGGGGCCACAGCAATGCAGTGCAGAAAATGAGGTTCCTCCATAATAAATTATGCTGAAGTAAATACTTCTCAGTATGGGAAAACTACACACTTCGATGTCTGTCTTAGCCATGTATAAAAGTCTATTCCAGATAGATTGTAGGCCTAAAGTGCAATAACAATAAATCTTCTGTAAAATACAAAATTATCTTCATGATTATGAAAAGTGGTAATCATATTTTTTATACTCTGAAGCCAGCACAGGGCACCAGGCACTCGGTCAGCTCATGTATATTGTCACTTACCTACCATTTGACCTAGTTAGCATGGGTCTATGATCAGACCTTCAGTTCCTTCTATTACCATCAGATCTCCATTCGCTTCAAGAGCCATGAATCAAGTACATGAGTAGATTCATAGTAAATATGATAGAAACGTCCACAGGGAAACTTGCAAAACTGCCTCTACCTACCAAAATAATAAACCAAAGCAAATAACGTATCCCTGGAGGAATTTCAGAGATAAATTCTATCAACAAGGTTTTGAAAAACATAGCGTGGTCATCCTACCCTTTCTCATTCAACTTGCCTATTTGGCCTGTGCAGAAAACATATGGGACTTAGAAAATGACAGTGCATTATTGTAAACTTAATCAGGTGGTGAAATCTGATTGCAGCTGCTGGTCCAGATGTAGTGTCATTACTGGAACAAATCAACACATCCCTTGGCATCTGGCAACTCTCTCTCTCCCTCTCTCTCTCTCTCCCTCTCTCTCTCTCTCCCTCTCTCTCTCTTTTTCTCCCTCTCCACACACACATACACACATGCACCACACACGCAGCAGTAAGGCCTATCAAAAAAAAATTTTATGATATGATGCTGATGAGACCAGATGAGCAGGAAGCAGCAACTACTCTCGACTTGTTGGGAGGGTACATGCATGAGAGAGGAAGGGGAAGAAATCCCACAAAATTCAGGAATCCTGTCACCTCAATGGAATTTCTAGGGGTACAGCAGTCTGAGGCATGTTAAGATTGAGATATTCTTTCCAAAGTAAAAGATTCGTTGCATCTGTTTCTTTCTATCATTAAAAAAGAACTGAAATGCTTAGATGTTGCAGGACCATAAACCCAGTCTGGGCATGCTACACTGATCAGTTTACCCAGGAGCCTCATAATCTGCCAAATTCAAGTGGTCTCAAGAAAAAAAAAAAATTCAAATGTCTTACCACTTAGAAAATGTGACTCTCCCCACCCCATGCGGAGGTAATGCTTAGCATGTCTGTGTCAGAAAGGTATGCTTTAAAGAGGCTCTGGGGAGACCCTGTAAGTCATACACAATGAGGACATTTAGGGTTTTTTGCATTCAAATAATACCATTGTTTGAAAACAATAATAATCATCTTGAGAAATAGTTACAAGCTTACTCCTGGGGCCAAGCAAAGAATGAACACTTGATCGTTTGTCACCAAATTCATGAGAATGTAGCTGCTCATCGTAAAGTAGGTGTGGTCTAACCATCAAACCATAAAGTTGGACCGCACAGCAGATCTTCATTGTCCAATGGAAGTGACACATACAAGGTTGAGCCCTACTGCATCCTAAGGGCAAGTTTAAGTTGCCTGAGCAAATGGCCCATACGCCTGCAGGTCATATCCTACAGCATTGATCTATTTCTTAACCTTCCCTCATGGCCATATGCAGATTTTCTATAATCAGACGACTGGGACAAATGGTCTCTTAAATATAGGAGCATCTGTACAGACCAACTCTGTGACTGGTCCTGTAGAACAGTAGTGAAAGGTAATCCTTCAGTGGACAAAATGTTGATCCATATACCTGGTTGCTTTCTCTGGAAGGAGAAGCAGATGATCAGGGCTATGCATCTATACTACTTATCAGACAATGGCTAATGATTTGGTGAATGGTTGAGGACTTGGAAGGGACATAATTAGAAAACGGGTTCTTACAAAGAGCACAGATTGTGAAGATATTTGTTCTTCTTGTTAATGGTTAGCAAAAAGGACCTCAGACAAGAGGATTTTAACGAGAACGTAAACAAGATGACCAATTCTATGGAAGTGACTCAGGCAGACTCTCCTCGGACACTGCTATCCTTGTCCAGTGGGTCCATGAGCAAGGTAGCTATGGTTTTAGAGATAGAGTTTATGCATGGCTCAAAAACATAAATTACCATTCACCAAAGTCACTCTGGTTAAAGCCACTGCTGAATGCCTAAACTGCCACTGATAGAGGCTAGTGCTCAGCCCCTAATTTACACAATTCCCTGAGTGAAGTATTTGGTGATCCGGTGCAGATTGATTACACTGGACCATTCTATAATGGAAGAAACAGCAACTCTGTTCTCTGTAGAGTATGCACTCTGAATATAAATTGAACGTTTTTGCCCATAATGCTTTTGCCAAGACCATGATTCAAAGATTCATAAAAATCCTGCTCACCATTATGATAGTCTACACAGCTTTGCTTCTAATAAAGGGATATAGTCTTATTGTGGTGCAATTTGCTGGTCTTACAATCTTCCTCATCATCCTGAAGCAGCTGTACCATAGAATGATGGAGTGGCTGTTTGAAGACTCAGTTATGGCATCAATTGGGTAAGAACACCACACCTTATGGGGCTGAGATAATGTCCTCCAAGATGCAGTATATGCTCTAAATAAGCAATATATATATATATATATATATATATATATATATATATATATGTATATATACACACACACAAACACACACACACACACACAAACATATATATATACACACATATATATGGAAATGTAAATAAAAGGAAATGTAAATAAAAACTACAGTGAGATACCTCACACCTGTTAGAATTACTATTATCAAAAAGAAAATAACTAGCAAGAGTTGTCAAGAATGTGGAGGAAAAGAAACCACCGTGCATAGTTGGTAGAATGGCAAATTGTTATAGTCACTATAGCAAATGATGTTCCTTTAAAAAGTAAGAATAGAACTATCATACGACCTGGCAACCCCATGTCTAGTGTACTCATATATCCAAAGGAAATAAAAAGAGGATATCAAATAAATATCTGCGCTCTCATGTTCATTACTGCATTATTTACAGGAGCCAAGATATGGAAGCACCTGTACTCATCAGTGAATGAATGGATAAATATATATAAATACTTTATTTTTTATATACATAGGAATATTATTCAGCCATGAGAAAGAAGGAAATCTTGCCATTTGTGAAAACATGGGTGGATCTTGAGAGCACTATGCTAAGTAAAATGAGCCAAACAGAGAAAGACAAATACCACATAGTATAACTTTTGTGTGGAATCTACAAAAAAGATTCAAACTCTCAGAAACAGAGTAGGAAAGTGATTGCCAGGGGCTGGGGACGTGGGGAAATAGACAGGTTGATAAGAGGGCAGCATCTTTCAGATATAAATGAGTGAGGTCTGAGGACCTAATGTATAATACGGTAACTGTAGTTGATAACACTGTATTACACAACTGTAGTTTGCTGAGAGAACTTAGTTGTTAAAATAATAATAATATATACTGATCACATAGTCTGGAAGGACTGAATGGCATAGCTGTGCTTACTGTAAAAGTTTTATATAATTATGTAGCATGATTTTATTACAAAAACCAGTAATTAGAATGGAAATATCACAAACAGCCAACTGGCAATATTACCTTTGAGAAGAATAATTATTTTATAGCAGGGGAGGAGTTGGACCTAAACCCACAACACTAGAAGCACAATGTCCTTGTTTATATAATATCACAACCTAACATTCTAATGTGAAAGAATATTTTACAACAAACACAGGGACAGAGCCACCAGTAATTTACACAGAGTGCCTCCCTGCCTGATCTCCCCATGTCCATTGTTCCCAAAATTCTCTGTATTTCCTTCACTGAACTCTTCAAAAACTACTTTTTTGCTTATTTATTGCCTAACTTGTCTCATTAGCATGTAAGCTCCATGAGGACAGTTACCTTTTCTGTTTTATTTCCCCTTCGTGTTAAAGACAATGACTGGCACACAGTAGGTTTCCAATAAATATTTATTAAGTGGCACGGAGAGCATGAATGGCCATAAATTAGGCATAAATAATAGTTGGCAACTATGGGATGTGTGTCAGCCATCTTGACACATCTGGCATTCCTAGCTGACCTCTAACCTGGTTCTTTCTTGTAGAAAGCCACCCTGCCCTAGTAAAATTCCAGTTCTGTGGAGTTATAGGGGTGAATGTTTCTAGGTCGCCGATTTCTGAATAGTTGACATTTCTGATAGGATTGCCCTTGCATTTTTCTGAATGGAATGACAACGCCACACATTCTTTCCAAAATGAAGTAGAAAAGGAAGGTGCATACATAAATAACTAATGAAGGGAGTACGGTCCAACTAATTATGATCACAATATCAGCAAGTTTATGTTAATAAGAAGTGTGTGTCATCTGGCTTTGCATTTATTCATAATCCAGAAAATGGTGACAGGAAATGCTTGTGTAATAAAAGGAAATCTCTCTAATAATCAATAAGACATAACCACTATAAATAATTTAAATTCCATCAAGTAAAAACAAAGATTTAACTGAGTTTTGCCAACTAGGCTTGGGGCACTTAGACATCCAAGATGGTGTCGAAGCTGTGCCTTTGGAGATAGCTCAGGTTTTAATTAGTCAAATGTCACTGTATCCCAAATAGAGGTTCTTCTATAGATAACCCTTTTTGAAAATCCATTAAAACCAGTTTTCCTTCTACTGATCTTGGTGCTAATTCTATGCCAAGGTATGCTTTTCTCACCACTCAAAACTTCTTTTCAATAAACCCAATAATAAAATAAGGTAACAAAAAATAATCTCCCTGATAAATCTGGCCAATTTAATTTTAAGCAAATCTAGCTGGACTAGATTTTGATTTCTATATGCTTATAGCAGGTTAATATAATGGTGCCTCTGGAATTTCTCTACTAGAGGGGCAGAAACATGTTTGGAACTAGTGGATCAGGAAAAAAGTCCATGTATTTGTGTAGCAAGTATACTGCTTTTCCTTGGTCTGTACAGCCTCCATCTGGTGTTGCTGTTGGTGTGTGCTGATGAACTTTGGAGGTGACAACCCAACCACTACCAAACTGTAGACAATAAAACAGCTGAGGTACATATGACACTTCATCATTTTAAAAAAATGGTTTCATAGCCATGACTTAATTTGTCTCTGAAATTAAACTTATGAAGAAGGTATTTTTATTATCCCTCTTTACAGCTGAAGAAACTGAGGGTCAGAGAGATTGAGTAATGCTTTACTGATCACATTCGGAGCAAACACAGGACCCACGGACAAGCCTCTTTTGACTCTAAATCTCTTGATTTTGCCTACAAACCATAGTGAGGAAAGCATCAAATTCGTCTTCTGAAAATATCTTCACAAAGAAACTGCATGATATCCATCACTACACAGTCAAGGCACATACTGTATTCTAGGTGGGCAGACAGGCAATTGTAATGTCATCACTGGGACAATTGCTAGGATGTGGCTCCCAGAAGAAATGGAATACATCAGCCTAGACTTCAAATTGGAGTAGAAGTTGGCTTACCAACAAAAAGGCAGTATGTTCCAGGCACAGGGAACAGAATGGACAAAGGCACAGAAATGGGATAATGTGACACAGTCAAGTAACTAAAATGATTCCAGTTAAATCCCAGCGCCCTGCATGGATGGAGACCCGTGACAGATGGGGCAAGTAGGCAAACAAGGCCCAGGTCATGGAGGACCTTATAAATCATACTTTAAACTTTAGGTTTTACTCAAAGAGCAATGGGGAGCTTTAACATATGTGCATTGACAACATATTTAAAGTTATATGCAATCCTAAATATAAGGGAAAATATATTTTGGAGCATCTTTTTGGAAACCTTCCAATGAGTAAAATTGCAAATGGCCCGATGAGCCTTAGAAGGAATAAGATTTGTGCTCTAGGCCAACATAAATTTCATTCTTGAGGTAATACAAATGCATACAGACATAACTAGCCCTGAGGAGAATTAATAATATTACAAACCTACATGTTTTTTTATAATGTAGCTCACATATTTCTACTTGGGATAAATTGTTTTCTACTCTACTTGGTTCAACAGGCTCAATGGACTTAGTTATTTGAAATAACATTAAACAATCTCCCAAACATGGGCAAGCTCCCCTAGGCAATTAAAAGATGAATGATTTGCATGCCAGACTGTGAGGTTTAGCATATGGTCCCCAACATCTGCATAACTAAAATCTTAAGAAAGCATTTTCAATGAGATGCCCTTTATATTTGTCTTTCATCCACACCCCTAAGTCGTGTCTTTCATAAACAGATTACCTCCTTAAGCATTGTATTAAAGTAATATTTTGTTTTCATTATTCTTCTTTATACAGACCATATATATTTAATGTTGAAGACAGAAATAAGCAAAAAGAAAAATATTAATATCTCATATTAGGTAAATATTTTTGTTGATTTTTTTCATAAAAATGAACTCATATTAAATATCCTGATTTGGGATGGTTATTAATATTTTTCATTTAATCACATGCCATAACATTTTTAACACAGTTATTTACATATATTATAATGAGTATTGTACTCCATGTTATGAACAAAATTTTCTTAATCAACCCCATATTGCTGGACATGCTGTTTGCTTTTTTTAAAAATTATAAGTAACATTCTAATTTAGGACTTAGAATTAAATAACATCTAGTGATGTAATGAGAGTGAAAGTATAATAGTCACCAAATATATTTGCTACCTTCAAACCTATTTCACATTAATATGATCAGAGAAAAAATGCATCTTTCGACTGTGCATCAGCCTCCATTGAAAGATAATTATAAGCTATTTAATTATTTTAAGGTACTGTATTTTTACACTCTCTGAGGTCATTAAAAGTCAGGGAAAACCTCTGTCAGTCTGTGTGAATTTCCATGGCTGCTATAAACAATCAGTGCAAGCAAAGTAACTATTAACATTGCTAAGAGGCCTGAATAATTAGGCTCAAGGAAGAATTGTGTTTTGAATACAGTCACTCAGTTCTCAGCATAGAACATCTTGAACTTCAGGACAGGTAAGAACTTCCCCAAAAGGTGACCCTGAAACCACAGCTAGAGGATGAAACAAGCAGTCTGAATTTTATCTAAGTGAAGAACCTCAGTCTTGGCTGGAAACTACAGAAGCCTCTCCCAGTGGAGAAACTCAGCCAACCATCACCATGGTGACCCGGAAATACTGGTTCCCACCTGCAAAGTGCAGGTCTTGAGCCTCAGTGATCTGCACACTTTGTCACATCGAAGTTTAGAATCTGGTCTCTGAAACCAACCTCTTATGAATCCTAACTTTACCTCTTCCTACCTGCTTGACTTGGAACAAGTTATTTGGTTGCCAGTTTCTATAGGAGACTCTAAGAACATTTTATTAGGCTTATTGAGACTTAAATAAAATAATCCATATAAAGCACTTACTTCACTATCGAATTTATACTACTCATAGTTGGTAGATGTGTGTTACTGATTTCTTACATTTGCAAACCTAAGCAGGGCAAGAAACAAATGCCAACTCTGGGAAGACCATTTGTCATTTCTCTCACTTGTTATCAGATCAAAAAGGAGGGAAGACAAGATCTTAAAACATTCTTGTATGTCAAACGTTATTTAAAAGGGGAGGAGGAAGAAGAGGTAGCAAAGAAAGAGGAGGAGGAGGAGGAATAGGAGGAGAGGACAAGAAGAGAGAAGGAAGAAGTGCATCAATGACATATACTATTTAGATATATACTATTATAAATTAGAAAGTAAAAAGCATAAGAAAAAAGAAATCACAACTGTCAAAATAACGTTACTGAGAGCAGAAATATATAATATCCTAAGATAAATCACAGTGTACAAAATTATGTTCTTCTAGAAAACGGAAGGCTAGCTTGAAGGTAGTCTTAACACTTTTATTTAACTTAACATTTCTAGGTTTTAGTCTTGTCATTAGAGAAGCGAGAGATTTAATTTGTTATTTTTAAGGAATAATTATTCACAGTATCTATGATTTTATAAAACAATATTAAATATGATAAGTCCCTATAAAAGCAAAAAGTTGAAGCTCCTTTAAGGAATTCTTTACTAAAAGGGAGTTTACTTAAAGGAAAATGTAAAAAAGTATTTTTTTTCCTTTTGCTTGTGAAAAGAACACTGACCTGAGAAGCACCAATTTAAAGAATAAGTATCATCATGGAGAAATGGCAAAGAAACAAGAAAGTTTTTCCGTGTTATAAGAAAACCTAATACTACTATTAATAATAACTCTGAATAGAGTATCATATCTGAAAATAATGAAATTTATTGTCAATTATTTTAAGTGTACTGTCTTCCTTTTATTGTAAAATAAACATATCCTTATTGCAAGCAAATCCATTTAAAAAGTGGAGAGGGGGGGTGTAACTATTGTAATTAAAGATCAAATATCAAACTGGGAACAATTTTTACCTGTAGTGAATACAATTGGTATGGAGTGGCACATTTCTTTGTTTGTAAAAAAAAAATTTTTTTTTTCTCAATGTAAAGTGTATCTCAAGAAGTAAAAGCACCTGCGGTCACCATTTCCACGGATACTCACAAGGAACACTTTTGTGTATCTTCTGCAGCTAGCTTGCTCATTCTCTCTTCCTCTCTCACTCGCACACTTTTTTTAGTTGTAAGTTGCTAGTTTTATTTTTTTATGCAATCTTTCAATTACAAATAAATTACTAACTTAAGGAGAAAAGGAAATGTAAAAAAGAGAAATCAAGTATATTCCAGGAGACTCGAGGGTAAGAGAACAGCTGGGCGTGCAGACGTACTGGAAGAAAGAAGAGATTATCCAAGTTCACTAGCCCCTCCACTCTTATCTTTTCCTCTGGGGCCCTTCAGTCTCATGTCTGCTGCTTTCTGAACATCTGCTTTTTTTATTTGTCTCACTGCTCTGGCTTCCTCGCAGTTCTGAAGTTTAAATGTTCAGTTCTTGGAAGCATCTGAAAACTAGCACCTCTTAAATTCAATTCCTAATTTTTGGAAGAGAGCATCTCTTCGGCCTGTGTATTAGGAGTTGAGTCAGGCATGCTACGGTTTTCAAGAAAAAAAAAATGCGGCTTAGTAAACACCATGTTAGTCCACTGTACATCTTTTGTGCAGATAAATATAAATCTACATCATTAATTTAGAGACTTCATCATGATCTCTTTAAACAAACATTACTTGAATTCCTTTATTCTCTCTTGACAAGGTATTTAAAATGTTTGAGCATCTTTGTAAGCACATTACTTCTTTAGGAATAATTCATATCAGTAGTTCAAAGGGTGTGAATATATATATATATATATATATATATATATATATATATATATATATATATATATATATTTGCTCAATTACTTTCCAAAATATTTTCATCAATTTTTGCTTAGTTTAATAATAAAGTTCTTATTTCTCCAGTTTCACCTGTATATAAATTCTGCCCATGGAAATGTAAGGTTTTAAGTGAAATCTATCCATAAGTGATAACCATTTATTTTTTCCACATTCTTTTATTAAGTACAATTAACACAAGGTTAAAATTCACTCTTTCGTGTACAGTTTAACAAGCTTAATTAGTGATGCAGTCCTGTAATCACCACCACGACCAGATAAAAACAGTTCTATCTGTCACCCCATAAAATCGTGCAAGGCCCCTGGCAGTCCGCCCCTTTCCTATGCCAGCCCCTGGCCACCACTGGTCTGACTTCGATCCCTATGGCTTTGACTTTTCAAGAAAGTCATAGATATGGACTAGCACAGCAGGTAGCTTTTTACGTCTGGATTCTTTCTCTTAACATAATGCATGTGAGGTTTGTTATGAGTTGAATTGTGTCCCTACAAGTTCATGGTTGAAGCCGCATCCCCAGTGTCAGAACATAGGGGCAGCTAGAATGCACACCTGCAATTTGGATATGTGCCAATCACCCTGGTCCTGGCCGGGGTTCCTGGAGGAAATGTTCATGGACTTAGCCCATTCTCCTAATGGACCTAGCCTGATACGTTCGCTAACCCAGTGCGGGGTTGGGGATGGGGGGAGCAATGAGATGCAAATCATCTACTGAATATGTTGCCAAGGAAACTTGCCCTCATCAAAATGTGTGTTTGACAAGTATAAAAAAGGAGTTCCCCTTTCCCCGTTCTCTTGCTCCTCATTCCCCTTGTTCCTACAGGCCCTTGAGTGGGTCCGGGGGTTGCCTCTGCCCTCCACCCCCCTCCCCTTTTTCCCTGAATAAACCCGTCGCCTGTTCCCACAGTGATCTCCAGGTGATTTCTCAGAGCAAGGCCGCCCTGACACCCAGTACCTCAGAATGTGACCTTACTTGAAAATCGGCTCATTGTAGATATAATTAAAGTCAAGATGAGGTCATCCTGGAATAGGATGGACCTCCTAGTCCAGTATGACTGGTATCCTTATAGAAAGAGGAAAAGCGAAAACAGGTAGGCACATAGGAAGGCTGTCGTATGTAGCTGAAGATAGATCAGGGTGATGCTGCTACAAACTAGGAAAGATCACCAGCAACCCAGAAGAAGCTTGGAGTCATTTGCCAGATTCTTCCTCACAACCCTCAGAGGAAACCAACCCCGCTCACATCTTAACCGCAGGACTTCCAGCCTCCGGAACTGTGAGAAAATACATGTTGGTTGTTTAAACCCCCAGTTTTGTAGTATTTTGTTATGGCAGCCCTAGCACACTGATACTGGGTTCTTCCATGTGATTGCATGTGTCCATAGTCTACCCCATTTTCCTTCTGAGTTTTACTCCACTGTATGGATGCACTGCATATTTTTCATCCATTCACCGATTACAGGACATCTGGGTTGCCTACAGTTTTTGAGATTACAAATGAAACTTCTAATACCATTTGAATTTATATTTTGATGTGAACATAAATTTTCATTTCACTTAAACAACTAGGAGTAGCATTGCTGGGTAACGTAAGTGTCAATTGAAGAAGATGAGAAGTTGCCAAACTATTGACTAAAGAAGCTTCCCCATTTTACATTCCTACCAGCCAGTATGAACAATTTACTTGCTCTGTAGCTTCATTAGAACTTGGCATTATCCTTTATTTGTTGAGTTTTCATTTTCACTCTCTTACAGATATAGCAGGGCATCCCATTGTGGTTTTAATTTGCTCTCTTGTAATTATTAATAATTTTGCATAACTTCTCATGTACTATTTGGCATCTCTGTATTTTCTTTGGTGAAGGGTTTAAAACTCATGCTCATTTCTTTATTTGGCTGGTTGCTTCATTATTTTTAAAAGTTGGAAGTTCTTTATATTTCTTGAATATAAGTTCTTTATAAGATTTTTGACTTGCAAATATTTTCTCCCTGTCTGTGGCATGTATTTTCATGTCCTTCACTATGTCTTCCAAAGAATAGAGGTTTATAAAATGCAATAAACTTCAATTTATTGCTTTATCTTTATATTGATAATCCATTTGGAGTTAATTTTTAATATGCTGCAAGGTATGGACCGAAGTTCTTTTTGGCTTTTTTAGTTAGGGGGTTTTGTTTGTTTTGCATATAGGTATTCGATGGTTTTCACATCACTTCTTGATTTGTTAAATTTAAAATTTTTTACATCTCTGTTTGTGTTAAATATTGGTCTATAGTTTTTTTTTTTCATGTCATTATTTGGTTTTGATATCAAGCCAATACTGGTTTCATAAGATACGTTTGGAAGTGTTTTCTCCTCTGTAGCTTTTTGGAATAGTTTGTAAAATTGGCATTATTTCTTCTTAAATAATACGGAAAATTCAACAGTAATTTCATCTGGGTCTGAAGTTTTCTCTGTGAGAGTTTATAACTACATATTCAGTCTCGTTGATAGATGTAGGCTGTTCATATTATCTATACATATTAATCATTTCTATCTATACTTCTATCTTCTCTGGGAGATCTAGTAGTTTGTGTCTTTCAAATAATTCTTCCATTTCATCTAAACTATAGAATAAAGTAACATAAATTTGTTTATAATATTTCCTTATTGTTCTTTTCCATCCCTGTACATTTTGCTGTCTTATCTTTTTGTCCCCATGAGTCTGATTAAAAATTTACAAATTTTATTAATTCTTTCAGAGAACAAGCCTTTGACATTGTTAGTTTTCTTTGTTGCGACCACTGCCTGAGCTCTCATTGGTGTCTGTTCTTGTATTTATTATTTCTTTTGTACTTCTTACTTTGGGTTTAATTAATTCTTAATGTTTTATCTTTCAAAGATGCTATACATTTTCTGGCCTTTTTTTAGTGCTTACATTTCTCTCTAAGAAATGTAACTGTACAAAACAATTTTTGATATATTATTTTTATTTTCATTTAGCTCAGAATACTTTCTAATCTTGCTTTTGATTTACTCTTTAGCATTGCTATAATTTATTTAGTTTCTAAATTTTGAAGACTTTGTAAAGATAGTCTATTATTATTACTTTAATTCCATTATGGTCATATTTCATATTATTTGAATACTTTAAATTTATTTAGATGACTTATGATGTAGAATATTATCTGATTTGAAAATTTCTGTAGGTTCTTAAAAACTGTGTTTCCTTTTCTTGTTGGAGAAAGTGATCATCTCTTAATGTTCACTATGTGAAGTAAGTGATAGTATTACTCAAGTCTTCAGTATCCTTATGGATCCAATTTTTTCATTGTACATTTTTATTGATTATTAATAGAGTCGTCGTCGTCGGCAGATGATGGTGTAGCTTCTTAAGAGTCTATCTGCACCGCCGAGAATGGTTGTGCAGTCCGACTCGGGAGTGACACGGTATCTGTCTCCTCCCATGTTGAATCGACATCTTGTGATGACGCTGGAGTGTCCTCCCCAGTGAAGCTGAAGCTACAGAGCCTGGGCAGGGTGATATGGAGGGTCTGCTGTTGCCCATGCAGCAGACCCCCCCTCTCTTCGCAGCTGAAGGATCCAAGGGAAAGACGGAGTCAATACAGCTTGGCTTCAGGTGCGCCGCAGGAGTTGCCGGTGTTGACTACAACGTCAAACCGCCTTAGGGACTCCGGCTCCGGATTTTCTGTCGGGGTTTACTCCCTTAGCCTTTCCCCTGAAGAGGTATGCCGCAAGGCAGCGGAGGTTTTTTGGAGTCAGAGTTTTCCTTCTCTGATGTGCCCTGACTGGAAGATCGAACCAGCGACACTTAGCTCGCAGGCCGACGCTCAATCCACTGAGCCAAACCAGCCAGGGTATTAATAGAGTGGTATTGATATAATTGACTACAATTGTGAATTGGTTTATTTATCTTTTCAATTATGACACTTTTTACTTCACATATTTAGAAGCTTGTTATTAATTATTTAAGCATTAATAATTGTTATGTCCTCATGATTAATTGACCACTTTATCCTTATGAATTACCTTCTTTATTACTAATAAACTTTTTGCTTTGTAATCTTCATTGTCTGACATTATATATGCATTCCAACTTTCATTAGTGTTAGATTGGTATATCTTCTTTTATCTTTTTACATTCAAGTTCTTTGTGGCATTAGTTTAAGTTCAGTTTCTTATAGGCATCCCATAGTAGTCTTTTTATACAATCTGAAAAACTGACAATCTTTGCCTTTTAATAGATGTTTAGAGCATTAGTATATAATGTGAATTTTTACATGGTTGGGTTTAAATCTACTATCCTATTTTGTTTTTTCCTTTGTTCCATCAGTTCTTTGCTCCTATTGTTCCTCTTTTTCTGCTTTATTTGGGGTTAATTATCTTTAATGATTTCATTTTATCTCCATGCTTGTTTATTAGTTCTAATGACCTGTGTGTCTTTGTTCAGCAATTGCTTTTGGTGTTTCTGGTATATATCTTCAACTTACTATAGTCTCTCTTCAAATAATATTATACCACTTTGTATGCAACTAAATATTGTCATATTACCTATCCCAGCATTTTTAATATTGTTGTTTTAAATTTTGTTTCTGTGTTTTCCTATAAGGTCCACAACACCCTGTTATTATTTTTGCTTAAGTAATGACTTTTTAAACTGAATTTTAAAATAAAAAGCAATTTAATGTACCTATATGCCACTAATTCTGGTGCTCTTCATTCTTTCATTCTTTTGTGTAGTAGATCCAGATATCTATCAGGTATAATTTTTCTTCTGCTTGAAGAACATCCATTGACATTCATATGTTGTGGGCCTAACAGTAATTGATTTTTTTCATCTTTTGTATTTAGGGAAAAAAGAACTTTATTTTGCCTTAGTTTTTAAAAGCTTTCATACTGGACATAAACTTGTAGGTTGGTATTTTTATTTTCTTTTAGTACTTTAAGGATACTATTTCACTCTCTTCAGCTTTGCATTGTTTCCTAAGAGAACACATGTGTCATCCTAATAGTTTTCTCAGTCGCTACTGTCTTTTTCTTCTTGCTGCTTTTATGATTTTTCTCTTTATCACTGGTATTAATCAATCTGATCATGACATGCCATGTGGTTACTGTAATTTTCTTCTGCTTGGTTCATTGAGTCTCTTCTTTTTTTAGTTCTGAAAATTTTGCTGATTATTTCTTAAATGTTCTTGTAGTTTTAAAAATACTCCTGAGGTTTTTAAATTTTATTTTATATTTTCCCCTGGGACTTTCAAGCCATGTGGAAATAGTTTGAACCTTTTTGAAGCTTGTTTCTGAGTTTTTCTAGGTAGAACCAAAAATGTCCTTTAGTCCACGACTAATTTTTCTCTATTCCCAAGGCAATGGCATTTTATAACAATGCTCGATAATCCATGCTTTATAAGGTTTTTCCATCCTGACTATTGAGAACATCAGCTCTTAAAGATTTGGAATAGACCCAGGATTTTTCAGTCTGATTTTTACAGGTTATTCTTTCCCAGACTTGGTAGTGTGGTCACATGCACGCACTGATCAGTACTCCGCTGAAGACTCAAAGGGGGAGACCCTTAGCATGTCTTTTCACCATCATTCTATCTTAGAAATCCCAACTTCTTGTCCTCCTGAACTTTCCAATTCTTTTCCCCCCCTGCAGGGTAACCGCTTAGTTTTGCCTGCATTTTCAGCCAGGCCATGGCCTGGAAACTCTCAACGTAGTGTGCTGGGCAATTCTTAGAACTCAGCTTGCTTGTTTCCCACTTCTCTGGTATCACTAAACTTCACTGCCAGTTGTCCAATATCTGAAAACGATTGTTTCATAAATTTTTTCCTGAACTAAAAAGACTGTTTAAGATTCCAAACTCTGTGCGTAGAAACTAAGGAGCTTTAATGATATATCAAACGCACAATTGTTATGTGAGTGAGGCCACACTCAAAAATGGGTTTCTTTTAGTAACTAAAAACATTTGATTCAGTAAGTCTGTAAACATTCTTCATGTTGAACATCTGTTAGGGTTTTAGTAGAATCTTTGAGTCCCTAGGCTTAAAATTAAAATAAGATTATGTGGTCATTTGCAATTCAAATAAAATTAATATTACTTACAGGGACAAAGTCTGAAATCATCTGAATTAAATGTAATCTTTTATGGATGCAAAGCAAAAAACTATGTCAAATTTGAACACAAATATTGTTTCTGCCTACAACTCACTTTCATGTATGTCAAAACTTCTTATGTGTATCTTCAAGTGATTCAGCATACACAAAAGAGAAAATTGAGTTAAAAGATGCTGGAAAAGCACATAGACCCACCAGTATTTTTTCTGGTGTATTTCTTCCTCTTTTGATCAATAGTTCTCAGACAAACTAGTAAATTAAATTTGTTTAGTGGATGATATAGAGTTTCACAATTTTCATTTAGGAATTTCTTAGCTCATTTGTTCAAAGAAAAATTTGCGACATAAGTGAAGCCAAGCTCTGGAGAAGAAAACATGACTGTCTGATCTAAATCAGACACATTCTGATTCTTGGGGTTGGGCTTGTTGAAAATGGATCGAATGTACATTTGTGGCTCTGAAATGTAACAGTGCATCCTGTCTACTCTTCCTTTCTGAAACTCAAACTTTTTTGCTTTACCCTGAAAAAGTCTAGTTATGCCAACATTCTACATTACTATAAAAAAAGTTTTTGGTAAACACAAAACTCAAAATTCAGTGGGAGAGTGAGTTTACCTAAACACAATTATGTGAATTGTATTGATTCAGACGTAGGCAAGAAATTGAGCTTAGTACCAAGTCAAGACACAGTAAGTTAGTTGTGCCCCATTCATCAGTGACTTTGTAGAAATTACCTATTAAAGAAATAAAACTACCTATCAAACCAGGGAGTCAATCTTGAAATTATAATATAGCAAAGAGTTACTATTTGCACTTAGAGAATTAAGATTTGTGAGAGCTACAAGACATGCTTTATGATAGCAAATCTTAGTTAATAATGCCATTCCTGGTAATCAAGGTTGGCAAACAGAAGTTTTGTCTACGACTGCATTTGATACTCTGTATTTTCTGTGTTCTCCTGTTTCCCTGCTAGAACTAGATAATCGATATGATTAATGCTTCTTTAAAAAAAAAAAGTCAGATCTTGGGAAATTTACTACTGGTCTCAAGAATGTAGAAAGCACTTAATGATAACATTTCTGTTAGCTGTAGGGGGAGAATTATGTTTTTACATCTAACACGTTTTTATGTATAACAGGGATTACTTAATTATATAGTACTTATATCCAAGGAAATTAAAGTTATTTTAAAGAATGAAGAACATCTCTTTAAGTGAAAGTTTTGTTTACTGTTGCTGAAATATATATGGGGGGCCAGAATTACCAACTCCTCAAGAATTGTGAATACATCTCACACACAGTTTAAATTTCTGTATATATAACATATATATGTATATATAAAGTAATTTCACTTTTAAAAATCTAATGAATGCATAACTGGTTAGGAAACTCCAAAAATTATGGTTCCGAAACAGTAAACTATTTAGTTCAAATAACTTAAGACCAGCTATGGTTATAATTACAACGGTGGAAAATTGGCAGTCCTGAAACCATGGGCCGAATGTAAGTTAGGATAAATAATTATGTGTTTATATAGACCAGTTTAACAAGGCTACTCTGGCAAAAGCCATTTTTAAAAATACAAAATTAAAAGTTAAGATTCCAAGCAACTATAGTAATTAATTTCATATTAAAATCCATGTTGTTCACAAATGATCTAGCAATATTCTTGAAGAGCAAAACAGTAGGACTTCGTGTCAGTGTGCTTGGAGATACATATCAATGATTTTATTTGAAATTAAAAGCATTTTCATTAATCCTGGATACTCTTTAATTTTTTACTATCATTACATAATTGCAGTATGGGCCAACTGGTATTATGTGCATAATAAAATTTATAAATTTATGTAATATGTGTTATAATATTGTTATACCTTTTATAGTACTTGAGAATTTACAAACTAAGTTTCACATAAATTTCCTTATTTAACTTCCTTAACAAGTCTATAAACTCAATAATTATTACACCTATTTTCCAGTTGAAACTGAGAATCTAAGAGGTTGTTTCTGCTCAGGTTGTTGGACTCCTCAGTGGCAAAGGTTAGTCAGAATCCAGCCATCTAGGCTTATCAAAATGAGAAATTTCAAAAATAGGAAATTCTATTATATGACTGTTATTGTCTAAATTTTACTTCTTAACTAAATGAAAATGAGCAGAGGGCGCCTGCTTTTGTGAATGGTTCTAATGAAGGCCCTGTTAGAAGAAATCGGTTCATATTTTTCTGATTTCATGCCTCATGACAAAATGTGAAAATTGACATAAATTAAAAGAAAGCGTCTCTTTGATATATATTATGTATTTTTCAATAAAAAATATTTTACAAAAGTCAGAAATTGCTTTCAATTCAGCTGTAAACAAAACTATCAATGAGCAACTTCAGAAATAACCTATAGTATTTTTAAATGATGCTGCTTTATGATTTGATACTTTTTGCAGCAGAAAGGGCAAAACAATTCAAGATCAACAATTATGGTGTGTCCTTTGTTTTTTTCTTTTTTTTTTTTTGAGCTTTGACAATGGAATTTACCTGTGTTTCACGTACTTTCAACTTCAGACACATGTTAAGACACAACTTTTTGATACTATTTATTTGCCAGAAAGATGCAAATTGAAGACCTTAAATTTAATATGCAATAAATGTGACAGGAGATTTAACACAAGCAGCACATTAAGAGATTTTATTAAACTGTAAAAGACAAATGTCCTGGTTGATCTATCAACCAAGCTGCAGTGGAGGAGGTTGTCACTACAGATGCTGAGTCAGAGCCACTGGGACTGACTCTGAGCAAAGTTGAAGGATGAAGACACCCAACTTCTAACTTCGTCTTGGGAAAATATAAAGGGAACTTTCTCAGGACTCACCCACAAAGGTAAGTGAAAACAGCTTCAGGAGGTTTTAAAACAGAAGTTGAAATTTCCCAGAAAACATCTCCTTGAGAATTGCTAAAGGACAGGAAAACTCCAAGTCTTGGAGCCCTGTAGCTGTGTTGCTTATATTGGAATTAAACTGTAGGGACTTCCAAAGGTGTGAGCAGAATAAAGCAGTGCTTCCCAAAGTGCAAGGAATTCCACTGGTGGAAGATTATTTTAAGTGGTATGCAGAAATACTACTTTTTTTTTTAATTTGTTAAAATTTTGATTATGTCATGCCTAAAGGAGACATACTTGGGCTCTGGTTGTCACCAAAAAGCCCTGAGGAACTGGGATTGACTTTCAAAGGTAATAAAAGTCCACGAGATAAAAGGCCTGGCACCTTGGTTGGTTGTGTGGTCCACAGCAATCTCTCCAGGGAAGAAACAAAGGTTGCTCTCCTGAAAGATGGCTAGAAGGGACGTTAAGGCACAATGTAAAACCTGAAGAACTTGGAATAGACAGGTGTTTACAAGCAAGGCTGAATGGCAGGTATGTGGCTCAGCTCCTGTGCCCTGAAGGGCATACTGAAGGTCACCCTAAATGTTCCTTGCGTAAGTTCCAGCAAAGCAGAACTAAATATCATAAGTGATCATTTGCTGCTATTGTTGTGTTTATGCAAATGAACAGGATAAATTAAAAATGGACAGTGCTGTCCCCTTAATGACAAGGAGGGTAATCTTAAGGAGAAAAATTGCGATTCAAGGAAAATCACAATGTTCAATGCTAGACTATAAATTAGTGCAGCTGACCATCTTTAAAGTTTCCTTTCATTTAAAGTTTTTTTTCATTTGAAAGTTAAACTAGGTCTGTGGCATCATCAAAGATGCTTAATTTACAGGCAAGAAGAATCTCAAATGCCTTGCAACTGGATGTCTTTCCAATAAGAGAGTCTTACAGATTTAGAGACTCATTTGTGGGTTATGTTGTATAAATTAATGTATGTTTTCTGTTTTCATAGGGCATAAGCCTGTGATCTCATTACCTGAGTGATTGTCTGTACGTATAGGCCTCACATAAGAAGCCCATCTGCATCTCTGCCTCCTGACACTCAATGGTTTGGCTGAACTAAGTGGCTGGGTTGGTGAAGAATGGGGTGGTCTGTGGGCTTCACTTTAAAACTGGTTTCTCTTTTCTATCCTAATGGCTTGGACAGAAAGGGCCCAGAGGTCTGAGATGGGATAAACCTAAAATATTCCCCTCAGCCCAAACTAAGTATAGTGGGCAAAAGGGTTTTAGACAGGTGTGACATGCCTGGACTCCTTTCTCCAAAGAAGCCCCTTTTTTCCCTAATGTGGGACATTGAAAAATTAATATCTGCCTTTTGTCATCTAGTGGTTATGGATTGAATGATGTCTTTTAACCCTGTTGCCAAATCTGTTGCCTCCAGAATACAACAAGGATGCCAGCCTGTAAAACTAAGCACATCATTGTCCAGGGACAGCCAGCTGACCTGGAGTCTGCACGATCCTTCCCCATGTGGGAAGGACACCCTCCCCTCCACACCCCCACTGTTATTAGGGATTTCTGGACCCAAGGGTAGGTAGGACGATGAGCATTCCAGCTTGAAGCAGCTAGAGGAGCACGAGACCTTCGCCCATTGTCCTTTATAAGATTATAAAGGGTCTTGAGTCTGAAAGGGAGGGATTGTTCTAAATAAATAATTAGTTAATTAATTAATGTTTTAAAAAGAATAATATAGGGGAAAAATAAAAGACACATTTTTTATTTTCACCAAAATAATTTTTTTTCAGATATCCCACGCAGCAATATTTTTGCCAATATATCCTCTAGGGCAACGGAAATAAAGGAACAAATAAACAAATGGGACTACATCAAGTTAAAAAAGCTTCTGCTCAGCTAAAGAAAATGTCATCAAAATGAAAAGGAAACCAATCATATGGAAAAACATATGCCAATGATACCTTGGTCAGGGGTTTGATCTCTAAAGTATATAAAGAACTCATGGGACTCAACATCAGGAAGACAAACAATCCAATTTAAAAATGCTCAAAGGACCTGAACGGACAGTTCTCCAAGGAGGACATACAGAGGGCAAATGAAATGATGCTCAACATCACTAGCCATCAGAGAGATGCAAATTAAAACCACAATGAGATACCACCTCACACCAGTCAGAATGGCCATCATTAACAAATCAACGAACAAGAGCTGATGAGGATGTAGAGAAAAGGGAATCCTAATGCATTGCTGGTGGGAATGCAGACTGGTGCAGCCACTGTGGAAAACAGTATGGGATTTTCTCAGAAAACTAAAAATGGAAGTACCTTTTAACCTGATTCTACTGCAGGTATTATACCCTAAGAATCGTAAAACACCAATTCAAAAGAACCTGTGCACCACTGTGTTCATAGTAGCATTATTTACAGTAGCTAAGTACTGAAAACAGCCTAAGTGCCCATCAGTAGATGAGTGGATCAAAAAACTCTGGTACACTTACACAATGGAATACTATGCAGCAGAAAGAAAGAAGAAACTCCTATCTTTTGTGACAACATGGATGGAACTGGAGAGTATTGTGCTAAGTAAAATAAGCCAGGCAGCAAAAGACAAATACCATATGATCTCACCTGTATGAGGAAACTAATGAACAAACAAACAAAAGAGCAAAGTAGATCCAGAAGCATGGAAACAAGAAACATACTGACAGCAACCAGAGGGAAGGGGCTAGGGGGACAAGGAGATAAATCAGGGGAAACCTCTAATCAAGGAACATGTATAAATGACCCATGGACATGAACAACATGGTGGGGATTGACTGTGGTAGCAGGAGGTGGGGTTGGGGCAGGGAAGAGCAATGGGTGAAAATGGGGACAACTATAATAGAACAACAATTAAAAAGAAATAAAAAAACGTTTGATTATGCATTTAATGACTAAATATTAAAATATAACCAAGCATATTAAACTTTTCATATTGGGGATTGCAAAGATAAGTTATAAAAATTATACTAAAGTTTAAATGAGTTTATTTGAGAAAAATAGTAGGGAAATAATGGTCCAGAATACACATGGATTTGGACAAAAATTCTAAAGATGGTACCTAAAGGACTCTGGTTGTGATCATGCCGGAACAGATAGGACCACCATTTAGTAAAGCAGTTGGCCCTCCTTCCCTTTGACTCCTTTCTCTAGAGATGAGGGGTAAAGAAGTCCCTTTTTTAGCTTAATTCACCTTTCAGAATTGTGCTGTTAACCTACTGACTGCATCAGGAGGACCCTGTCTCCATTCCCAATTTTATACTTTATTCTTATTCCCTACCCATTCCAAACCCTGGCTGGTTTGGCTCAGTGGATTGAGCGTTGGCCTGCGAGCTAAGTGTCGCTGGTTCGATCTTCCAGTCAGGGCACATCAGAGAAGGAAAACTCTGATTCCAAAAAACCTCCGCTGCCTTGCGGCATACCTCTTCAGGGGAAAGGCTAAGGGAGTAAACCCCGACAGAAAATCCGGAGCCGGAGTCCCTAAGGTGGTTTGACGTTGTAGTCAACACCGGCAACTCCTGCGGCGCACCTGAAGCCAAGCTGTATTGACTCCGTCTTTCCCTTGGACCCTTCAGCTGCGAAGAGAGGGGGGGTCTGCTGCATGGGCAACAGCAGACCCTCCATATCACCCTGCCCAGGCTCTGTAGCTTCAGCTTCACTGGGGAGGACACTCCACTGTCATCGCAAGATGTCGATTCAACACGGGAGGAGACAGATACCGTGTCACTCCCGAGTCGGACTGCACAACCATTCTCGGCGGTGCAGATAGACTCTTAAGAAGCTACATCATCGTCTCTCGAGACGGACGGCTGCCGACGACGATGACCCTGTCCTCACCTCTACTGGAATGGAAGCTCCCAGAGGGCAGATATGACACTTAAAAATGTACAAATAAATGAGTAACTGCTTTATCTCTAGAGACCTCTGAACTTCAGCTTGACACCTGTCACGGCATCAGTTGATACCCTGTTCTTGTTACCCTGTCAAAGTGTTTCTCCTGCAAGTCACCTTTAAGTTGCTTCCTGAGCCCTTCAAGTTTGGGTTTTTTTTTAGACTTAACAATCTAATGCACAAAATGCCCCTGAGAGTAGAGACTGCTCAAAAGTTCAAATGGTTTAGTTCACTTCCTGTGAATTTATGCTTTCTGGCTTTTTCAGAGAAGTTTTCCAAATCAAGATCTTGAAGTTATACTTTAGATACAATTGTAACCCTACACCTTCTACTTGCATACTTGGTAGTTGCTAAAAAACTTTTGAATATAGTTTCTCACCTAAGCCCATACACTTCCCTGAGACCAGCGAGACAGATTCCAACTTACATGTGAGAAAAGGAAGGTTTGGGACATGAGATGATTCATTGATTAGCACATAGAGTCATCGTTCAGCTGTCTAGGGAGACTGGTTCTTACTCTGGCCTTATTTTTGGCAGCATCTCCAATTCCATGAAAAAACATAGTGTAAGCCAAATCTTTGAGACCACCTGCTCTGAGCAAGTGTTGAGATGATCTGGAAGGAGCACATGAGCGTCTCGTCCACACTCATCAGGAGAAACAAACCTGAGCAGAGGTAGTCATTGCCTTAGTAAAGGCTCCTGACTCATATTCGGCTGTAACCTCAGACACACTGCTTTCACCTAAATTTCTCTTCTAGAAACAAAAGCTAGAGCCATGTGATGTAAAGGGAAATGTCTGCCAAGACAATGAGGGAAAGCTCGGCCGCTGTACTTTATCATCTCTCACCACGCATGACCCAGGTCTGTGTCACTTGCCATTTCTAATCAGCGGAAGGGTCAGCCAGTTTAGGAAACATGTAGAGTAAACTCTCCCACACACTGGGATGTAATGCCTGCCAGTGTATTTTTTATTGATTTTGAGTTTGTCGTAGGCTTATTTTTAATTTCCCTTTCGTTCCTTCCTTCCTTCTTTCCCTTCCCTCCTTCCTTCCTTCCTTCTTTCTTTTCTCCTTCCTTCCTTCCTTCCCTTCTTCCTTCCTTCTTTCCTTCCTTTTCTTCCTCCCTTCCTTTCTTTCTCTTTCTCCCTTTCTCTCTTCCTCTGTTCCTTTCTTTCCATTTGTTTCTTTTCTTTATTCTTAACTTTTTTACAACGAAGTTTAATTTTAGTGAAACAGAATTTTGAGATGTGCTAATTAATAGTTTATGAAGTTAATGGTATCATATTCCCTTTCAACCTTCTATTTATTGAAGACCCAGAAACATGCAAAAAATAAAAACCACAATTGGTTTATATTGGAAGTTATTTTAGATTGAATTTTATCATAGAATTATTAACATTGATTTAAAAGTTAATTATTTACATCATAAACTGTCACAAGCCTAAATATAAAAATCTCTCTAGATGGTATTTACACATCTCCCTTGTACAAAAATACAATATATAATACTAATGAGAGAAAGTTTGTGTTAAAGGTAAGTATTATACATGTTTTTACTTAAGTCTTTAATACATCAAAATTAGTGTTTATTTCTAATCACAAATAAGGAGTTAGGGCTCTTAGGAAATGAAGTTTAGAAAATTGCTGTTGTACCAAAGGATATTTTTATTTACCCTCTCAGCTTCTGCTAAATTCTACAGGAGTGAAAATGTGAAAATTGAATAAGAATATATATCCATAGAGCATTCTTATAAATAGCAAAAGTGCCAAAGAATAAATAATAGCTTTGCTATTTTTGATCTTTTAGAAAACATTATTAGAGAGATTTGTTATTCCCCATCACCACAGCATCTGGCTACATTCAACGTGCTTAATGAAAAAGATAAGTCTATGTGTTATATTAACAAAAGAATTTTGTACAAGCATGTACTGTGGGAGAGATAAACAAATTACTTTCCAAAAGTGCTATGTCAAAGAGATTAATTCTGGCACAGATGTACTTGCTGACATTGGTTATAATAGAAGCATTGCATATGCTTTCAAAATTGCTGGTATTCAACCAAATAAATTAATGCTGTTTTAAAAGGGTAACGTATTTTGAGGAGACAAATATCAGAAAGCAAAGATGCATGTATTTGGTCATTTATTTTTAAACTCAAAACGTTAACATGCATTTACATATTAGGTCAAAATGGGCAATTCTCAGCAATTCATATTGTTAAACATAATAGAATGCCTATTATCAGATGATGCTATTCACAATTAACTGTTCAAGTAACCTAAATGACATAGGACAAGCTCAGCTATCAAAACTATAAAATAATAGGAGGCTTTAACCTAAAATATTTAAATGGGTTCCAAGGTACAATTTAATCTTATCCCCTCGTTACAAATTGCTTTATTGGTTATTATCTCTCTGTTGGTTTCTTGCCTGTACTGCCCTATCCAAGTCAATTTCACTTCTGGCTGAAGACATTTACAGGCATCCTTGTGATATAAAGTATACCACATTAGCTTTACTTTAGTCATAATGATACAAATTTCAAGCTGAACATGTCTTAATTCAAACTTCTTACTGTGTCTTTTTCATATGGTGATCTGGAAATTTTTCCATAGGGAGAATTGCATTGTATGGGTTATATTTTTACTGAAATGTCCTTATTTAGTCCCCTTACCTTTCTCATTTAGTGTGGTTTGGAAAGCACTTATGGAAAAATTACTAAGGGCTCTGGTAGGAAAGAGAGGACTAGATTTTTACTGTTAGGCTATCTGGAAGAAACCAAACCACAGATACTTTTTAAAAAGGGGGGAAGTTATAAGTTTGGAACCATCTTCATACAATATTGTGAAACAAAGGAGGTGTTCTGGGTATTCTCTGAAGCTCCGTCCCCTACCCAAACTCTATCCAGCAAAGTTTTATCTACTCATCACTACTCTGCTCTCCCCCTTGTCCCTTGGCTTTGTGCTGACAGACATCAGTAAGAGACTGAAGGACAGTAACATGCAAGTAGGTGAAGCAATTATCTCTCTACACACCCTGCGGCTGACCCCTTCTAGTCTTGCTGCATTTCAGCAGAATCTTTCTCCCTCCATGTATCAGCTTCAGGTGAGAAGCTCCTCTTCCATGCATATAACTCATACCAGTTTCCAGTATCTCTGTCCCCTCCCCTGTCCCCTTCAATCCTGAGGATCATCATGGCTTCACATTGTTGCTAGTCTCTGGGTATGTCACCATCATTTGTTGGTTTCCTTACCCCTGTGCATCCCTCTGTAATTTAGATTCTTTTCAGCTAAACTCTTTGATTGTGTTGTTTATTTATAATACTTGGAAAATCACATAAACTTTTGGTACTGGCAGCAATATTTACAATATTGTAAGTAAGCAGGCAAACAAACAAATAAATACATGCATAAAAAATCGACTGTACAAACAGTTGAGAAGCATTCTGGAAATACCTTAGTCCGCCACCTGGGGAGACTTTAAAAGCAGTAGTTTTAATTGTATTAGCTTTCTGAATGATTTGTAATAAAATTAATCAAGAAGTTATCCCAAAGAGATTTTAATTGGAGCATCTTTGTTCATTCAAAAAATAACTAATGATACAGATGCAAGTAAGGCGAATAATGTCTGGCCTCATGGAGCTTATGATCTTCCCGGCAATAAAATCTGTGAACAAATAATCATGTGTGGAGACAATTACACACAGGACAATTGTTATAAACATTAAAAAATAGACATACAGTAGAAACTAACTGGGATGGAAGGGAAAAGACTCATAAGCTGAGAACTGCAGGGTGAGTTAGCTTGGTACCGGGGCAGGTCAGAAGCTGCCTAGATGTTCATGAAGACTCTGGTGTGAAGGAGCGCAGGCTAATTGAAAAATTGAAAGGCAGTCAAGGTGACGGTGTCACAGGGGTATATTGGAAAATGGTAAGATATGAGGCTGAGAGGACAATGAGACCGTTATCCTTTCAAGACCTTGTGTTCATGTTAAAGGTTTTAGAGGCCCTTCTAGAAACAATGACAGACCATTGGTGGATATTAGATGAGGAATGACAGAAAAATTTGTGTTTGCAAAGATAACTCTGGACGCTTATAGAAGAAAGAAAAAAAGGCAGAAGGTAGAGGGAGAAACAATGGCTAAGAGTTATTGTTATTACCACATGGTAAGGGTGAGATTTAGTAACTAACTCAAGGTCACAGCCTGAGCAAGGGGACGGTCTAACATTCATACACAGGATGTGTGACTTTTGGGTTTGAGCTTTTATCCACAGTGTTAATACATACTAAACCTTTGGATTCATTAGAAAACGTCCAACTCAAGTTTAAGAATACTAAGTGTCTTCTATTTTCCCTGACCTAATTCTCTTCTCAAACTGTTAACGAATTAAGGTACAGAGACACCATATGCAGAATAACATGGAACTGGACATTCTAAAGACAGGTTCTGGTACTGAGAAATCCATTTGTAAATAAATGTGACCAATACATTTGTAAAGCAATATATAAAGTGTCACTCCCGAGTCGGACTGCACAGCCATTCTCGGCGGTGCAGATAGACTCTTAAGAAGCTACACCATCGTCTCTCGAGACGGACGGCTGCCGACGAGGACGACGACGATATAAAATGCATATAAAGAATTTCATGTGCTTAAAACAGAGACAAAAGAATGAAATAGATCAGGCATTGATCATAACAGTTTTGACAATATAATTTCATTAAAAAGACTTTCATGTTCCCATTATAATTAGGGGAAAGATGTTCAAGATGAATTTCAACTTTAGCATCTTTTTCAGAGAAGTATTTGCATTAGAAAAATAGGCCACATTATAATTTTGCACAAATTAGATTTCTTGGTCATTATTATTTGAAAAACAGTAACTATCCTATTACAAATCCAAGACCATTTTTAAAATGATTGAAAACACATGAATAAATTTAGGTTTGTGCTGAAGACTGTAGTTTAAATGTAAGGACAAATGTATTCACCTCTATGGAGACAGTAGTGTATCATATTGCTAATTAATTCTCTTTTTTTAAAAAACCAAGCACAGCATGACTCTCATGTATATTTTGAAAGGCATGCTATGAATGTTCAAGCATGAACTGGACAATTGTTACGCAGTGAATTTCTACACCACATAAGAGTACAGATTGATGACTACTAATAAGTTTTGCAATTAGAGTTTCTCCAAGTCTCTGCACTTCTAAACTTATACAAACTTAAAATTTTCAAAATGTCATTTCCAATTCTATACATAATTTAAGCCCAGAATTAAACCCTGCTGGCATTTATAAATCAGGCTAGGGCATTCCACTTATTTCTACAGCAGCAAGTATTTCAAATGTTGAAAAGACTTTGGAAATATGTCAGATGAGGAGCTGATTTTTTTCCCCCAGATAAAATATAAATTTTCTTTTAAAGTAAGGCCAACTAAAAGGGGACTCCATCTATAAAAAATTTTAATTGGGTGTTCATTATGATTTTAAAAGTATAAAGGCAACTGTGATTAATGATTCATTGGGGCAGCATCACTGAAGGCAATCCCCTCTAACATTGAATATCCCTGTGGGAGGTGGGAGGGGGAAGTGGGAAGGGGGAGAATTTTTATATTCCAATATTATCCAGAAATATCACAGTAGAAATATTTGGCAACTTCTATGTAGTCCAGATTGACTGAAGATGGATGGTTGCCTCTACTCGATTTCTCTTTGTAAGATGTGTCTACCCTGGGCATGCCCCAAATGATCATTCTAGCTACAGTGGTTTAGTCAAATGGTATGATTCATCAAATAAAAGCAAACAAAGGGTTAAAATAGTTTTGAGTTAATCATTCAAAGACTAAACTCATCAATGAAAACCTACCTTCCATCTCCTTTTATTCTCAAAAAGAATTAGGCAACATTGATTAGATAATAGTCAAGAGAAATGCAACTTCTAAGATGAGTGGTTAGTAAAATTATTAGGGGCAGGAGGCAGGAAAGGGGGAAAAGAAGAATTGATTTGAACTTCCAACTCTCATTTGACTTTCCTTACCAGCCATAGTCCAGTTCTCTCCCCTTTTCCTTCTTCCATTATATGGAAATTAGAAGGCAAAAATGATAGGGACAAAAGAAGAAAACAGGACAGGCTGTTTGGAGAAAGAAAAAAGGGAAATAAAGTTGGAACCTAGTCTTGGAGCTCTCCGCGGGAGAGTGCAGTGGAGTGGCATCATTTCCTTCAAGGAAACAGGACATTCTGTCAGCATGGCGCTCCCTGTTTTTCACTGCTAGCATTTCTGTCACTACCGACCCCATTGGGAGTCAGCCCAAAGCTTGCTTCCTCCCCAGAAGCTGTTCAACTGCCATAAAGTTCACAGCATGGTTCATCTTCTTACCTCCTAAGGTCACTTCAGATGTAGGTGACGTAGGAGTTTGGGGAAGCCGTGATAGATTTATAGTCTCCATTTTGTTCCTGAGAATTCTTTAAATTACAGTTCAGCTGCATTTCCATCCCCTTACCCTGTGTCAGTTGCTAAAAGGCCACCTTCCCAGGGAGATCTCTGACTGACCCACTGACAACAGCAGCACCCACTGCTGCTTCCCATTCTGCTCCGTTTTTCTCTCCCACTGACCATTACTGGACATATCATGACATCTACTCATTTGACCCGATTGCCTTGCCCATTTTAATTAAAATCTATGAGGCAGGCATTCTCACCTGCTTGTCCATTGCTGTGCTGGTGAGCCTTGGCATATGGTGGGCACTCATATCTATTACTTGAATTAATTATGTTTTTCTGGCCACTATATCTGGGTCATAGCAGAAGCATCCTTCTTTGGTTGCCTCTATTTCTTGTGGAGGGTAACGTCTAATATAATGGTCAGTATAGGCCCCATGAGTGACAGTGAGATAGATACAAGGTAGACTTTGAGACTTGGTTTTGTATTGTGACCTTCCTGTTACAACCTGAACTTTAGAGTCCTCCATTGTAAAATGAGGATTAAAATAAGGCACTCTTTTTAATGTTACTATACGTATCAAATAATTTATGTGAAAAATATAATGGAAAATATTATGGAAATATTGGTTATTTCTGTTTAACAAAAATATGACTGATTTATCTGAAGTAGTAAGCAACAGATTGGAGCCTCCAAACTATATTAACATGTTTATACTTCTTGGATGTCATCTGGTACTAAATGGTTACACACCAGAAAGAATTTACTTACGATCCCAAGTAGTCCTGTATTTCTTGAGTCTCTGAATTTGGAGACTTACTTGGTCATTGTAGCCGAATTACATAATAGCATCCATCATTTCTACATAATGCCATGATTAACTAAAATAATTATAATCTTACTTTATGTGCAGCATGCAGTTTTCATATCAAATAACCTATTCTTTAGCAAATGCACTTAACTTTAAAATTTTGAAAAGGAAGCCATTCTTTGGTATGTTTATTGTCACTTGAGAAAAATTGGTGTGGTAAACTTATTGTCCAAAGAGAAAATTGTTTTATGACTCTAAAAAATGGCCCACTTTCTGTACCATTGGTAGAGCACTTTATTTTAGAAATGTGATACTTTAATATTGTAGGAGCATGAAAAGGGGGCATTTTCAGTCACCATTTAAGAATTATGAGCTCAAAGGACATCTAAAAAGTGTTTAAGGAATAAAAGAGCTGAAAATGAAGGGGAATGGCTGGACTTCTCTTTTTTACCTTTGTTTGAAGTCCTTTGGTTTCCCATCTCATTTGATTCAGTTTCATTGCACAGTATTAATTCTGAGACTAAGTAAAAAAAAGTTTTTGGCTGCAGGAGAAGCTGCAACAAGCTTAGAAGCAGGCAGGTCCGTACATCTATACTCGTACACCCAGAGAAAAATTCAGTGCTCTTTGCTTTCATTAGTTATGGTGATTCCTCTGCAAGCTAGTCCCTCAAAACCTGACACAGACCAAGAGTGCCCTGCTAAAGTCATTACTTCTCCTGAAAACTGAAGGTAGCCTTGCAGGATTCTTACTTTTTGCTCTAGAGACCCCTTTCGTAGAGCTGATAAAGGCTTCAAATTCTGCCTTGTTGTATTAATCTGAATGGATAGAAAGGGACTAACAGAAAAACAATCACAGATAAGGTGTAAAGAGGTTACTGATCTAATCCCCTCTATTTTTAGAAAAGGAAACTGGGGTCAAAGGAGACTCAGTGATTTGTTCAGAGAGATGGAGATAAAATGAAGAGTGATGTCCTCGTGTCAATCAAGTCCAAGGCTCTTCCCACGTAATATTCTCTACCTTGAGTGTTCTTTTTGACCTACTTCAATATTTCTAAATATTAGACTACAGCAACAAAACAACTCATTACTTATTCATCAAAGAGAGGGCTGTCTACAGAACAGGCGTAATTGGGGCAATTGGGGCAGATGTTTATTCCTCAAGTGGGAAAATACATAGAAGTGTTTATACTAGTGGCTGGTGTTTACTAATTACTTTGTTAATCAACAAAGGTTTGTCAGGTACAAGATCAGAGGTATTTGTGAACTCTCTTAGAATTGAACAATGTGAATCATTTTTATTGCTCTGCATTACCTCTTGTGACATTGGAGAACCTAGTAACTTCTACAACTCGCTTTCTTCAGCTATAAAAAGGGAAAGGCATTATTAGCCCTCAAGTGTTGCAAGTATAATACCTGGAATGTAATAGATGCTCATAATGCAACTGTTATTATTACAATCTCTTATATCCTCATCATGATAGTAGCTAACAACTCAATTTTTAATCCATCTCTGAGAAGCTGAGAAGGGCTGCAACTGACAGCTATTTGGCTTCCCTCTGCCTCCTAGCACAGGGAGAGGTCATTTCTCTGCCCCCGTGCAGTTAGGTTTGACCATGGGACATTCTCTGGTCACTGACAGATGAGCAGGAGTGATAAGTGTCATTCCTCGGTGGAATCGCATAAGAACCACCACAGAAGCCTTTATCCTGTCTCTTCTCTGACCTGTTGATTGGAATTCTGGATGATCACAGTGTATGGCAGCCTGATGCCCTCAGTGAGGACCAAATGAAAGAGTGCCCTGCCCAGGAAAGACAGACATGTGTACGAGCAAAAAACAAACGTGTTTCCTGCCCATGAAACTTGGAGGGTTTTTTTTTTCCTTAGGGCAGTATATTCATAACTTAGATAGACCTGACAGACACAAGAAGAGATTTCAAAGATAAATAGCATGACAGCTATCTAACCCAATAACACCTACATAAATTCTTACTAGTATTGAACTTTCCATACAGTTCCAGATAATTCATTAATTCCATCTCTCATATTCATTCAATAATATTTTCTGAAAGCAACTATGAACACAGTATACCGTATTCCCTAATTTCTAAGACAGAGTGGCTTTTGCATAGTAAACATGTAGTAGATTCTTGTTAAATTGAATTGTTGAATTAAATTATGCCATTATTACTCAGATAACCACATATTATTCTGGATTTTTTTTTATAATTATTAACTAGTATGTGATTCTGGATATAGAAGAATGAGATAGCTCTATTAACTTAAAATGCTTAAGCTAAGTTTCACCTGTAAATAGGGAGGTAGCTCCAATATTCATCAGAACTCACCTTTGGAAACTTTGAGTCTTACATATATGAGTAAGCTGAGTGTAAAGTGGACATAGGAAATTATGTAAGAAATGTATATTTTAAGCCAAAGTATGAAATTTCTGTTTTGCTCTTTTTGCCATTCTTAGTCTTCCTCAAACTCTGGACATATATGTAACAGATTTCATTTGTTCATAAAACCATATGGCACTCCAGTTTTTTGTATTTCTGACCCCCTATCCAGTCCATGTCGTTTAGCCCCAGGATTAGCCAGTCAAAGGTCTCTACCAACCTAACCTACATGTTTGATTTAAGAGTTGTCAATCAGAGTGAGCCAGAGCCAATCAGAGCCGAGGAGCCTCAGTTCTGGAATGTCTGCTATTGCAAATAGGAATAAGAAATTCTCCTTCTGCTGAGGGAATTGAACTAAGCCTGAAGCTTCAGTTAGCATCTTGCCATGGTGATGTAAGAGCCTGCATAACAAGTAAACTAACATAGTTTTTAAAAATTAAAAAATAAAAGTCACTAGGGAGAGATTCTCTTTTCAGTCTTCTTTTCCCTTTTCCGTCTCACCAACTACTTTTTCAGACTTGCAGACCCGATGGCTTTCAATTCTATGTACTCTATATCTCAAAGCAATTCCTCTGCAGTGCTTTTGAGAAGGAGGGTCACTCTTCTTGCTACTCCTATTACACAAGAGGGAGGCTCAATTAGTGACTCACCCCTCCCTTTTTCCTATGGTGTTGTCTCCACATTGGTTCTTAACAGACTGTCAGTCACTGTTCTCTCCCAGCTCCCCTCCTTAGTTTTACACCTACTTCTTCAGTCCCAGAAGATGGATCATCCTCCCAAATCAGATAAAACTAGGGATGTTTATAAATAAATTTTCACAAATTCCTATTCCCCACGTTGGATGTATTTATATTTGATCCACCTCTTTTCTTCCTGCTTCAGGGGAAAGAACAGTACCTTCTATTTCAAGTTAATTCCTCTGTATGAGATCTAGATATTATCCTTTCTTACTGTTATTTCTAAATTCCCTTATATTCATTTTCTCTCCCTCCCCCCTTTACCTTCCCCCTCTCTCCCTCTCCCTCGCTGTATTTCCTCTCTTTCTATCTCTCTTTTCCTATTTATACATATTCACTCAGCTATCAGGTTGCAGAACTAAGTGAATAAAAATACAAGACACCAGATTAAATTTCAGATAAATGATAAAAATAGCTAATATAAGTATGTCCCAAACATCACATGACGTATTTATATAAAATACTATTTGTTTTTCATCTAAAATTCAAAGTTCACTGAACATCCTGTATTTATCCTGGCAACTCTACTCAACTACAATGCACCATAATCCACAAAAGCAAGGGCAGAACACTTTATTGCTTTCTTCCTCGTCTGTGTCAAGTCATTCTGGAAGGATGGTCTTGGATTCATTTGATAGAGTCTTGCAGTCTCTACAGACCTTTTGCTCACAAGTATTGCTCTCTCAGAGCATCACTTAGGCATTATTATGTCAAAAGACTCTTTACTGCCGAGGAATGACGACTGATAGGAAGGAATAAAGAGACTAAAGGAAGCAAGATAATCTGCCCTAATGCACCTATACATGCAAGTGCTGGTGTGTTTGTGTGCACACCACACACACACTCCCACTCACAACACAATCTCTTGTCGTTTACAGATCTCATTCTGGACACAGTCTTTTCTTTCTCCTCTTTGTAGAGTTTCCTTACCGTGTTCAATTTTCACCTTTATGTTATCTGCCATTGTTCTCAAGATCTATATGAGTCTTCCCAAAACAAGGTTATTAACAAACTTCTGATTATGAAATCCTAGACACATTTTTCTTTACATTTTTTATTCTCTGCTTTATTATGTTTGACTCTACTTTCTTTCTGAAACACGCACTGTTATGAATTGAATTTATTTTTCAAGTACCTGTGCATATAATCTTATTTGAAAAAAAAGGGGGGTGGGGGGTTCTTTGCAGATATAATTAAGTTAAGATAAAGCCTTTAGGGTATGTCCTCATCTAATATGGCTGGTGTTCTTGTGACCAGAGGGAAATTTGGAGCAGACAGGCCCATGCACAGATAGGAGAACATCAGGTGAAGATACAGAGGCAAAGGGAAGGTGGCCCATATGAAGATGGAGGGAGAGATGGGTGTTATGCAGCCACAAGCCTAAAAACACCTGGGGCTACAAGAAGCTGGAAGAGCCATGGGAGCATCCTCCCCTATGGGTTTTGAAGAAAGCATGGCTCTTCAGATAACAGGAGTTTGAACTTTTAGCCTCCAAACTGTGAGAGAATAAATGTCTCTTATTCTTAGCCTCCCAGTTTAGGGTACATACTTTGTTATCACAGCCCTAGGAAACTAATACTCTCATCTACTTTAATGCTCTTGAGACTATTATACTGGTTTCTGATACTTCCTACTTCTTTTCAGACTTTTTAATCATACTCCTTCAATTAGTATTTAAATGTTGCTATTCACCCAAATTTGACTTCTATCCTTTATCCTTCTCATGATACATGATTTCTCTAAATGGCCTCATCTACCATAAAGTTTTCACTACCATCAATGTGCTACCTACCATGGATAAATACAGCAGCTTATGATCATTAATGTTAGTGTTATTAGTCAATAGAGAGCAGAAACAATTATTCTTTTGATCTCTGGGTCCTAAGCATAGTAACACTTTACTACTTGAAAACAGGTCACACTAAGTCCCTATTGAATTAGGGAAGGACTCCATGACCAAGGAAGTGCATACACCTTGAAAAGCTGCCCATTCTCCTCTTGTGTCCAAGAAGTGGGCCAGTCAGCTTCCCCACCTAACATCCCCAGTAGTCACTACACTGTTTAATTCTGAAAGAAATGTCAACATTTATCCCAACAATTATTGTGGAAAATAACAAGTCATGGAAAGAAAACCATGGAGAAAGACAGATTCTGATTATCTTCCCAATGGGCACAGCAGCTGAATTAAGCACCAAAGAATCTGGGTCCTGATCATGATTACCATATTACCACTTTCTAGACAATATTTTAAAAATATTTCCATTTCATCCATTCAAAATTTTGAGGTGATTTACAAAAAAATACATAAAATAAAATAATAACAAAAATTAATGACCTTGTAAAATGTATTTAATAGCTAAAGTTCTTAAGAGTGTTGCATAGCTTAAATGAGAAAACATGTGAAACCAGGCTTTATATTATAAAGCAATAAAGACAACGAGAGCATGAATACCCAATTAGTGTGAGATTATTATGAACCTAACAAATGGTTTGACCTCTCTGTTCTTGAAAGGCAGAATCAAACAAGATGAGATCAGCTAACTTTTGGGGACAAGCTGGAAGAGAAAATGCAATGAGAAGAAATGACAGCCAGAAATGGTTGTTTCTCAGGTAGACAGTACTTTTTTTATATCATTGGAGTTCACGAAGATTATAGAGGCCACCCCAATTCCAGCTGAATCAACGTGTTTAGTCTTTTTCAAGTTTTATAAAATAAAGGTGGTACTTGGTAATCTGATTGATATTTTAAAAATACCAGTGAAGCCAATGCATATGATTCATCATGATAAATACATTTTATCCAGACAACTACTCATACTACCAAGTACATAATTCCACTGTCTCAGGTGGAACACACCTGTGACTTCTAGGCATTTGGCAATGAACTTGCCTAGTAGAAGCACACTTCTAATGACATGTTGCCCCTTTGTTCCTTTTCTCTCAAAACGTCTCCTTTAGGAAAGCAGAAAAACACACCTAGATAAACATCAAAGAATGTTGCCACAAAGGACCTTCAGCAAAATGCGAGCCAGCCAGATTCATTCACGTCTGAATACTGCCAGCACTTTTCATCCAGCTTGCGGATGCAAATGGGAGTTGAAGGGACGCAGAGCAATAAAGTTTAGCACGTGCTATGCTGCACAGCAAGGGAATTATAGGCACATCTGCAGTAACTCATGTTTTTCTGGGACTCTAATATCTTTTCTTTCATTTTTCTATCTGCACTGGAAGTCAGATATTATTATTTCATCCATTTCAGCATTCTGTCTTTAGGTGACAAGATGACTTCTTATTTTGCCTTCCCTACTCCCATCACCCTCTTTTCACAGAATCTGAGAAAATCTGCTGACTGGCGGGTATTTCTTCTACAGTAGGCAGATGAACAAACCCAAATGGGCAGAAATACTGAAATAAAGGACAAATGGATGGCAACCAAGAGCTTGGCCAGCAGAAAAGACTTTGCTAGTTAATAAATTGAGGTTGAACATGATGGAGTTGAAATGTAACCTTTAAAAGTAGAATCCACAATAATTCAAACTTGAAATGTTGGCAAATACAATGACAGAGCGGTCTTTGTTTAATAGTAACCGCAACAATTTAAGAAGAATTTTAAATTCTAGAGAAAGTGAAACAGAGAGGGAAAGAATAAAAAAGGGCCTTTTCAGTTTTTCTAGAATAAAGTCGATTAGAAAAATATTTGTGAGACATCTCAAAGAAATGAGTCAGCTAATATATACATATATGGCTACCTTGAATTTACTACCATAAAATGATTTCAAAAATCTATGCAATTCAAATATTCCCACATATCTGGATTAAAAAAATAATCTTATATATGAAGGTCAAAGTGTACAGTATTACTTTGACTTATAAAAGCAACTCTTCAGCTTGCTTCTCTTATGTATAGGTTTTTGTTGATTTTAAACTTGCCATTTTTGTAGACTTTTTCCTACCGATGTGAATAGGTTATAAAGAATAGAAGAAGGAATCTTACATACCTGTCTTTTTACCAAATGAAAAGACCGTATTAACTTGTGGTCAAGATGGCAGCATAGGCAGAAATGGCTTGCCTCTTCCCACAACCACATCAAAATTGCAACTAAAATATAGAACAACCATCATTCATAACTATCAGAAATAGAGTTGAATGGAAGTCTGAGAACTATGGAATTAAAGAGACCACATCCATCCAGACTGGTAGGAGGGGTGCAGACATAGAACAGGCTAGTCCCTCACCCACATGTGGTGGGTAAAAATTTGGGGGAAAGATCTCATGAGAAAGGAGTCCCAGACCCACACCAAGCCCTCCAGCCCAGGGCTCTAGTGCCAAGAAGATAAGTTCCCACAACTTCTGGCCGCAAAAACCAATGGGGACTGAGTAGGTGGAAGAAACTGCAGGAGCCCCAAGCAGTTCCTCTTACAGAACCCACACACAGCCTCACCTACTCAGACTCACTCTTTGTGAGCCCCACCACTGTAGTAGTAGCTTGAAAAGCACCAGTGGCATACAAGGAGAAAATGAAATGTCTGGCATCTAAGCAAGCAGAGGCCATTATCCCTTTTCCAAACTCTCTCCTCACAGAGCCAGCAAGCTGGCACCATATCTGAGACACCATCCACCTGGCTAACACTGTCTGACCCACCTTGAAGATCCCCAGAGGCTCCACACCACCCTACTTTATGGACCCACCTAAGCTGCTTTTCCATATGAATGGCTGGCCTTGCCTCCGGCCTCACAACTTCCTAAATCCTATCAAACAAACAATGGCTGGCCTCAGTGAACCCCATGTCCGGCACTGGCAGCAGCCAGCCTAGACTCACAGCTTGGCTTCATCTGGAAACCTCCAAACCCAGCACAAGTAGCAGCCATCTCAGGTTGCTTTATAGCTCGGGCAGGGTGGCCCGAGGTAAAACAAGGTGGGGGAACTGACCTTGGCCAGCATCACGCAGGAAACTCAAGGGCAAGCACAACCATTGGACAGCTATAGACCACTTGGAGCACCACCACCCTGCCTCTGCACAGCTGGTCCACCACAGAGGATGGAAGTTGGTGGTCAGAGGACACAGCCAGTCCTTGCAGCTGACTGGCCTGGGTAAATCCCTCTCATTGACCTGGCAACAGCAACCAAGGCTCAGCTACAAGAAGATGGTGTACTCAGCCTACACAAAGGGTGCACCTTGAGTATCCAGCTTGGGTGATAGGTGAGGCTGTGCCACTGGACCCTACAGAACACCTACCACATTAGGCCACACTACTAAGACACGGAGTCAAAGCAGCTCTAACTAATACATAGAAACAAACACAGGGAGGGTGCCAAAATGAGGAGACAAAGAAGCATGGGCCAAATGAAAGAGCAAATCAAAACTCCAGAAAAAAAACTAAACATAATGGTATTAACTGATCTATCAGATGCAGAGTTCAAAAAGCTGGTCACAAGGATGCTCAAGAATTTTAGTGAGGACCTCAACAGCATAAAAAAGTCAGAAATGAAGGATACACTGATTGAAAATAAGAACAATTGATGGGTAAATAAAAGTAAAGTGTATGAAGCTAAGAATCAAATCAGTGGTATGGAACATAAGGAAGCAAAAACAACCAATCAGAACAACAAGAAGAAAAATTAATTTTTAAAAATGAGAATAGTATAAGCAGCATCTAGGACAACCTCAAGAGGTCCAACATATGCATCATAGGGATGCCAGAAGGAGAAGAGAGCTTGGAAATCTATTTGAAAAAAAATAATGAAAGAAACCTTCCCTAATTTGGTGAAGGAAATAGACATGCAAGTCCAGGAAGCACAGAGTTCCAAACAAGATTGATACAAAGAGGCCCACCCCAAGACATGTCATAATCAAAATGCCCAAGTTTAAAGATAAAGAGAGAATCTTAAAAGCAACAAGAGAAATTAGTTAACTACAGGGGAATTCCCATAAGACTGTCAGCTTATTTCTCCAAAGAAAATTTGCAGGCTAGAAGAGATTGGCAA